>NC_061132.1:9166059-14166059 GCF_905220365.1 Vanessa cardui | reverse complement strand
ATAGTAAGTAGGGATGCACTTTTAACACTCGATTTAGCGTAGTTTCTTAAAGAATATATGGATTTATTTAAAAAAATAAATAGATGCAATCTAATCAGTAAGGTGGCAATGAAATTAATATAGATACTCACGCAGACGCCTCTACGCACTCCCACACACAAACACAGCGACAGATTCCAAATAATTAAAACATCTGGAAAATTCATAATTAATGCGCCTTTCAAAAGTTTGAATGGAAATTTAAAAAATATTCTACAAACATCGACCTGATACAGTTCAATCGGTTACGTGTATAAATTCGTAAGTAAATGAAGCGTTTACAAAATTATAAACTCGTTCCGATTACCTACGAGGTGACGCAAAGTAAACAGGTTGAAATATTGTTAAGAGTTAGTATACTAATGGGAAGAATTAACGAAATTTCATAATTCAAACAGACCTTCGTTTTTAAATAATTTATAGGAAGATTCGAAATTTAAATCTTGTAGCCGCTAGTCGATTGTCTATTGACCAATTAATCTGTGGTCAGATGTCATGTGTTCTTACTCGTTTCTGATTTAGAACCGTTTTCCTATTACAGCATTACTTAATTTTTAAATTGTCGACATTCCTTTGTAATTGTCAGAATTAACATTATATTTATATCGTGATTGTTCAAAATATTTGAAACAAGTTATTCCTCGTGACGTCATGCGCGTTTTAGGGGTAAAAGCGTACAAGTAAAAGCCTTGAAAGTTAGATATTATGATGATCATAATGTCCAGGCTTTGAGTGTCTTTCCCGTAAAATCTGATAACCTATATACAAATGGCTCGGTATTTGAAACTAAGACTGGCGATCTGCGGTCTTGAATAGTAAATAAAGCATCTTAGTAGAGCAGTAGTGCTCAGTAAAGCATTGAGAAAAAAATCATGCCATTGTGTCAGTGATAGTCATAACTCTCGCACCGGACCTGATTAATCAAAAGCGTTATCAAGTTCTTTGCTATTTCGACACAGTGGACAGGATAATATCGGAAGATTAGTGCACGTCAAACTCGAGTCACGAATGATTAGTACCAACAGTGGATAGACCGGTGCCGGTAGGACGGTTTCTTGCAAAACACCTAAATATCATTTTAAATCGATCTAACTTTAGTTGAAACAATCGCGAGGTTGGAATTGTTCACGTGGTTATTTTCATCGGAATATTGTTTAGAATAGTTATCGCTCTGTGGTCGAAATTCCAATGATAATTTAAGGAAAAATTTACTAACTAGTATATTGCGCAAATTTTTCCTGTTCCTTTTTTTACTAAAGTTCGTCAATCGTATCTTCCAAACGTACAAAAAACATATCATATTATGTATTAATAGATATATCATCAATCTATCATATCTCTAACAATTTTTTATCTATTAATTTTGAAAAAAAAGGTTTTAAAATTGTAATTTATTTATTTTTCCTGTTTTAATTTCCGTATAACGTTCTAATCCATATTCAGGATCAATGAATAAAATAACGGAAAGTGAAATGAAAACACAACGAGATACAGTTCGAAATTTTTAAAGAGCATTTGTTGTTGGTCACACATCTGAAGTAATGTCAAATGCAATCAGACAAGATCTGTGAATTATAAATCCAGTCACAATTTCTTATGAAAACGAAAGGTGCGCGTACATTGGAGATGGATTACGCAACGACAATTTCAATATTATCGAATAGGTGGGATCTGTGTCGCTAGACCAATTTGCATGCGATGTTGACCAATGTTCGTGTATTTAGGCTATATTTACACATACGTACTCTAACTTCAATACCCGAACAGCCTGATCGATTAAATTTTAACCGTATCACGTCACATGAAAGTTCATTTTGAATTGACAAATCGAAGCATCGTGAAGCATTTTATGATGATTATCTTCCATTGCCTTTCTTATACTTGAAGTGTTTATATGCTGTGCCAAATGCGGTATATAAAGCGCTCAATGTAAACGATTCTTTGTTGTTGATTTTTGTGTGAGTTTAAATATTTGAGTTTTCTGATGCTAGATTAAGTTACACTACATATTTAGTTACGATAATTCAAATATTTTCGTCACTATTTTCTATTTTTCTAGAAACTTATATTAGTATGGATTTGTCTACTTTTAAACGCACTCCACCACGATAAATTATCGGCAATCATTAATATTTTTTAATTTGTATTTTTATGCCATTCAATTAATTCAATCTTACATTATTTCTTATGCACACAACATATTGTCAGCAAGAGCACTCGTATGTATACACTATGATATAATTTAGCGTGGAGGGGGGCGCATTCGTGAGAGAATAGATCTTAAACGTATATTAGTGATAATGGCGTGGGTCAAAGGCCAAAGCTTACTACTGCATTTTTTCTTAACCGACTGAGCTGACATTTTTGTATACACTCGTGATGATTGTGAAAGTACAATCAAGTATATTTACTTATTTTTGTTTATAAAATAAATTAAATAATAATAAAAACAAAAAGGTTTTAAAGAATTTCGATTTTGCTATCACAGCACTTAAAACATGATAATTTGAGATGTTTCTGTTAGATCTAAAATACAGAACATCGAAGAGATAGTAGAGCCTCATTCCCACGATCAGGTGTGAGTAAGTGCTGATAACGATAGTCCAAATATTTATACAGTGATAACTGAATTAACAGATACTTGGATACGTAGGCGAGCACATTTAGAAAGTATATTACTAGCTATGGAATTAAAAGTTAAATGTGTGTGTATATATTTCGTCATCATAATATTAATTTTGGCAATCTTCGAACAAACGATGACCAATCCTCTAAGATATTTTGATGTTAAACCGAATATGATTGTCGGCTCAAATCTTATGCAATGTCCTACGGTACTTTACGATACAAAACTAAATGCAGGACGGTTTGACTGCGGAGGTAGACGCTTTGTCACCGTAATCCGACGTTGACACAATTTATACCATGAATATTTAATTTCGATTTGATATCAGCGTGCTAGACAGAGTCACAGTGATTGTCGATTTCGGTTCGAGAAAAGGCCAAAATGTTTGGAAATAATATAATATGTTAATATATTTATCACATGCGTTATCAACAATTTAGGTATCGATTTGAAAATTATAGACGAAAACAAATACAATATTTGTCTAGTACATTGCACTGGTATTAACCACTAAAAGCGTAAATATAGTCAACATACGACGTCAACACAATATACGACAAGTTCGCTACAGACCCACTAGTTTCATATTTAATAATCAAAAAAAGTATAGCAACAGGTTGACATATGTAATTTCATTATGATGCTATAATATAATTAATCATTTCATCGATTTGTACCAATTTATTTTTCTAATGTTACAGTGAGTGAATAATAAAAAGTGAACATGTGAGTGCTTCTAACCAATTTAATGATATATTAGTGCTAAAAGGTGTAAGGTAATGAAAACAAAATGTTTCACATCCAAGGGCCGTTCGAACAGTCCCTCAGATGTGGCGACGAATTGTCACCCAGTGGTACCAAAACTCTGGCGGCTCTCGCTAAGATCCACAAACATTGTACCGGTAAAGCGCACGCACATGGGTGCGTTGACTCCAAACATAATCCCTTAGATAAATCCGATTCCAACACGAGCCTGCAGTCCAAAAAGTACTTTAGGAGCGACTGCTACATAGAAATAAAGGAAGACGTTAAAAATGACGGTCAATTTACAAAAAATAATGGATCCATCGCCAAGAGTTTCAGTAACAGCACCAGCTCATATGAAGGACACAGTGACACCGATTCCGAAACATTTAAATGCCGCACAGACCCAAAGCTGACAGATCCTTGTGAAAGATTGTTCTCTCAGAATACTAAAGCTTCGTTAATGAAAACAGCACGCATGCGATACGCTGACGAAAGCATTCTATCCAATCAAGACGAATTGGACGGTGACCGGTTTAAGAATACTTTTTCGAGAACGTCTTCGAGAGGGAGTTTTAGGGACAGGAAGTCGAGTGTGGTGACGATCGAGGAAGTAAAATCCGATGGTATTAAGAATGCCGATGACTTGAATAACTCTGATCTGATAGATGAGAAGAAAAAGTCTCAGGTACAAAATAAAAATACAATTTTGCGCAAGGGTGCAACGGGAATCGTCCATGGTAAAAATGGTACGAACGGTACAAAGCCCCCCTGGCGCGGTGCGAGCAAAAATGGACCCATAAACGAGCCGTTCGTACGTTCGCCATCGCTGCGAGGGAGTATTAGGAAGAAGAAAAATGACGGTGTGCCGTGGCGAAGATTGTATGAACTTTCACTTTGGAGAAAATGTGGAGTTAATTTCGCCTCAAATGGTTCGGATTCGGAACGTGCCCTCCTGAGGCCCTGGAGCGAGCTGTCTTCTCAGCCGCAGCCACCGTACGAGGTAAGAGCAAAATTCGCGATTCGATATTACTGTGTACATATTTGGTAACATTTGATTAGCCTCCTTATCGACGCAGGGCGCACGATTTTGAATATCATTGCGGGGAGAGGCAGTCACGCTGTCGATACAAACTTCATAAAGTTAATTGTATTTTATTGTTACTCTGTGCGGACATTAGAAGATAAAAGCTCTTGATTGCGTTCAAAGAGGCAGTTTTGAAATATTTCTTCTAATCTTATCTCACCACCCATAGCGATAACACACCTCTATTTGCTCCGGCTATCTGTAGATAATCAAACGTAACCTTTACTATAATTTGTCTTAACTAACAGAATACGTAAATGTTGAACATAGGAAATATTTATTATAATGTTTCGGTTTAAAATAGTTAGTCTTCTATTTTATGACTTTAATGCTAATGGAATCGATTTTCATTATTCATAATTACAGGCGATTGTTTGCAGAACAATATCTTAGATCTCAGGCTTTTAATGTGATTAATTTAAACCTAGATTCTACAGGTTAAAAATACCATAGAGGTGTAAATATTTTTTTAATATTTTATTTTTTTAATTACTCTATCAGTAATGAAGCATGAGCCAAACCAGCGGTCGGCAACCTTTTGGCAAGCCTTTCGGCAAGGGCCACAAGCTAGCAAAATAAACTAAAGGCGGGCCAAACTCATAATTAATTAGTGAAAAAAGAAAAATGCTATTATTTTTTTTTTTTTAAAGATACTGTATTTCATTCATGCACTTAATACTTACATTATGTTTATATGTTTGGGCTTTACAGCTAGAAAAATGAGAAATAAAAATTACAAACGAACTAAATAGGAAACAAATTTTACACAAATTTTAGTGTTATGTCTAAAGTTGCATTTGCGACGCTATTTCTTGTATGTTACCTCCGTCATATTTGTCCATTTTTTTCCAAAACAGTCAAGGGCCGCGTGTTGCCGACCGCTGACCTAAACGAACGATCTCAACTTCATGAATATTTGCTATGTTCAGCGCGTGTTGGTTTCATATCGATCGTTGGTATGACGCGAAGGATTTAGGTTTTGAGTCATAAATACAAAGAAATATTATATAAAGCGGTAATTAATTTCATATCACGGTTATAAAAGTTTATATTTTCAAGAAATATAAATGGTGTCAATTATTAGAGCTTGAAGTGGCAAATTCGTTAAAAAAATCTTTTTATACGTGTATCACAATTTTTTGCTACTTTTATTTATGTTTCTTTTAAAGCATTATTTTTATAATTTTTTTAAACTCATAGTAATTGCGTAGGCTATATTGTTGTATATTGCAACTCCAGGCTCAAGAGACATTATGTTTTGGTTGCCATGGTTGTTGGTACATTAGCGAAGTACTCTTTGAAATGTCTTACGACGCCTACAAAATAAAAAAAAGTTGTCTGAACAGTAGCTCACAACACAATTTTATAAGTAAATGTTTTAATTACCAGAACATATGACGTAAAGGCTAAATGTGAATACTAAGACGCAAAATGAATATGCTTACCTAAGTTACAACATGGAGGTAACTATAATCATAACAGCATTAAAATTGTAAATTGTTTTGAACAAACGCCAACTCGACACAGCGCGAGAAGTGTCTAGTAAAATCAACTAGAAGTACCTAAAATAAAAAAAAAATGACATAAGTTTAATTTTTTTTTTAAATGTGAGAAAATGATACCAAATTGAATGTGCAAGGTACTGATTACGATTATAAATTTTGTACAAAAACACCTAAAATGTTTTTGTTATATATTTTGATAATGAATAATTGTGTTTGACAAAGAAGTATCGGATGCATCGTCAAAGATTGTTCGGTAAATACACTAGAAGATCTACAAAGTTTTCGCATGTATGTAATACCAAAGTAGACAAATTTTCCCATCAGAATATACGCAACATCAATTATTAAGTGTATATAGTATAAAAATCCAATTCACATGGGTTATTTACATGTGTAAATAGAATAATATCCTGAGGTTTATAAGATAAGTAAGATAAAGGATTATAAAACTAAAGTTGTCACGTCCAGCGTCCGTCGTGTAAATGTATTAGAATCGTGTACATTAGTAAATCGCGCCAATGTCACAGCTCCGTAACAAGGCGTTCTTACATAACCGGTGTCGGAGACACGAATACAAATGAACTGCAGATGAAACACGCTCCTGGCGATGAGAAAACTACGCGTGGGCTCGCGACTTGATTGTCTGCTTGACTCACGCAGGGAATTTGTACCCATTAGCCATTTAGCTATTCCGAATTACCCTATACGGTCGTCGAATGCTCTTTCAGTTTGATTTCTTTGTATTAGTTATGTTTAATACATTGTATTGTCTATCATTACATAGTAGAAAAATAATCCCCTCACCGCTGTCTGTCTATGTATGATCAGATTAAAATTACACAACGGATTTTTATGCGAATTTTTTTAGAGCAGTTCGAGAGGAAGGTTTTTGTATATAGTACATGGGTAACAAAGTAGACACTGTTTTAGTAGTTTCTAATGTGATGTCGTAAGTTAAGATAAACAAATTTACTACATTATATGTATTTAGTATCAGTATTGAAATATTGTATATAAAGATAACTTTTGTAGGATAAGTATCAATAGCGTATAACTCCAAGTCAATTTTCAATAGTAATCGGGTGAGATCACTGCACATTCCTGTGCCCTAGGGCACCCGACTACATTGGGCTCTGAACAGTATAGACATGGTCGATCACTTTTTTTTCACCGTTGAAAACAGTAAATAATCTGAAATATAAATTAAATTTACAGATTAATCAAATATTTTGGCTTTAGGATATCCACTATGGGAATGGTAGCGCTTTCCGCAGCGCTGCGCCTTTTGATAATGACAGTACAGTACAACAAGAATGATAATATTATGCATTACTGATAATATTGTACTATTTCTAAACAGAACTGTATTTACAGTAGGTACTTCTCTATATTAGGCTATTCCTACATCAGACAAAAAGTAAGCAATAGTTTATGACATTCTTAATTTATTGATTAATAAAAATTAATAGATGTTAATGATGATTTAATGAAACCGTATCAATTACGACCTAGTTAATAGAATATGCATGATATGCAATGACAAGATGGATGTAAGATAGAGGTTCGCGCGGTGGCACTGCCTTATAATTGAATTGCTTAGCGACATCAGCAAACAATGCTATGTCGTAACGTCACCGCTATGCTAATCTTGCGTATAATATGTCTCCTACACCGAATACTATTGCGAAATTTAAGGTATTTACATTGGTACTTCGAGTAAGCGTATACCTAGCTTAATATATCTATCTATACTAATATTATAAATGTGAAAATAACTTTGTCTGTCTGTGTGTCGCTCTGTAACTGCCAAACCAATGAATCGAATCTGACGAAATGTGCCATGAGACAAATTTGATCTCCAAGGAAGGACATAGAGTACTTTTTTGCCTAAAACATGACACCAACAAAAAAAGTAAAGTAACAGCCTGTAAATTTCCCACTGCTGGAATAAGGCCTCCTCTTCCATTGAAGAGATTTGGAACATTTGCGCACACATTAGCAATATTACATTGGTGGCTGTTTTTGTTGCGCAAACGCACATTTTATCTTACCTCACTCTCATAATTTGATGGTATGACATTCTGGCACGTGAGTAATACGGAAAGGTTCCGACGGAAGATCTAGGCTTTGTATGTTTTCCAAGGCAATGTTGAGCTAGAATATCTTGGTGCTTATAGTGGTAATCTGCTGCGAGTTGTTCAAGGTCGTTTTGATAACAACTATACAAATGTTACGTCGTCTATAATAATTTACATTGACACAGTAACATATTATGACATATAACATCATTATTTTTATATCAAGGAAACTGTTTATAGCTGATATTAATTTACAATGCACACTTTGTTTGAAGCCAGTAGTTTCGGTCTGTGGTTTTGTCCGCGTGTGATACATATATAATATATATATATATATATATATATATATATATATTATATGTATGAGAGATGAGCCAGTGGTTAGAATGCGTGCATCTTAACCGATGATTGCGGGTTCAAACCCAGGCAAGCACCGCTGATTCATTTGCTTAATTTGTCTTTATAATTCATCTCGTGCTCAGCGGTGAAGGAAAACATGGTGAGAAAACCTGCATGTGACAAATCATAGAAATTCTGCCACATGTGTATTCCACCAACCCGCATTTGGAACAGCGTGGTGGAATATGTTCCAAACCTTCTCCTTAAAGGAGCTGTTGTTGTATATGTATGATGTGTATGACTTGACCGATTATTATGAATATTTGAGTACGTTAATGGCTGGCTCAGATTGTACATGGTAGCTGATAGCTGAGATCTGGTTCTGAGATTTAGAAAAGTGTATAGTTAAATGTAATTATTATTTTACCCAAAAGAATTTTGGGCAACTAGAAATCTATATGATGCCGTATTATTCGTGATTTATTAACTAGTTATCGCCCGCGGCGTAGCCGTGTGTAAGTATGTATATTTTTCAGAGCTAAATTATTACAAGTAATAATTAACTATGTCTGTGCCAAATATAATTCAGATCCTATTAACGCGTAACATACATATATCTATACTAAATTTCGCCTTCCTAATTCAATTTTTAAGATATTTGAATTTAATTAAGTGTCTTTATAAGCAAAGATACCAACATACCGTGGAATGCAATTATGTGTATTTATGAGAAGATACTTTGAGTTCAACAGATGTCGGGAATAATTAGAAGGGCGTCATTTACTGTGTTCTAAGGTCAGAATTAATGTCATGAATAATTTATCTCCTACACGTTAAATACATTTGTTGATGCCAAACAAAAATATTATTCTCTTGTTAAATATCAGACAACATTGTACATGTTTTTTACTAGTCAGCCATTCGTGTTGATAAAAAAATCTTATTTATATTTTTTTGTTACAGGTAATCTTCTGATGTTTATTTACGATCAAATCAAAAGCAACTTCGGTAAGTGAGCAAGTAATACGGTCCCTTCGGTGATCGCTAAGTGGAATTTGATATCTGTTAGAGGTAAATATACTATGATTGTCTGAAAAGTTGCTAGATATTTGTATGTATATTTTCGATTTAGACAATACAAAACACATCGGTACCTGATTGCATTACAAAACGTACGGCGTTTACGTATCTTCTTATGTATTGACTAGAGTTAGTGGTGTAGCTATTTGAGGAAGGGCCCTGGTGCATAGAAAAAGAATCAGGCCCTTATCCCTTCTTCCCCAGCCCTCTTTAACGAATAGTTACCCTGTAAAATTATAGATACCAAATAAGAAATCTTAGATACCACCACTGACTAGAGTTTATAAAGATAAGAAGGACTGGTCTAACGGCTGATGTCAGACCAAAGATATCGTAAAGTTAATAATACAATCGAAATTTAAATAAATCGCATTTGTACAGTAACAGTTCGGTTCAGCTGATACAGGAGATGAAGTCTGGACTGGTTTAGCTTTAGCTGTGATTACATCACGTGCCGATAAATATGCCACAAGTGCGGCATCTCGGACGCCATCTAATCAGCTCAGCATCATCTGAAACTAACGTCTAATTAAAATCAATGAATTCGTAATCGTTCCGCCGTACAATTAGAGCTGCAGTCGCATCCGAGTCGCATCCGAACGATCCCGTTGCATTCCCGTCAAGGTGTTTATAACTGGTTGTAATGATAGGGATCGGTTGAGCCATTGAGTAACGTTAAATACCGCTTGAAAAACTTGGCAGATGATCGCTAGTTTAAAGTAAGACAGGATTGGTAGACACTTGAAAGAGTAGCATATCCTGTGTTATTTTTAAAACTAATTATTTTATTTCAAATGGAAGCATTACACTTACATATTTATTGTAAAACATACCATCGGTTCGGAAAAGCAATTTATTTATTTATTTTTGATCCCTCTGCTATTGAAATAGATAATTATTGGTGGTACGGCTTTGTGCAAGCCCGTTTCGGTACGAACCACCCACTCACCTTGTACCATCAAAGATCAATACTTAGTATTGTTGTGTTTCTGCTTAAAGTGTCTGTGAGCCAGTGTTACAACAGAAACTCAGGATACATAACATATTAGCTCCCTAGTTATGTCAATGTTAGGCACGTTTAATACTTCTTACAGCGCCTATGTCTAAAAGAGGTGGTGGTGACCTCATACTCACATTTATATATATAATTAGTTCTTAAAATTGGTGGTATGTTCGATCGATTTGAAACTTCGTACTTTTTTTACACAGTTTTACATACTAGTAGGTATGTAAACATTAAAAAAACGCGCCCATCATACCGGACATAATTATAGAAACAAATTTATCGACACATAGCTTGATACGCATGTTAGTTATAATCAATTTATAAAATTATATATATTAAACATTTAGTAGCAAGATATTACTAATCCATCGAGACGCCTACACAATGACTTTTGAAATTGCAACTCGCTCCTAATGTAGCAATCAAATAGTCGATACCCTTACATCTATTGTTTGTATGTGTGGTTAATTTTAAAGATGTATGTACGCGGAACTAGTTTTGGCCAGTTATACTGATGAAAGTACTTTTTGATATGATTGACTTTGAATTTAGAAGTAGTTTGAACCAGTAAAAAGCAGTATAAACCAGTATAATCGTTTTTATGGTAACATTTAACACTGATTTTGAATTTAGAAGCATTTTATACCGGTAAAGAATTTGGTTGTTGACATATTTTTTATGTAAAGGTTTTCTCCTAAGCATGTCGTATATATGAACGAAGCCGCAGGCGCCACTCAGTGATTTATAAGTAAAAAATGACATTTTGCTATAGACTATCAAGTATAAGTTGGCGTTCCTGCGGCAGCACCTGCTACACCCTTTGTTTTGCCACTTTTTTGTTTATTCTACCAATATCTCCCTAGAAAATTAATTCTCTACGTCTCATTTTTAATAGATTTTGGGTAAGTTTTCTTAATAAGGGTAAATAAAACAAATAAGATATAAATGAACAAAAAAAATTAGTACATGTTTTTACCACACGCCAGCTTACACTTGACGCGCTATACGTATGAGATCTATTGTCCTTCAATGTCACAATTCGCTTCGCAGTTCTTCGTGGAAGTATCGTCCATTGTTGACGTGTTTTGTTTTCAATATAACGCTTGATTTTGAATCCTTGAACGTTAACATAAGCGACAGGTATCGTACGACACAACTTAGATGTGGCATCGGCAAAATTCGTAAAACCGATCACATCCGAATTTAGTACTAGTAAACTAGTTTTAACGGATTAAAATCGCGTAAATTAATTATTTTTATCATCCCGACGATTCGAGCACTTTACAGTGTTCCTGGTCACGGGTAGTCTACCCGTAGTTTTATTTCGATGTGTAATAATCGCGAAAAACTAAGACAACATTAGTACCCTTTTTTTTTCTCTCTGGAAAAACGCTTTACGCGCTTCCCCCACGTGATGGAAAGTGGGGGGGGTGTGGGACCGCTCCCGCTCCGCGGCTTCCTTCTGCGACATGACACTTTCGCAGAAGGAGCGCATCTCTGACCAGCACATCTCGCTACCGAGCATGGCGTTGATGATGCTCGGCAGCGAAAGGTCTCCGCCTATAGTCGCCGCAAGGTTGTGCCTCTGGGGCCCCCACGCAGCACACTCGTACAGGGTGTGGTACGTGAATATGATCTTTACACAAACGTAATAACTTGTAATATCATATGACCTAGTATGTTCGTCGATTTACATGCACTTGCTTTCTCGAGCTGAATTAACGCGAGAATCTAGAGCGACGAATAGCGTTGAATGGCGCTATAGGAAGCTATGTCTATTGGTTGTGTGAATCGGCAGTAATCGGTTTTATTGAATTTGCCGATGCTACATCTAAGTTATGTCGTACTATACGTGGAAGATTTAATATGTTGCTGACGTAATTACAGGTAAATCTAAATGAAAGATAGATGGTGTTAAGCATCACATTTGAATAATACGTCTATTTGATATAAATGTATCGTTGCAACTAAACATACGTTTCAATCTTAAAAGATCTTATAAGTTGATTAGCTTGTAGCAGGACTTTGTACCCTCTAGAACATTCATCGCTTATAAAAAGAAAAGCAGTCTCTTCTTGTAATTAAAAAAGTAAGCAAATAGTTTCATAACGACCACCAAGGTCACCTTCAAATTGTCTTTATATGGCTTATTGTTTAAGCTGTGATAAATCAATAATGATATTACGTATAAAAGTGTAGATAAATTATATCTCAATTAATTTTGTAGTATACATTATGTATACAAAATAGGTTATATTTTACGACGACAAATTATACCATATCAATTCATGGTCAAAGTATTTTAACGCCTCCTGCCATTGAATTCGACTTAGGCATTTATTACCAACAAATATTTGGCGTTGAAAGAAAGAATTGACTGTACATGTAGTGTATATTTTATTATTTCTTGCACTTTGGTGACCGAACAACACCACCTCATCCAAACAAACATACATAATACTATTACATATTTTATCACTTATGTCATGTTAATTTACTTGGTATTAAGGCTTTGTGCAAACTAACCTGGGCAAGCACCATCCACTGGTATTTTGCTGCAAAAGAGTACTTCTTGGTATTGTTGTTTTCCTTGTTGAAGGGTAACTGCGGCAGTGTAACTACAGGCATAAGAGACATAACATCTCAATTCCAATGTTGGTGGAGCATTGGTCATAGAAGACTATGGGTCTATTGTATCTACTTACCATCACGTGACCCATTTACCAGATATAAGTATATTACATAAAAAATAATACTAAAAAGTCGACCTATATTCTCATATTACCTAAAAATGACATAAGACGGTCCTGCCTTATGCAATGTTATGTTTTTAGAGCGCGCTATCTGCCTCCATCTCATTATATAAATAATGGATACGTATTAAGCATACAATCTGCGAGATAAATCGATCGCAATGAACGAGACCGATACCGCGAGATGAGTGGTTAAGATTTGAGTGAGTCAGTCTATTAGCTCCAGTGTATTTTGAGTGCTCGAGTTGCATTATCTAGACGCTTCCTTAGAATGCAATACTGATGGGCTTCTGTTTATTTTGGATTCGAGTGTTCGTTGTTGTTTCGTAGATGTTTATTGAAATTAAACACGTCTTCATTGCTTTGTTTGATGTTATCTTTACTATTATTTATGACTTATAAGATGTCGTAAATATAGTCTCTCGGCGCTGACCGTAAATGCAATAGAAATAATTAAATTTATCACGAAATCATTGTTACTCTAGCATCGAGTAATTTCCATGTTGTAACTAGCGATAGTTCAAATTAAGCCATAAAATTATCAGCGCCAAAAACCAGTCGAACCAGCTCGTGAGTGAGGCATTGTCAATGTGTCCGCAGTTCCACGCAAGTTGACACGTACCTTTGCAGGGTCCGTTTCGAATTAGTACTTGTGAGATCATTAAATATGATCTTAAGCTTATCAGGCATCGTAATAACTTGAATATACTTTATTCAAGTAGGCTTTTACAAGCACTTTTGAGTCGTAATTTAACAACCATATTTAAGCTACCATCGTATCGGAAAGTACATTCTACCGAGAAGAACCGGCAAGAAACTCAGTAGTTACTCTTTTTCAAAATTTATAAATACAGTTATTAATTTCGGGATATTTACCATGTTTATTATTTTTGCAACAAAAACATGGTAAATATCCCGAAATTAATAACTTTAATAATAAAAATAAGCATGTTAATTTAAAATCTTTTATAAATACAGTCAGTTAGTTCAATACAATTATATACGTATGTAATATAGGATATATAGCCTGGAAGTCAACACAAGTTACACACAAAAACAATTTACTAAAATGTAATGCATTCATATTCTGAACACAAACGTCTCCAATTCCTACGAAGATATTTACGTATTTTTTTTCGATCTATGCACCGCTGCAGTCACCAGCTCGTGTACGGAAGATGCACGGACCGGATGGAGGAAATGAGGATTGCATTCTACGATGCAGAATACAAATCCATGCGTTTATAACACTCTGTGAGCACGTAGCGGATCGCTTCCTATTACATAAAAGAGTTCATTAATGATTCACTTCACATCGCCGATTTCAATTATTAATCAGGATTAGGTAAATTTATATCTTTTTTATATATTTCATTTATGTGTTGAATCTAAAAATCTTAACGATTTTAAATGTTTTTATCAGATATTGTAAAGTTGTGACTTGAATAAATTGGTTGCTGACTATAAGTACTGGAAACAAAAACAGAGACTCTTTTTCTTAAAAGTACAAGCCATTTTGTTCTTAAATTATGAAAGACTAGTGACTCGCCCCGGCTTCGCACGGATACTTGATATGTATCGTTATATTATGTGTAATTGTGATGTATATACCTATGTTACTGTAATTCATTAATTTCATCCAAATCCGTTTTATAGTTTTTTCGTGAAAGAGTAACAAACATACATGCATACATCCTCACAAACTTTCGCATTTATAATATTAATGGTATGCCTGTTTATAGGTGTTGTAAATGTTTGTAATGTTGTTAAATGTTATGAGACGATAAAGTTTTAACGGGATGCGGTTATCCAATAAAATAAATGGTATAAAACTATCGTTTATGATGTTATTTTATATAATATGCGTTTAGTATTCAGACAATAAGTACTTAAATTCATTAAAAATATTATGTTCATCTAACGAATTTATGAACAGTAAACAACACAATGTAATGCAAGTCCTCGAACTTACGGCAGGTAAGGTTCTCAAAGTACGCGACGTAAATCGAAACGACGTAAGTCGAGATATATAGATAGCTTCGGTTATTTTTCTTGTTATGACATTGACTTCGCGAGAAGTGAATTCTTTACTTGGTGGTAAGGCTCTGTGCAAGCCCGTCTGGGTAGGTACCACCCACTCACCAGTTACTCTACCGCCAAATAACAGTACTCAGTATTGTTGTGTTCCAGTTTGAAGGGTGAGTGAGCCAGTGTAACTAAAGGCACAAGGGACATGACATCTTAGTTCCCAAGGTTGGTGGCGCATTGAAGATGTAAGGAATAGTTAATATTTCTTACAGCGTCATTGTCTATGGGTGATGGTGACCACTTACCATCAGGTGGCCCATATGCTCGTCCGCCAACCTTTTCCATAAAAACAAATCCTATGTAAAAAACAATTCACGTATGCTTGAGGATGATAGAGTATTTCTTAAAGGCCGGCAACGCACCTGCAAGCCCCCTGGTGTTGCAGATGTCCATGGGCGGTGGTAGTCACTTTCCATCAGGTGAGCCTCCTGCTCGTTTGCCACCTATGTTATTAAAAAAAAAAGGAATAGTGTCAAAACCTTACTAGACGTATAGTACGACATAACTTAGATGTCGCAGGGGCAAAATTCGTAAAACCGATCACATCCGAATTAAGTACGCCATCTAGATAATTTGGTTATCAATATTTATTTCTCATGCGAATATGATCTTTGCATAAACGTAATAACTTGTAATATCATATGACCTAATATATTCTTAAATTTGACGCGTCGATTTACATGCACTTGCTTTGGCGCGATAGGGAGCTATTTCTATTGGTTGTGTAAATCGGCAGCAATCGGTTTTATTTTCAATCCATTGCATTTTCCGATGCTACATCTAATTTGTGTCTTACTTTAACTTGAAACGACGCAAGTCAAGGACTGTCTGTATTTGAGACTATATTTGAAGTAATCTCGACGGTTTAAAAACACCAGACAAAAATAAATGTTCCTTTAAAATGTGCGTGATTCTAAAAACGACCGCGCCATAGTTTATTGCGTTGGAATGCTCACGCGTCCGCGGTTCCTGCCTTAACCTAATAAGTATTCTATAGGCGGTAAGTCCGTGCCGGGATTAACTATGCACTAATAATAATGAACAGTTCATATACACCACGTATACAACCTGTTGGCGTCAAAGTTATACGATTGTGATAATATTTGGTTACTCGATTAACTTAAATGACGAAGAGTGCGACTCAGTACTTATCTATTTTCTATACATATAATGAAATTGGAGTTTCTGTTTGTAATATTTAAATAACCGCTTTTTTCTAATGCATAATTATATGCTTACACGGTACATATACAAAAAAAAAGTTATTTGCTACTCTTTGATCTGCAACGGCTGGACTGATTTTGACGGCATTTTCACTAGCAGACAGCTAATGCAATAAGGATAACTCAGGCTATAATTTTGTTACGTTAAAACGCTCACGAAATCGCAGGCACAGCTAACTATTCAGATAAAGATTTCAGTTACGGCGGCCAATCTCAATAGCGACCAGCCAACTGCGCAGGACACGACACGTGTGTGCGCAAACGCAAACGCACTCTCTATTAACTTACTCTTACGATCCCATGACACGGCAAATCCCACATGACCGGAGTTAGATCAGGCGCATGACAAATAGTTGTACGCGCTCCCTGGGGCACGAACAGTTCACACTTTCAACGTTTAGACTCCGTGCCGCTACTGAGATTCTTTGACAGAAGAACGCAGTAACTTTGTAAAGTTAATTTATCAGGGTTTGAAACCAGAACCTCGTAATCGGTTGTCTATCCATTAAACTGGCGAGGAAGACAGTACTTAACAAATAAATCCGCTGTGCATATCTTGTTTACGAGCTTGCAATGTTTTTAAGTTTGCTTTTTAAATCAAATCTTGTAAACTCTTGTAGAACGTATTTCCTCGTATTCCACGGAATTAAAATTTCGCATATAGGTCATTTCTGATGACAATGCATTTTTATATTACGCACGACTTGATTATGAAGTAAGGTTCGGCTTGTAATAATTTTATGAAAAGAAATAATATATTTCATTTGCCATTGTGCTTAAACTAAATGTCCCTTACATTTATTATTTGTCGCTGGTGTTAAACAGGCTGAAAATGGCTTAAGCCTAATCTGTTTTGCTTAAACGAAATTTAAGTACTTTAAAAAGGTAGCTCAAAAAATGTTTTACTAGAATTTAATTAAAATATATACTTTTTAGGTCCTATATTTGACGAAGATGATAGCGACTCTTTTGACCTGTATTGAAATACCGAATTCATATTTTTGAAATACATGCATGTTTTTAATTAAAGTCAAGATTGATAGAACTGTTCCGTGTTTGACTTCATTATATTTTTTAGGTCAAATAATTACGTAGGGCTGCCGTTGAGGATGCAGAATGAAACCGAACGAATTTAACTTATACGTTTATTTAAATAATTTAATTTAACAATTAATTATTTCTAATTTATAATATACGTGACAGTCTGTTCGATGTTAGAACAAAAAGTGAAGTTCTGTAGTCTGAATTACATATTTATATACGAAATCGGTAAATCACTGAATGGTCCCCACGGTATGGTGATTCTTGGTAGCGCTCGATGTTCGGGAGGTCTTGCGAAACAAAGCAGCGACGCTGGCAACAGGTGGTAGCTTCAAGGAATGCATGGTGTGATTATTTCTCACGGTATGGTAATTCTTGGTAGCGCTCGATGTTCGGGAGGTCTTGCGATTATTTCTTAACAACTCCCTCCGCAGGATCAGCAGCTATTTGGAGACTTTTGTCGAAAATAGTGCTGATAGAGACATAGGATCTCTGGGGCTGTCCTGGACTTCTTGTGTTCTGGTTGCCTCATTGTCCTTCTGGTTGGTATTTCTTAAATGCATACATTTGCGACGAATGAGGACGATGCTAATAGTGAGTACTGATGCACCGATGAGTAGGTAGACAGGTATAGTCGTGTGATAGAGCGTGTCTAAGTTCGACAATTCCAAAGTCACTGGTTCTTGAGAGGCAATCCTGGTATTAGTTGAATGTAAGTGAGTCAAATCTATACTGTTCAATTTCAAGATGTTCTTCGCTGTCGCTTTGTATGGATCTTCATTACTATATTCTATATTCAACATTTTCAAAACTTGTCCTTTTACTTGATCATGGTGGTTAGTGATGGTGAAGATGGACGTTTGTAGAGCACACCCTTTAGGTATTTCAGCTAGATAGCTTCCGAGAAGGTTTTTGTATTGATCTTGAGAACAGGTTAAATGAACTTTCGTTAAGTTGGGAAAGCTCAGAACATAGTGACGATCATCCAATTGTTCCATGGCTTGAGAAGATAAGATTACTGGAGTAACCCGACAGGTTTCATGGATATGTTGCTGGAGTATAAGATGTTGAATGCAGCTCGTTTGCTCTCCATAGTGTCGGTTTAAGTTGTCCTCGCAAAGATGACCGTGACTGTACTTCGGACATTCTGTCTCTATATACAGTAGATCTTTCTCGTTAATTGCTACGTATGGATAGGTAGGGATTATAATTTTATCATTACTATTAGGGGCTAAGGACAATTTGTAAAGGATGTAGTTATTGGGATTCATGATTGGAAACTTAATTACCAAGATTATATCATTATCTTTATAATAATATCCTAATCTTAATAGATCTAAATATTCCCTAAAATTAATATCTAGCACTACATTTGAATTGTATAAACCTTTTAGTTTATTTAACATAACTATATAAGTGTCGTAATCGAGAACGGAATAATGGATGCTTTTAGCTCTTATGAATGCCAATAGATTCTGTAGTTTTGACAACTCTTGTGACAAATTGTCTATGTCATCACCTAGTATTGTAAGTAGCTGGGCTAAATGAAAATACTTAATTGCATCTTCTTCTTTCCTAACATCATTATCTAAGATGGTTTTAATAATGTTCTCTATTTTCCTCTGGTTTTCTACTATCATATCTGTAACATTTGAACTCTGAGATGCCCACTGCTTGCTTAAACTTATTTGATGATTTATTTCAATGGCTAAGTTATTTTCGTTCTTTTGTAGAATAGCAATGGCATTTTCGTTCTTTAGTGCGTCCGTATAATCTAAATTTCCGGAGATTAGGTACCCGTTTCAGGCGCGACTTGGGTACGGGTCCTCTCTTTCTCTTTGTATAAATATGTATAGGTAAATCTGTTACAACCGTATCGTTCGTATAGCGGGCAGCTAATTTCTGTCTATTAGCTAGGGGATTTCTGACATAGATTCGTTGATCAGGTGCATATGTTTTATTTTTTATGCCATTTCTATTAATGTTCTCGGTTATTTCAGTACGACGCTGAAGGGCGGTTTCATTAATGATTTCGTATACCTTTAACATTCGCTTACGGTGATCTAGTATATATTCCTGCAATAGGTGCTCTGTTAAATAAGGATCGTAATAATCGGCATATTCATCGTATATAGAATTGTCAATGAAACTATTGTAATTTACTTCTTTAGATTTAAAGTAGTTCGTAGGGGGTGGGTTCCCGGATTTTGAACCTTGCGATAAAATAGCTAAATCGTTATATAGAGCGGTCTCATCTCGTTGGTCCGCGAAGTTGTTCACTAAAGCAGTTCGAATGCCTTGCCAGTCGGATGGAATCCCATTAGAATTAATTAAGCGAGCAGCAGAGCCTGTTACTTTGTTAAGAATTCCGTTGAGAAGAGCACACCTACTTAATTCACTACTACTATCACTACAAAACTGTCCTACCAATTGATCACATAATTTTAAAAATCTAGTAAGTACATTTGGGTTCCCGTCGAACTCGGGTACCAACCTTAAGGCTTTATAAATGGTGTCTAACTCAGACATTTCCGTTTGTTCTTCTATACTACTTAAACTAATATCTCTTCTATTATCTACGAAAGTTTGCCTACTACTAATAACTATCCTAGGTTCCTTCGATTTTCTTAAATGAAAAATCTTGGCAAATTTTATTAACACACAGGTTAGTTAGGCTAGGATTGAGCAACCACTAAAAAGAATCTAGTGTACTCACATGAACATGTTTCGGTCTCTCTGCGTTATCGATGTCTGGATACCTCTCGTGCAGCACTACTCGTAGATTCGGATGCTACGGATGCAGCAGCTAGACAAGCTACGGCGGGGCTTCACGCGATTACGGAAATCTTCTACGCGAAACGTTCCGCGAGCATCCTACCGACTGCGCCAATTACGTAGGGCTGCCGTTGAGGATGCAGAATGAAACCGAACGAATTTAACTTATACGTTTATTTAAATAATTTAATTTAACAATTAATTATTTCTAATTTATAATATACGTGACAGTCTGTTCGATGTTAGAACAAAAAGTGAAGTTCTGTAGTCTGAATTACATATTTATATACGAAATCGGTAAATCACTGAATGGTCCCCACGGTATGGTGATTCTTGGTAGCGCTCGATGTTCGGGAGGTCTTGCGAAACAAAGCAGCGACGCTGGCAACAGGTGGTAGCTTCAAGGAATGCATGGTGTGATTATTTCTCACGGTATGGTAATTCTTGTTAGCGCTCGATGTTCGGGAGGTCTTGCGATTATTTCTTAACAAAATAGTAAACATGATTTATTTTATAAATAAAACATTTATAACATAAATAAAATTATAAAAGTAACGCAAATTATATATTGTACGTATTTCTCAAACGAAACTTTTCTCTTTGATAAGATCTACCGAAAGCCGCTCCATAACTTAAGTTACTATTGCCTTTTTTATCAACTTAAAAACAACTTCAAACTTATTTTGCATAAGAATCACCAACGATAGATCCGTATCAGGTTATTAAATCACAAAAGTAATGGATCGGAGGAATATAATAAATATAAACTTAGTTTCTAACTTGCCCGCGGTTTCGCTCGTGACGTTTCGGCGGATTTTAGAAACTTTGTGATGATAGGCTAGATACTTGACATGGGAAAGCATTACAGTTAAACAATCGATCGCATTTATTTTAGTTAGGATTGTTAAACAGACTATATCATACCTACATAAGTTTTTTTTTTAATATTGTCTTTGTTGCTTTTTTCGACCTTTTTCACAATTGTCGTTCGATTTCGACTTATTTACAAAAACCTTAATAAATTATATACCTATCCCTTCCTTATGAGTCATTACGTTACGTCATTACGTTCATTAGTTTTGGAGTCGATCGCGAACATTCAGACATACAGACTCGGCGATTTTATGTACTGATAATCTTTGGTATATGGATACGGTTAAAAGACCATGCAAGTCTAGGTTTCCTATAGTAAACTTATCTCTGCAGAGATGGTGTTTCGTTTAAATATTTTTAACTCAAACGAAGAAATCGTTGGATATTTGCAATCCACAATTCATCTAATTTGAAATTGCCCTAATGGGAATAGAGAGTGCAATTGTGTTTGCGCGTTATAATAACTGCAGCGTTGATGGCCTGTCCTTGAAATAACCCTTTGAATAGCCTGAAGATGCCTCCATCACTAAAATTGGTTCGCTTGCTCTTTGTATCCCAGACCAAATAGTAATGTGTATACAACAACTGCACGTAAATTCCCACTGCTAGGCTAAATGCCTCCTCTCCCTTTGAGGAGAAGATTTGGAACATATTCCACCACGCTGTTCCAATGCGGGTTGGTGGAATAAACATGTGGCAGAATTTCTATGAAATTTGTCACATGCAGGTTTCCTCATGCACATGGTTCATGGGGTTTGAACCCGCAATCATCGGTTAAGATGAACGCGTTCTAACCACTTGGCCATCTCGACTCTCGAATGTGTATATTACAATGTAATGTTTAGCGATATATATTACAACTAGTTATCGCCGGGGGCTTCGCTTGCGTTTTAGGGGTTTGGTTGTCATTTGTCAGGCAAAAAAGTAGTATTATTGGTATGTATATGTATATAAAAAGTATGTATATGTTCTTCCTCGGATTTCAAATTTACTTCATGCCAAATTTCCTCAAATTCGGACAGACAGACAGTCAGAGTTAGTTTCTCATTTATAATATAAGTATAAATGTGTAGATATATGTGTAGTATGTATCCAGATATGCTTGCACGAATTAAATAAAAAACCGATTTTCCTACAAACGGCTCGTATCGCTCAATGTCAAGACATCTCTGCACGGTGGTTTTATCACACCTTTCATCTCGATTTAAAACAATTAAGTCATAATTGAATACTAGTCGAGTTAATGATCGCCATAGCGGGGAACTCGTTGCCATATTTATATGGTCACCATGCGACGGTTTTCTAATGTCTTTACGACCTTGCCGTGACGAGAGAAATTTAATGTTACCTCTGTATTAACCATAAAAAAATAATATACATATAAGGCGGGTATATTTATTATAATTATATATTTATTTAACACATTTTCATTAAAAGTTCACCTATGAAATTAATGAAAAGTATTGAAGTTCATTTCGTAACGATGCTCTCAAGAGGTTGGATATATCTATAGTATATGTAGACTCTATGCTAATATTATAAATACGAGAATTAGTTGTGGTAGCTTTCTGCTAACCTGTTGCTCTTTCAACCTTTAAACCGAATTTGATTTTATTTGGTAGGAAGCAACTCGAACTCCTAGGAAATCCGTAAGCTATTTTATGCATAATACCTTACGACCAAAGTCTAAAATGCAAGCGAATCCACCAACGCAAACTAGTCTCACTTAAAATAAAGATTCGTAAAGTTAAAGTTTCATAGCAGCTCAGACGTTTAAGCGTTAATCCAGAACAAATAAACTTATCTTTGAAAAAAAAAATGTAAAAGTAAAGTAACCTGTAAATTTCTTACTGCTGGGATAAGGCCTCTACTTCCATCCAGGAAAGGGATTGGAACATATCCCACCGCGCTGTTCCAATGCGGGTTTGTGGAAAGCACATGTGGCAGAATATCAATGAAATTAGACACATGCAGGTTTCCTCACGATGTTTTCCTTCACCGGCGAGCACGAGATGAATTATAAACACAAATTAAGCACATATATATAGTGGTGCTTGCCTTGGTTTGAACTCGCAATCATCGGTTAAGATGCACGCGTTCTAACCCATCTCAGCTCTTTTTTAATATTAGTAGTAAGTATAGGTGAGTCCTTGTCAATAGATTCCGATGAGGCAATCGACGTGAGGTTGCGCTGAGGACTTAGCACCTTTCTCTTAATAATACATCTCGTAAAGAATATCAACAACGTGACATATCGCCTCTCCGCTTAACATTGTCGGAGTAAAATAAAAATAACTTCAATAAATTCACATTTCAGTGCTAATTTATTTAATTTACTTCGTGAATAGAATGCGTTTTGTAATATCTACGGCTCGGTGGATGTTCTACGAAAATTCAATGATTATATTTTGTTATTGCTTCTGTAGGAGTTAGTGTGATGTGATTAGCGTTGTATTAAATTTGTGATAGCATCGTTTCTTCTCGATATTTCTGTCATTTCACATGGCGGTTAGAGATCACTTGATCTTAGCCTCGAATTGCGTAGGTGCTCAAATAACGTTTTAGAACCTCTTGTATATTATAATTCCATTTAATTTTACAATTGTAATTTTATTATTGTTGTATGTTTGGTTTTTTTTTTTTTTTAACATAGAAGGTAAATAAATTCATTTTTATAACAATTATATTTGATTGCGTATTGCGTGTACTTGCAATACCAAATAATATTGATATCGTTGTTAATAAATTGTTTACTACTGTATCTGTTCAATTCAGTGTTGCCAGGAAAATAATATCTTTGAACGTATTATAAATAATATATGAAGTAAATAAATAAATGAAGCTATTTTTTTTTTATTTTATTTTACTTAGTAAACTACTGAATGAAAGGGTGCTTTACCGAATAAACATTAAATTTATATGCGTCATTAGATTAATAGCATGTTACCTTATATAAAGATTTGATCGTTGCGTAGTGTGTGGAGTCATGTGGATGATAGAACCCACTCACTCGAGTATCGATTAAAGATATTGACCTTTCTATTGGGTTTTGCTGCAGTTATGTAAAACGGCCAACAAAACGAGATGTTTAGTAACAGTATCAAATTTACTTCATTTATTTGTTTATGGTTTTGAGAAAGGAGGTCTTAGATTTTTTTTTGTTTAAGTTAATATGCCTATATGATTCGCGTCTTGTCAAGCAAGTTTAGATAAATATCGTTAAGAAACCAGTTAGTTGAACAGCTTTTCCCAACATTGGGATATTAAAGCCTTGTTACACATTACAATCATCATCATACATAGTATAAGACGCTTATCGCTGTCTGTCCCTATGTATGCTTAGATCTTTAGAATTACGCAACGGATTTTGTTGTAGTTTTTTTTAATAGATAGAGTGATTCGAGTGGAAGGTTTTTGTATATAATACATGAACAATACAGTAAATTTGACGACCTCCATGGTCGAGTGGTGTGTACACCGGTTTTCATGGGCACGCAAATCCGAACTCCTGGGTCCGATTCCCAGTCGAGTCGATGTAGATTATCATTAGTTTTCTATGTTGTCTTGGGTCTGGATGTTTGTGGTGTCGTCGTTGCTTCTGATTTACACAAGTGCTTTAGCTACTTATATTGGGATCAGAGTGGTGTATGTGATGTTGTCTCATATTTATCATTTATTTATATAAAAAAAAACACTAATAATTTTAGAAGTTCCTAATGTGATTTCGTAAATAAACAAATTCTGTAGTATATTTAGTAACAGTATTGCACCCGTGCAAAGCGGGGCGGGTCGCTAGTTGCGAATAAATAACACATAATTCTATTTAGAGCATTGAAAGCGTCGATAGTGTTAAGATAATGTTGTACGTGCTTAAATATTCTCCTAACCTAAATAAATAAGGTCCGTTTCAGTGTCCAGATTCCTGATAGGTGCAAGAACAGAAATCCGGTCGTTATTTAGTACTTGTGTCAACATTGTTGACTGTCAGCGTTTTGTATCCATTGTTGAAATGCCAAAGTGGGCCACGGGTTGACAACGCCGTAATAAATGTACTATTCGATAAACGCTGAAACACGCCTGTGAAATGTCTTGTACGACGGCGATATCTTATTTACTTATTGTTACGTTTATATTTATAAACAATTCATTATAGCTTAGACAATACAGCTGAGACAATTACATTATGGTTGGAATTGATTTTGGTATATTTGTGAAGATACCTTAGAATTTCGCGTTCATTGTTGGATTTGATGGGAAAACCTGCTCGATCAGAAACAGGTTGATGTACAGTCAGAGTAGGAAAACCTTCGTCAGTTTTCGAAGTCATTCCTATATCAAGTCTTAAGCTCTTAGTACCTTTTGAATCTAAATACCAAGTCATTGCGACGTAATATGTCATTCTCGATCGGTAAAGCAGATTATCGCTCATACTGAGCACACGAAAATAGATCTTAAGTGACGAAACTTTTCTTACCCCGACTGTACATTACCTTTTAGGCTGCTACTTACA
Organism: Vanessa cardui; assembly: GCF_905220365.1. Lineage (NCBI taxonomy): Eukaryota > Metazoa > Arthropoda > Insecta > Lepidoptera > Nymphalidae > Vanessa > Vanessa cardui. The sequence continues at coordinate 14,140,292 of NC_061132.1, read as the reverse complement.
AGTTGACGGCAGAAAAACCTTATACAAATGATTTGCGTTCTGATAAGCTAGCTACCACACCAAAAATACAGTCAATATTATAGATATAGAGTCTGTATGTATCATAATTGTCAGTGTAGTGTTCTTTAACCAGTTTGAACTCTTGGGTTTCGGTTTTCGGTCCATTTAACTCGCGCTGATCGAAATTCTCATTGTACTATTGAGTGTTAACATGATAAAATCCCTAATTCGGTTTTTGTACGGGTCACAATGGGGTGGTTATATTAACCGGAAACAACATATAATGTATGTTATTGTGCGTGTGTATTCGTATATGATTTTTACGAGCTTATTATGTAAATTTTGATTGAAAGTGACATCTCGGGCGTTCTAGAGGTCGTGGTGAGATGAGAACCGTTGTATTCGACACAGATCGTTTGATATGTACATATTTCGTTGTACGCCGACACGACCCGGCCCGGTCAGGTCATAGCTCTTGAACTCTGTATGGAAAGAACATATCGAAATAAAGTTAATTAATAATAACAATATAAGAAAGCGTGCTGCGTCGGTTTGGTGGATATAAATCGTAAATGCAGGTTCAAACCTGCTTCTTCGTAAAAGAAGGCAAGGCAATGTCATCTGATGGTTTGTGGGCACGACTGCCCAAATCGGTAAAAAATCATTCCTCATATCATCAATGTCTGTAGTTACACTAGCTCACTAGCCCATTTAAAGTAAACCAAAAATATATTAAATATTGCATTTCGGCGGTAGAGTACATAGGTGATCAGTAGGTGGTACTTAACTAGATTCGCCACACATAGACCTACCACCAATTGAAGCAGCGATCTCTACCAGACCACCTTTGGCCAGTATTAATAAAGTACCATTTAATTTACTGGCATCAAAAACAAAAGAAAGTTTTTACATGTTTGTCGATTATATCATTGAGGAAGGCCTAAAGCATGGATGTGGATGGATATAGAGGTAGAGGACCAAGGAAACGATGGATGGATTGTGTGAAAGACGATATGGCTAGAAAGAATGTTACTTGTGAGATGACGTCTGACAGAGAAGTATGGAATGAGAAGACACGCTGCGCCGATCCCAAATAAAATTGGGATAAGGGCAGGAGAATGATGATGTCGATTACATCATTGCTCGTGTACAGATACTATATGTACCTATAAAAAAAACTTAGCAGAAATAACCTAGTACATTATCATTTGACACTTATAATATTGTAACGTGTACTAAAAACATTTAATATAAATGAGTTAAGCGTTCATATAACAATGTTAACAGTTTAAAGAGAATATGTTTTAGGGCGAGAAGATTAACGACTTAGTTTAACTACACTTAGCAGGTGTTTTAGACCAACGGCTGTGAATATTTGACCTACTAAACACACTTGTTGAGGCTTTTCGTAAACGGACAACGTTAGTTTTAAATTTAAAAATGGAACAAGTGTCGAATTTCAAATGGAATGCGTTTTTAAACGCATCAACTTATCGCTATATGTTATATGTTATAGTATGTAGATAAATCTCGTCCGAGGTCCTGCGTGAGCTAATAAAGGCATTCCAGGTGTTGCAAACTGTTTACATCACTACCAATAATGTTTAACTTCTGACTATACTATACATATTATGATTACACTATGAAAAGTGTCTTCTAAAATAAAGTTTTATTAATTAATTACTAGCTGTCGCCCGCGGCTTTGCTCACGGTTTAGAGGTTGTTTATCATATGATAGGCAAAAAGTAGATTTTGTCCTATCTTAGAGTTCAAGTTGGCTTCATAATTAAAAACGGCGCCACATATCTTAAATAACTAGCTGTCACACGCGGCTTAGCTCGCTCATGAGTTAGGAAAAGAGTAAACAGTAATTACTTGGAGTTTAACCCTGCTATATTATACTAAATTTCATCAAATTCGGTTCATTGATTGAGTCGAGATGGCCCAGTGGTTAGAACGCGTGCATCTTAACCGATGATTACGGGTTCAAACCCAGGCAAGCGCCGCTGATTCATGTGCTTAATTTGTCTTTATAATTCATCTCGTGCTCAGCGGTGAAGGAAAACATCGTGAGGAAACCTGCATGTGACAAATTTCATAGAAATTCTGGCACATGTGTATTCTACCAACCCGCATTGGAACAGCGTGGTGGAATATGTTCCAAACCTTCTCCTCAAAGGCGAGAGGAGGCCTTTAGCCCAGCAGTGGGAATTTACAGGCTGTTGTTGTTTTGGTTCATTGGTTTGGTCGTGGAAGAGCGACAGACAGTCATAAAGATTTACTTTCACATTTATAATATTAGTACCGAAGTATAGATTATTTTTATATTATGCAATAATAACTATATATTTCAAGTTTATTTAGTATTAAAGAATTATTAGATCAATTATGAATTACTTTTATTTTGTGTCTGTTTGGTAAAGTTTATATTAATAACAAGCTGAACTTATCGCTTTACCCGAGCGAAATGTTTAAAACAGAAACACACCCTAAGGGGGGTAAAACGGGGTTTGGCCGTTTTACCCCCTTAGGGTTGAAGTTTCGTAAAATCCGAATGTTCCGAATACGAACTATTGTGGTATGTGGTAACTTGTGGATATTTATAGGGCATTCCCAGGGTAGGGGGTTCCCTATAAGGAACCTACTTGTCAAATTCAAGGTTGTCGGTGTTATAGTAGGTATTCTATACATACATATGGATTAAAATATATACCGAGATTTACATTGTGTTTCAAAACGGACAAAAAATCTTGAATAAAGAAATAACGAGAGTAGGCATGTAATAATTACGATACTATGTAATGTGTCATCTGTAGTCGGATAAATACTATAATACCGTAAACATATAATTGAGTTTAATGAGATTTACTCCATGTAGGTACGCGTAGGTTTTCAATAGGCGATACGTTAAAAACGTTTCCTGGTGCGCATGCGCGGCCCGTGTGGGTGATATATACCAGTTACAAGCACTGCGCAACGAGCGCGAGTAATAATACATATTGTTTGAATAAATAATGTCTGCAATTGTAATATTGAAGAGAATACTCGCTTGGATGAAGATGTTGTACTTGAGATTGATTTGGAGAATGGTGGTTTACGCGACGCCTTCCAACGGAACGACAATCGAACCAAAGATCCAGGAGGATTCCACGGTAGGAAATGGTTCGCGCCAAAATGAATTGTTCTCTGTACAAAATACTCTCGAAAGGAAATCGTTGGTGAGAAAGGCAGGTATGCTTTAGGATTTCTTTCGTTTTATTAAATTAATGTAGTTATTTCTCTCAAAACGGTTTTGAAGTTTGTCGATTTCAAGTCTCAGAACTAGGGCTAGCAGTGAGATGTAAGGATTTTACTGAAAGTCACCGCTTAAAGACATTGGCTCTGTGAGACCACCTCGGGAACAATATGTTACACTGGCTCACTCATCCATCAAACCAGAGAACAATTATATTAAATATTTGTTATAATTTAATCTTTAACATATGCAAATGTTACATTAATTATTTCATAGTCTCAATAACTTAGGAACTGTTTTAAAACCAATATAGTATATTGATTTTTAATCCAAACGCATATGTCGGCTGAGCCACTTGCTTCCGGTATTGTAGAACAGAGCCGCCGCATTTCGACCCGTGGGCGTTGTAAGGTCCGATATTGTAATTTTCAACCGACTTCCAAAAGGAGGAGGTTATCAATTCGTCTGTATTTTTTTTTTTTTTTTTTTTTTTTTTTTTTTTTTTTTTTTTTTTATGTTTGTTACCTCATAACTTTTCACTGGGTGGACCGATTTTGATAATTTTTTTTTTGTTTGAAAGGTAGTGCTTCCCGTGGGGTCCCATTTTTTTTATTTTTTTTTCCGATGATGGTATCCATGTGAAAACGACATAAGTCTTAAATTTGCATTATGTATATGCGCGACAAATAGGTGAATAACTGAAAATCACGTTAACCAATTTTGATAATTCTTTTTTTATTATAAAATATATACTTCAAGGGTAATTTGGTGAAAGTTTGGTAATGTTCTGAGCACAGGATCCATGACAAAGTAACGGAACGGAAGGGAACGGAACAATTCTGAGGAGCACGTTAGCGATACTCGGTCGAATCTTTTATTTATAGGTTATTTGAATATTTGAGTCACCTTCCGTAATGTGGTTATGTTTATGTAATTATCATAGTCGAATATTATAATCAACTAGCTACCCACCCCGGCTTCGCGCGGGTGCAATAGTGATACTAAATATACTACAGAATTTGTTTATATACGACATCACATCGCAAACTTCTAAAATTATCAGTGTTTCTTTACTATATTGTTCATGTTTTATATACACAAACCTTCCCCTTGAATCACACTATCTTTTAAAAAAAACCGCATTAAAATCCGTTGCGTAGATTTAAAGATATAGGGACAGAGAAAGCGACTTTGTTTTATACTATGTAGTGATGGAACTCCTATACGGCTCGCAGTTAGGGTGCGATATGGGGCAGAATTTCTTACTATCTTTAATCAAATTTTGTGTATGTGATGTGATGTCATATGATGTACGAAATATAGTTGGTCTTTTTCAAAGTTTTTTTGCTGAGTTCGATTACAGCTCTTTCGAGGGATCCTTGTAGTTTACGCCGCTTGACGTATTAAATCCGCATTTTCGAAAGTCTATTTTTGCTTTATTCGCAAGTTTCCTTTGAAATTGTCCTCGAAATAGTTTCTGACTCATATAAACGGAACGCTTAATCTATCCATATTAAAAAAAAATAGTTAGTCAACATCAGCTTCACTTAAAATCAAAAAATAAATAAAATTTTAACAAAAAGAAAAACCGACTTCAAACAAAACACTATTTTAAAACAAATGAATATGCACGAAAAAGTAATAAAAATAATTGCGTATTCAACATATTTTTTAGAGTCTTCCTGAGTTAAATGAAATGAAAAATATTAGACTACTTAAAAGTCGATTAACGATTATATCATGTAGTTATAATTATTGTTATATTTGGAGTCGGTGTCAGCCAATAAAACCCTACAGTATATCTATCAAAAAACAATACGAGAATACTTTAACAAATATGTTTTTTACAAGTTACCTTTTACACAATAATATACTGGATCAATCAAGGGGCTCGTATCGCTTCTTTCTTTTGATTGTTGGGGCAAGGGCACCATGGCTGACACCGGCTCCAAATATACCAATAACTATAACTACATGATATAATCGTTAATCGACTTTTAAGTAGTCTAATATTTTTCATTTCATTTAACTCAGGAAGACTCTAAAAAATATGTTGAATACGCAATTATTTTTATTACTTTTTCGTGCATATTCATTTGTTTTAAAATAGTGTTTTGTTTGAAGTCGGTTTTTCTTTTTGTTAAAATTTTTATTTATTCTTTAAGCGCATTTATCAATCGGACACCTCTGCCGTATGAAATGTACATGTGTTATTCAAGGTCGGCGTCAAATAAATGGGATACGGCAAACGATTGATATTTCCTAATTAAATATATGCTTCTAGTTTTAATCTATACTTCTAATATTATAAATGTGAAAGTAACTCAGTTTGTCTATTTGTCGCTTTTTCACGACTAAACCAGTGAATCGATTTTGATGCAAATTTTAAATACAAGGAAGGACATACTGTTTTTGCCTAACACATGACAACCAACACCCGATAGCTAGTAAACGATATTTTATTAAAATCTATTAATATAATAGAACCCGAACGTAACGTACAAAAGTACCAAAGGTTGTTTTTTTCTTTAAAGGTCATTGTCATACTCATAGCTCGATTATAAGAAGATTCTCAATATTAAAGAATTAAAAAAAATGTACAACTCAACATCGCCAATGCGCAACCAACCTTGAGAACTAAGATGTTACGTCCTTTGTGCCTGTCGTTACTCACCCTTCAAGCCAGATCAAAACATTACTGAATACTGTTTTTTGGCGGTAGAATATCAAATGAGTGAGAGGTATCTATCCAGATAGGCTTGCACAGAGCTCTACCAACACATACATCGATGTGCCTCTAACATTTCATTTATTCATTCAGAAGTTATGTATTAATTCTTGTTGTTATTTACACTGGCTCACTAGAATGTCTAAGCTGTATATGAATTAAACGTCATATACTATCGCAATTCGTCTGCATTGTCAACAATTAAAAAACCTTTTACATATAGCATACTAATTAAGTAATTTTATTTCCTCATTACTCAAAACTCATTTGAATATCCTGATTTTCTCGCTATGGTATAATTTATATGATATTAAATGTCGCCGTTAATGGTTAACTTGTCTCGCTACACGTATTGCCTTCTTTTTTTTAATTAATGGCGAAATTATGTCTGTATATCTATAATTATATGTGTTTATACCTTAAGCTTCGGGCAATTGGAATTCAGTAGGTGAAGATATGGCTTCAATGATAGTTTTATCGGGTTATCTCCAACGTTATGTGCAGGGCCGTATTTAGGGGAGGGCAACTGCCCTGGGGCCTCCACATGAGAGGGGGCCACAGTTTTCAGCAAGTTAACAAATACTGAGATATAGTCAAATTATAATAATGTTACTATTTAATATTTTAAAAGTTACCGATACAAATACGAAACAATTCATAGCTTACTGATTGAAATAAAGAAGTTAGATCTCCTAATTTCATCAAAATCGATCTAGTAGTTTAGCCGTGAAAGCATAACAACCAGAGTTACTTTCGCTTCTATAAACAATACCATAGAACTGATTTAAATAAATTTAGTTATAACGGATTTTAATCGCGTATATTAATTGGGATGTCCAAAATAATTAATATACGCGATTAAAATCCGTTATAACTAGTTTCATTTAAATACCATAGAACTGAATCTGTGGACAGTAGTTTACCACTTAGACATTAACTTAGTAGTAAAAATGGAATACAATCAGTCACCTAATTACCATTTGCCAGAAAAATATCGAGGATATGATTCAGAGTTCCCATTTTTTTATGTCGTTTATTTTTCATAAGGATTCAAGCAAGTCCGTAGACAGCATCAAGTTTTCAGATATTGTTTCGACAGATAGTATGTTTTTTGTTAATTGTTGTGTTCACAAGAGATATACTATCTGTTTCCAAGGTTTGTGGTGCATTGGCTATGTAAGGAATGATTTATATTTCCTACTGTGTAAATATTAGTGGTGATGACTTATCAGATTGCTATAATGCCTCTAATATCGATTATTATCTATCTATAACATAACACCTTATATGCAATCGTTGTTGGCAGAGCAATGACAGTAAGGATTGAAGTACATATACTTCTTACGGTGCCTTCATTTGTATCAGGATCTTAATACGTAAACGCATTAAAATCAAAATAAACTTTATTCAAGTCGGCTTTTACAAGCACTTTTGAATCGTCACCTGTCTGCCAAATACTTATTTGTAGAGTAATATTCAAATATTGCGATTGTAACGAGCGCAAGTTAGATCACATAATGTGTTGTTAATTTTTATTGACTAGTTCGCGTTAAAATTTTTGACATACCTCCATAAATTTATACATAAATTCGCGCATATTGAACAAGGTCGTCAAAACCAGTATGTCGCGCGCAGACGCAATACAACTTCTACGCTTCTGTACTGTTGTAAATAAATGTAAAAAAAACGTATCTCTGTTATCAGATGAGGTATAAAGAGTTACTCATTCATATTTACTTAACTCTTCATTATCATTACATAGTATAAAACAAAGTCGCTTATCGTCTGTCCCTATGTATGCTTAGATCTTTAAAATTACGCAACGGATTTTGATGCGGTTTTTTTTAATAGAGTGATTCGAGAAGGAGATTTTTGTACATGGAGAATTTAGTAAAGAAGTACTGATAATTTTAGCAGTTTCTACTGTGATGTCATATTTGCCCGAGCGAAGGCAGGGTGGGTCACTAGTAGATTTATAAAATAAAAGACAGATGGAGAGCGCCGAACATTACAATGAAGCAACTAAAGCGAATACAAAATCGTGCTCTATTTTTCTTTTGTTTATAATGTGATTTTTGAAACGAAGTTCTGCTTCTCCGCTTACAATAGAGTGAGCTCGCAGAAATCATAAGGAAATGCTTTATGGTCCAAGTGACCTCTCTTTCTCCGTGTCTTTCTTTCTCTCCTTTTCTCTTATTCTTGGTTTAATATAAAGATTTTGTCAAATTTTGTTCCAACCGGGTATCCTACGTAAGATCTCAGTTTTTTTGTTATTTATGAAAATGTTTATTTCCAAGTTACTGTTTCGTGTTAACTTAATTGGAGATGAATGACTATGGACCGCGCTGCCTTGTTCATCATTATGATCTGTCAATTTTTTCCGATTCTGTAAGAGATTATCTCAGTATAAAAACGTGTTGTTGAATTACTTTACTGATAATTAACTTTTTCACAATATGCTTTATCCATTAATTTTTTTACGGTCAAGATTAACATTATGAAGTATATTAAGTCGCAGTAAAAACAAGCAACTCTTTTTAGTGTTATTCAGCTCTTATGGCATCTAAAAAAATATACATAAACTCAAGTTTTTTAAAGGAATGGCCTTTGAATGAGCTTCTTTTATTTATTCTACAACTAGAAAGATTGAATAGTAGAACATTGCTAACAAAAATAAAGCAAACCCTTTGTTATTATGTAATAATATGAAATACATATTATAAAAACGACATAAGTGCCTATGTTCATTAAATTCGAACATTTAAGTGTTTAATTGTATTACTGATACTAATTAACATTGAAAATATTTCTAAATGAATTATTAATTTACAATGTTTTTGTTTGCAGGCAAAATCGGAGGAGCTGTTAGCATGCGAAAAGGAATGGCTGCAAGCTGGTCATATGTGGTTGGCTCATCGCGGTGGTTTCACAGCGGTGGTCAGAGAGGGCGACGCGGACGCGGGCAGGGCCAGGGTACGGGTGCTGCAGACCGGGGAAGTGATCACCGTTGACGAGGATGACCTTGAAAAGGTAATTCGAATAGTTAAAGATATACATGTAAATGTAATAACCCTCATTTAAGTAATGAGAACAGATGTGGGGTTGTTTGATATATATGTTTTTGCGTAATATTATTAAAGTCTCGTTAACAAGACATTCGTAGATAATGTCGAAATATCGAGCTCCACCGAACATAAATAAAAAACATGGTAAATATGTAATGAAATGTATAACTTTAATAATGATTAAGCTTATTTGTGATTTAGCAAAAAAATACTATGAAGTTTGGCATGAATGTATATTGGCCCTTTTGATACCAGACCACGAATTTTATAAACTACATACATATATACAAAAAAACTTAAAAGGCTAGACGCAAAACTTTAATGAAAAATAATTCATTATAAACGGTTGCGGACTGAAGACGCTTAATATCGTGTTGACTATTAAAATGTTTTTTTTTTTTGTTAAATTATTTTGTCAGATATTCATTGTACATGATTGTACTTGTACACAGTGCTTGTACACAGGAATAACTTCTGAGGATCGATTCGCTTCGGTAAAATCTACATATTTTAGATTAATAATGTAAAATGTCGATTCAAATGTGACTGTAAAAGCCTACATGAATCGAGTTTATTATTGATTTAAATATTAATAGGTACGTGTTATTATTTAAATATGAACTGGACTGGAGTTCTCTTTGCTTAGAAATTGTCAACTTATAAATGATTTAAAATTTTATTGACCTTCGATATTGTGTAAAAACTAGTAGCGTAAAAATACTTTAAGCTACTTAATATATTGGTTTGTTAAATACAACCATTGTATATCAAAGCAAATTGAGATTTTTTTGTTGGTAAGTGGTCATCACATTGGCAAACACATCATTCTAGTAGTTTGGTAGTACGCTAAGTGTTATTTATATGCTGATTTTGGTCGATGACTGAATTGATAGCGGTACCTACATCATATATTTTTTTGGATGGATGATTTGCGGCGTTTATCTATCGATCTGTTAAATTGTTATTTATTATAAGTTAGCACTAGCCAGTAAGATTGTCTTGTTAATATAAATTAAATATAATACGGTGACTGGTTGGAAATTTAGATTCTATCGAGATAAATGCACATAGTAAAGTAATAGTAAAGTAACAGCCTGTACATTCCCACTGCTGAGATGACCTCCACTTCCATTAAGTAGAGGGTTTGGATCATATTCCACCACGCTGTTCCAATGCGGGTTGGTGGAATGCACATGTGACAGAATTTCGATGAAATTAGACATATGCAGGTTTCCTCACGATGTTTTCCTTCACCACCGAGTACGAGATGAATTATAAACACAAATTAAACACATATTTATAGTGGTGCTTGCCTGGGTTTGAACCCGCAATCATCGGTTAAGATGCACGCGTTTTAACCATTGGGCCATCTTAGCTCTAAATGAAATACCATACACGTATAAACAGTTATTTTTGTTTTAACACACACTAATGTAAGTGTTTTTTTGTGCTTAGAATATTACCTATATGCAAATGTTCATTTCCAAAGGCGAACCCTCCCCAACTGGAACGCTGTGAAGACATCGCCTCATTGCGCTGTTTGAACGAGTGCGGCGCCCTGCACGTGCTGAGGTCGCGCTACGCCGCCGCCTTGCCTCACGTCCGCGCTGGTCATGCTCTCCTGGTACTCGGACCGCCGAGGCGTACCACGCCCGTCTATACGGAGAAGGTAAGATATGTAATATTGTATCCCATGTGATGGGTCGCGTGCAAATTTTGTAGCCCACAAAAAATCCAGAAACCACGCAATTAACATGTATTCAATTATTGCTTTAAATGATTCATTTACAGGAAGGTATGTAATTGTATTTTCACTAGTTATTCAACCTAGTAACTATCTTTAGGGATATAAAGCTTTAAAAACATATATAAATGATGATATGTCATGCCTTGTAGAGATGTGTTTACTCTCGAAAGCGCGCTCCTCCACGTTAAATAATTGTATGCATCAGTATCAGTGAGTGATACTCGTCACAAGATGTCTTATGTGTGAGACGACTCAAAGTAAAGACGGCAAAAAATACAATTTAGCGCGCTAACCACAAATATACTAATATTTGTGGTTAGCGCGCTCAAATACACTGTTGTGCGTAGTAATATGAGTATAAATATGACTTGCCCTAAAGTTTAACCCTCGTTAATTTTTTATTGAATCTCAGTACTAATTATAAGAGATATTATACAAAGTAACTTAGTGACAAAATACCTGTAAAATTGGCCAGATTGGCGTTTATGATTATTATCGTTGCTAAGAATCGTAGCGTGAACTTTACGTTTACTAAATAGATGTAATAGCCAGCGTACACGCGAAAGATAAACCTGGGTTCTTACTTATGAAGACACTTTCTTCTCGGGAGCGTTCCCTTGGTCACACACTAGAAGAACTCGGCCAGGGGATGGGTGATGTTATAGGGGAAGGATAATAGTCCGTTACACTAGCTAATTTTGAATCGCGGCGCACTGACAATGCACACGCAATATAATAGAACCTAACTATGCTACGGTCAGATATAATTAAAGCATTTCATATTTAAGGTGGCGGCCATGTTCCGCGGCTGTCGCATGGACGACATGCCGCCCCACGTGTTCGCCGCGGCCCAATCAGCTCACCGCTCCATGCTGGCCTCCAGACGTGATCGCGCTATTGTGTTTCTAGGAAGGTGAGTGAGGTTTTGGTTTCAATTTGGAACCCTGGAAGGAATTGCTCAATAGTCGAGTCATTTCTCAGTCAGGATAAGTGAGTAAGATGTAAAAGCTAGGCTGATTTTAGCACAGTATAAATATCTAACAGGAACTTTGAGTAGCGAAATAAACATTTTAATTGGTTGTTTCATTTATAGTAGACGAGAAAGTGTTTACTTTAATAATCGTCGCTGGTGTGGTCACTGGCGTATGTGTGAGCTTACGCCATAGGTAACCACTCAGATTTTCTACCTCAATACTTAGTATTATTGTTGCCAATACTTTACAATTTGTGGTGACTACTTACCATTAGGTGGTCCATTTCATTGTCCACTTGCATACCATAGAAAATAATTTTATTTTACAACACAGTATTGTAATATTTTTGACAGTCTATCTTCCTTTATCAAAAAATAACAACCACAACAATGTAATGTAATTAATTTAAAATACACTTATAATTCAAAGACAAAGAAATTTATTACAGTTAAAAGTATTCTTTCACATAAGAGTTTTGCAATTCAAGGCGCCTCGCCTAATCGAGGAGAATAAGGAATTGATTAATTATAAATAGATTATTATTATGAGTCGAGATGGCCCAGTGGTTAGAACGCGTGCATCTTAACCGATGATTGCGGGTTCAAACCCAGGCAAGCACCGCTGATTCATGTGCTTAATTTGTCTTTATAATTCATCTCGTGCTCAGCGGTGAAGGAAAACATCGTGAGGAAACCTGCATGTGACAAATTTCATAGAAATTCTGCCACATGTGTATTCCACCAACCCGCATTGGAACAGCGTGGTGGAATATGTTCCAAACCTTCTCCTCAAAGGGAGAGGAGGCCTTTAGCCCAGCAGTGGGAATTTACAGGCTGTTACTTTTTACTTTACTTTAGATTAAGACGTGATTAATACAAGTTGTAATGTTCTATAAATAACTATCAACCTTTCAAATCGATTGTAAAACAAACAAAGTCACTTTGTTAATTTGAATAGAATGCAATCAGTGTTGCTATTTAATAAAGAAAATTCTCGTTAATACGTTCTTGCAAATATTGCCAGGACTAATATAAGCAATTGTCAATCAGGGATTAAATCTACAACCAGAATGTGTATGTCTTATATTATCTGTATTTTTAACGCCTAATCCTTGCAGCGTTATACATGAAAAAAAAAGCGCGCGCTCGCCTAGGTTTACTTTTTGGTGCGAATTTTGGTTGATTCGAATATACCTTATCTGTGCCGTTAGTTCGTAGTTGTCAATAATAATTATTGATTTAAAGTAATTAACTTTTTTTTTTCTTAATTGTTATTTGGCATTTATAAGCCTTATTATCTAATACACGCTTATATTTAAGTTAAAAAGGGTAGACTTAATATTTGTTGATTTTTAGGCAGGATATATAAAAAAAACTAAATGTTGGTAATAAAATCTATCCTATATATGACGAAATACTAATTAATGCGATTATTTAAACGATTTGATTACTATTGAAGTTATATGTGATACATTGGAAAAAAATATTGACAATTGGTCTTGTAAAAAACTAGGTTTTTTTTTATCATAGTTGATGTAGAGGCAATGCTATATTGGTTACCAAAATTGAATGTGGATACGAATTCGTGAATAAATTATAAGTTTATTGCTATTGTCTGACTAACTTGTTTTGTCAAAACGCAATAAAGATTAATTTTATAACGCTTTTTGACGTTTTCAAGGTTGTATAGTTCAGTTGAATTCGAAATTCAAAAAATGTGCAATAAAAAGTCGATATTGTTGCTGCTTAGAACGGTATTGAGCTTGTCATTAAATACGTGAGACATACGCCCTTCATAAACATCTTAGTTTTGTACGGTTTGTTTGCATTGCAAATTCGTTTTCTAAGGAATACAGTTGCCTACAATCCTATACCGGCTCACACCCAAGTCTACCTCGATATGAAATTTGCATCATCAAATATAGATTTTAAACATAGTTTAGATCAGTGATACCCAAAGTGGTCCAAGCGAACCCCCAAGGGTCCACGGAGACATGAAGGGGGTCTGCGTAGGCGTGAATAAAAAATGGGGAGCCATGAGATGTTAATGGGGGTCCACGAAAATTTATCTGCTTTTGATAGTAAAGAGCAAAAATGTAAGCATAGTTATAATACCTTAATATTTTTTTCTTGTAAATTATATTCTTTTAAAATGAAAAGTGTTAGAAAATGTACTATTTTTCGTTTTTATTTTACCTATCGGAATATAGGGAGAAGCGACACAATTTTAATTTTTTGGCGACTTTAAGAATGTGGTAAAAATGTAGTAGCAGAGGGTCCATCGAAAACAATAAAATTTTGAAAGTGGCCCACGAGAAAAATAGGTTTGGGAACTACTGGTTTAGATACTTTAATTTCCTTTAACGCATGTAAATGCAGAGCGTTTAACTAAAATTGTAATGTATAAGTGCTATGGCTGGTATATACCTACACTCCTATCTCTTCACAATAAATTATGATGAACTATAAAAGTTATTAATGAAATGACGGTTTCTGATAACCTTTTTTTCTGCTTGACTGGTTCAAAATTGTCCAAGAAGTTACGATACAAGGTACGATCTTTTTACATCACTTTGTGGACCATATAATGAATGAATGAATGAATGAATGAATTATTCTTTATTGCACACCACAAACAAAAACAAAGAAAAGAAAGTAACACAAAATTAATAAAAAACAAAAAAAAGAATTTAAAAAAACAAAAGAAGTACATTAAAAGTGTTGTACAACGGGCGGACTTATGGCTTGTTAGCCATCTCTTCCAGACAACCCAATCAAAGGGAGATTTCAAAACCATCGGCGTAGGCAGTGCAGTCATAAACTTACATACAAATATTTACACACTAATACTTATACTTCCTACATATACAAATATTATGTATAAATAATATATATATATATCTCTATCATACACTAATACATACTTATACATAGTAAATGTTATATATATGTACTCGTAAAATTGGACTCGATTCTTCAATTAAAATGAGCTGATAATTTATAACAGCCGGCCAAGTTTGGACCAACCGAAAAGACCGTTTTTGATAGCCTCCTATCGATTTGTCATTGACATGTGTTTAATTGGGCGTGGGCGAATCGTAATTGCCATCGGGAAGATAAAATTTTTTTAATTGGTTGGAGTATGTCTAATGTTTTGTCGACCGTACAGTAATTGTAATAATTGTTGTCTCAGGTCTGGCTCCGGTAAGACCTCGGCTATGCGTCACTGCGTGTGGTACCTGGCGAGTGCGTACCCGGCTCAAGGGTCCAAGTTGACCCCTGAACGTTTAGACGCAGCTTTCGACGTCTTGCACGCCTTTGGATCAAGTCGGTGAGTATATGTGAGATTGATATTTGAAAACTGTTACATATATTGTTTTATAATACTGTTTTTATGTGAAAAGTATCTTTATTTTAAAAATATATTTTTGTTCATGACAATACAGTATTGACGATGTAACAATGTTTTTGGTTTTATATGTAGCAAGAAAAGCATTCTATCTATACATGTAATAAAATTGGTGTGTCTATTTGTAATATTAAAATAGCCCTTTTTTACTCAATGCATATGTACATATACACGGTACATATACCAAAATAATATTTTTTACAATTTTTGTCGGTCTCTATGTCTGCCTGTCTGTCTGTTTGTTCTGGCTTATCTCTGGAACGGTTGCACCGATTTTAACGGGACTTTCACTGGCAGATAACTGATGTAATAGGGAGAAACTTAGGCTATAATATTATTTCTTTTTTTTTTTTTAATTCAAACGCGTACAAGGTCGCGGACACAGCTAGTATCCAATATAACTATGTGAACGTATGTTACACAAAAATGATATGGTATATTGAAAAGTCCGACTATGTTGTTTCGTTTTTCCAGCACGGGCTCGAACCCGCACGCGTCTCGCTTCGTGTCGCTGTCGTCTCTGGACTTCGACGGCGGCGGCGCGCTGGTGTCCGCGTCGGTGCAGGTGCTGCTGCCCGACCTGAAGCCCGACCAGAGCGCGCTCAGAGCGCTGCACACGTAAGTGGGCCACTCTTACTCAACCACAGTTTTAAATTGCCTTTGAAGAAGTCTTAAAGAAGTTGTTTTCGGTCATGCATATACATTTCTGATTGGTCCAGATTATTTCACGTCCATCTGGCTACATTTTTAATAGTTTGTTATCGAATATAATAGGCTATTTGACTTGTTTTTAAAATCCATTTTATATTATTAAGTAGATGTTAAGGAACCCAGTTGAAGTTGATTTTTTTTAATTTCTAGTACATATTCGCCGAAAAATATCATATTAAAAATTCCATATTTAAATAGCGCGCGAAAACGCTACTTGGATAGTAAGGCGCTGCAATGGGGTCGGTGACGTCACTTTGCTGTAAAAATACAGATACAATATGTACCACAGATTAAAAAAACTGTGGTACATATAGTAGAAAAGCAAGGTTTACAAGAAAGTGACTTCATCATAAGCCCGGCCAATCAGGAGCGTTTTCTGTCACGTGACAAACGTTTGAAAAAATGCATTTTTATTTATTGTTTTTGAATAAATTAAGTATTATTTTCAAGTTTCGTTAGTAAATAACCACTTTTTAAACTCATAATATACACTGATTACAATAATTCACAATTTATTTTTCGCATTGTCAAATAGCCTATTATGTAATCTTTATTAATTTGAAATAAATTGTTTATCAATACATGTGTCCTTCTAGTCTTTTCCATGGTTGCGATGGTCGTCTTCGTCGAGAGTTGCTCCTGGACCAGGCCCCCGCCAGCGCCCCCAATCCTTACGTCAGCTCCAACGAGAAAGCGGACGCGCCGGCCGAGTTCTCAGCTCTGAAGGAGGCCATGCAATTCCTGGGTTTCACTGAACAGGAGCAGATGGCTATATGGAAGATTCTAGCGGCCGTCTGTCACCTGGGATGGGCTGGAGTCGTGCGAGGTAAATTCGAAGCTCGTTTTTAAAAGTATCTGCTCATTTTATAAGTATCTCTTGCTAGGTTTAATAACATTCAAAATCAAAATAACAAGTAGGCTTTTATAAGCATTTTTGAATCGTCATTTTACAATTAAGTGAAGCTACCACCGGTTCGGAAAGTAGATTCGAGGAGAACCGGCAAGAAACTCAGTAGTTACTCTTTTTCAACATTTAAAAAATATTTAATGTTAATTAAATACAATTATTTAAATTAATGTATCCTTAATATTACTTGGTGGTAGCAAAAGGGACATAACATCTTAGTTCCCAAGGTTGGTGGCCCATTGACGATGTAAGGTAATATATCTTACAGTGTCATTGTCTATGGGTGATGGTGACCACTTACCATCAGGTGGCCCATATGCTCGTCCGCCAACCTATAACATAAAAAAAAAATCCTGCTTGGAAGTCAACAGGTATTAACTCCGCGCTTGTTTATCGTTATATGTATCGTTATATCGTTTCAAATGCATATTGATTTGATTACGTGTGCGTACAGCGAATGCGGGTTCGGGGCTGAAGTACCAGTTCGCGAGCACGGGCGCCGCTGGGCGCGCCGCTCGCCTGCTGGCCGTCGACAAGGACGAGCTTGCGCGCGCCGTGCTGGGCAACGCGCACGCCGCGCTCGACGCGCCGCCCAACGCGCTCCGGTTAGTGTCACGCCCGCGTGTCACGTTAAAATTAAGACTGTCTTAAATTTTCGCGATTATTACACATCGAAATACGGGTACACTACCCGTGACCACGTACAGTAAAGTGCCCAAAATAATTAATATACGCGATTCAAATCCGTTATAACTAGTTTTATTTCGAAAATTAAGGCGTTATTAAGCATTAAGCTTGTCTATATAACTTGACCTTGGAACTCGATATTTAAATTATTTTACTCAACAACAACAGCAGCCTGTAAATTCCCACTGCTGGGCTAAAGGCCTCCTCTTCCCTTGAGGTAAAGGTTTGGAACATATTCCACCACGCTGTTCCAATGCGAGTTGGTGGAATACACACGTGGCGGAATTTCTATGAAATGTGTCACTTGCAGGTTCCCTCGCGATGTTTTCCTTCACCGCTGAGCACGAGATGAATTATAAAGACGAATTAAGCACATGAATCAGCGGTGCTCGCCTGGGTTCGAACCCGCAATCATCGCTTAAGATGCACGCGTTCTAACCACTGGGCTCTGCTCTCGATATTCATTTTTTTTTAATATTCTGTAACTCCTCCAGAACTCCGTCGCCGTCGAACGAGAAGGAGGCTCCGGGGTCGGACGCTCTGGACGCCTTCGTCGCGGGGCTGTACGGCGAGGCGTTCAACATCGTGTGCGGGCTCGTGAACAGGTACGTACCCTTGATACCGAAGCCCGAGGGGGCCGGCTGTGACTGACCACGTGACCGCCGGCAGGTCGCTGGCGACGAGCGCGCGCGTGTCGGCGTCGCTGATGCTGCTGGACTCCCCGGGCGCCGACAACCCGATGTGCGCCGGCCAGCAGAGCGGCGCCCCGCTGTCAAAACTACTGTCCAATTATCTGCAGGTCAGTTGATACTCTAACTCCTATTCCTCGTAGTATTGCGATCAATATAATATGAAAAAGGTTATAACGGAGAAGCATGTCCGAGCGCGTTTTTAAAAAACATGACGTCAGCATATCTGACGTCACGAGTGTCAGAGTTTCGTTCTTTAACCATTCTCGGTGATATGAAATAAAACTCAGGAAATAATCCTCTCTGATTTATTCCAATATGAGACGGTCCGATCGCTCCAACGGCTCGACCAAGTCTGTCGAAACCGGCGGGTGCTTAATCTTTTGTAACAAAAATAGGTGGGTAGACTTATTCACTCAAGATAACAGTTGTTTACAAACATTAAAATATTTCAGAGTAATTTAACATTTCAAAATTCACTAAAAATTATTCATTTAACAATGAAACAGTTTTAAATTATTAAAATAATCATTTCTGGACACGTGGTTTTCTTAAATTCGTGGCTCCGCGCCGACAGATATATTAATATTAATACAAAATTTTTAGTACGTTATTCATAATTACATAATATGTTCCCTGAAGGAGCGCCTCCAAGCCGTGTTCCACGAAGCCATGCTGGTGGCTCCCCGGGAGCGATACGCTCAGGAGGGCATCACGCTCGACGACGGTTCGGAAGAAGGTAGCTTAACTATTCAACATATATTAAGCATATAATACTTTTGTTAAATCATTTGTATTTTAAATGAGTCGATATGGCCCAGTGGTTAGAACGCGTGCATCTTAACCGATGATTGCGGGTTCAAACCCAGGCAAGCACCGCTGATTCATGTGCTTAATTTGTCTTTATAATTCATCTCGTGCTCAGCGGTGAAGGAAAACATCGCGAGGAAACCTGCATGTGACAAATTTCATAGAAATTCTGCCACATGTGTATTCCACCAACCCGCATTGGAATATGTTCCAAAACTTCTCCTTAAAGGAAGAGGAGGCCTTTAGCCCAGCAGTGGAAATTTACAGGCTGTTGTTGTTGTTGGTGTATTTTAATAAAGTAAGCGCCAAGAGTGTATAGTATGTTACAACTTGTTTGCAGACTGGCTGTCGGAGACAGTCAATCCCGGACCGATGGTCGATCTGCTGGATAAGTCGCCGCAGAATACGATCGTGCGCAGCTCGCAAGCCGACTTACGGGATTGCGACCGCCGAGGTCTCCTATGGTAATCAA
Organism: Vanessa cardui; assembly: GCF_905220365.1. NCBI lineage: Eukaryota > Metazoa > Arthropoda > Insecta > Lepidoptera > Nymphalidae > Vanessa > Vanessa cardui. The sequence goes on along the minus strand of NC_061132.1, from coordinate 14,120,859 downwards.
CTATGATACAAACATTTTTCAATGTCTTATTTTCTTATATGACAGTTTTGTGATTTTCGAGACCTTAATTAGACTATTTAATACATATTCCCTTAGTCAATAACAGAGGAATACCTGTAACGTGGCATAGACTAAATATAAATATGTATTGGTATCCAGGCTGCGATGAGCTGAGATGGCCCAGTGGTTAGAACGCGTGCATCTTAACCGATGATAGCGGTCAAACCCAGGCTAGCACCAATATATATGTGTGCTTAATTTGTGTTTATAATTCATCTCGACCTCGGCGGTGAAGGAAAACATCGTGAGGAAACCTGCATGTGTCTAATTTCATCGAAATTCTGCCACATGTGCATTCCACCAAACCGCATCGGAACAGTTGTAAATATGTTCCAAAACCTCTCATTAATGGAAGAGGAGGCCTTATCCCAGCAGTGGGAAGTTTACAGGGTGTTAGTATAGTGGCTTTCCCCAGGCTGCTGGACGAGGAGGCCATGTACCCCGGGTCGTCGGACGACACGTTCCTGGAGCGCGCGCTGGCGCACTACGGCGCGCCGCACCACACGCACTACCTCATCAAGAAGGCGCCGCACAACCGACAGTTCATACTGCAGCATCTGCAGGTATGTCATTACAGTGTAATATGACGGCGTGTGGTGCGCCTTGGTGCGCCATAGTGCGCCATCTTGTTTTCCATATTGGTTGGAAAACAGTGTCATAGGTAGTCATGTGTCAGATATATCTAAAGAACTATGAATATAGTTTTGTTACGTGAAAGCACCCAAAGTACGATTACATAAAACTCATGAAATGTTCGCCCTATCTCTCTTTTACTTTTCAGTAACCCATCTGTTAGAATGAGATGAAGCGAATGTTAAACTGATTTCTATATCACGTCCGTTCCATCTCTTTCTCGCATATCGTACAATGTTCAAAGACAGGACGATATCTGAATGACCGATATTTGATCCAAATATTTGATATACAACCGAAGTCACAAAAATTGGATATCGCTCGAGCCATGTCATACAATGTGAACGGCGCTCTAGTGAAGTGTTGCGTCAATGGTAGCGAGGCGGCCATCTTGGATGCAGTTACATTCAAAATTTCCCGCGTACCATGTATGCGACGATAACTTAATTTGCAATAGTTTATTTAATATTTTGTAATGGATTCAGTGTTTTATATGTGTTTGTGTGTTTATATTTTAATGTAACGATATTTGTAACTGTGTAATTGATTTGCTTAGTAAAACCTTACCGAATTCGTGAACAATAGTTTGAATATACGCCCGCTTACCATGAATGGTATTGGCAATAAGATGTTTAAATATATACATATAGATATTTATGTTTTCTTGGTCAATAACAGTGGATATCGATAGTTGTTGCTTATTTTGGAGTTTTCTGTCAGTTGTTAAGAATTTGTTTCAATTAGTGCTGAGTATGGGCATTTTGATCTCATTTACCATCAGGTGATCCAATTGATAGAAGTATTTCTTAGTGTTAGTTAATAGTTTATAATATTCGTGTTTTCAACAATGTGTTTCTTGCAGGGAACGAATCCTGTCCTATACGATGTCACCGGGTGGGTGAAGGCGAGTCGGGAAAATCCCGTCACAAAGAAGGCTTACACGCTCCTCCAGGAAAGTCAAAAGTATGTGCTTGTACTCCTAGGAGCACTTAATCACCTCCTACTTAAGTTAGGAATAAAAACATATTTATTATGGATTTATATATATTATGGATATATTATGGATTTTTAATAAATTACTATAGTTAGTATTGTCTCTGGCTGTACAGACCGGTTTGTAGAATTTTGCACTGTTAGAGAAGTTTAAAAGAAGGTGGAATGAAGTCTTTCGTCCATAGAGATATTTGATACCGTAGCAATTGAAAACTTATTGAAAGTATTACTAAAATCTTGTAACCTTGATTAATCATATGAATTATTATTATTAAATAAATTTTGGAAGACTATGTACTGTCGGGGTAAGAAAAAGTACGTCACCTTAATATCTATTTTCGTGTGCTCAGTGTTAGCGAAAATCTGTGTTACCAATCGAGAATGACATTTTGCGTCGCAATGATTTTTAAGGTAGTATAGATTCAAAAGGTACTAAGAGTTTAAGACTTGATAAAGGAATTAATTTGAAAACTGACAAAGGCTTAACATAATGTTGTCTTAAATTTTCGCGATTATTACATAATTATCATAATTTTATTATTTAAATAAAACTAGTTATAACGGATTTTAAATTTTACGGGTAGACAGTCTACCCGTGACCACGAATGCCGTAAAGTGCTCGAAACGTCGGGATGTCCAAAATAATTAATATACGCGATTAAAATCCGTTATAACTAGTTTTATTTAAATGACGAAGGTTTTCTTACTCTAACTGCACTAAAAGAAACTAAATAAAGTTTTATTTCCTGGATCTGTGGTTTCCAAGTAAAGGATTGACTAGTGTGTAATGCGGCCGCGCACCCCCCGCCCCGCGCGTTTAAGTTGATACTGTCATTGCGTGGCTACAAGGGAGACAGCTGAAAATCAGCAGAGGGATAAAAATCCCTCATAGCCTGAGCCGTCTCCTTTTGACTGCACACAAGTTTTATATTCATTATATATATATTTTTTATTTGTTATTATTATATCTTTCTTTGTTTATGTTTTTTTTTTTATATCAATTTTTTCTTTATATGTGTGTATGTCAATAAATGTTTTTTCTTTCTTTCTTCTAATGCCCCCCCCTCCTCTACCCCCCAGCGAGGAGCTGTGCCGCGCGTGCGCGTGGGCGCGCGGCGCGTGCGCGGGCGCGGCGGAGGGCGCCACGCTGCGTCGCGCCTCCTCCATCCGCCGCACGCTCACCGCGGGTAAGCGCACAATGTACCGTCAGCACAGTCTGCGTATTCCACTATAGTCTGTTCGCGTTAAGAATGCAGTGAGTTGTCATTGTTTACCGGCCTGACTCCGCCCCCTTTGACCAATCAAATCTTTTCGAATTACAAAGTCAAGTTCACATTCAATTTATTATTAACTGATATTTTTATTTTTATAATTTAAATTTTTTTTATTTATATTTAATTTATTCAAGCTGTACACGTAATAATTAATGTAACCTATAGCTACTAGATGACGTTATGTCAAAATATGTAAATTTCTACATCGCGATGGCAAGATTCGCAAACGATTGTATATAGTGTTAAGAATTTTGTTGATTAAACACCCCGATTTGATTTTTTATTTTAATGTGTATTTTTTAAATTCATTATACTTAGTCTTTAAAACAAATATAATTTGTTGGAATTTTAACACAAATATGCATACACCTTCACCCTGCTGTTAAAAAAGATTTGATTGGTCAGGGGGCGGAGTAAAATGACAACTCACTGCGTTCTTAACGCGAACAAACTATAGTACAATCCAATTTACCCATAAAACACATATTATACTCGTGCCCCGTCCGAAGAGATTAGTAACATACACATGTAGTTCCACATACAATGTCGCCACTCACGCAACTAATAATTATGATAGAACATCACTTACAGGTTAGTTCGTTTAATCACTAATTATTTTAGTATTGCAACACATACTACTAGTTACAGAGAATTCATATTATAGTCCAGGAATTTTATCGTTTCCGAGATATATGCATAAAAACGTTTTCCAAGATGGCGGCTAACGCTCGCAGTTTCGGGTGGCAAAAACTCGGTTTTATACTTGGGGGGCACACTCCGACATAATCCAATCGAAAAATCACGTAGAAGGATTTTATGCAGAGCTGATGTCTAAAAATCTTGGACTATTAGTGAAATCATGTGGATTAACCGAATCTTAAACTCGTCGATTTTCATAATGAACTTAGCATAAAAGTCAAGGTCACACTCGCATTTCTATAGAGTTTATGTAATTTTTAATTATAGGCGAGATCTCACCATTTTGTCGGCAGTCCATTATCCGGCGGTCCCTCAACTCCGGTAAGAGGGGTTGAAGCGTTCAGTACTCGTATATAACACCCTTGTATGTTAGAATCATTTATCAACAATCACTATTTCATTCATTATTTTTAAGCTACTTCCACACTACAACAGAATTTTAACATTATTATATATACGTTGTAATTTGGTGCTAGTTTTATGTAAGGACTTTGAAGTATTTTAGACGTATTTACAATTAAGTAGAAGAACCTGCATTCCAAACCGATGGTAATTTAACCTAAAATTATTTGTTAAAAGCTTACTCGAATGAAGTATATCTGTGAAGCGAATTGAGTAGCGTTGGTTGTGTGTAATGTTAGCGAGTGGATATTTGGACGCAATTTGTACTTTTATTTATCACCATAATTATTGTTGTATTTTTTTGGGAAATTTGAGGTAGACCATGCTTAGTTTCTTCTCGCTAGAATCTACATTCTGAACTGGTGGGAACTTTTAATATAGTTTTGTAGGTCGATTTAAAAGTTCTTTTATGCTATCCTACAACAACAACAACAACAGCCTGTAAATTCCCACTGCTGGGCTAAAGGCCTCCTCTCCCTTTGAGGAGAAGGTTTGGAACATATTCCACCACACTGTTACAACGCGAGTTGGTTGAATACACATGTGGCAGAACTTCTATGAAATTTGTCACATGTATATTTCCTCACGATGATTTCCTTCACCGCCGAGCACGAGATGAATTATAAAGACAAATTAAGCACATGAATCAGCGGTGCTTGCCTGGGTTTGATCAATCATCGGTTAAGATGCACGCGTTCTAACCACTGGGCCATCTCAGGTCATGTTTGCTTCATACCAAATTTCATCAAATTCGGTTTGTACGAGAAAAAGCGACAGACAGGCAAAGACTTTTACATTTATAACATAAATATATAGATAGCTTACCACTGGGCCATCTCGACTCACGATGCTAGCCTACTGTATATGAAATCGTCATGGGTGTGAACGCGTGGGGTCAATCGTCATTGTATGGTGCGCAGGCGCGGCGGGCATGAAGCGGCGCTCGACGGCGCTGCAGGCCAAGTTCGTGGCGGACGGGCTGGTGGACTCGCTGCGGCGCTGCGGCGCGGGCGGCGTCGGCTTCGTGTGCTGCCTGCTGGCCGCGCCGCCCGACGCCGACGACGTCAACGTGCCGCTGCTGCGCTCGCAGGTCTGACGACACCCTTACCGCCCCCCCCGCATCTCTTTAACACTTCCGACTTGCATGACGACCGTCTAGATACACCCCCCCCCTCATCTCTTTAACACTACCGACCTGCATGACGACCGTCTAGATACACCCCCCCCCCCTCATCTCTTTAACACTACCGACCTGCATGGTCATATAACTTAACTTATAATCCGCATATGAATATATATGAGACAACATCACATACATTACTCTGATCCCAATGTAAGTAGCTAGAGCACTTGTGTTATGGAAATCAGAAGTAACGACGGTACCACAAACACCCAGGCCCAAGACAACAACATAGAAAACAAATGATAATCTACATTGACTCGGCCGGGAATCGAACCCGGGACCTCGGAGCGGCGTACCCATGAAAACCGGTGTACACACCACTCGACCACTGAGGTCGTCTATCGTCTTTATTGGATATTCAATTTTTTGAATAACCAATTTTAATTGATGGTTATAATGTTACTTGGGCTTTGTGCAAGCCCGTCTGGGTAGGTACCACCTCTTATCAGATATTCTACGTCCGAAAATCAGTACTTGATATTGTTGTATTCCGGTTTGAAGGGTGAGTGAGCCAGTGGACCTACAGACTGTAAGGCAAAGGGACTTAACATATTACTTCCCAAGGTTGGTGGCGCATTGGTAACGTAAGGAATGGTTAATGTTTCTTACAGCGCCATTGTCTATGGGCGGTGGTGACCACTTACCATCAGGTTACGAAAATAATTATGTGTCATTGATTGTCATCTAGCCGTACAATTTAATAATTAATCGATGGTTAAACAACGCGTTAGTAAGTAATGTTTTGTTTCCAGTTCCGTGGGTTCCAGTTGCTCGACTCGGCGAGATTGTATAAACAAGGATTCCCTGAACACATGCCGCTCTCGGAGTTCGCTAGAAGGTATTACTCTTTTCCCAATAAAAAAGAAGGCATATAAGCAACACAAACTTATACATATGTTTAAAAAGTGTGTAGCTAATATATGTCGACTTCCAAGCAGGATATATTACATGCATATATAATTGTTTTGAACTAAACATGACTTTTGTATTTTTAAATGTTAAAAAATAGTAAATACTGATTTTATTGTCAGTTCTTCTCGGTAGAATCTGCATTCCGAACTGGAAAAGCTTCACTAATTGAATTTGTTAAATGACTATAACTTGTAAAAGCCTATTTGAATAAAGTATATTTTGAGTTTCAATAACAATACTATACTTGGTGGTAGGGCTTTGTGCAAGCCCGTCAGGGTAGGTACCACCCACTCATCAGTTATTCTACCGCCAAATAACAGTACTCAGTATTGTTGTGTTCCGGTTTGAAGGGTGAGTGAGCCAGTGTAACTACAGGCACAAGGGACATAACATCTTAGTTCCCAAGGTTGGCGTGGCGCATTGACGATGTAAGGAATAGTTAATATTTCTTACAGCGTCATTGTCTATGGGTGATGGTGACCACTTACCATAATGTGGCCCATCTGCTCGTCCACCAACCTATACCATAAAAAAAAGTAAATAATGAATGGAAAATCTTTTACGATATAAGTACGTATATATTTTTTAATTGATGATATATTTCTATCAACTAAGTGCTAAGTTAATGTTTCGTAGGAGTTCAAGAAGTCAGGATCATAACACCCACTTTCACATTGCTAGCCGGCCTTTAGTCTTTACGACACGGCGTTTAGCTTATCTGCGGATATTTTAACGTTAAATATATACTAAACCAAAATATAATAATGTAAGATTATATAGATATAATAAACAAGCGTTAGTATTACTTGATTTCCATTTTGATTTTCGGTTTCAAGTTTATCTGGGTAGATATTTATTCATCAGATATTCGACTTCCAAAAAGCAAATCTTAGTGTTATTATGTCCTAGTTGGAAGTACATAAAAGTAAAAATAACGGTGTATATATACATATATATCATCTTACGTCTCAAAAATAATTTTGAGATGTAGCTGTGGTGATCACTTACATCGTAGTGAAGTGGTCGAATTGTCCACCCATCAGCAATTAAATTCGCTATACTAAATTTGGATTAGATGGCAAAATTCTATTTATTATAATATTGTAAACTGACGATTGTATCGTCACCGGGTTTGTGTGAGCTGATCTGAATATATGCTACGAAGATTAAAAGATTCCTGTAAATCAAAAACTTGAATGAGTAAATGTTCCTAAAGTTGGTCCTTCGAGCCGGATCTTTTAAAATATGTCCGTTTAAACAGATATCGCCTGTTGGCGACGTCGGAAAGTGAAAACTCGGACACGCAACAAACAGCCGCGCTGTCGGACCGCCAGGTCGTCGACGACATGCTGCTAGCGCTCGACTTGGACGTCACGAGCTATCGACTCGGCCTCACGCAGGTAAGTGGAACTTTACAGGTTACCAGCACTTGGAAGAGACTATTTTGTTTTTAATTACTATAATTATAAAGGTTACTTTACCATATCAAATCTTAACCAATCCAAAATTGAAGGATTTTAAAATATTAAATAAAGCGTTTTGCAACCAAGTTGAACTATTTAATACTAGAATGATATTTGAAGCCAGACCGCCTGGCGCCGTAACGCGTTACGTAACAAAGCGGTTTATTCATATTTAGCAAAAATATATAACAACAATATTAGACGCATAGACAATTTAGACATCCATGAGTTCTGCGGTTCTACTAATTATCCGGACTACGATTATGAGGGAATGGTGATTATGTCTGTATTTAAGTGAAAACTAGTTAGGTAGCCTGTCTAACTCGACTCTAATAAGGCCACTGTCGCCGTAATTTGTGTAATTATATTAATTAACACTTCTTAAATGTACGTTTATTATTATGAATTAAGACTCGTCCATACGACCTCCTTGCATTAATCAAGGCTTAAATTCTTGTGTTTATTATTTCTGAGATAAAAGGAATTAATTTTCACGTAAGATTTATGACGCCATTAAGCTCGGGGTAGTAAAACTTGACATTAAAATTATTGCTACCGAATGAAGGATGTTCAAAATATTATCATACAAAGTTATGTTTTATAATTTCGGTTAATTGATCTTTTAGTTAAGTTTTAATTAGCGTGAATGTTAATTGTAAAATAGTTGTTTTGGTTCAATAATCACGTATCTTTATCTATGAAGATGGTTGATGAAGACGATTTTGTAATTGTAAATTTGTTTTTTTTTTAAATATTAACACGAATAATATTATATACAACTACATATTGTTGTAGAAAGTTCATTAGTAAAGAAGCACATGTAAATAAAGTAAAGTAATAGCCTGTAAATTTCCCACTGCTGGACAAAGGCCTCCACTCCCATTAAGGAAAGGGTTTGGAACACATGTCAGAATTTCGATGAAATTAGACACATGCAGGTTTCCTCATGATGTTTTCCTTCACCGCCAAGCACGAGATGAATTATAAACACAAATTAAGCTCATATATATATAGTGGTGCTTGCCTGGGTTTGAACCCGAACTCATCAGTTAAGATGCACGCGTTCTAACCACTAGACCATCTCAGCTCATATATTAAAAGAAGCAAATTAATAAAAAATTAACCTATGTAGTACAGAGATATAATTAAATATCTGAAAGAAGATAAATTTAGTATAAAACTTGACCTCTTTTAATTTTATACACGACACCTTACGAGCCCTGAAACGCGCTCAGAGCTACGGGCGACAACTAATCACAAACAAACACTTCGTAATGAATTTATAAGTAATGTAATAAAAACTTAAGTTGACAGTTGAAGCTATCCATATATTAATGTTATAAATGTGAAAGTCTTTGTCTGTCTGTCGCTTATTCTCGTACAAATCGAATTTGATGAAATTTGCTATGAAGCAAACATGAGCTGAGATGGCCCAGTGAGCTGAGATGGCCAAGTGGTTAGAACGCGTGCATCTTAACCGATGATTACGAGTGCAAACCTAGACAAGCACCACTATATGTATGTGCTTAAATTGTATATATAATTCATCTCGTGCTCGGCGGTGAAGGAAAACATCGTGAGGAAACCTGCATTTGTCTAATTTCATCGAAATTCTGCCACATGTGCATTCCACCAACCCGCATCGGAACAGCGTGGTGGAATATGTTCCAAACCCTCTCCTTAATGGACGAGGAGGCCTTATCTCGGCAATGGGAAATTTGCAGGCTGTTACTTAAACATAAACTCCAAAAGAGGAAATGGCTTCTTTTTGCCCTAACACGTGAAAACGCGAGTGAAGCCGCGGGCGATTACTTAGTTCAACTTGAATGGTTATTTTCCTTGACGTGTGTCACGGAAAAATTTCCAAACGTAATTTGGATACTTAGATATGAAATTACTCTTATTATTCTCGTTACGCATGTTTAGTGAAAATTGTGGTTTAATTTGGTGTAACTTTCTCGGCCCGTGAACGCGATAGCTCTGTTTTGATGCTATGAATTAGCGTTGTTTTTTTTTTGGCGTTTCGATTGCTGTGGCGTGTTAGGAAATGCGTACAAAGCAATATGTAGACTACTCAATTGTTTGTATTGAACGTATCTATCCAACTGTAGGTTTGTATACCAAAGCAGACAAATGAAAAAACGGCTTGTACATGTAATACTACAACCTCTTCTCCTTTGTGTGGGGAAGTTTTGGAGACTATTCCACTGTCCTGGTCTGAGTCGGGTTGGTGCACATGTGTGTCGTATTTTCATCCGACGCATGCAGGTTTCCTCAAGGATATCTTTCGATGCCGAGAAAGACGTGAATTATAATATAATAATATATAAGACATAAAAACATTCAATTTGTGTTTGCTCAAAGGTAATTATATATAATAATTAACTTGAATCATGAATGATTTTTAAAAAATAAATATTATACCCTTAGGCCATTAACCGCAGGAATGCAGATGTTATGTTGTTTGTGTGTGTATCTTATTTGGTGGTAGAATATCTGATCTCTCGTATTCGCCAGGCACAAGCACCTACCACCAAGAGAAAATTAAAAACAACGAATTCTAATTCCTCTTTGACTTACCAGAATAAACGTACCTACATTATATATAAAAAAAGAATTACGTTAAATGTACATTATATATAACGATATAAAGTTATTGACTCTTAAACTTTTTAATGTAATATAAAACTCGAATAAACTTTTTTTGTTTCAATTTACTACAGCCTTGTAAGTGATCATCACGATGATGAGTAATAAGAGTAGCATAAAACATTTTTTTTTAAATTAACATTTTTATTACAAAAGTTATTAATTTCGGGATATTCACCATGTTTTTTATTTTTATTCGGTGGAGCTCGATATTTCGACATTGTCTACGAATGTCTTGTTCACGAGACTGTTTCGTTCGCATAAAAATAAAAAACATTGTAAATATTCCGAAATTAATATCTTTAGTAAGCATAAACATGTCGATTATAGAACCTCCTTTCTAGAACTTGTTGAAAATTGAATATCCCATTACTAATAATTGTTTTATGCACCGGTTGCTTATAATTTCAGAATAACGAATAGTTTGGTTAGAAAGTGGCCGTGATGTAACAGTGTGCGATGTACTTACGCGAACAGCTAAAAATATATATTTTTTAGAATGGTGTTTTACAGAAACGTGCTAATAGCGATCTTATTAGTATAATAATAAGATCGATTGGTAAATAGAAAATATATTATATATACATCGAATTTTTACTTTTAAAATTTTATACACAGACAGACAGACACTTAACACTTTCATTGTGTAATTCAATGTGTTATTCTTGTTTTTTAATAAATCTACGTGTATTTATTAATTAATAGTTTTATGTTATTATAGTTACACAATATAACGAAACGAAAATCCGTTAATGTGTCTGTCTGTATATTCGAAAACGACCGTGTAGTCTCAGAATGTAACATGTGCCATTAACTATAATAATTACTAGCTACTAGCTCCGGCTTCGCACGGGTGCAATGCTTGTACTAAATGTACTACAGGTTTTTTCTTGTTTCTTTCACTATATTGTCCATGTATAATAAAACCTTCGCCTCGAATCACAAAAAACTGCATCAAAATCCGTCGTGTAGTTTTAAAGATCTAAGCATACATATGGACAGACAGCGGTAAGCGACTTTGTTTTACTAGTATACTATGTAATGATAAAATTTATAAGATAAATAATACGTAAGTCGGTTGTCACAATTTCACGAGTGAGATACGAAATTTAATTCGCACAGAATCACACTGCAGTAATTAAAGTGATAGCACTTTTATGCACTTGACAATTTTTGGACACTTTTTTACGTTAAAAACAAAATTATATTAAAAATACCGTTACAAAAGTTTCTATTATTAAAAATATAATGTATTTTATGTACACTTTGTGTAGAAAAACACTTTAACGTTATTTATAATTTTACATATTTTTTATTAACATTAAATGAAAGTACTGATTCATTTTACTTCGTATAGATTACGTAAAAACTACGTTTAACGTACGACTTGTATCTAATCACGATAGCGCGGCTAACTCGTAATAGTGCAGCCTCACGCTTACGGAGACGGCTTACGTAACTCTTACGTCATTGTAGTGCGTACTACGAACGCGACGAATGCTTTTTATTTTGCTGTTATAGTTTATATTTTAACTGTTTCCCACGATTGCACCCTTAACCTATTTATTGTATATATAAATACTAGTAGTTGTGAGCGGCTTTGCTTGCGTTTAAGGGTGATTGTTGGCATGTATCAAAAAAGCATATAGGACATATGCTTTCTTGGAGTTCAAGTTTGCTTCATACCAAATTTTATCGAATTTTATTCACCGGTTTGGTCGTGAAAGACCGACAGACAGATAGAGTTAATTTCACATTTATAATATTTATATGGATTTATTTTAAATTTATATCTATATATAATATATTTTTTCATGTTATATTCCCATCACTTGCGACTGTTTAGTGGTGACGAACATACGTAATGATTAAATAAATATAGCGATTTTCTCTCTATGCAAAGTCTATGTAATTTAAACATACATTATTTGGTGACTCAGTAAGTAGTCAAAGTTTGCTGAAGATATGGAAATTATTATGTTACTGTTAACTACGGAAATAACACAGCGAAAGTCGGTGTATTATTTTAAATGCTTAAAATGAATCTGCCTTTAGGTGAGATGTTGTCTTGAAATATTATTAGTACTTTCATTTGATTTTTTTTTAAGTATATATTCAATTTATACCAAAGTTTTACGACATATCGGAAATTATTATTGATAACGACCTCCGTGGTCGAGTAGTGTGTACACCGGTTTTCATGGGCACACAACTCCAAAGTCCCGGGTTAGATTCCCGGCCGAGTCGGTCTAGAAAAAGTTAAATAGTTTTCCATGTTGTCTAAGTCTGAGTGTTTGTGGTGTCGTTACTTCTGAATTTCCATAACACAAGTGCTTTAGCTAATTACATTGGAATACAGAGTAATATATGTGATGTTGTCCAATATTTATTTATTTATTATTATTATGGTAGAACATATCATATATAACAGAGAACATATAAGGCAAATATAGACTATGTCTAAACCTAGGCTCGGATTACGTCGCGGGTTCGTCACGATTTATGAATGTTACCCGTACAAATTCGGGAGATGCATTTAATTTCGTAGTTAATGATGGTGTTATAGGTTAAAGGTAAGCAGTTTGTAGGTCATCGTTTGTTTTTAATACCAGTCGTCTCAATTTGGCACGTTGATGTAACGTGTTATGTCACGGCGTCATTTCCGAACCTGCTTTCACGTTCTTAACAATGTGAAGTTATCGAGTCTTGACCTCTTTTTTTTAAAGTAATAATACACGTGTACAAGTAGTTGTCTTGTGGTAAATGGTCATTACGAGTGGACATTGGATCTTTAAGGTATATTGACTTCCTTGCATCGTTAGTGTGCCAACAATATTGGGAACCAAAGATATCCCTCGTGTCTGTAGTTACACTGGCTCACTTAGCATTCATTCTGCAATAATCGCCCTTAAAGACAGGATATTCCGAGTCAAAAATGTCAGAAATCAATTCCAGAAAAAAACGCAATTTGAAATGGCGCCTGTGTATGGCTCACTTATCATTCATTCTGCAGTAATAGCCCTTAAAGATAGGATATTCCGAGTCAAAAATGTCAGGAATCAATTCCAGAAAAAATACGTAATTTGAAATGGCGCCTGGTAATAAAAATACGAACAAAAATTACGAACTCAAATCAAAATAAACAATAACACGCTTGAATCATATGCCTGTAGAAATACAAATGTAACAATAAAGAAAAAATAATGTATAGCTGTTTGCTGATGGATTATCTGATAAAAAGCTCTCTAACACATTTTTAAAACATAGAAGGCATCTAAGATAATACATTTTTTTACATTTGTGACGTCACAGATTAATTCCGATTTCACTTTTTCATTTAATATGAATAATAGAAATGTGGACATTCTAATACAATATTATGTCTTCTCGTTGCAATCATAGGTAACGAATCAAAATATAGTAAGTAGGCTCTTACAAGCACCTGCGTGTTGTCATTGCAAGTTAAACCTTCTTCGTGATTTAAAATAAAAGAATAGCTCAGGAGCAATTAAATTTAAAGAGATAATATTGACACGAATATAAGCAAAGGACTTCTTGACCGATTTTGGCGTCCCATAATTTAAACTGGACTAAATACTGCACTAAATAGTGCAGTGCAGCGCAAATGCGCAGGATATATTAAAGTGCTTTGTATTTTTAAATGTTGAAAAAATAATTACACAACCAATAGAAATAGCTCTCTATCGCGCCATTCGACGTTATTCGTCGCTATAGTATCTCCCGCCAGTTCAACCCGAGAAAGCGAATTGTCAAAACATGTCAAATTGGCGAATATATTAGGTTATATGATATTACACGTTGTTACGTGTGTGTAAAAATCATATTCACATAATAAATAAATTTTGATTATTTGGGATGGTGTGATCGGTTTTACGAATTTTGCCGATGCTACATCTAAGTTGTGTCGTACTATAAGGCTAATGTTAATTCAACATTTTAAGCGTGAGTTACGAAGTACTGAACGAACGAATCTGTACCTACCTCGTAACTTGTCAGCGATTTGGTGTGCTGATAAATAAGCCCTTTTACACCAGCTGTATTTGTTTATCCATTAGTTCGTCATAAAAGTAAATAGAATATGAACTTATTATTGTTAAATTACATATAATACAGTCGAGCGGTTTACGTGAATATGTGAAAGTCGCAGGTTCGATTCTTACCTCTTATTTAATGGGCTACTGTTATTTCCTTCCAACACAAGCTTAACGGTTAACTGGAGGGGAAAATCATAAAATTAGTGACTTCTCTAAACATACAATTAGTTCAACTTATTTTCTTTTTACTTGTATTCTTTTTTGGCGCGATATGTTTCATTTTATCCGGTGACAACGAAGCAGTACCTACGTCACAATGAACGAAAATAATGCGGAGGTGTAGGACCATTTCACAACCAGGCATTAGAGAGTCGATAGGGCTAGCTTTCAAACACTACGATACTACTAAAAAGCTTTCGATTAAAAAACCTAACTTGTTACTAACCCGATTCCGAATTTAAGGTCAATATTTATTAAAAAAATATAATGATTAATAATATATATATATATATATATATATATATATATATATATATATATATATATATATATATATTTAATAAAACTAAATGTTTATATATGTACGTAAATAAATAGTCATTTTTTTTTCATACTTATTTACTTACCAATGTACTGACGATAGAATGTTGAGTGAAAATCAACGAGACAGTAGACAGGCCGGCAAAGGTAAGAAAATGTCAAAGAAAACAGAGATCGAGTTCGCAGGGACTGGATTAACTGGTCGAGATTAGAAACTTAATGAAGACCACGATAACTTGAGACGTACTTCTCATTAAATCACTTGGTGGATTTTATTAACGTCGTATTCTTTAGTGACGTCTAAGGAAAGCTTTATTTTAAGGGGATAGTATACTGCCTTACATCCAATTGGGAATCACTAGTATTCTTATTTTCCCCTCCTTATTTTATCACTTGTGTAGTAGTAAGTAAGTAACCCAAGTTGGGTTCGATCCTGCAACCTTTTACATCACTAGGCGGTTCGTAAACATAATAATATTCTTATCATTCATACACACATCCGAGTTGGGATGGCTCAGTGAGAGTCGAGATGGCCCAGTGGTTAGAACGCGTGCATCTTAACTGATGATTGCGGGTTCAAACCCAGGCAAGCACCGCTGATTCATGTGCTTAATTTGTCTTTATAATTCATCTCGTGCTCAGCGGTGAAGGAAAACATCGTGAGGAAACCTGTTTGTGACAAATTTCAAAGAAATTCTGCCACATGTGTATTCCACCAACCCGCATTGGAAAAGCGTGGTGGAATGTGTTCGAAACATTCTCCTCGAAAGGGAGAGGAGGCCTTTAGCCCAGCAGTGGGAATTTACAGGCTGTTGTTGTTGTTGTTGTATACACACATCGCTTGTGTTAGGAGTAGGTACGACAATAGTCCAAGAGGTTGGGATCGATGTTGAGACTTTTTAGGTCTCTTTTAGGCGGTACGTAAGCCATTGCCCTATTGATGATTGAAAAAACTTTACACTTGCAGTATGCACTTATTCTATATACAGTGCTATTTTTGTAAACTGGGTTCGAGTTCTAATAAGGAGTTGAGACGTTTGCTTTAGAGTAGGTCACACGGGCACAGTTTGTTTAATTCCATATAAGGTTTTGTACATTAATTAAATTTCTTATCGAAATAACTTGAAATCTGTAACGTAAACACACACGTTATATAATAATCTCGTTAGGAATTTGCGCAAGTCTGTCTTGGTTGCTATTTTGCTGCCACCCATTTTACATCATCAGTTACATACTCTTACACTTATACTACAACCAAATATTGATACCTTAGCATTGTTGTGTGTTGGTTTAAAAGGTGAAGGTAATGTAGCTAGGTAATTGGCAAGAGGGGGATAATATCTCAGTTTTGAAGATTACTAAAGCATTGGTAATGAAGGCTATGGTTTATTAAATCGCCAATATTTATAGATTATGATAATTTGCTACCAGATGGAAAATGTAAATGCTTACTAACATATTAAAAGAAAGTACCATTTCTTACATGTTCTCTGATGGACATACCTCATATCCTATTGATGAGGCTGAATTTTTGCCTGTAAAATTGTATCAAACAAATGCTTGTTGCGATATTTCCTGTTAGGTTATTGGTGGGTGTCTTGATTTGAACCCGCAATCTTCCATTAATATTGACGTGTTCCAAACCCTTATTTCTACTCTCTCAGGCGTATTGTATCTCGATCAATCAAAAGCGTATTCCGTCGCCCGATACAAATGCATATTACATTAATTTAAACGTAGGTACTAATAATTGACATTCACTCATTCACGACGCCCCCGTGTTTTGATTACACTTTGATTAGTGTACGCGTTGTGAATACTTATCTCCGGTATCAACTTTGCCATTACGTTGAATGTAATCATTCGTTCATTGAATGAATTCGTTCAGTGAAAGCGATTATGTTACGTTTCGATTGTTGTGTACCTTTAATTAAAAAAGCGTTTTCGTTCGAATGTAATCTTTTTCGATTTATTCACTTAATGTTTTTCTGATTTAGGTTACGGTTTTTTTTAATGGAATCATGATTTCTAAAGAAGTTATTGCTTTTTGAAATATCTATGTTATTCTTGCTTATTACTACTTTAATTTTTTTACTCATGAAAGATGTATTTTTTGTTTTTTTTTTTACTTTCTAATATTGTTTTATTTTATCTTTGATTTAGACCGTGTGTTAATGCACCATCACACGGGAGCACTAATACATATAAAAACTAAATACTAATGACTGATTGATCACGAATCTCAGCAACTGTAACACCTATACATTTGTAATTTGACGTAAACCGATTATTGACTTTTTGGTTGCGTCTATTTATTTGAATACCCTGACTGTCTCTAATTATTTGACGCTGACTTTACTCTCTCTATTCTCTCAGACCCATAACCCGATGGGGCGGCAAATCTGACTCTACCGAAAGAGCCAACGCAGGACAAACTTTACGCCCTTTCCAAGGGACACAATTCCAACTTTTAAACTCCTGACTGTTGATAAAATTAAAATAAATAAAGTAAAATAAAAATTTTCGATTGAAAAAGCAATAACTCGTCTGCCCAACGTGGGACTAGAACCCAGGGTGATGTGGCTTAATTGTAGTCGATAAAGCATACGACTACTCCAGTGCGATAGAGCTATTTTCACTCAAAATATATGCAAATCTGAATGTAATAATCACCTCTGTGTTAAATAACCCGTTTATTGAGAAAGGTAATAAGCTATGCGAGTTTACGTTACGTTACGACCCATGGAGTCTGAGCAGTAATCATAAACAATATGGCTGACTATGAAACGTGTTTGTATAATCACAAATAATAGTCGGCCTGAGCTAATCCTAACTTGTATTATTGTAAATGCGAAAGTTAGTATGCGTTTATCAGTTTGCTTTCATGTTTTGACTTTTTTATGATTTAGGTAGGTAAACTGGTAAATAGGCTACCTCTTGATAAGTGGTCACCAGCAATATTGGTAACTAAGATGTCATATCCTATGTGCCTTTAGTTACGTTCACCGCTCAAATTGGAACTCGACACTAAATTTGCTGTCTGGCGGTAGAGTACAAAATACTCAACCGATTATCAGTAAATTTCGCATACAAGTTGTCAGGGGAAATTACATAAGAGACGAAACCCTTGCCTCCCCATCACCTCACACCCGATCGAAAAGTAGAGAATAATTATAACAGCGATTATAAATATTATTTCGATGATCTGTACATGTAATAAAATTAGGGTGTCTGTTTGTAATATTAAAATTACTGGTTTTTACAAAATGCACAATGCACATATATGTATAGGTAGTTAAGATCTGTTTGTTCCGGCAAATCTCTGGAACGGCTGAAAGGATTTTGGCGGGTTTTCACTGGCAGACCGCAGATGCAATAAAGAGTAACTTAGATTACAACAATAACTTTTTTATAATTCAAACGCCCTCAAAGTCGCGGGCACAGCTTGTAAAAAACGTATCGACTGAATTTATGACAACCTCTATACTCCAGCCACATTCGATCTGGAATTTTAGTAAACAAACCATGTGTCATCATAATTAGGGTTGATACACTCTTAATAAAAAATAATTATTATTATAATTACAACTATATTCATTATAACACAATTTCCTGTTTAAACACAAAAATTTTAATTTAATACAGAATTCAAAAATTTTATTTAGCAGGTCAATACATCATTTATATGAAAATTAGCTTAAAATAAAAGTTTAAAAATTTTTAATTACCACTATAATATTACTACAAAACTAACAACCCTATATTTTAATACTGACGTAAAGAAACCGCAGGTTTGTAACATTTGGAGTGTTTTTTAAGCAATTGGCAGATTTAGGAAGGTATATAATAGCGATACAGGCTCTTCGTAATTGGTGGTGTATATTTTTAGTCGTATTATAATGGTAGTATAACCACAATAGGTTAAGAATGTTAACATTAGGTACACACAACGTTCCATTACACATAGATTAAAAAAAGACATCTTGTTTTAGCTAGCATAAATATAGCACTAAAATCACTGTTTCAAATTAATCTTAATGAGTCCTGTCGTTTGGGAGGCGATAGATAAAGTTAATAAAGCGAATTATATAACTACGATGTAATTTCTGATATCATTTTAAAATTTGAGGTATTATTTTTGAGATCTACATTATTCCAGATGATCATAAGTATTATAATTATAAACAAGAATGCGCTTAGTCCTTTGTCTTAAATATTTTATTATTAATCATCAAATTTCATTTTTGTTAACATCAAAAATAATTGTTGTACATATTTCTAAAAATGTTTTGAGCATCTGCCTGACGTCGGTTGCTAAGCAACGCTTTGTTATTAAACATTCCACATCGAATTTGGCTGGAGTATAGGTAATAAATAAACTTTCACATTGACAATGAATATAAATATTATGAATACCTATAAATATAAAATTGGGCTATGGTAAAATCTTAACATAAAAATGTACTTATCCGATATTGATGGGGAAACGAATGTGTGTTTTCTATTAAATTATGTCAAAGATTTTGATATTGATATTTCGTAAGCCGCTGTTTTCGTTATTTATTATTTAACTGCATTAATATTCAAAAACAAATTAGTAAATTATAATTTTCATCTTGTCAACTGTAAACATTGTTTTTCGTCCGATATATCGCCTTAGATCCGATTAGAAAAATAATTTCGAAAATACTTGTTTTTATGTTTTATTTATTACATTACGTTACATTACACAATGTATTTTTTGTATTAATTATATCGAATATTCTCAATAAATATTTTCTGTTAATTGTTCCGAAAAACACAAAATGTAATTTTTACTTTAAAAATATATACTCTAATTCCTTGCGTTTTAATATATGCAGAAAGGCTTAACATTTAGATTAGCAAAATAATAATGATAGGTTAGCATATATATCCTAACCTATCATTAAAGCATATATAATAAAAGAAAAAAAAAGATATAAAATGACTCGAGTCGTAACAATTAAAGCAGTTGGTATAATTACTTTAAATTTATTCAAACTTACTGAAACTTAACAAATTTCAAGCATATTAACTTGTTAAAATAATTTTGTGAATATTTATAATTAAATAGATTATATATGTCAAAAATATATTATCTGTAGACCATAAAAAAAAAACGATCTTTTCAATGCTTTTAAGGTAAAGTCAAGTCATGAATGCTTTAAGCTATCAAGCGCTTTGAGGTCGATGATATTTTTAGAGTAGTAGCTCCTCTTTTTAAATCTTTTAATATATTTTTATTGAATTTATTACAAATATAATTATGGTGATTTATATTTATGGCATAGTATTGCAATGTACTGATGATAACAGAGTTGCGTTATTTTATTGAGTTCTACTTTTTTTTAAAGTTATTTATAATACTGCCTGTATTGTAGGGTGTAATTTTGAATACCGAAGATCGATATAACGTTTGTATTTTTTATCTGCGCTGATAATAATTACCTATGATGTTTCGAAGTAGTACTCAAATTCGCTAGCTCAGATTTCTGTAATTGTATGGACTAGACACTTCTAGTAAGATTTATTGATTTATCTATTGGAATTTACAGTTATTTATATTACGAGTTTTTTTAAGTTTTTTTTTTTTAATAATAGAATGCACGTTTTCAATTTACATATTTAATATGGCACAACCAGTTTGTGACTGTGTTTGTGTGTACATTTGCTACAAAAAAAAAAACAATCCGTATAGTTAGAATTCTTAAATATGAGTAATTTTTTTTCTTATAAAAAATAAAAATACAGATATAAGTGTTGCCATAGCAATCTAAACAAGAGCAAGTGTAAATTAAATTACAAAGTGAGGAAACAGACTTTAAAAATAATATTTAATTATCTTCCGAGATAAGAGGTTTTTTTATTCGAAAAAAAATGACCGTAATTTCCAAGGAGGAGGAGAATGTGAATAAAA
Source organism: Vanessa cardui (assembly GCF_905220365.1). Classification (NCBI taxonomy): domain Eukaryota; kingdom Metazoa; phylum Arthropoda; class Insecta; order Lepidoptera; family Nymphalidae; genus Vanessa; species Vanessa cardui. The sequence continues at coordinate 14,100,058 of NC_061132.1, read as the reverse complement.
TTGTTGAAATGAAAGTTTAGTATTCATGGATACAGTTACCGGCGTGTTTAGGAGTTTTTATTTAAATAATATTACAGCGAGCGACCGAAACCGTGTTAATTAGCGCAAATATCGTTCTTTAACGACGGTTTTTTAAAGTTTTATGTTTTCTTTATTTTTTTTAATTTACATGTTGAATATTGTAATAAAAATTTTGTAACATTTATTTAATTTAGAATATGTTTTAATTTAATATACATATATGAATATTTATCAATCGAGATATACTTAGTGGAGTACTTGGACGTTGTTAATGTTTTTCGAACTGCCTCGTTGGTTTAGTGGCATGTCAAAAGGCTGTTACTCTTACAGTCCTGGGTTAAGGTCCGTATCGGACTCGACAAGTGATGGGATCCGTCCTTACAGAACCACTCGTGTACCATAATATCACCAATCTTGGTTACTGGTATTAATCTATAATAATATTATAATTGTGAAAGTAACTCTGACTGTCTGTCAATTTGTCGCTCTTTATCTGCTAAACCAAAAACTGAATTTGACGAAAATTGGTCTGAATCAAACGTGAGCTTCAAGGAACAAAAAAATTTTCAAACGAGAGCAAACCGTGGACGATAACTAGTATATGACATATACTAGTCTATATCGTCCACGTACAGTAGGTATATGTATATCACCGTAAAATACCTTTGGATTAAAAACTATGTCACGATGAGATTGTTATCTGTCGAAATACATACACCGGTGTCACAGCATCAGATCGTAGCTGTGACGAGCTCTCTTGGAAAAACACGCCTGGAAGAATTTCATTCATTCAGCAGCAAGTTCGATCTGATGCTGTGACACCGGAATATGTATTTCGATGGATAACAATCTCTTGAGATAGATTTTAATCTAAAGTTATTTTACGGTCATATACATATAACCATATTACGGAATTATGAAATTGCTGAATTAAATAGATATTCCTTTAAAAAAATCACTAACATTCATTTTATATACTCAATTTCAAATTTTTGTCAGGGCGCTTAGCTTATTCGTACCTCTAGGCGGTTCCCTACACTGCTTGTCCCTACGCTTATGTATAATCCGGATCTCTACGTCATATATATACAGTATTTATGTTATTTCCTTTCACATTTGAATCCGTACAGCTATTCTGAAACAATGAACTAGATTTACTACGTTGATTAAGATCGTGAAATGTCAGAAAGTTATGGAGAAGACCATAATATCATAACATTCAAATACACGAATCATAAACTATGTCGAAGCGTCGTAAGTTGATTTATAAAATTTCACGAGATCGAGATAAAAATCATTCTGTTAATTAGTTGTTTAATTGATTTCCTTTAACGCTTCAATCTTCTTTCCCACGTTTTAAGGTTGAATTTTCGATTCTGGATTATTTTTAAAAGCGATGTCACCGCATAATTACGTGTAACGTGTATATATTCATGTCTTTGTTTTTTCTCATTGTTTTTCTTCGTGTGTCTGTAAATAAACTTTTGTCTCTTTGTTGTTAATCAAATTTTACATCTTTATAAGATAACGAGGTAAAATGTGTTTGTTTGTGTTTTGTGGGTAACCTCCGGAACTAATGATCCAATTCTAATTTTTTCACTGTTAGAAAGCTACATAATTCCTGAGCGTTATACGGTATAAGTGTACTTGGGTTGTCTGGAAGAGATGGCTAATATGCCATAAGACCGCCCGTTGTACAACACTTTTCTACTATCTACTTCTTTTCTATTTTTGCATTTTAATAATTTTGTGTTACTTTCTTTTTTTTATTGTTTTTTTGTTTGTGATTTGCAATAAAGTATAATTCATTCATTCATTTTAAGTAATATTTATGTCATATCATTTATGTTATGAATTTAAAAATAAAAATTTCAACGGCGCGACGTTTGGGCGAGTTGATAATAATATATAGTGACTTCAATTGATCTCTCAAATTTTATATTAGAACAAAAACAGACAGTCGAAACACAGGAACTTAGATTCTTGATAAATCCATATTATTTCGTCGTAAAAGACATATTTAATATATTGTATTTTTAATCTAGAGAGCCATGAAGTAAGAGGTAAATACGAGCTACTAAAATACTTGTAAATTTTGAGCGAATTAAATTGTGATAGTAGAGAGTTGAAGCCAGAAATACCTTAAATTTACAAAGTGTTCACATTAAAACGTACTTTCATTTCATTTGATTCTAAAGCTGCGTCTCGACAAAAGAAAATTGTAACTTTTATGCTTGATATTAATATTACAATAGTATAAACCTCTCCTTACACGGTCGATGTCTGCCTCTGTATCTAAGATGTTATATCCCCCGTTTTTGTAATTAATTCAATACTGTTGGTGATTTTGTATTCTCAACATTGCAAACACTTCCTAACACCCGAATATGTTTGTATAATCGTACCATTAATAAGTATTGTTTGCTGTTTATATTCAAATAGATATTTAGTTAGATCATTTAAATACGTTCATCTAGTAGTATGTACGGAAGTTTTGAATTCGTGTATAAAAAATAATTTGATTATCTTAATATAAAAGCGAAATATAATATTTTAATTTAATTTTTTGCTGTATAATGAGAGAAATGAAATGGATCTTAACTGAGTTTCACTGCAAAACTGAAGTAGCATTACTACGTTTTCTGGTATTTTCTGTCAAATTTCCCAACTACCACAAGTAACGTATAATGGAACAAACTCCAAACCACTCGCTGTACATAAGAGCAGAACCTAGTATCGTATCAATGGGATTTATACGACGTTAATAATTGTATTGTAAAACTCGATATCCAAAGAAAAATTTCCACGAATAAATTATCAAGACAAAATCTTAAAGGTCGAAGTTGGATTTTTCCGAGATGTTTCAATGTCTAAATGTCGTATTAAACACTAGCTGTACCTGCGACCTTGTACGACTTTGAATATAAAAAAAATGTATATTATTGTAGCCTAAGTTATTATATCAGTTATCTGCCAGTGAAAGTCCCGTCAAAATCGGTCCAGCCGTTCCAGAGATTAGCCTAAACAAACAGACAGACAGACTGACAGGCCGACATAAATTGTAAAAATGACATTTTGGTATATGTACCGTGTATACATACATATGCATTGAGTAAAACAGGGATTTTTTTAATGTTACAAACAGACATTCCAACTTTACTATATGTGTAGATTTGAGAGCTTTATATGTACGAGAGTCCTCATCCCGCATAACTTCTTAATTAAATATTAACGTTTAAACCTTATACGATACTAAGTAGAAATTTTAACGATATATCGGATCCGTTTATGAGCAGAAATGAATCTCAGCTAATGAGTTGATGTTAAGCGTTCTTAGAATTATTTAAATGTATTAAATATACAAAAGAGTGGATCTTGGTGATTTATATGTAAAGTCGTGTCTTCGCGATTATGAGTCTCTTGATTTTTTTTGGGTCAATATCATTTGATAGATCGTAAATGTCACCGTAGTGTATGAGTTATGTATGACCGTTATATATGACTCCGTTGTGTTGTTAAATTTACTAAACTATATCCTAACTTATTTTATTTAAGAAGGCTTTTACTTTTTGACAGTCAAAAATCATGTAGCGAATATAAGTATATATTAAGTGGAGCTGCCTCCGGTGCACTACTAAGAATGCATTGCAAATAAAAAAAAACTGAGTACTCAACAAAAACAGACGAAAATGCACAAATACAGCGAAAGCCTATATCGATCTACCTGTTATTATATATAGATATTTTCTTTTATTAAAATTGTATAGTCTCTGAAAACATTAAAGTTGTTAATGCTATCTATTACAAAATAATAAATGAATAAAATATCGTGTATGTTTAGTACTTTAAAAAAAAGAAACTAAAACAAACATCCCAGTGCTGCCTCGAGCAAGATAAAATCGTGTAGGAGTTTGTCTGTTTAACCGAAATTCGAGTATAAGTATTAAAAAATAGATAATAACGATTTGAAGTAAAAAAACAAACATGCAATAAAAGCTGTTAAACTTAGCGTAAAAAGTTTAATTCATTTAAAACAAGCTCATATTTTTGTATTTTATGTTCTTAGTAAAAAACGAATAAGATTTTGTACAAATTATTTAAATTATTTTTATTGTGTCTACTCGACGCGAGTATCTGAATACATTAACGGATTCATTCCAAATTTTATTATATATTATTTAAAATAAATACTTATGCTAATCGCTACATATAAGAATTAGTGTTTAACGGTCGCGCTCCATCAAAAAAAGTCGAGGAATTGTTCAAAATATACAGAATACACTACACTTTTAAGAATACTATCTATTCCATATATAAAGAATATATATTATTTTTAAAATTCATGTCATAGTTTCATAAGTAGCTCGTTTAAATCACACAAAGTAACTTTATTCTATATATTATTAAATATATGCAAGTATGAATTAAAAAAAAATACTGTATAAATCTTGACCGCGTGACATGGCGGCAAGAATGCTAGCTTTATTCCCGTTGAATCGCAGTTTTGATCCTCTGGGCAAAAAACAAACCAGTACTGTTTCTTTATTTGTATAAATAGCAATGAAGAACAATAACAGTATTGACTAACGACACTTATGAATTATTTAAACGTCAAAATATATTATTGAAGGGTTTTGTAACTTAGCATTCGAACAAACTAGCTGACCAAATCTTTTGTTTTGTGTTCTAAATACAATAATATGTAAAGTTATATGCCGTGAACATCGGTGCTCTTTGAGGCCTGAATGCTTAATATATTATGAATTTCGTCATCTTGTCATTAGTATGCGCAGGTTTGCCGCGGGCCCTATAATGTCGCACATAAAGAAAGCTATTTATATTTAAATGTGAATATTGGATAATAATTTATGGAGCATTATGTATTATTTGGAGGTCAGTGCGATTTATCTATATGCTAATTGAATAACTTAGTTACGTGATCGAGTTGCCTGCGCCTGCGCCGGCGACGCCAGTCTCCGACCGTATCGCGACTCGCGCGCACTTTCGCTATCAAACGCCGCGCACTTCCGCTCTTCCCTTGCAGCGATCTTTCTTACGTGAACAACCGAATTATCATAATAATTTTATATATTATTCTATATTAAATCGATTTGTGAGTTAAAATATATATGTAGCATTTTATTATTTCTAGTTCATTGCAATAAAAGGAAAATTGTAAATTGTTATTTTTTATATCTGAAGATTTTTGTCTGTTTCTTAAATAAAAAATCTTTTTTATGAATCATCATTGACTGCTTAAATTAAACTACTTACATATTTAACATAAATATATAAATATCGATATTAATACAATAGCCTATTTAAACAATATATAGGTACGTATTACAAGTAAACGCGAGTGACACAATTAAAAAAGATTATATGTGATACACGTGCTGTCAAATCATTGTAGATCTTATTCTGAACAAAAAACAAACAAATATCGTGTGATTGTGGTGAAGTGATAAGTGAAATAGGATTATGTTGGTGATCCTTGCATTCATCGGCGTACGATTCGCCCTCCATGTGTCAAGGCAGAGCGGGCGAGCCCTCGCTGATGAGTGCTACACGCGGAAGTAAATATAACCTTTATTTGTAATTAAATAAGAAATTATCATATCTCAATTAATTTTGAACCTAATTTTATATCAATTAGAGCTTTTTTTTCTACGTTGCAATTAAATTGTGTGTCCCCTCGGTGTTCTTTAACGAGTGCTACAAATCAATATATTTTTACTGGTGTGTATCGTAAAGTGTTACTTGTCGTTGTTGCACGTTGCATAACGTTTTTTTTTTACGAATGTTGAAATGAAAGGATATACTTTTACATCAGTCTTGAGTCGTAGCGACCGGTAACAAAAACCAGCCTGTCCGAATCTTACTTTGAATAATCTCTATGTACATATATGAGAATATAGCTCATAAATAATGATCTTCATATAAGTTGGTTAAAAATTAAAATAAATTAAATAAAAATCGCAATAGTAATATTATTATTTTATTTACCTTATTTGTTTATAAAAATGCGTATACGATTCTAAGTAATTATTCAACCGATATTAAGTTATATAACAAAAATAATATAAAGGAAAATTATTAATAATTTCATCGCCAAGTTAAACTATTAATATTTGAAATCTACATAAATTATAATATCGTTACGGCTTAAGTGAACACATATTTATCACATGGTTAGTTTTTGAGACAATTCCTGCAACGGACAACCACTCTGTGGTTGCCCAAAGCTGTAAAGCTTTCGCCGGCGGTTTTTTCGAACCGAGGCGGCTTGGAAATCGTCAGGAAAGGAAATAATTTCTTAAAGGCTAAATCGGCAAGGTCTTCGGTGTTGTAGATGTGGGTGGTAAACACTTAACATCAGATGAGCGTCCTACCGTTTCCATCTACGCCTTAAAAGGACAAACAAAACAAATAAACTCAATTGAAAATGTAATTTATTGGCGGATTAATTCTATACATAGATATCGTTTAACTCACCAGCGTGAGATATTCAACACTTTAGCTTAAATTACTTTTAAGTGACAGTTTTGTTCGCCGCTAGGATGTGGTCTTTCATTCAATATAATAAATCTAAATTTCAAATACTACTATATCATGTATATCTGCTCAAAATCTTTAAATTAATATTTATAATATTCATTATTATTCTTTTCGTAACAGTGGTAAATTAAATGTTAAATGATACGTTCGGAAAGTAGATTCTGCTGAGAATAACGGGATACACTCTTTTCCAACATTTAATTTACAGAGAATTTCAGGAAAATACAATAAAATTTGTATACATAATATTATAATATGTCAAGAAATCAACAAATACTAATCCATCCTTTTTATCTTTAACATAATCTCGTATTGAGTAATATTATAGCCTTATCAAAGGTTTTTGACATTCGCCGTAATTTTTTTAATAGGCTTTAAAGGTTACCCGTCGGAGGCGTTGAGTCTGTCTAAAATATGAGTGTCAGTTTTTCAAGGTTCATGTAATCGTATACGTGTATAGTTATATTACTACAACAACTATTAAATTGCTAAACAGATTTGGATGTTAAGTTATCGGTTACAATTCTTACAACGTACGTATATATATTTGAAAACAAAAGCGGCGTACTGATTCATCTATTTATTACTATTACCATACCTACATGTATTTAAAACGGAATATTTACCATGTTTTTTTAATTTTATTTGATGAAGCTCGATGTTTAGACAATACCTACGAAAGTCTTGTTCACAAGAATTAAAAAATATGTCATTTTTGCTTCCAGCAAGGCATCCATCGTCAAACAAGGTTTTAGTTTTATTTATAGTACCTAGGTCATGTTTATGTACCATAGAATTGTTTCGGTCGATAAAATTTATTACATGAATGCAATATGATTTCATGAGAATTATTCCGATGATAACGAGAACATAATATCGTTGGTGTGGCGTGCGCTATCGGCCTTCACCCCACACCTAATGCCATATTCGTGATAACACTCATAGTTAAAATCATGGCACAAATCGTAGCTTAATAGTTTTATTGTTCTCCAGTAATTTAATTACGCCGATTCGAAGCGAAATAATGTTAATTTAAATATCGAACGTGCCGTCTATATACAGCAGTTGCATTTAAAATTTAACAATAAAATGTTGCTAGTTTAAAAAAAAAACATAATGTTTATTATTTTTTTAATTTCATTTAAAAAGGCTTCATTACTTTACAATGAATTAAATCAAAACATCTTTTGAGTTAAGGCGAAGTCTCGCTGGTGACCCACTAGGTTATATAACGCTTCCATAATAAGGAAACACTGACCAATGTGTTCAACTGTTTGAAAAGACGCGTAAAATGTAAAAATAATGCACGTGAAACTACGGCTCTGTGGTAGTGTTGAAACAGGGCACAGTTTTTTTTTTTTTTTTTTTATGTGTGTAGTATTGCTGTTGGCCCTACTGGCCTTTACAGCGTCACCGGTCTTTCGGGCGAGAACTAATGTACCCTGTAACCCTGTAACCCTGAGGTTGAGCGCGGGGCTCGAGGACACGGTTTGTATATTATGATCTTTTTATATATCCCAGATGGGCTTGCCAATAGGCCACCTAATAGGGATTATCTCCGCTCATAGAATAATGCACCATTCCCCATCCACCTTGATAAATGTGATTTTATGATCTTGTGTCTGTGGTACACTGCTGACTTACACTTCGGAACAAAAAAAAATCTTAAAATTCGATTGAATAGTCTTACTATATAGTATGCATTTCAATATGTACCTTCTCAATATAACCTAAAAGATAGAGTTTGATTTAATTTAATTTAAAATGAAATACATATGAATTCGAATGAATAAATGTGTGCATTAAAATTTGGTCGACAAGATACGACGTTTTTATTTTAATTAGGACTGCAACATTCGGATCACGTATGATAAAATCGATACTTGTAAAAGTAAATCGTTTTTATTAAAACCTGAATTGTAAATAAATAATTTTAAGTAGAGCGAAAGTGAGCTTACGTACATGTATAATTGTATTTAACAAACATGACTTTGATTTTTTTTTAAATATTGAAAAGGAGTTACTATTGATTTTCTTACTGGTTCTTCTCATTAGACTCTACATTTCGAACTGGTAACAGCTTTCCTTAATGTTGTTGTTAAATGACGATTCAATAGTCCTTGTAAAAGCCTACTTACTACTTACTTCAAGAATACAGTTTATTTTGATTTTGACGATCTCCATGGTCGAGTGATGTGTCACCGGTTTTCATGGGTACGCCACTTTGAGGTCCCGGGTTCGATTCGATGTAGATTACCATTAGTCTTCTATATTGTCTTGGGTCTGGGTGTTTGTGGTACCGTCGTTACTTCTGATATCCACAACGCAAGTACTCCAGCTACTTACATTGGAAAATGATTGGAATTAAATGAGACCGACTTTGTGATAGGTTTTGTAAACCCGTCTAGTAATTACAGGTATAACATCTTAGTTGCCAAGGTTGGTTGCGCATTGGTGTGATATTGGTTAATATTTCTAACAGTGGCCAATGACTACGGGCAGAGGCCACTTACCTTCAGGTGATCCATTTTCTAAGTAATAATAAGATATTCCAATGAGGTTTTATATTGTTACTTTTTTTATACATTTCACACTCAGCTATAAAATTTTATAAGTGCTTTAAATTTAATGATGTCGTAAACGGTTCTGAATGTTTCGAATTAAATTCCGATACACGCCTTTACTCCGATGTGCTGTAAAGTAGCGTGCTGAAATAACATCGAAACTTAACAGTTTGAAGTATAGGACGGTACAGATAATTCAGTAGTTAACCAAAGGATACTTTTTCTCTGGGATACATTGCCATACATTACTGGGATGGGTTTCAACTCACTGGATCTTATCATAGAGTATTGGATGTTAAAACTCAGTATTTCGATGATTTGGGACGTTTCTTTTGAATATTATTTTATTGGAGAAAAATATATTTTATATTAAACCTAAAGCTGCTACCCTGAATCGAAATTACAGTAGTTTTCCAACATCGAGTTACATAATATTTTTATATACTCTTATAACATATAGGTAATATAGCTTTTACAATCTCTATGTAAGTGTAGCAAAAATAGCTTCTGCACGCTTAAATCTTTATACTGCGCAACGAATTGTTATTGATAGATATATAATATTTTTATGTATAATACATTCATATAATAGCACGAGATTTAAACTTTCCTGGCCGGAAAAACAAGAATCTTCCTCTTTATGTTTGTTATTCAAGTTTTAGACCCAAGAACCTTTATTATGGTACCAATTTCAAATAGGGACTAAACTATTCTCTTCGAAACATGAATTAAACTAAAATATACAAGTGTTTCTAATGATAAATAATAGAACCATAATAACTACAACAATAACAGCATGAGAGTAATAACTAAGCAAGTTTTTGCTGCGTTTTGCGTCTACGAAATAAATAGTTATGTTGTTATACTGTTCGAGAGGTTAAATGCGATCAGTCCAATTACATACTAGTTTAGCTTGTTCTTATGAATTACCAAAAACGCCATTAAGTGAACGTTGAAATTTCGCAATCTGCTACCAGTGGGTCAAGGTACGTACATATATACATATATTATACATTAAATATGTTTTATAATATATGCGCTTAATTAATTATTAGTTATTAATAATTTAGGGCTATATTACGTAACGTAAAGTAACATACTAATGAGTCCTAATGGTAACAGTATGTCTTGTATCATTACGTAGTATAAAACAAAGTCACTTACCGCTGTTTGTCCCTACGTATGCTTATATTAATATTACGCCACGGATTTTAATGCGGTTTGCTTTTCATAGATAGAGTGATTCAAGGGAAAGGTTTATATGTATACGTCCACCATGTATTAAAGAAACACTATAGAAACGTATACTGAAATTGGGTAAACCTCGAAATCTTTATTGAATAGTTAAGTGAAGTATGCACTGTGAAAAATCTACCAACGACTTGGAAAACTGATCATGTTCAAATCTCAATGATAAACTCTAGTAACTTTGGTTTTAAATAATGGAAATACGTAGTCCTACTAATATTAAAAATAAATAGTTTATGAGGGTGGGTGTACCTATGTATGTATGTTTGTTACACTTTCTCGAAAAAACTACTGAAAGGATTTGGATGAAATTTTACAGTAACATAGTTTATACATTAGAATAACACATAGGCTACAATTTATAATGATTTTATGTAAATTGGTCTTAATATAACGATACATACATCAAGTACCCGTGTGAAGCCAGGCGCTAGTATACAAATAAACATCGATGATATTACAGCACTAAATATCTCGAGCCGATAATATAGTGTGAAACGTCTTAAGCGAACTAGTGAGGCGTTCAGTCGTATTCAATATAACTGTTATGTAATAATGGTCTGACGGGTTACAGTCTTACAGTGGAGTCGATTTCTTCGTCAGTGCAGATAAAAATGAAGGTATAGAATAACTGTCGTTTCTTGTACAGAAACAAAAAAACAATTGAAGACCTCGTTCGTGTCGACAATTTCGTTCATTCTTATGCTGTTTGCGATTAATTTAGGAAAAAATTCAATTAATATGTATGTACGTATGTACATGACGATAACTTATCTCTATATTTAATATTATAAATGAGAAAATAATTCTATCTGTCGCTCTTTCACGACCAAACCGCTGAACCGAATTTGATGAAATTTGTTGTGAAGCAAATTGGAACTCCAAGAAAAGACAGGCTACTTTTTTGCCTGACACATGACAACCAACACCCAAAAACGCGAATGAAGCCGCAGGCTACTGCTAGGACATAATATCTGAAAAGTACTTCATTCAAACTAGATGTCAATTCACGACCAATTTTGTTTTTAAAACCAATGTTTTTTTAAATGGCATAATTAGTACAACGTAGTAAATTAGCAAACGATTGCGTTTTTGTGAAAAACAGGAACCATTTCGGCTAGAGTAATCATCTGAATTGTCAATAGTAGCAAAAAAGGTTTTCATACAAAAATAATCATCTGACCTTGACTATTGTTTTGTTGTCACTACCGGATGCGTACTGTACGAAAATCAAAAAAATGATTTACTGTTAAATTTCTTGATTTTATTTTATATGCATTAGTCTGACGGCTTCTGACTGGCTGAGACAACTGAATTCAATTAAACTAGAAGCTCACATCAACGATAGTTGAATATAATCTATTAATTAATCGATTTTTGATTGGACGTTATTAGTTAGTTCGCTTTCGATTCTCAAAATCGACTGATGTGATTGCAATATTAGATTAATAAAGGTCAAGCTTAGCTCGGCGATCAATCAAATGAAACTTTTTTTTGCAAGCAACCGAACTACAAAGATCGATGTTTCCTTTCAATGAGTGTTTCTCGATAAGTCAGTCTGATTTTAATACCTAACTAAGAGCTTTTAATGACATCATAGTATTATTATAGCTAAAAGTGAATCAATCTTAGGCTATATTGTTGTCTCCTCTCCTAATACAAGCTTTAAGCTTACAAGCTTAAATATGTCTTCTCATTACGAGAATATTGGTAATGCCTTATCATGGGACATTGAATTATTCTTTAAAACGTTTAATGTTGTTTTAAAATTTAAGCTTAAACACATAAATTTGCACTAACTGTTATATTATATATAGAAATGGAAAGTATATGTCCTACTAATCGATAATATCTAATCGATATCAAAGAGACGGTAAGAATCGCAAGCATTCAATGAAATATGTGATATTGTTTTAACGCATGACGGGAAGTCAGATATGCTTCTATGTTCAGAGAACTCTCTGAGAGTCGAATTATCATTTTAAACGTATGGATTTTTTGCACGGACGCACGATTATGCGCGCGATCTCGATGCTATGCTTTAGATACTTACTGTGAAAAAGAACTATCCCTCGTTTTAACCTCTGAAGAAATAACCTCAGGGCGTTGATTTTTAAAGTATCATTATTAGTATACTTCTCTATCTCTATATAAATTATCTGTGTCTGTTTGCCGCTCTTTCACAACCAAACTGCTGAACCGAATTTGATTAAATTTAGTATGAAGCAAGCTTGTTCCAAGAAAGGACATGTTTTTTTCCTAACACACGACAACGACAAACCTAAAACAAGGAAAACCGCGTTTAACTACTAGTTATTTATAACGCATACATTTTAAATTTCAATTCTCTTACTTCAAAAACAGGACTTTTACGAGTATACAATATTTCGACGCCCGTTTTACCGCTAGTTTTGTTGCTTTGTATTTTAAATAAAATCAAGTTTCCTATTAAGATTAGATATTAAAAAGAATATATATAGTCGCTCCTAGCGAAAGATTATTTATTTATAATGCCGCACTGTATACATTTAATTACAGGATTGTGTTCCAATTCGATATTACAGCACTATAAAAAAAAAAAACAATTTTAAAATATCTATCCATGTTATAAATTGTACATGATATATTCCAAGCAGCAATTATTGAAATTTTCTGTCTATTCTAATTAATAAACTTTATTTCTGTGTCGATGTTTTATTATAGAGATAAATTCTAGAATATTTGAAATTCATATAAGTATATATCTTAAATTAAAAAAGGGTATTTTATTTGCTCCAATATAAAGAATCATTTCTAGTCGTTTTTTAACTAGAAAGAAAACGAGTCAGTACGAAATTACAGAAACTATAGTTGATATATGTGATTACCAATAATTTATTAGAATTCGTAGACATTTACATCTGTGTTGTGGTGAAACCAGACGATTTTTTATTGAATCAGAGTCGTCAGAATCTTGACCGAAAAAAGAATGCGCTTCGAGCATTTTTGTTTCATAAGTGGTTTTGTGAACCATACATTCTTTTACAGCGCATTTTGAATCGAGTATAAGGCGTTATATGTCTAGCTGATACGCGCATATTCGGAATACATATTACGTTGACTCTGTGGATAGTGCTGTTATAGAATCCTTATGAATAAGTTACTTAAAGCAGACATAGGATTTTCAGTCGAAGAAGATCGCACTGACAGATAAGCAATCATACAAAAAAAAACGAACCAAGACTTCAGAGATTCAGAAAAATACTGTAGACTAGCGGTCCGTCCCGGCTTCGCACGGATGGACACAAGTTTTTTTTTTAATATTTTTACCTTTGATGTAGAATTTTTTTGTTGCTTTTTCCTGCATTTTTAATAATGGTCGTTCTATTTCAACTTATTTACTCAGGAACCTGAATAAATTATATACCTAAACCTACCTTATGAAACCGTCTCTCTATTAGTGAAAACTGCATGCAGTTCAGTAGTTTTTGAATTTATCGCAAACAGACAGACAAACGCGGCCGGGGGACTTTGTTTTATAATATTTTGTGATAACAAGTATTAAAATAAAACGCGGTTTAATCGAAAGCGGAGTTAAAGCTAAAGAAAGAGACACGTCACTAGTAACAAAACATGCTGTTATTCCGTTTACGTAAACTATGATTCGGTTCGAGGACTTGGTAAACATTAAAGTCATTGGAGCTTCAAATTTAAATGACTTGACAGAAAATCTTGGTGATACTCGATGACTAACTATTTTGATGTTTATTTATAACTAGTTGCCATCCACAGATTGGCTCGCGTTTAAGAGACTGGCCGTCAGGTATAAGGCATATATACTAATATTAATATAAGTAGGTTCGGTTTGTTTGTCTTTGAAACAGCAACAGACACACAGATATACTTTTGCATTTATATTAGTATAGATTAACCCTTATCACTGTTGCGCTTACCTTTTCTAACATGCTTGTTTAATTTTTTGATTAACTGTTATATTTAGCTATATTATAACATATGTCAAATTATATATATAAAACAATATGTCTTGTTATGGTGTTTCAGAAGCTTTATTGTTTGTATGACGCTGCGCATTTCTTGTTCCGATATTTTTTTCTTCAATGGCTTTGTAAATAATGTCAAGAGTGCAGCTCCAGTTTTCTATTTATATAAATAAGTCACTGGTCATTTGTCTTACGTTTACATTTTAAATTAAAGACTCAATTTATTGAAAATAAATATTTGTACGTTATTATTATAAGTACTCATTATGATTATTGTTCACTTTCTGATTATTAAAGGTACTCAATACTTCTCCTGTATATAGTTTATAATTATCTTATCTAATCAAATGATAATTATGATTGTTGTTAATATTTTATGTGTATTGACAGATGACAGAAATAAAGTTAGTTGATTTCCTTTTTTATTTCATATTTTATAAGTATCGGTTGATCGGTATAGATGTCGATACATGGAAACGTCATATGATGGTTACTTTTAACGATGCGAATAAAATAATCACTTTATCTAAGAAAAAATATTTGTACATACTAATCTTCTTGACCATGAACGATATTTCATGTTGAACGATGTAGAAGTCGATACATCGCAGCATGCCTGGTGGCGAGTTACGTTACTTGGGATAGCATACATGTAAATCTTCGCCATGAAAAAATACATTTACAATAGCTTGAGATTTTATACACGTCCTCTTTTACATAATATACTCTATACCAGTTGTTTAAAGATCGGTTTAACCGTTCTTGAGTTATAGCGGGACATACAGGCAAAAAGACAAAAAAACTGGTAAAACTAATGGCAGTGAGTCATAAAATTAACATTTATGACGAAACTCCATAAAAAATATTGAGTATACAGACAAACTCTACATATTTATATAGTAGTCTAGATGGTACCTTACGTCCGACTGAGTCGAACTCGCACCCACTTCGGTTTTAGTATGTCATTAATATAAAGTATGTATTTTAATGATTCACTTTGTTTAAAAGATTTCATTTTTGAGGTTGATTTTTTTTTAGGTCACATTACATAGTACAAAACAAAATCACTTACTGCTGTCTGTCCCTATGTACGCTTAGGTCTTTAAAATTACGCAACGGATTTTTATGTGATTTTTTTAACAAATAGAGTGATCGAGGGGAAAGTTTTATGTATATAGTGCATATACAGTATAGTAGAGAAACACTGATAATTTTAGAAGTTACTAATGTGATGTCGTTAATAAACAAATTCTGTAGTATATTTAGTATCAGCATTGCATCCGTGCGAAACCGGGTCTTCTTCTGAAAAGTATTCCATTTGTCTAGGCTAGCTTAAAACAAAACAACTACCTAGCACGTTCTAAGTGGGCAGAGAAACGTACACGAGTTTATCTTATCAATAAATTTTCAGAAGTCTGCAGTTAGAAAGTAGGTAGCTTCGGTGCGCATGTAAATTCGCTGGCCTTATCTGACTCCGGTCGTTTCCTATTCACCTGTACAGTTGTCTAGTCATTATATGCCCTATGACTGATGTTCGGTGACAATTTAAAAACTATTTATTTGGTTTCCTATTCACCTGTTCACTTGTCTAGTCATTATATGCCCTTTGACTGATGTTCGGAGACAATTTAAAAACTATTAATTAATTAAATAGTAATAATAACAATAGTCCTTTATTCCGAAATGAAAAAAAAGTAAAGTAACAGCCTGTAAATTTCACAATACTGGGAAAAGGCCTCCTCTTTCATTAAGGAGAATGTTTGGAACATATTTCACCACGCTGTTCCAATGCGGATTGATGGAATGCACATGTGGCAGAATTTCGATGAAATCAGACACATGCAGGTTTCCTCGCGATGTTTTTCTTCACCACCGAGAACGAGATGAGGTATAAACACAAATTAAGCACATATATATAATGGTGCCTGGGTTTAAACGCGAAGTCATCGGTTAAGATGCACGTGTTCTCACCATTGGGCCATCTCATCTATCTTATTATTCCGAAGGCTAAGTGAAAATCATCTTCCTATCTTCTTGTTGGACGTCACCGATGTCAACTTCCATCTCTTGGGTACCAGAGTGTTAACTGCTTGCTCCATTTTTCTGTCTTGCAGCGTAGCATGTGACATGTCCAATGCAATCTCAATCGGTCCGTTCGGGTAACTTTATCGGTGACTTTGGTTTTGTTCCTTGCTTCTGCTGAGGTAATTCTGTCATTTTAGTCATATTTTTAACATACTTAAACGTTAAATGGTAATAGTAGTAGTTTTCAACCGACTTCAAAAAGGAGGAGGTTATCAATTCGTCTGTATTTTTTTATTTTTTTTTATGTTTGTTACCTCATAACTTTTTACTAGGTCGACCGATTTTGATAAATTTTTTTTTCAGTCCCCTGTTTGTCTAACAAACCACGACTTTTGTAACGCCAATACTCGCTAACCGCAATCAACCTTGTTGATAGTTTTCTTTGATATTACTTATCGAATCGGTATCTTATTAGCAAATATTTATTTATTTAAGCCTCTTCAATTTTTTACTAATAAAACTAATAATAGTCTTTTTTTATCTAATTTTAAATAAAGACCTCTCGACCAATATAGGCCCCCTTCATCTCACTTCCACGCAAAAACTACTAAATGGATTTTAATAAAACTTTTTAATAATATAGCTTATATATCAGAACAATACATATGCTATAATTTATATATGTAGATGTTGTCTATCTATTATATAGAATATGTCAAGTAAGTGTGAACAATTTGGTATCAAACAAACTTAAACTAATAAACTTAATCGATCCCCAAGACACGAGCGAAGTCGCGGTGATATCTAGTTAATATTAAACTAACAGCGGCCTGTTAGAGCTCCAAATATTCGCCTTCAATCACTCATCTAGACTGATGTATATATTGACGTTAATTTTTTTCTGAACAGCTGTAAATGTAACGTGCTGTGTTTTGATGAAGGCGAATTAACGATTTGTTAATCATGAATTAAACACTCGCTGACAACGTATCAAGATAAGCTACTAATATCGTTAAGGCTTCTCTAAATAAATAAATAATTATTATTTTTAAGGTCAAGATGTTTCTCATATGGATAAAATCACAAATAATGAAATCACCGTTGACTGAAAACAAATATCTCATAATATTATCCTAGTCGCCGTATTCGATATTGCGACTTTCGCTAAAACTATTATATTTCCGTCTACCATGCTTGTATTACAATGTAACAATCCCAGGAAATGCCCTAGAAACAGTTAGATTTGTTAAATAAACTTATAAATTAAGATTTTAGGTCATAAACGGATATTGCATAAAAACATAGTACGTCTAATAACGAGACGTTCGTTATTTCTTGGAATCGCTTAGACCGGAGCGTGGCAACTCTCAACACTATGTTTCTTGACTCAACCATCGTTGATTAACCCATGTCTGTATCATAAATAAAAAAAAAACGTCTTTTTGTAAATAACATAATTAATTAGTATTTTATTACCATAATCAGCTTAGGTGTTTCAATGGCTAAAGCACACAGTAAACTAAGAGAGCCAACGTAATCTAAAATCAGCAATTCCCCCACGTATCATGTGGTTAAGTTTGGTTTACTTTATTTTGGATGGTGTATGAAAATGTTGTAAGGATACCTACATGTTTTCGAGTGTATTCTTACATGTATAATCAGCCTGTATTGCAGCAACGTGGTGAAATTAGGTCCAATTCGTGTGCGTGAGAGAAAATAAATCAAACGTACAATGAAAAAAGTTCAAAATGAAAGCAAAGCGACAGTCGCAAGAGATATAAAAACATACATTACGCGGACATACTGTACTCGATATGAAAGACGTTTTGTAGTTTTGACATCTTGATAAACGGACCAGTTTAAAATTCTTTCGGCTTGGATCACGTCTAAGGAACGATCTTTATCGTTCAAGAGAAATTTGTACAGTGTGTCCAGATGCTTAAAAAGAATGTGTAGGATATCAATTATAGACTTATCTTAAGACTCGTTAAATTCCTGATAAGAATCGTCAAGATTTGTATGCAAAATTTGTTTTTAAAATTCATATAAACGTTGGGCTTTTTGTCGTTCCTCAGTACTGTCAGCTTGAGCGTACTGACTACAGTTATAATAAAAGAAACTTCATGTTAATATAATACGTTAAAGTGTTTTATTAATAATAAATGAACATGAAATAATGAATATGTTATATCTTAAGAAATTTTAATTATCTGTGAAAATGTATTTTCAAAGGATCTTTTGATAAAGTTCTCTTCGGAATAATTAAATGTCATAAAATAGAGGTTTGATTCAAGAGTAATATCTGATATGTTATTATATTGTTAACGAGCAAATATACAAGCTTATATCTCATAGGTTATTCCTAAGTCAATAATTGTTAAGTTATTGACGGTTGGACTGTTTATTGTATACAAAACTATTACACGCGCGAGACTTCGTACATCTCTTAGGAATTGGTTGTCAGGTTCAAGGCATAAATATACATCCCAAGTTTTTCCTTGGATTTAAATTTGCTGCATACAAAAAAATATTAAATTCAGTTTCGAATTTTGGCTGTGAAAGAGCAATAAACATACAGACAAACAGAGGTACTTTCGCATTTATAATTTTAGTATAGATAATGGCATATTGTCCGATAGCCGTGAATGGTTCGAAACAAGAAAGGCATAAAACGTCATAAACGCAGGGCATAGAAACAAATGAACGCGTTGTAAACTTAATACAGTTATAAACGTGAAAGCCTGCGTGTGCTGTTGTACTGTCACGCCCCATTACTCGAAGAGGAAGAAAGACCAATAGTTCATAAGCTGCTGCTGGCTTGGTCTTGGAGCTCATAGGGTATCCTGCTATGTTTGAACAATAATTACAAAATTTTCATAAAAAAAAAAATCAGCAAAGTAAAGACTCTTTCTTGCGTAACCTTTTTTTATCACAAAAAAAGTTGACAGTCATTTTGGTGACGTCAGATCGATTAAAACAACAGACGTTTGTATACGACCGGCGTTCGTTCAACTTTAACAGTTATAAATATTTAGTGTGTTTGGGGAAATAATAAGTTACAGTCACTATCGTTTGCGTGTAATGTACCAGTCTTCAGATGAGATGTTTATCAAAGTTCCATGATGCTTTTTAAATGATAGTTTTTGTCTATTTGACGCCACCCCATGGCGGCTTTTGTTTTAGGTCACGTGATATACAGACTAAAAATTACATAATTAATTTTAATAAATAATAATGCGTAAAATCAAAATATATAAGTATATTTCTGCATATATTTTAAGATTTGTAATTTGTTGTTCACTACCGAAAGTTCCCTTTTGGCTTGACCATTGTATTTAACGTTTTTCTTCTGTCATCAGTTATGATCATCGAATTTGAGAGGTCCGTTTGGATCAATCTACCGACGCATCATATATTTACAACCAATAACAATACTTCATTTTTATGTGGTCTGTTCTGAAGGGTAGGTGAATTAGTGTAACTACATTCACAATGAATATAACTTACGGCCCATTGGCGATGTACGGTATTGTTGAAATGAACGGTCTCATGTCATTACATCCTACCTGTGATACATATGTACTAATAACAATATGTCGAGTGTATCATAAAAAGAATACATGTTAATTACGTTTGAAACAAAAGAACCGATTAAGAGAGCACAGCCAATGATACGACAACTTCAACGCATACAATTAGCCAGCATTTGATAGTATGATTGTATACGCATTAATTGTAATAGTATATTGTTGTGTATTCATTGTTGTTGAATGATATTTAAATTTCGAACGATAAAAAATATGAATACAGAGCATATCAAACGTTCAATGTATATAAAAATAAATATAAAAGAATCGTACATCGCGTTCTTTTATAGTTGTACATGTAATGATCTAATTAGTCTACTTTGATGTTTGTTTGAAATGATATGACACCGATAACAGAGAACTTATGTGGCGGTCCATGGTATGGGCAATGGACATGTTATGCGGAGCAATGAGGACCATGTCCTGAGCATGGAGCATGGATGTGGATAGATATAAAGGAAGGGGGCAACCAAAAAAAGGATAGATGGATTGTGTAAAAGACAGCATGGCTGGAAAGTATGTTACTTGTAAGATGATGTCAGGCAGAGTAGTAAAATTAAACCCAAGTGAAATTGGGATAAGGGCAAGAGAATGGATGGAATTGATATGGTTAGGGAGCCCGGATTTTAAAAAACCAATGGTGATATTTTAACAGTTGTGACCAGTTACATCGGGTAATATATTAAACACTGCCTCCGTATTTGATAAATCTAGTAATGGTGTTCAATGTAAATTGTATTTGTTTATTTAGTTCTTTCATTAAAATTTCTGCGTGGTTTCGTTTCATTTTCGTTTCGTGCCGCAGTCAGCAGATCTCGTAGATCGCAGTGCGATGGTGCGAGTATATTGTCAATCTTTCTCAATAAATGACCCATCAAACGGACGTAAAGACTTGAGGTCAGCGTGAGAATATAAACAAGCTATTATAAGCTTTATATAATACTGCAGATACTATAAATCTTTAAGAATAGTACTTTATAGGCATAGTCTGTAATTAAAATGGAAAATAGTGAGGACAGTGTTTCTAAACATATCTGTAATCTAATTACCGAATCGGTATTTACTTTACATTAAAATCAACTCTGAAACATGACAATTAAATGTTATTTTACGAGCGTACCTGAAAATGAAATTTTATTTATTTCGATTTTGATCAATTGGATAATATATTGAAAATACATTCGTAAAGAAGGCACATTATTCAATACAAGATAATACAGATAATAAAAAAGCATAGAACCTCGTCTACTTTTTCGTTAAATAAAATCTACCGATGAGAGGCCTTTTGTTTTTGACACTCGCCGTATATAACTTTAATTACGGCATCGCTTTCGCTAAATCGAGCTTTCCGTTTCCCTGAGAGGCTGTATCGAATTCATTCAATTAGGCAATTTTATCGATTAAATTTTATTGTTAAAAAAATGTTTTTTTCCACTCATGGTTATTTGTTACGGAAAATGTTTTATGATAAGTTTTGGTATGTCTCGTGAGGATGCTTTTCTACTTATCTTCTACTGAACTGTCAAAAGATGTAAAAAAGATGTAATTTTTTTTAATACGGATCTTAATAAAAGTTATACTTAAATTATATAGAGTCTTAAAATTACTTATGGATAATTATAGGAATTGTATGACTGGCAACCGGTGACACTCTTTTCTATCAACTGAATATGTATTTGAATATAAATAATTAATTAACATATGAAAATAAATAATTAATTTACAGGTTATAAATGTTTTATCACACGATTCTTGGGCGTTTTTAACTAATTGAAACGTTACATACAACAGCGAAGCCAAAAGAAATGGACAAGACAAAAATGGACATTATTTCGACAATTAATTAAAGTAATCGTCGCCCAATTGATTGAAACTACAGATTATTCGCCCATCAAAGCACTTTTCGGCGCAATTTTCTAATTGGGACCACCATACCCATGGTTACGTGAGAAATTGCCATTTCTATAAACATTTCTATCGAAAAGACATACGTGTTATGATATTAATTTAAATAATAATATTTAGTACGGTTTTGATTTTTAAATACTTTTTTAATTGAAATAACATTTATTAGTATGATTATTGATTCGGTTATCGACACCGTATTGTGGGACTCCCGTCACTTCCTCTTGTGGCGTGGTGCGGCGACTGGTACTGCCTGGCACGAGAAAAACAAAAGGCGGTTGATTTTGAACGGTGGATAGAGAAGAAAACTAGATTTGGAGATGGGCGGTAAAACCATAATTAATAAAAAATAAGCGGATAAATAATATATGTATCGGATTGGTAAATTAATATAGTGACATAAATTAATGTTATATGTTTAATCACTATAACATCGTCAACAATCGCTATTGCGATCGTTCTATATATTGATAGTGTAAACAAATGTTTCTTCAGAAATATGTTAAATAAAACAGGTCATTTATTTAACTTATAGATTATATTAATTTGTTAGTAACACAATAGCTGTGTTATAAATACTAAATGGGTACAGATCATTGTTCTAATGTAGGTTGCGAGTGCAGGGTGAGCCGAATTCATTTCAAGTAAATAATTCAAATGGTCAAAGAAGTATGTAGATTTTGATTGAAATGTAAACAACCTATTTACTACTAACATATTTATGTATGTAACGAAGGGAACGTTAGGGAATGTGGGCGATCTTCTTCCATTTCATACTTTTCGAAACGTGTCGAAATCATACATTGGTGAACTATCTCTGCTTTTTCTGTATAACCACCCTTGGTAACCGTCAGCTGTGAACCATCTTAGTGTTGCCCACCATCGTATCCTAATACGCCCAAATCGATAAAGATTTGACGTTCCGCTTTCCAGTATCCCACATATTATATACATGTGTAAAAAATATACTAAATCCTCGATTAAAACTTCAATTTACATATTCTGGTCACCGGACTATCGTTTGCTGAATATGTTTATATATTTATCGAAAAATTAGTAAAATTAAATATATATCACTAAAATATAACTCGGATTCCAATTAGCTTTGAACATTAATTTTAAACAATCACCGCTGTTATGTTTAACTGCTAAAACTAAATTAGTGAACTAATTAGTTTAACCCTGCGGGTTTAGTACTAATTTCATTGATATAATATGTATGGATATTCAACTGTAATAAAATAATTAATAATATAAAAATAATAATTAGTATTTTATTGTTTATCACGGTTATTTTTTATGATAATGATACGAGGATTAGTATATCGGACAATGGCGCTGTAAGAAAAATTAACTGTTCTAACTTTGCCAATGCGCCACCAATCTATGAGACCGACATGTTATGTCCCTTTTGCCTGTAGTAACACTAGCATATTCACCCTTTACCCTTTACTTAGATAACAAGAACACAACAATACTTAGTTCTACTGTTTAGCGGTAGAGTATCTGATGAGTGGGTGGTACCCAAAACGAGCTTGAAAAAATCCTACCACCAAGAGTTTAGTAAGGTTAGATTAAAATCTATATAAATGAATAGGAGCGTTTGATTGAGGAAATTAATCTCCAAAACGAATATGCAATAAAAACATCCGGATGAAATACTTGGAAACAAGGTTGTGATTTTGACATTGAAGTACTGTTTACTTTATAATCTATAGTTTGCTACCTATTTTATATTGACATTTTAGGAAGCAATTACAGAGCGTGACGCGCTAACTAAACTGAAACTTCACAATAGCGTATTCAACAAAGTAGTAAAGGCGATATAATTTTTTGTATGTATCTATTTAGACGACTTTCGTGGTCAAGTTTTCATCGTTACACCACTCCGAGGTTCCAGGTTCGATTCCACGCCAAGTCGATGTAGAAAAGTTTTCTATGTTGTCTTGGGTCTGGGCGTTTGTGGTACCGTCGTTACTTCTGAATTTCCATAACACAAATGCTTTAGCTGCTTATATTAGAATAATAAGAGTAATATATGTAATGCTGTCCAATATTTATTGTTCATTATTATATTACGTAGGGAAATAATCTCCGGAACTAATTAACATCCTTCCAAAAAAATCTGTAACATAAAGTTTAATTATTCTTGAATGTTATGGAGTGTTAATTATGTTTAAATAATATCATTTCCTTATTTATAAACTCCACCCGAGCGAAACCAAGCGGGCGCTAGTTGCAATCAGACGATCTTAAACCAAAGCAACTTTTGCATCGGAAGATCAAGACTGCTCTACGTAATACAAATAATATCAAAATGATACTAGAACTATAGAGATAGAAGTCGCCTGACTGACTAAGAGAGCTGAGATAGCTCAGTGGTTAGAACGCGTGTATCTCAACCGATGATTTCGGTTTCAAACCCAGGCGAGCACCACTATATTCATCTCGTGCTCGGCGATGAAGGTAAACATTGAAAAAATCTGCATATGTCTAATTTCATCGAAATTCTACCACATGTTTATTCCACTAACCCGCATTGGGACAGCGTTGTGGAATATGTTCCAAACCCTCTCCTTAATGGGAGAGGAGGAAGCATTGGCCCAGTGGGAAATTTACAGGCTGTTAGTGTTAGTGCATCAGTGTGAATGACTGACTTAACACAAAACTAGCGTTGTTAGCTCGAGCGAACATATGATAAAAAGAAAAAAAAACAACAATGTAATGTTATTAATTGTAGAATGTACATTTTGATCTACATCATTTATTAGATTTTTTAAAACTTAATTAACGGAGCGAAACTACTAAGAATGCCACGGACGCACGAATCTGTGTAGTTATCATTATTAATAATAAAAAATATGTTTTATTGTTATGTTGACGGTACATACATACGAGTATGTACATCGTGTTTTTTCGATAATGGTAGGCTTATTTTTTCGTTTTTGATTATCTGTATATATATAATAAAATTGGAGTGTCTGTCTGTAATATTAAAATAACTCTTTTTTACTCAATGCATATGGATCTGTACACGGTACATATAACAAAATAACATTTTGTACAATTTTTGTCGGTCTGTCTGTCTGTTTGTTCCAGCTAATCTCTGGAACGGCTGGACCTATTTTGATGGGACTTTCACGGGCAGAGATAACCGATATAATAGGGAGTAACTTAGGCTACAATAATATATTTTTTTTGTTAAATTCAAACGTTTCAATTAATAATATAACACTAACATTTGTGTTTACGACTAGCAGACTTTCAGATTTATAATAGTAGTAACAATTTACAGCAATCTTCCCACTGCTGGGCTAAAGTCTTTTGAGGAGAAGGCTAGGAGCATATTTGACCACGCTCCAGATGTGGCAAAATTTAGTTTAAATTAGACACATGTAGGTAACCTCACGTTGTTTTCCTCCACCGCCGAGATTATAATATAAATAAATACAAATTAAGTGATAATTCAGTGGTGTTTTCCTGGGTTTGAATTTGCAATCATTGGTTGAAATGTACGCACTTTAACCAAATGGGCATCTCGGTATATTGGTATCAAACTTAACAAGCAAGCTTGTTGAAACAACAAAAAAATTGCTAGCTTATTTGAAAAAGCATCATTATGCGGTTTGAAAAAAAAGATTTTAATATCGCACGCTATATAATAATAAATAATATATAATATTTAGTATTTTCGTTGCCTGTGTAATGTTTCATGGAATTATAAGAAGTGTTTGTCTAAAGTTCAATTAATACTGGTGTGCTCATCGTTTGCAAACCATGCGCTGAAGCTATCTTATAAAATAAAGAGTATACTTACTTAACCTCAAGGTCAGCAAGCCGTGGGTCACCGGGTGTAGCAACAGCGACCTTCGTAAAAGCATTTTTATTGATTGCCTAATAGACATATGATCATGACACGTCATTAATAATAATTTAACATATTAAGTCATGTAAAAAAGTATACATATCAACTACGAAGATGAATAGAATAACAGTGCTGTTATATAAGTACCTACTAGCCGAAATGAACCAGTGGTTAGGACGCGTGAATCTTAATCGATTATTGCGGCTTCAAATCCAGGCAAGCACCAATAAATTATCAAGTTCTTAATTTGTGTTTATATTTCATCTCGTGCTTGGCGGTGAAGGAAAATATCGTGAGGAAACCTGCATGTGTTTCATTTCATAGAAATTTACGGGATGTTGTTGTTGTATATACCTAATTGCTTAGTATGTAGCTATAGTTTGAGCACTCCGCGAGGCTCTTATATCTAGGACTATGATTCAAAGAAAAGGTGACAATAACTCGAGAAGAAGGTGAAGGTAAATATCGTAAGGAAACCTGCATGTGTAGAATATCAGCGGAATTTGTTTATCCACCGAGTCGCATTGGAACTGTGAGGTGGAAAGGGCTCCGAATGTTCATCTCACTAGTAAAGAAAATCTTAGTCCAGTAATTGGACATTAAAAAACTATTTCTGTTATTTAAATAAAGTGAAATATTAATTAACATTGAATGTACACTATACTATCTCAGTTTAATGCGTATAATAAAATTAATAAACATTAAAACCTCCAGAAGATAATCAATTCACCTGTAAATATAATTTTAATCTTGAATGTACAAGGAAAAAAGCTATAGAATTATTAAATAATATATTTAATATCTGGTTTTTAGTCGCTGCCAGGTTACTTAGTATAAAATATGTGATATGATCTTCCTCAATAAATATTATATTATTATCTAGATAACATTAATTATTTTATCCGGAGATAGATAAAGTAATCTTATAGGTATAGGAATATGATTATGAATAATAAATAACCTTGGCGTTGAGGTAAGCCCATCTGGGTAGGTACCACTTATTTTCTGCAGCTAAACAGCAATACTTGCTTCGTATGTGGCAGTGTACAAAGGACATTATATCTAAACCTCCTATGGTGGTATTGGAAATTAATACTTGTAACAGTTACATTGTCTATGGACAGTGGAGACCACATACCATCAGATGACCCATTTTGACTCCGCCTAGCAAAAAAAAAATTGAAATGCGACGCATGAATCGACGATTCGTCACGACTATCAGTTCGAATTGGATATTCGATTTGTGCGTATAACAAAACGTATATGTTATTAAAACAAAGTCTTAATCTTTTATTTTCGTAATATCTCGATTCGATTCGGTTTGTCTATGTGTGTGTGAGAGATTGCCGCCAGTGGTAGGGCTAGTCTGTTTTCTACATCAAGCAGTAATCATTTTTTATAACAGGCGCAACTATATTAGTACCATGGTCTCACGTTGTCTCACTTGTCCTTTTTTCCATTTTTATCTTCAAATCGGTTGACCGGATCTTTATTAATATATAAGAATTAATAAAATTGAATGCTTAAATATATACAAACATGTATAAAAATAGTTATTGCATAAATCTTGACCGTGTGGAATGGTGGCGAGAATGCTAGCGGGGAAACCCCGTAGAATTGCAATTTCGATCCTCTGAGCTAAAAACGAACCAACC
This sequence comes from Vanessa cardui, assembly GCF_905220365.1. Classification (NCBI taxonomy): domain Eukaryota; kingdom Metazoa; phylum Arthropoda; class Insecta; order Lepidoptera; family Nymphalidae; genus Vanessa; species Vanessa cardui. The sequence continues at coordinate 14,072,650 of NC_061132.1, read as the reverse complement.
AAAATGTGCAAAAAGCTTCATCAAAAGTATAACACTTTGCCTTATTGCCTCCATTGGTGACAGAATTGCTTAAAAAATAGCCCACATGATAGTAAGTACGCAACACGGCCCTTAGGTATTGAGAAATTTTTACTGTTCCTTACATAGCCAATGCACTGCAAATCTTGTGAACTATGATGATATGTATCTGGTTTATTGGCACTAATCCTTCAAATCTAAACAATAATAGAAGAATGAAAAAGTGCCTGCAATTAGCCTATTTAACCGAGTATATTTTTATTACATGTCTACACTCAAATAAAGCATCGCATACAATGTCAATCGCTCCGATCATTCATTTTAAATAAAACTTATGTTATAAATCATTTATTCTATGTTACTAATGTCCATATGTCTAACGAATATGACTTTGTATTATTCGTCAATTACGAACCATAAATTAAACATCATATTAAATAGATGTTACCATTTAAAAAGAAAGGAACAGTGATAAATTAATCTTCTAAAAGCATAACAGCTCAACTCACGCATCATTAATATTAACAACGGATACACGGAACAAAAGTTTGGGGAAACATTCGTCTTTTTCCATAGAAAAGGGACTTAATTTTCTTTTCACCAATTCGGAATATGTCGCTAAACTAAAAAAGTTCCATGACCTCAACATGGTACTTAGTATTTTACATCTCCAAATATAATATCGTGTGTCATATAACATACTATAGAAGATATTTTCTGTTTGACCGTTTTGCGGTCTGTCAGTTTGTAATCACAAGTGCTAGGACAAAATGGTCCTCTCGAGCAAGATTTTTGAATTTAATTTTCACTTACTATGTTTAATATATTTGTAATAACCAATAACTGTATACAATTATCAGTATTAGAATATCATGGCGGAATAATATATAAATTGCAAATACTAATAAGAAATGTACATTGTTTCGCTGTTGAGCCAAATAAAGTCGCCCATAAACTTATCTGAAGTATATTAGAGGTTGAAAATTAAGATGACTCGTATTGAACCCGCAATCTTCAGGTGAGATATACCCCCGTGTACCACTTACCACTGGGCAACCATAAATAATAATGAGTGAACTTTTGTATTGAGTAAAGGAATTCGAGATAGCGGTTCTGCAAAAATACGCCATTAATACATGGTGTCATATTTTTTTAACTACGTAATTTAATATGTAAATTTATTGCTTCATGTTCAAAGCGTATTCTGTTTCGCCAAATTCGCTAATCTCGTGACGGGAAATATATACTTGTCACATATTTGTGTCTAACAACATCTCATATAATTGTGGAGACAGTTGTGGCCTACATTGTAATTTGAGTTTGACAAATTATTTTCTTATTAAACGACTTCAAGAATGGGAGGTGTTGTTGTTAGTTAAAAACTTCGCCGTTTCTGAATCGATTTAGAAATTTATTTTTTTACATAGGAGGATGTATTTCCTTACCTCTGAGTCCCATTTGAATATAAATTAAAATATATACCACCCGTAAAGATTATTGGATGACATATTTTATGGATTCAAATTTTGTTTGCAGTCAGGTTTTTTTTGGAAAAATTGTCAAAGCTGTGACAGTTATATTTTTAATTCAAAATAAATACATTGTTCAATTTTATACCAGCACATTATACAAGAGAGATTTTTACCAATGAAAAACTTAAAAAAAAGGTTTTTAATGGTAAACTAAGTCTTAAAGCTTATTTCACAAAGGATATAAAATTGTGGCAGTTCTTGCCTGAGATCCCAAGTTTCTTACGTGACATAACGTTACCTGACAAAAAAATAAGTCCATTTCCTCTCACAAAGTATATCCGAGCAAGTATGTCTCGTCCCGCCATGTTTAATTTTTATTAACTCAATAAAGCCACTTTCTACACGTTAGGCGTCTTTCAACGATGTGAACTTGGTTTTTTTCATTGTCAACATTTTATCGTTGCAAATAGCGGACAATGTCAAGTATACGATGAACACAACGGACGTTATATAAAGAAAACATCATTTTGTTTTTAACTGAGTTCCTTGCTGGTTATATTTGAACGCCTCCCCCAAAGTATCGTCACAATCGAATGAACACCTTTCAGTCGCATAGAGAACGTCACATAAATACATTTTTGTTTGCTTAAGGCAAACACTAGAATTAATACGTATTCGCGATTGGTGTTTTAGGATTTTCGATAGCAAGGCGTCGTGTGATTGGCTGTTGTCGAATAATGGTTGTCTGCTAGACGTCAGGCTTCGTTGATACGTTGAATAAACAATTTCATTTAAAATTTTACTGAGTCATATTCAATTTAGCTAATATAAGCATTTATTCGACTTTTTAGGATTCGATTGAATGTAAAAGAAACTGGTATGTAATTCAGATTTTCCATAAACCGCCACCTACCTATTTTCGTTCGATTTTTCTCGTTAGAATCTACATTCCGAACCGGTAATTACTTTACGTTGAGCACAGCTTAAAAAAGCCTATTTTAACCTATATTTTGATTTTCACCAAAATATGTTTTAAATTAAATTCATAATTTTAAATATAATGTATATTGGAAACTAACGAACCAGTCTTATTAATATATACCTAATATAAATTATGTTATACGATAAAGCTTATCTATTAACGTTAATTAATTAGAAGTAAATAACTTAATATTTAATAGTAAAGTAAAGTTGAATATGTTTTCTTTTACATACCCGAAAACGAAATAGAATCATTAAGAGTTTCAAAGTACAGTCAGAGTAAGAAAACCTTCGTCAGTTTTCAAAGTCTTAAACTCAGTACCTCTTAGTACCTTTTGAATCTAAATATAAAATCATTGCGACGCAATATGTCATTCTCGATCGGTAAAGCAGATTATCGCTTACACTGAGCACACGAAAATAGATCTTAAGATGACGAACCTTTTCTTACCTCGAGTTTACAATGAAATAAAAGAAAGCGGTTCGCACTCATTTGCGTATATCGTCTGGCTGCCGTTGCAGCGGTTTTTATCATGTAAATGACAATTAATGAACTTTCAACAAACATAACATACACCAATTATGTACTCCTTCGTTGGATATAAAAAAACACATAACAAATGCACATCTGGAAAAGTACAATTAGGAAATGAATATGTATATGATCAGAGATGGCCCAGTGGTTCGAACGCATGCGTATTAACTGATGATTTCGGGTTCAAACCCAGGCAAGCACCAATATATAAATGCTTAATTTGTGTCTATAATTCATCTCGTGCTCAGCGGTGAAGGAAAACATCTTTAGGAAACCTGCATGTGTCTAATTTCATCGAAATTCTGTCACATGTGCATTCCACTAACCCTCATTGGAGCAGCGTAGTGGAATATGTTCCAAACCCTCTCCTTGGGAGAGGAGGCCTTAGCCCAGCAGTGGGAAATTTACAGGCTGGTAATGATATATACTACATACATATAAACAATTATCATATTAAAATATATTTTTAGTTAATTGTAAGGTTTAATGAAATCCCCGCTTTCTATATTCTAACTGCGTAAGATTTCTTTTAAAGAGCAAAGTAAACACCCTCTATGCTAATTCGAAAATGTTTGTTGACCAACTCGAAATTAATTTCGAGTCGGACAAAAATGAACATATTTACTTGAAAAATAGAATCCATTAATATATACGAATACTTTATTTGAACGCCTAAGTATTTGAAATTTTACGCATGACCCTAATAAGTGAATTTTAAAAATATGTCTTATACACAAATTTAAACCTTATTTTTTTCATAATAGATACCTTTATCGAAAAACGTAATATCTATGCATTTTGAAAATGTGTTTGAATGGTCAAAATTAATTTCTTTCCATAATAAGTACATACATCTACGTATAATAAATATGTACGTACGTTTTTAGAATATGTTTTGTATGTTGTATGGCTTATGGCAAGTGAAGTCTGAGCATCCATATATTTATTTTGTATTTTAAATATATTAATATAGTATAGTAAATACAATATATATTTAGCCTTGATAAAAGAGTCGTACAATTTTGTGACCTTATCGCTACATAGTGATCTCTTCCAGGCAACCAGCGGTGTAGATTAAGTAAGTTCATTGAATATGAGGTGGGTGGTGCTGTAATAATAAATAAAATATACCCTCGTGTTAAGGAAAATCAGATCGACTGCATTCAATGATAATGCTAAGTTGCGCTGATGTGTAACAGCCGTGGTAATTAGCGCGGTGGATCAAACTCCATAAGCCGCCGCAGTGGAACATCCATTGGCTGATTTTCACTTCACTGTTATATCTAGAATAATATTTTCTTTACCCGCGTTACTAAACTGGTTCTATATTATAATTAATTATCTAACACGTAAACGCAAAGTTATGTTTTTGGTTCGACAAATATTTGAACGCGATTGACTGAAATCGCTCGTAGACGTAGAGTCGTTGACCTTATTCGATTTTTCTTTTTAATGTTTATATTAAATACAGTTAGTATAATAAGAGAAAATTACTATATACATATAACTAACTGTGTCGATGACTTTGTGCCCGTTTGAATTAAATAATAAAGCTATTCTAATAACCTAAGTTACTCCTTATTATATAAGCTATTATACAATGAAAGTCCTGTGAAAATCTGTCAGCATATACCAATGTTGGTTGTCCCATGGTGACATAAGGATAACTAATATTTCTTACACTATCAATTCCCAAGGTTGGTAATGCATTGGAGATGTAAGGAAAGATTAATATTTCTTACAGTTTCATTGTCTATGGGCGGTGTTGGCTAATTACAACATAAATATTTATATATATACATATATATCTACACAGTAGTTACGTACCGTGTTAGTGTACCGACGTACACTTAGATCTTTTAAGCTAGACAGCGGGTTTTAATGCGGTTTAAACAGATAATTAATGTATGAAGGAAATAAAACCATATTTTTTATTTTGTACGTTTCCAATGTCAGGTTTGTATATTATATTATCTTTGTCGGCTAGATGTATGTATACTATAAAAAAAAACACATTGCAAAGTTTATTATCATATTTTCGAAATTATCAGAATTTATACCTGACACTTGACCCTATGCGAGTTCTCCTTGGTCTAGAATCATGAAAAAAAAATATATTAAAAAAAATACTATGACGTTTCAACCATCATAATTTGGTTGTGCTCCATTTGCGTTCGAACGCAGCTTATATGTTACTTTTACATATTAATGATCGGTCCATTCAACATAATCAATTTTGTTTTGCGGTTTGACCACTGACAGGTTGAACTGACCTATCGTAATAATAAATAATAGTTGAGAGTTATGTGTGGCAACACATTGTTACAGTAAAAACTTTCACAAAAACCTCTATGGAAATTATAAGTAAATTTGAAAATCGAACGCGTTTTCCGAACTTCGTACTTCATAATCGCTCGCTTGCTATTGGTCGCGTCTATTTGGGACCCTTCGAAGCTTTCGCTGATTGGTTAATTCCTCGCCACAATGAATTAGGCTCACGAGTGTTATTAAGTTATAATACACATTGAAATAGTACTAATTTCTATCGTAACACATAAGGCACCACAAGTTAAAATGTTAGGCTGTAACTAGAGAATGTTACTGATTTTCGGGGGAATTATGCAGGAACATATAATTAATTACCACTACGTTCGTACTGTCTTTATTTTAAACTAGTTGTTAGCCGCGGCTTAGCTTGCGTTTTAAGGGTTAGTTGTCACGTGTTAGGAAAAAAGTATACTAAGTTCTTCCTTGGAATTCAAGTTTGCTTCATAACAAATTTCATCAAAATCAGTTCATTGGTTTGGTGGGGTAAGAGAGACAGACGGACAAGCTTACTTTCATACTTATAATATTACTATAGATTATACGGAACCCGACTAATCCATCCTTATTAGTTTCTTTCATCTCCGCTTCAAGCTCTGTACGTCAGCCCGAACGACAGTTTAAAAACATGACTCTCGTCAATCCGTAAATCATATATTATTATGTTACGTCGCCTTTTATATGCTTGAGATTATATGGTAAATGATTACATAAGTTCCGTCGAGAAGTAATAATCGTGAGGATTTTTTTATCTCACATACGTTTGCGGTCTGTCAAGAGGGCCACTCGATGGTAAGTGGTGATCGCTGACTGGAGTATTCATAATACGTCATACAACGAAGCCGCTAAAAACTTGGTAATCAAGATATTCCCTTGTGCCGCTAATTACACTGGTTATTACCGGTTCAAACCAGAACACAGTAGTATCTACTGAATATATCTGCATCCTCCTAGAATCATTACAGTTTATCGATGTCTGTCCCTATGTATGCTTGGATTAAAATTACTCAACGAATTTTGATGCGTTTTTTTTTTTTAATAGATAAACAATGGTACAGTCAGTATTTACCATTAATTACATCGTCAATGCACCACCAACTTTGGGAACAAAGATGGTAAGTCCCTTGTGCCTGTATTTGCGCTGGCTCACCTATCGAATCAAAATACAATAAGACTGAGTATTCCCGTGGCAGTAGAATATATGATGAGTGGGTGGTAACTAACGCCTACGGCCACCACAAATTGAGGTAATTATTTCGTCGTTCATCAACATAATTGTCATAATAACAAGATAGCTTTACGTTTTGTTATCAAAATAAATTTTATTCAAGTAGGTTTTTGCAAGCACTTTTGAATCGTCAGTCAAAAATTAAGTGAAGCTACCACCGGTTCGGAAAGTAGATTCTACCGAGAAGAACCAGCAAAAACTCTGTAGTTACTATTTTTCAACATTTAAAAAATACAGTCATGTTAGTTAAATGATCAGTCGAGTACCTGTAAGAGCATCGAATATAGTAGTTATATTTTAATTTTATGTTCAAGTAGGTAAGTCATGAAGTTCAAGCCACAATAGTCCCTCTCGAAGTAAAAGTTATTAACACGCCGGTGTTAGTTATGATATTCTAACTACAATTATGAGCGCTGCGTGTATTTTCATTTATTATCGAAAGGGTTTTTCTATCATGACCTATATAACTTTGTGTTATAATATACTAGCGACCAGCGCCAGCTTTGCAACTGATACTAAATATACTGCAGAATTTGTTTATTTACGATTAGAATCTTCTAAAATTATAAATGTTTCTTTACTATATTGTCCATGTATCATATACAAAAACGTTACTCTCGAATCACTCTATCTACTAAAAAAATTGCATCAAAATCCGTTGCGTAATATTCAAGATCTAAGCATACAGACAGCGATAAGCGACTTTGTTTTATACTATGTAATGATAATAATAAACTAAGTGTTTAAGAAGAGAACAATAGATATGAATCTGTTGTTTTCTTCTTAAACACTTAGTCAAGATATATTTCAATGATATCCAGTGTAGGTGAAGTTGATTATGTAACTTAGCGTTGTCAGTTCTCCGTGTTTGCATTTTTATAACCGGTAATTACGTTTAATGTTATTTTCTAAATGGCGTATCAGTGATATAAAACCGAGTTGAATAAATATTTTATTTCATCTACTTTTTTTCTTTTATTATTATTATTTCAACAAAATACAATCGTGAGGCATTTGTAAGTTAAACATAAATAACGGTACCAAATTTCTTGATTATTTTTTCATTTTATTTATGTATAAAGAATACTAGCAATATTCGAAATTAATTAAGAAAATACTAATTATCTACCCCTCCTTTAAAGTTTATCACTTGTAATAGGAGTGAGTACGACGGCCCAAGGGGTCGAAATCTTATATCGCCCGGCAGCATTGCGCTATTGACGCTTCAAATATATCTTTATGTATGTATATAAAAAGAACAAAGCAACCAAAAAAAAACAATACAGTATTGTCTCTTGAGAGTGAACCGAATGAAGAACAATTCATTAATCATTCATTCATTAATAAACAAATATATTACGTAACCTACAACTGATTACCAACCCAAGCCTAGTAAGTTACTAGTAAGGACTAGTCCGTGTGTCAGATGGACATATCGTTCAAATAGTCTCATTCACTCGGTCAATTTTTCCTAGAATCACGGAGATGATCGATGTCGTTATCGTCTCCGCGACGACCGCTTACGTAACAATTACGTTCGGTGAAAGTGAACGTTCTATTTTTAAATTTGGATTCGTTATGAAATCGTGAAAAGTCATTGATTGAAATTTGCTTTATTTTTGGAACGATGTTTTTTTTAGCGGCTTTCAATAGACGAAGGAATCAAGTTATGACTCCTACAGATGTCTTTTCCCTCTAATTCTTCTGTTTATTTCTATTATATTATACGGCTTAACAATAAATAAAATTGTTATAGTTTTTAAAAACATTTTTTTATGGTTGTTTAAATTTTCTAACACTTAATTTATTTCATTTTGTAATTTAATACATGATGTTAAGCGAAATCTACTTCGTTCCAACACACGATATTTCGATTTTTTTATTGTAAGTAACCCACTTACTACGACATCGTAAGTGGTCAAGACATGCCGATCCAGTATATCACTCTTATCCGTCGTATCTATGCCTCTCTGTCAATTAGTCACTTTGGACTACTTTTTTTTTATAGCACTGTTGAACAAAAATTTGCCACTCCTTAACAATACCGTAAAAACCTTATATATTTTTTTCTAAGAACAATTAATGAATAATATACTTAACTTTAATTTGACGAGTTAATAAAGCTCGAATTTATAATTAAAATCGGAAATCGTTTCAATTATTAACAACAGTGGTACCATTATTTGTATCGGCCTGTAAACATCACGAAATCAAATCGGATCAAATCAAAATAAACTTTATTCAAGTAGGCTTTTACAAGGACTTTTGAGTCGAAATTAAACAACTTTTTTTATATTAAGTGAAGCTACCATCGATACGGAAAGTAGATTCTATCGAGAAGAACCGGCAAGAAGCTCAGTAGTTCAAGAAACTGGTGCGCCTGCTTTATGCCTTTGCTTTTACTGATACTCGAACCGCTTGCCGGTGCGAAATTCTCAGCCTCGCCTCTAATACACTTTGCCAAAACGTGTGGTTCTAGCAGTACACCGCTATAGGAGTACATGACATCGCTATGTTAAGTTACGACCATTCGGTTATATAAACACTTAAAAAAAACAAATCAAACAAACGTCTACAGAAAACGAATCGTAAAATTAAATCACCGACGCCAGCGATCATTACGGAAATATTGATTTTTGACGTCAAATAAACAAAATATTTCGTGAAACATCATCTGTTCGCAGTCATTTACTGAAAATCGCTCTTAATGCTCATGTAATAGAATCTATTTTCTAATAAAGTATATACTGATACTTGAAATAAATAAAAACTAGTAAGAAAGCTTAGTATTTCGCTGTTTGGAGAAATCATTAAGTTTCAAGCTTTTTAATTGTGATTTCAAGTACGTGCAAATAAACGCACACGTGTCAATCTATTACAATGACGACTACTATTTTTGTATTCATATTTTGTATCCGCTTGTTAATGATCATTAACGTAAAGAATTCGTTGAAATCATTTAATTACAGTACGACACATCTTAGATGAAGCATCGGAAAATTTCGTAAAACCGATCACTTCCGAATTGAGTACGCTATCCCAAACAAACAGTATTTATTTCTTATGTGAATATGATCTTTACACAGACGTAATAACTTATAATATCATATGACCTAATAAAGTCAATTTTACATGTCGATTTACAGCGACGAATAGCGTCGAATGGTGCGATAGGGAGCTATTTCTAATGGTTGTGTAAATCGGCAGTAATCGGTTTTATTGAATTTGCCGATGCTATATCTAAGTAGTGTAGTACAATACATAAAAAGTGTAAGCGTCAATAGCTCAATGTTTTAAGAGCGCCAACTTATGTATACTCCATCCTAATGAGAATAGAATACAACCAAAACAAACTGTACTTTTCAACATCACAAGTTTTTTGTTGATAAGTTCATTATATGATTTACTACAAACAGTTCTTGATTAGTATATCTTCATTTCTAATACAACAAACATTATTTCACTTAACTACGTAAATACACTTTAATTTTTCGTCTAAAGTAACGAGAACAGATTTGCCGACATTCAAATCGCCATTTTTCGATGAACGAACAATTAAAATGGCGACCTCGTCTAGGATGTTCGCTAAACGAATGGAGAATGAATAAATTTATGCAAATAAAAAATATTATTTTAGTTTTTACGTACAATTTAGATTTTTTTTAATATACAATTATTTAATTGGTTATAATATAGAATATGAAATAGATGCAAAAAAATGTAAAAATTTACCTAATGTTCGAAAAAAATGCTATTATTTTATATATAATGCTATATTTTTTATTATTTATAAAAAATATTAGTGTATTTCTATATCTTATCTCTGAAAATAACTACCTTGCTTCTTGTTTCACTGCCAAGCTGAACAAGGAATATAACATAGATGTGTATATTAAATAATAAATATTAACTATTTATCACGTTCTTGTTTTATTAGCGAATGGGGACAATGTCATAAAACTATGCACACACTTGAATAGAATCTCGTCTGCGTAAATAGCCCCCTCATACAACCGACTACTTTGTATACAATACACATAGTATCGTTCTAGTAGCTAGTGTATAACAGGTCAGAACATAATTCCGGGTTCGAATCTAATTGGCCTTTTTGCAAGACATTCTAGGTAGGTAGGTAAATGAATATATCATTGTAAAATTTTAGATACAGTTAGATTATAATCTATCTCGCGCAATCGTAAACCGTCGAATGATTGTAAACTTTTATTCAAATTACAAAGCATATAGAATTTCGATAGTTCTTTTTTTTTATTTTTTTATGGTATAGGCTGGCGGACGAGCATATAGGCCACCTGATGGTAAGTGGTCACCATCACCCATAGACAATGACGCTGTAAGAAATAGTAACTACACCTTACACCGTCAATGTGCCACCAACCTTGGGAACTAAGATGTTATGTCCCTTGTGCCTGTAGTTACACTGGCTCACTCACCCTTCAAACCGGAACACAACAATACTGAGTACTGTTATTTGACGGTAGAATAACTGGTGAGTGGGTGGTACCTACCCAGACGGGCTTGCACGAAGCCTTACCACCAAGAGCACAAAGCCCTACCACCAAGAAATTTCGTAATATTTCGGTTAGATTAGAGTTTTTATAATTTAATTGAACTTCGATAGATTATAAACTACCGAATGTAAGTAGTACGTTACGGTTCACATTCATTCGACAGTTCACAATCTCGCGAGACGCATTACAATTTTGCGGTATTTCAAAATTTACGGTGACAGATACATATGAATGTATGTACCGCCAAACGTCAATACAATAAAAAGTTATCATACTGGACTCTATGCAGCAGCGTACTCCATAATGCTGATTTATCGAGAGCAACATTTATCAATCCGCAACATATTATATTTGATAGCAAAAGCTTTTATGCTGTAACCGTAATGACTGCTGGTTTTAACTACGAGTTTCGGATTGCAAAACCTTTTACTCGTTTTATGTAACAGCCTGTGTTTACTAACAACTAGTACAGCTCGATTCTAATGAAAAGAAACATTGACAATCGACTGAAGACGTAACGCCATTTTGATCCGTATGTCCTATAAACTTTTAAGATGCATAGCGGATTAATATACAAATTTTGAGGGTCGAATATAAAGACTCTTTTATAAATGTCATTTCTTTTTTTTTAATACCACCATATGAAATGAGGCCATCAATGCGTTAATCAAGATCACAGATTATAAAAACTAACGTAAAAAAAATACGATGCAGTTAGATGTGAATAAGAAATGATAAACATGACCGCCATTACCGGAAGGAGTTATGTAACAGTAGCGATCATTGCATCGGAGAATGTCTCCCCCCCACTTCTAGCGCGATATACAGGCTGATGTTTTAAGAGCCGCTTTCGGTAATACCCGACCGAGTTTGGGAGACCACACAATTTTATACACTTTTAATATTGAAAATACAAAATCGGTTAATTTTGTTTTCCAATTGAATATTATTATTAGATATTTTCGTGTAATACAGGTTAAATCAGTAAACATAATGTTAGCCAGGCATAAATACATATTGAAATATTCCGCAGGTTTTTGTACTCGAATATTGTATTAAACTGTACTATCATTTTGATACTTGTAAACGTTACGTAACCAATGCAACAACGATACGTACGGCAAAAGTAGCACTCGTCGTCGAACACGCCGCCAATGAACACCGTTACACAGATGCACAACTGCGGCCGTGGAGCTTGCGGTCCCGGAGTGGGTGCACTACCTCGCCGCCGTACTGTTCCTGCTCTGGATCGTACTCGGTCGCCGAAGGAGCCACGTCGATGCTTCTGTGTCGACATGATTATGTATGTAGTTAACACATCTTATTACATACTTTAAAAGTTTTAAATTCGTCGTGGTATAAGAAAGTCTGGTGGCTGGTTCTCAGGACAATTTAACCAGGTATAACATACGTCGTGTTGCTTTTAATCGTTTAGCGAAAGTCGTGCGTTGGATTTCAAGCGTCTTTGTCTTATAATAAATCTCACGCTACTTACTAAAAGAAAAATCGTGAGAAAATATCTGCATATGTCATTTATGATATTGGCAAATTCGATGTTTTAGTAGTAATAAGCAGCTCACTAGATCAAAGACTTAATAGACATTTATAATAACTATTTCAAAAATATAATTTAAAATAATATTTATTTATAAAATATAATTGTAAATAATAATTTGCCATTATTTTAATTATGAGTTAAAACGACATTAATATTTTTTTAGTAAGGGTATTTAAACACTAATTCATATTTTATAATAGCAATGAATTTATACCAAACCAAAGTTACCGATAAAAGTTTTCTTAAAAATATTTTCGTTTTATTAACGTAACCTTCTTAATATAGTCGGATAACACAAACCGTTCAAGTTTTTCGAACGCGCTGTATAAACGTTGATTGACAAGCTGGCGACCGCGAGTCTGCACACAGATTGCAGAGAGGTTTATTTAGATTTCAGCTCAGTCACATCACGAACGCCTTCGCGGTATGACTTACCTCGTGCCCGAATAAATGAGAATATAATGATTCATAGTTCTGATTGCTTCGATATATCTTAATGATTTAGGAAAAAAACTTCTTTAATAGCATTTTGGTATAAATGCGATAAATTTTTATGAAATGTGACTGTGTCTAAATTTAATATTAAAAGTAATGTTTTGCAAGACTTATCAAATTACAATTAAGTATAAGTTTTTAAAGATTATTCCTAAGTATATACATAAGTATTAGATAGGTAACAAAAAAACTACATGAATACATAAAAAGAGTGCTTTTTCGTTAAACCAATAGGTATAAGCAATTTGTGCCATATTTATTCTTAAAACGTAATTTTTTACCAAATTGAAGAATCTAATGCTGCAGTTTTTTTTATTGTTTGGATAAGTACCATCCACTCATCAGTTATTCTACCGCCAAATAACAGTACTCAGTATTGTTGTGTTCCGGTTTTAAGGGTGAGTGAGCCAGTGTAACTACAGACACAAGGGACATAACATCTTAGTTCCCAAGGTTGGTGGTACATTGACAATGTAAGGAATAGTTTATATTTCTTACAGCGTCATTGTCTATGGGTGATGGTGACCACTAATACATACCATAAATAATAAAAACTTTACACAACAAACAACTTTATCATGGAAATAAGCTTTACATTGAATTAAATTTATTGAGATAGCCAATAGAATATGTCTTTCAAACATAAAGTAAGATAAAACAAACGAAAACAAGTACCTAACGGTTTATAGCAGGCAAATAAACATAACAGTACATTGATTATCGGACGTAGCTTATACCAAAGTAATGTTATGCACGAGCCGATACAAATTTATTAATGCTTACAGGTATTCCAAGAGGAATTCGTATAATTTATTATTTTACGAGGAATATCAAGCCTTATACGGCTTCTTAAAGTTTGTACAATAATATTCAAATTTAGAACTCTAAGCGCCATCTAGTCTTGAACGATGAAATTAAATTTTATAGTGTATCGTATTTTTGATAGATGGCGCTAGTGGTACGACTTAAAGATCGATAAAATGTTATCCGTGGTAATATGATAAAGATGAGATATAAGTTTGTATGTATGGTCTAATATGCAGAATTAATAATCCAATTTTGTTTTTATTCTTGAATGCAATAGAGTTTAAATTATATTTATTATGAATTACACACGTATTGAGCCGGGGTGGGTCGATAGTTTGTATAATGCATGGTTTTGGTATTAATTTATAGATGTTTCGCTACTTAAAAATTTCAGTATTGAGTGTCAAACGTATAAAGCCTGAGATGTTCTTTTATTACCTTATACTAGTCACTAGTACTACTGATAGTCACTTTCCATCAGGTGAGCCTCCTGCTCGTTTGCCACCTATCTCATTAAAAAAAGGACGTCGTCTGCGAATCTTCGCGTTTATTCAAAGATTTTTTAGGTATTTCAAAACCTATGATAGGTTTTCTTTTGATTTAATTACATTTTTAAAAATTTCATAATAAAAGGATAAAATAAAAATCATTTAATTTCTTAAACATAAACCTTATTATGCTTAACCGAATTATTATACTTTGTAATAAAAAAATACATTGCTGCTACGGAACCCTCCATGGGTGAGTCCGATTCGCACTTGGCCGCTTTTAGAGATGTTTAATAAATAAATTAACAATTATGCAATCAAATATATCGCATAGCTGTGAGTTAAACTGTGATTGATATTAATTTAATTCCAAGTATATATCCATATTGTTAATTAATTAATAATTCATTAACGCTTTTCGCCGTATTTATACTTTCTCAAGACATATATCAATGATGTTTTATCATATAAAACGGTTATTTTTTTTTTACATTTTGTCGTGCGCTATCGAAGCGAACTCATGTTTCCCGTACCGCATACCTAGAAAGCAATCAGTGATGTACTTTCCGTTATTTATAAATCGCGATTAGAACTGATCCTTCTAAAATTTACCGTGAAAGCCTACGCAAAGGCGATAAATCCTGCTTGAGAAAAAACTCCACAGACATTTTTAACTTTGCCGTTTCATAAATTGAAAATCATTTGATACATATTCAGTACAAGATTAAGCAGACTACGAAAAAGCGTGGTTATATACTTGTTGACCTCCAGGCATGATATATTATGTACATATATAATTGTATATGACTAATATGACTTTGTATTTGAAATGTTGAAAAAATCGTAACTACTGAGTTTCTTGCCGGTTCTTCTCGGTTGAATCTACTTTCCGAATCCGTGGTAGCTTCACGTAAAATAGTTGTTCAATGACGATTCAAAAGTGCTCGTGAAAGCCTACTCGAATAAAGTATATTTTGGTTTTGATTTTTGTTATGTTTTTTAGAGCTGAGATGGCCCAGTGGTTAAATCGCGTGCATATTAATCGATGATTTCGGGTTCAAACCAAGCCAAGCACCACTATATATATATATATATATATATATATATATATATATATATATATATATATATATATATATATATATGCTGAATTTGTGTTTTTCACCAATTTCCAATTCATCTCGTGCTCGGCGGTGAAGGAAAACATCGTGAGGAAACCTGCATGTGTCTAATTTCATCTAAATTCTGCCACATGTGCATTCCACCAACCCGCATAGGAATGAATGGGAGAGGCCTTAGCCCAGCAGTGGGTAATTTTCAGGCTGTTACTTTATTTACTTTACTATGTTTTTTATATATTGTCGTGCAAACTCATGTTTCCCGTAACGCATACGTTTCGCGTAGAAACCAATCGCCGATGCACCTTCCGTTTTTTATAAATTACATTAGAAGTGATCCTTCTGTCACACAGTCTTCACCGCGTCATGGCTTGAAATCTGCCGTGAAATGCTATGAATAATCGGGATGGAATTTCCTTTCGGCATATACGAATTATACGCAAATACGAATATAAGTCTTATGCGTTATGATATAAAGGCCGTTTCTCATTATATTACTCATCTCTGGTCACTGGGAGCGGCCCTCGTATCTCGTACATCTGTTTACAAGCTCTTAGAAAGTTTCTTTATGGAAATTTAGCGTTTGTGATGTGACCAGGTGTTTGAAAGGATTTGCAATGTATGGAAATATTTCAACTAATCTCTTCGTTATTCTCGATCAGTTACTTCGAGTTTGGATTTTTAATTGTGAACTTAAATAGGACTGCGATAGTTAAATTAGCGTTTTAGAAATCGGAGCGATTTCTGTTTTCTTTTTTCTTCTTTAGAGTTTTAATTTATGCCCATTTAAATTGTATAAATACTTATGCTTAATATAAGACAACAATCGTTGTTCAGTCAGAGTGAAAAACCTTCGTCAGTTTTCAAATTAATTCCCTTATCAAGTCTTAAACTCTTAGTACCTTTTGAATCTAAACATCGAATCATTGCGACGCAATATGTCATTCTCGATCGGTAAAACAGATTATCGCTCATACTGAACACACGAAAATAGATCTTAAGTTGACAAACCTTTTCTCACCCCGACTAACTACAAAAACTATATACTTATATACTACATAAACATAGTGAGCGCATGAATATTACCGTAGTAATCACACGGGAAAAGCGAGACGCCGTTACGGTGAAAACGAATGTGCAATTCACGAATGCTCTCACCGGGAATCGAATCCCGCATAAATCATACCGGCTGTCAACTAACTCGCTTACAAATTGGCCTCGCACTCCCAAGAGTTGAACACATTAAAATGAAATACGTAGCTATAGACTGTCGGTGTACTGTCTTTGTGTATCAATAAATATCTAATAGAAAACGACGCCGCCGGTTACCAAAGGGATGTTTCTCTATATTCGGTCTCGATCGAATAATTATTAATAAAGTTTAGTTACTAGTAATAGTAGTGTATACGAATTTGAGTAATTCAATTTATTTTTTTTAAATTTAAGTATAAATTTATTTTGGGAATACAATTATAGGATCTCGGACTGGTTTTATAAAAAAAAAAAAAACTTTTCCCGCCAACTTTCCTACTACGGTTCTTTATATAGATTGTTCCTCATATCAACTTTTTAAGTATCTAATATGTTATTTATATGATTCTACATTTTTTCAATTAATATCTATTAATTGAAAAAATGTAGAATCTAATGAAAATAATATTTAAAAATGGAATAATGTTTCTGTCAGTGGTGTTTCATTACATAATTATGACTGAATAATAACTAATATTTTTTGTATTGTATATAATAGTAGTAAGTAATGGTGAGTAAATTTTTTTCTTATAAAATTTTAATATGTAAAATCCATAGAATAGTAACGAATTATTTATTTATATTTCAAATCAACATAGAAATCTTCGATATAAATAATTCAACGCGATAATAAAACAATAATCAAACTGAGCATGGAATGTTTACGAATGCTAGTTTCGCATAGCGAGGCGCGAGTAGTACGACACAACTTAGATGTAGCATCGGCAAATTCAGTAAAACCGATTACTGCAGATTCACAGACACAATAGAAATAGCTCTCTATCGCGCCATTCGACTCTATTGTTCGCTATAGATTCTCGCGTCAGAAACCGAGAAAGCGAGTGTATGCAAATCGACGTGTCAAATTGACAAATATATTAGATCATGTGATATCGCAAGTTATTACGTTTGCGTAAAGATCTTTTTCACACCTGACATATAATAAAATTGGAGTGTCTGTTTGTAATCTTAAAATAGCCATTTTTACTCAATGCATATGTTTGTATGCACAGTACATATACCAAAATAACATTTTTTACATTTTTTGTCGATCTGACAGTGTGTCTGTCTATCTGTTTGTTCCAGCTTATCTCTGGAACGGCTGGACCAATTTGGACGGGACTTTCACTGGCAGATAACTGATATAAGTAACTTAGGCTACAATAATTTTATATTTTTGTTACATTCAAACGCGTACAAGGCCGCAGGCGCAGCTAGTGTGAAATAAATATTGATAATTTTGGATAGTGTACTTAGTTCAGATGTGATCGGTTTTACTAATTTTGCCGATGCTACATCTAAGCTGTGTCGTAGTATACAAGCGGAGACGGTGTGTGCCGAAGCAATTGTGGCAGATGACAGTCAAGTCTGAATGTTAATAACTCGGACGAGATCGTTGAACTGACCGCTTCGCGCACGATTATACACGAACTGATCCGAGGTGATGCTCGTTAACGCTTGTCATTAATGCTGTTACGTCAAATACAGTTATGACATAGTATTTGTTTTTTTTTTGTATTGATAGCCAGTGTTTTTTTTTCTCGGAAATGACTCTAATTTTAAAAATTTCGAAAATAGAATAGTTTTTATGTTGCGTTACATATGAATTAGTTATTCGATAACTGATTTAGAAAATTTATCGAGGGGATAATTAGAGGTTGACATTTTAAATTATTTTTTATCCATGGCGGTAAAGCTCGTCCATTACTACTAAAAAAATTCGATTTAAAATTGGAACAATAAGTAGATCGAAAGATACCGACACGATATCAATTATGGAATACGACTTTAATGATACTCCAATAAAACCTTAGAACTAGCGCGCACTAGTAACTTTTGTCACGGTGACTGTTTCGTCACTCTTGTCGAAACAAAAGTTACCAGTGCGCGCTAGTTCTTACGTATGGACATAAATTTATCGTATTGATTTGGAACAATCTGTATTAATATTATATATGTGAAAATAACTGTGTCTGTCTGTCTTTCACCACCAAACCACTGAAAATTTGATGAAATATGAATACTCATGACATAGGCTAGTGCCTAATACATGTCAACAAAACCCCTAAAACACAAAGAGCTGTGGGCAACAACTAGTATTATATAAGTTATGATATTAATATCACGAAGGTTCTAAAATCTCAGTGTGGACGCAGCTTAAGCCTGTACTTGCGACAATTAGGAGCGTTGAATATGAAACGTCCGCGTGTAAATGTCACTTAGAATACCTATTGGTGTATTCCAAATATGCGCATATGTTATTCATTATTGTATCTCGTTACTGTTTCGTGTCATTTTGTTATGTTCGTAAATAATCTATTTAAACTAACGTGTCGCTGTCGTTTGAATACGTAACGGTTGTATAGGAATATACGTAACGAATTATAAAATTACTTATGGCTTATCAATGGTGAAATACTGATACTAAATATACTGCAGAATTTGTTTTTTTATGACATTACAAAAACTTCTAAAATTATCAGTGTTTCTTTACTGTATTGTCTGTGTATTATATACAAAAACCTTCCCCTCGAATCAGTCTATCTATTAAAATAAAAACAGCATCAAAATCCGTTGCGTAGTTTTAAAGATTCAAGCATACATAGGGATATAGAGACAGAGAAAGCGACTTTTTATACTATGTAGTGATCATTATAGTAAATTTCTTTAATTACAAATTTTATTCTATTAAGAAGAACCGGCATGACACAGTACGCAGTCTTTTACAAATTAAATAACATTAAATTATTTATATACATATAAACGGATGTTGTTACTTACGTATATTTAAGATGAATAATATAATTCAACCGACCACAATAAAAGGTGGAGTTATGTAGTTGTTTTATGGGGAATGTTTTATAGTAAGTCGCTGTGATAGATTTGCTGGTCATCTTCAATGCAGTGTCGATATATCGCCTATCAGTAGGTATAAACAGGCTAGCGTCGATGTAAATCTATCACCAGTTCGGAAAGTTTATTCTGAAACTAGTGTCCCGCTCTGCCTTCGCACGGGTGTAATACTGATACTAAATTTACTAGAAATGTGCTTTTACGACATCACTGTACTTTAGAAACCTCTATCGGTCTTTTTCTATTATATTGTACCTGTATTTCACATATAAACTTTCCTCTTGAATCAATCTATCTATTAAAATAAATCGCATCAAAATCCGTTAAAGATCTTAGCATACATACTGGAAAACAGCGGTAAGCGACTTTGTTTTATACTATGTATGAAATAAAAACCGGCAATAAACTCAGTAGTTACGCTTTTTATAAGATAAAAGTTGTACAATATAAAATAAAATTGGCAAACAGAAGAGAGTAAGGTACTGTTTTGCTGTTTGCCATATATATAGTATATTATTATAGGAACATATAAGTTTATGTAATTATACAGCTACTATTCCAAGCGACTCGAGCCAGCGGCACCGTCGCGGCGCGTGCGTCGCATAAATCTTCGTCAGACGCATCACTCTTCCTGTTTCGCTACAAAATTAGTGGACGTTTCGAAATGCAAACTTTTGAATCTATTATGGACGAGGCGTAGTTATTTTTAGGGTTCCGTACCTCTAAAGGATAAAATTAACTCTTAAAAGATCATTTCACATGCGTTACATAGGAATTTAATGAGTTTTTTTACTGAGTTTCTTTCGTCAGTTCTTCTCTGGTCTGGTTGTTTCCTTTTCTGAACCGGTGGTAGTGTTTATTTGAATATCATAACTTGCTTCCTGCTTCTTGCTTCCATATTGAATAAAGGAGTTTTATTTTGAATTAAGAATACGAGAAAATAAAATTTCAAATTCAAGTACATATATATCAATTTTACCCGAATACATACGGAACGAGCATCTATTAATATATAAATATAATAAACCGTCTTTTAATTAAATTATAATTTGCATTAGTAGTTTGTACTACTATATACAGTAGTACAGCAGAAGATTTAACTTGTTTGATTGAACGCTCTAATCTCAAATTCAATCTAATTATTCAAACGAAGCGGTCGAGGTGATTAAAAAAATCGCCTCGTATGATTACGCAACAAATCAAAACAGAACGCGTGCATCTTAACCGATGATCGCGGGTTCAAACTCAGGCAAACACCACTATATGTGCTTAATTTGTGTATATAATTCATCTCGTGCTCGGCTGAAGAAAAACTTCGTGAGGAAACCTGCATGAGTCTAATTTCATCGAAATTCTGTCACATGTGCATTCCATCAACCCGAATTGGAACAGCGTGGTGGAATATCCTTCCAAACCCTCTCCTTAATGGAAGAGGAGGCCTTATCTCAGCAGTGGGAAATGTACAGGCTGTTACTTTACTTCTTTACTTCTTCCCGTTTCAGAAAGTAGACTCCAGCAACTCGCAAAGTTGCTCTTTTCAAAGAACCAGATTTATATTGCTATTATTCACAATGATTGTTCAATCAGTCCTGTGTTGCAACCCGGGTTGCCTAATTAATACCAAGCGTTTTTCGAAATTATCGAATATTATGTGTTAAAGAATAATAATATTTATTGATTTCTTTAGTCGGAATGAACTTTTTAAAGTTGTTAAATAGTTAACTGATAATGTTAGAGAGAGCCCAGGATTTCTTAAGAACAGGACATACTCTGTTTAAGATTCTAATATAATAATAATTAGAAATTTTTGGTGGTCGGGCTTTGTGCAAGCCTGTCTGGGTAGGTGCCATCCACTCATCAGTTACTCTACCGCCAAACAACATTACTCAGTATTGTTGTGTTCCGGTTTGAAGGGTGAGTTTTCTTAGTTCCCAAGGAATAGTTAATATTTCTTACATCGTCATTGTCTATGGATGATGGTGACCACTTACCATCAGGTGGCCCATATGCTCATCCGCCAAACTATACCATATATTTATCGAATTTATTTTCAATAAGTTCTAAAATTGAAATATAAAAAAATAATAATTTAAATCGATATATTTAATCTACAAATACAGCATCAGCTTGTAAGTGGGCGTTCGGTAACAATCGCTTTCGCTTGTGAATCTCAAACTACAGATTGCCGGATGTAGAATAATCTGGAGCATTCCTAATTGGGAAATACATGACTATTAAACGCCCACGAGTACAATCAAAGCGACAATACAGTAAATAATCTGCTATTCGATACTTTTTATATAATACTATTGATATATTTTAAGATTTTCATAGAACACTAGCTGCCTGACTACATCTAGTTGATTCTTTTTTTAACCGACTTAAAAAAGGAGAAGGTTATCAATTCGTCTGAATTTTCACTGAACCAGTGAACAGATTTTGAATTTTTTTTTAATTTATCGCAGATCTTACCGTGTCATTTAAAACGGGTCAATAGTTTCATTACTCGTAATCGTGGTCGTATTCGTTAAAGTAGACTATTTAGGACTTTGAAGTCGTTTTATTACATGATTAACTGGATTGAAAACTTACTAACACAGTGTGTGCTTTTATAGAATTCCATTCATTAAATTTGGATTTATCACCATCTTTAGTTTCGAATATTATCTTCTGCATATAAACAATTACATTTTAACCTCTTATAATATAAATAGAGGTATATTATGTTATATTATAAATTGCAAAACTGAAGAATAAATCATTCGTTTAGGGAGCGAGCGAGTAATATCAGAAATACGATAAGCGATATTGACTCTAATAATTAGAAAATTAATACGATACGTCTATCAAAATGGCTTAGGTAGACGTTTCACGAGTGAGATCCGAAGTGATTTCTCACAGAATAAACCCGCAGGCCGTAAAGCGAATGTCTCAATGTGTATTATAAACGTGCAACCGTTTATGTCAAACTGGATAATATAATCCATGAAGTTGTAGGTTTAAGCTCTGGGAACGCTATTGTTAACATCATTACGGACGAACGTGCGGTACATAGTCGAGTAGATACTCTGAATGTATTGTTCCTTGCAAAAGGGCAGACATACTCGTAGTTATCGTACGACACAACTTAGATGTAGCATCGGCAAAATTCGTAAAACCGATCACATCCGAATTAAGTACGCCAGGCCAAATTATCAATTTTTATTTCTCATGTGAATATGATCTTTACACAAACGTAATAACTTGCAATATCATATGATCTAATATATTCGTTAATTTGATACGTCGATTTACATGTAATTCCTTGCGACGAATATCTTCGAATGGCGCGATAGGGAGCTATTTCTATTGGTTGTATGAATCGGCATTAAGTAATCGTTTTTATTTAATTTGCCGATGCTACATCTATGTTGTGTACTATAAATAGATAGAGCATACGTAAAATAAACTTTGATATACTTTATATAGTTTTTTTTTTTAATATGTCCGCTATATTTATATGTATATATGAGTAATGTTTTTGAACATCCAGATAGTCTAGTGATTAGAATACGTTTTACTTTCAAAGATTATCTTTTTAAAAGCCACATATTATTCCTCCCCTTATCCCAATTTTATTAAGCGTCTTACTAGCGGCGATTGGTATTGAGAATATTTTCTGGAATTTGAACCTAAGACCTCGGAATCTAACGCTAAAGCTGTATCTAGATTAGAGAAATCAAGGGCTGAAAGGAAGTATAGGATAGTCTAGCGATTTGTAACTTGATTCAACAATTGTTCAAATGAAAGAGACCGGATCGCCTAAAAGTGTATATAGTTAATTTATATTCAAAATGTCATCATCGTCCATTAATGCAACGTGCACTGACTGACAAACGAAACTTTCTGTGACATTCACAATTGAACTGTCGTTTTATACACAACGGTCGCCATTTTGTCCATAACCAGACGTATTTATTTATTTATGTACCAAAAACAAGTAACACAGAAAAAAAAAGAATAACAAAGAAACAAAGTGATACGTAGGAAAGCTTATCTCTATGAGAGATCTCTTCCAGCCACCCTGGAGTGTAATATTATGTCAAATTACAGAGAAGGTAGGTACATCTTTAATTTTGGTGACAAAGAGAATAATTAAATTGCCATACCATAGATTCGGCCGTTTTTCCTGCAATAAAACCGATTGGCACAATTTTTCTGGACGACAGCTTGACTGGTAACTAACTAACTCTTTAGGAACGCTTATACTGGCGAATTACCGCCCCGATAATGGTACCCAAACAATCTACTTTAATTTCATAATGATCATATATAGAATTAAATTCAAGTAAACTAAGAAATTCAATTGAAAAGTGGAAAATATCGTAAACAAAACCGTCGCTAGAGCTAAAAAATTATGTAATTAATCTCACATGCATACTTCATCTAAGTAACGTATAATATATAAGTCTCGAAAGTTCTCGAACGTTCTCGATGATTCTAGAAGTTACGTGTTAATTGTTTCGTAACGATTGAAAAGGTTTTCCATAGAATATCACTGCGAGATCACTTTCGTTGAGAGAAATGCGTGAGAACTCTTTGTTCGAACTAATAAAAAGCCTCGCGGTGGTGCCTCACGTCAACCTAACAGTAATTGTTACTTGACAACTACGACAAATTACTGACTAACGAACGGCTGCCGAGAGTCGAGATGGCCCAGTGGTTAGAATACGTGCATCTTAACCAATGATTGCGGGTTCAAAGCCAGGCAAGCACCGCTGTTTCATGTGCTTAATTTGTCTTTATAATTCATCTCGTGCTCAGCGGTGAAGGAAAACATCGTGAGAAAACCTGCATGTGACAAATTTCATAGAAATTCTGCCACACGTGTATTCCACCAACCCGCATTTGAACAGCGTGGTGGAATATGTTCCAAACCTTCTCCTTAAAGGGAGAGGAGGCCTTTAGCCCAGCAGTGGGAATTTACAGGCTGTTGTTGTTGTTTGAACGGCTGCCAGTTCCTATGTGATACACGAATATGTAATCCGATTATTTATGTTGGATCAATTAAATTATTGATTGAATACTAATATATAAATACAAAAGTAACTGGCTCTGTCTGTTACAGTTTACGACTTAATCACTGAAGTACTGCATTGCGAAGCCTATTTTTTGCCCTTTGCAAATAAAGTTAGTTGTAGTATGTTGTATTACTGTATGGAAGTTTTTGAAGGATTTTCGTAAAAACTTAAAATATACATTACACAATTATATTAAAAATATGTCTATAAATTGTGAAAATTACCGTTCATAATTTTTTTGTGTGGCATTGTACAAAGGACTCTGGTGTTACTTTTTCAGTAAAATGATCCACCAGTAAACTGCCAATACATAACGTCTATTGTGTCTGTAATTGGCTCACTCATCGATTATTCTATAACTTAGAAACCTAGGGTTGTACCTTTCCACTTGTACCATGACATTGATTTTAAAAAAAATATTTCGTAATAAAGCCAATTAACGCAAAATATATTTTAAACGTTTTTTGCAAAACAGTGTGCGAACGACGTGCCTTTTAAAAGTTATTTTTTGATCGTAGTTTGATCGTAACGTTATTTATTGGATTTTAATCTTTATTTCTATAGCGATAAGGATCTCTCGACCATTGCTAACTGTCTTACGCCTATTGTCCCGATTACGCAGTTGTTCAATTTGTTGAAACGAATTCGCCACGCGCGAGTTTGATTCGAATTTATCCAATTAAGTCATCAGACGAGCAATTTATGTTATTACTGCAAAGGTCATTGGACACTGGTTTGTTTTTAATTATTTTCTTAGTAATAGTGATTTTTTTAATCTAGATAGACAAACTGGCATATACAGACTATCTGATAATAAATACCGCCCATATAAACTCATACAATAAATCGAAACATCACTACTATATTTGTTACTTAATGGTAGAATATGTGCTAATTGGATGGTACCTTAAGAGATTGTCTCGTACAGAGCCCTACCACCTCGTCAATATATTGTTAAAGATATCTCATACCTTTATTTTGCAAGATTTCTTTAATGAATTTACTTGAATGTGAAAGATGTCAAAAAGAATTGATTCCAAATTTGTTGTTATTCTTTGTGAAGAATATCGAAAAGAACTCATTCGAAATTCGATTTTATTTTGTTTTATGAATACGCCATATTGAATTATTTATTAACAAATAAAATTTTCCCGCGTAGATTAACGGCTGACGTATTACTTTTTTATTATCTATATAATATTTTAGTGGCTATATCTTGTTTAATAAAAAATCTTTATTAGATTTATTCGGATTAAGTGGCAATAAAAAATAAATATATAGTAGGAGTCTGGCCCATTATGATTTACTTATGTAAATTTATATTTTATAAATATGTTTGCAAAAAAAGTACTAATCGTCGGTCCCGGCTTCACTCGCATTTTACTGATTGCTCTATGTCCTTCCTTAATGTTCAAGCTTATTACATACCAAATGTAATAAAAATCGGCCTGAAAAAGGTACAGTCGCTTATTTACACGTGATATTAAAAAAGAGCAAGAATATTTTAACATACGGTTGCTGAAAATCTTAAACAATGTGGTTTAAAGGCATTTTCTGCCTTGTACAGTCTGTAGTCAGTTTTCGCGTCGATTTTTCCAAACCGACGTGACTTGCGAACTTGCATTGCTCTTTCAAGCCGTTTGGTGCTGCAGCTGGTAATGGGTGGTAGAAATCATTTTTCATCAGGCCAGTCTTCTGCTCGTTTACCAACTATTCTAACAACGGTTGACTATGATAATGACTCGCCTGTTTTTCAACAATGTCTCCCTTTCACAAGATGTTTCATCACTGAAACATTATAAATAAAATAAACATTCCTCAATTAACTGCAGCTCGTAATGATTCAATTGGCACGGTTTCACGCCTAATTTAGCTGATATGCTCAGGCGGACTTGATGTAATTAGTTGTCACGAAGGATCCCACAATCGGCGGTCTGCGGACGAATATTTATAATCAGGCTTAGTTTGAGTTTGATGTTATCAGTATTGTATTGTTGTGCTGACTGTATTATGTTTGTCTCATACAGTTTTTGCTGTCTGTACCTATTATGTTTGAAGTGTCAAATGTGTCATTTTTTTTAGTTGTGTGAATGTTGCTACATGATACAAAAGTTGGATCTTTTAACGGGTTCGATTTTATTTTCGTATCGATATTTTCATGTTAAATATGTTTTAATTAAAGTTAATTCGATTTAGGTGAGCGAGATGATGGAAAGTGAAGAATTCGTAATGGCGTCAGTCCACTTTCTTTTCTCTGTAACATAATACGCACAACAATAACACATCAATCAAATGTTCGGTAATCACCTGTTTGGTGGCGCAGGCTTTAATATATGTATAATTGAATTCGACTATCTTAGAAACTTTTCTCGCTATTTTATGAAATTGCGTTTAATTTTGCAGTTCTACTATGATATAGTATGTTAATGAAATATAATAAAATTCGACTATCTTTGGAACTTTTCCCGCTGAAATAAAATGCAATTGCTATTGTTATTGCAGTTGATCTTCCTTAATATAGTTTGATAATGAAATATGATAAAATGCGACTACCTTCGAAGAAACGTTTCTCGCTAAAAATTCGTGATATTTCTTTTAATTTTTCAGTTGATCTACTATGATGTAGTCTGTTAATGAAATATGATAAACAAAAGTTAAAGATAATATATTTAAAACATACGTCGTTTGAATTCAAACTCTTGTAACACATTGACACAGAAAATCATCGGAGCATATTGAATATTATTCAAAGTGAGTTTTGAAAATTTCTCAACACTAACATTACTATGAGCAGTTAGTGTTTAATCTTTAGTGTAACCGCGTCGGGTTTTATGAATAAACCAGGCTTCGTGAAATATGTGTTGTTCTTTTTTAGTTTAGCTATGAAGAAATCGGACTATAAACCGTGCTAGGTCACTATCTTAATAAAGGCAGGTAGACTTTTCTAAAATAATTAATATAGTGATTGAAAATAATCAGTGTTTGTTATGTGTGATCTTTAAAAGGTAAAATACATAGAATAAGTAAGTAGATTTTTTTATTATTATTTTTATTTTACTTTCTATTATCAAAATATACTTTATTCAAGTAGGCTTTTACAAGCTTTTGAATCGCCATTTAAAAACCATATTAAGTGAAGCTACTTTAAGAATTGGTAATTAAAATATGTATTTTTTTTTCATATCCATATAAGTTTCGTTTCAGTATTATATACTTAGCTGTTCTGATTATTTAGAGTAAAATGAAAGATATATTCTTTGTCAATAAATGAGATAAAAACGAATACTATATAATTCTGTACTATAATATCGAGCCATCTAAGCTATCAATTAGCCTCAACTTGTGCGGTATGTTTTATTATTATACATTTTGATAAGAATAAAATTCTGTATAAAAAAACAAACCAATCCAAATTGACCATTAATTTTATCTTAACTTAGTAATTACTATTAACAATTGTTTTCGTTAACGCCCACCTGATTAGTCTTTAAATCCTTTCGCTGAGAGGAAAAAGGCCTTTCTCTCGCCCAAAGAAGGCTTGAAATGTGGTAGAATTTCATTCGGAGCATGCAGATTTCTTAACGATATTTTCCTTTACCGCCGAGCGCGAGATGAATTGTAAACACAAATAAAGCAAATAAAATCTCAGTGGTACTTGCTCGAATATAATCTCGAGATATTCGGTCAGTCCACTCTGTATCCACCGGGCCATCTGTTTCATGTGTATCGCATGGTAACTATACATACATATGTATTATACATTAGTGAAAAAACGAGTATCGTATTACAAATGTCATAAACGAACGACGGCCACATTACACGCCAGTCTGTAACAGGATAACCGGGATTTTAAAACGATTCAAAAATTAGGTTGCAATGCCATCTAAATTCTCGGTAACGTCCGAATGTTTATTTAACCCTATTCCTACTTTACGATACAACTGACACGGTTCGGTTTCGATGTTTTAATCGATCGAATTTATTTCGATTCGTTAATAGTTCGGGTTCTTAAACGACTTTATTACATCACGTAAAAGTTTACCGCAACTTTCCAGCGTGATGTCGTTTTGACAGCTATTATGTCAGATCCGTATACCGCAAGGGAACCGTATGCCGCGTTTACAGGTTACGGATCGCTCGTCGCGTATAGTTAACCGCCTAAGGTGACATTGACTTTCTTATTGACGCGGGGCTGATAGCGCAGCGGCGGACGGCTGCGCCCGCGCACATGCACGCCGTACGCCGTCACGCGCGCGCGCATCCGAGCTCCGCGATCGCGACCGCCCGCGCGCCGGGCCCGCGACATGCCCGCAGTGAAAGTATTCAATATATTCGGTGGGCAGAAGCCGACCGAGAAGCAACCGACGCCGCCCCCCGCTAATGGGGCTACCCAAAAGTTCTACAGGACTTTTTCAGTCGCTCCCGAAAACTCGACTGAGCTCAAAGGCGGCAAAGTGACCGCGATTGCTGCCTGTCTCGAGAAGAGGATCAGTGAACCTGTAAAACTCGGTGATAACGTGCAGAAGTTTTGTAATAAAGTAAACAATATCGAGACTGTGAATGTTACGCCGGAAAACTTAAACGGAAAAAATCACGTTTACGAAAACGTTAAAGTTGTGTGCGGTGATAGGTCGCTCAAAAACAATTTGTTAGAAGAGACTAAGGGATACTCGTCTATTTATGAAAACGTTACAATCGTCGGTAAACTGAACGGCAGTGAAAAAAACATAGACCACGCGATTTCTGAATCGAAATTAAACAAGGCATTAGAATCATTCGACAAAATTTTAACGGAATTTTCTGCGAACGTATCGTTAAACTCTAATTTAAACGCAAGTAAAAGTAATTTTATTATTCCTAAATTGCAAAAATCAAAAACTTGTAGCATAATAGAGTCACGGTGCATATTGAAAAAGACTATCTCGGATCCAGAGACCGATCGGAAGTCGCGTAACAAAGTCGTTCGTAACAACTCCATTGATAAAACTACGAGTTTATGGAATCTGGACGATATGAAGGGAAAAGAACTGACTAGCCCGCTCAAGCCTCTGGCCCCCATACCCAACGACAAGATGAATCCCGACAAGTATGCTACGTATAAAATATCTTCAAAGAATTCATCGCGCACAGCTTGTATCAAAACGGACGAATTAAAAAAGTTAGACGTCAAAACTCGAATATTAAAAAAGACACTGTCGAACCCTCCGTCGACACCTGTCCCGGTCGTGTCTAAGACGAAACCCTTGACGAAGAAGTTTGAAAAGAAAGTCACTGATATTAAAAAAATGAAACCGAGAGTGAATACGGACGCGAGGAGTGTTTTCGAAAGTGTTCCCAAGTCACAGATGCAAAAGGCAAAGAGCGTCTGGGAAATTGGCAACGAAGCCATGATAACACCCAGCTTAGAGAGAACCAAATCGAGTACTTCTATCGCGGGCTCTCCCAGCAAGATCCCGGTGATCAGGAGTCAAATGTCACAGAATAAGTTCAGCAGTACACGAGCACTTTTTTCTCCCACTCCGGTTGATCTAAACAATATAGACCAGGCCAGAGAGTGTGCTCAGAAAAAAAAGCCCACTGCGTCACGAAAAATCGGAGAGAAATCGGATCAAACGAAACAAATAAAACAAAAGTCGCAACTTAATTTAAAGTCCGATTCGAAGCGACAAGTCGACAAAGCCAAGAAAGACGCCGCCGATAAAAAGCCATTGTCATCCTCTAAGACGACGCTACGAGATTATTCCGACGAAATTAACGCGGTACGCGCTAAGCTCCAACAGAGGAAAATCAACAATAAAAAAGATGGTGGCGCGGCGACGCCCGAGCCTCCACAAAACGAGAAAGACCCGGAAGCGATCGATTCCGTGCTCTCACCCGTCAAGTACATCGTAAAAAAGTTGGAATTTAAAACCGCCATGGAATCGAAAGCGGAGCCCGCTCAGTTCGTCAATTGTAAAGTAATACCACCCGTCTACAAGGAGCTTTGCGTGGCGAACACCACGTACCACAACCACTTGAGCACACTCGTGGGCCGTCAGATTAAGTACACCGAGCCGAGGGACGACACCAAGACATGCTCTCAAGCCGAGAAGCTGGATTTACTCAAACATTCCGACGAAAAGATATCGGACGCACACTCGGACTGCAGCGACGACTCCGGTCACGTCTCCAACGACGCGGCGATCGACAACGATGTCGTATTCGACAACGTGCACGACCACAGCTCGACGCCCAGCAGCGCGGACGAGATCGACTGCAAAGTCTTCCATGGACCGAAACAGTTCAGGGTGGACTTGCCCGGGAATGCGAAAAGCGTGTGTCCAGTGCGGCCGGCCCGCCGCGGCGAGCGCGCCAACGAGGTCGCTAGCGGTACCCGCGCCGCCGGCACCGACGCTCCGAAAGTGGACGGGCAGGTACGACACTTAACATATTGATAACAACAAATTACAGGTGCCATTTACTTGCCACGGTCTAAGTGCTCGCGATTATGATTACAAACGTTTAGATCGTATATAAGTATCGAATCAAGAGATAGCTAATGATGAAGTGGACTTACATATCGTTATCTACTCGATTTATTAAATCGATATTTGAATTGTTAGCAACAGCTTGTTTACTTTTCGACTACTTTGATAGCCTTCTAATTCTCTGCAAAGGATATGCAAATAATAAGTTATGTTAACCAATCGCGTGCTACCATACCGTTCTTCGAAACGTAATGATGCAATTTGAATAATTCAAATTCCGAATAACTTTTCGTTGATCGTTTATCAAAATAATAGAAATTCCAATATCGTTATATAATATGCTATCGACATTTTTGTGTCTTAATTGTTTGATTTGTAAGAAAGTCTTAATTACGTAATGATGATAAAGAATGCGCTTGTGTTTATCTCAAGCTCGCACGTAATGCTTGTGTAATACATGAGATCTACTTGGCCGAAAAGCGCTTGGCGTATTCTATAGCAAGTTTAAAGAGAGAAAGCAAGAATATCTCATTAAAGGTTACAATAACAATTTCAAACAAACATTAAATACTAAAGAATTTATGAAGACTATTTGAGATTTGATCCTCCAGATATCTTTAGTCAGCTTACGTCGCGTCTGTTAGTACCTACTCAGCGATGGCATTCCGTGAAGCTGATATATTATGGAAGGGCGGGCTTTTAATAGACACAAATTACGTATGGAAAAAAAATCCATATATATTTCTATTATTCTATTAATTTCTTCATTGTTGCATTATAATGATATCTGCTATCACCGACAGAGTGTTATTTATTTGTCAAATTACATTAATTCTAACGCAATATATATGGCTATAAAGCAACAAATTATCAACGTTTTAAAATTGAATAAATTATGTTTGTAATTTACATAAGTAATATTTTACATTTACTAATAGAAGACTAGTTGCCGACCGCGGGTTCACTTGCGGTTTAGGAGCCTATGATTTTATTTATCATATAGTTCGGGGTTCAAATTTGCTTTATCAAATTTGTTTCATTGGTTTGGCTGTGTAGGCTAAACAGACATACAGAAAAAGTTAATTAAGCATTTATGATATTACTGTGATATGAAAGAGATATAAATATACGATTGTTTTTTTTTTTTTCATTTAAAAGCGAAAAGGTTAGGTTAGCTTCAAATGAAAATAGCAATTGTATTAAAAACGAATACGGTTGTTTTTTCTTAAAATACTAATCAGTACATAGGCCATAATGACACTCGAAAATATCAATATTAATAATAGAAAATTTACAACTTGGAAGCTTTCATTTGCTGTTATCGCAATGAATTACTGTTCGCGCAAGGGTGCGGTTTCAACGGCCGTAACGCGTTTGAAATCGATGAAACCGTGTCCATAATGCTTTCAGTGTAATTATATTCACGACAAGTGCACTGTGGGGGTCAGCAATGAAAAGTGATTTATATACGCTTTTACTTTCACTGAGACGATACGCCGAATAATTGTTCTCTTCTTACGTACTGTGACGTAAGATCAACCCGTAATAAGTGTTATATTTACAACAACGACAGCCTGTAAATTACCCACTGCTGAGTTACGGCCTCCTCTCCCTTTTGGGAGGAATTTCCACCACGCTGTCCCAATGCGAGTTGGTGGAATACACATGTGGCAGAATTTCGTTGGAATTGGTCACATGCAGGTTTCCTCACGATGTTTTCCTTCACCAAGCACGAGATGAATAATAATCACAAATTAAGCCCATGAATATTCAGCGGTGCTTGTAGGTTTGAACCCGCGATCATCGGTTAAGGTGCACGCGTTCTAACCTCTGCGCCATGTCGGCTCTCAGTGTTATATTTGCCATAGAGATTCTCGCAAATCGTTTAGGAATTAGTCATGCGTCGAAGAAATTCTTATTGCGAAATTGATTCGCATTTGAAATGCAGATCAACCCTCCAAATGCGTTTTCGCAAGCGCTCGACGCTTTCTTCAATTGCTTTCTTTAATATTACGTGCTCCAAATATATAAAATACTATATATATAAGTACATATGTATGTTAATCATCCGGATAGTAAGTTAATCGTCATACATATACTTGCTGTCAATGCACACAAGCAACAACAAACCTCTTTATAGCTATTATAAAGAGTATTTATGTTCACAGGTAGAATAAATAGTTCAGTCTATTAAAAAAAAAAATAGATCCCGTTGAGTTTCTCTCGCCGGTTCATCTCAGGTCTGAGATGTTAAATTCCGAACCGGTGGTAGACTTTAACTTTGACTATTTTCGGTATTTATTTCGTCTTCCTACATTGACTTGTATGCAATATACCCAGTGAAAGATCTACCTTTGGGGTTGAGGATTCTCCCTCTGTAGTAATCTTGGTGCATACGTGATTTCATATGACACAAGCGGGTTTACCTTTAATCCCGAGCACGAGATTTATACTGCTAATAATATGCAAACAACAACAACAACAGCCTGTAAATTCCCACTGTTGGGCTAAAGGCCTCCCCTCCCTTTGAGGAGAAGTTTTGGAACATATCCACCACGCTGTTCCAATGCGGGTTGTTGGAATACACATGTGGCAGAATTTCTATGAAATATGTCACATGCAGGTTTCCTCACGATGTTTTCCTTCACCGCTGAACACGAGATGAATTATAAAGACAAATTAAGCACATGAATCAGCGGTGCTTGCCTGGGTTTGAACCCGCAATCATCGGTTAAGATGCACGCTTTCTAACCACTGGGCCATCTCGACTCTTCAATAATATACGTATATGCAATAGTAACGCTATATGTCTGTCTGTCTGTTGCTTTTGCAAGCCCACTGACACTTAGCTCGTTCCAAGGAATTACAGGCTACTTTTTATTAATATTCGATCTGTTTTCACCGTAGGGCTATTCGGCTCTCGGTCGTAATATCACAGTCCCCGGTCATAAATTAACAAGAAAGTTAATAATTTTTATTAAATATGTTAATAGGACTTTCTACTCGTAACTGCATTCGCCAGACGAATAAAAAATATGTAATATTTTAAACATCGCTCTTAAACCATTAAGATTCAATTAATCATAACTCGAAACACAAAGATACGAGCCGATTTAATTAATCTGAAACAATTATATGTATTAAGTTATTTGAATAATAATATAGAGGTTATGTAAACGTTGAAATGTACGTGAGAGTCGAGATGGTTCAGTGATTAAAAATACGTGGATTGTTAACGTTTATCATTGGTTGAAATCTAGGCAAGCATCATTACTGTGTACTTAGAAATTGGTACTCACATTATCCTACTAATATTATAAATGCGAAAGTTTGTGAGGCTGGATGTATGTATGTTTGTTACTGTTCCACGAAAAAACTACTGAACGGATTTGGATGAAATTTTACAGTTTTATAGGTTATAAATAACACAGACTACAATTTATAATGATTTTATTTAATTGGTCATAATATTAGGTACTATATATATCAGGTAATCATGCGAAGCCGGGGCGGATCGCTATTTAGTTATATGTACATATATATATATACATATATGTATATTGTAAATGCTTATCTTACAATGAGAAGCCAGTTGATTACATTTTTATCCACTATAGTAAGTCTCCGATTATATTCCATCTCATTATTACGGTAACATTTGTTTCACAGATAAATAATTGATATTCTCGTTCGTACGTTCGTTCAATTTGCTCGGTCACGTGTTCCGTATTGAATTGCTTTCGTACATTGTGATCCGTTCTCGGCGTGTAGCACATGCTCATCACGTCCAGCTTTCCCCGCGCACGCGCAGAAAGCGATGTCCTTTCTTTTGCCAACGTAACATTACTATAAATTCCTTTTCGTTCATTCATCACATTCCATTCGATTATCACGTCTGTTTGTAAAAATAGCGTCGGATTGGTGATTAGATGATTAATGTTACGGATAACGAGATATTAAGACTTCTCTAAAGCTGAGTAATATTAAAAATTATAATATTAATTTGTTTTTAATTTTTCGTATATGTGCTGACGTAAAAAGGACATAGGTATCTGACCTTGGAAATGAAATGATCAGGAAAAGATTCAAATTGTTTGATATCAATAATGACTCTCGACAATTTTGTATGTTCTTAGTAGTATACGCTTCCATACAAATAGACACGCGGCGACTGGCCCTTATTTTGTATATTGTAATTAGCATAGATTATTATTTATTAGCATAGATATATGCATGCATGTTTATACGAGTTACGAAAAGTGTGTTAATCTTTTTATTAATATTTGCATTTTAAATGATTTCACGAAAAAACTTTAATTACAAATAATACTCGATGTCAGAGTAGGTCAGTAGTATGGATTAATATAAAACGGATATTTTCTATTTTAAATTAGGTTGCGGCGTCTCATTGATTCGTTAAATAATGTTTGATTTGAAAAAAGAATAAAGATCGCATTTTGACAGTAGTCGTTTTTTTTTTCTAACTAGCAATCGTGACCTGCACAACAACATGGAATGCCTTATCGTTTTTTTTCATTCTACTTTATCAACGCGTACCTATGAATAATGCCGAATAAAATAAAAAAAAATCTCTACTTTATACGGGCCTTTGTAATCTACACCGTTTCACTTTTCCGTACGAAGTAATTATGAAAATAAAAAACGTAAAAATGCCAATCTGTACTCGGTGTGATGTTTTTTTTTTTAATCCGTAACAATGCGAGGGATTCTATTCGTTATGTCTCAACCATAGAGGTTATATTGCTTTAATATTTAACATTGGTCTGTCCAGTACAATAAAAGTAATTAATCGGGTATAATAACAAACTATACATACTGTTGGATTGTCTGTCCGTCGGTTGAGCGAAAGTCGTGTACTATTGTATTGCTATTACCACCGCTATTGCGGTGGTAATAGCGATTGACTCGTTTAATATATTATTTGTACTAGTGAATGATTAAAATAACACTTGTAACAGTACATAATACTTTTGTGTAAACGCGTGCGTTGTAGTATATAAATATTAAGTGTAAAGGCTTGCGCATGTGTGCGTTTTGTATGCTTATCCTTTATGTATCAACAGCCAAGTCCTGTGTGAATAAATCCAGGTATTGTAACTGCAAGAACATTAATGTACTGCTATGAGCCTGCTTATATCGCGAGTCAGCCAGTGTAATTATACAGTGGTTGTAAAAACTTAGATCTTGTTTATTGCATTGAACAAGAAAAGTTGCCCAATTAAGTTTGAGTATGTTAAAATTAGTTGTAATCAATGGGGACTTCTACGTGTGGTAACTTAATGGCTAAATTTAAAATACGCTCATTCTTAATTGTAAACAACAGCACGAAAATAACATTTGTTTTTCGGCCATAAGAGCTGAGATGGCCCGGTGGTTAGAACGCGTGCATATTAACCGATGATTGCGGGTTCAAACCCAGGCAAGCACCACTATATCTTTGTGTTTAATTTGTGTTTATACGTGTTTGGTGGTGAAGGAAAATATCATGAGTTAATGTGTCTAATTTCATCGAAATTCTGCCACATGTGCAATTCCACCAACCCGCATTGGGAGAAACCCCTTAATGGGAGAGGAGGCCTTAGCCCAACAGTGGGAAATGTAGAGGCTATTACTTTACTTTACTTTTATGGCAATAAAAAGTAACAACCTATTACTATCTATAGGTGATTTCCCATCGATCGCTCATTGTCTCATATAAATAGGTTCAGAGGCTTTCACGTGATTGACGCACAGATAAAAAAACCGTATATATTTAGTTGTTATTTGCTAAAACCTTCACCAAAACACGCTTTATATTTTAATAGAAGTTTCATGTCAATTAGTTTAGTCCTTTTTTTTAAATGGGTATTACATTTATACTAATAAATGTATTTATTAGTTAGTAATATAGATACTAAATCGATTACACGATTTATTTAAAAACAAAACAATTATTATGAACGCTGTGAAAATAAATGACTCGGATAATTTGCGACTGGGCGCGAATGGCGGCGTAACATGGAAAGGGTTGGCACCTCACTCGTTTGCTTTAGTTTTTTTTTTTATGTAATAAATACTTAAACGTCCGCAAAATAAAATGTTGCCATGTGTAATCGCTTTTTTTTTGTAATATATATTTTGGTGGTTAAATACAGTTTTAAATGTTAAAATATATTTCGTATGTCTATTGAAATCACAGTCACTAATATATTAATCGGCAAAAGCAAAACAGTTTAGTAGATTTTTCTTTTTTGTTTCAGTCAAAATTCTGTTTCTGTTGACGAGTTTATCGATCGATTATCGATAAAAAATAATATCGAAACGTGCAAATTTATATAAAAGTTATCTCAAATTTTCAATTATGATTTTGATCGAATACTGAGCGAGCAGTACTTATCGGAAACATATTTCTCTTATTAATAATATTTAATAACAACACAAGAAATATTTTATATACGGTTTGACCTATTTTTTTATTATTTGAACAAGTATCAAAACTATTCGTTTTACCTTAAAAAACGAATACTTATAATAATACAGTGGATTTTAATAAGGAAAAAATTGCAACGTATACCTGCGTCACTTCTTTGAGAGTTGATGATCATTTTTAAATATTATAGTCCATTAACCTACTTGGAATAAACGTATTTATCTCATGATAGCGACAACCATGATATTGTGTTCTCGCGAGGCGCAGGTGTACGGCGGCTGACCCACAATCTCGCGTCGCTCGCAATAACCGATAGATAATGAACTATCATGATACAAAAGCTTTCCCTACTTATGAGGCGAATTCTTGTTGCCGTTTTAAATTCGCTGAGAGAACGGGCCCGTTTCTTGTTAGATTTCTCATCTCATCGATTGATCACCTAACTGATATAGTGAAGAGATACGTCTTCTCGTGATAGAGAATACGGAATACAACGGAACGTATCCCGCTAGGCTATTCTAATGCAGGTTGATGACTACATCCACATTCTCAGAATTTCATGTTACATTTCATCTATATAAGTTTATATTTTATTTACAGAGAAGCAACTCTAGTACAGGTATTAATTATTATTTATTGAAATAAGCTAATTATAAAGCCTCCGATTCGGAATGTAGATTCTAGTAAGACACTATAATACTCTAATATCTAGAAATGAACGAATACTGTTTATGTTATACATGTATATGTAGGTAACATAAACACTATACATATATTGATGCCATTTTGAGGGATTTTTACCAAAAAACTACCTTTATGTTCATTGTTATATAAAACAAAGAATATATTCGAATATAATTCCTACATCGCATTCTCAAGATCCTCGGTAACGAAGTAAGTTAAACATGTTTTGGTAAATACATATTTATTTCCCTCGAAAATACAATGAAAATTAACATATTTAGAATCTGCAGTGTACGCCCGATGGCGATGACCCTGACTGTACGTCTGTACGTACGTGTGAAGTTGTTACATCGTATGCGTATAGGATTAGTAAGATATTCAACTGCTGTTCATATTAATACGTAATAAGCGTCTCCGGTAGAACGTTAAGGCGAATTATAAGTATATCGGTCTACTGTTTCGAGAATTAAACGGGAGTTACGACTTGTTGGAAATAATAAGAGTTTTATAAATAATAAATATTGGACAACATCACATATATTACTCTGATCCAAATGTAAGTAGGTGAAGCACTTGGGTTATGGCAAATCAGACGTAACACAAACATCCATTCTCAAGACGACATGGAAAACTAATGATCTTTTTCTACATCGACTCGGCCGGGATTCGAACCCGGGACCTCGGAATGGCGTACCCATGTAAACCGACACTGGAGTCTTCAATAAGAGTTTTCGAGAGTTTATATTACTGTGATCGATAAGGATTTTTAGTATATTTCCTACAAAATCTTGTAATTAATGGCGTTTTAAATTTATGAGAGGATTGAATGTTTCAGTGTCATTGTTTAAGCGGTGGTGACCACCTACCATCGCACTTATTTGATTGTATGACTTCCTAAAAAACTTTAATTGAACCGTTTTTAAGTCTCGCGTTAACAATGCTATTGTCTTTTTTGCTGTAATTGTTTAAAATTATCCACCTTAAATATGAGTAGCAAAATTATTTAATAATATCTAATGTAGTCTTATTCGCAGAAATCGTCCTGTCGAGCTATTCTGTAAAAACACTCAAAACCCACTTCAACACTCGATTGTGTGATTTCGGAAAGTGATATGCGACATTAGCTCTAATGTATATTAGATACAAGCATCAAAATACCGTATCAATATTATTCTTCCGAGTTCTGATTGTCGCTGCGGTTCCTAATATTCTCGTTACATCGAAGAACTCGTTTTTACCGTTGCTACTTAAACAAACATCCACAACAGCCTGTAAATTTTCCTCTGCTGGGCTAAGGCCTCATCTTCCTTTGAGGAGTAGGTTGGAAACATATTTCACCACGCGGTTCCAAGGCGGGTTAGTAGAATTCACATGTGGCAGAATTTCTATGAAATTAGACACGTGCAGGTATCCTCACGATATTTTCCTTCATCGTCGAGCACGAGATGAATTTATAAACACAAATTAAGCACATGAATATTCAGTTTTACTGGTACTGTTTTCTGGATTTGAATCCTCAATCATCGGTTACTATGCACGCGTCCTAACCACTGGGCTATCTTGGTTCTTAAAAGATACAAGCATTAAAATACGGTATCAATATTATTCTTCGGAGTATTGACTGTCGCTGCGATTCATAATAATGTCGTCACAGCGAAGAAAATTGCTTTGGTTCGTATCATGTTTTTTTCGTCGGCTATCAAGGGAACAACGCCATTGTTTCAGCAACGGGAGAATATGTTGACACTGTAATGCGTTCGCAAAGCGGATGTTCCGACTCGTATCGATAATGGACTTACTTCACATTGCCTTTGTAAACTTTACTACTTGCTTACTTGGTAGCAGGGCTTTGTGCAAGCCCGTCTGGGTAGCTACCACCCACTCATCAGATATTCTACCGCCAAATAACAGTACTCAGCTTTGTTGTGTTCCGGTCTGAAGGGTGAGTGAGCCAGTGTAACTACAGGCACATGGGACATAATATCTTAGTTCTTAAGGTTGTCTATGGGCGATGGTGACCACTTACCATTAGGTGGCCCATATGCTCGTCCGCCAACCTATACCATAAAAAAACACCATGCTGGATAGCTTTCTAATTATGAAATAATTATTGCAAATGTATCATTAGTTACATAATCAATACATGCAAACAATTATACTATTACAATAGATATATGTATAACAATTACACTTGATTTTAAGTAATGAGTAACAGCGAACCAAACTAACATGATATCTTCAAGAAAATGGTAGCTGCAAATCCCCTGGTGTTACTCTTGTTGTATGTCCATTGACGTTTGTCATCTAAATCATTCAAACATATATATTTATACACAGTTTTGTTCATAATTGTTGAAATGAATGTAGTTATGAAATACATGTGTGTCCTTTCAGAAAAGCATAAAATAATAATAAATAATAACGATATTTTTACTTCATCAATAACCAACACACAGTTTTGAGTGCCATAAGCTCCCGTACCAGAAAAAGTCGCTTTTCCTTACAAACTTAGTTAATGGTAGAAGCTCACGCGTATGTGAGTCTCTATCTCTCTGGATGTGTGTGTGTGTGTGCGTGTTTGAGTACGCATATAAATTTCGTGTGTAATTTTCAAAAAAATAAAATAAAATATGCTATTGAAATGAAAAAGTCTAGCATTTCTAAAATAAACATAATAAGTATGAAGCGGTATCCGCAGTGCGGTCGGAAGGTAATATTTGCAGCAACTGGAGCGCGCTGCAACGCTGCTCTGTACCAGATTACATCTATAGCTAATCGGAGTTCACATTAGCGGAATTCAACAATAAATGCATGCTTTCCAAACGTCTATAATAATATTTTGTAAGAGAAATTAATTACGCTTGCCTGCTACTTTATAAGGTACAAACTCATTCTATAATTTATAATATTTTGGTTGGAAGGAGCATCTAGTATATTTATGTTTTAACAATATTAACATTAATATGCAAGTAAATTTTATAAGTATTACTTATGCTTGATGTAAGTCATAAATCAAAATCAAATCAAAGTATACATTAATCAAGTAGGCTTTTACAAGCACTTTTGAATCGTCATTTAACAACTTTATTAAGTGAAGCTACCATCGAACCGGCATAAAACTCAGTAGTTACCCTTATTCAACATTTAAAAAATAAAACTGTAAGGAATATGAAAACAATCTTACAAAATTGATGTACCACCAACGGTAAGATCGAAGACGTCATATCTCATGCCGGTAATTGCATTGGCTCATTCCATATTCAAACATACGTATTGTGTCTGTGTGTGTGAAACAACAGTAACAACATCAAACAATATCCGGTGTTACACACATACAGATTTCCTCTGCAGAGCTGATTAACCAGACACCAAGACAGATACAGCTCGTCAACTGACAGCTCTATAGGAAGTAATCGAAATTTAATTTTTCCATTAATGTAAGTGTTATTTATATATTTTGAAAAAAAAATAAACGATATATTAAAATTAATTAAATAAAATAGAAAAAAATAGTATATCACTAAAACAAATAACAAAAATAATAAAAAATGCCAAGTCTCTCGAATGCAGTCTTTCCATCGTAAAAAGTTTAGAGATCTCATAGAAGCAAAGTCCTATTCAAATTATTTTGTAATTATAAATCAACATTTAGTAATTGTATCAATAGTTTTGTTTATATTATAATTATAGTGACTTGGCAATGATGATGGCCCGTTTTGCTCGGGACTTCAGACAGATTCAAAACTTAGAAAAATTATCGTAAAAATGAAATAAAAAAGAGAGAGATAGAATATTATATTATAATATATTAATTAAAACATAATATATACGAGTATAACTTCTTGTCACACTTGATTTCGCTTTCTTTGAGGTTCAAGCTTTTTTCGAACGAAATTTTATCAAATTCGATTAAGATTTCGCATTTATAATATTAGTGTAGTTGAGTGAAGTAATTAAAAATTAAATCAATCAAGTAACTTATCTTACTTTCGTTAATTCTATTCGATTGTTTAATTTGCGTTTTAATTGCGACGCGATTACTCATACGATCGTAAATGTCACGTAAAATGGAGATGACACGAAGGAGGTTGAACGCGTCGATTTTAAATTTAATTATCTTGTACATATGTAATAAAATTGGAGTGTCTGTCTGTAACATTAGAAATAACCGCTTTTTATAAAATTATTAAAAAAAAATTCCCGGTTAATCTGTGAAACGGCTGTATCGATTTTGATAGGAATTTCACTAACTAATGTAATAGGGAGTAAATTAGGCTTCAACATTTTTTATATTCCTGGATTTGAATCAACAATCATCGATTAATGTGTACCATTTCGATCCAAATGTGTATCTGTGTAGTCAGTTTTAGTACTTGGCTATAATTTCTAAATATTTTATTATGAAATTTTACTTTCCCATTTTATATTATTAATTTTATTTTCGGTTCGAGTTTTAATCGTGATCATGTTTCGTTTGTTTTTGCTCGAGGTACCGACGGTCGCGCCCGCTGCGGTCACCGTGTGATCTGCCGTTTCATGGAACGAATTGATTGTCGTCGTTATTAAGCAAATCGCTTGTAAAACAACCGAAGTTAATTGGAAAGATGAGAGTGACAGTATTAAAATGATAAGAAAGTGATACCTTTTCAAACGGGCTGCATATACTTGTACCAAGCAAAATACTTTGTTTATTTAGCATGTTTCGAAGGAACAATATAATCGTGTCTCCGTATCTGGAACGTTGATCAACGTCAAATTATTCAATCTACAGTAAAATTAATAGAAATATCTATTTGTTTTTATATAACCGATATATATAAAAGCGAAATATCAAGATCTCAGAAACAGTATCACCTACAATCTTGATATTTGGCTTCATAGATATCCGCAAATATTGCTATCGAAACTCAACCCCTAAGGGAGTAAAATATTTAGAAGTTTGTGTTTTATAAATCGTGCGATTAAAGCCGCAGGTTCAGCTATTATTATATAAAAATGACTGATACTTTGTTTGTCCAGTATGGGATCGTGTATATATGTCTAGTGTACCGTGAATATTCGATAGAAGGCGCGCTTGTCGTATCAGATAATTGGACTTTGTACATTTACAAAAAATTTATATAGACTACATACTGATGTATATATGTACTGACATATAACATATTATGTATACTATCAGTACATTTCTATGTAACTAAACTCCTAAACGATTGACCAGATTTCGATGATTTGTTTGTGTGTGTTCCCACAGGGGGAAAGTAAATTAAATCTTATTACACTTAGCATACTATTAGTATTTTTTTAAACTTCACGAATATATATACATTTTTTTTTTCAATAAAACCTTTTTAATGTTTTGGCTTATGAATGTCGTGTCGTAATCACGGTTACAAAAAAGTGTCTAGTATTCAAATCACGCGTATTCGAATGTAATAATATTATTTCTAATTGAAGTAATAACTCGCAATAGCCTCTAGACGTGCTCTTATCGAGTGTAATTGTTTCATTTACTTTGTTGATATTCATATTTATTATATATTAATTATGATAGGTATTTACGAAATTATTTAAAACAACAAATAGTATTATTATTATATAACTATCAAACTTTCCAGATTTTTAATTCAATCATATAGACTGACTACTAGACATCAGGTCGCCCATAAGCTGCCTACGTTTTTATTAAAAAAATAGAAATAAAACCTTATTCTATAAAGCAAAAGTTACTATATAGCTTGTCGTATGTCATATAGTTGTAAATATATTAAGAACAGTAATAAGTATTAATCAAAAAGGCCAGCGCATTGAAAAGGCGAGCTGTCACGTGCCATTAGAGCCGCGATGAAGCCGCTCTAATGGCACTAGTAAACAATCATCGAGCTATCTGCTCGCCAGTCAGGTGTCATTATATTCCTACCGCTAACTAGGCGAACTGGGTCAGCTGTTAACTGAAAGTCGCTTTTTGTAACCGTGAAACCGCTGTTTCCGTATAGTGTTATTATATCACTTCATGAGTTTTTTGTCTTTCTGTCTCTTGATTTGTTCCCCACTATCCTTCGAAGTTTCGTTTGAAAATTACCTATTTTACTCGCTTTTATTCGTTCTTCTATACTAATACTATAAATGCGAAAGTAACTCTGTTTGTCTATTTGTCTAGCTTTAAACTACCAGACCGATTTTTTTGTAACAAAGGGGTAAGACTTCTTTGTATACCAATCATCAGTGTGTTATTTTAAGTTAATTTGTAAATATGTTATTATTCTACGAGAGCAAAGCCGCTATATTTGTAACTAAAATACCTAAAAAATATATAAACTTGAGTCGTGATTTCGAGAAATTAAAATTACCGGAACTGAGGAATAAAAGTTTGGGCAGCACTGCTCAATAAT
Organism: Vanessa cardui; assembly: GCF_905220365.1. Taxonomy (NCBI): domain Eukaryota; kingdom Metazoa; phylum Arthropoda; class Insecta; order Lepidoptera; family Nymphalidae; genus Vanessa; species Vanessa cardui. The sequence goes on along the minus strand of NC_061132.1, from coordinate 14,027,962 downwards.
AGTAAACTATTTGTGTGGTGTGGACCCACAGAGACTCCCGGCCCAATCCTAATAGTAGCACGGTCAGTGGAAAATGATTACGAGATAAGATATCAGTAGAGTTTAATTCAATTGTCACGTTAAAGTGTAAACGAGCACGACAACAGTGGAGATGTCGGCTGTTGTGAAAATAGAGTGGGTCACTGTCGTTAATGTTTACACTGCGCGTGACAACAGTAAACCTTAAAGTAACGAGCCTCCTTCAAACAACTACATTTTTCTATTAGGCTGTTTACATACATGCTAGACGTTACTATTTCGGCAACTTTCATATTATCTTTGTGAGTGTTTGTTGAGCGTTTATATTTAACGTTTTGATAAAATGTTTTTTTTTTTTGAAAATCAAATGTTTTTTTTTAAACAAGAGGGCTCATAAAAGTACTCTTGAGTCGTCATGTAATAGTGATGAATTAAATGTAAAGCTTCTACAAGTTTGGCAAGTGGAAGGTGTTATTCTTTTCCAACATTTTAATTAAATTTTTATTTATCCATTTTATATATAGGGGTTATATTTGTATCTATTTCTTAAGTGACGTTGACGAATAGACAAAACAACTCGCGATTAAATTCGCAGTTAATAAATTCAAAAATATTATGCTATTTAATAAAAATAATATACTAATTTAAAAACCGTCACAATATACCTACTTTATTCAAGTAGACTTTTACAAGCACTTTTGAATCCTCATTTTATAAAATTATATAAAGTAAAGCTGCCACTGGTTCCGCATGTAGATTCTGCTTAGATGAACCAGCTAAAACTCAGTAGTTATAAACGATTACTTATGTTAAAATTGAGTAATACTTTAAAAAAGTTTTTATGCTCTTCTATTATGTAATTTTCAAGTCATTTTTGAAATTGTGATCAAAAACAGCTGATCATCGTCTTCAGAATACTGAAGTCGATAATCTCAACTAAATAGTGATCTACCTCTCTCTTCGCTGATATAACACTATTGATATTCAATTACCGCAATCGATTATGCAATTTGCGATGATACGTTTGAATTAAAGTAAAAGTATCAAGTCTGTAAAATGTAAGGCCATCTCTTGGTTTGAAAAAGTTAGGAACGAATTCCGCCGTGCTGCTCCAATGCAGTATCGTGATGAATTATCGATAAATGAGATGATTTATAAACTCAAATGTAGTTCATGTATACAACAACAATAAACAGCCTATAAATTTCACAATGCTGGGCTAAGGCCTCCTCTCCTTTTTAGGAGAAGGTGTGTAACATATTCCACCACACCGTTTCAATGCGGGTTGCTGGAATACACATATGGCAGAATTTCCGTGAAATTAGACACATGCAGGTTTCCTCGCGATATATACCGCTGAGCACGGAATGAATTATAAACACAAATTAAGCACATGAATATTCAGTGGTGCTTGCCTGGGTTTGAACCCGTTCTAACCACTGGGTCATCTCGCCTCTTAGTAAATGTAAAATATTCGATGTATATAGTGGCGCAAGACCCGAGTTTCAACTCATAATCAAAAGTTAATATTTTAGTATTTCAACCACTGGTTCATCATTACTTGAGAATTATTTTAAATCGAGAATAATTTCATTGAAATGAAAGTCATCGACCGCACGTTACGAGGAATTCGTTAGCTTATATACGGCAATTATATGTTACAAAATAAATACATAAGCTGTAATCGCGTTTCGTTGTATAATTGTTTATTTTAAGGTTGTGCGTGTTTGAGAAGAAATTATAAAAAATGGTATTACGGTATGGCTGTGTTGAAGTAATACGACTGTGCGTTACTATTGAGTAATATGTATGATAACCAACATTACAAATCATTACATAGTGTAAACAAAGTCGCTTACCGCTGTCTAACCCTATGTATGCTTAGATCTTTAAAATTACGCAATGGATTTTGATGCGGTTTTTTTATTAGATAGATTGATAAAAGAGCAAGGTTTACATATATAATACATGCACAATATAATTGAGAATGACTGAAAAACTGTGAACTTTGTAAGGCATTCTGTAGTATATTTGGTATCAGTATACCACCCGGGCGAAGCCGGTGCAGGTCGCTAGTAACAAATAAAATATATACACAAAGTTCGTTTGGTATATAACAAAATAGTCTCTTTTGTTGCATTATGCACTCCTGTAATTAAGAAATGATGATATGGTTGGAGGTGAATTATTTTATAGTGTGGATAAATTTAACTTTTTCTTTAATCTTGACCAACTGTAATGTCTGCTACATAAGATAATTCCCTCATTGCTATTCTTCGTCTTATACCCAAAGGTTATCTGGAAGTTTAGCGAAAAAACCATCTTTGTATATTTTCCCGAGCCTTATTAATACCTGTTTTTTTAATGCGTTGTTCAATAAATACTAATAATATCTGTATTTGTGAATAAAGTCTCACCCTATAATTAATTAGGTAACTGATTTTCTGCCTCTGTGTCCAAATTAATTAACTGATTATTTATTTGCCTCTGTTTTAAATCTCAATGGTGCATTCTAATTCATTAAATGTTTATATATGATCATATATTTATAGTCTGTCCCTTGTTCTAGATCATGTTCCGTGGCGGGGTGGTGGGCGAGCTGGATGCGCGTCGGGACGCCGCGCTCGCCCGCGTGCTCGTGCGCCTCCAGGCGAGAGCGCGCGGTCTCCTCGCCCGCCGGCGCGCGCAGAGACTGCGCACACAACACACAGCAGCCAGGTATGCCGACACGACAGCCCAGATCAAAAATATACCCTTGTATCTTACGTCCAAACACCACATTATCATGAACATAAATCTTTTTTAGGAGTGAAAGAATTTTGAACCTGTGGCTTTTATATCTCTTGACGATCCTTAGATAAAAGATCCTTAAATATCCTTCATGGTGTCAAACATGTGATAAATGTATGTTATATAGAATAAAGCAGACCTTAACGCTAACCTAACGTGTGATAATCAATCAATCATATCTATTTTTTTTAAGTAAACTTCAAATTTAGCGTTTTTGAATAATCAATTAAATACTACCACCGTTTCGAAAAGCAGCCTCTCGCGAAAAGAAACCGCAGGAAACTCGCATAGTTGCTCTTTTCAAATAAACATATTCACAATGTTCTGTTCCTGTGATTATGAGATATAGACCTCCGATGTTTATCTATGATAGTCATTTAATGCTATCACTAAATCTATTAGGTAACTCTATATCAGTCTATATCGCGCTGTGTGACGCAGGTGCGTGCAACGCAACGTGCGTGCGTTCCTCGCGGTCCGTGATTGGCCGTGGTGGCGCCTGCTGGTCCGCGTCACGCCGCTTCTCGCCGTGCACCGCACCGAGCACCGTCTTAAGCAAGCACAGGTAAGATATTCTATTACACATCATTTCGAATGCAGCTACGTGATTTTCGATATTGGAATAAATTTACCACATATCAAAAAAATTGTCGTAAGATATAGAAGACGATTTCGTCATATAACAGTTTAAAACATAAACCAAACAAACAAAACCATTTCCAAAGTTGGTTCCAACTGTTTGGCCGTAAAATTCAGTTTGATCACGTTTTCGCAGTGTTATAGATAACATACGCAGCTCTTTCCAAATAAGTAGGATATTCGCTAGCCAATAATTAAAAATCTTTATATTTATTTTATATATCGTGAATTTACAATAACAATACCACTCCTCACTTTCCAAAACCCAAATAGAAATTAATTTTGAGGGCACGTTTTCTGCAATTTGTTTAAAATGAAGTTAAGTAACAATTTCAACTTACAAAAGTTATAATGTAACAAAAAACCAATTTGTATAACAATGGCTCACTAGTATCAGGAATACTTGAAACTCCGTAAACTTTAAATATACAAACCAACCTATCACATCACACACTGACCACGTAACTACTTGTATGAACAATAAATAATCTCGTGAGAGTCATATTATGATCCTCCATAGACAATGATATTTTTTGTCTGATCTTCCGCCTTCCGTATGTGCCGAAAATGTTTGTTTTTTCTTAATCAGCAACAAACTACTAACTACTAGTAAAATACTTAAATACTAGTAAAATGCGAGTTTCAAACGTAACTATCACGCACACCATGATGAGAGTTGGTTTGTATGTGTTAGTTCGTTGGTAATGTGTCTCTATCTTGACATATAAATACTAGCAACTCGCCCCGGCTTCGCACGGGTGCAATATACTAAATATACAACAGAATTTGTTTATGTACGACATCGGATTACAAAAATCTAAAATAATCAGTGTTTACTATATTATCGATGTATTATATACAAAAACCTTCCTATCGAAACTATCTATTAAAAAAACGCATCAAAATCGTCGTATTTTTATAGATCTAAGCATAAATAAGAATATAGAGACAGAGAAAGCGACTTTGTTTTATACTATGTAGAGATAAACCAATATCGGTATATCAATACCTGTTGACTTCCAAGCAGGATATATTAATGAAAATAATTGTATTTAACTAACATGACTTTGTATTTTTTAAATTTTGAAAGAGAGTCACTACTGAGTTGCTTGTCGGTTCTTCGGGGTAGAATCTACTTTCCGAACCGGTGGTAGCTTCACTTAAATGTAAAATGACGATTCAAAAGTGCTCGTAAAAGCCTACTTGAATGAAGTTTATTTTGATTTTTGAGTAACGGAATTTTAATTTTTAATGTCACTTTGTATTGCTCGCTTCATTGGTTTTAATATAAACATTCCCCACCGATGCTACGGGCACCTTGTGATGTCAACTCGAATCAAATCGAGATCTCCTTACTAGCTGATGCCCGGTTGCAAGACTGATAAGGCCGCTGATTAATTTGCTCGACAAATGTCCGATACGATTTGTGCTTAATTATAAGCATTCAATTTGTTTTGCATTCAAATATGTCAAAATCAAATTAAAAATATACTTTATTCAAGTAGGCTTTTGCAAGTACGTTTGAATCGTCATTTACCTAACAGCTATACTAAGTGAAGCTACCATCGGTTCGGAAAGTCACTTCGATGTCTTATAGACGTGATAATTATTTATGGGCTATATTTTCGATAACATTCCAAATAACATCATGTAACATCTTAAAAACAATGACAATGACCGTATCGTTTTTGAGATATCGAAAGATGAATACACCAAAAATGTAATATACGCTTTTTTGTTGAGACATATCAATCTACGTGTAGATATACCTTTAGTGTATAGTTTACATTATATCAGAGGTATCAAAGTTCATCTATCCGAGCTAGACCATACTTACATAACATACGGAAAATTTTAGATCATGTATGTAAAAATTCAAGCACATTTGAGTCGTCATTATATAGAATTAAAAAGTAATTGATTTTTATGTAACTTATCCAAACGTCTGAATTATTACATAATTATGTAATTAATAAATTGCTGCTATCTAGCTATCACAAAAATCGGTCGTGCATAAGAAATTAATAAACCCCCTTTAAATGCACCTGTAATGAGCTTACATTCTCGATAGACGCTGTTACATAATTATGTAAAATGATTTAAATGCCGTTTCTCAAACTTTTACCGACGACCTCCTCGTTACTATTTAATTAATTTTGATCACTAGATCTCGGTATGGGAATTAATCATAATTACCAGTTAGTTACAGGGATCTTTGGAGATATTGTTATAATTTTTATAGAAGTTTCCAGAATTCTAATTATTTCAAACCGAATCATAAAATAATACAAAATATATATAATCAGAATTGGTACTTATAGTGAAATCATCCCAAGTACAATATATTAGATGCACTTCGTCGTTCCTGACATATAATATTTAGTCGTGAGAATAAAAGGTAGCTAATCATCTCATTAGTCAAAATATGATATGTCTATCACTTGTTTTACTATATAGTATTAACATTCCCATATTTATTTAACCTCAAATGAAAATAACTGCATTATTTTTATAAACTGAATTTCTTGAATCCAGCAACAGTAATCATTTTATATAATAATCATATAAAAAAACGTTCGAAAATGTAAAAGCAAACTTTAATTGAATATATTTCAATGGATAGATTTGGGTTGTAGATAAATTTACTTAATATGTATATTTAAGTAAATTTATCTGTCAAAGCCAAAATCCTTATTTAATTAATTTCTTTTTAAATACTTATTGACTGTAAAATACGCTGGGAAGAAACAGCGAAAAGAACTTACAATCAGTAGGACTTTATTTTTCAACAGTTCTGTATAATAATTATAAAGTTTATTTACATTTGATACGATCTGGGAGCGATCGTTTCATTCCCATATAGATTGCATACATTATAACACTCCGCACGTTTTTCCATAGTCTTAATAAATATTTACAATACTACGTAAAACGAAAATTCCTTGTACTGAGGGATATTATTCAATTCGTTCACGCGTCGTTCCTCGGATTGAGCTTAAAGCTTTGTATTTTAGTAGTGTTTCTGGTATCAAGAATTTCTTCCATAGACGTAAGCTAGGAGCGGAGGTCGTATTTGTCTTTTATCTAAAAATATATAGTGTTAAAAACTTTTATTAGTCACATAGGTATATTGACGGACTAGGTAATGGACTCTCTAATGGTAAGTGGTAAGAATGTACATAAATATTTTAAGAATTATATAAAGCCGGACTTTTATATAGCCCCACTACTGTCTATAACTATCCTTTATAAATTATTACAAATTGAATAAAAGAAGGAAATAAATAAAAATAAATATTAACATAAAATTGAAAATTTAAATCGAATCGCAAATATTCCATTTTATTATTAATAATTCTTTTTGCAGTCTGTTAAATAGAGCGACGGTAGCTTAAAGTAGATTTATGAATTTATTAATTAATAAAAATCCTCGTTTAAAATCGAAATAAAAATTATAAATCATAATTACATAAAAATCTAATTAATGACTAACCTCAAGTGACTAGGAATGTTAATTCCGTCGTAAATGTCAGCTAATAAAAATTAAGTGGTCTTTTTTACTAAAATAATAAACGTATAAATATTTACAACTAAACATTTTATTACGTATGTATTTATAATTATATCTGGGACATATTTTTTGTATCATAAATATATTGCAGATTCAAACATCTTATAAACTCCTTCAGAATTTTAATAGCGAAAGTTGAACATGTTATCAATTGCCAAAAATAAGTGTGTTATTTGTAAAAAAATGATATACTTTTATGACTTACTTTACGTAATATTATTTACTTTCTAAATTTGTATATGGACCTAAATTATCAGCTGGGCGGGACAACTGTCTCGTCACTTTGAGGTGCTGTGACCTAATTCCATCATTGCTCCACCGCGTATTAGTGGCATATTTATTGGTAGAATTTGTTTATAGCATTTGTAATGCGGTCGCTAAATTTATAAACATATTTTTTTCTGATATTATTCTATGGAATTCTGTGTTAGCGTATTTTAAAAACAATTAGTGTAACTAATTAATATCAATCATAATTGTAAAATAATGAAATATAACCGGCCGGAATAAATCGAATTCACAAAAATTATTTATTAATAACGGTGACAGTAATGCAATATTTGCTTTAATACAATGCATTTTTTTGTAAATTTCAAAGCAATACCAATAAAAAAATATATTTAATTATAATAATAATAAAAATCTGACCACGATTCTATGATGACGTCATTATTTAATAGTGTCAATACTTATTATTTATAATTATAAGTTGGTACATATTTCATACAATTTATACATTAATTCATTTTTATAGCAAAAAATTAAACGCATATCATGATTCAAATAGTATTACGCGTCGACTGTCATGAGATATTTGATCCTTCGATTATTTATATGAGTCAAAGCTGAGAACGTAACGAAAAAAATAGAACACTCACACTAGTAAAAAAAAATGACATTAGGCGTGTCAAGCTTCACGCACACAGATACAATTATTTAGTATTGTTTGTTTTAGTCCTATTATATTGTGATACTATATCTAGATATATGAATAATCTAAGATTTAAGATCCTAATAGTAAATCATCAACAGCCTGTAAATTACCCAAGGCTGAGCTGAGGCATTTTCACCCGTTGAGGAAAAGGTTTTGTTTCCAATGCGGGTTGGTGGAATACACATGTGGCAGAGTTTCTATGAAATTAGACACATGAAGGTTTCCTCGCGACGTTTTCATTAATCGCCGAGCATGAGATGAATTATAATCACAAATTAGATTCAGTGGTGCTTGCGTGGGTTTGAAGTCGCAATCATTGGTTAAAATGCACGCGTTCTAACCATGGGGCCATCTCGGCTCGGCTCTTTAATTCTTATTGAATAAAAAATTACCCTTACAGTATTTTACTCTATATATGTATATACATATACATATATCGGTGTGCGTTAAACACACACAAGTGTGAAAGTATCCCGTTTCAATTCAAAAGCGAACCGAAGTTTTCTTCGAATGTAATTGTAAACGAAATCGCCAGTAAATAACATCACTTGAGTTACAGCACGCACCTATAGTTTGTAACCCTGTACTCACAAAAACGGTACACGTGCGTTGAGATCTGTGTAGCTTACTGTACAGATACCCAATAATAATTACGCTAATACTTTCTCCGCGTGTCGTTTTTTTTTCTTCAGCAAGCAAACCAGTCTGGTATACGGAATGTTACTGGTTATGCGGACGTAGTCTTAAATCAACAACGTAATATTACATAATACTTCACTACCGTAATGGTTAGACGGGTAGTAGGTACGGTACTATTACGGTACTTGTCGCCGCTTCGTCATCGGAAAATATTAGACTAGCTGTGCCCGCGACTTCGTATAGCTTTTAGTTTAAAGTTATTGTTGTAACCTAAGTTGCTCCTTATTACATCGGCTATGTGCTAGTGAAAGTCCCGTCGAAATCGGTCCAGCCGTTCCAGAGATTAGCTAATCTTTCTTGATTTGTAGCTACAAACCCATATATATACCAAAAATTGTAAAAACTTTTATTTTGGTAACATTTAACATATTAACTTAATTTCGTATACACATTTATATGTAAAGTTCGATTAGTCAACTTTCGACTGTAATAATTAAAAAATAGCAAAGAATACAAAGCAAAAAAAAAACTTTAGAAGGTTTTTATTATAGAGAAGAAAAACTGTTATAAAATTTTACCTATATTCATCAAAGATTTCCTCTGTACTATGATCGTAACACGCCCTTTTTAATAGAGATATGTTACAACTACATATCGCTATGTCGAAATGAATACGCTTGCAAGCTCCATACTGATCCGGAGGTTATCTCATGACCGCGTTTCATTCATACAACATGACTACTTCCTGCTTCTAGAAAAGATTTCAACAAGAGGTCGATGACCTTTGATCAAAGTGCAATCAGCGTGATCTGTTAGAGGAAGAGACGATTCGAATGCAGCCTCCGTAATGAGTCATTGTCTTCAAATGCTAAGTGTTAAAAACTCTTAAAATGATTAATGTCATCCCAAAGTTATTATGAGTGATGATAAATATTCTAATTGTATTCCGTGGGAACGCTTCGAATAACGTCGTTTTAACTGTTAATTGTCGAACTTATATAATTAAATTTTATTACTTAAAGCTGCCAGTGGATACCTACTAGCTCGACGTCGCGGTTTCCACTTGGTTACATGTTTTATATAATTAGGTACATGTAAGAGTCTAGATGGCCCAGTGGTTAGAACGCGTGCATCTCAACCGATTAATGCGGGTTCAAACCCAGGCAAGCACCTCTGATTCATGTGCTTAATTTGTCTTTTTAATTCATCTCGTGCTCAGCGGTGAAGGAAAACATCGTGAGGAAACCTGCACGTGACAAATTTCATAGAAGTTCTACCACATGTGTATTCCATCAACCCGCATTGTAACAGCGTGGTGGAATTTGTTACAAAACTTCTCCTCAAAGGGAGAAGAGACCTATAGCCCAGTTTTGGGAATTAACAGGATGTTGTTGTTGTTGTTGTAGGTACATGTGTATGATTGTTGATAAGTCAAAGTGTTGCGTAAAATAAGAGTCTGTACTGAAAGGTATCGATGAAAATCCTCATCGAGTTTTCCTTTCCGTAATAATGATTACCAATAAATTTCGATTTCGAAGGGATGTAAGGGGGCGCAAACTACACCTTAGTGCCCCAAGCCAACCTCACCTGCCCGTGGTGCATCCTGCCGACCAGCAAACGAGGCTCTGGCGACCGACTGATGGCGGTATAACCATCAACATAATAGGCGTAGCTAAATACCACAGGCCGGTGACGGGCAGCAGCGTCACCGGTGCGAGAAGCTACGCCCTGCGATCGCCAACCCGCCTGCCCAGCGTGGCGATTATGGGCACAACCTCCACATACAGCACACACGCAAGCCACGGCCCCCAGTTCCCGGCAGCCCCGCTATTCCTCGTCATGGTGGCGACGATGGTAACGGCGGGACGGGGGGTGCTAAGAATCACCGGGCTACGGGAGGCCACCACAACCGACTGACCCTTGCGACGTACAACGGACGCACGCTACGGCTTGACTCGCATCTAGCGCAACTTGAGGTAGAACTTGGGAAAATTAGGTGGCACATATTAGGGCTATGTGAAGTCCGTAGAGAGGGAGAGGACACCGTAACCCTCGAATCAGGCCACCTAATGTACTTCCGAGAGGGTGACCAACAATCCCAAGGTGGCGTTGGGTTTCTGGTAAATAAGTCCCTAGTTGACAACGTGGTGGAAATCTCCAGTGTGTCGAACAGGGTAGCGTACCTCATTATAAAGCTCACCGAGAGGTACAACCTCAAGGTGGTGCAAGCGTACGCACCGACCTCGACACACTCGGACGATGAAGTGGAAGAATTATTCGATGACATATCGAGGGCCCTCCACTTCACCACGAAAACCCACTACAACGTTGTCATGGGGGACTTCAACGCTAAAGTGGGAGTACAGAACTGCAGCGAATCGGTAGTAGGACCCCATGGACTTGGAAGCAGGAATCATAGGGGGCAAATGCTTGTCAACTTCCTCGAACGGGAGGGGCTCTTCTTGATGAACTCCTTCTTCAAGAAGCAGCCGCAAAGGAAGTGGACGTGGCAAAGCCCCGACACTATGACGAAAAACGAGATCGACTTCATAATGACGGACAAGAGGCATATATTCAGAGACGTCTCAGTGATTAACAGGTTCAATACCGGTAGTGATCACCGACTCCTCCGAGGCTCTCTGAATATCAAATTTTAAGGCCGAGCGCGCCCGTCTGATGAAGTCCACGCTCCGACCAAAGCTGCTCCAAACCATTGCGGGATCTGAAACATTCCAGTCAATCCTGGAGAACCGATTCGCTGCCGTGGAAACCACAACGGACGTAAACCAGAACCTCGAAAATGTAGTTCGAATTCTCAGGGAAGAAGGCACGAGATATTGTGGCATGCAGCGTAAGGGCAGGAAGTCGAACCTTTCGGAAGAGACTTTGGGGCTCATGAAGAAACGACGTGAAAACCCACCTGTCACTTCGTCAGAGAAACGGCAATTAAACCAAGAGATCAGCAGGCGCGTACGACACGACCTCCGGTGCTCCAATACTCTTGCAATAAAAAGAGCTATTGAGCAGAATCGGGGGTCTAAGGTGTTCGTACAATCTCTTGGAAGGAGCCACCTGACGAAGTTGACCACAGCAAGTGGAGAAGTCGTTTCTTCTAAGCCGGCAGTACTTTCGGAAGTAGAGGACTTCTACGGCCGGTTATACGCATCGCATGCATCTCGACCTGATCCCGAAAATGAGGATCCTAGAGCTACATTAACACGCCATTTCTCCGAAGACCTGCCTGAAGTCAGTATTGGCGAAATCGAGACTGCTCTTGGACAGCTTAAAAATGGAAAAGCCCCTGGAGAGGACGGCGTTACCACAGAGCTATTAAAAGCGGGAGGTAAACCGGTACTTAGGGAACTTCAGACGCTTTTTAACTCTGTCCTCTTCGAAGGGAGAACTCCGGAGGCGTGGAGTAGGAGTGTGGTCGTCCTGTTCTTCAAAAAGGGAGACAAAACCCTGCTGAAGAACTATCGTCCCATATCCCTACTGAGCCATGTCTATAAGCTGTTTTCAAGAGTGATCACGAACCGTCTTGCGCGAAGATTCGACGAATTCCAACCCCCGGAGCAGGCCGGGTTTCGGACCGGATACGGCACCATAGACCACATCCATACAGTGCGGCAGATTATACAGAAGTCCCATGAGTATAATCGGCCCCTGTGTCTTGCATTCGTGGACTATGAGAAGGCCTTTGACTCGGTTGAAATCTGGGCTGTTCTGGAGTCCCTGCAGCGTTGCCAAGTTGATTGGCGATACATCCAAGTGATGAGATGTCTCTACGAAGCTGCCACCATGTCCGTCCGAGTACAAAATCAGCAAACAAATCCCATACCATTGCATCGAGGAGTGAGACAAGGGGACGTTATTTCCCCCAAATTGTTCACTAATGCAATGGAGGATATGTTCAAGACGCTGAACTGGAAAGGACGTGGCATTAACATCAATGGCGAATACATCTCTCACTTGAGATTCGCAGACGACATCGTCATCGTGGCAGAAACGCTGCAGGACCTACAACAAATGCTGAACGAGCTGGCTGATTCTTCTATGCGTATCGGCCTACGGATGAACTTGGATAAAACCAAGGTCATGTTCAATGAACATGTTCTACCGGAACCGACTACGATACACGGTACCGTTCTCGAAGTTGTTCAAAAATATGTCTACCTCGGGCAGACTCTGCGATTAGGTAGAAACAACCTTGAGGACGAGGTGAATAGAAGAATTCAGCTGGGTTGGGCAGCGTTTGGGAAGTTACGTCGAATCCTAACATCGTCGATCCCACAGTGCCTTAAGACGAAAGTCTTCAATCAGTGCGTCCTACCCGTCATGACATACGGAGCCGAAACGTGGACACTCACGACAAGGCTGGTCCACCAACTTAAAGTCGCTCAGCGTGCTATGGAAAGGGCTATGCTCGGCGTTTCTTTGAGGGATTGCATCAGAAATGAGGTTATCCGTCAAAGAACCAAAGTCATCGACATAGCCCACCGGATTAGTAAGCTGAAGTGGCAGTGGGCTGGTCATATTTGTCGTAGAACCGACAACCGTTGGGGAAAACGTGTTCTAGAGTGGAGACCGCGTCTCGGCAAACGTAGTGTAGGACGTCCTCAGGCACGGTGGAGTGACGATATACGCAAGGCGGCAGGCAGGAGCTGGATGCGAGTAGCCGGAGAAAGACCACAGTGGCGTGCACTGGGAGAGGCCTATGTCCAACAGTGGACAAAAATAGGCTGTTGATGATGATGATGATGATGAAATTTCGATAATATTAAAGAATTATCTTAACTATGGACCGTCTAATGGTAAATAATCAACGCTCATATAGATATTGGTGCTATAAGTTTTATTTGGTGGTAGGGTTTTGTGCAAGCCTGGGTAGGTACCACAACAGTACTCAGTATTTTTGTGTTCCGGTTTGAAGGGTGAATGAGCTAGTGTTACTACAGGCACAAGCGACGTAACATCTTAGTTCCCAGGGTTGATGGCGCATTGACGGTGTAAGGGATAGTTAAAATTTCTTACAGCGGTGGCCCATATGTTGGTCCTCTAACCTATTCCATACAAAAAAAAACATTCCTTACAGCGCCAATGCGCCACCTAGGAAGCTATGTTAAGTCATTTGTTTTTATACTCTATTCCATCCATAATAGATAATGAGCCAAACAACATTTTACAGCAAATAGACGCGATGTCATTGGTTGAGAGCTCGATTAGTCTGCGATACTCGCTATGGATTTGCGAAAAGATGGCGTTTGGCATGTCGACGAAAATTTTATCGCCATCTTTGCAGAAAAATTAATAATAAACACATAGTAGTGCACAATATAGCAGAGTTATTAGTAACTCGCATAGAAAAGTAAAGTAACAGCCTATAAATTTCCCACTGCTGGGCTTAGGCCTCCTCTCCCAATAAGGAGGGATTGGAACATATTCCACCACGCTGTTCCAATGCGGGTTGGTGGAATGCACATGTGGCAGAATTTGTTTATCTATGGTTTGTTTATCTTATTTCCTACTTCCATTGGAAAAAGCTATAGTTACACACACTCATTAATCCTTCACACACACACACACACAACAACTCTTAAGCATATTATTTGTCGGTAGAATATATGATGAGGATGATATTGCTACCCAGGCGGGCTTGCACAAAGTCCTGGCGTCAAGTTAAATTATCGAAGTATTATTGTAATGGAATATAATCAATAATAGCCTGACAGTCGCCTACGGTTAGCGGTGAGGTCTAACTGCGACTAATAAACAGGTAGACATTAGCGCTGTGAGCTATCAGCGGCGCAGCTTGTTTCCTGCTTAACGAGCTTATAAGAACAAATTGATCGTCGAATTGATTACGGAACGCATTACTTACTTTGATGTTCGTTTTTTTTTAATAAATAAATTTATGTTTACTTATAGCACTGGCAGGTAAGTATTCTTTCGATTTGAATTACAAAAAAAAAGGTTTTATATAAATGGTCTGACAATTTTCTTATTTTGTATTTTTACTGTTTTGTAAAAATTTATCAATATTTGTATTATATATGAGAAATAAACTTTGTCTGTCTGTCGCTCTTTCACGACCAAACCGCTGAACCGAATTTGATGAAATTTGGCATGAAGCAAACTTGAAGTCCAAGAACATAGGCTACTTTTTTGACTAACACATGACAACCAACACTCTAAAAGCGAGCGAAGCCGCGTGCACATACTAGTAATGTATATTTTAGGGTGACATTTAAAAAGTAAAATAATGTTAAAATACTAAACACATTAACAATACAAGTAATAAGAAAATAGTTGACAGTCGCTTATAAGTACGTATGTGTTGCATTGCTTGAGTGTATCACACACACAACAATGATAATACCGTCGATGTGACACAATACAAACACACTTATTATTGCTGTGTTCCAGTTTGTATTGTGGATGAGCCGGCGTAATTTAGCACAATGAATACCTCACCGAACATTGAAGGAGTTATTTATTTTTTCTTACAATGGTATGTGTAGTGTACACAGATCTGTTATAATATAATAAATATTATTGGACTTATATTTTATATGGATATATTATTATCTGTGTATTTATGAATCTGTCCCCTCGAGTGACACACATCGCGGAAAGCGCGGGAATATAGAATATATGATTTGGGTGCGAGTGGATATTTAAATACATATAATATATATTTATATATAACTTGTAAATCGATCTTACAATCATATATGTGAACATTACAGTATGTATAGGCGAATGTCTGTACTCGACTTTTAAAATATTTAATACAAAACAAACATTGTTACTAGGTTCTAGACTTGTTACAAATGTATAATATTATTTGTAGCGAATAATAACTACTTTTTATCCTAATAGAACAAGTAGATTGAATGCTGAACTGAATTTGAAAAAAAAACAGCTTACTTGAACTAAAGCCTCTGAGTCCTGTAGATATAGCTGACGTTTATATATTAAAACAGGCTTATCAACTCGATAACGCGTATACAAAATAAGTTACTGTTTATTTTCTGTTTACATTTGAAAAATGTACGTACCTCAATTGTTCAGTTTCGGAAATTTGAAAGACAGCCTTTCTTATTTCGTTATTTATGTTGTTTATGCAATTTGCACATGATTTAACACTAGCAAGTTGGTAGTTAAAGATTTCTTAAGTATTTCAAATCCTATAACAGGATTTGTTTTGATTAAATGTCATTGTAAACTGATGAAACCTTTTTTAATATCAAATACATTAGTTCTCTATAACCGGCCAGTAACTTATTCCCGATATCGAAATTATTATTTTTTTAAATTGTTACAATTTAATAAAAAAAGAATCCTCTATATATATTTATCTGTTTCTGTACATTTGTGGCTGAAGCTCTTCAAAATGTGACCATAACCGGTTTTTTCTATGTGCAGGTCTCCCGTAATCACTGTGACAAAAATCGCCTTCCGCTATTCATATATAAAATAACAAACTGACATAGTAGAGTAACATATTAATACGACACGATTATTCATGCTTCACTTAAGCTGACAAGTAAAACTTACACACGCTTGTTTGTGAGATAACCGTTAGAAATTACATAATATATGTCTGTTATGACATGTTATGTTTTATGTAAATATTATTCGCGTTCCACGCTTGATTTGAAACCATAAAACATCAATAAATATATATACGTATTAAATAATAAAATGTTTCTCGTTGGTCTAGTGGTTCATATGTTGTTTAGGCTACAGTTCCGAGTTCAAATCCAGAGTTGGAATAATAATAGCTATCGGGTCTACCTGTAAATAAAAATATCTGAAAAGCTTAAAAATAACTGGGCTATCTCGACTTTTATTATAAAAGTAAAGTAATAGTAGTAACAGCCTGTAAATTTCCCACTGCTGGGCTAATGGCCTCCTCTCCCATTAAGGAGAGAGCTTGGAACATGCAGGTTTCCTCACGATGTTTTTCTTCACCGTTGAGCACGAGATGAATTATAAACACAAATTAAGCACATACAAATAGGGGTGCTTGCCTGAGTTTGAACCCGAAAATATTCGGTTAAGATGCACGTGTTCTAACCAATGGGTTATCTCGGCTCTTTTATTAGAATACATCATAAATAGAGTATCGAATAAAAAAATATATTGTAGAAAAAAACCTTGCTTTTCTGGCTAGGAAAGTTGAAATTCTTGGCTTTCCTCGGATGTAAAATGTTATTGGTATATATAAACCTTCCTCTTGAATCACCTTGTTTGTTGATAAAAACTGTATTAAATCGTTTTGTTTTTTAAATGGTCTAAGTGGACTTGTGGCGGGAAGCTAAATTACTTTTATAATATATGGCGATTAAGCTAACAATTATTTAATCAAAGTTGGCTGGTGTCCGCGTTTCAAGGACATTATACATTAATCTGCTCTCTATGTGAGAAACACAGATTCCGCGGTCTTTCTTTGCGAGTTTTTCTGAAATTGAATTAGAAAGCAAATGATTGATGGTAAGTGGTCACTTCCATCCGTAGGTATTGACGCTGTTAGACATGTAGGCCATTCCTAACTCCATTATTTTATTACTATATACAATGTATATAAAATTGTTAAGGCTGTTCAAATTTGGAATACCATTGAAGAGTGTACTATTCTAGTAAAATGTTTTTTTTTTTAAACAAAAATAATTTATAAATTATGATGTTGGTTTAAAGTTAGTCGTATTATTAACTATACATTGATTTAATTGATTAAAAATAATAACAAAAAATATTAATACTATATTATTTCCCTTTTTTTACTACTGCAAATAGCATAATAATTGCTATATTTATTAGAAGCTAAAATATAAACATAATACGACTAAAAGTTCTGTGAATTTTTACCAGACTATGTGCATCGATGAAAATATTTATTTAAATCAATTGTAATCAAAATATACTTCATTCAAGTAGCCTCTTGCAATAGTAAAATAATTGCATAAAAATGGTAAATTCTCAGTTAAAAAAAAAAACGAAACGCGAAAATAAATGTAAGGTAAAAATGAACTAATTGAATGTTGTTAATATTCTTCGTTCAATTATAAATCATCTGAGCGCTGTGAAGATCGTTAGACCGCGCTTCTGATGCTCGCGGTCACATAATGCTTTGGAAACTTCATATCATCGTAATTGATGCGGCGTCACGTACAATTACGGTGAAATCATCGGCTTATAGGTTTCTTGCCGGTTCTTCTCGATAGAACCTGCATTCTGAACCGGTGATAGTTTTGCGTTTTATGCAAAATGACGATTCAAAATATGATCATCATTACATAGTATAAAACAAAGTTGTTTAATGCTGTCTGTTCCTATGTATGCTAAGATCTTTAAAATTACGCAACGGATTTTGATGCAGATTTTTTAATATATAGATTGATTCAAGAGGAAGGCTTATATGTGAACAAATATATGCATAACATAGCAGAGAAACAATGATGCCTGTGCAAAGCCGGGTCGGGTCGCTAGTATTTTTTTTTTATATAAATAGTTCCCGATTCTATATCGATCTCATTTCGACCGCACAGTGACACGATTACACAACTATTGTAGAATAGAAAACGTAACGATTTATGTTTTTATTGTAATGCTAATTAGTGACGAGTGACAATTGGGAGAGGAATTCGTGTCCTGAAATGACCTTTTTTACCCTTTTTTGTTGCTTTTTTTCGCGTTGTTTAACAAATATCGTTCTATTTCAATTTAAATCTCTAATAAATTATATACCTGAACCTTCCTTATGAATCCCTCTGTGTATTCGTGAAAACCGCATGAAAAACCGGCAAGAAGTTTTCGAGTTTATTGCGAACATACAGACAAGCAGATGTCCGGGGGACTTTGTTTCATAATATGTAGTGATATTCGCGCCGCTTGATGAAATTGTTAATATTTATAATGTCAAAACGGTAATCGCTCAAGTTTCACTTCAGCGCTGATGTTATATTCGTCTTTTCGCTGGTTCAGCAAAAAGTTTATCCGTTGAAAGTTGATTGTCTAATTACCGGCCGTCAGGCGGCTTCATCGATTGTCACACGTCACACTAACGATGACAAAAACGTTTCAACCGCGAGTAAGAGAGATAAAATTATTTATTCATTAAAAGAGTACCTTTTAGAAAGAAACGCCTAGAGTTAGGCTCGGGTTCCATCATAGGACACTAATTACTGTAAAATGCACATTTACAACAGCATTGTAAATCTGTTTATTTAAAAAAGAGCAACTATGCGAGTTTCTTGCGTTTCTTCTCGCTAGAAGCTGCTTTCCGAAACGGTGGTAGTATTTAATTGTTGACGATTCAAAAACGCTTCTTTGTGAAGTTATCTTGAATACAATTGATTTGATTTGATTTGATTTAAACACTAGTAGTCGCCCGGGGATTCGCTCGCGTTTTACGGTGTTGATTGTCATGACTAGGCAAAAAAGTAGCTTATCTCCTTTTTTCGAGTTCAAGTTTGCTTCATACAAAATCTCATCGAAGTCGGTTCAGCGGTTTGGTCGTGTAAGACGACACACAGACTTTCAAATATATGAATATAATGAATACAATAAACTCTCAAACGCTCTGCATTTTCTGGTGTGAGTTTTATTTATATTGGTTTAGTACTATTTTAATTACAATTTACAAAGAATCCTCCTTATTTATTATTATGGATATATTTTTTAACTCGAATTCCATTCTAAATTCAAATTTTGAAAAACCCACAAAAATATAATTATATTCTTATTTATATAATGTTTTCTAAATTCATTGATATAATCTGTTTTAAATAATTTCCAAATATGAATTCAAATATAGAATGTTATTTAAAATGAGAATTTGCAGAAATATAAAGTGTATGCAAATGATGATGTGTTATTTTTTTCGCGCTAAATTTTATCGAGCTACAGATTAAACTATATTTATTATTTAAATTTCAAAATAAGTGATGCAGATAATAAACTAATTAATTTATGGGTGGTGAAACCACAGCTGCTATCGTTTCACTTTTGTGTAAATATCTCTAGATATTTGAATAATTAAGGATCAGCTAATTTTATTCAATTCAATTCTTACTTGAAATGTTTTTTAAAGAAATACTAATTTTTGTACTAAAAATGAACGGGTGCGAGATAAGAATATAAGATTGCCACATAGATATATTTATATATCGGGCTGAGATATATATTGAGCTGAGATGGCCCAGTGGTTAGAACGCGTGCATCTTAACCGATGATTGTGGGTTCAAACCCAGGCAAGTACCACTATATACATATATGTGCTTAATTTGTGTTTATACCTAATTCATCTCGAGCTCGGCGGTGAAGGAAAACACCGTGAGGAAACCTGCATGTGTCTAATTTCATCGACATTCTGCCACACGTGCATTACACCAATCCACATTGGAACAGCGTGGTGGAATATGTTCCAAACCCTCTCCTTAATGGAAGAGGAGGCCTTATCCCAGCAGTGGGAAATTTACAGGCTGTTACTTTACGTTACTACTTTACATAGATATATGGCACATACATTGTGCCAAATTATGTATTGTTTAGTATTTCACCATATTTTTACCACAGCATCGAAAAAGAGAAATTCATCATCCACTCAATAAACCATCACTAAAAAAACCACACATCGATATTTTGCTATTAAGGTCAATAAACTAACTAAACACACATCGAACTGTTGTAAAAGAAACACAGATTAAAAAACACAGAAAAAACTTAAATTAATGAGTAGCAAAGGCCGTAATACATACAGCTTACTTAAAAAAAAAAAAAACAAAGATTTTAAACAGTGCTCAACCACTAACCTACCCACGCTCCGACTACCTCGCCATAGTTAGAAATACTCGAGTCCTTATAAACTCGAATGCAAGACAACCTGTTATAATAACAATTAACATTGTAGCCAGTCGACTGTGAACAACGTAAGAAACATACCGTTCGCCTTAGCCATAATGAGAGAGAATCGAATCAGTTAATTAGATCAGGGTTGGAAATAACTGTTGATGTCGTAAAAAACGTCGACGCATCAATGCAATCGATAATATACAATACGTAACGGACGCGTTCCCACGTTGAAGAGCTTCGCGGAATAAGGACGCCTCGCAAAAAACTATTGTATTACAAATATGGATGAACGCAAAGCGTAGAGTATTGTCGTTTATAGTTTTCTTTGATTTTTATAACTACGTCTCGACTTGATAGCGGTCCTATTCAGAAGCACAAACTCGAAACTCACCTAGAATCTTCCGTGATATGTGATAAAGATAAACGTTTGCCGATGATAGTTTTATTTGGGCCTCTCTGGAGGCAAAGTATCCTTCATTCACGGAAAAGTGTTAATTTATTTAAGTTAGTATAGACACAAACGTTGTACTATGAGTATTATATTTCTTATAAAGTCTTTGGAGGCAGACTACTTACTATCAGGTAAATTTTCGTCTGCCTTCCAAACATAAATTAAGAAAAACTACATATTCATAAGCGTATAATAAATTTGCAATAAACTTTACTAAATTATCATTAAAATAATGTTTATGGTATACGTTTAGTGATAAATGGTAAAACTAGTTCATCGATTCAGTGGGGGGTCCCATAATTTAGGCGAAGACAGTGATTATTCTAAACATAAGGCAATATTGAAAGTTAGACAATTTTCTGAAGACAGAATAATTACGTATTAGAGTGTCTGCTGTCCGGAAAAATCGTTTTCCGGACGAGATTAATATTAGTAAAGTAACAGCCTGTATATTTCCCACTGCTGAGATGAGGCCTCCTCTTCCATTAAGGAGAGGGTTTGGAACATATTCCACCGCGCTGTTACAATACGGTTTGCTGGAATGCACATGTAGAAGATTTCGATGAAATTAGACACATGCAGGTTTCCTCACGGTGTTTTCCTTCATCGCCGAGCACTAGATGAATTATAAACACAAATTAAGCACATATATTAGTGGTGGGTACTTGCCTGGGTTTGACCCCGAAATCATCGGTTAAGATGCACGCGTTCTAACCACTGGGCCATGTCAGCTCAATATTAGTGTGTGTCTAATATTGTTTTGCACTATTTATCCCATCTTAAATCGTATGTATATTATGTATCCAGTTTAAGAGGACTCTACTATATTTTTTACCATATTGTGAAAGCTGACGAACTATTATGAAAATAATAACAAAACAATTTACACATGACTAAATCTATTGGTTATACAGATTTTCTGTATTGTTCACAGTACATTCGATTATGATATTTAACGTTCTAGTATTAAGGACTATTTTGAAGTAAACGAAGGGTATAGGAAGGCGCGTTGTAAGTGCCTCGTTGTGGGCAGGTAACCGCACTATCATCGCTTATATAACACAGCATACGATGGCAGTGTCATGTTACTAAGTGGCCATCGAAAAGGAAATAGTTCTTGTTCAGGTTTTCTCTTTAATGGCTACTATTAAGTTTAGAATTTAAACGCGCTTTCCACACGATTTTCTCTTCCCGGAAAAGTGTTTATACGATGTTTAGTCCATATGTTACGAGCGGTTCTTGTGACGGCTAACGTGCTTTGACGATTTTAGAATTATAAACTTATAATTATATTTAATTTTTTTTTATGTTTGAATACAGCTCGATTTCAATTTTTTTTTCTTAACATCACCCTTTCGGCCTACTTCTATTAATCGTTTATTTTTTTTATAAAATATTTATTTACTAGATGCAGTGTGTAAATATATTACCATTGTTCGCTAATTGGCGGTAGCACAACGCGTTATCTCCAAGTGTATGTCTATATTGTATAAAAATATTATAAATGTGAAAGTATATCTCATCTGTCTGTCTGTCGCTCTTTTACGTCCAAACCGCTGAAACTAATTTGATGAAATTTAGTATGAAGCAAATTTGAATTCCGAGAAAGGACATATGCACCTTTTTTTACTAAACATATGACAAACATAGCGAACGCGAGCCCAACCGCGCGTGACTACTATTTAATAATATATATAATACCTTATAAAACTAATAAATATGTGTTTATTTTTCTCTTTTTATAATAACGATTATTATGAATATTAATCTACAAAATATTATCTAAAAAACAGTAACTACTGAGTTTCTCGCCGGTTCTTCTCGGTAGAATCTTCTTTCCGAACCGGTGGTAACTTCACTTAATTGTAAAATGACGATTCAAAAGTGCTTGTAAAAGCCTAGTTGAATAAAGTTTATTTTGATTTGATTTGATTTGATCAGTGTTATTGTTCACGAAACAGGTTACTAGTGTTGAGGTGATTTCGTCATAAATAAATAAATATGAGACAACATCACATACATTACTCTGATCCCAATGTAAGTAGCTGAAGCACTTGTGTTATGGAAATCAGAAGTAACGACGGTACCACAAACACCCAGATCCAAGACAACATAGAAAACTAATGGTAATCTACATCGACTCGGCCGGGAATCGAACCCGGGACCTCAGAGTGGCGTACCCATGAAAACCAGTGTACACACCACTCGACCATGGAGGTCGTCATGTCTGTAGTTCGCCTTACGCTGTTGAATGTTATTGTCAACACAGAGACGAACGTGATCGCTGCGTGCGTATATGTTCGGTACATCGCGTCGCGGTCTATTTCTCAGCAGTTTCACTAATTTGCATCAAACAACCGATCCAACGAGATGCGTGTGACTTCGAGATGATTATTACATTAATACATCATACCGACTGACAAGATTACCAACTAACACTTATTATAAAAAGTTGAAGGGTTTTTTTTTTATATTATAGTTGTATATTATTATTATATATATTGTGATATACTTAGTATTATTTGCTGACGATACTTCACTGATTTTTATATGACGATGTGAACGGTACATTATCACAGATACACGATTGGTTTACAGTAAATAATTTAGTTTTGAATGCTCAAAAAACAAAATGTGTAGTTTTATACCCTACCCAATGTTAGAAAGCAAATTATAAGATATTTTTAAACGGTGACTAGTAGTAACTACTGAGTTTCTTGCCGGTTCTTCTCGGTAGAATCTGCTTTCCGAACCGGTGGTAGCTTCACTTAATTGTAAAATGATTCAAAAATGCTTGTAAAAGCCTAGTTGAATAAAGTTTATTTTGATTTGATTCGATTACTTTTATATTCTTAACAGGCTTTGTCGTTTGAGCCTCTTATAGTTTTTCCTATATTTAAATGTGTAATATAAATTTCACTTCGAACGTTGAAACATCCCACTCTAAACGATATAATATATTTACTTAAAACAAGATTACCATAAAAAACAATAACTAACGTTTGGTTCTTGCTCAATATATTGGCTCGTTACCATTAACTTTTATATCAATCTACATTAGAGTTATTTATATAAATAATATAAATCAGCGCACCTTTCTAAACGTGAATATATTATAACATTATAAACAAACATTTTCTATTAATCTCGAGACGTGGAGATAAACTCAAACGTAGTTACAGATGATATCCAATTCGCTTAATTACATTGACTGGCAAGCAACATAAATAACGTTCTCCCTAATAAATAACGCTGCAATCTAATAAATTATAAATATTTATTTAAATAAGAATCGAAAGACTGCTGATGCCCAACTGTGGGATGTTTATGTGACGGTGTGGTGATAATTTCAGAGAGCTTACAATGACATTTTTAACTTTACAGTTTCGTAAATTCAAATCGTTTATAAAAATACATTGGTAAAAAGGCATATTATTCGATACAAGATTTTGTAGATTAGAAAAAAGCTTGGAATTAATACCAGTTGACTTCCAGGCAGGATACATTACATACATATAAAATTGTATTTAACAAATATGATTGTATTTTTTAAATATTGAAAATGAGTAACTACTGCGTTTCTTGCCGGTTCTTCTCGGTAGAATCTACTTTCCAAACCTGTGGTAGCTTGACTTTATTGTTAAATGACGATTCAAAAGTGCTTGTAGAAGCCCACTTGAATAAAGTTTATTTTAATTTTGATTTTGACGATGAATTGTTAGTATCCAATCTTATAACTATTGTGGTTTTTATGATAATAAATTGTTTATTTATAGTCGAATATATATGTATGTAAAAATCACTTCCGCCGTGATACGTCCACTGCTGGACATAGGCCTCCCCCAAAGATCGCCACAACGACCGGTCTTGTGCAGCCCGCAACTTGGCTGTTAGCCAAGAACAATTTCAAAAACCCTTGCGATGATTTGTTCTGTGGTGGAATATGCTCCTTACTTTCTCCTCATAAGGAGAGGAGGCCTTAGGCTTAGGCTGTACATGTCGTATGCTGTTGTACCTGATGACCGACCTCAATTCAGGACCAACGAAATTAGTAACTTCATTTACTTGTTAATTCTCAAATCCTTTCCTTTGGGCGAAAAATGAGCCAGACTTTATCACAAAGGCAATAAAGCAGCGCCTTATCATCATCATTACATAGTACAAAACAAAGTCGCTTACCGCTGTCTGTCCCTATGTATGTTTAGATCTTTAAAGCTACACATCGGATTTTGATGCAGTTTTTTTTTAATAGATAGAGTTTTTCAAGAGGAAGATTTTTGGACATAATACATGAATAATATATTTATAAAACACACATAAACAAATTATCTATTTAGTATATTTAGTATCAGCATTGCACCCTTGCGGCCAGGGCGGGTAAATAGTATCTATATCAATATTACTTGTTCGAACGATTTATTATGTCTTTATAATTAGGTTGTTATATATCACGCATTGTTATTGGTGTATATGATACATCATAAAGGTATAACTTTTAATAATTTAGCATAAAAGTGAATCATATATATAGGTATAAAAAAGGCTATTTGAATTTGTGTTTGAATTCAAATATACTTTATATTTGACGTAATATGTCCAATGAACTCGTGATCAGGTTGATGCAGGTTTGAATATCCGGAAATGCAAATGAGTATTCGGTAATTTAGAAACGTTAAGTGATGTATCAGAGCCTTAAGTAAGTATATATTATGCTTTATTTAACAGCTGTCAAGATTATGTTCGAAATTTAAGATTTTTGTTTTTTTTTTTTTTTTGAACAAAGATAAATGTAATTAACAGAGTGATGGATGTTCAACAAAAAGGTTTTATTTCAAATAAATGACATATGTATCTTGCTAAAAGCTTGTGTAGCAATCTGAACTAATGGAAAATATATATTGTTTTATATTATTTTATAATGTAACGGGAGATATTGAGTGCTTTTGATCTAGAAATATAAGAACTCGAGCCGAACCAAGTTTATTTAAACAAATGCATAACGTCGTATGTACCTTTGAAGTCAATTCATATTTTGCTACTCGGTGGTAGGGCTTTGTGCAAGCCCGTCTGGGTACCACCCACTCACCAGTTATTCTACCGCCAAATAACAGTACTCAGTATTGTTGTGTTCCGGTTTGAAGGGTGAGTGAGCCAGTGTAACTACAGGCACAAGGGACATAACATCTTAGTTCCCAAGGTTGGTGGTTCGTCAATGTGACGATGTAAGGAATAGTTAATATTTCTTACAGCGTCATTGTCTATGGGTGATGGTGACCACTTATCATCAGGTGGCCCATATGCTCGTCCGCCAACCTATTCCATAAAATAAAAAAATAAAAAAAAAATAAAAAATGAATTTGCGTTTATGTAATATGAATAATGTTCCGTATTTTGGTCTCTGTGTCAAACATACTCTCTGATAGTCGTTTGTATGATTTAGTTTTACATAACTGATTATACGAGCCCAAACCCTTATGCTTAGTGAATAGAGTCTAATCTTAACAAACAGATTCGGAAAAGGACAACTTTCGTTTGCCTCAAATTTCTAAAAGGTCATACGAAAGATGCAGATTGTTCTCACATTATTTTTATTTATAATTTTTTAAATGGCATATGTAACACAAATGTTGCACCGTATAATATGAGCGATCTTACATAGCAGTGGAGTGATGCGGATAGCACGCGATTGGTTTCATCGACCGCAGCCATTTAAGGAATTACCAACAATGCGAGCCGATTGTTTTCATAACAAATCACTTCTATTGGTACAAATGGTCGATATCGAAATATGCGTTATTTTTTAAACTGTTAAGTTCTTACAAATAAATTACCCAATAAAAACTCCTTCGTGAGTTGTTTTTCATCATTCATATCATTATTCTCTTCTTCTACTTTTTTTCGGTTTTGTAACACTGTTTGTCAAACTTATGTTCGGCCGCTTGCCGGAGTAATCTTCCTTGGAAACGCTTAAGGTGGTTATTTTTTTGCGACTACAGCACATACAGGCTATTGAGCCACAACATGCTGTTGGTACAGATGAATAACCAAATACTAATCTTCAGTTTTCTACCTGAACCATTATTTGAAAGAGATTTTGTAAAATCTGTTCTGAACTTAATCATAACATGGTATAAAAGAAAATCGCTTACCGCTGTCTGTCTCCGTGTATGCTTAGATCTTTAAAATTACGCAACGGATTTTGATGCGGTTTTTTTAATAGATAGATTGATTCAAGAGGTTTATATGTGCAATACATGTACATATAGTTAAGATATACTGTTAATTTAAGAGGTTTCTGAGAAAGTGGTGTTGTTAAATACACATTCTGTTGTATATTTAGTTTCAGCGTTACTTACCGGAGCGGGTCACTAAGGAACCAACCTACCAAATTTCTAGTTTGTAAGTGTTATAGTTTCTTTGATTAATGAAACGCTAATAACATTTCGTTATTGTTTACAGGAGGAGTTGGAGACGCTACGGGCGAAACTAGAAAAAGTTGAAAGCGAACGAACGCATTACAAGAACGAGACGGAAAAATACGAAAATAAGGTAAGATTAGCTGCATATATCTTAATAGATATATAACTACCGGGACAAGGACTATGCCCCCCGTGTATGCATTTTAGCTCCCGAGATTGGTGGCGCTGTAGCGATGTAAGGAATTGTTCATATTTCGCATTTTATTAACGCCTATGGAGAGATGTGACCGCTTAAGATCAGGTCGCCCGACCTAGTACCTACTTATAAATTAAAAAAATAAAATAAAAAAGTTTTATTGTTGGTAAAAACGCATTCTCCTTGAGAAAATTTGAACGTTAGTACGCTTAGCCGATATATACATGATAGAATTTCTTTCGACATACACATGCATGTATTCTTCATTACCGATCATGAAATTAAAAACACAAATTAGATAAAAAATTAAGTTTTGACCCGAGTTCGAACACATTATCTTCAGTTGAAATTCAAGTGCTATAACCACCGAGCTATCTCGGCTATTTACTTTCATCCGAGTCGCCACCACGTAGGTGATCAACGAGGGACAGATAACAGATAAGGCATGCTAGGTATGCGTTCTATGCGATTACCGGTTAAACATAACCGAGGAAATTAATTAATATTTACCGTTGCTGAACAGCCATTACTTAGACTTATCTTGTGGTGCGTTTCCACTGAATTCATTTGCAATTTCCGTGTTTGCCATTCCTCAAAAAGTCACCGACGATTACGTAACCATTATGCTGTAGCTGATTAACAAAAATAACTGACTTCAAACAATACTTTACGTCAAAATATGCACTAAAAAGTAATTAAATAATTGCGTATTCAATATAATTTTTACAGTTCTCCTAAGTGAATTGAAATGAAAAATATTAAACTAATTAAAAGTCGATTGACGATGACGTAAGGCAATTACAATTATTGTTATATCTGGAATCGGTTCACCCAGTCAAAAGTTATGAGGTAACAAACATAAAAAATACAGTCGAATTCATAACCTCCTCCCTTTTTTTGGGGTCGGTTAAAAATATAAAAGTAACTTTTGTGATCATTGCTTGTTGACTACATGAAAATTGAAGATTTTAGTATTGTAAAGCAGCTATGTATATCTTACTTTATTACTATACTGCTATTTGAAATATTGATAATAATTAAAAAATATAACTCATCAAAAATCTTTAAAATAGTCGTGTGATATTAAAAAATGAGTCGTGGAGGAATTGCTATAGTAATTTATACTGTTTTGTATAAATTATGAGACGTAACAATAGTTATAAGAACAGAGGATGACCTAGGGCGGTGGCTTTCTCAAGGAAGACTTGCCCATTGTGCAGGAGATATCATTACACTCGAATGTGTGCCACAGACACATGCAATCTATATAACATCACTATTTGATCTACGCAAATCCGACGGAACTAGAAAGAGTTTGGAGTAATACAAAAGACAAATGTTTTTAACACTCAACTTCGGTTTTGGACTATTGGTATGGATTAGATGACAAAAATTACCCATTCGCTTTTAGGTGCGTCGACCCGGGTTAGAATCTAGAACCTTGATGTAAACCTATTACGGCTAGTAAGTAGTAATTATTTTGTTTTGAAATTCGAAAATCGATAACAATCAAGATGGCCAGTGGTTAGAACGCGTGCGGGTTCAAACCCAGGCAAGCCGCTGATTCATGTGCTTAATTTGTCTTTATAATTCATCTCGTGCTCAGCGGTGAAGGAAAACATCGTGAGGAAACCTGCATGTGACAGATTTCATTGAAATTCTGCCACATGTGAATTCCACCAACCCGCAATGGAACAGCGTGGTGGAATATGTTTCAAAAACCTTCTCCTCAATGGGCGAGGAGGCCTTTAGCCCAGCAGTGGGAATTTACAGGCTGTTGTTGTAACAATAAGTTACATTTTATGACGCATTTCGAAAACAAAGTTGTATTCGTAATTAAATACTAATACCTACTTGTATATTAACAACAGAACCGGTAAACCTTGAGTCGGGTCAATAACTTTGTTATCAAAAATATTTTGTGAATTTAAATACATACTTTACATATATAAGCACGATCGAAATTCGTAACTTGTCAAAAATTGCAAAATAAAAAAAATACTTGGTCACAGCCAGATCTATTTCATATGTAAAACTTCACAATATATTATAAAACTAATAAATCAAAACTTATATTTTGCTAATAAATATCAATAATCGTTAAAAATATATGTATCTCATATATATTTTTTAGGTTTGCTGTCACGGCATCAGATAAGATCTTTATTTGTTTTTTGCTCTCGCTGGAATAAAGCTATACGTTGTATATACATATGTACGTATATTCTTATCATATACACAAAGATACTTTACTGCGATTATCAAACCCGAACAAATACATGTTACTGGTAGGCTAAAGGAGGAATAACTGATCATTATTTCTAAAACATTATGTCAATGCAATATAAACATACATTTAACAAAAGTATCAATTGAGTAATATAATCATGGAATTTTGAAATTACGATCCACAATTAAACTATAACTAAATGAATAACTTCTACTAAGTGTCAGTAGATCAAGAATCGATTTCGTAATTGTATTATTTGATTGCATATTTTGTCGGCTTTAATAAGTATAAATAAATAAATATTACAGAAGAATGCCAATATGCATTTTTGGAACCACTATTCCGATCCTCCGAGCTAATAATTATCCAGATGTCTTGTAAGAAGACAATAACACGGGGCTTTATTGAATAAATATGCCATTTTAATGTTCGGCTATCATCACCGATTTAAACTGAGAAGAACCGTAAAAGAAACTTATTACTTACTACATAGTAGTCGCCTGCGGATTCGCAAGTAAAAAAGTAGCATACAAAATTTGATTCGAGATGGCCCAGTGGTTAGAACGCGTGCATCTTAACCGATGATTGCGGGTTCAAACTCAGGCAAGCACCTCTGTTTCATGTGCTTAAGTCTTTATAATTCATTTCGTGCTCTGCGGTGAAGGAAAACATCGTGAGGAAACCTGCATGTGACAAATTTCATAGAAATTCTGCCACATGTGTATTCCACCAACCCGTTGGAACAGCGTGGTGGAAAATGTTCCAAACCTTCTCCTCAAAGGGAGAGGAGGCCTTTAGCGCAGCAGTGGGAATTAACAGGCTGTTGTTGTTGTTGTTGTATACAAAATTTCATCAAATTCGTTTCAGCCGTTTGGTATTGAAAGAGCGTCAGACAGCCAGAGTTACTTTCACATTTAATAGTTTTAATAACTAAATTGTAAAACGGTTTGAATCATTTTTTTAACAATATTTTAAGAAGAAATCATAACCAGAATATCTAGCTGTTATATACAGGTTCAAGCATTATTGAAGGTATATTATTTTTTTCAATAACTTGTCCAGACCAGCTCTGGTCGCCCAGGGTGTCATTACAATAATGACCTAAGCAGTGCGGGGCAAGTGGTTTGATCTTGGCAATACATGTTTTTTGGTCAGTTAACTTACTAGTTATTGCGTTTTACTCTTTAATGACTTTAATGACGATATTCAATAAAAACTTGCGTTAATGAATTCAAGATTGAAAATAACTTTATATTTTCAGATGATTCGAGCTATAATAATATGTCTGCTTGATAAATCCTACTAATATTTTAAATGGGAAAATTTTAGAGGATGGATGTGTGTATGTATATTTGTTACTCTTTCACGAAAAAACTACTGAACTGATTAGGATGAAATATTGCAGTAATATAGGTTATAAATCAGAATAACATATAGACTACAATTTATAATGATTATATGTAATTTGTTCATAATATAACGATATATATATGATGCACCCGTGGGAAACCGGGGCGAGTCGTTATCTATGAATAAATATTGAAATTTTCAAAATTAAAAACTAGAGTAATCCTTAGCCCAACAGTGGGACGTTAAAGGTATGTTTGGGATTTACTTTATTATACCTGTATATACATAATTTGAATTTTATGGTGTTTAAATTACTATACAATAATGGTTTTCATTTGAAACGTTTTTTATCATCAACGCCATCTATCGGATAGATCTCGTACTATCTACAAAGCTATAATTCCTACGTATTTTCTGTATTAACCGCATATGATTTCAAGCATCTATTTGAACCTTTCAGTATACCTATTACTAATAGGTAACACTAGATGATGTTGTTACATTAATTAAAACATGATTATGTTAAGATTAATGATTTACGTCAAACCTATCACCATAATTTTCGCTTGTTCAATTGTTTAATATTTTCTAATTGAATAAAAAAGTTTTGAATTTAAATATGGAATTTGAATTTTTTTACAAAAAAGTTAATCGTAATTCGTATCTATCTATCTATCTTTGGTTAATATCCTCTCTGCTAGATTATTTTGTGTCGTGTCTAAATCTAGGATTCAATTAAACATAAATATATAAATGTAAAGTTAGCGATTGTCGCAATTGAAAACAATAGGATTTGATTATTATTAACCTGCGTTCAATGATGCGAAACGCTTTAACTAGTACAATCAGATACAAAATTATATATAAATGAAGTTTATTAGCCTGCCGTTAAACCTAATTTCCCAAAAGAACTTTTGGTGCTTAAGACTTTCTTACCATAACGAATCGTCTAAATCGCAGCTGCGAACTAAGATGACTATAATTTATTGGAAAGATTTCAATATAGTTATGTTTAGAAGGATACATTTTTATTATCACTGAACCGATTTTGATGATACTTTTTTCGTTGAGTTGAGTAGTTTATTATTTATATTATTTCATCGGTACTTACATTATTGAGTTTATTGAAGAGGATTTATCGAATCGTTTTATTTTTCGTACTATCTAAGTGAGTTTTTTGAATATTACAGTTATAATTTTACGACATCACCGTACACCGTACACCGCTCTAAGGTCCCGGGTTCGATTCCCGGCCTAGTCGATGTAGAAGGTTTATTAGTTTTCTATGTCGAGTTGGGTCTGGGTGTTTGTGGTACCTTCGTTGCTTCTGATTTTCCATAACACAAGTGCTTTAGCTACTTACAATGGGATCATAATGTATGTGATGCTATCCAATATTTATATTTATTATTATATAAAACAATGTTATCGATATTAATGAATTCGTAGCGACATCGAAGATCCCATTCAAACTTGTCAAACTATACGGTCTAGTTTGTTTTTTTAACACACAATTCCCTCCATAAGGAATCTTCATTTACGAGTTTCGCAGGTGACTGTACGAAGCCGCTCTCCTTGGTACAACTGAGTCTCGTGTCAACATCTTATTTACTATTATATTTTGTGATCGTTTTACCAAAGCGAACGCTAAATCGACGGTTCAGTATCGAAAGTCGTTAAAATTCTATGAAAATTTAATAATAATAATAATACATTTTTTGGAAACTATCTCTTCGTAATGATAATTATTCATTAGTTTCGAATTAAAATCGTATTAAAATCGATAATCGTTTTCGAATCACGTCGTTCGAGTATAGTTAGTTGGAATCGGTATTAATTGAAGTGAATTGTTCATTGATTCGTTATTACTTCATGGATCAACGTCACAAATGCATGTAAGTGCTATTTTAATAGTAATTAAAAGTTTTACTGGGAAGTGATTTTGTGGGGTCCTATTTGGTAGTTCTTATTTTGATTTCGTAGTCGTAGTTCGTTAGACGACTGCGTTATCGAGATAATTACTAGCAAGTGTTTTAGTAGGGTCCTATTTGGTAGTTTTTATTTTGATTTGGTAGTCGTAGTTCGTTAGACGGCTATGTTATCAAGTGTTTTGTTTCGTTTTGTGACCATTCATTGTAACCGATATGAATGTAAGTTTTTGTAACTCTAATTTATATATTATTTGTAA
Organism: Vanessa cardui; assembly: GCF_905220365.1. Lineage (NCBI taxonomy): Eukaryota > Metazoa > Arthropoda > Insecta > Lepidoptera > Nymphalidae > Vanessa > Vanessa cardui. Next base: position 13,994,681 of record NC_061132.1, on the reverse strand, counting down.
GCTATTCTGAAGAGTTCTATTTGGTAATTCATAGGTTTTGGTTTGTCGTTTGAAGTTATTTTTAACCGACTTCAAAAAAAGGAGGTTCTCAGTTCGATTGTTTGTATATATGTATGTATATATGTTTGTCCCCGATTATCTCGCGTTTGGCTAAAGCTATTTGGATGCGGTTTTCAGAAAAGTATTTGTTACATTCATGAGAAGGTTTTAGTGCTTCAACCGTATCGAAAAAAAGGAGGTTCTTGGTTTGACCCATAGTTATTATTATTTGTTATAGTCTGTGGTTTTTGGTGTTAACTTAAAAGTATAGGTTAATTAGTCTAATTAATTTCCATGGAAGGTGCAATATGTATGAATTTGCTTACGTCCTATTCGCCCTCTAGTGTTCGTTTAGAGAACCATTTCAGAAATGTAAACATAACTGCAAACAACATTAACTACAGGTAACATCTTTACATAGTATAAAACAAATTAGCTTGTCACTGTCTGTCCCTAAGTATGCTTAGATCATTAAAAATGCGCAACGGATTTTGATGGGGATTTTTTTAATAGATAGAGTGATTCAAGGGGAACGTGTTTGTATAATACATGGATAACATAGTAAAGACTCACTGATAATTTTAGAATCTTTTAATGTGATGTTGAAAATAAACACATTATTTGCGCTTACATTGCAAACGCTGCCTAAACCTGATCTGTTACTATTATATTGCAGCCATTCGAAGCCGGGGCGGCTTGCTAGTATATAATTGTATGTTAACGTAAAAAAAAAGTAAAATAAGAGGCTGTAAACTTCCCATTGCTGGGATAATGCCTCTTCCATTAAGGAGAGGGCTTTGAACATATTCCACCACGCTGTTCCAATGTGGGTTGGTGGAATGCACATGTGGCAGAATTACGATATAATTAGACACATGCAGGTTTCCTCACGATGTTTTCGATGATGCCGAGCACGAGATGAATAATAAACACAAATTAAGCATATATATATATATATATATATATATATATATATATATATATATATATATATATATATATATATATATATATATATATATATATATATATATATATAGTGGTGCTTGCCTGAGTTTGAACCCGCAATCATCGGTCAAGCTACACGCGTTCTAACCACTGGGCCATCTCAGCTCTCGTATACTATATAAACTTAATATAATGAACGATATCTGTAACATAATTAAATATTGTGTACATGTTCGTCTTACTATTCGTATTAACAACTAATATTTTTCTTTATAAATCAGAGTTGTCTTTACTTTAAAAAAATTAAAAATCCTGTTAAATTTTCTCATTCGTACTCCCATGGCAACGATTACAAATGAGAAACGCCTATATCTACGTTGACTCACGAATTCTTGTGGAAAAATTATAGAAGTTTAATACGTCGACGCTTTTTTTTCTAATTATATTTATATCGTTTCGGTCAAGGCAACGTGTGTACAGTCGGGATAAGAAAAGGTTCGTCACCTTAAGATCTATTTTCGTGTGCTCAGTATGAGCGATAATCTGCTTTACCGATCGAGAATGACATATTACGTCGCAATGATTCGATGTTTAGATTCAAAAGGTACTAAGAGTTTAAGACTTGATAAAGGAATGACGAAGGTTTTCTTACTCTGACTGTACATACATACGCTATGATGTTTATTTGTGTATTTTTATTTTAAGAATAATTGTGTTGGAGCGTGGGAGACCATGTTGGTATGCCGCTTGAAAATAAAATATTTAGGTTTTATTTTTAATTGGTAAGATATTTATTTATTCCAACCGGAGATCTAGATTCGAATTGTAATTCATCTCGTGATCGGATGTGAAATCTGCATGTGGCGGATGGACTCCTGTAATATTGGAGCATGAGTAATATATTATATATACACATATGAATGAATTAATGAATTATTCTTTATTGCACACCACAAACAAAAAACATAAAAAAGAAAAAGGAAAGTAAAACAAAATTAATAAAATAAAAAACAAGAATTAAAAAAAAAAAACAAAACAAAAGAAGTACATTAAAAGTGTTGTACAACGGGCGGACTTATGGCTTGTTAGCCATCTCTTCCAGACAACCCAATCAAAGGGAGATTTCAAAACCATCGGCGTAGGCAGTGCAGTCATAAACTTACATACAAATATTTACACACTAATACTTATACTTCCTATATATAATATATGTAGTATACCTATAAGTAGTTATCGATTTTATAGTTTTAATAATTTTCATATTAACTTACGGCCGTGGATTCACGCGTGTGAGAAATAGAGGAAAATAATGTAAAGTAAATTATTTGAAATATATAGTAACAAATTTCATTTGATTTTATTATCAGCGGAAAATATCCAAATAAATTGATGCTTGTTGGTATTGAACTCGAAATCATCAGTTAAAATTGACATTTTTTAATCACTGAGTCTTCATGGCTCGTACACCAAAATTCAAATATAATTTGCGAGGCATCGAACTCTCAGAATTATAACATAATTAGATTGTTTCAATATTCCAGACTGAAATAAAAATGTTTGAAATTCAGGTCAAACGAGTCATGCATAAAATTACTTCGTGAAAACGTGCCGAGCTTGTGGCGTCTGTCAAATTTTGCTATATAACAAACGAACACAAGCCGCTTAATATGCCTATTAGTTGTACGACGTACGTACGTCAGTCTATACGGATTGCCTTATAGACTGAGAGTCAGAGTTCCGCAGATTTATAGTATATTTTCTATCTATGTGTGATAAGGTGCGATCACCAGTGGCATAGTTATCGTAGGGCAGGTGGTGCAGTACACCAGGGCCCCTAAGTTCAGGAGGCCTTCTAAACAAAAGCTTAAGCTTCTGAAGCTAGAAAAACACGACCCTGCGCGCAAGATTTCTTATTTGGTATCTATAATTTTAAAGGGTAATCATTAGTTAAAGAGAGATGGGAAAGAGGGAGTGAGGGCCCGATTCTTTTTCTATGCACCGGGGCCCTTCCTCACCTAGCTACGCCACTGGCGATCGCTTTTATTTCATAACATCATCATCATCATCATCACAATCAAAGGAATCGTTGATAGGAATCGTTGATATAGTACGACATAACTTAGATGTAGCGTCGGCAAATTCAATAAAACCGATTACTGCCTATTTATATAACCAATAGAAATCTCCCTATCGCGCCATTCGACGCTATTCGTTGCTAAAGATTCGACTAAATCGACATGTAAAATTGACGAATATATTAGATCATATGATATTACAAGTTATTACGTTTGTGTAAAGATCATATTCACATAAGATAAAATATTGACAATTTGGGATAGCGTACTTTATTCGGATGTGATCGGTTTTTCGAATTTTACCGATGCTACATCTGAGTTGTGTCGTACTATAACTGTACTGTAAATCTGCGGCGCGCTGGCTCTTGGACTATTACTGATATCGCCAAGCCGATCGTTACGTAAGAGAATACGTACGGACGGACAGTGCGATGCACGCAGACGTAATACTGAAACGTCGATAGTTGTAGTATTGAATACAGTAGAGCTATTTCTGGTTAAAGAACTTTATTACTCATAAAGAACCTTACAGTTCACTTGACAATTAGCAATACATATAACTTATATACGAAGTTTCTTTTAGTGGAATCTGAGACAGTAATGCTGCACTGTTGGCCGCATATCCTGAGGTCGTAGATTCGTACTGTGCCCGGTCTCTTGATAAATAAATTCGTTTGCTCTTGATCTTTTTAAATCGGCTGACAAGCAACTAGGTATTAAAGTTTCCTGTGGTTTGCTCTCGCTAGAGGCAAACGGCAGGAAATTTAAATATTAACGATTCAAAAACGCTGTATTTTTAAGTTTATTTGAATAAAAGTCGTTTGATTTGACTTGATTTGATATGTTTGCAATCTTACTGGTATTATTAACATTACACAATAATGACACGGCGAGTGTGAGAGAGAGCCTAGATGACTCAGTGGTTAGAACGCGTGCATCTTAACCGATGATGGCGGGTTCAAACCCAGGCAAGCACCATTGAATAATCATGTGCTTAATTTGTGTTTAAAATTCATCTCGTGCTCGGCGGTGAAGGAAAACATCGTGAGGAAACCTGCATTTGTCTAATTTCACAGAAATTGGTGGAATATGTTCCAAGCCTCCTTAAAGGGAGATGAGTCCTTAGACCAACAATGGGCTATTTACAGGCTGTCGTTGTTGTTGTTGAGTAAGAGACCCTGTCTGTTACGTTTGTATGACCGTAGCATTATGTTGGGACTTGTCTGCGCTGCGTCCAAATCATGATGATTTATTTGACTCGAAATAAACCATCGGTTGAGAAAATTATATATTTAATGCTATTTATTGGTAATTATTGTCAAGAGATGGAAAATCGAATTTTCCTTCTGGAAATGTCGACTATCTCGATATAAATATATGAGATGTGTCTCGTTGGCGTGTATTCGGTCGATCTCGTAGCTTTTGTTAAAATAACTCAAGGATTTAAAACGCGAAACGTCAGCATCAACGATACATCTTGTGTCAGACTTGTGACTTTCTGACGTGTGTTTTGATTTTGTGAAAACGAATAATCCTACTAATTATTATAAATGCGAAAGTTTGTTGGATGTGTGATCTCTTTCACGAAAAAAATTTCGGAACGGAATTGGATGAAACTTTACAATACAGTAAAGTAACAGTCTGTAAAGTTCCCACTGTTGGGATTAGGCCTCCTCAACATGTTCCAACATGTTCCAAACCCTCTCCTTAATGGAACATTAAGGAGAGGGTTTGGAACATGTTCCACCATTCTGTTCCAATCCGGGTTGGTGGAATGCATATGTGACAGAATTTCGATGAAATTAGACATATGCAGGTTTCCTCGCAATGTTTTCCTTCACAGCCTAGCGCGAGATGAATTATAAACACTAATTAAGCACATACATATAGCGGGGCTTGCCTGGGTTTGAACCCGCAATCATCGGTTAAGATGCACGCGTTCTAACCAATGGGCCATCTCAGCTCTTTTTATAGTAATATAGGTTATAGATCAGAATAACGCATGGACTACAATTTATAATGATTTTATGTAATTTGGTCATGATATAACGATACATATCAAGCACTCGTGCGAAGCCGGGGCTAGTCACTAGCTTAATTATAAATTCTTATTCATAAGTGTACCGATACACTCGTACAGAATAACTGTATGTTTTGACACTTAAAAATTAATAAATTATTGGGATTGTTAACATATTAACCAGTATTGATATTGATATATCTCCCTCTTTCTACAAGTTTTAGAGATTGTTCCACCACGCTCTACTAAGTCAGTCGCATTGCCCTACAAATACTTAGTCGAAATCAAAATAATTTCTAATTAAATAATTACGTAATGTGTTTGCAACGACTTTACATTCTTTGATTAATTACTTATGTAATTTTAAGTAAATTATTAATCACAGTGAAATGTTTTATTGAACTGAATTTAATCATTTTGATTGCGACTAATGTAAGTAATTATAAGTGTTATATAAAACAAAATATAATATAATATATTTTGATAGGTTCATTAAACGGTTATAAAATGTTTATAAACAAATTACATAACTACAATTTTTTGGAACGACCAAATACTATCCTTAGTGGTGTGCGTGCGTGCGTGCGTGCATGTGTGAATGTGTTAGTGTGAGTGTGTACAAACAACATACTTTATTGAAATAACCTCGTAAAAAATGCGTTTGATTTGTCGTTTCAAAATCAACGGTTCATAACATAAACTTTTTTTTTTTTGTTGTTAATAATCGTTAAAATTTTATACTGAGTAGGCTTAGAATATATAATTTATGCCCTTGTCTGCATTAATTTAATTAAAAATTTAATTCTATTATTTTTGTTAGTCGTCTATAGCCTATCGATATTTTTATCTACAAAAACATAGTGAAGAACATCAACAATATATTTGTATTACAAAATCTATTACCAACTAATATTAAACTACATTTATTACACGAACAAGCTAATTTCTTTAACGGAATGACGCTAAGGCGTAGATACATATATCAAAGTTTATTTATGTCGAAACGTCCTTAAGCGTAACGTAACGTGACGTTAAATCATATATTATATATACTTCAAAAATAGACTGTCTGTCTGACGTAAAAATTTTCATTCATTTCCATTCTGACTGACAGATTATAACATAAATAATGATATAGATTGAATTACATTATGATTGTATATATGCTACAGCCAAAGTAATAAATCTGGATATTATGTATAATGGCTATTTTGCATAATATCTACTCAATTTGGTTAAAGTGATAATGGACACAAAATTAATCACATTAACTAGCTATTATATACAATATCTTCGATGACTTGGATAATGTAATAAAACACGTAGGTATGTATTTAAAATTATAAAATTATATTTCAATTTGCCTTAACTAATCAAAAAAATTATTTAAAAAATTAAAATAACATAAGATAGTAATTTCACGTCAATTAACATTTTGATAAAATTATTTAACTTTAATTTATAAAGTAAATTTAAAGCTCACTGGATATAAAACCAAAAAATTAAAACACAGGGATCAACACCCAATAAAGACAAAAATAATAAAGTTTTTAAAACGAACTGACATTAATTAACCAGGTCATAATTATTATTTATTCTTACAAGTAAGGCTCTTGTGACATTTTGAGTTACACATGAGGTTTGACTTTTTACATTTACACCTATTTGAAATGCATTCTCTAGTACAGTTGCAATGCTGAAATCTTTGGCCGCCAAGATGTGACTCTTTTTTTTTGCACATTCCCTGATGGCAACTTCATGTTGAGGAACGGTATCTATTGTAAAAAACGTTTCTTTGCAGACAGTGAACTGATTCTTTGCGTAAAGTTGAAGATGAAGAGAGGGAGGGGTAACAAGTCGACTAGACCGTATTTATTACTTTGACTAACTATGATACGTTATTATGAATAATGTCCAGACAAAGTGATTAATTTATTACTTTGTCTAGTGAATTTGGCCATTATATATAATGACCAGTCTTTATGTATAATAGCTATTTAATCACTATGACTGTAACATATATAACACGTAGACTGGTGTGTGGCTTCACATACATACAATAGAAACCCACAATTTAGCTATATGTATATAGTTTGAAACAAATGGTCTTAATAGTTCTTTGCTAATACCTATTTAGTTTGATAAGGTACTCGAGAAAGTGAAAATTCGTAGAAATTTGAATAAATAGAACCAATTCGTAAATATTATTTGTAACAAAAACGCTTCAATAATGACGATCGTATTTTCGTACTTCTTTCGTATATTCAAAGTGGATATATCGGAGTGTTCTGTCAGCGAATATTTTTCGACTAATTAACGTTCTCGAAACTGAACGTCTTCGTAACATGCGTAGGATTGCGTAATTACAAATATATGACGGATGTTACACTATTGGCGTGCATCGGTTTTGGCGCGCGTTGTTATTCTATCATTCAACTCGCCAGCCCACGAGCCCCACAAATCTATATCGACTTTTATCAAACTTTTACTCATATGCAACTGTACGAAGTTTATTTTTAAATGTCATTAAGAATTAACACAAAAAATACATAACAGTAGGTTGTTCCTATAATTACACAGATTTTTTTTAACTTTGCCGATTTAAATTACTTGTAACATATAAAAGTAACTATTAAGTTTTTTTGCCGGTTTATCTTTGTAGAATCTACATTCCGAATCGTTAGTAGCTTCACTTAAAATAATTTTTAAAATGACCATTCAAAATTGCAGGTAAAACGTATATGAATAAAGTATATTTTAATTTAGTTAAATTGCTAAACCGAATTCAATGAAAATGTTTATGGAGATTTCACCATAACAAACGTACTAATTCTGTGCGAATTAATTAATTGTAGTATTATTAGACTAGGATTGAAATGAGCTTCATCCAACTACATGAAATTCGTAAAATAATAACAGAAATAGTCACAACTCCGGCGAAACTATTTGCAATACGATTTACACGAAATTCTTATTTATATTTAAAAACATCTAAATTTATACCTTATTAGTATTCTGATATAACTATACAATTTCACACAAGTTACGTTTTTGGTTATACGAGCATACTTAAAAATATATCGTAATGAAAAAGTTTCGTTAAAACAAATTCTTGGCAGAACCAAAATTGTTATTTGCCAAACATAGAATATTTTTACAAAATCTCTCGTGCGTAAAAGATATAATATATAGTTATTGCTTATTTTCATTTTGCCAAGAGATTATTGAGATTTTATAAGCGAACCAAAACATCTCTCTACAGTAAACAAACGACTGTCGCCGAATCGTCACAGTGCATTCCAATACAGAGCTGTCATGCCTAATGTTTGAAACATATTAATTAAATAAACATTTTTTCATAATTAAACACTGGCATTATAAAAATACATACTTATAACAATATAGATGTAATCAAACAATCAAACTTAAATGCAAAATCAAATTAAACTTTATTCAAGCGTGCACAAGCACTTTTGAATCGTCATTTAACAATTAAGTGAAGCTACCAAATACTTTTATTCAGTATAGAAGCATTACACTTACTTATTGATGGTCAAATTAAACACTACCACCGGTTCGGAAAAGTAACACCCTGACCTAAAAAGAACTGATGAAAGATACTCAGCGGGTCTTTTTTTTATCAAATTAATTAAATACTCACATATTGAAAAATTTTTTTTGGTATAGATTGGCGGACGAGCATATGGGCCACCTGATGGTAAGTGGTCACCATTACCCATAGACAATGAAGCTGTAAGAAATTTTAACTATTTTTAAATCATCAATGCGCCACTTACCTTGGGAACTAATAACAACGAATTCCTAGTTTAATTCCTTAGGTGTGCTATAAATCATAAACACACTAATTGTATAGCAACCTTTTGTACATTAGCGTTCCTGAACTTTTTTTTTAAATCGTAAATAAGTTCATATGTACTGGGCATTTGGATGGCCTGCATGTAGTAACGCTGCAAGAAACTAATCGATAGACATGACCCCGGTCTTGTAACTGACTGGGAATGCTTTTACTGGTGAATATATCCTCGATTACACTGGGTGCGAATCCCCATTTAGACTGATCATCTTTACAACTACATCAATTATATCAACGTTAATACTTGAAGTAAACTTCATTTTAACAATAAATGTATGCCGAGAGTAATAAAATTATATTAATAGGCCAATATTTAAAGTTTTTTTTTAATTATACTAGAAAGTCTTAACACAGCTTGTGTTAAGACTTTCTAGTATAATTATAGATCAATATCTAATATTTGTTTAGTAAATGCGCTTGCGCAGCCGATACGCAAGGTCGGATACGTGCGTAAGTAAACACTTCTATGAAGGACTAGTATATTTTGAAGGTTTAACGGGCGTCATTCTGAATTGCACTTCGACATCTACATAAACTAAAATAGTCGAGCGGCGACGACTGCCCGGCGACCGAGTTAGCCGGCGCAGTGCGTTCGCGGAGCCCTCTCGCGACGGTTCTATTTCCAACCGATGTCCCGACGCACATCGCGCCGCTCGCGACACTAATACTGCACGGTGAAATGGCACTGGACTCTCACCACGGGAAACACTTCCGCTTGTCTAGGAAACGTAAATAATACACGTCAAACAATATGCCGAACGTAAGCTCAGAGATCCAACCTCCCAAAGGCATGAATACCAAACCGCTCAGTATCCAGATACCGGAAACGAAGACAAATGGCACATCAGCTTCGACCAATGGAATACTGTCGCCGAATTCCGAATCGCTCCTATCGCCTCCGATATTGGATTCGACTCCCAAGAAACCACCTAAGGCGCCGTTCGGAAGAGCTATTCTGCCTGTAAAGAAATCTAAAACGTTACCTATACAATTCGAAGAGAAAGTACCATCTCAGTTCTGTACCGGTCTCCTAAATGGTAAAAAATTATTCGTCACTAAACCTCTGAAAGAAGTCCGTACGATCCCTCAGTCGACAACAGAGAATGGAAATTATTTAACAACTCGCTCGCCTAGTCCATCATATAAAAGGACTATGTCGCTTTCGGTAGAAACAGGTTCCATAGCGGAGCTCGCGAAGCGTCACGGTTCAAACAGCAACCTACTCATCTCACGGTCACCGAGTCCTTTGTCGTACAGCAGCGTGAAAAGTTCTGCCAGCCAATACTCAACGTGCAGCAGCAATGGCACATATGTACCGTTATCTCGTTCCTCCAGCATGAATTCGTCACTTTACAATAGGAGTCCGACTCCTCGTCGAATGTATCCACAGACTTGTGATAGTTCAGAAGCAGTTGACCTAAAGGAACTGAAATCAAAGGAACAGGCTCCCGTTGTTTTCGACGCCAATCTATCATTCGTCCTTGGTTGTAAAAAACAACCCGTGAGACAGAGGTTTAAACCAATCGCGGCTCATTTAGAGGAGGGCACATCTTCAAACTATTTGAGTTCAAAGATTGACAACTTTTTGAAAAGAACCGATCATGTTATGGACGAATGGAGAAGATTGGGTCACAAAGGTGAACCTGATCTGGACGTGTACTATGACGGCAAGAGAAGGAAAATCGGAAGATCTAAGTCAGCCACCAATATCATGATAAAGGGTTTTACTCTGTTCAGCCGCAGCGGAAGTAGAGCTAGTAGCGTGTGTCGATCTTCCAGAGGAATCTCTGAGGATAGGACAACCGTTTCTGAAATGGACGAGGTCAGTAAATGATGGACAATGCTATTAATATCGCTCGTGAGATGTGTAATGTAAAGATAATAGTTAATAAATGATCGTTGGCTATTAGACAGTTTCACGCGCTGGTAATGGCGCTTAAGAAACGGCCGCTATTACCGAACGAACGCGTCGTCTGCCAAGAGCTTTATTTTTTCATTGTTGACTTCACACACTAGCTTTTACGAATGCGTAAGATTTTTGGCTGCCGATCATCTTGAGTGAGCGTCGTCAGATATAGAAACGGGAAGTTTGTATTATTTATTATAATTTTGAAATTCAATAATAATGATTCGATGGTTGTACGTATTTAAACCGATGGGAAATTCCGAATGCGCTTGGCAAGCGACGATGCGTTGTGGCGAATGCAGATCCATCAAATAGTTGTTACAGTTAGACCTCCCACTCTCTGCTAACGTGTTCCAATTTTAAACTGTTCCCTGAATTATCACTGAGTCGTTAGTGTCCATTCATCATTATAATATATGTAATCATTTTGTTGTATCAACAATGAAAATTAGTTAATTATTTTTATCGCAAATATAAAAAAATTAAGAATATATTTATTGTTGTGTGCGTGAATAACACAATAGATATTGCATGATTTTTTTGATTGATTTTTATCTTTGTTTTCTATAGTTATTCAGCACATCGATACTCAATCGAAAGGATTGGTACAAAGATTTCCCATTGTTCTAAATAGTTACTGTATCAACAAAATCACTCATGAAAGATTCAGTTCATAACAAACGTAATTAAAGATATATAATGTTGAATAATATATAAATTACTTTAACTATAGATTAATTTTTAGCTAAACTTCGAATTGCATTACCGATTGTTTCATCCGTCTAAATTGTGTTATAATCTCGTGTTCGGTGATTAAAGAATACTTCGTAACAAAGTTCATAAACATATCACATGAAATTTTACTACATGTATGCATTTTATGAGCCTAACCCGCATTGAATTGGTGATGCACACCCAAACCTTTAAGAGGAGTGGTTTGGACCAGAATTTGAAACTATTTTTAAATGTATTATTACATTCTCTCATTGTAATATTTGTAGCCGAGTGTTGCAATAATAACATACCGTAACGAACACTGAATCAAAATTATTGACAATTTACCTCGCTCCAGATTATATATGCGATGTTTAATGTCTTTCCTGTGCTACGAGATTGTAATAAACGACTTTGATGCTTGTAACGTAGACGCAATTTGTTTAAAACGATTAGAGAATACATAACACGCTGTTCCAAATGTTATAATGTATTTATTTACACTAATAATTGTTCAATGCGACTTTGCAATGTTTAGTGATGGTTTAATCACGGCTGTTATTAAGTTAGGCCCTTTTTATAATTAACTAGCGATCCGCCCCGGCTTTGATAGGTTGTTTATATGCATCGTTATCTTACGACCAATTTATATACAATCATTATAAATGGTGGCCTATTTGTTATTCTTATGTATAACCTATATCACGATCAAATTTCATCCAAATCTGTCGAGTATTTTTTTCGTGAAATAGTAACATACAAACCTACAACTATCCTCACAAACTTTCGTATTTGTAATATTAATAGGTAGTAGGAGAAGTAGGATATGACTAGTATAGTTTAGTCCGGTTTGAACGTGGATGTAAAACACAAAGATCCCCCTTGGCGTGTCCTAAAGCTCGTAGTCATCACCGAATTGACGGTGTTAGGAATGATTAATAATGATTCCAGTGTCTGTATGGTAATATGTTAATTACTTACGATAATGTCGCCCAATACATTAATAATAACAAATGAGCCAGTGTAACTACAGACAACATCTCACTTCCAAAAGTTAGTAGCACATTGATGATTTAATGAGTGGTTACTATCTCTCATAGCGCCTATGTCTCCGCGGGGGCGACTACTTACCATCAGGCGGCTGATAATAATAATTACCGAAAACAGTCGTCTTTAAAATTAATTTTAAAATTGACCATTAGTGACGTGTATTTTAGTCTATGTTTTTATAGGATTACCCTCAAGATAATATCATCTATCGAATAATAATCGTTGAATCCCTAGTCATCACTTGGAAGATGTGATGACTAGTGTTCTACTCCCGTTCCTCATTACGAGGTGGATTAGTTAATCTATTTAATTAAGGAGACATAAACGAGTAAAGAAAAGTCAGCTATCAATCGGCGAAAGGATAGAAAGAAATTCTTAAAAAATGGTAATTTATGAGCATATTTTCAAGCCGACTAAGTCTAAGCTAAGTCTTGTCTGGTAAGAGTTTTCGTTATCGATATTATACGAAAATGTAGATATATTAGTATTTGTTTCGATCTCGTAATATAACATACTACTACTACTATTCAAAGTGATAAATACTTTATAAAAAATAAACTGACTTAAAAATTACAATCAGCTAGTGAACTAAAGACAAAAATATGTCTATGAAACTACTAGACCGATTATAATTAAACTTGCACTGTTCCCTAAGTGTACCTAACTGAGATTAAAAGCGATCATTTCAATACGTTAGTTTTTAAGAAATCCGTGAACAATCATACTAATATAAACTTACGAGATTAGGCAAACTTGCTATCCTTTTTTTTTAGAAGTCGGTTTCGTAATGTTACGTCTTTGAAAGGCAATACGTCAGTAAACGTAAATGTGATTTATAACTAATTAATATACAGTATAGACCCAGTACACTACATACTAGTCGAGCCCAGTTAAACCAACGTGCAAATTACGTTTACGTTAAACTTGGGATGAGTTTCAAATTCAGCTAGTGACACCTCATTCAATTTGTCTGTACTTAATTTCTCTATTGCTCCTATAATTCATTCATCGCAAGTTCGACTGGCTTAGGATACATATCTTGGCCCAATTGTGGGAAATTTATTGGCTGTTACATTTCATTGTTTTATTTATTTGAAAGTTTGTATATATTATTGACTGGTAGTTGCTCGCTGATTTTACGGGTTGGTCCTCAAATTTAAGGCGTAAAAAATGCCACGTACCTCATTGGAATTCGAACTCTTTTCAGAAAAAAATGCAAATTACTTGTGATTTGATCGTCGAGGCAGAAAACATACAGTGTTGTTTTTTAGCATTAGTACAGATTAATTACAACCGATGTATCCGCGGATTCTACAGACAGAAACAGCGAATACATCGTCGTCGTATCAAATAAATATCTCGTATAAATTCTTAACCAAGTACCCGCTGAAGCTGCGCCAACATATTTCATTGCTAATGATTAATTTAGTATCGAACTGAAAGATGGCCGAATAGCGTTTGTGTTTAAATTTTTGTAAATACGCCAAAAATTGAGAGGCGTTACTTTTTAAACGCTCACGTCAAAATTGTGTGTTAAAGTATCTGTTAAAGATTTCTATTTATATTTAGTTGTCATTATTATATGAAAATTTAACAAGTTCGTGTATTTGTAGTGATTTTTTATCTACATTGGGTTTTGTGTTTAGAAAACATAGATTTATTCTAGTGGCATAGGGGTCTATTACGGCAAAATTAAGAGGATTTACTTAAAAATAATGTTCTCATTTCTTCTAAAAAATAACAATAGGTCATTTTTTAAACTATAAGTCGAGATTTTCCACAAAATTTCGATGTGGCATTTCTTACAGTGCTCAGAGATACTGCTAAAGTTGAATCCGGCACAAATATGTATCGAATATACGGAGCTTGCGATGCTTGAAATGTCATAAAATTCTCGATGTAAAATAATCTGCTTTCGTTGCAAAAACATTCATGTCACGTCAAAGTCACGCGGTTCACTATTTCGATTTGTTTAAATTTAAATTGCGAACACACGAAGGCCGTTGTTGACCATTGTTGTATCGTTAAGTCATATGTTTTCTTATTGTTCATAGCTATCAGAAGTCGGTGGCGAATTAGGGGAGGAAAGGGCGGCAGCGGCTTTGGCGACGGAGAGGGCGGACGCTGAAGCAGCAGAGAGACTGCGCGTCGAGAGGGACAATAGAGAGCTGCTGGCCAACAACCAGAGACTACAGCAGGTTTGTGACATTACGCAAATAGACAAAAAACCATTAAAGACCGCGACATATGACGTCATGTCATGACCTCGTCTTATGTCCTTAAAAGAAAAAATAATTGTCTATCTAAAATTAACGTTGTAATTGATGATTTGATAATTTCCAGGCATCCGAACGCTTGGAGCTGGAACTCTTGCACTGGCGTTCCGCTGAGAACGGCGGTGCAGAACCTTCAGACTCGGAAGGATCAGAGGCCGAAGTGGGGGGCAACAGCGATAAGTACAAGAGGCGGTTCGAGCGAGCGCATCGCGAACTGCAATTGTTACGCGCACAGCTACGTCGACAGCACGAGGATGACCTTGAACAACTGGTCACCGTCAAGAAGCAGCTTGAGAAGAAGGTAAGAACTTGAATCAATACAAACATTTTGGACCTAATATCCTTAAAATGTAAGGAAGAAAATATGCTTAAGGAAATGTGTCTCCAGTTGTCTACATTCTAGTCTAATACGATCTAGTTTAAAAATACAGTGTAAACTCCATGTAACGTCACTCGATTTAACGGCAAACTCTCTAAAGCGTCGAAATCAATTGGTTTTAGTTGGTTTAGCTTGTATTCCATACAATGATACACTCTACATAGCATCACACCCACTCTCAATAACGACAAAAATTGAGAAATAAAAATTATTTTTTTTCCTTTTAAGTTGCTAAAATTAGAAAAAACTGCGCATCTGTGAACGTTCTTTTGTCGCTTTATTATTCTAGCCCTCAATAAACTCGATTGTCGGCACCACGCATTAGGAACTTTCTAAGAAATTCGTTAATTTGTTTACAAATTGGGATTGCTTGCACGTGTAGACTGTGACCATGCCTAATAAGTATGAGTCATGGATTACAACGTTATCATATGTATTCTACGATTGATGAGGTGGAAACAGAACTTGAGTTTGATAGCGACGACGACCTTCCATTAACTGAGTGGATTCAGCAGGTCAACATGGCAGGAAATACGGTAAATTTTCAAACATACATCGAAGTAGACAACTGCCTGCTTACAACGGCTTACAACGGCTTCACTCACAGACATAGAAATTTTGGATTCAGTGAGAAAAAACTGAGGTTAAAGAATAAAGAGATGAAGAAGATGAGACGGATGAGCTTGAGCCTCCGCCAAGCGTTAAAGAAGTTCTGAAAGCAGCTAAATTACTTCCTTTATATAAGATATAAATAAAAAAATTAAAAATATACAACAAAATTGGTCGTGCAGCAAAAGGCGTCAGACAAAAATATCAGAGTATACGCAATAGAGTTCAAATAAGATATATATATATATTTTGTACATAACTACTAACAATAGACTAAAATAAACTTTTTTTTCGAATTCTGATTTTTCTTCTCTTCATTTAACGACCACTCTTTATAACGCCATAAAATGCACAGTCCCTTCAGTGTCGTTATATAGAGTTTACACTGTAATTTATAAAATAAACAATCCGAATGAAGTAGATTAAAAAATACATCAGGATTGTTAATATAACATCAAGAAGTACTAGCAATAATAAAATAGTAACATAAACTTTATCGAAGTTATCGTAATACTTTACTCTCTTTACTTGACTCTTTAGGAACAAAACCGGGAAAAATGAAACGAGAATAGTAAGTAAACTAGAGCTGATGAGTTAAAATGACGTATGGCAATATATTGTACATTACATGCTTTATTGACCACAGGCACAAACAGAGTTGCACCAAAACATTTTTTGATTTTTGTAGGCCTGTGTTATAGGTAAGGTTGGTTAAATAAGTTCCAAGCCTTCTGAGGACAGGATGGCTAGACCCAGCAAATCTGTCCTAGTCAATTTTCTTAAAGGTTTATTTACACAAGAATTGGTACCAATAATAAGAATAGTTAAAATTAAGATATATACGATATCAATACTGACACATATTCAATTGTAGATTTAATCTAATTCTGAAAACTGAAAACTAGATCCAGATCGAATTGATGTCAGCTACGTAAAACAGAAAATATATTCATTTACGCGATGTTTCCATGCAATATATAAAATTAGAACACATTAAAACATTAGATTTTTTCCAAAAAAAAACAAGACTCACAATAAATTCGAATAATGATATTTAATCAACGCCTGATTCAAATGTAGGCGAAATTGTATCTCAGAATTTAGGCCGCGATACGATTTGTTATTTTATCTCGATCCGCCGCCCCAGTTATCTCCGATCATCCTTGATGGCGCACTGATGCTGATAGTGCTATAAACACCGATATCACAAGTATTTTAGACAGTCGTCGTTCCGTCAGAGAATTAAATGTTATCAAAAACAGTGTAAATATACGTGTAATGGAAGACGAGAACGATGAGGTCAGTGCCCTTCCCAAAGGACAATTCTTTGTTTCTTTTTTTTTCTATAATTGTGAAACGCATCAATAAAACGATTTGGCGATGGTCCAAATCAAACGGTCCGACCAGTGATGAGCCTTTTTATACGAGTACTAATCCACGCGGTTTCGTAATCGTAAATATAATTACTATTGTGTAACGTGTTTTTATCTTTCTAATGCGATATTTAATATAAATTGTATATTCTTATTGTAAATCACATACATAACTGTTTAATAATATAATAATGTCTAAAATATCTTTTTTTATTTTAATGTTTAGGCTCATAAAAACACTTTTGAAGCATCAGGTACCAGTGTTTAATTCAAAGCAAACATCGGTTCGGAAAGCAGATTCTTATGTAGAGATTCGACTATAAACTCAATAGTTACTATATACAATTAGATCTAGTCTATATACTGTGATTCTTTTAATTTTATCACTATTATACTTTAAATATAGGACTACCAACATGAAAAAATCTTTGAACTGTTTGTAATGTTGGCAATTCTGATTAAATAAATATTGATATAAACCAAAAAGGAGGATTACATTAAAATTAGAATAGGTGTTTGATGAAATGTTGAAATAATCTAGAACAAGCTGATCAGATACTCGTTTGCATTTCTTACGTCGATTTCCTCATGCCTGTGGCCTGCACTAAGCCTGAAGTTGGTTCGCCATGATCGTCTACTTCCAGAATATGGCAGACATATTCCTAATTACTCATAACGTATTTTCTGTCAAATAATTCAACCAGGTCAACACAACCAATTCGTCCTGGCTCAATTCAAAATTCAAGGGCATTTATAAACACTTATTGTCTTAAAAACTGGGCCGGTTATTTCATAAATACTTTTTACTATTTGGAGATCAATAATTCTCTATGAATTTAAGAAGAATATTCTTACACTGTACTAAGTTTTTTTTATAATTTTCTAACAAGTTGATTTGCGTGTCTAACGGAAGACTTGTGTATGTTTATGATAAGAACAACCCAGTCGCCGTTTACGTTTATCGTTTAAATATAATAAACAATGTCGCTCATAGTTGACCAAAGGATATTACTTATCAGACCACAGTTATGTGCTTCAAAGTGAGCCAAACATTTTTGATGAAACGAGTTCTCATTTTGAAATTTTATTCAATCGTCAAATATGTTTTAGTTGATTTTAGTGAATAGATCGATATAGTTTGTGAGTAATATATTAATGTTTTCTCCTGGTAAGGTTCAAGATGCGTACGAGGAAGTGGAAGAACAGCGTGCTGTGGCCGCGCAGTGGAAACGGAAGCTGCAGAAGCTCACAAACGACATGGCTGATCTACGCTCGCTCCTCGACGAACAAGTTAGTATTTGTTTACGAGTTTTTAAAGCCCTAGATATGTGATAGATGTCATAGGATACCCTGTTAGAATGAAGTTTCTTTATTATATTGTATATTAAGTTAACAACGAATAATTTATGGGCATGTGAGTTGAGACAAAAAATTAATAACCGTATCTATTAGACAGAGAAAGAGAGGTCGCCCGAAAGGATCATGATGCTTTTTCCTTACTGACGATTCGTTCTAATTTACTCTACAACTATTTGCTCCGATTGTCCCTGTGTTGTAAAATATGTGTGTAAAGTTACAAGTGATTACATAATACGTGCTTGTAATTGTTTAATAATGAACCTCATCGGACAGACCTGCCGTAACAACCTGTTGGAGAAACGACAGCGTAAGTTCGACGCGGAACTGCACAGCGCGCAGGAAGAGCTGAAGAGGGAACGCACGGCCAAGGAAAGGCTCTCGCGCGAGCGGGACCAGGCGCACGCCGAGAAATACGCGCTCGAGCAGAGCCTCTCTGTGAGTGTTGCTTTATATGCTGCTGATAAATGTACGATACTACACCTAAGTCACCTTTGTATGGAGATACCGTTCAGACGCCAAGAAACGTACAAACTTTACAACTATTAGTTAGATTTATTAAATTCTGACACGGGGTATTAAGTACAAGCTTAGGTGAATTTCTGGCAATAATATACCCCGACCCGAAAATGCATATCCATATTTCAATAAATATCTTATGAAAATCTTCTTTATATCTTCAATTCGAGCTAGAAGCTTCGATTGTTCCCCGTGTCCGAACGACTGTGTCGGTCAAAGTGTCTCATATGGCGGAGTGTCTCACAGGAAGCTCGGATGGAGCTCGAGCTGAAGGAGGAGCGGCTGTCGGCGGCGGCGCGCGAGCTGGAGGAGCGCGGCGGCGGCGGCGACGAGCTGGCCGCGCTGCGCCGCGCGCGCGCCGAGCTGGAGCGCCGCCTGCGCGACCAGGACGAGGAGCTGGACGAGCTGGCCGGACAGATACAGGTGAGCGCCGCCCGCCAGCGCACCGACCCCCCCCCCCCCCCAGCGACCCTCTAACCGCGTGTGCCCCGCAGCTGCTGGAGAGCTCCAAGCTCCGGCTGGAGATGCTGCTCGAGCAGCAGCGTAAGGAGGCGCGCCTGGAGGCGGCCGCCCGGGATGACGAGATGGAGGAGACGCGCGCCAACGCCTCTAAGAAACTCAAGAGTGAGTACCATTATTTCGCTCCCAATCTACTTTTAGTCTACATGTTCTAGTAACTGACGACTGCAGTCCTTTAGTCAAGAGTTGAGCTAGTATAAGTTGTTCGTATTTTAAGCCGTTGACACGTTAGCGCTTACGTGGTGACATTTTTAGTCATACGCGAGATTGTCCTACGAAGCGATTATCGGTTGTTTACAATAGTTTTACAATAATGAGGCAAGTTGAATATAGTGAGTTCCTCGTTTGACCCTTAGTGCTGGAGAGTCAGCTGGAGAGTGAGCACGCCGAGCGCAGCCTGCTGCTGCGCGAGAGGCACGAGCTGGAGCGACGACTGGCCTCGCTGGAGGAGACCGCGCGCGCCGAGAACGTGGAGCAGGCGCAGCTCGTGCAGCGGCTGAAGCGGTGAGGAACATTCATTGATCGCCCGTAACAAACACACGGAAACTCGACAAAACTTATATGGAACTTAAATTATCAATTTGAATACAATTATTCGAAAGCAATTACTTTTTATTAACATAAGAATTAACAACATTAAATGCTTAAATACGTATATATATATATATACAAATATGAACTAAAACTAGTTACTGTATAAATCTTGACCGCGTGGAATGGTGGCAAGAATGCTAGCAGTATTTCCCCGTTGAATCGCAATTCCGATCCTCTGGGCAAAAAACGAACCAGCCCTCCTGTCACCAGTGGAAGAGGAGAGTCACCATACATTATAATTACTTTTAGACACTTTGATACTCAAACATGTACTAATTAACGGATCGTTTGACTCCACAGAGATCTCAAGCGATACCGTGCTCTCCTGCGCGACGCGCAAACGATGCTCGAGCAGAAGGAGAAGGAGGGCGGCGGCAAGGCGCAGATCCGCCAGCTCAGGAACCAGCTGGAGGACCTCGAGCTGGCCCTCCGCGCCGCCAACAAGGCGCGCGCCACGGCCGAGGCAGAGGCCGCCGAGGCCGTGGCCGCGTTGGACGAGGCCTCGCGCGCCAAGGCCGAGGCCGCCGAGCGCGCGCACGGCGCCGCGCGGGACGCCGCCGCCGCGCGCGCCGCGCTCGACGACGCCGAGGAGGAGGCCGCAGAGGTCAGACACCCCCCCCCCACTCCGATACTCAGTGTGTAGCCACATAGCCGGGCATCTATGCAAACTCCTCGAGCCGTACGGTGATGCGTGAGGGCGAGGTTCATTCGAGGTTGCACGGAACACTTGCCATAAGCGCTCGACGACGCCGAGGAGGAGGCCGCTGAGGTCAGACACCCCCCCCCCCACTCCGATACTCAGTGTTCTGTGTAGCCACGTAGCCGGGCATCTATGCAAACTCCTCCGCCGTACGGTGATGCGTGAGGACGAGATTCATTCGAGGTGGCACGGAACACTTGCTATAAAGTATCGATTATTGCGACGTCAATTTACTTAATAGAAACATTTAATTATTTCAGCTACTGAAGAAGTACCGCGCGAGCACCAGCTCGCTCTGTGCGGCGCAAGCGGAGGCTCGCGAGGCGGATAGTCGCGCAGAGGCCGCGGCCGAGGAGGCCAGGCAGGCTCGCGAGCGCCTCGCCGAGATTAGCGCCCGCCTCGCGCACGCAGAGGCCGGACACTCGCACGAGCACCACGAGGCCGAGCGCCGCCTCGAGCTCCGCAATAAGGTAACGCCCTTATAGACTCCTAATAATACCTCTAATCTAATTTGATACCTGTCTCATGGCAGTAGTATACTACACATAAATAAACGGTGTGTAAAATTTAAAGTCGAAATGGAATATAACGTCGCTCAATAAGAACATCATAACACAGGAATTAGAGTCGAGTCTCGAGCTGGAGGCGACCTCGCGCGCCAGGCTCGAGGGCCAGCTGGCGCGCCTGCGGGACGCGCACGAGCAGCTCGCCGGCGAGCTCGCCACCGCCCGCGCCAAGGAGCACCACGCCGCCGAGGAGATGCGCAAGCTCGCCAGGCAGCTCAGGTAACGCCGCCGCCGCACCTCGTACGTAAGCCTCCCGCCCGCGACCACCGCACTACAACGTACATCAAATGCTAGTACATTTTAACAAGAACAAGTTGCCACACAAGAAACAATTCGGATTTACAAGGGGTCGCTCGACAACTGACGCTGGTGTTGAGCTCATAAAAAATATCTACAGGGCCTGGGAGGAGTCACAGGATACCTTGGGGATTTTTTGTGATTTATCTAAGGCCTTTGATTGTGTGCAACACGAAACCTCGGTCAGGAAGAACCGGTGGTAGATTATCGACAGTCAATAAGAAAGTGTAAACACTTCTATTTTGAACAAAGGTTTTTGACTTTGACTTTGACAACGGCCTTCCGCCCGCAGGGAGCTGAAGGAGGAGAACTCGTCGCTGGGCGCCAAGCTGGGCGAGGCGGTGCGCGCGCGCGGCGCGGCCGAGGCGGGCGCCGCCGCCGCCGCCGCCGACGCCGCCGCCGCGCGCGACGAGGCGCGCCTGGCCGCGCGCCGCGCCGCCGCGCTGCAGGAGGCCATCGCCGGAGACCTCTCCAGCCCCGCCGACTCGCGCGACACCGACAGGTGCGCCGCCCCCCGCGCACGCCGCGCCCCCCGCGCCCCGCCCCGCGCCCCGCCACTGACACGTGCCCTCTGCTTGCAGTGACAACGACAGCTACAGCTCGGACGAGTCCATCGGCACGTTCCTGGCGAACCACAAGCTGAGCCCGTCGGCGCCGTCGCGCGCCAGCGTGCAGCAGGACTCCCAGAAGTGAACGCCTCGACTTTATAAGTGACCTCGAGCCGTGCCGGGGTCTGTGTTGCTAACGTGTTCTCCGTGCGCAGATCTCACAGCCCCGAGGGTCGGCAGAGCCGCACGAGCGTCGGGTCCAACTCGAAGCCGCTGAGCCCGACCAAGGAGTCGTTGGCATAACAGCCGGCCACGGCGGGCGGGCTGCTCGCTAGCGCTCTGCCGCTGCTCTGCACGGCGCTCTGCTCCCGGCCGCGCACGCACTCCACGCACCTCGTCATCGAGTGACCCGGTCGAGTGACGTGCCGCCGGAGTGACGAGTGTCGCGCTGTATTGACTAGTTACGTGTATAGTGTATGTTGTGACTGACTAATTTTAAAATGCTGTTCGAGAGTGTTAATTCTGTATTTATTCACCATTTCTGCGGCTGATTATTTGTCAGTGTTATATTAATGATCACGGTTGATTAACAACTCGCAGAGATCCGACGTCCCAAACTAAAAGATACTAAATTCACTGTTGTGCCAACCCTACACGATACAGTTCGCACTGCAATGACGATCAGTAAAAAGCAATGAATTACCAAAATGAATGTAATCGCCTCACAATATTAAAATTTAATCTGAAGTAGGATGCTTTAAATTATAAAAACAATTTTATACACTTTTTAACTCAACATAATCAAGTATCCATAAAAATATATGTAATTTTTGTCACAGTTCTTAAATATACCGGCGATATTCTGCTCAATATATACAAATACAATACGAGGCTGAATAGAATACCAATAAGGTGACACGGGCTTATAATATTTCGATTAATGTATTTTACACGTTTGCTTAAACGGTAATTCCCCGATTATAACTTGGCCACAGCTTAAAACGAGCTAATTTAGTGAAAAGTAATATATGCATTCCAGATTATAATTCTCATTCGATTCACGCGATTATCATACAACTATGCATATTACATGGCTTGACGTAATTTATTTATATTAGATTTTCGTAGGGAATATAAATCGTTTTTTAGGAATAATTGCGCTGAGTTTTTCAACCAGCCAGTCAGTATTTAGATTATATAGATGAAACAGTTTAATTCTAAGTTGATTGTTATTTAGTTAATTAATAATTGTAAATAACTAGATTGCAAATACATTTTTTATTATTTAATTTGTAATATTCGTGTGATCAGACTGTTATATGATTTATTTGTTACAAATGATTTGTTGCTTTATAGTAGATGAACAAACATATCTGTTAAATAATAGATTTTTATAATTCCCCATTCGACTGGTTTGTTCTTAATATCGTAAATAATTAGCGTGCATAGACAAATTTCACTTTTTTATTGACATTGACAAGGGTATGAATTATAATGCCGGGGAAGTGAGTTGAATATAATAATTTTATAGCAGTAATTTATTAACCAAAAAGCTAACTTTTTTGTGTATATCTGTAATTGTTAGTAAAAAAGTGATCTTGTATTAGTCTGCTTGTAGTGTACCAATCTATTAACAATGTATTTACTTATTACTTCTAAATCATTCTATGTATACCATTTAGATATGTGTCTGTAACCGCAAGTATATTATCTGTAATGTATGAGTAATGTATGATATGTGATGAAATGTTACTGCGTTCATATTGGTTGTAAAATGAAATATTTAATAAAGTAACTTACAATCTTTTTTGATGTTTTTTCTTTATTAATATAAACTGGAATATCTGTAGAAGAAAATGTATAGAACTATAAGTTTAAATCAAGTTTTTTTGCTAATAGAGCCTTTTTTAATTTCATGTAATCCTTAAATAAATAACATTAAAATAAGTGTACAATTTTTATGACCCATCCGAATGGTATTTGTCTTATATAAGGCGAGGTATTTAATTAGGTTTTGTCATTACTACTACGAGTACCAAGTGTTTTGACAGCAAATAAGACTAAAAAGTAATTTGACATATGACACTACATATAACATTGTTTCTCAGATATGAGATAGGGCCAGCATATTCACTTTTCCTACCTAGAGCCCATCCTCGTTTCCAAAGGACCTATGTCCATCAGTTTTTTTGCCTAACGCCTAATTTCCTAATTCTATGTTTTTCAATAAGAGATGACAAGGGGCCTTTTTATTCTGTAATTAAGAGAACTCCAGCCTAAAAATCTACTTGAACGCTTTGAATAAAACACTATGTAATCCGAAAAAGACTTCTCATTTCCACTCGAATATCTGTGCTCAAAGCACAGCGATATTCTTGGTCTGAGACATTTTAATATGCGGAAAAAATCATTATCAAAAAGTGTCCCAAGATTTTTAGAGACAACAATAGGAGAACTGACACTTTAGTTGATAGACCTAAAAGCTTGACATGGTTTATGGCACTGTTTCCGTGGAAGAATGGCGAATCTCAAAGTTTTTTAATGGTATAGGTGGGAAATGAAGAATAAGTTTATCTGATGGAAAGCGACCACAGCCCATGGACATTGTAACACCGATGGGCTTGTAGATAATCACTTGAAAGTACATTCTCATAGGATGGAAGCATCGTGTCGAAGGCCTTCGCTAAGTCCAAACCAGCTGCTTATGTCTCCCCTTTGACTTAAGTCTTTTTTTTATGGTATAGGTTGGCGGACGAGCATAAGGGCCACCTGATGGTAAGTGGTCACCATCACCCATAAACAATTAACTATTCCTTACATCGTCAATGTGCCACCAACCTTGGCAACTAAGATGTTATGTCCCTTGTACCTGTAGTTACACTGGCTCACTTTTTTTATGTGATCGGTGGCAAATGACGGAAAGTGACTACCACCGCCCATGGACATCTGTAACAACAGGGGGCTTGCAGGTGCGTTGCACTCACCCTTCAAACCGGAACACAACAATACTGAGTACTGTTATTTGGTGGTAGAATAACTGATGAGCGGGTGGTACCTACCCAGACGGGCTTGCACAAAGCCCTACCACCAAGTAACAGTCTCAACTGCTTCTGCCTATACATGATAGATTAACGAGATGATCACCAGCTGAGCGACTCCGACGGAACCAGTACTGTTTACTTATTAAGGGATATCTATATCCTCTGTAACATTTGGAATTTTGACTAGGTTTGACTTTAAAATTTGTGAACAAAATCCTGAATTTCTATGTGCATAATAGAAAATGGCAGAAAATAATAAAAAAATTGAGGATTTTGTAAGGATAACGTCGTTTTGATTGGCTAGGAACTGTTCGGGCTCACGAATTTAAGGTACCCAATCTGTCGATAATGTCCAGGAACATTTTGTTTTTGTCATTTCTAATATATATGTATATAATAGACTTTATGCCTTCATCAAATAGTGGTGCAGCAAGGAGGAAAAGCGATTCTTTATGACGAATTTTAATACAAATTCCATAGGGGAACTATTATTTACAAATTTTTTGTAAATAAATTACCCGCAAAAATACGTATGCGTCTTGCCGAGGCCCGAAAAATGCAATATCTAAAACTAATCATAGTTGAACTATTTAATAATGCAATTGTTTAACTGGAGTAAAATTAATTTAAATTTTATGTATATTAATATGATAAAGTAAGGAAAGGCTATTTATTAAGAAAATCTTTTATTACATATAATAAATACATTTTAATATTCGTTACACTCTTCTAGTGTTGTGGTTAGCGTAAGAAAGGAAGAGGCTGCCTACCGTTGCCGTCTGCGTAAGAGAAAGTCAAGCCAGACCAGAGCTAGCGCAAGTTATCACTTGACACAAAATACAATTTGAAAAATTCAATTTTAGGTCAAAGTTTTTAAATCGTTTTTTATTTTTAGTCAATTCTTCTGTTGTTCAGTAAACTTATGGTACATACGACCATAAGTTTAATTTAAATTTGAAATGCAGAAAAACTATATGTACTATTTGTAACATATTTAAATTGGTTTAAATAAGTACATATGTAAAATCCTTAAATATATTTTATAGCAAAATTGAGACAACTTTTCTAAGAAAGTTCGAGTATTAAAGCTACTTTAAGGTTGGTACACGTCAACTACATATTTATTTTATCTGTTAATTCCAACTGTACTTGCACAGAATAAAAAGAATAACATTCAATAATACGATTACGCCCCTTCAAGTCTGTCAAAATTTGCTTGTATAGCATATTAATTTTATCAATCGATGGGTTAAAACTAACTGCATTTTTAGAGAAAATTCCAACGTTAAGTTACTGCTTGTGTTAGTTATCTAATTTTAAGATCACTGTACATAATATTTATAAATCAATAGGTAAAATTGCTCTAGGTATTGATTTTTCTTAGGTCACGGTAAATAACATTAAGAAAACGAAAAAAGTTACTCTTTATAAAACTACAAAATGACTGATTCAAAATATTTTACAACTACAAAGAAGGGCGAGATATTTGAGCTTAAATCCGAGCTAAATAGTGATAAAAAAGAAAAGAAAAAGGAGGCGGTCAAAAAGGTAACTTAACTTATGCAGCATTCCGTCCGATCTGGATTTTCACATTGAAGATTTGTGTATCATTGCAAATACCTACATATTCTTAATTTTTTAGGTGATCGCTTCTATGACTGTAGGCAAAGATGTGTCAGCTTTATTCCCAGATGTTGTTAATTGTATGCAAACTGATAATTTAGAACTCAAGAAATTAGTTTATTTGTACCTCATGAACTACGCCAAGTCTCAGCCGGACATGGCTATTATGGCTGTCAATACATTTGTCAAGGTATGTACTATTTTTATATATAATTAAAAAAAATAATTAAATAAGTCTAATTCTATGTAAGGGTTTGGTTTTTTGCTTTTTTATTAGCAGTATGCATGCTGTGAAAGTTGATAGAATAAAATACAGCATCTTATGATTTATGGAAATTACGATGATAAAATTAAATATAATGCAAACAGGAGCAAGCAAGTAGGACTGGACTTAATAAATTGAATGGATTAAATCTATCAAACTATATAGGATAACTCTATTTATTAAATACTGAAAGATGCCTCATTCTGTACCATTGCCTTCGTACCAATTAAAAAAAAAAAACAAAATAGCTAAACATGTAAAATGCTTCTTTATGACTTAATTTCTTCTTATGCAAACTTTTGGATATAGTTATTTGGCAATAATATAACTGATGTAAAATTATTAATTTTTATGACTGCTGACGTTTAAAAAATTGAGAACTGATTATATTATATTGAAACAATCCTAAATATCAGTTATTAGTAACCTAAGATATCAGATATAATTAATAAAGAAGTAGTTTAGCTATCTGTGTGTGTGTGACGTGTCTTTTTTATCGTTTTAATGTCTACTGTACCATATTATGATGGGTGGAAGGATCTACCAACATACCAGCTTGTTAAGGTAAACAAATGATCCAAAGAAATCAACTCATCTCTCTGTAGATTTACACATTTATTAAATACTCATTAGATATAAATTAGACTGTATGTTCCCTGTTATTTTGAGACGTTTTTGACTGCATGCAATACCCCAATGTGCATGGCATATGATAGCGAGCACAGATGTGTAAATCTACATTTTATAATAGAAAACGATATTGGAACAGAAAGATATACTAAAAATTATCCATGCCTCATCAATAGAAGCACATTGGCTATTTTTTATATCATATTCTTTGTATCGTAGAACCTTGCTAATCATTTATGCAGTTAAGCTCAGATCACTGTTGTTCCAGCTTTTGTACCGTCATTGCTTAATACATCAACAATAGCTCTAATATTTATCTTATTTTGCTTAGTAATAGACTTATAGTAATTCAACGGCTTTATACATTATACTGTTCATATCATATTGATTCAAGTGTTCATGGCAAAGGAACATTTCATCCGTACTTATATTACATAAGTAAATAATTAGGCACCATGCCAAGCCTTGAACATAGTTGCTCTGAAGATTTTAATCATGATATTACATAATCCATGGTAAAAAATTGTATCGCTTGAATAATTCACCGTAATGTTGAAAATGTAGATATTTGCGTCATTTTATTTGTCTAGATTTTTTCACAAACGCTGCAAAATGAATAGCAAGTTTCTACAGTTTTTGCTTATAGTCAAATTGCTTCAGTAACATTGATGTTGCTTACGATTTGGCTGAATAGTACTGAGTAACAGTCAACGTATATTTCGACAGGATTGTGAAGATTCCAACCCCTTGATTCGGGCGCTGGCTGTACGGACCATGGGTTGCATCCGAGTAGACAAGATAACGGAGTATTTATGCGAACCCCTCCGCAAGTGTCTGAAGGATGAGGATCCGTACGTTCGCAAGACGGCAGCCGTATGCGTTGCTAAGCTTTATGACATATCACCCAGTATGGTCGAGGATCAGGTAAAGGAATATATAATAGGAATGTTAAAATTGTGACACTTTCAATGAGATTTTGATGGCAAATATTTAATTGATTTTTAATTTTAGGGCTTTCTCGATCAGCTGAAAGACTTATTGAGTGATTCCAACCCTATGGTAGTCGCGAATGCTGTGGCAGCTCTCTCGGAGATCAACGAAGCGAGTGTGTCCGGACATCCACTTGTTGGTAAGAATTCAAACAATGTTCCTGTTTCATGTTTATCTGAAACTTTTCACTGAAATGATTTTGTGACTTATAGAAGCCAAGTTCCAGCTTAGTACTCACTATTATATCAGAATAGATGAAACAGGTAATGATACCATTGATAGAGATATTAAATATAACTGGTCCGAGGATGACTCCTAGGGGCACCCCAGAAAAGCTACTAAGATTTACTAGTAATATTGAAGCAAATTTCTCGCTAAGACTAACTGAAACAAATGTAACTCGTTTGCAGAGATGAACGCGCCGACGATCAACAAGCTGCTGACGGCGCTGAACGAGTGCACGGAGTGGGGGCAGGTGTTCATCCTGGACGCGCTGTCCAACTACGCGCCGCGCGACTCCCGCGAGGCGCACTCCATCTGCGAGCGCATCACGCCGCGCCTCGCGCACGCCAACGCCGCCGTCGTGCTCTCCGCCGTCAAGGTACACCGACAGCCTGGAAAGTCCCACTGCTGGGCTAAAGGCCTCCTCTCCCTTTGAGGAGAAGGTTTGCATCATATTGACGACCTCCACGGTCGAGTGGTGTGTACACCGGTTTTCATGGGTACGCCACTCTGAGGTCCCGGGTTCGATTCCCGGCCGAGTCGATGTAGATTACCATTAGTTTTCTATGTTGTCTCGGGTCTGGGTGTTTGTTGTACCGTCGTTACTTCTGATTTCCATAACACAAGTGCTTCAGCTACTTACATTGGGATCAGAGTAATGTATGTGATGTTGTCTCATATTTATTATTTTATTATTATTATATTATAAAAGCGTGGAATTAATACCTGTTGACTTCCAGACAGGATATATTAATTTAATAATTGTATTAACTTAAAAATCAACTAACATGACTGTATTTTTTTAAATGTTGAAAAAGAGTAACTACTGAGTTTCTTGCCGGTTCTTCTCGGTAGAATCTACTTTCCGAACCGGTGGTAGCTTCACTTAATTGTTAAATGACGATTCAAAAGTGCTTGTAAAAGCCCACTTGAATAAAGTATACTTTGATTTTGATTTTTTGATTTTGATTCCAATGCGGGTTGGTGGAATACACATGTGGCAGAATTTCTATGAAATTTGTCACATGCAGGTTTCCTCACGATGTTTTCCTTCATCGCCGAGCACGAGATGAATTATAAACACAAATTAAGCAAATGAATCAGCGGTGCTTGCCTGGGTTTGAACCCGTAATCATCGGTTATGATGCACGCGTTCTAACCATTGGGCCATCTCGACTCTCGTCAAGGTACACGACACGACTAACCCTTCCCCCCTCCCCGCCCCCAATGCCCGTACACTGGATATCCAAATACCGATGATAATGTTTCATGTCAGGTGCTCATGAAACTGATGGAGATGCTCTCCGACGAGACGGAGCTGGTTGGCACGCTGTCCCGGAAGCTGGCGCCGCCGCTGGTGACGCTGCTCAGCGCGGAGCCGGAAGTGCAGTACGTAGCGCTCAGGAACATCAACCTCGTGGTTCAGAAGCGACCGGACATCTTGAAACACGAAATGAAGGTGACCTGCTTTTGTAATAACTTACTGCTATAGACCTTAAATCTAGGGCAACTTTAACGTATGTTATAATTTAGACATTCATGTGAAATGTCATGAATACAACTTGTTCAAAGTTATTATAAAAAGTATTTGGTTTAATTTGTTGAAGTTCCCTATCTCTTTGTCTATTTATCCATAATTTCCAGTTTAATACATTATGGAATATATATAATTTATTTGGTTCTGTTCATAAATAAATGTCAACTTGTATTTTTTTAAGTATCTCTAGAATCCTTTAAAAATCTGCCCCTTGAACTTTCATCTTGTAGTTTGGAGGGGAAATTCTTTATTTTTGTAGTTAAAACGTGGAAGTTTTTTGTTCTATACTGGAGTATATTTGTGTCGGTTTGCAGGTGTTCTTTGTGAAATACAACGACCCGATTTACGTGAAGCTCGAGAAGTTGGACATCATGATCAGATTGGCCTCGCAAGCCAACATCGCGCAAGTCCTGGGCGAGCTGAAGGAGTACGCCACAGAGGTCGACGTGGACTTCGTGAGGAAAGCTGTCAGGGCCATCGGGAGGTGCGCTATCAAGGTATGTCACGTCAATTATTTCTCTAATTTTATCAATTTCGATTAATTAATAGACATTATCTCTTTATTTCAACCCATAGATCAATGATGTTCTAGGAAACAGATATGTCATTAACGCGCAAAAAGTGAAGACTAGAAAACGTCCTAATTGGGACGTTTGCCTTTAGTCGTTTTCATCACAATTATGCCAGTAATACGTTATAATACATCATAATTATGTAGTAATACGTTTTGCGTAATTAAAACATCTAGTTATCCCTTTTACTTATTGTTTTTTATCAAGCTGTAAAATAAACGGTCCCCGGCGCGGCACACTTTTTTCTGTTGTTTAGTATGGGTATAACATATCTGTTTATTAGAATATCATTGCCATAGATGGAGTGGATAATTGTATTTAACTACAAAAACATCTAGTTTTATTTTTAAATGTTGAAAAAGAGAACTGTGTTGCTTGCCGATTTTTCTCAGTATCGGTGGTAGCTTCAATTAAAATAGCTTGTCTAATGACAATTTAAAGATGCTTGTAAAAGTCTACTTGAATAAAGTGTATTTTGATTTTGTAAAAATTAGAATCTTGCATTTTACTTGTTCAAAAAAACAACTTTTATGATAGCACTGCATGTAAGTAGGCAAATTAAAAATAGTTAAATGTTTGGACAAGATAAAATTTTGTTAAATTATGAAATATAATAATAATATACTCGTCGCCAGGTGGAGCCGTCGGCCGAGCGCTGCGTGTCGACGCTGCTGGAGCTCATACAGACCAAAGTGAACTACGTCGTGCAGGAGGCGATCGTCGTCATCAAGGATATCTTCCGCAAGTACCCCAACAAGTACGAGAGCATCATCAGCACCCTCTGCGAGAACCTGGACACGCTGGATGAGCCTGAGGCCAGGGCCTCTATGGTCAGTATGAATACGACTAGTCTAGAAACTAACTTATACGGCTATACGTACCAAGTTTTGGGATCAAGACCTGGTTTAGACTAGTTATAAAAAAGTCCAGAGATAAAAAATTTCAGTATAACTTACATAAGAAAAGAGTTTTAACATTTACTCACTGCTAAATTTCTGACGAGACTTTCATTATAAACGTTAAGTAATATAAATGATTACAAATTACATTTTCCAACAGGTATGGATCGTCGGCGAGTACGCAGAACGCATAGACAATGCGGATGAACTGCTGGACTCGTTCTTGGAAGGCTTTCACGATGAGAACGCACAGGTACGTGCTCTGCTCTAATAATTGTATATATTTAAACTGTCACAAAACAGCATAATGAATTACAACTACCGAATAAAATCTAATTATTTTGTTACTTAACGAAAATTAAAGAAACTACTTTATAATATTATTAAATTCTATACATGTAGTTTTGAAAGAAATTTTAAATACTTACATACTTAAATACAAACGTAAAAAAATAAAGAGTTGTTACTGAAAATGGAAATTTTATCAATAAAGAACCAACACAAGACTTGCTATCGCTATACATTTTTATTATACCATGCATGAACATCATTATATATTGTATAATTTTAAATTTAATGCATACTAATAATTCATATCATTATATGTATGTATTTAAAAATTTGAAAAATAAATATAAAAATATTTCCCATAATTATAATAATACTCATATCTTGAAACAGTTATTGTTTGGAAATCATGTTATCACACGAAGGTATCCCAGTGTTGAGAATAATGTTACTGTAAATGTTTCCAGGTCCAGTTGCAGCTGTTGACGGCGGTGGTGAAGCTGTTCCTGAAGCGGCCGGCGGACACGCAGGAGCTGGTGCAGCACGTACTCAGCCTGGCCACGCAGGACTCCGACAACCCAGACTTGCGGTAATAATAATATCCATCATATTTACTTGGTGGTAGGCCTTTGTGCAAGCCCATCAAATCAAATCAAATCAAATCAATTTTATTCAAGTAAACTTCACAATGAAGCGTTTTTGAATCGTCAATAATCAAATACTACCACCGTTTCGGAAAGCAGCTTCTAGCGAGAAGAAACGGCAAGAAACTCGCATAGTTGCTCTTTTCAAATAAACACATTTACAATCCAATACCATCTGGGTAGGTACCACCCACTCATCAGTTATTCTACCGCCAAATAACAGTTCTCAGTATTGTTGTGTTCCGGTTTGAAGGGTGAGTGAGCCAGTGTATAGGCACAAGGGGCATAGCATCTTAGTTCCCAAGGTTGGTGGCGCATTGACGTAAGGAATAGTTAATATTTCTTACAGCGTCATTGTCTATGGGTGATGATGACCACTTCTACATCGACTCCGCCGGGAATCGAACCCGGGACCTCAGAGTGACGTACCCATGAAAATCGGTGTATACACCACTCCACCGCGGAGAAGAGGAATAGGCTATTTGACAATGCGAAAAATAAATTGTGAATTATTGTAATCAGCGTATATTATGAGTTTAAAAATGGTTATTTACTAACGAAACTTGAAAATAATACGTAATTTATTAAAAAATCAATAACGGTTTATAATGGTTTTAAATTTATTCAAAAATCAATAAATAAAAATGCATTTTTTCAATCTTTTGTCACGTGACACAAAACGCTCCTGATTAGCCGGGCTTATGATGAAGTCACTTTGTTGTAAACCTTGCTTTTCTACTATATGTACCACAGATTAAAATACAGCAAAGTGACGTCACCGACCCCATTGCAGCGCCATATTGTCCAAGTAGCGTTTTCGCGCGTTATTCAAATATGGTATTTTTAATATGATATTATTCGGCAAATATGTACTAGAAATAAAAAAATCAACTTTTAATGGTTCTTTAACCTCTACTAAATAATATAAAATTGATTTTAAAAACCAGTCAAGTAGCCTATTATAATAATAAGTAATGTGTGTAATCAGTGATCGAGGCTTCATCTACTGGCGGCTGCTGTCGACGGACCCGGCCGCGGCCAAGGAGGTGGTGCTGGCCGACAAGCCGCTCATCAGCGAGGAGACGGACCTTCTGGAGCCCACGCTGCTGGACGAGCTCATCTGCCACATCAGCTCGCTCGCCTCCGTCTACCACAAGCCTCCCACCGCCTTCGTCGAAGGTGATCACACATATTATTTAATCACCAATGACCTATTAGAATGGCCCAGTGGTTAGAACGCGTGCATCTTAACCAATGATTGCGGGTTCAAATCCAGGCAAGCACCGCTGTTTCATGTGCTTAATTTGTCTTTATAATTCATCTCGTGCTCTGCGGTGAATGAAAAGATCGCGAGGAAACCTGCATGTGACAAATTTAATAGAAATTCTGCCACATGTGTATTTCACCAACCCGCATTGGAACAGCGTGGTGGAATATGTTCCAAACCTTCTCCTCAAAGGGAGAGGAGGCCTTTAGCCCAGCAGTGGGAATTTACAGGCTGTTGTTGTTGTTGTTGTTGACCTATGCTAGTCTTACGTGTCTAACTTGGAATACAAGTAATGAACGCAAAACCAGTAATCGATTTTAAATAAGTTACATTCGTCATATTGATTTTATGGTTTCTATGTGATCGTCAGACGATTGTACACCATGACTTATAGTTCGACACAACTTAGATGTCGCATCGGCAAAATTCGTAAAACCGATCACATCCGAAATAAGTACGCTATCCCAAATTATCAAAATTTATTTCTCATGCGAATATGATCTTTACACAAACGTAATAACTTGTGATATGACCTAATATATTCGTCAATTTGACGCGTCGATTTACATCCACTTGCTTTGTCTGACGCGCGAATCTATAGCGACGAATAGTGTCGAATGGCGCGATAGGGAGCTATTTCTATTGGTTGTGTAAATCGGCAGTAATCGGTTTTATTTTCATTCCATTGCATTTTCCAATGCTACATCTAATTTGTGTCGTACTATACGTGTATATTTAGCTAATATATATTATAAATATCATATCTTACCAAACAAATATTCATTTCACTTCAGTGTGTATGAATTGTGACGTAACGTTTTCCAGGTCGTGGTGCCGGGGTGCGCAAGTCCCTCCCAGCGCGGGGCACCGTATCTGAAGATGCACAGCCTCAATTGCAAACAGTCATACCCAATCAGGTTGCTTGTTTATTTTATGATTTAGTCATTACATTTCAGGAGTTTTCACTTATATTAAAATCTCTAATTCAAATAATTATTGTATATAATATGTACATTTCGATGGCAGGACTAGTCAAAATATACAAACCTTATATAATATTCTATATGTTTCACTTTGCCATATTAACATACATGTCATTTATATGAACTTAGCAGCTCCGACCATTTAAATGGACTATATATAACTATTATCAAGCTTTAGTTTTGTATTATGAGTGGGATTGTGAAATACATGGTGAATGTTTCTCAGGAATCTCTTATCGGCGACTTGTTGTCGATGGACATCGGCGGGCCCCCCGCGCCCGCCGCCCCCGCCGCGCCCGCCTCCAACCTCGACCTGCTCGCAGGGGGACTCGACGTGCTCGTATGTATTTCGATACAACTTATTACATGTTTCTAAATGCAGGATAAATCATTTAAAAAACGTACCTGTTTTCGTCTCCCTCTAATTTGTCTGCCAAAAGAAGGCAAAGTATATTGCAAAAAATGGGATTAAAGTATATAACAAACTATATACTAAAGTATATACTAGCATAATTTTGAAATGAACCTAATAAATATTACATACTATGTCTGATAGCTTATAAACTGTGTTGTAATTTATTTCAATAACTATAATAATCTTATTTTGATGATCCAGCTGGGTGGACCTGAACCAGCAGCGACCGCGACCGCGGCTACCGGCAGCGCGACCGGATTGCTCGGAGACATCTTCGGAGCAGTTCCACCGGCCTCCTACGTACCTCCCAAACAGTGCTGGCTTCCGGCAGACAAAGGAAAAGGTAAACAAATACCTTTATCTTATCTTCTCTTCCAAGAGCTCTTCGAGAGCATATCTATAATTTTCATGTTTTTTCGACTAAGGTTTGGAGATTTGGGGAACTTTCACCCGTCAAAACGGCCAGATGCGGATGGAGATGACGTTCACCAACAAAGCCATGCAGGCCATGAGCGGGTTCGCTATACAGCTCAACAAGAACAGGTGAGTGGCGTCACGCCGCGCCGCACACTACCGCAGTGTGCGTGTGTGTGTGCGTGCGTGTGTGTGCTAACCGTGACGGGCGCTTGTGTTGCAGCTTCGGCGTGTTCCCGGGCGGCGCGCTGGCGGTGGGCGCGCTGGCGCCGGGCGCCTCGGCCGACGCGCCGCTGGCGCTGGCCGCCGCCGGGCCCGTGCAGCGCATGGACCCGCTCAACAACCTGCAGGTCAGCGACCCCACCGCCCTCTAATCTGATACTTATGTCGCATCTATATTGGAAATTTCAAGACACTGAGATTTCACTTTCACTTCTACACACATTTAACTATGGTCTGTAATTTTATCATTAATAAAATGGACTTATTTCCATGATGCCATTATTTTTATTATTGCCATAATATTATTTCGTTTTCAACGTTACAGGTTGCGGTGAAAAACAATATCGACGTGTTCTATTTCGCGTGCCTCATTCCGGCGCACATACTGTTCACCGAGGACGGTCAGCTCGACAAGCGCGTGTTCCTGACGACGTGGAAGGAGATCCCCGCCGCCAACGAGGTGCAGCACACGATCTCCAACGTGCTCGGCACCGCGGACTCGATCGCCCAGAAGATGACGCTCAATAACATCTTCACCATCGCCAAGAGGAACGTCGAGGGCCAGGATATGCTGTATCAGTCGCTCAAACTCACGAACAACATATGGGTTCTCCTAGAGCTGAAACTGCAGCCCGGCAACCCGGAGGCCACGCTCAGCCTCAAGTCGCGCACGGTAGAGGTCGCCACGTGCATATTCCAGGCGTACGAGGCCATCATTAAATCGTAATCTCTCTGTGTAGCGCTGCTTTTATATGTATATGTTGGTCGAAGATCATGTTACTACTGATTATGAAGTTACTCATTATGAAGTATTCTTTTGTAAGGTATTATGAAAGACTTTATATGACTGTAAATTCCGCTAGTTGTATAAATGTTTATTTAAAACTTAGATATGTATCGTAGATCCTTGGAGTTTTATTTGATAGCTCCGGAATTTAAACACTATTATTAAGAATTAAAATATTTTAAATAAATTTATGTTAATATTCTACTGGGTTTTTATTAATTATGTCAGCCTTTTAGTGGTTACATGCTAGCTCGTAAACAACATTATATCTCGTAGATGCGAGATGTAGAGAAATTAAGATGTTGCTTTGTCATGTAACATTTTATACTCGTAAACTAATGTAGTAGTGTATTTCGTATATATATATATATATATATATATATATATATATATATAGATAAGGCATGTAACCCCGTTTGATTATCAGCATGCATAGATGAGTAACACACGTGCTAACAAGAAGTGTTAGTGTGCAAAACAACAAACAGTAAAGACAGCAACAAAACAAATATTTGTTAAATTTATTTCATTAAGACAATAATAGTTTAACGCGGAGGGCCCAGATCGTGAGTTTACTAATATTAAGAAAAAAGGATTTCATCACAATAATAACACGTTTTATATAAATTCATTTATTACTTTTTACAATAGGTTAAAACCAGTCTTAGGTTCTATTTCATTTTGTCTATAGAATAATATAAAAATTCGAATTTGTTTTACATAAAAATATATCTTTGTCCTTAGCCTAATCAATAATTATACAAAAAACATTTATGAATGTAATAAATATTTATTTATTCAGAAAGAAATCCAGAGATTCCAAATAAAAGAAATAAATGTAAGGCACAATAAATTCCTACAATACTTTAGAAATGCATCAAATATTTATATTAATTACACTCTAACACATCTATTGCCACATGTACTGGTAAAATATATTACACAACATTCAAACTACACACCAGACTTTGTATTTCATATTACATTCAATTACATGTTTACTGAGAGATTTATCTTTGATACCAACGTGTGAAATCATCGAGTAAATGTTATGAACTAACATTTAGTCTATTTTGACGAGAAACTGTTCTATCTCTAACTTCTGCCGCATGATCGCGGAGAGCACGACCTCCGTACTGCACACCACATTCAACGTCTTTTCCGATTGCAGGAGATAGTAAACTAAATGCAAATCATTGGGCACTGTCAGCACTATGTAACTGTACGGCTTCTGATTATGCATCTCCTGAATGGAGACATACGATCTACGATTCTTCTCGACTTTTCCACCACACAACTCTATCATTTCAGTGAGTCCCGCTTTCGACGGCTTAACACAGGGCGTCAGGAAGAACGTCATGCCCTCGAATAACTTCTTCCGCTGCTCGCCGCACAGGAGCACCTCGTCGACGTCACAGCTGAAGGTCTTGTTGAACGCCTCGTCCCGCAGGCCGTGCTTGGCCTCGTCGGCGAACTTGTTCAGGCGCTGGCTCTCCAGTACCCACTCCGGGGTGAGCAGGTGCTTGACAGTGATGAGGCAGCTCACCAGCTTACACGTCCGAACGAGCTTCTCCATCACGAGATGGGTCGCCTCCGACGCTGACGTCACGACCAGACCGCCGAGTTGCCTGCAAATGATAAAAAATCGTTACATGATTGGGAAAGTTCTTTACATGACATGACTCTGGTATTATTTATCCTGTGGGACTATTTTGTCCACATTCTTAGCGGCCCAAGAAGCAACGTCTTAAGCACCGCTCGCGAGCCGCACGCGCCGATCGGACAATCCTTTGTCTACGCAACTCGCAAAACCACGCGTCAGTTCGCCGACGGCTTTCATACGCTTGACCCGCTCGCGCTCGCTAATAACTTTGCTAAGCAAACTTAGACTTTATTCCTATACGCTTAAGACTGCTCTCATAATTTCATACTTATTTTCTTCTCATCTTTATAATTTCATCTGCTTTCCTATCTGTGCTTGTGTTCCCAATTCTTGTGCTTGCGTATTAATGTACTATAAAACTATGTGTGCCTTCTGACTTTATATGTGGACTTGTAATATAGACATTATACAAGTAAGTGACTTTCATTTCTAGTGTAGTGTAAACCGACCACAATCCTTAGTCCCGAGTACTCGAGCGGTAGGTCAGTCAGCGAGTGAGTGTGTGTGTGCGTGTGCGTGTGTGCTCACCGGACGACGGCGGCGAGGCGCGTGAGGTCGTGGGGCGGCAGCGCGGAGAACAGCACGCGCGGCGCGAGGTGCAGCGGCGGCGGCGCGTGCGCGGCGGCGGCGGGCGGCGGCGGCGGCGCGGGCTCCAGGCGCGGTCGCTTGGCGCGCCGCCCGCTGGCCGCCGCCGCGCTGCGCTTGGCACGCTCGTGCGACTCCTGCGTTATGTTGATGGGCATCTTCCACGCGTCTGCCGGACGACGGTTATTATGTATTGAGTTACGCTCGCAAACTTGGAGGTCTAAATTTAATATTAGTAAAGTATGCGCGAGGGTTTTCACTTACTCATCAGATGTGAAACCAAGCTGTAGTCCATGCGGAACGGACTGGCCAAGTTGAATTGCTGATATTTAGCATTTTCAATCTGGAATTAGAAAACAATTATAAAATACACTTAATAAAGAAGCTATGTAACATTAGGA
This sequence comes from Vanessa cardui, assembly GCF_905220365.1. Classification (NCBI taxonomy): domain Eukaryota; kingdom Metazoa; phylum Arthropoda; class Insecta; order Lepidoptera; family Nymphalidae; genus Vanessa; species Vanessa cardui. The sequence goes on along the minus strand of NC_061132.1, from coordinate 13,954,871 downwards.
TAAAATACTCTTAATAATTTGGTCAACTTTTACGGTCCGAATATAACCGAATAATTACCATATTCAAATAATATGAAATTTTCTGCTCTTACAGTAAATTGTAGATTACATTTACACTCGGCACTTACCAACGTACATACACCATTGATGAACGTGACTAATGTGACGAAACGAATTAAGGAACAAATTAATTCTTAAGTAACAACTTCTGAAATTCCATTAATGTTATATATAGTGATTATTTTGAGTGTCCTACTTTTTTGAATGACATTAAACGCTTCAATATATACAAATATGCTCTATAACTAGTTACTGTATAAATTTTGACCGCGTGGAACGGTGGCCAGAATGCTAGCAACATTTTCCCGTTGAATCGCAATTCTGATCCTCTGGGTAAAAAAGCCCTTCTGAGGTGTTATACTTTTGATTAAGCTTTTTGCAACACTTCTCCTAAGGCCAAGCGTTTCGACGGCAAATAATTTATTGATATAGTGAATCGGGAATGGCCTGTGCCAGGTGTACCTGAGCGAGGGCAGTCATGTTCCCGAGCAGCAGGTCGGTGAGCCAGGCGGCGCTGACCACGGGGATGCCCCAGTCGCGCGCGCGCCGGTACTTGTTGCCCTCCGCGCGCTTGCAGATCAGCACCGTGTTGTCGCGGCTCATGTACGGCGTCAGCTGCAACGCGAGCGCGACGGTGAGCGAGGGCGAGGGCGAGGGTGAGGGTGAGTGAGGGTGAGGGCGGCGCGGGGGGGGGCGCACCTTGGCGCCGAGCTGTCGCAGGCAGCAGGCGAGGCGGCGGCGCTCGTCGCGGCGCCAGCCCGCCAGCGCGGCGCGGTGGTGCGCGGCGGGGCGCTCGGCGCGCGCGTGCAGCGCGGGCAGGTGCAGCGCGTGCCACGGCGGCGCCACGCAGCGCCGCTCCAGCGTGTCCGACACCCAGTACGCCGTCACGCAGCGCTTGGCGTCACGCAGCGCCTGCGCGAGACGTGGCGATTACCGAGTGCACCGAGCGTGACCTCCTGTGACGCGAGGCTGACGCGGGCGCACCTGCATGACGACGCCGTGCCTCTGCGTCTCGCACAGCACGTGCGTGACGCGCGCGCAGTAGCCGGCCTCCACCTCGCCGCCGCGCCGCGCCAGCGCCTCGGCCCAGCGCGCCACGCGCTCGGCGCCCGCCGACTGCTGGTACTCCACCTGGCGGCGACCGCATGTTACTCGACGCAACTCGGAAAAAATCGTTTAACTATCAAATCTGTTCGAATATAAATTTTATATGACTGTAATTTATTTATTTTACTCCTTTTCAACGACCTATAATTACTCTATGTAACTTTATAAAATATAGAGCAATGTAATATTTTATTATTTTTTTGCAAATAAAATGTCAAAATCTTGATCAGATTCACAAAATATCAAAGTATGTAGTATAAGGCGTAGCAGCAAGCGGCTCACGATGTGGAAGACGCAGCCCAGCAGGAAGAGGTCGGGCGGCAGCTTGAGGTTGGGGTTGTGCCCGTAGAACTGCGCGCGCGGCGGCGCGGCGCGCACGGCGCCCGCGTACACCTTGCTGCCCGCCGCGCTCTGCGACGCATGCAAAGCTTTTCGTTTAAAGGTTTTACATAGGGCTACAAATTTCGGGGTTCTTGGTTCAATTGGCCCATTAAATAATAATTGGGATTTGTATCGAAAATACTCAAACTCAAAGTCTTGCAGTTGGAAGTGTCTCCAGTGTTTCGAAGAGCACAAAAAAAGTCGTTGGTCCTGCGCCTGAATTCTTTCAAGTTGTGTAAAGTAAATACGATATCGAGTAAGGTTACAGAGTGAATTTGCTTTTCCGAACACACTCGTGGACTATGACGTGTCTTGCGCAGACGGCTGGTGTCCATCGACATTAGTCGCCAGTCTGCCATTGCTTTAAACCTTAAAATAACTGCGAACGATCGTGTATCACTCCTAGGACTATTAAAAAAAGTTATGTCCTATTTTGAGATGGCTACATCGCGTTGTGTAGAAGATGAATATGGAATATGAGGGGCGATAATCTTACCGGCGCAGGACCCTGGTGTGGATGGTGCGCGGGGCCCAAAAGCAGTCGTGCGGGGGCCCGCACCGCCCCACCTGCCGCATGTGCCGCCGTCATTAACCTGCGACATAAAAGACATCGAATTATGGAAATTTTTTGAAAACTTACCATCAGGTGAAACCAGCAAAACTACTCCCAAGATTTTATAACTGCATTAAGCATTGCTGATCTTTTATAACCTGATTACCAAGGCGAGCGTTATTTAGGATGATCCAATGCGGCTTCGCTTGCTTGGGTGTTAGGCGACAAAATGTCTTTATCAGGTACTTTCGCCCTAATGGCATATGCACTCAGGAAGGCTATGCAGCAAGCTAGAGGAGCGGAGGTGTGGGGGGGGGGGGTCGTACCGCAGCGTGCCGGCGGCGGAGGGCTCGTGGTCGGGCGGCGGGGCGGCGCCCTGCAGGCGGATGGACAGCATGTTGGCGAGCGCGGTCTTCGTCTTCGGGTTCACCAGCAGCGCGCCCGCGCCGCCTGCGCACGCGCACCGCGATAACGTTAGACCGTCGCTATACTAATCTTATCATTAATCATATATTTTATTAGTTGTAAATAGGGTAATAGTGACTTCGATATATTACAATATAGCAAAAAATAATGCGTTAAATTGCAACAGTTCAGTGTTTCGACAGACATTACAATCTATTTCGTCAGATTGCAATGCAACGAATTTCGTATTCTTACGGTGACATACATTCAAAATAGGTATAATATTACATTATTCTCTTATTACATATATTACTTTCTCTTAAAAATAAAACGGAAATTTTCTGGACTTTCAATGTCTCTCACGTGACTTGCTGACTAATTGTCGGGAATTTCGAAACTCGAATCGTATACTATAAAAAATTAAGTCCTAGATTCGAATCCCAAACAGAAAGAGCTACAAGTTCGGAAGTTATCAGTGTAGCAATCCTTTCTCGATTGCGCAAGTAAAGTCATATCAAATGGTCTAAGATAGGGGATGAAGCGTTACCTTGCTGTTCGGGTGTGGTCGGCGTCAACAGAGCGTCGACCTGTTGCTCCTGCAAGGGGGTCACTACGTGCTGGGTGACAGGAGCGACCTTAATAAGGGAATGAGAGTTAAAACATGCTAATGGGGTACTTTAAGTAGTCAAAACAAAATATGTATAGAAATATACTTAAATATTTTGACTTTGAATCTAATTAATTTTTAATCTGTATGGATATGCAAAATCTGTCATTTCAGTATCATCTGGCACTTTGGTAATCTACTTTTCTAAAGTTTTAATATTTGTTCGAAAATTCATAGTGAATATCTATCATTAATCAAGCTCTCGACCAACGACATCGCAGCAATTTGCTGACCAATATTGTTTATTTGGCTTCACTCTTATCATGAAGAAATCCTCAATTAAAAAAAAAGGGATATTTTCGTAACGTTTAATTGTCACTAACTAAACCAAAACCAATTTTAGATTTAAATTTCGATCACAGAATTTAAAAGTCATATTGCACGCGCTAAGATACCGGAACTATTTCATATTTTTAAAAATCGAATTAAAATTTACCGTTAGTCTTTTAAATTCGATTTTTGAATTTGCCACGTGTCATGCGACATGTTTTTTTTAGTGCTGCTACTGGGCAACGGTCAGCGAGTCACCTGCTTGGCGGCGGCGTGGTGGTGGGCGGCGTGGTCGCGCTGCGCCTGCAGCTGCTGCAAGCGCTGGTACTGCTGCTGACGCTGCAGCTGCTGCAGAGACGACTCCACCGCGCCCGCCCCCGCGCCCGCTGCACACACGGACACCCTTACACTCCACACACACACACACACATCGACAGAACACGGGCCGAAAGTCACGAGTTCGTTTCCGGCCTCCGATTGGTTGCTGACGCGTGTTTAAGAAATAAACATATCCAAACTATTCTTCAAAAGAGCAAATAGTCCTCGAAACGTTCGAAATTCAAATTTTGACGTTAAAATTAATGCCAGCTAGTACCAACAAGAATCAAAGTTAATATTAATAAATAATTTAATCAAGATTATGTTAATCCTGTCAGACTGAATTCTGTAACATATCATACACACCTCCTCTATACATTATGTCAACAATTTAAAAGTATTAATTTCAAAAGTATTTACTTACATTCTGATTCGGCTGAATCCATCAGAATTCAAACTTTGTTATCAACTATTGAAACGCAAATAATGAGAAACCGATTACAAGAAATGCACTTTCAGCATTAAAGTTTTTATTAATAAATACTAAATCACTGTTACACAAAATGGTTTAAAGAGCTATGCTCTATATAACGATAATATCTTAACGAGATGCGATGGTTTGACAACGCTCGTCGATAAACTACGACATATTCATCGACGCATTAGAACACGAGGTATCGTTTGATATTAGAATTTCTGATCGGCAGTCGGCCATCACTATGTATGAACCATTATTTGAATACCAAAACTTCTAAACCGACGCATTCTTCCACACTTTTGCTTGAATGTTCTTTCACATACCTAAAAATATATCTATGAATAAGTGCGAGCGTGACAACAACACAACGGACAAGCTTTCACGTGACTCTCTTAATATTCCATCACACTTTTTAAATACCGAACAATATTTTAATTAAAAAAAAAAACTTGTTTTTATTGCTGGCCTAAAAAACTTTTTGTTTAAAGATAGCTTAAGAATATTATTCTTATTAAATAAATCGGTTTCACTTACAGTTTCCCCTGAAGCGCAACAAATATCCCCAGAAGACGTAAACTATGGTCCCCAAAGAGAATACGACCTGACCTACCACACTGATGGTCCATTACTCAACGAGACGCCGGGGTAATGCTCAGCGTAGCTTCGAACAACCATAGATAAATTATATAATAACTGACGTTAGCTGCCGCTATCGAGACTGCACAGAGCGCAGTGCACAAGTGTGTGTACAAGTGCACAGTATTGCACGCTCGTTTACCTCGCTCTAAAAACCCCATCAGTATATGTTCAGGAGTAGAACCTATGCCCATATGTGCTATCCGAAGTATAGACAGTGAATTGCTACCGTCTTCTATAGTCGTAGTTCTAAATAATCTACTTTTGTGTACTATTTATTTTAGTAGTGCACTGGGCATATGATCATTAACACATAGAAACCTAGCGACCAGTCCCGGTTCGTACAATGCTATGCTAATATAAAATATACTATAAGAAATATCCGACAAACTTTTGAAATATTGAAGAATTTTGTACTGTCTACAATACTTTTATTTTCCTCTATCTCATAAAATTTACATCACCTTGGAAAGCTCTAAAATTATCAGTATAGTACGACATAAATTAGATGTAGCATCGCCAAAATTCGTTAAACCGATTACTGGCGATTCACACAACCAATAGAAATAGCTCCCTATCGCGCCATTCGACGCTATTCGTCGCTATAGATTATCGCGTCAGTTCAACCCGAGAAAGCAAATCGACGTGTCAAATTAACGAATATATTAGGTTATACGATATTACAAGTTATTACGTTTGTGTAAAGATCACATTCACATAAGAAATAAATGGTGATAATTTCGGATAGCGTACTCAATTCGGATGTGATCGGTTTTACGAATTTTACCGATTCTACATCTGAGTTGTGTCGTACTATACCTCTCTATTATTGTGGATGTTTTATACGTATAAATCTTCTGAACTCAAACTATCTATTAAAACAAAACCGCATCAAAATCCAATGTGTAATTTAAGAGATCTAAGCATACATAGGGAGAGGCAGCGATGAGCGACTTTGTTTTATAATATGTCATGACAATCAACAGCCAGACTCCGGGTTGCCAAATCATATTGCGGCATCATCAATGAACCCACCAATCTCACATAGATGAACTTATAATGATAAATGAAACCAGAATATTTAATAATAATAATATATGTAACCAACCCAAATCATTGCCAAACTACTGCAAAGTATAACGAGCTTTTGTTAATAAAGCGGCTTTTGAAAGAAAAAAGTGTGAAAGAAAATTGAATTAATTAAAAGTTGCATGAAAATTAATGATTAGAAATAAATGCATGAGAAATGAAATGAATATTAAAATTTAAATGAACAAGCATATAAGCAGCAATTGATCAAAGGGGGATCGATGAATGAATGACTGACCGGGAGATGGTGGCGGCTGGGCTGGTTGCGCTGCCGGTATGGTGGCCGCCCGGGCGCCTTGCTGCTGCAGCCATTGCACCTGAACGATTTAACATAACATACTTGGTGGTAGGGCTTTGTGCTAGCCCGTCTGGGTAGGTACCACCCACTCATCAAATATTCTACCGACAAATAACAGTACTCAGTATTGTTGTGTTTCGGTGAGTGAGCCAGTGTAACTACAGGAACAAGGGACGTGACATCTTAGTTCCCAAGGTTGGTGGCACATTGACGATGTAAGGAATAGTTAATATTTCTTACAGCGCCATTGTCTATGGGTGATGATGACCACTTACCATCAGGTGGGCGATATGCTCATCCGCCAACATATACCATAAAAAACATGGATTAATATTATAATCTGCCTTACCGATCGAGAATGACATATTGCGTCGTAATTATTCGATGTTTAGATTCAAAAGGTACTAAGTGCTTAAGAATTGACATAGCAATACTTTAAAAAATATTCCAAGGTAATATTTAATTGATCTTTTGTAAAAATTGTTTCATTTCTCAAAAATTATAGCATTTTTAACAAAAGTCACATCTCAACATGTAAGGGTTAAATATATTCATGGCATCCATATCTATGCAGGGCGGTGTTGATCACTCACCATCAGGTTGGCTATTTGTCAGTCCATTGACCTACTCCTTACAAGAAAAAAAGGACAAGTAAAGCCACATTACTCAACTGTTCGTATCAGAAAATGACAATTTGAAATTGAAATAAATTAATATTCTATAAATCTTTGCTTTTTGTACCTGTTGCTGTTGAGATAGTCCGGGGGGTAACTGGCTTCTTATGAATGTGACGCTCTGCGGCGCCGGCGACGGAGCACCCGGGGACCCGGTCACCACTCCCGTTTGCTAGAAAATAAATGCAATAATTAATTATTAATAATGAGAAAATTCTTCAATTCTCTCACCAACCCACATAGGAACCGCGTGGTGGAATATGTTCCAAACCTTCTTCTCAAAGGTAGAGGAGGCCTTAGCTCATGAGTGAGAAATTTACAGACTGTTGTTGTTGATGAGAAAATTCTTAAAATACTCAATATTTCAAGTGCATTACATTTGTTAATTATGAAGGCAAAAAACAATGTTAAGATAATATTACATTCCACAAATTAAGTAGTAAGTTAATTACTGTGAATTTTAATCTTTCCTTTTTTAAATTAAGTATAGTACGATACAACTTAGATGTCGCATCGGCAAAATTCGTAAAACCGATCACATCCGAATTAAATACGCTATCCCCAATTATCAATATTTATTCCTCATGTGAATATAATCTTTACACAAACGTAATAACTTGTAATATCATATGACCTAATATATTCATCAATTTGACGCGTCGATTAACATGCACTTGCTTTCTCTGACGCGTGAATCTATAGCGACGGATAGCGTCGAATGGCGCGATAGGGAGCTATTTCTATTGGTCTTGTAAATCGGCAGTAATCGGTTTTATTATATTATATAGACGACCTCCATGGTCGAGTGGTGTGTACACCGGTTTTCATGGGTACGCCACTCTGAGGTCCCGGGTTCGATTCCCGGCCGAGTCGATGTAGATTAACATTAGTTTTCTATGTTGTCTTGGGTCTGGGTGTTTGTGGTACCGTCGTTACTTCCGATTTCCATAACACATGTGCTTCAGCTACTTACATTGGGATCATAGTAATGTATGTGATGTTGTCTCATATATTATTATATATATTTTCATTCCATTGCATTATCCGATGCTACATCTAATTTGTGTCGTACTATAAGTAGGTAAGTGATGGGCATCATTTTCCGATGCTACATCTAATTTGTGTCGTACTATAAGTAGGTAAGTGATGGGCATCATTTTCCGATGCTACATCTAATTTGTGTCGTACTATAAGTAGGTAAGTGATGGGCATCATTTTCCGATGCTACATCTAATTTGTGTCGTACTATAAGTAGGTAAGTGATGGGCATCATTTTCCGATGCTACATCTAATTTGTGTCGTACTATAAGTAGGTAAGTGATGGGCATCATTTTCCGATGCTACATCTAATTTGTGTCGTACTATAAGTAGGTAAGTGATGGGCATCATTTTCCGATGCTACATCTAATTTGTGTCGTACTATAAGTAGGTAAGTGATGGGCATCATTTTCCGATGCTACATCTAATTTGTGTCGTACTATAAGTAGGTAAGTGATGGGCATCATTTTCCGATGCTACATCTAATTTGTGTCGTACTATAAGTAGGTAAGTGATGGGCATCATTTTCCGATGCTACATCTAATTTGTGTCGTACTATAAGTAGGTAAGTGATGGGCATCATTTTCCGATGCTACATCTAATTTGTGTCGTACTATAAGTAGGTAAGTGATGGGCATCATTTTCCGATGCTACATCTAATTTGTGTCGTACTATAAGTAGGTAAGTGATGGGCATCATTATCCGATGCTACATCTAATTTGTGTCGTACTATAAGTAGGTAAGTGATGGGCATCATTATCCGATGCTACATCTAATTTGTGTCGTACTATAAGTAGGTAAGTGATGGGCATCATTATCCGATGCTACATCTAATTTGTGTCGTACTATAAGTAGGTAAGTGATGGGCATCATTATCCGATGCTACATCTAATTTGTGTCGTACTATAAGTAGGTAAGTGATGGGCATCATTATCCGATGCTACATCTAATTTGTGTCGTACTATAAGTAGGTAAGTGATGGGCATCATTATCCGATGCTACATCTAATTTGTGTCGTACTATAAGTAGGTAAGTGATGGGCATCATTATCCGATGCTACATCTAATTTGTGTCGTACTATAAGTAGGTAAGTGATGGGCATCATTATCCGATGCTACATCTAATTTGTGTCGTACTATAAGTAGGTAAGTGATGGTCACGTGGCGCGTACTATAAGTAGGTAAGTGATGGTCACGTGGCGCTCACCTGCTGCTGCGCCAAGGCCGCCGTCCGCTGGATGTGCAGCTGGCGACGCTTCTGCAGCTGCGCCACGAACATGGCGCGCTGCTGCGGGTCCATCTGCTGCAGCTGCGCGTGCGTCTGCGCGTCCAGGTGTATCAGCTGCCGCCCGCCGCCGCCCGCCGTCCACGACACCTGTAAAACCTTGACATTGAGGAAGAGTAAAGATATATAATGAGTTTCGGTTAGGTGTTATATTATATGTATTAGATATATATATTATGATACTATATTCTATTCGCGTTAAGAATGCAGTGATTTGTCCTTGTTCACCGGCATATTTGACCAATCAAATCTTTTCAAATTACAAAGTCAAGTTCACATTGAACAGGTAAAGACATAAGTTCGAACGTGATGGTTGTGGATTTAATTAATTATTAACTGATATTATTATAATTTGAATTAAATTATTATTATTATTAACTGATGTTAAAAAAATGAATACCACAGTGCGAGAAATGCTGCCACCACGTCTTACAAGAAGAAATTGCCATGTGGGATTTAGATAATATTATGGAACTCTCTGCAGAAAATTATTTTGTTATAAACACTAACGACGACAGTAATACTGTAAGTAATAGTGATTAAAATATTAATCACTTAATTTCAATTTTTTACGTTAATGTGTACTTTTTAAATTCATTACACTTAGTCTGAATCAAAATTTAATTTGTTGGAATTTCAACACAAATATACATACACCTTTACCCTTCTTTTAAAAAAATTTGATTGGTCAAACAATGACAACTTACTGCATTCTTAACGCGAACAGACTATAAGTTTATTCAAATATTTGACTAGGTTACGAATATGCTTACCCGCGGTCCGACGGCTCCGGGTTGGCCGATTTGTTGCCTCTGTTGCAAATACTGCTGCTGTTGCCAGGCAACGTTCTGCCCGCCTTGCACTATTTGCTGGCCCCCTGGTGATACGATCTGTTGATTGCCACTGTGGGTGATTATCTGCTGAATGCCACCGCCCGGTTGTGGGGACTGAGGCACTTGTGTTAGCACCTGCTGTGCCTGGCCTACGGTCTGACCGATTATCTGCTGGCCGGACTGCGTTACTATTTGTTGAGAAGACTGTGCAATGACCACTTGGTGCTGCTGACCTTGCTGAGTGATCACATGCTGACCGCCTTGTGATAAAACTTGTTGTCCACCCTGGGTGATTATTTGTTGGCCCCCTTGATTCACTATTTGGCCTCCTTGGTGAACTATTTGACTTTGTGACACTAATTGTTGACCACCTTGTAGAGTTACTTGCTGGTTTCCGTGGACCAATATCTGTTGTTGTCCTGTATGCTGATTTATTAGGACCTGTTGTGGGCCTTGGACTATCTGTTGCTGGCCAGATCCATTCAGTAGTTGTTGCTTTTGCACCAAAATCTGATGATGAGTCTGGCTCATACCCTGCCCTTGATTACCGATTGACTGTTGAAGAATTTGTTGAGGAGATTGTTGAATCGTATGCTGCTGAGGGCTGAGTTGAGACTGTTGGTTGTTGATCAAAGCTTGCTGTTGTGTTTGCATAATTTGTTGTTGCAAAATAACTTGATTTTGAGGGTTACGAGATTGAACTAGAGGACTTCGTATTATTTGGTGTTGTCCTTGGATCATCTGAATGTTTTGTTGCCTCCAAGGTCCTTGCACTGTGTTCCCTTGCTGGTTTTGTATATTTTGCTGGACAGTTTGAATTTGTTGGTTTGTGTTGCTGACAAGTTGATTTAGTTGACCACCCTGTGCAGTTTGAGCTTGCGATGATGTGACCATCCCTTGTTGATTAACAACACCCATATTCATATTTTGCTGTTGATTTGTCAGAGACTGAACTGTTTGCTGCTGAATTATACCCTGATTCTGTGCAGACATTTGCTGTCCGGAGTTCATCAGCTGTTGTTGATTTAATACCTGTCCTTGACCTAAGTTCTGGTTCATTTTCGCATTTTGCAGACTCTGTTGCAGATTTTGAGTAGACTGTGCTAGTTGTTGGGCAATGTTTTGCACAGCACTCTGTTGGCTTAGCGTTAATCCTGGTTTCATGACCATATTCTGTTGATTGAGTTGAGCTTGCTGTAAGTTATTAGCACTCTGGCTCAACATTTGACTGATATTCTCAATTTGTTGCTGTGCAGAGCTCATTGAGTTGTTAGAATTTTGGTTTATGTTCTGAGATTGTTGTATATGATGTTGTTGGTTTTGATTCTGAATATGTTGTTGTAACTGATTGGATATATTTTGAGTAATTTGAGATGCCGACACATTGGATTGAGTGAATCCTTGTTGATTTTGTTGATTGCCAATTTTATGTTGTAACATTTGCATCCGTAATTGATGTTGTTGCAACAACTTTTGTTGTTGAATCTGTATCGCTGAAAGTCCATGAGGCTGTTGCGAAGGCTGTTGAGCTTGATTATAACTCTGTTGCTGTAAATTGACCTGCTGACTTTGGACATTCATTCCTGGCTGAGACACTACAGAGTTTTGAGCCATTTTTTGAATGAACTGAGTATTTGCTTGACTACCTTGTATTTGTACATTCTGCGTGACTATTCCTTGAGGAATGGATTTGTTAATAATGTTTGATGTGGACATGGCCGTTGTGTAGCCCATTGAGTTTACATTTGACGTTATTGTCCCTGATGAGTTTGCAGTCGAAGGTGGGTGATTCCAAGGCATCCTTTGCTTAAGTTTATCTAGTAACGCTTGTGTACTTTCATCTTTATTTTCTGCCATGTTTTGAGTCGGTACCTCATTTTTTGCAATCCCTTCCTCAAAATCGAATCCTGTAATGGCACTGATTCGATCCATTGGCTTCGAAGGTGGCTGTGGTACTACCAGTAGTTTAGGATGAAACACTTCAGTCACTGCTTGTATCCTTGCCCGTACACTTTCTAGTACCCAATCAGGAGTAACTATCTTAACTTTGGACGAAAGTGTGAGTGCAGCACTGTATTTCTTGCCCAGGGCAAAGCCACAGATTAAATGAGTGCACTGAGAATCGAGATTCAATTTCACTTTTCCACCATGATATGTGATAATAGCGAACAACAGCTTCGCGTCGGCGGGAGTCACTTTAGACACACATGCCGTGACGTTTGAGAATATCTTGTTCTTGCTAGGAAAGTAAGGCTTCGGGTTGGCAAGTTTCTTCAATCGTGCACACGCAAGAACCCAATTTTCAGTCACTGCGGGTATCTGATAGATATCCTGGGCGTCATCGAGGTCCGTATCAGCGGCATTGTTACCACAAATTAGATGAGTGACATAATCAGAGAAATATTTAGTGTTTTCCGCTCCTCCTGACTGAAGCAACTGCATAATCTGCAATTACAATAAAACAAGGGACCAGTTATACTACAATTCGAAGCGTAAATAAAAATAAAAACAAGTATACATGTCAAAAACAAACCCTTTCCGAGACATCGCCAGAGAGGTAGTACTTGACATCCTTGAAAACTGGCTCTTGCAAAGTTAATGAATCTAAATCGTCAACAATCGTTACCATTTTCTATTTCAGCAAAATAATAAAAACTTTATTTTAAATAAACATTGTAAGTAAACTTTTGTTCGAGCGCCGAAAAGTAAAAACTCAAGCAAGAACGTCCATCATGAAAAAATGTTACCATAAGAGAAAAATCGTTTTGTCTGAAATACAACGAAGCCTAATCGATAATTTTGTAACGTGATTTTCATCGAATTAGAACATAAAAAGGAAAGAATAATAGTTTTATGTATATAAAAAATATTCTTTTCATTTTAAAATATTAATTTACTTGAAATATCATAATCACAATCTTTTGAGTTATTTTGTGATAACATTATACCGACAACGTTGTTAGTACTGTTGTAAGATCTTATTTGATACTGTATTATTATGATTTAAGTTGTTCCTCTCCTTGATTATAGAATATATAATTATAAGGAATGATTTTTAGTAATATCCAGCCTAAATTGTTGCGACATAGTTCCTATCAAACGTGTAATGACTTGTTTCTACATTTAAAAGCGCGACTTTTTAAATTTTACCTGTGCTTCTTTCTTCTGTTATAAGGGCTGGTTAAAATTTATATATTTTTTAATTTAAATAGTGATACTTGCAAAAGTAGATCGATATAAATATTTAAGAGGGAGACAGCTAAATTTTTACTTTTTGATCTGGATTATTAAAGATAAATATAAATTTATTTTGAGTTTTACATAAAAGTGTTAAAAGTAGTTTTGTATTGTTATATAGCGTCTAGCCATACTGGTCTAGCCTTTTGGTAACCTAAAAGTCGACGGCAGATGAGCAGACACTTCCTTAACTCAAAGTACGAGCATAACAGTGGTCCCACTGGCGTACAAAGCCCTTACCTTACCTTACTTACCTTGCGTACCTTTTGGACGCCGTGTTCGTGTATATAAATGTACATCTGTTTTGATTTATTGTTTTTTGTTTAATCTTTTTTCAATATATAATTATACAAATCGAAATCATAGTTGCTAATTACTTACTTTATATAAGTAAGTAATTAGCAACTATGATTTCGATTTCCTCATTTTAACAGGTTTTTTATGTACCTATATTTTTTGTTTTAGATGGTATAATTTTTAAAATTTTTGTTTTATGTTTTACTTAGTCTGCTTGTATAGAAACTTTTTGGAGCGAAATATTTTGGGCGGCTCACAGTAGCATGGACTGGCAGAATTTGTTACGTAAGAAAAAAAAGCGTAATATGATTTTCTCCTCTCTTTTTAATCAACACGACATTTTTAATAAATCTTATTTTATTGTGTCTGTTATTTAAGACATCATAAATAGCGAAAGCAACTGCATTCCAATCGAGAGAATGAACCAAAGTAGTCAAAGAAAACACCTCCGGTTTTTTTATTTAGTGTTTTTAACGGATTAGCTATTTTATTTTATCTATTAGTATATACATAGGCAAAGACAAAACAGTTCTCTTCCAGCAACGTGTTTTCTGTTTACTTATGTTTGTAAACTAGCTTAATTAATGTAAATTGAAATAGAAAATGGGAGACTACCACTTTTTGAATACATGAATACAAGTATATCTATGTCGAGAATGATCACTTTATATAACTTAGGCTGTATTTGCAAAATACCCTCTAAGTAAAGGATGGCCAAAAAACAAAATGACAGATTCAGAGTTAGTAAAGATCAGTGTTGGGCATTAATCAAGTAATTGTCAATTATCCTATTAATTGACTAAAAAAGTAATTGCAATTAAATTAATTACAATTAAATTAATTGCAATTAAACTTTTAATTGCACCTTGCAATTAAATTAATTTGATTAACGTATGTCAATTGCAGCTTACAATTAAAATAATTGCAATTAACTTTTTTAGTTGTTTTATAAAACAATTAAAACTAACAATTAACTTTATATATCAAAATGAAATTAGTAAAGATTTAGGAAAATTAAGCTATAAGTATTAGACTTCAGATGAATAAAAATGTGGTCAAAGGCTCTAAGTATTAAGCTTATTTTTTCTAAATCTCTCTTGCCACAGAAAAAAAGTGTTCATTTTTATATTATATAATATAAAGTTGCATTGACAAATATTTCTGCAGCGTAGGTATAAAACAAAAACATTTCAAGTCGTCGTCTTCGTTCAAATCTTTATATTATACAGCAGTATTTTTAATTGTTATTTTTAATTAAAATTAACAAAACAATTAAAAATTAATTAATTATTAATTGTTACTAATACAGTTAACAATTAAATAATTGTTAGTTGTGATTTTCCACAATTACAATGGATTAATTGTTAACTGTAGTAGTAACAATTAACAATTAATTAATTGTTAATCTTTAATTGTTCCTGCAATTAAAATTTGCCCAACACTGGTAAAGATGTAGTCTGGATTCAACGACCACTATGTCATGTATGAGATTTATTGCATGAATAAAAGTAAGTAAATTAATAGCCTGTAAATTTCCACTGCTGGGCTAAGGCCTCCTCTCCCACTAAGGTGAGAGTTTGGAACATATTCCACCACGCTGTTCCAATGCGGGTTGGTGGAATGCACATGTGTCAGAATTTCAATGAAATTAGACACATGCAGGTTTCCTCGAGATAAATTATAAACACAAATTAAGGACATATATATAATGGTGCTATATCATCTTAACCGATGATTTTGGGTTCAAACACAGGCATTTTTTGAACCCGAAATCATCGGTTAAGATGCACGCGTTCTAACGACTATTACTACAAAACATTACATTAAACTAGCATAATGTACCTAATTTTGAAAACTAACTAGTTTCTGAGATTCTTGACGGTTCTTCTCGGTGTACCGGGATTTTAGATTTGAATGTACATTCTGAACCCATGATAGCGTCATTTTTAATATTAAGTATATTAAAAATGACGCTATTATTTTGTAAAATGACGAAGTAAAAGAGTTTGTACTAACCTACCTACTGGATAAACCTGTTGAAATAAGTAGATTTAGATTGTATATAAATATATTAAATAAAAACATTCATCGTTAATTTTTTCAAATTCATATTGCCAACAACAACGTACGTCCTGTTAAGCTTATATAAATCAACGCGTTTTTTATAACGTAATAATGATAAGGTCCGACTTGGTTCATTTAGTCCATCTTTGAGGATCGACGTATTTTATTAACAATGAATTATGTCGAATTGGTAAAAAAAAAAGATTTTAATTATATTTCGATTAATGAAAAACAAATATTAAGTCTTAACAAAAAATGGTAGTAAGTACCTACATTTAATTTATTACACTCCCACGAACGAACGTATTTGAAAAAACTGGTATGTCGGAACATGTTTTATTTAGTTTTCCTGTTATTTATAAAGTTAAATATACTAAATTGGCGTGGCGGAATGAGATACAGTAATCGCATCTTTTACAAAAACGTAATTAAAAAAAATAACAAAATTAACAATGGTGGACTTATAGAATTAGTTCCTCATTTCATTCGTAGTATCCAGCCACCATGTAATTATTTGTATTGTACCTACTTTAACCATAAATGTACTTGATATAATTATTTATATAAAAATGTTTAATAAAGAGACCGTAACGAAATAAAACATTCTATCGTTTAAGCATATAAAGTATACCAAATTTCTAAATTATACTTATTCGACACAATCGACCAGGTAGGAATGGAGGTTTCTTTCGAGAAAGCTTATTCAGCCCCACGCTATTAAAATAAGCGTCCGTCTGACATGCCACAAACGAGATGAAATTATTAAAAAAAAAAACATTCTAATGAAATGATTATTAAAGAAAATAACATTCAATATATTAATTTGTTAATTAGTATGTAGTAAGTAAAAGAAACACGCTTTCAGCGGTTAGGTTTCGCAGTCAATTTATTATTTTTATTTATATTTTATGAGAGTCTATTTACGGTTCTATCAAGAACAAGGTCTGTCAGTTCTACATTAATGCTTTAGAAATGTTATCCTCACACTTCAATACATATTCCACCAAGCTGATACAATGCGGGTTGGTAGAAATATATAGATATACTGGCACATGTGTCAGTATTTCTATGAAATAAGACACACGCTGGTTTCTTCAGGATGTTTGTTGTCACCGTCGAGCACGAGATGAATTATAAACACTAATATTAAGCACATGAATATTCAGTGATGCTTGCCTAGGTTTGAACCAGAAACCATCGATTGAGAAGCACGCGTTCTAACCACTGGGCCATATCGGCAATACCCATAAGTTCGGAAAAAACGTTTTTGTTATTAATTTAAACGTTTCCTATGTCTTATTTAACAGGACAATCGTTTACTATAAGTTTTGTTAGACTCTGATTAGTGAGCCATAAATCTACGAAACCGAAAAAATTACAAGACAAACAGGATGTATCCTTAACTTATATAATGCGTTGATGATAAATTTTAGACATGAATATAATACTTACGTACATGAAAATCTTGAGATGTTATCGTTCAAATTTAAAACGATTCCTAATAAAAGTATTTGTTTAAATATATTTTTTTTATTTTTTAATAAAATCTTTAAGTAAAGTTTTGACTGAAAAATGAATTAATGATAGATTAGTTAGTTTGTGGATTGGGCCGTTTCATGTATTTTTAAGCCAAAATTGAAATATTTACTTTCTCTGCGTGGTGTATAAGTTGTACAATAAAGTAAAGTAAAATAAAATATATATAAATGTATTAAATATTTGAATTAAGATGACTTCTCATACCAAAAACAAAAAAGTTTTTTTTTTATTAAATGCAAATTCCCAAATGTCTGCCACTCAATTAGACGTTCCATATACTCTTCACTAATGTTTAGTGCTTTTTTAAGGAATAGTATGGCGGGCGAGCATATGGGCCACCTGATGGTAAGTGGTCACCATCACCCATAGTCAATGACGCTGAAAGTAATATTAACTATTCCTTACATCGTTAATAGGCCACTAACCTTGGGAACTAAGATGCTATATCCCTTGTGCCTGTAGTTACACTGGCTCACTCACCCTTCAAACCGGAACACAACAATTTGTGTTATGTTGTTGTTTGGCGGCAGAATATTTAATGAGTGGGTGGTACCAGGCGGGCTTGCACAAAGCCCTTCCATCCAAATAAAACTAACGTCCTTGCCGTTGTTGGAACATAATTTGGTGTGATGGATTTACAAATCTGCCGCTAGTAGGCTATTCAATTTTTGCCGCCCCTACCTTTTTTTTGCAACATTTGTGTTTTGTCGTCCTCATTACACTACTCATTACACACTACTGTTTTTTCCCGTTATTAGTATGATTATAAACTAGGTGATATTTCTATCAGTTACTAAATTATTTTTCCAACCCGCTATGTAGTGACGAGTATACGCAGGGCCGTAGCCAGGATTTCATTTCGGGGGGGGGTTCGTGCTCCAGGAAAAAAGCAACAGGTTTATTCTATAATAAGCATAAATATATTAAAATTATACATTATTTATACACATTTATTTAAAAGACAACCGACGACTTATTTTATGTTATAGGGGGCAAACGAGCATGAGGCTCACCTGATGGAAAGTGATTACCACCGCCCATGGACATCTGTGGGGCTTGCAGGTGCGTTGCCGGCCTTTTAAGGAAGGAGTACGCTCTTTTTTTAAGGTTCCGAAGTCGTATCAGTTCCGAAAAAGCGTCGGCGAAAGCTGGTTCAACAGAGTGGTTGTGCAAGATAGAAAATGTCTTAAAAATCGTGCTGTTATGGATTTTTGAACATTAAGGTGGTGCGGGTGAAACTTTGAATTTTGACAAGATGTCCGAAGTTGAAATTCAGCATCCGAATAATGCCGCGGAACATTTTCCGTGAAATATTCGGTATAAGATGCAGAGCGATAATTAGAGCCGCTCTGCGTTGGATACGGACAAATGGAAGGAGCTGGTAATGGGGAGCACCCGCCTTGAGGTGTGAGCAATATTCTATGTGGGGTTCAATTTGCGCCTTGTATAGTTTTAGGCGATGGGCTTGCGTGAAATACTCTTGTCTTGGCTTGCTGAGCACACCGAGCTTTTTTGATGCCAATTTGGCTTTGCGTTCCAATTGACCGCGGAATTGAACGTGGCTCGAAATATCCACCTCAAGTATTCCAATACTAGCTGTAGCGGCTATTGGAATCATCTGAAATCGTGGAGATACGAGAAATGGTATTTTTTTAGCGGTTAATGCGCAAACTTGCCTCTTTTTGGGGTTGAAGTTGGCTCATTTTAGCCGAGGGGTCTGAAACTACTAAGTGAGCTTAAGGGAGTGCTAAGGGAAATTACTTCCCCGCTATCAGATATTTTAATAGCAAAATAGCAATCATATATGAACTAAGTTTAGCAGACCCCAATTCGAGACGTTGTTTAATGAAGACTCGATTTCAGACAAAAGTTTGTTCCGGTTTTCTCCGACGTTTTCCCGAGAAATATTATCCCGGCCGGTGTATAAGGTTTACAGTACTGTCGTCTGCATAGCAATGAATGTTCCCGATTTGCAACAAATCACTGATATGCAGAAGAAACAGAGTGGGTGATAGAACGTAGCCTTGTACAACATAGGCATTAACGAATTTTAAATCAGAGCATGCACCATATATAATGACTTTAATGTTCCGATCTGCCAAAAAGCTGGTGATCCAATTGCATAATTTCCAGGGAAGCCCATAGGAAGGAAGCTTCGAAAGAAGCGCTTTGTGCCATACGCGATCGAATGCCTTAGCTATGTCCAGACTGGCCACCAATGCCTTCCCCTTTTACGATTACTGAGGTAATCCAGAAGATCACTGGCTGAACGCTCTTAACGAAAACGACACAAGTAGGTGATGGCTATTAGCCTATAATTGGACGGGTCTGGGCGGTTGCTCTTTTTAAGGATAGGATGCACCAAACTAGTGTTCCAGGAGTTCGGCTGGAGTCAGCGACTATTCGGTAAAGAGCGCCGACTATCCGTTTTTTAATAATATAGTATGAAAATTCTCAATAAAATATACAGGATTATTGGTAATTCGACGTATATCCGTTAGGAGGTGATAGGGGTGACTATTTGCAATAATTTTAACCCCCATATGCGTCATCCAAAAGTGAACCAATTTTGAGTTAAAACGTCTTAGCTTTTTTCAAAATTTGTGAAAAATGCAACTTCAAAAATTTATTAAAAAAAAAAGTATCAATTAAAGTATATTTTTTCTTTTGTTTTAAAACAAAAAAAGAGAACAAAAAGCGACCTTTAGTACGAATTCATTCATGTTCGACTAAGAATTCACCACCAGCGTCCTTTCTGATCATTTTATTTCGATTGATATGAAATAATTTCCTTCTTTTCATAGATTTTTGGAAAGCTAAGGAAACGGTTATGTTTTTAAATAATCTGCAGGCCAAATTTCATAATTTCTTTTTTAGTTTTTAAGGCGTTTTTGAGGAAAAAAATATTGAAATAATTTAGTTTTTCGTCTCGCATTTTCAAATTTAGACCTGTAATAAATGTTTAAATATTGATAAATATGCAGTGTTTAATCGTTTTTATCAAACAAAAGAAAAAAATAATTGTTAATTGTTTACTTTTTGAAATAAATTTTTGAAGTTTTTGACAAATTTTGAAAAAAGCTAAAAAACGTGATAACTCAAAATTGGTTCACTTTTAGATTATACATATGGGGGATAAAATGATTGCAAATAGTCACCCCTATCACCTCCTAACGGATATAGGTACGTCAAATTACCAATAACCCTGTATATAGAATGTATCAGAAATTTTACAATCTGTCTTACACATTTAAAACTGTAATTACACTCTGTAAAAGATTTATCTTCTTTAGTATCTAAAATTACTAACATGACATTATAACATAAAAAAATTGTATCTTAATATAATGTGAATAAGGATATGATTATTATTGCCTCTAGTCTTTGCGTAAAATGATTCATTTTGTTTAGATTTATTGTCGTATCTAGACCAAACGGATTAATTTTCTGAAGAAACGATAAATACTTACGTTTTGTTTGTTTAATTAGCGCAAAACTATTTTTTTGATAATACGATAGCGGTTAGCGAAAAAATTTCGGGGGGGGTTTGAACCCCCAAAACCCCCGCCTGCCTACGGCCATGAGTATACGGATTACGGACGTAATGTGTATACATATAATTATAAAATATTTTTAATTTCTGAAAGATAATAATAAATTCTGTTAAATTTGCCGCCCCTCATAATCTGCTGCCCTGGGGTCCAGCCTACTTAGCCTATTGATAAACCCGCCACTGCTTATTACCCTGAATTACAGTTAAGTATGATATAGTAAAGAAAATACTGCCACTTATAATTTTGTGCAATAATCATATTTCAGCGAAGGAAATGACACCCGAATCGAAGTAGATCTCCTTTCTAATTTATTTTTATTTATTAATTATATTTTTATACTTTAATGTAGCAACAAAAATAAGCCGGGTAGCACGCTCCTCAAATCATAATTGGTCAGAAAGTCAATACTATATTTAAATACGAAGCGAAATTTTCAATGATACTGAAAAAGCGTCCAATACATGTATTAAATACCTTCACAATATATCTATCACTTACCAATTAATTGAGCACGTAAAATTTTTCACTGAAGTTATTAAAGAACTAACAAAGAAAGAGAGTTGAATGATTAACCCAGGTTAAAGGTGAATTAAGTCTTAATCTATACATATAACAAAATTGAAGTGTCTGTTTGTGATACATATTAAAATAGCCCTTTTTTACACAATGCATATGTATGTATACACGGTACACAATACATACGAAAATAACTCGTATACCAAAATAACATTTCATATAATTCAACATCTGGAACTGGACTGATTTTAACAGGAGTGTCACTGGTAGATAACTGATATAATAAGGGGTAACTTAGGCTATAATAATATATTTATTTGTTAAATACAAACGCGTACAAGGTCACGGGCACAGCTAGTGTAACTCAACAACCCCTTGAAAAAATTACAGATTGCTATTAGTTTTGCGACGTCTTTAAGCGATCTTACATCCGTCATTTTATTTAAATTTTAAGTTTTATGACATCAATACATTGGTTACGCATCACGAAATAAGTTCGGTTTTCGTATTAAGGCCCACGACCAGTCTTGCCCCTTGTGGATAGTTAATAAGAGCATGTAAATTTTTATTGTTATTGTCTAAAATATTTTGTTATAACGTATTATCACTTCAATCAGTATATCTATCAAAGTTTAATCAGAATGCAAAGTTCGTGTGCAGCCTTCGATCAAACCTTGATACTACTACTTAATACAATACCAATTTTTTAAAATAGATGTTAAATGACGACTCAAAACCGCTTGTAAAAGCCTACTTGAATAAAGTACATTTTGATTTTGGTTTTTTGATTTTTACGTCACAGAAATAACTGTACAGTTACAAAGTTGACGCATGTACAATGTCAAAACGTTATATAGAATCGAGAACTATTTCGTAACGATCGGTTTAATATTCCGGTAAAATCCACAATGTATATACATCCACATTAGTCATGGTATACACCAAATGAGGATGATACTCGTAATGTTACGCAATATGACGAATGAGGATATTCAACTCTAATGAAAATGTATAGCTTTTTTTGGTGGTAGGGCTTATTGCAAGCCCGTTTGGGTAGGTACCACCCACTCATCAGTTATTCTACCGCCAAATATCAGTACTCAGTATTGTTATGTTCCGGTTTGAAGGGTGAGTGAGCCAGTGTAACTACAGCCACAAGGGACATAACATCTTAGTTCCCAAGGTTGGTGGAACATTGACGATGTGAGGAATAGTTAATATTTAATACCTGTTGAATACCTGTTGACTTCCAAGCAGGATACATTAATTGAAATAATTGTATTTAATTAACATGACGTTGTATTTTTTAAATGTTAAAAAAGAGTAACTACTGAGTTTCTTGCCGGTTCTTCTCGGTAGAATCTACTTTCCGAACCGGTGGTAGCTTCACTTAATTGTAAAATGACGATTCAAAAGTGCTTATAAAAGCCTACTTGAATAAAGTTTATTTTGATTTTGATTTTGATTTTGATTTCTTACAGTGTCATAGTCTATGGATGATGGTGACCACTTACCATCAGGTGGCGCATATGCTCGTCCGCCAACCTATACCATAAAAAAAAGCTCACTTTGTGGCGGCGAAAATGGGATAATGAAATATGAAAGATTTATTCAATTGAAAATATGTAGGCAGATGAACAATAGGATCATCTGAAGGGATGTAGTCCCCACTGCCCATAGACATTCTACGTATTCTAAGAAATATTCATAAATCAAATCTTTCGCCGGCGGTTTTTCCGAACCGATACGACCATGGGAACCTTCAATAAAAGAGCGTACACCTTCCTTAAAGGCCGGCAACTTATATCTTTTTATATCTTTAAGCGGTGGCCCGCTTGATGTAGCCGATACTACCGTGTTCTTGGGAATAGAATTGGATTCCAGACTTCAGTGGAGTCCCCATTTGTCGTCCCTAACAGGGAGACTCAGCTCCGCAGCATACGCGGTTAGAAAAGTTAGACAACTAACTGATATTGATACCGCTCGTTTAGTTTATTTTGGTTATTTTCACAGTATTATGTCATATGGCATATTACTTTGGGGTAACGCTGCAGACATTGAATCTGTCTTTATTTTACAAAAGAGAGCAATTCGGTTTATTTATAATCTTGGAGCTAGAGACTCTCTTCGGGATGTTTTTAACAGAGTAGGAATACTCACTGTTGCGTCGCAATATATTTACAACAATATCATGTTATGCACAGTAACATTGATAACTTTGATAAAATCAGTGATAATCATTGTATATGCACTAGAAGTAAGGATAAGCTTATAACGCCAAGTTTCCGACTCCGCAAAGTCAATAAATCTTTTTTGGGGCAAGGTATCCATTTCTATAATAAAATTCCACAGACATTGTTAACTTTGCCGTCTCGTAAATTCAAATCGTTTATAAAAAATACATTGGTGAAAAAGGCGTATTATTCGATACAAGATTTTGTAAATCATCTACAAAATCTTGTATCGAATAATACGCCTTTTTCAAAAAAGCGTGGAATTAATACCTGTTGACTTCCAGGCAGGATATATTAATTTAATAATTGTATTAACTTAAAAATTAACTAACATGACTGTATTTTTTTAAATGTTGAAAAAGAGTAACTACTGAGTTTCTTGCCGGTTCTTCTCGGTAGAATCTACTTTCCGAACCGGTGGTAGCTTTACTTAATTGTTAAATGACGATTCAAAAGTGCTTGTAAAAGCCCACTTGAATAAAGTATACTTTGATTTTGATTTTGATTTTGAACGCACCTGCAATCCACTTTCCATCAGGTGAGCCTCCTGCTCATTTGCCAATTTTGTGATAAAAAACAACAGTCTTCATATCACCAATGCACGAAATAACTTGGTAAGTAGTTCACTTATTCTTCAAACGCGGCTTTATACCCTTCAAATCAGAACACAGGAAAGCCGAGCCGTGAAATAGGGCTATTTAAGCCCTATTTACATTCTAAGAGTTGGAGACTTTTACAGTAAATCATTACTAGTTGCAAGGTATTCGTTTTTGTAATAAAATTCTGCATACTATGCTAATTCGTAAATTGAAATCGTTTGTTAAATATATATACCTATGTATATATAAAAGGGACAAGATTTGAATTTCATGTATATACTTAGTCTTGTATTTCAAATATTGGAAAATAATAGATACTGTATTTATTAACGATTCTTCTCTGTATAATTTACATTACGAATTACTTTACTTTTAATGCAGTTCTGTAAAATGACTATTCAAAAGTTCTTATAAAAGCCTTATATAACAAATTATATTTATATTTTTGATTTTCTTATGATATTTCTTGATGTTCATGATGTCGGGGTCCTTTCTATGCCGTGGTACAATCAGCAACTCTCAAGGGTCAGGTATAATCGCCGACTCTTCGCTAGTGCCTTTGTAGCGTGCTTTTACATTTCCCGTCCTCCTCATCAACAGCTCATGGATTAACAAATCACTAGCAAAGTCATTATTAATTTTTTTTTAACAAACGGCAGCGTTTTTTATTTTTTTCTATTCCTGTTGCACGAGGCCAATAAAACCTCGTGTGATAAGTATATTATACCAGTACGGAGCTTATAAGATCCCGTAACGTTTAAGAAATTAAAACTCGATGTGATGTGGTCGAATTTTATTTCTTCAATACGGTATGTGGTCAAAGTGACCCCGTATTATAGTAGATACAATATATTTTTAATAGGCATCATATATAAATATATTTATCACTTTCCTACACGTCCGCACGACAGAGAAAGCTGTTCTTCTTATCCGCACCGCATGGGAGGCACATTTACGAGGCGTATTAGACCTCGCTCTGCATTGAACATTATAGGTGTAATTTTTCGCACATACAAGTATCAGTTCGCTTCCGCACTACGTATTAACATATTGAAATCAAGTCGTACGTAGTCTACGTTGTAATAAAAAAGCTCTACGTAATTTATGTCTTTGTCATATATTAATATACAAGCATATAATAAAATATTTACATAAAATAACCAAACTGGTTCCTTTTGGTATTTCGTAAAGGTCATATTTAAGATGGTTAAATTTGTATCTGTGTCCAATAGCTGGTAGTATACCACATATAGTCTAAAGGATGCGAGGTCGGACAAAGAATCTTAGTTAGTATATATCGTAGTCTTGACTCGAGAACACGTTTATGTTTTGTATTAAAATGCGCCGTATTTTATATTTAATCGGCGAAAAATAATAAAAGAATGTATCGTGTGTTCTTTAGTTTTGTGTGTGTTGGATTATTGAGTGTGTGTGGCCAGAATGTAAAGTCACCCTGTCCACAGTATTTTGACTATAGAAGTGATGGTACAGGATTGCATGGGGTGATTAATTTGCAACCATTCGGCTTTGTGCCCTCTTTGTTGGTCAGAGCTAACTTTACGATAGCCGCGAGATTGCCATCTGTAAGTATTTATCTTTTTTTTTAATGACGGTTTTGTTTTGTAAAAATTATTCTGCCATAAAATATATTAAAGTCAAAAAACTCATTTAAAATAATAATAAAATGCTTATTGTAATAAACAGCTAGATATATTTATCACTTAGATCGATAAATAAATATTTCTTCTTTATAATAATACTTGTAATGTTATTTGATTGTTTTGATAAAGAAGTTACATTTAAGTTTACGTTGTTTAAAAAAAAATAGTCTTATCGGGAGTTGCAAACTTAATTATGTATTCTTTTTCACTTTTTTTCAATATTTTACTCTCGACTTTATGATTTAAAATGTGTGCATTATATCTTGAAATTTAATTCCATTTTCTATCTCACCCTGTTTCTAATTAACTGACTTTTTCACTCTTCGTACCACTATGATAAATAATGAAATAAATATATTCTGGTTTTTTTTGTTACAAATGTTGAATAAGAGCCCGTTTTTTAAAGTATATTTGATACCGGAAATTATTTTGTTTTATTTTATTAAAACAAATATTTTTAATCTGGATAATGAACGTAATTGTAGGTTTCTACACATCACGTCAGAATAGGCTCAAAGTATCATAATATGTAATATTTATTATCATATTTGAATAAATAAAGGAATAATTATTATAAAATTATTTATAACATATATTTAGATTAATATTAATAAACTAGGAAATATTAATAAGGAAAAAAATAAATAAAAAAGGAGATTCTGGCACAGGTCGCATTTTACAAAGTCGGATGATTTATTCTTTTTTTTTTTTTATTGAGACAGGAACAAAAAAAAATATTATTCATGTAATTGTAATCTGTATAAATAATAGTATTTTACATTATTAATTTCTTCAATATTTCATATTTCAAAATGATAGAATCGTTAAATATCCCACTGTACACATGATTAACTTTTAATTGGTTATTATTAACTTTTATCAAAAAAAAACTTGTATTGCGTGCTAAAATAAAATGTAAGAGGGAATTTAAATGAAAAAAATCCGTGTACATTACAGATTAAGTTTTTTCCTTCCTCAACAAATATTAAAACAAAAAAAGCGTTAATAACTTAAACATAATTACATCGTTTAATGTAATTAAGTAAAGGTGAATTAGAATATATATTGTCATTTTCCTTATTGATACTAAAATCCTATATACTAACATGCTTTGTTTATGATAAACGCTTACTGAGTTTAAAAGTATTATTTTTAATCTGTATTTATTTTCAAAATGCGAGACTAACTCTTTGAGTACCTATGTGTACTTACTTCATGAAGGCTAAATCACGATCAAAATAGCAGATAATACTTGGTAGTAAAGGCTGGGTGCGAGCTGTTTTGGTAGATTTTAACTACTTATCACATATATTCCCATATATCAAAATCAAAATAAATTTTATTCAAGAGGGCTTTTACAAACACTTTTGAATCGTCATTTAAAAATTAAGTGAAGCTACCACCGGTTCGGAAAGTATATTCTACCGAGAAGAACCGGCAAGAAACTCAGTAGTTACTCTTTTTTAACATTTAAAAAATACATTCATATTATTTAAATACAATTATATATATGTAGGTAATGTAAGTCAACAGGTATTAATTCCACGCTTTTTTATCATCTGCAAAATCTTGTATCGAATAATATGCCTTTTTTACCAATGTATTTTTTACAAAAGATTTGAATTTACGAAATGGCAAAGTTAAAAATGTCTGCGGTATTTTAATATTTCTCGCAGCAACACCAATAGTCTATTTAAACCATTATTAAAAGCCGCATAAACAACAATTAAAACCGAATTGACGCCATATCATTCGCTCGAGGGCTTGAATTATCTAAGGTTTTATTTTTTTATATTTATTCTTTTTTGATGAAACTATAGTATTGTTAAGCGCACTAGTGTGACAAAGGCAGACCATCCTAAGGTAAGGGTAAGGTAATCTTCAGCCGACTTATTAAAAATAATATATTTGTCGTAACTACAAATTGTAAATGAATGCAGATGACGTTATAAGGAGCTACGAGCTGGTATTAAATAATTGTAAAATTTTCTTTACAATTATTTAATAGTAGGAATTGACGAAAAAAATAATGAAAAATAATTACTTAGATATGTAACGAAACGATATTTCTACACATCGCGACTAAATATTTGTGTTAGTTAGTTGTTGTATAAATAAACTGAAATGCGAAAGAAAAAGACACTAGTACTCTGTCGACCTTAATTTCTTTTAAATTCCCGTTTCATCGCAAATATTGTTCACTAAAAAATGAAACTGACAACATCAGAAGACTTTACACAAACTATGATTAATATGTTCCAGTATTGGAAATAATTACATTTTAATACCTATGGATTATTCGACGCACCTAATTGAACTTCAATTATATACATATTTCTGAGGAAGTGAGTGATAAATATACAAGTTTATATTGCATATATATTTACATATAATTTTATTGTACTAGCGACGTAACTCTAAGTAGATAAACAAAGCGTCTCAAACTTTTCCTTGGAATTGTTGAGAAGATGTTTAATTCAACAATTCGTTTCGTAAAACTTTCCTTTTATTCATTCATGATTTACACGGTACGCTATTCATTGTAATTCATTAACCCATTTGGGACTAGCTAACGCTCGTAAGTTTGTCCGGGATTTACATTCTGATCGTAGATTAATAATCATCCAAGGACCTAAATACAAAAAGAAATGGACCGTAGAGGTCTTGACGTTACCTAAGTCAATCAATTGCGCCGGAATTCCTATTCGTTGCCATTTAACCTCTTTTTAGTAATGCCTGAGATTCACTTGGGATTTCTTCTAAGATGGATCGGAATATCGAGGACGTATCGTAACTATTATAAATTAGTAGAATAAATATAACTTAAAATTGCGATAACAATTCGACATCAACGGTATACAGAAGGTCATCGTCCTCCCACACTTATCCCAATTTATTTGGGGTCGGCGTAGCATGTCTCCTACAATACTTCTCTGTCTGACGTCATCTCACAAGTAATTTTCTTTTCAGTCTTCTCATCCTTCACACAACCCATCCATCGTTTATTTGGTCGTCTCCTTTCCATATTCACGTCCATATTTAAGACCTGACGACATGATTCTCATTCCTCCGCATAACCTGCCACGACGTAAAAAGAAAACACGTTGTTTATCCAACTTCCAAAATCTAAACAAGATTTGTACAAATATACAGCAGTTATAGCTTGTTGAGCCAAACTGAATGCAAAAAGCTGTTGGCGTAAAAACGTCATATGTTTATAAACATGAAATATTTTCATGTACCTAAAAGACCGGAATTTTGGATTTTTAACGTAAAAACTGAATATTTAAATTTAGATAATTAACTTGGAAAACACATTAATTTTTCTGTATAAACTTGATTTCTGCTGGCATGTAAATTAGGTAACTTAATATCGGCAAACTTTGCGACTGCTATATTTAAATGAACAAAATTCTTTATTTTACAAAGTTTCGTTCCGCCGGTTGTACGCTACGATCTTTTAAACTACGTAACGGATTTTAATGCGGTTTTCGTCAATAAACAGAATTATTTACGAGGAAGATATGCATTATGCATATTTTGTAGAAAAAAGCAGATAATATCAACTTTCTTAGTCTATATAGAGGATTTATGTTTGTTCTTCTATCTAAAAGTATATTGAATCAATGTGATGATCAATAGGTAAATACTAAATAGTTACTCTATTAGTAATGTAATGAATAAATTAAACATGGAAGTCATACAAAATAATCTTAACTTTGATCTTAAAATATATTTAATGTACATTTCAAGACCACTTGTTGGCGCATTTGCACACACGTTATGGTTAAGTGATTTCTTGATGTATACAAAGAACATAATAAGATTAAAAACCGTCGTGTGTTATATTGTAATTGGTACATTTTAGGGCAGTGCATTATAAGATATCTTTATTTTTTCAGATCTCTTTTGTACGATGTATATTATTTTTTGAGGTTTAAGAATTTATTCTCAGAGAAGAACTAAAGACAGATCATACTGTTATTTTATCATACTTGTATCGTTGTATCATATTTTTAAGTATTCAGTCCATTTTACATTACCTATTTCCTTTTTTTGGCAATAAAATTCCGTTATAAAACTTATCTTAATCTATACTTATAATAAATCTGTAGGGATGTCAATTCTGTACATGAAATATTTTTCCAAAATAACCATCAGGGGGTGATCAGGGATCGATACTGATGGCAAAAATGCAATCAGTAAAATTTTTGTCTGTCTGTCTGTCTGTCCGTATAACCGTTATAGAAACAAAAACTACTCGACGGATTTTAACGAAACTTGGTTTAATTATCTTTCATACTCCTGAGCTGGTTATAGTATACTTTTCATCACGCTAAAGTCAATAGGAGCAGAGCAGTGAAGGGAAATGTTGGAAAAACGGTAGAAATTACTCCTATCTTAAGCTTCCGTCGCGTGTACAGCCTTAATGGTTAAAGTTACACAGAAATCATGTATTACGGAAATGTTCTCCTTAAAATTATATAAAAAATATCCCATGACAGCCTATGTCTATCTTTTACGGTAGACTCTCAATAACACGTGACACTCCCGATAGCGTAGTAGTTCGAAGCTTTCTGATTATATTTGACTTTTCCTACGTTTATAACACTCTCAATCATCTCAAATTAAAAAAAAAGTTAACAGTATTTACTATTCCATATTAAAGAATTATAGAAATCGGTATAGAAACACCAAAGTTATACATGAAATACGCTAATGATAAAGCTATCGCACGTGAATACTAAATCTATACTACTATATAAATCTCTAGAGTCTGTCTGTACACTTATTTTTTGTCTTAATTCGTATAAATGGTCTTTTTATGATTGACTGACATAAAATTTATCATTTTTGTAATTTATGTCTGTCTGTATGTTCTGCTTAAACTCGAGAACAGCTGCACCGATCTTTATAAAAATTAGTATGCAGGAAAAACATGTGCTTGCGCAAATCATAGGCTATCTATATAAAGTCGATTTGTTTGTATTACGAAAATTGGTATGTATATCTATTGTTTTATGGAGAAAGTGATTATGCTATTCCCATTGATGTAACTCACCACCATGTGGCGCTGCGATATAAAGATTTCTACACCGTTCAACCGAATGTCATGAAAATAATAAACGTACAAGTATTTTTTTATGGAGAAAGTGATTATTTAGTCCGTAACATTAAAAATAACCAACAGATGGCCCTTACGCATATCAAGATGCAATTCTATAATTTTGAAATATTTACAAAAAAATGAAATGAAATCTATTCAAAAAGCACACAAACTAACTTAATTTCCGTCATATGTCAATAAACATAAAATAATCACAATAATAATAATTGTCATTTTAAAATAATTATAGACTACATGTACGGGAAGAAGTGATTAGCTGTCCGATTATATATATAGATAAGACAGTAAACAATAATCATAATTGGTAAGTATACTCATAACTCCAATAACAATGAATCTTTAGTATAAAATGTAAACGTAAGACAAATAACCAAAAAAAACTACTTATTTATATAAATAGAAACCACCATGCCATTGAAGAAACAAAAGATCGGAACATAAACAAATATATGCGCATCATCATGCGCGCCATCTAAAAGAGCTACGGAAACAACACACCAACAAGAAATACGTATAGAAGCAACTATAATCCGAATTTCTACTTTGAGAGTTGCCAAAACAGTCAACGTAATGATCAAGTTTCAGATCTTCGAACAAGCATCTTCATCAACAGATACTGAAAAACCTGACGAGCAAGCCCAACGACTAGATGATCAACGATTAAAATAGACTAAGTCAAGAACTAGAACCAATCCCAATAAATCAGCCTTCAATTACGGTATAGGTTATGATAACAAGATGCATCCCGATGTGATCATTGGTTTAATGAATATAGTATGCCCATTGTCACGCTATGATGTTTAAAATAAACTGTTGGCATGTGCTACTCCACTGGCAAAATGTATTTACCACAACTGGTTGAACCACTAGAATCTCTTCTTACATACGTTATTGGAACTACTAAGGAGTCTCAATATTTCCTTCAGTATTTTATAAAATACAACTCATGCTTTCAAATGACATAATTTGGAGCAACAAATATTGTACAATACAATAATTTCGCGTCTACGTTTAAAGTGTATCATATGATTGGTTAATTTCTTCCAGTATCTAAATAAAATCCCCAGTTTCTGGATATTTATTTAATGGACAATGTAGAAAAAGATTGATCTTCGATGTATGTTCAGTACCACAACCAATCGAGAAATCATCGCTAAATATAGGATAATGCTTTATGAAAATAATTGTTTAGTTAAAGATTTTAAATCTGTTCTAGAAGGTGAAACAACAAATGATTCAAAGTCATTATCAATGCAGATAGAACGCCATTGAATGCAGAGTATGAAAGGCGTTTTAATGCTCCCATAGCTCTTGAACTCACAGCTGTAATTGTCGGTACAGAAATTATTACGATTATTAATGTATGACAATTATTACGATTATACAATTTGGTTTATGCGAGCAGAAGATGGATATCATCTCGGACTGTATCAAAATAATCTTACGACAGGCTCTTCGTACAGATCTTCGTACAGTGGAAGTCCAAAACATATGCACGAATATGCTCAGGATGCTTTGACGTACGTTCGAAAGTATTGACAAGGTTGTAAATGTACCGGATTAAAGAGGACGTGTTTGTGTGATGCAAACTTTTACAGACTATAGAAATTTAATTAAAATTTTCATCGTACCAACTTTACACCGAGATTATACCATCAAAAACATTCTATTCGTTTCCGAATTCAACAAAAAGAAGATGTGATCTTGACAAATAAGTTTATGGATGTTATGATCAATCTGCAGTCTATCGAGAACATCATTGAAAATTATGAAATAGATGACGAATATTAAATAAAATAATTTTTAAGTATTTGATTTAATATTCTAATTGTATCTTGATTTGTTTCTTTATTATTTGTACAATGTTGATGATCAATAATTAATTGAAAATGAAAAATTCTAAATTCTGCGACTAATGCCCAGCGAAGCGGGCGGGTATAGCTAGTCATGAATAAATGTATACTGTAACACGTCGGTGTTCATTATTGGGTATTTTCAACTTTCTACTTTGACCGTAGAGAAACCGGGAAAAACCGAACTATAGTTGTAGCGTCAGAATCTAAGTAAATTAATGGGTTTTATTAAGATTATTGGGTTTCTCTTTCTGGTTGATCTATGGGACAGATACATATATAGATACCGAGGTCTTTGTTTGTACTCCCAGCCAACCCCATAAAAAATAGTGGTTTTCGAAAAGTGGAATTCGAAAGTGCGTATACACCCGTGCCTAAAGCTCGTAAAAGCTTACGCCTTGCTGGTTCTACGCTTGGACTTTCTCCAGTCAATGGAGAGTGTACCTGTGCATGTGCATGTTTTTTATACACTTGTAAGAACTTACGTGTAAGTGAAGTTCTATCATAATTATACGAAGTACTTCGATCGAACCCCGAAGTAACTAGTAATACCCACCTTCCCTGAGTAGCCCGCAATGTTTAATAGAGGAAATATCCAATAATCTTTAAACTAATTGTCGACTAAAGCTCAGAGCAGGTGGGCTGACTTAAGTGGGGTAGAAACACACTTTATTTACTTTTTTATTTTAGTGTTGCCACCTTGTCAGAGAAAATTTCTTTTTTTCTAAACTATAGTCATGAAGTGGTGTCACCTATGCATTACTACATTTTCTTTAATTATTCTCGGAGCAGGTGGGTTGACTTGAGTGGGGTAGGAACATACCTTATTTACTTTTTTTTTTACTGTTGCCACCTTGCTAGAGACAACTTGATTTTTTCTAAACTATAGTGATGAAGTGGTGACCTATGCGTTACTACATTTTGTTCATTAATACTCACACGTTACTAATCTCGAGGACGATGCACGAGTATAATGTCCTTGCGCTGGGCTAACTGTAATCTGTCAGGACATCATAAATATAGTTTGATAGGATGCGTTCAGTTTATAAATATCTTAAACTTAAACGCGGAAATGAAACGATAATTATCTCAATGCCAAGGTGGCCCAATAGATGTAATCAAATAAAATATAATCGAGATCGCGTGACTAAAACAGGCGGGAAAGCGCCTTTTATTTATAAATGTTTAATTGGTGTATATAATTTGTCTCGTGCTAGGAGGAAAATGTCGTGACTAGTATTGCTATTGATTAAATCATGAAAACCAAAATATACTTTAGTCAAGTTGGTTTTTACAAGCACTATTGAATCGTCATTTAACAATTATCAACCGACTTCAAAAAGGAGGAGGTTATCAATTCGTCGGTATTTTTTTTTTATGTTTGTTACCTCATAACTTTTTACTGTGTGGACCGATTTTGATATTTTTTTTTTGTTTGAAAGGTAGTGCTTCCCGTGGGGTCCCATTTTAATTTTATTTTTTTCCGATGATGGTATCCGTATGAAAACGACATAAGTCTTAAAATTGCATTAAGTATGTGCGCGATAAATAGGTGAATAACTCAAAATTGGTTGGCACAATTTTGTTGATTCTTTTTTTATTATAAAGGATATACTTTAAGGGTAGTTTGGTGAAATTTTGGTAAGGTTCTGTGTATAGGATCCATCACAAATTAAGGGAACAGGAGGGAACGGAACAATTCTGAGGAGCACGTTAGCAATACTCGGTCGAATCTTTTATTTATGGGTTACTTGGATATTAGAATCACCTTCCGGAACGTGGTTATGTTCATGAAATTGTCATAATCGAATATTATAATCAACTAGCGACCCGCCCCGACTTCTCACGGGTGCAATACTGATACTAAATATACTAAAGAATTTGTTTATTTACGATATCACATTGCAAACTTCTAAAATTGTCAGTGTTTCTTTACTATATTGTTCATTTATTATATACACAAACCTTCCCCTTGAATTACATTATCTATTAAAAAAAACCGCATCAAAATCCGTTGTGTAGTTTTAAAGATATAGGGACAGAGAAAGCGACTTTGTTTTATACTATGTATTGACGGAACTCCTAAACGGCTTACATTTAGGGTGCGATTTGGAGCAGAATTTCTTACTGTCTTTAATCAAATTTCGTGTATATGATGTGATGTCATATGATGTACGACATACCATACGAATAGCTCTTTTGTAAAGATTTTTTACTGAGAACGATTACAGCTCTTTCGAGGGTGGTACCTTGTAGTTTATGCCACATGACGTATTAAAACCACATTTCGAAAGTGTATTTTTGCTTTATTCAAAAGTTTCTTTTGAAATTGTCCCCGAAGTTATTTCTGATTCATATTAAAGGCACGCTTCATCTATCCATATTAAGAAAAAATAGTTAGTCTACATAAGCTTCACTTAAAATCAAAAAATAAATAAAAATTTTAACAAAAAGACTTCAAACAAAACACTATATTGAAACAAATAAAAATGCACTAAAAAGTAATAATAATAATTTCATATTTAACATATTTTTTAGAGTCCTCCTAGGTAAAATGAAATGAAAAATATTAGACTACTTAAAAGTCAATTGACGATTATATAATGTAGTTATAATTATTGCTATATTTGGAGTCGGTGTCAGCCAAGAAAACCCTATAGTATATCCCTATAATATATTTCTTACAAATTACCTTTTATACGATAATATACTGGGTTAATCAAGGGGCATCTTTCTTTTGATTGTTGAGGCTTGTGCCCGTGGCTGACGCCGGCTCCAAATATAACAATAACTATAACTGCATTATATAATCGTAAATTGACTTTTAAGTAGTCTAATATTTTTCATTTCATTTTACCTAGGAGGACTCTAAAAAATATGTTAAATATGCAATTATTATTATTACTTTTTAGTGCATTTTTATTTGTTTCAATATAGTGTTTTGTTTGAAGTCGGTTTTTCTTTTTGTTAATTTTTTTTTTAAGTAAAGCGCTACCACCGGTTCGGAAAGTAGATTCTGCGTAATGAAGAATAAAAAAAATTGTTATGATTGTCAATCAACGGAACCATCCGATGATGAACGACCGAGGGCATTCGTTTCTTTCGTCGAAGTGTGTAGTTCGTCGATGAAGGCTGTACTACCTAAAATATATTATACTAGCAACCAATCTCGGCTACGTCACGGGTGCAATGCTGGTACACTGAATGAAAACACACTCACACACACACACGTTCACAGTTTTCAATAAATAAATAAATAAATATGAGACAAGATCACATACATTACTCTGTTCCCAATGTAAGTAGCTGAAGCACTTGTGTTATGGAAATCAGAAGTAACGACGGTACCACAAACACCCAGACCCAAGACAACATAGAAAACTAATGGTAATCTACATCGACTCGGTCGGGAATCGAACCCGGGACCTCAGAGTAGCGTACCCATGAAAACCGGTGTACACACCACTCGACCATGGAGGTCGTCGAGTTAAGATCTCTAATTTAATCATTAGACAATACAAACCGCTAAGTCTAAGTCATAACTTTAGAAATCTTAAATCCTTCTTCGGGCTAGGTATCCTTTTCTATAATAAAATATACCGGTTCTTCTCGGTAGAGTCTACTTTTCGAACCGGTGGTAGCTTCACTTAACTTTTGTTAAGAGACGATTCAAAAGTGCTTGAAAGTTTATTTTGATTTGATTTGGACAGTATTTTTTTTTATGTTTCTGTGCCGCTGAGCTAGAAATTTAATAAAAATGTTGATTGAAATTCACGCGTTTGTGGAGTGAGTAAGCAATTTAAAATGTAACTGTTCAGTATAGGTATTTAAAATATATTTTCCTCAATCGATATATCAATGTATGTGTGTTAATTGCATGTGGTAAATATACTACAAATAAAAATGAACAGACATAAGCAATATTGTCTTAACGCATATTGATGATCTCAAAACAAGCTTGTATTTAAGTTTTACTGTAGTTTAAATTCGCAAATTCAATACAGCCTTCCTAGGAAACAATATTGGTTTCTATAAAAAGTTTCTACATTTTTAATTTTACGTATAAATAAATTTATATACCTTGTTAAAAAAAACTGACAACTCATATAAATAAAACGTTAAATGTATATTTTAATGATAAAAAAGCGTGTAGTTAGTGTTGATTTCCCAAAAGTGTTTTTAGAATTCGTTTAACGAAACAATATTTGCTATTATTATATTATGTTGTGTTCCGGTTTGAAGGGTGAGTGAGCCAGTGTAACTACAGGCACAAGGGGCATAACATCTTAGTTCCCAAGGTTGATAGCACATTGACGATGTAAGGAATAGTTAATATTTCTTACAGCTTCATTGTCAATGGGTGTTGGTGACCACTTACCATCAGGTGGTCCATATGCTTGTCCGCCAACCTAAAAAATAATTTAAAAAAGTAATAAAAAAAAAATTATGCATAGGTTTTGTTATCGACCGGTTTAATTATTTTTAAATTAGTACGGAGGTATACGATCAATCTTATGAGGATATCAAAAGATTATAATTTAAAATATTTGACATATGTAGACATTTATATTTTTTTAAGCTATAAAAAAATTCTGGTTACGCAATAGCATTTGGCATATTTTCATGACCAAAAAAATTAATTTATAAATTTTCAAATTATTATTATATAGAAGTTAAGCAAAGAACGATAGAAGGTTCAGAAGATAGCCATTCAAAAGGAATTAGAAATTAAACCTCTGTTGTTGATAACTCAAATCAATTTAAATATTCGTGAAAACATGTAATCGGATGCGTAAAATTAATTACGTATCGGTAATGGATTTTATTAGAGACTGAATATAATTTTGAGTCGAGATGGCCCAGTGGTTAGAACGCGTGCATCTTAACCGATGATTGCGGGTTCAAACCCAGGCAGGCACCGTTGATTCATGTGCTTAATTTATCCTTATAATTCATCTCGTGCTCAGCGGTGAAGGAAAACATCGTGAGGAAACCTGCATGTGACAAGTTTCATAGAAATTCTGCCACATGTGTATTCCACCAACCCGCATTGGAACAGCGTGGTGGAATATGTTCCAAACCTTCTCCTCAAAGGGAGAGGATTCCTTTAGCCCAGCAGTGGGAATTTACAGGCTGTTGTTGTTTATTTTGTTTGTTGTTGAATATAATTATTGATAACTTTAAAGACATTTTAGCGAAATAACTTAGTTTTAAACCTCACTTTGAGTCAAGTCCAGTCTAGCACCGACGCGCTGAGCGCCGGCGTCGTAACGGTACCAAACTCTGTAGGGCTGTCACTAGCTAATACTAAATGTTTCAAAAAGTTATGCAATCTGGTCCTGTATAATAAGCCACCTAATGGTAAGTGGTCTACCCAAAGACATTGACGCCGCAACCATTATCAATGCTCTACCAATATTCCTTTTTTTTATGTGATAGGTGGCAAACTAGCAGGAGGTTCACCTGATGGAAAGTGACTACCACCACCCATGGACATCTGCAGCACCAGGGGGCTAGCAGATGAGTTGCCGTCCTATGAGGAAGGAGTACGCTCTTTTATTGAAGGTTTCCATGTTGTATCAGTTCGGAAAAACCGCCGGCGAAAGCTGGTTCCATAAAGTGGTTGTGCGAGGCAGAAAATGTCTAAGAAATCGCGCTGTAGTGGATTTTCGGACATAAAGGTAGATGCGGGTGGTGGAACATGAAACCTGAGATGTTTGGTCCCTTGTACCTTTAGTTACACTGGCTGACTCGTCCTTCAAACTGTATTACAACAGTACTAAATATTGTTTGACAGTAAAATATTTTACCAACAAGTAGCTGACTGCATCGGCTTAATCGAATTATTGAGATCGTGCTAATATTAAATTTATAAAATAACAATTGCAAAGCATGTTTTTAATATTTTCCTCGTTATATTAATCATCGCGTGATTAATATACGAGTTCATTTCTTGTTAATGTAAAGAAATTAATAGGTAAAGACACGCTGGGTAATTTTTCGTGACAGCTGTCAATGCAGGAAATAAAAGCAGAATCGGAAATACCTTCGTATGTTTGGATTGAAGCCGTCTTAAAAAAGTAATCACACATGACAACCATAATACAATATCAATTTTATATAATGTCATAAAAAATATACAGTACCTACAATTTAACAAAAAATACTGAAGCCTCATTTTTGTTTACTATTGTTCTTTTTTTAAATTAAACAGTTGAATTGGACCGTCAAGTAGATCGCTCTATATTCAACAGAGATTTAAGGTTAGGATTATGCTCAGATTAGTAAAGTTGTATATGAGGAATGAACAGAAGCAACGTTGTGAAATAAACTCCAAAGAGGGGGGAAGGCCACCCTTTTTACACAATGCATATGTATGTATACACGGTACATATACCAAAATAATATTTTTTACAATTTTAGTCTGTCTGTCTTTCCGTCTGCCTGTTTGTTCCGGCTAATCTCTGGAACGGCTGGACCGACTTTGACAGGACTTTCACTAGCAGATAACTGATATAATAAGGAGTAACTTATGCTGCAATAATATTTGTTTTGTTACATTCAAACGCGTACAAGGTCGCAGGCACATCTATTATTATTAATATGTAAATCTTTAGTCGCAAAGGAGAAACGCTAAAGCACCATGATTGTACTTTCGGGGAATGAGGTTAAATAATTAAAGTTTTAATTTAATTTCCCAAAAGAACAATTTTAGCGCTTTAGTCTTTCTTCATTTTAATAGATGATATATTTATTTATATTTTAAAATGTTTTAAAATTTCTATTGTCTAAAAACAGTAACATCCAGCATATGTCCTGTTGCTGAATAGTGTTTTATTTAGTAGCGCACAATATAGATTAGTAGTGAACAATTCCAATGAAATACGAAAAACTTAGGTTTGTTTTTCCATCTTAATAAATATCCGCAGACATTTTTAACTTTGCCGTTTCGTAAATTCAAATCATTTATAAAAAATACATTGGTAAAAAAGGCATATTATTCGATACAAGATTTTGTAGATGATAAAAAATCTTGGAATTAATACCTGTTGACTTCCAGGCAGGATATCAAACTCAAACTCAAACTCAAATTCCTTTATTCAATATAAAAGCATTACACTTACTTATTGATTGTCAAATAAACACTACCACCGGTTCGGAAAAAGGAACACCCTGACCTGAGAAGAACCGGCGAAAGAAACTCAGCGGGTCTTTTTTTTTCAGTTATTTTTTTTTTTGTTAAATTTATAAGGTACATAGTAGTATATGATTAGAAATAGCCAGGAGGCGATCGTTTCATTCCCAAGGTGTGCTATCAAACATAAACTCGCTAATTGTATAGTAACCTTTTGCACACAAGCGTTCCTTAACAATTTTTTTAAATTTGGCAACAGAAGCATTTTGAACGCTTTCTGGGATCCTGTTGTAGAAGCGTATACATTGCCCCACAAAAGAGTTACTGACTCTATGCAGTCGAGTAACAGGAGTAACAAGATTGTGTTTGTTCCTTGTACCAATGTTATGAGAATCACATTTTCTCATAAAAACATTAATATTTTTCCGTACATATAAAACATTACAAAATATGTATTGAGAAGCAACAGTCAATATCTCAATTTCTTTAAATCTATGCCTTAATGATTCCTTGGCTCCTAGGTTATAGATTGCGCGAATAGCCCTCTTCTGCAGCACAAATATAGTTTGGATAGCGGCTGCGTTACCCCAAAGCATAATACCGTTTGATATACATACGTAATTGTATTTAACTAATATGATTGTATTTTTTAAATGTTAAAAAAGAGTAACTATTGAGTTTCTTGCCGGTTGTCTCGGTAGAATCTACTTTCTGAACCGGTGGTAGCTTCACTTAATTTTTAAATTACGATTCAAAAATGCTTGTAAAAGCCCACTTGAATAGAGTTTATTTTGATTTTGATTTTTTGATCTTTGATTTTATATTATAATTTCATTCTGCTATACAATGAGCAAAAGCAGAAGTTGCGATTTGCCGTCCCGGAATATGAGTCAAGCTTAACTCACCAATAAGATACGTGAAAACCGTGAACGATCATAGAATATCTCCCACGTTAACTTGGAACGTTGTTTAACCTTAATAAATAATTGGCTTCATACCTATAAATTCGTAAGTCAACTTTTTGTTGTTTGCTTAATATACCGTATACATATTTAAAGGTAGTCAGG
This sequence comes from Vanessa cardui, assembly GCF_905220365.1. Lineage (NCBI taxonomy): Eukaryota > Metazoa > Arthropoda > Insecta > Lepidoptera > Nymphalidae > Vanessa > Vanessa cardui. The sequence goes on along the minus strand of NC_061132.1, from coordinate 13,913,896 downwards.
CTTACACATTCAATTTGATCCTGCACCATGACGTTAAAAAGCGGTTATGAGACCCATTAGAATAAAAAGAATTAATGCTCCTTTATCATTTTCAAGCGTTCCTTAACGAAGGTTAGCTATAATATTTTTTTTTTTTTTTTTATGGTATAGGTTGGCGGACGAGCATATGGGCCACCTGATGGTAAGTGGTCACCATCGCCCATAGACATTAACGCTGTAAGAATTATTAACTATTCCTTACATCGTCAATGTGCCACCAACCTTGGGAACTAAGATGTTATGTCCCTTGTGCCTGTAGTTACACTGGCTCACTCACCCTTCAGACCGGAACACAACAATACTGAGTACTGTTGTTTGGCGGTAGAATAACTGATGAGTGGGTGGTACCTACCCAGACGGGCTTGCACAAAGCCCTACCACCAAGAAAAATACTATTTGTAATAACAATATGAGTATATCATGTATATTTTTATATTACCCCTGAGTTATGATCGCTGAATCTTGGTTGTATCTTTATCTCCTTATGTAAAAAATCGTAAGATTCTGTGTATTTCAAAAGATGCCTACATAGTTTGATTGTTTGGTAAAAAAAATAAAAAATAATTTATTAACATAAGAACTAATAACATGAAATGCTTAAATATATACAAATATGAACTAAAACTAGTTACAGTATAAATTTTGACCGCGTGGAATGGTGGCATGAATGCTAGCAGCATTTCCCCGTTGAATCGCAATTCCGATCCTCTGGGCAAAAAACGAACCAGCCCTCCTGTCACCAGTGGAGGCAATGAGGCGAGGTGTTATATACTAAAATGAACATTAACATTTTCAATAATAAATTTTGAATGATGAAAGACTTCCTCTCCGGTTCTCGATAGAATCTACATTCTAAAACGGTGGTAGCTTCACTTAATGTAGTTGTTAAATGACGATTCAAAAGTGCTTGTAAAAGCCTACTAGAATAATGTATATTTTGATTTCGTTTGATTTGATAGCGCGCTTGGTCATTTGTACTAAATTACAAAGCTAGTACAGGGCTGGTAAGTTTCATTTTGTTAAACTAATCCGATATCTGATGATAAGTAGACACCACTGATTAAAAATTAAATTAAATATTTTAAAAACCCCTGACACAAAAAACATAAACTACCTTTAAAAAGTAAAAAATAATAAAAGAAAATTAATTCTAAATTACCCATATGTATAAGTATGTATTAATATTTAAAAAAAAATCGCGTTGGGGGACCGCTCTTAATTAATTAGTGTCACATGCTTACCTATCTCATCTTTTGTGGCGGTACAGATTAGTAATTTAGTTTTGGACAGAGTTGGAAACAGACACGTCAAATTTATAACACCCTCTTTTAGCGTCGGGGGTTAAAAAAGGCTAACAAATTTTCCAGGTTTTATACACACACTCACTAACCCTTGAAACAGGAACACAGCAATTAAAACTATTGCTGTTTGGCATGACAATATGTGATGAGAGTACATAGTCAGGGCGAGATGAACGTAAATAACTACTCAAGTTAGCGGTTACATGAACCGGTTATATTGTTGCCATATAAACATAAGGTTATTAACTTGTTATTATATTAACAGCTTTTAAATTGACATGGTTATTTTTTTTAAACCACAAGGGGAAGACCTGTGACCAAGATATTCGCAGATAATGTAGAAATAACGAGCTCCACCAAAAAAAAAAAATAAGGCGAATACATTTTAAAATACTTGTAGTACCTAATTATTAACAATGTTTCATATACACAAAAAAAATTTAATATTTTTCTGAGGACTTGTATTATTTTTATGAAATTTAATAAAAGCGTATCCTTCTGACGGAATATCTAACCGTCTTTAGTTTTATAAAATTTTAAATTGGCCAATGTTCGCTACGAAATTTAGGTAAATTTGCCTCAAGGTATGTTAATTTATTTAAGTTATGTTTTTGCCAGTTTTATCCTCAAATGCACCCGGATCTGTGTGAGATATCATAATATAATATTTGTATAAATACCTATTTTTTATTAGTACAAAAGCATATCAATGAAAAATTTAAAGTAATAATTAAAGAAAAGTATTGACTGTGTACCTACATAAGGATATACCTTATATTATTATATCCTTGTTATTTTTTGTTGAATTACAATATGCTCACAGTCGCCCGCAGTTTCGGTTTCGCGTTTAACGGTGTTACTATGTGTCAGGCAAAAAAGTTTCTTGGAGTTCAAGTTTGCTTCATACCAAATTTCATCATATTCGGTTCAGCGGTTTGGTCGTGAAAGAGCGACAGTCAGTCAGATAGACAAACACAGTTACTTTCACATTTACCACATAAATATAGATCTTTGTATACTAAGATATATAAATAAAACTAAGTATAACTAGGAACATAATTCGCGTAGTTTAACTTGTAAATGGCGTTAAGTGTTCGCATCAGTATTCAAAACATATAATCTGTAAATAACTTGATTATAGCTCGTATTTTCCTCGTAGGGACTGGCCCGCTGTTTTAAACGCGATAGACTAACAGAAATGACGTATCTAGTAATTTACTACTGTATAACTATGTTTATTTACTTCGTGGGTTATTGCACTTATTTAAAATGGAAGTATATTTAGCACACAGAAGATGAAATAGATTAACAAAGACAAGAATTTAAATTTTTCTTTTAAATTTGTAACGATTTACTAATAAACTAAAAAATAAAAATAACATAAACAAATCATACATACTGAAAGAACTTACTTAGCTTAAGTCCAAAATAGAACACTAAGAGCACTTTTAAAAAAATTGCAATTCGCGCCAATATTGACCTTATAATCTGTGCTCAAAAAGAATAAATAATGGCGGTTTAATTCAGCTTCGCGCGTTTTTGTTTTTTTTTTATTTGTTCTAGCCATGGATGAAGAAATCTCGTAAATGTATGTTATTATTGAAACTAACTAACTAGCAACCCGCCCCAGCTTCGCACAGATGCATTATTAATGCTATATATACTACAGAATTTGTTTATTTACGACATATCATTACAAACTTCTAAAATTATTAGTGTTTCTTTACTACACTGTCCATGTATTATATGCAAAAACCTACCTCTCGAATCAATCTATCTATTAAAAAAAACCGCATCAAAATCCGTTGCCTAACTTTAAAGATTTAAGCATACATTGGGACATAGGGACAGAAAAAGCGACTTTGTTTAATACTATGTAGTAATTAGTAACACAACAAACTCATGTTACTGCTCGATCAGTTACGTTCGTATTACGAATGTCTTACGGCATTTTTCTTTGGGGTTTTGTGTGGATATTGCAAATGTTTTTATACTGCCAAAAGAACTGTAATCGATTCCATAATAAGATTCCACAGGTATTTTTAATTTGGCCCATTAAAAATTAAAGCTTTTGTTAATAAAAACAAAGTAAGAATTATTGCGCACTAAAAGATTATATTTAAAACATCATAGCTTGGACTTTGTATTTAATAATTTCTAGACAGGATCTATACAAATTTGTTCGTAACGGATACTCTGTATTTTAAATGGTTGAAGTAGAATCTACTTACTGAATCGTTGGTAGCTTTACATTTAATTAAACACTGTAACATGACCATTCGAAAGAGCTTTTATGAGCCTACTTGAATTAATAATTCTTTGATTTTATTACATAACTAATTAGAAAATATTCATTGACTACTCACCTTAATCGATTTTCTTTTAAACGCTATATGGTACATATGTCATCTACAACCAACCTACTGCCAGTCGTCATATGTGAATACCTAATCATGGGACCAATTCTACTTATTCTTATCAGTTACGATATGATTCCGGTTTTATTCAAATTCAAAGATCATACCGCAATTGGATCGTAGCGTTAGTAGAATATAAAAACGGCTAAACGGCTACTTGATTACAATTTGCGATTAAGTGACAATTTGTTAGTAGAAAAACGCGCCAGGTATGGCGTACCCCTAACAATAAAGGCTACCTCATTAGATGAGTAATAGAAAAACTGTAAATTTGCAGAAACTAAACAAATAGTAGAGTAGTAATGACGTACACAGAAAAACAATTAAGAATATAATGTAATAGACACTATTCATTAATATTTTTTTAAAACAAACTGTTTTGAATTGAATATTAGTAATAAAATTTGCCAAAATTTGGACGAATGAACATTTTTTAATCAATTACGCCTGAACGGATTTGAATGAAATGTGTTGTTTGTAGGGTATTGTTAGATTTTAGTCTTGTTTAAATATTAGTTGACAGTAATATATTAATGTTTATCATTGTAGAGGTATCCGGCATAGCTTCGATTTTACAGCACTATAGAACTATTCAACTATTAACATTCTTTTTAATATTTTTATATTTACTTTAACTTGTTCGACATATTCTTAAAAGTGATGAGTCGAACACAGTATAACATATGGATGCTAGGCGTCAGGGTCTTACCTGCGAGTTTCACACAGTAAAGTGACAAATGAATCGTTGAAGTATTTGAGGCTTTATACGTTATTTTAAACATTTAGATTAGCGATTGGTTGGAATTATATGACCGCCTACTTGATGACTACCCTTCCCTTCTTTCCTTTCATATAAATTGATTAAGACTAAATTAATAAATAAATCAGATTATTCATTAAAAGAGTACTTTTTAGAAAGAAACGCCTGGAGTTAGGCTCGGGTTCCATCATAGGACACAATTACTGTAAATAACAGCATTGTAAATCTGTTTATATAAAAGAGCAACTATGCGAATTTCTTGCCGTTTCTTCTCGCTAGAAGCTGTTTTCCACAACGGAAATAATTAAAACAATAATTAAATACTCCCATATTTAATTATTGACAATCAAAAACGCTTCATTGTGAAGTTTACTTGAATAAATTTATTTGATTGATTTATTGATTAACTTGTTTAACAAGAACGAAATATTTCTGTACTCTTTTGAATTAAATATAATTCAATCAAGTTATGTTTATAATACCTATCATTTTCATTAATTACATTTCTTGCGATTTACAGACATATGCTGGTAGCATACAGCCAATAGGCTCCGAGATTACCTTACTTCAAGATTTCAACCGAGGAGTGCCCCTGCAATACAGAGTCAATTTCCCCGTCATCTCTCCTTTGCCGAAGCTGACTGCGCTCACAGTAAATGACAATGTATTGTGTTACGCGACTGGAGGTAAGATACTATATCAACAAATAAATATGGCAACTCTGTTCTTTGTCGCACCTCCAAAAATGGAACTCTTTACCAGTACACTGTTCCCCTCCTCTATATAACCTGGGTGCCTTCAAACGATGGGACATCTTGCCCTCATGGCGAGGGTGACTAGTGCAGCTCATTCTTGCTGTCCGTACTAGTCGTTTTCGCGTTTGGACTCCACTTCCTTCTCACACTTACCATCAGGTGGAGTGGAGTGACTGGTTTTTTGGATACATGCGGCAAAATATAATTCGAAACATGTACGCAGATTTCTTAAAAATATTTTACCCCTAAGCACAAGAGAATGCAGCAATGTAACTCTATCGGACAGCGTTTAGATTCTGATAAAATCAATGTGTTTAATAACTTTATGTGCTTTTTGAACCAGCGAAATTTATATTAATAATTTCCAAGCTTAGTCGCTGCTCTCTTAGCGGAATAATATAATCACTTTTAACTATCCTGAACCGGATAAGTTACTGATTATCGAATTGTAGATATCTTTTATAAAAGTCACTAAATTTGATAGTCAGATGATCTATATATAATTAAGGAACACTTGGGTTGTCTGGAAAAGATGGCTAATTAGCCATAAGTCCGCCCGTTGTACAACACTTTTAATCTACTTTTTTTATATTCTATTTTTATATTTTATTAATTTTGTGTTACTTTTTTTTTGTTTTTTGTTTGTAGTGTGCAATAATGTATAATTAATTCATTATTTTGACGTATAATTATTTAATTTCAGATACTCCAGGAGGAGCAGCTTACGTAACGACGATAAGCCTGCAGCACATGTTGTTCTTTAAATCGGGAACAAATGGATTGTATGCAATGATTAATCCACCTACTACACCGCCTCCTGAAATACAATATGTGCAAAATTCACCATCGCAGACATTTAATACTGGACTACAAATAAATAATAATGTCAATTATCAATTCCCAGTCCCAAATAAGGAGGGTGAGTTTTGTTTTAAATATTTAAATCTTGTTATACCGCCTAATGCATCAATACCTTGTAGCGTAAACATTTAAAAAATTAACGCGCGCTTGTCACCGAAGCTTTACTTTTGGTTTACTTTTTGGCGGGAAGTTTGGATACTTTGGACATACGCGTTTCTGAGACATAGACAATTTTACATGTTCGTTTTTTTTAAATTATGTAATTTTTCTTTTTTTTATTTTTATTTTAGTCAGATAGCTATTGGTTAATATTTTTTTAAACTCATTATTTTTACTTCCGGTCTACAAGACTTGAACATTCTTTTGCCCATAGTAAATAAAATGTTAGCTATATTTACGAGTCGTTCTGTTATCTATTTTAGAAGATCCAACTCGAACCACAGAAAGATACCGCGTTACAACGGGTAGACCAACAAAGCTGACTACTAAGAGAACTTGGCCAGTAAAACAATCTGAGTAAGTAAAAAAAAATAATCTATACATGTAATAAAATTGGAGTGTCTGTTTGTAATATTAAAATAGCCCTTTTTTACTCAATGCATATGTATGTACACGGTACATATACCAAAGCAACATTTTTTTAGAATTTTTGTCTATCTGTCTGTTTGTTCCGGCTAATCTCTGGAACGGCTGGACCGATTTTGACGGGACTTTTTCTGGCAGATAACTGACATTATAAGGTGTAACTTAGGCTACAATAATTTATTTTTGTTAAACTTAAACGCGTACAAGGTCACGGGTACAGCTAGTTATTAATAATTTGGAATACCAATTTTACTTACTTTAATTTTACTACTTGAATTAAATTTAAAGCCCATTACGCAGGAAGTTTCATAAACTAAAACATTGGTAGTATTATATTATCATTATCTATCCTACCAAAACGTCACTCATCGCATAAATGAATAAAACGAAATGACATGAAACTCCACGGGTCTCACACCCGAGGAGGTTCAAATTTTTAATAGGCCCCTATTAGGTATATATTTTAATTAATAATAATTTAAGTGATTTTTTAAAACTTTAGTGACTATAATCCAGCCCGTCACTTGCAGTCTTGGGGGAAATTCTACTAACTTAAAACGGCAATGATACATTGCCTATTAACTTCTACAATTCCTCACAAAAATTAAGCTTAACTCAATCATATTTTTTTTACATCGGTTGCGATACGATCCCATATAAATCAACATCAATTAGTTCGTTGGGTTTGATTAACAACGATTAATTCGATTCGATTGTCAACTGTTAGTTTGGTATTTGTATTTGATGTATTTATCCCAACTAATATTACAAATGCGAATATGAATTTGTTCATTTATCAAGTAAGCTATTTCGTCTTTCCACTTAAAAATAATTATAAAAAAAACTTAACAAATTTAATCCAATTTGTATTGTTCTGCTGCCCTTACTCTTAATCGTTTCACGCATACCAAGACATCTTGTAAGCACGAGCAGCGCTCAAGAGCGCCCCCCACGCCCTTTTCCTCAAAACACGCATGAAGCCAGGAAATACACTAGTTTTTAATTAATGACTAAATACTTAATAGTTGTGTGTCGAGACGAGATGGCCCAATGGTTAGAACGCGGGCATCTTAATCGATTGTTGTGGGTTCAAACCCAGGCAAGCACCACTGATTATTCATGTGCTTAATTTGGGTTTATAATTCATTTCGAGCTCGGTGGTGAAGGAAAACTTCGTGAGATAATCTGCATGTGTCTAATTTCAAAGAAAAACTGCCACATGTGTATACATATATTCCAAACCTTCTCCTCAAAGGGAGAAGAGGCCTTAGCCCAGGAAATACACAGGCTGTTGTTGTTTGTTATTGTGTTTTATTAAATTAAACAATTATAAACTAATGTATTTGTATTGATTTTATTTCTCACAGTAAAGGACAAAACTCTCAACAATCTGGTGGATCACTGAATGCCTTGGAATGCGGTATTAGTGGTGAGGGTGCCCGTGATCATGTGCCATTGGTTTACAATGGACTAAGTTATGACAGGGGAGAGTGGCCGTGGCTGGTCGCGCTCTACAAACGAAAGTTCAGCAGTTTGAGTTATATCTGCGCGGGAACATTAATATCTGAAAAGCACGTGGTCACAGGTTTGTGGAATTGATCATGTATATTTATTGCATATCATTGAAGTCGTAGAAAGTTTCGTATTTATTTTTGCCTCGTACGTCTAGTAATATATATATATATGGCCGCTGATCTAAGAGTCCTGGGTTCAAGCCCCAAATAAGAATGATGAAACGTCATCGGATTCTTTTGTTGGATAATTCTCAGTAGTAACAAGGAGTCAGGAAAATTGATGGCTTGGTGTCAAAATATGAACTTTTTACGCTTGCGTCGAATATTCCATCATATCGGTTATGAGAGCGAGGAAGTCTTGCTTAGTTGCCTAGTCTTGCTAGAGATTAGCCACGATGGTCGAAATGTTTCAGGATGACGTCATCATTTATTAGAGAAACGGATTTGAGAATATAAAGAGTTCATTTAAAATTTTAATTAATTAAACCAATTGACTAGATCTTAATGTAAAGTACACATTTAATATCCCAAGATGTACTAAGACCCCCTTTTTCTGGGAGTAAATTGTTCAGCTTATTCTACAAATTGTAGATCAGTTTACTCACAGATTCTCGTACCCACCGATCACGAGAATTTCGAACACAAAATTAGGAACACACAGAAAAATATAATCACGCTTCAGGGCTTTAATTGATAATCTTTAATAGCAGGCTATTATATTGTATCATTTCAGCTTCTACGTGATAAACCTATATAATTGCATTGATATTTCTTTGACAGCGGCTCATTGCATGCAACGGAAGAGCTCCTACACATCCATAAAGAACATCGTGGTCAAGGCCGGTGTTTATAACTTGGAGGATTGGAGCGATGACATCACGGTCACCAGGTCGCTGACGGGCGCCTCCATACACGAGGCATACAACGCCTCCACTCTTGCAAGTAAGGTGTAGTACCTACACCTAGACCTATGTTACTGTCACCTCTCCTTTTTATGACTGAGTTTGATTTCACCACGCAGATAAAACTACATAGTACCTTTTTTTTCATACACAGCAACAACAAACAACAACAGCCTGTAAATTCCCACTGCTGGGCTAAAAGGCCTCCTCTCCCTTTGAGGAGAAGGTTTGGAACATATTCCACCACGCTGTTCCAATGCGGGTTGGTGGAATACATGTGTGGCAGAATTTCTATGAAATTCGTCACATGCAGGTTTCCTCACGATGTTTTCCTTCACCGCTGAGCACGAGATGAATTATAAAGATAAATTAAGCACATGAATCAGCGGTGCTTGCCTGGGTTTGAACGCGCAACCATCGGTTAAGATGCACGCGTTCTAACCACTGGACCATCTCGACTCATCATTCTTTTTTTTCATACCTCAACCCAAAATTTATCAATGTCATAAATTCAAGGAAAATACTCCAATGCTGAGCAAAAGAGTCTCCCTGCTGGCCCACGAGGCTGGAGGTGACTTGCGTGCAGGTTTCCTCACAATGTTTTACTACAGTACCGATTATAAGTTGAATAGTATAGATTTTTTCAAAGAGAATGCTTGCTCGGATTACAGCACAGATCGGTATTTCGCGAGTATTGATATATACATAGATATATTTATATATTTCAATCTTTTCATATTCCGTTCTTAGTATTAAATTTATCATAATAAAATCAATCAATCACCAGGAATTCAAAAATATCGAAAAATTTCATAATTATCGAATATCTAGAATAATATTATGAAATAATCACTGAGTATGACTACTGATCGTAGTCATAAATTTTTAAAACAAAATTACAAAGATAATTGTTTTCCTAAAGTTTATAAAAGTTTAGAGAAAATAAGATATAAAGAAAGAAAGAGCAAAAGACGAACGCTTAACTACAAAACACACCTTCCACCCCCTATAAACCTAACCTAACACCTTCTTTTCCTGTACCGGAAACCGGAAATCGGCACACAACAAAACAAATACTGTTGTTTGGCGGTAGAACATCTTGATGGGACATCAAATCTTTTCAGATGACCTTCTGGTGCTGACTCTCGATAAGGATATTCCTCTGAGTAATTTCATCAAGCCAGCTTGTCTGTGGAGCGGCAGTCCAGATCTCAACAGAATCGTTGGCAAATCGGGAATCGTAAGTTATTTATTGCATATTTATTTATTTACACAGCTTACTCTATGCAATATATGTATTCAAAATTTTTCAAATAAACAAGTAGTTATTTAAACTAAAACAAAATCAGACAGAAAAATTCACAACCTGATAATGAAATATACATTAATAAAAAATGGCGTAGTACGAAAATTATGCGCCATTAGCAATTGGTCGTTGATATAAAAAAAAAAAAAATTATTTAATGTAATGCACTTACGGCTAAAGACAAAAAAGTATAACTATCTGTCGTTAATATAAAAAAAAAAACATTTTATTTACGAGCATTACGGCTTAGGACAAAAAAGTATAACTGTCTATTGTATATTAGTAATTATTTTAGGAGAAAATTGTAATTGTAATCTATTTTAATAGGTGGCGGGGTGGGGTGCGAACGAGATGGGCCCCGGCGGCAAGGGCGAGCCGCGCATGGTGCGCATGCCCATCGTCAGCACGGCCACGTGCCGCGCCAGCAAGCCCGAGTTCCACAAGCTCACCTCCACCAAGACCCTGTGCGCTGGTACGTTACATTTACTAGACACTAATATATTTAACAATATTTCAGTTATGTAATTAATTACGTAAAGGCCCCTTAATCCTAAGGGCCTTGCTATCCTTAAGCTTTAATTTTAAGGTTGGTAGGTCTTTAGGTAGCTACGAGTATTTAATGAAGTAAAAACTGCGAAGTTGTTTTTCCTTTAAAGATAACTAAACAATTTCTTAGATTTAAACCAGAATATTGTTACTATTTTGGCCCCTAAGCAACGCGGGGCCTTGGATAGTCGCCTCATCCATACTGATAATCCAGAACTTAGAATATTACTAAAATTAGTAACTTTGTCAATCCTGGATTATACAGAAGGTAGCCAGCCAAGGATACATTATAAAAGCATTATTTTCAAGACTTTGATAATGTTGTTTTTGTTTTAAATAATGTACTGTATGATGTAATGTAATGAGTTATTTTTGTATGCCTTATATATACTGTTTTAATTGCAGGAGATCACAGTGGATCCGGTCCATGCTTAGGTGACTCTGGAGGTGGTCTCTACATCCTGGACAATGGTCGGTGGAGACTTCGGGGAGTAGTATCGCTGTCGCTGTGGTCAGAAAACGGTGAAAGCACCTGTAATCTGGACGATTACGTTGTGTTCACAGACACTGCCCAATATTTACCATGGATTAACGAAGTCATGTCCAATTCCGTCCTTTAATTATAGAAAAATAATTTTAATAAAATTTAAAGTACTATTTATTTAACTGTGTTGTTTATTTACCATCCCAATTTACAACTCTCTTATGTAATTTAATTATAATATTGATTATAAGCAACTGATGACTGAAGCCTTTCAATTTTGTTTCAAGTGCCTTTTATATTATGGACGTTGATTCTTAAAAATAAATTTAAAAAAAAAAACTCAAAATATACATAGAATAATGTTGTTATTTTGATAGAGTTTTATTAAATTGTTAATTTATTATATGTGGTTTAGGGTTGATTAGAAAGTGGTTTAAAGTACGTAAAGAGTATTAATAAAAAAGTATAATAAATGTTATTAAAATAAGAACGTATTCAATCCAATATTTTATAATTCAAAATAAACTAAACTAAAAACTAAACAAATAAAAATCAGGTCTAAAGTTTTACGAATTTGTTTTTTTTTTTTTTTAAACTTTATTCAAGTAGGCTTTTATAAGCACTTTTGAATCGTCATATTACAATTAAGTGAAGCTACCACCGGTTCGGAAAGTAGATTCTCCCGAGAAGAACCGGCAAGAAACTCAGTAGTTACTCTTTTTTAACATTTAAAAAATACAAAGTCATGTTAATTAAATACGATTATTTCAATTAATGTATCCTGCTTGGAAGTCAACAGGTATTAACTCCACGCTTTTTTATCATCTACAAAATCTTGTATCGAATAGTATGCTTTTTCTACCAATGTATTTTTAACAAACGATTTGAATTTACTAAACGGCAAAGTTAAAAATTTCTGCGGAATTTTATTATAGAAACGGATACCTTGCCCCAAGAAGGATCTATTGACTTTGCGGAGTCGGAAACTTGGCGTTATAAGTTTATCCTTACTTCTAGTGCATATACAATGATTATCACTGATTTTATCAAAGTGATCAATGTTACTGTGAATATACATGATATTGTTGTAAATATATTGCGACGCAACAGTAAGTATTCCTACTTTGTTAAAAACATCCCGAAGAGAGTCTCTAGCTCCAAGATTATAAATAAACCGAATTGCTCTCTTTTGTAAAATAAAGACAGATTCAATATCTGCAGCGTTACCCCAAAGTAATATGCCATATGACATAATACTGTGAAAATAACCAAAATAAACTAAACGAGCGGTATCAATATCAGTTAGTTGTCTAACTTTTCTAACCGCGTATGTTGCGGAGCTGAGTCTTCCTGTTAGGGATGATAAATGAGAAGTCCACTGAAGTCTGGAATCCAATTCTATTCCTAAAAACACCGTAGTATCAGCTACTTCAAGACGGTCACCATTTAAAGATATATTATAATTTTGCTTGCTAACATTAGGTAGGGTAAAAACTACACATTTTGTTTTTTGAGCATTCAAAACTAAATTATTTACTGTAAACCAATTGTGTATCTGTGATAATGCACCGTTCACATCGTCATAGTCATTTTTTTTCCTGTCAACCTTAAAAATCAGCGAAGTATCGTCAGCAAACAACACTATATCACAAATACCCTTAACATAGAAAGGAAGATCATTTATATATACTAGGAATAGAAAGGGACCCAAAATTGAACCTTGTGGAACTCCCATTTTTAACGTAGATCCAGAAGACTTTATTCCATTAATGAAAACTTGCTGGATTCTTTGACTTAAATATGAAGCGATGAGATCAAGAGCTTTACCTTTAACACCGTAATATTTGAGCTTATAAAGAAGCGTTTCGTGTTCTACACAATCGAATGCTTTAGATAAATCACAGAATACTCCCATAGCGTTCTGTGATTTCTCCCAAGCATCGTAAATATGTTTGAGAAGCGCAATTCCCGCATCAGTTGTCGAGCGACCTCTTCTAAAACCGAATTGCTCACCATGAAAAATAGCATTTGTACCGAAATGGACGAGAAGTTGATTTAAAATATTTTTTTCGAAAATTTTACTTAAGGATGGGAGTATTGAAATATGCCTGTAATTACCGGGATCGCTTCTGTTTCCAGTTTTAAAAAGTGGTAAAACTTTACTACATTTTAACAAGTTAGGAAATGAACCCGTGTCCAAACTCTTGTTAAAAATAACTGCTACATACGGAGCAATATCGTATATGATGTTATTAAAAAATTTTACCGAAATGCCCCATATGTCGTTAGTTTTTTTAATATTCATAGTTTTAAATACTTTTATGACATCTATTGCAGAAACCGTTTCAAATGAGAAATCAATAACGCATTTAGAAACACTATTATTTAATAACCTAGCTGCATTTGATGTAGATGATTTTAAATGAAATGTTATTTTATGGGGTACTTTATCAAAAAATGATTCAAATAAATTAGCAACCTCTAATTCAGAACTCGTGTATCTACTACCTGTGTTCAGTTCTGGTTGATATTCGTTTTAATTTAGGTCGCCAATTTCTCATTGAAAAAGAAAAATCTTTATGGGCAAGCGACGTAATTATGAGTTCAAAATAATCATTGTTTATATACTTAAAATGTATCATTTATAGATACAATGTTTAATAACCAATACATTGATTGTAATATTTTAGCTACAAAATAGTAAAATACAAATTAACACAAGGTTCTAAATCCTCCTTTCAAAGTACAAATACGGTAGCCGTCATTTTCGGATGAAAAATTAAAATGTGCGGCGACATTTAATCATGTTTTAATAATATTTACATATAAAACTTTTATAAAACATGTAATACCCAAAAGTTAAAAGTATTATATTTTGAAGTTTACTGAGTTATATTTATTACTGTTACTGGAAGTTTTGAAGTATTACAAAACGAACAGAAAGCTTTCAAAGTCAATATGACATTTGTTATTGTTAGAGGCTCCTATTATTGATATTACATATACTTTGAAGTAGTTTTTCGCTTGCGTTAGCTTTGGTTGACACACGTGTTAGTGAGATATCTGTGTTTTTATATTAATTCTGTGTAACTTTTTTATGAATTTTCAGTGCAAATAGTTTAATTTTATGGTTTCTGGGTTTTACTAACATAATTCGGTTTCGGTAAGTGTTATTTACTTTTGATTATAGTTATAGTATATTAGTTAAGTTACAGTAGTTAGTTTATAATGGATGTCGATCCACCTCCCGAACCTCCTGATCCCGGGGGTTCAGAATGTCAAACTGATCCTCCAACATCCTCTTCTCGCAAACGCTCCGGCGATAAGTCTTCTTGCTCTCCTGATTCCTCTTCAAAGAAAACAGTTATCCACCCTTCTACCGCTAGTGCCTCTATCCAGAATGTTTATGTTAATCCTTCCTTTATTGATGGTCCAAAAAGTTACACGGATGACGACAAAGGTCCCTTCATTGTCCACGTCTCTCGGGAAGTAGCTGATCCAGCTGCAGGTAATTCAATTAGAGCCATTAAATTCGGACAATTTCTTCATAAGCACAAGATTGGTTCTATTATGAATGATGGTGTCAAAAATGTTGGAAGGAACAAAATAGAAATTCAGTTTGCTTCAGCACAAGCTGCAAATAGTTTTTTAAAGAACCCAGTCTTAGCATTGTGTAAGTATACGGCTAGCCTTCCTACTTATAACATTACCAGAATGGGACTAATAAAAGGCATCCCAGTGGACTGGTCTATGGAGGATCTCATTGAATCAATTGAGCTTCCTCATGGATGTGGGGAAGTAATAAAATTGAGGCGTCTTAACCGGAAGACTATTAACGAAGGAGTTGTGTCTTGGGTACCAACTCAATCGGTAGTCATAACTTTTAAAGGTCAAATCCTTCCTAGCAAAATATATTCATTTCATACATCCCTTCCCGTTGAAATATACAATCTCCCCACAATAATATGTTTAAACTGTTGTCGTTATGGCCACGTTCGGACTCAGTGTAGATCTACTCCCAGGTGCTTTAAATGTTCTCAATCTCATACGGGTGATTCGTGTGAGGTTATTAAAGATAATTCTACATGTTTACATTGTTCTGGCAAACACTTTGCCACAGATAAGGATTGCCCTGAGTATTCTCGTCAGCAATCAATTAAAATTGTAATGGCACAAGATAATGTCTCATACATGGAAGCTGCCTCTCGCTTCCCTAATGTCCGCAGATCCTATGCTGAGGTAGCAAAAGAGTTGTTCTCTGTTCCCGCATACGTCCCACCCATCCCTGGTCCTTCGAGGTCCACCCCTAGTCCTACTAAATCTTACAGACAAACCGTTGTCCGCTCTCCCTCCCCTAGACTTCCTCAAGGAAAGGGGTATGATAAACATGCCCATCAGGCCATAGTTGCCAATTGCCCCTCCTCCTCTCCTAATGGTTGCGCTCTAAACGTTCCTCAGCCTTCCCCACCTAATAATAATCCTAATTTATTGGAATTACTCACCAAAATCCTCCTAAATATCCTCAGTACATGTAATGATGTCCCATTACCGTCCAACGTTGCCAATGATTTATCCCAGCTATTTACAATCCTTAATAATGGCCCCAATCAGATTCCTTCAATGGAACTGTCAAAGCGTCCGTCGTAAGAAACCTGAACTCCTCTCACTTATTAATTCATTTAAACCTGTCATTATTGCCATCTCTGAGACATGGCTGATTCCCGGCTCTCGTTTTCGGGTACCGGGTTTCTCCTGTTTGAGGGATGACAGAAATGATGGGTATGCAGGTTGTGCCATCTTGATCAGGCACTCCATTCCCTTCTCCCAAATTTCCTTACCTCCTTTTAGCCAGCAAATCAATGCTGTAGCTATCAAAGCCTTCAACATCTCCTTTTTATCTATCTACATTCCTCATCCTAACCCTTCACTTGTTCCTGAATTACACTCCATTTTTTCTTCCCTCCCAAGCCCTGTTCTTGTTATGGGGGATTTTAATGCCCACCATACATTATGGGGTTCCTATTTCTGTGATGGATTTGCCCCCTTGTTGGTGGACATTGTTGATGATGTAAACTTTTGCATTCTCAATGATGGTTCGCCGACTCGTAGGGTTTATCCTAATCAGAATCCTAATTCTGCTATTGATTTATCCATAGCATCCCCATCCCTTTCCTCGCAAATATCTTGGAATATCCTTCCATCTACGTTTGGAAGTGATCATTTCCCTATCCTTCTTTCATTAAACAATAGATCCATTGCTCCATCCAAATCCTCCCCTCTCCTTAAATATAAACTTAAAAATGCTAACTGGTTAGCATACTCTAACTCTATTGATGTCATGTTAAGCTCCCTCCCTGATTTTGTGAACGGTGAAAATGCTCTTGCTTACTACGAGCTTTTTCTTAATATTATTAAATCCTCTGCTGATTCCCATTTCCCACAAAAAAATCTTAATAAAAAAATTTGCATCTCTCCGCCTTGGTGGGATGAAGAGTGTAATTCCTTGGTCCAACAGAGATCTGAAGCCGAAGAGTCATATAATGTATCTATGACTTCACAAAATTTTATCAAATATCAGCATATAGATGCCAAAATTAAAAAACTATTTTCCAGAAAGAAAAAACAGGGATGGACCAATTTCTGTGAATCCCTTAGTCCTCGGTCTCCCCCTCAAACAGTTTGGAGAAATCTTAAGAGATTTCGCCGCTCCCTCGATTCTGATAACCCAAACGCCTATAATCCATCCGTATGGCTTAATGATTTTACTACCAAACTTGCTCCCCCCTTTGTTCCATGTCGGGATAGTTTTATAAATTTTACTCAATCATCTTCCTCAGATGATATGGATAGTCCGTTTACTATCTCAGAGCTACACACAGCTCTGAACGGACTGAAGGACTCGTCACCAGGGGAAGATGGCGTGCCCTACTCCTTTATAATAAATCTCAGTGATAAAGCTAAATGCGTCTATCTGAATATAATTAATGCTTTTTTCTCAACAGGAATCGTCCCGGAATCTTGGAAGTCCCAAATTATTATCCCCATACTAAAACCGGGAAAAAGCCCTTTGGACCCCAATTCTTATAGACCCATTGCTTTATCGTCTACACTAGTGAAAGTTACTGAACATCTCCTAAAAAACCGTTTGGAATGGATAATGGAAAGCAGAAATATTCTCTCGCCCTCTCAATTTGGCTTTCGAAAGGGTTTGAGCACTCTGGATAGTCTCAGCATTCTTACGACAGACATTCGAATAGCCTTCTCTAACGGAGAGTACCTTGTGGGTGTTTTTCTAGATATTACTTCTGCATATGATAATGTTCTTCTTCCGGTACTCAGGCAAAAATTGCAACAGCTGAGTATCCCTCCGAGGATTACTCATTTCATATGTAATCTGCTTTTTTGCAGATCAATTTCTGTTAAATACCAAAATTGTATTCTTCCCCCCAGGATTGTCTGGAAAGGTCTCCCGCAAGGTTCAGTCCTTAGCCCTCTGCTTTATAGCATTTATACCCATGATCTCGAATTGTCTGTGAATAATTTCTGTAACATACTTCAATATGCTGATGACATCGTTTTATATTTTAAATCTACATCTGTTGAAAATTTAACTTTGCGATTAAACTCTGCTTTACATTATCTTGACCTATGGCTCTCTGACCATGGCCTGTCTTTGTCTATTGATAAGACTCAGGCAGTTGTGTTCACTAGAAAAAGACAAATTCCTGTCTTCGACTTGTTTTTTGGGGATCAACGCATCAACTTTGCCAACAAGACGAAATTTCTAGGCATTATTCTCGACAACAAACTGAATGGAATTTGTCACTCTGAGCATGTTATTAAAAAATGTGAAAAGGGTATTAACGTCCTTAGAGCAGTCTCAGGAGTCTGGTGGGGAGCTCACCCCTATTCTCTTAAACTACTGTACAATGCAATAGTTCGTAGTCATTTAGACTACGGACTATTTGTCTTAGAACCACTTAGTAAATCCGTTTCTGAAAAACTTAATAAAATTCAATACAAATGCCTCAGAATAATCCTAGGAGCTATGAAAACTACTCCCACTAACGCTCTGCAGGTTGAATGTGTTGATCCTCCGCTTCAACTGAGAAGACAATTTTTATGCGACCGTTTTGTAGTAAAATCTTTACAGTTATCCTCTCATCCTCTTTGGTCCCGTCTAAGCGAACTGTCCCAACTCTGCGTTCGCTCTAGAAGTCCATCCTTATTATTAGACAGTTTTTTAAAATTTACTACACTCCCACATCCTATCTTAAGATTCCAGTCAAATCCTCTTTTTTCCACTCCATTTAGATCTCTAGTCTATAATCCGTCAATCATTACAGATCTTGGTCTTATTAAAGGGGCCCCTGATACAAACTCTAAATTTCAAAGATTTCTTCATCAAAATTGGTCAAATCATTTACTTATATTTACTGATGCCTCTAAACTATCCCCTGAAAGCTGCGTCGGCTCAGCCTGTTGGATCCCCAAATTCAAAATTGTCCTTCAATTTAAATCCCCTCCTGAATCATCCATCTTTACCGGTGAAGCGATTGCAATTTTAGAAGCCATCGTTTTTGTCCACTCCCATGACCTCAGACACACGATAATTTTGACAGACTCTTTGAGTTGTCTGTTGGCAATTAAGGAAAATCCGTTTCGTAGTAAACGAAAGTTTTTCATCATCCTTAAGATCAGGGAAGCATTGTTTTCTTGTCATCAAAAAGGGCTAGATTTATCGCTTGTCTGGATACCAAGCCATTCTGGTATTCCCGACAACGATGCAGCAGATTCATTTGCTAAATCTGCGATATCGACTGGCTCTCTTGATCATTTTAAAAACTCAACACAGGACTTGTGTGCTCTACCGAAAATTCATCTTGTTAAATCCTGGAACTCTGTTTGGGAAGTTTCATCAAAATCTAAAGGTAGATTTTACGCAAGTCTACAACCAGTTATTCCGAGGCGACCTTGGTTTTCTCATCACAGGCAAGCTAAACGTTGGGTCACCACAACTATCTGCCGTTTACGCCTTGGACATGCATGTACGCCCGTTCATCTTTGTAAAATTAGAGTTAGAGATCACTCTTTGTGTGAATGTGGCCTTGACGAAGGTTCCTTATCCCATATACTGTTTTCTTGCCCCAATCTCCTCCACCCCGTATATGACGTTCTCCCTCCCAAAGTTCCTCGCCCTATTAATGTTGAATGTTTGTTAATGTGTGTGTTTAGTCCACTTTGTAAATTTTTATGTAAATATATTGAGCGTAATAAAATTAAGTTGTAAATATTTTTGTGATCGTTCTTATTTGATGTCTTAATAATATTGTAATATGTTTATCTAATTATTTATATATTGTATTGTTTTAGGTTATGGGTTAACAGAGAGTCTACTACTATTGTGCCCTTAAAATTAATTTAAGCCTGCTATCTCGACCGCACCGTTCAATCTCCATCGTGTCTTCTCCATCGCACGTGACATTGGCGAAATAATCTGTGCTCTCTTGGCACAAATAAAAGCCATATATTAAAAAAAAAAAAAAAAAAAAAAAAAAATACTTTGAAGTAGTTGTAATTGTAAACATTTTCCCGCCATACAATAAACACGGTACTAAGAAGCTTCACTTAGATATCAATAAAATTTTGTTCTTCGTCACAAAACGAATGGAAAAATGACTTGGAATAAAATAAAATGTAATCGAAGAGAACTTCAATTAGTAGGAACTTTAAACGGAGGTCAAAGTTTCAGGTAAAATACGAATTTATATGTTAAATGCATTGAATTAAACTTATGTGAATTTATCTTAATAAATACATCGTAATGTTCAATTACAGGTGGGAATATAATAAAGAAATAGACGAATGGATCGGGGTGTTCTCGAAAACAGTTTGGAAATTGCGGCAAGATGATGACCATTTACAGTACAAAGTTATTGGTACATTACTAAACAAAACATCTAAAACGACGAAACAAAGTTGCGATGATGAAATCTTTAAGAATTTACTAGAAAAATATTTCCGATTGAATTTTAAATTGAGTGATTATTATAAAGAGTGGTCTGAAAAAGATAGTTTGTTTCAATCAGCTTGTAAACAATTTTACGGCATAAGAATGCTTTATCAAGAGCCGGTGGAGAATCTATTTTCATTTATTTGTAGTCAGAATAATCACATCTCTAGGTAAGAAATATATAAAAAATAAAATAATAATATTAAAAACTACTCTTCAGATTACCTTATCATTATATTTCCAGGATATCAACTATGGTTGAGAAATTGTGTAAACATTATGGAGACAAGATATGTGATCATGAAGGTACAACATTTTATGCATTTCCAGAAGTTGAAAAATTATCAAATCCACAGGTAAACTTAATGTACCTAAATAACCTTTATATAAACATGAAAATAATTTTATTTGTGTGTCCTAAAAGTAAAATAAGTAAATCAAATGAAAACAAAATCATATCACTCTGTATTAAAAAAAATACTTTATATTATAATAGAAAAATTTAAATTGTTTTTTAAAGATCTTTTGCAAAGAGTTTCAAACCCTGGCCACCAAAATTTCAGTGGTAGGACTCGACAATGTCTACAGACTACAGATAAAAACATAATCTTTAGAATGTTATACATTTATATAAATTGAATCATTAAAAATATTTGAAGTTATTTACAACATGAAAGTATTTATTGAAAATTTAATTATGTTTTAGATTGAATCTGAATTAAGAGATTTAGGTTTCGGTTATAGAGCCAAATTCATTCAAAAATCAGCATCGCAAATAGTTGAGTGGGGAGGTGAAGAATGGTTTAAGAGCTTACAAGAAATGAAATACAAGGATGCTAGGCTTGAACTGATGAAACTCTGTGGGATAGGACCAAAGGTATGAATAAATAACATCTCCTTTATCAATAACTATAAATATGTGTAAAATATCTGCTTCTTCTCAGCTACAAAAGTTGAAATGTGCTCTATTAAATTGTAATATATGTATAAACTTTGCTCTTGAATGATTCTGTTTATTTATAAAAACCATATTTAAATCCATCCATCCAAATTATTAATGGAGGACTCGATATGCATTTGTTCTATTATTACTATATTTTTTTTATGTAGGCAACACACATTAAAACTAAATCTTATAAATTTTTATATAGGTTTCAGATTGTATATGTTTGATGTCTCTAAACCACTTGGAAGCGCTGCCAGTTGATACACATGTGTACCAGATAGCAGCCCAGAACTACCTGCCACACTTGAAGGGGAAGAAGAGTGTTACCGAGAAGATGTACTCGGAAATAGGAGATCATTTCAGAATGTTGTACGGTGATATGGCAGGATGGGCTCACACTGTAAGTTGAGTCATTTTACTGGTTGGTTTTCTTGCAACAATATTAATTTTAAAATACTCATAGGAATACTAGCTGTGCCCGCGACATTGACGCGTTTGAATTTAACAAATAAAAAATTATTGTAGCCTAAGTTACTCTTTATTATATCAGCCAGTGAAAGTCCCGTCAAAACCGGTCCAGCCATTCCAGAGAGTAGTCGGAACAAACAGACAGACTAAAATTGTTAAAAATGTTATTTTGTTATATGTACCCTGTAGATATACATATGCATTGAGTAAAAAAGGGCTATTTTAATATTATAAACAGACACTCCAATTAGAGCATATAGAGCATTATGTAAGCCCATCTGTATAAACTGTCCGCTAATCTGTTTAATATTTATTTTATAGGTATTATTTTGTGCCGATCTAAAGAAATTCCAGCAAGATGAGAATTCGGAACCCAAAGAAGAAAAACCAAGGAAAAGAAAGAAGAAATGATTTGTATTAGCAAACTTGTAAATAAAATTATGAAAAATTTTCAAATAATTTATTTCTAATAACTAACACGATATGAAAGTACAAATACAATATAAAATCGGGATACAAAACACAACCTGGAATGGTTTATACAAGTCTTTTACAAAGATAATATTCAATCAATCCAATAAATATCACAATACTAAATAATAATTTACTATGATTATTGCACTAATACATTATATATACTGCTATAATTATGTTTATACAATAATAATTTAATTATAGTACATAGGTGAAGGCACCTGGGTATTGGTTACTAATCAGACGCTATGTTAACCATAGCTAACATTGCCCCACCAAACTTGGAAACTAAGATTTGTCTCTGGTTCTGTTAAACTAACTCGCACATCAAAGTTCAAACTAGTACACAATGATAATAAGAATTGCTGTTTGGTGCTATATGGATAGGTGGTACCCTGACGGACTTGCACAAAGATCTACCGCTTTAGTAATATGATAAAATACTAATTCTCTTTCCTGTAACATATAGAATAGTGTAACTGTTCAACCCATTAACAAAATATAATAATGTCATTAATTACAAGATTTTAATTATTTTTAATTGACATATACATGACACACTTTTCATTGATCTTATATCATTCAATAATCAGTACATTATAAATATAACTTTTTTTGAGATTCCTTTACAATTTGGATTAAAAAATATGTGTCGTGGGAAATCCGGTCGGAACGAAGTTGCTTTCGCTATGTATTATGTATTAATTTATAGAAACAATATAAATTAACATCGTTGTAAATAATTAAATTACAAACAAATAAAATTGTTAATTAATCCATTATGAATTAAAATAATAACAAAAAGTATACTTACATTAAATAAATATATATTATATTCAACTATATGATATAAAGCATAAAGATTTATCCTGACGTAACAATTACTACCAGTTTACTGGTAAGCTGAGTAAAAGAACTTCGTTCCATAAAAAAGTGTTACGATATGGTAACACAAACAAACTTACACAATTGGTGTTGCTAGTTGTTACTATTGTGACAGTAATTAAAAAGTGCTAAAACAAACAATTATATGTCAACATAAAGTTACTACATAAAAGTTTAAAAAAAGTCTAATGTTTCAGTGAAATTAATCACTAAAAATGGAATTTCAAAATATGATTTCAAGTTATTCAGATCGTTTATATATCTTTTTATTCAATCATTCTCATCTGTCAACATTACTAATATACGAAAAAATCAGAAGAATAGTAGTTAAAAATTATATTTATACACTATAATCCTATCGTCTTAACGTCATTGTCACCTATCAGCCGCCATTTTTTTTTTCGAATTTTATACAAAATTATGTTTAGTATAATATTAATACAAATAATATTTATTTGTGGCCATAATATATTTGTGGGCAGTACTCGATGAGCGCTTGCAGTGCCCGTATCTCGAAGGCCAGGTCCGTGATGGCGGGCGGCGTGGCCACGAGCGTCGGCGCGAACACCGTGCTGAGGTTATGTGCCGACATTTTGTTAACATCCGCGTGTTGAGCGATTCTGAAAAATATATTTTTGTATATGATAGTTGTATAAATATTAATGTATAAGTACGATATAACTTAGATGTAGGATTGGATCGTCACGGTAGCATGCGTAAGCGATCCCGTGGCCTCTGCCGAAAGACGTAGAGGATACCGCTGGTTTTTTAGTGGGTAAACCCGGTGTAAAACACGTGGGGGAAGCGCGTAAGTATAATTACTGCCGATTTACACAACCAATAGAAATAGCTCCCCATCGCGCCATTCGCCGCTATTCGTCGCTATAGATTCTCGCTTCATTTCAACCCGAGAGAGCAAATCGACGCGTCAAATTGACGAATATATTAGGATATGATATTACACGTTATTCTGTTTTACAGCGTTCGTGGTCACGGGTAGACTACCGTAGTCTACCCGTGACCACGAACGCCAATATGCGCGATTCAAATCCGTTATAACCAGTTTTATTTCAATGTGTAGTAATCGCGAAAATTTAAGACAACATTAAATAATGAGCTTGCTGATTGCTTTACAATTTACATATATGTAAGCTTTGTACACTGTATATTGTGTACATAGGCTAAAGTACGAGTATATGCGCTGCCTAACTTTTGTAATCTGGCATGTAGCAATAACAATGACAGCGGACGCAAGGAGAAATATTTTAAGCCCGCTTGTCAATAAACTTCAAATTTATTTTTATATTTAGTTTTAGTTATAATATTGGAAGTGAAAAACCTTTAATTGTCGATTTTTCTATTTAAGGTTAGTAAAAGCAGTAAATGTAAGTGTTTAATAATATATAACATGTAAATATATAATATTCATTAATTGAAATATAATAACAATAAATTTTTCTATTTTAGATAAATATTCAATTTTTGTGTTATTTTACTCCAATAACATATAACACATTACATATATATTTTTTCCATGTTATTAGGCTAATCTAAGCTAATCATGAGGCTATTTCTATATATGTGCATACAGACCTGTGCAAATGCTGGACCATGTACTGCAAGCAGTTGAAGTGCGCCGGCGGTAGCGAATCAAGCGCTTCCCGCAGCGCTGTCACCTGCAGCGATGCTGTCTTCGTTTCTATAAACCAGCAACACTATTACATTTTGATGGGACTTTCACTGGCAGATAACTGATATAATAGGGAGTAACTTAACGATTACATTAATATTGCTGTACACACTAAGGTCTGTGGCTTCACCATCTAATAAAGCAAGATTTTATATCAATCCATACATATAATAAAATTGGAGTGTCTGTTTTTAATATTAAAGTAACCCTTTTTTATACAATGAATATCTATTTATACACGGTACATATACCAAAATAACATTTTTACGATTTTGTCGGATTATCTGTCTGTCTGTTTGTTCCGGCTGGACCGATTTTGATGGAACTTTCACTGGCAGATAACTGATATAACAGGGAGTAACTTAAGCTACAATATATATATATTTTTTGTTAAATTCAAATGCGTACAACGTCATGACTACAGCTAATTATAAATAGTACTAGTACCTACATGTGCTAGCGTCGCTGCGATCAAGAAATACCCAGACGACGAAGATGACTATCGTCGCGCATGCGTATAATATGAATAACCACCATCAACAACAACGACAACAACAGCCTGTAAATTCCCACTGCTGGGCTAAAGACCTCCTCTCTCTTTGAGGAGAAGGTTTGAACATATTTCACGACGCTGTACCAATGAGGGTTGGTGGAATACCCATGTGGCAGAATTTCTATGAAATTTGTCATATGCAGGTTTCCTTACGATGTTTTCCTTCACCGCTATTATAATAACCAATTTATCTTTATTATTATAACAAATGTGAAAGCAACTCTGTCTGACGCACTTTGACGACCAAACCGCTGAACCGAATCTGATGAAGTTTGGTATGAAGCAAATTTGAACTCTTAACATAGGCTCCTTATTGTGCCTGACACATGACAACCAGCGCCCTAAAACCGTGGGCAACTACTAGCTTTTATAGAAAATAGATCGATAAATATAAATAAATATAAATATGAGACAACATCACATACATTACTCTGATCCCAATGTAAGTAGCTGGAGCACTTGTGTTATGGAAATCAGAAGTAACGACGGTACCACAAATACCCAGACCCAAGAAAACATAGAAAACTAATGGTAATCTACATCGACTAGGCCGGGAATCGAACCCGGGACCTCAGCGTGGCGTACACATGAAAACCGGTGTACACGCCACTCGACCATGGAGGTCGATAGATCCTCATCTTTATGGAAAAATGTTTGGAATTTATTCCACTACGCTTCGCCAATGTGGAATACAGTATTGCCGAGCTATATATATCCGGAACATGCAGGTTTCCTCACAACGTTTTCCTTAGCCACTGAGCACAAGATATAAACACAACCTAATACTTTGTAATAGCTTTGTAGCCGGATTTAAATCTGCATTAAGTTAAGATTCTCGTTTTGATGATTTATATTTAAAGCCGAAACACTTTCTTGCTTTAATCAGGGAGATTGGCTATCGCCTTAGAGAGGGGATTTGACAGTCACTCCGGGTCCTGCCTGGCGCAGAGGTTGTCCATTGCCGTACAGCGTGGAAATGCAGCCTGCATTATGGGCAGCTTTGCGAGACTATTTTAAATTTGACTATGTATAACGACTGTATATTATATTCATTTAAACGATTCAACTTATACTTATGACAATATATATTGAATATTGAAGTACTTACGGATAGCGTTCACTAGCTTAGGATGTACCTCGTAGGTGATCAGCGGTACCGGTAGCAGGCGAAGGTACAGCTTGAGAGTTCCGGCGATTACATTAATATTGCTGTACACACTAAGGTCTGTGGCTTCACCATCTAAAAAACGCAAGATTTTATATCAATCTATACATATGATAAAATTGGAGTGTCTGTTTGTAATATTAAAGTAGCCCTTTTTTACACAATGCATATGTAATTATACACGGTACATGTGCAGTCAGCGTCAAATAATTAGAGACACTCAGAGTATTCAAATAATTAGACGCAACCAAAAAGTCAATAATATCGGTACAAACAAAGTTTCCTTATTGTTGTCAACAATATACGCGCTCAAAAAGTCGAGACATTTTTTTTTTTTTTTTTTTTTTTCATTTATTTTAAAGAGGGTTTTTTCTGTAAGAAAATGCCACCCTCATAGCTTACAAAACATTAAACTTAACAAATTGATTAATTACATCGATTCTTAAAAACACCATCCACTAATTTGTACATAACTTGCGCTGGTTCTGATGTAGGGTCAGCAAGGACACTATTACATGCCCCCACCTCCCCGCAATAATTGATTAAACGTAAAAAAGAAATTCTATCAGTCTCATTCCGAGGACACTCCATTATTACGTGGTACGTGTCTTCTATGCTGTTACATTCACTACAGTTAGGTGAAGGTGTTTTACCCATAAGAAAACCAAAGTTATTTAACGGAATGTGGCCGGAACGAAGTCGAAGAGCTGTGACAATTGAAGACCTGCTCATATTGGCTCCATCAAACCAAAGACTTTTCCGTAGTCCGGGTTGCATAGTTCTGTACCAGATCCCTTTAGTCAGCGATCGCTCATCAAAATATTCTCTCCAAAATTTGTAATATTTTTCTTTGGCTAGATATAATAATTCCGTATAATATGGTACGCATTGGTAGTAAACACCATTTCGTGCTGCATTTTTTGCTAAAAAATCTACTTTTTCATTATCCTCTAGACCAATATGAGCAGGAATCCACTGCAACATCACTTTTTTATTTTGACGAGAGAAACTTAGAATAGATTTTAAAATTGCATAGGCTATCGGAGCTCCTCGAAAGGTCGAGGTAGACCGAGCCACATGTTGAAGAGCACTTTTAGAATCGGAAAAAATTACAAATTTATCACAATCTATTGTACTGATATATGATAAAGCCTCCAAAATTCCTAATAACTCTGCACGCATCACAGATATCTTAGAATCTACTCTAAGTTGACAATTAGTATTAGTTTGAGGGTCATAAAAAGCAACACCAACATCAGAGCTATCTTTTGAGCCATCTGTAAACACTTTATAAAATGATGAATATATTTCTGAAATTTCCCGTTCCGATAATAATTTTAAAGCTGCATTACTATATTTACTTTTACTTTTGTCAATTGATGCCTAAGAACATTTAATGTGAGAGGATAAATCCACACTGCTAACCCACGTGTCTAGACTAAACATATCTAGTTTATTACTTTGGTGAATTTTGAGAGCATTGTAATCATTGTGAATCTTAATGAGCAATGGTAGTTTTTTATTTCGCCAATAAGAATTGGTACACATATTTTGGAATATATTTAACAACTTGATAATTTCATTGTTAGCCATAGATTTACATTTTAACCAAAATTTAACTCCCAAATAATACCTTCTGATCGACAAAGGTGGTACGCATAGCTCATTTTCCATAATATAGATCGGTGTAGTTTTAACAAAGCCACCAATAAATCTGAGACTTTGATTCTGTAACGCATCGATTTTTTTCAAATTTGTGTTACAACTATTATCATATAAGAAACTGGCATAATCTATTCTGCTCCGAATCAACCCAAAATACAACCGCCTTAAATGAGTAGGATGTATACCCCAGCCCGGTCCTCTTAGAATTTTAATAATATTTAATAAATTCAAAATTTTGCCTCTTAAGTAATTAATATGTTTTGACCATCTCAATGAATTGTCAAGCCACACTCCTAAATACTTAAAAGCGTTAACCTCTTCAATTGTTTTGTCATTCAATAATATTTTCACTGTATATTTTTTATGCCCCCTTTTAAATATGCAAACTTTAGTTTTAGTAGACGAAATCTCTAACCCTATATCTAATAAGTGGACAGCCATCGTGTGCAATGACGACTGCAGTTTCTCAGAGCTTTCTGTCAAATCATCACATGAAGTAAATAAAAGAAAATCGTCAGCATATTGCAATATAGAAACTGGGCTGGTACGTTTGCAGATTTTATGGGTCGCGATATTAAACAATAAGGGCGCTAATGGATCTCCTTGAGCCAATCCTAGGCTGGTACTTCTTGCCATATTGTTTCCGTTATTAAGAATTTTAAGAATTCTATGGTTTAAAAAATTCCACAGATAACTGCAAAATTTTGATCCTACCCCCAAACTATCCAGAATCGAAATGAGTGAAGATATATTGACATTATTGTATGCGTTATGGATGTCAACAAAACACGCGATGGTTGGTTTATTTTCCGAAAATCCAGCTGAAGTTTTAGTTATGAAGTAAGAAAGATTATCCGCACACTGATATGATTTTCTAAATCCTGTAGTATTTATCGAAAAAATATTATTGTTTTCGCAGAACCATTCCAATCGCTTATTAAGAATACTATGGAAAATTTTACATAAGCAAGACATTAAAGCAATTGGGCGTAGTGACGAAATAGATTCTGAATCTCTACCTGCTTTCGAAATAGGGACAACGATGATATTTCTCCACTGGCTAGGGAGAAAGCCTTTCTCATAAAATAAATTGTAAAGTGTTGTCAATACATGTTTACTATTTTTTGGAAGGTGTTTTATCATTAGGTATGTAATTCCATCATCACCAGGTGCTGTATTTTTAGATGGAATACAGCTTTCTAGCTCAGTTATACAAATTTTGGAACCTATTTTATTATTATGAGAACGTAACACAGGGCACATAGGGGAGACATAATCGGGAGTTAAGCTACGCAAAAGTTTGTTTACTAGATTTCCATTAATTTGTTGTTTAGGAGTTTTATAGCCCTTTATCCACTTCATTTTAAGCCATAACTATGTTGATGTAGTTTTGTGATGTACAGACGAACAAAAATTTTGAAAAGATTTACTTTGAGAGTTACGCATCAGGTTTTGTGCAGAGTGAATTTTATCCTTCAATATATCCAAATTACGTGGGATTGGATTACGACGGAGTTGTGACAAAGCCAAACGTCTTTCAGACACTGCTTTTGACAAATGCTGATTCCAGTACGGCTTGGGGGTGAAGTTTGTAGTAGGGCTTTCGTTAAATCTTATAAGAGGAATAGATATTTCTGCAGCTATATTTATATAATCTACGAAGGAGTCGTAATCTTTTTGGGGATCATTAAACCAAGAAAAATGATTAAACAAGTCTTCAAGTATTTGCGTGTATAAATTCCAATCCGCTAATTAAAAATTTCTTTTATATATCCATGGATATGAATTACTGACATTGGTTGATATTTTAATAACCCTGTGGTCACTGCCCAAAGTTTCATTGAGAACTGTATAAGTAAATTTTAGCGCAATATCAGAGGTAACCAAAGATATATCAGGGGAGTACTCTTGAAGAGTACCGTTAACTAATTTTACCCTAGTTGGTGTGCGGTCATTTAAGGTCACAAGCTGGTTATCCGAAAGCGCATCGAATATTTGAAGGCCTCTTTGGTCAATTTTTTGTGACCAGTTAGTGTGATGCCCATTAAAGTCTCCAATTATAATTGTTTTAGAATTAGCTATCGAGAAAATGGCGTCCCAATCATGAGTGCTGGTTCGGGCAGAAGATGGGCAATAAACAGAAATTACATTATCAAAGTCTCCGCAATTCAAAAGCCTAACATGGATGATCTGGATTAATGAATTAGTTTGACGTACTTTGCATACCTGAGATTTGATGGATTTATGTACAATTATGGCTATCCCTCCATACGAGTCAGCACGATCGCATCGGTGTATATTGTAATTTTTGATATTTAAGTAACCATTTGACTCTAACCAAGTCTCACATACGGCAGCAATATGGATCTTTTCCTGCCACAGTAAATTTTCAAAACTTGTCAATTTAGGTCTAAGACTTTGTGCGTTCCACTGAATTATGTTTAGTTTTGTGAATTTATGTGTTTAAATAGTCTAAAATTAACTTTAGGATAGGCCAATCAGAAATATTTTCTACTACAATTAAAATCAACCACTCAACACAACACTTAATTGATTTCTTTACTTTTTGTTGAAAAGATCCGCTTTTAAGAAATAAAATTTCTTTTAGTCTACTTAATAGTTCTGAGAAATTGATATCTCTATCTAATGGTTTTTCGAGATTTGTATGATGTAATTCTTCAGATTTAATTTTAGAATCAGACTGGTTATGGCTTGTAGATAGGTTTGTAGTTTCGGTTTTAGGTGCTTTAGGGCAAATAATCTTATCTGATGGGCATCTAGATAGTGTATGTCCTAATTTCCAGCACTTGGAGCACTGAGACACAGGAAATGTGTAAGAGTCAACATTAATGCGGAGACTGTCCACGAAGACATGAGTAGGCAAATACGAACCCTTAAAACAGAGACGAACTCTCTCGGAGTCAATCCAGCTACCATCCACATCGCGTCGTTTCAATCTACTCACTGAACTTAATTCAGCACGACTATCACATTTAATGCGCATTTTAATTTCTTCTTCCGTTAAATCGAGATCCACGTCCTTGATTGTACCATATGTATCCTTTATTTAACAAATCTTCACAAGTCATCATTCTATTCATACAGTGCACATTATCAAATTCAACTCTAATTTTGTAGGGGCTTAAGTATTTTATTTTAGTTATATCAGTAATTTTCAACTCCTTTAATAATTTTGCAAGGGCAAATTGTTTGGGAAACTTTTCTTTGCATGAAATGTACATTTCCATGTCTGTGTCTTGAGTTTTAATTTTTTTTTCTTTCATAACTGTCTGCCAACCTTCGTCTTCGTCTTTATCATCTCTTTCTCTTTTATTAACTCGCGCTGACCACTGTTCTGCATCATCTTCCATGGGTATATATTCTGTCTCTTTCTCACAATTCTCTTTTCTTTCTTTCCGTAACATCTCACTTAAATAGATAGTTGGGCTTGGAGTCCTCAACTCATTATTCACATTGTTCTCATCAATCGAAGCATCATTTTCATCCATGTATAATAATAAATTAAAAAATACGCAGAATGAATACAAATACAATCATTCAATAGTTATCTGTTCGATAGATAAGCGGCACCGGTCGGCCCGCACGCCGAACGAGTTTCACAGTAATTAGCTAATGACTTGTAAACAAGAAAGAATGCATTCAAAACAATAAACGTCCACCTCGTACGAGTACCGATACGAGACTCGTCGAGACATTTAATATGTCACATAGATCGTTTCAGTCAAACCGCCATAAATATGGTTACAGTCATCTCGCCAATGGTATGCAAGCATTCTAAGTGTTCAAAAATACGGAACACATAAGAAAAATATATTTTACTGCTATATATTTTAAATAAAATTTGTCACGTCAATTAATATTGAAATATTTATGCATAATATGAAAGAGATAGAAACTACTGCTATCCTTTTCACTTTAAGCACAAGTTCACAGATATCAAACGTGCATAGCCGTTTACGTGTCTCAAATTATTTGACGCTGACTGTACCAAAATAATATTTTTTCCAATTTTTGTCAGTTTGTCCCTCTGTTTGTTCCGGCTAATCTCTGGAACGGCTGGACCGATTTTGATGGAACTTTCACTGGCAGATAACTGATAAAATAGGGAGTAACTTAGGTTACAATAATTTTTTTTGTTAAATTCAAACGTGTACAAGTTCGTGAGCACAGCTAATTATATATAGTACTAGTAACTACACGTGCTAGCGTCGCTGCGATCAAGAAATACGCAGACGATGACTATCGTCGCGCATGCGTATCACAATTTCTTATATATTAGTCATAAATAAAATAATATATACTTTTTGGTTAAAGTAAATACATCTGTATAGTGTTATGATTGAAAAAATGTACTTTGTATGCATCACACGAACGTAACGCTATATATAGATTCCAGAATGTAGTCACTCTTTACTACTGGAATTCAATTTACTAAGCATGTAGATACAGCATTGGAAAATGCACGACCAATAGAAATAGCTCCTTATAGCGCCATTCGACGCTATTCGACGCTATATAAAGTGCATGTAAATCGACGAATATATTAGGTCATATGATATTACAAGTTATCACATTTGTGCAAAGATCACATTCGCGTGAGAAATAAATATTGATAATTTGGGAAAGCGTACTCAATTCGGATGTGATCGGTTTTACGAATTTTGCCGATGCGACATCTAAGTGTCGTACTATAAGTAGAACCGTAAGAAATATATACATATACATATACTTTCATACAATTCAATTGAGGCTTTATTTATTTATTTATTTTTCAAAACAAATAGCATGGCAACATTTTAACAGTTATAAATTCATAGACAAATCTTTATGATAAGAAAAATATTGTTTGGAGTAATATCAGTAAAGTAACAGCCTGTATATTTCCCATTGCTGAGATAAGGCCTCCTCTTCCATTAAGGAGAGGGCTTGGAACATATTCCACCACGCTGCTCCAATGCGGGTTAGGAAAATAGAAGTAAAAAGTAAAATTGTCTATGTCTAAACCATATTGTCTATGATTGGTACTTACCTTTATCAAAAGCAAGTTTTAGAGCTTCAATTTCATCAGCAAATCCTGACACCCTGTAAATACCCTCCGAGTCCAAGCCCCTGGTTTCTATTTCGTTGACGCACTTCCTGACCACGAAGGGCAAGGTACTGGAGTGCGCATTGAGCAAGGTCGTCAGGTCAATGCCAAAGACACCCCGGAGTTTTTTCAAATCCGGCACGCAGTGGTTTGGTACGCGTTCCGAACATTTTGAATGAGCGATGAAGCCACAATCTGGAAAATTTATAACAACATACTTATTTAGAGCTGAGATGGCCCAGTGGTTAGAAAGCGTGCATCTTAACAGATAATTGCGGGTTCAAAAGCAAACACCACTATATATATGTGCTTAATTTGTGTTTATGATTCATCTCGTGCTCGGCGGTGAAGGAAAACATCATGAGGAAACCTGCATGTGTCTAATTTTATAGAAATTCTGCCACATGTGTATTCCAACAAACCCGCATTGGAACAGCGTGGTGGAATATGTTCCAAACCTTCTCCTTAATGGAAGAGGAGGTCTGATCCCAGTGGGAAATTTACAGGCTGTTACTTTATTTTTATTTAGACGGCTTCCGTTGTCGCGAGTTCGATGCCCGGCCGAGTCGATGTAGAAAAAGTACATTAATTTTCTCTGTTGTCTTGGGTCTGGTTGTTTGTGGTATCATCGTTACTTCTGATTTCACAAAAGTGCTTTAGCTACTTACATTGGGATCAGAGTAATGTATGTGATGTAGTCCAATATTTATTTCTTTATTTATTTATCAAAGTCAAAACATTCTATTAATAGATTATATAGAAATAAGATATCGTGAGGAAGCCTGCCTGTGTCAGTAAATATGCCACATGTGTACCATCAATTCGCGTTGGATCATCATTGTGGTATAGGAACTATACCTACTTTTAGAAATGGATAGGAGTCTCCAGAAGTGGGATATTTACTAAAGTACTACTAAACTTACAGTTACAACATCAGCAAAAAGGTTTGATTTAAAAACCTTTATAGAAATATTTTTTGTTTCATAAAACAGAGTTTATATCCAGGAAGTTACATTATTATCTAAACCAGTGATTCCCAAAGTGATGAATGAGACCCCAGGGGTCCATGGGAGACATGATGGGGGTCTATGTCGGCGTGAATATAAAATGGGGGTCCATAAGATGTTAATGGGGTCCACGAAAATTTGAGCATAGTCATACTACGTTATTATTTTTTTCTTGTAATTCTATTCTTTTAATAAGTAAAGTGTTAGGAAATGTACTGCTTTTCGTTTTTATTTTACCTATCGTAATATAGGGACAGAACTCAGCGACACAATTTCTTTTTTTGTTGACTTTAAGAATATGGTAGAAATGTAGCAGCACTGGGTCCACCGAAACCAATAAAAATTTGTATGTGGTCCACCAGAAAAAATAGTTTCGGAACTACTGATCTAAACTAATAGCGACCCATATTGGTTTTGCACTTGGACAAATAAATAATAAAAAAAGTGATATGATATAAACAATAGTGAAGCTCAGGAATAGTAATTTCCTACCAGAGATTTGTCTTAAATTGATTAGGAAAATTCAATACTATATTACAATATCGACATGAAATTTACACAATTTTAACAACAAATTAGGGCTTTCTGCATGCCCGTCTGTGTACCACCTACTCATCAGTTATTCTACCGCTTAACAACAGTACGCAGTATTGTTGTGTTCCAGTTTAAAGGGTAAGTGAGCCAGTGTAACTACAGGCACAAAGGACATAACATCTTAGTTCCCAAGGTTGGTGGCGCATTGACGATGTAAGGAATAGTTAATATTTCTTACAGCGTCATTGTCTATGGGCGATGGTGACCACTTACCATCAGGTGGCCCATATGCTCGTCCGCCAACCTATTCTATAAAAAAAATAATGTACTTTAATTAATTACATTAATTTTAAGAATATGGTTGGTACTGTATATGAAGATATACAGTAATACTTGCGAGCCACCCCGGCACACGGGTGCACTGCTGAACACTTAAACATACTAAAAAATGTCTCACAACATCCAGTTTTTGTCTTTAGACATTGCAACTCTATGTCTGTGCATTTTATATCTGTAATATCTTTGAAAATATTCATTTAAATTACATGCTGTAAAGGGTCATATTGATCTATACTAAATGCATAACGTATTTAAGGTACCTAATTGGATGAGGATTATTTATGTATGTCTGTATTGCTTATAATCACTTCGAAAATAAGCCATTATTTCTTATAAAAATGGTTATTTTGGGTTATCCCTTAGAAATAAGAAGAATATAATGTAGCCATACAAGACAGATGTGTAATTTGCTGCCGTGGTATAAGTATAATGCCGTTATCGACCTAAACTGAATCATTATTGTAACTCATCAATCATAAGACCGTAAAATTATTTCCAAAACTAATCATGATTTCAAAATACTGCATATACATGTTGATAGATTTTTTCTCATTAATATGCCATCTTAAGTTGAAAATCAATCACATGTCAGTTAACGGCATATTTGTTACTACAGAAGTATAAAATTCAAAATCAAAACATCCACCGAACCCCAAAACTGTGAAAAATTTAATAAGTATATTAAAAACAGATTATAAAATACAAATACAAGTATTACCTTCGCATTTAACACCTTGAGCAGTGAAACCCCACAAGAAATTAGCACACAGTTCACACCAGTTTAATCCTTTGAATGTATGAACTTTGAATGAATGATATTTTGTATATTTGTACAAGAGAGGACTGTCTTCTATTGTGGGTGTGATATCGAAATTAATCTTTTGTATATCAGATTCAATTTCTAACAATTTCCCCTCTTTTTTGTTAGTGATGGGACTCGATCTGTTCGAAGCCCTGATGAATGAAATGAATGGTTAGTAGAAGAATATTATATTTATCTTAGACATATTTATGGAATTTATGAACTAAGAATATAAATATATTTATACAAATGTTTAGCAGGTGATTAGTTAAATAATTCTATTCCCCTTTCATATGACAAATCAATGATAACAGAAGGAAAAATCAGTGTTTCATAAAGCAACTAATAAGTAATTTTTATGAATAAGGCCATACTTGGTAACTCTTAAAGACCACTGACTCAAAATCGTTGTGTTCCACAGTCACTACGGACACAAGGGACATAACATCTTAGTTTATAAGAACTGTGACACATTTGCAATGTAAATAAGGTAAATTTCTTTAGTTTCAATGGTTATGGACAGTGTTTGACAACTGGCTTATTTACAAGTTAACCCACTAATAAAATATACACTCAAGTTTACAAATGTTCGATAAACTGTCGTCGTAAAATACTATGACTGTACTTACTGGTGTATTTTGGTAAGTGTGTTTATCTTCCTTCGATTAAGCGTAACATATGGGCTGTCCGTGTAATTTGCCCGTGAATTAATCATTTCCATGATATGGCTAGCCTTGAGCTCCATGTGACATGTGATTAGTCCGTCGGCTACTAGGTCATATATGCTGTCGTATCTTTTGTCTTTAATGTAATGTGTGCCATCGTAATATAATTTATAGTGATGCACTTTATTATTGAACCTAAAATTTAAAAATTTGATTGATACTTTACATAAAGTGTCTTACTAAACAATTACTACATTTAAAGCTAATTTACAGTCATGGGTTGACACATTCTTTGAGGCAAATCTCTATAACACTTTTAAATAATTAACTATAGTCTGCAACTGATAAATTGCTCATTTGTTTAAATATTCAGAACAAGTTACAATACTTTTAATACATGAAATAAATATCTGTGCACTTGTAATTATAGGACATTATGACATAATAAAAATATTTTGCTAATTTAAAAAAATCCAATTTAGTTTCATATTAATTCATTTGTTAACATTAAAACTCAATAACTATTTGATGAACCAACTCAAGATAATCCAAGACCTTGGCATCAAATAATTGAGGCACTAGTGAGGCAGTTGAATTCGAAAAAATAACAATCGTAAAATTATCTAAAACCAATTAATAAACGTACTTAATTGTTAGTATAATTAAAAATGATTTCCCTAATCCAAGTGACATTATATTATTCGACTTAAGGTCATATTAAACTACGATAAACGTTTAATTAAAAAGAAGGGCAATACCTCCAAGTTAAAGTGTAAAAATCATTGTACTCATTTCCTTTTCTTATCAGAAACGCACCATTGGGTTCGTCCTCTAGCAACAAAGTAGCTTCCTTATGCCCCATGATTCCATGGTATTCCTTCCCATAGAACAGAGGCCTGTCTTGGCAGTCCTCACATGTTAAACGCTTTGGTACAGGAGCCTCTAGCTGAATACGATAAACTAAAAAAAGATTTTAAGTAACTCAAAAAAGGTATATAAACAAATTGATGAATATATTTTAGTAACTGACGTTCTGGCTTCCAAATATTTTTAATATTCTCCATTTTTGTAATGGTTTATTTATGTTTTGTGTTAATCTTAAATACGGAAACGAATAACTATTAGAAAATAAATAAAGAAATCGAAACGTAAACAAAACAAACGTCAAGATGAGCGTAAGATAGGTACAGATAAAATGCCTCACGGTTGTATCCCATAGTTACATAGATAATAAATTGTTGAGTAGTTTAATCATTATGTGGGTAATTTTAATTTTCATTGTCATTGATTTTTTCTATTATAATTATTTTATGAGATTCCTTTCAAAATTGTTTAGAAGTATTGGATATTGTTCATATTCGGTTTGAACTTTTTAAATTATTGTATTGAAGACGTATATGATGACGTTGTATTTTAAATAATTAAAATCTTCACATATACTCTTAAAGCTAAAGATAAGATATTCTCTGACTTGGGGGATTTTTATTAATGATTATTTTAAAATAAAATATATAAAGGTTAATGTGAATGATGACGAATATTTTATAAAACATGTCGTCACGATTCGTTATCATCAATGTGACAAATCATCCATGTCGCCTTACTTAATGAAGTCATTGAAGAGTCGAGGTTTGTATGCGCACGCGAGAAATGATAGGCGAGGATATATAGACAAGGCGAATGGATTCAAAGTGGTTTAATTATATATATTTAATAATTCGTTTTCCTTAAATCATCAATATTTTGCCATTGTTTTCGAATTATTAGTTCAGAATCCATCATTTATTGTCTTTTAAACACGAATCAAAGATTGATCTGTACAAATACATAAATGAGAATACTGCTGAAATATGATGCAGCTACAAAATTACCAACCCACCCTTAGTAGTTGTCGATGGTGCCCGGACTTTTTGCACTCCTACGCCCTTGATTAAGATGGACCTGGTTAGCAGTGGGCAAAATAACAAATATTACATATAAATGCCAAAATAAATTTGTTTAATATGAAATTTAAATTTTCATCAAATATCAAATAATTTATACAAAAACAAAAGAACACAACAGTAGCCTGTAAATTTCCCACGGCTGGGCTAAGGCCTCCTCTCCCTTTGAGAGGAAGGCAGAATTCCTTATGAAATTAGAGACATGTCATTTTCTTCACGATGTTTTCCTTCACCGCTGAGCACGACACGCATTACAAACTCAAATTAAACACATGAATATTCAGTGGTGCTTGCCTGGGTTTGAACCCGCAATCGTCGGTTAAGATGCAAGCATTCTAACCACTGGGCCATCTCGCCTCAAATAATATATAATTATTCATCAAATAATATCATTCAATCGTTATGATATTTTGCATACACGTTGTACACAAAAGGCATAACTAACCTGACACATCCTCCTACATTTACCAGTACTTACAAGTACCTGCGCAAAAGCAAAGCAACGAGCGGAAACTAGTTAATAAAAGTAAGTCAATCTAACGAGTAAGCCAGCGGGATATTCAAGATATGCTTTCTTTACTTATTGACATGCTGTAACAATTGATAAAAAAACACAAACTCTTTGGAATACCCGCCGCTTTGAAATGAGTTTCGTATGTATTTTCTTATCGAAAAACCCCCTCTGAGTACATTTTATTTACGTACTTATGTACATTTATTTGTTGTTAATTAATCTAAGATATACTTAACATCAATTAAGAATGATGAACTAAGTATTAAAAACATTAAAAAAAATATCCATATTACTTCAACCACAGTGACATTAAATTAAGCATTACCCTTGTAGTATTATTTTATTATATTTTAATTTTTTTTTTCAAATGAAAGAAGAAGGTTTTTATCACTGATAGAAAGATAGAAATTATTCTTGAGTGCTATAGCGTCTAAATTATATTGATAGCAGAAAGTTGTATGTCTTTCAGAATTACTCCTTAACAAACATAACTAACACTAACTACTAACTTTGAACACAATTATTTTATAAACCTTACAATATAATAACAGAGAAATGTAATGTAATAGCTGTTTGTATTCGAGCTTATTTACTAACTAGGAAAAAACATATAAAATGTAGCGTATATACTGTTGACTGCTGGCCGTTGATTCGAGTCTTGATCTGTGTTGAATCTTAAAAATCTGGCTGTAAAATCAAGTCGTACTTATAAAATTCCATTTAATCTAAATCGAATCTATCCATCCTATTAAATAAATGTTTTTTAATCTTGTAATATTTATCACAATATGATAAATGGTATTTCAAAAGTACAAGAACGATTATTATTTTAATGAATTTATAATTTATATCTATACAAATATTATAAAGCAAGAGTTTGTTCGTATGAATACGATAATCTACAGCCTATCAATCAATTTGAGCAAATGCATTTGCGCTAGATACCTCTTTTATTGAGGAAGGTTATAGTAAGGAACGAAGCAGTAACATTTCAATTCTAAACCTTTACAACCATGGCGCCCAATGTCAATTATAGCACCAATAAGAGGTTAAAACCACTGTGTAAACCTAGTCAATTCATAATAATAAAAAAACACCTAAAATAAATATCCTAGACATTAAAGATAATAGTTATTATAGCTGTTAATTTCCGCTTCGAGAACATTTAAAATATTAATATACCGAAAGGAATTGAGGTCGTATGGATTTACGTGTTTACTAAAAACAACGTGAACAGATAATATAAGAATAAGAATTCAGATAAAAACGCTTCATCGTCCGCTCCATAAAGGGCACAACCTTAAAGGACGAACAACGCATATATAAAGAAAGTATCGCGCCTGAAAAACATAGTTAACATTGTTAGGAAACTCGATTCAACATTTAAAATGGTAATGAAGCCAGTTCTTTTGTTACTCGCTCTCAATTTAATTGACAATAGTCACAGCTGGATATTTAATAATATCGATTACAAATTGTTGGAAAATAATCTCCTTGAAGATAAAAATCGAGATATCGGTAACGAATTGTCTGCGGAGGATTTAATGAACCTAAGATTCAATCTCATATATCCAGGTTCGTAAGTATTTTTTAATATTTATCTGTGTATATTTTTGTCGTTGTTAGACCACATTATTTATAATTATTATTTTAATATGCTACTAATTTATTGGTAGACAACATTATATTATGAATTGTAATTAATATTTTATATATTCAACGGTTTGTTGGTATAAAGGTATATAAACGGGACATATGTTTTCGAAATATCAATTTTAACAGCAGCCTCTCCCTTTGAGGAGAAGGTTGGAACATGTTCCACTACGCTGTTCCAATGCGGGTTAGTGCAATAAACATGTGGCAGAATTAATACACATGTGGCAGAATTTACAAATAATATTAAGCAACTTGATTATTTTTAACATCTTGCGATAACTGAAAATATGTCAAATGTGTTATTTTTTGTTTGATAAGATTAGTCGCCGATTTATAATTTTGTATACGATAGTTTCGACACTTCACTTCAGAAAAAAAATGCATAAATGATCATAAACAATCATAATCATCAGTGCCTCCATTTACAACATAAAGTTTTGTAGAGTGGAGTTACGTTCTGAACCGGTGATTCTCCGTTAGACGTAAATTAGGAACGGTGGATTTTACTGAGGACCCATTTAATGTTTACCAATTAAAATTAAAACAACAACTAATTTAAAAACAATAATTTGATTACTTAATGCACCTAGTATATTATTCATAAGACTACTTGAGCTTAATCTAGCATTATTCTGGTGCTAATTTCAAATCTTAACAATATTATCAATCAAGTACAAGTGCGTAAGGAATCTCAGAAGAAATTATTAGACATCAATAATTGTTCTATTACACGCAACGGACTTACTTGCTCATGTTACTCGAGGTGTAATTTGACACAGTTAAGATGTTCAAGTACTTAGGGAGCTGGCGAATATTGCGGTGTCTCCACGATTTGCTCGCGTTGCATAACGACTGCGACTAAAGTTCAGATCAATACAAATCGATTAGATTCCATCAATAATGGTCCAACGTCAAACGTCCAACGAATAACGTCGACAAATTTGTAGTAAAACATTTCAAATCGTACTAAAATGAACAACAATAACAAGCGAAGTAAAATATCGTACAAATTCAATTTTCCCTTCATCAGGTACGAAATGGTGCGGACCAGGAAACATAGCAGATGATTATGACGATTTGGGTACAGCCCAGGAGGCCGATATCTGCTGCAGAGATCACGACAATTGCCCTGACACAATACCAGCGGGGGAGACGAAACACAACTTGACAAACGAAGCGTATTATACAAAGTTAGTACATACTTCGATGTACTATTTCTCTATGAACAAGTATTTGACACAACTTTTTTTTCAAGTTCTCTTAGGAAGTGGTTTGAGTTACT
This sequence comes from Vanessa cardui, assembly GCF_905220365.1. Taxonomy (NCBI): domain Eukaryota; kingdom Metazoa; phylum Arthropoda; class Insecta; order Lepidoptera; family Nymphalidae; genus Vanessa; species Vanessa cardui. The sequence continues at coordinate 13,871,718 of NC_061132.1, read as the reverse complement.
TCTTACAATGCCAGTATATTTTAATGAAACTGACTTTATCATCAATTTCTTTGCTTGTCTACTATTCTATAACAAATTAAAAAATTAGCATTAAATTCTTATTTTAAATTAACGCAGGACTGACAGACGTCATGTCTTTGATTATTAATAAGTCTATTAATACACCTGTGAATTATAAAAAAATTAATAGACTGGCAAAGAGGAGAATGCATTGAAATAATAGGGGCCAACAGTTGGCTACTAAGCATACGCAGGCTAGTCAAGTAGTTAGGCGAAAGACAAGTATACTGTCACGCAAATCGAGATAATATTTCGCGTTGAGACGCGATGATCTGAACCGATGATTACGGGTTTAAATCTAGGCAAGCAACAATTACATTTTCATGTACACAATTTGTGTTTATAATTTATCTCCTGCTCGGCGGTGAAGGAAAACATCGGGAGTGACTAATTTCAAATTAATTTTGCCACAAGTGTATCCCCCAAACAGCATTGGAGCAATGTCTTCGAATGATCCAAACCTTCTCCTTAACGAGAGAGGAGGCCTTAGCCCAGTTGTGGGAAATTTGCAGGCTGTTAATGTTGTTGTTATAAATAAATACAATGATAATAAACATTTAATACAGGTTCTATTTTTGAAATGTTTCTTTTTTTTATTTGTGAATTGATTGTTGAATTAAATGCGGGTTAATAAATAAGAACTAAATGTACACTATGCTGATAAATTTGATATTTAACCAAGGTTTTTTTATGTAACTCTATTAAGCAGCGTGCACACAAAATGTTGTCATTGTACATAAGCAACTCTTCTGAAATGACTACTGCTAGTGCTATCGATATCCTGAATAGGCTAATTACTACTTACTTACTTACTAATTATCGATAATCAAAGTATCGATAGTAGTGCAACATTGATACTAAATGTCAAAAATTGCCGCCAAAACAAAAAGTTTTTTTTTTATTTCACAGATTGAGCTGCGACTGTGATGAGAAATTCCGACAATGTTTGCGAAGCGGTAACACGAAGTCGACGACTACAGTCGGCTTGATGTACTTCAACATAATCGGGACGCAATGCTATAGAAAAGATTATCTCGTCACGGGGTGCGTGAAGCAAGGAGGGTAAGATATTTTAATGTAATTTCTTTAAATATATATTTTCATGACTTTTGATTTTTTGTTGTAACGAATTAAACGAAATCAAATATTGTTATTTAAAGAATGATTATTTATCTGTTGGTTCGTAAAATACGTATTTACGTAAACGATGTACTGCGTGGTTAAAACAAAAGAAAAAAAAGTATCAAACAGTATTAATTTTTTTTTATCAAGTAAGTGAAATATTGGCGCGTTTTTTTTTTTAAATTAGTTATGTTTAATTATATTCCAAACTTCGATATTTCGATTTATTATATCATCATATTAAATTAAAGTAATATAATAGTAATATCTCATCTACCGGTAGCATATAAAAAAAAAACATTTAATAATTTCCCTTGAACGTAATAATACTTTCATGTAAAACCTTTTTCAGGTGGCTAAACACAAAGTGTGTTGAATATTCATACGACACAACCAGTGAGATGAGATACCAGTGGTTTGACGTGCCCAACTATGAGTACTAAGTACATTTTTAACATATGTCTAGAGCTCAAAAAGCAATGGAATTACGGCTATGTTGTTGGAAAACCAGTTTAACTTGACACGTTGACAGCGTGCCACCGCATTCTCTTATATTAAATGTATTTTAATCTGTATAAGCACACGTATTACGTTTGTAATTTTTAAATATTTATGTCGTCTTATTATTGTGTGAACTGTAAGCGTTTATTATATAATTAGTTATTTTAATATCATATAATATCATGGAAACCAGTAAGAAAAATTAAAGAATACGAACGTAAATACCAAAGTAAATAATAACGTGATTGCCTTCTTCTAATATGAGTTCAAAAGATTTGTTCACATTTTAAGTATATTTTCATGTTTTTTTTTTCGTTATTAACTTTATTTAACTAATTATTAACTTAATTGTAAATCATGATCAAGGTACGAAGCATTATTGAATACCTAATGAAATGTATGAGTTTCTGTCAAGGAATTATTATTATCAGGTGTAGTTAGAAAGTTGATAGTGTGTAATATCCTTATTTTGACAATCACGTTAATCTATCCTACACTTCATCTCTCTCCAATCTCCGAAACAGTCTGGTTTCGTCACGTAAAATTGTATTCCATACGCATTCGTTTTTTAATTATTTTTTCTTAATTTTAACGCAGTTATTTTCAATTCACTGCTAAGACACAAATCATTCAGCAAGACATTACTTTTAAAACATTACTTATAAAATACAAGACTGAATATCATAACCAAATATGTTTTAAATTTAAGTGTTTTTCTTTATTAATTATTGTCATCTTATTAAAATTTTTCAATATGGTTTATAATCACCCGCCACAGTATTTATTGTTGTGTTATATTATTTTGTTACGTTAGTATTAAAATCGTTTAAATTAAAAAGTTTACAACTTATTGTAACTATGTACATGAGTTTTTTATTTATATTTTTACCCCTCGAAATCTATCTGGACATTTTAGACATCATGTTTAATCAATATTAATAATAAAAATGTTAAAGTAAATCTATCTATCGCTCTACCAGACCAAACCACTGAACCGAATCTGATGAATTTTTTTTATTGTGATGTGAGATATACTTTGTAGACATGTTTATATTATTTTTTGATTATCGAAGTATCTACAAGTTTATTTTTTATTTTTCAATTATATGCTGTTGAAGGTATAATATAAAATAAATACAATAAATAAAGAAGCGGCATTTGTATCATTTAATATGTCGCAGCGTATTTGGTACATTGTTTAGAGTTTTATTTATTATAGATTGTCATAATTCATCATTAATTATAATTAATATACAACTTTTCATAATCAATTATGCTTTTCATGATTTCACGATTAATATACAATAATTATATTATATTATGTCGTATAAATAACCATACACATAGGTACATGGAATATAGATATGGGTACAGTATTATAACAATGTATAAACAAGTGAACAACTTTGAACGCTGTTAGACGTAACACTAGAATAATTATTAATAGAAAAACCTCAATTAACATCAGGTCATACATTTATAGGTAGATATGTAGCCTGGAGGCTGGAGCTTAGCTAATATATTATGTATTTGTCACTCGCACGATTATTTACAACCGTTGTAACATACACGAATGCGGCGGTTTCGATATGCAACGATTTAAATATCGAACTACAAATTTATTATCATTATTATCATAGTATTTTATAAACGAATATAAACGTTTTAATAAGAATAATCAAAGAGAGATTACGTCGTTCGATTAGTTTTTTTTTTTGGTTTTTTTTAATTCTATTTTCGAAAATTAAGAACAATTATAAAATGTTCTGAAATGTAAAATTTATTATCTGTAATTTCATAGAAAATTGTCGCGTTCCGTGACATTTACACAATGCACAGCGAAACCGCCTTTATAATATTGTGGAGTAAACAGCACGGCTTAAACATGTTAATACAATATAAATGGTTAATCTAAGAATCGCAAGCTAACTCTGGATTTATACGTGAAAAGATTTAAGTACTCGATAATGTCATTGGTTAAATACAAAGCGATTATAAGGACTTAATAGAGAATCCCTTGTACGAAGTGAGCATCGAAGTAGCCTACAGTTCAAGCAACCTTATCGAACAATATGTACAACAACGATTTAAATAGGTTTGTCTTTAATGATCGTGATTTGAGACATGAAGAATTTAAAAAAAAAGTTCGTTACCATAGACATTAATTGTCAAAATAAATTATAGAGCCCATAGATACTGAAACTGTAAGTTCGTTAAATGGATTGTTACATTTCTACAAACCTTCAATAGATCATTTTGATCTAAATATATATATCATATATTCAACCATCAAAAAGAACCTATCATATGTGATACAAACTCTGAGAATTACAAAAAAGGTTAAGTCATAAATTTATTGTATCGAAGATAAAGTATTAATTTCAATAACAGACAAACATCGTTGATTGTTAAGTATTTATACGATACATAACTGGTTTGTAATTGGTTATTTCATAATTTAAATACCATTGACAAAATTTAAAAAATAATACACTATCATAAAAGTATACTATTGTATAGTGGCTCGATACGTAAGGTCTTTGCCTACATATAATTATGTTGAAACAGAAAAACTCAAAATCTAAGCAAATAAAAAAACACTCATTCAAAAACTTTTGAATGAGGGTTTTTTATTACTTTTAAACATACATTTTGTTATAAATGTATTCAAAAAATTAAAAGAGGACTTAAATTAATTTTATTTTGACCGACAATTTTGATACCGTTTTTTTTCTTCATTAAATGTCTTTAAAAAATAATTCCAAAGACAGTAATGTAAAAATCCTAATTAAAAAAAAGTGGTGAATTTGTATTATTTATTTCCATCATATTGCAAATGTGTGTTGTTTTTTCCACTCCACCTGAGCTTTACTTTCTGTTTGGCAAACTCCGATCAACGGATCAAAGTTAAAAAACATTGAAAACAGTTCGAATGTGATAAAATGACGCAATTATTTTAATTACATATTAATGGAAAGATGGTATCACGTCTACTATCACAGAATATTAATTTTTTTGGAGTGGGGATTTGAATGTAGCGTTTTATTTTAACTATTGAACTTACAGAAAAATCTTAGTATTAGTTAAACGGCTGTTGAACTGTACTTTTAACATACCTATATTATATTCAAATGTACATACAATGACAATTATATTAAGTAACACAACTTACAGTATGTGAACATTGAATATAGAGTAATATTAATGTTATTTTAAATTTTAAAATATATTTAAAATTTGTGATTCAATATATAACATTATCATAAACATTTGGAACAGTTAATATATTTCACGTGCGCGAGTCCCTAGTTGCAAAGTAGCAACTGATGATCGGTTTCATCGTTTCTGCAAGGACGGTTGCAGGTTCGAATTCGTACCACAAAACACGGTTTCATCGACCATTTTACCTTGGTAGAATCGTTTATTAAGCACTTTCCAGACATGTGCTTACGCAAATGTGTAAGGCAAAGAACTGTTTAATTTAGTTAACAAGACAACTCTAGCGATCGGTAACTTAATACAGAAGGAAATATACAGTCTAACCAAGTTAAAGTAAGGAATATCAGTTAGACATTTCATTAAACAAGATATTTCGTATTTGAATGCGAAAGAAAATACTGTAATGTGGAGGATCATTTTAGGAATATGAGCAGCGGCGACACGTAACACTTTGTTATATGCTAAAGTAACATCCTGGTGCTACTTAATTTTACGGAGAGAGTATGCCATGCCTGAACAAAATGTATCCTCCACAACATACTAAATATACCTAAAACTAAGCTAACAGACGGGAACAGATCAGATAGATAGAAAACATTACATGTAACTATAATTCCAGGTGTTTAACTTTCAACCGTGCGTACTATCGAGACCACTAAATATTTGAATATTCACTAAACTGTGCGTTTATTGAATTTTAATTTTTAATTATTTACAACATTCCTTATATTAGATCGGGTTAGGGGAAAACCGAATGGCCTAAAGTAGAAAAATTCGATATACAATGCGGCCGTGATAAATTTTAGCCGGGCAGACAGCAGTAGAACCCCCTTTAGAGGCGATACACAAATAAAATAGTCGAATTCACGTACAAGAAGGCCCTAGAGGCCGTAACGCCGACATTATTTGCCGCCGAGGCCGAACTTCATGAAGATGAGTTCCTTCCCCTTGCTGAGGATGTCCCCGCCGGGCGCGGTCATCTCCGAAAACTTCTGCATGAGGTTGGGTTGAGACGTCGGGGGTTGAGCTTGAGAAATGGGTTGCGCGGTCGGGGCCGGGACCACGGCCGGGCCGCCGCGCCGCGCGGGCGACGTGCTGACCGCCGTCGTGGTGCCAATGGGCGGCATGGCGGTCAGCGCGGCCGTGGACCCCGGGGATTGAGCGGTCGGCGTGCTCACGTTACCAGCGCTCGTTCGCGCGATCGTGGTCGCCTGCGGAGCGCTCACCACGCCTCTCCCCCTCGCCTGCTGCACTCACACATACACAAAGGTTCATGAAACACATATATCGTTGCGAGAGCCAAACTCTCCGCGTCAGGCTCGGAATTCATTTTAATGAAACTAGCATCGTAAAGATAATTGTAATTAATGCAATTCCATGATATCTAGCGAATCTGAACTATTCGCTTCTATTCAACTACTGATTAATGTGAATGGACATGTCTGATAAATTATCAAGTCTGTTATTTAAAAATTGGGTATCTATTCTAGGGAAGATTATTTTGGTAAATTTTGAATATTATTGAAAATATTTTTCATAAGGTAAATATTTATATAAATTCATGCATTAAACTATAATACTGACAAAGTACGATGTACAAATATTAATGCATGCAAACACGAAAGCGAATTAAATAATTAGAAAAAAAACTGTTGCTCAAAATTTTATAACTGTATACAAAACTTTTTGATTCTATAGCGTATAGCGAAGTGAAATCATATGCAAGTATAGAACACCATGCATTGGATAAATTATAGAAAGTAAAATAGATTCATTCGCTAGACGATTACTTTCACGAAATTCCTTGTCTTTCCTCGTAATGATATTAAGTAAGAATAAAGCTCGAATTATCTTTGAAGATCAACATTTGGCATCATAAGCGTAGTCGTCTAGTCGTGGATCACATTCACAGGCTTCCGAGAATCAGTCAACGTTAAGGTAAATGGGTAATGCTATATGATGTACGTGAAGTATACGCCAGTGTAGTATTGTTCCAGTTCTGTATGATATGGTCCAGTATGAGATGATATAAAGTGTACATAAACTTCAACGATTAGTCCATAAGTTTTGGTCAACATTATCTCCGGACGATTCGCCCACAAAGCTATACACTGGGCGTAGATGAAACGCAACCAAATAATAAAATAGAAGAAAAATAACATAATAAAATGAAAACAGTGAAAATCTAAAAGTATGAAGTGGTAGTCGAACTAAAGAAAAATGACTAGCATCATTGCGTAATCTGAAAGTATTGTTGTGGGGTCAATAAACTGTATAAACGGTAATATTTTTACCTGAGAATTCGCCTGTTCTGGATTACTGGCGCATGTGTTGTGGTCTAACTGAGAAGGGGGGAGAGGGCAGGCATCTAGCGAACAGACAATACACACAACATATAAGTGACCACAGACAACCACTCGAATCTTGGATCACACATCACGCACGTCGTGGACTCTGTGCATACTATGTTGCGTGTATTTGACCAGCCTACCTCGCGTGAGCTAACGTGACAGCTATCCGACAAAACAGGGAAGTTGTGATAAAATAAAAACAGAATAGATAGTCAGAAAGAGAATGCGAAATAAAATTAAGTTGCCCTGAAGGTAACGCTGAAAACATTAACGAAGTTTAGTTTCATAGATTTCGTGTTTCGCTGTATCCTCTAGTTACCGCGTGTATAACATCGATGTCTGTGACTGTGTAATCCAAGATAGTGTTTTTCAGCAAAGTGTACACCAAGAGTCTTTGTGCTCCGTGGATTGCAACCGGACTCGCGTTTGAGATATTTATTTGCACTTGACGCTGTAAAAGTGTTAGGTTATTTCACAGAGTAAGTTATCGTTTAGTTTATCAAATTCCTCAGTGTCGTTTATAAGTTAGCAAGGTATTAATTTCGGCAAGCAACAACTCGCAATGCGAGTCCTGTGGCAATCGTTAAACCGTGTACAGAGAAGATGATAGAAGTTTCCAGAGCGAAATAGCGAGCGTCTTTCAGTAGTCACACAGCAAGTCCAAGGTGCAAACATGAAACACTCAAAGCTCTTAGTGATCAGAATTAACCCTGATCATCAGCTGAACTTACCTAAACGATCTTATTTTTTTTTATCTAACAGGGAGAGTAACTATAACAGCGAATATTGAAAAGCCGTTCGCGGCTCTACACAATACATTACGCAAAAGTGTGGTAAATCATACCTGCTCTTCGCTGATGGTTTCTTTGTGCAGGAGCAACGTTTTCCCGTGGCGGAGGGGGAGGGCCTCGTGCGCCGGGACCGGTCGGGACGCCGCGCCCGCGTCCCTGACCTCCCCCAGGAACACTTGATCCTGCGACTGCTGTTCTACCACCAGCCGCTCCAGGACCTATATTATATTGTAAGTAATGAAATAAAATTCCTTTTTATTAACATACTTTTTCGACACCGGCCAAAAGATGATTTTTAACATCAATTAAGTATGAAAACTCAGTAAAGAGGTCTGGCTTTGGAACCATTGATTGAGACCCTAACTGATGTATGTATTTTATTTTTACTAAATAAAAGTTTTATATTCAAACCTTGACCGGGCTGTCCCTGTCCATATTGGTCGGTGGCTTCCGTCAAGAAGTTACTGGGTACCAAGCCTCTCAAACCATCGATTTCTGCCATAAAGAAACCGTCGTCGTCCATATCGCCATACACGAGAATGATCTGACCCGTTTGAAAGCTCAATTCCGCCTAAAATATTCAACACGAACAATTGCACAACAGGATATGTATTTTAAACTGGTTAATTATTTAAATTGGTACTTACATCAGCATCGACATTAGGACTTAGTTCCTGAGGATCGTAGTCGTAGAGAGCAACCATACGTCGGACTGGTTGTTGGGTGTAGGCATCCGACCATCTGTCCCGAGGCTTTGCGGCAGCTTGTCCAGTCGCTTCCTGTTCTGATACTTCCACGACCATGTTGTGGGGAACATAGCCACGACGACCGCGGCACTCCCCCCAGTAGAAGCCATCAGCATCTTTGTCGCCCCAAACCTGTTATCATTCATTATTAACAGACCCCGCTTTCCTATTGGACACTTTGGGCAAGTGCCCAGGCCCTGCGTTCGATAGAGGCCCCTTTAGATCAAATGAATAAGTATAATATAAATATGTAGTTCTTAATAAAAAATAATCTATAACCTTGTTTATCTACTTTCTTTATCTATTATAACAAAATAGTGTTCTGTCAAAGTCATGAGAGCCCCATTATCCCAACATGCCCCAGGCCTACTATTAGTTAAAGACGGTCCTGATTGTGAATACATATTATATATTTGAGAGAAGGTCCTTATTTTAGGCTATTTTTATTTCTCGCTTAAAAATACCTTTATTGTGTCTCCATCGCTGAAGGGTAACTCTTCATCACAACTCTCAGGATTAGGACTCATAGTCACTGGATCGTAGTCAAACAATGCCACGAAGTAACGACATCTCTTTGATTGTTGGTGACTTTGAGGTTGACGCTGCCCCGGCGGAGGACCTCTAGGGCCTACTGGTGGACCAGGACGTGGGCCATATTGCTGAACTTGGCCTTGTTGGGTTTGTTGAACTTGCTGCGGTGCAAACGAATATTTATTATAGTAGCAATTATGAAAAGTTTGTCATAACGTATTGTTTTATGTAATGTACATTTTTTAACAGAATTGATTGTAATGATACAACATAAATAACCTGGTGAGGATTAGGAGGACGCCCTCGTTCGTGGTGATTCCTGGGCGGAGGGTTCTGATACTGCTGTGGCTGCCCAGGGAATTGGTTCGGTTGGTTACTTTGAAACTGGCCGCCCTGTTGATAGGGGGGTTGCTGCGTGCCATGGTAGGCTTGTGTATTCTGGTACTGCTGACCCGAAGGCTGCTGCGACGCTTGTGCAGGTTGGGACGGCTGCTGCTGACGTCCGTACGTACCAAGACATTAATAAGGTTAGATTTTCCATATCAAAGCCCACAGCAATTTATCAAGCTTCACAGCCATATAAGTTTGGCGTATGCGATCAAAAGCAAAAAATACTTTACCTTTCGTTTACATAACATTCCGCTGAAACTCTATTGAATCCCCATGCACAACGAAAGCTAGCGTGCAGCACTTACATTTGAAACCATATATCATCCACAGCACAAAATTTCCGAAAGTTGATAGCGTTGGATGCACGTTAACATAATTTGATATATATTTCAATTCAAGATGTTTATTTACGAGTATACTGTTCTTAAACCTTGTTTCAACAGAGTAAAGTAAAGAGTCGATGAAAGGAGTACTGAGAACGAGTTGAAGCCAAGACAGCATGCAGGAACAGTCATACAAACACGCCGCGCATGCTCAGATGGTATGATTCTGTTTCGAGTGCTCTGTGGGGAATCTGTCTGCTACCTATCTGGGCGGTTAAATTACGTGTAACAAGACCTGGGTAGTGTCGGACGTGAACCTGTGTAGTGTGTAGAACATCGGGGACGTGAAGATAACAACACAGAACAACGAAAAGTGAAAACATGTGTCTCGGAAGTTCCGCATAAAATTGAAAGAGAAGAGAGCAAAGTGAATAGTGCTAGCACATGGAGAGCACATCGATGACAGCTAGGAGAGATCGCAGACCTGCGGGCGGCGACGCGACGCCTCCTCGTCCTCGCTACCGGCCTCCACCGCTCCCTCTTTAGTGATTTCGATGGCCGGTATCCCCGATTGCTAATAGGTACCACACGGTCATTCAACATATCATTGATAACAGTAAATGAACATGATTATGATTGTGATCGAGTGTGATCTGATGATTCTTTTCTGTAACATTAACCGCTGAAGCAAGAACTAATCAGTTAAGCGGACGAGGATATAAGTATGAGTAAGAAGGATATACAAACACAGTTCAGTATATGAAGGCAATATAAATAGAGCAAGTGAAGCCGCGTTTTGAAGCCGAAGTGAAAAGAAAAGGCTGTAGTGAAAGCGTTCCCTTGCTTTCAGTCTGTCATAATACAGGCGCATGAATATTGAATTTCGTATCTTCATATGTAACGTATGATCTACAAATGACGTGTAAATGGTTTATTAGTCTTATACCTAATGATACTCGTATCTGAGTTGTGTTATGTTAACGATATGACTATCTGGTATGTCTTTCAGTACACTGTTGCTTTCTCTCGTTCATATAATGTCTATAGAAAAAAATAATAAATAATATTATAAATATTCATTTCAAAGACCAATTCCATAAGGTTTTAGACTATTTGATTTTTTAATCTCTAATCATGTTTCCAAGTCTAATTAGCTATGATATGTATATTTTAAGGTCTAAACATATGAAACTCTTTAAGTTTATTCAATAAATGAATATGCATATAAGTTAGCTAACGAGTACTTTTCGTCTACGGTTAAATATTGTATCTGTCTACTTTGATATGTACAAAAGCATACTTAAAAAATATTGTCATATGTATGGATTATAAATTGTCTACGTAAGTAAATACGCATATTACGATACTATTAAAATACGAGCACACTGTGTAAAAATAATAATAAAAAAAATTAAACTAATAAATTAAATAAAAAACACTCCCAAAATAAAAAAAAGTCGTAAAGTTCTAAACAAAACGTGTCAAGATTTCGAAATAAATATAAAAATATATATAAAAGACGTGTTAAAATTCCTTACCGAAGGGGTTATTTTGTCGAATATACTCTTTAGGAGGCCTGTGCCGAATCCGCTCGTGGGCTACGGAAAGGTGTATAATAGTTATGTGAGAGAGAGAGGTTATTACGCTGCACGTTAATTCAATGAGCTCGATGAGAGATACTGTGTCACAAAGTACAAGCTCTTTATTTGTCTAAGTATAGGTATCTGTAGGGTGTCGTGCGCTGTTAGGTATCGGCCAGTAGCACTAGAGTCTACAGATCTAGTCGCAAGCAAGAAACATTTAATTTTGAACGCTCGAGCCGAGTGCATAGCTATAGGTAATAATCAATGGCGCGCGTGGTTGTGTTTGATTCGTTTGGCAAATAAACTACTCGACATTTAGAAGATGCCAGCGACAGAACCACAGGAGAAAGTATGTATAAAGAGTGCAGTTTGCAACACCGATATTACGCGAAAGGCTATTTGTTAATGCATCATTTCACAACTGTATAATTCTGATTATAGGATTTTTTTTAGTTCGAGTTGAGTGGAATGGTCATGACACTTCTACAAATAGCTTTTCCCGTACGTAGAGCATATGACATTGATTCTCATAAAACAACTAAGAAGACACAAATGGAAAGACCGGAAATGAAAATAAATAAAATACGAAGCTTCTTATACACATTATAAATACATTAAATAATGTATAAATACTGGCCAAATGATTATAGATTTTACACACAATATATTATACGACACTGATTTGCGAACTAAATATACACAAAGTGCTGTGCCCACATTATACAGTTCAATGATAAAATAGTACGTAACATAACATCACCATTCTGTTAATAAAATAAATAAAATTCGATAAACAAAGCGTTACAATTTATTAAGGAAATATATTATTGAAAGCTGAAAATTTAATTTAATTAAAATGTTACGATATTACTTTGTTATACATTTATTTATTATAAAATTCAAATATTCCAAAAAAATGTATGTACATAGTAACATTAAACGAAAGATAATTTAAATTAATTTTCACCTGAGTCGTTTGTGGATCGTGACGATTGCTCGTTGGGAATATCTCTTTGTCCGATAGATTTTCGTCGTGTTCTATCACTTGCTGGTGTTGTTGGTAAGGCTGGGGGCGCTGGCCTCGGTAACCGGGCGTCGGCTGCGTGACACCAGGGCCCGGTCCACGGGGGACTCTCGAAGCAACCCCTCGGAGCACAGCAGGAGGTATGGGAGTTGGAGCACTATCACTCGACTGGCTGTCCCGCGATTTGGTTCGCACCTGTAACCCATAACAGCTAAATACCTATATCTAACCTTTTGCACGCTTCGTTCGTGAAATAAAAAGGATAATTTTATAATAGCACACAACGCCTTGTGCCGTTGACGGAAATAATATGTGCGTATATCAACAACACAGCGCTCAAGTAGCCAGTCTAAGCCTTACAGTACTCACAGTGACACATTTCGGATTGAGGCCGATCAATTTGCCAATGTCGATGAGAGCATGATCGCCAGTCGGCGAATCGACATCGGTCACCTTCTTCCCGTCGGCATACACCGCGTACCCCGTAACAGGCCCAGAAGCGGGAGGCCGAAGCACCGGCTGCCACGTCACAAGCAGTGTGCCGTCCTGAGGTCCAGCTTCCACCTGCGACACCGCACCAATCACCACCAACAATCCAGCTATTTTCGTAAGGCCAATTGGTTTATGACAATGTATTCATATATACTATTAAGCCACATCGAGGGAGGATCGACAAAACAAAGGGAGTACTAAGCTACCAACAACGTGAGCGAAGTCAATCAAAATTTGTCCTGGCGCTGGATTAATGGTTGCGATTGACGCGACTTCCTCGAAATTTTCCATTGTGCCGCGTGCTTTGAGGTCGTGATAGTACTCGAAAGGGGCGGGGTCGTGTATGACTTGTGGAATCGTTAATGTTAGGACTTAACCACACACTTGGTGAGCGTTGGAAAGCATTCTTTAAGTGCGTGTGCTAAAACGCTGATCGGTTATATTTCGAGAAGCAGTTTTGTAATTTATCATTATTTACATAACTGTTTCCTTTTAAGTTATTACAATCCGGATCATAAAAAATAAATATGAGCTAAATAGTCATAATAGGTAAGGTAATATTTTCATATCATGGCGAGCAGGATGTGAGTGTGAAGTGTAAAAAATTGACGAAAGCATGCTTAAGTCATCTCATGCTGATTTGATAAAATAATATTTATGTACCATTATTTCATTAGGTGGATCAGGCAGGCCTTTGGGTAAGGTTCTGAAGTCAGTGTAAGCGCCAGGGGCCTCTTCAATAGGAACCCCAGGAAGGCCCGCCCTTAAATGCTTAGCTCTGACCGTCACTCGATACTGTGTACTCGGTGAGAGGCCTGTTATCGTATGCCGATAAACACCTGGCTTTACAGTTCGAACCTAAAAGATATGCCTCGGTTAAATCTCTTAAAAACATAAATCAAAATCCTGAATGCCAAAAACAAGAAAAATTATAAGACCCTGTTAATTTTTACAGAATAATTATCTTACTTCGACATTATTAACACAGACGACGTGTTGATGGTTAGAATTTGCTGGCAACCATGATATCACAGCTTGGGAACACGTGACTCCACTAGCCCTCACACAGGTAGGGCCCATGTTCCCAGTGTCTCGTCCTATAACCATGGTGCAGGCCGCGTCCCTCGACGTACGCCGCGTAGCTGTTACTGAACGGACGCTAATTCGATGTGGCTTTGGAAACATAAAACATTCAGTCAGTGTAGTAATAAACACATAAATAAAACAATAAAATAATTATCGTCAATTTCGAAAAAGTAATTAAGAAAAATATGAAATAAAAACGTTGATGAAACTAAATGTGATTTTACTAAATAAATAAAAGTTAAAAATATAAACAATACCTATTATATCAAAGATAATTACATTAATTAATAATCAATTATTCTATAAATAACGACTCACTCGATTAGCGTCTACGCCTTCGACCAAAGCGCGTGTACGCTCCGTTGCCTTGACGGTGGTTTTGAGGACGCCATCGACGTAGACATGGTAGCTTTCGATATTCGCTTGCTGGACTCCTTCAGGCGCCGTCCAACCAATCAGCACGGACTTGTTGAGCTGTCTCTCGAGGGTGAGCTGGCGTGGTGCAGGCACTAGCGACGAGAAAAACAGCTTGGCTGTTCAGGTCCGAGGGTTGATCGCGAGTAGGAAGTTAGCCAAGCAGGCGAAGTGCGAGTGATATGCCAAGAAGCGTGCAGCGAAATCCGATGTAATAGGATGAGGCAATTAGGAAAGGATAAAGGTTTAACTATAGATTTCTATGGCTACATTATAAATAATAATTTAAATTGATTTAAAATCCTGCTATACATTGCTTGCTATCTTTAGTTCGGCATTCACTATCGCTAAAGTTTAACTTCATTAGTCATCAAACAAACTTATTTGTGCATTTTATTGTGTGTGTAAATTATCATGCGATTGGAATATATTGAAAGTTAACTAATACAAATAAATGTGTAATGAAAAATAACTACTACCAAAAATTTGATTAGGGTACGACTGTAAATACCTAAAATGTCTAGGTACTTACTACTGTGGAATTTAGTGGTGTCTGTGTGTTAGGAAACTAAACTTATTTAACATACTCTAAAAATTTAATTGATGAAAAATCAAATGCTCGTTGATTTAATGGAAACACTATCTTACCATTATCATCGTCTTCAGGCCCTTCACTAATGTCTGCCATCTCACTAAGGCGTGCCACATCTCTACTAAGGGATAAATCACTTATAGCTGTGGTTGCAGTCTCATCAGCATCACGTAAAGTAGCTACGACGGCCTAATGATGCAATAAATATGAAATAAGAGCTCTTATCTTACAATTTCGAAATTGAACTCTGTATGTATGCATTACGGTTGAAGTCGAAATAAGGCAGCAATAATCTTATCGAAATTGAAAATGCAAACTCGATGTAGACAATTTAATATTTTAATACAATAGAGACAAAACAATTTTATTCAGCTCATTTTTAAAAAAGAGGTTTTATTATCACTGATCACAGCTTACATTTTCATTTTAAACTTACAAATTATTTCCCAGATTTGTTTTTGTTTCCTTCGACTTTTGGCCGTAATTATACATATATGTGATGTGTGTATGTCTCATTACCTGATGAAATTCCAATAAATCATCACCAACCAGACGTTGAACAAAATTAGCAGGAACTAGACCACGTCGTCCGTCTAACAATTCAGCATCAAGCATAGTCGCATTTGGGTCAGGTGGACCCCAAACGAGCAAATAATCTCCAGCGCAGATAGATAATTCTCCTTCGGTATTTTCG
This sequence comes from Vanessa cardui, assembly GCF_905220365.1. Classification (NCBI taxonomy): domain Eukaryota; kingdom Metazoa; phylum Arthropoda; class Insecta; order Lepidoptera; family Nymphalidae; genus Vanessa; species Vanessa cardui. The sequence goes on along the minus strand of NC_061132.1, from coordinate 13,855,799 downwards.
ACACTAAAAAAATTACTGTCATTTATATGAATATTAATTTTATGTTCATCATAAATGGAGAAATAACCTACTCAGGTGGTTCGTATGAAAACCTCGCGATGTAAACGCAGCAACGGCCTTTTCCTGGTATGTCCAACATATCGACTTGTGGCTCAGATGGCGCACCGCCGTTCATGTAATGGGTATTTCGTACTGAAATTCAGGAATAATAGTAATTATGGCAATAGTGAAACTTTATATGTTCATGTAATGCGAAAGCTACGTACCATCTACGTCCAATATATTATTTGGTAAAAGTCTTATAGCTCTCGGACCTCGGTCATGAAGAAATGTGTCTAAATTTCCTATTCTATCAGTTCCAAATTGGCTATCTAATCCTAAATTCCAAGTCGGTTGGTGCGGTGTAACAGGCGTAGCAGCTCTAACTATTGATGGATTGTTTGTTCCGTATCTGCTTAAGCCAAGATCAATTTCATCTATGGGTTTAAGTTTAATATTCATAGTATTTGTTCCCAAGCCACTCGATAAGAGAGGATTCGTGTATGTTCCAGGTCCAGTTCCATATGCGTTGGTTCCCGTTAAACTCGTATTGAGACCTCCAATCTGTGTTCCTCCCGTTAGATTAGATAGAGCATTTCCAAGGGCACTAGGCAGATGACTTTGTATGCCAGCAAGCGTACTCGTGAGACCGCTGGATAAACTTGTCGGTGGATTGTTCAAACAGCTCGAAAGTCCTGTTCCAGCCATAGTTCCAGTCATAGAGGGGCCACCTAACGTTGATCCCAAACTCATAGCGGAAACGTTACCTGTTATATTTTGAAGATTTGACTGTAAACCAGCCAGAGTACTGGAAATTTGGCTGATATTGTTTACAAGTGGAGCAGTAACTGGGTTTGTAAAAGTAACTTGGTGGGTATTAGACAAACCAAAAGAGGCAGATACAGGGTTTGAGTAGGAAGGGTTGTGCGCACTCATAGAGTAGGCTACAGAGTTGGAGCTAGGGGCAGTGAACTGTGAGGTGGCGTGGAGTGAAGACAAAGTTGGCATTGTGTTGCTCTGACATAGAACTACGTGGCCTGAGCTCGTATACGAATGAGGCAAAGGTGACGGCGTCGGTGAATGGAACTCTCCCAGCGCCTGATTAGATCCACTTTGTTGAATACCTATAGAAAAAAAATCATAATATATCTTCATCTAATAATCGAAAACAAAAAGAAAAACAGAATATATACCGTGTGTAGTTGATCTAGAATGTTCTAATTCAGCTAAGATGCGGTTGTCTTGTTCAATCTTCGCCATGATACGTTCTATCTCAGAAGCGGGCTGAGCCACTGACGTCGTCCAAGTGGCGGTAGTTGAAGTGCCACGAGCCCGCATCGCCGATGACAATTCTAACTGCAGCTCCTCACAACGAACTGTTTCCAATGCAGCCTTACAGACAAAAATATTAATTTATTATGCGCGAATGATGGATAGTACGTCTACATTGCAAACAGCTGGCGACCTTTAAATATTCGTCTTTAACTGTTCCGTTTTTGTTTTTTTTTTTAGTTTGATGAGGGAGTGAGCCTGTGTCTCCAAGCATCAGGGACATAACATATTAGTTCCCAATGATAGCGTCTTATGGAATGGTTAATTTATCTTTCAGCTAATAGCTATAGACTGTGGTGACCATCGGGTTACCCATTTGCCTGCCACCTTATTATGGCGGACTAAATAAATAATACTTTAATCAACATTGTCTCTTTGTCTCTGTCTCTCTGTAGAGCTTCAACCAACCTATTTGGTACCACATGGAGGGGATGACATTAGATACTTTTCTTGAATTTGACTTGAATTATGTCAACACAATGATGTTCTAGTAAACAGATATAGTACGACACAACTTAGATGTAGCATCGGCAAAATTCGTAAAACCGATCACATCCGAATTAAGTACGCTATTCCAAATTATCAATATTTATTTATCACGCGATTATAATCTTTGCACAAACGTAATAACTTGTAATATCATATGACCTAATATATTCGTCAATTTGACACGTCGATTTACATGCACTTGCTTTCTCTGACGCGTGAATCTATAACGACGAATAGCGTTGAATGGCGCGATAGGGAGCTATTTCTATTGGTTGTGTAAATCGGCAGTAATCGGTTTTATTTTCATTCCATTGCATTTTCCGATGCTACATCTAATTTGTGTCTTACTATATGTCATTAACGCGCAAAAAGTGAAGACTAGAAAACGTCCTAATTGGGACGTTTGACTAGTCGTTGTCATCATAATTATGCCAGTAATACGTTATAATACATCATAATTATGTAGTAATACGTTTTGCGTAATTAAAAAATCTAGTTATCCCTTTTACTTATTGTTTTTATCAAGCTATCCTTTTTACTTATAACGAAATGTAAAATAAACGGTCACTGGAGCGGCACACTTTTTTCTGTTGTTTAGTATGGGTATAACATATCTGTTTATTAGAATATCATTGCGTCAACGTGAAATATATTAATATCGATTTAAATATCGAATATTGTTATAAAATACCTTTTTCTCCAGCTCGCGTACTCTCGATTGCAATTGCTCGACGTTGTGCGAGTCGTGCGGCGACCGCTGCGCGTTACGGAGCTGGGCGAGCGCGTCGGCGTGCGCGCGCTCGGCGTCGGTGCGCGCTCGTTCGGCCTCGCGAAGACGCCTCGACAGGACGTCCGTCTCACCACCGCTCGACATGTTGTAACTGCTCATTATCTGTATACACAAAGGTGAATAATTAAAATAAATAAATGCTGCTAGCATTCTTGCCATTCCACGCGGTCAAGATTTATACAGTAACTAGTTTTAGTTCATATTTGTATATATATTTAAGCATTTAATGTTGTTAATTCTTATGTTAATAAAAAAATAATTAAATAACATTACTTATAACTATGGACAGTCAGAGTAAGAAAACCGTCGTCAATTTTCAAATTCATTCCTGTATCAAGTCTTCAACTCTTAGTACATTTTGAATCTAAATATCAAAAAATTGCGACGCAATATGTCATTTACAATCGGTAAAGCTGAAGAAAACCTTCAGAGTAAGAAAACCGTTGTCAGTTTTCAAATTAATTCCTTTATCAAGTCTTCAACTCATAGTACATTTTGAATCTGAACATCAAAAAATTGCGACGCAATATGTCATTCACAATCGGTAAAGCAGATTATCGCTCATAATGAACACAATAAATAGATCTTAAGGTGACGAATCTTTTCTTACCCCGACTGTACATAACCTAGTAATATAAAACATGATAAAGATATTTTGCTCATCACCCGTTACAGCCGTATCGTGTTAGATATTTTGTCACGTCACAATTGTTTTTTTTTTTTTTTATTTGAATTAAGAACCTAAATATATTCCAATTTAAATTAAAACTAATGTCAAAATGACCGCGTGGGATTGTGGCAAGAACCCTTTCAGCTTTTTCAGTGGTCATATTATATCTTTAACCTTTTGCTTAACAGGTGGTAAAGTAAGTAAAGTAAAGCATTATGTCTTCTTCTTTCGAATGTTAAATTAATGTTGACTGAAAAGGAGACGGCTCTAATTATCAAAATACCTGTTAACAAGGATTGTATATCGATATAACTATCAAAATACCCAATCCTTGAAAAACGAAATAGATCAAAAAAATCCAAGAACCTTCTAAATTCAAAAAAAGAATAAAATTATCACGTCGGTTATAATTTTTTTTATTTTTCAATACTTCGTTATTTAGGTACTTATCAATGTAGAAATTTGGTTTTTTTTTTCGTTTAGGAGGAGTACATGTGGAAAATTTGAAAAAAATGATTCAAATTGAATGAATTTAATTTTCTTAAAATATGTCTATACCTCTTTAAGGCTTAATTAATTATTTGAAATGTATTTTTTTGTTATAATTTACTCTTACAATACAATCGTGTAAAAAATTTGTGTGTATACATTAAAAATGTATAATTATACCTTAATGTTTACTTTTCATTTATGAATAATTGAAATTTCACTGTCTTCTTTATTTACGAGTATATTTATTGAACACGTTCTATGTTCAAAATGTTATATTATTTCTTTTTTTATTTGAGAAAACAGATAACCAAAACAAATTTATTAAAAAGAACACAAATTTTCATACTCGTGCCATTGAGTCTCATTAAAAAAAATAAACAATTATTTTAAATAATGATGATAATGAAAAGTTATGGTAAGCCCTTGTTACAGTCGAGTGTGATAAACGAGGCCGCGTCACTGGTGTATGAATAATTTATCGATTTTCTGTTAAAATTTACTCGAACAGGTACATATTTGTCCTTCAACGGCTGACGTCATCGATAAAACCGATATGAACTAAGTAACCCATAAAACATCATGGAACCGTGGGGAGTCAAGAGGTGTTAACGCCGTACTAATGGCCATTACTTGCAATTTGAGAATTCGACGACAATTTCAAAACGATTGACGGATTGATACCTATCACAACATTACCAACATGGCAAACTTTTATGTATTTATTTAATATTACTAGCATAACGAACAAATAATTGGAAAATAACAATATATAATTATATTTATATTTATGAGGTGTTACCTTTTGTAGGTCAAAAGGTAAATATAATATAGGTCTCATAAATATATAGCGTACCTATAATAACTAAGATTTGTGTTGTGAAATAGTCAATGAACATAATATGAAATTATAAAAAATAGCAATTATTAAAAAAATATAACAGGCCGACAGCTTGAAACACAATTTAACTTACAACAAAATTTAAATTAATTTAGACTAAACAATTTTAACAGACAACAATTAAACAATCCATCGTTGAATTATTACAATGACATAACGCATATATTATATTACATACAAACTAACGTTTTATTGAATATCATCTTAAGAGAAGGCGTTTTCCTAGCAGTAGAAATTTACATATTGAATATTAAATAAAAACCTTCAAAATAATAAATTAAAATCGATAGAAGGCGTACAACGAACTCAACGCAGCCAAATATCGCTATTATACGTCGCCGTCTCGTCTCGAGCTGAGAAAAAGTGCGGTGACCTGCCCCCTCGGAGCTCCTTACAAAGGAGGGGAGGCCCCACAAAGCTTGGCAGACACTCCGGCGGCGGGAAATTGGGAAAGCAGCCAGCGACTACGCAATATGGCGCGCCTGAACAAATGTCTTTCATGCTTAAAGAAAGATATATTACGTCGCTTTTGGGCAGTACGGCAAAGAAACATTTGAAGCCAGCGTAATTATAGCCACATGCAAATTTAATTAGAGCCGTGAATGGGAGTTTATTTAGGTTATGAAATAACGTTTAAGCACTTAATGTGTATTCGTTTTGCATAAGTTTTATATTAGTATATAGATTTTCTTGTGAGTAATATTAGCCATTTATGATATCGGCAATGCGCCACCGACCCTGGGAACTAAGATTTTATGTCCCTTGTGCCTGTTTACACAGGCCCACCTTCTCTTTAAACTGGAACACAAAAATACTGATGGCAGCAGAATATCTGACGAGTGGCTATAATATATTTAGTACCAACAGGACTTTTTAAAATACGTCCATTGCTTCTAATGCTTTTATTACTCGCGACCCGCCCCGGCTTCGCAAGGGTGCCATATTGATACCAAATATTCTAAACATTTGTTTGTTTATGACATCACATTAGAAACATCTTAAATTATCAGTCTTTCTTTATTGCATTGTCTATGTATTATATACATACAAAAACCTTACTGTCGAATCACTATATCTATTAAAAAAAAAATCTTGCGTAGCGTAATTTGAAAGATCTAAGCATACATAGGGACAGACAGCGGGAAGCGATTTTGTTTTACACTATGTAATGATGATAATATTATTACAATTTATAAAATCTTAAGTGATGATAAATATGTTGAAAATAGACATAAAAACTGCTTTCCTATAATAACACAAGGGTATCGAGTATAATTCTTGGATGTATAATTAATGTTTAAATACAGAAATCTTAGGACAAAAGAAAAAAAAGCAACCGGTCTTATAGCTAATTAGTTATCTCTTCCAGACAACCTAATATGAGAGAGATTATTTAAAACACTCACAAGCAAGCCATAAACTTACATACAAATAAGAAAACACTAATAATAATCTCAATTTTCATTTCATCTAATTTAAATTTACACAAAAAATATTTACGCACTTATAATGATATCACATCTCATTTCATCTAACTGACATGCCAATGAGCATTATTATGTGTAAATATAATGTCCTTTGAGGCTACAATGAAAGTGTTTTTAGGAGAGAAATCCACTGACCCCAGGAATACTATAGAGTGAAAGTCAACGTCATTGGATGTCACGATTAGCATTGACTGGGCTACTGTCCATTGCATAACGGAATAATTAGACACGCATTACTCTTAACCCAGACCGCGTTCCATATTGTTCAGGTCAGGTTCCAGGGTTGATATCTTACTATGATAGAAAAACGCGCAGAGTTTCTTTCGCCTGTTCTTCTCAGATCAGGGTAGCGTTCTATTACGAGCTAGAGGTGGTGTATAATTTGACAATCTACAAGTGTAACGCTTCTACATATATTATATACTAGCTATGCTCGCGACCTCGTAAGCGTTTAAATTTAACAAAAAAACATCCCGTCCCGTTCGTTTTCTCTCACAATTCATCTCTTCTTTGATTTTCCTCCAACGCAAATCCTTTTCTATACACATAATAAAATTGAAGTGTCTGTTTGTAACATTAAAATAGCCCGATTTTACTCAATGCACGGTACATATACAAAAATAACATATTTTACATTTTGTGTCTGTCTGTCTATTTATACCAAGTAATCTCTTCTGGAACGGCTAGAACGATTTTGATGGCAGGTAACTACGAAATAAGGAGTAACTTAGGCTACACAGGCTCAGTAACGCTGCAATATCCAAATACTGCCACACTCTGTGGTCGTGTTGGGAGCCTTCTTCTAATGACTTAATATCTCAAAATCAGCTTCATACATAATTAGCTAGATAGCTCCAGCTTAGTTATAATGATATCTGTAAACTACACACAAACATTTTTGTTAAATTCAAACGCGCACTGAGTCGTGGGCACTGTTGTAATACACACATATCACTCACATATCTATAACACGCAAATGTTTTTAGATTACATCCTAGAAAAAGGCCTAAATGTATTTAAAAGATGAAGCGTACATTTTTAAAATTATTTAAAACATATATTCGAAGCTAAGAACAGATATAAAGTCTTCCAAACTCGAAATGGGAACATTTTAAACTACAATTAAAAGTAAAAACATAAAACTTGTAACAATAAAGGATTTCAATTTCGTCCTAACAGTGGAGTTGCGCCACAAGAAACGCGCGCGCTTCGCGAATCGTATATACCGTTTATTTCGGTAGAAAAGTCCGTAATGCTCCTCAAACTTTTGCTGGTTGCGACCCTTGGTAGTCAAAACCAAATAACAAACTCATTTGAAACACTATGTTGCTTCAGGTTAATAAAAGTACGTTCATTTTGAAATATATCAACGTTGAATTGCCAATTTATAGCCTTACATACATCATCATTATCATTATCATTACGTAGTACAAAACAAAGTCACTTTCTCTGTCCCTATGTCCCTTTGTATGATTAAATCTTGAAAACTACGCAACGGATTTTGATGAGGTTTTTTTTAATAGATAGGGTGATCCCGACGCAAAAACGACGGGGTGTTTCATTTTGACGTGTCTGTGTAAATGTGTATGTATCTGTCTGTACATAGTAGCTCCCAAACGAATGATCCGATTTTAATGCGTTTTTTTTTCGTTTGAAAGGTATAATAGCCGATAGTGTACTTAGCTATGTTTGGTCGAAATCGGTTCAGTTCTTCAAGGTTATCAGGTCGTTTGTTAGGTGTGATAGGATATTACACGCACAGTTTGCTGGCAAGTATACGTGGGATCTGACAATTGAAACACTAATGTCTTCTGGAACCACTGAGCTGATCTGCTGTTAGGGTTTGAAGATAGGAGACGTAACCCTGAACTGACTTTTAGTAAACCCATCCAGTTTGGGCTCGTTGTATTTATCTTAACTAGTTCTCTTTATGTTTCTAATTGGCGAGGACCTGATGCTGGAAACCTCTTTTTTTTTAATTTTTAATTAAATTTTTGTATGAATATATGGGCAATATAGTAAAGAAACACTGGTAATTTTAGAAGTTTCCAATGTGATTTCATAAATAAACAAACCCGTGCGAAACCGGGGCGGGTCGCTAGTATATAGATAAAGGAATGTCATCGCTGAATTTTTGTCCTGAAAAAGTTTCGGGGCGACCAAACAATGTTTCCACCGAGCCGTAAAAAATACGTACATTATTTCGTTGTTTATTCTGACGTTTGTAATTTTTATTAATGTTAAAGAAATAAAGGACTGTTCATGCTTTAGGGTGCAGTGCTCAAACAACGCACGAATAATTGCAACGAGGGAAACCTATTATTGTGAACCCATTAAAAAGTACGGTGTGCCACATTTGTTCAATGTGTGCAATCAAAAGTAGTCCTTATTCCATGAGCCGCAAGAAATAGTTTGTTATCCATCGCAACCCCTTTCATTTATCGGACAAAAGCCATAGCACTTTAGCGTTGTTAATTTGTAGAGCCCCACACTTACTAGTCAAGTTGAAAATTTATGGTACGGTTCAAATCAAACCACAAGCTGTTTGTCACAAATTATGTTAATAACGTTACGTTTTATGTAATTAACCGAATTAACTTTTGATGGTTAAGATAATTCTTTACAAAAAAAGCAATTAATATTGAAAAATATATTTTATGAGTTTTAAAGGAATACTTTCGAAGATATTTGCAGCGGTTTGTGTTGTCTAACGTGTCTGAACTTTGTACATTTTGTAGTATATTTGGTATCAGCATTTCGGGTCGCTAGTATTTTACAATGATAAGTAGAAGAAATTGTTTAGGACGAATTATTCTAAACTTAATTTTCTTATTAATTTTACTTCATATTTATTTATAGACTTTCTTTGATTATATAGTCTTTCAATAATCGTCCAATTGGATGTGACACGTGCTGCCCGTGTTAGCTACATAATTATTAACCATTGCCTTAATTTTTGATAGATAATAAAAATAGAGCTGTGATTGCCCATAGGTTAGAACGCGTGCATCGTAACCGATGATTGCGGTTTCAAATCCAGACAAGCGCAACTATATGTATTTGCTTAATTTGTGTTTATAATTCATCTCGTGCTCTGCGCTGAAGGAAAACATCGCGAGGAATCCTGCATGTGACTAATTTCATTGAAATTTTACCACATGTGCATTCCACCAAGCCGCATTGGAACAGCACGTAGAATATGTTCCAAAACCTCTCCTTAATGTAAGAGCAGGCCTTATCGCTGCAGTGGTAAATTTACAGGCTGTTACTTTACTTTACTTTAGATAATAAAATTACCAAAAAAGTCTAAAAAAGGTCTTCGAAGCGGAAACGACTTAATTACTAAGTTACCAAGTTCGGAACTACGTTTTAATCGACTTTCATGATATCATAGAAAGTATTAAAACATCAATTTCGTTAAGCTGGTAAGTTTTTACGCGGACGATACGAGCGAGCGCGGTGGATTCCGTAATATAAGTTCAACTGGGTGGCATATGTTGCTCACTTATTACCGATTTCCGTTTCTTGCACACTTTGTTCAGATATTGAGATAATTTAAAAATATTTTCCTCTTATTTATAACAAGAAATTTTGTAAAGAATTAGAAGAATTGCTATACTGCAATATTTTTTTTGTTTAATATGAGACACCAGCACGTACATTACTCTGATCCCAAAGTAGCTAAAGCAATTGTGTTATGTAAAATCAAAAGTAACGACGGAACCACAAACACCCAGACCCAAGACAACATAGAAGACTAATGATAATCTTCATCGACTCGCAATCGAATCCGGGGCCTCGGAGTGGCGTACCCATGAAAACCGGTGTACACACCACTCAATCACGGAGGTTGGTCAAATAATATATAAGTATTTTTAAAACAATAAAAAAACATCTGCTTTCAACCTTCCATTTGAAACCTTCCATTTAATTTTAATGATTTTGATCAACTTTACTAATATTGTTCTAGTACTTATACAAGTTACAAACCTATAGATATATACGCATGCGCGTTTTGGTTCTAACGCATTGAGGCTCTAGCACGCAAGCAAGCACAACTGGATTTTCACGTGCTCAATTTGTGTTTGTAATTCATCTCGTGTACGGTGGTTAAAAAAAACATCGTGAAGAGAGCCTGCACGTGTCTTATATCGACGCCACACATGAATGAAACGACACATGTGAATCATCCAACCTCTTTGGTAGCTTTATGGGTTGGTTCGGAAAGTAGATTCTGCTCAGATGAAATTAAAATATCAATTAACGAATTTAAAATGAAAATAATCCGTCATATATACTCTGAAACTTAAAAACATACTATTATATATCATCATACATCAAAAAAATTTTGTTATAAAACAATTTGCCAATAAAATCTTCGTATTTAAAAGCCTTCTATTTCTAGTATAGAGAATGAGAAGTGTTCTTTTAATATTCCTAACGCTTACTTTTGTAGTTGATGTGAATCAATCATCCTTTCAATTGCAATGGAAAGCTTTTGATGTATTCTTAAATATTAAAGGTCATTTAGGCGACCGTTGAACATCCACAGCCTTAATCTTTTTATAACTGTAATTTAGTTTTGAAGTGGGTAGAATAGGTGGATTTTAACTAAATATGTGCTCAAAAATAGATATATTCTCTTAAGTTTTTTTTTTTAATTCTTTTAACTAATAAATGTTAATTTGACTGGACTAAGGACTACCCAGGTATTAAATAATTGATTTGACTCAATCAGCCCTTACATTGTCAATGCTACCAATATTGGAAACTAAAATATAATTTCCCCTGTGCCTGTACTTACACTGACTTATTCTTTTTTCTTTAAGGAATAGGTTGGTGGACGAGCATATGGACCTCCCGATGGTAAGTGGTCACCATCACCCATAGACAATGACGCTTTAAGAAATATTAACCATCCCTTACATCGTCAATGCGCCACCAACTTTGGGAACTAAGATGCGTCCTTTGTGCCTGTAATTAAATTGGTTCACTCACCCTTCAAATCGGAACACAACAATACTACGTACGTACTGTTGTTTAGCGGTAGAATATCTGATGATTGGGTTTAACACAAAGCCTTACCATCCATTGACACTCTGACTACTCATACTTCAAGACAGAAAACAACATGACAATATAAAGAAATAAGAGGAATAAGTTCTAAGTCTTCTCTTTTAACGAGAAAAGAAACCTTTGTTCATCAGTAGGTTTTTATGGGCTGTTTTTTTATCACATAGAGTAGTAGCTAGATATGAAGTTATAAGATATTACTGCGTAATGTGACAGATAAATGAAAACATTGTGAGGATATCTGCACGTGGTGGATACGGGATGGTAATCTGCCACGTATAATGGAGCACCTGGAGATTGTTTTAGAGGAGGTATGGAGCCCAATATAAATGTAATTGTTAAAAAAAAATACTATTATATAATTATAAGTGTATAACCTAGTTAAACTAAGCTATTCAGTTCTTCCTCGTTGGGTATTGAATAAAAAAGGTGAAAGGATCGCCGGGAATTCAAAAATATAATAGTCATCTTCACCAACGATTTCACGTTGATTGGTTACAGCAATACATTCAGTAGTATGCATGTATGCATGCATGCATGCATATTATTGAGGCACAAAAAATCTGTACTACATATAGAGTGAAAGTCAATTAATAATACTGAGTACATGAAAACTTATAAGTACTTGCCCGCATTTGAAGCCACGATCTTTCGTTAAAAGTGAAGCGTTCTATCTACTGGGTCACTCGACCCTTAAATAAAATATCTTTAAAATGCAAAATAAAAATGATTCAATTAATTTATTCATTACGTTCTCGGTATTCTACGATAAAAGCTAAAATTACATGAAATTCGTCTACCTACATTTCTGAGTAATATAATATCTTCAGTACGCCCCCTCTTTATTTCTAGAATAGATTTAAGTAGTTCTAGTAAATATATGATTAATATAATAAACTAGTTGCTCCGGCTTAGCCCACGTTAACCTTTACTGCTCCGGGTCCGTGGGCCGAAGATTTTTTTACAGAATACGTAGGTAGTTAAGATGGTGCTATTTGATAGTATATGGTCATCATTGCCCATAGACATAAAGGCTGTCAGTTCTTCCTTATACTAACGTGCCGCCAACCATGGAAACTAAAATGTAAAGTCACTTGTAGTTAGTCTGGCTCATTCGCCCTTTGAACCGAAACGCACAATATTCCTGCTTAGAGGTTGAAAATGTAATGAATAGTAATAAGTGAACCTAACCTACCCTATAAGCTTTCTAACGCAATAAGATAAGTTTAACTCTATATCCAGAGATGAAGAAACAAAGCTATATATAAAATAACTGGAATATAATATAAATATAACTGAAAGCCTGTTCCGTCATGTCCCCTTTGAATTTTGACACAAATGCAACAAACTAGGAATAAACAACAACAACAGCCTGTAATTTTTCCACTGCTAAGGCCTCCCTTTTTAGGAGAAGGTTTGGAACATATTCCACCTCGCTGTCCCAATGCGGGGAACGACAATGCCACATCTGTAACGTGGCAGAATTTCTATGAAATTGGACTCATGCAGGTTTCCTCAAAATGTTTGCGAAGGAATATCAGGATTCAAACTTTAACTTTTCCTTTTTGGGCGACATGCATATTTAACTACAAATAGAGTGTTCCCTTTATTACAATAATTTTAACCCTCTTTTTACTACAAGTAAAAATATGAGTTTGCTTATACAAGATGAAAAATAAACTCCTGTACTATACCCTGCACGTGGCTCGTTTGAAACAAGCCTTGAACTATGGTATTTCCGATAAATAATAATTCACCGATGTTCATCTATCGGCGTTTCTTTCTCCCGATCTGTGTTTTGTAACATAATATTCAGCTTTAAGTAATATTTTTTAGGTTTTTCTGTCAAATAGAGTTGGTAGCTTCATACCATTTATGGTACGTAAACGCGTTCTCCATATGAGCTCATTCTGAGCGATTTTATCATAATTGTCAATGGAAGAAATGAAGTACAGATCGAACTTCTGTGCTTGGGCATAGATACACATTATAATATCTTCAACGTTGCTATATACGAAATTTGCTGCCAATATTCAAATAGCCAATAACGAATTAGCCAATGTTTAAACGCATAATTCATATTCGGACAAAACAGCCATGCAACTCTTGGATTGTCTTGAACAGTGAGATCTACACCTTAAACATACTTTGACGCCCATACAACTTGCCCTTAAAAAGGTGGTACCAGACAAATATAACATTAAAAACTTATCTAGAATTTGAAGAGGAAAATAAATTTGATTTTCTGATACTAGACATTATCATAATCATCACTATAATATTTTATTTAGATCAGAATCAAAATCAAAACTGTATTCAAGTGGGCTTTTACGAGCACTTTTGAATCGTCATTTAACAATTAAGTGAAGCTACCACAGGTTCGGAAAGCAGATTCTACCGAGAAGAACTGGCAAGAAACTCAGTAGTTACTCTTTTTCGACATTTAAAAAAATATAATAATTTAAATACAATTATATATGTATGTAATGCGAAAGAGCAAACAGACATTATATAGCTTTTTGAGATACGATAGCAGCATTTTTCTTCTGATAATAGTTTACTGACATACAAACTCTTTGGAGTAACCTCGCGTTCCCTCTCACCGGATGGTTCATCTCTGAGTGAGGGATCATCGTTACATTCGATCAATCATATCAGACGCGAACGAGTTAAAAGCGATAGGATTTTACCGAGCTTTCCGAGTTATATTTATAGACTCCCTATAAATACAATCGGTTACATAAAAAATTCAATACTTCAAACGATATCTTATAAAATTTAACTACTATATATTTAATATTAATTAATTATTTATTATATAATAGCAAAACAAATACAGATTAAACAAGCAATTTAAAGAACATTTTGCTGATGCCAATTTTTCATTTTTGCTTAACAGATTTTTCGCTCATACCGATGGCAAATTAAAAAAAAACTACTATTATATTCAATGCAATAGATGAGGTAAACTACATTCAAATTATTTCCATGACTGTAAGGAGTCAACCTGTATACTTGAAGTTGAATAAGCATGCTTTTAATCAAATATAGAAAGAAGACTATTGGTGAATAAACACCAACTTTTATGGTCTTCTGTTAAACTTTAAATGATTTTAGGAAAACAGCGCTCAGCTGTTTTCCTATCGACCACAAAATTACACAGCTAGAAGTATAAACCACTTCTTACCATCAATATACCGCCAATGAGAACTTAGGTGTCCCATGTGAATATAACAGCACTGGCATCATTATTTAAAATAAAGAACCGCAGCAATTGAATCATTTAAGCAAATGGACCTATTGTTGGGAGATGTATTCATGAAAACCCAACAACTAGCTGTCTATTATGTAAATACAGTACTCAAAATTTACTGTTAACTGTTAACTATCCAAAGCCCCGCTGCGGCCGAGTTTGGCAGCGACATCGCGTGCGTGCAACTGTATTGAATATTTCACTACCGAGCCAAGAGTACAACGACCGTTTTTATTTGCCTAGTTTTTGTGTAGCCAATACATACAGCGTTTTTGTTCTGCTTGCTCTATTGCTGCGAAAATTGCGCCTTTTTTTTTCAATGTTCTCGTTGAAACAAATGAAATATTTCTTGATTGCAATGCGTAAGCTGACAGCGCAAATGTTCACAAAAGATTTGTAGACTAGAATTATTGTGTCTTGATTTTGAATCATTACTTTTATTAATAATATTTTTATGTTTGATGACTGGTTGTTTTAGTACCATAAATGAATGTTAATAGGTTTTTATATGTATGCCTATTGGTTAAGAGCAGTGGAATAGTGGAGACATTGTGGATTGAAGAAGTTCTCATGCGTAGATTTGGAGTAAAAAATGACCATGAGAAAAACTACATAACTTTAGCAGATTAAATTTGCTCATTTACTATTTACGATATGTGTGTTCTTTTATAATATAGGTAGACCAAATGGACTACCTGACTTTGCAAGAAACCACCGCCCATAGATATTGACGTAGTAGGAAATATCAACCATTCCTTACACTGCCAATGCACCACCAACCTTGGGAGCTAAAATGTTAAGTTATGTACCTTGTGCCTTTAAGTACTCACTTCTCTTTAAACCAGAACACATTAATGGTTAGTATTATTATTTGGTGATGGAATATCTGATAAGTGGATGGTACGTAGTACGTACCTAGAGCCATCTCAACCAAATTTTATAAAAATAAATGTTTATTCTCCATGAAAATGTTTAGTATTTTCATACAGGATACGCTTATCAAATAACACATACAAGTAAGTGCTTAAAAAATGTAATTAAAACTTTAAAAAAAAAAACAATAACAAAAAATAAAAGGAAACTAAAAAAGCCACAGTGGCAGAAAATATAATACAAAAACAAAAACGAATCAGCGTCCAGCCTGATCTTAAGTTGTAAATAACTGATGGCATTGAATGCTTTTGGGTCGTCGTTTTAAACTAAAGCAATTTGAAATAAAAAATACAAAATGGCTGTTGTTTATAAAACAAATTATTTCGAAAATAACTTAATCCACTCGTCTGTTTAGCGGTTACGTCGCAAGGTTTTGTAAGAAGTTTCGTGAAACGTTTCAATTTAATATGTACGTTTAATATGACGAAGAATTTAGACAAATTGTAATATTGGATATATTTAGTGACGTGGTAAATAATGTTGAATTAAATTAATCAAAATTAAATGGAATTACACTGTGATTTGGTGTTATACTTGATTTAACAATGACCCTTAGAATAATAGAAGCTTTCGATATTATGATGATAATGATAAAAAGTTCCTGGAGTCAGAGTTGAGGAGCAGAAGATATTATGGCGCACAAATGTCTAATAAAACTTCTCTCACCTTCTCACCGCAGTCTAGACGCAGATACAAAGCCCTTACATGTCCCAAGGTACGAAAAGGTTGCACAAATAATCTTGAAACTTGTAACTTCCAATGCAAGGCTTCTGCCGTGGAGCCCGAGGGAGACACGAGACCGGCCTTACGGTGAGCAAACCTGCCCTCAATAAAGAAGACAAAACCGTCCTACATTACTATTCATAAACAATGTACGAATATGTTACAAAAGAATAACTGACATAATGAATGAGGTCATATAATTTTTCTTTCAAAAAAGGTTATCATGCACATTAGCCATTTCCAAGTATATCGACCAAGTTATAAGTAGATCAGATTATATAGATACCAACGTCAGCCGGTACGTGAACCAATTATTAAATATACGACCGCTCTCATGACGGCAAATCAGATAGGACTTTTTCCAAGTGGTTATTCATATTTTAATAAAAAAAAAGTAGTTTTTCAACATTCGCAGATATTATTTGAGGGAGGTATTCGGCAACATTCCTGTACACTTATATCGATAAGGGGAAGTCTGGAAATGTCCTGACTAGGTTTGACCACTTCCTTTACACCAATCCATTCTGGATTCGTAGGTAAACATGTGGTGGATACATATTTACTTGGTGGTAAAACTTTGTACAAGCACGTCTGAATTGATACCACCCACTCATTAGATATGCTATTGACAAACACCAGAACTCTTTATTATTGTGTTCCGGTTCGAAGGGTGAAGGGTGAGTGAGCCAGTGTATCTACAGGCACGAAGGAAATAACGTCTTAGTTCCTACAGTTGGTTGTGCAATGGATTGATTAATATTTCTTATAGAACCATTGTACATGACCATTGACCATCAGGTGACCCATTTGCTCAGCCACCATACTATATCATGAAAAAATACGGCACATGATGGTTTCAAGATATTTTAATTTCAACCATCATAAATACAAATTAATTATATAAAATTCAGTGATGCCCCATAATACATGCTTTTTCCAGCAACCAAGCCATCTCTCCTCGTAAATCTAATTGTGATATTGTTAAGAGTCATCTCTCATTATAATTTCGATATAATTTTTACTCGTCTCGAGGTTTCTTCAAGAAATACTTAATCCGCGCTCTTAGAGACAGACTTTGTGATAAAAGTACTGAGGACAGTTCCTTTTATAATTAGGTAGGCACTTGGATTGAAAAAAAAAACGTCGTATCAGGCACGCATATCTGTGTTCAGCTTAAACGTATATATAAATAATTATAATAATTACGCTCAATAATAAAATATCGATTAAAAATCACATTTTTAATATACCTGTATATTATTTTTGCACCTATGGCAGGGTCTTATAATTCAATGTTTTATTTCCTCTGTATAATATGTCAAGCTATAAAATTATAAATGTGAATACTTTTGTGTATGTTTGGATGTTTGTTACGATTACGCAATACCGGATAGTGCGATCTGTATGAAATTTGGAATGAAAATAGCCTATCTAACTTAACACTTAGGCTACCCCTCATAAACGTGAGAAGCCGCGTTTGGATACTAGTACTAAAATAAACAATTAAATTATTAATACTAGATATTCACATCACGACAAATATAAATGTAAATAATAAAATGAAAAACATTTAAATATTTAAATATGAACATAACATCCAATATGGCGACCGATAAAGATAGGCCTACACTTAATTTTTATTAATATTATTTCAGTGTGGAATAATGCGGCATAATAAAATGAACGTTACACGATAAATATATATTTGATATTGATTTTAATTTTGGAATATTAATATTGATTATATAATGAAATTAATATAACAATATATTTAAATAGTTGTTACTAGTTCTTTTTTTTTTATTTCGATCCTTCAAGGGTCATTTACATGAATTTAATTTTAATAATTAATAAAATAGTTATTGTTATCCAACATTAATAATTTATATTCTAAAAATAGCAGTGTAATTTTATACATTGATACGCTTTTCAATTAATTAATATTCAATTCAATTCTTAGTTTAATGACTTAATATTAAAACGCGTACTCAAATTTGACGTTTATCATGACTGTCACTAAAATCTCTTTTTTTTTTAAAAGTAGGCAACGATCCTATATTGAAAATCCGTGAGGAATTAAGTTTCTTGCGGTAGTAATTACTCAACTTAGCCTGCACGCTAAAAGGTATTTAAAATAACCCTTTCGTATGTAGTGAACGTAAAGTTAACTCTATCGACAAATGCAATAACTGACGTAAATAAGTACTTAAAGTCGCCACGAAAAAAATGTTAAGTCCCGCTTATGAGTAATAAGAACTTAGTACAATGAAAGTAAAATATATCAATATTTATTAGTCTTATTACTTTAACTTGAGTCTTATGACGATTGTGATGTTTTGAGACGTGTATCGTCGTACTAAGAAGTCAAGTTAGGCATATTAGAAATTAACTAAGTTATTATGTGATAAAGTTTTTTCTAATTTTTTTTTAATTGAGTATTTTTCCTTTTCTTAAGGCTACTTAACAGGTATCAGTCGCCCATGTTTAATAAATAAAATCGATAAATTATTCATTTTATATTATTGCGTGCGAATTAAAACGCATTGCGCTATCAATATTCCATATAATATAAAGTAAGCGTTGGAAATATTTTTAGTAAAACTGTAAAATTTAATTCCAAAAAATTCCGTACAAAAATAAGTGTAAAATACATAATGAATTATTTTTTGGATATGTAGGTATTATAATAAATGAATAACTACCACGCTTTTTACTATTAGCACTGAACGTGTTCTAAGAACTGAACCAGTATAAAATAGGTCATGAATCAATGTAAGTGGGGTAAGAACAGAGAAAGTAACCGTTTAAATTAAATCAATATTTAATATTGAATATGACAAACATAACGACGACCTTCGGCTGTGTTAGACACAAATGTCAAAGCCATTAAATATTTAGAAGACTATCTAAAACAATAAGCTGCGTGATCAATAAGCCCCGCTCACATGCCAGCCTCAACGGGCCCAACGGCTCACTGTTGACAGGCGCGAGGCTACACATTCATCGCCATATTTTGTTCAAATAGCCCAAACACACCCCTCGACTTCATTACAACGATACTCAATAAAAGCGCTCAATTTCAGAAGCTACAGATAACGACTCGATCGATAAAACCTCACTCGTGTGCATTTCGAACGTTTTCATAACTCGTCGCGAAGGTGGAATATCGAGAAACAATTGATTTTCCGCCCCCACAGCGGGTGCGTATAAACGTACTCACGTTAGCGGCAGTCCTCGAGTGCGTTACATGGGCTCCAAGGTTCACTGCACCGACGACGTTACTGGTCGTAACGGATGCACCTTCTCGCAGCCACCGTCCCGAACTTGCGTAACATTTATATAACGAGGCACATAGCGACCGCGATCACAGCCGTTCGGTCAGAGGCGGGCTCGCGCACAGCTCGGGAGACCGCTCTGTCCTGCCATTTTGGATTCGACAGAGGCGTCCGGAGCGAGTCGCGCGGCAGGGGCTCCTCGCGCGCGGGTTTCGACTTTGCCGTTGGATTTCGAGCGTGCTTTTCTGTTAAAATCGGGATGTCACGGAGCTACGTTCGGAGGGAAAATAAAAAAGTGTGTATCGGTCGGGCGGAGCGGTCGGCCGGCTGCGAGTGGCACATGCCGCTCGATACACGGGCGCGTGCGCGAGGCGCGGCGCCGCGTGACGTCACGCGCCGCGCGCCGCCGCGCTGTCGCCGTCGTCTCCTCAATGGACCACCGCTACCGTTCTACCACTCCACGTTTGACGCGCACACCATTATTATTTAACTGACGCTACTCTACCATATCGCACTAGTTAACGACCCTTTAAAGAGGTCGTTTGTTGAGATTAATCGATCATACCTTAAGGAATGCAACGCTTTCCGTACCTTGCAACAAGTATTTGTAATTTAATTATTAAACGGTATCAACTTCGTAACGCAATAAACAACCATTATATAGGTTACCGCTTTCCGCTTTCATTGAAAACGGGTAGTTACATGAAACGATTTTGCAGCAACGTAAAATCTCGGTACGCAAATGCATGCTCTTCTAATAAGAGAGGTTGGAGCCCCCATTGCTGTGCCACTTGACATCGCTAGAGTTCACCAACCCATACAGATCGGAGAAAATTCTACTTACTCTATAAAATTCTGTCGCGATCGTATCGGAAAGATATCATCAACATTTTAAATTCATTGAGTTGTAAAAGTTAAAACATGGATTCGAGACTTTAATAAGAAAAAAATGTTCAAAACATAAACATTTTAGTTAAAGATAAATATTTAAGTCAATTTAAAATAACCAAAAAACCGTTACAGTTACATTAATAACTCTCATATTTTCCTAGTCATTCTGTGATTTCTTTAAAAATCGATTTGAATTAAAAGCACCTCACCTGATCATCGTTAATATAACGTACACATTGTTCCCCGTCGCCATTAGTGGTACCACTCTCAACGTCATTAGAACAATTTTCCAAGACATCCGGTGTTTTTAAATGAACATCATTTAAATCCTCTGTTTGAACGGAAACATTTTTGGTAACAAAATCGATTTTCACTTCATTATTTACATCGATAATTGTATTCGTAACATTTTTACAACTATAGATATTTCTAGAACTAAAACAGAGTATATATTGATTTAATAGATCTGAACACGTTTTTCGATTGGTGCAACAAAATAATTTCATTGCTATTATAATTAGGATTAGCGCAAGGGTTGGTGAAATGAATTAGGTACGTGAAATGTGACGGTTTCAATTTTGGTTTATCAATTGCCAAAACATATCAAATGATAAAAAATCCAATAATATTACTAATATAGATTTGGTAGATATTGATAAATTATTAATAGGAATCATTTTCATTGATTTCATGGTTCCGTAGTGAAATTAATAAACATCGTAATTTACGATTGAAAGCAATTATTAAATACAGTTTATTTTATTAATATCATTTTTGGGTATGCAGATATAACCCAGAGAAACGAATTTCGATGAACGAGGTACTGACTAATAATATATTTGAAATATATTACATTAAAATTAAACATGTAATTAATTAAAGGTTTTTAAACAAAACACAATACTATAATTATATGTTTATTATATATTTACAAAAATACATGTCATTTATAGTTATGGTTACAATATTTATAAATTGTGTCAAAATATTAACAAACAAAAAAATAACAAGAAAACGCTTTTAAATACTAAGCAGTCACAATAGAAAATTAAAAAAATATTTTTATATATGGTAACATTACACAGAATAAATATATTTTTAAAACCAATAGGTACCCTGGACACCATTATACAATGTAGATAATATATTATTAAATCTAAAATTAAATGTCTACGTCTATACTTGCTAAATTTCAAGCGATGTAAATTTTATTAAAGCTATATATTCAACCTTTCCTTGAAAAGTTAAAAAGAGGAATCATATTATTTAAAAAAAAATAAGGCATGTATGTGATTATTGTTCTATAAATTGTAAAATGATTTAAGGTTTGAGCTTGTATTTAAAAAAAAACGATTGGACTTATTTTTATTGTCAAGGATTTCTACAATATAAATACTAGCGAATTTATTACATATAACTTTGTCGTATGTATTTCAAAGACATCGCTTGCCAAATTTCTCGTCGAGCCTGCCAAATTGCCTGCAGGCCTAATACACACGTACAACACTTAAATTTTTCGTTAACTTTGATATTCGATAAGAATTTAATGTAACAAAAACATTTTGATCTTTTCTTATTATGTCAAAAGTAACAGATAACACAAAATAGACGAAAGATTATTGCTTAAATCCTTTTTATTTCATTTAAAAATCGAATTCAACAATTCAAAAATTTACACCAACACCGATATAGGAATAACACACACAATTAATTACACTTTTTTTTATTTAGTTACTTGTTTAAATATTTTTTAATTTAATTGTCAACAGATATCGAAACTGCAGCCTTATTATTCTGTGAAAACCATGCAGCGTTTTCCAACTAGCTATCGAGCTTCGCGTTCTAATTGGTTAAAAAAAAACTATTCAATTTTTTTATACGGGTTACAAAATTAGGTCCCCACGTGTGGATCAACGAAATTAGATATCTTTAAAAAAATATTAGAAATTTCTTATAAAGTTTTAAGTACTTTTTCTTATTATAACACGACGGTTATATATGACTAAATGGTCGAAATTAATATTGTTGGTCAATAAAAGTATTTGTATACTGTTGGCTAAGGCTAAAAGTCCAAACAACAAGGCCTGCTTGTAGGAGGAAGGCTTAAAAACCGCGTCACATCATGTCGACCGCACGACGATTACGAAACAGCCAAGAGATTCGATT
Source organism: Vanessa cardui (assembly GCF_905220365.1). NCBI lineage: Eukaryota > Metazoa > Arthropoda > Insecta > Lepidoptera > Nymphalidae > Vanessa > Vanessa cardui. The sequence goes on along the minus strand of NC_061132.1, from coordinate 13,833,288 downwards.
ATCGAAACAACCCTGTGGTTTACGTCCGAGACGATCAAAGTCTTTAGACCTTACAAGCAAAACTAAGCCCTAAATTAATAGATTATAGTACATATTTGGTTGTATACATAACGTGAAACACGGTATCAAAAAAAAAGTAATTCTAGAAACCGTTGTTTAAATATTAGTATCTTTTTCCTTCTCTGTAACTTTCTCTTAACATATGCCTTTTCTGGCAGTTTTTTGTAAGATTTTTGGTTAGAATTTTGAAGTATTTACGAGCAAATGTTCCACGTTATGGTAACTTAACAGCATTATATACTTACACATTGAAACTACCGGTAGTATACTGCTATAAGTCTTTATATTCTCTAAAAGTAAAAAAAAACTACTAAGATTCCAAATCAGAACCGTCACTTTATAGAGTAAGTGCGGTAGTCTGTTATGAAAGAACATAATCAAGGTTAGGATAGTATCTTTATTTTAAGTTTTACGACATAGCGTGAAACAAAAATCATTTAAGATTTTTTTCTTGATATTTTAATTATTTTTAAAGGAATTAAAAAAACAACAATCACAATACCAATTATTAAAAGAGTTAACATTCTAAAATAACAATATTTACAGAGTAATTATTATTTACAGAATAGGAAAGATGCAATATTTTTATTTTTGTGTTTATTTTAAACAACTTCATATAGTTCTCTAATTTATTGCAAAAAATATGGTTTCCAAATTTTAAATTTCAATTTTCGCGCGAAAACGGATCCATTTTTCGTATGACGTCACTCCTGTCTGTCACTGACCCATTGATCATACTTGTCCTCATTGGCTTTCATACTTATGCATTTTTTTCGACTTTTGAGATACTTTTTTGCAAAAATTTAAAACGGACTAATCGATACTCCGAAAGACGCCGTATTGACATATGTTTTGTGCCAATGTATTCATCTACTTCAATAAAGTTTTCAAATAAATGGTTTTTGAGTGGACCTTCTGAGACAAAACTGAGAAAAAAGTGGTTTCAAGCTGAAAAGAGGAATCTGGAGTCTGCTTTGACAAACCCGACTTCCATTTTTATTCGAAATACGCAATCAATTTTCATTTCAATATTCACTTTTTTACAACTATAACCTCAAATAAGTAGTCATAAGAGGAGTGACGTCACTGAACGCTAATTAGTGTTTTGAAATACGTTCCGTTTCAAATTACTTTAATTCGTAATTATTGTTAAAAAACAACATTGTATCAAATATAAACCTTACCGTGACCCTTCTTTTATACTTTTTTTAACATTTCAATAGCAAAATTCTCTTAAATATTGTATTTGCATGTTCCCTATTAATTGAGCAAGTGCATTTACTAAAATCTATAATTGAATAACAATTGGCACTTAAAGATAGAAAAATAAACACTATTACTATGAATAAATCCTCTATATCAGTGAAATATCAAATTCGACAAGCCGAAACATTTAAAATTCACAAACAAGTTAATGGTGATATAAAACCTCCTTGACTAAAAACTCTGAAGCATGAAACAAGGCATGACCATTCAATGGAGATGTCTAAAGTAGATGTTAATAGATCAGTCGATGTCGAGGCTCTTAAAACTACTGGTAAAACTCGCAAACATACCTTTGCTTGGCTTTTTAATGCGCTTCTTTTCATCCACCTTGAATATCTCGGATTCAATCAGCCAGTCCCTGTAATTGGACTCCATATTCTTCCGTTGCTCGTCGTGCAGTTGCTTCACGCATGTCTGCGGACCGCCGTAGTCTTCTGGGAGGTATTCCACGTCGACCACAGATTCTGGACCTTCTGACGAGAAGTTGAGGAGATTCAGCAGGTTCGAGTGTATGAGCGGCTTGACGAGGCACATGACCTGGTTGATGAAGGAGACGGTGTGTACTACGTGGATCTTCTTCAGACGACACGGGTGCGCGTTCTGAAAACGAATTTGGTATTTCTTTGTGATTCCTGATCTTGATTTGCGGAAAATAAAATCACGAAACCGGGTAGTAAGCACGAGAATAGTAGACGTCTATTATATATAAATTTTTTAAACCAGACTTGAGATAACTCACAGGTTATATTACTGTAACAACAACAACAACAACACAGCCTGTACATTCCCACTGCTGGGCTAAAGGCCTCCTCTCCCTTTTGAGGAGAAGGCTTTGGAACATGTTCCACCACGCTGTTCCAATTAGTGGAATACACATGCGGCAGAATTTCTATGAAATTTGTCACATGCAGGTTCCTCGCGATGTTTTCCTTCACCGCTGAGCACGAGATGAACTATAAAGACAAATTAAGCACATGAATCAGCTGTGCTTGCCTGGGTTTGAACCCGCAATCATCGGTTAAGATTACTGTAAAACTTTACGTATATACTACTTCACTATATGGATATACAAAGCACTTACTCTTCATTTCGTTTTACATTTTTTATTAAAATAAAGACAACATATATCACAACAAACCTGTATGTAATGCATGAAGGCCCTCAAAGCCGGCAACGTCACCCTGGTCAAATGTCCGAGGCTACAGCCTTTCATATCGAAGATGACAATGTATCCCTCAGACAGGCGATCTTCGGAGAGTTTGATGTCATTAAACATGCAGAACACGCGCACTGCGTCGGCAAAGTTCAGTTTGCTGTAGTCGGTGTCTGCGAGGCGGTAGAGGAGGATGTGGTAGCCCTCCGGCGACAGCTTGGGGAAGGCTATCATGTGCCTGCAACGAAGGATAGGACTCCTTTGTTGGTTGAAACTTTATTTCGTTCAAGGCACGGAGTTTTAAGAAATTGTAGGCGCATGCTTTCCTTAGTTCATTTTCAGTACGACGTGAAAACTTCAAGCATAAATTACGTGAAAGTTTCGTAATTGGACGAATAATTATAACAGGTATCGCGTGTGGTTAGAATTGGCCGATTTGTTTTATTATACGAAATTTAATCATGTTTTTTTTTATATTCCGTTATATGTTACTTTGACACTTCGTGCTATCAGAAATGAATGCGGTGGGGAATGAGAGATGTTAGATGACCAATATTTTGTAATCAAATCCTGATAACATGCAAGCAACATTTTTTGGTAATATTTAATCATTACCTAAAACGCATTAGTGTAATCAACAATTAAAAACAACAGCCTGTAAATTCCCCACTCCTGGGCTAAGGCCTCCTCTCCCATTGAGAAGATTTGGAACATTTTCGACCACGCTGTCCCAATGCTGGTTGGAAAAATACACAAGTGGCAGAATATCTTTGAAATTACATATGCAGGTTTGCTCATGATGTTTTCCTTCACCGCCGAGCTCGAGATGAATTATAAACACAAATTAAGCACGTAACTAAGCACATGATATTCAGAGCTTGCCTTGGTTTGAACCCGCAATCAATTAAACAAAATAACTTTAGAATTTATTGTATAACTCAGCATGTCTTATATATTTTCGTAACCTCATACATATGAGATTCAAAGAACTTTACTTAAAATGAAGTAATTAGCATCTTAATCATTCTAATCACTTTAAATTAATAATTAACACCAAATTTTACCCACGTGATATCCAATATGGTTTTGTTCTTCGGCAAAAGTGGATCACGATTAGTGAACAGGTCAGGGGAGTTGTTCCTCAGGGTGAAATAGCACTCTATCGTATCTTTTGTCTCTTTCACCTTATAGTAATTTGAGTGTAAGAAGAGAAACACGTATTCATCGGATATGTACGGCAAATGAGGTTGACTTTTCATCCTGTAAAAAAAAAAAACAATGCAAATAAAAACACACTTAATTCAGATCGATCTTAACACACTATATGACACGTTAAAGAATTTAATTTATTTTTTTTAAATTACATTAACATGTACATGTTTATATAAATTACAATAGTTTACATTAACAGCGAATAATAAGCACTTTTTTATTGTCTATATAATCTTTTGCTTAGTATTATGCTTTATAAATTTATGTTTTCTCTTTTTTTTCATTTATAAAAATTCGTCTATAATTTTCTCAGAGTAACAAATAAATCGATTCTGTAATAAATCATGAACTATCCCAGATATAGTATATAAACTATATTTAAGATTAAACCAATACTTAGTTTTATAATAGTACTAGCGACCCGCCCCGGCTTTGCACGGGTACAATACTAATAATAAATATACTACAGAATCACTCTATCTATTAAACAAAACCACATCAAAATCCATTGCGTAGTTTTAAATATTAAAGCGTACAAAGGGACATAAGGACAGAAAAGGTGACTTTGTTTTATACTATGTAAAGATATACCTATTTTATCTTTTCATCTTGTGGTTACATAATGTTTTTCTCTTATTCTATCTCATAATTAAACTATCTCCGTCGTCGTGAATACCTAAATTGTCACTTTCTGATTTATAGTGAAACGGACGAGTAAACGGGCCACGTAACGGATAGAGCTTCAATCAACATTCGTATTTTACTTTTACCAAAAATCTATTAACAGTAATACCTATTTGCTACCTGGTGAATCATACAAATACTTACATTTACATACAAGCTTTGCCTGCGTATGTATGTGTGCTCGCGTTTTAATTATAATATTAAAATTTAATTCAAAAAGTTATTGTTGTAGCCTAAGTTACAAGTTATTACATCGATTTCACCTAAAGTCACATCAAAATCGAACTAGCCGTTCTAGAGATTAGCTGTCACAAACGGTCAGACAGATAATAATTGAATTGAAAATAAGGTTATTTTGGTACACGTACCGTATATAAATACATGTGCATTTAGTACAAACACACACTTAAATTTTATTATAGATATTAATAACATCTTATTGTACACAATACATAGTCTGTTAAATAACGGTACGTAGGCACCATTAACGGTATGTCATATCAAGAAATGAGATCTTAATTAGCCCCCAATTAGAGTTGAACTGATACGTTTTTATTTCGCAGTTCTTTTTCTAATTATGACAATCCTTAAATTAATCACAATGTCAAGGCTATGTACTTGACCCGTTCACGTGAAATTTAAAAACATCAAACGAAATAACCTTAAAGAACCAAGTCGTCAGATTAAACCGTGGGTGTATTAAAATACAAGTAGCAAATAAAACTAGCAATTTAAATTGTGGTTCGTCCATTCAAAGAGCCTCTATACTCCAGAAAAATGGGCATATTCGCTGCAAAGAAGCTGTAGAAAATCATGCTCCGATTCATATTTAAATCTCTTCATATTTTTTTTTGTATTACATTCATTTACTAAATTTCAAGCAAGACCCTGAAATATTCAGCCAATTAAACAATCGAGTTTTATATCACGTGTTTACTACGGTATCCTCCTCTTTCATTATGGAGAGGGTGTGGAACATATTCCACCACGCTGTTCCAATGCTGGTTGGTGGAATACACATGTGGCAGAATTTCAATGAAATTAGACACATCCAGGTTTCCTCACGATGATTTCCTTCACCACCGAGCGCGAAATGAATTATAAACACAAATTAAGCACATTTATATAGTGGTGCTTGCCTGGGTTCGAACCCATAATCATCTGTTAAGATGCACGCGTTCTAACCACTGGGTCATCTCGGCGAAAAGCAATTTGTTAATTCCTTAATTATTAAAACAAAATCTAAATATTTTTCACATTTTTCCAGAGCTAAAGGTCAAAAAAACTGCCATAGAAGACTCGTTTTTATCTGGAAGCATTCGCGAAGTACAAGTCGTTCAAACTGTCAAGCTTTGTTGGAAACTGAGATTTGAATTGAATTACAAAATAATGACAAGCATGTTCTAAATATAAAAATAAATCATGTGACTCATTACTGTTGGTTTTCGATTAGGTGGCCATAAATTAATCTCGCTATTTGTTTGGAAATCAAATCCAATGTATGTAAAATATACATGTATTAACGTTTGGTACGAATTTGTATAGTTGTAAAGGTAAAGGGAGCTAGCAAATGGGCCACATATAAAATTGTTCTGTATTTATTTAATTAAATATATCACATCTAATAAAGTTCACTCACAGACACACTTCGCCTCCGATTATAAAATAACAGGCCGATAGAACGAATTTAATATTAAAGTGTAGCAACAAATACAATTTTCCGACACTGTGGAACTTTAAAAAAAAACATAAAAACTAGGCAACTTTCAATATTATTAACAATTTTTATCAATCAATAATTATTTATGCTTTACATTAATATTCCGTGCCACCTAACTTTTGGTTTATAATCTGAATACACGTGTTACGTTAAAACCATTGATATATATATATTCAGATAATGGCTTGTGGGATGGAACACGATTATCTTTAAGACAGATCGTATATTCAAGAGATCATTCATAATTTTGTTTATAAGGTATCTTTAAAATCGTGACGATAGAAATGGTTTGAAATTTTTACATTTAGAAAAACTCGCATTTGCTCAGATTCCTGGACTAGTACCTGGGTGGAAATTGAATTGGTCTAAAAATTCACCACCAACGTGTTCCGGACTTTTTGGACCCATTCACCAAGAATGAATACGGGTCTAGATTAAATCTCCAAAACTTGAAAGTAGAAATTACCCAATTGTAGGATACTCAACGTGTTACTTTAAATACTACTTACAAATACTTATAACTAATGATTATATAAAATATGCTTGTGTTGTAGTTGTAAACCATTGTGTAACATCTGGCTTTCCAACTTCTAAGTCCATTTTAAGCGGAGAAAGTAACCGTTCGTATGAATTTACACAATTTCGATGATTATTTACACAACGTACATAAAATAATAGAACAGTTAAGTGTTCCATTTTTAAAAAGACCAGATAATTGTCTATGAAACGTCTAATGTCTTATCTAAATATGAATCTCGGCCCATAATACCGTAATGTCTAAAACCATTGCGAAAATTTGACGCAACTAAAATATATTTCCTGATATTATGATTTTCAAAGAGCTCATTTTAAAGATGATTAACTTTCTCTTAGTTTCATCCTCTAATTTCAACAGTATTATGTAAAATTCATACAATTTTCGGATCATTTTTTAAGTATGAAGATCGTAACACTACACTATAGAATGTCAAACTACACAGATAAAAAAATACTAAATGCTTCTTACTGACCATTCTCGTATTTGCTGTAATTCTTCATCATAGCCTTCTGGGAGTGGCTTTAGACCGTTCAGGAATGGGTGAGAATATTTCGTCGCTGACATGACGCCGGTAACTTCTCTACCTAAAAATAAAACAAAATTTTAATTCATAATAATTACAACTAAAAACTAAAGACACTAAAACTTTTACTGTTATCTTGAAATGACGTAAATCATTTCACATTTGACACCTCCGACAAAATTTATAATTAAAAATAAATTTGTCTCGGGGTTTACTTAGATATTATCAATGATATTCTAATACACAGATATGTTATACCCATACTAAACAACAGAAAAAAGTGTGCCGCGCCGGGGACGGTTTATTTTACATTTCGCTACAAGTGAAAAGGATAGCTTAATAAAAACAATAAGTAAAAGGGATAACTAGATGTTTTAATTACGCAAAACGTATTACAATATAATTATGATGTATTATAACATATTACTGGCATAATTATGATGAAAAGGACTAAAGGCAAACGTCCCAATTAGGACGTTTTCTAGTCTTCACTTTTTGCGCGTTAATGACATATCTGTTTACTAGAACATCATTGGATATTATAATAATAACTGTAATTTTCACATGTAAGTTCGATATACCAATTAGATTAAATATATTATAAGGAGAATTAGTGTGACTTTCCGAACGCCACGCGTCAAGCTGACAGATGACTTTTAAAATTCTTTCTCTTTTTGGCGGGACTGGCGGGAGGTGGCGCGAAATACGGTCAGGCGTATCATTGTTTTACTGTTTTGTAATATTATTAGAAAACCAGAAATTGATTGAAGTATTTTGTTGTTAATGTTTATTATTTTATGTCCTTCCAATAAATTTGTTATAAAAGTAATTTTGTTTTGTTAATATCAGAAGTGGGATTTCAAACTCACTTTTTATTTAATTGATTTCTGGTTCTAATAATTCTTAATAGCTTTTATTTTTAAACATAATTTGAGTTTTTGTTTTGTTGTATTTATTTAAATTGTAACTATGGGAAAACGCAAGTGTAGCCGTTCTAAAGATTATAACGTTCCGAAGCGTCGTCATCGTTCCCGTAGTCGTTCTACGCACCGTTCACGATCTAGAAGTATTTCTAATAACTCGGAATTACGTGAGTCATTGAATACAATTATTACTCGACTTAATGCGCTAGAGGATAGATCCTCAGTGCCCGTATCATCTAATTTTAATGTTGAAAATAATAATACGGCAAGTGATACTGCTACTAAGATAGTTGAAGCTATTCATAATTTAAAAAGTAGTTCTCGCGACTATTACGTTTCTAATTTTGATCCAAATGTGCACAATATTGATTCTTGGTTTGATGAAGTCGATCGTGCACAAAGTATTAATAAATGGAGTGATATGTTTGTCACGCGTAGGGAACTGTCTAAAAGGTGACGCAAAGTCTTGGTTAGACGATTGGGTCACCACGGATCGTTCATGGAGTAATTTTAAAAATGATTTTAAATCGTTATGTGTTAAAAATGTTGATGTGGCTAATATATTGTATGACGTCATGAGTACAAATTCGGATGATTATCCTACATATGCCGAATATGCTCGTCGATCTTTACTACGTTTGCGTATGGTAAAAGGTTTAAGCGAGGAACTTATTAGCGCAATTGTGATACGGGGAATTAATGAACCACATGTAAAAGCCTCAGCTAGCAATGGAAAACTTATGCCCTGTGATTTAGTTAATTTCTTGTCAACTTTCGTTAAACCAGTATTAGTTAAAAATGAGAATGTCTTGTCAAACAACTCTTCAACGCGCAAACACATAATAAAATCACATACAACTAAGCGTATGCCCCTTATTACATCATATAAGTGTTTTACATGTGGTCAAACGGGCCACAAACAATCCGTTTGTCCGACGAATAAAAAGTCACCAATAAACAATAACGATGTAAAACCGAATACAAAAATGACTTGTGCATATTGTAAGAAACTCGGTCATCATATTAGTATTTGTTTTGCTAAGCAACGTTCCGATCAGAGAAAAGGTCACGTTAATTTTTGTTCTTTGCCTAAATTAAATAATTCTAGGGATGTAATGGTTGGAGTGGTTCAAGGCATACCTATTGATATCCTCATAGACAGCGGTGCTTTAGACGTGTCACTTATTTCGTCCTCCGTGGTTAGTCATTTAGCATGCGCTATGAAGCCGATTTATCGTGAATTGAAAGGTGTCGGACAAGGTATCACTAGAGTGTATTCTTATGTTACTCTCTTTATTGAATTTGAAGACATCACTCTTGAAGTTGATTTATGGGTTGTGCCAAGTGACAGTATGAACGCACCTATTATAATTGGTACCGATGTCCTCAACCGTGAAGGCGTAACATACGTGCGTACAAAATATTTTCAGCGCTTATCTTACAGTCCTGCCTCCACAAATGTTTCAAATGTAAAAGCGAATGAGCTATCTATTAAAACTCCGTTGGTTGGGAAAGATTATGAAAATCTTAATAAAATTTTAAAGGAATTCTCAAAATTTATGATTGTTGGAACTGCTACTTCTACTGTAACTACAGGTAGCATGCACATTCGCTTGAACAGTGATACGCCTGTATATTATAGACCTTATAAATTGTCAATTAATGAAAAACTCAAAGTCCGAGAAATAATACAAGACCTTTTATCAAAAGGTATAATTCGTGAATCCGATTCTGCGTATGCCAGCCCAATTCTTTTAATAAAGAAAAAAGACGGAACAGATCGAATGTGTGTAGACTTCCGCGCATTAAATAGGGTGACGATTAAGGATAGGTATCCTCTACCGTTAATCGAGGATCATATAGATCGTTTAGGTAAAGGACGTTATTTTACAACTTTAGATATGGCGTCTGGCTTTCACCAGATTCGTTTAGATGATGCGTCAATTCCGTTAACAGGTTTTGTCACGCCCGAGCGCCATTATGAGTACTTAAAAATGTCTTTCGGACTTGCTAATGCACCAGTAGTTTTTCAGCGTATTATTAATAACACGCTGCGTTCATTTATTAACGATAATAAGGTGATGGTATATATCGACGATATTTTATTAGTAAGTGATACCATTGAAGAAGGGTTAAAGCTTTTGCAAGACGTTTTGCGTACCTTAACTAATGCTGGGTTTTCTTTAAATTTATTAAAGTGTTCGTTTTAAAGCACTCAAATTGAATATTTATATATATATATAGGTCGTGTTATTTCGAATGCTGAAGTACGACCATCAAAGTAAAAAATAACTGCTTTAGTCAAATCTCCGGTGCCTGAAAATGTACGACAGGTTAGACAGTTTCTAGGATTAGCTGGATATTTTCGAAAATACATAGAAAACTACGCCCTTAAAACAACGTGTATAGCTCGTTTAAGAAAGAAAAATGTTGAATTTAAATGGGGTATAGAACAGAAACAAGTACGACAAAATCTTATTAAATGTTTGACAAGTGAACCAGTGCTCACTATCTTTGACCCTAACCGAGTAACTGAAGTTCACACAGACGCTAGCAGTCTTGGATATGGTGCTGTTTTACTTTAGATTCGTGAAAATGGCAGCAAGTCCGTAGTCGCATATTATAGTCAGGTCACGCAGGGGGCAGAGATACGTTATCATTCCTATGAATTAGAAACCTTAGCGGTGTTCAAAGCTCTTCGTCATTTTCGTCATTATCTCATAGGTATTGAATTTAAGGTTATCACTGACTGTAACGCTTTAAAAGCAACACAAAATAAAAAGGATCTCCTACCCAGCGTCGCAAGATGGTGGGTTTACTTACAGGATTTTTCTTTTACGATTGTTTATCGAAAAGGTGTTTTAATGCCTCATGCCGACTACTTGAGTCGCAATCCCATCCGTGTAGTAAATAGCATCGATAGGCCACGCAACTGGGCACGGATAGCGCAATCAGGTGATGAAGAGACGCAAAAACTTATAGAACAGTTAGGTGAAGGTCAGTTAGATGCTAGTCGATATCAAATAAAGAACGACATCCTTTATTACAAATATACGCCTGTGGGTGAACAACCGCGTTTATTGTGCTACATACCCAAAGGTTATCGATTAAGTTTGCTTAGAATTTTTCATGACGAAAATTGTCATGTAGGCGTTGAGAAAACGATTGGGTTAATTTTAAATCACTTCTGGTTCCCTGGTCTTTTCACATTCGTGAAGAAATACATAAGTCATTGTCTAACTTGTATATCCCATAAGAGAATCCCGCGAGCACCATTACAACCTATCTCATCATGGCCTAAGCCGGATACTGTTTTCCACACGCTTCATGTAGATATTTTAGGGCCTTTGCCAGAATCAAATGGCTATAAACATGTAATGATAGTGATTGACGCTTTTTCTAAGTATTGTCTCATGTACGCTCTCTACAAACAAGATCTAGATGAACTAAAGCGTGTGTTTAAAAATGTTATTTCGTTATTTGGTACGCCACGTCTTGTCGTCACTGATAGGGGTCGAATGTTTGAGTCCTCGGAGTTCATAAAGTGGATGAATAGTTCCGGGTGTAACATACATCATATAACACCCGAGATGCACCACGCTAACGGTCAGGTGGAGCGATACGTGCGTACTGTACTTAATATGCTACGCATAGAGGTCAGTCATAAAAAGAATAAGTGGTCTGAAGAGTTATGGCGCCTGCAGTTGGTGCTCAACATTACTAAGCAAAAGACGACACAAATGTCTCCATTGAATCTTTTAATTGGTTCTGAAGGGACTACTCCTGTGATACAAGCTTTAGTTCGTAATGTGGCTACTGATTATTCGGGATCAAATCGCCAGACTTTACGGGAGTTAGCTAGGCAAAGGACGGCCGAACGTCTCAAAGAAAATGAAAAGCAACAAAATGAATATGTCAATAAGGGACGTGAATCACCTCGCGCATTTCAAGTTAATGATTTCGTATTTGTCATTAAGTACTCTCAATCTAAAGGAAAATTAGATCCCGGAATGCGTGGTCCTTACAAGGTGACAAGAGTTCTTGAAAATGGACGATATGAGTTAAGACTTGTGGCTGGAGACTATGGCAAGCTGACTTATGCTGCTGCTCAGTATATGGTGCCTTGGAGAGGAGAATGGACACCTGATGAGTGTGCCGCTTTCTTTGATAGTAAGTTATTCCTTCTTTTTGATACTAGACCTTGCTTTTGTATGTCTAGTCTTATGTAAATACCTACTAGACCTTGCTGTGTTATGTCTAGTCTTATGTGAATAACTACTAGACCTTGCTTTTGTATGTCTAGTCTTATGTGAATACCTACTAGACCTTGCTGTGTTATGTCTAGTCTTATGTAAATACCTACTAGACCTTGCTGTGTTATGTCTAGTCTTAAGTGAATAACTACTAGACCTTGCTGTGTTATGTCTAGTCTTATGTGAATACCTACTAGACCTTACTGTGTTATGTCTAGTCTTATGTAAATACTTACTAGACCTTGCTGTGTTATGTCTAGTCTTATGTGAATAACTACTAGACCTTGCTGTGTTATGTCTAGTCTTATTTGAATACCTACTAGACCTTGCTTTTGTATGTCTAGTCTTATATACCTACTAGACCTTGCTGTGTTATGTCTAATCTTATTTGAATACCTACTAGACCTTGCTTTTGTATGTCTAGTCTTATGTGAATACCTACTAGACCTTGCTGTGTTATGTCTAGTCTTATGTGAATACCTACTAGACCTTGCTGTGTTATGTCTAGTCTTATGTGAATACTTACTGGACCCTACTTTTGTATGTCTAGTCATATGTGAATGCTAGAACTTCAAGTTGCTATGTCTAGACTGGCTTAAATGTCTACTAGACCTTATTGACATTTACATGCTCTAATAATACATTTCACAGGTGTAGACCAAACAGATGAATTGACCCCTACGAGCAAAAATGATGAAGTAAATAAAGAAGATGGACTTCAGACTGGCGAGGACGCCAGGACGTCAGGAGAGACCGTATAAGGAGAATTAGTGTGACTTTCCGAACGCCACGCGTCAAGCTGACAGATGACTTTTAAAATTCTTTCTCTTTTTGGCGGGACTGGCGGGAGGTGGCGCGAAATACGGTCAGGCGTATCATTGTTTTACTGTTTTGTAATATTATTAGAAAACCAGAAATTCCAATAAATTTGTTATAAAAGTAATTTTGTTTTGTTAATAATATAATATTTAAATAACAGCTCTCTGTACATACACACGGTATCTACCACGCGTCAATTTTTATAAATCTTACTTTCCCGCGCTTCGGCGATGTATGTCACTCGAGTTGACAGATACATAAAGACACAGATAAAATATGTACATTTATATGAAATATAAATCTAATACTAATTAATATTTTATTCCAGATATCCTGTACACTACAATAATATTAATCAAAGCTCTTAGAATATATTTTAACGCCATATGTCCTTACTAATGTTAAACAATCATAGACAATGATACTAAAAGAAATATTAGCAATTATATTCGCCATCAACCTTGAGAACTTACAATAAAATAATATTACGACCCTTGTGCTTGTAGCAACACTGGCTCAATTAATTATTTTGAAATAAAAAACCGATATTAAAAGTTTTAATTTCACTTGACCTCTTTTATTTTAAGTAGAAAATAATTACAGCCTGAGGTCAAGAATTGATAGAGCAAGGTTGGACCTTAATATTTACACGGTGAACCTTATTAAAAGGTTAAGGAAACATACATGTTATGAAATTATTGGAGGTAGAATATGTGATAAGTTGTCCAGGCGGACTCCACGAAGGCCTACCACCAACTTCATACTTTACTCCATATCTACTCCATATGTAATCCATATACTCAATTTTTTTTCAATGACGAACATATGGGCCACCTTATGGTAAGTGGTCACCATCACCCATAGACAATGACGCTGTAAGAAATATTAACTATTCCTTACATCGTCAATGCGCCACCAACCTTGCGAACTAAGATGCTATGTCCCTTGTGCCTGTAGTTACACTGGCTCACACACCTTTCAAACCGTAACACAACAATACTGCGTACTGTTGTAAAGCGGTAGAATATGTGCGTGGTACCTACCCGACGGTTTACCTGACGGTTCTCAATTTAAACAAATTACATAGACTCCTTTGTAGATATTATAAAGACTTTACCTAAATTAATAATTACCATATGCACTATCACAATATAAAAAAATATAAAATACATAAAACACTAAAACAACTAATTTTACGCTAACGTTATATCATTGAAATTAGGTCAGTTTGACAGTTCTCGATTTCGACGAATTAATTCGAACGCGTTAATTTTTTTTACGTCATTACGACTCGTTCGAATATACTTAACAGTTCACACGCATCATATATTCGTGCAATTAACGAGTTATTAGCAAAGAAAGTGTTCCGTGCGTTATGAACGAATGCATTTTCGCGTCGATGGATGTGCTGTAACATACGAGTACGTTTGGCCGAATTTGATGAGCAACGCAATAACTTGTTTTTGCTATTACGCGCTAAACTTGCACGAATCGTATGCGAATTATTGTTTTCTATTACACAATCAAATATTAAAGTATACCTATACAATGCATTTATATTAAAAAACATATTGTGTTTTTTTATTAAGTATAAATAAGTCCGTAACTTACATTAAAGATTCAACGTCGATTACAGATGTAAAATAAAGTTATGTACGTATAGTATTATTTAAGAGTTATAATTCATACTGTAAACTTGTTTCAGTTAATGTTTCAACATAGTGAACGATATATCATAATATGAATAGATTTCTTTTTAAATCAGTGGTTTTAAAACATTTATAAATGTTTATATGTGTTACTAGCGCTCTGGATTCGCACGAGTGCAAAGCTGATACTAAATATACTACAAAGTTAATTGTTTCTTTACTATATTGTACATGTATTTTACAAGAAACTTCCGCTTGAATCACTCTATCTAAAAAAAAACCGCATCAAAATCCGTTGCGTAATTTTAAAGATCTAAGCATATATAGGGACATACAGCGGTAAGCGACTTTGTTTTTTACTATGTAATATTGATTATTTTACAGATGCTAACCAATCTACATATCATTAATAAATGCAAGTTAGTATTAAAACCTTCAATTTTATTGTATCGAATCGTATGACTATAACGTATTATAAGTATCAAAAGGAAGACAATGTATGTTTAATTAAGTATTGGTAAATCTGCGTGTACGCATCATTCTAGTTTAACAGAAAAAACTTAAAATCAACTTTTTTAAGTTTCGCACGTTTCGCATTAAATGCGACGGATCGAATCACGCCCCGGCACATTTTACTTTAGTTAAAGGATATTAAATCGTCTACACAATGTTTAAAGTCTATATTTGCATGCAATGCGTATACCAAGGAACGCTGATATTCAGCGTCATATAATTGCAGTCTACTATGTCCCTATATACTATAGAGATGTATAGCTATATCCTTACTCATTGCGTATTCTTCTTGGTAGAATCTTCAGAAACGGTGTCAACTACCTTTAAAGTAAAACTAAAGTAGAGTAACAGCCTGTAAATTTCCCACTGCTGGGATAAGGCCTCATCTTACATTAAGAAGAGGGTTTGGAACATATTCCACCACGCTGTTCCAATGCTGGTTGGTGAAATGCACATGTGACAGAATTTCGATGAAGTTAGATACATGCAGGTTTCATCACGATGTTTTCCTTCACCGCTGAGCACGAGATGAATTACAAACACAAATTAAGCACATATATATATAGTGGTGCGTATCTCAGCTCAGCTACCTTTACCTTTCAATATATTTTAATAACATTTAATAATCAAAAAAGTTATAAGTGTACTTGAAACATACAGTTATGTTCCTATTACAAGTGGCCTACTAATATGCGTTAGACTTGTGATCAGTGTCAATAATTCGCTGACTTGATTAGGTCAGCGTCATCAATTGTTATGATGATGATGATCTCCTGACCTATATCGACAATGGCGATCATTCCCAAATGCCAACTATAACACATTATAGTGTAATTTCAGGTGCATTTTTATTCCCTATGAGCTGAGATGGCCCCGTGGTTGGAACGCGTGCATCTTACCCGATGATTGCGAATTCAAACCCAGACAAGCGCCACTTAAATATAGTGTGCTTAATTTGTGTTTGTAATTCATGTCGTGCTCGACGTTGAAGGAAAACATCATTAGGACACCTACCTGTGTCTAATTTCATCGAAATTCTGCCACATGTGCATTACACCAACCCGCATTGGAAATTTGCAGACTGTTACTTTGCCTTACTTTTTTTTATTCCCTAGCTCTCCGATAATGCTATGGGACGACAAATTCTACATAATCGAAAATAATATAAGAGCAGAACTAACAGATTTAGATGCTCTCAAGGGTCAGGAACACATTCCAACAACAAGACTCCGTACTGCTACTCAGAATTTTTTAGTAAGATTTTCTCGAATTTTTTTGGATTTGAACCCAGAGCATGGAGATCTGGATACTTATTTCTAGACCAACGAAGCAGCTTCTTATCATACAACTAGATGTGCCCGCGACTGCGCGAGTTGTAATCTAAGTTACTTCTTTATTATTACATTACTAACAGTGAAGTCCCGTCAAAATCAGTCCGGCCATTTTAGAGATTAGTCTGAACAAACAGACTAACAGACCAAAATTTAACAAAGTTTTATTTTGATATTACAAACATACATTGCAATTTTAGTATATGTACTCGTAAATAACAGATATAAATATTAATAATTCCTTTCTTGTATATATTATTTATTTCCTTGTTGTATACGTATTATTTTTAGATTTCAATATGGTATGATACCGTCCGATCAGACTATAAATTAAGAACCATTTTAGGCCAATTAGTTCAAATTAAAGTCAGTAGGTTACACTCACGTAAAATATATACAATTTATACTAAGATCGAATTCATACTATTATTATAAATGAGACAGAAACTGTCTATCTGTCTCGCTTTCACGCAAAATGTTTTGGTCCTATTTCAATGACTTTGGTACCAAAGTCTAAAAACTTAGAAAAGACATAGGCTACTTTATAATTGGAAAGTAAGTGTTATCAACAAAGAGGACTTACATCAACGTAGTATTTTAAGTTAATTTGTAAATATGTATTTCTACGCGAGCAAAGCCACGAGAAATAGCTACTCAAATCATTAATAAAAACAAAGAATATTTAAGTACGTAGATGATAATAAGTATCAATATAGAAAACGAAATTAAAAATAGTTACTGTTCAAATCATGACCGCGTGGAATGGTGGCAAGAATGCTACGAGTATTTCCCGTTGAACCGCATTTCCGACTGTAGACGTTATTCGACTCGTCTATCAATGACAGCAATAAGGTGATATAATCGTATTATATTCAATAATTTTCATAAATTCATAACTAAATTATGTAATACTAGCTGTGTCCGCTACGTCGTATGCGCTATAATCGAACAAAAAAGTTATTTTTGTAAACTGAGTTACACGTATTATATATCCATATCCTATAGTGAAAATCCCTCCAAAATCAGTTCAGCCGTTTCAGAGATTAGTTGGTAAAAAATAGAGATACAAAAATGTAATATAATATTAATATAATAGAACTACCACATTTTTTTTAATTTAAATTTAACAAACTACGTTTTGAATATGATTTTATTGATTTTAACAGGTATATATTATTTTGACAAGCACAACGTTCGTTTGTTATACTATAATGGTAACAAAAATATTATTGAGATTGTATGTATGAAACTGTTCATTATTTGCAGCAAGTCAGCGTGGTCATGTGATCAATTGACAATTTGGCCAATTTAAATAAGTATTCGCCACATACCGCCTACAAAGATAACTTATTTTGTATTTAGTAATAACAAATTTATTTATTTCAATATCCCACTTACTTGTTTATAATAGCTGGATTATAATAGATACTTATTACTATAAGAATATATTTTATAACATAGATTGGTGTCAAATGGGCCAACTCATGGTGAGTGGCTATCACAGCTCACAAACATTGGCGCTGTAAAAAATATTAACCATTCATTACATCGCCAATGCGCCACCAACCTTGGCCAATATCTTATGTCCCAAATCATTTATCAATATAGTAATGTTATTAAGAAAATAAGGATAATGTTGCCTCCAGCGTATTATTGTAAAATGTTTTTTTTCTTAATTTATTGTTATTTTAAAGGTTGTCATGTCTCGACCTGAACGTGTGATATTTCAAGGTGTCGTGTACCAACGTACCCAATATGATGAATAGTCTTGTTTTAATATTAATAATTTTGTTTTTGATTTTATTTATTAATAGTTGACACCGCGTCTTCGCTTGCGGTTTAGGGGGTTGCTTGTCACGTGTAAGGCAAAAAATAGCCTTGGACCTTCCTCGGAGGTCAAATATGCTTCATACCAAAGTTCGTCAATTTCAATTCAGCGGTTTGGTAGTGAAAGAGCGACAGATAGACAGACAGAGTTACTCTCACATTTATAATATCATATAGAATTAATATAGATAACAGAGAAAAGCTGAAAATATCAATTTTTCTTTTAATATTTGCTCTTCAATCTAAGAGTTATATTCTTATTGTAGACCCTTATTGAACCCGGGCAAAACCGGGACGGATAGCTAGCAAATAAATAACCTAGAATCATACGTTCTCTCGATTAGAATAGAATTCAAGTACTAGAATTCTTTACTACCTTATTGGAAGCCAGAAAATTACTAATTGACAGGCGTACGATCGGTTGTGTACGATCGTATGAAGTATAAACAAACATTAAGCACATGAAAATTCAGTGGTGCTAACCTGTTCTATAACCACAGGGCCATCTAGCTCGGCTTGATATTGACCGAGATTAATTGGGAATACACCTTTCATTAACTTACTTCTTTAATAAAAACAATTAAGAACATACAGTAACTTTACGATACCTAAAGTAAGTTTACGCAAACTAGGTAAACAGAAATAATAGTCATAGTATTAGTCGGTGCATATATAATTTGAATATAATAATAAAACGTGTAGTTTTGTGTTAATATTTATCATCGTAAGTATGTATGCTCTTTGACCCGTGCACTCTTTTAAATATATGTACATATTAATTAACGGATATATTATAAAAATAGCTAAACTCAAGTCGAGATGGCCCAGTGGTTAGAACGCGTGCATCTTAACCGATGATTGTGGGTTCAAACCCAGGCAAGCACAGCTGATTCATGTGCTTAATTTATCTTTATAATTCATCTCGTGCTCAGCGGTAAAGGAAAGCATCGTGAGGAAACCTGTATTTGACAAATTTCATAGAAATTCTGCCACATGTGTATTCCTCCAACCCGCATTGAAACAGTGTGGTGGAATATGTTCCAAACCCTCTCCTTAATGGAAGAGGAGGCCTTATCTCAGCAATGGGAAATTTACAGGCTGTTACTTTACTTTACTTACGTAAAGGCCTGTTTATAAAGTACAAAGATTAGAAATTATTCGACCACTTGGGGTTAGTGACCGCTGAAATATACATCGATTATACAGACAATACAAAAGCGTAGAATTACTTGTTGACTTCCAGGCAATATAAATTACATACATAATTGTAATTAATTAACATGGCTGTATTTTTAAATTTTGAACAATAGTAACTAATGTGTTTCTTGCCGGTAGAATCTACTCTCCGAACCACTGGTGGCTTCAATTAATATAAAAAAGTTATTAAATGACGTATCAAAAGTGCTTGTCTGCTTGAAGAAAGTATATTTTTATATTGATCACATGAACACACGAGGCAGAACTTTCAATTATTGATGCTGATTTTCTTACGTTGTTGAGTTTACAATCGACTTCAAAAAGGAGGAGGTTATTAATTCGTTTTTTTTTTTTATATTTACTTTAAAGCTAACAAGCAAAGGAACCTGATGATGAATTTGAACCTCTTCTTATAATCTCAGTGCTCCACAATGAGGTGTTGTCTCTCATGAATTAAATTACACTGGATCACTCACCAGAATATGTAGGATGTTTTATGCAATATGCCATTTACTACACAGTTTACAATGATGAATGGCATATGCAATATGCCATTTACTACGCAGTTTACTCCGCTGAGAATGACTATTCCGAAAAGCGACTGCCGTATTATATCTTATAATATAAAAATCCTGAATACAACCTTTCGTGAATAATTAGAAAGTCACATAATGCCTTATTAAATTGATGAATAAAAAGCTATCTAAAAGTCTTACATGTAAAGACTTAAGTTAACAAAACATCTTAAGTACATCAAACAAAAATGACGTAAAGTATGGAGTATGATGTGTAGGATCTGAGATCGCGATCCGCGGATGTATACGTACAAACAGATCACATAACACGAGATAATTAAGATTTATTTTAGTATTTATGCAAAGGTATTATTATAACACATCTACTTTTTTATTTTTCTTTACTCATACATAATAAATTTTTATATATAAAATATATTTAAAAATATAAAATACAGAGGCCAACCAGTGGCGGGAACAGAGTCCAAGCCACCGGTGGTCAGGGCTCCAGCGAGAGGAACTTCCTGACAATACGCGCCGTGCCGAGGAGTACTGCCTTCTGCATCAGGCTCTTGACCCAGCTGCCTAACGAGAGCCTCTTAAGGTGTTGGTTGAGGCTCTTGGCCATTAGGCATTATTATTATATGGTTTTACATAGAGAAGAAAGACAAGATCATACTCTGTAGTAAGATTTAATACAGCCTATGCTGGGAATCAAGACACTCTTAGCAAACTCGTGTCCAATACAAAAAATAGTAAGAAAGAAATATATTACGTCATCATCCTCCTGCCATTATCCCAATTTTATTTGGGGTCGGCGCAGCATGTCTTCTCCTTCCATACTTCCCTGTCAGACGTCATCTCACAAGTAACATTCTTTCTAACCATATTGTCTTTCACAGAAACCATTCATCGTTTCTTTGGTCGTCCAAGAATGGACCATGCTCAAGGATTGTTAAATAAAAGCTATTATCATTAATATCGCCTCGCTGGTCTAGAAGCTGGCTTATATTGCTGCAAACCCTGGAATCTTGGGTTCTTATCTCGGATGGTTATGAAAGTCAATGAGTTATTCTATCAAGAAATCGAAAA
The DNA here is from genome assembly GCF_905220365.1 of Vanessa cardui. Lineage (NCBI taxonomy): Eukaryota > Metazoa > Arthropoda > Insecta > Lepidoptera > Nymphalidae > Vanessa > Vanessa cardui. The sequence continues at coordinate 13,812,013 of NC_061132.1, read as the reverse complement.
GATCTTTCAGTGACAACCTAAAATTAGAAAGTATGTAGAGTAAGGAAAGTACATAAATTCTTAGGTCTAGCACCTGATCTCTCTTGTTATGAGATGTTAATGGACAGTATAAGTACACCTGTGTTTGCGTAAACACGCACACAGACACAAAAATAATAATAAATAGAATTTCTGCAATTCGGTAATAATACTCGAACTCGAACAAATGTAATGTCAGAATGTTATGCAACATCAGTAACTATTATAAAACAAAGTCCGTCCGTCTGAACGTGATTAAACAGCTGACGGATTTTTATTCGGCTCTCACGAATGGATGCAGTGATTCATGAGATTTATGCGTATAATTCATAGAAGGTTTTAGTCGAGATGACCCAGTGGCTAGAACGCGTGCATCTTAACCGATGATTGCGGGTTCAAACCCAGGCAAGCACCGCTGTTTCATGTGCTTAATTTGTCTTTATAATTCATCTCGTGCTCAGCGGTGAAGGAAAACATCGTGAGGAAACCTGCATGTGACAAATTTCATAGAAAATCTGCCACATGTGCATTCCACCAACCTGCATTGGAACAGCGTGGTGGAATATGTTCCAAAAACCTTCTCCTTAAAAGGGAGAGGAGGCCTTTAGCCCAGCAGTGGGAATTTACAGGCTGTGGTTGTTGTTTTGTGAAAATCCTCTGGAATATGAAGATGTCGGAAACAAAACGACTTGGAGCTTTACCGGTCATGATGGAAGAGCAATTACCGGTTGTCGGTTCTTCTCGATATAATCTACTTTTAGAACCTGTGGTTGCTTTAAATTTAATTCACCATTTTACTTGGTGGTAGGGCTTTGCGCAAGCCCACCTGGTTAACCACCCACTCATCAGATATTCTACCGCTAAACAACAGTACGCCGTATTGTTGTGAGTCAGTGTAACTACAAGCACAATGGACATAGCATCTAAGACGATGTAAGGAATAATTAATATTTCTCACAGCGTCATTGTCTATGGGTGATGGCCACTTACCATCAGGTGGCCATATGGTCGTCCATAAAAAAAAATCAATAATGTAACGTAACGAATAACTTGATTATTAATAATTAATGTTTTGACTGTCCTGCCGTGTAAACATAGATTATAGGAATTAAGAATTAACCATCTTGTATTCAAAACCTTTTTCTAGTTGAATTATAAAAATATAGAACATTTAAAAATATATACACATATCAAAAAAGCATATCACGATAATCGTCAAGGAAATGACTTCTTACTGAATAACGTTGCAACACAAATGTGTAATGTATAATCATTTGCATTGGCCCTGAACCTCTTTGTATTATACGTACTAATATTATAAATGAGACTGTAAATCTGTTTGATTATACGAGTATATTGCGCTTTCTAAGATGAAGTACAGAATTAATTTTGATAAAATTTCCTACAAAGCAAGCTACGGATTGATACAACGTAATAATTTGTTCTTTTAATGCTGGATTAAAAAGTGTGTATACAAGTTCTTGGGGCATCTTCAACATCAGCTGAATTCCACGCGGACAATTCAGGGTGTACAGATAGTTATAATAAATGCATTTTTAAAAAACCTTCAACCTTTCCATGATACGAGCAGAGGAAGGGCGTTGCAGTGATAACGCTATCAGTGAGGAAAGATTACTCTGAATTCAATACAAGTTTAACTTTTTTTGCTCCATTTTCAATTCAATCTTTTTCATACGTAAATAAATAATTATATAATTAATGCACTACGTAGGTAAGTGAATGACGATCGTACTTAAAAAAATATCTTAGTGTGCGTGAGTTTACGTAAAAAGTAAAGACAGCAAACAAATACAGATTACATTGAATTTGTTAAGTTTATTTTATTTAAAATTAAAAATCAAAAAATTTATAAATTGATCGTGAAGCTTAATTTTTCAAACGTTTTAATTTGTGTGATACAATTAAGTGCACGTAAAAATAGGCTAGTACATTTTAAAACAGTAATGTAACTGATTAATGGATATAAAATTCACGCAATAAAACACGTTCTATATTTAAAATTCAAAAATTATATTAAAAAAAAGAAAGGGTTTTGACACATTACTTTTATAAGGCCCAAGAATGACATTAAAATTCAGTAAAACCGGTCCCACACGTTGCTTGCCAACGAAATTGAATAAGTGCATTCTCATCTTTAGTTCCCTATTCCACTGGCCGAGTAGCCGTGAGTTGCGATCGCCGTCACGTAATCAACTCGAACAGGTACTAAGACAGGCAACACGCTTCTAGTTTTAAGCCGATTTATATTTCCGTGATTACAGTTCACGCTGAATACAACGCGTGTATTTGATGGAATATATAACTAATGTTTCATTTTCAGTATTTAGAAAGTATAACTAATTACTATAATACTTTTTTTAGATTTATTTTTCATAATATTTAATTAATTATTTATATTTATTTACGCGTACATAAGCCGGTGATACTGATTACTAAGTTACTGAACTATAAAGTCACACTTAATAAATAAAATGGAATTTCATGCAAAAACTGGTTTCTTAGTTTAAGTTTTCAACTACTCGCGACACTAATATTCAAACAGGGTTATTAATGTGTAGAATAATTAATAAATTCTTGTTATTATTTTTATCAATAGTTAATAATCATTGGAAACTTATATAATTTTAGATTGAGGCTAAACTACGCTGTTACAAATTGATTTTTAATGGGTTTTAGTTTAAAACATCCAATGATCTTCGGAAAAGCAATTTAGAAATATAATGGATGAAACAGAACTGACTTTCCTGTTAATTATTATGTAGGATAATTACAAAATTTTCTACTGAAATTATGTTACTAAAAAATCAGAACATAAAACGGATTTCGTGAAATTTTCAATTAATTTTAATGTTATTTTAGAAAAAATCTAAGAATACGTTACCTGTTGAAAAAGAAAATCTTCCTGTACTCTGAAAGCAAATCTTACTCTGTACTCTCTACAGGAAGATTTTGTTTTTCAATGGGTAAATCCTATACAAAGGTTTGTGCAAATATGAGTGCGGTTTGTATAACCACTCACATCTGCCAAAGGGCATTATTAGCGGCATATTTGACATGAGACTTCAAGCGTAAGGCCAATGATCTACTTTATTTGTGCCTTGGCAAATTAACAAATCGAGCGTCTACTGGTAAATGATTACCAATGCCCATAGACGTTAGTACTTTAAGATATAATAACTACTTCTCGTTTCACCAATGCGCTACCAAACTTGGGAGCCAAGGTGATACGTCCTTCTGCCTACTAACTAAAACTGCAATACATAGAATTGCAGTTAGGTTGTAAAATATATGATAAGTGTGTGCTACCCAGGTTTGCCCAAAGACCTACAACTAAGAAAAAATATATATGGATGCACGGAATTGTAAACAACACAAAGCTAACAAACTCCAAAACTCAAAACTAACTTATTTTATAGACACGTAACAGGGTTTAAATCTTTCAATCAAATTTAAAAGCCTAGAACTATTACTTGTAACTATTAGGAGAAAGAAACTTTTATTTAATTAATATCCCTTTAAAAACGAGTGAAGATAGGAAAGTAGCTTGAAATAAACTTCAGACGTCCTTAAAAGAGGAGACATTACCTGTTGTTTTTTATCGTATTAAAACAATTAATTAACAATAATTTAAGGCGAGGTCCGTCGTTGACAAGGTAACCAACTGACCGCCTTATGAGACCTCTGGAATATTATATATCATAATTAAACAATTTGAGTTCTTATTCATATTAAAAAAAACTTATTTATTGAGTTATTTGTTAATTTAGTGAGAAAATAAGACTTACTATAATAAATATTACAGACGCTGATATATTTCTCAATGATATATTCTGAAATTTTAAAAATCTGCTAATTATTAAAGAATTTGTTGTTTATAATAAAAAATTCAGTTGAAAATAGACTTGCTAAAAAGATCAAGCTTTTAGACGATATTTTTCTTTGTAAGAAAATATCACTGTTTCAGCGTTTGTTTATATAAAAAGTAAACGTTTTATAACCCGCTGATAATGTCTAATCACCCCAGTGTCAAGCTTTGTATGTATATGATTTACATTTTTAGTGATTCAACACTAATTTTGTGTAAATAAATAAATGTTGTATTCATTAGATTAACATATCTTAATAATACATTATATGTTAGTACGTCTATTTATAATAATGAATAGTTTTCTATAGAAATCAAAAAGGAGTTTATTTTTATACCTATTTGAAAGATATATATAAAAAAATTCTTATACCAGATGGTGGAAGGCTTTTTGGGATAGTATCGTTGAATATACCGTCGTAACAAAAATGCTCTGATCGATTTTCATTTTTGATGACATTTTTGATGCGGTTTTTTGATATCTTGATTATTTTTGGAAATCGTTTTATGGCCTTACCACTGATATGTTACATAGTTTTACATTTTTCCCTCTTTTTTTGCTCGTAGCTCATAATTGAGGTTATATAAAGACATTGTAGATATACATTAGTATAACATTATTATACAAGTAGCTTGCTTCATAAATTTACGGCGAAGTTTATTTAGCACAAATGTTTAATAGTAGTACGGCTTTTGATATTATTATACTTGGTGGTAGGGCTTTGTGCAAGCCCATCTGGGCAGGTATCACCCTTTCATTCAACCGCTAAACAGCAATGCTTATTGCTGTCATGTTGCGGTTCAAAGGGTGAGTGAGCCAGTGTTACTTCAGGGATAAGAGTTGTAACCATCATAGTTTCTTGAGTCGTTGGTACATTGGCGATATTCTTTTTTTATGGTATAAGTTGGCGGACGAGCATATATGCCACCTCATGGTAAGTGGACACCATCACCCATAGACAACGACGCTGTAAGAAATATTAACTATTCCTTACATCGTCAATGTGCCATCAACCTTGGGAACTATGTTGTTCTGTCCCTTGTGCCTGCAGTTACACTGGCTCACTCACCCTTCAAACCGGAACACAACAATACTGAGTAATGTTATTTGGCGGTAGAATAACTGATGAGTGGGTGGTACCTACCCAGACGGGCTTGCACAAAGCCCTACCACCAAGTAAAACACCAAGTAATGTAAATATTATTGGTAAATATTTGTTTCAGTTCAATGTTTATGGACGGTAATGATCACTTACGATAAGGTGTTCCATTTCGTGTACCAATATAATATATGTATATATACATATATGTACATATATCATAACCCAATTGGTCAATGATAAACAAAATAATTCAATATATTGGTGATAACGCAAAACCTAAAGATTTTAGTATAGAAATTATTTACAATTTCGCACACTTGTTATTTATCACCGTTATACATTATGTTACATGATATGTTACATATCACATCGCATATACTCGTAATTTGATGTACAGTTACAATCCAAGAATAGGTATATGTAATTAAGTGTAATCTTCTCTACAGCACTTAGTACTTATTTTATGGTCGTGTAATATTATGCTTAAGCCTATATAATACATTAAAAAAAACAGTCAAAGTACGCGATTTAAAAAAACATCCAATTACGTCAAAAACAATATAGTTACAAAAAAGAACAATAGTCGTATAAAGAGTTTTTTTTTAATTGTAATCAAAACAAGTAGACTTACGTTTTTTTTTTTTTTGTAATGACATATTACATTAAATTAATTGTTAGGAATTGTATTGTCACTACTTCGAAATGTATAAAGCCAAAAAAAAGAACTGAAAAAATAGTCTTTACTAATGTAGAGTATGATATTATCTTTGCATTAGGATTGTTATGTATAAAACAGGTAAATATATTGTTTTATTTTACCACCATTCTTAATTGTTTTACGATTCGTTTTACGTACCCTAAAAGTTGTCTGGAAGAGATCGCCTCTTATCAAAAAGATCGTCTTATTATGCCTCTTACAAATTTTAACGTATTTTTTATCAGAATTTTTGATTGAAAAATGTATAATTTAATCTATATTATTATTTTAATTATTAATAATAGATTTTAATTATTAATAATAATATTTTAATCTTTATTATTATTTAATATTTATTAGAAATCTCTGAAATTATAACACCTAACTTGAAATGTAGCAAGTAGGTTCCTTCAATGTAAAGACATCAACTAACAATTTTATGAAACTCCATCCCTAAGGGGGTAAAACGGGGTTGAGAATCTTGTTTCTCAATAAAGAAAGAAATTAATACTAAAATAAAATGACGCAGACGATGATAATATCTTTAAAAAATGTAATAATAACGTTATTAATTTTCCTTGTATTTCCGGAATTAAATGAATTCTTATACTTAAAAATAAATACTTCGATAGAACTTAGAATAACACTTTTGTATTTATTCTAAAGCCAGGCTGTGTTTTTTTGCTTACGAAGTTATTTTTGATGTAGATTATGACAAACTTGAGTGAAAATTGTTAAGCGCGCGCTTTTCAAAAGAACGCTGTCAAAATTATAAGTAACTTTCTACGTGTGAAACGTAACAGAAAAGTAACGAATAATAAATAGTATATATCATTTATTTTGGATATATTATCATATACATGTGCTAAAAATATTATCAGTGGGAAATCAAATAATTATACATAATAGTACATTACAAAATTTACAAATTAGTATTTTACCAAACAAAAACCTTTAAAGTTTTTGCATTAAAATTCATCAGTTTCATCTTAAAATAAATTACAACTGAATTTCAAAAATATAAATTATAAAAAAAATTATGTATGTATTATGTAAACATTATCGTATAAGAATAAGCTAATATTCTACGTACATGTAGTAATGGTCATTTCATACATCCATCTTACGTTTAAATCATGCGTGAGCGCACATAAAATCTTCGACAAAGTTTTTAGTTCATTTAAAACATGAAGATAATAGACAAGTTTGTATTTTAAATTAATATTTACTTACACTCAATAAATCCTTTCGGCAAAACGAGTACACTAACGGGACTTAACTTCACGTATAGGCGGTGTGGCTGACGTGCGCGTACACTGGCACACCGTGTACGACTAACTGGCAAGCAACCTTGTAAAAATTAAATGCCGGAATAAAAAGTTTACTTTCTAAATTCGAACTCGCGAATGACCAGCACTACGGGACCGACGGAACTGTGGTCGTCTCCAAGTAGGTACACGACAAAAGAGGTTGCAAGTTCAAAACCTTCGAACTCATAATTGATTCGTCGATTGGATCATTAACTTTTATCATGATTTTTATATTTCGTTCCGATGTGTATGTAGCTTATATTAATAATAATAAATTGGAGACATGACAATAGCTTCGAAATATTCTATTACCATACATTATTAAATATAACTTATTTAATAAAATGTTAAATTGTATAAATACTAAAATACAATTTTAAAACTTTCTATTTAGAACATGAAGCCTCATTTTAAACATAAAATGCATGTATTAGGAGCCTTCACATTACATACATAGACTACAGAAGTAGAACTATTAATAATAATAATATACTAATTACTTTTATGATATACTTAATTAATAGATTAACAAATTAATCGTATCTGACCGAACCTTAAGCTACGTCTTCGTCTAACTTTAGTCAAAATAAAACACCATGTTGAAAAAATATTGCAGTATTCTTGCATATTTCTGTTACAAAATGTTTTTACTTTATGCAACAATAACTAACAATAAATTTTATGTGATTGCAATAAAATAAATATAACTCTTATTCTCTACATGAAATTGAATTCTAAATTTAAACTTTGCAGTTAAATATATGTTTCATAACATATATTTCATACATATACAATTTCGATGGACTTCAAAATAACCATTTTGACGTACACTTTTTGTTTTTTATATGTTAAATGTATTATTCCATCTTTAAGTGTTCGAAAACGTGAGTCCATTAAATTTATTTTTAGATAAGTTCCAGCTATAATTATTTTAAAAAATAAAATATAAATTATTATATATGCATGTAATTATACTGTTGAAAAGACATCTTCATTTGGTATTATTTTTAATTTTTTGTTAAAAAAAATATCCGAACACGTATTGCAGCGGAAATTAATAGATTTAATCTCAGAGCACACGATAAAATTTATCAAAATTGGTCCAGCGGTTAAAAATGAGTCCAGTAATATACGCAACAACAACAACAACAGCCTGTAAATTCCCACTGCTGGGGTAAAGGCCTCCTCTCCCTTTGAGGAGAAGGTATGGAACATATTCCACCACGCTGTTCCAATCCGGGTTGGTGGAATACACATGTGGCAGAATTTCAATGAAATTTGTCACATGCAGGTTTCCTCACGATGTTTTCCTTCACCGATGAGCACGAGATGAATTATAAAGACAAATTAAGCACATGAATCAGCGGTGCTTGCCTGGGTTTGAACCCGCAATCTTCGGTTAAGATGCACGCTTTCTAACCACTGGGCCATCTCGACTCTCATAATTTACATATCGTAATATACACACATATACAAAATTAATTATATACTTTTTTATTTATTAGTGGATGATAAAATTATTGAAAGAAAACGACAAGACACTTTAGAAATATGTCGTATTTTCAATGAAGAAAACAAAGGTAACTTAATTACCAATAATACGAATAACATAAAAATAAGAAGCAAGAGAGATATAGACAATAATGAAATTAGCAATCCGATAAAACAAGATGTTGGTAAAGTAGAGAAAATCGTTGACAAGCTATACGATGAGCTGGAACCGAATGGCAAACCAGTAAAATATCGACGAAGAAATACAACTGATGTTACCAAAACGAAGGTAATAATTGAGTTTTTATAATAAGGTAGTACGACACAACTTAGATGTAGCATCGGCAAAATTCGTAAAACCGATCACATCCGAATTAAGTACGCTATCTCAAATTATAAATATTTATTTCTCATGTGAATATGCTCTTTACAGAAATGTAATAACTTGTAATATCATATGACCTGATATATTCGTCAATATGACACGTCGACATAATTGACGCGAGAATCTATAGCAATGAATAGCGTCGAATGGCGCGATAGGGAGCTGTTTCTATTAGTTGTGTGAATCGCCAGTAATTGATTTAATTGCATTTTCCGATACTACATCTAAGTTGTGTCGTAGTATGAGTTTGGAAGTCTCTTTGAGATTAGTTAGTTGTTAAGCTATGACTTTTGTAATATTTGTCAATTGACTTGTATATATAAACTTGAATGACGTACAGCGCCACTGCACCACCAACCTGGAGAACTACAAATTGACATGACTTCACTCAGACATAAATCCACAAAACTATTACAACCACTGTATATCGATGAGGGTTATTGAGATGAGATGAGGGATTGAAAAAGAAACTTGGTGGTAGGGCTTTGTGCAAGCCCGCCTGGGTTGGTACCACCCACTCATCAGATGTTCTACAGCTAAACAACAGTACGCACTATTGTTGTGTTTGAGTGAGTCAGTGTAACTACAGGCACAAGGGACATAGCATCTTAGTTCCCAAGGTTGGTGGCGCATTGACGATGTAAGGAATAGTTAATATTTCTTACAGCGTCATTGTCTATGGGTGATGGTGACCACTTACCATCAGGTTTTCCCTATGCTCGTCCGCCAACCTCTTCCATAAAAGAAGAGAACAATGCTATAATACTCGTATGTAAAATTGACGTAAATCTGTATACAAATAAACCAAAAGAAAACAGTTCAAAATCTTTCCTATTGTCTTATTTTAGCCATTGTCGAGTATTAGTGTTATCAATAAAAAAAGAGTATGAAATAAATGTTCGTACGATAAAAAATTATGTGATTGTATTTTCGTCGATTTTTATCAATGTAGCTATGTAGCCATTGAGATATCTCATCTGAAACATTAAACCGAAAACCATTAAATGAAGTGAACCCACATGTAGGAGTTTTTGGTACCCACGTTTTTCGATAGACCAAATTCGATATAAAGAATTTCAATAAGGACCCTCTCCTACATGATATTAATCCTAAGCGGATCCTCTCAATTCCTTTTCAAGTCATTAATTTTCTAAAAATTTAGTCATAAAGAGAAGCATGAGGACCGAATTCGATATTTTTAACTCCAAATATGAAGATCTTCCATAGGAACATTCATCCCCAATTGAATACTTATAATATTTAAAAATGTTAACGTGACTCTACTTTCTACTGTGTACTCATAAGCACAAGAAATAGAGTTTGATTAAAGCGTTTGGGCTTAATATTAAATAGGTGTATTTCTCTATTTCTAAGAAATATCGTAAATCACGATTCTATGTAAATTTTTATTCATTACTGACCTCCTTGAAGTAAATTTTCAAAAATCATGTGAAAATGATCTGCTGTTTTCCATAATTCTAACTTTCAAAATTCCAAATAAATTCTTATATTGAGTTCATCTTCGGAAATGCATTTTGAAAAATCCTTACTTGGTACTCATCCACTTTTCATAAATAATTCCTGTACATAATTTCATCCTGTTTGACCCACCAAACATGCTCAGATTGCTCAAATTAATTATTTTTAGTTTAATTTGATTATTTAACTGTTCGTAGAATAAAACCGAAAATGTATATCGAAGATTCAACTTTGCACCGGCTCAACTCTTTGGACCTTTGCCTCCAGAAGAAAAAAAAAGCAATAGACCCTTAACGTCACCATCTGTTCAGATACCATGGATTAAGAAATGGAAATATGGCATTGTGCCGTTTTTTATCGACCCAAACACTTATGGTAGGTTACAATACAATCATTGTATTGAAGAATGTGACGTTTAAAACATCTCCTTTATATTATTACGTTAAAGGAAAGGAAGAAAAGCTTAACCGCCAAAATGTTAGTATCGAAAAATGAGATTAAACGCTCTTACTTTAAATCTTATTTACAAATTTGGTGGTTGTGTGTTTCTTCTTTTCCACTGACGATTTGTTTATGACGCTGTCGGTAACGAGTCTAGTGAATAGAACACATGATTCTTAACCGAATAATGCGTAGTCACTGATAAGAACAATATCGTAAGGTAACCTGCAGGCGTCGGATGAAAATTTAACATAAGAAAATATACATGTGTCCTTATACCAACAGTGGAACATGTTACAGGCTGTAACTTTAAAATGTCGATAGAAGTTAGAATTGCATATTATCACACCCATACTTAGATCGTGTACTGATAGTAAACAAGCTTAAAATACTTTTAACGATTAAAAAAACTATATATATTTAATTTAATTTTTTAACTATATATATTTAATTTATTATAATTTGGTCCTGTGACGGTTTCATTTCTTGTTATTATTACAATTCTGCTTAATAACAACAGGAATCTTTTTTATTGCTGCTTTCAGCCGCAATGAACGTTTTGATAAGGTGCGCATGCTTAGTGCCGTAAAATGATTTAGGTTAAAAGAGAAATGATGAATAAATAGCGGCACAAGAGTTGTGGCTATACACACATACATGTAATGTTTTGTTTACAGACGGAAACACAAATTGGTTGTATTTGTATGTAATGACGGCAAAAAGGTGTTATCATTAATTAATATCAATTTAGTACTTTTTTATGGTATAGGTTGGTGGACGAGCATATGGGCCACCTGATGGTAAGTGGTCACCATTACCCATAGACAATGACGCTGTAAGAAACATTAAGTATTCCTTAAATCGTCAATGCGCCACCAACCTTGGGAACTAAGATATTATGTCCCTTGTGCCTGTAGTTACACTGGCTCACTCACCCTTCTAACTAGAACACGACAATACTGAGTACTGTTATTTGGCGGTAGAATAACTGATGAGTGGGTAGTACCTACCCAGACAGGCTTGCACAAAGCCCTACCACCAAGTAAACATTACCGTATTAATATAGATTTTGTTTAAAATAAGAATATAAAGCAACGATTTTAGTAAGTCGTATTATACACTCGTATTTAGAACGTAGCCCACAAATAAACGATAGAATAGTGTAATCTTAAGACTCGATCTTACTGTCGCTCGTCAATACATATTTCACAAGATAATTAATCAACATACCTTTACATACATTTATTACTACAGAAAGCTGCAACACTGAACACGTGCAGAATAGTACGATACGTGTCAATCAAAGATCATATTACATAACGCCGAACTGACATTATAAGTAATATTATTTTATATGCGGTTTTTTAATTGTTGTTATTGTCATTTGTTGCGCATTTATACCTCAACTACTGAACCGATCATTAGAAAAAAAAATAATTCATGTTGTTAAAGGTACAAAAAACGACATGGGGTAGACTGTACAAGTTACCACTTATATTTATAGTTCTTATCTACCATAAAGACACACGAGTCATACGCGTCCCATAGCAAAGGTACGAAAAGCTTAAAAAAAAAATTAAAAGCCTGTAAATTACCCACTTCTGGGCTAAGGCCTCCTCTTCCATTAAGGAGAGGGTTCGGAACATATTCCACCACACTGTTCCAATGCGGGTTGGTGGAATGCACATGTGACAGAATTTCGTTGAAATTAGACACATGAGGGTTTCCTTACGATGTTTTCCTTCACCGCCGAGCACGGGATGAATTATATACAAAAATTAAGCACATATATATAGTGGTGCTGGGCTGGGCTTTAACCATCATCGGTTTAAATACACGCGCTCTAACCACTGGGCCATCTCAACTCCTAAAAGCTTACACTGACTGTAATTTTACTAGCAGTGCACCGTGAATTGGCCGTTATGTAAGAGTAGGGCTTCCAAACAATCATATACGACAAATATATTGTAAATTTATAACATTGTTTTAAAACGTAAAATAAAGAAAAAAACAAAAGTTGATGAACCAACCCCGCGCGCTCTAAGGTTTTGAGTTAATCTTAGATAATAGGAAATGATTGCGAGGTGGCCCATTAGTTAGAACACGTGCATCTGGGTTTGAAACCGATGATTGGAGGTTCATACCCAGGCACCACTGAATATTCATCTGCTGAATTTCAATTCATCTCTTGCTCAGCGGTGAAGGAAAACATCGTGAGGAAACTGCATGTGTCAAATTTCATAGAAATTCTGCCACATGTGTATTCCACTAATCCGCATTGGAACAGCGTTGTAGAATATTTTCCAAACCTTGTCCTCAAAGGAAGAAATGGCCTTAACCCAGCAGTGGGAAATTTACAGGCTGTTGTTGTTGTTGTAATAGGAATTACACATAAACTATTACTTAGCTTATTAAAGCTTACTGTTTCAGATTCATATTTAGCTGAAACTATTCTCAAAGCTTTTGATTATATTGAAAAGGCAACATGCATTCGTCTCCAACGACTCAGGGAGAGACCGACGGACAAGCTGTCCATGCAAAGCGTCGAATGGCTCTACATTACGAACCCATCGGGCATACGACAATGTGTTCATACCAATGAACGCAAACCAAACACTGGAGTTCAGGTAATATTTATAACTAGATTATTAATAAAACAAAGAAACATTAAGTTACTGTTTGGTGATTAGATTTTCCACTGGATCTAAAAGGCAATACATATAAATACATATTTAGTCCAATACACGGTTTCTATATGATGTTATCCTTTTAACTAAATGTATGTATACATACACAGTACATAATATTATGCTACAATGTATGTTTTTCCAATTTTTGTCTTTCTAAGTCTGAAGCGGCTGGATCGACTTTGATGAGGCTTTCCAAGGCTAATGGAGATGTAATAAGAAGTAACTTAGGCTACAACCAATGATGTTCTAGTAAACAGATATCACATTAACGAGCAAAAAGTGAAGACTAGAAAACGTCCTAATTGGGACGTTTGCCTTTAGTCGTTTTCATCATAATTATGCCAGTAATACGATATAGTACATCATAATTATGTAGTAATACGTTTTGCGTAATTAAAACATCTAGTTATTCCTTTTAATTATTGTTTTTATCAAGCTATCCTTTTTACTTGTAACGAAATTTAAAATAAACGGTCCCCGGCGCGGCACACTTTTTTCTGTTGTTTAGTAAGGGTAAAACATATCTGTTTATTAGAATATCATTGGCTACAACAATAACTTCTTTGTTAAAATCAAACGTATCAAATTCGCGGGCACATCTAGTAATTGTAATAAAACTTTACTGTTTTAGATGGTTGTATTCGGCTACGATTGCTTATCACAAGGGGAAATAGCTCACGAGGTGATGCATATTTTGGGATTTTCCCACGAACACACGCGTCCCGACAGAGATGACCACGTAACAATTATATATGAAAACATTAAACCCGGTATATTTGCTTGTTTTCTACTTTTTATGTTTCATCAAGCAAAGTACGCACTGCTGATGTCTTGTTTAATTTTTAGGTTATAAAAAATATTTTGAGATTAGGGAAGAAGATCCATTATCCAACCTCCCTTATGATTACGCGAGCGTCCTCCACTATCCGCCTAGAGCCTTCTCCAAAAATGGACAAGTAACCGTATATACTAGTGTAAGTCGATTGCATTTACTGAATTTGTTTTAGCGAAAAAGAGTAACTATTGACTTTGTGGCACGTTCTTAGATTTGATTTTGATTTGAATGATGAATATAACTTTAAAGCGTTTGTCAAAGATAAATTTTACACAAAGTTAATTCATATATTTTATAAAGATATTAATATAGGTATATATACATTAATTGATATATAAATTAAAATGACTTTTTATATATTTTGTAAACGATGAATGATTTCGACTAAGGTAAGTTCGCAGAAGAGATTGTTCCACATACATAGGTGGACACAACCGCAGTCCCATTTTCATTTACCTCAATATTAAAATCCTTTGAGACGGCTCTACGTTCGGTGACACGGAAATGTAATCATTGATAACTGAAAAATATTATATTATACCGAACGAGTGTAATATTGATACTAAATATTCTACCGATTTTTTATCTTTGCGACATCACATTTTAAACTGCTAAAATTATCAGTGTTTCCTTACTATATTATCCATGTATTATATATACAAAATTCTTCCTCTCGAATCACTTTATCTATTTAAAAAATTGCGTCAAAATCCGTTTCGTGATTGTAAAGATTTCGTGATTGTAAAGAAATTGTTTTGAACCAACTTCAAAAAGGAGGAGGTTATCAATTCGTCTGTATTTTTTTATACTATGTAATGATAATAATTAATAACTAGTTTAACTCTAATTTAGTAATATTTGAAATGCCATTAATGAATTAACATAATACATTATTCCATATTATCAGTCAGGTAACAAAATCGGGCAGAGAGATGCTTTCAGCGAACAGGATGTAGAAAAAATCGGAATGATATACGGACTTGAATGCGTCGAAAGGAATAAAGACTACTTGCGCAAAACGTGCCCGAGCGTCGGCAAAGTTAGCACAGAGGCCAAAGAGGTGCTGGAAGAAGATATTAATGAATATTTCAAAGACAGAATTTGGCCTTATGGAATTATAAATTATAAGATTAAAGATGCCTTGGAATTTAGTAAGTTATTTTTTATGCTATTGATTAGCGAACGAGAATATGGGCCACTTGATGGTAAGTGGCTACCACCGCCCATAGACAATGGCGCTGCAAGAAACATTAACCATTCCCTTCGACCTCAATGCGCCATATATGTCCCTTGTGCCTGTAATACACTGTTTGTGTACGTATACACTGGCTCACTCACCCTTCAATATACCAAGTACTACTATTTGGCGGTAGAATTTGATGAGTGGGTGGTAACTACCAAGACAGACCTAACACCAAAAAATAAAAGTTATATATCAAAACACTCTTATTATTATAAGAATTAGCTGATTTTATTCGATTGTAATAATTCAACGCAACTGTCAACACAACAATTGAACTAATGTTGTCTTAAATTTTCGCGATGATTACACATTTAAATAAAACTATTTATAACGGATGAATAATTCTTCAAATAGACAAATGTCATCTTAGTCTGCCCGTGACCACGAATACTGCAAAGTGCTCGAAACGTCGGGATGTTTAAAAATAATTAATATACGCGATTCATCCGTTATAAATAGTTTTATTTAAACAACAATTGAACACAAAAATTGGCTTATTTTGAGGATGTCATGCTTAATTTGGCAATATAATATAATCTCGTATTTGTAGCGGAATGGTAATGCTAAGCAGAAAAAATGTAGTGTTTTGACTGTTACTTACCACACAATTACTTACCATAAAAATACATATTAGTAGACGTTGTGCAGTCTCTGGATATCACCCACTCATCAGAGTTTCTATACAGTATTGTTGTGTTCCGGTTTGGAGGGTGAGTGAGTCAGTGTAACCTGATTAGTTCCCAATTCCCAATGTTGCCATGCCAATATCTACGGATCTTGGTGTCCACTTTCTATCAGTTGACTAATAATAAAGTCTACCCATTTGGAATAAAACTAGTTATAATAAAAAATAAAAAATAAATAGTGGTCTGTCTACCCGTGACCACGAACGCTGTAAAGTGGTCGAAACGTCGGGATGTCAAAATATTAATATACGCGATTCAAATCCGTTATAACTAGTTTTATTCCAATGTGTCATAATCGCGAAAATTTAAGACAACATTATGTCTACCTATTTGTTTTTTTTTTATTATTTCATTTTTTTTTATTTATTTATTTTTACTCATATTATATTACATTTTTAAATATAAAATACAAACATATGTATAAAATATATTTAAAAATATAAAATACAGAGGCCAACCAGTGACGGGAACAGGGTCTAAGCCACCGGTGGTCAGGGCTCCAAAGAGAGGAACTTCCTCACAATACGCGCCGTGCCGAGGAGTACTGCCTTCTGCATCAGGCCCTTGACCCAGCTGTCTAACGAGAGTCTCTTAAGATGTTGGTCGAGGCTCTTGGCCATTATTCCATTCGCTGAAACAACTATCGGCACAATAACTGCTGTATCCACATCCCACATGTCGACAACCTCGTGAGCTAAGTCAAGATATTTTATTTGTTTATCCTTCTCAGCTTTCACGAGATTCTCATCATGAGGGATGGTGATGTCAACAATTATCGTGCGGCGCTCTGACCGATCTATCACCACTATATCAGGCTTGTTGGCGACAACAGTCCTGTCAGTGATTATAGATCGGTCCCAGTACAGTGTGATATGACCATTCTCGAGAACTGGGTCGGGCACATACTTGTAGTATGGTACCTCTGATACCACAAGACCGTACCGAAGTGCAAGTTGTTGATGGATAATCTTGGCCACTTGATTATGTCTGTGCAAATACTCTCCGTTAGCAAGACGAGAACAACCGGAAATAATATGTCTAAGGGATTCGCCCGGAGTGTGACACGCCCGACATATGTCCACCGTGCCATCCCTCACAATATACCTCCGGTAATTGTTCGTCATGATAACTTCATCCATAATCGCACAGACAAAACCTTCGGTTTCACCAAATAGGTTACCGAACCGTAGCCAAGATACGGACGCCATAAAGTCCACATCGGGTCCATGAAGGACCCGATAGAAGCGTCCGTGTAACTCCTTGCTCTTCCATACCTCCTTGCGGTTCTCAGTACTTAATACTACAGGTTTGTGCCAGTTCTCTTTGCCTAAAGAGAGCGGAGTTAGTCCCTTGTCCATTGTAACTACATCTCGGTGCATATCCAAGTCAGTGTGGAGAAAATACTCCCTGAGTTTGTATACCTCACGGTTATGTAGGGTCTTGGCATTTAAAAAGCCACGGCCACCACATCTCCGTGGGATGTACAATCTCATCACCGAAGACCGAGGATGATGCATTCGATATGCAGTCAGCAGGACACGAACTTTCCTATCCAAGGCGTCTAGTTCTTTTTGAGTCCACTTGAGTATGCCGAAAGAGTACATCAAGACCGGCATGACCCAACCATTGAAGGCGCGAACCTTATTGCCACCTGATAAAAGACTTTTGAGTACCTTTTTCAGGCGACCAAAGAAACGCTCCCGCAATGATTGTTTCATGTCGGTCACATTGATGCCTAACGCTTCCGACATACCCAAGTATTTGTATGATTCGTTTGCGGACAGTGACTTAAAGTTTATGGAATCTGAAAGTTGTAATCCGTCAGATTCCATAATCTCTCCTCGCTTTACATGCATAACCGCGCATTTGTCAACTCCAAATTCCATTCTAATAGAATTACTAAAAGTTTCTGTTACCTTTAGTAACTCCATTAGTTGTGAATCTGAAGGTGCAAAGAGCTTTAAGTCATCCATGTAAAGTAGGTGGGATATTACTTTACCTCCTCTCCGCAAACGATAGCCTAGCCTTGAACTCTCCAAGAGAGTACTTAGGGGGTTCAAGGCTAAACAAAACCACAATGGACTCAAACTATCGCCCTGGAATATTCCCCGCTCAATCCTTATCGGTTCGTCATTACCATGAATCGTTCGGCATCCTGGATAGCGAAGGACTGTCCGCCATTGCCCCATACATGATCTCAAGAAACTGCATAGAGTTGTATCTAATTTATACAACTCCAGCACCCTCAAGAGCCATGTATGCGGCACGGAATCATAGGCCTTCTTGTAATCTATCCAGCATGTCGACAGACTCTTTCGAGAACGACGAACCTGTTGGCTAATGGTCATATCAATGAGGAGTAGCTCCTTAGTGCCTCGTGATCCACCCCTACATCCATTCTGAGAGACAGACAAAATACTATTATTCTGTATGTGACTATTAATCTTATCTCTCAGAATGGCGGTAAGGAGCTTATAGACCGTCGGTAAACAAGTAATCGGTCTATAATTTTTAGGATCTGTTGCACTACCTGACTTATGGAGCAGGTGGGTGACTCCGGTGGTAAGGAACTGTGGTAGCGACCCAGACTCTAGAGCTGACTGGAACTGGGATGCCAAGCATTCATGCGAGCTGCGCAGCCATTTTAGCCAGAAGTTATGCAGCCCGTCCGGTCCCGGAGACTTCCAGTTGGCAACGGATCGAACTGCAGCAGCTACATCTTCAGAAGCAATGGAAATTTTTCCCATCACTTCCAAAGGCTCGCACGCTTGCCTGACCTCCAGCATCCAATCACCTTCAATGTGGTCGACGGGCACCGACCAGATGTTGCGCCAAAATGTATTCGTGGCATCATCATCTGGGCGGCACCCATCGCTCACATCCTGGTCGAGTCGCTCCCACGTTCTGTACACCCACCTTTGATCGCTCTGGAATTTGCGATTCAAGTGATAACGGTCCACTCGCCGCCTGTACCGACGGATGCGGCTTGCCCATGCATAAACTTTTTGTTTTAGGAAGTCAATTCGCTCCACGACATGGGATGGATATTCTTGCGGACTGATACCAGTTCCCAAGAACGCCCGCCCCACGAAACGCATTACACGTGGACGCGTATTCCCTTCCTTAAAACAATATAGTTTTCCAATGAGCACTCTGGTCTCATTAATACGTTTCTCAATCCTGCTCTGCCAGGCCGGTGCAACAGCCTTTGGTCGTGTAGCACGTTCGGTGTCTTCAAATGTAACACCAGCTACACGACATGCTGCAACAGCCGCACAAAACAGAATTGAGTGCGTATCCTCGAGATTTTCACTGCTCTCAAAATAATCTGCGAGCATTGAATCCAGAGTGCACACTAGGTCCCTATTCCGTTTAGTCATGGGCAAACGTGGCAAACGTGGCCTAAGCTCAGCGGGAGTGTTACGATACTCCCGAATCGCATCCCCCAGTGCGCTCCTCAAATGATCACTGTACTTACTTTTTGTAATAGCCATGTCACCACCACCCTCATCATCATGTTCTGGGCCCTGTGGTATTGCAGGAAGTGGTTCCTCAACCACGGGCGTTGACGGGCCAGAAGTGACACCGCTATTACATGTTTCCGAGCGAATCCGATCAAGTACGGTGTCACTCAGCCTGTTGTTACGCAGAATGACTCGCACCTGATCCGACAGTCGTTGAGCCGAGACGTTGACAGCTGGTTCAAGCGCCTGAAACAGAGAGAGCATCCTAACACGGTACGCAGTGAGGTTAGTTCCCCCCTTTGTAGCCCCATAGTATGCGCGCATGACATTTTCATTAATGGGTTGTGTCCATCGCATGCGCTGCACACCACCACCGGAAGCGGGGACCCTGTTCGAGACCGGTTGGCCTCTGGCTCCCAAGCCCGTCGGTGGCCGGCGTCTCCCCGCTCGACGTACAGGTGTTGGCGACGTCGGCGGGGAGAAATACTCGTCGCTCGAGCTCGACGCAGCTGCAGACACCAGACTACTTCCTTGTGCGGGGTCCTGTGCCTGCGAGGCGGAGCTGAGCGGCGGGTCCGGGGATGGATTGTTGTGCGCTTGTTGTCTGGCTCTTGTCAACATGATCTTAGATTTTTACATTATTTATTGTGTTTTGACACTGTCATTTTGATTTTCTGCATATTGTAGTTATATATTTGTTCATACTGTTATATACGCATATTTTATTACTGTTTTATTTTATATACTGTCTGTATTTTACTTTTTTAGGTTTAAAAATTAGATTTAGATTATTTTAAATAAATTTCTTTGAATAATTCTTTGACAGCTCAATTTTTTGCATGTTGACGTATTCGTTGGTTGCCAGTTATTTCATTTATTTTTATTTTAGCGGCCGAGGAAAGGGAAAACATAAAGGCCGTGCTTAATCACATCGAGAAGGAGACTTGCATTGAATTCAGAGATATAACCGATGAAGATAAACGTGATAACAAAAATGAAAACGATAACATCGATGAACCTGAAGAAGACACCGCACTGACAGTTATGAAAACAGAAGTCAATCAGACTGATGAAGCATCTTCAGAAAAGAACACAACTGAATCTGTTGATGATGTCACACCCAACCCTAATGAATACAAACTCACACTTACCGTAACTAACATGAGCGAACTTGAGCCATTAACAAAAGAAGGCGATACAAATAATGACACGAATAATATACAAGTCTTAAGACATAAAATAAAGACTAAAAAACTGAAAGATCAAGGCCATTCTAAGATAAAGCATCTGAGGAAATCAAAGAAAGGTAAACTGTTCTGGTGAAGTATTATCTAAGGATTCTTGCATGAAATTATCAATTAGATACATAGCAGCCATTTTGTTTTTTGTTAATGTCTAAATGAAAGGCAATTCTTAAAACAATGCCATGTAACAATTGACAAAAATCAATATCAGTCACTAGTTTTTAAATTTGTGTAATAGTCTACGTAATATTTTGAATAGCTTGTATTGGCCATAATTTAAATATCTGTTGAGTATGTTTCATTATCTTTTTAATTACATAATTAAGTCTTTCCTATATCTCAGTTAATATAACATAAGTATTTATTATTAAATATACTTTTAATGTTAATTATATTCTATTAGCGGCGCCATCTTCGCACGGGTGCAATACCGATACTAAATATACTACAGAATTTGTAGGACATCACATTACAAACTTCTAATATTTTATCAATGTTTCTTTACTATATTGTCCGTGTATTATATACAAGAAGTTTCTTCTCGAATGACTCTATCTATTAAAAAAAACGCATCAAAATCCGTTGCGTAGTTTTAGAGATTTAAACAATCATAGGGACACAGGAACAGAGAAAGCGACTTTGTTTTGTACTATGCAGTGAGATTGAAATAAAATTAGCTATGACGGATTTGAATCGCATATATTAATTATTTTTAACATCCCGACGTTTCGAGCACTTTACAGCGTTCGTGGTACAGGTAGACTCAGTCTACCCGTGACCTAGTCTAAAATAATTAATAAACGCGATTCAAATCCGTTATAGCTAGTTTAATTTCAATGTGTAATCGCGAAAATTTAAGACAACATTATATGTAGTGAGATGTTTAGTCACTAAATATTATAAAACAAAGTCGCTTTCTATATCCCTATATCTTTAAAATTACGCAACGGATTTTGATGATGTTTTTTTAATAGATAGTGCGAATCAAGGGGAAGGTTTGTGTATATAATACATGAACAATATAGTAAAGAAACACTGATAATTTTAGAAGTTTGCAATGTGATGTCGTTAATAAGCAAATTCTGTAGTATATTAAGTATCAGTATTGCACCCGTGCGAAGCCGGGGTTTGTCGCTAGTATATTATATAATATTAATGAAATTGAATTGAGTAATCATCAATTTATTTAACTTCTCAGAAACTGAAAAATATGGAAGTAAGAAGGTTAGGATTCCAATCTCACCTCAGAGACGGCACGCGGTCAACGTCATCGTGCTAAAGCGTTCTTCGGAGCCCGGGTGTAAATGTCCACCGGCTGGAAGACCAAACGGAGATCGAGTAATTAAAAACTTTAATATTGAATAATAAGATCAAATATTTCCTTTTCAAACACTATTTATGTCTATAATAGTAACTCGCGTTTTAGAGTCGAGATGGCCCAGTGGTTAGAACGCATGATTGCTGTTTCAAACCCAGGCAAGCACCGCTTATTCATGTGCTTAATTCGTCTTTATAATTCATCTCGTGCTCAGCGGTGAAGGAAAACATCGTGAGGAAACCGGAATGTGATAAATTTCATAGAAATTCTACCACATGTGCATTCCACCAACCCACATTGGAACAGCGTGGTGGAATTTATTCCAATCCTTCTCCTCAAAGGGAGAGGAGGCCTTTAGCCCAGCAGTGGGAATTTACAGGCTGTTGTTGTTGTACCACTGGGCCATCTCGACTTCATGGCGTATATAATCGTAGTGACCTCTTGCAGATTTTAACAATTCATTCGGATTGTTTCAACTCCGTTAATGACTTACTGCACGTGTTTGTCCACGTGCTGGGACTGGACCACCAGCACAACATGCACGACCGGGATACATATTTGCACGTCTTGTGGGATAATCTTACCCCAGGTATTTTTTTTAAAAGAATACTAGTAATATCCCAAATTAATTATTGGCGTATATGGGTATGACTTTTATTTTATTTGATGGTAGGGCTATGTGCAAGCCCGTCTGGGTAGGTACCACCCACTCACCAGTAATTCTACCGCCAAATAACAGTACTCAGTATTGTTGTGTTCCGGTTTGAACGGTGAGTAAGCCAGTGTAACTACAGGCACAAGGGACATAACATCTTAGTTCCCAAGGCTGGTGGCACATTGACAATGTAAGGAATAGTTAATATTTCTTAAAGCGTCTTTAAACTTTGTCTTGGGTCTGGATGTTTGTGGTACCGTCGCTACTTCTGATTTTCTACAGCACAAGTGTTAGCTACTTATATTGGGATCAGAATAATGTATGTGATGTTGTCCAATATTTATTTATTATTTATTTAATTAAGGAATTACTTATGTTAGAAGTGAGAAAACGGTAACGGTAACTGTAAAGAATCGATTCTGCGACTTAAAAATTAAATATTAACTTACAAGAATATACAATGCGAGTACTTACTTGAGGAAGTTTATTAATAACTAAGAACTATTATGCAAATGAGTATGTCATGACAGCTTAAAGATATTGTATGCTTTAATTGTTTGTAAACTATGTTATATAATCGTCACATATATTGTGTAACAAAATGGTAATTAATAAGTATTATAATGTCTATATAATATTATAATATCTACTGTTTTATAGATATTAATTATAATTGTTCAATTGTTATTTTCGTTGTTTGATGAAATTTGTTCTCACATTAAGCACGGCATTGAACAATACGAAAAATTCCAAAAATATAATTAATTGGATTGTTAAATGTAATGGCGTTATTTTTAAATATATCTCATACAGTCATTACTTTAATAATTGAAATTAAATAAACAAATCATTCTCATATTTCGTCTTCGTAGGATTAACAATTAATTTACAAGTCAAAGTACGAATGCTGGTTTTCCTTGGAGTAATTCAGTAAAAAATGAGATTAAAGTAGCCTATACAGTAACGTATGGATTCCTGGACGAACCAGGAAGTCGCCCGCGCCGCATGCGACAACTACCGGCCCGTTACGGGAACGGGACGTTAGAGTAGTCGGGTCGGGACGCGCGTAAGAAAACTATGGCGTCCGCTTTAGTTTTATCTCATAATCTCATTTGTTTTTGTTAAATTATTGATTACTTAATCATCATTCAAATCGTTATTATTATTTACACGTCCGCTATATCTATAACATAGTGTTGTGACCGATAAAAAAATTTAAAAATTGTCAACAGAAATAAAACAAGAGATGGAAGAAAAGCTGCCTCCCGCTGCGTCCGCAGGCTTCCCTTACGACTACCAAAGCGTCATGCACTACCCGTGGCTGCAGATAAAGGACGGCGTTACTAACATAATGTATCCGATTTGGGTTAGTTTTATTTATATACAACAAGAATATTAGATTCACGTATTGTACGACACAACTTAGATGTAGCATCGGCAAAATTCGTAAAACCGATCACATCCGAATTAAGTGCGCTGTCCCAAATTATCAATATTTATTTCTTATGTGAGTATGATCTTTACACAAACGTAATAAATTGTAATATGATATGAACTAACATATTTGTCAATTTGACACGTCGATTTGCTTTCTCGGGTTGAACTGACGCGAGAATCTATAGCGACGAATAGCGCCAAATGGCGCGATAGGGAACTATTTCTATTGGTTGTGCAAATCGGCAGTAATGGGTTTTATTGAATTTGCTGATGGTACATCTAAGTTGTGTCGTACTATACAACTTAATTGGAACTGCGAAATGCATCTATTTCCATGATAAAAAAATCATTAAAACTCACTGCATCTTCTGGTTTAAAGTACAGAGGACTTCCGATAATCCTTCACCCCTGTAGTCCGACATATCTATTATCATTGAGCTAATATTATTACGAAAATTATTGTTTTAGCCCTGCAGCGCACTTTAGTTTTAACTCTAAACAAAATGGACAATAATTTTGCTTCGGATAGCTCCTCTAGTACGTAGTACATTATAACTAAAATTTTTTTGCCAATCTTCGGTTATGAAGATAACGCATTAAGCAGGTTACAACCTGTAAGCCACCATTATTGTGCTCGTTGTTTTTGTATTGATTATGATCGCCTAGTTTGAATTAGACAACTTGTGATAGCTATCACTTCTTTATACTTCAGAATATAACATATAATCTTATCATTGTATATGTATTTTGTCGGATTACTAAGTACTCTTTTGTAAAAAAAAAATCCGCTTACTCTTAGGCAGTAGGGTACTCTATAATCCGACAATTTCGATAGTCGGATACTGCCCTGCAAAACGTTTTTCAGATTACCGGGCTCCACTGTATATTGGTTTACTTTTTTGTTCAGTATCAGCATAGATTGCTAGGAATATGAGTACCGAGTGTCATAAATCGCTGCGCTTAAACTAAACTTAGCCGTAAATATAACCTACATATATATTACTATGAGACTTACCTCTAAATACAATGACACATTAACCATACACTACTACCTAAACATTATGTTAATTTAATTAATCGAATAAAAAATCAATAAGAACCTACTGGTCCTCCCCCCCTCCCTTCCTCAGAAATAGTTCAATGTCTCAAATTAACAATAAAAATTAAAGGACATGCATCAAAACAACGCATCAACGTCAACAGTAATTTAACAGAGAGTTGAAATGCTTTCTCACCGTGCAGTACTTCTGATACTTAATGTAAAGATACTTTTCTTGAATCAGTTTCTGCATTATTTTCTCGGTAGATTATACATTCCAGGGCAGTGGTAGCTTCACATTTAATACAATGCTGTACATCACAAGGCTAAGGATTCAAAAGTCATTTTGAGCCAAGGATCGATTGGATCAAATTTGTATTTGATAAAAACAAAGTAGAAGGCTCGTCTTGATGATCAATCAACCTACATGATACCCCAAACGTCCCACGTCCCGAATATTATCAATGCGCATTGTAACTAACGAAGGTCGGAGTCATTATTAAATTATTATTATTAGACAAACGCCCAAATAGCCATATCGTCTTTCACACAACCCATCCATCGTTTCCTCGGTCGTCCTCTACCTCTATATATATATATATATATATATATATATATATATATATATATATATATATATATATATATATATATATATATATATATATATATATATATATATATAGCATGGATGTGGATGGATGTATCCATCCAAATCCATGCTCAAGGCCTTCCTCACAATGTGTTCCTCCTTCCTCCGCATTACATGCCCATACCATGATAGACGCCTTCCACATAACTTCTCGGCTATCGGTGTCACTTTCAAACTTCCTCTTATGTACTCATTCCTTACTCCATCCATTCGCGTAACACCACACATTCCTCTCAGCATTCTCATCTCCGCAACATGCAATTGTCTTTCAGTCATCCCTTTTGTAGCCAAAAAAAAACAAGCATTACTCTAAATTTAGATTTAAGAAGATACATTGAACTTCTTTTAAAATTGATTTTATTATTCAGAACGACGGCTGGGCCATGGGGCACTGGCAGGGACTCAGCTGGACAGACGTACAGAAGCTGGACGTCATTTATAGAGAACAATGCGAGAACCGAAGACGAGAAATGCGAAGCGAGTGAAAATTGTTCACAACGTGTTCAAAAATAAATAAGACCGTATTGTAATTTGTATTTATTTCAAAACTAGCAGCCCATTCCGGGTTCGCACGGATAGACATAAGTTTCTTTTTTATGCTTTTCCTTTTATTTATATATATGTGTGTTGTCATTTGTTATGTTTAACAATCGTTCTATTTCAATTTATTTACATAAAAACCGTAATAAATCATATATATAATCCTTGCGAAAGCGCATGATAATCCGTTCAGCAGTTTTGGAGTTTACGAGCATACAGACAGACAGACACGATTTTAAACAGATTTTATTTTATAACATGCAGTGAAGAGGTTCTCTTTATCTCCTGCCGAGATGACCCAGTGGTTAGAGCGCGTACATCATAACCGATGCTTGCGTGTTCAAGCCAAGGCAAGCACCAATGAATTTTCATGTGCTTATTATGTGTTTATAAGTTATCTTGAGCTCGGCGGTGAAGGAAAACATCGTGAGGAAACCAACATGTGCCTAATTTCAACGAAAGTTCGCCTCATGAATCCACTGACCCACATCAGAACAGCGTGGTGGAATATGCTCCTAACCTTCTCCTCAATGGGAGATCCAGCTGTCTTATATACTAAAGACTGGCTGTTACTATATACTATAAGGTATTAATAATGGAAAGGTTTACGAAAAGATGCCATCGGTTATACCTATGTATAAATATTGAGAAAGGGTTGATGCTTTCTACTTCTCTCAAAGTTAGATAAATATTTCGCGATATTAAACTATTTCAAACTATATCCTGTATTTCTGTGCCAAATTTCATTCAGATCCGATCGATCGTTCTAGAGTGACTGAGTTAAAACCATCCATCTGAACTTTACCATTCATTCATTCATTCCATATTAGAAATACTAATAAATGGCAAGTATCCTATTCATAATAAAAAAAGTCGCTGATAACAGTTCAACATCAAATTGTATCTATTAAACGTTACCACGAGTGTTCATGTGTATGAAATTATACGAAATAAAAGTACACCAATTTTTTGTTTGTTTATTTATTGTTTAACCAAACAGTCTTTTATAGAATCTTCTTCAGTTTATTATTAATATTTCCCGCTGCTATAATAACTACTACTGTCTTCTTTTCCTGAACTTCCAACTTTATTTTTCATTCGTTATTTTACACCATTCCCCTTACCGAAACTCGCTTTGCACGTATCCAATAAATCGCTAACTATTCTCTTATTGCATTCGTGGCTGAAGTATAATTGTAATCGCATTCGGTCCAGCTGGGATAAGCTCTGCGAGGGAGAAATCGTTAATCCAGGTTCCTGTAATACGATATGAAAAACAAGCTACAAACAAAATAGAATGCGTAATTACTATATATGTTCTGAGAGTATCAATGGACAGATAACATATTAATTATGCTCGCAACTTGTATTGCTACATATTGTGTCATGAAAATTATTTTGGATTAAGAGTGGATATGAAAATACTATTTTGTAAAAAACAAACCGCAATCATATAATGCATTTCTTACATTGACAATGAAACCTCCAAACTAAAATGTTACGTCATATTATGCCTGTACACTGGCTCACTCAACCTTTAAACAGAAACATAACAATATCTACTAAATATTTCTGTTTCGTGGTATAATTTCTGATGAATCCGTGGTGACTGCCCAAGTGAGCTTGCATAAAACCCTACCACCAAATAAATACGTCATAATTTTTTTTATCACAGATTATATAACATTACCAATGGAAGTACAGTCGGTCTGCCATTCATACTAAATGCTCGGTCGTGAAAGTGCATTACACTTAAAGGGTCATATTCCACAATATTGTTGTCAGCTGGCTGTTTACGGTACAGGTGACGATACTCTATTAAAAAAAATGGCTGTATAATATTTTCCTAAGGCTTGATTGTCCAGTTATCAATAAAAAATGAGATGGCAAAATAAAACAACTCATTTTTATGGATTTCCAAAGAATACTGATGAATTGTCAATAACCAAATCTAGGAATTTTGGTTGCAGAACGATAACAATTGCAAACTTCCACAAAGTTTGCTCAATAAAAATATTTTGTTAAAAAAATTTTTGAAATGTTTGTTAAAAATAAATAATGTAAGTATTCTTGATTGTATAAATGATAAAAAATTGAACGTGAACTTTGTATTTGTTTATTTTCAGAGAGGATGTTTTATTTTTAATAATAATTAGTATAATTTTGTTACTTAATTGGTGGAAAATTGTCTTGTAAGATTCTTCTTGATAGTATTAAAATACCGTATCAGACACCTTACATTTTTTATGCTATTAGTTGGCAGACGAGCATATGGGCCAGCTATGGTAAGTGGTCACCAGGGTGCTGTAAGAAACATTAATCATTCCTTTCATCGCCAACGCGCCACCAACCTTGGAATCTAAGACGTTATGTCAATTATGCCTGTGGTTACATATATAATAATATAGTTAAAATAACAATTCAAAAGTGCTTGTAAAAGCCTACATTAATTAACTTTGAAAAAAAAATATAATCATTGACAAGGTCTTTACTATATTTCATACCAGATTGAATGTTATTCCAAAGCACCCTTATGTATTTGTCACGTTGGGGATGTGTTACTTCATCTTTAAAACCAATTCCATGGAGCAAAGAGTGAAGCACATTTTTGAAAGATAGGCATTCGTAACCCAACACTAAAATCTGCATCAAAATGAAACATCAAAATTAAAATGCCATAGTCGTGACACGCAAACGTGGTCATAACTGCTTTATTTGAAAACAGCTGAACCTGCAACTTCGTCCATTTGAAATTTAGTCTGTGCCGACAGACCTTAAGGAACTTATTTACAACACAGGTGGTGAAAGTAACATACATCAAATATAATGTTTTATTAAAATTATACAGGCATCAAGTCTTTATAATAAAGTCTGAATAACATTTTATGATGTATTAGTGTGAGTGCAACTCATTCACACATAATCCAAAGGACCCCAAAATAAATCAGGCATAGGACGAACAGCTTTACATTAGACACTCGGTAGTGCACTTTTAGTTACACTGGCACACCCATCCTTCAAATCGGAACCCTATAGTACGAAGTGACTGGTGGAAGAATATCGGATGTGGTGGTGGAACATACCCATATGTACGTGGAAAGTACCAAGTCCTACTTTCAAGTGACATAGCCCATTAAGTACACTTACGATTTCGCCGCTTAGCATAAATCTAGGATCATGGACACATTCTCTCTCTCTATTATGATTAATAATGTGTATCCACGTCTTATTCAGAGGTTTTTCCGGTACAAGTTCGAATTTTATGCAGGAACTTGATTCGATAAGTTTCATTGCATATCGAACATATCTCTCGACGGTCGGACCATGGAAAGGAAAATAAATTGATAGTAGAAATTCGTGTTTCTTTTAATTTATGTTTACGCTATAGACTAATTATTACAAATTCGTCCATATAATCAAGGACAATTACTTTTAGAGAAAGGCAATTAGACTTTTTTATAGTTTTTTTTTTTTATTTTAGCATCCCCGTTACATTTAATGCATATATAATTTAAACACTATAGAACTGCTTTTAGGAATAAACACACCGAAAAACACGAACGTGGAAGGAAATTCACAAGTTAAGGTTATAACTACATTTATTTATATATATATATATATATTTAGTAAGAGAGTAAAAAATGATAAGGTTAGTCGGTTTGTCATCGTCAGTATGTCTTTTAATTATTACACAGTTATAATTATTATTATTATATTTAATATGCTAGTTTCCTGTAGTCTTTATTTTGGCTGTACAAAAAAACGTGTTCTTCATTAATTACTTACTCAAATTATTACTTAAGTAATTATCTTTATTTATATAATTGAGTGATCCAGTATTACTAATATAAAGGCTATATTTTAAGCCATGACTAGCGGCAAATTATTAAGGACTTTTACTATATTCAGCATAATATTGAAACATGATCATTGTGAGAATGCAATTCTTGAAATCCAAGCAATTGATACATCTTAGTTGACGAATGTTTGGCGGCGACAGTGTAACAAAGGGTTTATAATTAAAGTTATTTATTTCGGGATATTTACCACGTTTTTTATTTTTGTTCGGCGGAGCTCAATATTTCGACATAATCTACAAATGTTTTGTCTCGTAAACAAGTAAATATCCCGAAATCAATAACTTTAATAATAAAAATAACCATGTTAATTAAAAACCTTATAAAGGTTTTATAATTCGTAGTTTTTTTTTTATGGACAAGGATATCACTTGCTAACTTACTCCCTTGCTCAATAAAAAACTCTCCTAATCGGTCCTAAGATGAGCTCAATAAAGACTTTTATAATTAGGATTTTTATAATCAAGTAAAAATATATATCAAACTCACTGTAAGTCCGGTTATCCAGAAAATAATTGACAATGCCTTTGGGCCAATATTTGCTGACATCTCTTTGCAACTCCACCATTATCTCCGTCTTATTGTTCTGAATTGTATATACTACAGAGATATTCTTTTATTAATAATGTTTGTTTTACTGAAATCCATTATGATATTATTATTTTAATTCGTATTATCAAAATATTATGCATTCATTACTTATATATTTATTTAATTTACACATATAAATCATATAGAATTATACTTACTTTTTGGCGGTGCTTGGTCCAATCCTGCAACCAATTTATAAACATTGGTTCCAAATAATTGTGGTGTAAATTTATAATAATAACAACAAATTAAACAACTTACTAACATCAGAAATTTATATATATATATTATATTTATATAATAGTGTTAAAATAATTTGATGTAAAGAAAAATATTATATTGGTTAATATAAGGAAGCGATGAACAGTCGCCGTCATCTATCATCATCATCTATTAATCCTTAAAAATATATTAAATAAATATTTAAAAAATAAAACTTACTTCTGTCTCTTAAAAATTGGATTGAACAATGTACACAAGAAATAATTAAAGCACAATTTACAATTAAAATAGAACTCCACACTAACATAATTTAAATAGGAACTATACATCAATATGTTATGCTAAAGTATAGCACTATGAATAAAAAATGCGCTGCAATTAAAATTTTATTTCGTAGTTTCCCATTACACTTTTTTGTATTGCAATATGCAATAAAAATGTCCATATGTTCAAATATGTACACATATAGACATTTTTATTGCATATTGCAACTCCCACTCCTATTTTTATTTGCAATTTCAAAATAATATACATTTGTGGACCTAATGATAATGAAAAAAAAATTGTTACAAAACCATTATTTAACGGAATGATGGTTATTTGATACTCCCGTTAAGCGAAAACGAATCTCAGGTTGTTCAAACTAAATTCGTTCAATCTAAAGGCACCTCTTAATCTCAAGAGAGAACATAAACTTCTTACTTCTTATAATACGTTGAGTATATATTAGACATTATTAGACATAATAGAGGTGACGGTAGAAAATAGTTAATATTGATTATACCAATTCTTCATAAACAGAGCTATACCCCAGACTTCTGGCAGACTTCTTTTTGAGTTTATGTTCATCTAATTTTAATCTAATAACTAGTAGTAGGGCTTTGCGCAAGCCCGTCTGGGTAGGTACCACCCACTCATCAGTTATTCTACCGCCAAATAACAGTACTCAGTATTGTTGTGTTCCGGTTTGAAGGGTGAGTGAGCCAGTGTAACTACAGGCACAAGGGACATAACACCTTAGTACCCAAGGTTGGTGGTACAGTGACGATGTAAGGCATAGTTAATATTTCTTACAGCTTCATTGTCTATGGGTGATGGTGACCACTTACCACCAGGTGGCCCAAATGCTCGTCCGCCAACCTATACCATAAAATTAAATTAATTAAAAAAAAATTGTAATTCATCTCAGCAATGTAATATCTAATAGGGCGAGCATGAAACTGAGCCTCAAGATTCCCATACCCACCCATCCACAACAATATGGTCGCCGAGGTTGGGTTCATTTTGGTGCAGTTTAGAGTAGAGTCAGCTTAATTGCAATAGACCAAATACTTTATCCAAAATCATCAGCCAGATAATCGGACCGAAAAATGTAATATTAATTATAATATAACATAATATCAAAATAGTAATACACTTGACGACTTCCGTGGTCGAGTGGTGGGAACACCGGTTTTCATGGGTACGCCTCTCCGAGGTCCCGGGTTCGATTCCCGGCCGAGTCAATGTAGATTATCATTAGTTTTCTATGTTGTCTTGGGTCTGGGTGTTTGTGGTACCGTCGTTACTTCTGATTTTCCATAACACAAGTGCTTTAGCTACTTACATTGGGATCAGAGTAATGTATGTGATGTTGTCCCATATTTATTTATTATTATTTAATGTAAGCCAAAATCGGCTTACATAATAAATTAAAAAAATATATTTTAAATAGACTAAACCAAGAGGATTAAAGTTACAATGTTAATTTTAGCGCAAGAGGTGACAGGGCTGCCAGTGGAGAGGATTTATATTTTATTTCAGGTTTAGACTAAATTTTAACGAAGAGTAATAACTTTTAGAAAATTATTTAACTATCGGAAAAATACTTTAATTTTTTTTATACAAACTCGAAGCGTCATTTATGGTCGTCAGAGTGGTCATGAGCAATTTATCAAATAATGTAATATTTTGTAAACGACAACAATTTCAATAGTACTGTTTGATAATTTACATTACATTCCAACCAATCCCTGTAGCCCACGGCAGTCAAAAAATCAATCATACTCAATTATTCTTTATTGAATAACAGTCAATAAATATGTACGCTCTTTTTACGCAATTTACGTGATTTTGAAATCGCACTATACACTGAGTAATGTTATTTACTATTTTACTCATAGGAGAATATAACACATACAGTTGTTTTAAGAAATTTTATTAAATTAAATCAATTTATAAATAAAAACATATATAAAATATTCGTGATCTGTTTCACATTTAATTCTTATCACAGTGAAACGGAATGTTTTGTCGAAATTAACTTTACGCGTAACGTAATCAAGAACAAACTTCAGCCGGCTGTCAACCAAGAAAGTCAATAAAATAGTGTCGGCAAAATTTAATCGCATTTTAAAATACGCTTAGTAGTAATAGTATTACTCGAGCAATAAACATCACAGCCGAAAAGCAGTAATTTTATATTTATATTGAAAATGCTGCGGTTAATAACATTCGTGTGTGTCATATTTACCGTTCCATCTTCATACTTAGCATCAACAAGTATCAGCGGTTCAATTGAATTGGATGAATTTACTTTCGACAAAATAATAAATAAATTTGAAGCAACTGTAGTAAAATTTGATGTCGCCTTCCCATACGGTGATAAGCATGATGCTTTCGTGGCGCTCGCTAAAGAATCGAAGGACATCGAAGATTTACTATTCGCTGAAGTAGGAGTTAAGGACTATGGCGATAAAGATAATGAAGCTCTTGCAAATAAGTATGGCGCTTCAAAAGATAACTTCCCGTTGGTAAAATTATTTTTAAAAGGTAAAAGCGAACCCATTACCTTCGATGATAGTAAAGGGTTTACTAGCGACCAGTTGCGTCGGTTTATTCGCGACAAAAGTGAGATATACTTAAGCTTACCAGGCTGCATTAAAGATCTTGATTTGCTTGCTATCAAATTCAAAAACTCTGACAAAGATACACGTAAAAATGTCCTCAAAGAAGCTGAGAATGTTCTAGAAAAACTAGGCAGCAAGGTATGTATTATTCACTCAATTTACATTTACAGCAGGCATTTTTTATATTATTGTTCGTAATAAATATCTTATTGGAATTCGAAAATAAATTATCATTCAGCAATTGTAATATAAAAGTTTGTATATTGTTTTCCAGGCAAACCCAACTGGGAAGATCTACAAAACTATAATGGAGAAGGTTCTAGAAAAGGGTGACGAGTTTATTAAAACCGAAATAGCAAGAGTTAAAAAAATATTAGATGATAAAATCTCAGACAAAAAGAGGAATGAACTAAGTGGAAGATTGAACATCCTTCAGTCTTTTACATTTAATCAAAAACAAAATAAAAAAGAAGAATTGTAACAGTCTTAAATATTGCCTATCAAAATAGTATATTAGTTAAAACTATTAATAATAAATTTTCTTTTGTAAATATTTTATTGTAAATTTTAAGTATGAATATACATTTTAAAATATTGAACTCTCAAATATTCTGAATATTTTATTCAGTTTATGCATTCCATTATTTGGTAAATAAAAAATATTCAGTCTGATTTATTTTATATGTGGGGTTTGAGAATTAATGATGCACGCATTTGTGTTCACGCAATAAAGGTTTGAAAGCAAACAGCTGTTTTATTAGAAGTTGTTCCTTCATTGAAAATCTATATTTATTATAATTTTCATCAAATCTAGACAACAGCATACAAGTGCCAGTTTATAGTCCAAAAATATTTGTTTAAAACTACATGAATAGTAAAAAACATCCAATTTCTTTATGTGAAAAATTTTGATATAAAATGGATACAGTAGTTCATTTTGAAAACAAACAAATTATAAAATGATATGTAATGTATTACAAAATTGTTGAATGCATGAAATCTTAAACTATAAAAATAACTATTCGAGAATAATCACATCAAATCCAATGATCACAAAATTCGAATGTAACTTGTTACATTTTAAAATTCAATAACTAGAGACATTTCAATACATAAGTTTAATAATATAAACTATTTTTCTAGTATTAAAAAAATCATAAGTAAAATATGTACTAATAGTATTTTATTATAATGAAACAAAACACTACTCTAAAAAAATATGATCCATATAAATGAGCGAGTAATCACTTATTATTGCATAACTTTATTAGACATGTGAATACCAAAATGAATTTATTACAATACAAGCTCGTAAGCATGCACACCTTCCCATACATTACACAAAACATTTTTGTGTTTACTCGTAGATGACAATTTGTATTACTCACAAATTTTAAATGGATCAGCTTCATCTAAAATTACCACTAACTACTATGTTGTTTACCACTTTATAACAAATGCAAAATTCCTTCAATGATATTGAAGATAAAATTAACCTTTTTACAAAAACAAATGGAATTTATGTAGTAAATGCATTACTCTGACTTTTCACTGTCCACTTTTAGTTCTTTAAGTTGTAATATGACACCTTCAGATTCTTCGTTTTCACCTTTTTCTTTCTTTGCCTCCTCGTCCACTGTCTTTTCAGAACTTTTCGGCTCTGGAGTATCTGTATCTTCACTTCTTGTGATACTACTCTCATCATCTGAAGACTGATCTTGAGTGTAAAGACTGCACTTAGTTCTGACAATTTCTTGGGCTTCAGCAAATTTCGTTTTCCATAGTTCTGCATCTGAAGGAAAAAATCTTTGAAATATACCCATGTAATATCTTCAGAATATATTAATTAATTAAGTACACTATACTTTTAAAAATATTAACTTTTAACTATTGGATTTTTGATTTTATTTACATATTTGATCCTCTCATAAAATTTAACTTTTGATTTACGCTTATATATTATATGCTTATATGAAGTTATTAAACCCTAGGTTTTAGAATAAACCTCAAACTGGAATCCAAAATCTTTGTTTAATTAGATTAATTTAATTACTTACTTTGAGGATTACCAAATTTTATAGCAAGCAACTCCTGCTTGCATGTTTCATCTGCATAATCAGCGAAAACAGACCAATTGAAGGCCTTGTCAGACCCGCAATGGACATTCATACGAATATCCGGAGTAATGAAGTGATTGGCACAAACTTTTAATGTTTTGTCACGTCTCATTACTACTCGTACTGAATTATTTGCTTTATGACGTAACAATTTTATATCACCAGTACCCCGCTCCTAGAACATATATTTATAATTATGTCTAACTAAGCATAACAATCATTTCAAATTATCAGTGTAAAGTGTACATAAAACATGTACATACAATTTACTTCAAAAATTTATTAATAATCCATAAAAAATTATATTTATTAAATTAGAAGAAAACCTACATATGCATATAACATAAATTAATTCCATGAGTTGATAATAATTTTTCATAAATGTATAACATATTTAACTAGAAAAATTCGGAAAATTTCCAATGCTTACCTTACTCTTAGAAACTTCTGTTTGGTCAAATTAAAAAAAAAATTTAAAAATATAACCTTATTTTTTTTTAATTTTTGTTTTTATTCATATTTAAAAAAAGTATAATATGTTTGACTAACCTTCCACTCGTGATCGTGAGTGTCATATCTGTAGAGCCTCGCGCGGATCTTGCAGAGCTCTTCCTCTTCCTCCTCATTGGTTTGTATATCAACGAGTGGCAAAGACACAATAGGCTCATAATGTGGATCGTGCTCTGGCGTCTCCACTTCTCCGCCTTCGCTTTCACTGTTACGCCTCACGCTCTCCTCCGTCTAAATAAAGTATCGAATAAAATAAGAAAAACCACACGAAAACGAATTATATGATAAGTTCAATAAACATATATTCAACAATTACCGGCGAAGACATTTCTTTAAAAAGTAGCTCTTATTAACTTTTGTCAACACAATTATGTTAAAATATTGTCTTGTATTTAGTATTTCAAATATTTAAAATATAATAACAATCTAACCAAAATACAAAAGAAACAAACTTGATTAGCTGTTACTGGTTCGTCCACAGATAAATAAAAGTTGATAATTTTCTATTTAATAAGTATTAAATACTTTATCATGGCAATACACTACTCATTTCAAATCTTAGTTACTTTGATTTAATGTTTGTCGAAACGCTTGCCCTTGGAGTAGTGGTGCAAAAAGCTGCATCATAAGTATAACACCTCGCCTCACTGCCTCCACTGGTGACACGCGAGTTGGTTCGTTTTTTTGCCCAGAGGATCGGAATTGCGATTCAACGGGGAAATGCTGCTAGCATTCTTGCTACCATTCCACGCGGTCAAGATTTATACAGTAACTAGTTTTAGTTGATATTTGTATATATTTAAGCATTTAATGTTATTAATTATATGTTAATAAACGCTTCTTATTTGAAGTTTAAACGGTTATATCTTCATCAATCTCCTGCACTTATCCCAATTTAATTTGCCATCAGCGTGGGGCGTTCGGCGTCGCAGGATGTTGTCTTCTTCCATATTTCTCTAATTAACTTTATCTCACAAATAACAATCGTGTTGTCCTTATCGTATTTTAGACAATCCATTCATTGCTTTTTTGGTCGTTCATTTCCTCTATATTCTTCATGCTCAAGACTTTCATAACAACTTAGTCCTCATTTCTACGCATAACATACCACATAAAAGCTTCTCGGTTACCAGTTTCACTTTCAGACTTCCTCTTAATTACCAATTTCTTAATCTTATTAATATGCATAATACCACACGCTCCTATTAACGTTCTCATCTCTGGAAGCACTTTTCCGTGTCACAGTTACAACTCTCTAATTATGTAAAAATACAGCAAGGAGTAGCCTTCCGGGTGAAAAGCCGTTTTGTGATGCACTCACTCAATACGACTCTTGATTGCCAGAATCGCAAACAAATCTCAATTCACAGAACCATACACTCTACTCAAAAAGTTAACAGAAGCACTTGACTTTGACTTTGAAACAGGCAATCCATGAAACTCTTCACAGTGGATGTGATCGACTCTAAAGGGATCTTAAAAAAAGTACAGGCGAAATGATAAACTCCTCCTTTTTGAATTCGGTTGAAAAAGAAAGTCAACAAGGAGCTTTTCCAGCCCAAATTAATTTATTAAAGCACTCCTAAAGCTATGCTACTAAAGTTTGGCACAATCGGTAGCATAGCATTGTGTGTTGTATATAATTTACAGTTTTATTTAAGTTTATTTCTATAGAGAGCTAGTCTACTTGAGAAGAGCGTCCATCCAACCTCAAAAGTAGAACTTAAAAAGATTTACCATTATTGGCTGTGGCCATCTGGTTGCGAAGAATAGCCTGGATATGTGGAGTATTAAATATTCCACATAGGGATATGGAATGAAGTATTTAGCATCGATTTTATTAGTAAATCCAAAATTAAAAACTGATACTGTAGAATGCACACTAATTTTGAAAAACAAATACATTTGGAGTTTAAAATATGAGGTAATTTTATTATAAACAATTAAAAATAAGAAAGTACATTTTATTAATATCAGGGCAATATTCAGATAAAATTTTTTCACGATAAATCATTTTTATAAACTGGTAAGATGTTACCTTTTAATGTTACCCCTTCTCTGTACAATGTTTTACCTACCTACCTACCTACGACAAAATCAATAACAAGAAGAAAAACTTCACAAGTGTCAAACTCAGAAAGCTTGAACAAGTGTATTGTCGGCCTTCTTGGGTTTATTGAGTTTAAAAATAACAATCAGAATTGTTCAATGTTTTAAATATAATAAAATATATATTTTAAAATTAAATATTCAGTGCTATAACTAGAAACGGAACGGAAGTCAATAAACTCCATATCCAAAACAGTCGACCTATATATCGTTTATAGTTTATTTCGAGATTTCTTATATTTCAACAGTGTCCTGGATTAATATTCTACTTTACTTGTGTTGTCCTAAATTAAGAATACTGGGTAAGCACTATTCAACATTTTATGAGCAAGAATAGTTATCTTTTTATTTTTTTCTAATAGGTATAGCAAAGTTATTAATATTTACTTTATTTTAACGTTTAAAACATATACAACGTTACAATGACGATACTATAATTAAAACTTATTTATTACAGATCATAGTTACAAGTCAGCTGAAGTAAAAAAAACAAACATTCCGGTTGACATAAAGATGCAAAATATAGCGAAGTTGATAACAGAGCAACTTCGCAACCCAAACGAGCTTGATATTAGCTTAAGGATGGAGTTTGGACCATTTGAAACCGTACACAAATGGAAACGGATGTCTGAATGTTATGAGTTTGTGGGGGCAAGGTAGGTCATTTTATTCTTTATTTGAAATTTAAAAAATAATAAACTTGATACAAACTAACATTTGAATCTCACTAAGCATTGTGCCAGTAATAGAATGCACATTCTGTTAAAATAATAACATTAATTAATTATTTATATTATTTACATAGAATAACAAAAAATACTATGTAAACCACAATATCATACCCTATTATTAACTGTAGAACTAATGTATTTAGAACTTTCAATAGACAAAGCTATGACATAAAATTATATCAATAATATAAATTAAATCCAAGCATTTTCTATTATGGTATACTATGTATACTATATAATTTTATGACATATTACAATATGAATATGTTATATGTATTATTGTTAGTGTAGTTGATAAAATTGTAAAATTTCAGACGAAGTAAACACACTGCAGTTGCTTACAAAGATGCAATTTATGTGTTTGGTGGTGACAATGGCAAGTCTATGCTGAATGATCTCATAAGATTCGATATTAGAGAAAAATCATGGACTAAAACCGGATGTATGGGCACTCCTCCAGCCCCGAGGTATCATCATTCTGCTGTGGTAAGATTCAGATCTCAGTTTGTTTTGCTTGTAGTCACACTACTGGCTCTATCATATATACTCATATATATACACTTCAAACTTGAATACAGCAATACCTAGTATTGCTGTGTGACAATACAATACCCGATATGAAGGTGGTACCCACCGAGTCCGGCTTGCACAAAGCCCTATTGCCATAAAAAAAAATATTCATTATCATCATTAATTTTAAAAATTGTTTGTTAACCTCTGTATTTTTTTGTTTAAATATTTACAGTAATTTTTATATCCTAATACAAATCATTTGTCTCAATAGCATAAAAATATATTAAATAAAATTAAAATTCTAGTTATAATGCATTTTAATTATTATGTAAATATTAAGTATGTAAGTAATCTGATTTCATTATATTATAATAATAGTGAATGCAGTTAATGTGGAATATTTATAAGAATTTTAATTTTTTTATAGGTACACAGATCTTCAATGTTTGTATTTGGTGGCTACACTGGTAACATTTTGGCAAATTCGAATCTGACCAATAAAAATGATCTATTTGAATACAAGTTCCAAAGTGCTCAGTGGGTACAATGGAAATTCACTGGCCAGTAAGTGAACAATTTGTTAAAAAAAAAAAATTTAAACAAAGAAAAAGAGGTAGAAATAACACTTTTTCTTTTTCAGAGAGCCAGTACCACGATCGGCTCACGGCGCTGCCGTTTACGACGACAAGTTGTGGATATTTGCTGGCTATGATGGGAATGCCCGCTTGAATGACATGTGGACGATTAACTTAGTGGTAAGTAAAGTATTCTCCAACTTCAAAAGCTACAATTGCAAAAAATAGTTTTTTGTATTTTTTAGGTAAAGTTTTAAGAATTAATTCTATAAATTAAGTAAGAAAAGATAGTTTCTATTTCTAGTAAAAAATGTTTATGTGAAAAAAATATTTTAATTTATTCCATTGGATGTTGTGAGTGGTCGGAGTTTTATTTGAGTTTGCCCATCGCAGGGCGAAAACCTGAGATGGCCCAGTGGTTAGAACGCGTAGGCAAGCACCGCTATATATATGTGCTTAATTTGTGTTTATAATTCATCTCGTGCTCGGCGGTGAAGGAAAACATCGTGAGGAAACCTGCATGTGTCTAATTTCATCGAAATTCTGCCACATGTGAATTCCACCAACCCGCATTGGAACAGTGTGGTGGAATATGTTCGAAACCCTCTCCTTAATGGAAAAGGAGGCCTTATCTCAGCAGTGGGAAATTTACAGGCTGGTACTTTACTTTAACGCACGCAACAGTGAGTAGGAATACTCACTGTTGCGTCGCAATATATTTACAACAATATCATGTATATTCACAGTAAAATTGATAACTTTGATAAAATCAGTGATAATCATTGTATATGCACTAGAAGTAAGGATAAGCTTATAACGCCAAGTTTCCGACTCCGCAAAGTCAATAAATCTTTCTTGGGGCAAGTAATCCATTTCTATAATAAAATTCCACAGATATTTTTAACTTTGCCGTCTCGTAAATTCAAATCGTTTATAAAAAATACATTGGTGAAAAAGGCGTATTATTCGATACAAGATTTTGTAGATGATAAAAAAGCGTGGAATTAATACCTGTTGACTTCCAGGCAGGATGTATTGATTTAATAATTGTATTGACTTAAAGATTGACTAACATGACTGTATTTTTTTAAATGTTGAAAAAGAGTAACTACTGAGTTTCTTGCCGGTTCTTCTCGGTAGAATCTACTTTCCGAACCGGTGGTAGCTTCATTTAATTGTTAAATGACGATACCAAAGTGCTTGTAAAAGCCCACTTGAATAAAGTATACTTTGATTTTTGATTTTGATTTTTAACTTTACTTTAGGGCGAAAACCACCAATGGGAGAGTGTGGAGCAAAAGGGCGACTGCCCGCCGACGTGCTGCAACTTCCCGGTGGCCGTCGCTCGCGGGAAGATGTTTGTGTTCAGCGGCCAGAGCGGCGCCAAGATCACCAACGCCCTCTTCCAGTTCGACTTCGAGACACACACGTGAGAGAAAGCACACTTGGTCCAATAGGACCCTGACCCCTTGGGTCAGAAATCAATGACACGGCTGCCACAGGCTACCGTAGAGGAAAAGCACCCGGATTGATTGCACACTTGATAAAATAAACATTATGTATCATGGCCGTTACCGAGCTAACTACGGCACGTGAGTAAGCTCAAACTCAAATTATTTTATTCAATATAGAAGTATTACACTTTTTTATATTGATGGTCAATTGAAACACTACCACTGGTTCGGAAAAGAAAATACCCTGACCTGAAAAGAAAGGTTTTTTTTGTCTCATATATTATATAAACAATATAATATGAAATGAAATAGCCAGGAGGCGATTGTTTCATTCCCAAGGTGTGCTATCGATTATAAACTCACTAATTGTATAATACAATACAATTATACATCAAAACAACTGAACAAGAGTTCCTTATTATTTTATGAGATCGTAAATGCAGAAATATTTACATTACACACATTTAATTTTTAAAGAGGAAGGCGTCTTACAGCGACCGACAGTGACCAGTTACATGAATTACTTTGACGACCTCCATGGTCGAGTGGTGTGTATTCCGGTATTTATGGGTACGCCACTCTGAGGTCCCGGGTTCGATTCCCGGCTGAGTAGATGTAGAAGGTTTATCAGTTTTCTATGTTGTCTTGGGTCTGGATGTTTGGTACCTTCGTTACTTCTGATTTCCATAACACAAGTGCTTTAGCTACTTACATTAGGATCAGAGTAATGTATGTGATGTTGTTCAATATTTATTTATTATTATAATTGTATCTACAGAGATATATTTGAATGTATATCCTACTACTATTATAAAGGCGAAAGTTTGTATGTATGGATGTATGGATGTTTGTTACTCTTTCACGTAAAAACTACTGAATGGATTTGAATGAAACTTTACCACAATATAGCTTATACATCAGAATAACACATAGGCTACAATTTTTGAGGTTTCTAATGTGAGGTCGGAAAAAAACACATTTTATTCGCTTACATTGCAAACGCTGACTGAATCCTACAAGATAGATCAAAACAATGTACTACAGTATTGTACAACTTAAAAAAGTCTACAAAAAAGTCCGTGATGGTATATGTTTATCTCTTAGGAATAACCCACAATAACAATTTTTTATCCTTTACTTTGTACGAGAAATAATGGCATATTTACGAAGCGATTTTAAGCGATTACTTGACTAGACGGGACGAATCTGAAGTCCACGCGAACGAAGTCGCGGGCAAAAGCTAGTCTCTAATATACTCACTCGTATGCACGCATCAAGACACAGACAAAGTGAAA
Organism: Vanessa cardui; assembly: GCF_905220365.1. Taxonomy (NCBI): domain Eukaryota; kingdom Metazoa; phylum Arthropoda; class Insecta; order Lepidoptera; family Nymphalidae; genus Vanessa; species Vanessa cardui. The sequence goes on along the minus strand of NC_061132.1, from coordinate 13,768,538 downwards.
AATATAGTAATCCGAAAAAGAACAAAAGTAACTGATGCTCTAATTTTTGCCTTGCAAAGAAAATGGAAGTGGGCGGGTCATGTCGCCAGGTACAGGGACAAATTGGTTGGGTCCAAAAGGTACAAGAGCAAGAGGCCGGCCATATTCAAGATGGGCAGATGAGCTAATAGCAGCGGTTGGCCAGGAATGGATGGTTGCTGCCAGGGTTAGAAAAAGATGGAATTCCTTGGAGGAGGCTTTTACCCGTAGGGGGTCCACACAACAATACAATAGCACGCGAAATGCTCAATAATTAAATTAGATTGTTATATTTTTTTATATTTAGTTAATTTGCATGTTACGTATTTTGTTGATTTTTTTTTTTTTAATTATAATTTTTTGTGTGGAAATAAATAAAGGTGTAATAATAATAATAAAAAGTATGCAACACACACAATCTCCTTAATACATACACTGAAAAGATTACAAAATACTTAGAACTGGCTAATAAGATTAAAAGGCAATGACAAGTAGATAACATAAAAATCTTGCCCATTGTAATATCTACAACGGGCGTTGTCCCGAAAACTCTATCGAATAACCTAAATGCCCTGCAAATGCCCTCATCCACCATCAGACTCATTCAGAAAGCAGTTATCCTCAATACTTGCCGTTTCACTCGTAAGTTCTTAGCATTATCAGATCCTTAATTTAAAGGCCGATACACTTGGCTTAGGCTCGTGTATCATTTCCACTACCCCTCTAAAAGGGAGAAAAAACAGAAGAGAAACATAATAATAATAATAATGCATAGAACTGAAGCGTCAGTGGCGTGCGGACACCATCCATATTGTTCCCATAGTCATCTCATCAACTGGGGTCGTACCCAAAAGCCACGTAGACTTGATATATTACACATTCCTCATCACACTAATGATTTACTCCAAAAGGCAGTAATCCTTAACACTTGCCGCCTCACTCGCAAGTTCATTACGACTTCATCCATCTCAGCTGCTTATACTATTACTTAGCTCCTACTAACGCTTGGCTACGGCCCGCGTGTGTAGGATTCAGTTACCTCATCTACACTAATATTATAAAGAGGAAAACTGTTTGTTTGGTTGTAATGAATAGGCTCAAAAACTACTGGACCGATTTTAAAAATTCTTTCACCATTCGAAAGCTAAATTAATCCCGCATAACATAGGCTACATTTTATTTTGAAAAAAAAATAGGGTTCCGTAAGATATTTTGGGTTTTTCGGACAAAAAAGGAAAAAATCTACCAAAAAAGTTGTTTTTTTTGCGTATGATGCCTAAACTATAAAAGATAGAACTATAAAATGTTCTAACTCCGGTCCTTAGAGGGCATAATAGCCTCCGACCCTAAGAACCTCATCAGATTCGTGGCTGATGTTGGTCTGGTTGAGGTGTTGTGATCACGAATTTGAGGTTTATCACAATAGATCCAAGCGCCGGTTGCAGTAATTCTTCAAATGTGACCGTGCCTCAGCAGTAGGGATATTAAAAGACTGATTATGAACCGTTATCTACGCGGGCGAAGCCGCGGACGACCGCTAGTAAGAGATAAAAGTAAAATAACAATATAATAATAATGCACGCATCGTCGCGGGCAGGTGGAGCCGCGTGTGCACGGAGCACCTGCTGCGCAGCGCGGGCCCGGCGCCGGCGCGGCGCTACGGACACGTCATGCTGCAGCACGACCGACACCTCTACGTGTTCGGCGGCGCGGCCGACAGCACGCTGCCCTCCGACCTGCACTGCTACGACCTCGACACGCTCGAGTGGTAAGCACTCAACTATACCTTAGGGGTTGTCCATTAATCACGTGATCTTTTTTTAGCATTTTTTAACCCCCCCTCCCCCATTGGTGATACGTAGTGAGGTTTAAGACCACCTCCCCTCCCCCTTCTCAACATCACGTGTATTTTTAGTACCTACAACGAATCTTAAAATTTTCTGAATATTATCTTAATTTAAATACAGGTATAAACTATAATCTTATTTTATTCTGAAATTAAGGACCATATTTGTTAAAAAATCGCGCATTAGACGAAAAAATAAATACACGAGATATCTTACTACAACCCCCCCTCCCCCTTGTGTTATTTTCGTGATTTTTATCAAACCCCTCCCCCCCCCTTTCAAGCCTCACGTGATTAATGGACAACCCCTTACCACCTTACCTTATGGCACATTTAAAGGCACTAGGCATCTGTTGAAGAAGAGTTTTTTTTTTGTTTTTGTTTTTATGGAATAGGTTGGCGGATGAGCATATGCGCCACCTGATGGTAAGTGGTCACCATCATCCATAGACAATGACGCTGTAAGATATATTAACTATTCCTTACATCGCCAATGTGCCCACAACCTTGGGAACTAAGATGTTATGTCCCTTGTGCCCGTAGTTACACCGGCTCACTCACCCTTCAAACCGGAACACAACAATACTGTGTACTGTTATTTAGTAGAACGACTGGTGAGTGGGTCGTACCTACCCAGACGGGCTTGCGCAGAGCCCTACCACCAAGAAAATTTATTAATTTCATACATAATTCGTAAACCCTCTTTCTCAGACGTGCTCCGCAAGAATTATACCCGTCCTGTTTAACAATGTATGCCAAAATAATTAAAGCATAGATCCATATTGCCCTTGCCAATTTGAAAGAAGTATACAAAATAAAATTATTAATAGTCAAAATTGTTGTTTTCATGCAATACAACGAAAAAGCTTGCATATTCTATGTGATTGAAATATGCATTGCAAAATTGTAATGTTAGAATTAGCAAGTAACACAGTATGATAAGTGTAGAAGTTATGAAGACCTATATCATTTGTTGATGGAATGTGGCAAGACTCAGAATGAGAGAAAGTTACTTTTATGTAATTTAAATGTATGTTTGGTCAATCTTGGATTTTTTCAGAGTATTCTAGCAGATCCTTCGTCAGAATCTGCTAGGATGCTCCTGGAGTTCTACTTAATCACAATAAAATTAATAATGTAAAACCAGAGGAAAAGGGTACAATGGGACTGACGTACCTATGTTGGACAAAAGTCCCAAAATAAAATAAGATTAAAAAAAAAAAAAGTAATACAGTAGTGGTGGCTAACGCCCGTGGTGGCAGGTCGGTGGTACACCCGGCGCCCGAGTCGCAGATCCCGTCGGGGCGGCTGTTCCACGCGGGCGCCGTGGTGGGCGACGCCATGTACATCTTCGGCGGGACCGTCGACAACAACGTGCGCAGCGGCGACCTCTATCGCTTCCAGGTACATCGTACATTAGATATAATTCCAAATATATTCCATTTCCTTAAAAAAATAAAATAAAATTTATTTTGTATTATTTTGCTGTCTCTACTCTTATCCGTCGTACGCACAATAAGGCATCTGATCAGCACGAGCGTCACTCACTCATCCTAATGATCTCTCCAATCATAATAATTTATCATATTGGAATGATACATTGTGATGTGATGCTGGTTACCTCTAGACATTGATGCCATTTTAAACAATTTCTTACCTCAACCAATGTGGGACCAAGTAAACTCTAATGGCTATTAAGCCTGTTACACTGGCTCACTCACCCTTCAAAGCAGAAAAAAAAAACACAATTCTAAGTACTGCTTTTTGGCGTAAAAAATACCTGCAGAGTGGTTGGTAGTGGTACCTACCAAGAGCTTGCATAAAGCCGACCAAATAATTTATATAAAAGATGTAAAGATTTCATCTCATTTTACAGCTTTCAAACTACCCGCGGTGCACACTACACGACGACTTCGGACGCATTTTGAAATCGCAGCAGTTCTGCGACGTGACTCTCCTGGTGGGAGCCGAGCAGACTGAAGTGTTCGCCCATCAGGCCATGCTGGCTGCGAGGTCGCAGTACCTGAGAGCTAAGATCAAGTAAGAATTTTTACAACTGCCTTACATTTAATATGTCAACAGGATCTATATCGACAGTTACTTCTGGTAATAAGAAGACAAAATATGACTGCTCTTTGTTATTCTATGCGTTCTGATGAGACAGACCGACGGATAGACAGACAAAGAAATTATCTTATAAGGTTTAATTTTTCTTTAGAGATACGGAACTCTAAAAATGAACACATGATGGTTCTTTTGTATTTACGTATATTGATGATATATAAAGTTAAGCATGTTTTTTTTGCACGATCAAATAAATTATATTAATAACTAGCGGTCGCCCGCGGCTTCGCCCGCGTAGATAACGGTTCATGATCAATCTTCTAATATCCCTATTGCTGAGGTACGGTATCAACATTTGAAGAATTACTGCAACCGGCGCTTGGATCTATTGTAAACCTCAAATTCGTGATCACATCACCTCAGCCAGACCAACATCAGCCACGAATCTGATGAGGTTCTTAGGGTCGGAGGTCATTATGCCCTCTAAGGACCGGAGTTAGAACATTTTATAGTTCTATCTATTATAGTTTAGGCATCATACGCAAAAAATCAAGATTAGATTAGTAGATTTTTTCCTTTTTTGTCCGAAAAACCCAAAATATCTTACGGACCCCTATTTTTTTTTCAAAATAAAATTTAGCCTATGTTATGCGGGATTAATTTAGCTTTCGAATGGTGAAAGAATTTTTAAAATCGGTCCAGTAGTTTTTGAGCCTATTCATTACAACCAAACAAACAAAGTTTTCCTCTTTATAATATTTGTGTAGATGGCAAAATAGTATAGATGAGAACATCATATTAAATTGGATGGAGAAGGGAGAGAAAATAAGGGGGGTATTTCTATATTATTTCATTTAAGACACAAAATGTCTTTGATCTAAGATGATTATAATATAAATTTCTAGAGAAGCGAAATTGGCTCTCGCCAAACGCATAGCGGCGGGCGAGGAGAAGGCTGAAGAGTGCTCGTACAAGTCCCGGCCCCAGCTCACCGTCATCTTGCACGAAGCGACGCCCGAGGCCTTCAACATGGTCCTCAACTATATTTACACCGACAGAATCGATCCCACTGAAAAAGGTATTTGAAATTTATTTAATATTAGCTACTCCTCGTAATTTCACTCGTCTACTTGCATTATATGTCAACTTCAATTTCACTTTCAAAGATCCCATTAAAATAAGTATATACTTTGACAGGAGTATCTATATTATTACTTGGTGGGGGTGGGCTTTGTGCAAGCCCGTCTGGGTAGGTACCACCCACTCATCAGTTATTCTACCGTCAAATAACAGCACTCAGTATTGTTGTGTTCCGGTTTGAAGGGTGAGTGAGCCAGTGTAAGTACAAGCACAAGGGACATAACATCTTAGTTCCCAAGGTTGGTGGCGCGTTGACGATGTAAGGAATAGTTAATATTTCTTACAGCGTCATTGTCTATGGGTGATGGTGACCACTTACCATCAGGTGTCTCATATGCTAGTCCGCCAATCTATAACATAAAAAAAAATCATATATAATATATAAGTTGTTTGACGAGGAAAACGCTACAGATTGAACCTGTAATCTGTTCTTTATCATGACCCGAGCGGGTTGAGTGCTTGCGACCGTAGTCCCTTTAACATAACGCTGCGGCGCCGGCAGACGAGGACCCCGAGTCGCCGGCCACCATCCTGCTGGTGATGGAGGTGCTGCGCCTGGCGCTGCGCCTCAACGTGCCGCGGCTGCGCGGCCTGTGCGCGCGCTACCTGCGCGCCAACCTGTGCTACGGCAACGTGCTGCCCGCGCTGCACGCCGCGCACCGCGCGCAGCTCGCCTGCATCAAGGAGTACTGTCTGAGGTGCGTGCCCCCCCCCCTCGCCCCCGTGCTACGGCAACGTGCTGCCCGCGCTGCACGCCGCGCACCGCGCGCAGCTCGCCTGCATCAAGGAGTACTGTCTGAGGTGCGTGCCCCCCCCCCTCGCCCCCGTGCTACGGCAACGTGCTGCCCGCGCTGCACGCCGCGCACCGCGCGCAGCTCGCCTGCATCAAGGAGTACTGTCTGAGGTGCGTGCCCCCCCCCCCTCGCCCCCGTGCTACGGCAACGTGCTGCCCGCGCTGCACGCCGCGCACCGCGCGCAGCTCGCCTGCATCAAGGAGTACTGTCTGAGGTGCGTGCCCCCCCCCCTCGCCCCCGTGCTACGGCAACGTGCTGCCCGCGCTGCACGCCGCGCACCGCGCGCAGCTCGCCTGCATCAAGGAGTACTGTCTGAGGTGCGTGCCCCCCCCCCCTCGCCCCCGTGCTACGGCAACGTGCTGCCCGCGCTGCACGCCGCGCACCGCGCGCAGCTCGCCTGCATCAAGGAGTACTGTCTGAGGTGCGTGCCCCCCCCCCCTCGCCCCCGTGCTACGGCAACGTGCTGCCCGCGCTGCACGCCGCGCACCGCGCGCAGCTCGCCTGCATCAAGGAGTACTGTCTGAGGTGCGTGCCCCCCCCCCCTCGCCCCCGTGCTACGGCAACGTGCTGCCCGCGCTGCACGCCGCGCACCGCGCGCAGCTCGCCTGCATCAAGGAGTACTGTCTGAGGTGCGTGCCCCCCCCCCTCGCCCCCGTGCTACGGCAACGTGCTGCCCGCGCTGCACGCCGCGCACCGCGCGCAGCTCGCCTGCATCAAGGAGTACTGTCTGAGGGGCGTGCCCCCCCCCCTCGCCCCCGTGCTACGGCAACGTGCTGCCCGCGCTGCACGCCGCGCACCGCGCGCAGCTCGCCTGCATCAAGGAGTACTGTCTGAGGCGCGTGCCCCCCCCCCCTCGCCCCCGTGCTACGGCAACGTGCTGCCCGCGCTGCACGCCGCGCACCGCGCGCAGCTCGCCTGCATCAAGGAGTACTGTCTGAGGTGCGTGCCCCCCCTCCCCCCTCGCCCCCGTGCTACGGCAACGTGCTGCCCGCTCGCGCTTTATTAAAAAAATACTTTAGAGTCATTTCATTCGTACACTCATTTTTCTCTCTTTCTTACACAGGTTCGTCGTAAAGGATTACAACTTTACGACCATCGTGATGTCGCCAGAGTTCGAGCAAATGGACCAGCGGCTGATGGTGGAGGTGATTCGTCGCCGGCAGCAGCCCTCGAGCAAGGTGTCCGCCCACAACGAACAGGAGGAGGAAATCCAAGGTACGTTCAGATTGATACATACAATAATTTTTTACATAACAATTATAATAAGGATCACTTTACTTTGACGTTTGTATGATTTTTTAATGAAGTATTTATCCGAATAGCTTAAACAGTAAACACTATTAGCGAAAATAGGTCATGTTTATCATCTTGATGAAATTCTTACATTATAGCCTGTGATAGGTTTTGCAATTCCGGAAACAAAAAATTGCTTAAAATTTATACAAAACGGTCTGAGGTGAACAGCACGTTCTTATGAATCTTCGCTAATTCCCCGTGCTACAATAGGCCCCATGCAGTCACTTAGTGAGTGCAGGCTTTAGTTTCGTCATACCCCAATAGCGACAGCTTTGCTTGTTTACGTACCCATTGGGAAACATAAACAAGAATAAAATAATAGAGTGCGCGCGTGTGGGTCCGCAGGCACGACGCTGGAGCAGGACATGAGCGTGTTCGTGAGCGGCGGCGGCGCCGAGCTGGCCGACGTGAAGCTGCGCGTGGCGGGCGCCGCGCGCCCCGCGCACCGCTCCATCCTGGCCGCGCGCGCCGCCTACTTCGAGGCCATGTTCCGCTCCTTCTCGCCGCACGACAACGTCGTCAACGTGAGTCACGCTGTAGCCCCCCGCGCCCCGCGCACCGCTCCATCCTGGCCGCGCGCGCCGCCTACTTCGAGGCCATGTTCCGCTCCTTCTCGCCGCACGACAACGTCGTCAACGTGAGTCACGCTGTAGCCCCCCGCGCCCCGCGCACCGCTCCATCCTGGCCGCGCGCGCCGCCTACTTCGAGGCCATGTTCCGCTCCTTCTCGCCGCACGACAACGTCGTCAACGTGAGTCACGCTGTAGCCCCCCGCGCCCCGCGCACCGCTCCATCCTGGCCGCGCGCGCCGCCTACTTCGAGGCCATGTTCCGCTCCTTCTCGCCGCACGACAACGTCGTCAACGTGAGTCACGCTGTAGCCCCCCGCGCCCCGCGCACCGCTCCATCCTGGCCGCGCGCGCCGCCTACTTCGAGGCCATGTTCCGCTCCTTCTCGCCGCACGACAACGTCGTCAACGTGAGTCACGCTGTAGCCCCCCGCGCCCCGCGCACCGCTCCATCCTGGCCGCGCGCGCCGCCTACTTCGAGGCCATGTTCCGCTCCTTCTCGCCGCACGACAACGTCGTCAACGTGAGTCACGCTGTAGCCCCCCGCGCCCCGCGCACCGCTCCATCCTGGCCGCGCGCGCCGCCTACTTCGAGGCCATGTTCCGCTCCTTCTCGCCGCACGACAACGTCGTCAACGTGAGTCACGCTGTAGCCCCCCGCGCCCCGCGCACCGCTCCATCCTGGCCGCGCGCGCCGCCTACTTCGAGGCCATGTTCCGCTCCTTCTCGCCGCACGACAACGTCGTCAACGTGAGTCACGCTGTAGCCCCCCGCGCCCCGCGCACCGCTCCATCCTGGCCGCGCGCGCCGCCTACTTCGAGGCCATGTTCCGCTCCTTCTCGCCGCACGACAACGTCGTCAACGTGAGTCACGCTGTAGCCCCCCGCGCCCCGCGCACCGCTCCATCCTGGCCGCGCGCGCCGCCTACTTCGAGGCCATGTTCCGCTCCTTCTCGCCGCACGACAACGTCGTCAACGTGAGTCACGCTGTAGCCCCCCGCGCCCCGCGCACCGCTCCATCCTGGCCGCGCGCGCCGCCTACTTCGAGGCCATGTTCCGCTCCTTCTCGCCGCACGACAACGTCGTCAACGTGAGTCACGCTGTAGCCCCCCGCGCCCCGCGCACCGCTCCATCCTGGCCGCGCGCGCCGCCTACTTCGAGGCCATGTTCCGCTCCTTCTCGCCGCACGACAACGTCGTCAACGTGAGTCACGCTGTAGCCCCCCGCGCCCCGCGCACCGCTCCATCCTGGCCGCGCGCGCCGCCTACTTCGAGGCCATGTTCCGCTCCTTCTCGCCGCACGACAACGTCGTCAACGTGAGTCACGCTGTAGCCCCCCGCGCCCCGCGCACCGCTCCATCCTGGCCGCGCGCGCCGCCTACTTCGAGGCCATGTTCCGCTCCTTCTCGCCGCACGACAACGTCGTCAACGTGAGTCACGCTGTAGCCCCCCGCGCCCCGCTCACCGCTCCATCCTCGTAACAGAAGAACGTCGCCAAGTGTTATATAGCCATGCGTAGCTTGGCGTAGCAACGCGTAGCTTTGTATAATAAAGTGTGTGACAAGAACGTAATTAACTTCACCTTTCAAATTCAACTCCCATTAAGTGTGCGTGACGCCGTCTTTATCTGCGCAATTACTTACCAAGAAATATATTTACAGATTCAAATATGCGACACGGTACCGTCGGAAGAAGCCTTCGACTCCTTGCTACGCTATATCTACTACGGCGATACCAACATGCCCACCGAGGACTCGCTGTACCTGTTCCAAGCTCCTATATACTATGGTAAATATACCACAACAAGGTCATTATAACGTCAGGTTTCATAGCCTTGTGCAATAAAGAAAAAAGATTGTTGTGTATTTAAGAAAGAAAGAGAAAGCACATAACCAAACAACCTCGGCGGCCAAAAAGCAGTAGGTGAATATAGTTCTTTTCATAATAGTGTTGGTTTCACAGATGATTAAGAAATGCCTTTAACTATAGTAACAAGAATTAAATTAATACCAGTTTATACTTATTAATATAAGCTATAATTATTCAGATTATGATGGTAGTAAACTTGTTTGTGATCCAGATTACTACATTTATTTGCACAATAATTAGTCGGTGTAGGCTTATGACTAACACTAACGAATAAATCATATTTCCATGCAGATATTTTAAAAAAATCTTAAAAAATAATAATAACCAGAACTCAGAATAAATTTATCTGTGGCTTTGAAGGGTGACCATATGGTCGGAATTTGCCTGGATTTATTACTTATGTGATCTCCAGACTCCCGCTGAAACACAATATCTTCAGACAAATAGGGTTTTGGAAAAGTTCTATACAAGATAATGATTTAAAAAATCGCTCGCTTTCGGTTAGCCTGCGTTGAATTGAAACGTACATTTGAAATTGTGAAGTGCATTACAATAAAAAAAAAGTTTGGTTTTGAATTTGGAACAAATAATTTTAAGAATTCGTAAGGCCTCTTTTGGCAAACAAAATTTGGAAAGGTAAGTTGATTTATTCCATTTCGTTTGTGTTATTCTTGTTTATCAAAGTCTTTTCTCTCTTACCCCGGGTACAAATTGGAGCATACTTTTGTGCCACGAGCTGGGGTGTGCGTTTATGTCAGAGATGATATCTGCTCTCGACGCCTCGGCAGCCTTGAAGGGCAGGACCTATCAATTATCTGGTTGCGCGTAGACTGCGACGACCATCCGCGAATCTACGCGTGCCTTTATAGGTCCCATAGCGGTAATGCCGAAACCGACCGACTGGTTGAGCACGTCCAATTGGCTACAGATTCCGTGCTGCAGCAGACTCCATCCGCAGAGATCATTATTCTGGGCGATTTCAATGCCCATCATACAGAGTGGCTTGGATCACGCACCACTGATCATGCGGGTAGATCTGTTCTCGACTTCGCTTTGGCTTATGATTTGACACAACTGGTCACCTCGCCAACGCGAATACCGGACGTGGAGGATCATACACCTTCCCTGTTGGACCTTCTGCTGACTTCGCATCCGGACGGCTATAAGATTGTCGTCGATCCCCCTCTGGGCTCGTCGGACCACTGTCTCGTCCAGAGTACAGTGCCAGTTACACGGTACTCACGACCTCGTTTTGCGGGCTGTCGTCGCGTGTGGCACTACAAGTCAGCAGATTGGGATGGGATGCGGTCCTTCGTTGCATCTTACCCATGGGGGCGCGTTTTTTTCTCGATGGATGATCCGAGCGTTGTTGCTGACTCTGTCGCCGATGTAGTGCTTCAGGGTATGGAACTTTTCATTCCATATTCTGCGGTGCCCATTGGTGGCAAGTCCCAGCCCTGGTTTGGTCGCTTCTGTAAGACGGCTTCACGCCGAAAATGGGAACGCTACCAAGACTGGGCTAACGCATCGGCGTCTCGTGATGCAAACACCAGCATATTCAGAAAGGAATATAACTCTGCCTCCAGGTCCTTCAAAAACGTGATAGCTGAGGCGAAGTCGAAGTACATTGGCAGAATTGGCGAGAGACTGGTGCGCTTCCCATCAGGAACACGTGCGTTCTGGTCTCTCGCTAAGGCTGTCCTAGGGAATTTCTGTCAGCCTTCTTTTCCATCTTTGCACAGGGACGGTGAGTCATTGGCCCATACCGCGAAGGAGAAGGCCGATCTTTTAGGGTCTCTCTTCGCCTCGAACTCGACTCTGGATGACCAAGGAAAGTCACCACCATCAATCCCGCGGTGTGATACGACGATGCCGGAGGTTAAATTTCGGCAAAGTGCAGTTCGGAAAGCACTTCTTTCCTTGGACATTCACAAGTCGAGTGGACCCGATGGCATCCCTCCAATCGTGCTACGGACATGTGCTCCCGAGTTGGCACCGGTCTTAACGCGTCTTTTCCGGCAATCCTACGCATTAGGCGTCGTCCCGAACTCCTGGAAGACTGCTTTGGTGCATCCGATCCCTAAAAAAGGCAACCGCTCAGATCCGTCCAATTATATGCCTATAGCCATCACCTCCTTGCTCTCCAAGATAATGGAGTCCCTTATTAACTGCCAGCTCCTGCGGTACCTAGAGGAGAACCAGCTGATTAGCGACCGCCAGTACGGTTTCCGTCGGGGTCGGTCGGCCGGTGATCTTCTAGTTTACCTTACTCATAGAAGGGCTGAAGCAGTTGAGAGCAAGGGTGAGGCATTAGCAGCCAGCTTGGACATAGCGATGGCCTTCGATCGCGTGTGGCACAAAGCGCTTCTTTCGAAGCTTCCTTCCTATGAGCTTCCCGGGAAATTATGCAATTGGATTACCAGCTTTTTGGCAGATCGGAGCATCAAGGTCGTTGTCGACGGTGCATGCTCCGACTTAAAGTTCGTCAATGCTGGTGTTCCACAAGGCTGCGTTCTATCACCCACTTTGTTTCTTCTGCATATCAATGACTTGTTGCAAATTGGGAACATTCATTGCTATGCAGACGACAGTACCGTAGACACCTTATACACCGGCCGCGCTAATATTTATCGGGAAAACGTCGAAGAAAACCGGAACAAACTTGTGTCTGAAATCGAGTCTTCGTTAAAAGAAATCTCGAACTGGGGCCGGCTAAATTTAGTCCATTTCAACCCCAAAAAGACGCAAGTTTGCGCGTTAACCGCTAAAAAAACACCATTTGTCATATCTCCACGATTTGAGAACATCCCGATAGCCGCTACAGGTAGTATCGGAATACTTGGCGTTGATATTTCGAGCCTCATTTCACCTTCGGACATCTCGTCAAAATTCTAAGTTTCACCCGCACCATCTTGATGTCCGAAAATCCACAACAGCGCGATTTCTTAGACATTTTCTGCCTCGCACAACCACTTTGTGGAAACAGGTTTCGCCGGCGGTTTTTCCGAACCGATACGACATGGGAACCTTCAAGAAAAGAGCCTACTCCTTTCTTAAAGGCCGGCAACGCACCTGCAAGCCTCCTGGTGTTGCAGATGTCCATGGGCGGTGGTAGTCACTTTCTATCAGGTGAGCCTCCTACTCGTTTGCCACCTATTCCATAAAAAAAAAATATATCTGTATATATTTTCCACAAAATTGAATGAAACGACGACAAGGTTGGATTGGCTAATTTTCATTTACCTATATTGTTTTGCTTGTTGAAAATTGATTTTATATCGTCTGTTAAGTAATCGTGTTGTTATCTGGTATTTTTTAATTAACAGCAAATTTCACTAACATTCTCATTCATTCTTATTATGTAATAAGAAAGTTATAATGTTATTTTAATTTGATTTACTTTAAAAAGCCATTATTTAAAAGGTAATAAATAATGTTTATTTTTCAAAATAATTAGAAATATTTACAAAGGAAAAAAATCATGATATTTGATTATATTGCCTACAGATTTTTTATTATTTTTGATACGCACTGCCTTTTAAAACACTTAATTCATGGCTTGCTTTTATTTGGTATGGTGTAGTATATTTGATAGCTATGATGGCGAAAATGCTGCTTCTTATTTAGATAATGTGGGCATCTGAACCCTTTGAAGAGAAAGACAACGAGACAGGACCTGCGCCATCTAAGAAGAAAAGGTTTGGTAATAGCGGAGAAAGTCATCCTTACCTCTCCAAAGGGAACAAAAAAGAGTATACTGCCGTTGCAAATTATGTTTTAAACTTATAACTTTAAACTTCTATTTTAATTGACACAACACGCAAGCGGACATAAAAACATAGTAAATTATTACTAGTAAGGTATTGTTACTGAAAACCTCAGGTCATCTTACAAAAAGATCTTCTGAAGAAATATAGCAATGATGAAAGAACTCAAACGAAGAACTGCGTTTCATAGAGCAACTTACGGCATCATTTATAATAATTCCATTGTCATCTGAAAGAAGCCAACATATCTGATGGCAAAAGCTTGTAAAAATACAAAAGTATCAGCAAAAGCACGTAATGTGCACAGGAAGAAGGTTTATTGCTTGCATGCGAAAATATTGTGGAAACGAGAAAAATGTCGAAAGGAATTTTGGTATTTGTACCCAAAAGTCTAAGCTATCAGTGAAGGAGTCGCAAAACCGATGCTATTCCAGATTTTGTGAACGAAGTTTTGATGGAGTTTCAAGAGACAAATATTTGACATTGAAAAATGATAAGTACGCTGTCATAGTAATGAACAGTAACTCGTAAAATCCTTGAATGAATCTTGACGATAGAAATAGAAGATTACAAAAGAAGGGTAACCACAATGAGATAAATCTTTTGGGCGTCGAAATTCAAAACAACCTTTTTTATATTCTTATGCTATGATTTTTTTGAGAACTTAGTATATAAATTTGAATTTAAAATAATTTGTAAATGTTATTAATGGGTCCAAATTGGTACACACAATATAGCCTAGTGACCAATGAATGACACAAACGTATTTTTGTATCCTACTATTTTTTAAAAAGAAACCAGCATTTTCATTTTTTTTTCCGACTTCAAACCAAAAATCCGACATTATAACTTTTTATCCAGATCATTAACGAGTGACGACATTACAACCCAAAGATCTCTCCCAAATACCGCAACCGATATGAAACTTCAGATAAATTATCTATACACACATACATTCCAAAAAATCATATTGTTATTGTTTATCTCTGACGACCTCCATGGTCAGGAAATTCACCGGTTTTTAAGGGTACGCCACTCCGAGATCCCAGGCTCGATTCCCGGCCGAGTCGATGTAGAAAAAGTTTATTAGTTTTCTACGTTGACCGCTGCTTGTGCTTTAGCTACTTACATTGCGATCAGAGTAATGTATTTATTATTATCTACACAATCGATGAATGTATGCAGGTTTCACAAACAATCGGCTCCAAGTGTTCTGCAAACATAACCTCCAAAGCAACGTCTCGCCGGATAATGTCCTCGCCATCTTACAAGCCGCGGACCGAATGAGGGCCACTGATATTAAGGAGTACGCTCTGAAGATGATCGTCCATCATTTTGACCAGGTAAGGGGTTTCCTACACATTCCATGAATATTATAGCAGCAAAATTTGGCAGTTTTTGCACATCACGTCGATCTGTGAAATCACTTCAGAATACTGCCAGCGCTGTACTGAATAAAGTAAAGTAAAGTAACTGTGCGATTTACTTAAACGGCTAGGCTATTGATTAAAAATTTAACAATAAAACTCTGTTCTGAAACGAAATAATAATGATAGTTACATATAAATTATTTCTTGGTCGAATCTGCAAGAATCATACTAACACCTAAATTTACCTTACAATATAAATTGTTACTTGTATGTAGATTTCAATTTTATTTGCTTATTAACTATAAGATTTAAGAGGCCTGAAGAGGCATCTTGCGGGTCAGCATGGCGAAGGTGACTAGTGCAGCTCATTCTTGCTGTGCGTACTAGTCTTCTTCACGTTTGGATTCCATTTCCACTTATCATCAGGCGGAGTGAAGTCATATGCCTAACCGGATATTATGAATAAAAAAAAAAAGATTTTAATAGCATATTCTTTGTCTCAGGTGGCCCGCCAAGAAGCTATCAAGAATCTCGCACAACCTCTTCTGGTCGACATAATATGGGCACTCGCCGAGGAGCCCCACGTCGACACACCCCTCCCCCTCCAGCCGCGCTCCCTCCCGCCATCGTCATCAGCCGACACACTCGCAGAGGACCCGGAATACAAACGCCATAGAACGGGAAACTAGTGAAAATGGTGCCTAAATATTGGTATCATGTTCAACAAGAGATGGCAAGATTGTCGCACTATAAAGTATTTAGGTGAAAACTGTAATCTCTTTATGTATAACAAAAGGGTCTGTCATAAATGACATCGAACCCCGTACTACAAACCATGGTGAACAGATGACTTTGAAATACTAACTAGGGTATGTTTTATGTGCAAGATGATTTGCACAAATCCATGTCCACCTAACAGGTGGTTTGTTGATTAATTTATTACTTTGTTTAATATGTGTGATAGAAATGTCAATTTGGGACTATGTATTATATAACCAAAGTAAAAATATGTGTTAAAAGACTTATTTATACTTCTAGCAGTATTATTTTATAGAAGAATGAATGATACTTCTGTTCAAATAACTAGAAATGCTAATACAGTAGAACCTAGTTCATTAGCACAAATTAATAATATATCAAATTGTTTTGTTTTGTTAACTGTTAGTTTGTATGTTATAAACTTCTGTCATTATATAATATATGTATTAAAACTTAACACAAGGAAAGGCTGTATATAAGAGGAAAATAATGTACAATAGTATTTCCTATACACTGGATCTTCGGTTATCGTGATTCAGATTGGAGACTGTGTATTTTTCTAATGGCGAAATGTGAATGATAGGAGACTAAATAATATGCCTAAGAGATGGCTTTATTTTACTAAATAGTTTGAATATTGATTTATAATAAATTATAGATCTATATATTGCATATAAGCTAAATGTTATTTTAATACGAAATATGTTTAATTTATACAATAAATTAAATAAATTTCTTTTTATCATGCGGGAACCTTTATGTATAACCTTTTTTATCTTCTAAATATGTATACATTGAATTTTTTACTCGAAAGTAATAAAAACTTAGATGTATTAATACATAATAAAATGTTGCCAGTTAAGAAATATATTTGTTCCTTGTCTTTAAAATTTGACATTAACAAGTACTATGTAAACTGACAACAATTTATTAGTAAGGTATGCCCATATAGGCATTAAGTGTCAATAATTCTAGAATGCACAGTAGACATTGCTGTCGTTCAGTAGATTAATTAATAAATGCATTTATAGATATCCTAAATAGTCATTCAATTTTCTTATAACATATTTAAATAAAATACAATCATAGTCCATATGCACATCCATTTTGCAAGGAAACAGTAAGTTTGATGCTGTTTCATAATATCAAAATATTAAGAAGAATTTATCAATTAAATTGCACAGATTAATTCAATATTCTATAGTGTTGAATGAATTTGACTCTAAGTCAATTTCATCTCATAATATAGAAGATATGATGTATTTATAGAGAATTATTGTAGACTTTATCCATTTGATTACAATCAATATGGAAACAAATTATAATTAATTTAGGCAACTTGAGTGGTTTAACCACATATACAATACAGTGGCTTAGAGCTAAAAGAGACGACAATTTTAAGTTGGTTGTTTTATATAACATGCAGCTTCTTTGAGTAATATTATTGGAATGATCAATGTGATGTATCCACATACCATTTAAGCATAAATTAAATTATTATTTAAATGATTTAGCAAATAAAAAATGTAGTTTACATTTTACTGAATTATGTACAATGGCCCTTTTAGCTCTAAGCTACCAAATTATGATCAAAACTATTTCTGTAATTAGCCTATAAAAAATAGTCCTGTTATTCTCAAGAATATCTGTAGTTCTAGTCTATATTTAAACATATGTATATGAAATAAAACATACTCTTTTTAAATTAATATAATTTAATCATGTTAACAATATAACTAAGAAATTAATTCATTGGTGTTTCATTTTCTAACACATTACTCGTACTTGTGCTTGATGTCTTTCCAGAGTTTCTGAAATATTAAAAATGAAAATTAAATAAAAATAGCTTTTTCTTTTATGTTACTTTCTTATTACAGTTTTATTAGAATCTAGAATCGACTTTATAAGATTATAAATTTACATGGGTATTTTTATTATTACAGTTATTAACTAATATATACTAATAACTATTAAGCTATAAAATTGTTCAAGAGACACAGTCTCACAAGACATTAGTAGATAATGTCGAAATATCGAGCTCCAATGGATAAAAATAAAAAACATGATAAATATCCCATAATTAATAACTGTAATAATAGATTGACTTTATTTCAAAATTAAGCAAAACACTTCATTTTATCACATATGTAAGGGCATTAGTTTTTTTTTATCTTGTTTAATAGTTTAAACAAGATAAAAAATCCTAATGAAAAATAAAAGTAGAGGTTATAAAACAGACTAGGAATTAATTGTTTCAAAACGTTTCCAGCTCATATAGTCATTAGCAATGATATGAATCAATAAATTACATTGTTTTAGTTGAGACGAGTAATTCGTTTAAATGAAATTGAACAGGAACAGAAATTACATAACAAATACTTACTCCCTTATTTATACTTTCAAAAATGGTAACTGAAATAACTTCGAAGGTTCTTTCGAAGAAAAACGTTCCACCCGCTACGGCGACGGCAAAAGTTGATGTTCTTTTGAACACATTTCGATTAAGGGTCGACCACAGCGACATTTTCGAGTATTGAATTTTCTCAGCCTTTTCGATTCGACTGCGCTCAACTTCTCACGTCAATAATGACATTTGACTAATAAAGTGACATATAACCATAAGAGCTTGGTAGTCTATAAAGTGTATCATAGACTCATAAAGAAATATTAAAAAAAAAAATTAAGGCACGCTTATGTAGAACCTTATCCACAAAATATCTTATTAAACAAAGATTATAGTTCGCAAATCACAACATGAAACCATATTGTTTTTAATATTAATAAACACAAAATCATTATATGCCATTTTTTTAAATGCGATACAGAATGCTTAACAAATATACTTAACTGCCAGCTCCTGCGGTACCTAGAGGAGAATCAGCTGATTAGTGACCGCCAGTACGGTTTCCGTCGGGATCGCTCAGTCAGTGTTCTTCTAGTTTACCTTACTCACAGGTGGGCGGAAGCAGTTGAGAGCAAGGGGGAGGCATTAGCAGCCAGCTTGGTCATAGCGAAGGCATTCGATCGCGTATGGCACAAAGCGCTTCTTTCGAAGCTTCCTTCCTATGGGCTTCCCGGGAAATTGTGCAATTGGATTACCAGCTTTTTGGCAGATCGGAGCATCAAGGTCGTTGTCGATGGTGCATACTCTGTCTTAAATTTCGTCAATGCTGGTGTTCCACAAGGCTGCGTTCTATCACCCACTTTGTTTCTTCTGCATATCAATGATTTGTTGCAAATCGAGACCATTTATTGCTATGCAGACGACAGTACCGTTGACACCTTATACACCGGCCGCGCTAATATTTTTCGAGAAAACGTCGAAGAAAACCGGAACAAACTTGTGTCTGAAATCGAGTCTTCGTTAAACGAAGTCTCGATTTCAGACTCGAACTGGGGCCGGCTAAATTTAGTCCATTTCAACCCCAAAAAGACGCAAGTTTGCGCGTTAACCGCTAAAAAAACACCATTTGTCATATCTCCACGATTTGAGAACATCCCGATAGCCGCTACAGGTAGTATCGGAATACTTGGCGTTGATATTTCGAGCCTCGTTCAGTTCCGCGGTCAATTGGAAGGCGAAGCCAAATTGGCTTCAAAAAAGCTCGGTGTGCTCAGCAAAGCGAGAGAGTATTTCACGTCGGCCCATCGCCTAAAACTTTACAACTTTACTGGTATGGTAAACTAAAAAGACGAACACTTTTATTCTTATAACTTATTTAGTTCATACCTACAATACATTACTATAATTATATAAAATACTCATTTTATTTTACTCAGGCTACAAAATTATATTTTTTTGTAATTTTTATCAAGACGAACATCAAACACAGCTTATGTTGCCAAAATTCGTTTAAGCCGAATATTAAACATTTGTCAGCACATCACTAGTTTTAACCTATTTTTTATCTTATTTTCAGCTGAGATGACTTAATATCATATAGACCGTTGCTTGGTCGGCACCGTTTCATAAAACGCCTAGGCATTTAATGAAAAGACTAATTTAACAAGTTGCCTGCGACATATATTTAGTTGGTATATAATAGCTTATACTTAAGTGTATTATATTTATGATTAATACACACTGACTTCATTACAATTATTATTAATGACGTACTCAGTGGACTTTAGCCAGCAATTTTCGAATGCCATTCTATGTTCTGTATGATGTTACGAGCAGTCATTATCACTTAATTTAAATCTTATATGCATAACGTTAAGATTAAAAATATTTTGCGAAGGGACTAATCTCTCATTCGTACATATACGGACGATGGACATGCAATTTATAGTTTTATTTCCTTTGTTTCTGATATAAAATGTATAGATTAGTCACATGTTGTTTTAATTGTAATCCGGAAATTACATAGATAGGAATAATAATTAAAACACTTGGTTAATTATGGGCAAAATATATCTATTTACACTTTTAAAATGCTGGTATGAACATATACATAACTTAAAAATAATACAAGTACCAATTCAAAATAAAGCAAAATGCTGAACTATTAGACTGGCAACTTATAACACCTCAAAGCTCATTTTTTAATTTAAGACGATTAGCAGTCACTACCTTCGTCATGTAGAGTATTCAATATTTTTTCTTTGGCCAGCCTAATAATAAAGTACAAAATTGTACGGAATGAATATTATTAATAAAACTAAATTTATTATTTCTTACATTCTTGGTGATAAGTTAAGCATTTCAAGTAAATTTTTAATTTAAATAAATCTATAAGAAATCTAAAATATTTTTATTGATATTTACAAAATGTTTTGGTATTTAATAATTTCATACTACAAATTATATGTTTTCAAGTTTTATTAAACCTACTCGCCGTATTCCTGATGCATACATTACTTATGATCCCAAAATTTATTTTGCACTATGGTCCAGTAAAAAACCTTAATTGAGTGTTAACATAGCAGTGTAAAATTTCAGAAAATTTTCTTTTTAATACATTACTATTTCAATACAATACCTACAACTCAATAGGACAAAAATAACATCTTAAACTGCATTTACAGTTAACCAAAACAATTAGGCCATTATAATGTAACTTTCTCTCTAGTGATTTAAAAAAATAAAAGAGATTGTCTATTACAGTTTATAAATGAATCAAACGAAAATTAACTTTCAATAGTCCAAAAATTCAATCATGAGTGAAAAGTCATTTCAGTCATGATTATTTTAAGTGTGACCTGTGCAAAAAATATTTACATTGATTGAGTGGTTAGCATTTGTGTTAAGTTAAATAATATTGCATTACATATTTATTATCTATACAGATACACATTTAGATTATACTTTGCCAATATTAATTTAAAAAAATATAAATATGATCTCACTTTTTTAAATTCCTAACTGGATCCAACAATATTTAAGTTACAAACATTTAAATGAGAAATTACACATTAGGCAATTGTGTTTCAAATTCATTAATAATATGATACTGGCATCGATTATATTGTACACAATCTCTATTTTTTGTATAATATACTATTTAACTGCAACTCCTGTCTCAAATTATTTACCGAGATTGTCTACAACAAATTCAGCACAAATATAATAAATGTTAAATAATAAAACATAATACTTTAATTTAAACACATTCAAGTTTTAATACTAACACTGTCATTAGAATCAATGTGATGATCCGTTGCAAGACAAATTCACCATTATTCAAATCAACTTCATATCATACATAGCACTCCATCACATAAATTTTGATTACGAGAGTACAATTATACACATTAACTATGCATTCATAATATCCTAATGTAATTTTTGGAGTAAATTATTCATAATGCTCATTAGAATGAGATCGTTCAACCCAGCACAGACTGCCCGGTGTAAACTCAAGGGAGGATCAACAGATAGCATTGAACAGTGATGACATTGAAAATAGTAACACTGCCATGATAATATTCAATAGAGATCAACTTACACAACAAGGTACAAAAATCCACTAGTTCCATAAAACTAACTGTATATAATGTTGATGTTAAAATACACTTCATTTGTACCTTACATCAACATAGGAAGGTTCTATTTCATTGGTAAACATTATATGGCCGAGGTCCCATAGTGTCCTGCTAGGGTTGTGCAACTATCTCTCAATATTTGAGCATTTTATAAGTGACACCCCTGGATTGTGCCATAGTAGATGGTCACTAGCAACATTTCTTTTTCGTTTTGTGGCTCCTCTTTAAATTTACCGTGTCGTTTGCTGTTACATTCTGTCGCTCTTTCATTTCCAATTTAGACCTTAATACCTGAAATATTAATTAATAACATTTAATTACTCATATATAAATTAAATCAGTTGATTTAATTTTGTAGTAATTTTATCTTTTAGTGAATTTTAATTAACAATCATCAACCACTGTGGATATGGACAATTTTATATCTAATCTAATCTTATTATGTAATATCAAATTCATTTTTATTTATTATTTCGTGAAAATATTTTGAGATAAGCCATTTATTTACTACAAAGAGGAATAATAGAAACAAATAAATGCAAAAAAATATATAACAACTATGAGATGGAGAAAAAAATGGCAATTCTTTGCCATAATATTGTGTGTATGTATGTTCTTGCCTTTATAACAATAATATGCAAAAATAAAATAATATGGAAGCTTTTTATATGCTCCTAGTATTATTGTTATTTAGTATAGAAAAAAAAAATGCTTAAAGAATGGTATTCATTAATTTCAAAGTACAATTTTATTACCATATATGATTACATCATATTAAAATAATAAATACTAAACGCATATGTGTTATTTTTTAAATTCCTACACTATTTATCCTCAAAACTTAAACAATTAGCTAAATTGAGTGATAACAAAGTATGTATGTATTTCTGAGGGAATATGGTGATTATCTATATTGATCTAATGAATAACAATAATCACACTCATACTAATTTGTTTATTTTATGTACTATTTGATTGATATTTATATTAATTTAAATATTGGATATTTTAAGTGTTTTATGAAGGTCTGTAGTGCAATGTACAACTCTTATTGGTTGAAATGATATGTCATTACTCAAAGTATATCAAGAATGTATGGTAGAAATAGCAGTTTATCGTCTTATGTGTCTATTTACTAAACTAGTTTTCGGAACTACAAACATGGTTTTGAAGATAATTTACATCAACTTTGTTATTAATCGAATGGAATTACACATTATGAGCAAAGCTAGGTAAGCTATATATAACTGCAAATGATAAACTTAAATGTTTAATTCTTTAAAACCATATGTAACTATATCATAGTAGAGTACTTAATTTGTCATCTCATATATATAAGCTTTTTTTGAAACATTTGTTTTTTGCATAAATAAAATACTATATATAGTATAGCACTGTATGAAAGATACATGTATAAACAATATAGAACATAGTAGAAACCACAGAAAGCAAAGTTAAATAATTATATTAAATAATTACCATTTTTGTTATAGTAAGAAACATTTCTTCAACATTGATATTCTCCTTTGCACTGGTTTCAAACAATGGTATATTCATTTGACTGGCAAACCTCTGAGCATCCTCGGTAACAACTACTTTTCGTGAAGGGCAGTCATTCTTATTGCCAACTAGAATTATAAATGTAATGTTATCGTACAGATAAATTTAAATATGTTATTAATAAGCTTTGAATATTTTATATAAAACTTGATGTTATACTTCTATCTTTCAAAATTATTAATAGACACAGATAAAAAAGTTATTTATAAAACTGAAGGCAAGTACTGACAGTACAGATTATTTCATAATAAATCATACTTTCAACATCCTACTACCTAATTGTTACTAATAATATAAATGTGAAAGTTTGAGTTTGAATGTTTATTACTTAATCACATTTAATTTAATGAATTTTAATGAATTTGTACCTTTTTATATTTATTTTAAATTTCATAAGGGTGATTTCATTTACACTAGAAGCTAGTAGTTAGTTACTTATTATATTTGAAGTTATAATTTTGCTGTCTCCTTACCTAAAACTTTGTTGACGACATCGCAGTTCTGTTCGATCTCATGCAACCACCTCTTGACATTAGCAAAGGACTCCCCATTAGTGACGTCGTATACAACGATTACACCGTGAGTTCCTCTGTAATAAGTGCTCGTAATTGTCCTGAATCTTTCCTGACCGGCCGTATCCCATATCTGCAGTTTAACCCGTTCACCGTTTATCTCTAAAGTTCTTATTTTGAAATCTACACCTATCGTCGTAATGTAACTACCGGAGAATGTATTGTCGGCAAACCGCAGTAGAAGACAGCTCTTACCAACACCTGGAACAGAAGATTCTACTGATTGACTGTACGAGGAAAGCAGCTCCTAGCATCACTCGCGAACTAAGGCCTCGCCCACTCACCGCTGTCACCGATAATCAGCAGTTTGAAGAGGTGATCAAACTCGCGAGCCATTGCTTGTTAGATATATGTTCAATCCCTTAATTGGTCATGTGTTTATTGATAAAAATAGTAATTGTTCAACAACTTCTAGTGGCGTAAAATTAAATAAACGCATGCCGTAGAACGTTAGCTTGCGTCACTTTACAAAACGTCCGCCATTGTCTCTTAGTTGTCTTGTCGTTCCGTTGCATGATCACTTTAGTCAAAACAGATAAAATATTAATATTGCCAGACTAGTCTGTTTTTTTAATTTTTTTATTTCGGTAGTTTTAAATTCGTCTTGTTTAATCTTTTAAACTCTTGTTGTTGTTGTGTTTGTGTAGTAACTTTAAACAAGGCTTACTAATAGAAAAATGACAATTTATTTTTGTAGCATGTGCTGCTTACTGGTTAACATAACATTGCCACTTGGCAAATTATAATATGGCAGGTGATTCATGAGCATAAGATAATAATGTCATATTTGTCATCCTTCAGTTAACTGTCATTTTTTAGAGATAAAGTTTTACTTTAGGTGTGGTAAGAAAGCGAATATTTTAATAAAACACCAATAATGTCGGCAACGTTAAAGCCCTATTTAACAGCTGTACGCCATACGCTCACTTCAGCTATGTGCTTAGATCATTTTTCCTCCCAAGTCGTCGAACGATATAATAAACCGGAGGTTGAAGTGGGAACAAGCAAAGAATTGTTATTGAATCCTGTAATCATTTCGCGTAACGCGAACGAAAAAGTACTGATTGAATCATCTATAAACTCGATTAGGATAAGTATTATGATCAAACAAGCCGATGAGATTGAGAAGATCTTGTGTAAAAAGTTTATGCGTTTTATGATGATGCGAGCGGAAAACTTTATCGTGCTCCGACGGAAACCCGTGGACGGATATCATATCAGCTTCCTGATTACAAATTTCCACACCGAACAAATGTATAAACACAAATTGGTCGATTTCGTAATTTACTTTATGGAAGAGATCGACAAGGAGATAAGTGAAATGAAACTGGCCGTAAACGCGCGTGCAAGAATTTGCTCTGAAGAATTTTTGAAGAGATTTTAAAGTTTAATCGTAGCTTAGTGACTTCTTTGTATTATAAATTAAGTATGTTTGAATTTCTAAGATTATAATCGGTGTATGCTGAGGACTTAAAAACTTTATTTTCTGTTGAGTGGTATCATCATATTAATATATCAAAACAAACTGCATTTACTGAGAACTGTTCTTAAGATTCAGTATTTTTTAGAACTAAATCAATTGTTTAATGCTTAAATTTCCATTCAATTTTTTTAGCAATAAAAATGACAATGTTTATAAGGCATTACTTATTTATATAGGGAAAATAATAAATTCTTTTTATACTATTGCTTTTGTATTCTTTAATTAATTATTTTAAAAGTCAACTATCATTATAATATTGAAAATTACACAATTGAATCACCGGGTCATAGGGCTATTGTAGCCATTGACAAATTCATGATGTTTCAACTTAGATGCACAATGTAATAGTTGATAAATTCAGTGAACCAAACAGATTATTAAATTGAATTTTATTTTCTATAGTAATCTTACAAAACAATGTCTTACATTAAAATTTTTAATTGCAACTGTCACTTTTAATTTTTAATACATGTTAGTTAAAAATTTTCGGAAGAAGATGGGCTGGAGTGTAGAACACAGTTGCTGAACTGATAGATTAGTCAGATTTATTATGACTAATTACTGAATGCTTATTGGTTACATATTGAGTCACCAATTCCTTTCGACCAATAGCAATTCTTATTAAAGTCAAAATGGTTCTAATTAATATCTGACTTTGTTGAGAGTTTTAGAAACTTAAATACATTAAAATTTAAATTAGTTACAATCCCAATTAATTAATTCTTAGACTTGGCAGTACGAAGAGTGAAGCCCTCTCCCTTAAATGCCTCAAATGGTTCGGACTGAATCTCTTCTTTGGCACTAGCTGGCCTTGAATTCCTTATAAATCTCAGTGTGCCAATTTTATAATCATAGTCTGGTATTCCGCGAACATAGGGCTGCAAACAAAATATTAAAATATACTGAGTTATCAAATAGTAATAAACAACATTGTTTCATAAAACAGGATAATTACTAAAGTACTTAGCTATACAAATTATTAATTTGAAAACAATAACAATTTAAATTTAGCATCATAATCAGCCAGGAGCTGATAAAAATCTTTAAAAAGGAAGCTCCATAACAATGCAATATAAGAAATCAATGTTATATTGCATTGTTATGGACCTTGAAATTTTATGTTTGTATAAAGTATAAAATGATTATTTACAAAGTGACATTATATCTTTCTTTAAATAATAATGTAAAGAAATATTCAATAGAGATAGGTTATGAAAATCATTGGTACCTGTCTTGAATTTGATGTCTGAGGCTCTGAATCACTTTCACTAATCAGTTTCTTCTTTTTTCCATCTAATCTGTTACCTTCCCCACGGAATGCTATAAAGCCACTTGGTTCGGGCATCATAGTTGCGGGATCTTCATCCATTCCTGTCACATCTGAGTTGGAACCTCTTCTTGATATATGGTCTTCTTCTTTATAACCCACTGGTGGTGCGAATTCAACCTGTTAAGATGAACACATTGCTATAAAATCTTCATATAATTATCATATGTAAATAGTGATTTTAATTTATGTTCTTTTAATGTTGTTTTTGTAAGCTAGTAGTTATGTGCTATATATTTTACTTACTTTAAATTTTTTTGGTAAACCTTTATGCCACAGAAGTCAATTACAATCATGGTAAAAAACATCTTTATTCAATTAAGACCCATGCTACTTGCTTATTGAATTACAAAAAGTTGCTTTAAAAAGACACATTAACTACAAAAAACATTAACAGTTATTTATGGATGTAGTCTGGGTTATTTTTGTAAAAGTGTAGTAAAGTATGTAATTGTGATATAATAATACCTATATAGACAGGTAAACGAGAAAGTAACATTGTTGAAGGAAGTGAAGTTACATTACTACACAATTAAAAATGTCACAATTGTTTGGATGTGTTCTTCAAATTTGTATAACAACAAAAAGTAATCAACAATACTTACATTCATATCACATTCTATAATAATGACTGCATTCCCTGGTTTAGTTTCAAGCACACACAACTCATATACTTTAGAATTGTATTTGATTGCTATAACATCTCCTGTTGTGAGACATGAAAAGTTTCTTAAGCAATTTTCTAACACTGAAAGAAACAAACAAATTGAAATTATTATAAAATATATAAGATTATAACAGGCAATTGCTAAACAATACTTATTTCAATGTTAAGGATGGTCTAGTAATTAAATGAAATTGTCTACATGCATAAGAAAGCATATTTTTATAAGTATGCATCTCAAGAAATTCTAGTTTCAAAACATAAGATTGAAATAAACAAGTTATTAGCATATTTGGTCAAAATATTGTCACTATTATTATTATATTGGCCACCAAGCCCTTGCCTTTAGCAAGATATTATTAGTATAGCTTCAAAGGTAAAAGCTCCACCAAAAATAAAACAGAATATCTAAAAATGAAAATTATATTACCTGCTTTAGGGTTAGTGATATCAAGAAAATCTTCAGACAATGGTTGGAATTTTGAGAATGTTGCAACTGGTAACGATACACTTTCAATCTGAAGTAATGTTCCCTCTTCCAATACAAGATTTGCCATCATCTGAAACATAGAAAATATATTTTGATACTTTCTGTACTAGTGGTATCATTACTTACATCCACTTCAAGCTTAAATATAACTCCTAGAAAAAAAAAGTTGTCCATGAAAAAATCACATTAATATGAAGTTTTAATTGACATAATTACTTTAGATCTATAGTGTGCGGCACAAGAGGAGTTATGACTATTATTATTAAATTTGTCTATTAAATACAAACCCAGTGTGGTAAATACACTTTCCCCTCATCAGCAACAAACTCAAGCACTCCGCAGTGGGTTATTCTCTTTGTTTTCTTATTTGTTAACTTAAATATCATGGGATATTCAATATTTAATCTTGTCAGTTGTTCCAATGCTGATGGGGGCATAATTACTGAAAATATAAAATGAGTATATAGAATAACTTATTTACTTGTATTGCTTAAAAACAGTATGCAGTATATACTTATATGGCTAATAATATACAAACTCTTTTTAGAAAATGAATCAATTTAGTATTTAGCATACATTTTCATATTTAATGTTTTAAATTATGAGAATCAGAAAATAGAACAAAAACTTCTGCAGTAAACACTGTGTAACATATTTGTTTTGAACTTATGCAAATAGGGTAAATATAAAACAAAAAAGCTGAGGGATATAGCACTGACAACGAGTCAGCGTTGTGGTAATATGGTATTGCAATATCTGCCTTTATTTTTCATTAAAATCAAGCTTTAGCTGTAGAGTTTCAAGTATAATACTATACTACAGAATAGTAAAGTAGGAGTAATAAAGACAAATAAAGAATTCAGTTTCTTACTTTTCCCTCCTCTTTCTACATCTTGTCGCTCATTGCCAGGTAACATTGAGACGGAGTAGCAACGATAAGTCATGCTAAATGGTCTCGTAATTTCATGAAACATGTTGAATCCGAACTGAAACTAATCATATTTAATTAGTATTAATATGTAATAAGTAAGTGGTACATCTCAATTTGATTATAACGTTACCATTTTGAAATATTTTTATTAAACAATCGAAAGTGCATAAGAATAACTGCAAATCATCTGATATTGTCAAAACAATATTATGCCAATGTCAAGTGTCATCTGACAAGTATTAAGAAATAAGTTATTCGCCATAGAAAAAAAAGGGAAAGAAGTAATTTATTTATAACATGATAATATTTTAATTTGCAATTAATTAAAAATAATAATGTGCTGTAAAGGAGCCGTTGATCTCTTCTAAAGAAATAATTTTACGACAAATTTAATGGTGCTCGTTGGTTTGGAAGTGTTAAATACACTTCAGGATCGGAGAGGCTACAGGATTCATGTAATAGTTATCAGTAAAAACAAGGTACTTCAAATCATTGACTGGTATATAAACATTAGTTCGTAAGTTTTATCACATCACACCTGATATCAGAAAGATACATTTCAATGTTTTAATAGGAAACATGCAAATATAATATTTATGAAAATTTTGCTTTTAAAGTGTTAAAAAAGTATAAAAGAAAGGCAGAAGCAAGGTTTATATTTGATATAATTTTGTTTTTATAGAAAAAATTACGAATTAAAGTAACTTAAAACGGAACTTATTTCAAAACACTAACTAGCGTTCAGTGACGTCACTCTTGTTACGACTACTACTACTACTATTTGAGGTTATAATTGTAAAAAAAATGAATATTAAAAAGAAAATTAATTGCGTTATTCAAAAAAAAAATGGAAGTTGGGTTTCTTAAAGCAGACTCCAGGTTCCTCTTTTCAGCTTGAAACCACTCTTGTCTCAGTTTTTGTCAGAAGGTCCACTCAAAAACCATTTATTTGAAAACTTTGTTGAAGTAGATGACCACGTTAAGACAAAACATACGACAATACGGCTTTTTTCGCAGTATCGAGTAGTCCGTTTTAATTTTTTACAAAAAAGTATCTCAAAAGTCGAGAAAAAATGCATAAGTATGAAAGCCAGTGAGGACAAGTATGATCAATAGGCCAGTGACAGACAGGAATGACGTCATGCGAAATATAGAACCGTTTTCGCGCAAAAATTGAAATTGACATTTTGAAACCGCATTTTTTGCAATAAATTAGAGTGTTTTTAATTTTTAATATACTTATGCTCTATCCTATATGTTTAAAATAAAGCTAAAAATATGTATTGCATCTTCCCTATTAGTGTTTCGATTGTAATAGCAGTAGTGGTAACATTGCTTCAGATAAATGACGTTTTCATTATTGCGTTTGGTTTTTACAATGTAACGTAGATCTTTGAAGCGTTCCAATGAAAATAAAATTTAGATGTGTTTAAAAATTAGCAATATCAATCAAGGAAAACTATAGCAATTTTATAATTGCTAAACGCAATTAACGCATTTTAATTTTATATTCAACGATAAATATCTTAGTACACTTATCCCCACACATTACGGATGGACAACGATTAATGTACCTATCTCTCTCTTTCTCGGAATCGTTCATAGTTCATTTCATTTCATTCATTTGTGTATGTGGCAGCCGCGGGTGCATTGTTCGTCATTTCTCTATACAAATAAAAGAGTTATTATATTCATCTACTTTTTCTTCATGTAGAATCAAATTGGAATAGTGAGTAGATAAAGTAGTCAATATGAAAATTTTAAACTACAACTAGTGTTCCGGTCGTTGTTCTTTCTCCTTCAAACATGAATGAACGCCATGTTGATTGTCAAAGGTGTTATTCGTATCGGATGAGACGGCAGTGAATTGAAATAACTGTGTTGAATTTTCAGACACCGCGATATTAGAAGATCGCTCGTAGGCCGTTTCGGTTTAGATAGAGCAAAGAACCGTAGCAACCATGGCTCAAGTTTTGCCGATACGCTTTCAGGAGCATTTACAGGTGAGTACGCCCATCGACTTTTATTAGATTTGCTGATATCGTCGATCGTAGGGACCGTGTAATCAGGTACATATGTGTCTGTACGAGACTTTTGTAATTAGCTTTGTTGTGAAAAAGTGGGAGGTGATAGTAGAAATGACATTGCGCAATTATGTGCGTTGACAGATACCACCCCCTGGTTCGTGCACGGAAGAGTGCCGGTATTGATTTGTTCCACATTCCCTCTGGATCATATGATTTGTGAACCCAATTAGTTATTTGGCAACCTTTCTACTGATCTACAACATTTCACTGTTTTTGCTACGAATAAATATCTCGAATCAATTTTATATAAAACGTTTTTAATGTTGACTTAAATTATTAATATTATCATAATACATATTTTTGACTACATCTATCAAGAATGTGTATAATTTTAACATTCTTATAAGAATTACCTTTTTCAATTTATAAAACTGAATTATTTATTTAGAGTAAGTTTGAAATGCTAATAAAAAATATATGCAATATAAAGATTTAATATGTCTTTTTTATTTACATTCTTTATCAAGTCATTAATCATAAGCTTAGCCTTATATCAGTATAAAAAGCTACTTCTCACAAATATAAAACACTTGAAAATATGAATGGAGCTTTGGAGGCCTATATATTATGGGCATTTTGCCAAGTTTGGTATAAGTTATTACCTTTGACATTAAATTCACTTTTATTAGTACAGATTATAACAATGACTATCATGTTACGAAGCAAAATTGAAAACAATGAATTAAAAGAATGTATAATGCAATTGTCATTTTTACCTTTTGCAAGAGGTATGAAAAAAAAAAACTTAAAATTGTCTCACATACACTTATAAAAATAAATCAAAGTAAAATGAAAGAAAAAAATTGTTATATTCAAAAAGTAGTTTTTTGTTTAAAATAAATAATACAGAGGACCTTTTTTTTATAGTACTTATATAAAAAACTTTTTTATACGCTGTCAAGCAATAGATGATCCTAATGACTTCAGTTACCAGTTTATTGAAATGTGATATTATTATTATCAATATGTATGCCTTTGATTATATTTACCTGGTCATTAAAAAAAAAATGTATTTTTGATTTCAATATAATTATGGAAGAAAAGGCAATATTTCAAAAATGATAATCTTTAAGTTAAATTTTCTTTATTTTTTTATTGTAAATTTATGGTATTATATAATGGTTGATGTTTTACCATTAATAAAAATAAATATTCTATCTACTTTCAAAAGATTACATTAAGAGAGATAGGTACTTAACCTATCTCTCTTAATAGATGAGGTTAAATTTGTGTCTATTCAACCAATATAGATTAAAGTTCTACAATAAGATAAAGTGTTTTGAAAAAGATTGTCAAACCTATTACTATTATATAAGTAACTACCCTATGGAGGTTCACTCCCTTTCAATGCAGACTATAGATCTGACAGGTGCGAATTCAATTTTCTATCATATGTATAAAAACTAAATTTGTTTAACAAATAATACTTTCACTTTTCTTGCAAGTTTTTAATGTTTCAATAAATAAAAACCTCTCCCACAGCTCACAAACATTGGGATAAATCCGGCTTCAATATCCTTCAACACACTCACCATGGAGTCGGACAAGTTTATCTGTGTCAGAGAGAAGGTGGGTGATACGTCAGAGGTTGTTATCATCGACATGGCTGACCCCACGAATCCCATCAGAAGACCGATCAGCGCAGATTCTGCTATCATGAATCCAGCGAGCAAGGTTATCGC
This sequence comes from Vanessa cardui, assembly GCF_905220365.1. Lineage (NCBI taxonomy): Eukaryota > Metazoa > Arthropoda > Insecta > Lepidoptera > Nymphalidae > Vanessa > Vanessa cardui. Next base: position 13,736,271 of record NC_061132.1, on the reverse strand, counting down.
ATTAAAAGGAAAGGCCGGTGTAGAAGGTGAGACATCTTTGAATAATCTTAATTAAAAGCTGTTAATTAATTATCTTCAGATACACTATTAATAAATTCATTGACTTTGGAAAGATATCATTTAACTTGACTTCTTGTTACATATGTGTCAAATTTGCAACTGAATTTTAAGCTAAACCACACCTTATACCAATCAATTATAATAAATATTATATATTTATTATATATAATTATATAAAAAAAATTAATAATTATGCAACCAATTTGTTGCAAGTTTGCCGAAAATTTGAGTGCTAGCAACAACCAAGTATTGAACTGAGTTTGTAGAAATTTTATACTCAATTACATTTATTTTAGTGCATTTTTCACTTTCTCGTTCTATATAAATGTTACATGTAAAATATCATCATCGTCATCATTTCGTGATAGTCAACCACGGCCTCTTCCATTGAGCCAATTCCACTGTGCTCGAAATTCTCTCTCCCCAGTGCAAAAAAAATTTATTATAATCATTTTGCATGTCATTACAGAGATAGTTGAATAATAAAACTCAAGTCCCTTTTTCAAAATGGTGTACTAAGCTCGGGAATCTTTGTACACAAGCCCAATATTTGAAATAAGCCTCTTGGTTTACTTGCCAAAAAAACGAATAATAGATTAAATTAAAGCTTACTTTTAACTTAATAACAATTATCAATCAATCAATCAATCAATAGCCCATGTTCGTCCACTACTGGACATAGGCCTCTCCAATTTCACGCCACTGTGATCGTTCTTGGGTTACTTGAATCCACAACAATTATAATTAGAATTAAATTATTTGTCGTATATTTTGCGAGGAGATTATTTCGCCAACAATAAAGCAATGGAGATACGGAAGACAAATGTAATTTAAGTCCGGGAGAATAGAATTGTTATTAATGTAAAACGTCAATAATTTGGTGACGAAATTCTACAATTTCGATTCTGATTTATGGGATATTGTCCTTCCCTCACCACCTGACAGAGGTTTGCGCTTAACTGGAGCGTAAAATATAAATATAAGTAATTACTTGTGAACAGGTATTGTTCGCAAATTCACAACCTGTGAATGTCCCAATGCTAGGCAAATGTCCTGCTCGAAAGAGGAGTTTCTTTTAATGAGGAGATTTGTGGGCTAAGATTAAGATCCATTAAAAACACAGTGTGTGGTGTAATCGATCTTCGTTAAAGATTAATGACGTCTTCTATCTTCACGCCAATTCGCCATTGCTAGTATTTTTTTTCAAGAATTAAGTAACGCAAAGATCGAACTAAATAGAGCCCAATATTTGGTATACTATAATTTAAACACGTAATTATTATCGATGTGACAAGCACTGCCCTATTTTTTCATGAATAGCGGTAAAGCTCACGCCTCTAATGCCAGTTGTGGAGGCGTATCTAAAGGTGGAATGTATAGCCGACTGTTGACGACTAATAACTTTTTAACAAGCTTTTAGTTACTTCACGTGTTCGTGGGTCAAATGCAAGTGAATTTTAAACTAGTTCGTTTAACTTGAAAGCTGAAATTTTAAGTACCTATTTGTTAGTAAATTGTTATCATTGAAGTTATTGCATAAAAATTAATCGGACAAATTAAAAAGGCATGGACACTAAAAGCAAATTTTTATTCGTCTACGCTTTGAAACGAACGAATAGTTAAAATATTGTCAAAATCTATTTTCCTTTTGTCGTTTTGGGTCAATTGATTTATACATAATACGATCGAATTGTCTAGAGGTTCATAGATTATGTGGAAGAGTTTGTATTAACGCGACATTTTCTCGTTTGCGTTTAAAAAAAGCTTCCGGAAAATTGTAAATAAAAATATTTGAACAATAATTTGTATATGATACTTACAAGCCTGGAGTTTCCACCCACCCTTATATCGCAGCGCTAAGTAGCAATACTTAATATAGCCGCGCTTTGAAGGGTGAGTGAGTCAGTGTAATTACAAGAACCAAAATAACCTTATAATGAGCTTTTTGCACGTTTGAGTCGATCACGAATATATATATATCTGGTATAAAATATGCCGAATAGAAAATGCTCATTGATGTTACTGATGTCCATCAGATGAGTTTCCTTCTCGTAAGTCTTCTATGTCAACTAGTCTTATAATAGGTATAAGGGGCGTAACATCTTACGTCCCGTAGAATGATTAATATTTCTTATCATAGGTGAACACTCGTTTACACAGCTCATCTGACCCATTCTTTATGAATATGTTTATAATTACCCTTATTTCGTTCAGAAATACTCATAAAATGGTCGTTATTGAAATCGCAGTGCCAATGCAAACTTTATTAAGATGCTGCGAATTTCTGTGGGAAACTATCAAAAAGTAGAACGTCGGCAAAACGCCAAGCTAACTGAGTAGCCGGTAGCGTCAGTGCGGTCTGGTCATTGATCGTGTATTTGATGCGGCATATTTTTTCTTCCAATGTCATGAAAAATGTCAAAAACGGAGAGTTATTGCATTTTTTGTGTATTTTAGATGCTTTTCACTTTATTCGTTTATTTTAAATTGTCCTTGAGATATTCATGTATGGATGACCTATATTTTTATTACTTAATGTTTTGGCAGTATATCGTATTTCTTATGCGTCATAAGCTTAATTCTAACTTGAAAAAAAAAAATTACTGTCGAGTTATTTTCTTCTTCTTAGGTCTGAATTTTTACGGTTTATGAATATTAAATAATAAGCTTAGTTTACATATTTTTTCTTTTATAATGAAGATTTTAACTTGGACTTAAATTTGTAGACTACCTATACTTCCTCTTTTATAGACGCTCTTAGTCCTTATAAATTATTCAATCGTCGCTTTGCAATGAAATTATTATTATGAACGTGGCCTAAGATATTGCTTATTCATGTAAGCGATATTAATATTGTGCGACATTTTAGGTGTCTTTTGCTGGTTTTTGAAGAAAATCAATGACCAAATTATTCTAGTATGCACGTAGGCACACTTCATGCCAGGATTACATTCTTTTCAGTGAATTCAAAGGAAAACAGGGTGTGTTGTTATTTGACCTTTTATCTGGGTTAGAAAGTCTGAAGTCGCTTTGTATAATAGACGCGTTAAAGTTCCCAGCCCGTGTGCTATAGTCTGTGCAATGAACTTCTCAGCAGCGTTAATATTCTATACCTTATTAACGAATATCATTCCGACATTTTTGACTAAATTACCAATAATGTGAAGATTGAAGTTGTTTGAACGCTCTTCTCTATGATCTGTCATATTTGGAAAAAAACTTTTTGATTGATTTGGACCATGCTTTAAGAAATGAATAACTCTATAGATTATTTTAATTGAAGAATGTTTAAAGTAAACAAAGCTAATAAAACAAATTTAGTTTTGTTTATACTTATAGCTTACTTGTATTTTCCGATAACAGCTTTTTGAAAATGTCTAATGAACGTAATAGATTGAATTATAGAAGCTCTCGACCGATATCGCTTCGAGATTCCATGTCACATATTTTAGTTCAAATACGCTATATGACCTATAACCCTTAATTATATTACAGTACAGGAGACGAGCAGTATCATATCACGCGTCACGCAATGATTGATTTCTTTCTTCTTGATTGAATTTTAGCCTTAATTTAACAAGAAACGAATTTTGATGATTATTTTTTTGTTGGGTTTCAACTTGAATAACTATTTCCTCTTAAACCTCTAAAGTAACAGCCTGTAAATTTCCCACTGCTGGGAGAAGACCTCCTCTTCCATTAAGGAGAGGGTTTTGAACATATTCCACCACGCCGTTCCAATGCGGGTTTCCTCACAATGTTTTTCTTTACCGCCGAGTACGAGATGAATTATAAACACAAATTAAGTATATATATAGTGGTGCTTGCCTGGGTTTGAACCCGCAATCATCGGTTAAGATGCACGCCTTCTAACTACTGGGCCATCTCAGCTCGCAACTTAAACCTTTATCCAGTTATTTTATTTGTATCTAAATAAATTAATGAACTATAAACAATCGCTCTTTCTATCGAACACGTAAAAACCATTGAATATTTTGATATGAAATTTGTGACATTATGTACAGCGTGTTTTCAGATACGGTTTTTGACTAATCACGATCAATATATATCATGGTATAACGTAGTCACAGCAACGCGTAGTCTGCTAGTTACCGATAAACCGATTTTAATTTACCGGTTTTTCATAATAATCACACCGTAAACACTTTATTACGAGCAAGTGATTAATATTGTTTGTATTATACGGTTCTATTGCAGACGTTATAATGTAAACAAGTGGTTATCATCCGTATGACTAATAGCCGATTTTAATGTCAGTAGTGTATGAAATATTAATTAATGCTCTCCGATAATCAATTCTTGATAAGTACTGGAGAAGTTTGTGTTATAATTACGCACACATACATATATGAACACACGAACAAACGTCTTTACTTATTCGACCTTCATTAAAATCGCTTTTTTTTTTATGGAACAGGTTGGCGGACGAGCGTATGGGTCACCTGATGGTAAGTGGTCACCATCACCCATAGACAATGACGCTGTAAGAAATATTAACTATTCCTTACATCGTCAATGCGCTACCAACCTTGGGAACTAAGATGTTATGTCCCTTGTGTCTGTAGTTACACTGGCTCGCTCACACTTCAAACCGGAACACAACAATACTGAATCCTGTTGTTTGGCGGTAGAATAACTGATGAGTGGGTGGTACCTATCCAGGCGGGCTTGCACAAAGCCCTAGCACCAAGAGAATCGTTAGGGATTTCTATGTGCATTTTTATAACTGCAAAATTATTGTCTTTTATGTTAAATATATAATGTATCATAATTGTATGATGACGTCAAACTCCACGTTGGACGTTGTCGTCGGTGAGTCACCCCTGACTTTTATTATCGAGTCTCGACATTAAAAGGCGCGTAACTACGGAAATTATAACAGCGAATAGCGTCATGTCAACGCCCCCACTTTTTTTTTATTTCTTTATAACGCAAAATGAAAACAAAATTGACAGCCCAGAAAAAAACCCAAAACAAATACTAATTATTTAGATATGCTGTATGAATTTTACGCTTAGTAATTTAAATTGATAAATGATTTGTTTTTCACGTCGTTGGAAATATATCGAATTGTTTCGATTTGTTACGTCGTATTACGAATTGTTACGTATGCTCCGTGATCATGGGAAGTGGGAAACATACTCTTTCCGTAACACGATGAGTACAGGTACTTTATTAGTACCCTCCTTACCCAGTAGGATAATCCGCGGAAAAGTTACTGGAGTTTTCAGTGGAAAATTTCTCAATAACAGCCTGGAATTTGGAGGTGTGTTCATTCCCCATGCATCGGAAAGGACGTTAAGTCGTTCTGCACCTGAATTATTTTGGATCGTGTAAAATTTGCTAGCTAATCGGATTAATAAATGGAGTTATTAGAGAGTGTGGTAGTCTCTCCGGAGATTGGGCGTCGTGTTTATATACACCTTCCTAGATATTGAACGTTCTGATACTTATAAGCGCTTGTTACATTAAAATATGATTGGGTGACCTTTATAGTAACGGAAACCAAGGTTTTTCTTAAAATTTTGGATAGGACTGATAGTCAGTGCTAGATTAGATTTTTCGCAAAATATTGCCACTCAACACGAACCCTTTCAAAGTCTAATGTCGAGACAAATGTCGATATTCGCTATTTTTTTAACCAAATGATGAATTTTCCTTACGGATTATCCAATTGTCTTTTTCATGTATATATTGAAACGCTAGTATGACATCGGTTACCTTTAAGCATTTACTCGGCTATCGATTAATCGTAATCCGTAAATACGTAATTAACAAATCAATAATATCCATTGAATAAGCACGTACCGAATTGTAAAGTTACGAAGTTGAAAAGTTACACGAAATGTAAACATTATTGTTAGCCATATAAAAAAAAACTCTTCTCATTAAAGGAACACGGTATCTTCTTAATTGCGTCGAGTAAAATATCTTCCTATAAATAAATTTGACGTTTGATATTTGACATTTATCATCATCATTGATAATAGACACAAGAGACCCACCAAAAATGCACAATATATATCTGAAATGATAGCTTGTCAAGTGTAAGTTGGCGTGTGGCAAAAACATGTACTAATTATTTTTTTGTTCATTTAATATCTTATTTGTTTTATTTACCCTTATGAAGAAAACTTACCCAAAATCTATTAAAAATGAGACGTAGAGAATTTTTTTCTAGTGAGATATTGGTGAAATAAACAAAAAAGTGGCAAAACAAAGGTGTAGCAGGTGCTGCCACAGGAACGCCAACTTATACTTGACAGTCTATAGAAACGTGAGACATTTGTTTAACTTTAAACGGTACTGTACTTAGATAGGTACCCTTGTCTGTGATGTGTCACTTTCATTTTCAATATGCGATAACATCTTATCGTTCACACAAACAGTATCTAAATTACTGATACTTGCATATATGTATATTTATGTGTGAACAATCGTGATAAGTTTTTTAATCGTAATCTAGCAATGAATAGTAGAGTTTAGGTTTTGCGAAAATTATCTAGCGGCGTCGAATAGCGCTACCCGCTCTATCACGCTGGTGACGTCAGAGAAACCTCGGTGTTAGCTGTAGCATCAATACTATCAGCCGAGAAGCAAAGACATTCCCAGCTGGTTTGCAATTAGACAGGCAGCCTGCAATCATCAGCAAACATCTAAATTTTGATGTTACGTTAAAAAAAAATAATGCTGGCATTTAATTTTACTCTGAATGACAATCGAAATTGATATGAGCCAGTGTAACTACAGGCGCAAGGGACATAACATCTTAGTTCCCAAGGTTGGTGACACATTGACGATGCAAGGAATAGTTAATATTTCTTACAGCGTCATTGTCTGTGGGTGATGATGACCACTTACCATCAGGTGGCCCATATGCTCGTCCGCCAACCTATACCATAAAAAAATGTATATTTTGTTAATTGGGTTTTTTAGATATCTAGAAAATTGATTTAGTAAAATATTTTAGCTTTAGTTATTGAGTAACTGAGATACTACGAGTATATGACATTCAGGCTATGACAGATGGGACGCTGTGATATATTTTGCAGGATATACTCTCCGGACTGTATTATCATTACATAAATTAGACAAAATTTTCACATTGAAAAGTATTCTATGTCTTAGGATTTCAAGATTCATAAGAAAATTAATCAAATTCGTTTCGGCGTTTTAGCCATGAAAGACCAACAGACAGATAGACAGAGCTACTTTAGGGTACATAATAATAGTATAGATGGTATTATTGAAATAAATAATTTCGTTCCACAATTCTGTCACAACGCTCTGTGAAGTTACAATATTCTTTTTAAGAGAAAGATACGCTGACTGAAAATAGGTCAGACTCTGAAAGAACCCGAGGGTAGTGCATTTTTTATACTTTACAAAGACTAACTGAACTATGAACATTATTTTTCCCAACAAATTGTCGTACGTATTGTAAAATTAACTTAGAAATTGTCTTTATTGGTGATGTAAGCATTACAAGGTCTTTCGAGTTTAACACTGCCAGTTTTGACCTTAAACATAACACCTAACAAGTGTTTACTAATATAATCAATAAAATTCACAAAAGATAAACAGCTTCTTACTGTTTCTTGTGTGCATCCTAATCGAAGATTTCGGGTTCAAACCCAGGCAAGCACCACTGTATATGTAAATGTGCTTAATTTGTGTTTATAATTCATTTCGTGCTTGGCGGTGAAGGAAAACATCGTGAGGAAACATACATGTGTCTAATTTCATAGAAATTCTGCCATTTCACCAACCCGCATTGGAATAGCGTGGTGGAATATGTTCCAAACCTTCTCCTCAATGGGAGAGGAGGCCTTAGCCCAGCTGTGGGAAATTTACAGGCTGTTACTTTTTTTTACTTTACTGTTTCTTGGGAAGAACTTTGGTCTCATTCCACCACGCTGCTTTAATGTGGAGAGGGGTTGTTTTTTAAATAGCGACAACCAAAAACTTGTATAGCTAGCTATCAAACGTTCATTTTGTATTCAATATTTGTGCCTTTTATGTCGATATTCCTAATGAAGGTTCTCTCCTGGGTCAACGATCGCTCGTTATTTTGTCCTAACCTTCATATACACTAATAAATTATTATAATGAGTTATAAACTTTGTATTATTGCTATTGTTATATAAGAACTCTTTTCTTTTAATAACCCGCAATTTAACTGACCCTGACAATTAATAGACCCGAGTCACTGACCTACAAATTGTACCTATGGCATGGAGCTCGACTGAATCGGAAAACGTTTTATGTTACGTAACTTGGAGCGATAACGGATGTCTACGTCTCCTGTACTGTAATGTTTGGTGACGATAGTTATTCAAATCAAAATAAACTTTATTCAACTAGGCTTTTACAAGCACTTTTGAATCGTCATTATACAATTAAGTGAAGCTACCACCGGTTCGGAAAGTAGATTCTATCGGGAAGAACCGGCAAGAAACTCAGTACTTCTTTTTTAACATTTAAAAATACAAAGTCATGTTAGCTAAATACAATTATTTAAATTAATATATCCTGCTTGGAAGTCAACAGGTATTAACTACACGCTTTTTTATCATCTATAAAATCTTGAATCGAATAACATGCTTTTTCTACCAATGTATTTTTTACAAACGATTTTAATTTACGAAACGGCAAAGTTAAAAATGTCTGTTGTTCACCAATTCTTATCCGCTATGACCCATGGCCCATTATACGCAGCGAAAAACTTTTAGTAATAAGTCTACTACTAGGTTTACGCCGTCAGGGCTCAAAGTAGAGCGATCCGCTGGTTTTTAATGGGTATTCCAGTGTGCCAGGGCTCACTCGGAGTCTTGGCCACCGGCGATTTCCACATACCCATACTCTTCACGTGAGGTAAACGGGTAGTTCGTGTTTTCATCGTAAAAAAGGGTAATTATTTACGGGGAAGTCTTAATATCCTTATTTATAGTTTAGGTCTATATTATTTGACAGTACGCCTTACGTAACATACCGACATATACTCTGGGTAAAAATTAGAGATGTAACATAGAGAGGTAGCAGGCAGTTGCATTTTTCATCATAAATAAGGTCAAATTCCGAAAAAAGTGTTTTGGTTTTTTCTTTACTGATAGCTAAGTATCCAGCCAAACTGCTATCCGTTACATCTCTAGTAAAAATGTAAATGAGGCTGTAGGAGATAACATTTTGCAAAATCAGCTGACAGAACTGACAATGGGCTAGTCACGTACATTGAAGGGTCGTTGACCGTTCAAGTAGACGAGTAACAGTGTGTTACAAGCGTAAGGTCCTCTAGGTGGACCGATGACCTGAAGAAGGTAGTGAGGCTGGACCCTGTCTAGATCGGGACGATCGGGAGTTGTAGGTATATGTTGATAAGCCTATCATTTCTGTGCGCGCAACGATTGTCTTATACAATCAAAATCAAAATAAACTTTATTCGAGTGGGATTTTACAAGCACTTTTGAATCGTCAATTAAGTGAAGCTACCACCGGTTCGGATAGTAGATTCTACCGAGAAGAACCGGCAAGAAACTCAGTAGTTACTCTTAAATTTTGTTATTAATAAAAATAGACCTACAAAAATCTTATTTACAGAAAGGAGGATAAGGTTCTTCTTTCCTAATTTATTAAACTTAGTGCCTAATATTTACATATTTACGTCGTAGTCCATAGAAAACGTGAGGTTCTTAAATCAAAATATTGTTGACCTTTTGTTTTCTATCCACTGTTAAGTACTCGTAAATATGGATATAACGTTTCTTTTAACGTTCCGTCATCCGTTTCTCAATATTTCCGAACATATAAACATTTCTCGCATATGAAATAGGCTAATATTATTAGAAAACAGCATAGCTTAGTACGCACGACTGAATATAAGCTGTGTCATGCAATATGTAAAAATCGATCACATATTTCCACTAATTATACGATCAGTATTTTGTCGGTGTGCTGGCTAACTTATACGGCTGCAAATGTCACAGATTTTGAATACAATAAACGTTTTTGTATTTTCATCACAGAATTTTCAGTAACAATAAGCAATCTAAAGGAAAAAATTAGTGTGCATTTTGGTGTTGGTGCTAAACCTTGGGGCGTAACTCAAAGCATAAGATACGATTCTATTCCTTGCGAAAATAAACCTCAACCAAATAATAACTAGGGTCAATTTTCACTAATTACAATTATTTCGATACGCCCCTTTTCTACTTTGATCGAACGCAACTGGATCGGAAATTACAAAGATTAAGGTTTTTCAATTGCAATAGTGTCAATGGTTTTCTCAGGTCTTGTGGGATTTCTTATAAATATTGGACAACATCACATACATTTCTCTGATCCCAATGTAAGTAGGTAAAACACTTGTGTTATGGAAAATCAGAAGTAACGAAGGTACCACAAACACCTAGACCCAAGACAACATAGAAAACTAATTAATTTTCTACATCGACTCGGCCGGGAATTTAACCCGGGACCTCCGAGTATCGTACGTCGTCGTCATTATATCTTATGTACATTTGACTCGATTTTTTGTGATAATGTTTGCTTACACGCTAAAGCTAATTTCAGAGCTCCATCACATTATATCATTGGCATCGAAATTACGCGTAACCGTTATGGCAAAAAACGTTGGTGTCTTATAGATGTAAACAGGAGTAGTCTTCATTGGTGCACTTACTCTTAATGACTAATTTCATAATCATAGTACGGTGCAATATTTCCCTTTGCCTCTACCTAAAGGTTTTTATGATATAAGCAAACGAGCAAATGTCTGACGGTAAGTGGTCAGCAAGTAGCCAATGGCGCTTGAAGAAATATTATCCATTCCTTACATCGCCAATGTGACACAAACTTTGGGAACTAAAATTTCCCTTGGCCCTTATTAACAATAGCTTACTGACCCTTCAAATCCAAATACAAAAATACTAGGTATTGTTGTTTTGTGGCATATTATTTCATAAGTAGGTGGTACCTACCCAGATGGACTATCCCAAATAGCCCTACCACCAAGTATAAATAATTCAGATTATAAATAGCTCAGACTATTTGAGGTATTTAATAAGTAATTTCACTTGAACAGAAATTCTATATGCGTGCATTTAGCCATGAAAGTGTTTCGTCACGGAATTCCATGGAAGTGTATTTAAGTAGCTCGATTCCTAAAATTGATCACACCCGTGGGCATTAACCCTTGCACTTTAATCGTATAAGGCTTCATTCGCATGCACATCCAAAGTTAAATTGATACGAACAATTACATATACATATTAATTTAATATGCACAAAATAAATTACAATTGTTATGAAAAATTATAGTATCAAAAGATTTTATTGATTTATATATACTTACTCGGGCATCTCGCTCACGTATATGGGGTCGTGCGTTGTTGCGTGCTTGTGTGTATGTGTGCGTACTTGCGTGCATATGTGCGTGCTTGCGTGCATGTGTGCGTGCTTGCGTACATGTGTGCGTGCTTGCGTACATGTGTGCGTGCTTGCGTACATGTGTGCGTGAGATGCGTCCGCGTCGTTTGAATAGAAATTAATTATGTTCATTAATAATATATTTATAGATAGTTTGACCTTAGTATTTATTATAATGAGCTTAGTGTAATGTATCCATTGTAAGGTCGCCGCCCCTATCTAACTGTATATATTTCTTGTAATTGAATAAACAATTGTTTTTATAATGTTGTGTTAACGCTCTTATTTTAATCTTAACAATATAATTATAATATATCATTAATTTAATTTTTTTATCAATTAATTAGGTTTTTACTTCAATTGGTTTAACTAAGAAAAAAGATATTATGATATCATGTAATATTAAATATCCTAAAAACAAAGGTGTTTCTTTAGCTCTATATATGAATACTGTTTATGTTAAAGACTATCCCATATTAATTAACATCTCCCGTCCCAGCAGCGCAAAAGACCCTCCAAATATTCAACATTGAAATGAAATCGAAGATGAAGGCGCACACCATGACCGAGGACGTCGTCTTCTGGAAATGGATCTCGCCCAACACACTCGCCCTGGTCACGAAGATGTCGGTCTACCACTGGTCCATGGAGGGCGACTCCACACCCGTCAAGATGTTCGACAGACACTCATCGCTTGCTGAGTGCCAAATCATAAACTACAGGACGGATCCGAAACAGCAATGGTTGTTGCTTGTCGGTAAGTTTCCTAAACGAAAAAAATTAAGTTCTATTTGTATAAATATAAATATGAGACAACATCACATACATTACTCTGATCCCAATGTAAGTAGCTAACGCACTTGTGTTATGGAAAATCAGCAACGATGGTACCACAAACACCCAGACCCAAGACTACATAGAAAACTAATGATAATCTATATCGAATCGGCCGGGAATCGAACCCGGGACCTCGGAGTGGCTACCTATGAAAACCGGTGTACACACCACTCGACCACGGAGGTCGTCATTGTCTGAATATAGAATGAATCGTATTATATTGTTATCTTTTGAAAACAGAATAAGAAGCTTAAATTAAAAATTAAATTGTATAATTAAGTAAAACCGATCAAGTCCGAGTTAGTTTCGCGTGGAGAGGGTTCCGTACGTCTGTTAATTTAGAGTCGAGGCTTCTTTTGAGGATCAACGTCAAAAGTTTTCGCAATTTTTTTTAAGGTATAAGTTGACGGACGAGCATATGAGCCAACTGATGGTAAGTGGTCACCATTACCCATAGACAATGACGCTGTAAGAAATATTAAATTCCTTAAATCGTCAAAGCGCCACCAACCTTGGGAACTAAGATATATGTCCCTTGTGCCTGTAGTTACACTGGCTCACTCACGCTTCAAACCGGAACACAACAATACCGAGTACTATTGTTTGGCGGTAGAATAACTGATGAGTGGGTGGTACCTAGCCAGACGGGCTTGAACAAAGCCCTACCATCAAGTAAATATTAAATTTTACAAAGTTGTAAAACTAACTGTACTAACATTCAATAATTTGGATTTATCGTGACTAACATATGTGTATAGGATTTTAAATTAACATGGTTATTTTTATTATTAAAGTTATTAATTTCGGGATATTTACGTGAACAAGACATTCGTAGACAATGTCGAAATATCGAGCTTCACCGAACAAAAATAAAAAACATGGTAAATATCCCGAAATTAATAACTTTAATAACATATGTGTATCCTTCCAGGTATATCAGCCCAGCAGAACCGCGTGGTGGGAGCAATGCAGCTGTACTCTGTGGAACGCAAGTGCTCGCAGCCCATTGAGGGCCACGCCGCTTCATTCGCAACCTTCAAGGCGGAGGGAAACGCTGAACCGTCCACTCTCTTCTGTTTCGCCGTGAGGACTCCTCAGGGTGGAAAACTGCATATTATTGGTAAGCTCGTTATAATTTCGTCTTAAATTTTCGCGATTATTGCACATTTAAATAAAACTAGTTATAACGGATTTGAATCAATTGGTCACGGGTAGTCTACCCGTGTCACATGCAAGTTCCCTCACGATGTTTTCCTTCACCGCCGAGTACGAGATGAATTATAAAGTTAAATTAAGTACATGAATCAGCGGTGCTTGCCTGGGTTTGAACCCGCAATAATCGGTTAAGATGCACGCGTTCTAACCACTGGGCCATCTCGACTCACACATAACAACCAAGACATTAACACATAAAAATAATGATAAAAAAATAAAAAAAATAAAAAAGCCATTTATTCTACTACTCATTTTTGAAGTTACAATACAATACACTTTCATTTATCAATAATCTAATTTGTGGTATTAAATTTAAAACTTAACATTTACATTTTTGCTTAATTTAAAATTCATATAAATTCAATAGATAAATAATTAAAAATAAATAAAAGTAGAAAAGATAAAGGGATCTAATTATTATTTTATATTTACAGAGGTGGGTCAAACCCCAGCCGGAAACCAGCCGTTCCCTAAGAAAGCGGTGGATGTATTCTTCCCCGCGGAGGCGCAGAGCGACTTCCCCGTGGCCATGCAGGTGTCGCCGAAGTATGACGTCATCTACCTCATCACAAAGTACGGCTACATACACATGTACGACATCGAGACCGGTACCTGTATCTACATGAACCGTATCTCTTCGGACACTATATTCGTGACGGCGCCCCACGAGTCCACTGGCGGAATCATTGGTAACTATTCATATATATATTTTTTTAATATTAAAACGTCAATGCTTTGCCTATGATATGTTATGTGGTAGTGAGAAATCCTTCTTGATTGATATAATTTTTAAGACAAAAATATTATTTCAAACTAACAACCAGAGCTTTGTAATATTATGATAAATAAAAAGTACAATACAAAGATATAATAGCAAACATATTTGAACACCAAAGAAAAATCGCTAAAGGTAGAGGCAAATGGAAAAATCTTGAGGAGGCCTTCACCCTCACATAAGAGGGGTTCTTGCATGCTTGCGTGAAAAATAACTGAAATGTTTTTACTTATATTTTTATTAAGATTTTATCATTTAATTTTAATTATATTAAATTCATTATATATATATTTTAAAAAAAAAAACAAAATTACCATTATAAATTTAACTAGATTACACCATTATTCATTTAACTAATATTATAATTAAAATTTAATGAAATGTTAATAGCAATTCATTCTATGCGAGAAATAAAAGGCTTTCTATTCTATATTTGAATACAATAAAATGAATGTGTAATAACAATTATTATCTTAATTTGTACAGGTGTCAATCGTAAAGGTCAAGTCCTCTCGGTGACGGTAGAAGAGGACTCAATAGTTCCGTACATCAACACGGTGCTCCAAAACCCTGAACTAGCGCTCCGTCTCGCTGTGAGGAACAACCTCGCTGGTGCGGAGGAGCTTTTCGTGAGGAAGTTCAACATGTTGTTTACTAACGGACAGTATGGGGAAGCAGCTAAAGTGAGTATATAGCAGCTAAAGTATGTAATTGTAATATTTATTTATGTATAGATACCCCAGTTGATAGAAAGCATGCATCTTAACCGATGACTGTCAGTTCAAACCCAGACAAGCACCGCAGATATTCCATGGGCATTATCTATATTTATAAACCATCTCAAGTTCTTTGTTAAAGACAGTTTGTCAGTCAACAACAACAACAACAGCCTGTAAATTCCCACTGCTGGGTTAAAGGCCTCGTCTCCCTTTGAGGAGAAGGTTTTGGAACATATTCCATCACGCTGTTCCAATGCGGATTGGTGGAATACACATGTGGCAGAATTTCAATGACATTTGTCACATGCAGGTTTCCTCACGATGTTTTCCTTCACCGCCGAGTACGAGATGAATTATAAAGACAAATTAAGCACATGAATCAGTGGTGCTTGCCTGGGTTTGAACCCGCAATCATCGGTTAAGATGCACGCGTTCTAACCACTGGGCCATCTCGACTCATCATAGTGCATAGTATGTAATTATAATATTTATTTATGTATAAATGACCCAGTGGATAGAAAGCATGCATCTTAACAGATGACTGTCAGTTCAAACCCAGACAAGCACCGCAGGTTTTCCATGGGCATTATTTATATTCATAAACCATCTCAAGTTCAGTGGTTAAGACAGTGTTCCATAAGGAAACCTGCATGTGTGTATTTTCAATGCAGTTTGCCAACATATGAGTCGTATCAACCCCAATAGGATCAGCTTGTTGGATTTGGGATTCTCAAAGGGAAACGAGTCTTTAGTCCGGCAGTGGAACGTGTAGCGCTTAGCGTTTCGACTTTTGGCAAAGCTATTGTTGCCAGTTATAAGATATATTTTTCGTAATTGCACTTTTTTAAATGGAATAGTGTTTATAGTAACAAGAACAATTTCTATACAGTAATTATAAATTTTGTTTATCTTTATTTTATCTCTACTCTTCGCATATAAATAGTAACCAATTAAAGTATTGTTTATAATTATAATAACCCTTTGCAATGTTTTAGGTGGCAGCCATGGCACCCCGTGGTATCCTCAGAACTCCGCAAACTATACAGCGTTTCCAGCAGGTGCCCACTCAGCCAGGGCAGACCTCCCCACTGTTACAGTACTTCGGGATATTGCTAGACCAGGCACAGCTGAATAAGTTCGAATCCCTTGAATTGTGTCGCCCTGTTTTGTTGCAAGGTGAGTGTTTATAATTAATAATAAAAACCTTAACTCCAAAAGATAAGATGTATTTGCCCAACGGACATATTTTAGACATATTCTTTTACAGGCACAAGGGACATACCATCTTAGTTCCCAAGGTTGGTGGCACATTAACGATGTAAGGAATAGTTAATATTTCTTACAGCGTCATTGTCTATAGGTGGTGGTGACCACTTACCATCAGGTGGCCTATATTCTTGTCCGCCAACCTATAACGTAAAAATATATATATAATAATAAATATATGATTTATGTTTCCAGGACGCAAGCAGTTGCTAGAAAAGTGGTTGAAAGAAGAGAAGTTAGAGTGTTCAGAGGAGCTCGGTGATCTTGTGAAGCAAGTTGATCCCACTCTTGCGTTATCAGTGTACCTGAGGGCCAATGTCGCAAGCAAAGTTATTCAGTGTTTTGCTGAGACTGGCCAATTCCAGAAAATTGTCCTTTATGCTAAGAAGGTATGAATCGAATATGTTACTTTATACTACTGCTATTGACATAATACTAGATATTGAAGAAATATATCATAGTTGCTATATTAGTCTTTATATAGAAATACTCATAACTTTCAGGTTGGGTACACTCCGGACTATATTTACCTTCTCCGCTCTGTGATGCGCACCAATCCTGAACAAGGCGCCGGCTTTGCTGGCATGCTGGTTGCCGAAGATCCTCCATTAGCAGATATTCAACAGATTGTTGATGTTTTCATGGAGCAAAATATGGTGCAACAGTGCACCGCCTTCCTACTTGACGCTTTGAAGAATAACAGGCCCGAGGAGGGACCCTTGCAAACCAGGTGCGAATGCAGATAATATTTAGTAAAATAGAACAGTTATTCTATAAATATTTGATTATAAAAAAAAAGTAAAGTAACATTCCGTAAATTTCCCACTGCGGGGCTAAGGCCTCCTCTTCCATTAAGGAGAGGGTTTTGAACGTATTCCACGTTGTTCTAATGCCGGTTGGTGGAATGCACATATGGCAGAATTTTGATGAAATTAGACACATGCCAATTTCCTCACGATGTTATCCTTCACCACCGAGCACGAGATGAATTATAAACACAAATCGAGCACATACATATAGCGGTGCTTGCCAGGGTTGGGACCCGAAATCATCGGTTACTATTTACTCCGCAGGCTGCTGGAAATGAACCTGATGTCGGCGCCGCAGGTGGCGGACGCCATCCTCGGCAACGGCATGTTCACGCACTACGACCGCGCGCACGTGGCGCAGCTGTGCGAGAAGGCCGGCCTGCTGCAGCGCGCGCTCGAGCACTACACCGACCTCTACGACATCAAGCGCGCCGTGGTCAGTGCCCCCCCCCCACACACGACAACTGTCTCTCTCTCTCTCTCTCTCTCTCTCTCTCTCTCTACTGTCCACTGCTCCACACCAGCCCAGTTTGCCTAAACACTACACTCTCTTTAGATGTGGACCATTAACAGGCTGTTGATGTATGAAAAAGATTGTGATAAGAAAATCAGATCATATCTAAAATTTCAGTAACTGTGTTAAATGTCTCATTAGAATAAGAATAAGAAATGTTTATTCGGGACAAACATACATTACAAACATAATTATCAAAAAAAAAAAACACAAAAAAATCAAATCAAATCATCATCATATTTAACATTAGCTAACTAACAACATTAACTAGTGACTATAAGAAAACAACAGGATTTTAATTTACAAATTAATATGCATTATTTTTACGGAAACAGCTACTCTGTTTCGTTTTTATTAATATTTATTAAATATACATCATAAATTATTGTCTTCTAGGTCCACACCCACCTGCTGTCAGCTGACTGGTTGGTCAGTTACTTCGGGACGCTATCAGTTGAAGATTCGCTTGAGTGTCTCAAGGCTATGCTCCAAGCGAACATACGTCAGAACTTACAGATCTGCGTACAGATCGCGACAAAGTATCACGAGCAGTTGACGACGAAGGCACTGATTGAATTATTCGAAAGTTTCAAAACATACGAAGGACTCTTCTACTTCCTCGGATCTATTGTCAACTTCAGTCAGGATTCAGAAGTTCACTTCAAATATATTCAGGTGAGATTTTTGTTCTAGACTTTCATATGAACTGTTCAAATATACTTCGATTTTGAAATTGGTACTAGGTAATATTAAAAGACTAATCTATTGTTTATGGTCAACAACAGCCTGTAAATTCCCACTGCTGGGCTAAAGGCCTCCTCTCCCTTTGAGGAAAAGGTTTGGAACATATTCCACCATGCTGTTCCAATGCGGGTTGGTAGAATACACATGTGGCAGAATTTCTATGAAATTTGTCACATGCAGGTTTCCTCACGATGTTTTCCTTCACCGCTGAGCACAAGATGAATTATAAAGACAAATTAAGCACATGAAACAGCGGTGCTTGCCTTGGTTTGAACCCGTAATCATCGGTTAAGATGCACGCGTTCTAACCACTGGGCCATCTCGACTCGTTTATGGTCGTAATTAGGTAATTTTTTACTCGACTATTCAATTTTTTTTACTTTTGATGGTGATATACAAAAAAATACGACAAATCTTGATGTTTATCTATGGGTGTATAATACAAGTCTGTTATGGTTTTTCAGGCTGCTTGCAAGACAGGACAGATCAAGGAAGTGGAGCGTATTTGTCGCGAATCGAACTGCTACAACGCTGAGAGAGTCAAGAACTTCCTGAAAGAAGCTAAACTGCCCGATCAACTGCCTCTCATAATCGTTTGCGACCGTTTCGACTTCGTGCACGACTTGGTGCTGTATCTGTACAGAAACAGCCTGCAGAAGTACATTGAAATCTATGTGCAGAAGGTTTGTGACGAGTTACATATTTAGTTTATACTATAAAATTAAATAGTATGACCAAATATACTTAGCAAAACTCGTACAAATACAATTCAGATACTCTTTATTGTAAATCAGATCATAAAATCTTTATATCTCAATCTATTTTTATAAACCGTAGAAAAGGTAATTTTGTAAAATGAAATTTCTTTTTAGTAAAATCTATATTTTAATTTTGCTTTAAGTTCTTACTTGAATAATATATGTGTTTTTTAATATATACATATATTCTGATACTGTTGGATAAAACAGATAAAAACACACTGAGGCATGGACAAGATGCCTTTTTAACTATAAATACTACACCGTTAAACAAAATCCTGATTGTATTCTTCTTGTTTGTAGGTCAACCCGTCTCGCTTACCCGTAGTCGTCGGCGGTCTGTTAGACGTAGATTGCGCGGAGGACATCATCAAAAACTTGATTCTCGTTGTGCGCGGACAATTCTCCACGGACGAGCTTGTCGCTGAAGTCGAAAAGAGAAACAGGTAATTCTTAATATAAATGAAAAATTGAAAGATATCCTTATTCCCAAAAGTAAATCGGTTTCATGTAGAAATATGATTGTCTTCGTCTTTTATTATTTGTGAAAATCTGTAACATAGCTTATGATATGATAATTATAATTTGTAGCTAATAATTATTGATATTCCAGATTGAAATTGCTCCTGCCCTGGTTGGAGACTCGCGTGCACGAAGGCTGCAACGAGCCCGCCACACACAACGCCCTCGCTAAGATCTACATCGATTCTAACAACAACCCAGAGAGGTTCCTCAAGGAAAATCAATGGTGAGTAATCATTCTATATATGCACAGTAGGTGTATATATACCGGTCAAAAACCAACAGTAGATACAATATGACATACAAAAGATAAATTACATTTCAAAATTATCAGTATAAAAGTGCTATTATTTACGGCCAGTCTTATCGTGCATCAGAATATTATTGAAAATATAATATAAACATTTTTTAAACTAAAATTATATAGTAAATAAAAAAAAATATACGATTGAAATTGAGCACAAATAAAATTAATTATTTTTTGATCGAAGAGGCTATTTGTAAACTTTGTTTTTCTACTATATGTACCACAGATTAAAATACAGCAAAGTGACGTCACCGACCCTATTGCAGCGCCATATTGTCCAAGTGGCGTTTTTGCGCGTTATTTAAATATGGAATTTTTAATATGATATTTTTCGGCAAAAAAACACAACTTTTACTTGGTTCCTTAACTTCTACTAAATAATAATATAAAATGGATTTTAAAAACCAGTCAAATAGCCTATCGAGGGCGACTGTCATGTGTGTGTGTGATTTAACGAGTATTGTATGTTGGGCAGGTACAATAGTCTATTGAGGGCGACTATCATGTGTGTGTGTGATATAACGAGTATTGTGTGTTGGGCAGGTACAATAGCCTATCGAGGGCGACTATCATGTGTGTGTGTGTGTGTGTGATATGACGAGTGTGTGTTGTGCGTTGGGCAGGTACGACTCTCGCGTGGTGGGGCGCTACTGCGAGAAGCGCGACCCGCACCTGGCGTGCGTGGCGTACGAGCGCGGCCAGTGCGACCGCGAGCTCATCGCCGTGTGCAACGACAACTCGCTGTTCAAGACGCAGGCGCGCTACCTCGTGCGCCGCCGCGACCAGGACCTCTGGCTCGAGGTGCTCGCCGAGGCCAACCCCTTCAAGCGACAGCTCATCGACCAGGTGAGACGCTGAGACGCTGTGAACCTAGTCACATTCTATTGGTTGTATTTATGAGAGCTGAGATGGCCTAGTGGTTAGAACGCGTGCATCATAAGCGATGATTCCGGGTTCAAACCGAGGCAAGCACCACTATATATATGTGCTTAATTTGTGTTTTAATTCATCTCGTGCTCGGCGTTGAAGGAAAACATCGTGAGTCTAATTTCATCGAAATTCTGCCACATGTTTTCCTTGGATATGAATTCAATCATTTTCATTGTATTATTCAAGGTGGTGCAAACGGCACTGTCAGAAACTCAGGATCCAGAAGATATATCCGTGACTGTGAAGGCGTTCATGACAGCTGATCTACCCAACGAACTAATCGAGTTGCTCGAGAAGATTGTGCTGGATAACTCCGTATTCTCAGATCACAGAAACCTACAGAACCTGCTGATATTGACAGGTTAGATATTCTTATGTTTAATATATTATGAGTTCAATCTCTAGAAGAAGTACCAAAATACATTTTTAAATCAATATGGAATGGTGAGTGAGCCAGTGTAACTACAGGCACAAGGGACATAACATCTTAGTTCCCAAGGTTGGTGGCAGATTGACGATGTAAGGTAATAAATATATCTTACAGTGTCATTGTCTATGGGTGATGGTGACCACTTTCCATCAGGTGGCCCATATGCTCGTCCGCCAACCTATAACATAAAAAAAAAATAAGCTTTATCAGAACCGACATTATATTTCTTTCAAAGTCAATTAGTCTCATCAATGCAGACTCATATAATTTATTGTAAAAATTAGGATGTGAATATTAGAATCCCTAATATGTCCCTATATAAATTAATTGTATGTCTAATTATAAATAATGTACTTTTCAGCTATCAAGGCGGACCGCACTCGCGTCATGGAGTACATCAACCGCTTGGACAACTACGACGCTCCCGACATCGCGAACATCGCTATCAACAACGAACTCTATGAAGAGGCTTTTGCGATCTTTAAGAAATTCGACGTCAACACCTCAGCCATCCAAGTGCGTATTAAAAATAAGATAAAGTGACTCCATAATATACGTCAAATTGCATAATATGCTATAAATTATCCAATATATTAAAATTATCCTAAGTTCTTAAAAAAGGATATCTAGCATGATCGATATTTCGATATCATCTACGAATGTCTTGTTCACTAGACTGAAGTTTGCAGTTAGATAGGCTGACATATTTTTTAATAACTGTAATAATAAAAATAACTACGTTAAATTTAAAATCTAAGTTCTATCTACACTAATATTATAAAGAGGAAAACTTTGTTTGTTTGGTTGTAATGAATAGGCTCAAAAACTACTGGACCGATTTTAAAAATTCTTTCACCATTCGAAAGCTAAATTAATCCCGCATAACATAGGCTAAATTTTATTTTGAAAAAAAAAAATAGGGTTTTAGGTAAGATATTTTGGGTTTTTCGGACAAAAAAGGAAAAAATCTACCAAAAACGTTGATTTTTTTGCGTATGATAACTATAAAAGATAGAACCATAAAATGTTCTAACTCCGGTCCTTAGAGGCAGGGCATAATGGCCTCCGACCCTAAGAACCTCATCAGATTCGTGGCTGATGTTGGTCTGGCTGAGGTGTTGTGATCACGAATTTGAGGTTTATCACAATAGATCCAAGCGCCGGTTGCAGTAATTCTTCAAATGTGACCGTGCCTTAAAAGACTGATTATGAACCGTTATCTAGGCGGGCGAAGCCGCGGGCGACCGCTAGTAAATTATAAACATAATATACGATTTTCAGGTGCTGATAGATCAAGTGAAAGACCTTAAACGCGCCTATGAGTTTGCTGAGCGTTGCAACGAGCCCGGAGTGTGGTCTCAGCTCGCGAAGGCTCAACTACAACAGGGGCTAGTGAAGGAAGCCATCGACTCTTACATCAAGGCTGACGACCCATCTGCCTATATGGACGTTGTAGCGACCGCCACTAAGCAGCAATCGTGGGAGGATCTCGTGCGCTATTTGCAGGTTAGAATTGTTACAATTTTCTGAATAGTAACTTAGATTGAACAAGCAAGTATTTTGTATGAGCTACATGGAAATAGGCTATTTGACTGATTTTTAAAATCCATTTTATATTATTTAGTAGAGGTTAAGGAACCCAGCAAATGTTGATTTTTTTTATTTCTAGTACATATTTGCCGAAAAATATCATATTAAAAATTCCATATTTAAATAACGCGAAAACGCTACTGGGACAATATGGCTCTGCAAAGGGGTCGGTGACGTCACTTTGCTGTAATTTAATCTGTGGTACATATAGTAGAAAAGCAAAGTTTACAAGAAAGTGACTTCATCATAAGCCCGGCCAATCCGAAGCGTTTTGAGTCACGTGACAAACGTTTGAAAAAATGCATTTTTATTTGTTGATTTTTGAATAAGTAAAATATTATTTTCAAGTAAATAACCATTTTTAAACTCATAATATACAGTGATTACAATAATTCACAATTTATTTTTCGCATTGTCAAATAGCCTATTGTACGTTAACTGCCTAGTGTCTTATGGATCAATTCAGGGGTTTTATTATCATGGGCCTTTAAAGTGTTTACACATTCGTATGTCGGAATTTCTAAGTTATAAAGTTATTCACAGATGGCACGCAAGAAAGCCCGCGAGTCGTACATCGAATCGGAACTTATCTACGCGTACGCTCGCACCGCCCGCCTGGCTGATCTCGAGGAATTCATTTCGGGACCAAACCACGCCGACATACAGAAGATCGGTGATCGATGCTTCGACGATAAAATGTACAATGCGGCTAAGTTGTTGTACAACAACGTCAGCAACTTTGCTCGCCTGGCCATTACGTTGGTGCATCTTAAGGAATTCCAAGGTGATTATTAATAATATAATTTGTATATTGATGCAACGTTTATAAAACATCTAAACCCGTAAAAGTAATCCATTAACAATATTACGAAACACCATATATTTATTATATATGTAAAAGAGCACTTTCTCTCACGACTCATAAATTTGACAAATTTACTATTATCTTTTTTTTAAATTTTTTTTTTACTGTAGATTTATTTATAATATTTGTGTATTTAAATGTAGTAAAAGTATAATAATTTAGTATATATATGTATTTATTATATTATATATATTATATTCAAATTGTTTCTTTTATATAATACGATTAAGAGTATCTATGTTGCACGATTTATGCCTGCTATATAACACTATCTCTTACAGCTGTGGGTTGGCTGGAAGAAATTTCTATTAGAAATAAGCCCGCCATTGTGAACAATAATTTAATGTAGAAAATTACCATGTAAAAATTCACAGTGCAATAAAGAGTATTATATATATTGTTGGAATAAACAAGCAACATCAGCGTCAAGTCATACAACTTACCTATTTTAAAAAAAAAAAGGCGGGAGATTTGTAGTTGACACATTGAGAATTGCAATTATAATTATTACGGTGTAATGTGATTATTGATGGTTATTTGTGTTGTAGTCTAAATGTTTTTCATTTGTGGTAGATTGATTGTTATTATAAATTAAAGATAATTGTTTTAGAGGTTAACCTACTTGATACTTCTGGTTCTAAAAATATATCCTGCAATAAAACTGTTTCATGGTGACGTGTGTTACAGGTGCGGTGGACAGCGCCCGCAAGGCGAACTCGACGCGCACGTGGAAGGAGGTTTGCTTTGCGTGCGTGGACGCCGGCGAGTTCCGCCTGGCGCAGATGTGTGGCCTCCACATCGTCGTGCACGCTGACGAGCTCGAAGACCTCATTAACTACTACCAGGTGACATGAAACGAACACCCTTTACTTACGTATAGTAGATTTTTGCCCAGAGGATCGGAATTGCGATTCAACGGGGAAATGCTGCTAGCATTCTTGCCACCATTACACGCGGTCGAGATTTATACAGTAACTAGTTTTAGTTCATATTTGTATATATAAATTTAAGTATTTAATGTTGTTAATTCTTATGTTAATAAATATTGTATCTTTTATGTATAGTACGATGTACGACACAACTTAGATGTCGCATCGGCAATATTCGTAAAACCGATCACATCCGAATTGAGTACGCTATCCCAAATTATGAATTTTTATTTTTCCTGTGAATATGATCTTTGCACAAACGTAATAACTTGTAATATCATATGACCTAATATATTCTTAAATTTGACGCGTGGATTTATATGCACTTGCTTTCTCTGACGCGTGAATCTATAGCGACGAATAGCGTCGAATGGCGCGATAGGGAGCTATTTCTATTGGATGTGTAAATCGGTAGTAATCGGTTTTATTTTCATTCCATTGCATTTTCCGATGCGACATTTAATTTGTGTCGTACTATATGTCATTAATAAAGAAATGTATATACCAGAGATAAATTAGGAAATAAAATGGAAAGAGTAAATACTCCTTCAATGTAATTTCGTAAATACTCCTTCAATGTAATTTCGTAAATAATTAAAAGTTAAAGTTTTACTCGAGAATTATATATGCCGAAAGTCATTAAACATGTCTTATATATAGTAATCCGAATTTGTAATTTTATTTCATTCTACAGGATCGAGGCCACTTCGATGAATTAATCAGCTTGCTGGAAGCAGCGTTAGGTTTGGAGAGAGCCCACATGGGAATGTTCACGGAACTCGCCATTCTGTATTCAAAGTTCAAGCCCGGCAAGATGCGCGAACATTTGGAGCTGTTCTGGTCACGAGTCAACATACCGAAGGTAAAAAATAAGAAACTTTTTCTATGAAATCCTACAAGTTAAGACTGATATGTTTACGTAGAAAAAATAAGTAATGTTTTTTTTAAATATTTTACATGTTATATTTTATAGGTTCTACGCGCAGCAGAGCAGGCGCATCTGTGGTCCGAACTTGTATTCCTTTACGACAAATACGAGGAGTACGATAACGCGGCGCTTACTATGATGCAGCACCCGACTGAGGCCTGGCGTGAGGGTCACTTCAAGGACATTATCACTAAGGTATTTATATCATCAATAGGCTATTTGACAATGCGAAAAATAAATTGTGAATTATTGTAATCAGTGTATATTATGAGCTTAAAAATGCTTATTTACCAACGAAAGTTGAAAATAATACTTAATTTATTCAAAAATCAATATATAAAAATGCATTTTCTCAATGTTTGTCATATGACACAAAACGCTCTTGATTGGTCGGGCTTATGATAAAGTCACTTTCTTGTAAACTTTGCTTTTCTACTATATGTACCACAGATTAAAATACAGGAAAGTGACGTCACCAACTCGCAGCGCAGCATATTGCAGCGCCATATTGCCCAAGTAGCGTTTTTGCGCGCTATTTAAATATGGAATTTTTAATATGATATTTTTCGGCAAATATTTATTAGAAATAAAAAAACACAACTTTTACTGGGTTCCTTAAATTCTGCTAAATAATATAAAATGAATTTTAAAAACCAGTCAAATAGCCTATTTTCGAGATGCTACTTCCGTTTTTTTTTTTTAAATTTTTCCTTTATCTATTTGTTAATCCTTTTAAAATGTATAGGTTGCCAACATGGAGCTCTACTACAAAGCGATTCAGTTTTACCTCGACTACAAGCCGCTCCTGTTAAACGATCTCTTGCTAGTGCTGGCGCCCCGTATGGACCACACGCGAGCCGTGGCTTTCTTCACCAAGGCCGGACATCTGCAACTCGTTAAAGCCTACCTGAGATCTGTCCAGAGTCTCAACAATAAGGCGGTCAACGAAGCTCTCAACTCTTTGCTTATTGATGAGGAAGATTACCAGGTATGCACTAAGACACTGTTAGTAAGGCTTTAGTCAGACTGGTACTACTCAACTACCCTCACAGTAGCCGTTCTACTGCCAGATAGAGTTGCCTTGACTAAATGCTTTTTTTTAAACCATTTCGTGGCATTATTGTCTTATGTGTCATAGTCAAGTTGATGTAAAAAAAAAAGAATAGCAAAACAATACTGGAATTATATATTTTTTGTAGTTTTTCATAGTTTGTATGTAGTATATTTATTTTTATATATTTTTTTCCAGGGCCTGCGAACATCGATAGATGCTTTCGATAATTTCGACACAATTGCGCTGGCGCAGCAACTAGAGAAACACGAACTGACCGAATTTAGACGAATCGCTGCTTACTTATACAAAGGTAATAAAAAAAAACATATCGAAACACCTAAAATAATATAAAGACTCTTTTATTAAAATTTAAAACTACAAACAATTATATTTATTTTATAATAAACTTTATAAGTTGCAACTCTGTTAACAGGCAACAACCGGTGGAAGCAGAGCGTGGAATTGTGCAAGAAGGACGCCCTATACGCGGACGCCATGGAGTACGCGTCTGAATCTCGCCAGCCCGAAGTGGCGGAGGAGTTGCTCGACTGGTTCTTGGAAAGAAATAACTTTGAGTGCTTCTCGGCTTGTCTTTATCAGGTAAACTCAACATAACCGCTGTGTATAAACCATATTTTGTATGTAATTAAATATTAATCGTTAATAATAGGACAGTTCATTAAATTTATCCATTAATGCTATGTAAACTCATAATTCGTAACTTAAAAAAGGTCATTGTTATATTCTCTCAATACTAATACTATCACTGATAGGCTAGAAGTGTACATTGTTCTTTCTATGTATTATTGTACATAGGCAAAAGAGATTATTTATATTACATTTAATATTATTCCTTCGTTCCAGTGCTATGACCTCCTGAAACCCGATGTCGTTATCGAACTCGCGTGGAGGCACAATATCATGGACTTCGCCATGCCATACCTTATTCAGGTAAAATATAAAAACAAATTGAACAATTTTAATTTTTAAGTAGTTAATTTTTAACTTTATGAATTTACGTTTAACTTTATGTTTCAGACGGTACGCGAACTAACGACAAAAGTAGAAAAGTTAGAAGAAGCAGACGCAAAACGCAGTACAGAGAGCGCCGAACAAGAAGCCAAGCCCGCTATGATCATGGAACCTCAGCTTATGCTCACAGCCGGTAAGAAATACCACGCCATATAATCCTATGATTGCATTGAATAGAGTTCTGTATATGTAAGAAATGTTAGTTTTAAAAATATCGAGTTTTTATATATAATAGTTTAATAACTTGTTGGTAGGGCTTTGTGCAAGCCCGTCTGGGTAGGTACCACCCACGCATCAGTTATTCTGCCGCCAAATAACAGTACTCAGTATTATTGTGTTCCGGTTTGAAGGGTGAGTGTGTGTAACTACAGGCACAAGGGACGTAACATCTTAGTTTCCAAGGTTGGTGGCACATGGACGATGTAAGGGTTAGTTAATATTTCTTACAGCGTCATTGTCTAAGGATGATGGTTACCACTTACCTTCATGTGACCCATATGCTCGTCCGCCAATCTATACCATAAAATAATAACAATAATAAAGTTTTTAGTATAAAGTAGTTCGAGGCAATTTGGTTTACGCAAAATTTAGTTCCAAGTACACATGTGTCATAGTACCATGTGGCCCATTATATTGCGTGTTCCATCAGCTGAGCCTGACCGTCAGTAGTAAAACGTGTCCCTATGTATATATTTTGACGACCTCCATGGTCGAGTGGTGTGTACACCGGTTTTCATGGGTACGCCACTCTGAGGTCCCGGGTTCGATTCCCGGCCGAGTCGATGTAGATTACCATTAGTTTTCTATATTGTCTTGGGTCTGGGTGTTTGTGGTACCGTCGCGTCGTTACTTCCGATTTCCATAACACAAGTGCTTCAGCTACTTACATTGGGATCAGAGTAATGTATGTGATGTTGTCTCATATTTATTATTATATGTCCACAGGCCCGTCCATGCCGTACCCGGGCGTGCCGGCGCAGGCGTCCCCCTACGCGTACGCGGCGCAGGCGCCGTCACCCGCGCCCTATCACGGCTACGGCATGTAGGGCCCCGCCCCCGCCTGGGGAGCCTACGCGCGCCTCTAGCGCCCTCGCCCGCTGCGACACGCCGGCGTCACTCACGACCTTCGACGACCCTATGGCAACGTGGAATCATTTCATCGATTATAGAAAACGAGAATATACTTAACGTTATTACACTTTGAAATTCTGCGGAGCTACTTTCGTTTGAGAACACTGGCTCCCACCTGATTTGCTGGTGAAATGTTTAACCGACTCAGCTGTTACAATACTAGTTTTTGTAAGCTTGAAATGAAAAAAACGCGTAGTAAAATAATTGTTTTTTTTTTTTGTAGACATCCAGTATTAAATTGTTTGTGGTCGTCGGTATGTCGTTGATGATTTGGTTTTACGTAACAGGATTCTCTAAGCATTTTCGATTTTAACTCATTTTAATCAAAATGAGGCGGAACTTATGGAATAGTTTAGATTTTCTACAAAACGGGTTTACTTTCGTAAGCGGCATGGCCTAATTGAGTTTTTTTATCCTTCATAAGCATTCAAGTTATCGGAAATGCCCAGAGATCTGTGGTCGAGATGAAAGAACGACACATAAAACTGTGAAAAATATCGGTCTGTACAAAAACGGTATTAAAATTTATATATCTCTCAAACATAATGTATTTTTCGCAATAGAGAGTTACTTGACAATATTCACTCTTGTTCATAGGGATTCAATCACTTATTTTTAAATATAACCTTATCCGAAAATTTAATATGACGGCAACATACATACTCATACATTGATAGTGAGTTGATTGAATCTCTACATCAAATATATTAATATTCATTCTCTTCTATAATATCACTCATCAAAGTATCTCAGAAACATACAAAACTAGTATAAAATGCATCACACACATATTGAACGACCCCTGTTACTAAATGAAGCAAACTGCTTATGATAAATTTCAATGTCTATATAAAGAGTGCATATGTATTACGCAATGCAGAATATGTAGGAAAAAAATGTTTTTGCGACTGTTTTTCAAGCAGCTATAACCAAATTATAGATTTGTCTGAGCTTAGATGTGCCACTAGGTGCATAGATAAATAATAAATGTTTATGTACATAGTGGATATTTACACGACATCGTCGGAAACTTAACTGTTTATCTATTTAAATTAATGAAAATATAAATCGACATGAGAAAATTATTCGAAATTATTAAAGGAAAACGTTGGTTTCATATAGCTGTTATTCGATAGTTGACACTTTGTTTAAAACGTGATTTAATATTGTTAAACATTTATTCAATAGAAATGGCTTGATGAATTTCGGTAGTTATGTTATTAGGAGAGTAAATATTCGATTAAATATTAAGCTGTATTCAGATGTTCGTCACGCAAAAGCTAAATCAATATAATTTAATGTACAAAAATTGAAATGTTCGTCTCTAAATGATTATTGTTATGTGTATATAATGCTTTCAAAATAAATAATGTTTACATTCGGGCAGACACAGTAAAGGAAATAGAACATCATGTATAACTTGGAAAATATTACGGTAATAAGTGAACGATAGGTATGATTAGGTTTAGTTTAGAGAGATGTAGCGATACGATGTTATTTTTATTTTATTATTTTGGTATAATATGTTTGCGAGCGTGTGTGGGTTTGTATCTGTCACGCGTGTTGCTTGCGTCATAATCACACCTTGGTATGCCTTCACTAGATACTACTTAAGGTTATTAATTATAGTTAAAACCAGCGGCCGTCTTGAGCCATTGTTATTTTATGTCTATCATTAATATTTAATCGAGATTAAATATATAATATTATTTTTTAATGTTATCATCGACCACGCTGTTAAATAACTCCCCATGATGTTATGTTATATTGTAACGCTATGATCGCGAGTATCGTATAACCATTGATTATAAAATTTATCATCAGAATCATTCCCGTCATTAAATTAATAAAATTAATGTTTATTTTTCTTAATAGAGAAAATATTAACGATATAAGACAGATAGAAATTGTTTAATTAATACATTATTAGTATTGTATTTATTCGTGTATGATACGATTTCCCTGAATTGGATTATAGTAAGATTATATAATATGAATAAATTAACTAGTTTTTTATTGTAAGCGTATGCTTACATTTATTTCTGGTATCAAATCCCCAAAACATCCAGATATATTTACTTACTTATATATTGACCCAATATAAATTAAAATGTGCAACAAGTATATTCATTGCTATAAAGTTCTTATTTGGATATTAAAATCAATTGATTATAAAAAGTAACGAAATATTTATAAATATATTGTAATTTAATATAATCTTTCAGTCTTTCATGACTACAGCATATATAGTGAGGACCCCATCTTTTCCCGTGGGCGTCGTAGAAAGCGATTATGGAGACCTCAGCTGATCATCACACGTACTATGGGGGTAAACCAACATAGTTAAAGGATGGTGGGTGTAGATAGAACAGACTGCGCGATATGGCTTAGAGGGTACCCCATAGGCGACACACGAAGCGAGCTCGGAGAGTGGAGGTGGTGGTTCGGTGAAATGTAGGAACAATTATGAGATGTGGAGTCACGTGAATATATGGAATAAGAAACTAGTAGGTATATAAAAAATCTGAAAGTATTTATTTATTTATTGGGTTTGGTAGCGATTTTTACATTTGTTATTCTAACATAAATATACAATTAGGTTATATGCATACATAGATTATATAAAATAATTTAAAAGCAAACACTACATGCTAATGAGACTATTAATGACTATTACTTCCTACAACAACAAAAGTTAAAAAAAAGAACAAAGCAATACGAAAAATGAGCAGAAGAAAATGTTTATACACTAATTTATTGTGGATTCAATAACATATGAAATGGAAGGTTTAAGTTGGTACGTGGAGGGATAAGACTTAAAGAGTAATAAGAATAAGGATAGAGGAGAATGAAATGAAAACACATGACACACACAACACAAACACGCTGCGCGACACCCAAAATAGTTTGGGACAAAGACAGGAAAAATAAGTGGATCTATGAAACTAATCTCATTTTGTTTTTTATTATGATCCGAGCCAAAAAAGACGGACAAATGACGGCAGATCTAAAGGTCAAACCGCATGGGATTTGAATTAAGATATTATTATGGATGTAAGGAGGCGCAAACTACACCTTAGTGCCCCAAGCCAACTTCACCTGCCCGTGGTGCATCCTGCCGACCAGCAAACGAGGCTCTGGCGACCGACTGATGGCGGTATAACCATCAACATAATAGGCGTAGCTAAATACCACAGGCCAGTGACGGGCAGCGGCGTTACCGGTGCGAGAAGCTTCGCCCTGCGATCGCCAACCCACCTGCCCAGCGTGGCAATTATGAGCACAACCTCCACATGCAGCACACACGCAAGCCACGGTCCCCAGTTGCCGGCAGCCCCGCTATTCCTCGTCATGGTGGCGACGATGGTAACGGCGGGACGGGGGGTGCTAAGAATCACCGGGCTACGGGAGGCCACCACAACCGACTGACCCTTGCGACGTACAACGGACGCACGCTACGGCTTGACTCGCATCTAGCGCAACTTGAGGTAGAACTTGGGAAAATTAGGTGGCACATATTAGGGCTATGTGAAGTCCGTAGAGAGGGAGAGGACACCGTAACCCTCGAATCAGGCCACCTAATGTACTTCCGAGAGGGTGACCAACAATCCCAAGGTGGCGTTGGGTTTCTGGTAAATAAGTCCCTAGTTGACAACGTGGTGGAAATCTCCAGTGTATCGAACAGGGTAGCGTACCTCATTATAAAGCTCACCGAGAGGTACAGCCTCAAGGTGGTGCAAGCGTACGCACCGACCTCGACACACTCGGACGATGAAGTGGAAGAATTATTCGATGACATATCGAGGGCCCTCCACTTCACCACGAAAACCCACTACAACGTTATCATGGGGGACTTCAACGCTAAAGTGGGAGTACAGAACTGCAGCGAATCGGTAGTAGGACCCCATGGATTTGGAAGCAGGAATCATAGGGGGCAAATGCTTGTCAACTTCCTCGAACGGGAGGGGCTCTTCTTTATGAACTCCTTCTTCAAGAAGCAGCCGAAAAGGAAGTGGACGTGGCAAAGCCCCGACACTATGACAAAAAACGAGATCGACTTCATAATGACGGACAAGAGGCATATATTCAGAGACGTCTCAGTGATTAACAGGTTCAATACCGGTAGTGATCACCGACTCCTCCGAGGCTCTCTGAATGTCAATTTTAAGGCCGAGCGCGCCTGTCTGATGAAGTCCACGCTCCGACCAAAGCTGCTCCAAACCATTGCGGGATCTGAAACATTCCAGTCAATCCTGGAGAACCGATTCGCTGCCGTGGAAACCACAACTGACGTAAACCAGAACCTCGAAAATAATAAATAATAATAATAATAATAATAAAGATTTGAAAGAAAATGTAGTTCGAATTCTCAGGGAAGAAGGCACGAGATATTGTGACATGCAGCGTAAGGGCAGGAAGTCGAAACTTTCGAAAGAGACTTTGGGGCTCATGAAGAAACGACGTGAAAACCCACCTGTCACTTCGTCAGAGAAACGGCAATTAAACCAAGAGATCAGCAGGCGCGTACGACACGACCTCCAGTGCTCCAATACTCTTGCAATAGAAAGAGCTATTTAGCAGAATCGGGGGTCTAAGGTGTTCGGACAATCTCTTGGAAGGAGCCACCTGACGAAGTTGACCACAGCAAGTGGAGAAGTCGTTTCTTCTAAGCCGGCAGTACTTTCGGAAGTAGAGGACTTCTACGGCCGGTTATACGCATCGCATGCATTTCGACTTGATCACGAAAATGAGGATCCTAGAGCTACATTAACACGCCATTTCTCCGAAGACCTGCCTGAAGTCAGTATTGGCGAAATCGAGACTGCTCTTGGACAGCTTAAAAATGGAAAAGCCCCTGGAGAGGACGGCGTTACCACAGAGCTATTAAAAGCGGGAGGTAAACCGATACTTAGGGAACTTCAGACGCTTTTTAACTCTGTCCTCTTCGAAGGGAGAACTCCGGAGGCGTGGAGTAGGAGTGTGGTCGTCCTGTTCTTCAAAAAGGGAGACAAAACCCTGCTGAAGAACTATCGTCCCATATCCCTACTGAGCCACGTCTATAAGCTGTTTTCAAGAGTGATCACGATCCGTCTTGCGCGAAGATTCGACGAATTCCAACCCCCGGAGCAGGCCGGGTTTCGGACCGGATACGGCACCATAGACCACATCCATACAGTGCGGCAGATTATACAGAAGTCCAATGAGTATAATCGGCCCCTGTGTCTTGCATTCGTGGACTATGAGAAGGCCTTTGACTCGGTTGAAATCTGGGCTGTTCTGGAGTCCCTGCAGCGTTGCCAAGTTGATTGGCGATACATCCAAGTGATGAGATGTCTCTACGAAGCTGCCACCATGTCCGTCCGAGTACAGAATCAGCAAACAAACCCCATACCATTGCATCGAGGAGTGAGATAAAGGGACGTTATTTCCCCCAAATTGTTCACTAATGCAATGGAGGATATGTTCAAGACGCTGAACTGGAAAGGACGTGGCATTAACATCAATGGTGAATACATCTCTCACTTGAGATTCGCAGACGACATCGTCATCGTGGCAGAAACGCTGCAGGACCTACAACAAATGCTGAACGAGCTGGCTGATTCTTCTATGCGTATCAGCCTACGGATGAACTTGGATAAAACCAAGATCATGTTCAATGAACATAGAACATGTTCATTGAACATGATCTTGGTTTTATACGGAACCGACTACGATATACGGTACCGTCCTCGAAGTTGTTCAAAAATATGTCTACCTCGGGCAGACTCTGCGATTAGGTAGAAACAACCTTGAGAACGAGGTGAATAGAAGAATTCAGCTGGGTTGGGCAGCGTTTGGGAAGTTACGTCGAATCTTAACATCGTCGATCCCACAGTGCCTTTAGACGAAAGTCTTCAATCAGTGCGTCCTACCCGTCATGACATACGAAGCCGAAACGCGGACACTCACGACAAGGCTGGTCTACCGGCTTAAAGTCGCTCAGCGTGCTATGGAAAGGGCTATGCTCGGCGTTTCTTTGAGGGATCGCATCAGAAATGAGGTGATCCGTCAAAGAACCAAAGTCATCGACATAGCCCACCGGATTAGTAAGCTGAAGTGGCAGTGGGCTGGTCATATTTGTCGTAGAACCGACAACCGTTGGGGAAAACGTGTTCTAGAATGGAGACCGCGTCTCGGCAAACGTAGTGTAGGACGTCCTCAGGCACGGTGGAGTGACGATATACGCAAGGCGGCAGGCAGGAGCTGGATGCGAGTAGCCGGAGAAACACCACAGTGGCGTGCACTTGGAGAGGCCTATGTCCAGCAGTGGACAAAAATAGGCTGTTGATGATGATGATTATTATTAAATGTTTCTAAATCTTAAAGAAAATAGCCAAGAATTTGAATGATATTATAGTTAGTTATAGTTAGGTTTTTCTTTCTTTCTCTAATAACATAAGCAGATTTTGCCATAAATTAAAGGAACCCCTAGTTCTGCTCGATTGTTTAATTACTACCAAACACCGGACTACAACAACCAAGCTTCTACTACTAGGAGCTAGCTATAGCTTTACTTAATATGGTTCTGAAAATAACGATTCAAAAGTGCTTCTAAGGCCTATAATTAAAAAAATGATTTATTTTTGGCTAAATGCTGATGATATGGTTTCAAAAACATTAATATTTATTAATTAAGAAAAATTAGTAAGCACGTTTACAATTATTATACTTTTTATAGTAATCGAATAAAATAAAAACATTACGTTACCACTGTTAACATTTTACATTAAGTTAATTATATTCTTAACGATTGATACGTGATATTTTTTCCTTTCTTAATAAAAAAAACTATTTCCGATTGATCTTAATAATGCAATGCAGTAGAAGTTCTTTTAAACAAACATTAACTAACTAAGCTAGAAAGACACGTATCCAGGGTCGTATTCCATATAAAAAAGATAATGTCTCAATGCACTGCCAACACTTAGAAATTAGCTTGGCTCATGTCAATTGTCATTTTATCAACACTGTCAACAAGACTGAATAAACGTCTGAAAATTGATGTAAATATAATATTATGCCATACAAGCGTAAAAAGTATCATGTGGGTGATACTCATCTGAAAAAACGTTGGAGAGTAAGGAACAGGAAGAAGGACCTCGATCAAATTGATGTGGATCTACAAGATGGTGTGTATAATTTTGAAATCGTCACATGGTTATCTTTTGTAGGTTATTTCTGATTCATTTTTTGTTTTTGTACAGATAATGCTGAAAAGTTACTCAATCAAGAAGTAGATCTCGATCGTCCGGGTGCCGCTCAACATTATTGCCTTCATTGCGCGCGTTACTTCATAGATAATCATGCTCTTTTGGAACATTTCAAAACAAAAGTTCATAAACGAAGATTAAAAGCGTTAGAACTCGAACCATACAGCATAGAGGACTCTGAACGAGCTGCTGGACACGGAAATTTTAAACTTCCGAGTAAACGAAAAATTGTTACTCAAAACACGGAAAACACAGATATTACAGAACAAGAGGTCGAAGAAGAAAGTCCTAGTAAAAAGAAAAAAGTTGAAGAAAATGCTACATAAACTATATACTAAAGTTCTAAATACAAAAATATGTGATTATAAGATAATATCAAAGAGATGTTCTGCACTGTTTATTAATGGTCCGAAAGCAACTGATAGTTTTGTTTACCTTACACCTTACATTGATTATAAAGAGCGTATAAAAGAAAACGATTTAGTCAAAGCTGAAATAGAAAAACGAAAAATACAATTTGATTTATTAAAACTTGAGAATCTGTGGTCTGTGTATGAGGAGTTGAAAACAAGAAAATTGGAATATGACAGTAGAAAGCAAGAAGTATCCAAAGAATTAGAACAACTTCTGAAAAGTAAACAGGAGGGTGACAATGTTGAGAAATTAAAAATACAAGTGCATTTGTTAAAGGAAAATATAAGAAAATTAAAAGAACCTCTTTGGTCAGCAGAGGAGGCAGCTATAATAGAAGCATTGAAACTGCCTAATAAACTACACAACTTGACACCTGATGTAGATAAAATAATATATGAACATGGTTCAAAACCTAACAATGACAAAGATCATCTTAAAATTGGTAAAGAAAAAAATTTGATACATTTTATAAAAAATGAAAACTATTATCTTAAAGGTGATGCAGCGTTATTCGAATTGGGAGCTAAATTTTACTTCAGCAAAATTTTGAAAGAAAACAATTACACTCAATTCTCAAATCCAGACTTTTCTAAAAGTTTAATTATAGAAGGCTGCGGAGAAGATCATACAAATTCAGATTCTACTTTCATATTACACCATAATGAGGATAATAAAGTCAATATTGATAGCCGTTTACACTTGACCGGAGGTGGTTCACTATATTCCTTCTTTGCATACCATGCAAAAAATGTCTTGTATGCTAAAGTATTACCATTGACATATTTCAGTATGGGTCGACAGTATATACCATCTCCTACCGAAGAGGATAACTTACATCATGTAAGCCAAAGCTCCGTTGTTCAAATATTCAATGCTACAAGGAATGAAACAGAACTTGATGGAACACTAAATAATATAATTGATTTAATAAAAAAACTATACACTCCACTTGGCTACCACTATAGATTAAGTTATGTTGCTGCAAATCAATTGAAAACATGGGAATCATTAAGATTAACGATAGAAATGTATTCCAGCTCTCAGAAAAATTATATGGAAGTCGGAAACATTTCCCTTAGCGGAGATTTTATAAGCAAGAGACTTATGTTCACATACACTGAAGAGAAACAAAGCAAGTTCCCCCATATCTTATCCGGTACAATATTAAATGTACCAAAACTCCTAGCTTGTGCGTTGGAGCAAGATGGTGAATTCATTCTACCCAAACAGTTTGCCATCGAACATTAGTACAGTGAAATATTGCTCTTAAATGAAACATCTTTGTTAATTATAAATGTTTATTCATTAAATGATTTGTAAATAATAAAGATTAAGAAATAATCAACAGTTTTTATAATTCAACTATTTCAACAACATTAATAATTATTAAATAATGAATTGAAACTCATTTCTCTCCCATTCAGGCTTTTCTATATTAATGGGAGATTTCAAACTTAGTTCAATTAAATCAACTTCTCCTGACTTTGTCACTAGAACTATAGTATGAGCCCTGAAAAAAAGAAACAATTAAAAAAGGCTCGTCATTTCTACCTTTTTTTATGAATTTGTTATAATATTTTAGCTAATGTACTTAAAATTACCTTGTTCCATATCTGGCTTTTGGGATATTAACAAAGATCGAACTAAGTGCTTTATACATATTTGGTTGTCTTTCTTCTAACTGAGGATCTGGCAAATTGCTGAAAAAAATATATAATCATAATTTTTGGAGGGAAACAATAAAGTTGATGTATTATTATTTGAAATAAGTGTCTATTTTTTAAAGACTAACCTTTCTTGGTTTTTTAATAGACTAATTAGTTCATTCAATAATTCAGGTTTTGTGTTAATTTTATTTAGTTTAGTACATATATTTTTTAACAAGTTTTTGCCATTTTGCACCTTCTTCAAAGGTTTATCAGGGAGACTATTGCCAAACCCTAAGTATGTATCAGACCAGGTACTAATTTCATTAGTAGCATTGGTATAGGTATTTACTTCTGGTAAAGAATTTCTGTAACAAATAAAAAAATAGCTATATATTTTTATTCAACTATTAGTTATATAATATGCGTCATAAACCAACTACTTATTCTTTTATATTATTCAAATTATTATATAAACAAAATTATAAGAGTAACTTCAAACATACCCTAACTCAACAGACACAAAAATAAATTCATTACAGTTGTTGGCATAATTTTTAATTGATTCAATATAATCTAATAGCTTGAGATTAGATTTTACATAATCAGCTACTACAGTGCCTCTACCTGAGAAACAAAAATTATAAATAAAATAATCTATAATATAATAATTGAACACGGCATCATAACTATATACCTACTTTTTGCATTTTCTTTTTTCACTCCAGGCAGATTTAAAAGCAAACCAATTTTCTTATATTTTGAGCTAACAGCAAGCCATGTTCCTTTCTCACAACCAGCTTCTAAATCTCTGCCTATAGAAAAGGAAGGCACTATAGTTATTTTACTATGATAACTATTATGCATACAAATCATTATAAATTCCTATCAATTTATTAATATTTTCAGTTCTGCATATAATGTTATACTTCTAAAACATTTTAGAAAGACTTGGAATATATTTTTTAATTAATTTACGTTATTGACTATACAATTTGTGTTTTACTTTAAACAAATTATATAACAAAACCCTATTGGATTTACCTGTACATCACTGTTTGTTATCACACTTATAGACTTAAATACAATAATAACAAGATAAAAAAAAAAAAACAAACAAAATGCAGGTACATAGCAAACTTTGTGACTTTTCTTCAATTGGCAAAGAATAACATAACTTAGCATAATATATTACATGAATTTTATTAATTTATTTATTTTATTATTGTTTGCAAAATATACATCGATTTTTTTATATTTAATTCCAGATTTAAATTATAAGGCTGAGTGTTATTTTACTTTGCATGGTAAGAGGTAAGGGGAATCCCTCACGAAAAGGGGATGATACAAAAAAAAACGAATCCTGCGTTCAATTGGAAATTGAATATAAAGCCAAGAAAGGTAATTGAACAAAAAAAGGTTTAGTTATTATTATATAATTACGTAATAAGATGCGCATCACTGTTTTAGATCGATTAAGTATTTTTTTAAAAAATATATATATATACCTCCATACACACACGGCTCTTCGCTCCAGGGAGCCATACATTGCGCGGGCCGATCATAAAACTCATCTCTATTTGATATAAGGATGAGGCTAAAATCGCTTTCAATATCATTGGCTCCGTTATAAATAAACAAAATGCACATTTCAAAAATTTGAATGGTACCTACTGACTTACTGAGGTTTAATATTTTGACACGACTGTTTGATTTGATTTGATTCTCAAACTTTGAGCTTGACTTTGAAAGATAATGTAATAAAAATAAATTATAAATTGAAGAAATATATTGCTTATAACATGTTTAATTGCTTGTTATTTAAAGATTCCCACTATCTTATCATTTGGTGTTATCAAAATTAAATATCAAGTAATCATTTAAATACAGGCTGTGCTGGATAATTTGTTTATATGCTGTATAAACAAATTTGTTTTACTTTTTGTAAACAGGTAGCTAATTTTAAAGGCTAAGTTATTTTATTATATTATATTATATTTAATTCATTTTATTTTAAAGATAATAAGATAAACTGATTTATTTAACTGTGAAGATAATCCCTCTCTCTCTCTCGTGTATGTTATTTGTATTACGATTTTTTTTTAAATAAATAAAAATATATAGCCAAACCAACATTATTTTTTACACCATTATAGTAATATAAATTTAATTTTATCAATATTCTTTTTCCACAGCCAAATTATTGGGACTTATTGTTGCAACGTAATTAACATGATAGTATTTTTTCATTAAAATTTAAAAATATATGGAGGCAACACTTTGTCATCTGATAGTTGTCATATATAATATAAATTTATTATGTATTGTGAAATGTCAAAGAGCTTTTGTATGTTGTGTTGAAAAGATTAGAAATATGTTATTTATTATTAATGAAAACTTTAATCAAAGTTATTGAAGTTTATGATTTCCTAAAAGAACTTTAAATAATATAAAATGGAGTCCAACATGTCATTCTTTAGTCTACCAGTAGGTTTAAGCACTTTATATCTTTAGTCAATCGATATATGGGTTAAACTTATGTATTATAATTTTGTGCTTTACAGTTCGTTGATTCAGAGACATCGGATTTAGTGTTCAATAAGAAAGTGCCGGAATGCGATTACGACTTCCAAAACGAGCTCCCTTCGCAAAGTGCTCTTTTGGCAGCGGACGATGTCCTTGCGCAATTTTTATCCTCTGATGGTCCTTTAGAGGAGCCCGATTTAAATGGGCCTACGACCTTACACTGTGAAATATGTCAGAAGAGATTTGATAATGCAAAAAAGTATTATGGACATTTAAGAGTACATTCCAAGGACAATCTGTGGATTTGTGGTACAGGGCTTTATGATTAAAATACTATTAAATTACCAATATTCAATTAATTCCAACCCACTACTCATTATCACTAACAATATATAACCTTTCTGTATAGACTTACATTTAAATTTATAAACCTAAACTTTTTAATTTCTTAAATCTATTTAGTCTGGAGGACCTCCTCTATGTTAAATTATTATCCAGGATTATGCATAAACCACTCACTGTTACTGATGAGTATGAGTTTCAATGAGTGTGATCCAACAAAGGCAACAAATAATACAAGTTTATTCTAGTTAAGTTTATTTTATAAAAACTTCATAATTTAATAACTACTGTTTAAATTTTATAGAAAAGTGTCCAAATCAAAAATTTGCCACAAAACAGCATCTTATGAAGCACAGCCTGACACATAAGCCTCTCGCACGTGTCTGGAAGTGCCCGCAGTGTTCCATGTCCTTTGAAGCTCTCTGGCGCTTACAACAACATCTGTTTGCCAAACATTTAGACTACAGGTATATATTCTATTCATTTATAAAAAAAATACTTTAACATCAAATTGTTAATATTTATTTTTTAATAATAACTATATTTCATTATTTACAGACCACACAAATGTGACCAGTGTGAGAAATCATTCCAAAAACCCTCCGATTTAAAGAAACATAAAGACTTACATAATGGTAAGAATTGTCGAGTGACAACTTCTGGTAGTTTTATTTTTGTTTTTTTTTTTAATTGCTAAAAGAAGTTTGTATATCAAATTAATATTCATATTGTCTAATGATGAATTTTTATTGTATATTACAGATATTAGACCGCATGCTTGTCCGTGCTGTGATAAGAAATTTAATCATAAATCAAATCTAAATCGACACATGCTATTGCACAGCAAGGACAAACCCTTCAGTTGTTCCGGCTGCCACAATCGGTTCACACAGGTATTTTTTTATATTTCTATAATGTTCTATTTTATGGTATTATGTTTAATAATGATTAGTGGAGAAGTAAACTATTTTAAAGTTTTATGAGTTAATATGTAGTAAGATTGACTGTCGTGTTATTTCAATCTAGTCTAATTCGAATGGCTCTAGACTGGCTTTAGGGTTCAAATTCTAGGGCTTTGCCAGTAAAAGGATTTTTTTTCTGGGCAGAGTGTCACCTCATGTTAAGTGCATAGACATTTTTGCCGTCTATAATCATTGACATTTAGCTAATTCTATTCGGTGGCAGAATATCTGATTACTAAGTGGTACTTAACTGGAGGGGCTTGCACAAAGCTGTACTATTAACTCAAAGTTTTTCTATGAACTTCTTAATAGCAGCCTGATATTTTCCTAAAATTGCTAGTCAGTATACCTATGCCAGTTTTTGGTCTGGTTATTTTGATTTTCCATCCCATCTAACTGTGTGTGACTAGGGAGTGTATCTGTCTGTTTGTATTTGCTTGTGTACTATAAGATAACGATTATGGCAAGATTCTATATACACGACAATAAATTTTATGATGAGTTCATAATATTTATTAATTCTACTTCTGTATAGAAAAACAAATAACATAAAAATTATTAACATTAAGTCCTTAAAAATATGCAAAAAAATATGAATTAAAAATATTTACTGTATAAATCTGGACCGTATGGAATGGTGGCAAGAATGCTAGCATTTCTGTTGAATCGCAATTCTGATCCTCTGGTCAAAAATTGAACCAGCCTGCTGTCACTTGTGGAGGCAATGAGGCTATTCCAAGGGTGAAGTGTTTCAACAGTAAAATAAAATATTAATAATAATTTGGTTCATGTTCCAGATAGCTTCGTTAAAGCGTCATCAAAAAAACTGTGTCTACTACAGCAATGAAAATGTTAACAATGAAAATACAAGGAAGAATTATTGCAGAATATGTGGAGCGACGTTTCAATATAAAAATACTTTATTGGATCACTGTGTGAGGTAAATAAATACATAAAAAAAAAATGTTAGATTTGTTTTTCCACTTGTGCCCCACGGTGCACTTGTATTCTGCCAACTAGCAGGAACCTCTACACTGTGAGATTATTACGTGTTAATTGAGTATTATTCAGTAATACTTAATTTTAATATTATTCTTACAGGCAACACACAAATCCAAGACAAGAGACGGAGAGAGATGAAAAACCGAGCCTAGTGAATATAGATACAAATAGAACAGAGGACAACATTGTCGACGATATCTTGTCAGCGGAAGATGACTACATGACGATGAATCAACAAGAAGTACACAATTACAACAACCATCAGAGCCTCTCCGATGTAAACACATATGACAATCTCATGCAGATAGAGTTTCTTAAGGAAATGAATCAATTGCACATACTGGACGACGAACTCCTGTACAACGATCTAGATTTCGACAGCTTTCATAACAACCACACATTCAACGTCAACGATATAGATTATGTTAACGACAAAAACGGTGAAATACTATTCGATTTCACAGACGGAGGCAAAAGCGTGGATCAAGATATAATGAACGCGCTATACCACGTTAAAGCTGAATATTTACCGGATGAACTCCTAAACGTGAACGATGTGGATACAAAGCCGGCTGAGGTCAAGAACCCGCCTGTGGCTGTCGACGAATGCGCGACCATATTCGAAAGCGACGTCGACTTAGAAGCGAGTACCAATTTAGCTGCGAATTTGAATCAGCTGATCGGCGAAAACAGTGTTCAGTATATATCCACCGAAGACGATGATATGTTTATAATAAGTTTAAATAGTGAAATCGATGCAGTACAGTTAACAGATATGTTGAATATAGGTATAGATGTCGTTAGTAAAAATGAAGAGAAAGTTGAGACTGAACCAGTAGCGCCATCTACTGATAAAACCTACGATAATAACACACAACCCATAATTATTAAGATCGAGGAACCCACCGAGTTAGATAAGATAAACGATAAGGAAAATAATAGAGCGAAACCAAAGACAAAGAAGCAGGTTATATATGTTTGCTCGACCTGCAATAAAATTTTTAAGAAGAAAGATAACTACAAATCTCACATAGGTAATGCGATGATAATTTATCTTTTATATAATCACTTTGTTTTAATAGCCGATCGAGGAAAGTTAAATTTACTCTAAATCTATTGCTATTTGACTGGTTTTTAAAATTCATTTTATATTATTTAGTAGAGGTTAAAGAACCCCCAGCAAAAGTTGTTTTTATTATTTATAAGACATATTTGCCGAAAAATATCAAATTACATCATATAAATACAAATTCCATATTTGAATAGCGCGCGAAAAAGCTAATTGGACAATATGGCGCTGCATGGGTTCGGTGACGTTTCTTGCTTGTATTGTAATCTGTGGCACACGTACTCCACATACAGTAGGGAAACGAGGTTTCGAGGAGGACCAATCGTTGACAAACGTTTAAAAATGCATTTTTATTTGTGGATTTTCTAAGATTTGGTAAGGTTTAAAAGACGAAACCAACGAGATGCCGCCTAATATATATAACCCCCCCCTATTGTCGGCAGCGACGCACGAGGCGCAGCTGCGGCGCCACGCGTGCGCGCAGTGCGGCGCGCGCTTCAGCTACCGTTCGACGCTCAACAAGCACCGCCGCCGCGCGCACGAGCCCCGCGCCGCGCCGCGCCACGCCTGCGCCCGCTGCCCGCGCGCCTACGCCGCCGCCTGGATGGTGAGCCCCCCCCCGCACTCTGTACACGCGCCACGCCGCCG
This sequence comes from Vanessa cardui, assembly GCF_905220365.1. NCBI lineage: Eukaryota > Metazoa > Arthropoda > Insecta > Lepidoptera > Nymphalidae > Vanessa > Vanessa cardui. The sequence goes on along the minus strand of NC_061132.1, from coordinate 13,691,552 downwards.
CCTGGATGGTGAGCCCCCCGCACTCTGTACACGCGCCACGCCGCCGCCTGGATGGTGAGCCCCCCCCGCACTCTGTACACGCGCCACGCCGCCGCCTGGATGGTGAGCCCCCCCCCGCACTCTGTACACGCGCCACGCCGCCGCCTGGATGGTGAGCCCCCCCCCGCACTCTGTACACGCGCCACGCCGCCGCCTGGATGGTGAGCCCCCCCCCGCACTCTGTACACGCGCCACGCCGCCGCCTGGATGGTGAGCCCCCCCCCGCACTCTGTACACGCGCCCCGCCGCCGCCTGGATGGGGCGCCCCCCCCCGCACTCTGTACACGCGCCACGCCGCCGCCTGGATGGTGAGCCCCCCGCACTCTGTACACGCGCCACGCCGCCGCCTGGATGGTGAGCCCCCCCCCGCACTCTGTACACGCGCCACGCCGCCGCCTGGATGGTGAGCCCCCCCCCGCACTCTGTACACGCGCCACGCTGCCGCCTGGATGGTGAGCCCCCCCCCGCACTCTGTACACGCGCCACGCCGCCGCCTGGATGGTGAGCCCCCCCCCGCACTCTGTACACGCGCCACGCCGCCGCCTGGATGGTGAGCCCCCCCCCCGCACTCTGTACACGCGCCACGCCGCCGCCTGGATGGTGAGCCCCCCCCGCACTCTGTACACGCGCCACGCCGCCGCCTGGATGGTGAGCCCCCCCCCCCGCACTCTGTACACGCGCCACGCCGCCGCCTGGATGGTGAGCCCCCCCCCCCGCACTCTGTACACGCGCCACGCCGCCGCCTGGATGGTGAGCCTCCCCCCCCCGCACTCTGTACACGCGCCACGCCGCCGCCTGGATGGTGAGCCCCCCCCCGCACTCTGTACACGCGCCCCGCCGCCGCCTGGATGGTGAGCCCCCCCCCGCACTCTGTACACGCGCCACGCCGCCGCCTGGGTGGTGGGCCCCCCCCCGCACTCTGTACACGCGCCACGCCGCCGCCTGGATGGTGAGCCCCCCCCCCGCACTCTGTACACGCGCCACGCCGCCGCCTGGATGGTGAGCCCCCCCCCCCGCACTCTGTACACGCGCCACGCCGCCGCCTGGATGGTGAGCCTCCCCCCCCCCGCACTCTGTACACGCGCCACGCCGCCGCCTGGATGGTGAGCCTCCCCCCCCCCCCCCGCACTCTGTACACGCGCCACGCCGCCGCCTGGATGGTGAGCCCCCCGCACTCTGTACACGCGCCACGCCGCCGCCTGGATGGTGAGCCCCCCGCACTCTGTACACGCGCCACGCCGCCGCCTGGATGGTGAGCCCCCCGCACTCTGTACACGCGCCACGCCGCCGCCTGGATGGTGAGCCCCCCCCCCCGCACTCTGTACACGCGCCACGCCGCCGCCTGGATGGTGAGCCCCCCCCCCGCACTCTGTACACGCGCCACGCCGCCGCCTGGATGGTGAGCCCCCCCCCCGCACTCTGTACACGCGCCACGCCGCCGCCTGGATGGTGAGCCCCCCGCACTCTGTACACGCGCCACGCCTGCGCCCGCTGCCCGCACTCGTCGAGTTTACACTAGTAGCGATAACAGAACACTTTGGGTGTACGGTTTTCAAAATAAATACCATAGATGTCCTTGTATTACTCTTTGGTATTTTTGTATTCATTTCCTTAGGATTGCCTCGCACAGTGATGTAATCGACTGTTGATTTGTGAGATATCTCGTAATAGACACTGATGGCACATTTTGCATTCACGAAGGCTCTTCCGTTGTTGTAAATATTTTTTTAAATTTCATACCGAAATATGCATCTCTAGTGATGATATATTTTATATGTAAAGTTGTGAAGAGAGCTCGTAAATAAGTCGAGTTCAATGGAGCGTTCCGTTTCGCAGCTCAAGAACCACGTCGAGCGCGACCACGAGCGCCTGACGCCGTACGCGTGCGACGCGAGCGGCTGCGACCGGAAGTTCTACAAGAAGTGCGACCTGGTCGTCCATAAAAGGTATTCCCTTGGATTGACACCGTTTCACTGGGTAGAAAGGACATTGTGACTGCTCTACGCCTAAGATCTGGACACATTCCATTAAATAAATTTCGCCATATGATGGGAAAATCTCCCAACCCTTATTGTTCCGTTTGTGGGATATTGGAAGACGTCTAACCATATTTTAATGGAATGAACACACACACATGAACGTTGGCGAGTGTAATAGCATTTTATCAGTTCCTGAGTCAAACTCTGCAAAACAATTGTGTAACGGCCGTTTTCAATAATCTATCTATCCCTTGTTTCAGTAACTAACGATAACCAAATCTATCATTCTGCCTTTACTTTGTTTTCAATTACCTATCGACGGTAAGCATTTCATATCGATACTAGCTATCTGTCATCGGGAGGACAGATAGTTTTCTACCTGTGTTTCTATATACGTTTGACGTTACTCTCGGATAGACGAAGCTATCTCTAATAACGTCAATCGCTTATCCGTCAAATTCGGGCGATCGACTTGAACTTTTGAAATATTATTGCTCTAATTTTTATTAATGATGGAAAGTGTAGCAGTGATGATAGTGATATAGAATTATTACAAATTATAAATGATTGTTATACAGACAGTGACAGTGTTTCCGATATTGTGCGATCACAAAAGAAGTATAAGCCACGAATAAATTACACGAATAAGCTAAATGATTACGAATTTGCATATCAATTCATATTGCAAAGGTGCTGTAAATGAATTAAATAATTTAATTCAACCCTATTTGAAGACTACATCTAAAAGGTTAATTTTGTCATTCTAATTTTCTTACATTACCTACATAAGGTACCTAAAATAAGAATTCACTCATGTTTTAACTTTTTTCAGAAACCATGGTATATTTATCTTGCATTAGATACTTTTAGCGCTACGATTTAATGCATTGGGCACTATGCTGGTATCTGTTGACTCAAAGTTCAAAATTTGCAAGCGGTTATTATAGCTGCTGTGCTACATAATATTGCGACGAAAATGAATTTACAATAATTAGAACCAGAAATACCAATTGCAATTATACCAGAAGAAAATAATTTTGTTATAGATAACCAGAATTTTTTTATTCACGGCAATCACTAATAAATGATTACTTCAACAACACATAATTATACGTATAAATATTGAATTTGTCAGCGTTTTATTTGTTTTTAAATGTATAGGTATTTTACACTTAACAATTAAAAATCCTTCTTTTAAATGAAAAAAACTATTTATTTATTTATTTCATTTTTTAATTTTAAATTTTCTAACTTTGCATTCTCTAATTCTAGCTGAAGTTTAGCAATAATGATTTATTTTTCCTGTAGCTCTAATTCAACTTTTTTTCTTTTTCAATGTTTCGTCTCTGGTCATAGGTGCTGCCTTTGTTGACTGAAGAAGTTGGTATATCAATGATGAGAGGAGATGAACGCATTGTAACTGTTAAACATAAATATATCTCGTAGATATTTACATGAGCCATTTTGTCAAAATTGAAAGTTGAAACTGTCAAGATGTTTCGTTTTGTTATTGACTTTGGATGGCTAGCATTACCGTGACTTTGTTAAAAAGAATGCAAAATCACACAAAACAAATACTTATTTATATATTGATATTTAATTTATATTAAAATTAATTTATTACTCAATTTTATAATAGTAAACAAATAAAAAAGAAATAAATGAAAAACTAATTTTGAAAGTGACATCGTTTCGTGGTTATCGTTAAACGAAACGTTCGAAGAAGCTAAGATAGGTGAGAGGGAAAAGTAATCTATCGTTGGTCGAAGACAGATGGCACTTATCCTTGATTGTGAAACGCATATTAACGATAGATAAATTCTAACTGACAATCGAGGATAGCGATCTATCTGTAATCCTCGATAGGTTATTGAAAACGGGCGTAAGATAGTTTACCGAGCTTTGATAGAACGACCATAAACTTATTACTAAGAAATGTATATACACCGTTTGTGCACTAACAGAGCGACAAAGCTCTTATAATAAAGAAAAAAAAAGGTATTCACTCGAACTATACAAGTGCACGTTTATCAAAAACATATTGATTAATTTGATTTGATTTTGATGACATCGTCCATATAAATGACTGACTCATTAGATCTACCACAAGTGTTTTTTCAATATGATTTTAAGAAAATTGGCATTCAATCTTCTCTATTAAGGAGAGGAAGATATCTGTTTCAGATGTTCTAACCTTCAAACGATATTCTTTTAATGTTGTCTTAAATTTTCTCGATTATTATACATTGAAATAAAACTAGTTTTTTACGGATTTGACCCGTGACCACGAACGCTGTAAAGTGCTCGAAACGTCGGGATGTTAAAAATAATTAATATACGCGATTCAAATCCGTAAAAAACTAGTTTTTATTTCAACGATATTCTTTTGTTGTATGTTTATTATATTCTCCGGCAGATACCACACGGGCGAAAGACCGTACTCGTGCCAGAAGTGCGAACAGGCCTTCCCGCACATATCGCATCTCAAACGACACGAACGCTACGTCGATTGCAAGCAAAGGTACACAATTAATTAATATTATATATATATGACTCGTGACATAGTGAGTGACACATCGTGAGTGTCGGGCTTTCGATCTTTATCCATCCTCTGATTTATTCCAATATGAGGCGGTCCGATCGCTCCGACGGCTCGACCAAGCCTGTCGATACCGACGGGCGCTTGGTCTTTTATGACAAAAATAGGTGGGAAGACTTATTCACTCAACATAACACTAAAATATTTTAGACTAATTTAACATTTCAAAATTCACTAAAAATTATTAATTTAACAATCAAACAGTTTTAAATTATTATTATTATTAAAACAATCATTTCTGGACACGTGTTATTCTTAAATTCGTGGTTTCGAGCCGACATATGTATGTCACCGTAAGGTTACAAAATTCGTTAGATTACAATCTGACGAGTAAATTGTACTTACTTACGGTGACATGTGCAGGGTTATTGGTAATTCGACGTATGTCTGTTAGGAGGTGATGGGGTGACTATTTGCAATAATTTTAAGCCCCATATGCATAATCTAAAAGTGAATTAATATTGCATTACGTTATTTTGTATTGCCATTTTATGAAACCGCTTTCTTTGTTTCAGGCCTCGACGACAAGAGCCGCAGAATATTATCAATACAATTATGTAATTAATAAAGTGAATACAAACAAATTTGGATTTATTTTTTATTTAAAAAGTATATATTAATATGGCCGCGAAAGATTTTCAAACTTTCTTCTTAAGTTGTATTCTCGTCGTTTTGATTCATTCTAACCATAAACGATTTTAAATCTTCAAGAATATTGAATGAGTGGTCGTTAGTTTTGAACTGAAAAAATAAAAATGATAAATAAAATAAATAAATAATATTATTGTTACTTGGTGGTAGGGCTTTGTGCAAGCCCGTCTGGGTAGGTACCACCCACTCATTAGATATTCTATCGTCAAATAACAGTACTCAGTATTGTTGTGTTCCGGTTTGAAGGGTGAGTGAGCCAGTGTAACTACAGGCACAAGGGACATAGCATCTTAGTTCCGAAGGTTGGTGGCACATAGACGATGTAAGAAATATTTCTTACAGCGTCCTTGTCTATGGGTGATGGTGACCACTTACCATCAGGTGGCTCATATGCTCGTCCGCCAACCTATTCCATAAAAACAATTGTAAATTGTATCCTTTGTGTGATTCTATTGTATATCAGAAAACTTTGTAAAATTTCAAACAAATCCGTTCAGTAGTGTTTTCGTGAAAGAGTAACAAACATATGTACATACATCAATCCTCACAAACTTTCGTATTTATAATATTAGTAGGATAGGATGACTTTGTTTAGTGTTTAGAGATTCAAGATCGTATTTTCGTGCGTGCGCGTTTATATGAATATATTTGCATGTATAGTACACAACTTAGATGTAGCATCTGCAATTTTAATAAATCCGATTACTGGCGATTCACACAATCAATAGAAATAGCACCCTATCGCGCCATTCGGCGCTATTCGTCGCTATAGATTCTAGCGTCAGTTCAACCCGAGAAAGCGAGTGCGTGTGAATTGACGAATATAGTAAGTAGGTCATATGATATTACAAGTTGTTATGTTTGTGTAATTATCATATTCACATAAGAAGTAAATATTGATAATTTGGGATAGCGTACTCAATTCAATTCGGATGTAATCGGTTTTACGAATTTTGCCGATGCTAACTTGTGTCGTACTACTATACACGTATTTAAATTAAGAATATGTCTTTTGAAATTGTTTCTTTTGTGTGAGTGTATGTTTCTTGTTTACTGTGTACCCAATACTTACTAAGCTTTTCACCCAGGAGGACAGATGTTCCCTGTTTTGCGACTTTTCAAAGCGAGAGTCTATCAGCAGTAGGGCGCCCCAGTCGTCCTTGTGCCGCACGCAGCGCCCTAGGGCTTGGTTTAGTGCCCTGAAACCAACCAGTAGCTGAAGTGGATAATATATTATTTGGTCCTAACTAGTTCTAGCATAGCAGCTGAACAGGGCCGTATTTAGGGAAGCGCAACCGGGGCAACTGCCCTAGGGCCTCCACATTAGTAGGGGCCACTTGCTGAAGCAAGTTAACAAATACCGAGATATAGTCAAATTATAATAATTTTATTATTTAATATTTTAAAAGTTACCGATACAATTAAATAAATTATAGCTTACTGATTGAAATAAAAAAAGTAATTAATTCATGATAATATAATTATTAGGTTGTTCACGCTTCTGTTTGTCTAGGGCCCCCACTGCTTTGTGGCCCGGAGCCCTACAGACCTTTAAATCCGAGTCTGCAGCTGAATGTTACTTAGAAATGATTAAAGTGAAAAATATTGAAAAAAAGATGAATAACGTATATTCCAGCTCACCGGTAGGCGTGCACGCGGTACCACTCGCTGCCTGCGAGCAACTGGCCGTTGCTGTTTCTCGAATACTTGTCGTTGTATTTCTTTTTCTCCATCACAGCTATATTTTTCGTGTTAGAATACGGTATGCCGATCTGTACACAGAATATATATAACTTAAAAGTAACAACAAACTTTGTATTTATTGTTTCTTTCATATTAGTATGTAAACTAATCCTGTTACGGCACTTACACCGTTGGTAAGGCTTTGTGGGTAGGTTAGCAATCAGGTATTCAAACAGAAATACTTAGTATTGTTGTGTTCATAGAGTCAGGGTCAAAGAGCTATTGTAAGGATTGGTACAAGGGACATAACAACTTAGTTCCGAAAGTTATTGGCGTGGTGTCTATAGGCGGTAGTGACCATTTACCAACATTCCCATCCCATTCCCCATTTGTAAATCCGCCTACCTATTAAGTATATAACAGAATGCTTTACATCCAGTCATTTTCAACCGACTTCAAAAAGGAGGAGGTTATCAATTCGTCTGTATTTTTTTTTTATTGTAACTTAACTTACCTCATAACTTTTGACACCGGCTCCAAATATAACAATAACTATAACTACGTTATGTAGTCGTAAATCGACTTTTAAGTAGTCTAATATTTTTCATTTCATTATACTTAGGAGGACTCTAAAAATATGTTGAATACGCAATTATTTTTATTACTTTTTAGTGCATATTTATTTGTTTTAAAAAAGTGTTTTGTTTGAAGTCGGTTTTTCTTTTTGTTAAAATTTTTATTTATTGTGTTGAGCCTAGATGGCCCAGTGGTTAGAACACGTGCATCTTAACCGATGATATCGGGTTCAAGCCCAGGCAAGCACCGCTATATATATGTGCTTAATTAGTGTTTATAATTCATCTCGTGCTCGGCGGTGAAGGAAAACATCGTGAGGAACCTGCATGGGTCTAATTTCATTGAAATTCTGCCACATGTGTATTTCACCAACCCGCATTGGAACAGCGTGGTGGAATATGTTCCAAGCCCTCTCCTTAATGGGAGAGGAGGCCATTAGCCCAGCAGTGGGAAATTTACAGGCTGTTACTTTACTTTTTTTTACTTTTGATGAGAGTGGGTAGGGGAAATATTTATGAAATAACTTTAGTGGTGATGGTATTAGTGGTGGGGTGCGCTCACCGCGATGACGGCCCTGGCCTGGCGGTCGCGGAAGTCCATGCCCTCGGCCACCTTCCCGCGGTACACGCTGAGCAGTAGCGCGCCGCGCCCCTCCACGCTCTCCACGTACTCCTGCAACCACGGGACACCCTCAGATCCTCACATTTTACTCAGAACATACACAATACCGGAGCACGCATTCTTGTGTTGGAACTGTATATACCCTATACTCGAGGGTAAATTTATGCAAATGTTATGACTTACGCTGAGGAGTCAACCCCATACAAAAAGTTTTCATAATATTATATAAAATCGTATATAATAGAAAGAGATGGTGGGAAAAAAGAAAGAGAGGAAAAGGTTATCGGAAATGGCATAACGCTTAATGTTTACATTATCTCTATGCTATAAGCCACGAAAAGATTTTCGTTCCAAAAGTAAAATAAAAATAGAAACTCTACACACATACAAAAGACATGGGGTTAATATAAATGACAATACGGATAGAATACAGTTGTCTTGTACATGTCATTGTTCGACGTAATTCTGCAAATGTCACACAACTGCTTGCAGTTCATCAAGCAAACTATATAATACTAACTCATATGAAGTTAGTATACGAACAGTCGAACAGTGTTATCTTAATATAATATAAATATAAATATGAGACAACATAACATACATTACTCTGATTCCAATGTAAGTAGCTGAAGCACTTGTTTTATGGAAATCAGAAGTAACGACGGTACCACAATACCCAGACTCAAGACAACATAGAAAACTTATGGTAATCTACATCGACTCGGCCGGGAATCGAACCCGGGACCTCATAGTGGCTTACCCAGGAAAACCGTTGTACACACCACTCGACCATGGAGGTCGTCTATCTATCTTAACTTATATAAATACGTAACACCCGATTGTTAACTTTACCTGCATCATAGTATCGTGCCTCTTTGCGTCGGTATCCTCGATGTACACGTCCTTTAATTTTTCGAGTTCCCGCCACAGGCCGGTGTCCTGCCACCTGGCAAAAGTATCGACAACATTACATACTAACATCGAACACTCATACACACACTGACACGCATACATGCACACATGTAAGGGCTTTTGTTATATAGAGCGGATTCACCAATGGGAGCACCCCACCGATTTCGTTCTGAGCCGAGGTGCGATCTCATAGGAGACACCCTCAGGACGAACTTTAGATTTAATTTTGATTTAATCTCGAGCCCCGCGCTCGACCTCAGGGCAGGGGACATTAGTTCTCGCCCGAAAGACCGGTGACGCTGTAAAGGCCAGCAGTGGCGTAGCTAGGTGAGGAAGGGCCCCGGTGCATAGAAAAAGAATCGGGCCCTCACTCCCTCTTTCCCATCTCTCTTTAAGTAATGATTACCCTTTAAAATTATAGATACCAAATAAGAAATCTTGTGCGCAGGGTCGTGATTTTAGCTACAGAAGTTTAAGGTTTAGTTTATAGGGCCCCCTGAACTCCAGGGCCCTGGTGCACTGCACCTCCTGGCCCTACGATAGCTACGCCACTGAAGGCCAGTAGGGCCAACAGCAATACAACACATATAAAAATAACAACGGGAGCCTACGCACCGGGCTCGGAGCACGCGCAGCACGTCGTAGGAGGGCGCGAAGCAGAGCACGCCGTGCGGCGCAGCGGCGCACACGGCGCGCACGGCGCGGCCCAGCGCGTCCTGCGCCGCCGCGTCCAGCGCCGCGCGCGTGCAGCGCGCCGCGCTCAGCGCGCCCACCCACACCTGCGCACGCGCCGCCTCAGACACTCGCTGCAGTCTTTTCGTATTTCATAAGTAAAAACTTGGGGTCGAATCTCTTTGGCTATTGTATTGTTTATATGTAGCTGTTTTTGACACCATCAAATAGATGACGTTTTATAAAAGAGAATTCTAAATTTGCATATGAAATACAAAAAGACTTTTTCTATAACACAATATATTTTCCCATCGAATTATAATATAATCATCATCAGCCTGGGTTTGTCCACTGCTGGACATAGGCCTCTCCATGTGCACACCACTGTGGTCTTTCTCCGGCTACTCGCATCCAGCTCTTGCCTGCCGTCTTGCGTAAATCGTCACTCCACTTTTCAGGACGTTTTTCTTGAACATTTTTCCCCCAACGGTTATCGGTTCTACGACGAATATGGTCACCTCAGCTTACTAATCCGGTGATATATGTGTATGGCTTTGGTTCTTTGACGGATTACCTAATTTCTGATGTGATCCTTCAGAGAAACGCCGAGCATAACCATTTCCATAGCACACTGAGCGACTTTAAACTGGTGGACCTGCGTTGTCGAGAGTGTCCACGTTTCGGCTCCGTATGTCATAATGGGTAGGACGCACTGGTTGAAAACATTCGTCTTAAGGCACAGGGGGATCGACGATGTAAAGATTGGAGGTAGCTTCCCAAACGCTGCCCAACCCAGCTGAATTCTTCTATTCACCTTGTCCTCAAGGTTGTTTCTACCCTAATCGCAAAGTCGATCCAGGTAGACATATTTTTGAACAACTTTGAGGACGGTACCGTGTATCGCAGTCGGTTCCGGTAGAACATGTTCATTGAACATGACCTTGGTTTTATCCAATTTCATTCGTAGGTCGATAGGCATAGAATAATCAGCCAGCTCGTTCAGCATTTGTTATAGGTCCTGCAGAGTTTCTGCCACGATGACGATGTCGTCTGCTAATCTCAAGTGAGAGACGTATTCGCCTTTGATGTTGATACCACGTCTTTTATAACGGGACGATAGTTCTTCAGCAGAGTTTTGTCTCCCTTTTTAAAAAACAGGACGTTCACACTCCTACTGCACGCCTCCGGAGTCCTCCCTTCGAAGAGGACGGAGTTGAAAAGCTTCTGGAGTTCACTGAGTCCCGGTTTATCTCCTGCTTTTGATAACTCTGTAGTTATACCGTCCGCTCCAGGGGCTTTTCCAATTTTAAGCTGTTTGAGAGCAATTTTGATTTCACCAATACTGACTTCAGGCAGGTCTTCGGAGAAATGTAGCTCTAGAATCCTAATTTTCGGGATCAGGTCGAGATGCATGCGATGCGTATAACCGGCCGTAGAAGTCCTCTACTTCCGAAAAAACTGCCGGCTTGGCAGAAATGACTTCTCCACTTGCCGTGGTCAACTTCGTCAGATGACTCTTTCCAAGAGATTGTAAGAATATCTTAGACCCTCGATTCTGCTCAATTGCTCTTTTAATCGCAAGAGTATTGGAGCAACGGAGGTTGTGTCGTATGCGCTTGCTGATCTCTTGGTTTAATTGCCGTTTCTCTGACGAAGTAACAGGTGGGTTTTCACGTCGTTTGTTCATTAACTCTAAGTCTCTTCCAAAAGTTTGGGCTTAATACCCTTACACATATCATAAAATCTCGTGCCTTCTTCCCTGAGAATTCGAACTACATTATCTAGTTTCTGGTTTACGACTGTTGTGGTTTCTACTTTGGAGGAGCTTTGTACGGAGCATGGACTTCATCAGTCGGACGCGCTCGGTCTTAAAATTGATATTCAGAGAGCCATGTCGGTGATCACTAACGGTATTGAACCTGTTGATCACTGAGACTTCTCTGAATATGTGCCTCTTTAAATAAAACTAGTTATTACGGATTTTAATCGCGTATATTAATTATTTTGGACATCCCGACGTTTCAAGCACTTTACAGCGTTCGTGGTCACGGGTAGACTAAGGTACACCGGCTCCATCCAAAATACCGTTTGAAGACATTATTTGCAATGTGGAGGAGTGTCTTTTCAAAAATAACATCACAAAGGAAGACTCGGAAGCTATTCGACAGGACATTTCGAGTGTTTTACGTCGAAGCCGGCCACCGAAAAGAAACCTTACTCGTGATGAATCTATTGCACTGAAGAACTTACGCAACAATAAAGACATTACAGTCCTCCGAGCAGATAAGGGAAACGCGACCGTTGTGATGGATACGTGTGATTATAACCAGAAAATTTTCGCGATTTTGTCGGATGTAAAAACTTATAAAAAAGTAACTAAAGATCCTACTAATAACATTCTTAAAAAGACATCCGCATTAATATCAAAACATCAAGAGAAATTAAATCTGGACAAAAAATCACTCGTGCCTACATGTGCAAAGCCTCCAAAACTGTATGGGTTACCTAAGATCCATAATACTGGTGCTCCGCTGCGTCCTATTGTAAGCCAAATCGATACACCAACATATAGATTGGCTCAACACATAGCAAGGATATTATCATCCCTCCATGGACACACTGCGGCGTATGTCAAGGATTCTTATCAGTTTGTTGGTGAAATCAAAGACCTTAAATTAACCAACAACGAGACAATGGTTAGTTTTGATGTCCAGTCATTGTTTACCTGCCTACCCATACAAGATTGCATCGAAATTGACAAGAGGAAACTACAGACACACAACATGCCTATTGAATATGCAGAGCTGTTACATCACTGCCTCACATCTGGTTATTTATTGTGGAATGATGAATTCTATGTACAAGTTGACGGGTAGCCATGGGTTCGCCAGTATCCCCCGTGGTCGCCGATTTATTCATGGAAGACCTGGAGGAGAGGGCTCTTCGATCCGGACCAATAACACCTAGGTTTTATAAACGATACGTAGATGACACTTTCACAATATTACCTAGTGATCTGACATCTGCATTTTTAGTACATCTTAATTCTTTAAATAAAAATATTCAATTTACTATGGAATTAGAGGCAAATAATTCTTTAGCTTTCCTTGACATCCTTATTATCAAGAATCCTGACAATACATTAAGTCACACAGTTTATAGGAAACCCACACACACCAACAAATACCTCAATGGTGACTCGCACCACCACCCTAGTCAGTTAGCTACCGTTGGAAAATCTTTGTTTCAGAGAGCCCACCATCTCTGCGATACTGAACACCTAGAGGACGAGCTACGTCAGGTCAAGCTTGCACTCCACCAGAACAAACTGCCCGTGCCTCGCCAGCATCGCAGAAGCCGTATCAAGCCACCCACAGTTGAGCGACAACCTGCATTTCTACCATATGTGAAGGGAGTTACAGACAGGATTGGCAACATCTTGAAGCGAGCTTCGATTAAAACCGTTTACAAGCCTCATAAGAAAGTGAGCCAGTTCTTGAGACCTATCAAGAGTAATATTCCTTTACAAACTGCAGGAGTATATAAACTCGAATGTGAGTGTGGTTTATCTTACATAGGCCAAACAAAGAGAAGTATCGGTACCAGGGACAAGGAACACATAGGAGATGTCAAAAATAGGCGTTCTTCAAAGTCTGCAGTCTGTGAACATGCTCTGGATAAACCTAACCATTTTATCCGATTTGATAAACCACAGATCCTCGCTAAAGAACGCAGATTCATTCCTAGAATGATATGCGAGGCTATTGAAATTCAAAAACATCCGAACTTCAATAGAGAAGATGGTTGGAGACTTTCTAACACCTGGGATCCACTTATTAAAAATTTAAAATCCCAAATCCAACAGACTGCAAGATCTAAAGATACAGTTAGTGCCTTCTGCGTGCAACCGGAACGTTACTCAAGATACCAATTGAGAAATCGTTGGCGGTATTTGTTAATAATATTTCCTTTGTTCTTCAAATAGACAAATGTCACCTTAGTCTACCCGTGACCACGAACGCTGTAAAGTGCTCGAAACGTCGGGATGTCCAAAATAATTAATATACGCGATTAAAATCCGTAATAAATAGTTTTATTTAAATGTGTAATAATCGCGAAAATTTAAGACAACATTATATGTGACTCTTGTCCGTCATGATGAAGTCTATCACATTTTTGGTCATAGTGTCGGGGCTTTGCCACGTCCACTTCCTTTGGGGCTGCTCCTTGAAGAAGAAGTTCATCATCGAACGGGAGGGCCGTTCGAGAAAGTCAACAAGCATTTGCCCCCTATGATTCCTGCTTCCACATGGGGTCCTACTACCGATTCGCTGCAATTCTGTACTCCCACTTTAGCGTTAAGGTCCCCCATGACAACGCTGTAGTGGGTTTTCGTGGCAAAGTAGAGGGCTTCCACTTCCTCCACTTCATCGTCCGAGTGGGTCGTTTATAATAAGGTACACTACCCTGTTCGACACACTGGACATTTCCAAAACATTGTCAGCTAGGGACTTAATAACCAAAAATTCAATGCCACCTTGGTATTGTTAGTCTCCCTCTCGGAAGTACATTAGGTGGCCCGATTCAAGGGTTACGATGTCCTCTTCCGGACATCACATAATTCTAATATGTGCCACCTAATTTTCCCAAGTTCTACCTCAAGTTGCGCTAGATGCGAGTCAAGCCGTAGCGTGCGTCCGTTGTACGTCGCAAGGGTCAGTCGGTTGTGGTGGCCTCCCGTAGCCCGGTGATTCTTAGCACCCCCCGTCCCGGCGTTACCACCGTCGCCAAAATGACAAGGCTGCCGGGAAATAGGGGCCGTGGCTTGCGTGGAGACTGCATATGGAGGATATTGTCTATAATCGCGACGCTTGGCAGGTGGGTTGGCAATCGCAGGACGTAGCTTCTCGTAATGGTGACGCTGCTGCCCGTCATCGGCCTGTGGTATGTGGTAGCTACGCCTATTTTTGATTATACCGCCATCAGTCGGTTGCCAGAGCCTCGTTTGCTGGTCGGCAGGCTGCACCACGGGCAGGTGAGGTTGGCTTGGGGCACTAAGGTGTAGTTTGCACCCCCTTACATTCCATTAAAATTATAAAAATAAAGGGAGAATAAGAGAAGGAGTAGAATGCGCACCTGTAGATACGCACGCATACACTTGGGCATTATAATATGATAGTTGGCTGGTTTGCCTTTTGGCCGCCGTGTCCCAAATTGATGTTATACATCATCCCCACAATGCCTGTGTACACTATACATAGGTATTGTACAGCAGTGCGTCGACCTCGAAATGTGGGGAATCGTAATTATGGGGATGATATCCGCTTACATCATCATACAGTAACTTGTAAAACTGCTTTGATATTATTTATTCCTTAAACTTATGGCCAGTGAATTATAAGTCCAGTATATTGTATCTTCCTAGCATCAGATTTAGAGTCGCAATCATATCGGTCGTTTTAAGGAATCACTCACCCTATCGGTGGAAATGGCGTGCTTGGGGCTGATGGCGTGGGGGAAGCTGGTGCCGAGCTCTGCCTTCAGGGCGTCCATTGGCGTGAGCGTCCCCGACGCCAGGATGACGGTCCTCGCCGAGTGCAGTTCCGAGAAGATCAGCGCCGGATTCAGGCAAATGAGACGAAGAATGTATTGCTCGTTCTTCACTGACTGAAAACATGGAAACAAAAGTAAAACATGTCATATTATGTTTGTTATATAACAACAACAACAACAACAACAACAGCCTGTAAATTCCCACTGGTGGGCTAAAGGCCTCCTCTATCTTTGAGGAGAAGGTTTGGAACATATTCCACCACGCTGTTCCAATGCGGGTTGGTGCAATACACATGTGACAAAATTCAATGAAATTTGTCACATGCAGGTTTCCTCGCGTTGTTTTCCTTCACCGCTGAGCACGAGATGAATTATAAAGACAAATTAAGCAAAAATATATAGTGGTGCTTGCCTGGGTTTGAACCCGAAATCATCGGTTAAGATGCACGCGTTCTAACCACTGGGCCATCTCGACTCATATAAATTGTAATAAATTACTTTATAAATAAAATAATGCGGACTGATGAGGACAATATTGTGAGGAAGTTTAAATATGAACGTGGATGGATATAAAAGTAGTGGACGAGCAAAGAAAAGATGGATGGATTGTGTGAAAGATGATTTGTCTGATAAGAATATTACTTGTGATGACGTCAGACAGTTTAGCTTCAATTGAAAATAATCTGTAAATAAGAAATCTTTAATCTTTGAGATAGTAATGTTACCTTTGATTTTCCATTGTCATCCTTCGCCGCATGAAACAGATATATTTTGTCTTAAAAGTAACACACTGTAAATGGACCACTACTGGGCTTATTTATCTCCTTTTGAGGAGGATACATGCAGTTTTATTGCGATGTTTTTATGAACACGAGATAATTTGAAACACTTGAAAATTCAGTAGTCAGCAATAATTGACCATTTCAGATATATTTGAGATTTTCTAGGAAGTAAAAGATAAATTCTGGCAAATACAGATATGTTATTAACGCGCAAAAAGTGAAGACTAGAAAACGTCTTAATTGGGACGTTTGCCTTTACTTGTTTTACGTAGTAATACGTTATAATACATCATAATTACGTAGTAATACGTTTTGCGTAATTAAAACATCTAGTTATCCCTTTTACTTATTGTTTTTATCAAGCTATCCTTTTTACTTGTAACGAAATGTAAAATAAACGGTCCCCGGCGCGGCACACTTTTTTCTGTTGTTTAGTATGGGTACAACATATCTGTTTATTAGAATATCATTGATACTGATTTGAATTGTTAATTTCCTTTTGATACCCACTTTGGTAACCGACCTGAGGAAGATGGGAGAACTTGGGCCCGCTTTGAGAGCAAAATTATTTGTATAATTATGATTGTATACATACAAGCTGTTAATGATCTTCATAAAAAAATTACCTTCTCAAATTGCGAATGCCGCCATGATACGTTATCATTCGCGAAATCCACTTTCCGAACGAACACCGGGATAAAGTGCTCCATATTCCTGCACGAGTCGCGGAACAGGTAACCTGAACATCGAAACGTCTATTTATTCAGAAGCTGATTAATTTAATTAATCGACAAATATTTTAATGAGAGTCGACATCGACTAAACACCGTAACATTCACCGTGTTTAGTGATAATCTGTATAGGTGTAAATGAGAGTCCAAATCGACTTATCACTAAACACCGTAACATTTACGGTATACATCTGTATAGGTGTAAACATCATTGTAAAATGTTTAGGATTCAAGTGTGTGATGTATGCTCCAATGCGGAGAATTTCGTTGAAATTAGTCATTTGTAGGCTTCCTCAAAATGTTTACCTTCACTGGTGAGCACGAGATTAATTATAAACAAAAATTCAGCACATGAATATTCAGCGGTGCATGCCTGCGTTTGAACCCGCAATCATCGGTTAAGATGCACGCGTTCTAACCACTGGGCCATCTCCGTATGAACTAATAATATACTAACTAAGCTATAGATAGTTGTATACAAAAATAGGTCCATGTCTCACAAAAATCATTAACCGAATTTCGATACAAAAAATTTCACTTGCAGTTAAAAATTAAAGTTAATTTATAATTTAATAACCAAAATGAAAAATCTGAAAGAGATAAAAGTTAAAATATTGATTAAGTGTTAATGTTTATAATGTATATTTACCAAGCGCAGTTTCAAGTGACTCCAGTAAGGTGCCAGTGCTTTGAGTCACTCCGACCAGGGTCCGAGGATCCTCCTGCAGCTTCTTGCAGAACTCCAATACCTTTTTACTGAAGCCTGCCAACCAATTAATCAATATAAAAATATATTATGAATATATACAAAACCCATGTAAAAGTTGTAACATTGGGTTTCATTGATAGAATAAATATAGTTTTCTGATTATGTACTTATATCGATTTGTATATTAATATTATATTGTGAGGAAGGCCTTGAGCATGGATGTGGATGGATATAGAGGTAGAGGACGACCAAGGAAACGATGGATGGACTGTGTGAAAGACGATACGGTTAAAGAGAATGTTACTTGGGAGATCACGTCTGACAGAGAAGTATGGAAGGAGAAGACATGCTGCGCCGACCGCAAATAAAATTGGGAAAAGGGCAGGAGGATGAAATGTGAATGTAACTCTGCCTGTCTATCTGTAGCACTTTTATGACCAAACCGTTGAACCAGATTCGATGAAATTTGATGTGACGCAAGCTTGAACTCCATGATAAGACATAGTCTACTTTTTTGCCTGATGAACTGATGACAACCGCCACTCCAAAACACGAGCAAAGTCTCGGGTGACTACTAGTAACAAATAACTTTTAAATCTTATTAAGAGAAGAGGGTTTATTTTCTTGTAACCACGTTTCAGCATAAATGTAGACAAAAATGGATATAGTTATGGTCACTGGCCCTCTCGATCTCGCTATTGTATTCAGTTGGTGGCGTGCAAAAATGGCCGCTTATTTCGCTTATCTTTCGCTTATTAGTATTTCTTTAACTTTCTTACGCTAAAAATATCTTCTCTTCTAATTTTCTCGTGTACCAGCTTACTTCTTATTCGCGACTTTCTCGTTGTAATTAATATTTATTATTATTATACAGTAGAACCTCTTTAAGTCGAATATCAAGGGAGACGCCAAAAAATTCGAGTTATAGAGTTTTCGACTCAGAGAATTTCGACTTAGGCGGATTTTGATTCGACATAAAGAGTTAAATACAAAAATATGGCATCGATAACAGTCGGTAACTTTTTTTTACTCGAGATATAGAGGTGAAATTTAATTTTTCAAGTTATGGAGGGATAATATGTACCAAAATGTCTTGGACAGATTCACTGATTATTTCGACTAATAGAGGTTTGAGATTTCGAGTAATGGAGGTTTTAGTGATTGGAGGGAAGGGAATAAAACATTTTTTTTCACGAAATTTGAAGGAAGTTGAAAACTAATCGAGGTTCGACTTAACGAGGTTTTACTGTATAATAATTATACAGTTTGTGGCAAGTTTTATTCCGTAGCATCTAGTAGCAAGCTATATAGTATACGTAAGACTTACTCCCTCTTATATTCATATTCACTTACCGTTGTACCGCTCCATCCCAATGTTGTATTCGTTGAGGGTGTTCACAAACGCGTCCATATCAAAGAGTTTCGTGGCTTCCTTATTGTTTATCACCACACCCTTTATCAGAGGGATTTGATTTTCGAACCTGTAACAATAAATTATTTCATCGGGCAACACTTTTGAAATACCTCATTAAACAAAAATGTCAGTTCGAAGTTAGTTGCGACCGAAAACTGTTCTTAATATAAGAAAAAGAACTTTCCACAGATATTTATAACTTTGCCGTTTTATAAATCAAATCATTTGTAAAAAATACACTGTACAGAAGGTCCAAGATCGTTATGGAAGGTACCACCCACTCATCAGATATTCTACCGTCAAACTAAAGTACTCAGATTATTGCCTTCCGGCTTAGAGGGTAAGTGAGCCAGTGTAACTATAGATACAATGGACCACATAATATCAGGTGGCCCAAGGCCATCCGCCTAGGCATATCATAAAAAAAATAATTCACAATGTAGACATACCATTTGTTGTAATGTATGTAGGTTATATATATTTTACATTAATATGTATATTATGAGTCATTATTTTCTTTATCTTGAATATTACTTTATTTTTATTTTTTGCACTATCCTGTTTCTGCTTTTGCAAATCCTTTCACCAGAGGTTGTCTGTTAGAGGTTGTTTTAGCAATAAGACCGCCTTTGCACGCTCTTATTTTCTTGTCTTTGTTGTAATTGTTCTCTTTATTGACCTTACTTAATAAAGTATTAAATAAATAATTAAATAAATACCATTGTTCCCATTTCTTCAATACGTTCAGTAAAAAGTCGATATGCGATATCAGGTGCTGGCTTCCGAAGCGCTGTGACGCCGCAGCTGTCATCTCCTTAAAGAAGATAAACGATATTGTTTAACAGCTGTAAATTCATATTACGATTGGTATAACAGTATAATTGTAACAGCGTGCAAATATCCCACTGCTGGGCTAAGGTCTTCTCATTTTGAGGAGAACGTTAGAAGCTTATTCCATTATAGTACGACACAACTTAGAAGTAGCATCGGCAAAATTCGTAAAACCGATCACATCCGAATTAAATACGCTATCGCGAATTATCAATATTTATTTCTTATATGAAAATGGACTTAACACAAACGTTATAACTTGTAATATCATATGAGCTAATATATCCATCAATTTGACACGTCGTGTTATGGTAGTATCTACTGAAACGATTGTACCAGTCACGGCACCAAGACATTAAATTAACCTATTTATTATGAAAAAATAATACATAGCTATGTATATTTATTACGTTGTTTATGTTTAACGTTTATATGTGTGCGTGTCGCTATGTCCGCGCCGGTGTAACAAAATCAAAATAAAAATATTCTTAATTCAAGTAGACTTTTACAAGCACTTTAGAATCACCGGGTCGGAATCTAGATTCTACCGAGCTTCATTTAAAGCTTGTAATTAATCAGTGGGTAACTAGCCTCACGATTGCGACAATGATGTCGCAGTCTTAGTCCTTAACATATAAAACAAACGTAAAATTAGCTAGTACGGTGCTGCATCCTGATCTCCTGAGTTAAAGTACAATAATTGGCTCAGGAATATTGTTAATTAACAATTATAATATTACATTCAGCAGCTTAGAAGGTTTTGGAGGGATTTCCACTACATCAGCGTTAAGGACAGTTGTTTGTATATTAATATTAAATAGGCTATTAGCCAATACGAAAAATAAAGTGTCAGTTATTGTAATCAGTATATATTATGAGTTTTAAGTTTGTGGTAAGTAAGTTTTTACTTTACTTACTTGCCATAAATAAAAATGATTTTTTTAAAAGGTTCGCCCCGTGACACAAAACGCTCCTGAATGGCCGAGATTATGATGAAGTCACTTGCTTGTCAACCTCGCTGGTCTATTATATGTACCACAGATTAAAAAACAAGCAAGTGACGTCACCGACCCCATTGCAGAGCCAGATTGTCCAAGTAGCGTTTTCTCGCGCTATTTAAATGTGGAATTTTTAATACGATATTTTTCGGCAAATATGTACTAGAAATAAAAAAATCAACATTTACTGGGTTACTAAACCTCTACACAATAATATAAAATGGATTTTAAAAACCAGTCAAATACCCTAACCGTCGTTACTTCTGATTTTCCATAACACAAGTGCTTTAGGTACTTACAATGGGATCAATGTAATGTATGTGATGTTGTCCGATATTTATTTATTATTAAATGGGTACCTTGATAGCGTTTCGCAGGTGATCCAGTTTGAAGTCGAAAGATGCGGTGTCCCGACAGATGTCCTCGATGTTGTGTCCCTCGTCAATGATAACTATGTTATCTTGTAAATTAATTTGCATCTGAAAGTTTATTTCTGAAGATAGAACTTCTATGGGCGAATCATGATTTCCAAAACTGATTTTTTTAATGGAATAGGTTTGCGGACGGGCATATGGGCCACCTGATGGTAAGTGGTCACCATCACCCATAGACAATGACGCTGTAAGAAATATCAACTATAGGAATAGTACATCGTCAATGCGCCACCAACCTTGGGAATTAAGATGCTATGTCCCTTGTGCCTGTAGTTACACTGGCTCACTCACCCTTCAAACCGTAACACAACAATACTGCGAACTGTTGTTTAGTGTTTGAATATCTGATGAGTGTGTGGTACCTATCAAGGCGGGCTTCCACAAAGCCCTACCACCGAGAAAATTATATTTTTATATAAGAAATCTCACAGCGTACAGCAAAAAAAAGTAAAAAAGACATAACTGGAGTGAGGGCGACAATATAATGTTCTTTTTTTTTAATTTCGAATCGAATATGGTATTTTTAAAGTCGACTATAAAACGTTACGAATATTCAAATTTTATGCTATAATTTTCCAATTTTTTCTAGTTTAATGAAGTTTACTGTTGTTATTTACTTACACGGTTCCGAATACCAGGATCGACGAGATAGTTGTAAGGGCACATTATGATGTTGGCACCAGAGGCCATGTCCCTCGCAGCGTAGAATGGACATGCCTTTAATCTCTCCCCGGCTTCGATGAGGTCTGTCAGATCGAAAGCCGGCGGCAGTGTCTTGTGATTCAGTGCCTTACGATTATCAAAGTACGGGCAATTACTACCCTTGCTGGATGACTTATCCGCTTGAAATGTCTGTAAAGTATTTTGGGTATCATAATCAAAAATCGAAATATACTTTATTCAAGTAGGCTTTTACAAGTACTTTCAAATCGTCATTTAATAACAAATATTTTTTTTATAGTAAGTGAAGCTACTACCGGTTCGGAAAGTAGGTTCATTCGCTTATATATTATTGATGACTGTCTTTCGCTATATTTGATTTAGTCTTTTAAAATACGCAATGGATTTTAATAGATAGAGTGATTCGAGAGGAAGGTTTTTGTAAATAAGACACGGTCAATATAGTAAAGAAACACTGGTAATTTTAGATGTTTCTAATGTGATGTCGTAAATAAACAAATTTTGTAGAATATTTGGTATCAGTGTTGCACCCGTGCGAAGCTGGGGTGGCTCACTAGTAGAGGATTCGTTCCAGCATTCATATCCGACAATTTTATAATGTTACATACAGATGATGTTTGATTTTTCGCTTCTCCTGAGCGATTTCGTAATTTTATAAGGAGATGATGATGCCATCAGTCCAGGATATAACAAAATATAATATATTTTTTTGCGCCGTTCATAGACATAATAGGTCTTCGAACGGCGCATGGTGTCTAAAATATAACTATGCTTTTATCATAAACATAAACCAAAACTTACTTAAAAGGCTTATAGAATATCGAACCTTTAAGCACCATTCACAATAGCCTGGTAATCTAGATGAGTTCAGTTTGAACCAAGTTAAAGTTCTATTTTAAATAAAAAAAAATTAAAATTTTATTCAGATGTTTTTCAGTCTGAAATAGTTACCGCAAATTTGCTTAAAGACCAAATGTTTAGGACAAATGTTTGGACCAACCTTGGTGCAGCCTCTACACATGTCGTTCTTCGACGGCCATTGTTTGCTATCGTACTCCCGCAAGCAGGTATTGTCTCTGCTGGACAGTATCGTCATAGAGGCGTTCCCGCAGTACACAGTTCTCTTGAACTCCTTGACGACTTGCTGCAGCTGCTTATGCGTTCGCGCCCCATAGTAAATAACAGGCAGGCTGGAATTAACAAATATGGACGTCCTACAGCGAAGGTTCTCGACCAAGCTGTATAATTCTCTGAAACCAATTTTATATACCGTCACCCCATGCTCGACCAACAAGTATAATCTACAAATAAACATAACTACACTAAAGGATAACGTTTCTCAAACTTTATATTTTTAGAAAAGATTTTTTTTAAGAACTGTTAAATATTTTCCAAATTTTACAAGTTAATTCAAGAGCATTCTATGAGGAACTGTTCCTTATCATAATTAACAGACTCAAAATTAGTAGGAATTCTATCAGTCGTAACTCTGAAGCGAGTAGTCACTGATGATCACTAATGATTCGTTTTATATAACAGGAATTAAGCAAAAGTGTTGCGCATACGTCGTTTGGTAACATTGCTAACTTAAAACGTTTATTTTGAGAAACATTGCCATTCTTAATATACAAGTCAATAAACATAATTAAATAAACTACTGAAACTTCAAACATGCTACTATAATCAATGAGTTACATAAACATACGAATAATAATATGTACTACTAATAACAAATCATGCTCTTTAAATGTAACTACTACTAATAATTACAAGGAACAAGTACGCTACAGAACCCACTATTGAAGACTTACCGAATGAATACACAGGATCTTTCATATTAATGTTAATTTCCAAATTTACTGACGAGACAGAATCAGAAAAAATAATAATGATCACAACGATCACTGAATGTCGAATGAGAAAAGGAGCGCCAGTTATAGGGATATATGCTCAAGTTTTAAGGAGGAATGCTCAAGTTTTAAGGATGAATGCTCAAGTTCTAAGGATAAATGCTCAAGTTATAGAGATATATGCTCAAATTGTAAGGATGACTGTTCAATTTATAAAAATGAATACTCAAGTTATAAGGATGAATGCTCAACTTATACGTATAAATGCTCAAGTTATAAGGATAAATGCTCAAGTTATAAGGATGAATGCTCAAGTTATAGGGATGAATGCTAAAGTTATAGGGATAAATGCTCAAGTTATAGGGATAAATGCTCAAGTTATAGGGATATATGCTTAAGTTATAAAAATGAATTCTCAAGTTATAATGATGAATGCTCAAGTTATAAGGATAAATCCTCAAGTTATAAGGATAAATGCTCAAGTTATAAGGATAAATGCTCAAGTTATAGGGATAAATGCTCAAGTTATAAGGATAAATGCTCAAGTTATAGGGATATATGCTCAAGTTACAAAAATGAATTCTCAAGTTATAAGGATGAATGCTTAAGTTATAAGGATAAATGGTCATGTTATAAGGATGAATGCTCAAGTTATAAGGATAAATGCTTAAGTTATAAGGATAAATGCTCAAGTTATAAGGATAAATCCTCAATTTATAAGGGTGAATACTCAAGTTATAAGGATGAATGCTCAAGTTATAAAGCTTAAGTGAGTGGTAGTAGGGCCGGAATAAGCACTTTGGGAACGCACGACAATATTAAATAAAAACCGGCCAATAGATATTGGGCTATGGGTGGGACTTTCTCTGGGTCCGACTAAATAGATATTCTTTGTATAAACAAATAAATTGTGTAGTCTTGTCTGTTTCGTGAGAAGCTAGTACCAATGGTGGAAGCAGAAGCAACCAAATAAAACGATAAACATGCCGGTGACAGCTACTGGCAGTTAGCCACTGGCAAGCCTCTAGCTGTCGCATACGTGCACATGTTTCGGTTTTCTCTATATATGTAAGTCAAATATATTTTGTTGTGATATCTATATATACATATATGCTTGCTACAGGCATTTGCAAGCTTCAGGGCACATGTAGAAGGTGCATGTCTGTAGATATGTATTTGTATGTTAAGTATATTGAACAAATTTTTTAATGTGTATGTAACATACTGTTTTCATAAACACTGTTCCTGTATATCGTACTAGTAACACAATGCCACGAAACAAGTGGCAATTTTATTAGGTATTATGGCATACCAGCTCCTTACCAATTTAACTTTTTTTCCTATGACTTTTTTTATACTATTAATGTTGGCTGATTACAAGGTAGACAAGCCACTCTACATCTACACTTCACATTTTATACTGCACAAGTGTGTTTGCAAACAGAGGTACACTCACTATTTTTTTCGTCCCAAAAATTCATGGGAAGGCGAAATTGACACCAGAAATAGTATGCTCACTGATACTGAGATATTGACAGTAAAAAAACCATATAACATTAAATATTAAATATAATATGCAGTCTTATATCTAGCCACCAAGCTTGGCAACTTGGCACCAAAAAGGCATGGTTTCCATTATCTTATGAAAAAACAACAGTTATATGTAACTTACCTAACTTTTTCCGGTGTATCTCCATTTTCCTGTATTGGGTGTTTCGTGGGAGTTAATAATCCAGGATTAGGTTCAACATTTGAGTTCGGTTTGACTGAATCCGAAGAGTTCTTTCGTAACTTCTTGTGTATCGTTACGAAGCCATCGCCACGAGGCTCTGGAAAATCATCAAAGGTTCATTTTATTGAGGACAGTTTTTGGTATATGTTATTTTTTTTGAATTTATAGTAGGAATACTGGTAAACTACATATGGCAAGGTGTCTTTCTAAAATTATTGGTTATGACGATGAATAAAACAAGGAAGACATTTTTAGATTGCCAATAATACGCTGCCAACGATTAAATCCCAATCGTCAATAATTATTTATGAACCTCTATCAAATATCTACAAAGTAGTGGGAATAATTCTCAAAAACCTATAACTATGTAATTGTACTTATATCAGATGATTCAAGTTTTGTCTTTAAATCAAGTGTGTGTTTGTAAAAAGCATTTTATTACAATTTCAAAATTCCGATACCAATTTAACTTTTTTCCATTTTTTTCGCGAATCCATAATGAATGTCATAAATTAAACAAGACCAATGACATCGCGTCAATTTAACGACAAACTTATTTATTCGCGTTTAACTCCTCTTCCAGTTTGAAAAGGCTATACGTATGTACCACAAGATGGTAACTCCACTACCCGTACACACTGGGCTGTAAGGAATTTTGACATTCCTTATATTACCGATTGAGTTGCGATGACCTTTATGGCTTTTAGATCCTATAGTCCTACAATCTGTATACTCTGTTACTCCTTTTACTTGCTCTATGCAGGCAAGTAGTCAGTAACTCCTTTGTGCGTAAATGTATACGGTTTTACAACAGGATCCCAAATAAAAAAAAAATAAGGAACGCTTGCGTGCAAAAGGTTATTATACAATTAATGATTTTATGATCTATAGCTGGGGAATGAAACGATCACCTCCAGGCTATTTCATTTCATATTAAATTGTTTATATAATATATGAGACAAAAAAAAACCCGCTGAGTATCTTTCGCCGGGTCTTCCCAGGTGAGGGTATTTTCTTTTCCGAACCGGTGGTATTGTTTCAATTGACCATCAATAAGAAAGTGTAATACTTCTATATTGAATAAAGCAATTTGAGTTTGAGTTTGAGTGTGTATCAGTGTCAGTAATAATTAATAGACATATATTATTATTACGAGATGTCATGGAAGAGAAGTTACTTGTAATTAAAGTCAATTATAATTTACAACAGTGATGTATATGAATATTAATAAAGAAATATTTTTATGAGGGTACTTGAAAACAAATAAAGCAAAACTGTAAACTAAGTTGAACATATTTGTAAAGTTCATTTGTTTAATAAAAGGATTATAACTGTTGTTTTCATCCTTTTAAATCACCGCGTACATGTTTAAACGCGTTGTCTAAAATTTTAACGTACTATGCGATAAAAAATCATTCGTTTCCAAGACAAAGCTAGCAATACTATTATAGATTTACTAACTTTAATTTTTAATGCCTTGTTGGAAGTGACTCGCTCTTAATTCTGCTGACCCTAAAGTCTTGTATTCGAATCTTGGATCTGATTAAAGAAACTGTATTGCATTTTAGTATAGAAACCCTTATTTGAATCACTACTAGTGACTTAGCTATCGTAGGGCCAGGAGGTACAGTGTACCAGGGCCCCGGAGTTCAGGGGGCCCTCTAAACTAAACTTTAAGCTTCTGTAGCTAGAAAATCACGACCCTGCGCACAAGATTTCTTTGGTATCTATAATTTTAAAGGGTAATTATTAGTTAAAGAGGGATGGGAAAGAGGGGGTGAGGGCCCGATTCTTTTTCTATGCACCGGGGCCTACATCTTATAAATCAGATCCTCCGTCGCGTTTTTTAGTCAATCTACAGGCCTGTATATGTAATTGACAGTATAAGCATTGTGGTGTTAACGTTTTGTGCATATTTTTTTTTACCGCTTGGGTAGTTTATTATTAAACATGCTTTGATAGCATTCAAATATTGCTACGAATAAATATTTTTCGGGTGTCCAACATCCAAAAGAGGCCACAGATTGAACAATAGTCTTTGTAACGACACTTTTTAATTCATATCGTCTTTGCTTTGAATAAATGGCAATTCTTTTTAAAAATACATAGCGCAAGGCCTGTGAAAGGGGTCGATTTCAATACTTGCATTAGGGCGCGTCTGTACCGTAATCTCAGTAATGGCGTCATTGTCATTCCAGTCGCCATTTTGAAATAATGTACGCGATGCCAGACCTTGCACGCGGTATTTGAAAGTTATTTTATATTACTTTTAAATATTTATATACATTTTATTGTTTTGCGGATACCACTCAACGCGAGATCACCGAAATTAGTTTGAATACAAATTTATAAGACCTTTTACGGTCTAGACGCTCACTATAAAAGGTTTTTTTTTAAATATTCAATTGTTTTTTAATTTACTTATAAGTATGTAAGAACGAACGGTTAGTATTTATATACCACAAACATTGAATTAATTTACTTTTCTTACCTGTTCGGTTTAGCGGTTAAATATGATAGCAATACCTATACCTATTTATTACGTCTTTTATTCTGAACACAAAAAACATTCCAGAAAATTCTATCATTCGTTCGTTATATCTTCATTATCTGTCGTCTAAATGATCCTGACGATAGGACATCCCCCAGCCCATACGCATTGAATAAAACAATTAATTAATTCCTTAAAATCAGCTGATTTTGTGAAACGGCAAAGTTAAAAATGTCTGCGGAATTTTATTATAGAAACGGATACCTTGCCCCAAGAAGGATTTATTGGCTTTGCGGAGTCGGAAACTTGGCGTTATAGGCGTATCCCAACTTCTCGTACACATACGATGATTACATCATTGATTCTATCAAAATTATCAATGTTACTATATATGTTATATATATTCATACACAAAAATACATTTGTATTATGGAAAATCAGAAGAAAAGACGGTACCACAAATACCTAGACCCAAGACAACATAGAAAACTAATGAACTTTTTTGCATCGACTCGGTCAGGAATCGATGCCGGGACCTCGGAGTAGCGTACGAATACAAACCGGTGTATACACTACACGGGAGTCGTCTAATTGTGTAATATATTAAATATAAATAGTTTAAATTAAATATATATTACCGTCTGCACAGCTGTTGCCACGTTTTTCGACTTTGCATTGATATGGTAGCTGTTCATCTGTCTGTACGTCGTAAATACTCTTCTCTCCTGTAATACAATGTATATCGTTAATACATTAAATTTCATAGTAGTAATAGTAACAGCCTGTATATTTTCTATATTCCATCAAGGAGAGGCTTTGGAACATATTCCCCCACGCTGTTCCAATGCGTGTTGGTAGAATGCACATGTGGCAGAATTTCGATGAAATTAGACACATGCAGGTTTCCTCACGAATGAATGAACGAGATGAATTATAAACACAAATTAAGCGCATATATATAGTATTGCTTGCCTGGGTTTGAACCTGCAATTATTGATTAAGATGCACGCGTTCTAACCACTGGGCCATCTCAGCTCAAATAATAAATTTCATACATAACAAAAAGAATTGAAATATCATACCAATATTACACGATTTGAAAATATGATTTTAGTTATTATTTTATTTAACATCGGCGTTTGAATTTAATAAAACAGTTATTGTTTAGCATAAGTTACTTATTACAACAGCTCTGTCAGTGAAAGTCCCTTCAAAGTCGGTCCAGAGGTTTTAGAAAAATTGTAAAAAAAAAAATTTAATACATATTACAAACAGACGCTCAAATTTTATTATATGTATAGATATAGATTAGCCTTCGTGACGGCCTCATATTTTTTGTCCTAAATGTCTAGGTATGCAATTTTTCAATTATATTTTATAGCTATGATACGACTTTTTTTGTTGTGTTGTTTTGAGGAAAAGCCATGCCACGGAAGGTTTAGGTAGCTTGGAGGTTTTTATAATAAAAATATTTTAAATGTTGAAAAAGAGTAACTACTGAGTTTCTTGCCGGTTCTTCTCGGTTGAATCTACTTTTTCAACCGGTGGTAACTTCACTGAATTGTTAAATGACGATTCAAATGTGCTTGTAAAAGCCCACTTGAATAAAGTTTATTTTGATTTTTGATTGGTTTTTGATTATTACGTATGGTTTTTTCCGGTGAAACAAAAAATCATAAGTGTGTCATTAGGTAATATTATTGTGAATAAATATAATGTTTATATTTATTTATTTATATATATATATATATATATATATAAATAAATAAATAAATGCGCGACTTTGTATGCCTTCCGATATAACAAAAAAATATATTATTGTAGCCTAAGTTACTCCCTATCATATCACTTATCTGCCAGCGAAATTCCCGTCAAAATCGGTCCAGCCGTTCCAGAGATTAGCTGGAACAAACAGACAGACAGATGACAAAAATTGTATAAATGTTATTTTGGTATATATACCGTGTATAGATAGATATGCTTTGAGTTAAGAAGGGCTATTTTAATATTACAAACAGACACACCAATTTTATTATATGTAATAGATTAAGATGATTTATAACATATTTTATATTTCCGAATAAACATCAAAACGTTATCTTAAGATAACGTTGTTATATCTCGTTTTAGTTTTGTTGATAAGTTAGTGAGCTGTTATGTGCATCGGCGGGTGGTCGTTACAACATGGAGGATTTCCTGGATAAAGAATACGAGCTGGTGTCTTCCGACAACTTCGAAGATTACTTGGAGTTCATGGGTACGTGTATCGGCTGTCTGAATTGTAATTAAGTTTTATCAAACCGTTACGTATTTAATTACGTGTGTTTAACGATATTGTTGGTTCTCTCATATGATTATACGAACAAATTTAATATTATTCATTTATAAGTAATAACTACTTGCTACGTGTAGCTGCACATTTTTTTCTTTTTGGTAAGTGGTCACCATCGCCCATAGACAATGACGCTGTAAAAAATATTAACTATTCCTTACATCGTTAATGTGCCACCAACCTTGGGAACTAAGATGTTATGTCTCTTGTGCCTGCAGTTACACTGGCTCACTCACCCTTCAAAGCGGAACACAACAATACTGAGTACTGTTGATTGGCGGTAGAATAACTGATGAGTGGGTGGTACCTAGCCAGACGGGCTTGCACAAAGCCCTACCACCAAGGCTTATTCCATCCTATCCCAAGGTTTAAAGCCTAGGATTGGGTCGATAAAAAGTTTTTGAATTTGGAAGCGTGTCTGGTAGTGTCCACGATATTACAAAATACTGTAAATGTCCCACAGCTTGGCTGAGGCTTCTCAGTTCTCACTCTATGAAGTTTAGGAGCATATTCCAACACGCTGCTCCAATACGTGGCGGATACAAATAGAACAGAATTTCTTTGAAATTAGTTACTTATAGGTTTGGTTTAACTCATGACGTTTTCTTTCAAACCAGATGTATTATAAACACAGATTAAGCACATGATAATTCAGTGGTGCTTGCCTGGGTTTGAATCGTATGCACGGGTTCTAACCCCTAGGGCATCTCGATGGGAGACCACATAAAGCCGTAGTTCTGCGTCTGAACTCTTTCTGATGGTTTCGAACTTGCGTTCCCATGGGGGTATAAACACAGAGTGAACGTCTGTTGCGCATACGTTTGTGAATCATACTATATCCTGCCTATTTCACAATAACAACAACAACAACAGCCTGTAAATTCCCACTGCTGGGCTAAAGGCCTCCTCTCCCTTTGAGGAGAAGGTTTGGAATATATTCCACCACGCTGTTCCAATGCGGGTTGGTGGAATACACCTGTGGCAGAATTTCTATGAAATTTGTCACATGCAGGTTTCCTCACGATGTTTTCCTTCACCGCTGAGGACGAGATGAATTATAAAGACAAATTAAGCACATGAATCAGCGGTGCTTGCCTGGGTTTGAACCCACAATCATTGGTTAAGATGCAGACGTTCTAACCAGTGGGCCATCTCGACTCTCTAGTCTGCCTATTTCGCTAGTCTTTTAATGCTGCAAGTGTAGGAAGTTAAAATTAACAATATACTCCAAGTTTCCCATAGCCAGTCTTCCCTTAGTCTCTTCTTTTTAATAAGATTTTCCTTATTAATTTATTACTATATCTTATAGACGTCCGTGACATTGTTGTATCTTGTCTGTGGTTTGATTTATGTTATTTTTATGTGCCTGCGTGGTTATATTACCAGGCATCATAGTATTTTTTCACATGATGATTTTTATGGCTGTATCGTTCACATGCATTAGAATACTTTGGAGTTCTCGCTACTTCACTCTGGGTTGAATTGTTTCATACATTTAGGGATTTCTTCCGACACATTAGGTTTCACCACCCTACAAGTAGGTAGGTAGTTTTTTTATAAATTATTCCGTACTCCAAGTTTAAGGATTTGACGACCTCCTTCGTCGAGTAGCGAGTACACCGATTTTCATGGGTCCGCTACTGCGAGATTGTGAGTTCGATTCCTGAATCGATTTAGAAAAAGTTAATTGTTCGTGTACTGTGTTGTCTTGGGTTGGAGTGTTTGTGGTACCGTCGTTACATCTGATTTTCCATAACACAAGTGCTTTAGTTACTTACATTGGGATCAGAGTAATGTATGTGATGTTGTCCAATATTTATTTTATTTATAAGCATAATATCGAGAGGAAATCTATCATTACGCCACGTATATGCGTCATTCCACATTATAGCGGCTTGGTATTGTATAATGATCTCAATTGTAGAGGAAGCCTTAGCTAATTCGTGGGATGTTTACAGTTCTTTTTACTTGGATTGTACGTTTACTAATGAATCAGTAAGATCGTCGCTTACACATGACATTTTTATGCATAAAAAAACCATATAAGAAAATACCTCTGACGCGAAAATTTATAAAGTTGAAGACCTTGTGATTACGTCGTTAAGTAATTTGCCGCGTTTACGAAGATGAATTTTACAAAACATTGTAGATTATGTCAAAGAATATAAAATAGATAGAGTGTTTAATATACATACACATATATGTATGTGATGTAAAGTAAAGTAACAGCCTGTAAATTTCCCACAGCTGGGCTAAGGCCTCCTCTTCCATTAAGGAGAGGGCTTGGAACATATTCCATCACGCTGTTCCAATGCGGGTTGGTGGAATGCACATGTGGCAGATTTTCGATGAAATTAGACACATGCAGGTTTCCTTACGATGCTTTCCTTCAGAATGAAAGAGAGATGAATTATAAAAACAAATTAAGCACATATATATATAGTGGTGCTTGTCTGCATGCGCTCTAACCACTGGGTCATCTCAGCTCCGTGTGATGAACACTTACCAATTGGTTACCATTAACCATATTTTTACAAATCTACCTATATTGACATAAACTTTTTTGAACACTTTTCAGGAATAAATTACTTTAATCGAAAAATTGCATCCAATTTGAAGATGGTTCAATGTCTCGAACGGAATGAGGACGGGACTTATACGTATCATTTCAAATCCAAGATGGCCAGCTCTCAAACAAAATTCATACCTGGCGAGGAGTTTGTGGAAACAAAGGCAGATGGTGTGAAGGTATGATGAATACAATCATTAATCTATGACAGAAATTAGGACGAGATACTCAAGAAATCAGAAAAGCACTTTAAATGGTTCACTAACTCAATGGAATAAATTGATAACAGTTCTTCATCAGCGTAATTCCAAGAATTTTTTTGCTGTACCAACAGTCCATAGTTCTTTTTTTATGGAATAGGTTGGTGGGCGAGCATATAAGCCACCTGATGGTAAGCGGTCACCATCATCCATAGACAATGACGCTGTAAGAAATATTAACTATTCCTTATATCGTCAATGCGTCACCGACCTTGGGAACTAAGATGTTACGTCCCTTGTGCCTGTAGTTACACTGGCTCACGCACCCTTTAAACCGGAACACAACAATACTGAGTACTGTTATTGGGTAGAATAACTGATGAGTGGTTGGTACCGGCCCAAGATATCTTTTCCTATTTAATAAATTGTTTGGTTAAGGACCAAACAATTTATCAGTCACTCTATTTCAGATTGGGTTAGCGGCAAATGCCATCAGACATATTAATTCCTCACAATGTTTCTCTTCACCGGCCTTAACCCAGCAGTGGGTTTACAGGCTGTACATGTATCTCATTTTATTATATTCACATAAATAAAACTGTAATGAAAGTCGTTGTTTGGTTGCAGGTCAAGGCATTAATCACGTTTGAAGGTAATGAGATGACGCACATACAGATCGAATCGAACGGCCGCACATCGAAACACGTGCGGAAATTCTACCATGATAAACTTATAATCGTATGTACCATTTTTTTTTTTGGAAAATCCTTATTTATGTCTTATTGGTTGGCGGATTGGCGAATGGGACTCCCAATGGTTTAACATCAAGATACACATTGGTGCTATACCATTTTTTTTTCGTATAATCAGTTACATCCATAACCAATTTACGATTTTTTAATCACCTCTCAAAGTCGGTGCCAAAATTGCTAATATACATATGCTATATACATAATACATACATACAAACCTAAATCTATTTATTGTATAGATGACACCATTAGACAAACCTTACTATCGATACAAATTACATGATTTCAATATAGGAATTTATTTACTTTGTTGGCACCGACTTCAAAAGGTGATTAAAAAATCGTAAATTGGTTATGGATGTAACTGATTATTTTTTTTCTTTTTAGTTCATTTTTGAAGGCGGTTTTTTTTTATTTATAAAAATTTATTTACTGCTTTTCAGTGTTGTTTTGTTATTTATAATTACAATTGGTAGTGTTTGTCATTCACTTTATTATATTCAGTACAGTTCGGCTTTCGACTCTAAGCATAACTCAACGCCCTTTCAATACGATGTGGACTGCAACTCAAATTAAGCGTTACCTAAGTTACAATAGCCTAATGCTAACTGCTCATCGCCAATTATACAATACCATTTTTCCCGATGCAATACCGTTAATCATTGAGGAGTTCTCCTGGTAGTCCACCATCAGCTAGACTTCATCATAGGCATGTTTACTAACATCAATTGCTTGACGACTATCTTAAAGAAATAGAACTAAACCCGTAAAATAGTTACTTACAAATAGGTTCTGATTACCAGTTGTGGTCTTCAACATCAGTTCTACTTCATCAAATGTCACTTTTCGTGAGCATATGACCAAGGCACTTTGAATAAAACCGAAATCACTATAGGTGTGCCTATAAAATTTGAGGAGTTCCCTCGATTTCTCCAGGATCCCATCATCAGATCCTGATCTCCTGACAATGGGACCACCTGTAAAACATGCCCTTTCAAACAAAAAAAGAATTGTCAAAATCGGCCCAGCCATCTTCGAGTAATTCGGTAACATACATAAAAAATAAAAAAAAAAAAAAAAAAAAAAGGCCCCGACGAATTGAGAACCTCCTCCTTTTTTTGAAGTCGGTTAAAAATCCTTTTTTATGTCATATTGGTTGGCGGATTGGCGAATGGGACTCCTAATGGTCCAACATGGAGATAGACATTGGTGCTGAGAGAAATATTGACTCTTCCTTACATCGCCACTGCGCCAAATGTGTGGGTGGTGATTATTCAGACGGGTTTGCACAAGTACCACCAATCTGTCATCGAGTTACTTTGCTTTTAGCTCGTGAAACTTTATCGCAAATAGACCAACCATTTATGCGAAAGCCGACTTACTTCCTTTTTTGAAGTAGGCTCATAAAAGGGCTTTTGAATCGTATTATTATAATGTATTATTGAATTCAAAGAAACCACCGATTCGGAATGTAGGTTCCACCGAGAAGAACCGGCAAGAAACTCGGTAGTTTTTCTTTTCCACCATTTTAATTAGAGAATGTCAGTAAACAACAATTATTTTATTTATATATCCTGCCTAAAAGTCAATACTAAGTCCACGCTTTTTTATCTATATCTATAGTAATATAATTAATGTGAAAGTAACTCTGACCATCTGTCTATCTACTGCTATTTCACTACCAAACCGTTGAAACGAATTTGATGATATATGGTATGAAGCAAATTTCGACTCCAAGGAAGGTTATAGGCAAGTGCAAGTGCAAGCCCGTCTGGGTAGGTACCACCCACTCATCAGTTATTCTACCGCCAAATAACAGTACTCAGTATTGTTGTGTTCCGCTTTGAAGGGTGAGTGAGCCAGAGTAACTACAGGCACAAGGGACATAACATCTTAGTTCTCAAGGTTGGTAGCACATTGACGACGTAAGGAATAGTTAATATTTCTTACAGCGTCATTGTCTATGGGTGATGGTGACCACTTACCATCAGGTGGTCCATATGCCGTCCGCCAACCTATACCATAAAACAAACAATAAAAAACAAAAAAACAAACTAAACCCATAAAACGCGAGCGAAACCGCGGCGACCACTAGGGTCGCGGTCTTTAATATATTGTATTGCGTAATATGTTTTATTTATCAATGTTTTTTTTTTATATGAGCTTAAATTTGTTTAACAGGCCAAGTTAAAAACAGCTGTAGAATCTTATTATAAAAATTGTTACATAATATCCGCAGATCATTATCTTTAGTATAACCTAAGTACGAACGCTTATATTCTCGTTAGGGCTATTTTTGATTGCATCCTCATTCGGAAGCGCTCAGGCTTAACGAAAAACTTAACTGGACGTAACTAAGGAGGTTTCAATCAATTTTCGATAACAATTCATCTCGTTTTTGATACGTTTTTCGCTTTGATCTCTGTTGTACAGTTTCGAGAACTTGAGCCGAGACAATGGCTAAAACGCGAGCATATTAACCGATGATAGTGGGTTCAAACCCAGGCAAACACCACTGAATGTTTATGTGCTTAATTTGTGTTTATAATTCATCTCGTGCTCGTGAAAGAAAACATCGTGAGGAAACCTGCATGTGACTAATTTCATAGATATTCTTCCATACGTGTATTCCACCAACCCGTTTTGGCACAGCGTGGAATATGTTCCAAACCTTCTCCTCAAAGGGAGAGTCTTAGCCCAGCAGTGGGAAATTTACAGGCTGTTGTTGTTGTTGTACAATTACGTATTTGTGTTTCAGACAACCACGGCTGTCGGTTTTGATAAAACCTCTACCAGAGTTTACAGATTGGTAAATAAATAAATGACGTCACACTTCGGTTTGAATGGATTTTATTGTGATTACTATTTACATGTTCGAGGCCTCGAGGGTTTGTTAAGTAATGTACAGTTTAAGATTAGTCTGTAATGTTTTTATACGTGGGTGTGTAAATGTTATTATAATAAATATTATTTATTGTTGTTTATAAGAAATGCAGTTTATTTTCATTTAAGATACCTGCAATGATTTGGAACCCTTAATCGGGCACAGGGAATTATTCTCCCATTTAACCAATTTTACATTTAGGTTGTATACAGTATAATTTACATAAAGATAATGTTAGATATATATAGAATTGTTTTACTGGTATTACCTTTCAAATTTAAAATGTCAACGTTAGTATTATGAACCAAGAACATATAATGAACATATAATCCATGAAAAACAGATTTTTTGTTCGCCGATTAAGGGATCAAATAAATACATTTTATTCAAGTAAACTTCGCAATGAAGCGTTTTTGAATCGTCAATAATTAAATACTACCACCGTTTCGGAAAGCAGCTTCTAGAAGAAGAAACGGCAAGAAACTCGCATAGTTGCTCTTTTCAAATAAACCGATTTACAATGCTGTTATTTACAGTAATTAGTGTCCTGATGGAACCCGAGCCTAAATCCAGCGTTTCTTTATAAAACGTACACTTTCAATGAATAATATGATTTATTTATTAATTTAGTATATAAAGTCCTTACGCCGGGGCCGGGGTTAAACTCAAAAATTACTAAACGATTTTTGATATGGTGTTCTCTAGTTGATTGGTCAATGTATGATGATGACCGTTCAAGCTGTCGAAAAAAAAATGCTGATTAATAGAGATGCATATTAACGTTTTAAATTTTATATTAACTTTTTATGTAGACCCTTATCATACCCGTGTAAAGCCGGGTCCGATAAGTAGTAAATTATATAATAATGATCGAGTATGTTACGATCATCGATGTATATGAGTATGTAATTTAAAAAAAAAGCTATTATATATCTATTAACTAAAAAAATGTAACAATGAATGAAAACAGGAGACATATTTTTTCCGTCGTAAAATACAATCTAGTAGCAAGAAGCAAAAACCTGAGAATATTATTATAAAGGCAAAATGTATTCTGAAATATGTACACGTTGCATCTTCAAATTAGCCCAATTATTCCGAAATGTCAATCTTTTAAGCAAATTTAGACCATTTAGTATTGTTATGTATGTACGTACAGGCTATTACATTGGTACCTTGATCTAAATATCTGAAACAAATCATAGTATTGGCTAACCGATATTCACGAGTTCATACGAGTTTATTAATAGCGTGTCATGTAAATATTACAAGATGAAAGAGATTCCATTTCTAAATAAAAAAATACCTATTTCTAAAATTAAAAATGAAAGAGACAACGATCTATTTACGCAGTAAACAATTTGAAAAGGTCAAATGTTGTTCGCTCGTTCTCGACCAGCGTTTTACAAAACGCAATACCGACCGAGCTAAAAGAGCTATTACTTGAACGTTTGAATAATCAAATTTCCAACGTAATCCCCTATCGACTTTCACTCAACATGGCAGGGTAGGCTAACAGCCGAGATTCTCCGGGGCACTTTCCAAAACACGATTCCCTATTCCATTAGACCCTCTCGAAGTTATCTCGCGCTATTTACATCGCCTGACCGTACCGTCTTATGTAATGTGCCCTTATGTGTGGGGTGGTATATAAGTGAGCAATCGTGGGCCGTGTGTCGTTGTTTATAAGGGTGGTTTCGGTTGAGCGGCGGGCGGGGCGGGTGTCGCGGTGTCGTTGCCATGGCGACGCGGCGCCCGGACGCCGGCTCCCGACGCCGGCGGTGTCGGCCGCCGCGCCCGCGCCCCGCCGCACAAGTGACACGCGCTGCGAAAAAGCACAACCACCCTGTGCCTACGCGGACTACGAATTCGCATTTTTGCGGATTATCTATTTTTAGCTAAATAACAACTTACATTCTAAACGAGTTTTATTTAAGTATTATTTAACTAAAAATGATATGCTATATTGTTAGACATATTATGTTATTGTCTGTTGATCTTTAATGTAGTTTGATTTTAAGTATGAATATAATTATATCTTACATTTCCTACAAAGGTGAAATTTTCGAAACACTTTGTCTCGCTTACGTTTAAGCAATAATAAGAGTTTAATTACATGTTTTTTTCCGAAAATCTGATTTCTATCATAGTGATTTACAAATAGTAAATACGATATTGTTTTACGTATATATGTTAAAATTTTTGTTGATTTTTACAATATTTTTCATAATCTTATTTAGTCTTACATAAAAAATGTAACAACGACACCGTGGTCACCTCACAGCCACCCCTCAGGTCGGGTCGATGTGGCCGAGGGTGGGGGCTAGCACCTTTTGTTTAGGACCCCTCCCCTAGCTCATTTACTCGCGTACCACTCTCAATGTTGTTTGCAAAAGGTTTAGGTGCCTAAATGTAGAGGGAAATGTCACGATTTCACTTTTAGAGAAACCCTTGTAATGAAATATTGCCAGCGATACTCAGCACTTTATTTTAATAGTCACCACCCCAAGTATTGTCGGAATGAACGTGCTATTGAAAAAGCAATCCTTATACAAATACCCATCATATATATGGGTATATATTTATACTTAGCTGTGCACTATTAGAAAATATGTAGTAAGACTTAATTAATATTTATTATGATGGAAGGTTTTTACCGAATATGTGCTGTATGAATGACAGGATATTATTTTGGATAATTAAATGATTATCCGGGTTTATACTTTATATTATATGTTTGTTGTTAAACGATTTCAACGATTTTGTATTGGGTACTTATAGTCTTTTAGGTTAATGTGTATTGATAGTCCCTTTTAAACTCCTATTGGCTTAGATTTGCACTCATAACTAAAATTTCTTTATTCAATGTAGGAGTATTACACTTTCTTATTAACGGTCAATTGAAATAGTACCACCGGTTCAGAAAAGAAAAATACCCTGACCTGAGAAGAACCGGCGAAAGAAACTCAGCGGCTTTTTTTGTTTCATGTATTATATAAACAATTTAAATTAAATGAAATAGCCAGGAGGCGATCGTTTCATACCCAAGGTGTGCTATCAATCATAAACTCATCAATTACTGGTAGCACTAAGCAGATATACAAAATCTGAATCATTATATTAATATTAAAAGGACAATTTTGAGCAAGCACACGTATAATATTGCGGAGTTAAAAAGTTCCATCATTAATTTCTTACTTATAACTATGTCGATGTACTCGGCATGAAGATTTATTCCGACTTAGATAATAAATATTATAACAATGTTTGCGAGGCTGCGTATTACAAAGGTAAATGATATATTTCATCTTGCTTGTAAATCAATATGTCTATTGGTGACAGACAAGTAGGCAAGGCCTTATTTCATAATTTAAATATTTATAATGTAAATATATTTATTGTATATTATTAGATTCTACCAAAAATAACGTCAAGAAAGTTAGTTACATTCATATTTATAATAATTTTATAATTATACTAGTGTACGCCTCGGCTCCGCATGGGTGCAATACTGATACTAAATATTCTACAGATTTTCTTATTTAGAACACATTAGAAACATATGAGTCGAGATGGCCCAGTGGTTAGAACGCGTGCATCTAAACCGATGATTGCGGGTTCAAACCCAGGCAAGCACCGCTGATTCATGTGTTTAATTTGTCTTTATAATTCATCTCGTACTCAGCGGTAAAGGAAAACATCGTGAGGAAACCTGCATGTGACAAATTTCATAGAAATTCTGCCACATGTGTATTCCACCAACCCGCATTGGAACAGCGTGGTGGAAGATGTTCCAAACCGTCTCCTCAAAGGGAGAGGAGGCCTTTAGCCCAGCAGTGGGAATTTACAGGCAGTTGTTGTTGTTGTAGAAACATATGAAATTATCAGTTCTTCACTATATTGTCTATGTATAATGTTAAGAACCTACCTCTCGAATCACTATCAATATCTATTAAAAAAAACCGCATCAAAATCCGTTGCATAACTTTAAATATTTAAACACACATACGGACAGACAGCGATAAGCGACTTTGATGTATAAGTTATAAGTATTAGATGTACTAAAAAAAAGCGATTTTGATGTATTATTTGAAATTTCATTATTATTCCCAGTTATATTGGTAGTGATTAATATTACAAATGTAAAAGTGATTATTTATATGTTGGTTGTATTAAAACACCGTACCGCCTCAATCAATTGACATGAATTGCATACCCCGGGGTACAGGAAGCTACCTAACACTTACCCCCTTTCCCCTCCAACACGGGCGAAGCCTCGGGCGGCAACTAGTTTCTTTAATAAAACTGTTTGAGTGATGTTTTTTGTGATTTAAGTGGAACAATGTAATCATCCTATATAAACATTACGAATATTATTTACTTAACTTTGTACATAATATAAATAATAAAATAAATAAGTATGTATGAAAATATAGCAGGAGCGTTCGTTGTTTGATGAGATGTTACAGTAGTTGAAACACGTGAATCCTTACCGAAGATTGTGGATCAAACTTGGCTAACACTACAGAGTTTTTACCGAAGTTGGAACAGCATTTTTTAATATATTCCAATCCTTGTTATAATATTTGGTTTTAGTTTATACAGTAAAACTTTGAATTACTATTATCTTACTTTGAGCTATTTATTCGTATTTAACAACATCCACGGTCTCACAGTTGCCCGTGACGTTTTCATTTTGTTTTAATACCATTTGACGTTTTATATTTCATCTTATTACTGAACATCTACAACTTTTTTTTATTTTAAATAGTAAAATACTTATATATTTATCTTCTTTGTATCATCGTATACATGACTGACGATTCTAGAAAATAAATTCATAAGTCAAACACCAAAACCGTGGATGGAAATAGTTGATACATATACATACGAGTATACGAATATATTGTAATATTATATATTGTAATATTATGTTTTAATGTTAGATTTAGGTAAAATGTTCCACCTGATGGAAGATTACCACCGCCCAGACACTGATTACATTATTGTCTATACAATGACGCTGTAAGAAATATTAACCATTTCTTACATCGCCAATGCACCACCAACGTTGGGAACCAACTGTGTGATGAGCCTTGTGTCTGCAGATACATTGTCTCACTCAATCTTCAAACCGGAATATAACAATATTGAGTACGGCTGTTTGGCGGTAGAATATATGATGAATTGGTGTTATACAGACTGGCTTACGCAAACTCCAGCAAGTAATATAACATAATTTTGTATCGTTATTTATTATACTGTTGTTTTAATTATTGTCGTATATAAAAAAAAAAAAATCTTGTTCAATACACCTTCTCGATGTTGTAGCGGCAAAGAATTCGAAATTCCATTTGAAAGGAATAATAGATATTCAGCATATTAGAAATTCTAAAAGCAAGCAATGTAAAGTTGGTGCACACTCTCGTATACGTCGTGGTCTCTCATCTGATTACTGGGCCTGACCTTCCCATCAGCTTTTGAGATACAGAGAATAGAACGTGATCCTGTGATTGCGTACACACTTTAAAATACTTATGCGTGTAAACTAAGCTGACCTGGCTGGTTTCAGGTACAAGAGTCCACTCGATACAGAAAATACAAACCTACATTACCATACTCCTTGCGATTCAAATCAAAACAAATCAAAATAAACTTTATACAACTAGGCTTTTACAAACACTTTTGAATCGTCATTTTACAATTAAGTGAAGCCACCACCGGTTCGCACAGTAGATTCTACTGAGAAGAACCGACAAGAAACTCAGTAGTTACTCTTTTTCAACATTTAAAAAATACAAAGTTAAGTTAGTCAAATACAATTATTTAAATTAATTTTTTTACCAATGCATTTTTTATAAGCGATTTGAATTTACAAAATGGCAAAGTAAAAAATTTCTGCAGAATTTTATTATAGAAACGGATACCTTGCCCCAAGGAGGATTTATTGACTTTGCGGAGTCGGAAACTTGTATTTGCTCAATTATAGTCATAGACAGTTCTTTATTAATACATTTGTAATTTAAATACAACAACATATACTTTAATTTTACTTTCAAACTTCCGATAACAACTGCGCCGATATTCGAAACGTTATTTTTGCGCGAATTCATTATTAAACCATAATGTGTTCAAAATGTCGAATATAAGGTTTTACGATTGTGGTTGGCATAATGACACGTTATTTGTAAATCTAATATAATAGCTATATAATCTTATAATAAGAACAGCTTTTTATAATCTATACGTATAATAAAATTGGAGTGCCTGTTTGTAATATTAAAATAGCCCTTTTTTACTCAATGCAATGTATGGTATGTATACACGGTACATGTACCAAAATGATATTTTTTACATTTTTGTCTGTTTGTTTGTTCCGGCTAATCTCTGGAACGGCTGGATTGATTTTGACGGGACTTTCAGTGGGAGATAACTGATATAATATGGAGTAATTTAGGTTTCAATACTATTTTTCTTTGTTAAATTCAAACGCGTGCAAAGTCGAGGGCACAGCTAGTTACACTTTTATTCAATCCGTGTTCTAAGAAATAAAATTTCTGTATAGAATTGTTGTCAGCAATTTTAAATTAAAATGTTAGCTCAACCGTTTCAGTGCTTGTTGGTTTTGTGATTTATTATAAATTAAACAAACCAACATTCAATCACTGGTCTTCAATTATAATTTGCGTTAAACAAACTCATTTGACTTCCAGATTCCGTATTTTTATATTCTACAAGACTTGATTTTAATATATTTGATATTAAATGGCTATATTATTTAAAGCGGTGCTGCCAGACGTGGTTATATGAATAGACTATTTGACTGGTTTTTAAAATCAATTTTATATAATTTAGTACAAGTTAAGGAACCCAGTACAAGTTGTGTTTTTTATTTCTAGTATATATTTGCCACAAAATATCATATTAAAAATTCCATATTTTGTGGCATGATATGGCGCTGCAATGGGGTCGGTTACGTCACTTTCCTGTATTTTAATCTGTGGTACATATAGTAGAAAAGAAAAGTTTACAAGAAAGTGACTTCATCATAAAGCCCGACCAATCAGGAGCGTTTTGTGTCACGTGAGAAACGTTTAAAAAAATGCATTCTTATTTATGGATTTTTGAATAAAATAAGTATTATTTTCAACTTTCCTTAGTAAATAACAATATTTAAACTCATGATATACACTGATTACAATAATTCACAATTTATTTTTCACATTGTCAAATAGCCTATTATATCCGGAACAATAAATATGTAAACAAATAGTAACTAGTTTAAATTCAAACTTATGAATTGTGACATACTTATGTATATTATAAAGACTATTTGGAATAAATGTAACTAATTTAAATGAGTTACTTTTTCTGTATGTTGTAATAAAAATAGAGCAAAGGTATCTATGCTGTATTTGTCAGCTATACGAACACATTATATATGTATAGAAAAGTGTGTCCTTCTCGAATCGATCGTGTGGTTGACGCAGCGGGTGTACGGCCCCGCCCACATTTCACACGAGAGGTGATGATTGGCCGAGCTCGACACGCACACAGGCACATCGCTCAAGACGGTAATTATTTTTTCAGATATTTTCCTCACTTTCTTTTACTTATTATCCGATACTTGTCGCTTCTAGTGGGAAAATCTACGTCATATACACAATATATGACACATATCGTATAAAATCAAAATATATTTTATTCGAGCTTTTACAAGCACTTTTGAATCGTCATTTAACAACTATATTAAGTGAAGCTACCACCGTTTCGGAATGTAAGTTCTACCGAGAAGAACCGACAAGAAACTCAGAAGTTAATCATTATTACATACAATTATATGTTTACGTAATATATCCTGCCTGGAAGTCAACAAGTATTAATTCCACGCTTATTTATCGTCTGTATTATCTTGTATCGAATAATATGC
This sequence comes from Vanessa cardui, assembly GCF_905220365.1. Lineage (NCBI taxonomy): Eukaryota > Metazoa > Arthropoda > Insecta > Lepidoptera > Nymphalidae > Vanessa > Vanessa cardui. Next base: position 13,646,947 of record NC_061132.1, on the reverse strand, counting down.
CCTTTACTAATGTTTTTTTTATGATCAAAATCGAAACAAATAAAGTTTTATTTTCAAGTAAGCTCGTAAAAGAACGTTTTAATTGTCATGTTACATGATTTTAATGTAAAGCTAACACCGGTTCGGAAATTAGATTACAGAGAACCGTTTAGACTCACTTTAATTACATATTTCTCTTTATCAGTATTTTGGTTAATTTATAGGTAGGCTTATCTTAAATAAATGTCCCAGCTTCCTAGCTAAATCCATTTCCCTTACTTAGAAATACATAAACAGAAATATATATTTTTATGGGATATAATTCTTAATTTTTACAAAACAAAAAATTAAATGATTTATTATTAAAGTTATTGATTTTGGGATATTTACCATGCTTTTTATTTTTGTTCGGTGGAGCTGCATATTTCAAAAATAAAAAAAAACATGGTAAATATTCCGAAATTAATAACTTTAATAATAAAAATAACCATTTAAATATAACTAGTTATAACGGATTTGAATCGTGTATATTAATTATTTTTGACGTCCCGACGTTTCGAGCACTTTACAGCGTTCGTGGTCACGGGTAGAATAACCATACTCATTTAAAATCTTATTAAATTATTTGTTTTAAAAATTGATATAAAAAAGACTACAACGATACCAAAACAGAAAAACTACTAAACATTGAAAATTACAATTATATTTTCGATACAAAGTTCATTTAGGTACTGACTGTACTGATATCGATTTTTTTAAACGTTTTCATCGTCACCGCTTAAGCGTTGGAAAAAAAAATTAAATATATATAAATGCAAATTTAAATATACACGAAAATACCTTCCAGTCTTTTTCTACCAATGTATTTTTTACAAACGATTTGAATTTACTAAACGGCAAAGTTAAAAATTTCTGCGGAATTTTATTATAGAAACGGATACCTTGCCCCAAGAAGGATTTATAATGACCTGCGTTGCTATTTAACTATGAAATCGTTTAAACGAAATGTCTTTACACTGTGTTGACTTAGAAGTTTGATTCATTTACAGCTCTGAGGGACTACATAAGTTCAAAACAGACAGACAGAGGGACAGACTGACAACGAAGTGATATTTTAAGTGTTCCAAATTCAAAAGGTACGGAATACCAAACATAACATAACTCACAATTTTTCAAGTCGGTCGAAAATAAGATATGAATAGGAAGATACCGTATACCACCAGCTCCCCCGTTAACACCGGCAAACAAAAAAAAAACACACACTCGAAATCTAATTCCGATTCCATACAATCGAATAGCAGATGCGCATACGCATTGAACAATGGACGCTTGTAAGCATTCGTAATACATCTAATTTTACGGCGCAGGCCTTTGTATTACGTTTGTTGCGTTTTGTTCGCGCCCTGATCGACAGATCCGATAATTTGAATATGGAAAGGCATCCAAGCGCGCAATGCTCCCGCGCAGGCGAACGTTTGAATGGATTACGCATGCGTATAACTCACAATGTATTTTTATTATCCCCTACTTATTTTATATTATAAGATTCGAAACGATATTTCAATTTAAGATTAGACTGCCGAGTGGACGTAAAGTGGATCCCGAGGATGAAACTCTAATTCTGGGAACACATCTTGTGTTGATTTAAAGATTTTGTAGTGTGTTTGATGGATGAAAAAAATAATACATTAATTGTTTTCTTCTGCATTTTTTTATGGTATAGGTTGGCGGATGAGCATATGGGCCACCTGATGGTAAGTGGTCACCATCGCCCATAGACAATGACGCTGTAAGAAATATTAACTATTCCTTATATCGTCAATGCGTCACCAACCTTGGGAACTAAGATGTTATGTCCCTTGTGCCTGTAGTTACACTAGCTCACTCACCCTTCAGACCGGAACACAACAATAATGAGTACTGTTATGTGGCGGTAGAATAACTGATGAGTGGGCGGTACCTACCCAGACGGGCTTGCATGAAGCCCTACCACCAAAGAAGCCCTACCACCAAGGTATTAATAATAATTATTATTGTCAGGAATCTCCTAGTTGAATTGATGTTATAAAATTATGAGTTGTTTGAGCGTGATTTCAGTTGTACATTTGCTTTAGATTGAGCACAGAACACAGTTATAGCCAGAGCAATAAAGTTTAACAGTATAAAGTTATGTCGCAGAGCAGATTTTAAACAATATTGTAGAGATAAAAGATTTGTTTCAGGTATATTTAACGTATTGTGATGTACTATTTCTGTAAAATACACAAACTCTATACCGTCTGAGTAGATATCGCCCACCTAGGTTAACAGTTAAAAGTATATATAGGATAACGAATCAAATGGATATAGGAAATCTATTTATTTACAATTCTTGTAATTTGTACCTTCGTTTGTACTTCAGTGAGTCAGTGTTACTACAGACACAAAGGACATAACATCTTAGTTCCCAAGGTTGGTGGCGCGTTGACTATGAAAGTAATGGTTAATGCTTCTTACAGCGCCATTATCTATGGGCGGTGGTGACCACTTACCATCAGGTGGCTCATATGCTCGTCCGCCAATCAATAGCATAAAAAAACCTATAACAATGTTGTCTTAAATTTTCGCGATTATTACACATTTAAATAAAACTAGTTATAACGGATTTGAATCGCGTATATTAATTATTTTTGACATCCCGACGTTTCGAGCACTTTACAGCGTTTGTGTAGACTGTTTACCGCGATTCAAATCCGTTATAACTAGTTTTATTTAACCTATAACAATATGAGATTTCAAACTATAATCGAGACTTACCGAAACTTTTCCTCGAAAAGAAATTCTCAGGGAAGGGCACGTCTTTCTTGAGCGGACTAGTGATGTAGTCGACGGCGCCCACCACTTCCGGATGCTTGTCAATTATATCCTTCGCCTGACTTTCGGAGATCTGATCTGGAACATGGAAATTAAAAAGTTCAAATTTCGAATCTCGAAATTTTTACGAGTTTCGAAAACTATGACTGGCTTTGATTTGATTTAATTGCATTGTAAACTGACAACATTTGTTCGCACGTTATATTTTTGTATTTTTTTTTATATACAGATACAGATACAGGCGCGTTCTCTACTCAGCCAGTAACTTTTTTCCGTTTTCTAACATAAATTCTTTGTTAAATCCTAATAATTTAGTAATACTCTTTAATTTTCTGCATATCTACTGTTGCGCTCTTTAAATTAAGACTTCTTTCTTCCCATAATCACTGGCAAAAAATCGGCATACGCCTGTAATATATGAGATTAATATCAAATTTTATTTAAGCATTATATTTTAAGCAAAGCATTACAAACGCTAATGCTTGTCTTAGTACCCACTGGACAACACTAGTTGGAAATAATAGTTTCCAAAAAAAAAAACAACAGTTCAAAATAAAGGAAAGGCATTCTTAATAGGTTTTCAATTTGCATTGGATTTATAAAGTTATCAGAACTAGAATAAATTACCGGAAAATTAATGTTTTGGTGTATTCGAAATTTAAAATATTGTTGTAGAAAAAGAAGTCCTATGTTTACAAACTTTTTAGTGCCTGTGTTAAAGTAGCTAGGTGATAAGCTGTTTGTTTTACAGTCATTCAGTCAGAGCAATCCATTCAGTATCTATCGATTTAAGATTACATTTCATAAAATCAAATAAGCTCAATAAACAATTAATAGAAAAAAAATCTAATTCAAAATTAGAAATAATCTATATCTATGTAACTATTAGAACCATTTTAATGAAACTAAGTTGGAGTGTACCTAACTTAAAAATGATCATCTCAAAACGACTTTTGGTTTTTTAAAAATTCGTGGACATGAAACATACTCATACGAAATTAAGCACACGTGCTTGGAAGCCTAAATGAATTAATATACTCAATTATATGTTACATACATACATACATGTCGAACTGATAACCTCCTTTTTTTAGAAGTTGGATTAAAATATAATTATAATAAATCAAGCTACACTAAGAAAACGAATAGTAAATTATCATGATTCCAGATAAAGTGAGTGTAAGCTAAAAAAATACTAACGATTATTTTATAAATAATCGCGTAACACAAGAATACATGGATAATCGTAGTCCGTACAGGTATTTAATCAAATTGTACATATTTTATGACGTTACGTCGTATGATGTTTTCTCAGTAGAATGTAAATTCTAAACCGGTATCAACTTGAAAAATCACGATTCCAAAATACTTATTACTTAGTTTGAATAAAATATATGTTTTTATGAAGTATTGATACCCTAGCTGATAGTTTAGTTTGTGTACCTTGATTAAGCTTGTAGTATGAAAAACAACGGCTTATTTGGTACTTCGCTTTGAAGTGTGTTTTAGACGAGGACGATTGTCTGCGCGAGCATAAAGCTTTCAATGAAAATATTGTGTCAACAGCTACGATCGTTCAACTGAGAAAAAATTCCAAATAAAACTAGACGACTAATTGCTTTCTGGACCAGAATATCGAACATTGAATTGAAACCAAAAATTTCATATTCCCTAACAGCCGACGGAAATCGTCAACCCCTCCCATTTCTCGACACAAAGAGCTGTAAAATCCGTGCAATTTGTACCCTCTGCTCTTAACGTACGTATATACTTATCGATTTATCGCAAACACAAGTTCGTGTTTTAAAAAGTCAAGTTAGCTAACGATTTACGGCTTTCGATTTTATTTTTAGAGTATTAAAGTCGATTTTCCGTTGGATGTCAGTCGGTATATAGGATTCTTCGGGTCGGCAGTTGTGTGTAAAAATGCCGTCTTGTAGGCACACCGCCCCTCTCCGGGCGACATTTTTACAAGTGGGCGAGGGAGAAGCCTCCCGGACGCTCTCGTCATTTCGTTGTCATCCAGAGGCTCCTTTTTGCGCGATCACGGCGCGAGCGTCGGCGTCGACAATACTGTTCAGTATTTTTATTCTTTTCGAGAAGAAAATGCGAAAAAAAAAACTCGTAGAAAATCATGAACAATGCCGCCCTTGGGCGAGATTACCGCCATCAGAAAATGAATGCTTTGTTAGATCCGTCCACCGGGATGTTTTCAGTTGTTACATTAGACTTGTCATTTCCATTAGAGGGCTGTGCGGGCGCGGGACGTCGCCGAACCAGCCCACGTCTTTATTTGCGTTCCAATTACGAAAGTGCTTCGCAACAATCACTTTTATAAAAATATCATAATGTTGCCACTTATGAAAATTATTAAAAAATATATAACACATTATATTTTCCAACGACTGAAGACAATTATTTTTACGTAGTTGATGCTTGACATGTCGTAACATCTGCATCCCTTTTAAAGAGAAATACGTGACCGTTTTCAAATACTGAGATATGCTATTACGAAATTCAGCTATTATTATTTATGTCTTATCATCATACTAACGATTCGCCCCGGCTATGCATGGGTGTAATGCTTATACTAAAAATACTACAGAATTTGTCTATTTACGACATCACATTAGAAACGTCTAAATTTATCAGTGGTTCTGTATTTTATTGTCCATGTATTATATACAAAAACATTCCTCTCGAATTACTCTATTTATTAAAAAAATCGCATCAAAATCCGTTAAGTAATATTAAAGATCTAAGCATACATAAGGATAGACAGCGGTAAGCGACTTTGTTTTATACTATGAAATGATACCAACATTAGTTTGCCAGTAATAAGTGTTAGAAATATTTATTTATGTTAATACATGTATATTATAATTATATATTAAATAAACTTATATTTTTTTAGTGTATCCATTTTCGTAAAAGTGTAATGTATTTTAGAACGTCATTGGTATGGCTGTATAAATTAATACAAGATGTTTTCCCGCGAAAACGGATTATTAAAAAAAAAAAAAAAAGAGAAAGTCGCGCATGTAACGGCATTTAAAAATTATTGTAAAAGATTCGATTTGTAAACTTCAGGGCAATAATATCAAAATAAAATCAACAATAAATAAATATTATACTTTCTACTGACGTATTTAATATAAGCATTGTTCTCTTGGTTTGTTGGTACATATAGGCTTGAGCTAGTAAAGCCGTATTAGTCAAATCATAAAAATACTACCAGTATATGTTAGATCACGTCAATCTTAGACGCTCGTTGCGGGTCTTTTTAGTTTCTGATTGAATACCACAAATCATTCATTCGATAAGAATTCCAGTCTTTGTATTAAGCCGCAATTAATTAAAAGATATCATACAAAAAAGTCGATCAATGTTTAGTTTTTCTAATAATTTCGAAGCAAAGGCAAAATGAAAAGAGGCGAATTCTAAAGGGTAAGACAATCCTCCATTCGAGCTGATATAAAAGAGGTCGTAATCGAAAAAGGACATCGGCCGACCTCAAAGTGGGCTATCGACGTGTGCGAATACTCGCGGTGTAACGCGACGCCTTTACAAATCGGCGGCGAGCAAAGCTTTGTGTCCCGCCGCGCATCACAACCAATCATGTCAATTTTGGATGAAAAGGCGTTCGTGTTGCTCGTCTTAGAAAACTGGTCGGATTAAAAAAAAACTTTAGCTGGTTTATACATAATACACATATTAAAACAATGTAACATTTAATACACTTTATATTCCTTACAGTCTTGAAGTCGCTCAATAGTGTGAACATAATTCAGCTTGTCTTGTTTAAAACAAAGTTGCAAGTTTTGATGTCAACTGGCCGTCAATATAAAAAAAAAAATTCAAAAATTGAACGTTTTTTAATATGAAAGGTAATGACAGATGTCATCAATACATTAAAAAATATGAGAGCTGTTTAAATTTGGAACTATTGTCATGAAAACTAAGGTTTAATATTCTTGACACTTCATTAAAGTTATGCTAATTATTCACAATCATACTAGATCTTATAAAAAATTAACGAAATATCTCTATAATATCTATTTTAGTTATAGTAAATAGAGACATTTGTCAGATAAAATCGATTTTGACAACTCGTGTGTGTGAAAATCGATTTCGAATACAATATTTCTAGGGCAAAATTCTATTATATAATCTCTATATTTGTTGAATTAATACAAAACTACTAAATGATATTCAACTAATCATTTATACAGAGAATCAGATTGTGATTCAGCCGGAATACGCAATCAGCATTATTACCACGATACAACGTCATAATACATAAAGTAGATATTTCTAATGCATTTGAATATGTTTATATGATCACCCAAAGTATGTAAAAAATATATATATTAAGAGTTAATATTAATAATTCTTATGGAAATAAATAAATTTTTATCGGATTAGACTGTATGATTTAACATCATTGACAAAAACGAAATGAACCCAAAAAACATCAAAATTACAACAACATGTAAACTTCCCACTGCTGGGCTAAGTCCTCTACCTTTGAGGAGAAGGTTTGGAACATTTTCCACCACGCTATTCCAATGCGGGTTTGTGCAATACACATGTGGCAGAATTTCTATGAAATTAGACACATGCAGGTTTATTCACGATGTTTTCCTTTGAGATGAATTATAAACACAAATTAAAATCATCAAAATTACGCCGAAATCAATTTCAAATGTCGTTCTCAGCCAATACGATGTCGCGGGTAGCTCGTAAATTAGTAAGTCAAAAATATAACCCAGAATATCATGTCGGGATTATTAAAAATTATAACATTGTAAACAGTGACAAACGACGCATAAAACAGTAGAAAGATTTACGTTTACAGACGAGCGTTTGTTCTTCGGGACACGCGAATTATATTTTTTATAGAACCTCTTTACGTGCGTTTCCATTGTATTAGAACAATCGTGAATAGTATCAAATATAGTATGGTAGGTATGATGTCTCGTTGGTTTCGGCTAGCTGGATACTTCTGCTCTATATAAATATTTAAATCTCAAAAACTAATTGGTTTTTTAATTTATAATTTGGGAATTATGTTTCTTTTTAATTTTGTATTGAGTTGGTAGGAAGTGCAGTATAATCTCTCTTACGCAGTGAATACTCTTGTAACAAAGGCCGCTGTGACTAAATAAGATCGTTATAACATTTATTCATTAAGTGTAGCTGGTCTGTTTATCTTACAGATTTAGCATTAAAATAAATTTCTCTTCACTTGGTGCGAACACCTCTGATTAAAATTTCTTACATCGTCTTTGCCTTTTGTTACCTTTGTCTTGTTTGTTACCTTGGTCACAAGGTGGCCCATTCGAAATTTTATAAGAAAAGTTAAAGATTTTTAAAACATCAGAAAAGCTACATTTAGTCAATTATTACGAACCATTTAGCATTGATTATGTAATGCTTGAATAAATACTATTATTTTTAACCGGTGTTACAGTAATGTGAATATAACAATATTAATACATATTTAATTTAGTTTATCATGGTATGGGCATGTTCTGCGGAGGAATGAGGAACATGCATGAACGTGGATGGATATAGAGGAAGGGGACGACCAATGAAACGATGGATGGATTGTGTGAAAGATGATATGGCTGGGAAGAATGTTACTTGTGACGTGATGTCAGATAGGGATGTATGGAAGAAGAAGACATGCTGCGCCTGCCCAAAGTAAGGGATAAGGGCAGGAGCATAAGGATGATGACTTTACTTAGTACTAAAAAAAATAATTGTAAATAGTACATGGCTTTAATAGATGCATAAATTACACTTGTCAAACTATATTATGATCTACGACTACCTAAGTATCTGAGTATTAAATCCCTGACCGTCAGTTTTATCTTCTCGCAGTTGACAATGGAAATAGGTTCTAATTTCCGTGCTTAATAAACGTTATCGGCAAACGTAGCGATCCGTTCGTATCGTGTCGACTACGATAACCCTTTATCAGATTGGGGAAGCGAGTGATGTCGCCGTCTGTGGTACTCCGCATTTCATTACCACATATATTTTTTAATAATTTATAAGCTGGTTATGGCTAAGGACATTTGATTTAATACCACATTTAGATTTAATGTAAGAACATCATATTTACAGATATAGTTGTGATTTTTACTGTAAGTAGGTTTTATGTGTTTAATTAAAATGCTGTATTGACTTCGGTGAGGTTACGACGAAATAAAAAAAAATATTTACGAAAATTGAACCAATTAGAAGAAGGGAATAAACGCCACATTTTGACATATTCACTTTTATACACTCTTACATTCTTTAGACGTGGGGCTAAATATTATACATTTAAGGCAGGTCTGTCGCTGAATAAATCAGGATTGATATTTTCTTAATAATCATTGATGTCCTGTAAGTTTATAACTTGAAAGCAAACAGTTATGAAGTTTTTTTTTTATTATCTCCGTTCCTATTTTTTTAATTTATTCCCTTCTTCCGATTGGTGGTTCAATTGTTTTATCGATAAAAAAATTATTACTTTTTACCCAAATGTGTTAATGGGAGTGTGATGTTTGTTGTTCCTACGTTATATTAAAATATATTTTATTATTTATTATTATTCTGATCTGTCGTACTTACCTACTCCAATTTGACTAAGGTACTTACTCCGTCATAATTTACCGCAATGACGTATGTTTGCGTATTATAAAGATTGTATTCGTTTTTATTATAATCTTCAACGTTTAGTTTTAAATTATTCTATTACGAAAAAATAAGGCCATGTCAAAAAAAAAAACAATGAAAAAAACGCCTCTTTCTGCATACATCAATGATTAGACAGCGTGCACTTAATATTAGTTGATTTCTAGGCTTCTATGTAAATATATGTAATTGTACCTTACTGTCATACTCTGTATGACATAGGCAGGATACATTACAGACATATATAATTGTATGCAACTAATATGACTGTATTTTGTGATGATGAAAAAGAGTAACCACTGAGTTTCTTGCCGGTTCTTCTCGGTAGAATCTACTTTCCAAACCGGTGGTAGCTAAATAAAGTTTATTTTGATTTTGTAATTAAGATGGTTGAAAGTAACTACCAAGTTTGCTGCCGGCTCTGATGGTAGACGCTACTTTCAGAACTGGTGGTAACTTTACATTTTATTTAACACTGTAACACGACGATTCAACCACTACCACCACCTACCTACCACCCACTTATCAGATATTCTAACGCTAAACAACAGTACTGTGTATTGTTGTGTTCCGGTTTGAAGGATGAGTGAGCCAGTGTAACAACAGGCACAAGGGACATAGCATCTTAGTTCCCAAGGTTGGTGGCGCATTGAAGGTGTAAGGAATAGTTAATATTTCTTACAGTGTCATTGTCTGTGGGTGATGGTGACCACTTCCCATCAGGTGGCCCATATGCTCGTCCACCAACCTATTCCATAAAAAAATCTCGCCTAACAATATAATGAAATTTTACCATATATTAGTACATTAGTTAGGATTTTGTATAATTTTATTTGGACAAAAACCACTTATCTTAAGCGTTTCCACGCAAAATCTGAATTAATAACACTTCATTGTTAATAGATCTAATTAATTTTATCAATAGTTTAGTAAATCAAATACGAATTAAGGTGTAGTATATGTATAGTATAATATCGATTTAAAAGAACTTCATTTCGTTGATAGAAACACGATCAATAGATATAACTTTTTTTTTAATTTGCATCAACAACAACTACGTCAAGGTTGACAGGCATCAGTCAAAAGTGAACAATACACACACACAATAAACAAACTTAATAAATACATTGTAACTCAGTAATTATATAAACATATATATTTTTAATTTTAAATATCGAATGTTTCTTGACTAATTTATCTCTTTCCAACAACAACAAACAACAATAGCCTGTAAATTTCCTACTGTTCGGCTAAGTCCTCCTCTCCCCTTCGAGGAGAAGGTTTGTAACATATTCCACCACGCTGTTCCAACGCGGGTTGGTGGAATGCACATGTGGCAGAATTTCTATGAAATTAGACACATACATGAAATCTCACGATGTTTTCCTTCACCGCCGAGCACGAGATGAATTATAAACACGAATTAAGCACATGAGTATTCAGCGGTGCTTGTCTGGGTTTGAACCCGCAATCATCAGTTAGGACGCACGCGTTCTAACCATTGGGCCATCTCGGCTCCATCTCTCTACAAGCGAAACTAATTATTAAATGGTTATTCTCCAAATTACGAACGCAGTGTTCAACATGCCAACGGGAATGTAAACCCGATTTCAAGACTCCGGGATGCTACTGAGATTGTTTCGAGGTAAAGCTCAGTAATTGCCCGATCCTGAGTTTTTATCCAGAGTCCGGCTCATTTATCAACAAAACAGACAAAGGATTTACTCCATAGCATAGTACTTAAATTTAAAGCATTTATTTCATTCCTCAACAGTGTACATAATTCAAACATGAGCTGAAAAGTTCCGTACTGACAATATTTAAATATAACATTACTTATTACTATATGATTCTACTAGCGGCTTTGAACGGGTGCAATACTGATACTAAATATACTACAGAACTTTATTATTTATAACATTAAATATAAACTTCTAAAATTATCAGTTTTTCCTTACTATATTGTCCATTATATACCAAAACCTTCCTTTTGAATAACTCAATTAAAAAAACCGCATCGAAATCCATTGCGTAATTTTAAAGATCTAAGCATACATAGGGAATACAGCAGTTAGTGACTGTTTTATACTATATAATGATTTAATAATAATTAAAATACTATTGTTATGAGTAGGATACTTAATAGGAAAGATACTTCGCATTTCGAAGCTAACATGATTGTTTAGATTTCGGGAAACGTATACGTTTTATAGGCATGTGTTAGTGTTTATATAATTGTATATGTAACCTCCTTTCGGCCTCCCTTTCTCTTAGAGGATATATAAAGATATCTCCTTACGCTTATTTCATATGACGCGTCCAAACCGAGTATTTTTATGTGTTTTTTGGTAATTGGTGTATAGGCATCCTACCGCGAAACATCAGTGTTATATTGTGTTGCGGTTTGAAAAAGTGAACCAGTGGAACTTCAGCTAAATGGGACATAACATCTTAGTTTCCAAGGTTGGTGACGCATTGGCGTTGTATGGAATAGTTGATATTTCTTACATTGTGAGAAACACAGTTACAGTAGTACACCATCTAGTTGCCCATTTGTCTGTCCTCGGCTCATTAAGTCATAAAAAAAAACTCAAAAAATATATAGAACCTTCTTTCTGTCTGATATTCTTGTAGCGATGATTACCTTTCCGAAGCGGAATATTTTCTAAATTATTTTCGACCACAGCAGACAATCTCAAAAGCTATCCAAATGTATAGTACACATTAGTCTCCAAATACTTTATTTTTAATTATATATATGTTGTGTATGATATATCGAAGACTTGACTTATATAATGTTCCGAGCCAAATCGTACATAATCAACATAAAAGAAACCATAGAAATAATAAAATAAGCAAGTAAATTAATAACCAATAATTATCAAAGAATTATAAAATGGCGTGTAATGGAGTACAGCACAAAGCCGTGTCTATCGAAAATATATCACAAAGGTAAGGAAATAGCCGGTTTCAGGATTACAAAGCGAATAATGTTAGGCGACCACAATGGCGTTCGAGCCGGGACCGGGTAAAAAAACGGATGTGTCAATAATTAACCGTGTGGAGCTGACGCCGGCGGCCATCGATTGCGTACCCGGTTTTTTTTAATAACGTACACGTATTGTCGTTACGACAAAAGGGGCGAACTCGTCGTGTTTTCATAGCGCATGTCGGGGCGAAAAATATTACACCCCCGGGCTACTATGTGAGAACGGACGGCTTGTGCTGAATGCCTATGGCCTCGTCGAAAATACTCGTCGATGTTACCGTCGAATTTACATTTTTACGCTCCGGGCGTTCTAAGACGAACGAGGATGACCCTTTTTTAATGTAATTTGAGTTATTAATTTTTTACAAAATTTCCGCGGGTAGTATTTAAATAGATTTTGGAATGTGTGCCCAACCTTCTCCTCGAAGGTAGAGGAGCCTAAGGCCAGCAGTGGGAAATTAACAGGCTGTTGTTGTTGTTGTATTTGTTTTTAATATCAAAACGATTGCCGAACATTTCGAATAACAATAATTTACCGAGATTAGTATAAGTACAACTTAATTTAATAGGAGGATTTTAAAAACGAAATAAATATTTAAACACCCCGTATATTATACATAACAGGCAATGAGTCTGCACAATCGCGACGCAATCGCTGCAAATCCGCACCAATGATCCCCCACGCACAATTTGAACCCCTGGAGGATCAGGAAATTCATCTCGCTAATCCACCGACCCGCTGTGAATAGTAAAAGTGATGGCTCTATTCATTCTGAGGGGGCCTCCCCTTTCAGGCGAGGCGGGGAGGGGGCGCGGGGAGGGAGATGGAAAGCGCTAAAATTTAATAAAGCCGGGCTCGTCGGGACTATGGACAGCCCTTGCGATTAATTACGCACAAGAAGCTAGTAATGATACCTACGCAGCTACGACGGCAGGGGCGGAGGGTAGTTTGTCGCGTATCTATTATTCAGCGAATAATCTCCGTAGTGTTTATGATGCTTTTTAATTTCACGTGAATAATTGACGCCGGCAATTAGCCCGGTGTGTGCTATTATTTAGTTTGAACGTTGAGATATTTTGAGGCAAACTTGTTCATTATTATCAAATTCGTATGATTTATTGGCTTCGAAAACTTCAAAATTACAATAAAAAAAGATTTATTATTTATTTATAATGTATATACTACATTAGCAGCCGACTTCGTTTTGGTGAAATAGAATTTTTATTTACTTTCTCAATCGCAATCGCAGTGTCAGCGAGGCTAATACTAAGGACCTCAAATACACAAAAAAATCATCGAAATCAGTTAAAGATAAATGAAATCCTGGTGTCTATATAATAACAGAAGATTAATACACATATGTACTTATAAAGATAATGGAATATATATTTATATGTTCAAAGGAATATCCCCTAGATACATTAGGTATATACTAAGCAAATGAGTAATTTACTCAGATAAATGGAAGGTTTAAGCGGATAGTTAAATAGTGCGTGCCTGAATTTGTTCATAATTATGACCGTTCTATAATGTTATACATATATACATGGTTTTGATATTATATGTATGTATTTTGAGATTACTTATTTTCTTATAATAGTTGTTCGTTTTCATATTGATGTCAAAAAATATCTTACCGATTTCAGAAGATATTTGAATAATAATATTTATATACGTAGTTACCCCCGGCTTCGTTGTATTTTAGGGGTTGATAGTTTAGCTTATATCCTTGATTTGGGTTGTAGTTTTTTATGAAATTACATCAAATTCGGTTTAGTAGCTTAGCCATAAAAGCGAAAAAGACAGAGTTACTTTCGCATTTAAAATATCAATAAACAGCTGTTCATTGTCATTTGGATTTCAAAACTGACAATACAGGAATATGATATTAATTTAAGAAGGTATGTGAATCCAATGCAATGTTATGTTAAACAACGAGTTCATTTTTAGTCGTACATAACTCGGATGTAACAATGAAAATTGATAATAATAGAAAGAAAAAAGGAATAAGTGCCTTTCGATGTTTTACTGTTACGAAATCAAAATGTACTTTATTCAAGAACCATAACAGGTATTTTTGAATCACTTTAGAAGATTACCTCACCGTGGGTAGTGTAACTAGAGGCACAAGGGACATAACATCTTAGCTCCAAAGGTTTACTCAATGCCTATTATGTATTTACACAGTACATATACCAAAATAACATTTTTAACAATTTTGTAGTCTGTCTGTCTGTCTGCTTGTTCCGGCTAATCTCTGGAACAGCTGGACCGATTTTGACGGGACTTTCACTGGTAGATAAATGATATAATAGGCAGTAACTTAGACTACAATAATATTCCTTATTTTTTAAATTCAAGCGCGTGCAAGTTCCCGGGCACAGCTAGTACATAACAAAAATGTAATCACATTATTTTAGAATTTTAACTCTACAAAGACATACCTATATAAATATAATTTGTATGTATTCAAGGAAATTCACGAATTGGAGGAATTCATGATTCCACCCACAGATTATATAAAACTGCAGACAATAATACGCCTTATTTATATACCAGCGTCCATCCCGACTTCGCACGGATGCAGTAGGTACTAGGCACTGATACTTAATATAGTACATAATTTGTTTATTTACGATATCACATCAGAAATACAAAATTATATAATCAGTGTTTCTTTACTATATTTTCCATATGTAAAGAATAAATCTTCCTCTTGAATCACTCTATTTATTAAAAAAAAACCGCATCCAAATTCGTTGCGTAATTTTAAAGATCTTAGCATACACAGTGATACAGAGCAGTACGCGACTTTGTTTTATATTATGTAATGATGTCTGTATGTATATATATGTATGTAAGATACGAAAATATTAATTGGCAAAGTTAAAGTCGTAGATGTAGTTAGTATCTTTTATAAATCATACACAGAGAGCTGAAGTATCCGATCTCATGTATACGGATGCATGCTCACCCTATGTTTGCAGCTCGAGAGGTACATGGGCGCATTCTGTGCGGGCTGGTAACGACATCTTTTGTTGGCTACGAGTGAAGCGCGCCTCGTAATCCGCGCTCAAGTATTTCGAGTGTTTCACATTCGCTCGCTCTCCATTCGTCGCGAAAGCGTCACACTACAGATCGCACGCGGGCCTCTGTGATAAGCGACGGCGAAATATCATTTATATAAATAAAATATTTATAACGCACACATGTATACGCTTATTCGTTTTATAATTGTGTTTCGATGATGTTCATGTGTGTGTATTGCGTCTGTAAATTTAACGTCATCTCAAGATGCTGCCATGTGTATATGACCCGGTAGAGTCGCAAAGACAATTTTAGTACCAACAAAAAGTTACTCAGTACTAAAACATTTTATAAATTTACCGAAATAGAAACGATATTAATTAATATACATCAATAAGATACATCGTATTTCCTTACTAGGAAGGTTGAAATTATCGTTATTTCTCTATGTATGAATGCATATATAATATGCATGCATTGTATATATAAATCTTCGTCTTGAATCAATCTGTTTATTGACAAAAAACACGCATTAACATCCGTTGCGTAATTTAAAGATCTAAGCGCACAGAGAGCGGCGGCGAGCGTCCTTCTTTATATACTATGTAGAAAATGACAATATAAATCAGCTAAAGCCCTTTTATGTTTTATGCTGTGTTGCAATATTTTTGAAACAGTAGTATATATTTTTATATATTTTATCAACTATTCCGTTTATTGAATGAAACCTTCTAGAATCAAATTAAAATGAAACCTTTACAATTTCTTAGTGCATATCTATTTAAGGTAACAGGGATTCTTCACGTTTCATATTTATCTCTACCTCAGGCTATTAGTGAACATTGATTATGACATAGAAATATAAAATATATTTAACAATTTTTTGAAGATAAACATATATAATATATTATAAATTATAACTAATTCCAGTACATGTAAAGTAGTTTCCGCTTGTGATTTGAAGTACATAATGCGTCTTATTTGAAATACATATATTGTAAGTGATTTTCCTAGGGAGAATTAGAGGAAATTCTCCAAGATTCAGACACACTTATATAAGGATTTTATATACCTACATTGTATATATAAATAGTTTTTTTCCTTCCTTCCTTCTTCCTTTCATCATTGGTATTATGATTTTTTCAAATTATTTTTTGAGTTTTCTCCTAGCGTTACATGTTGTATGTATATAAAGTCTTATTTTATATAAAAATTAATTTCTTTTAACATTCGAATTTCAAAGTTATTGCGAAGAGAAAGTACGTATCTATCTTGTTTTAAAATACCTATGTATGCTTTGTCAATTCTAGTCTAGTTAGTAAATAATAGATTTTTTTTTTGTTAAACAAATAATACATATTATATCTTTAATATGTCGTGTCTAATGTTGCATTTGTCATTCCCAAACATTATTAAAACAAACAAAGGGTACGTCTTCTACCATTTATAGGAACACTATAATATATATTACGATTACGAAAAAATACATGAAATTTTAAAACTACTAAATCAAATAGATAATTTATGATTTAAATAATTAAATTTTTAACCAGAATCGAGCAAGTGCAACTTGAAGTGTTTAATTAACTTAAATTTTATCAATTCCTTACATTTTAATTACGTCTTTTCAACTCTAGTCGTTTGGTGCATTTTCAAAACCGCTTAAGCGTACCCTGAGTCCGTAGCATTGCTCCGAGCATATTCGTCACTGGCGTATCTCGTAATTGGCGCTCGAGTGGCAATTAGCAGGCACTTGCTATGTCACCGCTCGACCCAGCCCAGCGCTACCTTACCTCTTAGCCGCTGTTTTCACAAATATACCCATAAATACCACATTAGTACCATTCTTCAATTTTAAAGTTTCTCTCGTAATTTCTGGTAGCTAACTAAAAAATACTTAAAAAAATAAAACGCTTTTGATAACTGAAATAAAGTTTTACTAGAGCACTCCGGAATTAAATGTACCGTTAACATGTTCCCGACGAGTATTACGTAGGTACCTACTTATTTGTTGAAGATGTTTCGAGTAATTCTTTTACGTACTTTTATATTTATAGTACTGTATTGTATGTTCATAAATATGTGATATAGAATAAGTTTATCGCCGAGACAGACGGTGATTAATGACTCTCAGACTTTCATTGTTTCACACAATATCATTAGAACTGTTCGATGTCAATGTGTGTGTAAATGTGTTTATTTGTATAAGAGACACACAGGGATAAAATCATGTTGAACTGTGCGTCAGTGTCAGGTATCCTGGATTAAGTTTAAAACACTTGTATATCGAGTTACGCGCTAATTAAAAAAATAACTCGCAGTTTCGTTCGTCAACTCTCAGGTTTGAGCTGTTTCTTTCCGAACCTTTGGTAGAATTTTAACAATCAATAAGAAAGTGATTTGCTTCTATGTTGAATAGGTATAATTAAATTTGTAGTTTAGTAGTTTAAGTAAAACAACTTCATAATTCTAAATCATAATTGAAATCACAAGCACATAATATCTGAGGACTGTCGGCAAAACAAACGCGAAAAATAATTAATTTTAGAAACAAATATTTCATTCAAAACGTTTGTTCAAAATAAAAATATTAAAGTAACATTTCATAAATGTCCCACTTCACGGTGTGTCCTTAAGAAGATTTAAGCTTATTTCATCTCACTGCTTGAGCGGTTTAGGGGGTACAAAGCAGAGTTTCTCCCTAAAGGTGCAGATCTTACGACATTTTTCTACCGACGCGGCATAAATTAAACAAAATATGCGAATGAAAAATCATCGATGCTTGCCCATCTGTCTTTCAGTTAACATGCATCTGATTAGCGAGTCAAATTAACAATTTTAAGCGTATAAATTGACAAAGCACGCACCATTACGAGTTTACGGGCGAAATTAGCTCACTAATAGGGTTATCCTACCAACTGTGAAACATGACTAGACTATATTTATTATTCATGTCGTCTATTTACGCAGATCGTTTGCACGAAGTTCAGTCAGCGGTATCAATAATTGAATTTTGGGATTGGGGGATCACTTTGGAGTTTCGTAAACCCTCAATTAATTGCTAGAATTAATTCGTCCCCTAGATATGTAAGGCTGAACGGATAAAGATATTATCGAATTGATTTCGACAGTGATGGAATGTTTTTAACGATTCAGATTTCTCGTGAATTCTTGATTTTTACGAACCTGTATTGGACGAGCTGAAAGTCTTTGAAGGCTGTAAAAAAAAACCGGTAGTTTCTTTCGCCAGTTCTTCTCAGGTCAGAGTATTTTCTTTTCCGAACCGGTGGTAGTGTTTCAATTGACTATCAATAAGAAAGTGTAATACTTCTATATTAAATAAAGTTATTTGAGTTTGATCTTGTTTTTGAGTTTGTAAGACAAAAGAAAGAACATATCAGAGTTTGACGGGCTGAGAAAAAAGAGAAACTAAGTACATGAGTAGAGATTAGAGATAAAGACGAACCCTAAATACCTACACTAAATTGAATCAGAGAAAGGAACAATAACAGCGGTGACACGAAAATTACTGTATTGGTCTTTTTTATATACGTAAACTTGTATTATATATAAACTGTTTAGTTAACCCAAGTTTTCTATAAAGAAAGATATAGGAACTCATTGGATGTTTTTGTAAATAAATAGAATATCTGTCATGAAAATGTTCATTTAGTATGTATGTATGTTCAAAATAAATGTATTACAGTGATCTTATAGCGCAGTGAACGGCGCTCCTTATTTCGACCCTCGAAGGGTGGCAAGGAGGGTCTAATCGCAATCGATACCGGTCCCTGATGATGCTGACTCAATACCTCGCATCTAACACGCCTTGTGATAAACAAAAATTTTAACGGCGTTCATTGTTAAGAAATAATAAAATACTCTATATATCATAAGTCTTATGCTAAACAAGTGCCTAACTGATCTTATATATTGGATTTGGAAAATCAACATAAAAATAGTTCAGGTCGAAAGGAAAGTCAGCTTGTAAATGAAATTAACGAAACTATAGCACTTTGAACTTGCTATCACTTTCGGTATCGCGTTGCATATCCATTTCACATACGCTATTGCGTCGCACGCTCGTGACACGGACACCCCTAACCCACACCCCGTGTCAGCCACACACACCCCTACCAAGGAAACGCTGCGCTCGGCTAACTTGATCGCCCCGCGAATTTATGTCTTACGACGGCGCGTTAGGGTTGTCGATGTCATAAAAGTTTATTTTTATACAAGTAGTACTGCGTGGTCATTGTGTACATAGAGGGCGCGCCCCTCGCTGTCGCCGTACAAACATGGCGGCTAACGAGGTTTTTGCGAGCGGCTCTCGTGAGCGATTTCGCGCCTAATTTGGACGTACGATACGCCGTAGAGTGTTTTATTTTATTTAGATTTTCACGTGAAGCCGCGTTGAGTATTTCAGTTTGTAGTTACTCGTTCAATGTTTACATTCATGCAAAGTTTATTAGGTTGTTTCAATGCATATTCGCTATGGATGTTTGGCTTTTGAAGTTAAAGCTTTTGACCTATATCTATCGGCGCAGGTGATCGGATCAGCTCAAATTATATGCTCATGAAATATGAGTTAGAGTATTGTAAATTTATGAGCGTTACCACTTGTTGGGTATCTCTTAGAGGAAATTGAAGAATATGGTTTAAAAGACGGTTATATCGAATAGGTTATCTAGCTCTAAATAGAAATATATTTACCCCATTAGATTTACGCTAAACATTAGCTATATACATTACAGGATGCAAAGAATATATGACTTGATCATCAGGAACGGTGAAGAATCACAAAGAAATATTGAAGTTACCCTTTGTTGAAACAGCATTTTTTATTTTATTTACGAATTCCATGATTTTTTTCAACAAGAATGATATTATCGTTTGTCAGGTAAATAAGCTAAATTTAAAACAGGAAAAACTGCAAATGCAGCTACATTATATAGGAATATTATATAATAAGACATTCCAAACACACTACATCTCTAGTAAAGGTTTATGAATTTTTTGTAGTTTTTTCGATTAGACATTAAAATAAACATATCCTGAATTATCATTATATATAAGATGATATAAATATATGTTAACCGGGTAATCCTGTTGTATAAAACAGTCTCCTGCCGCCGTGTGTTCGCATACATTTTTTGAACTCAACAACCAAATTTTATATGGTTTTTATCAAAAATAGACGCATATAACGCAAGGGAAAAGTATATAAGACTTGCATATTTTAGTAAAAAAAAAAACTTAAGTTCACCCTTCTAATTATTTAACATTCAAACGCCCTTTTACAATTATTTTAAATTTTACAATTAAGTATTATTGAACGTTTTGGAATCCTGCGTAGCCGGATTATTTAAGTTACAAGTTTATGTGTATTCCTAGCACGTGCGTACTTTACAATTTCAGGAAACATCATTTATATTTTCGCATATGCGACAGTCATTAATAATATTATTCGTACCTATATTATTTTATTTATATTGGCGACTCAAAAATGCTTTATTTTATTTAAAATGCTGTTCAACTTACAACTTCACGTTATACAATTCTTTTAAGCACAAATAGCCCTATAGCCCTCGTCTGTTCAGAGCTGTGGCTCGTGTAGCCTTCGGCGCCAATATTCGTCCTCAAACTTATATAACATACAGGTACATAGTAATTTCGTTCATTTCATTTGAACATATAGGAAGTCTCTAAAACACGAGTGCAGGTCACATCGACCATCCTGACTTGAAACATTAACTAAGAAACTATTACCTAAGTTATAATTTAGACGACTTATCCTTATTTTCACGAAGATTCAGGTTGATTGTAGTTACTTTAACATTAAGGATCTGTTAATTTATTGAAATTTTTAGGACTTTGTGACTATTAAGTTATACAGATATGAACTACGTAATAAAATATCAGCTGGTTAGTAATCTTACTTGATGGTTTCCTCGTCCATACATATTGCAAGGACTCCTTGATCAACATTTGTTCTACAAAATGTATGGTACATTTTGTAGAACAAATGTTTCTTCAAATAATTTAGATAATTATTTTGAGAGCTGAGATGGCCTTGCTTATTGGAACGCGTGCATCTTAACCGATGGTGGCGGGTATGTATACATATACATATATATGTGCTTAATTTGTGTTTATAATTCATCTCGAGCTCGGCGGTGAAGGAAAACCTGCATGTGTCTAATTTAATCTAAATCTGCCACATGCGCATTCCACCAATCCGCATTGAAACAGCGTGGTGGAATATGTTCCAAACCCTCTCCTTAATGGATGAGGAGGCCTTATCTCAGCAGTGGGAAATGTACAAGCTGTTACTTTACTTTTTTTTAGATTAAACAAAAAATAACCCAGTTAGTAATACATTTTTGAGAATCATCACATCGACATATTTTATCCTCGTTACCTCTGTTAACTATTACCATCAAAAGCTTACGAAATATGAACTTGATAGAAATCAAGTGCAAAAATGGTCCATGGATCCACATATATATTTCTTTATAATTAAAAAAGTATATATGTCTTTTGAAAATGAAACAATATTTTTTCGTATGATTATGTTGAAATAAAATAATATCTTGAAAGATTTTATCTACTCGTATTTTACATCTACATATAAAAAAAACCTCAGATCAGCAATATCAGAAACTATAACACCCAAGAACTTAAAATTTAGCAGGTTAGTTCCGTATATAATGCAAATTTACAGCAATAACGGATTTTACAAAACTTTGAGGGCCCAAAGGGGGTAAAACGGGAGATGGAAATTTTATAAATTTCACAGGTAAAGTCGCAGGTTCAGCTGGTAATATTATAAATCAATACTTAAGACGTTAATGCAACCGAAGTCTGCACAATTGGCCGAAGATTTTAATAACAAAAGCCAACTTATCAAACTCGAGCCATTGAGGTGGCCAATTTATAAAGAGCTTACGACCCTTGATAATTCATAGTTAAGATTGTTGAAACGTATTGAATGAAAAAACCTGAGGAGTTCAACGGAATTTGGCTTAACTTATAAATAAGACCTTCGTTAAAAAGAGCATTTGCTTTAACAAAACGTTATTAAATCTCATCGGGTAGGAAATAAAGAAATTTCAAGTTGTGTATCGGCCATTGTGTGCGTTGGCGCCTTTTCATTGAAAAGCATCCGTTTTCAATTGATATAACATAATAATAATCATGATAATATTATAACGAGGTACTACTTATAATCGTAATCTTAATATGTAAGACATGCATATGATGGGGGCAGTTTTGTCCCCTTGAGGGGAAGGAATTTATTCAACCACGCTACTTTAATGTGGGATGGTGGATACCAAGCGCAACCATCCAATATGCCGTCCATCCTTTGCCGCTGGAAATAAAATAAATTGTGGTACAGTTTTGTGGGTAGGTACCACCCTCATTAGATATTGCACCACCAAGCAGCAATACTCAGTATTGTTGTGTTTCGGTTTGAAGGGTTTAGCCAGTTTAATTACAGGTACAAGGGACATGACATCTTAGTTCTTTGGGCTTGTGGCGCCTTGCCTATGTAAGATTTAATTCATAATTCTTATAGACCCAATACCTCATTATAAAACCTCATTATATAGTGGCACATTGTTGGTGGCACCACTAAGGTTGCTTTTATCATAAAAAAATCCCGTCTTTGATCCTACGATCATTGCTGAAAAAATAACTAACCTATTATTATATCAGCTCTTCGTTAAAATATAGATTTTTTTAAGTTATACAAAACCAGTGTTAAAGAGTTTCCCTAATAAGTTAATATGAACACTGCGAAATCAAAAAGGTGACAATATCTATATCAAAAACTGTTTGAAGTCTGTCAAAGTGTAGAACATTTTATATCATTAGTAGAGAAACTTTTGCCACAAAATCTTCTTGAATTATCAAGCAGCTTATTAAAGTTGCTCGTTTATTTTATGCCAGGTTTCTGTTTTAAAGTTTTCTTGTATGAAGTTACAAGATACATTTCTCTTTAAAACACTCACATTTATTGCAAAAAAAAAAACAAAATATATGCGAATAAAATCAGCTCAATTTCGAGTACAACCAAGTAAAGGGCTCTCCTTGAGGCGAACTGACGACAATACAACCCACGCATTAATCTCAAACTATTGATATACTTTACGAACGATTAGCCGCCGGCAATGCGGATGAAAAGGATGAAAATGTCAAAATACAATCTCGGCTGACAATCTGAGACCATTGTCGAAAAAAAAAATTGACAATCTAAAACGGCATACGTGAATGGACTTAAAAGATCAACTATCCTTCCAAATTTAAAATGTCTTTTTTTCATTACAATTGGATTTATCACAAGTAACACTAGAACATGTTCGTGTAATCGTTTCGATTGTGACAATGTTTTGTATTGAGTTTTTTTTTTTTTTGACGTTTTTGTAAGCATTTGCTTTGGGCAATTTGCTTTATTCCGTAAAAATTGTGCACGCGGTATCACTATTTGTGTTATATATAGAATAATAAAATATCTTAAAAGCAAACAATAAAAGAAAAACAAAATTTTTTATATTGTGGTGGAATTACAAAGAATTCTAAAATTATTTTTAGTGACTTTTTTGAATTGTTTTTAAACTTCATGAGAGTCAATGTAAAGCAACCATAAGGTCGGAATATAGAATCTATCGAGAACAATCGGCGGGAAATACAGCTACTTTATTTAATAAAATATATTTAATAAAATTTAGTATTCATTTTTGATTAAACTTAAGTTGTCAAAAAAATTGTACCCTTTAATATTCTTATAATAATTTAATTTTTACTTTTTCATAAGCAATTGACATATTGTTTTGAAAAGGCCTAATATTCTAATGCGAAGTACAAAAATTCGACTTAAATTATTTAAACAGATTAAAATAAATAATTTAAAAGTAACTTTTTTATTCTGGAATCGAAACGATGTACAAGAGTTTAAGTTTCGAAACGAACAAAGATATTTTTTATATCGCTACATTAAAAGGCTTAACATTTTCGAATAAGAGCACGTCAGTCACAGATAAATAAATAATTTGTCCCCAAAATACACTTGCCTCGGGCGATTTACGGATTAAACTCGATCATATTCGGCAAAAAATGTTTAACCGTTGGCAGAGCGTATCGCGCACGACAGATGCTTTATTAGCGAGCGCGGTAGTCCTGGGCACGAAGAAAAAAAATTAAAAAAAAAATGGAAACCATTTCAAAAGACATATTCTTAATTTAAATACATGTATAGTACGACACAACTTAGATGTAGCATCGACAAAATTCGTAAAACCGATCACATCCGAATTAAGTACGTCATCCCAAACTATCAATATCTATTTCTTATGCGAATATGATCTTTACACAAACATAATATGTAATATAATATGACCTTATATATTCGACTGGCCTCGAATGGCGCGATAGGCAGCTTTTTATATTAAAATTTATAAATCGGCAGTAATCGGTTTTATTGAATTTGCCGATGCTACATCTAATTGTGTCAGATAGTAGATAGTTTTGTTATTTTTTTATTTAATTTTTATATGTATATTTCCTTACTAGATGATATATTTTTTATATGTACGAGTATATAATTGATACTAGAAAGCTGTCATAGATCAGAACCGAATGGAAGACGTGTTGATTTTTATACACAAGTTAATTAAAGAATATGACATTTTAAAACGTTTCACTAATATTGTTACCAAGAAAGTGTCTTTGTTTGTAACGCATACACGTTTTAACTAATCAACCGATCATCATACATTGTCAGATAAGGACAACTAACACCCCCCATTCCCCCCAAAACGGGCGATGCCGCAGGCGAAAGCTAGTATGATAATAAGTAATTTGTAATTCAAATTTCGAAGTTGTGGTTTGTACATAATTTAATAGTTATTGTGAGTATTATGTAATGGAATCAATAAGGCATTAAAATCTGCTTTGATGTAAATATTTTGAGCTAAAATATTATACATTGAAAACAACATACATATAGGTCCTAAACTTTAAAAGAAACGTCTCAAGAAAAGAGCAAATTTTTCACATTTATTTTTTGTATGTTATAGGTTGGCGGACAAGCATATGAGCCACAAGATGGTAAGTGGTCACCATCACCCATAGACAATGAAGCTGTAAGAAATATTAACTATTCCTTACACCGACCTTGGAAACTAAGATGATATGTCCCTTGTGCCTGTAGTTACACTGACTCACTCACCCTTCAAACCGGAACACAACAATACTGAGTACTGTTGTTTGGCGGTAGAATAACTGAAGAATGGGTGGTACCTACCCAGACGGACTTGCACAAAGCCCTACCACCAAGTATAGTTATGTGAGAAGTTTTATTTCATAAGCTTTAATAGAAACAAACATCTTAAGAAAAGAGCAAGTTTTTCACATTATCTTGATCGAAAGTTAAATCTTTTGTGAATTTTTTCCTCTTATCAGAAAATATTTATACGCCTGAAGCCTTTTTTATTTAATCTTTATTTTATGTCAACGTAAAGAAAGAAAGTTGTGTTAAAATATATAGAAGATTATTTATAAATCTCTGCTTTTCTAACAAAGAAACGTTTGATAATGTCTGATACAAGATTAATTTTTAAACATTTTCAACTTGATCTTTAATTTAAATCTCTGATAAAATAACGTTTATAAGTAAATCTTATTAATCGTTATTACATAGTATAAAACAAAGTCGCTTTCTCTGTCCCTATATTCCTTTTATAATCTTTAAAACTACGCAACGGATTTTGATGCGGTTTATTCTAATAGATAGAGTGATTCGAGAGGAAGGTTTTTGTATATACTACGTGAATAATATAGTAAAGAAATACTGATAATTTTAGAAGTTTGTATTGTGGCACCAGGCAGGACATTACATACATATATTGTATTTAACTAATATGATTGTATTTTTTAAATGTTGAAAAAGAGTAACTACTGAATTTCTTGCCGGTTCTTCTCGGTAGAATCTACTTTCCGAACCGGTGGTAGCTTCACTTAATTGTTAAATGACGATTCAAAAGTGCTTCTAAAAGCCCACTTGAATAAAGTTTATTGTGATTTTTATTTACGATGTAGTAAATAAATAAATGATGTTGTATATTTAGTATTAGTATTGCACCCGTACGAAGCCGGGGCGGGTCCCTAGTATATTATAAAACAAAGCTTCCCTAGCTGTCTATCTGTTAGTCTGTCTAAACGCGAAAATCTCAAAAACTACGGATATAAAGTTGCGCAAATGTGAATTCTTGTTAGTATGTAGTAATTATTAATAGTTAATAATTTTAGTGACAGCACTAAATAGTGTTTTAAAAAAGTATTCGCTTTTGATTTTGTATTCAATTAAGTTGCTTCACATTAATCTTTCACGTTATCCATCTGCCCTTTGTTTTATATTTGATTGTATTTATAAAAGAAAACACTTATTTACTGTAAAGTATATAGTATTATATATTTAATATAAAGCTAAGAGCATCTTAAAGTCAGCCGTACAGGAAATTGAATGCTCTACACGTCAGTCACACTTGAAAGGGACCCAGGGCCCTCGGATTGTAAGTGAGCCACTGAATGAAGGAGGAAGCAATCAGTATGTTTTATTGTTACTAGTGGTTAATAAAGATCATGGTTTTTTTTATTAATTGGCCGTATTTATTGTTATGTTTTTTTTTTAGAATATGTGATATAAATTTTTCTTTATGGTTCGATATTTAATTTTGCATTTAATGCAATGTCACGAACTTTAATATCAATCAATTCGAAAAGGTCGTAATGAAATGTATTTTATGAGTCAGTTACAACGTTTTTGTGATGCAGTTCATACAAACATCTTTAAATAAACGAGTCTAACATACAGGTAATTATTTATTACCTATTTCGATTATTGTTTTAAAATGTTATTTTACACGATGATTCAAACTTGAATATTTGTTTTATAATAATCATGTCTTATGTTTCCACCGCTGACAGGAGGGCTGGTTGATATTTTGCCTAGAGAATTGGAATTGCGGTACAACGTGAAAATGCTGCTAGCATTCCTGACACCACCCGATTTTCGGATCGAATACCACGTGGTAATGTTGTATTACATAATCTATGTAAATATTAAAAAACACTCTATTTTAAATACTCATCTATATCTATATTAATATGATACATGTCAAAGTATCTCGCATCTGTCTATCTGTCTACCACTATTTTACGACCAAACGGCTGAACCGATTTTGATGAAATTTGGTATGAAGCAAACTTGAACTCAAAGAAAGGACGAAGGCTAATATAATTACTGTTTTGCCTGACACATGCAGCCCACAACCTAAATCGCGACGCGAATCCGTGGGCGACTAATAGTACTTAAACAAAGTATATTTTGATAATAATTATCACCGACATTCATTTACAATTACTGTACTGTGTGTAGCGCAACTGTTATCAGTTAAATCTCTAAGATATCGATAGCGTGTGACCGGTATGATTGTCTAATGTACATTAAGGGCATAGCAGCTGACAGTCGATCTAGATTGTATTGCCTCTAGACTAAATGTAAATCAGGTATTAGAGTACCATAACATCTATACATATAATAAAATTGGTGTGTATGTTTGTACCTGTATACACGGTAAATACATCAATGTAATTTTTTTTATACTTTTTTGTCCGTTTGTTTGTTCCGGCTAATCTCTGGCGACCAACCAGTTTTGGCGAAATTTTCATTTGCAGATAGCTGTTGTAATAAGGAATGATTCTAGTTTAATTTTTATGTGAATCATTTCATTTTACTTTTTCTATTTGGGCGTTACGAAAAAGTCGTCTTCTTGTTTATTTATCCTATTTTAAAGACATTATTAATGGATGATTTTAAGTATAAAAACACATACACAAAATGTAATTAATACATATTAGAAGATAGAGAAGAGCACATAATAATTGATAGATAATTTTCCAAAGATGCGAATAAAAATCGTAGTAATAAGTTTCCATTTAAAAAGGTTTTAATACGCATTTTTGGTGTTTCGTAGGACTGAAAATTTATATGCCAATGACGTAAAGGTCAGGGATGTAAATAAAAAAAAGCATATACTCATTAATTTCAAATTATCAAACACCATCAATACCTAACACTCTTTTCTATGAATATTATTTAAAGCTTTAAATGATTAATTAAACCCAGCGCCACGGTCCTATCTGACGTCACTATGTATTCAAAGTCGGTTCACAGGAGTACGCCCCAAACAAAAACATGGGCGCCATTTGTCCCGTAAATAAACCCATCCAAACATTTTACATGAAACTTCAAAGACATGAGGTTGACACTAAGCGCTCGTGTGACATTCCCCTCTTGTGTCGCTTTTATTATATCTTAATTCACACCCCTAGCGTTACACCTAACTCAAGCCAAATAAGACCTAAATACTAAAAAGATAAAGTCGAAATTGCAACGACAACGAAAAGAACAGTAGCTGTTTTCATATGCTAATTTCGATTTAATCGTTAAACAATTTTGAACTGTATGTGATATAATTAAGGTAGATAATGATTTATGGTTAAAATGTGATTTCAAGGGGTGTGTAGAGTTATAGCGGTAATAAGTACGTTGTACTGTCGGCGTTCTTTGTAATTAATACATAGGCAGTAGAATTGATATGCCAAATTGCCGTTGCTCCGACAAAGGTTTTTTCTCTGAGGGCATTTTCGACAATTGCAACGAATTAATTCGGATAAGCATCCCCTTATGGGAGTAGCTTGTGACATGTCAACAGAGGATTGCATGGATTTATTGTTCAATCATAAAACCTATATAACCTATATGTATGTATGTATACAGCGTTACAGATTAAAAATAAGCATGGATAATGTAATTAATATTTATGCAATACGGGTTATTATATACCTTATTGATTTCTCCCTGGCAACTTTGTTTAGGATATTTGAAAATTGAGTTCAGGTGTGTGTAACGAATGCATGCATTTATATGAGTTAAGATATGTAATTTCAGATATGGTAACATACAATATATTACCGGATTCAAACACGAATATTAGATTATGTAGAAATTGTAATTTTTAGCATGTAATACAGAAAAAATCAACATTGTCTTGAAAAAGAATTTGTCATTCCGTTATAGGTTGGCGGACGAGCATATAGGCC
The DNA here is from genome assembly GCF_905220365.1 of Vanessa cardui. NCBI lineage: Eukaryota > Metazoa > Arthropoda > Insecta > Lepidoptera > Nymphalidae > Vanessa > Vanessa cardui. The sequence goes on along the minus strand of NC_061132.1, from coordinate 13,617,245 downwards.
ACCTAATGGTAAGTGGTCACCATCACCCATGGACAATGACGCTATAAGAAATATTAACTATTCCTTAATCGTCAATGTGCCACCAACCTTGGGAACTAAGATGTTATGTCCCTTGTGCCTGTAGTTACCCTAGCTCACTCACCCTTCAAACCGGAACACAACAATACTGTGCACTGTCATTTGGAGCTAGAATAACGGATGAGTGGGTGGTACCTACCCAGACGGGCTTGCACTAAGCCCTACCACCAAGTATTCCTTTAAGAATATTAATAGTTTTCTAAAACAATATTATAATAAACAATGTTTGTATTGGATTCGGTTACAATTTCCGATTGACTTATATTTTGGATACCCAACATTTTCGCTTACATAAACATACAAACATGCACACAAACACTACACATATTACATTACATTAAAACGAAATACGGAAAAACGCACTTTATATTAATTAAATTTTATATAATTTTATATAAAATATATTTTATATAATATTACTGACCGTTATAGCGATATGCCATTCTTATCTTATGCCAACAGAATAGCTATGAACTTATGAACAGGGATTCTTTCAGGGAACTAGGAAGATTTGTTAAGAATCTCCTTCAAGGGGGTAACTCATTACTCACTTAAAACTTTATTTATATAATTAGAATGCAATTCAGTGTTCTGGCTTACGATAATGATTAGAAGACAGTATATAACTCATTTTTCAAAATAGCTCCTTTAAAGCGTGAAAATTGAAGACGAATATTTGTAAGGAAGATCGTTTTGATGTTAGAAATATTGAAATTGGTGTTTAGGATTCTGTTATTAGTATAAAATACGATCGTAATTGTTGTTGTATTTGAAAACTCATCTCCCAAATGTCATGTTGGGGATGAAAATTTCTTAGAAAGAACGTCTATTTTTAAGTTGTAAATAGGGAAATCGGTATTTTTATTACTACTCGTGTAAAAGTCAGTTAGAACTTCTTTTATCATCTTCAAAGGATAGCTTGTATGGACGATTAACACATCCCAGTGTCTCGTATGACAGTTGACCACCATGCTACTGCTTAATGAGTAATAAAGAAAATTGTGAGCGTTAGTTGAAATTATATAGGATCGTCTTGAAATTCCATATATGTAGATATATAGGCAAGACAGTTTCTATATAATGTTTCCGATGAGCTATCCGATCATACACGGTCATTATTAAATAAATAATAATTACACTCAACCACTTATTTCCAATTATATTTTACTTCCAAAATTCCGATAAGAGTTTCATCGAATTTCGAAACGGCATTTTTTTGATTCCCATTATAAATATCATAGATTATTTAAGCAATGATATCACGTCAATGAATTTTATTCGGATTTTTTTTATTTGGAATTTTTTCTTTTTTAACAGAATAGAATGTAAATAGAATTATTTAAAAAAAAAATAATGTCATCATTTAAAGTTAGTAGATTATTTAATATAATCTGTGACAAATCGTTTGAATGAGATTGTTAATATTTAGGGGTTAGCGTCCCCCTGTAATCGCCTGTACTTTGAAGGATTATTGATTGTTTGTAAGTTTGTGGCATGTATCTCTGTCCCTCGGAGAGTTTAAAAGCCTTAAGTCTTGGCGTTCTATCGGATTATGAAACTGAATAACTCTTTTACGAAAACGGTTATCATTATCATAATCATCCCTAACGCGTAAATATTTAACTATTTAAATCTTTATTTAAGCTAAATTAAACAAATGACAATTAATTTTTTTTAAACTGTACTAATATTATTAAAGAAACTTTGTCTGTCTGTCGGCTTTTTAATAACCAAATTGATGGACCCAATTTGATGACGTTTGGTAGAGGCGAGCATGCATTTCAAGGAAGAGCATATCTATGTATCCTAACATATATATAATACCTGGTCATCTTGGTAGGTATATGAATCGGTTTTATCACTTAGGCGTGCCAGTAGATTGAAAGACATATTAGCACCGTTTGGGGGTATAAATACTGACCCTTTAAATCAATGTTAAGTGAAAAATTCATATGACTTAAATTGTATACTGGAAAGAACATTAAATAAAGTAACTATTTTATTTATTCGTATTATTACTAAAAAAAACAAAATGAATTTTATTCAAGAATGCTTTTACAAGCACTTTTGAATCGTCATTTTATGGTAAAAAGTGAAGCTTTCGGAAAGTTGATTCTACCGAGAAGAACCGGCAAGAAACTCAGTACTTACTCATTTTCAACATTTAAAAAATACAAAGTCATGTTAGTTTAATACAATTATTTAAATGAATACATCCTGCTTAGAAGTCAACATGTATTAAATCCACGCTTTTTACTTTTTTTTACTAATTATACTATTTATTAATTCGTATTATTACTAAGAGTGTAGATATCGCAGATTTCAAAACCCTATTTTTTAATTTATTCACCTCTTCTTCCTTGGATATGTGTATTAAAGACTTCATTTCGATTCTCAGTGACGTTCTCTTATACTTTTAAATGCAGTTACAATATTTGGCCCATAATGCCCGCTGAAGATCAATACAAGCTTCTTATAGGCATATGTCGATATATAATTTTGTAATGTTTGTAATCTTCTTAAAAGTTAAGCGTCTTATATGTTAGAGGCACATACATAAGGATACAGCGGAGAATCCGCAAGTACTGTTTATATTTTATATTAAGCCTGTGCCAGTTTTATTATTCCAACGCTATAATGTATTATGTATGGGATGTGATGGAGGTTCCTTTCTATTTTGGTTAACAAAGTTCAATAATGTCGTAGGTTTTACTAACATTGAAAACAATCGGGCATTGCAAAAATATTTGTTATTTTATTGAAAAAACTGTTCACTCATTAATATATTGGAATAACTAGAAACAAAACACTAAATAAAAAGAACCAAACTAAAAAGTTCCAACAATATTCAAGAGATGGCGTTATAGATAAATTGTAAGCCGTCCGTTGAGTTCGTATGATAGTTTCACAATTCGCAGATAGATGGCGCTTAACTGAGATATCTATTTTTATTTCAAAAATTAAGATATTTTACATTTATGACAATAAAAATAACAAAGTACGAATACATATACTCTTCTAATTTAATATACAACATAAAAAATATTGAACGCTTCTCTTATAATATAAACAATGTCATTAGTACCTACATAATTTCAAGAATCGCAGCTGAAATAAATAGTAAATAAAAATGATCATGAAATTAAATAGGTACATAATTTATTGCTTTCTATAATACCGGTTATAAAAGTCTACGTTTTAAACTATTCCACAACGATTCCATTAATTCGAAAATACGACAAATTGATCTCGACAAAACGTCCCACGATACAATTCTAAACTGAAAAGAATTCAGCGAAATTTTCCACCATAAATCAACAATCAGTGCATAGCTTAACCCGCGGCTAACTGCCAACCCATTTACATTAACGACAGCGGAACGATACAATTTAAAAAATCTATATTAAAAGACAAATACTAATTCGAAAAATGAAGGTTTCCGATCACGAAAGGAACCGAAAACGCCCATCACATTAATGGAGTGACGAGCTTAAAACTGTAAAATTACCATTCTGTATAAGATTCAGGAATAAAAAAAACCTTTAAAAATTGCTTCGATCAGGGGGTAGGAACGATGAGCACGGAACACGCGCCGTCGAAACGGGTTTAATGGTTCGGAAAATATGGACAATAATATTTTATGTTAAAGTGCTCGTAAGTGGATTAAATAATTGATGTTAATTTAATTTGTAACATTTTCGTAACTTACAATGCACACATCGTAAGAATTGTGCATGTGTGTGTGTGATTTGTCTTATTTGTAGTGGTTAGTTAGATTGCAGGGCTTGACTTCCACAGCGGTAATATTGATAAAAATTTTGGTTAAGAAATTTTGAACGATACACTGGAGTTTCAAAGATGGCAGTCATAAGTTAAGCCAATGCTTAAAAACATGTAGACGATGGGATTGATAAAATTTAAAGAGTTTTGGTTAAAAATAATTGAACTGGTGACTGCAGTTTGGAAGATGGCAGTCATATGTAGAGAAAATGCTTCAGAAAACATGAAGATTCTGAAATCTTTCCGATAGACTCTGATTTGTAGTTTCAGTATTGCAGTTTTTTGGTAGAATTCGAAATTGTTTTTTTTTTTTAATCAGTCCTGTGATGTTGGCGTTAATTGCATACCAGAGTATGTATATTTGAATAAAGAATACATCTTGAACAATTTTGAACATGTGACGTTAAAGAAAATATAATGGATTAATAAATATTTAGTTTAAAGATTTTATTTAAATAAATATAAAATAGTTTGGTTCCATTTAACTAACATAGATTGGTATTCGCCCCACTTTGATTGTCCGTATGTTATCGTGAATCGGTAAAAATCAAAGGCGTTTTGAAATAACAACAACGAACGCGTTCATTGTATTCCACGGTAACAATATTATCGGTCGCCGTCAAGGGTGACGTCAAACTCGTCCTGTGTTCGCCAAACTCAAGTCTCACGTTCAATTGACTACTGATGAATATTTATAATTAAAGTACGACACAACTTAGATGTAGCATCGACAATTTCAATAAAACCGATTAGTGCCGTTATACAACCAATAGAAATATCTCCCTATCGAGCGATTCGACGTTATTCAACCCGAGAGAGCAAGTGCATGTAAATCGACGTGTCACATTGGCGAATATATTAAATCATATGATAATACAAGTTATTACGTTTGCGTAAAGATCATATTCACATAAGAAATAAATATTGATGATTTGGGACAGCGTACTTAATTCGAATGTGATCGGTTTTACGAATTTTGCCGATGCTACATCTAAGTTGTGTCGTACTATATGTACAAATGTACTTATTTATACTAGTTAAAATTGTTTGTATGTAGATAAACTTCGGAACTAATGGTCAGATTCTAACTTTTTTACTGGTAGAGAGCTTTATCAATCTTGATATGAACAAACATACAAATTAATTGTAATATTATTTATTTGTAATGTTCTGTCTTTTTTAATTTGTTCTTGTTATATTGTTGTTATGGCATGTGTTGACATCAACAAAATCGATGTACAATTCAATCCAATAGGGTTTGTTGTTACATCGTATGTTAATAATAGTCAAACATAAATTTAATTCGAACGGGACCTTAACAGTTCAAAATCTCTCTTCGTTTGTTTGTCAAATTTTCCTTTTTTTATGGTATAGGTTGGCGGACGAGCATATGTGCCACCTGATGGTAAGTGGTCACCATCACCCATAGACAATGACGCTGTAAGAAATATTAACTATTCCTTACGTCGTCAATGCGCCACCAACCTTGGGAACTAAGATGTTATGTCCTTTGTGCCTGTAGTTACACTGGCTCGTTTCGCTCTTTTCGTTGTCACGTATGAACTATTGTGCTATTAATAAAAACATTGAAAGGAAATTATCTATGCTCTATTCCGACCATAAGAGGAAAAAGTCAAATAACATTTAAGAGCCAAGTTAACGTTACAATAAAATAATAATAGCATTGTATTATAAATAAAAATATATTAATGATAAACTCTTAATTATATGGAAAAATATTAGTAAATTGCACGAAATACGTAAGTAAGGTTTGTTTATGTTTTTTCCTACTTCCATTGTTATAAGTATTGCTCATGTTACTGTTTAGAGCTGATGATATAAGATCAATGTTCACCATGCAAATTACTTGTAATCCTTAATTTTCAATTTTGATCACCAATCGGTTTTTTTTCCTTTCTAGCCGGGATGGTCCAGTGGTTAGAACGGGTGTATCGTAACCGATGATTACGGGTTCAAGTCTAAGCAAGCACCACTGAATTTACATGTGCTTAATTTTTGTTATTACTTATTTCCTGCTCGGCGGTGATGGAAAACATTGTGAGAAAATCTGCATGTGCCTAGTTTCAACGAAATACTGCCATATGTATCCACGAACCCGCATTGGCGCAGCATGGTCGAATATGCTCCATACCTTCTCCTCAAAAGGGAGGCGTTAGGCCAGCGGTAGAAAATTTACAAGCTGTTAATGAAAAATGTAAAAATAAAGATTTTTTTAATTAATCGGATTGGAACTTTAATACCTATTTTCGAAACGCATGAAGTAGATATGGGTAGTTAGATATTTTTACTTAAAATTATATTATGTAATTTTAAAAAATGCATTAACATTAGTATAAAAGCAGTGAAGTAAAAATGTTTTTCAAACGTGTTACTTGGAATTGAGACTTTTATAACGGTGACTTAGAAAAAATAAAATTCCCTTGCATCGGTTGTAGTCGAACAAAGTTATAGCACGCGATGTTATTTCATTTCCGTGAAGGACGAATGGAACTTTGTCGTATTTGCCTATTTTTTAATCAGTTTAGTGTCACATTTTAGTATTTGTTGTTTATGATTGTGGTTTTAATTTCCGTTCAATCGTATAATCTCTGTCATAATAAAATTGTCCTATGAAATAAAATTAATTTGACAAAAAAAACTCGCTGATTTTCTTTCACCGGTTCTTCTCAGGTCTGGAAGTTACTTTTTCGGAACCGGTGGTCGTGTTTGATTTGACCATCAATAAGAAAGTGTAATGCTTCTAAGTTGAATAAAATAATTTGCGTTTGAGTTTGAACAGACTTTACCAAAATTACGGATCCTGACATTTTTTCTGACGCCATGCCCAAAAACTTTAAATTTTCATTAATATAAAATACTGGGTTTTTCATTCAGGGAATTCTCTATAGAAGTCGACTTTGGAAGCAGTGTTTCGACTTCCGAGTCTACTAATCTACGTAAAGTCGCTGCTCCTGAGAAATAAAATCAGACATCAGCTGTATGAGAGATTGACCGACGTATGGATTGTGGGAGAGAGAAGATAAAGTCTCCTTGTCTTGAGACCAGATTTCCCCTATCCCGAAAAATACTCTAAGGAGCATTTCTGGGCCACCTTACGGATAGTCCAAGACTTGACCATTATCGACGAGGTACCAAAGTGTATTCGAATAGCATTATTTTTCTTTTAATATGATTTAAGTTTTACCAAAACGTTAACCAGACTTTCTCGTCGTTTACTTACCGAAACGGTAGTAAAGTTGAAATATTAACTTGCTTTATTGTGAAGTTTACATCAGTACACAGCAATGGCCTGTAAATGTCCTACTGCTGTGCTAAGGCCTCCTATCCCTTGAGGAGAAGGTTTGGACCATTTTCTATGACGACGCTCCAATTCCGGTTAGGGGATACACATGTGGCAGAATTTCGTTAGAATTAGACACAGGAAGTTTACCTCACGATGTTTTCGTTCACAGCTGAGCACAAAATGAATAATAAACACAAAATGAATAATAAACACAAAATAATCATATGAAACTTCAGTGATGCTCAATTTAGTGAACCTGAAATCATTGGTTAAGACGCATTCTAACTACTGGGCTTATCATCTTCAATAAAATACATTTTATTTTGATCCTATAATCAAAATGTCTATCAGACATACATTGACAATAATTTAAGAATTTTAAATACGAAATACTTAGATAAATATTTTGGAAATTTTATACCGGAAGCCGAACGGAATCAGATTAAATCGGGCAATAATCGTATTTATTTTATTGTTACGTTACCCTTTGGGAGTCACGAAATGCTCGCGTTCTATGCACCAGCTTTTAATTTCCATACTAGTTGTATAGTTTGTTTTGAATAAATCTACCAACATTTACGTTTATTAATACAATTCTGTATGTTTGTATCTCATATTTAGTTCTCTTTGTTTTTGTGTTAAATAAATAAATATCAATATTTACATGGTATCAAACAAAGTCGCTACCTGCCGTCCGTACGATCTTTTAATCCACGCAAGAGATTTTAATGTGGCTTTAATCATTAAAAGGTCGATTCATATTACAATAGAGAAAAGCCAAGTATTTTAATGTTTCTTCCGGGATGGTATCTAGTGTAATATTAACAGTAAAGTAAAAAATATCAACCTTATCTATGACATTTTAAATTTACCTTTTATATAAACTATTCAACTAATTGGATCAATTGTTGAACACTTGATTGATTGTATACCCATGTCTTTGCCCGCTGGCTTGATGCAAGCACGTCTGCATACCACCAACCGACCACCCACTCATCCGATAGTCTTCTGCTACATATCAATATTTGTAATTGTTGTTTTAGGAATCCAGTGTAGTTACAGGCATAATGGACGTATCTTAGTTCTCAAAGTTGGTGGCGCATTGGTGAAGTATGAAATGCATACTATTCAAATCCAAAGTTACGAAGCAACAAAAAGAAAATGGTGGACATATAGATGATAATTTTACTGTACTGTCTTGTTATGGCCTATATAGATATATTTTCTTATCGCTTAATGGATAATACCTTGTGGCATTAAAAAAAGAGCGCGCGTTCGCCTGTCACGGAGGCTTGGGTTTACTTTTTGGCGCGAAGTTTGGGTGCTTCGAAAATACAAAATCTGATTAACAGAAAGTTTGTCGTTTTAGTTTGTTAGTAAGACAAAACAACGATAACGACAACGTTTCACTAAAACGACAATTAATTATTATAAAATAAAATAAATTAAAGTTACAGTTGATTGTTGTCTGTTATCATAAAATCATATATTTAGTAATCAAGTCTTTTTATTTTTTTAAAAGATTTTTTCGCAACTGGTCAATAATATAAGTATGATTGTAGTAATTCAAAATCATACTCTGCAGTGAGTTTCAATTCTTGCATTATATGACAACAAATCACTCATTTGGAAATTCTTAAAAATCTTGAAGAAATAGGTGAAGATTCAAATGATTAGGAATTTTTTCTTTAATATATTTCGAATAATAAGGACTTGTGAATTGGATGGCGCATAGTCAGCACATGTTTTCGGGGTATCGTGATTGAACTAGAATAATTATGTTAATTTTTCCATGACTCCTGGTATCGCAGTTTAATTTTTGGAAAATTCGGCCCCATAGATGAAACACGGAAGCCAAAAGTCGGAGGGTATGATCACTATGGCATAAATTTGTATGCAAATCAGTGGAAGAGCGAGCTCGCGGCAATAATCGGCCGGCGGCGTCATAAATAACGTTTACGATTCGACGACAACGGCGGCAACCCTTGCTGGGAAATTAACGCAACGCGGGAGGTACCTCGTCTTGATATAGTAAGCCGTACTTTAGCACTGTTTATTCACAATGCTTATATCAAAACGTCTAAAAGCTCGTTCTAATTGGATCGATATGCATAATATTTTAAACCACATACACTCGCACGCACACACGCAATTGCACACGTGTGAATAATATACTTAGCCTTATTTATTCTTTGCCCTAGAAATTAAGAAGATATTAGACCAATTTATTTTGTCAGTGATGAGGGATATCTTTTTTTATATTCTTTTAACATACTACATATATTAAGTTATAAAGATTGTCTTTGTGTTCACAATCATGTGAACGCAGTGGTCAGACTAATTGGAGTCGTTTCTTTAGAGATATATATCTCAATAAATTTAAAGAGTTGAGATGGGCCAGTGGTTAGAACGCGTGCATCTTAATCGATGATTTCGGGTTCAAACCCAGGCAAGCACCTTTATATATGTGCTTAATTTGTGTTTGTAATTTATCTCGTGCTCGGCGGTGAAGGAAAACATCGTGAGAAAACCTGCATGTGTCTAATTTCATCGAAATTCTGCCACATATGCATTCCATCAACCCGCATTGGAACAGTGGGGAATATGTTCCAAACCCTCTCCTTAATGGAAGAGGAGGCCTTAGCCCAGCAGTGGATAATTTACAGGCTGTTACTTTACTTTTACTTTAAATTTAATATTTCGTTATTCCTCTGACAAGAAGAGCTGAAGCGCCTAAAATTTAGCTCAATCCATAAATTTCAAGATACGTTCATAATTTCGTAAATTTCATCGTATCCTCTAAAGTTTTAAAAACGAAAATGTCAGTTCGGAAACAAGAGAATATATAAAATAGAGACATTCTAATTCAATTTAGCAAAAGGGTTGTCAGCTACGCGGAATGGGAAAAAAGCGGTGAAAGTAAAGGGAGACTGGATGAAGGGAGGCTCAAAGACATGTTAGGGCGGCGACGTGTCGTACCCGTGCGGTTCGGGCTGCCGAGTAATTGATGCGTTCAAAATTATAAGGTAGCTTTAAATATCGCTTGGGACTCAAAAGAGTACGTGAAACTGCACGTAATACGGTAATGACTGTGACGACATCTCAAACCGTCAAATAGATTCCGTTATGCATAAGTGTATTCAGCTGAGATAAATGTGATTAGATGACGTAACACTTTATCGACGATTGCAGTTTAATTTGTATTTAGATTAAATTAGTAGCCGCCCGTGGCTTCTTTCGCTTTTTGGGGTTATGGTTGTCATGTGTCATGCAAAAATAGAAGCCATTGTTCTTTCTCGGAGCTCAAGTTGCATTCATACCAAATTACATCAAATTCGCTTCAGCGGTTTGGTCGTGAAAGAGCGATAGATAAACAAACAGACAGAGTTACATTTACATTTATAATATTAATATTGATTTCGTGTTTCACCTGAAAGGACAGCTGGATAACTACAGGTTGTCATTTCTTACGTTATTATACATTCTTCAATTTCATTCTTCGATCGATCTTCACGTGTCACATACCATTTATATGTATACCTGAGGTGTATATTTTCGTAGCTCTTTGCAATATCAGTGTAACTTTTTAACCATTGTGAGTTTACCAACTATGTTATAACTTTCATCACTAAGGAATGTTGACATACATTATAAACAATCACTGAATCTTTGAATAATATTTTTGGACAAAAGTATTAAGAAATTTGGTCGCGAAGAAATATTGTGAATATTTTCTAACCATGACCAAAGGTGTTTAAGTTGTAAATCTGTATATACTACCTCCTCCATCACATATTTTCCCGCCAAACTTAAATATTGTTTTGTAACAGTTCCAAGGGTGTGCTAGGTATAATGGGCGTAAAAATCAAGACATTTCCAGTGTTGGAATTGCATTGGCGATAGTTACCACTCATCAACAGGCGATACATTTTATTGTCCGCCTAACTGTTTTATATATAGTCAGGTTCTGTGTCGATAGGCATCAAGTTTGTCAACTTTGAAGGCTTCGCTGAGTTTCTTCAATTTCAACCAATAGCAAATCAAGACAAATATTAGGAAGCATATTCGTGAAGTGGGAAAAATTATCCATATATTCCAATTCTATCTACTAAACCTTCCGATACTGATCGTTATCTGCAGTATAATTTTGAATTCGTGTGTCGTGAAATTAAACCGCGAATGTTTCGTGACGAAGCATAAACTTTAAAAAACTAACCGTCCAGATCTTTTAGGGGAGCACGATTGAGACGTCAAGACATTTGACACAAGAAAATTGGCGAAAGAATATCGTGACCAAGAATTTTGGGGTCTTCGTTTGACACGTGCCACGAGCAAATGCTTCCAAGACTATTTTTCTCACTAATTCATGAGACAGGTCACCTTAAAATTGACATTGACTTTAATTAGAAAAAGTGTTTTTCGCAGAAGCCATTAGGGACATAATTTGTTTGGGATAGAATTTTATCCATTTTTACAAATACCTAATCCTTTTTTTACATGCAGACTTATTATAAAATTAATAATCCTCATCCCAAAATGGCGGGAATGATAATAATTATGTTTTAGAGCACTTTATCTGAGCAAATTGTTTGGAGACGCAAACGCGAAGACATTAGGCATAGACTGCATCAATCAAATTTCGGCACAGTTTTTAGCTTGCATAGTTTTTGATTTCGATATTTTACTTTCTGTGAGGCCAAAAATCAAATCATGTCAATACGCAGTGTTTTGTTTTTTGCAAATATTAACAACTTAGCTTGTATTAAACTATAAGGTACCTTCTATTCATTTAGTCCTATAACGTCAATAATACAACAAAGTCTACTTTTTGCTCTTTAAATTATTAAAAACCGTTATCACACCTACTATTGCTTCCTGTTGAACTTTTGAAGGTTACTCTAGAATATTTTCAGCATAAGGTCTATCTTTTTTATGGTTGGCGGACGAGCATATGGGCCACCTGATGGTAAGTGGTCACCATCACCCATAGACAATGACGCTGTAAGAAATATTAAGTATTCTTTACATCCTCAATTTGCCACCAACCTTGGGAACTACGATGTTATGTCCCTTGTACCTGTAATTACTCTGGCTCACTCACCCTTCCAACCGGAACACAACAATACTGAGTACTGTTATTTGGCGGAAGAATAACTGATGAGTGGGTGGTACCTACCCAGGCGGGCTAGCACAGTGCCCTACTACCAAGTAAATCTTAGTTCATATTTATGCTATTTTAGAGATATAAATTTAGGGGTATAAAATTAAGAGGATGCGATCCTTCCAAACCGACAATTTGATGTTTCGATGTATACTTGCCAAGAACCATGGGAGGGGAGAACAATAATTTTAACGTATAGCGTTGCATAGTAGAATATATCCTCAACAAGAAAATTATGCGAGAAAATTTGAACAAACATTTGATATGGATTATTACATTTCAGAATTTAAATTCGGCCAACGGCCAATTATACCAAATAGTACGGCTTTGTACAACCCAGACAGGTTCCTTGAATTATCAGTAATGATTATAGGTCTATTCAAATATAGCCCTTACAAAAAAAAAGAGTTATTAAGTTTTACTATCCCCTTAAACTTTATTATTAATAATATATGTAGGGTTATGGGAAAATGAGCCACATTTTGGTAAGTGGTCACCGCCTATAGACAATGGCGCTGTAAGAAATATTGTCCATTTCTTCAATCACCAATGCGCTATCAGTCTGAGAAACTAAGTTGTGCTTTAAATTACATGGGTTCACTTATTTCAAACAGGATAACAGTGAATTTTTAAGATTTGACAGGTGACATACGAAGCGACTTTAAGCGAATAGAATGAGCTCTGTTATTTTGGACTTACCGTAATAGAACGTTTGCAGGTAATATACACGAAACATATAATTTTACGTTAGTAAAAAGTTATAAACTCGCATTAAATTTAATCGCTAAATATCGTTTTAAATATTGAATTTATAACGAAGAAAACCAGCCGCAATCGCTTCGTTTGAAATTGCCTACAAATATACAAGACTTAGGTACAAGTTTCGACTTTTATTAAGCATTATTCCTCGTGCCGTGTATCAGTGTAATTCAATGTATCTTCGATATACGATCATCGACGAATCGGTGTTGAAAAGTTTGATATTTTCCGATTTCCAAAGTCGTAATCACATTACTTATAATGTATCGGGACTTGAAAGTTATCGTTCGCGTGAAATGTTTATAACTGTTCGGAACTTCAGGGATGGAACTGCTGGCAGTGCGATCGAGTTAAAGAGTCGTTTTAAATACAAAATCACAAAACAGTTGTATATGAAAATTCATAATCATGATGACAATTTTTCGTGCTATCATATTATTCGTTTTACCATTGTCATTTAAGTGGGCGGATGCTAAAATGGCTTAATTACAATCTTAAGTATACATTACGATGCGCTTTTGCCTAATAATCTAAACATTTTTGTGTTGGCTCAAACGGATTAAGCTTAATTATACTAAAGTTAAAGTAAAATTAGCTTGCATATGTCACTGCAGGGATAAAACTACCTCTCCCTTTGATAAGAAGATTTGGGGTGTTTTCCAACACGATGCTCCTATTTGCATTGGTTGATATACATTTTCGCGATGTTTTCCTTCACCGCCGAGTACGAGATGTATTTTAAACACAAGTTAAGCACATGAAGACAGTGGATTTTTCCTGAGTTTGAACCCGTAATTATAGATTAAGCCTGAACGCAACTAAAAACATCAGTTTCTATTCTAGTTACCACAAGAACGTACTATAAATAGTAGTATATTGACATTGGTCCTTTTAGTACTAGATCAGAGAATTTAAGAAAAAAAAAACAATAAATGATTATTTAGGACACGCCACAATTATAAAAAACGAAATAAGAAAACATATAATAAAGATTTGATGATTAATGATAGTTCTCGTGTCCAATAATGGATGCGCAGCTTACAAGTTGGGTCCCAAAAATTAAACATTGATTTTCAATGTTGCCCTATGTAGTTATGACCGGGTGTGGCAATCTAAATACTATTATACAAAATGACAATTATGCAAATATTTAAAAAATACATTTGTTTTTTACATTCAGAGATAAGATAATTAGTTTTATCACGTTAAGTGCAGTACAATTTAATATAGATAATATAGTTATTTGCAAACTAATATTATTAACATTAAGCTCAAGATTAACTAGCTGTTTTTTTCGACTTCGTACGGATGAAAGACAAGAATGTTTTGTTCAATCTACACTAATATTATAAATGTAAAGGTAGCTCTGTCTGTCTGTCGTTCTTTACTACAAACCAATGAACCGAATTTGATGAAATTTTATATCAAGCAAATTTAAACTCCATGGAAGGACATGTGCTACTTTTTTGGCCTAACATGTGACAACAAAACACCTGAATCGCGAGAGAAGACGCGGGCGAGAACTAGTATCAAATACAACCGAACTACGGTGATACGCCATTTTAATACGTGTATCCTACAAATGATTAAACCCTATATGGTATATTACATTCTTATATCCCAAATTTCACTCTCGTTCGTCGGTGAAGAAAAAGTGTAAAAAGCTGAGATGGTTTTGCAGTGGTTAGAACGCTTTCATCTTAACCGATGATTGCGGGTTTAAACCCAGGCAACCACTGAATTTTTATATTTACATTCATCTCGTCGTGTGGTAAGGGAAAACATTATAAGAAAGCCTGCCTGTATCTAATTTGAACAAAATTCTGCCACATGTGAATCCCCAACCAGTATTGGAGCAGCGTGGTGGAATATGCTCAAAACCTCCTCTGAGAGAAGAAGCCTTGGCCCAGTAGTGGGAAATTTACAGAGTGTACATGTTGTTGTTTGTTGTTCTACGGTGAGTTTCGAGTTTACCACCGATTAATAAACATATATTCATGTCGAAAATCACAAACGATCGGATCATCCACATAACGCGATGCAATTGACAAAATGAATGGGCCAATCAGGTAACAATAAAAAACATGAAAAATATCAGCTACGCCCTTACCCGATGCAAATGGTTCGCATGCCAGAAATGCATTCGGTTGTTCTGCAATTTTCGTGTTAGGCTGTTCACGATGTCGTGTGACAGTATTTTTGATTTATAAGTCTGTTTGTTCGTTACGAAAACTGCGCACGCGAGCACTTGTGATCAATTGACGCTTCTCATAACTTAACCGTTTGTGGTACGGATTCGTTGTTGTGTTTATGTAATATTGATGCGCTTTCAAAGTTAAGTAGACTTATAGGTATGTATACAGCTGTTAATACCATGCACTAGGAAATAAAGCACGATATTTACGGAGAAAGGAGTGTAAACTCTTCCAAGTTTCAAACTTGGAGTTGTCATTGAGATATATAAATATTGGACAACATCACATAGGCACATTACTCTAATCCCAATTTAAGCAGCTAAAGCAACTTGTGTTATGGAAAATCAGAAGTAAAGACAGTACCACAAACATCCAGACCCAAGACAACATAGAAAAGTAGTAAACTTTTTCTACATCGACTCGGCCGGGAATCGAACCCGGGACCTCAGAGTACGCCCCATAAAAACCGGTGTACACACGACCACGGAGGTCGTCATAACAGGTGACAGGTAAATTTCAGTGGTAATAAATATTAAGTCTTTTAAATCTAAGTACAGATATTGTAAATACTGTTAGATTATAATCTATTTCGCGATATTCTGAACTTAAAAGTCGAAACTGATTTCCGATACAACTGTTAAAATATTCGCCATCCTCAAATGTATACGATTTGTTATTAAAATCAGTATCGGTATAGGTGACGTGATGCCGCGTTATCTTATAGAGATTTGCATCTAAGGTAGTTTGAAAAACTCTATTAAAAATACGCAGTATTTTTTATCGGTATAAGTCAACGGTTAATCTGAATTATATCAATATTTACGTATGTTGATATGAAACCACGACTTAAGTAAGATCAGCATCGAAGTTTAGGGAAAAAAGGAAATTAGTCTTAAAAATATGAGAAGTAGCAAATATTCAAAACGCGCGATTTTGACGACAAATAAAATTGAATGATTCGATTTTTGAAAATTGATTGTTTCTAGCTATTAATAAAAAAAAATGATTATCACACCATTTAAAAGCTAGCAGTTCCTATATATTTAATATTAAGTTATTAATTTTTTTTTAATATTATTTTTTAATATTTACATTTTGACATGACATTTTATTTTTAACTGTATTAAACTTACAACATCTTTATATCCTAAGGCCTATCCTAATATTTGGCCAAAAACCAGATATTTTTTTCTTTAATATGTTATATATACCATTTTAGTATTAATTCGTTTGTAAGTAAGGATAAATGGTCTATATAGGTTTGTGTAAATATTATCAGTTTTCTTTTATAATTATTATTTAGGAATTATATAACTGGCTGTTTTAACAAAAAAAAAATATTGTGTATCATTATTAGGGCAAATTTTCTATATAAATGTAATAAGCCAATTCCTACATAGCAAGTTTAAAAGATAATTTATAAAATTAAATAGTAAATTAATTTTTATTAACAGTTTTTTCTATAAAACTCACATTTCAAAACAGTGACAAAATTCAATCTTAACATATCTGTAAAATATATATATGTGTTGGGAAAAAGTGTTTTTTTTTTTAAATGAACAACACAATAAATCAATATGGTCAGAGTATTTAGATAATTATTAGAAATTGTTTCAATTGGAGTTGATTTTTTGTTTTACATATTAAACAAATAAGTTAAGCCATTTTAAAGCTATTTAAAAATAATAAAAAAAATTAAAATTACAAAATGTTTTCTTTTTTAATTTATGTTACAATATTTGTACTCACCTTGGAACTTCTTCTGCCAAGCTAATGTTGCACAGAGAAGTGCTAGAGTTTTGCCAGTTCCCGTGGGACTTTCCACCATACAATTTTCTTTTCTATTGAGAGCACATATAACCTAAAAGAGAAAAAAGATTTTATATTTAAAACATGAAATTATGTAATATATAAATAACTGTAGCTCATATTTAAATCATATATATAGCAACCATTTATTATTTTGACTTAATATACATAGAATACTTTGTTATATACAACTTTATAAATTCTCAGGAACATAATTAATTAAATATATATGTTTAACATAAACTTCTAATAATGTTTTAAGGTAAGTAAAGTTTCAAATAAATATATAAACAGACTGCTAATTTGTCTGAGCTTGATTTTAGGGCTCATATCACTATACAACATATATAGAGATATATACAGAGTAGGTTTAATACTATGATTATAGTTATAATTATATGAATAGCATTTGAAACACTCAGATTCCTTCAGTGTTCTCTTTACCATTGAGCATGCATTGTACAAATGATGTAAGAGTAAAGTCTGTGGTTCTCACCCGGGGTCGAACCGGAAATTTCGCACACAGACTTTTAACAATAAATAAAAAAATTGACTACAAATGTTGGTTTTAATTAAAACAGCATGTGAACCGTCTCATACAATATAAAATATTATAAACCAATTACTTTGGACATTACAGCCTTTTGACAACTATACGGGTCCACGGGTAGGGTGACTTTAACACCTTCCATAGTAATATCATGCTGCGGTTTATTTTGCAATGTCTTTGTTTCAACTTTAGTAAAACATCCTTTCCCTTTAGATGTTGTAGGAAAAAGATTCTTTATAATACCCCGCCTGGCCATTTTTACGTCGGACTGTGAAGGTTCTTCATCCTCATCGTCGGACAAAACAATCGTGTTACTCATATTAGGAACCTCTATAAGAGAAGGTGTTACATCAAAACTATCATCATCGTCAGATATAGATATCGGCGAAGACATAGTTAAGTCTAACAAGTAACAAACTTTACAGCAATATTTAACTTAACTACTTCTTATTTAAACTGAGGTTACTACAATATATTTACTAAAGTAACTCTAGGTATTTTAAATCAGTAATTTCATTATTAAGGCACTTATAAGTATATTTTAACTAATGAAAACAATGTATACTTAAAACGAAACAACTAAGGTGTAATTGTATATTTTGAATTTTTTTGACATTGACAGTTTGATAAGGGAATGACGTTACTGGCTGCGTTCGGAAATATTACTTAGAATGTAAAATTGAATACCGCTTTAAGTTACACGCCTAAAAAAGTCTCGAATATCTTAATCGAGTTCCAATCAAAATTTGCTTACTAAATATTTAATATTTGTTAAAATTAAAATAAAGTTTTAATAAAATTTTGTCTGTTATAGAACAAATTTCAATGTCAACATTTCTCATGTTTCTTTGTAATGTTTTTATTATTAATAATTATATATTTGCTGTCCAACAAAAATATTATTTAAATGAATAATAATGGTATAAAAAAAACACATGAGTTTCTTTACTAAAATAAAATGACATACCAATGTTGTAAATTTATTTGTTTTTATTATGTTGTTGTATCCTCTTGACGCAAAAAGCAACATGTAGTAGATAAAAAGCACAAAGCTTAGGAACTTGCAAAGCAGTGCATAATTTAAACGAATTATATAAGTTAAAACGTATTATACTATTTTTTTATAAATTTAATAGTAAAATTTCTTCGACGAAGCTTTTATTTGGCACATCAACTTCGAACATGAATGTAGTTTGGATAGGCTGGATCAAAGCTAGTTTTAGACAGCATCGTATCCACTGTTGCAGCTTGATAATCGTACAAGCTGTAATATAATAATTAAGCTAAGAAAGTTACTTTTTTCTAATATTATAATCGTGTAAATGTTAGGTTGCAATCAATAAATTACTTTGATGCTCACTAAACTACCGACATTTCGTGATTCTGCTTGAGCGTTGTATTTATCAAGTCCATAAAGAATAATCGTGACTGTTTTTTTTATTTTAAACGAAGAAACTGTATTTTACAACCTTCAGCAATTGTACTTATTAAAAAATGACAACGATGTTTTTTGATATTAAAAAACAAAGTAAAGGACAACGTTTTTTTACTTCTTTTCGTAAACAATCGGGATTCACAATTGTGGTGATAATTTTTTTGTCTTAGAAATTTATAAAAGTGAATAATTTCTCTTACAATATTAATAAATAATTATATGCTATGATTATTTATTACAAACAGTAACTAAACACAAAATGCATATCGTATATCTACAGAGTAATAATAATAAAACAAGATTATATTATTAGTTATTTTTTACTTACTTATACTTCATGTAAAGGTACACAATTGGGAAGTATCCAGATGAAAAGTAAGATGCATGGTCTTTGATTAAGATTAAAAATTAAACTTTTATTTTTTTTCTACTAATGCTTAGGAGGAGGAGCCATAAACATGTAGGAAATTAAAGACAGAGCAACAGCCCAGCCTAACCAACACATTTTTGAAAAATAATACTAAAATTTTGAAGGCCAACTAAAAATAATTAGTCGTCACGTTCGTTTTAAATAATTTTAAATGTTGTGACTGTGTCATATTGTCAAATGTCATATTTCTATCGATAATTTTTAAAGATTAAAATATTATTGCCGTAATAATAAGAAATATTATTACCGTAGTAATTTGTATTAAATAATATGATCTAATTATTAAAGTGCTATTAAAAAAAAATATAATTATTTACTATTTTATTTATCACTTTTAAAATAAGAAAAAATAAATTGAAGACCGCATTAACACAGGAAAGCATAAAAAAAAACATAAATGCAGTTTATCGTTTTACCCACCATTAACGATTTGGCATCATGTAGTTAATATGTCTGGCTGTTTAGAGTGTTGCTGTTGCAGCGTCAATTTCCCGCCGAAATACGGCGCCATTATACGAGTGAGTTGTCAACAGAGGTTATGGTGCGTTATAATTTGGTTTATAACCCAACACCACGTCGTTTAGCTAACACAATTAATGTAAGAGTAACTGTATCGATTTTAAGGGTATCGTATCTTTTTAAGAATTATGTAGCATTAAGAGTACTCAAATTGGATTAATCGTACTTTGTTGCATATTTTCTATATACATACAGTCTACAGAGAAAACATTAAAACCAGAATTTTGAATGAGAACCAACATATGAAAGGTAAGGTAGTTGTGTACAATTGTTTTAATTTTAATATTTTTTTACAATTCGAGATCTGATAGTAAGTCTTCTCATTCGCGCTTTAAGAAATATTAACCATTTCATACACTGCTAATGCGAAACCAACTTTGGGAACTAAAGTGTAATGTCGCTTGTGCCTGTAATTACCCTGGATATGAACCCGAAACACAAATATAAGTAATTCTCTTTGGCGGTAGAATATCGGATGATACCATTCAATATAGGATTTCACAAAGTATTGTCACCAGGTCACGAAGTCAAATAGCTGTATAATGTGATAATTCATAATTCTGAAGTTCACTTGAAAGTTTATAAAATCTTAATTCTATATTTCCGTGAATGTGTTTTGGGCTGAAAAATTTATAATTGAGATCAAGTGTGAGTCAAGATTCATCAACATTATAGGAAAGTTACTTGAATCGTCTTATATCTTGGGAAACATATTTGATTGCACATCAAATATGTTTCGCAGTTTACATATTTAAAATAATTTCAATTGATGGACGTGAGAGCTTCATTTTAATTAATAAAAACATGCCCTTTCAAACAAAAAAAGAATTGTCAAAATCGGCCCAGCCATCTTCGAGTAATTCGGTAACATACATAAAAAATAAAAAAAAATAAAATAAAAAAAGGCCCCGACGAATTGAGAACCTCCTCCTTTTTTTGAAGTCGGTTAAAAATAAGTTTGAATTTAATTATTATTTAAAAAAGAAACCACTCGTTTCTGGTCTTTTAAATTTGTCTAGCTTAATCACAGTATATTATTTATGATTTATTGCACGAAAGTAAACGACAAAGTTTTCAAATCAAACCAGTAGAGATAAATAGAAAAGTGTAACTAAATTAAGTATGACACAACACCCCACTTTTCGGTCCATTCAACAGTTTACGTCCGCCTTTAATACGACGCCAACAAATTGGTGTTCGTCATAAATTATACTGAAGACATTGCCCTTGCTCCCCTACCCGTTCCGTCTGTTGCTATTACAGATAAATAAATTATTTTGATATAGACGAATCATACATACGTTTCTATGACACCTCATTTTTATAAAAATATATCCAATTAATCAATTAATGATTATTTTAAATTACTATTTATTCTACTGCAAAGTACTTAACCAACGTTAAGATCTTTGCAATTTCGTTTTTATTATCTATAAAATAAAGGGACATTACAAAGACTTGTAACTGTATATAATTATAGAACAAGTCTGAACTCTCAAACGCGTCCTCAGCAATTATGAAGGTGCTTTATTACTTTTGCTCTATTTTATCAGCGTATGTCGCTACTATTACATCCAAAATATATATCAATTATAGACCTTATTCCATTCTAATAAGGAAGATAAGTTGATACTATTTTGCTAGGGTGATATTTGATTTTCTAGTTAATTTGATGGGAAAAGTTGTCGTATCGAACTCATTTATATAGGAACATTATCAGTAGGGGTTCGCGCGGATTCCGGGCGGTCAATGCGTCTAAGATTGATATCGCGAGAAGTGAAATGTGTTTGTTGTTGTAACGAAACATTTTATTGGTACAATCGATGATCCCTAGAGAAATTGTTAATTTGTTTTATCTGATGTTCAAAGAATGCGCGGTTAAATTGTAATAAAAGTTGGAAGATAACCGAGGACGATAGACGGTTAAGATTTATCGTTAAATTAGATTAACGCGTTGTTTTACTGTCTGTATTGAGATGATTGTCTCGAATTCAACTCATTTTATTTCATACTAATTGTCGCTCACGGCTTCGCTCGCGTTATACTCGCGGTACTTGGTTGTTAGATGCTCGGCAAAAAAAGTGGACAATGTCCACCAAATTTCATTAAATTCGGTTCATTGATTTGGTCATGAAAGACCGACAGACAGATAGACAGACTGACTATTACTTTCACATTTATAATACTAGTTTAGTAGTATAGATTCACCTAAAAAAAGTCACGTAATTAAGCGTGGCTTGAATGGAATCATATTTCAAACGCAAATCAGTGCAGTTTTGTTATTTATAGATTTATTAAATTAGGTCAGTTTGCGTTGCAGTAGACCCAAAGGATCCATCTAATAGACTACGCCCGGAAATCTACTAGTGCAAATCAACAGCATTGTGACTAACAGGCAACACCCTTTTATTTGAAGATGAGACGCGGTCGGACACAATGAACCAATTCAGTTTGAGCGTTCGAGCGATAAAACACGGTTGATTCTACACATGTCCCTCGCTTTTCAACGGCCCTCAATTTTATAGCACATTGACAGTTTTAATAAGAAGTATTTCAAATGGGTACATACCCAAAAACCAGTCATTTTGAAAGTTCCTAATAGTAAATAACTCTCCAGGTACTCGGCGAGTCTTTTACCCGCTGAGAATTTGGGCAGTAACGCGAAACTAAGGTTGACATCAATATAATTGTCCGAAACTTTATTATAGTATATTTGTTTGTGTATTTACATGCGTCTGAGTAGATGTAAGTGTTGCCAGTGTTAATATACTGTTTTAATTGTGACAGATACATATAATATTTATATTTTTTATACGAGTAGGTGGGCAAATGGGTCATCTAAGGGGCTAATTTTATTAAGGCTATAGGATATATTAACAATTCCCCACATTTCGAATGCGTTACTTTGGGGATTACGATTTCATGTTCCTTTCACTGAGTCAATGATCTTGCAAGTAGGAACATAACAATACTAAGTACTATTGTTTGACGGAACAGTATCTAATATGTCGGTGGTATCTATGACGGTAGGTGCGCACAAAAATGTACCACCAAGTAAAGGTATAACGCAAGCTAAATCGTTTTAAACTAGAATTCTTACGACGTATTTAATACAGCATACATACCTTCAAACGTATTGTTATTTGTAAATATTATCCTCTATATGATCATTAGCTTAAAACAGCAAAAGTATGAACTATCAAATAATTCTAAATTTAAATTTTAATATTTTTTTACCAGTTGTTACAACAAAATCATGTCAGGGAATAGGAATCCTTATGTAGATCTCAATTCCAGCTTAATCTTTCTCTTGCAAAACTGAATTTCATATAACTTGACAACTGAACACCTCTACCTGGGTGTATTTATTGTATGTAAGAACATGAAAGGAGTAAAATGACATAGTCCTCGAGCATATACTAATAGGAGAACCCAGTTGTATCATGAGGAAACGGAGAAATTCACTGATACAGGAGTAATAAAATTTGTTCCGTCAAAAAAGACTAATTATAATTGGTTCGAGTTATCAAATGTCCTCGGAAGCAGGTTTGTAACTCTAATTGGTCATTAAAGTATGAGTAATTAGTTTCATATCATAAACATAAAACACAAATTTAATGCAAATGTCATTTTTACTTCAAATAAATCGATGAACTCATGGATAACTAACAATGACTCAAATATTTTTTGTATATTTTATGCTTGATATTTAAGAGATTTGGAATAATCGAGTAAGAACTTAACTACATAATAAGTGTCGTTTTTTGTAATCTTTAATTATTGAAAATGATACAGATTAAAAATATGAATGATTAACAGTTTTAGTTATAGCTATCATAAAAATTAATAGTACTCCGCAACAAAAAATTGCAATTTCATTAGAAGAACGATTAAAAGCAAGTCAATTATATTTCTTATGGCAACATTTACAGCTTTGTCTCCAACAAAGCGTGAATCCCCTTCGATACTGTTGCGAACGACATATGTCGCTAACATTGGTGAAACCGTTTAAGCATTGAGCAGAGACCGTATGCTCAGTGATTATCACTTGCACATTCTTCTATTTTTTAACTATAACGATTTTTTCATCAAATCAAAATAAACTTTATTCAAGTACTTACAAGCACTTTTGAATCGTTATTTTACAATTAAGTGAAGCTACAACCGTTCCGGAAAATAGATTCTACCGAGAAGAACCGGCAAGAAACTCAGTAGTTACTCTTTTTTAACATTTAAAAAATACAAAGTCATGTTAATTAAATACAAATATTTAAATTAATATATCCTGCTTGGAAGTCAACAGGTATTAGTTCAATATTGTAATATTTTCGGTTGCTTAACAACTACTTACTTAACAAAACTAGCTTAATTTTCGCAGATCACAGTGGCATCTACCGAGTCCAATCAACACTCAAAACTCACTTAATCATCAAAAAGATAAAATAGTCACGAAAATCGGTTCAGTTATATACACATATAGAGAAAATGTATGTATGTCTCCGTAAGATTACAAAATTCGTTAGTTTACAATCCGACGAAACAGATTTCGACAGTTTACAATTTGAAACGAATTTTGTAATCTTACGGTGTCATATACATATAGGGAGATAATCTACAATATTAGCTTGCAAAATTATTTATGGTTAATATAATAAGTTGTATTTAAAAAAAATATATACCAAATTATCTTTTCTATCACTATCAGTTCTTCTATATATGTTTTAGTATATTTCATTACGAACATCTTATCTTCAAGCAAAACTTAAACACATATCACAAACCAAGCCTCATCTCTAACACCTACACTAACATCATTCTTCCCATGCCTCGAAAGTATCGCAAGAAATTAATTTTTATAAATGGTATCACTTTTAATTTTTAAAATGACGACGTGTAACATTTAACGATAAAAAGCGGTCCATGGAACAGGAATCCCGTACCTATAGTTCCTGGTAGTGTTAATGCTATGAAGAAATGTCTACTGAGGCTCAAAATATGCTGTACCGGACATATTTATGGAAAGCCGGCCGGTATTCTACACCTGCCAACGCCCCTGTAGGTCGGCCGGCAGATAGTTATCGAATAGGTAAAATTCGAAAAATTGTTATCTTTATTTGGTATGGCCATTATACGCATGATTGGCACTTTATCTTTCACCGTGTGTGCTGTTTTCTCATTTAAACATGTTTTATTTTAATCAAACGTGTCGCTCGGAGCCTTAACGTAATTAGACTGGCGAAGAGTGGTCGGATTATGTGCGTCGTATTAAGTATCAAGGAATGTTTATACAGACAGATACAACGAGGAATGTTTTTTGTGTAGGTAATATATTGTCTTGCATTTAATGTACTTTTGAACCTTGTAAAATAAAATAAGTTTATTATAGTTTTGCTTTTTAAGGAACCCGTTCGTTAAACAACCCTTATGACAGTTCAATAAAATAAGCCTTCAATACACCAACAGATCTATTAACTTTCAAAGGCCCCATCCGCATTAATTTTTCGTGGTTTGAAAAACCTACAGATCTAAATTCACTTATAAAAGTCCCCTCAACGCTAAATTGTCACGGTTTTAATATGTCTAAGTAAATGCAAACTAATTTGTATTGTTTTGCTGTCTTTACTTTTAGTCGTACGATACACACTAAGGCATATCTTGTAAGCACGAACGTCACACACTCACACTTATGCACGCCGATATTAAATTAACGTAGAAGGGCGCGCCTTCGTGTGTTGATCTATACCTACTCGTAGTTGGAATTTCTAGCGTTTTAGAAAGATCTGATGAAATCAAGTAATAATTTTAGATATTGTTTACAATAATTATTAGAAACTGTGTACGGTCACCAAAACAAAATGACGTGTTTTTACTTAATCTTTGCAGTATTATGTAAAAAAACTGTCGATTAATAAATTAGAAATGTTCAATTTAAATTTAGAGTCGAGATGGCCCAGTGGTTAGAACGCGTGCATCTTAACCGATGATTGCGGTTTCAAACCCAGGCAAGCATCGCTGATTCATGTGCTTAATTTGTCTTTATAATTCATCTCGTGCTCAGCGGTGAAGGAAAACATCGTGAGGAAACCTGCATGTGACAAATTTCATAGAAATTCTGCCACATGTGTATTCCACCAACCCGCATTGGAACAGCGTGGTGGAATATGTTTCAAACCTTCTTCTCAAAGGGAGAGGAGGCCTTTATCCTAGCAGTAAGAATTTGCAGGCTGTTGTTGTTTAATGTAAGGGTAACCTGAATGTATTTTTAATGAAAATTTATCAAACAACCTAAAACACTGTACATTGAGAACCCATTCATAGTTCGAATGTAAACAAGGAGAGAACGCTAACGTAACAAATAAAAAGCTGCTGGTGAATTTCAGCGAAGTTTAAATAGAAATCGGTACACTATAAATGTGTTAATATAAATATTGAATCGGAGTTCCGCCCGCATCCGCGAAGTTAGCGCGAACTATGAAGCGGAGTGTTTGTTCCACACTTTCCCTCTCGAATGTTCCAGAATACTATCTCTCACAACTTTCATATTGCTTTCATTTCACCAGTTAGGTGAAGTTCTGTACTGAAACTTAACTTGAAAAATAGTTTGTTAAACAACTGACCATTTGTAGTGGCACAAATAATTACTTTATTTAGTCGTTTATAGTTATGTTTGAGAATTAGTAATTAAAATAAATACCCCATAGACATGTCATATGATTAAAAACTACATAATGACGCTTTTCGTCAACTGATTATTTCGAGTGATACTATAAAGAGAAGGACATTTTTGTACGATACTTCATTTAAGTAATTAACTTTAGGCGTTTCGATCAAATCAAATTTATATTAATTACCTATAATAGTAAATTTCCTTTGTCACGGTTGAGCAAGGTTTTAAATTTTAATTTTATCTTCACAAAAATAATGGGGTTGATCTATTGATTTAATGAAAGTAGGAAACGTATCAATTGAAAAGATTTATAAAATACGTGAATAGCCCAAGTGGCATATGAAATAAATCTAAAGGTACATTTTGTAATCTACCTAAATTTAATGTGACACGCGCCCCTCAGACAAAAGCGTGAGGTTGCCGTGACCCAACACAATAACCATATGATCGAACCTGTCACCTTAATGGGTTTCCGATTGCGCTAACGCCACTGTCTCTGGTGATGGGGTGGCTTGAAATACGGCAACTATCAGCTATTGATACGTACTATTATGATAGGAGTCCAAAACGTCCGAAAATAAATTACTGTAATTGTATATATATAGGCGAGATGGCCCAGTGGTTTGAACGCGTGCATCTTAACCGATGGTGGCGGGTTCGAGCACCACTGAATATTCACGTGCTTAATTTCTGTTTTTAATTCATCTCGAGCTGAAGTGAAGGAAAGACATCGTGAGGAAACCTGCATGTGTCTAATTTCATAGAAATTCTGACACATGTTTATTTCACCAACCCGCATTGGAACAGCGTGAAATATGTTCCATACCTTCTCCTCAAAGTGAGAGGTGGCCTTAGCCCAGCAGTGGGAATTTTACAGGCTGTTGTGATTGTTGTATTGTTGTTAAATTAAATACTTGTTATCTTTTGGTCGGTAGCGTTACGTCGTAAGCTTGTTTGTTTGAAGTAAAAACTTAGATATGCGTTTACGTTAGTCTTCAGCGAGTGGCTTTGTTTTATCCCCCTTTTTCTAGGCTTTGGTATTTACGAGCTGATACAATCTATGTAATAATAATTGAAAGCTATTTTATCCTGCGTAAGATCTATATAACCGTTGAGTATGTACTCCGGTTTTGCAAAGTGAATTAATCTCTCTTGGGATGATACAACTCCGCAGATGTTAAATAATCATTAATAAATAAAGACAATTGCTTATATAAATGCTAATATAGATATTTAAAAGTGTTCTTTTTTTCAGCCAGTATCATTACTTTTTTCAAAATATTTTTTTTTTGTTAGTGTGTGTTAATAGAAGACAAATGGATTTCTTAATAGTTCATTACTTTCAACAGTCAGAGGTAGCTTTATAGATAGACATATTACATCTTTATATGCATAATTATTCTGCACTTAATTATGTAATTAAACTTCTCTAAAACGATTGGAACAATTTCAATGATATTTTTGTGTAGCATTGCCATAAAGAAATCAATAATATTCTTAGGTATATTATTCGGATAAAGTCAAAGCAATTAGTTAAATATCTATGTAAATCTTAAAAGTTAACGTAAGTGACCAATTAATAAATAATGACTTTGATTAATTAATAAATTAACAAAAAAATGTAAAACATATGAACAAAGCAGATTAATTCTAACTATGAAAGTCGACATCTTACTTAAGATAAATATATTAATTAAACGTATTAGATTGATTGATTTGTATCGTTAAGATAATCAATTGTTATAATAATTCGATTAAAACCAACATATAAACATGCGTCCCTTTGTTGTCCATACGAACCAAACAATAGCGACGGGCGCATATAAGTGACCAAGCGATTATCTAAGCCTGGTGATTAACAGGAGATTTATGAGAGTTAGCTGTCGCTTTGCAAACGGCTATCTATTTTGTAACTATAGGTTTGCTTGTACTTCAAACTTTAATTCATCAAACGTTGAAAACAGAAGGGAAAGTTATGAAAAACTTCTCGATTCATTGCTTGGCTAATGTCTTTTCTTCGGTAGATGTGATCAAGCGCCTTCAACGCAGCTACAGTGAGTTGTGAAATGTTCCTGGTTTAAAAAAATAACAAACATTAAGATGTCAGATCATAATAAATTTACTATTGGAATACAATACAATATAATATATAACAAAAATGTTTTTAATATAATCATATTTTTTGCATACGTCAAATTAAAGTTCAATCAACAATATAAGATGCAAAAAATTGTTATGAAGAATTAGAAGCTAAATGTTTACAATTGCATTTATTTAATAACTAGCTGTGCCCGCGACCTTGTACGCGTTTGAATTTAACAAAAAAAAAATGGTATATTCATTTTTCACTGTATTTATATATTATGATTATATCTGTTGCGTACAGCCCTTCCTCTTTCTCTATCTGTTTCTCTTCTCTACCTTAAGTTGCTGGAAGAGATCGCTATTTTAGCGATATTTATTTATTGGTGTACAATAAAGGGTGATCAACCACCGTTCCAAATGTAGGTTGTACCAAGTAGAACCGGCAAGAAACTCGGTAGTTACTCTTTCTAAACATTCAAAAATATGTCATACATATAGTCATAGTAGTGAAATACAATTATGTAAGTAATATATCTTGCGTGGAACTCAGCGCCAAGCATTTTTAAAATCTATATAATATCGTATTGAAAAGTATGCCTTCTTTCCCAATTTATTTTTTACAAATGATTTGAATTTATGAAATGGCAGAGTTTAATATAAACAGCACAAGGAATCATGGGCAACGACGCAATCATAATAACCCAGTGCAATGTTTAGGGTACACCAGCTTTTTGTATTTAAAATCTAAAATATTTGATGAATAAAATTTGTTTGGTAGCGTTCCATTTCGGGGTACATATACAATCTCTTTACGTCAACTATATGACACCTAGAATACAACATTGCTCGCAAGTATATTAAAGAAAGAAAAAATAAAAAAAAAAAACAAAATTTGCGTTTTGTTACTACAAAGATTAAAATTAGTTATAATATATCAAACGCACAGAACGAAAGGAAAGTGAAAAACTTCGTCAATCAAAGTAACAAATTGCCTCTATTTGCACTGATAAACACATACAAACACAACCAGATATATCATACTAGCGTTGATGACATGAAAATTGACAAAAAGACAGAAATCGCGTGCACCGCCACGCTTTGTTTAATGAGATTGCGAGTATTTTTTTTTTCGTATATTTCCCTTTGAAAAAATGACGGCAATCATTCAAAAAAGGGGGAAGATGGTAAATCGTGTATCGTGCTGTCGTTTTGTTTTGAGCGATGCGTGTCGAACTTATTTCTAAATTACGTGATAATGGCGCAGTTATCGTGTTTAAAGATAAACATAAAATAAAAATAGATAAGGATATACTTGTGCTTTTTCGGAAATTACATGGATAAGATCTAAAGGATAACTATAATAAGCCGTGTAGACATTAAATAAATATCAGCATTAGAGTTATTCAAAGAATTGGACTGCTATTGATGCCACCTAATGGTTAACAGTGTCCATATACGGACATTTACAAGACAAGGAATCAATTCCTTACATCACTAATACGCCATTGGGAACCAAGACTTTATGTGCTTTGTATGACTGTTGTTACACTGGCTAACTCATTCTTCATACCGGAATTCAACAATACTAAGTAAAGGTAAAATATAAGACAAGTGGGAGATACCACCCAGACCTAGACTGATTTCCACAAAGGTTTACCGCGTGTTTAAACTTTTTTTTAAATCTAAATAAAAAAAAGAAAACATTTAAATTTCGAATGTCAACATTTATAATCTTCTATGCCTTCAACAAGAAAATAGTTATCAATTACTTTTTCATTTTGATGGTTTACAATCTATGTAATTAAACTTTTCTAAATATATTTATAACAATAGAATTATCTGACATAGAAATATTTTTCCTTTGTATCAGGTGTTGATGGCGATGTTAACACGCTATTACTGTGAGTATAAATTTAATCACTAGCGACCAGTTTACATGGCGGTAAAATTTAATACATTAGAACGAACACATTCGAATTTCGAACATTTTTGATTTGAATGTACGGATGAAAATACAACGTAATTTGTATTTCTTTTTAATAAAAAAAATCTGAATATATTTACAATAAAATTTACAGCAAATACGAGTGCAGAACACATGTTTTAACGCCGCTCTGATGATGTACTGTGACCTAAACGGTATATGTTGGATGGAGATGTCACTTTTATAAGATGCCTGTCATATAAATATAATATAATCGGTAGTACATTTTTCAGTAATCGATGATCGGCTATTCAAACATACAAAAAGTATTCCTAACAAACGTAAGTAACGTAACGTAAAAATTTATTCGTTAATAATTTTAAAATATTTAAATGTAAATATGATAATATCTTAGAAGATACAATATGTAATAATTAAACGTGTTGTCCATGTAAACCTTGCTGTGTCCCAGTGTCACCGGCGACCAGGTGTTGTAATGCTATTAATATCAATTGAACATCGCCCGTCTGCTCGCCGACCACCATACTTTGACCCTGGCACCCCTCTAACACATATATTTAAACGCGACAAACTCGCAATTGTCCTGTAGGACATAGGTCAAGATAATTCGGAAACGAAATATTTTATGAGTCGATTTCCGTTTTACGAAGTGTAATGCGATTTTACGACTAATTCCCTACCGTATGATGGCGGCCGCTCTTTTTTTTAAATTGACGAAATTTATCGTTGTCATTCGAATCGTGCTTAGGCTTCTACAATACACTTTTCATTTCCTTTACCCGAAATGATGAATATATTTATATTAATAAAACGTACGACTTAGCATACTTTAATATATCAGCTGATATATTAGTAACTCGTGGAAAAATAAACCGATGTTAGTACGACTGAGGATCCATTATTTGACGACTTCCGTGGTCGAGTAGTGTGTGCACTATACACAGTATTCATGGGTAGAGACTCAAAGGTCCCGGGTTCGATTGCCGGCCGAGTCCATGATGAAGTTCATTAGTTTTCTATGTTCTCTTGGGTGCTTGTAGTATCCTCGTTACTTCGGATTTTCCATAATAAAAGTGCTTTAGTGACATTTAGATCAGAGTAATGTTTGTGATGTTGTCCAATATTTATTATTTTTTATTATTATATAGTCTCGTTTCTTATGACTAGTATAATTAAAAATAAAAATCTTTTCTAAACAACGAAGTGAATTTGTAAACAATCCTATATATCCGCTTCTTTGAATGACATAATGTTTAATTATCTCGAGCTGGAAGTGAACGATTTCAGTTGTCACTACCATTCACCATTCATTCGATCAGTCGCAGGCGCCCCAAGATTTCTCGCATGAAGCAGCCGACCGAGAGAGTCAATAAGGGCGGCGAATGAAGGGATGTTTGCGGATCGAACGCTGAGACGCAATTATATTAAGATTACATATTTATCTCCCGAAACGGACACATTTCTTGTAGGTCTATCGGGGGCTGGGATTTACGAGAGGTGCTATTACTATTATTTAATTTTGCTTAATATCATAGGGAATTAAATAATAATAATAACAGCCTGTAGATTTCCACTGCTGGGCAAAGACCTCCTCTCCCTTTGAGGAGAAGGTTAGGAGCGTATCCACTAACCCGCTTATTCAACCACGCTATGGAGCAGCGTGGCGGTGATTCACATGTGGTTTGCCACATGTGATTAGATTTACCACCTTTGATACTAGTTACATGTTAGATTACCACCTTTGATACTAGTCGACTATATATACACCATTTTAAAATGGCATCAAATGGGTATACACCCATTAGTGGATTCAAATATTGCTTTTCCCGAGGGCCTTTGAAGACCAGTCCTCTAAATTACGCACTTACTTTTTGGGTACTCACAATATACCGTTATGTCATTGTTATTCTATGGCCTTAAATCAAATCAAATCAAAATAAACATTATTCAAGTAGGCTTTTACAAGCACTTTTGAATCGTCATTTTACAATTAAGTGAAGCTAACACCGGTTCGGAAAGTAGATTCTACCGAGAAGAACCGGCAAGAAACTCAGTAGTTACTCTTTTTTAACATTTAAAAATACAAAGTCATATTAGTTAAATACAATTATTTAAATTAATATATCCTGCGTGGAAGTCAACAGGTATTAGCTCCACCCTTTTTTTCATCTATAAAATCTTGTATTGAAATTGTATATTGAAAAATTTAAAGTCCTGTGATTACTTGTCTATCTTTATATATATACGTTAAAATGTCCAAAGTATGGTATTAACATCTCTCTAGTTATCCACCCCTTGGACATTCGCCTGATATCCAATATTGATTCCGGGATCAGTGGCGGACTGCGGACGATCTTATCATTATTTTAAATGCTCCTTTCTATGCCGATGTGGGTTCTGTTTGGCTGTAAATTTGTTTTATTCTATATATATATATATTACATATTATACATTTATATTAAACGAAGATAATAGTAAAATGAAATAGTGTTATCATTGAAGTTAATATATTGTTATCATTGAAGTTATTATACTTGAGCTTTGTCAAGCCCGTCTAGGTATCACCCACTCATCAGATTTTATACCGTCAAACGGCAGTTTCTAATATTGTTGTGTACCGGTTTAAAGGATGCCAGTGTTACTAAATGCACAAGGTACATACCATCTAAGTTCCCAAGTTTGGTAAAATCGTTAACATTTCATACAGCGCCATTGTCTATGGTGTCAATGGCTAAGCCTGTATAATAAAATATCAAAGAATTGAATTTATAATTTTATATGTTATAAAACTTACCTGCTTATTGGTATTTTTGTGTATTTATTAGTGCTCGTTTTACAAATAGTAAGTTACAAGCATATCGGGAACTAAACGATTACCTTATAGCTTTTTGTTTTGTGACTTTAATAGACAAAAATGCGTTGAGTTTCTTTTTTTGGTTCCTCTCGTAATTTTAACACAAAAAATTGTAAATTATGTTCCCAGGCTTCTTAATTTGTATATATAAGATTGTTTTAATAAAAAAAAAAGTTTAATAACCGTCTGGACTGGTAGCAAGAATGCTACCAGCATTTCCCCGTTAAATCACAAATCCGATCATATAATCCTTAAAACTAATTTGTATTATTATTTGTCTACGTGTATTAATTTATTTAAATAAAGCTAAATCTGTCATCTCAATGCCTATCTTACAAACGTTATATCTGCCTCATAGCTTAACATACAAAGCTATGATATACAACAGTTAGTAAAATATCGTTCCGTTGCTTCCCGTTGTCTCACCTGACTGCGCGCGCGCAGCCGTGAAATAGCGCCACTGTGCCGCACCCGTACAATGCCACATGTCATGGGAATCGATTACATTAGCGGATACATTTAAATCATTATCATATCGATATATTTCATTTGATTGTACGAGACGAAGGGTTCCATTCGGTCATGTATGATTTATTATCTGTATAATACGTTGACATGTCATTGAATATAATCTATTATTTTTATATTCTGAGAATCTTAATATTTAAAATTAGAACCTTCTGTAAATATGTACCTGGTATGTAGTTTTGGGGATACATAATATCCTCATTGTAATCAGGTTCTAGAATCACGTGTAGTATTTCCTAACTCCAGGTTTTTGTTTAGGTTTTTGGGATTGTCTTGCTAGAAAGATTGATACCATTATAGACCACAAGGAAAAGAACCAAAAGTATATTGGTAGTCCTGTAAAGACCAATTCGATGTCTCGTAAGTGATCTGCGCGAATTGGTAATATCGTTTACAACCTACGTGTTATTTAATATTTTCATGCGTTCTAGCTTTTTTCATTTTTCCTCAATAAAGTCTAATGAGCGAATCGGCTAAGTTAAATATAAATCTATAATATAACTTACTATAATCGTTATCGTTTATTTGTTTATATATTTTTAATTTGTTTTAACTTTTTGATGTAAGTAAATAGACATTGTTCAAGTTACGTATTATGACAACTGTTATAATTTCAAACAAATTTCAGAAATTTTGTTAGAGTTAGAAATTATAAGTGCTCCTATATTCGATATTCAATTTAAGTACCAAGATCAGATGGAAATAAATGAATATATGAGGTCCATTTTCTATTGAAACACTCTTCATTCGAAAGCCTTATTAGTGGAACAATAATATCGCATCACAATAGAGTGAGTCATAGCGTCATATACGCATTAAGAAATTATATGCTACTGTTACACAAATTGCAGGTTGTCAAGTAAACGAGGTATTTGTAGCTGGTATCGTCAGCCAGTGTGACGGAGGTGTTGTACAACGTGCGATAGTCGGTGATTTGTTCAATTATACAATTACGCTTAGCGAAAGGAAGTGTTGGGTCATTGCACTCCAGGAATTGGACCGTAAGGGATACTATATGTATATAGTTATGGACGTAATTATTGAAATCAATGAATGTTTTGGGTGGTTCGAAATTTAAAAGTAAAGAGTTTCAGGAACAAAAAGTTTTTATATGTCATCCTATACATGTGATCCGATTTGAAAAGAAATTTTCAATTAATAAAATAACATATAGGTATACTGTATTGTCAATACTTTAATAAAAACGTTCAAAATAGGAAGGTAAATTGTCAAGTACAAATATCTTAGTAGGTTCATAGTCCATAATTGCTCAAAACATAGACATGAAAAAAAATGTACAAAATTTTAAATATCATACTAGAGTTTATTCACCGCACCAATCCGAACTGGTTATTGTGGGTTCTATGGGAGACTTTATCATAAGATTTCATTCATTTCGAACATAATCTTCCTAACATTAAAAAATAAATCAAGCACAATTCACTAGATATCGTTTCGCAAATTTCTTTTCAGACTTTTTTTAATCAAGGAGCCTTGAATGATACTATTTAAATATACTAAATATAAGCTATACGCATCTTAAAGTAAATACTTTTTATGAGTTTTAATGGCAGAATAGGAAAAAGTCGTGTGCAAGCCGTTTAAAAAAAAAAACTGTTAGTAGACACATACTATTAGCGCGGCAACTTTTCTCTTTGATTTCAAACGTGACAATAGTCGGGTAACTTCTCATGGGTATAATTAATAACAATTAACAAACAATCCCCGCACAGAACAGAAGAGTGTACCGAGACACGTTTTTGTGTAATCATGTGTTAATATCATTTTCTAGTAAGTGCATTGTTTTACTAAAATGGCAAATTGCGAAGCAAATCGGTCTCTTTCACATGATATTGTTATATGACTTGATAAACATTGTAGGTGATGTATTTAATGTGAGTGTGTGTAAAAAAATAGAACACTGGTTTTTTTTTTCGTGGCAGAGGTCGTGCATTCCAAGTGCTGGTCAAAATTTATTTGAATTAGGGCAATGTAAGTTTTATAACTGTCAATAGTTATATTCTAAAATTAAAAAAATAAATCATAACGGTGGATTTCAAATACGAAAGTAGCGATTATAAGTTATAGTGGCGTGTGCATCTCTTCAGACCATAGACAAAAATATGTGTATAATATTTGATGTTAGTTATCTGACCAGAAAATAATTACGAGTGTCTCTGGTGGTTTTGTTTTTAGGTTCAGTACAGTACGGTAATTATACAAAAATAGCAGATAAATTAATATCATAAAAATCTATAGTACCTAGAATCAGCAACATTGTAATTAAATATTGATAAAATAAATGCAAGCTGAATTAAAAAAAAAAACACAGTATTGACCTTACATAAGTAATATTCGATTTTTATAATCTATCTAAAGGACAATCGCATGCATAATATTAATGAGATTATGAGAAGGTAAAATATGATTCTTATATCAACAAACACAAATATACTTCTCGTTTGAAGAAACGCATTCTAGTTATGTGTTAACGCGACCTTATAAAGTTACGAGCATTTTTCTCTCTTTTCGTCACCGATTATTTGACATGCGAAGTAGAGGAAAGTAACAGCCTGAAAATTTCCCAATGCTGGGCTAAGGCCTAAGGAGAAGTTTGGAACATATTCCACCACGCTGTTCCAACGCGGTTTGGTGGAATGCATATGAATGCAGAATTTCGATGAAATTAGACACATACAGGTTTCCTCACGATGTTTTCCTTCACCACCGAGCACGAGATGAATTATAAACACAAGTTAAGCACATATTTATAGTGGTGCTTGTCTGGGTTTGAACCCGAAATCATTGGTTAAGATGCACGCGTTCTAACCACTGGGCCATCTCGGCTTGGAAAGTAGAGAACACAACCCTATTTTTAATCATCCCATAAGCAACATTTATAGGTAAACCCTTTGATAAAATAATTCGCTAATGGAGCTATTCATTAAAAACGATTTTATATCAATTCTTCGATAAAGAACTTAATTGAATTTTATTTACTTCAATATTTTTTTGCTCAACGTCAATCCAAGGGGAAAGATATTCTCATATTATTAATTAAAGAAGTTTCAATGGTCACTGCTGTAGTTAATTGTTCTTGAGGCCATTGCGTTTCGTTCACACATTTCAAAGTAATTTTTTATCGGGAAAGAAAGCTCGAGGAATCACTATAATTGCGTAAATGTACTGAATGCTAAAACTGGTGAGAAATATTTGGAATCACTTGGAATTACCTAATGCGGCGGGAATTGGGAGGCTTTAATTGAAAACAGCTTTTTATGGTTTCCGTGCTTTCTGATTTCGCCGGTTAATTTTATTTTGGTTTCGAATCTCTGACGAACATTACTGGAGATCGCTGCCTGATTAAATAAACGGGTTATTTGAAAAATACTTTTAATGATTTCTTGCTTATTATCCAATCGATAAATACACGTTTCGTCTCTATAACACTTCTGTTCATCACGCCAGTTGTAAATACAGTACAATTAGAGGTTATAAAACGTTCTCTGACGGGTGGCGTTAAATGGGGTTCGACAAAAAATAGGTGATGCGCGCGCGCTCACACCGACCGCTTTGGATAATTTATATAATAACTTGCATTTATCTAGAAACACTAGTGAACCTTTATCTGTATCATAAATCATACTATTTCAATCAAAATAAACAAAACAATATTTTGATAATTTACAACATTACACAATTTACTGAAAATTTATTTTTCGGCTTTAAATATTATTGGAAAATAATGTAATATGTGTATTTATTATTAGACAAAGTAAAACATTTCATTCTATAATCTGATTGTATTTATACACAATAAAAGATTGTTTTCACGTCAATTACAGTTTCATTGTTAAAATTCGGTTTTGTATTGTTCACAAATAAATTATAGTGCCCGGTCCACACTCGTCCGTGGCGCGGCGACAGATCGCGCCAATTTGAATATTAATAGCGTCAGCCGCGCGTGAAAACTGACGCGGTGGATGCTTCGACTATTGTACTGGAACTGGCCTATGGCCATGTTTGTCGTTGCTATTTTACACTAAAAGTGTTTTTTTTTTTTTGTAAATTGATTTAATCTGGATGATGGTAAAATTCTCAGGGCAGTTCGAAGTTAAATGTATTTTCTCTGCAACTTGTACTTTTATTTATTAAATTAACGTGAATTTTAATCTTGTCACGTCAATACTGAGAAATGCAGTCGCTTATATATTTATAATATATACTTCTCTAAAACGTTCTGTATCTTCTGGTATAAGCGATATATAATATACTATCGACCCGCCCCGGCTTCGCACGGGTACAATACTGATACTAAATATACTACAGAATTTGTTTATTTACGACATCACATTAGAAACTTCTAAAATTATCAGTGTTTCTTTAGTATATTGTCCATGTATTATATATAAAACCTTTTTCTCGAATCACTCTATCTCTTTAAAAAACAGCAACAAAATCCGTTGCGTAGTTTTAAAGATTTAAGCTTACAAAGGGACATAGGTGACCCTATGAACTAGAACGCGACCTTTTTTTTATACTATGCAGTGATGTTGTTTAGAAGATTTTTCAGTTGACAGTTAAAGAAATGCCTCATTTATTATTATATATAAATGAATACAGCGGTAATTACGTGTCATATTATTTACGTGTACATTTGCGAGGCTTTGTGTGTCCTTTAAAAAAAATATAGCTTATTACAAATTACATACTTATATTCATGTCGTAGCTACTATATACGACTATGCTATATCATAAAAACAGCAACTCTTTACAATATTAGTACAGATCCGCTAAGCTATTTCCTACAACTATGCACAGCACTTTGACCCGTATTTTATAGATTATTGATACTATTATTCACTAGCTTCTTAAGCAGCTGTAGATACTGCTCAGCATGGTTCCCCGATCTGATCGTCACTCCTTTGCTCCGATAAAGCGCCACAGCGCCGCAATGTAGCATTGTTGTTCCAAACATGATGGTTTCCTTATAATGCTACTCTAAATGTTAAATCTAAGACAAGTATGGCCCTTGTCATAGTTATTAGACCTTATCACATCGTAACGTTACAAATATGTATAAGTTTAATGTTTATTTTTACGCGTCAGTGCAACTTTGAGTATCCTCTTCGTAATGTATATCTTTATTATTTGCTCTTATATATTATTATTTTTATATTTAAGTAAATAATTTATTTTATATATTACATAAAAAACTAAATTGCTAAGTGATAACTAATTAATATTTACTATTTTTATTGATTACATCTATTATTTTACAGCTGTTTTTATATATCACATAATAGGAAATTTAATTGGTTAGTTAACTGTGATTGTGTAGATTTAAAACTTAATTATTGACTTAACTATATTTTGATATTTTATAAGCATTGGAAGTA
Organism: Vanessa cardui; assembly: GCF_905220365.1. Taxonomy (NCBI): domain Eukaryota; kingdom Metazoa; phylum Arthropoda; class Insecta; order Lepidoptera; family Nymphalidae; genus Vanessa; species Vanessa cardui. The sequence continues at coordinate 13,577,747 of NC_061132.1, read as the reverse complement.
TTTTAGGCTGTTCAGTTGACTGCCTCATCCAGGTACGAATATAAAACGTTCAAATCGTCGATGCGCAACGCGGCCATATGACCGCACCCTTAGCCATTGACAGCCGATGCATAAATCAGGCCAATAAATAAATATCGCTTCAAATCGCTTCCTGTCCCTAATACAGTGTAATTTAAAAGGCCTATGCTCTTAAACCTGTCACAGTGGACAATAATTTTGACTGAATCCTCATTTAATAATTATGTAATTTTGTATTATTCAATATTATTTATAATCTGTATTATTATGTTTGTTATATTACTACTTAAAAGACGGGTCCGTTATTTCGATTGAAATAATATATTTCACACTTATTGAGAATTGTTTGTTTATTATTAACATTTCTAGATACTTAAATTAACATGGTTATTTTTATTACTTAAGTTATTGATTTCAGGATATTTACCATGTGATATTTCTCGTGAACAAGACATTCGTAGATAATGTTGAAATATCGAGCTCAACCGAATAAAAATAAAAAACATGGTAAATATCGCGAAATTAATAACTTTAGTAATTTCTAGATACTATCATAGTGCAGAATGTTTCGGTTAGTAATTTTTTTTTTAATTACACGTACACTAGTAAACTAGTATGCCGTTTGGCGAGTGTCAAGCGTATTGTCACGCACACCATCATAAAGTTGGTTCGTTTGTGTTAGTTCTTTTGTAATGCGACGCCATATAGATATATAAATTAACGTTACCAGCGATGAAGCAATAAGGAACATCTATTCTAATATTATAAATGTGAAAGTATCTCTGTCTGTGTGTGTCTCTCCTTCATGATCAAACCAATGATCGGATCTTTGCTTTGGTCACTCACCACCATCGCCAAATTTCACCAAATTCGGTTCAGCGGTTTGATCGTGAAAGCGACAGCTAAACAGACAGACACTTATAATTAATCAGTACAAGAAAATGATGAAAAATCATATATTGTACCTTTCTTTATATGTTTTTATATATGTTTAGTTGAATTGATATTATAGACGCGGAAATAGGAGTCGTGGCGTCCACGCTCGATGTCATCACCCTGCAACAGTGTTGTATTTACGAGCCATTAATATGACACCGTTAAGAGAATCATAATATTAATATTTATAGGTATCCTCAGCGATAACATTCTCAAGTTACGTTTTATCATTTTAGTAATTATATAGCACACTTTCAATCTTGTTTATTAATAATCAGCAATCAACAGGGGTTACACACAGTTACAGTTCTACAAGGAAATAGAGCTTTGTCTGTTTGGACAGGTACCAACCTTTTGATACATATTCAAAACAGGATATCCAATCAAATCAATTTTATTTAAGTAAACTTCACAATGAAGCGTTGTTGAATCGTCAATATTTAAACACTACCAACGTTTCGGAAAGCACCTAACTCATTTTTACGACCATAAGACAACAATACTGTTAGAATGAGTAAGGCAGTTTGACTACGTGCACACAGATCATAACATCTTAGTTCCCAAGTTTGGTGACGTTTTGGCAATTTTAGGAATAATTAACATTTAAAATCTTGTGATGTTTTTTTTTAGAACTCACTTCCTATCTCATTTGGCTGTTGTTGGTTATCGATTTATACTTTTTTTATAGAGAACATTGAACATTTACCAATTTAAAGAAAAATGTATAAAATTGTTATATTTTGAGAGCATACAACTAGGTTATTAAAGTCCCAAGCAATAAGGTTAGTAAAAATAAAATATAAAAATAGAATCATACGTGGGTAGTTTCGTATAGTTATATTTTCGGACAGAATATATAAAGACGAAATGAGCTTATGCGTGTGTGCTATAAATGCCACAATTATCGTGTTCTACTCTGAGTTTTCAGTTTCTTCTTATTAATGTGTTAAATATCTACCTACTTATATTTCTGTCTATTTTATTTTAATTTGACGCATGCTATATCTTTATTCGTAGTTGTATAAAGATTTGCTAATTTTTAAAATAGTTTTGAATGATGTACAAGAGACAGCCTCATCTCTCCTAGACAACTTTAAAGTAGAGAAAATAAAAATACCGTTTTCTATGCCATACAATAGGTTTTTTTTCTAGACTTTTTTGCTCTGCCCTAGGTACAAGTATAGTATCTGCCTGAGACATTCTTAACAGTGGTCAGATAAAACAAATCTAAGCGTGTTTACAGGGAAGCAAAACAAATAGATAAACCATTCTTGGTTTGCACGAGTTCTCTCCCTACAGCAGATATTTAATTTTGATATGAAAACCGTGACAGAGCCCCGACTCGCCAACCCAATATATTATCGTGTATCTACTGGCCAATATTACCGCAAAATATTAGCCGTTGCGAATCTAGTATTAAGGCCTGTCCACTTTACTAGAATTTTACCAATTACTTTGCGATTATAGACCCAATTGTGATAGACACAGAGTCCATTTTTGTATATTCGCCGATAATGGTCTGACGAAATATGATAACGTGAATTATATCATAAGGCTACTGCATTTGAGTATCAAATGCGATCACGCGATTTTGACGTCTTAAGTATGTTATATTTTCATAAAGTTCGATGAAAAATCAACTTTATCTTCACGAGTTAAGGCTTAGTATCACTTGATACGGTTTGGTGGCACTTGACCGATCTCTAGGGATACACTAGGGCCTTTAGTCACGGTTTTATTTGAATTCACCGAAATGCTTTGCGACAAATATTTGGACATTTATTGCGATTGCGACTGGTGTCGAATATTAAATGTTGATTTTATACGGTCGACGTTGATTCGTCGCGGTTGATTTCTGGATCTGCCAAACGACTTGGGCGAGCCGCAAAGGGAGAGATCGCTATCTCGACGCGTTCTATATTAATGCCTAGATACGATCTCGGATATTGGTTGGGAATTTGTGTAACGGCAATATAAAGACGAGCGGCTTTGCCTATTCGTACTGTTCTAGATGATTAGTTGAATAATGTTGCGTCTTTTTCTTGCGAATGTCAAATCATTCACGACTGAAAGAGGCAGTTGAAATATTTTCTTAATTATATTAACATATTTTTATTGAATGTTAACCATAAGGTCAATACACCATACTGAAATCATGTTATCTAAATTTCTAAATTCGTCCTTTAATATATTTAAATATTTTGTTACAACAAAAATACATATTAACTTGTCAAGTTGACTTGTGGTCGCTCGCGGTTTCCATTTGCTTGGCATTTAGAGGTAGGTCACCAAGTGTTACGCATAAAATAGTAGTTTATGTACCATCCTTAGCGGTCAAGCTAGCTTTATAGCAAATGTAATCAAAATCGATTCAGTCGGCCTTGACTATGAAAGAGCAACGGATAAACAGAGAGAGTTAGTGTTATGATGTTAGTATATATAGAGTAGTCAGTTGATGTTTTTTTTTTAATGACAAATATAAATTAATTACTTACTTGCCAGTTATTTTGGGTGTGGTCGGATTTTCATGTCGAACGGGTGGTAGCTTTACAATTAATGTTATGTGGCGATTCAAATATTCTTTTGAGAAGAGAATATTTGATAGAGATTGGTATTAGCTTTGGACGTGGCCTCCGAAGCGCATTAGAGTGACAATTTTATCATGCGCGCGCCGGCGTCGTCTGCACCTGCGCTGTCACCGCCGCTAAAAAACAGCGAGCAAAACAGTGACAATTGGTGCATATCCCGACGAATTATCCCTCTTCGGCGCCTTTGTCCAATTGAAGCTTCCTTTATTTCAGCTTTTTTGCCGTTTTTCCATTCTCATTTGGTTATTTATCTTCTCTTTTTTGGATCGGACAATGAGCGCGCCGCTCATTATATCGTCTCTGGTTTAGCACGCGACCCGCTACTAAATCTCCGCCGGAATTCTAGCGAATTATCCGACGAACAAGGCCCGTTTTTTCGGGTGATTGATTGGAGTAAAAATTACTTTCTGTTTTTTCTCGACACCGAAGTTTCCGTCTCATCGATTCACTTTATATCGTGGGGTGGAATCGGATGGATTGATTTTAGTCGGCGTTCGCGATAAGATAAATCTCAGCCGGTATTAACATACGCTGAAAGACATACATCGGGGTCGCGGCAGTCATTAATTTAGAGTATCGTGGCAGGTAATCTCTGCGCAGTTCGGTGGCTCGCCGTTTCTCGGTAGCTGTCGGAAATAGATCAGCCCACCCGTCAAGTGTTTTTGACTCGGTTGAATACTAAACCCTGAATGCACCGAAACGTGATTGCATTTGCAATCATTTGCACTGATGTCGAGGACTCTGTTTAAGCGGAATTGGATTTTATTTCGTTGGCGATAGGACACGTTTTTGTAAGATTGTAAAGTACAATCACTTGTTGAGCAATCCCTTACGGTTTTAAGAGTTGCACAATTTTAGACAATGTTCGCATAGTCATATTCCCAAAAATGGTAGCGGGATGCATAATGCATGCGGACTGCTATTGTCTCAGGCAGGATGGCTGTCTGTCTAAATTACCCGTCGATTAGTTTCTGGGTAAAATGATTTTGTATTCCTCAGCTGCTAACTTGCGAAAACATTCTTATAAAAAATAGGATGTAATCAATTAATGCAATATCTTGCTTACGATTGCAATTGCTAAAGGGAATTATTCATGAGTTTTATGTATGTCTTTATCTCCTAAATCATATATATTTATAAAATAAAAACGAAAATACTCAGTACGTGCTTAGACAGGATATCATTGGTATTACTTGGATTATTTTCACAGTAAAATTGGAAAAATTAATTGTTAATGGACAAAAGATAATTTAAATAATGTTCAAAATAAAAAATAGTATCAAAATATGTTTTCTATATAATTTCCATTTTAAAAATGTGCTAGAAATCAACACTCGATGCTAAGCATTTTTGCGTTGATACCACCCAATTGTTAATTGTAGTCTTATCAGCAATAGGTAAGTCGTATTATTTTTTCTATTTTAATTGATGAGCTAGTGTAATTAAAGGAACAATACACGTAAAATTTTGGTTACTATAGATGGTAATTATTAATTACACACAGAGTGGTAGTGACCACTTACCATCTGATAACAATTGTGACGATCTTATTCCCCAATAATATAATAATAATGGTTTTCTCAAATAGATGTTTATTTTGTTCTCTTAAACGAGAAGCAAATAAAGTTATTCGTGATCTAAAATGACATCATAAGATTTAGGATACGGTAGAGATAGACCTCCAGCGTCACGCTGCCAGCTGTCGTGACACATTTCCATCGTGTCGTCGGCTGGAGCTATAAAGAGATCTGTGAGATCTTTTGTCTTGTAAAAATAACAAGACTATTTTTGGACCTCAAATCTTCGTGTCTACGTGATATGTATATTGCATAATGTTAAACATTACGCTCCTAAATGCATTTCGGGCAATCTCTAATTTTACGAATCATTAGTTAGCTCGCCCGCAGGAGCCCTCGCCACCCCGGGCCGACGACGACGTCAAGCCGAGGGGTTTCCCTAATAAATATATCCGAAATGATAAAAAGTCGACACGGACAGCGAAAGATGTCGTCAACGAACATTCGTTAAAATTCTGCGGCGCCTAACCGCGCCACCGGCGATGGAAATGTCCAAAAATTCATAATTTTTTGTCGGCCGCAATTCGTCGTCGCGAAAATGGCCGAATAAATGTCACTTTTTGTCCGGTAACAATTGCCGGCTTCGGTACAGGATGGAAAAAATTGTAACATACGAGAGCGCTCCCGATATATTCGACGGGAAACTTTTGTTACTTTACCTTTTACATTCCGATATTTTTTTCCCGTTTTCGCTTTCGGCAAATTGGTTCCGTACGCTGGAAGGTAATCTCCGCAGTTATAGCCCGCTGCGCCAGTGCTCATTCGTTCGCCACAAGAGCGTGGGATCGATTATTTGCAAAATAATGCTCATTGGATTTGGTACATAATAGCACAATACTGCGGAACCAGATCGGTCATACTAGACAGATAAATGAGTCACCTACATCATACGATTTTCTTGTTTGATAATATTGTCATTATTGTTATGAATGATACTGCTTAAATGGAAAAACGCTACGATTCTGCGAATATATTGGCTATGTCGTATGTATTGATTACAAACAATATACTGAGTACAAAAACGTCCAAATCCAAAAATCTTCTTCTCAAAACAGCCTCCTACCCCTTGTCCAGCTGTGGGAAATTTACACATTTCTTACTTAATTAACAATATAATTTTTACCACCATTTCACGTAGTTATGATTTGGCCATTATCTTTTTAATTTAATTTCGAATATATTTATTCATGGGTGTACATAATTACTATTTAAATAGATTACAAAAAAAAAACCTTTTAAGACGTTTTTATTAGTAAATTATGACTTGATTATTTGAATGAGGCATTTTAACGTTACCGATCGTATCACCTGAACTGTATTAGGATTTGTTCCTAAATCAGTTTTATCACGTCCTAAATAAACTCAGAATTTACCTCAAGATTGCCACTGCATCTGTCTGCATTGTCTCAAGTGATTTGTGACGACGTCCGCATCAACGAAAGAGATGATGATATAGGATTACCGTTTACCAGAGAGGGACGGAGCGGGGTTTAACAATTAATTATAATGGGGAATCGCCTATAGCTTGTTAGCGGCTTTTTTCAATTTTCATTCTCACGGCTCGAAATACTTCGAATAACTTTTCACGCCGGTTTCGAGTTGGACAACTAAGTTATGTCTCTGAATATATATATATTTTTTGTGATAAATTACAATTTTAATTAATGTGAATTCCTAAAACGTTGATTTATGGTGTAATTTCGTTAAGTTTAAGATCACGATTAACCATATACTACGAAACGGGCTTACTTGTTTAATTACGAATTTCGCTAAGGCCGTGTTCTATTAAATACATAATGTAAATGCAAGTATCCCACATATATAATGCATACCGAGCCAGAGCTTTGCTATTTCTCATAAACAAGTTAATACATAAAGTATAAGTAAATTAAGCCTAACTACATAATACTTAAGGTGAGGCGGCTCAGTGGTTGGAACGCTACTCGTTTTCAAATCCAAAGGAGCACTACTGAATTTTCAAGTGCTTAATTTTTTTTTATAAATCATCATATGCTCGGGGGTGACGTAATATACTGTGAAGAACAAATGAGTTTGATATTCAATTTTACTACAGGTCTACCAATCCTAATACGCTATTTGACAATGCGAAAAATAAAGTGTTAATTATGGTTATCAGTGTAAATTGTGAGTTTAATTGGTTATTTACTAATGAAAATTGAAAATAATACTTAATTTATTCAAAAATCCATAAATAAAAATGCATTTTTTCAAACGTTTGTCACGTGACACAAAACGCTCCTGATTGGCCGAGCTTATGATGAAGTCACTTACTTGTTAACCTAGCTTTTCCACTATACCTATGTACCACAGATTAAAATACAGGAAAGTGACGTCACCGACCCTATTGCAGCACCATATTGTCTGTACTAAATAATATAAAATGGTTTTTAAAAACCAGTCAAATAGCCTATTGGAGAACATGGCGGAATGCACTCAAAGTACCAAAGTATAAGTAAGTAAGTAGTAGTCACCATTAATATCACATAGTTCAATTGCCAGTCTGCCTACCTATTAGAAAAAATAATAGTACTTATGGGTTTTCAGTAGAGAAATTCGCAACGAAACGACCCTCCAAGTCGCCAGTGTTAATGCTTCCATGACTCGTAAGGTATTGCTTCTGAACTCTTTCCAGCTATGCAGATACGGTAAACCAGCCTACCTTCTCATCAGTGATTGCTTTAATATGTCCTGGGTGTGTTGTCTCTCAGGAGAAAGGTAGTGGCAGCCTTAGTATTCAATCAAAAACATAATACTCTTCTATCTAAGTAGGCTCATGATCACTTTTGAATCATCATGTTACTGGTTCGGAAAGTAGATACTACCGAGGAGAACTGACAACTCGGTATATAAACCTGACAATTTTAATAAGCTATATTTAGAAATCGACTAAAAGAATTAGCCTTGAATGAATTAATGTAGAGTCGAGATGGCCCAGTGGTTAGAACGTGTGCATCTAAACTGATGATTGCGGGTTCAAACCCAGGCAAGCACCGCTGATTCATGTGCTTAATTTGTCTTTATAATTAATCTCATGCTCAGCGGTGAAGGAAAACATCGTGAGGAAACCTGCATGTGGCTTTCATAGAAATTCTGCCACATGTGTATTCCACCAACCCGCATTGGAACAGCGTGGTGGAATATGTTCCAAACCTTCTCCTCAAAGGGAGAGGAAGCCTTTAGCCCAGCAGTGGGAATTTACAGGCTGTTGCTGTTGCTGCTTTGGTGAATTAATGTACAAAGTTGCAAGTTTCTAATACACAATCTATTATATAATAGAATTGAAGTGTCAGTTTGTAATGTTAAAATGACAGCTTTTTACTAAATGCATAATAACACGTATACGTACGGTACATATAACTAGCTAAAATTTTTATCAATTTTTTCGGTCTCTCTGTCTGTCTGTTTGTTCCGGCTAATATCTGGAACGGCTGCATCGCTTTTGACATGACCAAACTATCAGATAGCTGATGTACTAACTTGTTACATCTTAAGTAACTACTACATCTTTTTATAAAATTCAAACGCACACGATGTCGCGAGCATATAAATGCGAAATATATGGCCACTATATTTCGCATTTATAATATTAGTGAAGACTTATATGGATGGATTTGTTAGAAAAATGTTTAAATCGTAAATGTCACAAGTGATATTTTATCATCGGATCGACTGGAAAAATGTCTATAGAAAGTAATCTATTGGCTATGCGGCGCGTGTAGCCGAGTTATCGGCGCGAGGTTTCCTTACAAGTTGAGACAAGTACAGTACGACACAACTCAGATGTAGCATCGGCAACATTCTTAAAACCGATCACATCCGAATTAAGTACGCTATCCCAAATTATCAATATTTATTTCTTATTTGAATATGGTCTTTACACAAACGTAATAACTTGTAATATCATATGACCTTTATTCGTCAATTTGACACGTCAATTTACATACATTTGCTTTCTCGGGTTGAACTGACGCGAGAATCTATAGCGTAATAGTAATAGCGTCAAATGGCGCGATAGGGAGCTATTGCTATTGGTTTGGTTTTATTGCAATTGTCGATGCTACATGTAAGTTGTGACGTACTATGCTATACGCATCGGCCAGCGTCACGTGACACGCGTCAAGTGTGACTTACGAGATTTTTATTTATGAACTCCTTTTTACGAGACGTTGCTCTGAGCACGAGCAGCGATCAGAAAAACTTTACTATGATATCCGTTTTCTATGACATTCGTGTTGTACGGAATATATTTCGTGTATTGCTACCAGGAGCAAACATTAACGAATCTTAGATTTAAGAATTACAAGCAATTTTCTAATTGTTATATTATGCACTGCGAACAATTCTTGTTTACCTAATATATATATCTTATAACAGAATAATATTTATATAAATATATTCTCTTGACTACGTTTACATTTTAATTTTATTCGCCTGCGAATATAATAAACTATATATACTGCGAATATAAATAACTATATAGCTTACTTATGGTTTCGTCTCACTTCAAAGTCAAATTAGTTTATTTTTCTTCACTACAATCGTCATTGCAATTAATACAAGGTAACTTGACAAGGCTGAAACTAATCAATTCAAACTTAAACTCAAATTCCTTTTTTCAATGTAAAAGCATTACGCATACCATTGATGGTCAAATTAAACACCACCAACGTTTCGGAAAAAACACCCTGATCTGAGAAGAACAGGCGAAAGATATCAGCTATCTCTGCCATACGTTAAGGATTAAAAGAAAGAAAATATTTCCATACACATACTTTATAACGATAAATATACGACATATACAATACACCGTTTAATTCAAATCAAATCAAATCAAAATAAACTTTATTCAAGTAGGCTTTTTACAAGCACTTTTGAATCATCATTTTACAATTAAGTGAAGCTACCACATTACCAAATTACATTGTCATTCCGTTACATTTGATAAAATACTTAATTACAACATTCGTTTATTGAGACAATAATACGTGTTAATTAAACAGGCTAGTAAGAAGTTCATCATGAAAAATTCGCTCATGCAAAACAGAAAAAAACTAAACGTACGTAGTCGATTAGACTACATGCTTAATTGTAGTCGCGTGCGAATATGCGTATCGTGCTAGCTTAAGTTACAGCACGCACTTCACGCTTCTGTCCTAAAAACTATATTTGCGCAACCACTCGTCCCTAATATCTGCTCGGTCAAGTTAGATCACGCGTTGTAATTTCGCAACGAATTCACAACAACAACAGCCTGTAAATTTCCCACCACTGGGGTAAGGCCTCCTCTTTCTTTGAGGAGAAGATTTGGAACGTATACAACTGTTCTGCGGGTTGGTCGAATACATATGTGGCAGAATTTCTATGAAATGCACATGCATTTCCTCACGATGTTTTCCTTCACCGAGCCCGAGATGAATTATAAATACAAATTAACCATATGAATATTCAGTGGTGCTTGCCTGGGTTTGAACCCGCTGTCATCGGTTAAGGTACACGCGTTCTAACCTCTGGGCCATCTCATATCTATACTAATTCACTAGTTTATCCAATATGCTCTTAATGTTATTATCATCCTTTAGTCCTTATCCCAATTGATTTGGTCGGTACGGTAGATCTTCTTCCATGCTTCTCTAGCTGACGTCATCTCACAAGTGACAATCTTTCCAGCCAGATTCCCTCAATGGTTTATGAGTTTAATTGTGGGACCTGCAGGATACAGATGACAATCAAGGCAACTCCTCATTACCCACCCAATTCTCGTGGAGCATGAATGGGCATAAACCAGAGCGCAATCTGCGCAGTTTATCACACCAACACGCAGATACGGTGACGCTACGTACTCTCGTTTATCACTTATCATCCATCTGCTTCGCGTAGCACCTTATAAAACGTATCAAAGAAAAACTAGTTTAGCATACAAATACGCTAAGTGGGCGAATGGCGAGCACCATCTGATACAGCACGCAATTACGCCAGTACGTGACACCTCGTCGGATTTTTATCAGATGCTATCTCCAGCGCTCTGCCTTAGACATGGGAGCGTCTTCAATTATATTATGAAGCTTGTTATACAAGTTAGAAAAAAGGTTTTTATGGCCAGCGAGTGTCACGGCTGCGATTAAAGATTGTGTTGCGTTTTTGATTATGCGTCTCGAGGTTGGTTTTATTATGACAATGACTTGTACTGAGATCTGTATTTGTTCGTCCAAGGCCTTCCAACTTTCTGTATTGCATCAGGATGCAGTGATGAGGACACAGAAAACAAATGGCAGTATTTTTTTTAGTGTTGCGACAAAGGAATATAATTATACTGCCACTATTGTATATAAAATGTATATCTTTTGTAACAAGTCTTGACTTAAATAGAACTTTTTAAGAGATTCTGACGATTTTGGTAATAAAAATGAAAGTAAAAGTATCCTTGGTAAATAAGGTCATGGGAGATTTATATTTAGTAATAAGAAAATAGATCTACCCAATTTCAATCCGTGGTTTTCTAAATATAGGACCTATTTGTTTTTTTAGGAGGAAAAGTTATACTATGAAATCATTTTTCAAGCAATTGGATATCAAAGTACACTAAATATCTGCGATAAAGCGAATTAAAATGAGTTACAACTTTTGTAAATCTATTTAGGAGGAGGTTAACATTGCAAATCTTTATTTAAAATGAACCATGCACTTTGGATGGAAATATTATTTTCGTCATATTGGCGACTTCCTTTTATGACGTTTTTCACTTGCGAATATAGATATATTAATTACGAGCGGAAAATTAAACTCGAAGTATAAAATATAGGTATTTTTGTTAGGTAAAGAGAGGATTGTAGAAAAATCTTTGATTAAAGTGGAGTGCCTGTTTGTAATATAAAATAAACGCTTTTTACTAAATGCATAAATAACACTTTTTACAATTTTTTTTGTATGTCTGTCTGTTGTTGTTCCGGCTTATCTCTGGAACAGCTGGACCGATTTTGACGGAACTTTCACTAACAGAAATCTGATGTAGATAGCAACTTTTATTTAAGGATTTTATATAAAATAATAATAAAGACAAAACTTTTAACAATTACTTTTTTTTACATTCAAACGCGCACAAGGTCGAGAGAAGAATATTACTTATTAAGAAGGTTTAGGTACACTTGTCACGTCAATAGACTAAATTCAAAACTGTCGAATCCATTCAAAAGCTACCTATGTATAGTATGACACAAATTAGATTTACACAACCAATAGAAATAGCTCATTAGGTCATATGATATTACACGTTATTACGTTTGAGTAAAGATCATATTCACATAAGAAATAAATATTGATAATATGGGATGGCGTACTTAATTCGGATGTAATCGGTTTTACGAATTTTGCTGATGCTACATCTAAGTTGTGTCGTAATATACATATATAGTAATATTACCTACATTGATTGATTGATTACAGCATTCGTCGAATCTCGTTGCATCTTCTGAAACCTCTTTTATTTATATTTCAGAACAGTACGCCAAATTTAAAGTTTGTTAAAATGTCTCGTAGTTGGTGCTAACCCTTTCATTCTCTGGACAAGAAAACAAAATCCATACTAATATTATAAATGTGAAAGTATCTCTGTCTGTCTGTCTGTCTGTCGCTCTTTCAAGACTAAACCAATGTACCGAATTTAATGAAATCTTGCGTGAAGCTAACTTGAATTCAAAGAAAGGACATGGACTACATTTTACGTAACACATGATAACCAACTTTTGAAACTCGAGCGATAACTAGTTTATTGTAAATTTAAATTTCGAATTATCCAAATTTGTTTTTTTTTTTAATTATATATTAATACTAAAGGTTCAAAAGAAACAATATTATTGATTTTGTCAATAGATTTATCTATATATTTTAATGAATAGTTTTCAATACAGGTGTCATATTGTTACAGTCTCATTCAATTTCACCAAGCAATGTTTTTTTTTAATCTGTAGAAAAATGGCAAATCAAATATGTTAATGCGTCTTCATTCAAATCGTTGGCTTGTTAATGATGAAAAAGAAAAAAGAAAAACAATTTTCACATACGTCTATTTCCAGTTAAACTTTAATGCGCTTATATTTAATGAATTCCATGGAAAATTATATTCATTTATAATTATATATTTTGTATTTTAACTAAATATTTATCAACTATATATTACAAAATTTAACTTACAGTTAGATTTTTATCAATCGTTTATTTTTTTTTTTTTCAGTTGCGTTTAGTTTTTACTCCTTGAAATAATATACAAATAGTAAGAAAATATAAAATTATTCTTGCATACATTTATACATTTAAAAAAAAACAATTAAGGGTCAATAAATACTCTATAGAATAGTTAATTTACTTTTTTTATAATTTGTTCTTTTTTTAATTTTGTAAGTAAAAACTAAACGCACTCTTTTCACAGCACAATTGACAAAACATATTTTCAAAATATGTCGATTAGTAAACACGTAAATATACCTTACAAATTGTATTTACAAAATAAAGCAATATTATTTAATTAGGTATTTTATTCTATTAAAGTGGGAAAATGAAACATATTGAAAAATTTCGATGAAAGGGGCTCCCTAATATTAAAGTATCGATAAAATGAGGTTAGACTGTGTGGGAGAGTGAAATAACAAAAAAAAAGTCCTAAAAACCTTAACTTATTAAATTTTTGTCTTCAAATATTCTTAATAAAAGGAGAAGTATAATATTCTACATTCCTTAGTAAATGTCGTAAGCCCTTTTCATCGACAATTGTATTCCTATTGCTATTGCAGTGGAGAATCTAATGTGAAAACTATTGTGTTCCAAACTACGTGTTCGATGTGACGTCACTTCGTTCGATTGCAACATTATCTGTTTTAATGTCACTTTGACAGTTTAGATATAAAACCTCTTTCGAATTTACGCAATGACGACAAATCAGTATTTGTATTGACTTTACTGACTTTGCAGGAGAATGAAAATGTTGCAATATGCGAAATATTGGGAAACTTTTATTATGACCATAGTTAGCTCAAAAATAATTATAATACAATATTTACCTATTTTTAGTTGACACTGATAAGGCGAACAAATCAAACAGTTTGTATCAAAAATATATCTTTACGTAAAACGAAATGTAATTTAAAACTCGACAGATTATATTTGTCTATGGTAAAAATAAAAGCATTTCTGCATACGAGTATTCCCGCGGGACCGTCCATCGAACATTAATGACGACTAAACAACCATCTAGTGTAAGCTTAACTATTTACAAACATTACGATCGACCCGAATAGAACTCGACAGAAAAACAAAATAGGAACGATACAAAACGACGCCCCGGCGCGGGAGCTGATATAAATACACTCTATGTACACTCGAGTCAGTCCTGTGTCTCGACGTCGAGACCGTTGACCATGCGCTCGATGCTCTTGAGGTCGGACGCGGGGGGGGTCGCGGCGCTCGTCGTGGACGTGGGCGCGTCGGGGGGAGGGTCGGCCGAGGCCGCTCGCGCCGGCGGGGAGCCCGCCCTCGGCCGCGCCGGGGACGAGCTGAGGCTTCTCGCTCTCGGAGCCACTTGCTCGAAGGCAGATCCTAAGCCCGGCAGCGCGTAAGGTGCGAACCTATGCGTTTTGCTGAGTGACGGCGCCGGTGCAGGGGCCGGCGGCGCTGGCGGAGGTGGGAGAGAATATTGCTGGAGTAGAGGGTGAAGGTTGAAAAGGAGGCCTGGTGGCATTTGGTGTGGAGGAAAGAATGGTGGTGGGTACAGTGAAGGAGGGTAGAGGTATGGTAGGAGAGGTGGTTGAACCGGAGGACCGAGAGAGACGTCTGGTGCCGGGGAGGGTCGTGAGGGACCCGCGGGAGGGGATTGTGCGCGTGCGCCGCCCGAACATGAAGAATCTGAACCAGCTTCATCAGCGCCGGAATCCGCTCCTCCTCCGCTTGAACTAAACCATGCTGTAAGAGAGTACGAGTGTTAGTTGCAAGTGATGATGTGGGTACGCTTTTGTGTTATCAGAATAATAAACATACATTCTTAAAATTTTAAAGCTTAAATTTATTCAAAGAAATGCGACCTTCATTGTTTTAAAACTAAGATATAGATAATAATACTGTTTGAAAATGGTATAAACTTACAGCTGGTGGTGTGCTGCGGGGGCGGCGGCGGCGGACTGGAGGGCCCCCCGACGTCGAGGGGCCTCTCGTCGTCGTCTTCCCGCGTGTCCGAGCGCGCCGTCAGCAGCGCCTGCCTGCGGTACACGGACAAACTGCTCGTGTTATTATTGGGAATTATTTTTCAAATATATTATTTTACAAGAATTACGAGCACAATCTATATTCATATTAATATTATAAATGTGAAAGTAACTCTGTCTATCTGAATTTGATGAAATTTGGTATTAAGTAAATATGAATTCCAATAAAGGACTAGACTAATACTATTTATTTCCAAAAGTATTAGTATGGCTACATAAAAGTGTTGAAAGTAAAAAAAGATCGACGTATAAATAGTAAGTAGTTGTTCTTTTTTGTATTCAATCTTTTAACGATAATAATGCTATGTATATTTGATTAATGGTAAGTGAGTCAGTGTAGTAACAGGTCCAACGAAAATTACAACTTATGCGAAACTTAATAAAATATTTTTTTTCAACATATCTTATCAAAATAAACTTTATTCAAGTAGACTTTTACAAACACATTTGAATCGTCATTTAACAATTAAGTGAAGCTACCACCGTTCGGAAATTATTCTACCGAGAAGAATCGGCAAGAGACTCAGTAGTTACACTTTTTAAACATTTATTGTCATGTTAGTTAAATACAATTATATATGTCTGTAATATATCCCTGGAACTAACAGGTATTAACTCCACGCTTTTTTATAATCTATAAAATCTTGTATCGAATAATATGCCTTTATTACCAATGTATTTTTACAAACGATTTGAATTTACGATACGGCAAAGTAAAAAATGCATAATAGCCATTAACTAAAAAAAAAAGTGACACATGTTTTTTTTTTAATTAAAACCTCTTTTCAATTTTTCTTGCATAATAAAAAAAAATAATGTAATCTATTTTAAATGGCAATTTCGGACGGGTGTCAAACGGTTGACATTTCGGCTAATGGCGCGCGACCCTCGACCGCCAAAGGTTAATCATCCTCTAATGACAGCGGCGAGCGTCGCCCTTTTGCCGACGAAACGACGAACGTGTCACGAATGTGCTTTTTTAACAATTCATAGTAGTTTTATGTGGTTTCAATGAAACATTTATATCATCTAAATAATACTAGGAATCTTATATGATCGAATTGAATGGAATTTATTAATTATTATTAATATATCAACTAGTAGTGGCCCGTCCCGGCTTTTCCGATATTTGTCGTTCTATTTCAACTTATTTACACAAAATCCCTAATAAATTATACACCTAAACGTCCCTTATGAATGTCTCTGTCTATTAGTGAAAGCCGCATGAAAATCCGTGTAGTAGTTTTCGAGTTTATCTCTAACATACAGACAGATAGTGTCGGGGGACTTTGTTTTATAATATATCAACTATGGAAGTCAAGCTTCTAATAATATTCATTTCTAGTCAGAGATAGTTGTAGCTTGCCCTACTTCTAGAATAGTAATTAATTGTTATACACCACAGATTAACAAGTCACTTTGATTTTTTTGTATAAATCTAATCTGTGTCAACATAAAAAAACAAAAATTCGGTATCTTATTCTAAATTTAAATTTTCAAACGTAGTTTAAGTGTAAGTCAGTTTTTAATTGTTCTATATTCAACTGTCATTGTCTCGTTCCGTTTATAGAACAAAAGCAAGGTTTTTTAAAATGTCCGCTAACCCTGCCGGCCAATTATTCGCCTTCTGCCGCAAAACAAACAAGTCTTTATCCGCATTGTCCCACTGATCCCTAAATACGTCGGTCGTCTTCATCCCGCAGACCGGGACCCCTGATTACCGGGGTTCCGTACTAAATTTATTTTATTAACTCGTCTCATCGCCGACTGATAGAATTTAATTTGTGCCACCCCTTGTATCATAGGGCTGTCAGATATTGACTTAATTAATTCTTGTATTAAGTTTGATTTGTAGAGATTACGTAGATTTATGTCGTGATATATTTTTTGTTATTACAAATAACGTTTGTATATCTAAAAACGATTGTCAAAAATTAATTAAATATACCTGACATTTAAGGACGTATATACTCTTTTTTTTAAATATAGGTATATACCTTATTGTATATTCTTGAACTACATTTTTATGATCGATTATATATTATTAAAATGATTTTCTAATATGTACCTTTATAATAAAAGATAATTGTTTGTTAGATAAAAACCTGTATATTAACAGCTATAAACATTGCATATAGAATAATATACTATAGCATACCATACAATAAAATTAAACATAAGCTATTTGTTACTAATTGTTAAATGAGATGCTGATTTTATTTGTGAAACGTATACGTCTATATTTGTCTATAATTTGATAAACTAACTTATTTACAGTAAACAAAATAGAAACTAAATAAATAATATAATTAATTTTGTACAACCCTAAGTTAAACTGCGCATTAGGGTCTTCGTGTTACAATGTAAACGCGGCTGGGGTGGATCGCCTTGTAAATTTACCAAAAATTTTTTATCCCACAAAAAAGCGGCAAAGTTCAAAAACCTCCATTGAAAACCCTCGGAAGAGTTTTAAGTGCTCGAATGACTACTGACTGAATTGTTTTAGCCTGAGGTGTGATTTTCAACTTCAAACGAATGTTTAAGCTTTTTTTTTAATATCCTAACACTGACTTAGGTCTCACTTGTATCATTACATAGTATAAAACAAGTCGCTTACCGCTTGTCCCTATATATGCTTAGATCTTTAAAATTACGCAACGGATTTTGATGCGGTTTTTGATAGATAGCATGATTCGAGAGGAAGGTTTTTGTATATAATACTCAGACAAATACTAAAGAAACAGTGATAATTATTGTACCCGTGTGAAGCCGGGGTGGTTAGCTAGTAAGCTATATAATGCAGATTAGGATTCATGGACCTTAACTGAAGCGCGTTTTAACTCTATTGAGTTGGGGCAAAACATATATTCATAATTCTACTCTCGTTTGGGGGTCCGGTTATTTTTATTCTCATATACAGTTTAAATTCGTTATAACAAGAAATTATTTGGAAGGCGGCTATCATGGTATGGGCATGTAATGCGGAGGAATGAGGAACACATTGTGAGGAAGGCCTTGAGCAAGGATGTGGATGGATATAGAGATAGAGGACGACCAAGGAAACGATGGATGGGTTGTGTGAAAGACGATATGGTGAGAAATAGTGTTACTTGTGAGATGACGTCTGACAGAGAAGTATGGAAGGACAGATGCTGTGCCGACCCCAAATAAAATTGGGATAAGGGCAGGAGGAGGAGAATACAGTTTAAATTCGTTATTTAATATTTTTTAGACGTTTTAATTCCAGTTTAAATTGTGAGTTCAGATTGTATGCGTGAAACTCATAGGTTGATAAACTAAGTATAACTTATGTAGATTTATTTTATACAATTTTATATATGGCTCGATATTCAAGAAGTAGATATTAATAAAAACTTAAGTTGAATTGAGAAACTTGTACATCAAATCATTTTTAAGCAGGGCACTTAGTCGAAAATGTTTTTAAATTTTCGTAAAATAAGCTTTACCGAACTAAATAATATCGACGTAATCTAATCCGGCGAGATGCAAGCGGTCACGTGATGTCCGTAGTGTCACCGGCCCTGTGCGCACTACAAAGTAATTAACTTGTTCGTAGAGCAGAGATGGCCCAGTGGTTAGAACGCGTGAATCTTAACCGATTATTGCAGATTCAAACCCAGGCAAGCACCACTGAATATTCTTGTGCTTATTTTTATAATTAATCTTTCATTCGTAATCTAATTTCATAGAAATTCTGCCACATGTGTATTCCTGTATTCCAACCCGCATTGGAACAGCGTGGTGGAATATGTTCCGAATCTTCTCCTCGACGGTAGATGAGTCCTTGGCCCAGCAGTGGGAATTTACAGGCTGTTCTAAATTTACGTAACTTGTTCGTTGCAAAGCCGACCTTGATAACAGAATAATATAAAATTCCGCAACACAAAGCGAAACGAGAAACGATGAGGTATGCGCGCCATGTGTCCCCCGCGGCTTTACAAAACGTTTGTCAAAACGCTCACGTTTCCCGCGCTTCCGGTCAGCGGCCATTTTGAAAAGATGAGCTTCCGGCGTCCGGCGGCGTACGTCCTGTAATTCGGATGCTGCGGTGCAAAATGTTGTGTAAGCGAATTAAAGATGCCTTCCTGACCCTCTTTAAACAGTCATGTTACTTCCTATGCGAACAAAACGACCTCATGATATGTTTATAAGGGCTTTCTGGATTTTCATTAAATTGTATAATTAAAAACATATATACAATTATATATTAATATGACTCGAATAGAAATGTTGCATATTTTAATATATGTTAATTTCTATAGTCATATTATAAACGTGAAAGTAACTCTGTGTGTCTGTTTAACTGTCGCTCTTTAACTACCAAACCGCTGAACTGAATTTGATAAAATTTGGTACCAAGCAAACTTGAACTCCAAAAAAAGACATAGGATACTTTTTTGCCTAAATTATGACAACCAACACCCTAAAACACGAGCAATGCCGCGGGCGACTACTAGTATTTCATATAAAATTAATGCGATTATAAAAAAGCGTGTGCCTTCAAAATAAACATGTTATACAACAACAACAATAACAGCCTGTAAATTCCCACTGCTGGGCTAAAGGCCTCCTCTCCCTTTGAGGAGAAGGTTTTGGGATATATTCCACCACGCTGTTCCAATGCGGATTGGTAGAATACACATGTGGCAACATTTCTATGAAATTTGTCACACGCAGGTTTCCTCGCGATATTTTCCTTCACCGCTGAGCACGAGATGAATTATAAAGACAAATTAAGCACATGAATCAGTAGTTCTTGCCTGGGTTTGAACCCGCAATCATTGGTTAAGATGCACGCGTTCTAACAACTGGGCCATCTCGACTCATGTCATATCTGCATCCCAAACCTTCCAAAATATCCTCCACATAAGAATGGATCAGTTCAAGCCATTATGTAACATTTGCTCAACTTGATATTCTCAAACAGCATTCAACAAAATTACTCTAGCGTTCATATCAGAGCTCGTATCAGAGAGCAGATCTCGATAAAGGCGAACACTTAGACGTAATTCCTGTACTGTCTGCCCGCGTCTACTAATTGAGTTCTCTTTGAATTTCAAATAAGTAAGCGGAACCACAAGATATCCCCGCCGCGGTGAGTTCTATCAAATTATGCGGTGAAAAAAACTAAAGCTGATTTTATCGCGGAAATCCAATTTTCTCCCTTGCACGCTAAAGACGATGGAAAAAGCGCCAAGTCGTATGACTCCACCATTTTGAGCAGTTACCCGCCATGTTTAAACTCGGAACACGAATAAGGAGGCGCCAGATTGGTTTAATTTGAATTTCGAACGGCGCCGGGCGTCGGCTGCGTTCAGAAAATCTCGCCCTAATTAATTTGGAGAGATAGCGGGCTAATTTCGTTAGCTGTTAACTTTGCTTAAATAGTGAACTGTTTTTGCCGTCATTTATCTTACGCCTTTTGGGTGTTCGGATTGCCACCTACCTCGAGGGCGCGCTTGAACTAGTTAGAGTTCACACTCGGCCGAAATATTTAATACGAAAGATAAATAATTTTATGGATTCACTTATAATACTCGTATATTTACTCTATTATTAAGTAAGTATTGTTAATTTGTATTCGGAATGTTACATTATAAATGTTACAGTTGTTGTACTGACTTTTATAAATAAGTTTGCAATTCTGTAATTTTATAACGACGTGCCTGCATTATCGTTACGAGGACAAATTAGTTGAAGGGAAAATGAATTGAATAGAACTTTTTGTCCTTTTTGTAAAATATTTAATTTTTTTTTTTTTTTGTTAAATAGTTACTGATTGCTTAAGTCAACGTTCTTGACATTGTTTTTTTTTTACAAATCCTTAAATGACGTTGTCGCTTAAGAAGGACCAGCCTGGGCATTCTGCCCTATATTCTATAGGGCTCAAGTGTGTGCAGAATACAAATGCCCAACTCCGACACGACCGGAAAAGTGTTTTTAAAGGCGCAGTACCAACTTTACGTGCTATCCGGGGAATGGTAGTGCACACTTGTAACAGCCAGACTCAGAGTAACTGTTATATTTTCTATATGAAAAATCATGATAAAATTGACTTCTTTAACGGTTTTTTTTTGAATTTCGAACAGATTCTTTTTTCATCGAGTGCAAGAAACACATAAACACGCGAACATACGCATCCATAGTAATTACTAGTTAGACAAAAAGAGGCATCTTTTGATATACAATTGTAATGTCATAATTATTTTTATCAGTCTTTGCTTCACTACAAGAAACATAAATTATATAGCTTTTATTTAAAAAAAATGTATTACACGCCATGCGTGCAAAAATGATTAATGCTGATTATTTGCTTAGTTTTATATTATCGAAGTAATTAATATTAAAAAGAATTATTGCGTTAATTATTGAACGTGATTTCTTGGAAAGAACGATATAGATAAACTAATTAGTTTACCATATCTTCATCAATTATTGCAGACTTTAAAATATAACCCAGTTAGTTATTATTAGGTCCAAACTCAGTTTTCGAATTTCGATCAGAATTATTATTTAACATTTGGCAAGATGATTGTTCTTTCTCACTTATTTATATATTTTTTACTGGCAACACCAAATCTCGGCAATTGAAATCGGAAAAAATAGTCATTTGACAGAAGAAAATGGTTCTTAACTATTTTCTTTTTGCGGATTAATTATATTTATATATGTATCTAGTAAAGAAGAGATTTTTGAATACATATTTTTATATCATCGTGCGAAATTTTCTAGCAGTTGGTTGCGGTATTCTTAATCTGTGGTTAATTTTAAGTATTACTTCTATGTTATTTTGTCTGTTCCATTTTTAAATTCCTTTTTGTATTGTATTGACTTGACATAATAATATAAAATAACCTTTTTTTAGATTTTTTAGTTTAGAGTCTTAGCACTCTTGTTAACCATTTCTTACATATCACTCACATTGGGTATTTAGTCTTTTGTGACTGTAATTACACTGGCTCACTCATGTTTCATACCTGATACGTTTGTGTATTTTATACGTGTTTGTGTGTGTGTTTGTATATAATGTATGTATGTGTGTATGTCTAAATGTAAATACTTACTTTTTCTCTCTTTTCCCCGCTCCCGTATCTCTGAATCCCTTCGCAAAAGGATTGTTGTCTATTTTCAACTGCGTTATCTGATAAGAAGAAAATTTAGTTATTGTTACTGAATATCATAGTATCTTCTTTCTAAAAATAGTGCATTTAAATAGATGAGCTTGATGATTCGGAATTATTAGGAAAAATATTTAATTAAATTTTAATTTATTCGTTAACTGTTGTAACTCGCCACTAGATGGCGTTGCTCATAAATTTCAAAACCGTTCAATTAGTGACCACCACGATTGGTGCGTTACACAGGCAAACTCAAACTAATTTTACTATTACATACTTGCAAAAATAAACTCAAACTCAAATAACTTTATTCAATATAGAAGCATTACACTTTCCCATTGATGGTCAATTGAAACACTACCACCGGTTCGGAAAAGAAAACATCCTGACCTGAGAAGAACCGGCGAAAGAAACTCAGCGGGTTTTTTTTTTTGTTTGTCTCATATATTATAAAAATAAACAATTTAATATGAGATGAAATAGCAAGGAGGCGATCGTTTCATTCCCAAGGTGTGCTATAGATCATATATACATGGAAATAATAACTTATAAGGTTTAAGATGTCTTACTTTTTCATTCTGGTACGCGGTGACCGCTATGAACTCTGTTTCTTTGAAGACGTAGGTCCTGAAGGTCGAGTAGGGCAGCTTGAGGATGTCGTTGGCCCGTACCAGGTGGAACCGGGGCTGGTACTTGTGCATTGAATTCAGGATCGTCTGCGTAACACACTTTAGACAGCTTAGGAACTTGATCGAAATACTTCTTATTAGGGATAACAGTTTAAAAAAAATTAATTAAAACACTCTGTATATAAAATAAGTGTTATAAAATTATAAACAACCGACGAACTCACAAGCTATAATTTACAAAAATACAATTGAATAAAAAAAAAAATTAAGAACTATTGTGTTATCGTTTGACCTCGATTTCGTACATGTTTTAATACAACGCAGACCTCAAGTTACATTAGCTAGCTTCGACTTGACAATTTCGTAATAAAAACTTTTTATTCCGTTAGGCGAAGCGTGTGATTATCTAATAAGGCCACGAAGAGCTAGTTCTGTATTAACCTCATCCATAATAAACGGACTGCCATAAAAGTATGGCATGGGGACCGAGTTTTCAGTACGTCATTAAGGGTCATTATTGCAGCCGCTTCTGCATGAAACATGAGGCGATCGCGATCTTGTTACTAGCTGGTTGTTAAAGAAAATCAATTCTTAGTTACAAGGATAATTGTACTTGTAGCTAGCATTGTTCGTACCTTATTTATGTATTACAAAATTTCGTTCTTACTTGTTATAAAAAATGTATAATAATTTTTATTATACAGCGTTTTGGAATTTACAAAATGGCGGTTGTTTGTTAGCGTGGGTTTTGTGCGATGGAAATATTTTCACGGCAATCAATTGAGTTGATGGCGGCCGATTGATTTCGGTGAAAGTGAAACAAATCTACGAATACACTATTATTACTATTGATTGGTTAGATAATTATGTTATTGGAAATAATTGAGAGTGATACAAATGTTAAAGAATTCGAGTTACGATTTGAATTAAAAAAAAAAATGTATTAAACCCTCCTTTGTAGACAAACTTTTTTGTTTAATTTTTTTTTTTGTCACTTGTAATGTTGGTCAGGATACGGTTCTATTCGGTCCTTTCATCATTGCGTAATAACAGTGGTGACCCCACGTGTGGTTACTAAATTATGGGACATTATGCATGGTTGTCTCCCTCGGCCTTGCACGGTAATGAGTGGTGTGACGGTACATCCATTGTTTACGGTTTTTCTATGAGAATTCTAAATACGAATACTCGATGTTTATCGAAACTGGCAATATAATATATTTATAAATATTATAATTTCACATTTCAACATATTAAAAAAATAATCTCAATCTCGGTAACGAACTCAATTTTCTAGCAAGTTTTATAATAATTGTTTCGGCAGACATATTTTCTATAAAACTTGATATTTTTTTTAAAGAAAACCTTTAAATAATAACTATTATGTATTCTTTATTTATGTGTGTATGCTATATACCTCTCGGTAGAATCTACTTCCCGAATTTATTAGATTTAAAATTCTTCTAAAAAAATTTAAAGAATTTAAGTAAAGAATATTTTGGTTTTGATTAAAAGAATACTAAACGTCAGTATTCGTCCGTCGAATATAATATATGCACATAACATATTATGCGAAATGATAGTGAATTCTTTGATATGCTATTTACATTGGTCAGAAATTTTAGCTATTCGTATTGGCCCCCATAGAGATTGAAATTGATCTGACGTCGTTGTGCCCCGGTATCTTGTTTATCGATAGAGGGGCCTCCCTGACGTCTTAACAATTCCATAAACATGCTTAATACATTACGTATACAAAAATCGTCTCAATGTAAACATTCTTTTTTCAAATATTTCATTGCTTCAGTTATCGAGATGAAATTCTAAATTTAAATTTGAAAATGGAATTGACAGTTTAAGTCAAAACTTTTTAAGGATCAGGGTTGAGCTTACTCCATTTGTGGCAGATTTTCTTCCGGCATAAATACATATGTTTCAGGAACACGAATTTAATTATGTACAGCCAGAGTAAGAAAACCTTCGTCAGTTTTAAAAACCATTCCTTCATCAATTCTGAAACTCTTAGTGCGTTTTGAATCTAAACATCAAATTACTGCGACGTAATATGTCATTTTCAATCGGTTAAGCAGATTATCGCTCAAACTGAGCACACGATAATAGATCTTAAGGTGACGAACCTTTTTTTACCCTGACCATATAACACCTACTATATTTATGATTATATTTACGAGTTCTAACTAAGTACTCACATATTATAGTTATATATATCTCTGTATATTGCATAGATATATACGAGAATGCGTCAGAATCTCTAGCGCATACATATGTATGTATGTTTGTACGTTATTTAGTATTTAAATTTAAAAGATTCCACGGAGTTGTAATCTAGATATGTGCATCTATTGTTGTTGATGCTTTGTGTTGCGATAATAATGTGTTTGTATGCTAAATATACATTGAAATTCCTCTCAAGATGTCGGACGCTGTGCGTTTTATAAATCAATATTCAAGGGCTCTCGTTTTGTTTTACTATTAATTCTATAGGGCCGGTCTTACGTGTAATTCACTCCTTTACGACTTGGCTATAGCCGACAATGATATATGTTAATGCGACTATTGTTTTAAATACACTGTCTCTTGTATATAAATTATTTTCATGATAATCTATGAAGTAAAACTCGGCAGGCATTCTTTATTTAATTAAGTTACGCGAAAAGTTTTTGCTCGCTTTGTATGGTTTACAAAAAAGGTTTTATATTTTTAGTCTGTGTTGAGTTTAATTAAACTGATTTCTATTTTTGTTATTGTTGATTTGATATTAGATAGATAAGATATCTTATCGTGTAACTATGCTCCTCTTTCTTTTAGGTGGTGGTTAATTGTTGTGACGTAATAGCATATTACTTTATTTTACATCAGCAGGATTTAGGCTCTATGCGTTAAGAACAGTTGCGCTGTAATTGAAAAAAAATCTATAGAATCATTTCAAAATAAAATTGACTAATTCGAATTTTAAATATGCTAAACAACACTCTCAGTCGACAGTTATTAACTTTACCACAGATATACAAAAAAATTAAGTAAACATTACATATTATAGATTTTGTCTCGAGAAACTGCTATATATATACCTGTGATAATCTTGCCGGTAGGTTTTTTTAAGTAGACGATGGACAAGGTTACTGACTACACAAGAACATGAAATAGATGTACATAAAAATAGTTTGTAGTTCGTATTTGCTATTTCGCTCATTTATATCATCCATAAAAGACATACATCCAAGTGTTATTTATCTAATATGTATTTAATTTAAGAGTGCTATGACTTGTCGAGTTATTTCGGTAAAAGCTTGGAATTAATACTATTGACTTCAGGCAGGATAGGATAACTAACGTGACTGTATATTAAATGTTGAAAATGAGTAACTAGTGAGTTTCTTGCCGGTTCTTTTCGGTAGAATCTACAATCCAACAGTTATAGCATTACTTAATATAGTTACCGATTTAAAAGTACCTACTTGTAAAAGCTTACTTGAATAAAATATATTTTGATTTTGATTTTATTTGTATGTTTTAGATTGTATATTTGATTCAGAATCAGTGGTAGCTTTACCTTTAATCTTGAAACGTGAGCAAGAACATCATATGAATAAAGATATATACATTTTAATTTAACGAAGTTACACTTAGAATTTTTTTTTTGACAACTTTCTGGAAAAGCGCTTAAGTAAACATCTCAAGACCTCAAACGGATTGCGTGATAACTGTTCCAGTCAAACCGTGCGACCGAAACTCGAGTGCATTGGAACAAATAAATTTCATTGACTAATTGCTTCCCCCAGCGCTGCTCGTATTAGTTGAAATTGCTTTTAATTCGATTAAATCACTTGATGAGGCAGGCTTCCGCTGTTCTCGAGATTTAATGTGCAAGATTGAGTTGCGCGTCGCTTTTTTTTTCATAAAACAATTAAAAGAATAACAACGCTCAGTTTTCGAGCAGTTTAGCGGGAAAGCCTGTTTCGGTTCAGTCGTTTTTTTTCTTCTTTTGAACGCTAGTGTTACAAGATCTGTTTTATTTAAGTTGCTAATTTAGGTAAGCTTGTTAGCAATGGTTTGAAGCGTTATGGTTTCTAAGTAGCGTGCTTTCTGTTATATGCCTTTCTGAACATTTGAAATCGTAATTAGTAATACGTTAATAATTTTTTGGGGTTTTTTTTTTTTAACTTGACGTTGTTACTTTTTCTATACAACATTTAAACTTTAAACTTTGTACTTACAAGGAACGTAAGTCACAGTTCGCGAGTTTTCAAGTGAGGATTTGTTTTTATAATTTTTTAAATAATTAAATAGAATACACTACAGTGTATAAAGGTACCTCATTACTTAGGACGTAACTATTTTAATGTATATAATAATCGTTATCACATACTTAGTATAAAACAAATTTGGTCTTTGCACTTTTTGCACACATTGCAAACGCTGGCTCAACCTTACGAGATGGATGTACCTACTACGGTATTGTACATCTTAAAAAGATCTTCAAAAAGTAATGATAACCCACAATAAGCATGCTTCTTACGAGAATAATGGTTTATTTTCGAAGCGATTTTAAGCAATACATCATTAATCCTTATCCAATTATGTACCTTTTTTATGGTATAGGTTGGCGGACGAGCATATGGGCCACCTGATGGTAAGTGGTCACCATCACCCATAGACAATGACGATGTAAGAAATATTAACTATTCCTTACATCGTCAATGTACCACCAACTTTGGGAACTAAGATGTTATGTCCCTTGTGCCTGTAGTTACACTGGCTCACTCACCCTTCAGACCGGATCACAACAGTATTGAATACTGTTATTTCGCGGTAGAATAACTGATAAGTGGGTGGTGACTACCCAGACGGGCTTGCACAAAGCCCTTCCACCAATAATTAAGACCTTAAATACATTATGTATTTAACATAGATCAATATGGTCAATTGTGTGATTTAAATGAATATTTTCGAAGATATTATGAATTTAAAACGTATCAACACAGCGGTTTGTATTGTCTTACGTTAAAAACTGTGAACGTTGTAAGATATAGTATACTAATCAGCATTGAACCCGTACGAAGCCTGGGCGATAGCTTATATGGGTTTAATTACTAAAAAAACTTACACGGATACACGTTCTTATGACTATTATTTAAGATAATCAATATGTACGACGTTGAAACTAGAGTAGCCACTGAGTTCCTTGCCGGTTCTTCTCGGTGGAAATTTTAACCGGTGGTAGCTTCACTTAATATAGCTGTTAAATGACGTATAATATTGTAAAAGCGTACTTGAATAAAGTATATTTGGATTTTGATTTTTTTAATTGACTCTCTGTTACTTTGGCTGATGTATTGTTGTATGTATAAAAACAAACAACAACAACGACAACAGCCTGTAAATTTCCACTACTGGGATAAGGCCTCCTCTCCCTTTGAGGAGAAGGTTTGGAATATATTCCACCACGCTGTTCCAATGCGGGTTGTGGTGGCAGAATGAATGGCAGAACACATGTGGCAGAATTTCTATGAAATTTGTCACATGCCGTTTTCCTCACGATGTTTTTCTTCACCGCTGAGCTCGAGATGATTTATAAAGACAAATTAAGCACATGAATCAGCGATGCTAGCCTGGGTTTGAACCCGCAATCATCGGTTAAGATGCAAGCGTTCACTTGGCCATCTCGACTAAAAAACAAACATTATTAGTTAGTTATAAGACATTAAATATTAATAATCATATCAAATCAGGTATATTGTTAACTAGAGGAGTGGTACACTGAGACGAGAGCATTCCGAAAGCGATAACATTAAAATAAAATTATAGTTGTATCGTGAGCCTTCATTACGAGACTTTTATTTCTCCGTCCAATTTCTTTATTTTACGGCTGGACAACAAATTAATATGTAAATAAGGATGCCCGGTGGTCTGTCGATGATTTCACTTGTCGATTAAAAGTAATCGACAGTCCCGCTCGACTGATAACAGCGACCGCGGTGGACCACTTAAGCGCAGCGAAGGAACTCAATTAACGATTAGCTTTTGGATTTCTTTATGTAGAATTTAGTTTTCTTAATATCTACATTAAGAAGGGAAGTATAGTTTTGTAATACGCAAATAAGTACATTGTTCGATTTTTAACTGAAAATAGCTCGTAAATATTATTATTTTTTTTTTAAATATTGATTTCATTTTGCAAAATCAAGACGACGTATGTACATCCTTGATAGAATCTTATAAGCTCTTTATAATGTCATATAATCTTTCTTGTCCTGCTCACAGTTGATTTATTTTTTATTTATAATTTGTTACTAAACGTTATATATAATGTTTGATAATAGTTTAATTATAATATTGAACCAAAACAACTTTTAAAATAATAACCTGATTAGTTATCGACATTCTACAATTTTCGGCCCCTCTCTATCACGTATGGTTTCCCTAACGAGCGATAGATGGCGCCAGAGGTCGGCTCGCGTCTTTTCGTTTCGATACGGATATAGATAATAAAATAATAGTTGGACGTTCATAGAGACATTACGTTAAACGGATTGCGCGTTAAATAATTTTCAATTCGTGACGTCGTACTCGATATAACCACTCAAGTGTTGAACGCACAATTAAAATTCTTTTTAATTGTTTTTTTTTTAATTGCAAGGCCATGTAGGCACGTGTAAGCGTTTTCGTTGTTTGATAGATTTCGTTATTCATGTGCGGTTGTATTAATCAATTTGACATTATACTTTCTTATATATAATAATATATATGAAGTTAGGTTGGAGTATTGTCATATACAGCCTAGTATTTTTAGTAAAATATAAATCATAATACATATATTATTTTTTCTAATTTTTTTTTTAATAACGAATGACATGACAAAGGCATTTTATGTAAGTACATACCTACTACATAAAATGATGTTGTAAAAGTTGTCAATATTAAATTAAATGGTTTATAATTTAGGAGATATTTTATATCTCTTCCTGTGTTGCTACACTACAATTTGATGGTTGTTTGTTCAACCAGTGTAATCATTAAAAATGTAACTGAATACGTGAAAACAATCAATCAATATAATAAGGTAAAGGCCTTATCATTAAATAATAGTTTCAAGAAGTAATAAAAAATTACAATTAATACCTACCATCTCGTTAGTATTTGTCGATTATTCCTAGAAGTGTATATATTTATATACATAAACCGTGACGTACCTAAGTACTATTATTTCTAAATATTTATTAAGTAAAATACACTAAGCTTCACGGATTTTATTTTAAGTATATTCATTCATAAGCAAATAATCACTTCGAATGTAATAATTAAAAATGAAATAAAAAATGTTTCAAAATATTCTGAATTTTCATTATGTTAACGTAAATACCTACACAAAAGCCCTTTGACGCATTAGCTATTCGCCTCTAGATGGCGCTACTAGCATACATATTTGATAACCCTCGCTTTTAAACTTTATTCTATCCTTGCCTATAATTTTACCGCAGGATATTCCATTAAAATTTCTATTCGTATTTTTGATGAGGTTTTCAATGCACATATTTTAATTAACACTTAAAAAGCTAATTATTGATTTTAAGGAGCCGTTCAATGTACGAATGAAGGTATAAATGGGAGTTTTATGCTAAAAATTTGTAATTAATGGCTTTTGATTGCAGTCGCACGCTTAGAACGCATCTCGGCTCCGAGCGACGGGCGTCGCCCCACACGTTCGCGCCAAATGGCTAATTCGCGCGGTAAACATACGCGCCATAAGTCATATTAACTAACCGATACGGGCGGAGCCGAGCGACCTGCGTCCGTCTCGCTCTAACGAACTAGAGAAACCCGCCGCGACTGTTTGTTTTTCCTTTTACTTCCTTTGAAATCTTATTTTGAATTTTATACCTATAGGGGCGTGGATGCGATGTTGCATATTACGTCGCCCGTTCCCTCTCGCGGAGCTCGCAGCCGTCTCTCTTTAACTTTTTGTGATTTTAATTCGCAGAACGGCATCGAGACGTGATTCGAGTCTATAGAACTTTTTTATTGCAAATGTTCGGAATTCGTTGGGAGCAAAGACGGGGTTTCGGCAAAGTCGCACTTGTGCAGTATCGACTGAATTCGAATAACGATTTTATTCCGGTGTTCCGTCTCCGGATCGGAGTGTTTGTGAATGAAACGAATGCATACAATAAGGCACTTCGGTCTTCGAAATAAATACATATTTGAATAGAGATACAATGTAACAATCACTTACCTAAATAAATGACAATATTATATATTTATTTAATAGATAATATTGTGTTTTTAGATGTAGTTACCCATCTGTTAGGTTTAAACATTTTTTAAGGGCATCTTGCCTTAGGTAAGATAAGATAGGAGCTGACAATAATATCATAATCTACTTAATTTTTTTAATAAGACATCTAGCTAAACAATAAAATATAAGTAGTAAGATTTTTACAATTAAAACAAAAACAATTAAAACCTCAAACGATCTCCGGCCGGCAAATAAAAAAAAAACATTAAACGCGTCGTTAAAGCTTCCCATGGAAGTCGATCCCTTAACCTACTTCATTTAGCTGCGAAGGAATGAAATTGAATGTTTTTTTCGAACCAGATTACGTTAGCCATAGAAGCCGCCGATGTATCAATATTTGTGCTCTCTGTTGACACGCAAACCGTCTTAACCGTGCAAACAAAAGGGTTCACTAATGCCCTTTTTACTACAAAAAGCTTGGACAAACATTGGGGCAAACACGACCGACGTGCTGCGGAACAGGAATAAATGATCACTCATAAATAATGAGGTCTTATATTTCCTGAACTTTATGTACTAGCTTAACTGCTATTATTACATATTAAACTTTTCATATAGTCTTTAATGGTATATAATAGTTAGTTATTTAAATCCATTATTACTTACTCCATAAAATACAAAATCATTAATCACCCGCCACACGATCGGCCCTAACACGATAAATTCAATCAACGTTTTTTTCAATCTATCCACCGTATATCTTTATAATCTGGGCTCTTAAAAACCATAGCTAATTGATTCAAAAAAAGAATGTTTACAATCAGGGTTTAATCGAAAGCGAATTCTAAATTTAAAACAATCGTTTCGCGATGCTCGAGGTGCGTGGACGCGGGAGCAAATCCATTAGCGATTAACGAGCGATCGGGCGGGCACTAAATTAAAATAAATATTTGCCGGCAGCGCCTGCGCACAAAGCGACGCCGCTTTCATGTGCGCCGACACAGGTGCCGCGGTCGCCGTACTGTCGCGCACATCGCACAATCCGGTATTATCTTACCTCTTATGTCCTATTCATTCTATCTGTACGATAATATATAAGAATCAAGTGCTATTTGCTTCAGATACTCTATAGATTTATTACAATACTTATTGCTATTAATTTAAAGATATACGCAAAAATAAAGCTTAAAATTCTTCATTTAATTACGATCATATAAATACTCTAAAGTAGTCATATTACAGGTACACGATTAAATCGTATAAGCAACGACCGGTTCGAAATGTAGAACCGGAAAGGTGTTCAGTAGTTACTATTTTCTCAATTATTGATTATATCTTCCGAAGATCACTTTTGTAACAGCGTGTACTGAACATAATTGCTCAGGTGAGTATCGATATCGTCGTATTAACGATTCCCGTGCGCCAATATGGCGGACGCATTACAATAAATCATATTACGTTTTACATCTGTCACTCAGATTTACGATGGCGCCATTTTTATACCTTTAATTACCGGGAGTTGCAAGCTTTAAAAATAATAGTTTATGTTGATTACTTTATTATTATGATTTTAATATTTTATATCGTAATGACTTTTTTATTTTTTTTTAAATATTTGAGCATGGAAATGCTAACTGCCAGTAAATTTATTTTTTCTTAAATGGATTTTTGATGAATTAATGATCTTAATCATTCTGTTAAATTTCATGCAGCTCTTAAAGTATCTACTTATCGAAATCTGAATCATAGCAGTATCTACCAGATTGCAGAAAAACCGGCGAAAGTAACTCAATTATTTTTATACATATATTTTATATATTTCACTAATAAGTAATTTAGCATTTAAGTAAGTATTTCTTAAAGGATACCAAGATACTAATTCCAAGGCGATATTGAGTGTGAAAACTTTACACTCAATATCACATATCACCGTAATATTCATTATAAGAAATATGTGTACTGACGAGCTGATCTTTGAACTGGGTTAGAATCCAGGTTAGCATAACTGAGCTTCTGTTACTTCGACGCTGAAGAAACAACACCCAAGATATGGAATGATTATTTGGAATAATTATTACAACTATGGTTTAATCGGGTCAGAGCGGTATGGGATAATCTATCATCCTTCTGCCCTTATCCCAAATTTACTTGGTGTCGGCGCAGCATGTCTTCTCCTTCCATACTTCTCTATCGTACGTCACCTCACAAGTAACATTATATCCAGTCGTATCCTCTTTCACACAATCCATCCATCGTTTCTTTGGTCATCCTCCAGATAGAGATATCCATCCACATCTATGCTCAAGACCTTCCTGGACTCCGGAGCGGTAGCACCCAGCAGCAGGATATGTACAGGATGCTACTGTTTACATATATCTATTTCTACATTGCTGCATTGCTTAAAATTGATATATAAATATAAGAGTTTTTCATGATGCATGAGGTTATATCTATAGGCTATTGTTTAACGTAAATATCGATAGATAATCCGAAACGACGGACAACAGGAAGCTTCAAGTAGTCACCGATACCCGTACGTAAAACGTGAGAGCAAATAGTGCGACCATTAAAACCTCTTTTTTAAACATCACATCGACATTCGATATCTTAAGTCAGTATTATGATATATCTTACTCGGACGTATACAACCTGCTTGCAGGCGTATTTGAATACCACAGATAAATAAATCAATTGACGATGACGTAAATCTGTCATGGCGATATTAAAATGGCTACCGATAATACATTTATTGATATCTTCAGTTATAAAGATTAAATAATATAGAAGGCGTTGTATTTGTAAATTATTTATATTTGAATTATTCAATTACACGATAAGGTCTTGACTAATTACGCCTTATGGCGATTTGTCGTTTAGGAGTAGAACAGGCCGTCTGTGAATTTATCTTTTATCAATTTGATTTCTGTATTTCATTAACTTTAACTGTTTATACTATAACTAAATAACTCCAAGCTACTTAGATCGCCATAACCAATATTGGTCACAACATTGGGCTGATTATCAATAAAGATTAACCAACACACAAACATTTGTCATTTCAATTTCCTCGTTCTTATAATCAAACAGCTCAATCCAAAAATAATAGGAAGAGTTCAAGAGTATTTCGTTCCACAAGAGTGTTAATACTAAAAATTGAATTTCCAAACGGGTTTCTAGAATTTCTCACCTGAGAATCAAATGATATTCTATTTGCCTATCAGATTGAACATATGACTTAGACGGCATTGTGAGACAGCATTAGAACAAGCGATTGGGGGAATATTTAACTGAAAGTATGAACTACAATAAAAAAATGACAAGACTTATGAGTCCATGACGTCACTTTTATTCGAATGGAGAACATACATCAACCTCTACCCATTCTCCATCTTTCTTTCTAGGTACATACTGCACACGTATACAAATTACGACAAACACTATTGAATATATATGACTATTTAAAAATGGAACGTTATTAGACGTTTTTTTTAAGGCAAAGGTGTTACTAATAGTACCTATTTTAACTTTGCATATAGACAATGAATACTATTGAACATGTATATTACGCTTTTAAAACGCAGTATTGATACAATATTTTAAATGAAGCTAATAATAAAAGTAATAATGATTTATTTATGTTTTTAGAAACAAAGTAATATGTTTGTAATGTCAGGGAAAGGCTTTACGTAAAAAGGATCGAATATCAATATCGAACGGCTTTACTTATAAATATTATGTCAGTTAAAATGTCGTGTCTTCTTCTTTCCAATGCTAAAAGAGAGAGAGAGAATTCTTCAACTAAGAACTAAACACGTACCATAAGTCCGACCAATAATATTCGTGATCGAATTTCAAATTTTCAAGTGTCAAATGAATTTGTCATTAATCGTTACCGAACTAACTAATAGCTGTTAGCTCTGCTGGAATGTTATAATTATTTTACGAAGCAATAACTTAAATTTGAGTCGGTATTACGGGAAATATCGCGCTTGTTTGACTATTAAAGGTAGTCGTTGGGTCCGAAACATAACACTGTTTCCCAGTATGGCTCACAGTTTCCCCATGCTTTTTTATACATTTTACTGTAATACATTTTGGCGTTTTAAGTTTTGTTTTACTGAACATAAGCAGATCTTCTCTGTACTTCGAGCTAATTATTGTCAACACCTAACACATTCAATAATGATCACGGTAAATAGGATTATTAGTTATTCCTTAATAAATTTTGTCAATTATTATTTTTTAAATAAATAGTATATTGGGGTAGGTCGTACTATTAACATAAGAGATGTAACAAGTTAGGTTAGGTTAGTTAGTAGTTATTATTTTGTTTTATTTAAATAAATATATGCGACGCTTATATAAAGTAATATTATTTGTCTGTACTTTTAAGACTCAATTTTAAATAAACGAAACGAATACGTTGATTCAATGTTATAAGTAATATACAACCATGAATATTCAAACGCTTGTAGTTTTTTATTTATCTATAATGTAATATGCAACTCTATTATTTTATATTTGCAACTATTATATTTTCATTGTTTATATTTAACTTATAAATAGAAAATATATAATTCAGAATATATTTCTTGAAGTATTACATAAATGAGAATTACAAAGTCATTACATTTATATGATATGGCAACCTCACATCTGTTCATAGACAAACTTGGTATGGGAATTAGTCAACGTTTACGTCATAGACAAAATTCACGTATTTTCTTAAAATATTTTTTAATTCAAATAGTTTGACAAATTTGAAGGTAAGTGATCATCACCTATACAAATGCCTCACCGATCATAAAAACTGAGATGTCGTATATGCCTGTAACGATATGTCCTATATGCCTGTAATGACTAAAATTACATTTACAACACAATAATGCTAAGTATTGTAAAGCAAAACTATGAAATAATTAAATGCTGAAGCCAACTCTACTAATCTCGACCAATGAGGTTCTGAAATAAGTAAATAATAAATAAATATTGGACAACATATATTTGTCTGATCCCAATGTAAGTAGCTAAAGCACTTGTGTTATGGAATTTCAGAAGTAACGACGGTACCACAAACACCCAGACCCAAAATAGAAAACTAATGAACTTTTTCTACACCGACTCGGTCGGAATCGAACCTCGGAGTAACGTACTCATGATAACCAATCAAATTCGACCACAGAGGTCACCGAAAATACAAATAGGGTAATACTAACAGTAATAACATTAATAAGTGATTATCTCTTTGTTTGTTATTTAAAAATGGAACGCAATTCAGTATGACAAATGAAATTCTGAATTCGTGTGAAGCGAGCCTTTTAGTAGAACAGAAGTGTTAATGTTTGCTCGGGAGGCAAACACGCTGAGCAAACAGCCTTTGCGGCATGAAATTGATATGCCGACAGCAGTGAATTATTTTTTTATATCCTTTTAGTTTTCAATTTATGGTTTTTGTTTTAAATATATATATATTCGTTTGGAGTTAACATTTTTACTAGTCGTTTTTAATCTGTTAACAATGTCTTTTTTATACTTATGGCAATTACATTTTTATTTTAATCGTAATATCGATCTTTTTGAATTTGGAATACGATGACATACCGAAGTTTGTTTTTGTATCTGTGAAAGGGGTTTTAAATACTAAGCAATATTTATTAAACTCTGTAATTACATTCTGAGAAAAGAGTCTTTTTACATCCAGATTCTTCTCGATAGTAAGATGACTATCATCTATCGAATGTGCCTTCAAGAGTCTCCTTAAAATATATATTTTGATTATTATCAGCTGTCGGTCTAATATTTGATTAATAGTTCATAGTTTGTAATTTAAACGCTTAATTAATTAGTAACGAGCGTTTGTCTTGTTTTATCGAGAGGAATAAAACATATGTGTATATGTATGTACAAAGCTAAAAATGTGTTTAAGTTGCGTCGACGAAACGCGCAAGAAAGTTGTTATAAAATTGAATTAAATTGATAATAATTTATAATTGGGACATAGATTATTAATAATACCTCTAGAATTTTAACTTATTTCAAAAAAGGAGGTTCTCCTTTTGACCTGTTTTTATCTAAGTTTGTATGATCGTGAATTTGTCAAAAAGTTCCGATCTGTTTTGGATTAATTTTCATTATTAAATGTATATTTTTTTCAGTTAAATTGTTGTGTGTATAATGAATTTCTACAATAATAAAAAGCAAATGCCCCATGATCGCTGTGATCGGGTCTATGTATTGCTTTCGCCATTCCATAACACGTATGTACAATGAAAAGGTCTAGACAGATGTGCATTTTATTTAACTGAGATTCAATTTATTCAATAAACTTTAGAAATTATTCTGCATACTCTTTATATCAAATAATTGTGAGCAATAATTTAATCAATGTAGATTATCGTTGAAAATATTAACGACGCTCCTGACGATGCTCCACAGATCACAAACGACGTAAGTGTTAACACTCATAATAATACATTTACGCGTTTCAGTTCCAAAACACAGATACGTAGTACATCTGTTTGAGGACTAGAAATACATTCGAGCCCACGAGTGTCGGAAACGGATTTCCACTTTGAGATCAGTTAAAAACAAATGTTCGCATTTCATCTAAATTACACTTACAAAGCGACGTACTTAATACCCTTTCTACTTTGTATTAATACTGGGAAAAAAGGGGCTAAGAGTCGAAAGTCTTTAAACTATTAAAACAAACTTACTCTCGAGTACAATTATAGAACATAGACAATCTGCTGACAGAAGCCGAACAATTTTTGCATAAAGCGTTTTACGCTTCCAATTTTCAATGCATTAAAACGCATTTAAATGTGGAACAGGAATTCATAAAGACGGTGGCGCCGCCGTCCGCAATTAGGAGTAACATCAAACTATCGTAGACCAATTATACTGATCCCTCTTAAAGTACAAAGAGTTCCGTGTTAGGGGTCCTCGTGGATCTGTTATAATAATGTGCCGGTGATTTTATACTTGAGTGATGATGCTTTAAGCGGCCCCGGTAAAAGGCTTTTTATAGTTTTATACCTTCATTCAAGATACAGCCGCGGTATAGCTGTTAAGCTGTCTCTATTAATAAATGTTTGATGTGTCTCTACCAGTTTAATCGTCGGACCGGTTGGCGGGCCAGGAGATCGGAAATTGGAACAGGAAACGTTCGTGTTTTGTGAACAGATTCGTCTATTCTTTTAAGGTTTCATTTTAAGGCACTATTACACATATCATTAACATAGCCTTGAGGCTTTAGGTATAACGTTGTACATGTTTATGTTATGCCAAAATAACCGACGTTGATGGAGAACGTATTTGACTGTATTTATCTGTACGTCTATCCTCGTTAGTTTGGTAGAGACTAAATAACCCATACTTCGCTAACTTAACTGATATGTATATTATGACCAACGACAGGGGTCTTGTCTAGTCTAAGTTTTTACGTACTATCCAAAACAGGAGAGCTTCACTCATGAGCATTCTAAACCAAACGACTTACTAGGAACTTTTTGACACTAAATAGGCTCGTTAAAATAAGAAAAGAGTTAGCCCAGAGGCTAAATTAGAAAAAATCATATCTGAAGATTACGGAAACCCAGACAATAAAGTTCAATCACCTGCTTCCAGCGGTTTTCTCGTGAGGAAATCCGTACGGAACGGATGAGATTTTTCCAAGTATTATCATTGTATATACAGAGTATTTTAAGTATTGAAGAAGTAGGTAGATAAAATGGGTTCTTTAAGAATCCTTTTTTCTGTGTCTAGATCTGAGACATTTACAGGTCCTACTTTGGTCTACTAACCCAACCTAAAACTAGTTGATACAAGCCACCAACCGATGAATTAAATTCGAAAGCACCATCAATCGGTTATAAGAACAGTTACTTCAAAATTCAATAATAGCTTAGATGGACTTACATACATAATGGATGGTTTCACACAGACGTCACAAATTACAAGACACAAAATTATATGCTATGATTCTATAACAAATACAATTATGCAGCGATCATATGAGTGAAACTACTCATAGTAAACATTCGTTTTAAATACAGCTCATTCTTGTATTTTCCATTCAATTACAGAATGCAAACAATCGAACGAACGCCATAAATAGATTTATTCAACGTCACACAGATAAATAACAGTTATTTATAAGAGAAACAATACGAAACTTTTTTGACAAATAAAATAGAACACCTTTTTTTTGTAAATTTATTTATTGTTTTATTGCAAAACAAGCTATAACGTTCATGCGAATGGGGAAATATTATAAAAGTATAAATTTGATATGTTTTTATGAGTATGTTACGTTATAGGTAGTTTATAATACTAATTCAAAGTTCCTTTAAATTGGATTATTTTATAGAATAGGTTGGAGAACGAGCATATGCGCCATCTGATGATAAGTGGTCACCATAACCCATAGACAATGACGCTGTAAGAAATATTAACTATTCCTTACATCTTCAATGTGACAAGAACCCTGGGAACTAAGATGTTATGTCCCTTGTGCCTGTAGTTACACTGACTCAGCCTTCAAACCGGAACACCATAATACTGACTACTGTTTTTTGGCGGTAGATTAACTGATGAGTGGGTGGTAACTACCCAAACGGGCTTGCACAAAGCTCTACCACCAAGTAAATGGATTTACAAATAAAACTGTTGAATTCATTAGAAATTTAATAAAAAAAATAACGTCAATACTTGAGATGACAAACGAGTTAATTACAAAAAAGTTTCTATATTCATTTCAAAGCAAAAAAACAGTTATCACCTAAGCAATTAAGTACATTAACTTAATAGAGTTCGTTAAATAGCATCACAATGACATTAAAGACGCGGTAAAAATACCTTGGAATCAAATATAAGCAAGAACTTGTACATTGAAAAAAAAACTGTGCCCGCCATAGTTGAATAACGCACTAGGAACAAGTTTTTACTAGTTCTCGGAATAGGATTTGCACTATCCTAAGATAGTAAATAATCTTTGCTTCGTGGAACATTAATTGTTGAAAATATTTCGCAATTGTTTTTGTATGACAGTGATTTTATAAAATAGTTTTAATACAAGTTTTATATGATGTATTCTAGACTTTAGTTTACGATCTGTAGAACTATCTATAGCAGCTCGAAATTCAACGTAGAACCTTTATTAAATACCACAGTTTTAACGTTGTATTAGAAGAAAAAATAAACGAGACTACATAAATATCTTGGTGTGGGTGACTATACTGACACTCCAAACGTCATTCTAATTTACTAGTGTGTGTATTTATTGGCCAATGGTTGACAACAATATTTTGGACGCCTTGAGTATTAATCGTAGAGACATATAAACAATTAAATATTTAGAGTAGATGATATAGGCATCAAAATTGGGTGTCAACGTAAATCGATTATAATATATCACGAGTGCATGATACTGAATTACAACACTTTAATTGGCTGTATGTCAAATTCCCTTTTTTGAAATAAGTTACGACGTTCTAAAAAAGTTTTTTTAAATATCAAATAGTTTTGGAATTCCTTCAAAATTTTATAAATTGTTTATTAACGTATGTGATATACAGACGAAGGAAACACGGAGTCAGTTTAAGTTTAGTGATACTTTAAAAGCAGCTGCTAGAATCGTCGTCCAGCAAGTAAATTAATTATAGCTTTAATTAAAATATACACATTAATGGGACCACCGCGGGAGTTGAGATGTTTAAAACTATAATATATATCCTTGTATTCGTTGAGTTTCTTCGTTTACACTAAAAAAGTTAGCAATTTACTGAAATGAATTTTATTATTGTATTTTGTCGCTTCACACGAGAAAACCGAAGTGGATCACTGATGTTATCTCAGTTTATTATTCTACGCAGATGATTAAATGAGTTGTAAATCGTCAAAGTAATTTTCAAAGGTGACAAAACAATTGTAATATATAGCAAAAGTGTGCGCAAACGCAGGTTTTTTCTCTTTCTCCCTCTCTTATCCAATGATACAGCAAAATTAGATCTAATTGTTTTTTTGGATAAAATGAACACTTCTTTTTTGGTTTATGATTTGAACCCAGGACCTCGAAAACTAGAGCTTTGTAAGCTAGAGACGAAACCCAGAGACAGCTTAATATATAATAATTAGCACGTTAAGTATTTAATTACGTTCCCAAAACTACATCGGCTTCATGTATACTTTCTTTAGGTATTTGGTTAAAATCGGATTTATTAAAAAAAAAACACAATTATTTAACTAGCCTATAGCCTAACTACACTGTAATCAATTAGGCTTTTACAAGCACTTTTGAATCGCCATTTAACAACTGTAAGTGTTAACTTAAATAACTGTAAGTGAAGCTGCCACGGGTTCGGAAAGCAGACTACCGAGAAGAACTGGCAAGAAACTCAGGCCGTACCTACTCATTTCAACATTTAAAAATAAAGTCATGTTAAACTTATTAACATACCCTTTCAACATCTTCAGTGTAGAATTGAAATACAATTAAACATTTAAAAAGGCAATAGAGTTGTAAAAGAAACGCTGGTCTGAATACTGGATTATTCTCAAGGTACAGTCAGGGTAAGAAAAGATTCGTCACCTTAAGATCTATTTTCGTGTGCTCAGTACGAGCGATAATCTGCTTTACCGATCGAGAGTTACATATTGCGTCGCAATGATTCGATGTTTAGATTCAAAAGGTAAAAACTTAAGACTTGATAAAGGAATGAATTTGTAAACTGACGAAGGTTTTCTTACTCTGACTGTACATCGTTCGAACAATTTTCTATATGGATGTACCGCCGTTCCAGACATACCGCGCCATCTGCCGTGTCAACGGTATGGAATCTCAGCTTTTCTTCAAAACATAACTACCAATTGTAACTATGCAGCAACAGCATTGCCGAGCCATTACTGTAACCGCTCCGACATATTTAACGTCTAATCGTTATAACGAGTTCATTTTTTTAACCGATTATGTAATAGTTGAGACGAATAATTAGGTCTTTATGTCGTAAGTCAGATTAGCTGACATTTTTAGTGATTCATTATTGATATTTTTTGTATGATATACATGCCATCTAATGTTAAGTGATTACCAATAAAATATTTACCATTCGCAACGCGCTACCAACTTTGGGAATAAAGATTTGATGTTTATTGTGTGCACACTGGCGCACTCATCCTTAAAACCAGAACGTAACAAGACTAAGTATTGTTGTTTGGTGGTAGATTATCTGACGAGAGTGGTACCTTACCCTGGTGCCAACACAATAATTCACTCAATTTTAATAACTCGTCCAAAAACAACAATACAAAGCATTATATATATATGAGACAACATCACATACATTACTCTGATCCCAATGTAAGTAGCTGGAGCACTTGTGTTATGGAAATCAGAAGTAACGACGGTACCACAAACATCCAGACCCAAGACAACATAGAAAACTAATGGTATTCTAGATCGACTCGGCCAGGAATCGAACCCGGGACCTCAGCGTGGCGTACCCATGAAAACCGGTGTACACACGACTCGATCATGGAGGTACATGTTTTATTATAACTGACGTTAATAATAAAACATGTACCCCACTAGTGGTAGCTACCATAAGCCTACCACCAGGGTTCCATCTAGAAGGCCTTGCACCAAGTCCCATTATATAAAATAGCATAGTCGGTGTTTTTTAATAACACGTCACTCTCTATAAGTAACTCGTTTGATCAGTGTGTAGAGAAAACGGGGCATCCCTTGAAGATGCGACATCAAACGCGCCTCCCATGGGTCATGGGGAGGTAATTGATTGGCCAGTATTGATCGGATTAAATATGATATGAGGCTTATGGATATAGCAGTGATTGCATATATTTGACAAGATCAGGCACTCTATATTAAGATTTTTGCGTTAATATTTTTTTGTAAAAATTAAAATAAAAAGAGGTTTTATATCAATTAAAAATAGAACAAAAGTTGGTCTTAAATTGACTAATTAATTCAAATCTATCATGTAGTAGTAATAGTAATTATATTGATATCTAAATATAAATTATTAATACCTTCATTTTTGCGTAGTTTGCAGTTAAAACAGTCTAGAACACGTTTCTCAAATATTTCACCCCCTTCCCTCTACTGATGATAGGAAGGTCATTTCGATCGGAGTATCGGAATTGCAGTTCAACGGGGAAATGTTGCCAGCATTCCTGCTACGATTCCACGCGGTCATGATTTGTACATAAGATATTTATAATAGCATTTTCTATTTATGTTATATTGTGACATTTCAAGTAAATATTAATATAAATATTTTAAAAGCAGGGGAATATAAAATACAAATCACTGAATGTGGACAAAGATCTCCTCTCATTGACGAGAACGTTTGGAGTTCAGAACGAACCAGTATTAGTTGAGCTATGGATTTCCTTCACGAGAAGAATCGCATGAAAAAGGTGGTGGTAGGGTAGTAGGTGTGCAAGCCCGTCTGGGTAGGTACCACTCACTTATTACTTATTGTACCGCCAAATAACAGCACTCAGTATTGTTATGTTCCGGTTTGAAGGGTGAGTGAGCCAGTGTAACTACAGGCACAAGGGACATAGCATCTTAGTTCCCAAGGTTGGTGGCACATTGACGATGTAAGGAATAGTTAATATTTCTTACAGCTTCATTGTCTATGGGTGATGGTGACCACTTACCATCAGGTGGCCTATATGCTCGTCCGCCAACCTATACCATAAAAAAGCAACCTGTCTTTGAATGGTTTGATGATGGTCCGATTCGTTAGTATCACGATCTATTGGGCTATATTAGTTCTATTTCGGTTCTTTCAATCAAATTATCGCAAGTTCGTCTAAATATCTTTACTGTGCGTCTTTCCTTAGTAACTAGTGACTCTAATTACATTTGAATAAAATGACTATCGAATCCTTCCAGGAATCGATCGAGGCCAGGCTTCGTTCACTGAAAATACGCAACATTTAAAACTTTCATCCGTCAATAATTTCTATTTTTTTTATTTGTGTGACAAAGGTAAAAGTAGAAGATGAATAATTAAATATTTACTTTTTAAGGTTTTTAAAAATCGAATATTATAAAAAAAGGCGGTAAATAATAAATTATGATTTATTTATCGTAATAATCATAATGAATATTCACATAGACTATATACCATAAACAACAAGAGGGTTGGTCGAATAATTACAGCCATATGCTTACAAATTAATACCTTTTTACAATTATAAAAAAAAAAACAAATTAGATGTTTGGGAATTACATTAGAAGTTGAAAATGGTGGCAATAAACAAACAGACGGAAACATCGACAGCTGCCTAACGACATATCATTATTTATAAGTATAATTATCGACCTTGTTAGTTTTGTCAAGAAACCCCCAATCATATCGTAATTAAATTCGTTTTTACGCCAATTTCAAGAGATTTTTTT
This sequence comes from Vanessa cardui, assembly GCF_905220365.1. NCBI lineage: Eukaryota > Metazoa > Arthropoda > Insecta > Lepidoptera > Nymphalidae > Vanessa > Vanessa cardui. The sequence continues at coordinate 13,532,903 of NC_061132.1, read as the reverse complement.
CTAGACAACGATCAATTGAAAATAAACTTTGAATTTATTAATATTAGAGTCTTCTTTCGTTTGTTGGTAACAAAATATACGTGCGTTGTGTACCATATAATTAGTATGCGGACACCTCTGAATGATGGCTGGCGCCTTCGGCTGTCTGAAGGTGGCCTAAGATGCTTTAATCGTACAATAAAAGATACCAAGAAATACGATGATACTCTTGTGTGTTCTCTTACTGACTCAATATTTTCCTCTAATTTTACACGTATAAAATATTTTTTTATCTGTTAAATTATCACGCTATGACTGTAGAATATACAGCCTGTTTATTGGATTAATCATACGGAAAATATTTTTAAAATATTATTCATCTGTGTTTTTTTTTACTATAACTTAAATGACATGCTTGCGAACAAGAGCTTGTAATAAAAAAAAATACCATAAACGCAACTCTCAATAAAACCTGCACTTTGACATTTACGTGCACAGATTAAAAATGCATCGATACAGATAACGCGGCTATTGCCGTGATTTATAACTTATTTGTGCCTCTTAGTATAATAATGACGTCGCTTATGCCTTATTGGGTGAACATAAATCATTTGAAACTAAGCAATGAAAGATACGATCTCTTATTCGTATTATGTTAATTAATTACTTATTTACTTAGCAAATACTATTACTGTCTTTGATTTTTTTTTAAGTTTATACCAGTTTCTAATAAGTTTTTGCTGAAATTTCGTACAGTTAGGTTATATATACGGAACCAACGTTTAATATACCGATAGTTTTTCTTTTTAAAAGTATACAAATTTACTTTACTAAACATGGTTGTCATTATTTAAAAATGGCCGCCATTTTTTTATTTAGAATATTGAGAAATAGACGAATCTCTTAGATAAAAACCGTGTAAATTATAGAGTTCATTTTGCATGATGATTTAATATTAAATCATGTCATTATATACAAACAGTTTATACGTCTGGGTTATACATAATAAAACCTTAAGATTTCTTTGTTTTATGATAATAGTGTAGGTATTACAATTATTTGTGTAACACTTGTATAATTATCTAGATATGGTATAATTTACGGATATATTAATTTCTATGATTTCCACGTGTTATTTGATAATGTATGTTTCATTTTAGTATACATAGTTGTTGCGTCTGTATGTAAGTCATACATTTGTAATTTACATTACTTTGAATAGTAATTCATTGTTTAGTACTTCGATATTCTACGTCATAATTATCTTTACACAGTATAAAACAAAGTCGCTTACCGCTGTCTGTCTCTATGTATGCTTAGATCTTTAAAATTACGCAACGGATTTTGATGTTTTTTTTTAATAGATAGAGTGATTCGAGAGGAAGGTTTTTGTATATAATACATGGACAATATAATAAAAACACTGATAATATTGGAAGTTTCTAATGTGATGTAAGTCTGTAGTATATTTAGTATAAGTATTGCACCCGTGCGGAGTCAGGGCGGGTTGCTAGTTAATTATAAAACCTGTCATTCCAATATGACAAATCAATCACATTCGGGTCTCGAGAGAGATCTCTATTAGATATTGGGAAACTATTTATATCTATTAAGCATCTAAAGTTTTTAAATATACACTCAAATGTCAGAATAAACGAATGTAAAGTTGTGTTAGTAATCATTTTTCAAAATTAGAACGTTATTTTTTTAAGCATGTGTATTAACCGGTGTAAGGCAGAAATCTTTCAACCTACAGACACTAATAAAAGTTATGACTTTTTAAAAGAGAATTATCATGAGTAAAGTAATTATTATATGTGTAGTGTTACGGATATCATTTTAAAGATTATTCTTTAAAGACATAGTTCATACAATTGTTCGCTCTTAAAAATATAAGTTTTAAAATTTATCATATTTTTACTATCAGTAATAATCCATGTTTTGTATCCCCTCGATTTACTTAAATCATAATATTTGTTAACAAAATTCCCAACCGAAACGAAAATTACACGAGTGAATAATCTGTGGACGCGCCCACTTACCGGTAGGTAAGAAAAAAAATATATAAAACATAATACAAGGTTCGATCATAAATAATAGAATCATTAACATCTGCCGCTATGATTTCGACCATAAACTTTTTTGGCGGCAAAAAAACTATGCTTTATTTAAAGCTGGTTGTATATTGGAAATATAGCTTAGCTATATATTTAATTTATTGATTTGTTACGAATAATTTATCAATACTTATATAAATCTACGACCTCTGTAAGCGAGTGGTGTGTACACCGGTTTTCATGGGTACGCCACTCCGAGGTCCCGGATTCGATTCCCGGCCGAATCGATGTAGATTTTATCATTACTTTTCTATGTTGTCTTGGGTTTGGGTGTTTATGTACCATCATTACTTCTGATATTCCATAACACAAGTGCGTTAGCTACTTACATTGGGATCAGAGTAATGTATGTGATGTTGTCTCATATTTATTTATTATTTATTTATTTATTTATTACTTATATAAATGCGAAAGTAATACTGTCTGTTTCATACTCTTTCACGAACAAAACGAAATGATGTCGACAGCCAAATAAATAGGCCACTTTATGGTTAGTGACATTCCCATATAAATTGTCACTGTCAAAAATATTAACAAAACCTTCGCCATCGCTGTCTCTTTCACTCTCATAGCCGGTATTTAACCTTTAGAACAGCGCTAATTATTAATGATTGGCGGTATAAGGATTGGTACAAAGTCCTTACATCAAATATATGTATTGATTAATTATTTTTATTAATTGATAATTGTATTCAGATCCTACGTGTAACAAATACTACTGAAGACGACTTTTAGTTGTGAATATTCATTCATGTAGTTCAAATATAAGTTACTTACCTGTTCCACAGTATTCTATTCTACTAATCCTTCAACAGTAATTAGCTATGAAGATATATTAAGCGATTATCGCTCAGCATCCAATGGATTATCAGCCTTCGAGGCTAGTTAGGGGCGTCGTTAGAAGACGTGTTATGACGGTTATTTTGTTGTTTTATATTTTTTAATTTTTAAGGGTAGCTTTTTATTTCTGTTTGATTAGGCTGATCACGTGATCTCTACCTTTAGTTTTAAAATCCGATGTTTTAATTTAGCTACCCATAGCTGGTAGAAACAGTTTATGCATATAATATGTCATGTACTGGCTGGTAAGATATGGAATTTTGTAATTTAAAAAAAAAATGAAATGTCTACTAACCAAATGATCTGAGTGGGGATCTCTGGGCGCACTAGGCGACGTATTGGGCCACAGCAACTTTGACAACATCCGTTGGCTTTGGCTATAGATGAGCTCCTACGAAGGAGAAAAACGAACTTTAGTATGATATGAATAAAGGCGAAATACGCCTGAGATCGGATGTAACTTGTCTGGCCTAGAGTCGAAAAGTCTAAAAGTATAGGATAAAATATGTTTCTTATGTCATTTATACAGTATTACTATTATATAATAAATACCGCTATTTCTTTTTCTTATTTAGAAAAAAAAGCATATCGTATAATATTAGTATATTATATACACTTTATAAATATTATACATTTATTAAGCTATGTATAGATTATAAATAAATTTTGTCACAGATAATAAATTTGTAATAAGGATTTGATGTTAAATAGAGGGAAATTCTACTAACAATTTGTCATTTATAAATTAGTTTTCTTAGGAATAGAACCGGACGAGTATAGTAACCGTTTAAAGTTAATAGAATTGCCCCCAGACCAGGGTACGCGATAAAATAATAAGTAAAGTTGATGGCAAATGTTAGCAAATTGACGCATACTTTATCGATGAATGAAAAGTGAGATTATTAGTGATAATAATACGTTTTACGAGCCCTGCGCCTGCGCCTCTGGCGGTTAAGACTTGATATTACTGACAGGGTTTGTCAACTTTTTTCAAATTCGATATCACTCGTAAAAAAAAAATATTATGAACAATCTAACACAACTTACAAGTAGGCTTGTATATAATATCCGAATATCAGCAATAAAGAACGAATTAAATTTGTTTTCGTTGCACGGTTAATTAAAGTGTTCGCAATTGTAGTCAAAGAGTGATGACGTCAACAAACCTCCTGCGCAAATGAGTATATCTTTCGATTAAAAAAAAAAAGAACAAGCGCAATTCACTGTATGATGTCCATTAAGTTTCATTGAGAGTCCATTCCGAATCAGCTCAGTGAAACTAGCTCGGTAAACAAAAGCGAAACGAAATCAGCGCCAAGCGTTGGCCACTCCTGGCTTAAAAAATAACCAGACGTAATAATAGGTTGGGTAAAGTTCTCGCCTGCAAAACAAACACGGCCAGAGTAGGATCGGGCCAGAGAGCGCTAAATTACTTTAATAAGCGCTCAAACATTTCTTCGCGATGATTTATTAACGTTTTAAACGACTTTCGAGCGAAAAAAAATGCTTGTTCTCGTGTATATTTGTGTATCTCTTTTGTTTTTTGCATCGTTACTATTATAAGTTCGGTTTTGAATCGCAGTGAAATGTTTTGACGGTTCGTAAAAATGTATTTTACGAACTTCGGTTTTTATTCACGAGGTCGTTATCGAGTGGGTTTTTTTTAGTTGCGTTTTATGATAACTTTAACTATTTTTATCAATTAAACGTAGCGTTCAACTTATTACATAATATGTTTATCAAAGGAAATGATATATATTGGAAGATATGTATCGAGATTTATGAGGTAAATGATTCTGTTTCGCTCGTTAGAAAGGGACAAATAGTTTTGTAAGAGCACAGACACCATAGAACATGACCATAAAATGTCATAAATTGATATACGACACTGACTATCATCGGCTATCGTGGTATGGGCATGTAATGCGGAGGAATGAGGAACATATTGCGAGGAAGGCCTTGACCATGGATGTGGATGGATATAGAGGTAGAGGATCAAGGAAACGATGGATGGATTGTGTGAAAGACGATATGGTTACAAAGAATGTTACTTGTGAGATGACGTCCGACAGAGAAGTATGGAAGGAGAAGACATGCTGTGTCGACCCCATACAAAATTGGGATAAGGGCAGGATGATGATGATGATGACACTGACTTTAATAATCATAATAATACACATTCAAATACAGCGCAATACACTATTTTTGTAAATAGAACTCTATAGTGAGATACGAAGTGAGTTCTAGCAGAAAGCACTAACGAGTACGTCATAGCTGTAGGTCGTATTTAACCAGAATAATACACCACTATTATAATTAATAATGTTAAAATATTAGTATCAAAATTGATTGGTTAATGTAATCCATAAAATGCGACTAAATTAAATATACAACGGGTACTCAAGTAAATGTAAACGTAATTATATATTTTCAATATAAATAAGTAATAGGCGATAAATTCCATTAAATATTTTGTTAGTGTTGATCGTTTTTTAATAAACATAATTCATGAGAGGGAAAGATAATGACCGGTTGTGCGGAGTTCTCGCCTGTTAAACAAACACGGACAGATTACGTACGGACAGACAACACTGTTTAATATTATTCATATCTATATATTTATACGTGAACGTTAACGATGTTGTATATTTTTTTTAAAAGTTAGCACAAGTCGTAAGGCATTGTGCCTTTGACGAAATTTGTCATTACAAATTAGTATTATGAAAAATTTCGAACAAATATTCTCAATTAATCATTATTAATTTTTATAACGAATTGCATTCAATTCGTTATAAAAATAAATAGTTAAAAGTAGGCTGTATAGCTATGAACCTTTTTAGCATTTGTTTTTTTTTGTTTCCATGAACGCATAGAGTAACTTCGTCGTACTTTGATTGACTATTTGTACTTCCCCTGTCGGGATGTTCCATTTATTAACTAACTACCACGTAAAATTGCTCGTTTGATCTTCTGATATTATATATAATATAATATAATCTCCTGGGAAACCTATCATGATATATAAAATTAAAGTTAACGTACTTATACTTACCTACTATTATATGCAATTTTTAAATAAAGAATTAAATAAAATTGCCAATTCAATTAAACTCAGTAATAAGTAAAGTATAGCTGTAACTGTTGTTGTTTAAAAAAAACAATGATATATTGCAAATGTTTCACTAACATCTTCCGTTTCTCTCTCGCATATTAAGTGATGCACAATGTATGACAGTGACAAATGATCCTGTGAAATACTGTTACGAGTTTTCATGCTAAGTTTTTTTTTTCTTAATTTTATTTATCGTTTTAAATAAAGCCCAGCAGCGTGTTATTATGCCAACATAAAAAAATCAAGAAGATTTTGGTACAATATTGGTTTTCAACCGCGGTTTTGATAGCTTTTGAGGAGTCACTTAAGGCTTTGCAGGTAGTGACGTAACTACTAACGACACTCCCCGGCTTCGCCCAGTAGCTATACTATGACACCACATTAGACACTTCTAAAATTATCACTGTTACTTTGCTATATTGTCCATGTATACACAAAAACCTTCCTCACGAATCACTCTATATATTAAACAAAACCGCATCAAAATCCGCAGCGCAATTTTAAAGATCTAAGCATACATAGAGAAGGACAGCGGTAAGCGACTTTGTTTTATACAATGTAATGATTCCAGACTGTTTCTCTGTGCCAAATAACTGTCTTAACGCGATTGCTTAATAGGCATCCAGGCAGTTTCACATTCACAATATAAGAAAGTTATATATATATAAGCTAGGAGTCTGTCCGTTCGTTATCGGTGTAACCTGGGGGTGTTGTTTGATATAATTATAAACGATAGCTATCTGGCGCAGCTGTCGGCGAGTAATATCATTGTTATACCGGTTTAATGCAAATTGTTAACTTCTATATTATGTTGACTTATATATACGTAATAGTTTTATTAAACGAAATTCAAGAATATATAATGACTATGAAATGATAGTTGCAAGTTTGAAAGGGATAACCACAGGTTAAACAAGATTAACAAAATAGATGTTTAGGTCATATAATGCGAGTATTATATACTACATAACACCTTATGTACTGTGATTTAAGGGTGAAATTTACTTGAATTTTTTCAATATTGTATGTAACTTTGTATTTCGGAAATAGGGAAATAAAGAAATAATTCTTATAAGATTACATGATTAATCAATTCTTATTGGCAGACATTTTATTATTAAATACATACTAGCGACGTAACTCGGGTTCGTATGGAAGCAATTTATTAATAAAATGATATGATATACTTATACCTAATTCAACAATAATGTATCTTTCTAAAAAATATATTATAATATAGTTATATTAAAAATAATAACTTGGATTATTACTTCTGGAGATTAACCCCTACATGCAAACAAATATTATTTATCTCTTTATAATATTGGTAGAGCTTAAAATAATTGAAGATAAGAAAAGAAGCGTCTGTATTTTTTTAAAGTTTTTTTTTTAAATAAATTACAATTAATACCCTAATGTTTGTAACATTACAATACAATTATATTTTTTATTGTAACTTATGTAATTTGACTTAAAGTAAAACTCATATCATTAAATAGAATTTGTCTACAAGACAGCTTTCAATTCAAACTTTTACAAGCTCTTTGAATCGTCATTTTACAAATCCATCATGACAGTCCAACATGACGTGAAGGCTCTAATCGCATTCCTTATTTGAGCAAAGGTTAACTCACTCTGTGTCGTGTAATTTCAATGTAACGCGTAATAATCGTAATTTATTTAATTAGATTTTCTATTTCAATATTATTCATAAATGTACATAAATCTCTGGGTTGTCGACTCTTATTTACCATATACATTACAGCTTAATGTACAGTCGGGTTGAGAAAAGGTACCTTAAGATCTATTTTCGTGTGCCCAGTGTGAGCGATAATCTGATTTACCGATCGAGAGTGACATATTGCGTCGCAATGATTCGATGTTTAGATTCAAAAGGTGCTAAGAGTTTCAGACTTGATAAAGAAATGAATTTGAAAATTGACGAAGGTTTTCTTACTCTGACTGTACAAAACAACTGCTGAGATTAATTTAGTACTCGCTAAGTGGTATTTACAGAGAATTGCCAGCGAACGCGCCTACGATACCTAATACCAGCTTGCGGTTAACGGCTTAGACGGCGCAGGCGCAGGCGCGCTCGTAAATTACGCAATTCCCCTGCCATCAGCACCGAATAAACACACGTTGACAAATTTCCGATCGCCTGCGAGCATTGTGAGCGAGCCGCAGACTAGCAATTACGAAGACGAAATAATATAATGTCAAGAACTTAATCAACTCGATCGAGCCGAGTCGAGGGTGTAATTAGCGGGCAGTTGGACGAAATATGAATGAGGCGAGCGCCCGCGCAGCGCGGCTGCCTCGTCGCCGGAGGGCGGACCGGACTACACCCATGAAATTGGACCACGGCGCGGGCCATTTCCCTTATATGGAAACGCAAACGACGCGAAACTATGTATTTCGACCCTCCGACGAGTGGCTTACGCCTTTTTGTAAACGACGACATCACGATTCCCAGCGTGACATCTAACCCGAGCGCCTATCTATCGGTTCCAGCTATCGGCCGATAAAGGCCGACGTATATGGAACTCCGACGAGCCGACAGAGCGAAAGATCAACGCTAATTAAGCTCCATAAAACCGAATATCGAGTCGTAGGTCCGTCGTTACCTTTCACCGCGGCCGACAGCGCTCCGGCCGACGACGACGAAAAAACGAGAAATTACCTCACATACGCGAGCCCACCTTACGATCGTCGTAATAGATTAATGATATAGCCTGCGAGGTCTGTGTTTAAACGAGAACCCTGAAGAGGTCGCAGCGTGTCGAGGTGGCCGGTAATGACGCGGCGGGCGCCACCCGTGCGCGAGCGAGCGAGACGCCGCGCTACATTCGACAGAGACGCCCGAATAATCGATAGAGGCGCCACCGACTCGCCGCGGGGCGGCGCCCGCGTCGGCCCCACGCGCACACCACATCTTATTGAGAAATTCTTGAGATGATGCATAATTCTCCTTTTGGTTTCCTGTGTAGTTATTTTACTCCCTGTTAACAATATTACCATTTCGGTGACCGGCTCGCAGACGCATATTTTATCGGCAACATCGTCCCTTTAGTGAGGCCTGACTTGTATGCGCTTCGTTGAGTATTCGCCTGATTTATACATCGCGTAAACTCGGCGCGGCCCTGCTCGCCGGGACTGGTATAAATTCTGCGCTTAACTTTATAGACTAATAATTCCTGGCTGATTTACTAATCACTCAGTGAATTCCTCGTGTATTGCACTGTTCATTTCGCTGGTCGGGGGCGTGACGGTGAATAAATAATAGCGTTAAAGATTTGATTGAATCATATTCCAATCATAAATATAATTTTCGAAGTCCGTCCGGTCGCTCGGACCGCGGCCGGCGTTCGGCTGTTAAAACGGCAATCACGTCTTATCAGACTGTTATGCTAATAAGACATGCTAATTCCCAAAACCAACAAGCGATGAACAAAAGGGACCATCTCACAAAAAGGTACAAAAGTGAGCTGAGCAGACGGGCGCCAAAGGCAATTATGGGCTCAGGCCCGAACTGCCGGTCCGAGGGATGACTGGAATGCGGTGCTTTCTACAAGCGATTTTTTAGTAGGTCTACATTTTTCGCGTCGTTCCGAGAAAAAGAAAAGTCTAGATGTCGCTGAGATGTACCTACATATATCAGAATCTATTAATCTTGGTCAACTTTTTTATCATTAAATTATACGACATATACATACGATCTAACATTAAGTAAACACTTGTAATTTCAATAGATTACTTAGAATCTGATTTTCTTCTGATTCTGATTGAGATTTATTGTTAATTATATTTAAATTTATTAATTAAATACTGATTATGAACAAATAATTCATATTTTATCGTCCATTATTTTTAATTTTCGAATTATATTAAAACTATTTGGTTATCGGTGTCAATTTTTTTTAGTAATTCAAGTTTGTGACGTAACAATCTTTCTCGATCTGAGTCGTTTGCTTAGAACCAATGAAATCAAGAGAAGGCTATGAATAGCCCTAATCTAACCACCGAACTAAATACCTATCCGGACGACGCCGGACATTGTAATCCGGTAATGTTGGCAAGGGCGTGACCAGCCTGTGACGTCATTCGAGCGAGCCAATCAGAGGCCCTGATTTATTGTCACCCCTGTATCAATACATTACAATAGTGACAAATAGGGATTTGACTATACAGTGTGATTTTTTTATTTAAGATAACGTAATTACAATTGTCGTTGACAAAAGACATCTTATAACCAGTTTTCGTTCGTTTATAAATTATATAGGGTGTATAAAAATATTAAAAAAAATGGCTTTGTTTTTGGAATGTCTATAACATTCTTAAAGACTTTTATTAAATTGAATATTAGGCCTTATAAAATATTTCATTATCAAAAAGTGTTATTAGTATTTAAAAAAAAAAGCGTCGTGGAAAGTAAATTAAACACATCACTAGCGATACGTAGCTACGGTCACAGCGATACATTTGTTCAGAACACTCGATACATTGAAATAGCGCGACTTAAATCGAAAACAACAACATACATCTCGTTAGCAAAAATCCAGAAGAGCACCGGAAAAATCTCAACTCACTAGTACTTATAATTTCCTAGATCAACGATACGTACCGATGTATTATTACATTTCTATCACCCCCATATCTGATACTCATTTGTTATTTTTGTCATGCTAATTTCGACTCTATACAATTACAATAGAGGCGACCGTTATCGATAGGGTGATGGAACAAGGGTGACATCACAATGGGGTTAGGATTATTCGCAGCCAGTGTGCAAGGGGCTTAAGTTATTACGTCACGCGGTGCAATGGCGCCGTATCATTATTATTATCTAATAAATTGTATTAATATTCATTTAATGCTTTAAATAGCCGCTACGGCACCCTATTGTTGCCTTATGTATGTGTAACGGATTTCCTTCAATCTTTATGGTGCTTTTTCGAATTCTTTTCCATTCATACTGAAGCAATGTACTGATACTTGTATAAATACAAGCGATTTGTTGGACGGCCAACGTGTTGGACGTAACGTCTTAGTTGGCAATTGGCGCATTGGCGGTTGGTTAATATTTCTAACATTGACAAACAGTCATATTATAGTCTGTTTTTTTATATCAATAAATTTGTATTAGTGAGAAAAATTGTATAAGTAAGGTAGGTTATACATCTTTAATTAAAAATATTAGAATACATGTTTTACTTCATGACGGTGAAATGGAAGAACTATGTCAAGTTATAATATATTTGTATAAGAATATGTTATATTAACTAATAGTATGTGTTGGTCTTAACTAACCAATTCAAAACATCTGACCTGAAATACAGACCCCTTATACGCTGAGACAATATGATCAAAGTTACCATGAATCTTAATTTATTGAGATGCACAAAATATATGTATATCGTCATTTCAGATTCAGATTAAGTTCCAAAATTAGGTAATAATATTATATATCGACTATCTAAACTACAATGCTCTAGTTATTCATACTAATATTGTAAAGAGGTAAATTTTTTTTTGTATGTACTTTAATCTCCGGAAACAATGATTCCAGTCTACATTTATATTATATATTATATTTATTACTGTATGAATTATATCTATATAAAATAATTTTCTTTATTTATAAATTGCACGCGAAGCCGGGACGAATCGTTTGTATTTTATATAAAACATGAATATATGGGTATAGTTTAGTGAAATTCATCATTTCTATTAGATTCGATTCTACTTTCCGAACCAGTGGTAGCTTTACTTAATTATAAAATGACGATTCAAAAGTGCTTGTAAAGTTAAAAGTTTATTTTGATTTGATTTAATTTCAAACAATGATTTTTTATTACAAACACATCAAATCAGCTCCGAAAACATAACAAAGATTTTCGACGTTTTCCTACACAATTGAAGTCCTAACCGATTTTCTTTCATTCATATCTTTTATACGTGAAAACGGCAGTTACCTGTGTCAACAATGGTGACAGGTGTTTTCCAACTGCAGCAAAACAAAGGCAGATCTTTGACACGGTGCCAAAATACTCGTATAGGCAGCGACGTCCGTGGTTGCGCCGCATCGCGATTGCGGACGTTATAATAATTCGAAATGCACGGAACAATAAGTTATCGTAACACAATTACTTTTTAAATATAAATTATAAACGAATCTAGAGGTACGTGTATTTGTTTGCTTCAGCTATAAAGCCGGTGCTTCACTATATCTTATAATATACATCGCGATGACTATAATATATACCTATAATGTATTATACTTACATACGTTTCATTATAGTGTTGTTAGAATTTTGTTTAACTATTATGTGTTTATATGATAATTGGTTTACGTACCCGTGACAGAAATGCCTTTTTTATGTAACGTTTCACTAAGACATATGAAAGATAATGACTAAACCTTTAACACAAGCCTTCTAATATTTGGAGATCATACTTCGCTCTACTGTAGGTTGGTGGACAATTTAATAATGATTTTCCTACTATATTTTCTTTCACTTCCATCCACGATTGAAATTATAAATATATATAAAAAATAATACATGAAACTACTGATTATCTGGATTAGAACTTGCTATCTTTGGTTAAGATTAATTAGAAAAAAATATTCTATTGACTAGTTAAACGGAAATTATAATAATTTAAATTCGATAATGAAAATCGCATCCCATAACAAGGAAAGCTGTTTCAATTCAATAAATGATTCATTGATATGAAAGACTATGTGTCTACAATAACATCTAAATTAGCTTTTTGCTTTTTTTTTATTTCATTAGTAATTAAATTTATTAAAATATTTTTACATTTATAAATAAACAAAACGTTACAATGTATTTGAGCTAGTCGGTTCTAAATCAATTACCTACATAGTGTAGGTATTGTCATTTTGTGGCTTCATTTGTGTTCGATTAGCTTAGCCATGGGGTCACTGACCTATTTTAAATATGCAACACATATATCTATAATTCAAGTCGCAAAAGGTATTCTTAAATATAACATCAATTTACTATAAACTGTTGTCATTAAACAAAATTAAATTAAATTTAAAACTACCACCGGCTCGGATTGTAGATTCTAACAAAACGAACGGACAAGAAAATGTAGTATGATGTAGTCACTATATTTAATTTGAAAATTGTAGAATTAAATCTATTTGATTGAAATATATTCTACGATAACTCAATGCTTCTTTGCCCTCTATAATATCTGTATATATTTTAAAGCGAATTTCCTAATTATTATTGTTTAAAAGCGCCCTTTGAGTTTATTGTTAAGTGTAAATTATTTTAACCAATCAATGGACATGAATTAAAAAAGTTCAAAATATGGAAACCAATAATATTTCTATAATTAATAATGGATAATTGTTTTTTTAAATCCTACTTAATTGAGGGTGCAGGGAGATAAGAAACACCGCAGCAGGTTGGGGCATCTGGATAATGGTCAAGGCAAAACATTGATATTTTTAAGAGTGGAGACCAGGATATGTTTACATCAGGGCTTATTAGTGCTGGCTACGTTCAGACAATCGCCTTTAATATGAACATTTGATATTAACTTATGTAGTTCTCTAGCATAGTGCCGTCATCGCTTAATAGATGGCGCGCAAGTTACCCGACAATTGTCTATGATAACAAATAATAAACTATTTCAACTAACATTAGTAATAAGCTAGATAGTAAAAATACTTTTAAAAGCTGTTGGTATCTATTTTCATAGCTTCTAGTTCAAATATTTATTACGTATGAATTTAAAAGTATTCTTTGCATGATACCAACAACAACAATATACCTATCAATTTACAATTATATTGTACTGTTATAAATGTTCAGTCAGAGTAAGAAAAGCATCGTCAGTTTTCAAATTCATTCCTTTATTATTATTATTATCAAGTCTTAAGCTCTTAGTACCTTTTGAATCTAAACATCGAATCATTGCGACGCAATATGTCATTCTCGATCGGTAAAGCAGATTATCGCTCATAGGTAATGAGCACACGAAAATAGATCTTAAGGTGACGAACCTTTTCTTACTACTGTATCTCTGAAACAAATCATTATGTAATATATAAGTAAATCCATAATTCCGTTTATAAAAAAATATATTCTTGTTTTATATGCATAATTATATATAATCTTATTTTTTTTTAATTTGGTGTTCACAAGCTTTTTATAACATATATAATTACCATCCAAACATAGTGCATACACACAGTGACACGATGTTTTAGAAGCTCGCACGTTATCGCGTGCTCGTAAATTCTGTATCAGCTAATCTCCGATCCTCAATTAACTTAAAACGTGTTTAAATGCCGACATTTACATCGATAGCGCGCTCTATTGGTGGTCCAGCTTGCTTGGAGGACAATAATTTGTCTCTCGACATTGCGCTCATATGGGAAAAAAGTTGGCGGCTTCGAATCGCCCGAACGACGGTTGATTGTCTGGGTTTTATGTTGTCCTATCGTTTAATTAATAGCATTTAATTAATTAATCATTAATGCATAATGACAATCAATGATATTTTTTTATATGTTGACATATTTTAGAAAAAATCTTTTTTCAAAATGAAAAACAAAATATCCCTTATGTAATCATGACAACACTTTTAAATCGTCATTTTACAGTATTGAATTGAATTAAATAATTCGCTTGAGCAGAAACAGCAAGAACTTCAGTAGTTACTCTTTAAATTATTTTTTATAGATACGAACTATATTCTTTTCATTATGTATTTAATTAGACCACCTGTGCATTTCGGACTATATCCTGATTTCAAAAAGAAATATTAAATATATTTAGATGGAATACGCGAGCAAAACCTTCCTATTGAATTTTACAGATTATATAATTTGGAAATTCCTTACATTAAACCTCTTTGTATCACCACTCCTGAAAACGTCTACACAAGATTCCATTTTCAAACTTAATAAAAAAAAAATGGCGCGTAGATTAAAGCGAAGAGGAATTTGGACAAGCGATCAGTATCACTAAGGATAGGGCCTCTGATTGTTTTGAAGTTATAATAGAAATACGCAAGGACAACCTTCAAACTCATGCGGTCTCTCAGGCGTGGGTAAAGATGGCTGAGTGCATGCGGGTTGAGGTATCCACAGTGATGCGGGTGTTCGACGTTTGAATGGGATGTTTTGTGTATGTGTATGGCAATACATGGCCTATGAATATCTGTGGAAGTCTGGAATTTGATGATTTTAGTCTAATTTTGGCAATGATTCGTGATAATCAGTGTATTTTATTAAGTTTTTCGGTCAAGGTAGGTTGATTGTTCTTTTTTAAAGTAGGCATTGAAATGCTTGTAATGGATTGGTTCGTAGAATTTGTTGTCCATCTAAGGAAGTTATCAAGGCGATCGTCATTATCATCATTCACTTGATCTTGTACTAGTTATTATCTCGTGATTAGCTTATTAGGCTGAAGGATCCGAGGTCCCTGCTTCAGGATAATACAAATTTATTTGATACTAGCTGTACCAGTGACAACAAAAAAGTTCTTATTTCATCAGCTGTTTGCCGGGGAAAGTTCCGTCAAAGTATTAAAAACAATCAACAAATATCAAAATATTAACAGATAAAAATAGAAAAAAAAAATAGTATATGTCCCGTTTATCTACACATATAGGTACATCTAAAAAAAGTTATTTTAAAACAAACAGACACTTCAATTTTATTTTGTATATGTATAGATTTTCTATCAATCGATGATACTGTAATAAGTTTAGAACTTGGAAGTTCTTAAACTAAGAACTTGCGTTTTTAAAAAAGGGCGTAAAGTTGTTGCTTTAACGTCTGAATGATTTCTGGTTGTGTTAGACTGTCGACATTAAATTATGAAAGAGAATAGAGAGCTATTGGATGGTAAAAAATTTCAACCCTTCCTTACAACGCTAATGCGCCACAGACCTTATGAACTGAGATGTTAATTGTATCTGTTTTTGTGCATTTAGTTACAATATCTCAATCTTCAACACAGCAATACAAATATACCTCAATCACCCTTCGAAATTGAACACAAGAATACAAGTACCTTTTGCTGTTTAGGGGTAGGATATATATTGGGTACCCAATTTAGTCTTGCAAATAAATAGTCTTGTGAACCATATCCACCAATAAGAAGCTTTCTCTTGCATAAATCTCTAGACAAATCTCACTTTACTCAATCCATACATGTTTCGGTCTTTATTCATACCTAACACCCTTTAATATGACAGTAATCTCTCCCTTTTCATGTACACCCATCACTTACACCCTTTGTAACATTGGTTCGTACCATGACAATTATAAATACCAATATCACAAAAAATGCTCGCGTTTTTTTTCTATATGAATTTGGTACAAGCTTAATAAAGAAGGTCTAAGGTAATTTATCTAGTATTTCTTATACTAGATAAAATATTGATATGATAATGTCTAAAATAAGTAAGTTATAAGTTTTCCAAAAGGTAAAGCCTTCTCTCCCTTAAAACTCAACAGTGTCATATCTGAATACTATATTTTAAAAATAGCTGTTATAGTCATAAACACGGATTATCCATTTTAAACTTTAATTTGCATGCACTAGCTGTTACTTCGACTATGTTCGTTCTCGTATTAAACTATACGCACGGCAACTATGGTATTTTTATGGTATTTCCATACGTTATCTGTTACTCACACAAACTTATGTTATATTTCTATCGTCAAAATTTCTTAGATTTTAGGTGCATGTTTTCGAATGGCTGGTAATTTGTTGACACAAAGAAAGTGTAACGTATTATACCTTATATTGAATAAAGATTTCCACTACAATAGGCCGACGAATATATTAATTAAAACAAACAAAAAAAAAAAAACAAACTAAACAGCAGCCTGTAAATTTCCCACTGCTGGCGCTAAAGCCGCCTCTCCCTTCAAGGAGAAGATTTGGAACATATTCTACCACGCTATTCCAATGCGGGTTGTTGGAATACACTTGTGGCAGATAAACATAAATTAAGCACATGAATATTCAGTGGCGCTTTCCTGGGTTTGAACCCGCGATCATTGGTTACAACGCACGGGTTCTAACCACTGGGCCATCTCGGTTATAAATTAATATATATGAATTACACGTGTTAACATTGAGCTGTACTTAGACGAAAACAAAAGAAACTGATGTCACTTTTAATCTTGTTGTTGCGGCCTTCGTGCCTCGTCGGCGCACGCATTTCTATTTAAAAGATCGAATTACACACTTAATACTATTTATTAGCTTAAAATTTAAATTGAAAGTAAATTATACTAGTTACTTTACTAAATACTCTATTATATATCAGCATCAATCAACAATAAAATCGTTTGCCCAGACTGACTATCAAGGCAGATCCAAAACAACTGTCAACGTAGAAATTTGTTTTTTTTTTTTAAATTGTTTAATTTATAACATAAATATCTATTGATATGTCTTTTTTATTTTTATTTTATTGGGATAAATAGGACTATAACTTTCACCTACAAAAAAAAACAAAAACTGATATTGTTTTTTTTTTTGTAGGTGAATGAATCAGTTGTTTATATTTACAGTTCAAACACCAGCTTAAATTGAGCACAGATAAAAAATAAAATCTCAAAAAGAATCATCTGTCCACGTTCAAAAATATATATTCTAAATTCGAACGCAGATAATTTAGTACATCAATAAAAACGAACGCACGTGACACTCACACACACACGGCGTACAATAAAAATTGTTATTAATTCGCAATCACTCGAAAATTCCCAAGGTTTAAATGTTTCACCTGTATCACTCTACAATGACCGCGAAAACAACGGACTACGTATAAAATAACGCGAAATCGCGCGGCGCGTTTGTACCTCTCAAAGGACGCCGATTTGTTTGGTATAAAGACCTCTTTAGAGGTCCTATAGGTCTATATTGCATGTGAATTTATTCGGCCGGTTATTATTGCAATTCAATTAATGAACAATGTTCGGTCAGGTTTCTTCGCTTCGCTTTAGTGCAACTGACGGGTACTTTTGGTGAGATCGTTTATGTTCTCGTAATTAAGGACCGTCCTTTTAGTTTCGAATATTTTAATCGTTAAAACGCCGGTTTTTTCAGATCGTCAGATTTCAAAATGGAGATTAAATTTTTTTATTATTTTACGGAGACACAATTCGACCAAGGGAAATCTATAAAAATAACGTTAATATCACGATTTCCATCTTTAATTTATATTAAGGCAATAAGAAAGGATGATATATACACTTTTACGTATTATTAATCTGTGCGCAGGCGGTTAATTTTCCCGCTCAATGCGTGCGGTAATTTTGTATTATCTGTGATCGTTTACGCCAGGAGGCCTCTTTCGAAAAGGTTCTTTATCCTGTAAATTCGAGTTCAAATGGCTACCGGTGTTCAACTGTCGATAAACACCGTTATAATCTGTCCTTTACATATAAAAACACTCAAGCGGCACTTGGGTTTTATCTCTTCATCCATTGCCCATACCGAGCTCATATTACTTCGACATTTTTTTTTTTACAATGATCAGATATAAAAACTTCTTGTGTGTATACTTTTTCAATCAATGATCAAACCATGATCGAAGATTATCGATTTGTAATTTATGTTATTACGTATATGCAAATATAAAATACTAGTTGTTGTCCGTGGTTTCGCTTACGTTTTAGGGGTTAGTTGTCATGTGTTAGGCAAAAAAGTAGCATATATCCTATATCTTGGAGTTCAAGTTTGCTTCACACCAGATTCCACCAAATTCGGTCCATTGGTTTGGGCGGGAAAGAGCGACAAACACACAGAGTCACTTTCACATTTATAATCTATATTATTTCACACATATAATATAGATTATAAATGTGAAAGTAAGTATAATATAGATTAATACTAGACTTTATTAAAATAAATTGTTTGTTAAAGGTTTAACTAAACACGGCTAGTGTGAGGTGAGGTGGCGTGTTTTGACTTAGTTCATTAGTGTTTACATTTTGGTGTACCTAATTGTTAATTATTCGTACTTTTAAGTAGGTATTTTATAACGTTTTTTTTAATCGTATATATCAAAAGTCACGTTATGGTTTAATTAACGGGAATCACTTAACGCGAAGTGAAATACACAGAGCTATTAGAGATTACGTGTTTCGTTTTAAATTACAAAATGTTTGCTTTTCAACCGACTTCAAAAAGGAGAAGGTTATCAATTCGTCTGTATTTTTTTTTTGTTTTTTGTAACGTGTAAATAAAACACGAGTGACGTAAAAATGTGTCACGTGTGTGACCCGCTGCACTCAATTCGTTTTGATTAAAAATATATACACAGTACGTGTTATTTAGAATTGACAGTTACTAGAGGATTTGTTTCTAGAATTGATTCTATTTTTAAATGGTAACATTTTTAAACCTTACCAACACCGCGGTTTTGTTATTTCCCTGGAAAAACACACAGCGTTTAGCGTAGGCCCCGCGTGAAGGGGGGCTGAAGGCTCCAGAATACCCACTAAAATACCATCGACGTCATGGGAATCCTTGCACATACTACCGTGAACCATGCTGATCTAATGTGGGTTAGTGGATACTGGATTCACATACAAAATTGTGTTGAAAATAGACACAAGTAGGTTTCCTTACGATGTTTTCCTAGACCAGCGAAAACGAGATGAATTATAAACACAATTTAAACACATTGGATAAGATACACGTCTGACCACTGGACCATTTCGACCAGTATTGATTTACAAGATGTGTTTAAATCAAACTATCACCTGTTCGGAATATACTAGAATCGCTAATCTATAATTTCATTTCAATAGATAGTGTAAATGATTCGTTTGCATGTATGTTTAGTCATTAAGGTTTATCGTTTAAATAATTATGATTGGTCATGTTTGTGACGTCATTGCAATCTTGTTTAGCGTACGGTAGCCGAACCAGTATTCACGAAAGTTGCACGGATCGCTTATAGTACGACACAACTTAAATGTAGCATCGGCAAATTCTATAAAACCGATTACTGCTGATTCACACAACCAATAGAAAAGCTCCCATTCGACGCTATTCGTCGCTATAGATTCGCGCGTCAGTTCAACCCGAGAAAGCAAGTGCATGTAAATCGACGTGTCAAATTGACGAATATATTAATTAGGTCATATAATATTACAAGTTATTACGTTTGTGTAAATACCATATTCACATAAGAAATAAATATTGATGATTTGCGATAGCGTACTTAATTCAGATGTGATCGGTTTTACGAATTTTGCCGATGTTACATCTAAGTTGTGTTGTACTATATTTATTTATTAAATTATTTATCAATCATGAATGAGTTCTAATTGAATAAATTTAAAAATGTAGATGTAATTCTAAATTCAAATAATCTCACTCAGATGTCAGACGGGGCTGTCAAAAATTTCCATTACCTTACTTTTGACAGGTTTATATATATAAAGCCAATTAAAAAAGTATTAATCGTAAATTTAATTGAAAATTGAATCTTTAAAACGTTTCATAATTATTCTCAAATTAAATATAAAACCTCTTTTTTATTCGGTATTAAAAATATTAAAAAAATAAATTTAAAGTAAATGATGTGTGAGCTTTTATTTTATATATTATTACTTCTTTTAAATATTTGAAGTTTTACTGTTATTATCTACATATGTTATTATTATTATTATAAATGTTAATAATTTCAATTATATAGATCTGCAGGCGAACGTATAAATAGGATAGATACTTGATGGTAAGTTGGTACCTAAGTAAGAAATATTACCCATTTCTTACATCATCAATGCGCCACCTACCTTAATACCTAAGATGTCTCTTGAGCTTTTAGTAACACTGACTAACTGCCTTCTAATAATTCAATATGTCTCAATTACTTAAAATATATCGGTATTTAATTAATAGTATGTTTGTATGTTAATACTATTTGTTGAAGATTATTTTATAACATACTTTTGAGTCTATATAAAACTATGTTATATAAATTTTTATCGTTTTTTATCAATCAAATAGAATTGAGATTTATAACGAAATTTAATCAACAAAATAACAAAATTTCGGAAAATCGTATTAATAATTAATAGTTAATAAATATTAATTCGCCGCATCCATTGATTGTACATCGCGTACCTACATTAGTCGGTGGTCGGTGTGGTGACAAAACAAATGAGTGTTTTAACGCTATCTCGGGCCCTTTCATCCGCCGACGACGGTAGCCCCTGATACCGTCACAATATAATCTAAGGCATTCATAGGGTATTATTCTGTTCGAAGGAGATAACGAGCGGTTTATGGCGAGATAAAATGCCTTGAAAGATGGCCCTTTAAAAGGCTCCAATTGAAGTCTGCGTAATCTATTTAATCGTTTTTTACAGAACATAGCTATGATTACTTTAAATTATTTAAAATTATAAAAACAATTATTCGAATAATTCGCGTATCGTCTCCATGGTTTTTCTGTTCTCAAGCGACCACCGTAACTGCGTTTAAATTTGACTTTTTATTATACCTTATCGTTACGTTAAAAACTTAAGTTACACATTAAACTTTATAATTTCGCTCCCAACTTATTTTAACTTTAATTAAGTTTCATATGTTAAATAAGTTATATTAATTCTTACGTTTTATAAACACGTTTAGTGAATCTATGCCATAAAGCTGGTATGTTTGTGGTGACTTATCTCGAGAACTAATAGACCTATTTGAATAAATATTTTTGCTTCAGATAATCTTTTAATTGCATACGTTAATATATTTTATAACTTCACGCTACGACCATATTGAACTGACATATACATATGCACACTGGTAATAAAGAAATACTATTAAATCGAGAATTTCGTCGTGTGTTTGAATTCGGCTTCTTTATAATTACTGTATATTAATACCTAGTCTATTATGATATTATTATTAACAAAGCCTATACTTCACCTTTAGTTAACATTTATTTAATTTATAAGAATTAATTAACACAACAACAGACTGTAAATTTCCCACTGATGGGCGAAGGCCTCTTCTCTCTTTGAGGAGAAGGTTTGGAATATTCCACCACGCTGTTCCAATGCGGGTAAGTAAAATACACATGTGGCAGAATTTCTATGAAATTATACACATGCAAGTTTTCTCATGATGTTTTCCTTCATCGACAAGAACCAGATGAATTATGAACATAAATTAAGCACATGAGTGGGTTCAGTGGTGCTTGCTTGGGTTTGAATCTGCAATTATCGGTTAAGATGCACGCGTTCTAACCACTGGGCCATCTCGCCTCACGTTAAGTGCTTTAATATATACAAATATGAAATCAAAACAGTGTATAAGTCTTAACTGCGTAGAATGTTGGCAAGAATGCTAGCAGCATTTCCCCGTTGCATCGCAATTCCGATCCTCTGGACTAAAAACCAACCAGCCCTGTCGCCAGTGGAGCCAATAAGGCGAGGTGTTATACTTTTAATTAGCAAAATTAAAAGTCAGATGTGTGATTCTGACCCCGTGTTATACATTATAATTATAATTTACTAGAAATGTTGGCTAAAAGTCAGTTTATGACGTTTCAAATGTCAAATTAATTATGACAGAAAGACAGCGATCGCTCAGTGAAATATGAATGTTTTTAAGCTACACCAATAAGGTATTAATTGTATACAAATAAATTTAAAAAGTTTGACAAATGTAGGAGCATTAGAGGTTGTCGTAAGGATTCCTCATTTCACAAAGGAACCCCGAAAAGTTTGGGGAGTACACGGAAGTCACTGATAATTGTGTAAGAATTACTTAACAGTTGGTACTTTTCGCGGAAGTTCTTTTTTTTTTTTAATTCATAACTTTTTTCTAATTAACTGTAATAATGTATTTGTTTGTTTAACGTAAAGGAGTATATTTGCCGGGTTTTTTTGACGGCATTTTGTACTTAAATCGTAATGATTGGTTTCTAAATTAAATTTACAATTTTTGTAAGTTTACTGTTTAGAACAAACTTTGTCAATATGCTCTTAATATATTTTATTCATCTTGATTGTATACATACATAAAATACAATTATAGAATTAAACATGTCTCAACATATAGGTACAGTTTATACAGCTATACTAAGCCTCCATCTTTTTGAAGGTTTCACCTAAGTTCGACCCCGTAATATTCGATTAGTTTCTCGTTTTCTAACCACCAAGTCATATAATTTTATCATAGCATTTTAAAAGTAAGCATTAAGTAAGTTTATGAACTAGTATATGTACAAGAAACATTTTATTAGTTTACTATTATGGATACTAGAAGTGGTGGATCAAGAATTATCGTTTGAGAGGGTTTAATACCACTGTAGATAGGTTTTATCAAGAAAACACTAAAAAAAAAAATCACTGAATATTATAGGTACAAGAAGTGTACCTAGAATTATCTTTTGAGAGAGTTTGATACCTATGTAGGTAGGTTTTATCAAGAAAACACTAAGAAAAGCACTCAATATATTATTTTGCTGAAGTTAGTGGCTTAGAGGACAATCATATTATCCTAATTTAAACGAGAAAAATAGAGTAACTACTGAGTTTCTTGCCGGTTCTTCTCGGTATAATCTACTCTTCGAACCAGTGGTTAAAACACTTAATTGTTAAATTCAAAAGCAAAAGCTACTTAAATAAAGTTTATTTTGATTTGATTTGATTTGAACGGTAGTGACAGTACTGGTGGTCAGCATGATAAAAAAAAACGCCCAGTATCTCGACGTCGCCCAGTAAAAAGGACCACCGAGTCTCAATCGGTCTGTCGTCAGTGAGTACGTGTGCCGAAACACGGAATGTCACTCGAAACCGGAGCTGTTAACGTTATTCGAGTTTTATCTCAACGGGATTATAGAGCTACCTGTCTTTGCTGGAGTTTTTATATATACAAGACGTTTACGAGACTTCGTTCGTCTTGATGTACGTAATTTTACGGAGTTTTCTTTATATAAGTATGTATATTATTTAATAGGTTGGCGGACGAGCATATGTGCCACCTGATTGTAAGATGTCACTATCACCGATATACAATGCTGTAAGAAATATTAACTATTCCTTACATCAATGCGCCACCAACCTTGGGAACTAAGATGTCCTTTGTGCCTGTAGTTACACTGGCTCACACACCCTTGAAACCGGAACACAATAATACTGCGTACTGTTGTTTGGCGGTAGAATAACTGATGAGTGGGTGGTACCTACCCAGATGGGCTTGCACAAAGCCCTACCACCCAGAAATATTATAGAAACATTATATTTAATATGATTTATATTATACACTCTTTATTTATAAACAGTCGCTAGCAGATATATAAAATTCCTTCCAAAATTAGATAGATAGATTAAAAAACTATATTTAAAATATAAATGTATAAAAGATCCGTGGGAAATATTCGTTAATTATATACCTATGTGTATGTTTATGTTTTAAAAGTGACCGCTGTCTGCTGTTTGAATCAATCAACTCGAAAAGATACCGAGATCAAGAAATATGTGATATGTTTAAAATTCAGTGTCAAGTAAGTAAAACAGTATTTATTTAACGCTTTTCCACCGTCCCACGGATGACATGTTAATTAGAAAGTTATTTTATAATTAATACGAGCATGCGTACAGCGGTTAGTAGTTTATTCTCAGCGAAACAGGTTCGAATACAAACGCATCTGCACTATTTAGTTCTAATATATTATATTCTATTTACTGTTACATTTGTTATTAGTCATTTATCATCATTACTATCATTTTACAGTATAAAACAAAGTCGCATACCGCTATCTGTCTCTATGTGTACTTAGATCTTTAAAATTACGCAACGGATTTTGATGTGGTTTTCTTTTTGATAGATAGATTGATTCATGAGAAAGGTTTGTATGTAGATACTATACATGGAAAATATAGTAGAACACGGATAATTTTAGTATCTAAAATGTTTTTTATTTTATTTTACAATGATGTCGTAAGACGTAGAATTTTTATTGCCTAATGACTAAAAATCTGTGAACGTTGTTAGACATTCTGTATTATATTTAGTATCAGCATTCCAGCCGTGCTACTACTACAAAAATATTTATAAAGAGATGATACATCTGGTCTATCATGGGATATATAAAGGCTGTTCCAAAAACATCAAATATATTAGAACCCATTCGTTCACTCATTAATAGTAATAGTGTTAAATATATATTCATAAATTATAACTAAAATCACTTTTATTTTAACGGGAAACGAACCCGTTACCTAATTAGTAGATAATCCAGCGATCACGCTGCTAAACATAGCGGTGTTTTAACTATAGATTAAAATGCTAAGTTAAAACATTCAACGATTAAAAGTTTACGGCTACCACCGGCTTAGAAAGTAGATTATAAGAAACAAAAATTTCAGTAGTTACACTCATCTATAATTTTGATTTGGCGAGGAAAAATGATTATGATAGCGAAAGCCTGTTACTGTTGGTTTAAAAGGTGATATCATTCGTAAATGCAGTTATCATTTTTAAATCTATTTGTAAGTTACACTATCGTTATTAAGTTTGTAAAAATTAAAACACACATAATATATACTACTATTATTAATGCAAAAGTCTCTCTATCTGTCTGAGGCGCTTTCACGCCAAAACTGGAAATTTGGTACACTAGTCTAGAGCCTGAGAAAGGACGTGGTCTACGTTTTTGGAATCATAACATGACCTCTTTGTATAGCTATATTTTAAGGTCATTTGTAAATATATTCATACATAAGGGCAAAACCGCAAGTAACAGCCAGTATGATAAAAAAAATTTTGGCCGACAGCAAAGTTTTCTGTTAAATCTTTGGCCGTCTCAACTTAGTTTGAAGATTTGACCCACGCGTTCCAAACAGGAAAGATTAAATAAAAGATTGTTGAAATGTTAAATAACTTTGAACTTTAATTTCAAACTTAATTCGAAATTTAATAATTAGCCATTAATGTTCGCTCATTGGTCGAAATTCGATTTTAATAATTAAAAATTTAACAAACACATATTGAACGATTGTGAAACGATTACCTATTAATGAATTTAAAAAAAAAAAACGATCGATAAACAGGCGAGAAAAAAGTGTTGGAAGCTTTTGTATGTGTCTGCTTAAACTTCATTTAGATAGTTCTAAATGGCGCGCGCACTGGTAACTTTTGTCACGGTGACTGTTTCGTCACTCTTGTCGAGTCCGTGAATATGTACAGATGCAGACACAAATGTCACGTCGTAATGTGCGCGCACCTCCATACATATTCGTACAGTTAAGGTAAGAAAAGTTTCGTCACCTTAAGATCTATTTTCGCGTGCTCAGTATGAACGATAATCTGCTTTACCGATCGAGAATGACATATTGTGTCGCAATGTCATAAGTCACCTCTAGCAAAGTATACTATGTAAGTTTAATTTTATATGCAGTTGTGAATAAATATGAGACAACATCATATATATTACTCTGATCCCAATATAAGTAGCTAAAGCTGTGTTATGGAAAATCAGAAGTAACGACGGTACCACAAACACCCAGACCCAAGGCAACATAGAAAAGTAAATGATCATCGGGAATCGAACCCGGAACCTCGGAGTGGTGTAACTCTGAAAAGCAGTGTACACACCACTCGACCACGGAGGTCGTCGAATCTGTCTGTAGTGTTTTAGTTTCAAAAGGTACTAAGAGACTTGATAAAGGAATGTATTTGAAAACTGACGAAGGTTTTCTTTCTCTGACTGTACATACGTTTCATTATCACCTGATGTATATTCAACGCTTAATATAATTAATGTGATTTTTATGATTTTATACAAGGCTGTGGTCAGCCGGTAATTGGATTAGACAGCGTAATGCGATGTATCGCTAATCCAGCTGTTTCCTTCATTTTTAATTTAAAGCACCTGCTAGTCATACTCTATCTAGTAACGTGTTGTGTTCGACAACTTCGAGTCTCGTGTTCATTGAAATACAGAATCCAGATTATAAATTTATCCATACACATAATAAAATTGGAGTGTCTGTTTGTAATATTGAAATAGCCCTTTTTACCCAATGCATTTGTTTTAATATATTTTTACTACTCTTCTTAGGGGGTTAGTTGTTTTCTTCCTTCCTTGGAGTTTGGAGTGAGTTTCATATCAAATTTCATCCAATTTGATTCAGTGGTTTGGCAGTGAAAGTGCGACACACAGATATAGAAGTATAATTTTTTATTTTTATTTATATACATATTTCATACGCGTGATACTAGAGCGTGTCACTAGTTGTGGTAATTAACGCTGGGACGTACAATTCTTTCGGACGTAGACTTAGCACGCTTTAGAAAAGACAAAATCAAATAGTAGTAGTTCGGCATTACAGGGCCTCCAGCAGTCTGGCTGGTCGAGAGATCAACCTGATCAAAATATCAAGTGACATGTATCATTCGAATTTTATAAAATTTGGAATGATCAAAATATTCTCGAAAGTTTAAATATCGAATTATATCTCACTCTTTAAAAATACGACGGCCTTATTCCATATTCACCATCAAAATGTATTACTGATTTCGTGAGTGAGTGTATGTCGCCATAACATTTGAGATGTTACCGCTATGTGTATGTATATATGACGTTCGAAACCTTTGAATACATCGTAAAACCCAATCGGCCGTGTTCGTCTATTCATGCGTTTTCGATATAATTCGTCAAAAGGGACGCGCTATACCGTCCGCGTCTAAGATGTTATTAGTTATATATTCTTTTGATGGTGACTACTAACGCCCATGGACAACTGCAATTTCGGGGAGCTTGAGAGGAAAGAGATATTTTCTTGAAGGTTCCCAAGTCGTATCGGTCCAGAAAAACCACCGGCGAAAACTGGTTCAATAGAGTGATACTAAACAGAAAATGTCTCCAAATTCGCGCTGTTGTGGATTCGGACATCTATATAAAATAATCTACCACCGATACTACTACCACAAGTGTGGCATTCTATCGCCGAATAATAAAATCATTATATAATGATTGTATTGATGAAATCTAGCTTCTGTTTTGTGTCTTATTCTTATCAGTAGAATCTACATTCAGAACCGGCGATATATACTTCACAGACTTTTTATTATGATATAGTTTGGCGGACGAGCATATGGGCCCGCGAATAGTTAGTGGTCACCATCACCCATAGACAATGACCATGTAAGAAATATTACAATTCCTTACATCGACAATGTGCCAACAACCTTGGGAACTAAGATGTCATGTCCCTTGTGCCTGTAGTTACACTGGTTCATTCATCCATCAAACCGGAACACAACAATACTGAGTACTGTTATTTGGCGGTAGAATATCTGATGAGTGGGTGGTATTTACCCAGACGGGCTTGCACAAAGCCCTACCACCAAGTGTAACTTATCTTGTAAAATATCAATTCGAAAATGCCGTACGTACAAGTGTTATTTAATTTAATAAAAAACATCAAATATTCGATATGAAATGTATTCCTACAAATATCGAAATATGTAAGGCGAAAACGAAAATATTCCTTTAATATAACTTTCCTTGACGCCCCTCGCATAAGAAAATATGTCTAAGTGAACATTCGAATATCAAAAACACTTGTATGCGGAAAATGTAAAATTGTCGTTTTCACGAATGAAGGAACAGGTGTGAGGGATAACTGGCAGTATAATAAAAATATTCGAGGAACAAAATGAATTCCTAGCGAGTTTGAAGACGAAGATACAAACAGAAGTCGCTTTGAATAAAACAATTGAAGGCGAGGTGTACTGTCGATACACTAGACGAGAGAACGATCAAATCAATATTCATAAAATATTAAAGCATATATAATAAAATATATTCTTATATGATTAAACTAGCTGTGGCTTTACTCGAGCGAATTTATAAAAATTACTAACGCAAAACTTCACCAAAGATAATTTACCCTTTCCGTTTCGAAAGGTAAAATATATTCCTGGGTCAATTATCAACATTTCCAAAATGGTGTAAGAGTAAGAGTTTGAGACTTACATATTTTCAAATGTATAACAATAAAGATTTGTTTTCTTAATTAAAAATTTTGGTTACGTAACTATTAAAACCTAGCTACATGAAAAATCAACTAAAATAAAAAAAAACAGTAGCATATGTTCTAAAAAAAGTATCCAATCGAATGCAATGAGTAAATTAAAAAAAAAAACTATTCATGATACGAGGTTGTGTAACAATTATGACTGACAAAAGGTCTAAAAAAACTTAACAGCGGCTCACAAACCGAATGAATGAAATGAACAAAAACTTTGATTTACGACGTGGCGACGAATTTAATTGTAAATCTTTGTAACGCTGTTTGTGTAACGTGCGTTTGCAAATACGAACACAGTTTGATTTTCAATCATAATAACACCTTATTAAAATTACTCAATGAACTTTTATAACATCGTAATATTATGAGTTTAGTTTTGGGTTGATCGTGTGAAAAATGATATGGCTGGAGTTAATATTACTTGTGATGACGTCATACAGAAAATTATGGAAGAAGAAATGCTGCGCTGACCTCAAGTAAAATTGGGATAAGGGCAGGCTGGTTTACCTTTGTTTGAGAGTACCTAGATAGTCAAATTAATCTTAATAGAAGTCGCGGTATGCTATTCACGTCACGTCCTTTTCATTTGTGTTTATTATTGTGTCCTGGATTCCTAATCCATGTGAGCATGTGTTGCATGAAACTATGACACATGTATACACGATACATGTGTACATGTCAGTCATATTGATAAGCAAATGTGGAACAGTGTTGTGGAAATAGATCCAGTTTTTAATTAAGATTCATATTCATAGTGGATCATTTCTTAGTCTTTATTATTATGTTTTACTGATATACAAGTATCATATTGATAACATATAAAGTATCTATGTTTTCAATTTTTGTTTCAATGTGTTGACGTTATTGAGGCTACGTGGGCCAAAAGCTACAGTTAGAACGAATAACAGTGAATGAAATGTACGATGTACTACTATGAATAGTAATAAAGACTTCAAAAGCAGTCACTTTTATTTCCGATTCAAGTATCGTATCTCAAACAACGTAAACGCTTAAGAAATGATTACGAAGGTAAACAAAATATAACATTTGCAAACATCGAGCGAACGTCACAAAGAACCGTGGTGTGTCAACGGTGACAGTTTTATGGTTTCCCCATGCAAATTGACCGACGAATTGATGGTCCGACGCCTTACGTCATATTTCAAACATCGAATTGACATAAGAATTGTTTCGTCTAAAAAATCGACGCAACTGACGTTACGATAGGACCTTTTTTCGGCTCATGCTCATCACTATCGTTGCATATATTATTGTCAGTGTTACCGTAAGCGATGTTTTATAGAGCGGTTTCTGGAGCTGCTGTCAAATCGCTACACGCTAATATATCATGTATTACGAATGCGTGAAGTTTAAGTCGCGTGTTCAACTTTGACTAATGGTTAAGCTCGGTGGTTTATTGTAGAACTTTAAAGCATTACGTTCAGCTTCGTATTAGCTAAACAATTTTCATTTATGATATACTGACAAAATTTAATAGTTTGATGAATCAACTGCTTTATTTAATATCACATCACTCTACCACCGTTTTCAAAAAATAAAATACCCTGAAAAAAAAATCAGCAATTTTTTTGTTAGTATTTACGTCTATTAATTAGTTGATTGACGATGATGATTGAGGATGCATTCTGACATTTGAGAATTACAATGAACATCGCGAGATACCACGAAGGTGGTATATGAAGGTGAATGGCGTGAAGTTTGCCATTCCGATGGAAACATGCTTGTCAGAAATTTCCATGACTATCTGTCAGGAGATCTCACGCTACGTGCGATCGCTTGTCAATAGCTAGCTTTATGACAAACGGAAGAGGAACATGGAGGTGCTACCTGATGGAACACCGTGTCACCATTTATTACCAAGCCTGCTTTATTTTGCGTGTTCCTTTTTCCATAAATCGCAACTATAAAAACCGTTTTATTGATATCTGTACCTATATTTACAATATAATTATACTGCGTCGTTTTTTTAGTACTTACAATATTAGATATCCCAAGACACAGGGATCAAAGTCTGAGTAAAAAAAGGCTGTATACTTTTCTATTAATAAATAATAGGTACTTCGAAGTTTAGAAGCTTGCTTGATTTAGTATGCCTCAAAAAGCCTAAATCAGACGTCCTAAATCGTTGTCCCATTGGATTTAAGAGCGAATATCTTTGACAGTATATCTCGTGTTTAGCTACTTTACTTTCTATAATTTCACAGTTGAGAATTTCCACCGTGACAAGAAGGTTCTACTATAAGAAGGAGGAACCCTCATCTACATCGTCTTTATTTTTTTTCAATTATAAAGATGTCCATCATTATGACACTAAAGTAAATCACTAAATTTTACAGTCTCAACAGTTATAATTAATGTATATTTTCCCTTACATGGGTCACCAAAACAAATTGGCTGACAAGAAATAATACATTTTAACAAATATGTGAGAACCGTAGCGTTCACACCTAAATTACACCGTCAAGCATTCAAACGGCACACATAAAAAGGAGCAACACGAATCGTTAGTTTAGCACCCCCCTTAATAATAGGTGATTTGCCCCCTAACTCACATACGAAGATACCAGCATTGAGAGACCTCCGGCGTAATGATTGGATCGTAACATTTTATATGCACGGTAACGATTTCGTAAAGAGAAATGGGGGTCGTGTCTATTTGGTGCAGAATGGATGCGTGTCTTCAAGCCATCCTGGTTTTACGTAGTTCCAGCCTAATGCCACTTGTATCGGACATTTTATAGTCACACGCTTGGGTCTCGGTGAGTTGTGAACGTCGAATTTCGAAACTATGCTACCGGTGATGGTTTTATTGGCCCTAAAGGTAGAATATAACTTTGAGTGTTTCCAAATTTGCGGTGTTATTTCGTTATTTCCAAGTACTGTCACAGTTTTATGAAAGTCGTAACTGTTAATAAAAACTACAGGATCTTAAAAAGTTTTCTATGCAGAAACTACTTTTTCTAATTCAGCACTTCTCTATAGATTCTCTATAGTAAGATTATAAATGTGAAAGTAACTCGGTCTGTCTGTAGCTCTTTCACGACCAAACCAATGAACCGATTTTGATGAAATTTGGTGTGAAGAAAACTTGAACTCCAAAGAAGGACATAGGATATTTTTTTGCCTAACATATGATAACCAACCCCTAAAACGCGATCGAAGCCGCGAGCAACAATTAGTATTGAATACGTTAATAATATAGTATATTTATTTGCATCGAAATAACTATATATAATTGATTTTTGTTCCGTGTTATTTGTTTATTATTACGATTTAGAACATAACTTGTCAGTAAGTTTATTTTACAGTTTGAATTTTTCGTTACGTCAACTCGTAAAATAAATGAAATACGAACTCTTTTGAAATACTTCACTCGATACAGAATTGTTTTTTTAATTCGTAAAAATTCTTTCAAATGTTTCTCGAAAAAGTTGTTCCTTTTTTAAAAGACGTGACAAAACGTAATCGCGGTCTATTCAGCCGTTTGCATTAATTCATTCGCTTTAGAGCGTTGTGGAGTTCAAACAAGTGTCGTTTTCTCAATTTTCCCGCCAATTTTCGGTCGACAAAATGGCCGCTGCTCAGGCACGGTGTGACACGCACGTTTCGTTGCACGCAATCAACGTTATTTAAAGGACATGTTATCTAGAAAGTATGTTAATTATTTATGTCTATTGATATAAAAAATAAAATATTATAAGGATTTATAATTCACGAAAATATTTTTTATTTCGAAGAATGAGTGAGTGGTTTGTAGCGTTCAAATAAGTGGCAAGTGCGATTTGTAAATATTAACATTGTCACCGTGGTCAGAGCAGCTCTTACCATGTAACTAAAGAAGGGTGATGGCAAATATACACATACAAATAGATTATAAGTGCTACTATTAGTTCACGATTTAGCATCAGGAAAAATAATATTACAATGTTATGAAAAATAAAATCATAGTAACATTTTTTAAGGTTTATGGTTACTTAATCTGTTTTTATAAAACCACAGATAAATAAGATCTGTATTTTCAAAAGTTTTTTTTTATTGATAAAAATTGCGGAAGCGCTTGTAGATTCAAAAATATTATTTTAATTCAATTGTATTTAATTGCCATTTTGTATTTCAGATATAGGAAAAGGGTAACTACTGAGTTTTTTCCGGCCAGTTCGTCGCATTAAAATTCACATTCCCCAATTAAAATAATTCTGATAAATGACGTTTCAAAAGTTCTTGTAAAAACCTAGGATGTAAATAAAAACTTACTTGATGTTTTATTTACTAGTTTATTAATAATATGACAACGCGCTCAATGATACAAAGTATAATATTTTTTTTTGTATACAGAAGCTAAGTTACTATTGAAAAATTACCAGTTCTCACTACATTCTCACTTTTACTGTATCCTTATCTCTCGTAAGCATTTATTCTTGCTGACCCGTAGTAGTGGCCGATCCAAAGTGCTACAGAAGTGCATTTGATCCGAACTCGCCAAATATTTAATATCACATGGGAACATGTGCAATGCGAGCTTTACTTAAATTTCCGATAGAGTGAGATAGCACGATTGCTAGAACGAGATACATTACTTAGTTATGAAAACAGAATTAAATCTTGTTAGTGGAATCGAATGAACCACTGATTCTGTATGTAAAGTCTACTGAGAAGAACTTACGAAAAACTAAGCAGTATGTACTATTCAATTCATATTACATAGTTTCGTATTGAAAATTAACGAATGGAATATATGTATATGTGCAAATATAGATGTAAGGAGTATGATGAGAGATATATAGCTTTCGTCGTTTCTTTTTTAATTTAAGTTTATTAAAAGTCTTTATTACACATTGTCATTTTGCTTTGCTTTAAACTAAAATTATACTTGTTAGTACATCTGCGTTATAGTAGTGAAGATTATGGATCTAAGCTAAATTAATTTGGGAGCTAATAGACTCGTCCTTATCAAATACACGCGCGAGAAAGGGATAGATCTATTTTTTTTAAACAAAAATAGTCAAGGTCTGCTGAGATATAACCTCCCTATGAACATACGTCCTATTTTGAAATATCCCAGTCTTTATTTACCTAGTAGGTAAATGCAAGCGAAGCCAGGACGACAACTAGCTACGTATAGAAGATATTATAAAGATTTAAAATTGTTTTATTGAGATAGCAATACTTGACTTTTATAAGGTTGTATGGGCGGCTGGCGTAGCAGGTGCTGATAATAATTTAATATGATACACACGCCATCATATCCAAAGACGATGAACTTAGATAATACGAAAATATGGACTTAATTATATCATAATCACGTTAATTATTGTCAATAAATAATTTGGATTAAATTTTTAATGTCTAATAATTAAGCTATTTCGTCGCTGCGTTTAAAGCAGCTTCAATTAACATTTGAAAGCTCATAATATATCATTTTAATGCGTTTTATAAAAATTATAAATGTCAAACATATATTTCAAGTTGAGATGGCTGATGTGTGGATTTTCTATTCTATCACCCTCAGCCTTATAGAAGGGTTTTACGTGCTATCCGAAGTACAGGATTTTTTGACAGGAAATAAATTGATAATCATATTTGTGATGCTTTGAAATTTTATCAAACAGACATATACAAAACAAATTAAATTAACAAATTACACCGGAAGAACTTACATATAAGGAGAATACGTCAGTGGAGAAAAGCTAACTTACAGCTTAAACCAAAAAATCAAAATCAAAATAAACTTTATTCAAGTGGGCTTTTACAAGCACTCGTCATTTAACCGTTCGTGAAGCTACCACCAGTTCGGAAAGTAGATTCTACCGAGAAGAACCGGCAAGAAACTCAGTAGTTACTGTTTTTCAAAATTTTAAAAAATACAGTCATGTTAGTTAATACAATTATTTAAATTAATATTAATATACCAACGAGATAATCAGGTAAACAGTCTACCTCAGTACAATCTCATGGATCTTCCAGTCGCATCTACTATATTAGTTTACCAGCCTGCGTAAATAATCCTAACCTAAACTATGACTTAACCCAAACTAAGTACCTAACCTTGAACTGAAGCCTGACCCAACCTACGTCTACAGACAAGACAATATTTAGACCACCAAAATTATTTTGCAACGAACGAATTTCGACTCTAATTACGTATGAAATAATGCCGCAATTAGTCTACCACTTAAACATCTCTCAAAAAAGATAATATTATTAAAATATGTATACGAGATCGACGTAACAACACGATTACTGGCGCCTACACGCAATCAAGATTTTAATGAAAAAAAACGGCTTAAACCATCCTAGCAGTCAAGAATCCAAACAGGATTAAAATTTACACTTCGCCTGTCAACAAAGGACATTTGTATCCCGTATCCTCAGCTATGTTATTAAAAAAGATTTCTACTTATTATCCTTTGTCGAACAGGACGTTTTGCGCGCAAGAAACGAGTCGGTATTCCAAATCGTGTAGTTAGTTTTTTATGAACGGCGATTCCGTTATAAAACAAACAAATCATCGAACGTACCAAAAAGTCGCCGTTTAGTTTACAGTTTAACTTTTTTCGACGACTCGTATATCACCGTGTTTCGCAGCAGGTGGCTGAGCAGTTAACAAAAAACAAAGCCGACCGCCGCCGCCACTGCCTCGACATGTAAGACGTCAAATTCTCAAACAATACTTCACGTACACGGCGCCCTATTCTGAAAACCGCGCGACCGCAGCACTCGATAATTAATCCATTCCAACCCTATCGCCAATCGAACCGGTAAGACGCCGATAACCTCGCTCACCCACTTACGAGCGAGATTTTATCAGCCCCACTTAATAGAGAACAATTTGCGAGGGCTCACCGATCTGCTGGATGCCTCAATGCCTCCCAAAGGACATCACCTTTTGATCAATAACTGTATATAAATTACGGAGCATATGCCCTTTCTTGTTCGAGCGAGCGCACCGGTTTGCCGGCCTTTGTATCTCGTAGGTATTTATTTATCGGGAACCCCGTGCAAAACTTCGTCCGTTACGCAAAAAAGTTCCTAAAGAAGAATTTGATTGGAATCGGAAACATTGCCCGAAGACTGCCAAGTTTTTCATTTCGCGGATTTCAAGGTGAGCGAAGTTTGTTTTAGAATTAATTGTAAACACCGATCGCGGGCCGCGCGGCGCGGCGGATCAACAAACTCTTAACTCGCAAATTTTTCGATATTCAGTGCAGCTGTATTCACGGACGGGAAGACACCGCTTCGGGAGTACAATGCGCTACTTGAAATGAATTAGACGCTCGAAAGACGCCGGTTGCGGATTAGCCCTTCACAATTAAAACTGGCAGACGGCGCTTTTCGTCATCTTTGACGTATAAGCCCCAGAATACACCCCCGGCGGCGAGCGACGTCATTGTGAACGCTCAAGATGTTTTGATTTGTAAAAACGGGTGCAGAAGGCTGCGATTACCGAGATCGGAACGCTGAGGTTTTGTGCCTCTCTTTGTGACACAAGCTGTTCATTCGTGTAGTTATGGTGTAATTTGGTATGAGTTTTTATGAAGGCGCAAATTAACGGGGAAATAACATTGTGATACTATGTTAATATGATAATCACGTACCCTCGAATGGTATTAAGAATGTTTGTACCTTTTGGGTGTTCCTGTATATTACCTATTTATTTATTTAGTAAATAATAAAGGCAACAATACAAATGTGTGGGAATCATGTACCTAAACATTTAGTAGATACGCCATTATTGATGTTACATTGGTCTGGTTGGTAAGTGTTAGCCTCTTGGCCAGTGTCCAAGTATTTCCAGCTAAAAAATCGTTGGGCATTTCGAATGATCATCCGTTATGATGGATTCTATTTTTAAAATAACAATAAATATATTTCATATTGTATTAATTTGTCGCACGTTTTTTCATATACATTTCCATCGAATAGTTTCTATGTTATTTAAATTTATTTTCGGTGAATAAGTCAGTCGAGTTACCTCGTGGACCTACTGTTAGCTCGTTGGCAGGCTGCCAAACATTCCTAAATGATAGCCGAGTGACGGTGAAGCATAAAAACGTTGTATGAATAGCGTATATTATATAAGGTATCTTAAAACTCGATATCATGTATATAGGTATAGGTATATATGTGGGTAGCGCGTAGTAAAGGATCGCTTACAAAAATGGAGGAGATAAATTCAACGCAAGCAGGCAATTACCTAGTTTACGATATAATTAAATTTCACGCAAAATAAAAACCCTTCTGCGAATTGTGCGAATAAAACCAATTATAGAATAGTTGATTTATTTATGCCATTAAAACGTCAACACATTTTAATACCTAAACCTTGCCGTGAAATATATATGAATTCAATTTTCCAAATAATTAGTAGACAAGCGTGGCAACCCTAACACTTAGGGTCCGAATAGCCCAATAAAAGGCGGTCAGGCGCCATCCTTTAATCCAGCAATTATAAACGCTTTTGGCGACTGTTAAAGACTTAAAAATGTCATTATAATTGACGACACGCCAATTTATATCTTAGCGTTGTAATAAAAACCAGTTCTAACTGAGAGCATTGTAAATAATCCTGATTGCCGACAATATATCTACTTACGGACTTTGATTTGACAGTGCCGAGTCATTGACGGTCAAAGATCTATGTATATTTAGAAATGGCAATATAGGAAAAAATGTTACGTATCTCATGGTTGATCGGTCGACAACTAGACAATGACTTTGATTATAGAGCATCATTTATTTAATACATTATGGTCTTATCACCATCAACGCCAATATTTATATTTTAAGAAGTATTACGAATATAGCTTTGGAGATTAGTAAGTCTATTGATCTAGTTGGTAAGTGTTGGCCTCCAAGGCAATAGCGAACGTATCTGTTCTATTAAATTCGTTGTTCTAAGGAACGAGAATTTTTCATCAAGAACTGTTCAGAGTAAGACCTTCAAAAACCGTTGTTAGTTGGTTGGACATCAATTCGTAATTTTGTACCTTATACAAAAATAATTCTTTCATAATATTTGAAAATCGAAGAATATGAGGAGAACTATTTTACATATAAATGTTTTGTATATAGTTTTTAATGTCTGATGCAAATAATAATACTTAATATAATTTTGTAATTCATATGACTGTATCTTAATAATGAAGGTTTTTTTTACAAGTAGGGAGTAAGTGTTGCAACAGACAATAGTATCTTGGAATATTTTATAAATATTATGTAATAAATTCGAAAGCCCTACTATCTAGACCAGCTTATATTAGTTGATATTTAAAAATTTAATTTATTCGAAAAATATTCTTCTAAAAAATCAATTTCGAAATTCAAATTGCAAAAATAATTCATATTCAAACTTTTTATCTCCATCCAAATTATAAATGGCCAAACGCATGTTGAAAAAAACTCTAAAACCGATAAGACGTTTTTTTTCCATTAAAAAATACCATGCCATATAACAGTCAGCTGTTGTCAAAATTCTACGCATACCGCGTTGAGACCGTCGTTATTTCAATTACCCCTCGTCAAAGACAAAAGACCTGACACGAGAAAAAACTTCAAAAAAAAAAAAAAACGAAACAAACGCTCATCAGTGGAATTAAAAAAATCGTCTTATCTATGATTGGATCGCGGTCGTGTAAACGCATTCGTGTGTATTATGTTAGCCGGCTTTTCGGTAGCGTTTTTTTGAAATTGAAACTGAACGATTTTTTTCTAGAAGTTTCCGATGGGATATCCGAGTCTTCTTCAAAACGATTGTTGCATGTATCTGTTGTTCGAAATTTGAAATAGTAAAATTCAATTTGACTGTTATGAATAATAGCGGGAAATTCGTCTAGATATTTTTCACGCTCATTATCACAATGCGTGTATTAAATTAAAAAATCAATCACCCCTCATAAAATATGTCCGGTAAGTGGAAATCGAGTTACCCCAGGTAATCGAGAAATTATTCAACTATGAACAATTATGGCGCGGCACTTGGGCAGAATGGCGAAAATCCAAGCCTCACTAGTCTTGCTTAATCTGTTGAAGTAGTGTTGTAACTACGCTAATCGATAAACGGTATCAAGGGAATGCGAGGCTAAAGGCCATTCAGCCAGACGGCGTATTTTTTTTTTATGTGCGAGCGTGACTTTGAATTTAAAAAAAAAAGTACTAATAATTAACTTTACACATACGTAACATATGTATGTGTATCGTTGTTTTAATGTTTACGTTATATCTTTATTATTCGCATTAATAGCAATTGTCATTATTATCATATGGTTGTATATCATGTCTTCATATAAGTTGTTTAATGATCGATTGCGAATATTTTATTT
Organism: Vanessa cardui; assembly: GCF_905220365.1. Taxonomy (NCBI): domain Eukaryota; kingdom Metazoa; phylum Arthropoda; class Insecta; order Lepidoptera; family Nymphalidae; genus Vanessa; species Vanessa cardui. Next base: position 13,493,447 of record NC_061132.1, on the reverse strand, counting down.
AAAGAACACGAATGCAACGGTTGGACATGACGACGAGTCGATAATTGTAATTCAATAGTTTTTTAATGCAGAAATATGAACTTTCTTAGCGCAGGTGACTCCGTGTATGGCAGCCTTAAGTTCAATAGGTTTGTGGTACAACTGACGCTCATTGGCACTTGACAATCGATCAGCGATGGCGAGGGAAAATACTGGAAGCCAGTAAAATAAGATTTTTTTTAAATAGTTGTAATGTTTATAATTATATCATAAAGGGCTAATGATTGTTGAGCTGAGATGGCCCAGTGGTTAGAACGCGTGCATCTTAACCGATGATTTCGGGTTCAAGCCCAGGCAAGCACCACTATATATATATGTGCTTAATTTGTGTTTATAATTCATCTCGTGCTCGGCGGTGAAGGAAAACATCGTGAGGAAACCTGCATGTGTCTAATTTCATCGAAATTCTGCCACATGTGCATTCCACCAACCCGCATTGGAACAGCGTGGTGGAATATGTTCCAAACCTTCTCCTCAAAGGGAGAGGAGGCTAAGCCCAGCAGTGGGTACAGGCTGTTACTTTACTTTTACTTTAATGATTGTTACTATTGAAAAAATCGGTACTGTCTACATAAAAAAAACTTGAATTTTTTTATTTATTAAAAAATTAAAGATCATAAATAATTTGATTTATTATGCACGCTTGGTTAGCTAGCTGAGAACAAAAGCTTACACTATATTTAAAAAAAAAAGTTCAATTTTGGAATCGTGACCAGTATGCAATGTTTTTTCGTCAATAACGTAGGATTAAAGTTCGACCTCATTTTTAAATTTCGAACAATGATTCCCACGAATACTTTTTGGGAGTATCTATTAATTTCAACTATCAATAGATTATGTTTATAATGACATATACACACGAATTATCTTCAAATAATATTACTATTCAAATCTATGTTAAGGCAGGTGTACACAGTAGCCAAATCGGTTAAATTACAAGGTATTTTATAATATACATAATTAAGCACACTAATTAACGGTGCCACATTTCTAGAAACTAAACGTGTTTTGTTAATTATGATCTAACACTTCGTTATCTTTGGCCTAGAAGATTTACAATTTAATAAATATAAGTAAATGTGAAATATTCATTATAAATTGGGTCCAATTGTTGGCCTTTTGGTCTGTTACTATACGTATTCTGTATTGGATGAAAGTTGGCGCATTTTTTGGCTATATTTTGGTATGTAGGAGCCAACGCCCATAGTCCACCCACCTTCGGAAATTAAATGTTAAGTCCCTTGTGCCTGTGGTTACACTGGCTCACCATTTAAATGGAACGTAATAATCTTACAGTGGGTTGGGTGTTACGTACTCACGAACGTATCTTTTACTTTACTATTTAAGATAAGATTTAAGAAATAAAATGAACTTAAAATACTTCATTAGAGTTCTATAATTAATTTTATATTTTGAAATATCATTATAATTATTTTGCCTTCAAATTGTGTTGGGAGATGAGAATAGTAAAAACTTGCGACTTTTACATTGCATGCCAATCTAATCTCGTCTTTATTTTTTAGTCGGATTAAAGACATTTGTCAACAACTTTACTTATTATTTTATCGTCGTATTTATAAATAATATTAGAACATTATTCTATATTACTTAAAAATACGGGCCCAAGTATACATGTAATCTAGTGTGGCCTCCAACGATAATATACTATTTTAAAGCTCAAGGATATTGTAATATCATAATATTTATCTATTCCATTATTTTTCGTAATAAATATATTGAATTTTCTCATAAATAAATCATTGTAAGAACTGAAATGAATATCACGATCGAACAAACATACATCATACTTAAGTTGAATTGCGAAATAAAAAAGGAATGATACAAAAAAGGTTCTATATTTATGAAAAAAAAAAAAAATAATTGTAGTAACAACCCTAAAAAGACCGGTGTACACATAATCTATTGAACTACAGAATGTAACCAAAGTAAATACCCTAATAACCGTGACCGACACAATGGTGCCCCGCTGCCCGACGTTAGATCAAGCCCAACCTTTTTAATTATAATATCAGTCGCATTATAAACTTTTTGCTCCGACAAAAAAAGGCTACTTTTGGGGTCTCGAGTGGGCTTCAAATATTTGTAGTATTGACAGGGGATCGTTTACGGCTCTGGAGCACATCCTATTCAATTTATGAAGAATTCACGTAAAATATTTATAATAAATAACATTTATAGCAAACTACGTCACAGGTACTAATGACATATACTTGAAATCGATGGTTTTTTTAGACCGTTTGAACACAAAACGATACAAATAAATCTGAGAACATTTAAACGTAATAATAAATATAATAATAAATACCTATAAATCATTGTTAATATATGTAGTTTTTTTTATAAAAATCCATCGAATTAAAGCAGTCTAAAGAAGCAGGTACTCACGAATCCGTGTTTGTCGCTGATGTTATTCGTCAACTTCAGCTTGTGGAAGGAAACAACCTTCTGCATCCACTGCTCGCCCGTCGAAGGAGAGTCGGGGTGGATGTACATCCTCTTGGGCATCTCAGGGTCCGCCTTACCGGCTACCATCCACCGACTTCGAGAACAAAAGCACACATTACATTCCATCACAGACCTTAATCCGTTAAAAGTCTAAACTTCGAAAGACTCGAAACGACAAAGGTTAAAACATCACCAATAGCAAAAACTAATTAAAAATCTACTAATGAAAGTGAAATTATTATATTTTAATTAAAAAAGAACACGCGGCCCCGGAGACAGGTGGCCGCATAAATTATAAACATTATGACGTTATAAACAATGTATTCTTTGACGCAACATCGAAACTTACCGAGGCGTTTAAACATTCATTCAGTTAAAAATCTTGCCTCTTAAAACTTGTCAAACTGCATGCAAACGAAATCAGTGTAAGGTGTCAATGGCTTGTCAAGTAATGATGATGGTTACATGCACATGATACGGGATCCAAAAGCACTATAGAGTTATTATAATTAGTCAGCGGTGGGTTACAAGCGATGTGAATTGAAGAGGTCTGCGTAGAATGGAACAAAATTGGAGGAAAATCTGCGTCAGGCTCACGAGAATTTCGATTCAAAAATGGCCTAACCATACGTGATGAGATTTGTAATTAGACCAGTCCGCGTTCAGAAACGATCACTCGCTCTGTAGAATATCCGGTTCGGTAACAAAACGGTAAAACGTCGAAGGCGTTGTGGATAAACGATATATTTTACCAATTTGGATGCAAAGGTATACTTTTAACCACGCAGATCCCTATTCTTCACATAAAAACGCATGCTTCTTGCCTTATTGTTCTTTTAAAATTAACGAATTACATTAAAATAAGATCGACCTACCCGGCGTCCGCAATGGAGCCGTCACAATCGCTACGATATTCTTATTTTAATTTAATTCCTCGTCACTTCTGTATATACCTGTTGTGGAATTTGTATCTGCAATCGTCGGCAGCTACGATGTCCATTAGCAAAATGTATTTTGCTTTTTTATCAAGACCAGAAACGCGAACTTTGTAGGCAGGAAACATACGTCTGCAAGCAATACGAGAGAAAAACATGGATTGGGACTCGTTCTTTGCGACAACGATTTGACATCACGTCGATTGTGAGACATGCCGCTAGACTAGTTTCACTTTTTGCGCTAGTTCGATCTCAACTGCTGCTAGCTTGTGATGTACCGCACTCATTACATTTATTTACATTTAACACGCTTCGAAGAAGTTATCACATTCACTGTTTATCCGAATTTTATTCGCGGTAACTTTAGTGAAGCGTTACGAAGTATTTTTAAAGACAAAAAGCGTATCACCTATAACTAACCAAAAACCGTAAGCCGGCCGTCCGCTTAGGTGTTTTGCGATGTCGCGAAACGTGACCGACGCACGTGACCGTATTTGATCCGAGAACAAGACGCGAATAATACAAAAGTTCCCTCAAATGAAGTAATATTTCACTGATTGAGTAATACCTACGTGAATAATGATTTGTAATAATTAATTATCATATTAACGGCGCTAGGCGGCCGGTTCTTTTGTCGGCGACGATATCGGTTTATAGCTGAGTCACACACGAATTTTCGACCGGAATGCTTGGGTCGTATTAATTAACGGATATTAAATCGAAGTTTATCGATCGCATCTCGATGTTGCCAAACCTGCGCGTCGGCGGTTTTGATACTTGACTTCGATCGCCGGCTGGACATAAAATCGTAAGACGGACCTTATCGCTTCATGTCATCGAGAATTAAACAATGTACACGATCAAATACGATGATCATTGAATTCGGTTGCGGCTAATGATTTAGTTTTGAACCACTGACGTACGAATATCGTTCTTGTAACAGCGATCAGCGTAATATTCCCCTTGGATGATTTAGTAAATGAGATGATCCGTACTTCTCACCTCTGATATCGTTTAGCCGTTTCTTTTGATTACCGCTGCGGCGTTTGAGACAAAGATATTTTAATGATATTACCCATTGGATGCGCGTTGAATCCTTAATCGTCGGACGATTCCAGTCGGTGTTCGCTTCCCGTAATGTCGTTGCCCTTAAATTGAGCGTTGTTACGAATTGTTTACAGACAATTAAGAGCGTATCGGAATTAAATTGGTGGGAACTAGTGCAATGTGTGGGCAGAATCACAAGCTTAATGAAGAAGCGTGTAACGGTACTCGATATAGCTGCAGCATCTCCGATCGACGGTCAGTCAATTACATTGTTACTGGCAGATAGCACGAGAAAATGTGACAAATAATTTGCGACATCTTCTGCCATATCTTTGATATTGGACCAGCAGTTTAGAGAATGCTCTCGAAACTCTTGGTTACGCAATCGTGGGGAGGGGAGGAGCTAGTGAAGGCGTTTGATGATGAAGGTCCCAGCGTGATGGCGGAGAGTTCTACCTGTTATGGAACTTATATCGGTAGTCGTCGGCTGCAACGATGTCCAGTAGGAGGATGTATTTCGCTTTCGCGTCCAAACCGGACACGCGGAACTTCATTTGTGGAAACATTTGTCTGGAAATGAATGATCGTTTATCTCCACCGATCTTAAGATATAAGATAGGACACCTGGTTACATAAAACGAACGTGTACATCTGGTTACACAATTATTTTATATGAGAAACGTAATTGTTGTTTGAATACAAAAATAAAAGTGTGATATTTTTTTTTCGTTTCTGATATAAAATGATGACATTTTACAAATAACATCTTAAGACTAACATGGGATACAACACCGCAGTCGCTCTCTAAATACCCATATAGACTCATAATATCTTAATCCTGAGTGTTAAAGCGTTTCTTCGTGCCAACTCCGTAACTGCTGGTAGTTTACACGATATAACTCAAGTGGTCAGTGGTCAGTGTGAACGCAGTTTACCGCTCATTAGACCCTGATTTATCGTCGTTACGTGATGACCACGGAGTGTTTGCCGACAGGCTGATTGATGTCGTGCCGTGAGCAGATTCGTTTGGAATAACAAGTATTTAGTTTAACATTTTATTAAGCGAACGAAATCCGTCTCGTGACTTATGTTTTAGGAACAGATAGAATCGTTGCTTGTTTTCTTGCAAGATACCTTGAATTAATTTGAACGTGGCTTTTATACATGGTGCTCTATTCGATTTCAGTTTTATCAAAATATATATGCTATGGCTATATACATCATCCTGTGTAAAGTATAGAATATGTGTAATAGTTTTGGATATATAGTGAATGCATTTTCGCCTTCACTTCAACTTTAAATGGAAGACATTTTGTGCTGTTTATTCATCTTACTTTGCATATATCGAGAATTATGCAATGTATGTAAAGTTATTGCGTAATACCCGCAGTAGCTAAAAACAAACAATCTGCAACCGCATAGTGTCGTCGCTAAGTAATCCAATACATTAAACGTTTAAACGCCCATCATAACCTGGTCTCCGTACAACAAACATTTCATATAACATCCTCTGTTTATGTATGTACGTAGCTGCAACCAAAAGATCATCACACTGGTTGAAATCCGTGTCAAGTTTTACAAGATATCTGATTTCGCTACACCACAATGCTCACTATGGATCTTTATATATTGGTTATATTTCCTTAATGTCATTTGAGTACAACGATTTGATTGTATATAATTATTTAGTCTGAAGATTTCAAGAAAACATTCTTATTTCAAATCCGAGTTATCGCGTTCTTATAACAACGGTCGATTATTCGAGCACAGATAACTAAAAGTTCTAATAAAGCCTCTTTCATTAAAACTCCTTAAGCATTTATATAAATAATTCTGACAAGGATACGTTTGTGGATAATTAATTAGAGAGTAATTAATACATCTTATCGCGTTCGTTGCGATTGTACATGCATTCATTAAAAATCTGTATCGTGAATGGTCGCCATGTTTACTGAATTAATAATTTGTTGTGTGAAACCAATTAATTAATTGTAAGCAGTATTTGTACTGTGCAAACATTTGTAAGGCGTTTGTTTTGAGATAAGATAAAAAAATTACGAAGTTTTTTTTTTTAATACAAGACTTCGACAAAGATTTTCTTTACACAGATTAACAATAATAATTTACGAATATTTATAATCTGTTTTACATATCAATGTTTAATTAAACAGTGACGCTTTTAAGTTTTTTGTTTTCGTAAATATAACATTATTGTCCGTTAAAGTGAAAGGTCGTCACAAATTTATAAATATCACAATATTTTTTTAAAGCGAAATGTTCAAATATTTTTTTTTTACAAAACAAAAAAAAAACTACATTTCGTGTCAAGACATCAAGTCAAACATTTTACTTATACACAATACTTATATTCAATTATTCAACTAGAAAAACCGGTAATATAACAACATTTGTTGACCTAGGTCCTAATTCTTCACATTTCAAGCTGAACGTTGAACTCATTAAAAAAACAACCTTATTACTATGTACATAGAATTTTTATTGGCATGAACGTGGGAAATAGCTGAGTTCGCCTCATACAATGGGCTCGGTAAGTATGGCGTAGGACTCTTATAAGGTGCCGCGCTACGGTGACAATTTTCCTTCAAACATTGACGTACATGGTCGCTGTTTTAATGTAGTCCGTTGCCTTTTCAACCGACTGCGTTACAAACGACGAATAATGCGTTTACGATGTTTGCTTAACAATTTATTGTAGTCATTGAAATCGGAAATTCCGAAATGGCTCTTTGGTTGGAACTGAAATATCTTAGCTAAGGGTTCAAAACCAATATTGAAATTTGAAGTGCGTGTTACGCGAAGGATAATATTGTGACAAAATCAATATCACAATCTAGTAGTAGAAATAAAAATCATAATATACAATATGCACTTTTGAAGTCATTTTGCAGAACTATATTAAGTAACCTATCAACGGTTCGGAATGTAGATTCTACTAAGGAGAACCGACAAGAAACTCAGTAGTTACCCTTTTATACAATTAAACATACAACAGTTATTTTAGTTGAGTACACTTACAAGTTTTTTAATTATATATTGTTATAATTTATTCTGATAATATTTATTGAACGATATCACTTTTGAAATTGGAATGAAGACTAATTTAATTATAATGAATTTAACCGTTTTTCTTTGCATGTGTCATCTTTGCTTAAACCCAGTCATTATGAAAAATGAATACATACTACTCAACATATATTGAGGGCATGTGTACATTAACATTATTGTATATTAAAGGTTATATGTATGCACTACAACAGTCATACTTCAGGCATTTATTTATGAGTTATTGTTAACTTTTGTTATTTATCGGTCCATTATCATTTCTAAAACAAGGTTTTAATTAATTATTTATGACTAGAGGAAAAAGAGCGGACGGTTATAAAATAATTTGCGTCTGTAGTTTAAGCCATCTGTCAATTAAATAACGGCGTCACAGATAAGCTATGAATAGCTTTTTTTTTTAAATATTTTTTATTAATTTTCCTTTGCCGATATGGCTATGGAACGGAACATAATTGGTCATTGATATACAATTTTGCAATAAAAAATTACCTAGCTAAAAATGCATACAAAGTAACACCTCCCCTTAAAATGATTTGAAAAAGAAAAATAAGCCAAATTTAAACATTTAACTTCAGTACTATCGTCTATTCGGCTGTATGTTTATAGTCACGAACAGCTGTTTTATAAGAACTGTTTCTTTTTTTTAAATTTATATTTGATATGGCATAGTGGTTACAATACATAGCTCTTAAAGTCACATTTTCAAATTTCGAACTTTTTTTTTTAAATATTACATGATTTGTTTTTTGAAATTTAATTTACGTGTGGCGGTTAAACATAATGTATGCAGGAAACAGGATTGGCTTAAATTCAGTCATGTAAGTTCAGCCGCAGTGACGCAACGTGATGGAGTACTTAAGCACCAATCCTCGTCAACGGGAAAGGACTCCTTACCCTCACAATAGTACATTTACTTGATGATAATCAAACATACAAATCATTTTAAAAAACTTTGATAAATAAGTCATATTACTCAAGACAAGACTATATTAATTAAAAAAATGTGGATTTAGTAGTTCTTGTTTTTCAAGCATGATATATATAAATTTAATTGTACTATATACATACTCTTCGATTGAAATGGTGAAGAAGAGAAACTACTGATTTTCTTCTCAGTAGAACCTACTTTCCGAACTGGTGGTTGCTTTATATTTAATTCAACATCTAGCATGACAATTTACATGACATGATTCTTGAAACGAGCTTTTGTAAGCCTACTTAAATCTATATTAATATTATAAATCTGAAAGTAACTCTGTTGAATATTGAAAAAGAACTACTGAGTTTCTTGCTGGTTCTTCTCGGTAGAATCTACTTTCCGAACCGGTGGTAGCTTCACTTAATTGTAAAATGACGATTCAAAAGTGCATGTAAAAGCCCACTTGAATAAAGTTGATTTTGATTTTGTCTGTCTATCTGTCTGTCACTCTTTCACGCCAAAACCGCTGAACAGAATTTGATGCAATTTGGTATGAAGTAATCTCCAAGATAGGCCACTTTTTTGCTTGACACGTGACAACTAACACCCTAAAACACGACCGAAGACGCGGGCGAATACTAGATAAGAGTATTTTGATTACTTTTACAAATATTTTCTCAGATACTCGTACTCTTATTCTTGTCTGACTATCATAGCTGGGGACAAAATAAACTTCAAACATCCTTAGGAACTAAGATGTCAAGTTCCTTGTACCTGTATAACGACTGACTCATCTTTAAAACTAGAACAACAATACTAAGAATTATTGTTTGGTGCAATGATAAATAGTTTGTACTATTACTTGGTGGTAGGGCTTTGTGCAAGCCCGTCTGGGTAGGTACCACCCACTCATCAGTTATTCTACCGCCAAATAACAGTACTCAGTATTGTTGTGTTCCGGTTTGAAGGGTGAGTGAGACAGTGTAACTACAGGCACAAGGGACATAACATCTTAGTTCCCAAGGTTGATGGTATTTCTTACAGCTTCATTGTCTATGGGTGATGGTGACCACTTACCATCAGGCCTATAATCTCGTCCGCCAACCTATACCATAAAAAAACATACCAAGTTGGATTTGCGTAAAGCCCTACTATATTATAATTTCTCATCAAAATTCTTATTACACTGGGATTTAAACCCTGGAGCTGGAGACTATAGCTGTATAAACCACTGTGTCATCGGTGTTTCTCGTTATATCATATGTATTAGATATAGCATCGATCAGCATACGTAAGGCTAATTATAAAGAACGGCTATTAGGTCGACAAGTGTTGGGGGTTGATGCCTCGGTGCGTCGCGTCGCTCTGAATGCGATATTAGCACACTCCACGATGCCACGATTGATATACAAACATATAACTATATATATATATATATATATATATATATATATATATATATATGTGTTATTTGTTTTGAATCTATTTCGATTTTAAGTGTTTTTAATGTGAGTGTTTTTCGAATATTCGTTAATTATTTTTAGATATTTTATTGATAAAAATCTGTACTTATTTTATTTTTTTATTTTTGTCTTTGCTTGAATAATTATCTGCTATAGTTAAATTTATAATTTATTTTATTTAACAATAATTATAAAATGGAATATTACCGGAATATATATTTTTGAAGAAAGTTGCAGTAAACTTATTTTTTGTAGTGAATGTATTTTTAAAGGTGATTTTTCAAATAAAAGTTTATGATAAAATTGAGCCGGTAAGACTGGCTGCTCTCGACGGCAATCGTCGCTTACCAAAGTTTGATTTTAAAAAGCCAAGAAATCTTATTAATACTATATTAATATAATCATAATTACGGTACTGCTTCTGTTGCATTCATTAATCCTTTTAAAAATATTACCAATTGAAATCATAAAGAATATAACATCATAATATATTGTATTTGTTTTAAATGTAATCTACGTCATATTTTTTTTTTTCAATTCTTTTTTCAAAAACAATTGAGATAGAAACACACACATAGACATATTACTTTAGTACATATATAAGCTAATACCTTCTTAGTTTTAAAATAGGTAAACACATCTGTTTTTTAAGGACTGATTAGGTAACACAAACGCTTAGCTCAACAACAACGTAAAAACCCTAAAAATATCCTGTACTAAACAATTCTTTTTAAGGTACTATATACTATATTTTGCACAAAACGCACTTAATTTATATTACTCACTGATTTAAAGTTTCAATTCGATATATATTTCTACCATATTTTTTAAACGTTTTACTGAAAATCAAATCATAATCAAACACGTCTACATATGTTCAAGCAATTCACATGATCTAAGCGTGCAGTGAAACTTTTCGCCAAGCTCAAATAGAGTTTCCCGTTCAAAAACCAAGCGAAAATCTATGCGTACCGCAGAATAATGAACGTGCGAAAAAAAAGACAGTGCGAGCAAAATGCGTAGCTGTATATGTCCTAGTAAGGCGAGAACATTATCCTAATTAAGACCCTCGCGCAGAACCCAAGGGACGCAACTACAAACATCCCCGCAGGCGATAATAGCGTGTAACACCATCACAATACGTTCGAATACGTCTCGTGACGTGTATAGTGTACGATTTTTATTTCCACATATCTAAAATTATAAAATTTTCGAGACAAATAGGTGTGTATTTCTAGGAGATGCATCCCTCGCATCAATTAACGTCAGTAATTGGGGGGTCATCGTGGAAATTCGCTTTAAAAAGGAAGGGGGGATGAAGGTGGCGTTCGGAGGGGGAGGTGCATCTGCTCACACGTTGACGCATTCTTGTGGCTTCGACCGAGCACGGCCCGGGAGCACCGACGTCTTAATCTCGGTTTTACTCTCACAAACGCTTTATCTGCCATTTTGATTACAAGACAAATTAATTCAACAAGTTCATCATCGGATGACTTTGTAAATATATTTCAAAACATATTGTTTAATTATGTAAATTTAGAGTGATTAATTAAACTGTTATTAATTAGTTTCAAAAAAAGATGTAAAACGTTGATATAAAAACTTGTTCGTATTAAAAAATAAATATAATCTGTATTTAAATGGAGATTAATGTGCAGTGCGACTGGGCGTCATCGACTCACCTTTCACAAGAATCAGCAGACAGCAAGCTACACGTGACTAGCTATAGCTATACAGCAAATCGATTGTCAGCCACGAAAATTGTTATAAATATGTACTTATAAGGTGCGGTTTTTATTAAAAATTCATGAAGTATCGCCTCATTAGTTTTTATGTTACTAATTGTTGGAAGTGGCGCAAATTATGATGTTTTTTTTGTTATCTATGTGTGCGTATGCATGTGTATATTCACGGCAGATGTGTGCTCGTATTAATTTTATCGTTGCATAATTACTTACAGCGTTTACCGCTTGGAATGTCATTGTTATTGCCTTCATTTTCAGTTGCTTTTTTATTGTCGATTTAATATACAATTTGTTGTTTTAAATAATACCGTAGTTAAGACTTTTTTAGTGATTATTTACTACTTACTAATAAAACAGTAGAGGTTCATTTGATAATAATTCTTATTGTTCGTGAAAATATTTAAACGTTATAAAGTTCAAGTAAAGGCTCAGTGGTAGAACAATGAAATCTTAGTCAAAGATTACGGCTTCAAACCCTCCGCAACAGAGTTGTATGAGCTTTTATCTTGGTGGTGAAGGAAAACATCGTGAGGAATTCTGTATGTAGTGAATTTTATTGACATTATATTTCATTTTTATCCACGAACCCACATCGGAACAGCGTGGTGGATAAAGTTGGTAGCATGCTCAAACGGAAGTTAGCTCAACAGTGGAAGATTACAGCAGTGTATATGTATTCAAATATCTCAGAAAATTCAATGCTTGTCCGGATTCGAACCTGCAATCTTCGTTAAATGTTAAATGCACATTAAATTACGAGGACGAATTCATATTGGACATGTACCGACAGCATGTGGGCCGCGCTCTTGGAGTTAAGAGCCCGGGAAACGGCCGCGTGGGTGACGCTCCATTTTGTGCATTGATAAAGTCCCCAATGAATAACTCCTTGTTTATAAAAACGATTAAACGTTTGCAGTTTTAATGGGCGCATTGAACGTTCGTTACAAATGTTTTGATTTGATCGCCAAATTGGTATAACACTAGATGTGCCCGCGACTTTGTACACATTGAAATTTAACGAAATAGACATCGTTGTGGTCTAAGTTACTCGTTGTTACATATGCTATCTGCCAGTGAAAGTCCCGTCAAAATCGGTCCAGCCATTCCAGAGATTAGTCAAGACAAACAGTTCAAACAATTTTAACCTTTAAAATTAAAATTGAATGAAAAAGAATTTACGACACATCTAGCATCCTATATCAAGAGGCAGGCTGCCTCACCCTGTTATATAGTACCGCGATCACCTATAAAGATAAGGGAATTCCACTACTGAACACCATCCTAGTAATTAATATGAAAATAATTAAAGAATTCCCCAGTAATACGATGGATTGACAAATTGTAGAGCTTAATAGATTTCGGGACGATATTTCATGTGACTTTAATTAATTTTGTTAGCCGATAGCCCAGTGGTTAGCAGGCGTGAATATTAACTGATGATTGCGGGATCAAACCCAAGCAAATTAATTTTGATGTACTTAATTTGTGTTCAAAATCTTGTACTCGGTGGTAAATGACGGTTTCTTTCACCACTGATTCGTGAGGAAACCTGCATGTAGTGTAATTTCAATGAATTTACGCCATTGGAGAACAGCATTGGTTGCCCCTTCTCCTTGAAAGTAGAGGTCTTAGCTCAGAAATGGAATTGGTGGGTGGTCTAGGAACCTGGTTCGATTCCCATGTCAAAAGTTGTTATACTACCATGCTTCAGATAGCTCGTAACCTTCTGAGTCCATTTCTAGAATACTATAATATCTGATATAAATTATATTATATGAATACTTTGAAAACGACATTTAACACAGGCACAGAATCCGAACGTGAAATATCACAATATGTCAATAATTAATATAATTTAATGAAAAAGATTGATTTGAAGTCTTACAGAATTAGCAATGTAACTAAATTTAACTAAACAGACTTTTATTATATTAACATGTACATTATTATTATGGCATGTTCTAAAAACAAAAACAAAAAAAAATCATAAAAAGGCAAATGGTGCATAAAATGTTTTCTTCAAATTTAATATTTCAATCATGTTCAGTATTTCAGTTTTAAAAAGTATAAATAGAACAAAAATACTAGAACGTCTATTTTAAAATAAAAAACAAACAATTAAAGTAGTAAAAAAGTTAATTGTAATTCAGAATAAAATACACCTACGTAATATCGATTTTAACTCGATACCGCGAATACATTAAGTCACAAAATATAAGTTAATAATAAAAAACCGTGTTAAAAATAAAACAATAAAAATGAGATTTTTGTTTTATTTAATCCGAGTCGGAATGATCTTAATGATTTTTTTATGAATTGTTAATAGCTTTGAGAATCGTTAAACTCAACAAGGGATAAGTTTTTGTACGACTGTATTTTACTTGAGTTATATGTTTAGTAAGATCAGGAGTAAAGCAGCGGGGAGCGGTCAGTTATTGGAGATAATTTAATACAGACATACTATTGTATAAAACTATTTGTATATCATATCGATTTCTAAATTAAATAATCGATTTTTTTACAGTCTCTGAATTATTCATCTGTCTCAAGTGCTAGTTCGAAATTTAAACTTCAATAAATTTTGTATTTATATTTCGAAACCGTTTCAAACGGAAGATCGGACTTATTCGTCGTGACAGATATCGAAATGTATTAGCCTGTCAGATTAAATATGACACCGGAATAGCTGAAAGTGGCAACGTTAAAGTGTCTTTTAACTTGTTCGCGTAACATGTTCAACGTTAAATAGCATGCGATGTCGCTATTATGTTTTTTAACGAGTATGGTTACTTTCAAATGTTTTAAGAAACTTCATTTTAAATAATATCATAGTACATACTTGGTGGTAGGGCTTTGTGCATGGGTAGGTACCAACCACTCATCAGTTATTCTACCGCCAAATAACAGTACTCAGTATTGTTGTGTTCCGGTTTGAAGGGTGAGCCAGTGTAACTACAGGCACAAGGGACATAGCATCTTAGTTTCCAAGGTTGGTGGCGCATTGACGATATAAGGAATAGTTAATATTTCTTACAGCGTCATTGTCTATGGGTGATGGTGACCACTTACCATACCCATATGTTCGTCCGCCAAACTATTTCTTAAAAAAAAACATAATGCACTAAATACTCGTTTTCTTTCTAAACGTATTGAATGAAATCGAATATATTGAAAACTTTTTTGACTTCAACTTAACTTCCTTTAAAAATGTCTTTGAAAAAAATTAATTAAATTCTTGATTTGAAATCATTATGTCACAGAAAAAGTCACGGTTTGAATGTATACGAAACTAAATTCCCTAAAAATTGATATATGTATGGCCGCACCTATAAAAAGCCGGCGCAATAATTAATGTCCTTCCCCCAGTTTACAACCTATTACAAGGACGATCACCTATACAACCTTTTTTGAACGTTCCTAAAAATTAAAAAAAAAAAAAAACAACCCGAGCTCGTTTAGGGCGATGTGATTTAAGACAAAAGTCGGCGCGTTGGAAGAGATGGAAATAAAAAAGCTATAAATAACGATTAACAAAAAGCAGTGTCATCTCGTTTCTGTTATCGAAGGACCGGGCACCGGCTGACGGTAGCTGGACTAATCGACGGCGAAAACTTTGGAGTAGCCATTGTTATTAAACTTTTTTGACATTGACATTTATAAACAACTAAACTTACCTACCTTAGCTTATTACTTAATTGTTATAATTGATTTTTAATAACTCATCTGGTCTCAAGGGTGGTCTTTGACATAATATATGAGTAATTTCTATTGTAGATATATAATAGAAGGAGTGATCGAGGAGTGATTTGTGTTGCAATTTAGGGCTTGACGCCTTAATCGATTAAAGTATCGATTAATTAACAAATACTGAGGCGTTCAATTTATTTCAGGTATAAAATAATTACCTGCTTACGTAGTTCATAAAAAATGTAAAAGAATTTGAATTATAAACTCGATTTTCACCGATTTTTGGCATCGAGGATGTAACACAAGTTTGATGTTTGAGAAACCTATCTGATGCATAAATTTGCCGACTTTTTTAAGACGTACTATTTTTTTCTATATCTGTGTCTGATATAGTTTTTGTTACTTATTATATACATATATGCAGTTCTATATCTAATCTGAACTATGAATTAAATCAACATCTACTAAATTCAAGAACTTAGTTTCTTTGAAAGTCTTATAAATCTGTATTCCGCAAAAGGTTATGTAAATATTTAATACATGATATGTATTGTCTGTTGTCTCTTGATGATATAAATTTTTATTAATTACTTTCGACTCTATCGCTTTCCCTGTGAGATAGAGATAAGAGAGACGTAGAGTAACCTTGCCGGCGCCTTGGGGTGGGCTGCTCGTTACGGTACTACCCGTTTCACTATTCGCGTTTCTGTTACCATTGATTGACAACTTAAATATTTCACGAGAAAATATTAAATCAATTACAAATAATTAAATATTCGTTCTTCGAATAACGTTAAAAAAAGTTTAATTAATATTTTAGTTGAAAAAGTTAAATATCAACGTAATTATTTATTATTAAAATTATAAAGTCTTGAGGCGGTTTTGTTAAAGACTAGAATCGGCCATGTTCGATTTTCGATGACGTCACACAGTCTATGACATTCGAGACGTTTCTAGAAAACCAATGACACTTCATTTATGAATCTCTTATGTTCTTTAGGCTCTATACACACATGGCATATTTATAGTTCGTAATTTTTTCTCCTTTATGGAAAAAGGTTTAAAATAGGTAAGTTAAGAGAAAACAAAACCTTCTTTTCTTATTTTTTTCCGATTCATTACATGTATTCTGCGGCCAATGATACTATGAACTAAAATGGAATACCTGGAGCAGAACATCTATTAAGGATAGAGTTCCAAGTTTCTACTTGTATCATAAATTTGTATAGTTGAATGTTTCTTACGCAGTAAATTAATATAAATTAATTAATCCCGTAAAAACGACTACACAAGTTTGGATTAAACTATGAATAAATATATGACTCAAAGAGATACAAGCATCAAAATATATTTTTTAAACAGTCACCAATTCTGATTCGACAATTTATATAATTAAAACGTATCCACGTATCAAATAATAAAATCTAATTAAAAAACATAAATATTTACACAGTTCATTATTTCCTTCACAAACACAATCCATAACAGACCTTTGTCATCCTTCATCACGCGTAAAAAAATTAAAAAAAAAAAACAAACAAAAGTAACCAACGCGGGACGTTTGATCGGTCGGTGGCATCGACATGTCTACAAGTGTCGATTAGTCGAGAAAAAGTCGACAGAAACATGCAGTCGATGTCATGTCGCATGTCGCTTGACCGACGTATTCAGAAATAGATCTTACGATAACGAATGAATAATTATTCAAATGGTTCAACTCGTTACGTTAAACGGAAAAAGTCGGGGAATTTAAGGATGCAGAGCTTCGGAGTAGGGCTATGCCCACATCGACGGCGTGCCAAGAATTCTCTCGAAGTTTCTCAACGTTTCATTTAATGGTATTAATTAGATTAATTACGAATAGAAAGCAAACAATTAGCCAAAATACGGTGATACACATTCGAGTGCCGTTCCGAATACGTGAGTCGTATTCTCATAAGGTTAGTGATGTGAACGTCCCGAAACGTGACCTATAAATGTCTTACCGACTAGTTAATCGACTTACTTGGGTTTTATCGATACCCATACTAATGAATGCTACTGCACTACACTATAAAATTTTATAGCGAACGTTTTACGTGAATCAATTAGTTCTATTTTTAAATTTTTTTAATTTTAAAAATAGAACTTATTTAATCAAATAGAAAAATATTAGAGACGCAAAATAAGTCGCGCGCCAAAAAAAGAAAAAGATGGCGGCGTATACAAAATGCCGGGAATGTATCCACGTGGAGTGGCCCCACGAATTCAGGGTCTTAAGGCTTTTTATTTTGGATGTCTCCCATTTGTTATACATTATACATATAGGCTGCCTATCGCGGCATCGGACAGGGAATTTACAGACGGCGCCACCGACCGAAGTTGTGTATACAGGGGATTGTATTTAAAATTATGACTGTCAAAATGTTTTTTTTTTTTTTAATATTCTTTTCATTCGCCGAGACTAAGACGATAATTCGATTCAGTTAGCGAACTATAAATATTAATGTATATTTCTAAACAACCGTTTCTTGAAACAATGTATTTTATATATTAAAAAAATAAACAAACCGTTTACTTTATTCCTTAATATTACAAGTTAAGATTAAAATATCAACACGATTACCAATATCTGATAATATATGTTTTCTATTTAAATTAAATAAGGAGAAATAGAAACAGCCTGTATAAATAAAATTCGGGATTCGAACCGAACACAGAGGAATGCGTCGCGACATGAACTTATGAGTTACAGATCTCAGTTTTTTAGTCGCGGTGAAATGGCGGCGCGGAAAATTCAACAACGATTGCGTTCCAAATTTATAAAAATAAAAATATTTTAATTAAATACTTTTTTTCAACTTTTAATATATTTTATTAGATCATTATCATTAAGCTGAATGAGAAATACCGATGCTTTTTTTATTTAAAAAAAAAATTGCGTTAAATTTGCGTACTGTTCCAAATTCGAACACAAAAATTTGCATGTGTGTTCTTTTGGTAATCTAGGTTATAGTCAGGTTTTTTATAACGCTTTTAGTTTACGCAAATACGTTTTTTTATTATTTTTTTTAAGGCAAACCTACCGCCTGATGATATGTTCTGTGGTCATCAGCGCTTATATATGAAACTGTAGGTAAATTTTACTCTTTTTACATATATATGTAATATATAAAGTTTATTCCAAATTTGAAAAGATTTTTTTCTGGTAATAATACAATAAGCTGACTTACTTTACACCCATGTTAAAAGCTTAGATATATATTACAAAAGTCATTGCATAGCAAATTTACTATATTAATAATTAATTAAGTTTTGCAAATATAGTGTTCCTGTATATGTAGTAACGATATTCGTGTTATAGATTAATATGGTACGCTGTCTCGACAGCCGGTTTTGACAAATGCGTGTTAAATTCAACACAAATGAATTAGCGCTATTTACTTCATAATTGCTTGTTATTTTTGTCCTAATTGTGTTTCAAGTAATATTTCTAACAAGAAAATAATACATATATATTCTATAACCCTATAAGTCAACAACAACAACAACAACAGCCTGTAAATTCCCACTACTGGGCCAAAGGCCTCCTCTCCCTTTGAGGAGAAGGTTCGGAACATATTCCACCACGCTGTTCCAATGCGGGTTGGTGGAATGCACATGTAGCAGAATTTCTATGAAATTTGTCACATGCAGGTTTCCTCACGATGTTTTCCTTCACCGCTGAGTACGAGATGAATTATAAAGACAAATTAAGCACATGAAACAGCGGTGCTTGCCTGGGTTTGAACCCGCAACCATCGGTTAAGATGCACGAGTTCTAACCACTGGGCCATCTCGACCCTATAAGTCATATGGTGTTTATTTTGTAGTTAGCTTGGTATTAAATTTGGTATATTTTCAGCATGGGCAAAGGGCATTTCAACAAATATAAGACAATTCGTATATATGTAGTGTGTGTTAGTGTGAGTGTATTTTTTTTTCGTACACTAGCAAACGTTCTGTCCTACAATGCCAAAAATGATCTGAAATTGCTTTAAGCAACTATTAGGTATAGCTCGACCTTTGTATTGGTGTATAATGTACATATATTTTAGCGATATCTTCATATTTAATTGAAGAAATATACCTCGATCTGTAGTGTATTTTACTCCTATCAATTAAATCTTTTGTATGTAAATATTGTTAGTAGAACTGTACTATTAGACGTCTCAACAAATATAGCGAAGTGTATGTCGTATGTTCGAGTACACGGAAGTGAGACGGCAATAAATAACGGCAAAACAAAAGCAAATCTATTTGCGCTCATCGCAAGAAACGGTCCTTGAAACGTATTTACAGCTAATTTGACAAAAACCCCGGTTGATATTCTCGTAATTCGGTCACTAATCATTCCACGTAGGAAGCTGAGATGTTACCGACGCTGAATGACAATTAGTGTGAGAAATACCAGTGAAAAAAACCTAATAGTTTGCGCGTCACGCAAGACAGCCGCAGTGAAAATTAACGATTATTAGTGTTGCCATACAAAAAAATTACGTGTTGACACTATTCGTTATCATTTAATTACGAAAAAATACATTTAATAATATACCTAAATTGATTCGTTTATTTTTTAATATTACGTAAATATAATATGTAGTGTTGCCATTACAATAAATTCACAAGTTCGTGAACAAATGCACAACATTATTGAATAAGTCGTCAACAGTACAAACAGATATTGAACACTGAATTGGCACTTGCGAATGTCGGCTATTATTTTTATTTGTGACCGTTTAAATGCACGCGATATAAATGATTCGTTTTCCCGCCAACTTTGTTTAAACAAAAAAACAAATTGACCGACAATCGTACGTATTTTTTTTATCTTCACGCTCGATTGAACGTTATTATTTAAGTAATTGCATGAAATTATAAGTAATTGGATGTGTTAGGAAACATGTCATATTATTAGTTGTTGCAATTTTATAATGTGTTAAGAATTAAAACGTAATGTAAAAAAATACACATATCGTATATTGTGCTCATAGTTTTATAATGATAGATTATATAATACCTACCACAGATAAGTAATGCGTATTAGGCTTAAAGAAAATATCAGTGTGCTTTGAATTATTAAAAAACAAAAATATTCTATATGCGTATGTTCATTGTACACAATTTTAAAGCTTTTTATTCATTGTTTCATTTTATGTCAAAAAGTTACGACGTTTTAATAAAAAACAATAATTTGAAAATCATATTTCAATAGAAAAGTAATTAAGGAATTATGTGTTTTTTTATATTATATTCAAAACACAAAACAAACCATTTGTTTATAATCTTTATCAAAATCGCAACATATACGCACTTTGATGTGATTACTTCACATAACGTCAAAAATTATAATGATCCTCATTTTCATAATGTACGTACAATAAACGCGTATTATGAACGCTGGTGTTGAAGTCCTTGATTTCAATTCATAACGTGACGTTCATAATGCGTTTCGAGCATATTTATTGATAAATTACACCTATTTAACCCCCAAATGTTGCAAATCAACGAGTCGCCGCATCGCGAATATGAACGACACGACGCTCTACGTACATTTACCTATTGGTTTAATAAACTTATTTGAAATTGTTTTTTTTTTTAGTACCTGTGTTATTCCAACGCTGAGGCTGAGATGGTTTAATAACAATAGCTTGTGCATGTTAATCGATGGTTCTGTGTTCAAAGATAAGCATAATTCGTTTATGAATAATCATCTTGTATTCGGCAGTGAATCTGAGGTAAGTTGCGTGTTTCTCTTGAAAAATTTTCACCGTATCTGTAACCACCAATCCGCATTAGAGCAGCGTGGTGTTAAACTAACTCTCTCCAAAAGGAAAAGCTTATCCTATTATTTATTAGTACAAAATACAATTGAAAAACGTTACGTTAAACTCGATGTATAATATAAATTCGCATCGATTTGTGATTGCATAATATAAACTCGTAATTTCCAGTAATTCTACGTTTTTTATGGTTCAATTCATGTCCGGGTCGGCATTATTGTTCTCCGGATTATTCTGCCCACGCGTCGCTTCGTTTCGTTCAATCGACGCCTCCCTGGCCCATCAGTCACGAGATTTCGGCCAAACACTAAACTGTATCGAACGATTTGTACGCAACTCGAATGCACATCACTCATTATCGTAGTTACATACGTTTCCTATTTAATTTGCAATTGTTATTAGTTCTAGGAGTCAGCGAGTCTGCTCTCTCGGTTTTGGGTAAACAAGAACGTTAGGGTTCGTCGAAGGACGTTAGAAAACCTTTGTCAGTTTTCAAATTAATTCCTTGATCAAGTCTCAAACTCTTAGTACCTTTTGAATCTAAGCATCAAATCATTATGAATATGTAATTCTCGACCGGTGAAGCAGATTCTCATCCTCCTGCCCTTTTCCCAATTTTATTTGCGGTCGGCGCAGCATGTCTTCTCCTTCCATACTTCTCTGTCAGACGTCATCTCACAAGTAACATTCTTTCTAACCATATCGTCTTTCACACAATCCATCCATCGTTTCCTTGGTCGTCCTCTACATCTATATCCATCCACATCCATGCTCAAGGTAAAGCAGATTATCGCTCGAAAATAGACCTTAAATTGACGAACCTTTTTACCCCGACTGCACTTTATACATATACATTTTTATTTACATAATAGAAAGGGGAATAATGTAAAACATGTAAAATGTATTGTCAAACAATTATTCATTGTAAATGTCTTGACGCAATGTGAAATTGTATTTGTTGTTGTAAAAACTACATACACGTTATAATGACATGATAATTTACCATTATAGACGCGATAGAATAACTTAACAACAAAGAACTATGTAAACTTTACGTATTTATTATTCACAATTATGATTATTCTTTTATATCAAGAATGGAACCATTGAATAGAGAAATAATAAGAATTGGTCTACATGGTTGCGTTGTCACACAGAGCACGTAGGGTCACACACGGCTGCACTAAATATACCTAGGCGTTATTCTAGATGTGTACCCGACGTGTCTGGGGATATCGAGATGTACGGAACGATATATGTATATGTTTGTAAGATGACGAATTGTAAAATGCATTTAAGCTTGTATTGATATCGTAACATATTATAAAACAAAGTCACTTACCGCTGTCCCTCTCTATTGATGCTTAGATCTTTAAAATTACGCAATTTGGTGAAATTTGATTTTGATTCAAAAGGAAGGTTTATATACATAAAACATACAATATAATAGAGAATGACTGGAAAACTGTGAACATTGTAAGACATTCTGTAGTATATTTAGTGTCAGCTTTGCAACCGTGCGAAGCCGAGGTCGGTCGCTAGTGTTTAGATAATGTAATTATTGTTTATTTACTTACAACTTTGTTAAGAGTTGAATTGTTTTTATCTATTAGATGTACATTGTACATACATTAGTTGATGTAATTAGGTATTAAATATACGGGTCAACACGCGGCTATCAAAACTCAACGCAGCCCAGCGCTATTTTACGCAAACATGCAAATCCGTGTATACTCGAGAAAGATCGATTGCGCGACTCTGCGTATTGATTTATTCTTAGTTATATGTACTCGCGCAAACGCAAGATTTGCGTTTCTATTTAAATAGTCTTGAGGAACATATATTTTTTTTAATTAAAAAAATCTACCATAACATTTAGTAATACATTTACGTTTTATATGACTTGAATTAACACTGGCATTTGACCATTTTCACAACCAAGGTTAAGAGAGGTCGCCCTTATCGGTGAGGCCATCGCTGGTACCATTAGTTTAACAGTACTCGTTACTTCTCATTGAACAATGACCGTATTACTACTAACTATTTAGGTTTTTAAGAGATCTCCTTTCAAAATGTTAAATAACTTTAAACATTTATTAAGAAAACACTAAACCTTTATTTAATAAGTCTATGAATTATACTTATATTAATGATCAGATAAACAAACGTCATTTTTATTATTCTTTCAATGTAACCTCTTTTTAAAAGCCCGCCAACACTTATCCTGTTACCACAGATAATAAAATCTTAGGATATGTCAAAAGTTGATAACAAAACTTTCAATTCTAGTATATAAATTATTATTGATCCTTTGACTTTGACTTTGAAAAAATAATTAACGATTAGTATTCTAAATTATTGTCATTTGTTTAAGTATACGCGTTAGGTAACACGTGTCCGCTGATGAAAACTTATGTGTGTCCAAGATGAAATGTTCTTTGGTGAAAATGTATGTGCATTATTTCAAGACGATCGCTTGAGACACTTTCAGATATATAAAATAAGTTAGGATTTAGATTATTATTTCTGTATCTTGATATGATCTTATGTGAAGATCTCTTGCATTTTAAGTGCTTTTATTTCGAAGTCGTATAATAAGCAGTTGATAATAATTATATGTAATCTGTCATTGCAGATAATTATGGCGATTGTCACCAATGAAATCTTGAAAGGAGGTTTTATATTTATTGATAAGATCGAATAAAATTTAATATCAAATAGTAAACAACAGATAAATAATACATGAAAAGACACCGACATAATGAAACTCCATGGTAGAAACTATATTATGGATACGAGCGTGATGAAGATCGACTTATCACCGTCATAAATCATAATGTTTTAGAGGTTTTTAAGTGGACACTATCTAACTGATTAGGCACAAAGATTCTTAGTGGCGCTACCATGAAAGGATTCCTTTATTTTCGACCCTAGGGTCAAAAGATAGGCTTAATAGAGCTGATAATATTAAAAATATGGTCGTGCGACTAACCGAGATAATATGATTATCATCGTGAATAGTTCTCCTTGATGCGTTAACCTTTGCGTGGTGGTCGGTCGTGCGACAGTAGGTACCTACCGTCAACTTTGCTACACACAGAGCAATAATTTGTATACTGTGTGCAGTATAGTGATTGAAGAGCCAGTCTAGTTATATTACATAGAAACTATTTATCAATAATATATGATAATCGTAACAGCCTGTAAATTTCCCTCTCTTCCTTTGTAGAGAAGGTTAGAACATATTCCACCATGCTCCAATGCGGGTTAGGGGATTTATCAATGCTATGCTATGCGCTGTGATCACTTCACATCATCTATGGTATCACTAAAGGTATCACTACAACATTTTGTTTGAGATTTTTTATGAGTTTTGATAATATTTAATGTGCGTTTATCTTTATGTTCGTTTTGAATCAAATACTTGAAGCGCTTTAAGTTATAAAAATCGATTGTTATCAACATATGAATAATAAATATACATACATACAACTAGATATACCTAATTGTATGTATGTATGGATATTTATGTAACGGTCTATTTTATATTATGAATCAATCTATAGACCTGAGCTGTTTGAAAATTCAAGAGTTTTTGATAATGTTTTGGTATAAAATTTTGGAGCAAAAATCTATCAATAGCGCTACTATACCTATTTGAATTTTTTCTTGGAAACACCATCGACAATAATAAAATTACCTAAATAACTTTTAAAAATTAATAATGAATAAAACTAGCTTTTCAACAGAGTATTCACATAAATTAACATGTTTGAAGTCGTCCCATACAATCAAATCAAATCAAAATGAACTTTATTCAAGTAGGCTTTTACAAGCACTTTTGAATCGTCATTTTAGAATGAAGTGAAGCTACCACCGGAAAGTAGATTCTACCGAGAAGAACCGGCAAGAAACTCAGTAGTTACTCTTTTTTAACATTTAAAAATACAAAGTCATGTTAGTTAAATACAATTATTTAAATTAATATATCCTGCGTGGAAGTCAACAGATAATCGAATCAATTAGCTAAAAAAAAAAATTTTAGGTTAAATTTTTTTTTAATCTGTAGTTGAAAAATCGACGACAGTAAACTCGTTGGTTTTTGAAAATTAAAAAAAAAAACAAACTTTGGTTTATGGAGACGAGTCGCCGTGTCGCTAATTAGAGCTCTCATAAAACCTGAGGGTCCGTCGTCAATCAATGTTTAAGGGCACTGAGTTATTGGTGCAAGCGAGGTGCGAAGGGTGAAGTTGTAAAGATGGATACGGTAATTATTAAAAAAAAAAACAAATATTTAAACACACATTTTAATTTCATAACTTTGATTTTAGTTTCTCGATCAATTTTTTTATTTCACGCAAAAAAACTCTTTTGTATTATTATATAATCTAAATTATTAATTAAATTGTTGTTTACTAAGTACTTTTAATAAAACACAACATGTATTTAATTTCATTATTTCCACAAACAATTAATACCGCATTTATAATTTCTAACATCCACGCCCGAAGTCCTTAACTGAATCGGCATCGCAATTGGTACCCAGCCTTATCTTTGTCGTGTGTAGCCAGCCTAACGTGATGTCATCGAACCACACGAAGTTTGAACAGATTGACAAGATTTTTATATTAGTACAAAAGAGCATTCGTAGAGAATGCTAGCATTAAAAAATGTTTTTACTTCCTCTTCCTAACCGGTGGTTCTTTTTAACCTTAAACTAAACTACTATCTATATTAATATTACATATCTATGTGTATGTACTTACATACACATAGATATGTAATATTAATATAGATTTCCGTCTGTCTGTGTGTCGCTCTTTCACGCCGAAACCGCTGAACTGAATTTGATGAAATTTGTTGTGAAGCAAACTTGAACTCCAAGAAATAACATAGTTTTGTTATCAAAATTTATTATTACATACGTAAGTATCTATTTTTATTAAAAGGCAAAAAATAAACCGCAGGCATGTTCTAGGATTAAGTCGATCCTCCCCACGGGTAACAGAATATTTTGTTCTTTTTTTAAATAGCAAGCTTTTTAATTGTGTATTGTATAAATAACATAAAAACATAACAAACGCTTTTTTAAACTGTGGCATGTATTACATATGAATTATATTGGCTGAATATTTTTAGACCGTGTTTAAATTAGTAATTTGTTATAAAATAAAAAGTTAAATAATTTATGCGTCTTTAAAAAAAATAGTTACTGAATTAATTCCAAAAAGATTTTATTACTTTTAATATATTTTTTTAATAAATTAATTCACCTTATTCTTATTTCACCTTATGTAAGCCATACAACTATTATATATATACATATATCGGTTTCACAGATAAAACCTTATTTGAAAACAGTTCTTATAGCACGGAATAACGATCAAATAAGTAAAAAAAAATTGAAGCAATATAATACACGAAATTCTATATTTGTAATATAATTCAAGGTATTTTTAAAAAATATATTAATTACTTAGGTGTAATTCAATATTATGCATTACGAATGAGTATATCTTTAATCAGATTATATACCTATACAAGATTATATTAATCGATTAATTCGAGAGTTTGTTTATCCGTGGGACCATTTTGTGACAGCTAACTCGTATCTGCAAAATACTACTTTTTTATTATAATAATTAAAAACAATAAATCGTCAATTCTTATAAAATAAGTTGGCTGACAGACGAACAAGACACATGAAGGTTACTACCCTTAAACAATGGTGTGAGAAACCATTCCTTAGACCGCCAATCCGCCATCTTGGAACTAAGATGTAATGTCCCTTGTGCCTGTAGTTACACTATACCATAAGACTTAATTACCAGCTTAATTATTATATATTAAAAAAGGGTATTTCATATAGTGACATATAACATAGAATCATTTAGTATATTAGTAAAAATTACCTGAGTTGCTATTAAAATTGTAAGCCATTTCTATTATTATTTTTATTCTATGTCAAATTATCCGTGAATTTGTTCATTGCGATTGTATTCCCCCCTCTAATTCGGGGTTCCGTAACACTCTACAGGGATTTGGAGATACGTAATTGATACTCTGATAAGTAGGTAAGTAAGTTGAGTATATAAAAAGCTTATGTTTAAAAAATAAATATAATCTGTAATGTTTTTGAGTCAACGATGCTTTTTGTATGTATTGTATTAATATATTTGTTCACGTTACATCTGTAATATAAAAGCGGATGAAATTGCCAAGGGAAGCTCCGTATATATAACTATGTTAAATGCAAAAAATGTTTCCGAACATACTGACTCTTCTGGTATCAGTTTTATGTATATATATCAGATAGTCAATTAAAAAAAAGAATAAACCCAACGATCACCCAACATGATATCTATCTTGGAAATTTACACTGACCCACTCACCCTTACAACCAGAATACAACAATACTAAGTATTTTTGCTTGGATATGGAATATGAGTATGGAGTATACGTTATATCAAGACTTTTTTAAAGTATATTATGTTGTAGTTATGAATTATGTGGTATTGTTTCTAATAGATGGTTTATGTGTCAGGCGCTTCCATTATTTCATAGCCAAACGCTTCGACCACACAAGAAGACAATGGATGTACTGTATTAAATAGCTATAGCCTAGTTATATTTTGCTTGTGTATCGTAAACCCAGTATTGTCTAATATTTTCAAAAAATTAAACGCTATATATATCAACTGAACAATTTATAATCATATTTGGAATGACTACTTACTCCATAGTTTTTAAAATAATATTGTAATAGATTTGCATCTCAACGTCTAAGTATATTGATTGGTAATGGGTTGTATATATTTTTTGTATAATTAATTATTTATCTAATTATTATTAGGTAGTTAAAGAAAAAAATCGAATTTAGAACGCAAGTTTTCTAGATGATAGAACTATGTAACTTAAATCGAAAATTAAAAATGATGCATGAATATTCAAAATATACATTTTTTATTCATACGTTTATTGACGTTTTCCTTCAGCGACATTACCTCGAAACCTAACGTCTACCCTATACGCTCATATCTATAAAAAAAACACAAGCAACTACATAAAACGGTGCGTAATAAAACAATCTCAATAAGGCATATGAATGTTTTATTTTAAACAATATAAAATGTAAATTTAATTAACGTTCTATATTCCTTTGTTATCTGATAAAATTTATTTTTAAAATAAATGTTGTTTTTAATCGTTATTCGATTCAATTATTGATGAAACAAATAAGGTTTTATTGAAATAATTTTACACATGAAATGAGCTAAACGAAACACCTTTTATGAAGTCACAAGCCGTGAAAGTATTGACGGGAACAATAAGGCTATAAATCTAAGTGAGATTGATCTTTGAAAGGCTGGTCTAAATAGCGAGTCCAAATAGCAGATAGAAAATTATAGAAAAATCTTTTTCAAATTTAATAAGGCGGCTTAAAACGAAGCCTATACTTCCTAATTTAAATTAAAAAAAAAACAAAAGAGGTTTAAACAATAAAACGAAAAATTCACGATTTGCATACATTAACAACTTTCCACACTTTTACGCGTTTATGATAATTCGTAATGATTATAAGCAAGCTCCTGTTGAAATGCATCACCATATCGTTCGCGTGTTGCCAGTAAAACGAATAAATAATATTTCTTTGAAACTAAGCAAAAAGTTTTTAATAATCACGGTCCAATAGACCGCCGGAGTAATTTTATAACACGTCATAAACAACGCAATTCTACAATGAAGGCAAAATGGTTATAAGTGATTTGTAATAAGGGCGAAAATCCATTACACGTAGTAATCTTCACGCATAGAGAAACTAATACTAATAATTATCTGCAGTAGGTGTTTAATTATATCTATTTATCGGTTATTAGTCCATATGGCATGTCTCGTTAGAGATTTCGCGGTGCAGTGCTGTCACTGAAACGGTTTTTGTAATGCAGCTTAAAATCTTTGACAGTTATTAATGCGAAAATTTCACATTAAATTCTTGAACTATGTTACAAGTGGGAACTAAGCATAATAGTGACAAGAAGTTTCTAGATTGTTCTAGAATGATTGTATTGAAAGTTGACAAGAAGATATGACTTAGTGACTCGCCTTGGAGATCTATATCCAGCAATGGACTGATACAGACTGATTATAATGATTATTTAGCAATAAACACGTGATACTACTAGCCCGTTTCTGGTGGATATCAGACTTAATCATCTAGATTAATATTCAACGCTCATTGGTCGAATTTTGCGTCATCGATTATCAGCCAATGAGCATTCAAAATATTCAGATATTTCAGAAATTGTAAAATTAAGTAACAATTAACAAATAGATGGTTAATTTAATAATTGAGGTAATGTTATTTAATCAGTAATCTTCAATGCTGTCGATGAGATTCTCGACGGTATATCCCTGACATTGTTTGATAGGAGAGATACCCCAAGACATCTAACGAGCGATTAGACTTAAGTAATTTTTGAGCCCCGGTAATCAAACTCCAGACTATTAGAGCTGTCTGTATAAACACAATGTCATGAGGCGAAAAAAATATGAATTAGGTCTTACAAAATATCTATTCTGTCAGTGCTTAATAATTAGGTCTTAAATAATACTCCTTGGCAGTATACGTTTTTTCCTTTTTTGATTGACATCCTTCACTTACTTCTGGAACGTTCTCGAATATGTTAGCACAGGAATAAAATCTTAAATAACCTTTATGGTGTTTGCATTTCCTTATAACCTATCACAGACTACTGTAATAACATAAGCAAAATAAGTAACTATTAACAACACGGAATAGTAGATTTTGTTTTTCAATAAAACAATTTTAATTACAAAGTTTGCACATCCACGGATTTCATGACCTAAGAATGTTCTAGATGTGTATCTATATCAGTAATTACATCAATTTGTAAGATGATGGCATGTTGAGAAGTAATTAATTAATCGCAGACACGTTACGCATTCTGTTTTGCTCTTTACACTTCTTAGATTTTATCTTTATGACAGAAAATCTGACGTAGGCGAAGTAAAGCTGATTGTTAATTGAGATAGATTAAAAACTGGCTGTACAGGACGTTTCCAGTGCCATCGATATATAAAAAAGATTCAACGTCAAAAAAAAGTTCTGTTTTCAAATTTATGTTCCCTTAATTTTTTTTTATTCGATAAATATATTTGTGTATTTGTCATTCAGAAAAAAAAAATATTTTTAATCTGTATTTCGTATATTGACGAGTACCGCCATTACGGAACATACAAATCTGCGAACGTGCTATCATATAGGTAACATATATCACATATTATCATGTGAGCATTTAATAAGGACATTGTTAGCGTAATAAATATATTAATATAAATTACAATTAATTATGTAGACAATAGATACAATAATGGCAATTAAATTAAGAACTGATGTACTTCTAAATATTATTAAGGAGTAACTCTTGTAGTGGATTATTTTCTCGTGTTCAAAAGATAGATAATTTCTTGGTGTTAGGGCTTTGTACAAGCCCGTCTGGGTAGGTACCACCCACTCATCAGTTATTCTACCGCCAAATAACAGTACTCAGCATTATTGTGTTCCGGTTTGAAGGGTGAGTGAACCAGTGTAACAACAGGCACAAGGGATATAACATCTCAGTTGCCAAAGTTGGTGGCACATTGACGATGTAAGGAATAGTTAATATTTCTTACAGCTTCATTGTTAATGAGTGATGTTGACCACTTACCATTAGGTGGCCTATATGCTTTGAGTAATTCTCTTTATATGATGTATTTCGAAAACATGAAAAAAGCAGATTTTGATTCCGATTTAAAATCGCGGTTTTTGTTTGTTTGTAATAAACAACTTAAACTAAGAAATTCTTAACAAAATGCATTTAATCATATTTAACTTAATAAAAGCTTACAATAAATATTAATTACAGGTTTATCTAACGATAGCTGCTTCTACCGAAATCGACCAGAAGCTCACTCGTTTGCTATTATTTTATGTATCTACCTATCATCTAGGAATGAGTACCTAATATTTTTTATGTTTAAATAGATATATAATATAAGATAGAATACATAGATATATTTATAAAATGAATTTTGTGTATGCTTCTTGCAAGTATACGATCAAAGTTAGCTACGTATACGCAAGCAAGATTCTGGTATGCCATTAATTAAACGCCTTGAACACTCTTGGACATTTTGCGGGAACGCGAGCATTCCGTCTTGCTTTGTTCTTCTACAAGTCTAACTTAATACAAGTAGGTAGCTATCTAACTTAATACAAGTAGTTAGCTATCTAACTTCATACAAGTAGGTAGCTATCTCGGCGCGGGAAGGATTTGTAATTAGTCTCAGTGTAAGAATAGCGCTCACTTGGTGACGAGACGTTTAATGTTGCCAGATTAGATAAATACCTCAAAGTTGGGTAGTTACGGTTTATTGTGCTAAGAACAGCGTTTTCTCTTGAAAAGATTTGGGACTTGGATGTTATTGTGCTCTGATTTGGTTGTGGCAGATTTACAAACGATTTAAACCTAGCGATGATGATATTGGCCAATGCAGGGTATATTTTTGTTCATAAGTATGTGAGCAAAACACAGTGCCCTTTTATTAACTCTGAAAGCAAATCACACTGGAAAGAAAGAAGTCGCAGGACTAACTAATAGTTTTACGCGCTTTTCAACACAAGTACATATACCTACCCCTCATCGATAAAAGTTATTCATATTTAGACAAGTGATCTTTTGGTATTTGCTTCTTCTAAATTTGGTGCCTTATTCCACTGATCAGAGGAATATTATTTTGATGATAAAAAAGCTGGCAGTTAATATACAATCAATCTAACACTTACATCTTAGCTGGAAAACATTTCGATGAAAACATTCGCTTTTTTTTTCAAAGAAACAATTAATTATCGTCATTTGTCTGTTCGCTGATCTCTAATCGACACAAATTGAAAAGTTTCAAATCGATCTATATTAACGATGCACTGAAGTTTGTTTACAGATCGCCTTACAGGCCGCGCCCACAAGATGGCCGTCGTGTGGCCGGTCGAAATTACTTCTGCCTGAGTGGAACTAAGCAGAATGAGACAGAACGTTTTGGCGTAACAATACTAGTGTGGATTTAAAAAAAAAACTAAACGCTGAAATAAAAAAAAAAGAATTATATTCGGTTAAAAGTTTCCACTATTTTATGTTTAGTTTAGATGAATTGAGAACCGGGAATGTCATTCCAATTAGATTATCGTTCAGCTTCTTTAAAAATGTATTAAAATATTGGAACAAAAATTCCAATAAGATTCGAAAATTTCAACGTAAAAGTGAAACTCCATCGTATACAAAGTACATCACTGGGTTAATTAAACAGCTCTATCAAATTACCGTTAATCGCTCATGAATCCAATTTAAAAATCGATTAAATGATCGATGTTGGCAGTCCGTTTCTCTACAAACGCGATTCTAGCCCCCAATAAACGATTACTTTAATAGCGTAATTTTATTGGCATATTGCATGAAATAATTTCTGCCCTGTAATTTTCTGCACATAGCCCTATAGGTTTCAACGTTGTCTTTAATTTGAGGTACTCGATAAACTCGTTTTGTTAACCTCGTGTGTAAATATTATCTGTAGTTTTGACGTAAATTGTTTTACAATTATACATCGGGTGCATACAATTTGGATCAAAGGAATATTAATTTGATTGCTTTATATTTTTTTCATCGGGATTTTTTTGCAAAACAATCTTGGTAGGCTATGTTATGCGTGTGATTTATGATTCCGAACTCAGTGAATTGTTGCGTTAAAGTTGAATGAAGATCCCTCCTAAACATGCTACAACTCATATGTTTTATAACTAAACTTTCATCAATCAATCCACACTGAAAAACGTGCTGTTCCAATCCTTCTTTATTAGTCGAGATATCAGCCCAATAGTAGGACTTGTATATTACTTAATGTGTACTACAAAAGTTAATTTAAAAATGGAATCCGACAGTGGCATTTACAGAGATTGAGCTTATTAAGGAGGTTTTAATGCAAAAGTAACCTACTAAATTTGTTGTCTGTGTCGGTAGATTTGTCATTTCGAAATAGTGCTTTACGTTTAGTTAAAATGGTAACTATTTAAACTGCTTGTTAAATGGTAAATGTACAGGCACTTGAATGTAAATCTGTGTCTTAAAAATAATATGTATGTATACTGTATTGCTTAAAATATATTCCTAAAAATATTTCTTTATATTTTTCCCTTTGGAAATTAGTTTAAAGTTTTGTATAGAATTTTTTTTTTTAAATAAAAGTATCAACAAACATCATCAATTTCTATAACAGTACACGTGTGTAACAGCCACGATATAAAATGGAATAAATTCTTTTAATCTTTTCATAGACACTATTGTGGAATTTAATGCAATAAAATTAACCGAAAATGGCTTCAATATTGAACGAAAAAAAAAAAACAAACATATAAAGAAGAACGCTAATTTTACAGCCGTTTCCTTCGAAGCATTACTGGAGGCGGTTTTGGTAATAAAAAACTACAACGTTCTTAATACAAATAAACGTCAATGTCATTCTGACGCGCCATTTTGTCATCAATTAGACACAATATTAAATATTTGCTTGCTGTCCATTATAAAGCCTGACATGATATCATTAATGAATAGTTTACGGCCCTTATCAGAATTGTTAGTTATTAATAAAACAGACGTTACAATACATAATAAGTGTTAGGTATCTTTGTTAAATACATACAAGGTAAACAAACTATTATTAAAGCGGTTTACGGTTTGAGAACAGATAAAGAATAATATTTTTACTCTATGTTTCTTTATATGGTGAGTAAAATGGAAGAAATAATCTCATTTATTGACTTGTGGTTTTTTTTTTATTTATATCGACAAGGATATTAAATACAGTGCCTATTTTTATATGATGTTATATATTTTTTTTATGTAGAAAAACCCTTAGATAATTTGAATTATTAAATTTATTTTCAATAACTTGAATTAATTTACGACCAGAGATATATCTACTATATGTATAGGCAAATATGTATATAGAGCAAACCAACATAGTTTAAACGGATATTTCTTATTAAATTAAATTAGACATATAAGTGCCTAAATTAAAATTCTTGAATCCAATTTTAAAGAGTCGTATGTACACTGTTTTTTTATACTTTTAATGATTTACCGTTGAAAGAGGAGTTATCGTATGTTTACTAAGAACATGAATATATAATGATTCTCTATTCAATTGTTAATTTTAATTCTTTTAAATATATAATACTTTAAATGCAATCATTTAAAGTATATTTTATGTAAGCCGAGTCTTAATCTTTGCATTAAGTTTCTATTAAATCATAATCATCTTACATACTATACATATAATAAAATTGGAGTATCTGTTTGTAATATAAAAATAGCCAGTTTGACGTTTGACTCAATGTATATGCATGAGTGCACGGTACCTTTACCAGAATAACATTTTTTAACAATTTTTGTCTGTCTGTCTGTTTGTTCCGGCTAATCTCTGGAACGGCTGGACCGATTTTGACGGGACTCTCACTGGCTGATAACTGATATGATAAGGAATAGCATAGGCTACAATAATAGGTATGTTTGTTGCTAAGTTTAAACACGTACAAGTTAGCGGGCACAGTTAGTATTATATAATAATTATTTCTCTGACACGTTTTCAATGCGCATGCGCACCGTTTATCAGATTGAGGAAAATATTTGTGCATCTCTTTTTGACAAATCATTGTGATTTTCTGACATAATAAAGTTAACTGGTGGCATTACTTACTTTTTAGGAAATGAAATATATGATAAATACTATTATTGAAAGGTACCTACTATTGGTCAAACTTCATCTATTATCACTATTAATAACTCGATGAAATAATAATACATGACTAATAATAATATACATGTATATAATTATATGTATTTGCATTTTTTGATCATATTTTTTATCTCAATATAAATAACATTAAAGCCTACAAACATTATGATAAGTTTATATGGCGTTTTTTATTGCTATATAATATACATATATAATCTTAGATATAGTAGGTTCATTGACATAAAAGTTTATAAGATAAGTTGAGTTCAAAGAACTTTTTTAAACTTAACATAATCAGCGGTTATTGATTAAAGGGAGTTTAAAGTCCTAATTAAGTATCGGTTAAGTTAGAAGGTTTGTAGAGCTGATTACTCAGTACCAACTTAACTGTGTAACAATACAGGTTAGGTCTATAATTTGATAAACAGGCAAATCCGTTGGGTTCTAATTAAAATTTCAACACCAAACTGGAGTTCTATTCTATTCTAGTTTTGCTATATATACAATGAAATTAAATGTTTTCAAGATAAGGCTAACTTAAGATTTATCGTGTGTTGTTGCAAATTAACGGGTAATTTGCGTACCTTGTCACAATAAGTTAACAAATATGTATCACATATTTAACACATATTGAACACCATTTAGAGCATAAACATTTAACTTTTTATTTTATATTAGTTTTATTTTTTTAAGTGTAAATATGATTGTCCTGGTTTTGATAAGAATAGATTAGTTCATTAATTGATATGAACATAAACATTAAAATTATATATATATTTTTAATTTAAATTTGTATGTGAATAGTTTGAATATTAAGGCGATATGGTTCAGTGGTAAAATTAAAATATCTTAGTACAAATAACCTCAGATACTAATCCAGACTCGAAATGAATTTCATTGTTTTATACAAATACATACCGCAAAGTCCTTAAATAATACCTGTTGAAATACAATATACAAGATATATATAGACATAAGCTTAATTCCACAGAGCAGTTATGTGAATGATTTTCCATTATCAGTTACAACCATATCACATTCATAAGTTTTGACCGGATAGAACTCTATCCTGGTACTAACAGTAAGTCCAAATATTTGACCAGTAGTGGGCTGTTTATGTAATTACTTTATTGTTAAAATATATTTTCCAGTCATTAAGATAGCCTTATAATGTTATTATTTAACATGAATTACATTTACATAGAAACCAGCCATTTTGTAATACTATTTAGGTAGGCCATTAATTTGTCATAGCGTAGCTTAATATATTTATCATTAACGATACTTTTTTTTTCGTTCCGACGGATTTATTTATATTTTTTATTATTTATATTTATACCTACTGTATAGATATCAAGAGTAATATTTATCAAATAATAGTTATCAAAGTTAAAACTTGAATCTCGACCGTAGAGACTTTTAAATTTCGAACATTTAGATAAAAACCGTAACACATTCGATATTTAAAAAAATTCGATAAACAAAAACTTTAAAAAAAAACAGTAATAATCATCTATGAATCGATTGGTACCTACTTTTAATAGATATTATTTATGCTATAACCCAATTTGAACAGATTTGTCTGATAAGGTTTTTTTAAATACTTAGTAAGTACAGACGAATGAATGATAAGTTAATGACTGATTTTGATACTGATTAAAATTAAACAAAATACATTCAAATTAATTGAATATCAAGTATTTCATTCATTCAATAATTTAAAGCAATATAAGAACGTGCCCATTTCTAAGATCTTATCTTTATATGTATTTTTATTTGTTACGAAAAGTCAGATAAATTTCGTAATAGGTGACCATTATCTAGGATGTCCTGTTCCGTTTGCCTGTAATTACACTGGGTCACTCATCCTAAATACTGCAACAAATGAAACAGTGAATGACTGTTTCTAAATAGAATAGGTAATAGAATAATATCAGCGGGTTATTCCATCTGTTAACCTAATTTAACCTAAATATATACAACTATTACCAGTTCGTAAGAGATTTTTTGACGAGATTATATCAAGATAATCCAGTTTTTTTTTTATGTTACAGGTATGCGGTGATGTATGTGGACCACCTAATGGTAAGTTATCACCATCGCCCAATTCCTTACATCACCGCACTCAGGATATGTCCCTTGAGATGTTATGTCCCTTGTGCCTGTACACTGGCTCACTCACCTACTCCAACTGTACTAAGTATTCCCCGTATTAGCTGTTTCGCGGTATATATGACGAGTCTATAAAACTCAAATATAAACTTTTTGAAAATGGAATTTCTGAAAGTTGCCAGTTTAAATTAAATTTATTTGGAACACCTAGTATACCCTATATACATATGCTCTCACGGTCTGCGAACTACTAACGCTACATGCGTTGATCGTGAGAGCTAAGATCTTCATCTCTGCCAATCAGATCCACTCACTCTTCACACCGGAATACGTCAATACAAAGTATCATTGCTTGTTCATTCATTTATAACTGCACTGTCGAGGACAGTTCAATTTCAAAGTATTAAACCATTACCTACAGTGAAACAAAGTGGTATGACCGTCTGTCCATTTGCTCTTCGCTCAGATATACTTATTTAGTTAATAGTTTTTTGGTACGGTAACATTCAATTTTATCTGTATGTTGACAAAATACATACCATAAACAATATTTATACAGTTATCAAATCAACCGGCACGAAATAAGTTTATAATAATAAAAAAAATCATTATAATTTTTGTATATATATAAAAAGTTTTTTAAAATTATTTTTTTATTTAGTTTTACATGGTCAGTATGTACAAATACTCTTAAATTAATATTTACAAACCCACAATTTTAATTAGACAACCTACGTACCAACCTACCGCCAACATTACCTACTAATATTTAAAAATAGGAATATTGGTACTATTATGAGATTATATTCATAGTCTATAAAGTTAAATCATTTAAGTACATTAAAATACTATATAATTCAAAAATTATTCAATGACGGCAATTAAAAGAAAATATTAAAACCAAAGGTACAATGCAAGAAACATTCGAGGAGGTAAGTTTTGAAAAAGTTTTCAAAAGGGTTTGGCGGGAAAAAACTGGCACATCACAAAGGAGTTCCGATTACGTTGAACAGTTATTCTTTTTTCAAAAATTTCACGCGCTTTGATGTTCGTCACCCTCGAAATTTCTGGCGCCCCTCGCTCGGATACTTTAATAAAATATTGTTTAAATGTGATTCTACTTAATAATTATAATTACGTAGTCTTTTGCGATGACGCTTAAACACCTTTTCTCAAGACTAGTGTCTATACTACGGTTTAGCTTATTATTTATTACTTGTAACACGTGTGGTAACTACTTATTTGTAGTGATGTACTTCGAACTTTTTTTTAGTGTATATGTTAGTCTCATTAACTTTTTTTCTACAATTAAAATAAATAAATAACAATATCACTACATGCTCTCTGTCTGTCTGTCTGATCGCGATAAATCCAAAACTATTAAACGGATTTTGATGCGGTTTTCACTAATAAACAGAGGCATTGATTGGGAAGGTTTAGGTATATAATTTACTAAGGTTTTTGTGTAGATAAGTCGAAATAGAACGACAGTTGTTAAACATGTCGGAAAAAAGCAACAAAAAGATACAAATATAAAAAAAGAACTTATGTCCATCCGTGCGAAGCCGGGCGGCCGCTAGTATGTTATATTAGTGAATATTAAAATGTCTAATGCAACCCATATATCATATTTTGGAAAATTTTATGTCGTTGAAACTGAATTGAATCTGACTTTTGAACATAATAATTATGTTAACTGTGTTTTATTAGATTTTTTTTTCAATCAACGGATGAAAATGGCCAACGGATAACTTTCACACACAATAAATTTGTCTACAAATAGGTAATTATTAAATGATAAAATACTTTATAAAAAATATTCCAATAAAAAAAGAGGAAGTTTTTTTTTTGTTTTTAAAATTATAATAGCAAATGCCTTACATTTGAAAGCACTTAATATTGTGCCAACATTTCATCAATTAGGCCTAGTTCTTGAACCATGTATTTATATAGTAAGTAGGTATAATAGTTAAAAGGAACAGTGGAAAATTAGTTCACAACTAAATAATTTATATATTCCTTAAGTGTTGTTGTTGTATGTGACAGATTATTTATATATATTTATTGTA
The DNA here is from genome assembly GCF_905220365.1 of Vanessa cardui. Taxonomy (NCBI): domain Eukaryota; kingdom Metazoa; phylum Arthropoda; class Insecta; order Lepidoptera; family Nymphalidae; genus Vanessa; species Vanessa cardui. The sequence goes on along the minus strand of NC_061132.1, from coordinate 13,454,232 downwards.
TAAAATATATTATATCGTATGTCTTAAATTTGATATTATTTTATGAAAGTAAAATTATTCCGTTTTATCAATTGAGTCACAGACATTTTTGTATTAATAAAAAAAAAACATTCAAAAAATTAAATAGATTTTTAAAACTTAATGAAAGATAATTAATTATCTAAATGACAAATTTTACTACAATTATCAAATAGTTTTGACACATTAGTCGCGATACAGGTCCAATAGTAGGAAAATTAATTTAAGAAATATACATTTTTAGATCATTAAAAATATTCAGTTACCTATTTACATGTTGTTATTCGAGTTCTTTATTTATTAATTACTATGACTACGAATTTAAAATTAATGTTCTAATCTGATGCAAAAAAAAAGTTTTACACCATGTAGGCTTTATATCTTTTTTCACAGATAAATTTTAATCTTTAAAATTACGATACTTCATTATGCAATTTTTTTTTCGAACTTTACTTTTATGTTTTGAAAAAAGAACAATTTCAACGAATCAATTTATTGAAATCATTTTATTATTACATTGTATTTATAAAAAGTATAATTATGTCATTATTTCTTTGTGTGTTCACTTAGAATATACGATTGGATATCGCGATTTTGTTACGATGGATTTAGTTTTCGTAACAAACAATTTCGTCGTAATTAATGGTTCCGTCGGGTGTAGTTTTAGCGAAAAAATGCGCCTATTGCGCACAGGCTGCACTACAACGCACTACATATGATAAAAGGATATATTTATGGGTATTCCTTAAGGAATATCTTTTGATTAACACTCTTCCTATATTTTCTACAGATTTTATCATAACTTTAATAAAACTATCAATATGTTTCTCGTGTTTAAAGGCATAAGAAAATCCGTTCCTTAAGATTTTTCTTGAGTTAAAAATGAATAATTTATTCTATTCTAAAGGGTTCCCTAATATGTCAGATTATTTTTAGTATTATTTTAATACTTGCTTTTATGTTTATTTTTATTTATAAGCTCTAAAAGTCTCTGTTTTTATGTAATTATTGTTGGAAACATCAAATAAGTACAATACATATATTATAATGTTTAGTGGACGCGTCTGGCAGGTTTTCAAAATTAAACCGGATTGGACCGTAAGTATTAATTAATGACATTGTCATCGGAATAGCAATCGATTATATTTCGGTAGAGCTCTCTTATAAACAACTCTACGCGCTGTCACGAGAAACACTTTATGTTTACAAATGTGAAGGCCTAGTGCTGTTTACTTACCTAGTTTTATACGGACTACGTGAGTTATGGGCAAATATGATGGTCACACACAACACTCAGAGCACGAATAACGGAATAAGGGCCGACAGAGTGGGCACGATCACAGGGCGACGAGCGACGGCGGTGCTGTGGCCGCGGGGCCGTACTGACCTGCCACTCTTGGTGATCACCATCTCGGTGCCGAGCTTGTGGAACTTCTCCCAGAGGTCCTTCCCCTCGAGGGTGACTTTAGGGTCATCGACGACTCCGTCGTCGTCGGGAGGCAGCGGCGCATACGGCGGCGGCGGCGGCTTGAGCAGCGGACAGGGCGCGGACAGCGCGGCGGCAGCGGCCAGCGCGGCCGGCAGGTAAGGCGGCGGCGGCAGTGCCCCCGCCGTCAGCAGCGCCGACACCGAGAAGTCGCTCGGCCGCGGCGCCAGCAGCGGGTGGAAGGCGACGGCGTCGCGCCGCTCCGCGCCCTCGAAGCGCATGCCCGCGCCGCCCGGGATCCACGGCGTGCGCTCCACGACCGGCGTGCCCGTCGGCTCCAGCGGTCGCACTCGCGCCCGCTCATACAAGGTCCATGACGCGCCGGCGGCGGCTCGCGGTCACGCGGTCACACTCGCGCTGCGACGGCGACACTCGTTCGCTCCGTGACGACACCCGCTCGCGCGGCAGGCGTCAAACGACTGGCCGGCGGCGGCGCCGGCTCCGACACCCCTCCCGCCGCGGCCAATGGCGCGGCGCGGCCCGCCCCCGGCGCGGGGCGCGGGCGGGGCGCGGCGCCGCGAGCCTTGTTTTTTCGTCGCGGCGAGGTGTCCGCGCTCCGCCGCCGCCACACCTCGCGCGGCGCGGGCGCGGGCTCGCGGCCGCTAATCTGGTTAATGCGGCGGCCGCGCGGGGGCGCCGCTCGCGCCCGCCGCCTCCTTCTAATTGGACACGTTTCCGTTCGTTCATCAATTGAGCTCGTTACGACGATATCTTTTGTGCGCCGCTCTCCACGACCGCCCGCCGCCGCCACTCTACCACTTCCGAGCTTCTCGCCACGACGACGGCTACGGTTCCACTCCGGCGCGGCTCTCACCATCTCCGCGAAACTTTTAACTAAGTTCAGATGCACCGGAGATCTGTTCAGTACCGATTCACTCTCACTGCTTAGGTATTAGCTCGTATCAACTTCCTCGGAGCTCTGTAGAGATTTTATTTTTCTAGATTAACGAATTACGTAGAGCACTCGAGTCGTTTGTATTAATTCGTGCCGAGTGAAGTCGTAGCCGGTAAACATAATATCGTGTGTAGGTATTATATTATTCTTCTGAATTAAGATCTCTTAGTAATCTAACGACTCAGACAATTTAAAGAAAAAAATACAATTTAACAAAGCGTAAAACGATGAAATAAAAGACAGCAACGTTAACCTTAAAACAACATTCGACGCCACCTCTATTAATTATATCTCGAATGGGCGCCGCGTCCTGACTATATTTTATTAATTTCTGTTTCTGTAAAATTCTATATAAAATATATTTATCAAGGACCTCGTTTACGTTTTAGGTTTTGCCGAGATTGTACAATTCTTTGTCATTTTAATATCCCTATATCGTCTCTACCTGTGACAACCTACAGATAAAACGTGATAGTTTCAAAAGTTGTCGTTGTGGGGTCGAGCTAGAACAATTCTTCGATCTAGAAGCTCTTGCAAATTGAACACGAGTGGAATTATTATTTATTTGTAAATTGGAACAGACATTTCCACCTATGTTATAAATGAATAGTCGCAAGTGGCTCACAGATCAGAACACTCAAATATTAACCAAAGACTTCAGGTTCAAAATCAGCAAACAGGTTACCTTAGCGCGTTTTATTTTACATGCAAGCGTGTATCGGATCTTATTATATCCTATTTGTATCCACCAACCCACGTGGTGGCAGCGTGGTGGAATAAGCTTTGGAAAATCCCCAAGAGGAAGCTTTAGAACTTGGGGTATATTCGTTTTTATATAAATAATGATAGAGCAAAATAAAATGACTATCATTTTAAATCAGTAGGAAGGTGTTATATTTTGCAAGAACTCCCTTCGTAAATCATTCGTGTTATATTGAGAAGGCTATTTCTGTACGTAGGTATAGTATAAATGTATACTTGAATGTCAGAATTGATATAGTCGATATATTAACTTTCTGATACATCACTATCATATACTGTGAACGTACGAATTAATGAATTTTTGCTTTTGTCTACAGAGTAAAAAATTAAGAAGGTACCTTATTACCCAAACAGGGTACCTATTATACATATTTGTGGAGACTCTATGTCTAAAAAAGGACCTGCATCCCGTCACCAGGAGCTCAACCCTCAATCGTCTATACGATCATAAAAATGCTTAAATACTAAAATTATTTAAGTTAATTTGCTTAATTAAAATATTTAAATAAATAAACAATATGAGAAATATTATATTAAATCAAATGGATATATATATGTATATCTATATAAACTCTGTGGAGTGTTAACATTGTCATCACTGAAAAGATCTTTTGATAACATTACTTACATAATAAATTAAAAGTTATCTTTTGATGACCCTAAAGTCACCCTCGAGGGGAAGGACCTCTGGGAGAAGTTCCACAAGCTCGGCACCGAGATGGTGATCACCAAGAGTGGCAGGTCAGTACGGCCCCGCGGCCACAGCACCGCCGTCGCTCGTCGCCCTGTGATCGTGCCCACTCTGTCGGCCCTTATTCCGTTATTCGTGCTCTGAGTGTTGTGTGTGACCATCAAAATAGCCCGAAATCCAAAGAGACGGACTCTGAATTTTGGGACTTGATTTATTTTCAGGTTATTAACACGTATACTTCTACTACTACTATAGAAATCAATTAACATACTAGTGTTAATATTAGTGGAAGGTAACACATAAATACTCTATAGAGTAAATAATTATTACATTTAAATTGATTTTGAAAATTAGTATGTAATAACGAGTTTCTTGCCGGTTCTTCTCAGTAGAATTAAAATTTCGAACAGTTAGCTTGATAGTGAACCCTGTAAAATGATACAAAATTTCATTTAAGAGCAAGCTTGAATAAAGTTTATTTTGGTTTTAGTTTAATTAACAAAAGTCATTAGATATTGTTTTCAAAGGAGGGCGTTAATCTTTTTTTTTTTTAATAAATATGATTTCCATATCACTGCAAAGGCGTTTCATTATGAGATCTGTGGATCAACTTAGGTATTTTAAAATATGATCTTGACTCTACTGTGTAACTGCACGATACATTTGAGATAGAGCTCTACTCCATAGTAGACTCTACATTCCGCACATGGTAACTTTACATACAATTTATTCAATGTAATATGTAATATACATATAAGCAGAATTTAACTTAGAGGCAAGCTTTATGCAGGCATACTGTAGAATGTTCTACCGCCAAATATACATTAGTTTTGCTATATTTCGATTTAAAGGGTGCCAGTGTGATTACAGGCACATCTTAGCTCCCGTTGATGGGGCCTTGGTGATGTAAGGATTGGTTAATATTTCTTATATCTCTACAAATGCTATTATCAGATGGTTCTGTGTCCAGACGCCTCCTTGTCACATATACATTGAGTTTTAACTTAAAAACACACTTACTGTAATAATATCGGTATATATTACCAATTTTTGACAAGTCTTGACTTTCTGAGATCCTTTAAGTAATGTTAGAGCCTCTTAGCACAACTTCTTGCTCTTATCGGTTCGACTCTCTCTGTCTGTCTCGGTAACTATATGTATCTCCTTCTAACATATGAAATTGGAAATTTATCCCACGCTGCCTTTTTACAAGTATTTTCATTGATTTTCAGTAAACAGTATTTTCTTAATAAATTAATCTGAATAATGTCTATTTAATATAGTCTTATAAAAGTTAACATATAAAATCTAAATATGCTTTATTCAAGTAGGCTTTGGCAATTAAATTTGAATCGTCATTGTAAAGAACAATATTAGGTGAAGTTTCCGTTTCGGAATGTATATTCTACGGAGAAAAACCGGCAAGTAACTACTGTTTTTCAATATTTGAAATGGTAACGATCTACCATGCTCTTCCAATACTTGATTACCTACACATATAAGTGGATAGGTATACGGCCTACACGAGGCAAGTTTATTTGACTCTTCAATAACAAAAATCAAGCACAATTTGAACCCGTAGCTGTTATATCCACTGATCCATCGGCGATACATTAGAAAATCGTGAATCTGTGAAATTAAAAAAATTTATTGTATTAACAATATCTTATTGTGGAGTTAATTAATATATTGAAATACACTAACTAATCACTAAATTTTTAAACTTAACTAATTATTTATTAAAGGTAAGAACAATAACATGATTAAATATATATAAAACCAGTCAAGTGCGAGTCGAACTACCATGAAGGATTCCGTACCATTTTTAAAAACGAAAAATGTCATTATTGTATTGATACCTCTTTAATATTTATTTTGTTTTTTTTTTCTGTATTTGTTATTCTAGTGGCATCAGAAATACATAATCTGTGAACAATGAATTGTTCACAGATTATGTATCTGACTATCACGACTTATTAAAAAGTGTGGTGGACAAAATCAAAATCAAAATAAACTTTTTTCAAGTAAACTTTTATAAGCACTTTTGAATCGTCATTTAACAATTAAGTAAAGCTACCACCGGTTCGGAAAGTAGATTCTACCTAGAAAAACCGGCAGGACACATAATAGTTACTCATTTTCAACATTTAAAAAATACAAAGTCATGTTAGTTAAATACAATTATTTAAATGAATATGTCCTGCGTGGAAGTCAATAGGTATTGACCACACGCTTTTTTATCATCTATAAAATCTTGTATCGAATAATATGCTTTTTTTACCAATGTATTTTTTATAAACAAATTGATTTTATGAAACGGCAAAGTTAAAAATGTCTGCGGAATTTTATTATACACACAGACAGACCATTTGTACCATTTTGCCCGTGTACGTGTACGTGTACGGAACCCTCATAAAAAGCACGAGTTCAATTTATATATAGTATGTATAGTTATAATTTCCTATCTCAACGAACTTTTTAACAAAAAATAATACATACCTACTTAATTTACAAAAAATATTGCGTACATTTGATATTAATCTTATAAATAATGAAGTGTTAGTCTGACGTATCGTTACGCGTTAATACACGAACTTGCATATGAATTGAATTACAATATACATTACTTGTTAAAGTTTATAAATACAGTTATAATTGACTCATTACCGATACGGTCCAGTGGATAGAGCGGATGGATTTCAATCGAGCGACTTTGGGTTCGAATCAAACATTTAATCTGCATAAGGTTTCTAAGCTCTTTAAGCTTATATTTTATATAATATATAATATTTGACGACCTCCGTGGTCGAGTGGTGTGTACACCGGTTTTCATGGATACGAATGTAAGCCGAGTCGATGTAGATTATAATTAGTATTCTATGTTGTCTTGGGTCTGGGTGTCTGTGGTAGCGTCGTTATTTCTGATTTTCATAACACAAGTGCTTTAGCTACTTAGGTACATTTGGATCAGAGTAATGTATGTGATGTTGTCTCATATTTATACTTGACAACATCACATATGCTTTGATCCTAATGTAAGTAGCGATGGCTTGTGTTATGGCGAATTAGAAGTAACGATAGTACCACAAACACCCAGACCCAAGACAACATAGAAAACTAATGAACTTTTCATCGACTCGACTGTGAATCAAACCGGGAGCTCGTGTGACGTGTTGGCTAGAAGCATCTACGTATAGTCTAACCTACCCTGCAAAGGCATTACAGGGCTCTAGAGATATGATGTAAGATGTAACTAATGTACAGTAAATGATTTAAATTAATTGAAACACTCAATATATCAATAGTTCAGTGGTTTGAACGAGCATCTTTTCCCGAAATATTTCAGGTTCAATACCGAATGAGCATTGCTGAATTTTTCTGATATTTTTTCATAATTTTATCTTATGCTCAAGTGATTAATCTCGATAAACGGTAGATCAATGGCCTAATTTACCAAATTTGTTTCCCCTGGCCTATATCTGATGATGGTGGAGTATTCTCTAAATGTTTTCAAAATAAACTAGCTCTGTATGTAATGAAACATTTACAAGATATGCCATTCCAGCGCACGCAATAGCTTATGTAAAAAATTAAACCAGGTTTCCTGCACAAGTTTAACTTTTTAAACGTAGAACGTCTAATTGTAAATTAAATTAAATTAATTACATTAATAAACCTGAACAGATATCTGAACTAGAAATAGCTTATAATTACTGCTTTAAATCCTGTCAGTTAGAGGTGGTTTTTTATTACAGCGATGGCATAAGTAATATTATGTACCTATAATTGCTGCGAGTTACGACTTTGACATTTTATTCTATCTCATTTTATTTTTCTATTTTTAAATTATTCTATCAACTTCAACTGCCAGTATTTTATTTAGTATTCCAAGGAGATCTTATGTAAAATTAATGCACTGTTCTCTTTCTTTTTCCCTATTAATAAAATATTGATTACCACGTAAAATAGTCTTTTATAGTAGATACGTTCTAAGCTTATTGCTTAATAATCACGTATGGCTTATAAAAAGGAATCAATGATGTGCATAAAACATAATCGTTACTAAGAAATTATATAATTAAAGAATATGAACTGATGCTTCATTTTTTATTCACAGAAAATATTTATCATTTTAATATTCGTGCGATATCAGCGCCATCTATCGATGAGTAGTGGACAACTGTTGAACTAAAACTGTAGGCATATAAGAATGAATTATTTATTAATAATAGTTTCCTGCCAATGTTTATAATTATCTCATTATAATGGAGATACTATTAATATTATGACTTCATTATAGCGATCACGTTTGTTAAGTAAAATTGACATTATAATGGTCGGACCGAATACAAGTCGATGTGCTGTTATTCGTGAGACCATTATTAACTCCGACGTTGGTGGGTGTAATTACACTGACTCACTCAATACAAGCCTTTGGTGGACGTTGGTGGCAATGTGCTCTACAGACCATGGGTCATTTTATTTGTTTGATATCTATTTTTTATAATTACCAATAAAACTAAATATAAATTAATTAACTACAAGCATAAGGGACGTAGCATCTTAGTTCCCAAGGTGACGCATTGACGATGTAAGGAATGGTTACAGCGTTTATGGGTGATGGTGACCACTAAACATCAGGTGGCCCATATGCTCGTCCACCAAAATATTCCATAAAAACAAAAAAAAAAAGATTATAGTTATCATACAATAAAATTTTAGATGACTCTCTTATAGAGATTTCTTTCAAGCAAACTTACGTGACAGTTTTAAATATAATGGCAGTAGTTGGCAAAGGGGAAACTTGATGGTGATCACCATTGGGCATTGGTAGCTAAACAAATATTAACCATTTCTTTTGATCACACAAGTTTGGGAACTAAGACATCACTTATACCTTTAGTTACCGATTCAATCACCCTTTAAACCGGAACGCAACAAAATCAAAATAAACTTTATTCAAGTAGACTTTTACAAGCACTTTTTAATCGTCATTATACAATGAAGTGAAGCTACCACCGGTTCGGAATGTAGATTCTACCAAGAAGAACCGGCAAGAAGCTCAGTAGTTACTCTTTTTTAACATTTAAAAAGTCAACAACAATACCATGGACTGCTGTTTGGTGGTAATATCTGGTGTTTGTGTAAACCCAGACTACCAAATAAAAAACTGTTCTATAAATACTAAAGTTATGAAGATATTTCATGTAATAATTTTTTTTCTCTCTTTATCTATCTCATTTATATAACTTAATTGTAATTCAAGTATGACAAATTAATTGATTTAACGCTTTTGTTTATGAGTAACACAAACACTGGGCAAAGCCTTCCCTCATTATGAGATGTAAAGAGATACACATCTTTTGAGAAAGAAAAGCTTAAGCGCCAATATACTTTTGGAATTTATAATTATATTAATATAATTTATTTATGGGTATATTTATTATAAGATGAAGAAGAGATGGTCCATTGGACACATGCATTGAAACCATTGATTTTCAATTCAAACCCAGGGAATTACCACTGTAATATGTGCTTAATTTGTGTTTATAATTCATCTCGTGCTCGACGGTGAAAGAAAATCTTTGGTGGTATTCTGTCACCACCAACAATCCGCATTGGAGGAGCCTCAACAGCCCAGCTGTGGGTTATTCACATATTAATATGTACATATATATGTATATAAAAACAAGTTTTGTTTGTGAGTTCAGGGTACTATAAATTCCATATGTTTTATAGTGGATCGCAAAGAGATCACTACACTATATAGCTTTAAGTGCTAGTCGGAGCATACTTAGTATCCGCTGAGCTGCTTACTAAGGAATCAATAGCTGCAAATCTCACTAATCTTTAATGGCTCGGGATTTGAACCCGGGACTACACTTATAATGAATGTAATCAGCCACAAGTTAAACTTAGTAAAAACTAAAAAGTTCATAGATAATTTCAGAATAGCGAAATAAGATCAAGTTATACGAAAATAATCACATCTCTGAAACCGCCAAATAATTCGCTCTTGAATATTTATTTAAGAAAATAATCCGAACGTTCGATGAATAAAACTCGGATACATTTACTTAAATATTTATTTAGATATTCGTCAATAACACTCGACGTTACCAAAGTGAAAAGCCCACAATTTAAATTCGTAACACTCCGACTCAGACACCTACCCTCCATCCCCTAACCGAATTTTCCTGATCATACTCCTCTGAGCACCTATTATCCTATCTTCCGGACCCTTATTTTACTTTTACACCTCTGTCGCTGTAATCTCACCTTTGAGAGTTCGTTTCGTTTTCGATACGATTTAATTCGACAAGGTTGCTTTTGATCCGTGTTTAAGAGTATCGTTACTTATTGAATGATAACTCGACGCTTTCGAGACGCGATTGTCGGATTTTTCTTTTTCCGGACGAATATTTAAAACTGATATCGATTTTACGTTGATTATCTGATTATGTTTATTTTTGAGGTGGTATTCCTTTGGTTAGGGTGGGGGTTACATCTTATGGCTCTGATATTTATTTGTAACGTTTGAATGAAACGCACGTGATGCTACAGAGTAATATTGTCACGAGTATCGCTGTATTTTGGCTAACTAGCGACCCGACCCGGCTTCGCACGGGTGCAATAAAATGGCATTTTTATTATTTTATTCAAAAACCTTCCTCTCGAATCACTCTATCTATTAAACATTTTTGGTGGTAGGGCTTTGTGCTAGGCCGCCTGGGTAGGTACCACCCACTCATCAGTTATTCTACCGCCAAATAACAGTACTCACTATTGTTGTGTTCCGGTTTGAAAGGTGACTACAGGCACAAGGGACATAATATCTTAATTCCCAAGGTTAGTGGCACATTGACGATGTAAAGAATAGTTAATATTTCTTACAGCATCATTGTCTATGGGTGATGGTGACCACTTACTATCAGTTGGCCCATATGCTCTTCCGCCAACCTATACCATAAAAAATTAAAAAAAATAAATGAAAAAAAAAAAACGCTTCAATATCAGTAGCGTAATTTTAAAGATCTAAGCATACATAGGGACAGCGGTAATCGACTTTGTTTTCTAATATGTAAAGACCGCCACAGCACAATACATTTTCAATCTTTTTTTTTTAAACGCAGACCCCTAAATGCGCTATAAACACAAATTAAGGAAACCTACATGACAGGGAGCCATACTGATCTATATGTAATGATTTGCATTTAGACAAAAAATATGTACTTATATATCTAGCAATAATGAAAGGGGAATAGATATTTACTCTGTGGTGATTAAATAGAATTTAAGATATTAGTCAGATATTAGTCAGATATTAGTCACGTTTCGCTGCGCAGATATATTTTTTTTAGAGAGAAACGCGTCGAGCGCGGCCGCTTAGCTAGACTAAGGGAATATTCATACATAACGCGATTACAAGTACGTAGATAGTTGATTATTTTTTTATGACTTCACACGCGAGTCCTCGGCAAATTGTTAAACCAACTAATTATAGATTCATATTAATCAGTTAAGACAACGCATAGCCTAAACCACTGGATTTAGAGACTTGAAATTTGGCCCATGTATGCCTGAAGTGTCCTAGAGGTGCACTAAGAGGGGATTCTTCAAAATTCCCACGGGATAGGGAATAAATGGGATTTCTATTTTCGAACCAAAGTTTATGGTATAGTTTGGCGGGTGAGCACATGGGCCACCTAATGGTAAGTGGTCAACATCACCCATACATAATGACGCTGTAAGAAATATTAATCATTCCTTCCATCAGCAATGCCCCACAAACCTTGGGCTAAGATGTTATGTACCTGTTACAACCACACAGGGTACCATTGAAAATCAGCGTTGGTTTGGAACCCAACTTGGAAGCTGAGTGGTAAATTTTAGGACACGATAATTATCATTGTTTTGTTTTGTTGTTGTTTTTTTTAGATTAAGTTAGTCAGTAGTTATAACTAGTTTAAATGATTTTTTATTTTTGTTGTATTTCTTTTTTATTTTTTTTAATTCTTTTTATTGCGTTTTCGTCTCCTATGAAACATTTCTTTCTTTCTTTCTTTCTTTCTGTTACACTGGCACCCTTCAAACCGAAACACAACACAAGTATTGCTCTTTGGAGGTAGAGTATATGTTTAGGATATGTCTACGGGGTAGAACATAACATACCTGCACAAAGACCTGTAAAATGAAATTGTCTGAGTCTAGCTGTAATTGTTCGAGATGGCCAAGTGGTTAGAGCGTACATCTTAACCGATGATTGCGGATTCAAACCCAAGCAAGCACCACTGAATGTTCATGTACTTAATTTTTATTTATAATTCATCTCAAGCTCGGCGGTGAAGAAAGACATCAAGAAGAAACCTGCATGTTTCTAATTTCAACGAAATTGTAACTCACGTGAATTCACCAACCCGCATTGGAACAGCGTGGTGGAATATGTTCCAACCCCTCTCCTTAATGGGAGAGGAGGCCTAAGCCCAGCAGTTAGAACTTTACAGTCTGTTACTTTAATTTTGTTTTGAAAAAACAACGTGTTGGAATATGCTCTTAGCTTTCTCCTCAAAAGGAGAGGAGATCTTAACCCAGCAGTGAGAAATTTACAGGCTGTTACTTACTTACTTTACGTTAAATTTGTCTAATATAATAAACATTTATATCACACAATAAAAACCTGAAGTCAATGTATTAATTATATTTAAATAACTAGCTTATTAAGAATTAAGATTCTCTCTTATTGATAGCTTCCTATTTTATGTCGGTTGTAAATTCGTTCTAGTGCGACTTTGTAAACATTTAATACTCTGGAGATATATTCGAGGAATTTCTTAATTTTTATGATATTATAAATCTACTAAATCGAATTCAACTTAAGAATACACAGGAATAAATTAAATGCAAAGATGGCGGCTGAGAATGTAGAAGTCGGCAAAATCAGTAGTTTTTCATGAATCAAATTGCATAATATATTAATTGTATTCAATTAAATTTATTTATTCGGCTTGAGAATCAATAATTGATAAATTCTAGCCTCACGCTGTTTTTATCATTCATTGCATTGAATAGCAATTAATATACAGTAGGGCGACTTTTAAATAATTTTTTTCCTCATATAATCATTTTCTGGAACCAAAACGACTTGGGAATCTTCGAGAAAAGACATTTTTTAAAAGCCAGTAATACAACTGCAAGGTATGGTACATATAAATAAATATACATAACATATAAATATTGGACAACATCACATACATTACTTTGATCCCAATGTAAGGAGCTAAAGCACGTGAGTAATGAAAAATCAGAAGTAAAGACAGTATCACAATCACCCAGACAACACAGAAATGTAATGAACTTTTTCTATATTGACTCAGCCGAGAATCAAACACGGGATTTCGGAGTGACGTACCCATGAAAACCGGTGTACACACTACTCGACCACGGAGGTCGTCATGAGGTGTTACAGATGTCTTTAGACGGTGGAATTGGAAGGCTTTAGACCGCACAGTCAAATTAATTGAAAATATACTTTATTCAAGTAGGTTTTTACATAAGTCAAGTCTTTGAATGGTCATTATAGAAACTATATTAAGTGATGCTACCACCGGTTCAGAATGTAGATTCTACCTAGAAGTACCAGCAAGGAACTCAGTAGTTACTCTATTTCAACATATTAAATATAAAGTTGTGTTAGTTAAATACAAATGTATACAACATATGCTGTCTGTAATTCAACAAGTATTAGCTACATACCTTATTTTTTAGTTTCAGTTCCACGCGTGATGCGCTGACTACATTATTTACAATAATTTCCATATCGAGAGCATTTCGTCACAATTTCCTACCCTTTCTGTCTACTTGGTTCATTAGAATATTTAACCCTAAGCCTTCGCCCACGAGACCATAGACAGTCCATGATACACGTATCCCACCGATTCTGTGTACACTTCATCATCACATAGTATAAAACAAAGTTACTTAAAGCTGTCTGTCGCTATGTATGCTTAGATCTTTCAAATTATACAACGGATTTTGATGCGGTTTTTTAATAGATAGAATGATTCCAGAGGAAGGTTTTTGTATATAATGGAATGATATACATGGAAAATATATTAAAGAATCACTGATAATTTTAGAAGTTTCTAATGTGATGTCGTAAATAAACAAATTCTGTAGTATATTTAGTATCAGTATTGCTCCCGTGTGAAGCCGGGGCGGGTAGCTAGTTGTAACTAAGATATTATGTCCCATATGTAATTGCCCTAGAGAAGATACTATATATACCAATGTGTTATCATTAAATAAGTAATATATGTTTATTATGATAACTAAGTAACCATCTTATCTGTTGCAGGGGTTATATAAGATTATTAGCTCAAGGTTATTTTCAACTTAAAGAATAAATTATATATTATTAATAAAAAAAGGTTTATGAACTCAGTCATTCTTCAAATAAACAAATAGTCAAATAAAGAAAATTACCATTTAGCGGTAGAATCAATTTTAAGTGAGTTTTTGCTCACACAGTATTTTATAAATTATTTAGATCTGTGAAATTACAAAGCTGGATACAATTATCTGATCCTTTAATAAAACTGCACTATTGGTGGTAGGTCTTGGGTTTGATTCCGGGTTGGACTAATTAAAAAAGTATTGGTATTATCTGTTCAGAATTTTAAATATCAGTAGTAAACCCATGCATTAGCATTGTTAACATTCTCTTGCCTCGGAAAGCACGTAAAGATGTTGGTCTACACTCTGTTAGTACTTGGGCAATATCTCTTTTTGTGTTAAGAACATCAATTTAATTTTCAAGTAACCTGAAACCAGTTTTTACCGCTAATGCGCCACCAACCTTGGGAACTAAGATGTTATGTCTTGTATCTATACTGGTTTCAAATTTAAAGAAAGAACCACTAAGTATATCTGTTTGGTGATACCATATGATACCCACTCAGTAAGCTTCTGTAGCGTGTTCTTAATAATCTTTAATTATTATCATCTCTTCATATTTCTTGCATTCCCAAGTGATGTAATTATATTGGAGCAAAAACGTCTTTTAACATTAAATTTTATAGGCAGGGAATCTTAATTGTACTGAATGAACTTCGAAGGCTTAACACTCCATTGCTGAATCCGGTGGCCTATTGTTCAAAACACTATTATCATATAACTGTGTACTATCACAAAACACGAACTACATCAATAATAATCAAGTCTAATTAGGTTAAATGGTGACTCGAAACTTTCGAACAAGGAGTAATTTTTACGGCGCATTTTCGAAGAAAATCACAGTGGGTGGGCTCATGTGGACCGTTCGCTGACAACCCAATTGGCACCTTAATTCCAAGCAATAAAATACACTTTCGCTCAGCGAGGTGTTTTTATAGGGTGGTTTAATTCGTATTTAGTTTAGAATTGTTAGCGTTTTATTGATAAAATAAAGTTTTTTTTTTTAACATTATATCGTGAAGGAGTTTTTATTGATCTATGTTTGTCGGCGCGTCCAGCTCGCATGGGAACATCTCGCCCTGATATGGCATTGATAACGCTAATTCGTCGGCAAAGATCAATCATAGCACTTGTGACATTCATACCCATTTCGACGGCGACAGTTACAACCGCTGTAAAATATATAACCGGCTGCTTGAGGCTGGGAATTAGGCTTCCGTTTTGATGTTTTATACGAGGCAGTGATTTAAGTAAAAACTAACAAATATATAATAAATCAAAACATTGTATAAAATAAAACAAAGTCGCTTACCGCTGTCTGTTCTCTATATGCTTAGATCTTTAAAATCTCTGTTTTTTTTTTAAATAGATAGAGTGATTCGAGATTCATGTTTTTGTATATAATACTTGTACAATATAGTAAAGAAACACTGTTAATTACATTCTCTACTAAATTGATCCCGTTAAGTTTCTTTCGCCAGTTCTTCTCAGGTCTGAGGTGTTAAATTCCGAACCGGGGGTAGATTTTTGTCTGTCAATAAGAAAGTGTTATCACTTCTATTTTGAATTTAGATTTTTGACTTTGACTTTGAATTTGACTATATTTAGTATCAACATTGTTCCCGGTCGAAACCGGGATGCTACTAGCTATATATAGTATAGTGCAGTGAAGTTGAGCAACTTTTTGTATCATGTAATAAACTCATGTAACTTATAGTTGTAAGCACCATGTATGTACACTGTGTTTGAACCCGTAATATTCGTTTCTAATTCATGAGTTCTTTCCACTTAGCTTTATCGGTTCCTAGTTATATAGGTATAATAACGAGCTTATAAATGCTGCTTAGTAAAGACTTGCGCTCCTTTTGTGCAGCCTTAAACTTAAGGTTATTCCATAACGGCCCAAACAAACTACATATATTAGGTATAATAAGACGACGGATGACGTCATATGCAGTTTCAGCCCAGATTAAAACTCCAATCGGTGGAAAGATGAATGATCCTATCTTGTTCAGTACTACCCATTCATCAGATATTCTACCGCCAAACATGCCGCCGCCGCCTTGGTACCTAAGTGAGCCAGTGCAACTGTGACCACCAGAAACCTGAAGAAAGATCAACCGGAGTTTCCTTGTTATGCTAAAACACACACATACTAATATTCCTAACAATGATAGCATCAAAATCAATTTATCAATAAAATACAGACTATATTAAGAATGAACTACTAAGATCGGTTAGTTTTTTTTTTAATCTATGCTCCACACATTCACATCTAGAAACACAGTCACGCATCGCTACCCATGTGAAGACCTCTCGAGACCTAGGGGACCTAGGGGGCCTAGAGGGGACCTAACTTCTAAGTGAAAGGATATACATACACCTACCTATTTTAGGTTCTTATGTAAGTCCTAAAGTAGTTACCGAGTGCTTCAAACCCTTATATCACAAAAATAGTCTTAACTTCTTAAAAGCCTAAATAATACCGATTAATTTTCTCATTTTCCGTTGTGAAAACTATTTATTCAATCTGTGAACATTCAAAAATATTTTAAATAATCTGTGTCTACTCTTATGTTGAGAAACTAACTTTAACTACAACAAAAAAATGTATTTACTATTTTGACTGGTTGAATGTAACGTGGATCTTTGTCTAAAATTAAAAAAAAAAACTTCAAGGTATATGTACAGAGGTATGTCTAAACGAAAAATGTCATATTTAAGATTTTGAATTCAGAACAAGAAGAATAAATGGTAGTATCCATCCTACAAAGCCGTGTTAAAATTTAAATCTTTTTTTAGAACAGCGTAGCCATCAATGCAAAAGAAAAAAGTATTTGTATGTGTTTAATTATTGATAATTTATTCAAAGTGTAACACATCTTTGATATGTATATGTATATATTTTTTATTTGCAATTCATTTTTGTTATATATATATATATATATATATATATATATATATATATAACAAAATTGCAAATAAAAAAGTACCTAGTTCTTCTAAGCTTTTAAGTTGTGATAAATCGTCAAAATAAGCAGATAATTTTAATTATTCATTAATTTATTAATAGGCAATATGAAATTTTATCGAATTGGGTTATGATAAACTTACTTAATGGTTTAAAATAATGAGTATTTTTCGTACGGTTAGAGGAAGGAATACTGTTAAAACATATGAATTACTTATATATAATATTTAATATCATCTCCCCTTTAGATTATATTAATATCAATTATAAACTTATATTTGTGTTTTATATTTATTAAACCTAGGCGTTGTAAAAAAAAAAGTCACAATAAAATTCCTCTCTATATCACTTCTATCCATAGTAAGTGTATGTGTCAAAATCAGTAACTATGTTTAATTTATGTCAATCAGAATGTAGTTTTAATACCTGTTGATATTTCGCTCAGAGGCAATCTTACCTATATATTAATAGAGTAAGCCGTATTTTGGAAATACTGTCAAACTCTTTAAATATTTTAGTCGGGTTTCTATGGTAAAATCTACTTTCTGAACCACCCACTGATCAGTTATTCTACCGCCAAACAACAGTACTCAGTATTGTTGTGTTCTGGTTTGAAGGGTGAGTGAGCCAGTAACTACAGGCACAAGGGACATAACATCTTAGTTCCCAAGGTTGGTGGCACATTGACAATGTAAAGAATAGTTAATATTTCTTACAACTTCATTGTCTATGGGTGATGGTGACCACTTACCGTCAAGTAGCCTATATGCTCGTCCGCCAACCTATACCATAAAAAGAAGACCGGTTCACTAGCAACGTTTTCAACCTTACATTTAAATCTATATTGTAACATGACGATTTCACGGTTTTAATCACCTTAATAGCCTATTAGAATAAAGGATATTTTGATATACCTTGATCAAACAGAACACAGCGAGAAAGTATTTACAAACACGACTAATGTTTCGCTTATAAGGTCATATAATAACTGTTATCAGTTGTAAGGTAAAATATACAGCTTCCCTAACTTCCCTAGAAGACTACATAGCTAGTAGCCGTTAATTATTTAAGTCTTGAATTCTTAATTAATTTTCAATAAAAACTTTTTTTGTACGAATAAAAAAAAAACTTAAAAGATAACGGAACTTAAAAGAATAACTTTTCAAAATCACAAGGTAATAAATTTAAAAAAATACCTTATGTAACTAAGAAAACATTATAAAATATATTTTATATTAAATATACTTAGTACTAACTTATTTAAAGTTCTGCTTAACAAACTAATTTAATTTATAAAATATAATAAACAAATAAGATTACAAGGCATGTATAAATAAACGTTAAAATTTTATAGATCGACTCTACTGAATCATCCGTGTTGAAGCGCCATCTATCGGAGAGTGGCGTTGATTGTTTCAAAATGATATTTTTGTAATATCATCGAAACCAATACTTATAATTTAAGATACAATGTTAAATTGTAACATTTTGGAGTAAATAATATATGTTTTTAATATTTTAAATATATATATACTTTTGATATTGAAATAACTCATTTAACATTGTTCCTATTGATAAAATCATTTTAGAATTGAAAATAATTCACCAATATTATGAAACTCACTGTCAATAACAAAATAATGGTTTTCCGCTACATATATAAATCGAATCTTTTTAAATAAATTCATATTTACCTTCTAAAATTGTTACTCGATGTTATCTATCAATTTCGTTACAATTATGATGTAACTAATTTCTTTTTTTTTATGTTACATAAGTTGTTACAGCTACAGCTCGAAATTATTCCACCGTGTCAATGATATCAATACCAAGATAAAGCTTCGATTAAAAATATACGTCACAAGCATAAATGACATGCGTTCAAAATCGATAACCTCAAACAAATCGATGCTCGAACTCGATACAACGCTCGAGAAACTCCCGTTAATAACCAACAAACGCCGAAATGAAGACGGACAAGAAAATAAAATATCATAAAAAGTTTACCGCTAAAAAGAGTTTCGACGCCTTTCAAGTTCGCCGACGCCGACTTACTTTCAAATTAGACATCTCAAACTCCGAACAAAAAACGATCTATTCGATACAAATATTGCACACGAAGACAGCGGCGGGGACAAGTAAAAATAAAATCAACTGACATTCTATTTTTCTCTGGAAGCAGCCTGCGCGAGCATTGTGACTCCGCTGCGCGTGCGCACAAAACGAACAAGAGCCGATGACGCGGCCGGCGCGCGAGCGAGACGGAACTATAAAGAGAGGCTCGTTAAACAGAAAGAGATGGCTGCTTTATGGGCGTTCCGTGATCGATTTTTGCATCCAATTAATGTTCAGTGGGCTTCCACGTAGGCGGGGCGCGTTCGATCCAAACTAATAGCGATCGAGCTGAAATGATCTATAGATCTTTGCGCCGTCGCAATGCACGCTGTATTGTTATCGTTAAATATCGTGGATTATTTTATTTTATATTTACGTTTGATGGCTGAATAAATATTCCTACTGAGGATGTTGTGGATTTATAAATATTTTTTCGATTTTCGAATTATCTTTTAGGGTTGGGCAAAAAATAGACAATCAAATATAAGACAATATTTGTCCCTTTCGGCCATCCTTGATTTGACAATCGAAAGAAGAAGACACAATATTGAATAACTAATATTGACTAAATAATCAGGTGATGAACGAAAATGTATAGTAAAAGCTGTGAAATATAAAAAGGTCTTGAACTTCAAAGACTATTTATTGCTTTTTTGTTTGAGAGTGTCAGTTAGGTAGGTAGAGCACGCCTCAAGTATCTTTTGTAATGTAAGTAGCTATAGAGATCCAAATTTTATATTTGGTATAGGAACACGGGAATTTCTATTTTAAAAAGTCCTAATTGAATAGAATGTTACCTATTTTTATTAATGTGTTAATCTATTACCTGACATTTTATTGTATTACTTGTTTAAAAATAAAATCAATTTGGGTTCCTACTTTCCTCTACTTTGGCGGTAAAGCTTGGAGCTGATATCACCAGGCTGTTTCATACTCTTCAATTGGAAACACGTACGGAAAATCTTCACCTGAGCAATGCATCAGTTCCGTCTTAAGTTGGTAAAATATACTTTTACTACCAAAAACATTGTTTCAGTGGTTTTTCATATGTTTATGAATGGCGGGATATCAGTATTACCACTTAAAAATTAAATCATCAACCATATCAAATGATAAACTACCAAAATAAATAGTGGCTCTTTCACGCCACTTCTCTATAACCACGTTCAGGTTGCAAATTTATAAGAGATGTTACTAGGGCACCCCATGTGCTGATGTAACTAATTTCTTGCAGGTTATTCGCAGTAGAATCTACATTCTGAAGCAGTGGAAGAATCTAATGGAGTTCTGTGAAATGACGTTTCAAATTGTGATTATAATTTGACGACACCCCTTGGAAAGTAATTAAATTAAATATACATATATTTGGTTCAACATAAGAATTTTAATTCAATACACCCAAATATAAAAAAAAACACACTATAAGTTAATCTAATAGATACCAATACAAATTGCAAGCAAGCTTATTAAGCTTACGACTTTCAGTCCGAAAAATTTGAAATTAATTTATCTCCTTCGTAGAGACTGGTATCAAGTAGGTACTCGACGAGGTAATCCTGTCAAATATAGTAGTGAGAAAATTCAAATACAAACATTCCAAGTTGACGACTTTCAAACATGCATTCCTAATAATCACTGAACATACAGATTACAGATGTATTTGCCCCTACACGTACACGAGCATCATGCATTAGTAGAATAAGGCTCATGCTTGTAAGATGCGTATTCACCACACATTAGATATTCTACCGCGAAACAGCCAGTGTTACTGAGTTCCGGTTTAAATGGCGAGTGAGTCAGTGTAACCCAGTACAAAGGACATCACAGTAAAGAAAAAAAAAGTAAAGTAACGGCCTGTAAATTTCCCACTGCTGGGGTGAGGCCTGTCCTTAATGGAAGAGGACTTCCTTTAAGGAGAGGGTTTGGAACATATTCCACCACTCTGTTCCATGGATTGCACATGTGGCAGAATTTCGATGAAATTAGACACATGCAGGTTTCCTCACGATGTTACCTTCACCGCTGAGCACGAGATGATAACACAAATTAAGCACATATATGTATACGTATATAGTGGTGCTTGCCTGGGTTTGAACCATCTCAGCTCTCTCATCACATCTCAGCTCTGTCATCACATCACAGTAGTTCTTAATAAATGGTTAATGAGTCTTACAGCTTCTACAGTAATCATATATAAAATGTTAATATATTCGGTGTGCCAGTGTTGGCTCACTACCTCCACAAAGACTTACTTGTCCGCGTAAAAAACGTGTTAACGTAGCAACTGAAACATTTCGTATAACCCAATCCATATTTAATATTATAAATGTGAAAGTTTGTCTGCCTGTCTTTCATGAGTCTGTCTACCTATCGCTCTTACACGACCAAACCGCTGAACTAAATTTGATAATATTTGGTATGAAACAAATTTGGACTCCAAGAAAGGAAGACTATTTTTACTTTATTTTAAAACGCGAACGAAGCCGCGAGCGAAAACTAGTATTGTTTAATTTTATTTACATCGTAATTTAAAAAAAGTCACAAACGCGTGTTGATAACAAAGCTCTATTCCTTGTTGCGAACACTCAAATACCAATGTGGTAATACCTTTGCTCTATGTTCAAGAATTACGTATTTAAAAAAAAAACAGCAAGTCACATAGCATTCGTATGCCCTGTGTCGTGCAAGAAAGTGCCCGTTTTAATATAAAATGGTATGTTATCAAGATTGCCGCCTAAATTATTTGCGTCATTCGTGTTAATCTTGTTATTTTTCCGTTTAAAATTGTATTTTATTTACATTTTGTTTTAATATAACCGTCTCATGCTTTATTGGTGAGCGTTAATCGTTTATTATTATACCTATTAGCTGGTTTAATTACTTAGATTAATAGTATTATTTGAATTAAGTTGAAGCAAAGAAATTTAAAAATGAAAGACTAAAAACTCTTTAGTAACAATATTTCTCGTTTTAAAAAAAAACGTATTTATTATTCTCATTTTAAAATTAAGATTTATCCAAATATTAAAACAGGATAGTTAGGATACACATATTTTAATATAAGGATTTTATAACAGATCTATTTAATAAAACTTTACATAAAAATAAGTCTTTGTAATGTTTTTGTATCAAGTTTAGCGTTGACATTCTTTTGCTTTCTTTTTTTAAGATTAGTAGCAACACTCACAAGTCTGTCCAAGGAATAATATTCCTATTTACCCCTCCATTTGAGCTTATCACTTGTGCTAGGAATGGGAACGATAATAGCCCTAGGGGTTACAATTTATCCTGCGAATTTTACATCGCTAAACCATTGCGCCGTTGAAGCTTCATGTTCATATAACATTCGATTAATTATTTTCTGTAGATCTATGCCACATGACACTTTGCATTAACTGAGATTGTAACTAGAATATACTAGCTTTATAACGCGGCGTGGTCCGCGTTCTAGTTAAGGACAGATGTTGATAATCCATGCTAAGGCATGCCTTAATCTAATTTTCTTGTAACATGTCATTACTTCCTCTCCTTTACAAGACATAATCTATACAGTATTTCTTTTTCATCTCCTCTTACGCACTCAAAACAAAGAATGACGTGTATGAGGTACAAAAAATATCAAATTAGATAAGCCGGTAGGTTATTTTTTTTTTTTAGACTGACAAACGAAGAGCTTTTGGTAAGTGACACTGAAAAAAAAAGCAAACAACTTCTTGTACCACTAACACGATATTATTGCTTATAATTTCACTGACTCGCTTACCTTTCAAAACTACCGTAAAAGTTTTTTTTATGACAATATTACCAATGCACCAACCTTATGGTATGTCTTGTGCCTGGAGTTACTTGATAGCTACCAGGTCCAAGACTTTTAAACCGGAACACAACAATACTAAGTATTATCAACAAGCTACATAACTATACGGGCTTACACAAAATCCTAGCACTATGTGTGGTATCAACGGCCTATACCACCGTACTCTACCACACTATTCAATCAGTCAAAAAATTACTCAGCAAATGCAAAAGTACTATTATGCGTACTAACTTTGACTATTTTATTAATTACGACTTCAACTCAATTCTACGTTAAAATGTAATGAGGCTCTTTAAGGTCAGATTATTTAACGAACATTATTAAGATGGAAATATTAGTGGGTGCCATCGACGTAAGAAAATCAATTAAATTATCCCTTTAGATTATTATGATCAAGCAGGTGTTATACGTACATCTGTTAGATTAATATAACCGAATTACTGTTATAATTATAAATAAATATATGAGACAACATCACATACATTACTCTGATCCCAATGTAAGTAGCTGAAGCACTTGTGTTATGGAAATCGGAAGTAACGACGGTACCACAAACACCCAGACCCAAGACAACATAGAAAACTAATGGTAATCTACATCGACTCGGCCGGGAATCGAACCCGGGACCTCAGAGTGGCGTACCCATGAAAACCGGTGTACACACCACTCGACCATGGAGGTCGTCAAAATCGAATATTTAATATGAAAATTAATTATATGTATGCATCGTCGGTCTTCTCATAGATTCGATGTTAACGTATGTGTATAGAACTATGTGACACGTGGTCAATCGTCTAACAGCCAACGACTTAGGCGGCATAGAATCAAATTAATGTGTGTGTGTGTGTGTGTGTCAAATTTGTACTGCATATACATACATATATACCCATGTAGATCCAAAGTCCAGGAGGTATAAACAAAGCTGATGATGTTCAAGTAACTTTGACTATTCTGTTAGAAATTAATCATGTACCCAGTGCTTGTCCAAGACTTGATCTTCATCTTCAAATCGCCCAATCAACTCGCGACAATTGTTTTTTTTTTCGCCTCACTTAAGATGTTCAAGAGGATTATAGATGAAACGGCCCAGAAGATCTTTTAAAAATATTTTGGGGGGGGGGGGTTTAGGATACCTCTTGCATATTCTTAGGCATCGTGCTTAAGACAGTGCTGAATATAATACAAGGATGACCCAGTGGTTAGACCTCGTGAATCTTAGTCTAAGTCACACATACAATCAAGTATAATATGTTACCAGAATAATTCTGGGCTCAAGTCTCAGCTTGAGCAGAAACTGTTTTTGGAATTTTCTTTTCTAAAATTTCACTAACAGACCAAGGCCCAGGGCTTGTAGGATGTGGGTACACTGCCGTGCCTCGGAAAGTATATAAAGCCGTTGG
Source organism: Vanessa cardui (assembly GCF_905220365.1). NCBI lineage: Eukaryota > Metazoa > Arthropoda > Insecta > Lepidoptera > Nymphalidae > Vanessa > Vanessa cardui. The sequence goes on along the minus strand of NC_061132.1, from coordinate 13,429,625 downwards.
TGGTTTGGATCGGATTATTACACTGACGGATAAAAAGTCCGACTGTGTTTGGTCATACACTTGTGACTTGCTAGTAGTTTATTGGATATTAGACATCGCAATTAAATTCTTAGTGTAATATTGCGCTGTATGGACGACCTCTTCAAAACCATAATGACATATGTCAAACTAACAGAAAATTAAATATGACAAAAGCGACACTCGAAAAATCGTCATAGACGAGTAAGAATCCAATTATGGCAGACTAAAACGCTATATTATAACTAGATACGTCTGTCTGTATCTCAATCATTACCTGTATTGAATGGCACTCGATGAACCGCGCCCGCATTGTCGAGCACACTTCCTCTTACTAATTGTCTGTAACTCTATATTTGATGATTCAATAACGTGGGATCCGTTATACGAATCGTTGTAAATATATTTAATAAAAATATAAAATAACGTTATTTTCTATTGTTACTTTTTAATCGTTACGTTACGAAAATTACGAAAAAAAAATAATTAATTTTTCACCTGGCAACATTTCATTGCACTGTCAATTTAAAAAAATTGCATTCTTCTCGAATGGAATTCTAATTATGATTTGATTTGAACTTGTTAATACAGTCATTAATAATAATTTATTTTAAAACAAAAAAAATATAATAAGCAATAAGTTAAAACCGTTCAGCCATGTTAGACAGTGTCAAGTTACCACTTATTATAAATAATCATTTTATGAGGGACAAAATGAATGTCGGCGTCCTTTAGTTCAATAGAAAATTCATAATTGAAAGAACAACCAACAGTTCATTAAAATAAAAAACAAAACTTTAGAATCTGTCGGCAGTTTCGTTTCGATTTTTTTAAATAGTAACACTTAGTGTACTAGTTTTAATTCAATTATAATGTTTTTATTGCTATATTAGCGACGAATTATATGTAATAATAATAATTTTCAAACGTTAACCAACATTCAGAATCCAAATATTGAAAACGTATAATTAAAAAAAGAGAACATACTATGAATTAATCAATATCACATTTAGACAAAATACATATGTATTCTCAGATACACTATATAGACAGCTGAAAAATCTGAATAAAAAAGAAATTCTATCCAACCTCTTTCATCGTTGTGTATAAACCCTAATCTAACGCTTGAAGACCGAGCCTTCAAATAATAAAAAAAAAAACAAACCATATCGATTACCTCTTACAACCACTTTTTTCACTGGCAACAATGATTTTCAAATTTCGAATGTCGACATCTGCCGTCACTCAATAGCCGAGTATTGTCACCGTGGCTTTTTTTTTAATTTCCAATCGACAATAGGTTCGGAAATCGAGGGTGCTTAACGGAAAGTGGATTCGAATGTAAACCTTATTCGTGTATTCGTATTAATTATCTGTGTTCAATGGAAATACGGGTTTGTCTATTAAAATTTTATAAGGTTTTGTGTATGACTTTACTTAGGTTACCTACGTTAATTTGCCTAATGAATATTTAATATTGATATATTATATTGATTTATTATTACTTATAATAATTGAAAAAAAAAACTATTGTTTTATTTATGAATTAAATTTATTTGGACTAAGACCGTCTGGATAAGATATTGGATGCCACAAAGTCATCGTAATTACTAATTACATTATACCATCAAGCAATACTTAGTTGTTCCATTCCGGTTTGAAGGGTGAGTGAGCCAGTGTAACAACAGACAAAAGGAATACAACATCTAAATTCCTGAAGTCCAGGGACATAGTTATGTTTCCTATTATGCAATTGTCACTTGGCAGTGATGGCCATAAAGAAGAAAAACATATTTTTTTTATATTTATCTACATCTAGATATAAACCTCTTTGGAACAAAAGAAACTTGAGTACCAATTTTATTATTTAATTTAATGACATTAGTTCCGTATAGTTCTAAATGTGAAGTTATTGTTAAATACATGCTGACGAGCTATAATTGTTTTGTATGAGTTCCCTGTGTTGCGGCGTAGTGTTGGATTTCTTACCCGAAGTGATGAAAGCGGTTGATTTTCGAACGTATCGTATGTCGTTCGTTTTTTTTTAATTTAACTATGAATAAAAAAAAATGATTTTAGTTTTCAATGAAACCTCCTTTGCCGTTATAATATAAATTGCACTTAAAGCTTATTTTAGCTTATTAACTGATAGAATTTGAAATTGATTGTGTCTTTATTGAAAAGATAATGGGTTAGTTTAGCTTAGTTTTATTTTTTGAAAAAAAATTGCTTCAAAACATTTGGCTAACTTTGGCAGTCACTGTAGTAAGTCTGTTCTTTGAAAGTTAAGATAATCGTTTCTTGATTTATAATATTTTTGAACACCTCATATATGACCCAATGGTTGCAACACGACTTAAATAATGAATGCGGATTCAAACCAGCACAACATACTTTACATGTGTTTAAATTGCTACATAATTCCATTTCGTAGTCAACGCTTCAGGCAAATATTGTAAATAAAATCTCAATATACCATATGTTTGCCTAGGAGTCTGGGTTCAGATTATAAATAAAAAAAAAACGATAAAAACTTTTTGGACGAATTATCTCGAAACATTACAATCTATTCTTATTGTTGTTTTATAATTCCCTTTTGTAGGCAACGCTTTATTGTAAATAAAATCTCAATATACCATATATTTGCCTAAGAGTCTGGGTACAGATTATAAATTAAAAAAAAAAAAAAACATTAAAAACTTTTTGGGCGAATTAATTCCAAAACCGAATTTCTTACCCTTCGTGTACAAGCTGTATGTGTGTTCAATTTTGAAATATTCATCCATCGCAAAAACCGACTATTGTTCCCGTATTTTATTTATTAAAGAAATATGTTAAGCGTTACTTAATTAATATTGAATTGAGCAATCAACTCTTGCGCGGACTTCTTCGAAACCAGTCGAAGGCTGAAATTTTAAAATGAATTGTAATATGAGCTACGGTGTTTAATGCATTTTAAACCTTATTATTTACTAAAAAAGTCTAAATTCGAGTGTGATAATTAATTGAAAAACCTTTAATGAAATTTATGTATTTAATATATAATTGATTCAGGTTAAACGCGCTTAATTGCTTTTAGCAAGCGATTTAACTGTTTAATGTTCTAGTAAGAAACTATACTGGCAACGACTTTCATCATTGTTAGTTTTTAACCAATAATAAGACAGATAAGTAATGCTTTCACGAAGTGTTGCCATTATATTATACAAATATATTTATAAATTTGCTTATCCTAATTGTGATTTTGTTCTACTTGGTGGTAGGGTTTTAAGATCTCTTAAGCCTTTTAGCTGATTTACCCTTCAAACCGGAACTCAATGATAGAAGGATTATCTAATACTATCATATTTGTGTGTAGGTGGTACCTACACAGGCGGGCTTGCACAAAGACCAAGCCCATAAATACAAATATTGGGTAGTCTTTTATTTTTTATTTTCATGTTTGAGACTGTTTGAAAAATTATTACGTGAATTTCCAAATCTTCCAAAAAGGCGATCTTTAACCCATTTCGTTGATGAATTTAATAAATTATTCAGTATCTAATTTATATGTATAAATTGATATATTGAAATAACTTTCGAGTTCCTTGCCGGTTCTTCGTTAGAATCTACATTACAATTTGGTGATGATATTGAATGTAAATACTGTAATATCACTATTTAAAAGTATTTTATGAGAATGCAAGAGAAATCTATGATATCTATACTTCCATACTAATATTATAAATGTGAAAGTAACTCTGTCTGTCTGTCGTTCTTTCATTATCAAACCACTAAACTGAATTTGATGATATTTGTTATGAAGGAAACTTTGATTTCCAAGGAAGGACTTTTTTGCCTAACACATTACAACCAATATCTAAAATGCGACCGAAACCGTGGACAACTAAATTAAGTAAATAATAGCTATTAGTAAGAATTAAAGCAACATACTATAAGTATCAATGTATCTTAATCTTCACGATTGGATTTTACATTTAATTTATTTAGCCACATATATACTTAGGCAGGAGGAGATCCTGGAAAAACTTATAATGGTTGGCCACGTGGAGGGAAAGAGAGGTAGGGGAAGAGCGCCGTCCCGGTGGATAGACACGGTAGAGACTATGGATCTTGGGCCCAGACTTGCCTACGAATGGCAAAGAAAAGGAATGGCTGGAGGAAGGTGGTACGAAGTGTTCAGGAGCGCCACACGCATGGTGGTCACGACTGGGAAAGAAAGATACTTAGTCGAGCTAAAATTTATCAATCTTAAGGTTAACTTTACACAATACACATTATTTCTCACAAAAAAAAAACAACTCACACGGAAGCCGAAAAACGATTTCACAAACGTTACAAAAAAAACGTTTCAAACGTCAAAACTAAAAACCGCAACTGTCAAATTCGTATCCTAATCGATTAAACTAGACTCACGGAAATATCGAAGGATATTCGTCGACGAGAAATTAAAAAAAAAAAACAAAACGAACAATAGGGAAGGAAGTGTAACCGCAAGACGTCGAAATAATTCGGGCACATCCCTAATTATACGAGTCTGGTGTAATTTTGCGGCGGCCCGCTTCCGAGGGGCATACGGAATCACCACCTATATTGTGATGGTGGGTAATACCAAATCAAACAATATTAACAGTACTTAAGCCTTTTGTCCGGGGCTCGTTAAAAAACGGCTATTTTAAAATTGGAAGCAAATTAAAAACGTAATAAATTATCGGGGAACTGAATACTTGTGGTCGGATGACCATTTGTGGCGTGCAGATGGTACAGAGTATACATGCCAAGGAGATGGCATAAACTGCTTATTGTATTGAACTGGTTTAATATCTACTTAATTTACGTAGAGTCGAGATGGCCCAGTGGTTAGTACGTGTATATTTGCACCGATGATTGTGGGTTCAAACCCACGCAAGCACCGTTGCGTATATTCATGTGCTTAATTTGTATTTATAATTCATCTCGTGCTCGGCGGTGAAGAAAAACATCGTGACGAAACCTACATGTGTCTGTTTTCATAGCAGAATTTCTATGAATTCCACCGAACCGCATTAGAACACTATGGTGGAATATGTTCCGAACCTTCTCCTCTAAGGGAGAGGAGGCCTTAAGCCTAGTAGTGGGACATTTACAGGCTGTTGCTGTTGTTGTTGTTTGCTATCTAATACGTAATTGCTTGCTTATAAAGATCTCGGGTTTTTCTGCCAAGGAATTCCGAAGTAGCCCAAAGCTTAAAAGGTATCGATCGTAACTGTTTATTATCCTTAAGGGTAATTAATAATAGGATATTTATTATTTATCTCAAGCAACCACTCTGTGGAACTAGCTTTCGCCGGCGACTTTTTCGAATCGATACGACATGGGAACCTTCAAGAAAGGAGTACGCACTCCTTAAAGGCCGGCAACGTATCTGCTAGCCCCCTGGTGCTGCAGATGTCCATGGGCGGTGGTAGTCACTTTCCATCAGGTACGTTCAGCTGTAGTAGTATTTCCATTGGAGTTGGTATGTCTTCATTAAGATTTGACCAAGAGAACGTAATCAGATAACTTGTGAAGAATATTTATACATGGTTAGAACCATGTATAAAGTATTCTTCACAAGTCTATGACCGATCACAATGTCGGAAAAATCATATAGAAACAAGTATTCGTTGCGTGTTAAAATGGCGTTTTGGATGTTGTCAAAGTCTTTATCAGAACATTGGAGGTGTTATTCAAGTGATCGTTAATAAATAGACATATGAGGACCTCGCGGTCCAGTGGTGTGTACACCGGTTTTCATACTCCACTCCCGGGTTCGATTTCTGGTCGAGTCGATGTAGATTATAATTAGTTTTCTATGTCGTCTTGGGACCGGGTGTTTGTAGTACCGTCGTTACTTCTGATTGTTCATAACACAAGCTTTATCTACTTACATTGGGATCAGAGTAATGTACGTGATGTGGTCTCATATTTATTTATGAATCAATAACAGTTTGTCTGTGTATCAGAACTATTAACTTATTAAACTGTTTTATCTTTTATTTTTATTCGTCTCTCCATTGTACCGCACATATGCCACTTCCAAAATATTTCATGCTCATTACCACATGAATAAATGTAGTGCATACAAGTTAGATTTAAGATAAGTGACTATTTAAGGCCTCAATACATTCAAGACTTAAGGCTCACTGAGATGATTTTTTCTTTTAATTTACGAGCTTAATTTGCGATTATGCTCCGAGATAAGACGATGGAATCTGCGTAAGAAAGGATCTGTCGGCGTTGAATGAGACGTTTAATTTGTGATTAATTATTTACACTTGCAACCCTAAGTAGGATATTAATGAGCATTAATAAAACGTATTTGACTTGTTAAATTACATGTAAATAGCGACCCGACCCGACTTCACACGGGTGCATATTTTTTTTTTTTTTGTTACTTTTTTCCGATATGACTAACAATTGTCTTTCTATGAGAACTTATTTACAGAAACACCTTAATAAATTACATACTTAACCCTCTGTCGATTAGTGAAAACCGAATGAAAATCCGATCAGTATTTTTGAAGTAGGTTTATCGCGAACATACAGACAGACATGGGGTACTTTGATTTATAATATATAGTGATTAATTTGATGATTATTTTTACTTGATGGTAGGGCTTTGTGCAAGCCCGACTGTTTTGGTACCACCCATTCATCAGTTATTCTACCACCAAACAACAGTATTCAGTATTGTTGTGTTCCAGTTTGAAGGGTGAGTGAGTCACTGTAACTACAGGCACAAGGGACATATTATCTTAGTTTCCAAGGTTAGTGGCGCATTGATATTTAAGGAATAGTTAATATTTCTTACAGCGGCATTGTCTATGGGTAATGGTGACCACTTACCACCAGGTGGCCCATCTCGTCCGCCAACCTAGGTATACCATAAAAAATTGATTCTGTAATTAGAGGTGTTAAGAGACTCACGAATTATGATCGAGTCCAAAGCTACATATCAGTATGTTTGTAGTACATAGTTTAATTCCCTACCAAGTGCCCTAATAACTGATCTATCTCATATCTTAAATAAGATTTCATTATTTCGTAATTAAGAACGGATTCTAAGCGGATGATAATATCAAGATGAGTAATTAAAGATTTGAATAAAGGAAATTCAATTTAGGTTAAATTAGGTGAAACTATTAGACCGCGTGCATCTTAAGGAAATTGCGCTTTCAAATCCAGGCCACTTCATTTTCAAGTGCATAATTTGTGTTTATAATTCATCTCGTGAAGAAACATTGTGAGGATAAAAATTCAAATGATTAGCGTGTTGAAAGACGTTCCAAACCTCCTAAAGTCTAGTTATATTTAGTAGATTATCTCAAGACTAAATTTCGAATCGTTGATAATATCGATTTTGTGTATTTGATGTTATTCGATAAAACGTGTTCATAACAAGATATAGTACGACACAACTTAGGTGTAGCATCGGCAAAATAAAACCGATGACTGCCAATTCATACGATCAATAGAAATAGCTTTCTATCGTGCCATTCGACGCTATTCGTCGCTATAGATTCTCGCGTCAGTTCAATCCGAATAGTGCATGTAAATCGACGTGTCAAATTGACGAATATAAGTCATATGATATTACAAGTTATTACGTTTGTGCAAAGATCATATTCACTTAAGAAATAAATATTGATAATTTGGGAGAGCGTACTTAATTCGGATGTGATCGGTTTTACGAATTTTTCCGATGCTTCATCTAAGTTGTGTACCTACTATACTTATTCATTATTGTCATAAGCTCTATCGATGCCTTAAAAATCGATACGAAATGGTTTATTAAGTAGAACCGGGTGCTGCGTTGAGTTAGTCGATCGTCAATTAATATTAACTTGGAATCTGTGGGATTCCGCGCCGCTGTCCGAATTTTATAGCGGCGGGCGCCACCCAAGCCGCGCGACAGGGGCGCCTGTGGAGTTGATATTGGTAGTTTTACCTTTCAAAACTCCCTAGCTTATAAGTAAAGGTACGTAAAAGTGACTTAGTCTTAAATACTTAAATTAGAACATACAATAACACATAAGTACATATTAAATTTGGAGAACATCTTTGTTTTGCAATGTAAAGCGCAGTAATACAATAATTCCTTGAAATGTTTATTATAAAGAAGGTCCTATAGTTTTACCCAATATCTATTCAAAGTGATAGTAGTTTTTCAACTTAGCAAGTTAAAATAAACATGGTTTTAACAAAGTGTAAAAAAAGTTACAAACAATTTAAAGTTGCTTTAAATATATACAGTAACTCTGTTTAACTGTCACTCTTTCACGTCAAAACCTCTGAACCGAATTTGATGAAATTTGCTGTAAAGCAAACATGAGCTTCAATAAAGGACACAAGGTACGTTTTGTCTAACACATGACAACCAACTCTCTAAAATGCAAGTGAAGCCTCGGGCGCCAACTCGTATTAGTATAAATACATATAGCTTTTCATTTAATATAAATTTAAATTCAAATTGTTTATTTGAAAGTACAATATCGTCTCCACGGGCGTGCAGTGCGAGCGCGGCGCCTAGGCCACAGCGAGCGGCGCGTTGTGCCGGCGTGCTCCATTATTTATACGCGCCCGGCACAACATAACATAACATAACGTAACACAAACGCACGGGCACAGCACAAACGCGCCGGCCTCGGTGTTGCCGAGCATTGCAAGATGCTAGTATGAAATGTTTTACCTCTCCCCTCTGCGAACCTAGGTCGATTTTCTTTTATGGTAACCTAACTAGGAAATGTTAGTAACTATAATACACGATTTTAAATTAACATGGTTATTTTTATTATTAAAGTTATTCATTTCGGGATATTTACCATGACACGAGACTCGTGAACAAGACATTCGTAGATAATGTCGAAATATCGAGCTCCACCGAACAAAAATAAAAAAACATGGTAAATATCCCGAAATTAATAACTTTAATAACTATAATAAACTTTAACTTGAACAGTGGATTTGTTAATAAGGTAGGTACATACAACAACAGCCTGTAAATTCCCACTGCTGGGCTAAAGGCCTCCTCTTCCTTTGAGGTGAAGGTTTGAAACATATTCCACCATGCTGTTCCAATGCGGGTTGGTGGAAGACACATGTGGCAGAATTTCTATGAAATCTGTCAGATGTAGGTTTTTTCACCGCCGAGCACGAGATGAATTATAAAGACAAATTTAGCACATGAATCAGCGGTGCTTGCCTGGGTTTGAACCCGCAATCATCAGATAAGATGCACTCGTTCTAACCACTGGGCCATCTCGTCTCACTTGGGTAGGTACATAGTTGTAATTAATGTAAATGATAAAGGAAGTACTTACTATGATATACTAAATTCAACAATCAAGAACTCAAGATAGGTAATCATCAATTTTTAAGAAACAAATATTTTAAAACAGAGGTTTCAAACTTCTGCTTGGAACGAAGTTGCCTTCTACCTATATAATATTATGTAATAAATAACATACTCGATTAAATTAATTAAAAACGTTTCAATATAAATACTTCATTAATAGTTAAAGGTAAAATGCGTAAGAAAACACAATAGGAATGTCAATGACGTCGATCTGTCAATTTCTATCATTTCAAAAGTATAACATTCAGAGAAATTGAAAGATTCTCTTTTAAAATTGAAAAACTTACTTACACGACAAAATCGTTATTATGCTATTAAAGGAAAAGTATCAATTTCAATAACATTTAAGTAGTCAATAATAGCCTTTATTTAGCAATCTTACACAATACATTTTTCTCTGATATTACAGGAAAGTTGGAGGTTATACTTTATTAGTTTCACCAAAATTATATAGGCTGCCCGGCATAGCCCTACATTTGCCACAAAGTATGATCTTGTATTTCATGAAAAAACCTGCTATTCCTTTTAATTCATCCACCTACATCTTTATTAATTTAAAAAAAAAAACATATATATGTATAATATAGTATTAAAAACTGTCAGCAAATACTATGGCAACCGGTTGAACGGTATAGAAGTAGTCGTGTTCTAGCGCCATCTAGTGGTGAGTTACAAGAAAATTTAAGAGATATTTTTTTCTATGAAATACACCAAAATTCATGCATTTTTTTTAAACAGATACCTACCTAAGTTACTCAATGTAGGTATAGGATTAAGGGACGGGCAGAGGACAGAGATTTACAGGGATAGTATTGAATGTAGAACGAATGTAGGGTACCTACGCCCTGCAGGGTTCTCGACAGGAGCTCACATTACCCTTATTGAGGGTAATGACCTCTATTAATAATAAATCTTTGTTTTTTTTTTAATTTTGCGTGTAACAGAGACTGCGTATAAAACAGCCTCTACATGTAGTTCGAACTGTTACTTTGTATGTAGTTAATTTTAGATTATATTTGAAATTTAACTGCACTTACTTTCCGAGGTTTGTGACCACCTGTCGTGGTCAGTGTCGTCGACTCGTGACCACAACAGGTGTAAAATGTAATATTAAAAATAAAATATTTGATATCGATTAAATTATAAATATGATATACTCACAGAATGAATACATATAACTTATATATAGGTAGGTACTATTGGCAAAGATAGTTAAGCAATTTATTTATAGTCATGTTTTATACTTTACATAAATTTCAAATAAATATCTAATTTATACATTAAAAATAAATGTTGCCAGTGGTGAAAATTTTCATGATCAATTTTAATTTATTTCATTCAATATCTTGTCGTCATCATTATTCCCTTGCCTTTATTTATTTGGAGAGCAATACATTTTCATTGTCATTTTCATTCAACAAAAAAAAAATTCTCTAACCAAAATAAGAAAAAAAAATACAGAGACACTTTATTTTTATTATTAGGGCATTGTTGTAAAACAAGTATATGGCACTTGAAGGTAAGAAAGAAGTATTAATCATTCCTTACATCATCAATGCCCCACCAACCCTGGGAACTACAATGTTATATCCCTTATGCTTGTTACACTGGCTCACTCACCGTTCAAACCGGAACACAATTAAGTTGTTTAGCGGTAGAATAATTAATGAGTGGGTTGTACCAACCCAGACAGGCACAAAGTCCTACCACCAAGACAACGTAACACAGAAAAAAAGGTGCAATAACTTACTTAAGTAACTACTGGCTTAAAAAACAAAGTGTAACCATTAAAAAAAACTTAATAATTATTAACGCCTGTACGCATGCTGGCTACCGACTGCGGCTTATCGAGTAACCCAATCAGACATGAAGTAAAAATGTTACTGTGAATACCGACAAATTTTATCTAACTATAGGTAAGGACACTGACTCAAACAGAACTGCCCTACCTGACGTTAATTTATTTTGACATTTGATAAAAATATACATCAATGTTGCCTACTAATAAAAAAAATCTAGAAAAAATTAAAAAAAAAAAAACTTTTTTAACCAAACAAAACCAAAAAAAGTTTTTATTTAAATTGAAAAAAAAATATATATAGCAATTTCTCTGTGCCTTGTTTTTCCAACTGTCAATTTGTTTCGAACTAGATTGCCTTAAAAGATTCCCCGACGAACCCATGCTCAAATCATATCGTATTAACCAAAGTTTTTGAGATCATTTTCAATTCAAACCTACAACCGATCAAGATACAAAACCAGTGAAACCGATAGCTAATGAAGTTTCTGTGTAAAGTAAAGCCGATTAAAAAAAAAACAGCCGTCATAGATCCCATGTCACAAGCATGTTTCCTAACCGAAACATTGTAACGTGATATCGGACACGAAAGAGGTTGGATAGAAAAATTAAAAAGTTATAAGTTCATCCGGCCGTGCGACAGCCCCGTCGGTGAAAAAGAAAGGGAGCTAATTAAAAAAGTAACATTCCAAATTTAAATGTCTATCAATAATCGGAATCGATAAGTTTTAGAATGTTTATATTAAGTACTTACCTATACATTTGATTTATTTATTGATTATATAATCGTTCTATTTTCAAAATTAAATAGATATTTAAAAATATGATGATTATTAAAAATAAATATAAAATTTAAAAAAAGAACGGAATAATTATAAATTAGGTCACAGATGTAAAATGGTTCAAATCGGTTCAACTAATAATGGTTACGGTAGCATTTTATTCGCTTTTCAAATATAATTTGAACTCTAAGCTGCGTAGCGTAATAATAGTACTTTCTTACAAACATAAACATATGTTTCGACGATCGTTAAATAGTTTGACTCAAAACCATGATAAAATGATTCTGGCCTAATTAAGTTACGATAGAATTTAATTAATTTAGGGTTCCGCAGATATCATGTCCTTAAAAGTTACTTGTTCATAATTTAAAAGAACGTCCACGAATTACAGTGCCTTGTCGTGCGTAGAGAAAAAAAAACATATTTTAAAATTACCATTCGAATTTCGAACACTACCAATAGTATCCCGCCAGCTATGACGAACTATCAAAATACGATTCCAGTATAATCCAACATCAACCAATAGTAACAGTGCGCACAAAGAACAGAAACTAGGTGTTAAATTTAACACCACTATCTACATTTAAAAACCAACCTAAACACAAATAAATAAGATACAGTTTTGATAAACACATGCCTCACAATGGAATTAAATGAGCGAGCAAGAAGAAGTCCTATTCCGTTGTAATAAAGTCGATTGATCTTTTCCAGCCTTATGAATAGCAATACGGTTATAGGCGTCAGTTTTCACACCTCATTGTGTCAATGTGATTTCAACTTTATTACCTTTTCGTACGGTTCAATATTGATTTAAATTGATAGTTATTTTATGATGTTTTCGATATTAAGGTTTAAAGGTGTCGTATTTCTCGCCTCTGGTGTGAAGGGTCGGATTCCTGGTTTCTGATTGGTAGATTAACCCTGGTTCAGGCTAGGTGTTGATTAATAGATATTGTATATGTATCCATGTTTTCGTTCCACATATTGTATCAAGGCGAATTACAAAGCAAAATCGCAGTTAAAAATTAATTTTTCGATCACAAATTCATACCCACGAAGACTATTCAATCAAATTACACAATTTTTATAAAATGAGTGTGTGTAATTATACGTTTTTATTCTAATACCATCAACAACAACAACAACAGCCTGTAAATTCCCACTGCTGGGCTAAAGGCCTCCACTCCCTTTGAGGAGAAGGTTTGGAACATATTCCACCACGCTGTTCCAATGCGGGTTGGTGGAATACAATAAATTGGTTTCCTCACGATGTTTTCCTTCACCGCTGAGCTCGAGATGAATTATAAAGACAAATTAAGCACATGAATCAGCGGTGCTTGCCTGGGTTTGAACCCGCAATCATCGGTTAAGATGTACGCGTTCTAACCACTGAGCCATCTCGACTCTTAATACCATCGCCCGGTCCTTATTCTATATTCATAATTCACTCAAGCTGTTAAAAACTACTCACTCTCGTAAACAAACGTCATAAACTATTAGCGACATTATCGATACTAAGTACAACGTAATAAGTACCTACTTTACTTACTAAGACCTTACCTAATAGTTCTGTTAGTCTAATTTACCACTAGTAGACAACCCAAATATATTATAATCATTTTACATATTCATTAGGTACCTATTACTTATACTAAGTAGATATCAAACTTAAAACACAATTTGTAGTAGTATTAGTATAGTAGGTAGTAGTACCTAGTATTTGCCCGTGGTTTCGTTACGTTTTAGAGTTGACAGTCATGTGTCAGGCAGACCCTATGTCCGTTCTTTAAGTTCAACTTTGCTTCATACCAAATTTCATCAAAATCGGTTCAGCGGTTTGATATCGAAAGAGCCACAGACAGATAGACAGAGTTACTTTCACATTTATAATATAAAATTAATAATATATAATAAAGATAATTTTTAGAACCTTATGACATAGTTTTATACTTCTCTAAAATATAATTAAATAGTAGTTATACAAGTAAATAATTATTTCACTTAAAAAGAATAAACACGAACATTAATCTCACTCGAAGCGTAGTGTAGACTTCAAAGACAGTAGTAACAGGCGTTTAATGTCCGTTGTCGCCCTGCAGGTGACGCCATCTTGTAACTGTACGCACAAAGTATCATTAACTGCATTTTGTTGTAAATCTATTAAAGTAGATGTATAGAACAGTGGGAAGTACAGAATTATGCCTTAGGCTTTATTAATGTAAAAAAACTTGGTCAAGCAAATTGACATTGTCATCGTTTGACAGAAGTAGCCATTTTGTGTCAATGCCTGTTAGACTAAAGTATATTTTTGTTAGTAATAACATATAAATAAATACGTAATGCTTATCGTATATTGAATCAGACTTAAGAATCTACTTATTAATTGTCCAAAATTGGCAAAAATACGAAAATAAAAACACATCACTAACATTCATTTATATTTTTAATTTGAATAAAAACTTTTTCATCAAACCTCTTTCGAACGTTTGTCTTATCGTCATACAAACACTAATAACATAAAAAAAAAACTTAAATCCTAGCAAAAGTCAAAGGTACCCAAACGTAAACCATAGTCCATAAGATACACACACATTTACGAGGAGTATTTTCTTAAATTCCTTTAGATCCCTGCCGTAAGTCAGGATGAAGGGCGGCGTAGAGGGATCAATTCAGGGGGGTGTAATCGCCTTACAGGACATTATACTGCGGCTACTCGGTACGAGTGAAATTAGAATGTTTTGTCCAGGGTAAGACTTACCGTGGAAGCTGGTCTTTGTAAATATATACTGAAGTTATGATAGTTTAAACTAGGCATAGTAATCGGGTTTCTTATTATTTTAAGTTAATATAACTTAGGTATTATTTTCTATTTAAATCTTCTTTTTATGGTATAGGTTGGCGGACGAGCATATGGTCCACCTGATGGTAAGTGGTTACCATCACCCATAGACAATGACGCTGTAAGAAATATTAACTAGTCCTTAAATCGTCAATGCGCCACTAACCTTGGGAACTAAGATATTATGTCCCTTGTGCCTGTAGTTACACTGGCTTACTCACCCTTCAAACTGGAACACAACAATACCTACTCTATGGATGATGGTGACCACTTACTATCGGGTGGCCCATATCCGCCAACCTATTCCATATAAAAAAAATATACTTTGTTGTGCACTTAATTCAATATTCGAGTCAAATTATTGACACAAGTAAAATATAAATTAAGTTTTGAACTTATGTTAGTATTTTGATTATCATTACGTAGTTATAAAACAAAGTCGCTTACCGCTGTCTGTCCCTATGTATGCTTAGATCTTTAAAATTTCGCAACGGATTTTGATGCGGTTCTTTTTAATAGATAGGTAGAGTGATTCAAGAAGTTATATATGTATAAAACATGCACATTATAGTAGATAATGATTGAAAAACTGTGTAAGACATTCTACAGTATATTTATTATCAGCATTGCAACTGTGCGAAGCCGGGTCGGGTTGCTAGTTAATACTATTTCCAAAAGATAAGACGAACTCTACCGACTGCAGAACAGTTACCTTTCCGTTTCTAAATCTTAGGCTTAGTTGTCAAAATCCGTATAAATATTACGTTTCTAAGTTACAAATAAATGTGGATATCGTAAAATTCCCTCGAAAGCCGTTCGTAATGGCGCAATAATAAATAAATGCTAGACTCGTTCTGAGGGTTTGAGGTTCGGATCTGCATTGCGCATTACACAGAGTATATATACTTATTCGTCATATTCTAGCAGCTTAACTGTACAGTACAACACAACTTAGATGTAGCATCGGCTAAATTCGTAAAACCGATCACATCCGAATTGATTACGCTATCCCAAATTATCAATATTTATTTCTTAAGTGAATATGATCTTTACACAAACGTACTAGTAATATCATATGACTTATATTCGTCAATTTGACACGTCGATTTACATGCACTTGCTTTCTCGTGTTGTACTGACGAGAATCTATAGCGACGAATAGCGTCGAATAGCGCGATAGGGAGCTATTTCTATTGGTTGTGTGAATCGGCATTAATCGGTTTTATTGAATTTGCCGATGCTACATCTAAGTTGTGTCGTAATATACTTGTCAAACATTGTGTAACACAATTGCGTTCAGATCAGCTTTGTTTAACACTTGTACACTTCCGTACAAAACTGTTTGATACGGTACAGTTATGGTCAAAAGTGTCTTTGTCTCAGGTAGACTAAAAACAACTTGAAGCTATATTCATGCTAGAGAGTTTATACCTAGGTACAGTTATGCTCAAAAGCTGTTTTAAATTAATTACTTAATGTACAATGGTGTTCACAGCGATTTCATTCGATAGTAGCTTTAATCGAATTCTTTTTTTTTTCTTCTTTAAATGATTTGTCTGTTGATGTATCTATAAGACTTTATAGACAAATGTGTTCTTTTTTTTCAGATGGTATGTGTTTTAAAATTGTTTAAGAGCCTAGGATGATAGGAGCTAGAGTTTCAGTCTCGTTCAAAGACATTTCAATCGACTTAGCTAGTCAACAGGAGCACCGAGAGCCGGCGCTATCTCGGCCAACGTCTAAACCCTACAAAGGGACAATATTACTATGGTTTTGGTTTCAACTATATATGTATTCTAACAATATATACTTAGGTGATAATATCCATTCATCTCTTTCAGACATCTGCGATTTGAAATTGGAAAGAAAGAGACAGAGCATTGTGTTACTTCTATTGTAATGTTAAGTTTTACTAGGGTGTTACTGTTGTTCAAAAATGACGATATATTTTAATGGAATCATAAAGGAATACCAAGTTTGAGTGACTTATTCCACCATTGTGTTCCCATTCCATCATATTGAATGAACGTCATCTGCCTAATAATGAATTTGAACACAGACGTTTTATATAAAACGTCGCAAAACCATTTCTTAGCCTGCAAGGGACAGTCGGGTACATAATACCGAACGTTGCCTTTAATTCAGGACCAACACGTTTATATGTAGGTACAATAATCCGCACAAGTGTTTGAAAATACAAAAACGTTGACGACCGTTTGGAATGTATTCGAAAAACGAATGTATTCCATTTTTGAAATGTTCTTATTCGTATGTAGACGAGTACGCATTTTTGTATTTAGAAGATATTCGAATCCGAATATTCCATTTGGTTAATGTTTGAATGTCCACAAGCAACTTTGGTCGCTACGTGTACAATCGCGTACAAACCACAAACGTGCGGTGGAATGTGGGGAGACTCACCCTCTGTGACGTCCTGTCACTGACAAATGGCCCGGAGGAGAGCTCGACCCGAACACCCTCTTGAGGCTCGCAGTGTGGTCACATGTCTTGCTTAGATATTTATTCTTCTATTCATACATCAAAACTCATTTCTGATCTTGTATGATAGATTATTATTACTAAAGAAATATTAACACGCTGAATACATTAATTAATCATTGGGTAGTTTATACTTAGTATTTTTGTGTTCCAATATGAAGGGTGAGAGAGCCAGTGTAAAGATTATAACATCTTAGCTTGTCCAAAGATTGTTAGTACATTCGCATTGGAAACAACGGTTTGCCAAAGTCAAGCAAGTAAATACTTGAATAGCATTAGATAAAATTATGAAAAATATCTAGAATACGAAAACAAGACCATTCCGATGGAACAAGACCGTGAGCCAAGTCAGGAGGGTGCTATAATTTCATAGGACGGGCGTCGGTCGTCGCTTATCTCGGGCGCTGGCTGCAGGCGCCGCGAACATCGCCTCTAACTCCCCCCCACCCCCCACGGCCCACCGCACCGCCATGGATATTGGAAATTTCGATACAGACCACATACTTTAGCATCGGATCTATCTATATTTTTTATTACTAGTAATATTTAAGTCGGAGTCTTTTGGGTGATTTTGTTGGACTTATTTTACGAGTATATTTAATACATACCCCTCCCTTTACGAAAGATGAAATTAATTAACACCATGTATAAGATATTGAGTTTGAATAAAATCAGTCGTAAAATATTCGTATTTGATCTTTTATCTATATCTATATGAGTATATCTGTGACACGATAAGAAAATCTTGATGTCAGTATGTAAGTTTGATTTTATAATATTAATTAACTTTAATATTAATTAACGTTTCACTTCAGCTTGGCACAGGTTTCAAATACAGAACAGGTATAACACAGGCTGAAGCTTTCTACCAGTAATTTTTAAATTGGATAATTTCAGAGATTGCCTTTTATGCAAACAATCAAATTTTACTTTTTAATGTCAGTATTGATTAAAAATGTTCGACAATTTTTGAAGGTTACGTATAACTACGTAGGTGAATAACACACAACCGGTCAATAAACGTAACTACCAACATTAACAATTAAATTTCAGTCCTTTTAAATGAAAACAATAATTGGACCTTCAAATTTACCTCTTCGCCTTATATCTATTTAAAAAAATTAAATTCTTAATTTGAAATATTTTGGTACATGAAAGAACGCCTTTGTATTTAACTCAATCGTTACACATATAGAGATATATGAAAAGGTGTTTTTTGTATGATATAGGTAGGTAGATTTTTGGATGAATAAATGGGCCAGCTAATGGTAAATAGTCACCACCGCCAACAGAACTGTCGCACAAAATGTTAACCAGTCCTTACATCGTCAATGCGCCATCAACCTTGGGAACTAAGATGCTATGTCCCTTGTGCCTGTAGTTACAATGGTTCACTCACCCTTCAAATTGGACCAACATAACACTGAGTACAGCCGTAGAATAACTGATGTGTTTGTGGTACTCTCAAGATAACTTTTTACTTAATATAAAATACTTTGTATAATTTATAAATTATATGAAGAGTGAAGTGAAATATGTATAAAAAAAAAATTCAAGATTTAACCCGCAGATAGTAACAGGTGTTGTGTCTCTCGTAAAACGCAATCGATACTTGTTAAAGAAACTAGCTAATAAAAAATTAATGAGTTCTGTGCACGAGTGCCCTTACGCCCTGCGCGAGACATTGAATAATGTGACGACACATTACCTCGCAACGCGGACATGCCTCGCACACACACACAGACATCTAACATGCTATTACGATAAAGCAGGGGTACATTTTGTATGTACAAACATATATAGTTACAGATTTCCTACCTTAAAAGCTTTCTTACTCAGATACAGAATGAAGTATTTAAAAATGGAATTCCAATTTCAAAATCGCTTACGCATAAAAAAACGAGAACATTTCAATCTGGGTCAAACAAATTCCAAATTCAAAAAACAATTGCACCGAAATCAAAATTGAAAAATATTCTAATTTCAAAATCATATTAAGAAAATGAATAGAAATAAAAATTAAATGGGCCAACGATATGATTTCCAAATTTAAAAACCATTTAAAGACATAACGACACGACAAAATACGTTAGTCGAGTCGAGGTGTACCTAATTCTATTTTCAAAAGTATTGAAATAACACTCACATACAAAACAATTTAATACAGTATTATTAATAAGTTTAAAACCTAGGTTTGCAATAAAAAAATTCAATGATGATAAAGATGATTTGATCATTTAATGTCACTATGATGATATAACTTCATATTCCACCCAGAAACGAATTACATATTATTATTATTTTTAATATTTTTACATTTCAATCAACTATAAAATTCGGAAAAAGAATAACATTAGAACTGACTGCAATATTTGGTTTTAATTAAACACATATTTTTTATTTTTATTTATAGGAGAATTTGTAATTCGTCGAAATTCGAAGATTAAGTATTACTACCTTAAATAAAAGTCTTTGTTGAAAACAAAAAAATCATTATAATATAATGTCCGAAAACGTCGATAGATACAACTTTTTTTTTCCAATGAACTTAATTATATTATTTAATTTTTGTTACTTTATTTGTATTTGTTTATTTTCTTAAAACGTACCTATAGTTCTGTATGATTAATGCAGACTCCATTATCCTATTGGAAACCGCATCTAAGTATTTGTAGTCTACAAAGAATAACGCAGATTCCATTGAAATGTTGTATATATCTGCGTTCCGTGTGTCTGGGTGATAATCCATAATGCACACAGCGTTATGTACTAAGACCTTCTTTTAGAGGCGCTGCATTATTCGTCAAAGTTTTATGTAGTTATATGTAGTAATACTCGATCGCCCATTGGTCAAAATTCAACAACATCAGTCTAATAATTTCCCACTGCTGGGTTAAGGCCTCCTATCCCTTTTGAGGAGAAGGTTTGGAGCACATTCCACCACGCTGCTCCAAGGATTGGTGGATTCGCATGTGGCAGAATTTCTTTGAAATTAGACACGTGCAATCTGCACGCGATGTTTTCCTTCACCGCGGAGCTCGAGGTGAATTATAAACACAAATTAAACACGTGGAAATTTAATGGTACTTGCCTGAGTTTGAAGCCGCAATCTTAGGTTAAGTTTCACGCGTTCTAAGCACTCCGCCATCTCGGCTCAGAATTTGTCTTTACCTAATTAATTGCTGATAAAAAAATAGGATATATATTCGAATAATAAGAATAACGAGGCTCAGCTGGACCTATATGACAGTAAAATATAATATCAAAACGGGAAATTGATTGTCAAGCTTGACATGACGTATATTGTTATTGTTAATTTGAACGCTTTTTTTTTATTCCTTACATCGTCAATGTGCCACTAACCTTGAGAACTAAGATGCTTTGTCCCTTGTGCCTGTAGTTACACTGGCTCGCTCACCCTTCAAACCGGAACACAACAATACTGAGTGCTGTTATTTGGCGGTAGAATAACTGATGAGTGGGTGGTACCACCAAGAAAACGTTAATTATGGTGTTTTATTTATTTTATAAGTATAATGTATTATTTTTAACTCATATCACGTGTAATGTTTATATGTAAAGTTGATTTCCCAATAAGATTGTTTGTATACTATATTTAAATAAAAATTCGCTGTGCAAATACAACTTCTTTATACATATCTTATTTTCTCGCGCTTTCACGATGGCACTCGAGATGACACATGCATAAATACACAGATAATATATATTTATATTCATATAAAATATAAATCGAATACTAATTAATATTTTACCATAGATCTGCGTACAATACATTATGTATTAATAATTCTACATAATTTCGTAAATTAATCTAAATCTTAAGCTCATACTCACTGGCGCTCCATAAAACTGTAACAAAAAGTCATAGTGTATAGTTCACAATCGTGAACGAAACGTGTGGACTCACAGTGTACTGTGTAACAAACTCATTCTGGAAGTAAAAACTATTTAACTCTTTCTTTCTCTCCTTGAACTCTATACTCTTTTACAGATCGCTTGCGAGCAATATGCTTAAAAAGTGGAACAACATTGACGTATTGATATGTACATAGATTCAAAAGCAATTAACTTAAGTTTGTATGACGTCAAGACGTCGACATGAAATCGATATTGATGAGAAACTAACTTAACGTCCAACCTTTTTTTAAGTAATTTATTTTGGCGTGATATGAAAAAACGTATGGGAATGTTAAAAATATTTCTTTATATAGATACATTTATTACAATTATATATTTAAAAAACGTATATCTCGTTGGTGTATCCGATTTTATACAAGTGTTAACGATTTTATAACGTCATTGGTATGACTGTATAAAATAATACAAGATGTTTTCCCGCAAAAACTAATTATGAAAAAAAAACAAAAGAGAGCGCATGGAACGACAATAGGAGATTTTTGATAATAGGATTTTTAACTTCATGAGAATAATATTTTAATAAATTTTAATAATAATTGTATTCATTAGGAATAAATATATTTGATGCGATGATTGACATGGTATGGTACTACATGATGAAGTGCCCTCTAAACCGTCAATTAAGTCGCTCATACCTAATAGACAAATTCACACCTAACCTTATCTAACAATGTATAATACGACACAAGTTAGATATAGCATTGGCAAAATTCGTAAAACCGATCACATCTGAATTAAGTACGCTCTCGCAAATTATCAGTAGGTATTTATTTCGTATGTGAATGTGTGTATATGATCGTACAAACGTAATAACTCGTAATATCATATGACCTAATATATTCGTCAATTTGACACCTCGATTTACATGCACTTGCTTCCTCAGGTTGAACTGACGCAAGAATCTATAGCAACGAATAGCTTCAAATGGCGCGATAGGGAGCTGTTTCTATTGGTTGTGTAAATCGGCAGTAATCGGTTTTATTGCCCGATGCTACACCTCAGTTTTGTCGTAATATACTAATGAGTAGAACGTCAAACTTGGCGTTTATTCAACAGATTTTTACGAGTTTAGAAAGCTATGGACAGGTTTTTGTTTTAATTTAGTTCAATTGTAAGCTGACAATGTCTGTCAACACGTTTTGCATTTGTTTTTTTTTTTATATACAGCCATAACGCCACTTTCTCTCCGCCAGTAAATTTCTGTTCTCTGAAATTAATTAAGTACAATTAATTAATTAAAAACCTTCAAAAAAAGATCGTAGTCGTAGTCGTACTACTTCCTTAACGGCCGGCAACGCACCTGCAAGCCCCTTGGTGTTGCAGATGTCCATGGGCGGTGGTGATCACTTTCCATCAGATGAGCCTCCTTTGCTTGCTCGTTTGCCCCTTATAACATAAAAAAATGTACTCTTAATTTTATGCACATAATTTTCTATCATCTACTAATGGAGCTCTTCGAAATAAGACCATGACCAATATTCTACGTGCTGTTATGGTCCCATAATCACTAACACTATAATCAGCTTACGCTATTAATAAATGAGATATTTTATTCCAAATTTAAATGTTGATAGTTTAAATTCGTGTCGTCATTATAATTTATTATTAATAAGTACATATATTATTATTGATTTATTGTAATTAATGATTTAAAATAAGGAAGCTAGGAATAACTGGAATATTTTCATACTAAATTTACTGAACACATTTTTTAGCAAATTATTATAGATACAAAGGAAGAATATAATATACCTCAAATACGAATAATATATCGAAATATAACTAAGGACATAATGCATAATGTACCAGCCTGCAAATTTTGGGCCTGTGCACCGTTAAGGAAAATTATTTTTGGAGCTGCTAGAAGAATATCTCATGAGCAAAGTATATTATTTTATATGTCGAGCAACCGAAGAATCTCCATGCACTTCACATGCAAAATATAGTAAATACTGATAATTTTAGAGGTTTCTGAATCTATGTCATAAATAAACACATTTGCGCTTACATTGAATTGACTGAACCCTACGAAATAGATAATAATGTGAGTCCGCGATGGTATATATCTGTCTATTAGGGATACAACAACAACAAGAAAAAAATATCCTGTAAATTTCTCAATACTGGGCTAAGGCCTCTTCTCCCTTTCGAGGAGAAGGTTTGGAACATATTCCACCACGTTGTTCCAATGCGGGTTGATGGAATACAAATGTGGCAATGTGTTCTATGAAATTAGACACATGCAGGTTTCCTCACGATGTTTTCCTTCACCGCCTAGATAAATTATAAACCCATGACAATATTTTTTTATCCTTTGTTTAGCATCAATAATGCCGTTCGAAGCCGGGCCGGGTCGCTAGTATCTTACATAAAAATCGTTTGGGGAGTGATATTTGTGTCGACGTGAAGATACCCATAACATCAGAAAACGCTGACGGTCCGCGGACCTTCATAAAAAGCCCGTGTCTAGTCGACGTTATAAAAATACATTGGATAAATAAAAATATAAAATGAAATATGAAATGGAAGTGGCGCGGGACGCAACTCGCGATCCTTTCGTTTGTCTGTGTTGGGACAGGGGAGGCCGTGGAGAGGCTTGCTTGTTTATATTTTTGGCAATTTTTTTTTCATGAAAGTAAGAAATATACTTGGGTTTTGTCTTATGTCTTGTTTGATAAGAATTGTTGATAATAGCATGATTATTGCAACTAGATAGGTTCTAGTAAGTAAAAAGTGTATTTTGATTAACTTTTTACATTATTTCGTATGTTTGTAAACAATTTAAAACCTACTACCAGAGAACTCATTGATTATATTCAAATTTCAGA
This sequence comes from Vanessa cardui, assembly GCF_905220365.1. Lineage (NCBI taxonomy): Eukaryota > Metazoa > Arthropoda > Insecta > Lepidoptera > Nymphalidae > Vanessa > Vanessa cardui. Next base: position 13,405,546 of record NC_061132.1, on the reverse strand, counting down.
CACCCATATACGTATATTTTTTGGTAGAAAGTGGCACCTCGACCTATGATCGTGATTACAAATTCGAACTAGCATTAAATTTAGGTTAAACTCTCGTGCTCCTTTGTAAAGAATTCAATGAATAATTAGTATGTATTCGATTCGAGAAAAAGTTTAATGTAAATATAGCAGGTACTACAGAGGTCTTGTTAGCTAAAGGACTAAAAGGTCTTTGTCCAATAGTAGTCCATTCACGAAATATTCATATTGTCTTAATCTTTACCAACTATCTAAGAAATACAAATTAGGCCGATGAACGAACATGATTATCATACGATGTAATTAGTATGATAATCATGTTCGTTAGTTAAATTTAAATAAACACATACAATTTTAGCTTTGATTATGGTATAATAAGTGATCTTTAAATCAGCGCTGTATCTTCCTCATTTGGGAAACGAATAATCGTTTAACTAAACACCTAAACAACGAGACACTTTTGGAATGCATATAATATTGCAAACTACAACTACAGCCTGTAAATTCCCGCTGCTATGCTAAAGGCCTCCTCTCCCTTTGAGAAGAAGGTTTGGAACATATTCCACCACGCTGGACATATAACATTATATAAATAACATTATCAACAGTTCAAAAATAAAACTATGACTAATATTTCAAGAGCAACTCCCTGGTTCCCTATGTGTATCCTGAGTGTTTCTGGCCGTAACAATCCGAAGGCGCCACGGGTCAGCGAGCGGCCCCCGACACGTCTGTGTGTGCACGCGCGAGGCAGTATCTCCTTACCTCACGTATCTGCGTAACATATTCTTTGTCTACTTTATACACATAAGGCTGTTACGCCATTGTGTGTGTCTACTCTGTATCTGCAAGGAATGCTTAAATCACGTTTCAACTTTGGGTGTAAATAAATATAGTAATTCGTTGTATTTCTTATGATATTATATATAATATAACTTCTGATTGTGTTCAGTCATTCTTGCCGGTTCTTCTTGGTAGAATCTACTTTCCGAACCGCTGGTAGCTTCACTTAATATAGTTGTTAAATGACGATACAAAAGTGCCTGTAAAAGCCTATTTGAATAAAGTATATTTTGATTTTGATAAATTTATCATAGATATATTGAGCTTAGTTTTTTTCTCACAGGATTTTTCTAAATGAAAGAACTAATTATATTACAACACAACTTAGATGTCGCATCGGCAAAATTCGTATAACCAATCACATCCGAAATAAGTACGCTATCCCAAATTATCAATATTTATTTCTTATGTGAATATGCCTGTAAATTTTCCACTGCTGGCATGGCTTTCTCTCCCTTTGAGGAGAAGGTTTGGAACAGATTCTACCATGCTGTTCCAATGCGGATTGGTGGAATGGTAGCACAAGTAGCAGAATGTCTATGAAATTGGACACTTACAGGTTTCCTCACGATGTTTTCCTTCACTTTCGAGCACGAGATTAATTATAAACACAAATTAAGCACAAATATATATAGTGGTGCTTGCCTGGGTTTGAACCCGAAATCATAGGTCCTAACCACCTGTAATGTTTCCAAACGAAATAATTCAGTTCAGTTTAGCGCGTGGAAGGAATTACTTGAATTTGGAATGTTTATTAATAAATAGATAAGAACAATATTCTTATCTTTTGTTTTTACTTTTTTATAACAAACTATTGTTTATTTAATTATGCATCTGGTGTCTGATCTTTATTACATGACGTGGAAGAATCCAGGGTGGTCGGCGCTGAGACGAGATGGAATGCGACGTTAACTTGTGTAGATACGATGATCATTGTTAATATTAAAATGTTACATATTAATTATAGTAACACAATGACTATTTGCCAAACAGACTGATGATGATAGTAAAATGATAGTTGTCTCATGCTTTTATATTGGCATAACTGTTCTCAGATCTTGATCTGGACTGGAGGACTAGCCTCCTTGGTCATTGTATAATAAAAGCTACAAAATGAGCTACATTTGTTACTGTAAGTTTTATGTAAATGGGTTTAGTATTTTATTCCGCACAACCACTTTGTGGAACCAGCTTTCGCCGGCGAATTTTCCGAACCGATACGTCATGGGAACCTTCAAGAAAAGAGCGTACTCCTTCCTCAGAGGCCGGCAACGCACCTGCAAGCCCCCTGGTGTTGCAGATGTCCATGGGCGGTGGTAGTCACTTTCCATCAGGTTAGCCTCCTGCTAGTTTGCCACATATGATATAAAAAAAAATTACACAAAAATGTTATTAATTATAAGAGATAATTATACAATTTTATTATAATTTTTTTACGAGCCAGATTTAACGAAAAATCTATTTTTTTTAATAATAGACATTCCTATCAAAGCTAATAGCATAATAACAATTAAAGGATCCCCCATTAACCTTAGCTGTAGAACTAGTATAGAGATACTTAGAAAAGCATACACGAGGGAGAAAACAATACTTGCAGACAAAAATATTGATCATAAAATAAAAATCCTTATTAACTTGGAACGGTCAAAGGATAATTTAAAAAGTTATGAGAATGTTGCCACTGTAAAAAAGTTTCGTTTTTTACTGAATAAATGTTGCCAAAAAGTCGAATACAAAGCAGAGAAACTCGGTAACCAAAACATTAACTCCTTAAGGAAGCGAGTAATTAAGAGGGGCGGCTAACAGCTTAACTGTTTCGGATAAATTTGGGTCATTCCCCACTCGACCGGATTAAACGATTAGCGACTTTATTAATCATCATTTTTATGATTATGATCAATAATTGTGACCAGGTCAATCATCTGTGCAAGACGTATTACAGTGCAAACACAATTGCAATCTTTTTTTTCCTTTCACACACAAATGAAAATGTCATACTGATAATATATCGTGTTAGAAAAACCCAAAATTATTTTTCGGATTAACCTACTTCAATCCAGATTTTCTTAACAGTCAAACGACTAGATTTAGGGAGCAGTCAATATCGAAATATTAAAAAAATAGAAAATAATATTTTTTCCTACATTTTTCCTACCTAATAATGTTCGAAATTCAAATTTGATGACTATAAAAATATTAATAATTTTTTTATCGAATCGTAAACATGCCAGTCGAATGGGTATTCCACCGGAATACAGGGCGATACTTAAAAACTTTCTCGGTCGGCCATTGAAGGGACAGGATTTGGGGTGAGATAATGACCTTGAAAAGTTAAGTGATAACGCCGGTCGCCATTGAGACGGATCTGAGGGAAATTGAGATTTTGAATTCATTTGTATACATAAGTGATAAAACGACGATGAGTTTGTTTGTATATCTGTTACGCTTAACTACTCGACTAGAGAGACAAAGAGATTTTGGTTATACGTTGAACACTTGTCCACTTGTCCCATTAACACGGGGGTGAAGTCAAGGTTAGTAGCTTGTAGTAGGATGTATTATCCAAGTAGGAAAGTAAAAATATGTAAAAATAAAGTAACAGCCTATAAGTTACCCATTCCTGGGCTAAGGCCTCCTCCATTAAGGAGAGGATTTGAAACATATTTCACCACGCTGTTTCAATTCGGGTTGGTGGAATGCAATATGGATTTCTATGAAATTAGACACATGCAGGTTTCCTCACGATACTCACACACTCACACAAACTCGATCCTGACTTCACTATATCGGTTTCTTACAGTTTAACGTAGAACGCTTCAATAATATTTAAAAGGTATATCGAAGTATTTCTATATAAATGAGCGTTAAATTTAAAGTGAAATGTAAACTTGATAATGGGATATGAATGTGACTCTTCGAACATTCGTCTCGTTTTACGGAATCATTATCATTATCATTACATAGTATAAAACAAAGTCGCTTACCGCTGTCTGTCACTATGTATGCTTAGATCTTTAAAATTACGCAACAGATTTTGATGCGGTTTTTTAAATAGATAGAGTGATTGGTGAGGATGGTTTTTGTATATAATACTTGCACAATATGGTAAGGACACAAGATAAAATCTGTAGCATTGCACACGTGCAAAGTTGGGGCGGATCGCTAGTAGAGGATAAACCACGAGGCCGCTCCGTTATTGTTTGGTGGATACACATGTTACAGTATTTTATCCGACTTAACTAATTATTTTTTATGGCTGTTCGGACGAGAATATAGGCCACCTGATGGTAAGTGGTCACCATCACCCATAGACAATGAAGCTGTAAGAAATATTAAATATTCCTTACATCGTCAATGTGCCACCAACCTTGGGAACTAAGATGTTATGTCCCTTGTGCGTGTAGTTACACTGGCTCACTCGCCCTTCAAACCGGAACACAACAATACTGAGTACTGTTATTTGGCGGTAGAATAACTGACGAGCAATAATAATAATAATAATAAAAGGTAATAATATTTTTCTTTTGATATCACAATATTCTTCTTATTCTTCTTCACCACAGTGAGATCACACATGAGATCAATTTAATATATTGAGTTTATCTGGTGACACATGCCACGATTCCAATCTGCGATCTTCGTTTGATATTCACGTACTTTATGCACTGATCCATCTCGGCTCTTAGCTTATGTGGAATAGTTATATTGATACCATAAAGGTGTTTTATGTTAACTGAAAGTGCTGCTAGAGAGGCCACCTACCTTTTTCTCGTGCAGTAAACTTTGATTATCGCTAACTTTGTATGGATTGCATTTAATAAATCAAATGTAAATTATTATTTTTATTTAATCTGTCGTCTATTGGTCTTTTAAGACAAAAATGCTGAACCGAATGAGATCAAGTTGAAACAAGTTTGATCATTAGAGAAGTAGGTATCAGTTCCTAAGAGGCAAGCAGTGTCACGGACAATAATTATTGACCAGTATTATGCATATAATAAAATTGGAGTGTCTGTTCGAAAATACAAATTAATTTGAAAGTTAGTTTTGATTTTTCAAATCAGTCCCTTACTCTTTCTTTCCTTCTTCTTTCTCTCTTTCCTCTTTTCTACCCTTTAGACTAACATACATAAAAAAATATACTATTATATTTAAATCCCGGCACAATACGTAGGTAACAAACAAACAAATCCAATTTAATATCCAATGCAAATGACATCTTGGTCACTGACAATTAAAAAAAAAAGTAGCTCATTCCGTGTCCATAGCAAGCGATCATGTTTTTCCCGCATCCTTAACTATCGTCAGTTACGAGAAATTGCTTTATCTCTTCACCTTCACTTTACAGACCTCCCACGCCCCCTCACCCTCCCACCCTATAAATCGTTTCGATTTCATTCTGCACTCAAATCACGAAAAGAAAAAACTTAGGAAAGGAAAATTACTTACACTGAATATTCCTTACTAGACGTTTCTAATATAATAATCGTAAATGTCATGTTGCAAATGATAAAATTTTGAATATAGAATGTCAGTGTTCTATTTTCAAAATTTCGTCGTCAGCGATAAAGTATATAGGTAGCAGTTATGATATTTTAATTATTTTTTTTAATCATATTTCTTTTTAGACACAACGTATGTCATTATACATCCTAAGTTACAATCAAGAATTTAAAATACCACCGAGTGGTAAGATTGACCACCGCTCATAGACTTTGCCACTATCCTATGGTAGTGGACTTTACTAAATACATCACTAATACACCAAAAACGTTAGGAGCTTACCTTAGTGACTGTAGTTACATTGGCTCACCCTTCAAAATTTGAAAGGTCATCAGATTGCGTACAACAAGTATATAACTAATAACAATTCAAATATACATCATTATACATATAATGCCCTAGTTTATGAGATCAGATATCCTATTAACTTCTCTGGAGTGTATCTCCTGGCGTCTTCCCTCCGGACAGGGTACGCGACATCGCACGGCTATTTTCCAAACAATTTCTCTCTCTCGCGGGTCAAGAGAGCGTGTTAAAGACGGCCTAAGCGTGTGTGCCTCTTTCGAAATGTGACGTCATGACTAACTATCACACAGAGTATTTAAAAACAGATGGTTTGGTGTTGTATTCGTTTTGCGTTACAAAGAAATACAGGTTATTTAAATGTATATAACATTTGTGTTAACAATTAAAATATTTTTTTTTTTATAATTTATACGTCTAGTATTGAATTATATATGAAAGATGAAAATCTAAATAATCATATGGACAATATGTGGTAAAATCTAAAATAAGCAGGTGACTTGTAAGTATTTAGTTAACTATAAATGAAGTGGTAAGTAATAGAAGATATACGTTTAATTAATTATTTTTTAGTAAAATAAATTTAAAAAATACCTGATGCTAGGAATATGTTCCAAAACCTTCTCAAAAGGAGAGGGGTCCTTAGCCCAGTGGGAAATTTACAGGCTGTTGTTGTTGTTGTTTGTTGTAATGTTCACAGATACTCATTTAATGTAGAGATATTACTTAGAATAAAGCCTCTGTTCTACATTAATCTGTACACAAAAGGAAGACAGCCTCCAGCCGTGTATTCGCATCAGTTAACCCAAATAAGTAGGAACGTTCTTAGCGACACGTAGGTACTTTTGTGCGAAACAAAGAAATATCCTCAACTACACAAAAATGGATGCAAGCCGCTCTGCACAGCTTAACGTCTTAAACGACAAGATATTGTTGGAATATTTTTAAAAATGGAACACTTGATGGCTTTTTTTTCAGATGCCATTTTAGTGTAGTGCAACACAAGTTAGATGTAGCATCGGCTAAATTCGTAAAACCGATCACATCCGAATTAAGTACGCTATCCCAAATCATCAATATTTATTTCTTATTTGAATACTTTACACAAACGTAATAACTCGTAATATCATATGACTTATATTCGTCAGTTTGACACGTCGATTTACATGCACTTGCTTTCTCGGGTTGAACTGAATCTATAGCGACGAATAGCTTCGAATGGCGCGATAGGGAGCTATTTCTATTGGTCGTGTAAATCGGCATTAATCGGTTTTAATTGAACTTATCGATGGTACATCTGAGTTGTGTCGTAGTATACTGAGACTCAAATTTTATCAACTTCATCGATCTAACGAGCCATTGGGTACTGAAAAAAGCTATACTATTTTAATTTAAAAAGTAGTTTATAAAATTAATTAATTTTATATGTTTATAATTTTGTACTAAATTATAATGTTAATGACAAGAAGTTGTATTGTTTTGGTATTCGTTGAAGTGGAATGAGGTCAGAATATGTACTCGACAATTCTGGAAACTTCTGACTATCTCGGGGAAAAATGATGGCATATTTTCACCTAGAAAAACTGTCAACGTATTAAATTTTCTTTAAATCAATCTAATAGTGTGTATTTTTATTCATCACCATTACACAGTATAAAACAAAGGCGCATACCGCTGTCTGTCAGTATGTATACTTAGATCTTCAAAATTCCGCAACGGATTTTGATGTGTTTTTTTTAATGGATAGAGTGATTCGAGAGGAAGATTTTTGTATATAATACATAGACAATATAGTAAAGAAATACTGATAATTTTAGAAGTGTCTAATGTGATGTTGTAAATAAACAGTCTGTAGTATAATATATAGGCGGGTCGCTAGTAAATTATACATTTTAAAAAATATGCTTAAACATTTTTTGTTATTAAAACTCGTAACTCAGTGCGAATAAGCTTCATTTACAACAATAATTACGATCTACTTTGTAATACATTGTGAATTCCCGCTGAACATTGCTGATATTCGTGGAAGGAATGTTTTTAAAAACAATTTAACCAACAAAAACTGTAGCTATGTGTTTTAATAATTATTTTATTTGTCTCTATTACTTAGAAGCCATCATCTGTCTATTAAGAATCATTTAAAGCGATACTCTTAACGTAATTAAGTTACGTTACACGTAATAGGTAGCTGTTTTTTTTTTAATTCGTACAACTGGTTTCCAAATGACAAATTAATTTATGGGAAGTTGGGTTCTTTTTTTGAATTAATTCTGACGCAACGAGCCGAAACAAATTCAAATGACGTCTCAGTAGTTCGACAAAGACATGACTACACGGAGGTTCATGTCGTTTTTTTTTTTTTTTAATTTACCTGATAAAGATTTTTTTCTTTAAGTTTTGTAAAATATTTTAATGTTGATTTGTTTTTTATTGCAACGTATTAATAATAGTTATTGTATCTTAATAAAATTTAAAATTATGGTGACGTATTTAAAACCAAACATCTTTCTGCCATAGTTTCCACAGACAAAATAAAATTTCTATCAAATATAAATGTACTTTGTCATTTACTATTGAATTGGGAATTATGATTTTCTTATCAAATTTAAATTAAGCTTAATTTACGTCATTTTGTTTTTAACATGACACTATATTGTTTTTTTTTACCAAGACCGAGAGTGTGCATTGTACTTTATTTTATTTATTAGGCAAAGCGTTTCGGCAATTACGAATAATTTGTACAACATTACGCTCTACAAATTGACAGTTGTAAACTTTCGAGACCGTTTTTGTATTTATTTATTATATGAGCATTATAAATACAAATATATTATGTGTGTATACCTATGTCCAATTTGAAAAACAAGTGACAGGTGATATTTAAAAAAAATATCGTTAAATTTTGTTTTTATAAAGAAAAAAATAAATACACCTACTAACACAATTTTTTTTTTAAATTGGAATGCTGTTTCTTGTCGTTTAGTTTATGCCATACTATCATTACTATCACACGGATGCAACTGATCAATAATATGATATCAATATAATTTCAGGAATAATGTAAATTTAAAATTTCCGGAAATTACCCCTTACATAAAAACAAAAAAATATATATAAGTATAATTAGTCGAGATTCTGGTTTAAAGTAATAATAATAATAATTTGCTCTTTATTATAAAATACCCTAATAGTACCCCAGAATCATAGTTTCCATCGTTGATGACCTATTAGCTATCTAAAGGAAAAATTAGTCTATTGGAAAATAATTAAGAATTAGGAATAGTTATAATTCTTATTGTGCCAATGTCTATTGGTAATGGTGACCACTTACCTTTAGGTAGTCTATTCACCTCCAACTACAGGCGACCTACACTATAAAAATGTTAAAAACATAGAAACCCGGTTATCGTGTTCTTTAATACTTACTACTAATAATTACTCTGTGTGTGTACTGTACATATGTTTCTAGTATTGTACACAATCTTAAAACATTCGTAACGGTAATATAAGTTTTTTTTCTTAAACAGTAAACGCAAACGCATGAAATACTCGTACAAAGATTAAACGTAGACTAAAATTACTTTTTTTTATAAATTGCATGTCGCAGGCGAAAAAAAAAGAAAGTATTTACAGTCGAACAGACAAACATTTAAGAGACGTTTAGCGCAGATTGCCGCCGTCCAAATGTCGGGCTTAATTTTTTGCTAGGATTATACAAATCCAATTCTAGGAGAAAGAAATCGTACAAAACGGTTGCGTTCGGTTACGTTTCACTAATTCAGCATTCTGTGACAAATTCTAAACGCATTTAAAATTCTTTAAACGCAATAAGTGGCGCGGATTACAATTATACAGCCAGTTAACGTTGGATAAAAACCTTTTTTTGCAAGCAATGTTAAAGAAAGAAAATAAGTATGTTCATAAGTGATTAATGTTGTCCCTTTAAGATTATCTTTACATTTAACATAGAATTATTATGTACTTAGGTAGGTAGGTATGTGGATTATTACATTACCAAAAATTACTTAGTGGTAGGGCTTTTTGCAAGCCCGTCTGGGTAGGTACCACCCACTCATCAGTTATTCTACCGCCAAACAATGAGTGAGTCAGTGTAACTACAGGCACAAGGGACATAATATCTTAGTTTCCAAGGTTAGTGCCGCATTGACGATTGAAGGATTAGTTAATATTTCTTACGACGTCATTGTCTTTGGGTAATGGTAACCACTTACCATCAGGTGGCCCATATGCTCGTCCGCCATCACGAATCATCAAAGGCTACATAGATGATCGAATGATCACTATTGTTTATGTAAACTGTAACAGTCTAGTAAAATTCGAAATAAATATCTAACAAGAAAATAAAATAAAACGATTTTAAAAATAGAATACAAATATGAAACCATAAAATATTTATAAGATTTGTTAAATCTTTTTCAGGTATTTCTTAACATATCTAAAACATTTAAAAAGAAAAAGGCCAAGAATGCTACCAGACATTCAAATAAAGAACATCGTGGGCGCGTTGGCGCCAACGTTCCTTTACTTTTTTCAAATTTCGAAAGGACCACGATTCAATTTGCTTCATCAATGATGGCGACCGCATTGTAGTCAAAACTGGTCTATGTTTCTTTTTTTCAAAACTATAGTTGCAATTAATTAGAAATTATTTTAAAATGAAATTTTCTAAATCTTTACTGACAAGATAAAATATACATGTGCATTTTTTTAAATTAATTTTTTATGTCTCAATTAGTAAAGGGAATCCTCAAAATAATTATTTCAGATTTTTGGTTATAACAAAGTTTTTTGTCAAAAACTCAATATAAAATTATATTAATATATTTGATGAGATATTTCTTACCCTGACAGGTTTGTTTGTGTAGTTCTCAGCGGGATGTGTTTGGACCACCCGCTCTTTATGGCGTATAGATAATCTATATTAAATATTATATAACAATTTTACATTTAATCTGTGCGTGTTAGTTATTTTTAATTTTTAATCGAAAATTATAATCTGTGATACATAAAAAAATATTAGATGCGATAAATATTTATTACGCTATAATATATTAAAAATTAAAAATAACGCTTTGATTTTATATAATTTTATAATTAATTATAGTTGATATAAATGATTCTCTTTTTTATTTTCTTTGAACATGTTTTTCTGTTAATAATTCACGTCAAGGAACAAATAATAATGCCACCAATTATGATCTTTTTAGTGGAAATATAGAGTTGAAAAGCAAATAACGACGGTAAGTTAGTCTTAAACACAGATAGAATCTTAAAAACAATTTAAATAAACATTCGATTGTTTTCTAAACCGAACATAGAAAACAAACATTAATACCATCCATCTAATCTGAAAATATTTCCGAACGAATACTTTAAAATAATGAACATTCCACGAAGATATCTCGGTTCAGGCTAGACTAATAAAAGGATACAAAATAATTTAAATATACTCAAAACAATTCATAAAAAAGAATTCGTCGTAAATCTCAAATGGTGCGTTCTGGTATTGAAGCGCGGAGACTTCGTGGTATGTGGTGGCGCTCGGTGCGTAGCTGGTGCGTTTGATGAGCCGACAAAGCGACGCCGCGCCATGGGACCGCGGGGTAACCAGCCGCGCTGGCGGGACGCGTCTCGACACGTGACTCCGTTGACAAGTCTTATTAATCGAATGTAAATTAATATTTATAAAGGTAAACTAACATATTAAATCAGATAACATTTATAAGAAGAATTTTGTTATATTTTTTCGTATTTATTTCAGAGATGATCTACGATCTTAGCAGAATAATAATTGTCGAGCGTGATTTTGGCTTTATTCCATAAATATATGGCATAAAAGCTATATATATGTACTTGATGCTATTGTCTTGGTGTAGGGTGGCAAGCACGTCAAGATAGAAACCACTAAATAATCAGATATTGTAACGCCATGCAGAAATCTTAGCATTATTGGGTTTGATATTTGAGTGAGGATGTTCACTGGGAAAATAAAATCTTAGATTGTTAAGTTTTTGACGTATTACCAAAGTAAGTAAATGATAGGATGTAAGGAAAGGTAAAAGGCCTATTACCCAGTCCGTCTGAGTGTATCATGAAAGAACAGGACGTGTGGTGACAGTATTGGTATATCTTGATGTTTGGACCACAGTGGATCGATTTGAATACGTCTTTCTAATTTATGTATTGACACTTGTAATAAAAAATATCGAAGTATTCTTGAGCCGATATGCTTATCGATAATGATTCTTCTTGATTTCTTAATACAGTGCTCTGTAGGGTGGAAATTAGTATCGATAATTTAACATCGATATTTTATCTTAATGTTAATGATAAGGAAATTGAAAATTATTCATTTGCTTAGAACTTTTCATTACAAGGGAAATCCTTTGAGGATAGTTCACTTATCGAATGTCAATTTGCTAATTGTTACTTATGATCACGTACTGAACCAGCGTTCCCACTAAGTTTTAAGCTATCTTCATAATGATAGCCCAGTGGTTAGAACGCATGCATCTTAACCGATGATTGCGGGTTCAAACCCAGGCAAGCACTGCTGAATATTCATGTGCTTAATTTGTGTTTATAATTAATCTCGTGCATGTGGTTAATATTCACAGAAATACTGCCACATGTGTATTCCACCAACCCGCATAGGAATAGAGTGGTGGAATATGTTCCAAACCTTCCCCTCAAAGGGAGAGGAGGCCTTAGCCCAGCAGTGGGAAATTTACAGGACTGTTGTTGTTGCTGTTGTTATTTTCATAAGATTACAGAAGGCTTTTGACCAGTAATTAAATATTTACAGTATTTTTTTACCTGGCTGGAAAGTATTACGTCTTAGTATTGTAGTGTTTCGGTTTTAAGGTTGAGTGAACCAGTGTAACTAAAAGCACACGGGACATAACATCTAAGTTCCCAAGGTTGGTGGCGCATTGGCGATGAAAGGAATGGTTATTGTTTCTTACAGCGCCATTGTCCACTGGTGAACACTTACCATCAGGTGGCCCATATTTTCGTCCGACAACCAATAACATAAAAAAAAATTAAATGTTGTTCTTTTTCTAAATAAATGGAAGAATCTCCAGCGATAATATATATTTAAAGAGTGTCTGATAATAGCTGCTCTGTAGATAACATTTAAGATCGCTTTACACGCATTCTCCACACCGATGGGAGTTGATACGCACGTGTGGGGAGCACTAATTGAGCCTCGGCACGGTAAAGCTCATAGCTTATTATATTAATAAAAAAACTGGCATAACTTCTTGCTTATTAATAGAATGGACACGTAGGCTTCGCATTTAAGGGTGTTGGTTGTGTTAGCCTTCCTTTCTTGGAGATCAAGTTTTCTTTCATACCAAATTTCATCAAAATGGGTTCAGCGATTTGGTAGTGAAAGAGCGACAGAAAGAGTAACTGTCACATTTATAATATTAATATATATTATTGCTACTCACAATATTTTAATAATTAGAGATTCAACGCGGTAATGCTGCTAGCATTCTTGCCATTCCTTTGATTTGCGCAGAAACTGTTTTTAATTCTTATTTGAACCTAAGTTTTAATGTTATTGTTAATTTTAATAACTGTATTAACTAACATGACTTTGTATTTTTTAAATGTTGAAAAAGAGTAACTACTGAGTTTCTTACCGGTTCTTCTCGGTAGGATCTACTTTCCGAACCGGTGGTAGCTTCACTTAATTGTTAATTGACGATTCAAAAGTGCTTGTAAAAGCCCACTTGAATCATGATTATTTTGATTTTTGATTTTTTTTGTTAATAATTCTATATATATTGTGCATATAATAACGAATCATTTCAATGTTTATCTCCCATTTAAAAGGATATATATGCTTTATGTAATATGTTTATATGCACGAAAAATTATTGGTTTGGATAGAATCGCCAAATACAGCGTTCCACCAGTCAGGTGGACCGGAGATTTGAAGAAGATGCTAAAAGGAAGACGGTATAACTTTGGTGTTACTGCAAATAATGTCAGTCTGATTATTAGTAAGGGGTTCAGTCTTAAATAGTCTAACTGCGAAAAACGCTTGTTCTACTAGTAGTTATAATAATATAACAATCCGTTTAATTAGCTAACTGCGTATAGCTAACCGGCTTACCTACGAATTAAATTACATATGAACCTGCGCAATTACATATGAACCTATGCAAGGAACACATTGTGAGGAAGGCCTTGAGCATGGATGTGGATGGATATAGAGGTAGAGGACGACCAAGGAAACGATGGATGGGTTGTGTGAAAGACGATATGGCTAGAGAGAATGTTACTTGTGAGATGACGTCTGACAGAGAAGTATGGAAGGATAAGTGCTGTGCCGACCCCAAATAAAATTGGGATAAGGGCAGGAGAATGATGATGAACCTGTGCAATTTAATTGACGGAAAATCGTAAGAGTATGGGATTAAAAATACAGCCAATTTGTTTGTAAATAATTTAAATTTCGAACCAGTTCTAACTTTAAAAAAAAATAATGACCAAAATATTTGTAAAAATCTTCTTGAATAAAATTTTTTAACATACATTTTTGATGTTACGCATATATAAATACTTGTAGTTACAAGAAAAACGTATATGTCATGTAAACGACATATATGTCTTGTTTTTATATGTATATAAATACTTGTAGTTACAAGCACGAATATGTCATGTAAACGACATATATATGTTGGTTTTATATGTATATGGTCTTCGTACACGTAGATACGCTTTGAAATTGATGTCAATATAAATATGTCGTGAACTTATTAATTCACGATATGCTACGGTTCGTTTTAACTATGTTCTTTATATATAGGAATTGTTTTTTTTTATTTATTTTAAGCATACTAGTTATTGGTAACCAACGCCCAAAGGCATTGGCGCTGTAAGAAATTTTCATTTTCAGACATCGCTAATGCACCAACCTTGGGGACCAAGATGTTACATCCCTTATGCCTGTTGATACACTGACTCAAGTATTTCTGTTGAGTGGTAGAATAAATGAGGGATATCCAATACCGGACACAGAAGAATGACTCATTTTAACTAAATCAAAATCATAATAAACTATATTCAAGTGGACTTTTACAAGCACTTTGGAATCGCCATTTAACAATTAAGTGAAGCTACCACCGGTTCGGAAAGTAGATTCTAGATAGAAGAACCGGCAAGAAACTCAGAAGTTACTCTTTTTCAACATTTAAAAACTAAATTTATTAAAAAATATAAATAAATATTTATTGAAAAATCTGTTTATTCAAGTTGGATATTTGAGATGTTCAGTTGAATATTGATCATTCGTATAATTATTTGATAATATGTACCTATACGTTATACATATATATGGCGTAATAGATCACGGTATGTTTAGCTATAGGGCCGATTTAGACGCTAGATAATAAAAATTACATGCGATGTAGACGAGGAACTCACTAAAAATGATTTTTGTAAATTTAAACTTTACAAGAAATGGTCGCCTGTCGGTATAGATTAAGAATTGTTACATTTACAACAATAACCTATATCCTACGATTACCAGATAGCACAATGGTACAACTGCTGTGTACAAGGATCACAGGATCGAATCCATTTCAGTAAAGCATCTGTATGGTTTTAGTCGTCTGTTTAAATACCTATATACGTTATCCAGGTAGGCATATGACTCCACTCCACCTGATGGTAAGTGGAAATGAAGTCCAAACGCAAACACGACTAGTACGCACAGCAAGAATGACCTACACTAGTCACCCTCCCCATACCGGCGCGCAAGATGCCTCTTGAATCTTGAATCTGATTTCATCTGAGTGTTAATAAGTCATATGACAGTTATAAATTTAACCGATTCCGAAGAGAGTGATGCTAGTTGGCTGTCGGTGAAATGAATAAATACATAAATAAGTTCAGACGAGGTACCACAGTATAAATAAATAACAGCTACTGGCGCCACGCTCGCCGCAGCCCTGCTCTTATTGTCCGACACGTGGACTTCGAAATGTAAAGAGTTGAATTTAAATATAAAAACTTTTATATAAATATTGGCGAACATTGCATACCTTACTCTGATCCCAATGTAAGTAGTACCATTTGTGTTATGGAATATTAGAAGGAACGATGGTACCACAAACATCCAGACCAAAGACAACATAGAAAATTAACGACTTTGTTTTACATCGATTTGGCTGGGAATCGAACCTCGGAATCACCAATGAAAACACATGTACACACTACTAGACCACGGAGGTCGTCCTTTAAATCACTATTGGGAATATTGCCTTTCTATCCTATGTTATCGTTTCAATACGTATTGATTAAGATATGATTAAACAGACGCACACAAATTAAAAAAAAAACATCAGACTAGACGCTATCATTAATTAATTCCGATTTCTTACCGACTTCAACCAGTGGTGTCCTTAAATGGAAGAAGAATGCTCCATAGCATAACCCTTTTTACACTGCGTAAAGGGTTAAGATGGAATTCCATAGTTTTTGTATTGAAATGAAATAAGTTTGCGATGGCAAAAACTATTTGAATGAGATCTGTACGTGTAGGCATTTCAGTGTACACTATAAAGCGTTGTTACATCAGAAACAACAACAACAACAACAGCCTGTAAATTCCCACTACTGGGCTAAAGGCCTCCTCTCCCTTTGAGGAGAAGGTTTGGAACATATTCCACCACGCTGTTCCATTACGGGTTGGTGGAATACACATGTGGCAGAATTTCTATGAAATTTGTCACAAGCAGGTTTCCCCACGATGTTTTCCGTCACCGCTGAGCACGAGATGAATTATAAAGACAAATCAAGCACATATATATAGCGAGGCTTGCCTGGGTTTGAATCCGAAATCATCGGTTAAGATGCACTCGTTCTAACCACTGGGCCATCTTGGCTCTCAATCTCAAATCAGAAACGTTGCATGACCATTTTTTGATCTTATTTTTTTTTACTTCGCGCCCAACATAGCCTTTAAAAACCCATAATACCTATATATATTTAAATAATTAATAGACGGAAAAAAATTAAATAAAAATTATAACAGTGTCGACTCCACGTAATTCGCTGTCCCCTTTAGGCTTATCCGATTTATAAACGCAATATTGTATTTGTATAAAAAGAAAACCCTTATTATTGGTTCTGAGTCGTGTAGACAGGATCGTTTTGGTTTATTTTCTCGAGTCAACACTCGCTAAAAACTACTTTTTGGACAATGAATGCATTCTTTAGCCGATTCCGGCGAGAAAGTATTTTGTGTTTCATTTCTATATTTTTTAATAATCGTAGATTTTTGGATCGCAGATTACAAAATATTCCATACCTGTCATTTGAGAAATAATTTGAAACAGTTATTTATTTCGGGATATTTACCAAGTTTTTTATTTTTGTTCGGTGGAGCTCGATATTTCGACATTATCTACGAATGTCTTGTTCACGAGACTCCTGAATATCCCGAAACTAATAAATTTAATAATAAAAATGACTATATTAATTTAAAATCTTATAATTTGAAATAAAATGGTATCTTATCGAAATCCATGTATGCATATTGTCTCATGGTACCACTAAAATTTCGACACATTTATCTTCCATCATCAAGCCTCTATCTGGTCCTCACTATTAATCTGCATGAAACATGAAAAATACGTGCAAACCAATACATTAAACAATCCAGTCACTCCTAATGTTCTCATGCGAATACATCTAGGTATGTTAGAATCAAGGTGTCATGTGAAACATTATATTTATTAATGACATATTAATATCACATATACATATATCCCAGACTCGCCGAGGCTGTACTCTCTCTGAGTGAGCGCTGAGCATAGCCCGCTGGATTGTATTAAATAGAATAAACTTAAAATAATTAGTTACATATTATTTAGTATTGATTATAGATATATTGTTTGGAAATGAAAAATAAAAGAGAGTGTATGGTGTGTGTGTGTGTGTGTGTGGGCAACGTCTGTCAAGAAGATGACGATCTTGAAGTCCAACGAAGATCTGCTGATGTTCAGTAAAAATATAAAATAGAAACGCCATAATACATAAATGTAAAATGTTAAAGTCACGGACTGTAAGCTCGTGAATGTTGTAAATTAAATAATAATTAAAAAGATATTCATATTATTCACCCGGTCTACGTTGACACTTTCTAAATATATACAACATATAAATAACCTTTTTCCTGTCTGTCCAATGAAAATATGCAGAATTATTATGTATTAATTATTTACCTAATTCTTGGTAGAAGAGAAACTCAAGCTTTTACTACTAAAACTAGCAATACCATATATTGCTCTACTTTGGGACCAGTCAG
The DNA here is from genome assembly GCF_905220365.1 of Vanessa cardui. Classification (NCBI taxonomy): domain Eukaryota; kingdom Metazoa; phylum Arthropoda; class Insecta; order Lepidoptera; family Nymphalidae; genus Vanessa; species Vanessa cardui. Next base: position 13,387,530 of record NC_061132.1, on the reverse strand, counting down.
TGCGTACAGTATGTCATCTTAGGTGCTGTGGTACATATACATCGTAAGAAGCTTGAATTAATTGTTACACTGCAAAATTGAGTAGTCAAAGTGATCACGTTTTAGTAGGCATAGATAACAAACGGTATGAAACAAAGTCAATTCTCTCTATTTAAGATTTCATCATCACCATCGGATTTTAAAACGGTTTTCATTAAAATTTCAAAAATAAAATACGCAAAGACATAATGTATTCAAAAAGAAGGTTTACATGTAACATGTATATTATAGTTGATAAAGACCGTCAATTTCAACTTTCAAAGCCGAAAAACATAGAATTTTAAATATCGTAACATATTTCTCATAGACCGCCATGAACGAATTCACGTACGGGTCGTAATTAAACAAGTTCGACATATGACATGAACAGTCTCGAAAACAACTCTGAAATCGAAATGATCACAGAGAAAACCCACTTCTATTATAACTATGCAAGTGTTATTATCCCATGAACTTAAAATAACCGTGGCCAAGATAGTGTATGTTGCTTCGTAGCGGTCGCTGAAAGTTATTGGAACGCTAGGCCTTATTGTCTCGATAAATACAAATCGAACAGACGCTGTGTGGTCATCAGAGGAATGTGTATAACATGTACTGAACTAGCTACTCATCCTGACTTCGCACGGGTACAATTAGTTTGTATATAACATCTTCATTACATGACTGCTTCAATAAGCGGGTCAAATGGCTTTGTGTGAATTATATTGATAGAAGAACCATACAACTTTGTGTGTCTTGATTTTTATTGTGACTGATTTTAGAGTGGCCTTTAATGAAATCAACGTTACTTAGTATCAAAACAAAGTCGCTTACCGCTGTTTATGCGTATAATGTTTGTACGTATGAAAATTACGAAACGGATTTTCATTTGGTTTTTTTTAATAGATAGTGTTTCGAGTGGAAGGTTTTTGTATATAATACGTGAATAATATAGTTAAGAAACACTGATCATTTTAGAAGTGTCTATTGCGATGTCATAAATAAAAAAAATCTGTAGGATATTTAGTATCAGTATTAACCACGTGCCGGGGCGGATCGCTAGTAATGTTCACTTCACAAGTTTGTAGATGATTTTCCGATGTCTTCAACAAATAAATATGTGAGAACAAGTACAAGTTGTACTCGACGTCAAAGGAAAACATCGTGCGAGGAAACCTGCACGTGCTTAATTTCATAGAAATTTTGCCACAGCGGGTGGAGTATGTACCAAACCTTCTCTTCAAAGGGAGAGGAGACCTTAGCCCAGCAGTGGGAAATTTACAGGCTTATCGTATCAAAATGTTGTCAGTAGTAAGTCAGTTGCCAATATTTCACAAGTGACATACGAAATTATCTCTTATAGGATCGCACTGCTGATCCTATCCTTATATCAGTGAAAACCGTATAAAAGTCAGTGATAACCAGTTTGTTATTTTCAGACAAACAGATACAGCGACGCACTATTTATGTGTTATGATACGTTTAACGAATATGATATGTGTGTCCAATAGGCGTTATATATATGAAGAGAGAAATAATTAATATAAAAAAGACACAAGCAAGAACAAAGTAGTCGCGCTGTATTTTTAACTTTTTATAGGCTTTTATTCGGGTATAGTTAAATATACCTTATAAATAAATATTTTTTAAATATACGTCAGAACAAAGATGGCTTAAATGGGCATCTTAAACGATGATCGCGAATTCGAATTCAGGCAAGCATCATTGAATTTTCATGTGCTTTATTGGTGGTTATAATTCATCTCCTGCACGGCGGTGAAGGAAAACATAGATAGAAACCTATACGTGTCTAATTTCAACGAAATTCTTCCACAGTGGATCCAAGAGCCGACATTGGAGTAGAATGGTGGAATAAGCCCAATTCTTGTCTTTCTTTGAGAATATTTGCTGTGCTGTGCAGGCTGTTACTAAATATACCGAATAAAAAATTCATAACACCGCAAAGTCAGTACCAACATTACAAACCTGTCATTAAAATATATGTTTTAATTTGAATATGCTATATACCTTTTTAGTATCCTAAAGGTCCATCTGTTGACCATGTACCTGTATTTGGTGGCAAAAGAGCAGGAGGCTCACCTGATACAAAGTGAATACCACCGCTATGGACATCTGCAACACCAGGGGGCTTGCAGGTTCGTTGCCGGCCTTTAAGTACGCTCTTTTCTTGAAGGTTCCCAAGTCGTCGTCGTCGTCTGTTGGTAAAAACCACCAAAAGCACCATTCCATCCGTTCTATGGAGTGGTTGTGCGAATCAGAAAATGTCTTAAATCACGCTGATGTAGTTTTTCGGACATCAAATTGTTTACTAAGTTACAGGTAAGTTCAGACTTTCAATTTCAAAACTTAGGGTTTTTTATTGACAATTTTCGATGTACCTAGTAGCCATTAATACACTAAAGTCTTGATGCCATATATGTTCGTTCCGAGCACATAGTTAAAGTGAAGCTTATGAGCTACGGTACTAACGTTATATTACATTCCAACAATATTTCGATACACTAAATTCCTAGGCAGGCACGCTCGCCATCACGAACCGGTATTCGAATATCGGTTATAGAATTTCTTACAAGAAATACTAGACATTAATGGCGTTACTTATGAACATTTTTCACCGGTTTCTTTTATATGTTGTTACTCTCTTTCGTGATTAATTTCAAATTTGAAAAAGGAAGACAAATAGCTTAACTATTTTTTTTATATAAAATAGTCAAGCGTTTTAGAAGAAAGAACCAGGCAAGCACCGCTGATTCATGTGCTTAATTTGTCTTTATAATTCATCTCGTGCTCAGCGGTGAAGGAAAACATCGTGAGGAAACCTGCATGTGACAAATTTCATAGAAATTCGGCCACATGTGTATTCCACCAACCCGAATTGGAACAGCGTGGTGGAATATGTTCCAAACCTTCTCCTCAAAGGGAGGGGCCTTTAGCCCAGCAATGGGAATTTACAGGCTGTTGTTGTTGTTGTTGATAGTCAAGAATCGACCACACTATTACATGTGAGGTATTGTTTTCGACAGCCAAGATGACCCAGTGGTTAGAACAAGTTCATCATAACCGATGATTCAGGTTCAAACCCAGGCAAGCACCACTGAATTTTCATACGCTTAATTTGTTTATAACTCATGTCGAACTCGGTGGTGAAGGAAAATATCGCGAGGAAATCTGCATGTGTCTAATTGCAAAGAAATTATGTCACATGTGAATCCACCAACCCGCATTGGAGCAGCGTGGTGGAATATACTGTACAGGCTGTACATGTTGTTGTTAGTTTTCGTCTATTTACACCTATTTAAAACAATAATCATAATTGATATTAAATGAAAAGTTCTATTTTTTTATGGTATAGGTTGGCGGACGAGCATATGGGCCACCTTATGGTAAGTGGTCACCATCACCCATAGACAATGACGCTGTAAGAAATATTAACTATTCCTTACATCGTCAATGTGCCACCAACCTTGGGAACTAAGATGTTCCCTTGTGCCTGTAGTTACACTGGCTCTCTATATCTATTTTATCATGCCACGATTCCTAGCTGCACGGCCATTTTAAAACAAAATAAATTCATTTTTAAAATGGATGCTAAAGCTAGTGAGATTTTAAAATTAATCAAATTCTCGTATGGCTTAAACCTGCCATTTTTACATCAATATTTAAGCGCCCCGATGATCCCCGCTTTCTTGAACACTTAACCCTACCGCGACAACCCTCCATGTATAATTCCCAGTCCCTACGGGCGTTAATGTCACGCCTTCGCTACCTACTTAGGACAACAGCGCTCACATTCATTAACGCGAACACACCGAAAAGCAACCCTATTTCAACATATATAAAGCTTAAATTAAAACGCAGCACACCGAGAGTACATCGGGGAAATATTGCACACGCGTTTAAAGAATAAATCTTCAGGTGCAGAGCGGTTTTCGCGCTAAATATAGACCTTATTGCAATTGCATAAAGTTGATTTTTTATCATGGGAAATTAAAGAAAAAAATTGCCTAACCGTAGGTGACAATCGTGACGCCATGTTGGTTTAGTGGGGAAGGTGGGGTTGTGGGGTGTCTCATAAGAGGTTTATGCCAGTTTAATTGGCTTCAAACTAAAACTTAATACGGGGATCGATATCGCGTTGTGTTCTAGAAGCCGGGGTGGCTCAGTGTTCTTTAACGGTTCACCGGACCGGCTGTAATTAGTGGTTCCGATGTGACTGTTAACTACACTTTTAGTTTGTAAATCGAATATCGATTCATGTTTTATTCATAATTAATTCGTTCGGATTTAGATTTATAAAACGTTCTATATTCAAATGTTTCAAAATAAATAAACGTTCTTATGGAATCGATCTGGAATTTGGAAATTTATAATCTGTACCTAATTTGTATTTCGATTTATAAAACATTCTATATTTGAATTTTTAATTAAATAGAATTGTTCTGATTTTATCATTAATGTTAAATTTTTATCGATTTAAATTTCGATTCGTAATAAATCTATGGTTCATGTTTTGATGTACGCGTTCTATATTTAAATATAAAAAAGTGTAGTTGTACCGGTATGGAATATTATGATAAATATTTCTCCAAGTTAAATACTTTCACAGATAATGTTAACAAGTTATTACTTAGTAGTACAATAAGTTTTAAGATAACCATATATAGGTATATTTAATGTAATTAATAATTAATTTCTGCAAATTTTTCGTATAAGTTTTATGTATATTGTTTTAGGCATTACAAAAAAGTATCACTTACTGTTACTTAGTAAAGGTGTGAAACTAAAAAAAAATGATTTTGCGCTATGCTTAATAATATATCTAAGTTCACCCTATACACAGCCATACCCAGTATTGTTTTAAAGTGTGAAACCGACCCTAATAGCTACCCGAAGCCTTATAACGAATGATATGTTCTAGAACCTGCGGCTTTAACCGCTCGAAATTTTATAGAACTTTACCGATAGCCACCCTCCATTTTACAACGTTACGATAAATTAAAAAAATAGCTTTTCCCGGAACTCAAATGATCTCCGTATATTTTATCTTAATCAGTTCAGCAGTTCATTCGCTTTTATAATATCTATATTAGCGGTTGTAATAGAAATATATTAAATTTATTATTATTATTATTATTATTGATGAATCGATCGATGAAGGCTTGATTTTAACGTTCATAGTAACAATAGTAGTAATATAACTTAAAAAACCGCTCTTAATAAAAAGTAAAAATCTTTAAATTTTTACTTTTTATTAAGAGCGAGAGAACACCTAGATATTTATCCATCAACATGCATTGGAGCAAAAGGATATCTTTCTTCCCTCTCTCTCTAACTATTCCTCAAAAGTAGAGACATCAAAGGTCATATTAATTAATTGTATGATTGCACTGCCTTACTCAGCCTTTAAACTAAAAGACAGTAATTGTTAATTCATAGTATTAATATTTCCAATGGGCACAATGCTAGATCATGGTTGGGTGCTCATAGGTGATGTTTAGACTTGTTACTCCTTGTAGAACCAGCAGCCACATCTTAAGCACAACGACAAAAGCAAATATTTGGGTGCAAAGTATTGATCTTACAGCACCTTTCTTCCAATTTTGAGAAAAAATCTAAAACTTGAAACAGCGGAGCGACATCAAACGCACCGCTAGTAGGTACAGCCTGGGTTAAGATTAGAAAAACTACTGAGTTTCTTTCCGGTTCTTCTCTGTAGAATCTACATTCGGAACCGGTGGTAGCTTCACTTAGTATAGTTGTTAAATGACAATTCAAAAGTGCTTGTAAAAGCCTACTTGCATACAATATACTTTAATTTTGATTTTAAAACTAGCCTGAGTAGAATCTATATGGAATAAAAAAGGTCAAAGTACTGACTAATTTGCTCACCTGACTTCATACAAAACGATAAAATGGTCGGCCAATCTTCATCACTACTTTTAGTAATCATTATAATTAACAAGACAATTATTTATGCATATAATTTATATTCTAATTGAATAACCTGAAATGGCGTTTATGACTACATTTAAACCGTTTTAGAATTTATTACAAACATTTAAATATAATTAAAGTGCGTTTTTATACGCCGAAGCCATATTAGAATTGTTATTATTGCTGCAAGCATTATTTACGGGATAAATTTACTATACTTGAATTAAACTATACTTTTACTATGTACTATAATAGTAATTTTATTCTCATATTAAATGCGCCAGCGATTCAGCTTATGATGTCATTGAATACAACCCTCTTTTAACAATTCTATTCTTCATAAATTAATAAATTTCAAGGCATTTCTGATTACGGTGGACATTTTAAATACATTTTAAACCTGTAAATTTCCCACTTATGGGCTTAGGCCTTCTCTCATTTGTGGAGAAGATTTGGAACAATGATGTTTTAATTCCACCATAATTTCTAAGAAATTAGACATATGCAGGTTTACTCAAGATGTTTTCCTTCACTGCCGAGCACGAGATGAATTATAAACACAAATTAAGCCTGTGTTTGAACCCGCAATCATGGGTTAAGATGCATGCGTTCTTATCACTGGGCCATCTCGGCTCGGCAGATAAATACCCAACTATAATGTTATCACGCGATGTTTTCCTTCTTCCCTGAGCACGTTTACAAACTAACACACTTGTCCGTATTTTAGCTTGTTGTGTTGGACCTTAAAGTCCTTGGTCCACAGAAAATATTGGTTAAGCGATTTTCCGGTTTGAAGAACCAATGAGCCAGTTTAATTACAGGCAAAAATGACTTAGAATCTATGATTATAATTATATTTATTATATAATATTAATCGTGATGAGTTACATGTACCTACTTACAATGTCACTATCCATATGTGAAATTGATAATTTATCGTCATCTCTTTTTTTAAAATAGAAGATTATAATATATTTTGTATATTATCATTACCTACATAGTATAAAACAGAGTTTACCGCTGTCTATCCCTATGCTTAGATCTTTAAAATTACGCAACGGATTTTGATTCGGTTTTTTTAAATAGATAGAGTGATTCGAGAGGAATATGTTTGTATATAATACATGGACAATATAGTAAAGAAACACTGGTCATTTTAGAAGTGTCTAATGTGATGTCATTAATAAAAAATCTGTAGGATATTTAGTATCAGTATTAAACCCATGCAAATTCGGAAGGAAGTTTTTTTGTACATAATATATGGACATTATATATAGTAAAGAAACACTGATAATTTTAGGAGTTTTTTATTTAATGTCATAAATAAACAAATTCTGTAGTATATTTAGTATCAGTATTGCATGCATGCGAAGCCGGGTCAGGTCACTAGTAATTATTATATGCAACTTTATTAAATACATATTAAAGTCCTTTTTAAAAGAGCAGATAAGATAAGACCTCTCATAAAAAAATATCCCCAGTCTCGAGTGCTAATCAGAAGTTGGAGTCGGATACTTGAGGGTAATCGTGTAAAGGCTCTACATTAGTGTGTTACCTTCGTCTTCCCCCTGTAGGCCTCCATGACACCTTGAATGTCCAGTTTAAATCGCTACTATGAGTTCTCGAACCTTCGAGATCTTGAAGCAATCTTTATTTAATAGCGAGTCTCCCGCGAAACCTCATTTAATTTTGTTTGTTACTTTTTGCTTTTTTTCTTATACAACCATAGCCCCAGTATTTAACTGGCCAGTAACTTCTTTGTTAAATCACAACAATTTAGTAAATCACATTCAAGTATCCTTATTTTTTTTTCTTCTTCAAAAATCTTTCTTATTCTGCACTTCAAAGACTTTTTTTTATGGTATAGGTTGGCGGACGACCATATGAGTCACCTGATGGTAAGTGGTCACCATCACCCATAGACAATGATGCTGTAAGAAATATTAACTATTCCTTTCATCGTCAATGTGCCACTGACCTTGGGAACTAAGATGTTACGTCCCTTGTGCCTGCAGCTACACTGGCTCACCCACCGTTCAAACCGGAACACAACAATACTGAGTACTGTTATTTGGCGGTAGAATAACTGATGACTGGGTGGTACCTACCCAGACGGGCTTGCACAAAGCCCTACCACCAAGTTATACTCTTATATAACATAACCAATTTTCTATGTTCATTATCACTGGGACAGAATTGGGCTTACTCTAATAATAAGTAAGATAAAGTAAGTTCGTGAACTATTATGCACGACTGCTCAATAATATAGTGTAATGTATTAGAGGCTAATTTTTATATGTTGACCTATTAAATGCCTGAACAGGGACGAATAGGGTAGCTTAAGAGAGTTGAATTAATATTACGTAGTATTATATATTAATAGACAGACAGATGTCCTACGTGTAATTGTATAGAAATGGCCATGGTTGTCGATTGATCGCTATATTGTTGATGTGCTGCCATCTATTGGCGAGTTACAAGTTACAACGAAGTGTAGGATGTAACTTTATTGAATAAATACATAATTATGTGCCAATAATAATTTTCGAAATCACGTCACCAAAATCGATATTATTTCGTGTAATAATGTTTTTTTTGCAGGTGTATTGACTTTAGCAGCCATAAGCTTGGTTGATTACAAATCGAAAGGCGACGAATAACAAGTGGCATTTACAATAAATGTATAAATATGTCAATTACGTGAGTCTACTATCCGTAAGTAAACATCAACAACAGCCTATAAATATCCCTGTGCTGGGCAAAAGACTCTCCCTTTGAGGAGAATGTTTGGAACATATTCCACACTGTTCCAATGCGGCTTGGTGGAATAAACATGTGTGAACTTCTATGGAATTGGACACATGCAGGTTTCCTTTGCCGGCGAGCTCGAGATGAATTATAAACACAAATTAAGCACATGTCTATTCACTATACACATATATCCAGTGGTACTTACCTGGATTTGAAGCTGCAATCATCTTTTAAGATGCTTTTCAAACCACTGAGTTATCTCGGCTTATAAGTAACTCCGTAAGTAATTAAGTGCTCCGTTAATAAAACGATGCGTTTTTATGAATATATCAAGAAACGAATAACTAAATGTAAGCTGTTTATTATTTGATTCGTTACCAATAGTAGAGGTAATCTGAGAGGGTCAGCGCATTGGGGTAAGTGGGGGTGGGTGGAGGTAATGGAGTGCTCCGGACACTTGAGGGGTGAACTGTGACCCGAACACCGGCTTTTGACAGTCCGCAATGCTGGAGCTACGGATTTTATTGGAATTGTATAGACTTACGGGGTGGCTCGCTGCCTTTAAGAATATCTGAGTTTAATATAAACGTAACTGTCATTTTTATGTATTGAAATTATTAATATTCAGTATTAATAAATAATAATAAAGTTCGATTAAAGATCAATATGATGACCTCGTTATTGAAGGTTTTGTGTAGTTTCATTAATATTTTGTTTTATTTATATTTTTGTTAAATTTAAAATTATACTTAGTTTATATAACCTTTATGTTTGAACCTGTGTTACGGCCTGATTATGATAATCTAATTGAAACAGTTTTTTTTTTTTGTAATTATAATTTAATTTAATAATATATATGTGTTGGATTTGTAAATTGTGTTTCCGACTTACCTGCCTGATTCATACCTAATAGATATGTAACACAGATCTCTAATCCCTGGACAATCCAGGTCAAATGGAAGAGTACTATTTTAACTAAAAATTAACATTAAAATTATAATAAAGTTACGACTCGCCCGGCTACGCACGGGCGCATTGCTAATACTATAAATTTAAAATAGAATTTGTCTATTTACGACATCACATTAAAAACCTCAAAAATGTCAGTGTTTCTCTACTTTATCGTCCATGTATCATATACAATAACCTTCCAATCGTATCTATTTATTAAAAAAAAACACATCAAAATCCGTTGCGTAATTTTTAAGGTCTAAGCATACATAGGGACAGACAGCGGTAAGTGACTTTGTTGTATACTATGTAACGATTACATTAAAGGCTAGTCCTCGCATACAAAGTTGTATGGTCTTAAAAGCATGTATTTTCGATCGATATAATTCACACAAAGCCATTTGACCCGCTAATTGTGGCAGTCAACTAGTATTAAGAGGTCAATTGACATCGCTTCCTACTTAGCGGACCACCCACCATCCGCGATTATTACTTGCGTCACAACCATCGGCCTCATCAAGACTTGTATTATTTTTAGACCTGAATCGGAATTTGCGTCGTAATTTATTTGTATCATAACTGTTAAGACAATAAAAGCCTGTAAATTTCCCACTGCTGGGCTAACGCCTCCTCTCCCTATCGAGGATTGGAACATATTCCACCACGCTGGTGGAATTTTTATGAAATTAGACACATGCATTTCCTCAAGATTTTTTCTTTTACCGCCGAGCATGAGATGAATTATAAACACAATTAAGCACATTTATAGTGGTGCTTGCCAGGGTTTGAACCCGCTATCATCAGTTAATTTCTCTGGACTTATCTAGAGGAAAAACCAATTCAATGGTTGGAACGTTTGTATCTTAATCGAAGTTTCTGGGTTCAAGTCTGAGTAAGTATCATTATGTTTTGATGCGTTGAATTTAATTCTTCATCTCATTGTTAGTGGTGAAAGAAAATATAATGAAACTATGTGAGTGGGGAACCCCTTTCCTAATGAGAGGTATTTACCCAGCAGTGGGATTTCAGCTGTAATTTTACCATTCCAATTACTCCCAATTTGCTATCTCAAGGTCACTAATGTCCAATGACATAGCAAAATATTATAATAATTCCTAACATTATGTCTGATTTCTCCTGTGCAACTTACACTGGCTCACTCACTCTTCAAACCGAAACATAACCATACTAAATATTACTATTTGACGGTACCATATTTGATCTTCACACATAGGCAATAAATATAATAACTAACGTATAAATGTTTTAAAAGGAGTAATTAGTTAAACGATGCCGTCTTCTTCTTTCAAATGACAAATCAATGGCGAGTGAAAAAGAGAAGTGAATTTTTAACCAAAACGCTACACAACGTTAATGACTAAGGCTTTATTTGTTACTATTTTAATGAAAAACCTTTAAAAACTACTACCTTAATAAGTTATTAAGGATATTACTTAAGTATTCTTTTTTATATGTATAATAATTACTAACGCTTTTAATAAAAAGAAAGTCAAAATTAAGGTTTTATTTTGTAAAGGATACATAATAAGTTGATTACAATACTGGCCGGAAAAAAAGTAAAAAGTTTCTATAACACTGATTAGAAAAAAAAAAAACAAATGTTCTATTAATCAGAACAGTAACAAGACTGTAATATTAACTATATGTTAACAGATGATTCGTTAATCGGATAATCAACGCAGGACCGTGATTTATAGAGGCGCCCGCGCAGGCACATACAGCGTTTCTCAAACCAAGCCGAATAATTCATTATTTTTGTTGTAAGTGTCTTAATATTTATATTATAATCAATTGGAATTAGATTATAGAGGTTTGGATCGATCCGATAAAAAAATATATAAAGAAGAATCCGGATTTTGTAATTGTCATTAATGGGTGGCTCGAAAATCAAGTAAGGCCTGATCCTATGTCTGGAATCTCTACGTGTTGAATTTGCCTTCCTATATTGGCTAGTAGCTGTATTTGTAGCAGTTTAGTCAGTTCTTTTGAGATATGCTGGCTTAGCCAAATCAGAACGAGATCAGATAGTCAGTCTTTTAGTAAGCATGACTGCAGAAATATTTATTATGTTAAACACGTATGTACAAAAAGGCGGCTACGTTAAATAAATTTAAATAATAATTTTAATAATAATATTCTTTGCGATAAATCTATACAGAATTGTATTGACTGTTAAAAAACATAAATACACTATATGAAATTACATACGTTGTATGATAAAATGTATGTATGTTTTATTTTTTATCACTAAAAAAGAAATTTAAGTTTATTAGCTTCTTTGAAATAAATTAATGATATCCAATGAATATATAATGAAGTACATAATCACGATATGTTTTCAATGAAACTAAATGAATAAACGGAATATTCTTGTATAAATCTACAATGAACATAAAGTTGTCTTAAATTTTCGCGATTATTACACATTTCAATAAAACTAATTATAACGGATTTGAATCGCGAATAGCACTTTGCAGTGTTCGTGGTCACGGGTAGACAAAACGTCGGGATGTTTAAAAAATAATTAATATACGCGATTCAAATCCGTTATAATTAGTTTTATTTAAATCTACAATGAACAGTTTGAGAGCCGCAGATGAGATCGAAGTCCGGAGATAGCAGCATCAATTTGGAGGATTTAAGTTTAAAAATAAAAACGAAACGAGAGATTCCGACAGAACTCCTAAATGTCGAACAAATTCATTAGCCGCGTCCCATACGATTTGTCAGTGGAATATTTAAGGAAATGTCAAAAAATACCATAATTTAACTCGAAACGTTTAGAGATTCCACGAAGGAGGAATTTTTCAAGAAGGTTTAACTGTTTTTGTAAGCCGATCGTTCTTGGACTTACGGTTCGGATCTCTGTCAATTATTTAGTCCGACTTTCAATAAAAATTGAGGTTTTCTTTTTTTAAATTATAAAATCATTACGTCATAATAAAAATTGCTATAGATATAAAATGAATCCTATAGAGTAATAGGATATGCAATTTCTACTGTATCATTATAACGCAGGTGATTCAGCAGGAAATAGTATCAAAAATCGATCAGCCATCATTTATCTAAGCATCTGTACATACGAATCGATCGAACCATACTGACCAGGGCATCACGAAAAGGAGCAACTTTCATCACCGACTATAAACACTAACTCGATGAATGCGACAGACATACGATTCCCAATACGACAGAACGAGACAAAAATACCTGTATCCGTTCAGACAAAAGTAGAGAGAGACAGATTTATGATTGTTTACATTTGTTTGAAAGAAAGGCATAACTCTTGGGTGGCCACCCCCCACGGTTGGTCGATGACCATAAAAATGAGTATAAAATTGAAACATCAATATAATAAGCAATCAACGTGGCCAGACCCGGCCTAATTATACAGGCGAGCATGCGTTATAAATTATACGAAGTATACAGATTGTTCAAAAATCGAATGCTTTCCATATTTAAATGGTTACAACAGAGTCCTTCGTAAGCTCGTTGTCATTATCTGTGGTAATTACGCTGCGAATCGTGTTGGCTTAAAGTAAAGTACTTTATACATTAATAAAATTATCTTGTCCGTCTGTTGACGGTGAAAAATATATATTTTAATATATATTCTAAATTTTGATTATTATTTTTAATTAAAGCTCCATTATTGAACGTGTAGGGGGCTACCTTTACTAATATTCTATACAATAAGCGTCGCGCATAATATTTTCATAAATTATTTTTTATCTGTTTTAGTTTATGTCATATTGTTTCGTCTAATGGGAATGTAATTAGATTCCTATATCATAAAATGTCAAAACAATTACGCGAATACATTTTAACGCTCTAATTTTATTAAAAGTAACTTTTTTTACATTATAAATGTTTTTATACTTTAACGACAAATGGACGAATTCGTTTGTGGAAATCCATGTCACTAAAATTAGTCACGAGACTTTACATAAAAGTAAACTTATATAACAGCCAGTGAATGAATATTTGATGGTGGTGTTAAGTCCACCTAGGTAGCTACCATCCAATTAATATATATTCTACCGTCAAACAGCTATTATTAGTATTGCTGTATTCCGGTTTGAAGGTAGTAAGCCAGCATCTACAATGTCAGAGGATAGAACATTTATGATGTATTTTAGTACCTTCTGTAACCCAAGGTTGATGGTGCATTAAGTAAGATGGTTAAGAAAATCAAATTATACTCAAAATCAAAATATACTTAATTCAAAATTTTATAAGCACTGTTGTATCGTCATTAAACAAACTATATTTAAGTTAATAATTTTCCTACAGTGCCTATAACTATTTTTTGTTTTTTTTTTTTTTTTCTGGTATAAGTAGGTACACAAATGACTAAGCTGGTGGTAAGTGGTCACCACTGTTCATAGACATTAGTACTATATGAAATAAACATCGCAAATACAACTAATTTTGGGAGCGTGTTATTTGCTTGTGTTTGCAGTTACTTGTTTTTAGACAGCAGTGACCACTTTAGGTAAATCAGTTGCCAGGCTGCCTACCTGTTTAAAACATATATTATCGAGCACGTATTCGCGTGAACAGCTTGTTATTTAAAAGCATAAGTGCATAAATTGAAATTAATTATGTAAGCCCTTTAAGTGCTTAAATTACACGATTACTCAGAAGCCAATTAGAATCGTTTGTAAATATCAATACATATAATAAAATTGGAGTGTCTGTTTGTAATATTAATATAGCCCTTTTTTACTCAATACATATGTATACACGGTACAAATACCAAAATAACATTTTTTACAATTTTTGTCGGTCTGTCTGTTTGTTCCGGCTAATCTCTGGAACGGCTGGACCGATTTTGACGGGACTTTCACTGGCAGATAATTGATATAATAGCCGAGTAACTTTATCTATAATTTTTTTTTTGTTATATTCAAAGGCGTATAAGGTCGCGGGCTAGTTTCATATATATTTAAAGAAAAATTATTTTATATAAAAGAAATATTGTGGTAATTAAGTACTCTTTTGATTTTTAAAAACATCGTTAAGTGGTAAGCTTTTTACGATGTGAATATTTAAATATATTTTCTGTGTTAGGGGAAGTTCATAAAGTAATATGGGGGATGAATGTTTATCTATCTATTACATCGGAAATGCAATGATAAAGGATTTTTTTTATATTCCATCTTCAAGTGCTATGCTGATTGTCAGCGTTTCATAACTATGTTTATACCTATACAAAAACCTTCCTCTCGAATCAATTAAACAAATTCAAAAAAAGGAGGCTTACCACAAATACAGCCTTACCAACAAATATATTAACATACAATACAATACTATAACAATGAGTAAATTATTTGTAATACATTTGAGATATTTTCATATAAATAATTCTT
This sequence comes from Vanessa cardui, assembly GCF_905220365.1. Classification (NCBI taxonomy): domain Eukaryota; kingdom Metazoa; phylum Arthropoda; class Insecta; order Lepidoptera; family Nymphalidae; genus Vanessa; species Vanessa cardui. The sequence goes on along the minus strand of NC_061132.1, from coordinate 13,372,462 downwards.
CTAAGTATAATAAGGAATTCATTGTAGTAGACAATGAATTCCTTATAAATCTGAATCGATTTCGATGATATTTTGTTTGTGTTTCCCGATGATGGTGGAAAATGGACGTCATAATTGTGATAAGGGTTGTGGTGCATAAAAAAAGTCATAAAGTAGAAACGGGTCGTTAGTAACTTGTATAATCTATTTCTAAAATATTTTTATCATGAAAAATAAGTTAAAAAATGAATTATAATTCGAATTAACCATTCCATCGTTCCAACGACCATTTGGTATATATATTATATTTGTACAGGATATAGGGCAATGATAATGACCCATTTAACACTTACCCTTTCTAATTGCATCCTACTGTTTAAGTTTTCTTTTGACATTCTATATGTATCCATTGTTTATCTGATGAGTGTAATATTTTTATTATTTACTAGCAATCAGCCCTGCCCTCACTTCGTCTGATGTATATGTAACTTCCGCCCACAAAATTTAACTCTTTATTATATTAGTATGTATATATAGTAGTATGAGTAGATATAGATTTTACTTTGGAACTTTTGGTCATTTTCAGATCAGATTGAGCTTTAAAATTGCACAATTATTTTGGGCGTAAAGTTATCTGGCTTGGGAAACTCACGTGAGTTTGATGATATTTAATTATAAACGAATTTTCAGAAGCTTTGCAATCATATAAAGTGTTTTACAGCTAGTTATTTTTAGTTATTTTGAAATCTCTCTACAAGTTCAAAACTCATCTATTAGACACTATTTAAAAAAAAACCGCATCAAAATCCGTTGTGTAATTTTCCAGATCTAAGCATATATATGAGCAGACGACGGTAAGCGACTTTGCTTTATACTATGTAGAGAAGTTTATGAGTAGTCAGTTCTTATCATTAAACCCACTCGTTAAATTTTCTTTAATATTATAGAAATCTAGGTGTATGAGATTAAACAAAATTCAAGATATCAATTTTCCTCTAAAATCCTGTCAAATTCAACTAGGCATATTGAACCACCAACAAGCAAGCAATCAAGATCGAATGAAATCCTTTCGAAAAACACATCATTAAAGGCAGATGTTCACATTACACCATAACGTTCCTCGCGAGAATGTACGCTTACCTTAAACATCCTTAATTAGCGATGTCTCTTGAAAAACAATATTTATCACAATACATTAATCCAACGCCCGCAATTATCTCCTAAACGATTTTCGTTAAGATAAGCCTGTTTGAAGCTAATGGTTCAAACAAGTAGACTCTTTACACTGCGTGCTATAAATGTTTAGTCGTTAAGTAATACAAGTTTTTCTATGACAAACTGCTGTAATGAAGCAATAATTTAAAGTCTCCCTGTGATGTTTTTAAGACCTTTTTAGTTCAGACTCGTTGAAAACGACAGATAAAAATGTATGATCTCTTCGTTCAGGAATTTATGGAGCAGGAATGGGGTGAGTCGTTCGAGTATCTCAGTCGTTCCTACTTCGCCAAAACTAGAAGTGATCTTTTTTTTAAGTTGTCATTGTAAGCAACTTTTTTTTGGGATGGAATTTTACTCACACTTAACAGTATTAAAGGTGACAAGTATGAAACTGTTTGGTATAAAACTTATTGTTGTTCTTGAGTTAGTGTTTTTGGGCGAAAACTCTTCTCAATGTTCGCTTTTTCATGGTGATTTTTTATTTTTTCATGGTAATAGTGTTGTCCCAAGATTCCTAGTAATGTTGACCACTACCTACAGAATCCACCCAACTGGGCGGGAGTTATAATAGCATCAATCGCCTAGTATCTGCAGTGTCGATAAACCTATTATTTTCTCAACGTCAAACAATAGTGCCGAATGAGTGTCTCCGAGCTGCTAAAGTCTGGAATACTCATACAACCTCACGACACATGAATCGCGTAGGCAATAGTAACGATGAGCAAGGGAAATCGGAAGTAAGGATAGAGTCTACAACTTTACATTCCAAGCCATCGAAAGATAGATTAACAGTAAATCTTCTTAATAGACTTAAAAGTGGTTGTATACGACATATATTGATACTAGTGTGTTATTGTTGCTGAAATGAATATTACGGCGCCAATATATTTGTTCAGTGGTGTCAACTAACAAGTCATCCCGAAAGCCTATATATTTTATAAAACTATAATTTACTGGCTTCACAAGGGTGCAAAATTGATACCGAATACCAGAGAATTTGTTTATTTAAGACAACACATTAGAAACTTCTAAAATTATCTGTGTTTCTTTACTGTCCATGTATTATATATAAAAACCTTCATCTCGAATCACTCTATCTAATTATAAAAATCGCTCCACAATCCGTTGCGTAAGTTTAAACATCTAAGCATACATACGGGCAGCGGTAGGCGGCTGTTTTTATACTATTTCATGATGATGCTGGTAATGATTCTAGTTTTAATTAACAAATACACACAACACAACAACAGCCTGTAAATTCCCACTGTTGGGCTAAAGGCCTCCTCTCCCTTTGAGGAGAAGGTTTGGAACATATTCCACCACGCTGTTCCAATGCGGGTTGGTGGAATGCACATGTGGCAGAATTTCTATGAAATTTGTCACATGCAGGTTTCCTCACGATGTTTTCCTTCACCGCTGAGCACGACATGAATTATAAAGACAAATTAAGCACATGAAACAGCGGTGCTTGCCTGGGTTTGAACCCGTAATCATCGGTTAAGATGCACGCGTTCTAACCACTGGGCCATCTCGACTCCTTTTAATTAACAAATATGAAGCATCAATGTTCAAAAGTATTTCATTTTTATATATAGTTAAATACATAAATATTTTTCTAAATCGTTTCGTTTAGGAACACGCTATGAAGTGCAGGCTAGCCTTCATAACTGGGTATTAATAAGTATGATTAAAATACCGCCTCAGGCAGTAGGTGATGTGTTGAATTTATTTAACTTTTTTTTTTCCTCGGAGAAGGCAGTGGATGTTCCGTTGAGGATGTGATTATTGCTTTGAGTTATTATATTTTGACTGACTTACAAAATGTTCATTGTATTAAAATGTATGTATGTTTGTGCCCTGTAAAAACTACTTAATTAATTTTTATGATTATTTTGTGAATGCAATTTATTATAATATTTAATAAATTTATACAAAGTTGAATGAAAACATGTGAAACATTCAATTAAGAGCTTTTTTAACTAATTAAATGATTAGTTATCATGTTTTTATTGGGAAAGTATTTATGGAGATATTTTTTGAACACATAAATCTACAAATTCTTTCGTAACTTGGATTTAGAAATATGCATAAAAAAAAACCATCAATATGGATAATCATCAAGCCTTAATCTTCTAGGTATATCTTTTATAATATAATAACAGCCTGTAAATTTCCCAATGCTGGACAAAAGCCTCCTATAGAGGTTTGGAGCATATTCGAACCCGCTGTTGCGTTGTTAGATTCAATGGAAAAAAATTCGTGGTAATTTCCACGCATGCAGGATTCCTCACCGTCAAGCTCGAGGTGCATTTTAAAAATATGAAAATTCAGTGGTGCTTGCCTGGGTTTGAACCCTCATTCGGTTAAGATTCGTTCTTAACGCTAGGGTATCTCGACCATTTTGTAAGGATTGTTGATAATTAATAATTCCAATTAAAAAAAGGCTAAGTCAAATCAAAGTCAAAAACCTTTATAAAAATGGTAGTGTTTACACTTTCTTATTGACTGTCGAAATTTCTACCACCGATTCGGATTATAATACCTCAGACCTGAACAACCGGCGAAAGAAACTCAGGGGGACCAATAAACAAACATATAAACGTATTATTATTTTTTCACACACACGCACACACACACATAGCTACATACAAACATACATATAGATATAGTTGTTCCTAAATAATCATTTGTTTTATAGTGTTATTTTCTCATTTTCTTTATTTTGAATTGTTAAACTGTTAAGTAAGAGCTGAATGTATTTTTGATATGGAAGAGCGAGATCTCCTGATACAGGTATTTTTATACTTACTAGGAGATCTCAAAACCACTTGTAACTAGCTCATTAAGAAACGAAATAAAGATAAAGATTATTATTTTTGTTATTTGAAATAGTCTGTGATCCTAGTGAGTTTAATTGAGAAGTTACGTCGTGTGTACTGAACCTCTGAACGGCAGTAACATTTGACTTCCTTCGATAGTCGGGTTACAATAGTCGAAGTAGATCCAGCATCCGAGCTCGCTCCCATAATTTACGATTTCGAGTGATAATTACGCGCTTCGCTCGTGGGTGGTACGACTATCGCTGGCATAATCAGCGATCTGTACCATTGTAGATGACTATCAAATTGCCAATTCGTGACTAAGCTTTCTAGATAATGTCTCTCTTTGTTGGCTAGTTTGTGCAACGGACACTGAGATGTGAAGCCAATGGTTTTGATTCCATTTTTGAATTATAGTTTTTTTTTTAATCAATTATAGTTATGTGTCAATTATATCTGATTATTTAATAATAAATATTACTTATAAAATATTAAACCTGAACGCCGATATTCATGTCTCTAATGTAAATTCTGTACAATCTTTCATCCCCATTTTCACCCTCTTCGGTGATTTAATCACAGTCCAAATACCAGTATCCAGTTTAATATCAGAAATGTCAAATTTGTATACAAACTTTTATATCCCATTTAACTTATTAGATGTACTTTGTAAAACTCTACCCTACTGCTCGTCTATATCCCATTAGAAATTCCTGGTTTTGGCTTTGTGACAGTCATTCAAGAAAATGCCACGTTGTTAAGTTTTCCTTTCCACTAAATAATAATAATAATTCTTTCTATGAAAACAAAATCTGAAAAATTCGAAAATTTACAGTACCCAAGCTATTTTGCACTGTAAACTATTTGAAATGAAATCAAACCACTCTACCAGTAAAATGTAATTATAAAACAGCAATTACCTCTGTCACTATCAAAAAACTTCATTAGATCGATCAATAACTTAGTCAAATTATTTGGTAAAGAGTATTCCATTATATGTCACCTGACTGTACAAAGTGTATATCCCAACAAGCACTAAAATGATTACGATATAACCATTCATAATTGAAATACTTATAGTGTTGCCAGTCAAAAATAATTGTGGTTATAATGAGCTTAAAGCAATATACCCATTACACACAAGCTCAAGTATTGATATACTACAAATATAAATTCATTCATTCAGACACATTGAACGTAAATGCATTAAAGTTAAACAATAATGCATTGTAATGACTAATACCCGTGTAATTTGAACCTATAAATCAGGAATAGACACGTCAGCGTCGATAGGCCTGAAGCGGTGGCGGAGCGCTGGGTATTATCACCTTACGTGGAGAACAGGAAATGTGTAGAGAAGACTTCAAAGATATACAAAAAAAACTTTAAAAAAAAACCGATTTTATTGAGTTGTGTTTCCTGAAATAAAGAAATACAAAAATATGCTCTGTATCCTTTAATGTTCTATTGAAAAATATTTAAATGATTTTTTTGGTGACCTAATGTCATTAGAAAAACAAAACTTAGCAAACAGTACAATGGTTTCTTGTGCAAGAAATCGAACAACTCATTATTTTATTATTATTTATTTATTTAGTTCTTCGTTTTCTGAACGGGCTTTAGATTTTCGTTCCATTTTTGAATTATATAATCATCATTGGTATTTATTTCAAAAATCGAACACTGAGTGACATTTGACTTTTTTAATATATAACTACGCCTATTACTACTTACTTATTTAGTTGTTCGTTTTCTGAACGGACTTTAGATTTTCATTCTATTCTTGAATTATATTATCATAATTGGTATTTATTTCAAAAATCGAACACTGAGTGACATTTAACTTTTTAAATTATAACTACGCCTATTTTATTACTTATTTATTTAGTTGTTCGTTTTCTGAACGGACTTCAGATTTTCATTCATTTTTTAATTTTATAATCATCATTGTCATTTATTTCAAAAATCGAACGCATTGACATTTGACTTGAAAAAAAATGGCGCCTAAAATACTTTTATCTCGTTAGCACACCGCGTCTCTATCTATGTCCTCTGAACAAACTCGTTCGTGACTCCCATTCCATCTCATTATCGAGTTTGGTCCGGTTAAAAAGTATAAATAATGCTCGGGACGCGGCAAATTGACGTATAATCATAATGTTATAGTGATTAGCCGTAAATATAGATATTACGTGTCTAACGCGCCGTGGGTGGCGGCTGGCGGACACACGACTCAATAGCGGTGATGACACGCTCGGGACGCGAGCTTGCTGCCTGATTGGAACTTGGTTACTTTTTATACTTTTACATTACACTGTATTTTGTGATCGGTTTTGTATTTTAATTAATTGTTGTATTGCATTTAAGAACTGACACGATCATGAGTTGATTGAAAAATTAAAATTTGATAAAGTTTTACGACGAAATAATCAGAGTTTTATGGTTACAATTTTTTCTTGGATTATTATTCTAGTCGTTAAGGTCATTACATTCTTCTATAGACTAATTTTCAGTAGCGAACTGAAGCTCAGAATCTGAAGGTGTCACCCTCGTGCCTCAGAAAGCACGTTGTTGGAAGCCTTGCATGTACCTTAGCTTGTGTCAGATAGCCGTCCTATCAGACTATCAGTGATGAGTTTATAGCACGACACAACTTAGATGTCGCATCGGCAAAATTCGTAAAACCGATCACATCCGAATTGAGTACTCTATCCCAAATTATCAAAATTTATTTCTCATGCGAATATGATCTTTGCCCAAACGTAATAACTTGTAAAATCACATGACCAATATATTCGTCAATTTGACGCGTCGATTTACATGTTGTTTTCTCTGACGCGTGAATCTATAGCGACGAATAGCGTCGAATGGCGCGATAGGGAGCTATTTCTATTGGTTGTGTAAATCGGCACCAATCGGTTTTATTTTCATTCCATTGCATTTTCCAATGCTACATCTAATTTGTGTCGTACTATAGGTACTAGTGATGACGTATACATTTCTTTATTGTAATTATAGATATTAAGAGGTCGCCTCTCTTCGAAAGTTTGGACGTTGCGAAATCGTATGAAGTAACAAATGAAAACTATTAATTCGACACGATTTTATGTTACCTATATTAAAAGAAATATAATATTTAAAATAATTTTAACCAAATCGCATTTGATTCCTGTATGTCTTATTTCAACAAAATCTGCCACACGTGAATCTACTTACCCGCATTGGAACAGCGTGGTGGAATATGCTTACAAACCCTCTCCTTAATGGGAGATAAGGCTTTGTCCCATCAGTGGGAAATTCACAGGCTGATGTATATCTTTGATGATTTATTCGTTTTTCGTCTTTGTTCTTAATTCTTATTTAATTATACTCGTATTTACATTTACAAGATGCGGAAATCTTCTTCTTAGCCTAGCAGTGGGAAATTTGCAAGCTGTTACTGAACTGTACTGTATGTTAATTGTCTAACAGTTGACGTGTTAATAATAATTTTATTATATTACGATCTTTTTTTCCTTAGTAAAAAGAGATGAATATTTGCATACTTTTCTCCTGCATTGCATCCTATCCTATCCTATCCTCCTATCCGTTCTGTACAGACTCTTAATCCAACGTTGTGAGGGCAGGACGGGTAGCTTTAAGAATAATCCCTGCACTTATACAAGAGGTATACATGTACCGCTTGAAGTGCAGGGTAGTTTGTTTGAATGGCGTTGTTGATGTCGCCTCGCATGATCGGGGGTGAAGGAATTGTTCGACCACGCACCGTGACCCGACCATTAGACGGCCACTATCTAAGTACGGTACCGTTAGCAGAAAACAATATTTTTATCTACATATTCTCTTATGTTTTAACCAATAACCATTATATATTTAAACCGTACTTTCAGAAAAGTTACTGTATTGGTATAGACTGTTGTAATTATGTGTTTGAAATTTAAAGTGATTTATTTTATTTAGTGTAAAAGTTACACCATCGACTTATCACTAAGTACTAAAATAACGTTTACCATTTATATAAAATAACATTTACTAAAGATGTATCACAAGGTGATACATTTTTAAAATTGTAAACAGATTTGACCTTCAAAAAAACCAAACTAACCTTTATAAAATATAAATTCAATAAATAGAATTAAGACATAATTAAGATAAAACATATAAGCCAATTGAGAAGTTGTATGTTTGTTTTGCTACTACTAGACGTGTCTTTATACAGTTTAATCTACTGTTTCATCCACTGGGCCGAGATGGATTAGAACGCGTGCATCTTAACGGATGATTGCGGGTTCAAACCCAGGCAAACACCACTATATATATGTATATATGTGCTTAATTTATGTTAACAATTCATCTCGTGCTCGACGGTGAAGGAAAACATCGTGAGGAAACCTGCATGTGTCTAATTTAATCTGCCACATGTGTATTCCACCGACCCGCATTGGAACAGCATGGTGGAATATGTTCCAAAACATCTCCTTAATGGGAGAGGAGGCCTTAGCCCAGCAGTGGGTAATTTACGGACTACTTTACTGTATCATTAGCGATAATAATGTTAACGAAACTTTACCCATAGAACCTACACTCAATTTTGACCTTGAAAGTCAACGTACCCAAATAATTTTTGAATTAGTCAATCCATCTGTAAATCTGTTATCTCTATGTTATAGACTTGCTACTGATCCTGGCTTCGTCCGAAAGAAATGAGAATTTTAATCACGATCACAGTGCCACTTACCGGGCTTAAACTAACCTCAAATAGACTCAAAAAACATTGAAATTAGTCTTTATCTATGTACAGTATGTATGTAAACATGTGCACGATGTTTTAAATATTTTTTCTCTAAAAAAAAAAACAAATATATTGTTTTTCTAACCGTACTAGACAATCACCGCCTATTTTCACTTACATTAGTTTAGCGAAGGATAGTATAAATGAAATATGTTGGAGCTCGCGTGATGTCTCCATCCCTTTAGGGGGAGTCCCCCTACTTAGGTGATTGGATTTTTTTTTTATAAATTCTACAAGATGCACGCTCAGCTTGCAAGTCCTTTGATGTCCGAAGGATATGTAAGGCTACCTAACTTGTGCAAAACAGAATCGGTGTTTAAGGTAACGTGAGATCTTTTTTGGTAAAATATATTATAATAATAAATAATCTTTATTCACATATAAGTTACAAAGTATAATGAAGTCTCTGATTTCTGAGCTAGGCTCAAAGATCTGTATTACAGAAATCAGTGTCCTCTCTCATATTTTAGTGTCATATCGTTCTATGTAAATAAAAATAAATGGTAAATAATTATATCTTACTGTATACTAGAGTAGAGTGTGTATGTGTGTGTGTGCGTGTGTGAGCGTGTTATTTAAAACGGCATATTTACCATGTTTTTATATTTATTTCATGGAGCTCGATATTTCGACATTATCTACGAATCTTGTTCACGAGACTCTATATGTGTATTTTGTTTGTCTGTCTGCAATAGTTATTAAACTCGTAAATGAATGATAGGTGCTATATTGGGCTGATGGTGAGAGGTCGCCACAGACCGTAGCCGTTAGAGATTTGACACATTCCTTACATCTCCAATGCGCCATCAGCTTAGAGAACTAAGTGATTATCTTGTACTTTAGTTTCCTTCCATCTTACTCATGGTTCCTCCCAGTAATTTATAAAAACCTGTAGCAGTTCTTCCACGACTAACATCATTCAATTCTACCCAAACAAGCACTTGTAGAAGTTTAATATCTTACTTGTAAACATCGATAAACTTTGTTTAATTAAACACTGACTTCTCTTTCTGTCTTTATTCATTTCACATCGGAGAGAATAAGACACAAGATTATTAAACTAATCCTTCCCTGCCCGGTAGCCTTTCATTTAATCTCTAATTGATAACATAGAATGTTAATAGAGCAGTCAAACCAAGTTTAGGTCGAATTTATAAATTTATAAATCTGTTTTAAATGAATTATTTTTTCTAACACTTTGATCCGTACTTAACTCTTCCCCTAGAATCTATTTAAATAAAATTTATTTCATGTCGTCCAAATATTTATTGTGCTTTACGTAACCTAGCGATCTCTGGAGGGCGATATGACACGTGCAAGTTGGTTTTAGGGTGATACAGAACAAAATTATCGAGACCTCCACCGCTCCCCTTGTCCTTACTTCAAAGGGTGTTTGAAGGGTTGACGAAGGAAACTGCTCGGGTCTAAATATATTGGACGCGTTATGGTAACAAAGGATTCGGTTTAATACGTTTAAATTTTATTTGTTTGTAGGTCAAATTCGATTTCGAATATTGTGACTTGGTCTCCAATAATGGTGTCCGTGATATATTTATGACGCAATAATGGCGGGCGCCATTTTAACAAGGAGCAAAATAAATGGTTTAAAATTTATTTATTCTTAACATATATTAAAATTAAGAAATTACACAATTTCTAGCTAGATTACATTCCTAAGCATGTGTACACATGCTCATATCAATTATATATCAATGCAGTCTGGTACTAATTTATATAATAATCAAAAAATATTAAATTATAGCCAACAATGAAAATGAAAGTTTTTTTGTATCAAAATGATTCTAATATTATGAACGTGACAATGGAATTATTCAAAAATCACTCTTTTATGCAATGTTTTATCAACAAAAGTCATATGCAAGGAGCTAAAAAAGTATGACAATGTTGACTAGTTTATTAATTAATTTCTGAAGAATTTCAAATTGTTTCATGAAAAGAAATTATCGATTATTGCAATGAAAACACACCATTAGATATCGAGTCATTATATTCTAAATAAGTATATGAATGACCTCAAGTGAAGATTTTAAGTTAAAAAAAATTATTCTTTCTCTCTGATTCTTCCGAGGTATTTTTTTGAAGCCAATAATTAAGCATATTTGTTTCTGTATAGTATAATGATTTTGACTTTGACTTTTAAAGTAAGTCAGGTAGCATATCCATGAATCAGGAATCTTCCAATCAGCGACGCTAACGCGGTGCAATCAATTATGAAATGGATTATGGAATTTATTTAACAGCAGTCCATTGCTACTTCTCCATTTAGTTGCACTCATGTTATGATGTGCATAAGTGGTAATGTACGTATATCAGGATTTATGTTCAACTATCTTATTAATTGATAATATAATCCGTTTTCGTTAACGAAACTAAAACTCACATATACACACTACAAATACGGATTAAAGTGGTACAGTCTTGTAAATTTAAGTAGGTCAATACATAACCCAGCAACTAGGGTAATACCACAATTTAAAATCACAATTTCAATAAAAAATGTAATCCATAATCATCCCTCAAATCAAGAACTTGTAAATCCATTAAGACGAGATATTAAATTCCTTTATTGAATAAATATAAATCCGAAGGGAGCCACCCTACGTAGACAAATTATTTTTCATAACAGCGCGATTACAAGTAGCCAGCCACGCGTAGCCGAAATCTATTAAAGGGAGAATTTTAGATGTTTTTGCACGTCCTACTGAGACCATTGTCGGAGATCGACTGATACCGGAAGTAGTAAAGAAGTGATTTGTAACGCACGCGCCGCGACGCCTGACGCCACTTCCGCGCGCCGCCATAATGACACGCGATTTTCTCTATTCTGTACTTCGCTTCACCCTCTTTATTGTTAGTACCACCAAGCTTTTACGTTTATGCTCTGTTTACGTAAATTTCTCTCGTTCTGTTAATGCGTTTCGAGAGCGTAATTTTGTATATTTTTTTCTCACATGACCTTTATTTAAGAGCACCATCTTAGTTAAATTTAAATGAAAATCATAGTTGTTATCTTTTGTAATCTTCATTCAATGGACACATCATGAAATGAACTTATTACCCATATAGAAAATACAAAACAAGTCGCCTTTTTTCATTTTAAACGCATTTTGCACAATGCTATATAACATATTCACTACATAGTAAAAAACAAAGTTGCTTTCTCTGTACATATATCCCTATGTATGCTTAAATCTTTAGTTTTTAATATAACAGTACTCAGTACTGTTGTGTTCCGGTTTGAAGGGTGAGTGAGCCAGTGTAATTACAGGCACAATGGACATAACAACTTAGTTCCCAAGGTTGGTGGCACATTGACGATCTAAGGTAATATATCTTACAGCGTCATTGTCTATGGGTGATGGTGACCACTTTCCATCAGGTGGCCAATGTGCTCGTCCGCCAACCTATACAATAAAAAAAAAATCTTTAAAACTTTGTGTGTTTTAATAGATAGAGTGATTCGAGAGAAAGGTTTTCATATATACAACAATGGACAATATAGTAAAGAAACACGGATAATTTTAGAAGTGTCTAATGTGATGAGCTAAATGGCACCCGTGCGACGGGGCGGGTTGCTAGTACCATCTAAAGGAATATGGGAAGCGTTAGAATGCCTTTACAAATAGCGTTTCCTAATTGTATATTCAATTCCATGTAAAGTGATAATTATTCGCAGCAATCCCGTTTACAGTTCATTAAAACAAGATCAATATTTAAATAATACCAATATTTGAATTTAGAATACAGCAACAACAACAACAGCCTGTAAATTTCCCACTGCTGGGCTAAGGCCTCCTCTCCCTTTGAAGATTTTGAACATACTCCACAACGCTGTTCCAACGCGGGTTGATGGTATTCAAATGTGGCAGAACTTCTAAGAAATTAGCTACATGCAGGTTTCTTCACGATTTTCTTCACCGCCGAGCACGAGATGAATTATAAACACAAATTAAGCACATGAATACACTCGTGCTTGCCTGGGTTTGAATCTGCAACCTGCAAACCTGCATGTGCCAAATTTCATAGAAATTCTGCCACATGTGTATTCCACCAACCCGCATTGGAGCAGCGTGATAGAATATGTTCCAAACCTTGTCCTTAAAGGGAGAGGAGGCATTTAACCCAGCAGTGGGAATTTACAGGCTATTGTTGTTGTATAAAACAATTACACATACATATAGTATAACAGTTTACTGTAAATATATAAAAGCTCATCGTAAATGCATTTTAATGTGCAAGTTATACTTATCATTGAAGTATGACGATGGAACTCGCAGACTCTTCAAGCCAGTGGTTCTCAAGCCAGGCCGAGGTATTTTATAGATGATAAGAAGGCGTGGAGTTGATGCCTGTTGAATTCCAAGCAGGATATCTTTTAAATATGTTAGAGAAGAATCTTTAAGATATTCAATTTAAATAATTGTATTTAACTAACATAACTTTTTTTTAAATGTCGAAAAAGAGTAACTACTGATTTTCTTGCCGGTTCTCTCGGTAGAATCTACTTTCCGAACCGGTAGTAGCTTCGCTTAATTGTAATATGACGATTAAAAGTGCTTGTAAAAGCAGATTTTGGTACACTGGTGGTCCGGGAAGCCACTTAAACAAAGTACTATATTTAAAACAATTTATTCAAACTGATATTAACTTTGACGACCTCCATGGTCAAGTAGTACGTACACCGGTTTTCATAGGTACGCCACTCTGAGTTCCCGGGTTCGATTCCCGACCGAGTCGATTTAAAAAAAGTTCATTAGCTAGTCTTGGGTCTGGGTGTTTGTGGTACCGTCGTTACTTCTGACTTTCCATAATACAAGTGCTTTAGCTACTTACATTGGGATCAGAGTAGTGTATGTGATGTTGTCCAATATTTATTTATATATTTATAAACATGTTATTTATATAATAATAAATATACCTAAGTTATTTTATAAACATTTTAGAATAACTTGCGTACCAATTAAGATTTTTTTTTTTGGTTTTGTTTCAGGAATTTTTGTGTAAATACTTTGCATCGTAATTATTAAAAAAAATTAAGACACCTATTTTAAACTCATAATATATTGATCATATAATTCTGGTGGATCATGAAGTATTGGTGTAACCAGACTGCAAAGTAAAGAACCTCTGCCTTAGCCGATGCGAATCCATACAACTTTGTATGCAAAATCGATATATGGAGTAATCCGTCGGTCCCGAGTGCGTTTTATTTATGATCGCTACTGAGAAGGCGCATGCGCAGATAATGTATAAAAAAACGACGCAATTTATACGCATTCAACACTGATTTATTTGCGATCGCAATAAATTATATTTAATTGTTTATAATATACGAGTATTACTCACAAAACTTCGCGTTTATTCAATATAATTGGAGTTTGTCGATATCATTTTTTTATGAAGCTGTAGTTCAACTATTCAATCGGCCAGTAACTTTTTCCGCTCTGAAATATAAAACCTTTGTTAAATAACAGCAAATTAGTAAATTTTTAAGTTCGCGAATGAAAATATAACTAATTTGCAACATTACAAAAACTTTAAAACCCTTCGTTCACAGTGACCAGCTTATAAGGATTCAGATCCGGATGTTCTGGGTTCAATTCTTGATCTGGTAAAAAGATAATGGGTTACTTAGACAAGTAACTCGCAGTTCGTATTTTGGAAGCTGGTAATGTTCTCGGAATATGGTTGCTGTGCTACCAGATTGAGGACATAGAGAGAGAATCTGTGTTGACGCACAGACTTGAGCACAATTATATCTCATATACAATGGACTATCACAATAAATACTTGGTGGTAGGGCTTTGTGCACGCCCGTCTGAATAGATACCACCCACTCATCAATTATTCTACCGCCAAATAACAGTACTCAGTATTGTTGTGTTCTGGTTTGAAGAGTGAGTAAGCCAGTGTAATTACAGGCACAAGGGACATAGCATCTTAGTTCCCTAAGTTAGTGGCACTTTGACGATGAAAGGAATAGTTAATATTTCTTACAACTTCATTGTCTATGGGTGATGGTGACCATTTACCATCAGGTGGCCCATATGCTCGTCCGACAACCTATACTACCAAAAAAAAATCATTACCATTACCTCAACGGCGACTTCAAAATGAATTCACCAATTAACAAAGAGTATACTTAAATTTCTTTAATTATTTTTTTATTAAAAAAATAATTACTTGTATTTATATTTAAATATACATAACCCTTTCAATACTCTACGTTAATGTGAACTATATAAGCGATCGCAGTTCAACGACTTCACTGTGGAGCAGTTTAATCAGACTCATTACTACAATTCAAAGATTCCTACTTACCTTACTGGGTGTCCATCAATCCATTACCAATTACGGTGATTTATAAAACGTTATTCAAATGTGTACCTTAATACTATAGCAATAAGACGTCAATATAACCAATTAAAATCTTGATTAGATTATTTAGTTAGAATTACGTTATAAGTATTGAATTAATTATTTATTGTGCTGTT
This sequence comes from Vanessa cardui, assembly GCF_905220365.1. Lineage (NCBI taxonomy): Eukaryota > Metazoa > Arthropoda > Insecta > Lepidoptera > Nymphalidae > Vanessa > Vanessa cardui. The sequence continues at coordinate 13,357,139 of NC_061132.1, read as the reverse complement.
TTGTTTAGTTTTTTTTTGCATTCATAGAATAGGTGTACAATTAAATGGGTATAATAGAATTAAGAAGACGAAAAACGAATAAATCTACGAAGCTATACAACAACAGCCTGTAAATTTCCCACTGCTGGGCTAAGGCCTAATCTCTCATTAAGGCGAGGGTTTGCAACACATTTGACCACGCTGTTCAAATGCGGGTTTGTGGAATGCACATGTGGCAGTATTTTGATGAAATTAGACACATGCAGGTTTCCTCACGATGTTTTCCGCCGAGCATTGAGTATTTCCCAGGAAAGTACTACTAAGTTCGTGTGAATAATTTAAATATCAGTGGAGAAGAGAACCATTGGGAGGAATATGCATACGATGGATGACACTTTTTAAGTGTATTTGCCGACATGCACAGGAATTTTGTGGCTGAATGAGTCCCGAAAACTCTAGAGGAATATTAACATACAATAACCTTACTTCTTCTTTAATTACATACACATTATACTAGACAAACTAATCTAGACAAATATATCAAATAAGGCAAATGTACCTGGTAAGTGGTCACTATTGGCCCAAAAAATTGGTGCCGTAAGAAATATTAGCCATTTCTGAAATCGCCAATTCACCGCCAACATTGGGACAAATGTGTTATGCCCCTGAGGGTAATGTCCTAGAACCAAGTGGTCATTCAAAAATTAAATATATTGCACATTTAAAGTAAAATTATTACACTTCCTAAATTACAGCTTAATAAGCGAAACTCAAAGTACTCATTATATTCTCTTAATGATGGAAGGTTCTAGAAGAATATTCTAGATATTTCATTTTTTCAAAAGAGAAATAGTTAGTAGCGAACGATTAGTGTCCCACGCGTAGCAAAGGACTGCATTAAAGGAGCAGAATTGCCACATTTTAATACGAGGTAGACGATCTCGCTGTTTGGAAAATTCTTTATTACGTAACCGTGTATAGATGGAGCCATGAATCAGACAAACTCTATTCCATCAGAAACGTTTTTTTATGTAACAGATTTGTTGCTTATTAACGTTGCCTTCAAATTTAATTCAGTAAAATCAGGCAAGATAGTTGGCCGAATATTGTAATACAAAGCAACAAATATAAAGTTTTTATGTGTGTACTTATAATCAAGTTTTAATAACTTGTTATTTTTTAAATGTTTGTATGTATTTTGATGGCTAATACTTGCATTTTGTAATTTAGATTTATTTTTTAACTACCTGCCCTGGTTACACAGGGATAGAATCAGGAGGATTAATATACATGAACATACCTATATATATTTTAGATTGAAAAACAAACATTGAAAAAATCTTGTCTGTTTTCGGCATGAGATGCTGAAATTATTGGCTTTTCTTTACTCTTATATTCCTGGACCATACATATAAAGCTTACTTTTGTATCATTTTGTTTATTAAAAAACTCCTCATTAAAATCCGTTACGTAATTTAAAAAATCTAAGCGTATAGACGGCGGGATGCGACATTATTTTAGACTATGTATTAAAGTATCCTAAAGTAATTTTAGGCTACATATGGTAATGTGTGATCTGTAAAAATTACACAATATCTAAATAACGATATTATAATATATTTCTTTAAACCTAAATTTTGTAATAGCTGGTGCACCATAAAAACAAAACAAAACAAAATAAAGGACGATAGTGTGTTTGCAAAGAAAGTTTTGATTACTAACTTCTAATGACAGCCGATAACTCTATGACAGGCTAGTTAATGGCTTAGTCGAATCGAGTGCAAATACGCTTCGAAATCAACAAATATAACCTCAAAATTAGCTTTGAACTCAGTAATTAAAACTTCGCATGCCACAAATTGCAGCGTAAACACAAGTACGTCAGGGTTGAACAAACATCGGGAGTATACCCCGAGCTGTCCGCCTCTGTTTGCATTGTTAGCGGTCAGACAAATAACAAAAATTTCTGAACGTAACGAACCAGTAATCCGATTCCGAGTGGTCAGTTGTAAAGTTTCGATCGGCAATCAACTGAACCAACAGATATGTTTCGTTGGCAAACAGCGCAACCCTAGTGGCCGCCATTGTTTGCGCTCTTCGTTACTTAAGATGCTACGGACGATACGGGCGAAATTATTTCTATTGATACAACGTGGTATCGGTTTGAAAATATTTGATATTGTTGACGGAGAGAGGAATAAATATGGAGAATATTGTTTTTTATCACAAATCGTAGACAAGTTGGCCAAAAAAGCTGAAACGAATAAAACAGATATCCAAGATAAAACTCAAGATTGAAACGACTTTAATACAGAATCATGTGTTCCAGCTGTACGACATTTTCGGCGTTTTTCGAGACATCAAACGGCTAAAACCCTAAAGCAATAAATCTCCACGTTAATATATATGAAATTGTCGTGACCAAAACAAGACGAAAAACCTATTTACATACTCGAAGCGATCAATACACTACAAACGGGACCGCGACAGCACTACGTGGGAATGTACTAACGGCTCACGATCGAATGATCGAAATCCGTTCCACCAAAAAACTTGACATACATTCGATTGCAAAATATATTAAACAAAGCGATCCCTATTAACTATTCATCGGAGCGGTGTACCAAAGAGTCTCACGACGCAAAAAAACCGGCCACGAGATTGATATATCCGCCTAATTTGCCTATACTTTAGGAAGAGCAATGAAATATGACATATCATGTGGCCCTTTGAGCCACCGTGCAACCGAGCCTAAAAACAGTCTTTTCAACGAATGACGTATATCCGGTTGGAATTCATCGGACAAAAAAAGAGGAAATTGGTCTTAAAAGATCCTTCCAATTAAATGAAGAGAAAGGCTTAAGTGATGGGGGCCTCGAGAGGTATAAATCAGTTTAGTAGATTTTAATTATGGTAATCAGGATGTCCTTTTATTTGGCATTTGTTCTTTATAGTCTAATTTGTGTGCAGTGAATATAGCGGCGATTGAAATGTTGTCTGTGTGTTCTTTTATTGGACGATTGGCGTTATTGTGTGTGCGTTTTATGAAGCTTTTGTTCTTTTTAGTATGTTGACTAGTGTAATTGTATGAAGTACTCGAGTTGGTACGTATGATTATTTTCTGTGGATGATTAATTTGTGCTAAATAGGGTTGTAGCGTATTGAATGACGCGAATGAAAATTATCAGCTTAGATCTGTCAATTAAAATTTTAACTTTATTCTTTTTTTAATTCTTACACAATTCTTTTAAATCGAATTAATATTTGCTAACAATGAAAAAAATAGAATTTTTAATAAATTATTATGTTTGTTTTTAAGTTAATAGTTGTAACCAATATCATCTTTTCCTTACACCTACTATTTCCTTTCGAATATGAATTTCCGTTACCTACTGAAAATCGAACTTTTGTTACTACAAATAGTATTTACAAATTGTTAGCCGGGAATATTTATTAGCTTTCGAATTTAATTTTGTTGCTTGAATTGATTGTTCCTTGCACTTCACCTGACTTTTTTTGTATAATCTTTGATTTATTATTTAAAGAATAAGAAGGCGTATTGTTAACCCATAACACCCTAAATACCATTCACACACACACACAAACACACACGTACACACACACATCCACATACACTTAACTCACAACAATAAAACTATGAAATTCCTATTCACTTACTAGAATTTAAATAAAATTAAAAATTAACGGCTCGGAACAAGTAAGTATTCAATCTCCACGTGCATATCATTAATGTCAATACAATTAAACGAAAGTCGTAATTAACATCGCGTTAGCACGAAGCGAAACCATTAAGTGATATTATAACACAATTAAACATAATTTTCTTAAGTCTCTCTAGCGGTAAATTACCTACTTTGTAGTCTGTGCTCTCGGACGGAACTAATATATTTACTCTGTGGACGGCGCTGACGTTTCGAAACTATTTCTTTACGCTATCGCCACAGATAATAAATATAGAACAACACAACTTAGATGTAGCATCGTTCAATAAAATCGATTACTGCCGATTTACACAACCAATACAAATAGCTCCCTATCGCACCATTCGACGCTATTCGTCGCTATAGACTCTAAAACTAATGCATGTATATCGACGTGTCAATTTGACGAATATATTAGTTCATACGATATTACAAGTTATTACGTTTGTGTAAATATCACATAAGAAATAAGTATTGATGATTTGGGATAGTGCTCTTAATTCGGATGTGATCGGTTTTACGAATTTTGCCGATGCTACATCTAAATTGTGTTGTACTATAAATATCACAAAATTGTAAAAGACAAGTGGGTGACGTCTATAGTTATTGCTTTACAATGAATTTTAATGATATCGTAGTATTCCTTTTTTTAACGATATTTCGCAAGAAGTGCAGTTAGTTTGATGAATTAATTTCGCCTTTTAAGGTTATTCTTCTCCGAAACGTGTTAAAATGGACATTTAATTGGTCGATGGAAATGAGTTATGTGTTAAAACTTGTTATTTAGTACGCTCTAATGAATGTGTACTAGGAATAGTGATGCAGGTTATTTTTTGCATATATGTTGAACTAATTAAAATTTCATTTAAAGTAAAGTTTAAAACACGTCGGCGAGAATATATAATATATCGATAAGATGGTAAGGATGTCGATAAAATAAAAACTTATTATAATTAGTAATAAATTAATATTTACATTACTGCATTAATAACATATAACAATTTATATAAAAAAGTGGACAGATAAAGACAATATATTTTTATTGGCCGAGACTTGAACTCAGGACCAACAGATATAACTAACCACTAAGCTAACGAAGAGTTATTCACCCGATGTATAAAGTTTATTAGGAAGGCCATTATGATGTACCTAATAAGGTAAGAAAAAAGGTAAGGTATTTTAAAGAAATAAGAAGAAAAATTTCTTGATAATTTTAGAACACTTTTTTTTATTATCAGTAATTCATCTTGACAAATAGATCATACTTTTTTTAATTTGTGGAATGTGTTGTGTTGAAAACTTTAAACTTAATAAAAAATTCCTTACTTACTACAATTAAATAATCACAGAATGATATCATTTAAAACTGTAACAAAATAGCAATGGTGGATACAAATTCCAAAACGTTTAACTATGTTTTATTTAAATTGACAAAGATCTCATAACTGGCAACCAAAAATAAAAAGGTAATTTTGAATTTAAAAAAAAAAAGTTTAATCATTGATACTATTTTATTTTATGGAGCATTTATGAAGTATGTTAGTAAATTTAATGGATACATTTCTACAGTTTTTATAAGAAAAACAATGTCTCATTTTGTAATGTAAATATAAACTTTAAATATTTAAAGAATAAAGTTCCACAATAAATGCCAGTTGTTCCCGATACCGTCGGCATTGTGCCAGATAATACTAGCAAATCACACAAAAACTTTGTCATATGCATTATGCAGTGTTCTGAATGCAACGCTTGCCAGAACAAGGAACGAATGAATGAATGTGTTGAACATAAAACTCTGAGAATGCTATCAGAGCCTTTTTCTCGCCAATTCTCGTTGAATCTTTATTTTGAATTATAAAAATAATATGATAAACGGACGTATATTTGGACGTTAATTAAAATTTATTGTTCTTTGTTTATTTAAATAAATATAATGAATGATATTTCGTGGCATAATGCATTCGTTTATTAATTTTTATTTGTGCGAAAAACATTTGAAGTATATACTTTCAAAATGCAAATTAAATTATTAAAAATGTATCCTATTGGTCTTTTGGCTGAATATGCAGATCCCTTAGTCCAGAAGTTTGGTCAACAGATTATATTAAGGACTCGAACTATGCTAGTGGGTTAATTGAGAACGCAGTGTTTTCGTCGAACACTTGTGCACTATCATATAACTTCGAAAATAGCTCATCTTTGATCAGATGCGAAATTTAACTTAGACGATAATATAGTATTATTAAAACGTATCAAAATATACTTTATTCAAACCTTTGAGAAAAAGTTTGAATCGTCACTTTAAATTAAATTAAATTCAAAATTTAAATCCTACTGAGAAAAATCAAAACAACTCACATAAGTGCATTGTTAGTATTTGTAAAATGTCATAATGGAAATATAAATTTCAAAACTTGGATAACTATTAATAGTGAATGTATTATTATAAGCTATGAATTATATTGTCAATAAAAATAATTGCCAAATTGATAAATAATTGAATTCAATAAAAAGCATACCTATAACTATAAGGTTCAATCCCAGGCAAGCATCAATATATATATATGTGTGCTTAATTTGTGTTTATAATTCATCTCGTGCTCGGCGGAAGGAAAATTAGCAGGCAAGCAGGCCTTAGCCCAGCAGTGGGAAATTTCTAGGCTGCTACTTTACTTTATACCTAAAACTATCCTAGAGTTAATATTACATACGATGTAGTTTTAAATTTCTTGGATTAATATCTATTTATTTTTAAGACTGAGATAATAGACTCACGTTTTAAAACATATAGATTGAGGTCAAGTATTCTTATATTGAAGCAGGATGGAAAGCTCCATTAATAGTAACGGATTGATATAAGCACCGAAGTATGTTACAACATCATATCACGAATATTTTAAAAATGGAAAATTATTCAAATTTAGAACGAGGTGTATCGTTCTAAAATTGTCTTACTTAAAAAAAAGAACACAACATTCAGCTGTCATAATTATATAAATTTATGAAATATTTTTTTAAAATAACAAATTTAGAATTTAAAAATGGAACGTCAAAATAATTTAAATCTATGAAATATTTTGTAGAAAAACAAATTTAGAATTTAACAAAGGAACTCAGTGTGTTCGATTTCACGATGTTTTCCATCAACATTTATGTATACTCTGCATCCGAGCTCTTACAAACGATAATCTGTAAGCTATTAGTTTTCCGTGAGAAATCTTCTTACCAAGCGATGACTATACAAATGAATACAATACGCGTCCCCAACCATAATTTATACGAGAAATCACCCTCAGCATCACCGGAAGTCCGCAGCCGCCATTTTGGAAGCACGCGGCAGGAAGCGAGCGCACGCGCAACGCAACGTCACTTCCGTTTCGGTTGTCACTATGACGCTTTAGAGAAAAATATTTTGTTAGATTTTTCTAAATTGCAACGCTTCGTTTAGTGTTCAAATTTATTTCATTTTCAACTTGGGGTGGTTTTATTTGACATATTTGTTCTATTTTGAGTTTATTTCGAAGTAAATTTTGCTTGCAATAGTTAATTGATATACACGATTAAATATATCAAATAAAACATTATAAATTTTGTCCTTTGACGATAGTTCTTTATGTCAATGAACATTTAAAAACAAAAACGCAAAGAAACAATACGTACATCCAAAAAATTTTAAAAAGACGTTCGAAAATTGAAACTATACCAAGAAGTTCCGTTATGATATTACTAACAATGCCTAATCACATAATCTGTGACTCAGCACAGATAACATATTCATGTTTATTCACGAGATAACTTAAGTATATCATTATGAAGATTGACGTGAATCTATGGGTAATAATATAGTGGTATATCCGATTACCAACTTGATTCTTCATTATTGTATGTGAATATATCATTAATGTAATGGAAATTGTATTGGGTTAGATATTATGTAATGGAATGCATTCCATAGCTTCAAAATTATGACACAGATAATTAAATTACATTCTTTTTCGTATTTCAATGAATTTTTAAGAGAATTATTTTCATAAGTAATTAAAATATAAAACTCCATGTACTTAGTTGAAATGAGTCTAATCGATTTTTGAAAATGAATTTATCATCTTAAAATTGAATGTTTTTTGTATAAAGTCAGTTTTATTATAAAAACTTCTTTGGTTAAAGTTTTGTAAGAAATACCTTCGCCTGTATGCAACAATTTTTTTTTCTTAATATATCTAAATGAATGAAAGTAAATATAATGTGTCATTCACACATATAGTTTTAAACCAAATCATTATAAAGTATGAAGTATTTAAATAGAATATAGAATTAAAGAAGTAAAGAGGTTAAAATACGTTATTAGATATTGATCTCTATTCGTCAATTAATCTTTCTTGGGACAAGTTGTCCGTTTCTATAATAAAATTCCGCAGACATTTTTAACTTAACCGTTTCGTAAATTCAAATCGTTTATAAAAAAATACATTGGGAAAAAAGGCATATTATTCGATACAAGATTTTGTAGATGATAAAAAAGCTTGGAATTAATACCTGTTACATACATATATAATTGTATTTAACTAATATGATTGTATTATTTAAATGTTGAAAAAGAGTAACTACTAAGTTTCTTGCCGGTTCTTCTCGGTAGAATCTACTTTCCGAACCGGAGGTAGCTTCACTTAATTGCTAAATGACGATTCAAAAGTGCTTGTAAAATCCCACTTGAAAAAAGTTTATTTTAATTTTGATTTTATAAGTTACGAATATGAAAATATATTTCTATTCATATATAGGGTAAAAAGATATCGCCCAATTAATTATTGATTGGTTTTTTATCATTTAATGTTCCGTGTGTCGCATGACGAAGTATCCCCTGGGGCCTGTCGAACTCTATCACGGTAATGCCAGTGTCATAAAAGTATAATATAAAGGCACTAAGCTGAAATTACTGGTTTAACTATACTTGATCAATCTTGATCGTTTCGAAATATTATCTACAGATATTTTATATGTATTTTGATTTTGTTGTGGTTCAAAATTATACCTACTTTTTTTACAGTATAATCGAAAGTAAAAAGAACAAAAATCGATAAGTTGATTATGATTAGTTGTGCCTAATTGGGTTGTGTTGTGCAGAGATCTTCCAAAATACAGAACACACAAAGACAGACACAGAAAACTCATAAAATTTATTGAGATTTAAAAGAAGGAAAGAAAGCTGATATGATATAGATATAGTAGCGAGAAGAAAAGATTATACAGTTACTCTGTTCCACCAATCAAATTAAATAAATAAGTGTGATAATTATATAACCAATGGAAAATAAGCTTAAGCGTCAAAATAGTGCCTTCGGATAATGACGTTTAAAGTTAAATTAGTAAATCTCACGTAGTACGATCTCTTCCGACATTTTCCAATGACGATCTTTATATATAAGTCAATTTTAGATTTAGATAATAGATTTTCTTTGAATTTAAATTTTGTTTTAATAAAACGAGATTGCCCACTGTTTAAAATTTAAAAACTTGAGCAAGGATTGCTAATTCAAGCATAGCATCGTAAATATAGTTCATATCTTACTCGCTAATTAAAGAAAAAATCGTAAAGAAATTTATTCAAATCAATAATTAGTTTAATGACTTTTAGTTGTGCCGGCAGGGCACAGATTATTTCACCAATGTAAGAAATTTATTTGTGTCTGATAAAGATTGATCTTCTGCGTCAACTCTTTTTTTATGGTATTGGTTGGCGGACGAGCATATGGGCCACCTGATGGTAAGTGGTCATCATTACCCATACAATGACGCTGTAAGAAATATTAACTATTCCTTAAATCGTCAATGCGCCACTAACCTTGGGAACTAAGATATTATGTCCCTTGTGCCTGTAGTTACTCTGGCTCACTCACCCTTCAAACTGGAACACAACAATACTGTTGTTTGGCGATAGAATAACTGATGAGTGGGTGGTACCTACCCAGACGGGCTTGTACAAAGTCCTACCACCAGTAAACTTCTTTATAGGAAATTGAAAAAGAGCAAAAACACTTAGTCCCTTTCAGACTATTAATAACTTTCTATTGAAATAAGAAAAGTGAAATGTATAAACATATAAGAGTCTAGAAAAATGATAAGCGTACTTCGTACGAAGCATTCCATACGAATGTACACAGACAGTTTATCACTGTATCTACTATCCACAAATTGCCACGCTATAGTTGGCCCTACCGATATAAATCTCCTATTGAAACAGGACTACTCTAGACCATTCACGAGGATCTTTTCAACGCGGAAAAACAGACAGCCTGCGCTGAACAAACACTCCTGCGGGTCAGAGATCAAAGCGCGATATGATACGTACGCGGTTTAATTTGGCGCCAACTGAACTGACAGGACGCCATTTTGTAAGTTTTCGCGGTATTGAAATTTTTTTCAACTGAAGCCACGGGAAAGATTGGTTTTTGATTTTTTTTTTTTTTGTTTTTTATGATCGATTATTTTTCGCTTTAAAATGCTACGTTGACGTTATTAAAAAAATGTAATGAATCGTTTCTCGTTTACTGATAGAAAAACGGTGTTCGTGTAACAGGTAACTAATATATGTATTTTTTTTTTAAATAAGTCAGATGAAGGTATTATTTTAAAAATTTTGTTAAAATCAAATTATGATAGTGATGTGCACAATTCAGATCAGAGGTAATCAAAGTTTTATTTACAGTCTGTGTTCAATTCTTACACTTACTGATTGTCAAAAAATGTAAAAATGGCGAATGAAACTCAGCGGGATTATTATCACATCAATTTTTACGATAACGACGATAATAATAAAGTATATTAAATATAATAAATATAAGAACTATACCGTTTGTCTGTAATAGTAAGAAATATATTTACCATCGGAAATTTTGTAGAATCTTACCGGATAAGTCCGGAGTAAGTTCACATTTCATCGATGTCTCTTCCACAATCCTTTCGAGTTAGTCTCACCCGAGGTGAAGTGTTTATGGGTTTTGATTATTCATATGCGGGGATGTGAGGATTCGTATGGGGTTGAAATAGTCTCATATTTGCTATTTATTTATTGAAGACATTTTAGCACACTCATTCACACTCCACGTTCAAATAACACACGCATTCTATATTTATATATGTTAGCTTAGGTATCATGTTAAAACTTTTATTGAAAACAATAACAAAAGCCTTATACAAATAACAGTTTAAATAAAAAAAAAAACGCTATTTTGTTGATTCGATTTTTTAAAACGTTCTTAATTCAATTATATAATTCTTGTATATAATACGTTCAAAATGAAAGAGAAATTATTTTTTTCTAGACAGGATATAAAATTCTTAAAATTAATTGTTCTTTACTATTAGACTCTGTAATTAACAGAGGAAGAGATTAGCTAGTGAGTTTCATGTCGGTTCTTGGTAGAACCTACATTGCTTTGCTTTACATTTAATTGAGCGCTGTAGCATGTCGATTCATACCTTTATCAACCTACTTGAATAAAAAATATTTTGATTTTGTATTTGATATGTATGTCTCGAAATCGTACGGACATAATTAAAAAGATTTATACATTTATTAACCATACGTTAATTTTGATTTTAAATTAATTTATTAATTAATACTACGTTATAAGGAGTAGGTAGATATACTATTTTTAAGTCAATCGCTCTAGTTTCGGAGGTATCGTGATTAGTGATATGTCTTAGAATTACTTAAATTTATTATACAGTAGATTTATGTATCCTCATGTATACATGTACAGTTAAAGCTGTTTAATTTACATATTGAACCATTTTATAAGGGCAGATTTTTAGACGTATGTGTTTCGCCCTAATGTTGAAACACATCGTTCCACGCTGGAACTTCGTCTGTTTTTCAAATTTCGATTGTGTTCCAAAAATTTAAATTAATAGAACGCATTTGAATTTAATTTAAATTATTATAAGACGTCCGAATTAGGACTGAAGGCCGTAGTTTATTCGTTGAACAGTTCTTTTTTTAATAGTCAAGGCATCTGGGTCAGACAGCCGCAACAATTATGAAACAAAAAAAATTAAATACTTTTCAGTCCATCTTTTTCTTTAATTTCTTATGGATTGTAAAAATTAACTGCTACGTGTATTCGTGTGAACATTTAATATAGTGTTTTGATCTGGTGACGCTCGTGTCATACATATTAAAATTATTACGATAAAAATTAATATGAAATCTTTTTCAACTCAAGCTTTATATTAATACCATAGAACTTGTTTTAAATTTAAAAAAAAAACTGAAAATTTGACATATCAAAATATATCAACAGTGTTCGTAATTTCCAAAAAACAAATATAATTTTCCATATTTATTGTAGCGATACATTATTATCAATAGTTGTCTAGTTTCATTGTTCCACAAAATTGGTTAACATGGTATTAACAGTACAAGTACAACTTGTATTACAAATTCGCCGACATCTATGATCATCATCTATGATACTGCACTTATATTATTTTCCATATACATACAATCAATCTACTAACGTATAGCCTAAACCGAATGAAATTTTATGCAGAAGTTTCTAGAACGTATACGAACAGTATAAATACTTTTTTCAAAATTCACCTCCTAAGTGTTAAATCGATGTTGAATATTAGAAACCTCTTTGGTGAAATTGAGATGGATTACACAGATATTACTTTGTGACAGAAGTAATACTGGGATATCTTTGAATTTTTCTTTTCATTGGGTAGATTATGAAATATAGGTAGTACAAATTATAAAGTACGTTTAATTTAATATAGATAAAATAAATTCTCGACCGCATTGGCGTTGCTACAGCCGGGAAAAATGAAACTCGTCAGTGTGCGCGCGCAAGGCGATATTGGCAAGACAACTTTTTTAATAAATTTCGAACACCAGGTATGAATGTGTCATGAGGGCATTTCCACAGATACATAATATTTTATTACCGTATAAGAATCTACTTAATGTATCTTTGTACAGCCATAATTGTTTTTAATGACATTAATTGCGTTTGTAAGAATGTTCATGAGGCTGTGTACGGCGTGTGGTATAGGACCTACATCGATGGCGGCGGCCCTTACTATTTTATATTTAATCGCATTTTGATGAGTACTATTGATTACGATAATTGCAAGGGAGAAACTTTTATAAAAAAAGCAAAGGGCGTTCGTACCATAAGGTAACACATGCATACCATTAGGCATAATGTCATATTACAGAAACAATGCAAAAAAAAAAAAATAACTGTCATAATAAGAATAAGAATGACGTAAGTAAAATGAATGTTGCCACAGATACGAAAAATAGAAACTTTTTAAAAATATATTTAATTTTAATTCCATAGATACACGTAGTACGGGTTTGAGAGTATATATTTACAAAATACATACACTAAGGTTATTCTGTAAGAACGAATTCGAAATCCGCTGACGAATTCGAATGAGGACTTTACAAAAAAACCGATCCCCGTTGCCATGCGACATTGGAAACATACATATGATAATTAAAGGGCATAAGCACCAAGATCACTTTTGAATTCGCCGACGAGTTTGCCCTTACAGAATAACCTTATATGCAGAGACTGAGAATTTGAAGCAGTAAAAATATAAAACCCAGAGGTAAAGGAAAGGGACAGTATCATTTCCGTTTCGTAATTTTTTTGTATTTTCTCACGTACTTTGAAGTACATAACACCATTTAATTAAAGTCACGAGGCGAGTTTTAAACGAGCTCTTATTGTTATGTCTATAAGGTTGATTATCTCGTCGTTATAAAACGAAATGCTGTTAATGTATGACGCCCGCCCATTGCTCTCCAACGTTCTCGGAAGATGTTTTTGCTGTTATCTGCTCGAGAACGAGTTATCTGGTGATGGGAGGGGTTTTCTCGTAATTATGGCATCGAAGTTCTGAAAACTGGAAAGTTTTGTCAACTGAATCGTTTTTGAATATTCTGTCATTGATTTTTTTTTATTTTCTTTGACATCACATACATTACTCTGATCTCAATCCCAAGCTAAGGCACTAAGGCACTTGTGTTATGGAAAATCAGAATTAACGATGGTACCACAAACACCTAGACTTAAGACAACATAGAAAATATGCATATGCTGATGTACATCGATTCGGCCGGGAATCGAACCCGGGAGAGAGATTCGTACACATGACAACCCGTGTACACCAAGGAGGTCGTCATTTCTCGAAATGATAATAACTTCGTTTAAATGTAATTTATCGCCTCTGTTTTGTTTGGCAATTGTTAAATTAAAAATTAATAAAAATTAAAATTACATCCCTTAAAAATGTAACCTATTCATGCTACCAATGTTTTGTCATGTTTTATTTAATCCCTTTTTAACAACATTCTACGTGATGATGTACAGAGAAGTATTATTCCTATTAAATGTGTTTACAATATCCAAAATCAAATTAAACAGAAAACAATTTAAAAAACTTTTATATATAACTGAAACTTTATTCCAGTTAAACAGAAAAACCACAGTAATTACTGAATAGGTACAGCCTTATAAGACGTATTTTTTACATGTACGCCATTTTGGATTTTCGATGACGACACAGCCTCCACTCAGGGTATTTACTTCTACGAAACCAATTACTCTCGTACACAGCAAAATCGTTGACTCCACTGTCCACATAGTGACGACTATATACTTAAAGATATATAGGATTTCAATATTAACTTTATGTTTAATTTATATTTTAAAAAATGTTGTTCAATATAATAATGCATGTTGAGAGTTTTTTTTATGGTATAGGTTGGCGGACGAGCACATGGGCCACCTGATGGTAAGTCACCATCACCCATAGACAATGACGTTGTAAATAATATTAACTATTCTTTACATCGTAAATGTTCCACCAACCTTGGGAACTAAGATGTTATGTCCCTTGTGCCTGTATTTACACTAGCTCACTCACCCTACAAACTGGAACACAACAATACTGAGTACCTACTGTCATTTGGTGGAAGAATAATTGATGAGTGGGTGGTACCTACCCATACGCGCTAAAAAACTACATGTAAGGAATAGAACTTGCGTAAAATAATTTTGAAATGTAAATTTTTTTGGGATGTGATATTGGGTCTACTGTTAGTTGTCCTAATGTCATTAAAATAAAAGTGCATTTATTAAATTTGTTCTCAATTTTATTCTTTCATGTTTGGAGAATCTGAAATATCGAATTGAAATTTTGAGTGCCCTAAAAAATTCAGGGGTTTTTGTGAAAGATTTCTCAGCCAACGCTCAGAGTAAGGAAGTTGGCGTTGTGCAAAATCAAAATATACTTTATTCAAGCTTTAACAAGCACTTTTGAACCGTCACTGCTCCTATGTCTCATGCAGAACTACAAGCTATTCGTGCTTGGTCATCACACCTGATCATTTTGTCGTGATGGATTGTATTCTAAGCGTTATGAGATAGTGTATTTGTCTACACGCTTGTGTTCTAACATATCTCTTTAACAGACTATCTACATTGACTCAAAATTTATTAATTTGTTTTTGTTTATATTTGTCATTCAGTTCTATTTTAATGTTTATAATGTTACTTGCCGGAGCCAATGGGACACCAAATGGTACATTGGAACCATAAATATCCGTTCCTGACAATGCAAGTGCGCCACCAACCTTGGGAACTAAGATGTTATGTCTCTTGTACGTGTTCATGGCTGTTACATTGGCTTATTAATTCATCAAATTGGAATTAATCAATATTTATTCGTATTGCTTGGTGGTAGAATATCTAATGAGTAGGTGGTATCTTTACAGACGATCTTGCGTAAAGCCATCGAGTAGTACAATAACACTAGAACATGCAACTTGTACAGCCTGTAAATTTCTCATTGCTGGGTTAAGGGCTCCTCTCTACTATATATACCTACTGAGTTTCTTGCCGGTTCTTCTCGGTAGAATATACTTTCCGAACCGGTGGTAGCTTTACTTAATTGTTAAATGACGATTCAAATATGCTTGCTAAAAGCCTACTTGAATAAAGTTTATTTTGATTGATTGATAGATTGATTCTCTCTTTGGGTTAGGAGCGTATTCCACCACGCTCCTTGGCTAGGTTGGACACGACAGTCAGCACAGTCACTGGCCTCTAAGATACGGGGTATCCTAGTTTAGAGAACAGGAACATTGATGTATATATCTGACATTTGAAAAAACAATTGATAATATAGCAATTGTCACAGAAAATATCGATAGCGTGATTCAGGCAAAGCATAAATCATTTTCAAACTGTAAATGTTAACACAATTTAAATAGTTCACAAAGATTATGAGGTTAAATTAATATTATTTGATATTAAATACGTCAAATATTTACGTTACGTGTCAGTAATTTATAAAGTCCATCATATTTAACCCCGACCAATAGCGAGTCTGATTCGTTCGATAAGAATTACGTACCACCCTTGGACTGACGACATTTTATTGTTTAATTATAGTACGACACAAGTTAGATGTAGCATCGGAAAATGCAATGAAATGAAAATAAAACCGATTACTGTCGATTTACACAACCAATAGAAATAGCTCTCTATCGCGCCATTCGACGCTATTCGTCGCTATAAATTCTCGCGTCAGTTCAACTCGCGAAAACAAATCGCCGTGTCAAATTGACGAATATATTAGGTCATATAATATTACACGTTGTTACATTTGTATAAAGATCATATTCACATGAGAAATAAAAATTGATAATTTCGGATACGGTACTCAATTCGTATGTGATCGGTTTTACGAATTTTGCCGATGCTACATCTAAGTTGTGTCGTACTACCTTTTTGTTATAACAGTATAGTTACAAGTGAATTCCTAAGCACTAGATACAAGGAGTGTTCCGTTCTAACATTTCAAGAACACTAAAAACTAATTCCTTATACATGTTTTAGTAGCAGTCATGTTAAACACAGTTACAGCTCTTTTTGTCACCACTGATTTGAATTTCGAAAGAAGATTTAACACGCACACACACATATACACATACACACACATACACAAATTAAGCGTTGCTTAACTAATGACCCGTAAAAAATATTTATAGCCATTCGTGGATGTATATTTTATAACCTTTGCGTAGTTAAAAGTCATTGTAGAATTAAAAAAAAAATTAAGTACAGTATAAAAATATTTTGATAACGATTCGACCATTCAGCCGGCATGAGTTATTTCTTATGTGGCTCGCGTGCTTGTAACGCCCACTTTTCATACAACAAGTAAGGATATAAATTATTATACGTTTGTGAATATAATATGTATCCAGGCATATTAATATTGTTGTCGGCTGTAAAGAGCTCAAGTTGTTAAGTTTATTACTCATCGTGACTTCTATTGCGTTGATTTACCGGCTTTTTGACCTTATATATTCAGGTCATTGACCTTTAAAATGACATTCAATTTAGACTCCAATTTATAAATTTAAATTTTAAACATAAGTAAATATGTTAAAAAAAGTATAGCGAGTAACAATAAAAAAAACAACATAGTATATATATTAATTTAAGACATTGCTATTAAACTGCTTAATAAAAAATAAAGCTAATTCCGACACAACCACTATTCCGCATTAGAGCTGTGTGGTAGTACAAACTCCAAACCTTCATCAGCAGTTCACCATTTACAAGCTTTACATTTTCTTTTTAATTTACCGAATAAATATGCACGCCACCGTGCTCTTAAGTAACATGTCAAAAAGAAAAAAAAAGCTATCTTTCGGAAACATCTTAACCCAAATTATATTAAAAGGAAGCGTTTTGTAAACGTAAAGAGAGCCGCAATCCTTTGACCGACAATGAACGACATATTGCAAACGGGAGCTTCCAGAGATTAATTTAATTTAACATCCATTTTATCCGTAAATATACACATTAAAATTGACTCTTTATATACATATAAATAAGGGTTATTTTAAATTAAAGGTATTTTATCAACTTGTACGCACAGTTTGGTTGTTCTCATGAGATGTGGTTACAAATCATCACATAAATATTTAAGTGGTCGCCCGCCGTCAAAATGTTAAGTTCGATGATATGCAGAAGGAAACATAGTATTATCATACTGCAAAGTTTGAATATAATTTATATTTCAAAATATTATGTAATGTCTCATCTATTATTTTTGTTTACATTTTTTTTTTAAATATAATTACTTGTGCCGCTTATTATTACACTAAATTAACAAATGATGTCTCAATTATTTTTGTTGAACTAATTTAAAATAAATTTTCAAGCTTTGACCCACACAATAACAGAAATCTAAATAAAACTTTTCAAGTTTGTTCTATAAACCGTAATGTTATAAAAATATATATATATATATATATATTATTTATTATATCAGTGACTATTTTTTTATATCTGTGTCTCTTTAAATTGATCAATTTTATTCAAGTACACGTTTCCGAACGTCAAAACGAAAATGGAACTCTAAACCATATCAACTTCGGAACCTCAACATGTCATTAGTGTAATTTGTATTATTTGGAAGGAAGTGGTATCCTTTCGTGATCATTGTATCGTCACGTCGTATGGAGCGGTCCACAGACACGCTATTGATTTTAAAAAGTTAAACAGCACTGCTTTAAACTTCTTTTTGACACAAAAGCCCTTTTATGTTGCGCAGTTGCTACTGTTTTTCAATTAAACGAATATAATTTTCAATTTCGAATTGAATTTTTTTTTTCAAATGTTTAGCGTAGGTAATATAAAAAGTGTACTTAATCAATCTTTTTAACTACATACAAAAAGTTGCTATAACTTTGTCCCAATGATAACACATCATTGTCAAATGTATAAAAGAAACAACAAATACAGGTACCTACATGGTAGGTAACCTACACCCTCTTACCACTTATTCAAAGTAGTATAAAAACAACAGCCTGTAAATTCCCACTGCTGGGCTCAAGGCCTCCTCTCCCTTTGAGGAGAAGGCTTGGAACATATTCCACCACGCTGTTCCAATGCGGGTTGGTGGAATACACATGTGTCAGAATTTCTATAAAATTTGTCACATGCAGGTTTCCTCACGATGTTTTCGTTCACCGCTGAGCGCGAGATGAATTATAAAGACAAATTAAGCACATGAATCAGCGGTTTTTGCCTGGGTTTGAACCCGCAATCATCGGTTAAGATGCACACGTTCTAACCACTGGGCCATCTCGACTCAAGTAGTATAAATAGGCCTGATAACATAATATCTAATATAAATGTAATAATAATCATATGGCGTCATAGTAACGATGTAAGAAGTAGTTTATACTTCTTTCCCGTGTCTATGGGCAAACTTTAATATCAACAATATCATGTACTGGAGTGCATTAAAAAATTATTTTAAACGAAACATTATAATCCAAACCAGTGAAGAAAATTATGCCAAAATATGAACTCAATTTTCGTACGGAGCAAATGAACAACACATTTTTGGAAGATATCCAAATCAATATAAACTCTACACACTACAAATAAGGACTAGTTTCGAAAAGCAATTTAGGAGGGTTTGTTTCGGCTTTATTTAAAAGTCTGATTAAGTCCAATTGTTAACATCACAAGCGATACGCTCGTTACGAAATCAATTTATTTGATGGAAAATGAATAATTGCTCATTTATACTGAGATAAACATTTCCAAATAACTACATAACTTTAACGTTATTTTAATGATCGTTTAAAGTAAAAGTAACAGCCTGTAAATTTCCCACTGCTGGGATAAGGCCTCCTCTACCATTAAGGAGAGGGTTTGGAACATATTTCACCACACTGTTCCAATGCGGGTTGGTGGAATATGGCAGAATTTCGATGAAATTAGACATGTTTTCCTTCACCGCCGAGCATGAGATGAATAAACACAAATTAAGCACATATATATTTAGTGCTTGCCTGGGTTTGAACCCGAAATCATCGTTTAAGATGCACGCGTTCTAACCACTGGGCCATCTCAGCCGTTGAGTTATTGCCAAAACATTTACGTTTTAAACAAACCTTGTATACTAAATGGTGACAAAATTACATATATACTAATTCTTTAAATAAGTATCGCCGAATGATAAGTAAAAAAACTGAGGAATAAAAATTAAACGTGAGGGTTGGGTGTATGTAATGATTTATCTTCCATACAATACGTCATATTGATGGATGTTGGAATCCTCACTCCTTCGTAGAGGGGAATTACCAACTTGGAAGTTGGAACTCTTTTCATTAAAATGTATGTTAAGAGAGTCGAGATGGCCCAGTGGTTAGAACGCGTGCATCTTAAACGATGATTTCGGGTTCAAACCCAGGCAAGCACTAAATATATATGTGTCTTAATTTGTGTTTATTCATCTCATGCTCGGCGGTGAAGGAAAACATGTCTAATTTCATCGAAATTCTGCCACATTCCACCAACCCGCATTGGAACAGTGTGGTGAAATATGTTCCAAACCCTCTTCTAATGGTAGAGGAGGCCTTTAAGATGCACGCATCTTAACAGATGATTGCGGGTTCAAACCAGGCAAGCACCGCTGATACATGTGCTTAATTTGTCTTTATAATTCATCTCGTGCTCAGTGGTGAAGGAAAACATCGTGAGGAAACCTGTATGTGTCAAATTTCATATAAATTCTGCCACATGTGTATTCCACCAACCCGCATTGGAACAGCGTGGTGGAATATGTTCCAAACCTTCTCCTCAAAGGGAGAGGAGGCCTTTAGCCCAGCAGTGGGAATTTACAGGCTGTTAGTGTTGTATGTTAAGAATTATCCCGTTTATATTCTATAAAAAATCACAAGATTATCATTTAATTTAATCTCAATTAAAACGCGACTCTAACATAAGTACATATACGTAAATAAAACCTCACATCAGTTATATTTGAATGTACCCCTGATGTGGAACCCACCACCACCACCCTGTGGTAACAGCTATGATTTGAAGGCACAGAATCAAACCTGTGACTCAAACTCAACTTGTAAACCGTTGAGCTATCAACGCCTATAGAGAAGAATAAATATTATTTTAAATTATTACGTAATTGTAGTTGTATTGTTTTTTTCCCCTTCTATTTAAATGCAGGTCATGGTCAACACACTTAAGGCCTACCCCACTACAATTAAACCTACTTTTTAGCCTGTGGCCATTGTTTAAAATAGAGAAAAGCTATTCTCGACGTCTATAAAAGAAAGCGTTCCAGCAAGCTGAAACTTTTATTTTACTGTATGACACACATTCCTAGTCTATTTTCATAGTTTTTTTTTAATATTTTTTTTTACTACAAAAATAATTTTACAGCCAATAAATAAAAATACAAAACTTATACCTACAATTATTTTTTACAGTAAACTATTTTATTTAAGTGGTAGTCGATAAATTAAAATATAATAACAATATGCTGTACGGAATATGGCAATTTTCAAAAGTATTTTTTTTTTACATTTGACATATTTTAATTTACGCTATTACGCTAAACAAAAGCCTTACGCTTAGATTTGTTGGTTGAAGTATTAATTAATGTTTTAAAAATAAATAAGTAGGATCATCTTTAAAATTGAATTAAATTATTGAACTTAAGCAAAGATTATCTTTATAATTAACTGATATAACCCAGTTGGTTAAACACACAGACTTTAACTGAAGAAGACAGTTTCAGATCTAGACAAACGAATGTTGAAGCAAAAATCAAGATACTCCTTTCAAGTAGGCTTTTACAACCAGTTTTAAATCGTCATTTTAAGTATAGCTACTAAAGATAGAGACAATACATTTGTAAGCACACACTAGAGCCCTACTACTACATCGCTTAATTGGTTGGTGGTTACATGGTGGTCAAAGCAGGTCAGGGAGACATTACTAAGCATTACTATCGTTATATAATCACATGAAATTCTGCCACATTCCACATACCCGCATTGGAAACGCGTGGTAGAATATGTCCCAAACCCTCTCCTTAACGGGAAAGGAAGTCTTAGCCCAGCAGTGGGTAATTTACGGGCTGCTACTTTAATCACACGTAATAAAGATCGATATAATGTCACCATCGCATCAGCTGTTCAGTTGCCTGGAGGCAGAGAAAACTAGTCAATAGCTCAGAGCTATTGATTAGAACTCTGATTGAGTAAATTCAACCCTTATCTGCCAGTGCGGTCAGTTTAACCCCATTGCTCATTATTTAATAAACAAGTCTTGTGAAAATATATGCATTAATGATATGAGAAATAGTTGAGCCGTTATCTTAAAATAAAAAAAATAATAAATATAAAAAATAAATGACTTATAAATTTTATAAATCTAATCTAGCTCAAGCGTAAAACAATTGACGATAAAGCAAGCGTGGGTTAACCCTGGATACAACAGAAAGTGTCAATATTTTTATTCTCTACCACACATGTACCCCTGATAACCTGTGTTTCTTCAAACGAGGTGTGGGCATCTTGTGACTGACTAGTGCTGGTCACTGTGTGTTTGACTCCACCACTTACCATCAGGTGGAGTAGACTCATATACCTAATCGGTTTGTATTAAAAACACAAAACTAAACACTTAGAATTAACAACATTGGCATCAAGAAATATAAAACGAAATCCACAACAGCGCGATTTCTTAGACATTTTCTGCCTCTTACAATCACTTTGTGGAACCTTTCGCCGGCGGTTTTTCTGAACCGATACGACAGGGAACCTTCAAGAAAAGAGCATACTCTTTATTTAAAGGCCGGCAACGCACCTGCAATCCCCTGGTATTGCAGATGACCATGGGCGGTGGTAGTCACTTTCCATCAGTTAAGCCTCCTTCTCGTTTGCCACCTATGTCGTAAAAAATAAACTATCCATTAAAATTGAAAAAACAATTAGTAACTAAATTATAAAAATGTTATATTAAAAAAAAATGTGTTACCCACGCGTTCAATATTCACTTCATGTCCTCAGTACAATATAACCCACAATGCCTGAAACAAATAACATTAGCAACATTATTAGATAAAATCGTTACTCACAATCTTCGAAGAAAAAGTATATCCGACAAGGATTTTCGTAACAAATATGTTTTTTTTATTTCCATCTCATATTACTAACTCAATAACATATATCGCTAAATTGTTATAATACACACAATGTCACAATGGGACGATATAACGAGATAAATCTTCAGATAAAGATAATATAAACGCACATAACGGTAAATCTCGATATTATTTTATCATATGATTCACTAGATGTGTCTTGAGATATACGTAATTATTTAAGCCAATCATTACATGGATATTTTAAACAGCTGGAAACCCGATGTCCTAGGTTCCGATCTCTAATCTCTATCTAAACTTAATGAGTTTTTCTTGAAAGGTTAAGCAGACTGAAGTTAATAATGTTTATTAAAAATATTTTATTAATAATTTCGAAACCTAGGATTGAACCTGTGCTTAGTTATACCTATGATTTCATTTTGTACAAAACACAGTCGCTTACGTGTAAGTCGCTTAAGTGTAAGTACACCGGTTTTCTGACCGTCTCTATGTATGCTTAGATCTTTAAAATTACGCAAAGGATTTTGATGCGTTTTTTTAATGGATAGAGTGATTCGAGATAAAGATTTTTGTATATAGTATAAAAAATACATGGTCAATATTTTTTAATTCATGTATCGTGATAACACTATCAAAATCGAATAATTTAAGCTGTTCTTTAATGAGTCAATCAATTAAAGAAAGAAAATTTAGAATATGAGAGTTGTAGATTAAATAAAACATTTGTAAAATCCTTTCATAACGCGCCTCTCATTTACAAAACGAAACTTTAACAAAATTCAAGACAGATCAGCGTTTTACATACACAACATGTTGATTTGACGACCTTCGTGGTCGAGTAGTGTGTACACCGGTTTTCATGGGTACTCGGAGTGCTGAGGTCCCTGGTTCGATTCCCGGCCGAGTCGATGTAGAAAATTCATTAGTTTTCTATGTTGTCTTGGGTCTGGGTGTTTGTGGTACCGTTGTTACTTCTGATTTTCCATAAAACAAGTGCTTTAGCTACTTACATTGGGATCAGAGTAATGTATGTGATGTTCTCCCATATTTATTTATTTGACCACATCTGTACCACGTTACAAAGCCACATCCAGCGTTACAACATCAGCGTCCACAGATAATAGCTCAAACAAACAGTTCGCTTACCAAACAAACAACGATGCCGGCTTCAAACCCAATCAGAAACGATTCACTTGATTGCAATCAACCCCCCCATAGTCCATATCGAACGTGAGATGAAAGAATGAACTCATTTGCGTGTGTGTTGTTTTAATTTTTACAATACACGATACTCGTTACTGCACCCAGCTTCACTCGCTTGCTACTCTACGATATTATCCTTGACAACGTATTCATGGTAAAGTAAAGTAAAAGTAACAGTAATTTCCCACTGCTGAGATAAGGCCTCCGCTTCCGTTAAAGGGAGGGTTTGGAACATATTCCACCACGCTGTTCCAATGCGGGTTGGTGGAATACACATGTGGCAACATTTCGATGAAACGAGACACATGCAAGTTTCCTCACGATGTTTTCCTTCACCGCCGAGCTCGAGATGAATTATAACACAAATTAAGCACATAGGCACAGTGGTGCTTACCTGGGTTTGAACCCGCAATCATCGGTTAAGATGCACGCGTTCTAACCACTGGGCCATCTCTGTTCATTCATGGTGATAGATTGTAAATTTGTGACAGTCGAAATATGTTCAAAATATCGGGACAATTTTCTTGCCCGTTGCTCATATCTTTAATAGTTTTTTAATCTGTGACAAAATAACTTCAAAAACATTGTCAACTGTTATTACTAGAGCCCCTAATATCTCTAACAGTGGCATTCTCGGTTCAAATGAGAACAATCTTTATCTATATATACCTACTAATACTATAAATGTGAAAGTAACTTTGTCTGACTGTCGCTCTTTCACTACAAACCGCTGAACCAAATTTGATGATATTTGGTATGAAGAAAATTTTGAAATTTGAATTCCAAGTATGAGCATAGGCTACATTTGAGTAGTTAAGAATATGAGACACCATCACATACATTACTCTGATCCCAATGTAAGTAGCTTAAGCACTTGTGTAATGGAAAATCAAGTAACGACGGTACCACAAACACCCAGACCCAAGACAACATAAAAAACTATTGGTAATCTACATCGACTCGGCCGGGAATCGAACACGGAACCTCGGAGTGGCGTACTCGTGAAAACCGGTGTACACACCACTCGACCACGGAGGTCATCTCAGAAGTAACAAACAGACATACTTTTGTATTTATACTAGGATGTATATCATAGATATGATAATAGAGGAAACTAGGCTTATATCCCACCCTTAAATTGTAAAGAGGTTGTAATCTGTATGTTCCTGCAATTGCAATTTGGGAGGGAGGGAATTAAGCGCTTGTGTTGATGTTTTGATTTTGTTTTTTTTTATATTCATTGTTAGCCAAGGTATTGAGGTATACATGCTTTGGCCTCTTCAAAAATTTAAGAGTGTAAGTACTATTATGCAGATGTATGTGTATGGTTTGATGGGTAGTTTAAACAGCTGGAAACCCGATGTCCTAGGTTCCAATCTCTAATGTCAATCTAAACATAATGGGTTTTTCTTGCGAAAAGTTTAAGCAGCCTGAAGTTAATATTGTTTATTAAAAATATTTTATTAGGAATTTCGAAACCTTGGATCAAACCTATGCTTATTTGTATTTTGTATTTTGCTATTTTGTATTTTATGCTCGATTTCATTTTATTGTAAACCGCAAAACACATATCATTATTATCTATCAAAATTATTAATTATTTATATATTATTAATTTATTAATTATATATATATATATATATATATATATATATATATATATGTTGTTGGAATAAAAAAGCAACATCTGCGTCAAGTCTGACAACTTCCCTTAAAAAAAAAGGCGGGAGTTT
Source organism: Vanessa cardui (assembly GCF_905220365.1). Classification (NCBI taxonomy): domain Eukaryota; kingdom Metazoa; phylum Arthropoda; class Insecta; order Lepidoptera; family Nymphalidae; genus Vanessa; species Vanessa cardui. The sequence goes on along the minus strand of NC_061132.1, from coordinate 13,331,485 downwards.
TGCTGCTGACACATTTTGGATCGCCATTATGATTATTACTGTGTAATGGTTATTTGTGTTGTAGACGTAAATGTTTTTGTTTTGTGGTAAATTGATTATTATTTTAAATTTAAGATAATTGTTTTTGACTTTAACCTACTTCCTACTTCTGGTTCTAAAAATATATATTTTATTTAATGATTTTATTAAGAATTGTTTCAATTAGAATCGGACATCGTCGAAAACAATTTACTTTCATAATGCTTATTTCCTTATACTATGTAATACTATATTATTAAAATTATACATTTGTTAAATCGTAACAATTTAGTAAATCTTAATCAAAATCCTCTTTAATTAACAACAGCTATTGTGTATATAACTGAATCAAACCGTTTAATATTGTTTCTTATCAAACGATTAAAGAATGGCAACATTCAATACTGATGTAATTTAGTGTTACAAAAACAATAAAAAGACCGTTTTTAAAGACAATTTTTTAGGAATAGTTTTTTATCTCGCATAACAATATGTCGCACATTAAAAGAATGTCATTCCCCTGATATGTAACTATTAATTATATAAATTAGGGACATAATACAGCCATAGTTTTATTCGCAACTGTCGCCGGATCACATGTCGCCATCGCGAACAATATACGGATAATTATTGATGTGCTTTTGTGTTTCTACATTGCTTTGTTGTGGTTTTATTTATATTTTAATTTTCGTTTGCGATTAATATGTCAAACTAATATAAAATAAAGTCACTAGGACATCTTGTATGGACTTGTGATTGACTTATTGTAGTCCGCGACTTGTTGTAAGACAAAAAAAATAGCCTATGGTCATCCTTGGAGTTCAAATTTGCTTCATACGAAATTTCATCAAATTCGGTTCAGCGGTTTGCTAGTGAAAGACAGACAAACAGAGTTACATTAACATTTATAATATTAGTTGATATAGATATAGATTAAACTCATTTTGAACAGAGAATGCCACTGTTAGAGATATTAGTAGATCAAGTAATAACAGTTGTCAATTTTTTTGAAGTTATTTTGTCACAGATTAAAAAAACTGTTAAAGATATGAGCAGATCAACTGCTAAGAAAAGTGTCCCTTTGTTTTGAAGATATTTCGACTGTCACAAATTTGCAACCGTAATAAATTGATCGATACCTAATCACATATATAAATATATAAAAAATAAAGTCTCCATTTGAGTAAAGTTGAATTTTATTTTTAAGTAAGTTGACAATTCTCACAAAAACTTACAATTTATTTCATAACGACTATACAAAAGTGATAATTTAAGGTCCTTCTTTAATTTAGAATATTAAATTAATTAATTTTGATTTTCATTTATGCGTTTAATGAAATGGACTTAGGACGTTAATATTTCGAAAATAAAATAAAACCGATAATACAAAGCTTATTAGTACATAAAAAACGCTTAATACTATTCACTTAATCAGGTTAATTATTTATCGAAACGTAATCATTTAACGAAATTCCAATTTTAAGATGACCGAGGAAAACGACACTAATACCATAATCCTGTAAATGGAATCCATACGAGTTTTAATCACCGAAACCTACCTAAAAAGAACCTTAAATATAAAAATTATGAGACAAAAATTACCCCAATTACAACCGACAGGATACGAATGCGCCTCCGTTAAAGAACCTAATCCGATAACGCGAAAAAACATAGCACGCGATTTGAAATTAGTGTAAAAAACATTGGGGTGAAGTGTTTTTGTGGGTAATAAGGAATAATTAGTGGAACGTCACTGCGGTTGGGCTTTGCGCATGTGAATTGCGGTACGGTCCCATTAGCGGAGCAGATGGCATCTAACGGTGTCCGACCGCGGAGAACTACTTCGGAATTTCAAAAAAGGAACGCACGTACGTCATTTAAATATTGTACGCGTGTAAAATGGAACAACGGTATTCTATTTTTAAAAATAGAACACCGTTGTTACCGAATAGTGTGTACGCACTACAAAAAAAATAAGAATTGGCCTAACTATTATCTTAGTGTGCGTTACAGCTACGTTTTGACACTCTCCAAACGTCATTCTACTTTACTAGTGTGCGTGTATGCGTTCTAAGCTTTGACAGTAACTAGTACATATAAATAATTAAAGCGTCAATATTGAGAAGGACACAACCGCCAAAAGCTGAAAAACCAAATTGATGTTTATTTACTTATGTTTATAATTCATCTCGTGACGAAGACAAACTCTGACATACGTCTGTGTTTGTTTGTGTATGATACATACTGGATCACACATCCAACCAGATCAAGAGCAACGTGGTGGAATAAGACAAAGATTTTAAGACCCATCTTCCAAGCGAACGGCATCCCTACCCACGTGACGTCATTAATCAAGTACATACAAATTAAAAGGACATACATCTCGTACAACAAAGTACTGAATGAACGTCTCACATAAATAAACAGACAGACAAAATAAGTACACAACTATAAAGTCTCAATCGACAATTCGAATGCTTCACGGGTTCTTTAGTATGCAAATACCCCTTAAGGGGGTATACACAATGGTGGCGGTACCTTTTGATCTTGTCCTGACACCAGGATAGATTTAAAGCCAGCTGTAGCGTCGTAGTGATCAACATCCGCTTTTAATGAGAGCAAAAACCGTTGTGAATTGAATTAAGTAAGTAAGTACACATTAAGTATTGCCTTATATAAATAATACGTAATTAGGTACTTAGCTTGAGACGAAAAGTTCAATAAGTTGATCCCAAAATATGTTATATGCGTCTATATAACTATCTGTTCTAATTTACAGGATATAGTGATATATCTGCTTGCATTGCACTAGGAGTAAGGATAAGCTTATAACGCCAAGTTTCCGAGTCCGCAAAGTCAATAAATCCTTCTTGGGGCAAGGTATCCGTTTTTATAATAAAATGCAGACATTTTTAACTTTGCCGTTTAGTAAATTCAAATCGTTTGTAAAAAATACATTGGTAGAAAAAGCATATTATTGGATACAAGATTTTATAGATGATAAAAAAGCGTGGAGTTAATACCTATTGACTTCTAAGCAGAATACATTAATTAAAATAATTGTATTTAATTAACATGACTTTGTATTTTTTAAATGTTAAAAAAGAGTAAGTACTGAGTTTCTTGCCGGTTCTTCTCGGTAGAATCTACTTTCCGAACCGGTGGTAGCTTCACTTAATTGTAAAATGACGATTCAAAAGTGCTTATAAAAGCCTACTTGAATAAAGTTTATTTCGATTTTGATTTTGCGCCGACTGTGCGAATGGCATAGCATAGCTTACACTCAGGGCTGAATATTTTGATTACCTGGGTTCGAATCCTTGGCTGGACTGTAACCGAGGTCTTCTTTATCAATGATCTAAGAGCATGTAACAGCTGTTATATAATGTATATCTATACTAAAATTATAAATGTGAAAGTACCGCTGTCTGTCAGCTCTTTCACGACCAAACCGCTGAACCGAATTTGATGAAATTTGGTATGAAGCAAACTTGAACTCCATGAAAGATCATGGGCTAGTTTTTTGCCAGACACATGACAACCAACACACTAAAACACGAGCGAAGCCGCTGGCGAGAACTAGTTATGTATATGTTTGTCGGTCAAACCCATTACGACTAAAACTTTTTCACACAACGAATCTTTGATAATAGGTATCGTTTAAAATCTCATACAGACATAGACACACACACACACACACACACACACACACACAGCAACGATAATAGCCGTGACAGGATGCATTATTCAATTGAATATATTTTCGGGGAGGACCACTTATGGAATTGTTTGGTCCGGTCCGGCAAATATTTTCAAAACAGGGGCCCGTATTGTCAAATTGACCGAGATATTGTTGGGGTACAGCTTGACATGTGGACGCAATACTTAGGGGTAATCATCGATGGGGTCCCGTTTGATTCGAACAGGACCCCCGTTTGATTCCCGTTCGTTATAATTTTCGTATTACATTTTTATTCTAAGCTAACAAAATGCAGCAGACACTGTTCCTTCTGTATAAAACATACAGGATATACCTTATTATATATTATGTTTTATATAATTGTCAACAATTTATTAAGATTACAATATAGCAAAAATAATGCCTTAAATTGCAATCATATTTCATCGTTCACAATATTTCGACAGCTAACAATCTCACGAGATACCTAGATTTCAATCTAACGATGTTTGTAATCTTACGGTAACATATATATTGTTTTACCACTTATAATCAATCACCTATTAAAAATCCTCAAAAATAACATGAACTGAAGAATTTGTTGTGTGTGACAAGACATCTGTTTGTGACTGTGACATCGGCTGCAAATTGTTTATTTTTTATTTAGATGGTGTTTTCGTGAATACCTGACGTATTCACGAAAACACCATCATCAGCCTGATCTTGACCACTGCTGGACATAGGCCTCTCCAAGTGCACGCCACTGTCGTCTTCCTCCGGCTACTCGCATCCAGCGCCTGTCTGCTGTCTTGCGTATATCGTCACTCCACCGTGCCTGAGACGCGGTCTCCACGCTATAAAACGTTTTTCCCCAACCGTTATCGGTTCTACGATAAATATGACCAGCCCAATGCTATTTCAGATTACTAATCCAGTGGGCTATGTCGATGACTTTAGTTCTTTGACGGATCACCTCATTACTGTTGCGATCCCTCGGAGAAACGCCACGAAGATTTAATAGCACTCATTGCTGAGTCCATCCAGATGTTAGTCAAACCCATATAGCCTCATTTCTCACCCTCTCTTTACGAACGAAACATATTCCTAAGGCAAACATCAGCTAACAAGACTTCGAACACATTCAAAGTTTACAAATAAAACGGCTGAAATATCTTTAACATACTTCAAGCAAGAAGTAAGTTAAAATCAATTAAGTTACCAAATATTGTATTTTTAACCAATATTCTTTGAAACAACTTAAAAGAACTTAACCAACTTTGTAACCTGGCTTACTCGAAATGAAGTCGTACAAAGTGCTAACGGTAAATAAACCAATAATTTTTCGATTAAAAGTTATGATTGTGAAATATTTTGTTTCATTTACGAATATCAAAAAGGATTTATTCATATATGTATCGAATACTTGGTGGTATCCTTACGATGGTCAGAGTATTAACGGTCAAGTAAGACGTGATTTTAACTTAGCGCCTTGTTGTGAAAAACTAATATAATCGGCCACAGGAAATTGTACCAACTATATCAGCAACTACACTTACGGCTCACTCACACTCCATTTTGGGACATTGTGATAGAGTAATGTCAGTTGCAGTAACAATATATAAGTAGGTACCACCGCTATTATGCATACCGCTCTTTGTTTATCTAAGAAAGAAGTGAAAGTAAAAACCCATATGTTCACCCATAGGATCTTGCACTAAATAAGTCGGAAATCACACTGGCTTACTCACCCTCCAATTTGACGTCATAAGACAAAGTAATGTCTATTGCAGTAGCTATAAATAAGTAGATACCACGACTATTATGCGTACCTCTCTTTATATACCTAAGAAAAGCAAGCGGATTTGCCACCCGGGTCCCCAGGGCGAAACCTGGTACTTTTGGATCAAACCACTGCGATGACAGTCTTCGCAACAGATTGAAAAAATTGCGAGATCGTGTTGATATAACACATTGGAACGTGCAGCGTTCCGTTAGGTTAGTGACGTCACGGAGGCGGGCGTGACGTCAATAGAATCAATCAGTGCTCAGATTAGAAGTGTTTCCCAGTTAGGTGCGATTTCTTATCATCATCGTCGTCTCGTCTCTTATCGTCATTCGAGCTCTATTGGGCGCAATTTTCAAGGCTGAGTCTAGTACCCAAGCCCGATGATGCTGTAAAGTCCAGTAAAGCCAACAGCACTACTTCATCATCATCACTACATCACGACATAGTATAAAACAAAGTCGCTTTATCTGTCCCTATATCGCTATGTATGCTTTAATCTTTAAAACAACGCAATGGATTTTGATGCGACTTTTTTTAATAGATACAATGATTCGAGAGGAAGGTTATTGTATGTAATACATGGACAATATAGTAAAGTATCACTAATAATTTTTGATGTTCCTAATGTAATTTCGTAAATAAACCAAGTCTGTAGTAAATTGAGTGTCAGTATTACACCCGTGCGAAGCAGGGCGGGTCGCTAGTACACGATATGAATAAAAAAAAAGTGCAGCGTCCCGCTCGTGTCTCGGCGAAGCTTTACGCACAAATCTCCCGAATTATCAAGTTATTAAGAACGAGATAAAGGAGTCACGTAATACCTATAGCGTCTCCCATCACCATGTCGTGATAATCACCTTATAAAATCAGCACGTCTTTATTACAATATCATAAAGCTTAAATTCCCTTAACACGAACTAACGCACTTTTACGTAATGTCACGATTTGACCCTGGGTCATATTTTTTATAAGACCTGTACCATCACGTGTCTTTTCTTCTCTACGTAGTATATCAAAGTCTACAGAACTTTTAAACTATGCAACGGATTTTGATATTATTTTCCATCAATAAACAGAGTGATCAAAGAAGAAGATTTATATGTAGAATAGATGAATATTATATTTGAAATAAGCCGGTAATTTCAAATTTCATAGCCGAAAAAAATCCAAGTATTTATCTTTTTATATTTGTTATATTGGTAGCAGGTACCTATCAAACTAGACATAATTAAGAACACTTTTTAAGACGCAGCTTTCTACTTTTCTTTTAAGCTGAGATGGCCCAGTGGTTAGAACTCGTGCATCTTAACCCATGATTGCGGGTTCAAACCCAGGCAAGCACCACTATATATATGTGCTTAATTTGTGTTTATAATTCATCTCGTGCTCGGCGGTAAAGGAAAACATCGTGAGGAAACCTGCATGTGTCTAATTTCATCGAAATTCTGCGAAATGTGCATTCCAACAATCCGCATTTGAACAGCGTGGTGGAATATGTACCTAACCCTCTCCTTAATTGGAGAGGAGGCCTTAGCCCACCTTTACTTACTTACTTTTTATTGTAAAGCTTCGTTTATCATTCAAATGGTAATTTACATATTTAACTAAAAAATTGTTTTGATGTTAACCATCAGACATAACTATACCTATAGAAATATTGGTCTACTAAAGTTGTTGAGTACCTAACTTACTCAGTTGATACTGAGGAAAGTTTCGAGTATTAACTGCAGAGTACCTATCTATGTCCAGTGGAATGCCATTGGCTGATAATAATGAAAGTAATGAAGATAAAGTAATTAAATAATATTTAATTACTAACCAATTTACCTTTAGTATAATTATAAACAACATTTAATCTACCCCTTATAACAAAAACCTGTTTTGAAATTACAAAATGTCATCCTTTTTTCTAATACACGTCAAAATTGATTATAAATTCCCACAGACAATTATTATTTGCCACTTGCGTTATTATTCATTCATTCATATTCATTCAATTAAAATTTTCATAAAAAAATATATCAATATTCTAGGTCATGGTATTCAATACAAGTATAGCCGTTAAACAAACCCTTGGCGTTAATTAAAATATAAAATATTCTTTAATAAATAATCAATTAAAAAAATGTCCATTACATTCAACACATAACCTATTCTATTCTAAATTAATAAAAATTCGAACAGTCCTTTAAACATTAAAAAAATATTTATAGCTTTTTTCGATTGAATTATTGAACCCATATTATCTGTTAATACAGCTTATATAAACTTAAAATCCCTATTTAATCTGTGGTTTAAATTTAATTTAAGTCAAATATATGCGTTCCTTATTTAAAAATAAAAAATATTTTTTCCTTTTAAAAATACACCAATTCATGTATAAGTTATAAGCCCTTTCATATTCTAACAATTTATTTTTACAATATACCCGCCGTGTATACTATATCCATACTATATATATTAGATCTTTTAAACTACACAACGAATTTTAATAGTTTTTTAGTAACAGAGTGATTCAAGAGGAATCCTAGCCTATCCCGGTCGCAAGAAACAAGAACTTTTCTTTTTATGTTTGTGTTCTAATCTGAAGGTTGTAGGAACCCGTGTGAAACCGGGGCGGGTAGCTAGTACCAAATATTTTACGCATAGGAGAACATTATAAATCATACATAAAAATAAATAAATGTAAATGTGATTACATAAATCGTAACGGAATATATAATCTTGTTAATATTATTTAAATTATAGAAGCATAATTAACGCAATCTAGGTTATAATAATTATATGTAAAATAATAATAAATAATAAGACAAAAAAATAGAAAAAACATTTATGATAATAATAATAACAACAAATCAAATCACAATCAACTACTTAACAAACAATCATTATACAAATTAAATTTTATTAACTAGCAACCCGCCCCGGCTTCGGACGTGTGCAATACTGATACTACATATACGACAGAATTTTTGTTGTTTCGTTACTATATTGTCCATGTATTATATCCAAAAACCTTCCTATCGAATCACTTTATCTATTAAAAAACCGCATCAAAATCCGTAGCGTCATTTTAGGGACAGATAGTGGTAAGCGACTTTGTTTTATACTGTGTAATGATAAATACACTTTTGAATCGTGACATAAACAACCATTATGAAAATATAGATTATATCCAGCGCTGATACGACCACTACTAAATACTAATACTGAACGAACTATTTACTTGATTAAAAAACAAAAAGCAGGTGCCGCGCATTATAGTTTACATATATTAATTAATAATTAAAATGATAGCTCGTTTAATATATGAACAAAAAGATGCGTCGTTTCGCACTATTGATCAAATTCGCTTTTAAATTTGTAATTGTTTTTTTTTGGAATAGGTTAGTGGACGAGCATATGGGCCACCTGATGGTAATTGGTCACCATCACCCATAGAAAATGACTCTGTAAGAAATGTTAACTATTCCTTACATCGTCAATGCGCCAATAACCTTGGGAACTAAGATGCTATGTCCCTGGTGCCCGTAGTTACACTGGCTCACTCGCCCTTCAAAACGGAACACAACAACACTGAGTACTGTTATTTGGCGGTAGAATAACTGATGAGTGGGTACCCACCCAGACGGACGTGCACAAAGCCCTACCACCATAGTAAATTTGTATTAGTTTATATAATATGTTCCAAATATTACATTCATGAGACAAAAAAAAACGCTGAGTTTCTTTCGCCGATTCTTCTCAGGTCAGGGTATTTTCTTTTCCGAACCGGTGGTACTGTTTCAATTGACCATCAATAAGAAAGTGTAATACTTCTATATTGAATAAAGTAATTTGAGTTTGAGTTGATTTTGTATGTAGAGGTATCGCTGATGCTGCGAACCGCCAGTTCCACGCGCAAGACAGATCGACGAATCCTCATCAGCAGAATATAGTTTTCGTAATTAATTATAAATCAAAATTAATCGTTCAATATCGGTCCTTTAAATTGTAGATAGATTACTTTTTCAAACAAGTGTAGTGATTTATTTTAATTAAAGTTATTATAAAAACATATATTTTTTTAAGTCTATATCAAAAAATATCATTACACACAGACACACAATGTGTAATAGATAAAGTATTTTTTGTTGTACTTTATTTTATTATACTCTTTTTTTTAAAGTGATTTTTTCCCAAATAGCTTTTTGACACACGGTTCATACTATTTACGAACTAGTGTGAACCCTGTGACAGGGCTGTATTATTAAGATGTCAAAATAATCTTCCTTAATCTGTATAAACGAAATAACACTGGTTGACTCATCACGAAAATTTGGAACTACGGGTCGTATTCTTAGCGATGCAGAAATGTTTTAGAGATGTCACCGCAGTCGAAAAGTTTGTACACCAGTTTTCATAGGTACGCCAGCCATTCCGAGGTTCGATTCCCGGTTGAGTCGATGTAGAAAAAGTTTAATAGTTTTCTTGGTGTTCGTGGTAAGTACCATCGTTACTTCTAATTTACCATAGCACATGTGCTTTAGCTATTTACATTGCAATCAGAGTAATGTATGTGATGTTGCCCAATATTTATTTTATTATTATTTATTTATTAAATATTTAAATGAAATAACATTAAATACAGTTAAAAATATAATAAACTAGCTGTTACCGGCGGCTCGCGTAGAAAATAAGAATATATTTACAAATTAACATAAAATATTACATTGATGTAAAACCTCTTTGTTTACAATACTTTATTCCAATTACAAAGTAGCCTATGTCCTTTCTCAGGCTCTAGACTATTTGTGTACTAAATTTCATTCAAATCGGTTCAGTAGTTTGGGCTTAAAAGCGAAATGGACAGATTACGTTCGCATTTATAATATTAGTATGGATCCAAAATATAAGTAAGGTACAGCTACGTACAGACGGAATGACATTTTTTTATAGTTAAATAAAGGTCACCGTGAGACATGGAAGAGGCAAGTCGTGACTCCCAGACGAGCGTTGACTTTTAAATCGGTATTTTAAATGAAAAATATTGTCTCATCTGAAATGGACGTACAGACGTACCTACAGATAACAGTATGATTAAATTAAAAAAAGTAACTACTGAATTTCTTGCTGATTCTCGGTAGAATCTACTTTCCGCAACGGTGGTAGCTTGACTTAATATAGTTGTTAAATGATGATTCAAAAGTTATTTTAAAAGCCAACTTGAATCAAAGTCAAAGTCAAAAACCTTTATTCAAAATGGAAGTGTTTACACTTTCTTATTAGTTGTCGAAAATCTGGGAATCTTGGGAATAAAGTATGTTTTGATTGATTTGACTACCTTAATTAAATAAAATAGCCTTTATTTCCAACATCGTTTTTAAATTTAATTTTTTTGCTTTCTTCGTCAAAATACAATAACTAAATAAATTTAATTAGATTACTTACAACAAGCACAACAGCAGCAACAGCCTTTAAATTTCCCCCTGCTGATCTAAGCCCTCCCCTCCCTTTCAGGAGAAGGTTCGGAACATATTCCACCACGCTGTTCCAATGTTGGTTGGTTGAATACACACGTGGCAGAATTTCTATGAAGTAAGACACATGCAGGTTAATGATTATATAAAAAAAACATATACCTAGGTATATTCATACTAGTGAGCAAAATACTTCCTATTATCATGGACTAATTTCTGACTTGTGATTATGGTGGTAATATTGTTGCATACCCGTTTGGGGTACCACCCACTCGTGAGATATTCTACCGCTAAGCAGTTAAACTTTGTATTAATAAATCCGATGTAACTACAGACAAAAATGCATCTTTATTATCATTAATTATGTTAGAAATTATTAATGTTTGAAACGGCTCTATATCAGCAGGCAGTGGTGACCAGTTACCATCACATGCCTATCCGCCTACTTATGATATATATTATATATATATCCTTATATTATATTTGGATAGTATGTTGTTGCTATAACAAATAATAAAACAATATCAAAAACTTGATGTAGTTTATATTGTGTGACAATAAATGTTTTATATATATAAATAAGACAAATATGTAAGTAAAGAAAATATATTATAAATGTAGATGCTTAAATTTAAAGTAGTTACAGTTTTATTTTAAAAACTTCGATCTTTGCCTACTATAATCTTTTGATGAAATTAACGTCAAACTCTTCAAAAATTATTCGTTCCTAGTTAACTACTCTAATATCATGGCAGTTATAATCAATGTATAAATTTGTATAGGAATAAAATAAAAACAAGAGATCGTTAAATGAAATGAAAAAAATAATGTTAAATTATTTTTATTTAATTTAATTATTATAAAAGTGCCACTACTGAATTTTATGACAGTTTTACTTGGAAGGATTAACATTTCCAAGTGGCGGTAGCTTTCTTTTAATTTAATACTTTTACATAAAAATAGTATATTGATTTATATAGGTAGATGAAGATCAGATCTCCGTATTATTATTTTCAAATTATTTACGTCTTTAAGATGGGTATCTTGACAAATAAAACAATATAAAAGCTTATATAGATAAAATAAAAAAAGTCCAGGTACAAAAACTACTAAAATTGAACAGTTTGATGCTGTGTGAAAAAAATTGTTCAATAGTTTATGTAGAAAGAGTACAGAATTTAGCTGTTTCATTTAATTCACAAATATTAAAAAGCTAATAATAATATATTTTTTAAATAAAAGCTATACAATAGTTTGTCAAAATTAAAGCGCTTTGGGCGCTAAATTTACTTTCTTAAAATATTTGAAATATTGTTTCACTATTAAATATTTATTTTTATTACATTATTGATTATGTATTTTATTGTTTAATGTTACTATTATAAATTCACCGTATTAACAATGAAATATTTGCTACTCGCTGATAGATGGCGCTACTAATTTACAAAATTTTCTTCGTGTAGCGACATCTATGAATACGCAGTGCAAAACAACTCATATTGTTATTAACTTTAAGAATATTAATACAGTTAAATGTAAGATAAGGTTTTGTTTAATAATTATATAATACACAAAATAATAGATTTCGAGTCAAATCATCTGTCCGAAGGTAATGATGTGTATTTTTTTTTTAAATTAAACGTATATTAATAGGTATATTACTGTTTCTGAGAAAGACGAAAGAGAATTATAACAAATGACAAAATTAAAATAAACTTAAATGAAAACCATGTAAATACATAAATTATCACTTTACGAAACAAAAATAGGCAAGTACTATGCCCCCCAAATTTAACCTAACGAAAAATTACTCAAACTTTTACTCATTTTCCTAAAACTAATCAATGAACAAGAACAAAAATTTCCTTCTACTAAAACACAATATCAAATTGAAATACTCTTTAATTTATTACGGTATCAGTATCAGGAGAATCAACGAATACAACTTCAGACTTTAGCTCAGAGTATATATATTGTAATGGCTCGGTTTCGCAACGCAGAGGTGCATTAGAAAAGTGAAATTTCGATTTGAAAGGGTGCGACATTTTGTCGGTTTTTGCCGCGACAAAGAGGGATCGCTGTACGCTCGTGGAATTTAAAAGCAATGATCTTGGTTCGTTGCGAAGCGAAGGTAGGTTTAAAATTCTAGAATAATGATGAACTGGTATGAAGAACTGAAACTGAAATTGAAAATCAGCGTCAGGTTCGAACCTAACTGAATGGTACACCTATGGATGTGTTAACTATCATTGCTTTTTTTTGTAGATGAAATTGTTTATTTTTGTATTTCTTTATTTTTTAATTTTTAAAACTTTTCATACTATTTGTATAATTGTGCCGTGTTATACATAAACATTTCATTCAGTCTTTCTCATTCGTTTTCATTGTTCATTCCGTTTATTATTGATAGCCCATCATTTTAAATTATTTGTTAAATTAAATACCTTATTTCTTAATTAAATCGAGTTAAGTACACGACAGTTTATGTTATAAAAAACTTCGTCAGTATGGATACGTTATAGTAGAAACAAAAAAAAATACAGACGAATTGATAACCTCCTCCTTATTGAAGTCGGTTGAATACTATAAACTTAGAAGAAGGTCAAAGGAGACGCTTGCTAACATTGCTAAGTGGGCACAACTTGATTAAACCGATCCTGAAATAACGCGTATAAAAAACAGTATTTAAATAGAATTTAGTACTGAAAATTTGGAAAATATACCTTTGAGGCTCCTCATTGACAACACTTGTATGTATGTAAGTACATGTATACTACGTATAATAAAAAATGCTTAATGCTTTCTAGATATCAAAATGCGTTAAGAATCCTGTGCGTTACTTGAGCGTGTTTTTGTGTGTCAGATAAGTATAAGTAAGTACTTAGTTATACTTATCTTAAAACTTTTTGCATTAGGTGCTAGCAACCTAGCCCGAATTCGCCGGATTTCAATATAATAAAATTTTATTGTGTCTCATTATCTGTGAAACGCGATTATTAGATTTTATCAGACAACCCATATCACCTGTAACATAAATTCTCTAAGTTTTCTGAAAATTCTTGTCTTCTGCAAATTTTTTCTTTTAGAACCATCACGAAAATAGTGGATATCGATAGTAAAGGCGGTCTCAACTTAAGTCGTGACAAAACGGATGTGAGATTCATTTTTATATATTTTAATAGCCATACTAGCGCCACATAGCGCGTGCTTCAAGCAATTCTTACGGAGCATGACGCTAACGTTGTAATGCGCATGCGCAGGAATGTTAATGCTATTGTAGTATCAAGTTTCATTACTAGATGGCTCTTTAGCAATAAATTGTAATAAAAAAAGTTTTGCAATCATGACCTCTTAAATGGACCATTCAATTTTATTCAATTTGGTTACATCGTATTGTTAGGTACCAATTTAAATCTAACTTTCTGTAAAAATATATAAACAAGTAGGTATCTTAATAATTATATTTATTTTTATCATTCAATGCAATACTTAGAGCCTCCTTATCAGTACTGACCTAATTATGGTCTTCCAAAAAAATATATAAGTACAAAAATAAAAAATAAACTTTTATAGTTTTAATGCACACTGGCAGTAGTGGTGAGTGATCACATCACTCACCGTCATGACACTGTTAGGACTATTAACCATTCTTTACAATCGTCCAACCAACACCAGTCTTGAGAATAAAGTCTAGTCCCTTGTACTGGATCACCCTACAAGCCGTAACAATATAACAAACAAAAAGAACCAATGATAGCTTGGCGGCAAACTAGAAAACTATTTTCAATTCCAAATTTCAATTTTTAATACCTGTGATGTCCTTTATTTATATTTCGGGATTATAAATAAAACCGCCAAATTATCAGTAAGTAGATACACAATTCAAAAGAACGTTTTCCCGCTCCCGATGACAGATCGAAGTGCTAGTGAGGCGACAGATGATTTGTGTACTATATTTTATTATAAATATTTTGACGTCATATTTTGACTTTGTTTTTGCGTCACAATACCAAAGAAATAAATGTCAACACAATCTATCCTTCAGTAATATTATAAATGTGAAAGTAGCTCTGTCTGTCTGTAGCTCTTTCACAGCCAAACTAATGAACCGATTTTGATGAAATTTATAAATAAACTTGAACTCCAAGAAAGAACATAGGTTACTTCATTGTCTAAACACAACCAATCCTTAAAATAGGAGTAAATGTAATTGATACCCTATAGGAATAAAGAATAATGTTGCTTTCTTCTAGTGAAAAAAAAAGGGCTTTGTGCAAACCGCTGTGGGTAAGTACCCACTAATCAGTTATTCTTCCGCCTAATAACAGTACTCGGCATTGTTGTGTTCCGGTTTGAAAAGTGAGTGAGCCAGTGTAACTAGGTACAAGGGACATAACATTTTATTTCCCAAGGTTGGTGGCGCATTGACGATAGTTAATATTTCGTACAGCTTCATTGTCTATGGGTGATGGTGACTTACCATCAGGTGGTCCATATGCACGTCCGCCAACCTTTACCATAAAAAACTAAAAAAATACCCAGTACAAACAAACAATAAAGATAACTTTGTATATTGTGCAATAGGTATATTTTGATTTCACCTATTGAGACTAACAATAATATTTAATTAGGTCACGTGAAAACAGCAGACACAATTATTTCCTAGCGGCGCCGTCATTGACGGTGAAAACGAGTTCATTGCGTTTTACGTAACACGATACAGATATACATTCAATTATTTGTAAAACGTCTCAACGGTATTGTCGCTAGCTGACATATTCAAAGTCAAAGTCAAAATATTTATTCAAAACTAGCTGTGAAAATATTGTAGCCAAGTTACTCCTTATTATATCTGTTGACAAAATTTGTAAAAAATGTTATTTTGGTATATGTACCGTGTATACATACATGTGCATTGAGTAAAAAAGGGCTATTTAAATATTACAAACAGACACTCCAATTGTATTATATTTATAGATAGAAATGTTTACAGTTTCTTATTGATAGTCGATAATCTACCACCGGTTCGGAATTTAACACCTCAGCCCTGAGAAGAACCGGCGAAAGAAACTCAGCGGGATCATTTTTTTTTTAAATACATTTTACATATACAATAAGAAAAATATTTTTGTTATTTGAAACAGCCTGGAGGCATCTAACTCCCAAGGTCAACTAGAAAGTGTTGTAATATCCTTTGGCACACTTATAATTGAATACCTTTGAACGTTTTCTGGGATCCTATTGAAAAACTTATACAGACAAGAGTTACCAACCCTGAGTAATCGGGTATTTGGCGTAACTATATAGTTTATGTTCCTAGTATTAATGGAATGTACGTCACAATTTCAGGGAAAATTATTTATGTTTTTGCGTACATACATTACATTATTAAAAAATAAATTGTCAACAACAACAGTCATTTTTTTAATTTCTTTAAATTTACATCTTAATTAATCTTTTGGGCCTAGGTTATAAATTGCACGAATAGCCCTCTTCTGCAGTACAAAAATGTTATTAATGTCAGCTGCATTACCCCAGAGTAGGATGCCATACGACATAATACTGTGGAAATAGATAAAACACTCAAGGCGAGCCGTATCCACATCAGTCAAAAGTCTAATCTTTTTCTAAATTCCATCCTTAAACAGCTGTTGAATGAAGCAGTTTTACTTATTGTTTTCCTTCTTAAAGGGTGAATGAACCAGTGCAACTACAGGAAGGAATAAATTAATATTTTTCAATTGATAATTATGATTTTTTCTCAATGCCTCTGAGTGGTGAACCAATGGCCTAATGGTTGGAACACGTACATTATAACCGATGATTGTAGGTTCAATCTAGGCAGGCACACTTAATTAGTGTTTATAATTAATTTAGTGCTCGGTGGTGAAGGAAAATATCGAAATTGTGCCACATTCACAAACCCGCATAGGAATAGCGTGGTGGAATATGCTCCTAATCTTTTCACAAATGTAGAGGAGCCTTAGCCCGGCATCGGAAAATTTGCAGGCTGTACATGTTGTTTGTCTCTGACCACTGACCATTTGGTAGACTGCCTATGTAAATAAGCTGAAAAGATATAAAGGAAAAAAAAGAATTGTCAAAATCGGCCCAGCCATCTTCGAGTAATTCGGTAACATACATAAAAAATAAAAAAAATAAAAAAAGGCCCCGACGAATTGAGAACCTCCTCCTTTTTTGGAAGTCGGTTAAAAACAGATACAAATTTCAAGTCTTCTTCATCTTTTAGAAAGAAACGCTTTGAGTTAGGCTCGGGTTCCATAATAGGACACTAATTACTGTAATTGTACATTTACAACAGCATTGTAAATCTGTTTATTTGAAAAGAGCAACTAAGCGAGTTTCTTGCCGTTTCTTCTCGCTAGAAGCTGCTTTCCTAAACTGTGGTAGTATTTAATTGTTGACGATTCAAAAACGCTTCATTGTGAAGTTTACTTAAATAAATTGATTTGATTTGATTTGATTTGAAAGTCCAACTTATATAGTTAGTCAAAAATGAATAAATCCCTACCTCCGGTCCATTGGACTCTAAGCGGTAGGTAGATTATCGTCCCATCGATCTATGGAGGGTTCGGAATAGAGTATCTATGGTCTATTCCCAACACAAGAGAACAAAAGCCAAATGAAGATCTGACAGCGAATTGACGCGATGTCATTGGTTGCTGGAGCTGGTCATTGGAGCTTGAAAAACTCCGTGATATTCATTATTATTGATTATCGAATAAATTGCGTTTTGAGAAATGAAACGAAACTGTCAACGCAACTTTAAAAGCAAAATTAAAATGGATATAAGTAGTTAAATAGTCTTATATTAATAATAAAGTCACATTAATAAAAAATATATATCAGTGCTTAACGTATATACATTTTTTTTTATGTAATAGGTTGGTGGCCCATATCCACCTGATTTTATATGGGTTAATAACCCATATAAAATGGCGCTGTATTAAAAATTTCTTACATCCAATGCCAATATGCCACCAACTTTGGAAACAAAGATGTTATGTACCTTGTGCCTGTAGTTACTGGCTCACTCTTCAAACCGGAATAAAACAATACTGAGTGCTGTTGTTTGGCGGCAGAATATCTGATCAATGAGTGCTACCTTACACACGGGCTTGCAAACAGCCCTACCACCAAGTAAACTAAACAATATAGTTGTGGTAAGCAGAGCAGATCTGTCAAATGAAATACGTAAATCTAAGATTTGTTTATATAAATTCCTTTTTCGATTTCAATAGCATGCGTTATAGACATCGTTGCGCATGCGCACAAAAGATTAACATCACCTGGGCAGTCTTAATTGACAACAGTTCTGCAACCTCTACAAAATTTCAGGTAGACAGCCTGATTGACGTCCGCTACGTTGCCAATTAGTTGCCAGTTTTTTTTATGTTTTACACACACTCATTCTCTACCGGAAACAGCAATAAAAATCAATCGAGTGCAAGTCGGCCTCGCACGTAGACAACTCCGTATTATTTTCTCGTGAGAATTTAAAACTTTAGGATTTTCAATTTAATTTGGAATTGGTTCCAATATCTTTGGTAATATTAAATGATTCTGTAAATAAAACGCAATATCCGTTTCATCATCCTTACAAATTCACTTTTAAAAAAAATCTATTTCTACCTCCCCATCCCATATGAATTCGTAGTGAAGAAAACGTGTTTCTGGGTGTACATAACACGTTTTCCTCTGAATACATTCCGAGAACAAGATGAACTGTAAACAAAAACCTACCACAATTTTAAAAAGTTCTTATATATTAATTGTTTCTTATGTTTACAATTGGACAATATTTTATTAGAATTAACAACATTAAATGCTTAAATATATATATATATATATATATATACAAATATGAACTAAAACTAGTTACTGTATAAATCTTGACCGCGTGGAATGGTGGCAAGAATGCTAGCAGCATTTCCCCGTTGAATCGCAATTCCGATCCTCTGGGCAAAAAACGAACCAGCCCTCCTGTCACCAGTGGAGGCAATGAGGCGAGGTGTTATACTTTTGATGAAGTTTTTTGCACCACAACTCCAAGGGCCAAGCGTTTCGATAATTATATAATAATAAAATTTGAGTGGTCAGAATTTAAATAAATAAATAAATATTAGACAACATCACATACATAACTCTGATCCCAATGTAAGTAGCTAAAGCAATTGTATTATGAAAATCAGAAGTAAAGACGGAGACCCATTAAAACCGTTGTATACACTATTAACCACGGTGGTCACCACAGAGGTTTGACTTCGCAATCTACGACTTAGATAAAAGTATTTTAGTCACTATGCCATCTCGGTATATAGAATATATTTTCATAAATTGATTGCTTCGCAAATTACTGTTTATACTTTTAAAATATACACAAAGGAATATCGAGGTCTATGATTATATACAACGCAAACGAAATTTATGGAGAATTAAAACAGTTCATAAAAGCCCCTATTGTCTCAAATAACACGTCGTAAAATATATTGAAATGAGACTATGTAAATAATCGAACAGTATATTATTATCATACATTGGTCTAGCCCTTCTCTCCGTGTATGCTAATTATCTAATTATCTTTGAAGGAAAATTCGAATTTAGTAAGAAAATTATTATAAAGAGGCTACACCTTTCTTTAAGACCGGAAACAAATCTTAAACGCCGGTGTTACAGATGTCCATGAGCCGTGGTAGTCACTTTCCATCAGGTGAGTCGTTTATAACTAAAAAACAGAGTGCCCTCATAAGAAAAAATCGCAGAAGAACAGCTAGAGGTGTTATTGGAAATCCGTTCAGAACGAAGTTGCTTTTGCTTTATATTATTTATTAAATAACAGACTATTAAATAACTACATTAAAGTTTGAGAATTCAAATAAGAAATGTTAATAGAAACCCTGTATCAATTAAATCAATAACAAAAAATATTTTAAAATAACATTATAAAATTGTTTAGAGTAGAAAGAGAAAGAAACTATGTCACTAAGTGAATTTTTTTGCCATGGTCCCATAATATGTTAAACAGGATATGTTCTGACTTTAAATAATTATGTTGGAATAAAGAAAGAATACATGCATACATGAACGCAGTGGTAGATAATTTAAGCAATATTCATGGTTTTCAGATTAACCAAAATTATAAAATAACATTAAAATTTCAAGAGTTATCAGAGATCATATAAAAATTATACTAGTTTACAGTTGTTCGATTTCTATTGAAAAATAAAATAATAATATAGAATGATTCATTTCGGAATATCTACCCATTTCTATTTCTGATATGTTTATAATTGAATTCCTATTGAATATCATTATGTATGTAAAAAAAATATGTTTCAAACATACATAAAATTACATTATGGGTTCATTCATTATTATTATAATAATACGTAAAACATTTATCCTTAATGTATACTTTTTGGTTTACAAATACGAATGGAATTAACCGTGTGTCATAATCTTTATTTAGTTTTAATGAAAAAAAAAAAAACGGAACTGTCAAACATCGCAATAGTATATAAACTTAGTGTAGCGTGTCTACAGCTCACTCGGGCGATAGTGAACGGAGAATGACATTCAGTGACCTGGCCGATAGTGGGAAGAATGTATGCCGCCGTTATCAAATACGTTATATTAACGTTATGTGCCCAAACAATCGCGAGGAGCATACACGACTACAACGCCGAGAGAGCTAATCTGTTGGAGCAAGAATTCGAATTACAAGTTGGTGGGAACATTAAACTGAGTGACAAAGAAAACTCGGCAAACGATGTATTAATGCGTCACAAGCAACAAGAACTCGACGAATCGTTCCAGAATCCGAAATATTTCAACTTCTCACGTCACTATTTCACTTATAAAAATGACATCGAAAAGTCGAAAGTGTACCAGATAATAAGGAGGATGCCTAAAGGAGCCGCCCTACACGTGCATAGTTCGCTGATGCTCAGCGCGGAGCGTTTACTCGCTCTGACGTATGAGGACCACTTACATGCGTGTTTCGCGGACGACGATTTAAAATTACACTTCTCCATTAACCTCCCCCAGCGACCTTGTCAAACTGAATGGCGACTTCTCAGCGTATTAAGAAACGAAACCGAAGACATCGCGTCTTTCGACGAAAACATAAAGAAACACTTCACCCTGTATTCAGAAAACGAAGAGGATTTAAAGTATGACATCAACCACGTTTGGGAGAGGTTCGATAAAGTATGTCATACGATTAAAGATCTCATCGCGTACAGACCTGTACGGGAAAAATTCTTCTACGAGGCATTGAAAGAGTTTTACAATGACAAAGTTATGTATATCGAATTGAGAAGTGGTCTACCGGTCCTATACGAATTGGATGGAACCTTGCACGATCTGACGCACATGCCTCGAATATATCACAGAGTTGCGAAGAGATTTAAAGAAGACCATCCAGATTTTATCGGCATTAAGTTAATAGTGACAATGCACCGCGCGAAGGATATAAATAAAATACGTAAGAGCATTGAACTCGCTCGTCGAATCAAGGAGGAATTGCCGGACATGTTTGCTGGTTTCGATCTAGTAGGCCAAGAGGACCTGGGGAAACCATTAGTGGATTTCCTCCCCGCGTTGACAGAAGCGAAAGACGATATTAACTATTATTTCCACGGTGGAGAGACTAATTGGTTCGGATCATCGACGGATGAAAACCTCGCAGACGCAATCCTTTTGGGATCGAAGAGAATCGGTCATGGGTACGCATTAATTAAGCACCCATCACTCCTCGCTGCTGTGAAGGCTAAAGACATAGCTTTAGAAGTGAACGTTATATCGAATGTTGTGTTATCATTGGTGAGTGATGTTAGGAACCACCCATTAGCTTCATACTTGGCATTTGGCATGCCAGTGGTTCTGTCCAGTGATGACCCAGGGGCCTGGGGAGCGGATCCCCTATCTCATGACTTTTATATATCATTCGTTGGTATAGCTAGTAAGCGTGCTGACTTACGTATGTTAAAACAATTAGTGATTAATTCAATTAAATACAGTACATTGGACCCAAGTGAGAAATTAGATGCGTTCAAAATAATATTTAAACAATGGGACGATTTCATCGAAGACCTTAATACGAATTTTAGATAATATATTTTAATATAACTTAAGTTTAATTATTATTAGTGAAGTATATATATTATTTAATTTAAAATAGCGTAATTATTAAGTTATTTGTTAATAAATTTATCATAAACAAACAGTATTTAACTATAAATAAATACCAGCCATTTGAAATTGTTTTAACACATTTAATGTAGGTGCAGAGATAAGAGTCTCGTAAACATATGGAATGTAAAAATACCAACCGGTAGGGATTTTGTTCCATATATATAATATATAAATGGATTATTCCAATATAAAATTTAGATTAAAACCTTGTGATCTCGTGAACAAGACATTCGTAGATAAAGTCGAAATATCGAGCTCCACCGAACAAAAATAAAAAACGTGGTAAATATTCCGTATCAAATTAACTGTAATAATAAAAATAACATGTTAATTTAAAATGTAATATAGATTAAAACCTTTTTTATAAACAAAAGAAAAAAAAAAGTCGAATTCATTTAAATAAAAATCTATTTTATTCAAGTAGGCTCTAAAAAGCAATTTTGAATCGTCATTTAAAAGTATTGAGTTAAATGTAAAGCTATCACCGGTTCGCTAAGTAGATTCTACCCTACTGATACGATTCGACAAGAAACTTAGTAAGTTACTTTTTTTGATATTTCTTATATTTTAATTACAGGTGTCGATAAAATACGATTGAATTAATGAAAATCCTGTCTGAAATTATGAGTCTCGAATACTAATTCTACAATTTTTTTAAATCTTTAATATAATATTTAATAACTTAGCTCTTATATCAATGTTTTTTGAAAGAACATTTATATTTATAGTCCAGGATTCCTGATCTATTTTTTCACTTGATTACTATCAAAATCAAAATAAACTTTATTCAAGTAGGCTTTTACAAGCACTTTTAAATCGTCATTTTACAATTAAGTGAAGCTACCGCCGGTTCGGCAAGTAGATTCTACCGAGAAGAACCGGCAAGAAACTCATTAGTTACTCTTTTTCAACATTTAAAAAATACAAAGTCATGTTAGTTAATACAATTATTTAAATTAATATATCCTGCTTGGAAGTCAACAGGCTCATGAGTTCATATTTTGTGAGTAGCTTCATTATGATGACACGTCCAAAATTTCTAGTACGAAACCTCAATTTTCGTAGCTAACAGAGGTAGCAATAATAAAATATGTCGATTTGTTGATTCTCAAAAATTTATAACTAACTGGGTTTTATTAACAACAACAACAGGCTAAGGCCTCCTCTTCCTTTGAGGAGAAGGTTATTTTATTATTTATCTAAATCATTCAAGTCATTAAAATTATTACTAACCAGCAGTTTTTTACTTAGTTATTGTTTTTAATAATTAATAGTCACATTGCCCTAATTGCGTGGTACGTTATCGCGGTGCTCCAATTGAATACATATTTGAAATTCGTGGAATTAAAAATCTATCTGTTTTCTACAGCTAAATCATGTCGGTATGCACTGAGCATAACTTTCTACGTATTATTTATCCCACATTATCAACCATAAGCGTATAAACATTATTTAGCTAACCACGTATATAATTTTTTTCCTCGAATAATAATTTCCCAAAAATATTTTTTGTGCTGCAAAATAATTATGGAGTTATTTTTTGTGTTTTTGAAATATATCAAGATGACAGCGTTGTTAGTATCACAGATTATGAAGATTTTAGATGAATCTGATGACTAGTACACAATTTTTTGTATCTAGTTTCATCATCTAGAATCACCAAATCGACAGGTTTTATCCTTGCTTAATCTAATGGCTTCCAAAATCGAAGGTTTTTTATGAAATTCACGAAACATTAGCTTGATAGTAATCAAATGAAAAAATAGATAAGGGATCCTGGACTATTATAAATAGAGCGAGTTAAAAATGACTGCGGAATCTTATTATATAAGAATGTGTTTGCGAAGACGGATAGGTGTTATTAGTCTTTCCTCCTCATCTGTACAATGATTGCGAGTATTTCTTTAAAAAAATATACTAACGATCTGAACTGTAAAATCTAAGTCGAAGAAAGCCTTAGGTTGTTTACGTTTGTTCTCTTTGTGACTGTGAGATTTTTTTACCGAAATATTGGTCGTTTTCCAAACTTGCAACATAGGAAAATGCGAATGTTATTTAATGTATTGTTTTTTTTACAGAGACGTTTTATCCATATGTTGTATCTTGTCTATTATTTAATTAACATTATTATTCTCCACAAGATAAGGTCTTAAGTACGATTTTTAAATCAATAAATTAAATTAAATTTATTATTATGATTACGGACATAAACAATGTTATCCAACGTAATATAGTAAGGATTTTATATCGTCAGTGGAAAGAAGAGCTGAAACGCCAAAAAGGTACATTTGGGAAATGAGGCTTAACATTTCGAATTTAAATCTCATTTTCCAATAGTACCATTGTGGCGTTTAAGCGTCTGTTGTTCTTTTTTAGCACTGTCGTCAGTGATGATAAGGATATTTGGTGTCAATATAAACGGAAAATAGCCAACGCAGATTATGTTATAGTGATCATCATGGTTAATACACGCGCACTCTTTTCTTCATTCCTTTAATCACATAACTTGATGAGACGGCAATAATCACCAGCTTAACGAGGATTTCTGAGTTACTAGAACATTTAAAAAAAAAATGCTTTAACTTTACTGCTATCACCCTGAGGTTGAAACCAAAACCTGTGATCTTAGAAACTTAAAGTAATAATTGTTTAACGTTCTAAAATGAAGCCTATACACACAGACCTTTACATGAGTAGTTTCAATTAATAGGTTAAGCAACCAAGTATGCCTTTACTGTGTGTTGTTTATATAAAGTATTTAAATGTATGAATATCTGTTTATCATAATGTAATCTGATTAAATATTTTCGACACAAGAAATATATGTCTTTTATTTAAATCTACCAATCATAATAACAATTGTATGTGTGTACATTTATATTTTGAAAGCCAAGAGAGACAAGAGTTCTCAGCAATAAATATCACATCTACGTAATCTACTGAATAAATATTGAGAAAATTACTTTCGTAATTTTTATACTTAGATGTTACGATATAACTTTGTAAATCAGTCCTGTTAAAGCTTAAAGGCTGTTTAAAACATCATGATTATTTGGTGGCCATGATTTTTGACTACGACTACAAAATTGCGTTTTGTTTGTTAGTTATTAGTTACATATATATGCTATGTATATATTACTCATTGTAAAACTGAACTGTTAGGTTATATATGAGTAATAAAAATTTCTAAAACACTCACAATTTCTAAACATAAATACCAAATACTCAGAATTATTGTATGATAAATTATTCTGTTGATAATGTCGTATTTATTGCGTATTATTTTATACCTACTCATATATATGAAGTTGTATACATTTATGAGTGACTCACTGTAATTCAGTTAACTGTTGATGTCTTTTTCGAGGCTAAGACCTGATATATGGAGTAAAAAAAAAGGGTAAAGTAACAGCCTGTAAATTTCCCACTCCTGGGATAAGGCCTCCTCTACCATTAAGGAGAGGGTTTGGAACATATTCCACCACGCTGTCCCAATGCGGGTTGGAGGAATAAACATGTGGCAAAATTGCGATGAAATTAGACACATGCAGGTTTCCTCACCTCTTTGGAGTAAGAAATATCAATTTTTGGAAACAAAGAACATTATGATATAAATATAAATGAATGACCGAACTAAATGGACTTTATAACATCAATAACAAGTTAACCAAAATTTCAGAGGACCACCCATAAAATATTAGCTAATATTATCGATGAGAAAGTATATCTGTATGTTTTTTTGTTATGCTTTCGACTAAGTCAATGAACCGAATTTGATAATATTTGGTATGAAACTTGGACCAAGGACCTTTGCTCCTTTTTCATACCGGAAGGGTATGTATAACCTACGATGCCCCCTTCAGAAGTGGTCAAAGTCGCGACTGAATATTAATATGTATTAATAATAATTAGATGTGCAGTTTTTTAAATTAAAATAATAAAATTTTAAAATTAATTCATAACGAATTAATTTTGTCTAATAAATGTATTCGCCAAATATTTGTAAGTACTCATTTTAGAACGAGATACGGTTTTTTATTTGTTTTTCCCGTTATTACCATCGTTTAGTTTAGTCCCTTTGTTTTCTATGAAAAACAATACAGATTAAATAAAAAACATAGTACAACAAAAAAATACATATATATTAGAAACCTTTTTTCATATATTTCCTTTACTTTACAATATTTAAAACACAAAACAAGCTGAATGTTCAATGGACTATAACAAAACGGCGAACACTGCTCAAATCAATTATATATTATCATAAAGTTGTAACGGATTGCTAGTACACAAAAAGGTTTTACTGATTTATCAATTTAAACACACCTATAGAAGAAAGTCGAAACTAACGGCAGAATATGACATACAAAATTGACTGTAATAATATTAAAAATCATACGATACAGGATCAAAAATGGCGTATCACTGAAAGTCAGTTGTCCACTTTTCACGAGTGATATAGAATGTGACTTACAGAATCGCACCGCTGCGTTGTTTACGTTTCGTAATCGTAAATCGTTATATTGAGTCGTAAAAGATATAAAAGACAAATGAACACAGCTGTGACGTCAATACTGAGACCCAGATGTACAAATATGACGACATTCTTGTGACTGATGACCATATCGATAACCAAACGTCTGTAAATAAGGAAGGTATTTTATAAGACACAGTTCTAACTTCAGAGGAAATTGTCATGTTTTTGACATATAATTTGAAAGAAAAAGAGGAATTTATGAAAATTTTCCTATAACGCCCAAACCGTCACAATCATTTCACTGTCAAAATCAAACTGTTTCCACGCTAAATTTTTTTTAAACCAGCTTACTTGTTTAAGCAAGAAGAGATTTTGATTTATTTATTTACATATTTTTATTAAAATTCACTTCTACGATTTTTTCGAGTAAAATTTTGAATTATGCGCAATTGTCTATGTGGCGTAAAAGTGCATTATTTTTATCGATTTCGTAATTTTAAAAACAAAACAAAACAACAATTACATTTTGATCTCGTTTTTCTACCTTAAGGTTACGAAAGCGAAACCTTTAATCAGTTTCGGCTTTAATCAATTTTAATTAATTATATGTAAACTTGATGGTATTGCCAGTCTTCGATTCATTTCTAATGCGACTAATATCGAACCAATAGTACACTACTTTTTCTAAGGCACAAATTCTTACTGGATTGAACGAAACACGTATTCTTAAAGTCTTTCCTTACTGATTTTTTCTATGAACTTTTTTTTTGAGAACGTCAAGTTCTAAAAAAGTAATTATGATACAATAAAATTTTATGCGTGTGTGCTGCAGATGGAGGATATTGGCCTTAATCGCCACGCTGGGCAGGCGGGTTGGCGATTGCAGGACGTAGCTTCTCGCACTGATGACGCTGCTGCCCGTCATCGGCCTGTGGTATTTAGCTACACCTGTTTTGTTGATGGTTATACCGCTATCAGTCGGTACGCAAGGCGGCATGCAGGAGCTGGATGCGAGTAACCGGAGAAAGACCACAGTGGCGTGCGCTTGGAGAGGCCTATGTCCAGCAGTGGACGGGAACGGACTGATGATGATGATGATGATGATGATGAAAATTTTATTGAAAATACCTTAAATAAAGATCATAAATCATGAATGTAAACATGTCGTATTTATGACGTGAGCAAAATTAATTAAAATATCGTAGTGAGTTATTTAGACTAATGCTCTTCGCCTACTCTACTTTGCTAATCGTTTATCCATCGAGCATCAGTACGTTGCCTCTAATGGTTTGATGTAAGGCCACTTATCTCGAGGTTCTAGGTATAAATAAATAATATTATATATTATTTATTATGAAGTCGGTGCCAACAAAAGTAAATAAATTCCTATATTGAAATCGTTTAATTTGTATCGATAGTAAGGTTTGTCTAATAATAATGGTGTCATCTATACAATAAATAGATTTAGTTTTTGTATGTATGTATTATGTACCTATATTAGCAATGCTGGCACCGACTTTGAGAGGTGATTAAAAAATCGTAAATTGGATATGGATGTAACTGATTATTTTTTTCTTTTTAGTTCATTTTTGAAGGCGGTTTTTTTTTATTTATAAAAATTTATCCATAGCACAAGTGCTTTAGCTGCTTACATTGGGATCAGAGTAATGTATGTGATGTTGTTTCTTTGTATAGTATATTGTATAAAACGCCAAAATGTTTAATGCCTTAAGCCTGAACTCTTTTCAGTCTTGGCAAATTTTCATTGAATTATGTGAGTGACGGATTAGATAATATGTACTACATAGTTTGCTGGTTTACCATGAGATCGGTATGACATCATCATCATCAGAAGACACAGTGTACAGCACTATTGAATACACTAAAAAGAAGATCGAAAAACGACCACGAGAGCAACAATTGTTTTAATTTACATTGCCTGTAAGCAAACACGCAAATTTAATTGCATTGCATAAAAGCCGCAATGGACGATAAATCAAGCAGCATTTACTATAGCACTTAGTTGGAGAGTTCACGTAACTTTAATTCGTTTGACGATATTTTTAATTAAATGTAAGGTTTTGCTTTTTGAATTTGTTGATGAAATGAAATAAAGTTGTTACATATGACAATTATAATTTGAGATATAAACGGGGCTTTATAATGGATTCCATAAATCACAACGCCGCAGACCTTACTAACTGACACTTGTATCCCTTGTGCCTGTAATTACACTGGGTCACTCATAAATACTGTGCTTTAACTCCAGGGAATGACTACGACTTGCCCGTCTGGGTGGGTACCACCCACTAATCAGTTATTCTACTGCCAAATAACAGTACTCAGTATTGTTGTGTTCCGGTTTGAAGGGTGAGTGAGCCAGTATAACTACAGGCATAAGGGACATATTCCACCTCCCTATTCCAATGCGGGTTGGTGGAATGCATATGTGGCAGAATTTCGTAGAAATTAGACACATGCAGGTGTCCTCACGATATTTTCCTTCACCACCGAGCACGAGATGAATTATAAACACAAATCAATCACATTTATATATAGTGGTGCTTGCTCGAATTCGACCCCCAAGCATCGGTTAAGATGCACGCGTTCTAACCACTGGGCCATCTCAGCTCTCTATATATATATTAGATTGACCAGAGGATATATTTATTTTAGCTATCGAAATATACGGAAAGTAACAACGTAAATCGTACGTTTATTTAGTAATAAAAATACAGAACGTAATTCGTATAATTACATCGGTCTAACGCGATAACAATGTCATTATTATTTATTTATCACCCAGCGATTAAATAAATATTGACCTTGACTGGGAAACATAAATAGCATATGTCGTAATCTCTTGTATCTGATTATAGCATATGGATACAGAACCCGAGCTGGACTTATCATATTGGATAAGTAAAAGTAAGTAAAGTAAAGTAACAGTCTGTAAATTTCCCACTCCTGGGATAAGGCCTCCACTTCCATTAAGGAGAAGGTTTGGAACATATTCCACCACGTTGTTCCAATGCGGGTTGGTGGAATGCACATGTGGCTGAATTTCGATGAAATTAGACGCATGCAGGTTTCCTCACGATGTTTTCCTTCACCGCCGAGCACGGGATGAATTATAAACACAAATTATTATATATAGTGGTGCTTGCCTGGGTTTGAACCCGCAATCATCGGTTACGATGGATGCGTTGTAACCACTGAGCCATCTCAGCTCATTGGATAAGTTTAGTAAGCCTTGAATCTGTCGTTGTGGCAAAA
Organism: Vanessa cardui; assembly: GCF_905220365.1. Lineage (NCBI taxonomy): Eukaryota > Metazoa > Arthropoda > Insecta > Lepidoptera > Nymphalidae > Vanessa > Vanessa cardui. The sequence goes on along the minus strand of NC_061132.1, from coordinate 13,301,573 downwards.
AACGTAGTCCTCCATTGATGTTCAAATTTGCTTCACACCAAATTTCATCAAAGTCGGTCCATTGGTTTGGTCGTGAAACAGCGACGGACAGACAAAGCTACTTTCACATGTATTATAACATAATATAGATTTACTCGTCATGATTCATGATTTAATCGTCATTTTCTGCAACTCCCTTAAGGTCGATTGCAATGTTCACAATGATATGTCTTGGAAAGCAAGTCCTGCGCCTAAACTCTTCCCTTCGTTTGGGATAGCTCCTGTACCATCGGATTGATATCAGATTGATATCAGATTCAGGATAGGAAAAGTAACGTTTAGAAAATGTATATATTTTAGATACAGCACCGTAGACAGTATACAAATTTTAGACACGAAACTTCAAGCAATGTCGAAGCGAACGTTACCATAAATATTAATACAAAGTCTTCGAAAGATTTCTTAAATTCTGAAATTAATTATTACATGGTGCTATTCCTTATTGAATAATTAACATATTTTTCAGTGGTAAGGAAGAAATGCTTAAGGTGGCGCCTTCGGGAAATGAAGTATAACATTATTTTGGTAAGTATTATTTTAAAAGTTTTAACGTTTGGTACCTATTGTTAATTTTATTTGAGGTACAAAGAGCCTAGAATATGTGTACAAAAATACTTTTTTACTAAATATTTTTGGTTATTTCCATTAATACTGTAAATATACTGTAAATTTTACTATATATAATAACGTCAAACAAATACGTAATATAGGTACGATGAATCAGGATATTATCGGCAAATGGTAACAATATTTTATTGTTTAATTATACTCGGATAATAATATTCTTATTCTACCAGGTCATAGTCGGGGTAGGCATCCAACCTATAAAGGCTATGAAGTACATATATTTTAAACTCAACTAGTATCAATAGTTTCAAAATCATCAACACCAAAAATATGAAGACTTATTCCCAATAAATTATTTTCCCTATATGAAAGTTTACAACTAACATTTAATAAAATCAGGTACTATTGTCATCATAGAATACAGTTATAGATGAGTATGAATTAAGTTGTATACCAATTAACATGAGGCCCGTTCTCCCAAAAATAAATGTAAGCTGAAAAATATACAAAAGCCTGAACCTTACTTATACTTATTTCTAATTTTGAAAACTGAATAAATTATCACGCCGATTTGTCTAGGCGCCGTATCGTCACGCTACATAAACGCCAATAATTTGCTATTTCAAGCGTAGCATTGCAAAGCGGAGCCGCTAAACCGAGCGATCATCACTAATTAGTGTTGTAATTAGTACGTACGGATGAACGCCGTGAACATTATGTGTCATTTAGAACGCCTGCAAAACAACAAATGATATACAATACCAAACATGTCCTTGCAACGGGTTCGATATAGAATCAATCTATATTAATACTAGCGACCCGTCACGCTTTACACGGGTGAATTCACATTATAAACTTCTAAAATTATCATTATTTCTTTGATATATTGTCCACGTATTATATACAATAACCTTCCTCTCGAATCGCTCTATCTATTAAAAAAACCACATCAAAATACGTTGCGTTGTTTTAAAGATTTAAGCATACAAAGGTACATTTGGACAGAGCAAGCGACTTTGCTTTATATTATATAGTGATAGTGATTATAAATATGAAAGTAACTCTGTCTGTCTGTCTATCTCTCTTTCACGACCAAACCGAATCGAATTTGATGAAATTTCGTGTGAAGCTAACTTGAACTCCAAGAAAGAAAATGGGTTACTTTTTTGTCTAACACGTGTCAATCAACACCGTAAAACGCGAACGAATCCGCATATGACTATTCGTTAATCATATCTCAAGGAAATTATCAGAGTCCGTATACTATGTAACGAAAGGTCCAATAGCGTAATGATTGAAAACAGTTATTTTTACGATCGTTATAAAAACAAACTTCAATTAATAAATATGTATGTATTTTTTATTTAAATTTTAGTTGGATGAAAACAATTACTAAAACTGTCAAGGCGAAAGGGCGAAAGTGTAATTTGTTCATTGATAGGAAATAATAAAAACTAATGTATTCTTTAAATTTTATTTCTATGTCTTTGTAAATATTTACGTTTAGCATATTCATGTTTTAATTGTAACTAGGTACTATAAGGTAACTTTAAAAATTTTGAACAATTTACATTTGCTTCTAATTACATTTGAAAATTGTAATTTGACATGTTATTTCTTTATGTTTATTAAAACACACATATAACTTTTTACGAAAAATATTTAAGATATTTCGGCGATAAGAACTGATAAGATATTCATAGCAACGAGGTATTGCATAAATATTATCAGTTTTATATCTTTTAAGACACATTTTCTAGATTTCAAAATACATACATATCTACACAGAATCATTCAATTGATTCTCTTATATCTTATCTAGTACAGATAATAAATATATTTGTGAATTTATAAATTTAAATTAAATAAAACGAACACACGAGATTTCTTAAAAATACTGATCTTGGACAATTGTGTCTATGAATTTCGTCCAACGAATTTCAAATTCATGAATCAACTTATCTTTATGCGGATATGTGCTGTAATACAATGAATTAAGAGCTAATTTCTTGAGCAATTTTATATCAGCGTGTCGACTGGCAACACCGACAAATGTAATATAGTAATCATGCGACAAAGGATCCGCCTCCCACAGTCCAGGATCGTCACTCGATATCACTACTGGTAAATTCTTCGACAAGAACACAGCCAATGGATGGTTCCTTATATCTTCAACTAGTTTCAAAACGGTATTCGATACAACGTTTACCTCCATCGCTATATCCCTTTCTTTAGCTTCCTCCATCAATACGGGATGCTTCACGATAGCAAAAGCATGGCCGATACGACGTGCTTCAAGAACGATCGCATCTACCAAGTTTTCATCGGAACTAGTTCCGTACCAATTCGTTTCGCCGGCGTGGAAAAAATAATCGAAGTCATCACTTGCTTCAGAGAGTACTTGAAGGAACTCTTTAGTTGGTACACCCAAATCCTCCTGACCTACTAAATCGAATCCAGCTAGGAAATCGGGAAATTTCTTTTTCAATTTCTTGGCAATTTTAAGATAATCCTTAACAGTTTTGCTATCGACGAATCTCAACGGAGCGTATATTAGTTTAGCTCCAAAGAAATCCGGATAATCCTCTAAAAATGTATCCAAAACCTTTTTATAAGACGCGGCTGTGTCTATAGCATCATATTCATTTCCGTCTAAATCGTAAAGAGTTGGTAACACGCTTCTAATTTCTAAGTACATAACATTGTCGTCACGCAAAGCCTTAAGAGTATCGTAGAAATATTGCTCCCAGACTGGCTTATAGCAAAAGAGAGGAGATGTTTTTATAAAATACTGCTGAAACTTAGACCAGACTACATTTATATCAGTATACACTCGATTTGGATCCTTAATAACAAGAGTAAAGTGCTTTCTCAACTCTGCATCAAACTTCTCAACATTTCCAGAGGAATATCGGGCATGCTTCATCAACTGCCATACAGTCTTACAAGGTGACTTCGGTTTATCCAGAGAAAATAAAAAAAGTATATTTTCTTCTTCAAAACATACGAATAGATCGTCCCAATAAGTCAATGATAAGACATAATCTGGACTTAATATTCCTGTGTCGTGCGCATGGAGAACTGCTCCTTTTGGCATATTCTTAATTATTTTAAACAGTTCTGACTTTTTAATATCATCCTTGTACTCGAAAAAGTGTTTGGAATAGTTAAAATACTGGGGATTGTTAAAGCCGTAATCCAATTCATTGTTTTTCAACTTCATAATGACTTTATTTGCTTGTTCCTCACTGTCACTTAAGTCTATATCATTACCGAGCATCATATCAAGCTCTTTTTTTAAGAGATAGTTTCGTTCTTTGATATTCTTCTCGAACACATTGTCAGCGAACACCGCACTCGTTAGACAAAGCAAAGGCCAAACTATAACCGTCCACATTTTCACCACAATTGATTTTGCAACAAATGTACCACAAGTTATAAATCAAAATTATCTGTTACAAGGTTATTTCACTAAGGGACAAAATTAAGTGGGTACCAATAATATAATTAGACGCACGTGTTTATTGATAGATTCATAGACATAAAATTAAAAAGAATAACAAATGATTCGAAATTCGAATTCAATTTAAGATAACTCCGTAAAGATTTATGTTAAACACGATTAGCTATTTCGGGTGTTGCCTTATCACTGCCAATGTTGCTAGCTGCTAATCTTACGCATGGCGATGGATTATAATACATTATAAACAATCGATAGTGTAACCCGAACTTGTATTATAGAATTATTCAACACCACGAAGATATTTATGTTGCAAATTAATATAGTCGACAAGCAGTCATTTGTTTTTTTAAAACTCTAGTTAGATATAAATATATCTTCACTATTCTCGTATAACAATCGTTCCCAAAAGTATTTTCACCCGTCTCCATTTACATTTCGATTCGCCACTATCCTTTGTTTTGAAATGATTTCAGAAAGTGTCATCCACAGACTTGCGGGTAGTAATTAGAAGATTAAAGGAGGTGACGAGTGTGCACCGAAACATCTCAATATCATGCAAGTCGTAGTGTGACGGCCATATTTTTTACTTTTTTTTGCCAACGAATGCGTACCGCGGGGCGGTACCATGCTAAAGTGCCACTTAAAACTTCCCCAACCCTTTCGTTGCATAAAATCAGCATGGCGGATGAGACGCCCTTTATTTCTTTTCAGATTTATTTTTTAGTTTCTTTGGAGCGATGCTTTGAAAACGAACCCTTTTAGACGCCGCTGGCTGTAATTTACACCAGTATGAAATGAGTTTTAGTAAATTTTATCGTTTAAAAAGTCTATAGAAACTGCGGTTTGTGCAAGATCGTTTCGGCGCTTTACAGCCTTTTTTTACTTTTAATTATGTGGGTACTAACTTGGTTGCTATTTTTGTCGTTTTAGTCGAGTCGAGGAAATAACTAAGTGCTACAAAATTAAGTACTCGGATTGCTTCATTCAAAAACTGCAACTAAACGAAGTTATTTTAATATTTTACTTTAATTATTTCATCAACGGGTCTTCAATTTGTTGAAAATCAATATTTTATATTTAAAAAAGTATGTATATAGAAATAATTATTTATTTACATGAAATTATAAACGTTATGTTCCTAAATATAAACAAATATTTTTTAAGGTTAAATTTAATTTGTTAAAGTTCTTATGTTGTATGATTATGCACAATTAATTCTTTAAAAAATCGTAAGTGTAAAAAAAATACAAATAGAGTGAAAGAAAGGTGTTCACTTATAAGTAGTATTCCAAAGAATCTATATGTAAGATAAAAACAAAATGTACAATAAAATATGAAATACATTTGTTAAAATAACAAACATTGCAATAATCGTAATCAAGAAAAACATACAAATTGAAAGAATTAATTTTCTATGCGCAATAAAAGTTATATTGTTAAACATAAAAAAAAACATAGAAAGATAATGTTTTCATTTAAAATTTTCCTACAAAAATATTTTAAGTCTTTCAATTCATTTAGAAAACGAAATTGAATCCTCTGTTTTGGAGATTACATTTAAATATTGACTATACGATGTTTCCGTTCGATGGCGATGTAATAATATTTATAAATCAGTCGTGTCAGGTCATTAGCCCTGTACAATAAAATCGTATTCAGTGTCAGCTCAGTACTGGAGCGCGCACGTCGACGCGCCCCTCACGCAAACATGCGTTTCGTGATTAGCTATGTGTTCGTATTCGCCGTTTGTTACGCAAGAATCGACGATTACAAAGCGAAACGAGCCAAGATCCTACGAGATGAGGGACTCTTATCTGTAGGGGGAAACATACAACTTACAGATAAAGAATCAACCGTCAACAACTGCATAATGCAGCATAAGTTCCGAGAAGTGGACTACGGCTTTAGAAATCCGCAATACTACAAATTCTCCCGTCATTTCTTCACTTATAAGGATGACATACGAAAGTCTAAAGTCTATCAGATTATAAAAGACATGCCCAAAGGAGCAGCATTACACATACACGATATGGGCATTTTAGGACCTGATTACATTATGAATTTGACTTATTCGGACCAGCTTTACATATGTTTCGATAAAAGCGATGTTAAATTCAAATTTTCGGATAAAACTCCGAAGACGCCATGCAAAAGTAACTGGCAGTTAGTAAGTGACGCGAGAAAATCATCGAATAGTACCAAATTCGATATGAAATTGAGAAAATATTTTACACTGTGCGTGAGCAATCCTGATACTTCGTACCCGAGTATCAAGGAGTCCTGGGAGGTTTTCATGAAGTATTTCGAAAGGGTTATTGACATCCTCACATATAGACCGATATGGGAGCAATATTTCTACGACGTCCTTTTAAAATTTAAAAACGACAATGTCATGTATCTTGAGATCAGAAGTATATTGCCTAATTTGTATGAATTGGACGGTACGATGTATGCGCCACTCATAACTGCGAAAACATACAGAAAAACAATTGAGAGATTCAAAAAAGACCATCCCGATTTCATCGGAGCTAAACTCATATACGCACCCCCAAGGGGTGTGAACCGATCGCAATTGGACGAATACTTACGTTTAGCTAGAGAAATAAAAGCAGACGTGCCGGATATATTTGCAGGGTTCGATTTAGTGGGCCAGGAAGATTTAGGAAGTCCCTTAATCGAATTCATTCCACAACTAACAGCTGCTTCCAAAGATTTAAATTACTTCTTCCACGCAGGTGAAACTGATTGGTACGGAACAATGACGGATGAAAATTTGATTGATGCCATATTGTTAGGAGCGAAGAGAATTGGCCACGCTTATGCTCTTACAAAGCATCCAATATTAATGAAGGAAGTTATTGATAAAGGAATAGCATTGGAAGTGAATGTCATTTCGAATACAGTATTATCTCTAGTTCGAGACGTTCGTAATCATCCATTGAGTAACTTTTTCGCTCAAGGTATGCCAGTCGTGCTATCTAGCGACGACCCAGGTGCATGGGAGGCTGATCCATTATCCGATGACTTTTACGTTGCATTTGTTGGTGTTGCCAGTCGCCTGTCCGATTTGAGACTGTTGAAACAAATAGCAATGAATTCATTAACTTACAGTACTCTAGACACTGTTAATAAAAAGAAAGCATTGGATAGATTCAATTTAAAATGGAATGCGTTCGTAGATAATTTTAATTGTTCGAAGTATTAAAATTTTATTATCTATGTAATATTTAACATCTCAATTCTTATTTTAAATAAATAATAAATATGAGTATTATAAAGTGTCTTTCTAATCTAAACATGAATTCCATATTGCATTAACGGACATAGTCAATTGATGCTGGATACGAACATAGCGGATGATGAGAACAATGATGATTTTTTAGCTTAATCCGAGTATTGTCCTCAAGGGTCCATCCTGTATGTGAATTTAATTCATTGAATACAAAAAAGTTATGATTATTTAATTCCCTGAAACTTAAACGATCAATAATTTGCGTTTTAGCTAATTTTAATATGAGTATTTAATTATAAGTTTGCTCATTATAGTTTTAAGTTCATCAGTTCACAATAAATAACTTATTTGATTTAGGCCATGTTTGAGGATAATGTTAAGGATTAGCGTATTATTTCCTGGTCAATATTTCCCATAAACTGACAGATTGATAGATGCATATTTTATTCTGATTCACTCTTAAGGTTTATATAGCTCTTCGTTAGAACACCATGCGTCAAATAATTTTTCACATAAATACTAAATCCTGTAAAGTATTTTCCATATTCTTATCATATATGTATAAATTATATATTTCTTGGCTGTTAAAATACTTTCTCAGTCTGCTCCAATAAACTAGTTTATTAAAAAAAAAAACATTAGTTACCATTGTCAGCGTCAATGTTTAACAATAATCAACGATACAAATTCAAAACTATCTTGCATTGAAATATAAATATTATAATATGCAATAGAATAAACGTACTTACATAACAAAATGTGTAAAAATGTGCTTACAATAATAAACATTACGAATTAAAATGTAAGCTACCTGAAAAGGTATATAAGTGTGTTATGGATATGTTATTTGTTTATGTTCGCTTGTAACAGTCTTGCAAAATATTGTTATCGTCTGTCGACGGCGGCCGCAATAATATTTTATGACGTCACTAACTTAATCATAATAAATAATATACTATTCTACGAATTTTAGGCACACAATATTTGTCACTTTGTGGGTTTACATGATAGGACTTTATACAAGGCAGTCTGAGTAAAAATAAACAGCTATAAAATTTAAATAAATAAATAAATTTTGGACAACGTCACATACATTACTCTGATCCCAGTGTACTAAAGCACTTGTGTTATGGAAAATCAGGAGTAAGGATAGTACCACAAACACAAGACCAAGACTAAATAGAAAATTAGTGAATTCCGGTGTACACATTACTCGACCACGGAGGTCGTCAATAGTTAGTATTGTTGTATTCCGGTTTGAAGGGTGAGTGAGCCAGTGTAACTAAAGGCATGAACACATCTTAGCTTTCAAGGTGATGTAAGAAATGGTTATTATTTCTTAATAATGTTGTCTTAGATTTTCGCGATTATTACACATTGAAATAAAACTAGTTTTAACGGATTTAAATCGCGTATATTAATTATTTTTATCATCCCGACGTTTCGAGCACTTTACAGTGTTCGCGGTCACGGGTAGACTTTAAATCCGTTAAAACTAGTTTTATTTCAATATTATTTCTTAAATCATCTTACAAGTATACGTCTCGTATATATGTCTTTGTGTGGTGGTGTCTACTTACCATCAGTACTTTGCCGTTGGCCTGCAAATTACAAAGAAAAAAGAAACAAAACGCGTCAAATTTACTTTTATAAACAGAAACTGTCGAAAGAACGGTCTTATTGTTAGTTGTATTGACAAAAGTAGTAGTATAGTTATCGTAGATTTATTTTTAATATTCATCACAAAATGTCAGGCGTGAAATTGCCAATTTGAATCGTAATTTTTGCCATAAAATTGTTAGAAAATGTTTGTCGAATATCGGAATATTGAGAACACGCGTTTTTTGTTACAAGTAACGAACAAATGTGGCCCAATTTGAAAGTTCATTACGCGAGTTTTAAATAGTCTTATGTTTGTTACTTCTTAATTTGGTAGACAATAATATCGCTAAACGAGTCAAAACATATGCGATATGTTTACTCAAACCGGCCACCATTTTACATGACACATAGTTGTACTTATCGTGATTATGACAAAGAAGGTTAAGGAACTTTATCTATATAAATAAAATAAATGTGATACTTTCACACACTCTGTCTGTCTGTCGCTATTTCACGACCAAACCGCTGAACCGAATTTGATGACATTTGATCATCATCATCAGCCTGATTTTGTCCACTGCTGGACATAGGCCTCTCAAAGTGCACGCCACTGTGGTCTTACTCTGGCTACTTGCATCCAACTCCTTATGAAATTTGATATGAAGCAAATTTGAACTCCAAGAAACATAGGCTTTTTTATCTGGCACATAACAAACAATACCCAAAACCTCTAACGAAGCCGCGGGAAACTACTAGTTACTCATAAAGAACCTTACACCTCACTTTGACAGTGAGCAATACCTACATTACATATAACTTACATATGTGTTAACATGTAAATCATGTAGAACTTCGATGTAAAATTTAGATATTTGAAGAATTCTAGATTTAAAAGTAAAAAACTAATCATTACCTCCACTGGTGACAGGAGGGCTGGTTCGTTTTTTGCCCAGAGGATCGGAATTGCAATTCAACGGGGAAATGCTGCTAGCATTCTTGCCTCCATTCCACGCGGTCAAGATTTATACAGTGACTAGTTTTATTTCATATTTGTATATATATTTAAGCATTTAATGTTGTTAATTCTTGTGTTAATAAATCCATAGATTATATAAAATCATTACCTAATTATAGTACATAGTATATACGAAGTCACTTACCACAGTCTGTCCTTATGCATGCTTAGATCTTTACAACAACGCAACGGATTTTGATGCGGTTTTTTTAATAGATAGATTGATTCGAGATTTTTGTATATTACATTGACAATTAGTAAAGAAACATTGATATTTTTAGAAGTTTCTAATCTGATGTCGTAAATAAACAAATTTTGGAGTAAATATATTTAGCATAAATATTGCACCCGTGCTAAACTAGGGCGGGACGCTTTTATGTATGTGAGTACATATATTACTTTTAACTTATTTAATACTTTAAGGCATTAAGCATTAAGAAACTATTAATAAAAGACTCCTATGTTTTTGATTATAGTACGCAAAAAATACATACATATATATCATGTACAATGTACATATAGTTATTGTAATTAATATACGTGATATCCACGCTATTGGAACATGTTATTGATTCATGTCGAGAAAATGTAGGTACGTAAATTGAATCTTCGATTTATTTTTAGGTATGTGAAGACGTGAAGTGAAAGATTATAATAAACATGTTGTTTCAAACGGTAGTTATCAATAAATCGAGGTTATCAAAACAATCATTTTCCCGTTTAGCATTTATATTACTTTTGTCTTACGTTTTATGTAAATTAATGAGAAATTCGAATTAAAAATAAAAGTAGAGTAAAAAGTAAAGTAACAGCCTGTATATTTTCCACTGCTGAGGTAAGGCCTCCTCTTCCGTTAAGGATAGGTTTTGGAACATATTCTACCACGCTCTTCCAATGCGGGTTGGTGGAATGCACATGTGGCAGAATTTCGATGAAATTAGACACATGCAGGTTTCCTCACGATGTTTTCCTTCACCGCTGAGCACGAGATGAATATATATATATACTGATGCTTGCTCGGATCTTTGAAATTATGTCACGGAATTTGATGCGTTTTTTTAATAGATAGATTTTTTAATAGATGATTCGAGATGAAGGTATATAGTACATGGACAATATAGTAAAGAAAGACTGATCATTTTAGAAGCTTTTAATGTTGTAAATAAGTACATATTTTGCAGTATATTTATTATCAGTGTTTAGCCCGTGCGAAGTCAAAAAGTGCGTGTAATTTACAAATATAACGTTATTACATTAGTATTTATTTAATATAAATACTTCTACGTATTGAAACAATTCAGTTTATAGTTCATATCGTTAATTAATCTTCAAGAACATGAAGCATACTTTTGGTGGCCAGTTTTCGTGAACCTTTGATAAACATAAACATGAACATAAACATGAGACAACATCACATACATTACTCTGATCCCAATGTAAGTCGCTGAAGCACTTGTGTTATGGAAATCAGAAGTAACGACGGTACCACAAACACCCAGACCCAAGACTAATCTACATCGACTCGGCCGGGAATCGAACCCGGGACCTCAGAGTGGCGTACCCATGAAAACCGGTGTACACACCACTCGACCACGGAGGTCGTCATTTGATAGGTGGTAGGTTCATCAGAATTCGGCCACAAAGAACCGGCAAGAAACTAAATAGTTACTCTTTTTCAACATTTAAAAATATTCGTTAGTTAAATACAATTATACGTGTATGTAACATATCCCGCCTGGAAGTCAAAAAGTATTAATTCCACGCTTTCAGTAATCGAATCGGAATCGTATGGTAATCGAAGAATATAATCGAGAATGTATCATGACGTGAGCAGAAACAATCATTATCTTGAACTCACATGCTACATTTAAAAAAAAATCTAAAATAGTCATCATCATTAAGCCTAGGTACAACACTTAAGTTAAACCTAAAGCATGCCGTGCTCTGCTCATATGTTCATTAGACGCGCTATATAAAATTACAGAACCATAGTTACATATCACACTGGAGACCCTCATCTTAGCGGATATGCGAGCATTTGACGCTAATGTATTTTGAACCTTAATGCATCGTAATAAGAGATAGATATGCTAATTTCAAACGATGTTTACGTCGAGTATACGCAAGTTGAGTGTCACTCCGAGAGAAGAGTTTCTCGACTAACGAAGTCATTGTCTACTTGCTTCGTTTGTTAAATATATATGTATGTGTGAGTGACTGTAGGTTGACGTAGTTCAATGATATTTACAGGATTGTCTCGTACTTAAATAATTTATCCGCAAAATATATGTAACACTAGTTGTCCCCTATTGCTTCGCTAATGTTTTAAGCGATTGGTTGTCATGTGTTAGACAATACAGAAGCATAGGCTTCCTTGGAATTCAAGTTTGCTTCATAGCAAATTTCGTCAAATTAAGTTCATTGTTTTCAGTTAAAGAGCTACAGACAGACAGACAAACAGAGTTACTTTCATATTTATAATTGTTTCATCACTTATATAGGACAGTTAGTTTGTAAGCATCATAATACAGATTTGTTGGACTCTAACAGCTATCCTAACTGGAGATACTTTTACTGAAAGGTTGGTACCCAATAGATTGATCGATTGATAATTGATCATTCAACTTAACTTGCCGGTGACAATATCTTCAATCCGCATTAATCTGAAGTAGAGGGACATGATCTAGGCACCAGCTGTAAAGATAATCCAAAAGGCGAATACCAATTGAAACACTTTAAGAATTTATTACTAGATAAGTTGGTATAAATAAACACATGACTTATAGACCTTATAGTTAATGAGTTATGGCGCTATTATAATGAGTGCTGAAAGATTGAGATGGTGATATTTTTGCTGCAGGATATACAGTCATGAAAAAAATTTATTAATAAGATAACCTTCATTACTTTTTGTAAGTCAAAACGAAGATAATTAAAAAAAAACAATTAAATATATTTTATAAATAAAGAATATACATTTGGTCCGAAAAAGCACCAAGTTGTATTCTTCTCTTTCAATATTCAAGGTATGTTTTCTAAGTTTCACCCACACACCTAAAACACCTAAAAACCTTCTAAGCTATACTTATAAGTGTTTTCATGTAATTATGTTATGTACACTGTAATGACCAAATTATAGCCACCCTATTACGAGTTCATTCTACGTCGCTTTATTATCGAGCTATTTTCTTGTATCATCTGTCCCCTGTCCCTCCTTTTACGCGCGAAACTTGATTTGAATAATTATTCTGTAACCACAGATATTAAATCACCACATCTATTTAATATACTCAATATTATTTTTTACTTTTTAATTTCAAATAAAAAAAGATTTTTTAATGCAAAGAAATATAAAATATGACAGTACTTTATTATTTTGAAGTTTCATTATTTTTGCATGACAAATGTTTTTTTTTTTTAAATCGGTTTTATTGTTATAAAAGACTTGTTGGATAAAATCTATTGAATAAATAACGAGGATGTTCAAACCTTTTCAATTAATAGAATGAATGAATTCAATTGAGGTTTTGTTTTCATACTTATTGTTGGATGCTAATTGAATAGCGGGCACATGTCTAGCATGCTACGCTTATACAGATATTGATACTATTCTATCAAGGACGCACTTAGAGGTACTTCTATAGGAGAATAATTATTGTTTGTATGCAGATACAATAACATTTGTTTCTTTATTTGAATTTATTGAAATAATATTCATGTAAATACTTAAGTGCATCTGATCTCGTAAAATTGGTTTGTATCTTTTTAATTAAAGTTGCTCTTCCATTTGTTTTATTTACGATATTTTTTTCTGGTATAACTACTTCAACTTTGTATATTTAATAAAAACAATTTTATAATGATATTGTGAACCGCAAAATAAAATTTGAAAAGCATTGGATGTTGTTGGTGGTCATTTAAAATCTTAAATCACTTCATATTAAAACACCTCAGATCTCATCAAATTTTCTAGATATTTCTACGAATAAATATTACACTTGCCGTCCCGACATCGCACGGGTGAACATAAGATGGTTTTTTATATTGTAACCCTGTATTTATATTTGTTTGTTGGTTTCTTTTTACATTTTTTTAAGTATTATCTGTTTATACTCAGGTAAAATCCTAACTTGTTCATAGTTTTTTGATTTAAGTAACGTATTTAATATTTTGTTTTATTACCTATCAATAGTTTCCGCAGCGCAGGCGATGAGATACATTTAGGGTACATTTTTACACCTTGGGTTACGTTACGGTGTTTTTGAAATCCGCACAGTAAATTTTGAATTTATCCATTACAAACACACTGAACAACTGAGTCTACTCACCATTACATACCTGACCTGAGTCTACTCACCGTACCCGTTTTAGATTACCATCTTAAGTTATTGTTTTTGTGGTATTCTGTGTGTATCAAGTGTGTCTAATACTTCCTCATTTTCATTAATCATGATAAATCTGATTTAGTGAATTTTAAAACATTAAATATTTAGAATCGGAATTGCGATTCAAAGAGGAAATGCTGTTATCATACTTGCCACCATTCCACGCGGTCAAGATTTATGTAGTAACCAGTTTTAGTTCATATTTGTATATATTTAAGTATTTAATTTTATTAATTCTTTTGTTAATAAAATGTTATTGAAATATTTAGTATTTTTTATTGTTTAGAATAAGATTATTGTTACTAAACCTATGTACCTACCTACAATATATCAAAATGTCATTATGTCAAGCAACAGCTGATGTATTTTTTTTTAATTAAACGGCAAGGATGTTTGTGGCATATATTAAGCTCCTTTCGATTAGTAAAATTAATTTGTTCATGCAATCTCTCATTGCAGCTCATAAATATACGAGACGTTGACGTCATCACATTAAATGAAATGATGACTGATATTCGTCAACAAATAATCGAATATTAAAAGCAATCGTATAGCAAAACACAATTTGCAAAATTACTTCAATAACCTGTAAAAACGACGCACACTGCACAGCAGCGCGGGCTCTGCACGCACACCCTCACTTTCCCTGCACAGACTCTTTGGACTTCAGCCGGTTTTACTTTAAGTTTATTATTTTGCAATTGAATAATTAAACCTCCAATAATTTTATATTATAACCACGAACCACTATTATTATTAGTTAGGTTATCTGCTTTATAAAATTAAAAAACTTGATCCCCCGTCGAAGTGAAGTACTAATTAGTAGATCGTAGATCTTATTTTTGAATCAAAAACAACAATTCAACAGCAGCTTGTAAATTTCCCACTGCTGGGCTAAGGCCTCCTATCTCTTTTGAGGAGAAGGTTCGGAACATGTTCCACAACGCTGTTCCAATGCCGGTTGGTGGGATACACATGTGGCAGAATTTCTTTGAAGACTTAGGTGCATGCAGGTTTCCTCACGACGTTTTCCTTCACTGCCGCCGAAATGAATTATAAACACAAATTAAGCACATAAATATTTAGTGGTTTTTGCCTGGGTTTGAACCTGCCATCATCGGTTAAGATGCACGCATTCTAACCACTAAGCGAACTCGGCCAAAATCTTATGGCTCTTTGGATCTACTATACAAGCACTTATGTATCGTCATTTCATAGAATTGTATTAAACGTAAAATTATAACGGGTTTGGAATGATTCTATCGAAAGAATTGGCAAGAAACTCAGCAGTTAATTGTGTGTTATACTGCGCTCTAAAAATTAATAATTACTTCAATATTATAGTGGGAAGTAACTCCTCTGTTGATGGAAAATCCAGATGGCGCTGCAATTGAGAAATGCCACAAGTCTTTAAACGAACGGAATTTGTATAAAATTTTATTAAGTAAGCATTTTAAGGATCAATGCACGTATGATACGAATAGCGTCTAGCTTCATCCTTGTCGCACTGGGTACCATCGATTCCAGACTCTAGCGGTCTAGAGTCAAAAAATCCCAAACTCGTAACGGTACGAAAATGCACAGAACGTTTGTGCAAACCGAAAACACCTTAACAATCACGGTTGTGGATCTTCTGACACGTAGCTGGTGCCGTTATCACGAGAAAAGTCGAGTCTTTTTAAAAAAAAGAATATTTTATTAATGCAAACGAATTTTAACAAAATAATTATTAGATATAAGCTCGGCAAATCGAACTGCCCTTTGGTAATAGAATATAATTGACAATAAATTCAAAAAATAAGTTGCTTAATCAGCGCTTAATCATCACTAATAATATCATTAAAGGGATGAAACAGTGCGAATAAAATTAAATTCTAACGCGATGTCCGAAGATGAAATTCTGAAACCAAGATTAATCTCGTAATAAGTATTTGACGTAAATAATCTTGTAGATGATAAAGTGATTTTACATCACTATTCTCTATGGAAAGGCAAGGCATCAAGCAGGTCGAAAAGAGTTTTATCGTCTGTAATTCGAGCCGTGAAAACGGTCAAGTGGAATTATAATACTCTAACTACAGTTTATTGCAGTGCGACATGGTATCGCTATAAATTTAATTGATAATGAATGATGAACTACAGAGACAGCTCAATAATGTTTTGATTACCACGACATTAAGTTAGAATTTTTATGAATTTATTTTATTATTTCTAAATAGAAAATATACAGTCAAAATTCTGTCTTCAATTATACAGAATGTTTAAACTTAAACAATATTTACTTGGTGGTAGGGCTTTGTGCAAGCCCGTCTGTGTAGGTACCACCCACTCACCAGTTATTCTACCGCCAAATAACAGTACTCAGTATTGTTGTGTTTCGGTCTGAAGGGTGAGTGAGCCAGTGTAACTACAGGCACAAGGGACATAAAATATTAGTTCCCAAGGTTGGCGGCGCATTGACGATGTAAGGAATAGTTAATATACAGCGTGATTATCTATGGGTGATGGTGACCACTTACCATCATATGCTCGTCCATTAACATATATCATAAAAAAAAAGTTTAATGAAACAAAGTTTTAATGCATAGCATTTAATGAAAGTTTATAGTAATTTAAATAAAAAATTTACATTTTAAGGTGACAATGTAGTCTCTGATCATATATTTGCTCAAAACAAACAATAATTATTACATACATATAATAGCTAAGATTAAATTTCTTAACTAAACACATCAATTAACTTGTTCTTAGGATTATAAAACACATATTGCAATGAGAAAAAAATATTTGACATAAATAATTTATATGAGCTGTCAAAAAGCGATATTACTCACTATGACTACTTAATATTAAGTATTTAATAGTTACAATAAACTTGTTAAATATTCTACTGCCATATACCAATATTTACTATGGTGTAACTGATACCAGTTAGAAGAGCCAGCCAGTGTAACTACAGGCACGGACATAACATCTTAGTTCCCAAGTTTTTTCAACATTGACAATATAAGGCTTAGTTAATTAAAATCAGAACCGATAACAATGGGCCGTGATGATCATTTACCATCAGACGATCCATTCGCCAGACTAGCTTTCTATTTTAAAATAAAAAAAAATAATGAACAACTGTATATCTTTATCAAGTCGACAGTTTATAGTGAATAGCATTCAATACATTGCTGTCTTTTTCATGTTGTTTACATAGAGTGAGACAGAAATACATTAGCCATACAAATTCAATAGCACACTAATCCTCTCCCGCGGGCACAGCATCTTCCAACCTCTTTATATACTTCACTCTAAGCTCAGTAACTGCATCACCTTTTAACTGATCCTGAAAAGTTTATAACGGTATTTAATGTAATTTTACTAAAATATCAATAATCAATTAAAACAATACTATATAAATGTGAAGCATGTCTGTTGCTTATTAATGTTAATTTAAAAATAAATAATATGGTTATTAATATATTAAAGCTATGTTGCTTATTAATTTTACAGAAAACTACACACTATAGTCTGACTAAATGAAGTAGTCAAAGAAAATATTTATGAAATTTAGTGACATTTTACTACTTTATGCTTGATTATCAAAAATCTACCCCATAATACATTAATGTTATGTTAAATGTGAGATTTAAGTATGGAATATATAAACTAACTGACTTAGTCACAAGGAGATCAAACCTATTCACATAACAAGAGATAGCTTTTACATAAACTTTTCATGTAATTATCATAATTATTATATAATTAAACTAGTTGTCACCTGCTGCTTCCTTCGCGTTTCAGGGGTTAGTTATCATGTGTTAAGCAAAAAAGTAGCTTATTTCCTTTGTTGGAGATCAAGTTAGTTGCACACCAAATTTTATAAAAATAGGTTCATTGGTTTGGTCCTGATAGAGCGACAAACAGACAGACAGACAGAGTTACCTTCATAATTATAATATTAGTATATATTATATATAGTTTTGACGACCTCCGTAGTTGACCGGTGAGTACACCGGTTTTCATGGGTACGCTACTCTGGGTGTCTGTGGTACCATCGTTACTTCTGATTGTCCATAACACAAGTGCTTTAGCTACTTACATTGGGATCAGAGTAATTTATGTGATGTTGTCTCATGTATAAGTATTTACCTGAACAAACCAACACTGGACATCTAGCTGCACCATTTGCAAGGCACCCCTTATGGCTCCTGGTATCAGAGCACAATACTTAAGTCCATTATTTGGCATTTCAACCCATTCACTGAGTGAGCACTGGTCCCACACGAGGGAGAATTCATCACCTGCACTGCTCCAGCTGGTAACAGTGGGCTGCATGTTCAAGTATAACCTGCAAAATGAGAGGGGTTTGTTGATATTATATGCATGAAAATTTGCATGTTTTTTAATCAAACATGCCAGAATATATGTATGTAGAACTAAATTAAGTTTGGCACAGAAAAAGAATATAGTTTAGAATCTGCTACCATCATTACTTTCTTATCTAGGAAAAATTTAATTAAACTTGCACAAATGCTGATGGAAATTAGTAGATATGTTATATAAGCAGTGGGCAGTGGTGAAAGAAGCAACAAGTATTTTCTTAATTAAGGATAAAAGTCTTTAACTGAAAGGTGTAAATTTCCATAAATACTTAGTTCATATTCATTTTAAAACCACCTTTAGTTATTAAATAGGATACTACTACTTTTTACCCACTAAAAAGTACATTGTATAGGAAGGTAAAAGGTCCAATGCATATATTTTTCTCAATGTGTTTAGTCTTATGCATTTGTTTCACTTTTAAAAAAACCGATTTGTAAGTTATGAGTATATCAGGGAACATGATGAAGTTAAAAACCTACCTAAAGGCCTGTTGAATTTTATCAGCTGTCTCCCTCATTTCCAGGCAGCGAGTCGACGTTGTCCGAGCGAGAAAGTCTTCGATAAGTCGTACGCCCATGTTGTAACCAATTCGCTCCAACTGTTTGTTTACATCCTCTGGGTTTTCAGTTTCCTTTAGCATTTGGGAAACTAAAGCACCATACGTAAGCGTCAATAGTTCAGAATTCTGTAATTTTTTAGTTAATTCTGTAGTAAAAGTATGTACTCACATTATAATTTAAGTTTAACAAATTATTTATCTTACCACTTTTTTAGCGTCCAGGCGAGAAGTTTGACGCGACATTTCTACCTATTTTTAACAGCGATTTTCCTTAATTTACTTTTGTCTCCTTCAGAGTACAATAATATTTATTATTTTCTATTACTCTTTTATTTTTCGTTACTGTGGTATGATTCTAGTATGACAATTGACGTCAATAAAATACTTAATGTCAAAAAATTAAAATGACAGTTATCTGACATAGTGACAATTACTTTCAACAACGAATAGGTAATGAAAATTATTATTTTATAACTGTATTCAGACAAGTACTTTCAACCAAAAAGTCAGGGCTAAAACCAGATACTAAATTATTATATTCGTATGTAACTATATTGTACAATTTAAAATTCATTCCTTTTTTAA
This sequence comes from Vanessa cardui, assembly GCF_905220365.1. Classification (NCBI taxonomy): domain Eukaryota; kingdom Metazoa; phylum Arthropoda; class Insecta; order Lepidoptera; family Nymphalidae; genus Vanessa; species Vanessa cardui. Next base: position 13,281,752 of record NC_061132.1, on the reverse strand, counting down.
TAGACCTGTAAGATACATTATCCTTTTTTATTTTGCTTTCAACATTTTTTGACAAAAGACTTGATCCCAAGCCGCAATAATGGTATTAAGAAAAAACATTTTTGAACTTGTTTTGTTTATCAAAATATCGTTAATATTAACGTCAATCGAAAATTAAAGAGGCCTTAATGAAATTTATCATACTTTTATTACTTGTTTAAACATAGAAACTATATCGCAATGTTAATATTATTTAATTTTGAACATTTTTATTTTATATTGTAAATTTTAAACTATGGAAACTGATGGATCGGAGTATGTAGGTCAATCGAATAATTCTATTGAGGGATCTCAATCGGCAGTCAACAATTTGATTATAGATTACTACAAAAAATTTGGAAGAAAGAGGGACTTAGAACAATTTTTTTCTCTATCTACAGCCCAAAGTGATATTAGGGATCCTACGAGTTTGTTTTGGAGAAAAATGAAATCTCAGGCTGATTCTTCGGATTCTGGAGAGAAAAAAAGTGAATCTTCCACAGAACTTTGTCGAATTTCTATAAAGTGCTCTATTCCTGAGCCCTCCACCTCACAGGTTTGCTTTATTTGACATTAAATAATATTTTCAAGTTTAGTGAATTGCTAATTCAAAATTAAAGATAAACTTTCTAAAAACGTTTTCTATGTGAAGTAAAACAATCAGACATCCTTTTGCAGACAAAAATGTTTGTGTTTTAATTTTTTTTTCATAAACATTTTATTTTGTAAAGTTTCAGATTTTAATTAATCATTTAAATGAAGTTAAATTAATTTTCAGAATGATTATAAAAACTTTAAAAGTGACTCAGAATCTCCACCGATTATAAAAGATGAAGTAGCAGCAGATGTGTCTAGAATATCAGATAATGAATCTATTAAATCAGAAGATATGTACTCCCATAAATGTAAGTATTTAGTTTTGTATTCAATATCAATATCTTACTATGACAATGTAACAGATTCAATGACTCTAAAGTATTTTCTAACTAATAGTAGTAGTAAGTTTGTAAGTAGTAGTAGTAATAAGTAAACAAAAGCTTTTTCTTTTACTGTGATAGATGACGAGTACACTTATGAATCATATAAATATGAAATAATAAAAACCATTGTAAATATTGTCTTTTACTTTTGAGACCTACTAATCAATCACATAGAAAACTCCATATTTACTTAACTATTTTAAAGCGAAGAACTTTCTTTTTAAAACACACCAATGTGTGTACCTTATTGATTAAAAAATAGTACACAATACAATTTTTATTTTACCAAAGCAAAGTTAAGACTGGTAAATGTATTAAACTATGAGTAGCTTAAGATATGTTCATGATAAATAATCTTTTAACAAATCTAAATCATATTTATTATACTCAGTACCAATTGAAGAAGCAATAAAGATAAAGAATCCTGAGATTTGCATTTTCACTATGATTTTCTAATATCTCTGCTGTATTATAAACAGTTTTTGAGTAATATATATTTTTTTATAATAAAACACTATTCTACTTACCTATACACATATACACTTTAAATTTGTTTCCAAAGTTTCATTCAAGCTCTCCACCAAATATAGTATGTAAATTCAATGACAAATTTTATTTATTTGCGTTTTATACTCTTGTGGTTGGTTGGAATAGATTAGGTAAGTCATAATATTAATTATTTCATAATGTTCTTTCAGCTGTTGATGGGACATTGGACACTTCAATCAATAAGCCACATTCACCAACCAGTAGTATTACATCTCAACGAAAACTTGAATGGGATTCCTTAGCAGATGTTGGTTATGCCAATGCAAGTGATAGAAAAAATTCAGCATCAAGTTTAAGCACCATAGAGAGAATGGCATTGCAGCAACAGTACTCAAATAATGATAATACAAAACAAGAATCAGACTTAGGAATGCCAACTGCACAATCAACGCCCCTTGAAGTTAATGACAATAAAGCAAAAAACAAAAAAGGCTTTGCTAAGAAAACAACAAAAATATATAACAGAGATATTGAATCGGTTAATCTTAATATCTCTCAAAACTCTGAAAATAATCGGCAACCTATAAATGTAAATTTGACAAAACATATTTCTTTCAATGTCGAAAAAGATGGAGGCGTTAGTATAGAAAATGTTTCGAAAAGTGTATCTTTAAGTCCAGAAAAAGTTTCGGTCGAAACCGAGGTAACACCTCAAGCTACTATCGATAAAGAGATACAAACAACTTTAAATAAAAATAAACAGAAATCAAGCAGTTCTAGCGATTTCAAAGAACAACATGCTAAAACAATTCCTGTTCTAATCAGTTTGAACACTTTAAAGAAAAAAACACGGAAAAAGAAAGTTATGAGAATAAAACGACAAAGAAGAAAAAGTTTGGCCATTGAAAGGAAATATGTTCCACTTGAAAAAAGTACAGAACAGTTATCAGCAGCAGAGAGTTTTGAATATATGCCAGGTCATATTTATAATCAAAATCAAATGAACGAACTGAATCAAAACAATAATAATGATTACGGTAATAAATCTAGTCTAGAATCAAGTGCTGGACTTACAACAGACTCGAGTAAAACAATCAAATATTCCTTTACAAAGGACTTGGAAACAGGTATTGATATACTCAAAAAGGCTCTAGAACATAGATTTGAAGATTCAAAGCTAAAAAAGAAACTAATTAAAGAAGTAGTTCAGAGACTTATAAAAACGAAATATAAAGATGATAGTTCGATGGAATTTTTATCAGGCTTAAGTTTTGATAGTAAAAGAGGAGATTTACAAGATACAACTCATACAACATCTAGTACCTCAGATGCCAATAATACTGCAACTAAAACCAAATCATCCAAACCAAAGAAATCTATTTTGCGCATGGACAAATTTAACGCCAGTGCTATAGCATCAACCTCTCAGAGTGTCCCAAATTTACCTGTTCTCTCGAAGATTGAAACACCTATCGCTTGTACCAAAAAGGCAGTTGACCTGTCTAATACAGATTCAGATATATCCAATAAAAATAAAAATTTATCAGATAATGGAATTGATAAAACTTCATCAGAAGTATTATATAAAAAGTATTTAGATGCATTGAAAAGAGAAGAGAATTACAAAAAACATTTAAAGGACAAAGAAATGTTTCTTAAGCAAAAACTTGTAAGTTCCGATATTGCATTCAATGTTGTTACTCAAGCTGAAAGAAGAAAAAATAATTTAAAAGACCTAATGAATGATTTGGTGAGAAACAATTACGACGACGGATCAGGCGATGCCAGTAAATTAGAAGGTGGATCCAATTCTAATATAAATTTAGAAAATTATAATCCTTTAAGAAAACAAAGAAGTCATTCTGTGTTCACTCTGTCATCCGCTAACTCTGATAATTACACAAAGAGATCAAACGAAAATAAAAAAACACAGAACAAAGTCGATAGTGCCAAAGATTGTTACCATAGAGCTGAGAGGCACTACTGTTGTTGTCCTTATCACACATCACATTCGCGAATCGGAGTTACAGACAGTGCTGTTCAAGTAAATATTAAAAGCAAAGATGATATCAGTCCCGATACAAAAGCTACACAAAGTTCACCGCAGGATTATAATGAGCTGAGTGAAATGAAATTATGCCAAAACAGATGCGATAAATGTAAAAGACCTCAGACTAAAACTCATATTATATCTGATTGTGCAAATGATGATATTCAATATTTTTGTGTCTGCACTGGAGACGAAGGAACACAAAAAGTACCTGAAAATATACTTATTTACAAATGTTCAAGACTGACCAATAAGTACCTAAACTTAGGTGATAATATAACACCGAAAGTATCCAATACTGCGAGTGAACAGTTATCAAGTAATTCTACTTCGCCTCGTCTAAAACTATCAACATTCAATAGTGAAGATTGTGAGAAAAAGTGTTTAATTATTAAAGATAATATTAGTTCAAATAATCAGACATCAAAATCGTCACAAACGAATCTCAACTTACCGATTAAACTTCGAAGTAAATCTAGTGAGCAGAGTTTAGATACGACTTCGACTGCAGAAAAATTCTGTAGCAAAAAATTTGATAATATACAAACTACGATAGATCCGTTAAATGGAAAGACTAAATATATACATGAGGCTACTCGATGTATACAAACTGAAATAAGCATTGATCCAAAAATATCTGATCCTTCCTTGTCTGATATAAACATAATTAATGATAAAAATTGTGTTGAATTAATAAGTGAAAATTTCAAAGAAGTTTCGCAAACCAGTAGTATCCAAAAACAAAGCGAATTTAGGAGTGGTAGTAGTTCTGTGGAGAGTAATGCTATATGTGAAAAAGAATCTTCTAAATGTGTATGTGTGAGTGTCAAAGAACAATCTACTAATACTGTTGAAAAATATGATAAAGAAATTCAATCGTCTGTTGATATTAATAATGCTATACCTGTTCACGTGGATGCACAGAGTTCTAACAACTTTACCATTCCAATTCAAGGCACAAATATGACTCTAAAAGTCAGCTTAGGATCTGGAAAGGATGACGATTTATTTACGAAAGATACAATGCAAAATGATTTTAATCGTAACACGAAACTTGTATGTAAGGGTACTGAGACAGATAAAAATAATATTGTTGAAAATTATACGTCATTGGAAGAAGAGTGTTCGAAAGGAGTACAGTCAAACAATGCAAATATTTTTGATGAGTATTATGAACAAACAAGGACTGATAGGAAATGCTGTGTGAACAAAAACACAGCTTGCGAAAATATTGCCACGGACACACAAGATGATACTTCGTTTCCTAAACCATGTCCAATAAATACGTGTCTCATTGATCGTTGCAAATATAATACTTTTCCTACAAAAGATAAAAGAAATGTACAGAAACCCTTACTTCGTTCGAATACGGATACCGGCAAGATGGAGAAATCTTGCCATGTAACATTTACTCCGATTAACAATACAGTAACAAAAGATGCAGAAATACAACCAAATACAGCACCGATATCGCAAATGCAATCAAAATCTATATCTACAATGGATTGTAGAGATAAAGCGCAAGTTATTTGTTCGGAGAAAAACTCCTTAAAATCAATAGACACTAAGAAAAGCAAATCAAGTTCTGAAACGGAGGAAGGGATGCCATTAAAGAGTTCTATTAGTGATACCGATAATGATACCAAATCGTCTACCTCTAAAGATCCCATACTTGATATAATACAAGATATAACGAGGCGTTATTCGAAGAAAGATATTGAAAAAACTAAAAGAAAGAAATGTTTTCGTGAAATTATCACATTTCTCAATTATCTCCTAGACACAGATGAGACAACAGACCAAGAACGAAATAAAATGTCGTCTTCGTCAGCATGCGAAACTGTAGGTGATTCCAATGACAAGTTTGCAGCTAAAGACTCTTACAAATCATCTCCGAAAAAGACTTTTGTGGATAAAGGCGTACAGTTATCCACAGAAAAGTCTAAATCTTACAAAACGTGTACAACTTCTTCAGATTCGCCTATTTCGACTGAACTCCAGACTACATCGTCTGATTCGGCGACTTGTAAAATATTAAATAAAATAAAAAAGGAATGCGAAAAATATCATCAAAAGCGTTGCAAGTCTCATGGTAAGGAAAAGAAGTGCGAAGCTTCGAGCAGTACTTCCATGAACTGCGAGCAATGCCGACGTGTGCACCATTGCTCGTGTAAAGGGCATAAATGTAAAAACCACAAAGCAAGAAAATCCGGTGAAAAAAAGAAGAAATGCGTTGCGTACAACTTGATTATACAGACATCAGACAGTATGGTCAGTGAGGAGGTAACTTGTGACAATAAACACCATAAGTTGCAAAATATAATCGTGAAAGTACCGTCGAAACGGAAGGTAGGAAATCTGCCCTTTAAAGAACTGGCCACGAAAATTGAAAAGGATATGCCCCATTGCAGCCCGAGACCTAACAATCACCGATCAAGGAGCTTGCCAAATGACAGCGAGATATCTAGCACGGATGAATTTTTGAGGAAGACTAATGCATACACCGTCAGGGAATATTTAGAAAGAAATCGTCCCGACTTCGTAGAGAAATGTTCGAAGCGCCAACATTGCTTGAAGTTGATCAACGAAACTAGGTAATATTTTAAATTCTTACTACATTACGAATATAATTCCTAGTATCACTTAAATAAAACCATGTAAGTCCGTAGAACTCACCAATTTTTCTTACTTTAGACCAAGTGATTGCGATAAACCTCGGCTGAATATGATAGTTGTTCACAACCCGTCGTGTACTCCTAACCCATGTGCAGAAGCTTGCAATATGTGTTACAAAGGTATTCCTCATTAAGACAGTTAGATATTCGATTTTAAATAGTTTTCATTATTTGATTTGAATTAAAAATAATTGAATTTATAGGTGTACCAATAAACAATTGTAATCCATGTATCGATCCATATATTCATTGTGTACAAAACGAAGTAACAAGGATTGGTGAGTCCATTGAAAATGCTATTTTACATGGTAAATATTTGAATTGTACTCTAGTTATTTAATATTTGTTTTTGAAGAGTTTGAATAGCCATTACGGCTCATGTTGAAAAATAGACACAATTACAATGCGATTGTCATATTTCCTTTTTGAAAAGGCTAGTGTGTAAAATGATATAATAAATTCGGCTTATCACGACTGAACATGTATGCGATTTATCACGTAACAACAACAACAGCCCGTAAATTTCCTCCTGTTGGGCTAAGGCCTCCTCTCAGGCTCCTCTCAGGCTCCTCTCAGGCTCCTCTCAGGCTCCTCTCAGGCCTCTCTAAGGCTTAGAACATATTCCACCACGCTATTGCAACGCGAGCTGACTCAAGTGAAAAAAATTATATTTAGTAATACTAACCATAAAACAAGTATTAGATTGCTCTACATCCTAGTAACTACAATTGTTTTTGTAGTATAAACTGTCATTATAATTGAATAAAAAATTTTATTTAACGATATTTTGTTTGTAATTTATGTCTAACACTAAATATTATCCTTTTATAATTACAGAGCAAGTGAACGCTCTGCCAAGCGGCAACTGCTGTCATTGCAGTTGGACCGAGCACAGGCATTGAGTGGTCTAAATGAGACCGAATTGAAGAATTTCGCTAAACTACTGGGTCATGAACTACGGCGAAAAAAAGGTATTTGAAGCCTTATTTATATTTCAATATAAAACACAAGTTGTAAGGGATATAACATCTTAGGTTCAAAGTTGAGATTCCTATTGGTGAGTTACGATGTTTAATATATCTAACAGTGGCAATTCTATTCGTGACGGTATACACTTACTATCAGATGACCCATTTGCCCCTCTACCTGCTTAATTTTAAAAAAAATCTGTAGCTCCGAGGTGCCCCATGAAGAAATATGTAAATAATGCTATGGCTTATTTTTAATTTCTATAATTTCATTTTAAGTCCAGACGTACCCAATCAACTAATGAACAACCTATAAGGAAGCACGACTCTTCATTGATATTTAAATTCTAACTAAAATTGTAGAGTATACTGAGCAGACAATAAATAAATAATAATTAATTTTGTTTAAATTATATTTTATTTTCAGTTGCACCAAAATTTATCAGTGAACGTGAAATGAAGAAGCACTCGGAGAAAATTTATAAATCACTGCCCGAAGTTGTCCTTAAGAAAGAAGAAATTAAAAAGGAGAACATAAAAAAAACTAATTTACTTATGGCAAATATTTTCAAGAAGGTATATTTCTTAACATTTCAACATTCATTCAACATTTCGATTTATTATTATAATTTTGTACTAAAACCTTCTTACGTTACGTGGAATCCTCATCTACTTAAATCAGCAATAAATTTTTTTTTTCAAATATTCAACAATTTTGCATCATAAGACATATTTATAAAATTTTGTAATTGCTTTAAAATTTTTTAATGAAATAGTGTTGAGCTTTCTTTAGTTAAAATAATACTTTATGTATCATTTCAGAATCTTCAAAAGAAAACATTACAAGGAGCCGTAAATTTATCAAATTACAGTACAGTGATAAAAATATGACATTCTAGTAAAATAAGATATGATTCCCATGTGTTCAATGATTAAACTTTATTTTTTTACGATTGTTGACGTCATTGTTTTATAATGAAATAAATTTAATGTAATTCGTTTCTTGTTATGGATATTAAATTTAATAAAACGTATTTCGTATTTTTCATAATTTTTCTCAATTGTATTGTTATTACATATTCCCCCACCTGTGTAAACTGCGAAATTAAATATGCATGTCTAAAATATGTCACCAGTATGAGTAATACTGGGCAGATTTTGCCTTGTGCATACGTATACAATTAATCCTATTGTAATGCTCGGGTGTAAGAAAGAGAAGTTTTGGAAGAAGTGAATTGAATGGCTACCTACGAAAAAAAATAATGGCTTCACTCAATTGTTTTCAATTTTTTTAATGCGGTGTTAACTGCTAAGCCTGATGTACGTTGTGCCAACTGCCAACGTGTTGGGTTAATACTTAACATACTAAAGTCAAAGTCACGATGAAAGTACTGCCTACTTCTATTCACTTCACTAAAATAAACTTCCCCTATTATGACTATTTAGACATAATGCTGTCATTGCATAATTATACATTCGTATAAGTATTTTTCACCTAAAATGGCCTTATATTTTTTATTATTTTATTAAAAAAGTAACAATAATATTTTTACCTAATAATAACAACAAAAATAAATACAGTCAAACTGTTGACGTTCAAATTCTTTAACAATTTAATATTCGTAACTGAATTTTTTATAAACTAATATAAAAATCAAAAGTTCCGAAATAATTTCGAAACTGACACCAAAATCAAAATCAAAGTATACTTTATTCAAGTGGGCTTTTACAAGCACTTTTGAATCGTCATTTAACAATTAAGTGAAGCTACCACCGGTTCGGAAAGTAGATTCTACCGAGAAGAACCGGCAAGAAACTCAGTAGTTACTCTTTTTCAACATTTAACAAAATACAGTCATGTTAGTTAATTTTTAAGTTAATACAATTATTAAATTAATATATCCTGCCTGGAAGTCAACAGGTATTAATTCCACGCTTTTTTGTCATCTACAAAATCTTGTATCGAATAATACGCTTTTTTCACCAATGTATTTTTTATAAACGATTTGAATTTACGAGACGGCAAAGTTAAAAATGTCTGTGGAATTTTATTATAGAAATGGATACCTTGCCCCAAGAAAGATTTATTGACTTTGCGGAGTCGGAAACTTGGCGTTATAAGCTTATCCTTACTTCTAGTGCATATACAATGATTATCACTGATTTTATCAAAGTTATCAATGTTACTGCGAATATACATGATATTGTTGTAAATATATTGCGACGAAACAGTGAGTATTCCTACTCTGTTAAAAACATCCCGAAGAGAGTCTCTAGCTCCAAGATTATAAATAAACCGAATTGCTCTCTTTTGTAAAATAAAGACAGATTCAATGTCTGCAGCGTTACCCCAAAGTAATATGCCATATGACATAATACTGTGAAAATAACCAAAATAAACTAAACGAGCGGTATCAATATCAGTTAGTTGTCTAACTTTTCTAACCGCGTATGCTGCGGAGCTGAGTCTCCCTGTTAGGGACGACAAATGGGGACTCCACTGAAGTCTGGAATCCAATTCTATTCCCAAGAACACGGTAGAATCGGCTACATCAAGCGGGCCGCCGCTTAAAGATATATTATAATTTTGCTTCCTAACATTGGGTAGGGTAAAAACTACACATTTTGTTTTTTGAGTATTCAAAACCAAATTATTTACATTAAACCAATCTTGTATCTGTGATAAGGCACCGTTCACATCGTCATAGTCAGTTTTTTTCCTGTCAATCTTAAAAATCAGTGAAGTATCGTCAGCAAACAATACTATATCACAAACACCTTTAACAAAGAAAGGAAGGTCATTTATATATACTAGGAATAGAAAGGGACCCAAAATTGAACCTTGTGGAACACCCATTTTTAGCGTAGATCCAGCAGACTTTATTCCATTAATGAAAACTTGCTGGATTCTTTGACTTAAGTATGAAGCAATAAGATCAAGAGCCCTACCTTTAACGCCGTAATATTTGAGCTGATAAAGAAGCGTCTCGTGTTCTACACAATCAAATGCTTTAGATAAATCACAGAATACTCCAATAGCATTCTGTGATTTCTCCCAAGCATCGTAAATATGTTTGAGAAGCGCAATTCCTGCATCAGTTGTTGATCGACCTCTTGTAAAACCAAATTGCTCACTATGAAAAATTTTATTTGTACCAAAATGGATAAGAAGTTGATTTAAAATATTTTTTTCGAAAATTTTACTTAAAGATGGGAGTATTGAAATAGGCCTGTAATTACTGGGATCGCTCCTATTTCCATTCTTAAAAAGTGGTAAGACTTTACTACATTTTAACAAGTCAGGAAATGAACCCGTGTCCAAACTCTTGTTAAAAATTACTGCTATATACGGAGCAATATCGTGTATGATGTTATTTATGAATTTTACCGAAATGCCCCATACGTTGTTAGTTTTTTTAATATTGAGTGTTTTAAATACTTTTATAACATCTATTGCAGAAACTGTTTCAAAAGAAAAATCAATAACGCATTTAGAAACATGTTTATTTAATAATCTAGCTGCATCTAATGTAGATGATTTTAAATGAGATGTTATTTTATTAGGTATGTTATCAAAAAATATTTCAAATAAATTTGCAACTTCCAAATCAGAATTTGTGTATGTGTGTATCGGAAATCGTATCGTACCGTATCGGAAACTCGTTTTATACATCCGTATTCATGTCTAGATCCGTAATTTCATATCCATCATATCTGCATGGGAACTATTTAATAACAATCGTTATTTTTTGATTTATACGCCGTTATTACCTAGATTTTTTAAATGTCTCATTACGTAAGTTGATTATTTCAATTAAGATATTGGTATTTAAAATGTCATATAACAATTTCATATTATCTAAATAATTATATTTGTGATGCATAGAAATGTACTTTAGCGCCGTGAAACAAAACGCCATATTAAGTATTGACAAACTGTCAAAATCAAATCAAAAATTGACTTATGACAGATAGTCTAGTCGTTCGATCGAATGTTTTTCTAATATCATAATTAGAAAATGATTAATTCAGTGAGTAAATAAAACCCAAAAATGATGGACGAAAACGAATTCTTTAGGGAGACAGTCCAACATTTGGCAAGATGTCTTTCCTGTATAAATCCTACACCATGGGAGAAGGTTGGTTACAAAACATCAAATATAATCTTGTTTATTATTAGTTGGCATTACGAAATCGTCGAACGAATGCATTACTGAGCATTGTTACATTATGGATCTAATAAAACATCTAATTAAAGTACTACAGTACTTTTTAAACGAGTAAAACCTCTATAAATATGACCTCATCAAGTAAACAGTGACATAAGCTATGTTATCGTCATCCTGTGTTACTCAGGGTCAACTTTCCCTGTTTTGTAACTTAAATTAGAGCACAGGGATGCCATTTAAATTAAGTAAATAGTAAAAATAATCTACATTACATATATATTTGGTACACATATACACATACTTGATTCATATAACTGAGGTTCCAGAAATACATACTTACTAACTTAATCGAGTATTCATAATAATCAGTAACCTCAATAGCTAAATGGTATATGGGCTATTTAGCAATGTGAATGCACCTAAGAATCTAATTCTGTGATGTCTACCCACTCTTAAGATAAGCTTTACTAATAGTGAGATGAGTAATGGTACTTTTTGTTTATAGGGCTCTGCTAATGACAGTCAGTAAAAGTCCCACTGACCAAAAATTTTCTTCCCTCTCTGGTCTAATGTGATAATCACAGATACATTACATTAATCTCATTAGCCCTTGTCTATATTTAAATTGTGGATTAAGATTATCATATTATAGGACACATGTATCAAATTGAGATAAGCTTTACTGTTAATTGAAGGAGATGTTAGTCATTGAAAATCATGCAATATTTTAATTGTTTTTATTTTAATACTACCTGCCTGTCTCAACTTTGTCTTGGTGATGTATGACATATGAACTCTAATTACTTTGTGCAGGTCAATGTAATCCTGTGTGGTCAATCAGTCTATCCTCCATTAAAAGCAAAAAAAAAAATAATCATGACTGTCTATAATTTTCGGAGTTACAAATAAAAAGTTTATTTAATTTATATACAGTTTCTCTAATAGGAATGAAATCAAATGTACTTTATTAATCTTTACAATAAAGCATTTTTGAACAGTTAATATTTATTCAACTATAACTACTATAGTTTCGAAAAGCAGCCTTTATTGAAAAGAAACATCAAAAAGTTTGGATAATTGCTCTGTTCAAATAAAAAGATTTGCGTACATTATGTTACATATATTGTTTGGTTAATCTTGTGATGGAACTGAAGTCTATTATTCTTAAAAGTAATCTCTGAAGGAATCAGAAGTTAGAACATAAGAGTATGAATTGAGTAGTAATTTAAAAAAATTGCCCTTAGAGAACACAACATGCACCAAAGTAGTGTTTATTTTTAATCAAAATTTAAGTGAAGCAAAACTATTTATCAGATTGAGTTCAACAATTTAATGGTATTTAATTGTAATTGATAATTAATAATATGCTAACTGACATTAGCATTGTCACTAAAATCAAAACAATGTGTGAAGCTCTATGTATTTTTCAGGTGAACACACTATTTATGTTGTGTCCACAAGCAAGTTCATCATTTGTTGTGACACCGCGCAATCAAGAAGCCAGTATCGCTCTAGGCATATATTTCCTACAAAGTGGCCTTCAGCATCAAGACAAGTTACTGCCATACTTCCTAAAAGTACTCAAGTGTCTTACAAATGCACAGTTTGAAGAGCCTATGTGTCGGATCAAGAATGGTGATCGTAAGTTTACCTTTTATTATATACTAGGGTCCCAGCTTCGCAAGGGTGCAATGCTGATACTAAATATACTATAGAATTAGTTTATTTACGACATCACATTAGTAACTTCTAAAATGACCAGTGTTTCTTTACTATATTGTCCGTGTATTATATACAAAATTATTTCTTTCGAATCACTCTATCTATTAAAAAAAACCGCATCAAAATCCATTGCAGTTTTAAAGATTTAAGCATACATAGGGACAACAAGACAGAGAAAGCGTCTTTGTTTTATACTATGTAGTGATTAAAGTTATTTAAATATATACATTGAGTTCTCACATCTGTCATGGTGGTCCTGGGGCCATATTTAGGTGCCAGCTATAAGACTCCTTTCTTGATGTGTTTGATAGTGTGCATAGAAACATACAACTCGTTAGAATCTACTTTCGAAAACGGGTGGTAGCTATACATTTAATTCAACACTGTAATATGACAACTCAAAAGTGCATATATGAGCCTACTGACTAAAGAATACTTTGATTTTGAAATAGTCTACAGAGCTTATTCCGATTAATTCGTTTGATTTTAAAATGTGATGCTCCTCATTTTGTAATGTGATGGGTAGGTGGAACTCAAATCCAATCCAATCCAAATCCAATATCCACTCAAAATTAGCAGTATCAGCTCTCTTGGATCAGAAGCACTATGCAGTCCACCAATGCCTGGCTCTAACGATGCCTTAGCAATCTTGTACATATACTAGAAATTAGACTCTTGATCATATATTGGTATGTTGTCATTTTTTATTGGTTAAATGAAACACTATAAATATTTTTGATCATTTAATATTTTGAAATAACAGTGTAATCATTAATTATATACAGTCAAAAAACAACTCTAAATCCTATAACTTTAAGGTTTTAATTGATAGGTAAATGTTTTACTTCATATATTTTTTTGTTAAATAACATCGGTTTATGGGACGGTGTCCTATGGGATGTGAGGTATTACTTTCCACCTCCAGCACCAGCTCCTGCACTGCCACCGGCTCCCATACTAAACCCTGCACCACCTGTGATATTAAAACATTGTTTTATATTGATAGTTAGTCAAAGAGCTAACTTTTTTTTAATTTGCATATATTTATTGCTTTCTCGTTATAAAACATTATCAGGTTAGCCCTATAACTTATGACGAGAATAAATATTACCAACTTCTCGTTGAGGTTTCCATAACTCCCTTGGGTTATAAAGAGCCGTCAAAAAAATTTAAACGCTAATAGTAATAATTTGACTTGGTTTTTAGTGTATTTATTGTAAGTAGGAACAGCCTTTTTATATCCCACTACTGGCCAAAGGGCTCCTCTTGAGGATAATGTTATTAGCTTGCTCCACCACGCAACTTCAATGCGGGTTGGTGTATACGTGTGGCTTATTCTCACCAATCGTGAGCATCTCTCCATATGTAGAACTCATCGCCGTGCGTAACATATATTAAACTAAAATAGTCAATCACGGAACTCTTTAAAATAATTGAATTTAAAGTGATTACCATTTGCGCCACCACCAGCCTGGCCATCAGATCCGCCTGCTGTAACAATTATAAGATGGCAAAAGTATCATTACATCTCCGAGTAATAAAATATCGTCGTTATTATCTTTTTTTCTTGTCGAGATTAACGGAAGTTGTGTTTTAACAGCCAACCATTGTTAATTACCATCAGATAATACACAAATGACACATAATTTACCTTCGCTTCATCTTGATATTTTTTAATACCGGAATAAGAATTTTAAATTATAGAATTAATGTAACTGTTTTTTTTTTTCAAATTATGTCGTTTTTTTTTGTTTACCTCCAAAACCACCACCAGCGCCAGCTTGGAACCCTCCTATAAAAAAAAAAGTTTACAAACATTAAAAAACATGAATGGGTATTTAATAATGCTTAATAAAACTAAGGGCACGACTTAAAGTATTATGTAAATAAATCTATTGCTTGGCTTAAGCCACCTTTTGTTATCTCATCTTTAATTATCTCAATCCTACTACCCTTGTAGTAGGATTGAGATAATTGTGGATTGGATGAAACTGTAGATTTTCGTTCCGCAAGTGTTAGTGTCGTGGCGTGTAATTAAAATCACCTTACGAGTAATTTTAACAATGCAAATTAGCATATAATGCGTAATAAAATACGGTATACACGGGTGATTATTTCTTGTCGCCTCTTTCGTAATCGTCTTGGATATGTAATCGGGCTATCATAATGCTAATGTTCGGCCACTGAGAGAAGTCCTACTAGATAGACGCTTCATTTACAGCCCTGTGTAAACACCCTTAAGGTCATAGCTCATTAGAGCCACCCGGCACCCACTCCGCACGGCGTCCACTCGTTGTCGACAGGTGGTCCACGGGTGGACACCGTGTTATCACCAATAAACGTCGCGCGGTCAACCATTGGACCTCGCATCGTCACCCAGTGGACCCCGCGTGGTCTACGACTGCAGACCGGTTAGTCCACGAATTTTCGCTTAGTCTGTTAACAATTGGCACTACGTCTACACGTGTGCTTCATCGCCAACGCGTCGCCCTCGAGTGAATCACTCGCAGGCAGCGCGCGGTCTACGTGCGGCAAGCATGCGAGTTGCGAGTTGTCACCGAGTGGTCCACGCGCCGCCCGCGCGTGGGCAACTTGCGAGCGAGGCGATCCGGAGTGGATGTAATGAGCGTATACCCATAGAAATCCATACAAACAATATCAACCGCACTAGTTGAGGCGGTGAGGGTCGGGTGCCGGGTGGCTCTAATGAGCTATGACCATAAGTGTTTATTTTGAGTTAATATGTTGACCTACCTCCAACACTGCCATCAGCACCGCCACCTGTTTAAATTAAAAAATATACAATTAGTCTTGATGCGTTTTTGTTTCTCCAAACTATCAGTACCCCGTTAGACACCTATCTCTAAAATTTGATTGACTTTTAACAATAAAAAATATGTTTTATTTCACACTTGCAGAAAGTCTTATTCAATTAATGAATTCGAACTTGGATGCAACTACACATAGATAATATCTCTATAACTTTAGAGAAAACTTGATAAAAACATTTGTAACAGTTCATTTCGTTATTTTTTTCCAAAATATCTAACACCTTGATTCTGCTTTAGGTGTTTGTAAACATAACTGTTTGACTTTATTTTGAAGGTCTCCGAAACCGTTTATAAAAGAACTCTGCCCTCTCGTTTGTAAAATAAACGGTTTTTGTATTGGATTTTAATTTTCGTCTCACCTTGTGGGGCCGGAGACTGTTGGCTCTGAAATGAAGGAAAATTATTATTCATCAGTTCTAGACAATAATGTTATAGAATGCGATTCAGATTGCACTCGTTTAAATTATTGGAGCTAAAATCTTCTCCTTGAACTTTAATCCTAATGATTTTTTTATTGGTTTTTTTGGTAGGTTTTTATGTATTTTCTAGTTATTTCTACCAAAATATACTAGTAATCCTATCTCGCGGCTACCGTAAGGGTTTGATTTAAACATTATTTACAAGATTTGTCTTACGCATATATAAAATTACTGCACTTAGCGTTTGGTTGCAAGGATGTGATGGTTCAAAATTGCCTCGAAAATTGGATTATTGAGAACCACAGTTACATATGTATATACATAATGCTTTTCATTTTGTTTTGAAAATGTTTCAAACCATAGTTAATGTATTTTTTAATATAAAACTAATAAAGTAAGAAAGTAAAATAAGTAACAGCCTGTAAATTTCCCACTGCTGGGCTAATGGCCTCCTCTCTCTCTCTCATTAAGGAGACGGCTTGGAACATATTCCACCACTCTGTTCCAATGCGGGTTGGTGAAATGCACATGTGGCAGAATTTCAATGAAATTAGACACATGCATGTTTCTTCACGATGTTTTCCTTCACCGCCGAGCACGAGATGAATTATAAACACAAATTAAGCACATATGTGCACATATACGCAAGCGCATGAATATTCAGTGGTTCTTGCCTGGGTTTGAACCCGAAATCATCAGTTAAGATGCACGTGTACTAACCACAGGGGCATCTCGGTTCAAACCTAATAAATGTCAATATTTATGATTCTGTGAAATGCAGTATTTCTGCACAGCTCTAGCTCAGCTATGGACCATCCATTATTGCCAAGTGCAGTTTGATACTAGCGTAATAAAAAAAAAACACACGAAACTTACATTTCCAACAAACATTAGCGCCAAAACCATTACACAAGCAACTCTAAACATTTTATTTATATTTTTTCTTGTAGAAAAAATAATCAAAAGTGTCACTATAGGTTAAGTTGAAGTATTAATATTAAAAAACGTGTCGTCGGCTTGTTTATATAAAAGAAGTATCATGAGAGGGGAAGGAAATGAATAATTTTCGCCAAAGTGTCATCCCAATGCGTTTATACGTACATTTATGTTGGTATCATTATCATTACATAATATAAAATAAAGTCGCTTAACGCTGTCCGTCCCTATGTATGCTTAGATCTTTTTAAGACGCAACGGATTTTGATGCGGTTTTTTTTAATAGATAGATTTATTCGAGAGGAAGGTTTTTGTATATAATACATGGATAATATGGTAAAGAAACACTGTTAATTTTTGTTTTTAATGTGATATCGTAAATAAACAAATTCTGTAGTATATTTTTAAATGGTGAAAAAGAGTAACTTCTGAGTTTCTTGCCGGTTCTTTTCGGTAGAACCTAATTTCCAAACTGGTGGTAGCGTCACTTAAAATACTTGTTAAATGATGATTCAATACAGTATATTTCGATTTTGATTTTATCAGTATTGCACCCGTGCGAAGTTGGGGCGGTTAGCTAGTACTTATATAATTTCACGGCCTGTTGAACATGTTTTTACATGGAAATTTTATAATAATAACATATTTTAAGTTGTCATCAAACATTACTATATCTCTTTTAATATATGACGGCATATTTTTTTTAGTTATTACCAGCACGCCATCCACCTATTTGATGTTTTTTAATTTAATCGCCTTTTGGTCAAACCAGAATTTTAAAATTATAATATTGAGGAATAATTATATTCTTATATTTATTTTTAATCTCTTGATACAAACTTCTGATGCAAAAATAATTCTTTATAAGATTTTTAACTGTCTATTTATAAGGCTAGATGTTCGTCCTGTTACAGTTTTTTTATTTTTTATTGGAACGAAACGTAAAATGAATTTGTTTCACAGCAGGAATCTAATAAACATGGAGGATGAAAAAAAAAATCGTTAAAAACACATTTTAGGCCTTCCTTAAATTCCTGCATACCATACCATATGAGTCCTGTATGTGACTTATTTGAAAGGTTTATTCCTCCAAGCTAATCCAATGCGGATTGATTTGATTACACATGTGATAGTATGTCACCGAACACATACAGTTTCAGTGTATTCTCAATGTTTTTCTCAATCGACGATTAGGAGATTAATTATAAATACGAGTAAAATGCGTAAAGACTCAGGAATGTTCGCCTAGTTTTGAATTCGATTAACAGTTAAGAATGTAGTTCTAGATAATTTGGTGATAATAATAAGCGATTAAACTTTTTTCAACTATTTGAATATATTTTTGGGTCCTCATTATTTTTATTTATTAAATTTGTTAGTCTCATAATATATATTTACAAGTTTTTTAAATTAAATTATGCTCATAAATAAAATATTCTTCTATAATAGACAAATATATTCTATGTCAATCTTTAATTTACAATGCTAACTTGCAGGTATACCGATGTCAGAAAAATTTAGCTTCTGTTTAAATACATTGCTGTCAGACGTTGCGTCGAAGCAGACAGGATTGCGTGAAGAAATCGTCACAGCACAAATCGAACTTATGTCAAACCTCACAAAGACCATAATCCACTGTCACGAGAGCAGAGATTATAACAATATATCGAAACTCCAACTCTGCAAGAGTACCCTACCAATTTTAATAGGACTGGCCAGGTCTATGGGACGATATGCGACAATCGAACCTCCTCTTCTGTGTCGGCTATTCCCGCCGCCGAGCAGTCCTGTAAAATCAAAGGATCCGGAGCCGAGCTTCGAATATTCAACCCTGGATAAGAAAAGAAAGTTTAACCAGTTCCGCCCAATCATTCCAAGGTCTCTGTCAGGCAACCTCAATCCTAACATAGAGAATATAGTAGAAAATGGTAGTGACACAGTAGACAGCGCGAACGGAACACTAAAACGGGGATCCTTGCACAGTTACAGCTCCGTCCCATACGATCCGACGACATATTTTTTCCACAAATTCGGATCCAGTTTTAACCAGTTTCCGTACATGAGGTACTCTGAGTCGCCAGAGAAGAGAACCAGTGTACAGTTCTACGTGACGTATCTCCAGTCGATATTATCGATAGCGAAGAAGCTACTGACCAAAGATTTGTTGTCGTTTTTGGACGAAGAGGCTGAGGATGTATTTGCTTCTGGTCAAATACAGGTATGTCGTCTTAAAACTATCCTTTCTCAATTGGTCGGAGATAATCATAAGTCAGTCTGGGTACAATGAAGGGTAAGTGAGCCAATGTAACTACAGGCACAAGAGCCGATTTTTGGAATGGTAATTTTTTTACAGCGTCAGTGTTGTAGTCAGTAGTGACTACAACACTGACGAAACACCACTAACTATGAAGTGGCTCATTTACCCGTATGCCAAAAATGGTAATCCTAGAATGAAAGTCTGTGAAGAAGACTATTATTTTATATCAATGGATATTTTTTATTCCAGGTCTTCCCATACAAATCATTTTCTGAGACGCTAAATTTGGTACTGGTAACATTATTACGAGATATCTTGCAACACCAGAAAGACCTACCCGGACCGTTTACTAAAGATGTGCAAGTAAGTTGTGATATTTGACCCGTAAAGATCTTCGTTCAGTTGCATTGCGTTAATGTTATATTTAATGTGTCTTATCGTGTAAGCGAATTATTTTTGTTAATGAGAAATAAAGGTATCTTTCTTACTAGATAATGTATTAAACTTTTTAGAGCTAGTTTTTTAATTTTTCTCAAAAACCTAACATAAAATGAGACGAGTTTTTTTTTCGATCTTCTTTTTCTGTCTTTATTCAGTTAATGATTTCAATCTATTTTTCCCAGCTTCTCTAGAATTTTCTTCCTTTTCTATTTTATATATGTATGCGTACTCTTTTATATTTAATATTATATGTATTATACAGCTTTATTGATTGTAGCCGGTTTTAATTTTATTTAATTTTGTTTTACTGTACAATCAACATCAGGGGGCTTATATGGTACAGGTAAAAAGAGATCGGTGCCAAGTATGTATAGAAATGTTTGGCGTATACATTTAGTTTATTCCACGAGACTAACTCCTAGGAAACAAAATACTCGCACCTTATTGGTCGATACGCGTGCCGTAAGAGACGAATCCAGATTTTAAACCAACTAAATAAATTATTTAGCCAATGAAGGTCACGCGCATTAACCAATAAGCGCTCAAGGATAATTTCCTTTGGGAGCTCGTGTCGTGGAATGGATTTAGATTTCATTTTCCATTTTATCGCCAACTCCAATAAATGTGTTGTCATTATAACACCATGTACACATTATCTATAGCACCCATTGCCAATATATATTTTTTTTCCAATAATAAATAGCTGTGATAGTCCGACCCTGTTACATTGCTATATTTTTAACGCAACCCTCTTTATCCTTATATGTTAAAAGATATTTAATGGAAAATTATATGTATCGTCTGAAATAGGCTAACTGTGATAGTCCTGTGCAAAAAAACTCTACATTTTTAAACTGAAACATCATAACTGTAATACGTTGACAGGAATTCGTGAAATGCCTGTTTCTGAGTGGTCAGACTGAGCTGCAAAGTCGACACCATGACGCGTCAGAGAAGGAGGACAGGGAGAGTAACTTCGCGACTGTGAATAAGTTTAAAGTGAATGTAATGGCGAATTCGGCGTGCGTCGACTTGCTCGTTTGGGCTATCGGCGATGAGACAGGTAAATACGCTCTTATGCTACTATAAATAGAGTTCAACATACACGTGATGAATATATACACGTACATTTTGTACAATGTTTCCTTATTAATGCTGTTTTACAAGCTTTTATTTAACTTAATCTATGGTCAAGATTTCCCTTTAAACTGGTTGGAACTGGTTTTAAATTAAAATTTTGCATAATTGGTGCTGAATTTTTGCAGTTCTCCTCGGTAATAATTAAAATGATTTGTAACTTTATATATTGAGTCGAGATGGCCCAGTGGTTAGAACGCGTGCATCTTAACCTTTGATTGCGGGTTCAAACCCAGGCAAGCACCGCTGATTCATGTGCTTAATTTGTCTTTATAATTCATCTCGTGCTCAGCGGTGAAGGAAAATATCGTGAGGAAACCTGCATGTGACAAATTTCATAGAAATTCTGCTACATGTGTATTCCACCAACCCGCATTGGAACAGCGTGGTGGAATATGTTCAAAACCAAAGAATATCTTCAAAGGAGAGGAGGCCTTTAGCCCAGCAGTGGGAATTTGCAGGCTGTTGTAACTTATATTAAATATAATTTTGTAAAATGACGAGTACTTGTAACAGCCTCCCACATTTATTTGATTTTGATTGGTAATAAAATCTTAATTTAAATGCAAAGATCTGTTATTATATATCTATTGCAATACATGTTTCATCAAAGGTTTACTGAAAGACAGTCTTTGCCTACAGTATATTTTTTCTGTATCTCTTATGTTAACTGTACTTTTTATACTGTGTAATGTAGGAAAAATAAAATAAAAAATAAAAGCTTGTTTTCAACATCAAATTATTTCATTTAATTGTATCTATTATATTCTATAGTATAAATTCTTGGTTTTGTAATGGTTCCAGTGGATGAGGACTATGACGTGCCAGCACTTATAAATGCTCTAACAATATTAATAGGTATTCTTATAAATAAGGTTTGAGAGTTTCCCTTGACTAACCTCTACAGTGCGAACAACGATATATGAAATTTTCTTTCATTTCATTCAATATTAATATGTTTAGATAACTCTCATGCCATACTTTGAAAGCATTGTCAAATATCATTCGAAAACTAATCCTTTACTAAAATATACAGACATATAGGTTTTAATGTGTTTTTCTTTAATTTCCTAGTAATAGACATGTTTTGCATCAAATTGCATGCATAGATAGATATATGTCGTACCTTTTTATCTATTACAAATGTTCTCTTTTAGGCGCCGATTCTTTGTGTGGACGATTGACGGAGAAGATAAATTCAAATCATAATCACAAACTAATTCTAGCCCATATGCCATTATTAATGGTCTGTCTTGAAGTAAGTACTATTCTATATATTTAAAAATGGAAGGGATAATATTATATCCAGAAACACCTTAGTTTAATGTATTGGATGATAGCTTCGTATGAAAATATATACATGTTAATAAAAAAAAACCCTGTGCCGTACATTGCGCAAATCTACGTGCCAACATATTGCCCCAAACCGACAAAGCTCTGCGTTCGATGTCGCTATCATCATACAAGCGTTCATTCACAATATGCCCAAATATTTGAACTCAGATACTTGTTTCAGAGTAGTTCCACATAGGTGTACATTCGGTGTAAAATTGATGATTAGATTGAAAAGATTAAAATTCGCTCTTTTTAGCATTAAGATTCAGATTTATTCGGGAACACACACATTTGCAAATTAAAGAAATACAAAAGAGAGAAAAAAGTAACATATTTTTACAGGAAAAACAAGAAAAACAAATGTAACATGCAATTATTAAATAAAAATATACCTACAACAATAAGAGAATAGGAAAAAAAACATGACTAAAAAAAACTAATAATGAAAAAAATAACGTGAATCAATGCTTATCTATCTTTAATGGTGCAATGTCCCCGAAAAGGAATGTCCCTCAGTTATCGCTGGAGTTTTGCTCCAAAACTTTTTGAAGTTTTCAGTGACATCCATTTCTTTTTTTTTCCTACGGTACCCATTATATCTGGGGCCGTTTCTCTTTAGCATACTCCCCACAGTTCTTTATTAATTTTCGGAGACCACTGACTGATGGACTCAGCAGTATCTTGTCATCCGCGTAACTAAAGTTGTTCATAATACTTATTCCAGGGTCTCGGTAAATTGGCGACGAAGTTTCCAACGATAGCGAATACGTCTATATACTGTTTGCGAGATTTCTTGGTAACGCCTTCGCCGATATTGTTTAAGTTACACAAACTGGAGCTCGAAAAAACGGGAAAGGAACACATAAAAAATTCAGGTAGGATTATATTTATTTTCAGTAGATAACATGTTAGAATAAATTTTTAATGAATTTTACAGACCATAATTGTTAAATGGACTTCTTGTCCATTGTTTTTGTTGTCTTCTTGTGTGTGAAGGCAAATATCGTGAGAAAACTTGCATATGGCAGATGAGAATTTGCCACGTCTGTCAATAAATCGGGAAGATTGTTATGGAATAAGTTCCAAACATTGTCCTCAAATGGAAGATATCTTAGTTCAGCAATGGGACTTTTCCATTACCTCATGATTTGTTTTTGAAAAAGTCCAAAGTTCTAAGAGCTGTTTTCCAAATACACTTGTACATTTCACAGTGCAAAGCAAAGAACTTCAGACGGAAACAGGGGCGCCCGTAAAGTCGACCCCATTCGAGAAGCTTCGGGATTCGGCGATTGGTAACTTGTGTGTGGCCCTCGAAGCTGCGTTGACAGTAGACCCGTTCTGCGTGCCCGCTCTGGTCGGTTCGGTCAGTAACCGATTGTTCACCGCTGAGACCAGTGACAGGTAAGCGGTTTTTTTATATCTGATGAAGGATGTATATGTAGATGGCCCAGTGGTTAGAACGCGTCTTAACCGATGGTCGCGGGTTCATATTCATATAGTGTTTGTAATTCATCTCGTGCTCGACGGTGAAGGAAAACTTGAGGAAACCTGTATGTCAGAATTTCTGGGAAATTAGTCATTGAAATCCTGACAGATGTGTATTCCACCAACCCGCATTGAAATAGCGTGGTGGAATATGTTTCAAACTTTCAAAGGGAGAGGAGGCCTTAGCCCAGCAGTGGGAAATTTACAGGCTGTTGTTGATAAAGGATGTATTCACAGTATATAATATTTATTCGAATTTAGTATTTTTTCGAATGAAATAAAAAATATTTGGTTATAATTGGTCTTTTTTTTCCAGCGAGTCTTCACTGATTAGTACGAATATCGTGATAATGTTGGGTCACGTGGCGGTGGCCTTAAAGGATACACCAAAGACAACGGACACCATACTGCAGTTTTTCCAACAGAGGTAAGGTGAAGATAGTTTATTGTAGTTTATAGTAAAATGTATGAAAAGCAATAAATAACAATTTATACTATTTTGAAAATCATGTTAGATTTGTATCTGGGTTTAACACATGTATGTTAAATTAATCTTAGTTGTATAGTTCATCATTGATTAGTTACTTAGCAGTTGGGTTAGCATGCATGGTCATCCGGTGGTTCAGTAAATCTAATGGAAAGAGTTCGGATGGAAGACCATCGACTTTGCTTTATGACTGATAGGAATGTTCTCTCTTCTAACTTCCAGACTGCAGCCTGTTACTGAGATATTTTATAGAAAAACCCAATAACTTTTTCTTAGGCTGGCTTGGGATTTGAACGCATGTTTTATGTATAGCCTTATAGTCCAGAGATTAGTGCAACGTGGTTAGTTAATACGACTAAAAGCATTTTAACAAGTGAAAATAATCGTTACTTTCAGTCTACCAACAACTTTCATGCATACATGACTGACTAGATTATATTAATAACAATGAATATTTTGAATTTAGGTTATGTCGTTCTCCATCTTCGTTGGACACGCTGATAGTGGATCAGCTGGGCTGCATGGCGCTCGCCAGCCCCGAGGGTCCGGCTCACGACGAGATCATGAGGATGTTCACGGTCATCACCGTGGAAGCGGCCAGCGCCGCCTACCAGCACACGGACGATAGGAAGCAGTATCGGTGCGTAATCCGTGACATAATCGATGAGAAACTGGACTACATGTTTATATTAACATTATACACATGGTGAGCTGAGATGGCCCAGTGGTTAGAACGCGTGAATCTTAACCGATGATTGCGGGTTCAAACCCAGGCAAGCACCACTATATATATGTGCTTAATTTGTGTTTAAAACAACAACAACACAACAAACAACAATAGCCTGTAAATTCCCACTGCTGGGCTAAAGGCCTCCTCTCCCTTTGAGGAGAAGGTTTGGAACATATTCCACCACGCTGTTCCAATGCGGGTTGGTGGAATACACATGTGGCCGAATTTCGATGAAATTAGACACATGCAGGTTTCCTCACGATGTTTTCCTTCACCGCCGAGCACGAGATGTATTATAAAGATAAATTAAGCACATGAATCAGCGGAGACTCTGTTTAAAACATCGCGAGGAAACCTGCATGTGTCTAATTTCATCGAAATTCTGTCACACGTGCATTCCACCAATCCGCATTGGAATAGCGCGGTGGAATATGTTCCAAATCCTAAACGGAAGAGGAGGCCTTATCCCAGCAGTGGCTGTTACTTGACTGACTTTGCATGGTGTTCGGCAGGCACGTGCATTCCTCCAACCCGCATTGGAACAGCGTGGTGGAATATGTGTCAAAGCCTCTCCGTAACGGAAGAGGAGGCCTTATCCCAGCAGTGGGTGTTACGTTA
This sequence comes from Vanessa cardui, assembly GCF_905220365.1. Lineage (NCBI taxonomy): Eukaryota > Metazoa > Arthropoda > Insecta > Lepidoptera > Nymphalidae > Vanessa > Vanessa cardui. The sequence continues at coordinate 13,256,005 of NC_061132.1, read as the reverse complement.
CTGACTTGGTATGGTGTTCGGCAGGCACGTGTCGGGCGCGGTGCTGAACGCGCTGGCCAACATCGCGGCGAGCGTGCGCGGCGCGGGCGCGCGCGCGGAGCTGCTGACGCGGCTGCTGGAGCTGTTCGTGCAGCTGGGGCTGGGCGGCGAGCGCGCCACCGACCGCTCGCCGGCGCCCGTGCTCAAGGCCTCCTCCAGCGCCGGCAACCTGGGCGTGCTCATACCCGTCATCGCGGTGAGCTGACCCACTTGCTATGGAACGGCAGCAGCGACGGCACCAGAGATACCCATCGAGCCCGAGACCTCTGATTGCCGTCTCTATAAAAACCGACGTATATACGTGTATAAACAGAAAAACTTTGTTTGTTTGGTTGTAATGAATAGGCTCAAAAACTACTGGACCGATTTTAAAAATTCTTTCACCATTCGAAAGCTAAATTAATCCCGCATAACATAGGCTACATTTTATTTTGAAAAAAGTAGGGATAGAACTATAAAATGTTCTAACTCCGGTCCTTAGAGGGCATAATGGCCTCTAATCCGACCCTAAGAACCTCATCAGATTCGTGGCTGATGTTGGTCTGGCTGAGGTGTTGTGATCACGAATTTGAGGTTTATCACAATAGATCCAAGCGCCGGTTGCAGTAATTCTTCAAACGTGACCGTGCCTCAGCAGTAGGGATATTAGAAGACTGATTATGAACCGTTATCTACGCGGGCGACCGCTAGTTTGTTATAAAGATAAATGTATATTTACTTGGTGGTACCGTTTGGTGGCTAAGTACCATCCACTATTTATTCTACCGCCAAGGTTTTAAAGAAGTGCACCAATGTAATTACATGCACAAGGAACTTGAAATCTCATTTTCTAAGATTGGTAGTGCATTGGCAATATGAGAAATCTTTAATTTGTTAATGGTGCTAATGTGTATGTGATATGGTAAGGTATGGTATGGACAGTGATGACCTTATCACCAGATGCCTAATTAGGCAGTATGTCATAAAAACTATCTATGTCATAAAAAAATAAAGCAATTCTATATACAACACGTGCAAGTTGTTACACAACGATTTGACTGCTCTTACGGCAATAACGTTATGATAACAGAATTTATATTTTCTAAATAACATAACCTATAAATTTTCCATTCCCATAATGAAAATAGTAAAACGATTCCACGAATATTATGAAAAGGTATATTCCATCTAATATCTTGTTATAGGTACTGGTAAAAAGATTACCACCAATAAAAAATCCAAAACCAAGATTGCACAAGCTCTTCAAAGACTTCTGGCTCTACTGCGTCGTGATGGGATTCACAGCCGCCGAATCAGGTAATATACAAAACTAATTTTATCCAATCAAATATTCTTCCTATATATGTAAATGTATTCATAATTTTAAACGCTCGGATTACAACCTTAATAGGCTATTTGACTGGTTTTTAAAATCCATTTTAATTTATTTAGTAGAGGTTAAGGAACCTAGTAACAGTTGATTTTTTTATTTCTAGTACATATTTGCCGAAAAATATCATATTAAAAATTCCATATTTAAATAACGCGTGAAAACGCTACTTGGACAATATGGCGCTGCAATGGGGCCGGTGACGTCACTTTGCTGTATTTTAATCTGTGGAACATATAGTAGAAAAGCAAGGTTTACAAGAAAGTGACTTCATAATAAGCCCGGAGAATCAGAAGCGTTTTGTGTCACGTGACAAATGTTTGAAAAAATGCCTTTTTATTTATTGATTTTTGAATAAATTAAGTATTATTTTCAAGTTTCGTTAGTAAATAATCATTTTTAAACTCATAATATACACTGATTACAGTAATTCACAATTTATTTTTCGCATTGTCAAATAGCCTATTTAATTACCTTTAAATTCAATTTGGCACTTCTCTTTCTCAATTACTTACCACTTATATACTGTGCTATTAATATTAGTATTTAAACCGTCTTATTGTCTCTTCTTCTATGGCCACGCCTGTAGCCATGCGAAAGCGTGAGTAAAGATGCTTCTAGAACGTTCTTTAGATGTATGTCGTTTGGTTTTGTATGACAGTTTAACATTTTTAAATGATGATATATGGCTATGGAGTTAATACCTGTTGACTTCCAATCAGGATATATTAATTTAAATAATTGTATTTAATTAACATGACGTTGTATTTTTTAAATGTTAAAAAAGAGTAACTACTGAGTTTCTTGCCCGTTCTTCTCGGTAGAATCTACTTTCCGAACCGGTGGTAGCTTCACTTAATTGTAAAATGACGATTCAAAAGTGCTTATAAAAGCCTACTTGAATAAAGTTTATTTAGATTTTGATTTTTGATATGGTAATTTTTATTGAGTTCAAAATTCGTTAACTTTTTTCATTAAGTTTTTTGTTCCATACCCAAATATTTTAAGGGTCAAGCGGAAACTTACTTACATATACATACGTATTACGTTTCAAAATAAGACCTGTATATTATATAATACATATTATTTATGAATAGTATGTATTAAATTTGTGAATTTTTATCTAAGTTATGTGTTTTAGTATTACGTGGTATTTTACGTTATTTGTCATATCCATCCATACAATTACATAACAAGCTAATTAAAACTCTTTTTTCTTAACAATAAGGTCCATTTATGAATACGCGAATCATCTAACTGATTCCGATATTAAAAATGCAAAAGTCAGTCTGTTTGTTACGGTTTTAACTACTGAACCAATCTTGTAACATATAAATTGCCAGAAAATAAGTATCTTACTTCTGATGCCCCCCCCAGCGATAACTAGTATTGTTAATATGGTCTATATATCATCATTTAAAAACATAAAACAATGATATATGTATATTGATTCTACTAATTTAAACGTGTGAATATTAAGTAGTTATATGAACTATGTGTTTTTTCGTTATGTCCTTTATAGAATGCGTTGTTAGTTTGATACATATGTATTTTTATTTCTAGGAGTGTTCAATGATTGGTTTTTTGCTTTTGATATTAAGCGGTTTTTTTTGTCGAGTTTTTGTTTTTATAGAAGATTTGGTGCTGATAATGTTTTTTATATTGCAACGTTTTGTGATAAATTAAAATGTACAGAAAGGTTTGATTATTTTTTTGTTTGATTTTGTGTGAAGTGTTTTGAAAAATAATCACTTGTGTATAATTTAAATAAATATATTTTACAGACAGAGTAACAATGTATAAGTAGATTAATTTTGAATTTAGAATTTTAGACGATTCAGAAGGAATACAATGTTAACTAAAAAAATATATGAGAACAAAAGTGCAACAATTGTAATGATTTCTCAGGACTGTGGCCCCAAGAATGGTACGCAGGTGTGAAAGAGATAGCGGTAAAATCACCCTTCCTTGTCTCGCAAACGTCACTGCGTTCGGAGATGCGCGAGTTGCAGTACACGTCGGCCGTGAGAAACGATTCGGTGTCGATAAACGAGTTGCAGGAGCTAAAGACGCAGATCTTGAACCTGCTCGACCATCCGCCTGACGTCACGGTCATCGTGAACAAGCTGACATTCGCGCCCTGCATGTATCTGCTGAGTGTCTATTGGCTGGAGACTTTGAGGTGAGCGTTCTATATTTAAAAAAAATCGTTTGATATTTTCATCATTGTAAATGGTTTTGGGGATACAAAAAAGTATTCTGGTAATATTCAAACTCCTTTGTTCAATATAGAAGCAGCACTTACTTATTGATGGTCAAATTAAACTCAGTAATTGATGGGAGGGCTTTGTGCAAGCCCGTCTGGGTAGGTACCACCTACTCATCAGTTATTCTACCGCCAAACAACAGTACTCAGTATTGTTGTGTTCCAGTTTGAAGGGTGAGTGAGCCAGTGTAACTAAAGGCACAAGGGACGTAACATCTTAGTTCCCAAGGTTGGTGGCACATTGACGATGTAAGGAATAGTTAATATTTCTTGCAGCGTTATTGTCTATGGGTGACGGTGACCACTTACCATCAGGTGGCCCATATGCTCGTCCGCCAACCTATACCATAAAAAATAATAATAATAAGATAGCAAGACGAATGACCATATGATGCTAAGTGGTCATACACACTGCCAATGTAATGAAGATTTAAGTAAGTAATGATTGTTAGCCAACCTAGGCCTTGTCAGTCAGTGGAATATATATGGGCTGGCAAATGTTTAGGATCTACGGAAACGAGACAATAAAATAACGATTCATTTTTCAAAAATAAAATGTAATCATATTATTAAATATTTATGAAGTTGCAACTCGTAAGTGCTTCAGAATCTACATTTTCCAAGATCGTATAAAGATATCATGGATTTGGAATGAGGAATGCAATTTCTTATCAAGTACACACAATAAAGAAATATATTTAAAACAATAAATCGTGTTGAAATATAATTTGTATGTTTTTTTTAAAAGTAATGTATTTTTATAGGGTATTAAACTCACCAGAACCAAGTTTGCAGCCGATCATCGAATATTTGAGCGATACGGCTCTGCAAAAGGATAAAAGTGGTATGTGGCAGTGTGTTGCCAGGTCAGTATTCGAATTTATATTAAATAATTAGTGAATAATTATTTCAAAAAAATAATAAAGTCTTTTAATATCTGTAAGATAATTTGTATTGAATAAACTAGGATTTACTTTGAGACAATATTAATGAAGATGGTAAACGAAAGCATTTTTTTCTTGTTACATCATTTGTTTTATATACTCGTTAAGATGGTAAGATATTTATTTTAATATAATGGTATATCCCAAAAAACTATAATATTTGGTTTGCAATAATTGATTTCGGCTTATTGAATTTCTTATTGTTCATTTTTTTTAATCTATATTAATATTGATTTTTTGATGTCAGAAGATATTATGTTTTATCACCATTCAATATGTTGGGTTGCAAGATGAGAGATCTCTGCTTACGTTTCTTGTCCATCTCAGCGGACTTTATTCAATGCCTCTTTTTAATTTCAAGTGTCTTTGTAATGTTTAATTCTTCTTTACTTTGATTTCTGACTTCAAGATCCTTAATATTATTTTTTAATGTAGAAATTTTTAATAATGTGAAGTTGAATCGTCTAATTGTCGTTCGTACAGCTTTCTAATCTACGATCCGTATTTAAAAATATATATTTAGCGGTTAGTTGTATTGTGTTAGGCAAAAAAAGTAGCCTATGTCCTTTCTTATAGTTTAAGTTTGCTGCATACCAAATTTCATCAAATAGGGTTCGTTGTTTTGGTCGTGAAAGAAAGATAGACAGATAGAGTTAATTTTACATTTATAATATTAGTAGAGATCTATCACTTGGTGGTAGGGCTTTGTGCAAGCCCGTCTGGGTAGGTACCATCCACTCATCAGTTATTCTACTGCTAAACAACAGTACTCAGTATTGTTGTGTTCCGGTTTGAAGGGTGAGTGAGCCAGTGTAACTACAGGCACAAGGGACATAACATCTTAGTTCCCAAGGTTGGTGGCACATTGACGATGTAAGGAATAGTTAATATTTCTTACAGCGTCATTGTCTATGGGTGATGGTGACCACTTACCATTAGGCGGCCCATATGCTCGTCCGCCAACCTATACCATAAAAAAAGCGGCCAAGGAAAGCCCATGTATTGTACAAGATATTATAAAAGACTATGAATATTCCGTAGCGTTGGCGACAAAGTGTTCCAGAAGTTTCTGGATGTTATGTCGGAGAAGATAAAGGATGAGTCCCGCGAGAGGGAGCTCGAGGGTCACGCCCAGTTCCTATTGGTCAATTTCAACCACATACACAAACAAATAAGACGGGTAGCAGATAAATGGCTGGCTGGCCTGGTTGATAAATTCCCTCATCTCTTGTGGAACTGTCGGGTATGTCTCTCTTTCTCTCTCCATCTATCTCTATCCCTCCTCTTCCAATATCTCGATCATATATAACTAAAGCATAATAGGCTATTTGATAATGCGAAAAATAAATTGTGAATTATTGTAATCAGTGTATATTATGAATTTAAAAATCGTTATTTACCAACGAAAGTTGAAAATAATACTTAATTTAGTCAAAAATCAATAAATAAAAATGCATTTTTTCAAACGTTTGTCACGTGACACAAAACGCTCCTGATTGGCCGGGCTTATGATGAAGTCACTTTCTTGTAAACCTTGCTTTTCTACTATATGTACCACAGATTAAAATACAGCAAAGTGACGTCATCGACCCCATTGCAGCGCCATTTTGTCCAAGTAGCGTTTTCGCGCGTTATTTAAATATGGAATATTTAATATGATATTTTTCGGCAAATATGTACTAGAAATAATAAATATCAACTTTTACTGGGTTCCTTAACCTCTACTAAATAATATAAAATGGATTTCAAAAACCAGTCAAATAGCCTATTATAATTTAAATATTTCTAGGTACTTTGGTCGATGCTGGACATCCTTCAAGTTCTAAGCTTTAGTTTGGAATTGGACGCGAATCAAGAAACGCCATTACTGAAAGTCCCCGGGACTGACTTCACTCTACAACTGCAGGATACATTGGAAGGTCGTGAGGTTAGTAAAATAATTATAATATAGTGTATATCGGGGTATTTTCTTGGCGGACGAGCATATGGGCCACCTGATGGTAAGTGGTCACCATCACCCATAGGCAATGACGCTGTAAGAAATATTAACTATTCCTTACATCGTCAATGTGCCACCAACCTTGGGAACTAAGATGTTATGTCCCTTGTGCCTGTAGTTACACTGGCTCACTCACCCTTCAAACCGGACCGCAACAATACTGAGTACTGTTAATTGGCGGTAGAATAACTGATGAGTGGGTGGTACCTACCCAGACGGACTTGCACAAAGCCCTACCACCAAGTAGATATTACCGATTTTTTTATTTTTCTCTTGCTATTCTTTCTTCGGTGATCGTGAGGAATCTCATATGTGTCGGATTAAATTCTGCCATATGTAAAACCTACAGAATCCATTAAATCAGTGTCTTGGAACTTGTTCCAAATCTTATTTTCGAATAGGATAGGAAACTGAGCAATAGGCTCAGTGGTGTGTTTTTACTGTGAGCATTAATAATATTGATTATTTTAAATTTTAAAATGAACTTTTTTTATCTAATATCAATTTGGTGGTAACTTTTGTCCATTAGCACCAATTTTTTCAATCAAAATATAATTGATGTGAATTTAATTAATGATTTCACAGGGCATAGTCAAGGACTTCGCTGATCGCTGTCACGGTATCGTCCAAGAGGCTATGAAATGGGCCCCGCAGTCCACCAGGTCTCATTTGCAGGAATACCTTAATCAGGTAATTATACTATATTATACAACTCTTTTGACTTTTACCGCATTATACCAAGAGATTATATCCACAGACACGCATTAGAGGAAATAAAAAAGAGAAGGATTTTTTTTATGGTACAGGTTGGCGGACGAGCATATGGGCCACCTGATGGTAAGTGTTCACCATCACCCATAGACAATGACTCTGTAAGAAATATTAACTATTCCTTACATCATGTGTCACCAACCATGGGAACTAAGATTTTATGCCCCTTGTGCCTGTAGTTACACTGACTCACTCACCCTTTAAACCGGAACACAACAATATTGAGTACTGTTGTTTGGCGGTAGAATAACTGTTGAGTGGGTGGTGCCTACCTAGACGGGCTTGCACAAAGCCCTAATACCAAGTTAAATTAATTAACAGCAGAGAGATGTTGATTTGCTTATATTTTTTGAAATAGGTACCAAATTCAACGCTTTGGCACCATTGTGGACTGGCTCTCGCCACGGGGGCTCTGCTGGGGGCGGCGGGCCTCAACCGCATGTCGGCGCCGCTGCCGCGCTCTGCCTTGGAGAAGAGGCCGCCCTGCGTGACGCAGGACTCCGCCGCACTGCTGGCCGTTGTCTCGCAAAGGAGTAGATATTCCGGAGAGGTTAGTAAAATTTAGATGGATAATTGTTATAATCAATATATTATTTTTTTCTGATTGTATATCATATAGTAGAATAATGCCATGTTATATAAATGTTTGGGGTGGTTTAGGGGGTTAGGGGGGTTTTATAGCGATTTTTGCTCAATTACTATTGATCGATCCGATCTAATGGTATGTCTTTTTGGTATCGAGAAACTTTTCAAGCAGTAAAATCACACACAGCAATGACCGATAGGTCAGTGTCATATTCTTTAATGTAACGCTATGGTCACTATACATTACATAACAAATATGAGAATAATGAGCAAATGATATATGACCAATCACCTAACCTTAAATATTCTACCGTCAAACCGTATTGTAGTGTTTTGGTATAAAATGTCAGTGACGCAGCGCCACTGCGGGCACAAGGGACAGAACATCTCAGTTTCGAGCCCGATTGCGTATCGGCAACAGAGGGTATGGGCAATATTTTTCATATGGCCACGGGTAGTAGTGATCGTCGATGTGGGGCACTCGTGCGCCCAGCGTCCGTGCGTCTGTAACGTGGGCGGGGGTGTGCAGGTTCATTTTTATATGGCCACGGGTAGTAGCGATCGACGACGTGGGGCACTCGTGCGCCCAGCGTCCGTGCGTCTGTAACTAGTACGGGGGTGTGCAGGTTCATTTTTATATGGCCACGGGTAGTAGTGATCGTCGACGTGGGGCACTCGTGCGTCGAGCGTCCGTGCGTCTGTAACGAGGGCGACAGTGTGCAGGTTCATTTTTATATGGCCACGGGTAGTAGTGATCGACGATGTGGGGCTCTCGTGAGTCCAGCTTGTAATGAAGGCGGGCGGGTGTGCAGGTGGCGGGCGCGGTGTACGCGGAGGGCGGCGGCGAGGCGGGCGTGTGGCGCGTGGGCGCGCGCCTGCTGTCGGCGCTGCGTGACGCGTGCGGCAGCGGCAGCGAGACGCAGCACCGCGCCGCGCTGTGGCGCTGCACGGCGCTGCTCGTGCACGCGCGCGCCGCGCCCTCCGCGCCCGCCGCCGCCGCGCCCGCCGCGCGCGCGCTGCTGCACAGCATCGGTGAGTACCTCAGTAAACGTACGCAGCGCTTTTTAATCTTTTTAATATGGGTTTAAAGGTTACGCTCTCACCGTTTGACAGCTCAGCAAGCGTTAGATTAGGTTTTTTAATATGAGTTTAAAGTTCTCTATTACCTTGTATCAAATATATGATTTTATATATGAGTTTAATACAAGATGCGAGAAGACTAAACGCGGTAATGGTACTGTGATTTTGCGTACTACGTTGCGGTTAATTGACCACAGCTCATTTAGTCAAATACGAGCAAGCAAGAGAAACGATCGCTTACCATTTTGCTCACCTATCTCCAAATACCCTGATTGAAACGCAAGCTGTCTTGCGCCGATGATTTGATTGCCGATGAACTATGCTATCAGAAGTAAGTCCTCAATCCCAAGTAGAGTTAACCATAAACAAACCCAAATTCTAAGGTTCATACCTTAGAATTTGGGTATATATTTGGGCTATCAATGACGAGAAATCGTTAAACAAATCAACTCGGAAAGAACATTGAATTTCAAAAACCTTCCTAGAAACACACTAGAACCTAGAACTACAGCACTGCAAACTTCAGCTGCAAATGAAAGAAATGACTAATACTTGCAAGCAACAATAATAAAACATTTCAAATGTTTCGAAAATGATTCGAATTTTGAATTGGGAGATCAAATAAACGATTTGACGACAGGTAAATGGCAAAGATCAGATGCAATGGTTTTGCAGCCGCAAAGAAATGTTTGCCGTAATAGCTACAAGATATTTTAAGTTAAAACAAAGTCGTCATCTGATTTTACAGTCAGACAATCGAACAGTTATCTCATATATTCAAAAAGAAGACCGCACATGTCTTTTGTCAGATTTTCTCAACGAAAAATATGAGCAATTGAACCAGATTCTTAATTTCCTGGACAAGTTGAATATCATGATGCCAGTAAAATACGTTTGTGGGAAATTTAATGACATCCCAATACAAAGAAAGAAATAGGAAAGGGCAGTAAACAACGCACTCTCAGGGATGCTGTGCCTCGTCTCTGCTCTTTGCCGCTTTCTTTCCTTTTTCCGTGACTATGGCACTATTTTAATAGCCAATGTCTGTCAATAGTCAATCTAGTAGAATACATATAAAACAATGATAACACCTGATATTTCCCTTTCAAAAACCCCCTTCAAGTCAAAAGATCACGAGTTTTTGTGTAAGAATGAATTTGGCAACCGATACAGTGAGTTTTAAGAAAATTATTTATGTCTCATGTTACATACATTCACAAAAATGATAAAACACTATTTTTAATTGATAACGATGACTCATATTTTCTATTAAAAAACCTTCAAATTGTTAATTATAAGTTTGAGCAATTGTACCAGAAATTGAATAAGGTTTTCCCTCACAGCGTGGTCCCAGGTGGACATATTCACGGAGGACGCGGTGACCACGGCGGTGGAGTGCTGGCAGTGGCTCAACACCTCCCGCCCGGACCTGGAGCTGCGTCTGCTGCAGGAGATCTTCGCCGCCTGGCAGTGCACCGTCGATCGGAAGATGGGGCTGTTCTCTAAGCAGACCGAAGAAACCAGTCCCTTGGCGGCTCATGAAGGTATTTATTAGAGTTTATTTTATACAGCTATTTTAAATACTGAAAATATGAAGGATTTAAATTTGAATACAGATATACATATACAACTTGCCGTTGAGAAAAATGTTATTGTAAACTACTTGATATAATTTTGGCATTTTTCTGTACGGTTGTTTAGAAGATGAAATTTACGTATTCCATGTGATTTGGTAACAGCTCAGCCATATTGTGTCCTACTAACAGTTCTTGATTAATATATTTTTATTGATAATAAAACACTATTACACTCAACCACGTATTCTTATTTTCCGATAACAGTTTCGTCGACGTTCAAAACGTCATCTTTTCGCAAATCCATAGATTAATCAAGCTCACGACCAAATAATATCGCGTCATTTGCTGTCAATTGCTGATTATTTTGCTTTCGTCCTCTTGTGGTTTGAATAGGGTATAGAGTATAGTACGACACAACTTAGATGTAGCAACGGCAAAATTCGTAAAACCGATCACTGCCGATTTACACAACCAATAGAAATAGCTCCCTATCGCGCCATTCGAAGCTATTCGTCGCTATAGAATCTCGCGTCAGTTCAATCCGAGAAAAGAAGTGAATGTAAATCGACGTGTCAAATTGACGAATATATTAGGTCATATGATATTACACGTTATTAAGTTTGTAAGATAATATTCACATAAGAAATAAATATTGATAATTTGGGATAGCGTACTTAAGTCGGATGTGATCGGTTTTACGAATTTTGCCGATGCTACATCTAATTTGTGTCCCACTATACCAGGTTCTGATATCAGCTTCGTCGACACAACATTATTCCGTTTAACTAGTTTAGTTAAATTAAGGTTCTGACGACAGCTTGGTCGAGATTCATAACGCCAGTTTTTAGAAAATCCATACTGAATATAACAGAGTTTTTTAGGCTCTCGGCCAATTATGTTCAATGTGATATATGTCTTTATAAAACATAACTTTCTTCTTAAAAAATTACCCCATCCCAACGGGTTTGTTGAATAATTTTAGTATGATGTGTTAGTATTAATGTTTTTTTATTTAATATAGGTGCAAAATTAGAACCTCGTCCACCATTCGTGGCTCCACATGCTGTGTGGATCCGATATCTGTGCGAGGTGGCTGAAACTGCAAAGTATAACAGTCTGGAGAAAGTCGAGATGTTAGCTAGTCTTCTGCACAGGTGAGAATTGATTGAATATATATATTTTTAGTACTAGTAAGATCAACCTTTAATTATTCCATTACCAAACATTTAACTTATTGCTTTGTTCCGATTTTGAAAGTCCTGTCAAAATCGGTCTAGTCGTTCCAGAGATTAATCGGAACAAATAGACTGACAGACAATAATTGTGAAATATGTTATTTTGGTATATGTGCACAGGTACAAATACCAAAATAACCACTCATCGTATATACCATTGCCAAGTAGCATCAAGTATTGTAGAGTTTCGGTTCGAAGGGTGAGTGTACCAGTGTAACTAAAGGCACAAAGGACATAACGACTTAGCTTTCAAGGTGTAAGAATGGTTGTTTTTGTTACAAAGGAGCTGCCACACTTGGGTGGTAGGCCTATTATAATTTTACTAGTTTAGTCAGCGTTAACAATAAAATAGAATAACACTTAGGCTTAGCGTTGAATTGTCTAACGAGTGTATGTGGTATTTGACCTCATGGCGACCATTTAAGAGGTAATTGTTATATTATTTTAATTCCCAGGTCACTGCCAATAACGGTGGGGGATATACGCGACCACATAAACAGACACGTCGATGCGGCCGGCGTGAGGTTCAAGTGAGTGATTTGATTTATATTTGTATCGATTTTCTTTTGTTTAATTACTAAATCAGCTTGATTATACGGTTTTCTTAAATCTCAAATATTCGCCAATTTGTGTACTTACGAGTTATGTCACAAGCCGAGATGGCCCAGTGGCTAGATTGCGTGCATCTTAATCGATGGTTGCGGGTTGAACTCAGGCAAGCGCCACTGAATTTTCATGTGCCGAATTTGTGTTTATAATAGGCTATTTGACAATGCGGAAAATAAATTGTGGATTATTGTAATTAGTGTATATTATGAGTTTAGAAATGGTTATTTAGTAACGAAACTTGAAAATAATACTTAATTTATTAAAAAATCAATTAATAAAAATGCATTTTTTCAAACGTTTGTCACGTGACACAAAACGCTCCTGATTGGCCGGGCTTATTATGAAGTCACTTTCTTGTTAACCTTACTTTACTACTATATGTACAATAGATTTATATACAAGAAAGTGACGTCACCGACCCCATTGCAGCGCCATATTGTCCAAGAAGCGTTGTTGCGCGATATTTAAATATGAAATTTATAATATGATACTTTTTGACAAAAATGTACTAGAAATAAAAACATCTACTTTTACTGGGTTCCTTAACTTCTACTAAATAAAATAAAATGGATTTTAAGAACCAGTCAATCAATAGCCTATTCATCTCGTGCTCGGCGGTGAAGGCAAACATCGTGTGGAAACCTGCATGTGTCTAATTTCATAGAAATTCTACCACACGTGTATTCCATCAACCCGCATTAGAACAGCGTGGTCGAATATGTTGCATACCTCCCCTCAATACTTCTCATCAAAGAGAGAGGATGTATTGTGGCCGAGTGTCGAGTTTCGAGTCGGCGCTTGCGCAGGCTGCTGTCGTGCGGTCTGTCGCTGCTGCAGGGCGAGTCGCTGCCGCGCTCGCTGGCGCGCAACGTGCTGCGCGAGCGCGTGTACAGCGCGGCGCTGGACTACTTCTGCCGCGGCCTGCAGTGCCCGGCGCGCGCGGCCGGCGCTCTGCGCGAGGACATCATGGCGCTCATCAAGTTCTGGCAGCTCATGCACTCCGACAAGAAGCACCTCAAGAGCAGCGACATCGGAGGTGCGTGACCTCTCCCCCCCGCACTGACGAGAGCCTTATGGACATTCATTGTGTATACGGCGTGTTTTAATATACCCCCGCCCCTCACCTCTCCCCCCGCCCACTACCCGTGCACTGACGAGAGCGTTATGGACATTCATTTGTATACAGCGTGTTTTTTTTTTGTAGTTTAGTGAAATAGTCCAAATGTCACCTGATGGTAAATGGTCACGACCACCTAAAGACAATTTTGGCTGTAAAATTTATTCAACTTTCTCTACATCCAATGTGAAACCGATCTTGAGATCGTAAATGTTATGGCTTTTGTATTTATAGTTGCACTGACTCACTCACCCTTCAAACACAACAATATTTAATATTATATACATAGTGTTCTATGTATTACTTATACAGAGTGTTCGATTTAGTTTAAACTTGCAAAGACAATTAAATAAGATAAATTTTTGTATTATATATCCTGTATCTTGGGTATCACTTTCGTATGAATGTGAATAAAATTAATATAAACAATGTAACTTACAGCTGATTTCGAGTTGATGAATCCCAGCAGTAGACAAAGTTTGTACACGTCAAATTCACCGACCGACCACCGCTCCTCTGTTAACAGCAGCGATATCGGGAGCAGGCAGACCACTGGCTGGATAAATACGGTATGACTTCTCATTTTCATCCATACATATATTCCACCAACCCGCATTGGAACAGCGTGGTGGAATATGTTCCAAGCCCTCTCCTTAATGGAAGAGGAGGCCTTATCTCAGTAGTGGGAAATGTACAGGCTGTTACTTTACTTTTTTTTATTTTATATAATATTAGCTTTAACACTACTAATTAAAAGTCTGGCCTAGTAGTTCTCACTGAGGCTATAAGGACTCATAGTTTCAGGAAGCTACATAAGCCAACCGCTAAACAAACGAGAAAGTTCTTTCTTATCTCTTTTATCTTCAATACATATTATAAAACAAAGTACCTTAGACACGTCTGTCTGTCTGTATGTTCGCGATAATCTCCAAAACTACTGAACAGATCTTCATACGGTTTTCACTAATAGGCAGAAGATTTTAAGAAAGGGTTAGGTATATAATTTATTTAGGTTTTCGTGTAAATAAGTTGAAATAAACGGACAATTGATAAACATGTCATGTTGTAAATAAAAGATATACTTTTGACGTGACAACGTCTTATAAATTGGTTTGCCGGGTGACACTTCAAGAAACTGCGTTACGCTCCGCTCACGTTTTGCGCTCACAATGAGAGCGAGTGAGAGGCACGCGTGCCTTCCACTCGGGCATGGTTAGCCCGCCTAAGAGCGAGAGAGACAGACATAAAAAGTCGTTGTTTTTGAATTTAATTAAATAAATGTTTTAAATTGTTACTATTATTTCATTCTTCTTCCTACTATACGAATGAATATTCACATTAAAATTATTTTACCACTCAAAGTCGTTGTCACGTAAAACTTTCGCCCGTATACCGACTTTACAGGCAACAGGTAATTTAAAAAAAAAAAATCTTATCTCCAGCCCTACGAAGCCAGGATAGGCTGCTAGTATAAGATTGTTTCTAGATTGTTCTAAACGAGTGTTGTGTTAGGTGCCGATGTCGACGACGACCCTGAGCAGCGGCGCCGGCAGCATCGCGGGCAAGCGCTCCAACCGCAGCGTGAAGCCGCCCGCCAAGTCGCTGGACCCCTTCGTTAAAGACTATGTTAAGAAGAGAAATCTTATCCTGGAACTCATGGTAAGTCGAAACTAGTCCCATAGACTAGAACTAGTAAAATAGAGATTTGAGTAATTGTTTGTATTTTATCCGTATGGAAGATTAACAAGTTTTGAAGGCATTTTTGAAAGAAACTTATTTAGGGGCCAAATTTTCCACATGTGTTCACCAATCTGTATTAAAGTAGTGTGGTGGAATAAGCTCCTACACCAGAAATTAATTTGTTAATTTGTAGAATATGATAAAAAACTTCATCCTGTGTATATAGTTCAAAACTGCCATGGTATATCTATAATGTCGTATCTACTTAAACTAAATTATGAGCTATGAGCAAAAAAATGCGGTAAAAATGTAAAATGTATGTAACTTATCGATAATAACACCATAAAATTATTTACAAAACTAATCAAGATATCAAAAATGGCAAATATTTGATGATAATTTTGTTTTGTCTTATTAATATGCGATCAAATGTTAGAAATCGATCAGATGTTAGTTAACGGCGTTTTAGTTATGCCACGGCAGAAAAAGCAATAATTATTCTATTAGATAAAGTGTAAAGTATGTATGTATTTATAATCTTGGAGCTAGAGACTCTCTTCGGGATGTTTTTAACAAAGTAGGAATAGTCACTGTTGCGTCGCAATATATTTACAACAATATCATGTATATCATCACAGTAACATTGATCACTTTGATAAAATCTCTGATAATCATTGTATGTGCACTAGGAGTAAGGATAGGCTTATAACGCCAAGTTTCCGACTCCGCAAAGTCAATAATACCTTCTTGGGGCAGGGTATCCGTTTCTATAGCAAAATTCCGCAATCATTTTTAACTTTGCCTTTTAGTATATTCAAATCGTTTGTAAAAAATACATTTGTAGAAAAAGCATATTATTTGATACAAGATTTTATAGATGATAAAAGAGCATGGAGTTAATGCCTGGTGACTTCCAAGCAGGATGTATTAATTCAAATAATTGTATTTAACTAACATGACTTTGTATTTATTAAATGTTAAAAAAGAGTAACTACTGAGTGTCTTGCCGGTTCTTCTCGGTATAATCTACTTTCCGAACCGGTGGTAGTTTCACTTAATTATAAAATAACGATTCAAAAGTGCTTGTAAAAGCCTACTTGAATAAAGTTTATTTTGATTTTGAAAATGACAGGCGGTAGAGATAGAGTTCCTGGTGACGTGGCACAACCCGCACGGGCGGCCCGAGCAAGCGGTGCCGGGCGAGGACAACATCGCCACCTGGAGGTCCAAGCCCAACTCCGAGAGGATCTGGCGCGACTACACCAAGCTGGCCTGGGACATCAGTCCCACGCTGGCGGTGTTCCTGCCGGAGAGGTTGGTACTTTGATAGGGGATTATAGATATACCGTAGTTCTGAAAATCTCTTGAAATTATCCTTTCTGTATTTTACATATATAAGAATGATATTAAAATGACAAAAATGTTACTACTGAGTTTCCTGTCGGTTATTGCTTAAACATGTAATGTAATGAATGTCAAAATCAATTTATCCTTGAGTGAGGTGTTCATTTCTATTATATGGATTAATAATCTGAAATAAAAAAAAAAGTAAAGTAACAGCCTGTAAATTCCCACTGCTGGGCTAAAGGCCTCCTCTCCCTTTTTAAGGGGAAGGTTTGGAACATATTCCACCACGCTGTTCCAATGCGGGTTGGTGGAATACACATGTGGCAGAATTTCTATGAAATTTGAAATAAATGCTTATTATTATTATTATTACAATCCTCAGATACGGTTTTTAAATATATTTTTTTAAACCAGTACTTAGATAAAGTTCATGTTTTGATGTTAACGGTACCGTGACTGATCATCGATACATCTTAATCCAATTTTCGACTTCCTTCTAAAAAATGATTTCCTACGCGATGATCATTAGCTCAGTATAACAAGTACGTCTCGTTTCCAGGTTGAAGAACGAGGGCATCGTGTCGGAGATCAAGCGCAAGGTGCAGCTGCAGCCCACGGCCGTGTGCCACGTGCCGCAGGCGCTCAAGTACCTCGTCACCACTGAGACGCTGCTCAACGACGCGCACGAGGTCAGGAGGCAGAATTTCTATGAAATTTGTCACGTGCAGGTTTCCTCACGATGTTTTCCTTCACCGCTGAGCACGAGATGAATTATAAAAATTAGAATTATAAAAACGAATATTCAGTGGTGCCTGCCTGGGTTATAAAACGCGATCATCAGTTACACACGTGTATTCCACTTGTGGAATGTGTTCCAAAACCTTCTTCTCAAAGGGAGAGGTGACCTTAGCGCAGTCGTGGGGGAATTTAGAGATTGTTATGGATTTTTTTTTTGTAATAAATAAATAAGAAATAAATATGAGACAACATCCGAAGCCGAAGCCGAAGCACTTGTGTTATGGAAATTAGAAGTAACAACGGTACCACATACACCCAGACAACATAGAAAACTAATGGTAATCTACATCGACTCGGCCGGGAATCGAACCCGGGACATCAGAGTGGCGTACCCATGAAAACCGGTGTACACACCACTCGACCGTGGAGGTCGTCGTCGTATTTAAAAGTAGAACACGTTTCGGTCCGCAGCTTGTGCACATGGTGACGTGGGCGCGCGTGTCGCCGGTGGAGGCGCTGGCGTACTTCAGCCGCCAGTACCCGCCGCACCCGCTGTCTGCGCAGGCGGCCGTGGCCACGCTCACGTCATACCCCTCATCCGCCGTGCTGCTCTACATACCGCAGCTCGTGCAGGCGCTGCGCCACGACACCGTGAGTACTCACCCCCCCCCCACTACAGCCACATTATATTCAAAGTACTCCACCCCCCCCCCCCCCCCCAATTATGTTCAAGTGAACTTCCCGCAGCTCGTGCAGGCGCTGCGCCACGACACCGTGAGTACTCACCCCCCCCCCACTACAGCCACATTATATTCAAAGTACTCCACCCCCCCCCCCCCCCCAATTATGTTCAAGTGAACTTCCCGCAGCTCGTGCAGGCGCTGCGCCACGACACCGTGAGTACTCACCCCCCCCCACTACAGCCACATTATATTCAAAGTACTCCACCCCCCCCCCCCCCCCCAATTATGTTCAAGTGAACTTCCCGCAGCTCGTGCAGGCGCTGCGCCACGACACCGTGAGTACTCACCCCCCCCCCACTACAGCCACATTATATTCAAGATAACTCCGTCAATGTTTAAACTCTGCCGCTGTTTCATAAAGCAGTCTCCAGCGAGACGACGCAGCAAGATTGTTTGCATATTTGCTCTATACACCATAAATGTAAATTAAAACAAAAATTGTGTGTAAAATTTTTGACTTTTTTGATCGATATATCGATGCGTGATAAAAATGGTTAAGATTTAATTGCACAAAAAAATTTCGAGTCTTATCGTATAGCCGAGTTATTGCCGAGAACAAATGTTATCCCTTTTTTTCGAGATAGCTCCCCGGAAATCTTGGTCGAAAAACTCAAGTTAAGCTTTTCTAGGTACCATAAAACATCAAAAAATTAGCTTGTTAATTTCATTTTCATTTTTGAATGTATATTATGACTGAACTAAAAGTCGAAGGGACATAACATCTTAGTTCCCATGGTTGGTAGCACATTGACGATGTAAGGAAAAGTTAATATTTCTTACAGCGTCATTGTCTATGGGCGATGGTGACCACTTACCATCAGGTGACCCATATGCTCGTCCGCCAACCTATACCATAAAAAAAAAGATATAATGAATATAAAATTATTGATCTTTAATTGCAGATGGGCTACGTAGCTGAATTAATAAAGTCCCTCGCGAAGAAGTCCCAAGTGGTCGCGCATCAGCTCATCTGGAACATGTACACCAATATGTATACGGACGAAGAGATGCACAATAAGGATAGTGAGTGGTTTCACATTAATAAATTAATTACAGTAATTACTTAATTATTTAATTTATTATTAGTAATTTGGGTGCAAGTAGCCGGAGAAAGACCACAGTGGCGTGCATTAGGAGAGGCCTATGTCCAGCAGTGGACAAAAACGGGCTTATGATGGTGATGATGATAATGATATTATTATAAAAAACGTTATAACAATGATATTCATAACCATTATTTGCTCTATCTCCCGCCAAAAGTGAATAATTTAAAACTAATCTGACAGCTTGTTGCAGTGACGTTCGGATAGTTACACTAAGTTTCTTTATTGTATATAAACAGTCAAATTAATCTCTAGCATTTTAATGAACTTTTAAGTGTATTGGCTTAAGGTCATTCATACCAGCTCTGAGTCTAAAATTTGGTAACACTTGCCTCTGAAAATTTATGAAACTGTGGATGTTATGAAGCGTTTGATCGAGGGAATAAAGAGTACCCTTTTTTCTAAGCGATAACTCTCATGTACTTTATTTTGTTTAAAATAATATTTCTTAAAATTTTTGTCCATCTGTCTGTTTGTTTGTTTCGATTAATATCTGGAATGGCTGCACCGACTTTGACGAAACTTTCACTGGTAAAAAGCTGATGTAATGAGTCGTAACTTAGGATATAACAATAACTTTTTTTTTTTTAATTCAAACGCGCACAAGGCGCAATCACATAGTCCATATATAAGATCTAATTTTAAATACTATGTTTGCTTTCACAGCGGCCTTATTCGATATACTAGAAAATTTAACAAAGTGCATCGTCGACACGCTGTCCGGTCCCGCGAAGGCGTTCTACGAGAGAGAGTTCGATTTCTTCAGTCAGATCACGAACATCAGCGGCATCATACGACCCTACCCTAAGGGCGCCGAACGGAAGAGGGCGTGCTTGGAAGCCCTGAAGAATGTTAAGGTAAGTCGCTTACGTAGAAATATTAATGCTGTAAGACTTCATTTAATTTGATGTATATACAATATGTCAATTGACAAAGTTTAATTTAAAAAAAAAAAACTTTTTATTTAATAAAAATAAACCTTTAATTAAAAATTATTAAACTTTATTTTCTCTTATTATTACTAGCATATATACAGTTAGTATATATATTAGTAATAACATATAAAATTTATTATGAATGTTTTGTATAAATTATTTTAATTTTATATTGTATAATTTTTAATCTATGTTATTGATAGATGTTGATTGTAAAATCTTTGATGTTTACGTAAATCTATTTCTTAGAGCAAGCCTTTAATTGCTTATAATTGAAAGACCTTGGATTTGAACCTGCAATCATCGTATATGATGCATGCGTTCTAACCACTAAGCCACCTCGGCTCCCAACATTCAAAATGTCCCACTGTTGGACTAAATCTACTACTTATTGACATAGACATGTCACCTGCCGTAAGAGATACATCACAGCCGGTCAAGGGAAAATCAAAACAAAAAATAATCTCATGTATATCCAGTGGTGCTTGCCTGTTATCTCTTATCTTACGTCACACTTCAGATATGATAATCAAAGATTATTTAGCCATTCTTCAATCATCAGACTGTATTTCTGTAACGTTTCAGGTCCAACCGGGATGCTATCTGCCATCCAATCCTGACTCTATGGTCATCGATATAGATTATAAAAGCGGTATGTTTCATTAATATTTATTATTTTTGCTATGGTAACACTGATTATAGGTTGTATTTGTATACATAAGTTTTCATCTGCATTACGTTGGTGGTCGTAGGTGTTAGATATTAAAAGGCTATTCCTTGGGAATCAACCTTGCTTCATAACAAATTTCATCAAATTTGGTTCAGTAATTCTTGTGAACGTAACAGACAGTTAACACAACAACTGCCTGTAAATTTCCCACTGTTGGGCTAAAGCTTACTCTTCCATTGAGAAGGAAGGTTTGGGATATATTCCACCACGCTGTTCCAAATGCCGGTTGGTGGAATACACATGTGGCAGAATTTAGATACATTCAGGTTTTCTTACGATGAAGGAAAACCATCAAGGCCGAGTACGAGATGAATTATAAACACAAATAAGCACATGATTATTCAGTGGGTTTGAACCCGCAATCATCGATTAAGATGCACGCGTTCTAACCAGGCGGCCATCTTTGTTTTTTTTTTAAATTAAATTGTTCATAATGTTATTTAAATGTTGTGTGTGTGGGTTTAACAGGAACGCCGATGCAGAGCGCCGCCAAGGCGCCGTACCTGGCGCGCTTCCGGGTGCGCAAGTACGGCATCTCCGAGATGGAGACCGTCGCCATGGCCATCGCGGCCGGAGAGGAGCTGCCGGCCGTGAGTGGCACCATACCTATAGCTAGCGACGCCATACGGGCGTGACCTTGAACACCATTCCCATAGCTAGCGACGCCATACGGGCGTGACCTTGAACACCATTCCCATAGCTAGCGACGCCATACGGGCGTGACCTTGAACACCATTCCCATAGCTAGCGACGCCATACGGGCGTGACCTTGAACACCATTCCCATAGCTAGCGACGCCATACGGGCGTGACCTTGAACACCATTCCCATAGCTAGCGACGCCATACGGGCGTGACCTTGAACATTTGCAACTTGAAGTTTATATGATTGAATGTTATTTCCTTTATGAAGTATGCAGGCAGGCTTATATTATATATATAGGCCACCTAGTTGTAGGTGGTCACTGTCACTAATAGACGTTGGCCCCGTTAAACAGTATTAACCATTCCTTATGTCATTCAATCATTCATCGTTCGAAACTAAGATGTTATTTTTATTGCATACATTTTTTTTTAGTTTTTATTATTAATTGTTTTGATTAGAACATATCTTTAATAATTAATTAATGTTTACTTGGTGATTCGGCTTTGTATAAGCCCGTCTGGGTTATCTACCCACTCATCAGATATTCTACAGCCAAACAAAAGCACTCGGTATGGTTGTGTTCCGGTTTAAAGGGTGAGTGAGCCAGTGTAACTACAGGCACAAGGGACATAACATCTTAGTTCCCAAGGTTGGTGGCGCATTGGCGATGAAAGGAATGCTTAATGTTTCTTACAGCGCCATTGTCTATGGGCGGTGGTGATCACTTACCATCAGGTGACCTATATTCTCGTCCGCCAACCAATATCATAAAAAATATGTTAACTAAAATATAGTTGTATATAAAATATTTTGTTTAACGCTATATGTATAGTATATATGTTATATATTATGTTGTGTAGGAGGAGGGCAAGGACCGTTACACGTCTATCGCGTCGGAGACGTGGCAGGCGGCCATATTCAAGGTGGGCGACGACGTGCGCCAGGATATGCTGGCGCTTCAGGTCATCACGCTCTTCAAGAACATCTTCCAGCAGGTCGGTCTCGACCT
Organism: Vanessa cardui; assembly: GCF_905220365.1. Classification (NCBI taxonomy): domain Eukaryota; kingdom Metazoa; phylum Arthropoda; class Insecta; order Lepidoptera; family Nymphalidae; genus Vanessa; species Vanessa cardui. The sequence goes on along the minus strand of NC_061132.1, from coordinate 13,233,485 downwards.
CTACTTGTTCCCGTACAAAGTGGTCGCCACTGCGCCCGGGGTGAGTACCACCACTCTCAAACTCTTTAGTCTCTCTATTACTCTCTTCATATCTCTCATACTCTTTCATAATTCAATTCAATGTTTAAAAAAGAGTAACTACTGTTTCTTGCCGGTTCTTCTCGGTAGAATCTACTTTCCGAACCGGTGGTAGCTTCACTTAATAGGCTATTTGACAATGCGAAAAATAAATCGTGAATCATTGTAATCTGTGTATATTACGAATTTAAAGATGGTTATTTACTGACGAAACTTGAAAATAATACTTAATTTATTCAAAAATCAATAAATAAAAATGCAAATTTTCAAACGTTTGTCACGTGACACAAAACGCTCCTGATTGGCCGGGCTTATGATGAAGTCACTTTCTTGTTAACTTTGCTTTTCTACTATATGTACCATAGATTAGAATACAGCAAAGTGACGTCACCGACCCCATCGCAGCGCCACATTATCGAAGTAGCGTTTTCGCGCGTTATTTAAATATGGAATTTTTAATATGAAATTTTATGGCAAATATGTACTAGAAATAAAGAAATCAACTTATAATGGGTTCCTTAACCTCTACTAAATAATGTAAAACGGATTTTAAAAACCAGTCAAATAGCCTATTGTAAAATGACGATTCAAAAGTGCTTATAAAAGCCTACTTGAATAAAGTTTATTTTGACTTTGATTTTGATTTTTCAAACGGAAATACAGGAAAACATAATTTGAGTTGTCCATAAAACTCAAATTCAATTAATCAGTTTAATAGCGTTCAAGATTATTGATGGTTGGCGAAGATACCCTGATAAATAAAGTGTTTTCAGAGAAACGACAAAATAAGAGAATCTTGTTTCCGATTTGATATTTTTTGTAATTTTCAAGTTTCGGTATTCGATCCATATTAATATTATAAATGTGAAAGTAACACTATCTGTCTCTTTCTCTGTCTGTCTGTCACTCTTTCACACGACCAAACAGCTGAACCGAATTTGATGAAATTTGGTATGAAGCAAATTTGAACTTCAATAAAGGACATAGCCTATTTTTTGCCTAGAACATGATAACCAACACCCTAAAACGCGAGCAAAACCGCAGGCAACTACTAGTTTTCAATGAAACAAATAAACAACTAGGACTGGAGCGTTACATTCCTGCATTATATCTCTCTATATCTATTATAGAGAGTCGAGATGGCCCAGTGGTTAGAACACGTGCATCTTAACCGATGATTGCGGGTTCAAACCCAGGCAAGCACCGCTGATTCATGTGCTTAATTTGTCTATAAAATTCATCTCGTGCTCATCGGTGAAGGAAAACATCGTGAGGAAACCTGCATGTGACAAATTTCATAAAAATTCTGCCACATGTGTATTCCACCGACCCACATTGGAACAGCGTTGTGGAATATGTCCCAAAACTCCTCAAAGGGAGAGGAGGCCTTTAGCCCAGCAGCGGGAATTTACAGGCTGTTGTTGTATATATATTATCCACAAGCTTAATACTTGTATATGTGTGTTCCAGTGCGGCGTTATAGAATGCGTGCCCAACGCTAAGTCGCGCGATCAGCTGGGCAGGCAAACGGACATCGGAATGTACGAGTATTTCATTAAGAAGTACGGCGATGAGACCACGAGAGAGTTTCAGGTGACTTGAATTTTTGATAATAAACATATAAATATGAGACAACATCACATACATTACTCTGATGACTGATCCCAATGTAAGCACCTAAAGCACTTGTGTTATGGAAAATCAGAAGTAACGACGGTACCACAAACACCCAAACCCAAGATAACATAGAAAACTAATGATATACTACATTGACTCGGCCGGGAATCGAACCCGGGACCACGGAGTGGCGTAACCATTGAAAACCGGTGTACACACCACTCGACCACGGAGGTCGTCAAATAATAATATTGTTTGAGTGCGTTAGTGTTAGCTTTTAGTGCGGTGTGAGTTGTATTTCACTTCTTCTTGCAAGAATTGAAGACTAGTTAAACGCAGGCTTTACCGTTTCACCCCTTACGGAGTTTCGTGTAATACATCTTAGCAGATGTCAGCACCCTATGAGAAACCAAGTGCCAAATTTCATGTGTACCTTACCTGTGACCTGAATTAACTTTTTGTAAAGTCAGATTAAGAAAAGGTTCGTCATCATAAGATCTATTTTCGCGTACTCCATATATTAAGATATATTTGTGTGTGTTCAGTGTGAGCGATAATCAGCTTCACCGATCGAGTATATATGACACTGACAGACATATGGTGACAGATTGTATTCAGTGGAAGATGATAGTCTGATTTGAATTTGTTATGACTAATTATGCCATTAAAAAGGTTTCATGTCGATATAAAAATAGACGTAGTCCAAAGATGTTACACAATATTGAACCATGTTATCATACTGTGTAAGTCTAATTTTGTATGCAGTTGTCAGTTTAGTGCTTTAGTTACAAAAGGTAGTAAGAGTTTAGACTAATTACGCCATTAAAAAGGTTTCATGTCGATATAAAACTAGACGTATTCCAAAGATGTATTTTGAACCATGTTATCATACTATGAAAGTTTAATTTTATATGCAGTTGTCAGTTTAGTGCTTTAGTTTCAAAAGGTACTAAGAATTTACGATTTGATAAAGGAATGAATTTGAAAACTAACGAAGGTTTTCTTACTCTGACTGTACATATTTTTACTTAGATTTTCAGAGATATGGTAAATTTCTTTAATATATGTTTGATTTTTCTAAATGATTTCAGGCGGCAAGGAGATGTTTCGTAACGTCGATGGCCGCGTACAGCGTTATCGGATTCCTCTTGCAAATCAAAGATCGTCACAACGGCAACATCATGCTGGACACAGACGGACATATCATTCATATAGGTAAGCTGAATTTAATACAATATCAATTAATATCTTAATAATATAATTTAAATGTAAAAAGAGACTTAATAATATAGTTAGAAAAATTTGATGCTGACCGTACACGTAACAAAAAAAATGTTGAAATTATAAATCATACTTTTATTGGCGTTATTAATAGTACGGCTAAATAAGCCGTTAGTGTTTGTTAATATTTTTTATAAAATATTCTAATTTTACAAATTTATAAGTTTATTTTATAAATTAAAAGAAGTTCAATAGATAGGAAAACTGCACCTTGCTCCATAATCAATATTCATAATCCAGTACCATCATCAGAATATATGGATTTTTTTTCTCTTTTTTTATGGTATAGGTTGGCGGACGAGTATTTGGGCCACCTGATGGTAAGTGGTCACCATCGCCCATAGACAATGACGCTGTAAGAAATATAACTATTCCTTACCATCAACCTTGCCACCAACCTTGGGAACTAAGTTGTTATGTCCCTGTCCCTTGTGCCTGTAGTTACACTGGCTCACTCACCCTTCAGACCGGAACACAGCAATACAGAGTACTGTTATTTGGCGGTAGAATAATTGATGAGTGGGTGGTACCTACCCAGACGGGCTAAAATTAGATTGGATTTAATTTTTTAGTACCTTTTTCCCTCTTCCGCCACTTTCTTCGCTACATTTTAGTTTTGTTATTATTTACAGATTTCGGCTTCATGTTCGAATCGTCGCCGGGCGGTAATCTCGGCTTCGAACCGGATATCAAGTTGACGGACGAAATGGTGATGGTGATGGGTGGTAAGATGGAGGCGCCGCCGTTCAAGTGGTTCTGTGAGCTCTGCGTGCAAGCCTTCTTGGCTGTCAGGTGAGAATGTTATTTAAGACTTAGATATGAGAGAAATTCATTCGTTCTAGATAATTATATTACATATGTTGAGTCGAGATGGCCCAGTGGTTAGAACGTGTGCATCTTAACCGATGATTGCGGGTTCAAACCCGGGCAAGCACAAGCATCGTGAGGAAACCTGCATGTGACAAATTTTATAGAAATTCTGCCACATGTGTATTCCATCAATTCGCATTGGAACAGCGTGGTGGAATACGTTCCAAACCTTCTCCTCAAAGGGAGAGGAGGCCTTTAGCCCAGCAGTGGGAATTCGCAGGCTGTTGTTGTTGTTATATTACATATGTATACAAGCGAACTGACCTGGCTTCGCACAGTTGCAATACTGATACTAAATATAGTAGAGAATGTCAAAATGTGAAAATTGTCAGTGTTTCTTTATTATATTGTCCATGTATTATATACAAATACAAAAACCTTCCTCTCGATTAACTTTATCTATTAAAAAAACCGCATCAAAATCCGTTGCGTAATTTTAAAGCTCAAAGCATACATAGGGACAGACAGCGGTAAGCGACTAAGTTTTATAATATGTAGCGATGATGATATATAGTGATCGGCGGTGAAAGAAAATATCGTGAGGATGCGTTTCCAATTATAATTGATTTTTGCTTGTTTATCCACCCACCCCCTCGGAGCAGTGAAGGAATTAGCTCTATACTTGTCTTTACCCTACCCTTGGGAAATTTTAATATCTTGAATTTCTACAAGCTAAAACGAAATGCGACATCGTATATATTGTATATATATATTTTGTATGTTTAGAAAATGTTAAATGTTAATGCTACGCTAACCCCTTGGAACAGTGAAGGAATTAGCTCTATACCTGTCTTTACCCCCCTTCAAATTCCCCCTTGAGGAATTTTAATATCCTTAGTTTTTACATGGTAAAACGAAATGCGACATCGCATATACTGTATATATATTTTGTATGTTTAAAAAATGTTAAATGTTAATGTTACCTGTCTTTACCCCACCCGTGAGAAATTTTAATATCCTGAATTTTTACACGGTAAAACGAAATGCGACATCGTATATACTGTATATATATTTTGTATGTTTAAAAAAAATATGTTTATATGTTTGACAAATGTGTTGGTGTCCCAGGCCGTACCAGGAGGCGATAATATCGATCGTGTCTCTGATGCTGGACACGGGGTTGCCTTGCTTCCGCGGTCAGACCATCCGACAGCTGCGATCGCGTTTCGCGCCCAACTCAACCGAGAAGGACGCAGCCGCATTCATGCTCGCCGTCATAAGGAACTCCTTCCTCAACTTCCGGACTCGCACATACGACATGATACAGTATTACCAGAACCAAATACCGTATTAGATATCGTTGGTATACCTAATACATGAAGCTGTAACCCCCCCCCCCCCTCCTGGGAACATAAAAACCCGCCGTGGTGGTTTAAGGTTTATATATGTATATATCACAGATAATATTGTGGTAGAATTTTCATATTCAGACGTTTAAGGAAGGCGTATCTCTTCGATGAAGGTACGGTTAGCAAAATTGTTACTTATTTCAATAATAATTTTAATACTTTCTCCTAGTTGGAAAGTATTTTCCTTTATATTGTATTTCATTTGTTTTTTTTTTGTTATTATTAATGTTACCAATTTGATTTCTTTTTTTCTAATTCAGATGTAGATATGTTTCTGTAGGCACAAAGAGAATCGCTAGCGTTGCAGATGCTTATTATGATTTTTCGTTTTTAACGCCACATTGTAAGTCTGCCCGTGTTATTTGAAAACTCTGATATTTATTTCGAAAATAGCTTAACTGCCTTAAAAAAATATAATAGTTCCTTGTTTTTTTTTTTTCGAAGTTAAGACATAACAATATTAATAATTAATACATACCTTAAATATTGAATGTAAAGTAATCCTAGTTAATGTTAGTTTAATGCTTTTTGACTAACACTTTTAATTAAATATAATATAGATGCATTTACTTGCGTGGGTGACCTTAACCGACGGACTTTGACTCATGGTTTTGCGTCGTTTCATTATTTTCAAATTATATACATGGGCGGCTTTCCCTACTTGGTGAACTATTTTCTACTATTTGCGCTTTGATTAATCCCACTCGTTAAAAACAATACTATGTCTATAGCAGATTATAAAATGATTTAATTAAAACCTGAATATATAAATATTATTGACCAAAACTTAAATATAGATACATATATCAAATAAATTCAATGTTAGTCTGTATACAACTATATGTTATCGGAAAATTGAAAACGCCATTAGTTTTAAATGAATCTATCAAATTTCATACCTAAAATATAAAATAACGAAATATTATGTTTACTGTTCACATTTTTTTATGCTGACTGTACAACGTAATCATTTTTTTTAATTTTAAAATGCGATCTCTGTTTCAAGCTTCAATTTAAACTAATTAAATTATAATCGATAAAAAAGTACATTTATAATAAATAATCAAAAAAATGGTGCAGTAATTTACGATCATCGAATAATATTAAATGTTAAATGATTTAACTGCAATCAATATATCAGCTTCTAAAATCTTACGATATAGTAATATCATACTATATAGATAGATAAATAATTAAAAAAATATAGAGATATCTTTAGTCCATCCCACGAATCAAACTCCTAAGAAACAAAATACTCGCACCTCATTGGTTGATAGTATCTGATAGAATAGAATTCAGCCAATAAGATGTTCTAAAAAGTATTTAGCTAAAGAATATCACGCGTATTAACCAATGAGGTTTCAGGGATTTTCCTTTGGGAGCTCGTGTCGTGGAATGGTTTTTATCTTAGTACCTCATTTGTCCATTGATTTACAATATTAAATTGACAGTTGGTATTGGTTCTTTAAAAGGTTTCGGCATAATAATATACACGTAATTATTTGCACGTATTTAATAATTGCTTTATAAATGTAACAATTTTACGAACAATGTGTATGGTGTTGCCGGGTTAAATAATTTAAGAATAATTATATTTAGATAGTCCTATTAGGTTTCTTTTAGATGTTAATAGAAATGATAGCCAAAATGACATTGAAAAAAATATATCAAACCGTATATGTATATACTATGTTCATGAGTAATGTTATTATACCTTGTACAATCGGACTTATAAAAATAGACATTTAATTAAATCCATACTTCATAAAAAGTTGCGTTTACACAATATAGCTCAAACATGATAAAGAAATATGTGGAATGTAAACGCGCCTCTATTTAAAAAAAAAGTATATTTTTTATTCCAGAAATATAATGATATTTTCATGTACGTAATATTATATGTTATTTATTGTAATGTTTAAATAAATGTGTGATTATTTCGATATTTAGTGCAAATTTGTTATTTTTTGTCCATTCAAGTTGTTGATCATGTCGATATTCTATTAAATTTATTATTAATATACGCTTTGAATTATATCATTAAATATAATACTAAATGAAAAAAAAAAAAACATCTTTGAAGAATTCTATATAATACCATAAAATAGTATAAAATGTTTAGAGTGCTGAATTTTACGCTGTAATTAAAAATATCTCGGCAATAAGATTACAAAGCTTGAATATAATTAACACAGCTAAATACTATGAAAATTAAATCAGAATGTAAAGAAACAAAATATATTAAATAACGTTACATTAAAACCTCATACACTAAACAGGACACTGGGAAAGTTTTTTCTGTTGTGGCAACTTTTGCCAGTTCAATAAACAGCGTAAAAGAACTTTTTTCAAGAAGGTACCCTTCCACAGACCCTCAGAGAAGTCTATTCCATATTTAAAATTGAAGCTTGTGTCTTATTGCCGTTAAAAAAAACTGTTATTAACATTCCTCTGATAGTTACTTTGTTGTTGGAATTAAAGTATGTGGTAAAGGTGAAAAGGGTTTTATTTCTAGCATTACCGTCTATCATTAACTTAGTGGGAAATATTCGATTTTTTCTTTGCATTGAAGTGAATGATTGTTATTATAAATAACTGCCTTTATTAAAGCTAATAAGTCAATTATCAACACTAGACAACACTAAACATTATTTGTGTGTCTGTTCGGGGTAATCATCAAAATGTTTCACAATATAAATTGACCATTACTTTTGGCATATGAAAGGTAATTGCTTATGCTTATATTATTATGTACATTTATACACGAAAAATTGGGTTGTAAAGAGTTGGCTTTTAATTAATATTGTTAATTTTATTTTATTACTGTTGTATAGTGCCAATATAACTACAGACTCAAACATTATTTCCTAGGTTCAAAGAGCAATAAATAAGCTATGGTTAAATTTTTTAAGTATTGATGTTTATGGGTGTGGTGATCACTTACTCCTATAACCTATAGCATAAAAAAAGTACAAATTTAATGAGCCAAAGCCAGGGGACTGCTTATCTAATAGCGTAATTAGATTTCATCTTTAATTAAGGTTATCTGTACAGAAAATTTGTGAATTTGCAAAAAAAGGCGAATGTTTGTTTCGAAAAAAATAAAGTGTACATTGAAAATAAAATATCTTTATTTTATAAAACATAATAAAAACAAGTTATGCTCAATTATCACAGCTGTCTAAAAATGATAAATAATATTCCAACTTCTTGATAACTTTCTTAACTTTGCTTAAATCTATATTGGGTAAATGGCTTTGGTTATGTTCAGGGAATTTCCTAGAAAATGTCCCTTTATTTGTACTGTTATCATTAACATCTGTTTTATTTCTTTTGCAAAGTGCTTTTGCATCTGTAAATATTTGAATGATGTGAGAGAAAGTTGCTTTATTGTAATGCAATTTATTTTCTTCACTCGGCCCTTGTAATATTTGTAGTGTGTCATTTCTCATCACATCTAAGCTTGCTTCATCTGTTTCTATTAATTCACTCTGAAAAAATAAAATAGATTTCATTTGTAACACTAGTATATTGTATCAAGATTAGTTAAATTTCAATGTTGGTTCTCAAGAAAATAGAGATTGATGTCAAAGTTGTTTTGGGTTTTCCAGGTGATTTATGAGTTCATCTTTATCAATCCAAGCTCTCTTGGAGGGAGGAAAACTGGCCTGGCTTAGTAATTAAAACGCCTGAATGAATCTGGTTTCAACACCAGGCAAGCATGACTAGATTTTCATTTTATATTTCATCAAATGCTTGGTGGTGAAGGAAAAAATTGTGAGGAGAGTTCCACCAAACCTCAATTGACCTGCATGCTCCAAAAAATTCACCTTAAAACTAGATTCTTGACATATTCTCCTCAAGTATCATTATTTTCCTCTCTTGTGTATTGCAAAATAATATTATTAAATATATATAAATACTTCACTTACTTGTAAACACCGCTGTGCCACAGATTCTACTGCCGATTCGGGATCCTCAAAGTTATTATTGCAATTTAAATTAGTACATATTTCTAGTAAATAAGAGGCTGTTTCCAATGGTTCTATTTCACCATTAAAATATCTCATGACAAAAGCATAAGAAGCTACAACATTTGCCATGTTAAATCTTATAGCTGGTGATGGTTTGACTGTCTGTAAAAAAAAGTATATATTAAAAATTAAAAACATTTTTTTCATTCCTTTGCCATTACTTTAAATGTGGGATTTTTTTGTGATTCTTTGTGTTTAAAGTTAAGTAAATTCAATTTTAAGACCTAACACTATCATAGAAACAAATGTCATTATATTTTACTACATTGTTGTAAACACTTATAATAACAATAATATTAAATATGTTTTGCTATGAAATAAAGCTTACAGTGAGTGAAGTGAACTTTGGTACAGATTTTATTGCAGGGCATTTCTTTAATGCTTCTGTTTCTTTCTTTGATTCTTCTACATCTTCTACAAGTTTTTTTTCTTTAGTAAAGGACCACCATGGCTCCCACTGAGGTATTATAGCGCCGACATCACCTTGATTGAGCATCGCTTCAAAATCATTTCTCTCATCTTCTGTTAGTGCATTCCAAAGAGCATCTGGGTCGTCTAAGTTTAAGTCTTGTATTCTAGTATGTAAATCTATTTCAGAACCGTCATCAGAGTCTATTTCTTCGATATTTTCGAATTCATCTATTTCATCATCCTCATTCTCATGCATTTTTTTCAATATGTCAATCATTTTGGCTTTAGCGTCGTCACCAACTTGATGTGATGCTAGTTCTTCGTTAACGTACTCTCTGTAAAAACTTTCCGAGCATCCTTCGTGTTTTTCTGATTTGTAGCAATCGAGTGAGCAGTAGAACACTTCGCATCGTGGACAGCAGTACTTACTTGGTTTTGCATCGCATCTGCAATTTATATTAATTTAGCAATTGTGATATGTACTAAGGACAGGGCGAATATTAAATGCCTTTACATAGAAGATATAATGATACTTACAATCCACATAACCTTGTTTGTTTTGATTCAGAAGATTCTTTCGACATTTTACACTAATTATGCTTACAATTTGATTTCTTATACCAGGATTTTTATGAAAATTTATCTAATATTATATTATGTTAAAAAAATAGTGTCTTTTTAATAATTTAACATTTTATTCAAAGCCGATAAACAATGCTACCAAATTATAATCTAACTTTGACAATACATAACAAAATCTGTTGTTAGTTGTCAACTTGGTTTCTGTTAAGGTGTCAAATGAATATTGGAATTTCTAAACTGATATTGTAATAGTAATATTTTATTTTGCATTATAAGATCACAAACACTTGTTGAATAATTTCATTATAATGAGTCAATTATAAATTCCTTTATTATCTACTTAAAAGAGCATTCATTTAATGTTTTGATTGTAATGAAATTGCTTTAAGCTTGTGATACTGACATTGACATATTATCTTGAGTTGTTTTTGTTGTGACTTGTGACAACCTTAAACAAAACAACAAACGAAAATTGAGTTGTTGCTTAAATAATAAATATAATAATTTAAAAAGAAGTTTGAGTCTTATCAATTATAATGTAATGAAAAGATTATTATAGTGTGTTTAACACTATTATTTTGTGATAGTGAGATATTTTTAAAACTCGAAATGACGGAGCCAGAAATTGTTTATGACTTTTATGGAGTTTACCTTCTATATAACATTAATCCAAAATTTAAAGGACGAACTTATATTGGGTACACGAGAGATCCAAATAGGAGAATTATGCAACATAACAGAGGCACTTGGGCCGGCGGAGCTCATCGTACGAGTAACAGAGGTCCTTGGTAAATTTTGACTTGTATTTTCACATTGGCTTTATTAAAGACTAAATATATGTAAACTTAGACTTACATATATGTAATACAGATTTATGTTTTTATACAGTTTAAATCAATTATAATTCTTATACATTGCATTAATATATGTCTTGAAGGAGCCTCCAAAATATTTGACTAGTAAAAGACATTCTTAATTTACTTTAAATAAAAAGTTGATATTGTATAATATTGATATTGTATTGTATAATAGTATACAATTTCATTATTTTAGGAAAATGGTTTTAATTGTTCACGGCTTCCCAAACAACATCTCAGCCTTAAGAGTAAGTTATTTAATTTATTATTTTCAATGTAATAAACTTACTCTCATACATTACCTTATTTTACCTTATATATATTATGTTAATATTTTTTTACTAATTGTAGTTTGAATGGGCATGGCAGAACCCAAATAAAACAACAAGACTGCAGCATCTCGACTTGAAGAAAATACCTCGAAAAGAAACTGAGTTTCAATTTAAGTTAAGAGTTTTATCTGAAATGCTCAGAGTTGGCCCTTGGTATCGATTGCCTCTGGTGATAAGGTGGTTGGAAAATGACTACTTTGAAGAATTTCCAGTAAGTTTGTTTTATATTTCTTTATCTTGCAAAGAGAATTATTATCTAAATTGATAAGTATTATTATATATAGTATTGCTATTAAGTCCCTAAGTGGACATCAATATATGAATATAAGTAGTAAGAACTTAAAATTTTCTATAAAATCTGTTAAATCCAACACAAATAACAATAGTCAACAGTGTCTGCTATTATGAATAAAAGGAAAAAAGTGTTGCCTGCTAATAAATAATGTTCATAGATAATTTTTATTTATTTTCAGCCTGAAAGAATACCTCCAGATCATATGATAATCTGTCATGGTCCAATAAAAAGTAGGAACCTCAAGGTATCCAAACCAAAAAATACAATAGTACCTACTATAGAATGTTTAATATGTTCTGAGCCTTTGAAATGTACTGAAAAATTGAGCTGTACAAATTCCAATTGCAATTTAGTGGCTCATATATGTTGCTTGGCCGAAATATTCCTCTCTCCCGGGGAGTATATACCTATAGCCGGCCATTGTCCATTTTGCAATGTAAAACTAAAATGGGGTGACTTGATAAGGACAATGAGAGGATGTAACCAACTGACCACAAATGAAGGGGTTGAAAAGGAAGTTGAGGATGAATTAGATGAAGACATATTATGTACTCAAGATAAGGGATTTGTTGATAATCCTTCTTGGTTCCTTGATTGTAATGAAGACTTATGACATATTAAATATTTGACTAAAATATTTTTTTTGTTTTTGCTTTTGGAAAATAATATATAATAGAAATACTTGAATCTTGTTTATAAAATAAGACACAACATCATATATGTTACTCTGATCAAAATGTAAATAGCTAAAGCACTTGTGTTATGGAAAATGAAAAGTAACGACGGTGCCGAAAACACCCATTCCCAAGACAAAATAGAAAAGTAACGATAATTGTCATTCGGCCGGGAATCGATCTCGGACCTCGAAGTGGCGTACCCATGAAAATCAGTGTATGTACACATCACTCGACCACGGAGGTCGTCGTTTGCTAATAACGTTATGTACTTTAGCTGATAATCGAAACTAGGTTTTTGGTTTTCAGTTGGTCGTCATGTAGACCATTTGATAAATGTTCTCTTTTTAAAAACATCTATTGAATTTTACATTTTAGTATGTGGGTCTTGTGCATTCAAATCAAATCAAAATAAACTTTATTCAGTGAGCCTTTACAAGCACTTTTGAATAGTCATTTTACAATTAAGTAAAGCTACCACCGGATCGAAAAGTAGATTTTACCGAGAAGAACCGGCAAGAAACTCAATAATTACTCTTTTTCAACATTTGAAAACTACAGTCATGCTAGTAATATAAACCTGTTCCATCTAATCTGTTAACTCTAATTTTGGCGCCGGTGACTGACTATACAAACTAAATATTGTAATTTTATGAAATTTGCCGCCCAATAAAAGCTTGTTTTTCTTAAGTCGTTGTAGTTCCGTTAGTAGACAATCTTCAAACCCGCACAAGCACCAATGCTTAATTTGCATTTATAATTTATTTCGTATCCAGCGCTGAACGAAAACTCCGTGAGGAAATCTGGATAGGTCGGATAAAAAAACCGTCACCAATATCCCACCAATACGCATTACGCATTGAAGCAGTTTGGTGTGGTAAGCTCAAAAAATAGCCGAGGCCTTAGTCATGTGGTAAATTTACAATAATCGTAAATTTCAACGGGAAATTATTTCTCTTTTTCTATAATCAAGTAAGAATATTTTTAAAACGAAATCACACCAACACGTTATCATTTATTGGACCGTGAACGCATATTTCATTGTTTTTTATTTATTTTTACTCTCACGTTGACACAGATTACCTTTTTTTATCGAATAGCAATTATTTAGTGCGTTCTCAATAACTTCGCGATTAAGTCACGTCTCGCATGAATGCAAATACTTTCACTGGCATCAGTAACGGGTAATCGGCCATATAAATATTCAGTTAGGCTTGGAGAAGACGATAATATCATTAAGATCTTTGGTTTTTCTATTTATGTGTCTAGTCTGTCAAAGCTGATAATGCTTCGTAGAATATAGTGGCTAACAATTGGTCACTAAACACACGCATTCTTGTAAATTATTTTGACGTTTGGCAAATTTCCATCTTGATGTCCGAAAATCCACAACAGCGCGATTTCTTAGACATTTTCTGCCTCGCACAACCACTTTGTGGAACCAGCTTTCGCCGGCGGTTTTTCCGAACCGATACGACATGGGAACCTTCAAGAAAAGAGCGTACTCCTTTTTGAAAGGCCGGCAACGCACCTGCAAGCCCCCTGGTGTTGCAGATGTCCATGGGCGGTGGTAGTCACTTTCCATCAGGTGAGCCTCCTGCTCGTTTGCCACCTATTCCATAAAAAAAAAATGTCAAACTGAGCTATCTCTCACTCCAAAGCACTATTAAGTATTATTGTATCGTTTTAGGTTATGGGTTAACAGAGAGCAGTGCCGTAATTAGCCTTTTCTGTGCCCTACTTAAGGAGACCCTTTGCCTATTTTATTGTCTCACTGACTGAAACTTAACCGCAGGTTAACTACTGCAAATGTGTAGCTCATTAACGATGAACACAAATACGCTCTTGCGCTGTCTAAAAAATAAGCGCAATGTATGTTTTTAATGATACTCGCATGTAAGTACGTTTGTATTGGAATCGAGTGCTAGGGGCTCAGAGAGCAAAACGAAAAAACAATAGTAGCCCAGTCGGTCTATACTTGCGCCCCCGAGAGTCTACGCCCTGTGCTTGGGTACCGATGGTACCGCCCTATTTACGCCACTAACAGAGAGTCTACTACTTTTGTGTCCTTCAAATTAAATTAAGCCTGCAATCTCGACCGTACCGTTCAATCTCCATCGTGTCTTCTCCATCTCACGTGACATTGGCTAAATAAAAATTTAATAATAATAAAGCACAACTGAAACCTATTAAACTATGAATTGAATCGAAGTTAATAAATTCATTTGCATAATTGTATGTCTAAATTATTTTGTAGTGGTATACTCTATCTAGAAATATAAATTATCTAAAATTAATAAACTACACAAAATAACTGGCGATCATAAGAAGTTTTACAATAATTTTTATATTAGCCTACATTTTTGCGAATATACTGTAAAACTTTATATAATATCCAAGTTATTACATTGAAATAATTAATAAATAATAATAGAGAAAGTTTATTTTATTTTGGATAGTGAGTCCTCCTTATTCAGTAATTAATGCATGTTATTAAATAACGTTCCATTTTTGAAGTTTATATTAATAAAAAACAGGGTCTCCATTCTCTTTTAAAATTCCAAGATTTAATTTCTTTACTTAACTACGTAAGGATAATAACCAAATTCGCATTATGCTTAATAAGGAACGCCGGTTAAGGCTTTTTATGATAATCTTTTTTATATGAATGGTACTCAAATGAATTTAATTTCCATAAAAGAAATAGGTGGTAAGTTCAGCGTGGGTAGACCAGACTTAACATAATAGTTCTGGTTGAAAGTAAACGGTTTTTTTGGCTTCTCAATCTGATGTCATTGCCTCAATTTGATCACAGGCTCAGATAATACTTATATTGATATATGTCGTTCATGTTCGTCTATCAAAATAAAAAATATTATTGTTTCCAATGATTCAGATATTACTTTAAAAATTTATATATAATAGTTCAATAAATTGAGACATATAATTTTAAACTTCACGCTACACTAGTTCAGAGAACTATAAAAGGTAGTCGTTGTCATAGATTTTCCTTTAGTTTGAATTTATAACAACTTTATATTGCCATAGGTCACTTTTTACTACATGTGCTATTTTCGCATATAAATATAACCTTAAAATATATACATTTTTAAGGTAAATAAATAGACAAAATGACATATGTGAAACAAAATATATTTTCAGTCAAAATGTGTTCATAATTAGTAAAATAAATTACTACATCTACCAGGTACAATAATAAATAACGAATATAACATATTTCTTTACATGAATAGGTACACTTAATAAATAAATAAATAGTTGATTGAGCACATCTCCTAATGAATTTGACGTATGAAATAATAAAGTCTGTAAATAATAAAATTAAAACAATAATTTTACATTTCAATTCTTGATCATTTTGCTGTATAACGTCGAATCATACATCATACAAAAATAAAAAAATGAGCTATTGCTTAAAGATTAATTAGATTATGTACATTTAGTCATTATACTAGTAAATAACCTCTGCAGTAATTATAAAATTAAACAATTAAATGCATTTTATTTGGTATCAATTTGTCTATATAATAATTTTAAATAATACCTAACGATTAATTAGAAATAAATATTTAATACAAATACTCAACAAATTCACGGTCGTCATCAATAATCACTGAAGATGTCATCGTCATCATCATCGAAGTCATCGTCGTCATCAGCTCCCGGCGGAACGAGAGCTCCGTTCAACACTTCACTAATTGGCTCCTGGAAACCCATCGCTTTAGCCAAACCGTAAACGACTCTCATCACCAATAACCTTGTAAAGTCAACTGGTGTAGTCTCCTTCCTTTGTAACGTAAGCTGTTTCTCAGTCGGATAATCCATTTTTCTTTTCTTCATTTCACACAATGTAAACACACAAAACATCATGACGAAAAATAAAATATGGCGCCCCATTTTACGTTCCCGCCAAAATTTACGTCAACTTTTTTTTTTTTTTTTAAATAAATTGTAATATAGCGTTGTTTTTAAATCAAATGCATAATTTGTAAAGTTTAATACGAGCTCGTAACCAACTAACGGACTGTAGTCGCTCGAGCGAATGAATACTCAGTAGCGTGTAAGCAAGACTGTCACCGTCAGTGTGTCATTCCAATAAGTATATGGATAACAGAACTCTTAAGACGTGTGGGTTTGATTATATAGTTTACTGTTACTTTGGCCCAAAGCGTGAAAACGTCAATATTAAGGTACGCTGGTCCCATGGCGGTATGTGCAGCGACTTAACCTTAATGACATAAAAATGTAAGGCTAATTTGCATTAGGTTTTAATCAACGAATTAAATTATAATGAAACAAATAAATTTTATTCTTCTGACAAGATTTTAAAATTTATAAATAGTTTTTATACTTTTAAGAACCTTATCGAAACGATTTCATGTCTTTGTTTAACTATAGGCCAAATCTAGGTGTGCGAAACACATTTAATGTCGCAGACATTATTTTGTATTGTTATAAAGAAATGCTTTTACAGTCTGTACCGTTGCTACTATATGACATAAATGAAACATTGCGGCAAAAAGTCTGAATATGTTTTTATTATTTACGAGTGTACAAACAAAAAATAAGTATAGAATTGGTGATTACGTAAAACAATTTTTGAATTAAAATAAATAACAAGTTTGCATTTTTATTGAGGAAATAAACGTTACAATTAAACTATTATTGCGAGGCCACCAATTAAGGTAAACCATTACATGGGAATCTCAATTATATTTTACTGCAGCATTAAATACTTGTACTTCTGTTTTCGGCTTGAAAGATTTCTAATCAATGATACATTTTGACACACTTCTTAATTTGGTTTTCTAAGGCGTCCCATAGACTAACTACTTTTTTAAAACTATACTCTACGCTACGCAAAAGAGCGCAAGTTTTCCGACTGTGTCTAAAAAAAAGATATATGTTGACATGGCTGTCATTTGTTATGCTTCTCTCGGTGAAGTCTTAGGTTTTGTGCAAGCCCGCCCGTGTAGGTATCAGGTGCTCTACTATTAAACAGTACCGCTATATAACAACAAAAAAAGGATGAGTGAGTCAGTGTAACTTACAACGGATATAACATATATTGCGCCACCAATGTTGGTTTTGCAAAAGAGATGTAGAGAATGGTTAATACATATTATCTATGGGCAGAATAGTAACCAATCAGTTAAACTTTTGTTTGCATGGAGGATGAAATAAGACACAATTTCTTATTGTGAACCAAAGATATTTGATGTTTCTTACAATATATTCAATAAAATATGTCGATTGATGGATAATCGGCTATTTGTCATTAAGTGGCTCATTAACTTCCTAACAAAATGCAGTTTTTTTTTTAATAACAAGAGCAATATTATTTGACTTAAGACCACAACAATTCAAACATTTAGCTAAGGTCATTGTTTTTATATGCGTTTAATATTTATATAAGAATACGTTTTACGCTTTGAATATCTTCCTACTAATGAATACGTATTATAATGATTGTTTAAGGTTTTTCCCGCGTATTTATTTAACATATTTGATACGTAATCATTTGTTATTTATAATCGAAATGATAAAATTTATAATAAGTTTTTTTGGTACGGAGACGAAATCTTAAAATATTATTATTAATAAATAATAAGTTCTAGAATTTTCTAGAACTATAGTGACATTTATTTAAATATAAAAAACGTGTGTAAGTGCCCTAAGGTCGGGTGAAAGTAATGTATCTGGCACGTAACCTGGTTCGATGACATTCTTAAAATAGAATCAGAATCGCATACAGAATGCTAAATATCATAATTATAAGTACCTTAATAATTATAAAAAATAATTTAAGTCATGTACTTTCAAAATAAATGTAATCACCGTCTACATGCTGAAAAATAATTTTAATGATTCTGGTAGTAATTTGGTTGTGCTAGACAGAATTAAGCCGGTTAAGGCGGCATGGAGTTAATACTTGCTGACTTCGAGGCAGGATATAATACATACATGTATAATTGTATTTTGCTAACATGACTTAGTTTTTTTTATATGTTGAAAAAGAGTAACTACTGAGTTTCTCGGCGGTTCTTCTCGGTAGAATCTACATTCCAAGTCCTGTCTATTAAAGAAAACGCATCACGTCCGTTGGGTCATTTTAAAGATCTAAGTATGTATATAGACAGATCGGTAAGCGACTTTGTTTTACACTATGTAATGATTAAATACAACAGGTTTAGCAAAGTTTTGAATGGTCGAAGTGACTAGTGTTTAGAGTAGTCTGTTGTTGGTTTCGATAAGGAAAATTTAAATGATTTGTATCTACGACAATGCAACATTTCTAACGTTAGGAAAAAATATATAACTCGTTGCTGGCACTATAAATTATAAATATATAAATGTAAACCTTTTTAAAAAGCTTAGTAAAGTAAAAAGTAAAGTAACAGCCTGTAAATTTCCCACTGCTGGGCCAAGGCCTCCTCTCCCATTAAGGAGCCATTAAGGAGAGGGTTTGGAACATATTCCACAACGCTGTTCCAATGCGGGTTGGTGAAATTTGGGAGAATTTCGATGAAATTAGACACATGCAGGTTTCCTCACGATGTTTTCATTCACCGCCGAGCACGAGATGAATTATAAACACAATATATATATAGTGGTGCTGGCCTGGCCTTTTAACCCGAAATCATCGGTTAAGATGAACGCCTTCTAACCACTGGGCCTTCCCAGCTCAAGCTGAGCTTATAAAGCTTAGGTACTTCGAAATCATTAGGTATCTTATTTTTTAAGGTAGTCTTTCAAATGGTGCCAAAATTTTCTTTCCATCTGAAGCATGGCTGGTTTGTGCACAATGGCACTATAATAGGTAGTCTTTAACCTTCGGACATACTTTTTTACTATTTATAGTATATTTATTATATTTAATATTAATATTTTCATTTGTTTTATTATATTAATTCGATTTTTCTTTGTAAAATTCTTAATCAAATTCTAAAGATCAAACGATCCGATGTATACATTTTTATAGTGTGTTTATTAGGAGAATTGAATAAAATTAATCATAAATTAAAATAATATCGATATTTTATGCTCTTGTTTAACCTTAACCCACTTATAAAATATACTAAATAAAAAAATGTGTGTTATGACATTTTGTTGTTTGGAAGTTTTATCTTTGATATAGGTATAGTACGACACGACTTAGATGTATCATCGGCAAAATTCGAAAAAACCCATCACATCCGAATTAAATACGCTATCCCAAATTATAAATAATTATTTCTTATGTGAATATGATCTTTACGCAAACCAAATAACTTGTAATATCATATGACCTAATAATATATTCGTCAATTTGACAAGTCGATTTCACGAGAATCTATAGCGATGAATAGCGTCGTATGCGCGCCATACGACGCTATTTTTGTTGGTTGTATAAATCGACATTCGTCGGTTATATTAAATTTACCGATGCTACGTCTAAATTGTGTCGTACTATACAAATTTTTTGTTTGAAATTCCCTTAAAGATTCAATGATATAGCAATTCTTGCTAATATCTTACCATAATTCTTGGTCGAATTTGATACCATACCATAGGTATGGTAAGTGATAATCGCCGCTGTAAGAAGTATTACCTTACACTCCACACAAACAATCCAAAAAAAAAAACATCAAAATATTCTTTAGTCAGTAGGCTTTTTCAAGCACTTTTGAATCGTCATTTAAGAACTATATTAAGTTAAGCTACCACTTTTTGGGAATTTAGATTCTACCGAGAAGAACTAGCAAGAAGCTCAGTAGTTATTCTTCAATAGTTACTCTTTTTCGACATTTAAATATACAAAGTCATTTTAGATAAAAACAGTTATATATGTATGTAATATATCCTGCTTAGAAGTCAACAATCAACAACAACAACAATGAGATGATATCCCTCTTGTGCCTTTTACAATGGATTACCTTTCTTTCAAACCAGACGCAGCAACACTGAGTGCACTGTTTGACGATAGAATATGTGATGAATATGAGTACATACCCAAAAGGACTTACTCAAAGCCGTTGAGTTCCAATTGGCCCAGGATAGAAATTGAACTCAGACCTTTCGGATCTGTAGCCTTATAAGCTAGGTACGAATTAAATTGGTTTTAAAACTGGTTTTACGAGAAGCGATGTGTATCTTGCAATATATAATAGCCAGGTTCAATATTATACGTGCGTGAACTATTGGCATTTAGGAAGCAACAATGGCATATAAAGGTATATGTCCATCACTATTGCAGTTTATTACGATACTATTTTTTTTTTATGGTATAGATTGACGGACGAGCATATGGGCCACCAGATGGTAAGTGGTCACCATTACTCATAGACAATGACGCTGTAAGAAATATTAACTATTCCTTACATCGTCAATGTGCCACCAACCTCTGGAACTAAGATGTTATGTCCCTTGTGCCTGTAATTACACTGGCTCGCGATACATTTTATTAATGAAAATTGGCTCCAAAATTATATTACAATTTTACTCGATTACAAAAAAAATAGTGTAATGTTTTCAAGGTTTGCATGATATGTATAATAAGTACATATGTGAGTTTTTTTATACCATTCTATCTTAAAAATGATAAATTAAATATTTGTTATTAATTTATTTGGCTTAAAAATCATCACAGATTTTCGATTATAATTTAAAAAAGCTTTTTTAAATTATAATGAGGTAAATTATATTCATCGTGTTTCGATTTTAAAATAGGTAATCAGTATGTTTAATTTAAATGTTCCAGTGCTTCGGCGTAATGCAGTATTGTATTTTCGGTGCGGGTAAACAATATAATGTAATGTAAAATGAATACAAGGATTTTTACATTCAATTGACTTTACATCACTTCTCACTTTATTGTAAATCACACAGAGAAAATTAATAAATTCAACAGGGATCCAGCTTAAATGAAACAGGCGTACAATTTTGACGTTCTTATAGCTACATAGCCATCTCTTCAATTAAATTTTGTACCTAATTAGAAGAATCCAAAGTGTTTATAAAAGCTTATTCCAAAATATATATGTACTTTTTTGATATGCAAAAACTACATCTAGATTATTTTACGTTGTTTTCAGAATATCATTTAAACTTAAAAATCTCCTTGGGAATGTGAAAGTTTATGTTGCGCTTCAAAATTACAAAAATCTGTCCACGTTTGTGTGGTCAACGTGCATTGACGTTAACAGGAACTCATCTGTAATGAGATCTTATCTACAGAAAATATTAAAATTATTTGTAATTGATCGTGACTCCCTGAAGAACTACAATACATAAATAAATAAATTGTCATCTGTTTAAGTGGAATCCTAACGAAAATTATTGTTTCTAGTAAAGCTTTGTCTTCTCTTGGTATAATAATGTTAAGATTAGATGTATATTTTTAAATTAAATTAATACTACCCTCATACAATAGGAGTCTAATATCTATCATCATCATCATGATCGGCCCTTTTTTGCCCACTGCTGGACATAGGCCTCTCCAAGTGCACGCCACTGTGGTCTTTCTCCGGCCTAATATTTGTACTAATATTATAAATGTGAAAGTAACTCTGTCTGTCGTCTATCTTTCACGACCAAACCAATGACCCGTTAAAAAAAAATTGGCGTGAACCAAATTTGAATTCCATGAAAAGACATAGGCTACTTTTGCCTAATACATGATAACCAACCCCTAAAACGCGAACGAAGACGCGGGCGGCAACTAGTTTTAGATATAATTGACTGATACTTGAAATTACTATTCATTTAGATGACGCTCTTGATCATTCCTGATGGTAAGTATTGATGTTGCCTAAAATAGAACAGGCTTGCAGAGAAATATTTGATTCTCGATTCGATTATATTAAGACTAGCTGTGCTGTTACCTTGTACGCCTTTGAATTTAAAGAAAATTGTTATAGCTAAGTTACTCCCTACGGCTAGACTATCGGTCTAGCCGTTCCAGAGATTAGCCGGAACAAACAGATAGACAAAAATTGTAAAAATGTTATTTTTGGTATATGTACTGTGTTTTTTCTATTTTAATATTACAAACATACACTCCAATTTTATTATATGTATAGAATGAGAGGATAGCTATGAATTGCAAAACAAAGGTCTACAAATGACGGGTTCTTTGTCTTATAGTTTAAGATTTGCATATCAATACATTGTCCTGACTATCACCCAATGGATTCACATTGTCTGGTCACATGACCTTTCATATTTATAGTTTTAAAGTTACTTTTTAATGATTTAAAATATAAATTAAAGTGTCTTAGATTTTATTGTCTAACAGATACATATTCCGAAATTCTGGGCGCTTGGAAAAGAAATGGAATGGGAATAATGAAGCAATAATGAATGAGTAAAAAGTCTATAACTAATTGAATTATTTGAATTATTGTCTCCGGAATAGACAAAACTTTTGTTTTATTCAGAAGCATCAGGCTTTCTAAAGTATTATTTTTGAACGAAAAATGATCGCCGTGATCATGGAAGTGATGTCATCAGATGAAGTCAGAGATAGATCTTAGTCTTTTGTAATCGACTATATCACCAAAACCAAAAAGACATAATCTTCAATTCTGCTTTCCAAAACTTACGAGACCTTCTCCTCAATCTCTCCCACATCAACAAATTAGGTAGGTACTATTTATCAATGGAGACGCTTTAAGAATACGTAACTCTAATTCGTTTGGATATTTTTGGCATATACGCAAGGTAACATGTGATAAAGATAGAAAGAAAAGGAAAATGGAACTGTAAATTACTGAAATTAAAAAACGTTGACGAAATAGGTTAGTCAAAGTAAGGGCTTGATAAAATCTATCAAGCCAATACACATATCTTTACTCTATTTAACTACGAAAAATATATGTTTATCTAACCGACGTAAACAAAATATGCAAAATAAATATAATGATATTTTTATTACACTACTAAGGTTCTTTGTATTAAAATATGTGCCTTCAAAAGTTTATTACCAATTAATTTGAAAACCTTATTACCCAATTTTTGGCAGTTGCTTCCACGGCCCAATGAATCCGGCCCTGGTCAGCATAAGTGGTCTTGATGTAATATGCTTGGAGTCATTGAATTCAAATTTGTGTTACAGTAGGGCCATAATTAATACGTAATAAATAATGCTATATTTTATTAACATTGACTACATTTCTTTCAATTGATTCAATGTTTTACCTCAATCCAAAGCTGTTTTAGTAGAAAGTGTTTTATTTTTCAATTAAATAATAATCAATTAAAAATTGCTGACTTTAAATAAATGCCCAATATACGTACAATCTTGTTCCTACGTTTGAACTTTCTCCCGTTTTATCAAAAGAAAAAAAAGAAAACACCAGGAGATCAGAAAGCGTACCTATGTTTGTCTACAAATAGTTACATACACACACTATATATCCTGCACAGTTGGTTAGTTTACGTCGCGATCATAATTCGTCAATGAATACCTACATATATCTTGTATATTATGTTAGATTAAATATTTTATGTCGTATTGATGAATGACGAATATTACTCTATTTTGAAATTATCATTAAAATAAATAAGATGTTACTTTTTGATAAGAATGTCTATGAATAGAAACCTTAACTTATCGACGGTATAAGATATTTCTGCACAATGTTTTTGATATTACAATAGAAGAAGTAGAAGAAATATACCTCAACAACAACAACAACAACAGCCTGTAACTTCCCACTGCTGGGCTAAAGGCCTCCTTTCCCTTTGAGGAGAAGGTTTGGAACTTATTCCACCACGCTGTTCCAATGCGGGTTGGTGAAATACACATGTGGCAGAATTTCTATAAAATTTGTTACATGCAGGTTTCCTCACGATGTTTTTCTTCACCGCTGAACACGAGATGAATTATAAAGATAAATTAAGCACATGAATCAGCAGTGCTTGCCTTTGAACCCGCAATCATCGGTTAAGATGCACGCGTTCTAACCACTGGGCCATCTCAGCTCTTAAATATACCTCCGAGGTCGCTTAATACAAAATCTTATTCATTTTAATCCATGACTTTCGATGGGAATATATAACAATGTTTGGTGTCATTTTGTCTTTCAGTCTTCATTATGATAATAGAAAGAGATGTAAAAAGTAAAGTTGTAATCAACTTTTTACTTGTTCAACTGAAATAAAATTTAGAAAATGAAATTTTCCGCGACGACATTTTTTTTTTTAAATTTAAAGACACTGATAGGATTGCGTTATGCTTGAAAATGACATTTAAGGATCGCCTCACACATTACAATCAAGAAATTGATTGTTAGGATTAATTGATTTTGAATAACTGTATCGTTCTTGAAACATAATAAAAGTTCATGTTTCATTTGTCGTTTATTTAAGAAACGTGAAAGTATTACTATAAAATGAATTGTCGTTAGTTGTAACTTCAGTCTAGAAATATCACCGATTGAAAGTACAATGTCAAAGGTAAGTTACTTGCATTATTTAATTATTATCTTGCGGATTCTTTGCGATTTTAATTTAATTTTAGTTATAAATACTGGGTGACGTGACATTTTATTTTATTTAACATGATTCAGAATATATTTATACAATAGAAATGCCACGTCATACTAGCTACTAGCTTAAATTAAATCGTGTAAAGAATAACAATTTTTATTTTTAAATGTATCGCTCAACTGATGGCGATTTATCAGGCTAAATTAATTCTGTTGAATTTATTACTATCCATACAAAAATATTCATTAATCTAGAACGTTTTTTTGATAATTTATATTTAAATTTGGTAATAGAGCTGACGTGGAATCCATATTTCGAAATTCAAAAAGCTTGAATGTTCAGTCAGGTCTTAGGTCAAGATTAAATACTCTTTGGTTGTCATAGAAAAAAAAATCGTTAAAAGTTGCAACATCAGAAGAATCATTAATAAAACAAAAAGTTTAACGAAATTAAATCGGGTTCTAGAAATAATTATCGTCGTTTCTCTAATTTATTTTTTATGTCCAAACATATCGTTTTTTTTTTTAAAACGTCGTTGCCTCGTTCCATAAAGTCTACATGTATGTTATTTTAAATTCGAAACTTGTAAGTAAAATGTTTGCAAACCTACTTCGTACTTACTGCTTTCACCAAAGCGGATAATGCAAGTAACAGATAAAAAAAACTTTAGCGATGTATAACAGTTTTTTTTTCAAGCGAAAGTATAGCAAGCAAATTCCTAAATGCTGTCACTCCTTTTTTATCAATGC
This sequence comes from Vanessa cardui, assembly GCF_905220365.1. Lineage (NCBI taxonomy): Eukaryota > Metazoa > Arthropoda > Insecta > Lepidoptera > Nymphalidae > Vanessa > Vanessa cardui. The sequence goes on along the minus strand of NC_061132.1, from coordinate 13,207,864 downwards.
CTTTTTTGGTGATGAATTTAGGATAGATTATAATTTAGGCCACTAACATAAGTACTCGCTGTCAATTTTATAGTATTCCCAAAAGTTAATACATATATATTTATTCGTAGGTGGCTATTGTTTGTTGTTGCATTTATTTGTTGTAAGAAGTGTAAGGGACTATATTTTCTACTATTATTTGTAATTTAATTATCTCCTAGAAAAATGGGAAGACGATCAGGAAAAAGTGGATTGAGATGAATTGAGTGGTTCTTACTTAAAAAAAATATTAATAAGGAATCAAAGAGGCCTAAATGAATAAATTAAATAAATAAATAATTATTTCCTTGGCACTGCAGTGCCTGTTTTGTTCAGGTGAGGTTGTCCCAAATCCCAATTTTTGTAACTTAAAAGGTTATGCTATTCCTCACAATAGGAAACCTCAAAGAAAGGGGTAGTTTCGATTAAACTGAGGTTTATTCAAATATTTTTGTTGGTTATGACGCGATTTAGATTATAACGTTTATAATATCTTAATCAAGCGCCGAAGAAGAGTTCCGTACCCATATCTGTTTATTGGGAGCCAGGTGGCTAAATAGTTATTTTTTGTATGTAGTTAGTAATCGATCTCATAGCGACAACAAAAATAACGATCTGTGAATACGTTTAATCACTGTTCATGAGATACAATCTGGTGACAGACGGACGGGCTGACGGAGGGACAGCTGAGTTTTAGTAATAAGGTCCCGTTTTACAATTTGATACGGAACCCTAATTATCGTGACTGGTAACGATCAAAGGGACTTCAAATGACTTGTTTGAAATTTTAAATCGATAATGGTGTTAAATTTGCATTATATAGTAAGGCTGACAGCGTAAGAGAGTGTTAGAAAATATATAAATATTTACATGACAATTTTATGTACTATATACTTATCAAAGTGGAAGAGACGTTAATTTCTGTAAAAAATCACACGTTTTAAGAGTGCTTTAGCATGGAACCTGTCGTTCGTGTATAATGTTAGTAAAGTAGTAAAGTAAAGTAACAGCCTGTACATTTCCAAATGCTGGGATAAGGCCTCCTCTTCCATTAAGGAGAGGGTTACCCGAAATCATCGGTTAAGATGCATGCGTTCTAACCACTGGGTCATCTCAGCTCACATATTGTTAGGGATATATAATATTGTTAAAAAGTAATCTGTTTAAATCTTTATTGTCTGCGATTAGTAACAGTACTCCAGTAGTTAAAGTATGTCTCAAGTCCTGAGTTAATTATTAATTATTACTTAATGGTAGTTACTAATTAATTCAGGATTATTGACTAATAATCAGTATATAATGAAGAAATGCTTTGTTTCTTACAATATTTCACTGAGAGCTCTCTGGAGATGTATTATGTAACACTTATGTACTTGCTTATCATATTATATCACACTTATATACATGCTTATTTCATAATTCATTAAGGTTTGTGTAAATTGAATGAAATATAACGTTGATTGTTGAAGATGTCGGAAACGTCCACCCACAGCTTTACTGGCGTCGCGTAAACCAATAGATATATAATGATATTAGTATTTTATGTTATATATTTGAATCGATACCACTGCCTAAGCCTTCACCACGTCTACCAGGAGTCCAGGACGCGTGTTCCCCTCTTATTACCTGGGTTCCTTAAGCCGAGGCGTGAAAAGGCATCTTTTGGGCCAGGATATAGCAAGGGCGACTAGTGCAGCTCATTCTCCCTGAATGTACCGGCCGGAAGCGTGTTTGGATTCCAATATCGTTACCATCAGGTGGAGTGGAGTCATACCTGGTACCTATATATAAATGTATACCTATCTTTATTCAATTAATTCAAAGCCAGGGCGGGTAGATAAATAAATATGATGACAATGACAAGGATGACAAAGAATCAGTGACGTAGGTAAGCTGTGCTGTTCGATGAAACGTGCAGAAGTATCTGATAAAAAACCATACCTAAAACAAATGGTCATAATTAATTTCATCACAATATAAAATAAGATCGAAGTGGGTTTTCATCTGAGTTTGCTTCACCGACATTGTATACACTAAGTGTATCTTTTTTTTGCATCCATAATATCACAAGGTTATTGTTTATTTTCATAGCACAGGTTTTATTGAGCCACAGATAAATAATTGTTTATTTTTATTTTTAAAAATGTGCGTTCGATTTTTAAAGATTTAAAATTCGAAGATACAAAATAACAAAACAGTTTTTTATACTAATCTGATTATCATAGTTCGTGTTATGAGCTTATACGAGTTGTAGGTTTGTCTAACCAGTCCTTGGACTTGCTGCGGTTTTTATAGTCGATATATATGTGCCATCTTAGATGTTACCAGTCAGTTCGGTCGGGACGTTAGATCGATCAACATGCGGTCTTTAGTTTATATATTTACGTTATTTGGATTATCTGTGAGTAAAAATTTGCTATTTAAAACTTTGCTTATTATTCGTTTGTTTGGATATATTAATGGAGTAGATATAGGCTTTTTTATGACGTAGGTATGTTGAATTATATTACGTGTCATATATATTTTATATTTAAATAAATAAATGTAAATAAGTTTAAATGGTATTATATTCTTACTGTGCTTATGAATACACATGGTATTCTCAGTACTAATGTTCCATGCAACTTAATTGGATTTTTTTTTATTATCTAAATGACAATTATGGTTGAAATAAAAATGATTTATATTATGGTATAATTAATTATCATTGCTGATTGCACAATATGGCCATATCTTGATACGAAGTATATGTATATGTTAAAGTGCTATATGTATATGTTTATTGCTAATAAGGAAATAAAAGGGTAAAAGTTATAGTAAAGATAATTATTGAAATAGAAAAATAAGATATATATAATAGTTTTGTCATTTTAATAATCACGTATTAATCATATATCTATTTATTTAAAGTAAATTGTATCTATTTAGAGTAAATAAATTATTAAAGTAAGAAAACGTAAAGTATTTCCCGACCATGGATTTTTGAAATAAGATATTGAATCATTAAGAGATAATATATATATCAATTAAAACTAAGCCAATAAAAGTTTTACTTGTTAGTGTTTTAATTATATATGTATATGTGCTTAATTTGTGTTTATAATTCATCTCGTGCTCGGCGGTGAAGGTAAACGTCGTGAGGAAACCTGCATGTGTCTAATTTCATTGAAATCCTGCCACATGTGTATTCCACCACCATTGGAACAGCGTGGTGGAATATGTTCCAAGCCCCCTCCTTAATGGGAGAGGAGGCCATTAGCCTAGCAGTGGGAAATTTACAGGCTGTTACTTTAAGCCTTGCGGTATTTCAGCAATTAAAATATATGAATTTATTAGTAATTCTCTCAAACTAATTTATTCTTACATTATTTTGATTGTACAAAGCGTGTAACAATGGGGTCGACATACAGGCTGCTCATAAAGGCTCTTTAAAAATACAAGAATAAAAAAAATTACGCCATTATCTCTATTGTATCGTAATATCTATGAAGATCTATGAATTAAAATAAGTATTATTATAAATAACCATTGGTCTAGAGGAAATGTTTGGTATACACTCATTGTTAACACTATGCTTGTTTTAACATTTTGTAAAACAAGTTGAATTATTTTGCTAAACGATCATTACTATTCATCGCGGGCACTCCACACTAACAAGCTTTATATTAAGGATTATTTTTATCATTTGCCTAAATTACAGATTATATACATTTAATAAGTAATTTAAATAAATTGTTTGGCATTATATTAAGTAAAAGTATTAATCAGTGTAATTATTTATCTTAAAGAACTCATAGAATCCATAGCTGAAATTAGAATATACTGACTTTTTTTTTTAATGATCAAAGGCTGCAGATTTTCAGTTTACATAAATGTATGTATTATTGTATTATCTCACTTTTTATTGCGATATTATACTTTATATATATTTGCATGACAATACAAAAAGGAAAGGTACTATTATAAAATGTGATATGGTTACATGTATTATACGCGTTAGGCAATAATTGTAGGGTTAGTAAAAGTCGGTCAATGACCCCGTTTGATTTGCACTAAAGTTTAACCGCCATACATGGTACTGTGAGTGATAAATAATATAAAACAGGTTCCCGTGTGAAAAACTAGACGTGACTTGTTTATAAAATAGACTGTAAGAGATTTATATAGATGAGATGTTATTCTCACAATGGATAATACGTTAAGTCTTGGTATTCATTGTATTGAGTTATAAATTTAACCGGGATAGCTATTTATAGAATATGAAGTTATTTCTTATTACTCTTTTTCAATTATTGGCCTAATATGTATTAATTTATTGACCACAAGCAATTGAACAGTACGAAAGACAATACCGAGGGTGAAGATCATCTATGAAGCATTCGATACTAAAGTTACTTTAATATTTTTTATTGATAAATATATGTAGATAGCGTTGAAATCTATATCTTTAGCGTTAAGATCTCCCAGTAGTGAAAACACGTGAATAACATTTTATAAACATTAAAGTATTTATTAAAATATTTATAGCATCGGCAAAATTCGTTAAACCGATCACATCCGAATTAAGTACGCTATCCCAAATTATCAATATTTATTTCTTATGTAAATATAATCTTTACACAAACGTAATAACTTGTAATATCATTTGACCTAATATGTTCGTCAATTTGACACGTCGATTTACAATTTTACATGCACTTGCTTTCTCTGACGCGGGAATAGCTTCGAATGGAGCGAAAGGGATAGTTCCCTTCTATTGGTTGTATAAATCGGCAGTAATAGTTTTAATAAATTTTCTGAAGCTACATCTAAGTTTTTTCGTACTATACGTAAAGTATATTCCGTAAATAATTTAACAGATCTTCAATAAAATATTAGTTAGTCTTAGACGAATATAAATATTATCTGTATTTATCTGTCACGATGACAGTGAAAAACATCGCGGTGCGCGGGAAGATTAAATATGTAAATTGATATCTTAATATGATGTATTTTATCGAATTTGTAATATTGACTTTCTTAACAAAAATTCTGAAAGTAAAATATATTTTATTTAACATTATTTTTTTTCCAGAAGCTTATATTTCATTTCGTATCTGTCATTAATAATCTTGCTACTGAATTTTAAGCCTGTTCCACACAATGGAGCTGAAATTTTTGAAACTTTGAACACATATTCGATGTCCATTAAAAAAAAGTAATAACTGAACTTTATTCGTTTTAAGTCCTGAATAAATAAAAGATTATTTTTAAAGTGTTTTTAATTGCTATTATTATGATTAAATTATATTTTTATTTTAGTTGGCGGCTGCAAGTCAGGCACCATGTATAGAACTGAACGATGGCAATAGGATGCCGGTCGTTGCTCTGGGGACTGGTCGAGGAACGGCGAGTGAGGTGAGGTATTTTTTCATCTGATTACATTTCATTAGCTTGGCTTTAGTTACCAGTATATCGACACTTATTTGAAGCACAAGTTTATCTACAAAACTTAACATTGCGGGTCTATTAAATTAGAAAAAAAAAAATCAAAATAGAAGTCTACCTCTTCAAAGTACCTTACATTCATTAATAAAAAAAAAACTATCTTCTAATGATTACATTGCAGATAGCGGATTGCCGCTGAAATCACTTAGATTATTTACATATTTAGGAACGGACTGAAAGAGAACAAGAAAACCGAGTCTTTTACTCTTCGTTATCTTTTTTTCTGTCCTGTGTATCAATTAAGATTCATACTTTTTGTACCGTCTATTTGGACAGGGAATCTAACACGTCACGTAATCTGTTATTTCTTTTTTTATTTTATGGAATAGGTTGGCGGACGAGCGTATGGGGCACCTAATGGTAAGTGGTCACCATCACCCATAGACAATGATGCTGTAAGAAATTTTAACTATTTCTTACATCGTCAATGCGCCACCAACCTTGGGAACTAAGATGTTATGTCCCTTATGCTTGTAGTTACACTGGCTCACTCACCCTTCAAACCGGAACACAACAATACTGCGTACTGTTGTTTAGCGTTAGAATATCTGATGAGTGGGTGGTACCTACTCATGCGGGCTTACACAAAGCCCTACCACCAAGTGTTCGGATGACAATGCGTGAGATTTACAAGTGTACACCTGACATCCCCTTCCTTAATCTTAAGGGCAGAGGGCCTAATCTAGAACCGAACCGGTGGTAGACCTTCCGAACCGGTGGTATTTTAACTATCAATAAACACTTCTACATTATTTAATAAAGATTTTTTACTTTGACTAATTACAGTAATTACAAATAAATCAATGTTTTCTTCAATTGCATTTCAGTTTAATTATGACGATTACAATATTGCTTACATTTTTTTTGTTATTATTCCTAATTATAATATAATTATAATATTACTAATCCAAACAGACATAACATACATATATGATGTATTTTTATTTGATATACTGTCGTAAATAATGACATTGACATTTCAATTTATATAAACATATAATCAATGAAAGCATATTACGCTATTTCAAAACGAACCATGAACTTTAAAAGTCTTTTTAAAAGTAAACAAATAATTGATAATTTTATTGCTTTGCTCTTTACTAATTACGTTTTATAATAAAGTAACTTTATTTTTAGATATGGCAATCCCCGTTCTATATAAACATTATACTTACTAATAAAGTACTGTATTAAATATATATCAAAAAGTATTGAACTTTTTTCATTTTCATGTTATATTTCTTAAGATATTTTTTGATAAAATCAATGTTTTACCTCATTCAAATATATTACCAGTTAGAATCATATATGTGTGAATAGTATTATGCGTACTTAATCGTAAAATATTTAAAAATTAAATAAGCTGCAAGAATCTTGCATACATAATTATAATTCCACATAAATGACATTAAAAAAACTTATAAAATAAACATTACTTAACCAGTAGTAATCAGGTGATATAAAATATTTAACCTTGCGCAATTAAGAACGATTTAAATTAAAAAAAAAACTGCAAGAGTGGTGTGTACCTTTTAAATAAAACTATTTATAACGGATGAATCGCGTATATTAATTATTTTTAAACATCCCGACGTTTCGAGCACTTTGCAGTGTTCGTGGTCACGGGCAGACTAAGATGACATTTGTCTATTTGAAGAACAAAGGAAATATTATTAACAACTACCGCCAACGATTATTGCAACACCGCAAAGTGCTCGAAACGTCGGGATGTTTAAAAATAATTAATATACGCGATTCATCCGTTATAAATAGTTTTATTTAAATGTGTAATCATCGCGAAAATTTAAGACAACATGGTGTGTACCTATCTGTATTCATTGTGTTAAACCTTTTTTGTCAAATATACTTTGTTCTTACTCATGAACTTAATATTAACTACAATTTCAAGAAATTACTAGAAATATAAATGCCATTATCATTAACTATAAAAGTACAATACAACTAACTTACAATCTTACAAACTTTCTTCACCAATTTCATCTTCTTAAACGACGAATTAAATGAGAAATTTCCACGCGCAAATTTTACTAAGTTGATAATATTTGGAAAACACATTGAGAATATGAATAAGATTGATGTGTAAATCAAAATATACTATATTCGAGTAGATCTTACAAGCACTTTTGATTTTTTATTGATTACTAGTTCCTGCCCGCGGCTTCGCATTTTAGGGGTTGCTTGTCCGCGCTAGGCAAAAAAGTAGCCTGTGTCCTTGGAGTTAAAGTTTGTTTCAAACAAATTTCTTCAAATTCAATTCAGCGGTTTCGTCGTGTAAGAGCTAGAGACAGACAGACAGAGTTACTTTCACATTTATAATATTAGTATATATTATACTTCCTATCGATTCGGAATGTATATCAGATAACATCGAGGAGAATCGGAAATAAGTCAGTAGTTACTTTTTTTTACAGATTAAATAACTGTTGTGTTAAAAACGTCACAATATATTTCTAAACTATAAAGGAGTATCTATATAGTATCTATAAAGGAGTATCTATATAGTATCTATAAAGGAGTATCTATATAACGAAAACTCACGTTTGCCAAATCGTACTACGACCGAGTTATCTTGCTTATTTTTATTCTGTTGTATTTATGAGTGGGGAGTGGGGTACTGCAAATCAGAAGTATTTTTTAAGGCCGTATAAATAAAATACTACTAATGACTGATTGACTCATACATACTAAAGTTCTATAATCATAATAGAAAAAATATACATTGCAGGTGTATATGCTAATGACATTTTATTGTGATTAATATACAGTTATGTGTTATCGTTGCATAGTCTGTATTGTAATAGGTATTTTATATGTCACTTATCGTTTACAATTATTTATTGAAGAGGTTACACCATCACTTATTATTAAGCAATTCAAATTAACAATTAAGCCTTTAATTCTATGTTGTCTTGATACGTTTTTAAAATAAAGTGATAAAAATCTTGTAAATTATAAATATATTTTTATTTCGTTTCGTCAAATTACTTACTTAGTTATTATGTTTTACTACGGAAATAGTTTTTTTCGTTCGAGATAAGCGTTCATAAAAGTAAAAATCATATTTTTTGGCTTTATATACTAGCAACGAAGTATAAAAACGTTTTTATTTAATCGTGTAATACTTATAATCATTGAGTTTTTTATATTTCTGCTAGCGTATGCGTTAATAGATCGCAAACTATTCTGCCAGTCGAGGCGTCAGAATCAAAACTACATTAGATTTAGGGTTTTATCAACCGACTTCAAAAAGGAGGAGGTTATCAATTCGTCTGTATTTTTTTTTTTTTTTTTTTTATGTTTGTTACCTCATAACTTTTTACTGGGTGGACCGATTTTGATAATTTTTTTTTTGTTTGAAAGGTAGTGCTTCCCGTGGGGTCCCATTTTTTTTTAATTTTTTTCCAATGATGGTATCCGTATGAAAACGACATAAGTCTTAAATTTGCATTATGTACATGCGCGATAAATAGGTGAATAACTCAAAATCACGTTAACCAATTTTGATGATTCTTTTTCTATTATAAAGGATACACTTTAAGGGTAGTTTGGTGAAAGTTTGGTAAGGTTCTGAGCACAGGATCCATGACAAATTAAGAGAACGGGAGGGAACGGAACAATTCTGAGGAGCACGTTAGCAATACTCGGTCGAATCTTTTATTTATGGGTTACTTGGATATTTGAATCACCTTCCGGAACGTGGTTATGTTCATGTAATTGTCATAATCGAATATTATAATCAACTAGCGACCCGCCCCGACTTCTCACGGGTGCAATACTGATACTAAATATACTAAAGAATTTGTTTATTTACGACATCACATTGCAAACTTCTAAAATTGTCAGTGTTTCTTTACTATATTGTTCATTTATTATATATACAAACCTTCCCCTTGAATTATACTATCTATTAAAAAAAACCGCATCAAAATCCGTTGCGTAGTTTTAAAGATATAGGGACAGAGAAAGCGACTTTGTTTTATACTATGTATTGACGGAACTCCTAAACGGCTTACAGTTAGGGTGCGATTTGGGGCATAATTTCTTACTGTCTTTAATCAAATTTTGTGTATATGATGTGATGTCATATGATGCACGACTGTGGCTGACACCGGCTCCAAATATAACAATAACTATAACTACGTTATATAATCGTTAATCGACTTTTAAGTAGTCTAATATTTTTCATTTCATTTTACCTAGGAGGACTCTCAATAAATAAAATTTTAACAAAAAGAAAAACCGACTTCAAACAAAACACTATTTTAAAACAAATGAATATGCACGAAAAAGTAATAAAAATAATTGCGTATTCAACATATTTTTTAGAGTCTTCCTAAGTTAAATGAAATGAAAAATATTAGACTACTTAAAAGTCGATTAACGATTATATCATGTAGTTATAGTTATTGGTATATTTGGAGCCGGTGTCAGCCACGGTGCCCTTGCCCCAACAATCAAAAGAAAGAAGCGATACGAGCCCCTTGATTGATCCAGTATATTATTGTGTAAAAGGTAATTTGTAAAAAACATATTTGTTAAAGTATTCTCGTATTGTTTTTTGATAGATATAATGTAGGGTTTTATTGGCTGACACCGACTCCAAATATAACAATAATTTTAACTACATGATATAATCGTTAATCGACTTTTAAGTAGTCTAATATTTTTCATTTCATTTAACTTAGGAAGACTCTAAAAAATATGTTGAATACGCAATTATTTTTATTACTTTTTCGTGCATATTCATTTGTTTTAAAATAGTGTTTTGTTTGAAGTCGGTTTTTCTTTTTGTTAAAATTTTATTTATTTTTTGATTTTAAGTGAAGCTGATGTTGACTAACTAATTTTTTTTAATATGGATAGATTAAGCGTTCCGTTTATATGAGTCAGAAACTACTTCGAGGACAATTTCAAAGGAAACTTGCGAATAAAGCAAAAATAGACTTTCGAAAATGCGGATTTAATACGTCACGCGGCGTAAACTACAAGGATCCCTCGAAAGAGCTGTAATCGAACTCAGTAAAAAAACTTTGAAAAAGACCAACTATATTTCGTACATCATATGACATCACATCACATACACAAAATTTGATTAAAGATAGTAAGAAATTCTGCCCCATATCGCACCCTAACTGCGAGCCGTATAGGAGTTCCATCACTACATAATATAAAACAAAGTCGCTTTCTCTGTCCCTATATCTTTAAATCTACGCAACGGATTTTGATGCGGTTTTTTTTAAAAGATAGTGTGATTCAAGGGGAAGGTTTGTGTATATAATACATGAACAATATAGTAAAGAAACACTGATAATTTTAGAAGTTTGCGATGTGATGTCGTATATAAACAAATTCTGTAGTATATTTAGTATCAGTATTGCACCCGTGCGAAGCCGGGTTGGGTAGCTAGTTGATTATAATATTCGACTATGATAATTACATAAACATAACTACATTACGGAAGGTGACTCAAATATCCAAATAACCTATAAATAAAAGATTCGACCGAGTATCGCTAACGTGCTCCTCAGAATTGTTCCGTTCCCTTCCGTTCCGTCACTTTGTCATGGATCCTGTGCTCAGAACCTTACCAAACTTTCACCAAATTACCCTTGAAGTATATATTTTATAATAAAAAAAGAATTATCAAAATTGGTTAACGTGATTTTCAGTTATTCACAGTCGCGCATATACATAACGCAAATTTAAGACTTATGTCGTTTTCACATGGATACCATCATCGGAAAAAAAAATAAAAAAAATAGGACCCCACGGTAAGCACTACCTTTCAAACAAAAAAAAAATTATCAAAATCGGTCCACCCAGCGAAAAGTTATGAGGTAACAAACATAAAAAAAAAAAAAAAAAAAAAAAAAAAAAAAAAAAAAAAAAAAAATACAGACGAATTGATAACCTCCTCCTTTTGGAAGTCGGTTGAAAATATGTTAAATATGCCATTATTTTTATTACTTTTTAGTGCATTTTTATTTGTTTTAAAATAGTGTTTTGTTTGAAGTCGGTTTTTCTTTTTGTTAAAATTTTATTTATTGAGAAATGTTTCCATTTAAGCTTTTAGCCTAATTAATTTCAATATCACAAGATATATATTTTTTTGAATAGGTAAGTAGTGGTCACTAATGTTCGTAAACAATTACTCTGAAAGATTAATTATTAACCATATCTTGCCTCGTCAATGCGCTACCAATCTTGAGAATTAAAATGTTGGTCCACTATGCCTATAGTAACACTGGCTAACTCATTCTTGAAACTGCAACAAAGTAATACTGAGGATTGTTTTACTGAAATTGGTGGTAGAACATTTGATAAGTACCTAATCAGTCGGGCACGAAGCCCTACCATCAAGTAAAAGATGATATAGTAGAATGATAGTTGAAAGTTCATCATCAAATAAATAATAATTTAAATAATTTATTATTATCCTTGTTTATTAAAATATAATGCAATAAGTAAGTGTAACGTAAGAAATTGATATGAATTAAATGATTGATGAACTAACTTCATTTGAATGGCTTTTAAATGACTATTCAATTATATTTGAGATGTGTAAATGATTTATTACCAGTTCAATGAACTTTGCTACTGAAGTTATCTTGCCAATATTATTGTTTGTTGTGTTTTGCGCTTAGAGGTCAATGGCCAAGAGTATTGATGACAGATAAAAAACGAGTAAGTATAAAGAGGCATTGACCGAGGTAAAGTTTTTTTGGTACTGCTATATTGATTGAGTTATTGGCCTCAGTGTTTCAATGTACTTTAAATTATTAGTTAGGTATGAGAAAAATATCATTATATAATCATTTGCTTTATTGAATTCTGATGGATCAAATAACTCTACACGAAATTCGAACCTGAGATTGAACGCAGTTGTTAGAGTTACTCTTGCCGTAATGGCTGCGTCTAAAATGATCTGAGTAACGAATACTTATTTACAAATTTAATTCTAAGTAATTATTAAAAAAACTAGATTTCACGATCTGAGAGATTATCAGATATTGGGCAACTTTTGTGCTATGTCACGATATAAGCTATCTATATTCAAAATTTCATCCAAATCCATCGAGCTGGTTTTTAGTGATTGAGTAACAAACATTACTATTACAAGCACTATTTTAGAAGCACTTATGAATCGTCATCTTACTAAACTATAAAACTCATATTGTGGGATTTAGTGTAAAGCTACGGTGTAAGGTTGCGAAACGAAACGGCGTTTCGTATTAGCTGCCGAGGGTTGATATACGTTCTATGAATTTGGTGAGATGACTGGTAACATAGAGCCTACTGAGTACTGAGTTAATGATATATCTTTAGATTTAATGTTGTCTTAAATTTTCGCAATTACACATTAAAATAAAACTAGTTATAACGGATTTGAATCGCGTATATTAATTATTTTTGGTATCCCGACGTTTCGAGCACTTTATAGCGTTCGTGGTCACGGGTAGATTAAGGTGGCATTTGTCTATTTGAAGAACAAAGAAATATTATTTACAACTACCGCCAACGATTTCTCAATTGGTATCTTGAGTAACGTTTCGGTTGCACGCAGAAGGCACTGACTGTATCTTCAGTGTTCGCGATTCAAATCCGTTATAACTAGTTTTATATTTTTAGATTTGTTTTAAGTCATTCTTGATCACCAATTCTCCCCTTTCCTAATTGTTTGTCACATAAATGCTATAATTTCAGTCGGCATCAGTAGACGAAGTCCGTCAGTCTGTTTACTGGGCCATCGAGGCCGGTTACAGACACATCGACACAGCCGCTATCTACTTCGACGAGCCGCAGGTCGGACAGGGCATAGCTGACGCGATAGCCAACAAGCTGGTTACAAGAGAAGAATTATTTATTACTACTAAGGTATGTTGATATTTTGATATTAGGTATCCATGTATGGTCAGGTGTATACCCAAAACCAAAATGTGTACCCAAAAATCTTCTGCTCAAAAGTTACCAGTTTTAGCAGTGGCGGATTTACAATTCTGCCGCTAGTAGGCTAGTAGGTTATCCAATTTTTGCCGCCCCTACGTTTTTTTTTGCAAAATTTATGATTTGTGTTCTATCGTCCTCATAACATCTGTTTTTTCTGTTATTAGTATAATTATGAACTAGGTGATATTTCTGACAGTATATTTTTCATTATTTTTCCAACCCGCTATGTAGTGACGAATACGGATTATGGACGTAATGAGTATACATATAAGTATGAGTTTTTATTTTTTATTTTTGTAAGATGATAACGAATTTGGGCTAAACTTGCCACCCCTCTAAATCTGCCGCCCTAGGCTCCAGCCTACGTAGCTTATTGGAAAATCCGCCACTGATACATATCATCTAACACATTCTTCCTTCTTATATATTCGTACCAAAAAACTGTACCTCTTTGTATTGAAACGAAGTTTTGATGTATGGATTTATTTCAGCTGTGGAATGACAAACACCGAAAAGATCAAGTGGTACCCGCGCTCAAGGATTCTCTCGGGAAACTTGGTCTCGACTATGTTGATCTCTTTTTGATACATTTCCCTGTCGCCGAGAAGGTAAGTCATCATATTTATTACTAGGTTTTCCCCAAATTTTAATACCGCAAACATATTTCGTCAGTAAAAAGGATTAAAACCTTATCCGCCAAACTTTTGCTGAAAATGGAGATAAAACTATATTGATTAATTATTTAAAATATAACTTAAAAAAGTAAAGTAGTAAAGTAAAGTAACAGCCCGTAAATTTCCCACTGCTGGGATAAGGCCTCCATTAAGGAGACGATTTGGAACATATTCCACCACACTGATCCAATGCGGGTTGGTGGAATGCACATGTGGCAGAATTTCGATGAAAATAGACACATGCAAATTTCCAAACGATGTTTTCCTTCACCGCCGAGCACGAGATGAATTATAAAAGCACATATAACTTAAGTAGTAGTAAAAACGCATCAAAATCTGTTGCGTAGTTTTCAAGATTTAAGCATACATAGGGATATAGGGACAGAGAAAGCGACTTTGTTTTATACTATGTAGTGATAATAATATATTGTTTTAGTGATTGTAATTAGTTATGTCAGCCAAGTAAATAAATATTCCAACCGCAGGAGGAAACGAACAACAATTATTTCTAATTAAATTTAATTAAATTTGGCGACCAATTGATACAAGATAAGCGAAAAATAATGCATTTCTAACTTTATCGAACGTTGTTTCGGTAACTTGTAAATAAAATAAATATTGATTGAAAGATTGATAAATGGAAAACTGTTAGTAGCGCTCAATAAAGCCGGGCTATTATAGCAAAATTGCATGTAATTTCTAAATCTAAGGCTCGATCGATTGGAATAAACTATGGAATATTGGAATTTAAAAGATGATAAAATATAACACAACATTAATTAATTGCATTGGTTATTATTAAAGGGAACTTAGTCTCTAGATTTAATAAAGGAAATTAGTTTATTTATTATATAATATAAAACATCTTTTTATAACTTTATATGTCTAATTTTAATTGCTTCTTATAGGAGGACGGTACTCCTGACGATGTCGACTATTTGGAGACCTGGCAGGGAATGGAAGACGCCAGGCAGCAGGGTCTGACCAGGTCAATTGGAGTGTCAAACTTCAACGCAACACAAATCGATCGTTTGATCGCCAACTGTAAAGTCCGGCCTGCCGTTAATGAAATTGAGGTACGAGTAAATTAACGTCGGTGGACCAAAAATTACACCGAATACACGACTATGTTTACTGTTGTAATTATCGCACGTAATCAACTACTTGAGGTCAGGGCTTTGTGTTAACCCCGGCAGATATCACCCACTCAGAACTAGTCAGCATTGTTGATTTCCATGTAAGATAATATCTTAGGTAAGAAGTTTTGTGGTACTCATTACCAATATCTATGAACGGTATAGACCACTTACGGTTACCACAGTCTGCCTACCTACTCACAAAAAAAATATGACTAAATAATAATTCTTTATAAATTTTTAAGTGCTTTTATAATCTTATACAGAATTATATGCTTTTTTTATTCACTCAGTTCTTTTCATAAATGCTATTTATTTATTTAGTGGTATTATTACTTAATAATAAGGAAATCTATATTATAATTAACTAACTTTTCATTTCCAGGTGAATCCAACTCTCACTCAAGAACCATTAGTAAATCATTGCCAAGAGAACGGTATCGCTGTGATGGCGTACAGTCCCTTCGGTTTCACAGTTTCCAGGAAGAACCCCAACGCTCCTCCACCACGGTCTGACGACCCCGTACTCGTTGGAATGGCTAATAAGTACAAGAAGTCTACTAGCCAAATAGTCCTGAGATACTTGGTAAGTTGATAAAGGTTCCTTACAGGGTGTAGATATCTACTAACAACCGATTTTACGAAAATCCGTCCATAAGGGGGTATAACGGGCTTGGAAAATTGACTTTTATATATTTTGCGCGGATAGGTTCAGCTGGACTAAGGCCTCTAACTTTGAGGAGCAGTTCGGGAGCATATTCCATCACGCTGCCTCAATGGGATTGTTGAAATTAGAACACATGAAGGTTTCTTCACGATGTTTTCCTTCATCGTCGAGCTTGAGATGAATTATAAACACAAAATAAGCAAATAATTTTAATGAAATTCAATGGTGCTCACGTGCCACCAAATAACAGTACTCAGTACTGTTGTGTTCCGGTTTGAAGGGTGAGTGAGCCATTGTAATTGCAGGCACAAGGGACATAAAAACTTAGTTCCCAAGGTTGATGGCACATTGACGATGTAATGAATAGTTAATATTTCTTACAGCGTCATTGTCTATGGGTGATGGTGACCACTTACCATCAGGTGGCCCATCTGCTCGTCCACCAAACTATACCATAAAAAAAAGTCAATAAGATAACGTATAATACGTCGTTCTTCTTTCAGATCGACCGTGGCCTCGTTCCTATTCCGAAATCTACGAACAAGGAGAGGATTGCTCAGAACATCGACCTCTTCGACTTCTACCTGACCAAGGAGGAAGTGGACTTGATCAACAAATTCAACAAAAACGTCCGCGTCATCCACCCTGTCAACTGGAAAGACTACCCCAATTATCCGTTTTGGGAATATTAATTTTTATTTTAATGTAATATATTTAAGTGTATTAATAAAGAATTATTAAGTAAATGTTTTTTATTTTGTCATAGCCCTCCCCCAGAGTGTGCCACGTTGCTCGATCCTCTGCCGGAGTCGAGTCATCCAGCGCCAACCGGCTGTGTATTACAATTATTACTGCATTACAATTATTGGTGTGTTATGATTAATTTGTGTATCACAAAGTTACCGATTTTTATAATATGGCATTCATACGCTGCTCGTATGGCAAGAGAAAGTTTTGACCAATGATGACACTTCAAATACTAGCTGGAAGTTCCGACTGTACCGGTGTATGTTACAGATTCTGTGAAATATGAGTTTCAAGAGACTTGTATCGTTCACGCAGCGTATGCAACGGAAGCTCTCAAAAGGAATTATTATCTCTTGTAATGGTAACCTTCTGCAATAAATGAGCTATCTACCTATCTCACGCTGAGATAAGTTTTCAAATCGAACTAGTAGTTTCGGAGATTAGTGCGTTCAAACGAAAAATCTCTTTAAGCTCTAAAAAGGAATTTTTGTCTCCTGCAATGGTAACCTTCTGCGTTAAATGAGCTATCTGCCTATCTCACGCTGAGAAAAGTTTTCAAATCAAACCAGTAGTTTCCGAGATTAGGGCGTTCAAACAAACAACTGTTCAGATTTGTTTTAATAGTATAAGTTTGTTTGTTAATAATATTGTTTTAGTAGTATTATAGTCCAGCTTTATTGTTCTACATTGATAAATTGTTATATATTACCGTGTTGTGTGTGCCAAGTAAATAAATGTCTATTCCACGTCATGACACAAGTCAAACAAAAACATTTGATATCAAATTGACGAGATTTAATCGAGAGCTTGAATAATCTATGATTTTAAGTATAGATAACCGAAAAAAATGCTATTAATATTACATAAACGGAACAAATTGTTATATTGGTATATATTATCAGGTTTATAAATAGATCTTTCGATTTTTGGATAAAAATATGGAAACGATATGTAGAGCAATTGTCTGTTTTTTTTTAATTGTGTAACTAACAGCGACGTATATATGGTGGATATTTTGATTACGAAAAAGTTAAAAAATAAAAAATCAATCCAATCCATCACCCATATTAGACAGATTATACATAGGCCTCTCCAATTGCACGCCACTGAGATCGTTCTTGGGCTACTCGCATCCAGCTCCTGCCAGCCGTCTTGCGTACGTCGTCACGTCACTGCAGCGTTTCTGCCATGATGACGATGTCGTCTGCAAATCTCAAGAGAGAGATGTATTCGCCATTGATGTTGATGCCACGTCCTTTCCAGTTCAGCGTCTTGAACATATCCTCCATTGCATTAGTGAACAATTTGGGGGAAATAACGTCCACTTGTCTCACTCCTCGATGCAATGGTATGGGATTTGTTTGCTGATTCTGTACTCGGACGGACATGGTGGCAGCTTCGTAGAGACATCTCAGCACTTGATATATAGCCAATCGATCAGAATAAGAGACAAAAAATAAAAAATACTGATATTAAATTCAAATTGGACTTACAGATACAAGTTGTATATTTTTTTAAGTGAGTATGTATATTTTCATGTTACGATATTTCACAAAACACATCCTTTTATGTAGTTAAAATATTACCAATATGTATGTATTTAAAAGTTTAAAGATGAATTATTATAATTATAGCCAATTAAATATTTTTATATCCTATCATATATTAAATTTATGTACGTATTGAAAGTTAATGTTTATATTAATGCTAACATATATAAAATAAATGAATAACACTAAACATTACAATATATTCAATTTATTATTGGAAGTATAACATCACATCACATTTTTATACATAAATTTTAATATTTCAAAGGTATTTGTATAATATAAAGTCCGCTTAAATTATAAACATTACACCATTTTAAATTGAAATTATATCTAATTTAACCTAACTTGCGTGTTAAAACCAATTGATATAATCCTACGCAATTAAAGATAATTTGAGGTATATTACTCGACCCCGTTAAAGTGTCACAATGACGTCACGATAGGGTATCGTTTTTTTGACATTTAACAAAGGAGTTTCGTTTCAAGCTTCTATCGTAACGTCGATGCAACAAAATAACGATAGTACATATTACATAGCTGTCCGATACGATTAATCGTAGAGCATTATGGTATAGAATAAAACGAAGTCGCTTACCGCTGTGTATCCCTATGTATGTTTTTGATTTTTAAAATTACACAACGATTTTTTGTGCGGTTTATTACAATATAGTAAACACTGGCTATTTTACAGGTTTATACAGCGACGTCGTATTGGTTTCTTTGCGCTTTCGTTGCAAACGCTGGCTGAGCACTTCGAGCTAGATCAAAATAAAATAAAAGAAGATCAGTGTTGCACTCGTGTGAAGCCGGGGCGAGTCGCTATATTAACACGCTTTTATAAGCTTGGGCTGTATGTATGTATGTAACGGAATCTTTAAGCGCGATTTTCAGCTATTTCCAGAAGTCTAATCAATTCGAAACTTTGCACACGTATTAAGTGCCAATGACAATACAATTAGTGTTTTTAAACTATTATTTTCTCAAAATATACTTTATTTAGAATTAGGCCAATCTTTAAAAGGATAAGGATTTTATTTTCAAGCAAACTTTAGGAACAATTATATCTTATCTTTTATCTTTATGGATGTCCTGTCGGAACAAGTGTAATGAATAATATAAGTGCAGAATTATTTACTTAGTTAGATTTTGCCTTCATGGCATAAGATTTTCCATTGAGAAATTATGTATATTCCAAAATGTTATTACGAAGAAAGTATATTATTATATATTAAATCAATCTGAACACTAACCGAACTTGAAATGGTCAAACGTGATTCGTTATTTTCATTTTTGTAAATTTATATTGTACTGTTTTCTACAAGAATTTTTTTTAGTTTATCTCATACTGACAGATATAATTGATTTTTACATGTTGGTACCATTGTAATAATTATTTTTACTACTCAACTTAGCGCTGTTATTCTATTTGAAGGTAATATGATTTATCGTATCGGATACCATACGTAATACAAATATATTTCAAACTTGCTTATCACTAATTTATTAAGATCACATATTTAAAATGCTACCCTAATAGTTGACGGTCAAAATAGTAGATTTCATATTTAACTGATAAGTCATACAGTACTTATGATAAGAAATCAATGTAATTTATTGAAGAGAGCAGGACAACTGATTCAAGTAAAAGTCTCTAGACATAAGAAAGAGCGAGATGCACTATAGTTTAACTGATTATTGATGTAATAGAAAGTCATATGTCTTAAGCATCAGTCGATAGCAAGCTGCCTGAAAGAGCCATCGATGCCGAAAAGTTCGTCATAGTTGGTTGGTCTGCCAGGTCGCAGACTTTCGTTAGCGATGAGTGCATCTTGTAATTTGAACCAGTCCCTGTATTCTATCAGCTTCTGAGTCCACCTCTCTGTAAGAAATTGTTTGATTTTAGAAACCAATTATACAAGACCTATGTTCGGAATACAGACGGGACACAGATGAGATCTTTATCGAAGCAGTTGTAATATTTAAAGATATACTTTAAACAAGAGTTACCAAAAAGTATGTAGATAATATACGTTATTGTAAACCACAAACAAAATGAAGAAAGTTTCAGATTAAACACAAATATAAAAATAAAAGAAAATAGTAATAAAGCTCAAAACAAAAAAGAATAATATAAACAATTATTTCATGTGTTGTACAATACCCAATCTGAAAGAGATTTTAAAATTATCGGTACAGGCGGTACAGTCATAAACTTACATACAAATACTTACACGTTAGAAAAATATTTGCATACATATATAGCGTTAAGACAGTATTGGGAATTGCTATTGAACATTTCAACAAGTGTGAAGAGTTGACTTTGTATCAGCTGGTTTTTAATGTAAAGTCAAGCTAAAGTAGTGAATGTACCTTGAAGTTCATCCATAGTGCCACACTGACCACCGTACTCCTTCGGCAGCATCTCTTGAGGAACGTACTTGTAAAGATCTTTTAATTCTTTGTGAATGAAAATCTGTAAGAAATTGTGTTTTTGTTATTATAAATGCATCTCGATGTTTTGTTGCTTCTATATTTAACAAAAAGCTTCGTACTTAACGTGTGTATTTCCAATTCTTTAGCAAAAGAAAAAAACAAAAATGGAATGCAAATAATTAATTACAACAACACTAATACTTTCTCATAAATATAAACAATCATGCACAATTTAAATTAGTAGTAAAATAGACAATATAAAATAAGATAAGATGTGAAGTCTGTTTCGAGCAATTTGATACTAATTAGCTGTTTAATGAACAATTTCATTTGATGTCCATAGTCTACGAGTATATTATAGACTGACTGACTGACTGACTTGTAGACTGTGGACATCAAAAAATAAATAAAAAAATGGAAGTATGCTACAAAAAGTGCAAGAAGAATGGATGGAAATGTTTGAAGTCGACTCTTTAAAATTAATAACTTATATATTTTCCAAATAAACGCCCTCTTAATTTGGAGAAAATTAAGTAGAAATTCTGGAATATTTTACAGTGTTATAAAGACTTGACTTACTCGTTTCCTGATCTTCTCTTTCAGGAATGGTTTCACTAAACTGACGAATCTCTCTACGATTGGTGACGTATTTATAATGTGGACTTCCTTTAGCTTTACCGGGTATGCTTCCTGAAATAAGAAAAAAGATACGCACATTGAATCTTACTGGAAAAAAGAAGACGACAATTTTAACGATTGATAAAATATTGCTCTTCAGGAATACACCCTGTGAATTTGTTCACAAAAGGCAGTACTCAAAATTATTGAACAAAGCTTCTTTTTTCCATTACGGTTTGATGGTTTTTACAAAGGTTTTCTTTACCAATAATGAAAGAATAATAAATAATTATACGAAAAAGAGAGCATAAATAACTGAGCCACTAAAAAACTGAGCTTTGTAATTTTGACAGAATCTCCAATTTTCCTAAATATTGGCTATAGATAGTTGTCAATTTCATAGAAAGTGTACCAAGTGATATCATAGAAAGTGAGTCGAGATGGCCCAGTGGTTAGAACGCGTGCATCTTAACCGATGGTTGCGGGTTCAAACCCAGGCAAGCACCGCTGATTCATGTGCTTAATTTGTATTTATAATTCATCTCGTGCTCGGCGGTGAAGGAAAACATCGTGAGGAAACCTGCATGTGTCTAATTTCATCGAAATTCTGCCACATGTGCATTCCACCAACCCGCATTGGAACAGCGTGGTGGAATATGTTCCAAACCCTCTCCTTAATGGAAGAGGAGGCCTTATCTCAGCAGTGGGAAATGTACAGGCTGTTACTTTACTTTTACTTTACTTTACTTTACTACCAAAATGTATTCTTTGTAACCGACTAACCTGAACACAGATCATGAATTTCTTGATAATCGCCGGCGACAGCCTGGCCAGCAGGCTCGGTCCCAGCACGGCACCATCCAGCACGTAGATGTCACCAGCAACACCCACGACTTCCTCCACGAGTCTGACGTCACCGATCATTAGAGCCAGCTTCAAGGTATCGGTGATTTGTTGGGAGTCCAGACTTGGGTAAAGGCCTGTAATATTGTGTGCATTGGTTATTGGTGTTTCAGTGAACATTTTGTATACTGAATCGTTTTTAACTTCAAATCAAATTATTTGTTAAAACTTCTTTCGTAAAGAAGGTATATTAGTCAATACAAGATTTTATAGATGATAAAAAAGCGCGGAGTAAATACCTGTTGACTTACAGGCAGGATAAATTACATACATATATAATTGTACTAGTTAAATGTTGAAAAAGAGTAACTCAGTAACCTTCCGAAGAGGTGGTAGGATCACTTAAAACAGTTGTTAAATGACGATTCAAAAGTGCTTGTAAAAGTCTACTTGATTAAAGTATATTTTGATTTTGATTGAGGTTTGAATGACCATAATTAAAAGATCCATCAGATAGAATTTATCTAAGGTATCATTCAGCAATTCATTGACGGAGTTGTACCTTACATATATAACCAGTTAGCGCTGAACTTTTAGTTTACATGCATTAAGTTTCCAAATAGTCCAATGTAAATTGGTAGTTTCAGTTGAGTGTAAACCTCACCTGAATCTCATTCTGGACGTTGGTTAAACGCCGTTTAGTGAAATGGCTAGGCTGTTAATTAAATATCTAATTCAACTAAATGGCTGCAACATACACGATATAAAGATCGTGATTCATACGTAGTACGACAGGGAACTATTATGCAAATTACGTCGATGTTATTTATATTTTATTGTTGTATGAATGTCTAGGAAACTGTTCTTAATGTTTTACACGTTTATATTTTACTAGCGACCCGCGCGGCTTCGCACGGGTTCAATACTCATACTAAATATACTACACAATTTGTTAATTTACGACATCACATTATAAACGTCTAAAATTATCAGTATTTTTTACTATATTGTCCATTTATTATATATACAAAAACCTTCCTCTCGAATCATTCTATGTATTAAAACCGCATCAAATTCCGTTGCGCTATTTTAAAGATCTAAGCATATATAGGGAAAGACAGCGGTAAGCGACTTTGTTTT
This sequence comes from Vanessa cardui, assembly GCF_905220365.1. NCBI lineage: Eukaryota > Metazoa > Arthropoda > Insecta > Lepidoptera > Nymphalidae > Vanessa > Vanessa cardui. Next base: position 13,184,580 of record NC_061132.1, on the reverse strand, counting down.
ATACTATGTAAAAGTTTTAAATATTAACAGACAAAGAAATATGTTATACAATATTATATATACTTAAACAAACAATCTAGTCGGTACACGTGAGATATATAAATTAACTGAACCGCCCGAGTATAGAATATACCACGTTCATAGTTTTTCTGTCATTAGAAAATATTCATTTGAGTTACATGCTGTAAAGAGCCATATTGATCTAGATTAAATGCACAATGCATTTAAGGTACACAATTGAATATCGATTAATAATATAAAATAATTAAACGTATTCAATAAAATGAAATATATAATAATAATATATAAGTAATTAGACTTACATCTATTAAATGAATCGAAACAATTGTTTATAATAATTAATAAACCTTTTTACACTATAGGACTATGGGTCTAAGTAGCCTGTGATTATCTTAAATACGTTTAAAGAGTAAAATAACAGCATAAAACCTAGTCTAGTGTTATAATAAATGTATTTTTTAAATAATATTAATTAAAATAACAATAAAATATATCGTGACTGTAATTTGGGTACGTTAAATGTAAAGGGGGAGTCTCCGTACCCCGGGAATCCTAAAGGAAATCCCTAGGTGTTGAAGACCAGCATAGACGGGCCGACCGTCAGGGCGTCACGGTAGCATGCGTAAGCGATCCCGTGGCGTCCGCCGAAAGACGGAGAGGGTACCGCTGGTTTTTTAGTGGGTACACTCGGTTGACCTGGGTGCACTCGGCAGGAAACCGGGGAGTCCCACACACCCCCCTACCTTCCATCACGCGGGGGAAGCGCGTAATGCGTTTTTCCCGCGAAAAAAAAGGTACGTTAAATGTACCTACTTCAGTAGTCTCTTTTGACGAGATTGGAGTAAACACAACGCTGCTCAAATATGATTTACTAGATACACGTGTCAGTTTTCATGCGTCACGTGTAGGTTTCCTCACTATGTTTTCCTTTATCACAGCGCGAGGTGAAATATAAACTCAATTTAAGCACATGATAATTGAAATCGAAAACATCAATTGACAAGTCAGATTTTGTCAATATCGCAGAATCAATATTGAAAGAATCATTACGTATAGCACGACACAACTGAGATGTAGCATCGGCAAATTCAATAAAACCGATTCCTGCTTTACACAACCAATAGAAATAGCTCTCTATCGCGCCATTCGGCTATTTGTCGCTATAGATTCTCGCGTCAGTGCATGTACATCGATGTGTCAAATTTACGAATATATTATATTATATTAGGTCATATGATATTACAATTTTTTACGTTTGTGTGAAAATCGTATTCACATAAGAAATAAATATTGATAATTTGGCAGAACGTACTCAATTCGGATGTGATCGGTTTTACGAAATTTGCCGATGCTACATCTAAGTTGTGTCGTACTATATGAAGAATAAACAAGTATTATTTGTACACAGTACTTTGTTCTTAGGACAAATCTTTATGTTTAATATTTACATGCATGCGATTTACGTGAGTTGATAGCAAATATCCTTATTTATTATATAAACAACACTAGAGGTTCTAAACGATGAAGATATTTATTTTGCTATGTTTGTTTTGATTTCATGATTTACGTTTGCTGTAGAAACTTTTATAGAATTATATTGAAGCTACAATATTTGTATTGAACATCACATACATTAATCTGATCACAATGTAAGCAGCTAGAGCTTATGTTATAGAAATCAAAAGTAACAAGTACCATAAACATCCAGACCTAATACAACTTTTTCTACATCGACTCGTCTGTGAATCAAACCCGGGAATGGCGTACCCATGAAAACCGGTGTATGCACTCGACCACGGAGGTCGTCAAAGTCTTATTACTGATATTTAAATTTCTCAATTGGTTCAAATATATAGATTAACGTTTCAGATCAACAATGCTATTTTATACCACCCACGTCGTATCTTAATCGTGAAATGACGTAACTTAACAACATGTGACGCGACTTTAATACATATATCCTTTAAATGGTATAATCATTATAGTCAATATCGCACATACGATATACGCTACACGTTGGGATGTGATGTTTTTATTAGTTCTATAGTATGTTCAATGTTATTTTGGGATGTCATATTGGTCTTTGTTATATTTTTTATCTCATTTAATTATTATTTTAAAACTAGTCATCGCTGTCAGCTTCGTTTACGTTTTAGGAGTCAGGTGTTGGTATTAAAAGGTTGTCCTTTTTGAAGATCAAGCTTGCTTAATACCTAATTTCAAAAATTCCGTTCACTGGCATAACATACAGACAACAACAACAACAACAGCCTGTAAATTCCCACTGCTGGGCTAAAGGCCTCCTCTCCCTTTGAGGAGAAGGTTTGGAACATATTTCACCACGTTGTTCCAATGCAGGTTGGTGGAATACACATGTGGCAGAATTTCTATGAAATTTTGTCATATGCAGGTTTCCTCACGATGTCTTCCTTCACCGCTGAGCACGAGATGAATTATAAAGAGAAATTAAGCACATGAATCAGCGGTGCTTGCCTGGGTTTGAACCCGCAATCATCGGTTAAGATGCACGCGTTCTAACCACTGGACCATCTCAACTCTACATACAGACAGGCAGTGCAATTTCGCATTTATAATAATAGTATAGATAAAATATATACAGGAAATCAATAGAGTCTAAGGAAACATTTTTTTTTATCGTCTTGTTTTTCCACTATTAACATCTTATAAGCGTGTTGGTATATATCTGTTGTTAACTTAAACAGTCAAGATTTGTAACAAAATCATACAAAGTAAACGATTATAAATCTCGTGTTATACTGGTGTGCAATTAATTCAAACACAAAACTGCCAATTATCTAAGTGGAAACGCATCACAATCGCAAAAAATAGCAAATCACTGTCAATACCGATTAAATCTAGTTTTATCCAGTTAAATCCGGTTAATTTTAACGTAACAGAAAGGATGGGTAGGTTTATAGTCTGATATCTATATCTTAGAGAAATTCCAAACTAGTGAGTCTCCTGTGAAATTTTGCGTTTATAAAAATTTTTTTTAGGAATTTCGAAACCTATGTGATATATAAGAATATGTTCCAGACCTTCTCAAAAGGAGAGGAGCTTTTAGCCCATCAGTGGGAAATTTACAGGCTGTTGTTTTAGTTGAAACCTATCACAGGTTTTGATGTGACTTCATTTAATGATAAACTGCAAGTTACTCTTACAATTGGTGCTAATATTATGACACCTTATTTAAATGAAGTAATTAATGTTAAATAGTATATATTAGTTCGGTTAGAACTGAAGTTTGTCGAAAACAATTTACTTTGCTTTTGTTTAAGATTTTATTTTTCTTGTGTACCCAGCCTTACAACCGCCTTATTACAGCCTTTTAACCGGCCAGTATTCTTTTCCGCTCCTTAAAGTTAATTCTTTGTTATATTATAACAATTATTTAATAATTAAATTGCAATTAAGATACCTCTTTAATATTCTACACATCTACGGCTGGAGCTTCAAAATGAGACAAAGAGCTGAGATGGCCCAGTGGTTAGAAGGTGTGTATTTCAACCGATGATTGAGGGTTCAAGCCCAGGCAAGCACCATTATATATATGTGCTTAATTTGTGTTTATAATTCATCTCGAGCTCGGCGGTGAAGGAAAACATCGTGAGGAATCCTTCATGTGACTAATTTCATCGAAATTCTGTCACATGTGCATTCCATCAACCCGCATTGGAATTTGGCATTCATAAAAAAAAGACCAAAACGCTGAAGTGAATTTGATGAAATTTGGTATGAAGCAAATTTCAACTTCAAGAAAGGACATAGGCTACTTTTTAATAACACATGACAACCGATACCCTAAAACGCAAACAAAACCGCGGGCGACTAGTATATTACAAGATTCATGAGCTTGAAGATTCCAGTGACGAAATCCGTCGGCATTAATTTGAAGTATCGAATATCGAAAGTACAAAAGTTGCGAAAGTTGTACGAGGTCGTTAGGCAGGCTGTACTCACCGCGGCATATTGTGACTCTTCTGCCATTCGGCGTGACACCTGGTAACGCTGGTCCTTGACTGGAAATAAATTAAACAGAATTAATTATTGGTTTTGTTTTCGATCGCATTTTACTTAATTAATTTGTAACGATCGGGTTTATTATGGTACACATCTTGGGCATATTAATTTTCGTTTGATATATTTTTATATATATACATATAATAAAATTGGAGTGTCTGTTTGTTATCTTATAATGACCGCTTTTTACAAGTGCATATGTTTGTATATACGGTACATATATATAATGTATATTTTTTTAATTTTTGTTTGTCTGTCTGTCTGTCTGATTTTGACGGGACTTTTACGGGGAGATAGCTGATGTAATAAAGAATAACTTAGGCTACAACAAAACCTTTTTTGTATATTCAAACGAGTATGAAGTCGCGGGCACAGCTAGTTATTAATAGATAAGTATGTTTGTTCATAAAGAATATTATAAAACGCAAAAAAAATGATATAAATACACTTTATTATTTTGATATTCCCTTCGCCTTCTTAGTTATAACTTGCAATAATAGTTAATTTATCTCAATGGAACGCAACGGATGCAACGTAATTGTCTTGCGTTAGATATTTATTAATAAAAACAATTATTATTATTAACACTTTAAACGGATTTTTTTATTTAGGTTCAGTATATATAACCTATTTGTGTCTGTATTTGTAGTTGAGAGCCGAGATGGTCCAGTGTTTATGAACGCGTTCTTAACCGATGATTGCGGGTTTAAACCCAGGCAAGCACCACTTAATATTTAAGTGCTTAATTGTTCATAATTCATCTTGTGCTTGGAGGTGTGGGAAAACATCGTGAGGAAACATATGTCTAATTTCATAGAAAATCTCCCACATGTGGAATCAAACCCGCATTGGAACATCGTGGTGGAATATGTTCCAAACTTTCTCCCCAAAAAGGGACAAGAGGCCTTAGCCCAGCAGTGGGTGTGGCTGTGGATGAATATAGAGGTAGAGGACGACTCAAGATACGATGGAATGATTGTGTGTAAGACGATATGGTGAGAAAGAATGTTACTTGTGAGATGACGTCTGACAGAGAAGTATGGAAGGAGAAGACATGCTGCGACGAACCCAAGTGGAATTGTGGTAAGGTAAGGTAAGGTAATAATATAAATAGGTGTTAAAAATCGTCGAGTTAGTACTTCTTGACTTTCATATGATATATTATTTACTTGGTGGTAGGACTTTATGCTAGCCCGTCTGGGTAGGTACCACCCAGTCATCAGTTATTCTTCCGCCAAATAACAGTACTCAGTATTGTTGTGTTCCGGTTTGAAGGGTGAGTGAGCCTAGTGTAACTACAGGCACAAGGGACATAGCATCTTAGTTCCCAAGGTTGGTGGTACATTGACGATATAAGGAATAGTTAATATTCCTTACTGCGTCATTGTCTATGGGTGATAGTGACCACTTACCACTAGGTGGCCCATATGCTCGTCCGCTAACCTATACCATAAAAAAAATATATTTTTGTATTTAATGAGGTTTGTATTTTAACTGTTGGAATATTATTCAGTTTCTTGCTGATTCTTCTCGGTAGTTCTACATTTAATTGAAATCTGTAAAAATATCGATCCAAAAGTGTTTTTAAAAGCCTACCGAATAAGGTTTATTTTTATTTGCTTTTTGCGTGAATAAATACAGGAGTTAAATCATAAAATTATTTTTATGTTTATGTTAATAATAATAATAAAAACAAACGATAAACGTTTCGAACATTTAATGACTGAAACAATATTAGTATGTACTTTGTTTGTACATTGTCGATGTGTGAATACATCACACATTCTCGTGTAGATCGTATATGTACATATGACGATGACGTCACATATTAATAAATAATGCGAATTAAGTCGTTTGAAATATTTACGTAACCAATATTGCTTACTAAGATTACGCAGTCTATGCGCAAGCACACGTCCTTGAATCATCAAGGCCTAAGCTCGGAAGCTGTTTCTTAAAAATCAATCTTAATACTCATGAGTTACAGTATCTTTTGCTTTGATTTCGAAATACCTTGTATAACCAATGTGTCATTTAAAAATGGACTCTTTGGATTTGATTTAGAACTCTTTTTGCAAGAAGTGAAGTTTAGTGATGTGTTTTATCGTATGTTAATTTTTTTAAGGTCAATATTGGTCTTTATATTTCAACAATAACTATGTTAATAGTACGATATACTGATGACGTTGTTTATTTAAAATAAACAACGCCTCTGTCTATTTATACACTTGTCTATTCTTGAGTTAAAAATCGTCATTGATGTAAAAAGATATCATATTATTTTGTATTACTAAGACTTATATACTATGTATCTTTTCGATTCAGCAACCAATTAAAATTGGTTGATGAATCGGAAAGATTTCAGCAACACAGGATTTACGTACCTCAGTTTCTAGACCTATTCGGGATTTGAACTTGGGTGTTACGAGTAGAAGGCCATAAAATTTGAGTAAGCGATTAAAACATCTAGCAATTGCGTTGAAGAAAATTGGTTCATTTTCAAAGGACACTTTTTATGTCATATAGGTAGATTGGCGGTCCAATAGGCTAACTGATCGTAAGTAGTCACCACTACTCAAAGACATTAATGCTATTAGAAATATTAATCATTCCTCATAACAACAAGGTGCCATGCATGCATTGCTTGCTCACCCTAGCTCACTTATCCTTCAAGACGCAACAACAATATTAAGATGGTCGGCTGGTTCGCAAAATACCTACCACGATCTCAGAATTCAAAATCTACGCTGGCTAGTAAGATATCTACAACGGAGGTCTTGAAAAAAGTAGTCTTAAAAGTATTTACTGCCGTGAAAAACTTGGAAAATTAAAGTTGATACTTACAGTTTACTTTTAAGGATTTCTTTTAAAGCGGGGCTTGAGGCGTCTCTGTTCGTGAAGAATTCTGGACAAGCGGCGCGCATTGTGAAGTACATGTCCAGCTTGCGCTTGCACTTCTCCAACGAGAAGCTGCTTCCACGTAGAAACGTCATCAGGGGATTGTCCTCTGTAGAAATGGAAACAAATATTAACCATTCTGTAATGTTGGGTTATGGGGAGTAAATTAATAGCACGTCTGTCACTCTCGCATGTCGAGCAAGCCAGTCGCATACATTTACACTACAATTCATTAAAAAAAAAAAAACAATATTCCTGTGCATATTATCAATGATTAATAAGCCCCAATTGATCATAATGTTATGCATTTTTGGTTCACTTTCATTCAATATACATTGACATTAAAATTGTAAAAAGGAGGAACAATTCTATAAGCTATATATCGTAGGATATGATAGAAGACGTTTTATCTCTAATTATATTAATGTAGTTACAAGAATTCTGACACATGAATATTAATAAAAAAACCCTGCCTCATTACAGGTATCATAAAATCTCAGTAACGATAACAGTTGTTTTGGTTTGGGAAACTGTTATAGATAATAAACATCCCCTTCCAGCTTAATACATTTCCCGAAAGTTAAAGAAAGAAATAAATATAAAAAAAAACAACCTAAAAAACTATTGCGCATGTGTGTAAATCTACTCTTTGGTATTACTTTTGTGTTTGTGTGAGTGAATTATAACAATAACAAAACAAAAAATTACATAATTACCATACATTCATATTATTTACTCGAATTAAATAAAAACTCATTGAACTCTTACATATGGCAGATACGACGTTTAAATTATCAAACACTTTAAATTAAAATCATTCAAAACTTACCCCATTCGTTCGGCAGATGCGGTTCTTTCCTGAGCCATTCCTTGATCGCGGCTAGATCCCGATCCCTTGTGTTGACGTTTTCATTCAATTCGATCCTAATCTCCTTGGATTGCTCCTCCGTCGGTTGAATCAGTAGGTCTGATTTTATCTTCATTGTTCTGAAATTAAGAATTATTACAGTTCAGTTTACTTGGTGGTAGGGCTTTGTGCAAGCCCGTCTGGGTAGGTTCCACCCACTCATCACTCAACTCAACTCACATCAACAGTACTTGGTATTTTTGTGTTCCAGTTTGAAGGATGAGTGAGCCAGTGTAAGTTGTAACTCAAGGATCATAACATCTTAGTTCCTAATGTTGGTGGCGCATTGGTAATGAAATGAATGATTAATGATTCTTACAGCGCCATTGTCTATGGGCGGCGGTTGAAAACTATTATAGTTAAAGAGATCTTTAGTTATCAAAGTTATAAAGCTCCAAATTATTTCAAAATCATATCAACATTATCTACTAAATTTTTTTTTTTTCTTTTTTTTTTTTTTTTAGTAAAAACAATCTTTATTAAATATTTAAAGTCTTTATAAACGTTAAAGTATATCAAGGAGTAGAAAGATTAAATAATTATTAATTGTATACATTAAAGTATGTTGACCACAATCGATAGTAAAACAATTAAAAAATATATTGTTTTGCTGACCGTACAGCATCACGTAAAACTAATAAAGATTAGTAAAAGTTTATATGTTGCCAAATACGATAGCAATTATGTTTCGTATCTGAATGAGGGATTGCATACATTTCACATCCTTGACCTTAAATCAATCGTATATGTTGTCACCTAGCTAACCATTATTTCATCATTCAATATTGAAGAATCCTATACCGAAGTAATAGGTATTTCGACGATATGGTGACGCTAAGGCTACATACCTACATATATTTGTTTGTCATACTAGCTGTGCCCGCGACCTTGTACGCCTTTGAATACAACAAAAAATATATTATTGTAGCCTAAGTTACTCCCTATTATATCAGTTATCTGCCCGTGGAAGTCTCGTCAAAATCGGTCCAGTCGTTCCAGTGATTAGCAGGAACAAGCAAATAGACAGACAGATAAAAATTGTAAAAAATGTTATTTTGGTATATGTACCGTGTATGCATTGAGTAAAAAAGAGCTATTTTAATATTACAAGCAGACGCTCCAATAGTATTTTATTTATAGATTTTAGTTGTAAGAACGAGTTCACACACACGTCAATGATTAAAATTCAATAAAAATATCGATCTGACAAAATATTCAACGGCCCATTTTCCTAATCGAATCTAGGAAAAAGTAATCTAGTAGGTTAAGAGTTACGTAAAGAACGTTGTCTAAAATATCTATTTTTAAATAAGAAAAAATTAATCAGTCTTTATGACTAAAATAGTATTAAATAAATAATATAAATAGTACTTTAAATATTTAATGTAGTAAAAAAAAGTAAAGTAACATCCTGGTAAATTTCCCACTGCTGGGCTAAGGCCTCCTCTCCCATTAAGGAACATATTCCACCACGCTGTTCCAATGCGTTTTGGTGCACATGTGGCTGAATTTCGATGAAATTAGACACATGCAGGTTTCCTTCACCGCCGAGCACGAGATGAATTATAAACACAAATTAAGCACATATACATATATAGTGACGCTTGCCTGGGTTTGAACTCAAAATCATCGGTTAAGATGCACGTGTTCTAACCACTGGGCCATCTCAGCTCTTCAATACTTTAATGTAGTAATTTATAATTAACTAGCTGAATCTGCGGCTTTATTTGCGCATAATTTACAAAAAAAATCCCTAAAGAAAAAATCACTCAACAACAATTTTACCCACTCGAGGGGTTAATTAAAAATGTAGCCTTTGTCCTTACTTGTGACTTATTTCATAACAAGTTTCATATAAATCGGTCCAGCGGCATCGTGAAGAGGTACAGAGTTATTTCCTCATTTCTAATATTGTTATAGACGATGTATCTTATTGATGTATTATGAGTTATAAGGCAAAAACGTATATAGATTATTTCTGATAAATACTTTCTAATTATTGGATACTAAAACGATACTTTAATTCTGTATATTTAAAGCTATTCGGACAACGCTTTTTAGAGCAAATATAAAACTAGAGCAAATTTCTATAAATAATTTTTGCATGCAAATAAAAAAAAAGAATTCGCTTCGATCAATTTGAACATATTCGTAAATAAAATCGTGAATATTCATCGTAATTGTTGATATAATGGAAATTATTTATTTGTAAATATTTAATAATATTCTGTTTTATTATAAAATGTTAATTTAATACAAAGCATATATTATAGTTTTTATATATTCATCGTTATATATCATCAACCTTGTGTTCGGCTATATTTAATTTAAAAGCAATTTCTATTTTGCCCCAAAAACACACGAAATTCGTGCATAAGTTGCAAAAATTTACATTTTCTAAATTAATATAGATTTAAAGAACTTCGATTTAAACTAAAAATTACTTTAGGATTGAAATCAATTAAGAAATGGTTAATTTATCGAAATCGGATCGAAAAGTAAACGATGCCCGATGTTGGATCGGAATAGCCTAAGATTGATACTTGTTTATATTTATATGAAATATAATCGAGAACGTTTTGTAACCGTAATAAAAGAATGGTTTCCGGTAGGCTTTTACAAGCGCTTGCGTTAGAATTTGATAAGTTTTTAGTTTAGACAAATATTAGGATATATTTTGACTGTTTTATATGTAGTAATTTTTTATTCTTTACATTAATAAAAATATGTGCATATATTGTTAATTCTTTATTATTTACCGCCTTCGTACTTTTCTGTTTGACTGGCAGAGAATGCTTTCAGGCATTAAGTCCTGCCGCCTTTTGTCCAAAATACTTTGTGGTGATCAATAAAGTATTTAAATAAATAAAATACGATGATGAGTGACTTCCAAAAAGTGTGTTGAAAGTGATTTGCTGACTTTTAAATGATTATAGGAGAATTAAGATATTTCATTTTTAAATAAGGATTCCTGTAATAAACGAAGTTACAAGAATTATCGTTTATTTTGTCTAATTCTAAACATATAAGTAATCAAAATAAAACCTCTCGATTAAAAAAAATATATTTTTGAGTTTAAATTTAAAAAATATTATTATAATTAATAATTATTTGTGTACAGGAAAGATATAACTTCAAACAATTATATAATCATACACGCTTATGTACTTAAAGCAGTAGAACTCAATAAATAATATATTGCAGACTCTTAGTACTTCGTGACTCAGCTAGATATTTATTTTGTTTAGAATCTGTTTTGTGGTTTGTTTCAAAATGGCGTCGTCGTCAATGATGGAACATATTATCAATTTTAAGTATTCAGAATAACCGGTTTTAACCAAATTTGATGTAAACCCACTCCGTATATTAATTATTGATTTTATTAAAACGAGCCACCCGTTTCAACATACTATTTTAAGAAATAATATAAAATGAAACTGTTATTTTTGCTTATAGGCTTTTGTCTAGTACATAAGTCATGTTATACATATAAGCCTTCATCTTGAGCCGCGCTGTTTAATGATGAAAACTACATTAAAATCCGTTGCGAAGAATGATGAGTGATAATGAATGAGAATGATGAATGAAAAGATGTATTTATGACGGGTTACGACTTTGTTTCATACTATATAGATATGTTATAACAGATTTTGATTACGACGGCCATTAACGATGCATGCGGAACGACGACGAAGATGTTACAGTACAGAAATTTGTTTACCAGGGGTGGGGATTAACAATGACAAGGTTTTAGATAGGCACATTTTGGAGTCAATTTTACCCTTTTCGAACTCACTAAAATAAAAATTTTACCAAAACACAAATTATTAAAATTATAATATTTTATTATTATATTGGGAATGCGTCATTATCGTGTATGAATGGAAAAATATTTTGCTTCAACGAATTCATTAGTAATAAATTATTCAACATTATTTCAAAATTTCGCCAGCCTAGACAGCCTGCCTACATTGCCTAATATATAATTCGGCACTGGTGTGCACACAACTCTCTCTTCGTAAAAGCCTGTTTTTGATAAGACAAAAAATAAATACAAATAATCCTAAATGAGTAAAATAAATACTAAATGAGTATCTTTAATTATACCTTATGTGTATGTTTTTATAATGATAATATGTAAAATTATTGCTAATTATATGTTTACGAGTTTACAAGAGTCGAGATGGCCCAGTGGTTAGAACCCGTGCATCTTAACCGATGATTGCGGGTTCAAACCCAGGCAAGCACCGCTGATTCATGTGCTTAATTTGTCTTTATAATTTATCTCGTGCTCAGCGGTGAAGGAAAACATCGTGAGGAAACCTGCATGTGACAAATTTCATAGAAATTCTGCCACATGTGTATTCCACCAACCCGCATTGGAACAGCGTGGTGGAATATGTTCCAAACCTTCTCCTCAGAGGGAGAGGAGGCCTTTAGCCCAGCAGTGGGAATTTACAGGCTGTTGTTGTTGTTGTTGTTATGTTTACGATATATGTTATTTTATTAGTTAGTTATATTATTATACCTAATTAGTTATCTACGGAGTCTGTGTTAGCCAAAGCAAAGTAAATCCGTGTAGATAATATATATTATTTCAAAGTTATTTAAAATTTTACGGTGATTTGTATAATTGCTAAATATTATTAAAATCATAAAAAGATTTAGGTTTTTACATTAATAAGGAAGAAACTCTTTTGTTTTCATTTATTATACAACATTTTTTTCCTTTTAATCATAATTTTTGATGTTTGACATTTGAATTGTTTTGTGGATTTTTTAACACATATGAAAAAATAACTGAAGTGCCGTTATTTAATAGTGCTGGTGATTTCCCTTGTGGTGAATAGCGGTGGTGTTAATATAAATATTACAAAAAATGATAGTTCATTGTTACTGTTTTTTAATTCAGATTCATAACCTTTTTTTTGAGCAAAACTATGGGTTTATTTTTATATATTGATTCATAAGTTCGAAACGTTTTTATTTCATCGTGTCGAGTCATTGCAACAAATTGTTACTGTATTGTATTAAAAAATATCAACGATTTTGTTAATCCATGCTAAATTCATAGCGAGTTACACGACAGAAGGACCTTTTATAACTTTTCCAAAATATATTGGTTACTGCAAAGTTTTGTATGTTACATGGAAATTACGTGATGTCTTAACATGATATAAAACAAAGAAGTTTCCAGGCTGCATAGATTTTATATTTATAAAATAGCGCAACGGATTTTGATGTGGTTTTCATCAATAAATAGAATGACTTATTTTTCCCATGTTGTTTTTCTTTCAAGCCGGTGGCTTCTATATCGTTCTTTGAATAAGGGGATTTGATTTCAGTTGATTATCAATACGATTTTACCGATTTTGATTAAATATTTTCTTGTTCTTTATACAATCATCTTTATATTCATTTGTATGCCCTTTTTTGTTTTTTTTTTTTTTATTATATACCTACATATTTCTTCTCGTTATAGTTATATCTATTTTAATACAATTAATGCTAAAACATAAAACATAGCAAATAAAATTCGTCTTTAATTTTATGTGAATAGAACTTAATTTCGTTTGCAATGCAATCATTGGGTTTAACGCGCGTAAAAATAACATGAGCTCATCAATTACAGCGCAGCAATTATACGGTGATTTTAATATTAAATGAACTGCAATCATTACATTGTATAAAACAAGATGCTTACCGCTGCCTGTTCCTATGTATACTGAGATCTTTATAGTTACGCAACGGATTTTGATGCGGTTTTTTTTTAATAGATAGACAGATTTCAAGGAAAGAAACTTAGCGAGATTTTATTCCTGTCATTTCATTTTTTTACATTTACACTATTTAATATACATTTATGTTAATTTTAAATTGCTTTTGATATATTATACCTATGTGCTAATATTCTTTACAAAAAATTTAAGACTTTTTGTAATATGACGAGCAACATATTTTTCATCACATTAAAATATTTTTGTTATTACATTTTATAAAACAAAGCCCCCGGCCGCGTCTCTCTGCTTGTATGTACGCTTAAACTCCAAAACTACTGAGCGGATTTTCATGCGGTTTTCCACTAATAGATAAAGTGTACATAATTTATATCTTTTTTGTGTAAATAAGTTGAAACTGTAAAGATGTCAGAAAACAGAAAAAAAGGAATTTAAATAGAAGGTAAAAATATAAAAAAAAAGTCCACCCGTGTGAAGCCGGGACGGGCCACTAGTTAGATAATAACAGAACAACATCTATTTTTAATTTAAACGAAACTATTCTATTAATATAAAATAAATCAAGTAGAACTATTACGTTTTGAAGATTTGCCTAGTATTACGATTAGCGCAAATACACAATTATACCCTATACTAGGATGAGGTCGATGCACCTAACGGCATACGATGCAACTTGCATCCAGTACCGTTCCTGACCTTTAATATAAATGCTTTTATTAAATACTAGTAATACTAGGAACTAATATCGTATATACCTTCGGCTTGTTACACTGGCTCGATCGAATTTTAAACTGGAACTATGATCCCATCAAAAACATAAATTTAAAATGAGAGCCAAGTTCAGTATTATGAAATACACCTTGGTTGTTGAAGTCAACGACAAAAGAAATGAGATCTAAATGGGTGCCAAGTTCTAATATCCTTGCTGAAATTCATTTAATACTACATAAAATAACATTTCTCCTTATAACTTAGAATAATGTATTGTAGACTAAGTTCTGACTTGGTAAATGCTTTCCCAAATAGTGGAGAGATGACGCTATTAACACAAAATATATTATAACTAGTTGTTACCCGTGACTTCGCACGCGTTTTACGGTGTTGGTCATGTACTAGGCTAAAAATAGTTTGCTTCATACCAAATTTCATCAAATTCGGTTCAGCGGTTTGGTCGTGAAAGAACGACAAACAGACAGAGCTACATTCACATTTACAACATTAGGATAGATTTATGTGTAAAAGTATCAAGACTTCTTACACTATAAACAAAGTTTATGAAACGACAGCTGAATTAGGAAAAATAGTTCAAAACAAATAAACATATAAAACATATTTTAAAAAAGCTTATACACGGGTATCTATATCAAATTTAATTAAATTTTTATTTCAATATGCTACTAAT
This sequence comes from Vanessa cardui, assembly GCF_905220365.1. NCBI lineage: Eukaryota > Metazoa > Arthropoda > Insecta > Lepidoptera > Nymphalidae > Vanessa > Vanessa cardui. The sequence goes on along the minus strand of NC_061132.1, from coordinate 13,169,573 downwards.
TCGTGCGACTTTGCTTGGCTATTTCTTAATAGGCCGTGAAAGAACTTCAGAGCATCAGAGAAATAGATTTTTTTTTTCATTTAATAACAGTCTAATAATTTCCCAATGCTGGGTTAAGGCCTCCTCAGATATAAGAAGGTTAGGAGCTTATACCGTCATACTCCTCCAATGCAAACACCTATGGTAGTATTTACACTGAATTTATAATATTAGTATAGAAAGGGAAATCGATAAGTTACCACCTAATATGGTCCTAAGTTGGGGTAATGATATTTCTTTTTGTTTTGAGAGGGTTATTGAAATTTCGCATCTACGCTATTAACGGTTTCTTCTTAGTATTTATTATCATTGCTCTGAAGCCATTTTTTTCTTAATGAAATCAAATCAAATCAAAATAAACTTTTTTCAAGTAGGCTTCTACAAGCACTTTTGAATCGGCATTTTACAATTAAGTGAAGCTACTACTAATCATAGCAACACTTAACATACAAAATGTATGTCATCGGAGTTGAACAAATATGGTCAATTTCAATTTTGAAGGATAGAAAGAAGACGATTTATCTTTGAAGAAATGACTTAAACAGACAAATGTTGCAAGCTCAATTTACTTCCATTTCACTAAGGGGAAAATGATAATCACCTACCCTCATTTACTCATTTAAGTCCGCTAATGTGAGCTCTGACCCTTTTCTCAAAACGAAACGAGTACTTTACAATAGAATATTTACATGTGTTACTTTTTACTTTACAATAAAATAACGTCGTATTAGTATGTATTAGTTTATTTCCATACAGGAAATACATATAACTCGTCTGTTATTAACATATCTATGTAAATTAGTTAATGGGATCGATTAACTAATTTTCCGCTCGGTAGAATGATCATCTTTATCAGAATCGTTAGAAGTATTATATTCGATATGGAATTCGAATAACAATAAAGTATTGAATGAATATGCTTTTTAAAAGTAAAATTAAATTATACTTAAATAAATAAATAAATATGAGACAACATCACATACATTAATTACACTGATCCCAATGTAAGTAGCTTAAGCTGTGTTATGGAAAATCAGAAGTAACGACGGTACCACAAACACCCAGACCCAAGACAACATAGAAAACTAATGATAATCAACATTGACTCGGTCGGGAATCAAACCCGGGACCTCGGAGTGGCGTATCCATGAAAACCGGTGTACACACCCCTCGACCACGGACCACTTGTCGTCAAGCATAATTGAACTCTTGTATGTATGTTACTACTAATTATGTTTTGGCAAAAGTAATAGCAATAAATATAAATTTATGTTAAGATATTTCTTTCTATAAAACTTTCGACGTTTTTTTGAACATGTAATGTTTTTCTATGAAATTTGTATCATTATTTTCATCGTAATTTGGCTAAACTTTATCATACAAAATAATTCTACGTATAATGTAATCACATCCGCCCTGTTCTCTGTTAGGAGTACGTCCATGATATGAGTCTCTTTTGAGATCGCACCTCAGTTCCGACGTAGGTAGGGTGAGTCGTTTGGTAATTACTATTTGTTTTATTTGATTAGAAGATGAGCATATTGGCAAAACTATGATACAAGATCACCTGATGATGCAACGATACTCTAAGTATTTTATGTAATTTACTTTAAGTGCTAATTAATCCCGCATTGGAACAGCGTTGAACTTTCTCTTCAAGGGGAGGCCTTAGCCTAGCTGTGGGAAATTTAGAGGCTTTTATCTGTCTTTCTGTCTGTCTGCTTCTTCCAGCTAATCTCTGGTACGGCTGGACCGATATTGACGGGACTTTCACTGGCAGATAACTGATATAATAGGGAGTTACTTAGGCTACAATATTTCATTTGTTATAATCAAAGGTACAGTTGGTTTTGCAATATGCCGTTTTAATTGTACGAGATGAAATATGTACATTTGTACAACGCTGACCGTTGACCATTGTCTGAGATTAAACAAACGAGCTCTTAAGAAACGCATTACATTTTAACACGTCGCGTTTCGCTAAACATTGCAACATCTATTCAAGACATGTGAAACTGTTTGTTTGTTTGTTGCATCTCGAGAAATTAAAGTTTGTTTTCAACGACCTCCGTGGTCGAGCGGAAAGTACACCGGTCGTGGGTCCTGGGTTCGATTCCCGGCCGAGTCGATGTGCATTATCATTAGTTTTCTATGTTGTCTTTGGTTTGGGTGTTTGTGTTACTGTCAGTACTTCTGATTTTCCGTAACACAAGTGCTTTAGCTACTTACATTGGAATCAGAGTAATGTATGTGATGTTGTCTCATATTTATTTAAGATGGGAATTTTCTGTTATTTACTCGTAATGTTTTTTTGTATTTTATCAGAAGGAAATTGCAATTTTGGTACGTGGACACCGCTATGATACCGCCTGCTACACGCTGGCTTTTTTATTTGTAGTTGTAATATCTCACTCATACTTCTAGCTGGATTATCTCATTTGAAATACAAAAAGACGTAAATTATGTACTAGAAAAAAATAATTTATAATCGATTTTTTTAACTTTTAAAGACTTATTGTCAGCAATTCTTATATAAATAAACTGTTTACTTTGTAAAAATAGGAAAAATAAAAAATACACAAAAAATAGCGAACAGAACATACAATAATACATAAGGCATGCTAATAACTACATTTTTAAAAAATCATATTGATGATGAAAATATTCCAAAAAATTAATATAAAATGGCATGTAAGTAAAGAATAAGACCATCGGCAACGTTAAAGATACAACTTTAAAAAAAAATAGTTCCTATTTCAAACTTTAACAGACGATCGAAGTGAAAACTAATATATAAAAATTATGACACATATTTACGTTTTTAGTGACGTCACTAATTGTTTTTTTAGGTTCATATTTTTAATAAAGGGTAGAAATATATTAGTTAGGAGATACAACATTTCATATTATAACAAAATTCTTTCATATTATAACACTTGATATGAACGACAAACTTACATTTTGGTATAAGGTTATAAAAAAACATTTCGGTCTCATTTATTTACAATGGGTGGGCATTTTTTAAAAATTCTTTAAATGTTCAAACTGAGGACCATTCACAAAGAAAATAAAAAATTACAACGAAAATAATTTACAGATTATCAGAATTAAAACCATAAATTGTTCTTTAATTAAATATTTAAATTAAAAAAAAACAGATTACTTACATGAGTCGATGATCACAGATTAAAAAAGTTTTTTTTTTTTTTGTTATACAGCCAACATCCACACAGCTGTAGCAGTCAGCTATTACTGACCTCGTATCGCCTCTCTCTGCTGGTTGAGAAATGTATTGCTAACTTGACTTTATGACTCGTTTAAACGTACATCGCTAATGGAGCGAGTAACTCGCATATTCATTTAAAATCCAATTAGAAATTAATTAAAAAGCTTTCATTAATCATTTGGTTAGTAAATCTTTACATATAAAGTATATATAAAGTATGATTAACCATTTATATTATTATGTAATAAAATAACTAACTAATTCGAACCACAAGAATTAATAATTTTTAAAAATGTAATAATTAATATTTAGTATTAAATAAATGAACTAATAATTTATCAATTTATATTTAATATAAATAAATAATGTTACGCCATTTTATCAATTTTTAAAATATATTAAAGTCGTAGATCTTAAGCAAACTTTTGGGATCTGATCTGATGATCTGATGATGCTGTTCTATTCTTGCAAATGATAAAACCGTTATGATAGAAAGAGACATCAGATAAATCGAACTATCGAACATCTGATAATAGTTATATTAATCTGATATTAGTCATTATTATCAGATGTTGATCTATCATAACGGGTTTAACATTTGCAAGAATAGAACAGCATTATTCAATGAATCATTCTTTTAAACAACATTAATGGATAGAATTGTTAATTATTAATTATAAAAATTATACAGCATTAGTTTCTTACAAGTTGTATTGAAATGTAAACGCGCCTACATCTGTGATCAGATCCCAAAAAGTTTGCTTAAGATTTGCCAATTTTAATAAGAGGTCATTAATAAGCAACATGGCGTCCGTTACGAATTTTACAGGATATGTAATTGTAATATTTTATTTGACCTATATTTTATTATATTACTAGCTATACTCGCGACATTTTACGCGTATGAATTTAACAAAAAATAAATAAATATTGTAGCTTAAGTTACTCCTTATTATATCAGTTATCGGACTGTGAAAGTCCCGTCAAAATCGATTCAGCCGATTCAGAGAGTAGCCGGAAAAATTGACACATAGACAGACAAAAATGGTAAAAAATGTTATTTTGGTATATGTTTGAGTAAAAAGGGCTATTTAAAATTACAAACAGACACTCCAATTTTATTATTTAATAGAGAAACACTGATAATTTTAGAAATTTCTAATTAGACGTCGTAAATACACACACTATTTTGCACTTACCTTATATATGTATATATAGATCACGAGAATGTTGTATGTAAGGCATTCTGTTGTATATTTAGTATCAGCATAGCACACTGAAGTTGTTCGCTAGTCCCATAAAATCCGAAATAATTATATCCGTAGGGAATATATATGTTTCAAATTCATATCCTACGTCATTACTTTCATTTAACTTTCGTGTGGTTTAATTTATGTTGACCAACATATTTGGTCATTAAAAAAAATGATGGATGTTTAAATTAAGAATTAATTTGATTTTGATGCGAAAGAAATCGGTTCGAAAGATATAACTATCTCTGTAACCAGTCCAGTTAGCTGACGATGGTTGACAACGGATGTGTATTGAGAGATTGAGATCAATGGCTGCCATTGATGAGGTCTATCCAGCAGCAGACCATCTTAACTGATGATTTCGGGTTCAAACCCAGGCGAGCACCACTATATATAAGTGCTTAATTTGTGTTTGTAATTCATTTCATGCTCGGCGGTGAAGGAAAACATCGTGAGGAAACCTACATGTGTCTAATTTCATCAAAATTCTGCCACATGTGCATTTTACAAACCCGCATTGGAACAGCGTGGTGTAATATGTTCCAGACCAATTCTCAATGGGAGAGGAGGCCTTAACCCAGAAGTGGGAAATTTACAGGCTGTTACTTTACTTTTTTTTATTCAGATTAAGACGATTATAGGATGGTGATGATCTAAAACTGAATACGATTACACAGAAGGAAAAATATGTCTCAAAGAAAGTCAAATGAACTAAATAAAAGTATGCTCCGACACAATATACATAATAATCTTCTTTTTATAGTATAGCTTGGCGGACGAGCATGTGGGCCACCTGATGGTAAGTGGTCACCATCACCCATAGACAAGGACGCTGTAAGAAATATTAAGTATTCCTTACATCGTTAATGTGCCACCAACCTTGGGAACTAAGATTTTATGTCCCTCGTGCCTTTAGTTACACTGGCTCACCCTTCAAACCGGAAAACAACAATACTGAGTACTGTTATTTGGCCGTAGAATAACTGGTGAGTTGGTGGTACCTACCCAGACGGGCTTGCACAAAGCCCTACAACCAATAATCTATATAAATATTATAAATATGAAAGTAACTCTATATGTCTGTATGTCTGTCGCTCTTTCACGACCGATCTACCGAATTTGATTAAATTTGCTATGAAGCGAATTTAAACTCCAAGAAGGACATAGGTTATATTTTTTGCCTCACACATGACGACAACCTAAAAAGCGACCAAATCCGCGGGCGCCTACTACTTTAACATAATTGTAATAATAACATTAAGATTGTAAAACCTTACGAATATGCTTTAGATTACATACAGTAGAAAAATTGAATAGAATGCGTTTCATCATTGAACTTTAGGTAACGCAACAATTTGTTGAATGTAGATTAATGAAATGCAGAGAACTTGTTAAAATCACAAGCTATTAATTATATAGTCAAGGCAATAAATCTTGAAAACATCGATTTCTATGTCCTCCAAGCCGATGGAGCTTCTATCTAATCAAAATTTGTCCACCGTTCCTCGAAAATAATAAAAAAAATAGGTATTTCGTTACGATTTATAATTAAACTAGCAAACCACCCCGGCTTCGCACGGGTGCAATCCTGATACTAAATATACTAAAGACTTTGTTTATTTACGACATCACATTACAAACTTCTAAAATGATCAATGTTTCTTTACCACGTTATCCATGTAGTATACAAAAACCTTCCTATCAAATCTATTAAAAAAAAAACCATCAAAATCCGTTGAATAGTTTTAAAGATTTAAGCATACATATGGACGTAGAGACAGAGAAAGCGACTATATCGAAAAATGAATGAATGAATGAATATATTGAAATACATTTCAAACTTACCTTAAATTAACAAAAAAATCACATTATATTAAATCAAAACGGAAAACACATTCAAACATTCAAAGCCAGCTTAAGTACAGCGTTTATGTGTTACGTTTTGAAATAAAACGAAATAGATTATTCTTGAAAAAAAAAAAGAACCAAATATTCGTATACTAATATCAAATTACTTTTTTTGTTCCATTTTCTGTCGAAACGCCTGGCCCTTGGAGTAGTGGTGCAAAAAGCTTCATCAAAAGTATAACACCTCGCCTCATTGCCTCCACTGGTGACAAGAGGGCTGGTTCGTTTTTTGCCCGGAGGATCGGAATTGCGATTCAACGGGGAAATACTGTTAGCATCATTGCCACCATTCCACGCAGTCAAGATTTATACAGTAACTAGTTTTATTTCATATTTGCATATATTTAAGCATTTAATGCTAATTCTTCTTGATGCCCGAAAAAAAAGTAAAATTATTCTCTGTTGTCTCAGTAATCTGTTCACTGTGTGGTGCTCAATTATATCAGTGAGAAATTTGTTCACGCTGAACATTCTAGTCTACAGATCTTATGGGTAACAGTACATGTTTAAATAAAAATCGCGGGTTCGATTCCTGCTCATGTACGTAGTTAATTTTTGTTACGAGTACTCTGAGGGTAACTTATGTTATAAAGTAAAACTATGTAAAAGCTTATGAATCGAAATTCCACTTTAGTATAAATAAAAAGTATCGAATTATTTCGACCCTTTCAAACATAGGTTGGCATAATAAATACAAAATAAATTAAATCAATTACAATATTTTTAATTTATCGTATACAAAAGTAATCGTTATCGTTTCATATAATCGATTATTCTTAAACCATTCATCATTCGTTTGTTCTCATTCTATTTAGTTATAAGTTTAATACAGGAATAAATAAAGTCTCAAGTTTTTGTGTTTTTGAGTTGTAGTGTATAGAATTTGTTGAATTAAAATAAGGTACTGAGATAAATCTCATGATATTCTTTTTTTTTCTCATCTGTCCGTATGTCCTTATAATCCTGAAAACGAAGGAAATAAGCCAGAGAAACAGACATACATGGTCTAGCAATATCGCGGGACAAAGAACAAGAATACTTTTCTTCTCACTTGCCTCCATTCGATTCGTTATCGGTTAGATTAAATTCCAGACTAGAAAAAGACAGTCTAAAAAGCACAGTTGATAATTTTGAGTAGTCGCTTAGAAGAAAAATTCGTATATGGAAACTGTTTCTTAAAGTCTCATCGATTGCTTATCTAACAATAAATAATTTCATAGATATTTTTAGAAGTAGAACTGAATTCCTTACATCGTCAATGCGCCACCAACCTTAGGAACTAAGATGCTATGTCCCTTGTGCTTGTAGTTACACTGGCTCACTCACCCTTCAAACCGGAACACCAAAATACTACGTACTGTTGTTTAGCGGTAGAATATCTGATGAGTGGGTGGTACCTACCCAGACGGGCTTGCACAAAGCCCTACCACCAAGTAAAGCATCGTTTTGTTTTTGTCAAAGAAATATTCAAGTATGACGTTCCCGTGGTCGAGTGGCGTGTACACGGGTTTTAATGTTGTCTCATATATATATATTCATATATATATATATATATGCATATATATATATATATATATATATATATATATATATATATATATATATATATATATATATATATGCAGGCTTCGATGTTAGATTATTTTTATTTCAGACATTTATGCTTGGAATTTGAGGAATGACAATTTATGAATAATTATAAACAGCAGACGTGTAACACATGACAGTTTTTTTAAATAAAAAACAAACTTAATAAAGCACCATAAATTCTTTAGAGGCATTCTTTTTTCCGATTTTCTTCATTTTCAAACAAAATCGGAAGTGTAGATTTCGCAGTTCAAAGCCAGCCATGAGCAAATAATATAAAGGACCCTTTAATATTATTTGCTCATGGCTTGGCTTGCATTGCAGTCAGTGTCCCGTGACACTTTCCGACATTTCACGATCGTATACTACCGTGAGTTTCGAGTTTGTTCTTCCGGAATACGTTTTCACCCTCACTTCATCAATTATTTATTTTATGCATTAAAATTATGTAAACAATAATTGATTAAAACAAATGAACGAAATGATGCTAATACGCGCCTTAATTATTTATTAATGCAATGACACTAAATCAATTCTATCATAAAACTATCAGGAGGTTAGGTACTGTTGAAAAATATTTTTCAATAAAAAATTGAGGTTGTAATGTTTTGTCACAGCCTTTAAGTACTTCGATATAAGTTAATCTGTGGGTCGATAGGGATTAATAACAATTTTTTCTGATAACAGATGAAACTTGTTATTAGTTTTTTTTTGTATTCGTTGATTAAATCTCAAATCTACTGTGAGAAATAAAATAACAAATATTTAGTATAGTGTTGAGATGTCCCAGTGGTTAGAACGCGTGCATCTTAACCGATGATTTCGGGTTCAAACCCAGGCATGCACCACTATATATATGTGCTTAATTTGTGTTTATAATTCATCTCATGCTCGGCGGTGAAGGAAAACATCGTGAGGAAACCTGCATGTGACTAATTTAATCGAAATTCTGCCACATATGAATTCCACCAACCCGCATTGGAACAGCGTGCTGGAATATGTTCCAAATCCTCTCCTAAATGGAATAGGAGGCTTTAGCCCAGCAGTGGGTAATTTACAGGCTGTTACTTTCCTTTACTTTTATTTAGTATACAGCATTTTATCGTCTCTCTTGTTCAAATGAGTTTTTAATCATTAAAAAAGCATCGTGTTATATTTATTCAATGTACAAATTTATTTTCTCATTGTATTGTCGTTACTTTACTAGCGTTGTTCGAAGTTTCGTCAGAGTTACTGTCGATACTGTCTGTATTTATGTTTAAGCGTCTCTTTTGTTATGAGTTTTATTTAATGTCTGATAAATATATTTTCACCAAATAAATTACTGTTTTCAAATAAAAAAAAAACATTTTGACAATTCGATATAATCATATTACCTAGTTGTTGTCCGTGGCTTCACTCGCGTTTTAGAGTGTTCGTTGTTATGTGTCAGGCAAAAAAGTAGCCTTTCTTGGAGTTCAAGTTTGCCTCCTACCGAATTTCATCAAATTCGATTCAGTGGTTTGGTAGAGAAAAAGCGACAGACAGACAAACAGACGGACAGAGTTACTTTTACATTTATAATAATAGCACAGATTGTTCGATTATTTTTTTTTTCATATATCTGGCCGGTGCATTGTACGAAAAAAAAAAGAAAAAGAAATCATGAAATGTTTTATCATTGTATTTAATATTATGATTTGGTATTTAATACATAATAATACATGTAATCGTGCCAATCCTTTATAAAGTATTAAGACAGATTCACACCAAGTATAATGTCGTGTCTTTTTTCGTACTGACGTATAAGGTATAGTACGACACAAATTAGATGTAGCATCGGAAAATGCAATGGAATGAAAGTAAACACGACCAATAGAAACAGCTCCCTATCGCGCCATTCGACGCTATTCGTCGCTATAGATTCACGCGTCAGAGAAAGCAAGTGCACGTAAATTGAGGCGTCAAATTGACGAATATATTAGGTCATATTATATTACAAGTTATTACGTTTGTGTAAAGATCATATTCGCATGAGAAATAAATATTGATAATTTGGGATAGCGAACTCAATTCGGATGTGATCGGTTTTACGAATTTTGCCGATGCGACATCTAATTTGTGTCGTACTATACGTACTTACAATTAAAACTAATTACATCGGAAGAACGTGAACGAGTACTATACTAAAATACAATATACACGACATAAGTTTATTATGACACTACCTTTATAAAATCCCATAAATTTAAAATAATGATCTATTAATCATTAACCATTTAGAAAATTTTATCATTATAGTCAATATACATATATAAGGAAATTACTACAAATCGATGAATATATTGAATAGTATAGAATAATTATCAGGATTTTTGTTATTGTATCGAAAACAATATCTTATTTTTATGGACACTTACAAAGACGTAATTGTTTTATAAACATCAGTGGGATTCGGTTATCTGTCATTTATTTATTTTCTTCAAAAACTAAATAAACGAACAAGATGTCATTGTGTTATTTTTTTATTATATCCTTCCTTTTAAAGGGTAAAGAACTTACGACATACAGCCTTGTCATTTGTTTTAACTTAACTTATTTATTTCATAAAAATCGAATACAAAACTAAAAAAGTACAAAATTTAAAGCAAATTAAAACAAAATTATTTCGTGAGAAAATGATAATTCACTATGTTACGGCGCCAATTCCCCAGGAATAAAATATACTTATTTACGACCCTTATGCGTTTAAGGAGAGGTTGGATAAACACTGTTTTCTCTTTCTGTCAACACAGATTGGCTATGCGAAAGAAGAAGAAAGAATGGTTATACCTTGACCCTCTAGGTATTTGTTGGTGAAGTAATTAATATTTAAAATTAATCAATGGAAAGCTGTCTAAACGATCCATCAATACCAAATAGCTCATCGTAATTGGTCGGTTTCCCAGGTCTGAGGGCCTCATTGGCTTTTATTGATTCTTGTTCCTTGAACCATTGTGTGTAGTCTTCAAGTTTCTTCATCCAGGCCTCTGGAAGATTAAAAAGATATTGAAAATGTACAACATAATCTAATCTATACTTATGTATATAAGTAGTTAAGTGTAATAGTGTTATAAATAAATAAATATGAGACAACATCACAAACATTACTCTGATCCCAATGTAAGTAGCTGAAGCACTTGTGTTATGGAAATCAGAAGTAACGACGGTACCACAAACACCCAGACACACACCACTCGACCACGGAGGTCGTCAAATGTGAAAGTAAATCTCTGTCTTTCTTTCTGTTTGTCTGTCGCTCTTTCACGACCAAGCCAATTAACCCAATTGAATGAAATTCGGTAAGAAGCAACCCCTAAAACACAAGCGAAGCCGTCGGCAACAACTAGTAAAAATATGTTTGTAAAGATTCATGTTGAATCTAGAAGTAAAAAAATATAATATAGTCGTAGAAACATTATTATCTGATGTTCGATAGTTCGATTTATATTATGTATCTTACTATCATAACGGGTTTATCATTTGCAAGAATAGAACAGCATTATTCAACAAATCATTCTTTTGAACAACATTAATGGATAGAATTGTTAATTATTATTTATAAAAATTATACAGTATTAGTTTCTTACAAGTTGTATTGAAATGTAAACGCGCCTTCACCTGTGATCAGATCCCAAAAAGTTTGCTTAAGATTTGCCAATTTTAATAAGAGGTCATTAATAAGCAACATGGCGTCTGTTACGAATTTCACAGGATATGTAAATATAATATTTTATTTGACCTATATATTTAGTGTACCTATACATACATACATATGCATTGAGTAAAAAAGGTCTATTTTAATATTACAAACAGACACTCCAATTTAATTATATGTATAGATAATATGTTGTATAAAATATATCAAATCTGAGAGACTTGTTAAAGATTTGACATAATAAATGTGTCGTATATGTAGGTCTCTCTGATTTTAGGGGGAGTCAATGAAGCCCGGGAGTGGGATTATACGATATCTTTACATAGTATAAAATAAAGTCGCTTACCGCTGTCAGTGTGTAAACTTAGATCCCACCAAAAACAAGAAATGTAAAAAAATACCAAGTCCCTCGGTGCAGTTTTTCCATCGTAGATTTTGAGATCTCATAGTCAAGTCCTATTCAAATTATTATGTAGTTATAAATAAACATTTAGTAATTGTATCAATAGTTTTCTTTATATTATAATTATAATGACTGTGTATTATAAATATATATGTTTCAAAATCATATCATACGTCATTACTTTCATATTTAATTCACATGGTATAATTTATGTTGACCAACATATTTGGTCATTAAAAAAAATGATGGATGTTTAAATTAAGAATTAATTTGATTTTGATGCGAAAGAAATCGGTTCGAACGATATAACTATCTCTGTAACCAGTCCAGTTAGCTGACGATGGTTGACAGTGGATGTGTATTGAGAGATTGAGATCAATGGCTGCCATTGATGAGGCCTATCCAGCAGCAGACCATCTTAAGGGTTCAAACCCAGGCGAGCACCACTATATATATGTGCTTAATTTGTGTTTGTAATTCATCTCGTGCTCGGCGGTGAAGGAAAATATCGTGAGGAAATCTGCATGTGTCTAATTTCATCAAAATTTTGCCACATGTGCATTCTACCAACTCGCAATGGAACAGCGTGGTGGAGTATGTGCCAAACCAATTCTCAATGGGAGAGGAGGCCTTAACCCATCAGTGGGAAATTTACAGGCTGTTACTTTACTTTTTTTTATTCAGATTAAGACGATTATAGGATGGTGATGATCTAAAACTGAATACGATTACACAGAAGGAAAAATATGTCTCAAAGAAAGTCAAATGAACTAAATAAAAGTATGCTCCGACACAATATACATAATAATCTTCTTTTTATAGTATAGCTTGGCGGACGAGCATGTGGGCCACCTGATGGTAAGTGGTCACCATCACCCATAGACAAGGACGCTGTAAGAAATATTAAGTATTCCTTACATCGTTAATGTGCCACCAACCTTGGGAACTAAGATTTTATGTCCCTCGTGCCTTTAGTTACACTGGCTCACCCTTCAAACCGGAAAACAACAATACTGAGTACTGTTATTTGGCCGTAGAATAACTGGTGAGTTGGTGGTACCTACCCAGACGGGCTTGCACAAAGCCCTACAACCAATAATCTATATAAATATTATAAATATGAAAGTAACTCTATATGTCTGTATGTCTGTCGCTCTTTCCCGACCGATCTACCGAATTTGATTAAATTTGCTTCATAGAAGCGAATTTAAACTCCAGGAAGGACATAGGTTATATTTTTTGCCTCACACATGTCGACAACCTAAAAAGCGACCAAATCCGCGGGCGCCTACTACTTTAACATAATTGTAATAATAACATTAAGATTGTAAAACCTTACGAATATGCTTTAGATTACATACAGTAGAAAAATTGAATAGAATCCGTTTCATCATTGAACTTTAGGTAACGCAACAAATTTGTTGAATGTAGATTAATGAAATGCAGAGAACTTGTTAAAATCACAAGCTATTAATTACATAGTCAAGGCAATAAATCTAGAAAACATCGATTTCTATGTCCTCCATGCCGATGGAGCTTCTATCTAATCAAAATTTGTCCATCGTTTCTCGAAAATAATAAAAAAAAATAGGTATTTCGTTACGATTTATAATTAAACTAGCAAACCACCCCGGCTTCGCACGGGTGCAATCCTGATACTAAATATACTAAAGACTTTGTTTATTTACGACATCACATTACGAACTTCTAAAATGATCAATGTTTCTTTACCACGTTATCCATGTAGTATACAAAAACCTTCCTATCAAATCACTCTATCTATTAAAAAAAAAAACATCAAAATCCGTTGAATAGTTTTAAAGATTTAAGCATACATATGGACGTAGAGACAGAGAAAGCGACTATATCGAATGAATGAATGAATGAATATATTGAAATACATTTCAAACTTACCTTAAATTAACAAAAAAATCACATTATATTAAATCAAAACGGAAAACACATTCAAACATTCAAAGCCAGCTCAAGTACAACGTTTATGTGTTACGTTTTGAATTAAACGAAATAGATCATTCTTGAAAAAAAAGGAACTAAATATTCGTGTATTATATCAAATTATTTTTTGTTCCATTTGCTGTCGGAATGCTTGGCCCTTGGAGTAGTGGTGCAAAAAGCTTCATCAAAAGTATAACACCTCGACTCATTGCCTCCACTGGTGACAGGAGGGCTAGTTCGTGTTTTGCCCAGAGGATCGCGATATTGCCCAGAGGATCGCGATATTGCGATTCAACGGGGAAATGCTGCTAGCATCCTTGCCACCATTCCACGCGGTCAAGATTTATACAGTAACTAGTTTTAGTTCATATTTGGATATATATAAGTGTTTAATGTTACTATTTTTTCTTGATGCTCGAAAAAAATAGTAAAATTATTCTCTGTTACCTCAGTAATCTGTTCACTGTGTGGTGCTCAATTATATCAGTGAGAAATTTGTTCACGCTGAACATTCTAGTCTACAGAGCGTATGGATAACTGTACATGTTTAAATAAAAATCGCGGGTTCGATTCCTGCTCATTTACCTACCTAATTTTTGTTAGAAGAACTTTTATTAAGAAGTAACACAAGTGTTATAAAGTAAACCTATGTAACGGCTTATGAAACAAAATTCCACTTTAGTATAAATAAAAAGTTTCGAATTATTTCGACCTTTCAAACACAGGTTGGCATAGTAAAGTAAAGTAACAGCCTGTAACTTTCCCACTGCTGGGCTAGGTCCTCCTCTCCCATTAACGAGAGGGCTTAGAACATATTCCACCACGCTGTTCCAATGCGGGTTGGATGAATGCACATGTGGTAGAATTTCTATGAAATTTGACACATGCAGGCTTCCTCACGATGTATTCCTTCGCCACCGAGCACGAGATGAATTGTAAAGACAATTAAGCACATATATATAATGGTGCTTGCCTGGGTCTGAACCCGAAATCATCAGTTAAGATGTACGCGTTCTAACCACTGGGTCATCTCTGCAGTTTGGCATAATAAATACAAAATAAATGAAATCAATTACAATATTAATAGGTTATCGTATATTTTGTATACGTAATCGTTTTATATAATCGATTATTCTTAGGTCATTCGTCATTCACTCGTTCTCATTCTATTTAATTATTAGTTTAATGCAGGAATAATTAAAGTCTGAAGTCGCTGTGTTTTTGAGTTAAAGCGTTTTTAATTCCTTGAAGTAAAAGAAGGTACTGAATGAAATCTCTCATGATATTTTTTTTTCTCATTCCGCCCGTATGTCCTTATTTATGGTCAGAATAATCCTGAAAGCGAAGGAAATGAGCCAAAGAAATATACATATATGGTCAAGCCATATCGCGGGACAAAGAACAAGAATACTTTTCTTCTCAGTTCATTCGATTCGTTATCTGTTAGATTGAATTCCAGAAGTCTAAAAAGCAGCATTGATTGTTGTCGCTTAGGATAGAGATTCGAATATGGAAACTGTTTCTTAAAGTCGTATCGATTGCTTATTAGATATTTTTAGGCGTAGAACTTTTTACCAAATATTTTGGCAAGCATTTTTTTATGGAATAGGAAGTGGTCACCATCACCCATAGACAATGACGCTGTAAGAAATATTAACTATTCCTTACATCGTCAATGCGCCACCAACCTTGGAAACTAAAATGCTATGTCCCTTATGCCTGTAGTTACACTGGCTCACTCACCCTTCAAACCGGAACACCACAATACTACGTACTGTTGTTTAGCGGTAGAATATCTGATGAGTGGGTGGTACCTACCTAGACGGGCTTGCACAAAGCCCTACTACCAAGTAAAGCGTCGTTTTGTTTTTGTCAAAGAAATATTCAAGTATGACGACCTCCGTGATAGAGAGGCGTGTACACCGGTTTTAATGCGTACCCCACTCCGAGGTCCCCGGTTCGATTCCCGGCCGAGTCGATGATATAGATTAGATATAGATTATCATTAATTTTCTATGTTGTCTTGGGTCTGGGTGTTTGTGGTACCGTCGTTACTTCTGATTTCCATAACACAAGTGCTTTGGCTACTTACATTGGGATCAGAGTAATGTATGTGATGTTGTCTCATATATATATTCAAGTGTAACATGTAGGCTTCGATGTTAGCCTTTTATATTTTCCTCGCCTGTTTGTTGTATGTCATTTGAGCGGCTGTCCAATGTTATGTTACATTCTCACGATTGTCATAAAAAATATAATAAATAATACAGGTTATTTTTTCTGCGTTGAAAATTGACAACACAGGGACAACATACGAACAATTTTAGTGGTCTTTCACAATGGCGGTCAATTCAGGTCATAGATTAATGAAATAACAGAATCATGCTGTATTATTTTTATTTAAGACATTTATGCTTGGAATTTGAGGAATGACAATTTATGATTAATTATAAACAGCAGACGTGTAACACATGACAGTTTTTTTTAAATAAAAAACAAACTTAAAAAATCGATTGCACCATAAATTCTTAAGAGGCATTCTTTTTTCCGATTTTCTTCATTTTCAAACAAAATCGGAAGTGTAGATTTAGCAGTTCAAAGCCAGCCATGAGCAAATAATATAAAGGAGCCTTTAATATTATTTGCTCATGGCTTGGCTTGCATTGCAGTCAGTGTCCCGTGACAATTTCGAACATTTCACGTTCGTATTCCGCCGTGAGTTTCGAGTTTGTTCTTCCAGAATACATTTTCACCCTCACTTCATCAATTATTTATTTTATGCATTAAAATTATGTAAACAATAATTGATTAAAACAAATTAACGAAATGATGCTAATACGCGCCTTAATTATTTATTAATGCAATGACACTAAATCAATTCGACACGTTTATAAACTGTCAGGAGGTTAGGTATTGTTAAAAATATTTTTCAATTCATATATGAGGTTTTAATGTTTTGTCACAAGCTTTAAATACTTCGATATGTGTGGGTTGTATAATCTGTGGGTTGTTAGGGATTAATAACAGATTTTTCTGATTGCAGATGAAACTTTTCAATATAGGTAAGTTATCAATTTTTTTTTTGTATTCGTTGATTAATTCTCAAATCTACTGTGAGAATTAAAATTACATATGTATATTTAGTATACGTCATTTAATCGTCTTCACTTGTGCAAATTACTTTTAAATCATCAAAAAAGCGACGTTTTATATTTATCCAATGTACAAATTTATTTTCTCATTGTATTGTCGTTACTCTACTAGTGTTGTTCGAAGTTTCGTCAGAGTTACTGTCGATACTGTCTGTATTTATGTTTAAGCGTCTCTTTTGTTATGAGTTTTATTTAATGTCTGATAGACATATTTTCACCAAATAAATTACTGTTTTCAAATAAAAAAAACATTTTGACAATTCGATATTATCATACTACCTAGTTGTTGTCCGTGGCTTCACTCGCGTTTTAGAGTGTTCGTTGTTATGTGTCAGGCAAAAAAGTAGCCTTTCTTGGAGTTCAAGTTTGCCTCCTACCGAATTTCATCAAATTCGATTCAGTGGTTTGGTAGAGAAAAAGCGACAGACAGACAGACAGACGGACAGAGTTACTTTTACATTTATAATAATAGTTTAGATTATTCGATTATTTTTTTCTTATATATCTGGGGCCGATGCACAATGTACGAAAAAAAAAATTAAAAGAAAAATCATGAAATGTTTAATCATTATATTTAATATTATGATTTGGTATTTAATACATAATAATACATGTAATCGTGCCAATCCTTTATAAAGTATTAAGACAGATTCACACCAAGTATAGTGTCGTGTCTTTTTTCGTACTGATATATAAGGTAACTATGTATTAGTACGACACAAATTAGATGTAGCATCGGAAAATGCAATGGAATGAAAGTAAACACGACCAATAGAAACAGCTCCCTATCGCGCCATTCACGCGTCAGAGAAAGCAAGTGCATGTAAATTGAGGCGTCAAATTGACGAATATATTAGGTCATATGATATTACAAGTTATTACGTTTGTGTATAGATCATATTCGCATGAGAAATAAATATTGATAATTTGGGATAGCGTACACAATTCGGATGTGATCGGTTTTACGAATTTTGCCGATGCGACATCTAATTTGTGTCGTACTATATGTACTAATTACGTCGGAAGATCGTGAACGAATACTATAGTAAAATACAATATACACGACATAAGTTTATTATGAAACTACCTTTATAAAGTCAAACTTTATAAAATCCCATAAATTTAAAATAATCTATTAATCATTAACCATTTAGAAAATTTTATCATTATAGTCAATATACATATATAAGGAAATTACTACAAATCGATGGATATATTGAATAATATAGAATACTTATCAGGATTTTTGTTATTGTATCGAAAGCAATATCTTTTTATTATGGACACTTACAAAGACGTAATTTGTTTTATAAACATCAGTGGGATTCGGTTATCTGTCATTTATTTATTTTCTTCAAAAACAAAATAAACGAACAAGATGGCATTGTGTTATTTTTTTATTATATCCTTCCTTTTAAAGGGTAAATAACTTACGACATACCTTGTCCTTGTCATTTGTTTTAACTTAACTTATTTATTTCATAAAAATCGAATACAAAACTAAAAAATTACAAAATTTAAAGCAAATTAAAACAAAATTATTTCGTGAGAAAATGATAATTCACTATGTTACGACGCCAATTCCCCAGGAATAAAATATACTTATTTACGACCCTTATGCGTTTAAGGAGAGGTTGGATAAACACTGTTTTCTCTTTCTGTCAACACAGATTGGCTATGCGAAAGAAGAAGAAAGAATGGTTATACCTTGACCCTCTAGGTATTTGTTGGTGAAGTAGTTAATATTTAAAATTAATCAATGGAAAGCTGTCTAAACGATCCATCAATACCAAATAACTCATCGTAATTGGTCGGTTTCCCAGGTCTGAGGGCCTCATTGGCTTTTATTGATTCCTGTTCCTTGAACCATTGTGTGTAGTCTTCAAGTTTCTTCATCCAGGCCTCTGGAAGATTAAAAAGATATTGAAAATGTACAACATAATCGAATCTATACTTATGTATATAAGTAGTTAAGTGTAATAGCGTTATAAATAAATAAATATGAGACAACATCACATAAATTACTCTGATCTCAATGTAAGTAGCTGAAGCACTTGTGTTATGGAAATCAGAAGTAACGACGGTACCACAAACACCCAGACCCAAGACAACATAGAAAACTATTGGTAATCTACATTGATTCGGGCGGGAATCAAACCCGGAACCCCAGAGTGGCGTACGCATGTAAATCGGTGTACACACCACTCGACCACGGAGGTCGTCAAATGTGAAAGTAACTCTCTGTCTGTCTTTCTGTTTGTCTGTCGCTTTTTCACGACCAAGCCAATTAACCTAATTGAATGAAATTTGGTAAGAAGCAACCCCTAAAACACGAGCGAAACCGCGGGCAACAACTACTAAAAATATGTTGAATCTAGAAATAAAGAGCCCAGGTCAGATCTATAAAAAATATTGGGTTTTACCTTCGAGCGTGATGGAATAGAGTTGGCTGGTCTCCCTTACTAAAACTAAATACAATTAATTAATAAAAAAAGGAATATTTAAATTACCGTTTACTTCATCAAGGGAGCATCCATTGCCGCCATATTCTTCCGGTAGCATATCCTTGGGCACGTGTTCATGCAGCGTACTTATGTCGGAGTGGACGAAAATCTTGACCAAATAAAAGAATCTAGTTAGAAATAACATTCAAGGTAAATCTTGTAAAATTGAGTCTACCTATTGGCTTAGTGGCTAGGGCCCCGGAGTTCAGGGGGCCCTTTAAACTAAACCTAAAGCTTCTGAAGCTAGAAAAACACGATTTTGCGCACTAGATTTTTTAATTGGTATCTATAATTTTAAAGGGTAATTATTCGTTTAAGAGGGACCGGAAAGAGGGGGGCGAGGCCCGATTATTTTTCTATGCACCGGGACCTTTCTCACCTAGCTACGTCTAGTCACTGGTTAGAAAACCAGTGGCATCAGTCAACAACAACAGACAGTTCCCCACTGCTGTGCTAAGGCCTAATCCTTTTGAGGAAAAGGTTTGGAACATATTCTACCACGCTGTTCCAATGCGGGTTGATGGAAGCAGTCAGTTAGTGGTACGAAATAGGCAACTAATTTAGGTACTTTAGAGTGAGTATCATTGAGTAATTGAGTGCGTAACTGCGTATGTCTTAGTATGTAATTACAGAAAAATTTGAGCACACAATTAATATTTTACTGCTAAATATACAGTACATGTCTGACTTAGGATTTGTGTTCCGGTGTAAAGGGTGTTTGAACCTTCAAGCGCAAGGGTTATTGTCGATTTAATGAATGGTTAATATTTCTTACAACTACAATGTTTATGATCAGTGGTGATCTCTTACCATCAAGTGGCACATTTGCGCGAGCGCCTGACAATATTATAAAATTGATTTGTAGTTATTACGCGCGTGAGAAGTTTTACTTTTTCGTAATTAAACGTACTATTTTACTTATATATACTTATAACTTCAAAAGTACTATTTTGATGGCGGTTTCGTTGGGTCATTAGCAATTTTATATGTTGCATGATTGCTTAGAAATTTTCAATGTTGCATAATTCTGGTAAATATTAATTAAAAAGTAAATCATTGCAACAAATGCCTGACATGAGCTAGCTTAATATATTATTTAGACAGCACTTGTAGTGGAACAAGGGCTGATATGAAGTATATGCTAATATTTATGATATCCTAGTCACAACAACGGTGTTTACTACGTCTGCAGGCAATGTGTACGCGTATTTTCATTCAACATATCGTTTGCAGGGAATGGGTTGAGGAGGAACGGGAGGAAATGACCGATATACGCCTCCCCGCATTCGCTACCTCTTTGTAAATTATGATCGCCTGGTACCATTTGTTTTGATAGCTGTATGCAGTGTATTGATTGGTTCAATGTTCTAACGTAAACGATCTCTTAAATCTTTCCTGTTTAATTGATAAATAATTAATTGATAAATAATTTAATTTTAAATTCGAAGTTTTCGTTTAAAGCTTTAGTTAGTTTGTGGTTGGCAAACATATGATATATAATACCCTATATTTTGTTTCCTTTTTTAATATTAAAATGTAGTTGTTATGTATTTAAGTTATATTTTCATACGGAATTAATATTGAAATATCTGCGAGTATTTTTGTAACGTTTTATTATTGGTTGGAATATCATTTCGAAATTAGTATATTTTTGGATCAAAATACTTTGAATTATTTGAGTGAAAGGGATTTTTATTTTGCAGCGCAAATAAAACGACGCTGCTTTGCAATCGATAACTTCTCAGGCTTTTTTCGTGTTTAAATTGATCTTATTACTTTGCCTACTTAGTTAACAATATAATCTCTTGTGTAATTCTAAAACTATATAGATATCTATCGATATATCATTACATTTTAAATGTAATCTTGGTATAAAAATGGTTGGATCAACGGTAATTATATTTTATCTATTAAAATAAATAAAGTCCTCAATCTAATACGAAAGAACCATGTCTGTACAATCTCTAAAAATAGGTTGTATGTAACAAACGAATAAATATTGCAAATATTGCCGCTAAGAATGTTAAGCTATTAAGTAAGCGATATCGGCTGTTTATGTGTCCCTGGTACCTCTTGTTTTGGTTTTCGTTCAATCGACGCTTGCTGCTCACTACTGCCTTCATTCCGTTTATGACTGCCTGGTACTTTATGTTTTGATTTTAGAGGGGTGATCGAACTCGCTACGCCCCTTTTTCCAATGCTAATACATCATTCTGTAGTAATCTATATTCATATTATAAATTTGAAATTAACTCTGTCTGTCTGAACCGAATTTGATGAAGTTTGAGGAAACTTGAATTTCAAGACAATAAGCTACTTTCTTACCCAACACATGACAACCAACTCTAAAACGCAAGAATTTGATTAAGGTGAATTTGATTGATTGTTTTTTATAATAACACAATCACCTTCTTGGACTATAAATCCCTAATGGCCAGCGTTCTTATAGCAATTAAGAGAAACATACCCTGTTCTTTATTTTATCCTTGAGGAATGGCTTGATGAAGTTTATCAATGCTTCGATAACAGGCGATGTGTTCAAAACGTGGACTTGTTTCAACTTGATAGGATACGCTTCCTGAAAAAAGAAAATATAATTAATGAGTTGGTATAAGAAAATGCTAATCTAATCCAGTCAATATCAGAGAAAAATATTTAATTGTTCGGTGCAATTTCTTTGTCTTCCTAGAATCAATTTGTTTGTATTACCTAATATAAAAAAAAAAACCGGTCAAGTGCGAGTCGGACTCTCACACCAAGGGTTCCGTACATTATCTATAAAAATGAACAAAAAAATATTTTCTCCCACACATTCCACCTGCAAATGTAAGTTGATACGCACAATATTGAGTGATTTACCATGTTATTTTAATATCATGGACTTCCTATAGGTTTTCCTATAATCTATAAGGAGAAAACTAATTTCTGTATTTTTTTCAAAATTTTAGGTTCAGTAGTTTCGGAGATAAGGGGGGGGGAATGGTCAATTTTCGTCTATTTTCTTGAATAACTTGGAAACTATTTATTTTAAAATTACAAAAAAATACATTTAAAATCTTCTCAACAAGACCTTTCATTTGATATGCCACATGATGCAGTTTTCAGATTTTTTTTTTTAATTTTCCCCTTCCCCCCCAAAAATGACCCCCCATATACAGATTTCATCTGTTCACGTCACACCTCTGTATTTGGGTTACAGAAATTGATATGTGTACCAAATTTCAACTTAATCGGTCTAATAGATTCGGAGATAATTGACTGTAAGCGACGGACGGACAGACACACGAGTGATCCTATAAGGGTTCCGTTTTTGTATTCAGACGTACGGAACCCTAACAAAATGACTATGTTGTCTATGTAACCATGAGTCAACAAAATGTGATTAATAATTTTTCGTGTTTCAAGAATAAAAATATTTTGATACTATTATATAAAGACAATTTCCAGAAGCTATTTTCAACATCATTCATATGAATGGCTTAAAATTTAGTTCGGTAATTAAGACATAAAGGCTTCTTGTTTATCTATCTTTTTAAGGTACATATGTCTATTTATATAAGGTGTAAATCTACCCTTAGTTTTGCTATAACTTGAGATCCTTTCTTTTTTAAAATTTCGATTTACAGAAAGCTATGCCGTATTAGCAATTAAAAGGTGTTTTCACTTTTTTGTTATTAATTCTGGTTAGTATTGAATATTTATAACTAAGACAGGATGGTCTTTTAGGAGAATAGTAGTATATATGTAATTTATGGTAATGTTATCATAAAAATATGCTTGGCTTAAACGCACCTGTACACAAATTAAGAACTTCTTTATGGAAGATGGGGATATTTTCGCTAAATGACTCGGTGTGACCACTGAAGCATCCAGGATGTATATATCACCCCCTACTCCCTCCAGTTCTTCTTTAAGTCTGACGTCACCAATCATTAGTGCGATTTTGAATACATTGTTCAGTAGTTCGGGGTCGATGTTTTTGTCAAGACCTGAAATTATGTAGAAAAGGCAAATTGAAATAACTTAATGTTTTAATTACTTAACTATAAATTAATGGCAATTACAAATTCTGTTTCAATAATTGAGACAGTAAATCTAGACACTGTTTTTACACCAATTCTTAATAGATTAAAATATAGATATCATAATTCTAGCAGGATATATTAATTTAAACTAACATGACTGTTTGAAAAAGAGTAACTACTGAGTTTCTTGCCGGTTCTTCTCGGTAGAATCTACTTTCCGAACCGGTGGTAGCTTCACTTAATTGTAAAATGACGATTCAAAATTGCTTGTAAAAGCCTACTTGAATAAAGTTTATTTTGATTTTGATGATAAGCATGTATAGCCTATTTAATTGGAAGTAGGAAAAAAATTACACAAACCGAAGATTTACATATTTAATGCTATTTGCATAACTCAGCTATATTGTGCACTAAGAATATATGATTAATATATCTTTATTTATAATTATACTTAACTACTTATATCATATAATTTTACATCCAATATTCCGATATCAATTTGATTTCAAATCCATAGCCAATATTACATACTAATCAACCTCTCGACCAATGACATCTCGTTAATTGCTGTCAAATGTTTGATCATTTGTCTTTTCTTGTCCTATGGTGAGAGCCCAAGTGCGGTAGACAGAGATGTAAAATAAGAGGGACCAGATTCCCACTCAAAATCATAATTAGTTAACGCACCTCTAAATTAAATTATTGATTAACATAAGTAACTAATTAATTAATTATTTAATTAATCTTATTGCCTCCGCTGGTGACTGGAGCGCTGGTTCGCTTTTAGTCCAGAGGATCGGAATTGCGATTCAACGGGGAAGCACGCTAGCAATCTTGCCACCATTCCACGCGGTCAAGATTTATACAGTAAATATTTTTATGTTATCAATTATTATGTTAATAAATACACTAAAAACACTAATTATTTATATTTTATCGCTGTGGGTAATATATTTAAACAATGCTTTTATAGAAACTCGTGTAAAATTACTTAAACAAAAAGGCAACTAATTATGACGATCAAATATTGAGATTAAAATAATTTAAAATTATAATACAGATGTTGTTTTTGCAATTCGTTCTCGATTGTGGTTTTCCCATGTGAACCAGGAATCATGTGTTCACTGTATCTAGTCAATTTGACTAACTAACGCGGTATAATTTGCAGAGCTTGAATAATCTATAAATATAAAATTGGAGTGTCTATTTGTAATAATAAGATAACCGCTTTTTACTAAATGTATATGTATTCATACGAGATACATATACCAATAGTTTTAAAATTTTTGTCCGTCGTTTGTTCCGGCTAATCTATTGAACGGGTGAGCCTATTTTGACAGCACTTTGACTGGCAGACAGTGAATAAAATAAAGAGAAACGAGTAGGCCAGCTTTCAGATATTGATGATGAGATATTTATTGTTATAAATTGAATATAGGTAGTACGCCTCAAAATGGCGTATCACTAAAAGCTACATATCAAGTAATATTTATGTTTTAAAATATATATTTACCACGGCATATTGTGACTCGACGACCGTCTGGAGTCAATCCTGGTAGTGGAGCTCCTTGCCTGAAATTGCATAAATGATGCTCATAATACTTATTGTATTTGAATATATATATCACTGTAAAATTTTCAATATCGTTAGATTATCTATCTATCTATTTTGCGCAAATGTAAGTTGTCGAAAGATTGCTAACCGTAACATACTGCTTACAATTTTTATTAACAGCTTGTAAATTTTCCCACTGCTGTTTGGAACATATTCCAACACGCTGTTCCTATGCGGGTTGGTGGATTTATCTGGGGCAGAATATCGATGAATTTAAACACATGCAATCTGCACCTCACACGATGTTTTCCTTCACTGCTGAGTACGAGATTTATTTTAAACGCAAATTAAGCACACGAATATTCAGTGGTGTTTGCCTGGGTTTAAACCAATCATCGGTTAAAATGCACGCGCTCTAATCCATATTAGGGTGTTATAGGGCCGCAGGTTCAGTAAGTATTATAGGAAAGTTATAAATTATAAGAGCAGAGATGGCCTAGTGATTAGAACGCGTGCATCTTAACCGATGATTGCGGGTTCAAACCCAGACAGGCATGTGCTTAATTTATCTTTATAATTCATCTCGTGCAAAGCGGTGAAGGAAAACATCGCGAGGAAACCTGCATGTGACTAATTTCATAGAAATTCTGCCACATGTGTATTCCACCAACCCGCATTGGAACAGCGTGGTGGAATATAGTCCAAACCTTCTCCTTAAAGGGAGAGGAGGCCTTTAGCCCAGCAGTGGGAATTTACAGGCTGTTGTTATTGTTGTTGTTGTGTAAGTTACACGTAAACAGACGGATTAACCTCGAAAAGGGTTTTCGCGCGGTTATTTTTGGATAGTTGTGCGATCTTACTTAATCTGTATTCTAGTGTTAAGCTAGCCTTGACATTTCTACGAACTTTTGCAACAGCTGTTAGTATAGAACACATTTTCATAATATTTGCTCGACAATTTAAAAATGGAATCGCTGTTTGAATTTGTTATTTGTCAAAGTGATCGTTTACACTTTCTTGTGCAATCGTAATATTGCCTTTGTCATGCCACTGTCTGGGTGAGGCGATCACGTATAATACGACACAAATTAGATTTAGCATCGGAAAATGCGATGGAATGAAAATAAAACCGATTACTGCCGATTTACACAAGCAATAGAAACAGCTCCCTATCGCGCCATTCGACGCTATTCATCGCTATAGATTCACGCGGCAGAGAAAGCAAGTGCATGTAAATCGACGCGTCAAATTGACGAATATATTAGGTCATATGATATTACAAGTTATTACGTTTGTGTAAAGATCATATTCGCATGAGAAATAAATATTGATAATTTGGGATAGCGTACTTAATTCGGATGTGATCGGTTTTAAGAATTTAGCCGATGCGACATCTAAGTTGTGTCGTACTATAACATCAACTGTCTAACGGACTACTGGAACGTCACTCAGATCAATCATTTAGTTGGCTGCTTCTAAATTTAAATGGAATTCTCGATCGCTATTTGTTTTTGTATTTAAATTAACCAGGGATAACATTTGTGCATAACTGAGAACTGTCATTGCCTATTAAAGATACAGTATTGATACTAATAATAAATTATGCCAATGCAAATCTTCTTTTTATCGAAATTGATGAAATGTGCACCATACATTTTACAATGATTAAATTCAATGACAGTTAGAAACAGATATATACGCGATGTTGTAATGAGGATTGTTGGTGTTTCCATCATATAAGAAATTAGTGATAACACATTGAAATGTCTATGAGCATTGGTGATCACAAAAATGACCAAACCCTGTCCAAAAAAGAACTGGGCATTTGGAATCTTAATTCTTATCTATTATATATCAATATAGGTACATACGCTTTTCTTGTTATTTCAGCAAGTTCTGGTCTGTTGATGTCTCGGTTGGTGAAGAATTCTGGACAAGCAGCTCTCATGGTGAAGTACATGTCGAGTTTCCTCTTGCATTTCTCCAGGGAGAAGCTGCAGCCTCGGAGAAAGGTCATGATACGACCTTCATCTATGGCAAAACGATATAAACTTCCTCTATGGATTTATTTTATTTCAAATATTTAATCATCAATACATATAATAAAATTGGAGTATCTGTTTGTCATATTAAAATAGCCCTTTTTTACTCAATGCATATATATTTATAAACGGCACATATACCAAAATATTTTTTTTTACTTTTGTCGGTCTATCCGTCTGTTTGTTCCGATTAATCTTTGGAAAGGCTAGACCGATTTTGACGAGACTTTCACTGGCAGATAACCGATATAATAGGGAGTAACTTAGGCAACAATAATATATAAAAATTCAAAACCATACAAGGTCGCGGGCACAGCTAGTGTAAAATAAAAAAATATTAATTATTATTGCTAATTATTCATAATACTCCATGTCGTATTTATTACAATAGCTAATTAAGTTATTTAATTGTAGTTACTTAATAGTTTAGTTGTTTTCTATTACATCGTGTATATTTACGGCATTGACTCTTGGATTTCCGGTTTCCTCAAATATAAGACAAGAGATATATTATTTATATTATTGTGCACTCAAAACAGATGCTTTATCTATTTATTTATTTTTTATTGTATAGGTTGCCAGACGAGCTTATAGGCCACCTGATGGTAAGTGGGGTCACCATCACCCAAAGACAATAAAGCTGTAAGAAATAGCCAGTCTGGATAGGTACCAACCACTCATCAGTTATTCTACCGCCAAATAACAGTACTCAGTATTGTTGTGCTGAAATTCCGGTCTGAAGGGTGAGTGAGCCTTTGTACGACAGGTACATGGGACATAACATCTTAGTTCCCAAGGTTGGTGGCACATTGACGATGTAAGAAATAGTTAATATTCCTTACAGCGTCATTGTCTACGGGTGATGGTGACCACTTACCATCAGGTGGCCCATATGCTTGTCCGCCAACCTATACCATAAAAAAAGAAAAAAATATATGCAAGATTTGCAGTCCTTTAAGCTACTAAACCGACAAACTATTATTATAGTTAGGGAGGCGAATAGGGGAATTTTCGGTAATACTCGAGCGTGGCAGTTTAAGATATGAGAGATACCTTAGACCTAATAGAACAACCTTGTAAAGTATTAGCTCTATATGTACTACGCGCGCCTGGGATAGACGATCAGATTAGTAAAAAAAAATCGATAGTCTGAAATACTCGAGCGCGTCAGATTAAGATATTGGGGGTTGATTTTAGTGTTTTAAGACTAAATTTAACTAATCTGACGATAAGTCCTTGACGCCGCCGAGTTATAGGGTCGCGAACTTGTAAAAAAAAAACGTAAATCCGGAATTCTCGAGCGCGATTTTTTTTATTTTTATTTTGAAGAATATAATCTAAAACTTACTAAAAATACAAAATCTGCCGGTTTCCGCATGACCGGAAGTCTGGAGGAGCCATTTCGTCTTCCGAAAAACGCGTTGCGGCATATAAGTCGCGAACGATACATTTTACAAAAAAAAAGATTAAATAAACAAAAAAGGTAATTTTATTTTACACAAAAAAGGTCTCTTTACATTTTTGTCCAAAGTTAAAACTTTTTGACTTGAAGCATCATGAAAACTCAAACTCCCGGTTTTTTGAGTATATCTCGAAAACTGAGGGTGTTAAAAAAATTGCTATGAAATAACGATGATTAAATTATGTGACTTTTATTATATCCCTTGGTGGTAGGGCTTTCTGCAAGCCCGTCTGGGTAGGTACCACCCACTCATCAGTTATTCTACCGCCAAACAACAGTACTCGGTATTGTTGTGTTCCGGTTTGAAGGGTGAGTGAGCCAGTGTAACTACAGGCACAAGGGACATAATATCTTAGTTCCCAAGGTTGGTGGCGCATTGACGATTTAAGGAATACTTCATATTTCTTATAGCGTCATTGTCTATGGGTAATGGTGACCACTTACCATCAGGTGGCCCATATGCTCGTCCGTCAACCTATACCATAAAAAAAAAAAAAAAAAAATCTCAATTTTTTTTTTTCTCAAGCTTCTTGACAATTTTCGTGGACTCGGAAAAAGTTACGCGTATCTGTATACAAAAGTATTATTAACATGTACAGTTTGATGTATGATCAATAGCCTGTTGATCCTCAAATTGTTTTTTGGACGTACCGTAAGCATAATGAACCAGTATTTTTCCTTTGTTTCACAACATTGATGGTGGGGAAAGGAGCGGTAGAAGGGAATTTTCGGTATACCCTAATATATATAGGCGTCATAGTGAGATTGAAGAGAGAGAAAAGACCCGACGGTATGTTTCTCGAATGTGCTGGAAACTTTCTCCCCTGTAGCCCCGCCCCGCACTCGCTGTATCTATTTTTATACAATAAATAATACAATTCGTACGACATTTCATCTACATTTACGTTAGTTGTATCTATTGCTTTATTGTTATTCTTAAATTCCCCGTTTAATCGAGGAGAAAGAAAGGAAAAAAAAAGAAACCCAAAAACCTTTTTCGGTCAGATTAAGAGAACCCACCAACATTTTTGTCAGATTAAGAAAATATGCTCTCAGGATACCGTGATAAACCTCCCCTATGAAAATCTGACGCGCTCGAGTATTTCAAAAAAACTTTTTTTTTTTGCATTTTCAAAAATTCATCGTAACTTATCGTCACGCCGAAATCGTCAGTTTTTTTTAAAGGGAGCTTCCTTGGGGCCTACTTAACACCCCTTCCGAAAATCTGACGCGCTCGAGTAAATTTTTTTTTTGTGCATTTTTGACTACTTCATATGCCTAGCCCCACCACGCAAACCGGCAGATTAGTATACCGTAGTTATCAGAGGCACTTGGGGCATACGTAGTATGAATATCTGACGCGCTCGAGCATGCCCAAGTAACGGTTTTTTTAAAATTTTTGAAAAACCGTACACGCCAAACCCAGCGCTAAAATTGTTTTTACCATACGAGCTTTTCTTTTCGAAATTGTTTTATCTTTCGATTTTGATAAGTCTCGACGGCGCCGTTGAATTACGCCATTTAGCTACCTCGCCTCCCTAACTATTAATAATGCTATATTCACGATAATATTTTACTTCTATCTTGATTGTACATAAATAATTTAGGTTAAAATTTGATTTTAGATTTATTAAGACTTTCTAATCTAAAATAATTCGCATTAACTACGAGCTACACCTAGGAAGTAAAGCCAGATTTGCATAATAAATTGTTTCGAAATGGAGCTAAACTAGTACAGTTTATTATGAAAACCAGTGCACATTTTAAGAATTGGTAATTAATGTTGTTTAAACGATTTTGTCTCAATTATTCGATTTATTTTAAAGCCGCGTTGCGTTTCCACTCTTTCTGATTGTGTTGGATTTTAATAGGTATCTAATACAAGATTATAATAAAGATAAAGAAGACTTGAATTTTATAATATAAAACTAATTGGTATTGTACCTACACCATAAATCTGTATTACAAATAATCTCCACTAGATTCAGGGTTTCTGGAAGAGATCTCTTGTTAGAGATAAGTTATCCCTATGTACACATTTTTCATTTATATAATTCTCTGTGTACTCTGTTGGTACATAAATAAATAAATAAATAAAAAAGCGTGGACTTATTATTTATGAATTTCTAGGCAGGATAAATAAAAATAATAATTATTTTTCTCTGTAATTATATTGGTGGTAAAGAGCAACTACTGAGTTTCTTGCCAGTTCTCAGAAAAATATACTTTCCGAACCGTTGGTAGCTTTAAAAGATTCAAGTATATTTTTATAGGTGGACTTGAGTCAAGAATATCTTCACCTGTGTGCACACTCAAAGTCAAAACCAGTAATATATTCAGCGTAGATTGATAGACTCTCTACTCTGTGACCGAAAACTTATCAACATAACTTATTATAGCTTTTATAAAGTTTATTCTGAACATATGGTTCAATTATTTCAGAAAAGAATAATAAACATATATAATTTAGTCGTCTACAGTTCTATACTCTACAAATAATCGTATAACTCCAATGATTACTCACCCCACTCGTCAGGTAAGTATGGCTGCTTCCGAAGCCAATCCTTAATGGCTGTAAGATCCCGATCCCTTGTGTTGACATCCTCGTTTAATTCAACACGAATTTTCTTCCACATCTCCCCCGTTGGCTGAACTAGTGTCGCGACAGACGCCATGTTGATTAGCTAAAACATTTAATATATTTAAATTATAATTATACAATAATGTTATTATTTAGTACAGCTTTGCACAGTTGCAATGCGGATAGTAAACATACTGTAGAATATCTTATAATTACAGTTTTACCGTGATTCTCTACTATATTGTGCATTTATTATACATATGAACTTTCATCTTGAATCAATCTATCTATTAAAAAGAACCGCATCAAAATTCGTTGAGTAATTTTGTAGGTCTTTAAAAGCATAAATACGGACATACAGCGATAAGCGATTTTGTTTTATACTATGTAATGATTTTATTATAAATGCGAAAGTAGCTCTGTATGTCTTTTTATTTTGTTGAATTTTGGTATAAAGTTAGAATCGAAAAGACAGGCTGTTTTTTTTTGCAACACGTAACCACCGATCCTCAAAACGAGAGCGGGTTGTAGTAAGTAGTAGTAACAGCCTGTATATTTCCTATTGCTGAGATAAGGCCTCCTCTTCCATTAAGGAGAGGGTTTGGAACATATTCCACCAAGCTGTTGCAATGCGGGTTGGTGGAATGCACATGTGGCAGAATTTCGAAGAAATTAGACACATGCAGGTTTCCTCACGATGTTTTTCTTCACCGCCGAGCACGAAATGAATTATAGACATAAATTAAGCACATATATATAAGATGCACGCGTTCTAACCACTGGCCCATCTCAGATCAGCCGCAGAAAAAGTAGTAATTAATACCTGAATTCATATAATATTTAAGATATATATTACTATTACTTTCAAAAGATTTTATTTTATAAGTGGAAAATTTAAATTGTATTCATATTTATTATGTCCACAATATAAATAAATTAAATTAAGTTAGTGGCACAATGGAAACAAACGTGGTTCTCGTGTGAGACCGGTAACTTATTTAGCTCAAAGTAATCGCAGTTTTTTACCCTTATACTTACTTAACTTAAAAAAAAAACTTAAATAACGTAGTCATAATAAAAGGTACCTTGTTACGTTTAACTAGTAAAAGGTTTCTTAAGCGGAAGATATTTGCAATCGGCGCAAGCGCAACACTTTCGCAACGTAACAGACGACATTCCGCTATTTAGTTCACTAAACCTTTTTTAGAACTTTGAATTGAATTCACTTTTCTATCAGATAGAGTTTCTCGCGTATTACATTTCTATCGGTCTTAATCATAAAATGAAAAGCGGGTGATTTTTTCCGGAAGAGTATTGATCACTCGATGGTAAGTGGTCAACACCGACTATCGGGCAAAATGGAGCTGTAAGAAATATTAACCATTCCTTACATCGCCAATGCGCTACAACCTTGGGAAGTAGCATGCTATATCCCTTGTGCCTGTAGTTACACTAGCTCACTAGCCCTTCAAACTGGAACACCACAATACTGCGTACTGTTGTTTAGCGGTAGAATATCTGATGAGTGGTTGGTACCTACCCAGACTTGCACGAAGCCATACCACCAAGTATCTTTGTTAATTTCACATTCGAAAGAAAGCCTCATTCTTTTTTAATCTATTCATCTTAGATGGTTCGCTGTTCTAAGTTAAATTTTATCAACGTGCATTAGTATGTGCGATACTCGTGTTAACGAAATATATTAGTGTGCGTGAGATGACTAATGTAAAAATAAACGCCATAATTTAAAGTAAATGTGATCATGATCATAACATGATCTCACTATCTCTGTCCTAAGCATTTAGATAAAGCCAAAGATACCTTCAGACTTTCAGAATTACTAAACAATACGACATTATTAAATGACTTTTGTCGGAATGGTGTTTATGTAGTGCAATGCCATTTAACAAGTAACAAGTAAACTATAAAATTGTACCAAAATCATTTAAATGAAAAAATACTGAAACGAAAACTTTCATAGTAAACGGAACAGAATAGATATACGAATATGAATTCATATGTTCGTATAAAATATATACATCCCTTGTTGGTAGGTTTCTGTGCTAGACCGTCTGGGTTGGTATCATGTACTCAACACATATTCTACATTCGTTTCAGTGTATGGTAGGTAAGCCAGCAATCACAATCACAATGAAATTAACTCCTCAGTCCTCTAGATTCGTAGTTTATTGCCGATGTGTGAAATGGTTCATATTTTTTACGCCGAAAATGTCAATGGACATGTGGTGACCACTCACCATTAGGTAGCCCAATTGCCTGACCGTCACATCATAAAATGCAAACACTAACAAAAATACTCGAAATTGAAGATAACTAAAATATAAAATCTAATAATTATTAGTTTGTGAGGATAACGAAAATGTTATTTATAGAAAATGTTTTTGTTCCATGAAACTCAGAATATTATAATTCTGCAGAAACATTACCATTGCATTACCATAAATGACAATTCATAATCTCGGTACAAACAATGTTTACGTAAACTTAACCTTCGACTGCTATGGTTTCAAAATTCTTGTCCTAAGAAGAATTTTGTAAGCTTAAAAGAACATAAAATACTTTTTTTTTTTTCATTTAATTGGGAATTCTACAAAACTATGACTTTCGTTCTCGAGTAGTGTGTACACTTGTTTTCATGGGTACACCACTCCGAGGTCTTGAGTTTGTTTGGCCGAGTCGATGTAGAAAAAGATCATTAGTTTTCTATGTTGCCTTGGGTCTGGGTGTTTGTAGTACCGACGTTACTTCTGAGATTCCATAACACAAGTGCTTTAGCTACTTACATTGGGATCAGAGTAATGTATGTGATGTTGTCCAATAAAAAAATAAATAAATATACGATAAGCGTTAAGTAGATATTTTTCTGTCATTTTGTACCTACTATTATATATACTGTAAAGAAGTAAAATTCGTTATATATTTATTTATATGCTCGAAGTCGGGTCATGTCGTAGTACATAATAAGTCTTTGTGTTATAGTTTAGGATGTGAATTGATAATAAATTATTCGGAACATTGTTTAAGTATACGTTTAGTCACACAGGTACTTCAGTAAACAAAGGACTCAAAAGTTTTGCGGAACCATATTCGGTTATCTTTGTGGACTTTTACATACTATTTAAAGTATACGCATCTAGACAAGTTTTAAACGAATAGGCATACATTTATTTTATAATTATATTATAAGAATAATGGAGTTTTATATAAAATAATATGAAGGATATTTAACTTGGTTTTAATCATGGTGTTACATTAAAAAATATTTTTATAATTTTAATTTTTTTTTAATTAAATAAAACGTATTAATTAAATATAACGTAAGTGTATTCAATCCTTAAATATCCAATAATTTACTCGTCAGTGGCGCCTATTTTTCAACCTTGAAGTAGTGATTACAAAACCTTTGAATTTTCAAACCTGCCTTTTATCCCAAGTGACCCACGCTGAGTCTAGCTGTCATATTTTGTTTTTTTTATATATATAAAATATTGTAACAAATTGTAACATTCAGTATTTAATTTAGTCTATTGTACTTATAACCGAATTGTCTTTCTTTTACCCAACTCAGAAAAAGGTAACAATGGTCTTAATTAAGATTTATTTCCTGACTCTTTTTCATTCGCTGCATTCGCAAGGATGTGTAGAAGATATTACAGCACAATATTATATGCACAAGCACAGGTAGACTATCTGTTTTTTTAAGCTCATATTCCAGTAGGAAGGCAACCGACCTGACCAGTGAGAATTCAGGCAAAACACCAACGGTTTGCGTACCTTCTGAGGTATTAGAATTTCAACATTCCTATTTCAAACTTCGATTTAAATAACTTTAATCTTATTGCAACATGTAATTGATATGAGAAATTATAGCCAAAATAATAATTGGTATTGCCAATGTTGAGCAAATCATTTGGCAATTTTAAGGAGATCAAAGAAAGGAGAAGCTATCATTAACGAAGATATTATACATATGTATACACAGTATAAAACAAGGTCAAAGTCAAAGTATGCTTAGATCTTTAGATCAACGGATTTTGTTGCGAGTTTTCAGAATAGATAGAGTGATTCGAGCGGAAGGTCTCTGAATATAATATATTATATACAATATAGTAAAGAAACAAGAAAAATCTATAGTATATTTATAATAAGCATCGCATGCATGGGAAGGGGCGGGTTGTTAGTTCTTATATAAACTGAACTTATATATAGTATAGCTATGTCTGTCTAGAGTCGAGATGGCCCAGTGGTTAGAACGCGTGCATCTTAACCGATGATTGCGGGTTCGAACCCAGGCAAGCACCGCTGATTTATGTGCTTAATTTGTCTTTATAATTCATCTCGTGCTTAGCGGTGAAGGAAAACATCGTGAGGAAACCTGCATGTGACAAATTTCATAGAAATTCTGCCACATGTGTATTCCACCAACCCGCATTGGAACAGCGTGGTGGAATATGTTCCAAACCTTCTCCTCAAAGGGAGAGGAGGCCTTTAGCACAGCAGTGGGAATTTACAGGCTGTTGTTGTTGTTGTTGTTGTTGTTGCTGTGAAGCAAACTTGAACTCCAAGAAAGGCTACTTTTTTGCCTAACACTTGACAACAAACAACCAAAAACGCGAACGAAGCCGCGCGTGACAACTAGTCTTGGAATAAATACTTGATACGCTTTAGCTGTTATATTATTAATATATTAAGTAAAAGTTAGCTTATGATCTAAGTAAACATCTAAATATCTAATCTCAAAATCCCTGACCAAACCGGTGTTATGTAATTTATAGACTAATCATATTGGTAACTGTTTCCTAGTAAATGTTAGAATGTTTTTTTTTCATATTTCAGTGTAAAAAGGTTTTATCACAGTAATTATCTAAGTTATTGAGGTTTTGAAGTATTAAGAAATCTTGAGACGACACAATTATTTTGAGAATTTTCATGTGATCCGAATGAAGATCATATGAGAATCATATCGTATCACTTTGTTTCTTTGTTATTCTTTTTTTTCTGTGTTACTTGGTTTTGATACATGAATAAATAAATAAAATAAGATCGTGAACATATCGAATAAAATTGATAAAAATATTATCGTAAGTCTTAGTACGCAGACCTCAAACATTTTGGTAATAAATAGAAAAGGTTAAACGAACCCATTAATTAAGGCTTTTGCTTTAAAATACACATATTACTGTCCTTAAGTAGGAGTAGATAAATATATATTCCAGACGGACAAAAAATATAATTTAGGTATATATGAATGACAAAAACAATATTTAAAATTATATTCAAATGTGTGAGAAAAACTGCAATGAATATGATAATCAATTTTTTGTTAAGTAATATAATCTAAATTAAGATAATTACTTTATTTTGTTTACATTAAACACGCTAGAAATAGATATGTGTTGTATAATAAGAGTTGTGTGTTCGACATACCACATTAACACAGTTCTTAACCCAAGTAAGTATATGGATGATTGTTTTTCCTTGCTACCACATTTACCCGCTGCAAATGAAACCTATTAGCATTAGTTAAATGGGCATTAAAAATATTTGCGCATTTTTGTAATTAAAACCAATTTAAATATCTAAACTTTACTTGAGAAATCATCTTTTTTTTTGCTGACCAAAAACGCACTACAAGAGGTTTAGGTTTTTTTGAGTTATGATACTTAGGAGCTACGCGAGTTATAAAGTCTAGAGCACAGTTTACATTACAAATCAATTAGTTTTGATATCTAGTTAAGAACGTCTATTAAATTTTCGCCATTTTTTTCTGTATGCCATAGATTTCAACATAAGACCCATAAACGTGAACAGTAACTATGAGTGCTTTAATTTCATTTGCAATTAAGTTATTTTTGTCCAGTCTTGTCAGAACTCGACGACGCTATAAAAAAATAACTACTGAGTTTCTTGCCGGTTCTTCTCGGTAGAATCTACTTTCCGAACCGGTGGTAGCTTCAATTAATTGTTAATTGATGATTCAAAAGTGCTCACTTGAATAAAGTTTATTTTGATTTTGATTTTATGAAATAATTCTCGACGTAAGAAGTTTAAATACCGACTTCAATTTGACCCGGCGTTAGAATCGAAAGCTTGTTAACTTAACCACTAGATCTAAGAGACAGTCGACCCATTGTTCCTACCGTACTACTGCTAGTTTGAAAGTAAAAAATATGTTATGTTCCAATCCATTCGCATTACACAAGAAATGTTCAAATTTATTTAGTTACTCAACCCTGAATGATCTCTTTTATACCTTAGAGTTTTTTTGTAGAGGTAATAAATGTTGGAAATTGTTGCTGTTAGAAGAAAAAAGACTAATAGTTATGAGTTTATTAAATAACTTAGTACCTATTAGTGAATGTCAAATTAAATATATTTTGCTAGCGAAGGTTTCTATTTTGGATACTAGGTAGGCTTGGATCAAGTTCGTCTAGATAAGTAGCACCCATTTAATATTTATTATTTTCGACAAATAGCAATAACTGCAATATTCTAATAAACAATATTCTGTTACGATTTGAATGGTATTTGAACCAGTGAACTACAGGCAAATAATATCCCAATTCCTAAAGTACCATTAAAATCAGTGTTAGGTTTTCGAAACCCAATTTAGAAGCTGAATGGTACAACCGTTTAGAGCAAGATTACAATCATTGCTTTCCAGATCTCTTTTTTCAAACTTTTTTGTTGCGTTTTACATTTGTAGTTACTACTCAGTTTACATAAAGTATAGTAAAGTAAAGTAACAGCCTGTAAAATACCCACTGCTGGGCTAAGGCCTCCTCTTCCATTAAGGAGAGGGTTTGGAACATATTCATTCATAACAGCTGGTGGAATGCACATGTAGCAGAATTTTGATGAAATTAGACACATGCAGGTTTCCTCACGATGTTTTCCTTCACCGCCGAGCACGAGATGAATTATAAACATAAATTAAGTACATATATGTAGATGTGCTTGTCTGGGTTTGAACCGGAAATCATCGATTAAGATGCACGCGTTCTAACCACTGAGCCATCTCAGCTCTCAGTCTACATATTAATCTTTACTTTTGTTTGTTTTTCTATGTTTTCTCAATCACGTTATGCGCTTACAGGACCAGCTCGCCTCTCAATTTTAATAACTCATTATCAAAAGCGGTACACCATAATTACATTCAAATTTAACGTCACATATTATGTATTCAATGACTACAAATGAATAGAATAATTCACGTCTTCAAAGACATAAGATCATGACTTGAATTTAAATATGTTTGACCTTGTTGGTCCTCATGTCAAAACCGTGCTTGAAAACAATGCTCAATGAGATATAAGGACGTCATCAAATATTACGTATTGAAATAATAATAATCTTTATGGTATGTCATTCTGTTGTATGTATGTCACTGAACTCCAAGTAGCGACTGGACCGCTTATGATTTTGTGGGTTTTCGAGATGGTTCAGATAGAACCCTTTATCACCACTTGGTGGTAGGGCTTTGTGCAAGCCCGTCTGGGTAGGTACCACCCACTCATGAGTTATTCTACCGCCAAACAACAGTGCTCAGTATTGTTGTGTTCTGGTTTAAAGGATGAGTAAGCCAGTGTAACTACAGGCACAAAGGACAATATATATATATAACAACTCAGTTCCCAAGGTTGGTGGCGCATTGACGATGTAAGGATTAGTTAATATTTCTTACAGCATCATTGTCTATGGGTGATGGTCACCACTTACCATCAAGTGGCTCATATACCCGCCCGCCAACTTATACCAGAAAAAAAATGTTAGTATACGCGATAGTGTACTACGATAACTCTTTAATTTAAAATCTGTACATCTAAGTAACTATGACGATTGACTTAAGCATTTCGAATTTATATTTAAAATTTATTATTTATTTATATTCTATTCCAACCTCAATATTGTAATGTAATATAAACCTACCAAGTAGTCTACTTCGAAATATTTGACCATTTATCAAAAGTGGAATAAGCCAATAGCTCAAATATCACTGATATATACATTATATCGCAATACGAACAGCAGACACGAGTATCGACACTTTTACTTGGTAATAGGACTTTGTGTAATCCTGTCTCTACTAGCCTGTAGGCACCACCCACTGCACGTATTATACTAATACAGACAGACAGCCATCAAATAGTGATACTTGATATTGTTGTGTTCCGCCTGCTGAGAAGTTTTTTTTTGACAATGACGCTGTCAGTTACATCGTCAATGCGCCACCAACCTTGGGAACTAAGATGCTATGTCTCTTGTGCCTGTAGTTACACTAGCTCACTCACCCTTCAAACCGGAACACAACAATACTGCGTTCTGTTGTTTAGCGGTAGAATATCTGATGACTGGGTGGTACCTACCCAGGCGGGCTTGCACAAAGCCCTACCACCAAGTAAGTATGAGTGAGCCAGTGTAACTACAGGCATAGTGGATAGTTCCCAAGTTTCGTTGGTGGCGCATTGGAGCACAATGCTATGAGTGGTTAATATGACATATTTTCTAAAGTCTATAGGCGGTGGATTGGTAATATTCAGTATAATTTTTTATTTATCTATTAATTATACACAACATCACTTTTACCAAAAATAAGCGGAAAAATATAAGGACAATTGTTTTTTTAAATAGATTAGTGGTAATGCTCCACATTAAGGAATTACTAATATATTTATTTACCCCTCCCTTTAAGCTTATCACTTGTGTTAGAAGAGAGGTAGACAATAGCCCAAGGGGTCAGGATGGATCCTGCGACTTTTTACATCGCTAGGCTGTCAAAGGGTCAATTTTCTACAACACACAAGTATCCTATCTTTAAGTAGCACTTAGACTACTTTTAGGTAAGGAAATGTTGAAATCAAGGTCAGGTTCATTGAAATTTTGGACAATGAGTTATATCTATAAATATATTTATGGGGATATACTATAAATTATAATGCATTACTCAAAAAGTCCAAATATGTGATTTAGCAGTAACAGTTTCGATTGTAATCCCTTTGGCTTGGAATTTATCCCATTCAAAAGTTTAAGACTGTTATAAAAAGCAAAATTCTGATGATGGGCTAAAGCCTTTTCTCTTTTTAAGGAAAAACTCTGAAGCTGCTCTAATG
The DNA here is from genome assembly GCF_905220365.1 of Vanessa cardui. Lineage (NCBI taxonomy): Eukaryota > Metazoa > Arthropoda > Insecta > Lepidoptera > Nymphalidae > Vanessa > Vanessa cardui. The sequence goes on along the minus strand of NC_061132.1, from coordinate 13,129,073 downwards.
CATATTGGAATAAACGTTTATTTTACAATTTACATGACTTTCATTGAAATTAGACACATACAGGTTTTCCTCACAATGTTTTTCTTCACCGCTATCGCGTAATGAAATATATTAACAGCTTTAAGTATTCACCGACCCGCATTGGAACAGCGTGGTGGAATATGCTCCAAACCTTCTCTTCAAAGGGAGAAGGCCTAATTCTTACAGTGGGAAATATACAGGCTGTTTATGTAAGTATATAGGAGTCATTGGTAAGATGCTCGCGTTATGACAACTGGACCATCTCGGCTAATTGAAATATTGGTGAATCCTCGAACATTGCAAAAAATATTATATAATATAAATTATTATTATTTATATGAATTATTTTTTAGTACAACAATAACAGCAGTCTGCAAATTTCCCACAGGTGGGTTAAAGCCACCTCTCCCTTTTGATGAGAAGAATAATTATTATTAAATTATTGTAAAAGAAACATATTTAAATTTTCTATTTTTAATTATCATTATAATTATCGGATAAAATATTAATACTTACTTATTAATTTTAAATTCACTTAAAACCACGCAATACGATCACGTGACGCGCAGTGCACGCTCAAACGGAGTGAGCAGTTAAGTCTAACTGAAGGAACGATTTGACGCTAGAGGCAACTTGCCTGTGATCTTCAGACCTTGAAAAGGTTGCGACATTGATACTTGGATGCATAGCCTGTGTTAAACAACAGCTTGATCACAATTGTTTATAAATAAAAGTAAATTTTTAACAATGCGTCACAGCAAAATATTTCATAGAAATAAGTACTTTCTTAATCCGCTTCCAAAATTTATATTATTAATAACACATATTTAAAATAAGTATATAATTAAGATTTTCTTTGCAGTTATTTTACAAAAGATACATAGGCTTATAGAAATCTAGAATATATGTTTTGTTAATCCCATATTGTGATAAATTGTTTTGTACAATCGCTAATAGTTTGTATTATATCGTTACTCGTTGTGTTTGCGTTTAAATATAACAAATAAGTTATTGTTCAGTTCGCAGATTTTAGTATGACTTTTTAATGGTGTATACAACTTTTGGGATATTAAGTCGTTGGTAGGAGGCACCCAACGTGACAGCGGTGTGGTGGCATGCGCGAGGGCTGCGCGCCTTACTGGATAGTATTTGCATATTCCAGTGTGAATTTATATATCATTCTGAAATAAAAGTATCATCAACATCAAATCAGCTATCTGCTAGTGACATCGGAGCAAACAGACAGACAAATATTGTTACATAAATGTATTTAGTAAAAAGCTATTTTTAATAATATTACGAACAAACACTTCGTGATGATAAAGAAAAAGAAGTTTATTTGTATCCACTACCATTAAATGAAGCGTTTCTTTTTTAAGCATCGATCGATGATTGATTTCCATTGGAAGATGTTAAATATTAAAAGCTGTTTTTTGTCCGTTTTCACATAACACCAATATATTAGCCTATAGTTCATTTCAATTGAAGGAATAAAGTTAAAGAAACCTTTGCTCTACGTATTTGATGCGATTTGCTAAACGATCAACTACACTGTGCACTACTAACAGTTCTTAATTTATAATGTATTTTTTTATTTATATTACTACAGTTTTCCACTTAACTAGTTATACCCACTTTAATTGTTGATGCTCAAAACGCCATATATTCATATCTAAAATGAATATTATTATTCAAATTTTAGATCCATGATATTGATTCAACTTTGTCCTCTTGTAGTTGTAATTGACTACAAGTATACTAGTGTCAACTTTATTTTAGTTATTTTGAAACGTAATATATTTATTTATACATATTCTAAAGAAAGGCTGTTTATAAGCAGTGAACGATAATAACAGAGAGTACTGTTAGAATTATTGGTTTAATTTTTCTTTTTCCTCAAGTGTGTGTGTGTGTGTAATCAAACTTGAGCAAAGTTTGATTACAATTGCCTGTAAAACTGTACGTCATTTTCCAGTTTCCATTGAAGAGTATCGTTAGTATATAGTATATCATCAAAATCAAAATTTTTGAATCGTCATGTAACAATTAAGTGAAGCTACCATCGTTTCGGAAAGTAAATTCTACCAAGAAGAACCGGCAAGAAACTCAGTAGTTAATCATTTTCAACATTTAAAAAATACAATCATATTAGATAAATATAATATATGAATGTAATGTATCCTGCCTGGAAGTCAACTTGTATAATATAAGTGCCTTTTTTATTATACATATTTTTAAAATTACACAATTTAATAAAAATAAAACAAATGTAGGCAAAGTAGACAGTAGGATTTAACTGTAGTACAATCATATGAATCTTATAGGAAACAATGAACAAAAATTGACACACTTTTATGATGTACGTGTTGATCATAAGGACTCTGGTCATGATAGTCCTTTTTATCAGATTATTTGTTTAATATCTTTATAGCTTAAGACTTTGTGTCTGCGGCTTTCCCCGCATTTGAGGAGTGAGTCGGAGGTGGTTTCAGGAAAATATATCCTATGTGCTATTATACAGACTACAGTCTATCACACTCTTACATACAGACAATAGTAATTCGAATCCGTTCAGTCCTTGTCAAGTAATTAAATAAAAAATAAAAAATATTTAAACCTTTACACTTGTAATATCAGTAAGATAATATTTAAAAATAGATTTTTTGTCATTTTCATAGTGAAAAATATTCTGAGAAGCTATGACTAGTCAGTACTAAAATTAAGCCTTGTAATTAAACTTCAGTAATAATTGATAATTATTAAAAGGGAAAAAGCAAGAAAAATAAATCGGAAAAACCAAGGCCGCTCTGTAGAAACAAGAATTATATCTCACGAGTGAAATGATCTAAATCAGTTTATACTATTTCTTTACGAGTATCCTTTCAATATTATAATAATTAAATGTTCTTTTCACGATAAAAAAGTACGGACTTAGTACCGTTTGATTTCCATAATGTTTATGATTTTAATTATTCTGTATTTATATATACTCTGTAAATAAAACGTTGGAAAAAAGTAACTTCTGAGTTCTACATTCCGAATTGAAATACTCTTACGTATAATTCTAGCCTATAAGAATAAAAAGAAATATTTTGATTTCATTTGTTTCAAAATTATTATAGTTGCATATGCATTTCTAATATTTCACTATCGTGTTCTGAAGTGAGTATCGAATTTGTCTCCAAAGAATAGATCCTAACAGTAACTAACTAAGAAAGTGATCGAACGAGTTATGTTGCTATTTAAATTTTCACGACTATAACATTCGTAATAGTTCACTGAATCGATGTACGAAATAATCGACGCAATAATATCTTGCAGTTCGCTCTATTTCCTCGGTCTGATTCGTTCAGCTAATACTATTTTATATCCGTTTGTACGTTATATATTGCTAGTAAAAAAAGTAGTTTATAGAAGTTGCCAATATTTAAAATGTAAACATATATTCGAAATTCAAAAGACATTTGTAGTTTATAGAAAAAGTGGTAGCCAATAATTATAATCGGAATAATACGTTCGAAATTCAAAATATCTCAATTGATTTATGAAATTAATAAGTCAGGCAATTCTTCATTGTTTTTTTTTTTCAGTGTGAGCCGAAGGTTGAGACTCATAAGGACAGAGATGCTTGTTCATTATTTGCCCAAAATATCAAAAATTCCTGAAAAGCCTAAAATCATCGAAGGTGACAAAATAATGAAAGAAAAGAAGTGATTAATTATTTTTACTCAAATGTTTGTATCGTGAGTAACCTTTATTTTATGTTCTCATGTATATAAACAGCTTACACTATTAAATACTCAATACAACTTCTATATATATGCTATATTTTAATTCTATTTAACTTTTATTTCTACTATCTAGTAGTCTTTTTTTTCTGTAATTATTTAGACACGTAATCTAATGAAAATACTTATATAAAAATATTGTCCACTTAAAAGTTATATATCACTATATATAGAGCGTTATATTCAGCTTAACTAAATAATATGTTGCTCTTTAAATATGACATAGTCTGCAGTCAAAGTACATTACGAATATCGTTTGCTGAGCAGTCTAGTCACATTTCAACATTTGGATTTGTGTGTGGTTTTTTTTTAACTGCCTCTTACATTAACTTTGACGCAACTAGTTATTCATTGTTTCGAAAGTAAAAACTTTTTTATAGTCGACCAAATGACGTAGCTACAACAATCCATAAAAAATGTACTATTATATTTTTCGTGGACACCAGAGCCTAAATTTGCCATGAAGGTAATTATTGTTTAAAGTAATTTTTCGTATGATTTATTTTACACGGTAGTTTATAACTATTATAATGAGTAATTTCTGTTTATACCGATATATTTTCAACTTAAACATTGTCAATATGTGGAAACGGAAGAAGGTGAAGGAAAAATTGACCTAAAAACTGATTTAAGACTTTTGCTATGGCCGAAGTTCTATGTAATCGAATTAATGAGTAAAATAATAAAAAAAAGAATAGATTATGAAGAAGCATGACAAAAAAATCAACATTGCTTAACTCACTGAATTAAAGACTCTATGGGTACAAAAAGCGATGTCACTCATAAATAATAAGCAATTCTGCTGACATTAATCATTCCCATTATGTTGTCGACTGTTGTTAAAACGTAAAATATTGCTGTCAGAGGTAAACATACTTATTTGGAAATTATATATATTTGTGCAGAATAACTTGGGTTCACCATTGTTCGTTTATAATTTGATGCTATTGTTCCACTTTCACTTTTCAATTCTGTCCAAAAAGGTTTTTCTTGAAGAGAAGGTTCTGTTTATTGAAGCTGTTTTAACCATGCGTTTTAAGCCTAAAAATGCAGATGGCATTTTTGGCAACATTTCACAGAAAGGATTTGAACAGCATATTTTTAAATGGATTGCTTGTACGTATAACTATGTTTTGAATCAAAATCATTATCTAGCAAATATTTTTATTTCGACCTGATTTACATCAGCATAACATCACATAACTCTTGTTGGAAATTTCAAGTAAAGACGAATTCAAAGGCAAAGAAAACATATTAAATTATATTAATAATACTTTATTTAGTAATCAGATAAACATGACAATATAACAATAAAAAATAATGAGCAATCTACTTTGGTTGATATCATAGCATTTTGTCAAGTATCAAATAGAGAAGTGCGATAGTGAGAAGATGCTATATAACCTAGACAAGTAAGAATTAATAGTCCTATTATGTAACTTAGTCACATATAGGAGACAACTTAACTTGAACGGGTATCATTTGGAGAAATAAATATGCATGGAGTCACTGTTATTAATTGAACTAATTGTAATTTTACTCGAATGATTGAATTTATTAAATAATGCCTTAATATGAGAAATATTAAAGGTAAAAAAGGACAACAATAGCTTTTCTTTGGATCAAATATCAATTTCACTAAAAAAATGTAAGTATCTACTTATCATATAATGATATCTCTTTCTAACAGGGGTCAATGCCCAGAAGGTGAACGAATTTTTTCAATTATTTTGGAATACGTTCAATTAATTATATTAAACTCCATAATATACTTGTTATTTCTAATCTATGACTAATTGACGGAAAGATCCATCTATTCCAAAGAGTTCGTCATAGTTGGTAGGCTTTCCTGGTCTGAGAGCCTCATCTGCTTTGTACTGTTCTTGGTCAGCGAACCAGCCTTTGTATTCTTCTAGCTTCTTAACCCAGGCATCTGAAAAAATAAATATTTTTACCATCGAGCTCGAGCATATCAAAGGAGGAATATAAAAAGAGGATCCATTTGGTTAATTTACGGGAATTAATCAGCTCGTGGTTAACCGTGAATGGGAATTGGAAAATTTAGTATATTTTATTCTACCACATGAACCACTAAACCTCAGAGAATAAGCACGGAGTGTATAAAATAATACAATTTAACCCAGTAATAAATTATCTATAGTGTTGTAGTTCGTAGAAGTTTTAAGCGAAGTATAATATGTCAGTTGACTACAGACTTAAATTGAAATCAATATAAAGTTTACTAGAGAAACGCGAAAATATGAAAGTTAGAAAGTATATCTCCATTCAGATCATTTCTTCTATATGGGTTTAATTGTTAGAAAAGAAAGTGTCAAATCAAAGTGTAGATGTTCCAAGAAGTAGAACTGGGCTTACCATGTAGGTCGTTCATGGGACCAGCCTTGCCGCCATATTCACTGGGAAGCATGTCCTGTGGTACATACTTGTACAACTCGTTGACATCACTGTGGATGAAGATCTGAAAAATATTATTTATGTTTCAAGTAAGAATTATTGCCAAAATATTGAGCATAGATTTGCTATTTTTATGGAAGATAATTTTACTCTTAAAATTGTTATAAAACTTGGAGATAACATAAATTTAATAGTTACTTTGATAATAGATTGAGTTTTGATTATCAATTAAATTCTAAGCAAGGAAATAGCTGTTTATAGATTATCTTAAGATCATTACCCTTTCCCTGATCTTCTCCTTGAGGAAGGGCTTCACGAAGTTGACGATTTTGTCAACCAGCGGCGATATGTTGATCACGTGAACTTGCTTTAACTTGACTGGGTACGCTTCCTTTTAAAATAATAATAATATTTTGTTGGTTATCATTGACAAATATTTTCCGATATTTCCAGTATCATTTCTTTCCAAAGATTTAAAGTAATTCCGATTGTTTAGTTCTTTGAATGCTAAATTTCATTTCATTAATACGTCAGCTTATAAGTAGATTTTTTCAAAAAAATCATGTACCTATTTAGATATATATTTGATTTTGTTCGAACTAAATACTACCAAAGTTATTCTAATCGATTTTTGAAAAGCAAATATTTTTTTCTTACTATGGTCTAATCAATTAACAATTCTATAAATTAAAATTTTCTTTCTCACCTGTACACAAACTAAGAATTTCTTCACCAACGTTGGTGTGAACTTGGCGAAGTGGTTGGGTGTGGCCACAGATGCGTCCAAGATGTAGATATCACCAGCAACACCTTCCTTCTCTTCGTTGAGTCTCACATCACCCAACATAAGGGCCAGTTTAAAGGCGTTTGCTACGTTTGGTGTCTGAACATCCTTTTCAAGACCTAAAATAAAATGATACATCGTGTTGAAGTAATATTCGATGCTAATTTTTCGATTATATCGATTTCGAATTTTACTAAAATTTATTGAATTTTACCATCATGTTTTTTTAAGTCTTAAAGATGTAATTCTTTAAGAGAGATTTAAAGTTCTTAATTTTAATATTTTCATTAAATATTTTTATACCTCTCATAAGGATGACTCGGCGACCATCAGGAGTTAGACCGGGCATCGGTGGCATTTGGCTAAATGGAGGATAATAAAAATTATGTTAATATATTTATCGGTTTTAATGGTAAAATTGTACATTATGGTTAGCCTGTACCCAATGGGATGGCCTATTGGAATGAAATACTGATCGTAGATATTTTACTTATTAAAATCAGAAACGGCGATATAAGAGGTTGTCTTTTAAAATATTGCACTATTATCCCAATTTTCAACTGCAAAGTAATTAGCTAAACATTGAAAAATAACGAACTTTCTTACAAATTCTTCTAAGTTGCACCATCTTAGGTTATAAATTTTCAAAAATTATATCTGATATAAGTATCAATTTCCAATATTTATAATTTATTTACGATATATACGACATGGTTGACTTACACAATCTTAATTATTTCCTGTAGCTCGGGACGACTGATGTCTCGGTCAGTGAAGAATTCTGGAACTGCTGATCGCATGGTGAAGTACATGTCCAGTTTACGCTTACATTTTTCTAGAGAGAACTTGCATCCTCTGAGGAAGGTCATGATACGTTGGTCATCTGGAAAAATGCGAAAGGAAAATTATCATTTTTGGTTATGTAAGCCAAAATTATAAGAACTATTGAAGATAAGATACAAATTAATCCAATTATACTTTTTGTTTAATTTATTTTATCATAAGATTATTGAAACTAACCGAACTCATCGGGTAGATGAGGTTCCTTCTTAAGCCATTCTTTGATGTGAGCAAGATCCTGTTCCTTTGTGTCGGGGTTCTCGTTCAACTCCTCACGGATCTTCTGCCACATTTCACCAGTTGGCTGTTCTAGAGTCATTTTGGATTCTGGTTCTGTAAAGAGTGAATTCTGGTTAAAATTACTATTATTACAAAGAGGGTGGCGTGTGGTCATTAGCTCTCAAAGACAGTGACATGTAAAAAAATTTTTTCATATACTGCCAATCTTCAATTATGGTAAATAAAAGACCAAAAATAACTTGTTAGAGCTAAAATAGAATGAAAATCTTGTGGATTTGTCACTAATTCCTTTGAGGTAAATTACTTAATGATTTCGTCTGATATAATTTTGAGAGCTGAGATGGCCCAGTGGTTAGAACGCGTGCATCTTAACCGGTGATTGCGGGTTCAAACCCAGGCAAGCACCACTATATATATATGTGCTTAATTTGGCTTTATAATTCATCTCGCGCTCGTCGGTGAAGGAAAACATCGTGAGAAATCCTGCATGTATCTAATTTCATCGAAATTCTGCCACATGTGCATTCCACCAACCTGCATTGGAACAGCGTGGTGGAATATGTTCCAAACCCTCTCCTTAATGGAAGAGGAGGCCTTATCTTCTAGAAATTTACAGGCTGTTACTTTACTTTTTAAACTGATTTTAATGATATTTATTTTACAGAATAAACTAAAGGTAAATCTAATATAAATATTAAAAAGAATACTAAAATGGAATAATAAAAAGGAATAAAAATCACTTATTTTAAATTTCTATTCCAGATATGAATATTAAATTCAAAAATAACTGATCTAATTGTCATGCTTAATGTCATACTTCGGCTTCTAATTGTATATTGCAAGTGAAACAGACGATTACTGTGTGTAATTTTTTCTAAACCGCAGCAATAACGTTTCGTGGCCATAATCATCAATTATTATCAACATTTTAACGTTTATAAATCACGGTCCAAATCACGCTAGCCCGAAACAATTTGCCCACTTTCTCAAAAAACAAAATTCGCCGTTCATGCACCGGAACGTTCGTGCAAAAACACCTTTTCAGAAGACTTTCACCAGTAAGGAAATGATTTCGGTCACGAGCCCGAGAAGCGCTCTGATACGCAAACAATTACGGTAATAGAAATTCTGATGTAAATGGCGTACAAAATTATTTTGTGGTCGGTCTTATAATTATCTAAGTTAGATGTAGGTTTTTGATGATTTTGGAAATTGCAGAATTATGGGTGACATTAATGTTTTTAGGGAACGGTTAGTTGGATACATTTGAATAATAATATTCATTTGCAACTTATTCAAGTAATAAGAAGTGCCAGATTTTACTTTCACCAAAAATAAAGATTTTGTGCAATTCAATTTGCCAATAAATTTTTAGGGCGCAAGCTGGTTATTAATTTTTACATATGACATTTCAAATAAAGAACTCAAGAGAAATAAAAAAAATAATTTTCTAAAATATACATGAAATCTTTTCATTATATGAAAATTGTGAAAATACTTTACAGCTCTTGTTGATCATTGTCAAAATTTACACCAATCACATTGCCATGTTTAATAGTTTGTCAGAGCCCTCTAGTATAATTGGTTGAGATCACGAACGCAATACGTCAAGCTTCTAGTAAAGTGTACGCGTACAGATCACTAGAGAGCACTGGCATTGTCTTTAACAAAGTTAATTATTAATAATTACCAAGTTATTAATGCATAAAGTTCGGCCTGAGAAGATTATAAATTTGGGTGATTGTCTGAGCAAAATTAGATCAAAAAGTAATGTATAAACGCCTTATCTATAGACTAAAAATGTCTTCAGTTCATTATCGTATAGGTTACTTGTTTTTAAATATTTGTTCGGTGGTAGGGCTTTGTTGAACTCGTCTATAGGTACCACCAATTCATCAGATATTCTACAATTAAACACATAGTTAGTATTATTGTTGTTCTGTTTTGAAGGGCGAGTTAGTCAGTGTAACTACAGGCACAAACGACTATTAGTGGTGGTGACCACAAAACATCAGGTGGGATACGTACCTAATCATCTACTTGCATCATAGAAAAAGTAAAAACTAACAAATTTTAGATAATAATATATTTGATATAGACAATAAACAATTTAGTTTTATGAAATTTAAAAGTTAAGTGAAATCTGCGGAAATTATCTTTTTTATTGCTTTAGCGCATTAATTCTTATTGTTACTGTCGCACTTATTATTACGTTGGTATATATGTTTATATTCCAAACCGGAATAAACATCGTAAAAACTTAATTTTATTTTTTATTCAAACTTTTTGAAACGAGATTTCATTCTTTGTTTATTTTTATTTTCTTGTTTTGTAATGAGTCTAACGCGTTATGTTTAAGTGAAACGCTTTTGACAAAACGTAAACATATAAAGCAATTGTTTTGGGTCCTATATGAGGACAGATCGGTAATCTGACATCTGATAGGATGTGACCTAAACTTGGCACTAGATTGACAGTGTAAGTATCAATTGAAATGTAAAATTGTCCAAAACTTGCTATTTTTTTATCATAAACTAGAACGACCAAATGTGCCACCTGACAATCACCACCTTCCATATAAATTGGCACTGTTACAAATATTACCATACTTTACATTCTCAAAGCGCCACCAAGATTGGGAATTATATGACGTCGTTTGATCCTTACACTGGCTCACTCGCTCCTTCAAAACGGAACAGAGCAATACAAATGAATGCAGTTTGACGGAATATTAAATGAAATTTCATCAATGATCATCATAAAATAATTTGATCTTTAACCGACTTCTAAAAAAAGCAGGTTATCAATTCGACATACATATATGTATGTAACATTATATGTATCTCCAAGTAAGGTTTCCAAGCAGGTGTGCTTAATTTCGTAAGTGTATGTTTGTATGTTTGTCCACGAATTTCTCGACAACTTGTGTCGAGATGATGATTTTTAATCTAAGTTAAGGAACACTAAGTTTTATTAGATGCATATTTTTATTTTTATTTAAATTTTTTATGAATTATTTATTACATTTGTATGTTTCGTCGTGAAAGTAAAACGTATAAACGATTAACATAAATTTTAACGAGTCACAATTAACTTCAACTGAATAAAATATCACATAATTATTATTTATTTTTATTACAATTACTTTTACTTGCATTTCAACGATTTAGTTTCTCTCGTTACGTTCCAACACTTGTCATTTCTAATGTATACTATTTAATATGTATAATAAAAAAAAACGATGCCGAGTACCGTTGCAAAGAAAAGTATTTATTTACTTTACATCCAGGTTTTACATACTTTTTTTTATTTTGCCTGACGTTCCGGTATAATTGCATCTGGCGTAAAATTATTATCAGAGTAATATAAAAAGGTATAATCATGGACATAACCCAAAAATAATGTACGACATATTACTTATATTACAAACTAGCCATGTCTGTCTGTGTCTTCGCGTGGATTTGAATTAAAAAAAAAAAAATTGTAGCCTAATCAACTCTTTGTTATATAAGCTTTCTGCCAGTGAAAGTCCCATCAAAATCGGTCTAGCCGTTCTATAAAGCCGAAACAGATAGACAAAAATTGAAAAGTAGTATTTTGGTATACGCACCGTGTGTATACAAATATGCATTGAGTAAAAAGTAGTTATTTCAATATTACAAACAGACTCTAATTTTATAATATGCGAAAGTTTCAATGGATGAATCGTTTGTGGAATAGCACATTTGTTACTTTTTATTCTGGAAATATATAAGTATATAACCTTTCCCTTTTCCCATTCGAATTAGGCTCAAATTGGTTCTGTATAAAAGACATTCGCATGTAAGTAATGTCTATTTTTTGCCTAATTGAATGGTTTTATCAACCTATATAATAATACTAACACTATCTAATATTTCAACATTCTCAGTACTTGGTTGGGCTTAGTGCAACAGTCGTAAGTACTTAATTTTGTTGTGTATAAGCCCATTTCTCTATGATATTCTCAAGACTAGAGGTGCTTTGGCATTGTAGGGGTTGATAATATTCCTTACAAAAACATCTTTGGGTGGTTGGGTCCACTTAAAAGCAGGTCAGAATAATATTTTTGCCTTTATATCAACATTTTGCAGAGTTCAGACTGAGTCCCATAACAAAATCTTTTAACACAAAGACATCTTCAAAATGGTGTTCATAAGAAAGCATTAACAGTTAGCGTACGATTTCGCCAACGGTTCACAGCTGACCACTATTCATAGTAGCTGACACTTAGCCGTACATTAACTCGAGTCATTTACAGACTCAATATTTTGCGCGTGGCTTTGCTCGCATTATGGGTGGAAACGTTTTAGGTATAAAAAAGTTCATACCAAATTTTATCAATTTCGGTTCAGTGGTTTAGGGGAAAGAGTTACAGACACATATAGCTACTTTCGCATTTATATATTATATATGTATAGATGTGTAGGTGGACTGGAAAAATGGTCATATGTGGGTAAGTGATTACCGCTGCTCCAAGGAATCGGAACTGTAAGATATGTTGATCATTCTACGTGTTACGATTCAAATTATTTCGACGTCAAACTCTTTCTAAGGTTTTATTGTGATCAAGGTTACAGATTTAAGTTACAGGTTTTTACTTAGGTCATAATGACAATAATCTTCGAGAGTAAGTGTTCTAAGTGTAAAAAATACAACGGTAAAATTATTACACGATTTACCAGAATTTTTATCTGTAAAGCCGAAATTAGTGTTGTAAAAAGTTTGCCTAAATTTAAATATTTGGGATATAATATCAACGATTTCGCGAAAATTGAATGTAACTTGAGCGATTTGCGGCTTTTATGGAATTAGCTTTCCTTAAAAATAACATTTTATATTTCCAAATTTTTGTTAATACTTAACCGTTTTTTTTACTGTATTGTATTATTATTGCTATTAACTATTTTCGTATATTACCAGTTTGGAATGACTAAATACAAAAAAAAAAAACTGTAAGTAAAAACAGTATTTTATGTGGCTGATTTCATACAATCACAGACACGTTTGCAACAAAAAAAAACGAAAAAGCGACACACCATTTTAAATAAAAACTTCTTAATACACCCGCGATTCTTATTTTAAAAATATTTTAAATTGACAATATAAAAATCATTTTTAAAAATAGAATCAAATCCAAGCGCATTATTATAAAATTAACAATTGTTTTGCATATTTCTATGCATAAACGAAGCTAATATATTTGTGCATAACGCAATTATATGCAGCTCAATAATGCAATGCAACTGTATAGTATAATTATTCACATAACTGGTATCTCATGCAGTTTCTCCGCCAGGCCAATGGCCGGAAAGTGACTCACTACATCAATCCTATCACGTATATATGCCAATAAAAAAATTAATTGATTTCCTTCAGTCTTTTCACGTAGGAATTCATAACGCTTCTTAGACGGTATACGGTATACATTTTTTTGTATTAATTTTTTCGTTTCGTCTTTTTGTAAGACGACGGTTTTAATGATTTTTCTTTAGAATTTTGGACAATTTGTCGTCGTCCATTTTTTATCCAATTCAATTTTGTCTTCATTGAAATATTATGAATCATTAAATATTAATAAAATAATTTTTGATATTGAATTTGAATAAAAAACATAAATAAACGTACTATTTCACTGAAGTAATAGAAGATTATATACTTTTATATTTAACATAAAATTAAATGTAAGGAATTAATTTACTATTTCCAGATTTCAAAGGATACCCTATGGATCTTACCTAAAAAATCCATTAAGACACTGTAACACTAAATAATTAAAAAAATAAATAAATATATATTCACCTTTGTAATCAAATATCAAGTTACACGCCAAACTTTCAACGATGGACACACTCTCACTTGACCGCAACGTGTTTGAAGCTTCGATATAAAACCTTTTTGTTGAATTTAAAAAAAAAAAACAGATTAAGAGTAAATTTCCTTGGTTGCACGTCTACTGCGCCGTCTCAAATGCGATGAAGATACTATACAGTTCGCTTATATTATTTCGTTACGCGTTCTAAACTCAATTATGTGTGGGGAGACCGTATATATTTTAATTTTCAAAATTGTTTACTTGCGCTGAACGATGACTTATAATTTCATCTCACTGAATTACTGATTTTTATCTTTAATAAATCTTTTAATTAGACTTTTCAGTGAATTAATTTCGACATTATCAATACTTAATTGTATTATTAAGTATTGATTAACAGGTAAATAATACAAAAAATAGTTTTGTTTTTCAAAGATTCGAAATCAAATATTATGATTGATATTATTCATATATATTTATCGTAATTTAGTTTTTGCAGATTTAAGTTAATTTATGTGTAACAGTTACTGCTTATTAACTATTTATATATTGCACATAAGAATTAAAATTTATATTAGTTCTTAAAAAATAATTCAAAGTCACATAAATAATTTTAAGATGGCAATTTGTTATGTGTACTAATTAAGATGATTTTATTGTTTCCTTAACTTGAGATATAGTTTATTATGTCTAACGGAGTAGGCATGCCCGAGCCCGTTTTTAAAAAACATGACGTCAGCATAGCTGACGTCACGAGTGTCAGAGTTTCGATCTTTAACCATCTTCGGTGGTATGAAATAAAACTCAGGAAATAATCCTCTCTGATTTATTCCAATATGAGACGGTCCGTTCGCTCCGACGGCTCGACCAAGTCTGTCGAAACCGGCGGTCGCTTGATCTTTTATAACAAAAATAGGTGGGTAGACTTATTCACTCAAGATAACAGTTGTTTACAAACATTAAATTTTTCAGAGTAATTTAACATTTCAAAATTCACTAAAAATTATTCAATTAACAATGAAACAGTTTTAAATTAATAAAATAATCATTTCTGGACACGTGTTTTTCTTAAATTCGTGGTTCCGCGCCGACACGGCCATTCTGACAGGCGGTGCGCGCTCTGCACCTGCCTAAGTTGTGCGATTGGAAATCTGCGAATCAAAAAACATTTTTGAAGCAGGTATCTGTAAGCAACACATCATGTTGACCTTTGATAATTGTTTTGTAAAACAGTACACAAAGAAATCTCTCATGCACCTTTATTATAATAAATATGGGCAGATTTTACGCATACTATGCTCATAACTGTGTCAAAATAACTGTTAAAGGTTCTCGTAGATCTGTGGTGTATACATGTCTAACCACGGTCCACAAGGTCTCCCTACGGTATCTCATGGTTCTCTGTGGATACATCAAGGATCCGCGGGTAGCTCGAGGGTAACACGTGGTTAGCTCAGAGGTATCACTCTCCAGATTACGGTATATAAATGGCTACCACGGCTCCACAACGCCTCCCAACGGTATCTCATGGTTCACTTTTGGATACATCAAGGATCCGTGAGTAGTACGAGGGTAACACGTGGTTAGCTCAGAGGTATCACTCTCAAACCAGAGTGTACGTGTCTAGTTATGGTTGCATGAGGAATCTCAATAGTAATTAAAAATTTTTTTTTTTTTTGTTATTGTTTTTTTTTTTCTATTTCTTTTTCTTTTTAGATTTGAAGAGGTAAGATAAGTAAATTTTGCCTCACAGTTTTATGCGATGATTAGTTCTCGTCGATGTTGACCACTCGGACGGACTGACCAGCTCGGGACTAACTGACCAGCTTGTGATATGGATGGCAACTCCCGCTGTCTCGGCCATTCTGCGGAACGGTGCGTGCTCTGCACCGGTCGCGTTTCTGGTTGTGATGCTCGGCGAAGCTGATCACGAGCGCCCACTGCCGACCACCTTCTCCACTGTCGTAATTTTTATGAAACCTGTAAATCTCGAAAGGCACACTTAATTAGTCATATCATGTAATAGTGGTTACGTGGAATCTTAATCTTTATGTTGAAAATAATTAATTTTAGTTTTCTGAGAATAGAAAAGATGACTGTTATATTTCGAACAAGAGTCATTCGTTGCTGTAGTTGTGTTATTAGTGACATTCTGCAGGATGGTGCGTGCTCTGCACCAGTCGCATTTCTTGGTCGCCCGTTGTGGTTCACGACGAAGCTGATCACGAGCGCCCTCTGCCGACAACCTTCGCGGTGCGATGCGATGTTATTCTTATGAAACCTGTAAATCTCGAAAAACACAATTAATTAATCACATCAAGTAATGGTGGTTACGTGGACTCTTTAATGTTTATGCTGAAAACAATTAATTTTATTTTTGAGAGTAGAAGCGACGACTGTTCTATTCCGCACAAGATTAATTCGTTATGTCCTCTGTTTGGTTATTGATGTCGATCAGGTTTAAGAAGTTCAGGTGGTATGCAATGTTTTCTTTGTGTAATAAGTGAGTGGTGCAACTCACTAAACTAGATGCACTGTTCGGTCTCATAGTTCTTGATTATTATTAACTCGTTTTTGAGGGTAGTAATAAATTTTTCACTTGGCCAGTTGCTCGGCTGTTTCCTGACATGTTAGTCATCTTAAGTGTCTCATTTCTCGTGATATCCATGATCTCCGTGATCCACATGGTCACTTGTTGATTTTTCAATTAAGATGTTCCACACATATGAACAGCATGGCAAATGAGGATGCCCTTGAAGCGTATTGTTCTTAATTGTAGGAAGTAGCCGCCTGAAGTGTTGACGAAGTGGGTACTCCCGCACTAGTCGGCCTTTGAGCTGATGAATGATTTATTGGATTCGTGGTTTGCGGTCCTCCCACATAGATGGGCCCCATTACACCGGGCAGTAAGTGTGCAGTGCTTAGAGATCTTCTTATCATTTCGCAATATGGTTCTGTCTTGTAGCGATCCTTATATGACATGGAACCGAAGCTGATGAGGACGTGGTAGAGATCGGAGCTTGTTCCGATCCCGCTTCTGATAACGGAGTAGGCATGCCCGAGCCCGTTTTTAAAAAACATGACGTCAGCATAGCTGACGTCACGAGTGTCAGAGTTTCGATCTTTAACCATCTTCGGTGGTATGAAATAAAACTCAGGAAATAATCCTCTCTGATTTATTCCAATATGAGACGGTCCGTTCGCTCCGACGGCTCGACCAAGTCTGTCGAAACCGGCGGTCGCTTGATCTTTTATAACAAAAATAGGTGGGTAGACTTATTCACTCAAGATAACAGTTGTTTACAAACATTAAATTTTTCAGAGTAATTTAACATTTCAAAATTCACTAAAAATTATTCAATTAACAATGAAACAGTTTTAAATTAATAAAATAATCATTTCTGGACACGTGTTTTTCTTAAATTCGTGGTTCCGCGCCGACATGTCAATGTAATACAAGATAAAGTTGATTAACTTGTAGGATTTTTTATGAAAAATGTACCACCTAATGTGTATGGTAATCTTTGTCTAAATACACTAAGAAAAACATTTGGTTTTGCTGTTATACGATTTATATAAATGATGAATAATCTCATACGGGACCACTCATATGGGACCGGTCGGATCAAAGTCGAACCAGTAAAGGCAGTTCGAAACTCTTGCACTCATAACGCACATCTTAAATGTCATTAAAAAAAGTGAGCATAATTTTTTTTTCACTGACCAGTGATCTCCAAATTTAATCTTTTTAAGCATAAAGTTTCAGGTTTCACCACATCCTGGAAAGAGGTTCGGTGAATTTAAACAATACAATAAAGTAAGAATATATATACATATAATAAGAAATTGATGCATTTTTTTATTGCGTCAATAAAGCGATTGAATTGTAACTTTATCAAAGTAAAATAAAGTGTGGGGTTGTATCGACGTAATCGTGTGTACATATTAATAATAAACGTTTTTATTAGGTGGTAGGGCTTCGTAAAACCCGCCTTGGTACCACCATTCTAACGCTAATTTCGGTTTTGATGTGTGTGTAAGTGTTATGTGTAGCTACAAGCACACAAAATCTTAGATGATAAGGTTGATGGGGCATTGATGATTTAATTTTGAAAATCGTGCCAATGGTGGTCACCATCCGGTATCACATATTATGCACGTCGGTCTAACTTTAGGAAAATACCCTTTCCTTAATGGAAGACGAGGCCTTATCCCGGCACTGGGAAATTTACAGGCTGTTACTTTACTATGACTAAATAAGATGTAAGATTTTAAAATAACATGGTTATTTTTATTATTACAGTTATTAATTACGGGATATTTACCATGTTTTATATTTCTGTTCGATGGTGCTCGATATTTCGACATTATTTACGAACGTTTTATTCACGAGACTGTGAATGTGACCCGTAATTAATAACTTTAATAATAAGATATATATTATGGAATGACGAGCATATGGGCCACCTGATGGTAAGCGGTCACCATCGTCCATAGACAATGTCACTGTAAGAAATATTAACTATTCCCTACATCGCCAATGCGCCACCAACCTTGGGAACTAAGATGTTATGTCCCTTGTGCCTGTAGTTACACTGGCTCAGTCACCCTGCAAACCAGAACACAACAATACTGCGTACTGCTGTTTAGCGGTAGAATATCTGATGGGTGGTACCTACCCTACCACCAAGTAAAATTATCATATATCCTATATGTACTCTTATCATTTATATGTATTATCTTTTAACGAATATAACACTTCACTAATCAACTATTCCTTACTAATTTGCAAGTTATTTTTAGTATTCGATTATTATTTATTAAGAAGCGGAGACAAAGTCAGGTGTGTAGCTTAGTATTACAATATTTTCTTTTTAATTCCTTACGAAAATAAATACAAGACGGTATTTAATCAGTATCTGAAGTATTTGTGATATTTCAGCCCAATTGTTTAGGTGTGCAGCGGTTTTTTGTAGTTGCAAAAACTGACACACATTTTTGTCGATCGAATGACAATTTTCTCATTATAGAAAGACATCGATAAACGCTTGTCGAAATGTGTGTCTGACAAACGTTAATACTGAAAAGTACAGTCGGGGTAAGAAAAGGTTCGTCACCTTAAGATCTATTTTCGTGTGCTCAGTATGAGCGATAATCTGCTTCACCGATCGGGAATATATGACACTGACAGACATATTTTGACAATTCCGTAGAAAGTATCATATCCAATTTACATTGGAAATGACTAATGACGCCATTAAAATGTTACGCGCTTCCCCCACGTGATTTAAAGTGGGGGGGGGGGTGTGTGGGACTCCCCGGTTATCTGAACGCCTAGTGCACCCAGGTCCACCGGGTTTACCCACTAAAAAACCAGCGGTACCCTCTCCGTCTTTCGGCGGGCGCCACGGGATCGCTTACGCATGCTACCGACTACCGTGACGCCCTGACGGATGTAATACTAGACCTAGTCCAAAGATGTTATTTTGGATCACGCTTTTAGTTTAATTTTATATGCAGTTGTCAGTTAAGTGCTTTAGTTTCAAAAGGTACTAAGAGTTTACGACTTGATAAAGGAATGAATTTGAAAACTGACGAAGGCTTTCTTACTCTGATTGTGCATTTATCAAATTCGCACTCACTTCATACATTTTAACGGATTTGGATCTCGCTGGATATATTAAATAATCACATTTGATTTTCTTCTTTCATATTTCTATAGTAAAATTCAAACGAAGAAAGGAATCTGATTTTTTAATAGTTTTGTCATGTTGTACACTACTAGCACTACTAGCTTCTTAATTACTGTATGTCTACTTATTTTATTTCGTCTTAATTTTATTTTTTCTGGAAATTGGATAGAACAAATATAAAAATATGAACTATAAATAGTTACTGTAATAATATTAATCGCGTGAAATGGTGGCAAAACTTACACTATTCCCTTACTTGATGCGTACCTAACTTAGATTAAAAATGATCATCTCAATATGGACAAACATACTTGAAAGCCTAAATGGATCATCATACACAAATATAATTCAATTCCAACAATATTACACGCATACATGACCAACTCATAACCTCCCTTTTTCAAAAGTCGTTCAATTAAAGAGTGTGCGAACAACATTCACATTAACAGTCGCATATCTTAGTCGTATTTTGATTTAGAGGGATATTATATTTATTATCTATTGATTGCCTGCTTGTAGTGGATGAATATAAGGCTGCAGATCTCGGAGTCCAGGTTCAAACAGGTCGGGCACGTGAAGCCGTTGATATGTCTAAGCTCTTTCCAATTTTGTCGGATTATCGCCCCAACGGATTATAAGAGTGTGGATTTCAAAATGCATTTAAGTGCACTCACACTTGTGTACTATCATGGTCTTTTTTAGCTGGTCTTTCTTTAGGGTGTACATACATACATATATAATTGTATTTAGCTAACATGACTTTGTATTTTTAAATGTTGAAAAATAGTAACTATTGAGTTTCTTGTCGTTTCCTCTCGGATAGGATAGGATCTACATTTCGAATCGGTGGTAGCTTTACTTAATATAGTTTGTTAAATGACAATTTAAAAGAGTCTGTATTAGTTGAATAAAGTATATTTTGATACAGTACGGAGATCGACAGTCTACATAAAAACAATTCATTCATATTCTGATGATGAAGATTCTTCATATCACTTGGTGGTAGGGCTCTGTGCAAGCCCGTCTAGGTACCACCCACTCATCAGTTATTCTACCGCCAAATAAAAGTACTCAGTATTGTTGTGTTCCGGTTTGAAGGGTGAATGAGCCAGTGTAACTACAGGCACAAGGGACATAGCATCTTAGTTCCCAAGGTTGGTGGCACATTGACGACGTAAGAAATAGTTAATATTTCTAACAGCTTCATTGTCTATGGGTGATGGTGACCACTTACCATAAGGTGGCCCATATGCTCGTCCACCACCTGTGGAACTCTTGTTTTTAAATATTAACGCATTCGTAATAATAACTATATAAATTACACTTTTATCTATATTTATAATAAAGCTTCTATTTCTATATTACGTAGAGAACCGAATCAATATTAATAATTATTATTTCACAATTAGAAACCTACTTCCAGGAGTTATGTTAGTGCAAATTAATAGTAGCTATATTTTATTTGAGTAATAATAAATACTGATTTATGTTTGTAACTTTACACACTTTTAACACTTTGGTGGTCAAATAGGCCACTTGATGATAACTCAATGCTTCCCACAGATATTGGCGCCAGAAAAAGATATTCCTTACAACGCCAATGCGCCAAAAACCTTAGGAACTAAGATGTTATGTCCTTTGTGCCTATTGATAGGCGTGCTCACAAACCCTAAGCTAGAACAAAAAATACTAAATATTGCTGATCAATATATGATGAATAGGGGGTATCTACCCAAAGGCTTGGACAAAGACCTATCAATAAAAAAAACGCGGGCAGTCACGAGGCGCAGCTGGTATATATCTATCTATCTATATAATAAAACGTTTTTTTAAATGCAATACTTGGTAAATGAATGTGTGTGCGATTATTTTTATAGAAATGAATACTTATACCGGTAGGATGCATTTAATTTTCCTGATTTGGCAAATTAAATGCATCCTACGGCGGCGTCGTCGGCGTTACAAAATACATTATATATTAAACGGATACATTTTCGAATGAATGAATAATCGTATCCCTTCCATATGATATATGTCTTCGGATATCAACATAACAAAATGATATTTCAAATACAAAGTACAAGGAAAGATTATTGGCGATTTTTATAGATTGAAGATGAATATTCATGTGCTTATTTGTGTTTATAATTAATCTCGTGCTCGGCGGTGAAGGAAAACATGGTGAGGAAACCTGCATGTGTCTAATTTCATAAGAAATTCTGCCACATGACGTGTATTCTATCAACCTCTCGCATTGGAGCAGCGTGGTGGAATATGTTCCAAATCTTCTCTCTCCCTTTGGAGAGGAGGCCTTAGCCCAGCAATGGGAAATTAACAGGCTGTTGTTATTGTTGTTTATACGAGTATAGGTATTTGTAATTATTGTATCAATGTAATTATAATAAAATAATAATTATAATATTAATTTTACAATTTACACGTTCGTTTTACATCTTCTCTGAACTTACTAAGATCCTGAGCTCGCACTCCAACGGGCCAGTAAATATTTTGAGATTTTTTAACTCTTGGTTAGTCAGGATTCATTTTCGCCAGTACATTAATAGTATATAGTGTTAAAACTTCTTGCATTGCCTTTTACTGGCAAAGGTTTATCGTACCATACATGCTTAAAAAGGCCTTATAAAAAAAAATGCAGAGTCGTTTGAAGTTAGACAGTGTGGATAAAGCTTTTTATTTACACAACTAGATGGCGCTGTACGTAGTTACATCGCGCTAACGTTTCGCTCTCTTGAAAGAGTAAGAACATACGCTACGTTGGGGATTCTAATGTCTATGTGGCTTGGTGACCACTTATCATCAGGAATTTTTGAAGCGCTGTACCAATAATAGGCGCTGTATAAAAAATTAAACGACTAAATAATAGACTTGGGATATCTATTGATTTATATAGGAGACCAATATATTGTTAATATGCTGTATTTTGTATTATTGTTGCTAAAAATAAAAAAAGAAGTAAATATTTATCTTTATTTATATATATTGATTAATAACATAACAATACAATAATGAGAGTGAGTACGGGAATTACTCTTAGTACTAAATAATACATATCAATATATAAATCGTGTTTTGTTTGTAGGATGTTAAAGTAGATAAGTAACGTCTAGCTTTTATCAAAATCGATTCAGTAGCTGCAAAAGAAAAATTTAATTTTAAAGACTAAAAAAAATATATATTCTAGTATAGTATAACATGAAGTAGGTCTGCATGTCGAAATTTTGGTTTTCTGTAAATGACGCTTTTCGTAACCGCAGCCTCTTGATCTTGGATTTCAAAATATGTTTGAAGCGAATACTGTACAGCTAATCTTAAGTGGTAAAAATGCATTTTTAATACGTCGAAATGTTCTTAAGAGTTGCATAAAAACACATTTTAACCGAAACTTTCAAATGTCCAAGTGCGTCACTACTACCCTTAATCAAATTTCATAGAATTTCATTCTTTATTCTCATTGATATAAAAACGTTTGTCATATAAACTATTTTTTTCTCATAAGTCCATACGAAAATACTCTTTATTTATGTTAGCAATAAAATCGAAATTCGTTTAATATTCATGATGTATAAAACTTTCACGCTTACAGCAAAATAAGCTTTATTATTAATAGAAATAAAAACTATTTCGGTATATGGTGTTATTTGACTACGATGAGATCGGCATAAATGGTATAGCCACAATACTTAACTTAGAAATTCCTAATGACTGTGAGTCATCACGGATCACACCACCGGCGATTATGACACGTATCCATTGAACGGGACGTTCAGTCACGTTAAATCGAAATTCAAATCGACAGTTTAAATTTATCAGCAGTAAACTACAGATCTAGTAATAATAAGAACTGGCGAAAGAATTATAAATGTTTTTTCTTCGGCAAATTATCATTATAAGCCATAATCCATTAAACCGAACAAAGAATTAATATTTAATTTGATTCTAATTTGATAGTTTGTAAGTAATATATGATTGTATAGTGGCAAGATAGGTATTATGTATTATTACAAACATAATTTCGATCGATTGATGACGACTTTCATTCACTAAAGCTTCAAACAAAAAGGAGAAAGGTATTGGAAATTTAAAACGATCTAATTTTCCAATTCCAGTAGTTGATGAATCTAAATAATTTCGTAGAATTAGAACACTGATATTATGATCTACTAGATACGAAGATACTATGTCCAGCTGTGGACGGAAATAGGCTGATGGATTAGATTGATACAAAGCATAGTATGAACTAATTAAATTAATTAACCATCACCGTTCGTTTATTGTTCTATTTTCAAATTCATATTTGACAGCATTCGTGTCTAGTAAATTCGATCTGTCAAAAAAACAGTAGTCCCTTTTTTTTAAAGGATCTTAAAAAAGGGATTACTGTTTTTTACTTACAATATAAACGTTACAGCTATAACACGTAGAGGGTTGTGTGAGTAAAGGGCCAAAACGACTAGTCTAGCTAGACGGCTATGATTGGGTGAGATAGAGCTTGTACCCAGAACTAATAAATAACTTCACACTGAAGTCGGTAGTGGAATCTGGTACCTAAGCTATATTATGTTACCATGGAAACAGTGTATAGCTTACAATGTCGTAACTTTGCGTGTTTTGATGTGCCACAAATACAACTTGCAAAGAGCACGCGCGTTTAAAACGAAAAAAAAGTAATAATCGTAATAACTCCGCCACAATCACGAGCAATGTCGAAATGATAACGAAATATGCTTCATGAATTATTCTCAAATACGACTAATT
The DNA here is from genome assembly GCF_905220365.1 of Vanessa cardui. Taxonomy (NCBI): domain Eukaryota; kingdom Metazoa; phylum Arthropoda; class Insecta; order Lepidoptera; family Nymphalidae; genus Vanessa; species Vanessa cardui. The sequence continues at coordinate 13,104,683 of NC_061132.1, read as the reverse complement.
GCTACCTTTGCCTAAATTATATTTCGCTATTAAAAACTCAGAAAGCGACGAAGAAAGTACGATTCGATATTCAAAATATAAAACGTATCATGAGATGTAATTGTTTATTCGAAAATGTGTTATATCTATATATAAATAAGAGTGTTTTTTTAAGCAAATTTATTTTATGCTTACCACGCTTTGTATCGTACAGGCTTTATTTAATATAATAACAAATACATTATTTATTGTGATTAAAGAAATTTATACAGATTAAAAAAAAAGAAAATTAACGTTTGTTATTTCTTATTCAAATGTAAATTAAAGCTGACATTGTTTTTTATCACAAATCTATTTCAGGAAGGCAGGCTAATTACCTTACCTCATCGTAAGTCATTGACCTCGAATATGATGGAAAATTAAGACCAAATTATTATACTTCTTTCAACTAGTCTCATACTTAGACGTTTGAATCATCGTTTCACAAGAAAAATTAAGTTTAAAGCAACCACCGGCTCGGAATGAAGATTCTGCGGATAAGAACCGACCAGAAACTCACTACGTACACAGATTCATCAGTTATGTAATAAATAACTAATTATATAATAAAACTAGCTATGCCCGCGTCATTGTACGCCTTTGAATATACCAAAAAAATTATTGTAGTCTAAGTTACTTCTTATAATATCAGTTATCTGCCAGTGAAAGCCCCGTCAAAATCGATCCAGTCGTTCGAGAGAGCCGGAACAAACAGACAGACAGAACGACAAATATTGTAAAAAATATATTTTGGAATATGGCGTGTATAAACACATATGCATTGAGTAAAAAAGGGCTATTTTAATATTACAAACAGACACTCCAATTTTATTATTATGTATAGATATGGATAAGTACAATAGTTTTATATATTATGTATATTTTATGAAAATCAACGTATACGGAATCCACGTGTCGTTATAATCAACTTTTGAATATAATATGGAAGTAAAGACTTTTTTTCTCTCACTGGAAAAACGTATTACGCGCTTCCCCCATGTTATGGAAAGTGGGAGGGGGGGCTGAGGGACACCCCGGAGCCCTAAACGTCGCATTTGCCCAAGCGCGCCGGGTTTACTTACTACAAAAACCAGCGGTACCCTCTCCGTCTTTCGGCGGACGCCACGGGATCGCTACTTCAATCATTGTAGGAATAAAAATAAACAAACCTTAAATATAAAATAACTCACCTTTATTGTACAAGTAAGTGTTAATGATTAATATATCATCACTAAATATTATAAAACTAAGTCGCTTTTTCTGTCCCTATATTTCTGTCCCATGCATGGTTAAATCTTTTTTGAACTACGTTACGGATTTGATGATTTTTTTATAACATTTTTTTAAAATACAGACTGATTGAAGGTTTTTTTATATAATACATTGAAAATATCATCATCATCATCAGCCCGTTTTTGCTCACTGCTGGACATAGGCCTCTCCAAACGCACGCCACTGTGGTCTTTCTCCGGCTACTCGCATCCAGCTCCTGCCTGCCGCCTTGCGTATATCGTCACTCCACCGTGCCTTTGAAAATATAAAGAAACACTAATATTTTTTGAAGAAGTAATGTGATGTCGTACAGAAACATTTTGTAGTATATTTAGTATCAGATTTGCACACGTGCGAAGCCGGGGCGGGTCGCTAGCTTATTTACAAACCTTTTTAACTCAACTTCTTTGATTTTTACTTCCAAAACCGATAACAGTTTCGTCGACGTTCAAAACGCCATTTTAGATTTAATACATAGTGTATACCATAGATCAATCAAGCTCACGATCAGTGACAACGCGTCAATTTGCTGTCAAATTTTGTTTAAATAACTTTTCTCCTGCTATGGTTGGAATAGTATGTACTATTAAGCTGGGTGGGTTAAACTTTTTTTTTTATGGTATAGGTTGGTGGACGAGCAGATGGGCCACCTGATGGTAAGTGGTCACCATCACCCATAGACAATGACGCTGTAAGAAATATTAACTATTCCTTACATCGTCAATGTGCCATCAACCTTTGGAACTAAGTTGTTATGTCTCTTGTGCCTGCAGTTACACTGGCTCACTCACCCTTCAAACCGGATCACAACAATACTGAGTACTGTTATTTGGCGGTAGAATAACTGATGAGTGGGTGGTACCTACCCAGACGGGCTTGCACAAAGCCCCACCACCAAGAAAACCTTCCTTTCTTTTTTGAGAAGAAGTCTTTGAGATTATTACTATACCAATAATCAATTTACCATTTTCAAAATTTAAAAATATTGTTAAGATTAAATTAGTAAATAAATCGTATTATTCATTAAAAGAGTAGTTTTTGGAAAGAAACCCCTGGAGTTAGGCTCGGGTTCCATCACAGTACACTAATTACTGTAAAGAACAGATTTGTAAATTTGTTAATATGAAAACAGCAACTATGCGAGTTTCTTGCCGTTTCTTCTCGCTAGAAGCTGCTTTCCGAAACGGTTGTATTTAATTGTTGACGATTCAAAAACGCTTCAATGTAAAGTTTACTTGAATAAAATTGATTTGATTTTTTATTTAATCAATGTTAGTTGGATATATAGGAAGTACCTAGATTTTCATTATACACATGAACCCTTGATGAATTAATTATTACTTATTATTTAATTATTAAATTCCGCGGGCGTACTTTGCTCGCCTTTTGAGGTTGGTATACAAGTGTTAGGTATAAAGTACCTTATGTATTTCTTGGAATTCGTGCTTACATTAAGTAAGCACGAATTCCAAGAATTTCCAAGAATTCCAAACTGAATTTCTTCAAATTGGGTTCAGCGGTTTGGCTTTGAAAGAGCAACAGATAAACAGACAGTACTTGCACATTTATAATATTGGTACCTATACAAAACTTAGTGGTGCTTGAACCAACAACCTTCTTTTAAGATTCACATGTTAATCACTGAGCCATCTCAGCTCATTAAATATTAAATAATATGCCTTGATACTAGTAATTGGACGTTATAAATGTCAATTGAAATTGATTTACTTAGTATATAATCGATATGGGAATACCAGTCACTATCAAGCCTTAGTTATTTATTTATATAAGCTTTATTGCAGCAATACTTGAAACTAAATTATACATTTAAGGATTAGCATTTTCAAAAGTTACATGAATGCAACAGGCGACCTTATCGCTAAAACAGCGATCTCTTCTTACCTTACCTTAAGACCAGATTTGGTGGTAAGTGCATACTTCCTGGGTAGTAATGGGTAGTAGATATCGTTATTTGAAGTCTGGTTTGAAGAGTGAGAGAGCAAGTGTAACTACAAGCACAAAGGAAAAACTACTTTATGCAAAAGGTTGGTGGTGCATAAGGGTGTAAAGAATGGTTATTATTTCTAACAGTGCCAATGTCTACGGGTGGTGGTCACCACTTACCATTAGGTAAATGGCATCCTTGGATCCTTGATAATTATCATGTGATTAAAATGCATACGTTTTAATTTAAAAAATATTACTAATTCGAAATTCAAAATTTATCTTCCGCCACTGAAAGTAACAGGATTTATAATCTGTTACAAGTAAACGTGCAATGTTATACACGTCTAAATCGTTATTTAATTGTTACATAAAATAGATTAATCATAAATACAAAATTAAATTCAATTTCATACAAGCTGTTACCATTTTTGGTTTATTTCAGCGAACAACATTTTCTAGAATAGTTGGTATAAATCATTCCTAGCAGAGTAGGGGCGCCATTTGTTAGTATTAAATCGGGACCTTTTTCCTAGGAAACAATATAAAAATGTGATTTAACCATATGTAATATTTGATTTAACTTGGTGGTAGGGCTTTGTGCAAGCCCGTCTGTGTAGGTACCACCCACTCATCAGTTATTCTACCGCCAAATAACGGTAATCAGTATTGTTGTGTTCCGGATTGAAGGATGAGTGAGCCAGTGTAACTACAGGCACAAGATACGTAACATCTTAGTTCCCAAAGTTGGTGGCACATTGACGATGTAAGGAATAGTTAATATTTCTTACAGCTTCATTGTCTATGGTTGATGGTAAGTGGCCATGGTAATGGTATGGTACATATATGTTCGTCCGCCAAACTATACCATAAAAAATGTACAACAATTGCCAAAAATCAATCCTAAAGAGAGAAGGGGATGGAGAGTATTTAATTGTATACATAAAGCCATATCTATCTCTCTCGAGAATTTTTCTCGTGAAATGTTGTCTGACTTATGGTGTTACGTCATTTTCATACATGTGTGCAGTCAGAGTATGAAGACCGTCGTCAGTTTTCAAATTCATTCTTTTATCAATTCTGAAGCTCTTAGTACCTTTTAAAACTAAACATCAAATAATTATGACGCAATATGCCAATCTCGATCGGTAAAGCAGATTATCGCTCATACTGAGCACACGAAAATAGATCTTAAGGTGACGAACCTTTTGTAATCCCGACTGTACATTTTATGTTGCATATCAAATGCTGTTATACCACGCTCTTGTTCTGTAGTGAGTTTCGAGATTCTCCTTACAGAATAGATCTGCAGATTTTCAGTGTTGTTTTATTAGATTTGTATGGTCTTCCTCATATTTATCCGTCGTGATTATTATCTGTTTTGATTGATAAGCATGCTTTTTATAGTTACGTCTTGTTTGTATTATATTTGTTATTAGTTGTATGTTAGGTTATTGATTTTATTTTGTTTGTAGGGTAGACCGAGGCGAATCGGATCACAGGGCGAATCGGATCAAAATAAGTTTTTTTTTGATAATTCAAATATCGCATTCACATAGAAAGCACTCAACCGGCGTTTTTCGTCCCTCCTCTCACCCTGCACCTCCCGGCATAGGCAGTATTTCGATCCCGCTTGTGGATCAATGTCGAAGCCTCTCGTTAGTGACTCGGTCGTTTGTGTGTGTCGCAATTTTGGCCCTCATCTAAGGTACGTACTTACGAATTATTTGTGTCATATTACAGATTTGTGTTCAAACTCAACTACATTGGTTTATATTGTTAAGCAGGGTGTCTATATTATAGAACCAATTTTCTTTTACGTGTAACCTTAGAGGTTAACGACTAAAATATTTATTTCAAAAGTCTTAAGTATGGGGCTAATCGGATCTTGTCATTGGGGGCGAATTGAATAACACTTTAAAACTGATTGATTAAATGTTTAAGGTATTATTGATTTAATTTTTTTCATTGTAGATGGTTCGCATGTTCCAAAGAAAGTTTCAAACCTCTGCCACTGTTGAGAATGCTACAAAAGGCTTCGAAAAATTGGAATATTTCCATTAAACGCCAATGCAATGTCTGACTACAAGTTCATCGGAGATCTAGAGTCGGACATTTTAGAGTCCCCAGTTCAGTCCCCAGGTTCCCAATAAGTGAAAACCACAAATACCCAAACAATAGCTGTAACAGTGTCATCTGAAATCACAACAATCTGACAAACCCCAGTCTTCCACCTGTGCAGATGTAGGACAAAATAAGATGAAGTATAAAGCAACGCCTGGGTTAAAAATTAAGAATTCATCAGAGAATATAGAGAGTGTCGAGTACCCCAACTTAAATCTACATACAAGTTCCTAACAGGTGCAGCCACAAGCCCAGTCCTCAAGTGTCCAAGCCACAAATACAAACCCACTTGATAATATAGTGCCATCCACAAGTTCACAACAATTTGACGAAGCCCAGCCTTTTATCTATGCTGAAATAATTATAGAAATTTTTCCATCACCTTTAAAGTCTCCAATTGCTTCTCAAAGATATTTTAAAGTTTCATAAGACTATTCTTCTTGAAAGAGAATCAAAAAAGAAATTTAAAGTAGACAATAAAACCAAGGAAAATAAGGAAAAGTTTGTGGGCAAAGAAAATACTTTGAAGGAGATGAAGAATAAAGCAAAGCAAAATATAAAAATTAAGAGTTCATGCAAAGCAGAGAGACAGGCAGTGCATTTACTATTCCAAAATATTCGTGAATCCACCCTCAGAGGATTGGATTCAGTGCAATGCCGGCGAAGAATGGTGTCACGAAAAATGTGCTGATATGGGGGGGATATAAAGACCACATATATGTGAATTATATGTCGATAATTAAAATTGATCCCATTATTAATTTTTTACTGATTCCAAAGCTGTAGTGTTAAGAAACCTAAAAATTTTATTAACTAATGTGTACGATCCGATTCACCCCGAAAATTGGGGCGATTCGGATATTTTTGTTTTTTTGCTTTTTAGTATCTAATTAAGAGAATATATGTTTGATATAAGTTTTCAAATGTTTATTTTTTAGCCGATTGTTACTTTTAACAATTTTATTAATAAAAATAGCACTATATAACAATTTAGTATGATTTGCTCAACCTCAAAGAAAAAGTGATCCGATTCGCCTCGGTCTACCCTATGTTGTTTTCTTCATATCATTCAACTCATTTGTTTTGTTATTACATGTTATCTATCATAACTGTGTGTTGCTACTTCATTAACTAATGTTAAGTTTGTATAATTTCAATGGAAAACTGTAATTGGCTCTATTCTCTGTACACTGTATTTTAATGTTTATATTTTGTATTATATGCTGTTGTTTTACTTAAATAAATAAATAAATATCAAAATTTACGACATATTTATTTCTAATAAGATCTTACAATTACTGAAATCTACTACCAATTCTTATAAGATGCAGCACGAAACACTAGTTATTTTTTCACATAAAATTTCGAAAAATCACGGAAGAAATATCCGGTATTATCAAAAATCGTGGTCACTCTATATTTATTAGTGCGAATCCAATTGCGTGCTCATATGGACTGTTACCATTTGACGTTCCCATTGTTTATTTATATCGTCATATCTAATTTAATTTTAAACTTTAATACCTTAATATAAGGTCCATTTTGCTTTATTTATAAAACAAGATATTGCATTAGTCGTAAGGATGGGTGCTTCTGGGGCAAGCCCTTGCAAGTAATATGTAATATACAGTTACGAAATGTTTGTTTTGCTGTATGTTGATCGTATACTAAGATATGAGACTAAATATTATGTCATAAAATTTAGATAATTAATTAATATATAAGAGGATGCAGCAAGTGAAAGTAACACAATCTAATTGTATAACTATTTAATTCAATTTTTCCTTTATATGTTTCACTTGTAATTAAAATTACTATGTAATTAAAAAGCCTTATTTCGTGTGGTATCAGGTATAAGGTATATAATGTGAAAGTAACTCTGTTTGTCGTCTCTTTCACGACCATACTGCTAACCGAATTTGATGAGATTTAGTACGGACCAAACTTGAAGTCACAGAAAGGACACATGACAACTCTAAAACGCGAGAGAAACCGCGGGCGACTACTGGTCATAAATAATTTTTAAATAATAAAGAGAAAATGTTACTTAAACACGGTCTGTGTAAAAAAACGCTCTATTTTGAAAAATCTAATTGAGTCTTTGCAATTATGTAATTTCGAGCTGATCTGCAACTAGGAAGTGATTAATTAAGCATCTGCATAGATTCGAGCTTACTTATTTTGACGAGGAATGGATTTAAAAGAGCCGAGATGGCCCAGTGGTTAGAACGCGTGCATCTTAACCGATGACTTCGGGTTCAAACCCAGGCAAACACTACTGAATATTCATGTGCTTAATATGAGTTTATAATTCATCTCGTGTTCGGCGGTGAAGGAAAACATCGCGAGGAAATCTGCATGTGTCTAATTTCATAAAAATTCTGTCACATGTGTATTCCATCAACCCGCATTGGAACAGCGTGGTGGAATATGTTCCAAACCTTCTCCTCAAAGGGAGATAAGCCCTTAGTCCAGCAGTGGGAAATTTATAGGCTGTTGTTGTTGTAATTTTATTTAAAAAAACATATATTTTCCTTTTTTTATGTTGAACAAGCCAGTTATTGTCGTTAAGTGCTCACTTGACTCTTGATATTATATTCCTCGTGCATTTATAACGGTTTTTTATCACTTCAAACACAAATACAGTTATAGAAAGCATCGACGTTTACAGTTGATTGTTGTCCCCTGTCGCGCTACAGTAAATAGTTTTGATAATCTACACACAGTACACAAGTACAGTATTTTTAATTATTAAACAAATACTGTTTATCATTTATTAATAACTAATAGTTGACCGCGGTTTCGCTTGCGTTTAATCTGTTGGTTGTCATGTATTAGGCAATGGAAATAGCCTATGTCCGTTCTTGAAGTTCAAGTTTGCTAATTCCGAATTTCATTAAATTCGGTTAAGCCGGGAAAGAGCTACAAACAGACAGACAGAGTTACTTTCACATTTATAATATTGATATACATTTATTATTGATAAGTTTCTATTGAGATTCCGTACCCCTAAATTATTATTTGGAAAACACTGAACGCACCCGTAACCGTCAAACAAGATCGGCCATTGAACTTTATAGTTTTTATATCAACATACCTTGATAATACGACGACTAAAAACCATTATTTTTCAACCATAGGTAATAGGCTTGACTATGTTAATAAAGATTATATTCTAGTATCCTTCAAGATGGAGGGGCTGCAGCTAGGTATAGATAAAAAGTAGTCTTTGTCCTATTTCAGACGACATATATATCTCTTCTTTTGTGCCTATTTTGATTCAGATCAGTCAACTTTTTTTTTGAATGTGTAGCAAACTTCCATCCGTCCAAACTTTTCGTTTTATAATATGTTATCATAGTTTAATTTAATGTTATCTTATTTTATATTAAACTAACAATTCCTGAATATATTAAAAATTATTTCGTGTAGCTCGGAAAGAGTTAATGATAAGATAAGTGATAATTTGTCTCAAATTTTGTTAAGGTTATTCATTTTAAAGTAAATACTTTGTTTCAGCATTTCTATTTAAGCAGAAAACGGTGGTCAGGTATGCGTCACACATGCATTGGCTGGTTCAGACGGCTCTTCGCAGCAAAATATCTGTCAAAACTCTCTCATCCGTTGCTCTTCGAATCCGTAAACCACTAGTAAAAATATAAATTGTACTGCTACATGGATATCTGTCTATTTAGACGGACTTCTGGCTTTACTCATTCATGTACTCCACCTGGCTATTTCTAGTCATATTAAATATGTATATTTAATTAATTTGACTAACAAAGACTCGCTGAATTTCTTTAGCCGGTTCTTCTCAGGTCAGGGTGTTTCTTTTTGCGAAAGAGTAGTCTTTAATTTGACCATCAATAAGTAAGTGTAATGCTTCTACATTGAATAAAGGAATTTGAGTTTGAGTTTGGACCTACCAAACGGGTGGTTATCTTAGTGATAATATGATGGTAATTTATTATTTATTTAGGTTTCTTTAATTTATAGATGCCCAAACATTTATTGTGTCATTAAAAAACGAAATTTTCAAGTAATCATATGTTTCAGAACGTAAATTTATATTCTAAAAGAACCGCTGTTACGTCTATAATTAGAAAGTACAAACGTAAAATGCTAAAATATGTTTTTATTGTTTTATATAATGAGTACGTTGAACTCGAGTAGATTGTAAATATATACGATATAATCCACAGTATTTCGCTTATTTCGATTTTTAATGTCATGGATTGTGTGAAAGAAGTTTAGAAAGAATGTTACCTGTGAGATGGCGTCGGACAGAGAAGTATGGAAGGTGAAGACATGCTGCGCTGAGCCCTAATAAAATTGGGATAAGGGCAGGAGGATGATGACAATCATTTGTGTGTGTGGGGTGTAAAGTCAACTCGTATGCCGTGACGGGGTACGATATTAAGCTCCCTTGTGTATGCGTGGCTTCTATACAATATGTACTTTCAGGCAGTATATATTACATACATATGTAATTGTATTCATCTAATTTGTATTTTTAAATTTTGAAAAACAGTTTCTACTTAATTAATGCTGGTTCTTATCGGTAGAATCTAAATTCAGAATCGATGATAGCTTTAATATAAATAGTTGTGAAATGACTGCTGAAGTGATAGCTTAATAATAAAGTATATTTTGATTTATACTTCGTAGCTATGTTTTATTATAACAATAACAAAAACATAATTTATAAACGAAAATTCATATTTTTCAGTTTGTAAATACGGTTATGTAATTGTTAGTAAGAATTATCTGATAGAAAAAAATCGTTCATTCTCATCATTAAATATCCTCACTGGGGAAGAAAGCACTTAATAAATTTTAATCGAAAATAAAATAATTTTGTAAAAATTTGTATTTCATGAAAACACTTATGAGAAATGGTTTGTTGATATAAAAAGTCGAAATATTTTTTGCTCATCCCGGTCAATAAATCCAGGACTTCAGTAATAGTACAACGATTTGGATATATTACAACAGCTATCCTTAATTTAACTGTTTGTAATATCAATATTTTTAAACAAATATGACATCATTCCTTAGCTTATGAAACCAATTTTTGAACAGCAAATTAAAAAAAAAAACATATTAAAACTCTTTTCATAAATAATAAATACTTCAATAATTCATTGTAATAATAGTAACGCTATTAAACGGGATCGTGTTACTTGCTTCGGTTAAATCAGATAGTGGATAGAAAGTGCACCAGCACTGTGGTTACCACTTTTACTGTAGAATTATTTATCTCACAAGTTATGCTTTATACAGTTTTAGAAGAGAATTCAACTATTATTATTTGAACATTAAACTGTTGCTAACTTAACGTTGCTCTCGTTGGAGATCGTTTTCTTAAATTTTACATTTTAAGTATAGTACGACACAGCTTAGATGTAGCATCGGCGAAATTCGTAAAACCGATCACATCCGAATTAAGTACGCTATCCCAAATTATCAATACTTATTTGTTATGTGAATGTGATATTTACAGAAACGTATTAACTTGTAATATCATATGAAGTAATATATTCGTCAATTTGACACGTCAACATGGTTGAACATACTCGAGAATATATAGTGTCGAATAGCGCGATAGCGAGCTATTTCTATTAGTTGTGTAAATCGGCAGTAATCGGTTTTATTGAATTTGACGATGCTAAATCTAAGTTGTATCGTACTATACGAAAGTCGCTTCTTTGACAGACATCTCTTGGGATGTCGTTGACGTCACTCTAGCTCAGTTCCTGTGAGAAAACGGAATATTAGAGAATTTTCTGAAGAAAATATTTACTTTAAAAAAAAAATTAGGTGGAATAAATTAATCCCTTGTACACCTTTTGATCATATTTTCGTAAAAAACCAAAATAAATTAAATGTAACGCATGTTATTGATTGGTCGTTGATACTTTCCAGGGGTTGGTTTGAAAAGGAGAATAGGTACAAGTGTGTACTCAAAATTAATATGGTAATCTAATTTAATTAAGCTACAATGATTTTTAGTACAAAATAGAATAGCTAATTATTAGAACTTTGATTTCGCTTGGCATTAGATTTCAAGAAATTTTCTATAATGAGCAAAATTTCTGACAACAACATGTACAGCCTGTAAATTTCCCACTGCTGGGCTAAGGCCAGTGCGAGCTGGAGGATTCACATGTTGCAGAATTTCGTTGAGATTAGACACATGCAGGTTACCTCACGCGGATTTATTCAACGCTGGGCCCGAGATGAACTATAAACACATATTAAACATATGAAAATTCAGTTGTGCTTGCCTGGGTTTGAACTCAAAATCATCCATTAAAATGTACGCGTTGCAACCACAAGGTCAACTCAGCTCTCAACGATATGACTTCACGATTCAATTGAATCGAAAATAATCGTGCTAATTTCGATTTTGTGTGAAAACAATTATAAAAAGATCACGTGTGATCATATTTATATTAATAAATATTGAATCAGAAAAATAGGGAGTTCGTCAATTATCCTTATTTCATAAAGTGAAGCTGCAAAATCAACTATCTTTTTTCATATTTAATAAATAAACTAATAAAAACTTTATGGTGTTTACATTTTTTAATAAAGAACAGGAAATCAAAATCATTTGTAAGAGAGCATACACAATTTTTGTTATAATTAATTTAATTATATCAAGAATGCTCTAATTTAGGATTTTCAATTGGCTATTATTTCTTTTGTAATAAATTAAGTTTACAGGGAACAACAGCCTCAAAATGTCTCGTTGCTTTCTTTTGAGGAGAAGGTTCAAAGTAATTTTCACCATGTTGCCCTAGTACCCTTACGAAATTTCATTTAAGTTACACACAGGCAGACTACCTTACGATGTCTTCCAACACAAATGGGCATTCAGTGCTTGCCTGAGTTTGAACTAGCAATCATGGGTTTAAGATTTAGTATTGTAAACACTTGGCTACCCCGGTAATAAAAAAAAAATTACAGTGAAGTGAAATTAATAAGGATGGCCTTTCTCGTTGGTCATAATCACCATTATTTTTGTTGCTTAGTGTAATTTTCGGTAACACAAGAAACCGTAATTTCTAGAAACGCTGCTCGCCACGCTAATTTTGCCTCGCTCATTAAGCCTCGTTTGCATTACACTAATTAACTTGAAAGCCGTTTTAATGTATATTTTTTATATATTTTATGCGTGAAATATTATGTCGAACATTAATTAATTTTTTGTTTTCATACGCATTTCATGATATACCGTATGTAATTTTAAGACATATTTTTTTTTTGTTTTGTAGTGTATTATCTCTTTTGTTTTTGTACTGAAGCATATTACTATTATATGATGTTCGTTGTTCCGTTATTTAAATTATTTCTTTTGTCTTAGTTTTCGAGGCTCAGAAGTTTGAATAGTGTCAAAGTTTACACCCCGATCTTTTCCTCGGGAATTGCTTACCAGAAAAACTTAATAATTTCTTTAACAACGACCAGGAATTCGAGCCTTTGTAATCTGCTATTTTATTACCTATTATACTAAATTTATTGTATTCCTTCATACTCGTATTACTCATAGTATTCGGATTATAAATTCTGTATTCAAATATCAATTGAAATATACGTATGTAAACAAAAGTTTAACTTCAGCGTTACCAGATAGGTTCAATTTATTGTTTTTTTTTTTATTTTATATGTGGCATAAGAGCAGGAGACTCATCTGATGGAAATTGACTACCATCGCCCATGGCCCTACAATAGCGGGCGGCTTGCAGGTGCTTTGCCGGCCTTTAAGGAAAGAGTACGGAAAATCGTATCGGTTCGGAAAAAAGATCGTACAAGCAAGCTAGAGTAAGCAAGAGTAAGAAGCACAGAGTGTTTGTGTGAGTCAGAAATTGTCTTAATAATCGCCCTGTTGTGAATTTTCGAGCATTATGGTGCGGTTGAAACTTCGAATTTTGAAGAGATGGCCGAAGATGAAATTGATTTTGTTTAATAATGCCCTCAATATTTTTAAAAACCTTTATTGAATTTTAACTATTTCTTAGTTTATTTAGATCAACTCTTTTAGGTTTATAAGCAGTTTCTTTTATTATATGAAGTTTAAATTGTATATGTGGGTTCAATTTTAAAGACAATACATCGTTAAACATGACCTTGACTTTGATTGGCTCCTGAAGAAACAGATACGCCAAGAATACAACAACAACCTGTAAATTCCCACTGCTGAACTAAAGGCCTCCTCTCCCTTTGAGAAGAAGGTTTGCAACATATTCCACCACGCTGTTCCAATGCGGGTTGGTGGAATACACATGTGGCACAATTTCTTTGAAATTTGTCACATGCAGGTTTCCTCACGATGTTTTCCTTCACCGCTGAGTACGAGATGAATTATAAAGACAAATTAAGCACACGAATCAGCGGTGCTTGCCTGGGTTTGAACCCGCAATCATTCGTTAAGATGCACGCGTTCTAACCCCTGGGCCATCTCGACTCACGTCAAGAATATAGACTTGAAATTTCTTGTTCTTTAAAAGAGTTTTTGCTATAAACAAATAAAATGATATATACGTCACAAAAAACCAAATTTGTCGAGAATGTTATTTGGTACAAATCAAAAAATTGTAAAGCAGTGGAACAGTTTAGGATGTCTTTTATTTATAGTCATTGGTGACTCATGTCTCGTGTACTGTTGAACGGAAATCTATTTCGAATGACTATCATTCAATGCGAATGAAAGATTTATTCGAGCGGAAAGAAATTTAAACGAAGCACACTAATGCATGTGAACCAATTACTCCGTAACGTTTCATTATACGCTGTGAGTTAAATTTCACTAGCTGAAATAAATCAGGAATGAATTAGGTAAATTGAATACATAATATAATAGTTTAAAATACAAGCCATTTTATGTGTGATTATTATCTTGGAATCAAATATAATGAATTAATGAATAATTGATTGTGTTGAATGTAATGTTCCCCAAAAATGTAAATCCTTTCTTGATGTTCGAGTTTGCTTCACACCAAATTTGATTAATTTAGGTTCGTTAGTTTGGTCGTGGAAGAGCGACATACAGTCAAATAGAGTTACTTCCACGTTTGTAATATTAATATACATTAAAAGGACTTAAAATTAGAAACAAATAGTGAACTAAAAATGAAATAAATATATTTTTTGAAACTACTCGATCAATTTTAATGAAACTTACACTATTCCCTAAGTTAAAGTTTACCTTAACTTAATTCGAATTTTAGTTTTCGAGAAATTCGCGGACGAACATACTAATACACATACAAACAAACATTTTGATATTATGCATACCTGCTTGGAATGGATCATCATATTTAAATATTTTTTTTTATGGTATAGGTTGGCGGACGAGCATATGGGCCACCTGATGGTAAGTGGTCACCATTACCCATAGACAATGACGCTGTAAGAAACATTAAGTATTCCTTCCATCGTCAATGTGCCACCAACCTTGGAAACTAACATATTATGTCCCCATTGCCTATAGTTACACTGTCTCACTCACCCTTCAAACCGGAACACAACAATACTGCGTACTGTTGTTTAGCGGTAGAATATCTGATGAGTGGGTAGTACCTACCCAGGCGAGCTTGCACAAAGCCCTACCACCAAGTAATACATTGCGAAATTAAGCACACATGCTTGGAAGCCTGAATATCACTATATACAAAAATAATTCAATTCTAACAATGTTATATAAATGTCGATCTGATAACCTTTGTTCAGAAGTCGGTTGAAAATGGCTTGAATTCCAAGACTATCATAGGCTATTTCAAATCCTAAAACGTGAGCAAAGCCGCGTGCGACAACTAGTGAAAGATAATTCATTAAAATTGAGCCACTTTCGATTCACGGTCTGACGTCATTTGATGAACATTTAATACCGAAATTTTCGTATAAAAACTCGGGTTCTTTATAAATCTTAAACACACTTACACTCGGCTATTTATTCTGTGTAACTGTTAACCGCGCAGTTGAAGAAGCGATCTTCTTGTAATGTTCCAATTTTTTGTGAGCTCAAATAAAAAATTGTAATCTTATTTCAATCGCGAAGTATATATACTGCAACTACAGCTTTCGTTTGTTATATATTCAAATATATATCTTTAAGGGATAGGCAAGGATTTTATATTTATATTATTAGTTCTTCTTTGTATAAATTATCGAGATATGAGATGGCCCAGTAGTTAGAATTCGTGCATCTTAACCGATGATAGCGGGTGGAAATCCAGGCAAGCACCACTATATATGTATATGTGCGTAATTTGTTTTTATAATTCATCTCCTGCTCGGCGTTGAAGGGAAACTATGTGACGAAGCCGGCATGTGTCTAATTTCTTCGAAATTGTGCCACATGTGCATTCCACCAAACCGCATCGGAACAGCATGGTGGAATATGTTCCAAACCCTCTCCTTAATGGAAGAGGAGGCCTTATCCCCGCAGTGGGAAATTTACAGGTTGTTACTTTATTTTTAAGTAAATACTCAGTTTCTTGCCAGTTACCAATACCTTTCAAACTGTTTGTTGCTTTATATTTTTAACTACCGACCCGCCCCAACTTCGCACGGGTGCAATTCTGATGCTAGAAACACTACAGATTATAACTATATTGTTCATGTATTATACATCAAAACCTTACTCTCGAATCACTCTATCTATTAAAAAAAAACCGCATCAAAATCCGTTGCGTAATTTTAAAGATCTAAGCATACATATAGACAGACAGCAGTAGGCGACTTTGTTTTATACTATGTAATGATTCAACGCTAACATAAAGATTTAAAAGTGCTTTTAGAAACTTGAATATTTTGATTTTATAGATTCGACTTCTGCATATACCAGTATTCCTAGTATTAACTTATTTAACTGTTTAATTTACGATGGTCAATGATGTTGTAGTAATCAGGTATGTTATTAACGCGCAAAAAGTGAAGACTAGAAAACGTCCTAATTAGGACGTTTGCCTTTAGTCGTTCTACTTAGTAATACGTTATAATACATCATAATTATGTAGTAATACGTTTTGCGTAATTAAAATATCTAGTTATCCCTTTCACTTATTGTTTTTATCAAGCTATCCTTTTTACTTTTAACGAAATGTAAAAATAAACTAAAATATACGGTTCCCGGCGCGGCACACTTCTTTCTGTTGTTTAGTATAGATATAACATATCTGTTTATTAGAATATCATTGACGATGACGATGGTTGTATTTTCGTTACGTATGGGAATTAATAATCATTCTTGTTGCTATATAATGCAGGTCAGTCCCTTTAGGACTATTGTCTGAATGTAAATAATAATAACTCGTATATACAGCGTTCTATATACAGATATTACGTGATGCATTTTTCAAAGACTTTATTAATATTCGTACAACTTTAGATTAAATTACACTTAGTCTGAAAACTAACATAACCCGTAACATAGGGTCAACTGACCTGATAGGGTCAGTACTTATATAAAAGTAACTAAGAAAACTATATAAGTTTTTGGGTGAATTTATTCCCTAGCAAAAGTTTTTAAGTAGCTTAGGTACGTTTCCTTCTAACGTTAAATAAATTGTACATTCAAATTTATGACTCAAAGACTAGATACTACATCCAGGGATCAAACGGGGCTATTTCTAAATTTAATCAAATGTTCTACAGATAACTTTAAAACGCCGTACATAAATTCTTAGCAATTTCAAAATTATGAGTCTTTACGTCGTGCTTAGTACGTAAATGTAATGTTTTACACAATAATGATGATTTATTTAAAATTACAGAATAAACGAAATTAGCTATAAAATACTTATATTTTTGCTCGCGTTAGAAAACCAAAATGTAGGTTTGTAATGAATGCTAACAAAATCTATCTACAGAACATTAACATTGATAAACCACATAAATCTTGTGAATTTAACTCCAAAAAAAAAATACAAAAAATCGCCCCGGGTTTGGACAAGGCTAAATATAAATAACCAAGAGTTCGAAAATAGAAAAGCAAACGTGTCATTTTCATACATACCATAAATGAATTAATAAATCTATCTATACATGTAATAAAATTGGAGTAACTACAGCTAGTACCTAATGCTTACAAGTACCGGTGACGTAAGGTCGTCTCTGACAGTTTTCACGTGCCGACCTGTATTATACGTGTAAAATGTCATGATAACATCTCGTAATTTTGTACAATACATAATAGGCAGATCCCCTTTTTATTGTTACTTCATAGAAATTAAAATATATTTTACATGTGCATACGCCTTAACTTTATTAATAGCATGGCACTATAGACCAACTTATTCTCTAAGGCATTAGGCGTATAAGCATTCCTTAAGTGCCTTCTGTATTATTCAATTCATATAACATAATGATAAACATTTATTTACGAATGACAATTGAATGTAATTCTAATATTTAGAGTTTATTTTTGTTCATGTACAATACCGGTACAAAAATAAACTCTAAATATTAATTCCAACCTGTACACAAAAACACATTGCTTGGCATTAAAATATGTTTACTTGATGGTAGGGCTTTGTACAAGTCCGCCTGGGTAGGTACCACATACCCATCAGTTATTCTACCGCCAAATAACGGAACTCAGTATTGTTGTGTTTCGGTTTGAAGGGTGAGTGAGCCAGTGTGACTACAGGCACAAGGGACATAATATCTTAGTTCCCAAGGTTGGTGGCACATTGGCGATGTAAGGAATAGTTAATATTTCTTACAGCGTCATTATCTATGGGTGATGGTGACCACTTACCAGTAGGTGGCCCATTTGCTCGTCCGCTAACCTATACCATAAAAAAATGCCCCTCCTTTACCAGAAGGTGCAAGTTTAACTAGACACCAACTATTTAAAATAATCAAGCTCTAAATCATGTCTTAAATAAACAACAAATACTATTCTTTTATTTCATACATAATGGCACTTTTTCACCTTACGTTTGTTAAACCTTTAATTTTAAAAGCCCTAAAAAGATTGTCATAAGAGTTAGAGTTTAGAGTCATTCTAAGTACGCCTTTACAAGCACTTTTGAATCGTAATTTTACAGAACTATATTAAGTGAAGTTAAAACCGGTTCAGAATGTAAATTCTGCTGAGAAGTACCGGCAAGAAACTCAGTAGTTACTCTTTTCCAACATTTGAAAGACAAAGTTATGTCACTCAAATACAATTATATATGAATCCCTCCGGAAGTCAAAAAGTATTAATTCTACGCCATTCTATGTTTAATTCTGTATTGAATAAAATAATTTTACTGTAAATGTATTCTTTACAAATGATTTGAGTTCACGGATTAGTAAATAAAACAAAAGAGAGTATTACAAATATTTATTATATAAAATAAAAAATATATCATTAGGAACAAGAAATAGGCTGGTCATGAAGAGTTAGGATAAGATCTCATGTCATATATATATTACAAATCAAATTGAACTTTATCTTGTCGTTTCATTCTAACATATTGTCATTTATATTGGTTGTCTCACTTTCATTGATTTTATTTAAAGGTCGATCATATAATTTATTAAATTGTCAAAAAGCCTTCAGTTATTACATATGATTCCGAATGATCAATGTAATGAATATATATTTTTTTAATTCAATAAAAATATATCAAAAATAATCATTGCCGTTTCTATCACATTCTTCGATCTATGGAAAACAATAAAACGTCACGTACAATAGAGATCTTAAGTTTGTCAAAGAAGTAAAAACTAACATATCACACATAGAACTGTTTGTCTGCCACTTTCAAAGTCCTGTAATCACCGTGTATTTCTTCATCCAAATCACCTTGCCTCTGTAGTGACCTGCACGAATGTGTGCGCGTGAGCATGTCGTATGACGCATTCCTGTGTAGATTCCGGACGCTTTTGTGTCGTGTACGATATTTGATTTCCGGTTTTAGCTCGGTTTCGTAGTATTTACGTTCCTCTAATTGCAACCACTTAGAGTTTAATAGCAGTTTTTTTGTCCATTCGTCTGTAATAAATTATAATAATATTGCTTAAGATAGTTGTAGAGTAACTCTGCATTGCTTCAGTGGATAGTGTTAATACATAATATAAATACACACAAAACGGTCTCAGTCTCTAAAGGGATCGTATGGACCGTTGGAAACACTAAGACATAATTAATAAAACTCCTTAGTAGGTCAAGTTAGGAATAAAGTTTGTAATGTAATTCGTCATTTTTAATAAGCTTCTTTTAATTAGTAAAAGAGCAACCTTTCTGTTAGGATATTTTTTTGGTACACGGCTTGATTTATTATAAAATCAAAATACACTGGTGTGTCGGTGATTTTAGATAATGGCTCTCACGATAAGTGAAACAGAACGCAACGTCTAGCAAAAAGAAATGGCAAGAAACTGGCATCGTTGCTCTTTTCAGATAGCCTGATATTTTTTCATTATCACGATTGGCATAACGTAGGTAATGTAGGTTAATACTGTTTTAAATCTTCTAAAGATAACAATGAGATATAATATTAAAACCATTTAAAATAAGTTGCTTGTCACCCACATGTGGAATTACACTCACCATTCAAGTCCTTCATAGCTCCAGCCTTACCACCGTATTCGTACGGTAGACCTTCAAGAGAGAAGAAATCCGCGCCCATTGCCTCATTGATGTGTTCCGCGTGTGAATGAACGTGGACGATCTTGCGTCGCCATGGGTACAAGCCAATATGCAGAAGTAGAAGCGTCATCGCTTTCAAACGATGCGTGTTAATTACGTGTACTTCGGTAAACCGGGTGGGGTAAGCCGTCTGAAAGTAAATTGACCAATAAGGACCAAATTGACTAATAAAGGACCGAATTAACTAATAAAATGTCAATATTGCAAGTTTGACAAAAGGAATATGGCTGGTGATATTTTCTTGTCCTCCTGTCTTGCTTTAGACTTTCTTATGTCGATTATTTGCTTAATTTAGGTCATTGTTAAATTCATAATTGACGTTATTTCTTTTTTATTCTGCCGAAGTCATCTATTCTAAATTTTAAGCTAGATTGCTAGTTTGGTGGAGCCATTAGCAAGCATATCTATTTATCTATATTAATATTATAAATGTGAAAGTAACTCTATTAGTCTGTCGCTCTTTCACGACCAAACGGCTGAATCGAATTTGATGGCATTTGTTATCAAGTAAACTGGAAATCCAAGAAAGGATATAGGTTACTTTTTTGCCTAGCACATAACAATTAAGAACCTAAAACACGAGCGAAGCCGCATGAGACTACTAGTCATAAATAATTTTTAAATAATAAGGAGAAAATGTTACCTAAAGACGGTTTGTATATCAAATATAATATCCATTATGAGCTATTTACGATATGATACGATGCAAATTCTTAAAAAAAATTATAACAGGAATATGTTCTAATTTAATGATGGCTTTCAGAGAAATCAAATTTCTCTGAAAGCCATTACGAGAAAAATCACTTACAATTAAATATTGTTATTATTATTTTCGACGCCTGCAAAAAACTTTTAGCAAAAGTATATTGTGACAAGAATGCTCGCGACAGAAACACAGGAACATAATTAAAACTTTTGCTTTTATATAAAGTCGCCTACCTTCATACACCGCATAAAGTCTTTCCAATATGAACCCCGGAAATGATTTTTGAGATGTGATGGTTGTAAATCAGAAACATCTATGAACACTATTTCTTCTCCGGGAGTTGGATCTTCACGTAATCTGGAAAAACGGTGTTTTATCTATTAAATGTTTTAATATTCTAATCCATTAATATTATAAATGTGAAAGTAACTCTGTCTGTCTGTATGTCTATGGCCCTTAAATGACCAAACCGCTGAACCTAATTTGATGAAATTTGTTATGAGGCAAACTTGAACTACAAGAAAGGTTATAGGCTGTAGGTCTTTTGCCTGACACATGGCAACCAAGTCTTTAAAACGTGAGCTAAGCCGCGCCCGACTACTTGTATTATATATGCGACATTAACTTTGTCTCTTATTTCTTCAAGATTAAGTCTGATCCATATTATCATCATCTGTATAAAATTGGTGTGCTGATGAACAATATTGGCAATTCTTTTTAATTTACCCCTCAAGGGGCTAAAATGAGGGTGACGGTTTGTGCGCCATAGGTAAAATTTTATACATTACACGCGGGTAAAGCCGCAGGTTCAGTTAATAGAATATCTTTTGAGTCGCGCTTGTGAAAGTTTCTTACACCATAACAATGAGACAGCTATAAGTATAAGCTATAGTGAACTGGAAAAACTTTGATAATAAGGAAAGTTTTACTCTTTTGTAACGGCGACATAAAGAAAATAATACGGCTACTCCTCAAGTAACTGCTTATACAAATATAGTTATTTCAAGTATGCTTTTGTTACAATTCTTAACCTACATACTATGCACACTTCTCAAGGTACGTTGAGATTTTTTTTTAATTGTGCCGAGTAAAACCTCTTTGAATGTTTATTTGGCGTTAATGGTACTTATGAAAATGTAAATTGGTTCATGAATGTGTCGCAGGTTCATATCGTAGAAACTAGAAAGTTTTTTAATCTAGTCAAAGCTAATCTAAGCCAGACATAGATAGCAGTGTTTGGCACCACCTAGGTGGTCTGGTACTTGTTATAGACAATTAAATGCATTCAACTTTCCTCGTGAGGTCTTCTGCCCTCCCGATTAAGTATAAAAACAAAATGGTTATCTTATACTAATCGTCCCTTATCAACGACTTTATATTCAAGGTCAAATAGGAAAAATAATTATATCAGTCAATAATATATGCATGTAATTATAAAAGCACTTATATACTACAATAGCTTTTCCTAAAAAAATATTAAAATTAGTTTTATAGTTATATGTATATGTTATATAAGCACTTCTTTGAAAATTATGAAAATCAGAACAGGGCTTTTTTGTTTGTGAGATGTTAAACTGTCCATTTAAAAATAAAACAAAACAAAAAAATTAGCGAACGTAAAGTTTGCTTCCAATCTTTTCGATTTTTAAAAACAAATTTATGAATATAGCTGTATTACGAATATCAGTTTTATTATAAGCAGCTTCAAATTACCTTATGTCTAATATCATCAGCCACCTCGCCAACAAAGCCCTTGCAGACAAGGGCCGGTCCAAGGCCGTGGGCGCGGGCAAGCAAACGATGGTCACTCGCTTACCACCGACGCTGCGTGTGCGCAATGGTACTATGTATCTGAAATAATTCATTGTTATATAATCAAATCAAATTATTTTTTGGGGATTTTTATGGGGTTCCCCTACATCAGTTTACATGGGACACAATCCGTTAATGATAAAAAACATAAAAAAAATTAGGACAACTTTTGGGCTGCAGACCTGATTCGACATATTTTTGATTCAAGTAAACTTCTCAATTAAGCGTTTTTGAACCGTCGATAATTAAATACTACCACCGTTTCGGAAAGCAGCCTCTAGCGAGAAGAAACGGCAGGATATACTGATTGATGGCTATATTATCATTGTATTTATATGATAGGACAAGTAAATAGTTGATATAGGATATTTTATTTTTATTGAAGTTTAAAATAAAAATAATTTTAAACGAGATATCACATCCAATATGCTTTGCCAATGAGCTTTCCGTCCGTGTGTCTGCAGCGTTCATATTTTCGTTCAATTTATACAGAAAAAATTGAAAATCATATCAAAAATTCGCTTCAGAGCGAATTTTTGATATGATTTTCAATTTAGATAACATTTTTCGATGTAGACCATTTTCATGGAACATTTCAAGAGAATTTATGATGATGAGATATAAGATGATGTCGTCTGGCCACAGAGACTTCACTTGGTCTGGGTAGGTACCACCCACTTATCAGTTATTCTACCACCAAATAAGAGTACTCAGTATTGTTGTGTTCCGGTTTGAAGGGTGAGTGAACCAGTGTAACTACAGGCAAAAGGGATATGACATCTTAGTTCCCAAGGTTGGTGGCACATTGACGATGTAAACAATTGTAATATTGAAATAAAACTAGTTATAACGGATTTGAATCGCGTATATTAATTATTTTTAAAATCCTGACGTTTCGAGCACTTTACAGCGTTCGTGGTCACGTTTCTTACAGCGTCATTGTCTATGGGTGATGGTGACCTCTTACCGTTAGGTGAACCATATGCTCGTCCGCCAAACTATATCCAAAAAAAAGACCAATCTCAAGGTAGACTAGTCATATAAAAGTGCATAAGTGTGCGTGAGCGCAAGTTAACTATAGGTATCCTATAATCCCAGGAAACCAAATCGGAAACAGCGAGAAGAGTTGACATTAAAGTTAGCCACTAATGACTAAACCAATGAGACACGAATATGTCAGATAACTCTATACATAAAGTTATACAGAAGTATGTGTAGTAATTTTTTTTCTTATCTTATCAACGCATTGCGGTAAATAGATTAGACAATAATGAAAGCATTTTAAACCATTCTTGGTCGGGTAGTCTTTGACGCTCTTTGACAGGGAATTATGCACTAGATCCATTTCTTTAATAATTCTTTAGTATAATTGACGTTGAAGACTAATATATATATAAGTTAAATGGCATCAATACATATAATAAAATTGGAGTGTCTGTTTGTATTATTGAAATAGACCTTTTTTACTCAATGGATATGTATGTATACATGATACATATAACAAGATACTATTTTTGTCTGTCTGGGACTTTCACTGGCAGATAACTTATATTATAGGGAGTAACTTAGGCTACAATTTTCTTTTTTGTTAAATTCAAACGCGTACATGGTCTTGGGCACAGCTCGTATCAAATAAAATAAATACTTACACGTCTTGGCAACTGGACAGGATATCCTCATCGTCTGGGTGTCTCTTGTGCCAGAGGTCTGATAGACCCCCGGGTCCTCTAGATGTGTAGTATCTCCTGGCTCTTTTAGCAGCTTCTTCCTCATCTCCATCGCAGGTGATTGGAAAAAGTTCTAAGTTCAGGATCTCTTCAGGTGTTGCTTCTCTTGTCAGGTTGTCGCGAGCCCATCGTTGTGCAAACGACGCTGCTGGAGACATCCTGGACCTAGATAAGATTCCCTCGTTATACATTTTATTTATACATAAAGATTCATCACTATACAAGTGATGCTCGACCCAGTCGTAAAATATGGGGTTATGGATATATTACAACAACAACAACAGCCTGTAAATTCCCACTGCTGGGCTAAAGGCCTCCTCTACCTTTGAGGAGAAGGTTTTTGGAGAGGTTTAGGAGAACATATTCCACCAAGCTGTTCCAATGCGGCTTGGTGGAATACACATGTGGCAGAATTTCTATGAAATTTGTCACATGCAGGTTTCCTCACGATGTTTTCCTTCACCGCTGAGCACGAGATGAATTATAAAGACAAATTAAGCACATGAATCAGCGGTGCTTGCCTGGGTTTGAACCCGCAATCATCGGTTAAGATGCACGCGTTCTATCCACTGGGCCATCTCGACTCCTTCTGGAGATATTAATGGATATATTATTTAAATAATGGAATTGTTATAGATAAAGACGAGTAATTTGTCTGGGTTTTGTATTGTTTTATGGGAATAGTAATCCTAGAGCATTGTAGTTTTTATCGACACCATTGGAAGATATATACTAAAAAATATACATAGGTACTTAATTCGTTTGTTATTTCTTCTTATATCTTTCTTCTTTTATCTATCTCTATCATAGAAACGATAATAATGAAGTATTTAATGAAAAAAGCTCAGTACTTTCTTCTTGATTCCCTCTGGTCTTTTAAAAACATTTCTATAAAGCAAAATTCTCTGCGATGTTAACTGTACTTATGAAAACTAGTAACAGCATACGGTACAAGTGAGATGATAAACGCGAGTTTCTTTGCGAAAATATATTTAAATTTGGAACAGGTTTTTCATACAAACAATGTAAGAAAATCGTTGGTTTTATATCACGATTTTTTTTAATGCGATGTTTTTGCGACAAAGCTAAATGTCAGGTTCAAATTTCCTTTAACTTCCAAAAATAATAATAACGTCATTATCACATCTCTTTTTAACTTAAACTGATAAATCATTTTGGCTACATCTGGGTAGGGTACAGTTACATGAAACAATGCCTCAACTCCTGCCTTCAGGCAACATTGCGAATACATTCCACTAAGAAATGGTGTACATCCTCAATCCTACTAAAATCACAGTTTTTACATTATCTTTTGTTAAGATAAAGTATTATTATCTATTGTTAAGTAAAATTTTTATTTAATAAAAAATTTAGTTGGGTGAAGATTATGATTACCCAAAAAGTATAGCATCGAAATTCTAACGATGGCCAGTTGTGTGATTCTGTGATAACTCACTTCGTGTCTACTGTGTGATTCCGTAAGTCGACTCACTTGACAAAATACTGACAAGAGACTTTCGACGATACGCTATTTTGACTCATGTATCGTATAAATTTTATAACTATTGTTGTGAATGCTGCAACATTTGACGTTGTTTTCTGCGGTGAGTTTCGACTCTTACAGAATACCTCTACCGGTTCATGAAATTGTGACAACCGAGTCACAATGATACGTGTATTCTATATAATAATAACATTTTGAAACGCTCGTGTTAGGATGAGTACCGAGTTTCGATGAGTGCAAACCTTATCCTTAAGAGAAAAGACAACTGACTTTCCTTTTTTATTATTATAACAAAAACAAAGCAACCACTTTACAGTTCATTTTTGTTAACTTGTTATTTTTTTCTTTGATTTACCATAATAATGCAATTCTCATTTTACATCTAATTATATTTAATAGATATAGATTAAATAAAATTAGATGCAAAATTTATTTGTTAATAGTTTTGTAAGTTAGTTATTTTTTGTTTATTTTACTTTCTACGTCATAAATTAACTTAAATTCTGTGTTACTTTTGTCATTTCTTTTTTCTCTTCTTATTTTTACTCATGTGGTGTGATCCAAATAAAGACTTTATCTATCTATCTATCTTATCTATCAAACAGTAACATATATAATATATATATAAACTCTAAAAGTAAATTAATAAGAGCCGCTCTCGAATGCCTTTGACTTGGACCAAAAAAAAATCGTTTTCAATATTCTTCGGGAAAAAGTTGCGCAACGTTCTTTTTTTCTTTCATTATTTAAGGCTCACGTCGTACAGATGGGCTAAACTATATTGTAGCTATACATTAAATTCGAAATTATACTTTATATTTCTTAAACTTCAGTTTTGTTCCGTGTTCATGTATAAGATACATTAAATTAATAGTGGAATGTATGTTCGACGGAAAACAACCTTCAAGTAACTCAGTACTTACATTTTTTATGAATTCTATATGTCTAATAATAATGTACATATATGCGTATGTAATCACTGCGGCTTGTTTTTTATATAAAAACTAATAGTCGTCCGCGGGTTCGGACGCGTTTTAGGGTGTTGGTTCTCATCTCTTAAGCGAAAAAAGGGAAGAATTGGATGTATGGGTGTTGGTTGTCATGTGTCAGCCAAAAAAGTAGCTTATGTCCTGTCTTGGAATTCATCTTTGCTTCATACCAAATTTCATCAAAGTCGGTTCAGCGGTTTGGTTGTGAAAGAGCAACAGATAAACAGATAGAGTTACATATATAATAGAGTATTAATATACATTTTTTTAATTTGCACGATATTTGTTATTGAATTCAATTGATGCAAAGTCTTTAGCATTTATTATTATCAAAATAAATAAGATATAAATTTCAAATTTGTGTATAGATAAATATATATGTAGATACACAGGATACATAATCTATACTTGTAATAAAAATTGAGTGTCCGTCCATTTGTAATATTAAAATAACCGCTTTTTACTAAATGCATGTACGATAAATACGGCACATGTACCAACCTAAATTGTCTGTTTGTTTCGGCTAATCTCAGTACTAATTTTGACGGGACTTGCACTGACTTATAACTGATGTAAGAAGAAGTAATTTAGGTAATAACTTTTTAGTTAAGTTGCTCATAGCCAGTTGTAAATAAATTTATCAGTGTTATATACGTTTTTAACCCAATAATTTAATTTGGGTTGAAAATTTGTCCTTACAGTTGTTGAAATTCGCTTTCAGTATACAGTGTTCTGCTGATCGAGCAACTGAGCCGACCGATGGTCAGTAGTCACTACCGGGGGCTGCTACTAGTGTACCTTATACTATGAAACATTACCCATTCCTAACAGTGCGCAACCGACCTTGATAACTAAAATGTCTTAGTTACAGTTTGAATGTATATCTTCAAACCAGAATATAATAATACTAGGTATCTTTTGCTGTTTGTTGCTTAATATACCTTTTCAGTGGGTACTTAACGGATTGCTAGCCTTACCACCGAGCAAGTTAGTCATATGTTAACATAGTAAGGTGATTATCACTTGAATAGTTAATAATTAATTGATTACTAATGTAAAGTTGTTAAGCTATGGAAATAAATATTACAGCGTAGCATTTCGTTTCAATGGAAAACATGCCTTACTATAGCGCAGGTTTTTAACTCTTCCAGTTTTTTTCGTTTGATATTTTTTCGATACATAAAAAAGATTCCTTGATTTTGTGAGTTGTGACACTTTTTATTGGACCGTTGACGCTTACTAGGGCGTAAACTTGACATTGAGATTTCGTACGTCAGACTCACTTTTCTATAAACTAATTCAGAAGATCCGATTTAAGAAAAGTTACCTAACTTTTTTCCAGAAAATGACAAGACTTATTTGAATCAATTTATTTTCTAATTACTGGAAAAAGCTAAAGAAATCCGTTGAGGGTAAAGAAATAAAATTGTGTGTACACCTGTTTTAATGAGTACACCACTCCGAGATCCCGGGTTCGATACCCGGCCGAGTCGTCGTAGAAAAAAAATCATTAGTTTTCTATGTTGTTTTGGGTGTGAGTATTTGTGGTATCGTCCTTACTTCTGATTTTCCATAACACAAGTGCTTTAGCTACTTACATTGAGATCAGAGTAATGTTTGTAATGTTGTCCAATATTTATTTATTTATACCCTTGTTGCGGTATTTATACTAGCTCACTCACCCTTACAAAACGAGTACAAAAAAAGTGCTTGATGGAAAAACATATGACGAGTGGTATCTATCCCAATGGTTGTACAAGCTGCCATTACACTTCGTAGATTCAATAAACATTTTTAGAAATAACAAAATCAGACGCTATATAAGCAGTTCAAATTGTTTTTTAAAAATGGAATGAAAATAAAACCTCTTTCGTAAAACAAACTTAAACCGACCTATTTATTTTTAAAACACGATTACAAAGCATTTCCTTTGAACTTAACTTACCCTGAGAACAATATAACATATAGTATATTTGCCCGTTCATATTGCACACGGATATATCGAGCCACGAATACCATTATCGAAATATTTCCTATTATAATCGTCACGGATCTATTTAAAGGTATCAATCGTGATATATTTACGAAACAGCACGCCATCCTATCACGTAGTCGCCTTGACTTTAAACGGAACGTTAGATTTGTGCCGCAATAGTTCATGTAAGAGGCTGGATTTGTTGACGCTTACATGTTGTATTTAGGAACTGGGGCGAGGTGGGTTTTTTGAATTTGACATATCAAATCATAATTCGCTTGGTTCACTATACTTTGTAGATGATTAAGTAATGTCAATAAGATTAAGAAGGAACAGAATTCTAGTGTATTAATAAATAGGTGTGTATTTGTTTTATATTATAGTGTATACATATGGTATATAGTATAATTTTAGTATATAGCGTAGTATTTATACGATGTACTATTTATTGGAAAATATGGATGACAAATAATTTCAGGGATCAACGTTATATCTATTTCAAAAATGGTTAATCATCATCCTCATCATCCTCCTTATCCCAATTTTATTTGGGGTAGGCGCAGCATAACTTCTCCTTCGATACTTCTCTGTCTAACGTCATCTCATAAGTAACAATCTCTCCAGCCATATCGTCTTTCACACAACCCATCGTTTCTTTGGTCACACACCCATTCTCAAGACCTTACTCAAAAATGGTAAATTTTATAAAAAATATTAAAAACAAATTTTTTAGAGAATTTTATACTCTATTACTTCTGCAATAAAAGCAAATATATTTTAAGTCATAGAGATATTTACGATATTATAAAACGTTGGACCTTTGACCTTGCATCTACAAATGGAAATACTAGACTTTATGAGGCTTTTGCGAGAATATTTAGAATAATAAAATAACGGTTTTTATTAATTTTAAAGCCTTATTTTTAAGTAACTTTACTTTATTTAATAAACACCACAAAGTAGACAAGTTTGATAACAAGAGCTTTAAGATGTCCGACTTTCTCGTGAAAATTTTGAAAAGTTTTTAAAAGCTTTTACTAAAATCACTTTTGACAGTTATTTTGTACTGTAGAATACTGAAGGTATTTTTGCTTATCTGCATTTTGTGGTTATTTTACTAAAACCCGACCTCAAGACGTTGTCTGATTAAATTCTTTTACATTCTCATTCATTTCTTTAATTTAAGAGAGATCTAAAGAAGAGACTAAAAAGTTTTCACAAAAATATAAGCTTAAAATAAATAGTGTTTTTCTCGATACGAACTATGTTCAAAGACAACAACAACAACAATAGACTGTCAATTTTCCACTGCTGAGCTAAGGTCTCCTCTTCCTTTTTCAGCAGAAGGTTTGGAACATATATGTCACGCAGTTCCAATGCAGGTTGGTGGAATACATGTGGTTTCTATTAAATTTGACACATGCAGCTTTCCTCACGATGTTTTCCTTCGCAGCCAAGCACGAGATGAAATATAAACACAGTATTAAGTGGTGATTGACTGACGCTAGAACATATCTTGAAAATTAATATATTTGCTAGAAACATACAATATATATAGTTTAAACACTTTTAATTATAACGTCTTAGAATTTGACGTTTTTGCGACGTAAATATATGTAATGTGTCCTATCTACGATTAGTCTGTCTTGATCCGTATTTATAGCAGAGATGAGCTTGATTCGTGTCAGCAAGATTAAGTTCGTGTGTTATCTCGATCCAAAGTTATTAAGAGATTAACTTCAGGTCAGTTTGAATATTGATAAGACGTTTTTCATATTGGTAGGTAGAGGATTTTTACGGAATCTCCACAGATATAAAGGTAGCTGAAGCGAGTTCAAATTCAATTAAATAAGATTTTCATCTTCATATTTTTGAAAAGTCGTTATCGTAACGTTATAGTAATTATTATGAAGAATAAATAAATTTACAATAAAAATTTTTGTGTATTTTTTTAAGACTTTTGAATTGATTTATTTTTCAAGATGGATCTGACAGCACCAGAGTCGATAACTTAACAATATCGGCTGTATAATTTTAAAATGCAATTGATATTCTAATGATTTATCATTCTTAATAATATTAATCTTAGATAAATACTTCAAGCAAATGAAAAGCTGCTGCCCCTGAGCTGAGATGGCCCAGTGGTTAGAACGCGTGCATCTTAACCGATGATTGCGGGATCAAACCCAGGCAAGCACCACTATATATATGTGCTTAATTTGTGTTTACAATTCATCTTGTACTCGGCGGTGAAGGAAAACCTCATGAGGAAACGTGCATGTGTCTAATTTCATCGAAATTCTACTACATGTGCATTCCACCAACCCGCATTGAAACAGCGTGGTGGAATATGTTCCAAACCCTCTCCTTAATGGAGGAGGAGGCCTTATCTGAGCAGTGGGAAATGTACAGGCTGCTACTTTACTTTATTTTAACATATATAAAGTTAATCAAATTTCTAAATAATTTATTGTTAATCCCCTTTTCCAATATTCTTGCAATGCTAGTCTGAGGTCAGAACCCAGAGGTGACGACAGTTCAATTTAACATAAACCAAAATAACCTTTATATCTTTTGTAATAAGTTTCATAATCATATATTTTATTTATCACGATTTTTCTGAATAGCAAAATGTACGCTGTTTTTTATTGAAATATACATTTCTAAACATAAATCGCGTGCTAAATGTATATAAGGAAATTGATTTAAATTTGAATATTTTATATTATTGAGGAAGTTTACGAGATAAATGCAATAAAGGTTCTAGTTTTATTTATAACTAGCGACCGCTCCCCGGCTTCGCACGGGTGCAATCATAAATAATACATATAGGGTGCAATGCTGATACTAAATATGCTATATTTTTCATGTACTCTTATTATATAATATACAAAACCATGAGCTGAGGTGGCCCAGTGGTTAGACCGCGTGCATCTTAACCGATGATTGCGGGTTCAAACCCAAGCAAGCACCAATATTTATATGTGCTTAATTTGTGTTTATAATTCATCTCATGCTCGGCGGTGGAGGAAAACATCGTGAGAAAACTTGCATGTGTCAAATTTCATCGAAATTCTGCCACATGTGCATTCCACCAACCCGCATTGGAACGGTTCCAAATCATTTCTTTAATGGAGAGGAGGCCTTATCTCAGCAGAGGGGAATTTAGAGGCTGTTACTTTACTTTACTTTTCTTTATACAAAAACCTTCATCTGGATATTACTGTATCTATTTAAAAAATCAGCATCAAACTCAGTTGCGTAATATTAAAGATCTAAGCATACGTAGGGATAGACAGCGGTAAGCGACTTTGTTTTATACAATGAAGTGATTAGCGGGCCAACCAATGAAATATGTATGTATGTATATGTAAAAACCTTCCTCTCGAATTACTCAGATCAATCAAACAGCGGTAAGCAACTTTGCATTGTACTATGTAATGATAATGATAATGACGATACTAAGCTAAATGATAAAAAAATAGACCAAGGATAACACGTTCTTTAAATTTGTTCGTTTAAGTTTATATATGTGTGCACAGCCTCCAGCATCTTATGGCGATTGACCATTTTACGAGTCACAACGTGTTGGCAATCAGCCGAGTAGGTTGTAAGGTCCAACCAAGGTAACTTCCTGTACTGAGTGAAATAATTAAATATTGTGTTAATGATGTTATTTATGAAACCTTTAATTGCACTTATTAAGTTTTATTGATTTTTAGAAATAGTTTATGTTACTTTTTAAAATGTTTTAATAATAAATGCATATATATATCGAAGTCAACAATTCGATAATTATAATAAATAAATAAAAAAAAATCAGTATTAATGTTATGCTTTTGAGTTCATGTGTGTCGTAATATTACATAAATATATTTATTGTAGTTTACATAAAAATATTCTATTCTGACACAATGAAGTAAATACATTAGGAAATTAAAATTTATTGCTTTATATTTTGTAATAATGCTTTATATTTTGCCGACCTCCATGGTCGAGTGGTGTGTACACCGGTTTTCATGGGTACGCCACTCTGAGGTCCCGGGTTGGATTCCCGGCCGAGTCGATGTAGATTACCATTAGTTTTCTATGTTGTCTTGGGTCTGGGCGTTTGTGGTACCGTTCGTTACTTCTGATTTCCATAACACAAGTGCTACAGCTACTTACATTGGGATCAGAGTAATGTATGTGATGTTGTCTCATATTTATTTATTTTATTTATTTGAAGCAATTGAATGTAAATAAAGTAAGAATATCAAGTGTTTTAAAACTATTTGTTTTAATAAAGAGAGTGATAGAGAGAGGGGGGGGGAGAAGAAGCTGTTCACGGTTAGAATATGTGAATCATAACTGATGATTGCGGATTCAAACCCGGACAAGCACTACTGATTTTTGCGCCTCATTTATGCTTATGTGAATTACTAGTACTCGTCCGAGGCTTTGCTTACGTTTTAAGGTTGGTTGTTATGCGTTAAGCAAAATAGTAGCCTATGTTCTTTCTCGGAGTTCGAGTTTGCTTCATACCAAATTTCACGAAATTCGATTCAGAGGTTTGCTGGCGAAGACAGACAGAGTTACTTTCACATTTATAAAATTAATATAGAGTCCAATCCAGTGGTGGAAGGAAAACATCACAAGGGATCTTGCATGTGTAAGATGTGAATCTGCCATGGCTCCATTAATCGGCATTGGAGACGTGTGGCCTAAACCCAACAGTGGTATATTTGGCACGTACATTTTTCGTTGTTTTTTTTGACAGAGCTTACTTTAAGCACAGGCGTAAATCATCATACTCATCATCATTCTCCTGCCCTTATCCCAATTTTATTTGGGGTCGGCGCAGCATGTCTTCTCCTTCCATACTTTTCTGTCACATGTAATCTCACAAGTAACATTCTTTCTTACCATATCGTCTATCACACAATCCATCCATCGTTTCCTTGGTCGCCCTCTACCTCTATATCCGTCCACATCCATGCTCAAGGCCTTCCTCACAATACGTTCCTCATTCCTCCGCAGGTATAAGTGTCATTTATTTAAAAGGATATAATAAAAGGAATAGACGTCTTTATATCGCTTAGTTGAAAAGAAAATGCTTAACTAATATACATAAAATTTATGCAAGAAGAAAAGCAATTTAAAGAAAATTTATAAAATACACAGCAGACTATGGTTGGTTAATACTTCGCTTGCAATAAAGTGTTTAAATACGATTTACTACGCGAATAGAGTCGACTTACGTCTTTTATGACTTGACTCATAGTAAAATATTTGATGGAAGATCTTCTTCATAGAATATTTATTCTTCAATATCAGTATATTATCCGTATACCGTGCGGGTCGTAAACTTCGTACCCTCGTTTTTTACGACAGTTGCTGTACAAAATATAGTTCATACTTCTTTACGTACATATTTTTATATTAAACTAGCTGTGCCCTTGATCTTGTCCGCCTTTGAATATAACAAAAAATTATATTGTAGCCTAAGTTACTCCTTCTTATATCAGTTATATGCCAGTGAAAGTCCCGTCAAAATCGGTCCAGCCGTTCCAGAGATTAGCTGGAACTAACAGACAGACAGACAGATAGACAAAAATTGTAAATAATGTCATTTTGGTATATGTACTGTGTATACATACATATGTATTGAGTAAAAAGGGCTATTTTAATATTACAAACAGACACTCCAATTTTATTATATGTATAGATTTTACGCAATGCAAATTTAATTTTTCCACTATTGAGAATTAAAGACTACGTCGTCTTAAGTTTAAAAAGAGCTCAATTTTCCTTTATTGGTACGGAAATTGAAATATAGCCTGCTTTTAGTTCCCCATTTGGGTCAGAAATATGTAAAAGGATTCAATCATGAATGCTACTTGTATGTAGTAAATAGCTACCTGCCCGGTTTGGCACGGATGCAATACTGATACTGAATGTATTACAGAATTTGTTTATTTACGACATCAAATTAGGAACTTCTAAAATTATTAGGTTCTTTACTATATCATCCACGTAACCGCATCAAAATCTGTTTTTTTATGGTATAGGTTGGCGGACGAGCATATGGGCCACCTGAAGGTAAGTGATCACCATCACCCATAGACAATGAAGCTGTAAGAAATATTAACTATTCCTTACATCGTCAATGTGCCACCAACCTTGGGAACTAAGATGTTATGTCCCTTGTACCTGTGGTTACACTGGCTCACTCCCCCTTCAAACCGGAACACAACAATACTGAGTACTGTTTGATTTGACAGTAGAATAATTGATGAATGGGTGGTACCTACCCAGGCGGGCTTGCACAAAGCCCTACCACCAAGAAACATACATTATTGAAATCTGTTCTCTGTTACATAATTTTAAAAATGTAAGCATACATAGGATCGGGTAGCGGTAAACGACTTATTTTATACTATATAATGATAATGTATTATATAAATTTTCCTAACCTAAA
Source organism: Vanessa cardui (assembly GCF_905220365.1). Classification (NCBI taxonomy): domain Eukaryota; kingdom Metazoa; phylum Arthropoda; class Insecta; order Lepidoptera; family Nymphalidae; genus Vanessa; species Vanessa cardui. The sequence goes on along the minus strand of NC_061132.1, from coordinate 13,069,502 downwards.
TTTTATCTGTCAGAATTCGCTTCTTAAAGATGACAGCTACCATCTTTATTTGATTATCTGTGCTAAAGTTAATTTGGCGTAAAGAACGTGGTGTAGAAGAAAAACTTAATGAAATAAATAATGAAAAAGCAATGAGAAACACTTAATAATTTACAGACGGGTGGTACAAGTACGGTTCAATGGACGTATAGCCTGAAACTATCTCTTAATCGAACATAAACAATATCATAATAGACAGGCAGGCAGGTATCCTGTCTGTTTTCTCTAGCGCTGAGTACGAGATCGATTATAAACATGGGCATCATATATTAAACAAAAATAACACTAATATATTTACTATGTAAGGGTTATTTCTGCTTAAGATTTAACGCCTAATTTTGCGTATATTATTGGAAATATTTCGTATTCAAATGAGCTTTATTAACAACAACAACAACGACAGCCTGTAAATTCCCACTGCTGGGCTAAAGGCCTCCTCTCCCTTTGAGGAGAAGGCATGTTCCACCACGATGTTCCAATGCGGGTTGTTGGAATACACATTTGGTAGAATTTCTATGAAATTTGTCACATGCAGGTTTCCTCACGATGTTTTCCTTCGCCGCTGAGCACGAGATGAATTATAAAGACAAATTAAGCATGAATCAGCGGTGCTTGCCTGGGTTGAACCAGCAATCACCGGTTAAGATGCACTCGTTCTAACCACTGGGCAATCTCGACTATAGAGTCGAGTTGTTAATAGTAACAAGGAATGTTATAAATTCCGAAAGTATGCATTTATGTATTCAAATAGCGTTGATACTTTTACAAAACAAGGTCAATAAGAATTGCATAGACTGACAATGCAATCGGAAAGAGATAGGATTTATCATTGAATGTTTATGATATACTAGCTGAACCCGCAGCTTTACCCACACGAAATATATAAGACACAAACTTCGAAAGCCCGTTTTACCCCTTAGGAGTGGAGATTAGTAAAATCGATCTTTAGCGAATGTCTACAATCTATAAATGAATATACCTGTCAAATTTCGAGTTTATATGTGTAATTGTTTTTGGGATTGGGATTAGGAGTGGTATTTCTCTTTTATACATCGACGTTGCTCCTGCAAAAGTCGCTATGTGTTTTTTTCATATTTTTCAATCGCTGCGCTATTGATCGTTATTAAAATATATGGAAGTTTCGATGTATGAATATCGCATAGCTTAATTTGTAAACTTTTAAACTATGACAAAACTGTTTTTACAGTTCGTGCGTAATGAAATAACGATTAAAATGGTGTAACGATCGAAAAAAAAAATACATACCGTCTTTTGCAGGATGAACGACGATATATAAGATCATTGATTTTTTTGTTTAAAAAATAAATATATAATTGTACCCGAATACTACTCCTAGTGATTTAAATTATAAAATTAATTAAAGTCTAAAATATTGAAAGACGTATCTTTCCATCCTCACGGGTTATGTGTGTCTTCAAAATTAAGTTGGACCAAACTTGAGAATTATCTAAACCGGTTTATAAAAGACGGAGTTTTTTTATTTTTTGGTGTCATTTATAATAAAAGAGTGTTTTGTATGATATTAAATTAAAATATATTAATTATTTGTAAGATTTCAAAGGTATTTAAAGGATTAGCAAATGGGCTTTAGGGTAAAGATCGTGGGAAGTCCGTAAATGAGGGCAGCGCAAAGCCGACAGGTGTAGAAATATTTATTAGAATCTAATTCCCGGACCGAACCGGTGGTAGCTTTTCTCTTTATTCAATTTAATCCTCTAACAGGGCAATTGAAAAGCTCTTAAAAGAACATACTTATCATTACGTCATATTGAATAAAGGAAATGAAATCAATAAATCCTTCTTGGGGCAAGGTATCCGTTTCTATATTAAAATTTACATTTGGGAAAAAAGCCTATATATTCATTCGAAACAAATTTTTATAGATGATAAAAAAGCGTGGAGTTAATACCTGTTGACTTCCAAGCAGGATATATAAATTTAAATAATTGTATTAACTAACTTTGTATTTTTAAATGTTGAAAAAGAGTGAAGTACTGAGTTTTTTGCCGGTTATTTTCGGTAGAATCTACTTTTCGAACCGGTAGTAGCTTCACTTAATTGTAAAATGACGATTCAAAAGTGCTTGTAATAAATAGCCTACTCGAATAAAGTTTATTTTGATTTGGTTTACATATTTTAATTTTATTCAAGTGAAAACAAAGCTTAATTATTGATTCTACAGGAATGTCTTCCATCATTTTATTCAATCCCATTGAAGCCATGACCAGATATATAAACATTTTTATGTTTTATAATTTTACTTGTTAGGTTAGAGCTTTGTGTAAACCCACTTGGATACTAACCAATCAACAGTATTGCCACAAAGTAACAGTATGTATTATTGTGTTCAAGTCTGAAAGATGAGTGAGTCAATGTACAAGCACGAAGGATATAACGTCTCAGTTTCCAAGATCAGTAGCCACTAGATCGGTGGCGATGAAATGCCAGTTCTTCTACTTTTTATTAAAATAAAAATTTAAATCTCGCCTAGAAAATAACGAAATCGATACCAGTACAATTTTCTCTTTGACAAACAATTTTCATTTCATTTCACATAAAAGAATAAATTGTATATTTTATTTAATATTTTATATAAAATAAATAAGAGCAGGAAAAAAAACCAAATATAATTACATATTACAGATGAAATTGTAATATTAGTATTACAGAGATCCAAACTATTCATATTTTTTATTTCGATTCTATGTTATAGAACATACATATATATTTTATATCATCTATGCGAAAAGATTCACGAGACATAAGTCCGTTTTAATTGGCACTACTCCAACTGGTCAATGCTTTCTAAATCTGGTGGTTTCCCGCTGTCAAATGTCAACTCACCAACTAATCTGGGTGTATGTTGTAAAATTAAAACGTTAATTGAATCAAAATTAACTTAAAATAGATCAATATGAAAAACTACACGACTACTATTATATCAACGCTTATTCATTTTTGATTTTCTTATGTTTTTGCCTGAAATTAACAAACAAATATCCACACTAATATTATAAAGGCGAAAGTAACTCTGTCTGTCTATCTGCCTGTTCTGTTTGTCCGGCTTTCACGCCAAAACTACTAAATCGATTTTAATGATATTTGTTACACAAATATATAAAATATACATGAGAAAGGACAAGGATACTTTTTAATTGGAAAAAAGTTTTGTAAACAAAGAGGTCTTACCAATGTAATATTTTAAGTTAATTCGTAAACGTATTCATATTTTCTACGCTAGTATGTTATATGTACTGTTACTATCTGGGATGACATCATGATATAATGCCTGTTATACAATAAAATTTTATCTCGCATTACTTTCAATTGGACTCAAGATAATCATACACCAGAATAATAAACAACGGCTGTGAACCAAACCAACTTTGTTACATTTTTTTATGGTATGGTTGGCGGACGAGCATATGGACCACCTGATGGTAAGTGGTAATATTAACTATTACTTAAATCGTCAATGCGCCACTAACCTTGAGAACTAAGATATTATATCCCTTGTTCCCGTAGTTACAAAGCAAATTTTTAAATACAGGTTAAATAAACGCACGTAATACTTCCTTTCTTATTTCCTTAGCGTTTGTTTTATTCATTTGAAGGCAGGCAAGGAAACGTGCCACCTGACGCTACGGGATCCCCTTCATTTATAAATGGCACCGTAAAGAATATAAATCAGATGTAACAATGTAAATTGTGTATAACAATTAGGATCGTACGTTGGGAGATTTTTTTGTATATCTGATTAAACTACTTTACGACTGTTAATGTTGGCCAGTAGAATAATTTGATAATGCGGAAAATAAATTGTCACTTATTGTAATCAATGTACATTATGAGTTTAAAAATGGTTATTCACTAACGAAAGTTGAAAATAATACTTAATTTATTCAAAAATCCATAAATAAAAATGCACTTTTTTAAACGTTTGTCACGTGATACAAAACGCTCCTGATTGGCCGGGCTTATGATGAAGTCAGTTTCTTGTAAGCCTTGCTTTTCTACTAAATGTACCACAGATTAAAATACAAGAAAGTGACGCCACCGACCCCATTGCAGCGCCATATTGCCCAAGTAGCGTTTATATATATGGAATTATGAAATATATAATATGGAATTTTTAATATGATATTTTTCGGCAAATATGTGCTAGAAATAAAAAAAAAAATTTCTGGGTTCCTTAACTTCTACTAAATAATATAAAATGGATTATAAAAACCAGTCAAATAGCCCTATATAGCCCTATAATAATAATATTAAACTAAAAATAAGTAACAAAGTCAGTACGTTATCCGCCTGATGTATTTTGTGCATGCGATAAAACTAGCTCACCATTCAAGCCAGAACACAAAAGTATGTGTCGTTTTAAGCCGAGATGGCCCAGTGGAACACGTACATCATAACCGATGATAGCGGGTTCAAATTCAGGCAAACGTCACCGAATTTTCATGTGCTTATTTTGTGTTTATAATTCAGTACGAATTCGGCGGTGAAGGAAAACATGAGCGATCATTGGAACAGCTTAGTGGGAAATACTCCTAAACTTTTCCTCAAAGGGAAAGATAGCCTTACTCAACAGTGGGAAGTTTACAGGCTGCGAATGTTGTATGTTGTTGATGATTTGATACCTACCTACCTTAATGCCAGTGGCATTTACCCCTAAGTTAACATATTAAAAATACTTAAATATTTACATTTGTATTTGTTAGTATCAGTTAAAATTAAGCTCGAAACAGCCTAACGAGCTGTATAACAAACAGCAGGCTATTTGCCAGTAAGCTCGTTACTCAGACAGCGTTAATTTCACTCCGGCGTTTAAAGTGAAAGCGAATTTAATTGCAAGCGTAACAGAATAATTAAATTTAGGTAATTAATTTCTTTATTCGTTAATTTAAAATAAAAATACATTAATTTACGACAATAATGCAATTGCGGCAATATTCAAATGAGATTATTATTAATTAACGTTGTTTTATTAACGTTATAACGTTTAAAATCAAATTCGCTCGTTTCTATCGTAATTATTACAGTATGGTTCGTACTGTAACTGGTATCATGATGTAATCATGGATTTTTTTTATTTGCTTTCAATCTATGCACTAATTTGAGAGACTAAGACTTTAAGACTTTAAGACTTTTTTGAGTAAAGCTTTAAAAATATCACCAAAAGCGGTTTAACTGGACAAAAATTCATGTGTTTGTATATTTCAACTGGAATGTTTTAAGGAATAGGGCTTCAAGTTTTTGGGGAGGCAGTATTTTCTTTAACACAAGTATAATAGCTGGCCGATCCTTCACATGTACAATAAGAATCTTTATACGGGTATAATAAGTTTTATATTGAAGAATAAACGTAACGACAAAACATCTTGTTTATTTTTTCCGGCAACGTAAGTTGTAATTATCTATTATTCCCTACTATACTATGTATTTAACATATATTTCTTTATGTTATAGGGGGCAAACGAGCAGGAGGCTCACCTGATGGAAAGCGATCACTATCGCTCATGGACATCTGCAACACCGGGGGGCTTGCTGGCTCTTTTTTTGAAGGTTTCCAAATCGTATTGTTTCGGAAAAACCGCTGGTTCCACAGAGTGGTTGTGCGAGGTAGAAAATGTCTTAAAAATTGCGCTGTTGTGGATTCAATGTGGATTGACATCAAGGAATTTAATATACACACAAAACCTTCTCCTTAAATCACTCTCCAATTTGATGGAAAATCATATTAATATCCGTTGCGTAATTTAAAATATCCAAGCATAAGACGAGAAGTGACATTCTTTATATACATTGTTTGTATGTTATCTATTAAAAATATCATACAGCCTTAAATTTGACTAGTAGTATGACATTGTATAATTTGTTTCTCATAAAATTGAGTATGTTTCAAGGTCAGAATCATGAAGGCACCAGCTGTAAATTACCGTGCGAACGGTGGTAAATTACTTAGAGTCAATTATAGATTTATAACACTGATTTTGGTGTGCTAACAAAAAATATACACCGTGATTTGTAAACAACGTATAAAAACTGTCAAGAGTAAACACATTATTCTATTATTTATTTTTCGTTGTCGTTGAATACTTATTGTAATGTAATTCGTTACGCTTTATTTTGATTTTTAATCCGTAAATAACGAAAATTATAACGTTATTTAGTATTTTAATTTAATCTTTGTACATTTATGTTTATGATTTTCGTTCCTAAGTGCACCTGTATCGTTATTTTATTATGTAAATAACCTTTTTGTCTATTTACTTCAAACCGGCTGCAAGCGGCATTAGGCTTTAGATATTCCTAAATGTAGGAATTGTCATTAATGTAAATGTCATGCTCCAAGCAAGAGGTTTTCAACCTTTCATGACCTTGGACCACTTTGATAATTTAGTTCTCAAGAGTATAGAATACAATAAGATGATATGTTTTAAATAAATGTCAATTCAAATATTCAAAATATTGTGATATTAACGTATTATTTACAAGTCCAGTAATCCATTTTTATTGGTAATATATGAAGTATTTTCAAATCACACATTTTCAAACAAGGATAAAAGAAAAAGCATTTTTTTTTCTTAAAAAAAAAAACTAGCATAGCACATGTAATTTCCCTTTGATAAATACTAGAATATTTTATCTTTGATAAATTAGATGTTCTATTCTAGTTTACTCATACTGTATTAAAATAATCTGTTCCCCTAAAATTTGCAAAGCATTTGAAGTTTTCATATATTTTAAAATTTTTCACAACCTATGTAGATATGTTTTATTTGGGCTTATGTTGTGATTACGATACGTGAAATATATCAAAGTGTTCGTCCTTTTGTTTATTAGAAACGAAACTCTTGTGCGGTTTATGAGTTAGTTGACGGATGTTAGGCTTAAAAGGTCAATGTCCTTCCTTGGAAATTAAGCTTGCTTTAAATCAAATTTCATCATATTTGGTTTAGTCGTTTGTGATTATAATACCATTATATATAAATTGTTAATATAATTGATAAAATACTTTATTGTACACAACAAACAATAAACAGAAATCGTCAAATAATGCTCAAAACAAAAATTATAACAATTATTTTATCTGCTGTACAAAGGACGTAGTTATGGCTAATTACAAATCTCTTCCAGACTGGAAGAGATAACTTGTGTCATTTTGAAGGAATATGGGTCATTGCTGTCTTTTTTCATTTATTTTTTTACCAGAAAAAAATAATATAAGTCCTTGACCCCTAGATACCATGTGCTGCCTTATCGTATATGACGGTGACACAAACATTAATCCGAAGAAGATAACTCGAGTTGACTACAAAGGCAATAATCCCATAAGTCATATACCATAATAGACGCTATCTTCTCTTGAACTCAGGTTAATCCCACCATTGTTAAGGGGCAATGCCGTGTGACAATATCAATTTAAGTATTTTTTTTGTTTTCGACCTGAATTTGATGACAATTTGCGTTGGATATGATATTAAACAAATTTGTACCTAATTCTGTCTGTCTGTCGGTCTTTCACGACCTTTGATGAAATTTGTTATGAAGCAAACTTCAGCTTTCTTGGTGTTAGGGCTTTGTGCAAGCCCGTCTGGGTAGGTACTACCCACTCATCAGTTATTCTACCGCCAAATAACAGTACTCAGTATTATTTTGTTCCCTCAGTGAAGGGTGAGTGAGCCAGTGTAACAGGCACAAGGGACATAACGTCTTAGTTCCCAAGGTTGGTGGCACATTGAGGATGTAAGGAATAGTTAATATTTCTTACAGCTTCATTGTCTATGGGTGATGGTGACCGCTAACCATCAGGTGACCTATATACTCGTCCGCCAACCTATACCATAAAAAAAAAACTTAAACTCCAAGAAAGGACATAGAGTACTTTTTTACCTGACACATGCAACCAACAACATAAAACGAGCGAAACCGCGGTCGACTACTGGTATTGATATATGACGACGACAAGACGGTTATTAGATTTTCATAATTAAAAAAAGGTTAAGGTTTTATTGCAATATCTGTTCATAATATTTTATGAAATTTAAACATCGAACGATGAATTTCACGTACAGTACGACACAACTTAGATGTAGCATCGGCAAAATTCGTAAAACCAATCACATCCGAATTAAGTACGCTCTCCCAAATTATCAATACTAATTTGTTAGGTGAATATGATCTTTACACAAACGCAATAACCTAATATATTTGACACGTCGATTTACATGCACCAGCTTTCTCGCGAAAGGGAGCTATATCTATCGGTTGTGTAAATCGACAGGAATCGGTTTTATTGAATTTGCCGATGCTACATTTAAGTTGTGTCGCACTATACGTAAAATTCATTGTTCGAAATTTAAATTCAATAAAATATTATGAACGAATATTACAATAAAACCTTAACCTTTTTTGATCAGAATTGCAACATCGGCCGGAAAATGCGTGTCCGACGCGCATTGCATTTGTTTCGTCGCTTTTATCTCGTAACGACCAGACGTAATAATTGCTCGCTCCAAATTAATGTTATTAAAACCGCTTAGAAACTGAAACGAAGAATTATCTCAAATTAGAAACGCACCATGATTTTTTTCGCAAGTTTACGTAATTGTTTTGCGAATCATCATTACAGCGCATAAAACAAAGTCGCTCACCGCTGTCTGTCGCTATGTATGCTTAGATCTTTAAAATTACGCAACAGATATTGATGCGATTTTTTGTAATAGATAGACCGTTTCAAGAGGAAAGTTTTTGTATATAATACATGTATAATATAGTAAAGAAATATTCATAATTTTAGAAGTTTCTAATATGATGTCGTAAATAAACTAATTCTATAATATATCTAGTGTGAGCGTTGCACACGTGCGAAGCCGGGTCGCTAGAAACATAAAACTATGTCGCAATTCAATACAATACATTCAACGTATAATGTTATTCATATTCGTATACGAAATAATTCGACAAAGTTCTAATTCGTCACCATTCAGTGTATTGACTTCATTTCATCATGAACCGTTATTTCTTATGATGGGACGATTTCATACAAGTCAGTGACATTTACGAGACAAAAGATGTCCTCAATACAAATGACGCGTAAATATTGTTTCCGTATTTGTCAATTTAAATATAATAATAATAGAATTGGATTAAATTAAATTTCGAATCAAATTAAAACAAATAAAATTTAAATAACTTAAGTTTTGTGTATTTTGTTTTCTATCCCTTGTTTTTATTCATTGTTTATTTTATTTGAAATGAATATGTATACGTATGTATTCATTTAAAATTTTAGTAATTATTATTAAATTTAAATATAGAAAATTTGTTTGTATGTAAGGAGGTAATCTTTGGAATTCTAAAGTATTTTTCATTGGTAGAAAGCAACATTTTTCCCGAGGGCACAAATTGTATTAATATAATATTATTTTCTTTATTAAAAAATCGCATCCGTATAAATTTGTAACAGGTCATTAGTTGTATGTAAAAAAAAAGATATCTATGTGGGATCAACAGATTTCGAATTCGTTAAATAAATATCAAAAATCAAAATATTCTTTTTTCAAGTAGGCTTTTACAAGCACTTTTGAATCGTCATTTAACAATTAAGTGAAGCTACCACCGGTTCGGAAAGTAGATTTTACCTAGAAGAACCGGCAAGAAACTCAGTAGTTACTCTTTTTCAACATTTAAAAAATACAGTCATATTAGTAAAATACAATATATGTATGTACTGCATCCTGCCTGGAAGTCAACAGATATTAATACCACGCTTTTTTATCATCTAAAAAATCTTGTATCGAATAATATGCCTTTTCTACCAATGTATTTTTTACAAACGATTTGAATTTACAAAACGGCTACGTTAAAAATGTGTATCATGAAAGTTAGTATAGATAATTTTTATTTAATAAGACCCATTATACTTATATTTACAGGTAGTTTTATCGGAATAAATCCTATACACCCTCAAAGTTCACTGACTGACGGCACGGCCTTAACGGATGGGTTCCTTATATGTAATGAAGTTGAGGAAACGATTTCGGGAATCTTCGGGGAATTACTTTACGGAATGTAAGTCAATATTAAAGTTTGACAACACTTTTGGATTACATATGTGGATAATGAATTCGCTTTTCTTTATATTTTCACTAGCAACCCGCTTCAGCTTCGCACGAGTGCAATACTGATACTAAATAATAGAATTTACGACAACACATTACAAACTTCAAAAATTATCAGTATTTCTCTACTATTATTGTCCATGTATTATATACAAAAACCTTCCTCTCGAATCGCTCTATCTATTAAAAAAACCGCATCAAATCCGTTGCGAAGTTTTAAAGATTTTAGCATACAAAGGGACAGAGGAAGCGACTTTGTTTTATACAATGATGATTGGAAATGGTGTCAAAATCTTTTGAAATAATTGCATAATTTACTAGATATGAGATGAATTTACAGATGCCCGTGTATAATATCAATGCCTTATAGTCTAAGGCATGCATTATTTAAGAGCCAGCTGTTTCTTGTTCGTACTACCCACGCTTCAGATATCCTACTGTCAAACAGCGATACTCAGTATTGTTGTGTTATTTGAAGGGTGAGTGAGCCAGTAAATCTATCGTCATGTTTGCATTCCACTCGTACAAAGAAATGATATAACTAACCTAACTTCTTTTATACTAGCATTAATATAAAAATAATTATGTATGTAAATATTTTGTATTAATTTTTAATCGTTTAAGATTGCACCTTGGAAAAGTCATATGTGTGGGCGAGGATGATGATTGGCTGAATAATGATGATTAAATAAAAGAAAAATAAATCAACCAATAGACAAGAGCTATTTTCAGAATTCGGTACAATGTTTTTGTACCCTGTAAACATCTTCTATACTACATTTAATAAAATTGGAGTGTCTGTTTGTAATATTAAAATAGCCCGTATTTACTCAATGCATATATATGTATGACACGGTGCATATACCAAAATAACATTTTTTTTAATTTCTATTTGTCTGTTTTTTCCGGCTAATCTCTGGAACGGCTGAACCAATTTTGACGGGACATTCACTAGCAGATAAAAGATATAATTATGAGTAACTTAGGCTACAATAAAAATTTTTTTGTTAAATTCTAACGCGTGCAAGGTTGCAGGCACAGCTAGTATCAAATACCATTTGTGCGATACTTATTGGTATTACAGTAGGAAACTTTACGCACGTTCAAACAAATATACAAATTTTCAATTTTTCCGGAAGGATACAAACAATGAAAAAAGAAATCATATGATATTGTTTACGTATACCTGATATAAGCTTATTTGTGATATTAATGATATTTGTTAATCGGTTGTCGTTTTTAGACCAGAATATTTTCTTTTTAAAACCGGTGACAGATTTGATTTTTGGTAGAATTTTGAAAAAGAGTGAAACGGAAAGTAATATCTCTTTAATGAAAAATAAGATGTTCGAAATTTGAATTTAAATATGACTAAATTTGAAGTATTATGCTTCTACGGTGAATTTACGTTAAGTTTAAATTTATTAATTGGAAAACTGTGTAAATACTAAAAACATATGTTTGATTTGAGAAATACTTTTAAATAGATTTGGGTTCAACTTCTTCTTTATTCAAAAATACTTAGAGCATATTCCGTCACGCGATTTCTGTACGGGCACAATATTTCACACGTGCAGATTTATTGCCTACACGAAAATGAGAAAAATTACAAACTCAAATTAAGTGAAAAATTATCGCTACTTGCTCCGATTGGAACCCACTATCTCCAAAAATTTCGACTTAGTTACCATCTTAGTCGAATAATAAATTAAAGTATATACATAACCTCGATCAAATTAACAATATTTAATTATTTTAATTTAATTAATATTAAGCGTAAATAATATATAACACTTCGATAAAATCCACTATCATTTTAAATTCACATAAAACAACCATCACCGTAAATATATAAACAAAGAACATACCACTTCGCACGTCACCACAGTACTGCGCGGGCGCACGTCAGAATGCCAGTGAGTCAGTGAGTTGTGTAGTGTTGACTTCCATGTCGCCTTGACCTTAGTGAATGTTTGGGATGTCTGATCGACTCTGAGGTCATAACAGTCAGATTTTGGAAACTCAATATTATGTCATGACGTTGTCTTTTGATATTTATAGACTATAATTATCGCACGCAGTTTTGCCTGCCTGAGGTGCTCACCTATTAGGAACAAACTTGCATTTTTTTTGTACAAATATTATTATTAGTAAGATTTATTAATTGAGGTGCAATAGGTTATAAATTGTAGAAACGTAGGTAGAAATATAAATGTACTAACTTAATTAATAAAATGATGTATGTGCCTCCTGTGTTCATAAATCTTACATCCGAATTTGATTGGTGAATTATTAAAATAGTTATAAAGTTATAAATAATTAATAACACAAACCAACAAGGAAGTGTTTATGTCCGTCGATAAAAAAATAATGTACCGTTATTATATTTCTGGGCGTGTTCGATGTGTAAATAATAATAATACTAATGTTAATTATATGACATATAAAAAAATGAAGGTAATAATTATGTAATTAACGAAAATAATTAAATAGAAAACATAAAGGTACAACAAGGGTAATGCAGATAACTTAGTTATTAAGGCTCTCATGGATATTGATGCCGTTAGAAATTGTTGTCCAACTCTGGGAACTCAAATATTATAAGCACTTGTCCCTGTGGTAACACTTGTTGTTTCATCCTTTAAACCTGTACACAACAACATAGAATATTGTTGTTTAGTGATAGAGATACGATAGTTGTTACCGAGACAAGCTTGAATTAAAGCCTAACACCGAGTAAATTAACACGTTCAATGCTGAGCTAGGTCTAATAGGCCTCGTATATTTGGCACATACGATGCCTTGCGGTGCGGCTAAGAAAATCATAGATAATAGTCGTGCGGAGGCTGTAAAGTCTATATGATATATTGTGGGAAAGTGATAAATAAATTTATATAATGCCTATTGAAAACAGAATGATATGGTGTACCTAATTTAATACGCACATCGCGTTTTAGTTTCTTAAACGTTACGGGGTCTAATAAGCCCCGTACCGGTATTATAATAGTTTTCATACGAGTCTTAAAAGCCCCGTACCACAGGAATGGTAGAATAAAAAATGTTGTAGCAGCCAACGTGTTAAACAAAAAAGTCTTATTATTTATTTACTAACGTTTTTTGGTCACTTTTTATATTAAACATTCACAACACCTAAACTACGAGTTTACCTTCATTTTCGTTGAAGGTGAAAGGCCGTCCTTGATTTTTTGTACATTTTAACTTATCGTTAGGGTTACGAGTAAGCTCTATGTACAATCTAAAAGTAAAAGTAAAGTAAAAGTCTGTAAATTTCCCGTTGCTGGGATAAGACCTCCTCTTCCATTAAGTAGAGGGTTTGGAACATGTTCCACTACGCTGTTCCAATACGGGTTGGTGGAATGCACATGTGGCAGAATTTCGATGAAATATTTTTCTTCAACGCCGAGTACGAGATGAATTATAAACACAAATTAAGCAAATATATATAGTGGTGCTTGCCTGGGTTTGAACCCGAAGTCGTCGTTTCAGATGCACGCGTTCTACCACTGGGCCATATCAGGTCTTACAACCTACTCATCGTATATTTAACATTAAAACGTCAACAAAAAACAGTAATCGTCTTCTTCGTTTCACAGTCTCTATCCCAAGCTATGTTGGGGCAAGGGCACCGTGGCTGACACCGACTCCAAATATAACAATAATTATAACTACATGATATAATCGTTAATCGACTTTTAAGTAGTCTAATATTTTTCATTTCATTTAACTTAGGAAGACTCTAAAAAATATGTTGAATACGCAATTATTTTTATTACTTTTTCATGCATATTCATTTGTTTTAAAATAGTGTTTTGTTTGAAGTCGGTTTTTCTTTTTGTTAAAATTTTATTTATTTTTTGATTTTAAGTGAAGCTGATGTTGACTAACTATTTTTTTTAATACGGATAGATTAAGCGTTCCGTTTATATGAGTCAGAAACTACTTCGAGGACAATTTCAAAGGAAACTTGCGAATAAAGCAAAAATAGACTTTCGAAAATGCGGATTTAATACGTCACGCGGCGTAAACTACAAGGATCCCTCGAAAGAGCTGTAATCGAACTCAGCAAAAAAACTTTGAAAAAGACCAACTATATTTCGTACATCATATGACATCACATCACATACACAAAATTTGATTAAAAATAGTAAGAAATTCTGCCCCATATCGCACCCTAACTGCGAGCCGTATAGGAGTTCCATCACTACATAGTATAAAACAAAGTCGCTTTCTCTGTCCCTATATCTTTAAATCTACGCAACGGATTTTGATGCGGTTTTTTCTAAAAGATAGTGTGATTCAAGGGGAAGGTTTGTGTATATAATACATGAACAATATAGTAAAGAAACACTGATAATTTTAGAAGTTTGCGATGTGATGTCGTATATAAACAAATTCTGTAGTATATTTAGTATCAGTATTGCACCCGTGCGAAGCCGGGGTGGGTAGCTAGTTGATTATAATATTCGACTATGATAATTACATAAACATAACCACATTACGGAAGGTGACTCAAATATCCAAATAACCTATAAATAAAAGATTCGACCGAGTATCGCTAACGTGCTCCTCAGAATTGTTCCGTTCCCTTCCGTTCCGTTACTTTGTCATGGATCCTGTGCTCAGAACCTTACCAAACTTTCACCAAATGACCCTTGAAGTATATATTTTATAATAAAAAAAGAATTATCAAAATTGGTTAACGTGATTTTCAGTTATTCACCTATTTGTCGCGCATACACGTAATGCAAATTTAAGACTTATGTCGTTTTCACATGGATACCATCATCGGAAAAAAAAATAAAAAAATGGGACCCCACGGGAAGCACTACCTTTCAAACAAAAAAAAAATATCAAAATCGGTCCACCCAGTGAAAAGTTATGAGGTAACAAACATAAAAAAAAAAAAAAAAAAAGTACAGACGAATTGATAACCTCCTCCTTTTGGAAGTCGGTTGAAAACAGTAATCGTCTTCTTCGTTTCACAGTCTCTATCCCAAGCTATTGAAGATTTTCGCAGCGCGTCTTTCTTTCAATTCTCCTCTATTATTCATCATCTGATCCTTCACGTCCATCTTTCTCTCCTTTCTCCATCCATGTTTTCTTCTAAGAGGATGACCCTTCCCTACCAACTCCTTACGTTCATGGAAAATAGCAAATGTATCATAATGATTGTAATTGTAAACAAATTGGTGTATTCTTTTTTTTTTATAATATCCGGTTAGGCATATGACTCCACTCCACCTGATGGTAAGTGGAAATGGAACCCAAACGTGAAGACGACTAGTACGTACAGCAAGAATGAGCTGCACTAGTCACCCTCGCCATGCTGGCAAGATGCCTCTTCACGCCTCGTTTGAAGGCACCCAGGTTATAAGACGAGGGGATTTATGAAGAGTGATAAAACTAATATATTATAGGAGGGATATACCATCACTATAATACATTTCATGCAGTGTGAGTGTCTGTGTCCTGTGGTGACCACAGGTGGCCCATTTACCAGTCTGTCAACCTATTTGGTAAAATTCGGAAAATTACCAATACTTGTAAATATGAAAAAATAATTATGCAAATTTATGTCTGCTCATTTTATTAGAAAGTTAAAATTTTACCGCTTCAAGGTAACTTAATCTAGGTTTATAGTTATATAACACAACAGTTATTCAAATTCTAGAAAAAACTGCAAAAATTTTGTTATGAAATCCTCTTTAGAAATGTCAAATTATAATGAATGTGGATGGCAGTTCAGTTTCACTGATTTTAAATCTATACTTCTATTTTATATTATAAATGTGCAAGTCTGTCTGTCTGTATGTCGCTTTTTCCGCTGAACCGATTTTGATGAAATTCGGTATGAAGCAAACTTGAACTTCCTTTTTTGTTTTTTTTTTTATGGCGTAGGTTGGCGAACGAGCATATGGGCCATCTGATGGTAAATGGTCATCATGACCCATAGACAATGACGTAAGAAATATTACCTATTCCTTACATCGTCAATATGCCACCAACCTTGGGAACTAAGATGTTATGTCCCTTGTGCCTGTAGTTACACTGGCTCACTCACCTTTCAAACCGAAACACAACAATAGTGAGTACTGTTGTGTGGCGGTAGAATAACTGATGAGTGGGTGGTACCTACCCAGACGAGCTTGCACAAAGCCCTACCACCAAGTGAGTTAATAGGCTACTTTTGCCTAACACATGATAACCAACACCCTAAAACACGAGTAAAGCCACTGACGACTACTAGTATTATATAAGTTTCAGCAATTGTCTGCTTCGTTGGTTTAATGGTTATATGGGTAGAGGTTCAAACCCCAAGTCAGCCGATAAAATTTGTTACGGTATTACTATGGAATTATAGTCTCAATAGTGACCTGGGGGAATTTGGAGCCGCAATACATCCGTGCCTCGTACTGCAGCTGAAATCTTTGCGGTAATATCAGATTGCTTCTCCATCAGATTAAAGAGTAAGAGAGTAGAAAGGGCACCTGTATTTGCACACACGCTTTTGTATTATGTATCCTTATAGGATAGCTTGCTGGTCTTCCTTGAGATTGGCCTCCGTGGCCAGAAATTACTCAGGACCAGAAGCGTCTCTAGCCCTTGTGGCACCCGTACCCTGGCGCCCTCTACTAAGTGCGGGATCAGAATGGAATTTTTACAGTTACGGTGCGGTTTTAAATGATGTCGGGAAGCAATGAAGAATAAGTTATTGTGTTTCTATTTATAATCTTGGAGCTAGAGACTCTCTTCGGGATGTTTTTAACAAAGTGGGAATACTGACTGTTGCGTCACAGTATATTTACAACAATATTGTGTATATTCACAGTAACATTGATCACTTTAATAAAATCAGTGATAATTGTTATATGTGCACTAGGAGTAAGGATAAGCTTATAACGCCAAGTTTCCGACTCCTCAAAGTCAATAAATCCTTCTTGGTGCAAGGTTCCGTTTCTATAATAAAATTCCGCAGACATTTTTAACAATGCCGTCTCGTAAATTCAAATCGTTTGTAGAAAATACATTGGTAAAAAAAGGATATTATTCGACACAAGATTTTATAGATGATAAAAAAGCGTGGAGTTAATACCTGTTGACTTCCAAGCAGGATATATTAATTTAAATAATTGTATTAACTAACATGACTTTGTATTTTTTATATGTTGAAAGAGATTAAGTACTGAGTTTCTTGCCACTTCTTCTCTGTTGTTGTTGTAAAATGACGATTCAAAAGTGTTTGTATTGTACTTGAATAAAGTATTTTAATTTTTTTGATTTTGTATAGAGTAGATGAAGACGCAGCTGGTGACGCGCCTTGCTTTGCTAACACGCGTCCTGCATCGGCCGTAATACGGGTGCACGGTCTTTGAGAACGCCCGTGACGTATGCGACGTATTGACGAATCTGTTCAGGAGCACATCTTGATCATAAGATACCACACCATAACGTCAAATCTCATAAAAACAGTGTTAAAATATTTGCTTAAGTAAATGATTAAAATACGATTTCTGCTACCATGCATAAACGATATAATACAAATTTAATCCTAAAGTAAGAATAATGCCGAAAGATTTTTGAATACATTTAGCAAAATCGCATTAAAAAACTTTCGCAGAAATAACTGAATTGTGAGGCGCACACGAAACGCCGCGGTGGCGCTCCATTATCGCCAGGAAATTAAAATTGCTGCCATTCGTTTTAATTTTTTTTGAATTTTATATATCGTTGCTGAAAACGTCGCCGAAAATGCATACATTAAAGTCCACATAGTTGTAATATATTGTACATAGTTTAAGTTAAACTAAGAGGGAGTACATATGTTGTATTTTTGACCAAAACTTTTGGATTAGAATAAATTATATTGAATAGAAAGCTCAAGGATTCTCGGAGTTGAACTATTCGCAACGTTTGGCAAACCATATGGATTATTTATTTCATATTGTTATATCCTTATTCATTTTTAGAATGAATTCGTGAGGAATAAAAAAGTAAGTAAAAGTTACAAGTGTTCTAATGCTAGTCTTAGACCTATCGAGGAATAGAATTGGGACTAATGCCACTCCATTATGCCTCCGCCAGTTGGTAGATACTCGTGGATGAAATACATTGGAATTATATACGTTCAGATTTCCTCGCCGCCTAGCACAAGATGAATTATAAACACAAATTAGGTGCATAGGCATTGTTGTGAGTGTGGAAGTTGTTTTGATTTGAACCGTCAATTAATGCTTTCGTTTAACCAATAGGCTATCTTAACATATGCACAAGACTATAAATGCGAAAGTACCTCTGTCTGCCTACGATTAACAAATCGTTCAGACCACTGAGGTGAACTTGATGAAATTTTCTATGAAGCAAGTTTGAACCCCAAGGAAATCCACGGAGGCCAAAGTTATGTCTGTGTTACTGACCAACCCCAAAAACGCGAGAGAAGGCGCTGTCGGCAATTATTAGATTATAAATAAGGAGGTACCGTACAAATTTAAGGACACATAAATTTGCTTGAAATTTGATTAAATAATAGTTACGAAGAATACTTCACTTCTAAGGTTCTTATCTGTAAAATCAATGTTCCGAAGAAGTGCTATTCTTAAATAAACCTTGTTAAATTACTTGATTAATCTTCAAAATTGTTTATAAGTCTACTTGAATGAAGTACTTACAATGTAATTGAATCACTCAATACGAGGCCTTCACATTCTACCGCCAAACAGGAATACTTAGTATTGTTGGTTTCCGGTTTGAAGGGCGAGTCATTTTAACTACAGACATAAGATGTATTTTAACTCGCAACGTTGGTGGCACATTGGTGATGACAGGTATAGCTGAAACTTCTTACAGCGCCAATGTTTGTGGGTTGGTGACCAATTACCATCACCATTCCAAAGCCTGCTTCTAAATTATTATACATAATAATCTCAAATGTACCAATTCTTCAATAATAAGATTTTGGTTTGTGGTTATTTTTTTTACTATAAGTATTTAAGACGGGATATTTACCATGTTATTTATTCCATATTAAGAGCTCGATATTTCGAGATTTTCTGCGAATGTCTTGTTCGTAGTATTTAAAAAAATATATTACAAACAGTGCCCCAAATTATTAAAGAAATTGCTAATTTTCCTATTTTTCCCTCTTCTTAAGCTTATTACTTATGTTAGGAGTGGGAAGGACATTTGTCCAAGAGTTCAGGATCGATCCTGCGACTTTTCATCGCTAGGCTACTTCGAATTTTAATATAATTTAAGACAAAACCTAGAGAATATAATTGATTTTTTATATATCATCATGATCAGTCATGGAGATAATTAAAATATTGAATGCACGAATTAATTCGAAATAGAAACATTTTTTAAGTCAGCAATTCGATAGGTCAAGTGTAGCTCAAATGCTATTCATATAGGCTACGCCTCAAATCAATAAAACTGCCAAAACTCTCTAAACATCTGGCGCGAATGTACAATTACAATACGCATGCGCACGTCAATGTTGCCAGCAATGCAATGATATTTACCAGGAAATTTAGGGAATTCTTACGGAAAAGTCGTTGTCAAATATATATTATTATTAATATAGAAATCTTAATCTACAAGTGGTTTGGGATGTATGAAACCATGTGCTGCGCAATTCAGGATAAGACCATATCTCTCTCCCCCATATTGGCCTGTGGATATAAGTGTTTGATTATCATGATATCATCTAGTATTTTAACGGTTTAACTTGATGCAGGAAACCAACTAGTGAAAGCAAACCCAAGACATTGACAGCTTAAACATGATTAATAATGCTTTATTATAAACCAATAATTTGAACTGAACTAAATCACATAAGTATACAGTATCGTGATAAGGTATAAAGAAAGATATCTTAGAATCCCTAAATAATATTAAATACGTTAACTGTATTAATTTAGTAATTGGTCACTTCATTCATAATAATATACGTTTCTAATTAAATATTAAGAGTACATAAACAGTTATTGTTTGTGAAGTAATATAGAGTTTTATTATATTATGTTTTCTTTCTGCAAAATATCGTTAAGATAAATAGGAAAAATTTAAATTCCAATATGGCAACACCGCAATAAATGTCAAAAATAAGAAGTGGAGCGAAATTTAGGTGATGCAAGTGAATTCTTTTTAATTATGAATGAAAAAATAAAGGACAGATATCGAATTTGTTCTATATTAACCGATAAGACGTTCTAATATGATTATTTCAAATTCTTTATTCGAAAATTGTTCCGAATTTTTAAAAAAAGAACAAACCGCGTGTTCGTCTTATGTGTTCTTACAATGTATGAGAAATTTGTTGTAGTTATTGAATTGTTGTGTTAAAATCGTAATAGATGCAATGTTGTTAAATATCTGTGTTGTATAACATATCGATTGTTGAACTAATTGTTGTAAACGTGTTGTGTCAAGGTTGTGCTTTTATCGTTGAAATTCCGCTGACTTTTAAAGGTAAATATTTCATTATGTAAATAGACATTTATAATTAAAAAAAATATTGTTTATCACTCACTACAACTAAGTATATAATGCATATACATATGTTCAATCATATTGATATTACATTTTAAGGTTTTTTTTGAAGAAAAAATAAAATAAGATGAAATAATATTTTTTAACAAAATAATTTATATGTTTATTGGTAAACCAACTTGCCTTTCCCTTCAAATATTATTGATATATAATTATATAATTTATGAAAGTATTGAACCAAAGTTATAAAGTAATGGAATTATTTAAAATTAATATCGAAATTTTAGTAAAAGTTTCTTAGTGAAAGTAAAATTCTAGACCGCTACGCTTTGAAACATTAATATCTGAAACTTGTAACGCTGTTAATGAAAGGAAACTATACGAAACTCTTAATAGCCTGTCATAAGATGCCAAAAATAATGTCAAAACTTGCTAACGAGGGCCTCCAATATCGGATAATGGGATGCTCTTATTATATTAATAGACTCGACTCAAGAATACCTTTCTAGTATAAAATCTCCTCTGATTTTATGTGTGAGATTTTGACTTAGATTTGAAACTCGATGAAACGAAAATGCGTCACAAAAATACGTAAATAAATTTAATAAATAACGTTCATTTTATCCGTTTGCATTATGCCCAAAAAAAATTCTAGATTTATTTTTAATGTTAATATAAAATTAATTTTATAACGAAAATATTCTTTATCTACGATGAACCACGAATAAGAATACTTCAACTTTTTTTAAAAAGCAAGTATGTTTTTTTTTTTGTTTTTAGTGTTCAAAGAACCTTACGCAACTGCTTACAATAAATACAAAGTTACAACTCAATCGAATGAACGATACGTGAATACATATATAAGGTTTCACCCTATTTCCCGCGATTTCATTCACTACAAAATATCTAATCCATCTCTCTCTGTCATGATAAATTTAACATTTGAAAGAAGAAGACAGCAATGTTTTATTAATCAAACATTAACACGCCTTGTCAACTTTTGATAGCAATGTCGTTTAAACATTGATATCATTATCATCTTTATCATTACATAGTATAAAACAAAGTCGCTTACCGCTGTCTGTCCTTATGTATGCTTAGATGTTTAAAATTACTCAACGGATTATTTTAAATAGATACAGTGATTCGAGAGAAAGATTTTTGTATATAATACACGGACAATATACCTAGTAAAGAAACACTGATAATTTTAGAAGTTTTTAACGTGATGTCGTAAATAAACAAATTCTGTTCTATATTTAGTACCAGTATAATTGTATCCGTGCGATGCCGGGGCAGGCCGCTAGTTTCTTATATTCCTTAACATTAGTGTGCATTTCATTATTTAAATCTACGTAGCCTGTGGACATAATTAGCTCATTTAATTACACGCCCGAGAAGTTTCCAGGCTGTTACGAAAGAAATATGTGATAGTTTTTCTCTGTAGAGTTTTGTATTTTGCTGAAAATGCGGCTTTTCCTTCGGGAAATTTATTAAACTTTACCTATAGCACACAAACCCTCATTTACCCCCAGATGATATAAAGTAGTCTATTTCTTTCCCTGGAATATAAACTATATCAATAATATTAAATACGCCAGTAGAAAGTATAGTATTTATTTATTGTTGGTTTCATTTTTATATTATTGCCCTGAAGTTTATAAATCGAATCTTTTACAATAATTTTTAAATGTCGTTCCATGCGCGACTTTTTCTTGTTTTTTTAATAATCCGTTTTCGCGGGAAAACATCTTGTATTATTTTATACAGCCATACCAATGACGTTCTAAAATCGATTACACTTTTACGAAAACGGATACACTAAAAAAATATGAGTTTATTACATATATAATTATGATATAAATGTATTAGCATAACAAATATTTCTAACAATAATAAATTTCATCAAAATCTGTTTCGTGATTTAAACGTGAGAAGAATACACAAAGTTATTTTCGCATTTATAATACTAGCGACCCAGCCCGGCTTCGCACGGGTTCTTGATATGTTTCGTTATATTATGATCAAATTAGATAAAATCATTATTAACAATTTATAGCTGATGTGTTATTCTGATGTAGAAACCTATATTACTGAAAAATTTCATCCAAATCCGTTTAGTAGTTTTTTCGTGGAAATGTAAAAAACATAAATACACCCATCCTCACAAACTTTTGCATTTATGATATTACTAGTAGTAGGACATACATAGATTTGTACTCAGTACTGTTGTGTTCCGGTTTGAAAGGTGAGTGAGCCAGTGTAACTACAGGCACAATGGTTGTAACATCTCAGCTCCCAAGGTTGGTGGCGCATTGACGATGTATGGAATAGTTAATATTTCTTACAGCGTCATTGTCTATGGGTGATGGTGACCACTTACCATCAGGAGCCCATTTGTTCGTCTGCTAACCTATTCCATAAAAAAGTGCAAAATACAAATATAATATCTATGACGGCTAAAGTTTTTTTTTTTATATTGAGAGGCATCGGTATAAGGGTCGTCAGTATATTATCGTAGCTTTCCATTTAATTCACCTCTGTATCTACAATTATATAATGTTTTCAGAATATATAATGCGGTATAAGAGGCGTGCATCGCAGACTACGAGGGCGTCTCGCCACTCCGACAAAAAATACACAATCCGTAAGTTTCTTACTTTATATAAAAATCTATGTATGTACATTGTGATCTCGTAAAGCCTTATCCAATTAAGATCCATCATCTACATACGTAAGATTATTTTAACGGATGAGGCGGATAATATTGAGTTGAATTAAAAAATATATGTTTTTATTGGATTTGAAGATGCTGACTTTTATCATGATTAACATTTTTTCTCCTTCAGATGTTGTGATCTTTTATAAATAAATAAATATGGGACAACATCACTTACATTACTCTGGTCCAATGTAAGTAGCTAAAGTACTTGTGTTATGGAAAATCAGAAGTAACGACGGTACCACAAACACCCTTAAAGGTTTGGAAGTCCACCACGTTGTTTCAATGCGGGTTGCTGGAATACACATGTGGCAGAATTTTTATGATATTAGACATGCAGGTTTCCTCACAATGCTTTCCTTCACTCGAGCATGAGATGAATTATAATGACAAATTAAACACACGAATATTCAGTGCTTGCCTGGGTTTGAACGCGCAATCATCAGTTAATGTGCAAGCATTCTCACCACTGGGCCATCTCGGCTGATACTATACTGTAAAACAACAATTATTTATTCCATAATTCCATTTATTTTTGAGAATGGTTGAATCATCTTATACATGGCATAACATCTTAGTGATTTATTTTGTCACTGAAAAACCTCTCTACGCTATTGCACCCAAGATGTGGGGTTACGCACAGATCCATCTCTGCGAGCCCCATCGACACTTAAGGCATTATATCTTAATGATTGATGAACGATGGATTAATTACATCAGAGTTTTTTTTTTACATTGTTTACTAGCTGTGCCCACGCCCGTGTACTCGTTTAAATTTAACAAAAAAAATATTGTAGCCTAAGTTACTTCCTATTATATCAGTTATCTGATAGTGAAAGTCTCGTCAAAATCGGTCGAGCCGTTCCAGAGATTAGCCGGAATAAAAAGACAGACAGACCGACAAAAATTGTAAATATACGTAAATATTTTGGTAAGTATACGTACCGCGTATAAATACATATGCATTGAGCAAAAAAAGGGCTATTTTAATATTACAGACTCCAATTTTGTTATATGTATAGATGGGTGTGGATAAGTCATCATCAAGAGAAAAAATTATCTACGTTCCAATAACAAATAAAAAAGTTAAGCATTAACAAGGAAAATTCCAAAATACTAGCTCATCAAGTATATACCAACTGTACGTAAGGTATACGTTAACTAACGGAATTACTGCAGGTATGAAGGACAACATCCCTCAAAGTTAATGATGTTATGAGGCAAGTTATAAGTTTTCTTATGAACGCGTTCAAAATAACAAACAAACTCCTCAGTTATACAATAGTAAACTTGAACGCAGTTCATTTATATGCGTGTCATAAACAGCTGTCGTCAATAAATGTAATATTTATAATTTGCATACGCCATCTTTGATTTTAATATACGACGAAGTTTGTGTATTAATTTTATTTATGAGTTCCTGTGCTCGCTATTATTCATATTAATAATTTACTTTTGTTATTTAATTGGAAAAAGAGGTTATTGTTGGTAAATAAATCACAACAACAACAGCCTGTAAATATCCCACTGCTGGGCTAAGGCCTCTTCTGTTTTTGAGGAGAAGGTTCAAAACATTTTCCACCACACCGTTCCAATGAGAGTTTGTGGAATACACATGTGGCAGAATTTCTATGAAATTCGACATATGCAGACTTCCTCACGATGTTTCACCACTGAGTACGAGATGAATTATAAACACAAATTAAACACACACACATATATATAGTAATGCTTGCCTGGGTTTTAACCCGCAATCATCGGTTAAGATGCACGCGTTCTAACCACAGAGCCATCTCGCCTATTGGTAGATAAATACATTCTGAACGAGTAGTACATTTCATTCAATATGATCTTTTAAAAATATTATTAAAGGGCGCTTGCAAACCTATTTGGCTGAAGTATATTTTGTTTTCGTTTATTATTTATATTCAATTTATCCTGTAGTCTCGACCGTACCGATCAATCTCCTGTGTGTGACATCGCACGTGATATTGCCGAAACAATTTGTGCCCCGTTGGCACAAATAAAATACATTAAAGCAAAAAAATATTTTTATCCGTCTCAATATCGAGTAAAAATTACGTAATGCTATTTTTGTGGCGTTATGAACTTATAAATATTTGAATATACTAGCGTCGACTGTGGCTTCACATGGGTGTAATGCTGATACTAAATATATTATGTACTACAGAATTTGTTTATTTATGACATCACATTAGAAACTTCTTTGTTATTGATACTTTACTATATTCTCCATGTATTATATACCAAAAACCTCCCTTTTGAATTTTAATTTTAAAGATCTGAGCATACATAGAGATAGACAGCGGCGACTTTTATTTTATTTTATTTACATTTCAAAATTATCAAAGTAAAGTTCTACTATTTACTGGTAGTCTCAACGTGCATATTATTGAAAATATAAATTAAACATTATTTAAACTAAAATTATATAATAGAAAATAAAAACATACACTAAGCTATACGATTAAAATTAAGATTAAAATTGAGCACAAATTAAATTCTTTACTTTTTGATTGAATAGAGGGCGACTATCATGACATATGTATGTCTAAATCATTTACTTTTATACTGACGTGATTAACAACGATAATTTCGATGTAATGGAATTCCTACTTTGTTTTATACTGTGTAATGATAATTATGTCCATAGTTGTATAATACAACTATGTTAGCCCAGAACGTCATTATTGCAAAATATATTTTATGCTAGTCCCTGAATGGGATTCGCCTGTAGCCGAGTCAGTTGTTTTGACAAAGTTGCACAGGTAACTGCGCACTGTGACACTCGATTCTACTAACTTACTTATGTAATGCTCGAATATGAACTTCTACAATACAAATGAATAGTTTCTCAATGGTAGAATATTAAAAAAATTAAGAAGTTTTTTAAGACTAAATCAATAAATAAATTTTAGGGTCGGAGACTGGTATTCTCTCTATTTGACCACTTGTAATCTGAGGAAACAAAATTTTATACGAGCATTCATTTCATCAAAATCGGTTCAGTGGTTTAGCTTTGAAAGAAACAAACAAATATACTTTCCTACATAGTTGGAGCAAAACCTTGCATTCATAATATTAAAGTATTCATTTTTGTATGAAAATTTTTGAATACAATGTCAAACTAAATTTTCAAGCAAAATAACTTTTGTTATTTAATGGTGAAATGTTCAAGAAAATTGTGTTTGTATTTTCAACTATTTCTCATCAATAAGTTGAAAAGTTTACCTCGTATCTGGTCCACTGGCCGCGGTCCAATGTTTCCGAATTATAAAGTTACTGTCACACTGCTAACTGCGCTCATATTTAAGTTACAAAAAAAAAAAAAACATTTTTATAAATTCTTCGATTTTCGTTTATTAATAATTTAATTATAGTTAATAATTTATTAATCCCCGACGTATTAATTTTAGTTAATAATTTATTAATCCCCGACGCAAAAAGAGGGGTGTTATAAATTTGACGTGTCTGTCTGTCTGTGGCATCATAGCTCCCGAACGAATGAACCGATTTCAATTTAGTTTTTTTTGTAATGTATAAGTATGTATGTATTAATATTGTAAAAAAAACTTCGACTTGGGGGACTGCTCCTAATTAATTAGTGTCACATGCTTACCTATCCCAGTTTTTATCTAACACTTATTATTATTTTGTACAATAGCGCTTGGTCCCCCAAAGCGATTTTTTTTAAAATATTAATACATTTTATACATATAGGTACTTTAGGATTAATTTTCTTTTATTATTTTTTACTTTTTAAAGGTAGCTTATGTTTTTTGTGGCGGGGGTTTCAGAAATTTTTAATTTAACTTTTAATGTACATTGTATTTAATTTTTAATTTTGTATAAAGATAAGAATTTAAGAATTTATTAAGAATGAGATAGAAAAATATTCTTTGTATTGAAAAGTATATTATGCCAAGGGTCATATAGGGGCCGCGGTTTTGTTATTGTATTTATTGGGAGAGATATGCCATAAGCTGGCTGGCAATTACAAGGATCATGATGATGATGATGATGATGATAAAGCAATGGTGATGTCAAAGAAACATGCATTCGCGTGCATGAGCCATATTAAATTTAATGAATTTTATTTTAATTTGTACACGATATTATTTAATTAGATAAATATCAACGGCTACTGATTATCCATTTTATGTGTGTATACAATAACTTACCCCTGACTAAGTAGTAACTTAGTAGTAAAGTAAAGTAACAGCCTGTACGTTTCCCACTGCTGAGATAAGGCCACAGTGGGAAATTTACAGGCTGTTACTTTACTTTACTTTAAAAGTTACTTTACTTTTACAGGTTTCTTTATGATGTTTTCCTTCACCGCCGAGCACGAGATGAATTATAAACACAAATTAAGCACATATATATAGTGGTGCTTTCCTGGATTTGAACCCGCAATCATCGGTTAAGATGCACGCGTTCTAACCACTGGGCCATCTCAGCTTTAGTGTAACTTGTAAAACCTAAATATGAACCAAAACTTCAAGGAATTTCATTTTATAATATTCAAAAATGGAATATAGCTGTCCACGCTATACTAAGACGATACATACTATTTCCCAGTCAACGTGTATCCTTACAAAGTATGACAGAGATAGGAGCCGTTACCTTTTTATTTGGATAATAGCCAAATGTTACCAAACAGCCTCACCGGCGCCTTGGGGTAGCGCAAGAATAACATCTCTACTGCAGTCTGACATAAATATTATAATCGAATAAATAACAAGGTAATACGAACTTACATATTGCTGATTTAATTCGATCTTTATTTTTAACAATAGGTAATATCTTATTGGAATGTTATTTCTATAATATTAGTTATTAAAATGAAAAAAAGATTTATTAATTGAAGTTGATCTGTTCGTGTGTATTTTACATGGCTCATATATAAGAACATAATATATGGCTTATATAACGTAAAATAAATAAACTTTGTTAATATAAATGTGTTAAATTATAAAAAAATAAATTTAAGACATGAGGCTTCGGTATAGAGAAAGAAATTCGTGCAAAAAGTATCCGATTGGATTATATTCCGATTCTGTTGACTTCGAAGCAGGATTATATTAATTTAAATAATTGTGTTAACTAACATGACTGTATTTTTTAATCGTTGAAAAAGAGTAACTGCTGAGTTTCTTGCCGGTTCTTCTCGGTAAAGTCTACTTTCCGAACCGGTGGTAGCTTCACTTAATTGCAAAATGACGATTCTAAAGTGCGTTGTAAAAGTCTACTTGAATAAAGTTTGTTTTGATTTTGATTTTTGTTGACATTGATTCAACTTTGACCGAACAAAAAATGTATTTTTGCTTTTATTAAATAGAAAAGCGTCAACGATTGCATATCGATAAATCGAATTGGAACCTATTCGATACTCGTTTAATTTTAAATGACAGGGTTTGGAACATATTCCACCACGCTTTTTCAATGCGGGTTGGAGGAATGCACATGTGGCAGAATTTCGATGAAATTAGACACATGCAGGTTTCCTCACGATGTTTTCCCTCACCGCCGAGCACGAGATGAATTATAAATACAAATTAAGCACATATATAGGTATAGTGGTGCTTGCCTGGGTTTGAACCCAAATCATCAGTTAAGATGCACGCGTTCTAACCATTGGGCAATCTCAGCAATTTTATTATGCTTTACATAAAACGATTTTCGTCTTGAGAAATATCGCTTTATAAAAAAAAAATCATAAATCATCATCGAGTTTAATTAATAAATCATGTTCTACCATAATTAATCACATCATTTAAGTAGCGTGATTAATATATTCATCGTCAAATTGTATTTGATGAATGTTTTTGACTGATATTTAATTTTAATTATTCGTAAAATGTACTATCTTCAAGTAGGCTTTTACAAGCACTTTTGAAACTGTACTAAGCGAAGCTACCGTCGGTTTGGAAGTAGATTCTACCGAGAAGAACCGGCAAGACACTTAGTAGTTACTCTTTTCCGACATTTAAAAATACAAAGTCATGTTATTTAAATGTAATTATATATGTATGTAATATATCATGCAAGTATTAATTCAACGCTGTTTTTCTTGTATTTTTAAACGTTTAATACTACGCAAGACGAAAATCTTGTTTTATAATCGTGCCAAAAGATCTTTTTATAATGGAAAATTCGTGATTCGTTTTATCCCCGTGAAATAATCCTTTATAAACTTGTTAAGCATATTGTATTTCAGTAAAGAATTTCCTTTAACGCCTTTTGCAGGTACACGATATTATTAAATATGATAATATATAGCGCCAGGCAGAAAATAAGGGGCTAAATTACACGGGTTCTGCAGGAAGATAGCGTAATAAAGAGGCCACGGGCGATACTTGACTTTTAAAAGCGGAAAAATGCTGGTAAAAGGTTTTTCTGCCAAAAAGTAGACGTAATATGACAAATTAAATAACCCATCATAACTTTGTACCCTTTTATTGCTCGAAAAATAAAAAGCATGATCTGAAGGTTTTGGGTTTGAATTCAAACAATTACAAAAGTTTTTTTTTTTTTTTAATAATTCTACTCTTGATATGTGTTTAATAAAGACGTCCAAAGGAAACCTGTATGAATCCGATGAAATCTGTATCACACTAGCGACCCGCCCCGGCTTCGCATACAATGCTGATACAAAATATACTACAAAATATCTAACTGACTTTTTTTAATGTCTTTATAAAATGTAATTTATTTTTTGTTATCCTATGTCAGATGCTCTCTTCTCTCTGTATCCTTTGTCCGTCTCCTGGTCCTATACTACCACTCCACAAAATTTTCAGCCAAATCGGTTCATCCGTTTTGATTTATAAGTAGTGTAACTAACGCCACTTTATAATGTATACAGGGTTATTGGTAACTCGTTTATGTTCGAATACGAATGTCCACCAGCGTCCTTTCTGGTGATTTTATTTCGATTGATTTGAAATAATTTCCATCTTATTATATATTTTTGGAAAGCTAAGAAAACGGTAATGTTTTTGAAATAATCTGCAGGCCAAGTTTTATAATAATTTTTTTTAGTTTTTAAGGCATTTTTGAGAAAAAAAAAATCATAAAAATATTGAAATAAATTTGTTTTCCGTCTCGCGTTTTTAAATTTGGACCGATAATTATTGTTAAAAAAATTGTCAAATATCCAGTGTTTAATCGTTTTTATAAAACAACAGAAAAAAAAAGATTTTAATTGATTATAAAAAAATTTATAAAAAAACCCTAAAAAACGTGATAACTCAAAAATGGTTTACTTTTGGTTTATACACATGGGGGTTAAAATTATAGCAAATAGTTCGCCTATCACCTCCTAAAGGATATACGTCGAGTTACCAATAACTCTGTATATAGATATACATACACATTTTCAATTCTGATTGAATAGTGAACGCTTATTGGTTGCTCATTGTCATCGGTTGCCTTTGACCAATGACGGTGCAGCTCATTCGTTCAGGATTGGTGTTCGTTTCATGTAACGTTTATAAATTTACCATGCTTAAATTATTCTAAACATTAAGTTAATTAAGCATTAAGTATATCATAATATATTCCTATACAGAGCAACAACCCTTTGAATTGATTAACTAGCTTAATAGTTATCTGCCACTGAAATTAATAGCTCGTTATAAGACGTACAAATCTTGTTTGACAGCAAATCTATATAGACATAATTCCCACGGGAAGGCTGTCTGTCTGTTGTATATGGGGTAGCTTTATATCAATTTATTAAATTGATGACGACATAGATACAGCCACGTCGGCTTACTTAAACAATTATATTTTATTTATGCAATAACAAGTATACCCAACTTCCGAAAAGCGCATTTCGCTGATCGTTCTGATATTTGGTATAATAATATATTTTGACCTGATTTATTTTTTATTTTTATTTTTCTGATTTATTCTATTTAGGCTTGTTATGTCCGACTTTTTTTTCAGTTTATGTATAATTTTAGATGTTTTAATGAACATATATTTGTAGTATTATACCAATATCTATTCTGAAATTATAATAAATGTAATTATTTATCAGTCTGTTGCTCTTTCATGCTTCAATTACTGAATCGATTTTGATGAAATTTTTTATGAAGCAAGCTTGAACTCCAATGAAGAACATGGGATTATTATTTATGTCACGATCAACCCCTAAAATACATCACGTATTTTAGGTAGTCCGTCCGTTAGGTATTTTAGGTCCGTGGTGGTGGTGAGTCGTGATGGCCCAGGAGTTAGAACGCGTGCATCTTAACCGATGATTGCAGGTTCAAACCCAGGCAAGCACCGCTGTTTCATGTGCTTTATTTGTCTTTATAATTCATCTCGTGCTCAGCGGTGAAAGAAAACATCGTGAGGAAACCTGCATGTGACAAATTTCATAGAAATTCTGCTACATGTGCATTCCACCAACCCGCATTGGAACAGCGTGATGGAATATGTTCCAAAAACCTTCTCCTCAAAAGGAGAGGAGGTCTTTAGCGCAGCAGTAGGAATATACAGGCTGTTGTATTTTTTTGGTCAACCCCTAAAACTCATCACGTATGTTTGGTTAATCACCACTACGGGTGATATCTACCATCTTTATATAAACACATATTTTTTTAAAGTTAATAACTCCGCACGTGCAATAATGATCAGAAATTCAGAATTTATTTGTTGAATTCCCTCGGGACCAGCTGGACCCCAAAGTTTTAATGTAGTTTGTCCCTTCGAGTTACTGTCGTGATAAATTTGATCGATCGAATCAGGGTAGGTAAAGTTACCTTTAGTAACTGTTATTTTGTGTGGCCTATACAAATTTAGAAAATTGCGTGTGTCTTTTTCTTGTATAAATATTTTCTTTTTTTTTATTAACTTGACACTGGCAACATTTTATTAATACCAAGAATCCGAATTTTTTTAAAGAAATATGCCATTATTTTTGTAAAAACAAACAAAAATATATAACAAATTTTAAAACATTCAGTGATTTTAAAGCTTAAAATCAAGTACGGCTGGATTAACAAAGCGAAACCATTTTAATTGATGATCTTTCTTTATAAGATCAACTATTTAATCTACTAATCAAACAAAGAAAAGTACTGCTAAGTTTCTTCCCCGGTTCTTCTCAGGTCCGTGATGTTATATTCCGAATTGGTTTAGATTTTGAGGCAAGTAGAGCTGAGATGTCCCAGTGGTAAGAACGCGTGCATCTTAACTGATGATTGCGGGTTACCAGGCAACCCAGGCAAGCACCAATATATATATTGGTGCTTGCCTGGGTTTAAATTTGCTTAATTTGTGTTTATAATTCATCTCGTGCTCGACGGTGAAGGAAAACATCGTGAGGAAACCTGCACGTGTCTAATTTCATCGAAATTTTGCCACATGTGCGTACCTCCAACCCGCATTGCAACAGCGTGGTGAAATATGTTCCAAACCCTCTCCTTAATGGAAGAGGAGGCCTTATCTCAGCAGTGGGAAATGTACAGGCTGTTACTTTACTTTTACTTTAGTAGATTTTTGACTACCAATAAGCAAGTCTAATCACTTGTATACTGAATAAAGATTTTTAATTTTGACCCGGGTTGGTGGTCATATATGCATTTCTTTATTCAATATTTCAGCTCAGAAATATTCATGTGTATGGTGTTACGTTAGTGACCTTACATCAGTCCATTCATTCATTCTTTAATTAGGCTTCAATTAAGTTCATAAACATATTTTATAAGTCCGGTCACAAAACTTTTAAGAGACGTCGTTATTTGAAAACATTTCAACAACTCGTGAAACATCCCACGCTCTTAACGTTGGAACTCCGAAACAGGCTTTAAATAACACGCGATACTTGAATTTATTTGGATGAAGGCATTTTCTAAAGAAAAACGATCACATAAAGGAATCACTTTTATTTTCAAGCAAAACTTTTCCAATGATTTTTTGTATATAGGAATGTAGTCTTAACGTCGTAAGTATTAGGATATATTTTGCAACAAATGCTTTGTATTTGTAGTACCTTTCTTTATTAGATTTAATTGATTATTATGTCATTCATGTCTATTTGTAGGCTTGAGTATCTAAGGGCGATATTATAGAGAATGACTAGGGATTAATTTAATCCCCAAACTTGCTGCCAAATATATCAATGGCGCAATATAACCAAAATTAAGATTGGAAATAACTTAACTACTTAAATTTCTACTTGTTAAGGAATCAGAAAGCTATTATAAATATATTTGATAAAATGATGATGATGTAGCTGAATTGAGGTCGTTTAATCATATTGATATGCTTTCCCCTTTAAAAGATTTTATAAATTTAAAGTTTAGTCTCGATATTAGTATTAAACTGTATTTAAATGTTAAAAAGTTCTTTGAGTATAATAGAGCCTTAAAAGCGTCTGTACAAACTATTTAATATTAAAATGTAAAGAGCTGAGATGGAGTGATCTTAATACGATAGCATCCAAGCACCCTTGTCCGTTTAGTTGAATAACTCTACTCTGAGTATAAACTTTATAATGAAACAATTATTATTTATTAATACTTTTTATTTGAGTGCATTTTAGAAACAATATTCATTATTTATTATGTAAGCCGAGATGGCCCAGTGGCTAGAGTGCGTGCGTCTTGATCGATGAATGCGGGGAAATTAATCCACTGGCACCACTGAATTTTGATCTGCTTAATTTGTCTTTATAATTCATCTCGAGCTCTGTGGTGAAGGAAAACATCGTGAGGAAACCATTTGTATTTACCAACCGCATTGGAGCACCGTGGTAGAATATACACCTCTCCTTCTCCTCAAAGACAGAGGAGGTCTTAGCCCAGTAGGGGGTAATTTACAGGCTTTTACTACGACTATTACGTGAATACTAACAACAGCTAAAATACTATCTTCAAGGGTTTTTCCAGATAAATAGAAATCTCTAATGAATTAAGTTACACACATCATTTAAGTTATAATGAAAATATTGTACGCCTTCTAACTTTTGTATTCAAGATCATTCTTAGTAATGCTATATAGAATGGCCTGGAATAAATGTTTATTATTATTATTAAACTAAACATGTCTGCGATGATTGAAGTGGTATCAAGTTATTTATGAAAATATTATTTATATCTAACTGCGCCATTTGTTTGATGTATGATAACAGATTTCAAGGTTTATTACTGAAAATATATGCCCAATCTATACCGAATCGGTATATAAATAATTAGTCAGATATATATGTCAAAATCCTGCACCTGATCTTATATAAGTGTTTGGTAGATATTTATTCCACCCTTACAAGTTAGAGGGTTATTGGTAATTCGACGTATATCTGTTAGGAGGCGATTGTGGTGACTATTTGCAAAAATTAACCATTTTTGAGTTATTATGTTTTTAGCTTTTTTCAAAATTTTGTCGAAAATTCAACTTCAAAAATTTATTTAAAAAAAAAGTGTCAATTAAAATATATTTTTTTCTTTTGTATTTTTTTTTCGATTTTCTTCTAATTACCAATAACCCTGTGTATAAGATTTTCCCAATCAAATTGTCATATGAAATTAAATTACGTTAAAATATTTTTAATAAGGTGGTCGAGTGGTTCGATTTCCGGCTGAGTCGATGTAGATTATCATTATTTTGTCTTGAGTCTGGGTGTTCGTGGTACCGTCGTTACTTCTGATTTTCCATAACATACTTATTTATTATTGTTATTTAATATGTTTCTAAATTTATTAATGATTCTCAGAAACCTACAAGATTTAATTTTAACTTTTACTTATGATTAATAATTGTTATATAAAGTGCCAACGTCCTATATTTTCGCTCATGAGATTCACGTCCCAACGCTCGGTAACCTCGTTATCTCCTAATTGCTATACCGATCCTTATCCTTTGCCTTAAAATGTCCGTATTACGTGAACACGCCATATTTCATTATCTTGATTATGATTTATCAACCTAATTATTATTTCGCAAATATGTATATTAAAATATTCACATATGAGATTATATAATGTAAATATACAGAAATGACGTGTCCCGTATCCCGGAAACAAAATGGCGGTGTATCCGGAAAAATCTGTTACCAATCGCAACCCTAAGTCCGTAAATTTTCCTTTGTTCAAGCCTTTGTTAGTTCATAATAAAATTATTGTGTCTCGATTATTTCCGAATTTTTTGTATCATTTTTATTACTGAGAATAATTTTTATTTATCCTTTGTGTTCTTAAAATAGCACACAATTTATTCATTTATTTACTTTGAAATTATTATTGATTTATATTGTCATGATTTTATGACGTGTAACATTTTCTTTCTCGTTTTCCGAACGGCTTAAAAACAGCAAACAGGAGAATTGCGCGCTTTTGATTTGGCCAATGAGCGATCAGTATTTGAATTAGCTGTCAGATTCTATAAATCTATTTTCCGTTATATTTAAATTGTTTATAACCACAATAAGATATCGGGTGTTACTCATCACTACATATTATATCTTTCAGTCTGCATATTCGTGATAAACTTCAAAATTACCGAACGGATTTTTTCCAGTTATCACTAAAAGATAGAGGAATTTATACGGAATTTATTAAGATTTTATATAAATAAGTTCAATTAGGAAGATGATAGTTAAACATGCCAGAAAAAAAAGAAACAAAAAATATAAATAAAAAACTTATGTCAACCCGTGCGAAGCCGCGACGGGCAGCTAGTATTTGCATATATATATGAGTACTTAAAGTCTCGCTCTTTCTAATTTTGTTTGTAAAATTGTTTTGGTATTTTAGGTTTTTTTTATATAAGTAATTATATCAATGATTATTCGAAAATGACATATTTACGGCAAACACTGATAAGAAGACCGAAATAAAAACACAATTGAAACAAGTAACTTATAAACTGTTAAAAAGTTTAATTAACAACACAGCGGGGTTACATCATAAGTAAAGCCTCTCGTCTTGTGTCGGCAAATTAAAAGCCTATGACAACAGCCCCTCGAGTTGCAGCGCAGATTTCCAGTGGCTGCCTCACAATAATGGACGAAGTAACGACAACGAAGGCTTCGTTTTTATTTTCTTTTCTTGTTGAACATGTAGTCCGTGGCTTTGGTGTATCTTAACTTTAATTTGTATCAACGAAAGCATCAGATTAATATAAGGATAAGTTTAAGACATATTAATGACATAATTAATTAATAAAATACAAAAGCCGGTTAAATGAAATAAACATTGTGCATGTGTATACCTATTAACCAAGAGCCCATACAGAATTGATTGAATTTAATTATGTTTAAACTGTTGATATTATGTTTAAAAGTAAAGTATAGTAACAGCCTGTAAATTTCCCACTACTAGGTTAAGGCCTCCACTTCCATTAAGGACACGGTTTGAAACATATTCGATCACGCTGTTCCAATGTTCGTTGGTGGAATGCACATGTGACAGAATTTCGATGAAATTAGACACATTTTTATCTCGATGGAAAAACTTTACGCGTTTCCTCGAGGCACTGAGAGCAAGGTTATATTGCCCTCGGAAGCGCTGAGCGCACGGAAATACCCAGAAAATAACCAGCGGTACCCATACCGTCTCTTCAAGGTCGACAAGTTATTGCTGTTATCTATAACGCCTTTTTGATGACGTCGTCAAATGGTTTGCGAATGGGCCTTATATGGGCCTGATAGTAATAGTACCACGCCTACAAGCAGAAGCACCGTATGAAATTTTAACCATTTTTTACATGATTAATGGACCACCTGTGGCATTTACTCTGGCTCACTCATCCTTTAAACCGGTAGAATATATAAATGAATAAATAGTTACACCCGTACACCAGCTAGCTATTATATTATACATGTTCATATTAATTTAGACAAAGTTATCTGCAGTGCGATCTGTTTCGCTCAGGGGCTGGAAATCTTGTTAGTAATATACATGAAGCGTTGAGCGCAGCCAAGCTGAAAAATAGCTCGCCTGGTATATCAATTTTGGATTTGATATATATTCTGACGTTAGTATTACGGCATGCAATATACAAATGCCTGGAAATTCAAATGTATTTCTAATAGATTATAATGTTATTCATCTCGTGGACCATACCGTGAGGAAACCTGCATGTGACAGATAAACTTTTACTTCGTGTGTATTCTTAAAAACCGTACCGTTGTAGCCTAAAGTACTCCTTATTACATCAGCTATCTGCTAGTGAAAGCCCCATCAAAATCAAATTTGTTAGAATAAACTACAAATTCTTAAGAAGAGATTATTTTTTTTATTTATTAGTAACATGACTCAAAAACGTACTAACTAAGCTCAGTCATAAAATACATCATATTTTAAAATTAAACAATTATTTCGGGGTCAACCCATGTCAACGTTTTCACGTCACTAATATTGTTTCAATTTTATGCGACATTGTCATGACAATAGTCAACGTACGAATAAAATAAATTCCTTTCAAAATTTTCGATCAAAGCGGCTAACTATGTCGTCATTTTTGTTATGGAATAGGTTGATGGACAAGCAAATGGGCCACCTGATGGTAAGTTGTCACCATCATCCATAGACAATGACGCTGTAACTTGTGCCTGTAGTTACACTGGCTCACTCACCCTTCTAACCGGAACACATCAATACTGAGTACTGTTGTTTGGCGGTAAAATAACTGATAAGCGGGAGGTACCTACCCAGACGGGCTTGCACAAAGACCGACCAAGTCTTTTGTAATCTGAGTCATGTAAGTTATGCTTCTCATATAATTAACACACATTGAAAATAACACAAATTGCGGTTATCGAGTTATTCTCGGGTTATCTTTAGAGAATAAAATCAGAAGTGAGATTATCCATAAAACTGTCTGAAGTTATGGACATAACTTGCAAAAGTGATTCGGTTGTTTGGATCCCCCATCTAAACAAGACCGATGTCGAGCGATGGCCGTTAAAGCAGAGTTCTTGAGTTAAGAACACTCATCGGCTAACGCGGTGTTGTATGCCCTACAACGAGTTCATCTGCAAGCTCGACTTTCATAGAGATGTATCTTCCAAAGTGGAGTACAAGCTGTACTTATAATTATATTTATGATTATTATTATTGACGACCTCTGTGGTCGAGTGGTGCGTACACCGG
Organism: Vanessa cardui; assembly: GCF_905220365.1. Classification (NCBI taxonomy): domain Eukaryota; kingdom Metazoa; phylum Arthropoda; class Insecta; order Lepidoptera; family Nymphalidae; genus Vanessa; species Vanessa cardui. The sequence goes on along the minus strand of NC_061132.1, from coordinate 13,030,956 downwards.
TTTTCATGGGTACGCCACTCCGAGGTCCCGGGTTCGATTACCGGCCGAGTCGATGAAGATTACCATTAGTTTTCTATGTTGTTTTGGGTCTGGGTGTTTGTGGTACCGTCGTTACGTCTGATTTTCCATAACACAAGTGCTTTAGCTATTTACATTCGGATCAGAGTAATGTATGTGATGTTGTTTCATATTTAAAAAAAAAAAACTAAATTAATATTATTTACGAATATTACATGGCGTTATGTCATATCTTTGATATTTCTGAATCTATGCATATAATAAAATTGGAGTGTCTGTTCATTACCCCACCGAATTCGTTCTGAGCCGAGGTGCGATCTCATAGGAGACACCCTCAGGACGAACTTTAAATCCGAACTCAGCGGCTCAACCTCAGGGCTGAGGACATTAGTACTCGCCCGGAAGTCCAGTGACGCTGTAAAGGCTAGTAGGGCATTTGGCCAACAGCAATACTTCACAAATAAAAAAAAACTTTTTATTATATTAAAATAACCGCATTATAGTGTATGTTATATGTAACACAAAGGATAATGAATGATACGTGTGCAGGGGCCAATCTTTTTTGTCATGTTTAAATTTTTAGCACTAAGACCTTTTGTAAAAATAAGCGTTTAATAATAAACATTATTATTATTATTTGTGCTCATTTCTAAGTTAATGCTATACCTTATTGGTTTTATTGTTTATTATATATTAGTTAGATAAATGTATTTTATTTCTTATCTCTACTCATTGATCATTTTTATGTATATTATAATACATATTGTGCAATGTGGTAGTGCATGATGCCAACCTATAATTTACACCTAAAATAGAACATTTGATTAAGAAATGTATTTTTTTTTAATTTATGTGATATTATATCCACTGTCGGTTATCCTACTGAAAATAAATAAAATAATCCAGATAAAACATTAAGTAGTTCAATTTATAAATTTAAAGTGCAAGTAAATCAATTTTATATTTCATCATTGAAACAAGAAATTTCAATTTACTTTACAATTTTTCATCAAGCCTGCGGCGAGCGAGGAAATGAGTGGTTAATTGTCTTTGCGAGTTGGATGTCGCCGTAATTGCTTGCTATTGTAGTTTACTGTAGAGTATTCTATAAGAATTCTTACCTATTGTTAAATAAAATCTAAAATAATTCAACTTAATAACTAGCCAAACTTGGTTTAATTCGCGCATAATTTATAAAATTTTACTTATGTCACATAACTGTCACCTTCAATTTACGCCCTTAAGGGGTGAATTTTAGGAAACAATATCATTTTTTTATTTTTATGGTATAGGTTGGCGTACGAGCATATATGCCACCTGATGGTAAGTGGTCACCATCACCCATAGACAATGACGCTGTAAGAAATATTGACTATTCCTTACATCGTCAATGTGCCACTAGCCTTGGGAACTATGATGTTATGTCCCTTGTGCCTATAGTTACACTGGCTCACTCACCCTTCAAACCGGAACACAACAGTACTGAGTACTATTAATTGACGGTAGAACTGATGAGTGGGTGGTAATTACCCGGACGGGCTTGCACAAAGCCCTACCACCAAGTATTATTGTCCTTCTCCAGGATTCTTTTACTAAATCAGTATCCGTAATAAATTCAATCAAAATCAGTTTATGTGGTGGATGGAGATTATGAGATACGTTTAACAAATAATTAAAAAAGAAGCATTTAATTTTGAACTACGATGATTACGAATGTAGTTCAACTACATAAATCTGCATGAATCATTGTACGAGAAAAAATAGTCTTGGTCATTGCAAATAGACTATTATTGGTTTTCCCCCGTTAAATGGAAGAAATCTATTGAATTAAATTGTGCACATGCGTTAATTTTAGGCAATTACATAAGGCATGATCAATAATTAATAGCGAAATAGTCAGGATGAAGGAATTCTCTGCAAGGATACACATCTGTGACTAGGCGACTGTGAAATTTGTTGTGTTATCTCACATGATTACACAGATGCGGTCGTAACTTCACTTAGTGGCAATCTACGAGTATATTGGATCTAATGGTGCGCTCATATGTGTAGTATAATTCTAATAACGCTAAGTGTATGAATACGTATGCTTCAACCCGACGATAGATGGCGCTGATTTATAATGTTACTTTTCTGAATCGCGGTGTCCAGTTATTCGAGATTATGTATTATTGCGGGTAATATTTCCATGGTCTAATCTTCAATTTAATCTCCCGGTAATACTCAGGCATAAATCTATGGTTATATATGCGCTAGAACAAAAAACCTTAATATATTGAAATCCACGCCTAATTTAGTAGGGACGGTAAGTGGATGGTAAGTGGTCAACTGGATCACGGCAATGCCAAGCATTTTTGATGGGCTTTGATGGACTCAATATATGATACCTACCTTGCATGGAGCTATACCACCAACATATGAGATCGTTAAAGATAGGCAAAATATTGAGAGTAAATAGATATATCAAATAAAATGTAATTAATTATATCAAGGGTAAGTTATAATTTTTTTTATGGTATAAGTTGGCGGACGAGTATATGGACCACCTAATGGTAAGTGGTCACCATCATTCATAGACAATGAAGCTGTAAGAAATATTAACTTTTCCTTACATCGTCAATGTGCCACCAACCTTGGGAACTAAGATGTTATGTCCCTTGTGCCTGTAGTTACACTGCCTCATTCACCCTTCAAACCGGAACACAACAATATTGAGTACTGCTATTTGGCGGTAGAATAACTGATGAGTTTTGTGGTACCTATACAGATGGGCTTGCACAAAGCCCTACCAAGTAAAGGTAACAAAATCATTAAATATTATTTATAAAACACTATTTAGTAAATAAACTATATAGTAAGTAACTTTAGGCTATATTTAACGTTCTTGCTATCATTGTAAAGCATTTGCTTGTGTTATGAATATAACATTAAATCTGAGATACGGATGTTTTTGAAAACACTCAACCTTCAAACTTTATGTTTTTAATCAATATCGAATCTTGACATTTACTAAATATAACACTACTAGCAGAATTTGCGGCTTAATTCTCGTGAAATTTATAAACCAATATCAAACCGCTGTTTTACCCTCTCAAGGGAAAGTTTTGTTTAATCCGTGGGGTTGACACCCTATAAGGAACCCGCCTGCTAAATTTCAAGTTTGAAGGTATTATAGTTTCTGAGATTTCTTAATTGATCAGCGAGAGATATTTAATTTTTTTTTAATTATTGATAACTAGCCCTGGCTTCGCGCGGGTGCAATACTGATACTAAATACATTACAGAATTTATGACATCACATTCAAATCTTATAAAGTATAATATATTCAAAACCTTCCTCTCAAATCACTCTATCTACTAAAAAAAAACCGCATCAAAATTTGTTGCGTAGTTTTAAATATTTAAGCATACTTACATAGGGACAGAGAAAGCGACTTTGTTTTATACAATGTATGATAATATTTTAACATATTTTTTATTACTGGAATGTTTAGTAATTGCGTTTTTTTTCCGCTCTTTATATACATATATACAAGTTTTTCAATTATTTGAAATCTCTAGTTTTCTAGGTGTATTTATAAATCTTTGTTGTTACGACCTTCTTTGCCCTATTGAATTTTCATTTCCGTGCCTTTTGCTCCTCAGACTTAACAAAAGAAGTCATTATAACGCAGAAAATATTAGATTGTAGGGGACGATAAAAAATATAATTAGATTTTTATATATATTTCTATTGTTAAAATAAACAAGAAGTTTGTTATATCAAAACTAATATTAGGGAGAGAAAAAATATTAAAAAAGGCTTTTTTTTTAATCTGTGTTAGTTTAGTTATCATAATACAATTCTAAAAATGTCGCATTGTATATTCTTGGTCTAATTTTTTTTGTTGTATATTATTTTCTTTATATATAAATTCCATGAAGCGAAATCAGGGTCGTTAGATAATAATAACATTTCATACAAATACATAATTACATTTCAATGAGACTAAAAATAAATGAAACAAATAGAATTGAGCTATTTTCAACAACAGTTTTCTTTATATAGTATAAAATATGTATGTATGCTTAGATCTTTAAAATTACGCAACGGATTTTGATGCGGTTGTATATAAGAGATAGAGTATTCGAGAGAATGATTTTTGCATGTAATATATATAAAACTAGCTGACCCGGCAAACTTCGTACTGCCACAATCGAAATACTTAAATAGTCCAAATGTGATGAGCATAGAAACCATTGCACGTAGCGACACTGGTGATCTAACAGTAACAATAAATAACTGATACTTACATTAAAAGCGACACTATCTATATTTTTTTCTATATTTTCAATGACACAGGAATCATGAGGTTGTGTGATAAATTACCATGTCGCTATAATTAAGTCCTTACAACATAAAGTTTGCAAAACCATTGATTGTAAACTGGCCATACCATAAGTTTTAATTTGAAACTCATTTGCAATACAAATCAATATAATATCACTAAATACAACACAGATAAATAATATAGGTGGTCAAGTTTTATTATGGTGATGTTGCTTATAATATTTTGAAAATATTGTCTGATTTATATTGCTCATAAATAGTCACGTTACAACGATTAGATACTTACATAAATTAAAATTTTAACAAAAAGAATACCGACTTCAAACGAAACAATATTTTAAAACAAACTAATATGCACTAAAAAGTAATAAAAATAATTGCGTATTCAAAATATTTATCAGTCCTCCTAAGAAAAATAAAATGAACAGCATTAGAGTACTCAAAAGTCGATTTACGATTATATTAACGTAGTTACAATTATTGTTATTGTTGTTGCTGTTATCGAGTCAGTATATTATCGTATAAAACCAAGCCAGCCAAGAGCTGACCCCGACTCCAAATATGACGACCTCCGTGGTCGGGTGGTGTCTACACCGGTTTTCATGGGTACGCCATTCCGCTTTCCCGGGTTCGATTCCCGGCCGAGTCGATGTAGATTATCATTCGTTTTCTACGTTGTCTTGGATCTGGGTGTTTGTGGTACCGTATTTACTTCTGACTTTCCATAACACAGTGCTTTAGCTACTTACATTGGGATCAGAGTAATGCATGTGATGTTGTCTCATATTTATTTATTTAATTGACCTTAGTAAAAAAACTTTGCAAAAGAGCGTATTATTATGTCGTACATCATAAGGTCACACATCATGTTGAAATGCAGCAACGAACGTAAGCACATTAAAATTTTACTAAGGACAATAACCCACCTACCGCACCCTGAAGCTGTTTAGGAGTTGCATTGATTATCATAATCGACTATGACTTGTTGTTGTTGACTTGTATTACTTGAACACGTTACGAAAGGTAACTCAAATGTCCAAATAACCCATATAAGATTCCGCCGAGTATCGCTAACGTGTTCCTCAGAATTGAAGAGTTTCGTTACTTTGGATCCCATGCTCAGAATCTAACCAAACTTTCACCCCTTAACAGATAACAGTACCCTTGAAGTATATATTTTCTACTAAAAAAAGAATCATCAAAATTGCTTGCGTGATTTTGAGTTATTTACCTATTTATCGCGCACATTCTAATGGAAATTTAAGACTTATGTGGTTTTCATATGGATACCATCATCAGAATTGGATAAAATTAAAATGGGACCACATGGGACCACAGTTTCACTGCGTGTAATGGTTTAACATCTGCGTTTTTTTGCGACTGGAAGAAATTAGTAAATTCGAGAAATAGATGTAACGAACTCATATGTAGCTCACCGCATGAACCATGTATCATATTTTTAACGACAACGTGAAATAACTCTGGATCAAGAGTTTGATCTTGAGTTTCAGCTGATATAACGTTATCAATTTGATCCGGAGTTATTTTAAGGAACTGGCAAATTAATACATTTGCATTAGGGAATCCCCTCTTTTGCTATTCAATGGAGTACATGTGGCACCTCTCCAAATATACATAATTTTACAATTAAATCTATAAGTGCTTTCAATTTTTGCCGAAAAACACGTTCTGTTATTTCATGACGATCAGTTGTCGACTGTTCTTCAAATAAATTGTTTTTAATATCATCCCACTGCGGATTATACGATTATACGATTATGTCGACCACATAAGAAATTGCGTCTTGTGCATATTCGTTCATATGCCGTGGGCAACTAATGAACGAAGATGGCAATATAGTCAATCGCCCGTTGTTATTTACATTAGCATCATTCGCTATCGCATCTTGCAAATGAATATATTCTTCGGATCTTAATTTTGCTTTGTTAACGATTAAAATTAAAACGGTCAGTTTCTATTTTGGCATACATATCAACGATGTACTGATGATATACTTTACCACATCTCGAGATATAATTTTGTGCTAGTGGACGAACCATCAATCGATACGAATAAAAATTCATGGCACTAACCTTTTTTCTGTATATTTAGACATGAAAATAAATGCACACGCTGTACGTTTAAATGTTTATTTTTTTTTTGAAAATAATAAATTGAAATTATTCGTGGATGAATGTATGAATTTTTAATTAATAATTACTTTTAATTTAATAGCACAATTCCTCGTCTGAAAAATCTCCATTAACAAAATGACCCGCCATTTATTGAATTCATTTGTTACAAAAAATGTGATAAATGTAGAACCACTTGACCGATTTTGAGTAAACTTCACATAAACCATCTACTAAATAGTCCCAACAAACCCTGAAAATTTAGTTTGGATAGTTGAGCCCGTTCTTGATTTATAAAGTGACATCGAAAAATGCCACTTATTTTTGTAGAAATATATTCGAAAAATAGACTTAGCGATGTTTTAAATAATGCAAATTCATTTTTAAATCATCAATGTTTTATTGTCTAACATCGCCAATCATAGAAAATCAATGGTAATTCTCTAATAAATTTATTTGTAAGGAAAAACAAAGATTTTTTTTTATTATATTGCTAGCATTTTTATCATACTTTCTCACCTTCTAAACCTTCCCTGGACTTCCACCAATAATTCAAGACCAAAATTAGCCAAATCGGTCCAGCCGCTCTGGAGTTTTAGCGAGACTAACGAACAGCAACTCATTTTTATATATATAGATATAAAAAAAAGCACTGATAATTTTAGAAGTTTCTAAAGTTATGTTTTAAATAATACATATTTTTGTGCTTACATTGTAAACGCTGGAAACATACGTGATAGATCACAATACTGTGAAAACATTCTATAATACATTTTGTACCAGAGTTTCACCCGTGCGAAGCGGGGGCGAGTCACTAAAATGTTATAAGTTCAATGGCCTTTAAAATATATTTCTAAGTAATTACCACTTAATAAATAAACATCGTAATGATCAACCTGCCCGTAGATGTGTCACACCTGGGCATAGACCTGATCTCCTTTTGAGTTAAAGATTTAGAGTTAGACAACGCCACGCTGCTCCAATACGGATTGGTGATACAAAAAAATTTACATATACAATCGTATACAATGTTCGCCGATTTATACATAACTTGCGACCCGCTTGGCTTCGCACGGATGCAATGCTGATACTAAATATACTATAGGTGTGTTTTTACATCACTTTCGAAACCTCTAAAATTATTAGCATTTCTCTACTATTATACATGTATTTTACAAATAAACCTTCCTTGGAGTCGAGGTGGCCCAGTGGTTAGAACGCGTGCATCTTAACCGATGATTGCGGGTTCAAACCCAGGCAAGCACCGCTGATTCATGTGCTTAATTTGTCTTTACAATTCAGCTCGTGCTCGGCGGTGAAGGAAAACATCGTGAGGAAACCTGCTTGTGACAAATTTCATAGAAGTTCTGCCACATGTGTATTTCACCAACCCGCATTGGAACAGCGTGGTGGAATATGTTCCAAACCTTCTCCTCAAAGGGAGAGGAGGCCTTTAGCCCAGCAGTGGGAATTTACATGTTGTTGTTGTTGTTGTTGTATACATAGGGACAGACAGCGGTAAGCGACTTTGATACTATGTAATGATAATGATATGATATGAGCCTCTGTACTCCGATTCAGATTCATATAAAGATTTAATTTTTTGAATAATGTTTTATGATGAAATGTAACAAGTAAAGTCACTAAGCAAATTAAAAAATATAATTTACTCCAGGCGAACACATGCCACCGAAACGTGGTGCTGTAATTAACTTTATTAATTATTTTAAATTTTCTCTCGGGAAATATGTGTGAATTTTAGTTAATCCGGAATTTTATAATGCATGCCACATTAACATACAAATTGCTTTTTCAACGGCTTAATTAAGAAAGTCTGATTACGGATTTGTTACATTTTTTTTAATACCTGGAAGCATATGGGTCAACTGATGGCATGTGGTCCCCACTTCTTTAAATTGAAGAAATGTTAATCGATCCAGATAAAAGGTTTACAGCGTGGTAACCTTTTTTCTGTTGTCTATTTGTAGCCTTCAAACCGGATCATAACAATACTAAGTATTCCTTCTCTTTTGTAGTACAGTCAGGGTAAGAAAAGGTTCGTCACCTTAAGATTTTCGTGTCCTCATTATGAGCGATAAGCAGCTTTACCGATCGAGAATATATGACACTGACAGACATGTTTTGACAATTCAGTAGAAGATATCGTATCCAATTTAAATTTGTAATGACTAATTACGACATTAAAAATATTTCATGTTGATATAAAACTAGACGCAATCCAAAGGTGTTGCACTATTTTGAACCAAGTTATCATACTATGTAAATTGAACTTTACAGGCAGTTTAGTGCTTTAGTTTCAAAAGCTACTAAGAGTTAACGACTTGGTAAAGGAATTAATTTGATAACTAATGAAGCTTTTCTCCCTCTGACTGTACATAAGTGATGGGTACATACGAGACCTACCACCATATAGGTGACAAGTTATTTTGCACTTATTCGCTTCGCATAAGTGGACACGCGCGTTCTACTGTAACGTTGTGAGTTTTTAAAACCAGTGTTTGGTTAAATATTTATGACGAACTCCGTGGTCATTGTCGTATCCGTGGTGTATTGTATACACTGGTTTTCATGGACACGTCACCCCAAGGTCCATGTAGAAAAAGTTCATTAGTTTTCTATGTTGTCTTGAGTCTAGGTGTTTGTGGTACCGTCGTTACTTCTTGTTTCCCATAACACAAGAGCTTTAGCTCCTTAAATTGGGATCTGAGTAATGTATGTGATGTTATCCAATATTTATAATTATTTAATATCATAATAATCCTGTCGGTGTTGTGAACGAAAATATTGGAGTCATTTTTATTTTTGAGTTCGCAAAACCTCTTCGTTAAATAAACATTATAAAGGTTTTGTGGATATTGTAAAATGCGGTCGAATCCTCGGACGAATTCCTTTCGCACAGAACAACCGATATCAAGAGTGAACGGGATTTACGAATGAATGAATGGCGCAGATTTATCATTCAGGTTAATGCTCAGCACTGTTGAAAACTTCTATCGTCTATAAGTTCTATCGATTTATATTTTTATACTCTGAACCCTTAGTGGTAAGGTAAATAATCCTTTGAAAGCATCCCTTTCAACCGTCAGATTATATTTATAATAGACCGAAACATGGACGATCAATCAATACCTTACGATAATACTTTGGAGTTTTCTTTTGGGTGAAATTTGTTTAATAATAGATACTTTTCGCCGTTCACCTTTGAAAATAACATTGTTAAAACATTTTTAGGATAATGCACTCAAAATATTATGTTTTTTTATATATATATGTAGGTGGTCAAGGAAATGGGCCACTGGATGGTTAGTGGTCACAACCGCCAAAGGCAGTACTCCTTCAAAATATTGGTCGTTATTTACATCGCCAATACGCAATCGACTTTGGGAAATAAGATCTTCCACCCTTTGTGTCAATACACTGGTTAAATCCCCCTTCAAATCAGAACACAAAAATATTGAGTACAGTGCAGTTTGGTGGTTGTTTATTTGATGAATGGGTATAGCTCGCGTCATGTAAAAAGAACGCTAGCAGTCAATCTGCGCACTAGACTATTTATCGGTCTATTTGGTGGTATGAGGTGCGGCGGGTCAAGCGCCGCATGCTCGCCGGTGCGCTATTGGTTCGTCAGTCGCCCTTTGCTATCCACGCTGTGTCCACGTTACGTTTGTTCTCAAAATACCATCACGCAAAAAAGTTATTATTACGAAATGGTTTTATATAGGAAAGAAAGAAATAATATTTATGACGTAAATTGTTTATTGAAGAGAGAGGATGATATTAATGCAGTTGATAATAATTTATAACAATCTATAAAATGGTGGTCCGTTTTATAGATTGGCACAAAATGGTTCGAATCTAAATATTAAAAGGTTCAAAAGATTCGGAATTTCTTACTGTCTTTCTAACTAGCGGCAAAAATAAAAGAACTGAATAAAGGCTGCCTAGGGTGTGCCTATCAATATTTAATTTGCAAACCCGCGAGCGAGGCTACTTCAAAAATAAACAAAATGCCTAGTACTTTCTTGCTCGATAGTACCCATGCGCAAGCACACCCCCTCCGCTTTGTTCCAGCGTTCTTTTTACACGACGCGGTCTATACCATGGGAACCCATACGGGCTAAATGTTAGTTTCGTTATTATATTGAGTTTTTGGAATTATTTCCGAGATTTAATTTAAGGGGTTATTTTACAATATACTAGTGTCTTACCGTGGCTTTGCCTTTTGCTTTTTTAATTGTATGTCTATTTCATATTTCAGGGCTAAACCAGAGAACCGTCTTAGACTAAATATGGTGTAAAGTCAGTTTGAAGTCCAAGTACATAAACTACATACTTATCTTTTTACTTAACACCACTTGGTTTCCCTAGAAAAACTAGAAATACTTAATATTATTTGGGAAATTGCTTGGTCTTCATATAATTTAATTATTACGTCTACTGCCATAACTAATGTCATGGCAGAAAAATAAGTTGGCGAGACCCTGAATTTATTATCGTCGCTGTCAGTTCATTTTGCTAAAACGTTCTAAAGCTAACATACCACCTCAAACCGAAAGCTATAATATACTAAAGATTTTTTTATGTAATATTTGGTTTATTGTATTGATAAAAATAATATTGGACCAAGTGGATAGAACATTAAGATTGTACTTAAAGAACGAAAGTTTCAACAGTTCGGACAACGAATGCTGATGTTTCATCTTCTATAATTTCCAAGGTCGTGGAAAACATCATTAAACCAATTACCCGCATGAAATCAGCATTTATCTGATGATAGTCTGGAATATGTGTGTGTAATCTTAGATAATACGTCACTTATGACTAAAATATATCAATAGAAGAACGTCTTACGTCCCAGAAATACCTGACCGATTCCGATCTTCGCACATTCTGCGCACACAGATTTAGCAAAATTCAGAGCGTACCAATCATTTAATCACACAGATTTAACAACATTGAACAGCTTCCATAATTGTCGACACGATACTTAGCAGTTACTAAATACTAAAGATTTTTTTTAATATAATAATTTAATTATTTTATTGACAAAAATATTACTGGTGCTAAGTTGCTATAATATTTAGATTGTAGTTAAAGAACATTAGATTAAGAAAAAGTTTCAAAGGATAGAGTCCGGTTAACAAACACTGATGTTACATCTTCTAAAATTTCCAAGGTCAGCTGTTACGGAAACCATTATGAAAGCATTCTGTCAAATGTGTACTTCCCAGAAATACCTGAACGATTCCAATCTTCTCACATTCTGCGCTCACAGGTTTAGCAAAACTAAACAGCTTAAAGTATTGTCCATACGATACTTAGCGGTTACTAGAGGTAAACTACATTGAAGTGACCTCCTCAGACACCTGAATTGATTAATAAGTTCATAATACCTAACGCTCCATAGCCTGCACTCTCTGCGTTCTTACAGGATACAATGAACGATCAATTTACTGGGCCCTCATGTAGGTTATCAAGTCGCAGCTCTCGACACCCTAATCCGAGACCCGTGTTGCTGTCAGTAAATACCAGGCTATGTGATCTTAATTGGTTCCGGCCTCGACACTGCATGATTAATTTAATTATCACCAAATATTATGAGTTAGGAAATTGTCCTGTACAAATATTTTCATCTAAAATATGTTCTAGATGCTTGATAATAATTGATTATTATTGGTACTTATCTTCATATTTATATATTATATACACCAAGTCTTGACTTATTGATTCATCATCGCCGAGCATAAACTATTAAATATAGGACCGTGAAATTTGGTGAGTAGATTCGTTTTATTGAGTGGACACCCACCAATAATGTGGTATACAAAGAGGTCTTAAATTAATGTAATATTATAAGTCAATGTAATAATATAAGTCAATAAACATATTTAGCAGGCGAGCAAAACCGCGGGCAACTGCTAGTGTTCATATTCAAATATATCAGCTAGATTTCTAATAATAATAATTATAATAACAATATTTAATTTGCTGTAAACATTATGATGACAAATTTAAGAAATGACCAAACCAAATATATTTCGTCAATAGCTGACGTCCAATAAAGTTATATTGTAATCTTTAGTTTTCGGTGTCTATAGGAAAATAAATTGATTCGACAACAATACGCTGGAAACGTTTTCAGTTTGATTTCAGCGTGAAAAAAGGTATGCCTGGAAATAGATTGATTGAGCAGCCTTCCTTTATCCTCACGGGTTTTGTTGGGTTAATCCATTTTCATTTGCTTTGTCGTTGTTGCGAGACTTTTTTTTATCGTCGCGACTAAAAATGTTTTTCTGTTGATGGCAGGTAATTTTTTCAGCTGGAACATGTGACTTTATTTTTACAACTCGACGTTTCGAACTAGTATTTATTGTTCGTGTTTCTTGTGCGGCTTCGATGTTGTTGAATTTACTGAGGATTGCTTTAACGATACAAAAACGTTAAAAGAACTGTCTTTGTTGTTACTGAGTACGTCTTGGTGCTTAGAAGTTAAAAGTTTTTTTTCTGTGAATCATGCTTCGCGTGTCTTTGATACAGAATGATTAATCCTTTAAAAAATCTTATCATTATATTAAATATGCTGATAGTTTTTATATCAAAATCATAATATACTTTAGTCGAGAAGGATTTTACAAATATATTTAAATCACCATTTTTCAAAGCTCTATTAATCGCTAAGCTAACGGTTCGAAATGTAGATTCTTCTCAGAACATCAGAAAGTAATTAATTACTCTTTTCAGACAGTTGCTAATTTTACTGTTTATGCTAAAAGCATTAAGTAGTATTTCAACTTATCTAAATTTATTTTTATATCAAAGCAAATTAATACTGAAATGATATCCATTTATCAAGAATTTTAAGAAGTCTGGATTACAACACTTAGTGTCTGTTTATGACTTAAGGACCACTTACCATCGGGCGCCTTGTCTGATTTTCTAAATAAAAAGTAAAATTAGGTTAGCAAAACTTGAGCTATGTTCAACTTGATCTTACACATTTTTTGGTAAGTCCGTTTTACCGATTTAATTCATTTGTTTGGGGATCAGCTCATTGTTACATTCTTTGGTGTTTATTGTTGAATTCTTTCAGAGAGAGGAAGTTTTATTAGGCTTTCCACTTTACTCGAGTGACCGTAAACATCAGCCACAATCTGCTGATAAAACACGCGTCGAGTATTTGGTAAATGTTTCAATTATCTCAACCGACTTTTACTTGGCTACTAATTTTTAATGTTAGAGTTATAACAACAGGCAAAAAAGTTAAAAGTTATGTGATGAATAATTAAATCAAATCGAATCAAATCAAAATAAACTTTATTCAAGTAGGCCTTCACAAGCACTTTTGAATCGTCATTTTACAATTAAGTAAAGATACCACCGGTTCGGAAAGTAGAAGTAGGCAAGGAATTCAGTAGTTACTCTTTTGTAACATTTAAAAAATACAAAGTCATGTTAGTTAAATACAATTATTTAAATTAATATATCCTGCTTGGAAGTCAACAGGTTTTAACTCCACGCTTTTTTATCATCTATAAAATCTTGTATCGAATAATATGCTTTTTCTACCAATGTATTTTTGACAAACGATTTGAATTTACTAAACGGCAAAGTTAAAAATGTCTCCGGAATTTTACTATAGAAACGGATACCCTGTCCCAAGAAGGACTTATTGACTTTGCGGAGTCGGAAACTTGGGAGTCGGAATTAGGAAAGAGAGATTTAGTACCTGGCAACAGGATGTGTAGAATGAGTTGAGAGGTATTGGTATAACAATACCACATTATTTTCAGAGGAATACTGTCGTAGTATATCTATAATGCCGTTAATCTACCTAAACTCAATTATGGGCTATCAGCAAAAAACGCTGTAAAAATGTAAAATGTAACTTATCGATAATAAGACCATAAAATTATTTCCAAAATTAATCAAGATATCAAAAAATGGCAAATATATGACGATAGATTTTTTTCTCATATTAATATGCGATCAAAATATGGCAGTTGGAAATCGAACAGATGTCAGTTAACGGCATTTTAGTTACACCACGACGGAATATCCAATTTTAGAAATTGTCATAATATAACCTCATTTTTTTTTTGTTTTTCGAACTCGTTACTTCTGCACTGTACCGCTGTGTAGCAAAACCAGTCTCTCCATCTTATGTAACAATACTAGTAGGCTTGGTTGGAAAGCGGTAGTCCAGTTGGTGTAGTGTTTTAAATAGTTTGTTTTGTGATATTTGTAAATCTTTAAAATTAGTTTTGTGTGCAGATCCCCATACTTCTATTAAATATTCAAGTGAGGGTTTAGCTAATGAGTTATAAATAATAGTTCGAACTTTATATGGAATACATCGGACACAACTGCGTAAATCTCCAGTCAGTGATGTTATTTTAGTTTGCAAATAATCTAAATGAGGTTGCCATGATAGTTTGGAATCTAAGAGTAAACCAAGATACTTTTCTGTTTCTGATTTTTTAAGTTTAATATTTATTTTATGGCTAGGAATTCATAATTAGGGATTTTTTTATTTTGAGCAGTAAAGGTTTGAGGTTTTCGTAACATTTATACTCAATAAATTGCATTGAAACCATTCATTTAGTATATTTATACTTGTGCGTTCAATATTATCTCATGTATTGAGTCTCCAAAAAAGAACAGACATGTGTCATCTGCGTATATTGACACTTCTCCGTGTAATCCTAAATTACCAATATCGTTAATGTAGATTAAGAATAATAGAGGGCCTAGGATTGGCCCCTGAGGTATACCGCAATTGATATTACATGAACTGCTTTTGAATTTTCAATTTTTACTATTTGCTGTCTGTTCGTTCAATATGACTTAAGGACGCTAAAAGCTGATCCAAATACACCTATTTTTTGCAATTTATGAAGCAAGATATTATGTGAGACGAAATTATGTGAAATATTATGTGAAACTCTTGAGAAATATGTACTGCAAGACCACCGTTGAACTGTCAGGATTGAAAGAAATCAATAAAATCTTCCCAATCCAATTATCTCGTCCAAAAACTTGTGTTATTTTAAGTCGAAAGTAAAGACAAAGTGCTCGTATATCCACGTAACACGAACTGCACTCAAAGGACATAGGAAAATTTTAACCTTTCGTAATATAAAAGGAAATCTAAAAGCGCTTTTTAAAGGCGCAGTTAAAGCTCTTTGTTCCGGTTAAGTCAATTTTCACGTTTTACTTTCAGTACAAGCAATAATAAACCTAATGCTGTAAGCATTTGGTACTGAAATCGTATATCATACTAATTCCATTGTAAGTTATACGCGATCTTTGACATGATTATAGCATTGTACTCTTTATTTTTAGTGTGAAAAGAAATAAAGTTCTTGACAATATACCGCTTATTTCATAAACACTTAGCTTTGCTGAGGTAATTGAAAAACTAATGACTGAAAAAACTATTGTTAGTACTGCGTTTAAATGTATATAGGCCTTATATTTACATCATGTATGTATGTTATTCTGCGTTAGAAATATCTAAAACGTCGTTTTTTTGGGGTTTTTTAGAAGTGAATTGAAACATATCGCTGAATTATTCAATCGGCGAGAATAATTTAAAGAAACAATAATAAAAATAGTTTATATCTAGCATAACTAAAAAGAGACAGAAGTACCACAAAATTTTCTTGAAAAATATAGTATTAAAAATCAGACGTATGTTGAAATGAACCCTTCAGCAATCACACACACCGATTTCGCAAAGAAAAAAAACTTGAGAAAGTTGGTATTTTAAAATTTTCAATACGAAAGAATATGAATTTTTAGTTACGCCGAGAATCTGCCAATCAGCTCAACTACACACGACCAAATTGAATACAACCATGGATTATAAAACTATTCTATTGAACGAGCTTTCAATCTTTTTCGAATATAGAATTTTAAATAGAACGCTGGAGCGCGAAGCGACCCGCCACGCGTCTGCGATCTCTCCTGTGCAAACATATTTTCACATATAACTCAGTGGTGGAATATGTTCCAAACCCTCTCCTTAAAGGAAGAGGCCTTATCCCAGCAGTGGGAAATTTACAGGCTGTTACTTTACTTTACTTGATTAATTTATCTTTCTTCATAATATAATTGACTACTTAAATCTACTTTTACATTTACATTTTACTTCCAAAGTTCTGATCGTTGACATCCAAAAGATAATTTTGTCGTGCTTCTTTTATTTTAATAGCGTAGGCCGATTTTTGTCCCAGTGATTATGGGGGATAGCTGCACATAAAAACAACAATGGCCTCATTTTGAAAAGTTCAAGCAAATGTATAAAAATAAAGATGATCTTGATTCTGATTTAACAAAGGTTAAATATTAGAGAGCGGAAAAAGTTGCTTACGGTTTGAAGCTATTACTAAAAACTTAAAAATTAAAGAAAAATGTTATAAAAGAATTGAAGAGTATTCTTCAATTCTTTTGAATATCCACTAGTTCATAATGAATGTCATAGATTATTTGAGCTCTCAACCAATGAACTTATTGCGTCTATTCGATATGAAATAAAATTTGTGTAACTTTATTCCTATTGTGGCTGGAAAGGATCATACAAAAGATACATCAATTTAATTAACATTTTATATTTTAATGCAGTGTAGCATGCCTCTTTAGTAGTAGGCACAGGAGTAACAGGTTTCGAGCACAGCTGATTCAATGGACATTATCAATGAATAAAAGTAGAAAAGCGACAATTGTTTTGGTTATTATTTATATGGAAATTGATGCAATAATGACTATTATACATTCATTTTCCCTTTCAAATTAAAATTATGTCATTTGAATTATACCATTTATATGTTTGTTCGATTATGTTTTGGATTCAACCCATATTCAGTTTGCATGATAATATTGCTGGAGTCCAATATAAAAATAGGGGAACAGGCTTTTGAGAAAACCTGACGATAAAACTCTAAAACGAGATTGTAAGTCATCCTCTTTATATTGTTCATTTGTAAATGAATAACATGTTAGTGTAACCATAACGCGCATATTTTCTGAATAAAAGAATAATAAACTTAAATACTTATAAAAACTTCCTATGACAATTTCCGGCTACCGTACTTTCAAAGTTTTTAATACTTGCTTTAAAACAATAAGGAATTCTTAGATTTTTTTTATGTTTTTAAATATGACTTTGAATTTGACGACCTCCGTGGTCAAGTGGTGTGTACACCAGTTTTCATGGATGCGCCCCTCCGAGGTCCCGGGTTCGATTCCCGGCTGAGTCGATGTAGATTATCATTAGTTTTCTATATTGTCTTGGGTCTGGATGTTGGTAACGTCGTAACTTCTGATTTTCCATAACACAACTGCTTTAGCTACTTACATTGGGATCAGAATAATACATGTGATGTTGTCTCATATTTAAAAAAAATGGTTGTGGATTGAGGAAATATACTGATAACTTGAGCACTGGATGTGTGAGCAGTAATGGGCATTTTCATTTTAGAATATTTGAACAAAAATTATTATTATTTATTTTATTTCAGTCAATGGTCAATGTGTGTAATAATAAAAGGAAAAGTGATAACACAGGAAAAAATATTTATGTTTGGTTTTCATACGACGCTACCCTGCAAAATCAACAAAATCGAAAAGAGAAACGGGCGGTGTTTTCACAATAAAAGGCTATTGACCTATTAATTTGGTTTCTGTTCAATAGATTTCGTCTTTGTGCCATTCATCCATAGAAATTGGAGGTTTTCTTTTGACACATAAATCGATTACCTCGTCTTTGAAATAAAAAAAAACTTTCAATAAGTCGACAACTCTAACTAAATAACTCAATAGGTCAGTATATATATACTTGGTGGTAGGGCTTAGTGTACGCCCGTCTGGGTAGTTTAGGTTTTCCATTCATTGGATATTCTACCGCTAAACAACACAGTACTTAGCGTTGTTTTGTTCCGGTTTGAACGGTGAGTGTGCCAGTGTAACTACAGTCACAAAGGACATAACACCTTGGTTCCCAAGGTTGGTGGCGCATTGGCGATGTGAAGAATGGTTAATGTTTCTTATAGCGCAATTGTCTATGGGTAGTGGTGACCACTTCCTATCAGATGATCGATATGCTCGTCCACCAACCTATAGCATAAAAAAACACGAGAACGTCCGTGCAGACAATTGGCTGAAATACCAGTATTTGAGTTAGAAGTCCGCTGCAGAGATAAATTACGTTATATAATCTAATCAAACTATTAAAACATACAGCGCTGGATCGCTTATAGAGAATAGTTTGCTCGTGATCATTACATCCTCAGCGCCGGTAATTGTTAATGTTCCTTAACTTTCCGATCAACATAATATCTTTGAACATTTGTTCCTATTTTGATATTACAATAGTATTGACTAGGCATTTAAAATAAATTAAACCACCCTAATTTTAGGTAGCAGTGTGCAGTTCAGTTCAGCTGAGGAGGTTGTTTATTGGGAATGTCATATTTAGTAAACATATTTATTATATTGTAAGGAGCATTAGTGTGACTTTCCGAACGTTATACGTTAAGCTATCAAATGTTTTTTATATTCACTTTTTTTTGGTGGGACGCAGCGCTAAATACGGTCAGGTCAGAAATTGATTGAAGTAGTTTTTTTATGAATGATTATTATTTAATATTATTGTGATAACTTTAGAAGTAATTTTGTTTTGTAATAATATGGTAAGCAAGTAAGTATAAAATAATCTTTATTAGGTAGTCGTGGAAAGTCTGAAATGTTAGTAAGAAATATTTATTCACTGACTTCAAAACTTTTTAAATTGTGTAGGCAAAGATAAGGTTTCTTCATTGCGGTTGAAGATTCTGTAGTAAAGTAATATCTTGTGCAGGAAATGCTTTAGTTGCGGAGCGAGAGAGATAGTTAATATAAATAACTACTAGTTAGACTGGGATGGATTGATAATTCGATAAAAATCGTTCCTAGCTTACAGAAATTCATCAGATAAAATACTTAAATCTCAAAAGCTCTTGACTGAGGTGTCTTGATACTTGATTCGATAACCTCTTAACATGAGAGCTTATTATATTCATAATCCACCTCTAGAAACATGGGAGAGATGTTTTTGTCCAAGGTAGATAAAGGTTGGTTAAAGCCGAGATGGCCCAGTGGTTAGAACGCGTGCATCTTAACCGATCATTACGGTTTCAAACCCAGGCATGTAACACTGAATATTCATGTGCTTAATTTGTGTTTATAATTCATCTCGTGCTCACCGTTGAAGAAAAATTCAGACAAATGTGCATTTCACCAACCCGCATTGGAACATATTCCAAACCTTCTATACAAAGGGCAAAATTTATAGCCTGCTGTGGTCGTTGTTAGATAAAGGCTGTATCGACATTGACTATTAAAGTTTGGACCTTATTAGGTATTATTCAGCTAAGATACTCTGTATGCGTAAATGAATTTCAAATGTAATCAATTTACGGCTTCGAGGCGTTGCCGAGAACATATTTTTCAGACGCGTTCAATAATTAATCCCTTCAACAATATTAATTAATACATGTCTGTCGACCGATCTATCAGTCTCTCGTACAGACATTAGCCACATTCCGAATCATTTGTTTCATTAACAAAATAACATTTCGAATTATTCTGTACAACCTTAAATATAAGCTGTAGAGCTTGAAACAGAATCAAATAATCTGTTTCAAGTATTGTTTTGCTGTTTTGGAATTATTCTGTATTGTTATTGTGATTTTGGAGGTGAAATACTCGGTTACACTTAAAATGTAAGCAGGTCGAGATGTCGGAGTTTTTCTTAAGTTTTTTCCTAAGCAGCTTGGATTAAGAAAAAACTAAGATTCCTTTACGCATCACTACATAGTATAAAACAAAGTAGCTTTCTCTGTCCCTATGTCCCTTTGTATGCTTAAATCTTTAAAACTACGTAACGGATTTTGATGCGGTTTTTTTAATAGATAGAGTGATTCGAGAGGAAGGTTTTTGTATATATTATATGGACAATATAGTAAAGAAACACTAATAACTTTAGATGTTTATACTGTAATGTCGTAAATAAACAAATTCGGTAGTATATTTAGTATGAGTATTGCACCCGTGCGAAGCCGGTGCGGATCGCTTGTTTGTATATATTGTATAGTCTGTGTTGAAAGGGTTAATAAATAACAAGAACTAAAAGCTTGATAGCATAAAACGGCTTTCATTTCGAATTTAAAATAAAGATTTGTATACAGTCCGTAGCCTTATTTATAAGCTTCCTTTAAATCAGTGTAATTCATCCCTCTCAAATTTTGTTGTCCCCTGCCAAAAACGTTTAATAACTTCGGTTTATAAGTCCTTCGTTAGTTGGAGACGTATTGGACCCGTGCCAAGATGGAAGGTGTCTGGAGGCGACTCGGAAATTTTGTTTCGTCCAATTTCGCCGATTCCATTGTATATTTTCTTAATAAATTTCACAAGCAAATTCATTACGAAACGGTCCATTGTGAAGGATAGTAATTGAATATGAATGGCCTTAATGAATTTGTGCAGATACTCCAAGATTACAATAATTATTCTAATATTTATTTGATAAATATTAATCGACTCTATAAGACTTTAGTTACATAACAAAGTAAAATAATCAGTCTTCGCTTCTATTGACTTTGGTAACTATGCTCGAAAGATCTAACGATTGTTGTATTGTCGCGTTTCGGTTTAAAGGGCGAAAGGGTCAGTCTAACTACAGGCAAAAGGGACATACCTACTTAGTTTCCAAGACATTGATTACTTTGATAGAAATGGTATTAATCATTGTATGTATATGATAAGTAATGATAAGCTTTGCTGAAACGGAAACTTTGCATTACAGCAGCCAATAAATATTTCCTCGTAATTCCACAAATATTTTTAAGTTTGCCTATTCATAAATTCAGTAGGATTCATGGTCATTGGTATTTCTGACAAGATATCTAAATTAGCCAAAAGTTTAAAATTTGTCAATTTTTGCCATCCCATGCATCAATAGATTAGCTATTTTTCTTGCACCTGACTCTTTCTACAACGATAGAGTACCTGTGTTTGAACAAATCAATCAGAATAATATAATGTATTCATCATGACTCTAGGACATTCCGCTGAAACTCTGAATTTGTAGTTTCTTATTAATAACGTGAAGATAGAACTGTTAAACGTTCTCTTTGCATTTCCGAGCGCGGTATCAAAAATTCAACCAACTAGTTCTGTGTTTTGATAAAGTTTGCCGCTCAACTTATGTCGTGAAGTTTATCTCTCGTCGTGATGAATTTCAACATGCTATTTTTAAGTGAGGAGTTATGAATTTATAATGCGCTGTTATGCATGTATGAGTAGCATATGTAATGAATGCTCACCAAGATTATTAACTATGTATCAGAATTACAAAATGCCTGCATTTATTCTCATATATTGATAGTGTATGCCGATTTTTATCCCAGTGATTGTGGGACGATAGCTTTACATAGATTTTCAAAATAATAAAATTATTTATTGCGTTTTACTAAATTGTTATGATTAATGAATATTAAAGAGCGGGAAAGTTACTGATTAGAGAGCGGTACTATAGCCGTATAAGAAAGAAATGGAAAAACGTAAAAATGAAAGAATTTTTTTATCGACAAACTCCAATTCTTTTGAATAAACGCGAAGTTTTGCGGGATAACCAATAGTCCATAATGAATGTCATACATTACTCAAGCTCTCCACCGATGCTATCAATTTGATGTCAAATATTGTGTATGTATCTGAATTTCTCTTGAAGCTGGAACAGATTAGCAGATATATCGATTTAAGCAACATTTGAAATTTTAATGCAGTGTAATATGCCCCTTTAGCAGTAGTATCTTGGCGGTAGGGCCACCCAGACGGGCCCTACCAATCACTCATCAGTTATTCTACCGCCAAACAGCAGTACTCGGTATTGTTGTGTTCCGGTTTGAAGATTGAGTGAGCCAGTGTAACGACGTGTACAAGGGACATAACATAGTTAACATACAAAAAACTAAGATAACATCTTTGTTCCCAAGGTTGGTAACGCATGTCTAGTTAATATTGCTTAGACCGTCTTTGTCTATGGGTGATGGTGACCCTGGGTGGGATGCGAGTAGCCGAAGATCGATCACAGTGGCGTGCTATTGGAGAGGCGTATGTCGAGCAGTGGACGAAAAAAGGCTGTTGTTGATAATGATGATGGTGACCACTTACCATCAAGTAGCCCATGCTTGTTCGCCAACCGATACAATAAAAAAGGCACTTTTTACCGTTACGAATTTACAGGTTACGAGCACAGATTTAAATTTCATTAGCACTAAATTTTTAAATACTTGTTCTTTACTTATAAAAAAAAAATACAAAACATATTCTACAGGTCACGATTTTGCCTTTAAATCGGCGATTCATACTTTCCAAAGGTGCTTTATTGTGTATTTCTTGCACAATCATCAACAAAGCTACACCTTATTACTAGAATAGAAAAGCGAAAAATAGAGATTTTATTTGCAATTTGCGTAATCTTCGTTTGAGATTTACTTGTTAATCTCTCTTCAGACGGTTAAAATTTTAATTAATCCGTTAAACGACTCAAATCGATCGGTGTGAACTGGCTTTAATAAATTCAAATGTCGAGATGAAATAACGGAACTAAGTAAATTGATTATAAATAGATCTAAGGATAAACGAATCAACATAAAGGATTATTACACTAGGATTGAGTGGCTCAAATGTCTAGTCACATGGCCAATATTACCAACTATTGGATCAAATTGTTTTTTTTTTGTTTCATGGATTCCATTATATCGAAGAATAAACGAATCCACATAATGTATTGTTAAAGTTTACTATTGGCTAAAATATCTAGTCACATGGCCAATATTACCAACTATTGGATCAAATTGATTTTTTGTGTCATTGTTTCAATTAGATCGAAGAATAAACGAATCCAACTAATGTACTGTTATATTCTAGGATTGGGTCAAATGTCTAGTCACATGGCCAATATTACCAACTATTGGATCAAATTGATTTTTTGTGTCATTGTTTCAATTAGATCGAAGAATAAACGAATCCAAATAATGTACTGTTATATTCTAGGATTGGCTCAAATGTCTAGTCACATGGCCAATGTTACCAACTATTGGTTCAATTTCTTTTTCTATTTTTGTTTCAATTAGATCGAAGAATAAACTAATCAATATAATGTACTGTCAAGGATTGGTTCAAATGTCTAGTCGCATGGCCAATATTACGAACTATTGGATCAAATTCCTTTTATATTTTTTAACATTGTTACACTTTTTTTATCGTAATCATATTTGTTATTTCGGTATGTTGTTGAGTGAAATACAAAACCGTGCATGATTTATGCTACGTCATACTTCATTAAATGAAGGTTGTTTTTTTGGGATATTTTCATAAGCGTCGAATGAAAATTGATGAATGTTTCTGTATTGTACATTTTTGTTTGCACTTTTATTTTATTTTTAATTGTATATTTGTTGATTAATCTTATCCATCGGAACGGGGTTTATTATTTACGAAAAAATCGCTGATACTACAATTTGTCTTTAACATTCCATCTAGACACATATATACATTTGTCTTTTTGACAAAAAATATATATATTTTAGATCAATGTAATAATAACCTCACAACTTTATTTTCGTTTATAATTGGTGGTAGGGCTTTGTGCAAGCCCGTCTGGGTAGGTACCAACCACTCATCAGTTATTCTACCGCCAAATAACAGTACTCAGTATTGTTGTGTTCCGGTTTGAAGGGTGAGTGAGCCAGTGTAACTACAGGCACAAGGAACATAACATCTTAGTTCCCAAGGTAGTTCGCACATTGAGGATGTAAGGAATAGTTAATATTTCTTAAAGCATCAATGTCTATGGGTGTTGGTGACCACTTAACATTAGGTGGCCCATATGCTCTTCCGCCAACCTTTACTATAAAAAAAGTTTGTCATTGGTGTTTAAACTTTAGATATATTTAGAAGTATACAGATAATGTAATAATGAACAATAAAACCAACGGTATCTTTCTTTTTTATATAGAGATATAGATAAAAGGAAGACAGATTCAAACAGAAATAAATCGTAATAACAGAGATGTAATCTCGATCCTCATAAAGCCTTTTATATTAATCCCCAACGGCCTCTCGAAAGGCTCATAATCACAGAAAGAAGAAACTACGTAGACAAAGATAAAAGAAATATTCCAAGGACGCCATTAATATTATTTTTTCGTTATTTTTGACAAGCAAACCATAAATACACGAATTTTCTCGGATAAATTTTTGTGTAACAATTGGCCTGATTACAGAAGAAGTAGATTTTGGTGACAATTATGATTAAATTGTTTTTAACTATGGACTTAATTTTGGACTAGTTATGTATAAATACACTAGTCAGCAAATCTTCTTCTTAGCAGCGTTATTCCAGAAGTTATTTTCAATAAGATTTGTGGATAGACGTGTCATTATTTTATCATTTATGGTGATTTATTCACCTGTTCTCCGGCGTAGCACGAAGTGAATTGGAATCACAAATTACACCTGAAAAATTCAGTGCAAGCGTCTGAGACGGTGACTTGCTCTAGTTCTGGTGCTTGTACCCAGCATTAAATATATTTAATTACTGTATTAAATTACTAGTGCTTTTAGCATTTTTAAATCGTCTAAAAGTGAAGCTTGCTTGACTTTGAATCCGAAGAACGCCTATTCAGTCATCATGTACTGCTGAATATAAATATTTATGTCATAATCAAAAAACGCCTGTATGTTAGCTGCGCTTCTTAACAGTTTCCGGTTGCCTCTTTGGGCGAATTAGCAAAAAACGCCTATAAGTTAACTGCGCTTCTTAATACTTTCCGGTTGTATCTTTAGGCGAAGCAAGTTTGACATAACCTATTCTTTTCTCTCTTCTTCTCTGTATCTTTGGTATTTGTGCGGTTTCATGATGACTGGTTTGGTCTTCGTATCAAAAAAATAAACCCATTTTCGCACTTATAATATTAGCTACGATATCAATAACTTACTGCCTTATTCATCTCTAACCTCCAGTCAGGTTAATGACAGTTTTTGAATTTCAAAATTCAACCAATCTCGAGTTCTCTCACAACGCTATGCACGCAAAACGAGTCAATACTGGATAAATCTTCAGTCATGTCGCGAGACAGTAGAGAGTACTCTCTCTACGTTGGTTTGCGTAATATTTAAGTGCAAACGTATGTATTGTTTGCACTTGAATATTTGCTACGAAGGGTTGGCTTTGAAGTTGGATTCCGTGGCCTAAATTAGGACAGGAAGGAAATAATAGGAAATAATGAATTATCGCGTTAGTAAATTGAGCAAAAACATCATTTGATCGTCATCTCTTTTACGGTTATTGCACGGATGCAATACATATACTAAATATTCTACAGGATATGTTTATATACGAAATCACATTAGAAACTTAAAATTATCAGTGTTTCATTACTTTATTATCCATGTATTATATACAAAAACCTTCCTCTCGAATAACTCTATTAATAAAAAATGGATTAGAATTTTGCGTCATTTTAAAGATCTAAGCATACATAGATAGCAGGAAGCGACTTTGTTTTATACTATGTCATGATGATGTATTATAACTATCTGTTATTTAAAACACACACACACACAAACACTCACAGTCGTCTTTTTTAAGAAATAAGTAACTATTTTGGTTATTTTCAATATATGTCTATATTTTTTCCTTTTTTGGCGCGTGTCCAATAAATATTGTTATGAAAATTCACGCGATGCTCCGGTAATTATATGTCAGGTTTTTTAAAGCGAATGACAGGTGAGATGGGCGATATTTATTGTGGCGAATTTCGTGTAGTAAATATTACGAACGGGTTTTCGAAAAGTGAAATTATTATTTTTGAGCAATTTTATTTTATTTATATAGAACACGATAGTGAATTAATGAAGTAAAGTGTAAATAATAATAATAGTTCAAAATCAAAATGACGTTCGACTTTAGTCAGTTTGAACATTTCACATGTCAGATACAAATTGAATCGTTACAGAACACTGACTGACAGCAATACGACGCAGACGTATAGAACGACACAACTTAGATGTAGCGTCGGCAGTAATCGATTTTATTGAATTATAAAATCGATTACTGCCGATTTACACAACCAATGGAAACAGCTCTCTATCGCGCCATTCGACGCTATTCGTCGCTATAGATTCTCGCGTCAGTTCAAGTGCAAGTAAATCGACGTGTCAAATTGACGAGTATATTAGTTCATATGATATTAGTTCATATGTTATTACGTTTGCGTAAATATCATATTCACATAAGAAATAAATATTGAAGATTTGGGATAGCGTACTTAATTCGGATGTGATCGGTTTTACGAATTTTGCCGATGCTACATCTGAGTTGTGTCGTACATACCTAATTCAATGGCAGGAGGAGTAAGGATACCCAACCTCAGATCTACAAGTGCACATATTCCTAACGATTTCTAACTAGCTCTGTCATATTACGCACTAAAAATAGTTCTTAATAATAAATATTGGATAACACCACCTACATTACTCTGATCACAATGTAAGCAGCTAAAGTATGTGTGTTATGGAAAATAACGATGGTACCACAAACATCCAGACCCTAGACAACATAGAAAACTAATGAGCTTTCTATATTGACTCAGCTGGAGATAGAGCCTGGAACCTCGGAGTGGCGTACCCATGAAATCCGTTGTACACACTAGTCGAGGTCATCTGAATTGATAATTAATAATATATATATATATATCTTTATTTATAATACAATACTATTCTAATGGATTGCTTTATGTGTACCAGATTTCCCTTGGAAATTTCATTGAAATCCAAAACATTTATTTCACGAACCCATAGTGAATACGATAGTTATTTTAGATCGTTAACAATTTCTAGTTAAATCAAGGCTGTGTTTCATAAATTTAATAATAATAATAATGCCATTTTCAAAATATATACATAGTAACAGTAACAGCCTGTAAATTTACCACTGCTGGGTTAAGGCCTCGTCTCTTTTTGAGGAAAAGGTTTGGAATATATTCGACCATATCAAGTTGGATACATATGTGAAAGAATTTCTTTAAATTTTGACACATGCAGGTTTTACCATGATGTTTTCCTTCACCGTTGAGTACGAGATGAATCATAAACACAAATTAAGCACATGAAAATTCAGTGGTGCTTGCCTGGGTTTGAATCCGCAGTCATCAGTTATAATGCAAGCGTTCTAACTATTGGACCATCTCTGCTCCATTTCAATAAAATGTCACATTCAACTATATCTATATTTTGGACGCCATGTTCTAAATAAAGATATAATTAAATTTGGCCTTATTTATCTGCGATGCTAATACTACCTGCCCTAATTACATTTAATATTTCCATAAACGAGTTTGTAGTTCAAAATTAACTACTAAAATAGCTGAAATATGCAAAGCACTTAATTAGTTACCGCGATTTATATTAGACGAACCACCGGTTTAAATATGTTGCCTTTGAAATGTGGCAAACGGATTTCGAAACTTAAATTAGTGTTAATAATTTCCTAATGAACATTTTTTTTCAATAAAATGTTAAATTAAACTATATCTATATTTTGGACGCCATGTTCTAAATAAAGATATAATTAAATTCGGCCTTATATATTGCGATGCTAATACTACCTGCCCTAATTACATTTAATATTTCCATAAACGAGTTCGCAGTTCAAAATTAACTACTAAAATAGCTGAAATATGCAAAGCACTTATTTAGTTACCGCGATTTATATTAGACGAACCACCGGTTTAAATATGTTGCCTTTGAAATGTGGCAAACGGATTTCGAAACTTAAATTAGTGTTAATAATTTCCTAATGAACATTTTTTTTTTGTTTACAATGAATTGCAGTTTTTAATTTGGCGCCAAATGATGAAACCTAATTTTAAAAAACTTTTTTTAATTTCAAATAGTAGGTGTACTAGTTCAGTTAAAATTGGAGTTTTTCGAAAATGTTTTGCTTTAATGAATTGTGACTATTGTACTTATTTTATCTAAAATTAATTATTTGTTAGTTTCTAATGTTTTTTTTTTACATTTTAGGTTGGCGGACGAACATATGGGCCACCTGATAGTAAGTGGTCACCATCACCCATAGACAATGAAGCTGTAAGAAATATTAACTATTCCTTACGTCGACAATGTGCCACCTACCTTGGGAACTAAGATGTTATGTCCCTTGTGCCTGTAGTTACACTGGCTCACTCACCCTTCAAACCGGAACACAACAATACTGAGTATTATTATTTGGCGGTAGAATATTGCTATATAAGGACTCTTTTCTATCAAATATTTAAAAATTAAAAATGTCTGATGCTGATAAAATATCAGTACTAAAACAATACAAATATTGTATAATATAATGTAAAGTATTTTTCTCGTTAAATTTTTGTATGTTTTTGGTTTTTTAACATTAATTACCAACGTTATTCCAAAGTATGTTGAGTATGTGAAAAATGGATTTGAGAAATTTAATATTTATCGCGTAACTATGGTAAAGTAACTGTTGTTCATTAATACTCAATTAAATTATAGGACAATAAATTTGAATTGAATAGTTATTGCATAATAATTACCTTTTGTATCATATGGAAACTATAAATAAACAAACGCATGCATGCATGTCGCATTGATTTAAATATTAATGTACAGTGACCATACCGACGCCATGATGTATGAAACTTTTAGAACAACAGCCTGTAAATTTCCCACTGCTGGGTTAATGCCACCTCTACTTTTTAAGGAAAAAATTCGGAACATATTCCACCACGCTGTTCCTAAGCGGGTTGCATATGTGGCAGAATTTCTATGAATTTAGACGATGGTTTCCTCACGATGTTTTTAAGATGTACGCGATCTGACCACTAGGCCATCACGAAATAAAACTTTTATATATTTCAATTATTTTTAAAGAATTTGTGTTTACGAATACGACTCTAGAAGAGGTCACCTGTGCGAGCTGAAACACGGTCCAGTATACGCTGGGGACGTGCTTAGTTTGAAATACTGAAAGGTTAGACGAGATATCTCTCAACGGAGTATGTTCCGACGTGGAAGGTCGTAGCCCTCTTTTTATGTGACCTTAAAGTTAAAGAAGAAATCCGCCGAGCGGTAACAGGTTGAATCGTCGGAAATAATGTATACGTCGACTCAGTCCTTTCAGAATCTTGACGCCCGGGTTTTAAAAAACAGAGATTAACTCGTAGGGTTATATCCTATTGCAGATGGCTCTCAGGAAGATAGAGCTAGGATTCTGTTGTAGCATCGTAGGTACTAGCGAGTGTAGGGAGTTAGGTCACCCTCATCCTTAGAGAAGAGCTAACAACAACAAGAACAGCCTGTAAATTCCCACTGCTGAAGGCTTCCTCTCCCTTTGAGGAGAAGGTTTGGAACATATTCCACCACACTGTTCCAATGCGGATTTGTGGATTACACATATGGCACAATTTCTATGAATTTAAATAAAACTAGTTATACAGGATTTGAATCGCGTATATTAATTATTTTTGGCATCCCGACGTTTCGAGCACTTTACAGCGTTCGTGGTCACGGGTAGACTAAGGTGGCATTTGTCTGTTTGAGGAACAAAGAAATATTATTTACAACTACGGCTTCTGCGTTGCTGGCGAGGCACGGGCAGCTTGTTTTGGTGGAGTGCAAGCTTGACCTGACGTAGCTCGTCCTCTAGGTGTTCAGCATCGCAGAGATGGTGGGCTCTCTGAAACAAAGATTTGCCAACGGTAGCTAACTGACTAGGGTGGTGGTGCGAGTCACCATTGAGGTATTTGTTGGTGTGTGTGGGTTTCCTATAAACTGTGTGACTTAATGTATTGTCAGGATTCTTGATAATAAGGATGTCAAGGAAAGCTAAAGAATTATTTGCCTCTAATTCCATAGTAAATTGAATGTTTTTATTTATAGAATTAAGATGTACTAAAAATGCAGATGATGCAAGACCTAAAGATACAGTCAGTGCCTTCTGCGTGCAACCGGAACGTTATTCAAGATACCAATTGAGAAATCGTTGGCGGTAGTTGTAAATAATATTTCTTTGTTCCTCAAATAGACAAATGCCACCTTAGTCTACCCGTGACCACGAACGCTGTAAAGTGCTCGAAACGTCGGGATGCCAAAAATAATTAATATACGCGATTCAAATCCGGTATAACTAGTTTTATTTAAATGTGTAATAATCGCGAAAATTTAAGACAACACTAATTTCTATGAAATTTGTCACATGCAGGTTTCATCACGATGTTTTCCTTATGATTAAGTACATGAATCAGCGGTGCTCGCCGGGGTTTGAACCCGCAATAATCAGTTAAGATGCACGCGTTCTAACCAGTGGGCCATCTCGACTCAAGAAGTTCAAGAAGTGACTCGAGAAGAGCTAAGCTGAGTCACAATTGATTCATAGCACAGTAGAGGTTGAGGATGCATTACATCAACACGATTCCGCAGCCGCTCCGATCCATTCCAGTGGTCAATAATTCCTTATAAACACGTGTTAATTTTCTTTCTGCCCAAATCACAAATTTAACGCATATTTCGTGTAATAATACCAATGTATTTATTAAATAGACATATTTATGCCTCGAAATCAATGTTTTCTTCGAAAGCCAAATCTATTTCCAATTAAAAGCAAATATCAAGTACTTGTTAGGTTTTTTCTTGAATAAGTTTTTAATAAATAATTCATATCATGATATCTAATTAGTATTCCTATTTAATATTTAAAATATTTTATTACATTACTTTTTAAGTATGGATTACTTTAAATGGTTATTTATATTTCATTTTATGTTTTGTCAGTTTAGGAAGAAGATTGACAAATTTTAAATACGATTTAGAACTATTAGAAGACATAGTTATTGCTGATGTTTATCAATTCCAAATAATTTTGTGGTACCATATTGAAATTATTTATAGTATTACTATTATTTTGTTAGTTGGGTACAAGTAACAAATACTAAATCCAAGTTTTTCATCAGTTAATAAGATTTATTCGTATTTTGCTTGTATCATGAAGTAAACACATTACGTACATAATGGATAGGTTGCGTATTTCTTTCCTATGGACTCATGAAATCACCAAAAAGCTCAGAATTTATGTTTCTTTATAATTCGTTATGTATGTGTGTTGACTCGTGTAACATTATATCTAAGATCAGACGAAAATCTACACACTTTTATGCACGATTAAGTAAATAGAAACCATTTTATGTTCATATAAGGCAAAATGAATCTGAACAAAACGCCCATGAAACTAATTTTGAAAAACTACCACGTAATCTTACATAAGTAACTTGACACTGATACATTTTCTCCAAGAAAGATTAAAAAAAAACGTGTTTCTTTTAATCATTAAACTAAGTGTACGTAGATACTAATAATACCCTAGACATATTATTATAACCTAAATAAATTGTTTTATATTATTTTAGTAATTAAATTTTGTTTATAAGAATATTATTAAAATATATACAAGAAAAAAATTGATCGCTTTTCTATATTAATAAAGTAGCAAATTGATAAATTTCTTTCATATTTGAAGTTTAATCAAAAAGAACAAAAAATATGTACTTGATATTATCACCCTGCGTATAAAATATAGTATTCTATACGCTTCTACAATCCGCAATATAAGTGGAAGATAGATTGCTCCCACCTCAATGTATATATCTTAATACGTATGCCATAAAGGCGAATATCGAATGTAATATTTATACCGAACTTCCCTTATCCCGTGAGATGTCCAATTTGGTACAGGCACGTTAGTAGATGAACTCTTCTCTCAGAGGACGGACGTAGTTTCCACGATGAAATTTGCCGCCAAATTTACGTGAACAAATGTAAAATATTTTAATAATTTAAGTGCGATTTTGATATAACTCAAGTGTGATACCAGCTTTGTTGTTTAATATAAATAATCATTAATAAAAAAAAAAACGATACACAGTGGTATTTCGAAAAAAAAAAACATGCAAGTACTATATCTGGAAATTATTCATATGGATTACAGTGTTAAAGGATTTGGATTAAATTTATGAATTAATGATAAACGAAACGTAAATCATTAATTAATTATGTTTATTTATAAATACGTGTGTAGTGAAGATTTATCGGATCTCTTGAAATGAATAAATTGGAAAGTTCGTCGAAGCAAGATAAAGATGACGACACTGTTCGGGGGAATTGCACGAAACAAAATAAAGTACTGGGTATGTTATTTACGCATTATAAAATTACCTATAAAATAAAACCAACGCCATCCAAATCTCTACAGTAAAATTTAAGGAGTATATGACCATTACATTATCTTCTACTAGTGACCCGTCTCGGCTTCGCACGGGTACAATACTGACAGTATATATACTACAGAATGTTAAGACATTATGCCTATATTATTAACCTCTCCTCTCCAATCACTCCATCTAATAAAAAAAACTAATTTTAAAGATCTAATATACATAGGGACAGACAGAGAGCAACTTTTGTTTTACTGTAATCATGTTACGAGGCGAAATTAAAATAGACAGTACTATTTCTCTTCTGTTTGTCAACTAGTAGATTACACGGGATTAGTGTTACCGATAAAAAATAATAATTGAAAATAAAATTTCATTAAATAAAATAAAATAAACTATGAATAATTATGTTCGCATTTCAAGTACTGGGCGTCACTTCTACTTTTCGCCTAGATTTATTATGTGCCAATACAAATTTCTTCTGGGTGAAATAAAATTTACTTCCCAGTCGCACCACTATACATCAGATCCAACTAAAACTTCAAAGAGACTTAAGTACACCCAAAAAATCAATGAAATCCTTTCAAACGTTTGAGCATTAAAGACAGCAAAAACGGTATTTATAATGCTAGTTAGAAGACAATACAAAATAAAATGATGTTGTAAGCATAAAATGAATAAATAAAGTTCAGTTACATAAACACATACTAGAGATTGATATATTTTTTTATACATTTATATACATATATAAAAATCAAAATAAACTTTATTCAAGTGAGTTTTTACAAGCACTTTTGAATCGTCAATTAACAATTAAGTGAAGCTACCACCGGTTCGGAAAGTAGATTCTACCGAGAAGAACGGCCAAGAAACTCAGTAGTTACTCTTTTTCAACATTTAAAAAATACAGAGTCATGTCAGATAATACAATTATTTAAATTAATATATCCTGACTGGAAGTCGACAGGTATTAATTCCGCGCTTTTTGATCATCTACAAAATCTTGTATCGAATAATACGCCTTTTTTTACCAATGTATTTTTTATAAACGATTTGAATTTACGAAACGGCAAAGTTAAAAATGTTTATGCGTATGTTTATGTTTATATATATATAAGTACATATTAATCCATACGTACTTATATATGTGTACGTACTAGTAGTAGTAGCCCGCGGATTCTTTCATGTTTAAGGGGGTTGGTTGTCAAGCAAAAAACATAGCCTATATTCTTCCTTGGAGTTCAAGTGTTTTTCTCAAATATTTTCATCGAATTCGGTTCATTGGTTTGCTTGTGAAAGAACAAAAGACAGACAAACAGACAGAGCTACTTTCACATTTATAATATTGGTATATATAATGTATAGGCGGATAATGTGCAGTTTTGACGCTCTTTAGGAGAGATCTTAAGCGTTTGAGTATAAACTTCTAAATTGACTCTGGGTTACCCTTGAAAAGTTTTCAATTAAATAACTTTGTATTGACCTGACCTGAGTCTTGAACTCAGGACCTCGAGATCTGCAGCCATATATCTACGGCTATATGTAAGTGCGATCGAATTTATTGATTCCGGGTTATCAAACGAAATAATATATATAAATACTCCGGCCTCACCTACCCTTTTAACGAGGTACGCTCGATGTGCTCAGGTAAATGTTATAACCAAATCAAATTAAAATTTGTACAAGCACTTTTGAATCGTTTACATATTACAATTAAATTAATGCAAATTTTTGGAAGTCCGGAATGTAGAACTGACGAGAGTAATTACTCTTTCATTCACATATTTGTATATTTAATTTAAGTAAAGCCTAATCATCATTACATAGTATTAAACAAATTCACTTACCTGTGTGTGTCTATGTATGCTTAGATATTTAAAATATGAACGGATTTTGATGCGGTTATTTTTTAAATATATAGAGTGGTTCGAGAAGAAGGTTTTTGTATATAATACAAGGACAATATTGTAAATAAAGACTGATAATTTTTGAAGTGTCAATGTTGTGTCGTAATTAAACAAATTCTGTTCTATATTTAGTATCAGCATTGCACCCGTGGGAAGTCGGGTACTAAATATAGTCGCTAGTAATTTAATAATTCATATGTTGGTAAATATATAAATACTAACCAGTGGTTAGAACGCGTGCATCTTAACCGATGATTGCGGGTTCAAGCCCAGGCAAGCACCGCTGATTCATGTGCTTAATTTGTCTTTAAAATTCATCTCGTGCTCAGCGATGAAGGAAAACATCGAGAGGAAATCTGCATGTGAAAAATTTGAAATTGTGCCACATGTGTATTCCACCAACTCGCATTGGAACACAGGCTGTTGTTGTAATTAGTATAATACATGATGATAAATTTATAAAGCCGAGATATGTTTATTAGGTAGCATATAAGACCATCAGCCTATTTATATTATTAAAAAAAAAACCGTATTATCGGTTCTTCTCAGTAAGTATATGCAAAACACTGTAAAGATAATTATATGACTTTTATGGAAAAGGCTTTAATTATTTATATATCAAAATAGATTCTCATAGCGAAGAACGCGTTGTACATTGCATACACGCACACTAGTACAGTACTATGACATTTTTGTCGATGTGTTAAGCGTAGCTGTCACGCACACTAACATAATAAAGATAGCTATTGTGATTTTGTCTTTTGTAGTGTTACAATCAATGATAATACGAACTCAATAATTATTATCTCTTTTTTAATAATAAGATAATGTATTAGAAAACCTCTGTGGCCGAGTGGGTGGTACACCGGTTTTCATGGGTATGCCACTTCGAAGTTCGCGCGTATGTTTCCCAGCCGAGTCGATGTCGAAAAGTTCATTAGTTTTCTATGTTGTCTTGAATCTGGTGTTTGGGGTACCGTCATTACTTCTGATTATCCATAACACAAGTGCTTTAGCTACTTACATTGGGATCAGAGTAATGTATGTTATGTTGTCCAATATTTATTTATTTATGATTATATTTATATTTATGGTCAATTTTGGTTTGTAAATAATATAATTTCGTCATCGTTCGGAATCATTCGATTTTGTGTTTATGACACCTGACAAGTCCACCAGTCTGCCATTGGGAAATCATGTCAAATTATTATTGAATGAAAAATTACAGTTCCCTGGGGAATGTCACGTAGTGACTCAATTTATTTAAGTATTGCAGCGTCAATTCTGTACTAAATATCAATGATTCGATTTTATTGGTATACCAGTTTATGCCTAGTTTTAGAGTCAAGGATTTTTGTACTGTAATTGTAAGCTTAGGTGTTCAATGAGATATGAAAAATAAATTAAATTGTTATAATTATGATTAAATTCTTATCAATTACACTATAAACAACAAAATTTATTAGATATTAATATCAGAAATGGCTTTTTTCATTATGATTAGATACAGGTTATAAACTACACTCGAAAATTCAACTCGATCAAGCTGTCCGCCATTTTGTGTTACGTATCATAGACTACACAACCGATTCATATTTCCCGCCAAAATATGACGTTTGAACTCGAGGACTATCCTCGACTCTGAATGGTCATCACAAGTGATGCAATAATGTTTGTTACTTTGAATGTACAGTCAGATTAAGAAAACCTTCGTCAGTTTTCAAATTCATTCATTTATCAAGCCCCCAACTCTTAGTACCTTTTGAATCTAAACATCAAATCATTGCGACGCAATATGTCACTCTCTATCGATAAAGCAGATTATCGCTCACACTGAGCACACGAAAATAGATCTTAAGGTGACGAACCTTTTCTTACTCTGACTGTACTTATTAGTAAGATTTAACTTGTTTTGTATTTAAAATGTGGAAAATTAAGTATTCATACAAATGACATCATGACATCTCATTTTTAAAAAAGATTCTTAGCTTTCAAACCGTTTGAAAAGCTATCGAAAAATAATCGGCATATACATCATTTTTTTTTCATAAAGGTTTTTTACACTATCAATTTTATTGCAATACATCACTAAATTGCATGTCAGCAAACTTTTATAACTTTCAACCGATCGTTTTTACGATTGGTGTATAATTTAAAGCAGCTTAAATCGTAGCAATCGAATTTATGTACGTTTTTTTTAAATTGATAAAAAATATATATTTAAAATTTATATCTATGCTATTCTGTTAAAACTATGCTATCAAAACAAATCAAATCAATTTTATTCAAGTATTATATAATTCACAATGAATAATTTTTCAACCGTCAATATTTTAACAATACCACTAAACACTAACTATCACTATTATTTTAAAAGTACTCGTAAGTAAGTAGGTAAGTAGTAAGTAGTTCAGCTAGATAAATAACACAGCAGAGGGGACATCAGTATAGATAGGTAATTACATAACACAAAATAGTTAGAAATTGTAAAATGCAAAATAATCGCAAGTAATATAACAACAACAACAACATCCTGTAAATTCCCACTGCTGGGCTAAAGGCCTCCTCTCTCTTTGAGGAGAAGGTTTGGAACATATTCCACCACGCTGTTCCAATGCGGGTTGGTGGAATACACATGTGGCAGAATTTCTATGCAATTTGTCACATGCAGGTTTCCTCACGATGTTTTCCTTCACCGCTGAGCACGAGATGAATTATAAAGACAAATTAAACACATGAATCAGCGGTGCTTGCCTGGGTTTAAACCCGCAATCATCGGTTAAGATGCGCGCGTTCTTACCACTGGGCCATCTCACAGTAATATAGCAGCTAACGTATTGTGTTCTATTTTATTTTCACGTCTGCTGTCTGTGCAATATGTGTTAACATTTTATAATCACAAAAGTACCGCTAACGAGACTCAAGGCAGTAAGTAATCAGAAAACTGACGCCAAAAATTGCAACTTCTTCAAATAATAATCTAGAAGCTATACTGAACCTACGAACAAAGAATGGTTCTCCAACAAAAAACCCCAATATTTTGGGACCTACCCGAGCTTTAACCCAAAATCTAGGAGCTATGCTCTGATATTAAGCTACTAGACCAAATATATATCATATTAATAATTATCATTGACTAGTAATTCGCACGCGAAACTTCGCGTTTAGTCAACTGACTATTACAAATTTCGAATTGACACTTTTTTTTAATTTAATTGTAAACTGACGATGACTATTCGCTCGTTGTTCATTTTTTTATGTACAGCCATAGCTGCTCTCTACCATACCCCTAATCTTTTATCTATTTTTAAAAATAATTATTTATCAAGTAAAAATTAAGTAAATTACAAATAAAAATCGTCTTTAATTTTCTGCACATCTAAGACTTCAAAATGAGACCATAACCGATCTTGTAGCTATCGTCAGATAATCACTGGGACAAAATAGCTTTCCCTATAAATATACAAGATGTGCCTTTAAAAATGTCTGTTGTACTAAATATTGATTACACTTTGTTCGTTCTAATTTCATTGGTCAATGTTTTTATTTAATAAACGTGACGAAACTCACAATTGTGTTAAACTTTTTTTTCTTGATGTCTATATCAGGATTATTATTAGCTTTATTGATAATCTCGACGTCTTATCGCTTTCATGCTGTAATCTAATTACTAACGGGGACCTACGTAAGTGCTTTTTAACGTACCCTAGAGTAGGGCCATTTAAGGCATCATAATTAGCATTAGGCCATCATGTGTATATGTTCTTCTCTGTATACAAGATAGCACTTAAAATAATAACACTTGATTTTATATTGTTTTTTTTTTATTGTAACCGAAAGCAATTAATTTATATTTTTTAATTGATTATTTTTATTTGTTGTCAATACGGTTTGCATCCAGTCAATTCTGACGCAGAACTTCTTACAAATAACATGAATAAATTGGAATTCATATTAAGTATGTACTCATGTTTTGTATTATTGAATTCGTATAAATGTATATTTTGTATTATCATGTATTATGAAATATCTGAAAATATAGACATTGAAACTCACATAACCCGAACGTTACACAAACAGGATATATAGTAAGTATTCTTTACAAAATAGCGCTGCAATGCGTGTTCTATTATATACCTATATTATGTTAATTTATGTTAATTCAAACTGGAATAAAAATGTTACTACTGTTTCTTGCCGGTACTTCTCGGTAGAATTTGCGTTTCAAACCGGTGGTAGCTTCATTTAATATAGTTGTTAAATGACGATTCAAAAGTGTTTGTAAAAGCTTAATTGAATAAAGTATATTTTTGAAGAAATCAGATGGAGGTAAGAGTTAAATAAACTCACATCCAAAATTGCAACTTCCAATAACCTTACAATTCTTACAATCTTCCAATATTTACTTGGTGGTAGGGCTTTGTGCAAGCCCGCCCTGGTATGTACCACCCACTAATCATATATTCTACCGCTAAAGAACAGTACGCAGTATGGTTGTGTTCCGGTTTGAAGGGTGAATGAGCCAATTTACTACAGGCACAAGGGACATAGCATCTTAGTTCCCAAGGCTGGTGACGCATTGACGATGTAGGGAATAGTTAATATTTCTTACAGCATCATTGTCTATTGGTGATGGTGATCATTTACCATCAGGTGGCCCATATGCGCATCTGCTAACCTATTCCATAAAAAATAAATAATAATATTCAATCCTGAAGGTATACTCAACCTTCGAAACAACAACCATTAACATTGACAAATAACCATTAACATTGCTTAATACATAAAAAACTTAAATTCGAAATACACACATACATATATATTACCAACACACAGACGGATTGAGATTTCGAATGAAAACAAACGGCAGTAAGCTTACATATTTTCCCGATAACAGACGCCTGTCAATTGTTCTTTTCGAGTTTCATGAATATTTTATTTAACTCAAAAATTTCATAAGCAGTACATTCGCTTGTGATGAGTTTCTGTTGATTATGATTAAAGCTGTCAATCCCTAAATAATACGTATTTTGTGAAAAACCTCAAGCTGTTTGCACTAAGGATTCATTTTGAGACACGTCGAGAGGCATAAGCGGCCTCTGAAGACCTCTGAAGACTGTCTGAAATGGCGGTAATCTTCATGTGTACTAAAAGATGCCATAAATACATATTGTTTCGAAAGGAATTGTCATTTTATTCGCTGAATCGAACGAACGAATCACTGAATGCGAACGTGTTTTTTTTTTGTTTATCTGTTATATTTTCTCGTTTTAATTTCTCAACTGATAATCATGATATTTGCCATACGACGTATCAGGGTATAGAAAAGAATGGCACCGTTTATCGGACAGAACCGTGAGAGAAAGCTAGTTTAATATAGTTATATAACACAAATAATGTGGCTTTATATAGAGTCAATTTGATGACCCATAAGGAAGTTTGTAGTCGAGTAATGTGTGCACTGTTTTTCATGGGATACCAGTCCGAGGTCCCGGGCTTTATTCCCGGCCGAGTCAAAGTAGAAAAAGTTCATTAGTTTTCTATGTTGTCTAGGGTGTGGCTGTTTGTGGTTACTTCTGATTTCAAACCCAAGTGCTTAGTTTCATTTATTTATTATTTAATATACATCTAATTTATAATATATATAGTGTTGGAGATTCGTCAAGTTAAGAGTGGGATTATGGTGACGACTGCTACATAAGCGGCTGAATACCAGCGCCTTTTTCTATTCGGTTTGCATCTGTCGGGCGAGATAGACGTGTGTTGTAATTTATGTTTTGTCATATCTTTATCAATTGTTATTTCTTTTAATTTAAAAAAAAATGTCTCATTTAAATTCTAAATAATTGTTTGTATTGTAATTAAAAATTTTAGTTTTTAGATAATAAATATATCCAACAAATATTAAGTATTTTTTTTTATTTAAACCGCTTCTGATTTCTGATAATAGTATATACATATACATATATCTATATGTTAAATAACAGGTACGTATATGATCAATGATATAGATTTATAATACTCCCGGGGCAATGTTTTCATTTTAATAAAAAACCCCCGAGCGCTGTGATAAATTTGTTGGTTGAGCATAAAATGATATCAATTTTGTACCTGCGTATATTTACAGTCACGGTGTTGTGTTACACACAGCCTAAGGGATAACAATATTTTACGTAGTGCGATTTTGAGCTCGACCCTTCGGGATGTTTCTAATAGAAAGGGTTTAGTATCCTTCACGATGTTTACAACAGTGTATACAACATTGATATATATTCACTGTAATATATATCTTATCTGGAGGAGGCTTTCACATAAAGGGGTACTTACAAATAAAAAATATATAATGCTAAATACAAGTTTTTATATTACTACTGTAAATAAATTATAGATTAAAATAAGAAATTCTAATTTAAAATCCACTGTAATAATATAAAGTAAAGAAACAACCTGTAAACTTCCCACTGCTGGGCTAAGGCCTCCTCTCCCATTAAGGAAAGTGTTTGGAACATATTCCACCTTGCTGTTCCAATGCGGGTTGATGGAATGCTCATGTGGCAGAATATCAACGAAATTAGAAACATGCAGGTTTCCTCACTATGTTTTCCTACACTGCCGAGCACGAGATAAGTTATAAATAGAAATTAAGCACAGATAAGTATTAGTGGTGTTTGCCTAGCTTTAAACCCAAAATCATCGGTTAAGATGCACGTGTTCAAACCACCGGGCCATCTCCGCTCAATGCATCGGTGGTTCAGTGTAATAATATAATTAATAAAGTTTATTTAAATTAATATAATTTAATAATATAAAGATTAATTCATTTCATTTAATTAATTGTTAAATATATATAATTTATTGACTTGGTGAAAAAAAGGCTTTTTATTTTTTGTTTTTATTGTGTTATAGATCTTTTTGAAATGGTGACAATCATTGTATACATACGAGGAAAGGTAAGAATAGTTACCTAGTTTCCAAATTATTTTCAGCGCACGTCAAAAAATATCGATACATAAAGCATTGCTATATAAGATTATATTAATGATAAAAATGCTTGGATTTAATATTTGTTGGATATACGTAAATGTCGAAGCATCAAAAAGTTTAATTAGGATTTATTTATGTTTTTATCGTATATGACGTAAATATGACGTAGAACACAGGACAGCCAAAAAGTCATTAACGTTTAGATTTATATTTTGAATATCATCATGTCTGATAACGAGTTGATTCCTAACTCCTCGTGATATATATAAATATAATTGTAGTTTATTGACATAGTCTATAACTATGACGAGTGTAACGAGAAAATTCTTTTTACGGTATAGGTTGGCGGATGAGCATATGGGCTACCTGATGGTAAGTGGTCACCATCACCCATAGACAATGACGCTGTAAGAAATATTAACTATTCTTTACATCGTCAATGTGCCACCAATCTTGGGAACTAAGATGTTATGTCCCTTGTGCCTGTTGCTACACTGGCTCACTCACCCTTCAAACCGGAACACAACAATACTGAGCACTGTTGTTTGGAGGTAGAATTACTGATGATTGGGTGGTACCTACCCAGACGGGCTTGCACAAAGCCCTACTACCAAGTAAAGATGTTAAGAAATAAGCAGTTTTCTATATAATTTACGATATACGTTCCTTTTTTTAATAAGTACACTTGCAAATGAGCCATTTAATCTAATGTTGGCATCACTTTGCAGACATCGGTGCTGTAAAAAATAATAACTCGTACAGTGAAACCTGGTGAAGCGAGACGTCAAGGTACCTGCAATGTTATTTCACTTATAGAGTATTCCATTTACCCCGTGTCTCAGGCTACCCAGATATAAATAAATATCTGTCTCAGTTAAAGAGGCACGATCATTAAATAATAAATTCTGGGTTGGCTAGCAGAAAATGCTGTAATAGCGTTGAATCCGCCCTTTGTACATGTTTGATCTGTGCAATAAAGAATAATAAAAAAAAAAAAATAATGTTAGTTTTGAAATATATATTAAGAAAAGTAATAAGTTCGTAATCTCAGTTACAGTGGTTTATACATATAAAAATCACTTGATGGCTCATTTATAGAAGTGACCGTGGTCAACAAAATAACTAATTTTAAATAAAACTAATTATAACGGATGAATCGCGTATATTAATTATTTTTAAACATCCCGACGTTTCAAGCACTTTGCAGTGTTCGTGGTCACGGGTAGACTAAGGTGACATTTGTCTATTTGAAGAACAAAGGAAATATTATTAAACACTGAACTTGCTCTGAACTGAACTGAACTGAACATGCTCTGGATTAACCTAACCATTTTATCCGATTTGATAAACCACAGATCCTCGCTAGAGAACACAGATTCATTCCTAGAATGATACGCGAGGCTATTGAAATTCAAAAACATCCGAACTTCAATAGAGAAGATGGTTGGAGACTTTCTAACACCTGGGATCCACTTATTAAAAATTTAAAATCCCAAATCCAACAGACTGCAAGACCTAAAGATACAGTTAGTGCCTTCTGCGTGCAACCGGAACGTTACTCAAGATATCAATTGAGAAATCGTTGGCGGTAGTTGTTAATAATATTTCCTTTGTTCTTCAAATAGACAAATGTCACCTTAGTCTACCCGTGACCACGAACACTGCAAAGTGCTCGAAACGTCGGGATGTTTAAAAATAATTAATATACGCGATTCATCAGTTATAATTAGTTTTATTAAAAAGGTGTAATAATCGCGAAAATTTAAGACAACATTAAAATAACTAATTCCAGTTATAGAGGTTTGCTTCGTCCACTAGCAGAGGTGGTTTAACGTCGAAGTAATGGGACCGCAGCATGAGTTCCAGTTGTGGAGATTGGAAGTATTTCACTTATTCAGATCCCACTTAACTAAATTTCACTGTATTTACATCGCCACCACCTCTTACTTAGGAACTAAGATGTCTCTTGTAACTATTATATACAGGATTCCCTTACCAACCAGAACAACAATACTAAGTTCTCCTGTTTAAACCACAGAATATCCTATGAGACTACACAAAGGCTACGAAATAAAAGTCAAAGCTTAATTAAAATTTTTAGTTCATTCAACCCAGACGATTAACGCGGTACAAATTTTAACTAGAGATAGTTCCCAAGACTCTTAAGAGCGGAGTTCCTTTACAAATTTAATTACACAGGATGCTTAAAACCAGGGATTTGATAAAAAGGACGTTTAAAATTAAAGTAAGCCTGTAAATTTCCCACTGCTGGCCTAAGGCCTCTTCCATTAAGGACACGGTTTGGAACATATTCGACCACGCTGTTCCAATGCGGATTGATGGAATGCACATGTGGCAGAATTTCGATGAAATTAGGCACATGCAGGTTTCCCCGCGATGTTTTCCTTCACTGCCGAGTACGAGATGACAAACACAAAATATATATAGTCGTGCTTACCTGAGCTTGAACCCGAAATCATCGGTTAAAATGCACGCATTCTAACCACTGGACCATCTCGGCTCAGATAGAAGAAGACGTTTGATGACCCTGAATTGATTCACATATTAATTGCAAATATATATTTCATTGATGTATATTAATAATTATTATCATAGATATAGTTATAATAAAAAATGATTTCTATAAGTATTATAACTGCGAAAGTAAATTGCTTAAATTGCTTAACCGATTAAGACCTTGGTTTTGATCTTCTTTTTCACCTTTGGAGGTAAAATTGGTGTGAAAGTTTATAAAAGTAGTACATATGTCTTCAGTGTGACAGCGCTTAACAGATAAACTAATCTATGAAGTAGAGCAACACAGTCTAAAAATATCCTCTAAGAGAAAGTGGAACAAAGTGTCAAGCAAAGTGGCAGAATTTAATGTCATGCAACATTGATCTCGGGAACAGAAACGAAGTCAGTCATGTCTGACCGTAATCTGTAATCTTCTTCTAAGATTCGCTCTTTTTTTCCCTCAGCGCATGCGAAGCTCTTTTTGTTCTTATTGCAAACATATATTACTATTATTATGAGTAATTTACTTTCGACTTTGATTCAAA
Organism: Vanessa cardui; assembly: GCF_905220365.1. NCBI lineage: Eukaryota > Metazoa > Arthropoda > Insecta > Lepidoptera > Nymphalidae > Vanessa > Vanessa cardui. The sequence goes on along the minus strand of NC_061132.1, from coordinate 12,986,166 downwards.
GCTACTACAATACTCACTCACAAATGAAAACAATGAAAATGAAATTTGCAATGAAATAGACTATGTTAAAGAAGAAAAGGTGTGAAGTCTACTTCGAGCGACTTGACACTTAATAGGCAGGTTAACGAACGACTTACCGAGTAGTTTTCATTTCAAACGGTACACCCACATCATAATCAACGACCTCCATGGCCGAGTAGTGTGTACACCGGTTTTCATGGTTACGCCACTCCTAGATCCCGGGTTCGATTCCCGAGACAATGTAGAAAAACTTCATAGGTTTTCTATGTTGTCTTGGGTCTGGGTGTTGGTGGTATCGTCGTCATTTCTTATTACATAACACAAGTGCTTTTGCTACTTACATTGGGTTCCGAGTAATGTGATGTTGTCTAAAATTAATTTATTAAAAATTCACATTCGGCATTTTTAATAACACGCCTAAAGGAAGCATTTGAACGCATGCCAGTCATTAGTTCTAATAAATTATAGTCATATAAAACTTTAGTCGTTAATTGTTATATTTTCATGGTTAAATTGAAACTTTAATATACATACTTGGCAAGTCTCTGGCCGTTACGGGATTGGATGTCGTGACGGCCATTCCTTGCAGACATTTATACGTGTCATCTATCAAACGGATTTTTCATCAATTGATTTAAAGACAAAATACTCAATGTCATTTCAACATTGAATTTCGAAATATTTAAAATTATTTAGGTATTATTATAGTTTAAATACATTATTAAACGGGATAAAAATTACGAATGAATTATAGTAGCAAAAATAAAATTTAACGTAACTAAATTGAAAGCAAAACTTTTTTTCGTGTAATTAAAATATTTCAAAACTAACATTATTTTTAATAACAATGTGAGACTAGGCTTGATACTCATTACAACATTAAGCTAATTATAAGTAAAGTCTTTGTAAATAGGTCAAAAATACATAGTATTTGTTCTAGCCTTTTCGATGTGGTCAGGTCCCGAGGGATTCCAGACTTATTGAGTACGCATTGCTGCGGGCTACCTTTGTTTATGTGTAATAGACGCCCATAGGGGCTATTAACTTTATTTAAAAAATCCCAAAAATCATAATAATGTAATCATTACACCATCATCCTCTGCACTGAATGAAATCCTAAGGCAAGACCGAAACTCGCAAGAAACATACAACATAGTCTAAGCCGTTATATATAAACCTTTTTTTTATCGCTGGAAAAACGCTTTACGCGCTTCCCCCACGTGATGGAAGGTGGGGGGACATGTGGGACTCCACGATTTCCACCACCCGATGTGTCCACCGGGTTTACCCACTAAAAAACCAGCGGTACCCTCTCCGTCCTTCGGCGGGTGCCACGGGATCGCTTACGCATGCTACCGTGACACCCTGACGGTCGGCCCGCCTATACGGGCCTACAACACCTAGGGGGAATTCCCGGGGTACTGGGACCCCCCTGGTCCTTACGGCGCCTATTGAGGCGGGGGGAGAAGGTGCGCGTAGCGCTGTTATATATAAACCTACCTTGATCCTGACTAGGTTATGTTATGTATAAATCCTCATAAAAATAGTGCGTTGATTCTCATTACTTCCAACCTACTTTAGTCATTCGAATATTTCATAATAATATAATATTCGGTTCAATAGTTCAGATTTGACGTTTGCATTTATAACAGTAGTGATTTAACTGGATCTCCCAAAAAAATGAGACCAATTTTACGATCGCTGCCAATAAAGGAAAGAATTCTACGTCTGTCTACGTTCTATTAGGAAAGGAAATTACTATTCCAATGAATTTCTCCTTGCTTAACTTAGAAATATATTTATGCAACAAAAACCACAGTCTTAATGGGCTCATCAGGTATTCTACCGCCAAGAGCAAAACTTAGAATTGTTGTATTCCAGCTTAAAATATGAGTGGCCCAGTATAACTACAGGCACAATGGACATAACATCTTAGCTGCCAAGGTTGCTGGAGCATTGGTGTGATGTAAGGTATTTCTTGCAGCGAAATTTTCTATAAGTGACCACTTATCATAAGGTGGTCAATTTGCCTGACCGCCTAGCTATTACATAAAATAGAATAAGGATATATATAAATTACTGTACATAGAGATACAATTCTCATAGACCGATATGGAAGCTACCCAAATTTTCTTTTTGGAAAACATTTTTCGACGTTTTATGAGTATTGTTTATAGTTATTGCAATAATATGGTTGGGAGCGGAATTGGCCAGTTCGTTCGAATAATAAATAATTTAATGAAGATCGACGATAAGAACCATTCGATTTATACAACTTGGTGGTAGGGCTTTGTGCTAGCCCGCGTGGGTATACCCACTCATCAGATATTCTACCGTTAAACAACACTACGCAGTATTGTTGTGTTCCGGTTTGAAGGGTGAGTGAAACAGTGTAACTACAGGCACAAGGGATATAGCATCTTAGTTCCCAAAGTTGGTGGCGCATTGACGATGTAAGGAATAGTTAATATTTCTTACATTTTATATAATTTTCATTACACATAAATTATAATAACAGTATTATCAGGAGGTTTACAAACACACCAAACCGTACTTAATATCAATTAAAATTCACGTTGACGGACTGACATACGTTTCGACTTAATGGACGAAAAGCGTGAATTATATGATTATAATTATATTATTACATAATATGTCTCTTCGATTTATTTTTCAAAATCACAATCAAAATAAACTTTATTCAAGTGGGCTTTTACAAGCACTTTTGAATTCATTTAACAATTAAGTGAAGCTACCACCGGTTCGGAAAGTAAATTCTACCGAGGAGAACCGGCAAGAAACTCAGTAGTTACTCTTTTTCAACATTTAAAAATAAATACAGTCACGCTTTTATATCACCTACAAAATCTTGTATCGAGTGATACGCCTTTTTTACCGATGTATTTTTTATAAACGATTTGAATTTACTACAACAACAGTCTGTAAACTTCCCACTGCTGGGCTAAGGCCCCATCTCCCTTCGAGAAGAAGATTTGGGACATATTCCATTTCGGATTGCATTGTTTATCATAAATAATTGTTGAATAAGAAAATTGGAAGCTGGCAGGTCATTTCACTTAATATTAACTCCCTTTGGGATATGCCTGAGGGATTGGAATTTTGTAATTATATTTTAAGTCACTCCCTGATGAGTTAAGGACTTGAAACTTGTAAGATATTCCATGATTGAAATACAATATTTAAATCTTACTTAAATATATATATGACGTGGAGCTTCAAGATTGATTGGTTCGGAGTCTTGGGCATACATTACGTATTCGCAAAATAATACAACAAATCAATAGGTGTTTTAAAATAATTGTATATATATGTGCTTGATTTACTTTACTTTTTACTTATTTGATGGTAGGATGACAATGGTAGGGCTTTGTGCAAGCCCGTCTGGGTAGGTACCACCCACTTATCCGTTATTCTACCTCCAAATAACGGTACTCAGTATTGTTGTGTTCCGGTTTGAAGGGTGAGTAAGCCAATGTAACTACAGGCACAAGGGACGTAACATCTTAGTTCCCAAAGTTGGTGGCACATTGACGATGTTAGGAATAGTTAAGATTACTTACAGCGTGATGGTAACCGCTTACCATCAGATGACATATCTTATTAATTCATATTTTATTAAAATACTTTAGAAAGAAGCCTTCAAAGTTATCGAATAAAAAAAACTTATTATTCACTTAAATATTCCAAGCGGAAAAACGTTATAAAAAACAACTGCTAATTTATATATAAAACTTTCCTTACCGTCTGAAGAGATATATTTCTTCCTGTTTGTTGTGTGCCAAAACAAGTCGATAAATTACAGATTTAGTGATGTGAGAGTGTTTTTGTTTTGTTTTCGACCCAAATACGTTTCCTTTACGTTCGTGCTTTCGTTAAGATGTAGCATCGGCAAAATTCGTAAAACTGATAATATCAGAATTAAGTACCCTATTTATCAATATTGATTTCTTATGTGAATATGATCTTTACACGAAAATAAAATTGTAATGTCATATGACCTAATATATTCGTCAATTTGACACGTCGATTTACATGCACTTGCTTTCTCTTACGCGAGAATCTATAGCGACGAATAGCGTCGGATGGAGAGGTAGAAAGCTAGTTCTATTGGTTGTGTGAGTCGGCAGTAATCAGTTTTACTGGATTTGCCGATGCTACGTCTAAGTTGTGTCGTACTACGTCGTATATAAAGTAATATTAAGAATTACCAAACATACATTTTATTCAACAGTGTAACCTGATTCTTTTATGAGCCTATTTGAATATAGAATATTTTTATTTGATATGTAAACATCTAAAGCGATCAATTATATAAAGTACAAACAAATTTGTCTGAATATAATAAAATACTTATTTTAAGTGCCTTTCAGAAATGTAGATATTTATGATTTTGAAAATATTTCACACAGCAGAAATTTATAACGAAGCGTAGTTCGATCACATACCTTATCAGTAACATATTTAAGTTACTTTTTCTTTTTTATATTGCCTAATTAGCTTTAATATATCTCGTGGTACTTTACGGTACGGTATTTTATACTTGTGTATGTCTTTATTTCAATGATTACAAAATTTAGGTAAAATTTTAAACTGTTTTTGGTAATCTTATGTGATACGACATATATAATGCTGAGTGTACTTCGACTCTCATTAGACTAGTGGCCACAGTACTCATGTTCCCGGTTTCGAAAGTCTGGGAACAATTTTGCTCCTTCTTTGAATTAGGTATAGAGGCGATCAGGAACAATTTTAAGCGTAGTAGCAATAATTCCTCCCGTGAGTCAGAACGTAAAGCCATCGTTCCTCTACCTGGAATCTTTCCAGTTGTGTCGGACGTGGAATTCAAGTGAATTATAAGAACTAGACAATGTATTGTGTTTGTGTAAACACTTGTGTTCTATATTTGCGTAGTTGCTACAGTTGCATACACAACTGAATTTTCATGTGTTTAATTTGTATTTATAATTCATTTCGTGCTCGGTGGTGTTGTTATCGCCAACTACACATTATATGTCTTTGTCCTAAATATTATTATTGATAATATATTCATAAAAGGAAAAAAAAACATATATAATAACAAATAAATAAATCTATAATTTTTCTGATATAAAATGGAATGTGTTTAAATATCTCTGGGCCTAAAATTATTATTGAAACCACAAATATAAATTACTTTTTTACTGAATACTATGGCAATTAAAATGTATATAATTATGCAAATATATATAAGTATAATTAACGTATATCATGATAAAAGATTTGAGTTGAAGCAGCCAGCACTTATGGAACAACTTCCAAAACCCCATATCCTCCTATGGATATGGGGCTTCGGTTTACAATTGAATATTTAGAGGCAGCTTCGTTATCGTATAAATCAATATTCATTTATACTTCAATCGACTTCGATTGGAAAGTTATCGTATGAACGGATCAAATAACGACCAAGGTATTCCGAACTACCGCTAAAATTAAATAAAAAAAACAACATCAAAATATATTTTATTCAGATAGGCTTTTATAAGCACTTTTGAAGAGGCAATTTAACAAACTATATCAATTGAACCACCAGTTCGAAAAGTAGATTCTTTGATCCGGCAGGGAACTAGTAGTTACTACTGACTACTTTCCCAACATTTTAATTACAGAGAATTAAAGTAAGTAAAAAAGTAAAGCAACAGCCTGTAAATTTTCCACTGCTGGGATGAAGCCTCCTCTTCTATTAAGGAGAGGGTTAGGAACGTATTCCACCACGCTGTTCCAATGCAGGTTGTTGGAATGCACATGTGGCAGAATTTCTTATGAAATTTTTTTTTTTTTTAATTTCAGATGAAATTAGACATATACAGGTTTCCTCACAATGTTTTCTTTCACCGCCGAGCACGGGATGAATTATAAACACAAATTAAGCACATATATATAGTGGTGCTTGCCTGGGTTTGAACTCGCAATCATCGGTTAAGATGCACGCGTTTTAACCATTGGGCCATCTCAGCTCTAATTACAGAGAATCAATAAAGTCCAATGAGATTTATATAATATCCTATTTAGAAATCAACGTAGCGTACGTACTCTTTCCTTAAAGACCTGCAACGCACTTGCAAGTCCCCCGGTATTGCAGATGTCCATGGGCAGTGGTCACCTTCCATCAAGGGAGTCACCTCTTCCTTTGCCACCTATCACATGAAAAAAAAATTATAAGGATCTAACTACAGGCACAAAGGACATAAAATCTTAGTTCCCAAGGTTGTTGGCCTATTGGCGATATTTAGCAGTGATGACTGCATCAAGTTGCCCATTTATCGTAAAATATAACAAATGAAGCCTAGATTATTTGTACGCAAGGAGCACGATGAATTTTGGTGGCTTATTAAAGTTACTATTATTTCTCTTGTTAGCGTATTAAAAAATTGCACGTCCAATGCCAAGTTTTATTCATCATTTGAAAACTGTAAACAACAACAACAACAGCCTGTAAATTCGTACTGCTGGGCTAAAGGCCTCCTCTCCCTTTGAGGAGAAGATTTGGAACATATTCCACCACGCTGTTCCAATGCGGGTTGGTTGAATACACACGTGGCAGAATTTCTAAGAAATTTGTCACATGCAGGTTTCCTCACGATGTTTTCCTTCACCGCTGAGCACAAGATGAATATAAAGACAAATTAAGCACATGAATCAGTGGTGCTTGCCTGGGTTTGAACCCGAAATCAATGCACGCGTTCTAACCACCGGGCCATCTCGACTCATACTCATACAAAACTGTAAAGAACCACTTTAACCTCAAATAATAACGTTATTCAAAAATAGTTTCATAACACCGAAGGAGCGGCATCGTTAAGCTAATTGCTTTCAATTATCACCTCTGTAGGTTCTAGGCTAATGATACAGATATCTCATTTCTTTTAATCGTCTAAATGACGACCTTCTATACAAACTTTCATTCACTTAAGCGATTAATATTCCAAAAAGATTTGATATTGACAGCTTTGGTCGACCTTCATGGTCGAGTGGTGTGTTCACTGGTTTTCATGGATACGCCACTCTGAGGTCCTGGGTTCTTTTCCCGGCCGAGTCGATGTAGATTCCATTAGTTTTCTATGTTGTCTTGGGTCTGGGTTTTTGTGGTACCGTCGTTACTTCTGATTTCCATAACACAAGTGCTTCAGCTACTTACATTGGGATCAGAGTAATGTATGTGATGTTGTCTCATATTTATATATTTAACTCATTAGCATAATGCTCAAAACCATTACCGAATTTCTAAGACCAGCAATAATTAATTCATTTCTAATTAAAAAAAAATCTCCATTTCAATCACATCAGAAGTCGTATACGGAAGGATACTTTCCCAGTGTTAAATTACGTTCCGTAGCAAACTTCAGTGCAAATTTTTAACCTATCAATCCAGGTAAGGCTGTATAGTACATCAGTCGATATTTAAAAATGTTTATCAATGATATGTCATCAAATTTCTTTTTAAAAATGGAATATAAAAAGAATCGATTCGAAATTTAAAACACCAGACATTGGTAATATTGAAAAAAGTTATTTTAAATATTGTAACTCAAGTCTAGTGAAGCCACATAAATAGCTAGTTATCGTTATATTGAAAACTGTTAGTATAACATAATATGGCATTAATTTCGCTCCACTGGAGTTTTACGAGTTCTGTAATATTAATTAATATTAGAAATTTAGGTCACGTTGGATTCATTTCAGATGAACATTAATTATTTGTTATAATATCGCCATTAAGGTTATCAATGTCGTAGATAATTAATAAAAAAATAATAATTTTATTTAATATAAAAAATTACGTTGTGTTATTAATGTTGGTACCTCACTAATATCAGTTAATGTGCTCCAAAATATAGGGTTGGCAACTAAGTGCTTGCTGATTTTGTGGATAGGTGGACTTTAAGCTTTCTTTTGTTTTGTGAAAGTGGGCAATGCACCTAACCTATATATTTTTCTAAGAATTTAGACTTCTCACGTTTATTTAGTAAAAAATATGTATCGATTAGTGCCTTAGTTTTTATGCCAATTAAGAAATAAAAGAACAGGACGTGCACTTCAAACATATTTTATTGTATTACTTCCGATAAGACAAGAATGCCTTGCAAGCACAAAGTTAGCAACATAGTTAGTTGTTTTGCAAGAATAAACTAACTCTTTTATTCGATTTGTAGTCATTTAAATTATTCAATAATTTATTTTTTATTTTTATGGAATTTTGTTAAACTACATTCAATACATACATATATAATTTTTTTTTTACTAGTAGTATGTAGTTAAAGTACATACGCACCGGTGAATTGCTGAACTCTTACTTATATAGCAATCTATCGTCGTAGAGCGTCCATAAAATACTCACGCGGATGCTCGTGAGTCTGTGTAAAAGAAAAAAAATAGTAAAATATGTAATGTTCCACTTGTGCGAGCCGAGATGGCCCAGTGGTTAGAACACGTGCATCTTAACCGATGATTTCGGGTTCAAATCCAGGCAGGCACCATCATATATATGTGCTTAATTTGTGTTTATAATTCATCTCGTACTCGGCGGTGAAGAAAACCATCGTGAGGAAGCCTGCATGTTTCTAATTTCATTGAAACTGAAAACAGACAGAAATAAATATGATAAGCATAGATTATTGAAACTACAAAGACCTTCACTATACCAAAAAAAAAACAGAATTAATAATTTTTGAAATTCGAATAACGTAATAAAAATACTTTTGAATCGTCATTTTACAGTGTTGACATAAATGTAAAACTACCAACGGCTCGGAAAGTAGATTCTTCGAGATGATCCAGCAAGAATCTTATGAATAAAGATGATTCTACTGAAGTATTAAAACCACATTTGAGCCTCTCAATTTCCCACTGATGGGTAAAGGCTAATGTACCAACAACCTTGAGAACTACGATGTTATGTCCTTTGTGCCTGTAGTTACACTGGCCCAATCACCCTTCAAACCGGAACACAACAATACTGAGTACTGTTATTTGGCGGTAGAATCCTCTTCTCCTTTTAAGGAAAAATTTGGGATCATATTCCACCACGCTGCTCCAATGCTATTTGTTAGATTCACATGTGGCAGAATTTCGTTGATATTATACACAAGCAGGTTTCTTTACGATGTTTTCCTTCACCATCGACCTCGAGATGAATTATAAATACAAATTAAGCTCATGAAAATTCATTGACCTGGGTTTGAGCCCCCATTTATCCGTTAAGACGTACGCGTTCTATTCACTGGTCCATAACGGGTCTACTACTCATTAAACTTTGATAAATTATTATTTTCAATAGTGATTAAAATAAATGTTCCAACCTTAGTTTGCGATGGTACGATAGTCATTACACTGTCAGTAATGAATATCGTATCGACTAAGCTATTAATAATGCTTTCGGGAAATATGGGGGGATAAAAGTGAGGGAAATAGGTCACAGGGCAGATCAATCATATTTGTTGATTATTTACTAACAATATACTGACATTTATAAATATATCTTAGAATATAACCAATATACATGTCGATAGTGTCAACAATATGGGAGTTAATTTGACCACCTCATCTAACATATAGAATGACCAGAAATCTCAATAGATATAAAAATGTTTGGGAAAACGCGTTTATAAACAGACTTGTATCAAAAATATCTGAGACATACAGCAGGCTGGTGTGAGGCTGTTATTACTATAAGGGAGTTCCACCAAACGGCGTACGGTATAGGATAGAATGCTACTATAAAAAATGGTACTCTAAAATTTCTTACGACGAGAATGCATATCGGCAGTGGCTTGACTGCTTACCATCAAGAGGCCCATTTACCAATTAAACTACTTGTGCTATAAAATTCGACATATTGAATATTTTAGACGGTCTTTTATACGCGTTCAAAATTACAAATTATTCATAAGCTCGGAAAGGTAATAATTAAATTGCAATTTAATTGAATTTACAAATGATATAAACTGCAATATCAATGTTGATGAAATATATAGTTCGATTTAATTTAATTTAAATTAGCTTTGTTAAACTTAAAATTTTAATTAACTATTAATAATCATTATTTGCATTTATACTGTAACTGTAAAAATTGTATGAATTATTTAACATATGAAACAATTTAGGTTTATGTAATACTTTTTGTGTTAAATTTTTATGTATTCAATAGTTACTGTATGTTTCCAAAATAAATAAATAACATTCTGTAAATTAATTTAATTGTTTTTAATTAAATCCATTGTAATATTAATTGGATATATAGGTAATATTATGTCGTTGTCAACTACAAAAACACTTGTGGCCGTAAATAAAATGTAATTAAGCATACCTAAAACTAACCAAACAATTGACAAGTATCCTTGTGTAACATTTTCTATTTTATATCAAGCGGGATAAGGTATATTTTTGTATTGTCATGTACTTTATTAACTTTAATGTTTTTTCCCCTAGAATTGGACCTGGATTACTTGGAGCGTGGTGGCGTTGGCAACCTGACGGTGAGTGGTGCGCCCAGCGTGGAGCCAAGTCCAGATAGCTTGGACCTCATTAAAGTGGTCCTGTTGGGCGCGCCAGCCGTCGGCAAGACTAGTATTATACAGGTAAATAATAATTGAATGTGTAAACATTTCATATCAACACACAAATGCGTATCACTGAAGCAATTATTAATTACTTATTGTGCAATTAACGCTATGTGAATCCGATGTTTATTGATTCGGTATATCTATTTATTTGTTATAGTTAGTTAACCCTCAATCGGACAGAAACAATAAATCTGTTTTTCATAGCATAAGTATATGTTCTTGGGTCATGATTGAGATGACATTTGACTTCTGACTTTTGATTCTGAAATTTGACATTTCAATGTGTATCTGTATAATAATTCTGTTTTTATCTTAGATAATATAACTAACCCAATATTTTTTGTATTATTGACACAAAAATATTGTGTCAATAATACAAAAAATATTGGGTTTTTACCTACATTGGGTGAGTGGGAAAATAGTTCCCTGTGCCCTAATAGGGTTAAAATATATCGATATAACATCATATCTCCGACATCCAAAAGGAGGAGGTTATCAATTCGTCTGTTTTTTCTTTTTTTTTTTTTTTTATGTTTGTTACCTCATAACTTTTCACTGGGTGGACCGATTTTGATAATTTTTTTTTTTGTTTGAAAGGTAGTGCTTCCTGTGGGGTCCCATTTTTTCTGATGATGGTATCCATATGAAAACGACATAAGTCTTAAATTTGCATTATGTATATGCGCGACAAATAGGTGAATAACTGAAAATCACGTTAACCAATTTTGATAATTCTTTTTTTATTATAAAATATATACTTCAAGGGTAATTTGGTGAAAGTTTGGTAAGGTTCTGAGCACAGGGTCCATGACAAAGTAACGGAACGGAAGGGAACGGAACAATTCTGAGGAGCACGTTAGCGATACTCAGTCGAATCTTTTATTTATAGGTTATTTGGATATTTGAGTCACCTTCCGTAATGTGGTTATGTTTATGTAATTATCGTTGTCGAATATTATAATCAACTAGCTACCCACCCCGGCTTCGCACGGGTGCAATACTGATACTAAATATACTACAGAATTTGTTTATTTACGACATCACATCGCAAACTTCTAAAATTATCAGTGTTTATTTACTATATTGTTCATGTATTATATACACAAACCTTCCCCTTGAATCACACTATCTTTTAAAAAAAACCGCATCAAAATCCGTTGCGTAGATTTAAAGATATAGGGACAGAGAAAGCGACTTTGTTTTATACTATGTAGTGATGGAACTCCTATACGGCTCGCAGTTAGGGTGCGATATGGGGCAGAATTTCTTACTATCTTTAATCAAATTTTGTGTATGTGATGTGATGTCATATGATGTACGAAATATAGTTGGTCTTTTTCAAAGTTTTTTTGCTGAGTTCGATTACAGCTCTTTCGAGGGATCCTTGTAGTTTACGCCGCGTGACGTATTAAATCCGCATTTTCGAAAGTCTATTTTTGCTTTATTCGCAAGTTTCCTTTGAAATTGTCCTCGAAGTAGTTTCTGACTCATATAAACGGAACGCTTAATCTATCCATATTAAAAAAAATTAGTTAGTCAACATCAGCTTCACTTAAAATCAAAAAATAAATAAAAATTTTAACAAAAAGAAAAACCGACTTCAAACAAAACACTATTTTAAAACAAATGAATATGCATGCGGCTCCAAATATACCAATAATTATAAGTACATGATATAATCGTTAATCGACTTTTATGTAGTCTAATATTTTTCATTTCATTTAACTTAGGAAGACTAAAAAATATGTTGAATACGCAATTATTTTTATTACTTTTTCGTGCATATTCATTTGTTTTAAAATAGTGTTTTGTTTGAAGTCGGTTTTTCTTTTTGTTAAAATTATTTTTTATATATGGATAATTTTATGTAACATCAAATCAAAATATACTTTATTAAAGTAGTCTCTTACGAGCACTTTAAGATCAGGATTAATGTATCTAAAGTTGCCATTAGTTCGAAAGGTAAATCTTATAGCAAATAATTTACAAGGAACGAAAATAAATTACACGGGTAATTAAAAACAATTAGATTTTAATATTTATCAAAAATATAAATGCTTTCTTTTTATATATATTTTAATAAACATGATTTTAAACTAAATAATTAATCTAATATATAACAAACGTAAGTATATTAATCGGGAGCTGTCTGACCTCTAAGAAACGTACTAGTTTCAGAGTACCCGTTCTCTATGACCTATTATTATGCAAATAAAATAATTCAACGCTTTTTAAGTATATCTACTTGGTGGTAGGGCTTTGTGCAAGCCCGCCTGGGTAGGTGCTACCCACTCATCAGATATTCTACCGCTAAACAACAGTACGCAGTATTGTTGTGTTCCGGTTTGAAGGGTGAGTGAGCCAGTGTAACTACAGGCACAAGGGATATAGCATGTTAATTCCCAAGGTTGGTGGCGAATTAACGATGTACGGAATAATTATTATTTCTTATGTTTCTTATATATATGGGTGATGGTGACCACTTACCATCGGGTGCCCCATATGCTCGCCGCCAATCTATTCCATAAAAAAATGTTTTAATATATATTGATATTTTAATAATGCGTAATGGTATACTTTACTTTTAAAAAGGTGATTTCAAGCTTCAACCTGTGTGCGTTAGTAGATATGTGCAATAGATCTACATGTGACGTCATTAGAGCCATGTAGATTTCCTCGCAACATTTTCACCCCAGCGTAGTACGACAGGATTATTAACACAAATGAATCACGCGAAAACTGCTCGGTGCTGGATTTTATCTCGCGAATTTAACTCTTATTTAATTTGCGTTAAGGATGAAATTAAGTTGATTGTTAAGTATGTACAAAAATTATGCGCATTCAAAAAGGAACTGACAATAAGAGACCGGAAAATTAGTTTTGCATAAACTGAAAAACCACTTTAGTAATGTAGTCGAAGTTTATTTTTCCTTCACTACGCATGAAATTCTAATTTTTAGAGAGCTTTCAGCCCAGAATTTTTTATGAAGGACTAAGAACTCCTCGGAATGAGGTCCATTTTATTTAAAATTAAAATTGCTTTCTGAAAATTTAACTAGCTGGATATGCTGCTAATTTTTTGCTCTTTTATGGAAGTCTCAGTTTAAATGTCAATATGTTTGTATAATTCTCTTCTTTTTTCAAGTGTTTGATTGCCTCATATAACAGAGAAGAGAGAGGGTATAGAGATATAAATATGATAATGGGTTTACATATACTTGAAAAATGTTGTAAAGACATATCTATTTAATTTAGTATGTAATTGATGGTAGATCATTGTATCAACCTCTGAGTTAGAATAGCCCACTTATTAGATATTCTTCCGCAAAACCGTGAACAAACCAGTGAATCTTGGCACAAGACACATGACATCTTAGCTTCCAAGATTAGTGCCGCATTACCGATGTAAGGATTCATTAATAATATATCATGGTCGCCAATGTTCATGGGTGTTCACCACTTACCATCATGACGGTCTTTCGACCAGACCAAATACAATACATTAAATATATATATACATATAATATAGTTGACTGTGAAAATTCATATACTCTTAGCAAGAGAATTGTTGCGCTTAGGGAACTGTAAACCTAGAACAAAATGTAGCCTAGATTATGTCCAAACGCCAGCGGGAAGCGTTAATACCGAACGCTGTGGAGAAATTCTTTCCCTTGGAGAAATTATTGATTAAAAATGCATACAGCTGTTAGCATTCTAAGCTCGGGAATAATAAATTCCTAATTCATCCTCCTTATTGAGATTCCATTCAATGCTATATTTATCCAATTACTGGTCAATATTGGCATGATTTATAATTTGCTCAGAGTATTGATGTAGAATAGAGAACTAGTGATTCAACAGAAAAGTTTTTTAATATCCACCGTTTAAAATAAGTTAAAATGCTTAATTAATTTCCCGCTAAAAATAAAATAATTATGTAAATATGAAAGACAAAGTGTAGTTTACTCACTACTATAACCAGATGGAATTGAAAAATTGATCGACCGAAAAGAGTTCCGGGGCGGACCCCTCACTTATATATACACTATACGTACTTTGCGAGGCAAGGGAGTGTACTACCAAATTCTAGACTTGTGGGTTAGTACCACACGTCTAGACTCTGAGTTGCTAGTTTACTCTACTCTGAGAGTTATTTGACAGAAAAACTCAATAACTTGTCAATGCATTGAAAACCTAAATATAGAATAAGTACCCATAAGGATATTTATGACAAGAGGTCACGCTCCATGTCAATCATTATTAAACGAAGTCACAGAGAAAGTAGAGACAGCAAAACGAAACGAAATACTATTTATATATCCAAGATTGGTTCCAAAGTATCTTTCAATTTTGGAATTTTTCGTCAAAATTATTTTCTATTTGCAAACAGACATGACGTGAATCGATATGGCTCAGTGGTTAGAATTTAATGATGATTTCAAGTTCAAACAAGCACCAATAAATTTTCATGTGTTTTATATGTGATCATACTTCATCTCGAGTTCGTCGGTGATGTGTCTTATTTCAATGAAATTTTGAAACACGTTAATTCACCCACCCGCATGGTGGTGTGTTCGCCTATCGTTCTCCTCAAACGGAGAGGTGGTATTTGCACAAGAGTGGGAAAACTACAGACTGTTACTATTTATCTATAGACTGCCGAAAAGACCATCTGATGGGAACTACTAATAATCACAAATGGACACATGCGCCATAAGCCTAGGGAGCTAAGATATTTTGCCAGTATTCACCCTCACTCAGCCTTCAAACCGGAAAGCAATAATACTAAGAATTGCTCTTTGGCAGTATCTGATAAGTGGATGGTACATAACCAGTTCACAAAGCCCAAGTACCAAATAAAAGTCTGCAATAGTTTACTAATATATGCAATCATACTATTGGAAAATAAGATCACAAAAACACAAAACCTAAATGAATTCCATCAAAGAGTTCAAGCTCCAATTACCATTTGGAAAGTCCAAAAAAAAAAAACTACGAAATTAAATTTATGAAATTGGCTTGATTTATTAGTATTTTATGAAGCATAAACAAAGTTCGCTTTGACGAGTGCTATTATAAATGGAAATCATACACTCGTAATATTATTGATTTCGTGAGCACGACAAATATTTTTGAAACGACGACTTTCATCGTAATTGTTTGATATTTAAATTGAGTTGGACTAAAATTAAAACGAGCTTTTTGATTCTACGTTTAGTAACAAATAGCTATTTCTGATTGTTAACGTAATGATGAATATGAAGTATTAAACAGTTTTACATTTAAAAGACTAAATATTGACAGCACAAAAGTTTTGGACCTAATTCCAACATGCTGCTCAAATGCAGTTTGCTGAATGTATTTCATTTAAATTAGGAATCAAGAGGAGTGTTTCTCCCACCAGTGAAATACAGACTTTCCCCAACTGGATTTACTATTGGTAGAAAGCTACAAAATATATGGAGATTACAAGCTACGATAAAGCTCATAAAATATGCAATGAATGTATTAAACGCAGCTGAGGTTTACCATCTATTACCATAACACGAGTAACTGTAATGCTTAATAATCACTAAGTTTCACCTATTATAAAGACCAGGAGTATTCAAGTAACCTATTGTAACTTCAACGAAAAAATCCGATTTCAATTTCCAAATTTTGAAACTGTACCGAACTAAAATGATCAATACTATCAGTACGTACCCAAAAATTTATACACACGAAATGATAATATTTTCCTTTCTAAGAGTCATTTAGATAATAATTTTTTACAACATGTTTTAATGTAATTTATAAAAAAAAGGAAAAAGGAACTACATGTTGATTTTCGTGGTTATGCTTATGTTGAATTATGGTATCATTTCTTTCTTTTACTTTCATTCATGTTAGCTGCTTCGCTAAATTTGTCTTTTTTTATATAGTCTGAGATATCATATATAATATTAGATCAACGTGAATCTGTATAAATATTCATTCCGTTTTACGTATTTATACTCCTCATTTTGTTATAGCTCGCTTCGCAGCATATTGACTTCTGCATCGTTAAACGGATTACAACGATAATCGGTATATATATGGCCAATGTGCCCCACGTTTTCCATTATCATTATAAAATTATGGCTTACAAATGTGGAATAAGGTTGAGGTCGGAATACAAATCTATTATTTTTTATCGTGGAATATTTTTCAGCCCTGCTTGAGTAATTGGGAGTCATTTAGAATACTTTCTTTCTGACGCTCCCCGCCAGCCTAATAGCGACTATGAAACTGTACCTTACTTGAATAATAAAACAGGAACGCAATCTCTGACGTTCATTGAATGAGAGATTTTATGGGAGATTGGAAGCCGTACTAAAAGACTGAATAGTACACGTATAAATGACTCGCCTTGCTTTGATTGGCAAAGACTTCAAAGGCAAATAATTTTATAAATTGGACCATTTTGTGCATTTAAAATATTTTGACCCTGAGACCTGCTTATATAGTTGGATTTTAAAAGAAAAAATCCGGCGATTTTTTATTTTCTTATTATATTTTTACGCTTTCACAGCATAACTGATTATGAAATTTCTTATATTTATATATTCAGGGAGTAGTAGAAGTAGTATTAATACAGTAGTTTTTTTTAATTGAAAAATGTTGGTATTGTAGTGTCTTAACTTAGCATATTAATTACAATTTATGTCTTCACCAACTTTTAGCTGTCTCGATCTCCTTAGATCTAATTTCTTGAAAAATTTGTTTTGTCTGAAAGAAATTCTACGAGGTTTTCTTTATACCTTTTTTTGCTTTCAAGAGTTCTATTTACAAAACAAATATTTGTATTTCTATTTAATATAATATAAAGGCAATTGCTTAATTGTATTCCAAGGCGTTTTATCATCTAATCGTCTAAAGTTTCTTAAAAATCTTCTTGAATTATGTAATTAATTAGATTCAACGTTTTTAGTGTTCTTTTCTTAAGTAACATGGTTCTTTAAAATGATAATAATTAATCCTGTGCAGTCGCTTTATTGTGATTATTAATAGATCTTTTGTGAATGTTTGGAAGCTTTAATTGGAGCGTGAAGGGTAATATAAAACTCGTTTCTGAATGTACACGGTTAGTTTCCCTCGGACCCTTATTTATCCTGTTATTTACCTTTTGTTATGGAACTTCTACATCCTTAGCCATTATTCAAATTGTACCTTTATTTATTAGCTCAGCTTCAGAGTAAACAATAACAGCGAATTGTTCTATTTCAATAAAATTGTACGAATAACACATTATATTTTAATTTATAAGCGCTCTGTATCAAAATATTCCTTAAAATTTACAATTATAATACTGTCAGCTAATTTATATCTCTCTTGGAAATAAATGTAAAAAAGAAATATTTTTTTCTTTATTTTAATATGGCACAAGTAACTAACTGAAATCCTGGACAATTTAAATGAACATTTAAAATATTTATATTAAGATACTTTTGTGAATACATAAACTATGTAAAATATTTACAATTCAATTAATTGTTTTTGGAGTCAATTACGTATTAGTCAATCGAAATAAACTAAGATGTATATGAATTAATCACGCAGTATAACATCTATATATGTATAGCTTACTTATTTAAAATATATATACTACTATACTTTTGTATTAAATCTTTTGCTTTAATTATAATTCTTATTTCTTGTGCAAAGAGTCGACATTCGTCTATTGCTATGAGGAAATCCCTAAAAATGAAAACGTACTAATCTCCCTTGGAATTCTAATCACATCAAAATATTTCCATATCTGCGAACAATTTCGACCATAGTAGATACATCAACGCGTTCGCACGCCCCATTTATATGCATGACAGCCCCATTCTGAATATGATATAACTCGTAAATGTTCAAAATTATACATAATAACGTCCCCTTACAAAGACCAACATTTGGTCCAATATTGTTCTTTCGTCTCATCTTGGAAAATATTTTGTGACCAAGGCCATCTCGTTTAAATATACAAGAACCAATATGACAAAGTTGGATCCAATTTATGTGTAATACGACTTCCATTATCAAAGGGAACACTCAAGTATTACAAATAAAAGGGGGTCGGGGCGGTCTTTGCTTTGCTTATATTTGATGATATAGGGTACCGGGTGTACGGTGATTAAGTCAGCACTATTCATAAATCCCTTACTTGAAGTATATTATTTACTGCTGCATCATTACACAGTATGAAACAAAGTCGCTTACCGCTATCTGTCCCTATGTATGCTTAGATCTTTCAAATTAAACCACGGATCTTGATGCGGTTTTTTTAATAGATAAAGTGAATCGAGAGGAAGTTTATTGTATATAATATAAATATATGTAGTACATGGACTATATAGTAATGAAATACTGAAAACTTTAGAAGTTTCTAATGTGATGTCGCATAAACAAATTCTGTAGTATATTTAGTATCAGCATTGCACCCGTGTGAAGCCGGGGCGGGTCGCTAGTAATCAATAAAAACATCTCAGTAAATAGTTTAAAAATATATGTACATATGCGTTAGAAGGGTTAGTAAAACTTTTGCTTAATTTAGCTGATGGGGGGAGAGTCGGGTTAAATACTACCAAAATTCTGCTTACGTAATACTTGAATGGTTCCAAAGGGCACGTAGTCATTAGGCAATAAGATTCGTATTTATGTTTCGTTATTACGATACGTGACTTCGGATAAAGATAAATCTATTTTTATATCACATACTAAATTGAAGACGTATGTCTATACGTCCTTGGATATCTTCCTTATACAAAGTAATTTGGCTCAGCTTTAGCCAATTAATAAGAAATTACATTTTAAATGAACCTTTCTAAATATCTTAATAATCCTTATTAAGTATTCATAACTGTAATATTTTTTGCCCGGAGGATCGAAATTGTGATTCAACGAGGAAATGCTTCCAGCATTCTTGTCACCATTCCACGCATTAACGTTGATAATTTTTATGTGAACAATTTAAAAAATCTTCCCGATTATTCTATGGAGGTTCTACGAACTATTTGAGGCCTATTTCGAAACAATGGTAACATCATATTTAATCTTGTAAGATAAAGATTTCCTATCTTTACCTAAAATCTAAATCTAAATCTAAAAATTGAATAATTACCATAATCTTGCTTACTTTGGTTGGTATTGGTTCCAATAATTTGGGATTGGTGCATAACGTTTTTATCACAGCATAAAATACTATTTGATAATAATAATAAAAAATAATAATAATCGAATGTTGTATACATTTAACTCCACATGAAGATTTTTGGTTATAATTACGTCGCTATGAAGGTGGAGAATCTAAATCCTCGATAGAATTGATGGAAGTGCTTAGAAAATATTTCCAATGTTGCATTTTAGGATATCTAAAAATTAAGAGGGACCATTCAATAGTGGTTTAGTAGTTATATAAAAATGTATGTTTCTACATTGTTGATAGATATAGATATGTTTAAAAACGTGACAATAAAATAAACATTATTAATATATATCTTTCTTTACAGCAATTCGTCTGGAGCGACTTTTCGGAGGAATATGTGCCAACGGACCGCAAACACACATTCTATCCTTCGGTGATTATCAACGAACATTTGTATGAAGTTAAAATAACCGACGTTCCAGTGATACCTTACTTTCCAATTAACTCATACTACGAATGGGCTCATTACAGATTTTATGGATTACGAAATGCCACCGCCTATATCCTGGTATTCGATCTGTCGAACGTGGAAACATTTCAGTATATTCGAACGTTAAGAGACCAAATGGTAGAAAGTAGAGATATGAGGAATGTACCAGTTCTGGTAGTCGGAAACAAACAGGACCTCCTGTGCAGCACTACACCTTCAGCGGCGAGTGGTCTTCAGCAATTGGCGATGGCTGAAAGTGCGTGTGGTGACTCTAGAGAAAAGAGAAGGAACATCGTGAATCTTGTTCGCAAACATTGGAAGTGTGGCTATGTTGAGTGCTCTGCTAAATATAATTGGCGCGTGATCGCTGTGTTCAAAGAACTGATGGAAATGATAGATGCCCTCGAATGGAGCGGAGGTGGTAGAAGTTCAGAACCACTCCCAGATTCTTCAGCTGGTGGTGGCTCATCAAACGAAAACCGATGCACTGTTGCTTAGCGGTTCTGATTTATTAAGCTTATTTTCAAAACATTTGGTTTCCAAAATTGTTAGAAAACACGAGGAAAATTTAGGTTAAGCCTTGTTTTTAAGTTCCGGACAATATATTAGCAATTTGCAATACTGTTTAATTAGTCGTTATGCTTTGTACATTGTTGCAGAATATTTTTGTAATATGTTTGAAATTTAAAAAAAAATGTAAGTATGTGTTCTAATTTTTAAATTTATGGAATCTTACTGCGTACACTAACATTTAAGAAGTTCATACCTCAATAAATTAACTGATTATGCCGTTTAGAACATAAGTAAGTTTTATCTTTTATTTCTCTGAGATTTGTTTATCATTTAAGTAACTATTATACATATTACTATTATCAAAAAGTAATGTGTATGAAAAATACATTTTATTTTTTCATAAAAAAATACCATCAATTTCAATTGTGTACAGGAAAAGGAAAGCAAAATGAAATGAAAGAAATCCACTTCGGAATTCTTGGAATATTAAAAAAAAAACAATTCCTTGGGGAAAATAAAATTTCAGACAAGACTTATGGCTTTTACTTTCATTGTTTTGGTGTAAGTTACTTTATAATAGTAATGATAATAAATGAAATAGAACAAATAATAAATGAAATAGAACAAATACATTTAGCAAATTACTGTACATATTCCATTATACACTGATCAATTAAATCAATATAATTCGATACATCCAATCAATAATTATTGTTAATAAAAGTTATATTATTTTTAAAATAAGATGTTTTGAAAAAGTCATTTAAATTATGAAAGTAATATGTTAAAGTTTATTTCAAAATGTTTTATTAATGTTAAAAATGTTCTTTAAATAATTTTGCAATAAAATTAAATCCATCATCTATGACTCTCAATGAAAATATATTGAAATGAATTGTTTATTGATATGATTAAATTATTTTTGTATAATTGTAAATGTATACATACAATAGTCTGTTAGTTATTTGAAATTATTTTTATCAAGTTGATTTTAAATTTTAGGTATGTATCGTATTTTTTTTAAATTCGTACTTTGCAAAGAACTTTGCAGTAATCCGCTTAACATACATATACCTAATTCAAATTGTTATTGGAAAATAATTTAGTTAAAAATCAGATTTATATTTATGAAGGCAAATGTCCTCTTTGACTGATTAAGGCACAACGCACAAATAGAGAGACACAAATATGAGAAGACTTCATGTAACATAAAAATTAAATTGCAAAATTTCGATTAAGTATGACGTAGCACGTCATTTAAAAATTCATCCAGAAATTTCATTGCAAACTATTTTCATTGATAGCACACAAATATCAAGACTTCTCTATTTGAATTTCACTATAAAAGTACTAAAAATTAATGCTAAACATTATTATGGGTTTAATGATTTGAGCTTCACAGAATGGATATTAATAATACATACCAAGTAAAAAAGTCATAATGATTTTTATAATTTATAATATTTTCAAGGCATTAGTACCAATTAACCAAGTGAAGCCGTATAAGTAATACCATATAAAATGTGAAATACTAACTATGGTTACTGAAATGCTATCTTCCTTACGTCTTTAGACTGGTCCTTTATGCTGATTCAGAGAATGGCCAGATTTACTTTTGATATCGACAATAACTCTCATATTACACGGTATCCCTTCTGGGAATTGAGCTTGTTAACATTAATTTGCATGATATAGTCTGTTGAACCATTAGTGTTTCAAAGTTCTTACGTTTCTGTCAATTATGAAGTTCTAACATTAATTTGTGGACGACACTTCGGGGTACACAATTCCAACTTTCCGAAGATATTTTGTTATTGAGCAATCACAGGAATGTAATAAATCACTGTCACTTCATTATTATTGGACTTTAATGGGTCATTAGTATTTTCTGATTATTATAAATTACAAAATGAAAAACATTCTAAATATTTTTTTCTTTTTGTTTTTACAGTAAGAGCATGTATATTTTATCTGCTGGGTAAAGCCATTATTTCCTTTGAGGATAAGGTGTGAAGCTTACTCCATCACACTGCTCCAATTCGATATCTGAGGCAGACTTTCCTCTGCCACGCGCTGGTATCCTCAAGATATTTTCCTTTTCTCGCTCGATGACGTGACGATTTTGGTTATATATATCGTTATTGATTTTAATCAAATTTATTTGAAGACAGATCTTTGGCAAGCCCTACAGCCAAACCGCAATCCTAAGAATTGTTGTGTTCCAGTTTTAAGGGTGAGTGAGCCAATGTAACTATATGTACATGGGGCAATATAACACCTCAAATTTTAAGGTCAGTGGACCATTGGTGTTGTATGGATTCTATTTCAAGCAGCGCCAATCTTTATGGGTAGTGGTGACCAATTATTATCAGTTCATTCATTGGTCCGTCCGACTACCAATGTCATCAAGAAAATTATTTCTGGATAATATTTGAAAATTCATAGTCTAATAAATAAAACAAGAAGAACAGTCAGAGTAAGAAAAACTTCGTCAGTTTTCAAATTCATTCCTTTATCAAGTCTTAAACTCTTAGTACCTTTTGAATCTAAACATTAAATCATTGCGACGCAATATGTCATTCTAGATCGGTAAAGCAGATTATCGCTATTAAGGTGTCGAACCATTTCTTATCTCAACTGTACATAAGTAAGATCAGTTATTTTCTGAATATATCTGATTGCTGATTGGAGGTCACATTTAAATTTGGCTCAATTAGTGTTTGGTCAATATTTCATTACGAGATTGTACGTTTGCCAAATCGATTTGAATTCGTTTTTTTTATGCGACTTTTGTTTTCATTCAACCAACCTAAAATACAGTATCAACTAATTGTACATTTTAGTTGTTTTGCATTTAACTAATCATCCTAAACTTAATTTTAATTGTGGTTGTAAATTATGCAAATTATCCTTCATAATTTGCATTAGTGTTCTGAGATATGGCCTCTAGTCTATTGGCTATAACTACCAATCGGTCTAATACCCGGTAGTAGGATATTTTTCAAGCACGTCTGGGTAGATATCACTCATCTAATATTCTAATGCCAAATACCAAAACTTAGTGGTCAAATTTAAAGTGACTGACCCAGTTTAACTACAGGCACAAGGGTCATAACACCTTCGTTACCAATATTGGTGCATTGTTGACAACATATTACAAGGAATGGCTTGTACTTCTAACAGAACCAGTGATGTTATTCTCAAGTCCTTTGAGTAGGTACTCGTAAAACTTATCAAATGTATTTCACAGTGAAGCTAATAATACGGTATGTGTCGTATATTTATTGTATAACACGACAAGATATAATATATACTACTACTATACTATAATTGATACTACCTTGACTACTTGTAATAATAGCATAAACTATTCCTTGCTGTGTCAATCTAAATTGGCGATATATCGCCCTTTTGTCTGCCTGCCTTCCTATTATTAAAGATGCTTGGCTACGATTTTAATGAAATATTTTCGTCAACGTCCTGAAATAAGCAAATTGATAATGATCCTCGTACCACGTAAACACAGATGTTTGACGTTTAGTAATCGGTTTTAAGAATTTTGCTGATGCTACATTTAAGTTGTGTCGTACTACTACTATACATTGATTGAGTCACATCGCATCATATTTATACTTTAACAATTACGAACATTCGGCTTGTTTTAAAAATAGAAGCTTGATAAAAATTAAAAAGTTTTAAAGCATATAAAAACTTTTTAATTTAAAAAGTCCTAATCGCTATTTAAAGTCCCCGAAAAATAAAGTTTTAGGTTAAAGAGAGGCATTTCATTCAGGGTACTTTTACACTTTTCTACTTCTTAACTTCCAGATTAGAATCTATGAACACAGTAAACTGTTTGAGAGAGAAATCGACCGTCACGATTTTCATATTTATATTTGTAAATATTAAAATACATTAGATATGTACAGCGAAGTCTTGCATCAATTGTTTTAATTGTAAATTAATTAATTAAAATCATTACTATTACTGATATTTATCGGTAAGACTGCGATGATTCGTTATTTAGGAGAAACCAGAATTGTTAATAATAGTTAATGACATACAATAGTAACGCTTAACTTTAGTAAGTATTATTAAACATCAATCATATTAAAATTTAAATAAGCAATTGGCGCAAATGGATAATATAGAGTTGATTGCAATATTACATATAATAATATTTTTTTAGAATCTTGGACATTATCACTGATATTAATGACAGGAGAGTAATATCTTAAATATGCTGTAATCAAAATATACTTAAACATTTGAGGAAATTTGTTTTGAATATTTCATCAAATTTAAAATTTTCATTATTCTTATTCTGCCCTCCTTTTCGATAGAGTATCCAAATTGTGTTTTAAAAGTATTTTTAGGATCGTTAAGATTTTTTCTTGCCTTTTTTACTTAGGTACTTGCTCATATCGCGGTAGCACGAACTGATCAATGAGAAAAGCATATAACTATTGTGAATATAAACCCGTTAATAGGTTTTTTTCAACAATAGTAACATACATAAATACTGATAATTTATGAATATTACTATTACAATAACACACGTGTTCTATATTGTCTTTATAAAGTGTTTTGTATACTATAAATCCACTCCAATCGGTCGTAAATACGATTTTCCGTATGATATATCACCGTATATTAAGAGTGAATGCGCGTGCGGAACGATGTTATGCGCCTTTTTATTTTCGAAAGCAAACTAACATCGGGCAAATAATTTATCGTATCAATCATACAACTGTTTCAGTGAAACTTGAATTTTAAAAGAATAAATATATTTCGAGCTTGTAACAGCTCTATGTAATTGAGCTTAGGTAATCTAGTACTACCTAATCCAAACACCCATGATATTTAAACAAGAACTATGAAATACTGATAACAGATAAAATTGAAGTATTATCATGGCTAGCTTTGCAAATTGTTTTATAAATAGATTCGAAAAAAATAAATGAAATATATATTTGAACAGGTTTTTTTATTAATTAATTTCCAAAATTAAGCTGCGGGAGGGCTGAGAGAAAGCCTTCATCGTCTCCAACTATCCCCTTTCGAAATCCGTTATTTTTTTCTGGACCATGAAGGTTTTACAGGAAGAACGCCTCTCTTGGTCTCTCTTCAACTCCAACTCATGGGTGTTGCTCCGCCGATTCCCTGCGAAGCATCGCTGACATAATTGGTCGCCGGACGAGAGGTCACGTCCAACATCGCGGACCAGGATCTCTACGTCTTCCTTGCGATATACTCCTCTTGATTATGCTGGGTTGTGACCCGATCCGCGCTTTAGTAGTGAATTCCCAGTCTTCATTTCATATCCGGTCTTACACAGATATTCTTCAAAACAACCGTGACCTGTCTTTAAGTCTGCTTAAGTTGGAAGATGACTCATCGCTTTCCTTACCCAGCCTTCGAAGGCCTGAAGCTATTCATCATTCATCTATCCAATATTCCTTCTTGTCTATCCAATATTCTCTGTTCAAAAATGGAGTGCAATATTCTGAAGGTTACTAATGTGAGATTCTTTATTTCACCGTAACTTTTAAATGCCTTGCCCGTTTAGGGTCTCATCAGAATCCAAACATTGATCTGAATCATACAGGCTTATTACGACTTATTTATAACTAACGATATTAATGATACCTATTTTAAAGTACTGACTCTTCCATATCATTTTTCTATGATCAGCTTCAGAGGTGTTCTTTTAAATAATAACCGAAAGAAAGTGCATAGGTGTATTGTGTGTTTTTAATAGTGTATATAATATTGTACAAAGTCTATCTATCGCTTTAGGAAATGTGAAACTGCCAACACTACGCGTAATTTATTGCTCTTATGAATGTTGACTAATCCTATCGCTACTGTTTTTCTACTTTAAGCGTTTCGCTTATAAGATTTATTTTCAAATTTGAATTAAGAATAGTTACGACTGAAGCCGTTTCATCAAAAGGGGAATAACCTCTTCTAAAAATAGGTTTTAAATATGTATTACGATCGCTTATATTTTTCGTCAAATACAGATGAAAAATATAAAATTTTCCTTGTGTGTTATAATGGAAAATCGAGATTTGCGCAGATTTTAATTAGCGATTTCGAGTTTCCGCTTGCTTAAATGCGTTGCTTGCTTTAATTCATAATTGGCAGTTCGCGCGAAGTACCGATAATGCTCGTTCAGACGTAGTAGAGCACACTTCTTGCGGCTGTCCAGTCGTCACTCTTGACAACTGGTGTTGTAAATATTTCAAAAAATTAATATTAATCTTGTTACTTATCAATACTGTTATCACACTCAAAGATGCTTCATTTTATCTCAAATTTTTTTTCAAAAAATTTACTCGTTCGAAAGTTTGATTTTCGAACGTGAAATTTTTTTAAAAAATCTATACTTACCCACCCAAATTGACACACATACATACATAGCTGTTTTTATATATACATATTTATTAGAAACATATAAGAATGCCATTTTATGCCCTACTCTATTGTGTGTTAATGACGCTAATGTGAAATAATAATGGGGTTTAGTCATGATTATTTTTCCAATGGAACTCCGAAAGCGTCCCTTTCACGCCCTAGTGCTTCCCTAGATGTACATAGTTATAATAATAATAATAAAGCTACTATCCATCACAATTATAATTGCTGGTATGTAAATGCAAATAGTAAGTGTTATTAATAATTAAGTATTGTTTTAACTGTTTAGGATATTAAGAAGTAAGTAATAAATTATGATTTGTACTTAATTTTGTAATTTCCTTTTTAATATAAAACAGAATCAAATTATAATTGTAAAGACAGTATAGTTTTAGTTAATAAGAGACATTATTGTTATCTATTAGTGGGCTTACAAATCCATCGATTTATTAGTTGCCCACAAATCAAACATCGCTGTAGATCTTGTTATCTCAGATGCTATTGTACAATGAGATAACAATATCTGCGTTTGAACCCGCAATCAACGGTTAGGATGCACGCGTTATAACCACTGGGCCATCTCGGCTTGAATATAGGCTTGAAAACTGGACATTCAAGTTTAACTATTATAATTATCAGGACTGATGTAAAGAGAAGTGTCATCTTTAGTATATTAAAACAAGCACAGCAGCTCACGATTTATTTATATTACAAATAATTTATATTACAAAAGATTATATCAATAACTTATCGCATATCAAAGTTATGCAAATTTATTTTCATGGAGTTAATTATTTAAATAACCTATTTGCAGCCATATCATTCTTAATGAAATGTTTTAATGAATCGTATGATTTAATGACATGGATAAATAAGTTATGTAATTTTTTTTCTAACCGTACTTTTGTTAACATATATTCTGGATAGTTTTACTCCTAATACGTCATCTCTGCCTCTACCCATTGAGTATACAATATGTAAACTTCAAATGATTCATTGTAAATAACATTTATTTCAAGTTATTTATTAAGTATGTTTAATATAAATTAATTCTGAGAATATAAAGATATTATAAATAAGATTAAAATGTTTTCTCATAACCGATGTCAAAGTAATAATTTCCAATTATTTATTTATTTTTAGATAGGTACATATCATTTTAAATCTAAATAAATTGCACATATTTAATAATAAGCTTATCTATTTATTTATTACGGTATTTACTCGATGGGGCTTTCCATCTTGGTAGGTACCATCCATTCATCAGATATTATACCGCTAAATAGCACTAATTATCCTTGTGTTCCGATTTGGAAGGTAAATGTGTGTCAACAAGGTACATACAGTCATGGTAAGAAAACCTTCGTCAGTTTTCAATTTCATTCCTTTATCAAATCGTAAACCTTTGGTACCTTTTGAAACTAAAGTACTAAACTGACAATTGCATGTAAAATTAAACTTTCATAGTACCATAACTTAGTTCAAAATAGTGTAACATCTCTTGACTATGCCTAGTTTTATATCAACATGAAACCTTTTTAATGGCATAATTTGTCATTGCAAATTCAAATAAGATATGATATCTTCTACTGAAGTGTCAAAATAGGTCTGTCAGTGACAAATATTCTCGATCGGTAAAGCTACAGAGATTATCGATCATACTGAGCACACGAAAATATATCTTAAGGTGACGAACCTTTTCTTACCGTGACTGTACATAACGTCTTAGTGCATTGGTGATGTAAGGAATTGTTAATATTTCTTACATAATCTGTGCGCGATATCGACCAGTACACATAAGAATAAAACAAATGAATCGGACAAAAAAAAACGCAATTATATTATTTATTATTAAACCGAGTATAATATATGTAATGGATAACACTGTGTTTTATATTAATGTTAACGAAAACATATAAACGATTGTTTCTTGTCACGTTTAAATGAATTTATGTGTGTAAATAAGAACGCACTGTTGATTTTAATTATTGGTGTTTTCTGTTTGTAAATAGTTTTGTGTGTGTGCAATACGTAACTGTTGCTGTGTGTCGAATTGGTAATAAACGTTATACAAATGTTACACGGTACAATACAAAGTTGTGAACACTTTTGATATATGTGTTTTATTTCACCCGAATTATTATTAAAAGCATTTTTTTTTGTCCACAATATAAATTCTCTGTCACGACCTTAAATTTTTGTATTTTCCCAATTATCTTTAATAATTACTTTTATATATATATAGGGGTTTAGCTGTTGCACGCAGCTTTGCTCGCGTGGAAATTGATAAAGAAACGAGAAACGTTTAAATACGTATCAAATCATTTTTAATCGCTATACAAAAAAAAATCATATTTCTTACTTCAAAAATGACTGACTTCCACACAAGATTTCTGCTCCTATTTCACCCACTAAAGTAAAGTAAAAGTAAAGTAACAGCCTGTAAATTTCCCACTGCTGGGTTAAACCCTCTTCTCAATGGGAGAGGAGCTCCCATTGAGAAGAGGTTTTGGAACATATTCCTCCACGCTGTTCCAATGCGGGTTGGTGGAATGCACATGTGGCAGAATTTTGATGAAATTAGACACATGCAGGTTTCCTCGCGATGTTTTCCTTCACTTGCATTTTTGACAAACTTTGAAAAAAGCTAAAAAAAGTGATAACTCAAAAAATGGTTCAATTTTGGATTAAGCATACGGGGGTTAAAAATATTGCAAATAGTCGCTCCTATCACCTCCTAAAGGATATACGTCGAGTTACTAATAACCCTGTATATTGTCGACTTAGAAACATTATTTATAAACGATTACTTGGAAAGAAAAACGTCTTAGAACTAAGAACGGTATATTGATGCCAAAATTGTGTGCAAGTAAAATCGACCACTTCTTGTTATCTGTCTCATAAAAAATGGTCCCTGCAAAACGGTCGCCAATAACAATAAGATGACCTTTGAATTTATACCGTTGACAAATTATTATCTGCATCACAATAAATTAGTCAAAACATTTTTTATATTATTCGTATTTCTCATTTATTACATAAGTAGGTACAGAGCTAAGATCGCCCAGTGGTTAGAACGCATGCATCTCAACCGATGATTTCGAGTTCAAATCCAGGCAAGCACCACTATATATGTGCTTAATTCATCTCGTGCTCGGCAGTGAAGGAAAACATCGTGAGGAAACCTACAGATGTCTAATTTTATCGAAATTCAGCCACATGTGCATTCCATCAACCCGCATTGGAACAGCGTACTGGAATATGTTCCAAACCCTCTCCTTAAATGGTGAGGAAGCATTAGCCCAGCAGTGGGTAATTTACCAGGCTGTTAGTTTACTTTACATAAGTACTTACATTATTAACTAATACAATAATAAATAAATGGTACGAAATAAATATTTTTAAGTTATTAATTATTCACATGCTTCGAACACTTTATTAATAAACAGCACCCTTCCGGTGCGAATCGCCAGTTTTTTGATTAAAAAGTGCGTATTATTAATAATATAATTTAATCGTGATATAATAACTTAATGAAAACATTTTTCATAATCAAATCGTATAGCATTACATTTTGATTATATTTATTGAATAAATAAATAATAATAACTTTTATCTTATCCGATTATTTATAAAGTTATAAATAATCGGAATTATATATAATATATAAAGTTATTTACAGATATTTTTTATTCATTATGAACTTATATCAATATATTAGAGTAATCGAGATTCTAGACTGAACATAAAAATCTCTCGAAATTTTTATGCTATGAAAAATAAAATTTATAAATCAATAATAATTATTATATGACCTTATTATAAGGTTATCACCCGAATACACACTTCAAAAAGCAATAAACAATAAAATATTGAATTCTGTTTCTTTATAACTTAAAATTATGGAGACGCTTAATTACTAAAACACTTTCATTCCTTACACGTACGTTATCCTGCAATTTTGTTTTTACATATTTAGATGGAATAGGCGTTTTTCTTCAATCTCACCTGATGGAAAGTTTAGATAAAGACGAAGGTGGTACACGCTCATCCAAAAGAAACCTATTCACTCTTAAAGGCTCTGGAGTTCAACTTATCAGGAAAAATAGACGCAGGCTGGTCGTTCCAAATCTTAGCGACTCTCACCAAAAACGAGCTGTCAATTCGTTTAGTCCGAATTTTGGGTATGTCAACAATGAATGGATGAAACTTTTGTCTGCGCCTAAAATTACAAAATTATTCTAAGCGATAAGCCCTAGAACGGATATGGCGCAATAGGTTCCCTATAATACTTTTCATAAATCCCATCCCAGAAGAGAGCACGGTCTTGTACAAAACCCTCTTTCAATGTTAGTTCTCTGTCAATGAACATGAAGGGGCTTCCATTTTTACCAACAGGAGGCCATGGTGTGAGCGGAGAACCCTCTGGAACCGGTCTCCTGTAAAATAAATGAATGTTGTAATAAAAATTAAATTTCACCATCCAAAGTAACATAAGGTCTGTTTCTTACCCCGTTTTAATGAAATTAATCCATAATTGTCTCATCAGCACTTTCATTTTTTTATAATCGTCTGATAAGTTTTCTTCGTTCTCCAAATCTAAGACTGCGTTTGTCTGTGCACAGTGTGTCGCACCACGTGTCTGTGTGTGTATAATATAATCGCTGTTCTCATCAGCGTATCCGTATTCGTACAAGTATATTTGATCATTGCCAGCTTCTACTTGTATTTTAGCAGCTCTTGCTGTTCCATATATAAACAAAGTATCACCAAAATATTGTACGTACTGCATAATATTTTTTTCGCTAACTGGTTCATCTCCAAAGTAGAAGCGCTTAATTTCTAGCGTCACGTTATCTCTCTCTTCTTCACTTTTGAATTTCAAATTACAGGGAATGAATTCAGTAAAATTTTCATTCATCAAATTTTTCCACCCCTCAAAATTGGGTAAACGAAACATGCCTTCCATCTCGGAGATTCCATAAAGCATTGGTACTTTAGAATAGTTACCACTTTTCAATATATTTTCGGGACTTTCATCTAGGAACATTTCCTGACCTAAATAACGTTCAATACATGGAGCAAACAGTAAACCGGAATCGCTATCGTTGATAAATGATAGAGAGTACAACTTTTCTAATTCTACATTCTTATAGAAGTCTTCTAAAGCTTGAATATTATCAACATCTTCGAAGTCCAACATCTTTGCAATAGCCTTAGCATTCGCGACCGGGTCAATCTGTACTGAAAACGCGCTAAGGCTTGGACCACTTTCAGGTATTACTTTATGGAATAACCCTTTAGCAATCCTAGAGGTCATTAAAAGATCAACGGAAGAAGCCCCCGCACTCCATCCAGTAATTGTTACGTCGTTTGGATTTCCGCCAAAGCTTGCAATGTTTCTCTGTACCCATCGTAACAATGCCACTTGATCTTTCATACCAGCATTGCCAGGTATGTCTTCGGTGCCGAGACAGAGGAATCCGTGAGCGCCAAGCCGGTAGTTAAAGTCTACTATTATAATTTCCTTGCTGTTTAATAAATGAATGGCAGTCTTAATGTTACTGTAACCTAATTGATACGCTCCGCCATAGAAATAAACAACTACTGACAAGTTTGTTTCTTCAGTGTCAGGTACGTAAACGTTGGTAATGAGGCAATCTTCTTGTGGATTCAAAAAGAAGTCTTTAGTCTCACGGATAAGGTTTTCACTGCTAACATGTAAACTTGTTTGTTGTGGACATATTACAAACTTCTCGATTGCTTCGAAGGTTCCATTCCAAGTCGGCGGTGGAAGGGGTGGCTGCAAATAATTTATAATTAAAATATGAACGAATGGGTAAATAAGCCACATGATATTTAGTGGTTGCCGCTGCTCAGAGTCATTGGTGCAGCCAGATATATTATTCCTCACATCAAATAACATCGAATTCGTCGCCAATGTTGGAAATTAAGACATTTGGTCTCATGAGCCTGTGCACCCACTCATCCCATTGGCTTCACACACAAACATATGTATACTAAGTATATTGAGTATAGCTGTTGATAAAAAAATACTTTAGTATATGTTAGGTTACTTTAAATTTTCAGACCTTAGTACCGACTACTTTCGGCATCCTTAGCTTTCATTATTATTCGTAATACCAGGTCCTTATTGTGGTCTCATTAAATCATAAATCAAAGCATTTCCTTCGAGACCATAAATCACAAAATATCTTAAATTTGCGATTTAAAATTGGAACAGAACTGCAGAACCTGTTAAAATTTTGTTAAACTTTTCTATGAAACACTACTTATTCTTTATTAGAAAAAAAAACTTTTAAGATTTTTGTAATGTACGATCGATTACACTATAGGCAAGTGTCTATCCTGATTCTTTTTGCGATTTATTACATTTGTTTTCCCTAACGCATGACCTCTGAAATTTCATGTAATTGGTCATATATTACAAAATAATTCCTAGAAGTCTAGGAAAGAGCATTAAAACATTTCAAAACTTACCTTGAATTTATTAGGACCAGTAGGTGTGGTAGCAAAAGGTATCCCATAAAAAACAATATTACCGTGAGGCGCTCTATAGCCCTTGACAGGCCCTTGGTCTATATTTACGATACGCCAATCGGTTTGATCGGCTAAGATTATTCCTGCGCACGCGCACACCACGACCATTTGCCACCACATCTCAATAACTGAAAATAAAAGATAATAAAGCATATTTATACAAAATTGAGGAACAGATAACTTCGTGTGAATATTATACATTTTGATAATTAAATTATATGAAACGCGTCCATCCGTAAGTATACTTCCAATTCGTTCGAAACCAAAAACATGTACATAATCTTGAATTTTATTGAAAAAGTTTATTGAAACGAGTTAAATAAAAATTATATTTCAAAAATAAACATAAACATACAAAATGAGAATACTTGAATTATGTAATGTGTCTCTTAATACTATTCAATATTCTCAATAAAATAAATATTTATTCCTTTATTTTTGTTACTATCAATACCAGATTCGATCACACCCTCTTTTGGATCTGTACTAAATCAATTTTAATATAATAAAAATCTAATTTATAAAAAAAAATCGTTCACAGGGATCGTTTACAAAGAGTCGAATGAGCGACTTAACTCGTGAGATTATGATTTCCACGTTTCAAGTTTAAGGTCATCAAAGAGTATCAAATTTGTTACTAAATACATAATAAACAACTGAATACAGGAAAAAAAATCGAAAGGTGACGTAAAAGTTCATTATTATATCTTTTATCTTCTTTATCTATAAAACTGGTGACCCGTTCGGCTTTGATACTAAGTATACTACAGTAAATCCCTGCAATTTATTCGAAAATTTTTACATGCTATAAAAGACCATATTGATAAAATATATTAAATGCACAATGTATTTAAATTACTTAATTGAATACAAATTAATGTTGTATTATTTAAATTGCTTGGAAAATAAGCAAAAATATATTTCTCGTAAAAAAATATTATTGCGAGTTATCCGAGATAAACATATAAAATAATCAGTGTTTCTCTTATATATTTTGCATGTTTTAAGCATATAATCCTTCTTCTTGAATCAATCTATCTATTGAAAACGCATCAAAATACGTTTTGTATTTTAAAGATCATATAAAATATGCCTAAAAATGATCGCTTTTTTAAAAAGCATTGCCCAAAAGCCTCCTTATAACCTGACTTCAGTTAGCTATAGTTTGTAGAATGTGTAAATTAAATTTTGTATTGCAACTTGTAATTTGAAACCTATTAATTTATTTGCAAAATATCATAATGATACTTTTTTTGCAAGTCGGTTAGACACATGTGATTCACTCATTCTCACTATGATTTTGGGTCAAAGATTACTCTTTATCATTTAGTAAATATTATACACATTTTGCAGTTTGTTTAAAAAAAAACTTCAATTTCTCTTTTTATAAAATAATTAATTTGTTAGTTATTCATAAATACACTTTTAGCTTACTCAAAATGTTTTGGTCTTAGTGTCGAACCAATATACTCGAACTCCTGGCTGAAATACAAACTGACCACCGCAAACATCGACTAAAATCAAACCATCATATTGGGTTATCACTCATCGTCGTTGTATGTTATTACTTGGTGGTAGGGCTTTGAGAAAGCCCATTGGGTAGGTACCACCCACTCATCAGTTATTCTACCGCCAAACAACAATACTGAGTATTGTTGTGTTCCGGTTTGAAGGGTGAGTAAGCCAGTGTAACTACAGGCACAAGGGACATAATATCTTAGTTCCCAAGGTTAGTGGCGCATTGATATTTAAGGAATAGTTAATATTTCTTATAGCGTCATTGTCTATTGGTAATGGTGACGACTTACCATCAGGTGGCCCATATGCTCGTCCGCCAACCTATACCATAAAAAATTTAACCCTGATAAAAGATTTTTATCGAAAACAGAGATTAAATTAACATCATAATTATTATCAAACAACAAAGAAAGGCAACATTTATTTCATAAAATTTACTTTTTAGTAAAGCTTTGTAAATTGTGAGAATAGTCGTTTTCATGACAAGTAAAATATTGTAAGTCATTATAGCGCAGTAAAAACTACTGAAGACAAGGCGAGCCTGATCGAGATTCGTCTTATTTTTTGTAGCGATTACAGCGAAGCTTTGTCTACTCACCAATCTATGGAGATGAGGACTCTACTCCGATTTATCATCTAGGATAATATCAAACTCAAACTACTTTATTCAATATAGAAACATTATACTTACATATTGAAAGACAAATGAAACTGTACCACCGGTTTGGAAAAGAAAACAGCCTGACCTGAGAAGAACTGGCGAAAGAAATTTAGCTGGTCTTTTTTTGCTGGTATTTTAATATCTTGACTTCTTTAAATTTATACCTTAACGATTCTTTAGCTCTTAAGTCTTAGATTGCGCGAATAGCCCTCTTCTGCAGCACAAATATCGTATGGATAGCGGCAGCGTTACCCCACAGCATAATACCGAAAGAAATTATACTGTGAAAGTAGCTGAAATATACTAAGCGAGCCGTATCAACATCGGTAAGTAATTTTGTTTTTTTTTTTACCGCAAATGCCGCAGAACCCAGTCTATTTGCCAACCCGTTAATATGGGGGACCCATTGCATCTTAGCATAAACAGTAATATCAAAATATCTAATAAGTACGTTCTTAATGTCCGTTTGTTATTCATTTAAAAGTAAATTCCTTCTTTTACACTATTTACGTTTGTATTTTAATGTATTTTTATTTAAAATATTAGACCTGACATCAGCATACAATACAACAATATTAAAAGTCATTTGTGTGGACAAGGAAGAGTTGTGGACCAAAAACGAATCCTAGTAAATGACAAGATTTCCATCTTATCTATTTTTAAATGAAGTACTAAATACAAATTCTGTTAATATTCGGATTTTTAAAATATATTTAAAAGCTGAAGACAAGGACTGCTTGTTTGTGTTGTGAGCGTGGTACTAGACATTGGCATTTCTGGCATTGAAAACTATGAAAAATACATAGAATAAATTAAATAGGTAATAATATAAACAAAATAAATAAAAAACCGATAACTTTATCAAAATAAATGAAATATTCAATACTAGAATGAACCGATGTCCCGCGCTTAACGCAATTAATTTCGACTACTATTTTTATAAATATTGATAAAAATAATTTTGACACATTAAGTGTTGCGTCAAGTGATATTTTTAGTTGTATTATCTAATCTGTTCTGAAACAAGCACGTATTACACTCACTCATGCACACAAATAAAATTCAAATTTACTTGCAGGAATGTACAACTACTGTAGGACTATACTTACTTATATGATATTCCACTGCCTGGCAATACTTCGTAATGTATTGTTCCAATTGGAAGGGTGAGTGAGTAAAAGGGTACAGGCACTAAGGACATAACATCCTAATTCGCTGGATTGATGGCGCATTTCTGATGTAATGAGTCATTAATATTTTTGTCACATTACATCAGAAAACTCAAGTGTTAATCATTTCCGACAATTTTATTTTACGTGTAATTAAAAACAATTGAATTGATAGGATGTTATGCAAACTTGTTCGACTGCAGGTCAGGAGCTCCAATAGCCCAATAGCTTACTTAATTTCCGAAGCACAGGAAAGTAACGCTACCAACTTCATACTGCAGACAGCCGTTGAGAATATCTTGACTCAAAGAAGATACATTCACATAACATTAACAGCCTGTAAATTTCTCACTGTTAGGGTAAGGCCTCTCTTTGGAAAATTTTCCACCACGACGCTCCAATGCACTTGGATACATATCTGGCAGACTTTTATTGAATTTAAACACATACAGGTTTCGTTGCGTTATTTTCTGCCGCCGAACACGAGATTAATTTTAAAAATGAATTAACCACATGAAAGCAGTGGTGCTTACCTAGGTAAACCCGCAATCATTTATTAAGATGCAAAAGTTCTAACCATTGAACTACCTCGGCCAAATATGTTTCAAACCTTCATAAGCTACTACTAGACCTTAAATGTGAAAACTTTGATGCGATAATTCTTGCATCTAGCTATCCTTCTGTCTGTACTAATCTATCTGGGAAAGCTGCACAGAAAACATACGTCATCCATGTGTGCAAATCGTAAGGAATGAGCGACCTCGACCCCGCCCGTGTGATATATTTGAAAGGTGAGTGCGAAAGTGTAATCACGAGGGAAATAATCTCTAAGAACCCGCAAGCGAAGGCGCATGACTTTAAGAAGTAATTGATATTTATGGCATTGTCAATGTGTGTGTTAAATTAATACTTTTACTTTTTTAATTTTTACTTGGTGGTAGGGCTTTGTGCCAGCCCGTCTGGGTAGGTACCACCCACTCATCAGTTATTCTACCGCCAAATAACGTCATAAGTTAAACGGAGTGTGATTGATTTTATTGAAGTATATCAACACATTTAGAACGAATGGGACGTTATGTAATCTATTTTTTATTAATTAAATAATTATATATAAAAAACGCCTGAAATTATAAAATGTTGGTACTCACAATAAGTTTAAATGTTTAAGCCGTTGACAATTTTTTTTTCTGTTTCACAATGAGATAACAATCAAAAATATTTTAAACATAGCAACAGTACAAAAATAAATGTTTGTAACTTATTAAATATTAACTTTACATCACACTTTTCGTTCTCTTTATTAATAAACGAAGTCGTGCGAAGTCGGTGAATTGATTTTTTTTTTTTTAATAAAGTCCTTATAATGAATAATTAATTATTATTAAATTTAATCACTTAAAAGAAACTCGTACTCGTTGAGTATATTTTTGTATATTGAAAAATAAATCAAAACGTACAATATTTAATTTAATTATTATAATTAAATGCTAAAATATATACAACTATGAACTAGTTACTATAAAATTCTTGACCGCGTGCAATGGTGGCAAGAATGCTAGCAGCACTTCCCCGTTGAATCGCAATTCCGATCCTCTGGGCAAAAAACGAACCAGCCCTCCTGTCCCCAGTGGATACAATGCGATGAGGGCCAAGCGTTTCGACAGCGAAATTGATTATTAGACATTTATTCGAAAAATTAGTAATTAAATTACTCTCATTGAATTATTCAGATTCTGCAAAAGTAAACAAACGTACCATAATGTTTTGAGTTTTTTTTACTTCGTACATCACGATACACACTCAGTCATATATATTTAGATTCTATAGTCTAAAATATAAATAAATATTTTTAAAATTGTCATTTTAATTTAACAATTTTATTCCAGGTAAAAAACTATTACAACTCAATATTTATTTATGAGTACTCAAATTAAAAAAAAAATCCTTTAGTTTATACTTTACAGTACACAAAGAAAATAAATAAATACAACATACATTTATCCTAAATAAAAGAGGCGTACAATTTTGTCGACCTTATCGCTACATAGCGATGTCTTCTAGTATAATATACTTATATATTATATATATACTTATATATATTATAGTAATCATATTAGTTAAAGCTTATTGGGTCTATTTTTATTAATTTTTTTTTTCTGGAATAGATTGGCGAACGAGCATATGGGCCACCTGATGGTAAGTGGTCACCATCACCCATTGACAATGACGCTGTAAGAAATATTAACTATTCCTTACATCAATAATGCGTCACCAACCTTGGGAACTAAGATGCTATGTCCCTTGTGCCTGCAGTTACACTGGCTCACTCACCCTTTAAACCGGAAGACAAAAATACTGCGTACTGTTGTTTAGCGGTAAAATATCTGATGAGTGGGTGTTACCTAATAAGGCGGGCTTGCACAAAGCCCTACCACCCAGTAAGTCTGACTGAGTCCATAAAGATCTTATTGTAATAATTATATAATTTATCACTTAAATACACGATGCAAAATAAATACATATATTGAATTTGAATCACTATAGAGTAAATAATAAGAACTTACTTAAACTCTTTACTTGCTTACATGTCGTAAAATACTTCTTTACCTAAAATCTACTTCTAGAACCGATATGGTGCAAACGGTTTCCAATTGTACTTTTCATAAATTTTATCCCAAAAAAGAAAACGATCTTGTATAAAACCCTTTCTCAATGTCAGTTCTCTGTCTATGAACATGAAGGGGGTTCCATTTTCACCAACAGGAGGCCATGGTGTGAACGAAGAACCCTCTGGGACTGGTTTCCTGTAAAATTAATAAATGTTTTAATGAACGACAATTTCCTCATACATCCCAAAAAAAGGTTCTCTTTATTACCCTTTTAAATCCTTAAAATATCTTTTTCTTACCCCGTTATAATGAAATTAAGCCATAAGCTTCTCGTAACTGCTTTAATTTCTTTGTAAGCATCTGAAAGATTCTCTTCATCCTCCAAATCTAAAACTGCGTTTGTCTGTGCACAGTGTGTTGCACCACGTGACTGTGTGTGTATAATATAATCGCTGTTCTCATCAGTATATCCAAATTCATACAAGTATATTTGATCATTTCCGGCTTCCACTTGTAATTGAACGGTTTTTGCTGTTCCATACGCAAATAAAACATCACCAAAATATTGTACGTACTGCAAAATATTTTTTTCGCTTATTGGTTCATCTCCAAAGTAGAAATGCTTAATCTTTTGCGCTATCCGATCTCTCTCTTCATCACTTTGGAAAATTAAATTGATCGGTAGGAAATCGGTAAAGTTGTTATTCATCATAGTTTTGCACTCCTCAAAATTTGGCAAACGATTCATACCTTCCATCTCAGCGATTCCGTAAAGCATTGGTACTTTAGAATAGTTACCACTTTTCAATATACTTTCGGGATCTTTGTCGAGGAACATTTCCTGACCTACATAGCGTTCGACGCATGGAGCGAACACTGTGCTTGAATCAGTTTCATTCACAAACGTTACAGAGTACAGCTTTTCCAATTCTAAATTCTTAAAGAAAGCTTC
This sequence comes from Vanessa cardui, assembly GCF_905220365.1. NCBI lineage: Eukaryota > Metazoa > Arthropoda > Insecta > Lepidoptera > Nymphalidae > Vanessa > Vanessa cardui. The sequence continues at coordinate 12,945,482 of NC_061132.1, read as the reverse complement.
TAAAGTATCTATACTGTCGAAATCTTCGAAGTTTAACTTTCTTGCAACCCTCTTAGCGTTTGCAATCGGGTCAATCTGCATTGTATATGAACTAATAATCGGACCACTCTCTGGAATTGCTTTATGGAATAACCCTTTCGCAATTTTAGAAATCACGAAAAGGTCAACGGCCGAAGACCCCGCACTCCATCCAGTAATAGTTACGTCGTTTGGATTTCCGCCAAAGCTTGCAATGTTTCTTTGTACCCATCGTAACAATGCCACTTGGTCTTTCATACCAGCATTGCCAGGTATGTCTTCGGTGCCAAGACAGAGGAATCCGTGAGCGCCGAGCCGGTAGTTAAAGTCTACTATTATAATTTCCTTGCTGTTTAATAAATGAATGGCAGTCTTGATGTTACTGTAACCTAATTGATACGCGCCGCCATAGAAATAAACAACTACTGGCAAGTTTGTTTCTTCAGTGTCAGGTACGTAAACGTTGGTAATGAGACAATCTTCTTGTGGATTCAAAGCAAAATTTTTAGTCTCACGAACAATATTTTCCTTAGTAACATGTAAGCTTGTTTTCTGTGGACATACTATGAACTTCTCGATTGCTTCGAAGGTTTCATTCCAAGTCGGCGGTGGAAGCGGTGGCTGTAAATGTAATACACTTAATTTACCTACCCTAAATTTTTTAAGATCGGGTTTATATAAAACGAGCCATATTATAGACATTAGTGTAAATAATATTTTTTTTACATATAACATGTTATGGCGCCTTGTGCTTGTATACTGACCCACTCACCCTTCAGGCTATACACACACACACACACACATACATATAAACACAGTGTAGTAAAATAAGTGATCATTGGATGATAGCTAGACGGCCCTACACAAAGCGTTTATGTGATAAAATTTACTTAGTCTCGTTTCCCGAAACTTTCATTAAGAAGCAGCCATAAAACAGTTCATCATTAATTCATTCATCTTTACTTACCTTGAATTTATTAGGGCCGGTGGGTGCGGTAGCATAAGGTATTCCATAAAAAACAAAATTACCATGAGACTCCCTATAGCCCTTAACAGGCCCTTGGTCTATATTTACTATACGCCAATCGGTTTGATCTGCTAAGACTATTCCGGCACACGCGTACACTACAAACAGTTGACACAACATCTTAATAACTGAAAATAAAAGATAACTAATAACTATTTTTATACAAATATCAAGAGGAGATAACAATACCAATAATATTGACGTTGTAACAATTTTATTGTGCGCAACTGTCAAGTTGTTTGTTGAATTATTAATTCAATGCATTAGAGAGACTTACAAATCCTTTGAAACCAAGAACATGATTATTACACTAAGTTTTAATCTACCCTTATCTTTATTTTGTATAGTATACTATACGTATAACTTCACAAAAATATACAATTACAACAAATATATTTTAACATAGTTTTATTGAACCATTGACATTTCTAGACGTTTATTTACACTTAAAAAATAAAAATATTATTATATCTGTAGTAATGTTAAATCAAATTTGAAAAATAACTGTCAAGATGAACCGTTATTTTTTATCCAAGGTAAGTTTTATTTTATTTTTATTATTAAGCGCCTTAATGTGTATGTATTTTATAAAATAAACATTCTCTAATGTCTGTACTTACATATTTTTATAAAATTGCTGTTTTCGCTATTCGAATTAGCATGATTTTGTCGTATTTTTTACTAACGTATATTATACTATACAATGCCACAATAGGAGTAATTTAACTTTCATTTGATGTGTATAGAATAATATACATTGCTAACTTCATGGGATCAATATTGTTTTACTCTAAACTAATTAAACTGTAAAAAAAATTAAGTTACTTCCAATCTTCTTTTCTATTTGAACTACTGAATCAATTTTATTATAATTTAAAGATAATCTACTACCCAGGTGTTTTTAGAAATCGTCTGCTGAGACACTCACGAGGTTCTGGGCTCGATTCCCATAAAAATATTATTACTTTTATTATTATTTTGTGTTATCTATTATTTATTAATACTGCATGAATATTTTTTTTCATTATGGGACCAATAACAAAGTATTTACCTACCTATAACACACTATTGCTTTACTAACATGATGGTTGGGATGGTTGTTTTGCATGTTTCTTTTGCTTTGGTTTTAGACTGCTATGAGTGAAAAACCTAGGCGGATTTTATCCTTAGTGCCTGAACAGAATGCAAACTCTGACTCAAGTGATGGGACATATAGCGGTGATGAAGCTGGAATGATTGGACCGGCAGAAACTTCCGAAGCAGCCTCGATAAATTTCAGCTACGAAAGGTTAAACCTCCTACAAAGTTCAGATGATGACGGAACGCATACAGATGACATTAATGCCAAAACAACTGAAGTTCCTCTTACTTACATTCTTACTCAGGTGTTTCCTAATCCATCAGAGAGTAATTATGACATAATGATAAATATTTCGCCTTCAATTTCATCCTTACCCTCTTTACTGTACTAGAAAAATCAATTTACCTTTAGTTCGCAAAAAGCACAGTTCAAAAACAATGCAGAAATAGCAAAACCTATGTTTCTGGAAAATATTCCATCTAATTGGTCTCCTTTAGTTAAATTTTATAGATTTTTTACAGAAGACTTAGTAGATATAATTATAACTCATACTAATTTAAATAGCATACAAGGGAGTGAAAGATCCATAAAAGTTACAAGAGAAGAAATACTAGATTTTTTGGCGATTATTATCATTATAGGCAATTGTAGGGGTGTGTAAGGTTCACCTTTGTTATGTGAAAAAACTAAATTGTTTTTTACAGTCACCACAAGCAATAAAGCCAAACATAGACCCTGTTTTTATAATAAAAACATTTTTTAGGGTTTTAATTAGGTAAAGTTTTATTCAAAAAATATTTCTTTTTAATTAAATATTTTTATTATCAGTAATATTTGTATTTTTTATTTAAAATTATGCCGTTTATTTTTTGGTAAACGTTAAAAGCAGTTTAATTCAAACCCTGCCTAAATGAAGCAATGTATAGTATAATATACAGTCCCAAAAATGCGCTAATCACAGTAAACGTAGCAATGTATATTATAGTATACATACTGTTTTTCCAAAATTTCTATATCATGATTTTTTTATTTATTTTTTTGATGTTTTTTATAACCCAAAGAAACTACCGAAATAATTAGTTTTTGCTTTTCTTTAAAAAAATTTTTTTGCCACGATAAGGGTTAAAATATTATAAATATGAAAGTAACAGTGTCTGTCTGTCTGTCTGTAGCTCATTCACAAGCAAACTGCTGATGAACTTTGGTATGAAGGAAATTTGAAAGACCTAAAAGAGAAATCTCCAAGAAAGGACATTGCCTAATACATAACAACCAACACGATAAAACACGATTGATATAAATATGACCTTTTGTTCCAAAAATAGTTAAATTTTAGAAAATATATTCATTGAAAATAAGCATAGTAGTAAAAGGTCACCAAATACAAATATATATTTACCACTGCTGGGATAAGGCCTCCTCTTCCATTAAGGAGAGGGTTTGGAACATATTCCACCACGCTGTTCCAATGCGGGTTGTCGGCAGAATTTCGATGAAATTAGACACATGCAGGTTACCTCACGATGTTTTCCTTCACCGCCGAGCATGAGTTGAATTATAAACACAAATTAAGCTCATATATATAGTGGTGCTTGCCTTGGTCTAAATTCGCAATCATCGGTTAAGACGCACGCGTTCTAACCACCGGGCCATCTCAGCTCATAAAATATACAAATTTGTTATAAAATAATAATATTAGCAAACTGCTAACTAGTTTTATTATTTCCAGTACTATCATATCTATCTACAAAAATAGAAAAATACAATATTACATTAAAATAAACCTTTGGTGATAGAGTCGAATGAGGAGCTTAGTTTATGAGGCTACGATATCCGAACAGTTCTAGTTGAGGTCATCAAAGAGTGACAAGAATTTTACTATTTTAATACTATTAATCCATATACTAAAGATATGCTTGAAAATATCGAATGGTTTAATAACAGTATATTATAATATATTTTGTCCTTTCTTTATCTTTATAAAGATAGCTTTGTTTTAAACGAGCTTTGCCAAAAAAATCTGAATATTTTGACATGAAATATGTATTATTTTGAACATTATTTTACAAAAATGTTTTTAGGTAATTTTTCCATAAAATATAGGTCTTCTAGTTTTACAATAAATAAAGCCTAAATTAATCCAGTATAGGCCTTCTAGCATGGTTACTAATATGTTTAAAAGTCAATAGTTCACATTGTTCAAACTTGTGGAAAATAAAAATAAACTATAGTAGAACAAAAACAAGTATATAAATAAAGTGTAATTGAGAGATATTTTTTTTTAAATGTTTGTATTTTGTCAATTGCATAATAGTTAATTATTCGGTAACAAATTAAATTTACCTATCTAGGCTTGTTTCAAATAATTATGTTATTAATTAGGTAACGTCTGTAACTTGTTTATTAAAAAGTAAAATACTTTTTGGACACGTTTGGAGCAGTGAATTCAATGGAGTCATATACTAACTAATGTATCCATATATAAAAAAAATGAAGACCTGACATCAAATCAAATTAAACGATTTCATGTTTATTTAGTACCAGGTATGGCAAGTCATTTATGAACACAAGGAAGAGATATGGACCTAAAATTGATCCCAGTGAATGTTAAGAGATAATTAATGTGGTTTTTTGGCTTAAGTGAAAAATATGACATTTGATTCAGAATACGCATTTAATAGATTTGCTTAGAGTTTAATCAAATCAAATCAAATCAATTTTATTCGAGTAAACTTGACAATGAAGCATTTTGAATCGTCAATAATTAAATACTACCATCGGAAAGCAGCTTCTAGCGAGAAGAAACTCAAAAAGGCAAGTAACTCGCATAATTGCTCTTTTCATATAAACAAATTATATATAAGACTATCATAGAACCCAAGCCTTTTCATTCAAAAAAGTACTCTTTTAATGAATAATACGATTTATTTATTAATTTAGTCTTAATACTTTTTTTTAATTTTGAAAATGGTAAATTGATTATATTTCCCGGTATCTATATATATATGTGTGTACCATTCCCCAAAAACGTTCTCTTTACCGTATACAAACGGAAACTAGGGGTTACAAGTTTATTCTTATTTCTTGTATTAATAGTATGTGTATTATTTACTTATTTCTTGTATTTGATGGATGAAAGTGTAGATATTGGATCTCTATTGGATTTGCAAATTATATTTCATTGGATTAAGTGTTACAGTATGTTCTAAACATGCTGTCAAAATATTTTATATAAACTTAAGTTTGCTCTATTTTGGGTTAAGTAACACCATATATTATTTAATATATATAGTGTTTACGTTTTCTCGTCAACCTTGAGAGCAAGTCGACAATTTTATTTCGCTGGCTGTTATTTATTTTATCATTTATCATAAAAAAAAGTGATTACTGTACATAATAACACGTATGACCTCGTCGACAACGACAGGTGAAATTCTGTTACTCCGCGACCAAAACTTATCAACTCTGTAAAATTATAAACAATTAATGAAATTGATAATTATTTAAGTGAAATACACGATGAGTAAGTAACTTTAGTTTATCAAAGTAACCCACGTTTAACACAATCAAAGTAATGTTTCGAAACATATATTTATTTGTTTTGATACAAATAATGATTTCGACAGAACAAGTATTGCGTCAAGCGATCTCTCTGGTTTTATTATCTAATCTACTCTGTAACAAATTACACATTCAATTAAATATTTAAAATATATTATAAAACAAATAGCTAACTTCATATTAATATTTAAAAACGCATAAGTCAAAATTAATAAATAATTTACTTAAAATTGACTACTATTAGTTAAACATATCTTCATGAGATATATTTGAAGTTTGAGTTTGGTTGATAGCGCATAACGCTTTAATAATCTATACTTATAATAAATCTGTAAAGATGTCAATTCTGTACATGAAATATTTTTACAAAATAACTATCAGGGGGTGATCAGGGGTCGATACTGATGGCAAAAATGCAATCAGTAAAATTTTTGTCTGTCTGTCCATATAACCGTTATAGAAACAAAAACTACTCGACGGATTTTAACGAAACTTGGTGCAATTATTTTTCATACTCCTGAGCTGGTTATAGTATACTTTTCATCACGTTAAAGTCCATAGGAGCAGAGCAGTGAAGGGAAATGTCTGAAAAACGGGAGAAGTTACCCCATATTTTGAGCTTCCGTCGCGTGTTTAGCCTTAATGGTTAAAGCTACACAGAAATCATGTATTACGAAAATGTTCTCCTTAAAATTATACAATAAATATCCCATGACAGCCTATGTCTATCTTTTATGGTTGACTCACAATAACACGTGTCACTCCCAATAGCGTAGTAGTTCGAAGCTTTCTGATTATATTTGTCTATTCCTACGATTATAACACTCTGAATCATCCCAAATTACAAAAGTTAACAGTATTAACTATTTCATAAAAAAAAAAATCATAGAAATCTGTATAGAAACACCAAAGTTATACATAAAATACGCTAATAATAAAGCTATCGCACGTCAGTACTTAATCTATAACTATTATATAAATCTCTAGAGTCTGTCTGTACACTTATTTTTGTCGTAATTCGTCATAACTGTGTTCTTTGACTGACTTAATTTTTACCATTTTTGAAATTTTTGTGTGTCTGTATCTTTATAAAAATTGGCATAAAGGAACAAATCATAGGCGATCTATACATACAAAAGTATATATAGATAGCCAATAGGATGTTTTTGTATGTGTGTCATCGATAAACTCAGAAACTATTTGATCGATCATTATGAAAATTGGTATGTTTATCTATTGTGTTATGGAAAAAGTAATTATTTCATCCGTATCATTAAAAATAACCAACTGATGGCCCTTACGTGTATCACGATGCACTTATATTCCGATCAACCGATAATTATAAAATATGAAATAAAAAATGAAAATCTATTCAAAAAGCATAACAACTAACTTAATTTCCGTCATATGCCAATAAACATAAAATAATCACAACAGTAATAATTGTCATTTTAAAATGAGATAATTACTATAAATTACATATATGGGAAGAAGTGATTAGCTGTTCTGATTATAAGAAAGTAAACAATAATTTTTATTGGTAAGTACTCATAAATCCAATAGCAATGAATCTTTAGTATAAAATGTAAACGTAAGACACATAACCAGAAAAAACAACTTATTTATATAAATTGAAACCACCATGCCATTGAAGAAATAGAAGATCGTAATATCAACAATATATGCGTAGCGTCATCCAAAAGAGCTACGGAAACAACACACCAACAAGAAATACGTTTAGAAACAAATAGAATCCGAATTTCTACTTTAAGAGCTGCCAAAACAGTTAGTCAACGAAATGATCAAGTTCCAGATCTTCGAACAAGCATCTTTATCGAGAGATACTGATAAACCTGACAAGCCAAATGACTGGATGATGAACGATTAAAATAGACTAAGTCAAGAACTAGAACCAATCACAATAAATCAGCCTTCAATTACTATATAGGTTATGATAACAAGTTGAATCCCGATGTGATCATTGGTTCAATGAATATAGTATGCCCATATTGTCACGCTAAATAAACTGATGGTATATGCTACTCCACTGGTAAAATGTATTTACCACAACTGGTTGAATCACCAGAACCCCTTCTTACCTACGTGACGGGAACTATTAAGGAGTCTAAATATTTCCTTCAGTATATTAGAAATTACAATTCATGCTTTTAAATGACATCTTTTTGAAGCAACAAATATTGTACAATTCAATAATTTCGCGTCTACGCTTAAAGTGTAAATATGATTGGTTCACTTCTTCCAGTATCTAAATAAAATCCCCAATCTCTGGACACTTATTTCACGGACAACGTAGAAAAAAATTGATCTTCAATGCATGTACAGTACCACAACTAATCGAGAAATAATCGCTAAATTTAGGATTATGCCTACAACTGCTCTAGAAAGTGAAAAAACAAATGATTCAAAGTAATTATCAATGCAGATAGAACATAGAGCATAAAAGGCGTATTAAAGCTTCCATAGCTCCTCAAGTCACAGCTGTAATTGTCGGTACAGAAATTACATAACGAGGTATTGTTATCACTAAGCGACACAAAAACAATCAAGGTGTCGCTGAAAAATATCAATCGTATGACAATTATTACGATTATCCAATTATGATAATGCGAGCAGAAGATGGATATCATCTCGGACTGTATCAAAATAATCTCACGACTGGCTCTATGACATCGAAGAGTTAGATTTTTATGTGTATCGTATTATTAGAGATAATTAATCTAACCATATTCTGAAGTATCGTCAACTGTTTTAACAATTCATTGTTGACATGTACGCTATGGTCGAGAACGAACGATTAAATTACATTCGATGCAACCAATCAAAACTTCAAGCCAAAGGGTACATTTATTTACGTGATACATACAGATGACAAGGTTGTAAATGTAATAACATCGATATTTGATAGAACCGGATAATAGAGGACGTTTTTGTGTGATACAAACTTTTCTAGACTATAGAAATTTCATTAAAATTTTCATCGTACCAACTTTACATCGAGATTACACCAACAAAAACATTCTCATAAATCATATCTGTTTCCGGATTCAAAACAAAGAAGATATGATCTTGATAAATAAGTTTATGGGTGCTATGACCAATCTGCAGCCTATCGAGAACATCATTGACGAATATTAAATGAAATAATTTTTAAGTATTTGATTAGAGCTCGCATGTTTCTTGATTATTTGTACATTCTATCAGTAATTAATTACAAAATTAAAAATTAAAAAAATATTTTTTTACGACTAATGCCCAGCGAAGCGGGCGGGTATAGCTAGTTTATTTATATTTCTGGATTGTCAATGTCGAACACATGCAAGCGTGAGTAAATGTAACAATTACTTTGTATATATAGTTTGCCTCCTGCAAATTTATCCTCAAACGTGGATATTTTGTTGCACACATTTGCGTAACTAAAGTTGTAAGAAGTTCAGTCAAAAGCAGGAAATTTCGAGTTATCATTTCAGCTATGTTAACACTTTTTAGAAAACATTTGATTCTACGTCATCAAAAATCAAAATCAAAATAAACTTTACTCAAATGGGCTTTTACAAGCACTTTTGAATCGTCATTTAACAATTAAGTGAAGCTATCACCGGTTCGGAAAGTAGATTCTACCGAGAAGAACCGGCAATAAACACCTACTGTGTTGTGTGTGTTGTGTAGACTATTTTTCAACATTTAAAAAAAATGCAGTCATGTTAGTTAATACAATTATTTAAATTAACATATCCTGCCTGGAAGTCAACAGGTATTAATTCCCCCCTTTTTTATCAACCGTGATGTTATATGTTATAGCTTCGCATACATCAAAAAACATTATAATGTCTATTCAACATACGACTTGAGCTATCTTATTATTTTAGAATCATATATATTTCTTGATAATGAATTCAATACAATAAATTACCTTTAATATAAGACAATGTCAAGTCAATTAAATTATTTAAATATTTGATTAACAGTAACTATATCGGTGTATGGAGGCTCGACGTCTCTTGTTTTGTATAAATAGATCATTGATACGTCATGTGTTATGGCATGCGACTGAACAAATTGCTGAATAATAACAAATATTGAATGAATGGGCCAATGGAGTTGATAGTGCATATATAATAAGACAAGAACTAATGTTCTTTGATCATTTAATTATATACCTGTTTCATTCTAAAAAAATGTAAATACCCATTGGATTAATTTGAGTTTTAATTGGGAATATTTTGATATTTTAACAATTATGTGATTTAAATAATGCTCTACGATTTCTAGCAAACGTGCCAATAATAATAGATAGGAAAATTGTTGAGTTGGAAATGTTTGGTTCATCTGTTTAGGTAGGCATAGAAATGCCTATGGTAGGTTCACACGATACATACTAATTGATACAAACTTCTAACTTCTGTTTGAGCTTTGCATGAAAGTCTGCATGTCTGCTTATTATTATTAAAAATAAAATAATCAATCAATTAAAAATTATTAACTGTTTTTTTTTTACCAAAAACAAATGAATTTAATGCTTTCCTTTTCAATTTCAATTTCCTTAACTTTTTTTTTTATATTTCAGTTTAGAAATATTTGCGCCACTGTTTTCACGATACTGCTGAGAATATTGTTTCAAAAACTCTGCTTCTTAAAAACTAAAAGTCGATAAGACTCCATAGACATTTTGTCGATAGACTTTTTTACTTAAACTTGTAAATACATATTATGTAACGATGTCTGTACGACAAAAGTTTGTGCCAAGTCAACCACACGACACACGTGTGGTTGTGTCTGTCTGTCTGTCTGTCGTCTATGTCTGTGTTGTGGCCTATGATCAGTATATTTTGTTGTGATTTGAAGGATGACTAAGCAAGAGTAACGACAGTATGTAATTTGTGTTGTTCATATCATCTCAGTAACAAGGTTGGTGGATTAGTTCATATTTCTGACAGTGCTTAACCAATTATCTATATAATAGACAAATATTAAATTTTATTTATATAGCAGAAAATAACTTTTGTTTATCATTAGTATTTACATACTGTTATATTATTGTTCGAAATGCTATACTTTATATTATCATAGAAGTAAAACTTTATGAAAACTATCTGATAGAGAAAGATACATATTATTTATCATATTTGTAATATGGGTATTACAAAATATAGACAATATTATGATTTGAACTGAATGCATTTACATAAAATAAATATCATAGGCAGGATTCCAATTTCGAAAAATATTCAACAATAACAAAAGAAAAAAGGCACAATGGAATTTGCATTTTAATGTATTGTTAATAAAGTTCAAAACATCACCGTAACGATTTATTTTGTGTTTCAATACAGTTTTCCTTTTCATTTTACAGTTATGAGTTACTCGTACACACAACGGTTCGAAGACTCTCATTGTTTATACTTCTTATTAGGTTATGATAAAAATACCTTAAAAATCAAAGTTCAGTGACTCCTTGACACAAAATAATGTCACAACATTTCCGATCAAGTTTAAATATTTGATACCAATAATAGCTCTGTATAGTACTGGTTTAGTTTGAACCAGTTTATCAAATTGTTTGTTTAAAAGATGACGCCCTGATAAAATCTGTAACATACGATTGCTCTGATATTGCCATAAATAATGATCAATGAATCTTTACATTGCACTCGAGAAACACACGTGTGGCGAAAGGCCAGGTCTGAAGTGTGTATACTGTTAAAAGTGACTCATGTCACCAAAATTGTGATATCTAACCCATAACGAAGTTGTCATTGTAATAAAATGGCTGTCAGTAGTCACGCAGATTGTGTGGGCAAGATAAAAGTCATGGAAGATTTAAAAAGTCGACCAGCACTCGAGATCTCTTCCTGGTGGTACAGAAATTGGAGAGCGATACTCGGAGAACTGGTAGCAACAACATTATTAATATTTCTTTGTTGTATGACATGTATACCTATCGATGGAGTACCTTTAATTACGCCCATGTACAGCCCTATAGGTTCTGGGCTAATCGTTTTGTTCATAGCTCAATCTTTTGGACATATTTCTGGTGCTTTCATGAACCCAACTGTGACGCTACTTGCTGTTATATGGGGTAAGATATCCTTGCCTCTTGGGATTGCGTATGCGATCGCTGAATGCTTGGGCGCAACTATAGGATATGGTATGTTAATGGTATTGTCACCGTCCGATTTGATCGCCGGTGGTATATGTACCACGCAGCCGCACGCAGGACTCACAGTGTACCAAGCGTTGGGAGTTGAAGTAGTGTTTACTGCCGCATTGGGGTTTGTCATTTGTTCTGTGTGGGATCCAGTTAACGAAGAAAAAAATGAATGCACGTCTATCAAGTTCGGCCTAAGTGTGTCTGGGCTAGCAATTGCTGGAGGTCCATTAGCAGGCGCTAGTATGAACCCGGCTAGATCGCTCGGACCAGCCATATGGACAGCTAGATGGTCTTCGCATTGGATTTACTGGGTTGGTCCCTTATTCGGAGGTGCAATGACTGTGACGCTGTATAAAGCGGTATGGCTTAAGAGGGAGCAAATTACGCAGCCTCGACTTCTTACTTGGAGTGATGACAGTGGTGTCTAGCTTTTGAGTTATTATTATGATATGATAAATATTGTGTGATATTTGTGATTGTTAATAAGTGACAGTGATTTCTTTGAGACTGGTACTATGTGTAATTAAGTTAGTTAATAAGACCGCAATATAATTTTAATTAGTGCATTGTAAATAAACAATTTTCATCAAGCACTTTTTTTCATGTTTCTTGTATTTTTGGATTAACTTTACCAACTTAATCAAATTAAACTTGATTAGGTATATGTATATTCTAACATAAAAAGATTTTATCGTCAAAACCTAAAATTAGGTTTGGTATAATTATTTTTTTTTCTTTAACTGTCGGCATACTCAAACGTATACGCGTTGTATTTAAATAGAACTGTAGTTTCAAATTTCTATCGATTATTTTCGTTCCAACATTATAAACTACAAACTTTTCAAGGTTATTGACCTATAGTCATAAATTTAGGAAGAGGGAAAGGAGAGTTTAATCGATTTTATTGATAATATAACCAGTATATCACCTTCTTTGTCTTCAATTGCTCAATCAGTATCTTTTCTGATTCCTATTAATTAGTAAAGTAACAGCTCGTAAATTTCCCACTGCTGGCCTAAGGCCACCTCTTCTATTGAGTAGAGAACATATTCCACCACGCTGTTCCAATGCTGGTTGGACGATTGCACATGTGGCAGAATTTCGATGAAATTTGACACGTGCAGGTTTCCTCACGATGTTTTCCTTCCCCGCCGAGCACGAGATTAATTATAAACACAATTAAGCACATATATATAGTGGTGCTTGCCTGGGTTTGAACCCGAAATCATCGGTTAAGATGCACGCGTTCTAACCACTGGGCCATCTAATTAGTAATACCAATAAATGAACATAGGATATAAGAGTTGAAAAGAAAACGTATTATGTAGATTCCTAACATCTATTTTCCTCAAAGGATATGTGCAACGGCCCGAACAGATTCGACTATACAATTGGAATGAACACACATAAAGAACTTCTCTATTATTAAAGTATTAGTGGTCTTTGGTCCTGTATATTTTTTCACACGAAATGTTCGAGATTCAGAAATATTCACTTGAAGTTAATATATTATTAAGCTATATTTAGCTTCATTCAAGTATAACATAAAAGTTATGTAGTTTCTATTCTATCTATATATCTTCAATTTGTAGAATTAAAGAAATTAATTTAATTTAAAAATTAATGCGTATATCTTCAGCTAAAAATGTGAGGGTCAGTTGAATATACAGTAAAGAGATATTAGGTAATATAACCAAATATACTTTATAAATAACCGGAAGAAAAATATTAGCCATCTGAGTCAAAACATCACAAAAGTGTATGAAATTAAATCTTGGAATTCGTTTCCCAATCCAGCTGTACCAGAGATTAGCCGGAACAAACAGATAGACAGACCGACAAAAAATGTTATTTTGGTATATGTACTGTGCATACCATTGAGTAAAAAAGCTATTTTAATATTACAAACAGACACTCCAATTTTATTATATGTATAGATGATATGAATAATCTTATATTTTGAAATAGTTATTTTGACATTGCACAGACAATTTTTAGTATTATTTTAATTCAGTCAATTACTGATGTTGATCGAATTTTGACAATTTATAATTATAATATATAAATACCTATGAGTCGAGATGGCCCAGCGGTTAGAACGCGTGCATCGTAACCGATGATTGAGGGTACAAACCCAAGCAAGCACCGCTGATTCATGTGCTTAATTTTTCTTTATGATTAATCTCGTGCTCAGCGGTGAAGGAAAACATCGTGAGGAAACCTGCATGTGATAAATTTCATAGAAATTCTGCTACATGTGTATTAGCGTGGTGTAATATGTTCCAAACCTCCTCCTCAATGGGAGAGGAGGCCTTTAGCCCAGCAGTGGGAATTTACATGTTGTTGTATAAATACCTAATTAGTTACTATCTATACCAATATATGAAATTATTAACTATATTCGCAAGCGACTCGAACTCGTTGGAGGTAAATGGCGTCTAATAGCTTGGAGCGAGTGAGTTCGACCTACAAACAGTATGAAGACAGTTTCCGTTTCTAGACAACTTAATTTCCAGTCGCGAGGAAATTGACAAACAGAAACTTAAGCATGATAAAGCAACTCTTGGAAATCTAGTTTACAATGACTTTAAATGTACGCAGTCTATATAAATAAATAAAATTGAAGTACCTTGAAGTAATATCATAATATCTATTAATATAAATATTTGTGTATATTAATATATAAGATCTTATCATTAACATTGATGTTCAGACGGAAAATATTTAATGCATAATTATATTATGAATAAATCACGAGAAATATTAAAGTATTAATTTTATTAATCGTTGAAACGTACTATGATGATCTCTTTCTAAATAAAATTAGGTACCTAGTTCGTTTTTATTCAAAGGATTTTTACAAATTGCCCAATCTATGGCTCGGTTTTGTGTTGATTTAATTAAATTGTGAGCTGACGTCTTTCCTTACGTTCTACATTTTTTTATACTGCCATAGCGCCGCTCTCTACCTGGCCAGTAACTTTAACCTTAAATTAATTATGTGTAAAATCTTAACAATATATAAATATTTTTTTTTTTAAATATGAGACAACATCGCATACATTACTCTGATCCCAATGTACGTAGGTAAAGCACTTGAAAATCAGAAGTAATGACGGTACCACAAACACCCAGACCCAAAACAACATAAAAAACTAATGATAATCTACATTGACTTGGCCCGGAATCGAACCCGGGACCTCGGAGTAGCGTACCCATGAAAGCGGTATACACACCACTCGACCACGGAGGTAGTCAAATTTAGTCAATTGAAATTAAGAATCATTAAGAGAGTTCTTCAAAATAAGACCATAAATGATCAACAGTGCAGCTATAGTCCCATCATTGGGACAAAAATCATCTTACACAAAACATAAAATTAAAAGGATATTTAAAGTAAGCGATATGGAACCAGAAACATCTTGAATCCAGAATATCATGACAATTTTCTTCCAGAAAATCTTATTTGTTAAGGATACGAGGCACGTTGTAAGCACGTAATGAGATTAC
This sequence comes from Vanessa cardui, assembly GCF_905220365.1. Taxonomy (NCBI): domain Eukaryota; kingdom Metazoa; phylum Arthropoda; class Insecta; order Lepidoptera; family Nymphalidae; genus Vanessa; species Vanessa cardui. The sequence continues at coordinate 12,930,116 of NC_061132.1, read as the reverse complement.
TAAAGAACAAGAGATCGTTATCAGTAAGTGCTGTAATTAGTAGAGACATTAATTACGTAGCGAGTGTCAAAATATCCAGCCCAATTAAAATTTCACAGTCCATGATCCGCAATTTTGTAAGGGAAATGGAATCTTCAGATGTTTTAAAAATAGAATACTGAAATAATAAGATATCGTTCTATTCTTATATGTTATATTGGTTTATGGGCTAGATACAAGGCCAGAGGTCTTGATATCCTGGATTACAAATCTGATATTTGAAGAATAAAAAATCATATATTTGAAGTAAGGAATATCCATGTTCAAAAGATACAAATCGATTTACGTTTTCCTACCAACATAATGATTTTACCGAACCAATCAATGAACAGAAATAAAAATCAAATTATTTGCCCATGGTCAACAGATTATCTTTTATTTGTCTTGTGTCATTTATACGTCATAAATGCCATTTACATAACGAAACCTTACCCAATATTAAGACATTAAAAATAGCATACCGTTTCGTTTCATAGGAACGAGTCCTTTGATGGCGAAGTCAGAAAATTTTATTCCCCAATGTACATACGGTCTTTGATATGCAAATTCAGGTTCCTTTTTGTATGACAAACTTAGAAATCGAATGATTGAACAACGAAAACATCTATTCAAAGCAAAATTGAACTATAAATAGACGAACCGCTATAGCCACGAGTTATAAAAGGTACGTAATTGAAAACTGAATATTGCTGGGTTTCTGATTAATAGATGAGTGAGAAAAACGGGGGTCAGGGCATGATGATGATGTGATGATCAGATGGTTGGCTCATCATTGTAAGCGTCGGGTAGATGAGCAAGAGTGTAACTATAAGTAGTTAGTAGGTAGTACAAAAGACATCACAACTTTTTAGTCAAAGCACATTCTGCTTCAAGTTATGGTAAATGTTCTTTACAGTGTAAATGTCTATGGACGGTGGTGACCACTTACCATCTGCCTACTTATCTGCCTACTTGGCTGGCTGTTTGAAAAGTTATAATAATACACTATAATACAATATAACAATAACATTACAAGGTTCCCCTCACAACAATCTATATTAATATTCTAAATGTTAAAGTAACTCTATCTGTATGTCTGTCGTTTTTTCACGACTAAACCGCTGAACCAAATTCGATGAAATTTGATATGAAGCAGACTTGAACTCGAAGAAAGGACATAGCCTACGTTTTTGCCTTACACATGACAACCAACACCCTAAAACGCAACCAAATCCGCGGTCGACAACTAGTATAGAATATATTAACTAAGGGTAAAAAGTTCGTCGATTCTGAGCACCATTCGCAGAATGGACCGAGTGTACTTCGTCGCTTGTCTTAATAGACTGCTGTTTTCTTTGTTGTCTGTGATTAAGGTAACAGGTAACGATATATATATGTAATATATGTATATACATATACCAGAGGTTTATTTACATGAAATGCCAGATTTTAAAATATTAATACTGACGTTAAAGTCAAAATTACCTATGATGGCTATTGAACTTTGGCTTGAATTGATTGAATCGATTTTATTGAATTTGGACTTCTCACAAATAGTCATAATAAACGAATTAATAAAATAAGTCACTATTTTATCAATATAAATTATATATATTTTGGTGTTTAAATTCAAATCTCGATACCAATAATCGTTTTTATTATCTTAACGTAAAATTATATAATAAACGCTAAATTTTATCCGGCATTTTCCAACTAGACATGAGGTCAACTGATCTCTTAAATAAATCATATTAACTGTATTCAAATTTCAGAATACAAAGTAATAAAAAATATTTTAGCAGTAGCATTTTTTACAATCGAATTAAAAATAACTTAAAAAAATAAACTTATTTTTAGTTTTTTTTATTTTAGACTAAATTAAGATAAGAATTGAATTTAATATTGACCAAAATATTATAAACGAAATAACTTATTATCTTGATTTTTAATAAATAACTTACGTCATATGATAAAATAAAAATAGCAGTAAAATCTGTTTTTAAAATTGTTTCAAAATAAAATCTACGTTTCTAAAAAAAATCATAAACAGTGCCTTACATAATAAAATAGCAATATAATTGAATTAAGAATATTTGGAATTTAACGAAAAGGCGTGAAATATAAAATTTCGTAGATTGTATTACCTTTACTTAATATCTAATATTTCACTATTTAATATATTGTTTAAAGAATCAGCCGTTAAAAGAATTGCTGTATAAAGTGCCCTCCCCACTTGAGAAGAAAGATCAGAAGTTATTCCACCACGCCGATCCTATGTGGGTTTATGCTTTTCATACATACAGGTTTTCCATTACTAAGCACGAGATGAATAGTTAACATGAAAATTCCATAGGGTTTGAGCAAATTTTCATCTCCCACTAAGGAAGGCCTCCTCTCCCACTAAGGAAAGGGTTTGGAACATATTCCACCAAGCTATTCCAATGCGGTGCACATGGAATGGTAGAATGCACATGTGGCTGATTTCGATGAAACTATACACATGCACCTGCATGTGTATAGTTTCATCGAATACCATATACTTGGTCCATAGTCCATACCATAGTCTTGGGTCTGGATCTTTGCGGTACCGTCGTTATCCATAACGTATTTGCTTTAGCTTGCATTAGGAACAGAGTAATGTATGTGATGATGTCCAATATTTATTTATTTTATTCCTTACTATTGGTTAAACATATATCTACTGAATAAAATGTTTAGTAAACAATTTCACTAATAAACAAACTTCATAAATTTTCAAGTATTAACGAGATCAAAAACGGAATACACTAAGGCGATATTACATTGCTTTTAATTTTGTATTCGTTTTCGTTGCTTCACTATAATGTTTAACGCGGTCCATCTTTTGGTTTTATATGAGAAATTTACATTGTCGTCTAAATTAACGCCATTTACGCCAACAACATCGTCGTAAATCAATGTCAGCATATTTCATAATTAAGTCAAAATGAAAGAAGAAGCTTTAAATTGAGAGAAAAGAATGGGTTTGCAAAATTTAATTTAATTATTTTTACATCAATTATAATTATTCTCTACATAAGGTCACGAGTTAGACGGCCTAGTTTATATTTTGCTTCATACAACATTAGCAACTAGTCCCGGCTTGGCACAGGTATTTTTTCAAAATCAAAGTATACTAAATTCGAGTAATTTTTTTTTTGAAGCACTTTTAAATCGTCATTTGATATATTAAGTGAAGCTACCACTGTATAATGTATTGAATAATACGCATCTTTACTAATGTATTTTTTACAAATGATATTAATTTATGAATCGGCAAAGTTATATTATAAACGTTTGCGGAATTTTAGTATAGTAAATAATAATAACGTTTTACCGTAAGGCGCTCAGGAAACCTTTCCTCGCGATGTTTTCCTCCATCACCGAGCACGTGATGAATTACAAACACAAATTAAGCACACATTATATATAGCGGTGCTTTCATGGGTTTGAACCCGAAATCATCGGTTAAGATACACGCGTTCTAACCACTGGACGATATCAGCTCTCATCTAGGTTCTTATATAATATCTTAATATTAAATCCGTTTAAAAGCGCTCAGACGCTTATTTAGAAGCCTCAGCTGAAATGCATTAGAGGCGCACTGCACGGTCCACTGAGGAAATGCTAGAGTGAAAATCAATCGATCAACGTCGATCTAGTCTAGATAACCTGCCTAGATTGACTTTGAACGCTTCGAATGACAGCTTGAAAATATACAGAACTGAATAGGAAATTATTAATTTATTTGATCTGACCGAATAACGTCGGTATATATCTTTGTTATATAAAATATAATAACGGTATGTTACTATAAATACATTTAGTATTTTGAGTTTACATAATATTTATATATAATTGACAATCTCCTTGGTCAAGTAGTGATTTACACCACCTTGGGTACGCCACTCCTAGGTTCGATTCTCGATATATTCGATGTAGAAAAAATAGTTTTCTATGTTGTCTTGGGTCTGGATCTTTGCGGTACCGTCGTTATCCATAACGTATTTGCTTTAGCTTGCATTAGGAACAGAGTAATGTATGTGATGATGTCCAATATTTATTTATTTTATTCCTTACTATTGGTTAAACATATATCTACTGAATAAAATGTTTAGTAAACAATTTCACTAATAAACAAACTTCATAAATTTTCAAGTATTAACGAGATCAAAAACGGAATACACTAAGGCGATATTACATTGCTTTTAATTTTGTATTCGTTTTCGTTGCTTCACTATAATGTTTAACGCGGTCCATCTTTTGGTTTTATATGAGAAATTTACATTGTCGTCTAAATTAACGCCATTTACGCCAACAACATCGTCGTAAATCAATGTCAGCATATTTCATAATTAAGTCAAAATGAAAGCAGAAGCTTTAAATTGAGAGAAAAGAATGGGTTTGCAAAATTTAATTTAATTATTTTTACATCAATTATAATTATTCTCTACATAAGGTCACGAGTTAGACGGCCTAGTTTATATTTTGCTTCATACAACATTAGCAACTAGTCCCGGCTTGGCACGGGTATTTTTTCAAAATCAAAGTATACTAAATTCGAGTAATTTTTTTTTTGAAGCACTTTTAAATCGTCATTTGATATATTAAGTGAAGCTACCACTGTATAATGTATTGAATAATACGCATCTTTACTAATGTATTTTTTACAAATGATATTAATTTATGAATCGGCAAAGTTATATTATAAACGTTTGCGGAATTTTAGTATAGTAAATAATAATAACGTTTTACCGTAAGGCGCTCAGGAACTTCACTTGGTAGTCGGGCTCTGAAGAAACTTTTTTTTTTTTGTTCTATAGAGGCAAACGGGCAGGGGGCTTACCTGATGGAAAGTGACCACCAACGCTCATGGACATCTACAACACCAAGAGGCTTACAGGTGCGTTGCCGGCCTTTCAGAAATTACGTTATTTCTTTGGAGATTCCCTAGTCATATCGGTATGCGTAGGTAGCTCCTACTCATCATATATTCTACCACCAAACAGGGATACTCTGCATTGATATGTTCCTGGTAGAAAAATGAATGATGTAGTTACAAGGGAAATACCACCAAGTTTAAAATGCCACACTTTAACAATAACAAGAATTTGTTTCCTGATCACTTAAAAAAACGGCCGTCTATATTTTGATATTTTATTTTGTTTTCTTTACGTTTATAATTTCAACTAGTTGTCGCTCGAAGCTTCGCTCATGTTTAAGGGTTATGTGTTACGCAAAAAAGAAGCCTTTGTCCTTACTTAGACTTCATACCAAATTTCATTAAAATCGCTTCGTTGGTTTGGTCGTGATAGAGCGACAGATAGACAGACGGACAAACGGACAGAGTTACTTTTACATTTATAGTAGTATAGATTAAATAACTTTTTACAGGTGGCAACACAAAAGGAAATTATTCTTGAGAGACAAACTTTACTGAGGCCATTTTGTATTGGCCATAGATTAGTAAAACTCGTATGTAGTTATTAAGTCTGGCTTAACGTGGATTATTTCTGTACATGAAATACGGTTTTAGCCGCCAGCTTTAGAGAAAGGTAACATTGGAATATCGTGTGAGCTTATCCTTAGAACATAAACGTTTCATGGAGAATTTTGATATTGTATTTATACTCAACACAGAATACTTAATAAGAAAAAAATCAAAATATACTTTATTCAAGTAGGCTTCTACAGACACTTTGGAATCGTCATTTATCAACTTTTTTTATATTAAGTGAACCTACCACCGGTTTGAAAAGGTTTTTTTCATGGTTTAGGTTGGCAAACGAGTATATGGGCCACCTGATGGTAAGTGGTCACCATCGCCCATAGACAATGACGCTGTAAGAAATATTAACTATTCCTTACATCGTCTATGTGCCACCAACCTTGGGAACTAAGATGTTATGTCCCTTGTGCCTGTAGTTACACTGGCTCACTCACCCTTCACACCGGAACACAACGATACTGAGTACTGTTATTTGGCGGTAGAATAACTGATGAGTGGGTGGTATCTACCCAGACGGGCTTGCACAAAGCCCTACCATCAAGTTTTTTTTTTTGTATTAAAAATCACAAAAAGTTATATATGACGAAATAAACTAGCATGGTGTATATGTTCCACTGCTGGGCTAAGTCCTCTTCTTTTTAGGGAGCAGCATATGAGTTCATATTATATAAGTTTCCCATTTTTTATTCATCTTCATTTCACTTCATTTTTCTTCTAGACCTGAATTCCGTAGTAGTATACATAATACTAACTTTAAAATTTATAGGAATGAAAATTTTAATTAACTCCGAGGAAATGTTCTTATAAAGATTTACGACCTCATATTTGCGGTATAGAACGAATTATCTGCGGACTATTGGATATTGGAAACTTAAATCCCATACATCTTCGATTTCAACCCTCCTAAAGATCGTCACCATAATTCGACATACATTGCGTGATCTATCTTAAACTTACCTGGAAAGTTTAAATAGAATCAGCAATCAATGTGGAACATTCTGTTTGGTTCAGAGAAATGGCAAGGTAAACGAAATCCCTGTTAAATTCGACTTGCCACTATCGTTGGCACAACTGTTACCTATAGACCCTTTAACTAAATTTGTGGTTGGAAAACGTTTGACCTATATTGCTTAGTTTTGCGTATGAGTGTTTGATTAGTATAGATGGTTGAAATTAGCCAAATATGGAACTAAAAAATACTAAGAACTATCATTAGAAATTACATATTTATTAAGTCATAAACTGTATGCAACATACTGTTGTAATTTATGTTCTGACAACATTTGGAACGTCGTCAAATCTATTTTCATAATATTATACTATTCATTGTCAAATGAGTTGAGATGGCCCAGTGACGCGTGCATCTTAAGCGATGATTGCGGGTTCAAACTCAGGCAAGCACCACTATATATATGTGCTTAATTTGTATTTATAATTCATTGCGTGCTCGGCGGTGAAGGAAAACATCGTGAGGAAACCTGCATGTGTCTAATTTCATCGAAATTCTGCCACATGTGCATTCCACCAACCCGCATTGGAACCGCGTGGTAAAATATGTTCCAAACCCTCTCCTTAATGGAAGAGGAGGGCTTACCTCAGCAGTGGGAAATGTACAGGCTGTTACTTTACTTGTCAATTGGTGATAACGATTTGTTTAAGTCCGTCTTTGTAGGTTTCATCCACGCTTTAGACATTCAGTCACAAAACAGCAATACTCGGTATCTTTGTATTTCAGTTGGAAATGTGAATAAGCCAGTATACAACACAAGGGAGATAAAATCTTAGTTCTCTTGGACCAACCTTGGCGCATGGGTGATTTGAAGAATATACAATCTATCTTACAACGTATAATGTATGGTCAAGATTACTTGTATGCTTATATTTAGAGAAGTTCGTCATTTTGAAATTACAATTATGGTAATTGTCTATAAGCAAAGCAGAAAATTCGATTGGTTCCTGTATAATGGTTTAGATTACCGGCTGTATAAAATGTCGGATTTCATACTCGTTTCAACTGGTAGGGCTTTGTGTAAGTCCATGGGTGGTCCCTATCTAATCAGATATTCTATCATAAAACAGCAATATTTATTATTTTTATAATTCAATTGATGTAAACAACCTACTCATATCATAAAAAAAAATATTGTATCTTATATTGATAAGATACAATACCTATATTTTTTACTAAAAGTGCTCAGTTTCGTCTCGATAGCGGTAAGGACTGCTTGACATTAGGGCGAATAAAAATGATTTGTCGGTAACGTTTTTCCCTCAAAACCTGGCCACATGTTGTATTGACGTCTTGTCCCTTTATTGAACTACTAGGAGATTACGCTGAACAATTTAACTGCCACAAATTGAGAGGCATAAAATCTCGTAAATCACTTAATGGAAAATAATTTACGAAATAAAAACTAAAATCTTGCACACGAAATAGACATTTTAGTTAACGGATTTCTTGGAAAGCAATATGGTAATGATGTAAATATCACCTCATCGACGGCAATGATCATACTCAAATATAAAATCGTATATTTACTGAGGTTACGCTATGCTATTTCATTTGTGGTTTGACAACCACAATTCTATTTCAACAATTAAATTAATTTTTTTGAGTAGACTCTTATCAGGACTTTTGAATTATTTTACAGGATCTAATTAAATTAAAAAGCTCCCAACAGCTCGAAATTTTGATTCTACAGAAATGAATTGGTAAGAAACTCAGTAATATATCTTTCCCAATAATCGCTATCGAGAAATAAACTACCATAATTTTTTGCGTTTTTAAAATTGAGGTATGGCATGGTAAAAAATAGTTTTAAAAATTAATTATACAGTTTTAAGAAAGTCACATGAGTTACACCCAACATAAATCATGAACAAAGTTGGACTTAGTATAGTTATTATAAATTTAAGAACTGTTCCCATACTATCTCTTAGCTTCGAAGTAAAGGATTTGACTCGTGATCATATCATTTAACTATTGTCAAAAGTTTATTTTACTGCCTCTCGAGGTCAATAACGAAATAGTTAAAGCGCCACCTAGCAATATAGTCGCAAAATCGATCCTGATTCCTTGGGCTATTATCGTCTCCATTCCTAACACAAGGTTTAAGCTTAAATGGAAAATAAATAGGAGTATTAGTAATCATTTAACTAAAATAGGGCCATCAGTAATTACATTATTAAGAGAGACCAGTACTATTATAATTACACAAAAACATTTAGGCTCTAATTTTCCAGAAAAATTGACTCACTGGTTAAACCTGGATTAACAGCCAGATAAGTAGAAACGCATGTGCATGTTTAGGTATGCTGTCAAAAACCAATACGTAGCTTTATATGAATTGTTACAAAATGTATAAACTCATTATAAATTCATCAATCCTGGACAATTTCACGGAGACAAAATTAGCATGACATAATTTGTGAAACTCATCTTTCGAAAATTGCTTAAGCGTCAGATTTCCACAAACGTTGCTCACTAGAAATGTCATGTTAATTATTATTTATTTGTAATAAATAATAATTAATAATAATAGGCGATTCTAATAAAAGTAAGAATTCACTTCGTATGTCACTTGTGGAATATTTACAACCGACTTACAGTGATAAGCGATTTTGTTACATTGTATCCGTTAAATTTTATAATAATTAAAGTTCCGCACACACACACACACCTTTTTTTTCTTTTTTTCCCGATGGAAAAACGCATTACGCGCTTCTCCCACGTGATGGAAAGTGGGGGGGGGGGTGAGACTCCCTGGCAGTGTTGGGCATTAATCAAGCAATTGTCAATTATTTTATTAATTGACTAAAAAAGTAATTGCAATTAAATTAATTACAATTAAATTAATCGCAATTACACTTTTAATTGCACCTTGCAATTAAATTAATTTGATTAACGTATGTCAATTGCAACTTACAATTAAAATAATTGCAATTAACTTTTTCAATTGTTTTATAAAACAATTAAAACTAACAATTAACTTTATATATCAAAATGAAATTAGTAAAGATTAAGGAAAATTAAGCTATAAGTATTAGATTTCAGCCGAAAAAAAATGTTGTCAAAGGCTCTTAAGTATAGCTTATTTTTTCTAAATCTCTCTTTCCACAGAAAAAAAAGTGTTTATTTTTATATTATATAATATAAAGTTGCATTGATCAATATTTCCGCAGCGTAGGTGTAAAACAAAAACATTTCAAGTCGTCGTCTTCGTTCAAGTCTTTTATTTGTTGCTAACATATTTATTTAACTACATGAAAAGATGGGGGGCACTATTCTACTACCCGGAACCACACGGGTATATTGTATATTTATATGTACCAGCTTTATATTATAGCAGTATTTTTAATTGTTATTTTTTAATTAAAATTAACAAAACAATTAAAAATTAATTAATTGTTAATTGTTACTAATACAGTTAACAATTAATTAATTGTTAGTTGTGATTTTCCACAATTACAATTGATTAATTGTTAACTGTATTAGTAACAATTAACAATTAATTAATTGTTAATCTTTAATTGTTCTTGCAATTAAAATTTGCCCAACACTGCTCCCTGGAGCCCTGGACGCCGAGTGCGCCCAAGTACGCCAGGTTTACCCACGAAAAACCAGCGGTACCCTCTCCGTCTTTCGATGGACGCCACGGGATCGCTTATGCATGCTACCGTGACACACACACACAGCTTTACATACATTTTTGTTAGTTTAACGTTATTTTTTATAATTTAGTATGAATGCACTGTTATCTTCAACAAACGGTATCTTTATTTAAAATTCGGTGTAGTACAGCAATAAGGTGGACAGTCTTATGGTTTGAATTCTTCATAAGTCTATTAATTAATTTTGAAAAAGTCTGGGTCAGGCAATTGAAAAATGTGTTTTAATTGGATCTTAAATATCAGTGAAAAGTTACATTAAATTAGACTCTTCCAGGTAATATATATAATAATATATTTCCTTAAATAATAATTTACGATGCGACAAATTCAGCAAATCGGTTAATTTATCATACCTGTGATCTTCTGAATCATTTACTCGAAATCCTGGAACAAACTTCTGGAATAAGTATAACTAAGTAATGATTGACGTGGATATGAACTTATGGATTGAAATCTTGGTAAACAAATATATATATCTCATGATAAACGTGTCTGATGAAAATCTGCCACAGATATATCCACTAAAAGACATAAGAAAATTTTGGTACAATTCACTCCAAAACTTATCATCAAAAACAGACCTTAGCCCGGCACTAGGCTATGACTTGCACTTGACACTTTATATTATTTATGTATAGCTTTTGACACATATACCAACGCACGTACGTGTTTATAGTCACGTATATAAATGCAGATAACGAAATGTGTGAATCATTTCAATAGAAAGACATTTACGGATTAATTTATGAAATTTGGTACATTTTTGAAAATCATTTTTGTCAATATCACGGCAAAATTAATCAGTGGATACACAAACCATTATTTATTAGAGAGATTATTAGACAAATTGTTAGGAATACTTCCGGTCGTCTAAATCATTTTTGATTTGATCGTAATCAAAGGTTTTTGTGCCTTTGTAAATTTCTCAAATAAGGTTCAAGAATTAGAACTGTAAATATACGGAACGATAAAATGTTAAACAATTCAATGATTTGTATAATATGAATATGGAAACTTGGTGAAGCACCATTGAGCTTGATATGCTTTACAACAAACAAAAACAGCCTGTATTTTCCCACTGCTGGGCTAAAGGCCTCCTCTCCCTTTGAGGAGAAGGCTTGGAACATATTCCACCACGCTGTTCCAATGCGGGTTGGTGGAATACACATGTGGCAGAATTTCTATGAAATTTGTCACATGCAGGTTTCCTCACGATGTTTTCCTTCACCGCTGAGCACGAGATGAATTGCTTACCTGGGTTTGAGCCCGCAATCGTCGGTTAAGATGCACGCGTTCTAACCACTGTGCCATCTCGACTCGATTTGCTGTATTTATTTATAATTTGTTTAATTAATATAAATTGTTTTATTTTAAACAACAACAACGACAAGTGGAACAAACTATTTTTTTAATTTTTAAAAACAATAGAACATTACGATCAGTGCACGACAGATAATACAACTAGTAGCATATTGTGTAGATACAAGATCTTTAACATATTTAATTTTGTACTGCCTATTAGATGAAATGTGGTTGAGTACCAGCAAATCACTTTCTTATCAAGAAACAATTCTATTTTGTAGACGGAGATTTAGAGGATTTAATATTCATGGTTATCTTAACATAAAATACATGCGTAGGTGATTTCAATTTCAATGTATACTTTTGTAAAGTAATACTTCTTAAAATAATATATCATACTTGGTGGTAGGCAAACCCGCCTGGGTAGGTACCACCCACTCATGTTATGTTACCGCTAAACAACAGTACGCAGAATTGTTGTGTTCCGGTTTGAAGGGTGAGTGAGCCAGTATAACTACAGGCACAAGGGACCTAGCACCTTTGTTCCCAAGGTTGGTGGCGCATTGACGATGTCAGGAATAGTTAACATTTCTTTCAGCGTCATTGACTATGGGTAATGCTGACTACTTAACATCAGTTGGCCCATAATATGCTCGTCCGCCAACCTATTTCATAAAAAAAAGAACAAACATTTTATTTTCTCCTTATACTGTACGTTATGCAGTAAGTTCTGCGTGCATCAGGTTCAATTCAAAAATTAATACTATAAATTATAAACAATTAAAGCAAAATTCTATATCTAAAAACACTTGATTATGGTATGGAACATGCTACTCGGATGCAGTTTGGTGGGTGCACGTGTAGAATTAACAAATATTAGGCATATGAAAACACTCAGTCAATTGAGCTGGTGGCTTGAACGGACTTGAAAATCAGATCTTTCATTAAAATTAATGATTTCTAGCGCAGAGCCTTCCCATATTAGTATTTAGTAAATTTTCAGCTAATAATAATTAAACAGCAATTAAAATATCTTCACGAAACTGCTGCGTTTTTAGACACAATTAAAATCCGTATTTTTCACTCACGGAGCTTGGAAAGATTCCAAAGTTCATCCCGGGATTCTTCAGTTGAATTCCGATCACCAAAGGAAATATTTCACCTTAACTATTGCACGATATTACATCCTTGCAACGTATATATTAAACATATTTAAGATGTTTCTATCGTGAGGATGCAATTTATCTATACTAATCGTTTTAGTCATTAGATGATGAATTATTGGCTGTTAATGTGTTCTGATATACAGATAATCTGATGACCTGTGTGGTCCAGTAGTGGTTATTTTCATGGGTATACCATTCTGAGGTCCCGGGTTCGATTCCCGGCCAAGTCGATGTGGAAAAAATTGATTAGTTTTATATTGTTTTCTTCGGCCCATACCCAAGATAACATAAAAAACTAATGAACTTTTCTAAACAAAATATAAATAATTATAATGAAAAAAAATTAAATAACTAGGATTTGCAATCGTGCCCTAAATAGGTATACCATTCAGCTTCCAGCATGGGTTCCAATTTAATGCAAACTACCAAGCTATAATGGCTTGTGGCAATATAAATACTATGGCAACATATAAATACATATACAGCAATAATGTTTAAAAAAGAAATATATAAAATTATCAAATTACTTTTTTGTTCCATTTGCTGTCTAAACGCTTAGCCTTTGGAGTAGTGTTGCAAAAAAGCTTCATCAATGGTATAACACCTCGCCTCATTGCCTCCACTGGTGACAGGAGGGCTGGTTTTTACCCAGAGGTCCTGGAGGACTGGTTTTTATCCTAATTACAATTCAACGGGGAAATACTGCTAGCATTCTTGCCACCATTCCACGCGGTCAAGATTTATACACTAACTAGATTTAGTTCATATTTGTATATATTAAAGCATTTAATGTTATCATTTCCTATGTTCATAAATATATAAAGTATAATTACTTATATAAAATTTAGTATTTTGCAATGAAAATTGTAGTCTAGTAATTTCACCTATATTTATGGATCATGTCTTTAATATAATTGTTGTCTTGCTTATTTATAAATAGATTTATGATTCTGCTAAGCAATGAGAAGAACTATATTTAATAATATTCCTAAAGATGAAGAAATTCTGAGAAAGCATCAGGCACTCTAATTGGATTATATTAAGAACAAGATTATATCAAGGCTATATGTTGCAAAGGTAACTTCGGATAATTAAAAACTACTATTATGTAGACAATATTTTATATTTGATAAAATAAATTAAAAAAAAATCGTGAAAGTTTTAATTTTTCATTTGTTTTTACCAAATTAATTGTTGTTCTGGGCCAAACGTATATTGAAATGCTCCTCCGAGAATATACATTAGTACAGAAAGATTTTTAGCTTCAGTATCAGATATATATGTTAGTAATGAGACAGTATTCTTACATTTTATTTGTAATATATACGCATTATGTTTAATGAAGTACAGTACATTATGAGTTGATAACATTAAATGCTTAAATATATATATACAAATATGAACTAAAACTAGTTACTGTATAAATCTTGACCGCGTGGAATGGTGGCAAGAATGCTAGCAGCATTTCCCCGTTGAATCGCAATTCCGATCCTCTGGGCAAAAAACGAACCAGCCCTCCTGTCACCAGTGGAGGCAATGAGGCGAGGTGTTATACTTTTGATGAAGCTTTTTGCACCACTACTCCAAGGGCCAAGCGTTTCGACAGCAAATGGAACAAAAAAGTAATTAGACATAATACACGAATATTTAGTTATCTTTTTGGCTTCAGCTTTTTCCGCAGCGGCACCGGCTCTTAACATTGTTTCTCGGATATGAGATGGGGCCAACGTGTTAACACATGTAGCGTCCCACACAAGGGCCCGACCTCGTTCCCAGGGAACCAATGTTAATCCATCAGGTCTCTTACCATTTGTAATGGGGTAATTTAGATAAAATTATGTCAGATGATATGAACATATTTGAAAAAATCGGCAGAGCAAAGTGATGGGTTAATATTGAAAAGCAAACAAATGTAACGATGTCAAAGGATTTTATTATCGTACTAACTTATTCGAGACTATTCTAGAATACAAGTACAGTACGAAACAACTTAGATGTAGCATCGGCAAATTTCGTAAAACCGATTAAATCCGAATTTAGTACTCTATCTCAAATTATCAATTTTATTTCTCAAGTGAACATGATCTTTAGACAAACGTCATAACTTTTTATATCATATGACCTTATATATTCGTCAATTTGACACGTCTAAATGGTTGAACTGACACGAGAATGTATAGCGACGAATAGCGTCGAATGGCGCAATAGGGAGCTGTTTCTGTTGGTCGTGTGAATCGGCAGTAATCGGTTTCACTGCATTTTCCGATGCTACATCTAAGTTGTGTCGTACTATAAACTGTGTCAAACGAAAAATAACAAAAACCTATATAGTCAGAAAACATTATTAAAGACCCAATTATTGATAAGTCATTTTTAAGACCCAATGCCTTATGACATTGTTTATATTACACAGCTCTATTACAAAGGTCGCTATCTCTCCAAAAATGATTTTAAATAAATATTTAATATATTATGTTGAACTTAACATATCAATGATTTCGAATATATTTATCACTTGAGTGTTTGATTATAAGATAGAATGTTGTTATCGCTCACGTGCTTTGATAAAATTAGCACTAATAGAAGTTGGAGAACGAATGCACTGCAATAAAAGCGTTTTTTATAAAATATAAAAGGTAACTTTAAAAAAATTACTTTATTTGTACTTACAAAGGATCAACAAATTTCGAGGGAATGAAGACAATGATGAAGGCTTCTTGGATTTTATGATATTTTATCTACATCATAAAATAGGCGGACTAGCTATTTGCTCGTTGTTGGTAATTGGTCACAACCGTCCATATACAATGACCCTATAAGAAATATTAACAATTTCTTAAATCACCAACGCGACATATTTTGAACTAAAATGTCTGATGAGTGGGTGGTGCCTAGGATAATTTTACAACAATATGTTCGTCCTACCCGTCATGACATACGGAGCCGAAACGTGGACACTCACGGCAAGGCTAGTACACCAGTTTAAAGTCGCTCAGCATGATATGGAAAGGGCTATGCTCGGCGTTTCTCTGCGAGATCGCATCAGAAATGAGGCGATTCGTCAGAGGACCAAATTCATCGACATAGCCCACCGGATAAGTAAGCTGAAGTGGCAGTGAGCTGGCCATATTTGTCGCAAAACGGGTTCTACAATGGAGACCGCGTTTCAACAAACGTAGTGTAGGACGTCCTCGGGTACGGTGGAGTCACGATTTACGCAAGGCGGCTGGCAGGACCTGGATGCAAGTCGCCGAAGATCGATCTCAGTGGCGTGCTACTGGAGAGGCCCACGTCCAGCAGTGGACGAAAAAAGTCTGTTGATGATAATGATGATGATGATGATGAACATACAGTCAAACGAGTAATACAAATATCGATAATCGGTACTAACAAATATAAATATTTTAAAAACGGAACTGATCCGCCCCAAGTCGAATAAAAAAAATGAAATCAAGAATTCACGCGATAAAATAAATATGAAAAGAGATATGATTAATTGCGATACTGGTAGAGACCGGTTGCAAAGCCGAATTTATTTCAACCACTGATAACAGTATTATTTAGAATAGGAAGCTTCTGTTTTTGAAAAAATATCTGCTGACATTTTTGCTGAAAAGGTTCAATCTTATTTCCAACAAAAAGTCATTTAACAAATAGAGAGAAAAAGACGTTTACGTTTTAACGTAACAAAATTACAATCTTTTTTAAAGTAGTGCATAGATGGCTTCACAATGAAATCGAGGCTGTATACAAGTAGCTCACATCTTCTCTTATTTTTCAATATTTTTTTTATTACAAATTTAAATGGTAAATAAATAACATTTATAATAATAATAATTATTTTAAATGCACATGGTTATTTTTATTACTAAAGTTATTAATTGCGGGATATTTACCATGGTTTTTTATTTTTATTCGGTTGAGCTCGATATTTCGACATTATCTACGAATGTCTTGTTCACGAGACTCGTGAGCAAGACATTCGTTCGAATAAAAATAAAAAACATCAAACAACCCGCAATTAATAACTTTAGTAATAGTTATTATTTTATCGTCAATTAATAATAAATTATTCTTAATAATGCCGTAAAAGTATACCTTTTTACAAAATAAATTTGCACGGAACAATTTGTTTTAAATAAAAGTCATCGTCATAAATAGTCATGTTCATATATGTACCTATTGTCTTTTATTATTTACAAATACCAACTAGTATATTACATTTATTCTAAGATTTTTTATACATCTTAAAATTAGTTGTAGCTTGGGAACGATGATAGTCTTATCGCTAATGTCATTAAAGGTCATTTTTAAGTAGGGGCCTACAAGCACATACTTATCCATATCATTTGATAGATTCATATATTCTGTATGTTACTGTTATTTAAAAATTGTATCCACTGATTTTTTATACTAGAACGCGCCAAATAGCAACACCAAACGTTACAACACGGGACGGTTCGCACGTGAGAACAATTGACAACAACAACAACAGCCTGTAAATTTCCCACTGCTGGGTTAAGGCCTCCTCTCTCTTTGAGGACAAGGTTTGGAACATATTTCACCACGCTGTTCCAATTAGTGGAATACACATGTTGCAAAATTACTATTAAATTAGACACATACAGGTTTCCTCACGATGTTTTCCTTACGAGGTGAATTATAAACACAAATTAAGCATATCAATATTCAGTGGTGATTTCCTGGATTGGAACCCACAATCATCGATTAAGATGCACGGGTTCTAACCACTGGGCCATCTCGGCTCTCACGTGACATTTCGCACTAATTAATTATAAGCACTATCGTTTTCAAAACATGTTTTCGAATTCCATATCAATTGTACAATCTGTTTTTCGTAGCGTATTTTGAAAGATACGCTATCAAACCAGTCACATTCATCATCATCATCTTGGATTTTGATCTTGAAAAAATGGATGGATGCTGATGATAATTATACCACCTATAAATATACACATATACACATTTCATGTATTGGCTTCCATATTTAAATTTATATATTTTATAACTCTTGTATGTATTTATAATTCATCAAAAAAATCTAAATCGAAATATACTTTATTCAAGTTGGCTTTTACAAGCACTTTTGAATCGCCACTTAACAGCTACATTGGAATGTAGATTCTACATAGAACCGGCAAGAAAATCAGTAGTTACTTTTTCAACATTTAAAACTACAAAGTCATGCTAGTTTAAAACAATTACATACGTTTTCTACTAGACACACTTTTTTATCATCTGTATATTTAACGATGTATTTTTTACGAATAATTTAAAATTATGAAACGACAAAGTTAAAAATGGCACAACAATTATTCAAGCATCTGCTAACCAATGGGCAAACGAGGTCATGTGTTACCACGCAGACATTACAGGATAGACCACTCATAACCTCGTGCTTGTAAACTGCCTTCAACCTTAATTTTTTTATGTCTAAGTTGGTCCGATTTTGCGACCATACTTTTACTTTTACTTGATGGTAGGGTTTTGTGCTAGCCCGTCTGGGTAGGTGCCATCCACTCATCAGTTATTCTTCCGACAAATAACAGTACTCATTATTGTTGTGTTCCGGTTTGAAGGGTGAGTGAGCCAGTGTCACTACGTGCACAAGGGACATAACATCTTAGTTCCCAAGGTTGGTGGCACATGGACGATGTAAAGAATAGTTAATATTACAGCGTCATTGTCTATGGGTGATGGTGACCACTTAACATCAGGTGGTCCATATGCTCGTCTGTCAACCTATACCATAAAAAATACTTTAAACAGGAACACAACAATACCAAGAATTGTATTTAATTGTGGCGGTAGAATATCTCATGAAAGAACTCACACAGATAGGCTTGTAAAACACTGTCAAGTAAATCGGTGAAACGACAACGAATTATGAGGTAACTTTGTTATGTTTACTTAGTTCAAGTAAACAAAGTCGACATCCGTAACAGATTTCATTATAATCTCATTCGTCAACGTGATCGTGAGTACACACGAATTCACGCAAATTTTAGATAACAATTTATTTACTCTATTCCTCTTCAAATTTGAAGTGGTTTTTATTTAGAATTTATCGATTATTAAGCTTCACGTCCGATCGTATGTATCTAAGTTTATAAGACAGCTGCTGATAGAATCTAAAAAGTGAAGTGTCATCTTCGAGTGTGTTTATCTTTATCTGGATGGATTTGCGTGTGGTTAAATTGTTTATATAATAATAGTACACACTGGAATATATTGTATACGTTGAACGTCTTATTTGTGGTTCGGTAGTGTTGGTCTTCGTGGTTTTATATTTTGGAGGTATTTTAATTGTTTAATCTTTTACTAAAATTATTATATTATTATTTTTAAATAAATTATAGAAGTATTAAATTTACGAATTGAATGTTAAATTAAAATCTGCTTCCACCTCACATTTGGAATCCATAAAATTTTAAATGACTGGATTCCAATTTCAAGTCAGCTAATTTAAATTACTGAGCTTTTGTGTTAAGCCATTTAATCAGTCTACACTAATATTTAAATAGAACAACAATAATTAATTATCTTTGTGTTACTAAATTGTATTTGATAAAATTTGGTTTGAGGTAAGATCGGACTTCAATAAAGAATAAAGGCTACTACTGTTTATGCTTAAAGTAACAGCCCGCAAATTTCCCACTGCTGGGTTAAGGCCTCCTCTCCTATTGAGGAGAAGGTTTGGAACGTATTCCACCACGTTGTTCTAATGCGGGTTGGTGGAATGCACATGTGGCAGTTTATGCTTAAAACCAGATGTCCCGAACTTACGTTACAAAGTTAACAGTGTATTCTGGACTAACTCGGAGAACATGGAAAAACGTGGATGTTTCTTAAAAATCTTTAATTCTAACGCATACTTGTTCTATGCCTCTGAAAATATATTTAATGAAACAAAAACCTCAAAAATTAAAGTGATATGCATAGCAATTGCAGTCGAAAAATTGATATTAAGAGATTAAACGATCGATCGATGGAACGTGATGAGATTTATAAGTATTATGTATTTACTGAAGAGATAGCGTACATATTGATCATAAATTAATGATCAACGATGAACATTTACTGTCACATCATTATATTCTGGTGTTACTATAAATAGAATAATATCATTTGTTCCTTTCAGAGATGTGGCTACAAGGGCTTGTGTTGTGCGCGTGCGCAGTGGTAGCTACAGCAGAGGAATCATGGCGTATAGTTAATATAGATCAAGGTCCTGTCAAAGGATATAGAGCGCCTGAAGGGCACTTCGTATTTTACGGGATACCGTATGCTACAACACCCATCGGCCCCAATAAGTTTAAGGTGAGTGAACGTCTAATGGTTTTTTTATTTCATTTGCCAATTATTCAGTTAAAAACGTCTTAAGTACCATACAGTCAAAATCAAAATATTCCCAATTCATATAGCCATAAGAACTTTTAAATTATCGTGTTACAGTTAAATAAGATGTTATAAATTATAATAGTTCATAATATAGATAATGCTGAGAGGAAACGGTGGGAAAATAACAAGTTACTCATTTCTGAAAGTTAACACAGATGTGTTAATGAAATCACAAATATATACCCACATAATAATTTAAGGAAATATACCAATTTGGGTATTTTGATGTTTCTTCTCAGTGGAATTCTAAGTAAATTAGACAAACATTTAAATTAATATTGTAATATAGTAATTTCGAAGTGCTCCAACACATCCATTGACATGAATAAAGGAAATAAGTTTATAGCTGATTACTTTAATACTATGCATTTTCAAGTGCAGAAACAAACAATACATTTTCAAAATCTATTGTGTCACACTTCATCCAAGCTGCAGAGTAATAACAGCTAAAATTGTGTCATATAAGTTTATGTTACTAATTTATTGATGTAATGATATTTACAGCCACCACTTCCGCCTCCAACTTGGGACGAACCCTTCGAAGCAATTCAGAAGCACGTAATTTGTCCACAAAAGATTCGTGATCGTGATACTGTAGGCGTCGTTTTGAATCCTCAAGAAGATTGTCTCATAACGAACATTTATGTACCTGATACCGAAGAAACAAATTTGTCAGTAGTGGTTTATGTTCACGGCGGATCATATCAATTTGGTTATGGTACTGTAAGGACAGCAATAAATCTATTGAATAGTAAGAAAATTATTATTGTGAATTTTAACTATCGCGTCGGTGCTCACGGATTACTTTGTCTTGGAACCGAAGATGTACCTGGTAACGCTGGTATGAAAGACCAAGTAGCATTGCTACGATGGGTACAAAGGAATATTGCAAGCTTTGGTGGAAATCCAAATGACGTCACAATCGACGGATGGAGTGCTGGATCTTCTGCTGTCGATCTTGTCATGATCTCCAAGCTAGCGAGAGGATTATTTCACAAAGTAATCCCAGAAAGTGGTTCTAACACCGCTTCTTTTAGTGTGCAGGTCGACCCAATTGCTAACGCCAAGATGATCGCAAGAGAACTAAACTTTGATGACGTTCATAACATAACTGCTTTAGAAGCGTTTTATAAGAGCATACCATTTGATTTGCTGTACTCCGTTGACGTTGGAAACCAACAAGATTCTTCCACAGTATTTGCTCCCTGTGTCGAGCGTTATTTAGGTCAGGAAATGTTCCTAGACGACTACCCAGCAAATATATTAAAAAGTGGTAACTACCCTAAAGTACCGATGCTATATGGAGTCACTGAAATGGAAGGCATGTTCCGTGTACCGAATTTTAACAAGTGGAAGGATATGATGAATGAAAACTTTGGGGATTTTCTACCGGAAGATTTGGCTTTTGAAAGCGATGAAGAAAAGGAGTATGTTGTAGAGAAAGTTAAGAAATTCTACTTTGGCGATGAGCCAGTGAGCGAAAAAAATATTTTACAATATGTACAATATTTTACTGACGTGATGTTTGCGTATGGAACGGCGAAAGCTGTTAAACTACAAGTAGAAGCTGGAAATAATCAAATATACTTGTACGAATACGGATATGCTGATGAGAATAGCAATTATATCGTGCACACACAAACACGCGGTGCGACCCACTGTGCGCAAACGACTGCAGTCATGGATTCAGACAACGAAGATTTACTTTCAGACGCATACAAAAAAATAAAAGTGGTTGTAAGAGACCTATGGCTAAATTTCATTACGACTGGGTAAGACATTATTTTTATAGAAAAAAAAAGCAACCCGTAATAGTTATGACTTACGTACTTAACTTATTAATTTAATTGAGACTAGAAAACAATACAAAGTTTTTTCCAATCGATCATTACTGTCAATTCGTGAGAGTAAATTCAAGGAAGATAATTAAATACTTATTGACTGAGTAGATTGTATTTAAAGTATATTTTTATCAGTTTCCTAAAGTACAAATTCTGTTACAGGAATCCGGTTCCAGAAGGTTCTTCACATATACCATGGCCCCCTGTAGGTCAAAATAGAACTCCCTACATGTTCATAGATAGAGAATTGACATTAAAAAAGCAGTTTATGCAAGATCGTGCTCTTTTCTGGGACGAAATATATGAAAAATACTACAGGGCGCCTGTCCCACCATTCCCTTACTAATTTACAACTGGGTCTGATTTTTTTATA
This sequence comes from Vanessa cardui, assembly GCF_905220365.1. NCBI lineage: Eukaryota > Metazoa > Arthropoda > Insecta > Lepidoptera > Nymphalidae > Vanessa > Vanessa cardui. The sequence goes on along the minus strand of NC_061132.1, from coordinate 12,907,796 downwards.
AAATAAAATATTTTAGTTATTTTTTTTACATTTTTTTATCTTAAGTTCAATAAAGATTTATAGGATATCTAAAATTAATATGTACAAAAATAAATGAAGAATTGATTAATAAATAAAAACATTTTATTAGTATCCCTTAATATTTTTAATTTATTACTAATCACTTGTTGTGACGAAAATAAATTGTGATCTGAATTCTTAAAAGGCAATTCTGATATATAACTGAAAGATAAATATCTTTAAATGGCTATGACGCGCAATTAAATTATGTATTATCAATCTAGATGATCAGATATTTATTTATTTTTATATTATCTGCAATAATTGATACCGAAATAAGTACCTATTGTAAGCATACCAGTATGTATTTTTAATTGTGTACCAATGTATTATCAATCAAGACAAATATTTATAACATTAACATTGCTCGTAAAGTAACTGCAAAGTTTCTTGCTGGTTCTTTTCGGTAGAATCTACATTCCAAACCAGTAGTAGCTTCACCTAATATAGGTGTTAAATGACGATTCAAAAGTGCTTGTAAAAGCCTACTTGTATAAAGTTTATATATTATTATTTTGATTTTGTATACATATTTTTACCTGACAGAGATAACTCCACAGTGTAAACTCCTTTATAAAAAGGATACATATAAATCATCGTAAACTATAACAATTAACAATAATCACCAAAAAAGAGACAATTTTTCTATAACTCCGAACCCATACTTCGCGCCAAAAAGTGCCCTATCTTTCTTTCTCTGCGACAGGAGATGGGGCCCTCTTTCTTTTTCAATTATTTCATTGATCCACAAGATTTTGATGCATGGCATTGTAATTGCTTAATATTTGTTGTGACTCTAATGAAGACGGTGGTGATCACTTACCGTCAGGTGTATGTCCCCGGCCACAAGGAAAAATAATATCCACTCATTTTTTTATTTTGTATTTCAATATAAGTACTATGTATAAGATAATAACATAATATTCAAATTTAAATACAGCCACAATAATCTTTAAGAAAAAATGCAGTAAATACATAAGTATGAGCGTGTCAGATTAAATAAAATATCATTAAATAGTTAGATGATTACAATAAACGCTTACATTATTTACTAGCCCTCGACATTGCTCGCGTTTTAGGGTATGTCAAAATTTAAAAGGATTTTTAAGACTAAATAAATAAATAAACCATATTATTCAATCAAAGAGTATAACACCTCGCCTCATTGCCTCCACTGGTTCGTTTTTTGCCCAGAGGATCGGAATTGCGATTCAACGGGGAAATGCTGCTAGCATTCTTGCGACCATTCCACGCGGTCAAGATTTATACAGTAACTAGTGTTAGTTCATATTTGTATATATATATATTTAAGCATTTAATGTTGTTAATTCTAACGTTAATAAATCCTGTAATAAAAATTCAAAGAGTACTTTTTATAAAGAAACGCCAAGAGTTAGATTCTGGTTCCATCATAGGCCACTAATTACTGTAAATAACAGCATTGCAAATCTTTTGTTTATATAATGGAAGTTTCTTGCAATTTCTTCTCGCTAGAAGCTGCTTTCCGAAAGGTGGTAGTATTTAATTATTGACGATTCAAAAACGCTTCATTTTGAAGTTTACTTGATTAGATTTGATTTGATTTGATTATGTGTTAGGCAAAAAAGTAGCCTATGCCATTTCTTGACTTCAAGTTTTCTTAACAAATTTTATCAAATTCGGTTCAGCGGGTTATTCGGTGTTGATTGACTAACAAACAGAATGACTTTCACATTATAATATTAATAAAGATTGTATGTTTTAATCAATTCTATAATAATAATAATTAAAATAAAACATTTTACAAGTATTTTGGTAACATTGGTATTCAATAAGACAATAATTCGACTTTTCTTTTCATTTTTGTGAATCACGTGATTCGTAATGAGGCTTGTAAGTGATGGAAGCTCCTTATTTACTTTATATATTTAGCATTTAAGGTATGATAAAATTTTGTGATAAAGTATAATTATTATTGCTTGTTAAATAATTGATAGTGAGTTAAATATATTAATTGGTTATCGTGTTTATCAAGATATATAAAGTATTAAGGTTGTTAGTATATATGTAAATTTTAATTAATACAGTATTACGATTTCTATGGCTTTTATAAATGTTAAATAAATATTAATCGTGCTTCATATAATCGTTTTCTCTATTTAACCTTAAAATGTTATGAAGTAAAAAACAAAAAGAAGTTATTAAAATATTCTAACGTAATGTCTTAAGTCACAATAAATAAATATAACAGAGCATACCCTTATGACGCCACATCGTTGCTATCACAGGGCATACCCTTATGACGTCACATCGTTGCTATCACAAGGCATACCCTTATGTCATCACAACGTTGCTATCACAGGGCCTCGAACGTTCAAACTCAAACTCAAATTCTTTTATTCAATATAGAAGCATTACATTAAGTTATTGATAGTTTATTCGCTTCGTTGTCATTTCCACGAATTACCCCATTTGCAAAAATGAATAAATTCATTCAGTTTACCAAAATTCATAAAACTAACAAAATCGTTAACCGTTGTTATTAATCAACAAACAACTGTATTCGTGGCTTATAAAGCGGAACTTATCTTCCGGATATCAATAATACCTGCACGTAGGAGACCATCCGACTCCAGCGCCACATTCCTCATCTGCATCTAACGTCGACTTCATAAGAATGTTGGTTTTGGGGGTCTGCATCTCACAAATAGAGGCCCCAATATATCATGGTGTATTACTATCCAGGGACGGTAATTAGGGTGCGATTGCAGATTTTTATGTGATTGGTGGCAAACGAGCATGAGGCTCACCTGATGGAAAACTACCACCGCACATACGAAGGAATAACAATTCCGATGCTAAAAGCAACGTGATATACTCCTCGATACTGCCTTACTGACGTCATATCTTTCACGATCACCCATGTTTCTTTTGTGTTTAAATAAATAAGGGCCAAACAATTATAAGATTTTACAATTTAATTTGCATGCTAAAAGCAATTAAATTATAAACTCGTTATAATTAAGCCATTTGCATCTTTTAAATTTACAATAACACGTGTTTCACACATTCCGGCCATTATTAATTAGTTTAACAACTGATTATCAAATTAAATCTATTACTTATTAATCAATAAATCTTAATAATGATGATGTAATTAGTAATACATTTTAATAATCGCATATTAAGTTATTATAGTTTAGCTGCTGATTATGTTTGTTTACGAGAAAATTCCTTACGAAGTAGTAAGTGGTTACTGTCTCACGTAGACATGGTCAGTCCAAGATCGACCACTGTTGTATGCCTTTATTTTTTTAATGGTATAGGTTGGCGAACGAGTATATGGGCCACCTGATGGTAAGTGGCCACCATTACCCATAGACAATGAAGCTGTAAGAAATATAAACTATTCCTTACATCGTTAATGTGCCATCAACCTTTGGAACTAATATGTTATGTCCTTGTGCCTGTAGTTTTTTTTTATTTAATTTACAACATCCACAGGCTAGCAAATGCCCGTGCCTTTTTTTACATTTTATATTAAATTACATTTTGGCGTTTTATATTTTATACTAAACATCAGCAGATCTTCGCTGGAAATCATTTTTGTCGTCTTCTTGGGAGACGTGGCCCACACTGATATATATATATAAATATATATATATATATATTTAAATAGTATGTACATAATCTATAATAAATAATATATAATAAAATTATATAGCAGTATATGTGTAATTCGTATTACTACAATCCAGCGGGTCCTGGTCCGCATTTGATCAGAGAGAGCACGGCCTCGGACTCTGATGTCACGTTTATGTATAGATGTCTTGAGGCTGTGCTCTAGGATGGTCCTTTCTGAAGCACCCGCCGCTCGGCCGATGAATCTGCCGATAGCGTCGTCACCATCGTCCGTGTAGTAGACACAGGTGTTAGTGTGTCTAGTAATTGCCACAACTGCGTGAGGAACACTTTCGTGAATACGGAGCCTCACATTTTTCGACTGGACTACGATAACGTAGCCGTAGGTCCGTCCCTGAGATTCGTGGATGGTCATGACGCCTGATCCTTCTCCTTTTCCATATCCCTGGTCCATCAGGAGTTTCTTTTCCTCCTGCGTATGGACCAGATATAGGGTTTCGGTTTGGTCGGATGGTATGTTGGCGTCAGTGAATCTCTTCATTTTGAGGGAGTGGACTATAGGGCTTGCAGAGTAGATGGTACGGTAGACCTCACTAATGGCGTATGCGACGTCCAAGGGGTTTCGGTGCGTACAGGATAACTCGCGGGTGATGTTTGTTGTCAGGCTTGGCCGGCAGTACCTCATTTCGAACAGATTTTCTCTGTCGATATAAAGCAACTGGTTGATGTCTCCGATAAGGACCACCTCACTAGTTCCAGACAGCTGTACCGCCATTACTATGGCTCCGAAGTGGTTCATGAGGGCTTCGTCGACCGTCAGTCGGTTGCACTTTGTGCTCTCGTTGAACCCATTTACTAGCACGGATGCCATAGTTCGTACCTGTGTGCCTGTAGTTACACTGGCTCACTCAAACCGGAACACAACAATACTGAGAACTGTTATTTGACGGTGGAATAACTGATGAGTGGGTGGTACCTACCCATATGGGCTTGCACTGTAAATCGCTTTATTCTCAATTTTGAAATAGGTAAGCAAACTATCAGATGTGTTAGATGATCAGATTTTGTTGCTCGATTGGTGTTGTGACCAAACTTTGGACAACAACAACAAAATCCTGTAAATTTCCCACTGCTGGGTTAAAGCCACCTCTCCCTTTGAGGAAAAGACTTGGAGCATATTCCACCACGCTATTCCAATGCGAGTTGGTGGAATACACAGGTGGCAGAATTTCTATTAAATTTGATATGCAGGTTTCCTTACCAAGTTTTCCTTCACCGGCTAGAACGAGATGAATGGAGAATGTTACTCGGTATGCCAAATTAATTGACTTTTTTCTCAGTAAAGCCTGTATGTATACAAATACACCAGTTTTTGTTTTAGTTAAAAATACCTAGTATTTTTGATTTTATAGGCATTCAAATTTTCGAAAAATATCGAGTCTCGCTAACAGCCGCACGAGTGCTGTGACGTCATTTCACAGCACGCCGCGCGGGAAGCGCACCGCTTAGTATCAAGTCACCAGCACTTTTATCATAAGTCGGTTCCCTATCGAGATACGAAAATTTTTATGGACTACATTTTTTTTTGCTTTTTGTACGATTAACCAAAATTAAGCACATGAATATTTAGTGGTGTTTGCCTGGGTTTGAACCCATAATCATCGGTTAAGATGCACGCGTTCTAAACACTGGGCCATTTCACTTCTTTGAACATGATCATAACAATACTGGGCTTGAACAAAGTACTATCTAGTCAATCTGTAACGATACGTCAATAAATGATGAGTGGGGAAAACCCTACGACCACGTAAACACAACAAAGTCGATATCCGTAAAAGATTTCATCGTTATCTCACTCGTCCAAACGTGATCACAAATTTACGCAAATGTCAGATAATAATTCACTTCACTCCTTTTCAAAGTCATTGTTGTATTTATTTGGATTTTATCGATTTTAGAATGTCATGATGAGTTGTGTAACTAAATTTATGTGACAGACTAGCTACCCTCCCCGGCTAAGCGCGGGTGCAATGCTGATACTAAATACACTACAGAATTTGTTTATTTACGAAATCACATTAGCAACTTCTAATCTTGTCAGTTCAGTTCTTTACTATATTGTCAATGTATTATATATAAAAACCTTCCTCTCGAATCGTTCTATCTATTAAAAAAAAACCGCATCATGGATTATGATGCTGCGTAATATTAAAGATCTAAGCAGACATAGGGACAGACAGCGGTCAGCGTCTTTGTTTTATACTATGTAAAGTGTTTGTTTTATACTGTAAAGATGTATCTGAACATTCAAGTGTCATCTTCAAGTATATAGATCTTTATCTAAATGGATTTACATGTGGTTTAGTTATTCGTATTATAATAGTTTTACGTAATATTTTTAACGGTGATTCTTTTTAGTTCCGTTGTGCTGGTCCACGCGGATAACTATCTTAAGGTATTTTAATTGTTTAATTTTACTAGCATTATATTTATTTATTGATTGTACAAGTAATTAATTTGGTTCGGAATTAAAGTACTCTGATTTCAGAAGAATCGGCGAAAGATGTTATATTTACCATCTTCGTATTGTTATAAGTTAATTACTTTCAAGGTTTTAGTCCCAAAGTCTACTAAACTTTACGTTAGACAAATCATTAGTACATTTGATTTACGCATAGGACAATTCATCCTGAACTGACTCTTGTGGATCTTTCGCCAGAGCCGATATCAGAATATCCGATTGTGTTCTTAAAAGTCACATAGTTGCCATAAAATTATGTAATATACTCTAAAATTAAGTGACTTTATTCTAACGTATAAATGTTATTTGTTTCTTCAATTCAATGAGACAAAGAACAACTTCTAAAATAAAAGTTAAGTTGGATTTATCCATTGCAATTTCCGCTGATACATTAATATTAAGAGATTAATTGACGATCACAAATGTATTATCTATTTACTGAAGAGATAGTAGACGAAGCGATCACAAATTAATGATCAATGATGAATAATTACTGTAGCATTATCATAATCTGGCGTTAGTATAAATACAATAATTTCATTCATATCTTTCAGAGATGTGGCTACAGGGGCTTGTGTTGTGCGCGTGCGCAGTGGTAGCTACAGCGGAGGAGTCATGGCGTATAGTTAATATAGATCAAGGTCCTGTCAAAGGATATAGAGCGCCTGAAGGGCATTTCGTATTTTACGGGATACCGTATGCTACAACACCCATCGGCCCCAATAAGTTTAAGGTGAGTGAACGTTAAATAAAAAAAAATTACAATTTTGTTTGCTATTTTTGAAATCCAAAAACAAAACATTTTGCGGGATATTTTCGGTAAAAATTTAATTCTGACTTGGTGTTAGTTGTGCATTTAAATCAATATTGTAATATAATCATTTCAAACTACTCATGTTAAGTGACCTGCGTAAAGGAAATAAGTTCATTACTAATTACCTAACATATTTGATTACCAGAAAGTGCCGATCAAACGTTTTCAAAATCTAATGTCGACTAATGTATTCAATCAACAGTGCGATCACAACTAAATTGAATGTCCCTTACTATTTTAATAATATCATGATATTTACAGCCACCACTTCCACCTCCAACTTGGGAGGAACCCTACGAAGCAATTCAGAGGCACGTAATTTGTCCACAAAGGGCTCGGTCTCGCGATACCGATGGCCCCGTTTTGAATCCCCAAGAAGATTGCCTCATTACAAACGTTTACGTGCCTGATACTGATGAAACAAACTTGCCAGTACTTGTTCACTTCCATGGTGGATCATATCAATTTGGATATGGTACTGTAAGGACAGCAATCAATCTATTAAGTAGTAAGAAAGTTGTTATTGTGAATTTTAACTATCGCGTCGGTGCTCACGGATTACTTTGTCTTGGAACCGAAGATGTACCTGGTAACGCTGGTATGAAAGACCAAGTAGCATTGCTACGATGGGTACAAAGGAATATTGCAAGCTTCGGTGGAAATCCAAATGACGTCACAATCGACGGGTGGAGTGCTGGATCTTCTGCTGTTGATCTTGTCATGATCTCCAAACTTGCGAGAGGATTATTTCACAAAGTAATCCCAGAAAGTGGTTCTAACACCGCTTCTTTTAGTGTGCAGGTCGACCCAATTGCTAACGCCAAGATGATCGCAACAAAACTAAACTTTAATAATGTTCATAATATAACTGCTTTAGAAGCGTTTTATAAGAGCATACCATTTGAAATGCTGTACTCCGTTGACGTTGGAAACCAACCAGATTCTTCCACAGTATTTGCTCCCTGTGTCGAGCGTTATTTAGGTCAGGAAATGTTCCTCGACGACTACCCAGCAAATATATTAAAGAGTGGTAACTACCCTAAGGTACCGATGCTTTATGGAGTCACTGAAATGGAAGGCATGTTCCGTGTACCGAATTTTAACAGGTGGAAGGATATGATGAACAATAACTTTGGGGATTTTCTTCCGGAAGATTTGGCCTTTGAAAGAGAAGAAGAAAAGGAATATGTTGTACAGAAAGTTAAGAAATTCTACTTTGGCGATGAGCCAGTAAGCGAAAAAAATATTTTACAATATGTACAATATTTTACTGACGTGATGTTTGCGTACGGAACGGCGAAAGCTGTCAAACTACAAGTAGAAGCTGGAAATAATCAAATATACTTGTATGAGTATGGATACGCTGATGAGAATAGCAATTATATCATGCACACACAAACACGCGGTGCGACCCACTGTGCGCAGACGTCTGCAGTCATGGACTTAGGAAATGAAGACTTGCTTTCAGACGCATATAAAAAAATGAAAGTGGTCGCAAGAGACTTATGGCTTAACTTCATTACGACAGGGTAAGACATTATTTACATTAAATTATTAAGTTATTGATAGTTAACATATTAATTTTTATTTATAAACCGGGAAAATTAACTTCAGCTAGAGTTAAATTAATTTAGGCTCGAAAATATTGGAGAGTTCTTGACCATAGATCGGTATTGACTACTAGAGAACGTTATTTACAGAATGTTTCTTTGGTATAGCAATTTAAAATTATTATTAATAGCCCAATTCTTTTACAGGAAACCTGTTCCAGAAGGTTCTTCACATACACCATGGCCTCCTGTAGGTCAGAATAGAACTCCCTACATGTTCATAGATAGAGAACTGACATTGAAAAAGCAGTTTATGCAAGATCGCGGTCTCTTCTGGGACGAAATTTATGACAAATACTACAGGGTGCCTGTTCCACCATTCCCTTACTACTGACATTGGCTTCTGTGACGCTACTTAATCTGATTTTTTATAACATAAAATATTTTTAGTTATGTTTTTTTTACAATTTTTTATTTAAATTTTAACAAAGATTAATAAGATGTTTATAATAAAACTTATGTATAATAATAAATTAAAGAATAATTAAAAAACAAAAAATGTAATCGTTTTTTTTTCATACACCTATTTTTGCTTTACTTTGATTAAATATTTCGTACTTGTTATGAAGATTATTAAAGTATCAAGAATTAGCCAATTAATATTCCCTTGTCTAATGATACGCTATTGACTGCTTGTAAATAGTATCAAGTATGTTTACTATTTCTAATCAACTACTGTTTCAACCAAAACGGCAATCGACCTAATCATACCGTTTGAATAATTGTTTATCTAGCAATTAACGACTGAGATTAATTTATTAAAATGTTAGGGTTTTTTTTATCAAATAGATCGCATCTCTTGATTAATAATACGTTTCTTTTGTACCTGTCAAACAAGTACTAATCAAATGCTTATCTGAGGATTAAAAAATTGGGCCGAAATCACTGCAATTGAAATTTACGTTAATTACTATAAGTAAAGTATAAATAATAAGATCAACTACCAAAAAATAAAAAATAAATTAACAAAAAGAAAAACCGACTTCAAACGAAACACATTTCCAAACAAAATAATAACGTATTCAAAATATTTTTAGAGTTCTCTTAAGTAAACTGAAATGAAAAATATTAGACTACTTTAAAGTCTGTTTAAGATCATATAATGTGGTTAGAATTATTGCTGTATACGGAGCCGGTGTCAGCCAAGAAAACCCTATAATAATCATAAGGCCCCAAACAATTGCATAACACTTATTGTTACTCGAATTTTTGCCCTGAGAGCAATTGACTCAGCAAGTCGTAGTGGTTATATACAGAGAAAGTGTAGGACTGAAAGGGACCTGCAATGTTGCTTCATTTATAGAGGTATTCCACCAACAAATATCTGGGTTGCTGAGACACCGGTTTCAGCAACCTAGATATAAATAAATATCTGTCTCAGTTATACAGGTGCGATCATGAAATATAATAACGTTATAGAGATTTGCTTTGCCCCACTAACAGAGGTTATTCAATACCAAAGTGATGGGATCGCAGCACGAGTTCCAGCTATGGAGGTAGTTCACTTATCCAGGTCCCACTTAACCAAGTTTCACTGTTGAAATAAAACTAGTTTTAATGGATTTGAATCGCGTATATTAACTATTTTTAACATCCCGACGTTTCGATCACTTTACAACGTTCGTGGTTACGGGTAGACTACAGACTATAGTCTACCCTGACTACCCGTTAATATACGCGATTCAAATCCGTTAAAACTAGTTTTATTTCAATGTGTAATAATAGCGAGAATTTAAGACAACATTAAGTTTCACTGTAGTAGCACGCATCCAACGATCCAAAGGAGATACTGAAATTTAATATCCCAGTGGCATGACAGACTTACAAATAATAATAATAATATTCAAATCAACAACATAGATACAACAACAACAACAACAGCCTGTAAATTCCCACTGCTGGGCTAAAGGCCTCCTCTCCCTTTGAGGACAAGGTTTGGAACATATTCCACCACGCTGTTCCAATGCGGGTTGGTAGAATACACATGTGGCAGAATTTTTATGAAATTTGTCACATGCAGGTTTCCTCACGATGTTTTCCTTCACCGCTGAGCACGAGATGAATTATAAAGACAAATTAAGCACATGAATAGCGGTTCTTGCCTGGGTTTGAACCCGCAATCATCGCTTAAGATGCACGCGTTCTAACCACTGGGCCACCTCGACTCAACATAGATAAGACCAACATACATAAAATGACGTATACACAGAACTACAAACCAGATTAAAAGAGTTTGAAATTGAGGTATAATTTCGTAGCCGTGATTACTAATATGTTTGGTTAGTCTAGAAATTCCTTTCGTTAAATTCAGATTCAGATATTAACGTACACCCAAATGAATTACAGATTTCAGCTTTTCTTGGTCAAAAGTGCGCAAATGGGAATTTTGACCCTAACGTGAATATACACACAATCATAATAATAATCATTATTTATGAGAAACATTGTATGCTACAGATGTCATATGAAATAATAATACGTACACGCAAGTTTCGCCTCTAATACTGAGCTAGTAAATTTGAAAATAATAAAAATATCAAATTTGTTTTACATCAATTTAAATTAAAATGTCACAATTTATGCTATAAATATTCATTTAGGCTACATACATTGTGCTTTGAGCTCATACTATAATCTAAATGTAGATTTTAAGTAGCATACTATTGTATTCGAGGTTTATATTTATTGGTGATTTGGCTTGAATACAGAACAACAACATATATCCAGTATACATATGCTAGTGTACCTGGGCGCAGTCCTGGTAACCAGTGAGTACCACTTAACCCCCCCCCCCCCTCCACATGGGGGAAACGAATAAGTAGATTACGGGAATATTTATTGTAATGGAGGTTTGTACATTGAGTACGTATAATGGAACAAACACAAAATTAACAATAACTTTTTAACTTTTTTGTGTAGTCAGTACTAGGTATTGATGAATTAGTAAGGTTATATAAATATATTATATGTTATGCCAAAAGATTAATAACCTTACTATCGTTTCTGAATAAAGTTTTACACAACAGCACAGGCAAGTTAAACTGCTCAATTGATTTGATAAAATGTTGTATATAGCATGCTTGAATAATTCAAATGGCTGGATGGAAGTTTTATATATGTATGTAATACCTGAGATCCAATACCGCGGGCTATAATAACAGGCCTATAGTTTTATTACAATGAGTTTTTAATTATTGAGGAGAAGGTTTGGAAAATATTCCAACATGCTGTTCCAATGCGGCTTGGTGGAATACCCAATCGGAATCATAGAAATTCTATTCTATGAAATTAAGCACATGCAGGATTCCTCACGATGTTTTCCTTCATTACCGAGCACGAGTTGAATTATAAACACAAATGAAGCACATGAATATTCAGTGACGCTTGCATGGCTTGGAATCCGCAATCATTGGTTAAACGCTTTCTACCCACTGGGCCATATCGGCTCACGTATCTCATAGTATTAAAAATAGATATAGAATAGACATTCATGATATTATATTCCATTGTGTGTAATATCAAGAAACCCATATAAATGCTTTATCCATTCTTCGTTCCTTTTCTCGAATCACGACTTTATTGCGAACTTCTCGTATAAAATCTCTAGGGATTCATGATATCATCGAAATTGAAAGATGAAGATGGAATTAATGCCATAAAACTGTGTTATAAGAAATAATCTTTGAATGGAATTTTCTGTGTAGAAGTTACCTAAAGTGACAACCTGTAAATGACCAACAGTTGGGTTAAGGCTTCATTGAAGAGAAGGTTTAGATCGTGTTCCATCGCGCTGCTCTCATGCTGATTTGGTGCATACGCATGTGGCAGTTTCATTAAGAATGGAATCAAGGGTTTACTAATAATGTATCCTTTTACTGATGAGCCTGATATTAATTGTAAAGATTAATAAACCACATGGAAAAATTATTACTCATTGCCTGGTTTTGAACCAATGGGCCATCTCAGCTCATCGGTGTTTGGTATTTTTTTTCTAGATTTTTTTGTACCTTCTAAACTCTGAAATAAAACAAGCGATCTCATCGATATCGACATATCTCTTATTTATGAAGTATTTTCCGCACTATTAATTATATCGCCAACTCCAAAACCAACTCCTTTGTATGGGTATTATACCAACCGAATCTATCATAAGGGATCGAGCTAGAAGTCAAGAAACATTTGTTTTACATTTGAGGCGATAAATTTTAACAACTTTTTAATACCCTAATTTACACTTATTTATAAAGAACATAACACAACGTATCATTTATATAAGTCTGTTGATTGTTGCTCAAAAAAGTTATTTACATTGAAAGTATCAAATCACGTTTGGAGAGAAAAAACTTCATACAATTGATTCCACTTAATCAAAATTCCATAAGTTTACAGGTAGATGTTTATTTAACCATAAATCAATGTTCCTGGAGCACGAAGTTCAAAAGAAAGCTCATTAGCAATTACAGACTATTTTGTTTGCGTCACAATATAGCTTGGCAGATTGTAACTTAAATACAATATTTTTATTAACACAGTTTAAAAAAAAACTATCAAGTACACACATAGATCAATATGACCCTTTACAGCATGTAATTTAAATTTATATTTTTGAATACACATTACACATTTAAAATATATCGGCATAGCGGTTTGTATTGTGTAATGACAAAAAGCTATGAACTTTCTTTTATACGAGTAATGACATTTCTTAGTATATTTAACATCAGTATTGCACATGTGCCGGGGCTATTTCAATTTTAATCCGTAGACGATTCATAACTTATAATAAACTTTCATTGTTCAACTTAGAACGTTCCTATATGAAGATTTAATCAATCTATTCGTTCTCGTATAGGGGTACCCCCCTATACAATTTCACATGATTGCTTGTGGTGAGCAAACGAGTGACGGAACAAAGACAATAGTTTTTCATCTGTATGATGATGAATGAAAGCTTGAATAGGAAAATATAGAAACTGAAACCGGTACGATGGGTCAGGAAATTGGATGCAGTCAATATAATAGGAAAAGATGATATTTAAAATTTGATGATCTCCGTGGTCGAGTGGTGTATACACCGGTTTTCATGGGTACGCCACTCCGAGCTCCTGGTTTGATTCACAGGCGAGTCGATAAAAAGTTCATTACTTAGTGTTGTCTTAAATTTTCGCGATTATTACACATTTAAATAAAACTAGTTACTACTTAATACCGGATTTGAATCGCGTATATTAATTATTTTTGGTATCCCGACGTTTCGAGCACTTTACAGCGTTCGTGGTCACGGGTAGTAGTCTACCCGTGACCAGGGGTAGTAGTCTACCCGTGACCACGGGTAGTAGTCTACCCGTGACCACGAACGCTGTAAAGTGCTCGAAACGTCGGGATACCAAAAATAATTAATATACGCGATTCAAATCCGGTATAACTAGTTTTATTTAAAAGTTCATTACTTTTCTATATTGTCTTGGGTCTGGGTGTTTGTGGTACCGTCGTTACTTTTGATTTTCCATAAGTGCTTTAGCTACTTACATTGGGAATAGAGTAATGTATGTGATGTTGTCTCATATTCATTTATTTCAAAATATAAACCTACAAATTTCAGAAGTAAAACTGAATTTTACGAATTTAAATCAATGTCTATCAAGCATCCATATTTTTAATTATCACAGAATCTTCAAAAACATTGCTTGCTGATATCTTATCAGTGCGCTTAATAATTGAGCTTGCAACAAATCGACCAAATACGTGATCGCAAATATAGGCGTGACCAATTTAAGAGATAATTAATATAATTAAGCAACAGATATAAAATCATTATATTAATATTATTCTAATGTATGTAATTATGTACACGAATTACTAAACTATCTACTTTATAATATATAGAGCCATATATAGTATCTTACCCGATGACTGTGAGTTCAAACCCGGGCAAGCACCATTGAATATTCATGTGTTTATTTTGTGTGAGGCCTCAAACCAGTAGTGGGAAATTTATAGGCTGGTTATGTTATGTATGCTGTCAGACATTTTGAACTTTGCCGTTTCATAAATTTAAATCGTTTGTAAAAAATACATTGGTAAAAAAAGGCATATTATTCGATACAAGACTTTATACATGATAAAAAAGCGTTGAGTTAATACCTGTTGATTTCCAAGCAGGATATATTAATTTTTAAATAATTGTATTAACTAACATGACTGTATTTTTTTAAATGTTGAAAAAGAGTAACTACTGAGTTTCTTGCCGGTTCTTTTCGGTAGAATCTACTTTCCGAACCGGTGGTAGCATCACTTAATTGTAAAATGACGATGCAAAAGTGCTTGTAAAAGCCTACTTGAATAAAGTTTATTTTGATTTTGATTTTATATTTAGTACTTATTTCAAAAATGTATCATCCATCGATGTATCAAGTACAGGCAATGTTTATGTTACGTCCTATTTCTCCTGGGAAATTACACTCGCGAATCAATGTGTGATGGGAAACGCCATCAGCTATAAAATAAATTATCCTCAAGCTTGTATCGGTGATTGGAGTTCTGTTTCGTGAGGTAATATGTTTTGATTCGACTTAATAGCAGACATCAACCGATTTACATTTAAATTATCAATTCCAAAAAGATCTCTTTCAAAGAGATTTTAAGGGGATTAAGGTATGTATGAGCTGAGATGGCCCAGTGGTTAGAACGCGTGCATCTTAACCGATAATTTCGGATTAATTTTAAATTATTTTAAATATTTCTATTTCGGGTAAATTTTATATTATGTATACTAATATTATAAACACTTTTATTCGGCGTGAATATAGTTTACCCGGGAAAGGATTTGGACATTTTTTTTAACCGACTTCAAAAAAAGGAGGAGGTTCTCAATTCGTCGGGGCCTTTTTTTTTTTTTTTTATTTTTTATGTATGTTACCGAATTACTCGAAGATGGCTGGGCGGATTTTGACAATTCTTTTATTGTTTGAAAGGGCATGTTTTACAGGTGGTCCCATTGTCAGGAGATCAGGATCTGATGATGGGATCCTGGAGAAATCGAGGGAACTCTTCAAATTTTATAGGCAAACCTATAGTGATTGTAATCAGAACCTATTAGTAAGTAACTATTTTACGGGTTTAGTTCTATTTCTTTAAGATAGTCGTCAAGCAATTGATGTTAGTAAACATGCCTATGATGAAGTCTAGCTGATGGTGGACTACCAGGAGAACTCCTCAATGATTAACAGCATTGCATCGGGAAAAAATGGTATTGTCTAATTGGCGATAAGCAGTTAACATTAGGCTATTGTAACTTAGGTAACGCTTAATTTGAGTTGCAGTCCACATCGTATTGAAACGGCGTTCAGTTATGTTTAGAGTCGAAAGCCGAAATGTACTGAGTATAATAAAGTGAATGACAAACACTACCAATTGTAATTATAAATAGCAAAACAACACTGAAAAGCAGTAAATAAATTTTTATAAATAAAAAAAAACCGCCTTCAAAAATGAACTAAAAAGAAAAAAATAATCAGTTACATCCATAACCAATTTACGATTTTTTAATCACCTTTTGAAGTCGGTGCCAACAAAGTAAATAAATTCCTATATTGAAATCATTTAATTTGTATCGATAGTAAGGTTTGTCTAATGGTGTCATCTATACAATAAATAGATTTAGTTTTTGTATGTATGTATTGTGTATTATGTAGGTACCTATATTAGCAATGTTGGCACCGACTTTGAGAGGTGATTAAAAAATCGTAAATTGGTTATGGATGTAACTGATTATTTTTTTCTTTTTAGTTCATTTTTGAAGGCGGTTTTTTTTTATTTATAAAAATTTTTAATTTACACAACGAGGAGGTAAAACACTGAATGACAGTTTGTATGCTATTGATAAAGTTTTATTCATTTCGCATTGGTAAATCTGCAGGCTTACCTAGTATTTATATAAATGAGATAAATACCAAAATTTCCACTTTTCGTAAATGTTTAATTTTTTTACAGGAGACTTTGAAACCTTCAGGGAAGGAGCGTACTCTGTCCTTAAAGGCTGACAACGCACCTGCAAGCCCCCCGGTGTTGCAGATATCCATGGGCGATAGTAATTACATTCCATCAGGTAAGCCTCCTGCTCGTTTGGCGTTACAAATATATTCGTCGCCAAGACTCGCAACTCTATCGGTTCGGGGCAAGCGATATGAAGATAGCACTTTTGGAAATACCAACGCACGACGCATATCGGCACTTTACAATCTTCTTAAAATTAATTAATATACCTACTTAATATTATCTCACAAAGTGGATTTTTTATTTTCTTTGTTTGAATTATACCTACCCGTTCGAATCAAGCTATTAATTACGTCATCAATGTTTTTCAATCGACTTCAAAAAGGAGGAGGTTATCAATTCGTCTGTATTTTCAACCGACTTCCAAAAGGAGGAGGTTATCAATTCGTCTGTATTTTTTTTTTTTTTTTTTTTTTTTTTATGTTTGTTACCTCATAACTTTTCACTGGGTGGACCGATTTTGATAATTTTTTTTTTGTTTGAAAGGTAGTGCTTCCCGTGGGGTCCCATTTTTTTTATTTTTTTTTCCGATGATGGTATCCATGTGAAAACGACATAAGTCTTAAATTTGCATTACGTATATGCGCGACAAATAGGTGAATAACTGAAAATCACGTTAACCAATTTTGATAATTCTTTTTTTACTATAAAATATATACTTCAAGGGTAATTTGGTGAAAGTTTGGTAAGGTTCTGAGCACAGGATCCATGACAAAGTAACGGAACGGAAGGGAACGGAACAATTCTGAGGAGCACGTTAGCGATACTCGGTCGAATCTTTTATTTATAGGTTATTTGGATATTTGAGTCACCTTCCGTAATGTGGTTATATTTATGTAATTATCATAGTCGAATATTATAATCAACTAGCTACGCACCCCGGCTTCGCACGGGTGCAATACTGATACTGAATATACTACAGAATTTGTTTATATACGACATCACATCGCAAACTTCTAAAATTATCAGTGTTTCTTTACTATATTGTTCATGTATTATATACACAAACCTTCCCCTTGAATCACACTATCTTATAAAAAAAACTGCATCAAAATCCGTTGCGTAGATTTAAAGATATAGGGACAGAGAAAGCGACTTTGTTTTATACTATGTAGTGATGGAACTCCTATACGGCTCGCAGTTAGGGTGCGATATGGGGCAGAATTTCTTACTATCTTTAATCAAATTTTGTGTATGTGATGTGATGTCATATGATGTACGAAATATAGTTGGTCTTTTTGAAAGTTTTTTTGCTGAGTTCGATTACAGCTCTTTCGAGGGATCCTTGTAGTTTACGCCGCGTGACGTATTAAATCCGCATTTTCGAAAGTCTATTTTTGCTTTATTCGCAAGTTTCCTTTGAAATTGTCCTCGAAGTGGTTTCTGACTCATATAAACGGAACGCTTAATCTATCCATATTAAAAAAAAATTAGTTAGTCAACATCAGCTTCACTTAAAATCAAAAAATAAATAAAATTTTAACAAAAAGAAAAACCGACTTCAAACAAAACACTATTTTAAAACAAATGAATATGCACGAAAAAGTAATAAAAATAATTGCGTATTCAACATATTTTTTAGAGTCTTCCTAAGTTAAATGAAATGAAAAATATTAGACTACTTAAAAGTCGATTAACGATTATATCATGTAGTTATAATTATTGTTATATTTGGAGTCGGTGGACCGATTTTGATAATTTTTTTTTTGTTTGAAAGGTAGTGCTTCCCGTGGGGTCCCATTTTTTTTCCGATGATGGTATCCATATGAAAACGACATAACTCTTAAATTTGCATTATGTATATGCGCGACAAATAGGTGAATAACTGAAAATCACGTTAACCAATTTTGATAATTCTTTTTTTATTATAAAATATATACTTCAAGGGTAATTTGATGAAAGTTTGGTATGGCTCTGAGCACAGGATCCATGACAAAGTAACGGAACGGAAGAGAACGGAACAATTCTGAGGAGCACGTTAGCGATACTCAGTCGAATCTTTTATTTATAGGTTATTTGGATATTTGAGTCACCTTCCGTAATGTGGTTATGTTTATGTAATTATCATAGTCGAATATTATAATCAACTAGCTACCCACCCCGGCTTCGCACGGGTGCAATACTGATACTAAATATACTACAGAATTTGTTTATGTACGACATCACATCGCAAACTTCTAAAATGATCAATGTTTCTTTACTATATTGTTCATGTTTTATATACACAAACTTTCCCCTTGAATCACACTATCTTTTAAAAAAAACCACATCAAAATCCGTTGCGTAGATTTAAAGATATTGGGACAGAGAAAGCGACTTTGTTTTATACTATGTAGTGATGGAACTCCTATACGGCTCGCAGTTAGGGTGCGATATGGGGCAGAATTTCTTACTATCTTTAATCAAATTTTGTGTATGTGATGTGATGTCATATGATGTACGAAATATAGTTGGTCTTTTTCAAAGTTTTTTTGCTGAGTTCGATTACAGCTCTTTCGAGGGATCCTTGTAGTTTACGCCGCGTGACGTATTAAATCCGCATTTTCGAAAGTCTATTTTTGCTTTATTCGCAAGTTCAATAAAGCCAATAAAACCCTACAGTATATCTATCAAAAAACAATACGAGAATACTTTGACAAATATGTTTTTTACAAATTACCTTTTACACAATAATATACTGGATCAATCAAGGGGCTCGTATCGCTTCTTTCTTTTGATTGTTGGGGCAAGGGCACCGTGGCTGACACCGGCTCCAAATATACCAATAACTATGACTACATGATATAATCGTTAATCGACTTTTAAGTAGTCTAATATTTTTCATTTCATTTAACTTAGGAAGACTCTAAAAAATATGTTGAATACGCAATTATTTTTATTACTTTTTCGTGCATATTCATTTGTTTTAAAATAGTGTTTTGTTTGAAGTCGGTTTTTCTTTTTGTTAAAATTTTTATTTATTAAATATAAAATCAATCAATCAGTATATATTATTGTATTGTTTTAGGTTATGGGTTAACAGAGAGTCCACTTATATTGTGCCCTTAAAATTAATTTAAGCCTGCAATCTCGATTGCACCGTTCAATCTCCATCGTGTCTTCTCC
The DNA here is from genome assembly GCF_905220365.1 of Vanessa cardui. NCBI lineage: Eukaryota > Metazoa > Arthropoda > Insecta > Lepidoptera > Nymphalidae > Vanessa > Vanessa cardui. The sequence continues at coordinate 12,888,010 of NC_061132.1, read as the reverse complement.
ATCGCACGTGACATTGGCTAAATAATCTGTGCCTTCTTGGCTCAAATAAAAGCCATTAAAAAAAAAAGCAATCGAAATATTAAGTCTTACATAATAGCTAATATTAGCTGTTATATACGACGTTAGTCAATTAATATCACACATGGTGACGACTTAAATAAAATCAATGTATTATATTTGAAGAAGCTCTTGTCCGTTTGGGCAAACAGTCGTCGCATTACATGATCGAATTAAAGAGACAGATAGAGAGAGAAACCGACAACAAACTCTGTATTGACTCTTTCGACAAGTCACATAGTGTAATCTACAAATGCTCCACACCTCTTTATTTTTTTATCTTTTACATATTTACTATTTATATTTAATCTTTTATCGATAAACAAAGATTAAACACTTACGATTGAATTGAACGTATCATGTTTTTTTTATGTATTCATCTTGACGTTTTGAGCCTGTTTGAAATCTTCTCTTGTTTTAATCTTACCACCACGCTGGTACCACCCCTGTATCGTATTGTATAGTATTGAACCCCTAGGAACAGTTCTGTGTCTACACACACTTACAAAAGCACGCAAAGTAATATATATAGTTATAAAGAATAAAAAAACAGCTGTTTATTAAGCTACGCAGGGGCACTTAAGGTCACAAATGTTTTGTCTAGCGGGATTCAACGAAACTATATCTGAAAACAGTTGACTAATTAAGATGATAAAGAAGAATCGTTATCGAGAATTACAACAATAACGAAAAATAAATATAAGTAATGTTACATAAAACCGTACATAATAGAAAGAGACAAAGTTAAGATAAAAAGAGAGGCAAAGACTATCAAATCACTTTACTGTGAATGCGTAAAATAAATTCGTTCGAATATAATTTATGTACTACATAAAGCTAAGTAAATATTTAAAAATAATATTACACCTGATATCCATTTTATCGTTATCGTTATCAGTTATATTTAGAATGAGCCTCAGCTAAGAAAATACAAGCAAAATCTGTTTAGATATGAACGCCAATCGAACATTAAAAAAGCAAAATGAAAGATAACAGCGATATTATTTATGATACATTAATAATTATTAATATATAATGCCCTAAATACTTTGATTATAAAATCATTCCTATAAAAAATTTCATTTATCGTATGTTGAGAAATAATGTGTATTTTATTTCATCGTAACTCATTTAATAAGAGCGTACAAAAAATTATTAAGTCTCCACCTAAACCTCTTCTCTTGATGGTATGGCTTTGTGCAAGCCCGTCTGGGTAAGTACCATCCACTCATCAGTTATTCTACCGCCAAATAACAGTACTCAGTATTGCTGTGTTCCGGTTTGAAGGGTGAGTGAGCCAGTGTAACTACAGGCACAAGGCACATAACACCATAGTTCCCAAGGTTGGTGGCACATTGAGGATGTAAGGAATAGTTAATATTTCTTATAGCGTCATTGTCTATGGGTGATGGTGATCATGTGGCCCATATGCTCGTCCGCCAACCTATACCATAAAAAAAACCTCATGAATCTCTCTGCCTATAAGTCAAAACCATATCAAAATCTGTTCGTTAGTTTTTGTGTTCATCACGTAAAGACAGACGACGCGATTATACTTAACAATAATATTGTTAGGCACTTAAAATATATGACATAGGAATCAAATCCAAAAAATCTTATGGAATTTTTCAGGCGTATCAGAATACGAAAATAATTCGAACTTTTGTATTCAGCAAGGAGGTTGAATCGTCAGCAGATTCCGTATCAAAGATTAGCAATCACCATCTCGATTGAACCAAAGCGATAGCATCGAGAGAATGGAGTCGCTTGCGACCTATTTCAATTTTAATACGTAGACGATTCATAGATTTTAATAAGCTTTCATTGTTAACCAACTTCAAACGTTCCCATACCAAGATTTAATCAATTCTAGCTTCGTTCGCTAAGGGGGGGGGGGATTAGTCAAGGTATGAGTTATGTCTATTGTGAACACCTACGCACGTATTTGATTGGCACTGGAATTGGATGTTTTGGAAGTATTTATAGTTAAAGATAAAGGGACCATGATTTACTCCAATTAACACGAGTTCTGTTTTAATTAACATTTTTTGTCATTCTTTCGTACAAATATCTACTCACAAATTTATAGTCAAATTCATATTGATTCATTAAAAAATGAATATATCAAATATTTAATTTTTATTATTAATCGTAACAGTTATAGGGACCATCAATCCCGAAAACACAAAGATACAAATTAGCTAAAGAAACTCAATAGGTTTTTTATCTATGAAATAGACAAAGAGGTCTCTTGATGGTTAGTGGTCACACCCACTATTATTGCTGAAGTAATACATAATTATCATTTCTTACATTATAAATACGCCAAGCATAGACGCTATGTTTTGCTGTATCTGTAGTAGCCTCTAATTTTATCCTAACTTATCAATCTCGAGCGAGAAGGGAAACAATACGAAAGTCACTTAACGACTTGTTTACCAACATTCCCTTGACACTCAGAGGATGACTGTGGAAAAAAATTAAATAAAAATACAATATACCTCCGCTTTCTATAACAAATATTGCTTGATTAATAAGCAATGGAACAAATAAAACTTTATATTATAAATAATAATAATTAATAATATTTTATATTGGCAGAAAAGTTAATATTAATTTAATTTTCGAAAACACCGATTGCCCCATTACACAAATCATTTATAAACATACTATATCTTACATTAAGGCCTAAATTATATATAAATAAAAATTAATAATAATGATTGTGCACTGACTAGCAGTATTTCAGTCCTTGTCAACAGTGGAGGCAATGTCTGACGTCATCTCACAAGTAACATTATTTCTAACCAATGTCTTTCACATAATCCGTCTATAGTTTCCTTGGTCGTCCTCTAACTCTATATGCATCCACATCCATGATCAAGGCCTTTCTCACAATATGTTCCACGATTTATTTATTTTTGTAATGATCAGAAATTTAACGCTCGATCAAAATTTACTTGAAATCTCAATCAATTGTTTTTATTTTCAATATTTGCGATCGATATATTTTTGAATTATTTTTTTTTTTGTCTATTCCCTTAATTTTAAAAAACTTGAATCTATCCATCCTTTCAAAATATAATTTCGAAGAGAATAACAAGTTAAAAGTAAAGTAAAATAACAGCCTGTAAATTACCCACTGCTGGGCTAAGGCCTCCTTTCCCATTAAGCAGAGGGCTTGGAACATATTCCAACACGCTGTTCCAATGCGGGTTGGTAGAATGCACATGTGAGAGAATTTCGATGAAATTAGACACATGCAGGTTTCCTTACGATGTTTTCCTTCACCGTCGAGCACGAGATGAATTATAAACACAAATTAAGCACATATATATAGTGGTGCTTGCCTGGGTTTGAACCCGAAATCATCGGTTAAGATGCACGCGCTCTAACCACTAGGCCATCTCGGCTCATGTTACATGTAAATAACATGTTAACCTTACGCATATATACGTTATAAGTAGTATGGTGTATATTAAACAACAATTAAAATCAATCGAAAACGTTTTAAGAGATATTTAATCTCTTTTCATACAAGGTTCATAAGTCCTTTTTATTTTTACGAGAGCGTCGTCATAATATCAATGTACATTTTTGTACTGATTTTTATTATACCCTAATCATGTTATTTATAATTCGTCAGGTCCGACTATCAGATAATGTTAGTACCGGGGATTTCAACCTCGATAAAAATAAATATTGATAATATTTCACACTAAACGTTGATAATATATGGGTAGCATAAATCAGATTTAGATTTAAAAAGTTAATTATTGGAGACATTGTTTGTTAAATTATAAACGCTACACTGGACGATCATGAAAAGAAGGACTACTTTCATGAGCCCTTTGTAATTATTAGTGTGGCCCATGTGAATTTGAAGAACGAAGGTAACCGACATAGCCCGAATAATTGCCACACTCAAGTGGCAGTGGCGGGGCACATTGCTCGAAGAACCAGCGGCCGATGGAGTCGACGAGTTCTCTAGTGGCGACCACGGACCGGAAGACGCAGCGTGGGTAGGCCCTCCACAAGGTGGTCCGACGCCCTGGTGAAGGTCGCGGTAAGCCGCTGGTTGCGGGCTGCACAAGACCGGGCGTTGTGGCGATCTTTGGGGGAGGCCTATGTCCAGCAGTGGACATGGATGATGATGATGATGTGAATTTAATATTTATTTTTGTACACACATCATCATCATCCAGCCCGTACCATAAATTTAATTGGGGTCGACGCAGCCTAGTCTGACGTCATCTCCCAAGTAACATTTTTTCCAGTCTTTGCTCGTCCTTTTTCTCTATATTCATCCACGTTCATACTCGAGACCTTCCATGGTCCTCATTCCTCCGCATAACATGCCAACACCATGACATAATACCTTATATTATTGTCCATACATAATATCTCATAATCTATTCCAATCGAAGAATAAATAAATATAAACAAACCTTATATGTGTGCCTTGCCTTATAGTATATATATAGTTCAGTTATATAATGCACCTCTAACATTTCTCGATTCATATGTATTAAAAAAATAGTTAAGTGTGTCCCAAATTAATTAAGGAATTACTTGTATTTCTATCTCTCCTGTCCTTTAAATGTTATCACTTGCGTTAGGAATATATTTCTTTATCATAACACTATTAAATCAAACTACTTTTATCTACTTCAATTTACCAAAGTTTTGAACGTCGACGATAGTGTTTAAGAATTTCGAAACGGCATTTATTACAAATCCATAATTAATACCTATTTCAAAAATCAAAATAAACTTTATTCAAGTAGGCAAGCACTTTTGAATCGTCATTTAACAATTTAGTGAAGCTACCGGTTCGGAAAGTAGATTCTACCGAGAAGAACCAGCAAGAAACTCAGTATATATTCAAACAAACGGCTAATGATATCTCGTCAATTTGATGTCAACTGTCATTCATTGGCCTTTTTTTGTTTGGAATAATACAGAGTGCTTATTTTGCCAGTGATGGTGAGTTGATGTGTAAAAATCCTATCAAAACTCCACCAGCACCAACCAAGGACAGATATGTCTCAGTTTGGGCTAGTTTTCATCAAAAGTTAAAATTGATATATTAAGTGTGTATTTATAAAAATATTACGAGGAGTTAGGCATCAACTCGTTATCAGACATGATGGGTAGTCTATCACGTTCGTGATATCTTTCCTTCGATCTTCCCTGAAATATGACTTTTCGGCTGTCATGTCTTCTACGTCAAACTGACGTCGCCAGCATGTACGATAAAAAAAATCCTATTTAAACATCTTGATGCTTCGACATATATAATATGTATTGTAAGATTATTGGCGGTAGGGCTTTGTGCGAACCCGTCTGCGTAGGTACCTACCCAACATCCACTCATCAGATATTCTACAAGTAATCAGCAGTACTCAGTATTGTTGTGTTCCGGTTTGAAGGGTGAGTAAGCCAGTAGAACTACAGGAAATAGATACATAACATCTTAGTCCCTTAGTTTTATGGTATGTAAGGAACGGTTAATATTTCTTACAGCGCCGTTCTTTATGGACGATGGTGACCACTAACAATCAGGTGATTAATTTGTTCGAACGCCGCTTATAAAAACAGAAATCCTAAGTTTACATGGATATACTTTTGATATTGTACTTTTATAAGACATTGATAAAATCCAATATGCCTAATATATGAAAATTCAATTTTCAATTTCCAAACGAAGTTATAGATAAAAGGAAAAATATCTATGATTATGAAAATAATTATTATTATCAATAATTGTTATCATTGGAGATTAGTAGGAGCTAATTAATCAGTAGCATTCATATCTTTTGCCTTTTATAGCTCTTGACATTTTTATTATTATCATATATCATTATCAACAAGTTTTTGTATAAAATTAATACGTATTTAAAAAAAATAACATGTTATATAAATAATAATGAAATTGTATTTATTAAATTATTTATTGTTAAATAATTATGACTAATTAATTTAACATAATGACTATAACTACATAATTAGAGTTACAATAATGCAATGTCGCTTACCGCTGTGTATGCTTAGAACTTTAATGTGTAATATATATGTTGATATTATAATGTGAAGTATATATACACATTACAAGTTATATCAAAATGATGTATACTACATTATTCTTAGTGATAACTCACAATGACCATTATTTAACCTTTACACAACTTAGCGATTTTTATTGTCTAATGACAAAAGTAAATTGGTATAAAATGATATTCTGTGGTATATGTATCAATATTGCGTCCGAAAACGGGTTGGGTCGCTAGTAATAATATAAAGAGAAATTTATTCGATAGTGGACTAGACTAGTTTTGACTCGAAATTTCGACTGCCGGTCCAGGAGAATTCGGGTTCGATCACTTTTTCTACACGTAACCAGACGAATTTATAAAAAATAACAGCCAATGTGCCTCCAAGAAAAGGTCCTGCCCAGTACACCCAATGAGAATTCCAAGTGTTTGTCCATAAAGCTGGCGCAAAAGATCGTATCGGATTCATGCTAGCACCGGTCAAAGGTCCACCAGCTATTGACAGAGCTGCAATTGTCAAACCGAACTTGATAGATAAAGATTCACCCTTATTTTTATTGACAGGGTCCCACACTGCACAATTAATAAGCACTAGTGCCGCAGTCAAAAGTATTTCAACGCCCAAAGCTTGATACACTGTATGTTTCACATGGGGTTGGGTTGTACAAACACCAGGTGACATATCAACTGGAGATAATACCATTAAAAGACCATACCCTATAAGTGCACCAGTGAATTGAGCGACGAAATATGCTATACCAAGAACAATGGACATATCCCCCCAAATAATAGCTGCTAATGTCACCGTTGGATTCATATGAGCTCCAGATATATGTCCAAATGTCTGAATGTTCATAAGAACAATCAAGCCGAAGCCAATCGTGCCATATAAGGGCGGGTTTATTGGTAATCCATCGATAGGTATACAGGTCATGCAGCCGAAAAATAACAGAGATATAGTCGCCACTAGCTCCGACAAAAATGCTCTCCAATTTTCCAAGAACCACGAATTACCTTTCTCTTTTCTCTCCGTCTTGATTTCTTCTACGGTTATGTCCTCAGTAGCGTTGACGAGATGGAAGTCCACTTCCATCTTGGTAATAAGATTCTGATTGCTGGTGTAATTCTAAGTGGATATTACATCCTCTTTGCGTGTAAATTCTTTACATTTCAAGTAAACGTGCAAACACAAACTCTCTTCAGTATACTCTAGTGTAATAATTTATCACTAATTACAATCAAAGTGTTAAGTTATCGTTATCAAAGCGCTTGTAAATCAAACGATTTTGATTAAACGAAATCAAATACTTACAATTTATATACTTTTATGAGGTTTAAATCACGCTAAACAATAATATTTTTATATGTTAACATGAGTTGAAGTTTTTGAGTCACTTCAAGATAACTTTCATGAATCTACAATTGTACATATATAACGTTATACACAGATTAATTTCCTTTAATCAATATATCTAAGAAAAACTTTTTTTTCAATAAGGAGAATTTTTTTGCTTCTTTAGAAGAATGATTAATTCTCGGCACACAGCGAATAATTATGTCTGTCCTCTACCAACATTATACAAAATATAAAAGATATGTAATTGAAGTGCTAACATCAATGTATAACGTGACTAGAATCACAATTGCAAACCAAAATCAAGGGCTATACGACGATGAAGCTCCAACTCCCCTAAGGGATGATACAAATACACGTTTTGTCCCCAAAACTTTTCAGAGATACTCTGAATAACGCTTTGGGACGAGACTACCACAGTGAAGTAACATAATTACTATGAAATAATCTTCTCTCTGTCTAACACTAGACCCTGATCTTTCCAATCAAAATTGGTAACCCACTACGAAGAAAATGACATGATCAATCCTCAACTCCATAACCAGACCAAACATACTCTGTTTTATATTATAGTAAGAATAATATTTTTTTAAATAGAATCAAACGAAATTCGTATTATGGTACGGTCACAATTTGTGTTCGTATTGTGCTTACCTGTAATATTCAACTGTATTAAAACTGAATACATCTATTCCATAAGTTTGGCCTTTGTTTGAAGTATTCTTAGGTGACAGAAGAATTCAAAGAAGATTAAGAATCAGAAGAAGCGAATGCAGTAATACTAAGTATTGCTGTGTTACAATTGTTATCCAAATGAGCTCGCACAAAGCTCCAACCCTTTTAAGTAGATAGCCATTACCCACTACTACTAAGACTTTTCCTCTTTTTGACGGGAATTTTTAGAATGTATTCCACAACGCTATTCCAATACTGATTTCCACATATGTGTTAGATTTGAATCGGACTACTTATTAATGGAAACTCTATCAAGATATATGTACTAATGATAGCCTTTTTCAAGTTTACTAATTTGAAAACGGAACAGTGATATGCCGTCTGCGTACTGGGTTCACGAAAATCCAATAAACGTATATCAATTTACAGCCGCATATCAAAATTAAACGATCATTAACCTATCTCTTGGTTACAGTAAATAAATTAATTTCAACGAAGATATTCTCGGTTTAATTTAAACAAAAGACTGGCTTAAGACTCCGCGGGTGAATTACGGAGCTCGTAATGAGATAAATTGATTGCGTCGAAACGATGTTCGGATGAATTAATTTAAATATTTAAACACCTATCCGTTACTTACTTTTTCCTTTAAATCAAAAATTAATTAAATTTATCTATAATTATTAGTACTGGCTGTGAAATCTTATAAAAAAATATGGCAATTATAAGTATTGTCGATGGAAGGGAAAACTTAGAAATGATAGTATTCAAATTTAAATCTTCATAATATTTAAATTAGAGAATGTTGCACAATACGTCAACTGTATAAATTCACCTATCTAAAAGGTGACGACACCGGTTTTCATCAGCATCATTCCTGGATGGACATAACAGACACACGCTTTTATAATACGCTCAGACAATCTTCATAAAATACCGCGTGTCAGGGCGAGAAACGCGTTATGTGATTTTTAATCACTAGTATCTTTACAAAGGACCGTCGAGAAAAAAACGAGAATGTCTTCGTATCCACAGTTCGACAAAAACTAACGCCAATCGTATTCAAATCAAAACAGAAAAACTTACTGCAAATTTAGTTTTCATAAAGTTATATTAAATTGCACTGACCCTAAGTTTTTTTTTGGAATGGGTTGGCCTCCTGATGGTAAGTGGTCACCATCACCCATAGACAATGATGCTGTAAGAAATATCTGCTATTCTTTACATCGACAACCTTGGGAACTAAGATGTTATGTCCCTTGTGCCTGTAGTTACACTGGCTCACTCATTCTTCAAACCGGAACACAACAATACTGAGTACTGTTATTTGACGGTAGAATATCTGATGAGTTGGTGGTACCTATCCAGACGAGCTAGCACAAAGCCACCAAGTAGTAAAATAAGAGTGAATAAACGAAGAGAAATACAAGATTCTATGACACAAAATATCAAACATTCCAAAATGTTTATCAAAATTGGAAATACTAATAGCCGACTAAAATTAATAGCAGATAATTTCTACGAGATATCCTCGAAAGATAAATCTTGTTTCATCGAGACGGGTTCTAATTAGAGGCAATAAATAATAATAATGTTCAAGTAATAAGTAGCTTCAATGCAGAGCCAGACTATCTTTCAGAACAATATGGTTTCGCTTGTGTTAATTCAAATATGTTATAGTGTCCCAAATCATTGATCTACTGACTATAAATCTAGTATATCAGATTATAAATCCCGATGTTCTTGGTTCAAACGCCAGGAGTAGGTTGACAAAGTTATGGGATTCTCAGTTATCCCGGTGTTTGGAAGTTGAATTTGTCATACCTCGGAAAGCACGTTAACCGTCTCACATGTGTATCATCCGACCTGTATCGAATCGAAATTAGGTGATAAAAATTTTAAATTATGCTTCACCAAGTCTTATATTATAATGAGGATTTTTATAAATAAAAAGTGACGTTTTGGCAAGACGTATCGCCACGTTGAAATATTAATTGTGTATTTGAAATACTTTCGATTGAAAGATTTTAGTTTCACTAAAAGTCTATAAATAATCTGTGAATCTGAAAATATCAGATATTATTATTAAAATGCATTTATTTTTGAAACTCATTTAATCTTGTAAACTGGTCTTTGTTTCAAGACCACTTAAAATTATTTTATTCCCTCGGCTTTTTGTCTTCCAAGGTTTTTTTCTCAGATTTGTCCTGACTGGTAAATTTCATAATTGGAACTCGTACCAGAATTCATCAAAGCCTCCTCAATGTCTAAGTAGCACTAACAGCGATTTTTGGTATTTTTTTACTTCATGCAGTCAATATTCGATATATCCTTACTGACTATAACCATCTTAATATTGTCTTAAATTTTCGCAATTATTACACATTTAAATAAAATCCGTTATAACTAGTTTTATTTAAATGTATAACCATCTTTTTTTTTTGTTTTACGAGGAGGAAAGACTTTTACGCCTCCCGCCCGACCGGGGGACCGGGACGGGTATGTGGGACTCGACCGGGGCCATAAGGGCCCCGTGCCAGGGCAGAAGGCCCTGTCCTACCCATTAAAACCTCCTCGGGTTTCCACCGTACCGCGTGATGGAGGGGCTACGGGAACGCTAAAGCATACTTCCGCCCCCCCCCCCCCCCCCGCGGCGACCGCCGTAAGGCGGTCAAATCTTTGAATGCACGCCGAAGGGCGCGCTTTCCTACGTTGCCTCCGTCCCGTAAACGTGACGTGACTCCCCCGAGTCCGCCACTGGAGGCTGGGCATCAAGAATGCTGACGCCCTGGCGGCGGCGGATAAGATGACAGGCTCCGCCGCCGACCACCACACCTAAATCGGCAGTCCGCCACGTGTAAAATGGTGGACCACCCCTCCTTCAATGCTCATAATGAGCCCTCCGCTATATATATATATATACACATTTATACAACTATTTACAATATTTACATAAATCATAAATACATATTATACATATTGTACACTCCTCCGCTATATGCCAGCGAGGCCGCTCACACAGTCCACTCCGCCACCAATCGGAGAAGTACTAGGAGCGACCCCGCGGCCTTCCTCCGCGTCAGTCTTAGCCGCGGCCGGCAAGCAAGCTCAAGCCGGCCCCGTTGCCCAGGGTGCGCCACGAGGAGGCGACTGACATGCACCCCTGACTATAACCATCTACTTAATATATAAAAAGAAAAAAAGCGTGTGTGCACTTATGCATTCCATTTCCTCACACTCATAATGCAATTTATCTTTAGGCTGACCCAGCCAGAGAGAGTTAAGTGGCAGTACCATCAATATCCATGCTTTCATGCGGGCTTCTGCTGGGAATTCCTGGACAGACGCAGTAACGTTTACAAGAAGTGTTCTGACCCAAACCCAATAGCTTAAGACCGCCTTCTGATCTGAAACCTCAGAAGTTATGTGTGAACCTCAGTGAGTCGGCCACTTGCTAATGCAATAAAAGGAATAATTTACAAATGTATATGTCTAATCTATCACTACATATAATCTATGATACAAGCAAGCGAATGTTTATTGATAAGTATGTCAATATCTTGACTTTACTCTCGTTGATAAGATTTAATTTTACACATTTTTGGCCTTTGATACAATTTTAAGCCATACTTTTGTTGATACCGATAATAGATCACGTTTTGAAAATTTTCAAATACATACTACAAAAAAATAAAGGCACGTGATTTATTTGTTTATTTTATCTAGGCGCGTGCTGTTATCTCAGGAATTAACAGATTTGCCTTAGATTAGAGTTTTGTTTGGAATGCTTGATAAATGACGTCACATAAAAATAAGTCTGAATAACATCAATATTATGACGCCAAGGTACATTTTGACTACTTTGAGGAGTTAGAAGAAGAATAGTTCCTTATTTATGATTATTTATATGTATACTTACCTAGAAATTATGGCTTAAGATGTTAACGCATTTTTTTTATGGAATAGGTGGCAAACGAGCACGAGGTTCACCCGATGGAAAATGACTATCACCGCCCATGGACATCTGCAGCACCAGGGGGCTTGCAGGTGCGTTGCCGGCCTTTAAGAAAGGAGGCTCTTTTCTTGAAGGTTACCATGTCGTATCGGTTCGGAAAAACCGCCGGCGAAAGCTGGTTCCACAAAGTAGTTGTCTGTTGTCAAGTCTAAGAAATCGCGTTGTTGTGGATTTTCGGACATCTAGGTGGGATTACAAATGTTGGAACAAAAGTCTGAATCTATTATTTCCCTGCTTCTTCAAACATTTTTATGGAATAGGTTGGCGGACGAGCATAAGGGCCACCTGATGGTAAGTGGTCACCCTCACCCATAGATAATGAAGCTGTAAGAAAAATTAACTATTCCTTGAAGTGCAAAAGAAATATTATTTTAAGAAATCGTTGGCGGTAGTTGTAAATAATATATCTTTTAACTATTCCTTACATCGTCAATGCGCCACCAACATTGGGAACTAAGATGCTATGTCCCTTGCGCCTGTAGTTACACTGACTCACTCACCCTTCAAACCGGAACACATTACTGCGTACTGTTGCTTATCTGTAGAATATCTGATGAGTGAGTGGTACCCAGGCGGGCTTGCACAAAGCCCTACCACCACATAATTGATCTTTGTACTTTGTACAACGGTGTAAGTACAATCAGATAGCAGTACTTAGTAAAGCTACGTAGGTTAGAAAGATAAGTGAGTCAGTGAAACTATAGGCACAAAGATATAACATTTAAATTCCTAAAGTTGGGGCATTTGCATAAAGAAAGTTATATTTGGGAGCTTATTTTTAGTAGAGTTGGGGATGATTTGACCTTCCGCAAAGCAAAATACAAACTAAAAACTATTATTATTATTTTATGGTATGATTAAATTGAACTGTTCATGGTATTATATCGATTATTTTATACATGACTTAGTAAGAGCAAATGAGTACGGCTATACAAATTCAGAGAGCCACAAATATATGTTACAATCGCTTAGATTTAAATCTTCGAACTCATCAGTCCATTTCTCTGTTCAGTGAATCGCTAAATTGTGGATCCCTTTCGGATTAATATTTCCCGAAAATCCCTCAAGCCACTATCGATTCAAATACATACGGTCTTATTTATAATGTTACCACTAAACAACATGTGTTTAGTTAAGGACAGTGGGTCAATTCTAGTAATAAATTCACGCTTCGAAATTACATTTAGCGTTTGCTATTGTGTTGCAACTACAATCTAGTTGTGGTTTGGTCGAAGTTAGACCTGTGTTGAATTGGAAACACATCGCTTTATCTCTTTCTATCATCATTAATTTGGCATTCGAAAGAGGGAGACCGCATTATTTAACTAATTTCCTCCTTAACAAAATGTTTAGCTTCAGTACAGTACTTTCCAGGGTTTCTATAAAGAAAATTAATTTATTTGCTGAAGAAATTTTACACCCCCCTATTGATATTTAAGTTAACCACTATCTTGAGAAACGAACAATTATTAAGTTAGTATAGCTATTTAACATGTAATTAATTAACATGTGCAATGAAACAGACTATACAATAGACTTTTATAGCCTAAAAGAACATCAGAGACGATATTTTGTAAATGATATGCATTTATCAAATTACTGCGAACAAAACGATGAGCAAAAGTATCCTTTATATCTTAATTTGATACCAAATACGGCGCATTCATTAATCAGTTAGTTTAGTAGCTAACTTACGTATAAGAAAGTTTCAAGGTCGAGCTTAACGGATGCATTAAGTAGTGATGTTGTTCTACTATTCTACTTGATAATAATGATAAATAAAAGACTATTTAAATCACATTAAAAACAATAGTTATAGTAGAGTAGTGGTGCAAAAAGCTTCATCAAAAGTATAACACCTCACCTCATTGCCTCCACTGGTGACAGGATAGCTGGTTCCTTTTTAGCCAGAGGATCGGAATTGCGATTCAACGGGGAAATGCTGCTAGCATTCTTTGCCATTCCACGCGGTCAAGATTTATACAGTAACTAGTTTTAGTTCATATTTGTATATACTTAAGCATTTAATGTTATTAATTCTTATGTTAATAAATTATTTGTATCATTTAAAACAATTAAAAAATCCAATTAGTAGCATTATCGTTTTCACGTAGAATATTATTATTAAATGGAAACCGCGATGGATTGTTTTCCAATCGAAGTCTGCCTGAAGCCTGCTCCAATATGATACAAAACGCTCATAAAACCGCTACTGAATTTACTCCTTTAATTGTTTCAATTTAAAAACGCAATAACGTTGATCTCATTAAAATGATACGATCATTTTAATACGAATGAATTAATATTATTACATCAATACGGTTTCATATTTTATAGCCTCAACAGTTTGTCAAAGAAAAAATGTTGAAAAATCTATAAATTACCTCGAATGTATTGTATACATATATTTGTGCATGTTTTGGTCAATTATTTATTTTTACTTATTGAATATTTAAAGAAACAGACTTTCAAGTCTATAGCCTAAACGAACATTTAAGACAGGATTTTGTAAACCATTCTCATTTTTCAAAGTTTTCGTTTATCCCCAACACGTCATATAATGGCCTCCAGACGCCATATTTAATTTATTGTGACATCAAAAGTCTATTATTATAAACAAGAGCAAATGATCCAAACCATATCCAGTTTTTCATTTTACGATAAGCAGCTTGCAAGATATCATACATATACCTGCTTATCGTGCGTTTATAATACAGTCCTTCTAAAATTATTGTATTGATTTTCAGCTATGCTGTTTTCCTAATCTATATGTATTCAGTACGATTTTCCTCGTTTTCAGCTTAACGTGAAGACAAATGCGAGAATAATGACCGCATTGTTCAGTTTTAAGTGACATTTCCGCCGTCGAAAATTCGCTCGTAATTGCTTTTATGTATTTTTCTTTCTTTACGAATCGATTTTAATATTTATACTGGATTAACTAATGTTACAATGTGTTACCATTGCTCATTGGTACTATTTATTCAGTTGGAGCTTATATTTAAGGAGAAATTTAAAAGTAATATTAAAGGATATTACTTGTTTATTGTTTTTTTTTTATGTTAATAAGAAAAAGAGTATGTTTTTGCGTTTGTCTTATATTAAGCCATTTATTCGTTCGTAATGAGGTTTCGATTAATCGTTCGCATACAAACGCTAAGGTTTCCGACTCAATATGAAATATACATATATTTGAAGTTATGCTTATGAACGACGCGCTATGAACAAAATAGCATTGGTGGTAGAGCTTTGTGCAAACCCGTCTGTGTATGTATCACCCACTCATCAGTTATTCTACCGTCAAATAACAGTACTCAGTATTGTTGTGTTCCGGTTTGAAGGGTGAGTGAGCCAGTGTAACCAGGCACAAGGGACATAACATCTTAGTTCCCAAGGTTGGTGGCACATTGACGATGCAAGGAATAGTTATTTTCTTACAGCTTCATTGTCTATGGGTGATGGTGACCACTTACCATCAGGTGGCCCATGTGCTCGTCCGCCAACCTATACCATAAAAAATTGTTTTTTTTTATTGTGTGCATAGGGTTACATGAAAGCTACCACTGGCAGATAGCTCATTTGATAAAGAATAACTTAGGTTATAACAACTGTTTTGTTAATCGCAAACGCGCACGAAAGCGCGGGAACAACTAATTTATCATAAAAAGTAATAATATTTAAGTGTCACATTCTTGTATGCAATAAAAAGGTGCACTGTATGTGTACCTATTTGTTTTGTATGATTGATTGTTGATATGAGCGTTTGATATCAATGTTATTTTTCAGTAAATACATAAAATCAGATTCAAAGTTAATTAATAGCAATACCGACGCTTATAGTGTGGGCGAACATTATTGTAAAACAACTAATATTTACATAATATTTTAAATTAACTTGGTTATTATTTTTATTGCTACAGTATATTTACCATGTTTTTTTTATTTTTATTCGGTGGAGCTCGGTATTTCAACATTATCTACGAATGCCTTGCTGTCTACCGAATAAAAATAAAAAACATGGTAAACAACAAGTATTTAATAACTGTAATAATATTTACATTATTCAACAATAAATAACTTCGGTGATGTGTCAAAATCAACCTGTCGCTAAATTAATGAGATGACGCAAATAACAGATCGTAATCAGTAATCGATTATATATCAATCTTCTAATTACAAAAAAGATAACCTCATTTCATTACAAAATAAGCGCATTTCATTACATAAAATAATATAACGAAAAAGTTTTTACATATAACTAAATAAGGTCTTTTAACTGAAATAATTAATTAATTGGACTTTCATACAAAATACCACTTTTTAAGAAGAGGGTTATATTGTTTGTTTATTATTTATTGTAAAAGTTACACCATCGACTTATCACTAAACGCTTAAAAATCATATTTAATACGATACATATGATATATTAATATGATACATCTGTATAGGTGTAAAAAACATTGACGTTCAAAAATAGAAACCAGACTAACCTATGTAAAATACGAAATCAAATTTTAAACTAATTTATATAATAAATTTAAGAATTAAGACATAACTAAAACATATATAAGATAATTATAAAATAAAAAAAAAAACTTAAACATATTACTTATCTATATGTAAAGAAACAATTTAATTCCCGTCTGCTATTTAAAAAAATAATACATAGAGTTTAAATAAAAACTAATACCCTCATTTTACCTCCTTTTGTGGAGAAATCCGCGGTTGTCAAATTTTAATTTAATTTTTTTTTTCAAACGAGCAGGAGGCTCACCTGATGGAATGGAATGACTACACCGCCCATGGACATCTGCAACACCAGGGGGCCTGCAGGTACGTTGCCGGCCTTTAAGTAGTATTTCGCTTTTATATATCAGTCTTTTTATATTGTCCAATGATGTATAAAATTATTTCAACAGTAATGAATATAAATTTAGAAGTGATAGTAGGAAGACGTTGGTGACAGGCTCATGACAAGTGACACGGTATTCTGTTACCTCGAAATAACATTTTTAAATCAGATATTATACACTGTTGAATTTACAACTATACAAAAACAACAACAATAACCTGTAAATTTCCCACAGCTGGGCTAAGGCCTCCTTTACCTTTTGAGGAGAAGGTTTGGAATTCCAGGAATACCAATACGGATTGATGGAATAGCTTATAGTGTGACGTATAAAATAAAACATATAACATATATATTTATTACAAATCAACATTATCTCCTTATGACGTAAGTACACGTTGAAAGATATGTTACAATCTACACAGTATTTTGATAACAGATAAAAGTGTGCCATGAAAGAAATGATAGAGATAGTTCTTTTATGATTTGAAAAACTTTTTAGAAGATAGCTCTCAATCGTATGTGACGCTCGGAAACGAGGTCGCGAAACTTAAACGAGGTCATAGCAGTAAGAAGATGACAGTTCAAGAAACGAAACTATGAAAAGTCTGTATATATATAGTCTAAGTATATAGTAGTATTTATATGCAGCTATGATAGCTGAGATGGCCCAGTGGATAGAACGCGCACCACTATATATATGTGCTTAATTTGTGTTTATAATTTATCTCGTGCTCGGCGGTGAAGGAAAACATCGTGAGGAAACCTGCTTGTGTCTAATTTCATCGAAATTCTGCCACATATGCATTCCATCAACCCGCATTGGAGCAGTGTGGTGGAAGATGTTCCAAATCCTCCACGCAATCCTCCTTAATGGAAGAGGAGGCCTTATCTCAATCCCCGAGTCGATGTAGATTATCATCGGTTTTTCATGTTTTCTTGGGTGCGTGTTTGTGGTACCGTCGTTATTTCTGATTTTCCACAACACAATTGCTTTAACTACTTACATTGGGATCAGAGTAACGTATGTGATGTTGTCTTATATTGATTTATTTATTTACCTTAAAATTAGTCACAATCAGAATCTGCTATACTCAAGGATGCATTATTGCAAGTACTTAAAATTTATTATACAAAATTATTTTAAATAAAATTAAAAAACTCAGTTAAAACTAGTAGACTTAATCTTTTATTAAAGAAACCGTTATATCCAGTCTCTGTATTGTATTAAGTTAAAGATATTTTTTTTTAAATAAAACACGTTAATTTTATACATAACATTTATTATATAATTTAAATATTATTAAAATATGTTTGAATTAATATATTAACTATGTTAAATATAATAGATTGCAATTTAAATTGGAACGAAGTACTTTTACGCGGTAGTAAAGTATACTAGCAGATCTCCACACTAACATAGAAAGCCTTACTTATCTGTAGGCGATATTTCCTTCTCTTTCTCTCTGTAGTTCTTATGTATACTGTTTCATACAATACTATTAAGCCTTATTCTTTTTTCGATTCGAAATTCGAACAGGATTTTAATAACAATTTTGTCATGGTAAGTTAATTATTATCAAACGTTGTTTATATCTTATATAATAATATACAGTAACTTCGTTCCAACAGGGTGTTCCAAGAAAACTCTTATTTTTTTTTTTTACTTTAGTTGTACTAAAACCATGAAGTATGTTACTACCGCACCAAGTACCTGGAAACGTAAGAACAAAATTACACGTTATTCATACTATACAGCAGTTCATTAAAATGTTACGTAGGCTGACGAGTTTTATACGACGCAATTATATATTAGAACATGTAGGGGGGGGGGGGGGGTAAGGTTGCGGTGTCAATACAACCATAACCCCAAGTTTGTGGGATTGTGGCCTTTGTCCCTCAGCCGCCATCTTGGAAAAAGTGGTGCACGACCTTCGTGGTCGAGTGGTGTGTACACCGGTTTTAATGGGTACGCCACTCCGAGGTTCCGATTTCGATTCCCAGCCGAATCAATGTAGATTATTATTAGTTTTCTATATTGTCTTGGGTCTTGGTGTTTGTGGTACCATAATTACTTCTGATTTTCCATAACACAAGTGTGTTAGCTACTTACATTGGGACCAGAGTAATGTATGTGATGTTTAAAAAAAAAGAGTTAAAAAATGTTTGGCCCTCAAATTATAACATTTCAATGGATCATGACGTTAAAGAAAGACAAGTCATATTATGTCAGTATTTCCTTAAAAATTCGTTTACTAGGTTAAAAACGAAATATTACTATGTCCATGAAGCCACTGTTTATTTAAATGTAAAATGATGTTTTTCCAGCGAAATCAAAAATTAAAGTACATTTCGTAACGACAAATGTGGATTGAAAAGCACAGATTTTCACGAGTCACGGGAAAAATGTTTTTATTTTGTAAAACTTATTGACCTTTAAACTCGTCTTATTAAATCAAGCGCTTACTTAAATATTTTTTATATTCAAACATTCACAAAAATATAGAAGAATTTGGAAGCCAATTATTTTTGTCGCTTCGATACAATCAATCAAGAGAAATTCGTTTCGAACGAGCCGGAAAACGCTTTTCTTATTCCTTAACAGAGTACTTAAAACAATAAATCTTGATGTTTTCTCTAACCACAGTATAAAGGGCTGTTTACATCCGAGGGAGCGAATACGAATTACTTATTTAATTATATGAATAGGCTATTTGACAATGCGAAAAATAGAGTGTCAATTACTGCAAACAGTATATGAGTTTAAAAATGGTTTGTCACGGGACACAAAATGCTCCTGGCTGCAAGGCTTATTATGAAGTCACTTGCTTGTTACTATACTCCAAGGTCCCGGGTTATATTCCCGGCCGAGTCGATGTAGAAAAAGTTCATTAGTAGTCTACTATTGTCTTGAGTCTGCGTGTTTGTGGTACCGTCGTTACTTCCGATTTTCCTATAGCTTCAGCTACATACATTGGAATCTCAGAGTATAGGATCAGCCACATTGGGGTCTCAGAATTGTGTAAGTAATGTTGTCCAATATTTATTACTTATCATCATTATTATTAAAAGATTGTGTCGAAGTCACATCATCAGCTATCTATCATCAACTATTTAGCCATCGTTAATCATAAGGTTACTATTACTATAACTACACACAAAAGTCAGAATAGATGGATGTTTATAAATCTATAACCGCAACGGTTGAATGAATCTCAATGAAATTTGGTACAAAGGTTACGTTATTTTTTATCACGGTAAAATGGACTTAACAACCCCTCCGAAACATCTGCCAATCTACTAAGGAGTATAGTTATATTACAAAACGGTGTTACCTAAATTAAAATAATGTTCTCGCTTACTCTCATCGCGTATAATAGGCTTTATATTCAAAATGAACGAACTTTGTAAAGTTTGTGGAATCTTGAATTATTGGTTCTTAGCCAAAAAGCTAAATAGCTGTTTATTTTTCCGTAATTTATAATTAAGTTACTTGGAAACTCTAGCAATTTTAATTAAAGAGCAGAAGCATCAAATGAACTGGTATTAATTAAATTGTGTGTGAACATAGTTTGTGCCTTGGGGAAGACCACTTGTTTTAATTTACCACTTGTGGGGGTAAATGAAAAATGGACAAATTCATTATGCGCTGTAGGTGTAGTTTTATATAAATTTCGCACGGGTAGCGCCGCTTGTTTTGTTATATAATTAGACCAAAAAAGGCTATAAAGTATTGTGAAACACAATGATGGATGCGAGTTACTCATACAGAGTCAAAGAGAAATTTAAAAAACAGTCTAGTATGTACTCAAATGCTCTTCTTGGTGGTAGGGCTTTGTACAAGCCCGTCTGGGTAGGTACCACCCATTCATCAGTTATTCTACCGCCAAATAACAATACTCAGTATTGTTGTATTCCGGTTTAAAGGGTTAGTGAGCCAGTGTAACTACAGGCACAACATACAAGGCACAAGGGAAATAACATCTTAGTTCCCAAGGTTGGTAGCACATTGACGATGTAAGGAATAGTTTTCAGTCATTGTCTATGGGTGATGTTGACTACTTACCATCAGGTGGCCCATATGCTCGTCCGCCTAACCTATACCATAAAAAAACTAATCAAAAATTTAACAAGCTAACAGTCAATAGAAATCAGCAATCAACGGATCAAACGATCAGTCAAGAGCAATCCATAATCACAAATGGATTTTGAAAGTGAGACAGTGTTTGGAGTGGCTAAAAAAATATGGCAATGAAGATTTTTTTTTATTTTTTAATCATTACAATGTCCGTGCCTTTGGTGTATATTATTTAATTTTTATAAATATAATTTGCAGTATAGCGATGCTTTTGTCAATGTCAAAAGCACCGTGACTCATCGGTCGCAAAAAGTTTTTATTAGATTATTTCTATTGCTTCAAAAAATTCAAACGATTTTTTTTTTTAATTTAAAACTAAGTAGGTTTTGATGGTGATGTAGAAGCGACAATTAATATTTTAATTTATTTAAACTTATTTCTTAAAGAAATTTTCGGGCCCAAGATATATATTCCACGTATAGTCCTTTTATATAGTATAAATATTGGCTGCCTCACCCTAGAACTGCTTCAGGTCATTGCGTTGTGGAAATAACAATAAACAAGGGGAAGGGTGGGGGGCACATCACTCAACACAATAATTTTCTTAACCGCAAAAGCTTTGGGCCCATTGTAGCTTAGAATCTTTAGTGAAAACATAATTTGACGAAATAAATTAATTCAGAAATGTTACCATAACACAAACAATGAAATAATTTATTTCAGTTAAGATACTTGAATTAATTGGAATAATAAATTAGCTTGAAATCAAATGGCATCTTAAATTAAATTGTATGCTAAACGATTTCGAATTTTATCCCAAGTTCAATTACTCACAGAAGCGAAAAGATCCAGAGAAACCGTAAAGAACTTCGCGCCCGAGATGCTCATGGCTTTCTGGCACTGTTGGCAGACTATCTGCACGAATGTCTTCGCCTCCTCCGAACCATCATACCACTGACAGGAGTAAGCGGCCTCCATCACAGATGAACTCTACAGACGTAAGATTAATTAGTACATTCCTTGATAGAACAATTCTTAAACTATAGTATGTATTGGTCTCCAATAGCATAACAAGCGCTCGGTTGCCTTATAAATAGCCTTCAGAAATACTCTTCCCCAATACATTTTTGGGTCTTCGAGATTCTTTAAGGCGCCTTGCCTATGTTTAAACTCCTAACTATCGGCTAAGCGCTTCTAGGATGCCGTGGGTGCGTGACATGGGGGTCTCACGCATCCGTTTTCATACGGCCGAGAGGAGGACCGCAGTCCGGTATAGCCCCGGACTGCCGGTGCCGGAAGGTCTCCGCAAGCCACGAGCGGAGCAACGCACGGGAGAGGCCGCGGACGTGCTGCGAAAGATCCCGTAGCCTCTCCGTTTTCTGTGCTGTATCGGCCATCGCAGGGGGTTTTAGTGAGTACAATCTCACGTAACCCGGCCTCCCCCCTAGGAGTCGGGTATCTATGAAGATTTACCAGAGTCAAAAAAAAAAAAAAAAGCGCTTCTAGGATCATGGTGTCAGGCCTGTACTCTGGGTTTAATATGATAATAGTTAGCATATTAGTTCTAGCAAATAAAAAGTTGTTTATACCTCTTCGATGAGTCTGTTGCCGAAGATACAGAAATGAAAGACCTGTCCGAGAGTGTAGCTCAAATAACCAACAGTACTGAAGGCATATACGTTCAAACCGTCGACCTAGAAATGTTACAACAATTAAGCGAAACAATTATTAACATGTAATATAATAAAAAATCGTTGTACATTACGGCGTGATTACTTACATTATGTAATGGAAGGGAATATAATGGGTCATTATTCAACAAAAGAGGGTTTCTAACGTTAGAAGATTAAAAGGCCCTATTGACGTGTTAAATTAAGTTCCGTGACAATAGGGTATTAATAATGCCTGCCTCACAATTAACATCCCATTTGACGCCCCTAACTTCATTAGCCGGGGAGCAAGGCAAGACAAAACCTATTTACGTACCTACTTCAAATATGTCTGGTTTGATATTATAAACAGTGATGTAACATGTAATAAATGTCGTATTTCCATTTATTTATTTATTATTTATTTAACAGTTTATTAAAATTTGCCAGATACAGTACAGAGATAAATATATAAGTCACAGGAAAGCAAAATTTAAAAGGTATGCTTATACCTATAAGAGATTTCTTCCAGCATACCCAGAAGAGTGAAAATAGACAGAACAGTTCCATCTTAAATTTAATAACTTTTATAAAATATTTAAATTAATTACCTTAGTAGCTTGATAGGCTAATAAAGTTAAAGTAATAGTCGATACCAACATATGGAAAAGAAGAGCGGTTCCGTATGTATCTCCAATTGAAGATACTAATCTGAAAGTTAGATAATTTTCTGCAAATAGGAAGTGATACATATAACCATAGCTATGTATATAGATATCACAAACGATTTAATCAGTTACATAAACATGACATATATCATCGTAAATCGTAAATAAAGTTAGATTACAATATATCACGTGAGTATAGATCACGTAAACTGTCATTTGTAACAGTTATGTAGATATGGTGAGACATTCGAATAAGATTCATCTTCCTTCAAGATATCTTAACTTAAAAGATACTAAAAGAGCCGAGATGGCCCAATGGTTAGAACACGTTCATCTTAACCGATGATTGCGGGTTCAAACCCAGGCAAGCACCACAGAATACGATGTGACTAATTTGTGTTCATAATGCATCTCGTGCTCGGCGGTGAAGGAAAACATTGTGAAGAAACCTATATATGTCTAATTTAATAGGAATTCTCCTACGTGTCTATTCCATCAACCCGCAATGGAACAGCGTGGTGGAATATGTTCCGGACCTTCGCCTCAAAGGGCAAGGAGGCCTTATCCCCGATGTGGGAAATTTAAAGGCCGTTATTGTTGTTTTTGATATTAAATAATATTGAAGTATATAACCTTATACGTATTAGAAGTTTTAGAATTGATTTCCATGCTTATTACTTAGTTATGGAAATATTTGTACAAAAAATTGTACCAACCTCACAATATGTTTATGTCTTTCGACCCAATATTTGATCGCAGAACGCGCTAACATCTCCTGTTTCTGAGACAAACCGTTCGGATTATTAATGTTCTGCTGTCCGAAAGTCTGAAGCCTTCCTCCAGCGCCGCGTAGCGTCATACCGAAATCTTGTTGGGTCGAATATATTCCTCTGATATCCATGTCGATAGGATCCGGGATCTTTTCATTCTTTTCTGGTAATTCCATGACGTTTTATTATTATTTTTAAATAAAACATCAAAACTAAAAATCATATCAACTACAAAATTGATGTAATATAGGAGGGCAGAAAGCAACTCAAGACACCCAATATAAAAAAAATGGAAATGTTAAGACACCCATACAATTGGAACAGCGTGTTGGAATATGTTCCAAACCTTCTCCTCAAAGTGAGAGGAGGCCTTAGCCTAGCAGCGGGAAATTTTCAGGCTGTTGTTGTTGTAGTTGTTACTGATAACACTTACAATTCCACACGCTCATGATTTGTACAATAACTATTTTTAAATTTTTATTTCTATATTATTACGCCCTTGATGTTGCTAATTAATACCATCTATACATATAATAAAATTGGAGTGTCTGTTTGTAATATTTAAATAGACCTTTTCACTCAATACATATGTATGTATACACGGTACATATAACAAAATAACATTTTTTACAATTCTTATCTGTCTGTTTGTTCCGGCTAATCTCTGGAACGGATGGACCAATTTTGACGGGACTTTCACTGGCAGGTAACTGATACAATAAGGAGTAACTTAGCCTACTTTTTTTTTAAAAAATCAAACGCGTACAGGGCGCAGGCACTGCTAGTTGTAAATATATTTTAATAAAACCTATATAATATTTTAGTTATTTCCATTCAACATTAATGGACTTACCTGAAGATGATACTTTAAACAGATCCGCTGTATTTGGCCTGTAAGTATCTAATGAAGCACTGAGTTCCATTAAAGGCTTCATAATAGCTTTGAGGTGTTGCAGCTGTTCGCATGCGAAGATCAACCATGAACAGAACATCACGTCCATTAGATTAGCTATCGCCATTGAGAAAAGAAGCCAGTACACCTAAAAATATATTAACTCTGTAGTTAAAGTTGAACAAAATGGTGACACAATCATTGTTTTTAGCCTTTTTAATGCCTAAGTTTGTATAATAATTATCTTATTTCTTTTATTCTACGGTTACACATGATAAAAATTATTTTTTTGTGGAATATGTTGTCGGACGAGCATATGGGCCACCTGATGGTAAGTGGTCACCATCACCCATAGACAATGACGCTATAAGAAATATTAACTATTCCTTACATCGTCAATGCGCCACCAACCTTGGAAACTAATATGCTATGTCCCTTGTGCCTGTAGTTACACTGACTCGCTCACCCTTCAAACCGGAACACAACAATACTGCTTTCTGTTGTTTGGCGGTATAATATCTGATGACTGGTTGATACCTACCCAAGCGGGCTTGCACAAAGCCCTACCACCAAGTAATCGTTTCAACGTATGGTTTATTTTTTCCACCATGCATAACATATTTTACTTTTTAATATTACTTCTTTTTTTAGTGATAATATTTCTGTATATTAACAATAAAATATATTAACATTTGTTACGTTCGTTATGTTTTATATTATATGTTAAGTTCCATCTTAACAAAAACATGTATCTGTATATTATTTCTGTCATTACTTAATACTGTTTGTTAAATTTTGATTACAATCAAATTATGAATACAAGTTTTTCTTACTTGAAACACAAACGCGACGATATACATGGTACCACTCATGGCGTCGAATGGATACCAAGCTTTCAGTGGTAGCCTGGGCACTGGCTCTGTTAGAGTTTCATTTGTTTCCTTATCCATTAGCAAACGGACTGAATCTCCGAAGAATGTTATAGTAACCCAACCTGAAAAATCGACCTAAAGATCTTTCTTCTAACACAGACATATTTAATGATGCAAAACCTACCAATATTGGTACTATACAAATGGCATTGCCAAGCCAAAATACAGTTCTAGTCTTAATCGTCAGATTCAATCATAAAACATATCAAGAAATCCTCGACAGGAACTTACACGTAACAATGATTCATCGTGCCGCCGACACATCTCTAGCATCTCGAAAGGTGTATGATGAATTTGATTCACACCCTGATGAATTTAGTTTTCTAAAATCTTACATATGTAAAGATACTCACAAATCACTGAAAATATAGTCATGCCGCAAATAAAGTACAAAAGCCTCCTCATCTTTGTGAGAGCGAGTTGATGGTATCTCGCATCGGATTCGACGAATAGCGGATGACTGTTCGACTGATTCCACACCGCCAAAGTTCTAGACGAATCATCAAAACACATTATAAATATGAATAAATATATATGAGACAACATCACATACATTACTCTGATCCCAATGTAAGTAGCTAAAGCACTTGTGTTATGAAAAATTAAGAGTAACGACGGTGCCACAAACACCCAGACCCAAGACAACATAGAAAACTAATGATAATCTACATCGACTCAGCCGGGAATCGAACCCTCGGAGTGGCGTACCCATGAAAACTGGTGTACACACCACTCGACCACGTAGGACGTCATTAAGTCAAAAGAGGAACAAAAATCAAGCGTGTTTTATCAGATCTTTAATACTTTAAGTAGACTTTAAAGTCAACAACATTGATTATGAGATATGCAGAGTTTAATTTAGTTAATTAAAATTTGGTAAATGAAAAGTTTGAGAATCATTATAGAGTTCAAGCTAGCGTAAACGAAAACACCAGCGCATCTGGTTTTGTACCCTTATTGGAGCGTAGGACCTGAAATATTGATTCTAGAAAAACGTAACGATCAAAATTTTATATCCTTGTTTCGAATAACATAGTTTATTTTGCACGTAGGCCCTAACGTCAACATAAAATAAAAATAACAAAAACAATTACAGTGGTTTTTCCCCGTTAAATTCGAAAAACATTGGTTGGTTAAAAAATTGAGCAAATTACTAAATTTAGAGAATCAAATAATTATTTCATTTAATTATTATGATTAAAACGAAAATAAAGTAAATGTCAACTGATTACCTAAAAATTGTTTACTCCCTTTAAATCAAAATGGCGGCTAAAGGGGTCGAGCTTGGTCGCCATTTTGTATTTAGACTCCCACTGACCCCCTTAAAGAGTGATACAATAATTGTCGGGATGGTAATTAATGTAAAGTGGAGGCCCTTTGAAGTCTAACCCGACTGGGCTATTATTATAACTTTTCTAACGTATTACAAATTTTCTTGCTATGTATGTTTTAGACTACTAATTCTCAAAACTTAATTAACGATTTGTAAACTGAGTTATAATTATAAGTACCGTCTTCTGACAGCGTAGACATTTTAATAACAATCCCATTTCAGTTATTTTTTATGGTCATAACGTTGAATAAAACCTTTTGAATTTGCTTTTAAATTTGGATAATCTTTGGTATAATGCACTGATTGATATTTACTTAATAAACAATCTTAATTTAAATTCCATTCGTGAACAACACGTCACAATAATTATTTTCTACCGTCGGAATTCGAATTTTAAATTTAAATCTCGAAATCTTTTCGCATTTTCAAGTTGTGGATATATATAACAAAGAGGGTTTTAATTAAGCGCATATCAGTATCACGGCCGATATCCGAGTGCTAAGATAAAAGAAAATTAAAAGCGTTCCTGAGGAAAATTATTTTCCATTTACAACGCTTTACGTTCGTCGGAAAACGAAAATTGGGTGAAAATGAACTCCTCTGAACTCACTTACTTGGATGACGTTGAACAATTCGCGATATTTTAGTATCGTTTTATTTCACAATTAAATTGGAATTAGTTTGTTAAATACGTATTGTGTTTTATTTTTAAGTTGGCTGTTAAGTAACCCGCTTATGGACATTTATACTGAGATAATTGTAAAGAATACCTTACATAAACAGTGCGCCAACAAACTTGGAAAGTATGATATTATATCTCTTGTACATGTAGTTACACTGGCTCACTTACCCTTCAAACCGGAACACAACAATACAAAGTACTGTTGTTTGGCGGTATAATATCTGATGAGTGGCTGGTACCTACCGAGACGAGCTTGCACAAAACCCTTCCACCAAGAAACCAGGTTGGCTGTTATGTGATGACTGCTCATAGACCGTAAGATGTTGTGCTATATTGGCTCTCTCATCCTTCAATCCAGAATACAGCAAAAGTGAATATTGCTATTTGGAGCATACATTATGAGGGACTGGTGTCTGCTCGGGTGGGTTTATGCCAGTGTATTTGTCATTAAGGCAAACTTATATTTATGTACTAATAGTTGTCAGCGGCTTCACTCGCGTTTCAGGGGTTTTCCTTGAAGTTCAAGTTTGCTTCACACATATCCGATTGTAAAACAAACGTTTCGTACACGAAGTTTAGGTGAATTTCAGAAACAATTATACTAAATGGAGTACTATCAGGCTTACTATACTTAAATGTATATAAGTGGGCTTATATGTGCTATGAATTTTTTAAACGTTGACAAGGATTTTGAGATAAAAGAAGCAACAGAAACTATGGACATACACTCCAGTATCATGTCAACAACCATACAAATAACGTCTCGCCATTCCTCCTCAACGTTCCTAACCTAATTTAGGTTAGGAAATGGGTAGATAGATTTTTTTTTTATGTTATAGGTAGGCGGACGAGCATATGGGCCACGTAATGGGAAGTGGTCACCATCACCCATAGGAAATGACGCTGTAAGAAATATTAACTTTTACTTAAATCGTCAATGAGCCACCAATCTTGGGAACTAAGATGTTAAGTCCCTTGTGCCTGTAGTTACACTGGCTCACTCACCCTTCAAACCGGAACACAACAATACTGGGTACTATTATTTGGCGGTAGAAAAACTGATGAGTGGGTGGTACGTACCCAGACGGGCTTGCACAAAGCCCTACCACTTTTTACCTGATTTAACTAAAGATGGAAGTGCTCCCAGAATCGATCTGATTCCGTATAGAGATGAGAACAAACGATAACCGTACAAGTTCAGCAGGTGGAACGAGTCAGAGCTCTGGCCCAGCGAACCCCAATTATCGGTAGTTGGAAAATTAGGAGCAGCAGGTCTAGTGATAGAGGTGGCGATCCTGGCCCAAAATGAAACGATAGATTTCGAGGAGTAGCGTTAAAAAGTTGTAGAGCAATTTTATTAAACTAGTGCGGTATTACATACGTACGGTATATAGCTGGTTGTCAAATATAATACATTGGATAGAGAAGAGTTTGATGCATATTTATAGCCATTTAAAAAGTTTTACACTGTTTTTTACGATAAACTAGCTTTGCGCTTGGGGTTAAAACTTGTTTCATGATATAGAGCCGAGATGGCCCAGTGGTTAGAACACGTGCTTCTCAACCAATTAATTCGGGTTCAAACCCAGGCAAGCACCACTATATATATGAGCTTAATTTGTGTTTATAATTCATCTCGTGCTCGTCGGTGAAGGAAAACATCATGAACAATCATGTGTCTAATTTCATCGAAATTCTGCCACATGTGCATTCCACCAACCCGCATTGGAACAGCGTCGTGGAATATGTTCCAAGCCTTCTCCTTAATAGAAGTGGAGGCCATTAGCCCAGCAGTAGGAAATTTACAGGCTGTTACTTTCATGATATTATATATTTCATCAAATTTGGTCCAGTGGTTTGGACATGAAAAGCAACCGATGAAGTTACTTTTACATTCAGAATATTAGAATAGATTATATAATTTACAAACAAATTTGCTTATTTACGCCACGGCCACGAATATATAGATTTGAATATACTTACTTCCAATTATAATTCTGTAAGAGTATGCACATTATAGATTTATATAAAACAATGACTCCAATATATCACTAATACTCTAATATAAACATTATGAAATTAATAATGAATGTCATAATAAATTTAGTTTATCAATTTAAATCTGAACAAAATTAGTAATTATATAATAGCAGTATGTTAAATAATTAATAGTAGTCGATAATAAATTCAATATCAATTCAATTTATTTTCAAATCAAAATATCTACTATGCCATCTGTAATCAAAAACAAAATAAAATGTTCAAATATATAAATACCTATAAAAGTTCTTGGAAGTGATAGCAAAGAATGCTAGCTTGATGATGGAATGGGCGAAGAAGAGAACGGTAATCGTGTTAGCGGTGAGCTCGTTTACTTCATCAGAATACTTCGCCATGTTGACAGCCATACAGACGTAGTGGACGACGATTAAGAAGGCATGGACGCTGGAGTAAATCTTCCGAAGAAGACTTGTCATGCCAGAGTTATCTGTAAATACGCACTTATAGCGATGTTTGCAAAAACAATTAATCATTATATTTGTACTAAAACTTATGTAACAAATCCAACAACTAACAGACTTGAGATGAATCACCAAGAAACTTGGTAGTTACTGTTTTATAACAAATAAAATTAAATGTGCACAACTTTAATATTCAGTTACAGTTGAATTACAGTACAGTTATTTCAAGTACAGGTGCAATATATATAATTGTTAATGGATTAAATTTGTGTATGGATGGTAATGTATCATATCTTTTCCTCACCTGAATGATAATTGAACAGGAAATGTCCAGCCAGTTGCATCAATTTGATATTCGGCATCAAATCGGACACAAGGCCCTGCGTTTTCATTTTTGTCATCATCTACAAATTTATTAACATCCTTAATAATAACTGACATTTCATTTTAATATTTATCGTTCTATGGTATAAATCAGACATTTCTAACCTTTGCTGATATATGTTGCAATAATTAATAAACTATTTTTAATAACTCGCCGAATGCTATTTCTTTAGCGAAATTGACTTCTAGAGTGTTTAAATTTATTGTTATTTATTGAAAACGTGTGTCATGATCACCACCTATTGGTGAAGTGATCGATTTATTACTGACGTATAAATTTTCAAAGTCATGTGGACCAATGGGAGTTCATGTTCCATGAGAGCTAACATGTGGCGTACCGTGCGACCAGCCAGCTTTAGCTTCTCCTTAAATATGAATGATTCCTCGGCCACGTTAGAACACCTGCATTTATTTATAATTAGTGTCTCCAATATAAATTCATTACACGATCGATTGTGTTCACAGAACGGGTCGACGTTAGCTTTGAATGTTTACTTTGCTGTTTGTATTTTGTTTTCAATGTTCTTTTTATTTGTTTTCGTTGGTCACTTTGAGTTACAATTTGAAAATCACACATCGTAAAGTTCGAACGCATTTACTGGGCACTAGGAAAAACAAATGAATGTTAAGGCGAATATTCATACAGAATTCATAAGTTGGGTACATATGAAGAACGTGAAATGTCCAAAAGCAATTTCCAGAAATGTTTCACTACGACTGATATGGTGAATTGAATCACGCGTCATATCTCTTTGTCTCGTACAAATAAAAAGATAATAACCATATTTCATCCTCATATTGTCTCCTTGTCTCCCGGGGTCGATGAAAGGATCCTATTTTATTGTACGTGACAAAGTACTGCGTTAGCTCCGTATATATTCCACTTGAACTCTAAAACATTTATTATTTGAACACAAAAGCGCGTTAATACATATTGTCTAATTTTGAGCATATCATTATTTGTTCTTCCACTTTATTTTGTGACTGATTTAATTCGACCTTTAGGGACTTTCGTAATAAAATGCGAAATTCATACTAGAGGTAGAGGTATTCATAGTAGAGTTTCTGCCACAATGAGTGCCTGACTGAATTTAGTGGTTAACATTTGAGGCAGCAGACCCCGAGCCCCGAGAGAATTCGGGTCAAACCCATAAAAATCAGAATTTACGAAAAGCCCTTGCCTACGCCTAAAATTTTCTCGTTTTCGATATGTATAGCACACCCCTGTGTATTCTCTCTTGAGAATAAACGCCGAGACCAAAATCGATCTGGATAACATCATATATAGTTTTGATGATTCTGCACGTAACCAGTATCGCGGACTTGTCACTTCTTCTACGAGTAAATATCATGATACAAATTTAAATTTAGCCGATGAAAATTCGGTTTTATTACAAACTTTGGTTAAGTGCCTATCAAGTATTCTAGAGCTGAGATGGCCCAGTAGTTAGAACGCGTGCATCTTAACCGATGATTGCAGGTTCAAAACCAGGCAAGCAACACTATATATATATATGTGCTTAATTTGTGTTTATAATTCAACTCGTGCTGGGTAGTGAAGAAAATCATCGTGATGAAACCTGCATGTGTCTAATTTCATCAAAACTCTGCCACATATGCATTCAACCAACCCGCATTGGAACAGCATAGTGGAATATGTTCCAAACCCTCTCCTTAATAGAAATAGAGGCCTTATCCCAGAAGTGGGAAATTTACAGACTGCTACTTTTTTTTAAGTATTCTAAATAATGGTTCATGTCCATTGATCATCGTCGAGACTTGTTGTAAATTGAAAAGATCAATAAACTTCATTGTTAGATAATAAACTGCTTTAAAGTGAGGAAAACTTTCTAAGCGAAAAGGTAAGGTGTTAAACTTATATTAGTTTAGTAAATTTTAGAAACGTCGACATTGAGTTTGTTAAGAAGTCAATAAAACTTTCTGAAGAGTTCTACATTCAGTACTCGAGTCCGCAAGGAGTTCGAAACTTATAATCCGATTTCTATTTCACAGTAAACTTACCAATATACAAAGTTCAGTTTAAATTAAATGCACGAACGACTCCGTGGCTTTCTTACAAACGTTTCCTGGAAAGCTCTTATCAAAATTCGAGCAAATAGGCTTCAGTGATATAGGTTATGGTAAATATTTACAATGCCTACTTTTACTAATCCTATTTTATGGAAAATATCGGTAATAATTTTATTTTTTTATGTTATAGTTTGGGGGACGAGCATATCGGTCACCTGATGGTAAGTGGTCACCATCACCCATAGACAATGACGCTGTAAGAAATATTAACTATTAAGGAATAGTTAATATTTCTTACAGCGTCATCGTCGTCGTCGATCATCGAATCATCGATCGTCAATGTGCCACCAATCTTGGGAACCGAGATGTTATGTCCCTTGTGCCTGTAATTACACTGACCCACTCATCCTTCAGACCGGAACACAACAATACTGAGTAGTGTTATTTGGCGATAGAATAACTGATCAGTGGGTGGTACCTACCCAGACGGGCTTGCACAAAGCCCTACCACCAAGTAAAATGAGAGCGAATTACTTAAAAAATAAATATTTGATAAAACTTTACTTCGAATTTAGTTTATCTAAAAGGGCAGCAATAATGGCGTAAAGTTTGAAAGAGCGTTTTATATATATTATATTCGACAGTTGGAGTGAGTTTAAAGATGATAGGCACATCTTGAGAATCAGAGGATCAACGTCTGGCTATCTCAATAGTAAGTGGAAAGGCTTCCGGTAATATAAAACACAAAATGGATGATATAGAATATGTAATGAGTGCTTGGTATACCAGACAGGCTTGTACAAAGTCCAATTAAGTAAATATTTCTGTGATTTTCTGCAGCCAAATGAATAAATATATGCATATAAATCGTAGTGAATATAAATAATAAATATGAGACAACATGACATACATTACTTTGATCCCAATGTAAGTAGCTACAGCATTTGTGTTATGGAAATCAGAAGTAACGACAGTACCACAAAACCCAAGACAACAAAGAAAACTAATGATAATCTATATTGACTCGGACGGGAATCGGAACCGGGACCTTGGAGTGGCCTACCCATGAAAACCGGTGTACAAACCACTCCACCACGGAGGTCGTCAAATATATTATATAATAGTATTGCTCTTTATAACTCTTATTGACGATGATATAATATGACTGACACCTGCTAAGAAAAAATATATATGTTTTTAAATTACTTATATAACACTCGTGTCACGTACACCCTCGTTTACGCGTCTTAGGAATTTAATTCCTGTCTTTTGTAAGGAAACGATGTCTATTCCTTGCGCTCGCTTTCCGATTTCATCGCAAATTTCTTTTGAAATATAATTGAAAGAAAAACCTCGTGTGATACTTAAAAGGAAGATATATTTTTATGTGATATCGTTTTAAGATTGGATAAAGTACAAGGATTTTTTTATTTCAAATATAAAAATAAATATTATTATAAAAAAAATTAAGCCACTGGCAGCTGTACGGCCTTGTAAGCACTGCTCATTTTTTTATGGGTTAAATTGGCATAATTAATTTCGTACATCATGAGAAAGCCTTTTTTTTCTCGCTGGAAAAACGCGTTACGCGCTTCCCCCACGTGCTGGAAGGTGGGAGGGGTGTGTGGGACACCCCGGTTCCTGGACGCCGAGTGCGCCCAGGTCCACCGGGTTTACAAACTAAAAAACCAGCGGTACCCTCTCCGTCTTACGGCGGGCGCCACGGGATCGCTTACGCATGCTACCGTGACGCCCTGACGGTCGGCCCGATCGTGAGAAAGCATGCATCATATGTGCCTTGTATAAAAGGAATAGCAAAGCAACGAAAATAAATCAAACTATGTTGTGTTTTAATACACGAATCATAGTTATAAATATGTATATATCATCAATTAAACTTTAAATAATAAATATTAAGGATTTAATCGTACAAATTTGTACCGCCCTTCTCAGGCCCCAGGCTCAAAGACATCCCCTACATAAAAAATGTAAATCTATTCTATTATGTTGATACCACACGATTTTCTTTTGTTAAATAATTAATTAAATGAAAATTATGATATTTTTGACCCAATAAACGTATTTACCGGTTGCTTCGTGAGAGCGAACACCTGCACTAATGTAGCCTGATATAATATTTATGTTCGTAACTCTGTCTATTAATTTGTACAACGTAATATATTTGTTAGTACTTGGTGGGAGGACTTTGTGCAAGCCCCTCTGTGTAGGTACCACCCAGTCATCAGATATTCTACCGCCAAACAACAGTACTTAACATTGTTATGACCCGGTTTGATGGCAGCCATTGAGTGAGCCAGTAACTACAGGCACAAGGGACATAACATCTTAGTTCCGAAGGTTGGTGGCGTATTCACGGATGGTTAATGCTTCTTACAGCACCATAGTCTATGGGCGGTGTTGACCACTTACAGTCAGGTGGCCCCGATGCTTGTCCACCAATCAATAAAAAAAACTATACAATATTGTTCAATATATCTTTTAATGTACTTACATATATCATCTAACGAATTGAGGGCTATGATGGCGTTACAGCAGAACAAGCAGCTACTGACTTACTTTACTTATTTTATTCTTTATTTTACACCGAAAGAGAAAATACAAAGCAGAGCTTTAGCCTAAATAAAAGTAGCATACAATTTTTGCGACGTTATCGCGACATTGCGACCGATATGATAAAAAAAAAATAAAAGGTAATGAACCCCACCTATATCATATATATGGGCGCATGTCGCCATCTATCGGTAATGATTGTTAAATAACGATATTTATATTTTAAGTTATCGTTTATATTATTATATTTTAATTAGATAAATGTCTAAGAAGCGTAAATATGTATTTTAATATCTATTTGTAAACATGATGATGTTATTTATCAGGCTCTAATAATTAATAGAGACTTGATTGTTTTATTCTTTGGAAGATGTGAGCTCATGTCGCCATTTATCGGCAATGGTTTAAAATATTAATGATATTAATTAATAATTATATATTGTTAATTATCATTTTAATGTTCCTATTTTATTATGTAAATTTGTACAACAATGTAATAAGTAAAACTAAAATGTGGATTCGTCATACAGCGCCACCTATAATGTGTCATAACGGACTATGTAATAGAAATGTTGGTTTATATTACTTATTTTAAGTAAATCACTTGTATTTGATTAAGAGCTGTATTTAAGAATAAGAATCTTATAAATATTCATTTTTAATATTAAACTGTATTTCAAGAATGAATTTGCAATACTGGCATAAATAATTATCAAAGTTGTAGTTGTGAATATCTGTTTGAATTATTCTAGAAGAACGCTTTAGAAACGAAGATTGTTTTAGCAACGACACATCGCATTGACACTTTTTCGAAGAACTTACTTAATTTTATAAAATTGTTAATATTATGTAATAAATAATATTGAAATGGCTGCGTTTAATTGCAATGGAAGCTGACAACCCAACTATATCTCCGACATATACTATGATAATTCATAGGAAATAGGCGGTACTGTTATAATAAAAATACTGACCATAGTACAGACTGACGATCTACATATTATATGGGTGTTCCGTACACCTGATTGAAAGCTTTGCTTTCATTTAGCACCCGAGGTCTTTTGCAATACCGTCTAACTTGCACAAATAATGAAGAGAAAGTTAATTAACTGACTTATTTTTACCCTCACTTGTGTCCATTATTATAACAGGTTAGTTTTATTATATAATTACTGTATATAACAATTTGAAATGCATATTTATCATGGCTATCAAATCGTCTTAAATAATGAAAACGGGTGTAACTACTTCGAGTAATGTTATATACTAAAACCTTCGAAACGCGCTGCCTCTAAGTTTTATGTTGGTGGAATAGTTTTTTCAGTTAGCCTTCACATAAAAAGACGTGTCCATATTTATTATTGATCAAAATTGAATATAATTAATTCATGTAAAATTAAGATTTCAAGCACTTGAAATTTTTAATAATTCTTTGACTTTTACACTGGCATCTGAATTTGGTCGATATGGCTTTTTGTCTCAATGAAATATATAATGTAAATCGACAATTAAGTTTATTTAGCCCCAATAATTATTTCTTTTAAATGATATCCCATATTTTAGGAATATAATGTTTGTTTTACAACTAGGCAATGTGCTTAAAGTACTACATTGCAAACTTTTAGCCCCATTAGCAATTAACACAATATTATTTTTAAATAATAAAAATAATGCTTAACCATGATAAGATATAAATAATTGTAGAATGTCTCAAATCTTAAAAGCGATCTCTATCAAGACCACTTTAAAATTTTTGACATAATTCATCATTTGTAATCATTATAAAACATATGTGAAAATATATGTGTATTATATTTTACAATGAATGATGCATTTAGTTTTTATCAGATTACCTAATTTCCGATTAATCAAAAGCGGTCCGAATCTTATCAATAACAGTGGTACCACTCAAAGCCAAGCCACCGTCTATAATAATACTGGTACCGGTAATATTTTTAGCCTGTTCGCTTGCTAAAAAGGCAATAGCTTCGGCGATATCTCGTCCATTTATGAGTTTCCCGAGTGGAATCATTCTTGTAGCGTCCTCCCAAGGTTTCTTGTCTTCGCACTTAAGCATCTTTGGTGTAACGTTGGTCTCCGTAAATCCAGGCTTGACGCAGTTCACTCTGATACCTTTATTGGCTAATTCTAAAGCAGATGTTTTTGTTAAATATTCAATTCCAGCTTTCGCTATGTTGTAAGTGACATGTCCAGAAAATATCGTATCAACAAAAACACTTCCAACGTTGACAATATTTCCTCTAGATCTCATTAGGTGACGAGCGAATGTCGTTGTCATTAAGTAGACGGAACGTAAATTTACATTAATATTCTCATCGAATGCTTTCAGATCTGGTTTGAGAATACAATCAGGTACCATTCCACCGGCTGCGTTAATTACGACATCGACTTTACCAAAATGATTAACAGTTTCTCTTTCAATTCTCTTCACGCCTTCTTCTTTTGTGACATCAGCTGTTATTAATAGAGGTGTTTTAATACGTGGTTTTACCAGTTCTTCTGTTAATTTTTTAATTTCTTCTGGTTCTCTACTAACTAATACAAGTTGTGCTCCATAACTTGACAAAAGAGTTGCAGTAGCGGCTCCTAGTGCAGAATTTGCGCCAGTTATAATAACGACTTTATTAGAAAAATCCATTACGACCTTTGTGTATGGTGTAGAAATACTGATTAAAGTATCAGGTAGCCTTCAAGAATCTTATAGATTATTAGATTAATATCAATTTAAAATGTTATTCTTATCACAAATATGTTCCTTTATAGCTTATTGTTGTACTGGAAAATATATTAATTTCTATGAATATGAATAAAAATTCTGCGACATGTATATGCAATTATCCACTAATTACAGTAATTGATTAGCGTTATTACAGACACAAGGTGAAATTTTTTATTTGGTTATATTATAAATATGTCATTTTGTTGGCAATGACATAAATAATTTACTAGTAGTTTCAACA
Organism: Vanessa cardui; assembly: GCF_905220365.1. Taxonomy (NCBI): domain Eukaryota; kingdom Metazoa; phylum Arthropoda; class Insecta; order Lepidoptera; family Nymphalidae; genus Vanessa; species Vanessa cardui. Next base: position 12,849,574 of record NC_061132.1, on the reverse strand, counting down.
GTCCTCCATTCATGTTAACCTGAGTTAGTTTAAAAATTACATATAATATTCTAAAAAGGCTAAAACAGCCAGTATAAAACTACAGACATAAGTGTGTGGTAGTGTCCTTTCATTGTTGTCTTCTTTATTTCATTGTCATCTTTCATTCATTGTCTCAGTTCACCACCCTTCCAATATTGTAAACAAAAACATATTTCTTGATTTATTTTCAGATGACATAATAATCGCGTGAAGTCAGGGGCGAATAAGTTCATGCAAAACAAATTACAAATGTTCCAGAATAAGGCACAATAGAAAACAATGGACTTTAATCAAGGAAAACTTATTAAGATTTTCACGTTCGTGATTACTTCGCGAAATTAAATTGTTAAATGTGAATGTGTGTTTAGCGCAATATTTTTATTGAATGAAGTCGTAAAATGAAATGTGTTATAACGTTATTGCGCCTACGATTTATATTTTGGGTCTGCATTGAATGAATTACGAAGAAAGGAGTACATTTATTTTTCACTAGTCACACTATGGAGCATAAACAGCAATGCGGAAGATTCCTTTTTCTTGATAATCAACGACGGTAACGCTTCAATTTTTTCGATGGTTTTTATTTGAGCAGGTCACAGAATATGCCGTCAATCTCACATAGTGCTTATATATAGAATATATACTATTACTAATATTATAAATGTGAAAGTAACATTGTCTGACTAGACAAGCTAATTTTAACTCCAAGGAAGGAAAACCCCCTAAAACATGAGCGAAGCCACAGGCAACAACTAGTACTTAATATAAGATTTCAAATTAACATGGTTATTTTTATTATTAAAGTTATTCATTTCGGGATATTTACCATGTTTTTATTTTTGTTCGGTGGAGCTCGATATTTCGACATTTCTACGAATGTCTTGTTCACGTGACTGTCAGTCTGCACACTATAATAAATATAATATAATAGTACTTAATATATACACAATTGTCAATGTGAAAAAATGTCTTCGAAAAAAATTGTTAGTTTCAAAAGTAATCGTTGAACAGGAAGTTACGGACTTAATCAAGTTGTGTCCAATTGTCCTTCCTGTTTTTGCGAACATACTTGGGTTCGTAGATGACTATTGTTGCCTAAATGAGTCAGGGGGACGTTATCTGTAAGAGGTTTAACTGAAACCACGAAACAATGTCCACTTTTCATTTCTAAATATCATTTAGATTTCATTGTTTTAATCAATTTATTTCCCTTATCTGTTTTCGTAATCAGTCAATTATGCGAGCACTAAATAGCGTGTTTACTTCTAACAAATGAATTACGTCCTATCATTCAATTGACAGCCTTATGTTTGTGATAATAAGATTCAAAATCAACTGTATCAATTATGTTTCGTTTAACTTTCATAGTAACGTACACAAACGTCTAGAACCCAAACAAACCATTGGAGTTTGTTTGCTCGTCCTCTAAACCAAGTTTATAACTCAACTAGAGAAGCGGACTCCGGGAAGCAACATCGTTTTGGACTTGAAGTACGAATTTGAGCGGAAATGTCCCAGTGGTTGAAACACAATCATTGATTGCAGGTTCAAACCCAAGCAAGCACCACTGAATTTTCATGTGCTCAACTTGTGTTTATAATTCATCTCGAGCTCGACGGTCAAGGAAAACATCATGAGGGAACCTGCATGTGTCTACGATCAATTTCAACGAAATTCTGTCACATGCGCATTGGAACTGTGGTGAAATATGCTCCTAATCTTCTTCTCAAAGGGAGACGAGGCCTTAGCTCAGCAGTGGGACATTTACAGGCTGCAAATATGTTTGTTCCTCTGCCGTTGTGGCCATTACTCGACACACTAACACCTGTGTCTACTACATGGATGATTATGACAACGCTAGCGGCAGTTTGATTGGCCGAGCGGCGGGCGATTCTGAAAAAACCATCCTAGAACGCAGCCTCAAGACATAATACACAAACGCGACATCACCGTCGCCTAGGCTGTATACTCTTTGATCGAGTGCGGGGCAGGGGCTGCTGAATTACTGTAAAGTTAGATTGAATAGCTTACTATCCCAAGTATTCAACTAACTACTTGTTTGTGTGAAACTAAAATGTGGAACCAAATTTGAAAACTTTAAAACGCAAAAATGTATTTAAGTGAAATTTTAAAAAAGACACGGGCAACTAAGAACCCGTGGATGTTTCATACTTAGTAGGTATTGTTGAGAAATTTTATAATTTTACAATGTCTTCTAGCAGAGGTGACTTGCCATCGGCCATGACTCATTTGAAGGTCCGCATACCATTGCCATATAAAAGTTACTTTATTTGTTTTAAGTAACGTTAAATATGAAATCGACTTTCAATTGCCCGACATACCAGACAACTAAACGCAATCAAATTAATTTTCATTGAGAGTGCTGTCACAGACCTAAAAAGTTTTAGAGAGCAACAATTGTTTTTTTTTTCAATTTGTCTTCATTTTTACAAATCATACAAATTTTTTTGATATACATACAGTCATACTATACAGTCTACATAATTGTATTTTACTATGGCAACTGTTTTATTTTTTTGGTGAAAAGGAGTAAATATTGAGTAGACTGCCGGTTCTTTTCGGTTATAACTTCATTCCGAATCAGAGGTAGCTTTACTTGTTATCCTATAAAATGACGATTCAGAAATGCCTTTTGAATAAAATATGATTTGATTCCAGGAAAAGTCAAACGAAATTCCGTTGCTACACGCATGACACATGTCGCGTAAAGCGTGTTCAGCTCGGTAACGGTGACAGGATAAAATATTCGAAGTAACAAAGCTCGTTTTATGTTATACATGCCAATATTTTTTTCTTTATCATATATATTAATAGCGTAACCCGATTTTGTTCACATGATTATGGGAAGATATTTGCACATAATAAATCGGCTGTAGTCTCATTTTGAAGAGCTTCAGACATTTGCAGGAAATTAAAGCTGATTGCGATTTTATAAACTGTTAAAATTTGACGAAGAATTAATTTTAGAAGTAGATGAATGACTTGTAGTTTAAAAAAGTAATAGTGTTCGAAATTCCTAATAAATCTTTTGATTAAAAAGGAAGTTTCGCGGGCAATCCATTTTTTGTTCACTTAGCAAACTATGTCATGGAAGAGTGGATTCCTTACTAGATAGTGTTTCAATTCTAAATTTGCTGTTTATGCTAAAGATTAAAAAATTTTGGTACTTTTTCTTTCAATATTTTTATTGTGCTTAAGCTAACTTCCGCCCGCAGTTTAGACTTTATGTGAAGGGCGTGTTAGGTATTTTATATGCTTTTCTGTAGCCCTAACTATACAAACTAACTTCCGATAATAAATAAGTTAAGATTTAAATCATCGAATAGATTTTTAATTTTCATATGCACAACGCAGCTGGTGCTCAAATGTAAGTTGGTAGATGTTAAATACACATGTGAGAGAATCTAATTACAACGATGAATTACAATTATAAATTAAAAACAAAGATTTTTAAAGAAATTATTTTGAATTTAGCAATTAATCTCAAGCCAATCGAGCGAAGAGGTAATTATTCTGTTCTATTTTGCGCCCAGCGATGCACACAGTTTTATGTATGCTGATGCATATTAACTCCTTTTACTTCTGCATTTAATTCTAGCCTACATTCATTTTAAAATTGCTTTTAATGTATGATGCATACACACAATCATACTCATATCCATACACAATAGTATTGTATTATCAATATAGCACGAAACAAATCAAATCAAATCAAAATTTGTTCAAATCAATACTTTATTCAAGTAGGCTTTTACAAGCACTTTTGAATCTTTATTTACCAACTATTTTAAGTGAAGCTACCACCGGTTCGGAAAGTAGATTCTACCGAGGAGAACTGGAACGAAACTCATTAGTTACTTTTTTCAATATTTAAAGATACAGTCGTATTAATTAATTACAATTATATATGTATGTAATACGATAAGAACCTGCAAATATATCATAGCTCGGCTAAAGCCACTTGCGTCGAAATAAATTCTATTCATTTCGAAATATATATTATCAAACGATAAATTTCCGTTGTTTATAAGAGGCATAAAAATATTCCAGGTGCTCCGTGCGGCGGTTTCTCGTATGAATATATGATGAGGTAAGCGTAATGTCCTTACCCTGACATAAACTCAAGGTTTTGTATGACATCACGTGTACGCCCGTCTTGACTCCTTTTAAAATAATACCCTATTTGCTTCTCATACCTTTATCTAAATAGGAACATTACTTAGAATGAAATGTCACCCTCAAAGCTTAGTTCATTTGTGGCCAATTTGTTACGGTGTTATTTTTTTATAATAATAATCATTCAAATCACAGATGTATTGATTAATAATAATTTATGATCTCTTCCAGTTATTAAATTACATCCGAGTAGTTAAATTCGTAACAGTATTTTGAAAAAATGAATATTGAAGAAAAAATATATACGAATTTCCATCGACCCAATCGTGGCTTTAATTTTGTTACTTTTCTATTATTTTGGTGGCTTAAGGAAACTGTTGGCTGTATGTGAATCCTATGTATGTGAACATGGCTTGAAGTATAATGTTAAGAAAAGTGTATATATGATATTTAAAGAAAAGAAACATATTTTATCTGACCTTGTACCATCTATAGAGTTAAACGGGGTTTTATTGAGTCGAGTTAAAGAGTTCAAGTATCTTGGTCATATCATGACTGAGACATTAAGTGATGACCAAGATATTGAGAGAGAGCGTAGGGCATTGTCGGTCCGGGGTAATATGTTGGCACATAGATTTGCTAGATGTACAAGAGAAATTAAAATTACACTTTTTAAAGCTTATTGCCAAAACCTCTATTCTGGCAGTCTATGGGCAAACTTTACACAACGGGCCTACAGTTCCTTACGTATTCAATACAATAATGTATTTAGAGCTCTATTCTGGCTTCCTCGACATTGCAGTGCTTCAGCTATGTTTGCTGATGCTGGAGTTAATGACTTTTATGCTATTATGCGCAAAAAGGTAGCGTCATTAGTACGGCGTGTTCGAGAAAGCTCGAATAAAATTTTGAATTTAATTAGTGAAAGAATGGACTCAGACTTGTACAGGAGATTCACTGAACTACATGTTCTGAGAAATTAATAATAATAAATAAATAAATATTAATTATGTAATACTAACATAGAATAAGTTAAATTGTATACTAACAAATATGGACTACTATTGTCTGAAAATAAATGAATTATTATTATTTTCGGAAATTTTGTTTTTCTCAGCCTTTAAGCTGGTGTAAACTACATTCACGGATATAAATCAAGTGAATGCAGTATGTGGTGTGTGTTATTTATGTATGTAGTATTTATGTGTAGTAATTATGTTGTGTCAGTCTCTTCTAATTGCATGAACTTTCTTACTATTCTACATGTGTTCAAAATAGCAGCCTTTTGTATTGGGATATAAAGGGACTCATTTAGATCTAATAATTTCAGACTATGGAGGAGATAGTTTGGGACGACACCTGTTGTGGAGATAACTATAGGGATGATGTAGACTTTTTCTTGTTTCCAGATTCTCGTGACTTCTTCCTTGAGCTCATTATATTTATTTATTTTTTCAGCGATAGTTTTCTGTAGATTGTGTGTATTGGGTACTGCTATGTCTATAAGGTAAGTGACTTTATTGATTTTGTCCTGTAGAGTTATATCTGGTCTGTTATAGTGAATGGTCTTATCCGTAAGAATGCCTCGATCGTAATAAATTTTGTGTGTGGCATTTTCTAAAATTGTTTGTGGTGTGTATTTGTAATATGGCGTTTTTGTGTTTTGTATAAGTTTGTGTTTGAGTGCTAGTTTTTGATGAACGATATTGCTTACTTGGTTATGTCTATGAGTGTAGTCTGTCTGTGTAAGGGTTATGCATGCTCCTGTTATGTGTTGTATGGTCTCTGGTTGGATATGACATTTACGGCATTTATCATTTGTGATAGTGGGATCTTTGATAATATATTTTTTGTAGTTTTTCGTGTTAATGATTCGGTCTTGGATTGCTATAATGAAACCTTCGGTTTCTGGGAAAAGGTTTCCTATTTTGAGCCATTTGTTTGATGCTATTGTATTAATGTGGGGCTGTTCTAAGTCGTGTGGGTGGCGTCCGTGTAGTATCTTTTTTTTCCAGTTTTCTAGTTTTTGCTTTTGAGGATCATCAATACAGTCATTCATATGATATCCTTGCTCACTTAAATTTAATGGGGTGTAGTTATTGTCATTTACAACTATTGCTTTATGTATGTCACTAGTGCGAGATTTTAAATGAAAGAATGTTTTTAGTGTATTAATTTGTTTTTGCCAGAGATTATAAATATCTATCAATCCCCTTCCTCCATTTTGTCTTTTGAGTGTTAGGCGCTCTATTGCAGATTTAGGGTGGAGATTATTGTGTTTTGTTAGAATTGTGCGTGTATTTCGTTCTATTTGTTCTATGTCAGTTTTAGTCCATTTGATAATTCCAAATGAGTATGTTAGTATAGGTATAGCATATGTATTAATGGCTTTTATAAGATTTTTCACAGAGAGTTAAGTTTTACATATAACGTTTATTCGTCTTTTATATTCTATTGTAAGTGTATGTTTGATTGATGTATGATCGAGTCCTTTAAGTTGATTATAGCCTAAGTATTTATATAAATCTGTTGGTTCCATAGCTGTTATTGTATCAGAAGAAGTTATTGCGTAGTTACCCGGTTTTATTTTTCCTTTTATTATATGTATTGTTTTGCACTTATCTAATCCAAATTGCATGTTGATATCCGTGCTAAACTCTTTTGTTACTTCTATTAGTTTTTTCATGTCTTTATCGCTCTTTGCATATAATTTTATGTCGTCCATATAAATCAGGTGTGATATAATGGTTTCCTCTATACTTTTAAGAGAATATCCTACTCGGCAACGGTGTAATAGGTGCGATAAGGGGTTAAGGGCGAGGCAGAACCATAGGGGACTCAAGGAATCACCTTGATAGATCCCTTTCTTAATCTGTATCTGTCGTGTAACGATAGTATTTTGGCCATAGTTAAGGTGTAGTGTTGTTTTCCAGTATGACATTATTTTACGCAAGAAGTCTATTATTTTTGGGTTTATCTTATATATTTCTAATATTTCAATTAACCAAGAATGTGGAATACTATCAAAAGCTTTCTGATAATCTATATAAGTGCAATGGAGATTTCTATTTTTTGTGGCAGCATGTTTGTGAATTTTGGAATCAATAACTAATTGTTCCTTGCATCCCATATGGGCCCGCCTGCACCCCTTTTGTTCTTCTGCTATTATATTGTGTTGTTCTATGTGTGTGCTAATTTTGTTTGTAATGACTGATGTTAAGATTTTGTATATTGTAGGTAGGCATGTGATCGGTCTGTATTGGGAAGGTTGTGGTGAGTGTTTGGTTTTTGGTAGCATGTAAGTTATTCCTATTGTCATGAATTCGGGTATTTTCTGTTGTCCTAATACAATATGTGTTAGATTTTTCGCTATGCATTTATGTAGTGATGTTAATTTTTTATACCAGAAGTTGTGTATCTTGTCAATGCCTGGTGATTTCCAGTTGTGTAATTTTGCTGTTATGTTAGTTATATCTGTTTCGGTTACCTCTACAAATTCCATCTCTTCTATTATACTAAATTCTATTTTTTCGTCATTTATCCAAGATGCTTTTGAATTATGGCTTACCTGTTCTTCCCATATACCAGACCAAAATACTTCTAGATCTTGTTTAGTAGGTACGTCTGTGTTCCTGTCAGTTACTGTGTTAGTAGGAGTATGTGGTTTTTGTAAATTTCTATAGAAGAGCTTTTCATTCGTTGTAAATATGGCGTTATCATTTCTTCGCTGTTCTGCTTTTTTGTATCTTCGGAGTCTATTAACTTTAAGAGCGAGTTTTTGTTTTAACGTGTCCAAATATTCTTCTGGCTTTTTATTATTTCTGTCATGTTTAGTGTGTATATTACAATTTTGGAATATTTCTTCTACTCTTTTTACTACTTTATTTGATCTATTATTATTGTAAATATACTGAGTTAGTCTACCGCAGTCCGCTCTGAGTTTTTCGATATCTCTTTCGAGTCTTTGTTGCCACGGTGGTTTATTAGTTTGCTTAGTTTTTGTGCGTTGCATATTTTCTATTTGTTTAGGATTTACTTCTTCTGTTATTATTAATGCTGTACAGTATATGATGGTATGTATGTCTATTAGCTGTGTATCTTCTGAAATAAATCTATTTAATATGTTTTCGTTAAATATTTGAATTAAATTGTAGAGTTGTTTGCTATATTTTATTTTAGGAAGTCGAGGACGTATTAGTGGATCCATTCCTGAGTATTGCAATAAAGTTGTACTAAATTTATCATATATTTCTTGTATGTACGTTTTAGTAATCGGATTTTGTGCGTTTAAAGTATTAACTTCGTTTTCTAATATTATCGTTACAGATTCAGTTTGTGTTGACATATCTGATGTGTGTGTGTTTTGTGTGTTTGGTAGTGTAAAATATTCTGTTTGAGAGTGAAATTCTGAGTGAGACGGATTCCGGGGTAATGGTGTAGTAACGTCGTGTTGTTGTAGCTGTATACGTGCTTCTTTTTTTATCGGTTCAATTCGTCTTCGGTTAGTAGTTTGTTTTTTACTATAGTTCTTCTCTGATCGGAAATTAGCTGTTCTGTGACCGTAATCCCTGGGTATTTTTGTGTAAAAAGTTCATGCATCTTCTGTCTATATATGGTCATGTCAGTCTCTAAATTGGTAATATAGTAATATGTTCGCATGATAAATGAGTTTACCTCTTTGCTCCATCTCATGCAAACTCTTGGTTTTCCAGCCTTGGTGGACGCGGGCAAAAAGGCATTCGCCTCCCGCGCAACATTCAAAGCTGGTAAGTATGGTTCTGTATTTAAGCTAATAGTGGAAGGTGATGACTGGACGGAGGGTGTGTATGATGAAGTGCTAGGACTATTATAAGGCTCTATTGGGCTACTTGTTCTGTCTGTCAGTCTGTTAATTTCGTCATCGGTAGCGGCTGTAGCATTAACGCCGTGAGCCCGCCTGTTCAACTCACGACGACCGGCTGTAGTGTGGAATTTATCGGGAGAAGCCCGCCTGCTCAACTCCTCACCGCTGACGGTCCGCATGCTGTCACACCCAGCGCCAGCTCCAGGTGTGCCCCGGCGATCGCCCCCGGGTAGCGGCCCTATACGTTTCTTCTTACTACGCGTCTCCATACTAAATGGGTTACCATTGCCACGTTTGCCACGCCAGTAATTTAATTATCGTGTGTCCGCCCCCCACGTGATTAGATGGTCAATCAGGACGTGTGGTTGGGTTTCGGGGGTTCTTACAGCGTCATTGTCTATGGTGAGGTGATGGTGACCACTTACCATCAGGCCCATATGCTCGTCCGCCAACCTATACCATAAAAAAAAACATTTAATGATAAATAAAATTCCTATTATACTCTGGCAAGAAGATTAACGGTTTTCTTGAAACAATCATCGGTAGTTTGTCTAGCCTGTTATTTACATTGTCTATTTCGTTTCTAAAATAATCATGTGATAATGTTTTCTCTATCAAATAAAAATATAATTAAAAATTTAAATATTAATCTATCCTCGAATTGTTCTTTATTATTATTATTATTATTATTTTGAATATCTGCATTAATAATTACGTTTAGGTCTACGATAAACCCGATCGAAACCTGTCAAGAATTATAATTTTTCAATCGATACCTTATATCCGCAATATTTAAATAATCGATATATTTCGAGCGGCCATTTTTGACGTTTACGGATGCGTTCAGAAAGTGTTCCAATTAATAATTTTGTGCGGTAAGGTAGGTAGTTCGATTACATTTGTTTAGTTTTCATTTAGTACTATATACATATTTAGAGAAAAAAGTTTTCTATAAAAGAACAATTCGAGGATGGATTAATATTTAAATTTTTAAATACATTTTTATTTGATAGAGAAAACATTATCACATGATTATTTTAGAAACGAAATAGACAATGTAAATAACAGGTTAGACAAACTACCGATGATTGTTTCAAGAAAACCGTTAATCTTCTTGCCAGAGTATAATAGGAATTTTCTTTATCATTAAATGTTTTTTTTATGGTATAGGTTGGCGGACGAGCATATGGGCCTGATGGTAAGTGGTCACCATCACCTCACCATAGACAATGACGCTGTAAGAAATATTAACTATTCCTTACATCGTGAATGTAGCACCAACCTTGGAAATTAAGATGTTATGTGCCTTGTACCTGTAGTTACACTGGCTCACTCACCCTTCAAACCGGAAGTCAACAATACTGAGTACTGTTATTTGGCGGTAGAATAACTGATGAGTGGGTGGCACCTACCCAGACAGGCTTGCACAAAGCCCTATAAAAAGTAGAACTTATTTCTATACAAGTTTTATTTATACTAAAACTTATGGATATTATGTTTGTTAAGATAACTTTCGACGCAAAATACTTTCACATTAGTTCTTTTACTCAAGCATATTTGTAATCAATTGTGTATGTGTTATTGAACTCGTTGTTGAAATGTTACCAAGTAATATTTGATATTGATAGCGCGACAATGTGATGTTGTCCTAACCGATTGCTCCACGGCAGGAACTTGAAACCTCAAGGGAAACCACACAGGAAAAATTCAAGTGGACACAGGAAAAATCAATATTCTCTCACTTTTGTAATCTACTAACATAAAGCCGACGTGCTTTCCGAGGCATGGAAGATCTTCCACTTTGTCTACTATAAATAACAGGAGTAAGCTAATCTCGGTAATATTATTGTATTAATACATGAAGCAATAACTTTGAACTGTTTTAACCAAAATATACGTGGATAGTTTATGAAATTTGATGCTACTAAAGTTTATGTGAAAGAGTGAAAAAGGTTAACATTTTTGTAAAATATCTACTACGATACGTTTAACACACAGATGTTTATCTGCACATGTAGTTTACGTTCATACTTCCAAAGAAAATACATATCATGTCATTCATGTCAAATATGAAAATCAATGACAGATTTTTACACTTAATTTTTTTTATTTTAGTTGTGAAGGTTAATTTTTTAATTAACCTTTGTCACAACTAAATTAAGCCTCATTTTACAACCTAACCTAACCTAACTATCATTCTAATCAACTAATCGAATATATTATTAAAAATGAATAATTGTCGGATGAACCAATAGGCGACGAGAATTTAATATTTTGTTATACTTTTTTCTTAATATTGTATGCCATTTCTGATGTATTATATATTCTATGCGAATTCCCATCTTAAGTAAAGGTCTGTAACACGTTTTTTTCAAATCTCAAATTACCTTTCTCCTGTTCCAGATATAAGCAGTCCTGGAGCTTTAGTCACGTCTGTCTTTGAAACTTGTGTGTGAACGCGTGCCTCGAATGTCAAACTGGACATAGGAGGGGTACCGCGTGGTACAAGAGATACGAGATAAGACGTTTGTATGAAGCTTTTGAGTGTATTTTTTGTAAGTAACTCTATAATATAAAAATGGATCAATGAATCAGCTGAACAGACTGTGGTTTTTTTTTTAATTTCAAGTGCGACGATGGTTTTCACACATACAATATTTAAAAAAAAACAACAACAGCCTGTAAATTTTCTACTGATGGGCTAAATCCCTCTCTATTTGATTGAGGTTTGTAACATATTCCATCACGCTGTTCCAATGCATTGATTGGTTTCAATTAGACACATTCAAGTTTCCTCACCATGTTTTTCTTCTCCGAGCACGAGATGAATAATAAACACAAATTAAGCACATGAATATTATTCAGTGATGCTCGCCTGGGTTTCAACCTGCAATCATCGGTTAAGATGTATGCGCTCTGGCCACTGGGTCATCTCAGCACAATAAGATAGTCATATTGTAGCAATGTAACGTTAATATTTATGATGATGTCAATTTTATAAATTATTTATCCAGTGAGGCTCGAACAAATACAATAATTTGTGCTTTTTTAAATTAAGGGGACTACAGGAGCTAATTGCCCTTGAGAATCACGCGCACACACTTACACTAACGACAAAAACGGCATGTCCCCGCGCGCACTACGCTTAGCGAGGCGGCGAGGTTACGCCTGAATATTCCAATAGATGGCGCCGAACCGCCGCGCGCCGCGCCGAGCGAAAGCGAAGCGAAGTCAATTCTATCAATTCTATCAATCATAGATTTCATAAAAATAGACAGGACAACAGAATTATTTTAATTTTTTTGTGTCATTTAAAAAATTATGATAAAATTAAACTGAATTAATTAAACTTAAATTATTATTATTTTATGTACAAAAAATAGTTAATTTAAACATTTTTTTCTTTAATTTTTACTGTATCAATTCAATTAGTTGTAATACTAAATCGTACCTATTTTTAAATTTTATAAGTTTGTTAAGCGATTTATTAAATAAAATTGGAACTGTTCGTAATTTGTACACTGACAAAAAGCGTAGAGTTTGTTCATTTTACTAATATCGGTACACAAAGAAAAAAAATTAAGTTAAAAAAGTCAGCATCAAAAAGTTACTATAAAAATAATATCGTCAAGTCGGTTTAGTAGAATTATTGGTTAACTCGGTCAATGACAGTGGGTTTAGTCATAAATCTCATAAAAATAGTTTGGATATTAGAATTATTTGTATTGTTTTTGACTGATATTTGAAATAAAACTGATTCAATTAAATTCAAATATTTTTATTTATTTTTGGTTTAACAAAAAAAAAACAAATAAATTTCGTTTCAATTTTTTTATTAAAATATATTTTTTTAATTATTCGTTCGTCGTCGTTCGTTATTAAAATATCTTGGATACTTGCAATCAATATTTCACCCACTTTCACTGAAGCTACGAGCTAAAATTTGTACTATTCAATTGATACTATTTCCAATCTTTAAAAAATATTGAATTACGTATATGACACTTCTAAATATTTTAGTTCTTTGGTTCACAACAATTACATATTTCAAGATGGCCCAGTGGGTAGAACGTGCGCATCTTATTGCGGGTTCAAACCCAGGCAAGCACCACTAAATATTCATGTGATGTGCTAATTTGTATTTATTTATTTTTTTTATTATTAAATTTCATCCATACATAACTATATTTCCTATTATAAACAAAATTGATAAAATTAAACTCTAACGTAATAGAAATAGCTTCCGTGTTATTTTTTTTCGATTTTCTCAATTCTGAAAAAATAAATGCATAGTTGTTAGCAAATAAATTTTAATAATTATAAAATATATATATATTTTTAAATATAGTCCTTTAAAAATAATAAAATTTTAGTTCAGAGTGCGGGGATTGAACCCGCACATTCTTTTTAGACTTGCTTGCATTGACCAAATACTCCATGGTGATTGTGAGAAATATGTCGAAAAATCTGATTCTATGCGAACTAATTGCATTGTTTTTAATAAATGTTTCCAATAATCATTATTTATAATATATATATATATATTTACTAATTAAATACTCTTACCTTTTCATATTATCTTTCATATGTTCGGCTTTTTAATTTATATGAACGTTTTTTAGTTTTCTTCACAGATTGTACTTTATTTCCCATGTTTTTATTTAACAAAATTAAACTTTATAAAAAATAACTTAACAAAAAAATAAATGGCTAACTACAACTAGACTATTTTAACTTAATATATTTATTTACATAAAAGAATAATATTCGACAATTAATTTACAATTAAAATTACACAAAAATAAAATCTACGAGATTTTATTCGCAACGATGCGGTGAAAAGAGCGACACGTCTGTATAGCAACAGGCCTCGGCCGGCAGTGTCTGTACGAGGCGCTCACGCACACATGCTTACGCATTTTGGTCGAAAATAAGAAAATCTGATTTAAAAAAAATCTATTGATTTTACTAAATAATTAAGATAATAAATTTTTAGTATATTGTTTGTAGAATAATCTGACAAAAGACCAAAATTATTGAAGGTATATAAGTGTAGTTAAAAAACAAAAAAAGACTTTTTTAGAGGTAACTTTGCGATTTTTTTCTATCGTACCAAATTAATTACATCATGTTTTCAACACAATTAATAACTAGCATCTATCCTGAAGATTAACATATATTTTTTTCATTTGGTTTATTGCATTGGATTTTATACTTTTTGGCATTTTAAAACTTGCATTTAGCTCATGTAGTCCCCTTAATTTAACGGCACTGGGGCGCCATTATCATCTTTGTCTCTTAATATGAGATTGTAACACTCATCACGAGAACGTGGGAATGTTGTTATTGATTCCAGAAATAAAAGTTGGTATCGTTATATTACAATGTTGTAATGCTTTACATGCATTCGTAAAATTATTTTCGATAGTTTAATTAAATAATGAACTGGGGTTACGATAATAGACGTTGGCGATCCGTTTGCGTGACATACACTGCTTTTACCGGCCGTTATTCGTTGCCTTAGCAATATAAGCCATCTAGCGGCGCTGCGCGTCAAACGTTCCACCAGAGCAAGCTTAACTCACACTCGTCCAATATTCAAAACTTTAATCAAAACAACATTACTTAATCAAAAAGATATGGCGGACGCCGTCAAATTAATAATAATTAATTCCTTAACTACAATTTATCAAATATCAATACTTGTTTTTTTTTTGACAAAAAAATAGTTTTATAATTTTATCTCGCTTGTAACTTGTACCGAGTTAAGCGTGATCTGTACGTAAAGAAAGACACAATTCCACTGACGAGTTTCTACTACTTCTGAAAGGAATTGAATCAACGCCGAACATTTTGTCAAGCTCGTATATGAACGTAAAAAACTTGTTCGAATCCGATGTTAAACTAGGGAATTTGTAGGTCATTGTAGTTCTGAAGTTTATTTACTCGAAATATATTATGTATCTATACTATAAGAAAATTGGAGTGTCTGTCTGTAATGATAAAATAGCCGATTTTTACTCAGTGCATATGCATGTATACACTGTACATATACCAAAATAACATTTTTTACAATTTTTGTCGTAAATCGACTTTTAAGTATTATTAATATTTAAGTAATTTAAGTATTATATTATTAGTAATTTTAAGTATTATTAATATTTTTCATTTCATTTTACTTAGGACTCTTAAAAATATGTTCAATACGCTATTATTTTTATTAGTTTTTAATGCATATTTATTTGTTTTAAAATAGTGTTTTGTTTGAAGTCGGTTTTTCTTTTTGTTAATTTTTTTATTTATTTTTTGATTTTAAGTGAAGCTGATGTAGACTAATTAGCGTACCGTTTATATAAGTCAGAAACTAATTCTGTCTTTCTGTCTGCCTGTATGTTCCGGCTAATCTCTGCAACGGCTGGACCGATTCCGATGGGACTTTCACTGGCAGACAACTCATATAATAAGGAGTAACTTAGGCTATTTTTTTTGTTAAATTGAAATGCGTACAAGGTCGCGGGCACAGCTAGTCTTTAATATATTAAGACATTGTTATGTGTAGCGGAGACATCGACCGTCGTTGCTAGCGGTGCCCACCGGGCGAACCAAGTTGCTCAAGGAAGCACCACTGACGCGCACGTAACGTACTCTCAATGCGATGTCAGACAGAGTGGATTTTTTTCGTTACAGCCTGAGTGAACTCACAATAATTGCTGCTTGGAATATATCATATACAACATACATAGTATTATATTATAACACGGATAGATATTTTAAATATTTTTGTTTAACGTGCTGTAACATCGAACTGGGACATCATCTTGTAATGTATACAGTTTTGCAATATAAATAAATAGAATTTTTGTTGGATTACACATTCACTCACATTCACATTCACTTCACAAATTATTAAGAAAAAAGTAAGACATAATTTCATGTAAAAAAGGCACACCACTCCAGGCATTTACATTTTACATTGCAAATAACAAAAAAAATAAGAAAATTACTACATTCCTGCATTAATATTTTTTTTTTGAAGACACAAACAATAATATGAAAGAACAAAAACAAAACCAATAAATAATAAATGACTCCAAATAAAAAATGATGTATTAATAATGTAATGCTTATTCGTATAAACTTTAATTATTTTTCTAGAAATCGCTTCGAATATAAGGATAAAGATATAAACTCGTTACTCCTGTTACCCGAGGTTAGTAATTCCTTTATCGGACATTGACAGTCACCGGTTATCCCATCGGGAAATACTGTGGCATTACTTTAATAATTACACAGTATAAAACAAAGTCGCTTAACGCTGTCCCTATGTATGCTAAGATCTTTAAAAAAATAAATAAATATGAGACAACATCACATACATCACTCCGATCCCAATATAAGTAGCTAAAGCACTTGTGTTATGGAACATCAGAAGTAACTACGGTACCACAAACATCCAGACCCAAGACAACATATAAAACTAATGATAATCTACATCGACTCGGCCGGGAATCAAACCCGGGACCTCGGAGTGACGTACCCATGAAAACCGGTGTACACACCACCGACCACGGAGGTCGTCAAATCGTCGTCATTTTTTTTTTAATAGATAGGGTGCTTTGAATGGAAGCTTTTTGTATATAATACATGGACAATATAGTAAAGAGACACTGATAATTTTAATGTGATGTCGTAAATAAACAAATTCTGTAGTATATTGTGTATCGGTTTTGCACCCGAAGCCAGGTCAGGTCGCTAGTTAACATAAACAGAAGACAAAACAACAATTTTCATGTTTCTAACTTAAAAATGACGAACTTTCACATAAACTTTGCACTCCAATCTTATCTCCTTAAGGGATTAATTTTGGGAAGTGTTTTACCAACCTGCTCCCATAAACGCAAGCGAAAATAACGATTATCATATTTTAAACATGAAAAAGGCAAACTTGAAACGAACTTTTTTGTGTTTATTTAATACTAGTTTTTGACCGCGGAATTGCTCGTGTTTTAGGGTGTTGGTTGTCATGCGTTAGGCAATAAAGTAACCTTATGACCTTTCTTGGAGTTTAAGTTTCCTTCATACCAGATTTCATCAAATTCGGCTCAGCGGTTTGGTCGTGTAAGAGCTACAGACAGACAGAGTTACTTTCACATTTATAATATTAGTGAAGATTTATTTATCGTTTCTAATTACATAACAACACCATAAAAAACATTATGTGGAGTGAAATTCTACCCTTTTGGGTAATTTAAAAAAAAATGTTTCAATAGATTTAATAACTAAACTAAAATAATAAATAAATAATTTATATGCTGATTTCATGAATTAGAAGCAAATTGTTACTACACTTAAAGCATGTCGTGTCTACATAACCAAAAATGTATCATATTTTTTTTGATTGTCATTTTATTTTTGTAGACCTTAGAAAATAAAATTAAATTAATTTTGAGAAACGCCTTGCAGAACTGACTCATAATAGAATTCCCATACAAATCTTCGTAGAAAATTTCGTTTTTCAAAATAACCAATATTTGGAAAAATCCCATTGTTAAGAGAAGCGAATGACCTTGTAAGGGATTCCTGTTCAAAATCTCATCCTATTGGACTCCTCGTCTTAGACGGATCAGCGTATGTCATTTTAAAATTTTACAATGCACTCAATGCAGATACCAGAAAACATTCAAAATTTTCAACACATTAACTTAAGTTATAAAAATCCATCAAAGAACCTATTTGTCTTACAAGTTATTATAAACACGACGAGGTCGACTAGGAATGAACTAAAAATGACCGAAAAATAAATAAAAAAATCACTCTGTGGTAGGGCTTTGTGCAAGCCCGCCTGGGTAGGTACCACCCACTCATCAGTTATTCTACCGCCAAAAAACAATACTCAATATTGTTGTGTTCCGGTTTGAAGGGTGAGTGAGCCAGTGTAACTACAGGCACAAGGGACATAGCATCTTAGTTCCCAAGGTTGATGGCACATTTACGATGTAAGGAATAGTTAATATTTCTTACAGAGTCATTGTTTATGGGTGATGGTGACCACTTACCATCAGGTGGCCCATATGCTCATCCGCCAACCTATACCATAAAAAAAACATTACTAATAAAAGCGCTGAGTTCTTCTCAACCCCGGAGGTCAAGTATTAATTAGAAGTCATATTGCTACCCTAATTAAGTATATTGAACTTGATTATGACGTCTTACTACTATTGTATCTGAAATTACATGAAGACTTTACGAATATTGTGTGCATTAATATTTATTTTAATAATCATCGTTCTAAATAAGGTAAATTAAACGTCGATACGTGAGATGGCCCAGTGGTTAGAACTCGTGCATCTTAACCAAGAATATCGGGTTCAAATCCAGGCAAGCACCAATATATATATATATGTGCTTAATTTGTGTTTATAATTCATCTCGTGCTCGGCGTGAAAGAAAACATCGTGAGGAAACCTGCATGTGGCTAATTTAATCAAAATTCTGCCACATGTGCATTCCACAAACCCGCATTGGAACAGCGTGGTGGAATATGTTTCACATCCTCTCCTTAATGGGATAGGAGGCCTTAGCCCAGCAGTGGGAAATTTACAGGCTGTTACTTTACTTTACTCTTAAACGTCAATATTTCGATTCATGAAGCTTTAAATCTATTACATATAATAAAATTGATTGACTCTTTATTTAACGCATATGTATACATGTTACATATACCAAAACAACATTTTTTACAATTTCTGGAACGGCTTGACCGGTTTTAGCAAGACGAAGTCGTGTACATAGCTAATTAAGTATATAATTATGTACTACATTAACTAGGTTAAAAACATGTATTGTAATAAAGCTTATTTAAAAAATTAGTTCATTAATATATTAATTACATTATACATCATTTCCTTAAGGAAACGAGTAAGTTGTCAGGACGTGTAGTTTCCAAAAGGAAAACATTTCATAATAATTACTCAGAATTGATAACACTGAATGAACTAAAATAGTGCCAAAATGCAAATATAAAAGCCGCTTCGAAGATCATTTGTTACATTCAATCGATCGTGCACAGAGTAATCAACTAGTTGAAAACTCGAATAATCCGACAAAGAAAATCGAATAGAACTCAAAAATGGATTCCATATATCAAAATGAAATTAAAGCAGCAAAAAATAACGGTAATAATTCAAACAAAAATGTAAGCCATCCCTCTGATTATACAAGATTCGTTGAAGAAATCGTTGAAGCGCCAAGAAAAGCCTCAGTATTAAAACAAGTAATAGCCAGCGGCGCCTGCGCAGAAGGGTCTACCCGTGAAGGACCATTGTGTTTACCCAATCCTAGCAATAAATAAACGTATTTTTATTACATTACAAGTAAAGTTATATATTGTCTGAATGTTACAAACCAGTGATGTGTTACTCGGTGAAGACTTTTTTTTTTAATTTACTAGTGTAATGAAAGCAAGAGTTACATTTGCTGTTTATTTACTGTTTTTTTTTTTTTTATATAATTTGAAATACAGCTCCATGTTATATATTGTTAATAGTATTGTATTTGTAACGATTACAGTAAATAAATCGATTTTATAGAGTGAAATGGAATTTATTTATTTTGTAAAGTATAAAATTCACAGAAATTAATTAATAATTTATTAAAATGTACCAAAAATATGATGTAGGCGTCATTTATTCAAATTGAAAATGATTAATTATTTCATATTTTATAGATTACGTCAGCTTTTTAATTAATGTAAAATAAATATTCTTATTCTAGAGTATTTAACCTCACCTCAACCTTTGTATTTAAATCCAAAAATTGCATTAGTTTATTAAAGTATAGTTTTCAAATAATTAAATATATAGACATTTTACTGCCAATATCAGAATAATTAATTATAAGTGGGCGTATATTCAAGGTATATATTGTTCACAAATTCAGTAAAGTTTTAATTAAGAAAACCAATTAATTACACAGATAATTTCATAAATATCACATACACAAACACACATGGAACACTGAATTTATTACAAAATAATATACATAGAAACTATTGGTAATTAGTGATTCGTCGCATACGTGGCGCGCGGGAAATCTTGAATGTAACTTCCTTTAGCCTTCAAGATCGCTTTTCGCTAACATCGCCGCGACGCTTCATTAGAGCGCCGTTCGACTTCCATAGGCACTCTTTTCCAGTCAGTAAGAAAAACAAGATGGCGCACCATACGCCGTCAAACATTAATTTAATTATTTGAAAAAATATACAAATATATTAATCATACCTGAAATATAAGACGTTACAGTAAAGGAATTCTTATTAACTATCGTCACAGATGCCAAATTCCAATTAGACCAAGACATTAATAGATTGTTAAATATGCCTCGTGGTTAAAAAGCGTGCATCTTAACCGATGATTGCGGGTTCAAACCAAGGCAAGCACCGCTGAATATTCTTTGTGTTTATAATTCATCTCGTGTTTGGCGGTGACGGAAAACATCGTGAGGGAAATGCGTGTGTCTAATTACATACAAATTCTGCCACATTTGTATTCTGGTGCAATTGAATAGCTTGGTGGAATATGTTCCGAACCTTCTCCTCAAATTGAGATGAGGCCTCAGCCCAGCCGTGGAAAGATTACAGGCTGTTGTTGTTGTTATTGTTTTAAGTAGAATCAGCTCTGCAGCATTCTGCAGCGCGGTTGAAAAACCATCTCAAAAATTCATTTTTATTAATTGATTTCAAGTTGAAACATTTTCAGGTTTACCAAAATGTGCGTTTTATACTAACTAAGGATACTTACCTATTCTTATGCATGGTTATTGATATAACGTGTGTTATGAATAACCATCCCACCCTCTAATGGAACATTAAGTATGTGGAATAACAGAGAAATTCGCACAAAAAAAAAAACAAAAATAAAACGTTATTTTATAAAAGCGTTGTGGATGAGTGCATTCGTACGTGCGCATGTGAGCGTTTATTTGTGAGTGTGTACGGAAAAATAGTAGATTAACTCACACAAACACACAATTTGAACGTGATTTTTTTTTAATTTTGTTCATAATTTATAGTAAGAATAATATTAAATAGTTTAAAAAACTAAAAAAGCACGCTTTTAGCACGCACTAAAAATTACAAATGGAACGTTTTTGCAAAATAAAAAGGTCAAGTGACAATTTTTTTCGTATCCCATTCAGCAATACTTTTCATTTAATATATCATGGAGGTGCATTTTTAAAATAGCCAATCCACCATCTTGGGGAGGCTGCCATATTGGATTTGTTGACGTTTCTCAGATATAGTGTTGTCATCGGGAATCAGAGCGTGTGCAAAATTTCATTCTAATCGAAGAACGGGAAGTGACTCAAATTCAGATTCCAAGAATTTATTACATACATATTTAATTACAAGTGAAAGTAATAAAAGCGTGTCAAAAGAATATACTATTTTTCTATCTACAATATGGAATGTAGTTAAGTCAATATTTTTATATAAAACATTAAAGATTTTTAAGATTGAGATGCGTCACTATAAGATGCTGTCAATTATTACGTAACAAATTAATGCTTCGAGTACTGAGATTCCAGACACAATTGATTTTCAATTGTTATGGACTACGATCGTGGTCTTAGGGAGTGGACGTATTTAGACAGGAAGTCGCTTAAGTATTACATGGATAAGACTTGGTATTACATGAATCTCACAACTTTTTACCGTAGAACAACTGAGTTGCGAGACTTGGTTTTTTTGACAAGTATTGTTTTTGATAGGATCTCATTTCTTTTTGTATTTTGTAGACAGTTCTACTTTTTTTCTTTTCGGTACCTTCTACTTATATCTACCAGCGACGAATTTTCTTAAAGCCCTCTCTCTGACTTATTAACTTTTCTTATTTTTGTAGGTAGTCTTCCGTTTTCTCTTTTCCGGTACTACTTCTTGAGCTTCAGCTACAGTTTTTCTAAGAGCCCACTCCCTGTCTCTATGTGTTTTTCTGGGAGGCCTTGATGTTAAAATTTTTGAAAAATCTGGACGGTAAATACTTCTTAGTCTGTTGTATTCAGAAATTGAGGATTCCTGCGCTTTAACACTTCCAAAGTCGATATTAATTAGATGTAAACCGCCCAGACTTGTAACTCTCGAGAGTGCCACGTAAGCTTGACCGGATGTGAATACTGCAGAACCGATATCCATATTTTATGTAATTAATACATTAAAATATTAATATGTATATTATTATTAATAATATTAATTTTATTATTAAAAAAATAATACATAAGATCCAAATAATTAATAATATTATAAAATAAATTAAAAGATAATAAATAAATACAGGAAAAGCGGTCTTTGGAAATGTAAAGAAACATGGTCATAGTTTAGTCCGGTCTTGTTATGATCTGTGTGCACTAGATGAGAACGTAATAACACATTTAACAAACATTTTTGAAAGCTTATTAATATAATAAATTTATTATATTGTTATTATAATAATATAATAAATAATCTTCCTTTGTATTTGTATTTTTTTTTTATTTTTTTATTTTATTAATTATTCTAGTTTTTCCTTAATTCATACACCAAAGACTACTTATATTCCAAATTTGAAGCTTCTAGGTCTGCTAGAAGTGCCTTAGAATTTTGATGATGATGAAGGTGAGTCAGTCAGTGAGTGAGTGACAAAATTAAGAAACTTTGATCCGTTATAATTCTTAAACTACTAGTTCAAATTGACTGAAATTTGAAATATCCGTGTCCTTACAATGCCTGCATGGTTACTGAAAATTCAGTCTTCTAGTTTTAACCACAACGAAATTACAGGGGGTCGAAAATGGCCTGAATTACTTCGAGATAAGGATGGTACGGCCGTGCCGCTTTTTTATTCGGCTTGGTGGGGACACTGCCGTGCCCTCAGATTATATAACGCCTTCTCCTTATGAACAGAATATATATGAAAATTCAAATTAGTAACGTTCTTGTAACTGGTACTGCAAACGAGTGCCAGAAATGGTCCATCTGAAAGAGATAAATGCTTTCACAATGACCATTGACAGGGAAACGAATCGGATGTTTACAAACAATCTTTCAACCTAACAAAAGGAGATGCCAAGAGCTCGTCATCTATATATAACAACATTTAAGTGTCTGTTTGTAATCTTAAAATAAGTGCTTTTTACTAAATACATATGTATGTATACACGGTACATGTACCAAATTAGCATTTTTTTCAATTTTGTGCGGATAGGGAATGAGTGGGCTTTTGACAATTTTTTGGAATAAATTTTTTGTTGGAATCTACGACTACACCTGATCTCACTTAGGGGTCTCCCGACCCGACAATGAAGCTTGGAAAGTAAAAGTATTTTAACTTACATAATATATGTGACGAAAATAAATATAATAAGCTTAAAATATTATTTGTTAGCTTTTAGAGTTTATTTTTTGTGTCGGATATTTTTAATTTTAATTCTTATTCTATTTTTGATCGTAAAGTATTAATGATGATATAAATATGTAAATAATCATAACACATCATTATAATAAAAAAACTTATCAAAATAATATATAACGCTTGAACTTTTGAGTAGGTACTACTTACTCCAAGGTAAATAGAAATACTTAATATTGTTGTGTTAAGAGCTGAGATGGCCCAGTGGTTAGAACACATGCATCTTAACCGATGATTGCGAGTTCAAACCCAGACAAGCACCACTATATATATGTGCTTAATTTGTGTTCATAATTCATCTCGTGCTAGGCGGTAAACGCAAAAATCGCGAGGAAACCTGCATGTGTCTAATTTCATCAAAATTCTGCCACATGTGCAATCCGCACTGAAACAGCGTGGTGGAATATGTTCCAAACCCTCTCCTTAATGGAAGAGGAGGCGTTATCCCAGCAGTGGGAAATTTACAGGCTTTTGTGTTCAGATTTGAAACAGGAGTGAGTCAGTGGAAAGTCTACAAGGATATAATATCTTAGTTCCCAAGGGTGGTGGGACATTGGCGATACAAATGATGGATGGCCAAAATATACGCCAACGTCTATGGGTAGTAGTGACCACTTACCATCACATAAACATATATGTAAAAACAATCTTGAAATACAGCATTTACCTATATTTTTATTTTGTCTAAGATCAAATGAAAATTATTCTATCTAGGTATTTCCTTCAATTCATGCATGTAATTGTAATATACAGCGTGTTTTAAATAAAGTGTTATTATAAAGCCGAATAAGTCAGCAAATGGATAAGACGTACATCAATTAAATAACGTTTAAAAACATACAATTAGTCATACTCTACTAGTCATAGTAACTAAAATTCAATGAACGAAAGTTCTCCGTACAACAAACTATAAATAAAATCAATCCAATGTACGTACGCGGACCATTTTATTGGCGCATTTAAGACAAGAAACTCGTGTGTTTATTTAAATAATCAGTGCAATTGTTACTTGGAAAAAATACTTGAAAGTACAAAAAATAGAGAAGACAGAGAAGATACGTCGATTACAGAAGCTGATAAGTAAATAATGGATTTCGTTGATAGAGAAAAAGCTGAGAATGAAAAAATGAATGCAATACAAGTGACGGCTTGTTCGTCTGATAATAAAGAAATTTGTGACGAAAGCGTCGATGGACCGAAACAAATAGCAGCAGTTGAAAACTTCATATCACACGGCGGTTGTCCGGAAGGCTATCAAAGAATCGGACCGATGTGTGTTCGCATTCGTACCCAAGAAACAAACGATTGTCAGGAAAATTAAATGTCTTGAAATATAAACACCATAAGGGAGCTTAGACAGATTGTTAACACATCAAGACAAGTGTATAGTCAGCTTAAAAATATTTCTGGTAAGACAATATGTGTATATAGGCAGGCTGTGCGCGCGATATTGCACGTATTTTAATTTAACAAAAAAAAATTGTAGATTAAGTTACTCTTTATTATATCAGTTATCTACCAGTGAAAGTCCCGACAAAATCGGTCCAGCCGTTCCAGAGATTAGCCGGAACCAACGGACAGACTGACAAAAATTGTATAAAATGTTATTTTGGTATATGCACCGTGTATATAAACACGAGCATTGAGTAAAAAAGGGCTATTTTAATATTACAAGCAGACACTCCAATTTTATTATATGTATAGATAAGATATATACAGATTATATGTATGTATAGATGAGAAAATGTAAATTTCTTCATTCTTGTGAGCTGTAGATTTTGTATGGTCTTGTTGAAGTGATTGCAATATGAAAATAAACTCTGCGTCACAGATGATTTCGATTTGCTGCCAAAAACACACTCGAAATGTAATCATAACGCAGTTACCATTCGTTAAGAGAATTCGAATCGTTTGTTAAAATTGTATTCAAAGCATAAATAAGCATTTAAAGCTTCTATAACATGTTTACAAAACAATAATAAATATATATTAATGTGTTTCATATCTATTTTTAAATAATAGTGATTTAATTCAAATACTTATTTTACAATACATTTGTGTACAGTACAGTTTGTGTTTTTTTTTGTTACAACAGCAACAGCCTGTAAATTTCCCACTGCTGGGCTACAGGCCTCCTCTCCCTTTGAGAAGAAGGTTTTTGGAACATATTCCACCATGCTGTTCCAATGCGGGTTGATGGAATACACATGTGGCAGAATTACTATGCAATTTGTCACATACAGATTTCCTCACGATCTTTTCCTTCACCGCTGAGTACGAGATGAATTATAAAGACAAATTAAGCACATGAATCAGCGGTGCTTGCCTGGGTTTGAACCCGCAATCATCGGTTAAAATGCACGCGTTCTAACCACTGGGCCATCTCAACTCAACTTTTTTTTTGTTAATTATGAAATTATTTTTTATTTGTCTAGTATAGGTAGGTGGATTGACAAATGGGTCACCTTTTTATAAGTATTTACCCCCGTAAATATTGTCGCTGTAAAGTTTATAATTATAATACATACCTATACTATTTATATACAATTAACCTAAGGAGCTTAAGATAGATAGATAAGATAGATAAGATATTATGCCTTGTATCTAAAGTGTTCTCAATAGGATATTTCACTTAGGTACTTTATTGGTTTTACGATATAGAGAACCTCTCTCAGGAGAAAATAATATTCGTTTTCAAATTTGCCGACATCAATCAATCAATCAAATGAAATATACTTTACTCGAGTAGGCTCTTGCGATTACTTTTGATTTGGCATGTTATATTAAATTAAAGGAAGAAGGCTGGTTCGGAATGTATCGAGAAGAGCCGGCTAGAAACTCAGTAGCAACTGATTTCTGATGATCAATCACAAAACTAAAAACAATAAATAAATTATAACTTATCCTGAATGAGAATTAACAAACAAAATTCCAGTTTTAAAAGCGCGGTATTAATTAAAGTTTCATTTACATATGTATTTTGATGTAAGTTTATTGGTTGGCGAATCTTAAACTATTTTTTATAGAGTCAACAATTTCTTCAACCAAAGTGAAATCGACTTTGCGATGCTGGAAGTCTGGTGCTTTTTTTAGTTCTCGTGTTTAAACATCTTTTATCACTGTTTCTACCAAAATAAATAATATTTTTAATGAAAGAAAAATAAAGCATTAAAATTTGCGATTTCAATATGTATTTCATGTCTTTTAAATCGATAGATTATTTCGCCAATGTGCATGCAATATCATAAAACAAATAACGACTTAGGTGACACTTTGAATATTAAACAATAATCCAAAAAAAGTTAGTGCTTATAATGACTTACTGATTACAATATTTTGATTTTGACTTAATTCCGTTACTTATTATTAATAAATTAAAAACTTAAATATCCTGTCATGCTACTCCAATGCGGATTGATTGATAACCTAAAGTAAATGTTGTTTACACCAATAAAGATCAACTTCACTTCGAATGTTACCAACATCAAATTTTAATTTTAAGTATTTAGTGAAACACTTAATTAAAAAAACAATTAATTTATATTCTTAAGTTTAAATTAAAAACACTGATAATTTTAGAAGTTTTTAATGTGATGTCGTAAATAAACACATATTTTTTAATATATTTATATTAGCCATGCGAAGTCGGGTCGAGTTACATAATAATGGTCTAATAGGTGTCTCTTATATTTTCTTCCAATCCCTTTGTTAGATTTTATTTCTCTTTACATTTAATTTCTTTATATTGGAACAAAAACTGCCGATCCTAGTATAACCAGCTGGACACTTCCCGTCCCCTATACCAACTTTATTAACCAAGTTTGGTATGAACGTTTCATCAGCAATATTCGTCGGTACATCCTGTCGTAATAGTATGAATACTTTCCCCATATCTTCCGATGCTGGATCCTTATTAGCAACAAACTTTAAAGTAAACTCTCCAGCTGATACTGGGATTTCTTCAAACTTTATTACTTTGCTTTGTATACTATCGAATATTTGCAAGAATAGCGCGAGATGAATGAAACTTGCAAGGAACATTTTGGAATGTATCAACAGTTCAGTTACACGGCTAGAACTAATAGTTTACTTAACATTAACAAGTATAAATACTAGTAAAGATTGCACCAAACGCGTCATAGACTCATCAGTATTGTTTTCAAACGGCTTATTAATTATTTTAGATAATTTCCTATAAATAACATTTGATTCCGTCATACAAACATGTAATATAATATTTTGTTCGTATAATTCTTATTTTGAATGAATTTATTATTTCTATTCCTTTGTGAACACTGTAAGGTCACAAATATTTAAATATATCTGTGATTTTGCGAAAAGTTGCAAATATTTTAAAATGAAAGTAAAAAGGTATTTTTATAATAAATTCTCCTCACTTTCTGATTAATTATGAAGCTACAGCACCATCATTATTCGACAATATGTATACATCATTAGTTTTCATTATAATATTTTTTGAAAAAATTGACTCAATTTTAATGTAAATCATCTTTATTTAATTTCAAAAATACTGTCATAATATAGAAGTTATTTCATATGTTTGTAGTTAACTAGTATTGACATTCACAAACCGACAGTGGCTTAAATTTTTTCGCCATTTATTTACCACAATCATTAAGCATATATAGATACCCTTAAATAATTTACTATAAAACTGCAAAAGGTAGGTAATAGAGTTAGAAAAACATTCACAGCATCTTATTTTACACCGTCAATTGCTTAACGAACCCACTATCAAATAGAAGAAAAGGTTTATATATTTATGTATAATGTACCACTGTATACACATAATTACAGGATTGTGTCCCAATTCGATATTAAGGCACTTAAAAAAAAAAAACAAGTTTAAAATATCTATCCATGTTATTATATAATCCTAAATTGTATATGATATATTCATGTATCAGGATATAGCATATATCAATTTCATATGCATATTAATAATTAAGTGAATCCAGTGAGAATCGTGTTAGAAAAACAAGAAACGACAGCGGTTTAGAGAAAAAGAGGTGGTGTTGTTGCTTATAATATTTGTAAAAATCAATAAACAAATACAGCTATAGATTTGTTATATTATTTCGTGAACATGTATGTTGAAAATGATGACGCCGAAACAAACAATCTTGCCGACTCCCTGTCATGTATAAATATAGACTTTACTTTGCTTGAATATATCTTTTCCAACAGAGCTGACAAGTTGTTGATAAAATGATTTGTGATAGATGTATTTGGCACCTAAGGCTATATATCACATGTCAGAAACGATTCTTCCATCAATTTGATCAATAGGAAAATTTTTTCTATTCTTTACTTCTCAGTGAACTGTGAATTCAGTCCTAACAAGCATTTATCATCATCAGAGATGCCACAAGACTTACCTAGGTTTTATTCTCTTAAATTCTTCAATAACCTGTATTGACTAGGTACTTCACTATGTTAACTCCGATTCCGATACGGAGACGGAGACGAGGATAGCTGCAAAAAGCAAGCCTGCTCTTCGCGGCAAAACCACCAAAGGTCGTGGAAGTGGTCTCGCTCGGGCTAAGGCCGAGCTGAAGGCCAAGGCCAGTGAGGCTAGAGAGGAGGCCTTCGAACGATCGCTTCGTAGTCGAGCGTTTCGAAAGGAACCTCCTCAGACTGTTTTGGACTCCGAAGAATCTTCTTTCTCGGATGTCCAAACCAAGGATCCCGCAAAAATGGGCGCGGAGGAACTACGCGCACAGGCTGGTCGTAGCGCAGCCCTCATTTTGGAGGTGGCACAAAAGTCCTCCAACTTAAAGGGAGGGTTTGGCAAGAAGCTGAGGGAGTCGGCGGCTGCACTACAGGCGATCGTAGATGCTTTAGCGTCTCGGACGGAAGCCGAGGAGACTCGAAAGCTTCGTGCCGATAATGGACGCCTGCGCAAAGAGGTGGACAGCCTCAAGGCCGAGGTGAAGGCTCACCGCCGCGATTTTGCGGAGATACGGTCCAAGGTCGCTGTGGTAAATGAGGCGTCCACCAGCTCCACACAGGATGCTCGGATGGTGGACAGTATAAAAGCCTCAATTATCTCAACGATAGGAGTTATGCTCAACGCTCGATTTGCCGAATTGGAGGAACGCCTCCCTCCTGCAAAAATACAGCGCCCTCCATTAGCTGCGGATAAGAGGCGGGAAGCAGCGCAGCAAATCGCTGTGTCCCAAGCGCAGGCAGTCCATTCGGCTCCACCGCTGAATTCCGCACCTCTAAATAAGCGGGTGTCACCAGCTGCCCCACCGGCACCTGTTGCTGGCTGTTCAAGCGCCGTGTCAGAGACAACTCCGCCTCAAGTGGTCCAGGGGATGTCCTGGTCCACTGTGGTTAAAAAAGGAAAAAAGGGGAAACAGCCTTCGGCTGGAACAATTGCCACGGAGGCGCACACGGTGCCCAAAGCACCCCAAGCGGTTAAGCCTAAGTTGACTGCTCCTCGTACAGCTGCAGTAGTGGTTACGCTGCAGCCGGAAGCGGAGCAGAAAGGCGTAACATATGCCCAGGTCTTGGAGCGAGCTGAGCAAGGCATAAAACTGCAGGAACTCGGGATCAACGGAGGTTTAAAAGTCCGACGTTCCGCGACGGGAGCCAGAGTGCTGGAGCTGCCGAGAGCACAGTCGGACCAGGCAGACAAACTAGCCGACAAGCTCCGCACAGTGTTAGATGGGGTGGCCAGCGTCGTTCACCCCGTAAGAAAGGTGGACATTAAGGTGACGGGGCTAGATGACTCCGTCACCAAAGATAAGATAATCGCCGCAGTCGCTCGCGAGGGAAATTGTCCCACTGAAGTGGTTAGATGTGGAGAGATTACACGTGGGCCCGGTTACATGGGTATGGTCCGCGTGACATGTCCAGTAGCTGCGGCGAAGAAGCTGTCTGACGCCGGACGTCTCTTGGTTGGATGGAGCTCGGCTAGGGTATACGTGCTGGAGCAGCGCCCTCTGCGCTGCTACAAGTGCATGGGTCTTGGCCATACGAGGATACTATGCCCATTCAGTGCGGATCGAGGGAGCCTTTGCTTTCGGTGCGGCGTTAACGGCCACAAATCGGCTGAATGCACCGGGAAGCTGCGCTGCGCGGTGTGCGCAGACGCTGGCAAGCCCTCCGGGCACGTGATGGGGTCTAAGGAATGTAACCCCCCCATCACGAAAGGTAAGGTGGTCCTCACTACCCAGACCAACAACAACGTCGGACAGCGCCAGGCCGAGGAGGAAGCTGCAATGTCAACATGAGCGCAGACTTCAGCTTCCTTCAGACGAATCTCAACCACTGCGCCGGGGCTCAGGATCTACTGCTGCAGTCCATGGCGGAGTGGGGGATCGACCTGGCTGTGGCCTGCGAGCCCTATTACGTTCCTCCCTTAACTCACTGGGTAGGGGACGTGGACGACACCGTGGCAGTCTTCAGGAGGAGCGGAACGGGCCCCCCCCTCTCACTCATCGAGAGGGGCTCGGGCTACGCAGTGGTGGGGTGGGGGGAGTACGTCGTCGTAGGGACGTACTTCTCCCCTAACCGCAGCCTGGCTGAGTTCGAGACCTATCTCGGCTTAGTCAGAGCTGCGGTGGCCAGGCAGTCGCCGAAACCGATATTGGTTCTCGGCGACTTAAACGCGAAGTCGCGTGCTTGGGGCAACCCCGCCACGAATCCGCGAGGGAGGGCCGTTCAAGTGTGGGCCCTACTCTCCGACCTGTCCCTTCTCAACAGGGGGCAGGTTCATACCTGCGTGCGCCAGCAGGGGGGTTCCGTGGTGGACGTTTCGTTCGCCTCCCCTGTCGTAGCACGCAGAGTGGTCGACTGGAGAGTGGAGGAGGAAGTGGAGACTCTATCGGATCACCGTTATATCCGATTTGAGATCTCCACCTCGCGCAGGCCGCCGGAACCCCAGAGGGTGTCGACCACGCTGCCGAGGTGGTCACTCGGCCAAGTCGACCGAGATATGGTCAAGGAGGCCGCCATTGTGCAGCGGTGGGGTTCCGCAGGGATGAGGGAGGGTGACAGCTCAGAAGAGCTGGCGGGCCGCATGCGCAGTTCGCTCAAGAAAATCTGCGATGCGGCCATGCCTCGGACCCGGCGCAGGTTACCGCGCCGGCATGTCTATTGGTGGTCGCCTGAAATCGCTGTCCTTAGGGCGACTTGCTGCCGGGCGCGTAGGGCTTACGTCCGTTGTCGAAGGCGCAACGGCCTCGACACGGATCTGGAGGGTCAGATGCTGGACGCATATCGCCAGCTGAAAAAAGATCTGCAGTTGGCGATAAGGAAGGCTAAGGAGAAGGCCAGGGAGGAGCTTCTGGTGGGTCTCAACCGAGACCCGTGGGGGCGCCCGTACCGCGGTGTGCGTGGGAAGTTCCGCACCCAAGGCGCCCCCGTCACCGAGACGCTGCCGCCGGAACTCCTCCTGCGCCTGGTCGGAGAACTCTTCCCCCACCCAGGCGAGCATGTCCCTCCGCAGATGGCCTCTCGCTCCGTGATTGAAACAGCAGTGGCTCCACCACTGATCACGGAGCGGGAGATGGAGATGGCCCTCGGCCGCTTGAGGGCCAAGAAGACAGCGCCGGGTCCGGACGGGGTTCCAGGGCCTGTTCTGTGCGGCGCCCTGGAATACCTAGACACAAGGCTTCGGGAGCTGTTCGACGAATGTCTGCGCAGCGGACAGTTTCCGAAGCCTTGGAAGGAAGGAAGATTGGTGCTGTTGCCAAAGGAAGGTCGGCCGATGGACTCTTCTTCGGCATACAGGCCAATTGTGCTGCTGAACGAGACGGGAAAACTCTTCGAGAAGATCCTCGCAGCCCGTCTCGTTCAACACCTCGAGGAAGTCGGTCCGGGTCTTTCAGAGGCTCAGTACGGGTTCAGGGCAGGCCGGTCGACGGTCGATGCCCTGGACGCCCTGAAGACTCGGACGACGGAGGCGGTGGCCCGGGGACAAGTCGTCCTGGCAGTGTCGCTCGATGTGGCGAACGCCTTCAACAGTCTTCCCTTTGAGACAATACGGGAGGCACTCCGATATCATGGGGTGCCTTCCTATCTCAGGAGGCTGCTGGAGACGTACCTCCAAGACAGGGTAATCCTCTGGGCGGGGGTCGATGGGAGGCTCGTCCGGTATCGGGTGGGCTGTGGCGTTCCACAGGGGTCGATTCTCGGCCCAATTCTGTGGAACGTCGGTTTCGACTGGCTCCTGCGGGCTCCCGTCCTTCCCGGGATGGGGGTGTTGTGTTACGCTGACGACACCCTCGTCACGGCGATTGGGCGGGACTTCCAGGAGGCGGCTCGCCTCGCCGAAGTCGGAACGGCTCTCACCGTGGACCGCATGGGAATGCTGGGCTTGAGGGTCTCCATATCCAAAACGGAGGCCCTCCTCTTCCACGGTCCACGGAAAGGACCCCCACGAGGGGCGAGTATCACCGTCCAGGGGACGGTGATCAAGGTGCAGGCCCAGATGAAGTATCTGGGCCTGATTCTGGACGGACGATGGAGCTTCGGGCAGCATTTTGTCCATCTCGGCCCGAGGCTCATCAACGCCGCTGCCGCTCTCGGTCGCCTCCTTCCGAATGTGGGGGGGCCGGGATCCCTATGTCGGCGTCTATATTCCGGCGTAGTGAGGTCGATGGCGCTGTACGGTGCCCCGATCTGGATAGACGCCCTCACCGCTAAAAATCGGGCCCTACTGCGAAAGCCGCAGAGGGTCATAGCGGTGAGAGGCATCAGAGGGTACCGTACGGTGTCGTGGACTGCGGCGACACTTCTCGCGGGCGATCCGCCCTGGGAGCTCCAGGCGGAGGTGCTCGCGGAAGTGTACCGGTTTCGGGTCGAGGTGAGGAACCGCGGCGACCGTCCAGGGTCAACGGAAATCGGGCGGATCAGGACTCTAGCCCAGCAAGCCCTGATCGTCCGATGGCAGGAGGATCTGGGGTCACCCACAGCAGGCCTGGCGACAGTGGAGGCGATCCGTCCCCACTTGAGTCGCTGGGTTAAAAGGAAGCACGGCACACTGTCGTACAGAATGACGCAGGTACTTACCGGGCACGGATGCTTCGGTAAGTACCTGCACGCGATAGCGCGGCGGGAGGAAACACCCTCCTGCCACGAGTGTGGTGCGCCAGTGGACACGGCGTACCACACCCTGTACGAGTGTGCTGCGTGGGGACCCCAGAGGCACATCCTTGCGGCGACTATGGGTGGAGACCTCTCGCTACCGAGCGTTATCAACGCCATGCTCAGTAGCGAGATGTGCTGGTCGGAGATGCGCTCCTTCTGCGAAAGTGTCATGTCGCAGAAGGAAGCAGCGGAGCGGGAGCGGGAAAATAATGCCGCCGCCGACTCGCTCCGCAGAAGACGACCGGGGAGGAGGAAAAGGCGCTACGCGCACCTTCTCCCCCCGCCTCATTAGGCGCCGCAGGGACCAGGGGGGGTCCCAGTACCCCGGGAATTCCCCGTAGGAGTTGGAGGCCCGCATAGGCGGGCCGACCGTCAGGGCGTCACGGTAGCATGCGTAAGCGATCCCGTGGCGTCCGCCGAAAGATGGAGAGGGTACCGCTGGTTTTTTAGTGGGTAAACCCGGCGTACTTGGGCGCACTAGGCGTCCAGGGCTCCGGGGAGTCCCACACACCCCCCCACTTTCCATCACGTGGGGGAAGCGCGTAAAGCGTTTTTCCAGCGAGAAAAAAAAAAAAAAAAAAAAAGGTACTTCACTATGCTATTATTTTACTAACATTTATAAATGATTTATTACTTCAGTAAAAATATCAGATC
Organism: Vanessa cardui; assembly: GCF_905220365.1. Taxonomy (NCBI): domain Eukaryota; kingdom Metazoa; phylum Arthropoda; class Insecta; order Lepidoptera; family Nymphalidae; genus Vanessa; species Vanessa cardui. Next base: position 12,815,356 of record NC_061132.1, on the reverse strand, counting down.
GTGAGTTATCATTTTGAATGACTTAAATAAGTGAAATGTTTTTTTTTTTTTAAAAAAAACAATTACTAATAATTTTTTGACAATCATCAAATCGACATATTTTGTCCCTACTGCTTCTGTTGGCTACCACAATCAAGAGTTTTTGGACAGGAAATTGTTGGGCGTCTCATCATATCATAATGGAGCTACTCACAAAAAATTAGCTTGACAGTAATCGAGTGGAAAAATGGACCATGGATCCTTGACTACTATGTAAATTATATGCCAACCTATCTGTTCTAATAAATAGCAATAATTACTATAAAATAATTGCTATTTTATTTTAGCAGGCATTTCTTCTATTTCATACATAAAGCAAAATAACAGTCAGTAAATATTCCACTGCTGGGATACAGCCTCATTTGCTTTTTAGGAGAAAGTTTAGACCTTATAATGCCACGCCACTCCAACGCGAATTGATCGATACACATGAAATTAGACGCATGCCAGTTTCCACCTGATGTCCTTTACTAGTCCGAGATGAATTATAAACACAAATTAAGCACATGAAAATCATGTAGTGCTTGTATGGGCTTTAATAAGCTATCGTCAGTTAAGATACAGGCGATGCGTCATTCATCCACTGGGCTCCTTATATACGCTTAACTATTAATCAAAGTTGCTCAGTAAAGGCGTGAATACGTGCATACACTAACCATTGCCAAAAAAAAACTAGAAAATGCTTATTAATTTACAGTAATTATTTTTTATCTGTTTTAGATAATTTGATAATTTTGCTTTTTGATGCCTGAGGATGTATCAAAGACCAAGTTAAAGTAAAAATATCCGTCTAAAACATATTTTTAAAATGTTTAGGAGGTACGAGTAAGTAGGTAAAATTTTGGGAAAATCGAAAAATTAACAAAAAAATCTTTTAAAAAAAATGGATGGGTTTGCCTTTTTTTGGCCAACTTGTATTCTCAAAATGGGTCCCCAAACACGACCACTTGATTTGTCGGACCCTCTAATACCCTGTATATTTATTTTAATTTTATATTAATATTTTATTTTAATATTATATATTTATCTATATAATGACTTACTACCAGCGGATAGGCTACGCTTTGCCTAGTACTGCTGTCTCGCTCTTGCATGTAGTTGAAGTCATCGGAAACTCGTTTGAAGATTCTTCTTTCATCTATAAAATAATAACTACATATCAAGAGGCACAGACCAAACAGTTCATTATTTTTATCTCCTCTGTTTGTTTTCATATCAATTGTTTTCTTTTTCTTTTTTTCTGATAGCAATACTAATAAAATAGCATTAGTTATTTGAATTTGGAACTGAGTTGGAAAAATATTCGAAGCCTTTGAAATCGGTAATATATTATTACATATTCCTCTTTACAATAATGACTGAATAAATTTCGTGTTTTTAATTTGAATTTAAAGATATAATATTTAGCCATATCAACATAAGATTAACTCGCCTAAGACTTTTTAAGGATAAAACAATAAATTAAAAGTTATTCAATGTCCAAACTTAGTCACTAATTTTTGAGTATGACTCGATATAATAACATTCACAAGTAAAATGTACTTGGTTATGCTCCGTAGAAGTACTGACAAAACCCTCAGGTGGACATCAAATACCTACATTTTATTATATGTATATATACAGAGATAATGCGTGATGTGTGTGTGTGTGCGTGATGTGTGTGTGTGTACGTGATGTGTAATGTGTGATGATGATGTGAATTCTCTATCGTTAAACCAGCTGAAGGTGTGTAACGAGACAAGTAAAAGCCTTTGTAAAAGCGAAGTATAAAATTTTCGCTGCTTCGTTAAGGCCCTTTAGAAAAGATTTACACTTCACACCTCGCTAATTCAATGTTGGTAAGAAAATACATACATACTTGTCATAAAATAACAACACATGCAGGTTTCCTCACGAAGCCTTCCTTCACCAAGCACGAGTTGAAATAGTTGACATCGAAATCAAAATGTACATTTTTCTAGTGGATTTGTTACATTTTAATAGTAATTTTTACGCAATTGTACTAAATGCAAATCTAATGCTTCGAAATTAAGATTCCACTAAATAGAACCGGTATTAGAAATAAATTAAGTACATACATGAAAATTCATTGGTTCTAGCCCGAGTTACCTGCAATCATCGGAAAATTCAAGATGACCTAGATAGAGGCTATGACGCCAATCGGTTCATTTCATAAAAACGAAACAAAATAATTTGTAAATATGAGGCAGGTACTATGAATTATGATGTAATTCCCTGTTTTATTGTTGAGCCATAACATACCAATAATAATCCGTCTTTATTATTATTATTATATTGAGAGGAAGTTATTCATAAAAAGTGGTAGAATTATTTACACATGAAGGTAATCAATAACAAATAGACCACTAATAATGATCACTCGTGACAAGACTAAAGTAAACTAACAGCCTGTAAATTTCCCACAGCTGGGCTAAGGCCTCTTCTCCCATTAAGGAGAGGGTTTGGAACATATTCCACCACGCTGTTCCAATGCGTTTTGGTGGAATGCACATATGGTGAAATTTTGGTGAAATTAGACACGTGTAGGTTTCCTCACGATGTTTTTCTTCACCGCCGAGCGCGAGATGAATTATAAACACAAATTAAGCACATACACAAAGTGGTGCTTGCCTGGGTTTGAACCCGAAATCATCGGTTAAGATGCACGTGTTCTAACCACTGGTTGACAGTAGTCATGAGTATTTGGTGACACCCTATATCCAAAATGTACAGTGCCTAGCATGCTGTCATTTTTGGGCATTAGTGTTAGGAATGGTTTTGACATCTTAACATGATTTATTTGCATATTATCCCACTTATGATTACTAGGGTTTTAAAAAAGGACAAGTTTACATATATACGTCATATACCTATATGTTATACAAAGTTCAATGCAATAATAAGGAAAAATGATTAATACATGAAATAAACAACAAACGATTCTTATTCATACAGGTTGCGTAATTATACAAAAATAAATATACACGTTTGCAAGATCTAATCTTATATTATTATTAACATTAAAATATCACAATAAAATAATCACAAAATTATGGAAAACATCACACTAAGTCCAAAACTTCACTAAGGATTCCATCAGGTCCGATTGAGTCTGCTTCGTTGATTTTTGTCAGGTCGTTTTTTCACAACTATTCTGGTTTTTAGATTTGTACAAATTGGTCCAACTCTCGTATAATTCTGTGGACATTTTCCGTCTTCTATACCAACTTTATTAACCAATTGTGGTATGAATGATGAACTCGGTAACTGTTTGCTCCCAGCATTTGGCACAGAACTATCGTCTCGTAAGAGGAAGAAGATCTTTGCTGACTCTTCTGTTGAAGGATTCTTATTAGCGACTACCTTTAAGATAACCTCTCCCTTTGATACTGGAATTTCTTCATATTTTATCAACTTGCTTTGTATAGTTTCGAATAAGTGCAAGAAAAGCGAGAAGTAAATTAAATTTGCAAAGAACATGGTGGTATGTGTTAGCTGTTCAGTTACACGGTAAGGACTAATGATTTTCTTAGATTTTACAAGTATAAATATTACTCGTGGTTAACCTTTGGCCACCGACGTGACTATGTCGTCAGGTAAGCACCGGGGGCCTGATAAGCCATTACGTTTAAGTGAGTTTACAAAGAATTTTTAATAGTTAAATTAAGGGTTGTTTCCAAATTTTATTTAGAGTAACAATTTTTTTAATTTTCATAAGCCTTAATAAACAACATAATGAACATAGTAAAAATAGCATCTAGCAGATACACTTCAGACTTACTTGCTCCGTATACTGAGTATTAACATTTTCTTACACTATTTGCAGATGTAATCCGTTTTTGTTCAGGCTGCAGGAGACATACAACTTGAACTTATCTCCTTTATTTGAACGCCCAAAATCTAATTATTTTTAGGCTACCACAAAAGAGTCACACCACTACTGATACAAGGCCTATAAAAAATCACTTTGAAAAAGAGCTATACTTCACGTTAACATTTTTCCTATATCTTCTTTCATCTCACTTACTCATGCTGGGTATCTCAGACCACATCAGCAGTTAAAGGTTAAGCTGGATACGTCATTAGCACTCGACTCATCGATCATTGTTTTCAAACGTGCAAACGACCAATTAATTATTTCACATTATTTATTAGCCTATTAGTTATAGCCTGAGTCATATGTGTCTCTTCAATACCATATACGGTTTCTTAACTTTTCAGTGCAAACATATCGTTTCATTAAAGATGACGAGCACTGAATCACAATCGTGTAACTTCTAAAATGTTTGTATTTTTCAAATGAATATATTATAAATAATAAAATAATAATAACTTCTATAGAATTTTTATATTCACCTTTTGATATTAATTGTGAAGCGACGAATACGTGAAATGTTCTTGGAATATTTCACGCTATTAGACCGGTTAAGGTTGATCTCTTTTATGCCATTGGTTGGATGGTAAGTGGTCACCATCGCCCGTAGACAATGGCGCTGTAAAATACATTAACCATTCCTTTTATCGCCAATGCCCTTGTGAACTAAAATGTTATGTCCCTTGTGCCTGTAGTTACACTTTTGTTTGGCGGTAGAATATCTGATGAGTGGGTACCACCCACTCAGACGCGCTTGCACAAAGCCCTACCACAAAGAGAGGTAGTAGACTTGAATTGTCATGAATCGGAATGTAATTGTATTGGGTCTAAGTCGCTTGTAAATTCTGCTTAAATCTTGGTTGTAAATTGACATAGTACTTGTCACTTCTCTGGTTAACACAGTGGACCGTGCCAGCCACTTTATGAACAGCCCCGTCGGTAAGTAAGCTTAGAATTAGTAGAGGATAACATACATAAGAGCCGTGTAGTCTTTGAGGGTTTCTTTGACTTTTATTTATGTTATAGGGACTGACAAATGTTTTATTTATGTCGCCAACGTGCCACGATCATTGGGAGCTAAAGTGTTATCAACTCAAGGAGCATGAAATTTATTTACATAATATAATAATCCTTACCTGAATTATAGTACAATGCTAATAATGTTATTAATGTAAAAATACAGGACAGTGGTTTTAAAATACAATAAATAAATGATTAGTAAATTGTCAGTAACTTATAGATTTTCTTTTAAAAATAATTGAACTCTAATAGAGTGAAATCATTAATATATCCCGTTGTACTTTTAATAGGCGCGATACATACATATACGACGAGCATATTAGTTTCAGTGACTGGATATCAGATAGTCACTTACACCTACAGATACAGTTTTCCACCAATTAAATTTGTAGTAGCCGGTCGTGTTGCCGTTGCCAGGAAAGCACCAATAAATTGTTCAATAAAGAAAATCTTTCAACGGTGGTTCTTCCGTATCGACCTGTGAACTTTCAAAAAAGAACCTACACATTTCTAAAAGGTGAGGCCTTTAACGCACCTGTAAGCCGTAGTGTTTCAGATGTCCAGCGGCGGTGGTAGTCACATACCATCAGATAATCTTCTTCCTCATAAGCTCGTTTGGATTTTCATGAGGAAACCTGCGTAAAGATGAAAGTGGTATTGTTTGTCTACTAAGCTCCAAAATGTGGAGCCTGAGCACAACAGTGAGACATTTATTACATTGTGTTTAAAACATACTAAATAAAAACGCGGTTTCGCTCGGGTAAAATACATTAAACTAAATAAATATAAATATACTGACTGCCGTACCCAGGCACGAAATTATTATTTGGAACCCACTTTTGGTCTGTCGGGCTTTATGTCATTGAATTTTATGGATTTAATATCGAAATATCTCAATACAAATCAAAACCAAAACAAACTTTATTCAAGTTTCAAGGTTCGCAAAGTAGATTCTACCGAAGAGAACCGGCAAGAAACTCAGTAGTTACTCTTTTTCAACATTTAAAAACATACAGTCATGTTAGTTAATACAATTATTTAAATTAATATATCCTGCCTGAAAGTCAACAGATATTAATTCCACGGCTTTTTATCATCTACAAAATCTTGTATCGAATAATACGCCTTTTTTACCAATGTATTTTTTTATAAACGATTTGAATTTATGAGACGGCAAAGTTAAAAATGTCTGCGGAATTTTATTATCTTGCGAATATAAGATATCAGAATTATACGTTGTCAGCTAGGAAATAATTATATGTATTTTAACTATCTATAATGATAGATAGATAGATATAATGATCCGATCGAACCCAACCCAGGATCGGATCTGTCGTAGACCAACTCGAAATAATTAATATAGATAAATACTATATATAAAGTAATTAAGTAACTATAAGTGTTTCGTTGTAAATAGATTTTAATTTATCGCTTAAAGCAAAAGCTATGCGTATCTGAGGGGACTTCGTTATAGAAAAGGTCAAGTACCCTGTCCTGGTAAGTGAGCTATTGATTATAATATGGCGTATTACTTAATAAATTATTATTGAGATTATTACACTTAATTGACTTAGACGCAGGATTTTGTGCACTTTATTAAAATTGTGTAGCAATGGTAACTTGGAATTAATATATACCTGAAGATTATGAATGAAGAGCTGAGATGGCCCACTGGTTAGAATGCGATCTTAACCGATGATTGCGGCTTCAAGCCCAGGCAAGCACCACTATACTTCCTTAATGGAAGAGGAGACCTATAGTAGTGGTTAATTTACAGGCTGTTACTTTACTTTACTTTATATATAAACCTACTACCGGTTTACAATGTATACTAAATATTTGCAATCTATTGACACGGGATTCTTAATAACAATAATATTTATCATTAATATACCATATTTTTAATTCACAAAGTTTTTTTTTTTTAAATATATTCATCATCTGTTTATATACACGTGAATCTAATGCTGTTTTTAATTTTCATGAAATACAAGAGAGGGAAAACTTTTTGGTTTGAATTACTTTTGGCAAAACAGTTATTCTTCTAGCTCTACGTGAGCTTATTATATATTTGGTGGATATGTAATTCCTAATTTGGAGACAAGTTGAATAGAACAGAACACAACAGAATCGTTATGTTATTATATTAATATGGACGACAAGTCCCATAAGCCCAGATGACCTTGAATATGTATATAATATGTAGTAAGTCTGCCAATCTTTTACATGAAGATACGGTACAATAATTATAAAATTCCATCCTAAATCAAACCCAATATCTATCAACTCGGCTAACAAAATATTCAATAAGGTTCCAATTAAAACTTTTTTAGTTCTAAATTTAAATTATTTTAATCATTCATTTTTGCCAATATTACAATTTATACAATTTCTTAAACATAAGCAACGTTACAAATAGTTCCGAAGAATCAACTATGGGTTATGTATTCAACATCAAAATTCATTTCATTATGTACAAACACAAATCGAACACACCGACCACAATAAATAACAATTAACAACTATTTAGGTACATCACAGCTCCGACGAACAGCATCCTTGTTGTAACACCATCTTTCTCAAAGTTAATTTTTGACAAATTTCTCTTATTTCACGCACAAATCGGTCCACGTCTAACTTTACCGAGAGGGCAGTTACCGTTTAAAATGCCGAGCCTGTCATTTAAAACAGGCACGATATCGCTGGCAGGCATCATAAATTTCTCAAGCTTTGGTTTCATTTTCTTGTGATCCGTTGATATTTTAATCATGGCCACGGAGTCGCCTTCGCTGTCTTCCTTGACCACTATTTTCATGACCACGTCCTTATTCAAGGGTATCTCTTGCATTTTGATCACAGCGCATTCCATTTTCACAATGAGAACCAGACATAGTACGACGCTCAAGATTAGTGTCACTGCAGACATGATTGTTGGTATTCCGCGTCTGGTTTCCTCTGCAGCGCTCGAGGCTTTGTGCTCCGTATCAGTGACTGTGTCTATTTATACTCTTAAATGTATCAATCGACATTCTTGACCAGTTTTCCTATTACGTAAACTTTAATTCCCTGGGAGATAATTTGTGACTCACGCGCATAATATCAACGAATATATTATTCGTAATTTGAATAATTCAAATTTAATTACAATAATTGAATTTTACCTGCAATTAAATAAAAACTGAATCTTTATATGAAACAACGTAATATAGTTATATCTACTTAATGATATTTAAAATGATTGTCTGTCATATAAGGCTCAGGTTAAATTGGTTCAAATAGGTCAAATAGGATGAAATTGTGCACAGGTATTACTTATTATTTTTTTATTTTTGATGTTTCAAATATGGTAATGAATATTTTGATTTATGTTAATGAAACAGTAATACATTTATTACCATAAAATGTGAAAATTTTGTTGAAAGTGTAATGAAAGGAAAATGAAATTATGGGATGAAAAATTGTAAATAACTTTTCGTGTATTTTATGATTACAATATAGGCATCTGAGTATTATTTATGTTGGGATATCATAACGCTTTCTTTTAAAATATTTAATATTCATTCTCAAACATTAATACAAAAAGTAATAGATAATAATTAAGTCTATCAAATGTTATGAATATTATTTTAGTAATGGAGCGATTTGCTTTACTTTCCTCACGATGTTTTCCTTCCCCGCTGAGCACGAAATGAATTATAAAGACAAATTAAGAACATGAATCAGCGGTGCTCGCCTGGGTTTGAACCCGCAATCATCGGTTAAGATGTACGCGTTTCTCTGATATACTAATGCAAAATAAATTTAAATATTTTTAAAGTACGCTGATTCCAATGTTTCAGTTTATTATAATAAACAAATGCACCATCAAATTAATATTGTCTTCGAAGGCGTTGATAAACCGTTGATTGGTATATGAGATCAACAACGCCGTTTTATTTAAAAAAAAAAATGTGACACTTTTGATACTTCAAAAGTATTAATTGATTTCATGCGACATGCGCCAGTGTAACGACAACTCTATTTGACGGGATTTATTTAAATTTCTATAATACCCATCGAAAAAAACAGAAAATTGGCCTGTTTGTCTGACTTCTAAATTATTTTGATACAGATTTTTTATGCATTGTATTAGTCATTCATTATTACAACGTATGTAACCGCCTCGTACGAGTAAATTTAGTTTTATTGTTTATATTGAAAGACAAACACAAACTTTTTCTTTTCAAATCCACCTTAATGTACACAGAACAACCGAAGTTTCATCACAATCGGATTAATGATTTAACACCGCATTGAGAACAACCTTTTATTTTTTCAACCGATTTCAAAAAGGAGGAGGTTATCAATTCGTCTGTATTTTTTTTTTGTTTGTTGCCTCATAACTTTTCACTGGGTGGACCGATTTTAATATTTTTTTTTTTGTTTGAAAGGTAGTGCTTCCCGTGGGGTCCCATTTTAATTTTATTTTTTTCCGATGATGGTATCCGTATGAAAACGACATAAGTCTTAAATTTGCATTATGTATATGCGCGAAAAATAGAATGACAAATATTAGACTACTTAAAAGTCGATTTACGATTATATAATGTAGTTATAATTATTGCTATATTTGGAGTCGGTGTCAGCCAAGAAAACCCTACAGTATATCTATCAAAAAACAATACGAGTATACTTTAACAAATATGTTTTTTACAAATTACCTTTTATACAATAATATACTGGATCAATCAAGGGGCTCGTATCGCTTCTTTCTTTTGATTGTTGGGACAAAAGTGCACCGTGGCTGACACCGGCTCCAAATATAGCAATAATTATAACTACATTATATAATCGTAAATCGACTTTTAAGTAGTCTAACATTTTTCATTTCATTTTACTTAGGAGGACTCTAAAAAATATGTTGAATACGCAATTATTTTTATTACTTTTTAGTGCATATTTATTTGTTTTAAAATAGTGTTTTGTTTGAAGTTGGTTTTTCTTTTTGTTAAAATTTTATTTATATAAAGGACTACCTCGTAATTGGAGGCCATTGCAACACTTCTCTGTTTTTCTTTTACTTCTGTATCGATAGGACTATGTCAAAAACATTATTTTATTTAGACGAGCAGATGGACCATCTGTTATATTGTGATGGTGAGTGGTCACCGCCCACCGACTTACATTGCCTGTGCGCCAAACCAACTATTGGAACTAAGCTGTTAAGTCCCTTGTATTTTGTTAAGACTCACTGAGACCATTCAAACCGGTACACAAGAATACTAAGTATAGCTGTTTAACAGTACAATATTTAATTATATATAGCTACCCAAACAGACTGTCACAAAACCTACCAAATAAAAAAAGTATTAACACACCTGTTAAAAATAACTGTTCAAATCTCAATCTCAAGAAAAAGCAACTATTCGTGTAACAAGTATTTTTTTACGATGCAGTCAGCACAGCACTTTAGCAAATTAAATTCAGCACTCGTTTTATTTTACCGTTATACAATACAGTAAGATATTTTTAGGATATTATATTAAAACTAAAATGATTTTATTTTTAAATGTTGAAAAAGAGTAACTACTGACTTTCTTGCCGGTTCTTCCAAACCGTTCCGGAACCGGTGGTAGCTTCTCTTAAGATAGTTGTTAAATGACGATTCAAAAGTGCTTGTAAAATCCTACTTGAAAAAAGTATATTTTGTTTTTGATTTTGATATGAATAGCTTATGACGTTCTTAAATTGTACACATGAAACTTCAATAAAATAAACTTTAGTTTACCGAAACTTTCAGATGCAGTAAAACTTTTTTGATTAAAATGCCAATATATTAGATGTGTTACGGCTTCTTTCTACTTATAATTTGAATATATCAAATAACTTTAAAATGTGTTCATAGCTTTTTAAAGGAATATTATTGAGACCTATGTCTTTGTTATATAAACCGGGTCGGTTATGAGTACTCCATCTGGTGGCAGGTGGTAGCGGAGTCCAAACGTGAAGCAACCAGTACGCAAGATTTAGAACATTTAGATACAATAAATATCAAGGTTAAACCAATCATTAAATACTTTATAAGGTTCTATAAAATATAACATTCCATGTCAATTTTTTAACCAAAAATAAAAAAAAATACAATTAATAATAATTATTATTATTTAATTCTTCCGTTACATATTATCATATTTACATTTCCTTAATTATGCATTTTACTAACAGAATCAACAATAGGCTCAACAACAAAAATAATTCCAATATCCACAAAAGTCAATCACAATAAATAAAAATTAATTACTTTAAAACTATTTAGCTACATCACAGTTTAGACTAAGAACTTCTTCGTACACGACTCCATCTTACTCAGGATTCCTTCTCGATGATTATCCCTTATCTCACGGGTAAGTACAAATCGGTCCACGCCTTATCTTACCGAATGGACAATTTCCATTGACAATTCCATGTCTGTCATTCAAAGCAGGAACGAAGTCACTCGTCGGCATCAAAAACTTATCTTGGATCTTAGATGATAGGTCTTTCTCACTCGCTTTCTTGTGATCCATTGAGATTTTAATCATGGCCACGGAGTCGCCTTCGCTGTCTTCCTTGACCACTATTTTCATGACCACGTCCTTATTCAAGGGTATCTCTTGCATTTTGATCACAGCGCATTCTCTGTTCACAATGAGAACCAAACATAGTGCGACGCTCAAGATTAGTGTCACTGCAGACATTATTGTTGATATTCCGCGTCTGGTTTCGTCTACAGCGCGAAGCCTTGTGCTCTGTATCAGCAATATAGGACCTTATATACTCTAATATTGTTTCAATCGACATTCTTGAGCAGTTTTCCTATTACGCAAACTTTGATTCCCTGGGGGATCTCTTGTGATTCACGCAAACATCAATTACGTATGTTGTACGTAAGAATACTATTAGAATTATTCAAACTAATAATTTATTGTAAGTTTTACCTCATTTTAGACAAAAACTTTTAACATTTTACATGTTTACATGGATTGGCATGTAATAATTAAATGTTCAAAAGCATATTGACATATTATTTTATGTATATTTTCAATCATCATAACTTCATCAAGATACAAGTATATTTTGTTTGTGAAAAAAAGACATTTATTTACTGAAAAATGTTTAATAAATTTAACTTATTCTTATGATGTAGGTGGCAAATGGGCAGTCTCGTCTGATGGAGGAAAGTACCACAGCACAAGGAATCTGCAGCACCGGCTCCATGCCGGCATTTAAGAAAGTTTACGCTCTTTTCAAAATTTCCAAGTCGTATCAAACCAAAGCATACTTTCCTTTCTTTTTTTTTTGTGTATATTTATTATTATTTTTACTTGTTATTTTGTACCAAGTGTCATGTTGTCCCAAATAAAAGTGTTCTTTCTTTCTTTCTTTCTTTCTTTCTTTCTTCTTTTTTAAGTTCTTATTACGTTACATATATTATTTAATTACGGAAAACAAGAATATCGATCAATCAGTTTATTTATTTACAATTTATAACAACATACTTAAAGGTAAATTATACATATGGACTCAACAAAAGTGGAATGAAAAGCAAAAACCTTTGGACAGGGGACTCGTTTTAAGAAAAATTTGGGAAGTACCATCAGCACGTTGATATATCACGTACGGCATGTAAAATATAATGATACATACCTAATACATATAATTAAAAATAAGTTTATATAAAAGTTTTTATTTACTTGGAGGTAGGGCTTTGTGCAAGCCCGTCTGGGTCGGTACCACCCACTCATCAGTTATTCTACCAGCCAGTGTAACTACAGGCATAAGGGACATAACATCTTAGTTCCCAAGGTTGGTGGCACATTGACGATGTATGGAATAGTTAATATTTCTTACAGCGTCATTGTCTATGGGCGATGGTGACCACTTACCATCAGGTGGCCCATTTGCCCGTCCGCTAACCTATACCATAAAAAAAAGATCACAGACAAAGTTAAAGACAAACTACAACTAAGCTAATTACTTTCTGCAGGTATTTTATATTTCATTTATATATTTTATATAACAATTTACATATTAATTAAAGTTCACCAATATTTGGACCAGTTGGTTAGCGAATTGGTTACACATACACTAATTAACAATTTAACTTAATTGTGAAACAAAATGAGTATCACAATAGTACGAGTTGATTCAATTGCAAATAATTGAATTAAGGAGTAACCAGTAAATAGTTACCTTTACTACTATTTAAGGATTTCCTTGCTGCCCTTATTATCCTTCTCTAATCAATTTATTTAATTTAAGTCCCGCAAACGTAGAATGGAGTTACATTATAAATATGATTGAAAAATTCAGGATCGCTTGCTTATGCTATTATGCATAAAAAGCCCAATAATAAAAGCATTGTTGTTTTAATAAGTGTTCGTATTTTTAACCATGCCTGCCAAAATAATCGGTCTTCTGGTGATGATTATGACTGCTCGCTTGTCATAACTCTCCGACGGAAAAGGCCAGCGTTATGACATCAGCGGTACATTTTTATTTACTTTATTATCCTATTCAATTTATATATCTTATATATCAAAGGCACTTTTTTGTAACCCCATAAAATGAAAACATACAGCGGACGGACAAATGGGCCTAATGGTAAGTGGTTACCGCCCATAGACACTGGCTCTGTAAAATATATTTACTATTCCTTACATCGTCAATGCGCCACCAACCTTGGGAACTAAGATGCTATGTCCCTTGTACCTGTAGTTACACTGGCTCACTCACTCTTCAAAGCGAAACTGACAATACTGATTGCTGCTGTATGGAAGTAGAATAACTGAAAATGCTATTATTGTATAAAATAATAAAGCTTCACTGATATTTTCATTATCTACTAGGCTAGCGTAAATATTGAGTAAGGTTATGTACGATATGACATCACATGGGCGTAACGACTAATCTTTATTACAAATGAAAACATAACCAATGCTCTGAAAATAATTAACGCCTAACAATAAACTCTTAAAACGAATCAAACTGTCAGATAAAATGCTCCATAATATCATGTAATTAAAATATTACAAATTGACTTTTGCTACATTAAGAAAACTAGAGTATTCGAAAACGTTGGCTACAATTTTGAATAAGGAAGTATCATGTAAAGTGGTAGTGCCACGCTGTATACCTTCGGGTTACAGCCGAATGGGCCGGCACGCCCGGGGAAGTACCACTCTCTCACTTAAAATCGGCGTAAAGTGGTGGCTATGCTACCGCGTTTCGTCCGGTAAGTGAGAGTTCCGGAGGCCCAATCCCCCTTCCCCCCAAAACTTGATGGTTGTGCAGAATTTGGTTAAATTACCCCAGGAGGGTACCATCAGCGACAGCGGTGGAGAATCCCTCTCTGGGCATCCATGCTCAGGACGTACACCGCCTGAGCAGGGATGCCCAGGCTGCCCTCCGAATTCTGGGGGGGGCAATTTTGCGCTCGCCACTGTTCGGGGCAAGCGGAGCAGGCATCATAAGGCAACCCCTACCACCCTCGCTGTGGACTTCTGCAACATAAGGGGACTCAACTCCAACCTCAACGCCGTTCACTACCATCTGGAAACGGCGAAGCCGGCCTTGCTCTTTCTAACCGAGACCCAGATATCTTCTCCTGCCGATACGACTTTTCTCTCGTACCCTGGGTACAAATTGGAACATTCTTTTATACCACGAGCTGGGGTATGCGTTTACGTCAGAGATGATATCTGTTCTCGACGCCTCGGCAGCCTTGAAGGACAGGACCTATCGATTATCTGGCTACGTGTAGACTGCGATGATCATCCGCGAATCTATGCGTGCCTTTATAGGTCCCATAGCGGTAATGCCGAAACCGACCGACTGGTTGAGCACGTCCAAATGGCTACAGATTCCGTGCTTCAGCAGATTCCATCCGCAGAGATCATTATTCTGGGTGACTTTAATGCTCACCACGCAGAATGGCTCGGCTCACGCACCACCGATCATGCGGGTAGATCTGTTCTGGACTTCGCTCTAGCATATGATCTGACACAACTGGTCAACTCGCCAACGCGAATACCGGATGTGGAGGATCATACACCTTCCCTGTTGGACCTTCTGCTGACTTCGCATCCGGATGGCTATCAGGTTATCGTCGATCCCCCTCTGGGCTCGTCTGACCACTGTCTCGTCCGGAGTACAGTGCCGGTTGTGCGGTACTCACGGCCTCGCTTTGTTGGGTGCCGCCGAGTATGGCACTACAAGTCAGCAGATTGGGATGGGATGCGGTCTTTTTTTGCATCGTACCCATGGGGGCAGATTTGTTTCTCGCCGGATGATCCGAACGCTGCTGCTGACTCTGTTGCCGATGTGGTGCTTCAGGGTATGGAACTATTCATTCCTTACTCTGCAGTACCCATCGGTGGCAAGTCCCAGCCTTGGTTTGGTCGTTTCTGCAAAACGGCATCACGCAGAAAGTGGGAACGCTATCAAACCTGGGCTAATGCATCTGCGTCTCGTGATGTAAATACCAGCGCATTCAAAAAGGAATATAACTCTGCCTCTAGGTCCCTCAAAAACGTGATTGCTAGGGCGAAGACGGAGTACATTGGCAGAATTGGCGAGAGACTGGTGCGTCTCCCTTCAGGAACACGAGCGTTCTGGTCTCTCGCTAAGGCTGTCTTAGGGAATTTCTGTCAGCCCTCTTTTCCATCTCTGCACAGGGACGGTGAGTCATTGGCCCATACCGCGAAAGAGAAAGCTGATCTTTTAGGCTCTCTCTTCGCGTCGAACTCGACTCTGGATGACCAAGGAAAATCTCCACCAACAATTCCGCGGTGTGATACCACGATGCCGGAAGTTAAATTCCGGCAAAGTGCAGTTCGTAAAGCACTTCTTTCCTTGGACATTCATAAGTCGAGCGGACCCGATGGTATCCCTCCAATCGTGCTACGGACATGTGCTCCCGAGTTGGCACCGGTCTTAACGCGTCTTTTCCGGCAATCCTACACATTAGGCGTCGTCCCGAATTCCTGGAAGACAGCTTTGGTGCATCCGATCCCTAAAAAAGGCAACCGCTCAGACCCGTCCAATTATAGGCCTATAGCCATCACCTCCTTGCTCTCCAAGATAATGGAGTCCCTTATTAACTGCCAGCTCCTGCGGTACCTAGAGGAGAATCAGCTGATTAGTGACCGCCAGTACGGTTTCCGTCGGGGTCGCTCAGCCGGTGATCTCCTAGTTTACCTTACTCATAGGTGGGCTGAAGCAGTTGTGAGCAAGGGGGAGGCATTAGCAGCCAGCTTGGACATAGCGAAGGCCTTTGATCGCGTATGGCACAAAGCGCTTCTTTCGAAGCTTCCTTCCTATGGGCTTCCCGGGAAATTATGCAATTGGATTACCAGCTTTTTGGCAGATCGGAGCATCAAGGTCGTTGTCGACGGTGCATGCTCTGACTTAAAATTCGTCAATGCTGGTGTTCCACAAGGCTGCGTTCTATCACCCACTCTGTTTCTTCTGCATATCAATGATTTGTTGCAAATCGGGAACATTCATTGCTATGCAGACGACAGTACCGTTGACACCTTATACACCGGCCGCGCTAATATTTCTCGGGAAAACGTCGAAGAGAACCGGAACAAACTTGTGTCTGAAATCGAGTCTTCATTAAACGAAGTCTCGAATTGGGGCCGGCTAAATCTAGTCCATTTCAACCCCAAAAAGACGCAAGTTTGCGCGTTAACCGCTAAAAAAACACCATTTGTCGTATCTCCACGATTTGAGAACATTCCGATAGCCGCTACAGGTAGTATCGGAATACTTGGCGTTGATATTTCGAGCCTCGTTCAGTTCCGCGGTCAATTGGAAGGCAAAGCCAAATTGGCTTCAAAAAAGCTGGGCGTGCTCAGCAAGGCGAGACAGTATTTCACGTCGGCCCATCGCCTAAAACTTTACAAGGCGCAAATTCGGCCTCACATGGAGTACTGCTCTCACCTCTGGGCGGGTGCTCCCCAGTACCAGCTCCTTCCATTTGACCGCATCCAACGTAGAGCGGCTCGAGTTATCGACGATCAAGCCCTTTCCGATCTCCTTGATCCTTTGGCTTTGCGTAGAGATGTCGGATCACTCTGCATCTTCTACCGAATTTTTCACGGGGAATGTTCCGAGGAATTGTTCGGATTAATCCCGGCTGCTGAATTTCACCTTCGGACATCTCGTCAAAATTCTAAGTTTCACCCGCACCATCTTGATGTCCGAAAATCCACAACAGCGCGATTTCTTAGACATTTTCTGCCTCGCACAACCACTTTGTGGAACCAGCTTTCGCCGGCGGTTTTTCCGAACCGATACGACATGGGAACCTTCAAGAAAAGAGCCTACTCCTTTCTCAAAGGCCGGCAACGCACCTGCAAGCCCCCTGGTGTTGCAGATCTCCATGGGCGGTGGTAGTCACTTTCCATCAGGTGAGCCTCCTGCTCGTTTGCCACCTATGCCATAAAAAAAAAAAAAAAAAAAAAAAAAAAAAAAAAAAAAAAAAAAAAAAATGTAGTGTGTAATTTAGCAAAAACAGCTCTATTCCTAACAAATTGACACTTGCAACAAACTTAGTTTTTACTTAATTACAATATTTAATAATTAAAATAATGTTACTTGAAATTATTACTACCTTTATAAATTTCTATCAAAATATTTATTTTCATTTCGATCGCTCAATTGATTTCAACAAACAACAACAACAGCTTGTAAATTTCCCACTGCTGGGCAAAGGCCTCCTCTCCCTTAGACAAGAAGGATCGGAACATATTCCACGCTGTTCCAATGCGGTTTGGTGGAATACACACGTGGCAGAATTTCTATGAAATTAAACAGATGCAGGTTTCCTCACGATGTTTTCCTTCACCGCCGAGCACGAGATAAATTATAACACTAATTAAGCACATGGACTTAATGGTGATTGCCTGGGTTTGAATCCGCAATCATCGGTTAATATAACATTCTAAACACTGGGCCACCTTGGCACGATATCTACAAATCTTTTACGTTCAAAACAAATGAGAATACAATTACAAACACTTGTTTTTAAATGTATTCACAACACAACACAACTTACATAATTAATATGTAACATATTTCCCATGTACAGTTTGCATTTGAGTTTATTTATAATATGAGGTAAAAACCCCGCGTGAATACCAGACGACTCGATGCCTTATTTCACAAACCGGTCTTATGTATTCGAGATATGAAATAATAAATAATCATATTTACATAACGCATTCGATCGCTATGTAGTTTTGAAATTTCCAGGTTTTTTTTAATTAAAAATAAAAAAATAAGTAAATCAATTACATAGTTTTTAAAACATTATATAGTTTAAAACACTCGCTTGCCGCCGTCTGTCCCTATCTATGCTTAGATCTTTTAAATTACGCATCGGAACTTGATGCGGTTTTTTAGGAAAGTTGTATATAATACCTAAACAATATAGTAAAGAAACACTGATAATTTTAGAAGTTTCTAATGTGATGTTGTACAAAATCAAATTTTATAGTATATTTAGTACAAGTATTGAACCCGTGCGAATTTTTGCTAGCGACCCGCGCTTGCAAAAATATAATTGCTAATTTATATTATTTTTATGTTATTCATATTTGGTTAACTGGATATTTATAAATATATTTTTACTAATATAATAAAGTTTTGTGTAGAGTTTGTTTTTTGTTTGTACAAGCTTATTTCTGTAACTGCCAGATTAATTTGAAAAAAACATTTCGTATGTGATAGTATATAACGAGAAGTCTATGGGCTATTTTTGACGACTCATGGGGCCATCCCATAAGGTCGTTATACATGAATGTCTCTATAACTGCTCACTTCAAACTGACAAACTGAGTTTGAATGTGCAGCACTAGAACAGTTAGGCTGTAGTTAACTTCTTACTATATCGTCAGAGTAACAAGAATAAATACTTCAAATATGTAGTATTAGGAAATTTTTGAGAGTTTTTTCTTTCGTTTTTTGTGTTTAAATATTTACCAAAAATAAATGCAATGACTCATTTTTCGAATAAAATAATGTTATTCCCCTGTATTTAGAAATAGAACATTAATTCAACTTTAAAAATATGATAAGAATTAATTATTCACATATAAAATTGTAATTGTGCAATTATTTCAGTTAGTCATCGACTTAATCATAACTTCTTAGTAAAATCCAAACTGTTCAGAAAACAAAATAACTATGTCCTAAAAATTATAATTGACCTGAATTATTAATTACCTAATATTACTACTCTTTTCTTTTTTTTATGGTATAGATTGTCGGATGAATATATGGGCCACCTGATGGTAGGTGGTCACCATCACCCATAGACAACGACGCTGTAAGAAATATAAACCATTCCTTACATCGTCAATGTGCCACCAACCTTGGGAACTAAGATGTTATGTCCCTTGTGCCTGTTGTTACACTGGCTCACTCACCCTACAAACCGGAATACAACAATACTGAGTACTGTTATTTGGCGGTAGAATATAATGTTGTCTTAAATTTTCGCGATTATTACACATTTAAATAAAACTAATTATAACGGATGAAATGTCATCTTAGTCTACCCGTGACCACGAACACTGCAAAGTGCTCGAAACGTCGGGATGTTTAAAAATAATTAATATACGCGATTCATCCGTTATAATTAGTTTTATTTAAATGGCGGTAGAATAACTGATGAGTGGGTGGTACCTACCCAGACGGGCTTGCACAAGGCCCTGCCACCAAGAAACTATATTTTAAAGTTCGAAAAATTAGTATTATTTTGACAGTTACACTTTGGTGTTTTGTGCGATGAAGCAATATTTCAAGTTTAAATTCAAATGCACACCGCCTTCTAGAACACGTTTCAATTTTGAATATTTCAAACATTTCATTTCTGCCACATGTATATAGCTGAACGGGTTCTTACGAAGTTTGAAATGTATACAAAAAAATAACAGTGACGAACGGTTATACATTCATGTATCATTACAATTTGAGTAACTGCCGTGACGTGTCGCAATTAAATTAAAAAAATATTTTTTTCATCATAATTTCCTCGTACGCTCATGTGACACGTCACTGTTGCGAATAAAAATACTTAGAATAAAGTTCAATGAAAGAATTTAATCACATTCTTTGCTCTTTAGCTTTTAGTTGTACCAACAGGGCACAGATTATTTCGTCAGTCATATGAAAGATTGATTAGTAAATTCGAGTGAACTAAATCAATTAAATTTTGAAAATAAACAAACTAGTAGTAATTTTCTTCGTCAATCCTTAACCTAGAACAACACTAATAAGGTAAATTATTAAGAATTTTCAATTCTAAAGTATCCATAATAAGACATGAAAGTCAGTTGGTCTATAATAAAAAAAAAAGTTTCACTAAAAATCAGTGTCTAACCAACTGCATAGGTAATAATGTAATAAAAAAAAATTATGCATTCACGGGTAGGACACCTAATACTCCTGCAGTGTTATTTTCATCGATATTAAAAAGTATTTAAAATATAAGTTCGTATTGATCGAGGGAGAAATCCTGCTAAAAATCTAGACAACATTTTACGCGGTCATCATATTTTGTACAATAAATACTTTGTAATTTATTTTCATTATGTAGTTAAAAATCTTTAATTTTAATATTTTATATTTATTTTCCATACATTTATAAATTATCAAAAGAGAATAATGAATGATTTTACAGAAACTAATTCTGAAATTATTTACAATAATAATTAAATAAATAAAGCCTTCAATTAATCACTTTCCGAAGTATATCTGTAAATACAAATAGTAATGATGAAAATTTATCGCAGGCAACGGAAGCTCATTAATAATTATAATTATGATACCCCGGTACTACGTACTAATGAAAAAGTAGGTCTTTGAATTTTTTGAAAAAACGACTCGACTTTTCACTAGTTTTTATTAAAACTCAACTCTTGAGACTAAAATCTGAGATCTAAAAACTGAAGACTCATTTTTCTAGCCTAGTCGAAATGTTTTAATTCTAAGTCATTACTTTAAAAGCTTCAAGTAATGACTTAGCAGTAGTACCGATACATATTGATCAGCTCTGTTCAGTCAAAATGATTTATTAGAATTGTTTGTTAAGGCTTTTGGCCTATACAATAATAGGTATGGTACTCTGTAGTTATGACCTGAAGAATGAGTGGTGGTGAGAAACTGGGAACTTGGGAGGAGCCTATTTTCTTGTTGGTAGAGATTTCTGCCCAGATAAGATCTGGGTTATCCACTCATCAGATATTCTACCGTTAAGCTTAGTATTGCTGTGTTCCAGTATTAAGAGTGAACTAGTGTAACACACTCAAATACCTTGGTACCAAGGCTGGTGCATTGTGGTGCGTCAGGAGGCCATTTTTCCCCCCCTTATGTATATTAAAAAAATGGTTAGTAATTTGCTGATGTTAAGACTCGTTGCTTGAGGCTGCTTGTTGTTTCATTTGTTTCCTCGGGATTACATAAGTTTATTGGTATTACTATTATTTTTATTTTTTATATAATCATAACATATTTAATGTGATGATCGCCTCCAGGCTATATATATGTACAATATATCTAATATATTCACCGGTTCTTCTCAGGTCAGTGGTGTTCATTTCCGTGCCGGTGCGTGGTAGATTTTTGACTATCGATTTAAGCATATAACACTTCTATAATAAATGAAGATTTTTGACTTTGACTTAAATACTATTATAATAAAAAAATATTTTAAAACGACTTTTTGTTCATCCAACTCAATATTGCAAAACTATTATTAATTGTGATTATGTAAATAA
This sequence comes from Vanessa cardui, assembly GCF_905220365.1. NCBI lineage: Eukaryota > Metazoa > Arthropoda > Insecta > Lepidoptera > Nymphalidae > Vanessa > Vanessa cardui. Next base: position 12,793,618 of record NC_061132.1, on the reverse strand, counting down.
TTTACATTAGCGTAAAATGACGTTACAATAAACATTTTCCTTGAATGTAACGTTTTCGATATAATTTTATTAATGAACGTGGAATTTTCTTCGACCAGTGGAATATCGGCGCAGACGGGATGGCGAGATCAGAGCTATTTGTTTAATAGCAACGTATCATTTCTTGAATTTAGTAACCGAACGTTAAGAAACTATTTTATAATTTTGAATTTAACCACCTTGAATACGATTTTGAAAATTTAAGGTTGAATTTTAGTGCAATATGTTTTGTGATTGAGCTGAGATGGCCCAGTGCTCGGCGGTGAAGGAAAACATCGTGAGAAAACCTGCATGTGTTTAATTTCATCGAAATCCTGCCACATGTGCATTCCACCAACCCGCATTGGAACAGCGTGATGGAATATGTTCCAAAACCTCTCCTTAATGGAAAAGGAGGCCTTAACCCAGCAGTGGGAAATTTACATGTTGTTACTTTACTTTATGTTTTGTGATTCAACGTTCAAAATCAAAATATACTTTATTCAAGTAGGCTTTTACAAAGACTTTTGAATCGTCATTTAACAAACTATATAAAGTGTAGCGGTTCGGAATATAGATTCTACTGAGAACCGGCAAGAAATTCAGAAGTTACTATTTATGAGCATTAAAAAATTAAGTTATTTTAGTTAAATACGTATCCGTATATATGTACATCTTGTCTGGAAATAAACAAGTATTAGCTCCACGCTTTTTTATCGTTTCTATAATCTTGTATTGAATAGTATGCCTTGTTTACTTTAAAAAATGCTTGGTGGTGTAATTCATCTGGGGGCACGGCAGTGCCCCCACCAAGTCGAGCAAAAAAGCAGCACGGCCGTACCATCCTTTTCTCGAAGCAATTCAGGCCATTTTCGACCCCCTGTAACTTCGTTGTGGATAAAACTAGAAGACTGAATTTTTAGTAACCATGCAAGCATTGTAAAGACACGGTATATTTCAAATTTCATTCAATTTGAACCAGTAGTTTAAGAATTATAACGGGCCAAATTTCTTAATTTTGTCACTCACTCACTGACTGACTCACCGATCATCAAAATTCTAAGGCACTTCTAGCAGACCTAGAAGCTTCAAATTTGGAATATAAGTAGTGTTTGGTGTCTGAACCAATAAAACTAAAATAATTAACAAAATGATAAAATAAAAAAATAAATTACAAATTCAAAGGAAGATTATTTATTATATTATTATAATAACAATATAATAAATTTATTGTATCAATAAGCTTTCGAAATTATTGTTAATTGTGTAATTACGTTCTCAACTAGTGCACACAGATCATTACAAGACCAGACTAATCTATGACCACGTTTCTTTACATTTCCAAAGACCGCTTTTCCTGTATTTATTTATTATTTTTTAATTTATTTTATAATATTATTAAATATTTGGATATCATTATTTTTAATAATAAAATTAATATTATTAATAATAATATACATATTAATATTTTAGTGTATTAATTAAATAAAATATGGATATCGGTTCTGCAGTATTCACAACCGGTCAAGCTTACGTGGCACTTTCGAGAGTTACAAGTCTGGGCGGTTTACATCTAATTAACATCAACTTTGGAAGTGTTAAAGCGCAGGAATCCTCAATTTGTGAATACAACAGACTAAGAAGTATTTACCGTCCAGATTTGTCAAAAATTTTAACATCAAGGCCTCACAGAAAAACACACAGAGACAGGGAGTGGAGCTCTTAGAAAAACTGTAGCTGAAGCTCAAGAAGTAGTACCGGAAAAGAGAAAACGGAAGGCTACCTACAAAAATAAGAAAAGTTAATAAGTCAGAGAGAGGGCTTTAAGAAAATTCGTTGGTGGTAGATATAAGTAGAAGGTACCGAAAAGAAAAAAGTAGAACTGTCTACAAAATACAAAAAAAATGAGATCCCATCAAAAACAATACTTGTCAAAAAAACTAAATACTTTAATTAACACGTGTTTTCATGCGATGGCCAAGTCAATATATGGACCACGATCGTGGTCTTAGGGAGTGGACGTATTAAGACAGGAAGTCGCTTAAGTATTACAAGTATTAGGATAAGACTTGGTATTACATGGATCTCACAACTTTTTATCGCAGAACAACTGAGTTGCGAGACTTGGTTTTTTTGACAAGTATTGTTTTTGATGGGATCTAGTATTCTGGCTGACATATCACTGCGGTTGTGTTTGTTGTACAGTAACAATTTATAATTATTTTATAAGTTTATATAAATTAATAGCTCTTATGTAAATACAAATTTTCTTTAAAAAAATCTAGTATAATTTCCGAGTAAAGAAGAATGTTTTTTTACAGTACATATGCAAAGAAGGCGGTCCAATCTTTTTAAAAGTTATAAAAGTTAGATTATATAAATTGAAAATTCAATTATATATTTAAAAAATAAACGAACGATATAGATAGATATTATTAAATATTATATCATTCTGTAGATCTATTTCCATAAATGACAATGCAAGATTCAGTCCCCCATTTTTTCCTTTTGACTTCAGTACTGTCCTAAGCCGAGGGCTGATCTCACTGAGGGCTTTCTTAGGACCCTTACAACGTTCCTGAGCCTTTAAGTGTGCTTAAGTAGCATTGCTTGCCTGTCCATCATTAAGGTCAACCTCGTAACGACTTTGAAAAAAATCAACTTCGTTTTATTAATTTACAACAATACTGTTGAAGATACTCAACAAAATGGGATATATTTTATTTAATGTTGTCACGTAAAATAATAATCGCTAACAGCTGTTGTTTATTCAGACTATAAAAAGAAAAAGATACCTACTTAAACTAAATAACATTATAATGGTGTGTTCAAGTGATTTATATCTTCTTTATTATTATTATTTACACAGTATACAATAAATCTCTTACTGCTGTCTGTGAGCATGTAGCTTAGATCTTTAAAATTACACAACGGATTTTCTTGCGATTTTATCAGTTTGATTCAAGAAGAAGGATTATACGCATCATACATGCAAAATATAATAGACACTGATTATTTTACAGTTGTGATCTGCTCTATTATTATTGATTTATGTAATATCTAATCGAGTTTATGAACGAATGAAGTTAATGATTATAAGACATAGGAATTCAAAATATGTTGGTGTTTTAAAAATAGAACAATGACAGGGTTTTCCCTATTCGTTTCTCATAAAATACAAACATTGATATGCTTACATTTGATAGCTTACCTTAATCATACAATTATATGTATGTCACTATGGCATGGAAAAAATAGCTCCAAAAGTGAGGTTATTCGACAAATAATCAAGCCTGTAGTGAAAACCACGATCGCTGTCGAGTCGGAAGCGATAGGAAGAAAAAGTTGTGAAGATTGTCTTGCCACTGAAGAATTGAGATAAAATTTAGTACAAGATCCTGCGACCATTGTAAGCAAGCATAAACAACGGTTAATCTATCATCCCAACGACCTCGCTCGCCAATTCCTCATGGACCGATATGTGAGATTACTAAAACGTCATCATATCCCAGAGTTAGAAGACCGGCATAGCTCAGAGCAACAGATAAATGGGATGCCACTGCAAGACAGCATCATAAAACATTTGCTCATAACTTAAGGCTTCATTGAAAATACATGCTCTATCAAAAATAATAAATATGTCACAGATTCAAAGATTTTCACATTTCCTACAAAAATATAAAAGGGACGCACTTAACATATTAACTTCGTAAGATATTTACGCACGACACGACACGACAGACTAACGTTCGCCCTTAAATATAAATACTTGGGAATTTACTCAGCGATCTAATAAAATATTTCGGTTGAAAAATGGATGTCCTCCTATTTTCTGTTCTAGTCCACCTTCTAAATACGGCATTGGATGATTTGATAATGCGAGTTTTCACACAAACTTTATGAACATTGCGAAAATATATATAACAAGCTGTGCCCGCGACCTTGTACGCGTTTGAATTTAACAAAAATAATGTTATTATAGCCTAAGTTACTCCTTATTATATCAGTTATCTACCAGTGAAAGTGCAAAAATCGGTCCAACCGTTCCAGAGATTAGCCGGGACAAACAGACAGACAGACAAAAATTGTAAAACAATGTTATTTTGGTATATGTACCGTGTATACTAACATATGCATTGAATATAAAGGGCTATTTCAATATTACAAACAGACACTCCAATTTTATTATATGTATATTACAAAAATCTAATAAATTACAATAGAGATATTGCAAATAAAACTTGGTGAGGTTCATTTGTAAACATCTCTTGTCATCTGGTAACCAGACTTCAGGAAAGCATCGTAACGATCTCTTATGCTGTCATACCCGCTCTCTGCTGCCACTCTTATCTCCTTTTCCTATAAATTATTATCATTATCAACATTAGAGTATATTTTTGTTTAGTATAATATTTTTTGTTACTCTTTAATTAAAGCGTCAGAGCGCCGTGGTGTACGGGTCTCCAATCCATGTATAAAGAAGCAGCATCCTGATCCTTAGGCTATTGTCGTCCCTTCTCCTAACACAAGTGATAATAAGAAAAGAATAAATAAATATGAATATTCTTGTTCTTTAATTAATTACGAGAATTGATACAATTCTACAAAAAAAAATTTAAATAATTGTTGTATTATTTATTGTCCCTTAACATCCATTTTTATACAAATAACATTTATTAAATTATAAGTCAGTGGATTATTAAAAAATATGACATCAAAATCTAACTTACAGAATTTACCCATGTATAAAATTACTTAGTGGTAATTCCAATAAAACGTGTACCATTTTTGTAACAACTTGTAGACTAGGAAATACATTTGCATATTTAATTAAGTAGTCGTATTATATGACTATAAAATGAGACAAATATATACCTATATATATGCCAGTTATAGTGATTAAAAAACTATTATATATAAGTAATGATAATTATATACAATTACTATATTGTCTATAGAATGTAATAAATAACTTATCCACGGACTCGCAAGAAACCCGACTGGGTAGGTTAGGCATAAAATGGATAGGAGGCGTAGAATACTAAAAAAATAAAAAATCAAAGATTATATGCAGAGAAAGGCACGGGGATCGTATATGTCATTCACGGTATCAGAAATTGTCAATAAAAAAAATTGTGTCCCGGTGTAGCGCACACAAGTGCAAGAAATATTTATGTAGTTAAATTTATACTATAATTATGTGTATATTTAATAAATTCATATTTGTTTTTTACCCGTTTTTTTTTAAATAAGAGTTATCAATTTCAGAACTGCATTCGTATGACTTTATTCTTTTTAAACAAGTACAAGATTCCCGCGCAAATTTAGAAATAATAGAAAAAATACGGACACTCATGTAATGTGAATAGATTTTTTGTCAATTGGATTTTATTTCAACCTCAGTATTGTAAGGTTCGTAGACATATAATAAATATAAAAAAAAATATTCTGTATACTGGTGTATTTATTAAAGCTAAGTATATTTGTATATCTATGCCTGTAAAATTGAGTATGAAAACAGAATGAAATTGGTCAGGATTAGTAATATAATATACTAAGTACAAACAATAATATTAATATTTATTTGATAAAATTGTTGACGCTTGTTTCTCAGAAATCTATTGAATTTCCTAGTGTTGGGTTATTTACGTAGCATCTGTCATATAAATAAATATGGTAACGTTAAATATATACATTGTATGAATGAACTATAAATACATAATGACGTAATTTAATAATATTACAATGAACTTATCTGAGTAAATAAGAACTGTAATATTCTATATAACTCTACATTATTTAGTTTATTACAGATTTTCTTCTTTGTAAGGCTTATAGGAAAAACAAATCCGGAACGATGACACTCGGATCTGAGAATAACCGGCGAAAGAAACTCAATGATTATTTAATTTTATAGCCATGCAAAGGAGATATAATGCTTGATGCGTTATACAGACGATAAGAAGCGTGGAATTAATACTAGTTGACTCCCAAGCAGGATACATTACATACAAAATTTAATTGACATAACTGTATTTTTAAATGTTGAAAAAGATGAAATTTATAATTATACTGAGTTTATTGGCGGTTTCGCTCGGTAGGATCTACTTTCCGAACCGGTGGTAGCTTCACCTAATAAAGTTGTTAAATGTCGATTCAAAAGTGCTTGTAAAAGATTACTTGAATAAAGTATATTTTGATATGATTTGATTTGCAAGTATTTTCATCATTGTTTTAAAAAATCATTATCATATAGGTTGAGTAAGAACGCAAATGGTTCAGTTAACAGAAGATACACCCGTTTCTTGACCGAATATTGTTGGTTCAAAACCGAACTAGTACCACTGAGATTTATTCTATTTATCCTGTTTATAACTTATAAGGAAAAGGAAAACATCGGTAGAAAATCTGTATTTTGTGTCGAATTAAATTCTGCGTCACGTGAATTCAATAACATATCTTTTCCTCGAGAGGAAATGGGATGTTTGATCATCATTGGGACATTAGCAGGATGTTTATTTACTATACGCATATAAATGTAAATTTATCTCCTTTTTCCATAAGTGTATTTAAAGTTAGATACCTAATATTAACGATTAATCACATCAGAGTTGAATTCTTTGATTAAACGTAAGTGCACGGATAATAAGGAGTCGTAAGGAAGCGGCACTAAAGATCACAGAGATACTCGTTTAAGATTTGCGCGTGAATATTTTAATTGGACTGAAGAGTAATGGACCTCCAAATTGTTGAATGGAGGATATGTTTGGATGACGCAGATGGTCCTTGAAGATTGGATGACGTAGGGAGAGATATGCCCCAAAAATGTATTGGGGAACATGTTCGTTTTAAAGATTCGTGTATGGTGTGGAGTGACATTTCGGTGATCTGGCGAATTGAACTTGTGGATTTGGCACAACGTGATATAGCAAAATTTCTGTAAGCTCATCTGGTACCTTATATGGGGTTACATGACATAGGCGAAATAAATGTAATCCAGTATAATGCCTGACCCTAGGCTGTTGCACAAGTTCAACAGTATTTCCAAGAAGTTGAGATAGTTAATCCCATTGATCATATTTGGGACAGCTTAAAAAGCTATGAATGAGAAATCCTGTGCTCACGATAGTTTCATAAATATCGACCGAAATTTGTATGACCATTTGACAACAATAACCCGTAAAAACCAATATTTCTATAAGCCAAGTAAAAACTTTTTGTTACGTTATTTGTTTTTGTTTAAAAAAATGTGAATAATCCTTTTCAGTATACAAACATATACTTAACGAAATGATACTACGCTGTCATGAATTTAACGAACCCACCTATAGATTTTAATTTATATTTGGTAATAAATTTGATATATGTTTCTCTTTTTATCTGGAATATTGATGTAGCTCATGAGCCCGTCAGTGTATACATACTATGTCACACGTGTACAGTCGGGGTAAGAAAAGGTTCGTCACCTTAGGATTTATTTTCGTGTGCTCGGTATGAGTGATAATGTGCTTTACCGATCGAGAATGACATATTGCGTCGCAATGATTTGATGTTTAGATTCAAATGGTACTAAGAGTTTAAGACCTGATAAAGGAATGAATTTGAAAACTGACGAAGGTTTTTTTACTCTGACTGTACAATTGTAGTTTACTTTTAAGTATTCATGTTATTAATATATTGACTTTATTAATATGTTAACATTTCTTACCAACGTACCCTTCCATAAACCCAAAATAGGGGAGTACCGTTATAAGAAACCAAAATAAATCCCCGAACAATGTGATTTAACATAATAATGACTAATTAAAAGTGTTACCTATTTATAGACTAAGACTAAAACTTCTATGAAAAATTCCCCGCTATGAATACATTGACCAATTAAATAGGTGACCATGTATTATGACACAAGAATACATAATTGATGCTTGGCTAGTTTTTAGTGTTAATTTGAAGTGATTGTAAGTGCACAGCACGACTACCTTTTTTATTTACTTGGTGCTAGGGCTTTGTGCTAGCCCATCTGGGTAGGTACCACCCACTCATCAGTTATTTTTCCGCCAAATAATAGTACTCAGTATTGTTGTGTTCCGGTTTGAAGGGTGAGGGAACCAGTGTAACTACAGGCACAAGGGACATAACATCTCAGTTCCCAAGGTTGGTGGCACATTGACGACGTAAGGAATAATTAATATTTCTTACGGCTTCATTGTCTCGGGGATCACTTACAAACAGGTGGCCCATATGCTCGTCCGCCAACCTATACCATAAAAAAGAACTAATAATAATAACAGCTATATACAAATATCAAAATCAGACGATATTGGAAATGGAAGTGTAATCATTGACATTCGTAATATATTTATTCGATAATCACACTTTTCGGCTGCACTGTGTTCTTCTCAAACTGTCGTTGCCAGTTAATAAATCCTAATTAAACTATTTGATATATGTATATTTCTATTTAAACTATATTTAAGGCTTATTATTTTGTCAGGAGAGGGGACGGCAATAGCTCAATTAGTAAGAATCGATCCTGCGACTTTTTACGTCTTTAGGTGGCCCGTAAACCATTGCTCTATTGAAGCTTATAGATACCGCACAAATCATTACCTCGTGGAACGGTGGCAAGAATACTGACAGTATTTCTACGTTGTATCGCTATTCTGATCCCAGAGGAGAAAAAACGCTCCAGCTCTGCTATCATCAGAGATGTCAATGACTTTTAATAAGGGTTTTTTTTCCCTATTACTTAAAGTTCCAAAAATGTCAACTTGCAAACACTTGGATCTTTTTACACAAATACTGTTATAATATATTAATACTAGTTGTCGCCCGCGGTTTCGCACGCGTTTTAAGGGGGTTGTTAAGTGTTAGGCAAAAAACGTAGCCTATGTCCTTCCCTGAAGATCAAGTTTCCCTAACACCAAATTTCATCAAATTCATTTCATTGGCTTTGTCTTGAAAGACAAACAGACAGACAGAGTTACTTTCAAAATTATATTATTAATATAGATTATTTATTGTTATATTCTCTGTGTATTGTTAATTCATATTTATACACATTATTTATTTTATTCAAATTTAAAAAAAAGTAAAATTTAAAATGAAAAAGACTACACTGCCTTGGAAAGGATACGTTCAATTTATGTACACAGATTAATTATTTCCGTGTAAATCTTTATATGTAAGCGCGATAAAAGATGTTATCCGATTCATTCGAAATTTAAAATTACTTGAGACGTTCAGTCTAGACGCCATATGGGTAATTTGCATCTCATATATGGGGATGCATGTATTTATAAAAGATTCAAAACACGTGTATGCACTATCACATGTGTTAAATCAATTTCAAGCACATGTGGAAGTTGGTTTTCCCCGAGTACATAAACAAAAATATTAAAGACGTTATTTTAACATACAAACAATGACAACAGAAAGTTGATATGTAAACGAACTGCAGTTCATCGTCTTAATTTAATTAATATAAATAATCATATAATTTAATTAATACAAGCACAAATACATTCCATTATATTATTTTAGTTTATTATTGATTTGCCTAGTCCATGTCACTTTCTAAACATATATTTAAATAAAATACAATTACATTAATAAGGAGCTGAGATGGCCCAGTGGTTAGAACGCGTGCATCTTAACCGATGATTGCGGGCTCAAACCCAGGCAAGCACCGCTGATTCATGTGCTTAATTTGTCTTTATAATTCATCTCATGCTCAGCGGTGAAGGAAAACATCGCGAGGAAACCTGCATGTGACAAATTTCATAGAAATTCTGCCACATGTATATTCCACCAACCCGCATTGAAAGAGCGTGGTGAAATATGTTCCAAACCTTCTCCTCAAAGGGAGAGGAGGCCTTTAGCCCAGTAGTGGGAATTTACAGGCTGTTGTTGTTTTTGTTGAATTAATACATATAATAAATATAAATAAAATTGGAGTGTCTGTTTGTAACATTAAAATAACCGATTGTTACTAAATGCATATGTATGTTTGCATGGTACATATACCCAAATAGCATTTCTTTCATTTTTAGTCTTGTTGTCTATTTGTTCTGGCTAATATCTGAGAGGGCTGGACCGATTTTGAGTTTCAGTGTCAGTGTAATAAGGAGTAACTTAGGCTCAAATAGCACATTCCTGACTTTTCATGACTAAAACGCGTACCAAGTCGCGGGCACAGCTAGTTAGTCTAGTCAGTATATAAGAACTCTGAAAATATATTATATATTAATAGCGTAAGCGGATTTTTGTACCAGTGATTATGGACGAGAGCTGTATGTAGAAGATCAGTTACGGTCTTATTTTAAAGAGGTCCGTCCCAGCTAGATATGCAGACAGTTAATGTTATTTACTCGAGCTCGGCCGTAAAGAAAAACATTGTTAGGTAACCTGCATGTTCCTAATTTCAACAAAATTTTGCCACATGAGACTCCATTAATCGCATTGGAGAAGCGTGGAATATACTCTAACCTTCTCAAATGAGAGGAGGCCTAAGCCCAGACATGGGAAATTTACAGTTTGTTACTGTAATCACGATTATATAACAAAATGAAATATAACAAAATGAAATACTATTGATATTGTACCTACTACATAGGTATCTGATAAGATTATATTTTAAAACGTGCAGTTCTGAATATTTAAAGGTATTGCTGTCTTTATTTGGTAAGCCCTTAACTTACTGTGGGCATTTCCCTTTGAACGTATTTGATTCACCGAAGCGAATCATCGTCGAGACATACCAATGACATGACATATGATGACAATTCAATCTTTCCAATTTCAACAAATCGATATTTGTTGCTCTAGGTTAAGGATTAACAATTAAATTACTACTACTATGCTAGTCTTCAAAATTTAATTGAGTTTGTTTCCTCAACTGTTCCGATCAATCTCTTTCGTGTCTTCTCCATCCTACGTGACATTGGCGAAATAATCTGTGCCCTGTCGGCACAACTAAGAGCCATTAAACCAAGAATTAAATTGAACAAATCGATATTTTTTAATTACACATAGTTTTTGAAAAGTAATTAGTAAGTAGTTTTGACACTCATAAATTAAATTATTTCTTAGAATATTCTTTTTTTATTTTATATTTAGCTAGCTCTTTTTAATGGCTTAGCTTTGATTCGTATAATCTATTAATATTTGCCACGATGAATAGATAACGTTCATCGTATATTTTACCACCGAGCAGCTTTAGGTACATTAAATGTTTGTATTACAGTTTAAAAGGCCAGTGTTAAAAACGGTAGTCATAGAAACTTAATGTCTGAAGTTGATGGTTAGTTATGTATGGTATGATTAATATTTCTTAATTCACTAATATATTGTAAGCCTATAAAGTATTTTAAATATAATATTTATAAATAATCATTAAAGGTTATATAACTTCTAGCTGTTGAGCTATATTCAGTCACAGAATTATAAGAATGTAATGAATACTTTTTGGTTTCACATTTTTATAAATAAAAGTAAAAATAGAATATTATTATGGGAACATGTACATGGGAATTGTTAATCTGCCTTTAAATACGGAAGATAATGGATGATTGCAAAGAGAACTATAAAAATAAATATTGTAAACCATATTAAATATGGTTAATTATTTGATGTTCCTGTTTATCTGAAGCTGGGTCTACAATATATAGGTGTCCACTTACCATCAAGTGCTCATGTTTACCATCAACATTACATTGCCCAGTAATAAGTCAATTAAAACCTTTTCTGTATTTGATGACACACTTTACAAAAATCAAATGTGATCCTGTACTATTCGAATTTTTAAGCGTTTTTATATTTTTTAATGATTGATAAATAATACAAAAGAGTTCGTTTGTTATTGTTTATTTGTATATACAACCGATGTACCTAATATTTGTGGTTTTTACTATAATTCGATGCATCACCGGCAGATGTTGTGACAGGAATCGTGTATTTTCCCAGAGAAGCGAGTCCATTTGCCTGAAATAAACAATTATATCGATAACATTTCTTTGAATTCATGTGAATGTTTTTGTTTAGTCTTTATTCTTCGCAAAACAATGAAACGGAGAGCCACAAAACAAAAAGAAGAAGTATTAAACATTTAAATTTTGGTATAATTGTTACAATTGATTCATTATTCTTGTTTATTTACTGTTTATATTATATAACATATGAATAGTGTAATCCGATTTTTTCCAGTGATTATAGGATAATAGCTCCACATAAAAAATCGTTTACGTTATCATTTTAAAGTGCCCCAGACGCAGAAATGCAGGGAAATATAGAAAATTCTTGGTTGCAATTTACTAAACTGTTTAGATTTATCAAAAAAAATATACATAGAAAAGTTATTGGTTAGTAAAGAGCGGTGCCACGACTGTATAAGAAAAAAACGCAAACAAATTTAAAGTAAATTATTTTCCATAAACTTTCAACTCTAACTGAACCAATGTTTACTATTTGTTATTAAAAATTAAATTTAAAAGAGGAGACCCACTAGTATACTGATTATTACTACAGAGTCCCCCGGCATAAACCGTTTCCTTATAATTCTGGTTAGTCAAATATAACTATATACTCTTCTTAAGAGAAATAGGCTTCTTTTATTTGTACAACTCCTACCGAGCCCAAAAGGAGAACGTAGGCCCGGGTGACAACTTCTTATCAAAAAAAATGTCCATCCTCCTGCCCTTTTCCCAATTTTATTTGGGGTCGGCGCAGCATGTCTTGTCCTTCCATACTTCTCTGTCAGACGTCATCTCACAAGTAACATTCTTTCTAACCATATCGTCTTTCACACAGTCCATCCATCGTTTTCTTGGTCGTCCTCTACCTCTATATCCATCCACATTCATACTCAAGGCCTTCCTCACAATATGTACCTCATTCCTCCGCATTACATACCATGATAGCCGCCTTCCATATAACCTCTCGGCTATCGGTGTCACTTTCAAACTTCCTCTTATGTACTCATTCCTTACTCTATCCATTCGCGTAACACCACACATTCCTCTCAGCATTCTCATCTCCACAACATGCAATTGTCTTTCAGTCGTCCCTTTTGTAGCCCAACCCTCAGATCCATATAGGACAGCAGGTCTGATCATGGTTTTATAGATCTTCCCCTTAAGTTTAAGGGGAATACGGGGGTCACAAATTGTTCCCGTAACCTGCCGCCATTTCATCCATCCTGTGTTAATCCTGTGATATATATATAGACAATTTCACTTTCTTTTACTTTGACCTATTTTGGTCTGCTAGTTTCGTGACTCCCAGCTCCAATTTCAAAGGCATTCTAATATGCTAATAGGCGATTTAATATTCCTTCCAAAAATGCAGCAACGTTTTAAATTGATTTTTTCGCTTCCCTTTCATTGAAACAAACATTCATGAATATTCACATTTCGATTTTTAAATTGATCGACGAAAATTCGTATAAATAAATATAAATATTGGACAATATCACATACATTACTCTGATCCCAATGTAAGCAGCTAAAGCACTTGTGTTATGGAAAATCAGAAGTAACGACGGTACCACAAACACCCAACCCAAGACCACATAGAAAACTAATAAACTTTTTCTACGTCGGCTCAGTCGGGAATCGAACTTGGAGTGACGTACCCATGACAACCGATATAAATGCTACTCGATCACGGAGGTCATCAAAAGTTTGGACTCAAATGGTATCATAGGTAACCAAAATCAAATAAATAACAGTTCCTATATTTTCAATAGAATACAAAAATAATTCACATAATCTACCAAATTCGTAATTTCCATTGTTTATAAATAATTACTGTTTGTTTGTTTGTCTGTTGAGCTCATCATACTATTGTCAATAGCACATGGCGCTGTTAATTTTATTTGTTTGACTAATTTCACGTAATATCGATAATGGAATACGTTATCAATGCAACAGTTGATTCTGATCGAGAATTTCGTTTGTCCGATAGATTTTGAAATAATCGCATAATTTTCACTTTAATGTACACCTGTAAATTTCCCACAGCTGGGCTATGGCCTCCTCTCCCTTTGAGGAGATGGTTCGAAACATATTCCACCACGCTGTTCCAATGTGGATTGGTGGAATACACATGTGGCAGAATACACATGCAGGTTTCATCACGATGCTTTTCCTTTACCGCCGAACATTGTGGATAAATCTACCAGGAGAACATAAAGTCTTTGGGAGTATACGTGTATTTAAGTTACCTTAGCTCTCTTTAATAGCTCTTGTTGTGCCTTTTTAACATTCGCGTCCTTTCCAGCCCAAGTCTTCCACACAGATGCTTGGAGAGCCCTCCCGTAACTAAAGGTGAGGGTCCAGGGTTTCTTCATATCCACTTGATTAATTGCATTCAGATTTAACGTAGCCTCTTCTTCGGATTGACCACCAGATAGGAATGCTATACCTAAATAATTAAAGGGTAAGGGTATTTTATTAATTTACTTGCTGACCGTCTCGGCGTCGCACGGTTAGAAAAATAATTACCATACAAAAGGGATGTAAGGGGGCGCAAACTACACCTTAGTGCCCCAAGCCAACCTCACCTGCCCGTGGTGCATCCTGCCGACCAGCAAACGAGGCTCTGGCGACCGACTGATGGCGGTATAACCATCAACATAATAGGCGTAGCTAAATACCACAGGCCGGTGACGGGCAGCAGCGTCACCGGTGCGAGAAGCTACGCCCTGCGATCGCCAACCCGCCTGCCCAGCGTGGCAGAGCCCAGAGCTGGCTGATTCTTCTATGCGTATCGGCCTACGGATGAACTTGGATAAAACCAAGGTCATGTTCAATGAACATGTTCTACCGAAACCGACTACGATACACGGTACCGTTCTCGAAGTTGTTCAAAAATATGTCTACCTCGGGCAGACTCTGCGATTAGGTAGAAACAACCTTGAGGACGAGGTGAATAGAAGAATTCAGCTGGGTTGGGCAGCGTTTGGGAAGTTACGTCGAATCCTAACATCGTCGATCCCACAGTGCCTTAAGACGAAAGTCTTCAATCAGTGCGTCCTACCCGTCATGACATACGGAGCCGAAACGTGGACACTCACGAAAAGGCTGGTCCACCAACTTAAAGTCGCTCAGCGTGCTATGGAAAGGGCTATGCTCGGCGTCTCTTTGAGGGATCGCATCAGAAATGAGGTTATCCGTCAAAGAACCAAAGTCATCGACATAGCCCACCGGATTAGTAAGCTGAAGTGGCAGTGGGCTGGTCATATTTGTCGTAGAACCGACAACCGTTGGGGAAAACGTGTTCTAGAGTGGAGACCGCGTCTCGGCAAACGTAGTGTAGGACGTCCTCAGGCACGGTGGAGTGACGATATACGCAAGGCGGCAGGCAGGAGCTGGATGCGAGTAGCCGGAGAAAGACCACAGTGGCGTGCACTGGGAGAGGCCTATGTCCAACAGTGGACAAAAATAGGCTGTTGATGATGATGATGATGATACAAAATTTTAAATCTAGAATGGTTTGGACCGGAACCTTCGCGGCTGCATGCAGAATAATCTAATAACTAAATTATTCCAATCGTATGCAATGATTATGAGTCAGTGTAATTACTGACAACCTTTAGCTGCGTTGTACAGCTGTTAGGGACTATATACTTTTATAACATTACGTTTATTGTACTTTGATGGCATTTTCAATGGATTTATGTGTACCTGGTACAGCAGCCGGAACTGTCCTCAACAATGCAGTGACTGTAGCTGATGCAATTTCTCCTAAGCTGCTTCGTTTTGAGCATTGTTGACCAGGAGTTACCTGAAAAAATATTAATTTGATTTATTGGGTAGCTTTATGAGCCAGTGTAACTACTGGCAGATAGGACATAATATATTTTTTTTCAAGATTCGTGACACAACAATAATATTATGAAAAACTATTAATGTCTATAGTTAGTGGTTTCCATCAAGTGGCTCATTTACCGTCAACTTGCTTCCCTATATGATATAAAAATCATAATATATTTTATTTAAATAATACAAACAATGACTGATATAATATAATGGCTTCACAATGATTATACGATATCGAATCTAGTCAATTGTAAAACTTTTGCAGGAGAAAGAACGATTGTAACCCAAGAGCCAGAGATTGAATTTACGACTTTTATATAGCTGTTTTATTGAGCTATTGGGTATAAAGCTATTAACGATTGTGTTTTAGTACAGCCTACGACGTTTCGATTTCTTATCTAGAATTTATATTTATAAATATTGTTCGATACCAGATTTAATAGATAATAAAAAAGCGTGGAGTTAATACCTGTTAACTTCCCAGCAGGATATATTATTTTAAATAGTTGTATTTAACTAACATAACTTGGTATTTCTTAAATGTTGAAAAAGAGTAACTACTGAGTTTTTTGCCGGTTCTTCTCGGTAGAATGTACTTTCCGAACCGGTGGTAGCTTCACTTAATTGTAAAATGACGATTCAAAAGTGCTCGTAAAAGTCTACTTGAATAGAGTTTATTTTGAATTACCTTTAAACAGTTTAACTAGTAACTTATAACTTTAAAGTATATATTGTTAAGTAATTTATTCGTGTGTTTGTCGACTTAAGGTATTGTTAACATATAATATAAACAATATTTACCATATTAGGTTTCAGCAGAGTTCCTTCCAAGAACACGTGATGATCATTTAACGCCTTATATACAGCAGCTAAAACGACCTCCGTCACCTTTTGGGCTCTTTCAATGTCATGGTCCCCTGGTAAAATGTCAAGACATCAATTTATTTTTAATTTTTTTTTTTCATTTTAAATGCATTTTAATTCTTTAATTAATTTTACAATCGCTATAGAAAATATTGTTGTAATTGTGTATTTACTGTACAGCAACAGTAACAGCCTGTAAATTTCCCACTGCTGGGCTAAGGCCTCCTCTCTCACTGAGGAGAAGGTTTGGAACATATTCCACCACGCTTTTCCAATGCGGATTGGTGGAATGCACATGTGACAGAATTGCGATTAAATTAGACACATGCAATTTTCCTCGCGGTGTTTTCCTTCACCGCCGAGCATGAGATGAATTATAAACGCAATTAAGCACATATTATATATATAGTGGTGCTTGCCTGGGCTTGAACCCACAATCATCGGTTAAGATGCACGTGTTCTAACCGCTGGGCCATCTCAGCTCAGCATCAGTATTTTCTGTGATATTTTATAATTAAAAAATTAAGTTATTTTTTAATTAACTACATTTTTGGATAAAAAAGCAGCCCATGAAACCGTCCGACCTTTATTATTTTTTAAGCATTATCAATGTCATGATCTCCTGGTATGTTGAGGCTCAATTTAATGAGTACATGTTTTTAATTAAGTAAATATAAATTTTAATTGAAAAAATATATGTTATTAATTCATCTTATATAAACGCTACGATACAACGCTAAGACTTAATCGTATTTCATTGCGATAGTCATTTTCCTAATTGTATTTGAATAGGACCCATTCCGTGGCCTGATAGGAGTCCGTACTATACACCGGTAGATTTATATGTCTTAGAACTAATGAAATCCCTAGTTTACGGCATCACGCCAGTATCATCCGCAGAAGATCGCAAAATAAGGATAAAAAACGCATCATATATGATATAGAATAATTTGACTACGAAAATAATTTGTAAAATAATCCTATAGCGTAATACCGATAAATATTGTATAATAGACATTGAGAAATATCTGGTTTTTAAAATTACCTCTTACTATTTCACTTAACTGCCTTTATTTGCGTTTATTTGACTACACAGTACCAACAGCAGCATCTTCAGAAATAATTATTATAAAATTTTCAAGGCCACCATGATATCTCGTCAATTTAATGTTAAAATTTGTTTAAATGGCTTTTGTTTTCGTTTTAATTTTTTACCATTTCGAAATATATTTCGTAATTAGGATCAAACGAAGCTGACACGTTTAATTTATCTAAAATATCGCGGTTCTTAAAACATAAAAGAGAAAAGTTAAGGCAATTCAAATATTTTTAATGTAAATGAAAGTCATTTTTCAATATTTAATTTAAATATACACTCACGGCCATAATAACCCGCACGCCGAAAAAATATTAATGTATCGCAATATTTAAATTTTACAAAAATTAACTGCCCATTTGACATTGTTTATGTAACAAGGTAGCTCATAGTAAGCTGCTTTACTATGTCACTATCGAGTCACCGTAGCCTGCGAAAGCGATCCCCTGACGCCCAGGAAGATACGGAGAGACTAACTTTGAGAGTTCTTAGACGCAAACGACCCCCCCCCCCCCCTGTTCATGGGGGTAAATGGAGTCCTCGTTACTGTATAAACATTTGACTTAACTTTCATCATATGTCTAAATATATGTGAAATAGGCTAAACCTATATTGATGATGGTGATTGGTTGGTCTTGCTCTTATTATTAGTCAAAAGCTTTATACAGTTCCACCTTTCCCCATCGTTGCTAGTAGTATATGTCGGCACAACAATATATGATAGCCGTAATACATACCATATTTAAATAACACGGAACTAATAGGTATATTATATACAGGTATATATACGTAAATTTGTATATGCATATGTAGGTGTGTGTTCAAGGTCGTGTTTAGGGAACTACGACGCTATAATTCTGAAAAAATTGTGATTAAAGAGTTGAAAACCATTTGAAGTACACTCTTGTTATTTGACAGGAAAAGTCAAAACTGTATCGAATTTATAAATTATTAGCAATTACGGTTTGGTTTTTTTATATTGAAATTTTGATGGATATATTTTTAATATAGTATTTTAGTGGAGCATGACATTCCGAAATCTACAAATATACGAGATATATAATATACGAGAACAAATAAAAAAAAATTGTTGTAGTAATAACCATGTTAATTGAAAATTCTTATACACTAAATCAATTTCAGTTGTATTAAAAAAATCAATATAAGGTGGGTGGTTATTCGTGCCACTTAGTGTACGTTAATACTTGACATTCAGTAGGCAATATTATAGCAATTTCGGCAGCTTTTATTAAAGCTGAGCGTATCAAAGTATTATTAAGTAATTAAAAACGTCCGTAATTTTTTACGGCTAAAAATATTCCCTTATCCTTTTCAATCTCAGAATTCCGTTCGATTTAATTCGCAAACTTTCTTAATAAGCTATTATCATTTACAAGCTGAACTCGCGGTTTTGCCCGTGGATTTCAGATTATGACTAAAATACATTAACAACTTGATTATAACCTTGAGATGACCTAGTGGTTAAAACGCCTGCATCTTAACCGATGATTGCGGGCTCAAACCCAGCACCACTGAATATTCATGTTCTTAATTTGTATTTATAATTCATCTCGTGCTCGGCGGTGAAGGAAAACATCGTGAGCAAACCTTCATGTGTCAAAATCATAGAAATTCAGCCACATGTGTATTCCACCAACCCACATTGGAACAACGTGTTGGAATATGTTCCAAAGCTTCTCTTCAAAAGAGAGAGGAGGCCTTAGCCCAACAGTGGGAAACTTACAGGCTGTTGTTGCTTAACACCCCTATGCTAAAGTAAAATGTAGCATATATGTATATTTGGTCTGATACTTTAGTTTCACGATTGATATGAGATATGATTAATAATTCGTACAGTACCAATTTCTATGGGCAGTGGTGACCACTTACCATCAGCCAGGCTATTTGCCAGTTCTACCCCTATAAAAATAAACTTAAATAAAACTTCAAATATTCTTTTGCCTCAAGTTTAAATATAGAAGGACTTACAATTTAAGATTTTAAAATTCTTACCATCAAGAAGCACGTCTGGTTCCACGATTGGCACGAGGCCTTGGCTCTGGCACACCGAGGCATATCTCGCTAAGACATTCGCTGTGTCCTGAATGGCCAGCACTGAAGGTGTCCCCTCCCCAATCTTTAATGGGCACCGCCATTTTGCAAACTTACAACCGCGTTTCTCGTATTCAGAACAGCGTTTGGCCAGATCATCTAAGCCTGGAATACAATTATATCATATTTTATATATTACAATTAGTTGGCCGAGGTTTCGCTCGATTTTAGGGATTGGTTGTCACGTGCTAGGCACAAAAAGTAGCCTATATCCTTGTCCTTGTTTCATAAAAAAAAAAACATCAAAATCAGTTCATTGGTTTGGTAGCGACAGGCAAACAGGGTTACTTTCACAATTGTAACATTAAGTATAGATTTTTAATTTCGTTCAATGTCACTCAATCAAATATAATTTTATTACAGTAGGGATTAATTACCTATCTTCCAGCGAATTTTAATATAAATAATTCAAATACGTAAATATTCCATAAAGTATTTAACCTAAGGATAAGGAGGACTTCAGAACTTTTTCATTTCATGATCCCCTGGTACACGCACTTTCATTATCATATATAATAAAGAGTTTTAAAACGCTATAAAATTATAAATAATAAACGTATATTTTATATCATAGAGGTTTTAATGAAATGTCTGGAAACTCATATGAGAAAATAATTATATCCATACTAATATTATAAATGGGTAAGACTCTGTCTGTCTGTTTTGCTTTCACTCCAAAACTATTGGAACGATTCAAACGAAATTTGATGTACAAATAGTCTAGTGCCCGAGAAAGGGCCTAGGCTACTTTTTTGGAAATAAAGACGTAAGACCTCTTAGCATACCAACCATCAACGTAATATTTCAAATATATTCTACGCGATCAAAGGCAAAGGTAACATCTAGTTCAGATATAAGATTACCTTGGGTCGTAAATTCATCTCCAGACATAAACAGCGGTACAACATCCTTATCGACTTTAATACCCGGTATTATATTTTTCCTTTTTAGCACATCCATAAAAGGCGTGCCATCATCGGTCTTCTGGTATACCGTCTCATCAAACAAGATCACGGCTGATATATTCTCGGAGAGGATCTGAAATTAGTTAACATTATCATTACATAGTATAAAACAAAGACGTTTCACGCTGACTATCCCTATATGTCCTTAGAACTTTAAAATTACGCAACGGATTTTGATGCGATTTTTTAAACAGTACAGATGTTCACAATATAGTACAGAATGACTGAAAAATTGAGAACGTTGTAAGATCGCTAGTAATATATAGGTTACTACCTCATTAATTTAGTAGCTAGGTGTAAGTTCGCAGTTCCGAGATCCAGAGTTCACACTCCAGGTTCGATCAACTTTTTTTTGGGTTTATCTGTAATATATTCTCAATGGCAGCCTTGTGCCCTAAACTCTATCGTGTCAGATTTGCAATACCATCGGACTATGAAAGTAACGTTTAAAAAATAAAGAATATTATACGTACTTAGATATTTTACCAGAAAAGCTTTAATGAAATATTTTGAGACTGGTATGAGAATATAAATTAATTAATAAATTTTACCACATGGTTTTTTTATGTATCAGCTTTTATTTTATAATAATATTATGCTAACGTCACACCTGATTCAGAACACAACATGTAAGACTTTTGACAGGAGGTATCTTATATAACACCTCTACAATTTAATTACATATTTTTTTGCACAGTAATAAATACTTATATAACCACATAATGTGTGTTTATATGTATAAATGCATATGCATATGCATTTCGACGGACACACTTATTTAAGATAATTGAGAAAACTTCTCTATAACTTTTACACGGATACATTGAGTGAATCCTTAAGGACACAGAATCTTATCAAAGGATGCCTATGTAAATTTTATTTATACATCCTATTTATTTTCACAGCCAAATTTGTATTAGTTTCAAAAATTCCTACTGACTTAATAACTCAATCCAAATAAAATGAATCATATTATTGAAGAAAAGTAAATAATTTATTTGTAATGCAAATATCATTGTTTATAAACATTTTAATTCAAAATATAGTGGTACTCAGAAACATAACATACTTATAATAACAAATGAATAATTACCACTTATTATTCACATTAATTAACTAATGACAAACAAATTTGATGAAACATCGAAAACTATTAAATAATTCGAAAGCGGTGCTGTATATTAATACAATTTTTGTTTTGTTGGCTATTCGTGAAATTACAACCTGGGCTCAAAATATTCACTTATCACTACATAGTATAAAATAAAGTCGCTTTCTCTGTCCCTATATCCCTATGTATGCTTAAATCTTTAAAAATACGCAACGGATCCAAGAAGAATATATTTGTATATAATATATGGACAATACAGCACAGGAACACTGATAATTTTAGAAGTTTCTAATGTCATGTCGTAAATAAACAAGTTTTGTATTACATTTAGTATCAGCTTTGCACCCGAGTGAAGCCGGGACGGGTCGCTAGTAGCATAAAAAAATAAATTAAAACTATCGCTTCTCATATTGAGATCTAGCATCGTAGAATATAATATAAATATTTTTTTTAAAGATCTCGTTGTAAAATAAAGAAAACGCGGAGTATCTTTTGGCGTTTCTTCTCAGGGTAAATTAAAACTACAGATATTTCCGAGGCGAGCACCTCTGTGTTATCATATCCTAAAATTGTGCCTGTAATTCATCTCGTGCTCACTGAGGAAAAACATCGTGATGAAGAAAAACATTGCATATGACTCATTTCAACTAAATTCTGCCTCATTAGTAGAACCCGTATTGAAGCAGCTTGGTGAAATATGCTCCAAACCTTTTCCTGAACGGGAGAGGAGGCCCAGCAGTGGGAAATTTAAAGGTTGTTAATGTATGTTAATGTAACTGGAATCATTTTGTATTTATAGTAACAACATATGATTTACTAAAATAATCGTTCCCTCCTTATAATTAATCCGCTCTGTCGAACAACTTTAGTTGTTCCTACATCAATATAATTACAAACTCGTGTTACTCGCGCCGTATTCTCTTACTCACGGGAGAAACTATTTAAGGAGATCCGCTTTCCTAAATAACACGATTATTTCACGTTGAATATCCTTAAGAACATGATTGGTACATCTATACAAAAACAACAACAACAACAACAACAACAGCCTGTAAATTTCCACTGCTGGGCTAAAGGCTTCCTCTCCCTTTTAGGAGAAGGTTTGGAACATATTCCACCACGCTGTTCCAATGCAGGTTGGTGGAATACACGTGTGGCAGAATTTCTATGAAATTTGTCACATGCAGGTTTCCTCACGATGTTTTCCTTCACCGCTGAGCACGAGATAAATTATAAAGACAAATTAAGCACATGCAACAGCGGTGCTTGCTTAGGTTTGAACTCGCAATCATCGGTTAAGATGCACGCGTTCTAACCACTGGGCCATGTCGACTCGAGGTACATCTATATTAATATTATAAATGTGAAAGTAACTCTGTCAGCCGCTCTTTCACGATCAAACCGATCGAATTTGATTTGAAATTTGGTATGAAGTAAACTTGAACTCCAATTAAGGACATAGGCTACTTTTTTCCCTAACACGTGACAACCAACACACTGAAACGCGACCAAAGCCCCGGGCTTATACAAGTAAATAATAAAAAGTGATAACTTAAACTAATCTTATATTTATTCATTAACGGTGTAAGCATAAATTTTGTCTTAGTGTTATTGGACGATAGTTGCAGATAGAAAAACAGTTAACGTCTCAATTTGAAGAGTTGTTGCTGTAGTAGATCGGTAGAGCCACTAGTAGAACTATTTCATATTGAAATTTGAAGCCAGACAGACTGGCGCCGTAACGCGTTACGTAACGATGCGGTTTACCCTTTAGACGTGTATGTGAGTGATAACTTCTTATGGTAATAAGAAGTTATCACTTCAAAAGAAGCCTATCACTCTCTCTTAACATTTTTTATGGTCGATGATGATCTTGTCGGACTAACTTTTTTTTTTATGGTATAGGTTGGTGGACGAGCAGATGGGCCACCTGATGGTAAGTGGTCACCATCACCCATAGACAATGACGCTGTAAGAAATATTAACTATTCCTTACATCGTCAATGTGCCATCAACCTTGGGAACTAAGTTGTTATGTCCCTTGTGCCTGTAGTTACACTGGCTCACTCACCCTTCAAACCGGAACACAACAATTCTGAGTACTGTAATTTGGCAGTAGAATAACTAATGAATGGGTGGTACCTACCCAGACGGGCTTGCACAAAGCCCTACCACCAAGAGACTACCTTTTCAACCGACTTCCAAAAGGAGGAGGTTATCAATTCGTCTGAATTTTTTTTTTTTTTTTTTTTTTTTATGTTTGTTACCTCATAACTTTTCACTGGGTGGACCGATTTTGATAATTTTTTTTTTTGTTTGAAAGGTAGTGCTTCCCGTGGGGTCCCATTTTTTTTATTTTTTTTTCCGATGATGGTATCCATGTGAAAACGACATAAGTCTTAAATTTGCATTATGTATATGCGCGACAAATAGGTGAATAACTGAAAATCACGTTAACCAATTTAGATAATTCTTTTTTTACTATAAAATATATACTACAAGGGTAATTTGGTGAAAGTTTGGTAAGGTTCTGAGCACAGGATCCATGACAAAGTAACGGAACGGAAGGGAACGGAACAATTCTGAGGAGCACTTTAGCGATACTCGGTCGAATCTTTTATTTATAGGTTATTTGGATATTTGAGTCACCTTCCGTAAGGTGGTTATGTTTATGTAATTATCATAGTCGAATATTATAATCAACTAGCTACCCACCCCGGCTTCGCACGGGTGCAATACTGATACTAAATATACTACAGAATTTGTTTATATACGACATCACATCGCAAACTTCTAAAATTATCAGTGTTTCTTTACTATATTGTTCATGTATTATATACACAAACCTTCCCCTTGAATCACACTATCTTTTAAAAAAAACCGCATCAAAATCCTTTGCGTAGATTTAAAGATATAGGGACAGAGAAAGCGACTTTGTTTTATACTATGTAGTGATGGAACTCCTATACGGCTCGCAGTTAGGGTGCGATATGGGGCAGAATTTCTTACTATCTTTAATCAAATTTTGTGTATGTGATGTGATGTCATATGATGTACGAAATATAGTTGGTCTTTTTCAAAGTTTTTTTGCTGAGTTCGATTACAGCTCTTTCGAGGGATCCTTGTAGTTTACGCCGCGTGACGTATTAAATCCGCATTTTCGAAAGTCTATTTTTGCTTTATTCGCAAGTTTCCCTTGAAATTATCCTCGAAGTAGTTTCTGACTCATATAAACGGAACGCTTAATCTATCCATATTAAAAAAAATTAGTTAGTCAACATCAGCTTCACTTAAAATCAAAAAATAAATAAAATTTTAACAAAAAGAAAAACCGACTTCAAACAAAACACTATTTTAAAACAAATGAATATGCACGAAAAAGTAATAAAAATAATTGCGTATTCAACATATTTTTTAGAGTCTTCCTAAGTTAAATGAAATGAAAAATATTAGACTACTTAAAAGTCGATTAACGATTATATCATGTAGTTATAATTATTGTTATATTTGGAGTCGGTGTCAGCCAATAAAACCCTACAGTATATCTATCAAAAAACAATACGAGAATACTTTAACAAATATGTTTTTTACAAATTACCTTTTACACAATAATATACTGGATCAATCAAGGGGCTCGTATCGCTTCTTTCTTTTGATTGTTGGGGCAAGGGCACCATGGCTGACACCGGCTCCAAATATACCAATAACTATAACTACATGATATAATCGTTAATCGACTTTTAAGTAGTCTAATATTTTTCATTTCATTTAACTTAGGAAGACTCTAAAAAATATGTTGAATACGCAATTATTTTTATTACTTTTTCGTGCATATTCATTTGTTTTAAAATAGTGTTTTGTTTGAAGTCGGTTTTTCTTTTTGTTAAAATTTTATTTATTTAAGACTCAAAATACTAACCAACTGTTGGGGTAATATTGTTATAGTTTAGTTAGTTACAGTTCTCAAGTGTGTGCGTATTCATATAATTACAACATAAGAGTAGGTAGGTAGAGCTTTACTTAGCATTGTTGCGTTCCAAATTAAACGTTGACTGTGTCACTTCAAGCACAAGCAGTGCCGTAAATAGCTTTTTCTGCGCCCTGGGCGAGCTTCTATAACCGCGCCCTATTTAAGCACACCCTTTGCCTATTTTACTGTCACACTCACTAAAAATTAAACGCAGGTTCACTACTGCAAATGCGTTGCCCATTAACGATAAACACAAATACACTCGTGCGCTGCCAAAAAAATGAGCGCGATGTATGTTTTTAATGATACTAATGTAAAATGCATGTAATTACGTTTGTATTGGAATCGAGTACTAGGGTATCAGCGGAATCTTAACAAGAGCAAAACGAAAAAACAATAGTCCTGCCCAGTCTGTCTATTCTTGCGCCCCCGAGAGTCTACGCCCTGTGCCTGGGTACCGGTGGCAACGCCCTATTTACGCCACTGAGCACAAGGAGTATATGTACATATAGTAAGGCTCACTAAAGATATAAGGGTTGTTTAATATTTCTAACATGGTAAGTCGACATCTCATATACATTACCAATGTCCATCTTATCATCAAATAGCCCATTTGCCAGTCCGCCTACCTATATTAGCCTATCTTTAATACAAACAAAGGTACACAGATATCTGGCCTGCTTCTTTGATAATACGTTCCATTGTATAATTTTAGTTTTTTATTGATTTGCCTAGTCCATGTTAAATACGTTTAATTCGAAATTATAGTATTAACTTTTTAAACATATATTTAAATAAAATACAATTACATTAATAAAGAGCTGAGATGGTCCAGTGCTTAGAACGCGTGCATCTTAACCGATAATTGCGAGTTTAAACCCAGGCAAGCACCATTATATAAATGTGCTTAATTGTGTTTAAAATTCATCTCGTGCTCGAAGGTGAAGGAAAACATCGTGAGGAAACCTGCATGTGTCTAATTTCGATTTTCGAATCGAAATTCTGCCACATGTGCATTCCACCAATCCGCATTGGAACAGCTTGGTGGAATATGTTCCGAGCCCTCTCCTTACTGGAAGAGGAGGCCTTATCTCAGCAGTGGGAAATTTACAGGCTGTTACTTTACATTAATATATAATTCCTAAACTCATTATCTGACAAAATACATTCCACAACGACACATCCTCTCTATAAAGTACACAAACCTAATTAAGATATATAATTTTGTATTAATTAATAAACACAAATTATGACCCTATATGGTCATATCGGAAAACCGCACGATTCGAAATAATGCGTGGCAAACATAATACAGTGTATTGCGTGTGTTATTTTGTACACAAATTAAACAATGGACAATCGTCGAGGATGTAAGTTATCAAATTAAGCCACCATAAGTGTACGAATGTTCGTACGTCAGCAATAACTATCGCACGTCATATGTCGTAGGGTAAAGGATAAATTGTATTGTTAAGAACATTAATTTAATTAACGCATATTATTATTAATTTAACCGATGATTTCGGGTTCAAACCCAGGCAAGCACCACTATATATATTTGCTTAATTTATGTTTATAATTCATCTCGTACTCGGCAGTGAAGGAAAACATCGTGAGGAAACCTGCACGTGTCTAAATTCATCGAAATTCTGCCACATGTGCATTCCACTAACCCGCATTGGAACAGCGTGGTGGAATACGTTTCAAAACCCTCTCCTTAATAGGAGAGGAGGCCTTAGCCCAGCAGTGGGTAATTTACAGGTTGTTACTTTACTTTACGCATATTAAGGCTTTGTGCTAGGCGATTTGGGTTAGTACTCATCAGATATTCTACCGCGGAACAGTATTATTTACCTACCTTGTCACCATTAATGAAACATAATATGTCAATAAAATATTATAATATATTTAGTGCGTAATTTTATTATATGGTAACACAGCTGTAAATCTTGGGGTTAGAGTTGCGATAAAAACAATATGTATCTTCGATTTATTTTTGCAAAATCCCTCTCCGTAATTTTATGTAGTAATTATTTTCTATATAGTTTCTTAAGGTAGACTAAAGTTCAAACATTTTATTCCTTTACCAGGCGCTTTAACTATAATTAAAAAAAAAATCGCTTAGTATTTCCGAATCGGTAGTATTTTTTTTAACCACCAACAAGTGTAACACATATTGAATAAAGATTTTTGACGTTTGATTTTATTGTATATTAATAAAACAAAAAGCCGTTGACAACTCTTTCAAAAAACACCTACATTGCATAAATATTTACATGAAAATATTAAAATTCATAACGGCGACTACAAAACAACGTATTGAATTTTCACGTCTGGTAATATTTCATTTTATAAATAACTTCTGTCAACTAACGTTGAACTTAATTTAAAAGTTTTGAACGTAAAATTGACGTGTTTACTTTTGTTATTTGTATTCTGTATATGCGAGTTTGTGCATACACATGCCACAAGATTTTATCGGACATGTGCAGGTTTTCTCACGATGTTTTCCATCACAGCTAATGATTAGATGAATTATAAACAATGTTTTGTTCAGGATTCACATGTTCTAAGCCTTCTCGGTATTTAAATGACCACAACAACTCTCAAAACTTTTGTAAGCTTGCATCTCAATTAAAGTGCCAAGAATGCAAATTAGTCTGTTTAAAAAAAAAACATATTATGAATCAAAGGTGATCTTTTTCTAACTTTTTTTCTAACCCACTGTTTGTTTTTCAGTTAAGTAAAATAATTTTTGATAAAGTAATTGTTTCAATATATTTACCATATTAAAACAAAACACAAGTAAACACAACAAAAGAAAACTACTACATACACAACAAAAGAGCACAACATTAGTACATATATAAATATACCGAAATGTTTTCGTGTTCTATTTTTAAATGTGCACTATAATACGTTCTATACAACAACATCCTTACTTTATATGTTTTATAAAAGGTAAATGTAATAGAATACCCATATTAATGCGTCTCTTACACGGAAAGGCCGACCTTCCTTAAACCCTTAATATATCTTCGATGTTACGATTTATCTCCCATTTCCACGTTAGGGATTACGGGGTTTATTTAATTTAATCTTTCGCACATTTATTTTCAATTTAATCAAGATAAGTGGAGATCATCGTTGAATTAACAATAGCATATTAATTTTGACTTAAAACAATTGTCTGATTTTAAATTATTATAAATCTCTTATATTTTTGTTATTTAATAAATAAATGTTAATAAATGTAAAAACACTAATACAATATTCATTGGTCACAACTTTTTTTTTGGCCTTTCTTTGTGCCAATAGGGCACAGATTATTTCGCCAATGTCACTTGGTCACAAGTTATTATGCCACTAATTGAGTTTAATAGAATAGAGCTGGCTTTATACTTACATTATCTGTAGTAAAGAGAAGTTGTCGATATTTTCTTCTGTTATTCTCTGTGTTATCCAATCCAACGGATGACAGTAATTTGCCAATGCCCTCTATACGACGTAATTATCAACAGATTAAAAAATCTTCATTTAAATTAAAATTAATAATTAAAAGAGTATTTATATTACCATTGGATTCATCTACCGCCAAAATTCCCTTTCCAGGTGCCACAATAGCGTTGGCAGTCTTACTTAATCTCTGCTGGAGTTCGAAATCCGGATACGAAAAAAAAGTTGACATATTGATAACAGATCTGTAACTGAATTAAATATCTAATTAAAAACATACAAGTAGTTTTTATATCCACATTTTGTTATTGCACTAAATTTAATCAAAATGCAAATAATTTTAGCATTTTAAACAATAAATCACCTGCTTTGATGGTAGACGAGACACAAGTACCTAATCAACAGTTAAATAATATTATACCTACATTAAATGTTTGAAGTAAGAAGATAAGGGTCAATAAATTATAGTATGTTAAAGATTAACTTGTTTTGTTGATTGTAAGGTTATCATTCCCTCCTTACGATAAAACTAAGAGATGAAAAATATTTTAAATTTACCTACGTAATAGTTATATTAATCATATAGTACTATACAAAATATCATAAAAGATAAATTTTAAACAAAATCTACTTTACTAATTATAGGTACCTGTTAAATTTTAAAATCAGTAATAATAAAAATACATTTAGTTACAAACATTGAAAATAGCGCCATCTATACTAATATTATTGAAACGTTAGGAATATAAAGCTACGGCAACATCGATGTATTAAAACAGTGTCCCTTTTTGTACACAGATGGCAGCTCTTTACATCGGTAAAACAGTATTCGCCTCTTAGAATGGTTATCAGACCTTCAAATGACCTTTTATTCGTGTCCTCTCCTCGCTTAATAATTTTTGACAGTTCTGTCCAGTATCAGTTGGGGAGTGCATTAGTTCCAATTAGAATCTTCAAATAAAAATGTAAGTGTTTTGAGTTTATTTTAATTTAAAAGCTTAGTTATAAAATTTTCTATGTTTATTTTCCAAAGGAAATTAAATCAACGAACGATTATTAATATATTTTGTAAGTTTTACGACTACATGATGTAATACTTTGTATAAAATATTTAAATATTTAATTATTTAAAAAACTGAATAGATACACTTATTTTAAACAAATAGTTGTACTACAATATCAAATTGATTTTTATGTTCTTACGAGTATTTTTTTGCACTTTCTCCTTTTTGCGTCCTGTCATAAATTCCTAACTAATAATTTAATAATACGCATAACTTTAAACTAGAAATAATTGAATATTACTATTGCTTTCTAAATAATTAAACGTATCTATTGCATTTAAAAAATATGTATTAATTATTTGGTAAATTTGAAAAAAATACAAAATGCGTAATTTAATGAATGAATGTTAAATCGTATTTGGTACCGCTCCAAACTCTATATAGAAAGTAAGTTCATTTCTTTAGCCTACGTAAATAAAACTATCATGTTCGTCACGCTGTGTAATGTGACCTCTGAAGGTCGCGGTCACCTTTTGAAATAAAGCACAATTTCCAAAAATTTAATTAAAGTTCATTTTGTAACAGTCGAAATAAAGTGACTTAAGAAAACAATATTTTTATTCCAAAATTATTGAAATATAAATACTGATATACTCTTAATTTAATGATAATGTTATTTACTAATTGATTTAAAATTATAATTAGTTAATAGAGAACAGCAATTAAAAAATACTCCTGAAAACGGCCAGATAGATGACAATACATAATTAATGAATTCCATTTTTAAATGTGAAATGACATTGATGTAATTGTAAATATTTGACTTTGATTGACACAGTTTGTTATGGTAAGTTTTTTTTACACATTTTATAAAAAAATGTTGAGTATAAGATGAAATTTTAAGTACATTTATTTTCATATAAAATTTAAAAATGCCACCGAAAGGCAAAAAGGGCAAGAAAGGCCCTCCTGAATCAGGATGGATGCCTGGATTTGGAACAAAAGGTATATATTTGGGCTTTATTAATTATTATTGGAATACCTGGCTAGGTCTATTAAGGGAATACTATTTTAAATTATTTTTTTTTACAGATCCAGTATGTGATCTTATTGTCCTATTTACCATTTACTCATAGTTTTGATAATTAAAAGTTACTTGTCAGTAAAGTTTTGTATTGACAAATTATTGGGTAACTATTTTGGATCAAAATGAATGTTATACATACATATTTGGCTGGTATACTAGAATTATTAAAACATATTGTTTTTTTTTTTTAATTAAATGTAATATGATAAGACTTATAAAGATATAAAGGGTTACCAAGATCAGATACTTCTGTTAAATTAGAGCTGTCTCTGTGCTATCTTAATATATATACTCTTCTTTATGTATGTATTTACCTTAACTTTTTAATGTTAGGACCAATTCAATGAGTTTGTATGTATTAGGTTGGACTGGGCGATGCTTCAAATGGAATATATTAAATTCTTATTTCCCATGAAGAAATTTAGGATGGGCAGCTCGTATAGTAATAGAAAATTATTAAACTAGTTAAGATGCTGTCTAACTGTGCCATATTTGTATTATAAATGGTAGGTACAATAAAATATCCTAAAATCTGCGTACGCCACATAAACAAAAATATATGTATATATTTTAGAACATTTGGAAATCATATTTACAATCATATGCTGCAAATATTGTTAAACAAATGACTATAATTATGTAAACTTGAATTACCTATAACTTTTGAATGTTTTTTTTTTTTAATTAGAGACTAAACAGAGGATCAAGTTGTAATATATAACTAAACCAATAGCTTTACCCAAACTATCTATCTCAACACCAAATTCGATCTAAATCAGTTCAGCAGTTTAGGCATGTACAGATAACAGTCAGCATTACTTTCATATTTTTAATCTAAGAATAGATTATAAGATAATTGAAACTATTTGTCATAAAGTAAGGAGATATCTCAAGTACATCAATTCCCTTATGCATATTAAAAAGTTGAAAGTTGTTCGCATTGAATACCAGTTGATTAATCAGTAATATAGCCGGCCAGTAGAACAGCAGTTGTACCTATAAATGGAATAAAATCATAGACAACTACTAGTTTATTTTTATATAGTCATTTAAAATTGAAAATGTCATTTGTTGTCTATGAGTTGTTATTGAATTTTAAACTGGAATAACTCGATTAAACCGGATTTAGTATGGAGGTGTGTCTACTCATGTTTTAATCATGACATGTTAATTAAACACACCTACTGTGACGAAAACATGTTGACCAAAAATCGTTCCGATAAACTGATAAGAATTTTAAAATGTTTTTTTGTAATGTTTTATCTAATTGTATCCTGGTCAGTGATAAGCAGTGAATATTATTATGTTTTTATAAATTATATTTAAGTAATGAGTTTTTACTAAAAAAAATCTTTACTACTAAGTTTCTAAAAAAAATATCAAATTCTACCGAATAACGTAAGAAATATATAAAAAAAATATTAAGAATGCTGTATACATACATACTTATAGTTTATGTTGAAAAACAAATACCAGGAAATCATAAATCATGTAGAGCATTATAATTGCCGTACTGAATATTTTTTTTTCTCTTGCAGCCACTATGTCTACATACTTCCAGTACCCCACCCCCGAACTCCAGGAGGAGCTCAAGAAGATCGCTCAGGCGATTGTTGCTCCTGGAAAGGGTATCCTGGCAGCTGATGAGTCCACTGGTAAGTTTAATTTTATATACGGCGCGTCGAATATTAGTTCGTCGATCCAAGAAATGTCAATCCTCAAACCTTGCCCATACAAAAACATTCATTTTATTTGATTTAACTAAGATTAATGGTCAATAACCTCTATAATTCCTGTGCGGTGTACCTATATACTTCCGGATATTATATAGAATATCTTACAATAGTACTCACACAATTAAAAACACTGCCATAATATGATATCACCGCATACTTTATGATTGCCTGGTACTCAGGCAAAGCTCGATACAGCCCTACTACTGTTGTATAAGTAGGTTTATTATGGATGTTTTTTATTAAGGTACCATGGGCAAGCGTCTTCAAGACATCGGCGTTGAGAACACCGAAGAAAACCGTCGCAAGTACCGTCAACTTCTCTTCAGCTCGGATCCGGTAATTAAATATTATTAATAAGCTATAAATATTATTTATGGTCATCAATATTTTAGTTATGATGAGTAATGTACAGTCAGAGTAAGCAAACCTTCGTCAGTATTTAAATACATTCCTTAATCAAGTCTTAAACTCTTAGTACCTTTTGAATCTAAAAATCAAATCATTGCGACGCAATATGTCATTCTCGATCGGTAAAGCAGATTATCGCTCACACTGAGGACACCAAAAGAGGTCTTAGAGATTTTTTACCCCGACTGCACTTGGTCTGCTTACAAAAGTTTACTAGTTATTAATTTAAACGAAGTGTACAAAGATTTTATGTATTACGTTTCATATACAGTCAGTTTTATTGAAGATAATTGAAGGTCATACAAAGTCACTATCAAATTGTCGATAATAAAGAATGTTTTCTGAAACTGTAATCTTAAACTCAATATAATATCAATTACGAGTACTTCACGAATGTCGGCTTTCTAGAACTTTATAAAGTGGATAGATTGTGTGAGTAATCCAACCTGGATTAAGGACTCACACAATGTAACGGGACAAAGCGCCTCACTGACGATGGTCATGTATTCAATCATTGGAGAAACGCCTCAAAAACAAAAAGGCAAAGATTAGAACTATATTTATGTATGTTAAAGGATTGTTACTCGTAACAGTTATGGCGGAGTTTCGGTTAATCTAGTTGGAATTTACTAAACGATTTTAAATGTCTTGGAAATTGTCAGAAGTAATTATATAATCCTCCTTAAATAAAAAGTTCTATTTTGTTTGATCATAGTCCTCAAATATACTGTACTGAGGATTTGAGTGGGGGCCGTATACGTTTGATTGACATGACCTTCACAATTACGAATCATTGATGCTCTTTGAGTTTCAATAAACTAATTCAATTAAATATTTTGTTTTTGATTCTGTATTCGATCTACAAAACTAGAAGTTTTAACGTCCTAAAAATAATCAAATTCTACCATACAGAGCTGATCTCAGCTCTGTATGGTAGAATTTGATTATTTTTTTTTATTTATTTGCCCAGTGGTTTGAACGCGTGCATCTTAACCGATGATTGCGGGTTCAAATCCAGGCAAGCACCACCATATATATGTGCTTAATTTGTGTTTATAATTCATCTCGTGCTCGGCGGTGAAGGAAAACATCGTGAGGAAACCTCCATGTGTCTAATTTCATCGAAATTCTGCCACATGTGCATTCCACTAACCCGCATTAGAACAACGTAGTGAAATATGTTCCAAACCCTCTCCTTAATGGAAGAGGCGGCCTTATCTCAGCAGTGGGAAATTTACAGGCTGTTACTTTACTTTTTTTACTTTTACCATTCAGGCTGTCTCTGAAAACATCTCCGGCGTGATCCTCTTCCACGAGACCCTCTACCAGAAAGCCGACGATGGTACTCCCCTGGTTGCCTTGTTGGAGAAGCGCGGAATCATTCCCGGCATCAAGGTCGACAAAGGTGTCGTACCACTCTTCGGCTCTGAAGACGAATGCACTACCCAGGGTGAGTTTAATTTCAGGACTTGAGATCTATAGTTTGATATTTTTCCAAGAGGAGGAGAGAGAGGAAGTATCAGTATTTCTTCCAAGAAAAGAGAACGAGAGAGAAAGTATCAGTATTTCTTGGTTCAAATCGTTGATCGGTGTCAATAACATTTTATTGAAGATCTAGAAATGATTAGAACCTAGCGAGAAGCGTAGAAAACAGTGTCACTTCTGTGCATTTGCTGAACTCTTTCCAATCGTTTTGAATTCATTCGAAATACAAATGCAAATTTTCGGAAAAAAGTTAATGAACTATTGAGTTTCTTGCCTTTTTCCTCAGTCTACTTTAATAATTAATATTTCGATTGTTAATAATGACAATGTGTATTTTGAACTCATTTTTATTTTCCATATACTCGTAGATATACATGTATTATATTCATATTGGCGATAAGCCTTGAACTTGTTATAATAAGGGGCTCGTCTCTTTATCAATTGAGATAATAATGTCAAAGTCCGAAATATCTATAATTAATTTTAAACAATACGATTTAAAATTTCCATTTAAGATAATACGCAATATAGAAAGATTTGTCGTTTTTATCGTATAGAACTGTGTGTTTGTAAATTAGTATCTTATAAAATTATTTATCTGCACTGACTAGCAATTTACACCCAAAACTAGTAATAAGTCTATTCAGCTGAAATTTTGAATTATTTATTTATAAATTATTTACTTTAAAATGTCAGCTCTATCTATTCAGAAGGCTAACATTTTTGGAGTAATGTGAGGGTTTTATGTTATGAATCATATTCTCACGAAGTCGGGTTATATAGCTGTAATAAATATCTTAATGTAGAAAGAAAATATACCTAATTAAATTCATGAACAGTCGTGATAGGATAATTTATAAGGCATTATAGTTTTGTCTTAAATTTTCAACTGTGAGTGTGAGTTCAATTCCAGGCGACGTCAGTGAGTTTTTATTAGCTCTATCAATATTTCTAGTGATATTGCTGTGTAGCAAAGAAATATTTCCAGACGTGCATGTCTAGGGTGAAATCTGCAACATAATTCCACAAATCTGCATTAGAACAGCATGGTGGAAAAAGTCCTAAAACTTGTCCTTCAAATGAGATAGATATCCTAAGAAAAGGTCATAGCGATAGAGAATTAATCCATCTGATGAATATATTGATTAATATTGGTCATATAAATCAATATAATTATATAAAAGTATAAGTATAACAGCAATAAATAAAAAATAATGCTCTTGCAAGTATTTAAAGTGCAAATTTATTTTTATAACTTTCTAAAGAAATGAATCAAAGATTATCGACGGATACGTGACACCGGTCACGCTACATGTAACGTGTCAACTTCAAAGGTCACGAGACGTCTTTATATGTCTCATTCATTATGCAACATTTACGATAAATGTTTAAAAGTTATTGTTGTTTATTTCATGACCAATGTCAAATTCAAATACGTTACATGGAATATATTGTAAAGAAAATATCTTAATATTATCGCCAAGACGTACGTTACCAGGACACCAGCGCCGTGAAATAGCTTAGTTCTAGATTTATCATACAATCGAAATGCTAACGCAGTGATTTTATTCTGTATAACTTTATTAACTAATAAATTGCTTTTGTCTCAGATCCACTAATAACACACGAATCAATATAATATTTTGTAAATCAAATAATTATTAATTAAATAAATAATACTTTAAAAATACTTTTCTGATCGTCCGAACATAACTCGTAACGTAAAACATCGGAAAATAATATCTATTTAGAATTATTGGAATGCCTTCTAAAAGCCGTTTTTGGGCACGATTCGTTACTAGCATTTATTTTCTGTCTTTTTTTCTAATATTTATTAATGTTAATAGGTTGAAATTTACTATAGTTTATTAAAATAATATAAGCGACCCGGCTTTACACGGCCGTAATGTTGATCCTTAATATACTATAGAATTTATTTATTAACGAAATCACATTAGAAACGTAAATCAACGTTTTTTTACCATATTGTTCATGTATTTATTGTATACAAAAACGTTCCTCTCGAATCAATTTATATATTTAAGTATAACATATAAAACCGCATCAAAATCCGTTGCGTAATTTTAAACATAGAGACGTCGGTAAGCGACTTTGTTTTACACTATGTAAAGATGTATGTAAATAGACTGTATAATTTAATAAAATTTGTTTCTTATAGGTTTGGATGACTTAGCCCAACGTTGTGCTCAATACAAGAAAGATGGCTGCCACTTCGCCAAGTGGCGTTGTGTGCTCAAGATCGGCCGCAACACGCCCTCGTACCAGGCTATCCTGGAGAACGCGAATGTGCTTGCTCGCTACGCTTCCATCTGCCAGAGCCAACGCATCGTACCTATTGTTGAGCCTGAAGTACTTCCCGATGGTAAACTACCCACTACTACTACCTACTACTATTAAAAGCAAATAACTTACCTAAATCAATTTTTAGTAGTAGAATAAAGACAAATAACAAACCTAACTCATTTTTTTCCATTAGTTTTAGAGTCTTTACCAAAATGTAAAGACGCTACAAAGTTAAAACTCCGCCGTTAAATCTACTAGGCGATCATAAATAATAGGAAGGTTTTATTTTTTACTTCAAAACATATAAGTAAAAAAACTGATGCTTAGTATTAGTATTGTAATCATTTTCAATGTGTAAAAAAATTAATTGCCAACTTTATACAAATAATTGCTTTAAAATCTTTATTGATAGTGAAATTAATGTTTGTTATTTATGTGTTAGTATTTTTTATGTGTGCTTATGTATGTGTTTGTCTTGCGTGAGAATAGAGTACAAAAATGTCATTGAACTAGAGCAAAGTTGACATTATGGTACTAGGCGATCATAAATGAGTAGGCTACACAAGAGAACTTCATAGTACAGTCTCATATAGTTATAGTGATTGTTCGATTGTTCTAGGCGAGCACGACTTGGACCGTGCACAGAAGGTGACTGAAACTGTATTGGCCGCCGTGTACAAGGCTCTCAACGACCACCATGTTTTCCTCGAGGGTACTCTCCTCAAGCCTAACATGGTAATTTCTTTTTTTTTTGTTAACCAGTAATGTAAGGACAGTTGAGCTGAGATGGCCCAGTGGTTAGAACGCGTGCATCTTAATCGATGATTTCGGGTTCAAACCCAGGCAAGCACCACTATATATATGTGCTTAATTTGTGTTTATAATTCTCGGCGGTGAAGGAAAACATCGTGAGGAAACTTGCATGTGTCTAATTTCATGGAAATTCTTCCAAATGTATATTCCACCTACCCGCATTGGAACAGCGTGTTGGAATATGTTCCAAACCCTCTCCTTAATGGACGAGGAGGCCTTAGCCCAGCAATTGGTAATTTACAGGCCGTTACTTTACTTTACTAAGCACAGGTACGCTCTGAAGGCAATATAGACATGTATTACGTTATGTGCTGTTATTTATAGCAAGAACTCAAGCTGCTATCGATGTTATCTTTATATGCCCATATAAATATAAACATATATCTGCGATAGAAAGAAATAAAGGTCCAATATATTTAAGCCGTTTTTTTTTAAATTTTTTAATAAAACATGAAAAGTTATTTCACTGCATTGAACGGTTCAATATAACTTTGGTCCATAATTTTATTTGGTTTAAATAGCATCGATATGGATTGGTGAGATACCAGCAAATGTAATAGTTATTCTGAATTTTAATTCACAACGGGTTATTATAAATCTTTCCACTAGGTATTTGATAATTATATTATAAAACTTAAAATTTTCTCATCCAAAAAGTTTATATACTTTTTTATATCCTTTTTTTATTTTTTTATTTGTACACTATTTATTTTAGCATTAAATTTAATTTTTTTATTGATTTAAGCATTAAATTTAAAGTTGAACTGAAACATTAATTGGGAAGTCACTGGCCCCTAAGATACGGGTTTTCCTAGTCTAGGAGTACAGGGCCTCTGTGAGATATGTATTTGATATGACACCAATAAATATATTTTTGATTTTGATACTCGAAGGTGACCGCCGGACAGTCCTGCAAGAAGACATACACAGCAACTGACATCGGCCGCGCCACCGTCACCGCTCTCCTCAGAACCGTGCCTGCTGCAGTTCCCGGTAAGAAATATCGTCTAGTATAGAAACATCGGTACGGTTGACATAAAAAGTATAAAATTAATGTTAAATGTGACTCGAGGAAAATCCGTTTTTTTTTTGACAGGAATGTTTTACTCATTTAAAAAAGCATGTATTAATTTCAATATTTAAGTATTTTATTATGTCATTCATATTTATCACAAGCATCCATTCGACTGCTTTTACTGTAAAGTTTTTTACTTTACTTTTACTTTATGTCATTCATATAATACTGTAAAGTTTTTTACTTTACTTTTACTTTATGTCATTCATATTTATCACAAGCATCCATTCGACTGCTTTTACTGTAAAGTTTTTTACTTTACTTTTACTTTATGTTATTCATATTTATCTCCAGCAGCCATTCATTCATTAAGGTAAATTTCACGTTTAAAATCATACTATTATATAATCATTATATTTCAGGAATCACATTCCTTTCTGGCGGTCAATCCGAGGAAGAGGCTTCAGTTAACCTGAACGCCATCAACACCGTCGAGCTGAAGAGGCCGTGGGCTCTCACCTTCAGCTACGGACGCGCCTTACAGGCATCCGTACTCCGCGCTTGGGGAGGCAAGCAGGAGAATGTGCTTGCTGGACAGCAGGAACTTATTAAGCGTGCTAAGGTAATATCCTTTGTATTTATGAAACCCTGGTACGTATCTTACGCTTCAGTTTGTCTAGGTTGAAAAAAAAGCAGATATGTATATTTGGTAAGTAAATTAATTTAACCTTGATGCCTATGGTTAATAAATGGTTGACTATCATGCATTTTCATGATTGTGATTAAATACATATATGATACAAGAAAATGTAATATATGTCTGGGGGTGTAAAGTTATGAAGTATAATAATAAATACAATGAGTGCTCTCATTTAGAACTATCAGGTTTAATTCATGTTTAATTCATAATAGGAAGACCGAACTGCTTTGAATTTATGATATCCTAGTACTCTACACTAAAATGCTTCAAATCCAGAAAAGATGCTTTTTTGCTATTAATTCAATGAGGTATAACAATTAAATACCACTTAGGATTTCTAGTAAATGTAATAAATATATTTATTTATTACGAGGTAAGTTAATAATTAAGTAGAAATAAAATAGATAAAAATACTAATTCTTTACATACTTTCAGTAGTAACCATTACCTAATCTTAGCATGCAAGTAGTTAATAGTAGCGAATGTGGCTTTTTGTGTTGTTATCAGTATATTAACCTGTTTTAGTATAAAGGTCAAGTTAAGATCACTTAAATAATTAATGTTGCCATCTTGATTTAACCTCTACATAACATTAATAATGGTGTAAATTATTAGACTGTTATTAAAATGTTATATACTATTTTATTAAAAAAAGTGATCATAGCTTAACCTATTAGAATGTACCTAACTTTTTGTTCATTGAGTAGAATGTATCTAATTTGTTTTATTTTCATTTTTTTTATCTATGCACGTTCCTTGCACCACATCGACGCATCGCGCCATGGCAACGATCGATTCTACCAACATTTAAAAAAAAACTTCTTTCATAATCTCGAACGAAATATACATTAATTTTGCTGCCATAATGTTTTTTATATAGGCTAACGGTCTTGCCTGCCAAGGTAAATATGTAGCTGGTTCGATTCCCTCTCTGGCCGCTTCCAAGTCAAACTTTGTTAAAGCTCACGCTTACTAATTTTTTTTTTATATAAATTTATGTAACAGTATCCACATTCCTTTATACAAGACTTAATAATCACAAAGTTTATTTTAATGCTATTTTATTACTCGAATTATGGCAGCATTTAATATAAAATATATAAAACGGAGAATTTCTATTTTCGAAATGTTTTTATTTATTTTCAATTTTATTGCAACACCGATTTAACTGTCATCTAGTCGATTTCAATAGAATTTGTACACAGAATAAAAAGTTACTGAAGAACTGTTTATTGATTTCTGAATCAAAAATGGCGTTTTATTTTTGTCTTTTGTCCAAATTCTATTGAATTAAACTATAATTCTGTACTTATACGTAAGTAACACATACATAGAGTAGCTAGTTATTGTGCACGTTAATAGCTTGTGTGTAATAATTTTGTGTAAACGTTTATTTACTAACATTTCGTTTTCGTTAATAAAAAATAAAATAAAAAAATGTTTTGACTTTTTATTTCCTTGTGTATATAATAGATCTGTTCATTCATGAGTGCGTGTATCTTTCCACGATAATATATCGGAACCTCTGAGTATGAGTGACGCTCGAAATTATTAGATGTCTTAGTTGCCCAGTAGAGACAGCAAAAAAAAATTGTTTACATGATTTTTTTGTTTTAAGGCTTACGTGTAGTATAACGAGATACACCTTCATGAGTGAATAGATCTATAAAGAATAATATCCATCTCTCATTTAATTAAATTAATCATTAATTTTCTTTTAACCACTTTTAGCTCGAGACCATTGTAGTTTTTGTAGTGATTTCAATGTATTATCTTTACTTTTTGTTTCTATTTCATAAAGGGGACTTTTTGTTTAAAACTAGTATAGGTTGTAGTACATTTGTATAGATTAGTTACGTAAAGATAAATAATCTCCTTTGAGGTAATGTGATGTCGAAATCCTGATTTGTCTATACCATTACCAAGATTTTCGTTACGTTTTAAAAAAAAAAAAAAATTATTAGGGCTTCTAAAGAGTGTGTGGGAAGTCTTCATAAGTAACTGTAAAAGAATTGATTGTAGTATATATATAGCAGAGCTAATAGCAAACAGCACGAAAAACCTATGCGGTCATTACTTTTATCCGTTCGATTGGAATAGGGGTTAGTTAAATTAATATATTTTTGACAAGCTGAGAAATAAATATACAAAATGTTACCCGAATATAATTAGCCACTTTTTTATTTTGAAAAATCGATTTTAAAATAAGATTTAAATTAGTAGTGACCCTTTCTTAAGAATCTAAATAAGAAAAAAATGTGAAGGTTTATTTAGATTTTTTTTACCAACAAATTACTATTAAATAATTTTAATTGTAGATATGACTTATTTTTATAATTTCTTGACTATTTTTCTTAATAATTTGCTTCCATTATTTAGTATTACTCTAGAGTAGATAGAATTACTAACGTAAGCACTTCTTTAACAAAGTAAGACAACCAATCTGTTAAATGTATGTATACTCGTACAGTAAGAATTTAGTGTATATTTTTTATTAATTTGGTCCAGATAAGTTATACAAAAAGTGAGCTGAATATGTGGTTGCCTTTGCCTCAGACATTATAAAAAAGTATAAACCACTAATTACATTTCTGTTGGCGACTTGAAATTATTCTTAAATGTTATGTCACTTTGACATTTAACCACCACGTATTGCCTAAAATGTTGGTTGTTCGGTTATACTGCCTTAGTTACTATTTCATTTGGAAAGGATTGTATTGTTGGTAGTATAGTAGAGTACTGTTGATTAAGTGACCAACTCCACCACCGTTGGATAGCTTTCAAAGACATCAATTCTTTTTACAATTATGTCTTAAAGAAATTAAGAGTCGCTTAGAATAAATAATCTTAGGAAGATTTTTTATTATAGTCTGTGGTCAAAAAAATCATCCAGTAAATTGAGTAATCATAAACTAATACATATTACGAAAAACATTGGTTTATAGAGTTTTGCTATTTT
The DNA here is from genome assembly GCF_905220365.1 of Vanessa cardui. Lineage (NCBI taxonomy): Eukaryota > Metazoa > Arthropoda > Insecta > Lepidoptera > Nymphalidae > Vanessa > Vanessa cardui. Next base: position 12,750,697 of record NC_061132.1, on the reverse strand, counting down.
TATAGTTTAAAATTAAAATTACATCATAAAAAAAGTTTATTTATATACAAGAGCATGACATTCATTTGACGTCAATAATCTAAATTTAAGTTTATTATTTAATAATATTATATACTGCGCAGTTTATTATTGAAAACTGGCAACATCTTCCGATATAAGTTTTATGTATGTTGTTTTTATTTTTTCACTGTGAGTCAATTAGGTCATACAATAAAAACGACAATACATTAGTATAGACAGCAATTAAACCCTTACTTTTAATCAAATTATTCATTAAGTATTTTTCCTTCCCAGGCCAACGGTCAAGCATCCCAGGGCAAATACGTCGCTGGATCCGTAACAGGTGTGGGCGCTGAAGCCGGTCTTTTCGTTGCTAACCACGCATACTAAACACAACATCAACACACAGACCTACAAATAAAATACGCTCTTATACATAACTGTGACTTGAACAAAAATACTGGAATAATTGTTTATTCCTTATTTCTTAAGCACAATGAAAATCTATATAATTTAAATTATCGATTCATACGTAAAACCGGAAGGAACTTTTAAAAAAATATTATTTGTTTTGAAGAAACATATGTCATATTTAATTATCTGTGCACCAATTTTAGCGCCTACATAGATAAAGATGTTATTTACAAAATCAAATTATATCTTTGTTGAGCGGGAATTAAAAACAAGATGGCGCCGCGTTCCATAAATTGTTAGGCTATATATACATTCACACTAGATATCGAAATATAATTGCCGTTTGGCAATAATTTTTTAGAATTTTAGGATGGATGTTATTTACTTGTCTTTAAAATTTGAGATTACTAGATGAAAAGAAAAAATATTTATCGTTCCTAAATGTAGTATTGTGTAAAAGTCATTAGAAAAAATTTTAATTAATCATCATTTAGATGCTTTATATAATCTGTTGCACTTTATATATTACATTCTTTTTTTTTAGAAATATAATAAGTACCTAATTTATTTTTAACAATCATAATAAAAGTGACAGTTTATATGAATATTTTTTATGAATATTATTTTATAATATATCTACTTTAGGTTTTTAATGTATTTTGATATTAAGAGTAAAATATAATAAAATAGTTGTTCTATAATGTAGTTTCATTTTATTCCTGTTGTTAATAAATATTAATTAGTATTTAGTATTGACTCGTAAATTGTCTATGTATTTATATGTTTGTATATGTTATATAGTTTATTTGTCATCATTAAACTTGTTATGGAAATATCTAAAGATTCCGAACTGACCTGTGGATACCACTTTATAATAATAAGTAACAGCTTGTAAATTTCCCAGTGCTGGGCTAAGGCCTCCTCTCCCTTCAAGAAGAAGGATATTCCACCACGCTCTTTTAGACGGGGTGGTAGAATGTGGCAGTTTCTATGATATTACTCACATACAGGTTTGCTCACGAAGGTTTCCTTCACCGCCGAGCTCTAGATGAATTATAAACACATATATAGTGGTGCCTGCCTGGGTTTGAACTGCTATCATCGGTTAAGATGCACGTTTTCGAACCACTGAGCCATCTCAGCTTTATAGTAATATTAATTTTTGTTTGAAACTGAACAGTTTTACAAAAAAATCTTAAAAGTGTATCTATCGTTGGAATGAAATCTAGATATATAAATTCATATATAAAATTAAACTTCTGCTTCTTTCAGCTTTCAGCTAAGTTAAATTAAGGAAAATTTTTTGGTAGTATTCTTAATATGTAATAATTTGTAGTAATATTACTTCTTTTTGATATTATGCTATTGTATAACAATTATTATTAGTATAAATACAAGTCGTGGGCTAAAACTTTCTAGTGCAACAGGGCATTGAAGAATGGTCAAAGCAATATATTATACAATATGTATCAATGTACTTGCGCCTTATGTTACATTTTTAACACGTATTTAGTTGATAATGATAAATTCTAGTTATCATTTTATATAAAAAGTATATTTGACAAGCAAGCAAATACAGCTTGTTAAAGGTTAGAAACCATAAATAAAATATATTTTAATAAAGGTAAAATGTACCCTAATTGGTGGTTGCATTTGCGTAATTCTTACTACGAAGTATATACCAAATCATCAGATATAGATAACTTAAAAGAAAATAACAAAAGCATAAATAAACAAAAGACGAAAGTCAATATTTCATCGTTAACGCATTCGCGAATTGTCTAGCAGAACGCCTTGATTTTGATAAGAGCATTTTATAATAACGTAATACTTGCCGTAATTTTTAATCAGGCGCTACTTCAGTTCAATATATTAAAAATTTATTACTTTCTCTGCTATCATTCTACGTGTATATTGCAATTCACACTTCGAAATATACCAAAAACCTATTTTTATTTGGCGGTAGAATTTATGATGTGTGGGAACTGTCCTAAACGGACTCGCACGAAGCTCTACCAGCCACTTTAGTAATCAAGTCTTATACTTCATCAGTATTAGGTATAAACAATTTTAGAGATTTTATTTTCGTAATAGTTTTGGTCTTGGAAATGATAACTCTTGAGATAAGTGAATATATTTAGCTGATAAGTAAATATCATATACAATTCTATATCTTAATACGCATTTTTTAAACATAGGTATCTAATATCTGTTTGTTAATACGCGATATATCGATACTAAATACTTCATGCATACATCTTTTTTTTCGAGTTTCGTGATAGTCGAAAAAAACCTAGGATTTGTTCCGTATCAGCGAACGACATTTTATTTTGATTAAGTGTGTCTACCTATCGAGTGTTTCTACAGAAATTAATAAAATTTAAATATTCTACTTGTAATATCGAAATAATAAAAGTAAATAAGAGCGTATGAGTTTTTGACAAGGTATAATTCTTATCTAGGTTTTTTTTTTAATTTTTCTTTGAGCCGAGATGGCCCAGTGGTTAAAACACGTACATCTTAACAGATGATTTCGGGTTCAAACCCAGGCAAGCACCACTATATATAAGTGCTTAATTTGTGTTAATAATTCATCTCGTGCTCGGCGGTGAAGGAAAACATCGTGAGGAAACCTGCATGTGTCTAATTTCATTGAAATTCTACCACATGTGCATTCCACCAACCCGCATAGCAGCAGTGGGAAATATACAGGCTGTAACTTTACTTTTTTTTTAATTAGACTTTGTGTCCGCAAGAAAACAGTTTGGACGGAACAAAGACTCCCTCTTTTTGTAAAATAAATATTTCATCAATCATTTTAATCATATAAGTAATTCGGAGTTCGATGACCGCATAAGTTTGTAATTTAAAATCAATTTCACATACCTTAGGAAAATTTTCTAGACATCAATATATATCTCGACCAGACAACATATATGCAGCGTCAACAATATTGACCGATCGTGCCTGATGAACCGGCTTAATCAATGCGAGCTACATTACACATTCACTAGCTGAGGTTGTTTATATCGACGATACGGGAACGATGCGGGAACGATACGATGTTTATTATACCTTGACAGACACGTTCGTGTCTTTAAATCTTTAAGTAGTATCAGGATAACTGGGGACCTTTTCCTCTCTTTCTTTTACCTTTTTTCTTGGTGGTAGGGCTTTGTGCATGCCCACCTGGGTAGGTACCACTTACTCATCAGATATTCTACCGCTAAACAACAGTACGCAGTATTATTGTGTTCCGATTTAAAGGTGCCAGTGTAACTACAGGCATAAGATGTCATAGCGTCTTAGTTCCCAAGGTTGGTGGCACATTGGCGATGTAAGGAATAGTTAATATTTCTTGCAGCGTCATTATCTATGGGTGATGGTGATTACTTACCATCAGGTGGCCCATATGCTCGTCCGCCAACCTATTCCATAAAAAAAACCTATCTCTCTTTATTCTATACGTTTACGTATTATATAATTCTTGTTATTTTATTATTCTCAAATTAAGTTTAATTGTGGCTGTCATATAAATAAATAATATAATAAATGCGAAAATAACTCTGTCTGTCTGTCTGTCTGTCGGTCGCTCTTTCACGACCAAACCGCTAAGACGAATTTGTTGAAATTTGTTATGAGGTAAACTCCAAGAAAGAACATAGGCTACTCGTTTTGCCTGACACATGACAAGCAATACCCTCAAATGCGAGCAAAGCCGCGCGCGATTACTAGTTAAAATATATAGCGGAAGTAACTGCGTTCCAACCGGATGTACAAAACACCTCTGGTGTTAGGACTTCAGGAGATCAAGGAAAGTTTGATTGGATAGATTTTAGAGCTTAGTATCTTGATGAATATTCAGAGTGAGCTCTCTAGCGCTGTGGTGAGCTTAGTTTATTTTGCAAACCCCCTTTTATGTCTTCAACCAATGACTAGACTTTGTCTGTTGGTTAATATCAAAATGCATCACATAGATGCAGCCTGTAAATTTCCCACTGCTGGGTTAAGGCCTCCTCTCTCATTAACGAGAGGGCTTGGATCATATTCAACCACGCTGTTTCAATGCGGGTTGGTGGAATGCACATGTGGCAGAATTTCAATGAAATTAAACACATGCAGATTTCCTCACGATGTTTTCCTTCACCGCCGTGTACGAGATGAATTATTAACACAAATTAAGCACATTAATATTCAGTGATGCTTGCCTAAGTTTGAACCCGAAATCATCGGTTAAGATGCAAGCGTTCTTAATCTCCTATTCTGGTTACCCTTCAAAACGTATAAATCTTTCGCCTTTTTTACACATATATCATTGATTAAAATATCAACGCTCGTGTATCCTTAACTGTGATTATTTTTAGTGAGTGCCTTTACCGAGAGTGTTTAGAGTGGTCACTTAAATTATTTGGACAATAAACGATTAGTTTAGGTCCATTTACGTTACCAATATTTATTAGTAATGGATATGTTTGTGTCATCAAAATTCATTCCTAGCTGATTTTATTTGTTTAGGTTCACTTAGGGGCAGGGCTTTGTTTAATCCGGTAGGTCCTACTCAGTAAATATTTTGGTACCAAGCAGTATTTACTCAGGAATGAGGGAAGAAACTTCAGTTCCCAAAGTTCCAGGCTATTTGGTCTAATTAGACCAAATAGCCTTATAATACAATAGCCTATTAATTTTTGGAAACAATTCACAGAGTCTAATGGAATACTCTTTCAGTCTAAGGCTTCCTCTCCAATTTATAAATAAAACGAAATCTATTATTTACCATTATTCAAGCCAGCCACCTTAGGTTTAGAAGGTAAACTATACTGTGAAAATAATAATAGGTACTTACCGGTTGGCAAATAACTTAGCAGTTATTCTATTTGAAAATCGAGTACAAAACAATCAAAATATTATTTATTCATGGATACCAATAAATAGTAACATAATACTTTTCTATCATCTATAATAATCCTTTATGGAGTAACACGCCCGTGAGTACACCATAAATCTGCGAATTAGCGTTTATAAGTGCGTATAGCGATTGGTTAACTTTATTAAAGATCTTCTTGAGTTTTATCGTTTCGTCTGTCGGGTAAATGACTCGCTACTTGTCGTGTTAAATTTAATTTCAATTATGTTCTCGAATGTTCTACTCGTGACGTTAAATTAAACTCCAGAAATGAAATTCTTCAAATGATCAAATCAGTCTGAAAATTTCGCCTTAGTGGTAATTAGATGCGATGAAAATTAGGGAGTTTTCTTGTTTATAACACATCCTCGTCAATAAAGAGGGCATCGCCCTTTGATCTAAGTGTGTATTTGAAAACTTTTACGTCATAAATACTAATTAAAGATTGAATCAAGATATACGTATTGTTTTATAATGTTGTAATAATGGAATGGAAATGTTTTACGTTTGTATGAATTAAACGGAAAACTTGAGGATATGTTAATTAGTTGATATTTTAATTGGTATATGTGTATTATATGTATATATTGGTAATAAAAACAATTGACCTGTATAAATAAGTGATAGTACATTGTACTGATGATTATTTTCACTGGGTGTCTTTGCGTAAAAAATGTACAAAGGTATCTTAAAAGTCATTCAAAAAGTATCTGAATGGTGCAAGTAGAAGAACCCCAGCTGAAGCGAACTTCTTATCCATTAAAGTTTTAAAGTTAAAGGGTAGTTTGACATTGCGCATTCGAGTTCAAATTCTTATATCTATTGACGCGCATTTAGTAAAGCTCTTCCCACAAACGGTAGTCTCAAGTTTGATTTTTTTTCGGTATCGGCTTTTCCAGTTTTCCGCACGCATTGGTGGACCTCACTTTAGCGAGATTAAAGAGAGGGAAGGAGTGATAACGTCTCCTCTACTTCAGAACGTCGATTCCTGTGGCCGTGAAGGCCTTTCTCTTTTAGGGCGTTCAAAAGATGAGTAGCCTTCACAGTACGAGGGTATTCAAAGTGCTGGGAATATACGGTCATCTACGAAGCAAGTAGTATTGCTGGAGTATGACCATGATCTCTAAATGTACTCCTCGTAGGGAGACTACCCTCTGTCCTCAAGATGACATCAGTCATGACATATTCGATAGTCGCTGTAGCGTACCTACTAATAATGCTCAGAGTGCATCGGGATAGATTACCCTTCATAACCTTTTATAAGTTTTATTTTAAAATGATAAGATCATAAAATCCATAATATTAATCAAAAGAAAATGTATATTTGATATTAGGGTTACGATAAATTTACACTGTATTTATTTATTATGTTTATATATGCTTTGTACACCTCTACCTCTTTCTATATCTGTTTTCCTCTACCTCAAGGTTGCCTGGAAGAGATCGCTGTGTTAGCGATAAGGCCGCCTCTTGTACATCTTTCCTAACCGTGTCTATGTGTTTCAATTACTGGTGTACAATAAAGAGTATTTTGATTTGATAAAATTGAAGGTGCTTATCAAATTCAAAATCACCATAATGTAAAATATTTGACGAGGAATTATAACGGAACATTAAAAGGTCCTAATGATCAACTAATGTTCATCGTAAAGTCTCCCTTCATAGGGGCAAAGACATGTCGTTACGAGATATAATGGTTTACACGGGACGAAAAGTATCAGAGAAGTGGTACTGTCCTGTGTGTATAGGTGAATCCTACAGGTGGATTTTATTTTAATCTCCCGAACTTGTCGTTAGCTGATGCTAAGCTTAAATCGTTGTGCATACCCATATGATTCATAACATTATTTATATGAAGTTTAAACAAAAAATATTTAATTTAACTTCTTTGTTATGTACTGTGCGTTGATGGTACTACTGTTTTTTTTTTATAATATGTATTGGTAAACCAATAGTTTAGGCATAGGTAGTCCAAATACATTGGTTCTCACTTAAATAATGTTAATGAAGATTGTGTGTCATTTCTTTGCTTTATTTCAAAATGTTTTTTCGTTAAAATAAATATTTCACTCTGTAAAATAAAACAGTAATTAAATAACTAATATGCTTTTATTAATAATAAAAGCATATTAATTATAAATTTAGGTATGTACTCATATTACCTTAACAAATTTTACTAATTGAGAAGATTTTGTATGGGGTTCAGGAATTATATGTATTTTGCAAGCCATTATAATAATGTACATAACCTGTACTAAACTCATATATTTGCAACTGTTAAGACTCAAATGACTTTTGACTTTAAATGTCATTTCCAATGAGAACTTTACTCTGTGGTGTCCTCGTAAACATACTACGTGTTTTAACATAATGAGTTTGCCCATTTTGCAAGTACATAAGATTATTTATGTAAATATCAAACGAAACTCAAAACTTTAGATTGTAATGAATTTTATTGCACTTCCTTGCTGTTTTATTAATTTATTTTAACGATTATTGTTATCATTAACAAACTGTCTGTTATATTCCGTGGTTCGATGATCAATCAAATCGATTCGATCATTATAGTGGGACATTTCTAGTGATTGCATACTTAATCTAAATTTAATTAATGGGAAAAACATTTATATTGACACTAATTCAATAGTTTTTAAAGGTACACTCCTCAAGGAGTTACTAAATCTTGACAGTAATTTTAAAATGTAAGCACATATGTGAATGGAGGAACATTCTCTGGAGTGGCTGGACATATTTTGATGGGGGTTTCACTGGTATATAGCTTATGTAAAAAGGAATAATTTAGGCTACAACAATAACTTTTTTTTGTTAAATTTGAACGCGCGTAAAGTCGCGGGCACGGCTAGTAATGTTATATATAACAAAGATGCGTTACAGATTGTTTATTGCGCCCGTGCTTGAGTAATCGACACACATCAACAAATTCGAACACGTATTTAAAAAGCTATTAGTAAAAGTGGATTCTAAGAATGGATCCACTTTCCTGGTTTTATTTTAAAATCTCTAATGACTAAGATAAGCTGTATGATGTCTGCAGGGCTGTAAGAAAGTTTACTATTTAATTATAACGGGCTATTTCGTTAGTGATTTATCGAAGGGGATGAATGGAGCAGGGGGGGGGGGGGCTCGGAGCGTTCACCTTTCACCTCGGTTATGGTGTGTCAAGTTTTATATTTTAACTGGCTGTTAATAGACCGTTTCGTCTGGCGCTGATTAAATTTTTAGTTATTTAATTTTTTTTCAAGGGTTTTTTTAAGATTTGAAAAAGTACAATTTTTTTTCTAACAATTTTTTAAAACTTTTCCAAGAGTTGTTTATTAAGGACAATGTGTTTACTAATACTAATGACAAGGAATTTTTAAGCTTGTCTAGCTAGGTACCACTTCACTGATTAAATATTCTTCCACTGATATGCGGTAAGTGAACGATTGTGTCCCGGTGTAAAGGGTGGGTGAGCCAGTGTAAGAACAGATATAAGGTACAATTTAGTTCCCGAGTTTGATAGCGCATCGGTGCTCTAAGGAATGGTTAATATTTCTTACATCGTCAATACCTATGAGAGGTGACGAACAGTTACCACCCGTCCATCTAAGCGCTTCATAATAAAAATTTGAATATTAAGATTTATTATCATCATTATTCATTACATTCCACCGCCACTCGCATTGGAACAGCGTGGTGGAATATGTTCCGAACCTTCTCATCAAGGGAGGGGTCTTAACCCAGCAGTGGGAAATTTACAGGCTGTTGTTGTTTGTTGTTATAATCATTATAATTAAACAACTATAAGACAGTTGACATCGATTATCAAACTATTATTTTAACGACATTTATGCGTAGAATATTTAACAAAGAGCTTAATAAACTAGTTGAAGTCCGCGGATTCGCTCGTGTATTATTGGGAATGTCGTTAAGCATAAAAAGTTCAGGAATTCAAACTTGCTTCAAAATAAATATCATCAAAATCGGTTCAGTGTTTTGGCCGTAAAAGAATAGACACACAGATTTACTTTAGCATATATATGTTTATATTGATTCCAAATATTAACTATTTTTCTTATTAATAATATTGTTCATTATTGTTTTCTATCCTGATACATCACAAGTTTTACACATTACATTTTACTATGAAGTATACTAATATTTATAACAATACACTTCGACAATCTCAGCGGGTGCACGTGTTACACTAAACGTAAAGTAACGTAAACAATAAACAAATCATTTAAAAATAAGTATTTTATGGATTAACAGACTCTTTGAAGCAATTCCCGCGTACTGCGCGAAGTGTAATTAATAATTTGATTATTAATAATGCGTTTGAATAATACTAGTAATAATCTTAATTGTGTATACAAATTCACTTAAAAATTCCCTTGTAAAATAAAAAATACAAAAAATAATAGTAATACATAGTTGTCCCACGGATTCGCTTACGATTTCCATCTGAGTTCATAACAGATTTTATCAAATTCGATTCAGTAATTTAACGTAATAGACAGAGTAACTTTCACGATTATAATATAAAATATGATTTATTTAATATGATTGAATATAAAATTATTGTTAATCAGTAGTTTTTTTAATATAAAGCAAAATGTGCCGTGGTTTCTTTTTTTTAATATTATCTATATTTCAAAAAAAAAATCTACCCATCCATTCAATACTATAGGAATATATCCACCAACCTAAGACATGAAAAACTTATAATATTCTATATTTATTAGGATAATTTGATGTTTGTCTAATGGTATTACACATTAGTGATAAGATGATAATTGGATTGACACTTTATTCGGCACATCAAAGGCTCGTTGGCTTCGTTAACGATCCTATATTAATCGTACTGTAACAGCGCTACCTACTTAATAAGGAAATTCCATACGACGCATTAAAAATTTTACTGTAGCAGACTTGAGGTATAACGTAGGTAGTGTAACCAATGAATTGAGATTATTGTCGGTTCTTCTACTTGCAGTATGCAATCCCACGTGCCCTAATCTAAGGCAATCTATGGTGCTATCTAAGGGACTTTAAGATCAACTTTCTCATTTGGGAGTATTACTGAGAAGTTTGACAAACGGTGAAATTTTATTGGCATGACCAGATTTGCAAGACAGCTATTATTTTTAGACCCAACGGCTCAACATTTTTTTTAGAGAGAGCTAAGATGTTATGTCTATTATGTCTGTGGTTACACTGGTTCTCGTCCACTTCAAATTAACCTTCCTCGGTTCTTCAAATACAATGTACACTTGAGGCCTTCGGGTCATATTGACCCGATGGCAAAAATATGGAGTAATTGTTTTGAATTAAATACAAAATCTAATATTTAAATCTTAATATTTTTAAATCATATTTATTAAATACGAATAAAATTACATTAAACGACTATATTATACTTATATTGCTCATTATCTTGGCAAAACGAAAGGCACAAAACTTCAGAATGTTTTGGACATATTATGTATTTCTTACATTTTTTACAGATTTTTGATGATTTTACATCTTTCGAAGTTGGACATACACTGCACCTTTTCCTTTTATTAGAACTCTGAGTAGTTGAAGTATTAGTTGTCTCGGTAACATCTGACTGTATTCGTACTTCATAGTACTAATTCCCGTGAAGCATTTGTCCGAAGAAGAGTTTGCCTACGCTCGATGTGATCATTTACCAATCCCATGTCTAATTTCTCTAGAAACTGTCTCCAGTCTGGATGGGTGTCACAGTATAATAAGAAATTATAGAAACATGAAATATCAATCATGTTATGAACTATATATACCTTCTTGTCATTCGTTTACAACTATAGGCCGATATCATTTTATCTAGAAAGTCAACAGCACCTTTTCTTGTCCATGATCATTTTTGGTTTCTTCTGCTCTGAATGATGCATTTCTATTTTTTTGTGATTTGTGCTCAACAGAATTACATTCTTATTTTTTTTAGGAATGTAAGAAACGAGAACCATTTTTGAATTGAATGCAACAGTAGATGAAAACACAGGTTTAGGATAATTCTCCATTACACTAATTATTTTATCTTCAGAATTTATATCGTAGTTTAGAATTTGCGAAATCATAGAATAAGTCAAATTGTGAGCCATTTCAAACACTAGCGGAATACATCCGATCCAAACAACAAATGAATCAAATAAAAATAATCGTCTCACGAAACTAATGTAATGTAACCGCATGCAAATGTAAACAAATATTTTTCTCAATTTACTTTCAACAATAACACATCAGTGATGATTGAGGTTTGACTAACATTTATAAATTGTAACTATATCCTTAGAATTCAACAAAGCATTATTGTTAACGAACACGGGCTTTTCTGACCCGAGGGTTTTTTTCATACTCGGGTATTATTGACCCGAGGAACCTAAGATGGAAAAAACTTATTCTAGCTAAGATAAGAGACTTTTCTATAATTTTATAGTGCTTATATAGAGTGAATACATAATTAATAATTGTCCTGAAGTCTTAATAAATTATATTAAAAATTACAACTTTTATTGCCAGTTAAACATCAGATTCGGGTCAAAATGACCCGAAGAACCGAGGAAGGTTAAGCACACAAATATATAATATTTTAAATTCACATGATTATTTTTATTACTACAAGTATTTAATTATTTTTATGATATTTCGATATTATCTACGAATTTCTTAAATACTTGTAGTAATAGAGACAGATATACTAAATCTTACTATTTGGTGGTAGATTGGTGTTAGGGTGGGAGACCAGACACGCTTGCACAAAATTCTAATACAAATTGTATTAGATTTACCATTTACAATCACATTTGATGGTGAAATTTTGTTTTTTCTTTTATGGTATGGTTGGCGGACGAGCATATGGGCCGACGGTAAGTGGTCACCATCCCCATAGGCTATGACGCTGTAAGAAATATTAACTATTCTTTACATCGTCAATGTGCCACCAACCTTGGGAACTAAGATGTTATGTCCCTTGTGCCTGTAGTTACACTGGCTCACTCACCCTTCAAGCCGGAACACAACAATACTGCGTACTGTTGTTTAGCGGTAGAATATCTGATGAGTGGATGGTACCTACCCAGGCGCTTAAAAAGCGTTGAGGTCATAGAGAACGGGTACTGCGAAAGTAGTACATTTCTTAGAGGTCATTTCCATTTGTTATAATAAATTAGATTTATTATTTAGTTTAAAATCATGTTTATGAAAATATATCCCCGTGTAATTTATTTTCCTTCCTTGTATGAGTGGGTGGTACCTACCCAGATGGGCTAGCACAAAGCCCTACCACCAAGTAAATTTGTAAAGAAATAATATTTATAATGTCTTCTCGCAGCCCTAAAGTTAATACTTGATAAACAAATTCGTTTCAAACGATCCAGAACGATTTTCTCAAGTGACAGTTTAAGTGTTGTTCAACTTAGTGACTTTAAATTTATGGTGTCAACGTCCTAAATAACCTTGCCCTAATAAGTGTTTGTTTCTGGTTGTATTCACGATTACAATATTGTTTTAGAGAGATTGACTTCTCGTATACATACGTGTATAGAGAAAAGTACTATATATACATATATTTATAACTCGACGACCTCTGTGGTCGAGTGGTGTGTACACCGGTTTTCATGGGTACGCCAGTCCGAGGTCCTGGATTCGATTCCCGGCTGAGTCGATGTCATTAGATTATCATTAGTTTTCTATGTTGTCTTGGGTCTGGGTGTTTGTGGTACCGTCGTTACTTCTGATTTTCAATAACACATGTGCTTTAGCTACTTACATTGGGATCAGAGTAATGTATGTGATGTTGTCTCATATTTATTTATTTATAATTATTTATTTATAACTAACCCGTCCCAGCTTGGTCCGGATCATAAGTTATCGTAGATACGTAGATATTTAAAAAAAATGAATAATTTTCTCTATACATGGTTTTATTATATCTTAAAGGGATGACACAACGTTTCCGAGGAATACTACCTTGCGGCTTCATTTTTTCCGCCATTTTTAACAGTTATCGTTCATTTTCAACTTATTTACACAAAAAAATTAATAAATTATATACTTAAACATGTTGCTATGTATGGGTTTTTTCTGTTATAATTGGTTCAGTTCGCAAATATGTCATGCAGAGATAAAACCACATAGTTCCGATTTACAAATAAATCATATTAACCGAAATAATTATGAAGACGATGATGATAATGTATCAACAAATCACTGCTCGTCCAGTTTTGTCTATCATCGATTGTCCCGTATATCTTAACATATTATAAAACAAAGTCGCTTACCGCTGTCTGACCCTATATATGCTTATAGATTTAAAATTAGGCAACGGATTTTGATGCGCTTTTTTTAATAGATGGAGTGATTCCAGAGGGTTTTTTTTGTATATAATAAATGTACAATGTAGTAAGAAAACAAGAATTTTTTTAGTATTAGCATTGCACCCGTGCGAAGCGGGGCGGGTCCCTTGTACCCCGATCACAGTACCCCGAGAATCCTCCCTTAGTTGTTGGAGGCCCGCATAGACAGGCCGACCGTCAGGGCGTTACGGTAGCATGCGAAAGCGACCCCGTGGCGTCCGCCGAAAAGACGGATAGGGTACCGCTGGTTTTTAATTAAGAAAGAGGCGGGTCGCTAGTAAGCAATAAAGTGATTAAGAAAAATATTTAGTGTCAATTGATTGTCGTGACGATCTAATGGACCGTGTGTCACGGGTCTGCTATTAATTATCAACTCAGTTTCTGTCCAAAGTGTTAGCAGAACTCGGTACAGTGGTTCAAATTTCTTTAGAGTCGCTTTTGTTGCTTTAAGTGTTGAGTTTCATGTCTGTTTGGAATACCTGAGGAGTACAAAATCAAATTTTAAATCGTCACGCTACTTTGTAGAATTATGTGTAAAGCTACCGCCAGTTAGATACGAGTAGTTACTTTGTTTCTTGACGGTTGAGATATATATTAACCGGTCCAATTTATTAAATAATTAATTAATACATATAAATATGCATAATTATAGATTGTAGGTCGCCCACGAATCTTCACGTTTATTCAAAATATTTTTTAGGAATTTCGAAAACTATGACAGGATTTGTTTTGGTTTGATTTCGTTGTAATTTACATAATTTATTTGATATTTCACAAAAAAAACAGAATACATTTTATACATACATTTTTGAGAAACATCAAATTGTCATTTTCAACCGACTTCAAAAAGGACTAGGTTATCAATTCGTCTGTATTTTTTTTTATTTTTGTTACCTCGGCTCATATCTTTTCACTAGGTGGACTGATTTTGATATTTTTTTTTTTTGTTTGAAAGGTAGTGCTTCCCGTGGGGTCCCATTTTAATTTTATTTTTTTTCGATGAGACACCGGCTCCATATATAACAATAACTATAACTACGGTATATAATCGTAATTCGACTTTAAGGTAGTCTAATATTTTTCATTTCATTTTACTTATGAGGACTCTAAAAATATGTTGAATACACAATTATTTTTATTACTTTTTAGTGCATATTCATTTGTTTTAAAATAGCGTTTTGTTTGAAGTCGGTTTTTCTTTTTGTTAAAATTTTATTTATTATCCTTGATACTTCTGTTAGCTACTAAAATCGAGTTTTCATACAGGAAATTGTTGGGCGTCTCATCATAATGTAGCTACTCACGAACCATTTGGTTAACTTTAGGTCAAGTTGAAAAATGGACCATGGATCCTGGACTAAATGATATTATATTTAAAACGCAATATAATATCAAGATAATTCCAATGGCGTTAAATATTAATAAACTTATCAAGCGTATGTATAATAATAAGTTACTGTTTAGTTTGATCATTGTCTAGGCTAAATGGCCGGACACACCCGTGTAAAAATCCGGGCAAGTGTGAGTCGGGATCGAGCACTGAGGGTTTTATACCATCAATACATAAAATAGTGAAAGATTTATCGGTTTTAGGATTTGTTTGGTTTCCTTATGCTATAAGATATTGCTTCTTGACAAATTCATACATTTTCTTTTCTTTTATAATCATAATAATAATTTATTTATTTAAGCATCATATTGAACAAAAACAAGATGTGAACAATAATACCTGTGATAGTATAAAACTATGGTGCAGTTATATATGCCTGCCAGCAAAGCGACATTTATCTATTATTTACACAAACTTAAATTGCATATATTTGTTAAACATGCATATGAAAATAAAACACAATAAAATTATGAATTAACAAATTACAAAATTTAAAAAAAATGAACAAAAGCAAGAAAAATATAAATAAATAGTAACATCTATTTCGCCAAAACAATTATAAGAATGTAGTTATATTACAATTAGTGCATATACTTAAATTAATAAGTTACATAGTTAGTGAAATAAAATATAGTTTTAAAAATAAAAATACTAAAATTCTAAGGGAGAGTATCCTATAGGTTGATTCCCTATGTGAATGTATGGGATATAAATAATGCCTTTTAATTGAGTTTGAGGTGCGCTTTTTTCACAGCTTCAAAGACCTCTGTATTCGATGTTTGGTGATTGGATGTCAATATTTAATTCCAACTCTACGCCTCAATGTTTTCCTGGTACATAAATGGTCTTGACAAAACGAATACATTCGGGCGACGAAATTATCTGATGATATACGGAACCCAAAAACCAAATGATAGACTATATATCGTAAACATCACGTAAGTTAATACGTCACGAGCCGGATATGAAACCGCAGAGGATGACGTTGACAGTATACTTAATTTTCAGTTTTATAGTCAATGAATAATTATTCAACGCGTCCCTAGAACAATAGAATTTATTTGACAATCGAAACTTATATAAGGATATTCTATTGTTTCGATAATAGCACGTTATTTTGTGATGTTATCTCTTCTCAGAGATGGCCCGGTGTAGTGGTTAGAACGCGTGCATTTTAACCGATTATTGCGGGTTCAAACCCAGGCAAGCACCGCTGATTCATGTGCTTAATAAGTCTTTATAATTCATCTCGTGCTCAGCGATGAAGGAAAACATCGTGAGGAAACCTGAATGTGACAAATTTCATAGAAATTGTGCCACATGTGTATTCCACCAACCCGCATTGGAACAGCGTGGTGGAATATGTTCCAAACCTTCTTCCCTCAAAGGGAGAGAAGGCCTTTAGCCCAGCAGTGGGAATTTACAGGCTGTTGTTGTTGTTGTCTCTTCTTGACCGACTTCAAACGAAGAAGGTGATTTTCAATTGCGTCGTTTTTTACGTCTGTTATATCAGATCTAATCTGTGAATCGAATTGGAAAATTCCCTTTTTGTCAGGGACGGTTTTTCGATAAACATTTGAAGAAACAATACTCAATGTTGAAAAAATGAGAGTGAATACATTATTTATGATTTTCTCAGAGTATTATTTGAAGTCTTGATATTTCAACTTTTTTCTTTATATTTTAAAATTTTTGTTTTATCTCTGCTACCCAAGATTGTGGCTTGTTCTATTTTGACAGATATAGAAGTTCATATGTTTTATTTTATTTCATTTCATTTTATTTTATTTTTATTAGGACAATCAACAGTAGATACCATATCACATGAAAAATAAATAGCATTTCATAGTTATCAAAGCAAAAGTTCTACTATTTCAAGTATCATGCATATTATTGAAAATATAAATTAAACATTATATAAACTAAAATTATATAATATACAATAAAAACATACACTAAAATTTACGATTAAAATTAAAATTGGGCAAAAATTAAATTCTTTACTTTTTGATTGAATAGAAGGTTTTGTGTGAGATTATATTTTTTTTTATTTGGTGGTATAAAGCGTCCTTATATGTCCTGCATTTTTCGGTTAAAGCGATATAATATGTTATCCCGCATTGAAAAATGTGGTTGAATGAAGCTAATTTCTTTATGGAGAAAATAAAGAGTCCAAGACCGGGACATTTAATAATAATCCACTTCTCTTGAAAATGATGCACTAAGCGTATTGACGATAAAAAAAAATTGTTAGTGAATACACGTCGTATATACAAATCTTAATACATGAATAAATGTATTTTGGTATTGATTTTGATGAGATTTTCATTGTTTCTTTTTCATATTTAAGAGATAAGGAATCATTTAAACACACATTACATTGATCAATAATAATTAGTATAAGATTTGATTAAAATTTGACTTTTAATAAAATGTTTATTTGCCTTAGGTTAAAGAAGATTGACGACTTTATCTTCGGACTTCATATTTTTGCTGGCTCACTTGTAAGTTTATGTTCGTTGTAAGAGAAGATTGGAAATGTTAAAATATATTCTATGCTCGGCCTTAGTTGTTTTATTTGATACAAGCAAAACTGTCAGAAGACTATCACTTTCAATATTTTTCTGAAACGCGCTGTATCTTCTGATATAGTTTTATGTATATAGGTTTAGTAAATTCTTAAGTTATATAAATAGTATTTTAATATTGTCTTAAGTCTGATTAAGATAAGTATTGGAGTTTATTATTATTAAGTGTAATCTGACAAAGAGTAATTTTACCGCTAAGTTTCTTACCTGACTGCTCTTCTCTATATAATCTCTATTCTGATACGGCGTTTTCTTATATTTTATCTAAGTAGTATCTTAATAGCGTGGTCGAATAAGCTCCAATACTTCTTAATGGAGAGGGAGCCTTAACCCAACAGTAAGACATTTACAGGCAGGCAGTTACTTTAGTAGTAATAATGGACGATACTTGATGGATCAGCATCAAATCATTTAATGAAGTTGTATTGACATCAATAGCTCACACCAATAGCCTATATCATTACACAGTATAAAACAAAGTCGCTTACCGCTGCCTGCCTCTATGTATGCTTAGATCTTTAAAATTACGCAACGTATTTTGATGCGGTTTTTTTTAATAGATAGATTATTTCGAGAGGAAGGTTTTTATATATAATACTTGGATAATATAGTAAAGAAACAGTGGGTAATTTCAGTAGTTCGGGACGGCTAAAATAATATTATCGTTTTACAATGATGCTCCAATCTCTCTATCCATTTGTTTTCTAATGACAGCTCAATCATATTTAAAATAAGAAATAATGTTACATGCCAGTATTAAATGCTATGCCATATAAAATAATATTATTTACAGTTTTACAAATTATTGATCAATTATTTACAATAATAATTTAAATAATAAAGTAAATTCAGTAGCCCATGCTACATTCATTATATGCAATAGTAATGTGATATAAATTATGATATAAAATCAAAGGTCATAACACTCTATTGAAGGCTAGGGTAACTCTGTAATAAGTGATAATTTTAAAAGTTTCTAATGTGATGTCATTAATAAGCAAATTCTGTAATATATTTAGTATCCGTATTGCACCTGTGCGAAGCCGGGGCTGGTTGCTAGTGGACCATAAAACCACCAGGATATTTACTCTTTTAATTATCCACGTGATGTTAGCCCAACTATTAATAATCTGAAGTTAAACACAGTACAATAAACAAGAAGCAATGATTTCAAAGCAAAAGCGACACGCTTCGTAGAAATGGTTTTTTTAATACATTAATGCTTGTCATAAAAACAATAATTTAGACGTGTTAGTTTTGGCAAGAATTTGTGGTCGAATCTGTGTTTTATAATCGTGATGCTGTATTGAATTATCATAAAAGTTTTTAAATAGAATTAAGAATGAGAAGGAAACAGGTAATTATGTTTGAAATTAAAAGTCAACGTAGACAACACCTTCTCGTATGTTCGCGTAATTATTGCATTGTATGTAAAGAATTAATGATATCATTTTATTAATGCCACTGAATATTGAGAGTTTTTGTATGTCAACATGCGGTATCGTTGTGAATATTATAAACCTTTAAAAATAAATTAAATTAAATTCAAATTGTTTACCATACAAAGTAAACTTTTCGTTAACAATTTTCCTTCTGGCTGAACAAAATTACAGACAAACATAATTTTGATGTGTGGAGGTGAGCTCGAAATTTGAACCCGTACTCATTTCACTTCTACTTTATTCCAATTGATGAAGGAATAAAGATAAACGAACCTTTTATTTGATTTTTCAAGTCACGCGATTTAGCTAATAGCTCAGTTATATTGTACACTACTATAATTCTTATTATATCTTTATTTATAATACAACACTATAATAACTATTTATATCCACATTAATTTTACTACAAAAAGCCCTATTTTTTAAAATTCATAATGAATATCAAATATACGAGCTCTCAGTCAAATGATATAACGTCAATTCAATATAAAAATATGTTAATTAGACCTTTAACCTCTTCCGGGTGAAACAGATTCTATGTTTTACATTTATTGTCGCTGTACATATTAATTATGTTTTATAGAATACCTATATAGCGCGCAAGATCTTTGACAACGATGCCATTACTGAGGAAGTCCATCGATCATACAATTTAATGCAAAATCAAAACAAATGAAACGTAATAATAATATTCGTTATATATCTGGGTAGGTACCACCCACTCATCAGTTATTCTACCGCCAAATAACAGTACCTACTCAGTATTATTGTGTTCCGGTCTGAAAGGTGAGTGAGCCAGTGTAACTACAGACACAAGGGACATAATATCTTAGTTCCCAAGGTTAGTAGCGCATTGACGATTTAAGGAATAGTTAATATTTCTTACATCGTCATTTTCTATGGGTAATGGTGACCACTTCCCATCAGGTGGTCCAAAAAAATATATATAGTATAAATATTCGTTATATAATAATACTCTTTTAATGAAATTGTATAAAAAACAACTCGTTTAAATCTCGTCATTGGAAAATTATATTTAATTATACTTTAACTCAAATAAATTGCGACCTAAAAACTAAATTATTGTTATTATGAAACAATGAACAATATTTCTGAACGAAATCTATTGTCTTCTGAAAAACGAACGCATAGATGATATTTAATTATCGCCGTTTATGTTTAAATAATTATGAGGCCATGTTTTTGTTTGATTTTATATTTACAATATTCTCAGATGAGAATTAATAATAATTAAGTTTGCTTTTCTCATGAATATTAATACTATGTAATAGCTAAAAGATGAGCTATTAATATATAAAGGTAAATGCAATAAAGGTTTGAAGTCTAACTTTTTTAACTTTGCCGTTTCATAAATTGAAATTATTTGTAAAAATACATTGGAAAATAAGGCATATTATTCGATACAAGATTATACGGACGATAAAAAAGGGTTGTTATTAATACTTCTTGACATATATAATTGTATTTAATCTTATAATAATAAATATAATTGTATATAATCTTCTCGGTAGAATCTACATTCCGAAACGGTGGTAACTTCACTTAATATAATAGTTGTTAAATGACGATCCAAAATTGCTTGTAAAAGCCTACTTGATTTAATTTGATAATAGTCGTAAGGTATAGCAATTATATACAAGAAAAAATCAGGAAAATAAAAGAAAACCACACCTATTTCTGTCTGAGTCTGGAAATATGTTGATTTTTTTTTATTTTTATAAAGAAAAGTCGAGATCATTAAAAGAAGAAAAATTCACCGTCGAACACATGATACATTTTTGAAGTACAAAACAGTAAGTATTGCTTGGATTCGGACATGCTATCTCTAGCTAAGATTTACTGTTTATTGGGCTATCTTACGTTAATGGATATTAGTAGGTCTCAATAAATCGATTTTCTAGTTCGTTTCCTAAATTGGCGCGTGACATAATAAGCAACAAAGTGTGTCAATCAAGGGATACTGATCTGATTGGCTGACCTCGTGACCGAAGGGTGACCATAAAAACATTTATTGGTAAACTTCTATCTGTATCTATGTAGAACGTTTTTCTTCTTTTTTTATCAGCCGTTCTTATTTAGTAAAGTAACAGCCTGTAATTTTTTTGGAACACATTCCACAACGCTGCACATGTGGCAGAATTTCATTGAAATTAGACACATTCTCCTTCCATCCAGCTTTCCTCACGAGGTTTTCCTTCACCGCGGAGTACGAGATGAATTATGCTTGCCTGGGTTTGAACTCGCAATCATCGGTTAAGATGCACGCGCTCTAAACACAGGACCATCTCAGCTCCCGTTTTTATTTATTTATTTTATATATAATGACGAGATATTCGTAAATTACTATTATTAATAACACTTCTTTTCAGGATTTTTAATGACGTTCTCATTGTTATTATAAATATGCATTGGTATCTAAAATATACTGTTCTTATGTTGATCACCATGAACAAAGTTTCGAAATTGCATTCCACAGTACCAATTCGACTGTAAGTATCAAATTTCTTGAATTAATTCTGAACATTTAATAGCTGTCAAGTCACAGGTGCCAGGAAGTGCAACCACACCGGCGAACCACAATACTATGAGGGCACATATATCAGAATAACTGCCGAGCAGCCTTACGTGAACCGCACTCTTGCATTGGATAATGATATCTTATCAGATTTGGGTACGATGACCATTACGACGACCTGCGTAGCCAAGTGGTGTGTATACCGGTTTCCATGGATACGCCACACTGAGGTCCCGGGTTCGATTCCCGGCCAAGTCGATGTAGGTTATAATTAGTTTTGTCTATGCTATCTCGGGTCTGGGTATTTGTGGTACCTTCGTTACTTCCATTTTCCATAACACAAGTGCTTTAGCTACTTATATTGGGATCAGAGTGAGGTATGTGATGTTGTCTTATATATTATCTACACATATAATAAAATTGAAGTGTCTGTTTGGAATATTCAAATAGACCTTTTTCACTCAATGCATATGTGGTACGAATATCAAAATATATTTTTTTACAATTTCTGTCTGTCTGTCTGTTTGTTCCAGCTAATCTCTGTAACGGTTCGACCGATTTTGATGGCACTTTCAATGGTAATTTTTGATTTAGTAAGGAGTAACTGAGGCTACAATATTTTTTTTTTGTTAAATTCATACGCGTACAAGGTCGCGGGCACAGCTTGTAATATGTATATATATGTTCTCTATTTTCAGAAACAATTCAGGCCTATAATCAATGGTTTTAAGTCATTTCAGAGGTATAGCAGTGTTACTGCAAATTTCACGTATTTGAGCTGAATGATAATTAATTTGTCGATAGAAACATTTCCAATAACTTTTTAGTGTTTAACCCACTTGACTCTATTGGACAAGGACGTGCGTGTTTATAGCTAGCCAATAGTCTGATAAGGCATTGACTAGTCGAAGATGGATATACAATAGAATATAACCATACAATTCATAAAAATATTAAGTTCTAGACACGCGGTAGCATGTCAGCCAAGTTCAGGTAACAGAACTGGCGAGTAGCACCGTGTGTAATTTTACACGAACCATTTGAAGCCACTTTTGACCCCTTCATAACTCAAAAAATGTTTGACATAAACTTGTCAAATTTGGCAAATATATTAAAACTTGCGAGATACATATGTGCTCCAAATTTCATAAACACATCTCAAACGATTATTTAGATATTAATGTCGAAAAATAGTCATTTTTATCACTGACTGGTCCATAGATCAAAACTTTTTACCAGTTCCAGGTGACCTACAAAGTTCAAATTTTGCATACCGGTAGATAATTAGGCGAATATGAAGGAAAAAATCTGAAACTTGTAAATTATTATCATTTAGTTATAATTTTTCATTTTATTGGTTCTATTAGGTTACGTTCTTACATACAAAAAAATTGAAATTGATGAATGAAACTAATATTGAAAAGTTATCAAAGCAAAGATAATTTCTGCCGTGAACTGACATCTGATCGACTGTCAACTTTTGATGGCATGTTAATAAGAAAAGTCCCTATCGGCATATTCTTATTCTTTTGTAACTTGATTAGTTTTGGAATAATTATGGTCTTATCATCGATAAGCTACAAAGGCATTTTAATGTATTTTTTGCTCATAGTACACAATTAAGTTTGGGTAGACAACGGCATTACAGATGTATCACGGCAGATTTAGAACATGTGCAAATCTGTAAAAAAATTAAGATTTAATGCTCAACGATTATCAGCTGTTGCGACATCAATGTGCGAAAAAAAATGACTGGGCAGCATAGAAGCGTGAATCAACACGAGCGTTTATATTTTTTCACATAACTTACAGTCCAACGCTGGTGTGGCTACGACACCTGTTAAGGCAATTTACCTTACCTTATTTTTTGCCTGAAATATATTTATTTATTTATTGTAAAAGTTACACCATCGAGCTATCACTAAAGACTTAAAAATAAGAGGTGATACATATTTTTTAAGTGCAAACAACATTTAGTATGGATAATAAAATGAAATGGAAATTTAGAATAAAAGTCTTTACACAAACTTTATGGTATCCCTAACCGGGGTATAGGAAAAAAGAAGTAATTGGCACAATATTAATTTAATTATTAATGGTTTTGTTAGTGACCTCTATTCAGAATACATAATCAATCAATCACTTTCGTAAGTGTTACAACAACAGATTTTTCGATTTTCTTAAAGAAAAAAATCTTGCATTAATGGTAATAAATAAATATTAGACAACATCACATACATTACTCTGATCCCAATGTAAGAAGCCAAAGCACATGTTTTATGTTATCAGAAGTAATGACGGTACCACAAACACCCAGACCCAAGACAACATAGAAAACTAACAAAACTTTTTCTACATCGACTCGGCCGGGATACGAACCCGGTACTCGGAGTGGTGTACCCATGAAAACCGGTGTACACACTACTCGACCACGGAGGTCATCGTTAAATAGTAATAAGTATATTTATATTCAATTTATTTTTAGGGTTGTTATTTAATTGAATCTATCGATTTCATTAGTTTGCCATAGCGAAAAATAAATTGACTTGTAACTATATCGTAAGAGCGATAATGAATAATATTGCAATACTTTTTATCTACATTCTTGATTTACAAAAAATCTTTATTTACACACATTCCGACACCTGCTGCAAATCGGAATGCACACCTGCCGTCCCTTTCATATGCCCACATTTCACGCTTCAGTAGCAGAATAGATTCTATTCACTGAACAATAAAGCATAAAATACCGTTTTTGTGTGCGAGAAGTCCGGAACGAGTCTGGAGCATATATTGATAGATAGACATGGGATATCGTTTATTGATTCGTTCGATAGAACTCCTCCCTGCCTATGTGTTCCTAGTACTTTCCGATACTTCTTCCATTATCGATGATTTCCGATAACTTCAATAGGGGGTTGTTCAATCGAGTTAAGACAGATTTATTCCCCCTTACATGTATTAAAAATGGTGTTTAAAATATTATTAAAAAAATATGCAATATTTATGCATTATGAATTAAAATAATAATTTTATTTAAAACAAGTAAATAATTAATTTATTTGTCTTAACAATTATTATTAAATCAATCAGGAAGCGATTAAGCAAACAATAACACATTTTACTAACCTTCTAATGCAATGCCGTCTATGTAATTGAATAATTCAATTTCATACGAAGGCCTTCTTTTCACAAATACTATCGAAATCATTTTAATAAATTTTAGATGTCAGAAATTAATTTACGAAATACATCGAGGCGTGAAAACCATCTTAAAGAGATGCTGTAATACGAACTCCATTACGATGATGCGTTCCTAGTAATGTCGAAGAAGTTTCTTCCCGAATTTCTCACGCTATTCCTTGTTTTCAACAAAACCCAAAATGTAATTGCCAAACAAACTAAACTCTTAAATCTACACAATAAAGTTAAAATTTCCTTATTTTTCTACATCAGCGAGTACTTATTTATCAGCTGCTGTTGTCTGAATCAGCTGGCATTCAAGAGCCTCCATCTGTTTATATAAATTAATCGAAATTAAGTTCTAAATCTAATGGTTATAAGGTTTATTTTTACGAATCACAGAAATAGAGCCATCCCGTTTTTGTCTTTGTCGCACAGGCGGTTCGTTGACCTTTATAACATGGCGTATCCGCTAGTAAGGATAGGGGAGCAACCTCTGGAATGCGGCTGACTACTACTTCTCTCTGCTAACCTAGTATCTGTGGAGGCTTAGAAATTTGTAAAAATTTCTCGAATGGTTTTGCCGTAGAAATTTTTATATATTTGCGTTTTTTCATAAATATTATTTTAAAAAAATTACACTTATAATAAATGTTCTATAAAAGAATAGTAGTTAAAATATAAAAATAATGAATAATTTATTAATAGATACCGTGCCCACTTACTGTAACTAATAATATTTATTTATCGCAATCCCATTTTAAAATAAACAAAAATCGTGTCGATGATAAATTATAACGCCGCATACATAAGAAATTAATCGTAAGTCGAAAAGCTAAGTAAGATTTGATAAGGCGTTGATTATATAAAAAAATATGACGAAGGTTTAATTTTAATTAAATATTATTATTATTGATTTACATTTTTTCGAACTATTTATTATTTACGTTTGAAATCGGGTAAGTAAATATAATAAATAGTTAGAAAATTAATTTAAAAATATTTGTACTATAAAACAAACACATACTAAAAATTGTGTTTATTTTTTCATGCAGAACGAACAACCATCATCGGTCGGTTAATTGGCGATTTATTGGGAAAGTATCGATAATGGACAGCCGATCGGAAAGTACTAGGAGATCACGAAGTAGGAAGAGCTCTTTCGAACCGATCAATATCCGATAACCCGGACATTCCGCACACAGACTCAGGTAGTCAACGCACACATTTATATAATACAAGTAAACGAGTTTCCATGAATTTTCCAGACTTGTCATGGAAGGTGAGCCGAGCATTGAAGACTTAATTAAGCTTGAAGTAAACAAGTTAAGGTCGATGTGCTTAAAAAAGTACTTAAAAAAATCTTAGGAAAAGTCTTCGTTTAAAAGAAAATTAATTTCATACAAAAATAGTTTTCTACTTTTTCTATACAATAAATTAAAAACGCCGACGACGACCTCCGTGGTCGAGTAGTCTGTACACCGGTTTTCATGGGTACGCCACTCCGAGATCCCGGGTTCGATTCCGACAAAGTCGATGTACAAATATTTCTTTAGCTGTCTATGTTGTCTTGGATATCTGGGTGTTTGTGGTACCGTAGTTACTTCTGGTTATCCATAACACAAGTGGTCTAGCTACTTATATTCAGATCAGAATAATGTATGTGACGTTGTCCAATTTATTTTTTTTAAATTAATTAAAAATGAAAACTAATTGTAATATGTAATCTTGCCAATGTGTCTGTTACAAACGTAACACAACACAAAACAGCCGTTAAAAACTAGTATTATTATAATATCCTTCATTTTGTAGGAGTATGTATGTGTCTTAAATAAAAACGTAAATATTTAGAGTTATGGCTGTAACGTATACCCGTTCAAAATTACTTGATGTAGGAAGTTCATTGCATTTGAAACACTATAACTGAAATAGGTATGCAGTATTTTTTAAATGTTGAAAAAGAGTAACCACTGAATTTCTTGACGGTTCTTCACGGTAGAACTTTCAGAACCCGTAGTAGCTTCACTTAATTGTAAAATGATGATTCAAAAGTGCTTGTTATATAATATACAGCCTACTTGAATAAAGTTTACTTTGATTTGATTTACACAACTCTGCCGTGGTATATTTATAATGCCGTTATCTACTTAAACTCAATCGTGGGCAGGTAACGCGGTAAAAATGTAAACCTATGAAACTTATCGATAATAATACCATAAACGAATTACCTAAACTAATCAAGATATCAAAAAACCGCCTATGTCTGATAGAGATTTGTTTCTTTTTATAAATATGCCATCAAAAGGGAAAATTCATCAGATGTCAGTTAATAGAATTTTAGTTATACCACTGCAGAATTTCTCTGCCATCGTAATTGGTTTCCAACAGAGAATAGGCTAACAGGTGGCTTCAATTAAAGCTGCTAAAGGAATTTTTGTCAAAAGCTTATGTATCTGGGGGCATGGCAGTGCACCAGCCAAGTCTCGAGCAAAACGGCCACGGCCACGGGCATCGAGAAAAGATGGTACTTTTCTCGAATCGATTCGCGGCTGTTTTTTCCCCATCTTCGACGTGGACAAAGCTAGGAGTTTAGGTTTTCGGTGAATAGTAGTAGGCATTAGAACAAGCTTAAATTCGAAATTACATGCCAATTGAATTAATAGTTTAGGAGTTAAGGAAGTAGGAGTCACTATAATTATAATATAAAGAAAACTATTGGTACAATTACTAAATGTTGATTAATAACTACAAAATAATTTGAATAGGACTTGGCTTCTATGAGATCTCAAATCTTTTTACGATGGAAAGACTGCATCGAGAGACTTGGCATTTTTTTACATTTAATGTCTTTGATGGGATCAACTTTACTGGCGGGAAATAAAACTTCGTCCGTGAAACAATGTAGTGTTATAAGCTATATATAGTCTGTTGTTAACAAGTGTTATAAAAATGAAACATACTGCTCTGACGAAAATTAATTACAACATACAACATGATTTAAAAATAAATGTATCCTATTACACAATGGGTTAACGAATTAACGTTCTGATGATTTTGAAAATAGAATTGTTTATTTTTTTGTTAACTATTTTTATTTTTTATTAAATACAGTAGAAAGTACAGTGATTTTGTGTGTTTTACTATTTCTTTTTTTTTGTATAATATGTATTTTACACAAATTTTGACTAACATAAGAAATTATAACATTAAATGTTTAAATATACAGAATAATGAACTAAAACTAATTACTGTATAAATCTTGATCGCGTGGAATGGTGGCAAGGATGCTAGCAGCATTTCCCCTTTGAATCGCAATTCCGATCCTCTGGGTAAAGAACTAACCAGCCCTCCTGTCGCCAGTGGAGGCATTGAGATGAGATATAAAAATTGATCAAAAATCATACATACAAAATCAAGAAAAGTCTTCTGTATTTTTTCTCCACGGTTTTCTATCTTAAATAATATATTGAGTAATATCAATTATTTATAACTTTAAAATGCTAATTAAAAAAAAAACTGAAGAATCTTATTATAGAAAAGAATATCTTGCCCCAGGAGGGATGTATTTATACTGCGATGTCGAATAACTTGTAATAATGCCCAATTTAATATTTGTAAGAAATATTTGAAGGTATTAAATACATATATAAACCGTGTATAATAAATATCTTCGCAAAATGTACAGTTTGTGGGACAGTTGACACAGAAGACACGAGTGTTTGCGTAAACTCGTCTGCCCTCTAGTACATTTGGAATCTGATCTCAGGCAGATCAGGTGCAGGATCAACGACAAGGTTCACCCGTTGAAAAGTGTTAGCAAAATATTTTAAAAAGTTATTTATTTCACTTATGAGATACGAGTGACCGCTCGCGGTTTCGTTCGCTTTTTATGTGTTGGGCAAAAATAAGTAGCCTATGTAATTTCTTGGAGTTCAATTTGTTTATGACCAAATTTCATCAAGTTCGGTTCAGCGGTTTGGTCGTGAAAAAGCGAGAGATAGACAGACAGAGAGACACACATATAATATTAATATAGATTATTAAGTTAGCTAGTCTAGTTTTTACAAGTTATGTCACATGTAATCGAGGTATGTGGCCCAGTGGTTAGAACGCGTGCATCTTAACCGATGACTGCGAGTTCAACCCAGACAAGCACCACTATATATATGTGCTTAATTTGTGTTTATAATTCATCTCGTGCTCGCTGGTGAAGGAAAACATCGTGAGGAAACCTGCATTTGTCTAATTTCATCGAAATTCTGCCAGATGTGCATTTCACCAACCCGCATTGGAACAGCGTGGTGGAATATGTCCCAAACACTTTCCTTAATGGAAGACGAGGCCTTAACCCAGCAGTGGGAAATTTACAGGCTGTTACTTTACTTTTACTTTATGTAGGCATAATATTAAATTTTATGTTTTTTTTTTTAAATTTGAATCCAATCTACATTGAATATGTTTATGTGTATCGTTCGTGTATCATTGGAGCGTGATGAAACTCCAACTACCTTCTCCTTAAAAATGAAGAGGCTTTAGCCCTTTATTTAGTCTATCATGAACCTTTTAACTTTACTTTTACTTACGTTTATTATACTTAATGATTTATACCGATAACTGTCCCTACGTATAAATTGTAGTTTACTTTAAAAACTTGCCGAGATGAGGCTGTCAAGCTGTTATTGACATCTTTTCACTTAAAATAAGATCTGAAATTCAATATTTTTAGGGTTACCGAACTTTAATATTTTAACAAAATAAATTATTTTTTAATTTTTCACAATAATAAATACATTTTCTACATACATGACTTTTAAATGTTAATCAAATTAATAAAATCAAATGGTCAATATTTTCTCTTTGTGTTAAGGATAAAAATTACCCTTATCAAACACGTTATTGTATTATAAAACATACTTTGCCGCATCGAGGGAAAATAATTTCCAACCCTTGACCACAATTCCAGTTTTCGTGGAAAAATCTCCCCGCGTTGCGACCTCTGTTACTAGGACTACATAAGCTTTAGGAATAATAAATTATTAAGGCGGTTTCATAAAAAAGGGACCTCACCTACACAAAACACGAAGCCCCGTGTAGGGTTAGGTTATTTTTCTTGTTGAATTTAAGGCATTTTATGGAGAAAACCACTGTTTAATTGATAAGATGTTAGGTTGCAGATTTTCTTATTTTTTACACCACTATATATAACACTTTTCTTTTTGTCTGCTATAGGTAGGTGGTTTAACGGCCAGGAGGCTTATCTGATGAAAAGTGCCTACCATCATCTGCAACACCAAGGAGCTTGCATGCGTGGAAGGGCAGATGGGTTTGAGCTCTTTTTTTGAAGATTCCCAAGTCATATCGGTTCGGAAAAACCTATTTTTATTGTGTTTTTGTCTCATTTGTTGTTGAGACACTTTAACTTTGGACTTGGTGTAGAGTTCTACAAAATGTTATGTAAAAACCTTAATTAAAAGTATAATTAAGGTTTAGTTTTCGCACAAACACTTTGTGAAACCAGCTTTCGCCGGCGGTTTTTCCGAACCAATACGACATGGGAACCTTCAAGAAAAGAGCGTACTTACTCCTTTCTTAATGGCCGGCAACGCACCTACAAGCCCCCTGGTGTTGCAGATGTCCATGGGCGTTGGTAGTCACTTACCATCAGGTGAGCCTCCTGCTCGTTTGCCACCTATGCCATAAAAAAAAAACAAAAACTTAACACTTTGTTGCCTATACTAATATTAATTTAAATAATTGTATCTAATTAACATGACTTTGTATTTTTTAAATGTTGAAAAAGTGTAACTACTGAGTTTCTTGCCGGTTCTTCTCGGTAGAACTTTCAGAACCGGTGGTAGCTTCACTTAATTGTAAAATGACGATTCAAAAGCGCTTGTAAAAGCCTACTTGAATAAAGTTTATTTTGATTTGATTTGATGTAATAAGGCGACATATCCTTGGCCTTAAGTAGTTAGTAATTCTGATTTAATTAAATTTGCATCATAATTTATTTTTTAATTTTATGATGAATTGTTAAAAAATAAAAATATACTAAGTATAAGAAGTTAATATTTACGATATATTATATCTCATAAAATAAAAAGAAGTCAATGTGGAAGGTCCCCCATCGTAGTACAGTCTATTTGGGCGTGGCTACGTTAGGGGTTAACAGCCTTAATTGCACAACCTCCCTGCGCGTGTTTCACTGCGCAGGGTAGCAAATGTGACGGCTCGGTTTTCATACCCTTCGCTTATGATGTCCTGGTATCGCATGTTTTCATACCGAGACGCAAAATTGCGAATAATTTGGGCCATTTTCGAAGACCGATTTGTTTTTTTTATTGTTTACAAAACATTTAGATTTTACTTTTTTTAAATACCATATTAATAAGATCCTTAAATATAGGTCAACTGATTGTTTTTGATCATTACCTCTGTTCATACAAAGCTAACAGAAGAAATTTAAGAAATTATTGTTTTTGTTACTTCGCCAACCATGAAAAATAATAGAATTAATTATCTTGTTATTAATTATAAAACATCATACACCCTTAAAATCGAGAAATATCAAAATATATTGTTAATATTTGGAAGTACGAAACTTTCGACATATTGTTCAAACTTCACAAGTAACGTGTGTGTTACACATGTGACATAAACAAACATTTCCACGTGTTTATGTTATCCTAATACCGAATGTTTTTAGGTGTAGGCATATTGTAATACAAGTCTACACATGTCGTCTGTCTGTCTATCTTATGTGTAATGGTGTGGCAAAATTAACTGTTTATTTTTGGGTTCTACAATAAAAACATAATTATTTTGTAAATTTAAGTGTACAAGAAGTAAAAAATAAAAACAAGAATTTTATTTAAAACAAGATATATTTCTAACTTTTATATAATTTTAGCTTAAATAAATTACCAAATCAATATTGAAATAAAACTTTCTCAGTTAAGCTTAAAAATCCAAAAAACCACGAACAGTTTTAACAAATGAAATTAAGTCGCGCCAATATCGATCGACCTTACTGACCGCGCTCAAAAAGAAAAATTATTGGCCGCTTAAAAAAGTTTCGCGCGCTTTTGTTTTGCTTTTTTTTTTAATTTGTTCTAGCTAGTTGTATGAATAAAGGAATCATTAATTAAGCTTGGAAAATTAATTTAAAATAAAGAATTGTAATAATTCATTCAAAATCGTTTGCTCAGGTGCAATTACACTTTCCATGTAAAAAAACACATCATATTTAATACGATATATTATTCACTAATACATAATTCAATCTAATCCGGCTTTTAACAGTGTTTATTCAGATCTATTGTTAAAATTTCCAAAAGGTCCAAATTGCACAGTGTAAATGGATTTTATTATTCACAGAAAACGCATAAAATTAATATCTCATTATTATTTTTAATGTGTTTACAGATTAAATTAACAAAATAAAGAATTAATAAGAAAATAATCAAAGAATCGTATAAACAAAGCATGTTTTTCAACTTAGAGGCGGTCCCATATGAATATGCGTTTTGGATATCCGAAGATTTACAATTTGGGAACCCCCAAAAGATCTTCATCAAGTTATATCATCTTCCTATGATTATGTCTATAATGAAACGTCACAGAAACAAATATCATACCCAGTAAGTAATAAGTTACCCTGTCGACTTCCTACTTTTATTATTACAGTTTTTCAGCCACGTAAATGCAAATATTGAAACATCTTTTTTCCAGTTATGGCCTTGTGGAATACAAATATGGGGCATGCAAAAGGTGGATAAACATATTCTTTAAAAGTATGTATGATTTAGTAGTTGTTTGTGCTGCAAAGGTCATCGTCGTGTCAGTGACCATTATGTTCCAGAAAAAATACGTACCAAATCATATACATATAAAAAGATTATATTTTATGACCTATCCTACACCGTTGGTTGCCTGGAAGAGATCGCTATGTAGCGATCAGGTCGCCAAAATTGTACACCTGTTATATCAAGGCCTGGCCAATATCTTTGTTATATTTATTTTTATTTCTCTGTGTAGAGTACATACAATAAAGAATAAACTAATTCAGTAGTTTTGATACTTGTCAGAATGTATTATTCGACACCTATTCGATCAATTTGAAAAACGAATAAGTAATGGAATTAAAAAAAAAACTGAAAGAATAGAGGTGTAGATAGGGCAGGGCAGGTAAATAATAAGCGCAATGGATTAAAGGTATCATACCTGGCGTAACCAAAACAACCAGTACCAGGCTATCATGAACGAGCAAGTGGTTCTTAAACGGGAAGCACGAAGGGATGATTCACGATTGAACGCGTTTTGGGAAAACCGTACTTCCGCCCGTTCAATATCCTGCCAACTCTATAAACAATAAGATGCACTATTATAATAGTTAATTAGGCTTAATCTCTAACTTCTTGAACTTATTTAAACTAAATTAGTAATTTGATTTTGAGATAACTAGAAAAACCACAAAGAACATCTAGTCACTAGTTTTGGGGATAAGTGAGAACATATAGCGAACAGAAAAAATATTTTTTACATGTTCTGCTATTTTCGTTTATCACCCACGCTCATTTTTAATTACACACGGTTTCAATGGTTTTATTTATATATATTTACATTTTATATATAAATAAATATATAACGAATATAGTCAAGAAAATTCGTCTAACGACATAATATTATTTAAGATAGGTTGGTTTAGAATGTTGAACTTGTATATACATATATTGTGTGTAATTTATGTAAAATAAAAAAACAAGGTCATAATTGAGAGAGTTCTGTGTATTTTTTTTTAAATTTGATTGCCTCCACAGACATTTGTCCTTTGGTATATATTTAATTTGTATTTTTTTATTTCAGCGTGTATTACATTTCGAATTTTCCGTTAATCTTGGAATTAATTAATTTAATTTCCCTTGCCTATTTACACTGGCTAACCTTTTAATTGTTTATACAATTGCTAAGTGATACCATCAATTTATGTTAATATATGATAAAATATATAAAGAATTTCATATTATGCTATATTACGTAGCCATGATAAGTTATTGATTTGTGTAAAAGCAGTTTAATAATTAGTACTCTATATTCAATGATCTAACAGGTGAGACCGCCCGATACTTATGATCACATCTTTTCATCTCTTCAAACTTTTGTTACCCTGGTATCCATTTTTTGAGTTTTCTGCGAATTGTATCATTTTCACCAATTTAAGGGAAAGTGACAGTTAAATTTAATTTTAATTTTTCGCTGTGGTTTTTATATTTATTTTAATGTGGTTAAACCATCCTTACGGATAAGACTCGATTTCTTT
The DNA here is from genome assembly GCF_905220365.1 of Vanessa cardui. Classification (NCBI taxonomy): domain Eukaryota; kingdom Metazoa; phylum Arthropoda; class Insecta; order Lepidoptera; family Nymphalidae; genus Vanessa; species Vanessa cardui. Next base: position 12,716,544 of record NC_061132.1, on the reverse strand, counting down.
AAATTTAATTTGAAACAAATAGAAACTTGTTTTTTATTGAACAAAATTTTGTTACAAAATACAAAAAACAAAAACTCAGTACACCTGACGTAACCAAAACGCGAAATACTAGGAACACATAAAGAGTGAAGCGGTAAGGTTTTACCGGTGTTCATTGTGTCTCATACCGAAACCGTTTCATAATTCAATAAACACAGGTACGTATGGAATTTTAAAAGACAAAAACATTTGTTGCTTTTTAACTTAACGATTCAATTTGAAGATAATAAATATAGTTATAATAAGTAAGATATGTTTAATATACGATCTCTTTACGATTTCTCCGATACAATGGACGGCGGCAGTTAGCTTAGTGAAATATGAATATGAATTGTTTACATTTATAGAAAATTAGCGACTCGCCCCGACTTCGCACGTTTGCAATGCTGATACTGAATATACTAAATAAATATTAAAATGTTCTTGTTTCTTTACTATATTGTCCACATATATATACAAAAACCTTCCCCACGAATCACTCTATCTATTAATAAAAACCGCATCAAAGTCCGTTGTAGAATTTTAAAGATAAAAGCATACAAAGGGGCGGTAAGCGACTTTGTTTTATACTGTTTTATATTATGTAATGATTAGCATATCAGAAATGAAAACAAAAGGGCGTGTCATCACGTATTACCTACCTTATTAAACGTATATAACACTCACACACACATTTAAACATATTATTCAATTGAAATTTGCAATAAAATAAACTTTGTAGAATAAGATAAGGTTTGAAGTTGTCTACTTAGAGCCACTTAGTAGTACGCTTAGCTTAACTTAACAGGCGGGTTAGTTAACAAATTCATCAATAGTTTCATGTCAAATTATCATTTAAATATCATATTTTCATATCGTGCTAACAGTAGTATAACTTCATATATGTATACAAAATTATTTCCAAAACAAAAACTACTGATTTGTAGATAAAAGCATCCTCTGATTATCTTTGTGGGTGCCTAAATCATGATTCTTTACCAGCTGTGATTCTTAAATGTGAGGTTCCTTACCTTTATTAATAATATTTAGGGTTGCCAACTATACTTTATATACAAAAACAATTTATTTTCAACCTTTGTTGTGATGCGTAAAACAAAGTACTCATTATAGATTCTTAACGATTTACAATTGCTGAAAGAAATGTTTAAAACGGATAAATGAAACAATTTATGATTACTGAATGAAATGTTAGATGTCATTTGTGACAGACTTTGTGTAGTCTGTGACTCACAGATGTCTGTTGTTAGTTTTTTTTTATGAAGTGAGGAATGCATTTTAAAGTAAATATTAATGCTGAAAATTGCGAGTGATTCTGATAGCGACATACCAGTGAGTCGTAAAAATCTAAAATAAACAAAGTTTAAAAAATATATAAACCTCAATAAATTTAATTAAAGACGAATTGTCTAAATTTAAATGTTGATTGTCAAACAAGCTTTGTAACAGTCAAAGACAACAAAAAATTGTTGAAAGCTGAAAGCACACAAAAATACGTTTTCAAAGCAATAAAAAAATTAAACTTTTTTTTCTTCCTAACACTTAATTTTTTTCCTATCCAAACTTTATTCGTATTTTTGGTCAAAATAATTTGGCAACCCTGATATAATTATAAGATATTAAATACTGTTTATAATTCGCCATCCTAATTCTGTTTTTTCCCATATATATAGAATAAGGACGACGAATTAACAACACATGCTTAAAATTTATTTAGGACCAGCTGTGCCCGCGACCTTGTACGCGTATGAATTAACAAAAGATATATTATTGTAGCCTAAGTTACTCCCTATTATATCAGTTATCTGCCAGTGAAAGTGCCGTCAAAATTGGTCCAGCCGTTCCATAAATTAGCCGGAACAAACAGACAGACAGACACAGACAAAAATTGTAAAAAATGTTATTTTGGTATATGTACCAAAGGGCTTTTATAATATTACAAACAGACACTCCAATTTTATTATATGTATAGATAAAACTGAAGAGAGTTGACACATTTGCCTGTTGTAGTACGACACAACTTAGATATAGCATCGGCAATATTCGTAGTACTGATCACATCCGAATTAAGTACGCTGTCCCAAATTATTATCAATATTTTCTTTCTTATTTGAATATGATCTTTACACAAACGTAATAACTCGTAATATCATATAACCTGATATATTCTTCAGTTTGACACGTCGATTTACCCGCACTTGCTTTCTCGAGTGAGACCCGAGAAACTATAGCGACGAATGGCGTCGAATGGCGTCGAATGGAGCGATAGGGAGCTATTTCTATTGGTTGTGTAAATCGTCAGTAATCGGTTTTATTTAATTTGCCAATGCTACATCTATGTTGTGTCGTACTATAACAGTTTTTACTTTCACCTGAATTTAAATAAATATCTTCCTTTTGCCTAACGGTTTCACTCTCTGCATTTTATATTCTCCTGGTACGTATGTTTTGAGTTTTAGTCAAATATTTCGACAATAATTATTTTTTATATATTTTGTCTGTGGCATATTTTTTACCACGTAAACTGAGTTTTCAACCGACTTCAAAAAGGAGGAGGTTATTAACTCTTCTGTATTTTTTTTTTATTCTGAGTAAATAAGTTTAACAATATTGTTTATTTAAAATCTATTTGGTCACGCAATTTGCAAATATCAAATTCTTGTGTCACGCAACTGACATTAAAGAAAGACAACGAAGTTATTTGTGATGATTACGATTTGGAAGACTCATGCAAGTTGTACCCAACAGTACCACCGGGACTACTTAAGTTACTTACGGTTGAGGAGTATTTTTTGTAGACTGGCTGCGGTGACGTACCATGTTCACCTGGAAAGTGATACAAGAGAGAAAAAAGTTTTGTGATGTCTGTTCTGTCATCAAACGGTAAATATTGATGGAATTTCCTTTAATAATTGAGATAACGATGTATGGTGGTGATATAACAACAATATCAATACGCCGTCATTCTATCAAAACAATAGCTATCAAGTAAACATAAATCAACAAGAGGTCGCTGTACGCTGCTTTAAGCATTCATGAATGAATGAAAAAAATAAAAATATGTGCAACTAACGTTTCAAGCTTCAACTTAGTAAAACCTATTGTTATTACTAGGAGTACATAAATTATTTGAAGGTCACATTGTATATTTATAAAATAAACAATTCTCAGTCCGCGTGATTGAGCCAGGGGAGGCATCGTGTTCTGCAGATCTTAGGGATAAATTCGAGTGAGATATTCTATATATTGTTTTAATTAAAGATGGCCGAAATAAAATATAAATAAATGACGCGTTGAAATCAATTTAACAATTATAAGTATATAAATAACATTGAGGATTTGAGATTTTCATTGAGTAAGTTAGGCTACACAATTTTAAGCTATATCTTTAAGGAGCGGAGTGGTTATTTATTATTCATCATTTATTATCAACGAACGAGGGACTATATAAAACAATTTTGTGTTTATTAAAGAGTAAATTTAATATGATAAAGTTCATTTAATATAAAATGATACGCAGTGCAAGATCCTGGACAGGTACATTATGAAGCTGAAGGCATTCAATGCGCTGTTCTCCGAAAGTCCTTGAAAGTCTGAATCGATTAATTCTTTTTTGTAGATAAAATCGCAGTAAAACTATAATGTATATGGTTTGTTTGATTGTATAATAATGCTCTTAATCCCGAAGTCCTGGATTAAAATCTCGGACCTAGTAATTAAAAAAAACAATTGTGTTTTCCTGTTATGATATTTTTGACGGTTTCAGGTTTATAAAGTTAACGTTCTTTACGAGACTCGGGATGGATATATGTCTAGTTGAGGAACACACACACACATATATATAATAATGTTTTTAAAATACCTCTTATATATAAATAATTAAATAAAATATATTTATTTAAAATTTTTAGTTAAGGGTAATTTTAAAGAATTCATACGGCGTATGTCAATTTTTTCGGGCATGAATACTAGGGTATAATAAAATTGCAAGTGTTATGGTTGTATTTTACTTTTTAAATTATCAGTATTGTTCTATAATAAGTATTGTACAATATGTATTGATTAGTTTCATGAAAACGACGGGCTTGTCCGACGTAGATGTATACGGTGCTTGCTGCCCATTAATCTAACTAACGCTTCGTGGAAATGATCAGTATGAATCGTGTATCCATTGTACAACGGTACTGTAAATACTAGTAAAATTATGATTGGTTTGAAATAAAATCTGGATTGGCGTATACAATAATCGGCGATAGAACAGCGTAAAACTCCTTAACAGAAAAGGAGGCTATTGTGACTGCTCCGTTGATTTACTATTTCCGAATGAACCAGTAGTTCTCGATATTCAATTATTAGACTTAATCATATATATATATATATATATATAATAATAATAATATTTTCTACCTCGTACAACCACACTGTGGAACCAGCTTTCGCCGGCGATGTTCCGGACCGATACGATTTGAAAACCTTCGAGTTAAGAGCGTACTCCTTTCTTGAAGGCCGGCAACGCACCTGCTAGCCCCTGGGTGTTGCAGATGTCCATGGTTAATCCACGTTACCACCACAGTAATCACTTTCCATCAGATCCCTCCTGCTCGTTTGACCTTTTTTGTCTTATCAACACAATGTAAATACAACTTATATATAAAAATTACATGACTGTTGATTAAATTAATCTTAAATTATTATCTTATAGAGAGGCTGCATGTGTGCCAGACTACCAACTATATCATAAATATATTTAGCCGATAATGTCGTTGGTTCTGCTAGGGTTTGGCTCGTTTGTAACATAAAAAAATAGTATTATTTATTATCATAGGAGTAAATTTTTCAGCCACCAATTTTTGATGATATTTGGCATGAAGCAAACTAGTATCACAAGGAATATCATAGACTACTTTTTATGCCAACATCTTGACGAGTAACAGTTAAAACGTGAACCAAGTCCCAGAGTATAACTAGTCAGTTACATAATAAATATAATCACCAAAATTATACATCTATTTAGTAAAACATAATCAATATCTTATATAATGGACTGTGTCTAGACTGTCTGTCTTTGAACTGCTTAATTTATAAGACAGACACTTGAAATTTATCTGAAATGATTCATTCGTATTTGTACTGCCCCTTTTTATCTTATAAAAGGAACAATATATCTTCGAATTTTTCATTCAGTTTGTTGACAAGTACCCACATGTACTTTATTTTAATTAATTCATGCAACTAACAAATTCTAATGGATTGATATAAAGCTGCAAATCTCAGGCTGATATCGATAAAAAAATATTTCTCTCGAGAAATTTTTAGCAACAGTCTGGATGTTGGAAGCACGTGAACGACATTCCGTTGCATGTGAGTTTCTTGTGGTTTCTTCTCTCTGGAGGCTTATTTCCGAAACAGTGAAGACGCTTTATTGTGAAGTTTACTTGAATATATTTGATTTCATTTGATTCCACCTTTGCTCTCGTGCACGAATTACGGCAAATATTGGTACTATGCCTGAACTGATTCCCGTCGTGTTAGAGAATAGTATGAATTATGAGATTAAGGGACTATAAAGTGTATATTTTACGCAGACACTTGCAAATTAACATATCCAGCGTAGTTTTCTAGTATTCGCTGAGATTTGACGTAATGATTGAGGACTATCAGTACAAATCAATATTTTAATTTACAATTGAAGAACTCTGAAACGATTTTGATGAAAAGTAGTTGCATTGCAACACAATGAACAATCTTAACTGAACACCTTGACTTCTTTAAAATGCTTTTACTTACTAATATTTGTTTGAGCAATATGAGTATAGTACGACACGACATAGATGAAGCATCGACAAATTCAATGTAACCGATTATTAATGATTAAACGAACTTACCTGTAAGTGAAGTTCTATCATAATTATACGAAGTGCTTCGTCCGAAGAGATTAGTAATGTGTGAGTATTATTGAACAAAATGTAGTAACGCATAGGTGACACCACTTCATCACTATAGTTTAGAAAAAACAAATAGCCACTACTAAAATGGCAACACTAAAAACAAAAAATTAGACAAGGTATGTTCCTACCCCACCCAAGTCAGCCCACCTGCTATGAATTTACTCCACAGCCCCTCAAATAGTTTAAAGATTATTGGATATTTCCTCCATCAATCATTGCGGGCCACTTAGGGAGGGTGGGTGTTACTAATCTCTTCGGACGAAGCACTTCGTATAATTATGATAGAACTTCACTTACAGGTAAGTTCGTTTAATCATTAATTATACTCGTGCTTCGTCCTCGAGATTAGTAATGTGTGAGTATTATTGAACAAAATGTAGATGTTGAGAGTGAGTGGAGGGAATATCGTAAATAATAAAGATAATGGTATAAATCACCAATCTTTATTTATCATAAAGAAAAAATAATACATAAAATTAAAATAATCACAAGAAAATACAACTTTGTAATTTTTGATTAATTTATAACAGGTCTGTTATAAAAACGGGCAAAGGTAGTGGAATTGCCGCTCCATCCGGCAGTTTGCCTAATAACATCTAGATTGACTCCTAGTTTATGGGCAATGGATGTCGAAGCATGCCTAGTGCTGTGGGAAGAAAATACAGAGACGTCAATTCCACTAGCTTTTAAAGCAGACTTAATTCAGCGACTAAGGGTTTGAGTTGAAACGCCTGTATGGGGCTTATGAACTCTAATAAAAAGTTGTGAAGATTGACGCAGGTCTTTAGTTTTATTTACATATGCCATAAGGGTCTTTGCAGGACATATCTCTGGGCGTTCGCCAAAGAAAGGTAAATAAAGGATCGGATGCTTTGCACCAACTTTGGATGATTTAATTAGTTCCGTTATCCTTATAATTATTTGATCTTTTAAGATAATGATTTGATCGGTTTTAATTTTGGATAGCGTTTGCACCCTGTGAGCAGTAACAAGAGCAAGCAGGGTAATACTTTTTTTTGAAAGTTGGTCAAGTGTTAAGTTTTCATTAGGAAACAGGGTAGCTAGATGGTTTATAACCAAGCTTGCATCCCATGTAGCGCTATACCGTGGTAGCGGTGGTCTTAGCTTGTACACGCCTTTACAAAATCTCGCAAGTCTATTATCATCGGATATATTACCAACAATTAAGGAAAGCGCAGCTCTATGGCTATTAATTGTCCCATATTGACCGCCATCGTTAAATATTTTTGTAAGGAATTCTATGACCATCGGGATTGATGGCGCATACATGTTAATTGAGTTATTAGAACAAAAATTATACCATCGTTTAAGGCAGACATCATAGCCAGAACGATGTCTAATGCGGATTCTGGGATGCATCGCTGTTGCAACGCCGTGCGGATAACATTCCGACCGCCAGGGTAGTGTGTGCTTGAATGTTCTGGCTAGAATTTGGAATTATGACATCATTAGCTCTTAGCTTTATTACATCTGAAGAGAGAAGTCGCGTAAATAGAGGGTACCAGGGTTGTGTAGGCCAATCAGGCACCACGACAATTCCTTTAGCTTTATCTGATATTATTTTTCTTAGTGTTTTAAGTATAACTGCTACTGGTGGAAAAGCATAAAAAAGGTATTTGGACCAGTCTAACGTGAAAGCATCAAATGCATAGGCTTCAGGGTCTCTGTGCCAAGAGGCATAAACATTACATTTCTTATTAATTCGACTGGCAAATAAATCAATTTCGGGGACTTGAAAATGATCTACTACTTTTTGAAAACCTGAGGCAGATAACTCCCATTCAATATCAGGATGCGTTCTTCTGGATTCCTTATCAGCAACTACATTATCTGATGATCTTATATATGACGCTACGATAAATATTTTGCGAGTTTCACACCACTGCCATATATCTTTTGTGACCCTATTCAGGTGAGGATATTGGACACCACCCATGCGATTTATATAACTAACTGCAGTGGTATTGTCAATACGCATTAAAATTTGACAGTTAAAATATTTTTTTGCAAATATTTTTAGAGCGAAATACGCAGCTAGAAATTCTAGTTCATTAATATGCAATTGTAATTCACTTTTTGACCAACGACCACTGGCTTTTTGCCCATCACATGCCGCACCCCACCCAGACGTTGAGGCGTCAGAGAATATCTCCAAGACATAGTTATCGTTCCTAATTCTATGTACAGAATCATTGATAACATCAAGTCACCAGTTTATATCGGGCAACAGTGATGGTGGTATTAGCATGTATTTATTGTAATCATCATTGCCTCGTAAATTTAGAAACTTAACGCGTTCTAGTTGCTTAGTATATAACCATCCGTATTCGATGGCGGGGCAAGCAGAAATTAATAACCCTATGAGCTTTGCGAATTGCCTTATTTTGCAGCGTTTTAATGTTTTTATTTTTTCTAACTCAAATTTAATTCGAGTTCTTTTGTATGCACTCTTAATAGGAATAACCTGCTAAAAATAAATCATCTAGATATATAGATGATATAAACCCACATGACCGTAACAAGCTTATGATAGGTCGCATCAGTTTTGTAAAAATGAACGGCGCCGTACAGATACCGAAGGGCAGAACGTTAAATTCGTACAATTGACCATCTATAATAAAACGGAGATACTTTCGTGAACCTGGATGTACACTAACGAGAAAGTATGCATCTTTCAAGTCCAAAGTCGTGATATAAGACTCATTGGAAATGAGTTTTAGGACAGTACGAATGTCCTCCAATTTAAAGTGTTCCGTATTAATAAATTTATTTAATTTTTTTTTAAATTAAGGATAAATCTCATTTTGCCATTCGGTTTCGGTACCAAGAATACACGTGATAGAAACTGATCAGAGCAAGGTTCACACTGGGATATTGCTCCAATAGATAAAAGGTTACGTAAGGTATCAACGAAGTGGGTTCTTTCAGATTTTGTGAAAGTGTTTGGCTTTGGTAAACAAGGTTGTTGGACTGGTTGGTTAAACTTTATTTGGTAACCATTTATCCATGATAAGATAGACTGATCACGTGTTATTAAGGACCATTGTTTACAAAAATGTTTAAGTCTGCCAGCGTAACGTACCGGATCTACGGGCGGCGGGTCTGCTTGAATCGCTGCGCGTAGTTTTGCGACAAGGGCGCGCGATGCTGCGCGTTGTACGTGGCAGGCGACTGGTAGCGCGGCGACGGACCCGTCGGTTGCCTGCGAGCCGGGGTCCTCGCCTTCCAGTTTAAATGTTTGGTAGAAGCCGCAGGTTTCGGTTTCTTCGGTGCATCCTGCTTAAGATCCGAAATAGATTTTGAAACAGCCTTTGCTGTTTTTAGAGTCTCGGCCAAGTCATTCCCGAATAGGTATTTGTCAATTTTTGTTATTGACAACTGGTCCTTGAGTTCTTTTTTAACAGAATAAAGTGCAAAGTTCCGCCTTGCTTCAGATTCGGTATGTTGGATGTCGCAGAACATTCTACCAACATCCATAAGGTCTTTTATCAACTCGTTATTTTTATCTTTAGCACCCAGCTGATTAGAAATAATAATGCCTAAAGATGAAATGGCTGCCGCCATTTGCTTTTGTCTTGCTTCGATGGCCCTATCCCTTTTCACCACCTGTTCGGATAGGGCCGCCTTAATTTCAGCATTTAGCTGTGGTGCCGCTATATTTTTACAGTTTTGAGGTACTAAATTCTTCATAAGAAGATTTTTCCGAACCTCTCTGCTTAACCCAGACGTAGCAATGTGAGCAAATCTGGACGCTACGTCTTTGTTAATATCTGGGCCGTATTCAATTGTTACGGACGGATCCGCTCCCAATATGTCCAGTAATTCGGTGTTAATATCGTCGCTTGGTTCTTCATGCGAACATGAAGGCCGTGTATCATCTTGTGAATTATCGTTTATCTCAATGAGCGGTGTTTCGTTATTTTGGGCCGTAGACGGTTCTACGTCGATCGTTTCGACCCTTGGAACAGTATTTGCAATTGTTTCCTGCCCTGAAACAAGATGATGTGCTTAATGTAATGTCATAAAAACATTATATTATACTGTTGGTTTTTTTTTGGAGGGTATGTACACATTTGCAACAAAATGTTCGCACTGAATACTGACGAAATTTGAGGTTTTGCTTGTATACGATTCAAGTGCGGCGAGATAGTCCTTCAGACTACTCTGATGCATAATTACAAGTTTGGCGTTTATCTCCATTATAATTTAAATGCGATGAGTTAGTCCCTCAGACTACTCTGATGCATATTAACAAACTTAGCTCTTACAGCCATTACGATACAAATGCGACGAGCTAGTCCTGCAGACTACTCTGGTGCATATTTACAAACTTAGTTCTTACGGCCGTTACAATTAAAATGCGACGAGCTAGTCCCGCAGACTACTCTGATGCATATTTATTCGCTTAACGCTAACGGCCGTTACAATGCAAATGCGATGAGCTAGTCCCGCAGACTACTCTGATGCATTTTTATAAAATTGGCGTTTACGCAGGCAATTATGGTACTTTCCCCGATTACGTTAAAAAATAGTTCAAAATATGTCAAATTACTTACATTCTGGGTTTGGCGAGAGTACTCGTGATGAACAAGAAGATGGGCACGACGATGACGATGACGATGACGAACTTAATGAAATATTATTACGTTTTTTTTTTTTTTTGACGTGAGCGTTTCACTTCCTTTTCCAACTGTCGCAATTTCTTTGCTATAAATTCTAAGCTATTTTCACTTGCACGTTTCGGCATGATTTTTACCTAATTTGTGCGAAAGTGAAGTGGTTGAGCACTAAAATGCGAATGAGGGGCTGTGGAGTAAATTCATAGCAGGTGGGCTGACTTGGGTGGGGTAGGAACATAACTTGTCTAATTTTTTGTTTTTAGTGTTGCCATTTTAGTAGTGGCTATTTGTTTTTTCTAAACTATAGTGATGAAGTGGTGTCACCTATGCGTTACTACATTTTGTTCAATAATACTCACACATTACTAATCTCGAGGACGAAGCACGAGTATAACTGCCGATTTATACAACCAAAAGAAACAGCTTCCTATCGCGCCATTCGACGCTATTAGTCGCTATAGATTCTCGCGTCAGTTCACCCGTCAAAGCAAGTGCATATAAATCGACGTGTCAAATTGACGAATATATAGGTCATATGATATTACAAGTTATTACGATTGTGTAAAGGTGCATTGATAATTTGGGATAGCGTACTTAATTCGGTTGTGATCAGTTTTACGAATATTGCCGATGCTACATCTAAGTTGTGCCGTACTATACTTAGCTATGGTAGGTAATTCCACCGTCGACTCGATTTTTTTTAAATAGCCCGAATAGAAAGTAAAGTAACAACAAGTTAAGTGCTTTTAACAAACTACGGGCACGCTTGATAGGATCGCTTGCGGTATGTAGCCTACACTAAATCTGTGGTGATTCCCTATTTTATCGCGTTAATGTTGCCAAATCCTCACTTCCTGTGATTTCACTTTCAGATCGTTCTGGGATGAATTTCGGGTTTGTTTTTATAGATGAGCTTTCCAGTTGGCTCCATATACGACCACGTTATATTCTAAATGCAGCATTCAATAGTTATTTCAATTGAACACGTTTAAACTATTTATAACGAGAGCATTTAGGCGAAGACTCTCGATCTCTATGAATGATTAGGTGATTTGGTATCGCTGTTGTTTTTTCAGTGTAGAGCAAAATCCACTTCTCACTTATACCAATAAGATTTTATCACCCATAAGCTCGTTATAATACTAAGACACGTGGGCATCAAAAAAGGGTATAGAATATTTAAGTGGCAAAAGTATTTTACAATATGTACCTTGATCAAGTATAAAAAAGAATGGGGGTCCCAGTACCCTGGGAATCCCCCCTAGGTGTTGGAGTCCCGTATAGGCGGGCCGACCGTCAGGGCGTCACGGTAGCATGCGTAGACGATCCCGTGGCGTCCGCCGAAAGACGGAGAGTGTACTGCTGTTTTTTTTTAGTGGGTAAACCCGGTGTGCTTGGGCGCACTCGGCATCCAGGGCTCCAGGGAGTCCGACACCCCCCCACTTTTCATCACGTGAAGGAAGCGCGTAAAGCGTTTCTCCAGCGATAAAAAAAAGAAACAAAGTATAAAAAAGTAAATTAATATAAATCACTCCTCAACAAGGAATGGGGTAAAAAAATTCGAACCATTTTAAATTGACAAATTGTTTCTGGTAATGTATAAAAAACTAGCTGAACCCGTGGCTTTGCCCGCATACTTATAAACGTTTTCCTATAGCACACAATTGGTCACCTCCCATATACCTTCATGGGTGAAATGAGAGGACAACCTTGAAGTATTTCCATATAAATTTCATTTCAAGCAGTTCGACGATTTAAGCCTTACCAGTTAGTCGACTTTCATTTCTACACAATGGAAACGTTCCTCAAAGAACTGTAACGTCGTTTCTGACCGTCCATCGATTGGTATTTTCTCTAGAAACGCCCACATAATTGGTGCCAAGGACATAAGTGATAACTTTCACGGTAATCGTTAGTGAATCGTTTCAATAAATTAAAAATTCAACTACTCACCAAATCACATTGCTAATTGGCAAATCCTTACATTTGTTTATTCAAACGAGAAATTTTTTTTGGCTGGAAGGAAATTTGGTCACTATAGACACTATTGTCAAATATAGGAAGACATATTTATATCTAGAGATTTTTTTTATGGAATAGGTTGGCGGACGAGCACATGGGCCACCTGATAAGCGGTCACCATCACCCATGGGCAATGACGCTGTAAGAAATATTAACTATTCCTTACATCGTCAATGTGCCACCAACCTTGGGAACTATGATGCTATGTCCCTTGTGCCTGTAGTTAAAATAGCTCACACTCTCTTCAAACCGGAACACAATAATACTGCGTACTGTTGTTTAGCGGTAGGATATCTGATGAGTGGGTGGTACCTACCCAGAGGGGCTTGCACAAAGCCCTACCACCAAATGAATTAGTGCTATATTTTTGATGATGCCCTTTAATTCAGCTGATATCTCACTCATATACGCCATTATACCAATAACATCGCTTAACTTAGAAAATGTCCAACATTGGATTAATTACAGGCTGCATATTGTGTAAAAAAATTTAAAAGTACAGTAACGACTTGTAAATCTTCCAAAAGGTTTGGTATTTCCATGATGGTATTTCAATGGAGGTTAGTAGATATCATAATATTATACGTTCAATATGAATTTTAAGTAATCTTGAAAAGTTTCCAAATATAATTTCATGCTGTTAACACATATCAACATCCCACTACAGGGCTAAGGCCAACTATCCCTCTTGAGAATATTTTGAACTTGCTCCACCACACAGCTCCAATTATATGGTAGCACACATGAGGCACACATAATTGAAATCAAATCAAATCTACAATAAACTTTATTCAAGTAGGCTTTCACAAGCACTTTGGAATCATCATTTTACAAATAAGTGAAGCTACCACCGATTTGAAAAGTAGATTCTACCGAAAAGAACCGGCAAGAAAATCAGTAGTTACTCTTTTTCAAAATTTAAAAAATACAAAGTCAAGTTAGTTAAATACAGTTATTTAAATGAATATATCCTGCTTGGAAGTCAACTGGTATTAACTCCACGCTTTTTTATCATCTATATAATGTATTATAAATGTTCATATAAATTAGACACATGGAGGTTTCCTCACGATATTTTTCTTCACCATCGAGCACGAGCTGAATTTATTATTGATCCAAATTAAGCAAATAAATATTCGAACCTATGTACATGACTTAACCAGTGATTATTGTGATACACGCGTTCACGCACCAGCCCATCTCAGTTTACATATGACTTATTATAAATATTCTCCACGTGTAGTACCGCGATGCTATTTTGTTACTGAATGGGAAATCAACAATTTGTGATTCGTATTATCTATTTTATCCCGGTCTATTCAAGCCGTACACGTGTAGTGAAATTATCGTAAGTATCTTCGTTTTACTGGATCATGTACACGTTTAATAATTTCTTTATTTTTTTTTAATATATTTTTTTAATTTCAAATAATACTCGAAAAAAATTAATTAAAAATCTGTCAAAAATTTTGCTTCATCTTTTTCTCTCTTTTGGTAAGATATTTATTCTTCAAAAATAAATGAAATCAATTGAGAAATATGTATATATTGTCATTGTTTAAAAAGCAAAAAAAAGTAAAATAACAGCCTGTAAATTACCCACTGCTGGACTATGGCCTGGTCTTTCATTAATGAGAGTGTTTGGAACATATTCAACCACGCTGTTCCAAAGCGGGTTGGTGGAATGCACATGTGGCAGAATTATGATGAAATTAGACATGCAGGTTTCCTCACGATGTTGTCACATAGCGATGTTTTCATATTAAGCACATATATATAGTGGTGCGTGCGTGGTTTTGAACCTGAAATCATCGATTAAGATGCACGCGTTCTAACCACTGGGCCATCTCAGCTCATGTCATTGTTTAGTCATGTTTAAAAAAGATACACAAAGTCAGCCTTATATCTAAAACAACGAAGTACTTCTTAAAATTTCTTTACGGAACAATTCAAAAACTTTTCGTTTCTAAGCAATTTTGTGACCATAAGATGAAAAGGTGTGTGGTTTGTTAAATAAAAGTCAATGACGAACTTCATCTTCATTGTCGAATCCCATTAGCAGATCAAATGATATTTATCTCGGTGACACGAGTTAGAACCGTGTCATCGATTAGTCACTCATCGCCACCGTGTCACTGGGTCAAAATTTATTGTCAACGGTGAAATATGTTTATTTCGACAAAGGGTTCCTTGATATTGAATTTGTATAATTTCTATATTTCTATAATAAAAATACTTAAATTAATTGAAAGTATTATAATAGTAATAATTAGGTACTTCATTATAATTTAAATAATCAATGGAATTTATGTTATTAAATATAAAAATATTTGGTGTCTGCTTTGGTCTGCTCGACTTTTAGAATCTATAATCATGTCTTGGAGTTTGAAAATAGATAAGTAACTTGTAGTTTACTTCTGGAAAAATTATCCACATGTACCAGGGAATCAGCGCTGCAGCTCGTCACAGTTTAACTGTAGAGTGAGTGAGTATGACCTGTATTGGGTTGGAGAATTCTTATCAGTTGCTAATCTTCTCCTACTTTTCGTCTAAAATTTAGTCGATGGAGAACAGATCTACATATACGAAGTACTATATCTCTGTGTTTGCAACCTTGTCATACTTCACATCGCACTTAACCTTAATTTCCAATCTCATACAATATGTCTACATAGTATTAAACAAAGTTCTAAAGAGCGTTTAGATCTAATGTAAATTTTTAATAACTTCTTGGTGGTAGGGCTTTGTGCAAGCCCGTCTGGGTAGGTACCACCCACTCATTAATTATTCTACCGCCAAATAACAGTATTGATGTGTTCTGGTTTGAAGGGTGAGTCAGCCAGTGTAACTACAGGCACAAGGGATGTGACATCTTAGTTCCCTAGGTTGGTGGCACATTGACGATGTGAGGAATTGTAATATTTCTTACAGCGTCATTGTCTATGGGTGATAGTGACCACTTACCATTAAGTGGCCCATATGCTCGTCCGCCAAATTGTATCATAAATATATGCGAATTTCCTCAATAAACCGAGTATTCAAAGAGGATGGATTATATTTTAATGCATGCATATATATACAGATACAGATACATATACAGAGGAAACCTGAGAATCACAACTTTCCTAGCTGGTAGAAAATTTATTACATTTGTTTTTTATTTTAATGTATTTCAAATCCTTATTGCACCCGTGTAAATATTAGCTCGTATAGAACGTTATGTGATTTACTATCGCAATGGATCGTAATAAATACGATTAAAATTAAATTTTATGTAACAATAGCCGTTAATTAAAGAGGCTCGAAATACAAAACAAAAATTACAAATACTTACTAAAGTAATGGCATCTAAAAATAAATAATTTTTATGTCGTACGGTTTCCCCATTCCTGCGTAACTCTAAAACAATTTTCGCGTGGGTTTGTCAATTGAAATGTATATTACTCCGAATACTTGTTATTACACCAACACATCAATTACTAGAACTTGATTATTATTTGTATATACTATAATGGTATCTATTTTTTAAGCAATAAGGACGTAATTTGTTTTTAGGTTAGAGAGATCTTACATTGTCCGAATGAAGTTTCTTTTCTAAGAACTTATTGAAAATTATAATTCCTGATTGTAATTTATTCCAAATACAAGAACTTATTCCAAAAACAAAAGTCATATAAATAATATCCGTCATCGAATTGACGAGATATCATTGGTCGATAACTTGGATAAACAATGTTATATTTATTATGGATTCCCAAAAAAATGGCGATTTAAATGTCAATGAAACTGATCGCAACTTTGAAACTACAATAAATGTGAATATAAGTAGTTAAGTTTGAATCCATCAACCCGAATTGAAACAGCTTGGTAGAATATGCTCATATGCCTCAAAATGAGAGGTTACCTTATCACATGCAGGTTTCCTCACGATGTTTTCCTTCAACGCCGAGCACGAGATGAATTATCAACACAAATTCAGCACATATATACGTGATGTTTGCCTGGGTTTGAACTCGCAATCATCAGTTAAGATGCACGCGTTCTAACCACTGGACTATATAACAATCTAATAACAATAGAGAATTATATTGGTGACGTCATGTTATCTTAAACATATTTGAAATAGCATATTGCACAAGACAAAGAATATGTAATTAGTCAAAAGGTGGGTTTAATTCTAGAAACTTATTCTACCGGCCAACATTACAAGGGCAGAATATGAAACGATAGCGTTATTATATAATAAATAATATTTATTTATTATTATGATAACAATGAATGTGTACCTTTTTTGTTATATATACCAACGCTGTCTTAATTTACTCACAATTACAACAAATATAAACTAAAATTTTAACAAAAAAAAGTAACTCAAACAATACATTATTTCAAAACAATTTAATATGTACTAAAAATTAATAAAAATAATTGCATATTCAAATATTTTTACGAGTAAAATGAACAATATTAGACTACTTAAAAGTCGATTTACGATTTAATAATGTAGTTACAATTATTGTTATTTTTGGAGCCGGTGTCACCCAGTCGAAAGTTATAAGGTAACAAACATTTTAAAAAAAATATAGTCGAATCGATAACCTCCTCCTTTTTTGAAGTGAAGGTTAAAAAGTGACATAACTCTTGGAGGAATAGCAATTGGATTAGAGTGGTTCCACAAAGAACCTCATCGGGGAATTTAAGAAAATTGAACTAAAATTCTGTACCTTTTGATTTCTCTGACCTTTTCAAGTATGCTCCGTGGCAGTATTTCAATTATAAATATATTTTATCGTAATTATTTAAGGAGTAAACCCAAACAAGTTAGGTCACCGATTGACCTTCAAGTTTTTAAAACAGAGGTGACTGTTTAAAAATAGACGATTTGAAACAACTTTTTTCTCATCATTAAGTATGGTTATAATTAAACCAGACGGTATAAATTTTATACGGTATAAGTCGTGTATTGGTGTATTCTGGTTTGGAGGGTGAGTGAGCCAGTGTAACTACAGTCACAAGGGAAACATCCGAGCTACTAAAGTTGATAGTGCATTGGTGTGTTTTAAGGAATGATTATTACTGTTTAGAGCGTCATTGTTTATGCTTGGTAATGGAACACTACTGAAACCGGAACACAACAATAAAATACAACAATGAGTGTTGCTTTGGCGGTAGAATATTTGATGAGTACTATGTGGTATCAACTTGTTCAACTAATTCAAAGGGAAAGAGGTTCAATTCGATAAATTTGTTTGTGTGAATGTACTTTAAGTTATTTGGTGCAGTAGCGTTAAAAATAAAGTATTATTTTTCTAAATAAGAACTGTTGGTTGATAAATGGAGAACGAGAGTTCTATACTAATATATTTACGAAATAAAATTGTTTTATTATTAATTTAACATATTTTAAAAGGAAACATTTTATTTTTTATGCATAAGATTTTGCAATAGTAATGATATGATCGGTTTCTTAAGCTCGACAATGCGCTCGAATTATCCTTAACGTTTTGATATTTCTCAGAAACTCGATAAGGGAAATAACCGATTAGAGATCTCTGTACATTGTTAAATCTTTAAAACGCCAGACATTACGTAATATATTACAACATAAAACAAATCTTATTGCATTCTTAATAGGGTGTATATTAATTTAGAACTTCGGGTCATTGTTATTAAAATCGTATGGATAACAAAACGTTTTTTGAATGTCAATATATATTTTTAATTCACGTCCCAGTATTGTTGTGGGTACTTGGTTTTTCTTCAGACGTTGAATAGTCAATGGGGTCAAAATTTAGGTCGCGTATGATATTGTCACGTACGCCAAAAATTGTATTGTGTCATTTATAGCTTCTTTACATACTAAAAAACAAAGTCGATTACCGCAGTTCGTCTCTATGTATGCTTAGATCTTTAAAATTACCCAATTTTTATGCGGTTTTTTGATTGGTTGATTTTTATTTAAAAGGAAGGTTTATATGTATGTAATATGTTATTTATTGACACAACTGAATAAGTTATTGCTCTGTAAAGAGAAATTTAATTTAGTGAAAACCAACACACATTTTACAAACTATGTATGTATGATACTTTGAAGATTCACGACTTAATTCTACATTAACTTATAGATCACTGTTACCAACTACAAACCTGTAAAGAGAAACAACATTAAAAGCTATTGCTTCAATAGTTTTCTATTATTTGAGAAATATCTCGTTAAAATGTGTTCACTTATTTTTTTATCAAACCAAAGACCTTTATCTCACCATAGAGCACAGAGCAGGGCTGCTGTCCACAGATAACGTATGCAGTCCAAGGCGCGGGAAATTCAAATTAAATGAAGACCTAAGAGAGCTTCATTTACATGTATGATACATGCATAATATAGAAGATAAATACAAATTATTTTAAAGGTTTTTAAAGTGATGTCAAAATAAACACATTTTAAACGCTGGCTGAACCCTACCATAGATCAAAATAATGTACTACAGTATTCTACATCATAAAATGGTCTACACAAAGGCCCACAATAACACCAAAGTAAGTATCCTTTACTTTTTGATTGATTGGTTGATGATTTTAAGCAATACAGCTGAAATTATTATCCAATTAAGTACTTTAAATACTAAATTAGTAATTTATATGAATATTTTCAAAGATATTATGGATTCTACATAGCGGTTTGTATAATCTAACGACTGAAAAACTGTATACGTTATAAGACTATAATATCAGAACTGTACCAAAGTTAAATGCAGGTGTGTGACACGGAGATTCTCATCCAAAATATGCAAGTTAATGTTTGAACACGAAATGCATTATTAACAAACTGCGTAAATTCAGTGGAATTTGCGCCGATTTGAACCCGCAATCACTGAATGAGATCTAGTCAACCATCTGGACCATCTTGGTTCTACTGACTTGCTTGTTGTTTCTTCTCCTAGAGGTAACTTATTAAACTTAATTGTACGATAATTTTGTCATATAAAAACAGACCACTTACATATAGTACGTTAGAACAAAATACACTGTATCAAACAGTCTTTGAATCGATAATTTGCGACGTAATATCAAACTTATCGACTAATCAATCATTTTTCCTACACTATTGCAAATTAACTGCAATAGTGTGGGCTTACATAGTAATATATATTATATTAATTTATTCTATGGCGGTGCAATAGGCGGCCTCATTGCTAAAGCAGTGATCTAGGCAACCTTTGGGGAGAGGACTGCATGTAAAATGAGAAGGGGTACAAATATTTTGAATTGCGAGTAAATAATATGTTACATTCACATTATAATTATACACGATACACACATAAGTATAAATAAATACATAAATAATTATGTCTAATATATGGAAATTTATTTAAATACACTACATACGTAATATAGGTACATTATAATATAATACTAATTATGTTGGAATATTACAAAAATCCAAGTCTCCACAGATACTAAATAATTAATTAGTTATTTGATTACATGTTTACATTCATTCAATCTTTCACTCACTCAATTATTGTTAAGATACTCGGTTACTTTGTGTCACATTAAATTAAACTGTCGAACAGTGCAGACGTGTTTTTCTTTCTACCTGCGACCCATTTCACAACAGGTTATGGGCCCAGGCCACGTGCTATAATTTTATTAGTATATTCGAAGTAGTCAATCTAAATTCCGTTATTTTAAATTCAAAAATGGATTCACGAAATAAAAGGAATATACAACAATTTAATGGTGACCGTTACAGTACTTGGAAGTTTCGTATTAGATCACTTTTAGGAGAATTGCAAGTATTATCCGTGATTGACGAAGAACCGCCACATATACCGAACGAAGAGTGGAATAAGAAGAATATGATTGCAAAAGGTACGATTGTTGAATACTTAGGTGATGCATTTTTGATTTTTGCAAAGGGTTCCGCTACAGCGAAATCTATAATGGCCGAATTAGACAAGATTTATGAAAGAAGAAGTTTGGCTACGCAATTGGCACTGCGCAAACAATTGCTTAATTTGAAATTACAGCCAGATGTGACTCTTTTCCAACATTTCAATAATTTTGACAATATTATAACGGAATTAATTTCTGCCGGTGCGAAATTGGATGAGATGGACAAAGTATCGCACTTGTTATTAACACTACCCACATCTTACGACGGTGTTATAACGGCGCTAGAAACGCTAGGAGAAGAACAATTGCATCTTGCTTTCGTTAAGACCCGTCTTCTCGATCATGAAGTGAAATTAAAAGCTGATACAACGACTGAACTCAAAGTTTTACATACATTTACGAAGAAGAATACCTTAAAAAATAAACCCGGATTTGATAAAAAGAAATCACATTATTATAATTACAACAAAAAATATACAGGAAACACGACACATAAGATATCAAAATTGTATTGCGATCATTGTGGACGACGAAATCATGTGAAGAAGGATTGCCGTTATTTCAAGATGATGCAACAAAATGGCGGTAGTAGCAACAATCAAACGCCAACTGCAAATACATTACAAATATCAAATAACGAGGAGAGTTTCGCTTTTATGTTATCAAAATGTAAGTTGTCTAATTCTTATCACAATTCTTATAATAATACAATTGTTTTTCTTTTAGATTCGGGTGCAACTGACCACATTGTAAATAGTAAAGATTTCTTTTCATCATACTCAGAATTAATGTCTCCGATAAAAATTGGTGTCGCTAAAAACAACGCTAGCATTCCAGCTCTTGGTAAAGGCCAGATTCACGTCACTACTAATTTGGGTTTTCAAGGATCTGATGTCTTATACTCGCCTGAGGTACCGTATAATTTGCTTTCCGTAAATCGTATTCAGCAAGCAGGTATGTCTGTTATTTTTAAAAGTAATAGTGTTTATATTTACAAAGATAACAAGTTATTAATGACTGGTGTTAGCCATAATAATTTATTTAAATTGGACTTTCAAGTAACGCGATGTCAATATAATTTAAATTTATCTCAGACTTTTAAATCTTATGAACTGTGGCATAAACGTCTTGGCCATTTAAATAAACAAAAATTTAATATTCTTAAAGGTTTAATTGATGATAATAATGTAATTAATGATATTACTCCTAGTGATGAATTGTGTGAATCATGTATACTCGGTAAACAATCACGACTACCATTTGCCAAATCAAAACAAAAATCGGATAACAATAGGCCACTTTTTATAATTCATTCGGACATCTGTGGTCCTATTACGCCAACTACATTTAATGACAAAAACTACTTTATAACTTTTGTTGACGATTTTACTCACTATACAGTTACGTATTTAATGAATTCTAAGTCAGAAGCATATAAATGTTTTAAAGATTATGTAACTAAAAGTGAAAATTTGTTTAATTTTAAAGTTGTTAATTTGTATTGTGATAACGGTCGCGAATATCTTTCAAATGAATTCAAAGAATTTTGTGTTGACAAAGGGATAATGTATCATTTAACGGTTCCCTATACTCCGCAACAAAATGGTGTATCAGAAAGAATGAATCGTACATTGACCGAAATGGCAAGATCCATGGTTATAAGTGCGAAATTAGACAAAATATTTTGGGGTGAAGCTGTTTTAACAGCTACATATTTAACAAATATTTTACCCACTAAAAGTCTAATAAATAAAACACCATATGAGTTGTGGCATAATAAAAAACCGAAAATAAATCACTTAAAAATTTTTGGCTCTACTGCATACGTGCACAATAAAACTAGAAAAACTAAATTTGACGAGAAATCTATTAAATCAATATTAGTTGGTTATGATGCAAACGGGTATAGATTATTTAACGTTGAAAACAATGAAGTGTTTGTAGCCCGCGATGTTATATTTGACGAGTTAAATTTTGAACAAACACGACCAACTCGATTTAGTAGTGACAACAATAATAAAGTGATTCCCTCAAAAATTAGTAAGCCCGAAAATGATTTGGCAAAACTAATAAGTCAACAACAAGATTCTTTGAATGAAACTTCTTTTGAAAATCAGCCAAGTAATATAAGGCGCAGTGAAAGAATTCGCAATCTACCCCCCAAAGATTACAAACAAATGAATGATCCTGATTTACTGCTATCTCTAATTACTATGCAATCTTTACCTTCATGTTATAAGAATATTTTTAATAGACATGATTCCGACAAATGGTTAGAAGCTGTAAAAAATGAAATTGAATCACTTCGCAGCAACCAAACGTGGACTTTAGTTGAAAAACCAAAAAATGTTAATATTGTTAGTTGCAAGTGGGTGTTTACTATTAAAAACAATGAAATAGGCGAACCTATACGCTATAAAGCTCGATTGGTTGCTCGAGGTTTTACTCAGGAGTATTTACAAGATTACGATGAAACGTTCGCACCAGTAGCACGGATAACTACTTTTAGATTTATTTTAGCTTTGGCAAATCAATATGATTTACATGTCCATCATATGGACGTTAAAACGGCATTTCTTAACGGTATATTAAAAGAAAATATCTATATGGAAGTACCAGAAGGTATTATAGCTAATAATAATCAGGTGTGTAAATTAAATAAAACATTATATGGCCTGAAGCAATCATCCAGGTGTTGGTACGAACGTTTTGATCTTGCTCTTAAAGATATGGGTTTTAAAAATTCCGAAGTTGATCCTTGTCTTTACATATTAAATAAAAATTGCATAGATAAAAACGTTTATATTGTTCTGTATGTTGATGACTTAATAATTTCTACTAAAAATTCTGATTCATTGCAAATTTATAAAAATAGTCTTATGCAAAAATTTCAAATGTCAGATTTAAAAGAAATAAAATTATTTCTTGGAATTAGAGTTCAAAGAACAAATAATACAATTTCTTTAGATCAATCTACATATTTACAAAATGTTTTAAATAAATTTTCTATGAATGATTGTAATCCGTCAAAATCACCTTTTCCATGTAAATTAAATTATATAGCTTTAAATTCGGATGCATACTACGATGCACCTTGTAAAAATGTCATAGGCTGCCTTATGTATGCTATGCTTTGCACAAGGCCAGATATTTGTGCTTGTATTAATATATTAAGCAGATATCAGTCTAAAAATAACGAGGAATTGTGGAAAAATTTAAAACACCTTTTACGTTATATAAAAGGAACAGTTGGGTTAAAATTAGTGTATAATAAATGTGATTTTAAAGATATAATATGTGGGTATGCAGATTCTGATTGGGGAGGCGATCAAAACGACAGAAAAAGTACAACAGGCTATTTATTTAAAGCTTTTGATAATTGTACAATATCTTGGAAAACACAAAAACAAGCTACTGTCGCCGTCTCCTCAACGGAAGCTGAGTACATGGCTCTTTTTGAAGCTGTAAAAGAAGCAGTGTGGATAAAATCACTGCTAAACAGTATTTCTATCCAAATAAAAGAGCCTATTATAATTTTTGAAGATAACAATAGCTGTATTTGTATTGCAAATAACCCCACGGACCACAAAAGATCCAAACATATAGACATAAAGTACCACTTTATTAGGGAAAAAATCGCCGACAATATAATAAAGTTAGAATTTATTTCCACAGGAAATCAACTAGCTGATATATTTACTAAGGCGATGCCCTCGAACAGATTTCTAGAATTAAGAAAGAATTTAAAATTAAATTAATTCAAAACTTATGTGAATTTTGTAAATTAACTTGAATGTGTACTTGTATTTTTGAGGGGGACTGTTGGAATATTACAAAAATCCAAGTCTCCACAGATACTAAATAATTAATTAGTTATTTGATTACATGTTTACATTCATTCAATCTTTCACTCACTCAATTATTGTTAAGATACTCGGTTACTTTGTGTCACATTAAATTAAACTGTCGAACAGTGCAGACGTGTTTTTCTTTCTACCTGCGACCCATTTCACAACAAATTAAAAAAAAAACTACATTAGTAACTATTTTAATAGGTATTATTTATTTATGATTTGTTTTTATTTTAAAATGTCTCAATTTTTATAACATTAAACGTCCACAGATAAAATAAATGATAATCAATGAAATTTTTTTTATTATCTGTTGCGGTTTTAAAGGGGAATTCAATTGACATTACATTATCGACTATTTTTAAACGTATCAAAAGACGTTTGATATGAACTCCGTGGTATGAATGCGATGTTTGTGTTTTCTTAAGACTTCCTCAATTCGGAGCGTTGGCTGGAATCCATAACAAAATCATTGTTCATAACTTTATAAATAATTCGTTCACGTACTTTCAAAGGTTACACGGTTGTTGCCGCGTTGGTCTAGTGGTCACATGAAGGGTTCTAAATCAAGAGGTCCTGGATTCAAACTATAACTCAGAACAATGATTTTTTTTTGCGATATAGCTAGATGATAGGCCGCACGTCACCATCCTTGGAAACTAAGATATTATGGTCTTGTTGTTACACTGACTCACTCACCGTTCAAATTGGAATAACAATTCTGAGTGTTACTGTTTAGCGGTATATCTCGTAAATAAGTGGTACTTACCCAGACTAGCTGGCACCTAAGTAAGGGATTGGGTTCATCAGTAGGATAATTTTCGTTAATATATAATATAATAATAATATTATAAAATAATCACTTTGGTATTTTTGTGCTTATTCCAGAATATATTTAAATATAGAGATCACATAGATTTGATTTTATTTGTTATTTTTGCTATCATAATGTTTTATACTAATCTGTATATACTAAAGCTAAATTCAAATCCCTGATTGATAATGAAGTCTCCGAAACTATAACCCTTACAAATTTGATAGGTAGGTTCTTTATAGGGTGTAGATTTATTTTATTAAATATCCCTAAGGAGATAAAATAGGCGTTGAAATTTTGTTTAAGAATTTCAACGCCTATTAATTATGGCTAAAAAGTCTTATTGCTAAATTTATAACAATGACTCCCCATACTAAAATATATTTATTTTTCTAATAGAAAAAATGTTGTCTAAAAAATTAAATCAATAAATGATAATTATTCGACCGTGACAGGACTCGAACCAGCTGGGCGATTCCGAAACCCATTTTTCGACTCCATATGTGGGATTTCTAATGAAAACTCTATTTGGCATTCAGCAAACTCGAATTAAATCTACACTAGCGCCGTTTTGTGAGATTGAAAGTAATACGAACTAATTTCAGTGAAAACTGTATTATTTGACATTAATCGGCATTCTGTATCTCGATTTCGAAATTAAAAAATGAAACTAATCTCGGCTGAATACGTCAAATTAAAAGTAGATCAAAGGTGGCGGAAGGCTTAAGCGAAAATTGTAAATCTATGTGATCTATTAATAATGTATCTTCGGACCAAATAAAACTACCTTGGCATGATATTATCACTCGGAGAATGTATCCTAACGTAAGCATACCTAAGTAGATCTTACTTTTAATCATTAAGAAAATGAAGTCATATTTATCTCGCATCTACGAATTACTAATAATTCGTTGTCAATTAAGATCTAATAATATATAGAAAATTATCAAAAACCTTTAAGCTGTAAAGGCTTTGATCTGAGGTTTACAATTTTACACAATTTTTCTTTACATATAATAATGCTGATTATTATATTAAGGGTATTAGTTCCTTCTAATTAACATATCAATTTATTATCATTCTATTTCAGATGGATTGCATACATTTATATAAGACTACAGCTAAGTCAATTATTTTCTAGTAAGATATTAATCTTACTAGAAAATATATATACATATATAAATTATAGGTAAACACATATAATTTATTACAACCAGATACCATACAAACTATACGGACAAATTGATGCTACATGGTAAAGATTTAAGAACAATAAGTAGATACTTGAATTGAATTTCAATTTCTTTTCTAATTTAAGAAGCTGGATTCCAGCATACTGTTGTGTCTAACACATACTAGGATATTTAATAATAATCAAACAAAAAAATATTACATGTATTTCAAGTCAGTGGAATATACTAAATCTTAAAGGAAAGGACAAAATAAGAAATTCTGATAAAATACAACTGGTATAAACATGAATAAGTGTGTTAATTAAAAAAATAAATTAGATAGACATCGCAAATATTTTAACTATTTAATAAAATGAAGTGTTATAAATTGTTAAATGTTAGATAATGTACACTATTCTATTAATGTTATTTAATATAAAAATAACTTATTAAATAAATATATTCCAATTAGGTATGTTTGTATTTCAATTATTTATTTAAATTAAGTGTAATGAATTATTAAATGTTAGATACTTTACTAATCTAATTGTAATATTTTCTTTATTTGAAGACCATTGTAATAAACAGATACTGTAATGATAATAATTTGTATTTCTATATGTACAAAAACAGTATTGCATAAATAATAAAACAACAAAATGTGTAAAATTTTTTAATGTTTCATATTCAAATCCCATATATGTTTTCCTCCCTCGTTAAAATATGGATCATTTTGGGTAGAAATGATAGAATATATAGATGCTATTCCTGTATTATCACATGTTTTTCTGCCTAGCTGGAATGCTGTGAGCATCAATGGTATCACTAAAATAAATAAAATAGTATTAAAAACACATTAATCATATTATAAAGAAGCTGAAAACATACATATGTGAATTATATTACACACTATATTATATACATTATTTACTGAATGTCTGAACATTCGTCTGAATCAACCAAATTAGACTTAAATAATTACTCAAACTAGTAGTTGTATATTACATTGTTTGTATATTATGTAGTACAACTTTTAGGAGTAGCACCATCAGGATGCTTTCTAATTAAGTTGAGAATTTATAAATACAGTTAATATACATTATAGGCATTAGGCATTTATTTAATGACCAGTGTTTATAACGTAAAAATTATATAATTAAATTTTTGGGATTATTGTATCCCGAAAATAAATAGGTATGTAGGTACTTACTTCATCATTAGAATTCCATAATCTAAACGGTAGTGATTAAAAGTAGTTACGGATAAACTTTCGATTCAATTAAATTCTTTGTTTAATAGCAATTTACTATATTTACTTGATATTTTATTATTAAATACAAAGAGTATATAAAGTAATTAAATATTAATATTGAACATTTATGTTGACATTTCTACTTTTTTTGACAAAATTTTACGCAAAGGTAATCTGTCTTCAGCCAGATATTAATAAAATATTTCTGATTTTGCGTTATAAAATATTTTAATCTATAAAATAAATTATTTATAATATATTTAGCATGAATCATGACGTCATTTTTTTTTCAATTCAATAGTTTATTAGAAATGTCTAATCGGGAATGTTTTTAAAAAAATCGGTAATTGAAGTGTTTGCACTAGCATCTCGCTTCACAGTTTTCGCTTCACATGATTTGACTTATCGTTGCAGAATACCAAATATTTCTCCATTCAAGGTCGTTTCGTTATGAGTTAAGAAATGAAAACTGTTTCAAATCCTAATGTGGTTTTTGCAGAATCACACGGCTGCAATCTTCGGATCCGAAGTCCGACGCCTTATCCATTAGGCCACACGGTCTGTGTTTGATACGGCGAAATAGGTCATTCTATACCGCGCAGGCTTTTGTTCGCCAAATGACGTCACAGTTCATTCATTCGTGTATGACAAAGAATGCCAAAAACAAGTATCCTTATTTTTTAGGCGATAAGTGTCATAATAAAACAAAGCGTTTACCTTTCATAGTTATTGTGACAAGGTTCCTCTTTCAGTTTTCCAAATGTACGAATTTGTATCAAGTGTCCCACATTTAGATATTAATCTAAATTACTTAGTTTTTAATATAATTAGTAACTATATAAATACATATAGACTTTTATTATTAAGAGTCATAAATATTATTAATAAGAAAGAAAACGAAAATAAAAACATACCTATTAATCAAAAAATTCTGCAAAACAGAATATATATAATATTATACACATCTATGTAATTTTTATAATCTGTATAAATAACATTATTAAGAAAGATTTCGCCCTCTATTTTGGGTTGATTTATCCAGAAAATGAATATTGTTTTGACTTTAATTGTTATTTACATATTATAAATTTTTAATTTACTTTTTGTATTACTTTAAATTGCTTGTCTGTATTTTTTTTATTATTTAATAATAATAGCCATAAAAGTGTGCTATGTAAATTTTCCTACCAGGGTAACAGAAGTAGTTAACACTCCCTAACTGTGGTACGTAATTTTATCAGTAGTTGATTCATTGCTTTTTTATGGCATCAGTTGGCGACAAATGGGGCAAATGGTCATCACTACCCTTAGGCATTAACCCTGTTTATTATCTTATCTAATACAATTTAAGTATACTGAGGATATCAAATTTTCCATACGAAATATTGATGCTTGATCCGATATCTTGGGTAATATTTTTAGCTACTGAGCAAACTTAGAAACTATGTATATGGAAACGTTTTATACCTAACTGTTCCATTAAAAAGCCCCAACAAGCCACTGGGGCACAAATTAATTAACCTCGCCTATATATTTACAATTATATATCGATAATCATTAGCTCGTAATGATTATATACAAGCAATGGCGCCGTAAACAATTTTATCACGAAAATATAATCAATGGAATTATTTACTTGTAATATATAACGTCATTGTTAATTGCTTAATCTATTTATAAGTAATTTACTTCGCGTCGACTTTGTACGAGTAAAAAAGAATTTTGCTTAGTACAACCGGTTCGAAGCGACATCTATCGGATGTAACCTGCACCATCCACGGACTTAATACAAGCACACAAAAAAATCAACTAAAAAATAAATTCCCTACTATATTAAACATATTCATCTAACTCGTTCTAACGTATGGTAATAGAGCGAGACGGGTATGTTTTTAATGGAATCAACAAGGACCAATGATAACCCAAAGGTTGCCCGGCTAAAGGAAGATCCCCAATATTTATAGCTTTACAAAAATAAAATACAATTCTGCGATAAGTTATTAATATATGTTTTAATTTTAAAACGAAATAAACAATGATAAAAGTAATAT
The DNA here is from genome assembly GCF_905220365.1 of Vanessa cardui. Taxonomy (NCBI): domain Eukaryota; kingdom Metazoa; phylum Arthropoda; class Insecta; order Lepidoptera; family Nymphalidae; genus Vanessa; species Vanessa cardui. Next base: position 12,686,862 of record NC_061132.1, on the reverse strand, counting down.
TACGAGTAATGTGATGGGACTCCACCACGCAGGTCTGTCGAACAAAGCAAGAATCCTTATTTTTATATACATAAGGTTCATGGATGATATAGCTTGGGAGCTCCTATACAAATCAGTAGGAAATGAACCTTATCACAATTGAATATGAATTCAATTTCAATGGCCTGCACTGTGACAACGTTGCTCTAGGATACGTTAACCTACACACAACTTATGATCTCCTGGTACATTGTTATGTAATTTCGTTCCGTAGTCGTCACGGTAACCGCGCCCATTCCCTCTTAAATAAAAAAGGACTTAAAAAACCACGGTTTTTCGTCAAAACATTATTTGCGAAAGTTATAGAAGGTTCTAGATTTTGAGTATTAAGCAAAGACGGAAATGGGTCAACCGTCCTTTTATGTTTAACAAACATAATCGCTTAGCACGTAGCTTGGCTTATACGGTCCAATATTGACACTATGAGGAACGCTCCAAATTACCTATTTCAAATAAATCCTCTTTAAACAGAACTTTTTATATTCACATAAAATCTGAACGTAAAAAGAGAAATACTTTGATTCTAGGTCTCGAATAATACAGGTCCAAATTGAAGTTTGACCCAGAAATAAATTGCAAAGAAGATTGGAATTCTGCCAAAAAAATTGACAATTTATCGTAATCGAATGGAAAATTAAACTTTGCCATTCAGCCGCGTTTCTATTCTACGAATTCACTATCCAGAATTGGCTTATAATGATGATTCTATTTAAGTATGGTTTGAGAATTCCCGACAATTTCAAAGTCCCGGGTAGGAATAAGCCTCTTGTGTATAATTACAATTTAGTTAATTCCCTGTGCTTTAGTAAATTATTAAAAAACGCAATTTAAAAAGCAATTAATGATCTGAACAAACACATATTTTTAAATTGACTATTTAGACATCAACCAATATCAAATTATTATTTATTCAAAATCAAATTGAATGTAAAGCTGTGTGGTTCAGAGTATAGAGACAACATAATTCATTAAGAAAATCAGTAGATACTCTTTTTCAAATACAGAGTAATTACAATTATGTATAAATAAATACTCTTTTGAAGATCCTCTTTCTTCATTTAGTTTTACTATAGAGTCATTGATTGTCAAAAATTGATACAGTCATATCGGCCGAATTATTTGAGTAAGTATTTTATTTAATTGGGTTAAATTGACTATTGGAATGAGTTTATGGTATGGCAGACGCAAAAATGGGCCCCTGTTGGTAAGTCACTACTGCCCATAGACAATGGCGCTGTAAGAAAATTAACCATTACTTCATCGCTACTGCGCTACCAATCTTGGTAGCTAAGATGTCATATCCCTTGTGCTTGTTGATACACCGGCTCACTCATCCTTCAAAACGGAACTCAGCAATGTTGACTAGTACTGTTTGGTAGTATATCTGACAAGGGATTGATACCTACAAGACAGGCTTACCCTTTCACCAAAAACGTTTAATGTAACTATAATTTCAAGAAAAAAATAGAAAATTATTATATCTCATATCAATGACGATTCATTTAAAAGTTACAACGCAAATGTCAATCTTCATCCTATTGTTACGCGATATCTTCGAAACTTATTTAACTTCCGAATTGAGCATGATTCGAGGTCAAGGGTGACCCGTCACGTGGGCACGATCCCCCTCACGTGTCACTTATATGGGCTGATCTTTACTGGCCACGTGTCAAACGCCAATTACTTGGCAATCAACATCGCGTGCTACTTAAGGAATTGTATTTTGTTACCGTATATCTTAATTAAAAAATGCAGTTTTAATGTAAAAAAAAAGATCAGTACAAATTGTTGATGTAATCTTTTACTTAACTTATCTGTCTATGGCTTGCTGGTTTTAGTCAATAAGATAGATTGATTCGAGAGGAAGGTTTATATGTGTAATATATGCACGATTTCGTTGAGAAACACAAAAGAAATATCCGAGATTGTATGTCCATTTCTTAATAATAACCTACAATAACAATTTTCTGTCCTTTACTTTTTCCTCATATCATCTTTATAGCATGTTATTTAAATTAATATTTCCAATAATTTGGTACATCTAGGTATATAGCTATCACTCTCTATAAGAAATTACAAGCTTTGAAATTTAGTGGCATAGCGGTTTGTAATCACATATTTGTTTTAAGACATTCTGTAATATATTTAGTATCAGCATTGCACCCGTGCGAAGCCATCTAGTGATACTAGTTAATATATGCGATATATAAATGCGAAAATAACTCTGTCTGTCTGATATCCTATAACGCCCAAGTCACTCAAACAATTTTGATTTTTTTTTAAGTCCCATATAGAACACAAGCTATTTTATAAATAACAAGAACACCTTCAATAAAAGCTAAGTCACTATAACTAGTGATATAAAGGTTGCGTTTCGTATTCTATATTATAAATTTTTCAAATAAGACAAATTATTTTTACAATTAAATTTTCAATTTTTAAGAATGGTCCCTGTACGTTGTGACATAAAACCTTTTTCTTTTTGGGGAATTTGTAAAATCTGTTTGAATATAAGCACTTCTCTCATTTTTACAATTGTACTTATGGTCAAAATTATGAGCCACCTTATGGGATGCAGTCACTGTATAGACACTGGTGCTGTAAAAATTATTAATCATTCTTCACATCATAACAATGCAAAAAATTTTGTAAAACCTTGGGAGCTAAGAAGTTATTTTATTTATTATTACAGTACCACCCACATCAAATTCTATGAGCTATCCTACACCGTTGGTTGTCTAGAAGAGATCGTTGCGATACTGTATGTCTATGTATCTATGTATCTATGTAAAAGCGTTCTTCCAAATATCTTTCTTATAGCATTCGTCTTTATAGTTTCGAAAATGAATTTATTTTAATTGACGGAAAAAAATTGACGATAGTAACTACTGTGTTTATGTTAATGACCATTTTAGACCCCATTTGAATAAAGGATCTTTGATTTACCCACCCACCCTCTAGGAGCAGCGTGCTGCGTGATACAATGAGCAAGCAACCTTCTCTTGAAAATAAATACTTTGAAATGAGAAGTCACCTAACTTACTTTAGATTTAGTTCCATTTTTTAATATAATTTTTTTCTCAAACGATAATAAAAGATATATATTTCAATGAATATCAGTTATTCTAGAAATTTAAAGGCGACAAGTGTAAAGTGTCGTTAGTATAGAAACTTGAAACACACAAGGTCGAGCCAGCGATAAGTCAACACCACTTTGATATATGAGCACACGGAGCTTATATTACACCGAAGCTTGGATTCATTTTTACTAATATATTACACGCGAATTAACTGTCTGTCTGTGTGTTACTATTTTACGGGCAAACCACTGATCTTTGATGAAATCTGTCAAGAAGTAAGTTTGACCTTCAAGGAAGGACATAGGCTATTTTTTATGCTTGACGACAAACCGGTCAAACGCATGCGAAGCCGTGGACAATAATTAGTTAAATATAAAGTATGAAATGTAACTTTTCAGAAGCAAGAAATTACAAGGAAAAATCGAACGCTTAAAACAAAAGTCATGTCATAACTCTATTAACTTCTAGAATTTAAATTTGGAATTCAGTAGAACAAACGATAACGATCTTTACACTGGCCAGTATTAAAATGTGTCAATTTAAAAAAGGATTTATATAAACGAAAATGCCAGAAAAACTTCATGACAACATTAAAATCTTTCCAATTTTAATACCTCTATTCAAAATAGAAGAGATCTTTTTATTCTCAAATGAATAATTACAATTTTTTTTTAATTTCATCAGATATCTTTGGTTAAGAGCCCGACTCAAGTCACAAATATACTCATTTTTTGTCACACATTTCTCAGTAGCGACATGGTACCAATGTATATTATTATATAATTTATGGATTAAGTTAAACACGTTTTTCAGAATATGCTTGCTCAGCGGTAGGATTTTACGTACTTTTAAATTGTGTAGGCGCAGCACAAAGTCTACGTGTGTACGCAGAAATAAATCTTAATAAATCAGATCGCTATTTTGGTAAACTTCACCATTAGTTTGTTTCAGTTTAGAACTAAACACAATCATTCTTATTTGTAAGAACTGTTTAATATAACACGTAATTAAATTCTTTGTGGCTTGAACAGATTTTGCTAGCAGGCTTGTTTGTTGAGGCGATTAATTCTGTCCGCATATAATTATGACTATTGATGGATTTTACGAAAATATCCAACATTTTTTATATTCCTGAATGATTCATTAAAAATGTTAAAGTTGTATAATAGTGATACAATCTATACTAATATTATATATATCAAAGTAACTCTGTATGTCTGTTGCTCTTTCACGACCAGAACCGAATTTGATGAAATTTGATGTGAAGCAAACTTGAACTCCAAACTCCAAGAATGGATATAGTCTACTTTTTTTGTCTTACCTACACGTGATAACCAACCCCTTAAACGTGAGCAAAGCTGCGAGCGACAATTAATACTTAACATAGTTTTATTTTTTACGGTATAGATTGGCGGACGAGCATATGGGCCACCTGATAGTAAGTGTAAGTTCATAGACAATGATACTGTAAGAAATATTAACTATTCCTTAAATCGTCAATGCGCCACTAACCTTGGCAACTAAGATATTATGTGCCTTGTGCCTGTAGTTACACTGGCTCACTCACCCATCAAATTGGAACACAACAATACTGAATACTGATATTTGGCGGTACAATAACTGATGAGTGGGTGGTACCTACCCAGACGGGCTTGCACAAAGCCCTACCTAGTTGTGTTCCAGTTTAAAATCTGAATGAGCTAATGAACAACAGGCATAAGGCACAAAGCATGATAGTTCCCCAGGTTGATGGTATATTGGGCGAGAAAGGAATTATCAAATGATCCACCTCCATATGCTATAAAAAATCATCAAACATAAATATATTTGATGCAACGGTGTAAAACGCAACCTAAATATGTAAGTCGATACCTAAATTTAACCATGGTATCGAAAGTTTAACCTATTTGTTTCCTATCAGGGGCGAAGATATTAAACGTTATGGGAAAACTACTGTAGTTGACTTCAATGCCGAGTGTAAACTTTTATCGTGTCATGGCCTCTCCATGGGAGATCCTTAATTGTCTTTTAGTGAGCGAATATATTCGGGTCAGGGCTTTTAAATTTCTCTAATTAAACGGGATATTTGTCGGACGATCATGAATTATATTTTTCTTTTCTTAACGACTTATAGTCAGGCTAAAACAGCTCATTCTTAAGGAACGTTCTCTGCGAATATTTCTGGGATAGGAGATACTTATGTAGCTATTATATATAAAATTAAATTACCCATAATGATAAAAAAGTTCAAGTAAATTCTCTAGTTGAGAAGATGAATTTAATTCGTATTGACTACTTACGTAGGTACTACCTACGTTTAATTTTTTTTATTAGGCTCAGTACAGTATGTTAGCATATTTATTTAAATATGATCATATTTTATTGTTTTAATGTATTAAAGTATTATCAGCATAAATAATTCGATTTAAATAGTTCTTACAATTTGCGTTGATTGTCAACATCCGGTTTTGACTAAACTAAATTGTTTTTTAAATGGATCGAAACCGGATGTTGCTACAGTCGGAGGAGGGGCGTTTAAACATTAAATACTAGGAGTAAGCCTAGAAATGGTCATTCCTACTTTAATCGTCGAATTGGAAGGATCGAGAAAAATAATCAATCTTGTATCAGTTTTGATTTGAGGAGAGTTTTTGTATTATTCCAACAAGTACGACATGAAATTTACTAATAATAACTTATAGTTAGGCTAGAACAGATTATTGTGAGTAAAGTTCTCTACGAATATGTCCGGGTTAGGAAACGCTTATGTAGCTATCATATATAAAATTAAATTACCCATAATGACAAAAAAGTTCAAGTAAAATATTCTCTAGTTGAGAAGATCAATTTAATTCAATTTATAGTGACTGCTAAGTTCGATACATTTTAAAACTCTGTGAACGAAATCCGAATTCCTATATTTTTATTCATGACAAAGTATGACATCAAATTGAATAAATAATACATACAGTAATTGTTCCTTGAAATGAAATTAAAGCTACATGTAATATCAACTATTATTCCAAAAATTCAAAGTATGAAAACAAAAATTTACGGCTAATGTTTAAATTACGAAAAAACGATAACAGCTTGGAGTATCTTGTCTATCTACCTGATAGTAGATTCCAAAATCTTATACAAATCCAAATATATAAATTGATCAATTCCAAGATATTATTTACGAGAACAACTCCTGATTATTTTGAGGGTATCTTAGTAGACTCTAGATCGAATTAGGAATACTGTCTAGGGATTTCGAAAAGCCTATTTCAATTGAATGCAAGTAAATATCAGATTAAATAATTTTATGTTTATAAAACTCAATGCCGGTACATTTTACCGTGAATAATAATATTTGGTAATTTTTCCTTCTCCAGCTAATGGTTCAAAGACAGACAAGCAATAAACCAGATATGTTTACAAACTCTTCTCATTACCGGAGGGTATTGGAATTATAAATATTTTGGTATTACGAATTTTAACGCGCACTTGTATTGTTAGTGAGTCACTGTTACGGGTTCGCTTCCCGTTAGATATGTTGTTCCGAAGTTTTGCTTCGATGAAATACGAAGATCTATTATCTTAAAAATACCGCAATGTTAACAGATGATTCCGAATTCAAATTCAGACAACAACTAAGGAATTCCCTAAAAAATCCCTACTAATATAAAATTAGCTCATTTGTCTGGCTGTAACGTCATAACTACTAAACTGATAATCATGAAATTTTGCAAATATTGTCAGGTGTTTAGAAAAGATTATACCTAAACTACAAAACAGGGTTAATAGTAGTTTTGGATCATACTTAATAAATTTAATCCTTTTTTATAAATACGTACAATTTGTTTCTATGGGCGGTAGTAGTAGCAATAGTAACAACCTGCAAGTTTCCTACTGCTGGGTTAAGGCCTCCTCTCCCTTTGAGGAGAATGTTTTAAGCTTATTCTAACACGCCTCTATGAAGCGGGTTGATGGAGTGGATGAATTAAACACATGCAGATTCCCTCACGATGTTTCGTCTGATGCACGTCTTGAATTATAAAAACAAATTAAGCCCTTGAAAATTCAATGATGCTTGCCTGGGTTTGAAACCGCAATTATCAGTTAAGTATTCGTTCTAACCACTGGTCCAATTCGGCTCCTAGGGACAGTAGTGTCCACTTAACATGAGGTATTGACCAGGCCTCTTATATCTCTTATGAGTTTCTTGCAGGTTCTTCTTGGTAGAAACTACTTTCCGAACCGGTGGTAGGTTCATTTAATTGTAAAATAGCGATGTCAAAAGTGCTTGTAAAAGCCTACTTGAATATAGTTTATTTTGATTTGAATCGATATAAATTTAAAGTAGAGATAAATGCAGTATACGACCCACCTAAGGCCATTATACTCAAATGAAATATAAATGATAAATTTTGGTCAAAATATTTCAGACCTGCAAATAATCCGGATACACATAACATATCCGGCAATAGTATTCCGTAGTAACACGTGGACTACGAAACAATCATAACAAAGTTTCAGAATAACCTACAAAACTAGCGAACGAAACGGCAATCGGAAAACCATGAATTTATTATTAGTTGCAACTTGTTGAAAGCGTGCTGCTGTATGTTAACGTGGTCGAAGTAAAATAATAAAAATGTTAATACTGCTTACTTATGGTAGCCTGGTATCTAATAAAAGAAGAAGGGATTTTTATTCGATATTTGTCTTTAATATATTATGCCTACTTTCTATGTACATCCTTATTATATGCGTTGTATTTCAAATATAATGATGTATAAAACTTTTATACTCTATGGCCCAGTGGTTAGAACGCGTGTATCTTAACCGATGACTTCGGGTTCAAGCCCAGGCAAGCGTCACTATAATATATACACGTGAAAATATCTGCAACAACCTGCTTAACTTCATCGAAATTTTACCACATGTGCATTCCACCAATCCACATTGGAACAGGGTGTTATGTTCCAAACCCTCTCCTTAATGGAAGAGGAGGCCTTAGCCCAGTTTTGGGTAATTTAGAGGCTGTTACTTTACTTTACTACTTTAATAGACTTGTTGTGCCGGGTTTCTCCATAGAACCTGTTTTCCGAAGCGTAGCTTCACTTGAATAAAGTATATTTTGATTGACAATATTTGAGATCGTTAGACGTTTGTGCATCTTACTAGATGTAATTTTAAATTTAAAAATTAAATAAATCAGTAAATAAGAGCTGTGTTACATATTGTAGTGCTCAAATGTGTGCGGAAACATAGTGTACTTTGTACTCATTAAAATTATTAATATTGATAACACGACAACTAAAAATTGTAACAATTTACAAAGTGTACGATGCTTCTGACGTTGTGGAATCCTTCTGAAGACGACGGAAATCTGAAAAGGAATATGAATAAACCATAGCTGTCAAACATTTAGTTCGTCAATTCGCTAACCATAGTACGACACAACTTAGGTGTAGCATCGGCAAAATTCGTAAAACCGATTACTGACTACTTACACAACCAATAGAAATAGATCCCTATCGCACCATTCGAAGCTAGTCGTCGCTATATATTCTCGTGTCAGTTCAATCCGTGAAAGCAAATCGACGTGTCAAATGAATATATTAGGTCATATGATATTACAAGTTATTACGTTTGTGTAAAGATCATATTCACATAAGAAATAAATATTGATAATTTGGGATAGCGTACTCAATTTGGATGTGATCGGTTTTACGAATTATGCCGATGCTATATCTAATTTGTGTCATACTATACTTAATTAATATGACTTATTATTTCCTTAATTTAAAAATAACGATACTTTAATATATATAACGCAATGCCGTGACGTATTCTTGATTGATCTGGAATTATATATATTGCGAAAACTCAAAGCAAGATCACGTGTATACTTACGGATATTCCCGTTAAAGCAAACGCGTTAACACGTGTTATTAAATCAATATAGATGGAGGATATTTTATTTCCATTTGGACAACCAACTGTATAAAAATAAATAAATAAATAAATATGAGACGACATCACATATAATACTCTGATCGCAATGAAAGTAGCTAAAGTACTTGTGTTATGGATAATTAGATATTATAACGACGGTAACACAAACACCCAGATCTAAGACAACAAAAAAACTAACGATAATCTACATTGGACTCAGAGTGGCGTACCCATGAAAATCGACTACAATAGTACATATACAAAATAAATTCACACATCACATTTCAAAATTATCTAGGCAAAAGTTTTACAACTTACAGGTCTCACCGTGCATTAGAATATTACACAATGTGGTATTAAAATAAAATAAACATAAGAATAATAATTAAAAATAGGAAATGTGATACATTTTTTAAACTATTATATATTAATTATATTAAGAAGAAACCACGAACGAAACAAGAAAAGGTTGCAACAACGAAAAGACTAAACAATTACCTAAAAGAAACAAGTCACAACCCATAACTAGTTTCCTTCGCCCGCCACAGCCAAACCTCAATGACCCGACTCTACCAACTGAAAATAGGGAAGGGATCCAAAAAAACTAACTGGCGCCTCTGTAACCTCTCTACCTTCTCCAAGCCGGCTGGTCACCGTGGAGAAGCCAGACCAACGCCTCCTAAACCACATTCAAAACCAAAAAGATCAGATTAATAGCAAAAACATTAACAAGAGAATGACATCACAAAATCTCTACATAGCAAGCTTTAATGTATGAACATTATTATCGGACAGTAGAATAGAAGAACTAAGGCACGCTGTTATGTCAATAAAATGGGATATTATAGGTTTGTGTGAGATAAGAAAAGAAAAAGAATCAATAGAAGAATACACAGACTTTATCTTATTTCATTCGCGTGGAACGAACGGAAGAAATGGAGTAGGATTTTTAATTAAAAAACATTTAAAAAATAAAATAGTAAATTTCAAATGTCTCTCGGACCGCGTGGCGATACTAGAAATACAAATATCCGACAACTCTATCTGGTCACTCATACAATCATACGCCCCCACAGAACAATGCAATGAAGAAGATATAGAGCATTTTTATATAATATTGCAATCCGCTTTAGACTCCACTCACACAAAAAATATAATCTTGCTCGGTGACTTCAACGCAAAAATAGGGATGGCCCAAAAAAATGAAGAAAAAAATATAGGACCATACGCACACGGAGATAGAAGCCAGCACGGCCAAAGACTAGTAGAATTTGCAATCGAAAATAACTATTACTTCATGAATAGTATGTTTCAATGCAAACCTCATAAAAAATGGACATGGCGATCACCAAACAATAAACACTTTAACGAGATAGACTACATATTAACAAACCAACCAACCTATATAAAGAATTTCGATGTAATAAAAAACCTGAACTTCAACTCTGACCACAGGATGATTAGATGTGCGCTGTCATTAACTTTAAAGCCACAAAGAAGAAAAATAAACTCCGCTGGGTATACCAGATTCATACCGAATATCTCAGAAAACGACGCTAAACATTGGGAACACAAATTTATGGAAACAATTAATACACATACAACAGTACAAAATCAATACGATAAGCTAGAAATTGAGTTACAAAACTTTTCAAAACAGCTACCCCAAAAAAGAAAACTTGCAAATAAATATATAAATGATGAAACAAAAGAACTATTACAGCAAAGAAAAGAACTATATACGAAAAAGAGAACAAAATATGTTAAACGCGAACTAACAAGAATAAGCAAACAAATTAATAGAAATATTACGCAACAAAAACGGGCAATACGACAGAGCACCTTCGAAAGATTTATAAGTAAAACGGGGGGAGTACGTAAAGCTTATAAAGAGTTAATAGAAAAATCAGAATGGACAGGCAACTTGAAGAATAAACAGGGTATTACGCTAACAAAACGTCCTGATATAATAAATGAAGCCACACAATTCTACAAAGAACTCTATGCTGGTACAGAAAAAACATACTCACCTCTCTACAAAAAATCAAGCAAGTTCAACGGAGAAAATGTAAACCAGGAGATACCTACAATTTTAACTTCAGAGATCGAGATCGCAATAAAATCCCAAAAAAATGACAAGTCCCCAGGAAGCGACAACATTACTAACGAAACCCTTAAATCTCTATCGACCATACTCTTGAAACCTCTACAAGCTTTGTTCAATAACATTCTTAGAACCGAAACCACACCGGACCAATGGTCAAAATCCACAATCATTCTACTGTTCAAAAAAGGAGATAGAAGTAATCTAAACAACTATAGACCCATCAGTCTCATGTCGAACTTATACAAAATTTTTTCAAAGATCATATTGAATAGAATAACAGGGACCCTAGATGAACACCAACCGCGCGAACAAGCAGGTTTCCGGAAAGGATACTCGACTGTAGACCACATCCACACTGTGACACAAGTAATAGAGAAAGTAAAAGAGTATAGAAAGACTATATATATCTGCTTTATAGACTACACAAAAGCATTTGATTCTCTACACTTCGAAGCCATATGGACAGCACTCACACAACAAGGCGTCAACCAAAAATATGTAAACCTAATTAAAAATATATATACAAAATGCTTCGCCAAAGTACGTCTAGAACGCGAAGGTGCAGAATTTCCGATACATAGGGGAGTTAGACAGGGGGACCCGCTCTCCCCGAAGTTATTCACAGCAGTGCTCGAATCCATTTTCAGACGCCTGGACTGGGAAACAAGAGGAATACGAATAGATGGAGAACTACTGAATCACTTACGTTTCGCGGACGACATAGTGATTTTCGCAGAATGCGCCACTGAATTGGAGAGTATGATGAATGAACTGGCAGCGGAGAGTCAAAAAGTAGGACTTTCAATGAATACGACGAAAACCAAGATCCTAACCAACGGAATTCCTCAAGATATTACGGTAAAAAATGAAAAGATCGAATACTTAAAAGAGTATATATACCTGGGACAACTCGTAACTTTTGAAAATAATACAGAAAAAGAAATTAAAAGAAGGATAACTCTAGCGTGGAAGAAATACTGGGGATCGAGAGAAATAATGAAAAACAACGAAATTCATGTAAATATTAAGAAGAGACTTTTTGAAATAACGATATTACCCTGCTTAACATACGGATGTCAGACTTGGTCATTAAGGAAACAAGATGAAGATAGATTAGCCATCTGCCAACGTAAGATGGAAAGAAGCATACTCGGTTTAAAACTATCTGATAAGGTCAGCAATATCAGTATTAGGAAAAAAACCAAAATAACAGATGTGAGGAAAAGAGCGAGACTACTCAAATGGCATTGGGCAGGACACGTCTGTAGAATGAACAATACCAGATGGGCAAAACGCCTAACAGAATGGGTACCAAGAGACACAAAAAGAAGAAGAGGACGACCAAGCAAAAGGTGGAATGACATCTTTAACCAAAGACGGGGGCCCTTATGGATGCGTGAGGCACGGGAACGTGAAGAGTGGAAAGGTTTAGGAGAGGCCTACGCCAGAGAGGCGACTACTACCTGTTAAATTTAATATATATATATATATATTTTTAATATATATATATACATACATATATATATATATATATATATATATATATATATATATATATATATATATATATGTATGTATATATATATATATATTTCCTTATAATACACTTGTTTACTTAGAAATAGAATTTAGATCTAGCAATATAAACTATAAAAGTATAAGTTGTAAGTAGTAGAAATAAAGGCTATTTTTATTTTATTTTATTTTTATTTATATTAATTATATTATATGGTTACTCTGTGGTTGAGCCTGTTACGGGTGCATTTACTCATCATTACTCTGTATTACTGTTATCAACTTTGAAGTGTTAATCAATGTAGTTACATTTCTAAAGGAAGACCTGATCTTTATATAAAAAGTGTTAGTACATATCACACATAAGTACATATCACATATAGGTATATGTTAAATTTTGTTTATTAAAATTCAGGGGCAATGTCCAAACAAAAAAAAAACAATCAGAACTGAAAAGAAATGGATTTGTACCCACAAAACTTTTTTAAGAATCACGCGTTCTAAACACTTAGCCATCTCGGCTATATCTATAGTATTGTAGAGTACGTAGTATTTTGATTTGACGTTATCGTGCAACGGCAGCGAATGTGGAGTTATCAACGCGAGTAACAAGGCCGTTGCACGCCGTGCGTACAGCGGTCTTTGACCTTGAAATATCATATATTTTAATAAACTTATTTACAAAACAAACTGTTTCACACTCATTCACTAGTGCACTTATATATCGCACTTACGGATAAAATTTGAAGGACAAATTATGTAATTCAATTGCAAAATGATTGCAGCGATCTTCGTGATTGAAAAACGAATGTTAAATGGATTTTTTTATGTGATAGGGGGCAAACAAGCTAGCTGATGGAAAGTGATTACCACCGCTCATCATCTGCAGCACCAGGGGGCTTGCAGGTGCGTTGCCGGCCTATTAGGAAGGAGTAGGCTCTTTTAAAGAATATAAACTGGATATAGAAAACATAGAATGGGTAGGAGTCGCTTTTTTAGCATTACAATTGTGTAGATTAAAAACCAGTTATTTTTTACTGTATCCGCGCGTTTTCACCCGCGCTAATCTTTCTGCCCTCGTGTGCCTTATCGTGATATGACAGTATATTTTCTATAACCTTCAACATTAGATCCTGAGATCAGAGTGCACTACAAACAAACATTCTATTTATAAATATTTTAAACATTACTATATTTGTAGCTTAATACAGTTCTTGATGGTAGGGCTAACGGTCGTACGCCAACCTATATCATAAAAACACAAATAAGAAGATGTGTATAATAAAGTAAGTGATGAAATGAAACCCAGACAAGCACCGCTGATTCATGTGCTTAATTTGTCTTAATAATTCATCTTGAGCTCAGCGGTGAAGGAAAACATCGTAAGGAAACCTACATGTGACAAATTTCATAGAAATTCTGGCACGTGTGTATTTGGTTGAATATGTTCCAAACCTTCTCCTCAAAGGGAGAGGAGGCCTTTAGCCCAGCAGTGGGAATTTACAGGCTGTTGTTGTTTTTGTTTGAATGTAAGTGATAAATTGGTAACTATTGTAGTGACAGCTTCAGGCTCACATGAGTGTGTGATAGTAAAAGTACTAATACAATGCAAACCGATACAAATTCTGATAAAGTCATTCACAAATACATTGACAATACATAATTTTCGCAAAGTTTATGCTATTCCTAATAATAACAATCTGTAAATTTCCCACCGCTGGTCTAAGGTCTGAAATTGAGAAGGTTAGGCGCATATTTCACAAGTGGCAGCATTTCGTTGAAATTAGACACATACAGGTTACCTCACGATGTTTTCCTTCCACCGAGCTCGAGATGATTTATAAATACAAATACAGACATTTTTAACTTTGCCGTTTAGTAAATTCAAATCGTTTGTAAAAAAAATCCATTGGTAGAAAAAGCATATTATTCAATACAAGATTTTAAAGATGATAAAAAAGCGTGGAGCTAATATCTGTTGACTTCCATGCAGGATACATTAATTTAAATAATTGTATTTAACTAACATAAATTTTTATTTTTAATTGTAAAAAAGAGTAACTACTGAGTTTCTTGCCGGTTCTTCTCGGTAGAATCTACTTTCCGAACCGGTGGTAGCTTCACTTGGTTGTAAAATGACGATTCAAAAGTGCTTGTAAAACCTACTTGAATAAAGTTTATTTTGATTTGATTTGAAATTAAGTACATAAAAATTCAGTGGATTTGAACCCGCATTCATCGCTTAAGATGCACTCTAACCACTGGGCCATCAGGTATACATTAAGAGTCTTTATTAAAATGAATGACACATTAATTTTAAGCGTATCAGCAGTGTGAATCTGTAGGAATTGACTTTGTATGTCGCTCGTGTAATTGCGAACTGGACACACGCCATTTTGATACGTATATCCTTTTAATTTCATAATTATTAAAGTCAATTTCGTATATCACATACTGGTGACGAGAAACTTCTGCAAGATCGCTGATTCGTCAGATGATTCAAATACACACAAAAACAAATCATTTAAATGATTCCAACTCTTTACGCGTTCAATCACATACTTACTGCAGATTTAATTTAATGCTAGCTGCAATTGCGCAGAGAAATTTATAAATCACCAACTTCCAACCCCTGTCTTACCCCCTCAGGGTGGATTTTTGTAAAATTCATTCATAATAAATATCTACACCCTATAAGGAACCTACCTGCCAAATTTCAATTTTGTAGATGTTATAGTTTCTGAGATTTCGTGGTAATCTTTTTTTTTATGGTAAAGGTTGGCGGACGAGCATATAGGTCACTTGATGGTAAGTGGTCACCATCACCCACAGACAATGAAGCTGTAAGAAATATTATCTATTCCTTACATCGTCAATGTGCCACCAACCTTGGTAACTAAGATGTAATGTCCTTTGTGGCTGTAGTTAAACTAGCTCATTCAGCCTTCAAACCGGAACACAACAATACTGAGTACTGTTATTTGGCGGTAGAATAACTGATGAGTGAGTACCTACCCAGACGGGCTTGCACAAAGCCCTGCCACCAAGAAATCAGTGAGTGGTATTTCACTTTTATATACATAGATAGATATATAGTTTTATAGACAGTTCTAACTGTTGGCAGCTATTGATGCAAGATTATGAATTAGGTATTTTACTATGTAATTAGTTAACAGTATAGTGACGATAAAGTTATTTCACCTGTTTTTTAATTATAACTCCAAAATAAACACAAGCGTTCACTGTTATCAGTTAAACTATTTAACGAGAAATCCTACTTACATACGTAGTTGTGATTTAAGATTACAATTAACAAGAATTTTTTGTATTCTCGTGATTTCTAAGAATATAATTTAAAATGAGAAAACTTTTATTTGTTTTATATACATTGATGCTCTAGTGACCAAATTTTATCACGTCCAATCTCGATTATAAACTAGCGGCGCAAAAGATATCACAATCAAATTATTATTTTTTCAGAGAAGCACTTTTCGACCATCATGTTACAGGGTTGAATTAAAGTTAGTTAAGCTATCGAAGCTAAAGTAGATTCTATCGAGGTTAAATTAATCGAAAATCAGTACTCTTTTTCACAATTTTGATTACAGAGTACGTCAACCAAGTAAAATAAGATTTATGTATAACTTACCTAGAAATCAATAAATGCTAAGTCGGCGATTTTTATGATTAATTTAATCTTGTGTTGAGTAGGTAATACATCTTACTAGCTGTTGCCCGCGTCTTCGCTCGTGGTTTAGAGGTTGGTTGTCATGTGTGTGTCATGCAAAAATGCCTTCCTTGGAGTTCAAGTTAGCTTCATATCAAATATCATCAAAAACGCTTCATTGGTTTGGTCGTCAATGAGTGACGAACAGACACAGAGTTACTGTCACATTTCAAATATTAGTAAATATTTGGTAATGTTTTTTTGACATTCATTTTGTTTTAATATACTTAGTTAAAATAAATGTGGAATATGAATTCAATTTTATTGAAACGAATACCGTATCTCAAGAAGAATCAACTTTGCGAAATCGGTAATTAGCTGACAGTCATGAGTTTGCCTTTCCTCTTCAAATCTATACAATAATTGTCACATGTTTTAGAGCAAAACCTGCACAAAAGTGTCAGAAAATACAAATGTAGTCTTTGTTCCCTTACAAAAAACTTAAATTTTTTTAACAGAACTTGTCTCCTTCCAACTAGTTGCCGTAAGTGCTGTCTCGTCGACCAAGGAAACAATGTTATGTTCTTCCTCTTATTTTTATATAATTTACAAAATTATATGTACATAAAATACAATTACATGATAAAGGATATTGTTTATCAAATACAAGCAAATCGCTCGAATAAGGATCATTTTCCCATGACAGTTGTGTCAGGACAACTGACGTCATTTGGACGCGTCAATTTTGTTATGGCCGATTTTTTACAGATAATGAGCTCAATGGAAAAATTTGAAACACATGCTTTAAATTTAAGAAAAATGTATTTCACTTTCCTTGAATCTATTTGCCATAGCATACAAAAAGTCAGACAGATTATATGTCTCAACAACAATAATTTTCATCAATTGTGTTTTATTTATAACCATCTATATATACATATAATGAAATTAGAGCTTCTGTTTGTAATAATAAAATAGCCCTTTTTACTCAATGCATATGTATGTATACACCAAAATAAGATTTTTTACAATTTTTGTCTGTCTGTTTGTTCCGGCTAATCTCTGGAACCGCTGGACCGACTTAGACAAGACTTTCACTGACAGATAACTGATATTATAAGGAGTATCTTAGGCTACAATAATATTTTATTTGTTAAATTAATATGATGTTTTGAAAAATAATTTTGTTCACTTTTTAACTACAGACACTACGAAACTGTTTAGAGGCCGGCACCTGCTACCCTCTGTGCTGCAAATGTCCATGGGCGGTGGTAGTCACTTGCCATCAGGTGAGTCTCCTACTCGTTTGTCAATATCTGCTATCACATAAAAAACTATCGGCTAATTAAAAGAACAGCTCAAAGGTTACGTTCGAGTTCCGGCTCGTGGTGGAAACCTTTATATGACTTGCAAAATCACAATTCGCACGTACAATTAAAATATATAAATATATATAAAAAAAGTAATTGTAGCCTGCGGCTTCGGTCGCGTTTTAGAGATTAGTTGTTATGCATTAAGCATACAAAGTTACTTACTAAATTATAATGAGATAATATACTTAATAATTTGATAATGAGACGATCTCCTTTAGAATATATTATGTATATTGTATTTACTGTTTTGACATTTAAAAAATAATCAAAATCCCGCTGAGTTTCTTTGGCTGGTTCTTCTTAAGTTCGAGGTATTAATTTTCGAACTGATAGATTTTTGAGTATCAAAAAGCAAGTGTAACACTTCAATATTCTTGTGTAATAAATGTTTTTACTTTAACTTTTTGGTTTGGCTGTGAAATAGAAACAGATAGACAGATAGAGTTACTTTCGCATTAATAATGACACAGATAATTTCCTGCACATAGTTTTGGCAACTAACACGCACAGACAATAATATATAAAGATTTAAAATTTATAGTTTCCATAGACAACTTTGATTTTTCAAATTTTGAAGTCACCAGGACAAATAAATATGGTCAGAAGATTCTTTAAGATAAAACGCTTAACATGCATACTATATGATAAAATTAATGCTCAATAGTATTTAAACGGCATGATGTAGCATTATTCCGTGATCGTCGAGACATATTATTAATATGAACTATGTTTCAACATGCCAACTTTTTTCTAACTAGTCACAAAAAATTCGAATAATTAAACATTTTTCATCCGTGGCTGGTTAATTTTTCAACAAGTCTCCGAAACAGTAGCACTGAAGCTATTCCCTTGGTTTGTGTGCTCCATCCTAATGGCATTTTTCCTATCAGGATGTATGTAGTCTAGAATTTCATGACAGTTATTGAATCAGTTCATTACCTCTTAACTTCTCTACTCTATATAAGGCTGGTACACGTATTAAGCAGTAGTAATAATATTCAGTGGTGCTTGCCTGGGTTTGAACCCGCAATCATCGGTTAAGATGCACGCGTTCTAACCACTGGGCCATCTCGACTCAGATACTTAAACAATGAATTAAACGTTTTATTAAAGTTTAAATTTTATTTAGAATTCGAATAAAAAAGTGATTCAGTAATTTTCGTTTTAAAATTTCATGATAAAGGATATTGTTTACCAAATATAAGCAAATCGCTTGAATAAGAACCTTTTTCCCGTGACCGTCGCAAGACAACCGACGTCATTTTGATACGTCAATTGTGTTATGTTCGTTTTTTTTTTTCAAATAATTTGCGCAATAGAATCCTTTGAAACAGACAACTTAAACTTAATATGGTAAAATATATTTCACTTTCCTTGACTCTATGTACTTATATTATAAATGCGAAATTTGTCTGTCTGTGTATTTGTTGCTCTTTTAACCGTTGAACCGAGTTCAATAAATTATGGTACCCAACGAAGGACAATAACTTTTCTATGCCTAAAACCTCGAACCCACACAACGCGAGGGAAGCCGCGAACCACAACTAGTTAACCATAAATATATACACTTGGATTGCATTTCTTTAAATAAATGATCCCGGTATTTACTTGAAGACCCAAAATTGCCGTACAAGCTGATAAGATACCCAGCAAAAATTTGCCTTTATCAGATTTTACCAACTAAACTATTGTGATGGTTTCAGTTTCGCGTTATAAGATAATAGATGATGTAACATTACACTAAAATTTGCAACACGTGGAGTAGTGACGCGGAAAAACATACTATGTTTTAATAAACCTTATCATAGTATTTGAACGATATTCTTGTACACGGCTTACTGTAAAGCGAACTTTGTGGTAGGGTTTTGAGCAAGCCTGTTTGGGTAGGTGCCTCCACTCATCAGATATTCTACCACCAAATAACAATACTCAGTATTGTTGTGTTCCGGTTTGAAGGGTGAGTGAGCCAGTGCAACTACAGGCACAAGGGACATAACATCTTAGTTCCCAAGGTTGGTGGCACATTGACGATGTAAGGAATAGTTAATATTTCTTACAGCGTCATTGTCTATGGGTGATGATGACCACTTACCATCAAGTGGTCCATATTCCTGTCCATCTCGAAATACGTCACGTAAGAAAGAAGAGCTATGCTCCTGGCAACCTTACTCTCTCTTTCTATTTCTCTTGTATACAGCTTAACATAAAATTTAAACTAATCATTTAATGACAATTTGTAATTTACATTTTTTTTGGCATACGTAGGCGGATGAGCACTTGATCCACTTGATGGAAAGGTCATCATAATACATAGTCAATGGCGCTCGACTATGCGACACCAACCATAGATGTTATGTCCAAAATCATAGTCTATATCGAATGCTTCGTTCAAACCGGGTGTCCGATAACACTTATTTTCTCATAAACATATATAACCTATCAGCACATATTAATCATACGCAATTGATTATTTCATATCAAAGTAACTTACATTCATATTATATAATGAATAAATTATGAAATGTACGAAGGCGCCAATATAAACGCTGATGTGGCGTCTTCCTTACAGGTGTATTATGCCGATTAATGACAATATCGATTTTATTAAACGATTACGAACGTGTAATGTGTGTTACACGCGCGCACATTACGATTAATCGACACTATTTCAATCGAGACGAAGCAACTTGGTTGCTATTCGATCTAATTTTTCATCGTTAGGACGTTTTCACACTGGACGAGTGAAAGGTCATTTGTAACGATTATCTTGACGTTTTAATTCGTTTGATAGATGATTTATAAGCAGTTATATTAGCACGCTACAAGAAGCAAATAATATATTATATTCTTTCGATGAACATAAATATGCTATATTTACTGAACAAATAAAAAATAAGTAAATAAATATAAATATTGGACAACATCACATGCATTACTCTGACTCCAATGCCAGTAGCTAAATTACTTATTTATATATATATTTCATGGTTACCGCTTAAAAAACTCTTGAAATCCATTCGCCTACATTTCTGAAATTCTTCAGAAGTAAAACGTGCACAATCACTGCCTTTGTTTGTGAAATAAAATAATATAACGCTTTTAACTTAAAGAGCAGGTTATGTTTCCATTTATACGTCATGTATTATTTACTTTATACGTTTATCAAAGAACTCACGTCCACATGGTGCACGTAAACTTTCAGTAAGTACTGTTCGATTTTGTATGCCATGGCGTATAAGTAGAGGGCCTTATCATCTACTAAGGATGAGTCTGTTACATTCTGACAAGAGAAGTCTGAGTGGAACTGATAGTTTATATACGAACAAATCAAATAGAACGTATCTTTACCTCGATCTTCAAATACGTAACGACAGGTCGTTAAAACGTTTTCGAAGAAGACTATCAGGATTGATTTATGTTGCTGCAGACCCCTCAAATATAGCGGTAATTATAATATATTTCTTATCAGAAAATAAATACAAATAAAGTAAGCAAATCCTCAGCATTTACACGTGTTTGAACCCGCAATTTTTCATTAACATTCATATGTATTAGGTCACACCGCCCAGTGAGGAATACACGTAATTTTATAATCACCGCTTACACACACATTTTACGAATCTAATATACTTTCCGCAAACATAGTATGTCTATTTCGAGACATTTAAATAATGTAATTTAGATAACAATTAATAGCTGATTGTGTTAAAAGTATTTTTTTTTAATATTTGCTCATTTACATAATGATATGTAATACTTGTACACACTGGTTACGTACACATGCAATATTTATTTTGCTATTCGTAACCATTAAGTTTTAAATTAAGAAATAGATTGCCCGAAAACCTACAACAAGGCGATTCTTAAGGTATTTTCTGCCTTATATACTCACTCTGGAGTAACGAACAGTCGCTAGTAGCTTTTCCCGAAACGATACGACTTGGGAACTTTTAAGAAAAGCTTTGCATCTGCAAGCCCCCGATGTTGCACATGTTCATGAGCAGTGGAAGTCACTTACCAGGTGAGACTCCTGCTAAATTGATAGGGTGTAAAATCAAGTTCGATTTTTAATAAAAATATATGTCTATATATCGGCCTCTCCTCCAAAACTTAACCTAAGAAAGAAATCAAAATCAGGTTGTGCGGCATCCCACAATTGAAAATCAATGATTAAATGAAAATCTTATAATTAAAAATTACCGTTAATACCTAAAGCTTATTACAAATCACATAATATACAACATGATAAAATTAAAATTTGTATTCCTTGATTTCTATTCACGGCATGTAAATCATAAAAAGATAAATACTGAGTTTCATGACGATCCATCTATCTATCTACATGCCAAATAATAGTTGTTTAAAAAAAACCGTCCAAAATTTATAATGTTACATGAATAAAAAATATTCTAATTTTGTTTACAATTGACGACGAAATAAATTATAAACATATGCGGAAAAATCTGTCATGAATTTCATAAGAAACCTTCAATTATGGCTGAGATTCTCACATCGTAAGCCACTTTTTATAAATTATGTAGGCGATCGAGCAAATAGGCCACCTGCAAAGCCAACACGATCTCAGACATTGACGCCGAGCAATATTAATCATTCCCTACATCACCAATGCGCCACTAACCTTGGAACCTGACCTGACCTTGAGTCCTTTTTGCTTGTAGTAACAGATTACAACACTGAGTAATACAACTCGCTCATCAATTCACCAACAGGCAGACAAGCAGACGAAAAAGTGATCATCATCATACTACTGTGATAAATATAAAATATTATTAATTATTTTTATATATTAACCAAATTACATAAAATCATTATAAATTGTAGCCTATGTTTTATTCAGATTTATAACCTATATAATTGTAAAATTTTAACCAAATCCGTTCAACAGTTTTTTCGTGCAAGAGTAACAAACATACAAACATCCATCCTCAGAAACTTTCGTATTTATAATATTAGTAGGATTAATTGATTGACAATAGAGTTGAAATAAGAGACGAGACTGCCCAGTGGTTAGAACGCGTGCATCTTAACCGCTGACTGCGGGTTCAAACCTAGGCAAGCACTACTGATTTTTCATATGCCTTATTTGTGTTTATAATTCATCTCATGCTCAACGGTGAAGGAAACCTGCATGTTACTAATTTCAACGGAGTTCGGACACATATGTGTCCTCCAAACCGCATTGGAGCAGCGTGGAGGAATGTATTCCAAATTCCAAACCTTCTTCTTAAAATAAAAGAAGACCTTAGTCCAGCTGTGGGAAATTTACAGGCTGTTGATGATGAGAGTGTAAATATACACTTAACATTTCACTAAGTTATTTACGTAACTACATATGCGCCAACGTTCTGTTCAAAGTAACTTGAGGCATGGTGCGCCTCGTGACCTGAGTACAGTATTCACGTCGCGTGTATTAATATCAGTTTTGCTGGCAATATTAGCTATGTATCGAATAACTTCGCTGTCCCATTATATATTATGATTTATGTAAAAATGTTCCCCCATTTTGAATTTTACTATAAACATACTCATCGCGATTTGAATTACGAATACAATTACACAATTGTGTTATAGACGAATGTATGAACTTGGAATTGTTTACATGTCTACTAGTATATATTGTATTATTATTACAGCTATTTAATAATAATAATAATAATAAATATGAGACAACATCACATACATTACTCTGATCCCAATGTAAGTAGCTAAAGCACTTCTGTTATGGAAAATCAGAAGTAATGACGGTACCACAAACTCCCAGACCCAAGACAACATAGAAAACTAATGATAATCTACAATGACTCGGCCGGGAATCGAACCCGGGATCTCGGAGTGGCGTACCCATGAAAACCACTATGCACACCACTCGTCCACGGAGGTCGTCGTGATTTAAAACGTGACTTTTAGGATGATTTTTTTTTTGTTCGGTGGAGCTCGATACTTTGACATTATCTACGAATCTCTTGTTCACGAGTTTGCGGGTAGATGTTGACGGTATAAGAAGTGTCCATTATTATCGAACTACCTCCCTTCTTATCAACCGACTTCAAATAGAGGGAGCTTATCAATTCGTTTGTATTTTTATGTTTGTTACATCATAACTTTTAACTGGGTGGACCGATTTTGATAATTTTTTTTTGTTTGAAAGGTAGGCGTCCCGTGTGGTCCCATTTTAATTTCATTCAATTATGATGATGGTATCCACGTGAAAAGATATAATTCTTAAAATTGCATTACGTATGTACGCGATAAAAATGTGAGTAACTTAAAAGTATTCCAACCAGTTTTGATGGTTCTTTTTTTATTATATAGGATAGGAGGCTCCAAATATAACAATAACTATAGCTACGTTATATAATCGTAAATCGACTTTTAAGTAGTCTAATATTTTTTATTTCATATTACTTTAGAGGACACTAAAAATTTACTGAATACGCAATTATACATTTGCTAATATATTTAAATACAATTATTATGTTTAATATATTATATTTTTATTTAATATATTATACAATATATTAAACAATTAAATGTCAATTTTTAATTAGTTATTTTTTAATTAGTTGTGACGTCATTGTATGTTTTTAGAAATAAGTACATTCAGCATAAATCCCATACTATTATTTTACTTGAAAATTGTCTGCTTTTAAAACGTGATTGTATGTAATTACAAACGACTCTATTCTGCTAATTAGCTAATTTTATTTCGAATACACAGGCAATACGTATTTATATTAGACAGATAAATGTACTATAATAATAATGTAAAAAAAATATCATTAATTTCTTTTTCCCTTAAATATAATCGAGTAGTTAGTACCAAGTTTTTCACGGGGAATGTTTCAAGGAATTGTTCTGATTTATCGCGGCTGCTGTATTTCACCTTCGGACATTTCGTCAAAATTCGGAATTTCACCCACACCTCCTTGATGTCCAAAAATCCACAACAGTGCGATTTTAAGACATTTTCTACCTCGCACAACCGCTCCGTGGAACCAGCTTTGGCCGGAGGTTTTTCCGAACCGATACGACTTGGGAAACGTCAATAAAAAGCTGGCAACGCACCTGCAAGCTCCCCGGTGTTGGTTTGTCCACGAGCGTTGGTAATCACTTTCCATCAGGTGAGCCTCCTGCTCGTTTGGCCCCGATAACATAAAAAAAATACATAATTGAAAATTAGTCATTGTCATAAGTTAATCCAGGCGGTACGTGTCTATTCCGACCGTTACTTTTTATGTGCAACCTTATACAAGTTCAGTTGTAATTATTACGAAACCTGAAAGTCACGTTAAAAGGATACTCGATGCTCTGCTTGATCAAATCGTTACTGTATCGTAACAATAGCTCGGGCAGACAAGACATCGTCATTTGTAGCCGGATGAAGACGTCGCAGGAAGGAAGCTCGTCTCCAATCGTGCTTCTTATCTGAAATGAGCGCTGTAGAACGCTCTGCAAAGCAACGAGTGTCTAGTATGGAGGAAGGTGCTCAAAGCTTCGATATTTGACGAAAAAATTGGCTCATTTAATATGACTTACATTATGTTTTAGTATTTGTTAAATTGTAGATTATTTGTTTTTCTTTTCATTTTGTTTAATTCAAATATGTTCTATTTCATTATAGCGAATGAATAAATGAAGTTGGAAAATTTCCTTTATTATGATTTTATACTATTTTTTATAATTATAAGATCTTGTATTTTCATTATTAGACAGTTAAATAATTTTCAATTCAAAATGTAATTAGTTTAAAAATACTGAAGATGTGATTAATTGCTTATTTATTAGATTAGATATAGAGATTAGTTAGAACCGGGATTTGAACCTTAGACCTGTTGATATACGGTACATCTACTAGACCAAAGATGCAAAGATACAAAGTAACAAGCACTTTATTACGTGCGATTGAACGAGTTTTTCTAATGTATATGCACACGATTTCACCTGCGAGAGGAATCAGGAAATATATAACTTAAACATATCAAGACTGGATAGTCTAGATATACTTAGAATATGGAGGTGAAGGTACTATTATACAATGGACGTTAAATTGAAAATTGTTTACATTAATAGTCATAAGTTAAATTTGAAACAAAGATTTTTTCTAGCAATCAAAATTTATTAATTAGAATATTAAAAATATATTTTGGAAAACATTCTGCTTAAAAGGGAGAAGAGGCTTGCACCCAACTAGTGGGAGATTTACAGACATTTACTTTTAAGAAATTAAAAAAAAGGATACTCTAAGGTCTTGGGTGCGATTCCCGGCCGAGTCGATGTAGAAAAAGTTCATTAGTTTTGTATGTTGTATTGGGTCTGGGTGTTTGTGATACCATCGTTAGTTCTTATTTCCCATAACATAAGTGCTTTAGTTACTTACATTGGGATCAGAGTAATGTATGTGATGTTGTCCAATATTTAAAATTAGAAAATCGACGTTATTTGACACGACACTATAAAATTTACTATGTGATTCCATATAGTCCATAGATATTAGTAAAATTTAAACTTATAAACTATATAACTAATAAAGAACTGTAAAACTGTACTAAAGTTGAAGTAACAGCCTGTAAATTACCCACTGCTGGGCTTAGGCCTCATCTTTCATTAAGGAGAGGGTTTGGAACATATTCCACCACGATGTTCTAATGCGGGTTGGTGGAATGCACATGTGGCAGGATTTCGAAGAAGACACATGTAGGTTTCCTCGCGATGTTTTCCTTCACCGCCAAGCATGAGATGAATTATAAACACAAATTAAGCACATATGTATAGTGGTGCTTGCCTGGGTTTGAACCCGAAATCATTGACGAGGAACGCGTTCTAACCACTGGGCCATCTCAGCTCATAATAAGGACTACTATAAAATCACTATCACAACAGGTAGATATATGTTTCGTTAATTAACTTAAATGAGTTGAATACAATAACTGTTAAACTATTAAGGAATTTCTGACACTGGGAAATAAATGCCAAACGAATATTAGCACGTTTTATTATTCATGAAGAGTTCCATATAACGTCAATACTTTCTCTCGCTATTAAGATGAATGGCTGTAACTAGTGTTGCCAAGCGTCTGGACATTGCCGGACATTGGCGTTTTGGGCGTGTGCTCAGATAAATTGGACGGTGTCTGGCCTTTCGTCTTTTGTTAAGCTATATAAATTTGGCGAAAATTTTATCACCATCAACAGCCTGTAAATTTCCCACTGCTTGGAAAAGTAATGGAATATGGTGGAATATCCTAAATATTCTCTCCAATTGAAGAGAAGATTTAGGAGCATATTCCACCACGCTGCTACAATGCTGGTTGGTGGATTGACATGTGGCAGAATTTCGTTGAAATGAGACACATGCAGGTTTCCGCACAATATTTTACTTACCGAACTCAAGATGAATCATAAACAGAAATTATATACTTGAAAATTCAGGGTGCTTGCCTGGGTTTTGAACCCGCATTCATCGGTAAAGATGCACGCGTTCTAACCACTGGGACATCTTGGCTAAAATGTTTTTGATAGAATTTAGTTCAAACATTTGATATTGGAGTTTTACATTTAAATTTCAGTGGAAAATACGCTTTTAAATTTCTATTAAATGAAAATATTATATTAATAAAAAAAGTTGTCATATTAACCGTTAAAGTGTCCGGTTTTGTTCCCAAAATTTCCGCCTAAACTTGCAGAATTGTCCGGCTTACAATTCCAAGACATGGCGACCCTAGTTGTAGCAATAAAACGCCAAGGTTGGCCACGAGATCGACGCAAATTGGTAATAATAGGAACATTTATATGTCGCTATGGCGATAGGCTATATGTAATGTAATCGCTTGAAGGACCATTAAGGACCGATGTATTGTACACTGGACATGCCAATTCGTTTCCGCTATTATAGAATACAAGCTTAAATATTTATATGATGTACTAGCGAGCCGCCCCTACTTCGCACGGGTGCAATGCTCATACTAAATACACTACACTATTTGTTTATTTACGACATCACATTGGATACTTCTAAAATTAACAGTTTTTCTTTACTGTATTGTCTATGTATTGTATAGAAAAACCTTCCTCTCGAATCACTCTATCTATTAAAAAAAACCGCATCAAAATCCGTTGCGTAATTTTAAAGATACATACATACATAGCGACTTTGTTTTATACTACGTAATGTACATTTATATATACTTATGTTCATTCAGCTTTTGTATGTGCCATTAATCCTTAAATATTCAAAGTAAATAAAATTAACACTTTCTATTTATCCCACTGCTGGGCTTTTATTTTACAACACCCACTCACAATTGCCCTCACAAATTGAGCGCTTGGGATAAAAGTAAGCTCGTTTAATCCTATTAAAAGCTTTACTGCAATCCAGCGGGCCACTGCTAAGCTTAGCTTTCTATCCACTTAAAGAGAAGGAAGTTAATATCCTTACGCTGCTTCAATGGGGGTAAATGGATACACATGTGGCAGGTATCCTGACGATGTTTTTTCCACCGCTGGGAATCCACCAGCTTCTTATTTAATATCCTTGTTATATTCTTTAATGTTCTTCAAACAACGTTATTTATTTTTTATTAAGTATTTATTTAAAAATTGTTTCATTGCTAATACTCAATACTTATTTATAATAAATGGTCATTATATGTTTATCAAAGAATTAAAAAATACTAATAATGTTTTATAATAAGTGATAGTATTTTTTCTGTGAAATACAAACTTATTATATATTGACATATTAGGTCGTTTGATGGTAACTGGTCACAACCAACAATAACTTTGAAGGTTATCTTTGCGCAGTGGCGTATTTACCAATAGGCTAAGTAGGCTGGAGCCTAGGGCGGGAGATTTAGAGGCAAATTCAGCCCAAACTTGTTATTACCTTACAGAAATTAAAAAAAAAACTGATAATTATATGTATACACATTACGTCCGTAATCCGTATACTCGTCACTACATAGCGGGTTGGAAAAATAATCTAGTAACTGACAGATACTACTAACGGGAAAAAACCGATGAAGACGATAGAACACAAATCATAAATGTTGCAAAAAAAGTAGGGGCTGAAATTGAATAGTCTATTAGCCTACTAGCGGCAGATTTGTATATCCGCCACTGTCTTTGCCAGAGTCGAACAGTCTTTTGTTGTCAAGAAAAATACCTTTATTAGAGTACTTATAAAGAAAGTTATTTATTTAAAAAAATTATTTGTTTGAAATAACGATCTGAAATTTTATTATAAGTGGTAATTATAAAACCCACGGTTCTCACTTTATATATATGGCATTTAAGTTGTCATATTATAATAAAAATCGATATTAATATTACATAAATGTGAAAGTAACTCTGTCTGTCTGTCTCTTTCAAGATCAAACCGCTGAACCGAATTTGACGAAATTTGTTATGAATTAAATTTAAACTCCAAGAAAGGAAGGTACAATAAGAAGGTCCATAGCCTACTTTTTTTGTCTAACACATGACAATCAAACCCTACAACTCGAGCAAAGCTGCGTGCGATAACTAGTAAACATATATATCGTTATTAATCAATTTTGTCGTATAGCTTCTAAAGGTGCGGCATATAGCTGCAAAAAGTTGTATGCTGAAGTTCCTATATTAAATATGCATAACTATTCTATATTGATGATTTAAAAATTACTAAATATGGAAGTAGTGAAAAAAATGTATAATCTAATAATAAAATATACAGAACCAATTACTTTTATTGCTCTTCTGTAAATAGATAATTGTTTCGTACGACATTTCAACAAATATAAATGACGCGGAAGTATTAGGATGTAAGTTCAAAGCCCGGACTTCAAACGAGACTACATTAGAGTCTGTACACAACACCCACATCTCGAGGTCACATAAGCCATCTTATAAATAGACTTCACGTGAAATAACAGGTGATTTGTTAAGTTGTCTCACTTATGCAAATTAATAAAATAATTATTTATATCTTTGATTTTGTCCTTACCAATTTAAAAAAGGCCTGCATTTAAGCGAGTCGAGATGGCCCAGTGATTAGAACGCGTGCGTCTTAACCGATGATTGCGGATTCAAACCCAGGCAAGCACCGCTGTTTCATGTGCTTAATTTGTCTATATAATTGATTTCGTGTTCAGCGGTGAAGGAAAACATCGTGAGGAAACCTGCATGTGACAAATTTCATAGAAATTCTGCCACATGTGTATTCCACCAACCCGCATTGGAACAGCGTGGTGGAATATGTTCCAAACCTTCTCCTCAAAGGAAGAGGAGGCCTTTAGCCCAGCAGTGGGAATTTACAGGCTGTTGTTGTTGTTGTTGTTGTTGTGTGCATTTAAGTGCATTGAGTGCAAAATATTCTGCCAATCAAATCAAATCCAAAATAAACTTTATTCTTGGTTTTTACAAACACTTTTGAATCGTCATTTAACAATTAATTGAAGCTACCACCGGTTCGGAAAGTAGATTCTACCGAGAAGAAAATGCAAGATACTATCAAGTATATTAAAGAGAACTAATATTTTATAATTTTCATTGATAATTTAAAAAAAAATAAAACAACACAACAGTTCATAAAGTTATATTAAAGTATTGCTTTATTTCAAAAGAAAACTCAGACGGGCTGCGTCAAATATGTTTCTAAAAAAAACAACTAGCAAGCAAATATAATTTAAATTGCATTAAATTCCGCATTCATTGACATTAATGAATAATGTTTTGATAGAGTATGAATCTAAAAATCAAACTTTGATATATTACAGTAAGAAAATATCTATACATATAATAAAATTGGAGTGTCTGTTGGTAATATTAAAATAGCCCTTTTTTACTCGCTTCATATTGTATGTATGCAAACGCTACATACCAAAATAACATTTTTTTTACAATGTTATCTGTCTGTCTGTCTGTTTATTCCGGCTAATCTCTGAAACGGCTAGACCGATTTAGACGAGACTTTGGCAGATAACTGATATAACATGAAGAAACTTAGCCTACAATAATATTTTTATTGTTAAATTCAAACGCATACAAGGCACAGCTAGTATGAAAATATAATCAAGTTAGGTTTGTTCATTAAATGTAAAAAGTTTTCAAAAATAAAAATAAATAGGTTCTAAGTAAGTTAATGTTAAAGGTTAAAATAACGACTTTATAATACGCCTAGTAATGATTACTAAAATAGCTGCGTCATAGGATACTAGCTTAACAAAGATGGTTTCGCTGTATATTATGTATTATTAAACAGCATATAATAATACACTTGGACAGTTAATTGTAATTTTGCTAACGTCTTCGTGTCTTTTTGTAAAAGTCCTACTTATAAGTAGCCAACTACACAAACTGTATTCACGAGTTCTATGCAACAAATATATTATTCCCAGCTTAAAATAAAACAACTATAGATCGATGGAACGACAAACTAACACGAGAAAATTGTCAGAAATCATGACTATACGTTCTCTCCAAGGTATGGTATTGAATTGTAACGTAGGAAATTTCCTTACTCCAACAATAAAACGGCTATTGAAAATTTCATCAAGGTTAATTCGAAATAAAGTCCAAAGTTATTAATTTCGGGAATATTTACCATGTTTTTTTTATTGTCATTCGGTGGAGCTTGATATATCGACATTATCCACGAATGTCTTGTTCACGAGTCTCGTGAAAATGAAACGAATGAAAGTAAAAAACATGGTATATATCCCGAAATTAATAAATTTAGTAATAAAAACAACCATGTTAATTTAAAATCTTATATAAAGTCTAAAACCTGAACTAATGATCAATACTATTAATAGAAACTTATAGTCTTTTCCAACCATGAGAGAACAAAATACAAATAATTATATATACAAATAATAATAATAAATAATAACTTGGTGGTAAGGCTTTGTGCAAGCCCGTCTGGGTAGGTACCACCCACTCATCAGTTATTCTACCGCCAAATAACACTACTCAGTATTGTTGTGTTCCGGTCTGAAGGGTGAGTGAGCCATTGTAACTACAGGCACAAGGGACATAACATCTTAGTTCCCAAGGTTAGTGGCACATTGACGATGTAAGGAATAGTTAATATTTCTTACAGCGTCATTGTCTATGGGTGTTGGTGAACACTTACCATCAGGTGGCCCATATGCTCGTCCGCCAACCTGTACCATAAAAAAAAAAACATTTGACATCGAGGGGTATCATTGGTCGAGAGCATTTGGGAAAAATGGCGTTCTTAGCCGACGGAACTCTTATAGGAACTTTCCTATAACTCTTATAGGAAACTCAAACTCAAACTGCTTTATTCAATATAGACGCATCACACTTTCTTATTGATGGTCAATTGAAACAGTACCAAAATACCCTGACCTGAGAAGAACCGGCGAGAAACTCAGCGGGTCACCTGTATTATATGAAAATGTGCATAATATAGCTGAGCTATTACCAAATCGCGTAGATCTAAAGTTGGTTTATGTAGATTCCTTCTTTGATTGACATTGACTATATATTAAAAACCATGTACCATCAATTAATTTATAAACACCAATACAAAGCCTACGGAAACGTACCGCTTTTACAATGGAAATATTTTATATGACTTGCAAATTACGATGTTTAATTGAAATATATTAATAACATTATAAATTAAATTAAATTAATAAATATTGGACAACATCGCATTAATCAAAAATCAAAATCAAAATTTACTTTATTCAAGTAGGCTTTTACAAGCACTTTTGAATCGTTATTTAAAAACTTTTTTTTATATTAAGTGAAACTACCACCGGTTCGGAAATAAGATTCTACTCAGAAGAACCGGCAAGACATATAATTACTCCGATCGAATTGTAAATAGCTAAAGCACTTGTGTTATGAAAAATCAAAAGTAACGACGCTACCACAAACACCTAGACCCAAGACAACATAGAAAACTAATGAACTTTTTCTACTTCGACCCGGTCTGGAAGCGAACCCGGAACCTCGAAGTGGCGTACCCATGAAAACCGGTGTAATCACTCGACCACGGAGGTCTTTGGAATGACTTGCAAATACAATGTTCAATTAAAATATATTAATAACATTACTTAATAAACCTACACCGATTTAAAAACAAAAAATTAATCACGAGAAGTAATTCAAAAATGCGTTAGACAATTTTATATTTATAGGATAATGGTTGGCAAATGTAAGAAAATCGCTCGAATTAAGAACAGTTTTAGCGTGACAGTTGTTGACAACTGACGTCACTTTAATACGTCAATAAACTGTTACGTGCGTTATGTACAAGTTTTTTTTTTCAAATATTAAAGGTATTATTAGAATCAGTTTAAAAATAAAAAGTTAGAACTCAAATCTAGTTCGAAGAGTAAGGATTCTTTTTTTAAATAATTTTTACTTCATATTTGATTGAAAGATAATTGTGAGTTTTTTTTTTAAATTGCGTTTTATTGGCCTAATAACATAGGATTTAAGTTTTAATATTACGTAATATATTTCTCTTCTATTTTTCACTTATACTATGATTCGATTTTTGAATTATTTTTTTAACTATAGGTACCGGTTATTTTGAATCCATGAATTGGTTATAAATCTTACCAGAAACGAGAACTGAAATTAACTGATTATTATTATTAGTACTGACGTTTATTAACGTTTTGCCTCATCAGTGTCAATTGATAAAATAATTATGCTAACTTATTAGTTTCTACCACGATTTCCATCCTAATTTAATAATAGTGTACTGTTAACAGAAAAATTGGGTACATTGTTTTCAAAAAATTTAAATGTAATTTTAAGTGCCCAAAAAAACTATACATCATTTTTCAGAGCCTATAAGGCCTAATTATTAGAAGGCATGATTTAGCTGAAGATTGCGAGTTCAAAATCAAAAGTAAAATTATAAACGCACATTGGTGTCGGCGGTGCATGAAAAATGAGGAACCCGCATTTTTCCAAGGAAAAGGCTGTTCTATTTAAATGGAAAGGAGGTCTTAACTGTTTTTTCCTGTCAGTTATTAGATTTACTTTTAAAAAAAGTTAACAAATCTGTATACGTCTAGAATCAGAGTGTGCGAATTTCTCACCAGCTTTATAATACTGGATATATTTGTTTTGTTTTTAAAAGAAACGATAAGCCAGACAGACAGGACCAGTTATCATGCGGTCGGCACTACCGGTAGGTATATCTCGTCGTATTCAGCCTCGGCATTGCTAATGCCTTGTCAACCGTGAAGTCTAAGGTACTCTATACGCAATTACTCATATTTAATAGATAATCTAGCATGCCGTTATGACGTCACGCAGAGAGAATAGGGCTGTATATGTCTTCATTTTCTTACGCGGTGCACTTTAGTAATGCTCTCAGTCGTGATGATTTTTTTTCGATATCTTCCCATATACATTCAATTTGAGGAATATGAATAAGATTAAAAATTATTGAATCAATTTCAATATTATGGTGTCAGTTTGAAAGG
This sequence comes from Vanessa cardui, assembly GCF_905220365.1. Lineage (NCBI taxonomy): Eukaryota > Metazoa > Arthropoda > Insecta > Lepidoptera > Nymphalidae > Vanessa > Vanessa cardui. The sequence continues at coordinate 12,652,660 of NC_061132.1, read as the reverse complement.
GATAGTGATTGTGAATTTAGTATGTATGTATGTACTTTTCATATGTGTCACATTTTTTTTACAAATAAATGGAGTCGAATTACGCTACATTTTTTTACATGTAACGTGCAATATGAACGTATTTATGTGTGTGTGTATTAATTGAAATAACCAGAAACCGAATTTACTATTTTCAAGAGTTGATTTGCTCAAAGGTTATTTCAACCATATGAATCACTTCGTAAATTTGTAAAAACCACAAAACAACAAAAACAACTTGAGTAATTTGTGAGTTCATAGCTTTTGGACGAACAGATAGACGTACAGACAGGCGCGGTGAAACTTAGTTTAAGAATTAATCCTACTCACAGCGCAAAATTTATATTATTATAATAATATCTAAGCGAAGAATGCGTACTGAGTATGTTGGATTAACCATTTATGGAAGGGCCTGCCTCTCCTCACCTACTAAGGGCATTAAGTATAATTCCTTCTAAACTAAAATACGATATATCTTTAATAATATTAGAATTAAAAACATTAAATGCCTAAATATATACAAATATGAACAAAAATAGTAACTGTAGTAATCTTGACCGCGTTTCCCGGCGTACCTGGGCATCCGGGTATCCAGGGTTCCCACAGAGAGTTCCACAACCGCCCCACTTTCCATCACATGGGGAAAACGTTTTTTCAGCGAATCTTGACCGGAATGGTGGCAAAAATGCTAGCAGCATTTCCCCGTTAAATCTCAATTCCGATCCTCTGAGCTAAAAACGAACCAGCCCTCCTGTCACCAGTAGAGGCGATAAGGTGAGGAGTTATACTTTTGATGAAGCTTTTTGAACCACTACTCCAAGGGCCAAATGTTTCAAGTGAGTCAATAAAGTAATTTGACAAAATTACTTTAACATATATTTATTTTGACGACCTACTTGGTCAAGTAGTGTGTACACCGGTTTTCATGGGTACGCCTTTGCAAGGCCACGGGTTCGATTCCCGGGCAGTTTATGTAGAAAAAGTTCATTAGTTTTCTACGTTGTCCTAGGTATTTGTGGTACCGTCATTACGTGTGATTCTCCATAACACAAGTGCGTTAGCTACATACATTCGGATCAGAGTAGAGTATCATTAATGTATGTGATGATGAAAAAAATATTTTATTATTATTATATATCATTAAATTAATAATAATAAACAAAAAGGATTATGACAACTTCAGTTCTTTTATGAGCCTTAATGAAATACTTTTTACTGAAATAGATATTTTCAAGGATTTCACAAAATAGTAAAGCATTCCTATTAAAATATAATATAAAGAATAAACTTTTTTAATTACAAACATAATGCAACTAGTTCATTTCTTAGAAAGAACAATAGTTCAGTCGACGCATTTTAGTCACATGGAATATATTCTCACAACAATAGGTTATGCTTGTAACATTACTTCTAATGAAAAAAAACTGTAGCTGATATTGTCATAGTTCAAGAAAACAATACTTAGTCCTGTCGTGATAATCCTTATTTATTATTATTTTGCTTAAAAAGCACGTAATGCGTGTCTCCCACATGCAATAGGTGGGGTATGTGGGTCTCGCTTATGTAAAGAGAGTTTAGTGCGACCTGATTCACGCAAATGTTCTCTACAAACCACCTCAAGCAAGGGATCGCTTTCGAATGCTACCGTCACTGTGGTGGGTGATTGTGCGATAGATAGGCACTACAGGGCTTGCAATCAAAGTCACTAAATTAATTAAAAATATATCAAATTTGAAAATAGAATGCGAAGAACATCTCTCAAATTAATATATAATTCTTATGAATTATAACACGTAGACGTACCTATATTATATACGTGTGTAAAGAAAATCTTATACAAGAAATATATTATCTTATAGGTACATATATCCAGGAAACGAAGTTTCTACAACTCAGCTAGTCAACAATTATTCCACTGACAAACAGCAATAATTTGCATTGTTACGTTCCGGTTTGAAAGGAGAGTGACTTAGTGTAATTACCAGTCTACGAGAGTCATACAAACTTAGAGCCCGGGCGTATAGTGATTGTGTAATATGAGGCTTGACTTTCCCATCTGAAACAGATAGGCAGAGTTACTTCTGCATTTATAATACACTAAAAAATTGTATTTATTGCTGGGAACTTATAAAACATTATTTTACTATAACTTAATCTAATTATAACGGAACTTTTAATATAAGTACATATATTATTCTAAGTTAACGGCGTTCGGGTGATTTTAAAAACAAAATTGCCATTAACTAATGGGTTCATAAGCTATGTAAGAATTTATATATTTAAAAATGATATATTGTTTATTATATGTTTATTGTATGTATATTAATATTGTAGTGTTTATTAAATATTACCATATATTGTCACAGCCCGTCACAACCTCACAGGTTATTGAAAATCAGCGTTGGGTTCTCGAAACCCAACTTGGATTGGATGAATGGTAAATCTTTTAGGATACTTTAATTAATCATCATTGTTTTGTTTTGTTGTTGTTTTTATGTAGATTAAGTTAGTCAGTAGCTATAATTAGTTTATATGTTTTTTTTTTTAATACTTTTTATTCTTTTTATTGTGTCGTGTCCTATTAAACATTTCTTTCTTTCTTTCAACTTTCTGTAACAGTTTGTCTTTCGACTTAGGCTTCCTCAAAAGATTTCCATTTTTCTCTGTTCTTTGCAACTCTGATCCAGTTTGTCCACCTTTTGCAGATCATCTTCCAATCTTTTTTTGGGTTTGTCCACCTTTGCTTCTTTTATCGTCTCTAGGATACCATTCTCTTATTATACGGGTCGATTTTTCTTCTCTATATATTACAATATTATTACTACGAAACCCGAGATGGCCCAGTGGTAAATGCGCATACGTCTTAAGCTCCACTGAATGTTCATATGCTATTTGTCTTTACAATTCATCTCGTATTCAGAGATGAAGGAAAACATCGTGAGGAAACTTGCATGTGACTAATTTCAACAATATTCTGTCCCATATACCCACCAACCCGTATTGGAGCAGCGTGATGGAGTAAACTCCAAACCTTTCCTTAAAGAAAAAGGATGCTTTAGGCTAGCATTGGGAAATTAACGGGCTATATCTGTTGTATTATTGTTGTTGTAATTAGTAAAGAATGAACGAAATACAGAATGATTTAGTGGGAAGAGTGTATGAAAATAGGACTTTCGAAAAACATAATCGTGACGGCTGCGGTAACCACATGTGTCTGTATAAAAATAAATGCCATGAATATATCTATCAAATTAAATCAATTTAAAGACTTTAAATGTTCATTTCGTTCTAATTTATTTTATAGTTCTCCAGCAAGAAAACATTCAATAGTAGCGACACGACGAGAATATATTTTTTTGTTTAATTTTTTTTATTTTTTTGTTTGATTTTGATTCCAATGGATCTAAATTATTTTTAATCCGACATGTTGAAATTATTACTTCAGTCAAAACGCACGTCTTGCGCTACAAAGCTGCCCCAGGACTAAAAGACCAAGAGCCTCATTTCACAAAGGAACATACAATGACAGATTTTTAAATCATTGACATCTGTCTACTGACAAACTATACAACTTAATCACGTTGTATTTCTAAGGAATGAGTTCGTATACGTGGAAATTAATAATCTCCGGCATACGTATATGTTCTTACATATTCACTTAAACTAAAAAGTTGTAACCACGAAAAGTTGTTGTAGTTACCGTAACAAATATATTTATGTCGAATGTATATTGAATAAAGGATTTTGAGTTTGAATTTAAATGCAGTGATCGAAGATCCGATGTCAATATTGGGGGGGGGGGCAGGTTGACTACGTGTAATTTTTAGAACTGTTCCAAAATAAAAAGCCGTTTGTTGATATACAGTAAGCATACGTCTTGATATCAATTCTTTAATAAGCAACAGATGTAAAACGTATGTAAATACTAATTCTGTGTCAAGGTCGTCGTTATGCTTAGTAGATACAAAATACACTATTAATTATCTTTAATGATATTAAAATACGTTACGAAATATGTACATTCCGAATGTGATAGGATCGGATTTAATTTAACGTGATTATTAAAAATAGCTTGAAATGTAACTTGAAAAGAAACCGGATACGTCACTAGATTCTTCAGGTCCGGTTAGTTTTCAGTTTAAATTTTTAAAGCTTTTATATAACAAAATATAATTTACTTGGTGGTAGGGCTTTGTGCAAGCCCATCTGGGTAAGTACCATCCACTCATCAGATATTCTACCGCTAAACAACAGTACGCAGTATTGTTGTGTTCCGGTTTGAAGGGTGAGTAAGCCAATGTAACTACAGGCACAAGGGACATAACATCTTAGTTCCCAAGGTTGGTGGCATCTTGACGATGTAAGGAATAGCTAATATTTCTTATAGCGTCGATATGCTCGTCCGCCAAACTATATCACAAAAAAAAAAAACAAAATATACTATAAAAAAGTATGTAAATAATACTTGTTGACTTCCAGGGATGATATTTTTTTACATACATATATAATTGTATTTAACTAACATGACTGTATTTTTTAATGTTGAAAAAGAGTAACTACTGACTTTTCTAGCAGTTCTTCTCGATATAATATACTTTCCGAACCTGCTTCACTAATATAGTTAAAGGACGATTTAAAAGTGCCTGTAAAAGCCTACTTGAATAAAGAATATTTTGATTTTTATTTGGATAGAGTATTTAATAAGCATTCAATTATATGACCAGGAGGGTTCTGCTATATTGAAGAACCAGAAAACCAAACCTCAAGGTTCTTTTTTTTTGGTATAGATAAGTCAAGTGGTCACCACCCTAGCTCATGCACCAGACATGAAGTCACATTTAAACGCGAACAAAACAATACTATCTAGTGCTCTTTAGCGGTAGAATATCACATAAAATATCTACCCAAGCTTGCATGAACGCTTACCACCAAGTATTTCATCATTAAAAAGCAAATCTGCGACGTCCCCTAAAGATATTGGGTTCCGTAGGTTTTTTAAAGGAGGTAACGCGTCCACACGTTATTTCAGCAAAAAAGTTATTAAATTATATCAAAGCATATTTTAATTGTTAATTAAGTAAAAATATAATAACATTACCTTAAAAAAGATGTATCTAATGATATCTTAGTACTCATAAAAAAACTGTTTCACACATTTAAGTTAAAAAACAATTTAGTCATGCGTACTGCTGACGTGGTAGTGACGCGTTCACAAACAAGTTTAAAATGCAAGATAAGGAATGTTATAAATCATTGGGTCGCTTAAAAAATACAAATTCCTGCTGATTACGTCATAGGGTCAATATATAGATAATTGAAAAGGAAAAATAACTGCAATATAACTGGGTACACTCACATTAAAAAGTTTATGAATAGCTTATAAAAAAAACCTAGTATTCGTCCTTAGTAGGTTGTCATGTGTCAAGCAAAAAAAGTAACCTATGTCCTTGCTTGGAGTTTAAGTTTGACTCACACCAAATTTCATCAAAATCGGTTCAACTTTGTTTGGTCGTGAAAGAGCGAGAGACAGATTTACTTTCACATTTTTAATATTAATATAGATTAAACCGACTTCAGAATTAGAAAGAACTTGTGAAGTACAAATAAATATCTGAAACCGCTCGACCTCCATGGTCGAGTGGTGTGTACACCGGTTTTCATGGGTACGCCACTCCGAGGTCCTGGGTTCGATTCCCGGCTGAGTCGATGTAGATTATCATTAGTTTTCTATGTCGTCTTGGGTCTGGGTGTTCGTGGTGCCGTCGTTACTTCTGATTTTGCATAACACAAGTGCTTTAGCCACTTACATTGGGATCAGATTAATATATGTGATGTTGTCTCATATTAATTTATTAATTTAAACTTACACTGTTCCCTAACATGAAGCGTACTTAACTTAAGAATAATGACGTTTGGTTTTCTAGTAATTAGTGGACAAACATACAAACACACTCTTACTCAGATGGCTCAACAAACTTAAATATAATTCGATTCTAACAATGTTACATACATACATGTCGAAATGATAACTTTCTATTTTAGAAGTCGGTTAAAAATAATATTATGAATTGAAGCGTATTGTTTTTTAAAGTTAAGCTAATGCTTATACGAAATATTTTGTAAATATAATTATATTATACATAACATACTATGTGGTTCAATGTTATTTTACATCTAAATATAAACAAAAATATTTTTGTATGTTTGTTTCCTATGCTTTTCCTACCAATTTTTCCGTATGTGATACTTTAGTATTCTGGATACGCACAAAAAGGTTCTTGGCCTAGTAAAACAAGAATTTTACTTCATACATTAGGCTTTCAAAATAAACTTTTTATGTAGAATCGTTTTACCTGTGCGAGCAGTATAGTTAGGCAAATGTATATACGATACAATTTCTACTACTAACTATACATATAATAAAATTGAAATGTTTGTTTGTAATATATATTAAATTAACCACTTTTTACTAAATGCACAGTAAATGTACATGTACGAAAACAACATTTTTTACAATTTTTGTCTGTCTGTTTGTTCCGTCTAATCTCTGGAACGGCTGGATCGTTTTTGACGGGATATTCACTGGCAGATTACTGACGTAATAGGGAGGAACTGAGGCTATTTTTATTTTAGAATTATCCAAATACTGTTTAATACTGCGCATAGCCCTCGTGCATATCACTCTACCGCTCATGAGAGCAATAGAGTGGTATGCAGGATGTCAGGACTCAGGTCCCACCTCCCACCTACGACTCATAAAAGTTGCCTAATACAGAATTAATAAGTTATATCAAAATCTGCAAACTGAACAAAAACTTTTTTTTTAATTCAAATACGTACAAAGTCACAGAAACAGCTAGTATAACATTAATTGGGATTAATGTAAGCGACATTTTTTAATTAAAGAACGTTCAAAAGAATAATCAAAATAATTCAAAATCTTTAATAAAATACTAAACAGTAGACACAGTAACAGTATTCGGTGGTACAGTGTTATGCAAGGTTCAACTTTCAAGACATATACCACCACCATTATATCTGATAGTAAGTTGTCACCACAGTAGTATGTTACTACATAGGTCATTTACCAATCTGCCCACTTTTTAACTGGATTTTATCTATATAACTAAATAATTAAACGATTCGGCGCCTTTTTTTTTTTGCTTCATATTATGTTTAACTGAAAATATAGCGAGATAATGAAATATCTGCCAACAATCATTAAAAATAAAGTCTACAAGGGCGTTGACCTTTGTTGCAATTTTTTTTTATCTTTCTCTTTTGTTCGATGAAAACAACACGCAAAGGTTGTCTCATTGGGGGCCCTGAGGTAATTCTACTAAGTTTCAATGACTAAAATACCTTTCCAATTTATTTCCATTCCAACTTTGACTAGGTCGTTATCGTGTAGACTAGGAAAATGGTTTACGATTTTATACGATTTATATAAAATAATATTTTGTTAGTAGAATTATCCCCCTGTTTAGCTTCTAAATGCTAAGATTTATCGTACGTATAACGTTTCGAACATTACTTCCCCAACGCCACGCAACGAGATTTATTACTTCAGGGTGAATAAACCTATTTATGAAACAAGAGGTGAAAAATATTAACCTAGAATTACGAAAAGGGATAGCGAAAGTATTTTTGTAACACAATGTATGTCATTATATAATTGGCATAAATTATACTAATAACTAACAACCTCGACTTCGCACGGGTGAAATGATATGACATCACAGTAGAAACGAATTTGTCCATATATTATATATCAAAACTTTCTTCTCGAATCACTCTATCTATTAACAAAAACCGCATCAAAATCCGTTGCGTAATTTTAAAGATGAATGCATGTAAAGGAAGATAGGGACAGAGAAAGCGACTTTGTTTTATACTTTGCATAAATATAATGGCAGCAACATTTTAGAACTAATCTTCTAAACAATACTACTAGCACCATTTTAACAATATACCTACTATACCTATATATATGGAATTATCTATACAAATAAGACCTTAAGAGCATTTTCCACATCCTACACTGTGTCTGATAACCAAACTAGGGCCAGTTTGCTTCAACTTCTGCAGACCCTATTATATACGTAAACAGATATTTAAGTCTGTTAATTTTGAAAAGTATATCAGTAACTCCTGTAGTTAATTTATTTTCGAATCGAAGATAGTTCGAGCAGCTTTTACCAAGTTTTTCAGTGAGTATTATTAAGAGATCAATCAGTACCAGAAAAGAAAGCCTTCTGACTATAGCACACCCACTACATTTGCAAGACATATAAACATAAATATATAATAAACAAACCCCGCCAGTATCATTATTATCTCTATCAATCAATCAGTTGTAATGAATCAAATTTAAAAAGAAAGGAAGTGTTACAGACTAATAATTCACCTTCAATGAATGACCCTCTGCATATTTAAATTAACAATACCTCAAGGTATTGTATGCGCTGTCATTTTTAGTTCATCAGATTGTCTGTCGCTGGAACACAGACTCCATAAAAAATTATGTAGCCGGGATAAGTCTCACGCAATTTAAATATTACTTGGAATTTATTAAGCTAATTTCTTCAGACTTCTTGACTTGTCAGTGGTATCTATGTCCTGTTTTTAAACCTGACGTGTATGTAATGTTTGATAATGTTCGTCTTCATAACGTTACGAGTTATTTTGTTGTGAATTCCACTGTAGCGCACCGCACTCACCTTCCCCTAAACGCGCTGCGAGTACTATTAGTTTTACATATTGGTTTTGGTACTTTTTTATTAACTAGCAACTCGCCCCAGCTTCGCAGGAGTACAATACTGATACTAAATATGCTACAGAATTCTATTATTTACGACATCAAATTAGAAACATCTAAAATTATCAGTATTTCTTTAATATATTGTTCATGTATTATATAGAAAAACCTTTCTCTTGAATCCTTAATCTATTTAAAAAAAACGTCATCAAAATCCGTTGCGTAATTTTAAAGATCTAAGCGTACATCAGGACAGACAGCGCTAAGCGACTTTGTTTTATACTATGTAATGATTATTATGTATACTTTTTTATTTTAATTATTTCTTAAAGGCCGGGAACACACCTTATTACACGTTTCAATTGAATTTTAATCATCGTCGAAAGTATATTTTACTTTTTTTTAAAAAACTTGTCCCTTAAAATACATGAAGTGCGGTAACAATATTTCCCACGTATTTCTTACGGTATAATATTTTAATAGTAATTGATTATATTTCAACTGTAACAATCACTAAAATCATATTCTTCTCACGGATCGTAATATTATTGTTTTTAATTTAAATGTTTTAATTAAAAACAATTATTATATAATATACCATTCATAACACAATGTGTAGTTAGAAGTTCAATGCTACTGTATTTATATAAATAAAAATGTATTTGTGTGTTTGTTTCCATGCTCTTCTAAGCCAGTGATTCGATTGTGATTGTCTTGGGTATGCACAAAAAGGTTCATGGTTTGCACAAAACAAGAACTTTATATGTTTGTGTTTCAATATATTTCAGTTCCCATTTCACCCGTGTGAAGCCGGATAATATAGTTAGTAACTTAAAAATCAACATAGATATACAGATTAATTTGACAACTTAAACTATTTTTATACGTTGATCACGTCATAACTTCAAAATGACTTGACCGATTGATTTTGATACTTTGAAGAATGATCTCATTGAAAGATAATTTCAAAAAATCCAAGATAATTATTAATAAGATAGGGTTCCGTGTTTTCCGTTTAAACAATTTACTTTTTATTATTTATTCCAGTTCGCATTTAATATTCAAAGCTAAGACAGGAAAACATGTCGATTATAGGCAAGTATCGCCGTTTAGTGACAGTGATATATCTCTGGGGCCGATTCTGGACTAACTGTGTTACTTCAGGCAGTATCACGAATACTGTCTGAAGTAGAATGAGAAAGCGATCCTGTGGCGTACGCTGACAAGACGGGGAGGGTACCGCTGGTCCGTCGTCGCCGACGGTCTTTTCTTGGTCTCTCATCAATGAGTCCCAAAAAACCCACTTCAATTGGAGGAAACGAGTAATGCGCTTTTCTAGAGATAAAAAGGAAAACGTCTGACGGTCATCGAGTATTGAATAAAATGGTTTTGTCATTATCTGTAGTCAAATTACGTCGATATAATTCGATACTGGAATAGAATCAACAAGGTTCCAATTTCGATTCAGCATTATTAATGCGATACAAGTGTATAAAAACTTTAACACAGCCATTAAAACTTTATAGGTCGTAAATAAGCATATCCTTCACGCGAAAACAGCCGTAATAATTTAAGCTGTAAGTGTTATGATCGCTTGGCAATAAATCATATCAAGAGTTTATTGGGTGGAGAAGGATTTTAGCATGCGCTCGGTTTCAAGGTGACGTGCAGGTAGGCTCGCCCGGCGCTGTCAAATCATAACCATGAACACAGACTATGCTGATATTACATTTATGGGATACGAACATTTTAAAGTCAAAAGTAGAAAATAAAAGATTCTTTGTTCCTAATAAATATTTCCATAAAATTGGTAATTGTGGTGTTGATTAGGTCTTTGTTATATATTCTATCGTGATAAAGCAATACTTAGAAAACCCGATTTTAAGAGTAATGACAATAGTAAGGGTAGTACCTTAGTTCTAATGAAATGTTAAAAATTCTTAAAGAGATCTTATTATATAAAAAACTTACAGCGTCTATGTCTACGTGTGTGTACCACACACGGTCAGTTTGCTTATTTGAAATTTATTATTATTCCTTATTAGTAAATAATATAGCCACTGTTACACATACTTTAATATAAATATATGGATACGAATCAATTTCCAAACGCATTTTTTAAATCGACACTAAATTACGGGCCAATGATTTTATACATGTTGACATTTGGAAATTTCTATCTAGGAACGAATCATTGACAGAAAAGAACTTGTAATTAAATTATTGCTTAAAATGGCTTAAGGATGTAATGCCAGAAATATTTAAAAAAAAAAGGATATCAAATTCATGCCATCTCACGTAATAAAAAAAATATTATAGTTTCATTTTAAATAGTCACCGTTCTGTTAGAAGTTTTTAATCTGTGTCCGTACCACACCCACCTGAGTCACGTGTCATTGACCCCGTCTGATTTTACGAATTTTCCAAATGACCCACTCGTTTAGATTTCATCTTCACTAATTAAATGGAGGTAACAATTTTCCGACGAATAATTACCAAAAGTGAGAGACTACACTTAAATAGCTATATGAAAAAAAACAGCACAGTCGTTAGTTTGTAATTATATTACTTAGTTTTTGAGAATAGAGAGTAATTTGAGCAATTGGAAAGAATTTTTAAGCTAGGACCGTAAATTCAAAGGATTTCGGTTTAGTGATTCAATGCTTGATTTATATTATAATGATAACTTAGTTTTGCGGATTAGTGCAAGCCGCAAAATCGTCGTCTTGGTAGGCCACCCTCCACCAGATATTCTTCCACAAAACACCAATAAGTATTATTATGTACTGTTGTGTTCTGGTTAGCGGAATAAGTAAGCCAGTATTAGTTTAATCACAAGGGATAAAACGTCTATATCCCTAAGGCTGGTAGCGCATATTACATCAAATATATGTTTTCCTAAAATAATGAATTTATTTGTGTATAGTTACAAGTATCCATAACTCCGTCTGAGGAAGTCGTACAAATACGAAGGACTTTTTTATGGTATAGGTTGGCGGGTGAGCATATGGGCCACCTGATGGTAAGTGGTCACCATCACCCATAGACAATGACGCTGTAAGAAATATTAACTATTCCTTACAGCGTCAATGTGCTACCAACCTTGGGAACTAAGATGTTATGTCCCTTGCGCCTGTAGTTACACTGGCTCACTCACCCTTCAAACCGAAACACAACAATACTGAGTACTGTTATTTGGCGATAGAATAACTGATGAGTGGGTGGTACCTACCCAGTCGGGCTTGCACAAAGATCTACCACCAAGTGATTTAATGTTAATAAGAGGTGTGCAACTAAGCCCGATCTTCGGCCCTTAGTACGTTCTACCAGCTGCCTTACCTTCCTGACGTCATTGCTTTACCGTGCCACAGGGCGTGCTACACTACGCTTACAGATTCGCGGTCTCCGCTCTAGAACCTTCTTGCCCCAAGGGCCATCAGTTCTACTTCAGATGTGACCGGCCCATTTCACATCGGGGGTCATCCTCCACGTGAGAGATCAGTTGTCAAGCTGGTCTAATTTGACAAATCAATCAGATGACAATTATTTTAAAATTAAACAATTTGTATCAGCTAAACGCATACTCCGAACAACACAATTCATCAGAAATTACATATAGCATATTATAGGATTGATGATGTCGAAAATAAACATAGAAAATACACCTCTTAAACTAAACGCCCATCTATATCTGCATTTGTTTTGTTTTGTTTTAGGTCATTTATCTATATTTACTCAACGTATACATATGTATGTATACACGGTACATACACCAAAATAACATTTTTTACAATTTTTGTCTGTCGGTCTGTTTTTTTCGACTAATCTCTTGACCGGCTAGATCGATTTTGACGGGACTTTTACAGGCAGATAAGTGATACAATAAGGAGTAACTTAGGCAAAAATATATTTCATTTTTCGTTAAATTCAAACGCGTACAAGGTCGCGGGCGCAGCTAGTGTGTTTATATAAAGGTACCTAACACCTGCCAAATTACCAGATCCTCCTAAAACGCGCAGTTACGGGCGGTATAACAAAAATCAGACCCTCTAGCTCAATACCGTATCGCTAACCAAGAACCTGTTTTCATCTTTTCTCATATACATTTTAAACATTCAATTATAATATAGTTTCGAAATATATTTACATAACTAGTAAATAAATGTCCATATTCATATTCAGAATTTTTATATTTAAATTTTAGTTGAAGTTTATTATATTTTATGTATTAATCGAATAAATGATTCATTAAGATAAATCTGCAACGGATTCGATTTTGAGATCCATCCGTTGCTACCTACGATACAGCGTTTAGATAACCTTTTTAAAAATCATTTTGTTGGAATGGTACGAATTTAAATAATATGTGACAAATAGCAATGCCCGTGACTTCGTTGGTATTTGAAGTTAATAAAAAGTTCTTGTTCATTTCAAAAAATTTACTATTATACTTATTAAAAGTTACTCCTTATTATGTCACCTATGTGCTAATGAAAGTTGCGTCAAAATCAGTTGCCCATTACAGAGGTTATCCGAAATAAACTGACAGACAACAACCATGTAAACATACATAATACGCCTTTTATAAATGGTTGTTTTCATATTACAAACAGATACTCGAATCTTATTATATGTATAAATTTAATATCTACTTGACAATCGGAATTTATAATCCGTGAAAAAAACGAGTGAACACGTGTCACACTCGCTCACAAACGGATCCGTATAACACACAACCATTTAGATTTGAAGTTTTTATAAATACCGGTTTTTGCCGGTTCTTCTCGGTAGAATCTGCTTTTCGAACCGGTGGTAGCTTCACTTTGTAAAATGACGATTGAAAAGTGCTTGTAGAGGCCTACTCGAATCAAGTTTATTTTGATTGATGAGAACGTTTTCCCCTTTATACTGGTTCACCAGTATATATCTCAGAAAAAAAAAACAAAATAATCTAGAATTCTGTTGTCGAGCAAATAATACTTTAAACTCAAGGAAGTCCCTACGGTGTGATCTGTTCTTGATCTGTTTAAAAGAAAAACAAGTTTCTGCCCGGGTGTTCCTCCGCGTTTGCTTAGGGGGGATTGTTTAATTGTTAGGTGCCATATACCCATATGTACCTATGTACCTTAATATTAGGTTGGGGAAAAAGTCTTTTCGCATATAGTATGTATGAACTTGTAATAAAATCTCTTTGGCTATACCATTTGTATCTGGCTGGTTTTGGTATCATTAAAAAGTTTTAATTTTAAAGAAGGCACTTCCAAATTCAAATTAGGAATTTGTGCGATTTTCATTTGTTTTTGTTGTTGTTAAAATGAGTGAATCTAAAGAAGAAATTCGATACATTTTAAAATTTTACTATAAAAAAGGTAAAAATGCAACTAAAGCCGCGAAAAAAATTTGTGATGTTTATGGACCTAATGCAGTATCTGTGAGAGTAGCGCAAGTTTGGTTTAAGCGTTTTCAAGCCGGAAATTTTGATATCAAAGATGCATCTCGCTCTGGTCGCCCTGTTACGGACAAAATTGATGGCATTTTTGAAAAAGTGGAGCAAGATCAGCATATTAGTAGTTACGATGTAGCTGAAGAACTGGCAATTGACCACAAAACGGTTTTGACTCATTTGAATAAAGCTGGGTACACAAAAAAGCTCGATATATGGGTGCCTCATGAACTCACTAAAATAAACCTAATGAACCGTGTACTCATTTGTGATTTTTTATTACGACGTAATGAAACCGAACCATTTTTGAAGAAGCTGATAACGTGATGAAAAGTGGATCACATACGACAAGAACGTGCGAAAAGATCGTGGTCAAAGGCCGGTCAAGCTTCACAGACTGTGGCAAAACCCGGATTAACTCGCAACAAGGTAATGCTGTGTGTATGGTGGGATTGGTAGGGCATCATTCATTATGAGCTGTTACCGCCCGGCAGGACCATCGATTCAGAACTGTATTGCGAACAATTGATGAGATTGAAGCAAGAAATTGAGAGAAAGCGGCCAGAATTGATCAACAGAAGGGGTGTGATTTTTCACCATGACAACGCTAGACCTCACACATCTTTAGCCACTCAATAAAAATTACGAGAGTTTGGCTGGGAGGTATTAATGCATCCGCCGTATAGTCCTGACCTTGCACCTTCAGATTTTCATCTGTTTCGGTCTCTGCAGAATTCCTTAGGCAGTGTCAGGTTAACATCACGAAAGGACTGCCAAAACCACTTGTCGCAGTTTTTCGATCAGAAGCCCCAAAATTTTTACAGCAATGGGATCATGTTACTACCAACAAGATGGCAAAAAGTTATGGAACAAAATGGCACCTACATACTTTAGTCAAATGTAAATAAACTATAAAAAAAACTTTTTGAATTTTCATATGAAATACGAAGAAACTTTTTCCCCAACCTATTATATATAAAAGTAAGCAACGTTTCTTCATCCATTCAAACCGTCGATATATGATCAAAAACCGTGGAGCTGTTGAACCGCTGAGCTGTGGTCTTGTGAATATTTATGTGCTTAATTTGTATCTATATATTCATCTCGCTCAGTGGTGAGAAAAACATCGTGAAGAATCGTGCATGTGTCTAATTTCATCAAAATTCTACGACATGTGCATTCCACCAACCCACATCGGAAAAGCGTGGTAGAATATATTGCAAACATTCTCCTCAAAGGGAGAGGTCTTAGCGCTTAGAAAATTACAGACTGTAAATGTAATGTAATGTATCAAAACTATTTACCACAACAATATTTAAATATATTCTGAATAAACTCCGGTAGGCTCCTTATCGACGAAATGAAACACTTAGTACTGTATAAGCTTCCGTTTACTTCTTGAGACGATTCACACAAAACAATAATTTTCACAATGTCTTATATATACAGAATAACAAAACGATTGCGCGATTCAAAAACTTATAAAAATTGAACAATGCCATCTAGGCGTCAACTAAGAACTAAACATGACAACTTAAGGAATAATTCAAATATAAAGAAAACTTTAATAAATACAAAAGAGGTTTATAGGTGTGCATGTTTAATCCTGACATACCGCCCACCAAGGACATCATGAGAAATGTCCTTCAAACCGCCCACCATGCAACAATCCAAACTGTAATTAATTACTTGAGTAATTACTTATTTAGTTACAGGTAATATTGCTATCTTAGAAGTAGGCCTTTTAATTAAAGTATCTTTGGTACGTATTGTGACGACTCGCGTTATTTTATCGGGTCCCGGATGATTTTTCTCGATTTTGCCTAGCAACCATCGCGCCGGAGGTAAATCGTCCTCCTTGACTAAAACAACATCCCCCACTGATGGTTCTGGACTCTGATATTCCCATTTATACCTTTGAAGAAACTGATGAAGATAATCCTGGGACCATCGACGCCAAAAATCCTGCATCATTCGCTGGTGGAGTTGCCATCTTCGCAAACTATATACATTTGATGACTCATAATTTGAATCAGGAACTACTATCAGTGGTTCCCCTACCAAGAAATGACCAGGAGTCAACACTACGACCTCTTGATCCTCTACACGAGACAATGGCCTTGAATTAAGACAGGCCTCTATTTGAGATAACACTGTGGCCATCTCCTCATATGTCAAAGTAGTGTTTCCGACCACACGTTTAAGATGGAACTTTGTGGACTTTATTCCTGCCTCCCATAGTCCACCGAAATTCGGAGCGTGAGGAGGAATAAAATTCCATTTTGTTCCGTTGGTTGCCAGATACTCTGCCAGTTCAGGTTTAAAATTCGTTTTTTCTTCGCTGAAAAGACACAGTAACTCTCGGGCTGCACCCACAAAATTTTTACCATTGTCGCTGTATAATTCAGCGCACCTACCTCGTCTTGCGACAAACCTTTTAAAAGCAGCTATAAAACCTTGAGTAGACAGCTCGCTCACCACTTCAAGATGTACGGCTCTGGTTGACATGCAAATGAACAGAGCAATATATCCCTTGTAAGACTTGTTACCCCTACCTTTTGAAATTCTTATATTAATAGGTCCTGCGTAATCGACTCGGCTGACAAGAAAGGGTTTATTAGGTGTCACACGCGCGGAAGGTAACTGCCCCATGAGCTGAGATGTGGATCTGTTCGAGTATCGCGTACAAGTAACACAGTCACGATAATATTTTCTAATCAGAGACTTCGCACCTACAATCCAATACTTCGATCTCAAGTAGGTAATCATGAGTTGCGGGCCTCCATGCAGTGTCTTTTGGTGAGCATCAGCAATTAAGAGTGCACTTAAGCAAGATTCTTTAGGTATGAGAATCGGATGTTTCTCGTTAAAGGACAGCGATGACATTTCCAGCCGACCACCCACTCTAATTATACCTTCCGAATCTAAAAATATATTTAATGTCTTTAACATTTTCTTTTTTTTATCTATTATGCCGTTTTTTCGCAATTCTTCCAACTCTTCCTGGAATCCTTCTTCTTGACATCTTTTAATACAGACCCTTATCGCATCCTCAATTTCCTGTCGCTCCAATGCTTCTGATCTTGGCCTACTACTTAAACCTTTCCTTATTCTTAACCAGCGTAGACAATAAGCGACCACACGAACAAGCTTCGAAAATGAAGAAAATCTTTGCCACAAGGTTGTGTCAACGACCACTGTATGAACCTTAATCTGCTCAAGATTTGTTCCCAAATGTTTTGGTTTTGTAAAAATAATTTCCTTATTTTTTAGAAACTCTGGCCCTTCAAACCATATAGCCATTTCTGATAGTTCCACCGGAGAAATACCTCGTGATGCCAAATCCGCCGGGTTTTTCTTAGTGGCTACATGGGACCAGTGATGTGTATCCAAAATCTGTAAGATTTCAGAGACTCGGTTAGCCACGAAGGTCTTCCACCGGCTTGGGTGATGGTTAAGCCAGGCTAAAACTACCTCACTGTCAGTGAATGCATGTAACTGACCTCTTTCAACCTCCATAACTTCAGCTACCTCAACCATCAACTTAGCTAAAAGTACGGCCCCGCAAAGCTCAAGTCTAGGGATAGACACCTGCTTAATGGGAGCTACCTTTGTTTTAGCTGTGACCAACGAAACGTTAACATTTCCCACTTCATCTACCACTCGCAGATACACGACAGCCGCATAAGCCACTTTTGAGGCGTCAGAAAATCCGTATAACTCGCGCTTATATTTATTACAAGTGTGTATCCAGCGCGGAATCTTGATATTCTGTAATGCAGTTAAATTTTTACGGTAAGTAGTCCATTCTTTTATTAAATAAGTAGGAACTTGCTCATCCCATCCAATACCAGCTAACCAAAGCTTTTGTATGAGTATTTTTGCTGCTATGATGCAAGGAGCTAACCACCCAAGTGGGTCAAATAATCGAGATATATCAGATATAATTTTCCTTTTTGTTACAAGTTCTTCTTGCGGCGCAAGTTCTACAGAGTACCGGAAGAAGTCACCACACGGATCCCAGGTAAGTCCTAAAATCTTAGTTGTGTCATCTACCTTAATCCTTAATTTCTCATCCTTATTACCGTTTGCCTTCCAGATTTTCGCTAATATTTCCTTGGAATTACTTTTCCATTTTTGCAACGGAAACCCTCCTTTTGCTAACACTTCAGTTAATTCTCTATATATTTCATAAGCATCTTCTAGATTTTCCGCACCGGTCATCACATCATCCATGTAAAAATCATTCAAAATAATTTTCGCGATTCCTGGCTTATTCTGACATTCCTTATAAGCTAACTCTTGCAGAGACCGCACAGCTAAATATGGAGCACACGCGGTGCCAAAGGTGACGGTAAGTAATTCATACTCTTGAAGCTCCTTTTCAGGACTGTCTCTCCAAAGAATCCTCTGAAATGGAGTATCTTCTCGACTTACAAGCACTTGGCGGTACATTTTTACCACATCTGCCACCAAACCTATTTTATATTGTCTCCAGCGCATAATTGTATGACGTAGTTCAGCTTGCAGTTGCGGCCCAATCAACAGATCATCATTTAAGGACTTTCCATTGCTTCCCTTACAGGAGGCATCAAACACTACTCGGACTTTAGTAGTTTCCTTATCCTCCCTGACTACTGCATGGTGTGGTAAGTAAATAGCTGTTTTCTTACATTTATCCTTATCTGTAACTTTTACCATATGATTTAAGTTTAAATACTCCTTTATAACTTGTGTATAATCCTCTTTTAACTTAATGTTCTTTTGTAATTTTAATTCTAAACTTCTAAATCTTTTTTCAGCTATGTTCTTGAATTCACCATGCACGCAGTCCGGGTTGATCGTGCGAAACGGCAGTCTTACGATGAAACGACCGTCTTTATCCCGTTTTGTAGTATCCTGAAATAATTTCTCACATTTAATTTCATCATCTGTGAGCATTTTCTTTGTTACAGGTGGTTCAGCTTCAAGTTCCCAAAACTTCTTCAGCATATTATCCACTTCTAAATATGAATGCATCACAATTGTTTGAGAATGGATATTTGACGTGCTGTCTATATCACAGACGCCGGATATTATCCACCCGAAAACAGTATCCTGCGCCAAGAGAGAACCGTTGAGATTTCTCTTGATGCCTTCCTGAATGATTTGACTATATATCTCCGCACCTAATAAGATATCAATCCTATTAGGTGTATGATACTCAGGGTCAGCCAGTTCATCCAGAGTCAGGTTTTCCCAATTCATCCCAGTTGTTTTCGCAACTGGAAGAAGAGATGTAACTGACTTCAAGACATGTGCATTAACCTTAACTTGAAATCTAGGATCAACTCTCGATCTTAAAGTAACTTTAACTGTGGACTTGGAAGTCACACTTTTATTTCCACCTATACCAACTACGGTATTTTTGGTCGCAAGCCTTTTTAAACCTAATTGCTGCACCATGGCCTCAGTAATAAAGGAACCTTGCGACCCCTGGTCTAATAAGACCCTAACTGGGAAATAATTACCGTCTTTCGACTCAGCTTGCACCACAGCTGTAGTTAATAAAACCATTTTTGAACAGTTTCCTGTCGAAAAACAAGACACAAGTTGCCCCTTACTTTCTGCTTGCGCAGATAACTTATTACTGCTTGTGGCAGTATCCTCCTCAGTTAACCTTCTACTGGTTGCCGAGGTTGTTTGGTGACTCGCCTCTTCTTCAGCACTACCAGAACCAGAATCACCACTAGGATGTAATAACGAATGATGTCGACGTTTACAAACTTGGCATCGGACAATATTTTTGCACATTTTAGCGGAATGGTTGCTATTCAAACAAATAAAACATAAGTTTTTATTTAACGCGAACTCGCGGCGTGTCTCATTATTTTCCTTACCGAATTTTCGGCACGCAGTTATTTTATGCTCCTCGCCACAATACGCACACAATACAAACGGTTTGTTTTTAACAACGTGAAAAGATTTTGTAAACTTTTTCTCACTGTGATGTACCTTATAATCAATATTTTCTAGACCTCTAAAACGTCCTATTAAAAAGTTGGAAAATTGTTGAAACGTGGGTAATTCATTACTTGGATCTGAAGATACCTTTAACTCCCATGCCTTTCGCGTATCTTTATCTAACTTAGCGCTTATAATGTGGATAATCAGGATATCCCAAGATGAAACATCCACACCAATATTTTTTATTGAGTCTAAACAATCAGAAGTTGTACTAATTAAGTTTTTAATTTCAGATGCCGATTCAGATAACAAACTTTTTTGACTTAGTAGACGCTTCAAGATGCCGTTCGCCAAAAATCTTTTATTATTATACATACTATCTAATTTCCCCCAAGCAATTTGATAATTATCCGACGTCACCTTAATGTTACGTAATAGTTGCTCGGCTTCCCCGGTTAAATGACCCCTTAAATAATAAAATCTTTGGGCATCATCCAGTGACTTGTTTTCATGCACAAGCCCTAAAAACAAATCTCTGAATGTCTGCCACTCTGTGTACTTACCGGAAAAGATAGGTATTTTAATTTCAGGCAGCTTGAAACGTCTTTCTGAACTCTCATATTGACTATTTGAACTTGACTTGCCTTCTGACTCAAGTGTTTTAAATTTATACAGTGTTTCTTTTAACTCAGTCTTAAATTCAACATATAATTCTTCTACATCATCATATACATTATTTTTGTAATAATTCGAACTATAGAAATCAGTTCGCTTAACTTGACTAATAATTTTAGTATGAGTATCTGTAAACAAACTCCACTGTTGTTCTAAGTTATCTAGCCTTGTTTCAATATAAGCAACCGTCAAACGATCCTTAGGAGACTTTTTAAAATTAGTCTTAACCTTTAGTATTTTAGCCCTTATATCATCCTGCAGATCATTAAACGACTCCATATTAATTATAAACCTTGACAATAATAGATCTAAAACCGAACAACAATTTACTTTAATTTACAAAGTTAAACGTCAAACTGAATTATTTTACTTAGTCAATATTTTCCAAGTTTAAGAAACAGATGAGCAAAATTTTACAAGTCCTAAACTATTGAATTTATTCTAAGTACTTCACTTTCTTCAAATACTTTAAGTTTCACTAATCTTTGATATAAGGTTTAATTTCCAAGTTAATTTCTTCTATAGTAATATTTCAAATGTACTCACAATATTTCACCGAACACTCTTACTTGTCTTCACGTTGTGGCACCCGTGGCGCCCCCTCGTGTTCCGCAACCTCCACCGCTGCTGCTTGCCTGTGTCCGTCCGTCGCTCCTCCGGGTTGTAGACTCCCGGTTCCCTCCACTGCCGTGGCGCCGCTTGTGACACCTTGATGAAGGGATGCTCTGGACAGCGATCCACTGTCCAGTAGTGACGAAACGGGTGGTACTCTTGTACCACTTCCGCAGCAATACGACAAAAATTAGTCCAAACCAATCCGACTCGAATGGACCATGAATAAACTCCGGTAGGCTCCTTATCGACGAAATGAAACACTTAGTACTGTATAAGCTTCCGTTTACTTCTTGAGACGATTCACACAAAACAATAATTTTCACAATGTCTTATATATACAGAATAACAAAACGATTGCGCGATTCAAAAACTTATAAAAATTGAACAATGCCATCTAGGCGTCAACTAAGAACTAAACATGACAACTTAAGGAATAATTCAAATATAAAGAAAACTTTAATAAATACAAAAGAGGTTTATAGGTGTGCATGTTTAATCCTGACATATTCCTTAAATAATATTAGCATTGTTTAGCATTTCGTGTTAGCTAATATATCAGCTGACGTTATATATTCATCTCATTTCACCGTTCGCTAACAATACACTAATTACCGTATAAACAGATCAGAGCTCTCATAGTTGTGTAATCGCTCGTAATCAGACACTGTGAATACTATAACTACATTCCTTTGTTTGAACATCAAGTCGATTCTTACTTTCAGCTCTACTTATTTTATTTGTCACGGGAATGCTCCGCGAACTTTCTAACGCCGCTGAGAATCCCTGGATGACAAACTTCTGTGACCCCAATTGATCTGACACGGGATTCAACCCTGGATGTAACTGCTGCTGCTTCATAATATGCTGTATAAGATCGACGAGACTATTTAGTAACTATTATGTTACAATAGTAATAATAATAACATAAGTGTTGGAAATTAACAGTGATGCATCGAAATATACGATTATTTGAATTAATTATAATTCAAGAAAACAAAATATTCATTGATAAAATAAATATATTTCTCTTATCATCTATATTAGTCTTTACTAATATAAATGCGAAGGTGCATGAACTATGTCTGTTTGTCCGACTGTCCTTTGAGTTTCACCGTGACAAAATATTTACCCAAATTTGATTCGGTTGAAACAAGCTTAAACCTACCCATAACCAGAAAAGCGAGTGAAACCGCGGTTAACAACTAGTAATAATATAGGTAGAGGGGAGCGGAGGCGGAGAGGGGTGCTGACCGTATCATACATAGATCATTGTGCTGTTTGCAGGCGTTACGGTCATAGGCCCAAAGTGAACCAATAGAGAGTCTTTACTTGTTAGGGCTTTGTGCAACTCTGTATGGGTATATATGTATACCACTCAAACTTTCTACCACCAAAGAGGTATTCTTAGTATTGCTTAGGGTTAACTTAGTTCATTTGGGTAGCGGCGCATTGGAGATATATGGTATAGTTAAAATACGTAACGGCGCCAATATCTAAGGACAGTGGTGAACTACGATCATGATACCTATTTAAACATCTATCTATTTAAAAAATAATCAAAGAAAACTCCTAGTTTATACATTATTTAGCTGAGATGACCCGGTTAGAACGTCGTAACCGAGGATTGCGGGTTCAAATCCAGGCAAGCACGACTATATATACATACATGTGCTTAATTTCATCGAAATTCTGCCACATGTTCATTCCACCAAGCCGCATTGAAACATTGGAACAGCTTGGTGGAATATGTTCCAAGCCCGGCGAGGGTTAATGAAAGAGGAGGCCTTAACACAGCAGTGGAAAATTTACAGGCTGATACTTTATACATTATTTAATATCTTCATTATCTCATAGTCTAAAACCGTTTAACAAAGAGGTAAAATACATACATAAAATATAACAGTAAAGCATTACCGATTGCATAACAATTGCATAATAAATTTAAACGCCCTCATAACAAGAATAAAATAACACATTATATATTTTTTCCATGCACATAAATGGAAAATATACAAAGTAATAATTTCAACAAACAAGTTGTAATCGTAAATAAAATGTCAATGCGCATGCGTTAAAAGATAACACTCTCCTCGTTCCATTCATTCAATCGTACACAACGCTCCGGTCAAGACGACTTATCTACGCTATCGCACGTGACGTAAAACCGCGCCTCTGTTTCGTTATAATTACTCGTATTACATACATAGTATAAAACAAAGTCGCTTACGTTAAGTTCGTTAGCCTCTATGCATATTTACAGGGCCGTATTTAGGGGAGGGCAACCGGGGCAACTGCCCTGGGGCCTCCACATTAGTAGGGGCCACAGTTTTCAGCAAGTTAACAAATACCGAGATATAGTCAAATTATAATAATGTTATTATTTAATATTTTAAAAGTTACCGATACAAGTAAATAAATCATAGCTTACTGATTGAAATAAAAAAGTAATTAATTCATGCTAATATAATTATTAGGTTGTTCACGCTTCTGATTGTCTAGGGCCCCCACTGCTTTGTGGCCCGGGGGCCTCCAGACCTTTAAATCCGGCTCTGCATATTTAGATCTTTAAAATTATGCAACGGATTTTGATACGATTTTAATAGATAGAGTGATTCGAGAGGCAGGTTTTTGTATAAAATACATGGACAATATAGTAAAGAAACGGTGATAATTTAGGCATTCTCTACTATTGTATATACACTACATTGTATGTACACTAGAAGTAAGGATAAACGTATAATACCAAGTTTCCGACTCCGCAAAGTCAATAAATCTTTCATGGGGCAAGGTGTCCGTTTCTATAATTAAATTCCGCAGACATTTTTAACTTTATTGTAAATTCAAATCGTTTATAAAAAATACATTGGTAAAATAGGCATATTATTGGATACAAAATTTTGTAGATCATAAAAAAGCTTGGAATTAATACCTGTTGACTTCCAAGCAGGATACATTACATACATATATAATTGTATTTAACTAATATGATTGTATTTTTTAACTGTTGAAAAAGAGTAACTACTGAGTTTCTTGCCGGTTCTTCTCGGTAGAATCTACTTTCCGAACCGGTGTTAGCTTCACTTAATTGTTAAATGACGATTGAAAAGTGCTTGTAAAAGCTCACTTGAATAAAGTTTATTTTGATTTTGGTTTTTGATTTTTAATATTCAGTACGAGCATTGTACCCATGCTAAACTAGATCGGATGGCTAGTACCTAATTATTATATGGTGTATAGCCCGCGAAACGTCGCATTCATTCAACTGATTATGAGTTTTTTTGAAACCTATGACAGGGTTTGTTTTGATTTAAATACATGTAAACTCCAAGTCACTTCTATTATTATTTACATTTGTCGACATAATTATGAAACACTATTTCTGTATGTCATTACGCACGCAGCACGAAATGAATTAGGTAAATAAGGCAAATGAAAATTCAGTAGTGCTTATCTGGTATATGCACGCGTTCTAACCTAGGCAATTCGAGTCATTAAGTTAGTGTAAGTGGTATTCAACATATTTCAATCAACTTACGCGAAATAAAATGAAATATACATATGAACGTGAAAACCGCATGAAAATCGGCTTTGTAGTTTTCGATTTTATCACATTTAGATAGACAGATGATAGTCGCGCCTTATGAACTTGGTTATACAATAAACATATTATGTATTCATTAAAAGCAAAAATACCGTTAATAACAGTTTTTGGATTTGGTAAATCAAAACATACAAATACATATGTGTGTATCATTAGTGTTAAATGTGTTTTGAACGCACACATATAAATTAACATAGATAGATAATCATAATAGTTTAGAGATAAGTACTATCGTTATACACGGGCTTCCCCAGTGTAATCACAGAAGCTAGTAAAAATCAAAGTATCCTTTTTACAAGTACTCATAAATGCATATTTGTATCTTTATATTGAATTAAGTGTAAAGTTACTAGCGGTTTTGAAAGTACAATCTATTTAAAGTAACTTCCAAGAAATTAGAAACTCAATAGTTACTCTTTTCCACAATTTCAGTTACAGATTATGTTGGTAAAGTACAATTAAATTAAAATCACTCTATATATTAAAAAATAACCGCATCAAAATGCAATTTTTTTAATTTAATTGTACTTTACCAACATAATCTGTAACTGAAATTGTGGAAAAGAGTAACTATTGAGTTTCTAATTTCTTGGAAGTTACTTTAAACTTTAAACTTACTAGCTTTCCCTATGTACCTATGTACATAGGGAAAGCTAGTAAGTTCCTTTTCTTTTATACTATGTAATGATGATGAATTTATAGCAATTAAGTATTATTTATCTGTGCAAAATAAAAAATATTAGTTTTCCCGCCAAACACACACTCATATTTAAATATTAGTTAATTAAACTGAATAAGCTTAATCAATCAATCCAACTGGTGAGCAAAGCAACAGGCAATTTTGAAGATTATTCCACCACGCAGGTCCAATTGCAATTGGGATACCAATTGGGATAATATAATTGTATGTCAGATATAATTTGTTCTGACCTATGAGATGCATAATTTTACAAATTTGATGTGACAAATAATATACAACAAAATAAAGCACTTTGGAACTCAGTGGAGTTTGAACCTGTAATCTTCAATGGAACACCACGTGTTCTGTTCTTCACTGGGGCGATCTAACCACTGGTCCATCAACAACAACAGCCTGTAAATTTCCACTGCTGGGCTAAAGGCCTCCTCTCCCTTTGAGGAGCAGGTTAGGAACATATTCCACCACGCTGTTCCAATGTTCCAATGTGGCAGAATTTCTATGAAATTTGTCACATGCAGTTTCCTCACGATGTTTTTCTTCACCGCTGAATGAATTATAAAGACAAATTAAGCACATGTATCAGCGTTGCTTGCCTGAGTTTGAACCCGCAATCATCGGTTAAGATGCACGCGTTCTAACCATTGGGTCATCTCGACATTGGTCCATATATGTTTCCTATGTACGAGTGTATGTACTTTATTTTGATTCAAACGCACACATATGCAATAACACCCACGCTTACAATTATAAGATATCATAACTCACGCAGGCACTCAAATGCATTCATCAATCATGATCCATTCGGGATTATCGTTTTAGGGATTTCCCCGGAAGTAAATACCGACGCTTTCATCTCAATTTCGTTTTTCCTTATTACCTGTTGCTATGTACTGCAAGCTGAGTAGATACGCTATAGATTCTCTACAACGCTCGTGTTCTCCTAGTCTTATCTCTTACCTGGATTCCTTCAAACGAGGCGTGAAGAAGCATCTTATGGGCCGGTATGGCGAGGGCGACTAGTGCAGTTCACTCTCCTTGACGGCTTGAAGTCTTCATGTTTGGACCATCAGGTAGAGTGGGTCACGTTTGGTCTCCACTACCAAGTAGTAATACCATCATGTGGAGTGGATCACGTTTGGACTCAACTACAATTTAACATCAGGTGGAGTTAAGCCATATTATAAATCATTTATTTTCAGACACTACAGACTCTCAGCAGCTCCATCAACGCCCATAGCGCCCTGAACATATGCAAATCCAGTGTAAATAAAAAAGATAAGATAGTGAAATAAAATATCACATTCCTGTACAAATATGTGGCATTGTCAGTGATATTTTGAAACAGGTATGATGCCTGTCATTTTTGAAGTGCCACAAAAACATTCGAAAAAAATAACCAGTAAAACCTGATTACAACCCTGACTACCCCCTGATTTAATACATAGACATAGTACGATCACAATTCACAGCGATCGCGGGTCATTTGCTGTTTTTTTTAAAGATTTTCTATATATCTCCGAAGACCTAAATCAAATCCTTTTGTATATACACTAATAACTTTAACTAAAAAAAATCAATTACGAACGAAACAATAATAGACAAAACATGCAATTATCAAGGAACGTCCAATGCAAATCGGTTCAGTAGATTTTAAGAAAGTTGCAGACATAAACGCACATACATTCCAGTCGAACGGTGAACGTATTTTTCAAGTCGATTAAATATATCAAATAATTTCTCAGAAATCTTGACGTAAATATATGTTAATACCAGGAAAATGCCTGAACTAGTTACGTTTGTTAACTACATAGATATAGTAATTATCTTAGTGTCAACATACAATATATTTTTACACAAAATCAGAGAAAATGTCCGAAAATATTCAATTATAAAATAAAAAATAGGATATGAAAGTGTTATTCGTCAAATCATCTTTCCGAATTTAAAAAATCAAGTTACGCCATATTGTGTAAAGATTAAAAAAAATTAATTTAAATTTCGAATACGTCTAACATCAATGACAACACGTAACTTTAAGAGATGGTCTATTTAATTATAATCCTTTAGTTTACCATCTATAATAATATTATAAATGTGGAAGTAACTCTGTCTGTCTGTTTGTCGTTCTTTCACGACCAAACCGCTGAACCGATTTTGATGAAATTTGGTATGAAACAAACATTGACTCCATGAAAGGACATAATCTTTCGCCTCACATTTTTGCCTAACACAAGACAACGCTCTTAAACGCGAGCGAAACCGCAGGCGATTACTAGTTCGTAATATTTTATTACGGAAAATAGTATAAATTAATCACAAACCTCCACCCCCCTCCCCCTATTTTTATCACAGTACGAAACATTAATGTAATTCACTGTTCCACATATTAACGTAATGATAAGATAGCTTCGTATCGCGATTATTGGCGCTACTGTAAGTTAATTACATAAGTGTTTTACAGATACAAGTTCCGGCAAGCGTTGACCCACTTGTACTGTATTACGGAAGTAAATAAAACTGTCGTGATAACGAGAAAAATCGTAAAGAAATATTTAGTATAATAAAAGAAATATGTTTTTTTAAATGAACTTTCATACTAGTAGTATATTGTATACTGTGTCAATGAAGGGACTCGTGTCGCTTCTTTCTCTCGAGGCATTTGGCTGACACCAGCTCCAAAAATAACAATAATTATAACTACATTATATAATCGTAAATCGACTTTTGAGTAGTTTAATATTTTTAATTACGTTTTACATAGAATAACTCTAAAAATATATTTTGAATACGCAATTATTTTTATTACTTTATAGTGCGTATTAATTTGTTTTGAAATATTTAAAGTCGGTAATTTTTTGTGTATCGGAACATTGATGCTTTTACGCGGATGAGAATGTAAATAATCCATTTATAAACAGTAAGTGTATTTTAATGATTATTTAAAGGTCAAGATTGTATGGAAAATTTGATTAGTAATTATGATCAAATTTTATAATAATCAGTAAACAAAACATTATTTCTATTGCCTTGTAAGTACATATTATTATCATCATTGCCTGTTTTTTTAATAAGTGAGAGTGAGAGAGATAAAATATATCACGTGACTTTCAACCACTGATTAATAAACATGAATAATAAAGAATATAATTGGTGATTGAAGATTAATGATCTGTAATATATTTTTCATATTTATATAATAATTTCGTCGGTCTGTATACTATTAAATGCAAATCAGTTTATATACAATTAGTAAATATGCATTTATGTTCATGAACCTTATTTGACATATCTTGACTTCAAATGAAAATTCAAATATTTACATCCAACGCGTATTCCATTACTCTAAAACGGTTCTTTCATTTAAATTCCATTACCCTTTGTTTTTATAATTAAAAAACAATTAAATTTGAATATCGAACATGTCAAATCGAATCGAACGCGATCTTGTTATCGTTCAAAAAGATGACGTTTAATTCCGATAAATAACGTTCTATATTTAAATAAATAATCTTGTCACAAACACAATTTTAACTGTTTGTAACGATTATGTTCATTATGAATTGTATAAATATGTAATATTAAATGTTTACGAGACGGCTCCGTTTTACGCAGCTCGACGTTTATGCGTAAAATTTTATTTACCAACTATATTGACACAGCACGATTCGAGATCAATCATCTCCGTAAATAGTTTGGCTTTTATTATAACAACATTATAGCTGATAGGTTTAAAATTTCATGTTTGTTTGTTTTATAGTATAATAGCTTGGTGGACGAGCATATGACGATGCATAGACAATGACGTAAGAAATATTAACGATTCCTTACATCGCCAAGATGCCACCAACCTTGGGAACTAAGATGTTATGTCCCTTGTGCCTGTAGTTACACTGGCTCACTCACCCTTGAAACTGGAACACAACAATACTGAGTACTGTTATTTGGCGGTAGAATAACTGATGAGTGGGTGGTACCTACACAGACGGGCTTGCACAAATCCCTACCACCAAGTAACATATTGTATAACTATTATAAGGTAATTTTTAGTACATTACAATGACACATATATTATGATAATTTAGATTACTAATTATTAATTACACGTAGATAATGATAATTAGACAAAAACACTTCTGAGTTTCTTACGCCGGTTCTTTTTTTGTCAGGGTATTTTTCTTCGCACTGATAGCGTTTAATTCGACATTCAATTAGTACACGTAATGCCTGAAACTAAACCTGATTTGGAAAAACATATAAATATTCAATATCAGACTGAAAGCAGTCGGGTTCCGTAGGTCGAAGGATCGATGTCATTGGATTAGACAATTTCTAGAACACAGATCGGCAAAGGGAGCGCACGTTTCAGCCAGATCTATGGATGACGTTAATTAGCTGGTGGAAATGCACTGGATGTAGATGACGATGAACCTAATGTTATGGACAATGCTTAAAGACTGTTCAATATACAACAACAACAACAACAGCCTGTACATTCCCACTGCTGGGCTAAAGGCCTCCTCTCCCTTTGAGGAGAGGGTTGAGAACATATTCCACCACGCTGTTCCAATGCGGGTTGATGGAATACACATGTGCCAGAATTTCTATGAAATTTGTCGCATGCATCCTCACGATGTTTTCCTTCACGGCTGAGCACTAGATGAATTAAAAAGACAAATTAAGCACATGAACGAACGGTGCTTGCCTGGGTTTGAACCCGCAATCATCGGTTAAGATGCACGCGTTCTAACCACTGGGCCATCTCGACTAAGAGTTGATGATAACCATAAATATGTAACCACCATTAATTAGCAGTGATTCTTTTTCCCTTTTCTTAATACAAATGGAACTATAACATTTGACCGTGGCTTTTCTGTGGTATACTTCTGTAACTTGCAGTGTTATACGCGCTAATGATACGCAATTTTTATGTGTGTATCCAAATTGTAATTTATGTTTGTGTGTGTTGTAGTTATAAATCAATATCACATAATGCTCTGATATTTCACAATCATGCTTAAAGTGACTTTCAAGTTTGGTCTCACTGAATAATTCTACTACAGAATATAGACAACAAGTTATAGATCCTATGTAAATATGTATCTAGTTTTCGCTCGCGGTTTCACTCGCATTTTAGAGGTTTGGGTGCCATGTGTTAAGCATATAAATAGGGGGTTGGGTGTCATGTGTTAAACATAAAAAGTGCCCTATGTCCTTCCTTGGACCTCAAGTTTGCTTCATACCAAATTTCATCAAATTCGCTTCATTGGTTTTGTCGTGAAAGAGCGACAGACAGGCAGATAAATAGAGTTACTTTCATATTTATAATAATTAGTATTGATAATATTTTCAAGTATCTGTTATAGTTCTGTCAGATTTTACCTCGAAAATATTCCTGGCGTCATTTGTGCTCTGGTATTAAAATAATATATAACAGCGTCCTACACGTGTGACTTATTACATTTTAAAACTTAAATATCAACTGGGTTGAAGATTGTTTTCCGAATTGGATAGAAACAAAAATATAACATATTATGAGATAAGTATGTGTAGAATAAAATTTGGGTTCATTATAACTGAATGTGTACAATTAGGTTAATTGATAAAGTTACAAGACCTAAGATTGTCTGTTCTCAATTCCAGTTTTAGAATTTATTCTAGTAAGGTAAATACAATACCCACTGTTTGAAATTGTTTATAAAACACACGATGCTCTCATTTTCGAATCTCATTAATGATAAAGACACGGTAACATAAACATAACGATCATAGAAAATTAAATTATCATTTATCAAACGTTTTCCTTCATCTCATTTGCGTGAGACAGGAATATGACTTACATACTTGGTGGTAGGGCTTTGGCAAGCCCGTCTGGGTAGGTACCACCCAGTCATCAGTTATTCTACCGCCAAATAACAGTACTCAGTATTGTTGTGTTCCGGTTTGAAGAATGTGTGAGCCAGTGTAACTACAGGCGCAAGGGACATAACATCTTAGTTCCCAAGATTGGTGGCACATTGACGATGTAAGGAATAGTTAATATTTCTTACAGCTTCACTGTCTATACCAATCTATACCATAAAAAATGATGAAAGTCACGCTTGTCACTAAACTTCAAAATTGTCACGTCAGTATCACGTAATCTACTTATATAATAATATATCTTCACCAAAACCAGCCGTTACTACTGTTGTAACTTTACATACGTTTTTAAGATAAACATTAAAATATATATATATTGCAGTTTGCATAACTCTTTTGTTCATCTCTATTTGTATCCAAAGTTACTTCCTTCATTTCTATATCATGACTGGAAGTCTATTCATCTTCTTTTTACGTCTTGTTCTTCCCTTAAAATCTTCTTTAAATGCTTCTCTTTATCAACATATCAAGCTTGAAGTATTTGCCTTTGTATATATTTTCGCCCAATCTTCTGATCAATAAAATAAAAAATTTGGTGTCAGTTAAAAAAATGCTTTCAAGGAGTCTGTGTGGGACGTGATGCCCATTGACTAAAATAAGACTGGTCTGATCCGGTCTGTACTGGTCCATTTTGTTATGATGATAAGCAGATTGGTAAATTTCCACCATCATTTCTATGAAAACAAAACGAAAACTAGATTGTAATTTGATTGATACATTTAACAACAAACAGCTAAATCAAAACAGAACGTCTGCACAAATATGTCATTGTCAGTTAAAACAACGATATGAACAAAGGAATTTACAATAGCAATCGTAAAATGAAATCTCCTTACAAATTTTGAATTTAATTGTGAATCACAAAAGTTAGTCCAGCAATTTATTCAAATTATGAGAGCACCTTGGAATCATCCTGTTATAGTGTCTAACTGTAAAGATATCAAATGGTTGGTTCATATATAATACTAGTAGTTACTCGTGTTTTAGGGGTTGCTTTGGTAGTGAAAGAGCGAAAAACAGACAGAATTACTGTTATATTTATAATCCAACCCACTAAAACCTATTCAAGAAATGCTTAGAAGAAAAAAGTAATAATTTATTCTATTTTGACGACCTCCGTGGTCGAGTAGTGATTACACCGGTTTTCATGGGTACGCCACTCCAAGGTCCCGGGTTCGATTCCCGGCCGAGTCGATGTAGAAAATTCAATAGTTTTCTATGTTGTCTTGTGTCTGGGTGATTGTGGTGCCGTCGTTACTTCTGATTTTCCATAACATAAGTGCTTTAGGTACTTACATTGGGATCAGAGTAATGTATGTGATGTTGTCCCATAATAAAATAATAATAAAAAAAATAATTGAAGATTCAAATTAAACCAGAACTCACAGCTACTAAACCAAAACCACCAAAACCAGAAAGTTACTGAAATAGACAAACGTGACTCATAATTACAAATCTTGTTTCTCGTAAAATCTAAATACAAAGGAGTCCTTCAACTTAACACCTTTCGACAATTTATGTTTAAGCAACGTTCGAACTGTGCTGATCAAAACGGATAACCGCTTTCCGATTATCTGTTAAGACTAAATGTTAATATTAATAAAGTTACCAACTCCAAACAAGCTCTGTGCAACCATGCTGCGTAACCTATCCCTTAGAAGTGACGGTACGGAATACCCACCATCCAAATAAGATAACTACAATGAAATTCACGTCCAAATTTACTTGGTGCTAGGATTTTGTACAAGCTAGTTAGAAGACGGAGAAGGTACCGCTGGTTTTATGGTGGGTAATTCGGTATACTAGGTAGCAGTCCTGGGCACCGGCGAGTCTCACATACCCACTCACTTCAAGTGGAGGAAACGAATCTTGTATCAGTACAAATACAGTATTGTTGTCTTTCAGTGGAAAGAAAAGTCGTGAATAGTCAAAATCTATCTCCAATCTTGCAAATATGACATGCCTTGCCGTGTTCCTTAAATGTATGCAGACTGAGAGAGCGCTCTCAAGAAAATCGTCGATCTTAATATAGTCTAGTAACCCATCGCAAAAATTGGTTCAGTTGTATTTTCAGTTAGACTTGAGGAGTCCAATTCTACTAACAATTTGATAGTTTTAGAAGTCGATATTTGGTCATTGCTGTTCAGTCGCAACTTTCTACAAACTGCATTGCTATTCAGTGGATCGGAATATAATTGTCGTAACGGAAAGTAAGTTAGTAGAATTACCCTCAAGTTGCTTTAGGTCCGATATTTAATATAAATCTCAAGTTTTAGTGTAACATGTTGTACGTGACGCGTCTAACGCAAGGAGGTTTCACTTATGTTACATTTACTCAGTTTTAATGTAATGTTTTGGTTGCAATTTGTAGTTTGGAAATTTTTTGCTCGCGATTAAAGGTTACGCTTATTTCAGTGGTCACCTTTTGACGCGCAACCTGTTTCTTTATTGTATTTATCGTTGACATTTCGAAATACAATAAAACCATAGCGATTTGCGCTTTTTTGTCATTTATACTATTTAAGTAGTCTACAAAATAGCAAGATTTAATTCGAATTGGGCCCTTAACAACAGATCGATATGGAGATATATAACAGACTCGTTGTTCTCTAGGTAAGAGATTATTATAGATTTTTTGGTCATCCAGATGGTATGAAAATATATATGTTATGCAGAATGTAAGTTTTCTATCCTATACTCTCACAATCAAATGTAACAGGAACCTGATAGGATCACAGAGAGACCAGGCGTTATTAGTGTGATATAAACTCGGGATATCAGATCTGATGCCTTATAACAAAACTACTACAATTGTAGAACGAAATCTTAGTGTCGTGGTTAAGGAAGTGACGTCACATTTCAGAAGTAGTAAAAGCAAGGGGCATCTCATTAACTGTCCACTTGGTCTCTCCCTGACCACTTGGTCAGAACGCCTACATTTTAACCGATAATTGCGGGTTCAAACCCATGCAATTTTTATGTGCTTAATTTGTGTTTATATTTCATCTCGAGCTCGGCTTTGAACGAAAACATTAAACAACCTGCATTGGTCTAATTTTAACGAAATTTCCCCACATGTGAATTTAGCAACCCGCATTGGAGCGTTATGGTGGGTTATGCTCCTAACCCTCTCCTCAAAGGGAAGAGGCCTTAGAGGGAAATTTACAGCCTGTTGTTGTAATTGTTTATATACAACCGAAACTTAGTCCATAATATGTTAATAATGGCCACAATGAACCCTTATCGTATGACTTTGAACACTTATATGAGATGCCATTTCTAATTTTGTATCTGTTCTACTTCAAGTTGATACATTTCGTGCTACTTTCCTTTGTATTGCAGTTGTAAATAACGAGTATTGAAAATTTTGTAGAGCAGGTAGTCCTGTTAATGTTATTGCATTCGATATTATCATTACTTTGATATAAGCATTAGTTACATAATCTTCAATTTAATTCATTTTATGTCGGTTCATAATTGATTGTCATTTATTTAATAAACTATTTTAGGTTTGCTTAAAACATTTCGTCGGCTATTTCACTGTAGGGTGTATATGTATGTATCGATGCTGCCATATTTGTTGTGCTCTAGTTTGAAGGGTGAGTGAGCTAGCGTATAAGGGACATACTCGTAACATCTTATAGCCTATTCCAATGCAAGAAGGAAAAAAGGTAAACAAATATAACGTAACAAAATATTTCATGCGATTTGCTAATAGCTTAGCTATATTGTAAACTACCAAGAGTTTATGATTATATCTTTATTTATAATACAACCTTTTTACACTTAACAACTTTTTTCCACTTTAATTTTACTTTGTAAAATTCTTATAACAGTTTTCTCTACGTCCAAAACGCCATTTTCTCCAAATGCATAGTGAATATCATAGATAAATCAAGCTCTCAACCAACGATTTTGTTTATTTGCCTTTTTTCCTGTTATGGTTCGTATAAAGTATGATTTCTATGTGGCGCATTGGCGTTGTAAGGAATGGACCAGATTTCTTACGTCCCCAATGTATGTGGATGGAGGTGTTAAGTATCGCTCTTTTACTGCTCTCTTTATTCCGTTGTGTAGTTTTGTAGATCTAAGCGTATAGATTTTTTATGTGATAGGTGGCAAACGAGCACGAGGTTCATCTGATGGAAAGTGACTAGCCTTCCAAGTGCATTGCCAGCCTTTAAGGAAGCCTCTCTTTTTGAAGGTTCCCAAGTCGTATCTGTTCAGAAAACGAAAGCTGGTTCTACAGAGTGGTTGTGCGAAGCAGACAATTTGTTAAATTCGGATAACATCTTTGTTTTACATTATATATATTGTACTATTATTTATACTTTAATAAGATGTTCATATAGTCTATTCATCTGAACATTTTTTTATAAAATATGTTTAAATAAAGTTGAAGAAAAAATCGTAGGAAAACTTGGAGAAGCGTAGTAGAGCTCAAAAACTACTCCCAAAAATAAAAGAAGGTTTTAGCCCAACACTGGGATATGTACTGTCCACTTCTTTAGTTTCTCTAGGTTCATCGAGTTCATCGATAGATTCCATCGAGTAGACACAGCATTCTGCCATGGAAACAAGCACAATCAATTTATACTGGAATAATCCACTTGTCCCGATTTCGCATGTAAATATTATTCGTATCTATTTCAATAGAATATGCGCATGTTTAAGCAAAACCAATAACATCAAAACGATCATAATGTCTAAGAATTGTAAGTGTTCCAAATGCTATGGCCGAATTTTTCTCTTATTATATAATAATTTATTAGCTTCCTTACTGTTCTGCTGATGTCCTTAATTCTACTTATAATAGATTCCTTATGTTCTTTATTATTTATATTTAATGCCTTAAAAGGCATTTTTTTATCGAACTGGTAGTTGTCAAAACCAGCTGATCAAATGAACTGTAAAGTTAATTTAACAGTGTGTCTGCCTTTTGTAATATTATGTCGTTGGTAGGAGGCACCCGACTTGACGGCGAAATTTTGGTATGCGCGAGGGCTGCGCGCGGTACTGGACATAATTCTAAAAGGAATATTCTGATGGTGAGTAGACATTTCACTCATTTCAGACGCACACACGCCCACCGGCGCATGTTTATCCACGCCTGCACACACGCGTACATTAACATGCACTGTGAGGCAAATCTTTTTTAGTATTCCGGGAATAGTTTGCCAGAACCTGTAGCACAAGTTTTATTTAGAATGGGTTCTTGTCTCCCTCCCTTTTACATTCTGCTGCTTAATATAATGATTTGAGAGGAGGGGTGTCTGACGAAAATGAATGAACATTATTATAAGAATGAATTTCATCTTAAATAATTATTAACGGATCACCAACCGCTCTAGTAAATATATTTTTCCTATAATAACAAGACTTAATAATACAGTAATGTTGTTGAGTCAAATTGTTTGATAGCCATCCATGCACACACACACATAAACACAAATACAATACTATATAATATGATATAATACAGTAAGAAGTACAAGTGCCTGTATAAGGCGTCGGCAAGCTGTATTCGTTCGTTCGTTAGCCATTGAAGGATTATCTTGATTGTTAATCGTAGCAATTATTATTATCCTATAGTGTAGGAACACTAAGTCTTTTAAGTATGTTATAGAAAAAGAAGTCTAATTGTGTATTAAACGATTTCTTTAAAATAATTCCTATTCTGATCTCTTACAAAATAATTTTCAAAAAACATATTTTTATAAATAATTCCGATGTAATAATTTAATCACAATGATGTAATTTGTGATACTCATTTTCTACTGTATTTTTTTTCTATT
Source organism: Vanessa cardui (assembly GCF_905220365.1). Lineage (NCBI taxonomy): Eukaryota > Metazoa > Arthropoda > Insecta > Lepidoptera > Nymphalidae > Vanessa > Vanessa cardui. The sequence continues at coordinate 12,615,190 of NC_061132.1, read as the reverse complement.
AAACTATTTTGTTGACTGACTTGTTAATTTATCTAATCAGATATATTTTGAACTCGAATCAAGTCGAGATAATCATCTTACCGAACTATAATTGAGAGGTATGGAGTGTAGAGATATGAAAAAAATATGTTTATAAAGTGTTTCCTAAAAAAAAAGAAATTTAGATGGCGATAACACTCGATAAATTAAAACGGACCTCTGGTTGTCTAGACAACACATACTTACAGAACACATCTTATAAAACAAGCTATATTCAAATTATTTCGTTAGTCATTATTATTAATAAATTCCATAAATAATCGCATATATTTGTCAGGTAATACTTCAGTATAATTACAGTACCATTCTGGCAAAATATGGAACAAATATTTAAAACATTTCGATAGTCATCTTTTCCATAAACCTCGTGAGCTCCTGCTGCCAACCAAACACTCCATAGTTTGTAGGAAAGATGTGCACTTACTAGCACAACCATTGCACAATATTTATTGCACCATTGACTATACAGGAAGTCGGTGAAACGCATCACGCACGCCATCGTCGTCATTCTAAAAACCCCCGTGTCATATATATATAATATGTAATATTGAATAATAAATATGTAATAAGCTGTCGAAACGCTTAGTCTTTCGAGTAGTGGTGCAAAAAAGCTTCATCAAATGTATAACACCTCTCCTCATTGCCTCCACTGGTGACAGGACGGCTGGTTAGTTCTTTACCACAGAGGATCGGAATTGCGATTCAACGGATTGCATAGATTGCAGGACAATTCTACATTAAGTGTCAATTATATCGAGTGGTTAAATCGTAACAAACAAACATACAAACTTCAATATCTATAACATTAATGTAATAATGATAAATTGAAACTGAATTGAATTCTCATCCAAGATACGTCAACACTGCATAGCATTATCTACAAGGGTTTGGCAATGAGAGCGTTTTAAGCTTTTAGCGAAACATTCATCGGTATCTAATCCGGTAACAATAACGGGAGTGAGTGACGTTGGAGGACAATACTCATTGTTCTGATCTTAAACTGATTTTACGTAACGCGATGAAAGTTTGAACGCAAACATAGTATAGTAATACTTTTAATGGAATCGTTTGAATAAATATTGTATTTATATATCACGATAAAAATTGATTAAGCTTTGTCGGTAGTTGCGATAAGTTTCGGGCAATATTTTAATAACAATTTTAATTAATAACTCGATATTAAAAAAAATCATCATCATTGTCATGCTATCTTTTTTTTGTTTAATGAGGAGGAAATGCGTTTACTCATGCCGCCCGGTCGGGGGGCTGGGACGGGTATGTGGAACTCCACCGGGGCCATAAGGGCCCCGTGCCAGGGCCTAATACCCTTTCTTATCCACTAAAATGACCCTCGGGTTTCCACCATGCCGCCGAGTGGTGAGGCAACGGGATTGCCCAGGGCAAATTGTCATGCTACTTGCTGGACATAAGCTACATTTTTTCGTCTACCACATCCAGTCGGGTCTCTCCGACTTTTAGAGTCCACAGGTCCAAAAGGCTAGACGGTCTTATGCTGCCTTCTTTAGGATTCGTCTGTTTCATAGTCCCTAAATTTAGATTCAAATTATCCGTTAGACCAGCAATTCCCAAAGTGGTCCAGGTGGACCCCCGGGGGTCCACAGGAGACATGATGGGGATCTACGTAGGCGTGAATAAAAAATGGGGGCCATAAAATGTTAATGGGGGTCTCCGAAAATTTATTTGCTTTTGATAGTAAAGAGCAAAGATGTAAGCATAGTTATATTACCTTATTAATTTTTTCTTGTAATTCTATTCTTTTAATAAGTAAAGTGTTAAAAAATGTACTACCTATCGGAATATAGGGACAAACAAGCGATATAATTTTTATTATTTGGCGACTTTAAGAATGTGGTAGAAATGTAGCAGCACCATCGAAATCAATATAATTTTGAAAGTGGTCCACTGGAAAATAAGTTTGGGAACTACTGCGTTAGACAGTGTAGGCACAGCCTCTACGCCATGCAGATAGGCCAAGTATTTATCAACCGTCAGGCATAATACTTACGAAGATTACATTTCATCATCATTACATATGTACTATAAAACCAAGTCGCTTACCGCTGTCTAAGTAAGCTTTAATTTTGTCTCAATGTATATTTAGATCTTCACAATTACGCAAAGAATTTTGATTGATTTAATAGATAGAGTGATTCGAGAGGTAGGTTTTAGTATACAATACATGGGCAATATAATAAAGAAACACTGATAATTTTAGAAATTTGCAATGCGATGTCGTAAATAAACAAATTCTAGAGTATATTTAGTATCAGCATTGCATCCGTGCGAAGCCGGTTCGTGTCGTTACTTTTCGTTTATAATAAAGTTACTATCATTAATATGACATCTAAGTACTCGAAGTCCTAAAATGTAAGAATTGATTATCATTTTTTTTTTTTGTTCGGAGTTGGATAATTGTCCTATGACGTCACAATTCAATGGCAAATATTATACGCCATTTTGGAATTTGAACACCTGTGTCACATACACCATACGTGTTATAAATATAAGGAATGTAGTTTAGTTTATTTAAATTGGACAGCATACCAAAACGTAATAAAACACATTAAGTATAACTTTATTGTATTATTAATGTCGAGAATAAAATAAAATTAACTCGTTTTTTACTTATAATGGACGGTTATGACATTTAATTAAAAATTAAAAAAATGTAGATGTTTTAAGGACATAACTATAATTATATACAAGCTTCATTGTCTATGGGTGATGGTGACCACTTATCATCAGTTGGCCCATAAGCTCGTCCGCCAGCCTATACCATAAAAAAAGTATGCATCCTTTATTATTACATCAGCTATCTGCCAGTAAAAGGCCCGTCTAAATCGATCCAGCCGTTTCAGAGATTAGCTTAAACAGATAGACAGACGGATAAAATTTAAAAAAAAAAATATTTTGGTATATGTACCGAGTATACTAAGATAATGCAAAATGCATGCATTTAGTAAAAAGCGGTTATTTTAACATGTAATTAGCGATTGCTGAAGTACATACAACGAGGACCAGCTGCTGTTTCGTTTCTAAATAATTTGCCTAAAATTTTTGTAAATTAACTAAGAATATATAATTTGGTAACTCTTAACCGTAACCCTTGATCAAGTTTTAATTCAAATGACAGAAATACGTTACAAGGTAACATATTACATATATCGTCTTTTTTAAATAGTTACAATATTCCCTTTCTTAAGTTTCGGGAATTATTAAGTTTTCTAAAGAGTTCAGATTTTAACAATATTCTCATTGTATGGCGATTCACGCAAAACAATAAGATCAGTAGTTTTCTCATTTATTCAAAATCAAAAACAAAATGAGACAAGTGTATCAATGTAGACAGACAATTGTTATTCAGATGTTTTAAAAATGTCTACTCATATCTAATTCACATTTCATAGACACTTATGCTTTAATAGTTATTGAATCTTTAAATTCCATAATTTATGTCTCTATTTAAGTCTATGGTGCATCTAATATTTAATCTGTATCAGTGTTATGTTATGAGCTAGCATAAAAAAATCAGTTTTCCAATAAAGAGTAGCCAGTGGAGATTTACAGATTTTTATTTCATTAGTTGTTTGTTAATGTTACTTCTTATCATTTTGTTTGTTTTTTTTTTTCGAGTAAGCCATTATATTCGATCATGAAGACGATATTATATAGGAGAATAGACTGTATATATTACGCTGTTGGTATATTCACCAAGCAACGTTTAAAAAATGTAATTGTGTAAAAACAACCATTGCTGATTTAAAAGCGAAGGTTCACGCCGTTAGCGTCGAATTTTTTCTCCAGCATCCTCCTCCATCAGCGCAGATGAAGCAACCAGCAGGGCTCGATCAGCTAACGTGTTCAAAATCAATTGTGTAAATAACAAAATAGACCAAATAGACCCGCTGAGTTTCTTTCGCCGGTTCTTCTCAGGTCAGAGTTTTCTTTTCCGAATCGGTACTGTTTCATGTGACCATCAATAAGTGATGTATCTATATTGAATAAAGTAATTTGAGTTGAGTAAAGTTGAGTTGTTGCATTAGAAATGTAATTGCATGACTTTGAGAAAATGAACTATGAATAATTTTCCATAAAGAAATAGAAATTACACTGTTACGTACTGATTTTTTTATGTATATTTTATGAAATTAACACATTGTTTAAGGTTAAAGACTTTTCAAGTGTGCAATGTTTATCGAAGACATGCAGAGGACGTTGTAATTAAAAAGTAGTTTAACACGTGTAAGCAAGAATGTTGTGTATGAATCAACAGTTAAAATATTTTTGTCATAACTAATACTTGTTTCAATGAAAATTTCTAAACTATGAAGTTTAGTTCATTGTTATCATTGTTTTAATAATTATTCTTATCAGTTCGATACGTCTCTTTATCATTTGATATTCTCGTCAATGACAGCAGTTAGATTTATTATATATATCACATGTTGCAAGCTGTAATTATCTAAAGGTTACTTTTGGAAAGCAAGCTGTCTTTATTTTGTTTCAAATGTCTTGCGTTAGGACAACTTGTGTCAAGAATTCATGAAATAGTATTTCCTAACAATGTTTTATCATCAACCTTCACTGTTATTGTTTATTTTGCAACTGTCCGTACAATGACTAATCTACAGTGGGATTAAATTAAAGCACGAAAATATTTTATATGAATTTATTTCATACATTATCAGATAAAAATTGTCCGCTCAGCGGAAAGGTACACTTGGACATAATAATAAATTACTTAAGCTAAATCAGTCTAACAGTCGCGCCAAACGCGGGTCGTCTTAGTCTAGTATCACAGATGAGTAGAGCGGTGGGTCGAGACCGAAGGGACAAGCGCGCTCGCGGCAGCGGGGCGCCAGTCGCCGGGGGTCACTCCTCCGACGCGGAGGAAAGCTGTGTGCTGCCGCCTGAGCTGAAGGAACTGCGGCACGCGCTCGTTTCCGATCCGTTTCCCGGACCAGAAACGCCGTTTTCCCCACTTTCACCCCCGTCGCCCCCTGGCGTCAAAGTCCGTAATAAATCTAACGCAGCGCGGGCGCGCTGGCCATCAGCAGCTGCAGCAGAAGCTGCACCTGACGGTCGATCCCACGCGCTCTTCTGCGGTAGTAGCAGACGTCGAGCTTCTCGTTGTACGCGCCGTGAACGCAGTGCGAACAAAAATGGCGATACCGCTGAAGCCAATAACAGCAACGCTAACGCGGGAGTCCGTGCGCCAGCTGCTAATCCTGGCACTGCAGCAGACACAACAGCGGCTACCGCATGTGGCACATGTAACATCACTAACGCACCAGTTAAAAGTCCAACTCGAGCTGCACGAGATTCTTCCCTATACCTAAACAATGAGGCGTTCGAAATTCGACAACGGATTGACGTAATTCTGGATCCGTTATTCGAAGGCGCGGATGTACGAGATTGTACAGCAAGATGCGGCGCCGCCAACAACGGCGCGGAGCTTACTGCAGGTAAACCTTTTCGTAGATCCTCACTTGATTTGGCCTCTTTTCGCGCATTCCGAAGACTCGCAACGGATGGGCAACGAACAGGACGTTCCGGAGGTAGAAGAAACGGTCCAAACTTGCGATCAGTTTCCGTGACATTGTCCGGCACGTCGATTTTTAAGGTGAGTCCTTCGCCCTCCTCAATCAAGTCTGGCAAATTCACATGAGGTTCATGTAGTTGCAGAGCACTGGCTCCATGTGCACGCGCTCGTAGACCAGATGATCGCGCTGCTCTATATATCCTCGCATACATGACGCAAACTACAGACACTGGCGCGACAATGCCAGCAAATAAGTACACGACGTAGTAGGCGAGCTCGACTCCCTGGATAGCGGGCTCGAGCGGATAATAGTGCCGCACCACGGCGATGGCGGCGCGAACAGCTGCTGCAACGGCAGCTGCAAGCCAAGTAACTGCACACAGGGCAGCAGGCCGGCGCTGCAACAGTCGAGTGTGGCAACGCAGAGGATCCGTGACAGCGTGGTGCTGGTCCAGCGCAATAAGCGTGACCGCCAGCAAAGCGACCAAACTGCACGCCGAGGCTGCGGCGTCACCGGCCTCCACCCAGCCGGCCTCCTCGTTCGCTGTGTGCTCGCCGAACAGTGCGGGCGCGAGGAGGGAGGTTGTCACCAAATTCGTCGCCAATAGGTTAATGACGAACCTAGAACAAAAGAAAACACTCATAAGTAAAGCAATAAACATCATAAACGTAACGCGAGGTCGCGTAACGCGTTCAGTTGAGTATACTGTTCTATAAACGGTTTCAAGTACGCAACAGAAGCTTGTTGCAAAATATCTACTCAAATCTTTCCTTGAAGTATAATTAATTTTACACTAATGATGATTTATAGTTGTAAACCAAAACTGTTCGAGTTAGTTCACATTCTACGTTTAATTCAAGCGTCGTTGTAATAACAGAAATGTTTACAAACAAAGGACTACAAGAGTCTACATAAATATACTGAAAGTAGAAGGCATGCTCGCATAACTATGAATATTCGAGAAACCACATAAATAGTACACGATATTTGACAAGTGGTCAGGGGGGCGTTCGGACACACCCGTGTGTACTCGATCGAAGGAACGGGACACGTATTTCTTGCGTCAGCATCTATTTCATTGTCCTGTCACTTTGTATGTTGTAACTTAGATGCGGTAGATTGTAAACATTGGAACATGACTTTCGTAAAGCGTTGCAGCGCTACCGAGTAATAGTATTCACGTGCTATTTGCTATTCCGGTCTCAATTTCAAATGTTGCCCTCAAAATGCGTCCACGGGTCAAGAGAACGATACCGCAGAATATTTCTTTAAGACTAAAACAGTAAACAATGCTTGAACAATGGGTTATATTGTATGCATACAACGTTCTAATAAAACGATAAGGAATGGAGGGCATCCAACGTTGATAATTAATATGTACTTTTAATTGCTATTTATTTAACTTATTATGCTTTAGCAACATGTCATCACTCTGTCTATCGTTTGTCTATCGTTACGTGTTGAAACAATCCCAAAAAATAGTTAACATATTTCAATTCGTATTTGAAAAACGAGCTTTTTTGCGTTTATGGAGAATAAAATTATTTGCATATTTTAAGGTTAGCAACACTAGAGGTCGCAGACAAATTTCGAATGTATATATTATGGTTTAAGATAGCTAGTAACGTCGATATTTTGTTTCCAAAACTGTCTGTGCCCAAAGATCTTGCCACAAATAAAGCTAAAAAAAAAACTTTTTTTTTATTTCATTGGTCCAATCAATTAAATCCAAAGCGTTCCTTTACCATTTATTTTTCGGATAAAATTATTAAATAATACTAAAAATTTTTGAAATTGGAACTGTAAATTTTATAAGCATTTACTTAGTAAATATATATTCAGATTTATTATTGTTATCTATTGCAATACCAAATAATATTATTTCATCATCTTATTGAGGAAGATCTCGTTGAAATTTATTATAATCGAACTTTTTATATAACGTGCTCAAGGTAAGGTTATTCTGAAAACTGAAACAAACATAACCTCCAAAGTGTAAATTGACAACTATATTATAGCAGCGTTCATTTTAACACTTCTTTTTTTTTTAATATTCTATTCGGGTTCTGACCGCGACAAAAGATTTTTATTTTGTCCGAAGTTAGACGTTAATATTCGTGACCATGGAAAATGGAACGGTCGAATATTTGACCAAAATAAGAAAATTGTTGATGGTCACAATGACGTGATGGTAATTCCTTGGCCGATTACAGAACCTCAGGATCTGCGGTGTTATATTATCGCTAGAGCAAATACAGTCCTTAAAGCTCTTTAAAACGAAAGTGTGGCATTCACTTTAATTTATTTATATCAAAAATAAATAAACATTAATATAAGCTGTATTCTTAGATATATTCATTGCATTATTTATTTTTAATTTCCTGGCAACGATGACAAAGGTCGTCTATGATGACGACTTCTTAGCGTCGTGGTTGAATTTCTTCCAGATTATTCCATCATTAACATACGTAACCCTTGCAGCTGATGACATTGCCGACACCAAGACCTTCGAGCATACATGATATATTTGAAAAACAAATTGTTCATTTAAAATTGCATATATGCACAGCGCATACATTTCTCATATAGGCGGAATCAGTGCTCAGTGCTCGAATAGATGAATACATCTGCTGCCAAGGATTCCAGTAGTTTAGTTTCAATCAAAACGCGCCTTGAATATATGTTACATATATATATATATGTGCACTCAATATCATAGCTGTTTCTAACTATCAAAATAAAGAATATAAATCTTCTATGTGTATATTGTAATGAACTCTTCGTTAACGCTTTCGATTTTATCTTTTGGGTTTGGTTGATGATTTAAACTGCACACATCACATTCGCATATAACAATAGATATTCAATTTAATTTGGATTCCAAATTTAAAAAGCTTTTTTTACTTATAAAATTTGTCTAGTATAATGTTTATGCGCAAATTATTCAGCGAGTGTATAACGAAAATATACGAATAAAAAGATGAGTAAATAATCTTAAGATGACTAAATAATCTTAATATTATATTTTACATTTCCATTGATTTTATATTAAATTCTACACAACATCTATTTATAATTCCAACGATAAAAAACTGCGACCAGTCATAAACAAGTCTAGTATTATTCCAAATTTAAAAAAAACTAAGTATCGGATGTTATTAAATAATTTAAAAAACAGCTACAACTATAAAAATATTAATTTTACGTCACGATTCTAGTAAAGTGTGTCAAAGACTCCACGTTTATTAGTTTCCTCTTAAAATGATTCTCATTTTTTTGACGTCTGAAGTCCAGATTGCTATTGAAGTCGTGTCTTTCTTTTATAGCACAAATAATTTACAACCGCCGTCTTCGAGAAGACTATTTCGGAACAAATCTAAATTACACGCGAAGCGAGGCTATTTAAATTTCTATATATAATCTGACATAATTATATTTTTAAAATTACATAATATTTTAATAAATTATTGCTTTGGTATATAGATTATAATATAGATACTCGTTATTTTTTAAAATAAAATATGTAGATATATGATAATAGAATTGTTTATGGCGAGTAGTCAACATTGCCCATAGACAATAGCACCGTGAGGAATGGCATATATTTCCTGCATACCAATACGCCAAGAATATCGGGAACTACTTATGTCCCTTTTATTACACTGGCTTACTCAGCCTATAATCTAAAACTCAATAATACTGCGTATTATTGTTTATTGTTTATATTAGTGCAACTATTATAAATAATGTCATACATCACTCTATTCTTACACGAGTCTATGGTGTTTTCGAATTACTACTGAAACTCGAACGTAAATGATTTCAATTACAATTGCATGATAGTAGTGTACATTGAGTAAATATCTGAAGCTCGTACACAAATCCGAGTTTACGAGATTCGTAATCTTAAACAAAAACAAGGTCGGGGAAACCCAACGCAACTGGTACGACATTATCAAATCGAGTGTTCTAATATTCGCGATCAAAACAAATGACTACGAATATTCTTAAAAAAATGTATTTTTGTGAAATACGTCATTGATACGATTGAGACGTGAATGAATGAATAACGTTCTTAACAGAGTTAGTGTTACGAGATGAATCTTCCCTATATTAACAATGATGTTTTATACATTTTCTTCTATATATTATATAGGTAGGTAGAATAAAGTGGTATGTCTGCCTGTCAGTATCCCACGGATATACAAAGGTCCTCTAGGAGATTTTTTTCACTACATATTTCGCTTCTCGCTTTTCACTTTAGTTTCCTACTCAAATGCAAAAGTGAATAAGGACAGATTTGGCGGGATGTCAAATACAATCGTGTTTCCTCAAAAATCACTCAAACTGGTTTGAATCGCAATTTTCAAATCACAACTGACCACTGAACAATAACGGCTATACACATGTATGTATTTTGGAAATTTACAGATTGTTTTATAGCGTTCATAGAACTAATTACCATATTAGCATATTCATAAGCGATCATGACTAGTCAATGGAAAATGTTCAAATGGTCTGTACTGCTTGTACATTAGGTAAAGGATTCCGTGCAATTCTTAATGACCTATCCTACTTTGACGCAACAATATTTATGTATTTAGATACAATGTCGCAAGTGTTTTTATGATTACGTATTCTATGGAGCATTACGTGTCTTAACTGCGTGTACATTTATAATTATTTATATATACTATGGAATAATTTGAAAATTTGTTCGAAAAACATTATCAGTTGTATTTTAAACTTTATTGATTAGTCTATAAAGTACAATTTCTAATAATCGAAATTATTTATGAATATAGCTTCGGAAGATACGATATATTACATTAACAGCTGTAATGCAATTCGATTAAAAACTCCCTATATTCGACGATGAGTGTTTAAATATTTAAAACGAACGGTGATACGCTATTTTGATTCGTGTATCCTGTATATTAGGAATATTATATTCAATGCCGTTTATGACGTTCTTTTTTTTTTTTTTTTTTTTCTCGCTGGAAAAACGCATTACGCGCTTCCCCCACGTGATGGAAAGTGGGGGGGTGTGTGGGACTCCCCGGAGCCCTGGACGCCGAGTGCGCCCAAGTACGCCGGGTTTACCCACTAAAAAACCAGCGGTACCCTCTCCGTCTTTCGATGGACGCCACGGGATCGCTTACGCATGCTACCGTGACGCCCTGACGGTCGGCCCACCTATGCGGGCCTCTAACACCTAGGGGTGATTCCCGGGGTACTGGGACCCCCCTAGTCCCTGCGGCGCCTATTGAGGCGGTGGGAGAAGGTGCGCGTAGCGCCTTTTCCTCCTCCCCGGTCGTCTTCTGCGGAGCGAGTCAGCGGCGGCACTCTCTTCCCGCTCCCGCTCCGCGGCTTCCTTCTGCGACATGACACTTTCGCAGAAGGAGCGCATCTCTGACCAGCACATCTCGCTACCGAGCATGGCGTTGATGATGCTCGGCAGCGAAAGGTCTCCGCCCATAGTCGCCGCAAGGGTGTGCCTCTGGGGCCCCCACGCAGCACACTCGTACAGGGTGTGGTACGCCGAATCCACTGGCGCACCACACTCGTGGCAGCAGGGTGACTCCTCCCGCCGCGCTATCCCGTGCAGGTACTTACCGAAGCATCCGTGTCCAGTAAGTACCTGCGTCATTCTGTACGACAGTGTGCCGTACTTCCTCTCGACCCAGCGACTCAAGTGGGGACGGATCGCCTCCACTGTCGCTAGGCCTGCCGTGGGTGACCCCAGATCTTCCTGCCATCGGACGATCAGGGCTTGCTGGGCTAGAGCCCTGATCCGCCCTATCTCCGCCGACCCTGGACATTCGCCGCGGTCCCTCGCCTCGACCCGGAACCGGTACACCTCCGCGAGCACCTCCGCCTGGAGCTCCCAGGGCGGATCGCCCGCGAGAAGTGTCGCCGCAGTCCACGACACCGTACGGTACCCTCTGATGCCTCTCACCGCTATGACCCTCTGCGGCTTGCGCAGCAGGGCCCGATTTTTAGCGGTGAGGGCATCTATCCAGATCGGGGCACCGTAAAGCGCCATCGACCTCACTACGCCGGAATAGAGACGCCGGCATAATGACCCCGGCCCCCCCACATTCGGAAGGAGGCGACCAAGAGCGGCGGCGGCGTTGATGAGCCTCGGGCCGAGTTGGATAAAATGCTGCCCGAAGCTCCATCGACCGTCCAGGATCAGGCCCAGATACTTCATCTGGGCCTGCACCTTGATCACCGTCCCGTGGACGGTGATACTCGCACCTCGTGGGGGTCCTTTCCGTGGACCGTGGAAGAGGAGGGCCTCCGTTTTGGATATGGAGACCCTCAAGCCCAGCATTTCCATGCGGTTCACGGTGAGAGCCGTTCCGACTTCGGCGAGGCGAGCCGCCTCCCGGAAGTCCCGCCCAATCGCCGTGACGAGGGTGTCGTCAGCGTAACACAACACCCCCATCCCGGGAAGGACGGGAGCCCGCAGGAGCCAGTCGAAACCGACATTCCACAGAATTGGACCGAGAACCGACCCCTGTGGAACGCCGCAGCTCACTCGATGCCGGATGAGCCTCCCATCGACCCCCGCCCAGAGGATCTCCCTGTCCTGGAGGTACGCCTCCAACAGCCTCCTGAGATAGGACGGCACCTCATGGTATCGAAGTGCCTCCCGTATAGTCTCAAAGGGGAGACTGTTGAAGGCGTTAGCCACGTCGAGCGAAACCGCCAAGACGACTTGCCCCTGGGCCACCGCTTCCGTGGTCCGAGTCTTCAGGGCGTCCAGGGCGTCGACCGTCGACCGGCCTGCCCTAAACCCGTACTGAGCCTGCGAGAGACCCGGACCGACCTCCTCGAGGTGCTGAACGAGACGGGCTGCGAGGATCTTCTCGAAGAGTTTTCCAGTCTCGTTCAGCAGCACGATTGGCCTGTATGCCGAAGGGGAATCCAACGGCCGACCTTCCTTCGGCAACAGGACCAACTTCCCTTCTTTCCAAGGCTTCGGAAACTGTCCACTGCACAGACACTCGTCAAACAGCTCCCGAAGCCTTGCACCTAGGTATTCCAGGGCGTCGCATAGAACACGCCCAGGAACCCCGTCCGGACCCGGCGCCGTCTTCTTGGCCTTCAAGCGACCGAGGGCCATCTCCATTTCCCGCTCCGTGATCAATGGTGAAGCCACTGCGTCTTCGGTCACGGAGCTGGGGGCCATCTGTGGAGGGACATGCTCGCCTGGGTGGGGAAACAGTTCCCCGACCAGGCGCAGAAGGAGTTCCGGCGGCAGCGTCTCGGGCCGTTTATGACGTTCTGGCATTAAGACCGTGTTCTTTCTTTCTGACATTAAGTAAGTGTTCCAAGTTGGTTTTCGAGTTTAATATTACATAATAATTCATCTGTTGTCGCGAGAAAATTGCTCATTGTAATACATTGTTTAAAACGAAAATATAATTAATCCACGTACTCAATTATTAAGTAGTTGTCACCCGCAGTTGGACGTTTTCCATGGATCATAAAAAAAGCTTGCTTAATTTTTTTTTATGGTATATGTTGACGGACGAGAATATGGGCCACCTGATGGTAAGTGGTCACCATCACCCATAGAGAATGAACCTGTAAGAAATATTAACTATTCCTTACAACGTTAATGTGCCACCAACCTTGAGAACTAAGATGTTATGTCCCTTGTGCCTGTAGATACACTGGCTCACTCACCCTTCAATCCGGAACACAACAATACTGAGTACTGTTATTTGGCGGATGAGTGTGTGGTGCCTACCCAGACGAGCTTGCACAAAGCCCTACCACCAAAAAGGTACGAATACTTAATATGAATTTTTATCCAATTCGGTTCAGTAGTTATCCGTTACAGAGTAACACATACAGATAGGAAGACAGGGTTACTTTATTCATTATAATAGATAAAACTTATTTAGGTAATTACAAGTCTGAGAAACCATAGATAATATCTACATTGTTATGTCCAGCCTTTGACATTTTTAATGTAAAAATTGGTAATAATGAAACTTTCCATGACAACACCGTAAGTGGCTTAATGATGTATTGTTTCGAATTTTTAATAACATTATAATAGCACCATTAGCGTTTAAATAGCAAGAGTTTGTTTTAATGGGACATCAAATGGTCCGTTTCTCATACGAGGTTAAACTAGATTTAAACTATTGAAATTGGCAGACGTGTATATGTTAGGAGAGTCGAGATGGCCCAGAGGTTAGAACGCGTGCATCTCGTCCTTGGAGTTCAAGTTTGCTTTAAAGCAAATTTCATCAATTCGGTTCATTGGTTTGGGAGTAAAATAACTACAGACAGACATAGTTACTTTCACATTTATAATATTATAGTATAGATTATAATATAGTCGCAAGGCGACTGGCAGGAGCTAAATGCGAATAGCCGAAGATCGATCACTGTGGCTATTGGAGAGGCCTATGTCCAGATGAGTAGGTATAGATTAAAATTCATTGTAGTGTTAGACTTTATTAATGTGATAAATCGCGGTAATGATAATGTCAATATAAAGGAAATAGCTCAAATGGTAGAGAAGCATTTCTGAACGAACACGTTTATTTATAAGATTTACAACATTTTGATTACTTGCATAAAAACTTTTTGTTAAATGAAATTGATGATATTCAACCTAACCAATTTTAAATAAGAAATTGTCAAGCACAAAAATATTCAAAAATTGAATAAATTATCAAGGATAATAGGACTATATATGTACAACGGCGATCCTTGCCAGCCTGATCGTCACCACAACAATGAATCGCTTATCAATCCATCAATCGAAACGAACAATAGTTGACGCATGCGCACTAAGGCCATTTAACACACGCACTTAAATTGCAAAAGGTTAAAAGTATAGGAAGGAAAGGTAATTTTACATTATAAGTAAGGAAAGAAAACATCCAATAATATTTAATTACTTGCACTTAATTTGAAATGACACTCAAAAGTTCCGCCAGACTGTTGTTCCGTGTGAAAAGCATTATGACATTTTAATTTTGCATATGGCAACATTTTACCGTTTATCAATGGAGATATCAATAATTGACAATCTTTTGAAACGAGAGTGATCTTAAGAACCTTCTTTACTACTTACTATATATGTTTTATTGGTTTACTAGCGCCCCGGCTTCGCACGGGTGAAATACTGACACTAAATATGCAACAGAATTTATTTATTTATCACATTACAAACTTCTACAATTATCACTATTTCTTTACTATATTGTCCATGTATTATATACAGAAACCTTCCTCTTAAATCACTCTATCTATTAAATAAAACCGCATCAAAATCAGTTGCGTAGTTTTAAAGATTTAAGCATATAAATAATATAGACAGAGAAAGCGACTTTGTTTTGTACTATGTACTGATATACGAACGTTTTTTTTTTTCGAAGACCTTTTGTCGATAAGAAACCTTTTTAATGAGCAAGATTAACAACTTAAGTTATGCAACAATGAAAATATTATATATTAATCCTCGTTCCACGTTGTTTCATAGCGTGTAGATTAATAGCGTTTCAAAATGTTTCTAATTAGGAAACAAGATCCTTGTTCTCGAGTGGGGCATAATAAAGTCCAACGAAGACTTTTCCCTCCTAAAAGAAACTGCTTCAGAATTCAAACACGATTACTGCGCCTTGCTGAATAAACATTTCGAATCGGCGCCCACGACGAGCAAGGTTAATAAATCACTTTTTAAAATAAGCTTGTTTTATTTGCAACTATCTGCCTGTGACGTTGTACGCGCTTGAATTTAACAAAAAAATATTATTAGTCTAAGTTAATCTTTATTATATCAGTTATCTGCCAGTGAAAGTCCCGTCAAAATCGGTCCAGCCGTTCCAGAGATTCACCGGAACAAACAGACAGACAAAAATTGTAAAAAAAAATGTTATTTTGGTAAACGTTTAAACATACATATGCATTGAGTAAAAAAGGACTATTTTAATATGTATTACAAACAGACACTGCAATTGTACTATATGTACATATAGTATGTATAGACAGATATCCCCGATGCTCACTATCCTGTTTCACTCAGCCGAAATGTACACTGGTGGATCACTGATTCCAGGAAGAAAAAAGAAAACGAACAAATTTCACGTTGCTCATGATAAATCATAATAAAGATGATGGATTCTTCATGAGTCCCAACTGGAGTCAATGAACTTTACATAAGTCAAATGGAAGAGAAAAAGTAAAAGTTCCTTCACCTTCCTAATATTTATTATGCAATTACGGGAATGTGCGAAGTTTCCCTTTTCCCTCGACCTCATTTAACGAACTGCCTGTTTATCTCTTTCTAACAACGTTAATGTAAATGAGACAGCGAAGTGCGAACACTTTTTAAGTGTTTACGATATTGGACCACCATTGCCTTCGAATTTATATAATTGTCTGGAGTTTTTTAAAAAGAGAATGGAATTTAAATGATAGAAAGTAAAAAAAACAACTTTTTTTATTGCGATTAATATCAATAGACTTTAACACTTTTGATTTTAATACAATTTTTTTTTTTTAATAATAGCTCTTTGCATGGCAAAATGCTGCACAAATACAGCCACATGGTATTGAAGATATTTAATTCAATGAATAATACAATTAAATTTTTGGAGTCGGACTTCAACAAACAATACAAGCGTATCTTTTGTTTGACGTTTTCAAATATATAAATGTATTTCGAATACAAATCATTTTATACGACGCGACCTTCCACGGAGTGCTACGTTGAATAATGTAACTGATATAACTCGAACGATTTAAAAATACACACCGAAAGTGTAACGAGCTTTTGTGTAATCGATATTCAATTTGTCTGTATTATTATGACATTGGAAATTTTCGAAATCGTACACGTCGCGAGAGATTCTCGGCTGTTTAATTAAAGTTATTGAATAGAAATGACAAGTGACTGATGCTTTAAGATTTAAGCAATGAACCTTTGACATTAAAAGATAGATAGATATAATCTCCGGCTTCAGTATTTCATATTGAAGTTCATAATGTTATTACAAATGTGAAAGTCAGCTGTCAGGTCTATGAAGTCGATTTCGTATTTAGTCTGTGAAGCAACTTTAAAAAACAAAGAACAAACTTAAGGATATTTTTAACTTTTTAAGAAAAAAATAATATTCGAATTCCGAATAACAATAGAACTTGGTGCTAATTTCGAACACAGTAAAAAAGTTACATTTTACGTGATTTTTTTTGATGGGACAATACTTATTTTCGGACCCGTTTACGCGTTTTATATAACTTCTGATTGGTACGAAAATCCCACAATTGTGACGTAATTGTTTCAGTGACGTCATATTGTTTATTAAAACATATCAACAAGGATAATTGTCAATCCCATTCATGATGTTACAGGGTAATGAATGTGAGTAAACGAGTCAATAATTAATTAAATTAGGCACAAAACATACTTAGCGTTATTAATTAACATACTTTGTTTGATTACTCTACATAAAATACATACATACTAAATTTACTTTTTTTATAAAGTATTTTTTTAATTGTAACATAAAATTCTGCTAAATATTCAATCGCAGCCCTCATATCATGATGAATTGAAAAAAAAAAAACATTGGACGTAAATTTATTCGAGCTGTCAAAAAAACGCGCGTAAAAAACGCTAAGACAGATAATCAAGGAAATACCTCATTGATGTTAAGTCGTAGAGCGTTTACGGAATAACGTACTTAATTGAGTGGATAAAGGTTTATGACGATACGACACGGGTTGTATGACTCAATATGACGCGTCTTCACGACTGGACAGTTTGGATTTATACTCCACTATATATTTTGTCTGATACATGATTCTTCCTTATTGTTATAGGGCTCTATAAATGTTGTTTAGGGAGGAAGGGTTTATTTAGTATTTCCTATGTCAAATTAATTGTGAAATAGAGAAATCTGTTTTTAGCACAATGTAAAGGTAAGTAACGGCCAGCAGATAGCCCACTGCTGGGCTAAGACCTCTCCTTTTGAGCTACGAGAGCTTAATATTCACTAATTCTAACTTGGTCATCTCAGCTCTTCATCTCAAATCGTTAACAATGTGTTCATAATTTATATACAAGGGATTAAATTAGGAATTTTAATTTTCACTATCATATTCACATACAACAATAATTATGTTAAATACTCAACTTTTTTATGTATTTTTCATGTTTCATTAAAGTTTATTGTTAGTCTTGAATCTAGCATCCGTCGTTTACTATCGATAATAATTATTTTTTAAACAATATATAAGATTTGATTTATTTATTACTATTTTCTTATTCCACGATTCTAATGCGTGCACAATGCCGGCCATTGTTTTGGAAGAGCCATTGTTCTGCGCGTGCGCAACCAAACAGTTCAGGTGTATTACAAGTTTGAGGAACTGTCAGTGTTTTTATGAGCGGATTTTGAATGAGTATGTTATATAATGTCTAACTGTTTTGTTTAAGTCACTTTCTTTTAAGATAGTCGTTATATACACTTATAGACACTTGGTTATATGTTTTAATGAATTGCTCTATTATATATTAATTAAAAAAGCCAGTGTTATATTTAGCAACTACAAAAGATAGTAATAAAATAAATAAAGAAAAGTAATTCAAACAACAAAAAGAGCAAAAAAGATGAACAGTTTTAGAAAAATTAATAAATTGTTAAGTTAATCTACGATTACAGTAAGGTGTTAACATACGAAAAAAAGACCAACCCAACCGATTTCAGCTGCAGCGGTTAAGCGCATAAGTGTGCAAGGGACATTATTATATGGCCACTAATACTATTATTGACAGGAGAATACAACCCCACCTGAATCTATTATTGAGAATTTGAGTACAGTTTTACTAAAGAGTTTTCACTATATTTGTTTATCAGCTAGACTTGAACCTAAAACTCGGAATCTGCGACCTTATATTTCACCAACAAGGCAGGCAAATTGCCTACAAGAAATTCATTATTTAATAAGAAAATATGATCATAATGATTTTCATTAATTTGAAATTGATGGATTATACTTAATAATAAATATATCTAAACATTGATTGATGAGTAAGTTGTAATGAATAATATGTATTGAAATTACGGAAGTTATCAATTTAATTATATTCTTATAAATAATATAAATGATCGAGAATTGTTTTCAATTTTATATCTTATTACAAGTAGCTTGATGTATTGATAAACTAACAGTGCGGTCTGTCAAACAACCGATCTAGCTGTCAACTGTCAACATCGGTCAGACGTCAAAACTGACAGTCATTTTTTTTATTGTTATATTTTAATGTATCGGTATTATGTTAGACGTATCATTTGTATGATCAAGATTATATATGTATTAAATTTGATGAATTTGATTTGACGTTTGGAAACCAACAAACCGGATTTTTCCGGTTTCGTTGAAAACGTCAATTGTGAGTGTAAGTAACCTTTTGACATCGCATAAATATTTATAATAACGAAAACTATTGTTATTGTGTTTTTATTGTAATAAATTCTCTAATCAGTCAAGAATATATGAATATTTAATTGAATAACGCAACCCTATCCATATGTATGTACTGGTAGATGCATTGACCTTAACCTGAAAACAAGTACGTCTCAGGTACATAATGAAACATTGTGACCTAATTTAGTGTTGAGCTTTAAACTAAGATAACAATAAATACTTCAAAGGTTATTTGGTTAGATTTTATTTTAGGAATAAAATCTAACCAATAATGTTGGGTCTTGAATTATTTAAAAAAAAAGAAAGATACATTTTAATTCTTATAGACCATGAAACTCGATATTAGATTTAAATAAATAATATAATTATTTAATAAATATAGCTTGAATCGTGCAATTTATTTTTGTGTGTCAATATTATACGTATACCACGAATTTAGAAATAAAATCGCAAATTCATTTCGACCTATTTACACAGGTACGTACGTAAACAGGAACGGACAGTTAATGCCCTAGTTTAGGTGACGAGGGATGTAAATTATTTTGCGGTATAAACTTTCCACGAAATGTATTTTTTTTTAAATAATGACAAACATCAAAATCTCAAAGACTAAAGATCGTCATTTTTTATTAATAAATATTATAAGTCGCCATCTTTGCGATAGATTGCGTACCCGAAATGTGAATTATTGACGCAAGTGTTTATATTTTATATTAAAAGCAAGTAGAGCATATTTCGCTAATGAAATTATCCTTGAAATTAACAATGTCATCACGCTTTAGATTAAATGTTTAACGTAACACTACTTTTACATTTATTTATTCGAACATTTAATTAATATAATTTATTTTACATAAGAAGCTGAAAATATGTATTGCATTGTTTGAAAACGTCACTGCTTTTTAGCGAAATAGTAATAACTTCTATTGAGCCTTCCAATGAAATCGAATGTTATAATTAATTTCAGTTTCGCATTATATATGGGTCATGGAGATATATAACACGATGACATCAAGGCGAAACCAACCTGGCGTGTGGCTTGTCTACTCATTCTTATCGTTAATTATATTTTGAACTAACCGCCCGTCCCGGCTTAGGGATAAAATTCATTGCAATTTACCTCTCCCATTTAAATAGCCATTCCATATCAAATTGTATTTTAAGAAAAAGAACTACTACGTTTTTTGACATTTGGCAACATTATTAATTCAACAGTCAACACTTACATGATTCAAAAGAACTTCTATGAACTTATTTAAATATAGAACATCGTTATTTTGTTTTTTTTTTAATGGTTTTTAATTTCTTTGTTTTTGTTTGTACGTAGATTATTGTTGATTAAAAACAAACTAATGTCACTTGTAATTGTTACAAAACCGTTTGCTTTTAAACAATGCAGATTTGGTAACAGTGTGAGACAATAGTTTCTTAGTTATGAAATGCGTACTACGTTCTACGTATAGTTATTGCTAACTAAAATATGCTTCAAAAGAACCAAGCTCTTATATAGGCGTAAAATTTAAAAATAGAACAATATTTACTCAACTAGAGCGAATCTGTTACAGCAAATTTGACAAACAGAATCGAGTGACTGTAAAAAATGAAGTTCGCGGACAAATATTATAACGGAACAAAATTTATCCAGAATTCTTTTTTTAAATTATTCTTGGCACCTGCAAATGGGTCACCAGATGAAAGGGTGATGATGAACTAGCTGTTGGCATTTAAAAAAATATTAACCACGTCATCAATACCTGCCAACCACGATATTCGCTATATCCCGTCTATACTCGTATTGGCTCGAACGGTTCCACATGAGTAATTTCACACACGAGCTACGCGTATTATTTTGAAAACGATATCTTACTGGTATTTACCGATGTCTTATTCATACAAGTATTTGTTATTTACTGTATGACATACGCGCTACTTCCATTGAAAATTCAGCGAACGATTCGATGTAAATAATTACAGAGTTACCTAAAGAGGCATAATTTAGCTGTGTACTTTTTGCGTTTATTATAAAACTCACCATAATAGGCCTTAATTAAGTTGCCATAAAACTATGAAGTTCGCATCTTGAACCATATCTTGTGGGCTATATATATAAATAGAGCAATTTGTGTTACATTTAAGTCAAATTTGTGCTTGACGATAACAGATCAACGAACAAACTAATCATCACGCTAAGCGGTCGTAATCTGAGCTCATACACGATTGTATTAATAAGTTCGTCTCGTCTTAAGAATAATCAGAACTCATAACACACGAAACCTGACACATGAATCTTAACATGTGTCTCAGGTGCAAAACCCCACTTCAAAACCCATAAAAAATCAATCCATTGTATATATGACGTGGTTTAAAACAGTTACAATTAGGAATATAAGTAAATATAATTCCACACTTGTTTCAAATCAATTAAAATATATGACGTCATAACCATACACCACCTACACGTGACAATGACTTATTCGTAATATGATCGCTCTTGATTTATCTGATTAATAGATATATCGCTTTTGGCTCAGTAATTTTAATATATATGAGAAGAAAGTAAACAGCTATGGTTTGCGTACAATTTATCTTCGGGGCGTATGTATAATTATCGACTTTATGCACATTAAAATTAAAGTGACTTATCTGTGGAACTGGCTGGATCTTTTTTGTAATATCATACAATAATAAAAAAAATTACTGCTTCTAAATTTGAATAATTTAATTAAAAACCAATTTCAGATTATATATTCATAAAACGCTCTGTAATACCGTAATTATTACATCACTTACCGATCATCATAGAGGCGTGTGATCATGAATCACATACCATAAGCTTAGGATTAATACACTATCTCAAATATATACCTAATACGTCAGATTATTTTTTCCACGCGTGCAGCTATTTTCTTATTCGCAAATAAATTAGAATTCGAGATTCGTTCGAATTTTAAATTCTGCAAAATTTCAAATATTCGATATTAAAAAATAGATTATGCTTTTTCAAAATTAATTGCTACTATCTGTAGTCAAACATATAGGATAAAAAATAACAACAACAGCCTGTAAATTTCGCCCTGCTGGGCTAAGGCCTCCTTTGAGAAGGTTTTAAATATACTCCACCACGCTGTTCCAATGCGGGTTGATGGAATAAAAAATAAACTGAAGTTTAATTAAGGCAAACCATAAATTTATTTTAAGTTTCTAGAATATTAAAATTTTCAAGTTTTTAAACCAATATTATTACTTTTAAAGCAATATTTAACATACATTATTAATTTAATGTTATATTCGTTTCATTTTAACGATTTCATTGAATTACTAAAGTGGTTTAATAATAAATTAGTCATAAAAAATATAATAAATTTAACGATACCGTGTTTTTCCGAGATATTTTGTATAATTTTACAATCGAAGGGTTTTGACACCAAATAAAAGCAACTTTGCTTTACTATATATACTTGACTTTATATGCTTGAACCTGATCGATACATAATATAGTACAAAATTGCGTAATCAAAACTCTTCATATACGAATAAAAATTAATATTTCTAATCAACTTATAAAGCTGCTAATTTATAAAACATTTTGTTATTTAAAATGGAGGTTTTGCATTTCAATTCCTTCTTTTTTATTTTACACAAAAGAGATAGATATAGCACAACCCATATGATAGAGCGAGATAAAACATCCAAATTAAACGGCATGGCGTTTTATCAAACACTTTGATAGACGCCAACTAATTGTAAGTTCGTGCAATAAAACTATTACAATATGCATTTGTTAGCAAAGGTAATAATAAAATTATTTCTGCAAAGATAATTAACGCCTACTTCCTACGTTTAACTACTATTCATGGTCACTGTTACCTTTAAACTTGGTTTAGTAATCCGTATAAGAACAAATTGTCTTCCCTCAAATTCTTTATTTAGGTTGCTACGATCCTATATTAATTATAAACTTACATAAATATATTCATTAAGACTTTTTAAAGGGTGAATTCAGTGCCAAATGTCATTTATTATTATGTCATCTGAAATCTAATATGGCGGATGACAGTTGTCATTTTTAAAATGTAAAATGACAATGATCGTATTTTTAAGTTTCAATCCATTTTTGAAAGTTTCCGTGTCATTATTTAATTATAGTACGACACAACATAAATGTAGCATCGTCAATTTAAATAAAACCGATTACTGCCGTTACAAAAAATAAAAATAGGACCGTATCGCGCCATTCGTCGCTATAGATTCTCGCGTCAGTCGCGACGTGTCAAATTGACGAATATATTCGACCATATGATATCACAAGTTATTCCATTTGTGTGAAGATCATATTCACATAAGAAATAAATAATGATAATTTGGGATAGCTTTTTCAATTCTAATGTGACCAGTTATATTTTGCCGATGCTACATCTAAGTTGTGTCGTACTATAAATTTAAATTAAATTATTAGAACTGTTTCAGTCGTACGAGGTATTTTCTTGAACTATTTGCATTATTAATCTATAAGACAGGACAAAGAGCTATGAATTATCTATACAATATAATAATAGTAAAAAAATCGTTAAAGTGTGTCCGTTAACAATGAAATGAATTATTTAAAATCCAACCATTTGTATTGATTAAATTCTTAAGAAAATATATTTAATGATTAACATAAATTACAAGTAATTTGTAATGAATTTTAAAATCATTTGTTCTGCTTTACAGTTTGGTAATCGCGTTTAATTTTTTTTTCACGACATTTCTTACACGTGCCAAATATAACAACGAAAACTTTTAAATAATTTTAAAAGCCAATTTAACATTTAACACCATGAAATTAGGTTTATTTTAGATTAAAACGTCAGTATGAAAGTCTTTTGAGGATGAAACTTAATGATTCCATATATTAAATTTATTTTGTGTTACCTGTTAAAAAATATCAGCTAATATTTTTGTATATATATTTTTTTATAACCTAACTTTTAACACGAAATAATCGATTTACTGTACAGCTCTTATGAACAATACGTAACCTTTACCGGAAGGCCACATTTAACTCGTTACGGTTTTTTTTTATTTTTATACATCAGTTAATTGAAAGGAGATTGTATATCAATCAAAATACAAGTTTTTCTATAAATAATAAAATGTTATTGTTCTTAATTAAGTTTTCCATCATTCGCATTTTAATTAAACAAATTAAGTTAACCATAAATAAGTGATAATTAATACTATTAATGTATTATTTATCATAACAACTTACTTTAAAATTTTAATATTATTAGCTAAAGTTTTTTTTTTATAATGTACTAAGGTACTTGTAAAATGAGTCGCACGTTTTCAAACCTTTTTTTTATTCATATTCATTCAGGTAACAAATGCTAGCACCGGGTTAAGTCGTGCTAAGGCAAGTCAAGATCAAATCGTCTAATACGTTTCCGTCGTTTTCATATGTAAATCGAGATATACAAATTTCAAAAATGTCTGGTTCCGATAACCTTTGCGAAATAATAAATATGTAATGGCGCGTCGGATTGGCATGAGGATGTTTGCTTGTTCCGTTCACAAGATACTTCATAATATTAAAAACAGATATTTATAATGAGATACTATACATTGATGAGCAGAGATGGCCCAGTGGTTAGAACGCGTGCATCTTAACCGATGATTGCGGGTTCAAACCCAGGCAAGCACCGCTGATTCATGTGCTTAATTTGTCTTTATAATTCATCTCGTGCTCAGCGGTGAAGGAAAACATCGTGAGGAAACCTGCATGTGACAAATTTCATAGAAATTCTACCACATGTGTATTCCACCAACCCGCATTGGAACAGCGTGGTGGAATATGTTCCAAACCTTCCCCTTAAAAAAAAAAAAGGGAGAGGAGGCCTTTAGCCCAGCAGTGGGAATTTACAGGCTGCTACTTTTACTTTTTTACTATACATTATGACGTTTTCCGGTTTTCTAACCTCAAAGCATGTCATTAACGAAATATCCAGTTAAATATATGTAGTTCTAAATTCAAAAATCATAATTGTTATATGATATTATTATTCTATTGTAAGAAACGTTACCACAGATTTAAATAACTAATGTATTATCAGTTGTCTATGGTATTATATTAGACTGTATAATTTATTGTTTAGACTTATGATCAAATAAACTATAGACTGGGAATAGACAATATTGGTGAAAATAATTCAAATTTGGAACACTCTGTTATAATTCTTTCAAATTACAAACATAAAAATCAGTTCTGGCTTGTAATGCCACAATACTGATTCGTAGACGAAAATTTAATGTAATTTAAATAAATCGACAGTTCTAACCATAAAATTTGTTCTCATTACAATGTTTTAAATAAACAATAGGAAGTAAATTTTATTCAAATCAGTGAAAATATCAGTGAAATTAAATATTTAAATGTGAGAATGAAGGTGATTGAACTTTATCGATACGATTTTTTACGTAAAAAAATGGAAACTTTTTTTCATTCACAACATTCGTTTATATTTATTTAATACAAGGACTTAGGATTTCGGTTATTAATAGTTTAGGTATATATGGAGTTTTTTATTGTAATTTGAATTTTATTTTTATAATAATATGACTCACTTTGTCAATTATAACATGTTAAAAAAAATGCCACGCTGCAATGCACATACAGTTTTGTAGTATTAAAAAAATATTTTAAAAAAGGAATTGTTACTTAAAAAAATTTGTATAACATTCCATAACAAAAGTATTTATTCAACAAATCGAATTACGTTCTACTTTTTTTTTAATTTGCGTATAAAAAAAGGCTTGATTTGATTGCCAAAGAAATGCTTTCTTAGCGAGGTATGCGGCTCGAAAGCGGCGCTCAGCTTGTTACTACCAACATGTCATTCATCAATGTACTTTTACCGGATCTATGCAGACATATAGATACATACATAAAAACCAATACTATATTTAAAAAAAAACGAGATATCAGAACTTTTTTGTCATAACATTTGTCAATCGTTTTGAAATTAAAACGACATAATTTCGTTTTAGAACTGAATACTTTATAACTATTTGTTACCAAGTGTCCCATGTGGCGTAACGTTACATTCGAAGATAACATCAAAGAACGAGCAACCTTGTAATATTAAACCATTGTTAAATAGATATACGCACATTCTAAAACAAATGAGCATTTCTTCATGTACAAATTACTATTATTATATTAATTAATAAAACAAGGTGCTTTAAAATATTTGAAATATTTATTTCAAATTTCGAATGCTTGTTAAATTAAAAAAATATAGATAATTTGGTTGCCAGAAGTTTAATTAAATACAATTGAATACAGTTTATATAATTCAAATAAGATCGGATAGATCGATTTTGTCAATGATCGTCCGCGCCCACAATGTTTAGATGAGTCATCGGCGGTTGGGCACATAGATTATAAATATCTTATGGCCGCTGTGTGGCAAAAATCCTACACATTAATTTTAATATAAACGTTGAGAAAGCTGATATTTTGCAGGTATTAATTTTATTATTTTTTATTACGTTATAAATATTTGAGTAATTTATGTATTCCTTCTACCTTTTATGTCGCCCTAGTACTTGCTTTTTTCAACCACATAATTGTTGAAGGTCAATGTTGCCTAAATTAAATATATTTAGTAAGAAATTTCCTGGTTTATTTTTATATTCCAATATTAATCAAACCATTCATTATGTACGAAATGTATATTGTATTTTTAATACTTCTTAATGCTGAATGGAATGAGAACATTTGTCATAAACGTTTCTTTTCTTATTTAAAAAAAATATAAAGTGTGAAAACGAATTGTTTAATATTATTTGTATCGTACTAAGTTTCATTTAATTCGTGATGGTATGTCGTCGGTATTTTTATTTCATTAGAAGACATTCAGCCTGTCAATCATCATTTAGATTGTTTTAAAGTCTTTATTTCTTTTTGTTGGCCGTCTTCGCATTAAACGAAAAAAAAAAATTATAAGGAATAAACTGTCATTAAACACGACGGCCATGATTACGCCTTCTAATACTTATTTGAATTTTAGATTAGTTTTTCTAGTGTATTTTAATTAACAATACATTTTATATAAAAAAGTAATGAATTTATATAATTTATTGTAATGAAATGTCGTTTTGAAACATTTTTTTTTCCATGAACTTGACTTTTTATGTTATTCGACATTAGTAATTCAATAAGTAGTACAATTGTATTTAAAAATTGTATTAATGAAACGTAATGTAACTATGAATTCCTTCCAAATAGACGATAATGTTTCAAGTGGTCTTTAACCCGCGATATCATAGTTCTTGACATAGTTAAATAATTAATACGAGCCGACTGTATCTGCTCAGTGTCTTTGTCAAGGAGTTATGAATTTAATACCATCGGACTTTGTTATAGTTTATTTCCAAAAAAAAATATGCGTGTGACGAAATTAATCTATCATTCCTTTTTTAAATGTTCTTCAAATTACCATTTAATATCTGTATGGAATTAATTATTGCTTTTTAATCTGTCGACCTAATTTTGGCGCGACCTCAACTTGCAAACTTGGAATGGAAAATTTTAAACCTAACGATCGCATACGAATCTACGTCTACAATGTCTGACTTTCTCCATGCCATATAGGAAGCTAAGTTTAATCGATTAAATATAATAAAACACGTCATTTTTGAAATTTGAAATCGATTCGAATCAATTCGAATTGACACAAGTAAGACTAATTTTCTTTTCCTGGAACTGACCATGAATTCGAATGATGACATTTTAGAATGTAATCAATACCTTGAATTCTTATCGATATTCCGTTAAAACAATATCGATTTTTCTATTCTAGGACGAATAAGAATGTCAATATTGTTATTCGATTAATTTCAAATTAAGATTATTCGTCATTAGTCAACACAAGATAAAGTAATGAGGGTTTACTAATCGCTTTGTATATAAGCGATCACTTTGTTATAATGGAAAAAACGAACATGAGTTCCTAACTATACCAATGAAAAAAAAGTACGTCAAATTATTTTGAATATCCTAAATTGAAGTGATAATCTAATTGCTTAAAACGGAAGACATTACTACACATACATATATTAAAAACGAGTTTTGGTAATTTTTTTAAGAACGTTCGTTTTTATTTCATCGATACATAATTCGAATAAAAAAATTACCACTCTAAATTCATTTACGTTATTTGTATTCTATCTTGAAAAAAATCGAAACTGTTACATTTTTAAAATTGATAACTTTTTTCGTCTCGATTGGTTTGCATATAAAAACGAGGACTATAAATCTGGTATAATGTCTAAAAAGATATAATTTTATTGTTTGTTCATAAGCCTTAAAGCTTTACATAAACATTGACTGGATTAAGCCCAGGCGACATGTCGCCATGTCAGACCATCGTTGATCCTACGATTACCCATTTCCATTATAATGAACGCACTCTTAATATCTTGTAATATTCCACTTCTTGACAAAGACATCATCATAATCAAACTAATGTAGAAAACCCTTAACATACAAATAGCTTTAGTTCAGACTGAAGAAACTTAGCATATAAAACGCATACTTTATAATAAAATAATATTTTTCGTGTAAGAATTAAAATTTTCCAAACTATCAAAATATCAATTCTAATTTCAAATTTAGTTTAAAAAGTCTATTTAAAATACATATCTAGAAATGCCTGATGTATCTCATTCGTATAATAAATCACAGGCAGGTTTTCCTCCACATTTGCCAGAACCAGAAGCTAGATAAGATAATTTATTACAGTTACGAGCATTGATCAACTCGAAGCACATTCTTATGCGCACTGACGTGATCATTCTCTAATTATGAAATTAAACATAACGTAACACAATTAGTACGAATACTGTCTTTAGCAATAGAATAGAACTTGTAACTATTGCTTTTAATTAAAACAATAAACACATCGGTTCTACGAGAAGGTAGATGACGGCATTTACGCAAACTTAAGTAACCCTACAACAACAGCCTGTAAATTGCCCACTGCTGGGCTAAGGCTTCCTTTCCCTTTGAGGAGAAGGTTAGGAACACATTCCAGCACTCTGTTCCAATGCGGGTTGGTGGAATGCACATGTATCTGAATTTCTATGAAATTAAACACATGCATGGTTTCCTCACGATGGTTTATAAACACAAAGTAAGCACATGAATATTCAGTGGATTTGAACCCGCGATTAACGTTTAAGATGCACGCGCTCTAACCACTGGGTCATCTCTTCTAAAATTTAATTGTTGTAATATCATAACGAAATTATTACATTTAATTACAATATTGAATCTATATACACACTGAGGAAATCATTAATGAAACAGCTCGGAATGATATAAACATGTCTTTCAAAGTGTGAAACATTTTAAAATATCATCATGAACCATTTTATAATGATATCCCGTTCGAATAAAACGTTTAACACAATTACGAATAAATAATTATAACGTTAATCTAATCTTGCCAACGTTATGTTTAGAGTATTTATTTAATTTGGTTCAACTGCTTTCGTTGCTTGAACGAACGGAAGTTTAAAAATCTACCCACGAGGAACCATTCCATCAGAAGCAATTACCGTGGAACTCCTATTGGCGGATACAATGATTCATCCGATAAACGCAATACGAAGTGTAACATTAAAATAAACAAATAATCGAAAGTTCAAAGACCGTTGACATAGAAAGCAAAAGCGCCTCTTGTATATCTGTTTATTATATGATAATATTATTATGTCACGAGGTACGCTCCGTAATCACTTGGGAGAAGACCTACTAAACTCATAAACAATTATTTCATAATTTCTTTTTTTTAATTAAATATGTACAACTTTTTTATTTGTACCACAGGGTAAAGGCCTCTTCTGAGTTATTTTCCACGCTGATATAGTACACTCAAGATCATTACGTCTCGTCTTAGTCTGAGTAGTGAGTGATAAAGTATTCAATCGCATTAGACTATGTCAATAATAAAATAATAATAGTCACATTCATGTCACAGTTCAAGTAAAAATGTTCTGTTTTTTTTTAATTTACGAAGTAGTTAAAAAGGTTTTAGTGGTAACGACGTTAACACTAATTTAAGGCCGATAACAAAGACGATTCAACGATGTCAATAATTGAAGGCATGTTTTGTCATTGGGCATTTTTTTTCTTAATAAAGTTTTCCTTTATTTTCAGCCAGCTTCAAGTGAGCGGAGTAATGTTTCGTCGATTGCTAACGAGTTTTATTTAACAATTTGTAATTGAGTGTCGAGATTCCGTTATCTGGGACACCGGTCTCGTCTCCTGTGATCTTTCGATTACATTTCACCGCAACTATAAATTTATCTTGCAAAATGTAGACTCAGTATATCTCTTTAATCAATCGCAGATAGTTTAAATTATATAATTGATTTAAATACGGTTTGAACTGTTTGATGTTGCAAAGGAGAAACAAAAAAAGTTCCTCGAAATTCATCCACGAAATTGGACCTTGAGATATATTTCTCTGAAATTGAAACATTTTGGAGCTAATTGTAAGTGTTTTTACTATTACATTTGAGCCCTTTGTTAATCTTATCTATAGCATTATGACGTACTTTTTTTAATCATAGATTATCAATAATCCCTATTTGGAAGGCAACATGGTATACGGTTATTATGCCCAATAAAAAAGTAACAATATAAATAATACCTTTTTACATAAACTTTTAAGTAGAAGTCATTAACAAAACAAAGGATCATTAATCTTTCAAGGATAATAAACTATAACTCCTATTGAGTACAACGAAATAAGAGTTTATGTGAATTACCTTGCTTAACAGTTACATTAGCCGAAAGGTTTTTATTGAGTGTCTTTGAATGGGAAACGGACGATGCGGCGTGACCTTCTTGATTCTGACGAAACGAGTAGAACGGCTTAGTAATTTTTTAACTTAACAACTCTTCTAAAATTGTCTAACTTGATCCAAGAGTATATAAATACTAAGTAACAAAAGTATGTAAAAAGAAACACAAGGAGACCAGGTAGATGGACGGACCGACACTAATGATCTAATAATAATATGGGGTTTGGCTGAAGCCCAACTTGTATAGAATATGCCGAGAGAAAAATTTCGAATCGAGCTTATAGGTTTCGAAGTTTGTTTTGTTATTAGTTCTTTGTTTGACAGAACGTTTATCCTTACTTACGGAATGTGGTTTCTCTGCCTTTTTTGCTATTATGTTAGAACACGACAACTATTTATCTACATCAACATATACATTACTATGTTCTAAATGTGTTTGTATTTAAAAAGTCATGTTTTTATTAAGTTTAGTATATCCGTTTGAGCAGATCATCGGCAATCCACTCTCTCTTATTAGATACGGATTTCTGTATTGCCATCTACGTGGACCTATTACATATCGTTTAATCTATATCATTATCTTTGCATTAAAATTTAGTAACTTGTCCACCTTGATAGAGATGACTATATTCAATGAGCATCCTTATAAATTCAGTATACTAATAAATTTGAACAAAGTTTAGTGAAACTTACCGATTTGATATAGTCCTCAGTCCGGGTCGTCTACAGAATACCAAGAGGGCCAACGAATTGCCCGCAGTCGATACCAAAAACAGAGCAAGGAGCACAATCTCCTCGACAAGCCGGTCTTTTGCTTCCATCCCCTCTGACTTCAACGCTCGTCCAGGAGACAAGAAAGCCGACTGTTCCATACAAATATCATCACTAACACAAATAGCACTTGCACGCAATCTAACACTTAGTCCGTCCGCAACTGCTGTAAAGTTGCGCTAAGTTTAGAGAACACGCTGGTCGAAGCGGCCGCGTCTTTCTCGTTTCACTGTCAGTTGACAACTGGTTACTGGAGTGCGGAGTGGCGAGTCGTCGGGCCGAACGACTCGGAAACGCGTGGCATCCCCACTCCGTGGAGTTTACTTGAACCGATCGCGCGCACACGGGCGCAAGCTTTGTCGTGCCATTCAGAATTCCGTTAAGATTTAAACTTGGAATTGGAACACGGTTATACACATAAATTTTACTCCCGCTAACAAATTTTGTATCTGTTATTCTTTGGACTACACAGATAAATAAACGTATTACATAACTTTAGCTAAATTATTATAACTATAATTAGATGGGTTGTATTCTAAACAATTATGTTCCAATTTCAATGATATGCATAAATTTTAAAATTATTGTCGTATTTATGAATAATTAGCTTTTTCCAGAAATCTATCACTCGCCAACTGAAAGGTAAGAATCGTTTAGGGAAATTGGCTTTGACCCAGAAATTATCATGTTTCGGTCGTTTACATTTATGACGATACAGAGATGATATATTACGGACTTTGTGCCAAATACATACAAAAATAGACATTAAGCTCTCGCAAAGTGCTAAGTACTTTCCTGTACTTAACTTTTTAAGCTTTGGACGATTTTTTATCAGAAAATTTAATCGGTATTCGAATTTGGGGTTGCCATATACGATTTTTGTTTCAAAAACAATTACGAATATTTTAGAATATACTGGATATTTTATCATTGTAATGTCAATAGCGAATATGTCTCAATAGGATAATCTATATAAATAAAGCGAGGAAAAGTCTAGCTATTCTGTATAAGCAAACTCAGCGTGACCCTGAAATGACATGTGACATAATATCTAATTATCATTATCATTACATAGTGTAAAACAAATTCGCTTACTCTGTCTGTCCCTATGTATGCTTCACATCACATCACATCATCAGCCCATTTTTGTCCACAGCTGGACATAGGCCTTTCCAAGCGCACGCCACTGTGGTCTTTCTCCGGCTACTCGCATCCAGCTCCTGCCTGCCGCCTTACGTATATTGTCACTCTACCGTGCCTGAGGACGTCCTACACTACGTTTGCCGAGACGTGGTCTCCACTCTAGAACACGTTTTCCCCAACAGTTGTCGGTTCTACGACAAATAGGACCAGCCCACTGCCACTTCAGCTTACTAATCCGGTGGGCTATGTCGATGACTTTGGTTCTTTGACGAATCACCTCATGTGATATGTATAATGTATATGTATGCTTAGATCTTACAAATTACGCGTGTGGTTTTTTTAATGGATAGAGTAATTCGAGAGGAACGTTTTTGTATAAAATACATGGACAACAGAAAAGAAACAAGAAAAAATCTATAGCATACTTAATATCCACATAGCACCCGTGTGAAGCCAGGGCGGGTGGCTAGTTATATTTATAAAGATATCGAAGTATTGCGTCATTGTAGGTCAGGTTTTACTATTGCAAGAGGAATAGACGACTATCGGACAAAGGACTGTTCGTCACGAACTAAATCCCATTACGTACAAGGAAGACTACTCGATCATCATTCGCTTGCCCTTGGACCAATTATTGGGGTGTCTCGTTGCTTACGTACAAGGCTGTAGTATTCAAGGACATGGGTTCTTGATAAACCTTGGTTCAGATTGGGACAAATGTTTTCGGGTTGTTCTATCGAAATCTCCTCAGGAATGTTTTATAGTGATTAATCTCCCTTGCTTTTGAAAGTAACGAAAGCAGCTAAACATTTTCCTGTCACATGGATTCAATTAATCAATCAAAATAAACTTCATTGAAGTAAGCTTGTACAAGCACTTTTGAATCGTAATTTTACAATCAAGTGAAGCTACTACCGCTACGTTCGGACAGTAGATTCTACCGAGAGGAAACGGCAAGAAACTCAGTAGATACTCTTTTTCAATGCCCTATTGTGGAAGTAAGGGAATAAAGAGTTGAATTGTGTTTGCAGTTACATTTGTATTCTGTATCAGGTTCAGGCCGCTAGACTTCTTTGGGAATGGCATCGCTGGCGGAAATCTACCAGGAAGACATCAATCATTGTCACCATCTAATCCCTCCGCTAATCATCATATTCCTTACACAGTTTATCCAATTTTTTATCAATATTTCTCTTATTCAATCTAAATATACGTAACAATAAAAAGGAAAGCTATTAATATACGGACGCCAAGTTAATAACAATACATTGCATTAAACTTGTACTTAAGGCATACATTGTTTAGAATTAAATTACAAATGTGTATTTATTTTATAGTAGTTCTCGCCCGCGACTTCGTCCGCTTTTAAGGAAGATTGTCTTTCGTTTTAGTTGTAAAAAAAAGTAGCCTATGCCTCCCAATAATTTAAAGCTTGCTCTATAACAAATTTAATCAAATTAGGACCCGAATTTAAGCCAAGAAACAGAAATAGACAGACCTTGCATTTATAAGATTATGTAAAAAACATAGATTAAGAAATCCAAAATATATTTGCCGTCTTAATTATAACTATTACAAATATTTGGAAAACGTACGGTGAAACTTGGATAAGTTTAATGAAAAATTACAAAATCATTCAATCAAGCATTTTAAATATGTTATAACCTTATTAAGTCAAAACAAACACAATGTAATACTTGTAATTTAATTATTATAAGCCACTACACAGTAATTAGTGGGACCTTCGTAACACACGTTTTCGTTCAAACAGTGTCACGACTCATTTCAGTTCTACGTTGTTAATTAGCACAATTAAATTTGGCTTGAAAAGATAAATATGACAGATACCAGCGCACATAGATATTAGTGCCATATGAGATAACCATCATTTCGTACACCCCAAAATCATCAATGCCTTGTGTATGTAATTGTACTGGAATAATCAAAATCAAAATATATTTAAGTACATTTTTACAAGCGCTTTTGATCCGTCAGTTAAGAAACTATATTAAGTAAAGCTACCACCGATTCGGAATGCAGATTCTATTTTAGAAGAACCGGAAAGAAACTTAGAAGTTCCTCTTTTTCAAAATTTAAAAATACAAAGTACATATACATGTACATATACAAAGTCTATATATATTCTGCCTGGGATTCAAACAGTATTAGCTCCACACCTTTAATGAGATGCCTCATTATAAATACTGAAATCATAGGTAACTACAAAGGTGATTGCCCAATTTGAAACCACAATCTTCACCTACCCAGTGGACCAACTCAGCCATTAATTACGCTAGATCTGATATATTACTGTCAACGCTCACTATTATTGTTGTCAGATCGCCAAATGTTCTAGAAATTTCCGCAATTTAATGACAGGCTTAAAATATTTTTCCCAAGATGAGAAACTGTCGACCGTTATTATATTAGTTCAGATAAGATAGTGTCCAGTCATACCGTGTTTCTGAGTCAACTAATCTAGCCTTTACGTCTACGTGGAAAAGATATCCATAATATAAGATTTTAGGTCAAATAATAATTTAGTATAATAATGAAATATAAGTTTTTCAATACAAGATTTAATTTCAATATGGCTATATTGAGATGTAGTGTGACGTCACATAGGCTATATACTGGAATATATCCATCATACAGTCTTCCATTTATATTTTTATTTGCCATACTGTGTGACATAGTTTAGAGATATGCGTAGTTTTCTAAAATCATTACACTCTTTTGATTTTCGCCGCAAGCTAGTAGAAAATCTAAAATAATCTATAATTGGACTCCCACTGATGGACTAAGATTTTAAGGAAAAAGTTTCGAACATATTCCACGATCATGGAATATAATGTGGTAAATTTTTATCCCACACCTAGATGATCTATCACGATGGTTACTACACCATCGATAATTTAACGCAATGTGAAAATAAAATTCAAAATATTATTTAAGTAAACTTATTAGATCAGGAATATATCGAAAAGTACAATATATTTATATATATACTGCCTATAAATAAATAAATACGTCTACGCTTTTTTATCTTTAATATAGTCTTGTAATATAACTTATTTATTCTTTTTTTGAGCTTTAATTTTTTTTCATCGTATCATTTCATTTTCAAGCCTGTTACGGTCTCTTCCGCTTGTTAAGTTAATTTAAGCTCAGTAGATAGCGATAGTTAAGTATGTATATAAATGTTAATCTTAAAAGACAAATGGACTCGTAAGTATCTTATAAAGAGCTTAAAACCTTACATATGGCATATCTTGCAATGACATTAGCTGATAAAGGAACTTAGAAAATGCAAATATATAAAGACTTCCCTATCTCTTATTAATACCGTATAAAACACTATCACTTAATTATTAAGTTAATAATTTTCAGCTCTTTTTTCTACAATCGGTAGGCTGTTCCCCAGTCCAGATATCGGCGTTGTTTGAAACATTCACCATTCCTTCCATCAATGTGCAACCAAACTGCTAATATTTGATATTTCCTATACCTACCATTACCATTACCACCATATACCATTCAATTCAACAGGTTTGGGAACGTAATTAAGGAAGTATACTAACGAAGAATATTGTAAATATAGCGAAAATATGCATAAACACTAGATTTTAGATAAAACATAGAATGACTACTGAAGGGCTGCATATAAAAAATATATATGTAGATGCATTTAATCTGTGCTCACATATAATGTTATCAAGAAGATCGCTTCTAGAGTTAATATATTTATGTTCAATCCTTATAAGCGTATATCTAAACGGGTGTTGAACCCACGACGACCATCAGCGACGATCGGTGAACGCTTACAGACATTTTGTTCAAACTAAAAATAGCGATGAATATCGTGAAAAACCATATAAATATTTAAACTTCGAATTGGCTATTCGTTTGTTTTGATGACGTTTTCTTTTTTTTTTGGTGACACAGGTCGTATCGAATCTAGATGGCCAGTGATTACAACGCGAGCGTCTTAACCGATGATTGCGGGTTCATGTGCTTGATTTGTGTTTATAATTCATCTCGTAGGTGAAGGAAACATCGTGAGGAAACCTGCATGTGCCTAATTTCATTGGCATTGGTACAGCGTGGTGGAATATGTTCCAATCCATCTCCTTAATAGAAGAGCAGGCCTTAGCCCAGGAGTAAGAAATGTACAGGCTGTTCTGGTTGATCGTATCGACTCTGCCATATAACAATCGAATTTATTCAATCAGTACAATTGAACGTATTTGATTTTATAAATAGATGCGTCTTGCACAATCGTTATACAAATATTAGAATCCTCAACCGATAATAACAAACATGAAATCTAAAAAGTATCGAAATAACATTATTTTGTAATACGTCTAAAAATACACGAACAAAAGACGTTACGATGAGTAACAATTCGTGTGTTCTACGAAGTATTGAAGTGTGCGTCTACTTCGTGTATGACAGATAATAGGATTAACACAGCAACAATTGGATTATAAAACTAGGTGTCATACATTTCCCTAACGCTTCTAAATGTGATGACTAGATGGAAAGTTAATAAATTATTTTTAACTTGTATTTAATATTATAATCATATTTCTCGTTTTTAAAATTGGAATAAAATAAAACATAATATAAGTTAGTAAATATGCCACTACTAGTCTTTTTTTTATACACGTATATTACTATACAAATAGACGAAATACTCGTTTCTTAAATAAAAGTCCACAAGTAATATCTCTAACTTTACTCATTCATTTAGTATATTACAACTTGAAATATATGTTAAAAAGCGTTTAGTAAATACACGTTGACTTTCAGAGAGGTTATATTATATATGTAAATGTAATTGTATTTGATTAATAGAACTTTGTATTTCAGACGTTGGAAAAGAGTAACTACTGAATTTCTTGCTGGTTCTTCTCGGTAAAATTTACATTCTGAACCGATTATAAATTTACGTTAAATACAATTCTGAAAAATTACGATTCAAAAGTACTCAAAAATATGTTTATTTACATATTTGCAAACTTATACGAATCTCCCAGGAATACAGACACTCTCGTCCTTACTTCCTAAAGTTCATTCGAATATTTTAATAAAAAAAGTTATGAAATAAAAAGTAAAAAGTATTTATTCTTTTAATAAGCTTATCTAACAGTTGACATGTACATTTATTATGAACTAATCCAGTCGTTGAGAAAATACGTTCCTGATACGTTTGTAACATTTGAAACTTGAAGAAGCAGAGATAGCTAAGCTCATGTTATTTAAGCCCTTAAAATTTCCCACTGTTAAACATAATTTATCTTCGGACCTTCGGTTAGAAAGTTATATGTTCTCCAAACAACATGAAAAAAATGTTTTTGTTTTTTTTTTTAATTTATTTATGGACGACGTTGAAGTAACAGTAGTAACAATAACGTTAATACTGTTACTGTGTGTTAGAAAAAAAAAATGTCTTCAATGTCATAATTTTGAGCTAAACATAATTTTGAATGCATGCGTCTAATTTAATTTAAATTCTGCCACATTTGTATTCCACCAACCCGCATTAGAACAGCATGATGGAACATGTTCCAAACAGGAAAGAAGGGGGGAATGCCTTTGCCTAGCAGTGGGTAATTTACAGACTGTTGTTGTTAATTTTGAATATAGTATTAGAAAACAATATTTTTTAATGCAAAATTCGCTGATACATGTTTATGTCAACGGTATATTTTTATACGTTTTCTCTTGTCATGACAGACGTCAGAAACACATTATCTCACCGGCCGGACTCAAGCTAAAATCCAGTACGTCTTGCAATACAATTTAATATTTTTTTTTAAACCATCATCAGATATGAAATGGTCTTCGGTATATACCAAACCTATACAACCTTTAAGTTAACCTGATGAAAGATATGAACTCACTGACCAAACAAAGGCTCATTAATTTTTATATATACCTACCGGTACGTAATAATCCGTTAAATATTTTTCTTATTAAAGATTATTTTTATAGATTTTATTATACATTTATAGATAGAGACATTTATTTCAACAAAAATTTTTTTTTTAAATAAGCAAAGATACAGCCGGGTAATAAAAAAGATCCGATTAATTGTTTGCAATAACATTAAAATGGCCGATGTAATATTTAAGAGTTTTATAGCACTCACATAGATTATAAGATATGTATTAAATTAATTACAATCCTGCAAAATTACGATTCAAAATTGCCGTTGAAAACCTTCTTGCAGATAGTCTATTTTAGTTCTGAGTGTTACCTGTGGATTAAGTATTTGATGATTTATTTTTTAATTAATGTTACTAATCTAATGTGATTAATATATACAGTTTACGTTTATACTAAAATTACACACTCAATGTTATTATTAC
Organism: Vanessa cardui; assembly: GCF_905220365.1. Classification (NCBI taxonomy): domain Eukaryota; kingdom Metazoa; phylum Arthropoda; class Insecta; order Lepidoptera; family Nymphalidae; genus Vanessa; species Vanessa cardui. Next base: position 12,575,982 of record NC_061132.1, on the reverse strand, counting down.
AATATTTTAAAAATAGAACATTAAAGTTTTTTTATTTTACTTTTGAAAGGCAGGTGTGCAATTTGGCATCGTCATAATCTTTACTAATTTTATAAATACGAACAAACTATGTATGTCTGTATGTTATGCTATCACGCCTAAACAACTAATTCAATTAAATTTGGTATAAAGCAACCTGGAACCGCAACGAAGTACTTACTTTTACTTTTAATTTACTTAATACCTAAAACCAACAACAGTTGTAAGAACTTGGCCACGGAAATGTTATTAATAGTTTCTTATAAATAACTTTTCTTTAAGTCCTTACCAACAATACTTCTATAATAATATTGTAAACAGGTAAATAATATAAAATAGATTTGTTTGTATGTAAGGGGGATAACCTAGTAATTTATTGTAGCAGAAAGCTATATTATTACTGAGTGTTTTAGGTTAAACTGAAACCAAAACCCAAACCCAAATTACATCCGTGCGAAACCGGGACCGATCACTAGTATTTTATAACATGATTGTTTCTTTAATTTGGATAGTGAAAACAGCCTTAAAAGAGTCTTCAAGTTTCGAAGCAATGAGCAAACAAACGGGCTCACAGGCGATTTGAGATATTTACACATACATTTAATATGTAATAAACTACGTACTTAATATTAGTATATACGACTTAGTCGTAGAGCTTTGTGAAAGCTCTGGGTAGATACAACCCTGAATATGTTCTACTGCACGTAGGTTAAACAGTATTTCTGTATTCCGGTTTCAAAGGTGAGTGAGCCAGTGTAACTACAAGGGACATAACAAAACTCCATAGGCTGACGCATCAGCGATGTTTTATAATATTCACAGCGCAACTATATAAAAAAAATCATTAATGTAACCTAATGTAATTCTTTACGCCCCGTTGTAACTACAAAGCAGTTACCTGCTGGGATGCCCCTTATCAATATACGGGTATTCAGACTATTCTTATAATAGTGACCCTATTCCTATATTTATAAAGTTTAAAATGCAGTGTGACCGACGATTTGTTTTCCTCAACGAATTTTATAGAACGTGTTATGTATATTTAAAATGAGTCTGTTAAAAATAAAATAGGTGACATATCAATCATGAATATAAATATAGCCTCATTTAGCCTCATGTCAATCTAAGGAGGATTTAAGAAAATCAATCAAATCTTATATTTACGTATTATATGCGATTAGCTAATAGCTCAACTATATTGCGCAATACTAACGGTTCTCGAAACATATTTAATTATTTATAATACAACACTATAACTGCTTACATCCTTTTAATTTTACTTCTATAGTTCGATAGTAAATACCACAGGCCGGTGACGGGCAGCAGCGTCACCGGTGCGAGAAGCTACGCCCTGCGATCGCCAACCCGCCTGCCCAGCGTGGCGATTATGGGCACAACCTCCACATGCAGCACACACGCAAGCCACGGCCCCCAGTTCCCGGCAGCCCCGCTATTCCTCGTCATGGTGGCGACGATGGTAACGGCGGGACGGGGGGTGCTAATGCAATGGAGGATATGTTCAAGACGCTGAACTGGAAAGGACGTGGCATTAACATCAATGGCGAATACATCTCTCACTTGAGATTCGCAGACGACATCGTCATCGTGGCAGAAACGCTGCAGGACCTACAACAAATGCTGAACGAGCTGGCTGATTCTTCTATGCGTATCGGCCTACGGATGAACTTGGATAAAACCAAGATCATGTTCAATGAACATGTTCTACTGGAACCGACTACGATACACGGTACCGTCCTCGAAGTTGTTCAAAAATATGTCTACCTCGGGCAGACTCTGCGATTAGGTAGAAACAACCTTGAGGACGAGGTGAATAGAAGAATTCAGCTGGGTTGGGCAGCGTTTGGGAAGTTACGTCGAATCTTAACATCGTCGATCCCACAGTGCCTTAAGACGAAAGTCTTCAATCAGTGCGTCCTACCCGTCATGACATACTGAGCCGAAACGTGGACACTCACGACAAGGCTGGTCCACCAGCTTAAAGTCGCTCAGCGTGCTATGGAAAGGGCTATGCTCGGCGTTTCTTTGAGGGATCGCATCAGAAATGAGGTGATCCGTCAAAGAACCAAAGTCATCGACACTGCTGGACATAGGCCTCTCCAAGCGCACGCCACTGTGGTCTTTCTCCAGCTACTCGTATCCAGCTCCTGCCTGCCGCCTTGCGTAAATCGTCACTCCATATATTTATTTATTTTACGTACTATACATATATTTATGTAATCTTTTTTATTATCAGATGAATCAATAGAAGTTAGATGCCACGAAAATGTGAGTGACTTAGAGATTAGTCGTATTGCGGAGGCCATAAAGATAATTCTACTAAAAAAATACATGTTACAAAAACAACGTTTTCTCTTTAATGTAAAAGATAAGATACCGCATATATGACTGCATCATTAGTCATATTCTCTGAAATATCTTACACGATTCGTATTTGATAAACTAATTTTATATATTATTTTTAGAATTGATGTTCGGAATGAATCACTGTTGATATTCCTAAACTATTCATTCGATTGTGATGAAACAATCATATAAATCAATCAATAATTTTGTTAATAGTTCTGATGCCTGGGTTAGAACCCGTATCACCGATTAAAATTGTACGCTTTCTAACTACTGGGCTATGAATGAATGAATGAATAATTGGCTCCCAAATTTTAATATGTATAGGTGTAAATAATTTTACAGTTATGTATACATTATTCAATAAAAGGTACTAAATTTAGCGTCTCTAATCTAACATTTTATGAAATCCTTGTATTAAAAAGTTTTCATTATATTCAACTTTAAATAAAATAATAATAAAAACAGCAATTACAAAAAATACCATTGCAATAACGGATAGCGTAGCAACCAGCAAGGAGGAACGTTTGACGTGAGCTGAGTTGATTAATAAGTTGTAATCAATGAGGAAGGTCGTCAACCAAAGGTGGAGGCACGATTCATGAGAAAACAGCGATCGGACAGATTCCTCTTTAACCTTCCTCGGTTCTTCAAATACAATGTACACTTGAGGCCTTCGGGTCATATTGACCCGATGGCAAAAATATGGAGTAATTGTTTTGAATTAAATACAAAATCTAATATTTAAATCTTAATATTTTTAAATCATATTTATTAAATACGAATAAAATTACATTAAACGACTATATTATACTTATATTGCTCATTATCTTGGCAAAACGAAAGGCACAAAACTTCAGAATGTTTTGGACATATTATGTATTTCTTACATTTTTTACAGATTTTTGAAGATTTTACATCTTTCGAAGATGGACATACACTGCACCTTTTCCTTTTATTAGAACTCTGAGTAGTTGAAGTATTAGTTGTCTCGGTAACATCTGACTGTATTCGTACTTCATAGTACTAATTCCCGTGAAGCATTTGTCCGAAGAAGAGTTTGCCTACGCTCGATGTGGTCATTTACCAATCCCATGCCTAATTTCTCTAGAAACTGTCTCCAGTCTGGATGGGTGTCACAGTATAATAAGAAATTATAGAAACATGAAATATCAATCATGTTATGAACTATATATACCTTCTTGTCATTCGTTTACAACTATAGGCCGATATCATTTTATCTAGAAAGTCAACAGCACCTTTTCTTGTCCATGATCATTTTTGGTTTCTTCTGCTCTGAATGATGCATTTCTATTTTTTTGTGATTTGTGCACAACAGAATTACAATTTTATTTTTTTTAGGAATGTAAGAAACGAGAACCATTTTTGAATTGAATGCAACAGTAGATGAAAACACAGGTTTAGGATAATTCTCCATTACACTAATTATTTTATCTTCAGAATTTATATCGTAGTTTAGAATTTGCGAAATCATAGAATAAGTCAAATTGTGAGCCATTTCAAACACTAGCGGAATACGTCCGATCCAAACAACAAATGAATCAAATAAAAATAATCGTCTCACGAAACTAATGTAATGTAACCGCATGCAAATGTAAACAAATATTTTTCTCAATTTACTTTCAACAATAACACATCAGTGATGATTGAGGTTTGACTAATATTTATAAATTGTAACTATATCCTTAGAATTCAACAAAGCATTATTGTTAACGAACACGGGCTTTTCTGACCCGAGGGTTTTTTTCATACTCGGGTATTATTGACCCGAGGAACCTAAGATGGAAAAAACTTATTCTAGCTAAGATAAGAGACTTTTCTATAATTTTATAGTGCTTATATAGAGTGAATACATAATTAATAATTGTCCTGAAGTCTTAATAAATTATATTAAAAATTACAACTTTTATTGCCAGTTAAACATCAGATTCGGGTCAAAATGACCCGAAGAACCGAGGAAGGTTAAAAAAGAATAATCCTTAATGAATCCTTAATTTCTAAATTTGAATATTGAAAGTTTGGAATGGTGGCAAGAATGCTAGCAGCATTTCCCCGTTGAAACCCATTTAATAGAATTTAAATCCGTTAAAACTAGTTTTATTTCAACATGTAATAAAATATTATATATATGTATTACGTTTCCGAGTAATGCTTCCTAAAAACACATTTAGTAACACTAGTGTTTTTTTTTTAAGGAAAACAGTAATGGACAATACGAATATGGCTTATTATGAGTGAATAATAGACCAAGTCAGGATAGAACCTGCTCTTTTTTGAGGTTACTCAGATACTTAGATAGCTCCCAAACATATCGTCATTAAAACCTGATGTCTGTTTTGAATTCAGTGGAAATATTTCTAAGGTGTTTGTAGCCAAAAAAAAATAACTTAGCGGGTATCGAATGTGTTGATAAAAACAACCCTATGTAGGTCTATGTCAGGAGTATCATCGAAGTTTAGTGGATGAGAATCCAACAAGAAAGATAAATCGATTTTCAATCAACTCTTTTTCAAATTGGGAACGATAACGGCATTTTTTACTGAACTTGTCTTTGATCTTGAATGTATGAAAATTTATATTTAGTTTTTCAATTTTATTGTCACTATTTTACAACTTAAACCAATCGTATCTTGCCACACGTGCTCACAACGCGCCTTCAGAACAATGTGCGTTACGGATTTCGTAAGACGTCAACGCGCGGGAAATGTTATCAATGAAAGGAATAAACAGGAAAATGTAAATACTGTAGGTACTTGTACCTTCGGTTGACTCACGATACAATAACATTCTGGCTGTTGAGTAATATTGGGAAACGGAATAAATATGATTGGCTACAATAAGTAAAGTAAATAACTAATAGCCTCTAAATGGCTTAGAGATGGGCTAAGACCTCCTCTTCGATTTGAGGAGACGCATTTGGAGCTAATCATACCATGCTAATACTGTAGGTACTTGTACCTTCAGTTGACTCACAATACAATAACATTCTGGCTGTTGAGTAATATTGGGAAACAATAAATATGATTGGCTACAATAAGTAAAGTAAATAACTAATAGCCTCTAAATGGCTTAGAGATGGGCTAAGACCTCCTCTTCGATTTGAGGAGACGCATTTGGAGCTAATCATACCATGCTGCACCAATGCAAGCTTATATGTAGCAGATTTTAATCACCACATTCAACTTTCCTTACCGTCGAACAGGAGGGGAAGTTACATCTAAATAATATAGACAATAGAAATCCGGAGGTGTTTGATCGGTTTTGAACTCTTTTTTTTATGGTATAGGTTGGCGGACGAGCATATGGACCACCTAATGGTAAGTGGTAACCATCACCCATAGACAATGGCGCTGTAAGAAATATTAACTATTCTTTACATCATCAATGTGCCATCAACCTTGGGAACTAAGATGTTATGTCCCTTGTGTCTGTAGTTACACTGGCTCACTCATCCTTCAAACCGGAACACAATAATACTGAGTACTGTTATTTGTTGGAAGAATAACTGATGAATGGGTGGTACCTACCCAGACTGAGTAGCACAATGCCCTACCACCAAGTATCACAATCATCGTTTAAAATTCGCGCTATCGAATCAATAAGTCATAACTATTTTATTTTTGTTTTTTCTTTGACTTCAGTTGGAAGATTAGTCTCAACGAAAAACCTATTTACTTTAACGGTATAATAATGTTCATCGGGAAGATTATTTCTAAATAAACATGAAAGTATTTTCGGAATCGGATGTGTAGTTTTAGAGCTTGCTACATCATACTAACAAACTTCACCAATTTAACTCAACATAGTATAGAACAAAGTCGCTTCCCGCCTCTGCACGCTTAGATCTTTCAAACTACAGAACGCATTTTAATGCGGTTTTCATCAATAAACAGAGTGATACAAGAGAAAGGTTTCTATGTATAATACTTATATGTCATAGTGGAGGAAAGCAGATAATTTCAACTGCAAACAAGCTGGAAAAACAAGCTATATTTGGTTTCAATAGAGTGATAACCATAAGGGTAAGGAGAGGATGACTTAAGAGGAATAGGATGGAGTGTGTCAGAAGAGATATGATAGACATGGATGTGAGCGTTCAGATGATGAATCATAGAGGAGAATGAAAGGAAAAGATATGTGCCGATGCTAAATAGATTGGGCACAGAGAGAGAAAAGAACAATCTTTATTCCTCAATCACGTACAAGTTTTGTAGATGTTTGTAGATATTGTTTTTCACATCCGAGATATTTATAGATATTGTATTTCATATTGACGACCTCCATGGTCGAGTGGTGTGTGCACCGGTTTTCATGGGTACGCCACTCTGAGGTCCCGGGTTCGATTCCCGGCCGAGTCGATGTAGATTACCATTAGTTTTCTATGCTGTCTTGGGTCTGGGTGTTTGTGGTACCGTCGTTACTTCTGATTTCCATAACACAAGTGCTTCAGCTACTTACATTGGGATCAGAGTAATGTATGTGATGTTGTCTCAAAAATCAAAAATTAAAAAAAAATATAGTCTTTATATATATAGTCTCTTAGTCCGTGTAAAGACAGAATGGGTAACTGGTAAAGTAATTTATTCCAGCTTACAGGTGACATATTTGAGTAAACATTTTTAGGTAAGTGATTATTGTCTATAGATATTGTCGCTGAAAGAAATTTTAATGACTTGTACCACAGAACGATCAAACAAATTCGCATCAGATTCTTTATGTATACATAAGAAATTAATAATGACATAAAAAAATTAAGTTGTATTTATATATGTAGATAGATGAGTTTATTACAACAGCAAGAGGACTACACCCAAAAAAAATATATTCACAACGGATTTGCAAAAATATTTTGAGATTTTGGCATATCACAAAAAGTAAATATATCTTTAAAATAAAAGGCCCCTTTAATTTTACGAGGTCAATAATCTACCACTACTTAACTAAGTTTGACGTACTTACATTTATATTGAATTTTCCGTAAATAAAATAACTGTTTAATTTAACTAGTACTTAATTTTATATTATGAATGAAATACTAACAAACGAAGTACGCACGCACTGTATTTATCTTTAAAATCGTGCGGACGCGATTAGTACGATACGTTTAAGTATAAAAACGTAAATATGGAATGTTACAAATATTTTAAGGAGAAATTTAATTTGATGACTGTATTGATACCTACTTGGAATATTATTTGTAACATAACTTCTTGTACTCGTTCCCAATGCTTTGTTACAAATATTATCCTTCAAAGGATAAAAGTATGTCCGGTGTTACTGTTCAAGCTAGCTTGGTCTAAAATTTCATCAAAATCGATTTACTAATTTAGCCTCGAAAGCGTAAATGACAGGTAGTTCTTTTATCATTTATAATATTAGCACAGATAATATTTATAAGTCTATTATTATCAAATTGTATTATGTATAAATAAAGCAATACTAGGAAAGTTGTTACTACTGTAGCAATTTACGAAAAGTATTCTACGAAAAGTTAAATTTGTACCGTACTCGAAAATCATGTAAATTTCGTTACTATTGAGTACCCCTTCCATACATTTCAAGAAAATAATACCGGTAAATTATATAAAATAATTCGGTTATAGAAAACTTTCATAAAGAACAGATACATTGTGACAGCAGGGAAAAAATCTACACATAAAATAAAATTGAAGAGTCTGTTTGTAATATTAATATAGCCCTTTTTTACTCAATGCATATGTATGTATACACGACAGATATACCTAAATAACAGCTTTTACAATTTTTGTCTGTCTGTCTGTTTGTTCCGGCTAATCTCAGGAACGGCAGGGCCGACTTTGACAGGACTTTCACTGGCAGATAGCTGATGTAATAAGGACTAACTTAGGCTACAACAATAATTTTTAAATTCAAACACGCACGAAGTAGTGCAGAGCTAGTTATTGATATAATCTTTTTATTCTTATTGCGTAATATGCCTTATTTATAAATATTTTATTGACATGAGATTGATATTTCCAAATAATAAAGTTAAAAATGGAAACAAATGCGGTGATGTATTAACTTTGCGAAGTTGGAAACTAGGTATTAGTTTATCTTTCCTCCTCGTTTCTGTCGAAAATAAATAATTTTCTCTTCAATGAAGTTTATGTTTGAGCCAACAGTTATTTGACAGCGAACAGGTTTGGAATCGATGATACATATGTTCTAGAAATATTCAGTTAATCTCTTGTTATCACTCAAGATTATATATTTTTCTTTTTTATCATTACTTCCGAATATTTCATTACATACGACAACAAACTAAACATAAAATACAACAAAAAATAAGTAAAATTAAAAATTTACAAAACCCCCCAAAAAAAGCTGCAAAAACTATCAAATAATATTTTAAATATTACTATTATCTTATTTTATATAATGTAAGTTCAAATATATTTTATTTTGCAATTAACACATCGAAAGAAAAGCTGAATGTTTGAATAATAATTACTAAACTGAAAACATCAACGGAAATACCTTACATCATCTGTGAATCGTTTACTTATATGATTAAATTTCACAGATAATATTAAAATATTGATAAAGATTCATAAAACAGAAAGAATGCAATAAAGACGAATGAAATGCAGTCCCAACACGCATGTACAATTAATTATATATAATAATTATTGTGTGCTGTCGAAAACTATAACTTAAACTGATAAACTGTAACGATTATTTCTTACAAACGAATACAGTGAAAGAGAGAATCTTACCATTATAAAAAAAATTGTTACAGCGTGAAATGAAACGCTCGGAAAAACATTGAATCATATAAGAAAGATTTTTAATATATGCCGTTGCAAGTTCGAAACGGAACTAGTGCACTTGATATAAAGGCTATTTTTGAATGATGCCATTTTCTTCATAGGATGTTCTAATATTAAAGTATTATTGATTTTTTTACAAAAATAATATCGGATCGAATCACACGCTAGTCGTTTATTATATGTGAATAATACTATGTTAGAAACAATTAAATGTTACTAAAGTACGTTACCAATCAATCGGGTGAATCATGTATTATATAGTATTTAAACCCGAGACGATGGTATATAGACTAAACAGGTACTATATCAAAGAATAATAAGTTAGTAATGAGTATAGTATAGAAAAGTTGTAAAAGCAAAGTTGAAATTACCTACTCATTGGTAGTACTTTGATCAAATCAAGTATTCTACCGTTAAACAACGTAATCCGTTTCGAAGGGTGAGTGAGCCAGTGTAACTACAAATACAAGGGAAATAACCTCTGAGTTCCCAAAAGCAGTGACAAATTGTAAAAAAAATAATATTTGGTGGTGGTGGATTTTCCCTTCGGTCTATAAAAAGTGTTCTTTATTATGATATATCTAATCAAGAAAGACGATATGGTTAGAAATAATCTATTACTACCGATGTATACAACCAATAGAAATAGCTCCCTATCGCACCATTCGACGCTATTCGCCGCTATAGATTCTCGGGTCAGTTCAACCCGAGAAAGCAAGTCCATGTAAATCGACGTGTCAAATTGACGAATATATATGTATTAGCTCACATCATGTGAGCTAATACATATATTCGATTATATTACAAGTTATTGCGTATGTGTAAAAATCATATAATATTGAGAATTTGGGATGGCGTACTTGATCGGATGTGATCGGGTTTGCTAATGTTACATCTAAGTTGTGTCGTACTATACTTGTGAGATAACCCGACAGAGAAGGAGAAGACATGCTGTGCCAAAACCAAGTAAAATTGGGATAAGGATATGCTGTATCTATGTATCTAATCGTCAAATCGCTAACCCTGAGTTGTTCCGTCAGGATGTTACGTGATAATCGAAGTCATATCAATCATACTTAAACCTGCGCCTCTCCATTCGAATAAACGATGTCGCAATTAACCAATAATTAATAATGAATTCGCGAAGCATCTCGCGGCGTTCCATAAAAGAAATAAATACGAATACACGGAAGATAGCTATTATCATTTGTAATAAGATTGCATATCATTAATTTCACAAGCTAGGCAATAAACAGACCGACAATTACTCACTCTTGACGGAAATTAATTTTTATCTACTTAAAGAATAAAATATTCAGGATGGAAAAAGAATGTTAAGATTAAAGTGCATAAATTTAGTGTTGAATAAGATTATCAAGGGTTAAATTTAAACCGACCTTGGTGTTGATAGTGAAAGGCTTCTTTGCGCTAAAACCGTCGGTGAAAACTACCTTTTTTGGCGTCGCGTTTTATAAATAGCCGCGTGAAGCGGATGCGCTCGTGAATCGCGTCGAGGTGAGTTTTGAAAATCAGTTTTGCACAGATTGGCTTGAGTGGTGTCAAATAGATCGCGCAAATCTTAAAACGCGCTATAAAATATCGTTCCAATTTTAAAAAAGGTTCTGATCGCTCTATACTATGTGCCTTTAATAATATATAACCTGTCTTTAGCAAAATATATTGTATAAAAAAAATAATTTAAAATTAGAACGACAGTATTGTCGATAAATGTTCTTTTTTTGTAAATAATATTTCTTGTTGGTAATCAAAGTATATGAATAAATAAATCTTCTACCGTTGCTGATTCTATGATAAGTCCTGATAACAGGAGAAAATAGAGGTATCACATTTTTGTTATTTATTAATTTTTTTACATAATACCCATTTTTTTTTTCTTTATTTAAATACCAAACGGTAATATCAATTAATGACTATTATTCCAAACGGAGTCATGAATGACAGTTGAGGTAGTAAACTAAAAAACATATTTATTTTAAATTTTAACTTACTCGATATAAATTTGGCAAAGAATCCGTAACTTGAATATGGATGTAACACAACAAAAATTACACGGCTGTTTTGCTCTAGAAAAATAGCAAGTGTGTAGTACCTACTTAGACAAGCATGCAAAGAGTTCAATACAATAGCACCAACAGCCTGTAAATTTCCCACTGCAGGGTTAAGGCCTCCTCTCCGTTTGAGGAGAAGGTTTGGAACATATTCCACGCTGTAACAATGCGGGCTGGTGAAATACACATGTGGAAGAATTTCTATGAAATTAGACACATGCAGGTTTCTTCACGATGTTTTCCTTCACCATCAAGCACGAGATGAATTATAAATACAAATTAAGCACATGAATATTCAGCGGTACTTGCCTGGGTTTGAACCCGCAATTATTGTTTAAGATGCACGGATTCTAACCACTGGGACAAATGGTAGACTATCATCTAACCAATGTAGGCTTCTGCAAGATATTTAAAAAAATCAATCACAAAAATACAGAGGTACTGAAGAACAAGCCTCGAAAAACTCTTGATATTTAATTATGATTCACGTGTTGCACCCGCTGGCCAATCAGAGTTCATTAATAATTTAATAACACACAATTGCTTGCAAGGATTTTTAAACAAATGCGTTCTCATCACGTGCTGCATCGCACGCTGCATTTCTTATAATAATAAATCCCTCATTAGCTCGCAAGTTATTCATATTTCCCAACATTCGCTCTCGGCGCGACACGTGTCCAGCTGGACACATTAGTGGGGTAACCATGTGTATGAGTCTTTTACGAAAATTCGTGTTATAGTCAATATATTTTTATATGTTAAATAAATTCAGTAATAATCATCGATATTTTATTTACCTCTTTGTTTTTTTGTTTGACACTAATTAAAATATTATGTATTTAGGAGATTCCTTTATCCATATAACTGTATAGAACAAATTAAAATAAAATCACCAAAAAGCAATTGTTGGAAAATGTTAGTATCTTCGTGCACTCGTTTGTCAAACCAAAAAGCGCGATTACTGTTTCACACTCCCGCCCCTTTTCACGAAATCACTTCCACAGACGAAAGAATAGTTTGACGAAATATGTTTCATATCAAAATATTATAAAGGCTATCCTACAGATCCAAGACAACATAGAAATCCAATTAACCCTTTTTTACATCGCCTAGGCTGGGAATCGAACCTGGGATCTCAGAGTGGCATGAAAACCGGTGTACATACTACTCGATCACGGAGGTCTTTCGAGTACACATAGAGAGTACTTTTTAAAGCACTGATAATTTGGCCAAAATCAAGTGCGATAGAGATGACTCGATAATGATAGATCGTTCTTTTTTTAAACATTTTGTTTCGAAAACTGATCACCAGAATTAGTCATCATTTGCTAATCTATTTTTATCTGTTGTCTCAATTCGCTCGCGATGTCAAACTGTCACGACTGTCAAAATAGTCAAACATTTGTCACTTGTCATGACTTCCAAGCCAATATGGTAAACCTATTAATTTCCCAACAATCACTCGTGCTCATGAATGCGACGGACACGTTTTTTCTTGCATCTCGGTAATTCGCCATTTAACATTACTTGTATACCTGCAGAATATTTTTTCCTGTATGAATTATAAAATAAGAAAATATTTACGTGCACGTTTTGTAATAAATTATATATTTTTGTATTATTTTATAAACCTTTTATCCATGCTAAATATCTTTAGCTTTGATTTTACTTAGAAAAATATAATAAGTTCAAAATAAAATATACATTGGTAGGTATTTGTTGTTAGCAGTATTAAATTGTTATTTTTAGAAGAGTATTTAAATGTACATACATAGATTCTCAATGTACTCTTAAATTATATTGAAAAGAAGTTATAAGTAACTCAGCAGTTAATATAAATATTTATTTATTCAAAATGGCATTTCAACATAGTACATATAAAACTCTAGATACGAGTTATATATAACAATAAATATACCCCTAAATAAGGATACAGTAATTACTAGAGCTATATATAATATTAGCACAGAGCTAATACTATATTAACACTCGTGATATCACTTAGACATTAATAATTTAAAGAATAAAAAGGCAGATTAATAGAATTAGATGAAAACTGTATATATGAATAACCATACAAGAAAATCGACAAACAACTAATGTGATACGAAGTCTACGAAACATATACACAATCCTTTTGTATATTGTACAGAGTCATACACCTCATAACAACTAGCCCAATCAAAAAACAATGTCATAGTTTTCGAGATATAAGGAAAGCATAAAGGAAATTTTACCTGTCTTTATGACATTTCGGCATCAGCATAACTGTCATTTGTTTGTAACTGTGTGCGTAATACAATATGTACACACAAAAGTATACCATTACAAACAAATTAGTCCCTCGATTTATATGATTAGTCAATATATATTCCATTAGATATACATAAGGTTCATTGGCACGTCACCAGTTTAATAGACGTTTACAAAAAAATTTATACGTTATAGTTAAGTAATTAATAGATCCGATAATAGGGGCACCATGTTGTAAGGTTACCGAGGACAAAAAAATGGTATTAAACTCACTTAATTAACTAGTGTAAATAATAAAGTAATAATCTCATAATGTTACACCATCGGTTACATGTCTCCCCTCTTTGGAGGAGAATATTTGGACGGTGGAGTAAACCACCGCGCTTCCCTAATGGTCCAAATATATATTCATATCAATTATATCAATGGATTGATCCAGAATATATTATCAATATTTACATGTTAACAAAGTTTGATATATAAGTGAGGGGCAAATAGGACCTCTCATGGTAAGGACTTACCACCACAGCCCTGTAAGAAATACAAAACAGTTCTCACATTAATAAGACACCATTAACCTTGAGAGCTAAGATGTTATTTGCCCGTCTCCCTACCTATATAATAAAAAATAAAACACATAGTACTAGTTCCTACGTACTTAAACCACTGCAATGGCCTACCTCAACACGGATCGTAGAGATTGTGAGATCGTGTCGATATAACGAATCCGTGGGCCCTTCTATGCTGTGCTTCGCTCATGGCTCGGTGGAGCCCTCCTCAAAGGCGAAGGTGATCTCAACGCTTTGCTATCCTCACAAGCGTTTGCACAAGGCCATCCAGGTTACCGTTTCTCTCAGGGCGGTCTGAAATAGGAAAGCCTCCACTTCCACGGCATCAAGGTCACCATCTTTTTGGGCTCCGGTTGTCAGGGCTACATTAAGATGAGCCTAGTCCATCAAAATCTCGACGAATGGTTACAGTAAACGTATCAACCTAACAATAACTTTTTGTTTTACTTGTAAATACCAAAGCCTTCCGGGTGACGCAAGGCCAGGTAAGTATAATTTGCGGACTAGATTATTCTATTTAAAAATAACTTGGAATAATTAATTTTCTATTCATACTTATTACATTGCTAACGTTTATTGAAAACTAGCTGAACTTGCGGCTTTGCCCGATTGAAATCTATAAAACTACCTATTGAACACAAACCGTTACCCCCTAATTTACCCCCTGGGAGGGTGAATTATAAAAAGTACCCTACCCCGAACCCAAATCATCTCCATAGCATCAACTAAACTGGATCAGCGGCTTAATCAAAAAGAAGTAACAGACTATTTAACATTTGTATTTAAAATATATTGTTAACATATTATATTTTATAATAAGTCCATTAGTAATTGAACTGTCATTTATAGTTGCTATAATGATTATATTATATTATACAATATTGTCCTTACGCTGCATTTCTGTGATCAGGTCAGCTATTTATAATGACTGGTGGAAGGCATATTAGAGCACGTCATAGAGTATTCTGGAGTAAATAATAAATTATATATGTATTTGAATCTCCAACAATCATACATAATTTCATTCAAAGCTCACTTGACATTAAATTAAAACTGTACGTACAGTCAGAGTAAGAAAACCTTCGTCAGTTTTCAAATTCATTCCTTTATCAAGTCTTAAACTCTTACTACCTTTTGAATCTAAACATCGAATCATTGCGACGCAATATGTCATTCGATCGGTAAAGCAAATTATCGTTCACACTGAGCACACGAAAATAGATCTTAAGGTGCTGAAACTTTTCTTACCCCGACTGTACAGTCGATTACAGGAGAACACACACTCACACAAACTTACAAATCTTTCACACATATTTAAGCAGATATGTCCTTTGATACTCTCATGTGGAGTGGCTTTCCACTCAACTGTTGCTCAGAGCTACTGCCGGTATTCTAGCTCTACATCTACACATATAATAAAATTTGAGTGTCTATTTGTAATATTAAAATAGCCTTTTTTTACTCAATGCATATGTATATACGGCATATTTTCCAAACTAACATTTTTTACGATTTTTATCGGTCTGTCTGTTTGTTCTGGCTAATCTCTGGAATGGCTGAACCGATTTCGACGGGACTTTCACTGGCAGATAACTGATATAATAGGGAGTAACTTAGGCTACAATAGTATTTCTTTTTTTGTAATTTTTTAGTAAAGTCAAACGCGTACAAGGTCGCACATATAACTAGCTATGCTAGTTATATGTAAATTTCCTTATGCAATCTTGCCTTAGTTATTTGTTCTGAATTTTGTCTTAACTAAGTAGAATAACAATTTAACAAAAATATCGTACGATTTTCGACAAAATCCTGAACAGGATCTACATTTTTAATATTTACAATATAACTAACTCGTTCTATGTTCATCCGGATGAAACAAGAATTTTATTGACTGCCGGAGACAACGCCACTTACCGCGTCCAATCTAATTATTAGTAATATGTACATAGAAAATAATGGCCTGATCGTTTGTAGTAAAAAATAAATGTATAAAGTAGATGTCATTTTCCTTCTTACTGCTTTCGCCGCGACGATTTTCACCGGAGATGAAGTTGTGTTCCTATACACTTTCTGTTCCAGCAACCTATACAACAGACTTAATCCGGGCTGTTAGGAAATATATAATTTAAAAATAAAAACACTGAATGTCTATTTATGATTTGCAGCCGAAATAACCATTAAACAACCCATTACAATATACAATATATTGCAATCGTAAAAGGATTTAAGATCAACAAACTATAGATTTTTGTATTACATGGGATGATAGCTCGACTATATTGTGGAATAACAGTTCTTGATTAATATAACTTTATTTATAATACAACGCTACTCCACTTAACCACTTATAATCATCATAATTTTGCTTCCAATCTTCCGATAGCAAATGCGGTGTCATTTTTTTCGAAAATCCATAGTAAATATCACAGGTTATTATTTAAAATATCAACCAATGATTTCGCGGCAATTCGCTCTGGGTGTTGGAATAGACCTAAGGTATTACCTATGCTGTATATAGTAACAGCCTGGAAATTTCCCACTGCTGGGTTAAGGCCTTCTCTCCCATCAAGGAGAAGGTTTGGAAAATATTCCACAACGCTGTTCGAATGCGGGTTAGTGGAATGCACATGTGGCTGAATTTCGATGAAAATAGACACATGCAGGTTTCCTCAGGATGTTTTCCTTCATAGCAAACACGAGATGAATTATAAACACAAATTAAGCACATATATATAGTGGTGCTTGCTTGGGTTTGAACCCGAAATCATCGGCCAAGATGCTCGCGTTCTAACCACTGGGACAAATAGTAGACTTTCATCTAACCAGTGCAGGCTTCTGCAATATGTTTAAAAAAAAATCAATTACACAAATTCAGAGGTACTTAAGATCAAACCTCGAAAATCTTATGATATTTAATTATGATTTACGTGTTGTACCCGCTGGCCAATCAGGATTCAATCGCGTTCTAGCCGCTGAGCCGAGATGGCCCAGTAGTTAGATCGCGTACTATGCTGTATAATACGTGTTAATAAAACCGTTAATTATTTAACTTGCACCTTAACTAATCCACAGGTCATAAACGACTAAATAAATGTTGAGAACTAGTAGTCGCCCGCGGTTTCTCTCGTGTTTTAGAGTGTTGGTTGTCATGTGCTCGGAAAAAAGTATGTCCTTTCTTGGAGTTCAAGTTTGATTCATATCAAAATTCCATCAAATTCGATTCAGCGGTTTGTTCGTGAAAGAACGACACACAGACAGTGTTAAATTCACATTTATAATATTAATATAAATTTTAATTTGAAAAAAAATAAAATGGCTTTGAGTCTCCCTTTATTTTACATGAATCCTATTCCGTATGTTACACAGTTCGAGAAATGGATTGCTCTGAAAACATACGCTCTATATAATCTTGTATATTTTTTTTATCTCATTTCACGCAGACGAAGCAGCGACAATAAGTGCTAGTCTAATCTAAATTAATGACACAGAGTGCGTCGTACTTGCGTCTATCCTGGCTTTCTATAACCATAGACTTACATATAAGTTAGAAATGTAACTGCTATACCGTCACAATTCATAAACTAAGATTAAAAGCGAAGCAGAGAAAAACATGTGCATCTTAACCGATGATTGCGGGTTCAAACCCAAGCAAGCACCACTGAATATTCATGTGCTTAATTTATGTTCATAATTCATCTCGCGCTCGGCGGAAGGAAAACGTCGTGAGGAAACCTGCACGTGTCTAATTTCATAGAAAATCTACCACATATATATTCCACCAACCCGCATTGGAGCATCGTAGTGGAATTACTTCCAAGCCTTCTCAAAAGGAAGAGGTCTCCTCTTCCTCTTAGTCCAGCAGTGGGAAATGTACGGGCTGTTGTTGATTAAAAGCGTGGCTTTGAACTTTAGTAGCCACCTCAACTAGTCTGCGTCAGTCGAGGTGTCGATTACTACTCAATATGTTTGTAATATGGATTGTCTCCGTTGTTGTACAGTTTCGTGTACATAAAACCGCAGCCACACCTGCGCCTGACCGCATACTTTAAATGTCGGTCATTGTCACGATAAATAAGCAGATGGTAACATTTCATTAGCACATATTTAAAAAAGTAATGTCTTCAAAGAGCAAGATTACAACAAAAACAGCCTCATAAATGACACCGTAATTAATTTGTAATGGTTAATAACGTCAGATTACAATTCATTTCGCGAGATTGTAAACGAATCGAATGATTGTGAACATAATGATTAAAATTTTAAGGAATTATTCTTCGGTAGATTATAATATTATAAATGTAAAAGTACCTCTGCCTTTCAGACTGTCTGTCTGTCGCTCTTTCACGACCAAACCGCTGAACCGAATTTAATAAAATTAGGTATGAAGCAAAATTGAACTGCAAGAAATGACATACGCTATTACCGTTCACTACCTTTCGGCAGCTTACAATCGCGGGGAAACGCTTTGAAACCAACGATTCACTCTGATCGGTAAACATTTAACTTATTTTTTATTTATTTATTACATATGTCACACAAGACAAGTAATAACTGATAAATATTTAGATAATAAATTACAAAGTTCGAAGATTAGTTACACCCTAATATTTGTGTACACATCAAGCAAGAATACATTAATTCACAGTTAACAAAGGCTGAAGCCATTAAAAGTAAAAATTAAAGAAAAAAAAAATCACAAGAATATTAAATTTATGGAGAAATCAGGCAATAACTATAAAAAATAGCAGATTTTTTTTTATAAATAATATTACATAACAATGTCAAATATGTTACATACTAAGTCTTAAAGATTGAATTCGTCAAACACCTTCTAAATATACGAAACTTACTCTCGAAAATGTCAATGTAGTCATTATTAGCGGCAATATCGTTGTAAGTACGACACATTCTCGCGATGGGGTTATTTTTTGTGTTACATGGGGCAAATTTGTGGTTTATTCGTAGTATCCGCCGGTGCGTCTGTGTGTTGTTGCATCTACAGGCATACCGCTACATAGCAATACACTGGACTCCAAAGAGGTCATTTGATTAGGTTTAATAATTAATTTATATTACAAATAAGATATATGTACATACTTGTTGTCACTTGCGGATTCACTCGTTTTTGGGGAGTTGGTTTATCGACAAAAAGTCCTTGATTTATTTTTGTTTTACACCAAATTAATTTTATTGGTTTTGATGTGAAAGAGCGACAATCAAACAGACAGAGTTACTTTCACATTTATAATATTAGTACCTATAGATAAAATAATGATTATATTATTAGATACTCAAGCGTACAAAGTATACGAAACTTTAGAAGTAATAATAAACATAGAAAATATATTCGATGCCATTTCTATACTATTCTCTGATCTACATGCGCCGGCGCAACTAGATTCTACGTCATTGATATAAACACGCGATTATAAATGATTGTCGTAGTTATAATTTAGCCATATCTCCTAATAAGAACACTTCTTCGCAACGTAAAGACAAGGACATTATATATTTAATTGTATTAATATATGTATATAATGCTTACGTCACACCACGCCGGGTTGTCAAGTAATTATAGAACTTGTTATTACTGTAGAATTTCCATACACTCGAGACAAGTTTGTTTGTGTAAGTAGAGCTGAGATGGCCTAGTGGTTAGAACGCGTGTGTCTTAACCGATGATTGCGGTTTCGAACCCAAGCAAGCACCACTGAATATTCATGTGTTTAATTTGTGTTTATAATTCATCTCATTTGGCGGTGAAGGAAAACATCGAGAGGAAACCTGCATGTGTCTAAATCATAGAAATTCCGCCACATGTGTGTTCCACCAACCCGCACTGGAACAGCATGGTGGAATATGTTCCGAACCTTCTCCTCAAAGAGAGAGGAGGCCTTAGTCCAGCTGCGGGAAATTTAGAGACTGTTGTTGTTGAGACATGTTTAAAAAAAGGTATAAAAATAATTCGGAATGTGTACTATATATTATATACACATTTTAATTGTACGACATCGAACTTCTGTACCCGGATATTCCGTGTCCGAACCAGAAATTAGATAATCCTATTTGCGTCCAAACTGTCATCAAATCAAATCAAATCAAAATACACTTTATTCAAGTAGGCTTTTACAAGCGCTTTTGAATCGTCATTTAACAAGCGAAGTTTGAAGTGAAGCTACCACCCGCTTTGGAAAGTAGGTTCTACCGAGAAGAACCGACAAGAAACACAATAGTTACTCTTTTTCACCATTTAAAAATACAGACATATTAGTTAATTACATTTATAAATATGGATAACTTATCCAGCCTGGAAGTCCACAAGTATTAATTCCACGCTTTTTTTCCATCTGCATAATCTTGTACAGAATGATATGTTTTATTTACCAATGTTTTTTTTACAAATGATTCAATTTTATGAAACGGCAAAGTTAAAAATGTCTGTGTAATCATTATAATACGGTCTAAGCCAGAATTATTAAGAAAAAACTAACAGCCCTACTGGCGCGCCGATATGTCTATATTTTCGTTACTTAAAGCAGTACAATAAATATATGTACGATTACAATTTCAAATCGTATCACATAAATATTGATTACATTATATAATGTTTATATAAACTAACATTATGAGTAATAAACAAGATCTCAGACGGTTTACAGCAAATACATGCTAATGACATTCACACATGGAGTTATTATTGTCTGATATTGATAATGTACATCGTTCTATTTTTAAATTATTTCTTTATATATAAATATTGATTGATATATATAGCGGGTTCATATCCTTGAAATTATTAATTTTGTATTTATAGTTAATATTGTATTTATATCTTGTTCTTGGCTGTATATGTATAATAAATAAATATGAGACAACATCACATAAAATTACTCTGATCACAATGTAAGTAGCTAAAGCACTTGCGTTATGGATAATCAGAAGTAACGACTGTATCACAAACACCCAGACCCAAGGCAACATAGAAAACTAATGATAATCTACATTGACTCGGCCAGGAATCGAACCCGGGACCTCGGAGTGGCGTACCCATGAATACCGGTGTACACACCACTCGACCACGGAGGTCGTCATGTATGATATTTACATTTTTTTTCAATGGTTGTCTTATCTCCAAGTCCTACTCAAGAGAAGTTTAAAACCAGCAATGATATTAATTGTATCTCAAAATCAAAATATACTTAGATAGGATAATATTAGCTATCGATTCGAAATGTCATGCTCACGAAATGAAGAATCACCTCACGAGTTTCCACCAATCAGTAAAGAATAGTACATATTATATTATAGTATACAGTAAAGAGGTTACTACCGATATTATGTTTAATTTATTATTATTAATAGGAGGAGGCAGAAATAAGATTGATATTAAAACAGAAATACTTTGCCCCAGGAAGAATTAGTATATATTGATTTTGCGGAAGAGGTAACTTGACTGTATTTATACAGTGATTATCACTGATTCCATCAAAATAATAAATGTTATTGTGAAAATACAGAATATCCATATATATACTTTATATAACTTATTATATATGTATATATAAGTTTCCATTACGTTCGACTGAAATTATTTTTATTTATATTAGGCGCACATATTGACTTCCTATTGTAAATGGCCACGTCGATATAAATTAGCGCGGTTTAATATCGGATAATACATAATAATATTTCAACCAATAATCCACCAACCTTGCATACAAACATCACTCACCTTATAGATCATATAATAATAGCCTGTAACTTTCCCGCTGTTGTGCTAAAGCCTGCTCTCCCTTTAAGGAGCCATCTCCCTCTCCTCGACAAATGAAACATGCATTTTTAAATGAATGTGTGTTACCCCACCCACACGTGCATATATTTAAATAATAGTCACATCTTGAGGACGAGACGTGGTGCTTGTTCCACGCTGCTACAATAGATCTATTCAGATAAACTTCTTGTTTCTATATTATGTTGATTAACTTACCAGTTGAGTAATTTATTTTTTGTATAGAACTTAAAGGCGAGCACACTTTCAATGAATTTTAAAAGAAATAAATATTGAACAGTCATTTAACGTACTTAAAATTTGCTCAAATAGTTATATTAAATACATAAACATAAAAGTTAATGAAGATGTAATTGTGCCATTGGTATTTTTACTGATAATTATTCAAAATCAAAATAAACTTTATTCAAGTGGGCTTTTACGAACACTTTTGAATCGTCAATTAACAATTAAGTGAAGCTACCACCGGTTCGGAAAGTAGATTCTACCGAGAAGAACCGGCAAGAAACTCAGTAGTTACTATATTTCAACATTTAAAAAATACAAAGTCGTCTTATTTAATACTTTATTAGTCATATTTTTAATATATTAAAAACTATTCTCGATATCAATCAAGATTCGATGACTATTATCGAACGATCTTTGCATAAAAAAACACATGTTAAATGATGTACTGCGCAATAAGATGTATTAACGTTGGCTGGTATCTGGCACGATGCATTAGCGTAAATTTGTACCACATATATGTGTGTACGGGAGATAAATATAGATGTTAATCGTGTATTAACTGTCGATCTCGAATTTAAACATTTTCTATTACTAAAATAATTGTATGTAAGTAACAATACCATACATATTCAAAATCTGTTTTTTATGTATAATTTTATTTAAAGTGGTGTGCATTCCTGTGTAGCTGACAGCATAAGAGACATAACATCATATCAAGCATAAGACCTATAAGAATATGGTAGTTACCACTTACCATCGGTCGACCCATTTGCACGTCCTACTTGTATTATAAAAAAGAGAAATAAAATTATCAAAAAAGTAACTATAGATATTAATCTTAACAAATAAGTCAAAATAAATAAGTTTTGTGTTTTTGATTTAAACGATATGTGAGTTATTATCAATTATCAACACTTAATTGCCTGTATCCCATTTATAAGGGGATAATTTTTGTAAACTGTGATGTATTAAAGGAATTTTTAGTAAAGCCTGATACCAAGCCCTTGAGTCACCATAATATTGAGTCAATTAAATACTTGACAGTATGAGCAGATTCTCATAACAAATACGCATTTCCTTAAACTGTTCTACAACGACCGCGCTTTGGGAATGATCTTTCCTACTCTACCGAAAATAGTTTAAAAAGGAATTCGACATCTAAGTTCATCAACACGTATTTTAAACTCGCGTAATTCATTAATCATATTATGGAAGTGTGACCAAAGACCAAGAATCACAACAAATTTTTACTATTTTCTTGTTTTTCTTTGTTATAATGTGGGAGAGCAGACGAACAGACCCCCTGGTGGTAAGAGGTTACCGCTCATTGACAATCACACTGATAAACAACAACTATATCATTCAAAGCCAATGTTAATCATAGACCGCCCATAGACAATGATACTGGTGGAAATACTTATTATGGCTTGGCTCAGTGTTATTATCACTAATAATACTGAGCCAAGGATCTAAGATGTCGTTTAAGCATGTAATAACTGACTAACTTACTTTTGAAATTGGAACTGATTTGGCAGTTTAGTAATTATGTACAACAAAACTGTTCTCTCTAGTACCAGTTCCTTCCGTTTGACCGTATCCAACGCAGATCTGCTCGATCGTTTGGCTTTGCGTAGATATGTTGGATCATGATCACGAATTTTCACTGGGAATGTTCCGAGGAATTGTTCGGATTACTCCCGGCTGCTGAAATTCACTTTAACTTAATAGATTTTTAAGACATTTTCTGCCTCGCACAACCCGTTGAGGTACCAGCTTTTGCCGGCGTTTTTTTGTACCGATACGATATGGAAAACTTCAAGAAAAGAGCGTTCTCCTTCCTTAAAAGCCGGCAACAAACCTGCTAGCCCCCTGTGCTCCAGATGTCCATGGGCGGTGGTAGTCACTTTCGGCGAGCCACCTTGTTGCTCCCTATAACACAAAAAAAATACACAGCTGGTAATATAAAAATTGCTTAAACAAGTAAGCGTTGTATGTGCCGTATCTGCGCAGATATCAGTAGTCAGAAATAACTGACAATCAGAAATAAATCTACGTGCACTTTTATTACGAAATTTAAATGGTCATATTTCTCAAATGTCATGCAATTTCCGTATTCAAAACATCACTATCAATACAAAGTTCCTATCAAACACATAACAGTCACGTTCGTCCCACTTTAATGTATTCGTCCTTGTCTCGCACGCGGAAACTCGTGTCTGACATTCTGAAATATAATCTTGCTTTCTATATTTATTCTCGTAATTTATCATATTAATTTTTATTATTATTACATAGCATACAACAAAGTCTGTCTCTATGTATGCTTAGATCTTTAAAATTACACAACGGATTTTAGATGGACTGCTTCGAGAGGCAGGTTTTTATATATAATAAATAAACACTATAGAAATACTGATCAATTTGGAAGTTCCTATTGTGATGTCGTAAATAAACAAATTCTGTAGTATATTTAGTATCAGCATTACACTTATGGGTAGCTGGGGCGGGCCGCTAGTGTTTGCATAAATTTAACTATAGTATGTTGATAATTTCTAAGCCAAGGCCTCCTCTTCTCATATCTCATATAATCCACAACAGCGCGATTTCTCAGACATTTTCTGCCTCGCACAACCACTTTGTGGAACCAGCTTTCGCCGGCGGTTTTTCCGAACCGATACGACATGGGAACCATCAAGAAAAGAGCGTACTCCTTTTTGAAAGACCGGCGACGCACCTGCAACCCCCCTGGTGTTGCAGATGTCCATGGGCTGTGGTAGTCACTTTCCATCAGGTAAGCCTCCTGCTCGTTTGCCACCTATGCCATAAAAAAAAATATATCAGTATGGAGGTGAAGGTTTAGAATATATTCCACGACGCTGTTCCAATAGGGGTTACTAGAATACACATGTGACAGAATTTCTATGAAATTAGACACATGCAGGATTATTCACTATTTTTTCCTTCACCGCCGAGCACGAAATAAATTATAAACACAAATTAAGCACTTGACTATTCATTAGTGATTGCCTGGGTTTGAATCCGCAAACATCAGTTAAGATGCACACGTTCTGAACACTGGGCCATATCAGCTCGTGTTTATTACAGACACAAGACGTTAACATTTTCTGTACCGTAATTTTTTATTTACAGTACATAAAATTTGTATTCTAGAGTGGAGACCGCGTCTCGGCAAACGTAGTGTAGGACGTCCTCAGGCGCGGTGGAGTGACGATATATGCAAGGCGGCAGGCAGGAGCTGGATGCGAGTAGCCGGAGGAAGACCACAGTGGCGTGCACTTGGAGAGGCCTATGTCCAGCAGTGGACGGATACGGGCCGATGATGATGATGAAATTTTTATTGTTTATCATAATTTAAATAGTTTTGAGATCCAGTAATTATTAAATCGATATATTTTCCAGATCTTAAATAGAACAATGTACTATTCTAATGAGGTTATTTTAATAACAAATTCAAGTTTATTTAGCGAGAGTTCGTTGAATTTCAGTTCCTCAAAACAATTGTCTTCAACTAACACGTTGGCTGCGGCATATTTATTTTATCTTTTCCATTCCTGCAGCACGGGCGTTTAAGACCTCGTATAAAAACTACCAACAATGATACGAGGCTTATTAGACCTCGTAACGTTTAAGAAACGAAAACTCGATATGATGTGATTGAATTTTATTTTTTGAGTGCGGTACGTGGTCAAAGTGACCCCGTATTAATGAAGTTACACCATAACATTCTGTTTTGAATAGGCATCATATAAATATATTTATCACTTTTCTACTATGAGAAATCTATGTTTTTCTTAATGAGACACATACGAGGCGTATAAGACCTCGCTCCTTATTGAGCGTGAACTATTAAGCATCAGGGAGTTCTAATACTCATAAGCATACTTAAAAACATATATAAAAAAATCCTTTGCAAAATTGTATACTATAATTATATACTATTAAATAAATATTTCGTATTACATATACTCGTATAAAGAATTACTATAATTACTGCTCTAAACATAGCTCTGCTCCTCTCTGCTCTTAATAAAGCAATCTCAATTCCAATAGCCTATAATCTTCCTATATACATAATCAGAAAATCCCATCAAAATCAATTTCACAGTTATCAGTTACCTTATAAATATTTATAGCTTAAAATAACAATAAATAAATTTTCGAATTAAATCAAAAAGCTATTTATAAATGAATATTTATGGAAAACAATTACGGTCATAAAATAAATCTCACGAGAGAAAGGTTGCAATAAATATATCTCGTTTATCAAGATCGACATATAAATATATGTGATTTATATTTCGACATCTCATATCATCGTAGGAGCGCTTTTTACTTGAGCCTCTATAACAAATGTTCTTTGAACACGATTAAGGAAAAAATTTCAAGGTCAAATTTAAAAAAGGAACATTTCATTGATGAATGAATTAAAAGTAAAAAGTAACACGCACTCACACTAACATACGTATAATGAAACACGCACACTTAAACACGTTTTGCATCTAAATAATAAAAAACAATTATGCATAATATTAGATATATTTGATGTTATTTTAGCAATGAGTAGTTATAGCATTATTATGTAATAAGTGTCACTAGATCTGAAATTACCATTGCAAAATAAGATACACATTTATTGATTTTTTTCTAGACCGTTACTAATTACCAAACTGCTCTACTTGAAAGTAGGACTTTCTGCAAGGCAGTAGGGAGGTACCACCAACTTTCTACAAAGTTCTTCAGTTGGAAGGGTGCAAGACGGGTGACTACAGGCACGACTGACTGATCTTAGTTCCCATGGTTGGGTTGGTACCATGGTGGTAAGGAATAGTTAATATATCCCACGGTGCCAATGTCTATAGGAAGTGATGGCATTTACCATGAGGTGGCTAGTATGTCCCTTGCTAACGTATATCATAAAAAGTCTTGACATATCGAGATAAAAAAGTTACTGAATTGTGGACTAGCTGCTCAGTGGTTTTTTTTTTTTTCTCGCTGGAAAAACGCATTACGCGCTTCCCCCACGTGATGGAAAGTGGGGGGGTGTGTGGGACTCCCCGGAGCCCTGGACGCCGAGTGCGAACAAGTACACCGGGTTTACCCACTAAAAAACCAGCGGTACCCTCTGCGTCTTTCGATGGACGCCACGGGATCGCTTACGCATGCTACCGTGACGCCCTGACGGTCGGCCCACCTATGCGGGCCTCTTACACCTAGGAGTGATTCCCGGGGTACTGGGACCCCCCTAGTCCCTGCGGCGCCTATTGAGGCGGCGGGAGAAGGTGCGCGTAGCGCCTTTTCCTCCTCCCCGGTCGTCTTCTGCGGAGAAAGTCAGCGGCGGCACTCTCTTCCCGCTCCCGCTCCGCGGCTTCCTTCTGCGACATGACACTTTCGCAGAAGGAGCGCATCTCCGACCAGCACATCTCGCTACCGAGCATGGCGTTGATGATGCTCGGCAGCGAAAGGTCTCCGCCCATAGTCGCCGCAAGGGTGTGCCTCTGGGGCCCCCACGCAGCACACTCGTACAGGGTGTGGTACGCCGTATCCACTGGCGCACCACACTCGTGGCAGGAGGGTGTCTCCTCCCGCCGCGCTATCCCTTGCAGGTACTTACCGAAGCATCCGTGTCCAGTAAGTACCTGCGTCATTCTGTACGACAGTGTGCCGTGCTTCCTCTCGACCCAGCGACTCAAGTGGGGACGGATCGCCTCCACTGTCGCTAGGCCCGCCGTGGGTGACCCCAGATCTTCCTGCCATCGGACGATCAGGGCTTGCTGGGCTAGAGCCCTGATCCGCCCGATCTCCGCCGACCCTGGACGGTCGCCGCGGTCCCTCGCCTCGACCCGGAACCGGTACACCTCCGCGAGCACCTCCGCCTGGAGCTCCCAGGGCGGATCGCCCGCGAGAAGTGTCGCCACAGTCCACGACACCGTACGGTACCCTCTGATAGCTGCTCAGTGGTTTGGCGTAAAAGACAAACAGACAGATATAGTTACTTTCGCATTTATCTATATCTATACAATACATATAATAAAATTGGAGTGTCTGTTTGTAATATTAAAATAACCCTTTTTACTCAATGCATATGTATGTATTTACATGGTGCATATACCAAAATAACATTTTTTACAATTTTTGTGTGTCTAAAACATTGTGTCCAATTTCTGGAACGGCTGGACTGATTTTGACGGGACTTTCACTGGCAGATAACTGATATAATAGGGAGTAACTAAGGCTACAATAATATATATTTTTTGTTAGTTCAAACGCGTACAAGGTCGCGGGCAAAGCTAGTAGTTTATACGAATGGTGTAGTCCTTTTTTAATTGCATATGTAAAGCAATGTACATATGTCATTTCAAGAGAATGTGTCTCTTGCGAAAAGTTTCCACAGTCTTATACTCGAGTTTAAAGAGCGTGTCTTCGACTTTTTGTTTAATTTATCGTTTTATATTGCCAAGCAGATATCATAAAACCTGCTTTGTCGATTACAAAGATATTATTTATTACTTATAGTTTTTAATTAAAGTTTATACTTTATTATGTATTTTTTATGATTACCGAATCAAAAGAACTCTCTTCTCAATTTTTTTTTTGTCATTTAAATAGACAGACGAGTAAGTGCAGATATTAAGTGGTCAAAGTGGTGGTAATGTGCCTTATAAACGAATATGTTTTATAGTTACAAAATCAAAATATACTTTACGAGTAGGCTTTTACAGGCACTTTTGCATCGTCATTTAACAACTATTTTAAGTGAAGCTACCACTGGTTCGGGAAGTAGATTTTACCTAGAAGAACCGGCAAGAAACTCAGTAGTTTCAGAGGCGCGTGGTGAAGTGAGCTATAGAGGCTGCTTTAGGCAACATTTATGACCTGTTCTGACATTTTACTAGTGGAGGTTTAGAGTACGCGCACCACTGAATTTTCATGTGATTAATTTGTGTTTATGCCATCGAAGGCCTGTGTTTAATGCCATCGAAATTCTGCCACATGTGTATTCCACCAACCTGCATTGGAGCAGTGTGGTGGAATCTTCTTCTAATCTTCTCCTGAATGGGAGAGGAGGTCATAGCCCCGCAGTGGGAAATTTTCAGGCTGTTACTGTACTATATACATTTTACAAAATAAAAAACTTTTGTATATTTTTAACAATAGACGTTATAGGTACCCCTTTCTTATTGATTTCTGAGAATATCATTATACAACTTCATACATTAACCTTCTGAGTTGGTAGCATATCAAAGAAAATATATAATATAACATATATTATATCCGTAAGAACGCAAAATACAAATTGAACCCGCGAGCGATATGTGGATGACATATTAGCACTGTGACCGTAAAAGTATTTAACCAGAGGCAGAAAAAACACATTCAATCAAGTTTATAAAAAAACAACTTTATAATGATACACACAAGATAATTGAAACGTGACTTATGATCTAGTGATACAAAAAATAATATATTGCGATCGGTTATTGAGTGGGACGCTTTGCCCACGTAATTATATATTAAGTACCTTAATTTAGCGTTCTTTAGAACTGGAAAATCATTTGTTTTTTTTTTATTTTAAACTATATCAGTTTAAAATGACGATGATGTGGACTATAAAGATATCTCGTTACAGATATATTTCAATTGACAAATAAAATAGTTTCTCAGTAAAGTATATTTGTTTTTTTTGTTGATGTACAGATAGTATACATCGGTAATATGTTTTGGAAAAATATATTTAGATACTATTTAGAATGTTACTTTACAATATATATTCGTATGTACTTATGCATATACGCGTTGCGTTTGCTTGGTTGTAGTGTTATGAAAGCCTACCTGGATCTAAATGGTAGTGTCTAATTTGACCATCAATAAGAAAGTGTAATGCTACATTGAATAAAGTAATTTGAGTTTGAGTTTGCCGATGCTACATCTAAGTTGTGTCGTACTATACAAGAACGAGCTGACAAGGAAGTTGCTCCACTCATCCGTCAGCTATCCCAAATCACTATTTACTGTTAATCGTCATCGCTCGCGCCGTTATATATTTATCATTATTATTAGCACTATATAATATGTGACAAAACATTGAAATCATTAAATACAAAAGTGTTTTGATATATTTATTCAAATCAAACAGGAAGTCATGAGCTACAAAATAATATGTGAAAGTGTTTTGTAGCCTTTGATTATTTGTGTGTCTAGATAGACTGGCAAAACTAAAAATATGACGATCAAATATTAGCCAACGGTTGGTCACTAAATGCACACACACTAGTAAAGCAGTGTGATGCTTGGCGTATGTCAAGCGTAGCTGACACGCACACTAAGATAATAAAGATGGCGTTTGTTGTAGTTTGTTTGTAGTGAAACATTTTATTATTTATTACTTGGTGGTAGGGCTTTGTGCAACCCCGCCTGGGTAGGTACCACCCACTCATCAGATATTCTACCGCTAAACAACAGTACACAGTATTATTGTGTTCCGGTATGAAGGGTGAGTGAGCCAGTGTAACTACAGGAACAAGGGACATAACATCTTAGTTCCCAAGGTTGGTGGCACATTGACGATGTAAGGAATAGTTAATATTTCTTACAGCGTCATTGTCTATGGGTGATGGTGATCCCTTACCATCAGGTGCCCAGAGGCTCGTCCGCCAACCTATTTCATAAAAAAAATCTAGATACATAAATAATAGCCTTGATCGTTCTACGCGAAATTTAATTCAATAAATAGATTTAGTTTCAGAGATCATATCGAACAATGAAACACTTATTGCTTGAAAAAAATGTGACTCTGTAAAAACAACATACATATACATATACCGGAAACCAAGTAAAGCCATGAAATAGGCATCAATTGTTAAACGTAAATAAATACATAATGATAAAATAACATTTTCACAAAAAAACCTAGGAACTAAATAAATGGTTATACAGTTCCTAGGTTTTTTGGACCTAGTTTGGAAATGGCTGAAACCAGTTTAAACCGAATCGTTCTCGTAAATCTTAAAAAACACCGATGATATATTTTGCTCTCAGTTAACACCAATAGTTCAGTTATTTATATATCTCATTATTATATTTTATACGTTTACGTGTAAAGTCTTATGATTATTATGTAATTATTTATCTGAAAAAATACCCGTATAATACAACAACAGCCTATAAATGTTCCACTGCTGAGTTAAGGGCTTCTCTCCCTATTGAGGAGAAGGTTTGGAACATATTCCACCACGCTGTTGCGGGTTGGTTGGTGCGATACACATGTGGCAGAATTTCTATGAAATAAGACACATGCAGGTTTCCTCACGATGTTCTCCTTCACCGAGCACGATATGAATTATACACACAAATTAAGCACATGAATATTCAGCGGTGCTTGCCAGGGTTTGAACCCGCAATCATCGGTTAAGATGCACGCGTTCCAACCACTGGGTCATCTCGGCTCTCATATAATACAACCTTCAACGAAATGTTATCTGAAAGGGAGCCATCTTCTCCATCTAAAGATAGCTTAGTATAGTTTAACGGTTTGACGTTATGTTTATAATCCTTTTTAACTTCACCTGTTTTTAAAACGTGTGAGTCAAATCTTCGAAGTCAATTTTAAACCAGTTCCGCCCACTGATTGAGCTCAATTTTGCAGACATTTTTGGAACTGATGACAGCAAATATATTCAATCTTTTGGACCTTATGACAATGTAGATTATCTTTTATAATAAACTAGTTATAGCCGCGGCTTCGTTCGCGTTTTTCGGATGTTAGTTGTTAAGTGTTACGCAAAAAGTAGCCTATGTTCATTCTTGGGGTTCAAGTTTGCTTCACACCAAATATCGTCAAATTCGGTTCATTGGTTTGGTCGTAAAACAGCGACAGTCAGACAGACAAAGTTACTTTCACATTTATAATATTAGTTTTGATATAGTAATATAATATCGCTCAATTACTTACTCGTATGTACATCGTAGCTGATATAGGGCTATAAAAACCCTAAGACATAATAAAATGATCTTCTAACTAAAAAATGAAGTACTAGATATCATAAGCTGAGGTAGACCAATGAGTACGGCGTTGAAAATATATATTGTGCAAATCTATGTCTCAAATGTTAATTTTGTTGGAAACGTCACATTAAAGCAGTGTCGTTAAATAAACTACCAACCTACTAAAAATAGCAATAACCATTTCCGTTCCATCGGGTGACGTCACGGAATCGTTTACGCATATTAACGTAACGCCCCAACAATTTAAACGTCTATGCGATCCTCCGATACTTAAGGGAGTTACTTTGGCACAACGCATGAGGGCGTGGATGCCTTAGCCTGTCATTTTACCCACTTAAATTTACAAAAAAAACGTATTTTATAGATAGTCCATCAGATGCAACTCAAAAGTTATTTCTATACATATATTGTGACAAAAACAACAACAATGACAGCCTGTAAATTTCCCATTGCTCGGGTAAGGCCTCCTCTTCTTTTGAAGGGAAGTTTTGGAACATATTTCTCCACGCTGTTCCAATGCGGTTTAGTGGAAACAAGTCTTAGAATTTCTATTAAATTAGACACATGCTGGTTTCCTTACGATGTTTTCCTTCACCGCCGAGCACGAAATGAATGTATAAAGAAAAATTAGAGCTTGCCTGGATTTGAACGCACAATCATCGGTTAAGATGCACATGTTCTAACCACTGGGCCATCTCGGCCCATTATATTGTGAACTCGAATACCATTAGACCATTTTAATTCCGTGAAGCATATTTAATAGCATGGTACGTTCTAAGAACTGCATCATCTCTGAATCAAGTCCGAGCATAAACACGTAACTTGTAATTATAATAAATTTTCATTATCTGTCAGCAATGCGACATCGCTTTAAATAAAGTCTCCCATAATTTATACGAATCTCCACTTCAAGCCGGCAGTTCCACGATGAACACGTCAAATTGATTTCAATTGATCTTTTTAAAGGCGATCGTTAAAACAATCTTGGAAAAATTATATTTTGAAGCTATAAAAGTCATGATTGACATAATTTCTTTGCGAATAATCGTTACGCATATTTGCTTTAGTGGGAGGCAGTGGGGCTTTCTGGCGGTAGGTCACAATATTCAATCAATATTACTTATTTATAGATGGCTCGGAGTCTGCTGTGATGAAATCCATGACTTGAGATGAAGTGGTTTCTGTCACATTCCATTTGAGGATAGCCAGAGACTGGATTTGAAGAGACTTGATGACTTGATAACAATCGACTCCTGAGTACCTCTATGTTCGCGGGGGTGACGGAGCGCGATTCCAGCATCTGCAGGGTATAACGCCATACCATCGGCGATCACCGGACTCAAGAAGACTGATACGCGACCTCACTCAACCATGACCACTTCGTCATCGAAAGCTGGCGGGTGAAGCCATCAGACGGACACCACAATGGGATCCACCACAGGTCGCCAAGGCTCGATCGCTCTGTGGCGTGAAGTCCACCCGGATCAGATACTATGGATAGTAACCCACCAAGTAAACCGGCCTTAGCAGACGTTGCCACTATAGGAGGCCATCGCCCGGACCAGTTGGGCCCTTCGTGAACTCTCTAAATAACCTATTTTTGTCTTGAAGAATGACTATTAAAATATTATTACAGAATCGAATACCACCCTCAAGGAAGGAAGTATTGGCTTTGTAAACTCGGAAAATAGGTTTAATAAGTTTACCTTTCCTCCTCACATCTATACAGTGATTATCGCTTTTCATTTCAAAAATATCAATGCTCTTGTAAGATGTTACTACCCGTCTCAGGTTCATACAAACAATCAAAGATAAAATATATCCATTTTTCGAGCTCAGAAAGTTGAAATTCTTAGGTTTTATCTGTAATATTCCTTTTGAATCTGATTATTAATAAAAGACCCATTATAATCCGTTCGGTAATTAAATAATCTACAATACCTACACAGAGCGTTAAATTAATTTATTTTGTACTAATCTAGCGACCCGCCCCGGCATCGCACGAAGGGAATGCTGACACCAAATATACTTATGTCTTTACACATAGCTTTCACAGATTTTTGACATTAGATAATACAAACCGCTATGTCCCTGCGTTTTAAATCAGTACTATATTCGAAAAAAATTCATTTAGCTCCAAAAGGCCATATTGATCTACATATATTAACTGCACAATGTACTTAAGGTACTTAATTAGACAAGGCTTAATGCTGTACTGCTTAAAATTATAATAAAATTATAAATCATATTTTACGTAAATAGTAAACAATTAAAAATGGTAATACGATCTTTTTGTAGACCTCTTTATGGTGTACAATACTGTAGTATAATACGACACAACTTAGATGTAGCATCGGCAAATTCAATAAAACCAAAATCTGCCTATTTACACAACCAATATAAATAGCCCCCTATCGCGCCATTCGTTTCGCCATTCGTCGTGCAAGTGCATGTAAATCGACGCGTCAAATTGACGAATACATTAGGTCATATGATATTACGAATTATTACGTTTGTGTAAGATCATATTGACATACCAACTAAATATTGATAATTTGGAATAGCGTACTTAATTCGCCGGTGCTACATCTAAGTTGTGTCGTACTATACATTATTTTGATCTATCTAATAGGGTTCAGCCATCTGAACCGGAAGCCAGCTTTATTCTCAATACAAATAAAAGCCCTCAGACCACGTACATTCGCACTTGTTTTCAAAACAATTGAAAGAAATTAAACGGATCGCAATTAATTTTTACTGGAACAGGTGGTATTGAATTAAAAAAAATATTTGCAGACTCGAACAGACGTAGGTCACACACGTCAGAAATATTGTGCCGCAACAGCTGTCTACATAAAGCGTGAACAATTATGTCAGTGAGCGTAAACTAAACTGAAAATTTGTTTTAAAAAATTAAAGCGCAGGCTTTTACATACGTATATTAAAATCTTGATGAAGCGATACGAAAATGATTTTAACGAAGAGATAAATAGAGGGTGGTAAAGTAACAGCCTGTACATTTCCCACTGCTGAGATAAGGCCTCCTCTTCCATTAAGGAGAGGGTATGGAACATATTCCACCACGCTGTTCTAAAACGGGTTGGTGGAATGCACATGTGGCAGAATTTCGATGAAATTAGACACATGCAGGTTTCCTCACGATGTTTTCCTTCACCGTCGA
This sequence comes from Vanessa cardui, assembly GCF_905220365.1. Classification (NCBI taxonomy): domain Eukaryota; kingdom Metazoa; phylum Arthropoda; class Insecta; order Lepidoptera; family Nymphalidae; genus Vanessa; species Vanessa cardui. Next base: position 12,540,676 of record NC_061132.1, on the reverse strand, counting down.
GCACGATAAACACTAATTAAGCACATATATAGTGGTGCTTGCCTTGGTTTGAACCCGCAATCATCGGTTAAGATGCACGCGTTCTAACCACTAGGCCATCTCAGCTTTTAAACATTTTAAATTAAGAACAATATAAACAGTTCCATTATCAAAATATATAACGAAGAGTCAGGCATATAATATTATATAATTTTAAAATTTATATACAAAAACAATTTTCTTTATAGTTATTTTATTTTGTAATACAACATGAAAGTAAATAACACATCATATTTGCCATAAAAATCTCAATATATCCAAATAAGTAAACCGCTCTTCAACTTAAACGTACAACACCCAACACCGATTTCCAATACCAGTAACAAAGGCCATCAATAAACAAATAAAAAAAAATCATATCATTATTCGTTCAGACAATGATATTTATGTATAAATGCATAAATTATAATAACAATTGGATTATTAATGCTACAATTGTAACGATCTAACAGTGGAAAGGAACGGAACCACGAATGCCTGGCCTCGAATTCGCTTCCTTCATACATTCACTCGCGTCTATCAGCACTTCCTCCGTTTGACAGCTCGTTATGTCCAATTTATGGCGTAATAGCATTATACATTATATTAAACACGTAATTACATTCATAAAGTATATAATAACTCAAAATCATATGGCATTGGGAATTAAATTGCCGAACTTTTCGAATTTAGAATGCCACAAATTAAATACAAACATTTCGCATTTTGACAGTTACCTTATAATATTTGAATCTCGAATACACCGCCTACATTTTTTTATCGTGATTCAGGCATAAAAGCTTTTTCAATTGATCTCTCCTCCTGAACAAACAAATAGTCGTATTTTTTTTATTTTTGGGCATGTTATATAAAGTTATATAAAGGCATAAGTCCAATTTTTTGTATAATTATCATAATAACGTACAGCGTCTGTTAAATTTAATTCTTGTATAATCATTTGCGTACAATCATGTTATTTACAACAGCAACACGGGAATAAACTATATAAACACATATAACTATACATATATAACCATAAAACATCTAGAATATTCACCATCAAAGTAAAATTTCAGAAAGTTATATGCAATAGTAACTCTATGATATTATACTCAAACTCAAATTCCTTTATTCAAAATGAAAGCATTACACTTACATATTAATATTCAAATTAAGTACTACCACTGTTTTTCGGAAAAGAAAATACCCTAAACTGAGAAGAACCGGTGAAAGAAACTCAGCTATAACATTTCAAGGACACACTAAAATAGTCAGATTTCACGACACTTTCACGGAGGAGATGTACGAAGTGATGTTATATAATAATACTACGAGACGAAACTGAAGCGTTTTCTCATAACCACTTTATGGAACCAGCTTTCGCCGGTGGTTTTTCCGAATAAATACGACTTGGGAAACCTTCAAGAAAAGAGCGTAATCCTTCTTTAAAGCACGGCGATGCACGTGCAAACTCCCCAGTGTTGCAGGTGTCCATGGCCTATGGTAATCGCTTTCCATCTGGTGAGCCTCCTGCTCCTTTGCACCCTATAACATAAAAACCTCCTTGGCTTATACCTCGACAAATCTTACTACAGGTCCAGTTCAGTTGCAACTCAATTCCAACAAAATTACCCGAAAACTATACACGACTAAATCTTAGTATTTGATGACGTCACAGTCGAGGCTAGGAAGGTCAACAAAACACATATTTCAATTATTTATTTTTTATTTCATCGTTTAATTATGAATTATTTTCATTGTCCGGTACTGTGAACCTTCAACTTAATAGATTGAAAGTACCCAATTACCACAAATGAAGGGCCAAAGCCCTATCATTAAGGTTGATTGACCGGAGCGTTTAATGTTATATTTATTGTAACGATTGGATTGTCCTTGTGTGTCAACAAACGACAATGAAACCTGTTACTGTATTCGAATAGTTTCAGCTACACGGTAAATATATCTGTACTATATTTAAAGATATATAAAAAATACTATGGATAAACGAAATTGATTGATAAAATCTACATTGGTTCAACTTTATCTGGTCTGTTCTTTGTGTTCGTGAAATAAATTGGAATTCAAAACATGTAATTTTGCTGTACGTATCAATAAAAAAAGCTAAGAAAAATTCATCGAAGTTAACTGGGTAACTTTTGGTAGAGCTTTGTTAGTTTGTTGATATTAGACTCACTAAAACTGATAATTTATTTGGCAAATATAATGATTGAAATCAGAGTTACCAACAAAAAAATATTTATTACATGAAAACAAATCAAAAAATTATGGAGTTGAGTCCGAATATATATATATATATATATATATATATATATATATATATATATATATATATATATATATATAAAATATTCCATCCTCCATGATGATAACCTCTTTCATTGATATCGGTTAAAACATTTAGTTCATTAAAAAAAAAAGGTGAAAGTATGGATCGGTGGTTTAATATCGAAACTATGTAATATACATTTTTCTGCCTAAAACCAGACCACTAAACCCAAAAACCGTAACATAATAACGCGATATATAGTCAATACCAATTTATGTTAATAAATTCAATGAATAAGAATACATGCTATAAAATACAGTTATTTGGGTTTGATGAACGGCGAATGATAACGTCCTAACGAACATAAAACATAACCAAGAAAAACTTACCAACCATAAACCATATAAACGCATAAACCACTATTCTGTTATCACATAAAACAAAAAGTAAAGTAACAGCCTGTAAATTTCCCACTGCTGGGATAAGGCCTCCTCTTCCATTAGGAGAGAGTTTGAAACATATTCCACCACGCTGTTCCAATGCGGATTGGTGGAGTGCACATGTGGCAGAATTTTAATGAAATTAGACACATGCAGGTTTCCTCACAATGTTTTCCATCACTGTCGAGCACGAGATGAATTATAAACACAAATTAAGCACATATATATATAGTGGTGCTTGCCTGCGTTTGAACCCGCAATCATCGGTTAAGATGCACGCGTTCTAACCATTGGGCCATCTCAGTTCAGTTATTATCACATACTAAATCTTAAACTGGAACTTAAATTATTAACAGTCTGTAACTGGCCTAAGCCTCTACTTACTTACTCTCTGTTTGTGTAATAAGTTTGGTTCGGTAACGGTACTAGGTTGGAGGTAGGGATTTGTGCAGGCTTGTCTGGGTTTGTGTATTCATCAGACATTCTACCGCGAAAAGGCAGTACTCAGTATTAATACATCCACGTTTGAAGGGTCAAGGGTTACCAAGGTTGGTGGCGCATTGGCGATATGAGGAGTGGTTAATATTTCTTACAGCGCCATTGTCTATGGACAGTAGTGACCACTTACCATCAGATACTCGTCTGTCTACATATTTCATAAACGAAAACGCTACGCTAATGCTTGGTGGATACACATGTAGAAAATCTTCATACGACAAAGGCAGGTTTCCTCACGCCTTTCAGACGAGATTGAAATTTATTATAAACACAAATTAAACGCTTAAAAATTAAGTTTGTCTGAATTTCAACCCGTAAAATTTTTTTGCGATTAGCGTTCAAACTTTTGGCTCCGATGGCAGCGACCGTTTTGTTTCTTAAATATATTAAAGTAAAATATATGATAATGCGATTTAAAATGATTCGTCTTATAAATGTTTGTATCTTGCGCAACTGAAAAAATATCACAAAGTAAACACCTGGCCGACTCGAAAGCCACACAAGTAATTCAAGAGACACTTTATCTCGACACAAATCTTACGATAACGATACATTAAAATTCTATTTAATATAAAAAATATTCGAAACTAACAATTTTATTATAAATCGATATATTATTGTGTTCCGGTTTGAAGGGTGAGTGACACAGTGTAACTACAGGCACAAGGGACAAAACATCTTAGTTCCCAAGTTTGGTGGCACATTGACGATGTAAGGAGTTATTAATATTTCTTACAGCTTCATTATCTTTGGGTGATGGTGACCACTTACCATCAGCTGGCCCATGCGCTCGTCCGCCAACCTATGTATATACCATAAAAAAAAAATTCATTATATTTTCAGAATGTTCGTATTTGTCAATATAAAATAAATTTTATAAATATGTACTCAAAAAAAAATTGTCAAGCATAACTAAAATAGAAATGGTATTTATCAAAATCGAATACAAATGAAGGTAACTCGAAACGTTTCAAACATATCTTACGATAGATCTCCGGTCCATGGCGCCGTGTCCACAGCGTAACATTAATACTAACTCAATGAATTCTGATAACGCGAGCGCGCCAAACCTTGACCGTAACCCTGGACTCGTGATTACCAAGGAGACAGCTTCAAGATATAAATTAAAGAATACTTTGTTATATGAATTCTGAACGAACACCGTCTGGAATTTCATTCATGAATTCTTCACGGAGATAACATCTGATATGTATTGACAATCAAAAAACTCTTATAACAGTATATTATTTATAATGGAAAAATACGAGAGGTATCTTGTGAGAATTAAGTTGGAACTATACTTATTATGTATTAAATAACAGATACAATTAAATAAATTAACAACGTTTTAAAATATAAACTGACAATCATACAGATGTTATTAAAAATGCCTGAATTGAAAACATAACAAAAAAATTAAATGTAATATCTTCAAAATAAAAAGAGGTGGGGGTAAAGAGAAAGAGAAAGGAAGGTCACCTGAAAAATTGGCATAGCTCTTTTCTCTACTATATCCCACTTAAATGTACTTCCGACCAGAAATATGTCAAAATTTTAAAGTTTCAAAATTTATTTCTGATGTGTCTATTTTTTTAATAATATAGATAAATCTTTCAGATGAAAGTTAAAAGGTGTTTCGTGTTTTTCAGGTCGTCTTTTGTACAGATCGGTGTAGCTTTGATATTGGTTCAACATAACTTATAAAACCCTTGCACACACTCGACCAAAAATCCTTTAAGAATTTGAAGATTTAAGTTTCATCATAACATTACAGGCAGTTCACAGACACTCCGCAATTATGTTCATTAACCATCTGCCAACATCCGTTTACCAAGAGTTGGCTGACCTAAAAACTGGGCACTCCACTTAAACTTATATTAAAATAAGATGTTCGTGAGTTAAGTGTTATTGTGTGTCTAACAAACTCCGATCATTAGAGGTTTCTGACATTTCATCTCCAGTAACATTTCTCAACTAAAACAATTCTCTGGGCCGTTCACCCCGAAGTTCAAACCTCCCTTAAAACATATCATTCCATCATTATGACAGCTATTCGGCTTATTAACTTTTATAAGGGACTTGTGTAAATTTTATTAGTATTTTCAACAATAATTTTACAAAAAAATGAAGATGGAATATTATACTAACGAACGAAGAGATATTTGCATAATTCATTCATAGGTATTATTGGAGACGACAAATCCGTCTCTAAAAAAAATTGCGAAATACTTGAGACTGATTACAAGAAGTCAAAATTAATGAACTTACTTAAACACTTACTTTTACTTATGCACTTAGCTATAATATACTAGTTAAATTCTTAAAACAGCAAGCTAAATTTCAGGAAACGGTAAATTGGTTAAATTCGAGTTACTTAATTGCTTAACACGTTTTCAGTGGCATATTTTTTTTATTTTTTACGTTCCTGCGGTATGGGGAGTTTAAGAACTCGTACGAAAACTATCATTATACCTCTACAGAGCTTATTAGACTCCATAATGTCTAAGACACTGAAACTCGATGTGATGTGATCGAATTTTATTTCTTCAGTACGTTTTTAAAGAGACCTCGTATTAAAAGGAAACCGAAGCATTCTGTTTTCAATAGGCATCATATAAATACATTTATCACTTATAGTCATTACTATACCAGTAAAATTGATCATTTATAAAAATGTATGTATGCATATAATGTTTTTAAATATAATATTAATTTTGAATTAAGACGTCCACGGCATTTCGTAATTGATACAAAGACTTATCCACAGAAATAATTTACTAAATGAACACCCGATGGTAAGCAATCACCACCGCCCAGAGCAACTGCCACACATCAGAGTCTTATTAAATAAGTTATAATATATATTTAAATAAGTAATATTATACTTCTTGAGTATGTCAAGTTTCAAAACATCTGTTCCTTTATAAATGAGCGAAGCACACGTGACTTTGGGAGAAAAACTCTTTAAGAACATGTCCGGTCAATGACCGAATGTACCCAAACGAATATGTAGTAAACCCCATTTCATTTTCCATTTCGAGTAACCTCGTTTCCTCGTTTCGAGTACCCTAATACCTTATCTTTTAGACATTGTGAATATTAAGTTAACTTCAGGCTCAGGGATAGGATAGTGGTTTATTGCTCAATAAAGTACGGCTTTACGAAAAAATCCTAAGTTTATGGACCAACATAAGCTGAAAAGGAAATGAGGTTCCAGTTTTATAGAATAGTGGTCCATAATTGAAGATTGCGGGTGCAAAATCTTCGTGAGGAAATCTGAACGTGTTGAGTCAAGTTCTGCGATGGAAAATGATAATTTAATGGAACAAAAATTGTCCTCAAAATACAGATAATAAAGGGCTGTAACAGCAACTCCTAGTTGATTTCCATTTACAATTATCTTTTCAATTATTTAAACAGCTTAACAAACTTGTAACAACATGAATGGTACAGTACGGGACGTAAAAAATATTGGTATTTTTTCCATTGCAATCAAACGATTTTCATGTGATGCTTGCTTGCTTCAGTATTTTCCGCAGACCTTGACGTCATTTTCCGTCATTTTCACATTGTGGACGGACCGAAACGTCAACGTACTTAAAGCAATTTATTTAAGAGGTATTATATCTATCAACTCTTCAGCTAAGCGTCACACATAAACTTGTAGTACCCGTATATTCATTGACCTGAGGCTTATATTTATAAATACACTTTATATATGCAGATTTGTCCATCCGTGTTTTATTTTTTTATTTTACATTGATCTTCTTTTTTTTATAATATAGGTAGGCGGACGCAAATGTACAACTTACTGGTTCGTCATCACCATTGCAAAATCGCCTAGGGACACTAATCTTAGCAGCGAAGATGTTATTCTCCTTGAGCCTACTTGAGTTACACTGGCTTACTAGCAAAACGTGATAAGTAAACTTTACAATAAGATTGAATTATATTATTTATAAATATATATATATATATATATACACATAATATATATACATAACCAAACTTGCTTCTTAATTACATATTTATTAGAGTGAGTGTATATATATGTATTTGAGGAGAAAGTTTGGATTTAATTCCACCACACTGATCCAATGCTAGTTGGTGGATAGACATTCAAAATAAAATAAATTAGACACAAACATGTTTCTCGATTTTTTCCATCACCAACGAGCACGAGATAAGTAACAATCACATATTAAGCACAGATACATACAGTGGGTCAGAATACAGTATAAGTACCTTTTGGAAAACATTTCCAACAAAGAACAAACAATGACCTCGTCGAAACTTCCAGTAATAAATGCTTGAAATAGTCTAAGCCTATATCAAATTCCTGTTACTGTTCAACGCCCTTATAAGCCCAGCAGGTTTACCCTCGTCAACTGCCTTGGTCCTTTACAATTCCTCGTTTATAGGCCATTCGGATTAAGAATCGAATCTTCGGTTTCATTGTCCGTTCCTTTGTTGGGACGTATGTTAAATGAAAGTGTTATAAATGCTGATTTTATAGACATAAGTTCAAGTTTTCTGGTCTGGTCTTTTGCTAATTTGAATCCAAACTATCTATTTATGACGTACCCAACTTTTGATAGAGCTTTCGCAAGATCTTGTGGGTAGATGGCAAAGGATTTACTAAAATTTTAATAATTATTTTGTAGAAATAATTTTTGAAATCCTTTATAATTCTTCGTTTATAGACCATTCGGATTAAGATCGTTTATTTTTTGGGGCGTCTGATAAATGAATGTGATATTTTTTTATGGTATAGGTTGGCGGACGAGCATATGGGCCACCTGGTGGTAAGTGGTCACCAACACCCATAGAAAATGAAGCTGTAAGAAATATTAACTATTCCTTACATCGTCACTGCGCCACCAACCTTGGAAACTAAGATGTTATGTCCCTTGTGCCACTGGCTCATTCATCCTTCAAACCGGAACACAACAATACTGAGTACTGTTATTTGGCGGTAGAATAACTGATGAGTGGGTGGTACCTACCCAGACGGGCTTGTACCAAGCCCTACCACCAAGTTATATAAATGCTTTTTCTATTTTAAATATATATTTTTAATATTACTTACATTATTTCGGATATTTAATTTAATCACTATGTATGAGATACTGTAAATATTAGTTATAATAAGAAAATGTCGCCGAGTTTAATCTCTTCGATGTAGTTTATTAGGAGGAAAATTTACTTTGAACACAGATTAATTTGCGTCAGAGAGAACATTTTGTTAATAATATATAGAATAACATCGTTTTTTTTATTTTTATTGTATTGAAGAATATGAAATAGATGTGATTAGTAAAAAATATTAGTCACTCTTTCAGACTGTAATTGGTTTATGTATAACAATTATGTACTTTAATTTTTGAACTTATAATTACTCATGGTAAGGGAAAACCGTTTAGTTACGGAACGCGTAAAGCGCCAGTCTGTCTGTAAATATTCAAGAAATGTAACTAAGAATCAAATATATTTTAGAATCAATAAACGATTTTATTAATAAGTAATCTTTTCTTAAATTATCCTATTGATACGACAAACATTTTATTTATATGCTTATCTTAAGTTAAAGTAAAGTAAAGTAAAGTAACAGCCTGTAAATTTCCCACTGCTGAGATAAGGCCTCCTCTTCCATTAAGGAGAGGGTTTGGAACGTATTCCACCACGCTGTTCCAATGCGGGTTGGTGGAATGCACATGTGGCAGAATTTCGATGAAATTAAACACATGCAGGTTTCCTCACGATGTTTTCCTTCACCGCCGAGCACGAGATGAATTATAAACACAATTAAGCACATATATATATATAGTGGTGCTTGCCTGGGTTTGAACCCGCAATCATCGGTTAAGATGCACGCGTTCTAACCACTGGGCCATCTCGGCTCATCTTAAGTTAAACAAGTACAATATTTCGGATTTTCAAAACGAATTTATAGTTTAAGTTATCACTTCTGTTGAGCGTATTGATACACACAATTCAATTAAATTATAAAATGTATTAAAAAACACAACAAAATACTTTAGAACTAATCAATGTGTACGAACTTAATATAATTACGAAATTAACCATTTATTCCAATCCAATCATCCAAATAGGCGGTGCAACTTTATAGACTTTTATAGAATTATATATTTTACTTATAACTCAAATAATGAAGACGTATTATTTGTAATCGATGATTATCTCTTTCACTCTTTTAATTACTAACAACATATCAATCTATCTCTTTCTATGAATTAAAACGTTCCATTTCAACTTGTGTCAAATGTTTTCAAATCTGTTTAAAAGACAATAAAAACAAATGAAGTTAATAAAAATATAATGGCTGGAACGATCTAGATTAATGCATGATGCTACAACATAAGTTACCTGTTTTTTACACAGATTAAAAATAATACACTTTTTAGAAAATACATAGATTAAAAATAATACACTTTTTACATGTGAGTAATTTATCTGTGCGTGTATAGTCTGTGGAGACTCGGACATAGTTTGATACACACGACACGGAGCAGCGACCGGGTAACTGCGACGGATAATCCCGCGCTTTCTTTGCGCCTCCATAGGTGCGGCTCGCTTTCAGTGTCTCGGAAAATTTCTACAGTCAATATTTGACTCGACACATTTATATGATTACTCGGTTTCTGTCCTACTCTTTCATGGTAACTACTCGCCATTGCCTTTGACATTTAGTGGGACAAATTAAAAAAGGAACATTTTGATAACATGCAACAACAGCAGCCAGTAAATTTCCCACTGCTGGGTTAAAGTCTCCTCTTCCTTTTTGAGGAGAAGGTTTGGTACAGATTCCACCACGTTGTTCCAATGCGGGTTGATGGAATACAAATGTGGTTGAATTTATATAAAATTAAACACATGCGATCACGATGTTTTCCTTCACCGCCGAGCACAACGTGAATTATAAATAAAAATTAAGCACATGAAAATTCAGCGGTGCTTTTTTGGGCTTTGAACCCGCAATCAGCGGTTAAGATGCATGCGTTCTGGGCCATCTCTGCTCTGCTCTTGATCGAATAGGGTCTTTTTTTTCGCTGTGATGTGAAATAAAACGTTTTTAAAATTTTATATAAATATTTAAAGAGTACTTACATTTTCTTTCAGGTTTCCTTGCATAATTTTCAGTTATTTAAAAGAAAATTGTATATGTATAAGCCTTAATCGTTCTTATTTAAGGCTCATAATCGCATAGTTTTGTTAATTTCATCCACTATAGTTCTTACTCAGTGGAAATGTACTCGGAATCCCAAACTGTACACTCGTAGCTTGAAGCTCTTTTCAGACCTGAGGCAACGGCAACCTGAGCAATTTTAACGCCTCGCAAACTCACTTTGAAGTTTTACTCGTAAACAAAATCAAAATGTACTTTATTCAAGTAGTCTTTTACAAGCACTTTTGAATCGTCATTTAACAACTTTTATTTATATGAAGTGAAGCTACCACCGTTTCGAAAAGTATATTCTACCGAGAAGAACCGACAAGAAAGTCAGTAGTTCCTATGTTTTAACATTTAAAAAACAGTCATATTTGTTAATTACAATTATTTACAATGAAGCAAATATTCTATTCATATCTCAAATGCAAGCCAGCTCCGCGTCAAATGTCGATGGACGGTGGTAGTCACTTTTCCTTCCGTAGAGCCTTGAAATAGATATTCAATGTAATGTAGGAATATTATATGTAATCGACTGTAATCTCTTTCACAAATACTATTGACAACTACGAATGCGCAAGTGTAATCTCATCATAGTAGACAAAGTATATTTTTATTAACATAAGAACAAATAACATTGAGTGCTTAAATATATATAAATATGAATTAAAAATATACTGTATACATCTTGACCGCTTGGAAGGGTAGCAAGAATGCTAGCTGCATTTCACCGTTGAATCGCAATTCCGATCCTCTCGACAACAAAACGAACCAGCCCTCCTGTCACCAGTGGAGGCAATGAGACAATGTGTTATACTTTTGATGAAGCTTGCACCACTACTCCAAAGACCACAACAGCAAATGGGATAAAAAAGCAATTTGAGATAAGGCACTAATATTTAGATCCCTTTATTGCTTCAGCTTTTTCCGCAGCGGCACCGGCTCTTAACATTGTTTCTCGAATATATAAATATATGGCGAAGCGTCAAGAAGCTTAATAAGTGAAATAAAACTAGTTTTTACGGATTTGAATCGCGTATATTAATTATTTTTAACATCCCGACGTTTCGAGCACTTTACAGCGTTCGTGGTCACGGCTACCCGTGACTACTGAAAACTAGTTTTATTTCAATGTGTAATAATCGCGAAAATTTAAGACAGCTTAATAAGTATTTACAGTTCCATCGTACGTGCTTGGGAGGTCGTGAACAACTAGATTGACTAGATTTTGAATATAATCATGTCTGATAACGAGTATATGCCTAACTCCTCATTATACACCCAGGGTTGGTGTATGAAAAACTAATGTTTCGTTTAAAAACCAATGTCTACGTGCAGTGTACAATTTCCACCACGTAACCCATTCGCCGACCCATAAAAATATAAATATAAAACTATGAACGGACCACACGAAATCCATTGTTTTACGATACTTGTATTTACGTATTTGAACTCTGACGTAAATTTCCTTCCGATATTATTTATATTTAACAATACAGATGATTTACACGCGACGGTTAAATAACATAAATAAATTTTACGAGCCGTTTAGCTGACGTCAACCGCGAATTTTGAATATATGTCATTCCCACAAGCCATGGAAAAAGCTGTAATTATAATTCCGACTCCTTATTTAAATGTATATCAAAAATTATTTTCTTGATCTATGATTACAGTAGCTGTGCGCGTGACCTTGTAAGCGTTTGAATTTAACAAGAAAAATATTATTGTAGCCTAAGTAACTCCTTATTATATCCGTTATCTACTACTATCAGTCCAACGAGATTTGCCGGACAGACAGACAAAAATTGAAAAAAATATTATTTTGGTATATGCACCGTGTATACATACATATGCATTAAGTAAAAAGGAGCTATTTTAATTCTATTATATGTATATTGACGTATGTATTTTCCTTAATTAAGATTTTAAGGAGTCCTTTGCATCGAAGTCCAGGCAGGTAATTTATTCCGATAGGCCTTATTTATGTCGGAAATAAAATGTTACACGGTTTTTTTAAAGCAGTGGTTTCCGTTAAATTAACTTGTGAATTTTTTGTACCGATTTGACTATTGTGAAAATTAGCCATGAATGCGGAAAAGCAACCGTTACGAATACTACCGGTAAACCTGGACAAAGCCTTTGTCGTACTCTCTCGAATCTAACGTCGGGACGGATATTTGACTGGCACACAAGAAATCCTTTGAATTCTCTGTGTACAATAGATCGATTATTTTGTGTCGGAGCAACACTGAATTTATAAAGAAACGAAAGTAAAGTAAAGTAAAGTAACAGCCTGTAAATTTCCCACTGCTGGGCTAATGGCCTCCTCTCCCATTAAGGAGAGGGTTTGGAACATATTCCACCACGCTGTTCCAATGCGGGTTGGTGGAATGCACATGTGGCAGAATTTCAATGAAATTAGACACATGCAGGTTTCCTCACGATGTTTACCTTCACCGCCGAGCACGAGATGAATTATAAACACAAATTAAGCACATATATATATATATAGTGGTGCTTGCCTGGATTTGAACCTGAAATCATCGGTTAAGATGCACGTGTTCTAACCACTGGGCCATCTCGGCTCTTAGAAACGAACTGTTTTCAAAATTATTGGATATATAGTATTTTCGTTCCACGATGCTTGGGAAACGTGTTCTCGTCAACAAATGCAGAAGAAGAGGAGATACGATAGAGATAGATACTGCCCCTAACGCGCCAAATATGTACTGTACTGTATGTAATAATCATGATGATATCCTGACCGATTTCGGCCACGAAAACCAAGCGGAAAAGACCAGTCTACACAGTGAGGATTTGCTGATGTTCAGTAATAATATAATATATGAAATGCCAATGGATTTTATGGTAAGGTTTGGCGGACGAGCATATGGGCCACCTGATGGTAAGTGGTCACCATCACCCATAGACAATGACGCTGTAAGGAATATTAACTATTCCTTACATCGTCAATGTGCCACCAACCTTAGGAACTAAGATGTTATGTCCCTTCTGCCTGTCACTGGCTTACATGTATAAAAGTAAAATATAAAATCTAAAAAAAGGCACAGGCAACTGTGAACCCGTTGATGTTGTAAATTTAATAAAAATAATAATACGTTATAACACCGAGATATACACTAAACAAACGTGCCATTTTCCTTATAATTTATTACTCTTGATATTTTATTGTATAACCTTACGTAATATATTCACAGCGTGGTTAAAAACGTGACCGGCTTTCCATTAGGAAAAATATTAGCTTGCAAAACCAAGTATGTTATTGATAAATAAAAAAATATAATGCATTCAACTCAATTTCAAATCTCAGAGGAAAATAAAATTGAAACTCATAACTTTAACTGAACATCCGAAGGAGTTATTGTAACTCAATTATAGCGTTATCGCGCAGTTACACTAACGTAGAACATTTATGGTCGGACCCTATAAAGTTGCTCCATAGCTCTGCAAAATAAATGTCTAAGGCAATAAGAAGTTTCCTAATCGGACTCTTTGGTCCGGAAGTTATTGCATTCGAACAACAAAAAACAATAAACTGCTTCAAACGAGGTTTGGAGAGGCATTTTGCGGGCCGGCATGGCGAATGTAGACTCTAGATTCTTACTGACTGTACTGGCCGTCTTCGCGTTTGACCTCCACTTTCATTTACCATCAGATGGAGTGGAGTCATGTGCCTATCCGGAAAGTATAAAAATAAACTTAAAAATAAGCTTGGTATAGGTATCCAGAAACAACCCCGGAAATACCCTCTAAGTGTTAGAGGCCCGCATAGGCAGGCCGACCAACAGGGTGTCACGGTAGCATACGTAAGCGATCCCGTGGCGTCCGCCGAAAGACGGAGAGGGTACCGCTGGTTTTTTAGTGAGTAAACCTGGTGGACCTGCGGCGTCCGTTGAACCGGGAAGTCACGCCCCAATTTCCATCACGTGGTGGAAGCGCGTAATGAGTTTTTCCAGTGAGAAAAAAAGGTATCAAGTAACAAGCAGTTAATTTATATAAAACTCTTTAAAATATACCACAATGCTGATATAGATCTGTTCACTAACAAAGTTCTTTCTCCATCATCAGCAGGAACGATGGTTTTACGTTCTGGCCTGCTAATAAGGAACGGGAGAATAAGAACGGGACACAGTAGGTATTATAAGTATAAAAAATATAAAACAAAAAAAAAAGATAAACAACAAAAATAAAAACATATTAACCATCTATAACTAATCACTAACTTAATATACAAAAAAAAGTAACAACACAATGATACTCAACGTGTCCTAAAGGTTAACCAGTCAGCTTCCAAGTTGGGTTCCAAGAACCCAACGCTGATTTTCAATGATGCCGTATGTGGTTGTGACGGAATGAATATGAAATGAATGAAATATGAAATAGCACTATCAATTGAAAGGCTCCGTTGCTACTGAATATACCGCCAATGAAAAATCTTTTTTTCATGAGCTGGGCCTGGGATCTCGTGGTCGACCTTTTACGTCAGATAGATCAACGAGTAAGTCTATATAGAATCTATATATAGGCTATATTATACATCGAAATTTTATTTACATTTATTATAACCGTAATAATTTCCACTGAAATATATTCTTCTTTGTTAGATACAACGCTGCACTCAATATTGACCTTGTCGTATTACTCTCATCTCGCTCAGAGCAGTTTCGCTTCAATAAATAATCGATCCAATAATGAAACGCATACTCATTGATTGTATATGAAGTTACGTTAAAATATTATTTCCTTACATTAAGTAAGTGAGAAAACTACTTATTCAATATATATAGTAGGGAATCTACCACCGGTTCAAAAAAACGCTTGAATCCTGAGATCTAGGCAAATCGGAGGGTGTTTTTATATATACATATATATTTATTTATTTCATATTCATTATTACACGACACATGAATTGATGAGTACATAAAATAATCACAAATTATTTAAATAATGGCGCGCTAAGGCGGTCCTATCACTTTGCTTGCAATTTAAATAAAATATTTTAAAAAACATAAATGATTTAAACATATACCGTTTAGCTTGATTCTAAACAATCTTTTGTATGTATGTCTTTTTTTATTCCGTTTTTTTATTGATATGAAAAGTGCAGTTAGGAGTGGATTTAAATAACCGCTCAAACTCAAACTCAAACTCAAATTCCTTTATTCAATATAAAAGCATTACACTTACTTATTGATTGTCAAATAAACACTACCACCGGTTCGGAAAAAGGAACACCCTGACCTGAGAAGAACCGGCGAAAGAAACTCAGCGGGTCTTTTTTTTCTGTTATTTTTTTTTTTTGTCAAATTTATAAGGTACATAGTAGTATATGATTAGAAATAGCCAGGAGGCGATCGTTTCATTCCCAAGGTGTGCTATCAAACATAAACTCGCTAATTGTATAGTAACCTTTTGCACACAAGCGTTCCTTAACAATTTTTTTAAATTTGGCAACAGAAGCATTTTGAACGCTTTCTGGGATCCTGTTGTAGAAGCGTATACATTGCCCCACAAAAGAGTTACTGACTCTATGCAGTCGAGTAACAGGAGTAACAAGATTGTGTTTGTTCCTTGTACCAATGTTATGAGAATCACATTTTCTCATAAAAACATTAATATTTTTCCGTACATACAAAACATTACAAAATATGTATTGAGAAGCAACAGTCAATATCTTAATTTCTTTAAATCTATGCCTTAATGATTCCTTGGCTCCTAGGTTATAGATTGCGCGAATAGCCCTCTTCTGCAGCACAAATATAGTTTGGATAGCGGCTGCGTTACCCCAAAGCATAATACCGTAGGACATTATACTATGAAAGTAACTAAAATATACTAGTCGAGCCGTATCAACATCAGTAAGTAATCTAATTTTTTTGACCGCAAATGCCGCAGAACTCAGTCTACCCGCCAATCCGTTTATGTGGGGGAGCCACTGTAACTTGGCATCAAGAGTAAGGCCAAGAAATTCAGTTGTTTCAACTGGATCCATCGATTCCCCATTGATAAGTACATCGGGTTTTACATTTTGCATTTTGCTAAATTTTACAATTTTAGTTTTTTTATTATTCAGTCTAAGATTATTTACGCTAAACCAATGTACTATATCGGACATAGCATTGTTTACATCGTCATACTGAACCTGTTTCCTATTAATTTTAAAAACCAAAGAGGTATCATCAGCAAACAATACTATATCATGTTTGTTCCCAACAAGAAAGGGCAAGTCATTTATGTATATGAGGAATAGAAAAGGTCCAAGAATTGATCCTTGTGGGACCCCCATACCAACTGAGACCCCAGGAGACCTTGTCCCTTTAACGTCAACCCTCTGAATTATATTGTTAAGATAGGAAGTCAGAAGGTCGAGTGCACATTCTCTAATTCCGTAGTGATATAGTTTCCTGACCAGAGTTTCATGCTGAACACAATCAAAGGCTTTGGATAAGTCGCAGAAAATCCCCAAGGCATCCTGCGACCCCTCCCAGGCCTCATAGATATTTTTTATAAGTTCGATACCTGCGTCGGTAGTCGAGCGACCCCTCATGAATCCAAATTGTTTTCTGTGAAGCAGATTGTGTCTATTGAAATATGCTAATAATTGATTTAAAATAATTTTTTCAAATATTTTGCTGAGGGTAGGTAATATTGAGATAGGCCTATAGTTATTAGGATCTGAAGTGCTACCAGATTTAAATATTGGAATGACTTTACTATGTTTCATCAGGTCAGGAAATATACCACGCTGAACACAATCATTGAATATTATTGCAAGATAAGGTGCAATCACATCAATAATTGAGTTTATCACCTTTACAGAAATACCCCATAGATCAGCAGTTTTCTTAATGTCTAATGATTTAAATGCACAAATTATGATATTGGTGTTTACATGGGTAAAATTAAATTTTGATTTGCATTCTCGTACATTTTCTTTCATCAATGATTCGGCAACAGCTGGAGAAGAAATAAGTAACCTAGTTGTAGAAACTGGTATGTCAGCAAAAAATTGTTCAAAAACTGAAGCAACTTCCCGTTCACTATTTATGACTTTATTATTATAATTTAAGTTTAATTCGGAGCTCCGATTACCACTTCTACCAGTTTCACAATTTATAACTTTCCAGGTCATTTTTATTTTGTTATGTGCATTCTTAATTCTATTTTTTATAGTTAAAGACTTAGCCAGAAAGCACACTTTTCTAAATAATTTTGAATAGTTACTTACATAGTTGGCAAAAGTGGTACTATGATTGTACGTCCTTTCATTATAAAGTTCGTACATTCGTTGCCTACTTTTATGAATTCCAATAGTAGCCCAATCATTGAATTTCAAAAAGTTTTTTGTATTAACTGTTTTAGAAGTGAATATTGCATTAAACTTGTTTCTAATTAATTTAAATAGGTTATTATACAAAACGTTGGGATTATCACTAAGAGTTAGGTGAAGGAGATTGGCCATAATATTACTTCTAAACTTCTCAATACGACTTCTGGTCAAAGGAACAAACATTATTTTTTCACAATTGCTTATTTTATTAATATGAAAATTAAATAAAGCCTGTTGTCCACAGTGATCTGAATTTAGTTTATTAATAATCATTTTATTTTGTGGAATATGGGTTGCAAATATATTGTCTATGCAAGTTGCTGTGGAATCTGTTATTCTAGTTGGTTCTAAGAACAGATTTACCAGATTATATGAATTTAACAATGATCTGAATCTAATACTTGTGGTTGTATTATGCAGTAAATTTATATTAAAATCTCCACAAACAATAATTTCTTTATTACATTCAGATAATTTTGATAAAACATTTTCCAATACATTTTCAAACAATTCATATAATCCACTAGGGGGCCTGTATACGCATACAAAAATGACACGCTCAAGCTCTGCACAGGCTATTTCTATAGTTTGCTCAATAGAAAGGCTCACAATATCTTTACGTTCCTTAAATTTAAAGTGTTTACTCATAAGTATTAAAGAGCCACCGCGAATAGCTTTATTCCTACTGAACAAACTAGCCAACTGGTGCCCACTAAAGTTAAACATGACCTGATAATTCAGAAGCCAATGTTCAGTTAAGCACAAAATATCAATATCATTACAGGTCAAAAATAATTCAATATCTAGGTCCTTCCCTAACATTCCTTGAATATTTTGGTGCACCAGGTTTACAATTTTATTATTAGTTATTTTCCTTTTCTTTTTATTGGTTTCTATGGTAACTATACTATTGGTGCCAGAGACTACCTCTATTGTCTTAGAGTTTAATTTAAATTACTTGGAACATATTCCAAAATATATGGTCTTGTATTATTATACTGCTCAATAGAAGCAGTTGTCTGGTCAACCAAACAGTTGGTTGATTTTGTAACAATAAAATATGATAGCGTGCTTGCTATCTGTCTCTTATAAAAATTTGATAGGTGACACCTATCACATGTCAATAAACATGAACTATTATTAATTATATTATTAATATCAATTAATTCAATTTTATTATTGATGTCATTTTTTGATACATAATAACTATTTGTCATTATATGTAACCTATTATTTAATTTAAACCTAATTGCATTTTCCTGTGGCATATCTTTAATATAAGGAAATGTGAACATTAATATTCTTTCTACATTTAAATTTAATAATTTAGTGTAATAATAATCAAGAATACGCTTTTTACTAAACAGTCGTGTATGTATACGCGGTACATATACTAAAACTACTTTTTTATTAATTATTGTTTGTTTGTCTGTCCGTCTGCTTGTTACAGTTTATATTTAAAACGGCGGGACGGATTTTGATGGGACTTTCACCGGCAGATAGATGATGTAATACGAAGTAACTTAGGCTTTAACAATAACTTATTCGTTAAATTCAAACATGCAGGAAATCGCGGCACAGCTAGTTACTAATAAAAACACAAATACAAACGTAAAAATCGTCAACGACACTTTGCTCCTGAAAGACTGCGATGCAATGATATTCTAATAAACAGATACATATGTTATAGCCATACTAAACAACAGAAAAAAGTGTGCCGCGCCGGGGACCGTTCATTTTACATTTCGTTACAAGTAAAAAGGATAACTTGATAAAAACAATACGTAATAAGGATAACTAGATGTTTTAATTACTCAAAACGTATTACTACATAATTATGATGTATTATAACGTATTACTGGCATAATTATGATGAAAACGACTAAAAGCAAACGTCACAATTAGGACGTTTTCTAGTCTTCACTTTTTGCGCGTTAATGACATATCTGTTTACTAGAACATCATTGCTGCGATGTCTGTTTTTTATAGTTCTTCTTGCAGGTCAATTATAGAGTTACTAAAGCAATCTCGCCTCCCTAAATGCTAATAAAATATGTTACGTTACATATACAAACACATATGAAAACAATGGTTCAAAATAAACAATTTTCATTCGATATACGAGAATAGAAATGATTTCATTCATTCATTCCGTTTGTTACGCTCGTACCATTCAATTACAGGGAATATGTCGCATATAAACATTATTATACTATATCGAGACTCACTGATTTATGACGCATGTAAAATTAGTGTCACGTGACTTGTGAAGTGTTCCAATCATTTCCAATTATGTGTATGGTAAGTACGATCGTGTTAGGTAATATATAACGTTATAAGAGTCAGTATATAAGTAGTAAGCTATTTATTAAAAGCCTGTAAATCACCCACTACTGGGCTAAGGCCTCCTCTTCCATTAAGGAGAGGGTTTGGAAAATATTCCACTACGCTGTTCCAATGCGGGTTGGTGGAATGCACATGTGGCAGAATTTTGATGAACTTAGAGAAACTATTTGACTACATACAAAGATTTTACTGGGTAGTCCTACTCAAATTTAAACTACTTTATTCAACGTAGAAGCATTACACTTTCTTTATTGATGGTCATATAAAACTTTACTTGGTGGTAGGGCTTTGTGCAAGCCCGTCTGGGTAGTTATCATCAGTTATTCTACCGCCAAATGACAGTACTCAGTATTGTTGCGTTCCGGTTTGAAGAGTGAGTGAGCCAGTAACTACAGGCACTAGGGACATAACATCTTAGTTCCCAAGATTAGTGGCACATTAACAATGTAAGGAATAGTTAATATTTCTCACAGCATCATTGTCTATGGGTGATAGTGACCACTTACCATCAGATGGCCTTATATGCTCGTCCGCCTACCTATGACGTAAAAAATACCACCTGTTCGGAAAAAGGAGCACCCTGACCTGAGAAGAACCGGCGGAAGAAACTCAAAGAGTCTTTTTTTGTCTAAACAATTAGATATACCTATAAAGTATAATAATAGAAACAGCCACTACTATATTGAGCTACTCTATTAAGCTACCTCTTTATTTGAGGAATAAGTTTGGAGCGGTGATGGTACTAGCCAGGTAGAAAACCTTCGTGCAGGCACAGACCACTCATCACAAATTCTACCGCCAAGCAACACTTAGTATTGTCGTGTTACGATTTGAAGGTTAGTGAATCATTGTAATTACAGATACGTAACAGCTCACCTCATAAGGTCAAATCTATGGGCCAGTGGTGGTCGATCCACTGATGCCATTAATAAGGTATACTATCTATACATATAATAAAATTGGAATGTCTGTTTGTAATATTAATAAAGCCCTTTTTTACTCAATGCGTATGTATTTATTACACATACTAAATATATATAACAAAATATTTTTTTTTATAATTCTTGTCTTCTTATATTTACTTGTTCTTGTAATAGGGAGTAACTTAGGCTACATTTTTTTATGTTAAATTCAAACGCGTTCAAGGTCGCGGGCACGGCTAGTTGTAAATAAATATTATATTTAAACTTTGAAGTCTGCACAGACGTATTGTCCGTCCTTGTGTGTCTCTTGGTGATTTCTTGTCTCTATGATAATTAATCTCTATGGTAATTGTCCATTTTGTGTAATCATCTGTCAAATTATGTCTTTTATGAGCTGCTTTAACTGGTCATCGCTAATGACACTTGGAGGGGTCATGTATGCCAGATATTTAAATTGCAGAGATAAAAATATCACATATTTACACGTGTATTTATTCATAAACTTAACACCTGACGGTAACCATCAGGCCTATGAAGCACGACTGTGGTCAGCCAAGTCAATAAAAAAGTTAGAGCATTCGGTTCAATATGTTTGTAAAACATTTCATCGTGTCTCATTTATACATATAATAAAATTGGAGTGTCTGTTTGTAATATTAAAAAAACGGCTTTTTACTAATTGCATTTGCATGCAATCCTCAACAGCGCGATTTCTTAGACATTTTCTGCCTCTGCATAACCAGTTTGTGGAACCAGCTTTCGCCGGCAGTTTTTCCGAACCGATACGACATGGGAACCTTCACGAAAAGGGCGTACTCCTTTCTTAAAGGCCGGCAACGCACCTGCAAGCCCCCTGGTGTTGCAGATGTCCATGGGCGGTGGTAGTCACTTCACATCAGGTGAGCCTCCTGCTCGTTTGCCACCTATGCCATAAAAAAAATGCATGTATACACGGTGTATATACCAAAATTATATTTTTTACAACTTTTTGTATCTATATATCTGTCTGTTTGTTCCGACTAAACTCTGGACTGGCTGGATCGATTTTGACAGGAGTTTCACTGGTAGAAAGTTGATACTATAATGAGGAGGCTACAACAATAACTTTTTTGTTAAATTCAAACGTGCGTGAAGTCGCGGGCACAGCTAGTTATTTAATATGAGCTAAAATCATAAGTTATATAATATGTACTTCTGTAACATATTACGGATTGAATGGTTAATTAGGGTTAGGTACATAACATCATTGGTTGAATGGTTGATGGCCTATTTGAGTTAATTAGTTGCTTATATTCGCTGCGCCAATTTCTATAGAGGACAGTGGCCTGCAATTATGTAGCCCATTCGCCTGACACCGAAACATATTTTTCAGAACTGTTGCATACTCTAAAATATTTCAACAGAGTTAATTTCAGTAACTGCATCGTAAAAACTAATCCCATTTCACGTTCCACCTGGCAAAGTATCAAATGTTGCAACGCGTTGAATACCTGGATGACCAGATAAACTTGACCTCGCTGACGTTCTGAAACATTCAACGATCCCGTTTTACACTCAACGCCAAGAGATCTTGGAATATGGTTACGTTTTCGTATATTCTCTAATAATTACTAAGCTACGTGCGGAGAAATTTGTGTTCGTTTAATATAAGTCTTTAGATTCGGTCGTAAGAGGAAAACTTTGTGAGAAAACCTACATATGGGCCACCTGATGGTTAGTGGTCACCACCGCCCATAGACAATGACGCTGTAAGTCACATTTACCATTCCTTACATCGTCAATGCGCCACCAACCCTGGTCACTAAGATGTTATGTCCCTTGTGCCTGTAGTTACACTGGCTCACTCACTTTTCAAACTG
The DNA here is from genome assembly GCF_905220365.1 of Vanessa cardui. Lineage (NCBI taxonomy): Eukaryota > Metazoa > Arthropoda > Insecta > Lepidoptera > Nymphalidae > Vanessa > Vanessa cardui. The sequence continues at coordinate 12,517,762 of NC_061132.1, read as the reverse complement.
GAACACAACAATACTGAGTACTGTTGTTTGGCGGTAGAATATCTGATGAGTGGGTGGTACTTTCCCAGACGGACTTGTACAAAGCTTTACCACCAAGGGAAGAAGAAAGCCTGAATGTCATCCTTACAGGCTGTTACCAAACTGGTGATTAGTTAGTTATTTCAAAAAACATTAATTTATCTCAATTAATCATCTTAATGACAGTTCATTATAGCACTGTCGCTTGGGAACAGAATTATTATAAAATGATTATAACATATTTTCCTCGATCCTTGGGTTAGATCAAGAATTACATTAAAAGTAGGCTGATTTATTTTATAATAATAATGTAATTATTTAAATCGTTCGTCGGCAATTATTTTTATTTCAGGGTTAGATGAGTAAGGAGGTTTAATATTTAGATTTTATGTGTAATTCTGTTGCAAATGTAGATCAAACTCGTGATCAATCAGGTACACATCGAGTGACCTTATTTATGGTGGTTAGGTGAACAGCCCTGGTCGTAATCTATACATATAATAAAATTGGAGTGTCTGTTTGTAATGTTAAAATAGACCTTTATCATCCAATGCATATGTATGTATACACATTATATATATACCAAAATAACATTTTTTACAATTTGTGTCTGTCTGTCTGTTTGTTTCGGCTGTTCATTGGAAGGGCTGGACCGATTTTGATGGAACTTTCACTGAAAGATAAGTGTTATAATAAGAAGTAACTTAGGCTACAATATTTCTTTTTGTTAAATTCAAACGCGTACAAGGTCGCGGGCACAGCTCGTCTATATTATATAATATTATAAATGTGAAAGTAAGTTTGTCTGTCTATCTGTTTGTCGCTGAAATTTTAAATACAGCAAATTATAACTCCATGTTGCCCATGGGCTATTTTTGCCCAACACATGACAACTAAACCCATAAACGCGAGCGAAGCCGCGGACAACAACTTGTTGGTATATTGGAGCTGGATAACAAAATGAAACATTCCTTAATTAAACGAGTTTAAAATTTTTGAATTTTTGAAAATCGAATGAATACTTAACAATATCCAATTCCAATGAAATTTAAATGGAAATTCGAATACACAAGCTTGGACTACGGGACTTGTGGTATAAAAAAATATTCAAATTAAAAATCAATATTCGAATCAACATTCGAATTTCGAATAAATTTATTTCAGTAGTTCTTTAAAATTTGCATTTATTTAGAAAATTATCAATTTTTATGCTATTTATACAATTAATTAAAATTAGACTTACAACCAAGCCAAACGTGTTTGAAATTTCCTTGTACATATTTCACCTGAATGAAAAACCTCGTTTTTAGATATTTGTCTATAATATTCACACCACGAAGTGATATGGGAAAACCTCTTACGCCCAAGACGATGCAGACATTACTAAATACATTAAATTTGATTTGAATAAATATAATATAAATCTATACTGTCAATAATAAAAAAAAATCGAAATATACTTTATTAAAGGAGGCTTTTTCAAGCCCTTTTAAATCTTCATTTAACAACTATATCAAGTGAAGCTACCACCGGTTTGCAAAGTAGATTCTACCAACAAATGCCGGCAAGAAACTCAGTAGTTACTCAGGTTTACCATTTAAAAATACAGTCATGTCAAATAAATACAGTCATACATAAAATATGTATGTAACATATCTTGCCTAGAAGTCAGCAAGTTTTAATTCCATGCTTTTTTATCGTCTGTAAAATCTTGTATTGAATAATATCCAATTATCCCTCATTACCAATTAATTCTTTACAAATGATTTGAAGACATAAAACGGCAAAGTTAAAAATGTCTGTGGAATTTTATTATAGAAACGCATACTTTGCCCTAAGAAGGAATTATTGACTTTGCGAATTGAAATTAAAGCTTCAAAATAAATAGATGGCCTTTTCAAGCCAAGAACTCGCGCTACCGCACACATGCATACACCATAGTGTAGTAGTATCAGTATCAGTAGCTACGTGCTTCATATCGCCTTAATGCTACTGATGTGTGCGTGATGTTCGAAATTCAAATATGCTAAATATTCGAATTATTCGAATATTTTGTTCACGTTCGGTAATCACTTATGTTATAATTTTACAATAGCTTTTTATCTGCTTTTTTAAGACTAATTGTTAATGATGGTTTTTCTATTCATGCTCAAGGATAATTAATCTTTGTACTTATTGCTATGTACTATACACTAAAACCTTTTTGGAAACATAAAAAGACGTGCTTCTAGTATAAGTTTCAAATAAAAAAAAAAATTATATAGATATATGTCATTGCAATAGTTAACAATATCATTATTACAATTTTTTTATATTACTCTGTAGTTTATAGCCATAAAAAATGCACAAAGAAATTAGTCATTAGACCAACACATGGACTAATGATGCGTCCTTCAGTTAAGTAACGAAATAAGTCAACATTCAAATTAAAAAAAACGAGCATTCGAATGAATTCGATGATATAAAAAAAAAAACAAAAACAAAATATCATTTAATGAAGTAGGCTCACATAAATTATTTTAGAGTATTGGATTTTATGTAAACCTACCGCCGAAAGAAGATTCTTTTGAAAATAATAGGCTTGAAACTCAATAATAACTCTTTTTCAACGTTTTGATACTTTTTTTATTCTTGTGTCATCAACAACAACAACAGCCTGTAAATTCCCACTGCTGGGCTAAAGGCCTCCTCTCCCTTTGAGGAGAAGGTTTGGAACATATTCCACCACGCTGTTCCAATGCGGTTTGGTGGAATACACATGTGGCAGAATTTCTATGAAATTTGTCACATGCAGGTTTCCTCACGATGTTTTCCTTCAACGCTGAGCACGAGGTGAATTATGAAGACAAATTAAGCACATGAACCGGCGGTGCTTGCCTGGGTTTGAACCCGCAATCATCGGTTATGATGCACCTGTTGTTGTCATATTCCTTATTTATTAATGTACACTAAGGATCCCAGTAAACACAAAACACTTCTATAAAAAATTCAAATATCATTATAATCTTAAAAAGCGACATTAACTCGGCATTTTGATACTTATGATTCAAGTAATAAATTCCATAGTTATTAACAGCCGATATCATATAATACATTCTGACATTTCACGTTCGTGATCTGCAATGAGTTTCGACTTACAGAATACCCCTATAGGATCTGCTTTCATTCATGTCCGAAACATATAAACATCTTTACAAACTAACCTCGGTTTAATAATTAAACTACAGTCTGTTTAACGTCTACGCTTTCGAAATAAATATTTCCCGTTTAAACGAACACTAATTATCAAACAACATCAGGCGGCTTATGATGTTGGAAATATCGATAATATTTACAAGATGACTAAGCTCTCGAACTGAATAAGGGGTGTGGAAACGAAAATCAGTTATTGGTTAATTTGTTTTAATTTTTTTTAAAGCTTAGTGCTTAATACGCGTGCATCTAACCCATGATTGCAGATTCAAACCCAGGTAAGCACCACTGAATATTCATGTGTCTAATTTGTGTTGATAGTTCATCTCGTGCTCGGCGGTGAAGGTAAACTGAAAATTCTGCCATAATATGTATTCCACCCACCGCATTGGAACAGCGTTGTGGAACCTGTTCCAATCCTTCTCCTTAATGGGAGAGGGAGGCCTTAGCCCAGCAGCGGGGAATTTACAGGCTGTTACTACTGTACTTACTGTACTGTACCCCCTCCTACGCTTATCACCTGTATTACAAGTGGGTACGCAAATGGTTCATAGGGTCAGAATCGATCCTACGAATTTTACATCGCTAGGCGGCTCGTACACCATTGCGCTATGGACGCGTTACTTGAATTTGGTGAAAATGATATCGTAATTTAAATATTATTAAATGAATTGACTAACATTTGACTGTCGACCAAACAAGTTAAACTAATTTAATTAATATATAAACACAATCGACACACGGAAAACAGGAAGTCTAATACTTAATTTTCCAGTTCGCCGGCGCGGGTAATCTTCTCCGATTGAATTATTTTTTTTGAGTCGCTTTAGACAAATGAAAGGAAGGTTACTTTTTACAGTAACTGTTCCACTTCCCACGCGATTTTTTTAAGGAGTCTTTCATTCAATGCTGCGTGACTAATGGTATATATATTATAATTAGTCTATATATAATAAATTATGTGTTGGATAACCGATTGGAACAAAGTTGCTTTCGATATATACTATATATTGAATAACAGACACACAAAATATAGAATGGTATATATATATATATATATATATATATATATATATATATATATATATATATATATATATTTGTAAGAAAACATAAGTAAGAAAACATAAATAAATGAAGCGAAATTATGTTATTATTAAAAATCCTATGTGAATATATATTTTTCTCATAAGTACGCTACTCTGAGGGCCCGGGTTCGATTACTGGCCGAGTCGATGTAGATTATCATTAGTTTTCTATGTGGTCTTAGGTCTGGGTGTTGTGGTATTTTCCATAACACAAGTGCTTTAGCCACTTACATTGGGATCAGAGTAATGTATGTGATGTTGTCTCATATCTATTATGTTTATTTATAATATTGTTTGATCAGAACAGCAGTTTGAACAGCAGTCTAATTCTGTAAGATTTCACTCACTCCGTATGTCACTTCTAAATTATTGACAACGTACATGTACACTATAAATTTTATACATTGTGTCATTTCACACTCGAGTTCTGAAGTGAGATTCGAGTTTCTTGTTACAGAATAGCCTTATAGGTTCCCTTTCGTTTTTCTTTTTCAAAATGACGTTTGCCCCAATATTTAGTGGTGCAAACTTCATTTTAGTAACGTATCTTTACCAAATTAAGGATTTTGATTAGGATATGTTATTACAACAAATTTCAGATCGATCACCGACCCGAGCGCAACATTAATTCATTATTCTTTTGTTTCATTTCTCTGTTGCACGTATGCACCATTGTTCAATTTTTTGTTTAGTTAACGAAGAAGAAACCGTTTGATCATCACTTCGTCATATCATCTGATGTCATCACGATGACGTCATCATCAATGATTTCAAACATCAAATTCAAAAAAATTATGATTCGGAAATGTAGTCCAATGATTTCAGAGGAACTGGAAAGAACAATGCTTGAATGCAAATGGTATCAGGTCTAGTACCATCCAAGATAGGTGCTCCTTATAGTCGTAGTCTGGGAAATGTCAATAGACAATTGAAAATATTATCATGTCCCGATACTTACATAAGTAAGCAAGAGACTACGATAGGCTAAAGGAAGGGAACTACTACATAGTACTACTACGTAGTAAGAAATAAAATATAATTTGATCGAAGAATAAAATTAAGAAAAATATGTAATCGAAAGTATGTGTGTATAAAATTATAATAAAATTTATATGTGTATTGAAATTTTTCCATTTGACTTTCACCAAAATAAAAGTAAAATATTTAATTTTCATATCCGGCTTAAAATCCGGATATAAAATTTTGCTGAAATTAGACACATTCAGGTTTCCACACAATATTTTCCTTCACAGCCGAACAAGAAATGAAGTGAAGTGATGAAGAATTATAAACACAAATTAAGCACATAAAAATTCAGTGGTGCCTGCCTGGGTTTGAACCCGCATTATGTAAGAGGTTATCTCAGCTCTTATATTAATATTAGAAATAATAGGCTATTTGACAATGCGAAAAATGAATTGTGAATTATTGTAATCAGTGTATATTATGAGTTTAAAAATGGTTATTTACTAACGAAACTCGAAAATAATACTTAATTTATTAAAAAATTAATAAATAAAAAATATTTTTTTCAAACATTTGTCACGTGACACAAAACGCTCGTAATTGGCCGGGCTTATGATGAAGTCACTTTCTTGTAAACCTTGCTTTTCTACTATATGTACCACAGATTAAAATACAGCAAAGTGACGTCATCGACCCCATTGCAGCGCCATATTGTTCAAGTAGCGTTTTCGCGCGTTATTTAAATATGGAATTTTTAATATGATATTTTTCGACAAATATGTACTAGAAATAAAAAAAATCAACTTTTAATGGGTTCCTTAACCTCTACTAAATAATATAAAATTTATTTTAAAAACCAGTCAAATAGCCTATTATATAAATATTATAATAGTTAACCATCAGCATACTGTCTTTATAGGCTGATAATTTTTCATTTTTCCTCATAAGCGCGGTAGTCGAATTATTTGTTACAACAACAAACAACAACAGCCTGTAAATTCCCACTGCTGGGCGAAAGCCTCCTCTCCCTTTGAGGAAAAGGTTTGGAACATATTCCACCACGCTGTTCCAATGCGGGTTGGTTAATACACATGTGGCAGAATTTCTATGAAATTTGTCACATGCAGGTTTCCTCACGATGTTTTCCTTCACCGCTGAGCACGAGATGAATTATAAAGACAAATTAAGCACATGAATCAGCGATGCTCGCCTGGGTTTGAACGCGCAATCATCGGTTAAGATGCACGCGTTCTAACCACTGGGCCATCTTAGCTCATATCTCAGCTCAATTATTTGTTACATTTTAATGATAACGTCAGTAACAGTCTGTAGAACTAATAAGGAAAATCCCTGAACGAGCGGCGTCGGGTGCCGAGTGCATTCAAGGTAGATGTAGCTGCAGCACACCACGCCCCTATTCTGAAACATTCTGAGGAATCATTATCGAAATCACGATATTTTATTCGTAAACTCAATATTAAAACATATTCGTATTGTATGTAAAAGTTTTTTTAAGATTACAATCGAATTTCTATTTACATATATTATTTACTAGATATGCCCGTGACCTTATACGCGGTTGAATTTAACAAAAAAAATATTATTGTAGTCTATATTACTCCTTATTGTATGAGTTTTCTGCCAGTGAAAGTCCCGTCAAAATCGGTCCAGCCGTTCCTGAGATTAGCCGGAACAAAGACAGGATAAAATTGTTAAAAATGTTATTTTGGTATATATACCATGTATTCATACATATGCATTGAGTAAAAAGGACTATCTTAATGTTTCAAACAGACACTCGGGTAAAACACATTGAATACTATTAAATATTACATTTTGTTAACATTATGCGTATATGCAAAATTCCGAGATTAAATTTATAGTTTCTGTCTACGTTATTTATATTTTATATAAGCACAGTACACAAATTATATGTAATGAAAAACTTAACTTCAATTAAATTAACGTTTATTATATACAGATAATAAATCTAAAAAATAAATTATAATTTTCTATAACAGATTTTTTTTTTGTTTCAATAGTGATTTCCAGAATAGTCCTGTGAACAACTTCTGGAGCATCTGGAGCACTCGAGCTCGGACTCGGGGCCGAGATATCATTCGGTAATGGCGCTTTTATCGATCTAGGGATGTCCATCGATATCGATAGATTAGTACAAAATGAAACCAAACATTTAGTTTTAAAACTAAATGAAGACGTAAGTGCGGTAAAAAAATGTCAACATCTTTGCCAAATGTTTTTCACTTTTTTTTTTCTCATGCTAATGAACTATGTCTACTGATTATTCATAATCAATAACTATAGAAATAGAAATAGTTAATAATCAATTAAATTTCCACTAATTAACTAAGTTAGATAAATAAAACTTATATTAAACTAATATTAATTACAATATAAGATTTTAAATTAACATGGTTATTTTTATTATTAAAGTTATTCTCGTGAACAAGACGTTCGTAGATAATGTCGAAATATCGAGCTCCACCGAACAAAAATAAAAAACATGGTAAATATCCCGAAATGAATAACTTTAATAATTAATTACAATGTTAATAATTTATTTTAAACTTTTTATTTTACATAGCTATAAAGTTTAATCCTTTTTTAAACATGCACTGCTTACCATATAAAAAATGTGCAAATATAATTTTTAGCTTCTAGAGTAATTATACTAAATACAGGAAAAGTATTACTTATGGATAATGATAATAAGAAATATTCTATTTATTACTAGTAAAAAGCAAGTCAGTTAACAATTCTTAAAAAAAAACACGATCTTTGAAAATTGAAGAGAAAATATTCATATAATATACATGTCTATTTTCTAAACAGACAGTTAAATTAATATCGATATTAAGGAACATCACTATCGGTAATCCTACAGCACTCAGCCCGAGGTTGGGCGCAAGGCGAACACGAATAGTATTATTTCTTAGTTTCTTTAACATAGTCCTGAGTGTTTACTGAAAACGCACTAATCTTGTTTACAGCGCGCATACCAACTTGTTATATCAGCTGATCGAAACTTATCTGACACTTTAGGATGGAATTCACAGAACAAAGTTATTGAGCATTAAACAAATGTTTTGCCTCTTACAAGTTAAGAGTTAGTTAACCAATGGTGAACTGAGGTTAAAGTACATTTTGTAAATTTACTTGGTAGGTTAGGTCAGGTTAGTTGCTGGTTTTTTTGGTGGGTATTCCGGTGTCCTTGGGCGCTTTTTGCGTCCAAGGCATTGGAGAGTCCCATATACCTCCACGTGGGGGGTATATACTAGAAAAAAAAGGTTAGGTTATTTGGACCCATTTGGAGAGGTACCACCCACTCGTCTACTCACTCACTAGATATCATCATCATTACGTACTATGAAACAAAGTCGCTTACCGCTGTCTGTCCCTATTTATTTACGTTTGTGTGGTAGTCCGGCATTTTTTTAAGATAGAGACATGAAATTTCATTTTTGAAATACTGGTTGAAATAAGTCGATATCTACAGGTACATACATTTTTACTTGCCGATTTGGGCGATATTGTGTGCGTGTGTTGTGTATGTGTGTGTGTAAATAAATATTATTATGTTCGATTTTCATGATGTTTTTATTTTTATTTCAGCGTTTTTGCATATTCTATCCCTAAAGGGGTGAAATAAGAAGAATAAGACTTCTATTCTAACTTTCTACGCTTATTTCAACTCCTTCTCTTTTATTTCCTAGTGTAACGTAAGTCTGCCGATCACTGGCTCTCAGTCTACTCTGTATGCTTAGATCTTTCAAATAACGCGTTATCTTAATAGTTTTTTTTTTTATATACAAAGTGAATCGAACAGATAAATGATTCAAGAGGAAGGTTTCTGTATATGATAAATGGACTATATAGTACAGAAACAAGAAAAATGTGTACTATACTTAGTACCAGGATTAAACCCGTGCGAAGCCGGGGCGTGTCGCGAGTATATACTAAATAAAATATGCCATAATTTTCTTGTCTATGTAATAACGATCTCTGTTACTCGCAGGCTTTGTATTTATCTTATTTTTAATAATTTGCAAATATATTCAACACTCGTATTTCCTGTTCATTCAAACCAATACAATGTTAACAAAAGCGTTAACGATCTTTAATTAAAACGGTAAATCATTCGTCGGGGAATAACAGCCAGTTATTACTTGCAATAAAAAAATAAATAAACAGAATAACATTACATTAACATCCCGTAAATTGCCCACAGCTGGGCTAAAGCTGCCTCTCCCTTTGAGGAGAAGGTTTGATGCATACACATGTGGCAGAATTTTGTTTGAAATTAGACACATGCAAGTTTCCTCGCAATGTTTTCCTTCGCCGCAGAGAACGAGATGAATTATAAACACAAATTAAGCACATGAAAAATTTGTGGTGCTCGCCTGGGTTTGTACCCGCAATCATCGGTTAAGATGCACGCGTTCTAACTACTGGGCCATCTCTGCTCTTACCGAGAAGAACCGACAAGAAACTCAATAGTTTTTCTTCATTAAATATCCATTTGTATAATCATAATAGAAATACAGTTATAATATTACTATTTACAAAAAGGTTGTTGGTAATTTTTCATGTGCTTACATGAAAAATTAGTGGTGCTCGCATGGGTTTGTACCCGCAATCATCGGTTAAGATGCACGCGTTCTAACTACTGGGCCATCTCGACTCTCATAATATATCTATTAAAATTCATAGATTGTAAACTTAAGAGTATTTGAAAAACACACTAATACGCTACCACATGACTATAAACTTGTGAAACTATATTGAAATAATTGAAATTCTTTTTCAATTTAATCAAAGTACAATGACCTCAATTTTCATGATCGACGTAAGTGAAGTTAATATGTATATTTTTAATTCTTCGTTATATATTCATTATTAATACTAAACGAATAATTATGTAGGATGTGACATTAATTAAAAAAATACCAATCAAGTATATTGTATACATTATATATAATCATAGTTCAATGACTTTCTTTAGTGACGTAGGTCGTTAATGAATTTTTTAATTGATAAAATTCTGATAAAGTGTAACAGGCTATTTGACTGGATTTTAAAATCCATTATACATTATTTATTAGAGGTTAAGGAACCCAGTAAAAGTTGTTTTTTTTTTTTATTTCTAGTACATATTTAACGAATATATCAAATTAAAAATTCCATATTTAAATAATGCGAAACCGCTACTTGGACAATATGGCACTGCAATGGACTCGGTGTCGTCACTTGCCTGTATAGTAATATGTGGTACATATAGTAGGTTAACAAGCAAGTAACGTCATCATAAACCCGACCAATCAGGAGCGTTAAAACAATTATCTTTAATTAAAAATAACAATTAATCGACCACAATAGAAAAACATTTAGTGTACAACACAAATAACCATCAATAATCACAATACACCGTAATAATTACATTCGCGATCTCAATGTGTCAGCCACGAATCTCCCGCCTTTTTTTTTAAAGGGAAGTTGTGTGACTTGACGCAGATGTTGCTTGTGTATTCCAACAATACTTATTACAATAATTGACACTTTATTTTTCGCATTGTCAAATGGCCTATTCCGTAGGATACGACCATAATCGAAAATACGAGTCAAATATACTTATATTTTAGTATAGTCGCATTTCATAGCAATATACCTACTATAATTAACTGAGAAATTTAACGATGATTACTTATTTAAATATATATTTATTATAAATATATCGTTATATTTAAAATCCAGTAAAGAATATACCAAGCGACCATTTTTCCCGCCATAACGAGTATCTGTCAACTTTAATGTTGCCAGATTAAAAAATAAATTAATTATAATGTTTAAATTGCAAAAAGATTATTATCAGTAATATAGACTATATTATAGCATTCTAATCGTGTATACATTATAAAACCACAACAACACTCGATTTCGTAAGTATGCATGACTCAAAATGTCTTTAAAAATATACACAATCGTACTAATATTATAAATTCGAAAGTTGGAACGATGTATGTATGTAATAAAATTCCGCAGTAATTTTTAACTTTGCCGTTTCGTAAATACAAATCGTTTGTAAAAAAATACATTGGTAAAAAAAGCATATTATTAGGTACAAGATTTTTATAGATGACAAAAAAGCGTGGAGTTAACCTAGTTAGTTAACCTGTTGACTTTCAAGCAGGATATATTAATTTAAATAATTGTATTAACTAACATGACTTTGTATTTTTTAAATGTTTAAAAAGAGTAACTACTGAGTTACTTGCCCGTTCTTTTCGGTAGAATCTACTTTCCGAACCGGTGGTATATTCACTTAATTGTACAATGACGATTCAAAAGTGCTTGTGAAAGCTTACTTGAATAAAGTTTATTTTAATTTGATTATGTATGCTTGTTAATCTTTCACGAAAAACTACTAAACTAATTCCGATGAAAATTTACAGCAATTTAAATAATCAGAATAACACATAGGCTGCAATTGATAATGATTTTATGTAACTTGGTCATAACATAACAATACATATCAAGTACCCGACCGAAGCCGGGGCGAGTGGCTAGTATTTATATAAAGCTTTGTTTACAGTTGTACGTGACCTTTCCAAATTTAAATATAGCTTTTTTATTGTTGCCATGTACAAGACTTGAACGTTATTGACCCTAAAATTATTCACTAGATATTTGTACAACTATCTTATTTGCATCGATGTATTGCAAAGTCGACCGAAAAATGAATGATTTGAAGGCTGGAACCGATACGGTTTATTTGATAATAATAGAAACAGATCACATCTGAACTGAATGATAAGTTAACACAAAGTATACAGCATTGACATTATTTTACTAATCGCGCAATGTGATTGCCCTCTTCAGTGAGACGAGACTGTTCTGCACGAATGTACTTTATTTTGTTTAATTGGTGGTAGGGCTTTGTGAAAGCCCACCTGGGTAGGTACCACCCACTCATCAGATATTCTACCGCTAAACAACAGTACGCAGTATTTTTGTGTTCCGGTTTGAAGGGTGAGTGAGCCAGTGTGACTACAGGCACAAGGGACATAGCATCTTAGTTCCCAAGGTTGGCGGCACATTGACGATGTAAGGAATAGTTAACATTTCTTACAGCGTCATTGTCTATGGGTGATGGTGACCATTTACCATCAAGTGGCCCATATGCTCATCCGCCAACCTATTCAATAAAAAAAAACTAGCTTTAAAGATCTTTAATAATAAAAAATATTTACAAGAAAATCACATACATGAGAAACATATAAAAAAATGCATAAATTGTTGGGACAAAACAGAAATCACTAAACACTTACTTGATTACATAAAACATTCAGTATTTAAATATTTAAAGGATTCGGAATAATTTAGAAAAAAAAACAATATATATTATAGTTTATAGAATATCTATATTAATATTATAAATGTGTGATTCTGTCTGTATACCGAATTATTCCGGTTTGAGGTGCCAATGTAAAAGCACAATAGACGTAACACTTAGTCCTCAAGATCGGTTGTTGAAGGCCACTCACCACACCGCCTAAACCACCAACAAAAAATTTAAAAAATTCGCCACCAAAAAGTGACATTAAAAAAACGTTACGCTAATTAGATGAAAACACATCACAACTGATTGAGTGATCATTATTTAAGTCATCAACAATGTTCTATTCGTATTCGGATTATGCGTTGTGACTGACTCAAAACTGTCACATAACTTAGTTAGTTAGTCATAAAAACTGTTACACGGTTGTAACACTAGGTGATGCAACCACCGTTACGGTAGCATGCGTAAGCGATCCCGTGGCGTCCGCCGAAAGACGGAGAAGGCACCGCTGGTTTTGTGGGTGTGCTTGGGCGCACTCGGCGTCCAGGGCTCCGGGGAAACCCACACACCCCCCCACTTTCCATCACGTGGGGGAGGCGCGTAATGCGTCTTTCCAGCGAGAAAAAAAAAGGTGATGCAACCACCAAACATCGTCATATGTCATTACAATAGTTTATCTCACAATAAAGTATGACGTTAATTGACATATCACATTACTGACTTCAAAGCGCTAATTGTATTCGAGTTATGAGGAATTTGACTGCCTCGTTAAGTTATTTGTTTCTAATGTTGATCTCAAGATCCAATAAAAACCTATTGACTCTTTGTGTCAACAATTCTTAACAGAAGCACAGACTTAGGAACTCAGTTTCAATAATTTCAATTGGTGCACATGAATTCGTTCCAGCAAACATGAGCCCAACTTTTTTAAATTTTTCATTAATTAGCCGCCTTGGTTTAAGCATTTAAGGCTGTATCAGAAAATTCCTTTCTATCAAATATACATATATACACGAAGGAACTTAATTCAAAATAAACACTTTTTGATAGAATAATAAAAAAGTACACCAAAAATGTTTGTTCATAATGCACTCGATTTAAAGATTGTTGGACTCGACAGTACTTCACCTCTCAGAATATATAAGAGGCCGCGGGTCTCGTGTAAATTCCGAGTGTGAATTACAAAATGACGATCGACACGTGACATAGCATTGTACGGTATAAATTGCTGGTTTAATACGAAGGTCACAGATACGCTACATTTTACAAGCCGTGCATGTACATCGAAATGCGCAATATGTTTGACAATTTTCGGGTAAATTTTCATCGTTCGTGTATTATTTAACAGCAAGCTAAGATTGCTTTCAATTGGTTATTTTCAGTTCAGTTTAAAATGTCATATAAGCTCGTATTCGTTGGTTTTTTTTTTTGTATTTTGATTGGATAATATTTTTTGAAATACATAAAAATTACTTTTCAGCTAAATTTCGTACATAAAATATTCAGTGCTAAATTTTCTTTTCGGCTAAAAATTGTAGGAAAAATAAAATATTTTTATTTTAATACAGTTTTGTAAACATTTTTGTATAACTTTTAATGCTGAGTCACAAATTTATATTTATAAATTTGGATGCTGGCTAGTAATAAATACATGTAGGTACAATAAAAAAATACAGATTAAAGATACACCACAAATACGAATCTATCTATAGAGACATAATCTATGAAGTTAAATGTAATTAAAGTTAATAAAACAAATTCATTTTCTACATCACTACCTACATCTTAATTGTATTATGAAATATTTAAAATCAACGATTGAATGTTATTTTGAAATGTCATAATTATAATAATAAATAATGTCGCATATCACCTTATGACATTGAGTTTCTCCTTTTAGAATATATAAAGTTCGCGTGTTCTATTCATGCCATAAACTTGGTTTAATAAAATAAAAGCTAAGCTGTAGATTCGTAGATAAAATCTCAACGAACTTTTAATGTGAACTCTACGAAACGATAGTAACCTCGTAGTCGTCTCATTCCAAATCCTTAGTAGTTGATATCGATTCAAATTTCATTTTGATTTGTAAACTACACGCTATTCATTTGATGATCTTTGTGGTTGAGTAGTTTGTACACCGGTTTTCATTAGTTCGTCACTCTGAGGTCCCGGGTTAGAGTCCCGACCGAGTCGATGTAGTAAAAGTTCATTAGTTTTCTATGTTGTCTTGGGTCTGTGTGTCTGTGGTATCGTTGTTACCAGTGGCGTAACTATCGTGAGGCGAGGAGGTGCAGTGCACTAGTGCCCCGGAGTTCAGGGGGCCTAGAAAAGAGCAGGGTCGTGCCCTGCCCACAAGATTTCTTATTTGGTATCTATAATTTTAAAGGGTAATTATTATTTACCCTTCAAAATTATAGAGGGATGGGGAAAACGGGACGAGGGCCCGATTCTTTTCTATGCACTGGCGCCCTTCCTCACTTAGCTACGCCACTGGTAGTTACTTCTGATTTTGCACACCAAAAGTGCTTTAGCTACTTACATTGGAATCAGAGTAATGTATGTGGTGTTGTCCTGTATTTATTTATTTAAAATGCACGCAATAAAACTTATTTCACATAATTAACATACAATAAAATAATCAGGACATAAACCAATAAATATAGGGCGTGCGGCTCACACATTGGAACACGTGATTCTCACCTCGTTGATCTTATAGCAAACTTCAACTGATGCAGTCGCGGTCTTGGCTTCAAATTTGTAACCTGTTAATCTCAATACTCGACTAAGTTACACACCTCGAAATGATCGTAAAATCTCGCGTCTAATCTTGTTAAAGTCGAATCGTAAATGCATGACTATGAATAGAAGGAAACTTAAAATACGCCTAAAATAGTTTCATCATGTGCTAGAATTAGTATCATATATACATTGGATTATGACAAATGAAGATATTATTTGTCCAATAAGATAGGTTGGATGGGCAAATGTGCCACTTGATGGTAAGTGGTCACTGCCACCCTTAGATATTGAGATTGCAGCTGTGAGAAATGTGTTAACATTTCTTATTCCTTAGATCTTCAATATACCCTCAACCGTGTAAACTAAGTTGTTATGTTACTTTAGTTTATGTTACACTGGCTCACTCTATAAACCGAAAAATAACAATGCTAAGACTTACTATTTGGCTTGTAAGAATATCTGATGAATATTGTGAAACAAAATGTTGCAAGGCCGCCTGGATGACAAACATTCATCACCACCAAAGGAAATTTACCAACACTACATATATAAAAGAAAAAAGTAAAGTAAAGCAACAGCCCGTAAATTTCCCACTGCTGGGATAAGACCTCCTCCCCCATTGAGGAGAGGGCTTGGAACATATTCCACCACGCTGTTCCATGCGGGTTGGTGGAATGCTCATGTCACACACAGGTTTCCTCACGATGTTTTCCTTCACCGCCGATCCACTTGGCCATCTCAGCTTTACATTTAAATAGCGAACATATCTCGTCGCACTAAACGAAGGATGACTTTAAAGCCTATTTGAAAACACATACAAAGTATGCACACGTACGTACATGTTAAATAAACAAAAGAACTCCGCTTATAACCGAAAACGCATCACCAATTTTCCATACGTGCTCAAAACAATTTCGTGTTCAAGAGAGTCATCTATTTCACTATGTGATATTAATGAGTTATTTCTCATACTAAATATATTTATAGTTTAATGTAAATTGAAAATAAAATTATTCAACATTACATTATCATCTCGGTGCACGTGAGATGGGTAAGGCACGGGCGTCACGCGAATAACTTATCGCAAAGTACCGTATTTGTCTTAATAATGCAGGTTTGACGTATAGCGCGTTCACTTATTCAAACCTCACGTTACATATAAGCGAGCTGGTACAATGCCCTTTTATACATCATTATAAATATTAATTTATATTGTGTTTATTTATAGCTTCGTATTTAATTCAATTCGATGTATAATTTATTCATTTTATCTTAAACCATTGGGAGATTTACATAGAACTTTGTATTGACATTAGTATGAAATTTTTGTAAGTGATTTTTTTTTAAATTAAATGTTACAAGTTATTATTATTATTAAGGTCTTGAGCATGTACTTGGATAGATATAGAGGAAAGGGATGACCAACGAAATAATGCATGGATTGTGTGAAAGATAAGACAAGAATGTTACTTGTAAGACGACAGGCAGAGAAGTATGAAATAAGACATGCTGTGCCAACCGCAAAATAAAATTGGGATAACGGCAGAAGGATGACGAATATTATAATGATGAATATGAAGTTGATGAGTTTGTCGTAAACGTTATCTACTCATGAATAAATACAAAATTAAAAATGCATTTTTATCATATAGACTTTTATAAATCAAAAAGTACTGACAGGCTGTAAAAGTCCCATAATTGGGAATTATAAATACTAATGTTCCATTGAGGGTGAAGTTACATGAAGGATACCTTACGAAATTTTCCTTCAATGCCGAACAAACAAAAACACAAAATACAAATTTGAACCCACGATCTCCGGTCATGATTCATATGTCTCATATGGTTATGATTCTTATCACTGAACCATCTCGTCTCGTCTCAATATGACGTACAAAATAATTATTTATTTTGTAACAAGCAACCCGCCCTTTTATTTTTTTATTTTTCTCACTGGAAAAATGCTTTACGCGCTTCCCTCACGTGATGGAAAGTGGAGGGTGTGTGGGACTCCCCGGTTCCCTGGACGCCGAGGGCGCCCAGGTCCGCCGGGTTTACCCACTAAAAAACCAGCGGTACCCTCTCCGTCTTTCGGCGGACGCCACGGGATCGCTTACGCCTGCTACCGTGACGAAAAACCGTTGTCGTCACATGAATGGGTAAACGATATTAAAAATTACAGACTTCCTCACGATGTTTAAAGCAACCCGCCCTGGATTTTGACGGACGGATTCAATACTCATACTAAATATACTACAGAATTTATTCTTTTACGACATCACATTAGAAACTTCTAAAATTATCAGTAACAGTATACAAAAACTCTCGTAACGACCACAAACCACATCAAAATCCGTTGTTTAATTTTAAAGATCTAAGTATACATATAGCAGTAAGCGACTTTGTTTTATACTATATAGTGATGTCAGTGGACTATTATTATAGTTAACATAGTTAACAATGGACTAGACGAGTCTTAAATTTTCGTCCCCATTTTTGAAATAAACTTTACTTTGATTCAGAGTAAACAGAGTAAACAGGAGCTGTGGTGGATGACTTTAGTGGGGAAGGCCAAATTTATGACAACATAAAAAGTACCAAGTTTTAATAAAATTATAATCAAATCAATGTGTCCGGTCATATTTTACTGGTTTGTTAATTGATTATATATGAGACATCTGATGTTTACTCTGGATATACATGTATATGTTATGCTCGCTATTAACCAAGTTTTTTGTCACCGGAACAAATAGAAGAAATGTAGTTTCAAATTTACGAATATTATAATTCATAAATAATAATAACTTCTTAATCAATTTATTAAATTTTTAGAAGATTAATCAACTTGACGTGACTGATTTTGATGGGTTCATGACCTTATGGCTCGCCCTTTGACCGCGCTTGTAAGGAACTCAGGAACATTATTAATAAAACAAAGCATTAGTTTTGTTTACAATTAAACTGAGTTTCCACGATTGACCTCCTAATAAAACGATGACTCGAGGTAAATGACTCGATTTAATACAATACGTGCTGGGTAGAATTCAAACACAAGTACTTCTTATAATGCTTTCTTACTTTTTTTTTATTAACAAGTTATAACAACAACAAACAACAATAACAGCCTATAAATTCCCACTGCTGGGCCAAAGGCTTCCTCTCCTTAGAGGAGAAGGTTTTGGAACATATTCCAACACGCTGTTCCAATGCGGGTTGGTGAATACACATGTGGCAGAATTTCCATGAAATTTGTCACATGCAGGTTTCCTCACGATGTTTTCCTTCACCACTGAGCACGAGATGAATTATAAAGACAAATTAAGCACATGAATCAGCGGTGCTTGCCTGGGTTTGAAACCCGCAATCATCGATTAAGATGCACGCGTTTTAACCACTGGGCCGTCTCGACTCCATCAACAAGTTATAAATGAGTTGAATAATAAATATTCTGTTCGAATTAACATTATATTATACACAAACTAGTAGCCGCCCACGGCTTCACCCGCGTTTTAAGGTGTTTCAAGGAAAAAAGTAGCCTATGTCTTTTCTTGGAATTCAAGCTTGCTTCACTCCAAATTTATTTAATTGTTTATTTAAAATGCCCCATTGCACAACACATGGAAAAAAAGGGAAAATACAAAACATAAAATAAGTACATGGTGCGCAAAGGCGGTCTTATCGCTTATCGTTATAGGAGCTTAGAACGAAAACAGAGAAGAAAAAGATACAGAAAAATGAAGGAAAAGTATAATACATACATAGAAATATAATATATATCAAAATATTTATACATAAATATAAACTACATATTATTACATACTTGCATGCATTATTTAGATATGGATAGGTAATAGTTTCTCAAACGAGGCTTAAATATTGCCAAGGATTTAGACTGCCGTATATCAGTGGGTAGTGCATTCCAGAGTTTGACGGTTTTCACGGTGAAAGAGTTACTGTAGGTTTGTGTCCGACTGCAGGGTGTGACAAGTTTGTTGTCCTCACTAGAACGCAGGTTGTGCGTCCTATCAAATCCAAGAAATTTGAAGCGTTCTTTAAGGTAAGGTGGTGTATGCTCAACATATAATATAGCATAGAGAAGAGGTAAAGCGTGCAAGTTTCTTCGAAGCCTGATTGGCAGCCACTTTAACTGAGACCGATACTGCGAAATGTCATCATACTTACGCAGCCCTTAAATATGAATTTCAACAAATTCGATTCATTGGTTTGTTCGTGAAAGAACGACAGACAGACAGACAAAATCTTTGATTAGAAATTATGTTGAAGTGAAAATAAATGTTTATTTAAAATCTTGTCTTTTTTTTCAATTTATCTCGTCGAAAGAGAGAAATATTAGGTTCTATATTATGCTAGGTGCTTTATGGCTCTAATCAAATGAGAGATCCTGTTATATAAACTTTGTATAGTTCTTTTTTCTGAAACACAGTAAGAATTAAAACATTTCTCGTTTAAGCAACGCCTTAAAAGGCCCTTATTTGACACAAGAATAGAATCGATGGTCGAGTCGAACTTATTAGTTAAGTATGTTAATAGCTTGCACGTTGCAGTCCCTAGTTGTGTAAAACGGGATTGATTACAAGTAAACTTGCAGCCCAGAGTTTGGGAACACCTTACATAGATTATTGATTTGTCTTTCCAGCAGGATATGATGAAAAGAGAAAGCGTCTGTATTTAGACAAACTTCTACTGTATAATATGTCTTAATTAAATTTACATAATAACCAATCAATCAAAATATACTTTATTCAAGTAGGCTTTTACAAGCACTTTTGAATCGCCATTCAACAAATGAAGTGAAGCTATTAGTGTTGTGAAGCTACCACCGCTTCGGAAAGTAGATTCTACCGAAAAGAACCGAAGATAACTCAGTAGTTACCTTCTTCAACATTTAAAAAAAACAGTCATATGAGTTAATTACAATTACATATGCATTTAATATATCCTGCCTGGAATCCAAAAAGTACTAATTCCACGCTTTTTTTACAACGTGTACATATATACTTTATAAAACGCATAATAATTCAGTTGTTTATAATTTTTCAAATATTATAATATTACCAATATCAGTTCAAACCATTGTAACACTCACAAAGATGGCACTACATATGACAGGCTTAGCTAGTATTAATACATATATTTTAAAGCCTATTAATATTAATGACCGACGTATTTTCATCTCCAAGCGGCCTTCCAAACTGCATGTCTTTGACCCACTTCCCTCATTAGCTTAGATGACATGAACGGGAGCACGTGCTGTAAACACTACAGCGCTGACAACACTAAACATTATTTATTATTACCAAACATACAAGTCTTGAAACTACAATGTAAATCGCTTCAGCGGCTTAGATAAAATAAATAACAGCTCGCATAGATTGTCTTTTGTGTTTTTGTATATGCAATGACATGATATGTCTATACTTATGTGTAAAGCTAAGAAGTTTGTACCGGCAATTATCAGGAACTACAGATAAAAAAAAATCTACACACAAGCACAATAGTTAGTTTTTAAAATTAGTGCCGCATTGATAACATCTAGATTTATATATTTTTGAAATTACTTGATGCTTATTCAAAATCATACAACGAACCGAATTCTAACAACATTATTAAAATAATAGATGAAACCCCTTCGCTTCGCTTCCCCTTCCCTTGGCTTCGCTCGGATAAAATATATAAAACTAAACAAATAGAATTAGTAAAGTAGTAAAGTAAAGCCCGTAACAGCCCGTAAATTTCCCACTGCCGGGATAAGGCCTCCTCTTCCTTTCAGGAGAGAGTGTGGAACATATTCCAATGCGGGTTGGTACAATGCACATGTGGCAGAATTTCAATGAAATTAGACACGTGCAGGTTTCCTCACGATGTTTTCCTTCACCGCGGAGCACGAGATGAATTATAAACACAAATTAAGCACATACACATATATATATATATTGGTGTTTGCCTGGGTTTGAACCCGCAAGCATCGGTTTAGATGCACGCCTTCTAACCACTGGGCCATCTCAGCTCTCAATAAAATAAATAAATAGAGTTAATCGTTTATTAATAATTTATTGTGGATAAGTTTCCATCCACTGAACCGTAACCCTGCACGAAATTATTATTCGAAACAAACTTATTGAACGCACCCGTAAACGCCAAACACGGCGGCCATTTAACTTCATGTCATTGAATTTTATTTATGTCTAATATAAATCATTAGTTTTAACGATCTATAATTGTAGAAAAAGACGACCTCCGTGGTCGAGAGGTGTGTACACCGGTTTTCATACCGCCACTCAGAGATCCCGGGTTCGATTCCCGGCCGAGTCAATGTAGATTATCATTAGTTTTCTATATTGTCTTGGGTCTGGGTGTTTGTGGTACCGTCGTTACTTCTGATTTTCCATAACACAAGTGCTTTAGCTACTTACATTGGGATCAGAGTAATGTATGTGATGTTGTCTCATATTTATTTATTTATTTATTTATTAGATATATTTCGATCAGAATATTAATAATTAACGATTATAATAAAGCTATTAAAGTTATTAATTATATATTTACCATGTTTTTATTTTTGTTCGGTGGAGATCGATATTTTGACATCTACGAATGTCTTGTTCACAAGACTGTTGTTAATAACTTTAATAATAAAAATAACCATGTTAATTTAAAATCTTATAATAAAGATATTCTACATCGTGACTTAGTAAAGATTCATGGTGGATATAGGTATATTCCGAATACATTTCATACCTATAGCGCTACAACTTTTTGTTAAATGCAATGGGGTTATGATCTAGTATTATGATGTGTTTGTGATTATCATTCCTTGAAGCCCATTGACGATTCGCTACGAAATATAAATTAGAGCCTGCACGTTTTTGATCTTCAAATAACTATTATTTAACCTCTTGTAAGTATATTTAAACCCTGTGTATTCTATTATCTGTGAACTATATTTTTCATACTTTTATACTATTTTACTATTTACTTTTTTATACTATTTCTGCATGTTGGTACTAAAAAAACGAATATTAATTACCCTTACTGACTTTTGATCCTCATAATAGTAGCAAAAACGATCATCGTTTAACAAAACACAAGATGGAACCCTGGCTTTGCTTGGCTAAAATAAATTAAACTAAACAAACTTTCTGAACGCACCCGTAAACGTTAAAAATGGACGCCCGTTGCAGTTCAACGGGCGGCCATTTTTAATGTCATTGAATTTAATATCGAAATATCTCGATTATACGAATTTTACGGACATATGTTGGCGTCTATATAATCGTAACTTTTTAACGATATATAATTGTGGATAGATTTCGATCGACTCTGATGTAGACCTCTACAAAACTATTAATATAACACCCATTTCAATCGACATATAAAAACTTTACTCGGCTTTATTGTGCACTACTAAGAGTTTATTACACTACTTATAACAACTTTAATTTCACTTGCATAGTGAATATCACAGATTAATCATGCACAACCAAATCATCGCATCAATTTGCTTTCAAATGTTATTTTATTTGGCTTTTCTCCTGTCACCGTTGGATAAGATTACATACATGTATTTATTACAAAAAACACATATACACATGTACTCTTAAATATATTTAAATGGTATTATTAATGTTGTGTTTATGTCGTTTTGCTTTTGGCACAAATTTATTATTTTTTAATAAAATACCTTAGACTCCAATTATCTAGCTGCAATCCTAGGAATTTTGCAATAATTTGTCTGTATTTGAAGTCTGTTTATTAAGTCTATTGTTCAAATCAGTTCCATAAGACACGTGTCATAATAATTATTAATTTGAATACCGCAAGTCATGCTCGCGTGTTTGAACTTTAATATATAATCGTACTTGACCTTTATAAGGAAAACTTAATTTCCTTATCTTAATTGTGTAATTAATACAATTACATATTAATTTATTTTCGATTATTATGACGTCATACCTAAATCTATATTAATATTATAAATGTGATTGTTACTCTGTCTGTCGTTCTGTCACGATTAAATCGCTGAACCTAATTTCATGAAATTTGGTATTAAGCAAATATGAAGTCCAAGAAAGGACCTAGACTTTTTTTTGCATAATACATAACAACCAACAGCTAAAAACGCGAGTGATGCCGCGGGCGACTACTAGTTAAAATATTCTTGAGGTTTTTGAAACCAATACGGAAATTTGTCAAGTTAGAACTAGCGCGCACTGATAACTTTTGTCACGGTGACTGTTTCGTCACTCTTGTCAAGTCCGTGAATATGTACAGATGCAGACACAAATGTCACGTCGTAACGTGCGCGCACCTCCATACATATTCATGAACGAAACAGTCACCATGATAATAGTTACCAGTACGGGCTAGTTCTTACAGATCACATTCGAATTACATAAACTGCATGTATACCACTCTCAAGGTGCACCAAAGCTTCCGAGTACCGATTCTACTCCCTCCTTTCATTCACCGTCAGACGAAATGAAAACCATAGATAATAAATAAATATTAAAAATAAAAATCATTTCAAAGACTTTTTCACCTAATATAGGTTTTAATGCCGTACATAGTCAGTCTGATAATGTACGTACAATCATATCAGTTTTTGAGTCGAATTAAGATCAGAATATCACACTATGCTCAGTCTCGGCAAACCTCTCCTTGCTGGTTTCTAAAAGAATAAGGTATGAATGCAGTCCATCTGCTTTGGTCAAAAAGAGAATTTATAACATAAGACACCTTTAATCAGACCTAATAATAATTAACTTAATTTAATTCGTTAAGAAAGAGGTTCAAAATTATGTAAACATGATTCGCTAGGATAGGCTATTTGACAATGCAAAAAATAAATTGTGAATTATTGTAATCACTGTATATGAGTTTAAAAATGGTTATTTACTAACAAAACTTGAAAATAATACTTAATTTATTCAAAAATCAATAAATAAAAATGCATTTTTTCAAACGTTTGTCACGTGACACAAAACGCTCCTGATTGGCCGGGCTTATGATGAAGTCACTTTCTTGTAAACATTGCTTTTCTATTTTATGTACCACAGATTAAAATACAGGAAAGTGACGTCACCGAACCCATTGCAGCGCCATATTGTCCAAGTAGCGTTTTTACGCGCTATTTAAATGTAGAATTTTTAATATGATATTTTTCGGCAAATATAAAAAAACAACTTTTACTGGGATCCTTAACCTATACTAAGTAATACAAAATGGATTTTAAAAACCAGTCAAATAGCCAATTGTAGATGACAAGTATATTACCGTGTTTTGTTTTTAAAAATCGGAGGTAAACACATTTTTGCAGTGTCACGTTTAGAATTTGTGACGAGGAAGACTTGTAAGAAGCAAGGTTACCGCGCTTCAGTGACGCCGAGATGAGCCACGACTTAGGAAATATGAAGAACAATTACTGTTCTATTTACCGTCGTTTTTTGTACACAAAAATAATCTACTTAGTCGCTAATAAGGAAATCAATTGGAGCTTAATAAGGTAGTAATCAAACGGAAAAGGGTAAACAAATGTATTAATATATTGTCCCTTATCTTTAAAACTATGAAACGGATTTTGATGCGGTTTTTTTAATAGATGGTGTGATTCAAGAGGAACGTTTTTGTATATAATACATCGACAATATATTAAAGAAACACTAATAATTTTAGAAATTTGTAATGTGATGTCGTAAATAAACAAATTCGGTAGTATATTTAATATCAATAAACCGAGGTGAGTCGCTAGTAACTAATAAGTTTTATTCTTTGGATCAACGAATTCGTTTTAAAAAACGTTAACTAAATTTCCGCTATTGCATCAGTGGCATTTGTCTAAAGTAAAGTAAAGTAACAGCCGTAAATTTCCCACTGCTGGGATAAGGCCTCCTCTTCCATTAAGGAGAGGGTTTGGAACATATCATGGCATTTGTGTTTCTACGTAATTTTGAATAATTTCATTTATGTACATGTAATAAAATAAGTTTGTGTTTTAAGTATTTTAAGTTGTGTTTTATAAATTTGGCGCGGCCAAAGCCACAGGTTCATATATTTCCTCATATGAAAGACAAAACCAAAAAAAGAAATTGCAAAATAACAACGCCACCTTTTCTTATCAAATCTCACAAAATTGACCGTAAAATCAAATGGTTTTGCATTTAGGTTGCATCTTTGAACATCTCTGTAACCTGAATAGCAGTGCAGACGCCATTTGAATAACGATTGCAATAAATATTTTACGATAATAAAAACATTGACCGACATTAATGGATGTTAATTGAAAAAAAATATTAGTAACATATTATTTTAAGAGTGTAGTCAATATTCGTTTCCAACAGTTCATGAATAAATAGTAATGTATTAAATTTACCATAAGTTTTTTTTATGGAATAGGTTGGCGGACGATCATATGGGCCACCTGATGGTAAGTGGTCACCATCACCCATAGACAATGACGTTTGCCACCTACCTTGGGAACTAAGATGCTATGTCCCTTGTGTATGTAGTTTATGTCATTAACATAATAAATATCTCACTGCTGGTCTAAGACCTTTTCACATGGTAAGGTTCTAGCAGATTTCGCCACGCTGTTCCAATGCAGTTTGGATCTTGCATCAGATTTTCGTCCGACTGAATCGCAAAATCAGACGATGTTTTCCTTAAAGTCGAGCAGGATTTCCAAACATTAGTGCTGCTATACCGCAACTGAACTCGCAATCTTCCGTTAAAATAACGACAAAAAGCGGCATTACACCAATACACTTATTGTACCCGGTTAAAAGAGGACGGGTCGGTGTGAAATATACATATGTATACAATCACTTCAGAGAGATTTTAACCTAATTGCAATCATCATAGAGTGCACTTTTGTGCAAGATATGATACTGAATGCGGTAGTAGCATATTGTACTCATCTCTCTGTTACTCATAATATCCTGGTACCTGATGTTATGGTTAAAACGTGACTTCGTTGTTATTGAAGCTGGCGAAATAATACGAAGAGATTTTTTAATTCGTACGTTAATTTAACATAAGAAAGTACTTTTAAACAAATAATACATACAGGGTTATTGGTCAAAAACGCAACTTTAAAAAAATATTTAAAAAGAAGTATCAAAAATTTACTTTTTTTCTTTTGTTAAAAATATATATGTTGCATTTTTAATAAATTTTGAAAAAAAAGCTAAGAGACGTGATAACTCAAAAATGGTTCACTTGCACCATGCATAGGGGGGTTAAGCTGAGATGGCCCAGTGGTTAGAACGCGTGCATCTTAACCGATGATTGCGGGATCAAACGCAGGCAAGCACCACTATATATGTGTGCTTAATTCGTGTTTATAATTCATCTCGTGCTCGACGGTGAAGGAAAACATCGTGAAGAAACCTGCATGTGTCTAATTTCATCGAAATTCTGTCACACATGCATTCCACCAACCTGCATTGGAACAGCGTGGTGGTATATGTTCCAGTTTTTTTGAGATAACTTTAAGTATAAGAAGTCTTATAATTGTTTACGTATGTTATCTAATATCTTCGCCGATTATCATAATCTGTTTTTTAATCGCTGTCATATCCACTAAGAAATAACAGCTAGACCTGAAGGTCTAGGGAAGTCGTGTGGGTTGGTCGTGTTTTTTCAATAAAATGTTTTTATTTCAATACTCTAAATCGTATTATTTCTACAGGAACTTGTGTTAAACTGTCCCTCCTACCATTCAAACTAGAACACAATAAAACTATTGCTATTACTATATGGTAGTAGAATAGATGATTAGTGGTATCAAAATGGGCTTGCACAAAGCCCTACCCAGTGGTGGCGTAAGGCGTGGGCGGTATGGGCCCACGACCACTTTGAAAAAGTACAACATTGGGATCTGTACTGTACACAAAAAAAGGGCCTCGCAAACCATATCTTGCCCACATTCAGATTCGATTACCTTGGAAATTAGCGATAAAAAAAGTAAAGAATACTCTAATTTTCCGCGCTGTTCTAGGGCTTATTTTTAATATACATACAATAAACGTAAATGTATAATCCATACTATATACGTACTTGCCAGCAAAATACATTAATAACGCTCAAGCGAGTAAGAAAGTACGACAGTAGCTGGATATGACAAAAGTATCGGCATATCAAATCGTTTCAGAAGCAGCATCTGAAATATTTATACCCACTTGCGTTTGTCTTTCGGACGGATAGACTACGTCAGTCCCTCCTACGATTATGTCTGCATTGGACGGATTAGGAAATAGTTTTACTCCTATTATGTACATTTATTACTGAATTATGTATATTTACTATTGCTCGAGATGGCTGTGGTTAGTTAGGTTTTGCATCTTAAACGACAATAGGCTATTTGACTGGTTTTTAAAATCCATTTTATATTATTTAGTAGAAGTTAAGGAACCCAGTAAAAGTTGTATTTTTTATTTCTAGTACATTTTTGCCATAAATTATCATATTAAAATTTCCATATTTAAATAGCGCGCAAAAACGCTACTTGGACACTGTAATTTATAGTATTATTAACAAAACAAAATTACTTTTATAACAAATTTATTGCAAGGATATAAAATAATAATCATTAACAACAAAATACTTCAATCAATTTCTGGTTCTCTAATATTATTACAAAAACAGTAAAACAAGGATACGCCTGACCGTATTTCGCGCCACCTCCCGCCAAAAAGAGAAAGAATTTTAAAAGCCATCTGTCAGCTTGACGCGTGGCGTTCGGAAAGTCACACTAATTCTCCTTATAGTATAATAATGTAGTTAAAGAATATTGACCAGATTTAGCAACACTTTTTATTTAGGAGTTTCTATTTTGAAGGGTGAAGGAACCAGTATAACGACACCCAGAAGGGACAGAACATCTTAGCTCCCAGGGTTCGTAACGCATTGGCGATGAAATGGTTAATATTTGTTATCTATTGCCATAGATAGGTAGGCCATTTAACTAACCGTCTTCCTATTTTATACAAAAAAATAGACTAAGTAGTCAAAGTCAGACTTGAATGTTAAAAAAATATATTAAGGAAATAATTAAATCTGATTAGAATCATTATTCTAATTAAAGTATTTAACTTCATTTTCATTAATCATATTTAAATGTTTTCTTTTTTTGTGATATATGTGAGTTTACTCCGCAGCATTAGGTACATACTTTACTTAAATTACCTAAGTAGTATTACCTACTCTGTCTGTCTGTCCCTTTTTCACGAACAAACCGCTGAATCAGAAAAATTGATGAAATTTGGTATGAAGCAAACTTAAACTCCAAAAAAGAAGATAGGCTAGTCCTAGACATAGGCCTTTTGTGCCTAACACGCTCACACTGAGCCATTGAAAGTGTTTACTTACCCGTGGTACTGGTAAAAGAAGACGCGTCGATTGGATGGAATGTATAAAGGATTGCATCAAAGAGGTTTTAACCTCGTTGCGCTTATCTTAGGGTGCATTTTTATTACACGAAAATAGGTGATATATTCAGACTTAATTTAACGTATCTTCGCTGGATTTATGACACCCTAGTACAATGTTTTGGATAAAACGTGACTGCATAACCTGGTAGATTTTTTTCCTTTGGAAGAAGAAACATTGTCCGTTTTAAAAACATTTCCCGCCTACCTGTGAAATAAATGCATTAAATAATTATAGTCGGAGTAAGATTTGTAGTAGACAATTTTAATCGAACATTTTTCTCAAGACAAATTTTACCAAATTTTTCTTCTTTCTGCTTATTTTCTTCTTCTTTTAATTTCTTTATCGTTTTTAACTTTAATATATACTTAATTACTTGGTGGTAGGGCTTTGTGCAAGCCCGTCTGGGTAGGCACCACCCACTCATCAGTTATTCTACCGCCAAATAACAGTACTCAGTATTGTTGTGTTCCGGTTTGAAGGGTGAGTGAGCCAGTGTAACTACAGGCACGAGGGACGTAACATCTTAGTTCCCAAGGTTGGTGGCACATTGACGATGTAAGGAATAGTTAATATTTCTTACAGCGTCATTGTCTATGGGTGATGGTGACCACTTACCATCAGGTGGCCCATATGTTCGTTCGCCAATCTATACCATAAAAAAATAATAATAATTTATTACAGAATATCCGAGTCCAATAGACCGGGAGACAATGACACAAAATATTAGGTCGTTTGTACCAGTATGGCGGTTCTTCAGGAGTATAATTACTTAAAGGCAAAAAGGAAAATGATGGTCATAGCGCTCGCACTGGCAGCCCAATCGCGTGGGCGTTAATCGAACGCGTCGGATAAATAATGAGTGTCGAACACTACTTACAATACTTGTATTTTCAGATAGTCAAAAAAAAAAGATGTAGACGGTAGCGTAATGCCATACTTCTCGGGTGTGACTACAGCCTGCCATACCGACGCGAATACATTAATTTAAATAAAACAATTCGACCATTTGTACCAAGCTAATTTTTTGCATAGCTAATCATCGTCGAGTAGCCATTCACGAAAATCACCTTGACATACCTTTCCGATTGTTCCCAATGTCCGCCATACCACTGCAAAGTAGTAATTTTTTTTTTCGTCAAACGATTTGTACACCTAGAAACTTTTTTTACCAGTTCCCTGTGTGATCATAAATAGAAGTCTGATAATTCCATGCCTGTGGGAGATGGCGAAGGTGAAAAATATTTTTTCCACGTCACTTTTTCCCTCTACAAGTATGGCAAAAATAACAATGGTCACATTGTATGGTATAATTAAAAAATCCGGAATATCCAACCCGGTTGAAAGAGGTCGACTCATGAAAACGTAATTAAGTTTTACCCTCCACAGTGATTTTAACTTCATTGCTTCTAGTATACAGTGCAGTTTACTGCAAAGACAAATACTGCAACTATTCTGTAATCATGATATCCTGGTAACATGTTTTGGTTTAAGTTTGACTGCACAAATTAATTTTGTGAACGATACAAATTAATTATAGTTTTTATTTTCATTTTTGTTTTAAGAAAATAATTCGATCATATTTACAGTATCCACAATCACATCACATCGAGTTCCTTAAACGTTACGGGGTCTTATAAGCCCCGTACCGGTATTATGGTATTAGAAAAATATAAAAATATAATGCCGCAGCTAACGTGTCAAAAAAATTTAGCTAATATGAATGAAAATAAATTTAAATTAATAATCATTTTTAAATATATGCCAAATGTATGTTTCTTGAAAGTTACAGGTATATTCATCAGGAATCAGAAATAAAAACTATTAAGGAATCTAGTTGTAAGACGGTGAGCCGAGTAATATGCATTTTTTTATTAAACAATTATTAATAACAGGTCTATTCACGTAGTAAGGTGTGCACTTCCAAGTTAAATCTTTGTTTAATTTTTTCTACATTGATGTACTATTTTAGCCTTTCTTTAGTTAAAAAAAAAAACGTAACGCGTAAAACGTCTCGCACATAGAGAAGTAAGTACAAAAGCCACTCGTATTAAGCAAGTGGGTAAAATTTAACATAGAGGTGAAGGTTCTTTCAGGAAATAATAACACGCTAGTAATAATGAACGGATTCACAAAAATGCAACAGCGTTTTACTCAACTCTCTCATAGTCCTGGTATCCTGGTACCGATGTTTTGGTTCAAACGTAACTTTGACAAAGGGCATTTTGTACGAAATGAAAAAAAAATGTCTCAGAATTTGAAAAGAATGGATTCAGATGATTCCAACAGTGAAGCTATAATTAATTAATGTAATTATAACACATAAATGATTTCTCGGCAATTAGTAAGTACAATTCATCATGTTTAAAGACAAACATAATTATCTACCTAGTAGTATATGTTCTAAGTAGGTTCTACAGTCGGTAAGGCTGATATCTTAAACCAGCTTGTCTCATTTGCTTATTGAAAAACTTGAGTTGGACTTCCCAAAAAATATTTACCAAAGGAATTTAGAAGAAGTCTGTAAAAGACCAATATTTGTTATTTTATATACAATACGTTTAAAAAGCACATGTTAATTATAACTATGTTTTTTATATAAAAGACAGATAAGTATATCTCATATTTCTATGTTGTCAATTTAATAAGCTATAAACTAAAATAATATAATAATGTCCTTCCTGTAATGTTCACATGGAAGGTCGATTTATATGCTCGCTATGCACAAACATCGTGTTCACCGCGCGCCCATTTTTATATAATTCTTTTCCCGCGCTTTTGCGATGTGTGTCACCTGACAGATGCATAATTACACAGATAATACATATGTACATACAAAATATAATTGTAATATTCACTAATATGTTAGTATTACTTAATATCTGTCTAGAAACACACTTCCAAAATATAATTGTAATATTCATTAATATGTTTAGTATTAATGAATGTGAATAATCTATTTGGAACACGTAAAAATGTTGATAGGTAAAACAGACGTGTTCGTGCAAGCAAATTATCCCCCTACAATTAGTCGACTAAGCGAGACGTGTGCACGAATAATTTCCATCGTAAAATTCAGGGTTGCCAGATTGAGTGAGCTTAAGTTCAATCGTGCAGCAATGTAACTAATACAGTTCAGTCATTTCGTCGTAAAAAGGCAAAGCAATGAAAATGAAATTAACCTTAACCTTAACACCTACAAAAGCTTAACTTGAGGTTTTCGACCAAGAATTCCAGGGCGCTAAAGCCGCCATCTTGAAAAAATCTGTAAAATTTAAACCCGGCAATAACTCAGCTTTCGGCGAGATTCGAAAATTTTAAAACCTTTTAGAACCACTAAGAAATTACTTTCCTCAAAATATTTTTAAGAGCACGAGATGAGTTGTAAACAAAAAGTTTAGTACATAATAATTCCTTGAACCCACCATCTGCTAAGATGTGTGCCGTCCACTGTGTTAACTCGACTGAATACAGAATCACAATACTTTTATTGTATCCGGTTAAAAGAGGTCGCATTGGTGTGTGAAAGGCTATAATAAAAAAGCCATACAGATTTTAACCTAGTTGCACTCATCCTAAAGTGCAGTTTCATGCACAGAAATGGCATACACATTTCAGTAGTACATTTCGCTTATCTCTCTGCTGCTCATGGTATCCTGGTATCTGATGTTTTGGTTTAAACGTGACTTCATTGTAGGCTAGAGTAGGGAAGAGCAATTTCTATGCCTCTCATGTATTTATTAAATAAAATTCGCGAGGGTAAAGCGGCAATTCAGCTAGTTATGTAGGTTTAAGCGGTATGTATATATAATGAAGGTTTTATATAATTCAACACTTCTGAGCTCATTATCAAAAATATCCTCAACATTAAAAATATTTTATCGTCCTCAAAAATAATAATATGTCATCCTCCAAATAGCAGTACGTTTTTGTCTATAAACTTTAAAAAATAAAACAAAGCTCTATTTTTTAGTCATTTGTTTTCTGAAAACGAACGCACATACAGCATTAAAATATAGCTCCCGTCATATGTTTCTCTTTTTTGTAACGTTAACGTACCCTCTGATTTTGAGCTACAATGTGTTTAATCCAAACTCAATATTCAATAAAGAAAGTTTCTATGTAATTTTAGCCCGTTCAATTAGCCTGTTTAGACTTTTAGAAACCCTTTATGCACATCTATGTATAATGGACACGTTGAAATATATCACATATTCATAAATTTGTAAGTTTCTTCTATATTATAACCTAAAGTTATTTTATCAATTAATTATAGAAGGATCATTCTGGATATTAATTAAAAATGTTCTTCTTTATTGAATATAGCAAAAATACAGTAATATTATGACAATGTTCCAGCGTATTCAGCAGAGACTTTAATTTTCCGCCAAAGCTTTCTTTTTTTTCTAATATTGCCCACTTAAAAAATCGTAACGACAATAATAAAATAAGTAGATTTGATAAAACAAAATGCCAAAATCTCAAACACATCTTTTACGTCAGAGCTATCAATAACAGTATCTAATACGTAAGTCTGAAACTTCATAACAATGTTACGAATATGCATTTCCAATTAAGTGACGCCATTGAAACGGATCACGCGAAACTTGCATGTCCCGAATGAATCAATGAATCAATCAATCTCTGTCCACTGACGAAAATATCTCCGAATACTAACTCACAAGAAGTTGCAACGTATGACGCAAATATTCAATATCTGTCAGCCCAAACCGATTGCACATGTGTGAAAACAGCTTGAAATATGTTTTTGAATAGTGTCATAAAAACAATATTGTGCTAGCCAACCTCATCCAGTGTGATTTTATCTTATTTATCTTGTTAACATAGATAGGGACATACTTTATTATATACTTTGTGCAAGCCCGTCTGGGTAGCTGGGTGGTAGCTATGAAGCAAACTTAAACTCCAAAAAAGAAGATAGGCTAGTCCTAGACATAGGCCTTTTGTGCCTAACACGCTCACACTGAGCCATTGAAAGTGTTTACTTACCCGTGGTACTGGTAAAAGAAGACGCGTCGATTGGATGGAATTTATAAAGGATTGCATCAAAGAGGTTTTAACCTCGTTGCGCTTATCTTAGGGTGCATTTTTATTACACGAAAATAGGTGATATATTCAGACTTAATTTAACGTATCTTCGCTGGATTTATGAGACCCTAGTACAATGTTTTGGATAAAACGTGACTGCATAACCTGGTAGATTTTTTTCCTTTGGAAGAAGAAACATTGTCCGTTTTAAAAACATTTCCCGCCTACCTGTGAAATAAATGCATTAAATAATTATAGTCGGAGTAAGATTTGTAGTAGACAATTTTAATCGAACATTTTTCTCAAGACAAATTTTACCAAATTTTTCTTCTTTCTGCTTATTTTCTTCTTCTTTTAATTTCTTTATCGTTTTTAACTTTAATATATACTTAATTACTTGGTGGTAGGGCTTTGTGCAAGCCCGTCTGGGTAGGCACCACCCACTCATCAGTTATTCTACCGCCAAACAACAGTACTCAGTATTGTTGTGTTCCGGTTCGAAGGGTGGATGAGCCAGTGTAAGTACAGGGACATGACATCTTAGTACAAGAGACATAACATCTTAGTTCTCAAGGTTGGTAGCGCATTGACGATGTAAGGAATTGTCTATGGGTGACCACTGGCCTATATGCTCGTCTGTCAACGTATTCCATAAAAAAAAACATTATGTTATATAGAATAATATAACGATTAAAACATGACAAAATAAGATATGAAATGTAGAACCGTGAAGAAACTGCAAAAACCTCAGTACTTTTAGTTATCATTTGATTCCATTTCCAGCTGACTTGACTGTAGGCGAATATTCAAAATTTTAACTATTTATTAAAATTAATTTAATTGCCCATCTCCATCAACGGATCGTGTTCGCGCGAACATCGTTCGGTCGGCCGCCAAAACTATGGCCACAGCTCGGCTTACCGAAAACATTTATTATGCAGTGGCAACATTTGTAAAATTAATTTTTCATTGGAAAGATAAAGCGCACTTCTTATATAAATCGACCAAGCGACAAAGTCACGTTTGAACCAAAACATAAGTACCAGGGTATCAGATATTAAGAGAGTTAAGTAAAAACAGTTGCATATCAGTTTAATGCATTAATAGTTCACTTTATTATGAGTGCAGTAAGGTTAATATTTCATTGAACTTTTCAAAATTAACTTTTAACACCGTTGCGTCCTCTTATAACCGGATTTTTGACCGAGTCGAACATAAACATAACCAGTAAAAAAACGGTTAATAAATCTTGGTTTCATAAAGTTTCTAAAATTTTCTATAAATAAAATAGTAATCTTTATTCGATTAAATTTTTACAAAAACTTATGACCCATAATTTCATAAGATTATATAACTATATTTGGAACCGCATTGGAACAGCGTGGTGGAATATGTTCCAAACCTTCTTCTCGAAAGGAGAGGAGGCCTTAGCCCAGTAGTGGGAAATTTACAGGCTGTTGTTGTTGCACATCACTATATATTGTAAAAAATATACGCAACAGAAAGAGAAAGTGAGAAAGAGAAGGTAGCCAGAAAGACTGGCCCCGTAATTAGTTACGTAACGAAGCGGTTTACCCTCCCATAAGATGTTATCAGTTTAAAAGTCTGCGTATGTCTGTCTCTCAGATAATTGTAAGATATTCATGAGTAACGTTTAGTGTCACACGTGTTAATTCATTAAGATATTGTGTCAATTGACGATTACATGACGATGGATTGCCAATGATATTATCGAAAGCTTTAGGATCAATAAAGTTATTTGCTTTACAATTCATGAACACTTACTTCATTCTTTTTTATAATTTATGTAATATTTTAAATTATAAACCAAGCACGGTTAAAATTATTAAAATAATCTTACGTAAGACTAAGATATAAAGACGAAATAATTTACTTAAAATATGCAATTCAATTCAATTCTTGGTTTAATGGCCTTTAGTTGTGCCGTCAGGGTACAGATTATTTCGCCAATGTCACGTAGGATGAAGAAGACACGAAAGAAATTGATTTTACTTATAATATATTCCAGGTCCCTAGGTGCAGCTGATACGCCCACGTGAAGCCATAGATGGAACTGTCTAATTGTAATAATTGACATTTGTGTTGACATAACTAAAAGCCATGAATAAAATAAAAACAACAGGTCAAAGACATGCCATAAATGAGAAAGAGGTTAATTCATGAAATAACCGATGATACTATTATTAGTGGTTGACCTTATATACAGTCGTGAGGAGCGTAATTCTGAACCTCCATCGCCCTCATCCTCGCCTGGTCGACGACCCAGCGTTCATTATGACAACGGAATTAGCGACTTCAGTGCGACCTTGTTTTTTAAATTGCGCGTAGTTTTTTATATGAGATCACTTTTTATGCCTATTCTATAATATTCTTATACTTCGAATTCAGGGTTTTGTTATATAATACATAACAAAAGTTGGAGAGCTGAGTTGGCCCAGTGATTAGAACACGTACCGTACATCTTAACCGATGATTACGGGTTCAAAATCAAGCACCATTAGATTTTCATTCACTTGGTGGTAGGGATTTGTGCAAGCCCGTCTGGATAGGTACCACCCACTCATCAGTTATTCTACCGCCAAACAAAGTACTCAGTACTGTTCTGTTCCGGTTTGAAGGGTGAGTGAGCGAGTGTAACTACAGGCACAAGGAACACAACATCATAGTCCCGAAGTTTGGTGGCGCATTGACGATGTAAGGAATAGTTAATATTTCTTACAGCGTCATTGTCTATGGGTGATGGTGACCACTTATCATCAGGTGGCCCATATGCTCGTCCGCCAATCAATACCATGAAAATATTCTTAATATGACCAAATCGGTGACGTAGTCTCCTAGTACTAGTAGTTCCTTACGGCCTCAATGTCTACGGGAGATGCTAACCACTTAACATCAAAATGCAATCAAGTGACACATTTTCCCGTCCAACTGCCTGTACCATAAAAAATATTCGACAAGAAAAACACCTGAATCATTTTACATTCTCGAGAATTATGTTTAAGATTTTCAAGTTTGCAATTGTTCATTTAATTCACAGCTGGTATCAGAACACCGTCGAGTAATCTGTCAAACATTCCTCACGGAAAAATAAACGTGACGATATGATTGATAACGGCACAAGCCTCAGGGACAGATCGGAGGTTAATGTATTAAAAGAAAAATAAATATAACGATTAGTCATTAATGGATGAATCTTGCTGACACGTCAGGAGGACCTTTGCTATGGTTATAGGAATGATATATTATTTTGTATAGTATAAATATATTTGAATTAAGAGTTGCTTTTTATATAACAATATAAAGTATTAAACTTTCTCCAGAACGCGTTGCATGTTCAAGTAAAAACTTTGTATATATTGGTTTAGTATTACTTCAGTTAGGCTTTAATAAAAATTAGATAGAAAGATAAGAAACGTTTGTGATTATTTTGAACAAAGCTAAAAAAAG
The DNA here is from genome assembly GCF_905220365.1 of Vanessa cardui. NCBI lineage: Eukaryota > Metazoa > Arthropoda > Insecta > Lepidoptera > Nymphalidae > Vanessa > Vanessa cardui. The sequence goes on along the minus strand of NC_061132.1, from coordinate 12,480,436 downwards.
ACAATGTCAGACAAGGCACGGAACGTACCAGCTAAATTCTGTCGTCATGAATTCGTGCGTGGTACGATAGATGGATAGATATAGATCTGAGATGGAACTAGATAGATTGGAGCAAATAATAGCTCCATTTTAATAGATTAAAATAATCGAATATAATGTGCTGTTATTGTTATAGTCATGGTGCGGATATTTGGGAAAAGACCTATAAGAACGATGACCAGGGCCGCCCTTAACCTTTTGGAGGCCCTGGGCACATGACTTTTATTTTCATTTCTTTTTATTTGACAGAACACTAATTTGTTAGAATAGATAAATAAAATGTCATTGTTCTTTAATTTGCGAAATAATAATGCTTCATTGAAATATCTAGTTACTGATTTATTACCATCTTGGTAGGTACCAGGTGTTTCGTAAAAGTCAGTATTTTTATTTTTAAAATATGCAGATCTTTTTATAAGATCTGAGGGGGAGAGGTACGATCGTGGGGCCTCGGGAAATTGCCTAATGTATCTACGAAAGAGGGGTCTGATATCATGATCATCATCATCCTCCTGCCCTTATCCCAATTTAATTTGGGGTCGGCACAGAATAGTGGGTCCGACAGAGAAGTATGGAAAGAGAAATTATGTTCTCTTTCCATACTTCTCTGTCGGACGCTATCTCAACGCAAGTAAAATTCTTTCTAACCTGAGAGTTCTGACAATATCTACATTTAAATGTTCTTAACGAAGTAAATTATTTATATTTCTCAGGGAATGTACTAAAGATGCAATATAACATACATCAAAAAGTCTTAGTGTTGCTGAAATAAACGGTGACTCAGGTCGTAAATCCAAAAGGCCGATGTGTTACGAATGTTTCACGCGTGGTCAGTAGAACTAATCTGTAAGGACGAACTCAAAACTGACCGTATAAATCGTAAAATCTCGAAATGTGGAACCTATGTAACATTTAATAATGTTCATGCCGACATTATATAATAAATAATATAATAAATATGAGACAACATCACATACATTACTCTGATCCCAATATAAGTAGCTGAAGCACTTGTGTTATGGAAATCAGAAATAACGACGGTACCACAAACACCCAGACCCAAGACAACATAGAAAACTAATGGTAATCTACATCAACTCGGCCGGGAATCGCACCCGGGACCTCAGAATAGTGTACCCATGAAAACTGGTGTACACACCACTCGACCATGGAGGTCGTCAATATATGGTTACCAATGATTAAAGGGTTTTATTTGTGGTATCAAATCATCTGTTACTCGATGAAGGAAAACATGGTGAAAAAATCAGAATTGAATTAGTGTGGAAGAAACAACTCCAAAACTTCAAAGTTGTATGTTTTTTGGCTTTTTTAACCGACTTCTATAAAGAGGCGGTCATCAATTAGGCATGTGTATGTAACATTGTTAGAATTTAATTATATTTGAGTATGTTATCCATTTATGCATCCAGGCGTGTGCTCAATTTCATAAGTGTATGTTTGTATGAGCTGAGATGGCCCAGTGGTTAGAACGCGTGCAACTTAACCGATGATTGCGGGTTCAAATCCAGGCAAGCACCACTATATATATGTGTTTATAATTCATCTCGTGCTCAGCGGTAAAGGAAAACATCGTGAGAAAACCTGCATGTGTCTAATTTCAACGAAATTCTGCCACATGTGCATTCCACAAACCCGCATTGGAACAGCGTGGTGGAATATGTTCCAAACCCTCTCCTTAATGGAAGAGGAGCCCTTATCCCAGCAGTGGGAAATTTCCATGCTGTTACTTATTTACTTATGTTTGTTTGTTTGTCCACGAATTTCTTTAAAACTAAAAGTCGTATTGAGATGATCGTTTTTAATTTAAGTTAGGTAAAAACTTCAACTTAGGGACTAGTGCCAGTTTCACTAAAATCGATCTTGTAGTTTCATAGATAGATTTTTTTTATTTTCAGTTTACGAGCTGTTTCTATTTTTTAAGTCAGTTTATTTTTTCAGCACAACTGGGTTACTATAACAAGAAACAAAAGCTTCATAACTTCTATAAGTGCTTCTGTGTTGGTACATTTCTGTACAACTGCATTATATCACGAATTTAAAGTGAGTTCTTACAAAGAAGCATTGCTGTGGAGTGAATACTTGTTGATGCTTAAAATGATATATTTACAATTGTGTACATGTGTGATTAATGCATTATATCGATCGATCATAATATTTTGTTATGGCAATAAATTTCATAATGATAAAGATCTTTATAAATATTTCCCTTTAATGTTTATTTTTCAAATAGTAGGAAAATATTATTTATAGGAAAGAGATTTAATCTAAATTCAAACTATTATAATAAGCATTATAGTAGTATTTTATAAACCTTTGTACAAGTTACCAGGGGTCAATAAACCAGTGCATGTATTTTAGGACAAGGACACTGGACATTTTATTTTAGGTAAATGATGTCATAAAGTGGGCCGTTGCAGTTTACAGTAACGAGCGAGCTTTCCGCGACTAGTCCTACTAACGTCTTTTGCATTCGATTTATTGTTCCCAAGACCAGAACAAGCATCTCAGAGAAGATCATTTCACACTGAATCTTTGTTCACATTATATCGTTCATTATTTCCAATAAAGTGATTTTATGATTCTTATTTTCTTAAGCGTATCATTAAAAATCTAATGATGATAACAAGATCACTTTTTGTGACAGAGCAGCTAAATAAACAATAATGACCGACCATGGACAGTCCATAATACTGAAAGGGCACGCCGGTCGTTTAGAAATGTAATTACTTCTTTTGTTTTTTTATGAATAAAGTGCTCTATTGGGAAGAAAATCGTGATGAAATTAAAATATGTGGATATGTTACCAGCAGTGAAATATTTCCGCATTGCTAATTTTCATTTTTTTTTTTATGGAATAGGTGGCAAACGAGCAGGAGGCTCACCTGATGGAAAGTGACTACCACCGCCCATGGACATCTGCAACACCAGGGGGCTTGCAGGTGCGTTGCCGGCCTTTGAGAAAGGAGTAGGCTCTTTTCTTGAAGGTTCCCATGTCGTATCGGTTCGGAAAAACCGCCGGCGAAAGCTGGTTCCACAGAGTGGTTGTGCGAGGCAGAAAATGTCTAAGAAATCGCGCTGTTGTGGATTTTCGGACATCAAGATGGTGCGGGTGAAACTTAGAATTTTGACGAGATGTCCGAAGGTGAAATTCAGCAGCCGGGATTAATCCGAACAATTCCTCGGAACATTCCCCGTGAAAAATTCGGTAGGAGATGCAGAGTGATCCAACATCTCTACGCAAAGCCAAAGGATCAAGGAGATCGGAAAGGGCTTGATCGTCGATAACTCGAGCCGCTCTACGTTGGATGCGGTCAAATGGAAGGAGCTGGTACTGGGGAGCACTCGCCCAGAGGTGAGAGCAGTACTCCATATGAGGCCGAATTTGCGCCTTGTAAAGTTTTAGGCGATGGGCCGACGTGAAATACTGTCTCGCCTTGCTGAGCACACCGAGCTTCTTTGAAGCCAATTTGGCTTTGCCTTCCAATTGACCGCGGAACTGAACGAGGCTCGAAATATCAACGCCAAGTATTCCGATACTACCTGTAGCGGCTATCGGGATGTTCTCAAATCGTGGAGATATGACAAATGGTGTTTTTTTAGCGGTTAACGCGCAAACTTGCGTCTTTTTGGGGTTGAAATGGACTAAATTTAGCCGGCCCCAGTTCGAGACTTCGTTTAACGAAGACTCGATTTCAGACACAAGTTTGTTCCGGTTTTCTTCGACGTTTTCCCGAGAAATATTAGCGCGGCCGGTGTATAAGGTGTCAACGGTACTGTCGTCTGCATAGCAATGAATGTTCCCGATTTGCAACAAATCATTGATACGCAGAAGAAACAGAGTGGGTGATAGAACGCAGCCTTGTGGAACACCAGCATTGACGAATTTTAAGTCAGAGCATGCACCGTCGACAACGACCTTGATGCTCCGATCTGCCAAAAAGCTGGTAATCCAATTGCATAATTTCCCGGGAAGCCCATAGGAAGGAAGCTTCGAAAGAAGCGCTTTGTGCCATACACGATCGAAGGCCTTCGCTATGTCCAAGCTGGCTGCTAATGCCTCCCCCTTGCTCTCAACTGCTTCAGCCCACCTGTGAGTAAGGTAAACTAGAAGATCACCGGCTGAGCGACCCCGACGGAAACCGTACTGGCGGTCACTAATCAGCTGATTCTCCTCTAGGTACCGCAGGAGCTGGCAGTTAATAAGGGACTCCGTTATCTTGGAGAGCAAGGAGGTGATGGCTATAGGCCTATAATTGGACGGATCTGAGCGGTTGCCTTTTTTAGGGATCGGATGCACCAAAGCAGGACAGCAGACTTCCAGGAGTTCGGGACGACGCCTAATGCGTAGGATTGCCGGAAAAGACGCGTTAAGACCGGTGCCAACTCGGGAGCACATGTCCGTAGCACGATTCGAGGGATGCCATCGGGTCCACTCGACTTGTGAATGTCCAAGGAAAGAAGTGCTTTCCGAACTGCACTTTGCCGAAATTTAACCTCCGGCATCGTCGTATCACATCGCGGGATTGATGGTGTTGACTTTCCTTGGTCATCCAGAGTCGAGTTCGACGCGAAGATCGGCCTTCTCCTTCGCGGTATGGGCCAATGACTCACCGTCCCTGTGCAAAGATGGAAAAGAAGGCTGACAGAAATTCCCTAGGACAGCCTTAGCGAGAGACCAGAACGCACGTGTTTCTGATGGGAAGCGCTCCAGTCTCTCGCCAATTCTGCCAATGTACTTCGACTTCGCCTCAGCTATCACGTTTTTGAAGGACCTGGAGGCAGAGTTATATTCCTTTCTGAATGTGCTGGTGTTTGTATCACGAGACGCCGATGCGTTAGCCCAGTCTTGGTAGCGTTCCCATTTTCGGCGTGAAGCCGTCTTACAGAGGCGACCAAACCAGGGCTGGGACTTGCCACCAATGGGCACCGCAGAATATGGAATGAAAAGTTCCATGCCCTGAAGCACCACATCGGCGACAGAGTCAGCAACAACGCTCTGATCATCCATCGAGAAACAAACTCGCCCCCATGGGTAAGATGCAAAGAAGGACCGCATCCCATCCCAATCTGCTGACTTGTAGTGCCACACGCGACGACAGCCCGCGAAACGAGGTCGTGAGTATCGTGTAACTGGCACTGTACTCCGGACGAGACAGTGGTCCGACGAGCCCAGAGGGGGATCGACGACAATCTTATAGCCGTCCGGATGCGAAGTCAGCAGAAGGTCCAACAGGGAAGGTGTATGATCCTCCACGTCCGGTATTCGCGTTGGCGAGGTGACCAGTTGTGTCAAATCATAAGCCAAAGCGAAGTCGAGAACAGATCTACCCGCATGATCAGTGGTGCGTGATCCAAGCCACTCTGTATGATGAGCATTGAAATCGCCCAGAATAATGATCTCTGCGGATGGAGTCTGCTGCAGCACGGAATCCGTAGCCAATTGGACGTGCTCAACCAGTCGGTCGGTTTCGGCATTACCGCTATGGGGCCTATAAAGGCACGCGTAGATTCGCGGATGGTCGTCGCAGTCTACGCGCAGCCAGATAATTGATAGGTCCTGCCCTTCAAGGCTGCCGAGGCGTCGAGAGCAGATATCATCTCTGACGTAAACGCACACCCCAGCTCGTGGCACAAAAGTATGCTCCAATTTGTACCCGGGGTAAGAGAGAAAAGACGTATCGGCAGGAGAAGATATCTGGGTCTCGGTAAGAAAGAGCAAGGCCGGCTTCGCCGTCTCAAGGTGAAAGTGAACGGCATTCAAGTTGGAGTTGAGTCCCCTTATGTTGCAGAAGTCCACAGCGAGTGTGGTAGGGGTTGCCTTATGATGCCTGCTCCGCTTGCCCCGAACAGTGGCGAGCGCAAAATTGCCCCCCCCCCCCCCCCCAGAATTCGGAGGGCAGCCTGGGCATCCCTGCTCAGGCGGTGTACGTCCTGAGCATAGATGCCCAGAGAGGGATTCTCTACCGCAGTCGCTGATGGTACCCTCCTGGGGTAATGTCACCAAATTCTGCACAACCATGTTTTGGGGGAGAGGGATCGGGCCTCCGGAACTCTCACTTACCGGACGAAACGCGGTAGCATAGCTACCACTTCACGCCGATTTTAAGTGAGAGAGTGGTACTTCCCCGGGCGTGCCGGCCCATTCGACTGCAACCGAGAGGTATGCAGTGTGGCACTACCACTTGAAGATATTATACCCACCCTTTCATGAGTTTTAATATATTATAAGTACGTAATCGTATTCGTATACAATAATCATGCTGTCCGCCTCCTTAGAAATTGATGGTGTAAAAAATTATAATTATTCCTTTCAAAGACCTAAGATATTATGTCCTTTGTGTCAGTATTAACACTGGCTCCCTCATCCTCCAAAGAGTAACACAGCAATAGTAACTACTGCTGTTTGGCTTTAGGATATCTGATGAGTGAGTACTTCTAAGATGGGCTTGATGAAGCCCTACCATAAGTATTTCATTTTCGTTTTCATTGTTAAAGTTCTTCAATATTATATTTTTAAACAATAATCACTAATTAGCAGTACTTGTCTGTCGTTTTTTTATTATTTTTTCTAGGTATACAGTCGAAAAAATTGCCTTTAATGGTAAGAGCTCGCCTTCACTCACACTACAATACCACAACACAACGTAATTCACACAATCATATGATTGATATGTGAGAGGGTAGTATTGATTTGGACCCCTACAAGCGACTAACAACCTTTCAGCTTTGGCAATAAAGTACATGTTATGTAACATTGCTATCAACAGGTGGCAGAAGATTTCACACGCTCATCACTTCTGTTTCATGGTTTCCTGGTATCGATGTTTTGGAAAAAACGTGACAGGCTTTTGTGACAGACAACATTCCTCTGTGGCTTTCCATCCTCATCCCAAAAAATTACCCAAAGATTTATTGTAAGTATAGAATTTCTAATAATTGCAATAGATGTAATATAATAATGATGTTGGTTTTTTTTGTGCCCCCTAAAGATACGTAACATAATTTGTTTTTAACGTAAACATTTTTTTACAATATTTAAATCATAAATACAAAGAATTTAAATATACACACCACACACGAAATATATTATTCAAAATAACCAGATCATTGTGAGATGCCTTAACAGATGCGTTATATTTAGGCCAGTGGTTATGGAATTGAAAACCGTAAATCTCGAGGGAGACCTTCTTTTGTTAGCTAAAGACTTGTGCTGTTCATTGAATGATGAACTCATAAATGGTTTACTTTAGCGTTATGCATATGGGGATTAAAATTGTCGCAAATAGTCATCCTTATCACTTCTTAACAGGATTACGTCGAAATACCAAAAAAAGTTGAGTATGGTCCAAAGCTCTTTCAAATAGTATACGGTATCGGCCTCTTTTGTCCGGATAAAAGAGATTCGACAACATCATTTTAACAGCTATACTAACAATACAAGCTCAATTCATTGCAACGATTTTTCCATAACTGTTACGAGCTTATGATATCCTAGTATTGCATGTTTTGACTTAAGCGTATATTGTAATATAAACTCGTTTGGAGCGAGTAAGAAACAAAGTTTGTCCGTCTATCTTCTTTGTGGTAAAACTAACTAAAAGGAAGCTTTCTTTTTACAGGTTTGGGATACAAGTAAACAAACACATAGGAAATAATCAGAAAGATGATAATACCATTTAATTAATCCACATACACCAAAAATTTGGTTCAAAAAAATTTTTTTTCCCTCTTTGCACAAATAAAAAAGAGAAACTAGTAGTTAAAATATGATGCTTACATTTTAATACATCGATACAGTGAAAAAACACTGTAATTTAAATATAACAAAACATAATCACATTCTAATTTCAAATTTAAAATAAACCTTCATTTAACAATTATTACTCGTGGTTTTCGCATATGCCGTTGAGCCGATAACAACAAACTCACCACACCTCTTTCATTAACTCTTTTACCCGGTTGAAAGAGGCCGGAAATAATAATATGGAATATGACCTGCAGAAACAAGTTTTAACCAAACTGCACTAACAATAAAATGCATTTTACAATAAAACGTATGTGCGAACGGCAGCATATTTTAATAAAAGCCTCTATTGCGTTCATAATATCCTGGTACAACGTGTTTTAGTTTAAATGTGATTTTGCTCGTCAAACTTTCTTCGTATGTTGCGTTTAGTATTGAGTTATTTTTTCACTGATTCAGTTTAATCAATATACTGCATCCATTGATGATGATCACATGATCAAGTAGTCCTTGTCAGCCACTTTTACTTGTATCTGCTGACTTAAAAAAACGAATTTTACAGCAGTAAGGACGTTTAACATGACCAACACCTGATCGCGGTAATAATGACCAATTAAATGATATCATCACAGAAAATGGGTTGGAATCTTGCGACAACCAACTGCAGCACCGCGCGCGTTCATTGGTCCAATCAAATAGGGCGCGCTTCCCCAGTTTCCAATTCCAAGCCTTTCCGTAAAAGCACACCACGCTGCACAGATTGCATAAAAGGGTGAGGGAAGAACACATCCTCTCTTATGACCATTTTTGACAGTAACAGTTGTAGTACAAGCTATCTTGAGCTCATTTTTCTGATTGTATAATCATCAAATAAATACCTTAAAATAACACAGTATTTACTATACAATGTACGCTCGTAAGTCATGATCATTAATTATTTACGATTACATCTTAAATGTGTTTATTAATTAAAACGCCATCTATCATGAGCATCGTAAACTATTTGAGGTTTTGGTACCAATTGAAATACATAGTAATTCATCTGTTTCAAACTCTACAATAGCACAAAATAAAGTTCATTTTAAATATACGTTATAAACTGCAAAATACTGCTTTATATTTTCCGCCTTTTATGATGCCCTAATAATGAATGTTATTGAAATAAAAAAACTGTACAACAAACATTCACAATACCCTTAGTACCACCGACCACGCTTTCAGGGGGCGTTCAAGTATTACGTAGCTCAATTTGGGTACGGTGTGTTACAAGGAGAGGAGAGAATATCAGGTAGGTATTTAGGTATAACATATTTTTTTTAAATATTATATACGATTATAAATTAAGTTTTTTTAGTCCTGTCATTCTATAAACATACATATTTATAATAATTCTATACAAAAATTTAGCTCGCGATTTAATTTAAAAAAATCATAAAATGCTTAACGTCTTGTTTTCAAAAAGGAATATTTAAAACTACGAATTTCGAATGGAATAAATGTTTTTTATATTCAACGAGAAATGCTGCTAGCATTATTTGCTACCTCCGTTCCATGCGGTCAGATTCTAGATTTGTACAGTAACTATTTTCAATTAATATTTGTACATTTTTAAAGGTCTTCATTAATTCTTATAGTAATAAACATTCAATATTTTTGTAAATTGTGCATTTTAAGTTACTTTTTTTATGTTACTTACTAAAGTTTGGTGAAAAAACGGAATACCTGTATCTATTTTTTTAAAAGAAACTATTTTTTCAACGTTTAAATGCAATTCACACTAGTCCAGTAGATTACAATGTGATAACGTTGGATAACTTTCTTAGCGGCAAATAGATCAATGGGAACTTTTGGGATTTTGTTAAAAACCACCAAAGGAAGTTTCATCGAAAAATTTCTGTATTTTATTCCATAGTGTCTGCTTTATTCACTGGACTACTGACGTATAGTACGACACAACTTAGATGTCGCATCGGCAAAATTCGTAAAACCGATCACATCCGAATTAAGTACGCTATCCCAAATTATCAATATTTATTTCTCTTCTTTATATTTTATTATTATTTATATTATTTATCTTTGCATTTACGTAATAACTTGTAATATCATATGACCTAATATATTCGTCAATTTGACGCGTCGATTTACATACACTTGTTTTCTCTGACGCGTGAATCTATAGCGACGAATAGCGTCGAATGGCGCGATAGGGAGCTATTTCTATTGGTTGTGTAAATCGGCAATAATCGGTTTTATTTTCATTCCATTGCATTTTTCGATGCTACATCTAATTTGTGTCTTACTATACACAGTCAACAAGTCAGTAAAGCGAATTTAACATAGTACTTACGAGTTCCTGATACCCTGGTAACTTGTGTTATAGTTTCAACGTGACCTTTAGAACTTCAATTGCAATTGAATCAATTATTTATTTATCTTCTGTTGCAATTGGTTGTTAAAGTGACGGAAAGTATTAACCAATATTATTATTATTACACGTCTGAACTACTAAAACGATTATCATGAAATTTCGCATATTGTGTTGTCAGAGGTACATATCCTAAAAAAAATTTTATATTTATTATTTAAACGTATAAAGATTTTTTTAACTGAGCTATTTTAGTTGCTTATCCTTTCTTTTCATCACCCTTCCTTTTATTTCATAATATCGCCTTGTCACATGCACATGAATTTTTTTTTTCGGCGAAACGTCGCGTTAAAATTGTTATGAATAAATAAAAAATACTTAATTTATATAATATTACTTTTTTATTCACATCATTTATATCCGGATGAAATAAAACGTCCGGTTTAAAGAGGTTGGTTGGTATGGGTAGCTCTTAACCAATAATGATATCCTAGTATTATGTTTCGTTTTAAACGTAACTGGCCACCTTGGTAATGCGATAAATAAAACATTCTTATTTTTTAGCCATTAATTAATTATTAATTCAAACTAAAGCAAATTAGCGTTTTGAGTTATATTTATCAGAAAAGTAGATGATTCCTTTTAGTTCTTTTGAAAATAAAACCCATAATTTCGTGTAAATAGGGCATTGAAATAGTTCATTTTGTAATTCAAAATATCCTAGCTCTACAAAACTTCTCAAATGTTTAAGAAATTTAAGTAGGTTTCTTTCTATAAAAACCAAGATATTTCCGACCAAGATGAATGCTATCAAATTCGAGATGAAAACATGCGGATGCTTTATGGCAATCAACACGATTACATCCCATCAGATCCCTCAAAGTCTCCAATCCGTAGCAAAGTCGGCGGTCGCAGTAGTTTTAGTGTGTAAGATATCCCTCATCCCATCCCTTCCGAGTTACCTTTCAGAAGGTGAAAAAAAATCCCGTTACCGCAGAATAAGATCTTTAAAATAAATACTGTTTATTTGTACTTTACAGTTTTAAAGAAGATGATTGAAAATATACTCTGACACGTACATGCTGTCCTAGTACCTCATGTTTTGGATTAAACGTGACTTTCAAAACTATTATTGCGCCCGGCTTTGGACAAAAGTCCAACGTTATTAAACATATCAAACATACAAACAAATTACGTTTATTTCTTTTCTAAACAATATCAATTTTCTCAATTTTATTTATGACACTAAACCATTAAAACCCGGTTGAAAGAGGACGAAACCATGAGATAACAGAATTACTCTAATTCTGACTTACGAAACCTTCAAACAGAAAAAGCTATTTACAATATTAATATTATATTAATTAATTACTATAAAAATACGTAAAGCTATTTGATACGTCAATCTTCTTTATATTTTTTTTTTAACTATTTCCACATAGCCGGATAAAAGAGGCCAAGACAGTATAAAATTTTTTTTGAGAAAAACCTTTATTAGTTCACGGAAATTTCATCTTTAGCACTAATTGTCAGTAAGAATATTTTGCAATATCATAACGATTAGGAAAGCGATCGTTAATATTTCTCTGTCATGTATGAAACCCTAGTAGTTCGTGTTATAGTTTAAACGTGACTAATTTTCGCACGCGTATTCATTAATTGAAGTGACAAACTCCATCTATCGCAGTTTACGTGAACTAACAACAAATCTATTTTAACAGCATATTTTAAATCAAATCAAACCAAATCAATTGTTTAAATAATTATAAGCCTTTAAATTTACTAAAAATTAAAAATCAAGGTTTTTTTGACAATATGTTAGTTTAATTTATAACTTTCGAGCATTACAAGAATTTTGCTTTTACAAATTATTATTAAAAGTTTAGATATATCTAAGTAAATTAAGAAACATTAAAATAAAATAACATTAAATAATAATACGATACCATAGATATACCATATCTTTTTAAGCATTTAGCAGTAATATATTTTTGACCGTGAGTTTGTATTGAGAGAGACTTGAATGAATTTCGGTCATACGCGATACAATCTCAAAACTTTCAGAAATAGTAAAACCAAAGATGTTTGTTGTTATAGTATTCACATACCTGTTGATCGGTCATGGTCTCCTGGTATCTAATGCTATGGTTCAACGTGACTAGTACCTACATATTCACTTTTTAAAAGTGTGTGTGTGTTGTTTTTATTGTATAAAATATAAGTTTCTAAAAATGACCAAATGTGACACATAACGTACTACCTTAATAGGAGTGTGAAAGAGGATGTGATTAGGTTTGTATAAAGAATTATATTTTCAAAGTTCATCATCTGCATCTCCTTAAGGGTCTTAATGGAAGGTGTTTAACTTCATAGGGTAATTCGTTATTTCTAGTGTTAGAAATACTACTAATTAATAGTAGCAGAAATATGTATTTAGGCTAATATGAATTAGTTAGTGACAAATGTTGAAAAAAAAATAAAAAATGTTCGCTAAAAACTATAAAAACGTGTTTGTATAAAAGTTAATCACATTTGAAAATTGGAATTATGTAATCACATAATTCCAAAAATTAGGTGTTTTTTTATTTTTTTACTTATGTGTAAACTAAATTTGTCAATAAAGAAATAAATAAAAACATAATTTAATTGAATAAGAAAATTATTGTTCTTATCTGTTATTTAAATGGTTGAAAAGTGTATCACCAAGGGTAACTGAGTTTCTTGCCGATCCGGTAGTAGGGTTGCAATTATTAATTTCTATGCTTAACACTTAATTCAACACTGCATGACAACCCAAAGGTGATGTTTTGAGCCTACTTAAATGAATAATACCTACATAATAAAATTATTCATGATAAAATAAATACATTTTTTTCTTTTCGTTAAGAATAAACTGCACGCGTATTATAATATATGTAAAAATTATATATTAAATTATTCTTCTAAAGCTATTCATCGTTTATTAGGTGAGTTTTTAATCACAGACCTGAGAAGCCCAAAATAAAACAAATATTTTCATTACCATATATTTGTCCTTGAGTATAAACGTTGTACGTAAACCCTTATCTATGCGTGCAAAACCGGGACAACAACATATTGCGTTTTTGGTAGGATCTATTTACACCGACAATATTTATCCGTATTGACACACCCGGTCGAATGAGGTCGAACCGGTGTAAGCAGCGGTAATATTGATTTTCTTCCGACCGATGAATTTTCAACCATATTTCAGAGAGTATTAAATATATTTTGGTTTACTGACGGATGAGAAAGCAACACCTTCGCATATGTCTTTCAGTTATGATATCCTGGTATTTCATGTTATGGTTTAAACCTTGCTTTGAAGCTTATTTCGAGGGTAAAAAAAGCTTTTTTAATTTTTTTGTGTGCTTTTTTATTTATGAGTAAAAAAATTCAATGATTGAGATATTTTACTTGTTTTGTAAAATACTAACGACCCGCTCAGGCTTTGCACACGTATTACACCATGTACGGTACATTTGTACCTCTATAACTCAGTAATAATGAAATGAATTAAATTTGTTTGTTTGTCCATACAAAATATTAGTGTGGATCATTTGCGTTGTATTGATAGACATCATACTTTTTCTTTACCTTTTTCACATTGATATAATTTAAATATTACCCTTGGCTTTGTATACTTCACAGGTAATCTTCAAAAGTTATAAAGTGTTTAGTTATAAAAATCGTCGAATCCTCAGTAGCATTCCTGTGCTTTAGAAAACAAATAAAAAACCATTTTCAATCGGATTTTAACTTTACAAAGCCAGAAATAAAGTCCAGTTCCTAAAACGAATTCATTCATATATTTAAAAGAGTAAATTTACTTTTATTACTTATATGCAGCCCTGGTACCCTATGTTTTACTTTAAACGTGACGTGGCAATGAAAATTGTCTTGTCTTGTCTTGTGTCTGAGCTTGAACACACAATCATCGGTTAAGATGCGTTCTAACCACTGAGCCATCTCGGTTCTCTTATATATTTATATACTCTTATACCCTTATCAACATTTGGAAATGTTAATAAACTAAGAACCAGATTTTTAAATATATTGTATGAAAAATAAAAACTATAAAAAATTGTCGACCTCCATTTCTTAAAAGTAGGGCTTAAAAGCAGATTTCGTAATAAAGCACGAAAAGACAAAGAAATGAAAAGTTATTAATTTCGGGATATTTACCATGTTTTTTATTTTTGTTCGGTGGAGCTCGATACCGATACTCGATACTATGTCATGTATTGTACAATAGTATTTAGTTGTATTGGACAATAGTAGTGGTGACCGGTGTTTACCTAGCAAACGTACAAGAAAGGAGGTAGTTCGATACCTCTAACATTATCAGCATCTACCCGCACACTTCAGTCTCGTGAACAAGACATTCGTAGACAATGTCGAAATATCGAGCTCCACCGAACAAAAATGAAAAACATGGTAAATATCCCGAAATTATTTAATAATAAAAAATAACCATGTTAATTTAAAATCCGAAAATAAAAGTGTTTCACCGTATAGAGTATGAAACATATTATTTACAAATTATCACGATCATTGTTATGATAATATTATTAAATAATCCAGTGTTTACGTTTTTATCATCTCTTGCTCTTCGCTGAACGAAAACATCGTGAGGACTCCTACCTGTGTCTCAGGAAACCCTGCCACTTTTCTACAAATCACCATTTAAGTGACTGGCGCGCTGGTTATTTAAGCATTTAATATTATTAATTCTTATGTTAATAAAGTTATGTATTTAAGTTAGGTGATGAAATTGATTTTAAAGATTTATTACAGAATGAAAGATATATAACTTACGACGACTTACGCAAGGCGGCAGGCAGGAGCTGGATGCGAGTAGCCCAAGAACGATCTCAGTGGCGTGCAATTGGAGAGGCATACGTCCAGCAGTGGACGGAAATGGGCTGATGGAAGAATTGTAAAATATCTTACATTCTGTCTGTGTATCTTAAAAATAATTTGAGCATTGTAATTTTATGTATATAATTAGGGCTAAAATTACAAATAACCGAAGTCACCATTCCCCTGATTCCGTCTACATACTTTAACTATGATTATCCAGAAATATTTACAAAACAAACTATTATTAATTCAGTAACAATGCTCGAAATGTATTAACGGAAACATTTTGTTAACCAAGAACCAAATGTCAAGGCTACGCCAAACTACTTTTCATGGTTGACTCACGTGGTAAATGCACCATAATCTTATTCTCCAGCTGAAATAGCAAGGAAACGAAATATTCAACAAATTGCGTTTTAAACCACATGCATGCATGGGCTGTACTCCGTGTTGGCGGGACATATTTATACTTCTTGGTAGATCTTTGGGCAATCTCATCTGGGTAGGTTCCACTCATCATATATTCTACATCAATCAGTAATACTTTGTGTATAATGTGTTCCAGCTGTAAGAGTTAATTAGGTAATGTCTACAGGCACATGAGACATAATATCTCAGATCCCAAGGTTGATGGCGCATTGGAAACTGACGACTAAATAGGCGCAAATTAACTTCTCACTTTCATGATGCCTTGGTACTCAAGAAATCTCTCACGGATTTTCGGAAACACAAGATTTTCTGTCAAATATACCTACAATATAACAATATAAATATAACAAGACCTTGGAATTTGGATTGATCTCCACTCACAGTTTGAACCCCTGAATAACTAACATATATGTATTGCGTCGCGTTAGATTTTTTCTGAAGGTCCATATGATTATTTATATATTTGTGTATTTATTTGCAACGCACTATATAAATAGGCTCTGGATATATAACCTAAAAAAACTTAAAAGTTAACAGTATTTTTTCAATTACACTTTTTTCTACTTAAAATTCAACGAAAGCACAAATAAATTTCGCAGAAAGTGTCCCAAAACAACAGGAAAGTTTTTTGTGTTACCGTTTTGATATCAGCGATTTTATATAATGATACAAACATTAGGTACATAAGTTATATACCTAAACCTTCCTTATTTATCCCTCTGTCTATTAGTGAAAACCTCATGAAAATCCGTTCAGTAGTTTTGGATCTTATCGCGAACATAAAGACAGATGCGGCCGGGGAACTTTGTTTTACAATACATATGTAGTGATAAGGAAAATATTCTGATATAATTATTAAAGCGATTGTTTTGTTTCCAGACGTGTATTCAGCTCGTGAGTGAGTCAGGAGCTATAACTAATCGTAAATGTTTACAAATATGGTGCAATTTGTACTTTTAGACTTTTCTCAATTAGATGTTGACTATTCTCAGCGTCGGAGTTTACCATTCTAGCGCACTGGTCTGCTTAACAATATGTGTATGGAAAAATATTAATGATTTTATGAGAAAATCTAATGCTCATAAATTTAATATAAGAAACAAATACAAACTTGTTACTTCTATTACCAAACGTTAAGAGTCAATTTATTTTATACATATACGGTTTCACAACAGAATGCCAGAACGATGCCAAAATGCTTCCTATTGCCAAATTAAAAGAAAAGCTTAGACAATTAGTGATTTTGTGGATAGCACACCTTGGGTTTGAAACGATCGCCTCCTGGATATTTCTTTCCAATGTTGAATACACGTAAACAATCATTCATCAAAAAAAAGCCGCTGAGTTTTTTCAACAGTTTTCTGTAGTGTTTAATTTGACCATCAATAAGTAAGTAAGCTTCTGTATTGACTAAAGCGAAGTCATTAGATTAATATTTTTCTTAATTCTTGAACATACTAGAAGGAGTATACCTAACTTAAAAAGTTGAAATCGTTTATGGGACATTTGGTACCCATTATTTGACAGTTCGCCGAAGGCCAAGAATGAGCATTGAGTAGTGTCTATACCGGTACCGCTTTGGTAATTAATTAGAGCTGAGATAGCCCAGTGGTTAGAACGCGTGCATCTTAACCGATGATTTCGGGTTCAAACCGAGGCGAGCACCACTATATATATGTACTTAATTCTGTTTATAATTCATCTCGTGCTCGGCGGTGAAGGAAAACATCGTGAAGAAACCTGGATGTGTCTAATTTCATAGAAATTCTGCCACATGTGCATTCCACCAACCCGCATTGGAACAGCGCGATGGAATATGTGGTGTGCCCAGCAGTGGGAAATTAACGGGCTATTGCTTACTTTACTTCTAATTTTTATTAGTAATTAATTAACAAGACTGAAATTTAAATAAGTACTCTCAACACTTTTCTCATTTATTTTTATTAAAAGATAAAAGTTAATAAGAGATACATCAACATCTATCTTCGTGTACACGTGGTTTACTTGTATGACGTCATCAATATTTTCTGTAATAAGAGACTGGAATTAATGAAACTAACTTCAATTTAGTTGATATATCTTCTAGAGATAATTTTGCTGTTGAGAAATAATTTATTATAAGACACAATTTTCCAATAATTATATAATACCTTACAAATAAAATTATTTCATTGTATATACTAGTAGTGAAATCAAAACTTTATTCAAGTAGGCTTTTACAAGCAATTTTGAATCGTCATTTTATAATTAAGTGAAGCTACCACCGGTTCGGAAAGTAGATTCTACCGAGAAGAACCGGCAAGAAACTCAGTAGTTACTCTTTTTCAACATTTATAAAACACAAAGTCAAGTTAGTTAAATACAATAATTTAAATTAATATATCCTGCTTGGAAGTCAACAGGTATTAACTGAACGCTTTTTTATCATCTATAAAATCTTGTATCGAATAATATGCCATTTTTACCAATGAATTTTTTTTAAACGCAAAGTTAAAAATTACACACTATTTTACACTATATAAAAAGAGCTTTTACCTTTGCAGGAAAAGGTTTCCCTCCCAACGATATCTCCCCTCCCCCCTTTAAATTTGAAAAATGTTTGTCCGGTTCAATGCCCCTTAATAACTAAAAATCATATAGCAAAGTTGTTATAAGCAGTGGCGGATTTACCAATAGGCTAAATAAGATGGAGCCTAGGGCTGCATATTTAGAGGGGCGGCTAATTTAGCCCAAATTGTCTTTATCTTACAAAGTACTTATAAAAAAATCTTATAATAATATGTATAATCCGAATACTCGTCAATACATATTGGGTTGCAAAAATAATCTAGTCCATCCATCCATCAGCCCATTTCCGTCCACTGCTGGACATAGGCCTCTCCAATTGCACGCCACTGAGATCGTTCTTGGGCTACTCGCATCCAGCTCCTGCCAGCCGTCTTGCGTAAGTCGTCACTCCACCGTGCCCGAGGACGTCCTACACTACGTTTGCCGAGACACGGTCTCCACTTTAGAACACGTTTCCCCCAACGGTTATCGGTTCTGCGGCAAATATGGCCAGCCCACTGCCACTTCAGCTTACTAATCCGGTGGGCTATGTCGATGACTTTGGTTCTCTGGCGGATCGCCTCATTTCTGATGCGATCCCGCAGAGAAACGCCGAGCATATCAAAATAAACGTAGCTAAATACCACAGGCCGATGACGGGCAGCAGCGTCACCGGTGCGAGTAGCTACGTTCTGCGATCGCCAACACGCCTGCCCAGCGTGGCGATTATGGGCAATATCCTCTAAATGCAGCACTCACACAATAATCTAGTAACTGACAGAAATATCACCTAGTTCATAATCATACTAATAACGGAAAAATGTAATGAGGACGATAGAAAACAAATCATAAATTTTCATTTTCAGAACAAATTGTGATTGTGAAATTAACAACAACAACAACAACCTGTAAATTCACCACTGCTGGGCTAAAGGCCTCCTCTCTATTTGAGGAGAAGGTTTGGAACATATTCCAAAACGCTGTTCCAATGCGGGTTAGTGGAATACACATGTGGCAGAATTTCTATGAAATTTGTCACATGCAGGTTTCCTCACGATGTTTTCCTTCACCGCTGAGCACGAGATGAATTATAAAGACAAATTAAGCACATGAATCAGCGGTGTTTGCCTGGGTTTGAACCCGAAATCACCGATTAATATGCACGCGTTCTTATCACTGGGCCATCTCGACTCAAAATGAACTAAACAAACGTATCGAAAAAAGGTTCAAAAAAGGTATCAGTAGGGCTGCAAAAATCAAATAGCCTACTAGCGGCAAATTTGTAAATCCGCCACTGGTTATAAATATTTAGCTATTGATTTAATATGTACTTAATCATTATCATTACATAGTATAAAACAAACTTAGATCTTTAAAATTACGCAACGGATTTTAATGCAGTTTTTAATAGATAGAATGATTCGAGAGGAAGGTTTTTGAGAAGTATCGTAATACATAGACAATATAAAGAAACACTGATCATTTAAAATTTTTAATGTGATCTTGTAAGTAAACAAATTCTGTAGTGTGTTAAGTATTAGTATATTTTATTATAGTCTTATAATAAAATATAAGTGTTAAGTATTAGTATATTTTATTATAAGACGCAACATGTCCACACCTCGCTTTGTCAGCAAAAGGTATGCTAATAAACATATAAAGTACTGAAACTCAATTTAAATATTTTACTTTACATAATTTTTTTATGGAGTACATTGGCGGACATTTAGGCCATCTGATGGTAAGTGGTCACCATCGCCCATAGACAATGACGCTGTAAGAAATATTAATTATTCCTTGCATCGTCAATGCGCCACCAACGTTGGGAACAGAGATACGATATTCCTTGTGCCTGTAGTTACACTAGCTCACTCACCCTCCAAACCGGAACACAACAATACTGCGTACTGTTGTTTAGCGGTAGAATATCTGATAAGATGGTGGTACCTACCCAGGCGGGCTTGCACAAAGCCCTACCACCAATAAATTAGCTATCATCTACCAAAGGCACGTCTTCAGCCTTTGTTAACTTAAGTCTCGTTCAAAATAGTTCTCAAGTTATACAAAATTTAAAAATAGAATATTTAAAAAATTATAAATCCAAGGTGCCCGAATATATAGCACAGCTCTTTTAAATTCCATTTAACGGTTGTACGTAGGCCTAATTATTCAATAGCGGTTCTCCTCTCGGAACGAACGTTCTATTTTTGATATATTTGAATTTCGAATATCCTTCGGTGACCGTTTTTGTGCTAAATATGCAGCGGCCAGCTTCATCCAACTATTGTTTTATGTAAAAGATGATAAATAACATCGGTATAAATATTTTATAAAAGTATGTTAATTATTTTTATTGTACATTTAAATGTTGTATTGATAAATTAGTGAATTTGTATATTTATAAAACATCGCTAACCACTATTTAAATATTTTTTTCGCTAACCGCGATTGTGCTATCTACGCTTGTGAAAGTTTCGACGAAAAAAATTGTTGACAAATAAAACTACTACAAGATATCACAAAATATTTTTGTTAGTTTAATTAGATATATATTATACATTGATATGGTGTATGCTAATATATCAGTTTCCATTTTACATTTGACTTATATTTTAAATCAGATTTTTTGGTACCGTATTAAAGTATATTGATTTAGAAATTTTGAAAATTAGCAATTTTAATGCCGTTTTTTTGTTTTAAACTTTTCAATTTAAATTATCAATACTAAACGACTTATGTTAACAGTAAAAATATGATTTAAATAATAACATAAAATGCTAAGCAAAAATCTTTTTTACTAGAATTCAAAATATACACTCCGTAAAAAAAAATCCATCTACACATGCTTACATACAAAAACTTAAGTTAACCTCCTTTTTTGATCGGTTAATATTTTAATACTGGCATAAAAAATAGAGTCTGTTTTTCAACGTTTAAAAAAAATTAAACATGAACTTCGCACGAAACAACAGAAAGTTTTATGAAAATGTATTCGGGGCAGGACATTTCGAATGCAACTGGAGTTGAAAATATTTCACGGGCCTTTAAAATTAGAATTATGGATCGATGCGCATGACATGTTCTCGTCGAAGTTCGAAATTTGAAATTCTATTGACCGTTACAGATCTATGAGAAAAACATGGTTATTTTATTGCGCAGAGAAAAAAATCTACTAGAACACGGCCCACTGAAGGAAAATCTATATATGTAGGATTCTTACCTGTTATTCTCAGAAAGAAAGGACTAGAGTTTGAGAACCTTAAAAATTTACATAAATATTTCAAACAATCTCTAGAGATTAGAAGCAGCCAGATTTTTAGACGAAGAGACAATTTCCAATCACACAAATCGATAATATTCATAAATGATAAAAAAGGCTCTAAAATTAACTCAATAACGGAAGTTGTTAAATATGCGAATAAAACTTCTAAAAACGCCCAGGACGCTTGCGATTTATTTTCAAATTATTTTAGTTCAGTATTTAGTTCCTCCAATCTAAAAGGCTCACATAATTTTCATGCGATCGATTACAATAATAATACACTAAGTAACTTTTCTATCTCTAAAAATGAAATATGCCAAAAAATCAGGAATCTAGATCAAAATAAGGGTGCAGGCCCTGACGGGATTCCACCTTCTTTCATAAAATTATGTGCTCAAGAACTTAGCACTCCACTGTCTATTCTGTTCAACATGTCCCTGAACAATGGTATCTTTCCTAAATACTGGAAAACTGCCTATATTATACCAATTTATAAATCTGGAGACCGTTCACATTGCGAAAATTACCGTCCTATCAGTATTTTGTCATGTTTCTCCAAAATATTAGAATCTATCGTATACGATAAAATTTATCATCACGTATATCCGGTACTGTGTAACAAACAGCATGGCTTTGTAAAAAATCGTTCCACTACATCAAATTTGTTAGAATATAAGAACTATATTTGCAACACTTTTGCGAAATGTGGACAAACGGACTCGATATATACTGACTTCTCAAAAGCGTTTGACAAGGTAAACCACATTTTGCTCTGTAGCAAACTAAAAGCATACGGAATCCATGGCTCCTTATTAAGATGGGTAGAATCATACTTAGATAGGAGAACACAATTAGTTGCAATCAAAGGGTACACTTCCTCCCCCGCAACAATTACATCTGGGGTACCACAGGGGTCGAACCTTGGACCTTTATTTTTCATAATATTTATTAATGACCTAGCTAAAGAGTTGTCGTGTCAATTTTTACTATACGCCGATGATCTCAAAATGTATTCTTCGATTAATAACGTCAATGATGCTATATCTCTTCAAAAGGACTTAGATACTCTTTCCAGATGGTGCACTAATAATCATATGACGCTAAATATAGAAAAGTGCTTCGTAATAAGCTTTTCACTGAAAAGATCGAAAAAAGTACTTTTTGATTACACTATAAACGAAAACAAACTTTCACGCAAATCCACCGCAAAAGACCTGGGAGTAATATTTGACGAAAAACTCTCTTTTAGGGATCATTACGAGTACATAATTAACAAAAGTAACAGATTGTGTGGATTCATAAGCAGGTGCACTAAAAGTTTTAAAAGGCCTAAAACTACTATACAACTTTACTGTTCCATAGTTCGCAGTATTTTAGAATATAACTCGGTTATATGGTCACCTAACTATGCCACTCACTGTGAAAAGGTAGAAGCCGTACAGAAAAGGTTTTTACGTTTGCTCAGTTCTCGCTATCAGTACGGACGTAAACTCGAATGCTACAATGACAGGCTTAATCATTTTAAATTGCAAACACTAGAAATGCGTCGTAACTGCAATAACTTAGTATATTTGCATAAAATAATACACGGTGTTATTGATTCACCCTTGCTTTTAAGATCCATCAACATAAACACCAACTTTAAATACCGACACCCTAGAATATTTACCCTGGACGTATACAATAACAACATATCATATCATAATCCTATCGGTCGTATGTGTCGCGCATATAACAAAATTTTTCTCGAAAAGGACGCGGATGGGGGTATTGACATTTTCAACAATAACCTAAATCTATTTAGAAAACAATTGGTTTCAATATTTTCAATTAACAAGTAATAATAGTGTTTAAATCTATTTTCTTATTCATTATTTAGTTCCTCATTTCACCATTTCATAATTTCATTTTATTTTTCATTGTCATAACTTGTTCATATTTTTCTGTATAATTTTTTCTTTTCATTTATTGTTTTTTGTAATGTATACAATGTATTCTTAAGTGCTGATGTTATTTGATTTTTATAAGTGAAATATTTCGTCTACAATCTGTGTTCACATAGTTGTTGGGTTATAACTTAGCTTGCTATAATGTTTACTTATATATTAAATGTGTATTTAGTTATAATCTGTTTTGTGGACCATAAATAAATAAATAAATAAATAATTCGATTTTTTTTATATATGAAATGTGTAGGCGGACTGACAGACGGGCCACTTGATGGTAAATGGTCACCACAGTCATAAACATTGGCACCATAATTTTTTTTAATCATTCCTTACATCTCCAAAATGTGTATCTCTAACAATATATTTGTAAATTAACTGTTTGTATTCTAATTTATTTTAATAATATTTAATTATTTAAAAGACATATCAACTCGAGAAAATTATCCCAAAAAATTTTGTTCGAACCACAAAACACAGTTAACTTTTATTTCTCGAATCTAATAAATTACCTGTGAAAAGTTGATAACATAAATAATAATAAATATAATTAACATAAATAGTGATATTTCTTATCTATAGTTTTGAATATATTGTATAAAAAAAATCTTATTCATTTTTAAACTTCGCAAACTCTTTTACTAGAATACACAATAAAGAATCATTCGAGTAATTTCTTTAATCCATCTTACATGAGATTACAATTTGACTGACGTAAAGGCGAAAGTAACATATGCGCAATTCAAGATGGCGATTACCGTTGAATTCCAAATTTAAATTAAACCATTTTTTTTTAATAGTAACTAAATATTCTGTTTACATCTTGTTTTACATTCGTGAACGTTAACTACACACGTGTAAAACTGAAACGTGGAAAAATAATCGTAATACAAACCTCAATTTCAAAAATTGCATCCCCGTGGAGGTAATCTAGCTCGAGCTATGTTTCAATGAAGATAGCTTATATCATGAAGAATCGACCTTGAGACGGTAGAAATTATTCACGTGGAAGCGAGTCATTTAGATTTGTGCCACTCCACACGTGTACGCCTACATACGGCTGAATATACTTATACCTTTACCAATACTGTTTGTCAATATTTATGGAGATCATCAAAAAAAAAACATGCTATATCCGTATATGTGACCTGCTTTTTACGTGTACTGCAAAATTACTTCGATGTATTTGCTGTTTTACTTTAAATGACCACTGGCCTATTATTATTGTAGGCGAACTGCCAGTGTCTGTAAAAATGACCACAACTTTCTCATATGGGTTGTGATATAAATTTAAAATGTCGATAAAAATTGATAATATTGTAAAATGAACTCAATTGTTTAATTGTTCTCATTTTTTAATTGGATACTATGTAGTATCTTTTGACTAAATATGTATTAGCGTCGTTTTTTGTGTAACTGGAAAAACTAATAAACATAAAACTTATACCAGAAAATAAAGTAGATTTCGAAACGTTTGTATTCATATCATATAGTAAACTGCGCTTTGCTGTTTCACTCGCTTTTAACTATTAACTTAGACTATTGTTGTTGTTATGTTCTTGTATATACTATCTTATATAATACGTTTCAGAAATGTACAAATGTCACATACAAATTTTTTCTGTTAAAAATGCCTCAAATGAGTTAAGAAATTTCTAATATTCCTATATACCCCTCCTTTTAAGCTTATCACTTCTGTTCCAGGTCGTGGTCGTAGGGTCGTAAACTCTATGCAAATAATCCATGGGGTCAGGATCGACCTTGCGACCTGTACATGTAAACCATTATTGACACCGTCACTATTCTGTAATTTGTCTTAACTATTTATTCGGTTTATACAATATACGTAATTAGCTAACCTAACCTACATCTTTGGATGGCTGGAAGGGATCGCTATGTAGCGATTTGGTCGCGTATATCTTTTAGTTCGCCTGGATCTAGGTTGTATTTATTTATTTTCTCTGTATGTTGTAAAATAAAGTAAAGTAATTATTATGACAGAGTTTTTTGACAAACACAAGTGTGTGCAAAATCAAAGAACACTCTCTATCCCCTCTTCATCATAATCCGAAGACACAGCAAATCCAATACGACCGGTGACAGCTTAGCCACAGACCAAAGGCTATAAGCGCTAAACGAGGCACAGGAAGACCCCGCTTTCCCATTGGGCACTTTGGGCTACAACCCAGGGCCCCGCGATTGATGGCCTCCTAACAATCCTCAGATCCAATAAATAAGTATAATATATAATGTGATTGTTAATAAAAATAAATATAAAACCTTGTTTATAGACCGCGTCGTGTAAAAAGAACGCTGGAAGAAAGCGGAGGGGGTGTGTTTGCGCATGGGTACTATCGAGCAAGAAAGTACTAGGCATTTTGTTTATTTTTGAAGTAGCCTCGCTCGAGGGTTTGCAAATTAAATATTGATAGGCACACCATAGGCAGGCTTTATTCAGTTCTTTTATTTTTGCCGCTAGTTAGAAAGACAGTAAGAAATTCCGAATCTTTTGAACCTTTTAATATTTAGATTCGGACCATTTTGTGCCAATCTATAAAACGGACCACCATTTTATAGATTGTTATAAATTATTATCAACTGCATTAATATCATCCTCTCTCTTCATAAAACAATTTACGTCATAAATATTATTTCTTTCTTTCCTATATAAAACCATTTCGTAATAATAACTTTTTTGCGTGATGGTATTTTGAGAACAAACGTAACGTGGACACTGCGTGGATAGCAAAGGGCGACTGACGAACCAATAGCGCACCGGCAAGCATGCGGCGCTTGACCCGCCGCACCTCATACCACCAAATAGACCGATAAATAGTCTAGTGCGCAGGTTGACTGCTAGCGTTCTTTTTACATGACGCGAGCTATAACAACTTTTTTATCAATGCTAACAAAGTGTTATGTCAAAGTAATAGAGCATTATCCTAATATGCCCAGAGCCCCCGATAGTTTTAAGACCTCCTTGGGCACAGGACACACTTTCAATTTCCAATCATTGAGCTGTTACTGAAAATTAAAAAAATAGCTGGCCCAATCTGGCGTTTGAATTTCGAACCTCGATCAATGAATATCGTAATTAGTTAATTGAAGCAAAGTCAGCGTTGCGTATAATTAACATCGATACAACGATACTATAGCTTTACTAAAGGAAATCTTTCAAGGTAATTCAAAACAGTTTATTTATTTTGCATGCGTGCAAGACATACAGTACTACCATTTTATTTATATAGATTAAAGTTTTTAGTTTACTTTTTAGTTTAGTAGATACTCGTACCATATGTGTTGTTTATCTGACTCTCTGAAAAATGTTTTAAGTGGCGCTGGTAACCGAGAAGCTATGCTAGAAGCTAACCTAGAACCGGAAACCGGCTGTCTTGGTATGGACATATTATGAGAAAGAACAAAGACCATGTTGTGAGGAAGATCTTGAGCATGGATGTGGATGGATATAGAGGTAGAGGACGACCAAAGAAACGATGGATGGATTGTGTGAAAGAAGATATGGCTAGAAATAATGTTACTTGTATTGTGAGTTGGCGTCTGACGGAGACTTATGGAAGGAGAAGACATGCTGCGCCGACCCCAAATAAAATTGGGATGAGAGCAGAAGGATGATGCTTTAACATATTTAAAAGATCAGTCATACTAGGATATAATAAAAAAAAAAAATCAGCATTAAATAAAAATATTTTTTAGTCTTACTTAACATAAAAATTACAACAAGAATTAACTAATAATGATTACCAAATGGCATTAAATTCCTAATTCCTATAGGTAAAATTAAATTAGATTATATTTACACACATTCAATAATCAATAGGTGATCCGTAGTCTGCATCATCATTATTATTAGTATCTTTGTCATTAATTTCATTATCATCATCATCATCCTCATTATTATGATTCTCTTGGTCATAAGTCGGTTTGCTGTATCCACCCTGCATATATACAGCTGCTTGAGGATAGAATCTTACACCACCAATAATCAGAGGTTTAAAAGCTTCGTATTTACCATAACGATTATCATTTAGACTATATACGTGATTATTACCATTACTGCTCTCATCTTCATCGTAATCATTACTTACATTGTTTTCATTTTCATCGTCACTATTGTCGTCACTATTATCATCACTTTTGGTGTCTTGTACTTCATCTTCTGTATCTTTTATTTCATCATCTGATAAATTTTGAGTGTCATCATCGTCTTCACTAGCTTGTGTGTCAGCTACTACTTTACTGACGTATTCGTATATATTTGAACTAGATTGCATTTTTTGTGCGTTTTTATTTTCACTGTACACAAGTTTCGTTTCACTATCTGATGTATCTTCAGCACTATTATTTGGACTATCGTCGTCTAACTCTTGGTTTGTTCCACTTGAATCCATATTCGATATTTGATCAGAATCATCAATGTTTGGTACAGTTTGTATGGTCACAACCGCATCGTACGTCACTCCCGGGTTACCCATAAATACAAGAACAACGTATTTGTACCCAGGACCGCCTTGGACAATACTCGCTTTGAGATCTGTTCCGAAATCGATACCGCTCACCCTGACGTGTCCAATCGTATCCCCATCACCAGTCGCGGGGTATTTTAAAGCTAATGAACCGCCTGGAATCGTTAATCTTATTTGTTCTGAGTTCGTTTTTTCAATTTCTTCATTGCCAACGTCGAGTAGGAACACGTAGGGATACTTGTGAAACGGATCGGCGAAAGTAGCGACTGCTAGTTCAATAATGAGATATATAAGTAGCATTTCGACTGATCTACTAAACAAGAGTGACGTTTCATGGTACAATAGTCACTTATATAACAAACTGTTTCATGCTTCAAGTGATCCCGTTTTTGTTTGCCCTTGCTTATCACGATCAATGTCGAATAATAATAATAATCTTTGATGTTTTTAATTTGAGATTTATTCAAGATGATTTAAATAAATTTCCTTGTTTTTATTGGAATGCATGAGTTGATTTAACTTCAGTGACGACAACGCGTAACTTTTCTGTTTATAAAACTTCAAATATAATTCGTACCAAAAACCCAATCAAATAAACTTAAAGACTTTTCATCGGGCTACAGAATTAAATTAATTGTAAAGATTTTATTGGAATTATTGCAATAAATGAAAATAACATTTTATTTATTTAATATTTATTCGATTAAACATTTAAATATTCTTTCAAAGATACATATTACAATGCTACGAATAGATCAATCTTCAACATCGAAAAAAATGATTGCTATTATTTATAAAATTTATTATCCGTTCCGAAATGAATGTGGAGGCACAACTCGTTCACGTAACTCGAGATATCTTTTTACAAATTACCTAAGCAAGCAAATATTACTAATTATAATATTTAACATTTTATAACATACGTTACTTACATAATTATATAATAAAATATAATTAATATATTCTTAATAGTAGTAACCAAACAGTTATATACAAGAGCTTTTTTAACGCAAATCAAATATTCCATATATTTTTTTATAACAGCGCATAATGTTACATTAGCAAGACGCGTTCAATAATCATAATATATCATTGCATATAATATTCATGCTGGGGTTGTCATATGCAAAAACATCGTAAATATCAATTATGAATCTATAAATAAATGTTGGTAAAATATCAGTCGCTTGCGTTATAGCATTGCTTAAAGGTTGTAGTCGTCATTAGATAAATAAAAAAAAATGGAATAAGCGATTAAAAAAAATAGTAAAAACTGTATTTAATTTTGCTATAATTTCTCATTCAACTTTGAATATGGAAATACTTTCATTATGGAAAATGATGAACTATTGCGTAATTATTCAAGCAATAATGCATGCGACTAAGAATTGCACTCCATGGCATTTTTAAATGCAATCTATAATCTTAGGATAGAAAAAATAACTTTAACGTAATTCAATAATTTAATTTTAGTATTGCTTTATACTTAAATCAGCAAAAATATAATATAATATATTTTTTTTGTTATAATAAATACATCTGAATGGAAATATCTGTGATTACATAGATTTCTAACAGCTATTAAAAGAGAATTTATTATCTATACATTATGTTTCACCTTATATCGTAAAAAAAGCACCAACGTCACATCACTCAATCCAATTGCAACTATTTGCAATCACTAGCTTTGCTAACAGATACGATCGAATTTAATAAATCGAAATAATGCTATCAAAATTGTTTCTACATAATTTTTTTTGTTGGTCCTATTGTCGTTGTAACAAGTATTTATTATTATGAAATAATAATATATCGTTGACGTAAAACTTCTTTTGGAAAGATGGGACATATATGATTGAGTATAACTTAGTTATTCGTTTTTAATGTGTTATTATTACCGTGTTATTCCAATCGAATTATTAATAACAAAATCCAGATAAACATAAATGGTTATGTATTGATTGCTGCTTCTCAATAAATATCCTACAATAATAATATAACAAATAATTACATCATTATCATCATCATTGATGGACAATATAGTAAAGAAACGCTGACAATTTTAAAAGTTTCTAATGTGATGTCGTAAATAAACAAATTCTGTAGTATATTTAGTATAAAGGACCCATGCAAAGCTGGGGTCGTTATTATATTGTGATTACATGTCTTAAAGAGCACGTATCTATTTTGTAAAAAAATATATAGTTTTAAAAATCGAATAAGACAGACTGTAGCTAAACAAAAACGAATAAGAAAGGTTTGTTTATAGATGACAGCACATCTTGAGAAATTATATCATTGTCTTTGGACGATTTAATAAGTAGTATTAAAAACACATCGATTCTTATGTACACCCCTAGGTCTTGTATTTTATAAATATATTACAATTTATAACTGTTATACAAAGCGTACGCGAAGAATGTTTTAAATATTCGTGTAAAGTAACTGTCGTATGTGTATATGGATTATACATATATATTTCTGTAGTTCGAAAGCACATTTCTTTTTTGTCAGTACATATTTTCGATTTATTACAATTCGCCTATAACATTTAAATTAGCCTAAATAAAATATTCGTCTTAAACTTATTAAGAAAATAATATTATGTATTTAGCAAAATAATGTCAGTAATTTAATTACTTCATTACTTTTCTCTATATATAAACTTTGCCAACGAAATAAATTAATTATTACTGGTAATACCAAGCATATTAAATTGACAATGCACAATTAATTAATTAATATAATTTGGCATACACTGGCGGCATAGACAATAGACCTTGATTTCTTTATCGCAAAAAAGTCCTCATTTGTCGATTCTGACTTTTCAATGAGGATTCTGCCCTCTCAGCCTGTAAAATCAAATTATCCAACTTACTACTCTGTGTAGAAATTTGTTTACTATAGTCAGTCGCTGCCGCTTTACCTAATAAAGAACTATTTTCAACTGCCCCCATAGCTTCCAAATCCGCCAAAGCAGAATTAATGTCGCCTCTATTTTGATCTATTTTTTTCGAATGCGGCGTCATTTCGTTGTCGTCAGGACCAAGGCCTTTATTTATAAAGCCAACATCGGAACCTTTTGGTGGTATATAATCTTTGTCGTAATTAGTCTGCCCAATATAACTCGGTTCGCTTGAATAGGATAAATTGTCTTTTGCAGCTAGTTTAATGCGAAAAAAGTTGGTAACGGTACCGCAAACACCCTGAAATGTAATTTGAACCATTTAATACAAACAGATATTATTCTTCTTATATAAATCCTAACAGATACCTGCGATGTCCTCTGCGTATAACAATGTAGTAACTGTTATATAACATATACGGTAATATTTTTTTACATTTACTTGATTTTTTATTTATAGTATTGTTGTCATGAGATACAGTTGTAAATTTTCACTAAAATTTTAAAAAGCCGGACATAAATCCAGATTTTGCGCAACGCGCAAATAGACACAAAACTATAATTGCAACATTATAAATAATGTTAGTATTTTTTTTACTAAATAAGCCTAAAATGTTTATACCTTTGCCATTGTTTTTAATAAGCCGGGAAAATAAAAATAAAATATATTTTTTATAATATAATTTTAATTAAGCAGAACAAAGAACCATTCAAAATTTTTCCTTACCTTCAGACGATTGAGCTTGGTTTGAGTAGATGTTAGTATCGTGTTCAGTTCCGCGAGACCCCCACTAGCATGATTCAAATCATCATTTAACATAGCCGTATTCTTAAAAATAATATATGTATTTACATATTAATTTATACATTTATAAATAAGATTTTTTTTTTAATCCATTCAATCAAAAGTAGAGAAAACCTTAGCCTATGCCGATGAAGCCACAAGAATAAAGCAATTTAAAAATAGAATATGAATTACTCTACTTAAACAAAACTATATACAATAAGTGCCAAATGGCATAAAATTTATTATACTTTGCAAATAAAAACAATGAGTAGTACAAAATAGCACCCCATTCTTTCATATTGCCCTTGACCTAGTATTACAACTGCAGTATTTTTTTCCGCAGTCATTTCGATATCTAAATAAAATCCCTTGTAAATAGGCTAAATTAATTAGAACAAGCAAAACAGATTTAAAAGATAATTGGATATTGACAAATACATTTACCATTTTTTCTACGTAAATGTTACTTTGATTAGTTTAATGAATTGCATGATGAATTAAAATTTATGGCAGCTTATGCATAAAAAGGAATAGAAGTAAAAATGAAATACCTCTGTAGTCTTTATATCAACTTCTTCAAACTCAACTACATCCAAATGTTTATGTTTTGATAGAAAATCTTCTCGTTCCGGTTTCGGTTGACCGAATAATTCCGCTCTCATACACGCATCTTCGTAAGCTTTTAAAGCCATTTTTAGGGGATTTAAAAATTGAAATTATCAACTAAGTAGTTTACATTTGTAGTAATAATTTTGGGGTGATACCAAGTCTGTTTTGTCTTTATATAAGTCGTCTTAGTCGCCCCTTTAAAGTGTCAGTGTT
This sequence comes from Vanessa cardui, assembly GCF_905220365.1. Taxonomy (NCBI): domain Eukaryota; kingdom Metazoa; phylum Arthropoda; class Insecta; order Lepidoptera; family Nymphalidae; genus Vanessa; species Vanessa cardui. Next base: position 12,448,204 of record NC_061132.1, on the reverse strand, counting down.
ACCTACTATGCTAGTAAATGTATTGATTTTTATAACTATTTGTGTTACCTCTGCTATTTAGTAACCCATTAAATATTTTATTCATTTACATAATTTGCGAAATATAATTTAATATTGAAATATAGTAAATCAATAACTACGTTGTCGGAAAAATAAATAAAGTCGTAAAAACCAATACGGTAGCAACTCATAATTTGAATTTGCCGCTTTAGAATTAAAATGTTGCCCATAGTATAAATATTATTCGAACATTTGTTTTAAATTTTAATTTCAAATAATATTATTATTAATGTTACGTAAAGTGATTAATGATATAATGCATTATTTGTAGAAAAGTATCAACAATAAATATTTTTACAAACATCTGGACGAGTTCAATGACCGTCAAAGGTCAATGGAAATCGAATGGCTGCTGCTTGTCAGCTGTCTTCTGTCACATAATTTATGAAAAACGTCAGATTCCTTGCAATTTTACTTATCATTCTATATCCGTCTCCCTCGTTCAAACAGTTCGCGTATAAGCTTTACTTCGTTAGTATCTTCAGTCTACAGCAGTATATATAATCGCCGCATTTGCCGGTGAATTATTAATTGTTTATTTTCCTTAAATGATCATCAATTGTATACGATCAACTTTATTAAGAACCCCTCTTTTTATACTTAGAACTTCAACAGTAGCCATGTCTTCAAGTAAGTAAACAATTTAAATTATATACTATTAATAGATGTTATTTTTGTGTATTTTGTCGTATTTTTTTAGTATATTTATCTTTTATTTCTTCTAATAGCATAAAATCTTATTTTTATCATTTAAAATCACTAGATATATGTTATATATGCCTTAGTATGAAATTATGGATATGCCATATTGTCAAGTTTATTATTAATAATTTACTATAACAAAAGGCATTTTAAATTACAGTCGTTATCAATTTTATACATTTTTATTTTAATATTTTTGGAAGACATCATTCAAATTGGGGTGTATAATTTCTGAGTATTTGCTATTCAAACTATTCCTGGTGTATTAAAAAATATGAATAACTATTTAAATCAAACTTCAGAATTAAATAGTGTCAGGAAAGTGCAGTGAACAAAGGCTATATTACTCCATGAATTTTTTTGTTAATTTGTTTTACTGGTTTATGACTGTTGGGCTACCTAATGTAATTCTAACAATAGATATTTATATCAATTTAAGCAAACCATTTCAACTAAAATAATAATGAGTATTAAAAAGTAGTTACAAAATTATATGTAGGTATTTGAAAAATAATTAATTTTCACATCACAACCCATGCAGGGTTTATACTAAAATATACATCATATATATATTAAACAATTAGCAATTAAAAGAGGTAGGACAAAATTTAGTAAAGTGTGCACTTGTTATTAACAAAAAAAAATGTTTAATATCTTGTATGTGACATGACATTTTAACATATTTTCTTGTCATACAGTCAAATATGCTTTATACAAATTTTATAAAAAAAAAAATTTAAAGTAATAGTTCAGACTACCATTAAAAAATAAACTTATTTGAATTCTGCATTCAACGATCTATGTATATTGTATACTGCTCTATTTATATCTTTATTGATTCTAGACTTACTTTACTTGATGTTATTGTATATCTGTTCACAGAACCATTGACCCTTGAAACATTGGATAAATTAAGGAGTAACTACTATGCAAATCCTATAAACGAATTAGCCCAAAATGCCTGCACCCGTTTTGATCCTTTCGAAGTTGCTATTAGCAAACGAAAAACTGACAGATCCCTCCATGTTTACAATATCAAGGTAAGACGGGAATTATTGCTTTAATATAAATATGCCTTCAATAATTTATACAAATTTATTTTATTAACAGGTTGAGTCAGAAGGGAAACCTGTAACCAATCAAGAGAATACAGGCAGATGTTGGCTGTTCGCAGCTCTCAATGTGATGAGGTTACCGTTTATGAAAAAATATGGTATTGAAGAGTTTGAGTTTTCACAAAGGTATATTAATATTTTAACAACAATAACGAGTAAATTTCATTGTGAAATTAAGCCAGAAGTACTATATTATATACATTTATTTTATTTATTTAAATACTTTATTGATCACCACAAAATATATGGTCCAAAAGGCGGTTTTAATGATGAAAGGCATTCTCTGAACAAAGTTTAAGGTTATATTATTTAAATCAAGCACGACAACAATGTCTTCCCAATATTGTACATTGGTTTTGTTAACGACTGCCTCATTCTTAGTGATTAAAAGGTTGCAGAGCTTGAAGTCCTGTATTCAAAATCATAGCTGAGTTAAAAGAAATACTTTAATATTCATAAACATTGTTAAGAAGTATGTTCACTATCTATTAAATAGAGATTTAACTCATTTCACAGTTACCTGTTCTTCTGGGACAAAATTGAACGTTCTCACTTCTGGTTAAACAATATCGTGGAAACTGCCAAACAAGGAGAGAAGCTGGATGGTCGCTTAGTCAGCTTCTTGCTTAAGGTATGTATCATTTTAATAAATTACATATACTAGGATTACTACGTACGCACAAATCTGACTCGTTAAAAGGTTGCTTGGTATTAATACTATAGTATCTTTTTTTTAAACACCATATATAAGTTTACAAGAAGTGCCAATAAGAATGTGTCTAATAAATCTGTATAGATCTGTTCTATCAAAAGAAAGAGTTATCACATTAAATAACATTTACATGATGAGTTAGCCTGTAAGATGTACTGTACATGGTAATATTTTTTAAGATAGGATGTATCTTGTAGACTTAGACACTTTGTATACCACGTTGGCTTCCCAAATAAATAAATAAACTATCGTTCGCTATAGTGAGGGACTTCTGCTTACAATATGTTTGTTTGTGTGAAATGACTTGCATAGTTAGTTTGTTTTATTAAAATTGCTCTTTTTAATCAATACAACTTAACATCATCAAAATATAAATTAGGCTCTTACGAAGCCAAAAGTAAAAGTCTCCACATTCATTGGCCTCAGTTATTTACATCAAAACATATAATAAAATTGGAGTGTCTGTTTGTCATATTAAAATAACAGTTCTTTACTAAATGTATATGTATGTGTAAACGTTACATATACCAAATACGATTTTTTCAACCGACTTCAAAAAGGAGGAACCTCCTCCTTTTTGATCAATTCATCATCAATTCATCTGTATTTTTTTTATGTTTATGCAATTATATAATCGTAAATCGACTTTTAAGTAGTCTAATATTTATCATTCCATTTCACCTAGGAGGACTTTAAAAAATATGTTAGATATGCAATTATTTTTATTATTTTTTTTTGTATTTTTATTTGTTTTAAAATAGTATTTTGTTTTCTTTTTGTTAAAGTTTTATTTATTTAATTTTTGTTTGTCTCTGTAATCTCTAGAACGGCTGGACCGATTTTGACGGGTTTTTTTGTTACTTTCAAACGCGTACGAAATCGCAGATGCAGCTAGTAATAAAATTACATTGTTATATTCATTATTCCTTATCATATATCATATATGTACTTGCATTGATACGACTCAAAGTCACTTTGTATTTAAACCACAAGTTGTAAAACACGCCTGTTAACACATCTGATAACAAATAACAATATGATAGTGATATATCAATATGTATATATGTAAGCAAATAAAATATTTCATAGGTATCTTTGACAACTGTTAAGGCATAAATATGTATATATTATTAAAATTCAAATTTCATTTGTACTTATTGAATGTATTTGTACGTATGAAAAAAACTAGTATTAATTTGTTCTAATGTAATAATATATTGTTTTCGCCCAGCTGAGTAAACTACTAAAACAAACCAGAAGATACAGCACGTTGTGAAAAAGGTTAAAGTCTATAAAACCTTCACGCGCTTTGACTTAATACGAGCGTGAATATGATCTATACATATTATAAAATTGAAGTGTCTGTTTGTAATATTAAAATAGCCCTTTTTTGCTCAATGCATATGTATTTATACACGATACATATACCAAAATAACATTTTTTACAATTTTTGTCGGTGTGTCTGCGTGTCTGTTAATCTCTGGAAAAAGTAATCTCTGGAACGGCTGGACCGATTTTGACGGGACTTTCACTGGTAGATAACTGATATAATAGGGTGTAACTTAGGCTAGAATAATATATTTTTTTGTTCTATTCAAAGGCGTACAAAGTCGCGGGCACCACTAGTGTTCTTATATATGATTTATAATTTTTCAAAATTTCCCAGCTCTGAGCTAAAGCTTCCTCTACCTAGATGATTAAGAACGTTCCACAATGAAATATTCTCATACTTAAGTCATATCATATCAGTCCTAATGAAGTGATCATTTATTACAGACCAGGTCCAATACAACTTAATAAGACCGCTCTAAAAATAACATAGCTCACGACGGAATCTTGACCTCTTATAGCTCACATAGTTTTAGCCTCTATAAAAGAGGCGTACAATTTTGACGACCTTATTATACATAGTGTCTCTTCCATACAACCAACGGTTAGGTTAGGTCATAGAATATGAGGTGGGTGATGCTGTAATCAGTGCCGTAAATAGCCTTTTCTGCGCCCTGTGCGAGCATCTATAACTGCGCCCTATTTAAGCAGATCCTTTGCCTATTTTACTGTCTCACTCATTGAAACTTAACAAATACTTTGCCCATTAACGATAAACACTAAACACAAATACACTCGTGCGCTGCCAAAAAAATTAGTGCGATGTATATTTTTAATGATACTATCATGTAAGTACGTTTGTATTGGAATCGAATACTGGGGGCTCAGCGGAATCTTAACAAGAGCAAAACTAAAAACAAATAATCCTGCCCAGTCTGTTGTCTTAAATTTTCGCGATTATTACACATTTAAATAAAACTAATTATAACGGATGAATCGCGTATATTAATTATTTTTAAACATCCCGACGTTTCGAGCACTTTGCAGTGTTCGTGGTCACGGGTAGACTAAGATGACATTTGTCTATTTGAAGAACAAAGGAAATATTATTAACAACTACCGCCAACGATTTCTCAATTGATATCTTGAGTAACGTTCCGGTTGCACGCAGAAGGCACTAACTGTATCTTTAGGTCTTCATCAAATCCATCAGACTGCAAGACGGAGACGGAGGCACCGCCCTATTTACGCCACTGGCTGTAATAATAAATAAAATAACAGGAATCGATCGATAAATGTAAATATATAATACAAAAATTATATACTAATACACATAGAATTTAAGTATTACTATCGAGTTTTCTGTAATTTTGTTTTTAAAAAAATCCCCTCTGATCTGGTTTCTAAGAGTATATTATTTAAATATACAATAAGTACGAATATATACGATACGGTAAAAAAGCGTAACGAACAGACTCTGTCACTTAAAAAAAACTCCTTGTGAAATATTAATGTTTGAAATAGAAGTCATAAATATTGTTACTGTTCCAGGATCCAATAAACGACGGAGGCCAGTGGGATCTGATAGTGAACTTGATCAACAAGCACGGCTTGATGCCGAAGAAATGCTTCCCGGAGACTTTCAGTTCACGTCGCAGTCTACACATGAACGCACTCATTAAGACTAAGGTAATTACATGAAATGTACTAATTTTTTTATGACATAGGTGGCAAACGAGTAGGGGGCCCACTTGATAGAAAGTGACTATCACCGCCCATGGACATCTGCTACACCAGGGGGGATTGAAGGTGCGCTGCCGTCATTGAACATACATATAGTCCGACACAACTTAAAATGTACCAATGACGACGTCAACACCCAATTTGACGATCTCCATGGTCAAGTAGAGTGTACACCGGATTTCATGGGTACGCCACATCAAAGTCCCGGGTTCGATTCCCGGCCGAGTCTAGAAAAAGTTCATTAGTTTTCTATGTTGTCTCGGGTCTGGGTGTTTGTGGTACCGTCGTTACTTCTGATTATCCATAACACAAGTGCTTTAGCTACTTACATTAGGATCAAAGTTATATATGTTGTCCAATACTTATTTATTTATTTCCAATCAAAGGAAGTGTGAAGCTATATCTTAGATTTATATATGTATATCATTTAGCTATATCGTGCGCTACAAACAGTGCAAGCGACCTCAGGAGACCCAGCTATTATGTCCTTAATGCCTGTAGTTACATTAGCACACTCACCCTTGATATCGAAACTGAACAACACTTAGTATTACTTGGCTATAGTAGTGGTAGTAATATATGGGTGGTGGTACCGGGTTTGCACGAAGCCCTACCAAGATGATGAAGACTTTCCTCAAATTCAGCAAGTAAAATTATGGGTCATTACTTTATTTACATTAATAATTGCAGTTGCGTGAATATGCCAAAGAGCTGAGAGGTTTAGTGGCGGCGCAGGCGTCGGACGAGGAGATACAATCAGCCATAGACAAGCAGATAGCTGTCATCTACAACATTGTTGCTACGTGTCTCGGTGTGTATTTAAATCATATCACTTTGAAAAAAATTACCCACAACCAGTGTTGGGCAAATTTTAATTGCAGGAACAAGTAAAGATTAACAATTAATTAATTGTTAATTGTTACCACTACATTTAACAATTAATCAATTCTAATTGTGGAAAATCACAACTAACAATTATTTAATTGTTAACTGTATTAGTAACAATTAAAAATTAATTAATTTTTAATTATTTTGTTAATTTTAATTAAAAATAACAATTAAAAACACTGCTGTATAATATAAAGACTTGAACTAAGACAACGACTTGAAATGTTTTTGTTTTACACCTATGCTGCAGAAATATTTATCAATGCAACTTTATATTATATAATATAAAAATAAACACTTTCTTTCTGTGGAAAATGAGATTTAGAAATAATAAGCTTAATACTTAGAGCCTTTGACCACATTTGTAATCGTCTGAAGTCTAATACTTATAGCGTTATTTTCCTAAATCTTTACTAATTTCATTTTGATATATAAAGTTAAATGTTTTATAAAACAACTAAAAAAGTTAATTGCAATTATTTTAATTGTAAGCTGCAATTGACATACATTAATCAAATTAATTTAATTGCAGGGTGCAATTAAAAGTGTAATTGCGATTAATTTAATTGTAATTAATTTAATTGTAATTACTTTTTTAGTCAATTAATAAAATAATTGACAATTGCTTGATTAATGCCCAGCACTGCCCACAACTGACATTGTTTCATTTTTGTTCTATGTAAATAATTATCCTTCAATATTTTTCGAATATATCATATTTATTTTTGGTATGTAATTAATCTCCTTCGTCTCCCCGTCTTAAGACCATGAAACGATGGATGGATTGTTTAAAAGATGATATGGCTGTGAAAGGATGTTACTTGTGAGATGACGTCAGATAGGGAAGTATGGAAGGAGAAGACATGCTGCGACGAACTCAAGTAAAAGTTTGACGATCTCCGTGGTCGAGTGGTGTTTATACCTGTTTTCATGCGTATGCCACTCTGAGGTCCCGGGTTCGATTCCAGGCCGGGTTGATGTAGAAGGTTTAGTTTCCTATGTCGTCTTGGGTTTGGGCGTTGGTGGTACCGTCGTTACTTCTGATTTTCCATAACACAAGTGATTTAGCTACTTACATTGGGATCAAAGTAATGTATGTGATGTTGTCAAAATAAAAAAAATGTTAAATAAGAAATATATAGATAAATAAATTGAGATAAGGGCAGGAAGTTGAGGATGGTCAGGATAAGAAGAATTCCAATGAGGAAATCAGCACTTGCAATGAAATATCACTTGTATAATATGCTCTATGAAAACACTCCAAACTTTCTTCGTAAGAGAGAGACTTTAGCACAGCAGTGTATCATATACAGCCCATGTTTCCCTCCTTTTCTAATCACTTATGTTAGCATATTTATTTTAATATGATCATTATTTATTGTTTTAATGTATTAAAGTATTATCAGCATAAATAATTCGATTTAAATAGATGTTACAATTTACGTTGATTGTCAACATCCGGTTTTGACTAAACTTAATTGTTTTTTTAAATAAATCAAAACCGGATTTTGCTACAGTCGGAGGAGGGGTGTGTAAACATTAAATACTAGGAGTAAGTCTAGAAATCGGCATTCTTACTTTAATCGTCGAATTGGAAGGATAGTGAACCACTTCAGGAAAGATAAAGTATTGATTGTGAGGAGAGTTTTTGTATTATTCCAACACTTAATATTTCAATTAAATCAGGTACGCCACCAGACAAGTTTACATACGAGTTCTACAACAAGGAGAAAGCGTACAACACATTCGGGCCCCTGAGTCCGCAGGAGTTCTACAATAAGCACGTGCGGCCCGTGTTCAATGTTGATGATAAGGTAACTGAACAATTACATGCAATTAAGGGTTGAGGCCTAGCACTTGAATGGCAGTAACGATAATAAAAATTATCTTTCTTCCAAAATATAGTAATTTAGTTTTAATTTATTTTTTATGGTATAGATTGGCGGACGAGCATATGGGCCACCTAATGGTAAGTGGTCACCATCACCCATAGACAATGACACTGTAAGAAATATTAACTATTCCTTATATCGTCAATGCGTCAATGCCACCAACCTTGGGAACAAAGATGTTATGTCCCTTGTGCCTGTAGTTACACTGGCTCACTCACCCTTCAAATCGGAACACAACAATACTAAGTATTGTTATTTGGCGGTAGAATAACTGATGAGTGGGTGGTACCTACCCAGATGGGCTTGCACAAAGCCCTACCTACCTAATGTTGAAGTTTTAATTAATTAATGTTTGTAATTCAATTGGTGGAAAATGTTAACTATTATTATTATTGGTTGAAAATAAATTCGAATGTGGATGTACTTTTTAATTTCATTTTGTGAAATGATTTAAAGGGCATGAGATTTCTTGAATAAAATAATTTCTGATTTATTATGGCACTGACATTCTACAATAAAAGCTGTAATTGGTGGTTTTAATTTTTTTTGGAGTACGAGATTTTATTGAAGTTAAAATTCTCAAATTAAGAGGTTCATAGAATGGAACATTTTTAAACAACTTACGTAATGTTATTTTTTTCAATAGACTGCATTGAAAATTAAAATGGAATGACATAAGTTTCACGATTTTTATAAAAAATTAAAAATAAAAGCATTTCATTTTTCGTAGGTTTGATTAAAAATTCTCATTTCCAGGTTTGTTTAGTAAGCGATCCTCGTGAATCGAACCCGTTCGGTCGGCTTTACACCCTCCAGTGTCTGGGCAACGTGGTCGGAGGCAGGCAGACTGCATACAACAACCAACCTATCGAAATTCTTATCAAGTAAATAAAACATTACTATTATTTATTCCTACTAATTCGCGCTGCGTTTTTCATTACTAAACAGTTGTTATTAGCTTTTTATTATTGTAATACCTTTAGTTATATTAAACGTTATTAATAAGGTTATTTTTTAGTAATAACGTTATTTTATAACATGAATAACGCTATATGTTACTTGACTTGATGACGACCTCCGTGGTCGAGTGGTGTGTACACCGGTTTTCAAGGGTACACCACTCCGAGGTCCGGGGTTCGATTCCCGGCCGAGTCAATATATATTACCATTAGTTTTCTATGTTGTCTTGGGTCTGGGTGTTTGTGGTACCTTCGTTACTTCTGATTTTCCATAACACAAGTGCTTTAGCTACTTACATTGGGATCAGAGTAATGTATGTGATGTTGTCTTATATTTATTATTACTTATAACGGGATTTGTATCGTTTCAGAGCGGTGAAAGACTGTATTCAGGGCGGAGAAGCGGTTTGGTTCGGCTGCGAGGTGTCCAAACGATTTGAAAGGAAGAACGGCCTTGAAGATTTAGACGCGTGAGTTAAATATACTGTTGGCATAAACAAGCAACATCAACGTCAAGTCACACAACCTCCGTTTAAAAAAAAAAAGGCGGGAGATTCGTAGTTGACACATTGAGAATTGCAATTATAATTATTACGGTGTAATGTGATTATTGATGGTTATTTGTTTTGTAGACTAAATGTTTTTCTTTTGTGGTAGATTGATTGTTATTATAAATTAAAGATAATTGTTTTAGAGGTTAACTTATTCCTACTTCTGGTTCTAAAAATACATATTAAAGGCGTCAATGTATATAAAATAGTATAAAACAATGTCACTTTTCGTTGTCTGTCCCTATGTATGCTTAGAACTTTCAAACTACACAACGGATTTTGATACAGTTTTGATTAATAGATAGAGAGATTCGAGAGGGAGATTTTGTATATAATACATGGTCAATATAGTAACGAAAGAAGAAAAAAAATGCGGTATATTTAGTATCAACATTGCGCCTGCGCTAGTTTAACATTTACACCTTTAATATTTTTTAACGCCACAGCACCACCAACCCTGGGATCTGAGATGTTATACAGTATCCCCCTTGTTCCACAACCAACCTTGTTACACTGGCTCACTGACATGTTGTCATTAAGGATACTTCTAGATCAAATCAAATCAAAATTAACTTCATTCAAGTAGGCTTTTACAAGCACTTTTGAATCGTCGTTTAACAATTATGTGAAACTACCACCGGTTCAGAAAGTAGATTCAACCGAGATAAACCGGGAAGAAACTCAATAGTTACTCTTTTCAACATTAAAAAAATAGTCATTTGTCATCATTAGGTCCTTTCTAAATAAAATAAATCTTTCTATCAACAGGCAAGATTACCGACTGGTGTTCAACACAGAAGTTCAGATCGGACTCAACAAGGCTGAGAGGCTTCTGTACGGAGATTCCTGCATGACACACGCTATGGCCTTCACGGCTGTTGGCACAGATGTAAGTGCTCATACTAACCAGTTTAATAAAGACACGTTCAATTGAGATGTACAGAGTATAACTACCGACTACCTCTTATACTTCATTTTCTTATGATATTTTTTTTATAAAAAAATTAAAAAAAAATTGTACCTAAGATAACAGTTCCTTGATCATAAAAAAAGCATTTTTTTTCGAAAATTATAATGAATTACAAATGTTTTGTCATATGTAAACATTAAATTTGTAAACATGACGGTAAATAGGTCTCTTCTAATCTTTTTTTATGGTATAGTTTGGCGGACGATCAAATGGGCCACCTGATGGTAAGTGGTCACTATCACCCATAGACAATGACGCTGTAAGAAATATTAACTATTCCTTACACCGTCAATATGCCACCAACCTTGGGAACTAAGATGTTATGTCCCTTGTACCTGTAGTTACGCTGGCTCACTCACCCTTCAAACCGGAATACAACAAAACTGAGTACCGTTGTTTCACAGTAGAATAACTGATGAGTGGGTGGTACATTGCCAGACGGGCTTGCACAAATCTCTACCACCAAGTCAATGTTTTTTGTTTTAAATTCTCAAGGAATAGTTTATCACTTATCGTAATCCCTTTTTTTTTCAATCATAGTTTATTATGGTAAAGCTCTCAATAATATCGCGTCAATTTTATGTGATGTGTGTTTTCTTGTTTTTTGTCTTACTGTGCTTAGAATATATACAGTCCACTACAGAGGTTATTTATTTTGTTGGCAGGAACAAGGTAACCCAACCAAGTTCCGTGTGGAGAACTCGTACGGTGACAAAGAATACGACAAGGGATACTTACTGCTCACAGTGCCGTGGTTTAAAGAGTTTGTATTTGAGGTAAGATGAATTCTATTATACTAACCGCTTTGCAAATCACCCCACATAGAGTACTACTACTCTAACCCCAGGGGCTCTAGTTCTTCATATCGATAGTCCACAATCGATATACTATTGATTGTTAAGGTTGTACCAATAGTATCGATAGTCTTTCGATAGTTTTGTCACGTGTCAATACTATCGATAGCTGCCCGTCAGCAATAATACTATTGATGGTTTTGCAAAAACCATCACTTTTAACCTTAACTATCAATAGTATCGATAGTTTTGTACTATCGATACTATTGATAGTTCTATCGCAGTTATTTTTCGATTATTACTATACTATACTATTTTTATTAGCTAGTTACTTCCTTAAGATAGTTACTTGGTACTACTAAGTAACTATCTTAACTAAGTTGTAGGCGAGGTAACTTACTATATTTAAATATAGTTGATATACTGAATATTATTCAAGGTCAACTATCGATAGTTGAAACACAGGGCTCTAATTCAATTTTCTCTGTCAGTGAGATGTCAAAGAAATATCTCTGTTTTTTCTCTCTAGTTAATACTTATCTAAGCGTGTTTAAGTGAACTCTTCAGCTTATCATATAAATGTACATGATACTTTTAATGATACCGTTTTTTATGTATACTATCACTAAATGTAATTAATTTGACAGCACAGAAATATTGTTATCTCTTTCTCACATATGAGTTTTAATAGGTTAGTTCATGATTCAGTTTTATTTAACTTGGTATTTAATAATTGTTCTTTCAGGTTGTCGTCGATAAAAAATATGTACCAGAGGATGTGCTAGAAGTGTTTAAACAGAAACCAACTGTCCTGCCCGCCTGGGACCCGATGGGGACACTGGCTTGTCCACTTTGCTCAAACGAATAACAGTAACGATGGCTCACGTTATATTATATAACTTAATTTGTTGCATAGATTAGGGTAACAATCAATGAGTTATTTATTGAATAATTTTGTATTTGAGATATAACCATGGATTTATATTTGAATAATTTCATCGCTAGAACTTTAATTTTGTTTGAGAAATGAAGGAAGATACATGTTAGTAATAAAATGTAAGGATTAATTAACAATGATTTGAGTTAGACTAGATACTACAAACCATCCCATCAAGCATATGAAGACTTATGTCAGGGCCACACAATGGCCGTACACTTTTTGTATTATAATGTTGAATCTCGAATAATCAAATAATTTTTGATTGGCATAACATCACCGTACGTCAGTCAATGCTTTGTTTTTTAACTTAGTATAAATAACATTATAACCCGGTTGGTGAAGGCCAGAGTATGTAATATAGTTATTGTTATTTGTTAATGGTGCTAAATATCCAAGTAACATTTTAATAATTATGTTTTGTATTTTATTAGTCACATACTAAGTTGTCTAGTCTAGACTAGGAAAACTGTAGCCACTTTAATGTAAAATGTTAAATCGTGACTTTATTTACCATATATTTTTAATTAGTCGACTCTAAATGTAATAGGTCTAACATAACTGGTCAACATATCCGATGATTTTTTCTCAAATTCAAAATTAGCCAATTTACGTAACAATACTATTCATGTAATTAAAAAAAAAGAAGAATTAAAAAATAAATTAATTGAATAAGGATTTTTAAATTTCTAATGAGTAATCGTTTTGTTGCATTTAAACAGCATGGTGCTACTAGACGTAAAATGTCATTATCAGTTTATACATTTAGTGAGAACCAAAAAACTTTAACGTTTAAGATTAAATGTGTGTAAATTCAATTATAAAAATATATGAGTTCCTTTGTAATAAGCTAGGTTGTAATCAATCGATATTTCATTCAGATTGATTCACAAAAAACTTGCAATATATTTTGTTGATGTTACCATTTTAAAAAAAGTATGCCAGTGCTGCTATTATCACGGCGCCACACAATCGAACACGAACTGTAGTCACAATTACCATTTTAAAATATCTGTTACATTTAAAACTGTTTTAAAAATACTGTTAACACTTTATCGAATAGACATATCGAAGTAATCACGTAACCAGAAAATTGTATGTAAGAGTGTGCCTTATATTTGTAACTGTGTAGCACTGGCTTGAGACTGTCGAGAAGATGTAACTGACTGTGAAATCAGAAGCTGTATTACATTGGATTAATTTTAAACTTACTAATAACAATTAAAATTGTAATGGAAAAAAGATCTTATTTTGGCATTCGTTTTTTATCTATTTTTTTTGTTTAATGATTTGAGAATGATAGTGAGCTTTTTTTCTTAATTGAAAACCTATAACAAATAATTCGGTTTAGCTTAAGATTACTAATTTTAAAATTTTAATAGTTTTTTGTACCTACATTGTAACGGAATGTGTTCATATGCAATAACCAGTTACCGCCATGTTACCTTGTTAAGACAATAAAATATATTAAAACGATTTATTTATTTTTTTTTAAAACGCTCACCGACAAATATGATTTACGTAGAAGTTGACATTCGCTTGTCTTTATGCCATTTTTTTTAAAAATATTTATATTGTTCTTCTTTCGCTGAGTATTGTGTTCATTCGTCGTAATTAATTGAATATAATAGTTTGACGAGTTTCAATTCCTTTACACTAGATTTTTTTAATATTGAGAAACATGCGTGCGAACGGCTTGGCGTTTTATTTACTATGTAGTTTGATGTTATATGTTAATTGTTATGTTACATTATATTATTGTCGGGTCACAACATCCGGCTTTATATTTACTAGCTACTTGTATCAGCTTCACATGTACTTCACAGTAAAGTTACAAGACCGAGGAACGAACATAAAAATATATGTCCTTCCCCTGTTATATGCATGTTTTATAAGTTTCTCTTGATTCGCTCTGTTTATTGATAAAAACCACATTTAAAGGCAACAGCGGAAAGCGACTTCTCTTTTTCATTATGTAGCGATAGAGTAAACACCATAAAGGAAAAGAAAACCCCTTAAGAACCGAAGGAGCTGACTATTCCAATTTGAGGGAACTGCACGAGAGATAAGAGAGTATTAAACACAAATTACCTTTTCTGTTCTGTATCTCCACTAATTGAGCGAATCGATTGATTTAAAATAATTCCATATTTTAAATAAGTGTGCTCATATTGTATGAATCAGTTGCTTATGTCGACATACTGTTTGTATACATTTATTTTACATCAACCAATTACGATGTTATGCGAGCTATAAATTGAACAATGCTGCCTTCTTTCCGATATAAAAACAACCAGTTGTATTGGTGTTGAACATCTGCTAAATTACAGTTAATTTTTACTGTTTTTGCTTTTGATTTTAGCAAGATCAAAAAAAGCGTGGGTAAGTCATTGTTTTGTGTAGCCAGAACAACAGAATTACACAATTGAACAGCATAAAGGGACACACCATCAGTAAATACTAAATTTCAAGTGATCATTTAATCAAAAATCCTTCCAACACACTCAAAACAAAAATTAAGAAATATGAACTTATTTTTAATGTGATTAAAACACTATCAATTGACTTTTTGATATATATCTCTTAAGCAATGTACATCTTATAGTACAAATGTGTATAATCAAAAATAGTTATAAAGCTTATCTTAATTTTATACCAATTTGCCAAAATGACAAACAAAAAGTGATGAAATACAAAACAATTTTCTACTAAATAATATAAGCGAGGGCAGAATAAATTTGAAAAGTGACATATATTGATACATGATATCACAAGTATTATTGTATTAATTGTTGCATGTCAATTGAAATGAGTTTTTAATAGTTTTAATGATCGAAAATTTTCATAATAGCACTTCTGGTTCAAGCTTTATGCAGATATTTGTACAACTACCAATAAGGAAAATATTTATAAATGGTGATCATCAATAAAATCAAAGAAACTAACATTTGAAATTCTATTATTTCCGATTAATATAAATTAAAAAAACCTTTGTACAAAAATTTGTATAATTTTAAATTAATATTCATTTCTAACCTCATTATCATTATGTGGCAACATAGGTGGGAAATAGTGTCACTACTGAGGGCATTTGTAAATTCTTTCTTTATTGGTAATAGTTATATCAATCTAAATACTATCTTCTTATTCAATATATGAAGCGTTTTAGTTTTTGGTCACATGTTGTAAATGGATATATATCATATACTTTAAATGGTATAAGGATATCGCTGCACTAATTACTTTGTATATGCAATTATAAACATTTGTGAGAGATATTTATTTTTACTTAAAACAATTTTACAAACATTTAACAAGAATTATAACATTTTTTTATTTCAAACAACTTTCATAAGATCATTTAAAAACCTCACTCGGAATTAATGTTTTCAGTTTTAACACTATTGCTTTTTTCTATACACTGTCTTTCTCGTAGGTACCTTAGCTTTACCCACACACCTTGACACATTCTATTTAGACGATTATCATGTGTTTCTCTGGCAAATGCTGCTATATTTCTAACTAAATACCTAGCTACTTTTAGTTTACCCTTTTGAGCGAAAGCTATTGCAGAATATAACCTACTCCGAGCAGCTAGAGCCTCATCACCCAGCATTTTAGACAATGCATATTGGCGCATTGAAATTTTACCTGCTTCTTCAGCCTGTCAACAAAATTTCTTACTTAATAATGTATTTTAATTTTCAATGGTAGGTATTATAAAAAAGGTTAGTATATTTAAGGTTATTATCATTTAATGTACTTTATATTTAGAGAATACTAAAATAAACATATTTCTTATATTAATTTAAATATTGAACCTAAGTCAAATAATCATAAAAATTCACTAGGTATATGGTATGCAGAAAAAGCATTAATAAAAACACATGGGGAATTATTGTGTTTTCTTTTAAGTTTGTTACACTACTAATTGGGGAAAGAAAAGCAAATAACTTTTCACAATTTAATTTTACATTCCTCCAATGTTCCTTAATCAAATTATTAATCTGCTGTGTTATGTTGATGTAAAAAAAGAGTATAATTTATTGACACAATACAAAAATATTTGTACTTACACAATGTTCAAAATAGTCTCCTAATGCTGAATAAGCACCACCAAGTGTTGATAACCAAGAAAACGCATTTTCCACTTCAACCCTTGTCCAAATCAGTTGCAACATTCTTTCGTTCCTAAAATCATAGCACTCATTCTTAAATCGATCATTGATAATCAATCACCAAAACATTGTTAAAATAAAGTAAAAAAATTACCATGCGTAATCAATTACTTCTCTATCCGGTGGTTCTAAAATTAATTTTAAAAACAACGTCCCACTATTCGGATGTCCACTTAATTCATTCAAATTCCTTAAAACGTTTATTCTATACACATCTGAGTTTAAACACTCTTTAAGGAAAGGTTGTAAAAATAAAGCAGACGTACTAATTTTTAAATTTTTCTTATTTAAGTCTAGTATGTTTTCGTTTTGATCACCAATGTTCAAGTCATTGTTATCATTTTTAACACCGATAGATTTGTAACTATGTTCGTCGGGCAAAGTTAAGCGGTCTTCGGAAATATAACATATTGTGTAAGGACTACGATAAAGGTGCACTTTAGTAACCAGTTGCATTTTTCAAACATTTACAAACTATTATAGTTTTAGACTTCACACAGATTGACATTTTAGAATCCGCCAAATAATGTCAATGTCAAATTTACAATTATTTTTATTCTGTTCTTAAGAAGTTTTATATACAGCCTAAAAATATTAAATATAAAGATATTATTTAAACAAAAATGAGTGTTTTCCAATTTGCTTTTGAACTTTAATTGATTATAAGATAATCGATTAAAAAATTAAAGCTTTCTTAATCTTGAAACATTTATAATATGTGAGAATTGAAATTAGTCATTGAGAGTTTGTTTAGAAGTTTATTATTTTTTATTTTTCATACTAGGTCTACTTGAAAATTTCACCGAAATCGGTCCTACATTTAAGAAGGAGTTCAGTTAGATAATGTTACAGCAATTAGTTAAATATTTGGTAAGTTAAAACCTCAGAAGACCAATCAAATCAAATTTCTGGAGCTATTTATTTCAAGTTTATAAAATAAAAAGGAATTTAAATGAGTGAATAATTTATTACCATTGAGTATTTTAATAAAGAAAGTTTAGATCATAAATAATGAACTACATTTGTATATTTGTTCATAAAGTGAATGAAAGTTTTTCTTCAATTTGAATAGTATTCTCGGTCATCTTCCTCTGTTAATCTTATAATATGCTGTTGAATCAATCTTTTCAATTCTTTCTTATTTTTCTCATAATGCATTGCTCTTAATTCATTTGCCACATAATTACCAAATATTTGAAATTCATCATCATCAACTTGAAAACTTGGGTCTGACTGGTCGTTGCTGCTATCTGTTGATGAATGAGACCTTTTTCGTTTCTGACTTACAATTAGAATTTGTGGTTCGTTGTCGTCTTCTGAGTCACTATTGGAATCCTTATTGACTTTTGCGCTTGAATCTTCAAATATATCTTGATGATAATCCTATAAAGTAATATTTTTAATTAAAGAACATGTTCTTCAAAAATAATTGAACTTATTAATATATACATCAAAGATAGAATTTAAGTTTTTTTATATATATTTTAAACACAAAAACTTTGCACACCAGAAGACTTACCATGAGATCAGAACCTTCCACCATATCTTCCCTCGATACAAGAATGAATTGTAAAGGTTCATAGTACTTCCACTTAGTTACGTATGCACTCTGTGATGAAGATCCGTACTCATCATCATCGTTATACATTTTTTTGTATTCATAAAAAAATTGACTTCGTAAAATGCGGATCTTCCTACCTATTTCAGCAATTGTGGTTTTAAATTCAGCAGCTAATTTACTATGTGCATTTCTCCTTTTAAGAGTATTCCTATACTCTATAGATTTAGTATCCCATAGTTCTCTATAATGTTTGTATCGGGCGATAAATTTAAATACTTCATTTTTCGACCAAACTTTTTTGCCTTCCATTGTATTCATGAAATAACAAGGATCCAAATAAATTTTTATTTCGCCTTTTGATTCCTTAACATTTTAACATGTTTTGATTGAAAAAAACCGATGGAAATTACTCTTATTGTGCTCAATATATTATTTCAAATAGTAGTATCAATTGATTAATAAAAAAAACACTGAAGTGTATTCAACAAATAAATAAATCAATCCCCTTCAATCTCGTTTAAAAAAAATTGCAAATACGCTAAGTAGTAAGCAGTGTTTGACTGTGTAAAGCAGTCTGCTCAGTGCTCACTGTTGTCGTTGTTGACGTACGTTGTCACTTATCAATTATCACTGCCAGTTACTGCCAGCTCCGCAGTGTCAGTGTGCCAATTGGTACCACTATTTTATTTGATTTATATAAATTTGTGTATTATATGATATATTGTTATTATTATTTTAAACTGTCAATTTAACAAGAGATAAATAATACAAAAAGTGTATAATTTAATATACGAATTGGTGTCTCAATTTTATAGAATGCTCTATACGATTTTTACTACATAACATTCATTTTTGGCAGCAGTTTTACTATATAACATTCATAACTCATTACAATAACACCGGCTAACCAGAGTAACTTCAGTAACTGATATTTAGTACTAGTTTGGTGATAGAGTATGTATTCTGTAATGACTCGATGGTACCAACTCAAATAGGCTTGTACAAATACTTAAAAGTATATTTCGTCTTGGTTTAAAATTAGTATTACGAAACCTGTAACTTATAAAGATTTTAAATGTTATTATTTTATAGACTTATTTTTATAATAACGAGATTTTTTTTGTAGGTAACATTAATTCCATAATGTTGCATTTAGATTTATATATTATATATAATCTGCTGCAAAAGCAAGGTGGCGCCGGTAGAAGAGGCCATTTTGATTTACTGTCGATTGACAGTATAGTGGTGAAAGAAGAATAATTAATTTTATTCTTCTAAGATTTGAGACCGACCGGAAAATAAAGTTTTCATGAATGAATAGGTCATCGTATAATATGGCCCGGTACGGCCAGCGTCCGGAAAATGCCCTTAAGCGGGCAAACGGTATGTTAATATCCGTCCTTATCATCATACCACGTTGCACAAATTTAGACCTTTCGTAATCACTATGCTATATCCTCGTTTCTACTTGAGACAATAAAGTGTTCACGGAGTCTTTAATATAACTTAATGTTACATTATAAACGTTTTTTATGAGTTTTTATGATCTTATATTTAGAAACACATCATCAAATATAACCTATCTATAAAATTAATAATATGGGTGTTTCTCAGAGTTCATGGATTTGGACAAGCCTGCAAGGGCACTGGACACCTTGCAAGAGGTGTTCCGGAACAAGAAATGGGCATACAACTGGTCGGAGTCCGTTTTGGAGCCGATTATGTTTAAATACCTTGAATTGTGTGTGGATTTGCGTAAGTCCCATATTGCGAAGGAAGGATTGTTTCAATATAGGAACATGTTTCAATCGGTGAATGTTGGATCTTTGGAACAAGTAATAAGGTAAGTAATATCAAAATAGAGGCGCAATATAAAAAACAATAAACATACATTAAGATCTTATAATCACTAATGTTCTTTAACTTTAAATAAATACTTTTTACAATATTTTATTTACATTTTACAATTTTTTTTTCTTTATTTCTTACTTATTTATTTATCAAAGTATTGTATAATGCAAAGAAATGATAACCAATACAAACAAAAAACAAAATAATAATTTTGACAGTAAATACTTTTACAATTTTCCAATTCAATCATCCTGATGGGAAGATGAGAATAATAGTAATCTAGTTGAATTTTAGCAAAAAACATTTGGATTAAGTCAATCTTCTGAACTCAATATGCCAGTAAGGTGTAAAGTATACTGGTAGTAATAAATGAAACTTTCTTCAGAGGGTATCTACGCATGGCAGAAGAGCGTACAGAAGCTGCACGAGAACAATCCACTCAAGCTGTCATTGAAACAGATGACCTTGACAATCTTGCTACACCAGAAAGCATTTTGCTCAGTGCAGTGTCAGGAGAAGATGCACAGGATCGATCTGATAGGACCATTCTTACACCATGGGTATATAATCATTTGCTCAATTATTTAAATTTATTCTCAATTATTATAATTAATAACTATTTATGTGATTTTTCTACCTCAAGGTTAAATTCCTGTGGGAGTCCTACTGCCAGTGCCTGGAGCTGCTTCGTACGAACACCCATGTAGAGACTTTGTACCATGACATTGCACGCATGGCATTCCAATTCTGCCTCAAATACTCTCGTAAGACAGAGTTTAGGAAGCTCTGTGATAAGCTGAGAAAACATCTGGAAGATATTTGGAAATCTAATGTAAGTTAGAAAAGGATCTTTGCTTGAATTCAATACAAAAATTTATAAACGAAAATTATAAATGCTTTTTTTCATCAGGCTCAGCCAGGTAGTGTCAGTATGACAAAACCGGAAACCCAACAGTTGAACTTGGAAACCAGGCTGTTTCAACTGGATAGTGCGATCCAAATGGAATTATGGCAGGTAGGAATACTCTTTATACGAAAATAAGTTAACATATGTTTGAATTTTGTTTCAAAAATTTTATCAACACAACTCTAACTCATATTTATTCAACTGATTAAACAACTCAGTTGAATAAATATGAGTTAGACTGGTGTTATAAATATTATTGTAGTTTTGTATGGTAATGTAGTTTGTAGTATTGATCAATGAAAAAGTAGTTTTAATATCAATGCCTCCAAATTAAATCCCATTTCTGACTTTACAATAGACATGAAGTGGTAGGCCTTGGAGGGAAATCATGTTGTTGGTATGATGTGACAGTCAAATAAAATGTTGCCTGTTTTCATTATGATCTGCACAAAATATTATATTAGGCCATATATGAAACTATTCTAGAAAACAATTGATTTTTTTTTTATTATAAGCAAAAATTGTCCTGTTATTGTCTTAAAAGCATAATTGTTTAATTGAATTGTAAGACTTTATATGTTTTATGACGATAATTGATAAATTTATCCCTTGTCATTAATATATAACAACAATTTAAATTGGGATAGTTATCAGGCTATAGATAAAGATGTTGTTTAGCCAATGTTTAGGTACACTGACTTGTCTCTTTCATCATTGATTTGATAACTTATATTAACCCTATTTACCATTTCCTAGGAAGCCTACAAAGCCATAGAGGACATACACAACCTAATGAACATGTCCAAAAAGACTCCAGTGGCTAAAACAATGGCTAATTATTACGGCAAGTTGGCACTTGTCTTTTGGAAGGCCGGTCATTGCCTCTTCCACGCTGCTGCTTTGCTAAAACTCTTCCAGCTGTCTAGAGAGATGAAAAAGAATATCACTCAAGAGGAATTACAAAAGTAAGCATATACTTAGTTTTTTTTTAAATAGTATTAATCATTGAACTTATTTATTATTAGTAAAACTAGTTTTTTTGAGATTTTTTGTATTGAACTCTATTTTTTATTTTCACAAACTCTATAAATCTTAAAAATATTGACGATATTGCTATATTCTTAATAATAAATAAATTTAATAATTTGTTTCATTCAATTTTGTTATGAATAAGTATAACTCTTAATTCTTAATCTTCACTTAGGACACACCCAATAACTAATAACAATTCAATGCAAATTCAAAACAATTCCTCTGAAATAAATCCCATTTCAAATTGTTATATAATTTGAACGTGGTAGGCCTCAGAGGTACATAATACAGGGAGCTTGACGCGACATTCAGCGTACCACAAGCGCTGTCTGTGTTAATTGAAGTGCCCACACTGTTAAAATGTAAATAAACCTATTGTAAATAGAAATATAATATATTATATGATAATTTTTACCAGTTCAATAAGGTAGTAATTTGTTGGAATAGAGAATCTATTATAAAAAAATATATTGAATTAATTAATCCATTTATTTATTTTTTTATAAATACAAATTGAATTTATGAGTGTTTCAAAGTTCATTTTGCTTTATTAATTATATTTTTGTATCAATAAGGGCTGGGAGACTAAAAATAACCAAACCTTAGAATTATACATGTTTCAAATTTTAAAACTAACTTACCATACTTTGTTTTATCTAGAATGGCATGCCGAGTATTGGTGGCTGTTCTCTCCGTGCCTCTACCATCGCTGCATCCAGAGTTTGACCGCTTTGTCGAGACAGACAAGAGCCCTGTCGAGAAAGCTCAGAGATTGGCTGTTCTACTTGGCCTTGCTCAACCACCAACCAGAGCCAATTTGTTGAAAGGTAATTAAAGTTACTATTATTCATTCATATTAAAAAATTAAATATTATTTTGGCAAGTTCCTTTTAGGCTTTTGTGATCAAAATTTTACAAAAAATTAAATTAATTTGGTAAATCTGATCAAACTAATGGACATACTATGACACATATTACTGTGTATGTCAATTAATTGTTTAGTAACTTGTTTAAGGATGATGATGACAATTTTTCATATTATTGATATTCTAATACATTCTAGGTAATTTTTGTTTTTTTGGATACATTATTAGATGCCTTGTCACAAACATGGTGTGTCTACTAAAAAACTACTATTTATCAGATATTTTACCATCAAACATCAATACTTAGTATGTATTCTGGTTTAAAGAGTGAGCGAGCTAATGTTACTACAGGCACAAGAAACATAACATCTAAGATCTACATATAACTTACCTGTCAAGGAGTGAAATTAGTCACATATATATACATCAACATCTCAGTACTTGTAATAAGTCAAGAGTGCTTATTATAAATCTGTTTATTTAATTTTTTCAGATGTGGTACGTCTGAATGTGGTGGCGCTGGCGTCGCCTCAGCTGCAGCAGCTTTACAACTGGCTTGAGGTTGAATTTGATCCGTTAACAATCTGCCACAATGTGCACACTGTCATCAAGTCTCTACAGGAAGACCCTAGTACGTAATGTTTAACTAATTTGTCTAAACTCATCTACAAATTTATTATATTCTTTTTCATTTAATCACAGCACTTAAGCTTTCAATATTTATTTATTGTTTGAAATGTTTACAGATTCATCCCTCGCTCAATACACGACGGCGCTAACGGACGTGGCGCTCGTTCGTCTGATTCGTCAAGTGGCGCAGTGCTATGCTTGCATTCAGTTCTCTCGCCTGCTGGAGCTGGCCGGCACTGATGACTTATTCCACATCGAACGTCTCCTGGTCGACTGCGTGAGGCACAACGACATGCAAATACGTGTTGACCACGCCAACAAGTAAGTAATAAAGATATGTTATATCAAAAATAACTCTCTTTTTCAATTATCTAAAAAAAAATGTTGTAATTAAATAGGGTTTATTTTAATGGTGAATTATTATTGTCGCATAGGAGTGTCCACTTCGGTGTAGAGGCCGGTGGCGGCGAGTGGTGTTCCGCGGCCGACGAAGCTTGCGGTGGGGCCATACTACAGGCGACTCCCGCCGAACAGGTAACGACGTTATCCATATACAACTATAGTACGACACAACTTAGATGTCGCATCGGCAAAATTCGTAAAACCGATCACATCCGAATTCAATACGTTATCCCAAATTGTCAAAATTTATTTCTCATGCGAATATGATCTTTACACAAAAGTAATAACTTGTAATATCATATGACCTAATGTATTCGTCAATTTGACGCGTCGATTTACATGAACTTGCTTTCTCTGAATTTCTTCGTGAATCTATAGCGACGGATAGCGTCGAATGGCGCGATAGGGAGCTATTTCTATTGGTTGTGTAAATCGTCGATGCTACATCTAATTTGTGTCGTACTATACGTATAGTATGATATATAGATGTAGCATCGGAATATGCAATGGAAATAGCTCCCTATCGCGCCATTCGACGCTATTCGTCGGTATAGATTCACGCGTCAGAGAAAACAGGTGCGTGTAAATCGACGCGTCAAATTGACGAATACATTAGGTCATATGATATTACAAGTTATTACGTTTGTACAAAGATCATATTCGCATGAGAAATAAATATTGATAATTTGGGATAGCCTACTCAATTCGGATGTGATCGGTTTTACGAATTTTGCCGATGCTACATCTAAGTCGTGTCGTACTATACCCATGTTACGCATGGAACAATTGACGAGAGGAGCGCGTCCGGTGCAGGTGCGCGAGCAGCTGGTGCGCGCGGCGGAGGTGCTGTCGCGCGCGGCGCAGGAGCTGGTGCCGGCGCGGCGGCGCGCCGAGCGGGAGCGCGCGCGCCTCACGATGGTGCAGCACTACCACGAGAACAAGCACGCGGAGCACCACCGCGTGCTGCAGCGACACAAGATCATCGAGGAGCGCAAGGAGTACATCGAGCGCCTCAACACCGTGCGCGAGGAGGAGGAGCTCCGGTACGTAACCACTATAATCATTATCAAATATAGAATCTTTGGGAATTTAGATGTAAAACTAGCTATAACGGATTTGAATCGCGTATATTGATTATTTTTAACATTAACGTTCGTGGTCACGGGTAGACTAAAGTGACATTTGTCTATATGAAGAAACGCCTGTTCTGTGTAAACGCTGTAAAGTGCTCGAAACGTCGGGATGTTAAAAATAATCTATATACGCGATTCAAATCCGTTATAGCTAGTTTTATTTCAATGTGTAATCGCGAAAATTTAAGACAACATTAATTGAGATGTAGTTAGTTTTCTCTTGAGTAGGGATAAACAGTATTATGACTGATAATATATAATTGATATATATTATCAGTCATATCCATTATATGGCATGCCATATATGGCATTTCTCATACGCTCATTGAGTGCAATACAGTTGTTATACTTGAAGAAGAATGAGTAAGGCTTCGTCAAATTTTATAAACAACTTTAAAAAGTGATTTTCCGCATTGTAGATACATTTAACACGTACAGCTTTTTTACAATAATATTGTTGCACTGTAGTCGTCAAGAGGAGCAACTCAGGGCGGCGGCGGCGGCCGAGGCGCGCCGGCTGGAGCAGGAGCGCGAGGAGCGCGAGAAGAAGCGCCACGCGTCCGAGATGGCCGCCATGCGCGAGCGGAACCTGCGCGAGCGCCTCGCGCACATCTCGCAGACCATGCACGGGAAGAAGGTGCTGCAGAAGTTGGACGAGGAGGTGAGTGGGGACTGGTACAACAACAACAACAAACAACAATAACAGCCTGTGAATTCCCACTGCTGGAATAAAGGCCTCCTCTCCCTTTGAGGAGAAGGTTTGGAACATATTTCACCGCACTGTTCCAATGCGGGTTGGTGGAATACACATGTGGCAGAATTTCTATAAAATTTGTCACATGTAGGTTTCCTCACGATGTTTTCCTTCACCGCTAAACACGAGATTAATTATAAAGACAAATTAAGCACATGAATCAGCGGTGCTTGCCTGGGTTCGAACCTGCAATCATCGGTTAAGATGCACGCGTTCTAACCACTGGGCCATCTCAGCTTTCACTTGTACAACGGAATCGAAATACTCGACTGTTGAAAAATACCTTAAGTTACATTGAAATTTATTGGGTAATTAATATTAGGCACTAAAATAAAATTTATTTTATGCAACAGGATTTGAAAAAAATGGACGCAGAAGCAATTGCCCAACGCGAAGCTGAAGAATTGATGAAGGAACGACGCGAATTACAAGCTCGCCTCAAGTCTCAGGAGAAAAAGGTAAATGACTGTAATAATTTAAGTGAAATCAGTAATTTGCTAAAAGTTGTAATAATAAGCTATCATTTATTTAATGAGGCAAATCGATTTTATGTGTAAAAAATATCGAAAATCCGAGTATAATGTTAGCTTCCTAAATATTTTACTATTACTATATATAATATAACTTTGTTTTATTAGGTGGACTATTTCGAGCGCGCTAAGCGAATTGAGGAGATTCCACTTCTCCAGAAGAGCTTGGAGGAGAAGCAAGTACAAGACAAAGCATTCTGGGAGCAGCAGGAGAAAGAACGCATTGAACAGCTCATTGGTTAGATATTATTAATTAAAGCTCCATATTAAATATTATTACTATTAAATCTAGAAACGCGGTAGCGTGTCAGCCAAGTTCAGGTAACATTGAATACACTGTAACACAATATATTACGCAACCAAACCGTATTTCTACTCGCGTTAGTGTAGCGCAAATACGCTCATAATGAACACGTAAAAGAATTTCAGTTTCAATCTTCGTTGAGCACTTGACAGTTTTCAATAATACTCCCCCCCCCCCCCCCGCAGAGACGCGCGCGCGCGACGTGGCGACGGCCGGGCGGCTGGCGCGCATGGCGGTGCACCGCGACCAGTTCATGGCTCGCCTGCGCTCCGAGCGTGGAGCCCTGCACACGCAGCGCCTGGCCGCCTTCCAGGCCAAGCTGGCCGCCGAGCGGGAGGCGCGCCTCGCGCAGCGCCAGCAGCAGCGCGTCGAGACCCGACGCCAGGAGGTGAAACATATTTATATATGTCGGATAGACAGCGACATCAGTACGATCGTCAGACATCATAGGGGCGTATTACTAGGGTGATCGAGCAAAGAGGAAACCGCGAATACAGGAACACGTTTATTCTACGTTTAAAGTACTTAAGACACTTATTCAGTAAAACACTTTATCACACTTGGCAACGAAGCGAATGACAGTTCCTAGGATGGAGGTACTGATCTTCACGAGAGCGGAATCGTAAGTGAGTCGTATCTGAGCGCCTCCACCGGGTAGGCGCCGTCGTAGCACGAAGTTAGTCGCGTCGTGACGTCACGACAGTGCTGCCGCCTCGCGGGATTCGTGCCGCGCTTCGTTACGCTAAGGAATTCATGACCGTCTCCGACATATATATTCATTGATTACTGTAGAGTCGAGATGGCCCAGTGGTTAGAACGCGTGCATCTTAACCGATGATTGCGGGTTCAAACCCAGGCAAGCACCACTGTTTCATGTGCTTAATTTGTATTTATAATTCATCTCGTGCTCGGCGGTGAAGGAAAACATCGTGAGGAAACCTGCATGTGTCTAATTTCATCGAAATTCTGCCACGTGTGTATTCCACCAACCCGCATTGGAACAGCGTGGTGGAATATGTTCCAAACCCTCTCCTTAATGGCAGAGGAGGCCTTATCCCAGCAGTGGGAAATTTACAGGCTGTTACTTTACTTTACTTTACATTGATTACTGTTATTAAAGTTTTTTTTATATTAGGTAATCTACTTTTTGACTTAATGAAGCAGTGATATAAATAGAAAGGATACCAGTTCCTCTTGGACATTGTTCTATTTTTTATTTTGACAAGTTTGCTAACACGTTAAAAATAAAACCCGCTGAGTTTCTTTCGCCGGTTCTTCTCAGGTCAGGGTATTTTCTTTCCGAACCGGTGGTAGTGTTTCAATTGACCATCAATAAGAAAGTGTAATGCTTCTATATTGAATAAAGATATTTGAGTTTGAGTTTGAATATTTTTTATTCCAGTGGCTAGCTGAAAAGCGTCGCATGGAGGAACGTGCGGCCGAGGAGGCGCGACGCATCGCGGAGGAACAAGAGAAGAAGGAGAAAGAGGAGCGGGAGCGCAAACACCAAGAGGAGCTCGCTGCGCTTAAAGAGAGGAAGGAGAGGTGAGCGGACACAGGATATTACTCGCTGATAAGTTCTGCCCGTGTGAACCTCAACATTCATACATGATACAATAATTTTGACGACCTCCATGGTCGAGTGGTGCGTACACCGGTTTTCATGGGTACACCACTTTGAGGTCCCGGGTTCGATTCCCGGCCGAGTCGATGTAGATTACCATTAGTTTTCTATGTTGTCTTGGGTCTGGGTGTTTGTGGTACCGTCGTTACTGATTTCCATAACACAAGTGCTCCAGCTACTTACATTGAGATCAGAGTAATGTATGTAATGTATGTGATGTTGTCTCATATTTATTATATTTATATTTATTAATAATTGTATGACGCAGTGCCTGTTAGAATAATTGTAGTATGAGTAGGATACAATAGGTTTTTGGTAACGCCTTTTATTACAGTGATGAGTGAAACGAGAGAGGGTGCAACATGGCAGATACTTGTGTTAGCGACGTAAGGAATGGCTAATTCTTCTTACAACATTTATGTAAGAGGAGTTAGCCATTCCTTACATTGACGACACAAATTAACAGCACATCAGAAGGCAACAACGATTTCTTGTTTTGAATATTATTTTCTTTGTTATATTTGCCTTAAACTGTATGCTGTAGACTAGACTGTAGATTGCTGCTTTACAACTTACTTCACTAAAGGCTTTTAAAATAGCATAACTTTACGTTTAGACTTATTTAAAGAGAAAAATCGAAACAATAGTAATGTCTTAAAAATCAGACATTGATAGTATACTTTTTCTATATTTTAAACTTATTGTTTCAAATAATATTGTATTAATATCATATAACAATTTGTCTTGGATGTTGCTAATATTTTATACAAAAAAATAAATTAAACTTTTCCAACTAAAAATCTTCGTAATAAGGGATCTCTTTTAGCCAACACTTGAGGTACCGAACGGACAATTGATCAAGTAAGGTTGTTTAGAACTTCTTACTTTCTTCTACAAATTATTAAAACACGTGAAATTATAAAGAAAAGGCTCATGATATATAACATAGCATCATACATTTTTTAAATAAATTAAGTGACCTGTAATTCTACGATAAATAAGTATAGTCTAATAGAACTGCTTTAAAGTTTAATTAAAGTATAGTATGACACAAATTAGATGTAGCATCGGAAAATGCAATGAAATGAAAATAAAACCGATTACTGCCGATTTACACAACCAATAGAAATAGCTCCCGCCATTCGACGCTATTCGTCGCTATAGATTCACGCGTCCGAGAAAGCAAGTGCATGTAAATCGACGCGTCAAATTGACGAATATATTAGGTCATGTGACATTACAAGTTATTACGTTTGTGCAATGATCATATTCGCATGAGAAATAAATATTGATAATTTACTATAGCGTACTCAATTCGGGTGTGATCGGTTTTACGAATTTTGCCGATGCGACATCTAAATTGTGTCGTACTATATATGATGTTTATAATTAGAGGCTTATGGATTTATGTATTGAAAGATATATTAAAATTGAAATATTAACAAATCAATTATTACCCAGGGAACACCAAGAGATGCTCGCCCGCGTCGAAGCGAAGGCGCGCGCTGCGGACGCCGAGATCGCTCGTAAGTTGGACTCGCAGAAGCCCGCCTCCACCGGCAGCTGGAGGCAGGGGAAGGACGTCGACAGGAAGGAGCCCGACAAGAAGGAGCCCTGGAGATCAAGTAAGCAATGTCATAACCATAAACATACATATATGTGCTATTTGCGTGCAGCTTGCAACAACAACAGCCTGTAAATTTCCCACTGCTGAGTTAAGGCCTCCTCTCCCTTTTGGAAGAAGGCTTAGAACATATTCCGCAACGCTAATACACATGTGGCTGATTTTCTATGAAATTAGATACATGCAAGTTTCCTCACGATTTTTTCCTTCACCGCCGAGCACGAGATGAATTATAAACACAAATTAAGCACATGAATATTCTTAAACCCATAATCATCGGTTAAAATGCACGCGTTCTAACCACTGGGTCATCTCGGCTCGCAGTTTGCACATAATTTTTTTTTCATCCATTTGTTTGTTTTCGTTTACTTACTTCTTTCTTGTTCTTTTTTCATGTCGATCTGCTTCTTGCCTTATTGACATTAATTCATACTTAATACCTCAAACTCAAATAACTTTATTCAATATAGAAGCATTACATTTTATTATTGATGGTCAATTGAAACACTACCACCAGTTCGGAAAAGAAAATACCCTGATCTGGGAAGAACCGGCGAAACTCAGCGTATTTTTTTTTGTTTGTTTCATATATTCTTAATATACCGTTCTTAATATGTGCAATACATCTCTCGACATTGCAATGTCCATACAATGATAATTAGATAATTTTCCACCATGTTGTTGTATGTTCTATATGTTAAAACTCGTTCCGCAGGCCGCATCCGCGAGCCGGTGCGCGACGACCGGCCGCGGTCTCCGGGACGCGCTCCGCTGCGGGATGACAGGTAATGACTGCTTGAGGTTGTACGACATCATGGATATTTTTCCATGTGACAACACTGCACTTTTATACTGATCACACTATTCAATGGATGAATTAAACTACCATGTTCTTGAAAACTCACTTTACTGACTCAAGTATAATATTAATTTGTAAATCATTCGTATGAAACATCACAATTGTATGAGAAATAAAATTAATTGACATTAATGACATAAAATATTTTAGACACCATGAATTTTCAAAATGAAAATAAACTTCATTCAAGTGGGCTTTTACAAGCACTTTTGAATCGTCATTTAACAATTAAGTGAAGCAACCACCGGTTCGGAAAGTAGATTCTACCGAGAAGAACCGGCAAGAAATTCAGTAGTTACTCTTTTTCAACATTTAAAAAATACATTCATGTTAGTTATATAATTATTTAAATGAATATGTCCTGCCTGGAATTTTTTTTTATTATAATCTTCATTCTTGTTTATAGGCCATCTCGTGATGAACGCGGTCCACGAGACGATCGTGGCCTCAGAGAGGACAGGCCCCGAGAAGACAGGTCCCGAGAGGATAGACGAGATGACAGGCCGAGAGATGACAGACCCAGGGATGAAGGCGGATGGAGATCTGCTAACCGCGAGCCCGATAGAGATCGGGACAGAGAGAGGTACCTAAGAAAGCAAACACATCTGAACCTATACTAAGTGTGATCGCAGCTATATAGATATATTGATTGAAATTTTTATATTTTACTTTATAAGAAGACATCATATTCCGTACTAAATTGTTAAATTAGTTAGTCTTGTGTTACTATACTAAACCATCTACTTTTTATTGACCATACTCTTGATACAATTACTCCTACAGCGGAGATAACATAAATAGATTATATGTCATATAGCCGAGAGTACTTTCATACAAATATTATTGCCTAAAGTTAGATAATGATTGATATTTGATATTTATTTAATCCAGTTTCCCCTATTGTGTGACTCAAAGATCACATCTTGGTCGATAAAGTCTCCATGTCTTGTTATAATGGTGCGTAACTAATGTGCTCGTGTTGTACAGGCCGCGCTACGTGGGCCGCACCAGCGGGCCGGACACCAGTACCAGTTGGAGGCGAGGCCCGGCAGACCCGCCACCGGCGCCCACTGTACGTATACCTTATAATTCTTCGACTTTCGCTACATAATATTTATACAAATATAATTCTTGGTGGTAGGGCTTTGTGCAAGCCCGTCTGTGTAGGTACCACCCACTCATCAGTTATTCTACCGCCAAATAACAGTAGTCAGTATTTTTGTGTTCCGGTTTGAAGGGTGAGTGAGCCAGTGTAACTACAGGCACAAGGGACATAACATCTTAGTTCCCAAGGTTGGTGGCACATTGACGATGTAAGGTAATATATCTTACAGTGTCATTGTCTACGGGTGATGGTGACCACTTTCCATCAGGTGGCCCATATGCTCGTCCGTCAACCTATAACATAAAAAAAAATACATGGATCCAAAAAATCAGCTGACAACTCATTCCATATCATTTAAATCGATGACCTCCGTGGCCGAGTAGTATGTATGAATGAGTGATTCCCGGCCGAGTCGATATAGAAAAAGTTAATTAGTTTTCTTTGTTGTCTTGGGTCTGGGTGTTTGTGATACCGTCGTTACTTCTGATTTTCTACAACACAAGTGCTTTAGCTACTTACATTGGGATCAGAGTAACGTATGTTGTTCAAAATCCGCTCAGTTGTTAAAGTCTGATAAGGTTACACATAAATTTTTTCATAATAATCTATTCACAACTCATTGGTCTACAAAATGAAATCTACATCTCCATTTTAATTTAATTGAGGTTGTAAATTTAATTTCGAATATACCTAATAATGAAAGCTACTATGTATATTATGTATTAATTGTCATATCTTTTAACGTGTTTAGGAGCGCTCGTCGGCATGGCGTTCCAAGGACGGGCCCCCTCGTGACGATCGGCGCGGCGAAATACGTCGGGATGATCGCCGGGACGATCGCTTCCGCGACCCGCCTCGCGACCGCGAGCGCGGCGACCGGGACGGATTCCGGGACCGGGATCGCTTCCCGCCAAGAAGGGATGACCGGTGAGAATCAGGAAATTAATAACTATAAAATTGTTATACGTATTATACAGATACTAGTATAGAAAAAATAAGAAGTAAACAGTGACGATATTAAGCAGGAGCCATAACGATACTAGTATAGTACGACACAACTTAGATGTAGCATCGGCAAAATTTGTAAAACCGATCACATCCCAATTGAGTACGCTATCCCAAGTTATCAATATTAATTTCTCATGCGAATATGATATTTGCACAAACGTAATAACTTGTAATGTCACATGACCTAATATATTCGTTAATTTGACGCGTGGATGCACTTGCTTTCTCTGACGCGTGAATCTATAGCGACGAATGGCGTCGAATGGCGCGATAGGGAGCTATTTCTATTGGTTGTGTAAATCGGTCGTAATCGGTTTTAATTTCATTCCATTGCATTTTCCTATGCTACATCTAATTTGTGTCGTACTATACTACCTTAAAGTCCATTCCATGAAACGAGTTCACAAATGATATATAATGCTTTTGTACGTTTATTGGTTTGTCATCATCTACAATGGGCAAATCATTGCATTGCAATCGCATTAAACACGTAATTATTTTAATGACGACAGTGACGGCCCACGTCGCGACGACCGTGATGGTCCACGTCGTGACGACCGTGATGGCCCGCGGCGTGATGATCGTGATGACCGTGATGGCCCCCGTCGTGATGATCGCGACCGCCGCCCGCCGCCTCGCCGGGAAGACAAGCGTGAGTGATGATATTTAAAATAATCTTTCTAGAAGTTGTTTGCCAGCACTTTAGAAGGAAGAATATTTTTCCTGTTAGTATACAGCGTCTAAATAGGCGATTTAATTGGTTTTTAAAATCCACTGTATATTATTTAGTAGAACTTAAGGAACCTAGTAGAAGTTATTTTTCTTTTTATTTCACGTACATATTTGCCGAAAAATATCATATTAAAAATTCCATATTTAAATAACGCGCGAAAACGATACTTGGACAATATGGCGCTGTAATGGGGTCGGTGACGTCACTGTGCTGTATTTTAATCTGTGGCACATATAGTAGAAAAGCAAAGTTTACAAGAAAGTGACTTCATCATAAGCCCGGTCAATCAGGAGCGTTTTGTGTCACGTGACAAACGTTTGAAAAAGTGCATTTTTATTTATTCATTTTTGAATAAATTAAGTATTATTTTCAAATTTAATTAGTAAATAACCATTTTTAAACTCATAATATACACTGATTACAATAATTCACGATTTATTTTTCGCATTGTCAAATAGCCTATTATCTTTCTAGAAGTTGTTTGCCAGCATTTTAGAAGGAAGAATAATTTTCCTGTTAGTATACAGCATCTAAATAGGCGATTTGACTGGTTTTTAAAATCCACTTTATATTATTTAGTAGAACTTAAGGAACCTAGTAAAAGTTGTTTTTCTTTTAATTTCTCGTACATATTTGCCGAAAAATATATTAAAAATTCCGTATTTAAATAACGCGCGAAAACGCTACTCGGACAATATGGCGCTGCAATTTCGGTGACGTCACTTGCCTTTTTTTAAATCTTTGGTACATATAATAGGCAAGCAAGTGATTTCATCATAACCCCGGCCAATCAAGAGCGTTTTGTGTCACGTGACAAAGATTTAAAAAAATACATTTATATTTATGGATTTTTGAATAGATTAATTAATATTTTCAACTTTCGTTAATAAATAAGAATTTTTAAACTCATAATATATAATTGACACTATTTTTCGCATTGTCAAATAGCCTTTTCCATTCTGAACGAATAATAATCGTTGTAAAAGATTAAGTTAATTATTACCTTTCATGTTTCAGCCCGTGACCCAGATGAGTGGCAGCAGGCTACTAAACGCTGAGAGATCGACTAGCATACTTGTAAAGGGTTCAGCGGATATTCAACAATTTACAATTTCTCGTACTTTAAAATTAGTTAGAAATTTAAATGTTTGAAACAACTTTTTTATGTAGCTAGGCTTTTTAAGCTATGTTTTCTTTATACATTTTGTAAAGCTTTATAACCTCTTAATACTAACATTCAGATAATTCAGTCGTAAAAGCAGTTATTTAGTTTCCGCACATATATTATGAGATAATAAATTCTTATTTAAAATATGGCTTTTATTATAATCTAGCTGTTCTAAAAACTAAATGGTTATAGTCATTATTGTTCTTAGTTAAAAAATTGTTTTAAGTGAAACGGCACAATTGTCACATAAAGGATTATGTTATTTGCAATTATTAATCACGTTGCTTCCCGCTGGGCCCTATTTTTCTCATTTGTACGCCATTATTATTTAGTCATGTGCATTATTCTACACTTCGAAGGTCTACATGTAATCTTACGATACAAAAGTATTTACAATATAAATGGTTCATTTTAAATGTATTCTCTTTTATTTCTCTTTGGTTGGGGACAATTAAATTTTAAATCACAATTTCAGTTTTATTTCATTTGTGATATGATTATCACCACCATTAAAAGTATTTTCAAGAATGCTTTTTAAAAATAAAATAATTTACATTTGTTTTTAAAAAATTCCTTTGTGCCTCTAATTTTTGACCAGCTGACTTACATGACCTATGCCGTCATTGGCACCAATTAGACGTGCTGACCGAAAGTCGATCTTTGACTGACGTCGAAGGTTTAATAAATAACCTTACTGGATTCGGTTCAAGATTGACAAAATGACAATTGAACGATTTAATGAAATCAACTAGCAAGATGACAAATTTTACGACACTGGAATAATAATATTTATTTTCTTAATATTTTTTTAACAATCATAATAATTACATTTCTATAAAACAAAAGTAATTAGAATTCTACCAAAGACAAGTTTTATCGATAACGATCCAGCCAAAACTTCATTTCATATTGACCAAAGACGCATGTTCCGTCGGCATCTAAATATATCGGATATTATATGAGAGAGTACTTATTGTTAGTTCATGTTGTTTATTAAGTTGACTGAAGCTTGCAAAAGGAATGTGTAAAAAAATCCAATTAAATCAAATACGATGAAATGTAGCCTAATTGATAGAGTTGAAATCTCGCACACACTTGATTTGATGAAGTTTATAATAGTATAGCAATATAATAGTCTTAGTACATAAAAAACTATTAGTATGATAGCTTCTCAATAATTTATTTTTTGAGATTATTCGCCATTTTAACATTTGATACAGGTAATGCCAATTTTGAACCTTGATGACAAGATGACAAGATATTATAGTGTGATTGACGCGTAGCCTAAATTTAACATATTACATTTAATAACCTACCGACAAATATCGATAAAAAAGGCCCTGCCCAAGATATAAATATAGTAGACTCCAACATATTATGTATCTTTTGATACATAATAAAAATATAAAAGTGCAATTAATTTATGAGCATAGTAACTACGTTGACTTTTGAGTGAACGTTTTGACAACAAGGCGTTTGATTTGCCTTCGGCGATTACAACTTTGACGATACAGACGTGCCATCAATCGGGCCTGTGTCGATAATGAAGGATTTCACTTTTCCGTTTTAGGCAAAATGCACCTGTAACGTCCGAAGTAATGTAACACTTGGTACAACACTAGACATGTACTTTTTATATAACGTTGGATGGCGAAGTACATATCATCGTTCTATTTGATTACCACATTTTTTTTCTACTGGTAAAACATGTGTTCAAAAGCCCAGCGCATTGCAACTCAAATACGGGAAAAGCACCGTAAAAAAATGTAAACAGTACAAAAATTTAAAAAATATGTTTATTTGATATCATAGTCCTTTTGGAAATAAAATATAGTAATGACTACTCATTTAAAACTATTATGGCGTTTAATGTCCCTTTTCAGTAATATATATAATTTCCTTATACCAGATATATTGCAAGTTGAAAAAAAACTTAATTTCTTAATTTTGGAACTCAATTATCTGTCTTAATATAAAA
The DNA here is from genome assembly GCF_905220365.1 of Vanessa cardui. Classification (NCBI taxonomy): domain Eukaryota; kingdom Metazoa; phylum Arthropoda; class Insecta; order Lepidoptera; family Nymphalidae; genus Vanessa; species Vanessa cardui. The sequence continues at coordinate 12,411,304 of NC_061132.1, read as the reverse complement.
ATAAAAAGATTGTTTCAATTTTTTTTGGAATAAAATAAGAATGCCTTGGACTTGAATATAATCATAATATAAAAAGTAAAATATCCAGATAGACTTAAATGAGTCACAAACTTCTATGAACGCTATCTAGTCTACGTGTGTAATTCATTAATATCGTACTAGGTTACAAAGTTGACAAAGACGCTCATTTGCGGGTCACTCACTGGTAAATTCAAGGACAGCGAGTTAGGACCCTTTGTATTTGTGGGGGCCTTGAAAGTTTTATTAAATACTGGTTCTCATAGTTTATAATGTTGTTGGAATATAAAATCTATTTTTGTTATATTATAACTAAACATTAAAATGTTATTTACATTGTAGGATATATGAGTTACACTAAAAAATTAATTTATACTCATTATTATAAAAGCGAAAGTATAAGCTGATTTATATGGCTGTTACGACTTTAGTTTCACAACCCTGGGGAAGGACAGACTTTCTTTAACTAACCCTTCTAGATAATTAATTTGGGAATTCTTTGTCGTAGTAATAGTTGTGTGCAAGTTCTTCGTTTTCAAAGTTGAAACTGTACAAATGAAAAAATATAATACTAAGTTACCTAATAGCCAAAACTTTTCAAAAGCTATGTCAATGAACTAATAATTCCAAGGTGGTAAAATTGCGGTTTCCAGCTATATAGTAATATTTAAATTCAAATATGAATACCTAATATTGTCGATTACGTAGCTCTAATAGGACATAATATATTTCCTTGTTGCATCCTTAATGTCGCTTGCATTACAATTCGTAATGGTCGTTAATTAAATAAGCAATGGATAGGTATTGGAGTTCAGTTACCATGGATACATTGGTAAATACCAACATGGTCAGTAGAGCAAATAAATATATATTTCTTATGCCTACGTGCTTACCACACTGTTTTTGTAACTTTCTATTAAAATTAAAAAACTAACTTCATTCATAATTTAAGCTGAAAAGTGTAGTATAGTTTTTTTACTATTTCATAGATTTATTTTTCTTTTGATTGGTACGTAGTCTAAAACAAAAATTTCGAGCCGAAATATTAAATTTGCACTTTACTTTTATAGAGCTTTTTAAATTTAATGATTAATACATAAACCAACATAACATTATTCATTCATGTTAAATTCCGATATCATTAAGCTTATTTATCTATTTCGAATAAAGATTTTTGAATTTGTCTTTGATTCGTAGATAAAGTAAGAACAAAGCATAATCACTTTGTTGTAGAGCTCGGTGTAAGCCCGTCTGGATAGACACCCGCTCATATGATATTGTTTTGTTCCGGTTTGAAGGCTCAGTGAGTACAGGCATAAGGGACAGCATTTTATTACATTTTGCATTATATTTTGCCAAGGTTGGTTGCGCATTGGCGATCTAAGGAATTTAATTTTCGGCGGCTAATTGGTTCATATTATTTTACAAACGTATTAAAACTCACAATTCATACATCCTGTAAAATCAATTATTATTGTATCGTCCATGTTATCAGAAGTCATTACCCCGATACAATTTGCAAAGGCCCTATTGTCGCAAAGTGTTGATTGCGGCCGCAGGCTGACGAGAAAGTTTGCATTTTTTAACCGATCCATTAGTCGACCGCTAGGCACCGCGGCAAAAGAACGTGTACTAAATCATAAGTAACCGGTTCCGTGCTTTATATTTGTGTTCGAAATTCTTAAGGAGAAACTTTGTGTATTTGTGACGTTTATTGTTTATCTATCAACGAGCGCCATACAGACATCAAAATATGAACGTAAGTTGATTATTTAGTGTAATATTTTACTTCAGGGTCCTTTACAGTTGAAAGAAAAAGTTGACTTTACTTGTACAGTTTACTTGGTTTGTATCGTTGCTCTTATAAAAATAAAAGCTTGTAAGTGCTGGTAAGAAAATTTAATGCTTCATATTTTCGACAATTGTGTAAATTAATTTTCAAAATAAACGTACTTACGTGGTTATAAAATTGTTTTTAATTTAAATTGGCATGCAATCAAACACTGGTAGAGCGAATCAATTTAACGTGTTGTTTATTATTTATTTTTGATGTGATACGCATAAAATCCTACTTATGTATAACGTTAACCCGCATTAGCGATAAGAAAAAAACTTACCATAAATTTGATTTTTTTTTTCAAAGACAAATGAAATGCAGTAATTTTACAACAGTAACTTAATTGTTAAACTAAACAAAGAATTTAACATTTCATCCAATGCAGAGCTAAAAGTCATACTTAAATACAACAGAAACGAAATCGTGAGTAATCTTTTTTATGAGAATTTTCAACTAAACAACTTACTCAGTGTTGCCATAACGCATTTTATTCAAAAATAATATTTGAAAGATTCATTAGCGGAAAATAAAAGTGTTATTAAATATTATTAAATGTTATTTACGTTCATGATATAACAAATTAACAATAATTAAAATGTTCAGCCCATCTTACGTAAAAATAATTAAATTTGAGGAAATGATTACATTGATATGATTGATTTATCATTCACTGAAATAGCTATTTTTATGTAAAAGAAGTTGTTTAATTATGTAATTAAACATTAAAATTATATATAATACCAATTACACTTAACGGAAGTTTAAAAGGAACTAATCAAACTTTGATGTGATTCATTGATTTTGATACAATTTATGTAAAGATCCTTTAATTCATCTTAAACTATATGAACAGCACTATCATTATCATTTTCTGGCTATAATAATTTCAATTCAACGCAGTTTTGTTTTTACCTTTCATCTATTACGTATTCTTAAAAATAAGGCAATTAACTTCTAGACAATTATTTCTCACACAAAAGCTAAGACTGACGTATATTAATACATATTTTTGGGGCTGAAAACATAATCGAAAAAGTAAATATCATAACCAAGCTTTTTATATAAGACTTTTGCCTATTAACTTTTTAAATTGTATATATTTTTTTTTTATAATAAAGTTTTTATGAGGGTTTTACGTTTGCCGTTAGGTATATTATAACGAAGTGCCCAAATTCGATGTTCATCAAATCTCGGAAAAAATTTGTCAATAGATAGATCTATGGACAAACATTACGTTTTTTGAGTCAATATTACTACCAAAAAATTTTACTGATATATACTGCAGTCTGTCAAATTGATACTGATAAAAACATGATTTATTAAAGTTTATTTATTGACAATAATAATTAAAGAGGAAGATCTTGTCAAGATTTTTTTTTTTATTCTTTATTGAGGAACAAGTTGTGAAATATTCATTTATTAGTGTCGATTCAGCTCAATATTTATGGGGAAGACACGATTAAGATCGACATCTCAATTTTGTAATATATACTGACAGATGACGGTTCTCAGTATATTATACTAAAACAAAACAATATCCTTATGTTGTAAGCGAGTATAAAATGTTATGAATACTACGGAACGATTATAATCTTAAACTTTAATGTGTGAACTGTCTTAACAAAAGGTAGTTTTTGCTCGTTTACGAAAACAGTGATACCCGTAACTACGAGCATTTCAATAAAGTTTTATAATACTATTTCAAAATCATTAAAACATATAAATTCATATTTAGAACAATTTTAACGCCTTCAGTTTATCTATAAACATATATTTGGTATTAATTATTTTAAGTAAACTTAACTAACCTTTAAACTACAGATCAGTGACATTAACTTAATATTCTCATTAAAAAAAAATACAAAGATTAGTCAGTGGAGATGAAGTCATAAATGTTTTAAAAACAAAAATGAATCTAAGCCTTTCATTGAAGCAACTCTAATACTACCTTGTTTGTATTATGTTGATGAAAATTCACATACATTTACATACAATCGGCAGGATCGTTAAAAGGAGTAATTATTTAATTTAAACGTTATCAATGCAAGATTTGACCCGTCGCCGTTGATTTAAACTTTCCTTTTCTTTCAAATTAAATAACCTGTTTCCTTTCACTAAAGAGAGTTCGTATTTTACATTTCGTAATTTTTAACTGTCGTATATTCGAAAAGTCTTTACAAAATAAAATAGTTATGCAGATTCAACAAAAAGCAATTTTTTTTTAAAGTTTTAGTTTAAAATATTTGTGTATATGGCTTGTGGTGAGAATTTTTCAGCCAACAATAATTTTCGTCAAAAATGAACTCTTTTATTAATTTTTAACGTTTGTATATTTTTAATTATATTAATTAATATGTTAAATTATGTGTACGATACAACATATTATTACTTTAAAAAATGTTATGCTTTATAGTGCGTATTTTTTTCCAATAAGGAAGTTCCGGTGCTGGACTTACTATTGGTTCCGGAGCAGTCAAAGGCACGCACTAGTTGGTTAGATCATAATATAAACTCACAAGATCATTTTATGAATCATAGACTGAGTCAAGTTTCTTGGTTGAATGGTTGAGTGTGTTGAACTTTGATTCAAAAATTCTAAATATTTAAAGCCTTGTAATATTAAGTTAAATAGAGATTTCAATTTTTCCAACGTACCATCAATGTAGGTTATATTTTGTTTGTCTTTGCTGTTTCCGATTACACTCAAAAGCTAATTTTTAATTCTCGGTCTATCGCCTTTCAATTGCAGCCAAAATCCTAAGATATAATTAATAAATTTATTATTTTTAAGATTAAAAAGGAAAAAAAACTTTAATTAAGTTTAATTTATTATGTTATTTTTGTGACACAATTCAAAATTCCTCAATTTTAATAATTGGTGGTATCACTGATTTTAAAAGTCTTGAATTATCGTAGATGACATTGCGATAGGCGGCCGATTACAAATGTATGACGGTATATCGTCCATATTTTATGGGGTGGCAATGAATCGGTTAAGCAAGAGTTTTTAAAGTAAGCAAGTAAGCTAGGGTTGACAATGTTCCATTATATGATAACCATATTCTTTAGCTAATCGGATTGAGTGTATATATTCAAAATGTTTTAAAATCATACATTCACAAATACATTAATTTTTCATGAACTATATTTTATTTTTCATTCAATGTTACCAGTAAGATAATTAGCTAATTGTATAAGAAATAAAAGTAAACATTAAATCAGATTACGTAATAGTTTGCGAATTATAAATGAACCGAAGCGTATTTAATTTTAACGTTACATAATGTTTACTGTCATTGTAATCAGATAACGTATAACAACCATTAAATAAATCAATTTTAACGCCACCCCGATTTCCGTTTTTCCAAATAGGGTATTACTATGCTTGTTTTCTCAACAAAAGCAACGAAAAATATATTAACCTCTATTCTTGTTATAATACTAAATTAAATTTTAAACCTTTTATTCCCGCAAAAACGCTGTCAGTCACATTGATGACGTCATATTGATAAAAACAACAGCATATGTACGACTGGCACTCATTTAACGTTAAAAACTCTAAATACTTGTTGTTTTTTGGGAAATAATGAATTACAATCACTATTATTGTAGTGTATTAATACTAGCATTAAAACTCCAGAAAAATTGTTTATCAAAGTGACAGATGATATTGAAGTGACAGACTAAAAATTACAACTTTTAATTTAATAAAAGATAGAGCCCTTTTATGAATTAAAATCAAAATATTTCTGCATATATTCTAATTGTCATATTAAATTATTTATTTTTATCTACCGAAAGAACCATATCTGTTTTAAATAATATTTAAGTCATGGCCGATTCATTGTGTTCGAAAACTTGATATTTATTCGTGGTTACGATAACGCGTTGTGCATTACAAATTCTATATATGAATCATAAAACGAAATTGAAAATATGTCAATGATCTATGACACACATGACATGGGTATTTCGCTTTCACTGTATGTGATTCTCTTTTTTTTGGTAAGTGGTCACCATCACCCATAGACAATGACGCTGTAAGAAATATTAACTATTCCTTACATCGTCAATGTGCCACCAACCTTGGGAACCAAGATGTTACATACCTCGTGCCTGTAGTTACACTGGCTCACTCACCCTTCAAACCGGAACACAACAATACTGAGTACTGTTATTTGGCGGTAGAATAACTGATGAGTGGGTGGTATAACCTACCCAGACAGGCTTGCACAAATCCCTACCACCAAGTAAAATATTTCGACGACCTCCGTGGTCGAGTGGCGTGTATACCGGTTTTCATGGGTACCCCGCTCCGAGGTCCCGGGTTCGATTCCCGGCCGAGTCGATGTAGATTATCATTAATTTTCTATGTTATCTTGGGTCTGGGTGTTTGTGGTACCGTCGTTACTTCTGATTTCCCATAACACAAGTGCTTTGGCTACTAACATTGGGATCAGAGTAATGTATGTGATTTTGTCTCATATATATTTTATTATTTATTTATAATATATATATATTATAATACCCATGTACCAATTTATAAATAAGAAAATATTAAACGAGTATTAGGTTATAATTTACACTTTCATTGTTACATATAGTGTCCCTTGGGCCCCAGTTTCATTGTTACATTAGGTCTAGCCTAACGAAGTCTTCTGGCACAGTCCAATCTATATTAATATTATAAATGTGAAAGTAATTTTGTCTGTTCGTTTGTTTATCAGTCTTTCCAAACCGCCGAACCGAATTTAATGAAATTTAGTACGAAGGAAACTTGAGCTATTTGCCTGACACATCACAACCAAATCCCCTAAGAGGCGAGCGAAGCCGCGGGCGTCTACTAGTATGATATAAACTCTTCTATCCAAATTTAAAAATTACAAAATTATATCGAGTTAAAGAGTTTAAAAAAAAAAGATTTGTATTAGATACCAGGTGCGGGCTTGCTGGGCGTTTGGGTACCCTTTGTACTTTTCTGTTTCTCAGACGTTCATATAAATAGTCGTTATAATCTGTTGCTTATTTACGTCGTAAACAAAAAAGTAATTTTGTCAAATTGACAATTAAAATATTGAGACCCACAAGTGCATTCGGAAATACCATAAAGGAAAATATATTCTTCGTAATTATAATTTTAGTAAATTTTTATAGTTATTTAAAATGTTCGTAATAATATGTTACAAACATATTTCCCTGTTACATATGTTCATAATGAAAAACTGTGAACTACATTTGAAACTGCATGAAACTATAGGATCATTGATTCTTGATCGGCATAACATTGCATGTCTTGTTTAACTAATTATTACGCATTGAATGCCTACCGAGAATACCACTGTTTTCACGAAGGTGATATCAGATTCGTTTTTTTTTATTCACAACGCAATAAACACACGGGCAATGATAGTTAGTGGTACTGCCGAGTGACGTAAGCAATTTAAAAAAATAAATCATGAAATTAATGTGAAATCATTTTTTTCAGAATATTTTATAATAATAATTTTCACTCTACATAAACGCAAATAATGAATACCAAATATTAATGACTAATAAATTAATACAATATACTAATTATTTTCACTTTTTTATTGAATTAATTTTGTTTTGGGTTATAAACGTGATGAATTATATTACTATACTTCGTAATTATAATAATTATTACTTTATATTTGAAATGAAATGTAGTTAATCTCTATTATTTTAATATTATAAATTTCATTTTAGTAATAAAATATACTTAAGTATTGTACCTAAGAATGCATATTGTGACCGTCTTAAAGAGTCGCACACTTTATTAGTTAATATTAATATGTTTTTATGTATAACACGTGTAAGTGTAGTGACTGTTGATGGTCCTTAATAAATAAATAAATAAAATATAACATCGCCTTATCTCCTCCACTCCTCCTCCACAGGAGGGCTGGTTCGTTTTTTGCCCAGAGGATCGGAAATGCGATTCAACGGGAAATGCTGCTAGCATTCTTGCCACCATTCCACGCGGTCAAGATTTGTACAGTAACTAATTTTAATTCATATATGTATATATTTAAGAACTTAATGTTAAACATTTTTATGTAAATACATTTTAATGTGTCTAAAGACGCTTGCATTCTACCATTATAATAGCATCAATAAAAATAATTAATTTCGTTATAATTGATAATTTTCAAATAAATATATGTAAAATAATCGACCCGAACTATAACTAACTAATTTACTGTAATTTTTATATAATATTTCAAAATCATTATACATGTGTACAATTTCAGCAATCATATTCTTAAATATTTTCTATCATTGAATTTAATTCGTCCGGATTTAAGCACCTGTATCACGTTGAGGGACATTTGCAGTGTGAGGTTATTTCCGTTTAAATTATTTCGTGATGTGAATTTTATTTACGAGATAAGTGATTAAAAATAACGTTATGATTGATTGGTGTTGTTTTACAATTATAATAGTACCTTGGCGAATGACTGATAAAAAACAATAACACGTATTAAAAGAGAATATTTAAAACGTTCAATATGGTTAGTAGAGAAATATTTTAAAACCGGTATCTGTTTTGACATTACTAGATCCAGTTTTATTATCTGTGTGAGGGCGTTTGGTGAACGGCAAATCCTAGTATAAAGTCCTTTTAGGTGGGTTAACCTGGCCTTATCGATATGAATAAATTATGTTTACATAAGTAATTAATAGATTATAAGGCCAATTGTACATTTCATAGAGAGAGAGAATGAAAGCTTGAAGTACTCTTGTTAATTTAATGATATATATGGTATCGCTCATCACTAAAACAAATGAACTAACTGTATTGTCTTGGTGTGTGTGTCGCCAATAATAACACTACTTTGTTTGTGTAAGTGTACTTTGTGGCCAATTGTTAGCAACTTTTTATTTCGACTCATTTTCAATTCTGTTAGTCTATCTAGACATATTAATAATCAAAGGTTCTATGTACTGAAGCTGTTATATGGATTAGGTCCTTCCAATTTTACAATTCATTATATGTTATTATCATTTGCGCGGTCTCATCCCATTAACGACAATCGGCACCGTTTAGTTTAGTTTGTTTTAAAACACTCCAACAAAACAAAGATGACTTACTTTTCCTTTGGTATATTTTAGCGTTAGGCTTAGTTTCCTGTCATCTATACTGGTGATTGAAGCTTCAAAAAGTGATGTTATTGGTGGATACGATTATAATATTATAGTTTTTTTGCTAATGAACTCGTCAACGCGAATAAAATATTACAGTCAATATGTTGAATCAAAATATAAAACAATTAATACAAGTTAACTATCAATCCGCATTTTCATCAAATAACAGTTACTGTTATGATATCTTAGACAACATGAGTAAAAAACTTAATAATTAATTTCCCGTCGAAGCGTATAAGCAATAATTAATGATGTGTGTTATTTTGCACGTATTACAATAAAGTGTAGCAAACAATTCGTATTCTAGACACAATTTCTAATTTGACAGAATTGAAAATATCCATATTTTTTTAAAATATGTAGTGTTACCAGGTGTGATATTGAAATATGAACACGGAAGTGACACTAACAGGAATGGTAGAAGAAAGTCGAAAATATCTAAAGAAAATGGCTGTCAGAAATAATGAACAATCAAAACATTCATTAAGCATAAATATTGACTATCTTTCAAGTTACTGGGGAGAATTTACTAAAACATAAAAGTTAATCACTCTCCAAGTTAAGCAATTAATAGACGAGGCTGCTTAATTTGTTTCAACACTCGGGAACGCTGTGTGATAAAAAAGGGTAGCTATAGTTTTAGGAGTCCAGGCTTAGGTACTTATCAATTATTATTTATGGCCTTTATTGTTGTAACAACTGAACACATTTTATTTTGATAATTTCACGAGCAAGCGTTTCAATTATAAGGCTTATTAAACTTATAATACTTTATATAACAATAGAATGGACACCACATTGTCACGACATAAGTATTACCGCAACAAATTAAACCTCAACCTAAAGATACGACGTTACAACGTAAGCCTTTCCAAAGCCTGTTAGTCTGATATGCATTAATTATTATTATATCAATAGCAATAGAGTGCATATTAGTAAATCAATTACAAATACCGCAAATGTTATAACAAGTGAGAGTATATCAGGAAATGAACAACACTGCATTCCAAATGCTTGCTGTCACTTCAGTCTTTATTGCTATGAATATAAGATCGATAATACTCTGTACGAATTTGTTAGTAGTTAGGTTATTCTTTCGACCATGCATTTCGCGTTACAGTAGGTATCTTTCTTTTTTTTTTAATTCGCCAAGTAAGTCAAGAGCGTGTCAATGGCAATGATTCAACTAAGTATATTTATTTGTTGATGTAAACATTATTGGAATTAGATTGTTGCGCTTGACAATATAATGACGTTTATTTTCTTGTACAATTTAAGAGTCACGTAATTAATTGAAATATGTCAAATTGGTTACTGATTGTATAATCGTCTATGTGAAAATATTATTGTCTATGATTAGCTATCTGATGGTAAGTGGACATCACCGGTCATAGATAGTGACGCGGGAAGGGTTAATACAATTCCTGGTATTACCAATGCAATGCAAACCTTGGGAACTATGATTGTCACAACTCACACTGAATCATAAACCCTTCAACCCGAAATACAACAATACTAAGTACCTATTGGTGTTGGTCAGTAGAGTATGTGAAGTTTGGGTAATACCCACCTAGATACACAAAGCCCTACCAATTAAAACAATCTTATCACAGTAAGTCTAGTCTCTTTGACGCAATATAAATGCAGAAAAACTAAGACTTAACTAACTAAGAATCGTATCCGGTAAAGACCCAAAAGGGTCTTTATCTAGACTTTCTGTCATACTGTCAAATTACATCTGTCAAAGTTTAAACGATACCATAGACAATTAATACTTTTTAACTCGTTTCTAGGAGTAAATATTACCTCAATATTAAGTTTACATTGTGACGTAACGTTTCTTAGGTAATAAAAAGAGGAGACTTTAAACGACAATTGATGCAATTACTGTAACTTTTTTATTTAAACTACGTCACTACAGAGTATAAAACAAAGTCTCTTACCGCTGTTTGTCCCTAACTTTAAAATTACGCAACGGATTTTGATGCCGATAATTTTAATAGATGAGTGATTCGAGAGGAAAGTTTTTGTGTATTAATACATGGACAGTATAGTAAAGAAACACTGACAATTTTAGAAGTTTCTAATGTGATGTCGTAAATAAACAAATTCTTTCTCATTTAGTACCAGTATTGCACCCGTGTGAAGCCGGCGCCGGTCGCTAGTAATATAAAAATATCATGCAACTGTGGCTTGCAACAAAGAGTATATTTTTAGATTTAAATAACTTATTTCCTTATCAACTAAAATCCATTCTAAGTGCCTATTAATTTAAGAATTAAATAAGAACCTCTGCACATCAATTTAGTTAAAGGCCTTTTTTTAATTTAAATCTTAACCATTTTAATTTAAAGTAGTTGTTATATAAAATGTTCTCAAGCGATTATTAATGAAAATTCCGATTACATAAATAAACAAAGTTCCCAGGAAAAGAGATGTTATGAACTCAATTATTTTTAGATTACTATGAAAACGGAACTTGCGACGTCTTTCTCACGCGCTTTTAAGTATTAAAAAATTGTTTTAGCTTTCTAAAAATAATAAACTTAAAATGGTATTATAATTTTAAAAATAGAAGTAGAACTTATTACATAGTACTACTTTAACTTTCAAAAATAAAAGTACCTACCATATTAATGGAATGAGCTCGTATTTTAAAGATAGAAGGTCTTTGCCCAACTGGTGGTCATTTACCTACCATTATGGCTGAAGTACCTATGAGCTGTTTATGTTATATATTGACGCTATATTGAAAAGAAGGTTAAGAGAATATTGTTTTGTAATGTTTCTTACGAAGTCAGTATTTACCAAAGACAATGAAAAAAGTTTCAGTGTTGAAATAATGTATATACTGGTTCATATGTACATATACTGGTTCATATGTACATATAATGGTTCTGTAGTTATATAATGCTATCTTCTTCTTCTTTTAAATGTCATATTACTAATGACAGATAGAAAACAGCTTTTATCTATATGCTTCTTCACTCTATATGCTTTCAAAAAAAAAGGAACCAGTATGCTATGGAAAATAAGAAATTTGTTTTAGATTTAAATAATTAAGCTTTAATATATACATTGCATTGCAAAATAGTAGAAATGAAATAAAGATATTTGTTAGAAATTTTAGTTTTTTATAATTAACATTTTACTTTAAAACAAAATATAAATCTTACATTACATATATAAAAATAATATATTGGGCACATTAAGTGATCGCTGTTATACAACCTAATCACACTTTTGGCCAAAACGTTTTTTTTTTTTAATTTCAGCAACGTCGCACTCAGATGCTACGTTGTTTAACCGTTACGATGATACCGGTTTCACTTCGTTATAAAATATTTATAAATTTAAGTGCTTTATAAATTGCAATATTAATAAATATTTATACGTGGCAAATAAAAATCACAATATTCATAATTATTGAGAGAGAGAGAGCTACAACTATTGTTTTCGACCGAATTTGGTGCGAATAATTTTATTACACGGTTGTTTTCGCAAGTAGAACAGTCAAATTTCCGACGCAGATTTGTTTAACCTTAACCTATATTTAATTTAAAAAAATTAGCCTAATCTTTTAAATTCTAAAATTACGTTAGATTCTCTAACTATTTTATATAACTAGTATTTTTTGTTTATTCAATGATCATCTTTACTTTAATTATTATAATGTTGTTATTTAACTTATTATGTTTAATAAAATAGCTAGTTAGTTTTCCATTTATGCAGAGCTAATTATTAAGAATTAATTTAACCTTTGCAACATTTGTAAATAAAAAATAAACAAATGCAACTAAATCTAAGTGACAGTTCAAACAAATGACATTTAAAGTCACTTACAATCGCCGTTGAATATTAAGAATAAAAAATGCTTTTTTATTGACATGCCAGTAAAAACGGAAAAGTTTTTCCCCAAACAAAACACTGTCGATAAAATTTCGCGACTAGAAACACTTGAACAAGTATACTTTATAATTTAATTCCAATGTTTAAAGTGAAACTTACAGTGTGTATAAATAACATAAATCTACATTCAATGGCGAATGATTTTCTCTGTAATTGCTATTATTCCTTCACCATTCGCAGTTCTTTGACTATCATTCTCATGGTGAAATTCTATATACCTCGTTGTCTCTGTTTTTTTTTTAATTATAACTTTTTTAACGCAAGGAGGTAAATAGAAATCATTATAAAAATCTTTCATCTGTTTAAAAGTCGAATTTTATGATTAACGTTTGTATAATTACCTAATGTTTTTTTAAGATTGTGTTCCAATCGCAAGTTGCATTAATTTAACTTTTTGTTTTTTAATTTCGTTCGGATACTTTCTACAAAACCTTATTTATGATGTTTAACAAAACATAATAAAAATGTAGAAATCTTAGATATCTGACCAATTAACCGTTTAACCACTTTCACCCAAAACTTTCCACGTTTCGAGACTTGTTTAGATGTTTAAAAAAAATTCGATCACGACAGTCTCGTAACAAAAATATTTTTTACTGTTATCTGTGAAATGTAACATAAATTTTATTCACATTAATAACAAAAAATGTCGATAGGATTATATACGTATAGTCCAAACTTTAGATTAACGTATGCAATTCGCTAATAACTAAGCTATATTTTGCGTTATTCATGAATATATCTTGATATATAATACAACACCATTCCACTTTACCACTTATATCGACTCTAATTTAATTTCCAAAGTTTGGATACCATTTTTGACGATTTTATATTATTGAAAATCATTAAGGTACTCATAAACAATCGATCTAAATGAACTTAATAACAATAAATTTTGTACATGTTTCAGACGGTTTTGAATAATTTCAAAGACACGACTATAAGGCACATTTGTGTACAATAAGCAATCTTTGAAATTGTTGTAGTAGTTTTATCGATATTGCAAAATTCAAACAGCATTTGGGCAGCGGACACTAAGTGAAAGGTACCAGGGTTTTATTTGAATGTTTTCAGTTTCGTAACTTGAATAACAATACAATTTGAGATAACACTATTTTGCATAGATACGCAACATATGTAATGGTATGCATTCAACGCTTCATTTGTTATGTCATACAGATTAACCTCGAGAGGATTAAACAAACGAACAAACAAAAGCTGTTTGTTTTTTTTGTTTGTATCATCAAGAGATTACATTCTTAAGAAACGATCCATTGCGATTTTAGTAAATACTCCTTTCTTTTCCACTTTTTTTTTTAATTTATCAACAGCGTCACATCTACTTCTTACGATTCGTATTTCCATACTTATCACGATATCATCATATAGGTATATGTATGTTTTTTTTACGAATATGTGGTCGTTTTTTACGTGTTTTGAGAAAATCTGTAGAATATGAATATTTATTAATAGGAAATAACGTCTAGTAAAGTTTAATAAACAATCTGGTAGCTGTGCCATATTGAACCTTATCACCGCCACTGAACACTGTAGAAAATGCCGACCCTGTATCGAATATTTTTATAAAGTTTTTATAAACAATATTATAATTTTTATAACTAAATAAGATAACTGTAACTATTTTTTTCCTCCCTTGACACTAGCCCTAAATAAACCCCCCTAAATTTACCCCCTCTAGTGTAAATTCAGCGCTGAACCTACCAGGAACTCATAACATCAAACAAATATCAGACTAATGTGTAAAACCGTATATTATTACCTATTATTCTACTAATATATAAATACATCTTTATGTGTAACATTCTTATTTTTAAATATCAATTCCGTATTATTTTTTTTAAATGTTAAAACGAAATATAGATCGAAGACGTCAACATCCTGTTCAGCCAGTATTGATTCATCTAAATGTTACGTTTAATATTCGGACAAATAAAGTAATTCATTAACTTACCAACCCAACCAGTTATGATGTTCCAATTAACATGTTCCAAATGTTAATGACATGCAAAATTCCAGAATCAGTAGTATTTGCGTTTTGTATAATTATATTATGCTCATATAAAAACTTTGTAGGCGTTCGAGACTTTTATAGAAGCTCGAGCCCAAATGTTTTTAATTAATATTATTATTCACATAATTACCTACTACCCGTCCCAGATTAACACGGGTTGGTGGCAGGGCCTTGTGCAAGCCCGTCTGGGTAGGTACCACCCACGCATCAGTTATTCTACCGTCAAACAACAGTACTCAGTATTGTTGTGTTCCGGTTTGAAGGGTGAGTGAACCAGAGTAACTACAGGCACAAGGAACATAACATCTTAGTTCCCAAGGTTGGTGGCACATTAACGATGAAAGGAATAGTTAATATTTCTTACAGCGTCATTGTCGATGGGTCATGGTGACTACTTACCATCAGGTGGCCCATATGCTCGTCCGCCAACCTATTCTATAAAAAAAAAAACATATTAACTTACGCGGTTTACGAGACGTACGCCAGTAAAACTCTTCCTAGAAGGAATATTTTTTTATCGATATCTTGAATATCATCTTCAAATTTTAACCAATTACAAAAAAAATAATATATTTTACGAATGAAATTTATTCAATATAGAAACATTATCCTTACTTATTGATTATCAAATTAAACTCTCCCGCCGATGTGGAAAAGAAAATAGCTGAGAAATTGGTGAGAGAAGCTCAAAGAGTTTTGTCATTTTCACTATTTACGCATATTCAATGAGAGAGAGCCGAGATGGCCGCCCAGTGGTTAGAACGCGTGCATCTTAACCGATGATTGCGGGTTCAAACCCAGGCAAGCACCGCTGATTCATGTGCTTAATTTGTCTTTTTAATTCATCTCGTTCTCAGCGGTGAAGGAAAACATCGTGAAGAAACCTGCATGTGTCAAATTTCATAGAAATTCTGCCACATGTGTATTCCACCAACCCGCATTGGAACAGCGTGGTGGAATATGTTCCAAACCTTCTTCTCAAAGGGAGAGGAGGCCTTAAGCCCAGCAGTGGGAATTTACAGGCTGTTGATGATGTTGACACATATTCAATATCTAAAGAAAAAGCCAGGAATCTTTTAATTTCCAAGACGTTTCAACCACGTTTCTCTTTGTTAAACAACGACTGTTTAATGTTATTGTTGATCAAAGTCATTCCTCGGGAATCACTCAATTGACATAAGTAGGAGATGCGACGGAGCGTTCTCTTACATTTATGATGTTGTGATAATAGTATATATTATTAGTATAATCCTAGTCTGGCAATATTCATTTTTTATTCATTTGAACGGAAAAAGTTGCAACACTTACCCATGTAAATGTGACTTTTTCCTATAATACATATTGTAGTTTTCAAATACAAAAGCCACATAACAACAATAATTGTTGTCAAAAATCATATCGGTATATTGATGTCGGAATGATACGTTTTTTTATTTATTACAGAAGAGCTTAAATATTCTATGATATTTATTATGATTACGTAAAAATGGCGTTTTGAATTTTGATAAAGTTATCGGGACTTTAGAAGAAAAATTTAAGTGTGTATAAAGTGTTGTATTATAAATAAAGATACATTAATCAAAAATGATTAGAAGTGCACAATATAGCTGCGCTATAAACAAATTTCATGGAATATGTAAATACAATATATTTTTCTATTTATTCTACATGCTATTGGAACAGGCTATATATAGTCGTAACTAGCTTAGCTTGGCTATCAATTTATCAGCCAAGATTATAAAAACTACCCATATTGTGCGCATAATAAGTCTAACGTAGAATATATAGTTAGTCTTATAAAAGCTGTTTTATATTTCGGTGACCATAAAAATTACCTACTTAATATTTTGTTTGTATCGTTTGAAATCCTTACCATAGTATAGAACAACGTTATTTTGGCGTCTGTACATACCTACACTTTGATATTCTCAAACTATCCAACGAGTTTTAATTCGGTTTTCATCAATAAACAGAGTGATTTAGGAAGGTTACATGCATATTATAGAAAAGAAATGCCGAGAATTTCAACTTTATAACAAAAAAAACCTTATGTTCTTCAATCTAAAGTTTAGTTTTAGTTTTAAAGTTGTATAAAATAATATATACTATATTCTAACTCAAAGATTAGTAATTTGAGTAAATTTCTTATAGCAAACATTTTCTTTATAGAACAGATAGGCAACGTTGGTTTGCATCGTACACAAACATTTGTATTTATATATGTTGATAGATGTAGCCTCCAACCACCCTTGTGAAGCAGATACTAGCTAATTAAAGTACAATAATTAGAAAGGATACTTTGACGCGGATTGAGAACCACTGACTTAGAGTTGCTTATAAGAATGACTTTGGTGTTTAATATAATTTTACAGTAAGTACTAAGTAGCGTATAGAATTATAAAATTTCTTTCCCTTAGGTTCCGAAAAAAAAAAAAACTTTGATTTTACTCGTACAAACATATGGCTCAAGTCAAACTCGTTTTCATAACCTCATTACAGATTAGTTAGTCAATTTTTTGACGTTAATTATACATTGCAGTTCGAAAGATTTGTGTCAAGAATTAGACTCAATTATGTGCACGTATTATGTGTACTCATTTCGTTAAAATTGTATCGTTCAATCAACTGTTAAACTTTTATTAAACAGATTAAATTATTGAGAAAATCTTGACGTATTAAACATTCAACCTTGTATTGTATGTATTTAAAAATATTCTTAGTAAAGAATGTTGTAGTTACTGTTTTTGAAGTGGGCAACATTATTAAAAAAGAAAACATTGGCGGGAAATTGAACTCTCTTGGGTTATACGCTGGAACCGGGAATATTGTTATGACTTTCATCTTCATTACTTTTTCATTTTCTATATCCATTGCTTAACTTTAATAAAGAAGAACGTTATTAATGACTATCGAGAGTGATCCTACAATTATAACAAAATTATTTTAGCTTACAAGAATATATACGTAATCAATAAAACGAATAGTAGACGATATAACTGACAGTATCGTAAGTAAATTGTCTGAGGTGAAGTTTCACTTTCTTTATGATTCCCACCACGAAGCGGTACCTTAACACGCGCATACTAATTGTTACAAACCGACGATTTGTTCGTCATAGATATAAAATAAAGTAACTTTTTCCTTTTTAATTTTACATAGTAAACGCTAAAAAGGTTTTAATAGCAGATAACGAATTAATGTTACCAACTAATTACCAGATAAATTAATTATTTTTTATTCAATTGCTAGTATGTCACATATAATTGACTTCATAAGTACGTTGTGATTCAACGATTTCATAATTAAAGTATAATTAATCATTGTTATGTGCTCATTAAAATATTTTTTTTTGCCATTATAGTTTTATACCTTCGTCATAGTACGGTTACAAACATTTTTTTTAACTGTCAATAAAAATTAAAGAATATATTTTTATTCTGCTACATTATACACGTGTAACGCAAGCATTTTAATAACTATTTGTAAACAGATCACCCTGAAAGTATTGCCAAATATTTTTTCTCCAATATCAAGTCATAAACAAGCTTCACACGTATTACACTGACCCTCAGTTGCACAACTAGCAATTGTTCCAAAGTGTAGCAACATCGTGGTAACTGAAAACGAAATTACGACTACTTTCAACTAACTCACAAATACTATGTGTAAAGATAAAAAGAGGTTATATTCTTTAAATAAAACTATTTATAACGGATGAATCGCGTATATTAATTATTTTTAAACATCCCGACGTTTCGAGCACTTTGCAGTGTTCGTGGTCACGTCTGCCCGTGACCACGAACACTGCAAAGTGCTCGAAACGTCGGGATGTTTAAAAATAATTAATATACGCGATTCATCCGTTATAAATAGTTTTATTTAAATGTGTAATCATCGCGAAAATTTAAGACAACATTAGGTTATATTCTCTCTTTATTTTCAACTAGCAACCCTCACCGGCTGATGAGGCATGCTGATTACTAAATGTACTTCAGAATTTATTTATATACGACATCACATTAGAAACTCCAAAATTATCAGTGTTTCTTTACTATATTGTCCATGTATAGAAAAACGTTCCTCTCGAATCACTCTATCTATTAAAAAATCTGCATCAAAATCCGTTGTGTAGTTTTAAAGATTTAAGCATACAAAGGGGTAAAGGGACAGAGAAAGCGACTTTGTTTTATACAATGTAGTGATAGTGAAGTGACTATTTACCTGTGTGTCAATCTGTTGCGACATATATTTGCGTCTTAAAATAATAATCACAGATTCTGGAACGGCCTTGTAAATCTATGTGTCACAGGCTGGATATGCGTTCGATGCCCTTATATTCGAGCATGGTCAGTAGAAAGGTAAAATGTCACCTAGATGGATGATCTTTTATTTATAAGTTGAGAACGTAAGTGCAGTATGATCGAGGGCTTCCTAACGATATGTGTAGGGTATTTACAGTATGCAAGGCAGAAGGCTGTAAGACTCCAGACCCGGACGCATTACTAACTCCGGCGCTACATGGATTTTAAAAACCAATACCAAAACGATACGATACAAGGTGTATCTTTACATATTATAACAAAGTCGCTTACTGCTGTCTGTCTCTATGTACGCTTAGATCTTTAAAATTTTTAATTTTTTAATAGATAGAGTGATTCGAGAGGAAGGTTTTTGTATAATACTTGGACTATAGAATATAGTAAAGAAACGCTGTCAATTTTAGAAGTTTCTAATGTGATGTCTTAAATAAACAAATTTAGTAGTATATTTAGTATATTTAGTTTTAGTATCAGTAATACAACCGTGCGACGCCGGGGCACTGGTTGTTACATAAACGCACTACTGGTCTATGACTAAATAAATGTATATTTCTGTGTGACAGGAATTGTTTATTACAACGCCTTTGTCTATGGGCAGATAATAATGCTGACCAGTAAATTTAAATAGTGTAATTCTGTTATAAAACTAAGGTTAGTATTTATGTGTATTGAAACCGATTCGACGTAACACTTCACTATTTAATATGTAGAGCGTGCGGTTCCGACGCACCTTGAACAGAGATTTCCTACTTCCCTTGTATTGATTACAGAAATTTTATATTCTGCTGTGAAAAAAATATTGCAATTTGCAAATGACTTAAGTACAAACTTTATATCAAACATTTTTAACCTTTGTATTCTACGTAGCGAAATACAGCATAATGCGCATCTGTATTGTCAGAATGAATTTGACAATTAAAATAAATTTTTTTTTTCTTAAATTATGTACTCGACGATGCTCAATTGTTTTTTTTTTTGTTTTTTTTTTTTGTAAATCTTAACCAAAGAGTTCGCGTTCTAATCCATGAAAGCACCATTGAGATATATTCATCTCTTGCTGAAAATCTGCCACATTTGTATCCAGCAGCATTTGAACACAAACATTATAGTAGCGTGGTTGAGCAGATTATCAAATCAGTGAGAATTCGAAATTTAAAAAATGAATTTTTCAAAAACAATTATGTTTACAAAAGCACAGACTAAAATGCAACGATAGAGTCTTCATCAAATCAAAATTACTACTCCTTACCAACGGAACAATGTGATAAGAAAATTATCATTACACGTTATTAAATTCAGAAATGATTGTGGCCTAAAAAGTACGCCATACGCCATACAATATTGTCTGATCGTATAAATTCTCACGCTGAGATTAAACTTAGTTATCTGTGCTAAATTTAAAATATGCAAATCTATTCACGTGCAATCCATCGAACTTAACTTATGCAATCTGCAAAGTTTATTTAAAAAAAAAAACATTAGATTTCTATCCTGTTTTTAATTATACAGCTTGAATATTATATTTAGTCAATATTTTTTAAGTAATTTAATTGCTCAATTAATGTTTCTTTCATTTTAAATAAGAATTGGTATAAAGCGGTGATTATGAAGTTTGACTATTCCGACAATCGATTACGTTTTTTTCTTCGATCGCTTATAACTGTCCATTACTGTACTGTATAAATTTAGATGATGATGAGATGATGATCACACGATGATGAGGAGCTGAGATGGCCCAGTGATTGATTGATGACTGCGGATTGAAACCCAGGCAAGCACTTCTGAATATTCTTGTGCGTAATCTGGGTTGGAATTCATCTCGAGATAGGCGGTGAAGGAATAAATCGTCAGGAAACCTTGTGCATGTGTTAAATTGTACCATATGTGAATCCATCAGCTCGCATTGGAACAGCGTAGTGGAATATGTTCCAAAACCCTTTCCTTGTTGTTGTTGTTGAGGAGAGACAATAATAAAACTACCCATAAAACCAATGTTCTTCGGTTCTTATATTTACTGGTTGGGTTGGAATTCACGATAGCTTGAGAATGCGATCCCGTGATCCCGAAAAGACAGAGAGGATACTGCTAATTTTTCAGCGGACATTCCGATGTAAGTAGGGCTCACTAGACACATTATTCATTTAAGGGAAACACTCCAGGCGTTTTTCCAATAGGTCAATAAATTGTGCATAAAACACTCAAAAAGTAACTTTATGAATATTTGAAAATTCCCTGTGATACGCAAATGGATCACCGTTGGTAAGTTCATCGGTCATAGACATTAAGTTGGAAACATTAATCATTAATCAAATCAACAATGTTTTGCCGATGCTGGGAACTAAGATTGTGTCTGTACATTGGAATACAACAATACTTTGTGGCAGGGCTTTGTGCAAGCCCGTCTGGGTAGGTACCACCCACTCACCAGTTATTCTGCCGCCAAATAACAGTACTCAATATTGTTGTATTCTGGTTTGAAGGGTGAGTGAGCCAGTGTTACTACAGGCACAAGGGACGTAACATCTTGGTTTCCAAGATTGGTGGCACATTGACGATGTAAGGAATAGTTAATATTTCTTACAGCTCCCTTGTCTATGGGTGATGGTGACCACTTACAGTCAGGTGGCCCATATGCCAACCTATACCATAAAAAAATCAGTATTTAATTTTTGGCACATATGACAGTAGATGATGACTGGGTACGTACTCAGCGGGCTTTTGCAAATCCTAACCAAGGTTTGGTGGAGCCGTACTGAATATAAATAGGCTAATTATCACAGACAATAAATAATAGTAACATTCAATTCGACAATTAGTTAAATTTAAGTGTTCTATATTCAAATAGCTCTATCAAATCGTAATGTGAAGTATATAAAGTAACTACACTGGGTCACTGAGAAATAAAATTTACTAAATAATAAACAAACATTTAATATTCAATGTTTCAATAATAGTATCCTGTTGTGTTTAAAAAAACACTTGAATTTGACTGACCCAAATATTTACAATGTAACGATATAGATATAAGTATAATATATTTTTTGCTGAATGAGTCTAAGGTAATTGTGATGATGATCTGCGCGATTGGGACCTTGACGGCCAATCTAAAGGTAGACTAGACCACGCAGCACATATAGTGCACAAATATGTGCAAACATAAGTGTTCTTTGTGTCGAGATGGCCCAGTGGTTAGAACGCGTGCATCTTAACCGATGATTGCGGGTTCAAACCCAGGCAAGCACCGCTGATTCATGTGCTTAATTTGTCTTTATAATTCATCTCGTGGTCGACGGTGAAGGAAAACATCGTGAGGAAACCTGCATGTGACAAATTTCATAGAAGTTCTGCCACATGTGTATTCCACCAACCCGCATTGGAACAGCGTGGTGGAATATGTTCCAAACCTTCTCCTCAAAGGAAGAGGAGGTCTTTATCCCAGCAGTGGGAATTTACAGGCTGTTGTTGTTGTTGTAAGTGTTCTCTATTCTCTAACTCTAATCCAATTGTATTACAAATCACAAACAGTTTCATTTGCTTTAAATCATTATCATCCTCCTGCCCTTATCCCAATTTCACTTGGGGTCGTCGCAGCGTGTCTTCTTCCATACTTCTTGTCTGACGTTATCTCACAATTAACATTATTTCCAGCCATATCGTCTTCCACAAGTTATGTTAGTTAATTACATATGTATATAATCCTGGAAGTCCGCAAGTATGAGCTGTTTTTTTATCACTGTACTAATATAATGAAATAAATCACATTACTTGATTCCATCTAAAGGATCCAATGATCTGCCCAGCTTTGGAAAATGTGCCAAAGCTGGGCGCTTTGGGACATTCTCAAAGCGAAAGAGATTATTGGAAAGAAGTTTGTTACTCAGCTTTATATTAATGTGATATAAAAAAATTGTGCTCATTCCACCACACTGCTCAAATGAGTGATGGTAAATATAAATGTAATAGGATTTCATCTAATATTTGCAGTTGCAAGTTATGACGATGCTTATGAAAGACAATAAAAAACAAACAAAGCACATAAAAACTCATCTGTTCGTACTGGAATCTGACCCTCTTTTCGTTAAAGGTCAATATGTACTGCCTACAGACATATATCTACCTAAGATATCTTTGCAGGTAAAGGACGAGGATCTCAGACGGACGATCTTTCATTTTTTTAGTTACATTCAATCAAGCGTCCACGAAAACGCTTAAATATGAGATAAAAATAAAAAAACCATAGCCACACTCTACTTTCTATGAACAGTGAACTACATTTTATACTAACATCCGCATACTGGCCTAAAATAAAAACAAGAGACCAAATAAAATATATAATTACATTAAGCTAATCTAAAGAGATTTTTATGGAAAAAAAAAACGAAAAATTCAAAACGTCGATTACGAATATAAAATATATTAGAAAAATCTTCTATAATAGTAACAAGAAAAACGTGCTTGTCCATAAACGTTAACCGCCAACGAGAACACGGAAAAGTGTCATTGAACTAACACACGCATATTAACTATTCCACGACTTCACACGTGTCAATGTCTTATTAACATCATAATTGCACAAACATTTCAAACGAAAGCTTCGAAATTTGAAAGATAATACGCGCTAAAATCCTGCTTGACGTATGTAAGGCATTTGAAAATAGAAAACGAACTAATGACCCGCTAGCGCCGCTTGAGAAAAGGAAGTTACTGTAGGTCGCGTGTACATATTATGTTTTATTTATTATGAATAACACGTGTTAGTTTCTTATAAAACAGATCAGTCTGTTATATTTTGCATATACATTTATTGTCTACTTTTATTGCAACTTTATCCTAAGTCTGACGTTTCTTTTGAAATAAAAAAGTCTTCAGTAATATTAGATATTATAAAATTAAATTTACCTAATCTATATGCCTACATAATATTAACAATCAATAACATAAAGATATTTTTTAATGAAAGTTAATTTCACTATTATTACTTAAAAAAAATTGTAATAAATTGTCAGGTATAATTTACAGCGTAAACTATTAAAGTTTTCTTGATTGTTTTTTTAAACTTTTGAATGTACATTCAGAACGTGATTGCTTGAAATAAGTCTTTGATATAACACCAGTATAAAAGACGGTGAAAGTGTTTACTTTTAAATTAAGATCTGTGGCGTAATTTTGCGTAATAAATAAATACCGTAATATTATTATGCTTTAAGTTTATGAAGTGGAACGAACTAGATGACTTGTTCTACTTTTGTCATTTAATATTTCACAGATAATATCAGATTAAGATACGAAAGATTTTTTTTTCTTTATCTATTAGGATGCTAAAGGTATTGCAAAATAAATCTTTACTGCTGGTAATTCTTGAAAAAATATATTATTACCTAAATAATACGCTAAGCGCTAACAAATCAGAAAATGTTACACGTTGCCAAGGTTAACTGAATTCGCTCGTAAATATTTACGCTTACGAAAGTCTCTCGCTGTGAATGTTCTAAGTAAAAAATCTTATTTAGCAAACTGCGGTTCTCGTTAATAAATAACTTTTAAATTTATACTAATAGAGAATTTTTCCCTTCTTTCAGATAATATGGTACGGCGTAGCGATCCTGGTTTTACTGGAAAAAGGCGTAAATGGACATGGAAGGCTAATTGAACCTCCGTCGCGGGCATCGGCCTGGCGTTATGGATTCGACACACCACACAACTATAATGACCACGAGTTGTATTGTGGAGGATTTACCAGACAGTGGAATAAAAATGGAGGCAAATGTGGTGTCTGCGGGGACGCCTGGGACGCGCCTAAGCCTCGCCCCCACGAGCTAGGAGGCAGATTTGGAAAGGGTGTTATCGTCCGACGTTATGCTCCAAAAGACACGATAGTTATAAAAGTAGAATTAACGGCCAATCACAATGGATTCTTTGAATTTAGAGTGTGTGATGATCCGAAAGCTACAGATCAGGATTGCATGGATAAATCAATTCTTCATTTGGAAGGAAGGACTGAAACAAAATACTATCCTCGCGAGGGTAACAGAATTTACGAGATGAAATATCAACTGCCTGATAACTTGGAATGCACTCATTGTGTCATGCAATGGAGATACATCGCTGGTAACAATTGGGGAACGTGCGACAATGGGACGGGTGCGGTTGGTTGCGGGCCTCAAGAGGAATTTAGGGCTTGTGCGGACATAGCTATAGGAGACCGCTTCACAACTACGACGAGAAGACCAAGACCAACATACGTTCCAACCAGCAAGAGGCCTCCAGTGCCAATTCCAGAAGAATCTACCGGAAGTGCATGGTACGGCATCCTCATTGCCCTGCTCACTCTGTGCGTCGCCATTGCCGCGATGGCAGGCATATACCTGTACTACTACAGAGGTGGTATAAATATAAAGAACCTCTTGAAATCCAAAGTGCCCAAGCCTGCTCCAGTTCCTCCTCCAAGACACAAAAGAGCGTCTCTCTCCAGAGAAACTCCCCCAGAAATATCCGCACCAAAAATTATATCAGACTCCGGCTTCGAAACAGTAGATCTAAGATCGAAATAATTTAAGTGAGGCTGATTTGAAACTGCCACTGCCGATTTTAGTCATAGATAGATTTACGATAGATGTAGAATAAAAAAAAATCTCAATGCGTGATTGACTGTGCTGTGTATTGGATCAGATATTTTTGAACCACAAAAAAAATATTTATTGATATTACGAAATTTAAGTTATAACAATTTATTACAATCTATTCATATTTAAGAGTAAAATGGATAGATTGAAACTAATAAAACCAGGAGTTCACAGTAAGTAGTGGTTTGAAAATGTATCAAAAACGATGTAAGAAAATGCAGAATGGAGCTGGATGTATTTATGTTAAATTAAATTTAATAAAAATAATGATTCTTTTATTTTAAATCCCAGAACATAACGAAAATAATAAAGTGTGTAAGGTGTTAAAACATAGTATTTTATTTGTATTGAGAATTTAACTGACGCGGGATGCTATAGAATAATCTTACATTTTGTCCTTAATCTATTTAAATAAATTTATAATGTAG
This sequence comes from Vanessa cardui, assembly GCF_905220365.1. Taxonomy (NCBI): domain Eukaryota; kingdom Metazoa; phylum Arthropoda; class Insecta; order Lepidoptera; family Nymphalidae; genus Vanessa; species Vanessa cardui. The sequence goes on along the minus strand of NC_061132.1, from coordinate 12,384,968 downwards.
AGCTTATCCCATCACAAGAGGAGGTCAAACAACACTTGAAATCGACTTGACGCGATTTTGACCGAAGCTTTAATCTATGAATCATTATAGATTAATGAAAATAGCATATCGGATTTCGACGAAGTTGTGATTTGAGAATGAAGTATTTATGTAAAATTAAAGTATGTAAATAATAATTAGTATGCCCGAGGTATGAGTAAATCACATGAAGGACGTAAATCTAAGAATTGCTATGTTGCAAGGGCTGCTCACCTTACATTATATTTATTCTGCTTTTTTCTCATATTTCTCATAACTTTTATCGTATAATATATTAATAATAATATAATGCAGACTTTCACAGATCGTTACAGTTATAGAATAAATTATTATTTACATAATAAAATACATTCGTTTAAGTACCATTGAAAAGGTTAATATGTTATTGTGATAAGTTTTCGGAGTAGTCTACGCTGTTCATATAGTAACTACTAGTTGGTTGTATAACAATTAATTGCTTATAGATAGAACCACTAAAATATTTTGGCGGACGATTGCGATCGGTAGAAAATTTTATTCAAGGATATTTATATGTTTTTATTAAAGTTAAGCACAACATATTCATACCGATATTTTATTTAAAAATAATAATTAATAAATAATCACAAGAGCGACTAGAATAAAAGATACTAATAATTTATGGCAACATATTGACATAAATGTCACCGTCAATCAGCGATCATAGACAATCTCAAAACAAACGTGCTGCTAAAACTATAAAAAGACTCGAACGAGCTTTTATTTCGTGAAAAAGTCTTTTATAAATGAAAAATGGCAGTACGGCCGCAGCACATGCATGATGGTGGCATTGTGGAACGTAGATTACGTCCAATTTATGGTAAAAGTTACTTGTAACCTGCGTGAATATTTTGTTTTCTAACTAGAAAAATCATATAACTGAATTGGTTTTCAGACTGGTTAGATAATGGAAACAATAAAAAGGCCTTGCAGGAGGCGGAGAAAGTGTTAAAGAAAAGTCCTTCCTTACAAGCCGCCAAGGCTCTCAAAGCGCTTGCTTTATATAGGTTAGGAAAGGGACCGGAGGCCCACGCTTTGCTGGATGCCCTTGCTGAAGAGAAACCTAGCGATGATTCTACGCTACAGGCAATGACAATATCCTATAGGGAATCTCAGCAGTGTAAGTAAATACCAAGAACAATCTAAAAATTAACCCAGTATCCGTCTAAACTCTGTCTAGACTAAGTAACTTGTACGATTAAAAGACGAAATAGACTAGACTAGACTTAAGAAACATCTCCCGCAACTAGTCAAAAATTAGATATTAGCATTGTATTAAGAGTTTTTGACATATTAATATTGTAAACTAACAGCCAGTCATTGTTTCACGAATATATCTCTTTTGTCGAAAATTTGGATATAATCACACCAAGTTGCTCAGATGCAGTTTCGTGGTAATACAATTAGAATTTTAGTGAAATTAGATACACCATTTACCCTGGAGAAGGAAAACTTATGAGGAAACTTTTCTTTAATTATGAACTAAAATAAAAGAGGTTCACTGGTTCTAGTCCAGTTTAAACCGGTTCTCTTAAAATGAGTCACATTCAAGCCACTGAGCTATTTTGACACATTATTTATATACATATAATTTAAAATATATTTTTAAATTAAATAATTTCTAAATTAAATCTATTATAATATAATTTGACAGTTCACAAGGTATGTGCATTGTATGAAGCAGCCGTGAAATCAGAGCCAACAAATGAGGAACTATATTCACATCTATTCATGTCATATGTGAGGGTTGGAGATTACCGATCACAACAGCGGTCTGCGATGGCGTTGTACAAGTTTGCACCTAAAAATCCTTACTACTTTTGGGCCGTGATGAGCATTGTCTTACAAGTATGTTATAACTTACTTTTAACATATATAATGATATGGATTTCATTCAATCTTTATTAGAAAATTTTGTTAAAATAAAGAATGTATTACAAAATGTTTGTTCCTAGATTCTAAACCTAATATCTTGATTCTATTATCTGAAACACATCCATTGTTCTTTGATAAGATGGTAATAACTAACAAACACTATAATGATAATAATAACATTGTATAATCTTGATTATAAATTAGTAAAGAGATAAGTGAAAATGTTAAAAGAATATTTTCAGGCTAAAAGTACCGATGATGTTACAAAGAAAGGCATTCTTTTGTCGTTAGCTCAGAGAATGGTGGACAATTTTATAGCAGAAAACAAAATGGAGGCTGAACAAGAAGCCCGGTTGTACATCATGATATTGGAGCTGCAAGAGAAATGGAACGACATACTTAACTTTATCGAAGGACCTCTGTACTCTCAACTGGTTCCACGGTCCACAGCCCAAGCTAGTATACCGTACATGAAGAAGCTTGGACATTGGAGGCGACTAAATTTACTCTGTAAAGATTTGTTATGGGACAATCAGGATCGTTGGGATTATTACCTACCATATTTTGATTCTGTCTTCCAACTGATGAACAATACAGAAGCTGATTCGGAAAGCGGTGCTGATGATACAGCTGAGAAATGTCACGAATTTATCTGTCAACTTGTCGAAAGCATGTCTTCTGGTCGGACTTTGAGAGGCCCGTATTTAGCTAGATTAGAATTATGGAAGAGGTTGTCTGTTGATGGTGATCCCACAGCTTTACTCGGTAGTGGTGTAGCTTTATGTATTCAGTATTTAAGAGTGTTCGCAAGTAAACCTTGTGCAGTGCCCGACTTGAAACCATATTTAGCGATGATACCTCAGAAGGAGAGGGAGGATCGTTGCAGGGACTTCTTAACATGTTTAGGCTATGATGAGAACAGTGAACCTGAATCGGTAAGTTTGATTAAAAAATTTATTCAATAATAATATTTCAACAAGACTATAATGAATATTATATTCAATGAGGTTTTACAAATACTTGTAGACTAATATTCAATTTCAAATTTTATTCAAGATCATAAATACATACTTAGCTTACTATAAAAGTGTCAATTTATTTTATGAAATACAATGTATTTTCACATTTGTAATTGTTTGGAATATGTCAAAACAATAAAAATTAGAAAATTGTCTATGGTAAAAAACTTAAAATAGTAATACATTGATATATCACTTTTTACGTCAATTTATTAATTGTCATAATTTCTCTTCCAGCAAGACGATATCCAGCGCCACATATCCTGTCTGTCCGCGTGGCGGCTCACGTCGCCCATGTGTACTGCGGACGAGTACCTGGATGTGGCTGCGACGCTACGTCGACAGTATCTGCGCTGCGTCAGTCGGAGACTAGTGACGGCCACGACTACGGAGTTCTGTGCAGCCGATGGTTACGGGATTCTAGCTGCACATCACTATTTCTATGCTGGTAAACTAATTTATACTTATATTGGGTTGAGGTATATTTTGATCATACTGTTGAAAAATAATATAGTTGGTTCCTCAATGACGATTTACTCGTTATAAAAGTTTTGATACTGGCGCAAAAATAATATTCTAAATTTATAGAATATTTATTCGTAATATAAAAACGTCAGATTACAAACATTTGATGACAAATATAATTAAAACATTGATTCACTTGCAAGATCATCTAATAGAACAGGTAAATAAATGTTTAAGAACAGTCTATAGTTATTCTTAAAAAAATATAAAAAAAAGATATATTACCTATATAACAAAAACCTGTATTCAAAGCTTGCATTTCCACCTTTGGAAGTCATGGATTTAAATCCCAATTCCCATATACATTCAAATATGAATACAATAAAAAATAGATATATGTCAAGATCATGACAGTATTGCAATTTACCTTTTCCATAGTTAGTAAGTTCTAAGAATAGACTAGCCTAAATAAGTACAGAAAAAATCGAAAAATAAATAATGGATGTTATATTTTATTTACAGCTGTGCAACAGCAGAATGCCTCGCCTATAGTAGAAGCATTATGTTTACTAGAGCTAGTCTTGCATAAATCACCTGCTAATTTCCACGCTAAGGTGCTACTTATCGCTCTTTACCATTTACTGGGTGAGTATTTATACAAAGAATTTTGTAAAATATCGATTTCATGGAAATTATTTATTTCTAATGAATAACAACAACAGCCTGTAAATTCCCACTGCTGAGCTAAAGACCTCCTCTCCCTTTGAACTTGTTTTTGAAAGGTTTGGAACATATTCCACCACGCTGTTCCAATGCGGGTTGGTAGAATACACATGTGGCAGAATTTCTATGAAATTTGTCACATGCAGGTTTCCTCACGATGTTTTCCTCCACCGCTGAGCACGAGATGAATTATAAAGACAAGCACATGAATCAGCGGTGCTTGTGGGTTTGAACCCGCAATCATCGGTTAAGATGCACGCGTTCTAACCACTGGGCCACACTCTTATTTCTAATGAATTAAAATGAAATAGTAATGAAGCATGATCTTCAATGTGTGCGTTTCTGAATTAAAATGAAATAGTAATGAAGCATGATCTTCTATGTGTGCGTTTCTGAATTAAAATGAAATAGTAATGAAGCATGATCTTCTATGTGTGCGTTTCTGAATTAAAATGAAATAGTAATGAAGCATGATCTTCTATGTGTGCGTTTCTGAATTAAAATGAAATAGTAATGAAGCATGATCTTCTATGTGTGCGTTTCTGAATTAAAATGAAATAGTAATGAAGCATGATCTTCTATGTGTGCGTTTCTGAATTAAAATGAAATAGTAATGAAGCATGATCTTCTATGTGTGCGTTTCTGAATTAAAATGAAATAGTAATGAAGAATGATCTTCTATGTGTGCGTTTCTGAATTAAAATGAAATAGTAATGAAGCATGATCTATGTGTGCGTGTCCAGGCAACGCCGTGGCGGCGGAGTCGGTGTACCGGCGTCTGGAGGCCAAGCATGTGCAACTGGTGTCGCTGGGCTGGCTGCACGCGGCGCGCCTGGCGGCCGCGCTGGCGCCCGCGCGCGCGCTGCCGCTGCTGGCCGACACGCACGCCTTCCACCGCCACCACGCCAAGGACGTGAGTACCGCGACACACCAACCAACTTACGTTGCAAGTGTGTTTTTTTTCAACCGACTTCCAAAAGGAGGAGGTTATCAATTCGTCTGTATTTTTTTTTTTTTTTTTTTTTTTTTTTTTTTATGTTTGTTACCTCATAACTTTTCACTGGGTGGACCGATTTTGATAATTTTTTTTTTGTTTGAAAGGTAGTGCTTCCCGTGGGGTCCCATTTTTTTATTTTTTTTTCCGATGATGGTATCCATGTGAAAAAGACATAAGTCTTAAATTTGCATTATGTATATGCGCGACAAATAGGTGAATAACTGAAAATCACGTTAACCAATTTTGATAATTCTTTTTTTATTATAAAATATATACTTCAAGGGTAATTTTGTGAAAGTTTGGTAAGGTTCTGAGCACAGGATCCATGACAAAGTGACGGAACGGAAGGGAACGGAACAATTCTGAGGAGCACGTTAGCGATACTCGGTCGAATCTTTTATTTATAGGTTATTTGGATATTTGAGTCACCTTCCGTAATGTGGTTATGTTTATTTAATTATCATAGTCGAATATTATAATCAACTAGCTACCCATCCCGGCTTCGCACGGGTGCAATACTGATACTAAATATACTACAGAATTTGTTTATATACGACATCACATCGCAAACTTCTAAAATTATCAGTGTTTCTTTACTATATTGTTCATGTATTATATACACAAACCTTCCCCTTGAATCACACTATCTTTTAAAAAAAACCGCATCAAAATCCGTTGCGTAGATTTAAAGATATAGGGACAGAGAAAGCGACTTTGTTTTATACTATGTAGTGATGGAACTCCTATACGGCTCGCAGTTAGGGTGCGATATGGGGCAGAATTTCTTACTATCTTTAATCAAATTTTGTGTATGTGATGTGATGTCATATGATGTACGAAATATAGTTGGCTTTTCAAAGTTTTTTTGCTGAGTTCGATTACAGCTCTTTCGAGGGATCCTTGTAGTTCACGCCGCGTGACGTATTAAATCCGCATTTTCGAAAGTCTATTTTTGCTTTATTCGCAAGTTTCCTTTGAAATTGTCCTCGAAGTAGTTTCTGACTCATATAAACGGAACGCTTAATCTATCCATATTAAAAAAAATTAGTTAGTCAACATCAGCTTCACTTAAAATCAAAAAATAAATAAAATTTTAACAAAAAGAAAAACCGACTTCAAACAAAACACTATTTTAAAACAAATGAATATGCACGAAAAAGTAATAAAAATAATTGCGTATTCAACATATTTTTTAGAGTCTTCCTAAGTTAAATGAAATGAAAAATATTAGACTACTTAAAAGTCGATTAACGATTATATCATGTAATTATAATTATTGTTATATTTGGAGTCGGTGTCAGCCAATAAACCCTGCAGTATATCTATCAAAAAACAATACGAGAATACTTTAACAAATATGTTTTTTACAAATTACCTTTTACACAATAATATACTGGATCAATCAAGGGGCTCGTATCGCTTCTTTCTTTTGATTGTTGGGGCAAGGGCACCGTGGCTGACACCGGCTCCAAATATACCAATAACTATAACTACATGATATAATCGTTAATCGACTTTTCAGTGGTCTAATATTTTTCAATTCATTTAACTTAGGAAGACTCTAAAAAATATGTTGAATACGCAATTATTTTTATTACTTTTTCGTGCATATTCATTTGTTTTAAAATAGTGTTTTGTTTGAAGTCGGTTTTTCTTTTTGTTAAAATTTTATTTATTTTTTTTAGTATTCCATATTAATGTTTAACTACTACATTTTTTTTCTTGCTCTGCTCGCGACCTTATACGCGTTTCAATTTAACAAAAAAAAATATTGTAGCCTAAGCTTAAAAAATAAATATAATATTCCTTATTATATATTGCGGAAGTCCCATCAAAATCGGTCCAGCCGTTCTAGAGATTAGTCGGAACAAACAGACAGACAGACAAAAATTGTAAAAAAAATTAATTTGTTATATGTACCGTGTATACAGTGAATACGTAGGCATTGAGTAAAAATGCCTAGTTTAATGTTACAAATAGATATTCCAACTTTATTATACGTATAGATGATATATGTATAGTGTACAATACATTGTACATATATCATCTAGATAACATTTAGATTTTAATATTAGTTGTTTTATTATGTTCTACTCGCTTTTGTTAATGTATATCTTGTTGGTGTTAATAAATAAATAAAAAAAAAAAAAAAAATACGTCTTGGTATAAAACAGTACTAAGTGTTCGATGTACCCGTGGCAGAGCATGGAGCACCTGACGTACGCGTACAAGTACGGCACGTTCGAGAAGCTGGTGGAGCTGGGCGCGTGGGGCGCGCGGCTGGAGGCGTGCGCGTGGTGCGCGCTGGCCGCCCGCGAGCGCGCGCTGCTGGCGCTGCTGGCCGGCCCGCGCGCGCCGCTGCACGCGCCGCCGCGCCTGCCCGCCGCGCCCGCGTGAGTGTTGCCAACTTTGGAGATTTTCACATTTTTTAGGGGAAACAATTAAAAATATTGTATGAATTGTTTAAGCAAAAAAGTATGCAAATAATAATAATAATACCTTAAACTTAACAAATGCTAAATTTGAGGTATGAAAGATTGAGAAATAAATTACAAGTTTAATTTAAAAAAATTTACACTATTATTTTAAATTTTCTCTGAAACAGAGACACACTAGAGTGTACACTGAAAAGTTACTGGTTATTAAATCGAAAATATATATGAATAAAATTGGTAAACATTATTTCTATATTTAAAATACAATTTAATGTTACTAAAATTTTAACCATTTACTACATAATTTTTTCATTGTTTTTATTTATCTTCTTTGGGTCAATGTCGATATGTACTGCCGCGGATTATACCACAAAAAACAAACTTTGTATATAAGATATGTGTATTGCTCATTGTAAAGTGAACTGTAAGGTTCTTTATGGGTAAAAAAGTTCTTTAACCTGAAATCGATAATTAGCTCTATTTTAGCATTGCTCTTAGGGAGCATCCTAGGGAGCAACCTGTTCGACTTGACAACACTGCTGTGCCTACTAGTTACTTTGGTTAAGTTTATTTAATATATATATTCAGTGACAATCGCGATCTTAACGCCATCGTGAGCTGGGAACCGCCGCAATGCATCGATCCTGAACTTAAATCGCGCACTTTCGAGCAAGACGTAGCGTATTTGCGCCTCAAGGACGCCCTGGTTTCCGCTATCGGTGAGATAGTAATTACAGATAATGTTTGAAAATATTTATTATAGAATCGACGACGTAAATTTAAATAAAAAATATAAATATTTCCATGATTTTAGCACTGTGTATAGAATGCTCAGACAACCGTAGCGCAGAGGAAAAGGGTCCACAGTTGGAGGAGCTGCAGGCCTGCATCGACGCGTTCGGAGGCGCTATGGACAAGTGTCGCGAGAAGTACGGCGGCAAGCAGCGCCTCAGTGTGTCCGCGCCGCTGCCCTCCAGGATCATTGGTGATTATCCCCAGAAGCGTCTTATAATTTAGTACTCGATTTAGTAGCAGTCTTGAATATATAACCCATGATATGTATCTCTATGGCCTGTTTCTATGACACGAGTAGTAAAAATAAATAAACAACTTAGACCTTGTTTTAACACAAAATCTTATTTATTATGAAAAAACGATGCTTCGAATGTCGACGTTTTACGACGCATTTTGAATTGATAGTGTTGTATTAAAAATTTAGACATATTTATCTAGAATGGTTTGCCATCATATAGCAATGCTACTATGAACTGATAATCATAGCCCATTGACTGGAGCGCCACTAAAGTGTCATCTTTCAGCTTTCGTGAGCTCGTCGGTGCCGTACCGGGAGCTGTACGCGTGCGCGCTGCGCATGACGGGCGCGCTGTGCGGCGCGCGGGCGGCGCGCGGGCGCGAGCACGGCGCCGAGCTGCGCGCGCAGCTGGCCGCGTCCGCGCGCGCGCTGCCCCCGCCGCCCGCGCCCCCCGCGCCCTGGCCCCTGCGCGACACGCTGGAGGCCTACGCCAACTATCTGGAGGTGACTAGACTAGACTAGACTAATCTTTGGGCCAACATAAATTCAGAGCAAGTGAAACTAAGGGGTTGTCCATTAATCACGTGAGGCTTGAAAGGGGGGGGAGGGGTTTGATAAAAATCACGAAAATAACACAAGGGGGAGGGGGGGTGTAGTAAGATATCTCGTGTATTTATTTTTTCGTCTAATTCGCGATTTTTAAACAAATATGGTCCTTAATTTCAGAATAAAATAAGATTATAGTTTATACCTGTATGTAAATTAAGATAATATTCAGAAAATTTTAAGATTCATTGTACGTACTAAAAATACACGTGATGTTGAGAAGGGGGAGGGGGGGTGGTCTTAAACCTCACTACGTACCACCAATGGGGGAGGGGGGTTAAAAATGCTAAAAAAAGATCACGTGATTAATGGACAACCCCTAATTATAACGGTTACAACTTTGAAAGTGCTCGAAACGTCGGGATGTTTAAAAATAATTAATATACGCGATTCATCCCTTATAATTAGTTTTATTTAAATGTGTAATAATCGCGAAAATTTAAGACAACATTTCAGAGCAAGTGACTGATTTATTACATGTATGCTACGAATAGAAATTAATTTGATTTGCTCAGTGCCCAAACTAAAAATCTAAACTAAATTAAAAATGTGTTTAGTAATAGCTTGTGTCTTATATTTTGTTCAAATAAATGGTTGTGTTTTCAGTTTATCGGTGTCGTGACCTTCCTGCTGGGCGTGTGTAACGAGTTGACAGCTCCGGCGAATACGAAGAAGACGAAAAAGAAGGCGAACCAGTCCCCGGACCAGATCCTCACGTCGGAGCTGCTGAGCCAACTGAACGACGACGTGCAGGATGTCATAGCCTACCTTGAAGATGTCTTTGAGAAGTGGCCGACGTACGACTACAGCGTCTCGAAACTAGAAGATGAACTGGCGAAACTAGACATTAACGACAAATATCAGTGCCCGGTGGAACAAAAACTTAAAAACGGACTCGAAGAAGTTCTTACGGATGTTAAGAATATTTTAAAAAAGAAATCGAAGTATTTAAAATCTTTACAATAAAGTGGCCTTGCGTAGCATGTATATGCATAATGAGTTATAGTTTTTTTCTACATACATATCTTGTAAATAAGCCTCGAGTGACTTCGCGTCTGGTTCCGACCCCGTAGGCGCTAGAAAGACATACAATTACATACGCTTTATAAACAACTAGGCTATGTTGATATTTATATCATCATCGAAATATTAATAAGCCATAAGTTTGCATTTGGTTTGAATAAACTTATTTATGTACATTTATAAATAGTTTGATAAATATAGGTACTTATACAAAGGAAATAAATGCGAAAAGTTTACATTTAAATGTACTATTATTTGCTTCATGAATACCTCAGTATTTACTCAAAGCTATATTCCAATCGCAAAAAGAGTTAAACAAATAAACCAGCATTGATTCACATATTCCATGCGATTTGCTAAGGCCTTCGAACATGTCTATGCAGGCCTTTTCTTCCAGCTGTAGACCCTTATCCTCTGATATATTATTCACAACAATCAATTTTTGATTAATATGATACCTTTATTTATAATATTATAATACTAATCTGTGTAACTTCTTATATTCACTTCAATTTTATTTCCTAATTTACGATAAATACTTTATAAATACCAATATTAATGATCATGACCAATGATGTCACGTCGATTAAATATTAAAGTTCATTGTTATTTACTCCCGTGATGGGAAGAATCTATATCATACTATCTAATAATACATACAAGGTAAAGAATGATAGTCACTTAGAACTTGAATCATTTATTTATTTACATCACGAATATTGCGTTATAATTAAACCAGCATAGTACAAAAATACGGTCAAGAATAACTTCGTCAACCAGATTTAAATTACATAAAAAAACAGTCTGAAAATACGGAATGTGGGTAGAATCTGGAATATAGTGCACTTGTTTTTGGTCATTCATACATACTACCGTAAAACACTAAGAACAAAAATTACATCGATACACAGACCCTACAAGCTAGATCAGCAAACAACTATTAAGACTTTTTTTTTTAATATTAACAAAAAGTTTCATGGCATTATTAAAATCGGATAGTCTGTTGCAAAGTGTTATACGGCATATTATAAACAGGCGGGAAAAACAGATTATAGAAAAATCTTCGACTGTATAAAATCTTTCAAACAACTTATTTTTTACATCAGTGACACATAGTGGGTTCTATAGATTCATATTGGAAAATAACAATCTTCTTGGGGATATATGGCGCAAATTGTTTCATTAAAACATCATAAAGCCATTTATCACCAATACGTAATAAACACTACAGCAAGTACACAACATTAAATAAAAATCCCTTCAGAACAAAACACACAACACTCAAAATACAATAAAATCTCTTATTATTTTATTCTAAATGAAACCTCAATGTGTTTTGTAACAATAAAATTATTAAGATACTATTTAAAAAAAGTATCGTATTTTATTCGTTGTCAATTTTATGATCCAGTTTTCGCGCCAAAACATTTCAAATGTCAAAAAATTAAAGAAAACGACATTTAGTTTTTCGTGATACAGTTACAAAACACTTTAATGTTTCGTAAAATAAACAAAACATTAAATAATATAATAATGAGGAAAAACATTATGCACCAAGATAGAACGCTAATGCGTGAACTTAAAATTATATCATAGCCTAAATTCGAAATGTGCACAAAATTATTCGTTTAATAAAAAGGGCTGACTATTATTCACAAACCCACCTGAAATGATTAGCCTCAGATCTATAGAATATTTAAATTGGAAATGTGAGTTATAATAAAAAGGTATTGTAATTGTTTATATAAGACAATTTTTTTTTTTAAACAATATATTAAAATTGCAGGATATAGTTTTTTGTGAGCGTATTATGCCTTTACGCAGCTGTCATTATAAATACACACAAAAAGTACTAGTGTTTTTCAGGCGTTAGCAAATATTCAGGACATATAAACTTCATTTCAAATATATACAAATGATAACTGATAAGCTACTGATACTTTTTACATTTTTTACTTTTTAACAAATTTTTCATCATGAATGAAAATCAAAATGAAGTAATGACACTTCATTTTGAAATCTATTTAATAATAATAATAATCAACCCATTGCATAATTATATTCAAGCTAGGCATCTAATAAAACTTCATAACACTTTAAAAATAAGTTACGCAGACATCAAACATTAAAGAAAAATAGTAAATGTTTATGCAACTTAAAATCCAAGTCGATAAACATTTATATATTGTTGTTGTTCAGATAAATAAAATATATAAAACTACTGATAATAATACTCTGTGGTTATTTTAGTCGCTAAAGTCTTAACAGACTCGACCTTACACATAGACTTATATAACAGTGTTAAATTAAATTGAATAAATATTTTATGATTTCCTTCGAAAGATAAATTTGAATAAATATTTTTTTTCTTCAAACTGGATTTAGTCTCCTTGTATTATGGCCAGCATCAATCATTGTACATTGCCACCTCACCCTTGTCAAATAATATTTCATTGCTATGAAAATAATCATAATGTGTTTAACTTTATTTGATTACTAGTTATAGGCAACAGAAGAGTTTTCACACTAAGTTGATGTAATAATGAATAATTCATATAAACTTCAAATTATATAATGCAGTGTTCTTTTTTACTATTTTATGTATTTGGTGTCAAGTGGCGACCGGTACAAAATTTAATGATTCGATATTTCTGGGCAAATAAGTTACAGAGTACCTTCTCAAATTCCTCAGCCATAAAAGTGTACATAATGTCTGCGTTCATATTTTCAATAATTATGTGGGAATGTTCTACTAATAGTATTTTCCTTCCACAATAAGAGATATTTAACAACTAAGTCATTACTTAGAATAGATTCTATTTATAAAATCCATACTAAATTTAACAATCCTTATTGTTAAATGTCTCTGAGTGTGGCAACAGAATTAATTAAATTTAATCTGTATTTAATTTGACATTTATAAACAGTTGATTATTTCAAAGCATTTATGATAAAAGAAATATATGCAGTGCTCACTCAAGATATTTCTTTCAATGTAGGAAAATAAATTATTTATCTACAACTAATATTTGCTTCACTTTCAAATTTAAAATCCATACTACTATTGTTTTTATATCTTTACTCACGTTGTTAAAACCTTACCTATGAATGAAGATTTTAATTTAACTGATAGATTTAGAATTAAATAGTTAGCGAAAAACTATATAGTTTTGGTGTCAAGAATCCTACATAAATAAACTCCGAAAGAGTCAAAAATACTGAAAATATTACACATATTAACATTCCTATACTAATTGTACTTTCCACATACAAAAGGATCTATACATATTTTTTTGTATTCATTTATATATTACATTTTCCCGAGATATGTTATCACTAAACTTACTATCGCTTATCACAATGCATTATTGAAATTTAATTTTTTACATATATCAATAAATTATGAGGCTAGATTTCGAAAAGATTATAAAACAAAAAATAAAACCTAAGTCTAATTACCTTTGCTTCTTACACAAGCTATTAAAAAAAGAAACTATAAAAAATACTGTAAAATACTTCCCAATCACTTTATTTTAATCTGTTATTAAAGTGTTACCTGTATTTTTTATTTTTATTATGATATATATTGCACAGAACAATAAAAAAAAATATACATATAAAATTTTCTTTCAATGTAAGAAACAAAATAATAAAATAAATAAAATGATTAGGAATTACATTCGAGAAATTAAGTAGCATTAAAAACCAATATGCATGTTTTACATGACATGCATATTAATTACATTATTGATCATATTTATAAATACTCCAGTTTTAAATGTTAACAAACCCTTTTATTTGGTCAGGAGCATATGTATGATAGCAGTTAAATCCAGAGTAATGTATAAATATTACAGAAACACCACAAAGTATGTGCAACATTGTAGTTTATATTATGATTTAAGTCATTTCACAGATTGTGTTTCAATATGCTTTAATTCACTTTTGAACTAGTATCATTTACAATATAAGCCTATATAAATAATATAAAGATAATTAATATTCTAACAGTATTGCTATTAATACAAAACAAAAAATATATTACATCTCAATGTAAATATAATAACAAAAGGAATTACCGTTGATTAAAAAATAAATATCGCATAGATTATTATGCACATAAGAACAGTTTTATTTTTAAACTGTCTATCAATTTTATACAGTTTTTAATGTTCTGATTACTTTATTTCGTTTGTTAGCCAAACTTGATAAAACAATCTTTAATAATATAATCCCACCTTGCGAATAATAAAAAAGGGTGTAATTCTCTAATTGTATCTATTGTAATGTAAATATTTTATTCCTTATCTCTATAAGGAGACCTGACACCCAGAAACAATTTTTTTTAAGAGAGCTCTCCCTTAAGACCATTACTCCAAGACAGGACTAGCCCCAGTGCAGTGATACCCCACCCTCTTTGCATGCAATGCCTCTTGCATTAAATCAGGCCTGAATAATATTTATATGTATATATTTACTTAGTTTTAGTTCATGAATTGATTCCTGATGAAAAGTAATCTTTTGGGTACAATATTGCTGCAAGGTGGTCCCAACTATCTTTCATAGATATTGGATATTATTAAGTTTGATTGGAAGCAAACACTTTTTGGTAAAAAAAAAATATTTTTTTCATAATGTTATGATAATATTTTTTTCATCATAGCCCAATGATGTTCTAGTAAACAGATATGTAATTAACGCGTAAAAAGTGAAGACTAGAAAACGTCCTAATTGGGACGTTTGCCTTTAGTCATTTTCATAATAATTGTGCCAGTAATACATTATAATACATCATAATTACGTAGTAATACGTTTTGCATAATTAAAACATCTAGTTATCCGTTTTACTTATTGTTTTTTTTATCAAGCTATCTTTTTTACTTGTAACGAAATGTAAAATAAACGGTCCCCGGCGCGGCACACTTTTTTCTGTTGTTTAGTATGGGTATAACATATCTGATTATTAGAATGTCATTGTCATAGCCGGTGAGATTAAATGTGCATATGATAGTCACAAGTCTATTTAAACTTCAGAGCACCTGTTTATAGACTAGATGCAAACCTAAACATCAAAATGATAATGTCATTTAGAGGATATTTTATCAAGAGTTGCAAAGATATACCTATTTTGTATCAATCATTTGTTTTGCCTTCGACCGAATACTTATAATATGAAATTAAATTTCTATAATTGATTAATTTTTTTCTAACAGTCAAACAAGACAAAAAAAGTATTGTTATAAGATAAACATTCTAAGAATTAACCAAACGCAGGAGGTATTTCCAATTTTGACTATTTATGCCAAATGTTACAGCTAATTGCCTTGTGGCATTTGATGTTTAGTATTCACTAGCGACCCGCCCCGGATTCGAACATATGCAATGCCGATATTAAATATTCTACAAATGTGTTTTTTACATCACTTTAAAAACCTCTAAAATCATGAGTATTCCTCTATCATATTGTACATGTATTACACATACAAACCTTCCTCTTGAATCAATTTATCTAATCAAAAAAACCGCATCAAATTCCATTGCATAATTTTAAAGATCTAAGCATACATAGGAAGGCACTTAACACATAACGGAAGGCGACTTTGTTTTATACTATGTAATGATTCAATTATAATTAAAAATATATTGATTGCAACTCTGACAATACCTTTCATAAATAACATTACATTATGACATTGATATTATATTATAAGACATACATACATACATATATATTTAATTGTAAGATAAATTTTATTTTATAGTTCCCAATGCAACTGACTTATACCAGACTATCTGCTTATTAAGACTAAAAAATGATTACCCAATGGTAGTTTCTCTCCCACGCTATATATTTCCGCTAGCTGACAATCTATTACAGCTTATATTTGTAAAATACACGGTAATATAAACTCTCAGGAATTGTAATAAGAGTCAAATTGCTTCAAAATACAAGGATACACAAAAAAACATTTTTACAACTCGATTGCAATTAATTTAAACATTTCATTTCTAATAAATCATAATATTGCAATCATACAAATCACATGACTTACCAATATATTGTGCATCGTTTCATTGGCAGTTTTCACTTCACTTCACTTCACTTCATTATAAAACAAGTCGTTTTCGTAGTTCGTTATACACGCAATGTATTATCGTCAATATCACACACGTTTTAAGGTTTATTTTAACTTGGCAGTTTATATGACACTCGTTTACAGAGTGTGGAAGATGTCCCGCGCGTTATTCTTTGAATAACGCTTAAAGGAACACTCGCTGAATCAGCTACCACTGGAAACATTCAATATTTAATTAAGATTTTATGATAGAATCCAATCTCTTTTAATATATAGTACGACACAACTTAGATGTCGCATCGGCAAAATTCGTAAAACCGATCACATCCGAATTGAGTACGCTATCCCAAATTATCAATATTTATTTCTCATGCGAATATGATCTTTGCACATACGTAATAACTTGTCATATCATATGACCTAATGTATTCGTCAATTTGACGCGTCGATTTAGATGCACTTGCTTTCTCTGACGCGTCAATCTATAGCGACGAATAGCGTCGAATGGCGCGATAGGGAGCTATTTCTATTGGTTGTGTAAATCGGCAGTAATCGTTTTTAATTTCATTCCATTGCATTTTCCGATGCTACATCTAATTTGTGTCCTACTATAGATATATCTTAATAAATTCAAAATGTCATTTAAAAATATAGGTATGTTATATATAAAAAACTGTTAACCGAGAAGTTATGTTGAAGGCAATATCATAGTATGAGCACGTTATGAGGAGGAATGAGGAACATATTGTGAGGAAGGCCTTGAGAATGGACGTGGATGGATATAGAGGTAGAGGACGACCAAGGAAACGATGGATGGATTGTGTGAAAGACGATATGGTTAGAAAGAATGTTACTTGTGAGATGACGTCTGACAGAGAAGTATGGAAGGAGAAGACATGCTGCGCCGACCACAAGTGGAATTGAGAAAAGGGCAGGAAAATGATCACTTAGGTAATTTGTCCACACCCCACACATAAATAAAAAAATTCCAAAAGCAATTTTTTGGTGTTCTTTAATTATTTTATTAATTGCTGATATTAAAGTAACGCGGTTGTGTGCACACAATTACCAATTGTGGCACCAACTATCAGTTCCACTGACAAAATCGCAATATTACGTTCAATATATTAGCTAACGGCATGCAAAGCCATTATTTAATAATTCGATACACCTCCGCTATTTTAAGTGGATGTATTCCAACAACATTAACTTAAATATCACCAACATCTGTCAATGTGTTGCCAACACAGAATTACATTTGTACAAGTATATATTCTACTTGGTTTCCTAGTACCTTCTATTGGCCATGGCGCGTCGTTTGGCGGTCTGCCGCTGGTGCTCAAACTCGAAGTCTTCCTCGGTGAGGTTGAGGCGCTGCATGTGGTACATGAGGTAGTCCTCCCCGAGGATTCCCTCGGGCGGGTGGCGGAGCACCTCCAGCGTCTCGCAGAGCCCGGCCGCCCGCTTGCGAACCTTGGCCGGGCCGAGCGCCCCCGCCAGGATCACCAGAGCCGCTTTGAATAACACCTGGAATATTATAAATTTACTTACCAACGACTTTTTTATTTACTTATTTACAAGATACGTAAGAGTTATGTTTTTTTTAACGTCAATAAATTCTTCTTGCGCTCCGGTGGAAAGATTGATGACCTCCGTGGTCGAGTAGTGTATACACCAATTTTCATGGCTACGCCACTCCGAGGTATCGGGTTCGATTCCCGGCCGAGTCAATGTTGAAAAACTCATTAGTTTTCTATGTTGTCTCGGGTCTGGGTGTTTGTGATACGTACGTTATTATAACACAAGCGATTCACTTTGGAATCAGAGTAATACGTGTGATGTCGTCCAATAATTAAATTATTTATATTTAAACGTATTCGTCCCGCTTCTGTACTCTTTCAGGTCGAATCGCCGTTCCAAATCCAAGAAATAACGCTACGTACACTTTGTACGTAACATTGCCTCTGCTGATTGGCTGGTAATGGCTACTGCCACTGCTGATTGGCTGATTATGCTGGTTATGGCTACTGGTTACCTTGACGCCCTCGCAGAGGAAGCAGTCCCAGACGCGCAGCAGGCTGTCCCAGGGCAGCGTGCGGGTGAGCGCGCACAGGAACCACTCGGTCGCGTACAGCACGGGCTCCACGCGGTGCTTGCCGAGGTGGCGGTGCACGGCGGGCGCGGTGCGGCGCAGCAGCGCGTGCAGGATGTCGCCGTCGCGCTGCAGCACCTGTCACGTCACCACAAATACACATCGCATTAAGACTTTGTGACGTCACCACCATTACACATCGCATTAAGACCTTAAACATTCGAAACCAGACTTCTGGAATCAAAGTCAAAATCTTTATTCAATACTAGCTGTGAACGCGACCGCATTAAGACTTCGAAACCAGACTTCTGGAATCAAAGTCAAAACCTTTATTCAATACTAACTGTGCCCTTGTACATTTGAATTGAACAAAAAGAAATGTTATTGTAGCCAAGTTACTCCTTATCATATCAGTTAGCTGCCAGTGAAAGTGCCGTCAAAATCGGTCCAGCCGTTCCAGAGATTAGCCGGAACAAACAGACAGACAGACATAAATTGTAAAAAATGTTATTTTGGTATATGTACCTTGTATATATACATATGCATTGAGTAAAATAGGACTATCTTAATATTACAAACAGACACTCCAATTTTATTATATGTATAGATAGAAGTGTTTATTTTATTATATGTATTGATAGTCAAAAATCTACCACCGGTACAGAATTTAGCATCTCGGACCTGAGAATCAGCGAAAGATTCAGCGGGATTTTTTTTTTCTTCATTTCATGTCATGAACATTTATGTATATTATTTGAAAATAGAACTTCATTTCATGTCATGAACAATAATAAACATATTTATATAATTTGAAAATAGAATTAAATGAATGTTAAGAAATAACCTCCAATCCGGGATTGTAGTATCCGCTGAGGTATTTGTCGCTGATGCTGACGAGGCACCAGAAGGCCTGCACAGCCGGCATGTGCATCAGCAGGAACGCAGCGACCGGCGCTTGCGCTTGGAAGTAACCCACCTTCGGATTCAGCACTGAGTATGCTTTTAAAACGCAGAATAATTCTTGTTGCCTGAAAATAATATGACGTTTATTTAAAAAACAAAAAGATTCAAATAAATTTCAATTTCATCTAATCTTATTTAGGATCTGTTGACAGGGATGTAATGATCGAATGTTTAGTAGATTACGATTCGACGATCGTCGATTTTCTAGCGAATCTATTGTATAAAATATCGATTACATCATAATAATATTTATGAACAATATTATATATTATTGCCATGTTTACCGTATTCGAATAAATAATATTTTGATTTTGATTGCGGAAAGAAACAGATAGACAATACTATTCATTTGTTTACACAAATATTTTGAAAAATATTAAAATGCTTGTGTATGATAATTTTACACCACTAAGAAATTATTGTAACTGATGGAAAATTAGGTAAAGGATTAATCACTAAAACAATTAATGTAATAAATTAATGTTTTTCTGCAGATAATTTTTTACTCCGAGGATAATTTATTAAATGGATGGGTCTGGTGCCATGTATCATATGTAATACAAGTTATCACCAGCGAATTTGCTCGCGTTTTAAGGTTTTGAAAAATAGTCTGTCTTTTCTTGGAATTTAAGGCTACTTCATACCAAACAAGAGTCGAGGTGGCCCAGTCGTTAGAACGCGTGTATCTTAACCGATGATTACGAGTTCAAACCCAGGTGAGCACCGCTGATTCATGTGCTTAATTTGTCTTTATAATTCATCTCGTGCTCAGCGGTGAAGGAAAACATCGTGAGGAAACCTGCATGTGACAAATTTCATAGAAATTTTCCCACATGTGTATTCCACCAACACGCATTGGAACAGCGCGGTGGAATATGTTCCAAACATTCTCCTCAAAGGGAGAGGAGGCCTTAGCCCAGCAATGGGAATTTACAGGCTGTTGTTGTTGTTGATGTCATACCAAATTTCATCAAATTCGATTCAGTTATTTATATTCCTACAATAACAGTAACAAAGCCAAATAAACAAAATTTGACAACAAACTGACACGATATCATTGTCCGAGAGCTTGCTTTATCTATGGATTTGGGAAAAAAGTTCGGCAAATCTGTTATCGGAATTTTGGACTGAAATCAAAATTAAAGTAGAAATAATAACTTAGATGTTAGTGTTGTATTACAAATAAAGATACCTATAAAAAGTAAAAAAGTAAAGTAACAGCCAGTAAATTTCCCACTGCTGAGAGAGAGGAGTTTGGAACATATTCCACCACGTTCGAATGCGGGTTGGTGGAATGCACATGTGGCAAAATTTCGATGGAATTAGACACATGCAGGTTTCACGGTGTTTTCCTTCACCGCCGAGTACGAGATGAATTATAAACACAAATCAAGCACATATATAGCGGTGTTTGCCTGGGTTTGAACCCGCAATCATCGGTTAAGATGCACGCGTTCTAACCACTGGGCCATCTCATCATAAACTCTTAGCTATAAGCAATTCGCATGGAATACAAAAATGTAAGGCTGTAATTTATAAAAAATATTGTAAACTCCAAAAAGCGAGCGGAGTCGAGTGCGAAAACTAGTAACAGTTACATTTGCATTGCAGTGTTACGGGTTACGAAACGAACAATGAACGCTACACTGACTCGATTAACGAAATCGTTTAAAAATTAATCTCACTCGAGAAAATGTCGTAAGCCGAATGTATAATAATAACTTGATGTGCTATTTTGATGCGTGTATCCTTTACATGTCATAGTTATTATATTCAATATCGCTTATCACCTTGTGTCATTTCAAGATCGTTTTCTGCGGTGAGTTTCAAGTATATACTTACGATAGCTTTACTAAATGCGTGTTTTTTTTTATTTACAGATTATCTATTACATAACGCCATTCAATGAAAGAAACGAGTTCTTCAGATTTAATCAGCTGATGCGACTTTTGTTTTGATTTACTATCGAGTGTTTAATTTTCTGTCTGTATGTTTTGATTTGTATTGTACGTGTACGAGAATAGAGTGATTATGATAGTAATTACGTGTAATTTCTTTTATTTGATGAATATACGTGTATTCGATGAGATCTACCATCAGTATCAATTCAATGATTATTAATTACGCGTTAAGGACTTTTCTCCACTAAGACACGAATTTTCAAAAACCTTGACAATTCTGTATTTTATTAATTTACAAACAAAACAATTCTAGCTTCTCAATTGACTTCGAAATTCAACTTGACAACCTACTTAATATTCTAAATAGAAAGATTTGTAAAATACATTCCTTTGTATTCTATGTTATGAGAAAATCATCATTTATGTCAGGTACCATCTGGGTAGGTACCACCCACTCATCAGTTATTCTACCGCCAAATAACAGTACTCAGTATTGTTGTGTTCCGGTTTGAAGGGTGAGTGAGCCAGTGTAACTACAGGCACAAGGGACATAACATCTTAGTTCCCAAGGTTGGTGACGATGTAAGGAATAGTTAATATTTCTTACAGCGTCATTGTCTATGGGTGATGGTGACCACTTACCATCAGGTGGCCCATATGCTCGTCCACCACCTTATACCATAAAAAAAAAACTTATCTACGCTAAATTGAACTTGAAGGTTTCATTTCAATTAAAACTTCACGCCACTAGATAGATTGGATTAAGCTACGACCATACTAGTCGATTTTTTGTTATATTAAGACGAATATGTTAACAACAATATTATGTATTAGTATATATTAAAAATAGTAAGGTTGAAACTAATAACACCTTGTTTCCGACTTCGCAAAGTTTACACATCCTTCCTGGGACACGGTTTTCCTTTCTACTTGCAGTGTTTATGCTTTTTTTTTTGTATATAGGTAGGTATTCGCTTTAAATTCAATTCAACAGTGTAAAATTACATTTATTGGTACCAGTGGCGTAAATAGGGCAGTGCCATCGGTGCCCAGGCACAGGGCGTAGACTCTCGGGGGCGCAAGAATAGACAGACTAGGTAGGACTATTGTCTTTTCGTTTTGCTCTTGTTAAGATTCCGTTGAGCCCCTAGTACTCGATTCCAATACAAACTTACTTACATGCTAGTATCTTTAAAAACATACATCGCGCTCATTTTTTCAGGCAGCACATGAGCGTATTTGTGTTTAGTGTTTATCGTTAATGGACAACGCATTGGCAATAATGAACCTGCGGTTAAGTTTTGGTGAGTGAGACAGTAAAATAGGCAAAGGGTCTTAAATAGAGCGCAGTTATAGAAGCTCGCACAGGGCGCAGAAAAGGCTATTTACGGCACTGATTTGTACTCGAATAAAGAATATTTTAATTTGTTTCGATTTGGAGATTTTAAACCTTTAACGGCTCAGTTCTAAATTTAAATTTAAGAAACGAATTCCAAAACATATACTAACAACGAACAACAAAAGCCTGCCAGTAGTCGAATAAAAGGAGATCGCAAGTGTAACCGCTCGACCGCATTCGATTAAAATTCCTGACGCGGCGTTAATTTCACGCTTCGTACTTGTTTAAAGTTTACGTCAGCGGTTCCTAAACTCTGAAATTAATCTCTTTCTAGCACGAAACCTTACGGCGAATGTTGGTAAATAAAATTCTCTGCATTTCTAAACGAACGTAAGAAACTTTGATTGTAGGTTTGAAACAGTGATCGTCGTGAAATTCGCAGAACCATACTGTGCTTCCGATGGAACCCACATTAAGAATCATTGCTTTATATTATTTTAGGAATGTACTAATCTGTATAATTACATTTTTTTCAAACTGACAAGCTTTTCAGTAGAGATTTTTTACAAACATAAAAACAAAAAAACATCTTTTTAACAAAATACAGTACGAATCAATTTGATTCTCTACAAAAGTGTATATACATATATTTTATCTACATCAATTTAATGATTTAAGCGAAACAGACGTAGTTACATTCACATTCAAAATTGTAGTATGTATGTATCATGTATTAAAAATAATAATCCCTAATTTTTTTTGTAAATAACTGTTACTTCTCATAGCATATATAACCTCGGTCTGGAATTATTCGGTTAATGGGGAAAACCTCGATGCATGTACTCACCCAGACTGACTAGGACTATCAGGGGAGCCCCCCTAATATTAACGTCTTATGCATAAAATTACATTATTCAGACTATTTTACATTTTCGATAAAATCAGGCAACGCTTGTTTTCATTTCTTCATTACCACGAAAAGCATAACAATCGCAAACAAATGTAAAAAACTGCTATTACTTATCTATATTTAAGTTATAAATTAAAAGTGATAGTCACTCTGTCTGTCTGTCTGTCTGCTCTTTCAAGACCAAAAAGCTGAACTGAAATTTAATGAAATTTGGTATGGAGCAAATTTGAACTCCACAAAAGTACATAGGCTATTTTTTTTAATTAAGCGAAGTGAAGCTGCGTGCACTACTTGTTATAAATAATTTTCATTAATAAAATGTATGTAATCTCTTTAAATTAACAACAACAGTAGTCAGTATCTCTCCGTACTATTCAACATTTCATTAAACCTTTTGAAATGACGAGCCTACTAGAAACTGTTGTTGTAAAATGGGAACGCATAAATTTTAATTGGACGAACAGAGTTCATTATTAAATAAGAAAAGAATTGCGATTTGTATGAATCATTCATTACGTGTCGGACATCGGGCCATACGGTACGAAAAAGAATATTGAAAGTCATGAGTCATACAACAACTTTAACTAACACTTACCACTGACCTTTATAAACCATACAACAACAGACCCATGCTCTATTCCAATCATAAGAGAAAAGAAGAAATTTGACAGCAAATTGACGCGATGTCATTGGTCGAGAGCTTGTTCTCTATGTCTATGATATTCTCTATGGATGTTTCAGAGCACGAGATGAATTATCAAAACAAATTAAAACATAAAAATGTTTTGGTGCTCACAACGGTTATGACGTATGTGTTCTAACCACTGAGCCATCTTGGTCCAAAATGTGAGCACATATATGCAATAAGCAACGACCGTGATGCAGAACTACACAGAAGAGAACTGTTATTATTTAGTTATCTTAACGTATTTTGTGTATGTGGAAGCTTTTGACTGTTTTTTTTTTAAATATAGCCTCCATTTGATTTTTATATGTGAGAGGGGAGTCCCCCCCCTTTCCCTAAGTTAAAACTTTTTGCAACTAAATTTCACATACCCGATGTACTTATAACTATTAATTACTCATTAATTTAGTAATAAAATTTACTCAAACCCGTTTATATATTATACATATCGATTAAATTAATAAATTGTCTAAACTCTTCAAATTTAATACGATAATTCAATTAAAAAATACATAAAGTCTATTGAATATTTTTCCCATTTAACTTATAAAAATAAAGACGCAAGGTTCGTTAAGTTTTGCATCAAAGCATCAATCAATCTCTGAAGCTATCCATCGGATTTGATAGTTTAATTGTCGACGAAGGTTGTAAGCTACTTTACATCACGCTATGGCCTATGGGGGCGGAGCACGAATGTTTAATGCGGATGAAATCACGCAAAACATCTGCTAGTTTCATATATTAGTAACTCACCCAAGTCCTTCTTCTCTTATAAACATTTCGTGGTATGGAAACTGCCTATGGAGATCCTTTCTGATATCTTCCATGCATTTCGGATCACCTGGTGCTTGTAAAAGTTCCTCGTATTCTTCAGGATGTTTCTCTAGTAACAGCTGTCCCCCGCAAAGATAAAGCCAGGCTTTCGGTCTTACTGAGGCAGGAATGCCTAAAATTAAATGATAAATTGTAATATTTGTTTCAAACAAAAGACCTTCTTAACGATACTTATAGTTGTTTTTTTTTTAAATGATCATAAAACTAACCTTTTCGGCATCTCTCGCGTACTTTTTTATAATTTTTGCTCATAAACGCTTCCCAGTTATTCAACATGCGCAGCCATTTTTGTTCTCGCTTAAGTATAGTGCTCGGGGATACAGTCCTTTTTCTGTAAAAAAGGAGAGAAAAATTGATCACATAAACATTATTTTTAAAACAGAGTTTCAATCTTTTATTTTCGTTAATGGCAAACTCTCGCCATAGGTCACAATACACCTTTTTTTGTAACCAATAATTTGATAAAACTAGCGCACCATATTTTGTGGATGATACAATACAAAATACCTTTACGCAAGAAACAACAACAATTATAGTCCTAGACGAACGTACGCATAAACTATGAATAAAAATAAGCATATCTGTATTTATTACATAAGAAGCTAGTTATAGATCCAAAGTTTTAAAATAAATGAAAAGTTTTTAGTTTATCTATTATTGTGAAAGTGGAGCACCAAAGCTAAGAATTAGCGCCAAAGCAAATAACCTTCAAATCAACAGTCCCATGTCGGGCGCCAATATTAATAATCCTCTGGGTTAGAGCCAAGGCAAATTATACCGATGAATTATACCGATGAAATATTACTTAATACCTTTTAGAAAATATAATGGCACTATAATACGAAAGTAATGGTAGCTTCTTAATAAATATAATAAAAAGAGAATATTGTAACTATGAATTTACATCACATACATCGTTTTCTTTCTTTTTATCTGCTGGGTTACGTATCTTTAAGTGTATATTTGAACCTTTTATCTTACGTCACAATAGCATTGATTTCATAAAATCTTACATCACTCAAGAAGTAATAGACATTATTGTTTAATAAGATTTTTTTGTCTTTTGTCAACAATTGTTCCCACCGTAAATTAAGTTCTATTATATAATACCTAACTCGTTAGAACCTTTCTGTTACACACTTTATCTTGACAACGCAAGACTATATACGATCACATTGTAAGACATAATAAAAAAAAATGATCACAGAGGACAAAAATGATCGCATCTTAACCTTTCTGATGATTTTTATTTACAAACGTAAACATTTTAATTTGTGTGGAAGATATAGTTCTCTTCGGAGTAATATCGTATATATCATATACCACACTTTTTTAATCGGTAGATGGGCCAGATGATAGCAAGTGGGTCATTAGCCCGTAGGCATTAGCGATGTGAGAAAGAACAAAGTAGATCTTTTATCAGTATATTTTTGAAGCACCGTTGCACAAATAAGAGAGTAAGTTTAACGTGTCTGAGTATGATATCGAAGCTTTCAAACGTCTGAACCGTTGTTGATTTAAATTTTCTTTCTTTTGGAAGGTTACTTGATCGAAAATTTCGAATGGAAAATTTTTGTTCAGCTGTTTGGAGAACAGGAATTGTTTCAAATTTTATTTCTCATTTATTTCTGTTTATTTTAATAAAAAATAAAGTACATATTGTAAGATGCAAAATCAAAATATACTTTATTCAAATAAGCTTTTACAAGCACTTTAGAATCGTCACTTAATACTTATATCAAGTGAAGTTACCACCGATTCGGAAAGTAGATTCTATCGAGAAGAACCGACAAGAAAGTTAGATATTACTCTTTTTCAACATTTAAAAATACAGTTATATTAATTAAATACAATTATATATCCTGCCTGGATCAATTATATTTATCAAGAGATACCCAAATCAGACCATAAATAATAAAAAAATCGTCATAAACAACGGCAGTAAATTTAATCAATACATTGTATAAACAAAGTCGTTTTCTCTGTACCTATGTCCTTTTTTTATGCTTAAATCTTTAAAACCAACGGATTTTAATGCGGTTTTTTAATAGATAGAGTGATACGAGAGAAAGGTTTTTGTATATAAAACATGGACAATTTAGTAAAGAAACACTGATAATTTTAGAAGTTTCTAATGTTATGTCGTAAATAAACAAATTCTGTAGTATATTTAGTATCAATATTGTACCCATGCAAAGTCGCTAGTAAATAGTATTACAATTTCATGATGACATTTTCATTCTTATTCAAAACTAATAAACACATTTGCCCTACATTTAGGACTTAACATACATACGATTATCTTTAACAGTAAAGAACAGATAACGGTATGGTTTGATTTATATATATAATTAGGTTACTGAGTCACCTTATACATTGCACCCTAATAACCGTTACCAAAAACATGCAATATGCATGATATTTTCGTGTAAACGTACACAGGTATAGTCTATTCCAACCGAAGACGGAATAAAGTTAAATAAACCTTAGATTTACGTATTTCATGCGATTTGCTGTACATTCAACTATTGTTGCATATGTACATATATTAACATATATATATATGTACTTTCTTGGAGTTCATGTTTGCTTCATACTTTAATCAAATTCAGTCCAGCGGTTTGGTCGTCATAGAGCTACATTATACCCTCTTTAATTTTAATTCCAGATGGTCCGATATCGAAGTTTTTGAACTTAAAAAAAGAACGAAAACGATTTCTGACGACATTCTTTTTTAAAAAAAAAACAAAAGAGAAACCATAGATTATTAAAGTTCTCGACCAATCATATCGCGTCAATTTGATGACTTTTACAATTGTTATTCTGTGTTTGGAATAGATTATAGAAACATGTATTAGGGGGGGGGGGGCGTCCTTGGAGATCAAATTTGCTGCACATCAAATTTTATGAAATTCGGTTCAACGGTTTAGCCGTGAAAAAGCGACAGAAAGACAGACAGAGACAAAAAAAATAACTTCTTATTGGATAGACACGAGTTCGAAACCAAGACATCAGGATCTGCGGTCTTAGCGAGCGGCGTATTTTAAAAGCCTCGTATATAAAACGAAATGTGTGTCAAGTTTGTTGTGTTACAAACATTACAGTGTCACATCACGTCACGTCAGGTCCGAGAGAGCGAACATAAACTCAACATTTATGGCTTGTACTTAGATAGTTGACACTAAATGCCTATATAGAGTAAATGTGGCATTCGATACATATAACGATAACGACATTGGTTCCATAAAATCATTTACAATTACTGACCTTTTTAATCGTCGGATTCCGGAAAAATCTTGCCATTCTACACAGTGCTAAAAGGACCAATATAAAAAATCCATAATTTGGTAATCAGAATAGAAACAATGAAAATGTATTGTTAAATTAATATATATCTCGTAATACTTATGGCATAAGGAACTTTTTTCATTGGAGTTGGATGTACTTTACTAGCGACTCATCCCGGCTTCGTATGTATTTTTTAATGTTTTTACCTTTTATTTTTATTATATCTCAAACGGATTAGACGGTGTTTTCGATGTAAAATCCCTAGTGGCTTGATTTTTCCGACATGTTTAACAATTGCCTTTATATTTCAGTCATTTACACAAAACTTTAATAAATTATGACCTAAGCCTTCCTAATGAATCCCTTGTCTATTGGTGAAAACCGCATGAAAATCCCTTCCGTAGTTTTGGAGTTTATAGCGAACATACAGACAGACAGACGCAGCCCGGAGGGTATGTATATATAATATGTAGTGATAGTGATAAACGATTTGGTTAAAATTATTATAAGTAAATGTTAAAAATTTCTAAATTGTTTTAATAAAAACGAAAAAGTCCAAATTGAAAGTTGAATAATGCATGTTTTGGTCAGATTTATGCGAGAAAGTTTAATAAGAATTAAAAAGTAAAGCGATATTAGCCAATTAAAATTTAAAGCATTATTAAAAAATACACTTAACTAAAATTTCAAAGACAAACTGCAGTAAATAGAAGACTTTGTTTTATACGAAGTAACGATTCCTTATATCGCGGAACTAACCGTAGGAAATAATAAAGTAGTTACACTGGCTCACTCACCTATCAATTTCATAATATATGAGCTTGTAACTATCACCAAATAAGATATACCATGACCGAGGTAAAACATGTTTACCAAAATCTAATATTACAAAAAAAAATCTTGGATTTCTCAATGAATTTTTCCGATGGAATACCCTATCGGGTATTCAGCTAGTACATAAATAAAATCATTTATAACATCCATGGAAGTCGAGATATCCGCTGAAGTATAAACTGGCAAAATTTGGGAAACAGGCTAACTCAAAAAAAAAATTAAAATTTGTTTTGTTAGCCTATTTTACTTAGCATATTTAGTTTCTAGCTATTGAATTATATTAAATCATATATAAATACTCCTTGGTTTGACGTTTTTAGAAAAAAGATATCTTTGAATTTAAAATTGGATTGAATGTCTTGAAATTCCTGTTGAAAGAAGTAAAAAATATAAACATTGTAAACTGGTCTTGTTGATAATTATTTATGCTTCCGTGTACTTGAAATTGTGTTTTCATTTACTAAAAACTGATATTAGTGTAGTGTACACAGATCTGTAATAATATTATAATTATTATTGGACTTATATTGTATATGGGTATATATATTATCTGTGTATTTATGTATCTGTCCCCTCGAGTGACACACATCGCGGAAAGCGCGGCAATATAAAATATATGATTTGGGCGCGGGTGAAGACGGTGTCTGTGCACGGCGAGTGGATATTTAAATATTATATATATTTATATGTAACTTGTAAATCGATCTTTCAATCATGTGGACTACAATTAGTGTAGAGATTACTAGGGTTGATATTTTTCAACTTATACTATAAGTAGTAAAACTAATAAGAGTACATAAATTTGTATAATTTCGTTCAGAAATACAACAAACGGTATATGATGGCACTCGTTTCTGCTTAAATGTAATATGGATGATATATCGCTGTTATCGCGGTCTCGAGTTCTAATCGATAATAATTGACGCGCTTATGATTCATAATTCGAATATTTATACGCCGTACGTTATTCGAGGAATTTCGACCAGTCAGAATAAAAAAAAAACACTAACATTCTAAAAGTAACGACGCGCATTCGGGTATTTCCGATTCTTGGCTGTTTGTAGACTTGCGTTTAAAATACTCGATTTTTTTTTAAACATTGTTCGTTTCAAATTCGAAATTTGAATAGGACGTTAATAAATAATGTCGCCAAAATTCTTCGATTTGTAATCGAGTGTACGAGACAGTCAATCGTAGTAAAAACACAAAATAAAAACGTTTACGATTATTTATGTCTGCATTGAACATAATTTAGATAGCAAGGACACCCAAAAAAAATTTTTTTTTTTTATTGAAAACCGACTATTTGCTAAATGATATATTTTTTTTTAACCGAACACCGACTATAATTCAAGTGGTAATAAATATGTTTTTCCGGCCAAATTTTTACAGCAGACACATTCCCTTCAATCGTAATAATTAAGTTATTGTGCAGGATGTACATATGTGTACCAACACAGTTACAACCTACCTCGTCACTCTGTTATTCTAATGCTAAGTCTATTCTACTCGAATAAAGAAAGATCAGGGTTTAGGAAGCTTTATTCCCTTATTATATATTCCAAACTAGTCAATAGCACCGCTGTAAGAGCTGGTATCCACCACATAAGAATTCTAGGCAGAAAACCCGTATCCACTTTAGACCCGACCAACAGCTTTAAGAGTGACACGACAATTTTATAAGCGCTTCTTTTTACTCCAGGGTAACTAAGGATTGAAAGGACAAGACATCCTTGCATCGTCTAAATATTACTCAAAAACCACATCAATTAATAAACTTTCCACATCGTGATCAGACGCTGTACTATCACACCATAGTATGAAACAAAGACAGTCCGCATCTGTCTGTATGTTTTCGATATATTCCAAAACTACTGAACGAATTTTCATGAGATTTTCACTAACAGACAAAAGGGTTTATAAGGAAGGTTTAGGTATATAATTTAATAAGTTGAAATATAACGACAATTGTTAAACATGTCAGAAAAAAAGCAACAAAATTACCTAAATAAAAGGTAAAAATATATTTAAAAAACCTTCCAACTCACTAGAGCAAAGCCAGGACCGCTAGTATAGTCTCAAAACATCCAGACTCAATACTGCACCTAATTCTATATACATACATCTACAATTTCACTTTATCAAACTCTTGATGTTTTTATATTTTTTTGCAGCGCTCCACAAAACCGTTGAGATAATTAATCTTATCTTATATTGTATTTATATAGTACATAAATTAGCAATCTGAAAGCAAACTATCACGATAACGTGGAAAGTTCAGTCAATGGAATCAGAAATTTTTCGTGTGAACGATCCAATCTAACTAATTTATATGATACTCGCTGCACGCCCCGATTTCGATTACGACTAAAATTCGTTATATTTCACTGATGAAATTAAAAATTACAAAAACCATTTTTCAGCAGATGCTTCATTATCATAACCTAGTATAAAACAAAGTCGCTTACTGCTGTCTGTTCCTATGTATGCTTAGATCTCTAAAATTACGCAACGGATTTTGATGCGATTTTTTTTAGAAGATATAGTGATTCGAGAGGAAGGTTTTTGTATATAATACATGGACAATTAGTAAAGAAACACTGATAATTTTCGAAGCTTCTTATGTGAAGTCCTAAATATACAAATTCTGTATTATATTTAGTATAATTATTGCATCCGTGCGAAGCCGGGACGGGTCACAACCAAGATTTCATTAGTAGTTTCGGCTGTGAGTTATAAACTTAAGTCAGTACAAACACTTTAATATTTATCTAGTAAAAGACCAAAGACAATTTATTTTAAAAATGGAACTATATATTTAAACTGAACAATTCGAGAACATTTCGTTTTGCAATCTTGCAACATTCCACAAAATTCCTTAGCATTCGTTATAATTGCATTTTGACATGACATAATTTGATATGCTATCAACGATCAGTATGTAGTTTGTGTATCAAAGTTATATATTCATAACGAACAACGCTATTTATTATACTTTATTACTAGCTAATTATAATCACTACTTTTTAAATTTGACAATAATTATGACAAAATCCTATCCTATTCTTTCGAGTGGTAAGCACATTTGAAGCGTCATTTAATACGACTCTAGATTAGTTCCGAATATAGAATCCACTGAAAGAACTTGCAAAATCTCTGTACTCTATACTATTCTCAAATACAAAATCGTCTATACGAGTATATGCACAGTTAAATACATATATTATGTCCTGTATGTGTA
This sequence comes from Vanessa cardui, assembly GCF_905220365.1. Taxonomy (NCBI): domain Eukaryota; kingdom Metazoa; phylum Arthropoda; class Insecta; order Lepidoptera; family Nymphalidae; genus Vanessa; species Vanessa cardui. The sequence continues at coordinate 12,352,571 of NC_061132.1, read as the reverse complement.
CAGGGTGACATTAGATTTGTTGTATTAATAATCAAAATCAAAATGTTCTTTATTCAAATATGCTAATAAAAGCATTTGATACAATATTGAGTTAAATGTAAAGCGTCGTAAACTGCCTTAAAGAAAACTCAGTAGTTACTCTTTTCTTTGTATAAACAATAAACTAGTGCATTGCCAACTACCGTGCACAGGTGGGAATCTCTCCCTTTTGATTTGGCGCTAAATTTAACTCGCAATACATTTGGTCTACATTGACATAAGAGTCTAGTGACATAAGGATTTTTTCTTATTCGATTTTTAAAAATGTTTTTTTTTTTTTTAAATTGGCTGTACCGATTTTTCTCTCTTAATACAATACATATGTTAGGTCCGTGTAAAATCCAAGCAACCATTAACTAAGACAATGTAACAAGGTTAATGAAATCATTAATTAATTTTATGTTCCGGTAAAAATGTTGAAAGTTTGAATGTTATGAATGGGAAGTTGTGAAATAGACGCGTTTTAGGGTTCCGCGTAATATTAATATATAACTTTGGACTGGCGTAAAATTAAGTCTTACCGAGTAAAGTTCTGTTACTTGTGTCAATTTTTATAAATTTTCATTAATCTGTAATACAATAGTTGCGTTAAGGGATTTATACGTCTTGATAAAAAAATGAATTACACTTTGCATTAAACAGCAGATAGAACTGGAAGGCTTGGGAGAAGAATTTTATGGAAAAATATTTTGCTTCAGAATGGCCATCAATATTTCATGATGAGAAAATAATGACGAAGCGAATTTTCCCATCCTGATTATAGAGACAAAATGACTTGAGAACCTCAAGGCTGTCTAATCTGTTAGGCTAATATAATGCCAATATCTAAAGGTATGAATAGTCTTTTCGATCTTCTACAAAGGTTTATAACCTACCTATCAATTAATACTCCGTGTTACTTATGACCCTTTGACTCGCGTTTTTCGGAGGTCGTTTGTCATGTGTTAGATAAAAAACAAAGCTATTCCTCCTTGGACTTCAAATTTCCGTCATAGCAAATTTCATCAAATTCGTTTCGAGGTTTAAAAGCGACAGACAGACCGAGTTACTTTCACATTTATAAGATTAGTATCATTTGCAATGTTTATTACAGTTGACAGAATCGCGTCGTAGCATCGTTCGTTGTGCCTAGAGGGTATATATTATTTCGCCAATGTCACGTACGATGGATGCATAAGCCAAAATTAAATAATACAGTTGACACACCTGAACAGCTGATCGGTTCTAAGGGATATTCGCTTAGTTCAGGCTACAGTCTAAAACAGCATAGCTTAATTTTATCCATAACACCTGCACCATCCCTCAGTTTCGAACGCGGAATAAAATATTAGTAGCGGAGTTACCAGTGGATAAATGATAAATCAAATGTCAACAAGTGCTTTGATATATAATAAGCTAAATAAAAATTAATAACAATGCTATATGTTTATCTAATTATTTATATATTATTGTATTGTGTTAGGTTGTGGGTTAACAGAGAGTCTACTACTGTTGTGCCCTTAAAATTAATTTAAGCCTGCAATCTCGACTGCACCGTTCAATCTCCATCGTGTTTTCTTCATCGCACGTAACATTGGCGAAATAATTTGTGCCCTCTTGGCACAAACAAAAGCCATTAAAAAAATAAACATTATATTCGATTGGTTCACAAACAAAATACATATATCAATTTAGCTTTCTAATCGAACATAATAAACAGGTGGTCGTTATGCAAATAATCATCCGTTTCAATTGTATGTACATATTTATAAATCCACCTGTGTACATATATCACTCATAATATATCCGACTATGAAGCAGCAATACAATTGTTATGTTTTTGAGTTTGAAGGTGAGTGAGCCAGTGTAACTACAAGTAACATTGGTGATATGAGAAATTATATATATGTCGTACCAATGTCTGTCGATGTGGCAACCATTTAGCATAAAGTGCCTATTTGACTACCAATAAGGCATAAGAAAATACATCTTATTTTGCTTTCGACATTTCTTTTTACTGCATGAGCTGAATAAAAACATTTAAGGAAGAGAAAACACTGTAATGCTTATATTGATACCTGTACCTAAGTTAGTACACATTCTATCTACTGGGTCATATATATTTCTTGTAATACATATGTTTACCATAAAATAAATATACAGAACCTTAAAGCATGTATTATAACATGTACATTGCCTATTGAATTAATGGGTGAATAAAACAATAATGGCATTTTCACTACATATATGTAATCACAACTACGTATACAATTGCATTTCAGAAAGTTGTTTATATAAGCAGGATGATGGGTGGATACTCGGTACACATTACATGTTTTATTAACACAGTTAATTCCCCTACAGGAACTCACACATGAATGGATTTGTGTATGATTTTAGTATCAGTGTTAATATTATTACTTGCTATTTATCAATTTTATCAGTACTCTTGATGACCTATAACAATGATATTATATATCTACTAAGATTTCAATAAAGTTAACATTTGTTTGTACTTATTTAGGGGTTATCATTACCTCATTGGTAAAATTAAAAAAAAGAGAGCTAAATTTTTTCTGAGTGCTATACAGTATAAAATATATTTATATAATTTCTTTAAAGTCGCTATTAATAGACATACATATTTGAGACTTTTAAATAACTCCTCTATCTGTTCTTGAATGTGTTTATAGATACTGCTGTTACTAAATGCTTTAGCATTTAATTGTAAATATCTATATATAAACATGATTGAAAAACTTTATATGTCATTAAGACATATTTAAGTATGAAATATATAATGTATAATTAGGTTACAGTAAATTGATCATTGTTGTTCATTTGATGTTGCAATAACTTTGTTTACAAATTGTAGTCATCAAAGAATAAATCAATATGAATTAGATTGAATCATTGATAACATTGTGAAGAGGGAAATAATTTGTAGGAGTGTACAGAACATTCATTCATAAGATAACATAACTTTCATGATTCTTTCAGTATTCTTGAAACACTTACATTTTTTGTTTATTAAGCATTGACTGTACATATATTCAACGAAATCTGACTGGCATACCAACAAAATTACAAAGTGTTACGATTAACTTTTATTAGTTAATCGTAATAGTTTAATAACTAATATTACTTTATCTCTATTTTACTTTTAAATTATGTATTTTTTATATATGACATATCATTTACTAAAAAAAAAAGAAAAATTAATCCTTTTTTACTGGTATTAATTAAAACTTAGCAAATAAAGTTTTTGATATAAATATAAGAACAATAATATTATATACAGGTTGTTTAATTATATACCTTCAAAATTGATTGAATAAGCCCACAGTAAATTAAAGTAGGTATGTCTGAGACTGAGTAAAATAACCTTCAAATTACACACACATAATTAGTGTACGAAAGGCTATAATTGTTCACTTCTTGCATTCTAATTGAGCTTGCAGTGGCCATATTTCTCACCATTAGATTTTTATTCAACACATTAACATTTTTTTGAATGTGTATGTGAATATAACAGTAATTGACTTGCGTGAAAGTTCTGTTGTTAAATTAATGCTAGATTTTTTATGAATTACTATTACATTTCAAATAATAACAAATATATATATTAGATTTTAAATGAATATGGTTATTTTTATTACTACTATTTTTTGTTGGAGCTTGATATTGCCACATTATCTATGAATGTCTTTTGAACAAGACACTGAATTAAAATAAAAAAACATGGTATATATCCCATTTTGAACACATTTAGTAATATTTTCTATGTTCATAATAAATCAAAGTTGTGTATAGTAAGTAATTAAAGAATATTATTTATAATACAAGTTTTGTTTTGAACAAGATAATTATGTATTTGCTAATTTAAATTTAAGCAACAAGTATAATGAGTGTTTGTTGATAAAAAACATATAAGAACTTGCAACATATCAGGTTTTGGTAACAACCTAATAAGCATAGCACTTTGTAATCTCGAAATATCTATCAACCAAACGCCAAACCAGGGCTGATGATCAAAGTAATACATTTATTATTACACCAACTATTTATTATATGTTGTTTTAATAAAATGATAAAATTTAATCAAACTTACGGTTCTGGACTATACTGAGCTCCACCAAAAAATCCATGTCTATCAGGCTGCGTAGTTACTGATGAACATATAGATGTATTATCCTGGTCAGTTCTCTCCCCTCCTGCGCTTTTAACACTTTTTTGGAGTGACATTTTGATTACAGCCGAGCTGAGTTATCACTTACACTATGCAATACACCATTGCAATAAACAACACACCAGATGGAATGAGTGGGCGTACGAAATAATTACAAAACAAGCAACTCTTCCGGATGTTGACGCCCGTCGAAACACATCAAAAGTCACAAAAAAGTTCGCGGACTAAATCCAATTTCGGTTGATTAAACCAAAAGTCGAAAAATATCAGTGTACATACTTAAACGTAATAAACACGGCAACAAAACGTGCTACGAACGAATACTATTTATCAATCGTAGGCAGCAGAACTAAAACATTGCGTGTGGTTCGGAGCACAGAGTGCTAAACTCAGATTTTTAGCGATTATTGAAACGAATATGCACAGCATACGTCACTTTGTATCAGAATACAGATAGATTATGATAAGTGATAACCATTCGTGATTCGTTAGATATTTTTTAAGGACAAAATATCCTTACAATATCCTTAAATATCTGGAACCAGAGAAAAAAACCTATTCCATATTTTTACTGTAAGCACTACATAAAATGTAATAATACTTAATAATTTTTAAATTAATTCGAAATATATAGACTTAAGCTGAAGTTAATTTAATTCTACTTATAATTAAAAAGAAATAACTTGGTCCTTGTTTGTAATAAATAAATAAAACTACAATAACTTAATAATATAGATGATTTTACATTTACGACTAGTTTGTTAGTGATTTATTTTTGTAAGTAGATTCGATACAAATTATTTGCGAAAATAAAATACCGTTTTACATTAAAAAAACAACTGATCTTATATAAGAAATTGTAGATTTGTAGATTAATATAAGAAAATAATACAATTAAAAACAATTTTCAACAAAAAATATAATATCTGTTCTTTTGTTGTCAAAATTTTCTTATCATTTCATAGTCTGTGCTCAACTTTTTTATCGGAATATAAAAATAATATTAACCTACAAATTAATCGAAAATATAAAAAATATGCTGATCTAATTTATAAAAACATTGTAATTTATTTGATGCCAATCTAAACGATTTAAACAATTTTGATCAAAATATTTTCCTGTATATTTTTCTTAGTCTTTAAATAGAAGATATGTTTTCAACCAAAAATGTTTTTCCCATTGCAAATTTGGCAAGATATAACTCAACAGCAACTACATTTGTAAATAGAAATCCTAGAAACTTGGAGCGAATGAGAATAGCTCGTAAACCTGATGGCTATCATTTGGAAAGACCTGGAAGAGTGTTTTGGCACAAGTGAGGACTTTATAAGTAATAATACATATTAAATTAGATAAAACTTTTTAATTCGTTAATTAGTTAAACGACTACAATATGATAGACACGAATTATAAATAAGATAATATTTGGTCAATATATATTAAATTATTTTATCAACAATGCATGTGACAAATGTATGTTACAGATACCATTTCAACAACTTGAAAAATTAAACTTAATATTTTAAATTATTATGTAATTAATTTAAAATATTAAGGTTTTAATAGTAAATTGAATGTTGCCTTTAAAGTTTCAATCCAGTAGTAATGATTAGGAAAATAATTTCAATATTAAGTATTTCAATTATTGTCATAAAATTATAAATTCTCTAAACATCATAATTTGCACAGGTTTATCATTTTATAATTGGTTGTGGTTGCCAATTCGGCAACCTTTTGATTTGGTTTGATTCCTAGCCTGAAAAAGAATCTTTTTTTTTCTCTTCTATTTAATCGTGGATTTGTCACACACTCTCTCTTTGATAAATTAATCATGTATGTCACTTACATTGCACAACAGAATTGAATAATAAGTGTGTGACAAATTCTTCATCGGTTTTAAGATAATATATAAAAAATATTTGTATTCAATTAATACTTATGGACATTTATTTCAGACTGATAATAACACCAACAAACAGAACAGTAAAGGCTGAAGTCATACATTTTGTTAATGGTTCCGTCATTGAGGCAAAAACGTCGGAATTGGCCCTCCGCAATCAATTATATAGCATGACGGATACATGTGCTTATATTAACCTTGGTAGAGTATTCGCTCAAAGATGTCTGGAGTGTGGGATAACGGAAATGGCTTGTGATATAGAATCAAAGAAAGGCAGCAAAATTGACAAATTTTTGAATGAGGTTCAAAAAGGAGGTATTAAATTGGTTGAGGAGCCTGTATACAAAAAACCAGAGCCATGGGATTGGATAAGAACTGAAAAACCATGGGAAGTTACAGAAGAATGAAATCTTTGTAATAAATAATAAAGTTCAGTTGTTAATAATAAAATATATAATAGTTATTAGTTTTTTTTATGTACCTTTTATTTCATATTTTAGCATAATTAATATTTTGTTTTTCCTTGTATAAAAGTTACTGCAAACTTAAAATGTTATTACTCATTAAATTTTTTAAGTTTCAGACACACTTAATCTGTTTAATTTATATATAGAATTGTTCATATAATTTACTTATTTATTATAAGTTTAAATTGTATGTCTCTTTCTTGTTTCATCCTCCAAGGACCAAGGATAAATAATGTTTTAAAATCAAGATTCAATATAAATGGCACCATTTAAATTTTTTTCCAATTAACAAGTTGGCACCGCTGAATAAGTTACATTTTAGTGTTTTACATTAAAATAAAACTTGATCCCCCCCGTCCACTATTGTCACTATCAAATTATGCAAAAATATATCTTGAACGCTACATTTGAGTGACCGTATTAATTAAGTTTAATAAATGCGATATTTTTTTGTATTAATCATTTAAACCATAATAATATAAATTTAAAAAAACCTTTTATATTTTCATTTAATTGTACAAATTAAATGTTTAGATAAAGATTGAGTTTTAATAAAGAGTATTTTTTTGATAGCCAAGCAAAAATGGCGGAAAGCATGATGGCGTCGTTTTCTTTTCTAATTAGTATGAGGCTAACGATGATACATTTTTCTCTTTCTCGCACGTAGCTTTATCCATAACAAAGTAGGCACGCGTAAAGAATCAATATGTCCACGTGACCTGTCGTCACCGTCAGTCGAGCTTCATTCGCAGGTCGCGTAATTGCAAATGCAAAATGTGGAAACGTTTGTGTAGTTTTAAAGTAGTATTATTTAGTAGTTAAATTTATATTATGGTGTTAAAATGCCTGCATCAATTGGTGTTAATTTACGTGTTACTGGCCATTGTAGCCAAGGTGGTAGAAAGTATATGGAAGATTTGTTTTCCGTTGCGTATCAACAAACGGAAGATGAGAGGGATTTGGAGTATGCTTATTTCGGAATATACGACGGTCATGGTGGTGGCGAAGCAGCAGCTTTTGCCAAGGAGCATTTGATGGATTCGATAGTGAAACAGCGACAATTTTGGTCTGATAATGATGAGGATGTGCTCAAAGCAATTCGAAATGGTTACATGTTGACCCACTTGAACATGTGGAAAGAAGTAGGTAAATGTCAAATTCCAGGATCAGTACTTTATTTTTTATTATAACATCATTGTATAGGAGGCCTGGGGTGGTAAGAAGTCGGAGCGAGTGATTGTACGAAATGTTTCGTTTGACCTTGTTGTCGTTCATTATTTTTTCTAGAGTGCTTTGACATTGAGTCAACAAAAGAATTTCTAATGGTCGATGTTTTGTTTTTGTAACTTCGTTAGATAACATCTGTGGTTACATTCACATAATTTAACATTACACAAGTTTTGGAAACCTCCCACAAAGCTAAAGTTTGCTAAAGTGAAAGCTGTTTTACCAGTTTCAATTTTTTATATAGATTCAAGTTGCCTCTTACCAAAAACTGTTCAATATAAAGGTCAAGCACTATAACATATACTTTAGAACTTTTGCAACTAAAATATATGATGCATAGTTTATGCTACCCATAAAGTTACCTTTAAAAGTCATATATTTTTTTTCTATTTACAGAGAAATGGCCCAAAACAGTAACTGGGCTTCCAAGCACAGCAGGAACTACTGCCAGTGTAGCATTTATTCGTCGTGGAAAAATATACATTGGTCATGTTGGTGACTCTGCTATTGTGCTTGGCTACCAAAAGGATGGTATGTGTAATTACAAACATAAGAACTAACATGTCGACTAACATGCCGACTAACATATGTCGTATGTTATATAATTCTACATTTGTTTTATCTCGATATGTAGAATATTAGCAATACTTTAATTATTTTGCCTATGAGGAGAACTGAGTGTATATAAGTAGAATTAATTTAATATTTACTTTTTATAAGGGGGGGTAGTTTTTTAGATAATGTCCATAATATACATCCCTTTATTTTGAAATAAATTTACAAGTCCCATATATAAATTTTTATTGTATTAATTGTGTGATGCCATATTAAATATTTCATGATAAAATTGTCATGTACATTGTTGACACTAGAATTTGTTAAGGAAAATAATATGAGCTTAATTCCCATAACTCCACTGTAGCTAATTATGATAAATTAATAATGTGTTGAACTCATTGCTAATAAAGCATCAGGGGGATTTTTGTATTTTATGTATGTGGTGTAGTATGAAATATATATAAATAAATATTTATTTACAAAATTGATCCCCATTGATCATAATAACTAACAAAATAGAAGAACATATTTTGTAAAACAACAGTTTTCAGTTTGATTTAACATATATGAAAATGTTAATATTCTGAACAAGTCTGTTCACTTTAGTTAATATGCACAAATTATGTGTTTTCCATTATAATTTAAAAGTATGAAAAATTAGGCAAGTGGAAGAAACATCCATCTTTTTATTTTTGTTTATTACATCACTTGGTAAAAATGATAAAAGTAGAAACCAAAGCAGTTTTAAACATTAGAGAATATTATAAAACTATTGTATTGATTTTAGGTTGTGAAGAATGGGCTGCCAAGCCATTGACATCAGACCACAAACCAGAGTCTACAGCAGAAATAGAACGCATTCAGAGATGTGGTGGAAAAGTTATATCAAAAGCAGGTGTCCCAAGAGTGGTGTGGAATCGACCTCGTCTAGGACACAAGGGACCAATCAAAAAGAATACCCCAATGGATGAAATACCTTTTCTTGCTGTTGCACGTTCACTTGGTGATCTTTGGAGTTATAATACACAAAATGATGAATTTATTGTGAGCCCCGATCCAGATGTTGGAGTGCTAACCATAGATCCCACGAAATTTAGGTGAAGTAATGTTTTATTTATATTAATTAATAACTCAGCGGACACGAGCCTGGCTGGCATACTGTGTTACTATTAAACATTTTTAATAAAAATAAAAAATAAATTACTGATTATAATTTATTTAAGACAAAAAAAATAACTATATAATGGACGTACATACATCATATATAAATGACACAAGTTATGTGATATTTGTGATCAACAGACTTAAAATATAATCATTTCATTAGATTATATATGGCCTCACTTATAAACAACATATCAATTTGACACTAATTTTTCATCACCTCATAAACAATATTTATAGTTGAAGTAGATGAAGTTTAGGTACTGGAGGAGAGATAATAATTTGGTATATTTGTTTACATATTAAATCAATAATTATAGATAAATTTATTTTTACATGCCTGTGTAAAATTATTAAAATGTAATATATTTTCAGATGCCTTATTTTTGGTACTGATGGATTATGGAATATGATATCGCCAGAAGGTGCTGTAAGATTAGTTCAGGCTACAGAAAAACATAATGAGGCTGCTCTGGTGGGAGGTGGCAGCAATCAACCAAGGGACTGGCTAAATCCATCTAAAAGCTTAGTGGATCATGCTCTAGAAAGGTATGATATGTCAGTATAGTTAAGCTTTGTATACAGTGTAATCATTTGATGAAATTTTAATTATTTGTAATATTTTGCAGGTGGTCCAATACACGAATGAGAGCTGATAATACATCAGTAGTGACATTAATGTTAGATCCTCCAGGACCACCAAGAGCTACAGTGTTACTTTCGAGGACTTCAGCTCAAAAGCCACAATCGTCATTGCCATCAACAGTGCCTGTGCCAAATGTTGGCGTTCCTCCTCTACCTTCTAAAGCTGAAGAGCATAAATCAGATGTGGCAGTAGAAAATGACACACGGCAAGTGCCTCAGAATGGACTAACTATAATGACAAGATACTCAGATGTGGATAAAACAGTTCCTCCAACAGAGGATTCTGAGCGGACTCCTTTACCTCCATGTGCGACACTCGATGGTCGGTTCTCTGTAGGACATAGGGAGGAGACTTCACGTGAGAATGATGATAGAGAAGACACAGAAGCCATCACTAATTATGGAAATCCAACAGAGTCTTACTTCATGGCTCGTTTACTTAGTCGAACCCGTGTAATTAACACACTTTCTGAAGTTTACGATGAAATTGTTCATGGTCATTTGTCTAGAGACGAGTCCGAGATACGGGAACCTTCACCGCCCTCTGCAACCGAATTGCCTGAACTTGGTGGTGGCGACACCGGCAATTCTCGTGTTACGCCAGCGGCTACCAACGAAACACCACCTGAAACCGAAGAAGAAGGGGATGAAACCAATGGCGATGTCGATGACGTCAGCATCCAGATTAATGAGGTATCATCTAGTTCGCCTACCGAAGGTCCACCAAGATCTCGAGGTCGTCGATTCAGAGGTGAAGCAAGGAGAGAAGCTCCTCCAGCTGCGCCAAATGACAGAGTTTTGCGTTCCCACCACGAAATCGAACCGCCGCACCGTCCTCGAACTCGTCTTACGACAACGCGCTCGCGGCTTCCACCCGAGCCAGCGCCTCTCGATCGCGTCGTCATTCTCACACGACGTGGACCTCCAACGACACCATCCGTGGCTCGTGCGGAGCGAACGCAACCAGCTGAAACCCGTCCACCACCGCGTCGCCCCGCACCGGACCCTCTGCCCGGAGAAGGCGGCGGTGGTGGAGATGAGGTTCGTCGAGCTACCCGCTCGCAGAATGCGACCGCAGCAGTCGCGGCGAGAGTTCCGCGCGAGACGAGAGGCGCGGGAAACTCGCTGCGCGCCCCGGGGCCGGTGCGGCGGGCCCCGGTGGCGCGGCGGGAGGCGGCGGCACGAGGCCGCTCCAAGGAGAACCTCGGCGTCGCTCGCCGCCGCGTGCGCGCTTGCGCCGCGCCCGCCTCGCCCTCGCCGCCTTCGCGCCCGCCGCCGCGCACTCGTCGCGCAGATAGCGCGTCCGGGGAGCCCGAGGTGCATTCCACCACCGGCGAGGCATGCGGAGTGGCCGCGGGGCCCGAGCGAGCTCTCCGTTCGCGTAACGAGGCGGTGGCGCCCCCACGTGCTGCCTGCAAGCGTGCCCGCGCCGAGGAGCTGCCGAGTGGCGGCAAGGCGGCGCGCCTGTCGGCGGAGCGGTGCGCGCGGGCGATCGGCAAACGCGCTTCGGGTCCGTGGGCGCCGGCGCTTGCGCTTCGGAATCGTTTGAGAAGGAGACTCGTTAAGTAGCATCCTATTTAGTATGTTCGGTGTTCGGTTATGGTTACCTGTGAGAGTGCGGGATTGCAACGGTGCCTTCAGTACTGCCAAAGTACTTTGACTTTTATAATATAAAATGTCGGGGCCGGCGGTCTCGATCGCCGGTTTCGAGATTCAGAGAGATCCAAAGATGACTGCGTCGTATACGGTTAGATTTCTGTTGTTATTTTTTTATTTTATTGCTAGACCCATTTCAGATTTAGTGCTACAGAGACATGAATTCGTCATTCTTTCGCTTTTACTGTTCATGGTTAATATACTTTTTTATTGTTTGTAGAGAGGGGTGAGATAAAACACGAATGTAAGTCAAGTGTGACTGTAATCAATAGTACAAAAAGTAAATTGCTTAGTTAACTAGTAAAATGAAAGTGTGGACCAGATGGACGAAATAAGCCCAAATAAATATTTATTATGTCTATATTTATAGCACCTGTGTTGCATTTAATTGTAAGCAATATGAAAATTTGATTTTCATAACGATCATGTCAAATCAGAGGCTACATAGAAACATTCAGCTTAATATTGTTATTGACAAGTGCATAAATTATCACAGAAATTATTATTATTGAATAAATTTATTAAGTAAAGTATAATTAATACTATTTAAAAATCATTGATATACCAAGAGTGCTTTCTCAAAAATATTATAAGTAAAATTAGTAATATAGAAAATATATATTGATATATGCAGAATATTTTTTGTACAGTTGACACCAAATCCAAATTGTAAATTATTCATAAAGATATTTTTTCTATGCAATTGTAATATTAAGAAACAGAAGTTATTCTTTTAAGAAAGGAATTATTTATGTACTTCCTAATAGAAGCTTTATTAAGTTTGGTAGTTCCGTACTGACTTTTACATGAATTGAAAATTACATTGAATTTAAGTTTCACTTTTAATTTTGTTTTCTTCACATATATTGACATCTGTCTTGTGTTTTGCTACAGTAATAGTAAGTCTTGGTGCTTTATATAACTCTTATAAATTTTTGAACATCTTTCTCTGTTATTTTATCTGTGACATTACCATCTTTATTCTAGATTTTATCAAATAATATATTGTGATCACGGAACCATTGATTTTATAATGAAGACCAAAAACGGTTTTGTGTACTGCAATCTTGTTGAGTAATTAATTTTAATATAAAGAAGAGCTGTTATTGAACATTGTATCATTATGTAGTAGCGAGAATGAATATATCTCGCTAAAACGATAGCATGAAGTCCAAGCCTGTACATACGAAATGTACCTATATAGGGAAGTAAATAATATGTAATATAATGTGCCTCATTTGTTACCGATTAAACGAGAAAAAACATAGGTAAAAGTGTTCTTTGATAAAATGAGATATTATGTATTTTTTATTGAGAATAAATTTTATGAAGTGTAATTAGCTGTAAAAGATGATATAATATAATTTGTTAAGATATGCATTAAGGTTTTTAGTAAATTACATATTTAACACTCAAAGAAGTATGGGAGTCAATTGTTCAAGACGAGTGTTGCACGAGGCAACCTATATTGGGGTATTGATTTTTTACTTTTATTAACAATTTATAAAATATGTTATATTGGGAAAGTTTTTTATTATAGCAAAATTAATATATATATTTTACTTAACATATCATACCCTTTGTGTAAATTTTAACACTGTGTTCAGTAACTAAAGTCTAATTGAAAAAAATTGTATTTGATATATCTAAGATTCCCATACATATAGTTAATGATTGATTGTGTTTGTTTCTTCAGCTAAAGATTTACACTTAATTGGATGTTAAGTTTATAGTTTTCAACAGAACGCTAGCATTTGTACTTGTTGAGGGTAAGTTGGCCTTGTTATGAGAAATTGTAAGTAGCCGGCTAACTAAGGAGATGGGTAAAGCTGAAACAAATTTATTATTATACATATTAATACCTATTGAAGTAAAGAATTATTGTAGACTTTATTTTTTGATTTAAATAAAGTTTGTATGAAATAATTGTTCTATTTTTTTGCTCTTCAATTCACTATGGTATTCGAACGCGGAAGCTGAGTTACGATACGCTCCCCTAGTACGGACATGAATGGGTTCTACCCCGCCCCGCTTTTATTTACATCTGTCTCTCGCGTTCGGCTCCCTATCGCCCTGCTATTTCAACTCGCTAGGTTATAGTTTGGGCGAGCGCTCTAGCGTCCTGTCGTTTCCCACCCGGCCGGCCGGTAGTCAGTTACGCCACGAACGTACCAACTGTCGCGTCTGTTTTACACTATGTGACTTAATTAACGCGTATTTGTAGCGTAAAGTGAATGTTATAGTTTGTGAAGTAAAATAAAGGTAACTTCGAGTTTTGTGACAAATGCACAAGTAAAATGGTTAATAGTGGTTATTTTGACATCAAAAAACGCGGGAAACTAGTTTTTTTTTTCATACGTGCGTTTAGTTATCGATCGACTCGCGCTACTGCATTGCACCGGTGCAAGATGATAATTTGTGGTGTTTTGTTTACGTCTTTTCAATGATTTTGTAACTATCGATATCGCGTTTTATAAATAATTAGAGGACAATCATTAATAAAAAATGGTTTTGGAAATAATAGTCAAAAACGTGTTATCAAAATTTAAATAATAGAACGACAGTCTTCCACTAGAACCCGGATCAAGAGACTATTTTAATTTTTATTATTACAATAAATGACGAGCACGCATTCTCTACTCCAACTGGATTTACCAGTTTTTTTCAGAATACAGCATATTCGGCAAATTATTACCCGTTCACTGTTTATGCCTATACCGATTATACTTTTTGATGTCGACATAGGGCAAACATATAATACTTTAATCAAATCAAAGTATTTAGAATATACTTTATTGCACAAAATAAGAATTGTTTTAAATATAATTTGCTATAGCTCCATACATATATTTAAACAATATCGTAAGACGAATATTTGTGGTACTTAATACGTAATTAGTCTTTGTGTGTTTTATTGTATAATTATCTAATAAAAATGTTTCTTTACAATGTTTTATGTCTGCATTAAGGAAGCCGGGACGTATTTAATAAGATTTAGGACGTGGAGACTAACTATAATAGATACAGAGTTACCTATACATGATGTGTGTTATGTAACACATGCTTCGTACTCTAATAAAAAAAAAATCTAGATTCTAGTCTTTATAATCTATTTTCTTAAAATTCTATAAAATATGCAAAGGTATTAGAATAATGATTACATTTGCATAATTAACTATTTTTCCGAATAGATCGATTAATATTTGATTTTTTAAGCTTAGTTGAAATGATAACTTTGGATGTAAGTAGGTATACATTTTTACTCCTCAAAATAACTTTGCTGTTTTATGTAGGTATAACCGAAATATTTTTATTTAAGACTTTTTTAATTTGTCGTATTATAGATGTAAATTTACATGTGTATAAATCATCATCATCATCAATTGGAATAATCAATACTGGTGCTATCTATATAGTAGCTATATAACATGTTCACGACTTAAATAAAACTAGAATGACGCAAAGGAAACCTTACACGGGATGTATTATTGTGGACAAAAGATTTACCTTATAATAGACGCAATTATTTAAAGAGCGAGCATGACATTTAGTTCATTTCAATAGTTTATATATTACATAATAAGAGCTGTGGATTCTATGCGCGGAATATAACTTTGTAAGACATTTGGGGTACCCTTTAACCAAATGTACCGATGATTCAGATCTTATCACGGTACCAACCGTTTAATTACCGTTACGATTAATTAACATGTTATGGTGTTTTTTCAATAATTTGTTTTTAATCTGTATCGGTCTATAATATTTTTAGACTTGTCTAAAAACGTTATTAATTCACGGGATTTAATAATTATAAGTAGGTTAATGTGATGAATTTGTCATTCGGATAACTTACATCTTTATTGAAGTAAGGAGATTTTTAAAGTAACTTTGTAATTCATTTTTATAAATATAGTTGTTTTTAGTCTTTTTTTTCCTGGAACACTAAGCAAAATAATATTGCACACTTATTTAGAACATAAAGATATTCTTATAGCTTGGCTTTGTTTTTATTAATATCAATTGCATACTCTTAATGTTCATAATAAATATAATTATTGTTCAACCTATGTTAGAAATGTCGTTTGACAAATCGAAAACAAATGTAGATTACTGTTCAAATTCTGATATGGATTATCCGTGAAATTTTCTTGTTATGAAATACGTAACCTTCGTGCCTTTGAAAATATCTG
The DNA here is from genome assembly GCF_905220365.1 of Vanessa cardui. Lineage (NCBI taxonomy): Eukaryota > Metazoa > Arthropoda > Insecta > Lepidoptera > Nymphalidae > Vanessa > Vanessa cardui. The sequence continues at coordinate 12,336,557 of NC_061132.1, read as the reverse complement.
CAACAGATAATAATCGACGATAACAGCTCTCTTCGAAGTAAGGTTTTTTTAGGTTTCTCTAGATATTGTCGGTATACTAAAATCATATATATCAAAAATAAATAAAATTGTAAAAGGAGTAGGGTGGGTACTGGGTATATATATACAGCCGTAATTAGTAAATCTTATTGCAAGCCCCCACCTCCATGCTTTATATAAATTTAAATAAAGATATACTTTAACAATCGGGTACTTTAAGAAAGTGTTTCTTCACAGTCGCTTGACATTGTCAATTATAACAATTGCAAACCGCGACATTCCGTGAAAGTTTTATTATGTAATAGCTTTTGTTTTTTCGATACGATTTTAGTCTGTTTATTTCTATTGTTTTTGTGATCACAGATCACGGTTTTTACGAAATATATTATTTAACTTAAAATTCTTGTAAAGTTATTGTAGTCTTTGATATTTAAAATTTAGGTACGAAGTAAGTATTGTAACAAAGATAAAAGCAGTTTCAATTTATAATTAACAGTATATGGTTAAATTGACCCGTTTGTTTTGGAATTAATGTGTATTTTATTCATATCAGATGTATGTAGATAAAAAATTACGTTCAACTTAAAATCAGTTTTTAGCGGCAGAGGCTTACTTTTATTCTTCCAAATATATTACTTGTATTTAGTCTATTATTCCGTTACTTTTACCCGACTTCGAAAAGAAGAGAACGGTTTAAAATGTTTGTGGCATATAATTTGGTGCAAAAACCTAAAGTACGATGTTTAATATAAAATCTATAAAGAAAATATTTTTTTCTAATTTTAACATTTTCGATAGGCAGTTTCAATTTACAAAGTACTATGTTCCTGCTGTGCTTGTCCTCTAGAACCTCTAAGAATTCTCATCGATTTTGACTGGTGAATAAGCTTTTCGTTATAAGTATGACGTCATCATCTGATAGACAATCTAGGTAGGTTTTTAAAGCCATTTTGTCTATGTAACTAATGAAAAGTTACTTCTTATATTACGATATATACAGATAGAAAATATCCTTCTATCTACCACCCACATATCAGTATATGCATAAAGAAATAAATGACAGCCCATTGGCAATTAAATATGTATAGTGCTTCTCAATACATCAATCTGAGAATACGTAGCTGTGAGACAGGGTGGCTCTTACGTCTTTTTGCTTTAATGATAAAAATTAAATTAATATTTTGCGATATTTAATCTGTTTTAGAAAAAAATAGTTTAAGTGAAGTGATAATCATCCAAAGGTTTTAACTGTTTACTGTGATATTTTAAGTGATTAAAACTATTTGTGAACTGACTTTAATTTGATATATTCAAGACAAGCGGATGGAATATTTTAAAAATGGGTAAGTTTAATTTAATTTTTCCTGACATCATGATTTCTAAAAAAATACGGATTTTCTTACGAATTATCTTGTAATTAATTTGTACCACAAAATCTGATATTTAAACTAGGATAAGTTTTTCCTGTTGTGTTTTTTCATACGATATTTGTTTTGGTTAAAGATTCCAAAGCTATTATCAACTAGGCCTATTAAAAGGTACATGTCAAACTACATTGATGTATAAGGCATATTACTCCGTACAATATTAATATATTTGTTTGGTTTGATGATAACACTATTATAATAATTAGCATGAAAGTAACATTGCCTGTCTTTTTGTTACTTCATCCCGATTATACTACAGAACAGAAAGGATTTAAATTTGAAATAGTGCCCTTGGACCCAATTAATGTTAAGGACATATAATTCACATAAAAGCTTAGTTAAGCTAGCTAAGTTACACTTAGGTTACAGCTAGTTAATTATTATTTATAAGTTGACGATATAGGCGTATAGCGAGTTATTTCATATAAAAATACAGTCGGTTTTGAATCTCTTGTACAATGATGTTGTAATAAACAAATATGTTATTAATGCGCAAAAAGTGAAGACTAGAAAACGTCCCAATTGGGACGTTTGCCTTTAAGTCGTTTTACGTAGTAATACATAATAATACATCATAATTACGTAGTAATACGTGTTGCGTAATTAAAACATCTAGTTATCCCTTTTACTTATTGTTTTTATCAAGCTATCCTTTTTACTTTTAACGAAATGTTAAAATAAATTAAAATAAACGGTCCCCGGCGCGGCACACTTTTTTCTGTTGTTTAATACGGATATGACATATCTGTTTATTAGAATATCATTGCTCTTGTACAATATTGTTTTAAGCACGTTTAGTTTCCGCGCCAAAGCTCTCCTGATAAGTCGGATTTCCCTCTTGTCATATGAGAGATGGAGCCACGGATGCACGTGTGAGTGTACTGTACTATCTGTGAGGCAGGGCTGGGTTTATAAAAGGGTAGCTTAGTGCACAGCGACAAAACAGGATAAGAAAAAAATAATATCGTATTATCGTATTATAGAATAAAAATTATGTAAAATCTTTCAATTTAAAATCGAATCCGGCTCTGGCTATAATCATATGATCCTAATTTATATTATAAATTCTAAAGTAATGAGTTTGTTCATTATGATAATTTGCATATACGCTATCAGATACACATAAAGGAAAAGTTCCTTGTACTTACCGAACCCGTCACATGCGGACGAGGCCACGGGCTACTAGAATAGAATATAATGTAAAATTGTTAAAAAAATAAATTTTATAACTATTAGTAGAATTGTCTAAAACCCATTGTATCTGATTTTAGTAGAGACTATGGTGGAGTAGACTCTATAATAATTTATTTATTTATTTTAAAAGTTACACGATGTTGTTACTAAACACTTCAAATTAATATTTGATGTAGGTAACATTCGAAGTGATACATCTTTAAAGATGTAAACAACATTGATAATCCGTTTATAATGTACATTAATAGAAATAGGTTAAGAACTCAATAGTCATAATTATATAAAATAACATCCTAGATGCCATATGACGTGTTTGGCAAGCGTATCAGCGGGATATATAAAATTTCTTTCAATTTCAGCATCTATGGCTTAAGATTTATTATCACACTAGAAGTCGCTCGTTTAAGGGTGTTAGTTGACATGTGCAAGGCAAAAAAAGTAGCCAATCACCTTTCTTGGAATTCAAGTTTGCTTCATACCATATTTCATCAAATTTGGTTCAGCGGTTTGGTCGTGAAAGAGCGCTGACAGACATAGTTACTTTCACATATATAATATTAATATATAGGTACATGAATAATTTGTTCAATACAGAGGGCTCAGACTAGTTCTCATGGTCGGCGTAAGGAATCGTTCATATTCATATACCAACAGTGTTTATGCCATGGTGATCACTTAAAATCACGTGGCCCATTAAACCGTCTGGCTTTCAGCTATGAATAAAAACAAAACTGCGTTCAATATTAGGGGAAGATGAGTGAATAATTTATTTGTTTTATAATTTAGTCTAATAGCTTTTGAACTATGTCGTTTGAGAATATTTTGTTTAATATATTGTAGAACATTTATGGAGGAATGAAGAAAATATTGTGAGGGTCTTGAGTGATGATGGATATAGAGGAAGGGGACGACCGATGAAACGATGGATGGATTGTGTGGATATGATATGGCTGGAAAGAATGATTCTTGTAAGATGACGTCAGATAGGGAAGTATGGAAGAAGACATGCTGTTCCGACTCCAAGTCAATTGGGATAAGGGCAGGAGGATGATGATCTTGTAAAGAATTTGTTTTTCTCTTTTGAATATGAACTAAGATAGATAGGTATTTAGATATTCAGATTACGCATTATGAATTGTCAGCTTCGGCATAAGTACATATTATGTTTGCATATAAAATTTGAGTACGCACGTATAGTACGACACAACTTAGATGTCGCATCGGCAAAATTCGTAAAACCGATCACATCCGAATTGAATACGTTATCCCAAATTATCAATGTTTATTTCTCACGCGAATATGATCTTTGCAAAAACATAATAACTTGTAATATCATATGACCTAATATATTCGTCAATTTGACGCGTCGATTTACAAGCACTTGTTTTCTCTGACGCGTGATTCTATAGCGACGAATAGCGTCGAATGGCGCGATAGGGAGCTATTTCTATTGGTTGTGTAAATCGGCAGTAATCGGTTTTAATTTCATTCCATTGCATTTTCCGATGCTACATCTAATTTGTGTCCTACTATACTCAAATCACTAAAATACATAATTATGTTAATCCTAAGTTCTGTCACAGAAAAAATTCTACGTTTCCTTTGTATGTAGGTTTCGCCACGTACAATTTTATATTTAACAGATAAATAATTTATTAACGAATATTTTGTTTCTAATAAACTACTCAATTTGACTCTTTAGTCCACTGGGCTGTAACGAGCTTAATTATAGGATAATTTATGAATGGTTTATTTATTATTATGATTGAATTACATTGCTAACCGGTGTAGCCCACGTGAGTGACCCGAATGCGCCGACGCACGCGCGTGCGCATAGCACCTTGTCAGGGATCCGGTACATGCAATTATCAACAAGATCGATTGATATTTTATTGATGAGTCGATTTAGCAATTACTGTACATTATGTCACTAAAATTGATGAATGTTAAAATGGACTGCAATTACTGTCTGCGTTTTAAGGTATTTATACGCGCGATACGACTTAGAAATCTTAAATAAAACAGCCTCATCTCTTAAAGGCCGGCAACGCACTTGCAAGCTCTCCGGTGTTGCAGATATCCATGGGCAGTGGTACTGACTTTCCGTGTGGTGCTCGTTTACTGTCTACTTCATAAAAAAGCGGCCAGTTGCGAGTCAGATTCGCCTACGAAGGGTTCCGTAGCAGCGAGTAACATAATAAAAAAGTTCTTGTGTTTAAAAATAGTCTATTTTAGGAATTAAAGGTAAATTATAATTAACTACTTACTAGATTTCGTTCTAACCAATTTTCGGTAAAGGTTTGCGTGGTAACATACATCTTTTTTTTTTGTCGGACCGAAAGACAGCCATGTCGAATTCATAAGGGTTCCGTATTTTGCCATTTCACTAAGGATCTCTAAAAAGAATGTCATCCATTATAATGTCTGTGTATAATTTTCTGCACACCTGTGACGAAAACAACTTTGTATATTATAATAAATCACAGCTTACATACCTTATATACTTTTAATTATGGTTGATTGATCTATTAACTGACTCGTTGGTCTCGTGGCTAGCTTATAAGGCTGTGTAACACGAGGTCGTGTATTAAATATAATTGAGGATGAAGTTACTGGGATTTGCTGCAAAGAAACGCTCAGTTTTATGCAGCGGTAGGACTCTGTGAAAGCTTGTCGTAGGTGTGACCCATTCATCACAACAACCGTCAAATAAGCAATCCTTCCTATTGTTGTGTTCCGGTTTGAAGGGCGAGTGAGCAAGTGTTAATACAGGCACAAGGAATATAACATATCAGAAGTCTAGGTTGGTGGCACTTTGACCTTGTAAGGGTTGGTTAGTATACATGATAGATCAGGATAGTAATGATAGCTGATGATTGAGTTGAAACAGAGTATTATATATTACCGTTAAGTAATAACAGAGTATTATTGTCACTAATTTTCAGTCATATTCATACGGTCAATATACACCCACGTTTGAAAACGTATCTCTCCGTGCTCAAGTAGTGTGCACAACGGTTTTCAATCACGGTTTCAATTCAATTTCAATTCAACGGGTCCGCCAATCCGGAATGGATTCGAGTCCCGGTCGTGTTGATGTAGAAAAAATTGTTTAGTTTTCTGTTGTCTTGGGTCTGGGTGTTTGTGGTACCGTCGTTACTTCTGATTTTCCACTAACACAAGTGCTTTAGCCACTTACATTGGGATCAGAGTAATGTGTGTGACGTTGTCTAATATTTAAAAAAAAAGTTTATCATCATAAAAGTATGAACAACTACAAGATTTAAACTTATTTGTAGATTTTACTATGATTACATTACATTTCTCAGTTATTGCTATTTTTTACCAATAAAACACATATTATGTATTTAGACGCAATTGCCCAAGGTTAACCAGGTACCGTATGGCATAATATTGTAATCAGGACACATTTTGCATTCGTGCAAGATGTTTTCCGTCGCCCACGTCCGTTCAAAGCTTAAATGTATGGAAACAACACAATATCGTAAGAATTTAACCTTATAAATTAATTCCATTTTAATTTGATTAAGCTGATTGTAGAAATCTTTTAATAATCCATTCTTAAATGCTATAGTTTTGCAGATTTTCATGGACATTGGTAGTGCCTTTCCGTAAAAAATGACAAAATTGGGTCCTTCTATATATTTTTTTTTCATGGTATAGGTTGGCGGACGAACACATGGGCCACCTGATGGTAAATGGTCACCATCACCCATAGACAATGACGCTGTAAGAAATATTAACTATTCCTTACATCGTCAATGTGCTACCAATCTTGGGAACTAAGATGTTATGTCCCTTGTGCCTGTAGTTACTCCGGTTCACTCACCCTTCAAACCGGAACACAACAGTACTGAGTACTGTTATTTGGCGGTAGAATATACTGATGAGTGGATGGTACCTACCCAGACGGGCTTGCACAAAGCCCTACCACCAAGTAAAGTCCTTCTACATGAATATACAAATATAATATACACCAATATTAATTATTAATGTGGCAGTAACTCCATCTGTCACATTGAGGGCTAAATCAATGTTATGACGCAAGTTTACTTCAAGAAAAGACTTTTTTAATGCCAATCCTTAAAACGCGAAGGAAGTAGCGCAGGACAACTGATCAAACAGATTTCGATTTGAGAGATTCTGTAAAAAGTGTTGTCATCAAAGCCCATAATCTTTTATGTGTTTATAATATAGTAACACAGAATTAAATAAACAGAGGATGTTGATTAAAAGCAATTAAATGACACGAGAATTTTGTATGTACCTACACAACTTAACTGTAGCATCGGCCAAAATCGTAAAACCGATCCTATCTGAATAGTGTATATGCTCTTTACATTAACGTAATAGCTTGTAATATCATATGACCTAATATATTCGTCGATTTACATGCAGTTGCTTTCTTAGGTTGAACTGAAGCGAGAATCTATAGCGACGAACAGCGTCGAATGGCGCCATATCGAGCTATTTCTATTCTGTTGTGTAAATCGGCAGTAATCGGTTTTATTGAATTTACCGATGCTACATCTAAGTTGTGTCGTACTGTAAGTATATTACGTGGTAGCCGTAATTACATTTTGTACTTAATTATATTATTGTGCTGGTTTAAATATATAACAAGTCAACAAAGAAAGGCTTCCGGCGAAACTACGCTTTTAGTAAAAAAAATTAAGGAATTTTGATTGAAAAAGATTCACATTTGCCGCCAAGTGTTGAAACCCTTTTTAAATGATTTTTTTGTGATTATGAAATGTCGATAAGTTCATTTAGAATTGTAGTTTGTCGACTACAATTTACTTTCAATTTGTTTACGTTTTTTTTGTTACACAGCCTTAGTACTGCTCTCTAACCGGCCAGTAGCTTTTTTCGCTAGGTAATAGGTAACGTTAATTCTTTGTAATTTAATAAATTGCTATCAAGAACCCCTTTTTTTCTGCACATCTACGGATCTTAAAAAGGATTATGTAACCGATTTTTTATGTGTAGCTATCATCCCATAATCAGTGTCGAAAAAATTTATATCTAAAAAATTGGAATAGCAAGATGGTTTAAGCTTCAGATGTAAGATATGACCATATATCATAAATACTAATATATAATAGATAAATTATATGTGAAGTTTTAAAGATCGTCATTTAGTCATAGATTGTAACCTATAAAATGAAGACAGTTTTCATATCTCAACCAGTGACGTAGCTATCGTAGGGCCAGGAGCTGCAGTGCACCAGGTCCCCGGAGTTCAGGGGTAGTGTTGCCCAAATGCAAGACCAAGACGAGACTTAGCCAGTCTTGGTCTTGGTCTCGCGCCAATACACCTGGTCTTGGTCTTGGTATTGGTCTTGCGCTCCCAGTCTTGGTCTTGGTCTTGGTCTTGCAGCAAGAGTCTTGCAAGTCTTGCAATTACCTATTAGTCTATTACTATTTATTAAAGTTTATTTTAAATCTTAGAAAAACGTATTAGAATTGGAACATTGTGAGCTTGATATGTTAATTCATATAATATAGTAAAGATCAAGCAGATTAATAAATTACTGAAGATTTGATAAGAAATTTGAAAAATCAACTGACCTATATGTCGTTTTTCATGGAAGTAACTGTTTCTTTATAATAATATTTTATAATTAAGATACAGTTACTTCCACATTCCAATTTGTTTTTTACATGTCTTAGCAAATAAGCTTACATTTGCTAAAATTTGTAATAAACAAATTAACTTGACTGTATTTTAAAGAACAATATCTGTCTAGAAAGATTGAGCCCTCAACTTATATGAAATTTAATCAAAGAATTTTACGATCTATCATTTATTTCAATAAAAAATAAAATACAACACAAATCAAACATAACAGTACACAACAGATTTATCATTAGGTTATGTTACTTTATTTCAATTTTCTTGTTCAGAGTCGAGACGTGAATAAAATATATGAAAAGAATTAGTGCCAATCACTATTCTTCACATATAAGTGAATGTTTTGGCGTACATCTATACTAATATTATAAAGCTGAAGAGTTTGTTTGTATGTTTGATGACAGAAGTTTTAAAATAAATAAATCCTGAACGTAACTATACCTCCAAAGTTACTATTCCTCGTGGACGAAGTCGCGGGCACTGCTAGTAAATACTTACTCTCATCATCTCTCTCAGAGATATTCGGGCTGGTAAGCAATACAAAACTCTTATTGCAGGCTTTTTGTTTTATTAGTAGGTAAGTATCTACGCTTTTTATATTATTTTATTAGTATTGTAGGATTGTTTTACACGTTTCAGGTATATTTAAAAGTGGCTACAATATTTATCAAACGGGTGATATTTGAACACTTTTTTGCTATTTTGTCTTGTAAAAACTTAAGAAATATAATGACTGAATGTACAAAAATAGTAAACCTTAGTAATTAGTTTAAAACCATATAATCAATATTATAATATATACTTACTAGAATAAATTATTATGACATGTACTACCTATTCTTACCATTTTATCGTAATCATAATACTACTTGCGTGATCATTATAATGTATTCATTTTCATTCTAAGCTCTCTGAAACTTATTTATTCTTTGGAACACCTGTAGGTACTCTTAAAATTCGAAATTATTTTGCATGTATATATACCTACGCCCTGTGGCGGGCATAAAATAGTTGTTATGTTGTGATTTCGGCGCGGCGGCAACGATTGTTGTATATGATTTCAAAAGAAGCGCCGGCGCGTGTATCATAGCCATGTACTTCCGAAAAACGGCAAATTTCTTTGAGAAGTAAGTACAAAACCTTTGATGCCGCATTATCAAAATTCTGATGATTAAAACATAACTATGCATGCACTCAGTTCGATTTTAATGGATATTTTTTTATTCGCTATGTAGGTATGTTTATGGTATTAGTCGTAATGCGCATAGGTCCAGTTTTTCATATTCTTTAATACAGTTTTTTGCGTCTCATAGAATTACTAAGCGTACCTATACACCGAAATGTTACAACTAACTACTCCGTGAAATAGCGCTAAGTCCTAGCTGCAAGACGCAAGAGTCTTGCAGGCTATGTCTTGTTCTTGCTCAAGTCTTGCACGGTCAGTCTTGGTCTTGGTCTTGCTAAAAAATACGCGGTCTTGTTCTTGGTCTTGGTCTTGCAAAAACGCAAGAACAAGACCAAGACTGCAAGACCAAGACTGTATTTGGGCAACACTATTCAGGGGGCCCTCTCAACTAAACCTTAAGCGTCTGTAGCTAGAAAATCATGACTCTGTGCACAAGATTTCTTATTTAGTACCTATCTATAATTTTAAAGAGTAATTATTAGTTAAAGAGGGATTGGGAAAGAGGGAGTGAGGGCCCGATTCTTTTTCTATACATCGGGGCCCTTCCTCACTTAGGCCACTGATGTCAACCCAACTCTCAAGTGGAATTTAGCATATTTTGCATGTTAAAATTGTTCGAGGTTTAGAAAAGGTAGCATACATCAATCATCATTTGACTATTCCCCCCCACAAGCGGGCGAATTCACAGGTGGAATTAGTAGGTATCAATAAAATTATCAATCTTTGCACTGACACATTAAATTAGCGTCGTTTGTCCTTGAACTTTTTTATATTAAATCGATATCACACACCGCCCACGCTGCTTTTGGTGACAAATGAATGAAATAAGTTGCTATAATTAGATGTTCATATTTCTTATTAAAAACAGTAGCGGTAAACAAAAAATCACTCGTGTTCTACTGATATTGTTCGCTATTTTGTGTTTGCAATTATTCTTCTTATTTCAAACTTTATCAAAAAAAAACATTTTTCACGAAATAAAAAAAAATTTACTTTCATTTTTATGTTAATAAATAATTTATTCTTAATAAAAAATAAAACTTATTAACAGAATTATCCTAACTTAGATAATAATAACATACAGACCTAAATAATTGTAAATAAATGACCTAAGTAAATGTTGAGCACGGCAGCTTCGAACTATCGAATTTACAGTCCCGATTTTTTCACCAAAGAGTACCTTGTAATCCGACGAATTACATACCCAATGATAAGATTATTTATGTAATACTCTGAACTAACAATATAACTCCGCCATCACATATAGTCAAATTTAATCTAAGTAATCAGAATAAAAAAAACGCGTCATGCACGGTGGATATTCGGATATGATTCGGGAAAATTCAAGAGCGTACCCATTCTTGAAAGGCTGGTAACCCACTTGCAAACCCCTCGGTGTTGCCGATGGTAATCACTTTCCATTGGGTGAGAATATGTATGTATAGTATACAGATTAGATGTAGCATCGAAAAATGCAATGGAATGAAAATTAAATCGATTACTGCCGATTTACACAACCAATAGCTCGCTATCGCGTCACTCGACGCTATTCACGCGTCAGAGAAAGCAAGTGCATGTAAATCGACGCGTCAAATTTACGAATATATTAGGTCATATGATATTACAAGTTATTACGTTTGTGCAAAGATCATATGAGAGCATGAGAAATAAATATTGATAATTTGGGATAGCGTACTCAATTCGGATGCGACATCTAAGTTGTGTCGTACTTATATGTAGGTATGTTGGCGTCAGTGAATCTCTTCATTTTGATAGGGCTTGCAGAGTAGATGGTACGGTAGACCTCACTAATGGCGTATGCGACATCCAGGGGGTTTCGGTGCACACAGGATAACTCACGGGTGATGTTTGTCAGGCTTGGTCGGCAGTACCTCATTTCGAACAGACTTTTTCTGACGATATAAGGCAACTGGTTGATATCTTCGATAAGGACCACCTCACTAGCTCCAGACAGCTGTACCGCTATTACTATGGCTCCTGCTCGTTTGCCATTTATAACATTGAAAAAATGCACAATAGTCGTGGCGCGTACAAGTTGTAACCTGCCGACATCGCTCGGGTGCAATCTATTAGTACTGAATATAATATGATATCAATATAATCTGTGTCCCATAAGAGTCAGGAATAACAAAGCCTTCGAGGAGTGTTTTTATAAATTCGATAATTACTTATTGTAATACCTAGAATCACTACATAGTATAAAACAAAGTCGCTTTCTCTGTCCCTATGTCCCTTTGTATGCTTAAAACTTTAAAACTACGAAATAGATTTTGATGCGGTTTTTTTTCAACAGATAGAGTGATTCGAGAGGAAGGTTTTTGTATATAATACATGAGCAATATACTAAAGAAACACTGATAATTTTAGGAGTATCTAATGTGATATCGTAATTAAACAAATTCTGTAGGATATTTAGTATCAGTATTGTACACGTGCGAAGCCGCGGCGGGTCGCTAGTTATATAATGAATGCAAACTTTTACCTGTATTATTTTATAGATTTCACCTTAAAGTGTAAATAAAAATGGCAATTATTAGCTATAATAAAAAATTACAACCGATAAAACTGTCCAAATAGATACGTAACGCACCACGATCAGTACCTCCGAACATAAAGTCTAGACTTACGTTATGTAATGTTATTTAACGGTAAAGAAGAAAGTCCTAACAGTTATTACGTAATCATTGACTTTTTAAACGTATGATGTTGCATTTTGTAGTTCATTAAAATTGTCTATTACGCCCTTGTCTATTATTATTTTAATTCGATTGAAAGTCATGGTTACTCTCAATTTTGTCTTACAAATGAAATGTTGTTTAATTTTTATGTTTCTGGGGGAGTAGTCCCCAAAGTGACAACAATAGATTATTCAAGATCTTCTAATTAGTATTTCTTCATTCAAATTTTAATTTGTTTATTAATCTTTGGTTGGAATTGTGTTCTTTTTATGGCACTTTTGTGAGTTGCCATATTGAAAAAAACTATGTTAAAAGTATATTTAAATTATAGAGTAAAGTAGACAAAAATACACCTAACCACTATCTCCCAGAGGTAGATATTTTGTTTCTGTTTTATTAATGCAAACTGTTAAAAGAGTATTTATATAAATGAATAAATGCATGTTATCAACTTGTCAACGAATAAAACCTTCCCACGCTTATTATTAATTCAATAACACGTGAGATAAGTTATATAGTAATGAGTTCAATGATTTTAACAAGTATTTTTCTTATCTGTGCTTAATAAGGCGATTAAAAAAAAGTAATTTTACTTTGGAACTTCATTCGAAATTCGAAATACCAAATTTTTTCCTCGAAAATTTAATAAAACTGCTCTTACGAATATTAAATAATATTTTTATTATTATGCATGTCGTGCAATTTACTGATAGCCTTCGTGCTTTTATTAAAACAATTTAAAAAGTAACAATTAATTTAGTTAGATATAATATAAGGTAAATTGAGACGCTACTTTTAAAATTATAAATGTTTGTTTCTTGAAATGAACTAATTATGGTATTCAAATTAAAAAGTTTTAAGCGCCGAAAAAAAAAACAAATGAAATTTTTCAAAGGCGAGTTTGATTTGATGAAACATATTTGTGATATTTTTTATTATTTTTTTTTTATACGTAGCACAGATAATAAAGATTGAAAAGAATACGGGATCTGTATTCGTGTTAGGGTCGCCAGCCAGTACTGCCAGTTTCTCAAGGCAATTTGCAGTAATGAATGGAGTAGCACAGAGGTGCCAAGGTGGCTGTGGGCGGATGTTGTAACTCATATTGTTATCCTTTCAGCTTGCAGATTGCGCAAAATTGTACATTAATACCGACACAGATAAAGACAATATTTTCAAATAATTGTAATAACCTACAACTTGTCGTAGGTACTTTATTTCTATTGCTTTAGGTAAACATTAGTTGCAAATAGTTCTATCTCAATCTTTCGTTATTCCTGGAGTTAATCCGTATCTTACTACATATAGTAGTAAAAAACAATATAGTTTTATTAGCGACCCGAAACCAGCTTCGCACGCAGAGTCGGATTTAAAGGTCTGGAGGCCCCCGGGCCACAAAGCAGTGGGGCCCCTAGACAAACAGAAGCGTGAACAACCTAATAATTATATTATCATGAATTAATTACTTTTTTATTTCAATCAGTAAGCTATGATTTATAACTTGTATAGTTAAATTTAAAATATTAAATAATAACATTATTATAATTCGACTATATCTCGGTATTTGTTAAGTCGCTGACAACTGTGGCCCCCACTAAATACGGCCCTGATCGACGGACACTAAACGTACTACAGAATTTGTTTATTTACGACATCACAATACATGTAATCATGTTCATGTATTATATACAAAAACCTTCCTCTCGAATCACTCTATCTATCAAAAAAAAACCGCATCAAAATCCGTTGCGTAGTTTTAAAGATTTAAGCATACAAAGGTACATAGGGCCAGAGAAAGTGACTTTGTTTTATACTATGTAGTGATTATGTAGTATTTTATTAAAATACAGATAACAGATAAACTTTGATTTATTTAATATCTGTATAATATTTGATTTCAAGTAATTTCGACCGTTACTACAATAATCCGCTGTGTAATAAAAAGTGATCGCGTTACATTATCACGCAGAGTAAAAATATATCTATGTAAGATAAAACAAAGTCACTTCCCGCTGTCTGTTCGCTTACATATTTTAGACTACGGGACGGATTTTAATGTGGTTTTCACCAATACATACACTATAATTCATCTCATGCTCGGCGGTGAAGGACCACATCGTGAGGAAACCTGCATGTGTCTAATTTCATCGAAATTCTGCCAGAAGTGCATTCCACCAACCCGCATTGGAACAGCGTGGTGGAATATGTTCCAAACCATAATGGGGGAAGAGGCCTTAGCCCAGCAGTGGGAAATTTACAGGCCTTTACTTTACTTTACTTGCTTTTTTTTCACCAATAGAGTAAATCAAGAAGAAGAGTTATATGTATAATATGTGTATGTTATATTAGAGAAAAATCGAGTTTTTTATATTTGTTTTTCAATGTTTAGTAAAAGTTGTATATAGGCATTAGTTGATATCCGGGCACTGGGAGTTAGTAATCATTTATATTACAATACTAGCTATGCCCGCGCTTTGTGCGCGTTTGAATTAAAAAAATAAAATATATAATTCCAAAATAAAAGTAGCCTTATCATATCCGCTATCTATAATATAGGCCTTGAAAATCCCGTCGAAATCAGTCCAGCCGTTCCAGACATGTACCGTGTAAACATACATATGCATTTAGTATATAAAAAGCGGAAATTTAATATTACAAACAGACAATCCAATTTTATTATATGTATAGAAGTATATACATTAGTCATTTGAAATTCTCAAACATAGGTAAATTAATATTTCTTATATTCTGTTTTTCATTACATTGTACCCAAAAATAACATCAGTATAAATACATACCCTTTTATGTAATGAAATATAGTATACGAATGGATTTGTGCGTGGGTTACTTTATATTATGGATACAGATTATAAATAAAATGTCATTTGCAGGATATGAGGTCAATATGATTATAAATTAAACGTTTTACACAACAGAATGTGTTTACGTCACTAAAAGGAAATTAGTCTTTAATGCCAAACTAAAAAACGACAATGATTAGTGAACGAAACCTCGAAACGCAAGGTGAGGAAAAAGGGAAATAATACTTCCTGTAAAAGTCAATAATCCATTTATTTGTTTGTCCTTGATCGTTAAATATACGATGGTAAATAAAATCGGTTGAGTTAAAAAAATATATGCAACTTTCTTTACTAAATTATTATCGTTTACGTCAATAATGTTTTAGTAAACAGATATGTTATTAACGCGCAAAAAGTGAAGACTAGAAAACGTCCCAATTGGGACGTTTGCCTTTAGTCGTTTTACGTAGTAATACGTTATAGTACATCATAATTACGTAGTAATAAATTTTGCGTAATTAAAACATCTAGATATCCCTTTTACTTATTGTTTTTATCAAGCTATCCTCTTTACTTGTAACGAAATGTGAAATAAACGGTCCCCGGCACGGCACATTTTTTTCTGTTGTTTAGTATGGATTTAACATATCTGTTTATTAGAATATCATTGGTTTACGTACCTACAGTTTTGTGTTAAGATTATTAAATGTAAAGTAATAACAAAATGAATTAATTACTAAGATTTTACGATTTTACGTTTCAAATCATTATGGAAGTTGGTATACACGTTAGGGTTACAGAATCGGACATAGGAACCTAACACCTACCCACACGGATGAGCGGAAACTAGTCAAATATTATGTAAAATATTATCAATACTAGTGTTATCAATGAGTAAGTAAATTTGTCTAAGTGTGTAATATGTACCTACACTTAATAACGCATCTTAACCGATGATTGCGGATTCAAACCCAGGCAAACACAACTATATATATATGTGCTTAATTTGTGTTTCTAATTAATCTCGTGCTCGGCGGTGAAGGAAAACATTGTGAGGAAAACTGCATGTGTTTTAATTTCATCGCAATTCTGCTACATGTGCATTCCACCAACTCGCTTTGGAACAGCATGGTGGAATATGTTCCAAACCCTCTCCTGCAAGAGGAGGCATTATTCCAGCAGTGAGAAATTTACAGGCTGTTACTTTTACTACTTTTACACTTTATAATATATTATTAATATAATTGTTTTTGTTTGTATTACAAATGCTAAAGTAACATGACAATATCATAGTAATATGGCGAAAACACTTAACCGAATTTGATAAAATCTATACATATTATATATATTAATATTACAAATGTCATAGTAACTTTGTCTGTCTGTCGCTTTTTCACTACCAAACCACTGAACCGAATTGGTACCGATTGGTACCAATGAAATTTGGTGTTAAGCAACACCAAGGAAGGACATAGGCTACATTTGTGCTTAACACATGACAACTAAATCTCTAAAACTCGAGTGAAGCCGCGAGCGACAACTGGTTTACCATAAAATGGTTTACCATAAAATGGTTTACCATAAAATGGTTTACCATAAAATGGTTTACCATAAAATGGTTTACCATAAAATAATAAATAGTTAATAAAAGTAAGAAATTGTAAGCTAACATGATGACGATTAAGTATTAACTCATGTATTAGGTATATTAAATAGGAAGTACGATGGGATAACATTTGTTATTTTCATAGCAATTATATAACAAGTCTGGCTCAAATGTTATTAGTTTGTAAATTCAAACACGGTTACAAAATACTTAGTACGAAATTTATTCGCGAAATTATATGCTTATCACACCCACTTCACCGGCTACGTTGACGCAAGATTCGTTTCCCGCCAGTGAGCAGTGACAGCATGAGCGCGCGAAACGCATGCGACAGACTAAAAAATATTATATTACGGGATTAAAAAAAAAAAAAAACAAATTGCGTTCGCATTACGTAGACATTTTTATCATCAAATCTCAAGTGTCTCTGCGATAAGAACAGGCGCAGTGTACATTTTACTAGTGTTTAGTACATCGAATTCCAGTGCGGTGCGTGTGATTTAATGAGCCATTAGTGTAACAGTTCTAATATTCGTTTATGTGATATATGATTAGTGGAATACAATTGAACGATTTACTGCTTTAATTTAAAAAAGGTTGGTGTTCTTATTGTTTTTCTTAACATACTTTCATTAGTTCAGAATATGTTAAATAATCTAAATATGGAGGTGTTTATTTGGAGGAATTCTAAGTTTAAATCCTCTTTAATTTATCGTATTAATTACCTATTTAAGGAAAACGACGCTTCTTTGCGAATATTTAATTTAATACGTTAGTGCTATATTGAAAGTTTAGATGTACGGTGACTTTCAAGCCTAGTTAGCTATATTCTATCTCCAAAGAGGTCGTGATAGCTGACTTAATCGCCAACAGAATGTATAATTTTTAGATTACTAGGCATCATGTAAGAACTCACTGTTTTCGTTCCAAGTTGAGTAGAACAATATATAGGTGAAAACGTTTACTCTTTAAAAATATCACCACTAAAATCGCTTGTACATACATTTTCTTAAATTTTTTTTTTTTATAGTTATCTTTGAACACAGACGTTGATTTTTTATAATAGGTGATGTGTGTACGGAATACGAGAGGAATATATAATACTAGTTATTTTGCTCGTTTTTTCGGGGCTTTTGTCATGTGTTAAAAGTGTTTGGTCGTAAAAGAGCGTCAGACAGATAGACAGATAACTTACTTTCACATTTATAATATTTTTTAAAGTATAGATTAATAAAAAACTTTATCCAATTGCAATGAAATTTATATATTTTAATCCTTATTATGATTAAACTAATTCGTTATGGATTTGCGGAAGGAGAAAATATATATGTATACTTAATTTGTCATTGCGTTTCGTTTATATATATGAAAGTATTTATATCTTTTGGTGCATTCAAAATCAAAATAAACTTTATTCAAGTGGGCTTTTACAAGCACTTTTGAATCGTCATTTTACAATTAAGTGAAGCTACTACCGGTTCGGAAAGGAGATTCTACCGAGAAGAACCGGCAAGAAACTCAGTAGTTACTATTTTTCAACATTTAAAAAATACAATCATATTACATACAATTATATATGTATGTAATGTATCCTGTATGGAAGTCAACAGGTATTAATTAAAAAACATAAGAAAGAAAGAAACAAAGATTTGATTAAATGATGGAGAGTGACTACAACGTGCTATTTATCAAAATTGGCAAATTTCTTAGCGCTTCCATTTTCTAAGAGAAAGGTCACACATAAATTTAACGTCAGTGTTTTATAGCTTAGTCAACAAAACTTACCTTTCATATATTTGTATAGATTAACATAATATGGAAAGCAAATTTGTATATAAACCCCTGTAAACCTATTCCAATTAAAGTAGGAAAGACAAACTTTTTAGCTTATTGGAATGGCGGTAGGAAAAAAGTTAAAGAAACCTTATATTTATGTATTTTATGTGATTTGCTAATAACTCGGCTATTATTGTGCGCTACTAAGAGTTTATGATTAATACAGATCCGTTTATAGTACAACACAATTGCATCTAAACTTATTTCCTCTTTAATTTTACTTCCAAAATTCCGATAACAGTTTCGACGGCATTCAAAACGCCATTTTTGCAAAGTCCATAATGAATATCATAGATGAACAATCAATCTATCGACCAATGATATCGCGTCACATTGCTTTCATATGTTATGTATATTTGGCTTTTTCCTGTCATGGTTGGAATAGAGTACAGATTCATATATTTCATGCGATTTGCTAATAACTTAGCTATGTTGTGCACTCAGAGATTAATATATATGTATTTATAATACCATACAGTGGATGACTATTCATATCATCATCACATAAATTTTACTTCCAAAATTTCATATAGTTATGCATCTAATATGTATATACAGTACAACCTGGTTTAAAATGAAATATCGATAAAATGTTTGTTAGTAATTAGCATATTGTTTCGTTACTTTAACTTAACACTCTTGGGCCAGGAAGTTGTCTTTAAAGCATGGTTAGGATATATTTGTTGGACACACTTGCAGGATGTCTTGAGATTTTCGTACACTAGTGCATTTCTTCTTGTATTTATATACAATGTAGCTTTCTTGCAATATTTAACGCTGCGTTCGACGTAATGCTCGCTTACAGTGACTGGTACCCTTTCTTTCTATTTCGTTTTACGTTCTTTTGTTTCTAAAATCTATATATATATAGTCTATTACGTGAAGCGATGATTCATTATAGATATATTATTTACATTAAAAATATTATTTAATTAATACTTCATATATCGTATGTTATATACTCGTAGTTTTATACTCAAATAGCGACAAATAGCTCTTTGCTTTTCTGATTTGTTGATGCCATGATCAAGCGATTTTATATGTCATTGTGTTTTTAAAAAATCTAGAAGGTTTAAATTACTATTACTTCAGTTCCTAGAAGTGTAACATATAATATTGAAGTATTTATAAATACTATCCAGTTAAAATAAATATCAGTATTTTTTTCACTAAATTGTCAATAAATAATTTATGATGTACGATTATAGTACAGTATATCGGAAAATGTTATTTAATTATCGTAATTCTCAAAAAGAGATATTTTTTTAATGAAATAACGTCGCAAAGTACCTAAATTTAATATAAAAATACTTTTCGTTTAAAAAATGTTTTATTTGGCAAAATAAGAAAGGATAATTGTCTTTAATAGACTAGTTCTTGCCCGCGGTGTTGCTCGCGTGTAAGGAGTTGTACATCAGGTGTTAGCTATAATAAAGTAACCTATATCCCTTGGAGTCTAGCTTGCTTTATACCAAGATTCATCAAATTCGATTTATTTGTTTATGAAAGAATAACAGATATACAAACATACTTACTTTTGCATTTATACTATTAGCATAGATATTACTTAATTTTCAGTGCATCTACAACATTCATCATATGAAAAAAAAAACCGAATTCAAACAGTCTAAGCACCGTTCAAATCTTTTAACTCGACAACAAAGTACAAGTTACTATTCAACTATGAGCTAATGATTTATGGACAAAAGAAAGTTACATAGAATATAAATGGTTTAATATAACTAATACAGTTTTCGCCACATTAGAGGTTGATCAAGTTACTCTTATGCAAGTGGGCGGCTGTTGCAAGGCGTTCCAGATAATCTCAGGGTTGCCAGACTACAAATAATACTATAATGTATTAATTAACTTTTTGTTTTTGTTTTCATCTCGAAGTCTTCTAAATTTGAACAAATGCTATTGATATATTTTGATTATTATTACAGTATTGTTGTTAGGAGGAAAAACGTAGTCTAATTTGGCGGCAATTTTGAATAAAGAACAATTTTGAATGACTGATTGTTTTGACATCGGCAAAGGTGTGCAAAATGTCTTCTCAATCGTTTGAGTAAAATTGAATGAAAATTAAGCCGTACGGTTTAAACCAAATAACAGGTGACAAGACAATAAACATTTCTAATAATCTATAAAGAAATAAAATGTTATTTAACCTTACTTTCAAATAAGGCTAAGTTAAGTAGAAGAGTTTTTATTTTGTATTAAACTTTACTGACAGACTAAGGACTAAATAGCAGTCCGCTTAACTATTCAATAAAAAAAAAATTTAATATAAAATATATTATTCTATCATACTTGAGCCTTCTATGAAAAAAATGATAACCTTTTTTCCCGCAACGCTATTAATAAGTAAAGTATTTTTAATATTTCACTGTATAAGTAAGGCATCATGTACATTAAAAAGGTTTCACGTAAACCTTTTTATCCGCTAGATTATATTGTACTTATTGTAAACGCATCGACATTGTTCTTCATATAAAAATAATTGCCAGAAGGAAATATATATTTAATTCGCTGTGTTGTTTTCAACAAAATGGCGAGTGAAGCTTTACTTTAAGATAGAATGTTTTTGTAACTTTAGCGTGACTCACGTGTGTGAGCAGATACAAAAATATAGTATCCAGCAAGAAGTTACTTACAGTTTCAATGGCGCATACTAGAACTACTTGCAAACTGCCTTTTTCAAGACGATAATTTTGATTTAAATTTATGGATCCTTAGGCATTTAAATTAAAAAAAATTGAGATTTTTTTTTGTTGAATGACATTACTATTTGTTACCTTAATATTAAATATTTTAGTAGCTTTAACGTGACTGAAGTGTTTCACAGTTACTTTTTTTAAGGTATAGGTTGGAGGACGAGCATATAGGCCACCTGATGGTAAGTGGTCACCATCACCCATCGACAATGACGCTGTAAGAAATAATAACTATTCCTTACATCGACAATGTGCCACCAACCATGGGAACTAAGATGTTTTGTCCCTTGTGCCTGTAGTTACACTGGCTCATTCACCCTTCAAACCGGAACAACAATACTGAGTACTGTTATTTGACGGTAGAATAACTGATGAGTGGGTGGTACATACCCAGACGAGCTAGCACAAAGCCCTACCACCAAGAGCCCTACCACCATACAAAAACATAATGTCCAGCAAGAAGTTACTTATTGTTTCAATTGAAAGGTGACTAGCAATATTTGCAGAAACGCCTCTTCAAGACGATAATATCGATTTAAATTTATGGAGTATCATCTTAGGCACTTTAATTTAAAAAAAAAAATGTTGAATGACATTGCTAGGTATAATACGTGATATTTTTCTTGGATGACATGTCAGGCGAAGGACAAATGCGTAAATGTTTATGTGTGCATAACATACACATTGATCTTTTATCCATCAACACACCTTCCATATGGGAGAAATATAATCCAATGACTTCCAACGTCTCACTGTCCCAGTGTAGCTCCTCACTGTGTCTCTTTTTCGCAAGCTACACATACAAAACTATACAGTTTTTATAAGTTTATTCAAAACACTCCATAAAGATACCATTAACATCTCGTTTTTCCAGCCCGACAGCCCTAAATGGTCATCGATTGTCTTTCGCCTCGGAGATAAAATCGTAACTTGTTCATCTGATAAAGTTTATAGAAACTGTTTTTTCGTGATGTAATTACGTTTCCAACTTTTTAAATAGAATGGAGACTATTTGTTCTGTTACCAGCGCGTAACCTTGGAAACACGAAACAATCCTCAGAAAAATAAGGTAATTAATTATGCTTGGAACTCGCTAAATAGATTTATTTCAAAAAAAAAAATTGATCACACTAACCTAACCAAACCGTTGAAGAATGAATATGTGTTATACTATTAACAAAACAAAATTGCATATAATAAATTTATTACAAGAAAATAAAATATTTTTAATTTTAATTAAATTTCTGATTTTCTAATATAATTACAAAAACAGTTTAACAATTATGATACATCTGGCCGTATTTCGCGCTGCTTCCCGCCAAAAAGTCAATTCATTTAAAAGCCACCTGACAGCTTGATGTATGGCGTTCGGAAAGTCACACTAATTCTCCTTATAAATTCTATATTTATGTAAAAATAACTCAAAAAGAAATTACTAGCAATACTAGTATTTTTTTTTTTATTTTTACTGTAGTAGTTAGGTATAGAACTACTTATGCTTTAAAAATTTCTTACAATTGGTTAATTTTCGTGAGTCATAACTAAAGATTCTAACTCTTAGGAGTAAAATGATAAAGGCTGAAAATTCAATTTTAAAAATAACCAAAACACGATCTATACCAAAATTATATTAATTTTAACTAATTCCAAAGTGAATTCTACATTTAAAAAAAGACAACAACAAACTGAAATTTGGTATTAGGGATCTATTATACAGATAAATTAAAAGAATATGAAGATTAATATGAATGGTTGATTAGGCATAATATAATGCTTAAGAGTTATTGAAGGCATATTATCTCCGCATTGTCTCCAAACGAAGACGCAAGTATATTAACATGCAACAATGTAATGAACTCATTACTAATGCACATAACTATTGACATATAATTTTATCAGAACGTAATGTTTGGAAACGGAAACGAGGCCAGCGGGTTTCATTCATTCGTTTGCGAAAATAACTACTTGAGTATGAAACGAATTCATTCATAGATAAAGTCAATGTGAAATATATTAATTATTAAACGAAACATTACTAAATAATCAAGTATGTAATTAAGTCATACTAGCTGTTGATCGCGGTTCTGCTTGCATTTTATGGCCGTCAAAGAGAAACATAACTATCGTAATCGAAACTATCCGAAACGATATAATAGTATCCGTGTCCGTATCCGAACATATATTTATCTATCCGAATCCAAATCTAGATGCGAAATAACTTATCTATAACATTCCTAGAATTTACTACGTTATTGTAGCCGCTAAGTGCCGAAATAAGCAGGTTAAGATTTTTGCAATTGATTAATAAGTGTTATATTGATTGATTTTTAATGCAGTTGATTATTATTCATATCCAATAATTCTTTATCATTTTTTTTTTATTTGACATGACAATTGACTTTACTAGAAAAATAGTCTAAATATACTCTTAAATAACATACGTCTGAATAAAATTCGTGGTGGTTTATAGGAATTAGAAAATACTATGTCTAAGGCGGACTTGATAACATACGAAAACACGCCTTATCTCGTCACAATGTTACAGATTAGATAACAGATCAAGGACACTTGTTACTTTCGGTTATTTGATGGTAAATATATTTAAATCATATTTTTTACTCATTAAATTATATAATATTTGAAAATAATATTATTGAATTATATATCATTAGTTCTTCTTCTAATTGTGTCTTCGGAAAATGAGTTATTTAATAAAGGTTTATTCTTTTTAATTTGCGAAATTTAATTAATTTTGAAAGTGACATGTATCTAGTACTGTGAGGTTATAAAGTATGTCAAATAATTTACGTGAATACATTTTACGTTAAAAAAATACAGGGCAGAAATTGGGCACAAGGTGATAAGGTCAATCGGTCGAGATTTATGCCGAACTGAGAATTAGAACATTGATATCTAAAGTCCAGATAATTAATGAACGACAGGTATTGAGATGCAAATAAATAAATTTGTAAATAAAATATCAGCTATTAATTATCGTGGAAATCATTACAACCCTCGCCGACGCAATTAATTAAGGTACTTAATTAATATAGCATTGTTCTTATTTTGAAAAATATTTTATATTCGTTAATGTAATGTAATGTTGTATATGCATCCTTATAAAAAACAGGATTGATAAGTATTTCATACGTGAATAAGAACTGCTTTTTTACTGAATGTACCTTTTCTAATTTTATGTTTGTCGAACTTATTTAAGTCAAAATTATTTGCAATAATTTATGGTTATTTTCCTGAAGAAAATATGGTTAAGTGTTTAAGCATATAAATGATTTATAGAAAATTAAGCCGACTTAAAAATATGAAACACCTAGACCGATTTTAATGAAACTTACACTGTTCCCTTAGTTGAAGTGTACCGAACTTAGATTGGAACTGATAATCTCAATACGAATTTTATTTTTCGACAAATCGTGAACAAACATACAAACATACACTTACAAAATTAAGCACACGTACTTGGAAGCCTAAATGGATGATAATACTCAAATATAATTAAATTCTAATAATGTTACATAATATGTTACATATTAATATATGCAATTAAATTAATGAAATTATATAATGAAATGGATAATTAATAAAATGGAAATAATTTAATATAAGTGAAATATTGTGAGCATGTTTTCTGGTAGAATAAAGGCTATTTTTATTTTTTATTTTTATTTTATTTTATTTTATAATGTTACATACACACATGTCGAACTGATAACTACCTTTTTTAGAAGTCGGTTAAAAAAAGCATCGGCAATACCAATATTGTTGGCAATGTCACATTCCCGTGCCCTTGAGAGTCCTGCACCTATCTCATCTTGTGTGGGATCTCCATCACTCATTAACTGAATGAGAATCGAATGCAAGTGTGTTGCGCGCTCATTTATGCGACATGACATGCAAAATGTAGTCTGAGGAACAGTCAACAAAGTCGTGTAATCTGTATAACACCGTCGACCTCTTATCAAAATTTCCTTCAAGGGAAGTTGGTTCTATCAGTATACATCAGTACATATATATATATCAGTGCATACCAGTAAACACTGATCAAAAGCGTCTTGTATAACAATGTTTTTATATTAATTATGTACACGGATCGTTGTAAGGTTCGTTTGTAATAAATCTTGATTTTAAACAGTGAAAACATAATGAATGCTACATCTTGTTTTAAATATAACGAAACAATGAAAGTTAAATAATTACACCCTATATATAATCAACAAAACTTTACATTTGTGAAAATATCCGTTGAGTATATTTTTTTTCACCTGTTAATGTCTGGGATAAGTTCCTGCGGGCTTACGCGTAACAACTAGCCGAATATTTATCACAATCGGTTGAATCGTTTATAAATACATAAGGGAAACAATCAAATATTCATTTTTATTTAAACTAACGGCCCTTACAAACGGTGTTATATACAGGTTACATTACGGATTCCGGCCAAGATATACCAATAGCTGGAAACTCTAGAAAGTGACATTCGATTTGAATACGGATCACACTCCGCATTATGAATAAAACAAAATCATTTTGAATACTATTAAGATTAGCCTCTTTCGTGAAATAAAAAAAAAAAACATATTTTCTTCCAAATATTCAATGTGTTCTGATAGTCGTACTAGCATTTTTACCACCATTCTCCAAGGTCATGATTGAACGTCATAAATTAATAAACTATAAATGACTTATTGCTTTCTCAGTTTGAGAGAAGGTTTAAAAGCTTTTTTCCTCTATGCTCCAATTGTAGTTGATATTCATCAAACAGGTCTCAGGATGACTCTTCTGGTTCTTACACCGTCGAACAAGTAATTAAAAATACAAATTAAAGTACTGCTTGATATTATTCTGCCATAAAATAACTTTTGCCTTTTTGAATTAACGTCTATTTATGGTTTAATTTCGAATATAAACTTCAACCCTTCGATTTTTTTGACAATAAATCGTGTAAGTATCGTGTATAAGATACTAGTTATCGCCCGCGGCTTCACTGTCGTTTGAGAGGTTGGTTGTGTCATGTATTATTCAAAAAAAGTAACCTATATCCTTTCTTGGAGCTCAACTTTGCTTCATACCAAATTTCTTCAAATTCGTTTTAGTGGTTTGGTTGTGAAAGAGAGATGGATAGACAGACAGACAGGCAGGCAGAGTTACTTTCACATTTTTAATATTAATATAGATTAAGACCAGACAGTGAGTCAAACAAGCACAGTGGTTAAAATTCACGTGTCTAATTATTATACCAACTGCTTCTATAATAATATATCTTAATTAAATAATATTAATACGTCGAATTAAAAAAAATTAAGATCCCTTTAAAAGATTCGCATGAACATATTGTTAATTTTTATACCACGAATACATTAATATGGAAATTGAATGATATCATGGGGTGGGTTCAATGGCTCTACGTTTGTTCGAATTAAGGGTGTGGGTGGAGTGTGTGAGGCATAAGAGATAGCGTTTAGCGATTTAGGTGATTAAAAATTATAATTAAAGTAAAAGTAAAGTAACAGCCTGTAAATTTCGCACTGCTGGGCTAAGGCATTACAAAGTATAAAACCAAGTCGCTTACCGCTGTCTGTTTCTATGTATGCATAAATCATTAAAATTACGCAACAGATTTTGATGCGGTTTTTTTAAATAGATAGAGTGATTTGCGAGAAGGTTTTTGTATATAATAATATGGACAATATGGTAGAGAAACTGATGAAGAAATTTCTAATGCGGTGTCGTATATAAACAAATTCTGTAGTATATTTAGTATAAGTATTGTACGAAACCGGGTCGGTCCTTAGTAAGCTACAATCTTATTTGTATATAGATTAGCTGTTTTATTAATTTAAATAAATAAATATCACAAAATATCAATAACAATAATATCGAGATTAATTAAAATAATGCTCACATTTTATTTATTTACAAAAAAAAAATATTAATTATTTGTGTCTCATCTATAAAAGTAGAAAATATAATGTCGTGTTCTTTTTATTTTTAGTTTAAGTATATTTAAAGTATTTGCATTACGCCCTAATACTGCTTAAACCATATGTTTTTAGCATATGAAAGATTCACATATATAAATCGCAAAGACCTTGGATTAATCTGGTTAAACACTCAACCTTCCCTTTATATTATTGAATGCCGCCCGCGTGTTAGGTAGTCATAAAAAGTGAAAAATTGTATGAATTCGTTTTCGAGTTTGGCTGTGACAACGGACAGACAGAGTTAAAGTCGCACTTATAATATTAGTTTAGATTAATATAATTTCCATTTTTTTATTTATAATTTTCTGTTCTTGAGATAAATTGTAATTATTGGATTTTTTTAAACTTTGCGCCAAACGAACCTTATCAGAGAAACAAAACGGCGATTTTAATTACTTCATTGACCTTTTGGTGCTTTACTAACAATTTTGGTGTTTTAGCAACTTCGAACGCAAGATATAAATTCTAAAAGGTGATATTTAGTCTTTGATCGTATCAAGAGTTAGGTAGACAACAAAATAAATTTTGACTATAAATGTGTCTTAGAAGTGTATAGAGAATGGGAATTTATTTATATCAGGTATGTTTTTATTATTTACCGCCTATGTCTAAATCCTATTAACTTGGACTTAATTATGGGGCTGGTCAAAATCTATGACAAAATTTCGTCACGATAAGTTTAGTCACACAATTTTAATTTTGATTTTTTTGAATATTAGTCTCTATCAATATCGATCTTCGTCAAAACAAATATCAAACATAAATAAAAAAAGAAAGCGTACAGATAAATACAAAGAGTCCGATGGACATATGTTTTTTTATCATTAAAACTTTTTACATCTTTTATTACTAAGTCATTAAAACCATGTCGTATTAAAAAAATTGGTGCTTATTTAAGTATATGTCACTTTCAGTATTTTTTTATAATCGGTATCAATTATAATAGTTAATGTTTACATTTTGTATCCTTAGCATAAATATATAAAAAAAAAATTATAAAGTCAAAGTGTTAGAATTGTTGAACACGAATAATTTCGGTAAAATATAAGTGTAACGATCCTATCGTACTTAAGATAATCATGTGGACCAGAGTCAGAAGGACAAGAGAATATAATTTTATCGTGGTAAATATAAACAATTAAGTAATCAATAACGATAATAATTTGCGATAACCAACAGTGGGTAAAATAGAATTATTGTGCAATTTTACAGTGCATCGTTTCTATGAAAAAAATCGTGTAAAAATTTTATGTCATGAGCTCTGAAAATGTGTGTGGTTTATGTATGCTGCAGATTATCCCTGCAGATAAATAAAGTACACCAATTGGATTAGTAGTTAATAGCATTTCTTTTTTTTTTTATAGATCGAGGAGGTTATGCAGCAGAAGGTGCCAAAGGTGCCTAGTAACATCAAAGTCCAGTAAGTAATGATTATTAATAAACAATTATTATCTACTTTGTACTAATAACATTTATATATCAGACGATAATTTCTGATCTAATTACAAATATTGTTACAATGTTTTATTACATTTGTTAATTGGTAGCGCCATCTATTTCAAAATGAAGTAAACTCCGTTTGACTCCTTCATTATAGGTGGCGCTGTTCATGAATTTTATAACTCCGCCATTCCATAGAAAAATGTTTGTTGAAATTACCATCACTGGTTCGAAACTTCTGCAGTTATACTTTTTTTTTTGTAGGCAACCGCAAAGTTCTTCATTCATCCGTAAAGGCATAGCGGCAAATTTTTTTAAGACAACCTTCAGCTCTCGAAGCAAGGCGGTTCCAACCGCCACTTCCTTCTCGGTTCAAGAAACAAACAAAATAGGTAGTGCGGAGACTAAGCCTGTTACAAGAAATAGACCAAGAACCGGTAAATATGTCATACTTTTTAGTATTACAATTTATTTTTATATAATTATTGATAGACTCAGAGTCGGATTTAAAGGTGTGGAGGCCCCGAGGCCACAAAGCAGTGAGGGCCCTAGACAAACAGAAGCGTGAACACCCTAATAATTATATTATTATGAATTAATTGGTTTTTTTTTTATTTCAATCAGTAAAGTATGAATTTTTTCGTATTTGTATCGGTAACTTTTAAAATATTAAATGGTAACATTATTATAATTTGACTATATCTCAGTATTTGTTAACTTGCTGAAAACTGTGGCCCCCTCTCATGTGGAGGCCCCAGGGCAGTTGCCCCGGTTGCCCTCCCCTAAATACGGCCCTGGATAGACTATATGATATATGGAATATGTTATGTATCGAACAAGGAGTCCAAGGTTACCATATACGTAATGTAGGCAAATAATCATGAGACCGGTGGAGTTGGAGGAATCAGTGGCCCGATTAAAAAAAAAACTTGTCCTGTCTAGTCCCAGTTTTTAATTAGAAATATTCTTATCTGTGTTTTTTTAGCTTGATGTTGAGCCATAAAATTTGTCTCCACGAAGAATTTACTCGTGTGCCTAAACCCAGTAATAAGTAGCATACAATATCTTAGTAAAAATAGTTTCTTTGTAAATTTTAATTAACATTTATTGATATTAGGTATACCATATTTATAGTAGGTACATACCTAGTCACTTTAGGATATTATAAATTTATGAATAGGTATATATTTATTAGTACAGAAAAAAAAATATTTTTAATGTACTTTATTTTATTTTTTATAAGTACCTCAAACTGAACCGAAGATCAGAAGACGAAATAGCGAAAGAAATCTAAACCTTCGAATTGATAAAAACTTGGAATCTCCCAGACCTTTGAGCAACACGCCCACCACTCCAGACTATGGGGGTAGTAGAACGGTTAAAAACGACCTAGGCTCCAATGTTTTGAAGATATTAAAAAAAGCACCGGCTCCGCCAAAACCGGCGCCGAAAACACCAGATTCCTTACTGCCGCCATCTTTGAAGCCGAAAGTTCCAGAGAAAGTTAAATTAAAACGTGAAAAATATGTAAACAACAATACTGTTTGGACAAACGCTAATGTGAAGAGTGAGAAAAAAGTACCATTCATTAATATTCGGTAAGTATTATCATTTTTCCATTCTAGTTTTGTTTGAAATCTCTTGAATTAATTTGTTTTGAAGTACCTATAAGGATATCTAATAAATAATAATCTCAAAGTCAAATTTGCTTAACTAATATAATCAGGCGATTGTATTTCGTTTTATCAACTTAAGTTTTCCCGCCATTGTCACAAACAAAAGATAAGTCATGTTAAATTATTGCTAGCCATTGTAATTTGACCTTTAAACTATAGTAATAGAGTAACAGATATACTTGGCACAATAACCGTAACTATACGAAGTCACACGTGACGAAAAATGTTTGTCTGTGCCTTGTATACCTGCCACTTAACTATACGGCTATCTCTTTCGCACTCACATCACCATGTAGACACTACGTGTGTTGTCTCTCTTTGCGGCGGGGAATGTTTTACTCGTACTATAATACGACTTTTACGATGCGCTATCGTAACGTAAGTTAAATCGAATCACTTGAGTCTATTTAAATTTGTCGTATTATATAAGAAATGCGAGACCAGACTTTTGAGTTTTGAGCGACCGTACAGCAAGTTTGTTTGCCACGGTTGGCCGCGGACGTGTCCTGTTGGCCGGCGCTTTATTATTTCGAACTTTAAAAAAAAACCGAAACGAACTTTTAATAATGGTGCGTTTATAACTAGTGTCTACTGGTGTTGTGCGATCGAATTTAATAAGTGTAGTGTGTTCGAAGTGTTATTGTCACTAGTGTTTAGCGTCTATACACAGATGTAACAAAATTTTTACTTAGTGTTTCGTTACTTGCTTTCTCGTGTTAACATACCACTACAGCGTGTTAGTCGAAAGTAGATTTATTGTGTTTCATTCATCCTTTATATTTAGATTGAATAAAAAAATTCAAACGTCGATTTTAACTGAAATCGTCATTTTTATACAGCAATTATTGCTAATGTTTTCTTACGAAATCATAATAGTCGATAACTTCATTTAACATTACGGTATTGAAAATGTCGTGTTAACTAGACGATTAAAATATTTGTATGAAATTTTAGCAAAATAAAGATAAGCAAGGGCTTGTAATGAATAGTGACATTTCAAGGACACTCTCATACGAGTTGCTTCTGAATACGGAATCAAAGCGATTAATCTACATTAATAGATAAAATATTATACTTGGATGTTATCCGTATATTTGGCATAGATAATAAATAATTAAAAACTTTCAATCATGACATAAAAAAAGAAAAAAAAAGCAAAAATTAAAGTCTTGTCAAGTATGTTGCTACAAGTAATGTATTGAATAACAGAAAACATAGTTTTAAAATGTTTTTATTTTTTTTTTATTTGTGACAGTTATTATTTTTAAAATTATAGTATAATGTAAATTTAATAGAGAGTAAAACGTAAGGTTTTTTGCGTCAATGTTCATCCAATGTGCAGATTTAAAACGATTACAATTAAACAATGAGAATGAATCAACTCGTTATTTGCTTGTGACGTAACTGTCGTTACTATTAAGGCCACACATGGGGATCAAAATGTCACCAATTGAAATAGCAATTAATCATTTTAATTTGGTTACAAGTACGAATATTACAGATTACTCTAAAATAATACATCGTAAAAACCCATTAAAAAAACAAGCTATAATAGGATAATAAATTTCATATATATCTTGTTGTATATTGAGTTCCTTCGACTGGAATTAATCCAGCTGTAGAACCAAGTCAAACATTATAAAAAGTCAGCGTCATTGGACCAAAGTGCTTAATTCGATTGGAAGATTTAACCTAAACAAACCAACAAATAAATAAAAAAGAGTAACAGCCTGTAAATTTCCCACTGCTGGGCTAATGGCCTCCTCTCTCATTAAGGAGAGGGCTTGGAACATATTCCACCACGCTATTCCAACGCAGAGTGGTCTGCACATGTGGCAGAATTTCATCGAAATCAGACACATGCAGGTTTCTTCACGATGTTTCCTTCACCGACGAGCACGAGATGAATTATAAACACAATTAAGCACTTATATATAGCGGTTCTCGCCTGGGTTTGAGCTCGAAATCATCGGTTAAGATGCACGTGTTCTAACCACTGTGCCATCTCGGCTCAAATAAATATTGCAATTAAAATAAAAGCTTATAATTATAAAAGTAATTACGCTATTCAAAGATGAACAAACTATATTTATCATTAATTGAACATGCTTCTTTATCCGAGATTAAAACTACCATTTTATCTTAATAAAGCATTCCTCGAGACTTAACTATCTCCATACCAAAATTGTATCTAAAACAGTTCAGTAGTTTAGCTCGTAGATACCTGCAAACACACACAGATGCTCTCTTGTTTCCAAGATAAAGCATTGGTTAGATTCAGTAAAACTGCTGCATAATAAACACTCTCTCCCCCTCCCCCCCCTCTCTCTCTCTCTCGCTAAAAACCTGTCGAATATGAATTGTCCCTCCAATTTAAATCGCAATTTCCGACATTCTTCTATCACTGACTCAGTGCCAAACAAGTGATTATAAGTCGACCAAAATATTCCTTATAGGTAATATACTAAATCCACTTTATAAATATACAAACTATACGTATTTACGTGAAAATAAATATGCCAGAAACCGTATTTATTAAGAAGTATCGAGTTAATAATTTTGTACAATTTTTTCCTTCGGCTTAGAACGAGTGACTAGTTCTAAAATTTTATTTCGTCGTTAAAGCGATGTTAGTCAATTTCAATTAACACATTTCACACTATCTAAGCTTTAATAGATTTAATGCTTACGAAATCTTTTGGTATAAATGTTGCATCTTTGAACTATTGAATTTATTTCCAAGTAATAGATAGATTAAACTAGATTACTGATTGGTCAAACGTCAAAACGAAGATCTGCATCCTTTTAGCTTAATTAGTGAACTTTCTTTTGTTTTTTTCTTTGTACTTTGTAATCTGAGTTTAGCTGAAATCATTTGTAAACAGTGTATATACTATTTGTATCTATAATGATATAAATTGTATGTGTAATTGTATCATTAATAACACTAAAGGTTTTGTAAAAATTATAGCCAAGATTCTTTCTTTATAAGTACCCCCCGATTTAGATGATAAAAGAATATTTAAAATATTTGGTAATTTTGATGCTGGGTTCAGAGAATTAATTGCAAATAACTATTATCACATAATTTTAATTACTATAAAGTGTAAAACTAAGTAAATTGGAAATTTCTTGCCGTATTTTCTCGGTAGAATTCAATATCCGGAGTAACGTGTGAATTGAAGCTTTTCACTCGTAAACAGTCTTGTAAAAGTCGACTTAAAACAGGACGCTTAACTGATATTTATGTTGTGTGTGTTTATTTGTAATGGCAACTAAAGCGAGTTGGAAAATAATTATCACTAGCAATCGATAAATTGTTCGAGATAGGCATCGAAGTTGCGATTTTTTTTATAAAGCAAATGTTCTTCCATTTGATATTAATACTTGTAGTGCACTAACATAGCCCAAAAAGGCTCTAAAGTTATTTGCAAAGTTTTCTCAATTAAAAATGCTTATTGAAAAAACATTAGTTGAGTACTTAATTATTTGCCCAATCAGTAAATAAAATACTAGATTCAGACAATGTTGTGTAATTTTTTTCTTTCAAATAGTCAGTGAATCTATTTCTGTAAGATAAAAAAGAAATCGCCTTATTCATATCAATGTATACAAGAGTTAAACAGACTGAACATGTTCTGAGCATTGCCCCATTAAGGAGCGTGCGAACAGAGAGTACCAAACCTTATTGATCCAAAAGATGCATCTGATACTATTTTCGTACATAGCAAGTTTTATTTTCACGTACCAGATTATTGGCCGCGTATGAATAAAACGGATCCATAAATCTTGTAATATGTTTGAATATTCAAAGAATAACATTTTATTTATACATTTCTGTAATGATTGTTATTACCATACATAATCGATTTATTATTTTTAATTTTAAGGTTGATGCTTATTTATTTTAAGTTTTTAGAATCGTGTTAATATCTAGAATCTCCTATAACGGCTTTATTGATTTAAAGCTTCCGTATAAGGCTGCAGTTCCTAAGGTTCTAGATTAGATACGTCAGATCTTGCCAAGTGTCGATGTTTTTAACCCCATGCTTTACAAAAACAAGTTTAGCGTTGATCTGTGTCTGAATTTTCTCAGAATTTATCCGATTCACTGTCGTGGCCAATCGATCAGGCGAATGATTATCAATATCAGGAGCTATTAATTCGCCTTCTATCTGTTTGATATAAAGCTCCACTATTCCCGACAAATAGCTCTAGCAATTGAATTTGAGGAATTGTTAATCTTCAGAAACACGTGCTACCTCAATCTCATACGGTCTTGTTTACGTCACATTAAGTAGCAGATGCTTTTGATTTTCCTCTCAGATATGAGATCTGAGTACACTATGTGTGATAATTAGTTACTCTGACGTTGAATGAATATAAAACACGTTGGCATCGTAGACACACAGAATCATTAATATTCTTTACCACAAAGAATCCTTTAATGATGCCATTGCGACGTCCGACGGACGCTCCAAACGTTAAAATAAAATGAATCGTTTGTGTCTTTGTAAAGAAATTTTATGCCAAGGTTCCCAAGTTAAGGACCTCACAAAAAAGTATCTGGTTCTGAATTTATCAGTACCAGAAAAAATGATTAAAACTTTATTTTATCATACAACTCCATTGTAGTTTGTTTTTTAAGCATTATCAAAATTATCACTTGATTGATTTACATGGAATGCTACCACACCGAGGTATAGTCAATCTATTTGTAATGCCAAGCAAATTAGGCATATGCGAACATCAATTTGAGCAGGTCGTAAAGACCTTAGGTTAGGGTTCATTGATGATCCATCTACTAAGCTATTTTGCTGTGAAACTACCATTGATAATTAAATTAATTGGCAAAAAATGTAATGAAAGATACAACATATAACCGAGCAAAGTCATATGTGCAGAAGAATTAGCATTTCACGCTAGCAACTCTTTAAAATGCAAATTATTATTTCTAAAAATATATCTAGTTAAGTGCAAAAACTTCTCATCGAAATAATGCAGTCTCGCAACGCAGATCCAGTTAAACAACTAGTCAAATGTTTGAAAAGTATTCTTGAACTTGAAGAAACGAGAAAAAGGAAACCGTCGTTTCACAACCAGTTGAGAACGTCGTGAATCGTGACACTGTTTTTTTGAGATGAGTTTTATTTATAAAATAAAGAATGATTATAAACGTATTTTACGATGTTTCGTTACTAATATAATGCGTATGATATGATATTGATATATTAATGGACTATGAGCTTAAACATTCAATCAACTATGCTATGTACAGACCATTTTCTGTTTACTTTTTTATTTATTTTTTAAATATTTGATATCATACATATATTGCTCTCATCCCAATGTAAGTAGCTAAAGCATTTGTGTTATGGAAAATAAGAAGTAACGATGGCACCACAAACAAACAGACTCAAGACAACATAGAAAAGTGATGAACTTTTGTCTAAATCGGCCGGAAATCGAACCTGGGACCTCGGAGTGGCGTACCCATGAAAACCGGTGTACACGACTTGACCATGAAGGTTGTTCATTAGTGTCTACGTTTGTCGAAATAAATTTTTATGGAAATAAATGCATGAAACCTATAGGAGAATATATTTATGTCGTTTTATAAACCTGAAGAGTATTTGACTGATAAACATTGTAATATCGAGAAATATATCAAATGACCATTGGCAGATTTATAAATTTGTCACAAGTAGGCTATTCAATTTTTTCCGCCCCTACTGATTTTTTTTAAAATTCAATACGTTCGTTCCAATCATATTAATTACATTTATTCTGAAATTGCAACTTTATGATCTGTGTTCTATCGTCCTCATTACATTGGCCTTTTCCCGTTATTATAGTTACTAGATATTTTTTGCAACCCGTTATATAGTGACGAGTATATGGATTACGGACGTTATGTGTATTGCATATAATTATTTCTGTAAGATGAAAAAAAATTAGGGCTAAATTTGCCGCCCTTCTAAATCTACCGACCTAGGCTCCAGCCTACTTAGCATATTGGTAAGTCCGCTACTGTCTAGGACATATAACATTGCACTACAACCCAATGCTCAGTAATATTTAATCCGACTGAGCATACCAATCTTTATAAATAATCCTGAAATAATTCTAAGGATGCGTGTCGTTGTAGTCTCTGACAGTGACTAATAAGACACGTAAACAGATTTAGTAATACCAAGTCTTCATATAACGAAGTAGCTAAACGAGTGACTTTTAAGTGTAACCGTATAATAATGTTATTGTAAACCGAACAAAACCTATCCTTGAATCACACTTGGACAAATAACTGTTATCAAATATCGCGTATTGGTTAACGGTGACGCATTTAAATATATAATAAGTATTTAAACTAAAGATGTGTTAAATAATTAGAGATATAACTTATCCTGTTTAATAATTTGATGCCTGGTTGAATTGATGTTAGGTATTGTTACATTAGCATTAAGGAATAGAATACTATTTCTTTATGTACATAATTCCTTTTTTTTAAATTTATGTTCCATTAGGGTTTTGTTGACAAATGTCAAATAAAACCTCATTTATAATATTAAATAATTTTTAAATATTTCGAACTGTGTAGGTACATATGTGATACTCAAATATTTCTCTATATAAACATTTCTCTAGTATCGATAATGTTCTCACATGACGTAAATTATGAATTATTAAGTTGTTTTAAAAGAAAATGTTGTTGCAACTTGCAATTGTTAACGCGTATGAGCATCTCGATAAAGTAATGACCTTCGACAACGTGTGAAAAATTTAAGTTGGTTTACACTAAGTGCTGACGATTAATTACTGTCGTGGCAGTAATAATATATTACTGATTATGTTGTGGTCTTATACATTTAGGAAAAAGGAAATCGACCATTCTCTCGCATGATGTTCAAATTAAACGTGGTTTGCTAGGAAAGAGATCTATATCTAGCTATGATGTATAAAAATGGATGATGGTGATAAGTTTTAATGCTGTATTGCTGAAAATCGTTTTGAAAATAAGCCATTATTTCTCTAATTCTCAAAATTGTTTATTTACGACATCACTTCAGAAAACTCTTAAATTATCACTGTTTCTCCACTATATTGTGCATATATTATACATATGTATAAACGTTCCTCTTGAATCAATCATTCTATTTTAATAAAACGCATAAAATCCGTTGCGTAAATTTAAAGATCTATGCATACATAGTGATAGACACTGGTAAGCCTAATTATTATTATTAATGAATAAATATTGTCTAGGTAATATTCAGGCAACACTTATGTATAACCTTACGATAAAATGTCTTCACGATCTCATGTGAACTATCTCGTGTATGCAAGATCCTGTAGTCGGTATCTGAATAAAATACACGAAGTTAATTAGAAAACAATGGTGGATTCTCTCCCACGACGTGTTAAACTAATGAATGCCTCGTTGAGGAACAAGAAATTGTGTAGCATTGTCAAACATAGCGTCAATGTTTATAGTACCTATTTATAGTTGTGTTCTGTTAATGAAATGTATTATTTGATAATGCCTAGAGAAATTTAAAAAAGTAAAAATTGAGTTATAGCATATCGTAAAGTCGTTTTGGTATTGTTTCTTTTAACAAACCTTTTCTCTAAAAAGTAGTGTTATGTATAATTTTTAATTTGATTTTTTTATATGTAGCCTAAAACTAAATCGGGTACCAGTATGTTTAAATAAGTTTACAAAATTATGTATCGTTAGGTAATTTTCATATCTACTATGTTTTTTACAAGTGTATATGTGCACTATCATCATCATTAGCTAGAAAAAGTCATTGTAATCATATACAAATGTTTTTTAAATAATTTACTGATAGACTCAATTTAAAGTCGAAATTATATCGAAAGAAAAAGGCTAATTTTAAATTAGGAAAACAAAGTCCCTTTCTCTGTCCCTATATGCCTATGTATGCTTAAATCTTTAATATTACGCAACGGGATTTGATACGATTTTCTTTAATAGATGGAGTGATTCGAGAAGCTTGTAATGTGATGTCGTAAATAAACAAATTGTGTATTATATTTTGTATCATTATTGCATCCGTGCGAAGCCGGAGCGGGTCGCTAGTTGTATATATATATTTATATACTGAAGCTCTTCTAAAAAACCGATAATATTTAACGATAGTTATGTATATAGTATAAACGATATATTCTAACGATAGTTTTGATACCGTGAATAAAAATAATCTGTACTCAAATTACTATTGATTATAAATCGTCACAATAAAATGCTCAGTTATCCAGAAAATGATTAAACTTGGTAATTGTCTCTTATAATGAGCGCTTGCTTCTTTCTTTCTGTTCGTAATTATAATTAAATAGAATATTATATAACATATAATACATTATACAATGTTAATTATACAAGAGTTTCTATACCAATTATATACCCTCAGTGGAGTCGATCATACAAATAATCTACTTTCACTCAACATGCGGGCGTTTGAACAAGACAATATGTATGTACGTGATTGACTGATGAGGTTTCATTATATAAACGTGCTTTTAGTAGACGTTACTATTTATTTTTGTTGTTATCATATGATAACGTTTTTTCGCTTCTGTGACATATACAATACTAGTAGGTCGCGTTTTAGCGGTTGGTTATCATGTGCTAGGCAAAAAAGTAGCCTATGAACTCCAAGAAAGGATTCTTGGAGTTCAACTTTGCTTCATACCAAATTTCCGTTTCGAAGTCCGTTGATGTATGCACTTGATCCGGATACATTTATAATCCGTGCGATTTTTTATGAACCATCCAATAAAGCGTTTTAACCGTTTCGTATCGGGATACCATGCGGTTAAAGCATCCGCAA
Organism: Vanessa cardui; assembly: GCF_905220365.1. Classification (NCBI taxonomy): domain Eukaryota; kingdom Metazoa; phylum Arthropoda; class Insecta; order Lepidoptera; family Nymphalidae; genus Vanessa; species Vanessa cardui. The sequence continues at coordinate 12,297,450 of NC_061132.1, read as the reverse complement.
AAATGGACGGCGAAATCAATTTGCTTGCACAAAATCCACTCGTGTCGACCTAAAATAAATTGGATTAGGTCAAGCGTCTGATCATAGTATAACGGAATTAGAATTGGATTTTTGTTTAAAAGTCTGCAAGTTAGACATAGGTATTGTTTGAGTTGACACTGTACGTTAAGGGCGCACAACAACAACAATAGACTGTAAATTTCCCACTGCTAAGACCTCTCAATTTCGAGGAGAAGATTTGGAACATATTCCACCAAGCTGTTCCAATGGGGATTGGTCGTTATACACATGTGGCAGAATTTATATGATATAAGAGACATTCAGGTTTCCTTATTTTGTTTTCCCTTACTGCTCAGCACGAGATGAATTATAAACACAAATTAAGAGATGCTTACCTGGGTTTGAACGCAATCATTGGTTAAGATGCACGCGTTCTAACCAATGGGTTATCTAGGCTTAGAGTTACCAATATTACGTAAAATTATAATTAATTTGAATTCTTTGAACGAATTGAACGAAGGACCGAGAATCCGTAACCACATCTAATTTTATTAAAACGTATTTACCTTTAGTAATTTTTGCGTTGGTACTACCCAATAAAACATAACTTAACTGTGTATTTCTTAATTTCTAATGTAACTGAACGTGTTTATAAGTGTTTTTTCTGTATCGGTCGTGCATATTGCGTCGGTCTAGATGGACTATAAAATAAATTATACGTTGCAATTGTAAATGTCATTTATACTAATAATATAAATGTGAAGGTAACCCTGTCTGTCTGTCTTGCTTTAACGCCAAAACTACAGGATTGATTTAAATGACAGTTGGTACACAAATAATCTAGACCTTGAGAAAGGACATAGGATAATAAAAGAGTACCGTTTTGTATACCAATCATCAACGTAATATTAATTTGTAAATACATTCATACCTAAGCGAGCAAATTCGCAAATAATAGCTAGTTCATAATATATTGTACACGGCGGAGCTAACCACAAAGTTGTGGTAAAATAACAACTGTTTCTCCAAGTAAGGATAATGTCAATCGTTACAACTAAATGCTAGAAATGCCACCATCTACCATCGAACGTAATTCTAACAACTCTTCTGGGTAACAATCACTCACTAACCGGTTATTTTGGATTAGCAGACTATTTAAGCATTTGATATAACCTGATTTAGAGGTTGCGGAAATTTGCTTAAAGTACGAATTTGGTGCTATTTATGAAACCCAGTTCCACACTGTTTGGTCTTTCTATAAATTTTTGTGTTTATTTTAATTAAAAATGCATTGAAGATATTGCATGTCAATAAATCGTTTTTCCTTTTGCTTTCTCTGTGATTTTCTGTATAGCTTTGCACTGTTACTGTTTTTATTTTTTCACAATGAGTACATTAACCAGCAAATAGTCCACCTGATGGCAATCACAGGCTATAGACATTGGCACTTGTATATTAACCAACCCTTATTTATTTATTTTATTTGCAGTTTCATGCTCACACATACAATTAAACTTTAGTTTACATGAAATAAACCCTGCTAGGGCGTAGCAAATGTTAAAGAGACGGACGTTATATCACAATTTTATCTGTCAGATATTCCTCGAGTGTGTAATAGCATTTTTTTTAAAGAATTTCTTTTAACTTATTTGGGTAGCTTGGTTCATTTATATTTTGCTTAAATACGTCCGGCAATTTATTGAAAACTTTTATGCACATAGCATGCTTACAACGTCATAGTAAGACTAACCCTGGAAACTAAGATGTCCCTTGTTTCTATAGTTACCCTGATTCAGTAAATCTTGAAACTGGAATACTGCAAGTAAGCATTGTTGTTTGACAGTAAAATAATTTCAGTTTTAACTTTTAAACTGCAATACATCTAATAAGGAGATGCATTAGCTTCTTTGTCATTAAGTTAGTAATGTAGGTTATTTTCCATAGATATCCCATAACAATACAGTCATGCTAATTATTATGCAATATTTCATCAATTGTCATCGTGACGTATTAACACATTAACATTCATGATGCACACACAAGAAGCGTTTTGCCGATAGCCATATAAAGATTGATATATCCGAAGATCCGTCGTGAACTAGATAAATGTTCATTATGAATATATCTCAATAATATGTACGGTATTTAATTGCTGAAATCTTTTCTAAAGGTGGTCATCTAAAACTATCGTAATGGCGCGATAAGACAGCTTTCGGAGACCGTATATCGTGTGAAGATCCATTAGAACGTCTGCCTTTATAAAAAATCTCTTAATTGATTTTATAACTCAAACATAATTGGATTAGCAAACGTAGTATAAAATCTGATTGACGCTTCATCGTGCTATGTGTATATATCGCCCGCGGCTTTATTTGCTTTTTAGGAGTTCGTCGTCAGATGTTAGGTATAAAAAGTATTTCCTATCTTCTATTTTTGTAATATTTTGTTATGAAATTACTACTATTATATTCACCGTGTTTCATAGGTTTTTCGTTAATCATCATCATATATTATCAATCAAGTATAACGTAGCTATGTTTAGTCAATTAGCTGGACTTCTAGTTAACCATATATTAAAAGTTACAACCCTTGGGCTTGGAAGAGAGTTTATCAATGTGGTTGAAACTAAATGCAGCAGATTTGTTTAATTTAATTCACTTCAAATAATTATTGTAAAATTCCCTGTAAATTAGGTCATGTTATAATATATACTGTGTAATACAAACAATATAATATATCTGGTTAATATTATACCAATAATGACTATGGCGCCGATAAGTCGTATAATCTGCAGTGCCCTGGCCCTTCCCGTCTCGGGTTACTCTGCATCGGTCTAGAATATATCGTATCGTGTCATTCGTGGTTCAATTGCCTTGTAAAATTTAATTATATTACAACTCATGTACTAGATAGACCATATGAATAAAGCATATTGTTATAGCTTTACTTTGAACTAATCTTAGAATTAATTTGTTCAAGACTCTAATATCCTAAAATGGTCATACTAAATATTCGATAACGATGCTGCCTTTTGATAAAAACATGCAGAAAATTTATTTGCCGTTAGCTCTAAAATAACGATTGTTGTCTTATAAAAAAAACGAAACATGTGTCTTCAATATGGTGGTGGAATTATTTGATTCAAATTAGGTTTTGTATACTCAGCGATAGACATAAATTATCGTGTTGGGCTTGAAATTTCAATCATATGCCTAATTTTGTACTATGTGTCCTACGAAATAAGGTCCAGGATTTTTTTTAATTTGTAATTTCCAGTTGCTTACCCGATATTTCTTTTGACATGTCAGATACTAAGGAGTGGGGGTTTTGGAAGATGATACGTTAAAAATTCGAATTGCAAAATTCTTGGGTACTGGATATCTGATTATTAAAATTTGTTATCAGCTAAGACATAAGTCATTTATTCTTTAGAGTGAAATCTAAACATATTGTAAATGTGAAAAGTGAGTCTGTTTGTTTGATACGCTTTCGAAAATTCTTTCTTTCTCAAATTCTCATTATTATGACATTTTTTATTTACCTTTTCACTCACATATGTCGAAAAAGACAAGGACGTAACACCTGCGATACAAAGAGAACAGCATTGAATAAGTATATTAGTTATTTCTAGACGAAACTCGAGCGCAATAATGGGTCATTACTTATTAAAAAATATTTAATTTAATACATATTATTATAGCCTTTATTTTCAGCGCATTAAGAACTATATTAGACACTTATATAACGGTTGTACGCTTAGAAATCGAGGTCCCAATTCATAGGTTAGATTTGAAGGTCAGTAATGGCGCCAATCAAAGTAAGTGTACGGGTTTTAAATGATGTTTTTGTGTCAAATATTTTTTTAACGGCTGGTAGAGAGGTTTTTTATCGAATAGTGATTAAATGCGAATAATTTATACAAATCGATTTTTGATTTGTATCGAGATACGTTTAAGTCTCACGGTTGCTAATGTAAGTTGCCAGGTTGCCGGGTAATCAAAATAGTTGAAGTGAATCATTTTATAATGATTAGGATGGGAGGCCTTTGTGCAAGAGCATAGGTTAGGGACCTCACTACCGCCAAATAGTACTACTTTTTATTTATTTGAGTCTGATTAAGGCTGTACAAATTTTGGCACAAAAGACGTCTTGATTTCCAAGGTTTGTGGTTCCAAACTTTATCATAAAAAATATATATTGGCATAGTTAATAGATGGGAGACTATACGTAAAAATAACCATAGGTTAGCAACACGGTTTTATCACTAAAAAGTAACCAAAGTTAAAATATTCTTTACTCAAGTAAAGCTCAAATGTTAGATTGTACTATCAACACCAAAATTTGGTGCAAATTTTGGCTCCGGTTGTTTGCAACTGGTTTAAAATTTGCAAGATTTGGTGGAAACATTCCAAACGACACATTAGCTTGTGTTATTACACTTTAAAATACTAACTGATTAAATATCATTAGTAGTTTTTAACTATACTAAACATACTACGGAATTTATTTATTTACGACATCACATTACAAGCCTCTATAATTATCAGTATTTTATTACTATATTGTCCATGTGTTATATACAAAAACCTTTCTCTCGAATCACTCTATCTATTAAAACAAAACCGCATCAATATTCGTGGCATATTTTTAAAGATTTAATCATACAAAGGGACATAGGGACAGAGAAAGCGACTTTGTTTTATACTATGTAGTGATAATTATGGCGACCCATTGATCTAGTCTTAAAAGCGATATACCCATCGCCGTGAGCGATAAAAATAATACAAGAGTGCAATACGAACTTCCATATTGGATGTGGCGCGGAGCTACGCGGCCAGGGCTGGTCATTCACCCATTCCTAGCTGAGGGGTGACCACGTGATGGAAACTAGACAGACCTCGATACATGATCACATGTCCATTGGAGTGGATTGTGGTTGAATTCATGATGAGTTTGTCACATTTAATATTGTTTTGATTGTGTCTTCGTAAAATGTTTTATAGAATCAATTGTAAAATTTCCTTTTTGACATCTGTTCTGATATTAAAGTTGAGTAACGTGGGATAAGATCGGCAAATTATGAGGATATCAATGTTACTTTATTTTTTACTAGCGACCCGCCCCGACTTCGCACGGGTGTACTGGTAATACTATATAGTATACTACAGAATATGTTTAAATGACATCTGAAATTTTATCAGTGTTTCTTGACTATATTTTCCATGTATACAAAAATACCTTCCCCTCGAATCACTGTCTGTTCAAAGTAACCGCATCAAAATCTTAATCTCTAATCAAACTTAAATTTAATATTAAAAAAAAAGTTAAAATATAATTAAAATTTTGAAGATTAACGGTATTATTATTAATGGTCACCCTACACGATACCACAAATCGAGGTATGCCATTCAATAGTAACGTAAACTTATTAATTCTTTGCGAGATTTATAGTTATATGGCACGATTGGATTATACATACATCAATACATATTAATATTTACAATGACAACACTGATCATAATTCATATCGTGCTCATGAATGGAATTCTGACACATGCATATCTATTATCCACTAACACGCATTGGATGCCTTGCTATGATCCACCAAAACGATGACCTCAATAGAAGTTTGAAGAAATTCCAGCAGTATTAAAGTTATTGATTTCGGGATATTTACCATGTTTTTTATTTTTGTTCTAACTCATTATCTACGAATGTCTTGTTCACGAGACTGAAGTTTGCGGGTAGATGTTGATAATGTTAGAAGTGTCCGTATCGGACTACCTCCTTTCTCGTACGTTTGCTGCGTAAACACGGGTTACCACTACTCTTGGCACTTTCACCCCTACCATTGTCACTAGTTATATTTATTTTATGTACACTCGGCACTCGATCCCGTGTTTTGCAGACAAAACTCAACGTATCGATTCGCGAATTTTTTATTTTATTTTTATTTAAATATATTTTATAAAATTATGCAAACCCTCGTAAAATAAAAAAAAAAACATGGTAAATATCCCGTAATTAATAACTTTAATAAAAATAACCACGTTAATTTAAAATATTATATTTCCAGTAGTCATTTACGACTCGATAAAGCTGTGAACCCTAAAAAGTGATTATTCGATGTAAATTGTCACGATTTATTTTATGTACCGATCGTTGGTATCGTATCGTGAGTTTCGAGATTTGCGCGTTAAAATTTTGCGCTTTATGAAATTTAGTCATAATAGAACGACACAAATCAAGTACCCATGCGAAGCCGGGATAGGTCGCTAGTTTAGACTATTATTATAAATGCGAAAGTTTCTTGACGCTTAAATAGCTTAACTGATGAAGTTTGCGAATGGAGTTCCGTGGAAGGACATGTTATTTTTTTTAATTCACCCTTCGAGGGGTTTATTAATCGCACGGGTAAAGCCACAGCTTCACCTATTTCTTCACAATACTATTCTTCTCCTATACGTCCATCATAGCCGTCCATTTTTGTTATTAATCAAAACCTATCGCTATACAATAACAACTATAGTTGTACTTGAATTAATAGTACTCGAAAGTACTATTGATTCAAGTCATCTCGTTTATGCACTTATGAATCAATAAGTAACAAGATAATGTTATTACTTATCATTAGTTATCAATATATATAAAACTGTTCCGTTACTGAGTGACTGAGTGACTGACAGACAACGCACAGCCTAAACCACTGGACCTAGAGACTTGAAATTTGGCACACGTATGCCTTGAGTCTCCTAGAGGTGCACTAAGAAGGGATTTTTCAAAATTTCCACGGGATAGGGAATAAATTGTATTTATATTTTCGAACCAAAGTAGCTCTATTTCCGTAACTATAATTATAAATATAAGGTTATTATAATATAAATAACTATTTATTATAAATCTATAATCTAACCGATAGCTAAATTGAACGTTTATCATTTATAATGTTTTGTACGAAATTTAGTTGAGTATGGTCTCAATAAAAACCGTTGGTGGCAGAGGTCAAAATGGTATCGATACGCTGTTATCGTAACGGTAACTCTAATGACTGTTATATATTTACTGGAGGAAAAAAACACTATTAATGCAATGTATATAGATAAAAGTAATGATATTGATAAAATAAATTAACTTATAGGAAAAAACTCGGATTAAAAAACTGTCTGCGCCGTGCAGTTTTACCCGCTGGTAAACTGGCCTTTGAAAATAAACTATATTTTTTTCTAAGGGACAATGTATATGAATTAAATTACTAATTCTATATCTAAAACACAAATTTATTATGGTTATAATTAAAAATACCTGTATGTTATTTTTAATTTTACATTATTTTTTCCTTTTTTGTATTATTTTTTTTATTTTAAACGTCAAAGCTCCACCGTGTAGCGTGCTGTTTAATGTTTAATTTTTTTACCTTTATTATTTTAACCTCTTCAATAAACGAGATTTTTATCGCTAACATATTTTGCAAATCGGTCTGGTAGATCTTGCGATAGCGCTGTCAAACATACAAAATCTTTAGCCTTATGATATTTGTTATTCATTTTATTATAACTTTCTTGGTAGGGTTTCTTTTATGAAATATATATGAGGCATCAAAAAACCTGTTTAAAAGCAAGTGTTATACAAGAGATGTCTCAAATATAATCAACGGTTTCAATATTCATATGACACCGATTTGTTTTATAATATTATTCATGCAATTCATTCAATTTTGTTCGGCTTTACTTCTTTACTTTACTTTATTCAATTTTGTTCTGCAATAAATTTTAATTAATAAAAATGGCCTCTCCAAACATTTTGGTAGCGAACAGTCTTGCTATGTTATGACAGGTTAGTGTTGCTATCCCTCTTTTAATTTGTCTCCATTATTAACTCCTTTTGCGATATAATATAAATAAATGTCTGAGCCCAAATGTATATCAATTATCATAACGATCTGAAAATGTTATCCACACGAAAATACACAAAGGTGAAATGTCGAAGTATCAAAATCTATTGTTACCAAACAAATATACCCACATCAATCGTAACATTATATATTAACAAAATTGATTAATTCATAAATCATACTTCTTACTAATATTATGAATAATATGACTATGAATGGGTGTGTTTGTTACCCAATCAGTACAAAAGAACTGAATGGATTTGAATGAAAATTGGCATTGGCAGTGATAGATAGTTTTACTTTTGCACTTTTAACGCTTGCAAAGCCTCAAGCGCCATGAAATTAGTAGATAAAAGTCCTCTTTGTATGTCATAAATTGCCCGATAAATATAAATAACGGTAAAATCCGAGGGAAGCAGGGTGTGGTGGCAGGTCATTCCCCTATATGCTAATTGCATACGAGTCGAGGGACAGTGCATGTACTTTATGAGGGGTCTTAGATTTGCTTCGATTTGATAAATTGTATTGGTAATTGTAGCTGGATACGTTACTGGTTATACTTCATTTATGATGCTAATAAATTAATTGTTTTGATGCTAATGATTATTGTCTTTTTGACTAAAAGAGAGAATTTTACATAAGTTAAAATAATAAACAGATTTTTGCTCTGCCACAGACGTTATAAGCCAAACCATTGTCGGGGCACGAGCCCACACTAGACTACCCTGTATTAAGTATCCTAAGGGGCGGGTCATTCTAGGATATTAGTTAGAAAATGTTTTATTTTTAAATTAGTAAAAAAAATCCTGAGCGAAATGCAATGTATACTATCTGCTAATAAAAGAGCACTACGACACAAAACCGCTCCGCGTGGGATGAGTTGTGACCGAATTAAATGATAATTTTTCTTGAATGAATTACACATATTACACATGCATTACAGCATACAGAAAATATTCCTCTATGTTATCGTGAATCAATAGCACGTGTGACGCGACGGTACCGACGATCGTATTGTCGAGCTGTTATCTGTTATCTGATACGGTGCGATAGGAAGCTATTTTCGTTAAGTAAATAAACGACTGACGTCCTTTCAAAGACGTCTGGGTTACTCGGTATATTGATTTTGTTAGTTCGAACGTCTCGTAGGTAAACTTACCCATTCAACTCTGTATGCAATTACCGATAGCGAATTTATGTAACGATACTAAAGTCAGTATGGAAGACGTGTAATCTCCCGCGGTTTTGCTCGCGTTTAAGAGTGTTATGTTATGTCAGGCAAAAAGTAGCCTATGTCCTTTCTTGGAGTTTAAGTTTGCTTCATACCAAATTTTATTAAATTCGGTTCAGCGGTTTGATCTTGAAAGAGGGACAGACAGACAGAGTTACTTCCACATTTATATTATTAATATAGATAATATAGATTAGTTGTAATCGCGGATTATTTTAGGCTCTTGGACTCTCAGAATTTGGGGTTCTCTTAAACAGCCGAAAATTAAGCAGTCACTAGTGGTCTGTGTAGATAAATTGTTTCTTGGAATGTCTTGGAATCCTGAGTCGTTAGTAATAAATGATTCAGTAGCTCGAAATTTCAACCATGCCATGTTTAGACACGGCCTCTTTAAACCTTTTATATGTTAATGCAAAAAGGTCCGATGTTTCCGATAGACGCTAAACAATAGTGATAATAATTCCGATCACACAACAGCCGACGCAGTGACCGTTACGTTATGCAAATAGAAACGAAAAGTGAAACGATAACGAATATGATATAAAATAATCAAGATGATGAAGTTCAAATCCTTGTTCCGTAGAGGACCAAGTCAGGGAAAGCAGGAGGCGACCTTGAAAGGCGCCCCGTCGGTGTCCAGCCTCGACTCGAAGCACCACAAAGTAGCCCCGGCTAGAGAGAAAACACATAAAATATTCGGTTCCAAAGAGAAATTACACAAAGCCCATAAAAAGAAGGATCTAGGTAATAACAATGCCGTACTAGAGGATCCTGAATTGAGGGAGGGCTTAGAGTTCGAAGATGGGCAGGATAGGGATCATGATTACGGCAGCGCGGAGGAGCTGGGGGTGGGTTCCGTAGATGAACGCGGTTCCCAGGAGTGTATCAGCCTGCCGGTGACGCTGAACGCCGACCACATGCCGGGCTTCCAAGAGGTCGAGCTCAGGCCGAGAGTACCATCTGAGGTAAGTCAACAACATTTACTATTGTCTAAATATTATTTGACGAGTTCATTGTTGCGATGTTAACAATAGTTACTTTATCACACGTACTTTTACCTAAAACGGTCGGAGAAAGTTGAATTTTGTAATAAGTATGGAAAAAAATAATGTGAGCATTGTTATTATAATGTTGTTTTCAGGTATCGCTCACATCAGGAGTTCGTGAATTAGAATCGCTAAGGAGGGAGCTGGAAGCGAGTGCGATGGAGCGGGCTCAACTACAAGCTCGCGTGGACGAGCTGCTGGAGCGAGCCAATGAGGCCGATAGATTGCGGGCTGAACTTGAACGACTCAAGGTAATTGGCTCATAACCGATGCAATAGACATCAAACATTGATTAATTATCATATAATAATAGATGTCTTGAAGTCATATTATAATATAATTTAAGCGTACTTCCATTTTTGAAAACGCTGATCGAAGTCAACTTAACTAATCTCATGTCAATCTGAATTCATTGGTCGATGGTAGACGTTGGCGTTATAGCTAATATTCATTGGACGATGGTTGCTGATGACGTATTAGCTGACCAATAAACGTTCAAAGTAAAGTTAATCTGATTTTGATCAACGTTTCCAACGTTTGAGAGTCGAGATGGCCCAGTGGTAAGAACGCGTGCATCTTAACCGATGATTGCGGGTTCAAACCCAGGCAAGCACCGCTGATTCATGTGCTTAATTTGTCTTTATAATTCATCTCGTGCTCAGCGGTGAAGGAAAACATCGTGATGAAACCTGCATGTGACAAATTTTATAGAAATTCTGCCACATGTGTATTCCACCAACCCGCATTGGAACAGCGTGGTGGAATATGTTCCAAACCTTCGCCTCAAAAGAGAGAGGAGGCCTTTAGCCCAGCAGTGGGAATTTACAGGCTGTTGTTGTTGTTGTTGTGTTGTTGTTCCAACGTTTGTAATATAACTTTTTTGTCATGTACAATTTTGCAATTGAAGTTATTTTACGATAGTCCGATAGTTTCATGTTCCGAATAATGTAAATTTGTATTATCGAGAGCAATTAACGTTTTATTTAAATCATGTGGTGTTATCGTCTGCATAGAATCACGAGTCAGAACGCGAAGCGGCGCTCGAGCGGCTCGCCGACGAGAACGGCGCGCTGCGGGCGCGTCTGCGCGGTGTGGCGCACTCGCCGCTGTCGGACAGCGAGAAGCGCCAGCTGCTGCTCGCGCCGGCGCCGCGCCGCATGCACTCCTCCGCGCCCGCCTCCATCGCGCTGGCGCACAACGTACGTACACCACTCACTACTGTTATCATGCGCACTCCTCCGCGCCCGCCTCCATCGCGCTGGCGCACAACGTACGTACACCACTCACTACTGTTATCATGCGCACTCCTCCGCGCCCGCCTCCATCGCGCTGGCGCACAACGTACGTACACCACTCACTACTGTTATCATGCGTACGTACACCACTCACTACTGTTATCATGCGTACGTACACCACTCACTACTGTTATCATGCCTCGCTAGTTCCATGAAGTGTCCTCTTTTGTCTTGCTGGAAATCGCGCGTTTATTTCGTAAGACTATTTTGGTCTGCTTGTGACCCATTTTTTTGATCTTACGTAAGAACTATCGAAACTCCTTCCCACCTCCTTGTAAGAAAATATAAAATATGGTCGATGTCCCCTCTAAATCTTTTTACGTAATACATGGATAACCCCGTTCCCTCATGTTAAGTCAGGGTATGTGTCTCGCTGATGACCTAAACGGTGATTACTTTTACCCTAGTACGCCGGAATATCCAGTAAAATACCAATGGTACCTTCGCCGTCTCTTCGTCTAACATGGCTTTACATGCTATTGTGCTGTGTGAGTTAGCTACTCATAGGGCCAGCCAATGAAAATTTCCGGTTAAAAAATCTTGGTACCGTGGAAAACTCAAACTCAAACTCAAATTGCTTTATTCAATATAGAAGTATTACACTTTCTTATTGATGGTCAATTGAAACAGTACCACACACGTGAAGCAGTGTTGGATTTGTGCTCCTATCTCATAAGACATGTTGACTGGGGGACATCATCAATGATCTCTTGATATTCACGATGAATTCCACAATATGACTGAAGGCTGAAGAAATCAGAATACTAAACAACATTAGAAACATTCCAAAGCTTATTATCGTAGGTATGTAGTTGATTGCAGTCGCCAAAAAAAACGTAATTACCTTGCACAGATAAGCGAAACACGTTTGACAGTATTTATGTAAAAAGGCGAACAGGTTTTTTTATGCGCTACCTCGCGTTACTGATTTTGAATGATTACTTTGTGACAAATAATTTCAATAAATTGAGTTTATATCAATGATTCTAATAAACAGATATGTTATATCCATACTAAACAACAGAAAAAAGTGTGCCGCGCCGGGGACCGTTTATTTCACATTTCGTTACAAGTAAGGAGGATAGCTTGATAAAAACAATAAGTAAAAGGGATAACTAGATGTTTTAATTACGCAAAACGTATTACTACGTAATTATGATGTGTTATAACGTATTACTACGTAAAACGACTAAAGTCAAACGTCCCAATTAGGGCGTTTTCTAGTCTTCACTTTTTGCGCGTTAATGACATATCTGTTTACTACAACATCATTAATTTAATGATATCCGTTTAATATTAAAGGGCGAGGGAGACAGCGGCGAAGCAAGCACCCCAGAATGGGACAAGCACTCGTCGTCTTCCCTCAGCGAAGTATCCGTCGCTTGTCTGCAGGATCGCATCCTGCAAATGGAAGAACACCATTACAGGTACGATATTTTTTTTTAAGATGGCATATGTCAAACGCAGTCAGACAATGAGTCGAGATGGCCCAGTGGTTAGAACGCGTGCATCAAACCCAGGCAAGCACCGCTGATTCATGTGCTTAATTTGTCTTTATAATTCATCTCGTGCTCAGCGGTGAAGGAAAACATCGTGAGGAAACCTTCATGTGACAAATTTCATAGAAACTCTGCCACATGTGTATTCCACCAACCCGCATTGGAACAGCGCGGTGGAATATGTTCCAGACCTTCTCCTCAAAGGGAGAGGAGGCCTTTAGCCCAGCAGTGGGAAATTACAGGCGTTTGTTGTTGTATATGTCAAACGAATTGCATATCAGTTTATAGACTGTCAAGTATAAGTTGGCGTTCCTATGGCAGCACCTGCTACACCTTTGTTTTGCCACTTTTTTGTTTATTTTACCAATATCTCTCTAGAAAATAATTCTCTACGTCTCATTTTTAAAAGATTTTGGGTAAGTTTTCTTAATAAGGGTAAATAAAACAAATAAGATATTAAATGAACAAAAAAAAATTAGTACATGTTTTTGCCACACGCCAACTTACACTGTTACTGTAAAAACTTTTTACATAGTCATTATGCAGCCAAAAATATCTCAAAGATGATAAATCTTTTGTGCTTATAATTGTATTATAGAGTATCCTTCTTTGTTTGAAAATGTATTCCAAACGTTGGCTTACCTAATATTAAGGCACAAAATAATATATTTCTGCAAAATACACACGTTGTCTTGCCATAAAATAAAATAAAAATTTAAACCTTTTTATTCCCGCAAAAACGCGGTCTGTCATTTTGGTGACGTCATATTGATAAAAACAACAGTTGTGTATGTGTGAATGGCGCTTATACAACGTTAAATATTAGCTTTAAATATTGAATATTTTTTGGGAAAATAATGAATTACAATCGCTAGATTAAAAGTGCAATTACTAGCATTAAATCCTTAGAAAAGTAGTTTATCAAAGTGCCAGATGACATTTAAATGACAGTTTATGCCTGACGTCACACCATGGCGGCTCGTTGTTTAGGTCACGTGATATACAGACTATAAATTGCAACTTTTAATTTTAATATAATAACATAATTGTGTTCTTGTATAACTTAAAAGCAAAATATAAAAAAAAATCATAATTTATCATACACTACCGAAAGTATTATCATCGTTTCTTTGAAAGGAGATTTAGTATTGACTAACTCTTCCTCTAAACTGCAAATGCCTTGCTATAGACCAAAAAGAAGCATAATTATCGCTAAAAAAGTGTTTAAGGTAAAATATAAAAAAATGTCTATGCCTTTTATAGTACGAGTGAAGAACTTCAAGCAACACTGGCCGAACTTGCCGATTTGCAATCTCAGCTGGCCGACGCACACGCCGACAACGAAAGGTTAGCCGACGAGAAGCAAGTATTATTGGAATCTCTGTGTCGGCAAACTGAGAAATTAGAAGATAGTCGAACGAAGGTTACTATATAAATTATTTTTTTATATTATAACTAGCATAACCCGTGACTTTGCTCGCGTGATATATGAATATATTTACAGATTAACTTGAAATATTACGTTAATTTTAGATATCTATTTATACCATATTGGTGTGTATATCATATCATGTTTTTTTCTTAAAAAAGTTACGGACTTCAATACAAACTTTCAAATCTTATTTCACCCTCTTAGAAGTAGTACTTCCCAGGAACGCTTAACGTATTTAAGCGTGTATATCTATTTCATTTTTAATCAGTATCCCAAAAATAAAGATTAATTTAAAAATTGATTTCATACAAACTGTTAACCCCAATTTAAACCCTTAGGGGTAGAATTTTCAAAATTCCTTCCATACTAAGTGTTCACTCAATAAAACGATCCTCACTACATTTCATGTCCCCAACTTTATATAGATTGTTATTTATCGTTTTTTTTTTAATCTATAATTGTTTATGGTAGGTTAAAACTGATTTTGTCTATTGTCAGGTCGATACGCTCCAAGAACTGTTGATGAGGGAAGGCGTCGAGCCAGAAACAGTTGTGTCAGGCGATGTCGACCAACAACTGTTCGCTGTTTTGAAGGTGAGATCTTTAAACATATATACGTAAAGTAGAACTGTAACAGCCAGTAATTACCCACTGCTGGGCTAAAGCCCCCTCTTCCATTTAGGAGAGGGTTTGGAACATATCCCACCACGCTGTTCCAATGCGGGTTGGTGGAATGCACATGTGGTGGAATGCACAACTAAAAAAGTTTTGACATTGTAAAAATAATTTGTGACCCTTGATTCATATCAAATGTGAATGTGTTTGTTATTTTGTTTCTCGATCTTTCATTCACGCAGGAATAGAAAAACGGATTAGCGTAATTTTTGCTACATGTTGCTTTTGGCATAGGAATTTTAATATGTGTATTAAACTATTGGTCACCCGTGAGTTGGCTTGCTTTATATCAGAGTTCAGCAGTTTAGTCGTAAAATATCAAAAGACACACAGATTTTCTCATTCGTAATGATAAACTTGAAGTCCAAAAAAGGTCATAGGCTACTTTTTTGCCTGCCTCTAAAACACGAGCCAAGTCTCGAGCGACTATTAATATTAGTATATATTCTTGAAAATAATCTAGTAAAGAAATACTTTTCTATATTTCAAAGGTGTCTCAAGAGGAGCGAAGACTCCTACTGAGCAAACAGGAACAGCTCGAAGCTGATCTGAAGCAAACGAAAACCGCGTTAGAGGAGAAAACCAAAGAAAATGAATCACTGACTGAAAGAATTAGGTGAGTGCAGAATCATTGAGATACCGTCCTATAGAAATGCTACTGTGCTGTGAAAGCTTTGCGTATATACATGTCTGTTCCTGTCTCTTTCTGTCATCTTTGATTTGCCATTCAAAAGAAGAAGACAGCCTTTTTTCGTTAAACGATTTATTAAGATAATAAGTCTTTAAAGAACTTTTCTTTGTAAATGTAAGTCGGACGGGAAAGTGGTTTGCGAAAAATATTTTTTTACATCATCATCCTTGGCAGCTAAGATTTGCCTTGTTACTGTAGTTTAGCTGGGTCACTCACCCATCAACTTAGGGCGATAATATTAAGTATTGCTTTTTGGGTATACAAAATTTGATGAGTTGTTGGTACCTACCCAGATGTCAGAAATCGATAGGTAGAAATAATATTATGTTAATTTTGAAATTTAAAGTACATTTCGACGACTAATTCAAAAGTGCCAAAGCGATAGATTTTATCTTCCATTAGTATTATGATCGAATCGTGTCCGTTTTCCTCACTGTTCTTGTTTGTTCTGTTATTCGTGCGCAGGTCCCTGGAGCTGAGCGTGGAGCGCGCGGAGGCGGAGCGCTGCCAGTGGGAGCAGGAGGCGGGCGCGGCGCGCGAGGCGGGCGCGGCGCGGCAGCAGCAGATCACGACGCTGGGCGAGCTGCTGGCGGCCGCGCAGGCGCAGCTGGCGGGCGCGGCCGAGGGCGCGGCGGCGGCGGAGGCGGCGGCCACGGCGGCGGCGCGGCGCGAGGCCGACGCGCGCGCGCACGCGCTCGCCGAGCGCCTCGCGCACGCGCAGCGCCAGCTCGACCGCGCGCACTCCGACGCGCGCAAGCTGCACGACGACGCGCTCGTGAGTGCTCCGCCCTCTCTCACTGTGTCGGAAACTATTCAGTTTCGGTTCGATTGTGATATGCTGCCAATTTATTATTAGAATACTACCGGATCTGCACTAAGTGTGAGTTTGAAATTTTGATTGTATTGTCACAGGTATCGAGGAATACCGCGAAATCCACAATATCGGAGTTGGAGTTTCAGCTCGAACAGTTGCGTCAAGAGAAGTCGGCTCTTCAGGGGGAGCTGCAGACCTTGCAGGAGAATTCATCGGAGTTGCAGATACAAGTAAGTTCTTCAAAACTATATTCTTAGCTTACAAATGTCGTAGCTTAAGGATTTATCCTCTAAAAAAAAAAGTAAAGTAACAGCCTGTAAATTCCCACTGCTGGGCTAAAGGCCTCCTCTCCCTTTGAGGAGAAGGTTTGAAACATATACCACCACGCTGTTCCAATGCGGGTTGGTGGAATACACATGTGGCAGAATTTCAATGAAATTTGTCACATGCAGGTTTCCTCACGATGTTTTCCTTCACCGCTGAGCACGAGATGAATTATAAAGACAAATTAAGCACATGAATCAGCTGTGCTTGCCTGGGTTTGAACCCGCAATCATCGGTTAAGATGCACGTGTTCTAACCACTGGGCCATCTCGACTCTTTATCCTCTAAAACGTAAATATGATTAGGTGCAAGTAGCGACGGACGAAAAGCTAGCACTGATGAGCCGCGCGGGGGAGGCGCTCGCGCGGGCGGCCGACCTCGAGCGGCAGCTGCAGGACGCGCGCGCGCGCCTCGCGCAGGTCACGCGCGACCGCGAGAGAGACGTGAGTAACGCGAGAGGGACGGCGATACAGATACAACACGTGTGAGAGCGAGACGGATATATGTTGCAAAAAGATTTGTAGCTGAGTAGCGAGCTGCAGTGCGATTTGCGATCTAAATTCACTTGGTCGCGCCTCGCGCAGGTCACGCGCGACCGCGAGAGAGACGTGAGTACCGCGAGAGGGACGGCGATACAGATACAACACGTGTGAGAGCGAGACGGATATATGTTGCAAAAAGATTTGTAGCTGAGTAGCGAGCTGCAGTGCGATTTGCGATCTAAATTCACTTGGTCGCGCCTCGCGCAGGTCACGCGCGACCGCGAGAGAGACGTGAGTAACGCGAGAGGGACGGCGATACAGATACAACACGTGTGAGAGCGAGACGGATATATGTTGCAAAAAGATTTGTAGCTGAGTAGCGAGCTGCAGTGCGATTTGCGATCTAAATTCACTTGGTCGCGCCTCGCGCAGGTCACGCGCGACCGCGAGAGAGACGTGAGTACCGCGAGAGGGACGGCGATACAGATACAACACGTGTGAGAGCGAGACGGATATATGTTGCAAAAAGATTTGTAGCTGAGTAGCGAGCTGCAGTGCGATTTGCGATCTAAATTCACTTGGTCGCGCCTCGCGCAGGTCACGCGCGACCGCGAGAGAGACGTGAGTAACGCGAGAGGGACGGCGATACAGATACAACACGTGTGAGAGCGAGACGGATATATGTTGCAAAAAGATTTGTAGCTGAGTAGCGAGCTGCAGTGCGATTTGCGATCTAAATTCACTTGGTCGCGCCTCGCGCAGGTCACGCGCGACCGCGAGAGAGACGTGAGTACCGCGAGACGGCGATACAGTTACAGCACGCGTGAGAGCGAGACGGATATATGTTGCAAAAAGATTTGTAGCTGAGTAGCGTGCTGCAGTGCGATTCTGAATTCACCTAATATCTCACTCGTAGAATATTTAACCGACATAAAAATATGACTTTTTGATTGGTATATCCTATGAATTCCATTCTGACATTTCATTATTGTGTTCGAGGATGAGTGTCAAGTTTCTCCTCTTATACTCCAGCCACATTTGATCTGGAATTTTAGTAAACAAACCATGTGTCATCATAATTAGGGTTGATACACTCTTAATAAAAAATAATTATTATTATAATTACAACTATATTCATTATAACACAATTTCCTGTTTAAACACAAAAATTTTAATTTAATACAGAATCCAAAAATTTTATTTAGCCGGTCAATACATAATTTATATAAAAATTAGCTTAAAATAAAAGTTTAAATTTTTTTAATTACCACTATAATATTACTACAAAACTAACAACCCTATATTTTAATACTGACGTAAAGAAATCGCAGGTTTGTAACATTTGGAGTGTTTTTTAAGCAATTGGCAGATTTAGGAAGGTATATAATAGCGATACAGGCTCTTCGTAATTGGTGGTGTATGTTTTTAGTCGTATTATAATGGTAGTATAACCACAATAGGTTAAGAATGTTAACATTACACACAACGTTTCATTACACATAGATTAAAAAAAAGACATCTTGTTTTAGCTAGCATAAATATAGCACTAAAATCACTGTTTCAAATTAATCTTAATGAGTCCTGTCGTTTGGGAGGCGATAGATAAAGTTAATAAAGCGAATTATATAACTACGATGTAATTTCTGATATCATTTTAAAATTTGAGGTATTATTTTTGAGATCTACATTATTTCAGATGATCATAAGTATTATAATTATAAACAAGAATGCGCTTAGTCCTTTGTCTTAAATATTTTATTATTAATCATCAAATTTAATTTTTGTTAACATCAAAAATAATTGTTGTACATATTTCTAAAAATGTTTTGAGCATCTGCCTGACGTTGGTTGCTAAGCAACGCTTTGTTATTAAACATTCCACATCGAATTTGGCTGGAGTATAGAGTAGCTGCGTATAGTTTAACTCAACAAATATAAAATTAAATATAAGAGTGAGTGAGATGACAACTATTCGTATAAAATAAAGAGTGAGTGAGATGGATGTAATTGTTGTGAAAATTAGTGAGAAATAGAATGAGAGAGAATTTATTGCGTTAGTAATTACAATTATTAATAGTAGTGGTTAGTGTCTGTTGAATGTTTGCTTTATATAATGGTTTGGTCACATCGATTCCCCTACTTTACGTCTAGGAGGCGGAATGGAAACAATTCCAGAGCGACTTGTTGATGACGGTTCGCGTCGCAAACGACTTCAAGACTGAAGCCCAAAGGGAACTGGAGAGACTCGTCTCAGAGAACAAGGTGGCGAGAGATCGCATCCGACTGCTCGAAGACCAAATGCACTCTCTCAAAGGTAAGTGAGCGAGAGGGACTGTGTTAGAGGGAGACAGCATGACCATTACATTTTGGTGGTAAATGTAATCATGATTAGAATATTTAAATTCTGCATGTGGTTTTTAAAGGTAGACGTAGAAAATGAATTCGATATTATGAAGAACGATTAGTAAGCTGTTGTATGTAGATCGGTTACAGAATATAGAGTTTGTATTCTAAATGTGTTCTTTTCATACTTTCTATTGGTTATATTTTTATAAAAAAAAATAAAGTCTCAGATGTGTGTGGGTTTCGTACTTAGGCGGGTTGGTTCGATTCGTCAGTATTCGTTGAACAACAAAGTCGACTCCAGATAATTACAAAACATGGTTCGCCTGGAATGGCGCTCCCAACGGCATGCTTTCCTTAAATTGACATGTTCGCATCTACTTGACAATTTGGCTTTTGTTTTTAAGCAATGTTGGTCAATCGACATTAAATTGTACCGCCCGGCTTGGCTCAACCAAATAACTCCTCGTAATAATGCTGACCCGCCAATGTGAGCAGCACGCTTGAGAGAAACTTATAAAAATAACTTCCTCTGATATAACTACTCGAATTCAAAATGTATTCAAACATTTACTTAATTCTAAAACCCTTGAAAAGAACCCATTTGAATTACAACCTATAGTCATTTGACAATATTTAAAAAATTTTGATTAGTAGTAGTAAGATTGCATGTGTAATGAATAGAATTGAAATGAAACAAATACGATAGCAAAATTAACAACATTATCACGCACTAATTGATTCTATGTAAGGCTTACAAATGTAGTCGCAGCCATAGAACTAACAGAATATTGTCGTCTAAAATATTTAAAATGTACATACGACATAATTTTAATATAATTAATCTGTTTAATTAAAATTTCATGTATCGAAACAGGTGTTGACAGTCAAGAATCTATGGATAGTACACAAAATAGTTCCGATGGAAAGAGCTTGTCGAAAGATTCCGAAAGCTTTGATTCTAACAGTGAATATTCTTCGGTAGACGTTTTTAAAAATATTAGATCGCGATATTTATCAAGAGTTCACAGCGTCAATGAACTGCCTAAGGTCGAACGTTTGGTAGATCAGGCTTTCTTTAAATCACATAGTAATTTATCTCAAAGTGATTCAGAGGAGTGTTCTTCTAAAGAACTTAAACTTGAAATTGATAACGTGACGACGGATGAAACTAATGACGATGACAGTTCCAAATCGAGTTTCGACAATAGAGATGAATACCAGAGTCAGGTTATAGCAGAGGCTGTTTTACCTCCCATTGCGCCAAAAGGACTGAAGCGACAAAATGCACTCGACCATTTTGCAAAGAAAATAAATCGTCAGGATGCTTTAGATGATCTCTTCGATCCAATCGATGACAACGATAACTATAATACTAGGTCTGAATCAAATGGTATTGAAAACATGGGACAAAATACTATTTTCAAAAAGAATCTCTCAAATTTATTTAATGGTAAACTAAAGTCTTACAGTACAGATAATCTTAGTAAAAATACAGAGTTTAAAAATGCACTTACAGAGGCAACTAGCATAGAATTTTTCGACAACACTTACAGTCTTAGTAAATCGTCTTTGTTAAGCGATGGATCGGACAGCGTTTTCTTTTCGCCGTTAGAGAAAAACAATAATGTTATTAATATAAATAATAATAATTATATTAAAGATATTAACAAAACAGAAAGTGCGAATGATGTTTCTTCTGTAACTATCGAAGCAGGAGCATTGAATTTACCCGTAGTAAAGGCCGAATCGATTCTTCCATTTCCATATCCAGAAGACATAAGTTGTAAAAGGAAATCTGACGCCGCTTGTGATATATATCATCAGACATCAGAAAGTGATACAGACTTAAATAAAACAATTGAAAACGATTTTAAAAAAGTAAATGAGGAACTGAAAGTTAACTTTAAGGCAGCCTTGGATAGAATAAGCGGTAATGATAATCTAAATACAACGTCAAATAAATTACTAAGTATGTCTGATACAACTGTAGATTCAACTATACTTGAAATAGATAATAACTCAGATATTGTAAATAATTTTGTGCCAGTAAAACGTCTATCTACTTTTAAAGGAGAAGAAAATATTGTTCAACAAAACGATTCAAATGACAGGGGAAAGGAAAAATATATCATTGATTTCTTTGAAGATAATGTTACTCAAGAATTTCAGAGTAATGAACCTTCGCAAACAACAAATAATGATAATAATCAACAGTCTGTCTCTGGTTTTAATAATGAGAAGCTTAGTGAGGAAAATGTAACACCAGAAAAAGAAGGAACAAATCTTGAAAATATGAACAGTGTAAATTCTAAAGAGCTAAATAACTCGAACGATCCGAAAACGACACAAGCACCACTCGACGATAACGTCAGTTATCATTTGAAAATAAATACTGTCAATGATTTCGATCCTCCAAACGTATCTTATGCTGCCGAGATACGCGATAATAAACCTAATGATGTCGACAATAATGTCAAAACTCTTTTAACGCCAATAAATCTAGTAAATTCCAATGGAGATCGTTCACCGACTTCGATAATACTTAGTCCTGTTTTAATTCAGCCAATATTTTTCCAACCTAACAATGCGCTTTTAGAGTTTAATTTAACGAATGATACCAAAAAAGGAACTGTTTATTATGACGATATCGATCAAGTGATTACCAAGGACAGTTCTGCGAAGGATTCTGATAGTAAGCGGAAAGGTATTTATCAGAAAAATACAAAAACAAAACAACTTCCGTTCCTTTCTTTGAAGAAATTTGGTTCGAATGAAAATGTGATGGAATCAAAATCGTCTTCACCGAACAAAAGCCCAACGAAAACAGTGGTCAGATTATCCAAAACACCAGGATGGCTAATGGACAATCAGTACTATCAACCCATGCAAAACGTACCTTTTGTTATAAACACAGCTCAGACATTTGTCAAAGACCCCTTACCAAAACCGGAGCTCCCGACAAAACCAATAAATTCGAACCCATTTACACACATTGATCGATCAAAGCAAGTGCAGGAACAAGAAAATTATTACGAAGAAATCGGAGAGCCGATAGCGTTAACTCAAACGATTAACGTCGCAGACGACGAGAAGATATCAAACAAAACGTCGACAGCTGAAGATTTTAAAAACGTAACTCGGGAGGAACTCCTTAAAGTACCGAGGAAACCAAAGAGGACAAAAAAACATGAAACCACAGTACCTAGCAAATCTAAAGGTGACAAAAGTGAAGAGAAGGGATTGAATCCCATGACCAAATCCGTTATATCCTTATCGCGAACTCCAAGCGCGACCGATAATGTTAAAAAATCGGGATCTATTTCGGATATCGTTCAAACTTTGGTCAAAAATCAGGTCGATTCCACACCTGAAGTACCGTTGAGAAAGCTTTCCCTCCAGACTCCGAAACCGAATACAGAAGTGGATACGGGTTCGCTTCCCCGCTTACGAAAGACTTACCACTGGAAGACGTTGGAACACAAACGACTCTCACACCCTATAAGGTCATTAAACGACACCTCGACTTCAAGACCTCTACGTAAGTTAGGCTTTGTGCCCCGAAACGTACCGTGTGATATCTGTGAATGTAAATAACAGTGTAAGATTTGTTTCCATGTGTAATTGTGTGTCGTTTTAGTGTATCATTCGGTGGAGGTGTTGGTCGTTGGTCACTGTAAGCAAGCTTATATATAGTTTACATGATATATGTGTGTGAAAATATCACAATTCGACATGTTTATATCCGGTTAATATATTTAAGAAATGATTTAATCGCTTACTTATAGTAAAATTGTTTTAGAACTTGTCTAGTCTTAAAGCTCACTAGGTAAATTTATGAAGATGACTGCAGTGATTCTGTAAGAAGTCACTTCGTATCTCACTTGTAAAACGCTTGGAATATGCGGTGAGTTTCAGAGTTACTTTCTTACAGATTATTCCTACCGATATAAGTGTTTTGGGAATTATACTAGTCGCATCAAAAAAATCTAAACGAATCGTTTCTTGAATATAGTAATCAAGACTTAAAAGATATTTCAAATCATAAAACATTATTACCAAGCTAGATATACATACTCTGTATAAATTTGGAACTTCTCGTCAACAAATAAGCTTAACCTATATTGCACACTATTTAAACAAATTTCAATAAAGGAATACGTTACTGTATGGTAAGAGGTTTTATATATATTTAAAATATTAGTATTGATCAAATTAATTAATTAAATATATTAATAGTGAACAATTATTTCTATTTTATAATCTGCGACGCTTTACAAATATATTGGTGTTGGTTTAATTATAATTGGTCGGTTTTGGGTTAAATATTTCAGTCATGAGATCAAAAGTTAGATATTAGGCGACCACTATGCCTTAGAAAGCTATACTATATGTTAGAAATAAGATCATAGAATTCATCTAATTTTCCGAAAGTATCTCTTATTATATAGTCATTAAATCTATCTAAATGTAACTATATGTAGTTTAGTATCTCGAGATACTTCAAATTATTAAAAGTTAACATATCAGCCTAAGTTCATTTTGGATTGTTTCTGTTAGCTCATATCCTCTCCAAAAAAAGAAAACATTTGGTAAATTTGAATTCTGAATACGTGCAGTAATATTAAGCTTGAAAATCTTCTTAAAATCTCAGCGTAATTTCATTTTGGATGGTTTCTGTTGGCTCATATCCTCTCCAAAAAAAGAAAACATTTGGTAAATTTGAATTCTGAATACGTGCATTAATATTAAGCTTGAAAATCTTCTTCTTAACGGTTTTTAAACAAATTATCGTAAATAGTCCAAATAGTTTCGTGACAAGACGTATACATACAGTCAGACCATAGAGTACTAAATCTGGTCGTACTTCTCATACCAGCTATACCCCCACGAACAGAAGAGACGCCGCCGCCTCCTCCGTTGCTGTCCAGCGCTTCCCTCCAGGACATCATGGCAACCGCTGCATCGCATAGACGGACCAAAGGTAACAACTGACGCTCTTTAATATAGAATTTTCTTCTTAATAAGTATTCTATACCAATTACCAAAAAAACGATGGATGGATTGATGATAGTGAAATAATGGCTGGAAAGAATGTAAGTTGTGAGATGACGTCAGACAGATTAGTATGCAAAAAGAAATGCTGCGCCCCCAAATAAAATTCGGAGAAGGACAGGAGAATGATGATGATTAAATAATCTATATTTATAATTAGAACAGTGGTTAGAACGTATGCATCTTAACCGATGATTGTAAGTTCAAACCCAGGCAAGCACCACTGAATATTGATGTGCTTAATTTGTGTTTATAATTCATGTCGTGCTCGGTGGTGAAGGAGAACATCGTGAGGAAACCTGCATGTGTCTGCCACAGGTGTATTCCACCAAACCGCATTGGAACAGCATGGTGAAATATGTTCCAAACCTTTTCCTTAAAGGGAGAAGGCCTTAACCCAGCGGTGGGAAATTTAGAGGCTGTTGTTATACATGACTTTACGATTTTTGTGTGTTTGTAACGACGTTATATAATTAATTACAGGTGTCAGTAGACAAGATTCGCGTCTATCGGTGAAGTCCCTCATAGAGAGCATAGAGAATGCAGCGAAGGCGGCCAAACAGTCGCCAGCCACAACTCCGGTTACTGAGTGGCCACAGGTACTGCCTAATCATTGTTTAATTACTTTTTGTTTTATATATTTTTTGATAAATATATCTTATATATTAGTAGCGTAAGTCAATCGCTGCACGTAAAAAAATCTTTGATGGTCTCATTTTGAAGAGCTCCACTGGTAGATGAGCAGAAAATTAAAGACGATTTAACAAATAATTAATTTTACATAGATAAAAAGTTACATAGTAGACAGCAGAGCTATGTATATAAATATAAAAATAACATTCGAACAAGCATCGTAAGTTTACAACTAAATTAAATCAAAATAAAGCCTTTCATAGGTTGCCAATTACTAAAAATTTGTCAAATAAACGCGAAGCTTCGCGTGCGACATTAGTAAGAGGGAACAAAAAGAGATATAATGTATATGTTTCAACTCTTTAGTGATAGGTTTAATCTCATCTCTTTGAGATATCCAATACCTTATATAATATCCAATGCTTGAAGGGTTATATATCTTCTATTTCATCATTCTCCTGCCCTTATCCCAATTTTATTTGGGGTCGGCGCAGCATGTCTTCTCCTTCCATACTTCTCTGTCAGACGTCATCTCACAAGTAACATTATTTCTAGCCATATCGTCTTTCACACAATCCATCCATCGTTTCCTTGGTCGTCCTTTACCTCTCTATCCATCCACATCCATGCTCAAGGCCTTCCTCACAATGTGTTCCTCATCGGTTATATATCTTCTATGTATGCATAATATATAGTTTCGACAACATATCTAATGATTTGTTATGTGTATAAATATTATCCAACAGGTCCAAACAACAGTAACGAACACATCGACCAACATAAAGAACGGTATGTCGGAACCAACGCCCGCCACCAACGGCACCGCCAACTACTCCGCCAAGCCGCCCGCGCCCCGGAACAACCGACCCTCACCCATCACCACAGGTGCGTTATATTTGACATTTATTATTGTCTGAATATACTTATGTATGTCATATTTTAACTATGTCAATGAAATCACGACACACCCTCAAGCAGACGTATACATAGTAAGTTGTTGGATGGCCAAATGGGCCAACTCATGATATGATCACCATCGCCCATGCACATAAGCGCTGTAAGAAATATTAACCAATCTGCACATGGCCAATGCGTTACCAACTTTGGGAGCTAAGATGTTATGTTTTTTGCATCCGTTGCTAAACTAGCTCATTAAATACTAGGCATTGATGCGTGGCGTTAGAATAAATGTGTAAGATCTTCCCTCTCGCTCTCCATCAATATGTGGAAAGGGACGGAAGTGTGTAACAAGGATTCGGTAACGCGCGCTATTTAAATTGACCAATTAGCGCACGGTGCTGGAGCTGTATTGATTGGACTAATTAGCGCGCTGCATGTTAAAGTTGGCCGTGAGTTGGATCCAACCTTTCCGAGAGGATATAATGTCCCTGTTGCTTATGATGTGTCAGATGATACACTCTATTTCCGATTAATGTGAAGCTTATCCGTTGATTTTCTATAATTTTGAAGCAGATATCAATAAAATCAGGGAAGCGAGTCAGCATGTATATAATACACAATATAATATCCTTAACAAAATGTAGATAATATGAAGTTGATATTTCTCAGTTTTAATGCACGTTATACATAAAATTGATGTAATTAGTACAGTTTTTCACACAGAAGTAACTTTGAAGCGCTCATTCATTTAATATATATTTATATATGACCGTAAAATTAATACATCACGTTAATACCGTTAGATTATAATCTATCTCGTGATATTATGAAAGGTTCGAAGATTTTGAACGTTTATTCAATTTACAATAACACATAAACAATTTCGATAGTCCATAATGTTTTGTTTAGGCTTCGATAGATTATAATCTAACGGTATTTACGTTTACATATGTATATACACAGTAATTCTTATTTATGTTTATATTATATTTACATCGTACATACATTAATGATAATTTTATTTGATATATTTTTAGAATGAATTTATTAATAATAGTAAGTTCATTATCATAAAAAAATAGATTTTATTTTTTAAATTGTTTTCGTATAAAGTGTCACAGCAAGATGTAACTAATTCATCATTTAAATAATAAACGAACGCATGTATGTGTTTGCTTATTTTCTTACAGCATGGCGGCATGAGAGAGGAGCATAGCTCTCGCCTTATCTATCTCCTAACTAATCTGTTTGTCTGTCCATCTGTCGAACCTGCCATAACTAATATAAATTATTTCTCATCATTCTTCTTACATTATCTAATGTAGTGTTTGATTTGTAACTAACAAATTGTTTTGTATCTTGTGTTGTTATGTTTTATTTGAAAAATGCTTGCCATTAAATATTTATTTAACATGTTAAATATTTTCATCGTATTATTGAAAACTCTTTTAAATACAAACCATTATAATTTGCATTTAAAATTGTTTTAAGAAGTGTTTCGGGCATTCAGTGTTGCTACAAAACGCTTTATTTTTTTTTCTAATACCAACATCATAAATTGCATCATTAGTGATGTTCCCTGGTGTATTAAAACATTTTGGTGGATTGCATCTAAGCTCCATAACACCTAGCGATCACTCTCGCCCCCTTTCACGGCTTTGTTTCAGTTATATTATAAATACAATACATTATATTATGCATAGTATTCTTTTAATAATGCATTAGTTGTTTTATATTTGACTTAAATAATAAAACTGAGACAAAGCGTGGTGTATACGGCTTGTTGATGTGTCTAACGCGCGGGGCAGAGTCTGCGGCCAGCGGCGCCAACATGGCCAACATGGCCAATATGAGCAGCATGGCCAACATGCCGGACGAGCAGCGCGCACTGGCCTCGCTGCAACAGAAAGCCATGGAGTCGTTCGTAAGGAGAAACAGCTACGGAGATATATGTGAGTGACTAATGATTATTTGAATTTTGTTATGCTTGTGTCTATGTTTTTCGCTTCTACTAATCATAGTATATGCCTGGGCCAAGTGTAACGATACACTAAATGTGTTTAGGCGTACATATGAAAAATGACCTCATTTATTTATCGTATTGAAGTTGATTTAAGAGTACAAATTTCCAACTTTCGAGCTAAAAACATTGTGAATACACATGTGACAGATCAACACATACAGGTTTCCCTACGATGTTTTTCATTCAACGCTGACTACGAAATTAATTACAAACAGAATAAAATCAGTCAGATTAATGTGTTATGGGATTCGGCTATCTTTAGAGTATGGCAATGTTATTTACTTGCTGCAATACTACACTGAAATTATTTTCAATTTTTATTTTTAGAATCCGAATTATTTATTAATTCAATGCGATCGGCTGATACAATTGTGTCTGAATGTCATTGAAATTAAACACATGCAGGTTACCTTACAATGTTTATCTTTACCGCCAAGCACGAGATGCATCAAAAACACAAGCTGAGCGCTCGAAAATTCATTCTTTGAAACCACGGGGCTATTTGATTTATATATATATATTTATTATTTTATCAATAACATGTCCTAAATTATGAGCAGGTGAGAGAAAGGATCCATTGAACGCGCTGCAAATAAAGAACGGCGGCTCCAAGCGCAACGCGCTGCTCAAGTGGTGTCAGCAGAAGACGGCGGGCTACAGCAACATCGACATCACGAATTTTAGGTGAATACAATTACTTTAAACTTTCACAGACCTGGCGCTGGTAAATTGAAACCTTATTTGTTAAACTTTGTCTCAAAGATTATTAGGATTAAATTCGTTTATAATAGTTTTATTAGCTATTCATTTTAGATGTCAGCCGTCAGCTGCTAGGTATAAAAAAGCTTTAGCTCTTCTTTAGAGTTCAAGCTTGCTTCAAATCAAATTTCATCAAATTGGATACAGGGGAAGGTTGTTAAACAATGAAAGCTAGAGTTACTTTAATTTATAATATTTGTATTGATTTGATAACTGCCTCGTTGGCATAGTGAATAGATTCTGAGGACTTGGGTTCAAATCCCAGGTTGGGCCGTTGAAAAGATTCATTTAAGTATCAGTCTGGAGTCTCGGTGCTCCAGCGCCTGTATTCCTGAGGGAATAGAGAGTGGTCTCGTGCGCTCGCGTGTAGTGTAGAGTAGTTATTTAAGTGTCAGCCTGGAGTCTCGGTGCTCCAGCGCCTGTGTTCCTGAGGGAATAGAGAGTGGTCTCGTGCGCTCGCGTGTAGTGTAGAGTAGTTATTTAAGTGTCAGCCTGGAGTCTCGGTGCTCCAGCGCCTGTGTTCCTGAGGGAATAGAGAGTGGTCTCGTGCGCTCGCGTGTAGTGTAGAGTAGTTATTTAAGTGTCAGCCTGGAGTCTCGGTGCTCCAGCGCCTGTGTTCCTGAGGGAATAGAGAGTGGTCTCGTGCGCTCGCGTGTAGTGTAGAGTAGTTATTTAAGTGTCAGCCTGGAGTCTCGGTGCTCCAGCGCCTGTGTTCCTGAGGGAATAGAGAGTGCTCTCGTGCACTAGCGTGTAGTGTAGAGTAGTTATTTAAGTATCAGCCTGGAGTCTCGGTGCTCCAGCGCCTGTGTTCCTGAGGGAATAGAGAGTGGTCTCGTGCGCTCGCGTGTAGTGTAGAGTAGTTATTTAAGTGTCAGCCTGGAGTCTCGGTGCTCCAGCGCCTGTGTTCCTGAGGGAATAGAGAGTGGTCTCGTGCGCTCGCGTGTAGTGTAGAGTAGTTATTTAAGTGTCAGCCTGGAGTCTCGGTGCTCCAGCGCCTGTGTTCCTGAGGGAATAGAGAGTGCTCTCGTGCACTAGCGTGTAGTGTAGAGTAGTTATTTAAGTGTCAGCCTGGAGTCTCGGTGCTCCAGCGCCTGTGTTCCTGAGGGAATAGAGAGTGGTCTCGTGCGCTCGCGTGTAGTGTAGAGTAGTTATTTAAGTGTCAGCCTGGAGTCTCGGTGCTCCAGCGCCTGTGTTCCTGAGGGAATAGAGAGTGGTCTCGTGCGCTCGCGTGTAGTGTAGAGTAGTTATTTAAGTGTCAGCCTGGAGTCTCGGTGCTCCAGCGCCTGTGTTCCTGAGGGAATAGAGAGTGGTCTCGTGCGCTCGCGTGTAGTGTAGAGTAGTTATTTAAGTGTCAGCCTGGAGTCTCGGTGCTCCAGCGCCTGTGTTCCTGAGGGAATAGAGAGTGCTCTCGTGCACTAGCGTGTAGTGTAGAGTAGTTATTTAAGTATCAGCCTGGAGTCTCGGTGCTCCAGCGCCTGTGTTCCTGAGGGAATAGAGAGTGGTCTCGTGCGCTCGCGTGTAGTGTAGAGTAGTTATTTAAGTGTCAGCCTGGAGTCTCGGTGCTCCAGCGCCTGTGTTCCTGAGGGAATAGAGAGTGGTCTCGTGCGCTCGCGTGTAGTGTAGAGTAGTTATTTAAGTGTCAGCCTGGAGTCTCGGTGCTCCAGCGCCTGTGTTCCTGAGGGAATAGAGAGTGGTCTCGTGCGCTCGCGTGTAGTGTAGAGTAGTTATTTAAGTGTCAGCCTGGAGTCTCGGTGCTCCAGCGCCTGTGTTCCTGAGGGAATAGAGAGTGGTCTCGTGCGCTCGCGTGTAGTGTAGAGTAGTTATTTAAGTGTCAGCCTGGAGTCTCGGTGCTCCAGCGCCTGTGTTCCTGAGGGAATAGAGAGTGGTCTCGTGCGCTCGCGTGTAGTGTAGAGTAGTTATTTAAGTGTCAGCCTGGAGTCTCGGTGCTCCAGCGCCTGTGTTCCTGAGGGAATAGAGAGTGGTCTCGTGCGCTCGCGTGTAGTGTAGAGTAGTTATTTAAGTGTCAGCCTGGAGTCTCGGTGCTCCAGCGCCTGTGTTCCTGAGGGAATAGAGAGTGGTCTCGTGCGCTCGCGTGTAGTGTAGAGTAGTTATTTAAGTGTCAGCCTGGAGTCTCGGTGCTCCAGCGCCTGTGTTCCTGAGGGAATAGAGAGTGGTCTCGTGCGCTCGCGTGTAGTGTAGAGTAGTTATTTAAGTGTCAGCCTGGAGTCTCGGTGCTCCAGCGCCTGTGTTCCTGAGGGAATAGAGAGTGGTCTCGTGCGCTCGCGTGTAGTGTAGAGTAGTTATTTAAGTGTCAGCCTGGAGTCTCGGTGCTCCAGCGCCTGTGTTCCTGAGGGAATAGAGAGTGGTCTCGTGCGCTCGCGTGTAGTGTAGAGTAGTTATTTAAGTGTCAGCCTGGAGTCTCGGTGCTCCAGCGCCTGTGTTCCTGAGGGAATAGAGAGTGGTCTCGTGCGCTCGCGTGTAGTGTAGAGTAGTTATTTAAGTGTCAGCCTGGAGTCTCGGTGCTCCAGCGCCTGTGTTCCTGAGGGAATAGAGAGTGCTCTCGTGCACTAGCGTGTAGTGTAGAGTAGTTATTTAAGTGTCAGCCTGGAGTCTCGGTGCTCCAGCGCCTGTATTCCTGAGGGAATAGAGAGTGGTCTCGTGCGCTCGCGTGTAGTGTAGAGTAGTTATTTAAGTGTCAGCCTGGAGTCTCGGTGCTCCAGCGCCTGTGTTCCTGAGGGAATAGAGAGTGCTCTCGTGCACTAGCGTGTAGTGTAGAGTAGTTATTTAAGTATCAGCCTGGAGTCTCGGTGCTCCAGCGCCTGTGTTCCTGAGGGAATAGAGAGTGGTCTCGTGCGCTCGCGTGTAGTGTAGAGTAGTTATTTAAGTGTCAGCCTGGAGTCTCGGTGCTCCAGCGCCTGTGTTCCTGAGGGAATAGAGAGTGGTCTCGTGCGCTCGCGTGTAGTGTAGAGTAGTTATTTAAGTGTCAGCCTGGAGTCTCGGTGCTCCAGCGCCTGTGTTCCTGAGGGAATAGAGAGTGGTCTCGTGCGCTCGCGTGTAGTGTAGAGTAGTTATTTAAGTGTCAGCCTGGAGTCTCGGTGCTCCAGCGCCTGTGTTCCTGAGGGAATAGAGAGTGGTCTCGTGCGCTCGCGTGTAGTGTAGAGTAGTTATTTAAGTGTCAGCCTGGAGTCTCGGTGCTCCAGCGCCTGTGTTCCTGAGGGAATAGAGAGTGGTCTCGTGCGCTCGCGTGTAGTGTAGAGTAGTTATTTAAGTGTCAGCCTGGAGTCTCGGTGCTCCAGCGCCTGTGTTCCTGAGGGAATAGAGAGTGGTCTCGTGCGCTCGCGTGTAGTGTAGAGTAGTTATTTAAGTGTCAGCCTGGAGTCTCGGTGCTCCAGCGGCTGTGTTCCTGAGGGAATAGAGAGTGGTCTCGTGCGCTCGCGTGTAGTGTAGAGTAGTTATTTAAGTGTCAGCCTGGAGTCTCGGTGCTCCAGCGCCTGTGTTCCTGAGGGAATAGAGAGTGGTCTCGTGCGCTCGCGTGTAGTGTAGAGTAGTTATTTAAGTGTCAGCCTGGAGTCTCGGTGCTCCAGCGCCTGTGTTCCTGAGGGAATAGAGAGTGCTCTCGTGCACTAGCGTGTAGTGTAGAGTAGTTATTTAAGTGTCAGCCTGGAGTCTCGGTGCTCCAGCGCCTGTATTCCTGAGGGAATAGAGAGTGGTCTCGTGCGCTCGCGTGTAGTGTAGAGTAGTTATTTAAGTGTCAGCCTGGAGTCTCGGTGCTCCAGCGCCTGTGTTCCTGAGGGAATAGAGAGTGCTCTCGTGCACTAGCGTGTAGTGTAGAGTAGTTATTTAAGTATCAGCCTGGAGTCTCGGTGCTCCAGCGCCTGTGTTCCTGAGGGAATAGAGAGTGGTCTCGTGCGCTCGCGTGTAGTGTAGAGTAGTTATTTAAGTGTCAGCCTGGAGTCTCGGTGCTCCAGCGCCTGTGTTCCTGAGGGAATAGAGAGTGCTCTCGTGCACTAGCGTGTAGTGTAGAGTAGTTATTTAAGTATCAGCCTGGAGTCTCGGTGCTCCAGCGCCTATATTCCTGAGGGAATAGAGAGTGCGTGTAGTGTAGAGTAGCGTGAGTAACACGCGTGGGGCGTCTCACAGCTCGTCGTGGAACGACGGCCTGGCGGTGTGCGCGCTGCTGCACTCGTACCTGGGCGAGGCGCGCGTGGCGTACGCGGCGCTGTCGCCGCACGACAAGCGCACCAACTTCGCCGTCGCCTTCGCCGCCGCGGAGTCCGTCGGCATCCCCACCACGCTCGTGAGTCGCGCTCGTCGCTTGCTTATTTTCACGTTTTAATACATTATTACTTACTTACTACTGATTACTTTGCATAAAAAGAACTTTACTGTTTTTGTTTGGTCTAAAAATGTTGATATTCACTTTGAATAATTTAATAAAAATATTGTTCTTTAAAACGAATCCCCTTTTTTATATTTATGTCACCGAAGATTACAAAATTCGTTAGATTGACTTGAGGTTAGATTACAATATAGCGAGAAATAATGCGTTAACAACAACAACAAAAGCCTGTAAATTCCCACTGCTGGGCTAAAGACCTCCTCTCCCTTTGAGGAGAAGATTTTTGGAACATATTCCACCACGCTGTTCCAATGCGGGGTGGTGGAATACAAACGTGGTAGAATTTCTATTAAATTTGTCACATGCAGGTTTCTTCACGATGTTTTCCTTCACCGCTGAGCATGAGGTTAATTATAAAGACAAACTAAGCACATGAATCAGCGGTGCTTGCCTGGGTTTGAACCGGCAATCATCGGTTAAGATGCTAATTCTAACCTTTGGGCCATCTCGACTATTACAATGCGTTAAATTGCAATAATATTTAATTGTTCATAATATTTAGACAGTTTACAATCTGACGAGACAGATTGTAATCTAACGAATTTTGTAATCTTACGGTGACACATATAACTCATTGTTATAATCGATTTTTATTCACAGAATATTCAAGACATGATACAACAGGAGAGGCCGGACTGGCAGCAAGTGATGGCGTACGTTACAAGCATTTACAAACACTTCGAAACGTAGACCGTATTTATACCTCCATAAAGACTAAATTCGATTGATCATATGAATCATTAGATTAGTGGCACAAACCGCTCTTCATATAGCGTATACTATATTTCTATGGCAGAAATAGTAAAGATTTTAAGCCTTAGATGATAATACAAGCCTTAGATATCCCATGAAATTTCTTATAGTTCAGCTTTACTATGCACTATTCCATTTAAATACTTTAATGCTTTGATATTACTTCAAAACTTTCAATAGCAACTTTATCAATGATCAAAACTACTTATTAAAGCTACTTTTTTCGAATCCGTAACAAATATCAAAGACTATATAGACATATAATATTTCAAGGTCAAAATTGTTTACTAATAATACTGCCGTTTGAATGGACTATAGTATAATTTGTTCTTCCAAAACGTTCTTAAAGCAAACTCTTTGGTATTGAATTTAAAAAAAAATCTTAAGATAAGGATAAATGTTTAGTAAACATAATATTTATGAAACGGGACGTAAAGGATCTAGAAACTTCGATATTGAAAGCCAAAAAGGCAATTTGATAGGTTGTAAAGTAACATTCCTGTAAGGATAGTTTAGGATTATGAACCAATCGCAATAGTTGAAACAGTGAATATTATTATTAATAAACACAAATTAAAATAGTTTCTTCATAATTGAAACAAATTTGGTTGAGAGGTTTGGACGTTATATAGTAACAAACAGATAGAGTTAAAACTGAAACAAAATTAAAAAAAAAAATTCCCATTTCAGCGGGTGCATACTGATACTAAATATACTACAGAATTTGTTTATTTACGACATCACATTAAAAACTTCTAAAATTATCAATGTTTCTTTACTATGTTGTCCATGTATTATATACAAAAACATTCCTCTGGAATCACTCTATCTACTAAAAAAACCGCATCAAAATCCGTTGAGTAATTTTAAACATCTAAGCATAGTTACGGACAGACAGCGGTGAACGACTTTGTTTTATATTATGTAAGGATTGTATGTGTCACCGTTAGATTACAAAATCCGTTAGATTACAATCTGTCCAGATAGATTGTAATCTAACGAAATATTGTGAATGGTGAAATATGTTTGCAGTTTAACGCATTAATTTTTGCTATATGTAATTTATTTAAGTATTGCGATTGGTTCACTGCGTGTGATAGTTTAAACCATGTCCGCCATTTTGTGAGATTTCGCCTTGGAGCTGTGTGAGGAATTGATAGCCGTCTTTCCATATAAAGACTGATATGATATGATAGGTTAGTTGGGTCACGATCTTTTTGCGTTACTCTATAGTTTGACAAACGCCAGGGGTTGATAACATTTTATTCCAAACGTGATACTAGTAACTGTATTTCGAAGTTTTTATTCATTTCTATATTTATAAAATTCGAGGTTGTTAACCTCTGGCGTTTGTAAGGGTGTGTACACATATCTATAAACGAAGTTGGCATT
This sequence comes from Vanessa cardui, assembly GCF_905220365.1. Classification (NCBI taxonomy): domain Eukaryota; kingdom Metazoa; phylum Arthropoda; class Insecta; order Lepidoptera; family Nymphalidae; genus Vanessa; species Vanessa cardui. The sequence goes on along the minus strand of NC_061132.1, from coordinate 12,261,813 downwards.
AAAGAACAATATGTAACACACATGTGTATACACCTTAAAAATAAAAGAAAATTAGAGTAAGATAATATAATGAAACGCCTTAGCATAGAACGGCCTTGGTATTGTATGTGAGAGTATATTTTGTGGTACTGAGAATAAGGTCTATAATTGTATGAGACGTCTGATCGTTTGTCCCCTTCTTACTATAAAGGGGTGACGATATGTAACACGTTAACAGTTTGTATGCCACTATAAATTATTATAAAATAGCCTCGTATTATTGAATATTAATCAGCCTTCGGTGTCTGTATCCAGTTTTACGCCTTGTTACTATAACTATATAAACTTTATATACAATCAACTCGAAAGTGAGAAGCTGCACTAATTATAATGAGACTTTATCGACATAGAATTGCTTGCAATAATTGTACTTTCAAATTTTGCATCATTATATTGTTTATCGAGAACATATGCATATTAATAACTTATAAAACAGTTTTACTTATAAATGTTGTCTATGGTTTGATAAGTTAAACGTTTCTATCTCCCTCTTTCTAATATCAAATCAGTGATGAAAGAAAGAGATAAAACTATGTTTAACTACACATCCCCCATTTTGGTCGTTTAGAATAATTTATAATTCAAAATCATTTATGTAAGTGTTCTAAGATTCTACAAGTTGCCTAAGTAAGACATAAAAATTAATAAAATAAAAATTGTCTCTGGTCTACACTATTTTAACAGATTATCCATCTAACTATATCGATCTATTAAACAAATAATACTGTACCCATAGTTTAACTTTAGAACAATTTTACATAATTAAAATTAATAATATTTCATATGGTAACACCTTCTGATTAAAATAGTGAAACTATACTTGGTAGTTGTCTATGGCCTTATTTACATTATTGTATGTGTTTTTTTCGATATGTTATGATTGGTGACAGTTTTTGTGATACTGTTGAAGATATAGTACGACACAACTTAGTTGTAGCATCGGCAAAATTCGTAAAGCCGATCACATCCGAATTGAGTACGCTATCCCAAATTATCAATATTTATTTCTCATGCGAATATAATCTTTGCACAAACGCAATAACTTGTAATATCATATGGACTAATACATTCGTCAATTTGACAAGACGATTCACATTCACACTGACGCGAGAATCTATAGCGACGAATAGCGTCGAATGGCGCGATAGGGAGCTATTTCTTTTGGTTGTGTAAATCGGCAGTAATCGGTTTTATTGAATTTGCCGACTCTACATCTAAGTTATGTCGTACTTATACGATGATAATGATACACGGAATTTTTAAATTATTATATTGTGAATAAATATCTTCCCGTAACTATATACATGTAGTATTTATGTTCGAAATTACCGACAAGATCTCTATATGGGGGAAAAAGACAACATGCTTTTAATTATATACGCATCTTTATCCCCAATAGTGCTATCTCTGTCTCGAGACTGATTCCGTACAGTCTACATTGCTTGACATTTATAGATGAAGTATTTTTCAAATGATGCTTTATGCGTAACGAAATAGAGATCATTTTTGCATTTGATTAATGTATTAGCTATAAATGTTCGTCGTGTATTACGAATAAGCCTTGTTTCGCATTGTGACTGCTGTTTGTTGAAGCTATATAAATTAATTATCTATTTTCAGATACATGTATTATTGTAAATATAGCTAAAATAAAGTTCCTGGTTTATTTTATTATGTGTTTTATTTATTTTAAATTACATATAAATTATTCTTAACTTATTTGTATATCTTATACATAGTACTAAGTACAGCGCTTATATAAAAATATAATCTTATGTATTTTCGCTTATGACTTACTGTTGACTTTATATACTTGTATTATGTATTATATATAATATATTTAGAGTACTTATTTTATAAACAGTGTTTAAATATAAATATTTAGTTTTTAGTTTTAATCAAATTCCGAAGTCACTTGTAGTATTCACTTATTATACAATTCACCACTGGAGTGTTCCTGGGATGTATTTTTCAATGAGATTCTCGTAGTACGGCCACAGAGCTTCGATATCCGGTATGGCTGCGCTCTTCGTGTATAAATCGTATTGGCTATAAAAAAAAACACATAATATGGATACATACATATTAACGATTTAAGTAGTGTTAAGGGAGTCGAGATGGCTAGTGGAATGCGTGAGTCTTACGATGATTGCGGATTCAAACCCAGGCAAGCACCACTGAATATTCATGTGCTTAATTTATGTTTATAATTCATCGGTCTGTATTGTATTAACTGACACTACTGTATTTTTTTAAATGTTGAAAAAGAGTAACTACTGAGTTTGTTGCCGGTTCTTCTCGGTAGAATCTACTTTCCGAACCGGTGGTAGCTTCACTTAATTATTAAATGACGATGCAAAAATGCTTGTGAAAGCCCACTTGAATAAAGTATATTTTGATTTTGATTTCTCGTGCTCGGCGGTAAAGGGAAACATCGTGAGGAAACCTACTTCTGTCTAATTTCATTGAAATCTTGCCACATGTGTATTTCACTAACACTGGAACAGCATGGTGGAATATGTTCCAAACCTTCTCCTCAAAGAGAGGAAATTTATTGGTTGTTAATGTAATGTAAGTAATCATGTTTTTAAGCTAACATTACGACTGGCATGTTGTTTTAAGTTAGCTAAGTTTCGTAAGCAGTTCTAAGTCAGTACGCAAATTTAATTGGTCCTTAAAACTTTCATTTGAAACTTATATAATGTAACGTAATAATGGGATTATGTTGCTAAAAATGTTTGATGTCGAATTAATTTTACGTCAATGAACACGTGGTATAGACATCCTATCCATAATGTTAGGGTCTCTCTTGCTCGCGTATCCTGTGTTGGTATGTGTGTATTTCAAGATGATACTCACTTAAACTTGAGAACTGCCGCTTTTATTTTTTCGTCCCTTTCTGTTGCGAATTGTTCGTAGTCTCCGCCGGCGTGCCACGGGTAGAACGAATGATATCTGAAATATAAATGATTATTATATAAAGACCTTTATTTATACCAAAACTAAAACCTTGTATTATAATTATTTATTAAATTATATTCAATAAATGTTTACATTAAACACAAAAACAAATCGGGAGTGTCTGTTGTAATATTAAAATAAACGCTTTTTACTTAATATGAATACGCGGTACGTATTGTAAAATAACATTTCTTTTTTCAATTTTTGTATGTTTGTTTGTTCCGGCTAATCTCCGGAACGGCTGAACTAATTTAGATAGGACTTTCATTGGCAGATAGCTGGTGTAATAAGAAATAACTTAGGCTACAGCACTAATTTTATTTTAAACTCAAACGCTCACGAAATCGCTGTCAAAGGAAGTAATTAAAGTAGCAGTTGGAAATGTTAATTGTAATTAACGAGTTAAAAATATAAATCACTGAAAATGTAGCAAAATTGTCTGTCTGACGAGCTCCATTTCATTTAACAGTATGCCGGGTGACTATGTAAGTGTCCCATACCAAATAAATAATGAAATAGTATATAATTTTAAATTGTGAAATAACCAATGATGTTGTAGTTAACAGATATGTTATTAACGCGCAAAAAGTTAAGACTAGAAAACGTCCTAATTGGGACGTTTGCCTTTAGTTGTTTTACGTAGTAATACGTTATAATACATCATAATTACGTAGTAATACGTTTTTCGTAATTAAAACATCTATTAATCCCTTTTACTTATTGTTTTTATCAAGCTATCCTTTTTACTTATAACGAAATTTAAAAATAAACTAAAATAAACGGTCCCCGGCGCGGCACACTTTTTCTGTTGTTTAGTATGGATGTAACATATCTGTTTATGTATTCTGGAAATAACATAGTTTAACATTTTAAATAGTTAATAAGTGTCCAATTAAATATATATTATGAGAAAATTCGCACGTGCCAGATACATTTACGACACGTGAGTGTTAGTGGAAGAAACTCCATAACAACTGATCAAGGAGAGGAACTGTTGTTAGCGGTAGAAATGTCTTCAAAGCTATTTATCCCCAAAATGTTCAAATCATCTCCGAGATAAATATACCATTTTCTAACGCAGCTATCGAGCCTGTCAGGAACATACCTGATCATCCATAAGCCTTCTTCCGGGAACTTCGCGTTGTTGTGTTTCAGAACTCGGTACAGATATTCGTCGTGGCCCCAGGACATCATCAAGTTTTCAATACCGCATTTTGGCTTGTACATCCCATACGGGGTACTGGAAACATTACCATTGATGAAAAAATGGTCTTTTAAAGAGAAATAATGGTGATCCTATGTCGCTGGTTGTATCTTAAGTGTCTATGAAAAATCTGGCCTTTTAATATATTATTGTCAGAACTGACGAGCAATTTACATCTCTGGTGGAAGTAGATTAAGATGTATACACATAATATACCCCTAATTACACTGGAAATTATTTACCTTAAATTAAGAAAAGGGTTATTTAATGGTAATAAAATGACTTGTAGTAATGCTATGAGTTAGCATAAGTAGACGCCTCTATACGTTTTGAATATTAAATGTTTATTATACTTTTAAAAAGGAGATAATTACTTAATTGCTTGAAGTATAAAATTAATCAGGGCATTTATTAAAATACCTAAATAATATGAGTAATGAAAGTTAAATTCTTCCAAATGATAATTCAAAATACAATCTTAAAATATGCATTAGTACTAGTTGCATATTTTTATTAAATGTATATAAATAAAATAATAATTACTTGTAATCTTCATTGTATGTGTCTGGATTGGCCTTGAAGCTGTCATCTCCGTAAACAATGCTCTTTCCCCATTTACATCCCACAGGGAAGGTGTCACCCACAACGCACCACTGAGGCTCGCCATAGAACGCCATTACCTGTGTACATTAAACAATATTTATATTATATGTGAGGTAACTTTAGTTTTAATTTAATCTTGTAAAACGATATGTTTGTCAAATAAATTTTGATTTTTAATTACTTGAGAGTAAAACAAATGCATCGATGCTATTTGTTTTTTAATTGGATAATGGATTAATTTGCAGTTTTCAATGGGTAATTTAAATTAAATGCCCTGTATTTGTATAATCTGCCCTGACTAAGTAGTTAATCTTTCCAAAATGGCCGATATGGCTAAAGTGATCAGGAGAATTTTATATTCGGACTGGGCGGTCTTTGACATTAGAAATCTTGGACGACCTTTCCGAATTTTTACAATATGAGTAGGTCTGTATTGAAGGTATGTACGGGAGGCAGGAAACTAAGACCTTAGCGAACTTTGGCGTAAGGAACGGCCCAGGGCTTTATTGTATAAGATAGATTGTATTATTCTTACTATAATAGATAGTGTGATTTACCTTTCCAAGATCATGTATCAGTCCGATGAGTTGGAACCAGTCGTCGTCAGGGTAGTCCTGTCTGATGCGCTCAGCTGTCTGGAAGGCGTGCACGATGTTGGGGAGGTCGGTGTCGGGGTCTGATTCATCCACTAGCTCGTTCAGCTTGATGAGGGCATCCTTTACCGTCGATTTGAAATGGTTGAATTTCAACCACTTTTCCATTTTGCCTGAATAAAGTAATGTACATTTAGATAAATTTCGTTTCCATAAGCTGAATTAGTGCTAATTATTAATAGCTGCGAACTTTGCGACAGACTTAAACTTAAGAGAGCGTCATATACGGGTAAATATCATTAAGCTTTTTCGATCTCTTTCTTGATTAAATTAAATTCTGCCATATGAATATGCGTCAACTCACAATGTAATCAATGGAATAATCTTAAGTAGGTAGTATCTTTAAGAAAAGGAGGTATATTCAATTCGTCATGGCTATTCTCTAAGAAAACAGAAAAGAATAGCAAATAAGCAAATAATTTCTGCCACATTCGTCTATCCGCACTAGAACTGTGTGTTGGACTTAGCTCAAATATTAAATTTAATATAAAACCAAAGGAGGTCGTGGCCTAACACGTGGGATGTTCACAAGGTGTTACTTTATTTTTTGAGAACAGGACAGTACTTATAGAAAAAAATAATTAATCAACACACTAATCAGGCCATAAAATGTTACAATATCGTCTATTTACCTATATTATTAATATCAACTATGATTTAAACATTATGTAAGGAACATATAAAATTAGTAAAATAAAAAAATTGAACGTTTAAATGTCTTGAATAATTTAGTACTTCTTTTATATTTGTCAGTACGCCAGGGGGTAAGTATGCCGTATACCTCCGTCATAATAATAACGTATATAAATAATACGAAAACAAATTAAAAAAGTAACCGATACAATCGGATAATGTTTTAGTTGTAAACCCTTTTTCACCTGATTTCGGAATTAAATTTATTTTCCCTTTTTTTATTGTAGAAAAAAATTGTAATAATTGATATTACTACAAATATATATTGATTATTTTTTACACTTTATTTCCATACTATAAAATGCCTCCCACTGTTTGTCCTTATGTATGCTTTGATCTTAAAAATTACGAAACGGATTTTTATGCGGCTTTTTAATAGATAGAGTGATTCGAGAGGAAGGTTTTTGTATACAATACATGGGCAATATAGTTAAGAAACACTGATAATTAGAAGTTTCTAATGTGATGTCGTAAATAAACAAATCTTGTAGAATATTCAATACCGGGTCGCTAGTTTTGAAATATACCTTTTACGAAGTCGACTGTCATGTTAGTGTGCATGTCGTAGTAGGTTTTGCAGACGCGCTCCTTGATTGGATCCTTGTCATCAACGGAGTAGTCGCGGAAGGCTTCCAAGGGCTTTCCATCGTAGACCTTCTCCGGCCGAAGCAGCAGAGAGGGGTCCAGCATAGAGATCGTATTGTCCTGTTAAAATAAAATTGTATTTAGAATGCCATAGTATTTTATAAAAAATCAACAATACAAAGGCCTAAATGGTCTAAAACTGGCTGGTAAGAAGTGGTGGCTTAAGGCGTGGGCGGTACAAAGGGCCTCGCGCCAGAAATTCGAAAAAGTACAACATAGCATTGAGATAAGAGTACTGTAAAAAAAAAGAAAAACAAGGGCCTCGCAAACAGTATCTTGCCCACATTAAGATTCGATCTTGCACCGCCACTGCTGATAAGGCTGATATTACGGCACTTTAAACTTGGATTGAGTTATTAGGAAAAGTCGTCAGGTTTTCTGTTACTAAGTAAATTACCAGTGTAACGCGTGGCTTCGGAAAATATTTAAGTATTTTACTTGATCCGGTCGTGTCTAACAGCCGTCCCTAAGAGTTATAACATCGCCATATACTATAGAGGTGATGTCCACCTGACCAATTTTGGTAACAAGTGTGTTAAAATGCAGAAGCATTGTTTATTCTCTTACCCAAAATCTCATAGGACGGGAAATACAATAGCAAGGGTCAGTCAAAGGAAAAACGGCTTTACTTGCTTTCTAAGGCTTGGGATTGTACTTATATGTAATTTCTCAAAAGTCGACAGAAATTCCAATAACATTTTGTATGATTGAACTGGGGATCTCAAGATCTGCGGATCTGTTTGCAAACTTAGGTACATACTATAATATTTAGTGCACAAAAGTGAAGTTACCTATGTTAATAATTCATTGACATTGTATCGTAAATAATAATAAATCTGATTATTTCTGAATTATAAAAATATTATTAATAATTCAGAAAGAATCAGATAAATCTGAAGCTTTGGTGGACAAACTATATGTTTTCTTAAAAAAAAAATTATTGAATATTTATTATTAATACAGATTTCAATTTCATAACAAAATTTTGGCACATCGCGCGCAAAAATTTAAAAAGCCGAAGCTCTAGGCTTTAAAACCTATCGGTATTTTAAAAGCGTATAGTGTCAGCGTTTACAAAACACCAATTACAGGCAGAGTCGGATTTAAAATTTAAATATCTGGAGGCCCTGGGGCCACAAAGCAGTGGAGGCCCCAGACCAACAGGAGCGTAGATATCCAAATAATTATATCATGGATTAATGGATTAGCTTAAGCTTTTATTAATTTGAATCAGTAAGTATTTCTTGACTGGTATCGGTAACTTTTAAAATATTAAGTAGTAAGATATATTATAATTTGACTATATCTCGGTATTTGTTAACTCACTGAAAACTTTTGTGGCCCCCGCTTATGTGGAGGGCCTAGGGCAGTTGCCCCGGCTGCCCTTCCCTAAATCCGGCCCTGATTATAGGGCTATGCTATTTATTAATATCACAATAATTGACTTTAGCAGAACAATATTCAGCCAAAATTAAAAAAATAGGAGCGTAAATTTTCAATAACACAACAAAAAAAAATTGGTAATTTTTCGAAAACAAAAAAACAGCATTGACGTTTTACAATTTTTTAAAGTGAAACTTACAGGATTTTTAATCTTCATTTTGCACTTGTTCTGTTTCTGATGACGGAACCAAAAAGACTAACCGTGTTGGACAAGGTTCGGATCTTAAATGACAGCTGAGCGATTTGATTTATCAGGGGTCAAGTGTGTGTTATCAGGCCCCTATCTCAATATACGAGCAAATTTCAATATCGCATTTAGCTAATTGTTCGTTAATTTATTAGGATCTAATTAATTTCCTCTAATTAATCGATTTAATTAATTATGTGCTATCAATTAGTATATGAATCTTACGATAATTATATTTCGGATAGACTTTAAAATATATATTAAAGATATTTATAGACCATAAATTAGTAAATGCCCTTTAAATTTTAGTAAATACTTTAGCTATACAATATATAGATATCGTGAAAAAAATAATTTGAATCAGGTGTTAAAATATTATTTTACTATTATTATATACTTATCTTTAATTACATAAGTAATTGGTATGTGTGTTTGTAACAGAATTCCTAAAAAATTAGGCAGATTTCTGTGATTTTTTGTGTGTTTTTTTGTCTCTCAGTAGGTTTCTTTGCTATAGGGCAATAAAAAAAATATTTCAGTAGGAGTAGATCTCGTCTTTATGTATTATTGTAGATACCTATTAAATGATCTTAACACACATATTATTACTATTATTATAATATATTGAGTAGGTCATAGGACTTCGCCATTACATAGCGTAATAATAATTGTTGACTACAATCGTTACTATTTTCTATAATGAAAAGTAAGTAGTGGCCATATGTAATATAGTGTATTTTCATGTACTTTATTTTGTTGAAAACACCGGGAGAAAAGGTATATGAGACCAGCTCACTACACAGGACATATTACAATGCATGTACTTCCATGCAGTGACGGATTTACAAATTTGCCGTTAGTAGGCTAGTAGGCTATTCAATTTTTGCCTCCCCTACTTTTTTTTGCAACATTTATGATTTGTGTTCTATCGTCCTCATTACATCGGGTTTTTTCAAGTTTTTAGTATGATTATATACTAGGTGATATTTCAGTCAGTTACTAGATTAATTTTCCAACCCGCTATGCAGTGATGAGTATAAGGATTACGGACGTAATGTGTATACTATAATTATAAGTTTTTTTTTTAATTTCTGTAAGTTAATAACGAATTTGCGCTAAATTTGCCGCCCTTCTAAATCTGCCGCCCTAGGCTCCAGTCTACTTAGCCTATTGGTAAATCCGCCACTGCCTCCATGCAAGTCTGAAACGACCTGAAAGAATGAGACAGCAATAGTATGTCAACAAATTGTCTAAGTTTTGACAGAGATAGCAATATTGACGTGCTACAATTTAATTATGAAAGTATTTATTTTTTAAATTACCATATAAAATAAACATATTTTATTCCCGTGTGTAACACACGTGTCATATATTCGTACACATTGTTAAAGTGCTCGTATTTTATTAACGCTTATAAAGGATAGTGCACACTGCAACTTTGTTATTAGCAATGTCGAAATAATATACTCTGATTCAATGAAAAACGTTTTCATTTAAAAAAGGTAGAATGAGAGACTTATGAGTGAAAGATAGAAAGAAAAATTTTAATAAAATAATAAGTTAAGGTTGTTGCTTTGTGTTTAAATACTTTTTATTATGATGGTCTCCGTTGGAGGATGGGCGAATGGACGGAACGTAGTCACCACTTGTATTGACCATTCCTTGCAACGATAAATGTTTTGTAACCTTAGGAATCACAGTATTTAAATTGGAACAAAATAATACTTAGCATTGGTTGCTAAGAGATAAAATATATGGTGAGTAGGTACCTAAGATGAGTGAGTACCTAATTGCAAAATCAAAATAAACTTTATTCAGGTAGGCTTTTACAAGCACTTTTGAATTGCAATTAAGTGAAGCTACCATCGGTTCGGAAAGTAGATTCTACCGAGAAGAACCGGCAAGAAACTCAGTAGTTATTCTTTTTTAACATTTAAAACCTTATAAGAAAAGTAAATATTATTTATCTATAATTTATGTATGCGAGATATTTATATCACGAGATTTCTAACAGATATGTCAAATTGACTTGAAAATTAGCATACTTGTTACTTTTGAGATGTAACCACTTATTAAAAAAGAATTTTAGATATTTCAACGTTAAGTTCGAGGTAATTTTTAAGTGAATTTCACTTGTACGATTTCAGTAAGGACAAACAGTACGTAATATTTGTTTATAATACTTAATCAATTCTGGTTATAACTTGTTAGATAGGTACGTATAAGCAAAAATAAAATTATAATTACTAAAAAAAAACAAGTCGATAAAATTAAAAATTATATTTAGGTAATTAAATAACACCGTCTGAATGTAAAGTTAATCAATTATTTATAACTTAATATGTAAGTACATCTTAGTTTAAAGTAGGACTTTTTACATGCCCGGTAGATATGACAAAGTTTATATGTTCTAATTTATACCGCAAATACTTATTATTTTTGTATTCTGGTTCAAATGTCGCTGTGTAACTATTGGGTACAAGGGACATAACATCTTAGTTCTCAATGCTGGTAGAGAATTATCGATGTAAGAAATGCTTTATGTTTATTATTATTATGGTCGGTGGTGACCACTTATTATTAAGTGACCAAATACAAACCTTTATATATGTGTTTATATGCATATAAATCGTTTGAGTAACTTCCATTAATAGTTTGTTAACAGCAATTTATTTTCATTCACGTTCGTTCAATTTAAATCTATTTTTAACACGCGAGACAATTTATACATCGCAGTACGAATGAAACAGACCGAACCGCGTGATGGAAGCTATATTAAAATGTCACGGCCAAGTGTACTGCGCATATAAATTAGCAAAACAGATGATAAAAATTTATTACATTTTTATTATAAACACAATGACAGTAAACTTTTTTGTTTGTTTTTGTTTTATTCCTTAGATATTTTATTAAAATAAGTCTACAGCGGCTAACGAATGTGACGTCAGTAGATAAGAGTTAATTAACTTTGTACAGATACAAATAAAAACAAAATTCCGTTCAATTAGGATCGTAAAAATGTGAAAACTAACAGAAGCTAAAGCTTTCATAGCATTATATCGATTAGCCATTTTGATTAACGTGTGGTTTTACGCGCGAGAAAATGCTTGAACTTTACATGCAGCACACAAACCTTCAGGTCGCATTTTACCCCTTCGAGGGACATAAAAATTAAAAAATAGCCATATCCTTCCTCTATACCTCGTTCATACGAAGACGTAATAGAGTTAAATAAGCATTAATAGCTAATATTAAATATATAAAAAACCATTATCAATACAGCCCAAAGCAAAGGAATATTATAATAACTATTTACTAATGAGTTATTATACCTATAATTAAATACTAATTCAGGCTATAAAGCTCTGGAACAACCATCCTTTAAATATTCGGGAGGCCAAATCCATTGATATTGTTAAAAGATTCGTAAGAAATCACTTTTTGTCTCAAAAGCCAATGATTTCTTTTACTTTTCTTCTCGTGTTTTTTCCTTTTTTGAATTTTGTAAGTATGATTTTGTATTGTTGAAAAAATAAATATTACTTTTTATTTCTCATTATGTTTGAAGACATCGTTATGTATTCTTACTAATTGTATATAGATTTATTTGTATATTTAGATTATATACTTTTATTTATTTTATATAGATTGGGTATTTTATATATACATTTATTACATAGTTTAAATAATAAACTCATGTTATTTTATTTATTATTACAGCACCACCCACCTCGTATTCTATGAGCTATTCTACACCGTTGGTTGCCTAGAAGAGATCGCTATGTAGCGATAAGATCGAACAAAATTGTACGCCTGTTCTATTAAGCCCAAATCTACGTAACATTTATTTTTACTTTACTGTGTGGTGTACAACAAAAAATAGAAATAAACAAACAATTCCACTATATACTGACTGTTACCACAGAGTATTCCCAACCCTTTTTACGGACTGACATTTTTTTTATTTTTATTGCGAAATCGGCCATCTTGGATCTTATATGAGAATATATAAAAAATAAATGATACACAAATTATTTAATGCGAATTATATTTATTTTGTACTATAAAAAACAACCTTTAAACATTCTATAGTTGGTGTGATAAAAATAATACGTTCAAAATAAATAATCATAACTAATATAATACTCGGAAATAATACATGGTTTATACATTTAGCAGGATTAAATTCGGTCGTAATCACCACTCGCAAACGCCTGGAATATATTTCTCGATGAGGCTTTCGTAGTAAGGCCACAGAGCTTCGATGTCGGGCATCTTTTCACTTTTAGTGTAGAGGTCATATTTACTGAAAAAAATGTCAACTATTTAGGAATATCAAGCCTATTTTCCGATAATTTTTCAAGTGGAACTCTCTTATTATACAATTCGACAGGAAATTTATGATCAAAATGGCAAAGAATTCGTATAATTAATACATATTTACGGACAGACAATAATATTTGTACCATATTGTGTTAAGTCGCTCAAAAAAGTGATTAAAGCTAAATTCTTGGAATATATAAACCAAATCAATTATTGACAGCAAGTATCTGTTAAGTAAAAGTTTTGGATTAATGTCGCTGTTCTAATACGGGAATAATACTCGTAAATAAGTCAGAATGTCTTCACCACTGGATGCTCGTTGCAAACACAAAATAACTTGAACATATACACAATAAAACATCCAAACTTTGGTGATGGGATTTGTTTATGTATTTTTGGGTATTATAACTAGTGACCCGACCCGGCTTAGGACACAATACTGATGCTAAATATGCTACATAATTTTTTATCACTTCACATTAAAAACTTCTAAATTTATCTGTGTTGCTTTACAATATTTTCCTTGTATTATATACAAAAACTTGTCTTTGGAATTACTTTATCTATTAAAAAACACCGCATCAAAATCCGTTGCGTAATTTTAAAGATCTATGCATACATAGGAAAGAGAGCGGTAAGCGACTTTGTTTTATACTATGTTATGATGCTGATGATGATGGTGATGATGTAACACCTACTTGAACTCTAGAACCCATTGTAATATCTGCTCATCTTTCTCGTTGGTGAGGTGGCGGTAATCGCCACCAGCGTGCCACGGGTACAACGAGTGGTACCTAAAGAATTTAGATTACTTCATTAGAATTTTGAACCAACATGCCAAACTGCTTCGGATATCCTGCTAGTGGATCATGATGATAAAAATGTTCCATTATTTTAAACTCTCAATGAATATTGTAAATAGTAAATAATATAGAAATTTAATATCTGTCTTCCATAAGGTTTAATTTTATTTCATACCGAAAATCATTAAATTCGGTTCAAAGTTTTGGTCCTTAAATCGTTGCAGAAAAAGCTACTACTTTTTTATAAAGTGTAAGTTATTTAATACCAAATCTATGTACCTACAAAATTAGTCATTATTTCAAGAGATTGAGAATACCACAAAATGTGTTCATATTTCTTTAGAATATAAATTGATCATGACCTGATCATGTAAAGCGCCTTCTCCGGTAGCTTGGACTTGTTGTGCAGCAGGAACTGGTACAAGTACTCGTCGTGGCTCCAGGATATTAGGAGATTGTCGAGACCGCAATGGGGCTCGTACATGCCATACTTTGTACTGCAAAAAACATAATAACCAAAAACCGTAACAAAATAGGAACAACCGTATTTTTATGGTATAGGTCGTCGGACGAGCAAATGGGCCACTTGATGGTATGATCACCGCCGCCCATAGATTTTGCTGTTAGCAATATTAACCATTCCTTACATCGCCTTGGGAATTAAGATGTTATATCCATAATGCCTGTAGTTACACTGGCTAACTCGCTTCTCAAACCAGAACACAACTATACTGAGTATTACTGTTTGGCAATAGAATATCTGATGAGTGCATTAGTGGATCATTAATTTCATTTGAAGCAATTAAACTCCGTTCTATTAATACTTACTTATATTTTGGGTTGTAGGTATCAGGGTTGTCTTTGAAACTATCCTGGCCGTAGACGATGGAGTCGGCCCACTTGCATCCCACGGGGAAAGTGTCACCCACGACGCACCATTGAGGCTCGCCGTAGAAGGCCATCACCTGGCCAGGAGATTGGTTATGCATTCATAAAATTGCAAAGGAACTACACAAAGAGTCGCATTGAAAGGAAGGCTTAACACATACAATGCAGAGTGAGGTCTAATGTGCCTCGTATGTGTCTCCCTTGTGGCGCGGCTGAGAAAAACATAGATGTCTCTGTCGCGCGGAGGCAGAAACATCTATTTGATATATAATAGGAAAGTGATAAATGTATTTATACGATGCCTATAGATAACCGAATGCTATAGTGTACCTAATTTAATTCGTGGTCCATTTTACAACGTACCGCACTGAAGAAATAAAATTTGATCACATCACATCTAGTCATAGTTTTTTAAACGATACAGGGTCTACTAAGAACCGTACTGGTATTGTTATAGTTTTCATAAGAGGTCTTAAATGCCCCGAACCGCAGGAATGAAAAAAAAATACGACAGCCATGTTAATCCAAATCGAATAGTGCCTTGTTTAGTTCGAATACTACTAATGAGTTTTCATATCAGTAATTCTTCTTTATAGAAGATTTATGTCGTGCGGTTCAGCGTTAAAAGAAAACCTCAATGTTAAATATGTATCTCACATGAGACAACAGGAAGTTCCGAATCGTCTCCTTAGAAGCAAAAGTCTTGACTCAGCTTTAGGACATTTATTATTATTTTATTTAGTTTATTTTAGGCGGCTAGTTGACGGTTAAACACCTATCTAGATTAACCTACACATTTAAAATGTTATTCATTATTTTAAATTGTTATTCAAATTCAAAAATATACACGTCATTTTATAAATCTATAATATATATTATAAATGTGAAAGTAACTCTGTCAGTCTGTCGCTCTTTCACTACCAAACCAAGGAACCGAATTTGATGATTTTTTTACGGCATAAACTCCAAGGAAGGATATGGGCTACTTTTTTGCCTCAAAACACAACCAACCCCTAAAACGCAAGCGAACCCTCGGGCAACAACTAGTTAGTAGAATTGTAATTTATGTGAATGCGTATATACTAAAATAGTAGTATTAGACCTGGAGATGATAATGACAAAATATTTGGTCATTTGACTATCTAAAAATACAAGCACAAATCAAAATCAAAATCAAAGTATACTTTATTCAAGTGGGCTTTTACAAGCATTTTTGAATCGTCATTTAAAAATTAAGTGAAGTTACCACCGGTTCGGAAAGTAGATTCTACCGAGAAGAACCGGCAAGAAACTCAGTAGTTACTCTTTTTCAACATTTAAAAAAATACAGTCATGTTAGTTAATTTTTAAGTTAATCGTTCGACACTCGTTATTTTTCCGACGCGTTCGATTAACGCCCACACGATTGGGCCGCCGGTGCGAGCGCTATGACCATCATTTTTCTTTTTGCCTTTACGTAATTAGACCCCTGAAGAACCGCCATACTGGTACAAATGATCAAATATTTTGTGTTCAAAATTATCTATATCAGTTCTGCGGTTGAAATGTGAAGAGGTGGCCGACATTGCTACTTGCGTTTATAGTATTAGTAGGGATTACGCTATCTTAGATAAAATATTTCACTGAAACTTTACCCCCGTGAGATATACCAAGATGCGATAATACCGGAACCCTTTGGTATTTCTTATCTCTTAATTGTATATGTATTGATATATTGTATATCTTGATATGAAATGGAAGATGAAGATATAAGTCGTCACCGTCTTTGAAGTTCCCTTGAATTATATGACGAGCGTTTTTTATCTTAAGTTCAAATATTGTGTACGTCGTGTGTCACTCGCTTCGATAATATATATTTTTCAATATATTTAAAGTTAATATATTGAGCTGATATGGCCCAGTGGTTAGAACGCGTGCATCTTAACCGATGATTTCGGGTTCAAGCCCAAGCAAGCACCACTATATATATGTGCTTAATTTGTGGTTACAATTCGTCTCGTGCTCGGCGTTGATGGAAGACATCGTGAGGAAACCTGCCTGTAATATCATGAAAATTCTGCCTCATGTGCATTACACCAACCCGCATTGGAACAGCGTGGTGGAATATGTTCCAAACCCTCTCCTTATTAGGAGAGGAGGATTAGCCCAGCAGTGGAAAATTTACTTTACTTTACTTACTTTTTAAATCAGTCAAAACTGACTTAGAAAGTATGATTTCAATTTTTTCTTAATGTTACAAGGAGTAATAGGGTCCTGTACATCAGTGGGTAGTTCATCATAAAACTAACTACCTTTCCGTCTCGTACTGTAACATTACATTTTTTTTTAATTTTTTTGTAAAAGAAGAATGTCTTATTCGCCATCTTATCATGATAGTATGAATTGTTTTGAAATGCACCTACGGCAAAAATGTAAACTTCGATTTTCAATTATTAAATAAATCATTATTAAAGTATAATTATAGAATTCATAAGTTGAAAAAACTATGTTGAATACATATCTATTTAATTGATGTAATTATACGTAATAAAAGTAAAACATAGGAGAAAACCCATCAAAAACATGACGAAAGGTCATCAAGAGGTTATCGTCTTAACATAAACGTATTTTATCAAACGAACGGACTATTTGTAATTAATCCATTATGTCAAGCTTAAATCTTATGTTATACTCAGAAAAACGTACCTAATGGCCCATACATACAATTTATATTAAAGAGGATTATTTTGAGAATATAAGTAGTAAAAAAAAAGTAAAGTAACAGCCTGTTAGTTACCCACTGCTGGGCTAAGGCCTCCTCTTCAATTAAGGAGAGGGTTTGGAACATATTCCACCACGCTATTCCAATGCGGGTTAGAGCAATGCACATGTGGCAGAATTTCGATGAAATTAGACACATGCAGGTTTCCTCACGATGTTTTCCTTCACCGCCGAACAAGAGATGAATTGTATACACAAATTAAGCACATAAATATATATTTATATATATAGCGGTGCTTGCCTGAGTTTGAACCCGAAATCATCGGTTAAAATGCACGCGTTCTAACCACTGGGCCATCTCAGCTCCATAAGTAGCGTAGACTGAATTTAGAAACCTCGGCTAAACTGATAAAGAGACTTCTTACCTCTCACTCTTTAGAGGGAGAAGTAGAAATAAGAGTGAGTAAGACACATTCCTTCAATATTCCTCGCAACGAGTAGTTACTTACTAGCATCTACCCGCAGCTTTACTCGCGTGTAATTTGAATATATTAAATATATTTACAGGTTAACTAAAATATTACGATAATTACTTCTTTGTATATCATATTTGTGTGTATTTCACATCTAAGAGTAAATATCCAGAAACGTAAATACGTATCTACTCATATTTGGTCAGTAGCCCAAAAATAAAAATTCATGTTTCTAACTTAATAAATGTCTAACTTACATAAAAACCTTCAATCCTTATTTACCCCCTTAGGGGTGGAATTTACAAAACCTCTTCCTGTTGGTTTCCTACTCACAAAATTTCATGGCAACAACTTAGTTATAATAGTTTACGCTCAACATGATAAATCAGTAAGTCAGGACATGTTATTTTATGAGTACCTAAATAATACATAAATTAGTGTATTATTATTATTAATTTTTGTACATTACACTCTTTACTTAACTTTGTTTTTCAATTGATTTTTTAAGAATCTTGATCAAGGATTGTTTGCTATTTTTAGTACACATTAATCTTTAAATACCACTTGAATCAAATATTGTTAATAAAATAAATGACCCTGAATAAATAACACGTACCTTGCCCAAATCGTGTATGAGTCCAGTAAGATGGAACCAGTCATCATCAGGGTGGTCCTGTCTGATCCTCTCGGCGGTTTGGAAGGCGTGGACTATGTTGGGCAAATCGGTGTCAGGGTCAGATTCATCCACCAGCTCGTTCAACTTGATGAGAGCATCCTTTATCGTTGATTTGAAGTGATTGAATTTGAGCCACTTTTCACGTTTTTCTGTGCAAAATAAAGCAGTATTTATTAAATTTCCAATACATTATATACTGTTAATTTGCACACATTCAAACTGGGTCAAGTTAACTCAATTCCTTGCCAAAGGAATATCTTCAAAACTTGTAGAAATAAAAGTAATTAGAAAATAAAATATTTAAAAGTATTGCTCATAAATTGCAAAAAATAAATAAATATTATATTATCACTAGTAATGTTCCGGCGCTTCGCTTACGTCTTAGTCTATTGGCTGTCATGTGTCAGTTGTGCTTCACACCAAATTTCATCAAATTCGGTTCAGCGGTTTGGTCGTGAAATATCGACATACAGACAGAGTTTCTTTCAAATTTATAATATTAATATAGATTACGGGTGCTCACGTTTAACGAGGTCCACCGTGACGTTAGTGTGCATGGTATAGTACGTCCTGCGCACGCGCTCCTTAATGGGGTCGTTGTCGTCGATGCTGTAGTCACGGAACGCTTCGAGCGGCTTGTCGTTGAAACTCGGTTCCGGACGTAGCAACTGCGAGGGGTCTATCATAGACACCGGAGTCTTCTATAAACATTCATCAAAATTTATACAACACTAGCTGTGCCCGCAACCTTGTATGCGTTTGAATTTAACAAAAAATAACATTATTATAGTCTAAGTTACTCCTTATTATATCAGTTATCTGCCAGTGAAAGTCTCATCACAATCGGTCCAGCCGTTCCAGATATGAACAGGAACAAACAAACAGACATACAAAATTGTAAAAATAAATATTTTGGTATATGTACCGTGTATACACGTGCATTGAGTAAAAAAAGGCCTATTTTAATATTACAAACAGACACTCCACAATTTTATTATATGTAAAGATCAAAATATATATGTACATCAAGTTTTTCACATAAGTATTATTAACATGAAGTTCTCAAATATATAAATATGCTGTTGAAACACTTGGACCTTGCAGTAGTGGTACAAAAAGCTTCATCAAAAGTATAACACCTCGCCTCATTGCCTCCACTGGTGACAGGAGGGCATGTTCGTTTGCCCAGAGGATCGAAATTGCGATTCAACGGGGAAATGCGTTAGCATTCTTGCTATCACTCCACGCGGTCAAGATTTATACAGTAACTAGTTTTAATTCTAAATATTAATTTTAATCTTTCATTATAGAAGATATAAAAGTAACTCATAACTTTCGTAAAAGTTTAAAGAATAATTGTAACCAATATGTCGTATAATGAACGGAATATTACGTATGTTTTTGAGTTTTTGTTTATGTGTGAAATAATTCTAAATCTATTATTGTTATTTTGATAAAGCAAACAATTATTGGAGGTTTCATTTAGTATTTACACACCAAATCTCCGAAAAAGGGATAAAAAAAAAGAAAAAACCCCGACTTACAACTTTAGCCGCCATCTTGGATTTCCGTTGCAGTCCCAACTAAACAATATTTATCAATAAATTACAGCTGTCATCTCAATTCTTATATAGGCGCCACACGACGAGGTATCAAGTGTGTGTATCTATTGATAAAATGAGCTTAATTTTACTATTAGATAATAATCAAGGTGTAAAGACATTGGCACAGTGAGTTGAAACGTTCTGTAAGTTATAAGGCTCGTTGACCACAAAGCCATTTCTTAAGTTTTTTATTTAATTTAACCATCTTGCTTAAAGGGTTATGGTAAATATATTTAAAAAAAAATCTTTACATACATACTCTGGAATTAAAGTGTTGGAAATGTGTAATGAGTTTCTTGCCGGTTATTCTCGGTAGAATCTACTTTCTGAACTGGTTGTTATTTTACATTTAATTCGACACAGTAACATCACGAAAAAAAATGCTTTTATGAGCCCACTTGAATAAATAATATTTTTATTTATATTTTATATTGAATAATTAAATAACACTTGTTGACGCCCCGAGTTATGCATAATATTGGTTTCGCTGAGACTTTAGTATTTTTTATGGTATAGGTTGGCGGACGAGCATATGGGCCATACCTGATGGTAAGTGGTCACCATCACCCATAGTCAATGACACTATAAGAAATACTAACTATTCCTTATATCATCAATGTGCCACCAACCCTGGGAATTAAGATGTTATGTCCCTTGTGCCTGTAGTTACACTAGCTCTCTCACCCTTCAAACCGGAAGACAACAATACTGAGTACTGTTATTTGGCGGTAGAATAACTGATGAGTGGGTGCTACCTACTTAGACGGGCTCACACAAAGCCCTACCACCAAGTAACTAAGTAAAGTTATAAATAACTAGGTATCGCCCATGACTTCGATCGCGTTGAAAATGTTGCTCTTCTGACTTATGCCTAAAAACAGCCTCTTACGTAGAGTTCTTGCTTGCTTTATACCAAATTTCATCAAACTCGGATCGCTTTAGTTTTGAAAGAGCAACAAAAAGACAAAATTACTTTCGCATATAAGTATTGATAGAATAACACAAAACAGTCAGAAACAGTCAAGACTTATATTTTCATTTCACTCGTTAGATAATATTTGCAATTTAGATTTTTAATTTAAATCATCATCATCATCATCAGCCATTTGCTATCTACTGTTGAACATAGGCCTCCCCCAGAGCGCGCCACGCTGCTCGGTCCTCTGCCTCCCTCATCCAGCCTCCACCGGCGATCCTGCGAATGCCGTCGGACCAGCGGGTCGGATGACGTTGGCACTATAATAATAATTTAAATAACTGCATAGAATTTGAACCAATAAGATATTTTATTAATGCCTATCGGAATGCCAGTCGTTGCAAAAAATTACTTAATGAAATACTATATTGAACCCTTAAAGACTACAAACCTGGGCCATCTTTGACGTATTAGTGGCCTCGAGCATATTAGGATAACGGGGCCCCATATGACTAGAAAGTAGTAGTAGTAAGTAGTTAATCAAGGTTATAAATTTATCTATTTAATCTGAGGGAAACCCTATCGATCGCGGGGTTATGGGCTCTTGCTTAATGGGAAAGAGGAGCCTGCTACCAACGTTAAGAAAGATTAAAACAAGTCGGTTGTAGCATGGAGCTAATACTTGTGGACTTTCAGGCAGGATACATTATTGGTAATTCTATTTACCTTAGATAACTTTGTACTTCAAATGTTGAAAAAGTATAACTACTGAGTTTCATGACGGTTCTTCTCAGTAGAATCTACATTCGAAACCGGTGGTAGGTTTACGTTTAATTTTGAATATTTACTATTTCGTAAAAGTCTAATGAATAAAGTATGTTTTAATTTTGATCATTGACACTAAGAATAGTATGTCATTTAATATACCTAACACCGTTTACACCGTCACGAACTTATGAATTACTAACCTTATATTTTAGTACAGTATTTCTGACAAGGATTTAATGAAATAAACTTCATTCAAAAACTTTACAGGGAAAAGAAATAGAATGATAAATTAGGTATTAATAATTTTTATGGTACTCGCATAATTTGTCCTTCCAGTAAATTGGACACGAATACAAATCCAATCATATTCTAATATTATAAATGGGGAAAGTAACTCAATATTTTTACTCATTTCACTAAAATCGCTGAACCGATTTAGATTTAACTAGCTGTACCCGCGAACTAGTACGCGTTAGTTACTCCTTATTGTTGGCATATAAGAACGTATACATATAGATACGTTATATAGAAGTTGACATATATGTGTTCTTAGTTTAAATATAATTTGAACTGACATGTAAGCTTGTATAAATTTTATCCTTTTAATATATATAAATATTATAATCCTTATAATATAAATAATATGTAATCGTTTTTTATTTATTTCCATTTCCAAAAAATCAACAATTATTATATCAGGTATCTGCCAGTGAAAGTCCCGTCAAAATTGGTCCAGTTGTTCCAGAGATAAGCTGGAACAAACAGACGGACAAAAATTGTAATAAATGTTATTTTGGTATATGTACCGTGTCTGCATACATATGCATTGAGTAAAAAAGGGCTATTTTAATATAACAAACAGACACTCCAAATTGATTATATGTACAGATTAAGTACGGAGATAGTTTGAGTCTCAGGTAAGGACATTTTCTTTTCAACCGAACTGACCCCTTGATGGCGACAGTAGATGGCGCCAATCACAAATGATTTGAATTAAGAAAAATATACATAGAGAGAATGCATATTATTCAATACAAGTTTATATGCTATAAAAAAGCCCGTTGTTAATACACGCTGACTTCCAAGCTGAACATATTACATACATATATATGTGTATTTAACAAACATGACTTTGTATTTTTAAATGTTGGAAAAGAGCAAATACATTCGAACCGGCGCTAATTTTACTGTTAATACAATTGTCTAATAGCTATTAGCTTCACTTAATAAAAAGCCTACTTTAATTTTGATTTGATTTATCATGGGTGAAGTCGCAAGTTCGGCGTTCCATACAAATAAACAATTATCTTTAAAAAAATCATATGTTTTGTGAGACGTGTAGCTATTAACAATAAATATTATGTTAGTTATATATAAAGCGATACGCGTGTCATCTTAAACCATAATGCAATGGAACAATAACATTGCTTTAGTTGTTTGTCTGAGCGATTAACAGATAATATTAATCCAGATTACAGTCGTTTTAATTATGTGACTATAAATGAACATTGTAATTAATCAACATAATATTAAGTAAGTATAAACTAATATACAACTAATTATATATTAAGATATATCTATTATCTATTTTAAATCAGTCTAATCTTTCATTGTTTCGAGTTATTTTTTTTTCCAAAAGCTCAACGGACGTATATTCAAATTCAAATTCAAATTCAAATAACTTTATTCAATATGGAAGCATTACACTTTCTTATTGATGGTCAATTGAAACACTACCACCGGTTCGGAAAAGAAAATACCCTGACCTGAGAAGAACCGGCGAAAGAAACTCAGCGGGTTTTTTTTTTTTTTTTTGTCTCATATTATTTAAACAATTTAATATAAGATGAAATAGCCAGGAGGCGATCGTTTCATTCCCAAGGTGTGCTATCGATCATAAACTCATTAATTGTATAGTAACCTTTTGCACACAAGCGTTCCTTAATAATTTTCTTAAATTTGGCAACAGAGGCATTTTGAACGCTTTCTGGGATCCTGTTGTAAAACCGTATACATTGCCCCACAAAGGAGTTACTGACTCTATGTAGTCGAGTAACAGGAGTAACAAGTTTGTGTTTGTTCCTTGTACCAATGCTATGAGTATCACATTTTCTCATGAAATCATTAATATTTTTTCGTACATACATAACATTGCAGAATATATATTGAGAAGCAACAGTCAATATCTTGATTTCTCTAAATTTATTCCTTAACGATTCTTTAGCTCCTAAGTTATAGATTGCGCGAATAGCCCTCTTCTGTAGCACAAATATAGTATGGATATCGGCTGCGTTGCCCCACAGCATAATACCGTATGAAATTATACTGTGAAAGTAATTGAAATATACTAAGCGAGCCGTATCAACATCGGTACATAATCTAATCTTTTTGACCGCGAATGCCGCAGAACTCAGTCTACTCGCCAATCCGCTAATATGGGGGCCCCATTGCAATTTGGCATCAACAGTAAGGCCAAGAAACTCAGCAGAATCAATTGGATCCATAGATTCCCCGTTAATGAGTACATCGGCTTTTACATTATGTACATTTGGTGTACTAAATTTCACAATTTTTGTTTTATTATTATTAAGCCTAAGATTGTTTACGCTAAACCAATGTACTATATCAGCTATAGCATTGTTTACGTCGTCGTACTGTACCTGTTTTCTATTAATTTTAAAAACTAAGGAGGTATCATCAGCAAACAATACTATATCATGTTTGTTCCCAACAAGAGAGGGCAAGTCATTTATATATGTGAGAAACAGAAAAGGTCCAAGAATTGATCCCTGAGGAACCCCCATACCAACTGAGACCCCAGGAGACCTATTTCCTTTAACGTCAACCCTCTGAATTCTATTGTTAAGATAAGAAGTCAGAAGGTCAAGCGCACATTCTCCAATTCCATAGTGATAAAGTTTCCTGACCAGAGTCTCATGTTGAACACAATCAAAGGCTTTGGATAAGTCACAGAAAACCCCTAAGGCATCCCGTGACTCCTCCCAGGCTTCATAGATATTCTTAATAAGCTCGATACCAGCGTCTGTTGTCGAGCGACCCCTCGTGAATCCAAATTGTTTACTATGAAGCAGATTATGTTTGTTAAAATGTTCTAATAATTGATTCAGAATTATTTTCTCAAATATTTTGCTCAGGGTAGGTAGAATCGAAATTGGCCTATAGTTATTGGGGTCTGAAGAACTACCAGATTTAAATATTGGAATAACTTTACTATGTTTCATCAGGTCAGGAAATATACCACGTTGGACACAACTATTAAATATTAAAGCAAGAAAAGGTGCAATTACATCAATAATCGAATTTATCACCTTTAGAGAAATACCCCATAAATCAGCCGTTTTCTTGATGTCTAGTGACTTAAAGGCGCGTATTATGTCGTTGGGGTTTACAGTATTGTCGGGAAATAGTGACAAATATTAGTCAGATGAATAAATTTATTTATTTATTTTTCGATAAATATCTAGTGAAATTGACGATTTTAACATGCCACACTGGCTTGATATTTAGAATACATTAAATTTTACTTTATTCATACAACTTGCTAGAACAAATAAAAAACAAAAAAAGCGCGCGAAACTGAATTTAACCGCCATTAATTTTTGCTTTTGGGCGCGAACTGTAATGTCGACATAAACGCGACTAGTTTGTTAAAAGCGTTATTTGTGATTTGAAAGCTCATCGGAGTAATTTACTTGAATATGTGTGATATGGTCATTTATTTATGTTAAAATAAATTCGAAGTTAGATCTATATTCAGTTTGTTAGTAAATTATTTAAAGTAATTTATTCGTATATTCTTGTTTTTTTTTTAATCTATTACATTAAGATATATAGAAACTCTTTCGATTGCCTCATCGATAGGAAGGCATTCGAACAAAACATGCTTTTACCCAACCAAGATTATGTATCACTCTTCCTAATATTTTGGAATTTGAACTCCGTACCTCGAGAATTCTAGTCGTATAATCCAGCCACGAAAACAACGAGATATATATTTTATAAACAATAGATAAATTATCTCACAGCGCGGCTGATCTGTACCTACAAAGCGAGGGATTATAGGCTTTATTGTTATCACAATCTATTGCATGATTGACAGTCTATTTGCCTTCGAGTACTACAAAGTTTTAAAGTTTATTATTGTTTATTATACGCGAAATTTGAACCTATAAACTCTTCCCTTAAAACGGAATGATTTTCTGTATTATCAGAAAGTATACAATGTATTCATTGTTAATTATTTTTGCTGAAGGTTTAGAGAAAGAAACTGTGGTTAATTAGGTTTGTGATAAGCCAGGTCAACGAAACCAAAAAGTGATACGTAACCACGACAACTCCCAATATTACTATCCCAAGTATTTTATTCAAATATATAAGTTACTTAATAAATAAATAAATTATTTGGTAAGAATTTCAAACAAGTATACTTTTTCGTTTCATATTATTCGAAAGTAATACTTTCTTTATTGGCGTTTTTTAACTATTTCTTTATTAATTTATGTTAGATCTGTGATATGTCAATTCGCTGATATAGCTGTATAGCTTACCCAGGGTACAAAAGTAAGGATTATTGATAAGCATAAAATATATATATATATATGTATATGTAATTACAAAATTCAACGCATGATATAGATTAGTAATCAATAGCATTATTAATTATTTATCTTTTAATAATGTTTACATTACATGACCTACAACATAACTACTAAAGATTTTATTTGTTCACAATTAAGTTACTGATTATTATCATAATAATAAATAATCTAACACAGTAAATTACGATTTCCGTTTGTAAACAATTAGACATTACAATGTTAAGACATATGTCCTTATAAAATAGCTGAGCTGAGATAACCTAACAGACCGGAACCGTATGAACATACTAATGCTAATACTAACGAAAAATAAGTAAACATGTTAATTAAAAAAAAAAAAAAACAATAACAAAAGTCCTTATTTTTTTAGACTGGCAACTTTGAAAATGCAATGAAATGGCGCCGAATAATTCAGCGTAAAAAGTCACGTTGGTACCAAAACATTGGGTACCAGGTTAGCATGAAAATCAAGAGATACACCTATTTATGAATGCATATGAGGCTGTTGATGCAAATTCAGCCTAATGTTTTTGGCTCAAGGTTAAAATCTGTTTGGGCGTAGAAGATATTACTAATAGGTAAAATTCAATGAAATAAACGCATTAAAAAAACAAGAGAAATAAACAATTTTATTGTATTTTTAACGGATAACGGAAGATTTTTACAATTTTTTTATTGGCATCATACCTATAAATTAAGTAAGTTTATTCATCGATGTTCTTTATAAGAAAATAACAATTAAACATATTATAAATTCAAATTAATTAAATAAATATATATAACAGTATATGTGTGTATAATTGACGTTTTATCATTTTTGTACAAAAAAAATGGTCTGTGGTACGTAAAATAGGCACAATATATTTTCTAATGTAAAATAAACTCTCAATAGAAGCCCGGAGCTTCAAACGAGTTTTTATTTCAACAATAACTTGAAGTTTGAAGTCACGTTTTTTCCAAAACATGAATACTAGGAAATTATGAAGCCGTAGAAATGTTCAAAAACCAATGGAAGCTTGAAAACGCGCTTTATTTGCAACGTTCAAAGCTTGTAATTCCTTTGTATGGGCAAAAATCGATACTACCCTCCAACAGGTGGTGTAGATACTCTTACAGCGACCAATGGCACAGGAGATAGCATTAAACAATGCCCTCCCTACACATGTCAACTCTTTCTCTCACTACTATGAAGAAGCTTTTGACGTCAATTTTATTCCTGTGCAATATATTTTAAGTAAGCTGAGGTCATGACGCTTTAAAATATGGTTGAAGCTTCTAAAGCAGCTTGCCTAGTAAACTTTTAAAATCTCTTGCATACCTTACATTGGTTCGAAATGTTCTTTCACCCAGAAGAGCCGAGAAACTTGGGTACTGACTCTTTTCTTAATCTATTAAATACAATACTTAAATTATTATACTCAATACTCTTATATTTTTATCATCCACATAATCCTTTAAAGTTTTATTTATTATGTTGATAAAATGTAATGGAGAAGCCAAAAAACCTAATTGTAAATTGTAAAAATGTCAATTAAAAAATCAATAAATAAACTTTTTATTAATAATAGATTTTAAAATTTTGGAATTTTTATTAATACCTACAAATGTAAAACGAATGTTGTTTGTTATTCAAATAATTTTCATTTATTTTTTTATCTATCTTAGAATATTCAGTAATACCAATAAAGTAAATCAAGTTTAAGTTTAACTAAATTATGTGTTTAAGGAATTAGGGGATTAAAGAAACGGTACAATTACATAAATAACAGTAACAAAACATAAAACGGATAAAACAAACTACAAAAAAGTATAGGAGTTAATTGCAATCGAGCCAAAATGCAAAGTCACGTTTTTTCCAAAACATAGGTACCGAGGAATCATGAAAACGGAAGAGATGTTTCGAACATCACCAAACGAAAACCAACTTTATTTCATGTGATATACGGTTATGATTTCTTTGTGTAGACGAAAATCAATACTATCGTAATATTCGACCACAAACGGTGATGGTTGCCACAAGTGGCTTCCGATAGTCTAATGTGTTCCTCTAAATTCAAATGAACCAATCAAAAAGGGACGAACAACACATGTCCTAAAGACAGCACTATTTTCCTGTCAGAATATCCAAACATATAACTTTCTCTTTCACACTAAAGCTTTTTCATAATAAACAGAAAAAAGAATAGTGTTGTTAGTTACTGTTTCACATTAGCTTGGAATTGGAGTTAGAGGCGTTACTATAATTGATAATGCATCTTAACTAAATCAAGACCAAAATAAAAAATTCTAATCTTTATCTCCCAGTGACGGACCTTAATCAATCAATCAATTAAAATACCTATGCTTTATTCAAGTAGGCTTATAGAAGCACTTTTGAAAAGTAATTTAACAACTATATTGAGTGAAGCTAAAATTATTTTAATCTAGATATGGATCTCAAACATAGCAGAATATCAACGCACATATTTTGTAGCTTTCCTCTCTCCTCATCATTCTACCCCTCCGTTTAATTTCTATCCCTCAAATCACAATTCACAAAATCCAAAAAGCTTTCAACCCTATTTATTTTTCGGTCAACACCGTGTTAACAACAACCAAAAGATTGATAAGTTTAACGGCAGACGTGAAAAGACCTCGGATATATTTTAAGGTATCGATAATTATAACCTCAAAGTATATCTATTTGGTAAATTTATTAACAGTTTCTTGGGCAGTCGTTTTGGTGAATTTTGTTTTAATTTATAACATTTTGGTTTAGCTTAACTACAGAATATAAAAACTTTAATTAATTGTCGTATTAGTATTTAATCATCTAATAAGACCGCCAAATAACAGTTCTCGGTATTGTTGTGTTCCGGTTTGAAAGGTGAGTGAGCCAGTGTAACTACAGGCACAAGGGACATAACATCTTAGTTCCCAAGGTTGGTGGCACATTGACGATGTAAGAACTAGTTAATATTTCTTACAGCTTCATTGTCTATGGGTTATGGTGACCACTTACCATCAGGTGGCCTGTATGCTCGTCCGTAAAATATAATAATAAAATAACAATAATAAGATGGATTCAATTTTATTTAATAGGTGGCAAACGAGCAGGAGGCTCACCTGATGGAAAGTGATTACCACCGCCCATGGACAGAAGTCCATGGGCGAGCCCCCTGGGTGTTGCAGATGCAACACCCAGGGGGCTTGCAGGTGTTTTTATTTTGACAAGCTAATGTGATAATCAATTCTTTGTACACGAGTGCAATTTTAGTTAACGCTTTTAAAATTAACGTGACCAAATAAAACAAAAATAGTGTAAAAATTACTTTATTTTCTACAAATGTATAATTTTATTGAAACAAAAAATCCTTCATCGACTTAGCCTATTGATATTTGAAGTATTACCATAAGTGTACCAAAGAGTATCTAAAAATTTATAAGTTACATTATGCTATTAACTGGTGTTTTTAGTCATAAATAAATATGAAGAGATATACATTATTGACGAAAATTTATCTCCTTAAAACATCATATATAATTATGACGTCAAAATTTACATACAACATACATCACGCATGCAATATCTGATCCATTTCATATTGTTTTAATTCATTCGAATAGCATATGACTTTAAAATTAAGTATAAAGAATTAATAACATACATTATTTATTATTTGTACTGTGTTCTATGTATAAAATTCGAATATATAAATAGGTTTTATAAAAAAAATGGTATATTTATTACATCAGACTATAGGGTAGTAGGGCTCTGTTGTATCTACAGACCGTTCTTTTAGCTCTGAACAGATATAATAATTCTATTAAAAGGTTGAATGACGAACGCCTTTAAGATTTAACTCTTGAAATAGAAACAATAAGTTAAATCGACAATAACAGACGGCTTATTTTTATTTAATCAAATTTCCTGTATAACGTGATATCATAACTATCATTTTATCTCATTTCAGTTAATTACAATGGAACTCGCAAAAGTACCACACAGAAAATATAATTTGAAAAGAGTTAAAATATTAAAATAAAAAAAAATCTCATATAAACAATTGCTCAAACTGCTTACCTACTGTATATATGCATTTATATGTGTGTGTGAGTTCGACTTTTGTGTATGTATTTATTTTAAGTGTTAAAAAAATGTCCAAAAAGTCCAAAATAAATTCATATCTTCTCGGTGGTAGTAATTATTTAAGTCAATTCTATTCCTACGTGTTTCATTATTTTTATATGTGTGTGTGTGTTCCGTTTTAACTCATAAACACCATTCAATGCGTACATATTTACAATTTTACATCATGCAGTTTGATAGCTAGATCTTTCATACGAACAAATATATAACTATGATGATCTTAAATATCTCTATTGCCATCCTAACATAGTAAATGTATATATCACCTATTCCAATCAAAGGAATAAAGATAAACAAGCTTTAACTACCCGAGATGGCTTAGTGTTTAGAACGTGTGCATTTTAACTGGTAGTTACGGATTCGATCCTAGACAAACACAACAAAACTTTCATGTGTTTAATCTGTGTTTGTAATTCAGCTCGTGCTTGGCGATTAAGGGTAATTTCTTAAAGACACCTGCATGTCTAATATCAATGATATTCTTCCACATTTGTATTTACCATCCTGAATTGGAGCTGAGTGGTGAAATAAGTTCCTAACCTTGAAAGGTAGAGCAGGACTAAGTCCAGTAGGATACAGGCTGTTACTGTGATTTGCTAATACCTCTGCTGTATCATAACTTACAACCAATTATAAATGAAAAAATGATTAATACATCTTTATTTACAACACGACATTGCTCTAGTTATCAATATATCCATTTCAATTTACTTCCATTATATGTATTTTCGACAAATTTCGATTTTATTTCGCAGAAACCATAATGAATATCACTGATCTTTCATTACTGCTCCTGAGCTTGGAATAAGTTATACATACAACAGACATATAGGTTACAATCTAAAATATATATTTATCTTTACACAATTATTACTAATTAAAATATATATATCATATGTATAAATAATCACTTCACATGTTTTACATTTGCAAAAATATCTTAAAACATAATTTAACACAAGTAGAAACGAGAATATATTTAAACATAAAAATTTACAAAGTGTTATCAAATAAATTTGCGCAATCATATCTCATTACAACAGAATAAAACTAAGACTTACATTATAGTTACAAAAATACTCCTAATATTTAAATCAATCGTTATCACTCATAGGCGAGTCCTCCCCACTATCACTCGACCACTCCCCCTCACTGTACTCTCTCTCTTTCTTCCTCTTTACCTTCTCCTCCTCCGACTCCTGTCGCGTCGTGCTCGGAACCTCTCCTATATCCTGTAGGACTAGTTCTTTCGTCGGAGAGGAGTTTCGAAGCTCTTTCAACGTGTTCGTCAGATCAATATTCAAGGTCTGCACCGGTTCCTTCATCTCCAACTCCTTCCTTCTCTTCTTCTTGCTCTTCGATGTGTGTTTCTTGTCTTTCTTGCGTTTTTTCTTCTTTGAACTGTGAATTTGGTTAAATTATTAAAAACTCCATATACTACAATAATTCTGTAATCTATTAGTGTGTTTATAGCATTAAGAAATATTCTTATAGAGGTTGTGTCCTATATACCCGATAGATATATCAACTTTATATAATAAATAACATTTAAAAAGCAGATACTACCGAAAATATGTAACTATATATTATTACAAAATATATATAAATACTGTATAAATATTTTGGTTCATTATGAGGAAATCCAAACATAATATTATTATAGCCGATAGTGTTACTAATTATGAGACTAGATACTCTACAGAAAGGAATGTCTCCGTGAGTGAACAAAAGTATACCTATGTATGTAATACTAGTTTATAGTACAATATTAAGAAACAAAATATTGTCAGTGCCGTTAGTACCCCGTGGGTATGTATTGGTTCAAAGTCTATCTTGTGACAATTGATAACAGTTTGACAGTAATTACATTTTTGACACTTAGATATTCCTTTCTCATATCTTATCAAACCGAAAATCGCTCTATCTCGAGAGGCTGGGTTAACTTCCGAATGATACGCACACCTATCTAGATGACGAAATGTAATTTGATAGGAAAATATATATCTCAATGTTGAATTATATTGCTTTGTATGTTTGTCCTCTATGTATAAACCATTAACATGATTGTGATTAAATTTATGCGAGTTGTTTTGCGAAGAAGCTGATCCAAAATAATATTTTTTCTTGGTGTTATTTTGTTTTAAAGTTTTATAGATTATTCAAGTTGTAAGTAGGAGGCTTGAAAAATCTATTTATGGATTTATTTATTTCATGCGATTTACTAATAACTCAGCTACATTGTGCGTTACCAACAGTTCTTGATTATTAAGTCTTTATTGTAACACTATTGAACTTAATCAATTATTAACATTTTAATTTTACTTCCAAAATTCGGATGAATAAATGATGACGATACTCAGACAAGAATATACATATATGTATATAGCATACACAAAAATTAAATGTTCTTTACAGTTAAACAATAATTAAAATTGTGAACATTTTCATACTTATAGCTAAGTGTTACCAGAGTAAACTTAGCCTTCAATGCGGTGTTATATTTGATTCTATATCACAATTGACATCATATTATTATTAAATATTATGAATATAGCAGGGGCTATTGAATTTACTTTATTATATACAATTATTGTTGTAATTAATTGATCAATAATATGTTAATATTATTTTATAGCATTTAATACTGGCATG
Organism: Vanessa cardui; assembly: GCF_905220365.1. NCBI lineage: Eukaryota > Metazoa > Arthropoda > Insecta > Lepidoptera > Nymphalidae > Vanessa > Vanessa cardui. Next base: position 12,228,834 of record NC_061132.1, on the reverse strand, counting down.
TAACACAATTTCTTATTTTAAATATGATTGAGCTGTCATTATAAAACAATTGGACTATAGCGTGGCATTGTAACAAGAGATAGAGACATTGAAGCATCATTGTAAAACGATAATATTATTTTGGCCATCCCGAACTACTGAAATTAAATTAGTGATAATTAATTTCAACATACCCATCATAGTCCGATTCTTCGTCGTCAGATGATCTGTAACAGGGGAAAAAATATAACATTATAATTTTAATCTTACTTATATAAAACAGATTTCATTACCAATATATTTTGAGATCAAACAGATAAGAGTTAACTTCGTATTTATAATATTAGTTAAACCTAATATATGTTTCAATATAATAATTACCTATCGGGTAGAACATAGCTGTTCTAATTCTAACTAAACTAAACTTAGTTTTGTTTTACTAAACAATTGATCGGGATTATTAAACTAACCTGATCTTCTTCCGTTTACTTTTCTTGTGTTTATCGGTTTCATCATCGTAGTCTGAAATAAACAAAAATATAAATTATACATTTTGAATGAATTGAATAAATAACACGATCTGATAAATAACATAACAGAACTCGTAGATATCGTTTGAATAGCACGGATACCCACTGATGTACAGGATCATATTACTCCTTGTAACATTAAGAAAAAATTGAAATCATACTTTCTAAGTCAGTATTAACTGATTTAAAAAGTTAGTAAAGTAGCAGCCTGTAAATTTCCCACTGCTGGGCTAAGTTCTTCTCATCTAATAAGGAGAGGGTTTGAAATATATTCAACCACGCCGTTCCAATGCGGTTTGGTGGAATACAGATGTGGCAGGATTTCTATACAACACACAGGCAGGTTTCCTCACGACGTTTTCCGTCACCGCCGACTGCCTCTGGGACACCTGTTGGAAAGGTGTCAGCAGTCACCTCCTCATATGGACTTTGACAGTGTTAGCATATTAATTACTCATACATCGTCAATGCGACATCGACCTTGAGAGTGAATATGGCTCACTCACCCTTCAAACAATCACAACCCTAAGTAATGCTGCCCAAACGAACTGTCTTATACTGTCTTTAGATGATGCTGAAAAACTATTTAATGTAATCCCCTATTACATAATACGTCAAGCTGAGGAGTCGTGGGAAATATAGCAACCAATTGGCCTAAGATGGAAAATTTGCAAGTTTTGTGTTTGTAACATAAATTTCTTATTCAATTTATTAATCAACTACTTATTATCAACTATATTAAGTTATAATAAATCAAATCATGAATAAGTTACATGTCGAATACTTTCTGAAGAATTGTACAAAACCAACGAATCAATCGAACTGTCCCAGAGCTGATAAGATCGAATAAAATTTGGTGTTACCTCTCTTGTCTCTCCGTCTTCTTTTATCCCGTCTCCTTCTCTTTTCTTCTTCCTCAGACTTCTTTTTTCGAAGCGACTCTAACGTATCCGCCTGGCGAATAAGAAGACAGAATAAAGTACGTTCCGACATTTTGGTATACATACTACGAACCTTACCTTTCATCAAATTCGGTTCAGCGGTTTGGTCTTGAAAGAACTTACTAGTTTATTAGTACTTAGTAAGAGTTACTTTCACGTTTATAATATTAATATAAATTAGTCTCCCTTCTTTTTTCTGTCTGTACGGGTGAAATAAAAAAAATTACTATTCTATTTTTTAACTCAATTCCGAACCGGGGCCTACCTACCTAACGGGTCTATTCCAAATACTTACACACTTTACATACTATATAAGTACAGAAGATTTAAATACATGTAAATTTCAAAACGCTTGGCCCTTGGAGTAGTGGTGCAAAAAGCTTCATCAAAAGTATAACACCTCGCCTCATTGCCTCCACTGGTGACAGGAGGGCTGGTTCGTTTGCCCAGAGGATCGGAAATGCGATTCAACGGGGAAATGCTGCTAGCATTCTTGTCACCATTGCACGCGGACAAGATTTATACAGTAACTAGTTTCAGTTCATATTTGTATATATTTAAGCCAATGATATTCTAATAAACAGATATGTTATATCCATACTAAGCAACAGAAAAAAGTGTGCCACGCCGGGGACCGTTTATTTTTACATTTCATTAAAAGTAAAAAGGATAGCTTGATAAAAACAATAAGTAAAAGGTATAACTAGATGTTTTAATTACGCAAAACGTATTACTACGTAATTATGATGTATTATAACGTATTACTACGTAAAACGACTTAAGGCAAACGTCTCAATTAGGAAGTTTTCTAGTCTTCACTTTTTGCGCGTTAATAACATATCTGTTTACTAAAACATCATTGATTTAAGCATTTAATGTTATTAATTCTTATGTTAATAAATGTTTTAAATATATAGATAGATATAGAAGAATAACATTAATAGACAATTGTGCATTTATCACAATCCAAATCAGTCAACTGATAATTAATTTAATTATCAAACAATACGCGCAAGAGGTCGGCGTGTGACGTACTTAGTGTGTTATAATCTCGTATGCGCGGCGCCCGGAGGGCGGTACGTCTGCCGATATGAGATTATGACATCAAACTTCAAGTGCGGGAAACATTTCATCACAACACGTGACGTCAAAATCAAATGCCCTTAGATAAGTAACTATAGTAGGACACAAATTAGATGTAGCATCGGAAAATGCAATGGAATGAAACAACAAACACAACCAATAGAAATAGCTCCCTATCGCGCCATTCGAAGCTATTCGTCGCTATAGATTCACGCGTCAGAGAAAGCAAGTGCATGTAAATCGACGCGTCAAATTGACGAATATATTAGATCATATGATATTACAAGTTATTACGTTTGCGCAAAGATCATATTCGCATGAGAAATAAATATTGATAATTTGGGATAGCGTACTCAATTCGGATGTGATCGGTTTTACGAATTTTGCCGATGCGACATCTAAGTTGGGTCGTACTTATACTAAGTTTTCGGTTCTTCTCGGTAGAATCTACTTTCCGAACCGGTGGTAGCTTCACTTAATTGTAAAATGACGATTCAAAAGTGCTTGTAAAAGCCCACTTGAATAAAGTTTATTTCGATTTTGATTTTGATGTAAATCTATGTATCTATAGTAAAGGTTTGGTCATACGTTTTTTAGTATTCCGATTGTAAATCTATCTATGCAATATATTTTGTTTGTATTTCACTAACACTTTCTTAAGATAGATTTTTTGTTATTGTGACACATTCGTGGTATTGAGATGGTACTTATTGTTATTGTATTTTTTTGATAATTTCTAAGCATCTCTATTAAAAAATAGTTTTACAATCGTTATACTTCAATATAATGTAACGCGTCACGTGTTGAGGTGTAGGAAATATATAATTAAAAGAGCAATGTCGCTTTGTTGGCGGGCGTTAATAACTGCACCACAGTTTTATACTATCGCAGTTATTATCGTTCACATCTTGTTTTTGTTCAATAGGATGCTTAAATAAAAGGTAAAGTAACAGTCTGTACATTTCCCACTGCTGAGATAAGGCCTCCTCTTCCATTAAGGACAGGGTTTGGAACATATTCCGCCACGCTGTTCCAATGCGGGTTGGTGGAATGCACATGTGGCAGAATTTCGATGAAATTAGACACATGCAGGTTTCCTCGCGATGTTTTCCTTCGTCGCCGAGAACGAGATGAATTTTAAACACAAATTAAGCTCATATATATAGTGGTTGCTTGTCTGGGTTTGAGCCTGCAATCATCGGTTAAGATGCACGCGTTCTAACCACTGGACCATCTCAGCTCAACTATTATTATTATATATTAAATAAATAAATTATTATATATAACTAGGACACAAACTGCTGGACTAGTCTAGAAATTCAAGGTCAAAGTCAGCGGGCTGTGCTCGAAGTACAGTCGGAATAAGAAAAGGTTCGTCACCTTAAGATCTATTTTCGTGTGCTCAGTATGAGCGATAATCTGCTTCACCGAGAATGACATATTGCGTCGCAATGATTTGATTTTAATATTCAAAAGGTACTAAGAGCTTAAGACTCGATAAAGGAATGAATCTGAAAACTGACGAAGGTTTTCTTAATCTGACTGTATTTTTAACCGAAAAACTAGAATAACCAAGATAGCTTGTAAAAATTAGCAGACTGAAGTGACAGTAGGCACGCATGTCGAAGAACCGATGTTTATTGGAGTAGACAAGTTTTTTAATTGTGATCGCGAATCGGCAAAGGGCAGCATAGGGCACTTTACAGCTAGTTGCGTTGATAACCTGAAGAAGTTGGTGATAAAAACCGGAGATTGGGAGCTTTGAGTCGAGATGGCCCAGTGGTTAGAACGCGTGCATCTTAACCGATGATTGCGGGTTCAAACCCAGGCAAGCACCGCTGATTCATGTGCTTAATTTGTCTTTATAATTCATCTCGTGCTCAGCGGTGAAGGAAAACATCGTGAGGAAACCTGCATGTGACAAATTTCATAGAAATTCTGCCACATGTGTATTCCACCAACCCGCATTGGAACAGCGGGGTGGAATATGTTCCAAAACCTTCTCCTCAAAAGGGAGAGGAGGCTTTTAGCCCAGCAGTGGGAATTTACAGGCTGTTGTTGTTGTGTTGGGAGCTTTGGGGCGCATCGGGAGAGGGTTTTGGCCAGCAGTAGTAACTACTGCTATTATTATGCAATGGCTTGAACTGGTACAATTAGCTTTTTTTGGCAAATGAGCCAGAGGGTACAAGTGGTCAATTGAATGTAGGGTCACTGACCATGGCGCTGGCGAGCGAGGTGTTGGGCAGCGCGGCGGCGGCGGGGTGCAGGCCCGCGGCGCGCAGCACGGCCGCCGCGCGGGCCCGCGCGCCCGGCGCCTCCGCCGCCTCTGCGGGTAACACCACATTCACATCATAATGTTGTCTTAAATTTTCGCAATTATTACACATTTAAATAAAACTAATTATAACGGATGAATCGCGTATATTAATTATTTAAGACCTACCGGGTAATCTACCCGTGACCACGAACACTGCAAAGTGCTCGAAACGTCGGGATGTTTAAAAATAATTAATATACGCGATTCATCCGTTATAATTAGTTTTATTTAAACATTCACATCATATCTACACACATAATAAAATTGGAGTGTCTGTTTGTATTATTCAGATTTCACTCGTCGATTTTACGTTTTTACTCAATGCATGTGTATACAGGGTACATATACCAAAATAACATTTTTTACAATTTTTGTCGGTGTTCAAACTAATAGGGTTTATTTTCCTAGGTTGGTTTCTCTCCATGTTTATGACGAAGTAAACAAGCAACCTATTACATTTAACTAATATACTTTTCTAAATACAACAGTCAGTCTGTCTGTCTGTTTGTCCCGGCTAATCTCTGGAACGGCTGGACCGATTTTGACGGGACTTTCACTGGCAGATAACTAATTTAATAAGGAGTAACTTAGGCTACAAAAATATTTTTTGTTAAATTCAAACGCGTACAAGGTCACGAGCACAGCTAGTACTATAGCGATTGAGCGTTCAATGTATTCAAGTAGCTTTACTCCCTTTCGATTTATATCTGCTTAAATTATTGTTTAACAAGTAAATATAAAAAATATGACTTGTAATATTACCTTTTGAGTCCGACTGATCGCCCGTCAAATCTATCATTTCATCGGAGTTATCTTCCAGCGATATGATCTCATTTTCCACCTCCTCCTTATGCCTCCTTCTCTTCTTATCCCTCTCCGCTTCTCTGTTATTCCTCTCGACGTCTCTTTCTCTCTTCCTTTCTCTTTCCTTCTCCCTCTCAGAGTTCCTTTCAGCTCTCCTGTCCTTCCGTTCAGACTTGTGTTCCGAACGATATTCCTTCTTCCGATCGCGGTGTTTCTTTTTATCTCTACTCGGGCTTCTCTTATCGCTCTCCCTTATTCTCTCTTCTCTTTTCTCCGGTGGTTTTTCATCTTTAACTTCGACTTTCACCGGATTGATTTCTACAATGGGCTTGTCTTCAACTTTTAACGGTTCTTTTACTTGAGTTTCTTTTGATATCGGTTCTATGACTTCCGGTATTGTTGGTTTGTGTACGACTGTAGCCGCTGGTTCGATCGTCTTCACTAATGGTAGATTGTTCACTTGAATCGCCTCCATCTTGTACACAACGACCGGCGGTATATTATTCACGGTATACACCTGTGGTATGTTCGTCTTTGGGATTTCTTTTGGCGATTCATCTTGTCTTTCTACATCTTTATTCGCTTCGTCATCTTCTGAACTCGATTCGTACGGAAGAGCCGGTTTCGGTAAGATCGGATCGGGTTCTTTCAGTTTCTTTATAGAGAACGATACAGGGGCTGAAATGAAAATACTTTAATGTACTAAATTTACACAGGACACATTAAACAACAACAACAACAACAACAACAGCCTGTAAATTCCTACTGCTGGGCAAAAGGCCTCCTCTCCCTTTGAGGAGAAGGTTTGGAATATATTCCACCGCGCTGTTCCCATCTGAGCACGAGATGAATTATAAAGACAAATTAAGCACATGAATCAGCGGTGCTTGGTTGGGTTTGAACCCGCGATCATCGGTTAAGATGCACGCGTTCTAACTACTGGGCCATCTCGACTCTACATTAAACAAGGCCCTACCAAATAACATTTACATAGGTATAAAACAATGATATAGGCATATGATGTAAGATGTTACAAGAAATCGTAGCGTATTGGCTATTCTCACCACGCAATGTTTATGGGTGGTGGTGATCACTGATCACTTACCATCGCGTGGTTTATTTTTAGTTTCTTTATAGTAGATATTAATTTAAATAATTGTATTAACTAACATGACTGTACTTTTTTTTAAATGTTGAAAAAGAGTAACTACTGATTTTCTTGCCGGTTCTTCTCGGTAGAATCTACTTTCCGAACCGGTGGTAGCTTCACTTAATTGTTATATGACGTTTCAAAAGTGCTTGAAAAAGCCCACTTGAATAAAGTATATTTTGATTTTGAGTGTAGGTAGGTATTACTGTCTCACCTTTATCATGCTTCTGCTTCTTATCTTTCCCATTGACATCTACGCCCCTCTTCTCCTGCATCAATCTTCTATAAAACGTATGATATATATTATCGGGCTCTAAGAAAGTGAAGCGTGGATCGTTTTTCGCGCGCACTATCTCCTCGAACTTGTCGCCATTACGTGCAACGTACGCCGCCATCTTGTCGATCACGACCTTTACGTCATCGGGCGGGGTTACGATTATTGGTTTGTCTTTGCTGTCCGATGAGGAACTATCGTCGAAGTCTGCGATCAAAGAAAATGAATTTTCATTAAGAAAAATAGTGAGAATACATTCTCACTATTTTTCTTAGTTGTAGTCTACTACGTTCCTCCTCCACCTTCACCCGTGAGGCGAGGGATGGAGGACGGTATAGCTCGCGTCATGTAAAAAGAAGGCTAGCAGTCAACCTGCGCACTAGACTATTTATCGGTCATTTGGTGGTATGAGGTGCGGCGGGTCAAGCGCCGCATGCTTGCCGGTGCGCTATTGGCTCGTCAGTCGACCTTTGCTATCCACGCTGTGTCCACGTTACGTTTGTTCTCAAAATACCATCACGCAAAAAAGTTTTTATTACGTAATGATTTTACATAGGAAAGAAAGAAATGATATTTATGACGTAAATTGTTTTATGAAGAGAGAGGATGATATTAATGCAGTTGATAATAATTTATAACAATTTATAAAATAGTGGTCCGTTTTATAGATTGGCAACAAAATTATTCGAATCAAAATTTTAAAAGGTTCAAAAGATTCGGAATTTTCCTAACTAGCGGCAAAAATAAAATAACTGAATAAAAACAGACATTGACATTTAACAAAAGAACTATCCACAAATCCAACGTCACAAAACGTTGAAAAAGGATTGCCTTCCACACGTTTAATTTTGTAATTAGATTAAATATTCTATCTTGAATCAAACACATTTTTATTTCTATTTAATTATATTCTGTCCAATATCTGTATTGGTGTGCCTATCAATATTTAATTTGCAAACCCGCGTGCCAGGCTACTTCAAAAATAAACAATATGCCTGTACTTTCTTGCTCGATTGTACCTATGCGCAAGCACACCCCCGCCGCTTTCTTCCAGTGTTCTTTTTACACGATGCGGTCTATAACGTTAGGTATTCAGTATCCTATTTCTTTTTAGTGTCAAAAAGGGTCAACATATACTATTTCACCATAATATAATACCATATTGTATTACTTTATGACTATACATTACATACATACATACAAATAGTAGCAAAAACGTATTTAATTAAAATAAAAATATTACTCATATCATATATTATTTGTCTTTTCTGTATTTTTAATTGATCTTACCCGATACGTCACTGTCGCTATCCGTATTGTAGTTCTTCATGAGACTGAGGCCAGTCGACTTAGTGGTAGTCACGACTGCTTTCTTAGGCGGGGGTTCGACGGGAGCTGGCTGACTTTGCGCTTGAGTCACATACTGACTGTAGTAGGCCGCGTACTGTTGCTGAAGAGTTTGGTTCCCCGTAGCTGTATAACAAAATACAAGTATTGAAATGAAATAAGTTAAAATATTCACTATTATTTTATAGTACGACACAACTTAGATGTCGCATCGGCAAAATTTGTAAAACCGATCACATCCGAATTGAGTACGCTATCCCAAATTATCAATATTTATTTCTCATGCGAATATGATCTTTGCACAAACGTAATAACTTGTAATATCATGTGACCTAATGTATTCGTCAATTTGACGCGTCGATTTACATGCACTTGCTTTCTCTGACGCGTGAATCTATAGCGACGAATAGCGTCGAATGGCGCGATAGGGAGCTATTTCTATTGGTTGTGTTAATCGGTAGTAATCGGTTTTAATTTCATTCCATTGCATTTTCCGATGCTACATCTAATTTGTGTCCTACTATACTAAGTTGGTAATTTTAAAAACGGCTAAACGAGGATATCCGCTCCTATCAATGGCAAGTCAAGCTAAGTTAACGAGTATAACTAACTGCAAGTCTTTGAATTTTTATGTCACATTAATAGGCTATTTGACAATGCGAAAAATAAATTGCGAATTTTTGTAATCAGTGTATATTATGAGTTTAAAAATGGTTATTTACTAACGAAAGTTGAAAATAATAATTAATTTATTCAAAAATCCATAAATGAAAATTCCTTTTTTTCAAACGTTTGTCACGTGACACAAAACGCTCCCGGTCAATCGCCGGGCTTATGATGAAGTCACTTTCTTGTAAACTTTGCTTTTCTACTATATGTACCACAGATTAAAAAACAGGAAAGTGACGTCACCGACCCGATTGCAGCGCCATATTGTCCAAGTAGAGTTTTTGCGCGCTTTTTAAATATGGAATTTTTAATATGATATTTTTCGGCAAATATGTACTAGAAATAAAAAAAAAACAACTTTTACTGGGTTCCTTAACTTATACTAAATAATATAAAATGGATTTTAAATAACAGTCAAATAGCCTATTCATATGTGTATCAGTCGAGTAAAGTACTGGAAGCCCAGGGTCGGCGTAGGGCTCCGGTAGTGAGGGGCGCGCACCGGTGGGGCGCGGCGCGGGGCGGTAGCGCACGGGCGCGCGCGCGATGGTGGGGCGCGGCGGCAGCGGCTCCGTGCCCGGCGGCGCCACCTCGCCCGGCGCCAGCTCGCCCGCGTACGCGTCGTCCGGCGCCTCGCCGCGCATGCGCGAGATCAGCAGCGTGTAGTCGCAGTCCGCCGACGGCTTGTAGTGGATGCTCGGGATCGACGGCGCCTGCGACATAAACCATTTAAACCATATATTTTGCTACACACATACATTTTATAGATTATAACAGGAAAAAAAATTAAATTTAAAGATCACAGTGTAGGTGTATAGGTGTTCATCTCAGTATAAGCTGTGCTAATGCACAGCAATGATTTTCAGATGGCCTTGACTATTGGGGAAACATAAACACATGCGCATCACACCTCTGAGTACTCGCCACTTTCGACATCGTTGTAAATACAAAAATAGAGTTATCTATACACATAATGAAATTGGAATGTCTGTTTGTAATATTAAAGTAGCCCTTTTTTACTCATTGCATATGTATGTATATGCAGTACATATACCAAAATCACATTTTTACAATTTTTGTCTGTATGTCTGTATGTCTGTTTGTACCGGCTAATCTTTGAAATGGCTGAATCGATTTTGACAGGACTTTCAATGGCAGATAACTGACATAATAAAGAGTAACTTAGGCTACAATTATATCTTTTTTGTTAAATTCAAACGCGTACAAGGTCGCGTGCACATCTAGTCAAACATAAACTTCATTGATACTCGCCACTTGATAACACTGTAACACTTCAACCTTTATACCATTCACAAAAATGATTAACAACTGTTATATATCTAATATACTTAAAGTATATTATATCGATTTTTTTTTATGGAATCGGTTCGCGGACAAGCATATTGGCCACATGATGGTAAATGGTCGTCATCACCCATAGACAATGACGCTGTAAGAAATATTAACTATTCCTTACATCGTCAATGCGCCACCAACCTTGGGAACTAAGATGCTATGTCCCTTGTGCCTGTAGTTACACTGACTCACACACCCTTCAAACCGGAACACAACAATACTGCATACTGTCATTTAGCGGAAGATTATGTGATGGGTGGGTGGTTCCTACTCAGGCGGGCTAGCACTACCACCAAGAATTTTATCGAAAAGATAACTCACTGATTCAATTATTGTCGAAGCTAAACTCGGATGTAGGTAATCTTCATTTGGTTCATGTTTTTCTGTAATAAATAGAAAAGGAATTATATAATTTTTATATAAATATTTAAAAAAAATTACTAAAACATAGTGCACGACACAGCTACCTAAGCTTCTATTACTAAAAATGATTATTAGTATTAAAAAACAATAATTTTTAGTTATATACAGATCTTTCTGTTATTCATAACAAGATCAGATAATTACAAGCCTCCTGACAAGTTTCAGTCAACAGAAAGTGGACCTATCTAGTTATTGAGCTTCAGGTTAGAATCTTTGCCCACTAGTATAGGGCATAGTACTATCTAGTCACTAGGCTTAGTAGCTTAGTGACTAGGCTATTAAGCCTATCATAATTTTATATTAATCAGAGATATTATAACATATATACCTTCTACTGCTTCAGCTTTCTTCTCCGGCCACTTCCCAGCTTTAACTAAGGCAATCAGTGCTGTGTAATACGGATGTAGGGACGAATCTTTGTTCAGGAAATTGAACTGAGCATTGTCCCCTTGTTTCGCCTTGATGAGGATCTCCATCTGAGCACCCTGACTTGCTATGAACTTAGCCGTCTTCTCTATGATCGCATTCTGCTTTTGAGTTTCTGGCTGTTAATGAAATAAACATTGATCAGATATAATGTAAATAAAAATTTTTATTACATAATTGAACTCGTATTTAGACTTATTTTAGGCAGAATAAATAGGAATTTTAGGAAAAAGAAAGTTGTTCTTTACAGACATACTCTTTGATTGAAATGGTGGAAAAGAGAAACTAGTAGGGAGTTTCTTCCTGGTTCATCTCAATAAAATCTACTTTCTAATTTAACTCAACAATGAAACATGATTCACTAGAGATTTTTCGAGTCTATGTGAATAAAGAATATTTTAAATTTAGTATTAGTTATTTTATAATTTATATAAATCTTAGATTAGGCATATAATTATTATATTGTTGAACGAAAATCAAGTGACATCACCGGACATACGACGAAGCATTACAGAAGATATCTGAGAGGCGGGCGGACGACAACCATATTATTTGAGAGAGGATAAAAGATTGATTTGGCAGTTGTATATTTTATGTGTTACTTAATGTTCTTGTTGTTTTTCTTAAATATGATTATAACTATGTTTTTGAATAGTAGATTATAATATATTATTTTGCAAAATTTAATTTAATTTCAATTTTTTTTATTCATAATATGTGCCCTACATTTGAAATATGTAAAATTTCTTCTTACTCACAAGCACTGTGTTCGCAGGTAACAAAGCTATAAAATCTGCTGTTGGTTCGAAGGGTTCCTCCACCTCGACGGCTTGAGCTTCTGATGTTGTTTCAGCTGGAGTATCATAGTTAAAGCCCACCTGGCCGTAGCCAGCCGCATGAAGACGCTTTAACTCTTCTTCTACAAATAATAATAAATTGGGTGGTTTATTTTCTTCTAAAATGATATAAATTGTTACTTCCACTTTAGTATAAGTGAATTAGTTAAGCCAAATACAAAAATGTTTAGAAAATTTTAAATGAATAAATTTTGTGTAGCCCCAAATTAAAAAGGAATTATTAATATTCTTTTTTAGCTTATCAATTGTGTTAGGTGTGGGTATGAAAATAGCTCAAGGGATCAAGATTGATGACTTTTACACTGCTAAGTGGCCTGTAAGCCATTGCACTATATATACTTTCAATAAATTAATGTAATTAACATTAATTAAGAATACCTTTATACATTTCTTCCTCGTCTTCATCAGTATGAAGGGCACGGTACCTCTCCTCATCACACAGTTGTTCCACATCCAGTTCAGCCCTGGTGAGCTCGACACGCCAGTCGTAGCCCCCAGGCGGGGCTTCCAAGGTTGACAGATCATGTAGAGCACCTCTTGCATCGTACCTGTCAATACAAATAAAAAAAATGAATAATTTAGCTTTAATTTCAGATGGAACAAAATAAAAGTAGCACAATTTGATAATTAGTGAACGGGTACATCTTTATTAACCGAAAATAGGGGTAAAAGGAAAACTTAATAAATATTTATGATAATAATTATTTTAAGATAATCTTATAATTTAGAAAATATATAACGAAATAGGACATTACTTATAATATAAATATATGTATATAATGTTTTTGTAGGCTGTTTGCATTTATTTGGTCGTCCCATACACAAAGTCAATAATAGTTTATCGTACGTACGCAAAAGTTGCCTTTTTTAGGTTATACATACCACCGGAGGAAGTCACCATAACAATATGCAAGGCGGCAGCCACGTACGGCAACCTCAGCTCTCTTCAGCCCTCAGGAAAAACTTTCAACATTTTCTGCGAAATACTTAGCATCTTCCAAAAATTAATACTTTCTGATTATTTACTATAGTTATAAACTTTTTTAGCGCCACAGTTACAGTCTTATAGTAAAAAACGGATCGAACCTGTCGATTTTCAACGTTTCATCCCCCATCCACGGAATGAGGTGTTTTCCTTGATCAATGTGCAGGGCTTTATCGTCATCCCTGAACAGTTTGCACGAATAGCCGAACACGAATAATTCTTCTTTCTTCTCTTTAAATTCACTTTTTCTTAATATTCCAGTTTCACTATGATTACCAGTCCATTTCACTGACATTTTTAGAATTAATTAAGCACGAATTACAAAAATACCCAATTAAGCTTTCATTTCACTTCACCACAAAACACGCCATCGACCTTTCTTGTATTCTAATAATATTTAATCTGTGATTATTAGCAAGAGACTGTCAAGTGTTGTCAAACTATAGATACAGATAGAAAAACACAAACACCATAATACGTGTTCTAAAAATAATTTATATTTGTATTTTATATGGTATACGTGTGACTTAAGTGTGTAAATACGTATCTCGAGTGTGATATTTTATTTATCTTTATGTAGTAATCAATTAAATGAGATTGATAGTATTAAAAATAGTGGTCTCGTTGAATTTAGCCAAACTATAACAAACCAAACACTTTACAGTTCAACCTTTTTGTAAAGACATAGGACATAGTACACCTAGTACATAGGTAGCTGAATGGTCATTACTGCTCATAGACATTATCAACGTAGGATAAAATAACCATTACTTTCAACTGAGACTACACTAGATAATGTTATTTATACAATAGACACGGATCTGCAGTGACGAACTAACAGCAACATAGCTTAGTAAGAAGTAAGCGTGCGATTAATAAAATAAGTACAAGTACTTGATTTATTTAACAGAATAATATATTATATAGTGCACTATAAATTTGCTTCAGAACTGAACAATAATTACTGATAATTTCATCAAAGTCTTGATACGTAGTTTTATATGTATATATATATATATATTTTATATGTATATATATATATATATTTTATATGTATATATATATATATATATATATATATATATATATATATATGTTAATAATATAATAATAAAATATACATTAAATATCGACATTAATTTATCATTACCTCTAACTCTTAGTTTCATACCGTTTTTTTAATGTTTCAAATTAAATATTTTATAGTTTTCTTTTTTCTTTCTAATTATAAAAATGAAATAAATAAATATTAATTACGTATAGTAATTGATGACTAAATTTTTTTAAAATATATTTTTATTCTTAACAGTCAACCTATCAAGAGAATGCCGTTTTACGTAAAAAAATAAAATAATGGCAACTGGATATAAGCCAGACAAATCAAGACTATCGTGATACAGCTGAAGTATATATACATAGGTGCCGTGTTTGGAATTTGGTCTAATAATACAGGTCTCAAAAGGCATATGGCGGACGTTTTATATATTTTTGCATCGAAAACTGATAAATTCTTTTAGTTATGAACATCTTGTGACCGCTAGAGAGTATTTGTTAAAAGTAGCTTGTAAACGTTAGTTTTAATGTGTAAATAAGTATATTATACATATTGTCTTGTAAATATTGGTAGTATTTTCGTGCGTGGACGTTTTGATCCGTATTGTTTAGTGAAAAACGAAGTCTGTGATATAAACAATACCTAGTTGATAAAATAATTTCCTGAAGACTTTTGTAAATATTGTAAAGATTATTTTAGAATTTTAGTAGAGTTAATATATTGAACGAAGACTGAGAAATTGTGTGCGATTGCAAGCTATGTCAGCTGTGAACCTATTGTCTTCACTGCAAGAGAAACCAACGGACGATAGCCGGACGAATGGCTTCAACCAATCAGGTAAAAATATTGCCAATAACACTATATAGAATAATTTTAAATCTACCTGCGTTTTTGTACCGAATAAAACATATAACTTATTAGAAATTCTAATTGCTTGTATGTACTTTCGAATTTAGGTGTCCTATTTTGAATCCTATTTGGTCCAAAGCTAGCATTTGGTTTCTAGACAAAGAACAGATCGACACATTTCTTTTTGACCTATGAATGTTAATGTTTTGAATAATTCAAAACAAACCAAAACCTTACTCCTATCGGGCATTTCAAATGTAGACATGACACTATGATACAATCACTGAGACTTCACTGCAATGATAACAGAAACTTTATCATAACTTTATTAAAGATTATATTAATATTAAAATAACAATAATTATAATTCAGGTATGTGACATGTCTATGTCATCATAACATATAGTGAAAGCTAACATCAAGTAGGTAGTTTTTTTATATAACTTAAATTGTTGTTGTATGCTTCATTTCAATCAATTCATATTTTTTTTATTATTTCAAGTCATGCATTTTCTTAAATCTACTTCTTTGATCACAAATAAAAGCTTTTTTCTTCATCGATTGTAAAAATTCAAATTGTTAGTCCCAACATTCTTTTTAATCTCTCAAGCTTCCAGTATCATTTGAAGGAATATTTTTACTTAAGAAAGTAAATTTTTCAAAAAGATACACTATTTAATAAGGGGCTATACCTGTGAGTGAAATAGTAACAGAGCAAGTACCGCTATTTAGATTACCTTTACCTTCTTTAAATATATATAATCACAAAGTAACTTTATTTATAACTATGATGTGTTATTAGTAAATTACAAATTTGCTATCATTAAAATAAGAGCAAAGTATGTCTTAATTTCATCTACAATTAATTTCAAAACCTCTTTTCATAAAATGGTCTGCTTATGGGCCGTCAGCCCCAGATTTGGTGAATCCTAGGCTAGCCGATCTACACCATCTAATGAACATAGCCTGGCATACGTCTTCAGTATTACTTTCCTTAAATAAATTAATAGTTACCAATTGTTGTATGAATAACGAATTGTGCGTCTTTGCCTATTAGCCACATTCACAACCAACATTATTTGTGTAATATATTACATGTTTGTAAAACAATAACATTTACCAATAATTATAATTGTCTATTAACCTGGATTTGGCTACTAAAATGTTACTGGTTTTCAAATAACAAAGTTTTTATCGGCCAGGTGTTGTATGTTTTAAACGGTTCCTTGTCCAGTTTGTTATCCATTTAGATTACAAGAGAAAGGAGTGCATTTGTGCACTATAATATGTTCTGCTGGCAATTTAATTCTCTTGGGAAAAGCGACTATGGCCAAAAAAGAATGAGAGAACATGATATGAAAGAGAAACTAACAAAACAAATGCCCTATCACATTTGAAATATTATAATGATATATGGGTGTTTATAATCATAATTATCACCATATATAATTTATCTATGCATGGTCTGGGAACCTCCAAGTTGTTAATTATTTTAATCAATATCTATTATCAAGATTAAAAGGATGAATGAGGAAACAATATTGGAAAAAAAGATGTCATTTTTTGTTTTTCTAGTGTGTGTTGGTTAGCAATAAGCAAGGTAGCAAATAGTAACTGGTCACCATTTCCTATAGATATTGCCACTGTTAAAAATTTTAAGCATTCCTTAAGTTGCCAATAAATTATTATTATATTTGCTTGTGTTCTAAGTAGTACTCGTCAGATCCATCTCATTTCATACTAAATTTATTAAAATTGAGATGTATTGTTTGGCCGTTGAAGAGAAACAGTTATTATCTCATTTAAAAATTAGTATAGATTATATATGTATAGATCAAATAAAATTAAAAAAATGTTGATGTCAAAGTATATTATAGAGTATGTACCAATTTTTACCAGGCATGTATACATAAATTATGCGATACTATAATTTGACCATATTTTAAGACAACTCTTTGATCTTGTGTAGGTTTGAAACTCGGATTGAGAAAATAGTGAGTTATTAATTAAAAGTAGGTAGTGTAAAAATAATCCCATTTTTCGGAGTACACTAAAGACTAACGGCTGACCTCAGATCGTACCGGATAGCTTTCCATTGGCCTGTTAAAGTGCATCTGCGTTTGTGTCTACGTCTCCAGCAGATACCTTAAGACCTGCAGCCGTGGCAATGATCACTAGTAAAATATTATTATTAAAGGATCTTATTTATTTTATACTAGCTGTGCCCGCGACCTTGTACGCGTTTGAATTTAACAAAAGAAAATATTATTGTAGCCCAAGTTACTACTTATTATATACGTTATCTGCCAGTGCAGCAACAGACAGACGACAAAAATTGTAAAAAATGTTATTTTGGTATATGTACCGTGTATACATATAAATGCATAGAATAAAAAAGGGCTATTTTATTATTACAAACAGACACGCCAATTTTATTATATATGTAAATATGACAGGGAGTCGGCGAGGAGATTGTCTGGTGATGGACGAATATGTTTGGTTCGGGGTCATAATCTTCGTCATGCATATTCACGAAATAATACGATAAATCGATAGCTGGATTATCGTTTATTGATTTTTACAATATTTCATAAGGCGCGAACACCATCTGTTCTATTCCTCTTGACAGCTGATATTCCTCGTTTTTCTAACATGACAAAGACCTCGAACTCACTGGCCTACCAGAATCAAATCTCTAAACCAACGGTTCTTAACCTTTTTCGCTGGTGACCCAAAATGTAAATATATTTCAAGGCTGCGACCCTAACTTTTCATATATGTTCCAGTGATATTAAAATAATAGGAGTATGTTATTTAGTTCTAATGGACTTATTGTGGCAAATCTCTCTTTTATAACTATATCACCCTGCAATTCAAGCAATTCTTCTTATAATCCAGCCGTCTCATAATACGTATTGCGTTCCGATCCGAGTCAAAAATGACATAGATTACGGTGTTCACCATGTCTTAAAATTTCTGCGACCCATCCCAATGTCTTCCGCGACCTGAGGTTAAGAAAAGTATAAGTTAATTATATGATGCTGCAAAATATATACATGTAACTGCATGTAATATTAGCGAGACATTGAGGTCCTGCATAGACATTAGCGTTGTATTGCGCCCTTAAACTTGAATACAATGCGTGTATAGTTTAATTCAATAGCAGCCCCGACGTTTCGTATGTAGGGTGCAGGGCTGAAGGTCAAGGGAGATTTCCCCCTGCACAATATCATAATATGGATGTACTCTTTAATGTCACTTTGAATACCTTGTTTTTTTATATTGTACAATAGTTTTTTTAATACATACTTTTTTGTTTAACCTACTTATCAATTTGACTGTATATTATATTTATTTATTTATGTACCAACAGAGTATACAGAGAATTATATAAATGAAAAATGTGTACATAGGGATCTCTAACAAGAGATCTCTTCCAGAAACCCTGAATCTAGTGAAGATTATTTGTAGTACAGATTTATGGTGTAGGTACAATATCAATTAGTTTTATATTATAAAATTAAAATAGACTTAACGATAAATTAATATATTACACACTAAATACAAATAAATACATTAATATATACCTATATATATATTCATTCAACGTACATAGATACAAAATATATATATATATATATATATATATATATATATATATATATATATATATATATATATATATATATATATATATATATATATATATATACATACATATAATATAATACAATTATATGTATGTGTGTAATATTTTTGTTTATGAGACGATTCCAACCCAACTGGAAAGTTTAGGTTCTTTATAGCTTCGAATTTGTTCATATCTGTTTTATTAGTATCGGACTTTGTAATCATTTTTTAAACGTACACGTAGACAATTTTTCGCACTCTTAGTCTAGATTGTGTTAGTAACATTACGTTTTTATTTACACACGTTTGGCGTAATACTTATACTCTTTTTAATTAACGTAGTATTGTTTCCGATTATATTTCGTTAAATAGTTTGTTGCCAAACAAAATATAATATAATACGATATCGTGCAAAAGAAAAATAAATGATACGGAACAATTTAATAATACATAAAAATAAATATATGTTATGTACCTTTTTCATAGATTGTTCATATGTCTACATAATTTTGTTTAATGTAATCGGTATGCGGACAGGAAAACGGGCTACCTACAGGTAAGTGGTCACCACCGCACAGACACTGGCGGTGTAAGGAATGATAACCATTCCTTACATCACACCAATGCGCCACCAATAATAGGAGCTAAGAAGTTGTGTCCCTTGTGATTGTGATGTTTGACGACCTCCGTAGTCGAGTAGTGTGTACACCGGTTTTCATGGGTAAGCCACTCCGAGGTCCCGGGTTCGATTCCCGGCCGGCGAGTCGATGTAGAAAATTCATTAATTTTCTATGTTTTCTTGGGTCTGGGTGTTTGTGGTACCGTCGTTACTTCTGATTTTCCATAACACAAGTGCTTTAGCTACTTACATTGGGATCAGAGTAATGTATGTGATGTTGTCCCATATTAATTTATATTATTTGTGATGGTAGTCACACTGGCTCTGTCACCCTTCAGACCGTGTTAAGGGTTTTTGGAAGTCACGTCATCATTGCAGAATCATAACATAGTACAAAACAGTCGCTTATTGCTGTCTGTGTATCCTTAGATCTTTGAAATTACGCAACGGATTTTGATGCGATTTTTTTTCTGATAGATGGCCTGATTCGAGATTGTTTTTGTACATAATACGTGGACAATATAGTAATGAAACAATGATATTTTAGAAGTTTCTAATGTGATGTCGTAAATGAACAAATTGTGTAGTACATTTAGTTTCGATTTTGCACCCAAGCGAAGCCGGGGCAGGTCGCTAGTAACATCGTACAAAATACTCGCTTATCGCCTTTGTGTGTGTATGCTTAGATCTTTCAAATTATGCAACGGATTTTGATGCGGTTTTTTTTAATAGTTAAGAGTGTTTCGAGAATTGGGTGTTTGTATAGAATACATGGACAATATAGTAAAGAAAAAAGAAAAAAAATCTGTAATATAATTAGTTACTTGGCTTTGTGCAAGTCCGTTTGGGTAGGTACCACCCACTCATCAGTTATTCTACCGCCAAACAACAGTAATCAGTATTGTTGTGTTCCGGTTCGAAGGGTGAGTGTGCCAGTGTAACTACAGGCACAAGGGACGTAACATCTTAGTTCCCAAGGTTGGTGGCACATTGACGATGTAAGGAATAGTTAATATTTCTTACCGCGTCATTGTCTATGGGTGATGGTGACCACTTACCATCAGGTGGCCCATACGCTCGTCCGCCAACCTATACCATAAAAAAAAGTTAAGGTAATAGTTCCGTGCGAAGCCGAGGTGGGTCGCTAGTAACGTTAAAAAACAAAATACAACGCGACATCGCAATGCAAAAGTATTCGAGCTTGCACGACGGCGCATCGCAACCTGTGAATTGATTCGCATGTGATGTAAATATGTGTACCCGATACAATGGCAGTGAGAACCTAGGCTTCTGTGTAAGACCGTCTATGTAGGTACCATCCATTCGGCATGTATTCTGTCTCCAAACAACAGTACTCATTATTGTTGTGTTTAGGTTCGAATTCTTAAGGCTGGTACATATTTGACAAAATGGTAGATAAAGTAAAAAAGTAAAGTAACAGCCTGTAAATTTCACACTGCTGATATAAGGCCTCCTCATCCATTAAGGCTAGGGTTCAAACCCAGGAAAGCACCGCTGATTCATGTGCTTAATTTGCCTTTACAATTCATCTCGTGCTCAGCGGTGAAGGAAAACATCGTGAAGAAACCTGCATGTGACAAATTTCATAGAAATTCTGCCACATATGTATTTCACAAACCTGCATTGTTGGAATATGTTCCAAACCTTCTCCTCAAAGGGAGAGGAGGCCTTTAGCCCAGCAGTGGGAATTTACAGGCTGTTGTTGTTGTTGTTTTATAGAATATAGATAGCTCTAATTTCTATAGTCGATGTTGACCACTTACCGTCAGGTGGTCTATTCACTGCAGAGCTTCTATATGAAACTCGTAGCCCTCTTTTGCCGTATTCGCTTCGCATCAATTCGCAGTTTTGTCTTCCGATCCTTTAGTTAAGATCTTGTTATTTAACCGGTGTCTTCTACTTTTGCGCAACGCTTTTGTGCAATACATGTATTTCGTAATGAGTTATCCCATCGCCGAACGGTAAAACTTTGTTTATGTCGATGTGCGGTATTTGTGGTTTGTCAGTGGACTAAAAAACAGTTGAATGTTGAATTCGAAATTTGAAATCATACCCAAAAGAGCATATAAATAACCAAGATAACAGCTACATCCTAGATCCCATTTGTTGGATCAGCAATGGTTATGAGAGTCAATAGAGCAATGGTTTAAGTGACATCCAGCGATCTAGAAAGTCGCAGAGTCAATTCCGATCCCTTGAAATATAGTAAAGTAAAATACCCCAAGTAAATATTCTTTATAATGAGGTATTACTCCTGTTTAAATATATATTTGGTTGAACTACCTTTTGGAAATTTGTGGATTTGTTTGTTTTTTACGCTTACCTACACGTTGACTACTCAACCGACCATTATAATATTGACCCCTAGGTCTATTGTCGTCCTCTTTCACAACACAAGTTTATATATAGCCTAGGATAAATAGGGATATTAGTGCTTTATATACCTACATTAAAAAAGGTGTTTAAACTCTTTGCTGGCCATTATAGAAAGGAATTTTATAGATATATATGCGTACGTTTCTTTACCATTTCGTGGTAAGCCTTTGTAGAATTAACAAAAATATTTTTTATATGTGTGTTTGTATAAGGCTTGTTTAATCGCCAAAATAGCATACGAAGCTAAATCTGTGTGTAACTCGCTTAAAATTAATTTACACGATTTGACGCACACATATGTATCAGTGAAGTTATATAAATGCTTGTAAATAATGTACTACCCCCTCCAAGATCGTACTATATACTGTACTGTATAGCATACAGTGTTACACCAATTAACGCTTTAACATAAACTTATTTTTTTTTTCGTGGAAGACATGCAAAGAATCCTTACTATTAAGATATCTATTACCGGTAATTAAAACTTCTTGAAAATTGCTGTTTTCATCATATGATTTACATATCGCCCTTTTCATGGACAGAATTCGAAATTCAAAAAATAATGGGTACTAAACCGCTGTAAAAAGAAAAAAATCTGCGAATGTGCCAATACAGGTTAGGTTTTTTTTAAATGTTCTTAATAAGTGAATTTGCTGCGTTGACGTTATTTCGTAAGTACCAAATAATGTTTATTGTAAAATAATAATATCAAAAAAGAATGAAAGTACCTTTATTTTCTTTACCACTAACTAAAAGGTCAAATACAAGTATCAAAGTCACGTGTGTTTAATTGTGTTATGATTTTTAGTTACAATTTTACAGCCATTACGAAAATATGGTATTAACATTAAAAATATTACAGAAGTTACAATTACATAGTGTTTTTTTGTTTAGGTATGTATTTAATTCAGGAGCCGAGATGGCCCAGTGCTTATAACGCGTACGTTTTAACCGATGATTGCGGGTTTAAGTGTTAATTTTCATGTTCGTAACCTGTGTTCGTAATCGTGCTTGACGATAATGGATAACATCGGAACCGGCGTCGTGTTTAATTTCAAGGAAATTTTGCTACAATTGTATCCACCAACCCTCGTTGGAACAGCATGGTGAAATAAACTCAAATTCTCCTCAATGGGAGAGGAGGCCTTAGCCCAGTAGTAGGATATTTACAAGCAACAGCTTGTAAATATCAAGTAGTAAGAGTAACAACTCTGTTGAGACTGCAATATACATAAAAGAGCTTCGAAATTTTTCCTAAAGATTCTTTTAAAAGAAATGGAAATGAACTTGTACAACATCTGATAGAAACTGCGGTGTAAAGATTAGGCGACTTTCGATCACTAATTTCATTTAATAAGCATTCCTCTATGGCTTAATAACAATAATTATCAAAGAATTTTCATTTACTTATTAATGGACCATAACGTCCATTACACGTTTGTCAACGAAATGGTCAGGCTGATTAATTTTTTTTTGTAAATAATTGTGTTCTATTTTTAAATAATACTGTTATTAAATGTATCGTAAATATGAGGTATGTTTTTAAATGATTAGTTGTAAAGATAAATTATGAAAAATAATGAGGGTAGTTCTCGTTTCGTGAGACGAAGCGTTCGCTGAGTGGCCTCAGTCTTTGAGACGTGACCGTTCCCTGCGCGACCCCGCGATAGTGTTTTGCGAAAACCACGAGTTTTCCCATCGTTCTCGCTATTAGTGTTCCACTGTATACCATCGTATCGCGAATTCATCTCGCTACGTAGTTCAAGACGCTGGTTGTCTGTTTAATACGTAAAAAAAACGCGCGTCGCCTACGTCTCTTTGACAAACCTAGTTTTAAGATCTAGCTTAATCTTGTTTTTTTTTTATTTTATTTTTTTTTTGTTATTTTTAATATAATTAAATAATTAATAATTATTTTTTATAACGGTTTTAAATATTTATTTAGTGTACATAAAACGTAAGGTTAGGTTTTCGTGAGCGCCATTTTGTTGTGCCGCGTCACTCGCGTCGCCGCGCTTTCGTAATGGTGAGCAAGGAGGTTGTAAGCGAAGTTACCAAGAAGGGTCGGAGGAGGAGACGTAGGGCCGGCAGCCGTGCGTCGAAACGCCGTGCGAGGAAGCTGGCCGCGATGGCGGTTGCGACGCCGGCGGAGAAATCGTCACCGGTCAAGTGCGCCGTGCACGCATTCCTACTGAGGTATCAGAGCGCGTTGAGGAAGGTCCCGATGCAGCTGCCGCCGAAGGTTCACGCCGGTCCTCCGTCGAAGAGGGTGAAACGCGTTTCGTGGCGTAAGTCCGTTGCATGTCTCTTCGAAAAAACCTATCGTCCATTAAACTAAAACGTAAGCGATTTGAACTGTTAAAACGGCTGAATGTACTGTTTGTTGATGCGTAAGGTTGTCGAGATGATGTTGGAAGTTGAAAAAATGACTTCATTTTGATTTTTTTTTTAAATAAATACCAAATTTAAAAGCATGATATGATATTGTTTGAGAAAGTAGATTGCGCAATTATGAAACTAAACATAAAACTAAGGCGTAAGTTGATTAAAATATGTTTTTAATTTTTATTTTATAACATCCCTCGCCCTTGTCTATAATAATGATGTTTCTTACAAATTATAATATATATACATAATCATTATGCATAAAATACGTTGTCATATAAATATTGTGTTACTTTGCCGGTTGTCCTGAACAGAAAATTTTCAAAATTTAATATTATCTATCATATAAGGAATAAGGAAACTAAATCGAATCAAAATATTATATTTCACTCACGAGTCATACAAGCACTTTAAATTATTATATACAATATAAAGATATATATAATGTATATGTATCGGTAAACGTTTGTTCGTAATTTTATTATATAATAATCGAATACATTGCCCCAGTAAAATATACAGTAAATTTGCTGATTATTTGATGTTCTAATAATTTTGGTACTTTCTTACTAGCCGTACCGTACGTCCACACTTATTTATTATTTAAAAAAATAACTTAATATGTAATATAATAATATAATAGCGCATTCGCAGATTTGTTTTTTACTGCAGTGGCGTTTATACCTTTGTACAGTCAGAGTAAGAAAATCTTCGTCAGTTTTCAAATTCATTCCCTTATCAAGTCTTAAACTCTTAGTAACTTTTGAATCTAAACATCAAATCATTGCGACGCAATATGTCATTCTCGATCGGTGAAGCAGATTATCGCTCACACTGAGCACACGAAAACAGATCTTAAGGTGACGAACCTTTTCTTACCCCGACTGTGCAATATAACTTTTGCAGGCAGTTTAATTGAGAATTATCTTGACATTTGACGGTGTAATTACAGGCACAAGGGATATAACATCTTAGTTCCCAAGTTTGGTGGCACATTGATATTGTAAGGAATAGTTAATATTTCTTACAGCGTCATTGTCTATGGGTGACGGTTACCACTTACCATCAGGTGGCCCATATGCTCGTCCGCCAACCTATACCATAAAAAATAATCTATCGAAAATCGCATTTTCGTATGTTTATTTTGTTATTAGTTGTAATTCATAGCCTTAAGTATCAAGCATATATTAGCGTCTAAGTCACTTCGTAGACAATTCGTAAGAAAAACGAATCGTCTGTTTAATATAGTAACCGAGAAAGAAATACAATTAATATATATACATATATCTCGATTCGATGTCCCGTTTTTGGGTTGATGTTTCGCGCCGTCCCGTTATGTTATAACGTTTCGACTATGTTTATGTCCTAATTAACATATTGTATATTTAAAGTCGATAAGACAAGGTATTATATATGAAGTACGAGATGAATGAAAAACACGAATTTGTAACATGAAAGTTGAAACAAATGAGATTTGTACTGTAATTAAGAAATTACTAATATATATTAAGAAATTACTAATATCTATTTACCCCTTATCTCATGAATGAGCCAAGATGGCCCAGTGGTTAGAACGCGTGCATCTCAACCGATGATTGCGGATTCAAATCCAGGCAAGCACCGCTGAATATTCATGTGCCTTATTTGTGTTTATAATTCATCTCTTGCTCGGCGGTCAGGGAAAACAACGTGAGGCAACCTGCATGTGTCTAATTTCATATAAATTCTGCCACATGTGCATTTCACCAACCCGCATTGGAGCGTGGTGGAATATGTTCCAAACACTCTCCTTAATGGTAGAGGAGGCCTTAGCCCAGCAGTGGGAAATTTATATTTATAGTACAATAAATTGCGCGAAGTTTAATGGATAATTGATTCAATAATAATAAAAGAAATGCAAATCGCAATGTACGTCAAATTATATCCTGTTTGTATGTATCCGTTTAGTATATGAGGCATTTATGCCCAATCGTACATCTAAAATCTAAACATCTAAATCGAGACTTACTCGTCCGTTTTACAATCTTTCGGCAGTTGACAATCGCGAGAGATAGATTATAATCTAACGATATTTACAAATTTACGGTGATATATGTATATCACATAAATTTACATATATATGTACCTATACGGTAAGTGATATGTAATTGGTATAACTGACAATATATAGGCTATACATATCTATCTGTGTGTGTACCCAATTTTATTTCCTGTCAGAAACATTAAAAAAAATTCAAAAACGTTGCAATATCTTTTTCAGCTGTTTCTAGGAATCTCAAATATCAAATTATATATTTAACTTCCATGCCAACTTATATACCATACGGCGGTAAGACGTTAAACCCTAGAAGACGAATTTCGTAAAATGTGGTGACCATTTATACCATATAGGATATTAAGCGCCTATGTATATATTTGTCATCCTATGTTATGTTTAGTGTTTGTACAACAGATCGTTTACGTTGAAAAGGAAGCGTAAATATTCGTAACACAATTGAAATGTTTTGCTTACAATCTAAGTAATTCTGTAAAGCAAAAATGAGCTACCAAGTTTTCAGTCCCCATCCAATGTTGCAATAATAGGTCCCTTGAGACTACCCTGGCTCACTATGTTCATTAATTTTGAGGATATATTTTCTTGAAATATATATTTTTTTGTATTAATTGCATTCATATGATAGTTATATCGTTGATAGTAATAATTCGTTTGTTTAATCAAAAAATATATAATGTGTAATGAGGTTTTTCAGGTCATGAGGATAGCGGGGCATCGGGGGGCGGCGGCGACCCCGCGGTGCTGGCGGTCGGCCCCGCGCGCCGCCTGCTCACTTACACGCGCGACGAGCTCATGCGCCTGCGCAACTCGCCGCTCGTCAGGCGCGGCCTCGAGAACGCGTTCGCGGGCAACGAGACACTTGCCCTGTGAGTTTGAAATATATGTTGTGTTTAGTAGTCTTTGTATGCTTGGTCTTTATGATAATTGTTTTACAGTTAATTATATAGAATTATTGCAATTAGCCAAAACAATTCAAAGGGAAGAAATGCACGACTATTCGTCGTGACTTTCTCATCTTTTGAGTTGTGTGTTTCATGAGTGATCCAATTGGGAGTTATAATATAGTACCTGTATTCTCTTATAAAAATATATTTGCTGTAAATTATTAATCAATGTTTTTTTTTGTACTTGCAGTGTTCTAAAGAGACGTTCCGATTCACCGAATGAGGAAGATAAGGGGGGAAGAGGAGATGCACCGACGGAGAATCATAAGGTAAATATATTGTTACTTGGCAAACTAGAACACTGCCGTCTGTTGATAAGTAAGTCACCCGCGCTCAGAGGGGCTGACCGACAAGTGCGGTCTGTAGTTTGGTAACTTAGAATATTGCTGTTTGATGATAAGTAGTCGCCCGCGCTCGGAGGGGCAGACACTTGTCCGTCTGTAGTGTAGTCTGTGGTGTGTGTGTGTGTGTGTGTGTGTGTGTGTGACGGAGCGGTGTGTGCACAGGGCGCGTTCGGGCGCGATCGCGAGCGGCGCTCGGCGGACCCGCGCGAGCGCGTGCGCAAGGAGAGCGAGCCGAGCAGCGGCATCGTTCTGTCGCCGCAGCGGCGCTCGTTCACGTCGGGCTGCGGCGCGCCCGCGGCCGCCGCGCCGCCGCCGCACCTCGCGCGCACGCGCCCCGACTCGCCGCTCGGCGCCGCCGCGCAGCCGCCGACGACCAAGACCGAGCAGGGTGAGTCCCCACGCTCTTACTGTTACTGCTCGAGTGGTACGCCACTCTGAGGTCCCGGGTTCGATTCCCGGCCGAGTCGACGTAGATTATTTACTATGTTGTCTTGGGTCTGGGTGTTTGTGGTACCGTCGTTACTTCTGATTTCCATAAATCAAATCAAATCAAAATAAACTTTATTCAAGTAGGCTTTACAAGCACTTTTGAATCGTAATTTAAGTGAAGTATTTAATTTAAGTGAAGTAATAATACAAGTGCTTTAACTACTTACATTGGGATCAGAGTAACGTATGTGATGTTGTCTCATATTTATTTATTTCTCGAATTCCATTTCAAATTCCACTGTACACGCTTCAGAGTTGTTCCAAAACTCAGAATTTAAATGTTTAAGAGTATCTATTAATCATTTCTATGAACACTATACACAACACACGTGCATAGTACACACACAAACACAATATCAAATGTTTCAGTATTTATTTGTATTTTTATTTTCATACACATTTACACATACAAAGGAAGAGTGAGTTGAGATAGGTTTTATAGACTCAGTTATTAAAGGCCTGTGTCTTGTGTTATTGAAATATATCAACAACGTTAAATATGTTTTTGATTGTTAAGCGCGGGCCGACAGTATCGGAGTATTAAGGTGACGTGTGCGTTAAGATTAGCGCTACGTTGTATGTTTCTGCCGACATTTTTGCTTTTCTACTAAATCTTGACGTTATGGTGGAAAGTATGTTATCTGTAGGGTTTATTTAATATTTTTAGCAATCAGAAGGAAAAATCATTAAAAAAAAAACAATTGAAACAACCTATAGCTAATTTATTTAAAAATAATCTTAATTTTAACAGTAATTCAAATTATTGAACAATCACAAACAACCGTTAATTTCAGATATGACAAACACATAAATAAACACAAAACCACAATTATAAATAAACGGTCTTACCTGCTAAGTACTGAAAGTACCGACACTCTTACCGACCGACGACTGATGAGAAAGTGACTTGCAGTCTATCGAGCGATCGTTTTTATAAGAGTCGCTTCCGACTCGTAAACGTCGCCAACTACCCGCAATACGTTCGGCTTATTATATATATATACATATATATATATATATATATATATATATATATATATATATATATATATATATATATGTGGGCCGCCATAATATAATATAGAGAAAATAGTTTGGTAGTATTGTGAATGATGCACCTATTGGTGAGTATTCAGCACACAGACATTGGCGCTTGTATCGCCAATGCACCACCAACATTGGAAACGATTTTTTTCCTAGTCTAAGAACCAAGGAGTTTATATAATATGAACAGGTATATAGATATATGCTACATAAATTATTCTCTATGGGAATGCTGTCCGTTTGGATTAGCAGAAAGCGAGCGTTAGCTTCTTTCGTGGTGGAATTTATTTATTTGCTAAGTAATATATTTATTTATTTGCATCATCAACATGACATAACATACATCTAACACATACAAAATATGTATTATTAATTATATAAGAACACACCTCCCCGTGTCTCAAATTAGCTTAAAAGTAATTAAATCATTAGTGTAACATTTATATTCATATTACTTATTATTATTGCTCTTTCATATTCAAACTACTTAACCGTTTTTGATGAAAATAGTTACGAGGAAAGCAAGTAACATAAGGTTATAGGCCCTAATGTAAACCCAAAGCGAGCAGGGCAGGAGTATCGAATGTGTGTACGGTGTTGCAGCGGGGCGGCGCATCGGGTCGGGGCGCATCATGGTGCGCGACGTGCCCAGCGCCGCGTGGGAGGAGGGCGAGCCGCCGCGCCCGGAGCCCTACCGCCCGGAGCCCTACCGCCCGCCGCCCGAGCGTCGCGCCAACGGCGACCAGCGGTACGCAGACTTTTAATCCTTATTTTACTCAAATGTATTAAAAGCAATGATATTCTAATAAACAGATATGTTATATCCATACTAAACAACAGAAAAAAGTGTGCCGCGCCGGGACCGTTTAAGTTTATTTTTACATTTCGTTAAAAGTAAAAAGGATAGCTTGATAAAAACAATAAGTAAAAGGAATAACTAGATGTTTTAATTACGAAAAACGTATTACGACGTAATTATGATGTATTATAACGTATTACTACGTAAAACGACTAAAGGCAAACGTCCCAATTAGGACGTTTTCTAGTCTTCACTTTTTGCGCGTTAATAACATATCTGTTTACTAAAACATCATTGATTAAAAGTAAAACTACCGTCGGTTTAAAATGTAGATTCTACTGAGAGTAATCGTCAAGAAACTCAGTAGTTACTCGTTTCCAATATTTGAGTTACAAAGTAGTTTCAGTTACATACAATTATGTACAATATATGACGCATGAATGTTAACACTGCAAGTCTATAACTTTGCATCTGACTAAACGACCATTGAGATATATTCGTATGTAATTTCATGTATAATTTAATCGCCATATTGACTTTACAATAATATCCAATGAGTCTATTGTTGACGACACCCGTGGTCGAGTAGTGTGTACGCTGGTTTTCACGGGTACGTCACTTCGAGGTCCCGGGTTCGATTCCCGGCCGAGTCGATATAGAAAAACTCATTAGTTTTCTATGTTGCCTTGGGTCTGAGTATTTGTGGTACCGTCGTTACATCTGATTTCCATAACACACGTGCTTCAGCTACTTACATTGGGATAAGAGTAATGTATGTGATGTTGTCTAATTTTTTTTTTTTTTATTTCCGTCTAAATCTAACCAAGCAAGTCAGCTAGTTAATAGTAATATGTTTCCGTTCCAAGGTACGACCGACGCTCGTTCAACCGAGACTCCTACTCCTCTGACATCAAGAGGGAAAGGGACGATCGATTCAACAACGAAAAACAACGAGATAGGTCTGTATTATTGCTAGTAATAACATCTCTTCGCAAGTGTCGGCATATATAGTGCATAATCAAAATAAACTTTATTCAAGTGTATTTTACAAGCACTTTTGAATCGTCATTTAACAATTAAGTGATGCTACCACCGGTTCGGAAAGTAGATTCTACCGAGAAGAACCGGCAAAAAACTCAGTAGTTACTCTTTTCCAACATTTAAAAAATACAATCATATTAGTTAAATACAATTATATATGTATTTAATATATCCTGCCTGGAAGTCAACAGGTATTAATTCCAAGCTTTTTTATCATCTACAAAATATACTATATATGCTGACGATATTATACTAAAACATGTTGTGTTTTGCTATATCTATTGAAAAACATAAAAAGAAACATTTTGTATATGTATGTTTATACATATATTTTTATGTCCAAGATATGGAATAAGTATATTATTATCAACAATCTTTTTATCTTAAATTATTTCAAATTTGAACACACACACAAACACTGCAGTGTTCCATAGACAGTTAGTTAAATATAATTATTGATTATTTGTTCTCAAAAGAAATGATTTTTTACAAATATATATTTTAATAAAGTAGGCATACATTCAGGCGTTCAATAAAGTAAAAGTAAGATTTTGTATAATTTTCAATATTGATGTATAATAATATAAATGATTTATCGTTACAGAGAGGACAATCGTAGAGGTGGTCGCTTCTCTCAACGACGGTTTGAGAAGGAAGATGAACCAGAATGGTAAGATGTGTAAACATTAAAACTAGACTATATCATTGTATTGAGCTGAGATGGCCAAGTGGTTAGAAAGCATGCATCTTAACCTATGATTTCGGGTTCAAACCCAGGCATGCACCGCTATATATATGTGCTTAATTTGTGTTTATTATTCATCTCGTGCTCGGCGATGAAGGAAAACGTCTTGAGGAAACCTGCATGTGTCTAATTTCCTCGAAATTCTGCCACATGTGCATTCTACCAACCCGCATTGGAATAGCGTTGTGGAATATGTTCCAAGCCCTCTACTTAGTGGGAGAGGAGGCCTTAGCCCAGCTGTGGGACATTTACAGGCTGTTACTTTTTTTTACTTTTATATCATTGCATAGTATAAGACGAAGTCGCTCACCGCTGCATGATTAGATCTTTAAAATTACGCGACGGATTTTGATGCGGTTTTGTTTCTATTAAATATATATGTCGCTAGTAATATATGATCTCTAAAAAATAAATGGTAATTGTGTCACTTTGTATATGGATTTGTGATAAGTGATGGAATTAATGAATTTGGAATGATGGTAAATGATTGAAATGTATTTATTTGTACCACAGGTTTAGCGGAGGACCGACGTCTCAGCTGGAAACGATAGAGTTGCGTGGTTTCGACGAGCCCATCAAGAAGAACGGACCGAACAACAAGGACAATGACGTATGTTCTCGAACATTCTTTATATACACGAACATTAAAATAATAGTATGTAAAGGAAATTTGTTTAAAGAAATTTTTAGAAACATTGGCAATTCTACCACCAAATAGTATAGAAATATAGCTATTGGTCAGTGGACTAGCATATGGGCCACCTGATGGTTAGTAGTCACTACAGCCCATAGACAATGGTTCTGTAAGAAACATTAACCATACCTTTCATTGCCAATGCGCCACCAACCGTGAGAACTAAGATGTTATGTCCCCCGTGTCTGTAGTTACTCCGGCTCATTTTAGAATCTAGAATCTGATTCTAGACTAAGATAAAGCTTTGCAGTGATATCTAGAGTCTAATCCTAAACTCATTCTAATCTAGAATCAGATTCTAGACTAAGATAAAGCTTTGCAGTGATATCTAGAGTCTAACCCTAAACTCATTCTAATCTAGAATCTAGAATCAGATTCTAGACTTAAACAAAGCTTTGCAGTCGTATCAGTCTCATCATGCTAATGTTGCTTTAGAATTAGTATTATTAATGTATGGTGTTGTTTACAGAAGTGGTCGGGCGGTTCGCGTGCGGAGCCCGCTACGCCGCCACTCGAAGCGGCGCAGACGCTTAACAACAGCAATGTTAGTTTCTTCATTATATAACTAAGTTTATCATTATCATTATATAAATAAGATTATCTATACATCAACAACAACAACAGCCTGTGAATTCCCACTGCTGGGCTAAAGGCTTCCTCGCCGTTTGAGGAGAAGGTTTGCAACATATTCCACCACGCTGTTCCAATGCGGGTTGTTGGAATACACATGTGGCAGAATTTCTATGAAATTTGTCACGTGCAGGTTTCCTCACGATGTTTTTCCCTTCACCGCTGAGCACGAGATGAATTATAAAGACAAATTAAGCACATGAATCAGTGGTGCTTGCCTGGGTTTGAACCCGCAATCATCGGTTAAGATGCACGCGTTCTTACCACTGGGTCATCCCGACTCTCGGCCATATCTATGTATATGTATAATAAAATTGGAATGTCTGTTTTGTGATATTAAAATAACCGCTTTTTACTACATATGTATGTATGTGTACATGGTACATATACCAAATTAATAGTTTATACAATTTTTGTCTGCCTGTTTGTTCCGGCTAATCTCTGGAACGGCTGGACCGCTTTTGATGGGACTTTCACTGACAGATAGTTGATGTAATAAGGAGTAACTTAGGCTACGACAGTAACTTTTTTTTGTTAAATTCAAACGCGCATGGAGTCGTATGAGCCGCTAGTTTAATGATAAATTTTAGATAATTAGTAGATCTATAAAGAAAATGGAATAATGATTGAATGAATGATTTTAGATAATTTGTTTATGGATATGTTGTAATATATGATGGTGTCGTTTCAGGATAAAGACTCCGGTGTCGAGAGCAAGAGTGAGGACCAGACGCAACCTGATCAGCCCGAATTCAACCTCGACGAATTCCTCAAGTTCGATTCCATACCGGAAGTACTTACCGTGAGTGTATAATGTATACTTTGCTGCTTATAAACTTATAAAGGACACTCCTATTCAATATAATAGGCTATTTGACTTGTTTTTAAAATCCATTTTATATTATTTATTAGAGGTTAAGGAACCCAGTAAAAGTTGATTTTTTTTTATTTCTAGTACATATTTGACGAAATATATCATATTAAAAATTCCATATTTAAATAGCGCGCGAAAACGCTACTTGGACAATATGGCGCTGCAATGGGGTCGGTGACGTCACTTTGCTGTATTTTAATCTGTGGTACATACAGTAGAAAAACAAGGTTTACAAGAAAGTGACTTCATCATAAGCCCGGCCAATCAGGAGCGTTTTGTGTCACGTGACAAACGTTTGAAAAAATGCATTTTTGTTTATTGATTTTTGAATAAATTAAGTATTATTTTCAAGTTTCGTTAGTAAATAACCAATATACACTGATTACAATAATTCACAATTTATTTTTCGCATTGTCAAATAGCCTATACCAGTGTTTGATAACACAGCAACTAAATATTTTTCAAACCAACTAATACTGATACATACTACTGATATATAATAGAGTATAATATATAACAAGTATAATATATATCTGGGTGGTTGGGTGCTGTGTACGGCGGTTTTCATAGGTACCCCACTCCGAGGTCCCGGGTTCGATTTCCGGCCGAGTCGATGTAGATTTTATCATTAGTTGTCTATGTTGTCTTGAGTCTGGGTGTTTGTGGTACCGTCGTTACTTCTGATTTTCCACAACACAAGTGCTTGAGCTACTTACATTGGGATCACAGTAATGTATGTGATCTTGTCTCATTGTCTCAATGTATGTTGGTATCGTAGTTGTAACCGCGGTAGCGTTGTCCTCAGAACGGCGGCAGCGAGACGGAGGGCAGCCGCTTCAGCCGCTGGTTCCGCCGCGACAGCCCGCCCGCGCTGGCCGCCGACCGCCACTACGAGCGCCTCATGCACAACATGGTCGACGGTCAGTACCTGCCACTGCTACCCTACATACGAAACTAGGAGTCAGGAAAAAAAGAGTAGCCTATGACCTCTCTTGGAGTTCAAGTTTGCTTCATACCAAATTTCATCAAATTCGGTTCAGCGGTTTGGTCGTGAAAGAGAGACAGACAGAGTTACTTTCACATTTATATTATTAATATATATAAATTAGTTAAAGTAACATCAAATCAATTTAAGATAGTGTTTTCGAAGTACCAGGCTATTATAATGAGGGTTGGTGTATACATCTGTAATAGCTTACGTGATGAATTCATTCATTGGCGGTACATTGACGGTGTAATAATATGATCTCTATAGCCGATGGTCTGTGTCTATAGCAATGATCATTATGTGTAATTATCAATATTGATTAAGAATAAAAAGCTTATTATTTAAAGAACGCATTGAGCATGTGTGTCGCTGCGCAGACCTCGACAGCTCGAGCCAGGAGCCGGCGGCGGCGCCGGAGCCCTACGCAGGCTCGCGCGGAGCCCCCAGCGCGCCCGCGCCCTCGCTCCTCGACATGCTGCGACGCGCCAGCGCCGACACCGAGCACAGGCCCGGTACGGACTCCACCATCATAACTTAGTACTTTATTTAACGACTAGTGTGTACACTGGTTTTCATAGGTACGCCACTCTGGGGTCCCGGGTTCGATTCCCGGTTGAGTGGATGAAAAATAAGTTCGTTAGTTTTCTATGTTGTCTTGTGTCTGGCTGTTTTGGTACCGCTGTTACTTCTGATTATCCCTAGCACAAGTGCTTGAGTTATTATATTGAGATCAGAGTAATGTATGCGATGTTGTCCAATATTTTTGTTATTTATATTGTTTATATTTAAAACATTGGGTGTAAGTTAAAAAATATATATTACATTTTTTTTACACTAAAACTCAGTTGATTTATTGAATTTTTATTTACGTTTTTCTTGATTGAAGTATAATCAGCAATTATGAATTTCAGAAATGAACTCAGGGGGCGGTAAGATCCACAGCCTGGAGGAGTTGGAGTCCCGCCTGAGGCCGCAGCCCGCCGCCGTGCACGACCACGACCTGTCCGCCTTCAAGCGACTTGTGAGAACATGTTTTATCATCAATATCCTTTGTCTAACATTTAGGTTTTACGTATAGCCTGTACAGATAACTGTGTCAATTGCTTGAAAAATAGGCCAGTCCTTACACTACCTGCCTGTTACATGTATTGATTCTCGGTAGAAGCATACGGATGTTTGATTTTAGCTCTTGCATTAATTACGGGTTGAAATTGAGTGGCTCTATTCTCTTCTGCCTAAGCTTTTTTACTCTTGATTATAACTTATCATACTTTTGTAAGATAAAAAGTTTCACTAATGCTAACTCATTTGAAAAATCTTCTTACCCTGTTAAGATAACTTTGGCTTTTTTATGTTATATTTTGTAGAATTATAATATAATTAATTAGAAACGCAATTTTAATTGACGAAATTTGGTCGTCACCGTCTGGATTCGACCTGCGATTTTAGTTTGGTTCCAGTTGTGCTTTCCACCTGGACTATCTCTTCTAGTACCTAAACGATGCTGTGAAGGACTTTCATAATATCAATTATTGGTTAATATATCTGTCTGAAAACCAATCGGCAATAATATCAGTATGTACTTCATTCAAGTAGGCTTTTACAAGCATCTTTGAATCGTCATTTAAGAAATGAAGTTTAGCTACAGGTTCGAAATGTAAATTCTACCGAGAAGAACCACCAAGAAAGTCAGTAGTAGTCAGTTAAGTAGTAGTCCAGCTAATGTTCATGTAATGATGAGGTCATGCGGGCCTATTGTAACTTCTCCATCGCGTAACATCGCAGTAGGGAGCACCCAAGTGGTCGGTATGATCCGTGCATGGTTGCAGTTGGCGCAGGTGTCGGGCGGACACGCCGTCACCGCCGAGCCGCCGCGCCCGCAGCCGCCGCCGCAGCCCATGAGCTTGCTGCAGGTACGCCACACACCACCCACCACTCACCACACACCACTCACCACACACCACACACCACCCATCACTCACCACACACCACTCACCACGCACCACACACCACTCACCACACACCACACCCCACACACCACCCACCACTCACCACACACCACACACCACACACCACACACCACCCACCACTCACCACACACCACTCACCACACACCACTCACCACTCACCACACACCACACACCACACACCACCCTCCACTCACCACACTCCACTCACCACACACCACTCACCACTCACCACACACCACACACCACAGACCACAGACCACACACCACACACCACAGACCACAGACCACTCACCACACACCACACACCACTCACCACACACCACCCACCACCCACCACACACCACACACCACCCACCACACACCACTCACCACTCACCACCCACCACACACCACTCACCACACACCACTCACCACACACCACTCACCACACACCACTTACCACTCACCACCCACCACACACCACTCACCACACACCACACACCACACACCACTCACCACACACCACTCACCACACACCACTTACCACTCACCACCCACCACCCACCACACACCACTCACCACACGAATACAGAGCTACTTATCAGTATATACGCGGTTGTGCAATAAACCTATCTCGCTGTTTGGTAGCGATTTGATCCAGACAACTTTAAGGTTTGAAATTTCTATTGTAAGAGAGAATTATTTGGTGCAACAAACTTATGATTACTATTTGTAATAATATACAATATCGTATAAATACATAACTAAGTATAGGTAAATACGTAACATTCAATTGCACAAACATATTACATAAACACACTATAAAGCCAACGGCAAACAAACACTTTTTCTTTCTAATTTTTCTACTCGTGGTTTTCACTCATAGAAACTATGTATTTATATTCACCAGATGCTTAGCAAGAGTATGGAGCAACAGCAGCAACAGCAACAGCACCAACATCAACAGCAGCAACAGCAACAGCAACAACAGCAGCAACAGCAGCAACAGAAAGCGCCGCACATTCCTCAGGAGCTCCTATACAAGCTCCTGCAGGTGCAGCAGGTAAGACTCCAAAACACACACTAAGATCTCAATAGGTTTATAGCTATCATCAAGAATCCAAAACACACACTAAGATCTCAATAGGTTTATAGCTATCATCAAGAATCCAAAACACACACTAAGATCTCAATAGGTTTATAGCTATCATCAAGAATCCAAAACACACACTAAGATCTCAATAGGTTTATAGCTATCATCAAGAATCCAAAACACACACTAAGATCTCAATAGGTTTATAGCTATCATCAAGAATCCAAAACACACACTAAGATCTCAATAGGTTTATAGCTATCATCAAGAATCCAAAACACACACTAAGATCTCAATAGGTTTATAGCTATCATCAAGAATCCAAAACACACACTAAGATCTCAATAGGTTTATAGCTATCATCAAGAATCCAAAACACACACTAAGATCTCAATAGGTTTATAGCTATCATCAAGAATCCAAAACACACACTAAGATCTCAATAGGTTTATAGCTATCATCAAGAATCCAAAACACACACTAAGATCTCAATAGGTTTATAGCTATCATCAAGAATCCAAAACACACACTTACTAGGATCTCAATAGGTTTATAGCTATCATCAAGAATCCAAAACACACACTTACTAAGATCTCAATAGGTTTATAGCTATCATCAGAGTGACCAAAATGCTTACCTTGTCCGACCAATAGGTTTATTATGGTTATCATCAAAGTGACAATAATGCTTACCTTGTGCCGCCCACAGCGCCAGCAGCAGACGGGCGAATGGGCGCCGACCGCTGACCGAGAGCTGCTGCAGCGACCCGAGGCGCAGGCCATCATACACGGTAACAACAACACCAACAGCCTGAAAGTTTCCCACTGCTGGGCTAAGGCCTTTTCTCCCTTTGGGGAGAAGGTTTGGGACATATTCCACCACGCTGTTCCGATGTGTAATGGAAATACATGTACATATACGTATAGTACGACACAAATTAGATGTAGCATCGGAAAATGCAATGGAATGAAAATAAAACCGATTACTGCCGATTTACACAGCCAATAGAAATAGCTCCCTATCGCGCCATTCGACGCTATTCGTCGCTATATATTCACGCGTCAGAGAAAAAAAATGCATGTAAATCGACGCGTCAAATTGACGAATACATTAGGTCATATGATATTACAAATTATTACGTTTGTGCAAAGATCATATTCGCATGAGAAATAAATATTGATAATTTGGGATAGCGTACTCAATTCGGATGTGATCGGTTTTACGAATTTTGCCTATGCGACATCTAAGTTGAGTCGTACTATACACGGTAATGGACACCTTATATACGACATTTTTGTACAAGCAACGCTCGCTATGAATATATTATATAGGCCAACAGTTTTTTTTTTTTTGCGCATGAGTATCTTTATTGTAATATTCAATTTAACTATGTATGCCCACTTTAATTTACCTCAAAGTTGCCACGTTTTTGGCGTCCAAATGCGTTAAAACTCAATGCAATTTTTAATGAATCCAAAGTTAATCCAATTATATCATATCAATTCAAGGTAAAATTAAAATTAAATTTAAATGCTGTCGAAACGCTTGGCCCTTGAAGTAGTGGTGCAAAAAGCTTCATCAAAAGTATAACACCTCGTCTCATTGCCTCCACTGGTGACAGGAGGGCTGGTTCGTTTTTTGCCCAGAGGATCGGAATTGCGATTCAACGGGGAAATGCTGCTAGCATTCTTGCCACCATTCCACGCGGTCAAGATTTATACAGTAACTAGTTTTAGTTCATATTTGTATATATATATTTAAGCATTTAATGTTGTTAATTCTTATGTTAATAAAGAAAATATTCAAGGTAATAGTTATGTTACTTTACCTCTGATTGAAGTAGACTACAGTGTATGACATATTTGCAGGTCTGAAAGCCGGCGAGATAACGGTGCAGCATCTGATGCAGCAACTCGGCAATCCCGGCCTGCAGAGTCGCCATCGTGAGCTGTTGCTAACCATCCTGCGCACGCACCAGCAACGACAAGTATGGCTCACCAACATATATAACATATACGCTAGATATACTTTACGAATAGATCTTCAAAGCTCTATTTCTTATTTTTGTATGAGATACTAAGTAGAAAGAAAAATATTATTACATTTATTATATACGGGATATTTACCATGTTTTTACTAGACCTCGTGAACAAGACATTCGTAGATAATGTCGAAATATCCAGCTCCACCGAATAAAAATAAAAAACACGGTAAATATCCCGAAATTAATAATTGTAATAATAAAAACAATCATGTTAATTTAAAATCTTACTTGTAACTATTATGTACAATAAATAAGAATAACTTGTATATTGTTATTCTTATTTATTGCATAAATATAATCTATTGATTGATATTTTTGACATATAACATCTTATTATATGTAATAAATAAATTGTAGCAAATGGGCGGATCCCCGCTGCCGCCGCACCTGGTGGTACCACCGCCACATCACCAACCACTGAGACTGTCGCCGCTACCACACTCTGGTGAGTAAGAGAAGATAAACATATATTCCGTTTGAAGTACATAAAGAATCATTATTTTAGACTTGAAATAGTTTTGACTGAACCTTACTCTTCAAGGCCAAATACTTTTTGTATTTGGCTTATATACAAAGTATAAATTTATATCGGAGATATATTAGAACGCGAGCATCTTAACCGATGATTGCGGGTTCAAACCCAGGCAAGCACCGCTGATTCATGTGCTTAATTTGTCTTTATAATTCATCTCGTGCTAAGCGGTGAAGGAAAACATCGTGAGGAAATAAACTCAAATTCTCTTCAATGGGAGAGGAGGCCTTAGCCCAGTAGTGGGAATTTACAAGCTGTTGTTGTTGTACTCAGTATAAAATAGTCGAATAGATGTCATAATAAAGACTGCATGAGATTTAATTTTAATTACGCACCGGACGCAGCGTTTTGCGTGTCTCCCATCATGGCGAGTCCCAACACGCTCGCCGTACACAACGTGCCAGGTAGGAACACATGGTCCCCATGTAAAAGTGTCGACACGTTTTATGGGACGTGAGGAATTATGAGGGATTTTTTTAAATAATAATGTCCTCGTTTTGATAAGATTTTAATATTGTAGTGCTGCGCTGATTTCCATTGATTATATGAAAATTTTAAAACAGATTATCAGTTGCCATATGCAGTATCTTGAGTCAAATATTAAAATTGCGAATCTTTGTCTGTTTATTACTTTTTAATGGCTAAACAACTGAATCGAATACTTTTGTATGCCAACCCTAAACCCCGAGCGATAATTGGTCCCCCATAATAAAACTCGTAGTTCTAAGGTGTACGATGATTTATTGAACATGTATTTGAACACTTCTAAAAACTGCTATTATTGTTTGTTTATTTTAAAAAAGGAGGAGGGGAGGAAAGATATAACTCAGGTGATAAGCTTGCACTATTATTACGAAACATTTGTATGTGTTTGTGTATTTAAATGAAAGTGTGAACGTTCGTAACAGGCGTGCCCGCTCGGATACCGTCGCCGCGCGAGCTAGCCGCGCACACGCAATCCATCATGCAGGGCGCTCTCATCAAGAAGAAACTTGAGGAGCAACGCGAGAACTACCGCCGCCGGCACGAGATGCAACAGCATCCCAAACAACCCACTCCCATCTCCTTCACACCCACATCCGTAAGTACCACATATTCACTATAGTCTGTTCGCGTTAAGAATGCAGTGAGTTGTCATTGTTTACCGGCCTGACTCCGCCCCCTTTGACCAATCAAATATTTTCAAATTACAAAGTCAAGTTCACATTTGATTAATTATTAACTGATATTTTTATTTTTATAATTTGTTTTTTTTTTTATTTTTTTATTTATATTTAATTCATTCAAGCTGTACACGTAATAATTAATGTAACCTATAGCTACTAGATGACGTTATGTCAAAATATGTAAATTTCTACATCGCTATGGCAAGATTCGAATAGAACAGCGTGGTGGAATATGTTCCAAACCCTCTCCTTAATGAGAGAGGAGGCCATTAGCATAGCAGTGGGAAATTTACAGGCTGTTACTTTACTTTTACTTTTTATCTATTATAGTGAATTTATTGATGATGACCATCTATGATGTAACGTAACGTGTGTGTGTGTGTGTCAGGTGCTGCGCAAGATGACGGCGGAGAAGGAGGAAGCGGGCAGTCCCAAGTCGTGGGCGGCGGGCGCGGCCGGCCTGGCGCACGCGCACGCGCACGCGCACGCCAAGCCGCACGGCCGCCCCATCGTCAAGGTCACACATCATATATACGCTACATGTATAGTACGACACAACTTAGATGTCGCATCGGCAAAATTCGTAAAACCGATCACATCCGAATTGAGAACGCTAACCCAAATTATCAATATTTATTTCTCACGCGAGTATGAGCTTTGCAAAAAAGTAACAATTTGTTTGTTAAAGTAATAATTGTAATATCATGTGACCTAATATATTCGTCAATTTGACGCGTCGATTTTCATGCACTTGCTTTCTCTGACGCGTGAATCTATAGCGACGAATAGCGTCGAATGGCGCGATAGGGAGCTATTTCTATTGGTTGTGTAAATCGGCAGTAATCGGTTTTATTTTCATTCCATTGCATTTTCCGATGCTACATCTAATTTGTGTCTTACTATACTTTACGAATAGATCGTCAAAGCTCTATTTCTTATTTTTGTATAAGATATTAAGTAGAAAGAAAAATATTATTACAGTTATTATAAACGGGATATTTACCATTCGTAGATAATGTCGAAATATCGAGCTCCACCGAATAAAAATAAAATACATGGTAAATATCCCGAAATTAATAATTGTAAAAATAAAAATAATAAATGTTAATTTAAAATCTTACTTGTAACTACTATATACAATAAATAAGAATAACTTGTATATTGTTATTCTTATTTATTGCATAAATATAATCTATTGATTGATATTTTTGACATATAACATCTTATTATACGTAATAAATGAATTGCAGCAAGGACGCAAGAGTCGAGATGGCCCAGTGGTTAGAACGCGTGCATCTTAACCGATGATTGCGGGTTCAAACCCAGGCAAGCACCGCTGACTCATGTGCTTAATTTGTCTTTATAATTCATCTCGTGCTCAGCGGTGAAGGAAAACATCGTGAGGAAACCTGCATGTGACAAATTTCATAGAAATTCTGCCACATGTGTATTCCACCAACCCGCATTGGAACAGCGTGGTGGAATATGTTCCAAACCTTCTCTTCAAAGGGAGAGGAGGCCTTTAGCCCAGCAGTGGGAATTTACAGGCTGTTGTTGTTGTTGTTGAAGGACGCCTCGCCCGCTCACTTACACGAGTTTTTAAATTGCTAAAGTTGTAATTTCCCTATTTCAGGGTAACCAGAGTGGAACAGCGCCGATGGGCTATGCGCCCGCGCAACCGGACTACCAACAACATTATCTCAATTTACAACAACAAGTAAGCAACTGTCTTTAAAACATTGTACACTTAACACGAACTACAGCAGATTTCAAACACAGAACCTAAGTGCAACTTTGTTTGATACATTGTATAGCACTACAGCTGATTTCAAACACGGAACCATCTCTTATTAATTATGAAACGTACATAAATAAATAAGAAAAATGTATCATTTTAAAGTTGAAAAAAATATTTTGTAAAATTATAATAGGTGTCTAAACTGAATCCAATCTAAGATAGAATTGAGGTAAACTAATGTTAGATTCACGTTAGCCATGATATTTCATATATTATTAATTACAAACAGTTCTTG
This sequence comes from Vanessa cardui, assembly GCF_905220365.1. Classification (NCBI taxonomy): domain Eukaryota; kingdom Metazoa; phylum Arthropoda; class Insecta; order Lepidoptera; family Nymphalidae; genus Vanessa; species Vanessa cardui. Next base: position 12,185,294 of record NC_061132.1, on the reverse strand, counting down.
ATTTATATATGTTTATATACGATATTACGCTCTATCCCATTTAATTACATAATATTTTCTTATATTATACTTTCAAAGTTATTGTAAGAACAGCCTGACATTCAAAAAGCCTTTTTTCCAAATGAATATTACAACTTACTCAAGATCTCGGCTAGTACTATCGCGTCAATTCGTCAGACGAGCTTATTTGTTTTCATTCCCACTGTGCTTGGAATAGCCAATAGTTCGTTCTCTAATCTCGCATTTGTTCAGCAGATGACGAATGCGAATCGAGCGTTCCCACACCAGCAGCAACAGAGACAACAAGTACCGAATTCCGTGAGTGTTTATTTATTTATTTAATATCTTATTGCACAGCAAGATGATTTTTTTTTTAGGTTATAGGATGACGGACGAGCATATGAGCCACCTGATGGAAAGTGGTCACCATCACCCATAGACAATGACGCTGTAAGATATATTAACTATTCCTTACATCGTCAATGTGCCACCAATCTTGGGACTAAGATGTTATGTCCCTTGTGCCTCTAGTTACACTGGCTCACTCACCCTTCAAACCGGAACACAACAATACTGAGTACTGTTATTTGGCGGTAGAATAACTGATGAGTGGGTGGTACCTATCCAGATGGGCTTGCACAAAGCCCTACCACCAAGTAAATTGTATAAAGCAGGGTAAAATCTAAAAGTATTCTCAATCAGCCAGCCTTAGATTGGGCTGGATTGAACGTTTGAAGGTGTGCAAATAAAGAAATTATTAAAAAAAATTGTAACCTAATCATGACATGTTTTTGTATCATTGTTTTAATATCATAGAAAGTGGCGTAAACAAAGTTTGACTTTGAAGTCACATTTCGTCGTTGCTCCTGCGAAAGTCGCTATGTGATTTGTTCATATTTTTCGATTGCTGTGCGGCTTTAATCGTTATTTCAATACATGGAAATTTCGATGTATGAGTATCGCGTAGCTAAATTTAAAACATAGTAATGACAAAAATGTTTTTACAATTCGTGTAAAAGGTTCTAAGATTATCTCCAAGTAAAGTAGATTATTTTTGTTAATCTACTATATTATAATTATAAAATAATTCACAATTCAATATAAAAAATATTCAACCAAAAATGTCAAGTCTCCTCTTCTTTATTTTTCCATTGCCATAGTTACATAATTAATGTAATTATGTGACTATGGCCAGTTTAAACTTATGAATTTGAAACGTATTAGTGTATATATTACATAGTATTAAATAAATACATCATAATATAATATATTGGCTAATTAACCTTACACGTGCGTAATGAAATAATTATTAAAACGGTGTAACAATCAAAAAACATAAAAAGTACACATCAACTTTTGCAGGAGCAATGACGTCATAATTGTCACATCAAATTGGTTAAGGTCTAAATTAATTTTTACTCCCAGAGTCGTAGGAATATTGTAGTGTACTGAGCGTCTCACGTGTGTTACAGTTGAACGGTATGGGCGGCGTGTCGCGCGGTGGCACCACCCTGCACCAGCTCCTTGTGCAGTCCCACCAGAGAACGCTCAACGGTCAGTATATCATCCTCTGTTTGCACCAAGTGTTTTAAACGAACTGTATCTTCGTACTCTGCATATTATGATTCGAGGATCTCGTAACGATTTAACCTTGGAAATGAAACGATCGCCAATTAATATAAAATATAAATATAAATATGAGACAACATCACATACATTACTCTGATCCCAATGTAAGTAGCTACAGCACTTGTGTTATGGATATAAGAAGTAACGACGGTACCACACACCCAGACCCAAGACAACATAGAAAACTAATGGTAATCTACATCGACTCGGCCGGGAATCGAACCCGGGACCTCAGAGTGGCGTACCCATGAAAACCGGTGTACACACCACTCGACCATAGAGGTCGTCAAAATTTCATATTGGCTATTTCATTTCATTTAAATTGTTTATATAATATATGAGACAAAACAAACAATCCGCTTTTTCGTTTGCCGGTTCTTCTCAGGTCAGGGTATTTTCTTTTCCGAACCAAAATCAAACTCAAACTCAAATTTTGTATCATTATTATTATATAGTATTGAGTATTAAACATGACATGAATGTGGATGGATATAGAGGTAGAGGACGACCAAGAAAACGATGGATGGACTGTGTGAAAGACGATATGGTTAGAAAGGTTATAAGCACATAGTCTATAAGTTTTTAAATAAGCATGCAGTGTTTATCTATAATTAGTTGTACAATTGCGTTTGATATTTTGTTTATTTTAATTGTACATATAGTAAGTTTTATATTGTAACAACTGTTGATAAACCTAAATAAATAAATAAAATAATGTTACTTGTGAGATGACGTCTGACAGAGAAGTTAAAAGGAGAAGACATGCTGCGCCGACGCCAAATAAAATTGGGATAAGGGCAGGAGGATGATTGAGTATTAAGAGACGACCAAGAAAACGATGGATGGACTGTGTGAAAGACGATATGGTTAGAACGAATGTTACTTGTGAGATGACGTCTGACAGAGAAGTATGGGAGGAGAGGACATGCTGCGCCGACGCCAAATAAAATTGGGATAAAGGTATGAGGATGATTGAGTATTAAAAGACGACCAAGAAAACGATGGATGGACTGTGTGAAAGACGATATGGTTAGAACGAATGTTACTTGTGAGATGACGTCTGACGAGAAGTGTGGAAGGAGAAGACATGCTGCGCCGACGCCAAATAAAATTGGGATAAAGGTATGAGGATGATTGAGTATTAAACATCCGTGTTCCAGAGATGAGCGGCAGCGGCGACAATCAGCTGGCGCGCTGGTTCTCCCCCGAGCTGCTGGCGCGCGCGTCGGCCGGCAAGCTGCCGTCCGTGCACGTGCCCAACGCGCTGTCGCTGGAAGACCTCGAACGGCACCACCACTCGCCGGCGCCGCCCGTGCGCAACTGAGCCACATTACATACCCCCCCCCCCCCCCCGAGACACGCCGGCCCTAGGGCCAACTTTGTAGATATTCGAAAATTTTTTTTTCTCGCCCGCACCGCCCGTGCGCAACTGAGCCCAAAGCCACACCCCCGAGACACGCCGGCCCTAGAGCCAACTTTGTAGATATTCGAAATTCGAAATTTGTTTTTGGTCAATATGTAATACTTCCCGAAAGGCGCCGACTGCATCCCGACGTGTCGGTGTAAATTGATAAGTGTACGAGAGACGTGGTTTCGTTTACGGTGATTGAGTTTCCGGCGGTTTGTTGTCTGTGTGTGCGGTCTTAAACGGACATCCGTCGAGGTTTTGCCGACATAATGACGAAATCGATGGTTATATAACATTGTTTAAATGTAAACTTTGGATACAAGAGACGTAATCGCTATAAAATCCTTCGTGAGTTCTTCCGTTTATAATTTTGTAACTTATTTATATTAGCCTTATCCTACAGAAACACATACAATAATGATTATTATACAATGTTTGAATATCACTTACTCAATAAACCGTGAGTTGAGAACATTTAATTGAAATAGATCCATAAGTTTTTATTGTAATTGTCAACATCTAATAAAATTCTCTCTCAATATGCTAAGTCATTGTTGTATTATGAAAGGGAGCCTAAATACTTGAAAGGGCTCTGATGTAAGGCAGAGAAACGTCATGCAGTGAAAATCTTGTGAAATACATATTATTACTTAATTTTTTTTATGTATGTATTCATCTTGTGTAACATAACAACATAATGTTTACAGTTTTATAAACACCAGTCCAAAAATTCCCAGTAAGATGTCGAGTTTAATGTAACTGTTTTTCTATCCTTATTTTGTTATGACGTCACGTGCGATCTCAAGGTTTTCACAGCAGGAATATAAAAAAATGACCATGGGGTATGTCTCGCACTGACGCCCAAATGTATGTGATCGAGGCTCTACAAATATATTTAAAATATTGCGTATACTTTTTTTTATATTTATTACATACCCCTGTTTAAAGATTATGAAACCCAAAATAGTTTGTTACATTATAATACTTCTAAAAGAAGTACAGATGAATAATTATACTTCTGTGTAGGTTGTCTTTTTAATTTCATTAATTAAAGTAAAACATTATTTTGCTCTACCCGATGAGGCTAGTATAGTAGACGTTGGATCCACACTGCCATTTTGTTTATTTATTTCTCTGTATAAGTTTTTTTTTTTCATAATAAAATTTAATAAATGTAAACATAAATAGGAACGCAAGCATTTGATATATAGTTTGTGTATATAAACGAAACCAGTGTTATATGCGACAAAATTGATAGATTTGTGATACCGTTGTGACGAAATTTACAATGTCGGAGCAATAAATACGCATTTAAAAACATATTACGTCAAGTGTAAACATAGTACTGTAGCCCGGGGTTTAGGAATATAGTATTTTTGAGAGTAAAAACATCGATTGAATAAATAAACCCCCTGCTTCAGTACTGTGTGACTTAACAATTATCAAGACGATTGTGAAATTAACCCATCATATAACTGTATTCTGTCTAAGGGTGTTATATCGATGAACTAAAGGTTGTAGCTGCGTGCAGGGATCAAAGTTTGGTGTATTAAGTTTTAGTCGATAAAGAAAGTAGTTTAGATTTTTTGTCTTTTCGATTCGGCTGTCGTGATTTACGTTCGACCCTGTATCAGCTCCCTACCGGACTCGACAGCGCGGGGGGTCGACACGCGGTCCGCCCTCTGGCCCACGACTGAGACACTCAAACACGGGACGTGTGTGTGCGTGCGTGAGTGCGTGCGTGCGTGCGTGCGTGCGTGCGTGCGTGTGTGCTTGTACGTCTGCCGTTTGTGTTTGTGACGCATTTTTGTTACTACGTCATTTTCGCGAGGAGGAAGTTTTACGTTAGATATAGTAGATATTGTCATTTTTCAATTATACATTGTGTGATGGATGTTCTCGGCTGATCTCCGAAGTTTACGATCGCGAATTTGTTAAGTATTTTTTTTGTGGAATTCGCACAAGTGAAACGCATTTGTGTTTGATATTCCCGTGTATTTTTTTTTTAATATATATTTCGATATCCCGATTCAATCGATCCTCTTTCCATCGAGACGTGAGCTGAGTTTTGTCAATTTATTTCAATATACACTACGGACAATAGAGTGGATATCTGCCGTCCAATATATAAAAAGTGAATCAGCTCATGAGTTTGAAGCTATATCGACCGACCGTACCCTTCGCCTGATGCCTTTATTTGAACAATCGACTCTTTATGTAACGAAGTGAAGCGTAGGTTTTTTTTTTGACGTTTTATTGGAAGGATCTGATAGGCCGAGCGGCAATCATGTCTAATGGTTTGATATGTGATGTTTATATGGAGGCGCGCGCATGAGATGCCGCGCCGGATTCGGTTCTAATGTAGAGGACAAGTGGTGAAATTTCTGTTTTTCGGAACGCGACCTGTATTATGTTTTGGGCGCACACTGCGGTAATGCGCTGACGTATTACAAAAAAAAAATGTCTCCTGTCAGCTTTAAATTATTGATTAAAGAAAATTTGAAAGTTTTTTGGTGTTTTATTTTTACTCTGTGCTAACCGATGGACACTTTATAGTCTACACAAAAATTATCGTTATAATTAATTTATAATTAGAGCTATATTAAAGTGTATTGTGGTTTTTATGATGCTTGACTTTTGGTAGCTGGTTCCGCTAACGTGTTGTGATCTCTGACCGAGATATCTTTAACGGCCGTTTTATTATGTATCCATAATTTCAGTTTTTTTTTATTTTTTTATTTTATGGTATAGGTTAGCGGACGAGTATATGGGCCACCTGATGGAAAGTGGTCACCATCACCCATAGACAATGAAGCTGTAAGAAAAATAAACTATTCCTTACATCGTCAATGTGCCACCAACCTTGGGAACTAAGATGTTATGTCCCTTGTGCCTGTTGTTACACTGGCTCACTCACCCTTCAAACCGGAACACAACAATACTGAGTACTGGTGAGTGGGTGGTACCTACCCAGACGGGCTTGCACAAAGCCCTACCACCAAGAAAACTAGTAAAAAAAAAGTAACTAAAAATAGCCAAATCTGTTTTTTTTTATCTGTACTTCATTTTCATTAACTTATGCTGATGATGATGAGATGCTTAACATTTTCTATCGAATCTAGCCAGCCGTCAGCTTACCAACACTTTAAAAACAGTTTCAAGTTACTCTCGGATTGACAAAGCTATCTCCAAGTAAAGTCATTCGCTTATCTGTCAAAACTTCGTCAGCTGATAACTTCATTTTTCAAAAATAAAGCCTGTTAGTCCAGTCATTGTAAAACATTCAAGAATGAAATTATCAAGCTAATTTTATTATACATTACCTAGAAAAGCTTAACTTCAGTTTTTCGACCAAGATTTACGGGGCGCTAAGGCTGCCATCTTGAAAATAGGGGTAACATTTGTTCTCGGCAATAACTCTGCTTCCCGATGACATTCGAAAATTTTTACGGGAACTTATTTAAGCAACTTCAAAATAAAGGAGTGTTCTCAATTCGACCCGTATATATATATTTTTTATGTTTGGTCGCCATTTATGAACCGATTTTGATGACACACAATTTTTAATTTAATTTTTATTCAACATGTTGACTGGGATGTGTAATTTATATTAATTATGAAATATAATTGCAATCATGACAGTGTTGTGGGATTTTTTTTCGAATTAGATTATGATGCAGATAGTAATACCGATATCGTACGATCGCAGAAGGAATCTATAATCTTGACACTTGAGATTTTTATGATTGAATTAAATCATTACAAATTTGCATTTATCGTGCATCCAGATTAAGATAAAAGTGTTCAATGAATTAAAAGAATTCATACAACTCAATTTACAACTAAAAATTGAGATTAATTTTGTCATATACTACTTACAATGATATACTTTATGTTTATGTCGGTACCTACTATCAGAATACAATAATATTTCAATTTTTTTCAGAAGTTATAGTGTACACCTACATTCGATACTTTAATTTGAAATACGTCAGCATTAATGTATTCCTTGTACTTCTACCCAGAGCAACCTGTAAAATATTCTGTAGAGAGTATCTTTGTCAACATTTCAAACTGTCCTTAATATCTAAGCTCGACGATTTCTTATCATCTATTTAAATTTGTGTGAAGCAATAAGATTTATTTATTGAAGTTTTTAAGAAACGATATGATTTTTCTAATATGATAGGTCTAAAATTATGTACGGAATTTAATATAGAAACGAATACCATGCCTCAGGAAAGATTTATTGACTTGTAATTCAGTTTAACTCGTATAACAGCGGTACTATCGATACTACCATTAGTATCGATATTTTGGACTATCGATAAACATTGTATTCGTTAATATATTTTTAAATCGAGGCCCTGATTTATCATTGAATATTATTATTCCTTTGAAAGATGTCATTGGACATCGACAGTCGGATGTAATTAAGTAAATTTTACACTTTTTTAAATTTAATTTTACATTTTTTTTAGGGATACACAATTTTCATAAATCAAAGTAGGAATTCTAAATTAACTCTTATACAAAGGATATATTGGTTCAAATTTATTTAAAGTTATTACGATACAATATTAAAATATAGTATCATTACCTGGCTGGTTAACTGACTATCGATAGTACAAAACTATTAAATATTGATAGGTTAGGGTAGTGCAACACTATAGACAGTTTCAATAGTATTGCTCACGAACAGCAAACTATACTATCGGTAGTATTTACACGTGTCAATATATTGATAGATTATCGACACTATCACTAAAACGTTAAGTATCGATAGATTATCGATACACTATCGATAGTCTATCGATAGTGGACTATTGATAACAATCTAATAAATAAATAAATCTCTACTATAATCGTTGTTGCAGTATTAATTTCTTATTCAGTAGCGTTAACGAACAATAATAGCCAAAATTAATCAAACAGTTATTAACAAAAAAATATAGTTATCTAAATTAGTGTTTTAAATTATTAAACTTATCGCGCCCACAGACTATTAAAATATAAAAATGAAATCGTTAAGACTGTTCAAATATTATTAAGTACCCGACGTGCAATTGTGTTTGTGTTACAATTTTGGACCTTGTGCCTCGTTATGTGCCGGGATTATGGCTATATAGGTATGTATATAGGCGCACAGGTAAACGGTATACTTATCCTTGTATAACATAAAACGAAGTCGCTTACCACTGTCAGTCCTTATGTGTGTTTAGATCTTTCAAATTACGAAACGGATATTGATGCGGTTTTGTAAGTAGATAGGTAGATTCGAGGGGAAGGTTTCTGTATATTACATTCATAATATCATAGAAAAAAACTGATAATTTTTGAGTTTTCTAATGAGACGTCGTAAATAAACACTTTGATAATGAATGTAATGTACTATACTATAGTACGATACTATTGTAGGCTTTTTAAGGGCTACAGTACTCTGTAGCCCTTAAAAAGCTTACAAAAAATCCGGGATGGTATATGTCTGTTTCTTAGGTATAACCCAGAATAACCATTTTTTATCATTTACTTTTTACGAGAAATAATGGCTTATTTTCGAAGCGATGTCATTTAAATGAATATTTTCGAAGATATTACAGATTTAAAACGCAGGGACATAGCGGTTTGTATTGTCTAATGACTAAAAAACGTTATAAACTAGAGTATATTTAATATGAGCATTGCACCCGTGCGAAGCCGGGGCTGATCCCTAGTATTTATATAAGATGTGCTTGTGACGTCAACGAATCAAATAATAGTAATAATACTCAATATATTGCGTTCTCAGTCCTTCCACTATGATAAGATCATGCAATTACCTTATTTTTAAATTCAAAGATTGACTGTAGCCTAGTAGAGTACTTTCGGTAGTAAAACAAATTATGATTATTGATAAAATTAAAATATATTTAGAAATATTTTTATATATTTGGATTTTGAGTCATAAAAGCGCATTGTTGTTTAAATTTTAAAGTCATTTTTAATGTTTTGTTATTTTCATTTTTTTATTTATCTATCATTACACTGTCCGTTCCTATGTATCCTTAGGTCTTTAAAATTACGCTATCTTGATTCGGTTATTTTTTAAATAGATAGAGTGATTCGAGAGGAAGGTTTTTGTATATAATACATGGATAATATAGTAGAGAAACACTGACAATTTCAGAAGTTTCTAATGTGATGTCGTAAATAAACAAATTCTGTGCTTAGTATATTTAGTATCAGTATTGCACCCGTGCGAAGCCGGGGCGGGTCGCTAGTCTAACATAAAAGGACAAATATATACGGTATCGTATCTATGTAGGTGACGGTTTAAAACCGGCGCTCGGCGCGGTCGTTGCCGTTTTACAGGTTAGTGAACTAACTTTGTTAAATGTGTTTTATTTTGTTTTAATTACTGAATATTAAATAAAAATGAATGATATATTATATAATATAGTATTTACAATTATATAGAAAATTTCTTTTTTTATTAAACGTTAATTATATCAGTTTTATATAAATTTCTATTAAATCATTTGTCGGGTCTTATCGGTATCTACTTTCGGAACCGGTGGTAGCTTCACTTAATTGTTAAATGTCGATCAAAAGTGCTTGTAAAAGCCTACTTGAATAAAGTTGATTTTGATTTAATGTGCTGACATCGGCGCCATTGTTTATATATATGCCTAAATCATCATAATCAGGTGTATTATTTCACTGCTGGAAGTAGGGCCCCAAGACGCGCCACTGAGCTCCATCTTAATGTAATGCCAATAGTGGCGACGCTGGGCATGTGGGTTGGCGACTGCAGAGCGCTCCTTAAAGACCTGGTTTTGCTGCTGCCATCACCGGTCTGTGTCACTTAGCCGCTTCGGATGGTTGTACCGCCATCAATCGATCTTCAGAGCCTATTGTGGGGAAAAAAGGGGTATCGTTCTCAATCTCACGGGTCGTGAAAAAGGACTACTCCCTTTTATTTCCGAGAACATCAAATATTCGCCCATTGATAATTTAATATAACAGGGAAAAAATTGACAAACAACACTTTTGTATTCGCTTTCCCTGCTTCGCTAATAGTGTTCCGCGCGACCCATAGATTTTTTATTTAATAATGGTTAATAATCCCACACTGTTGTTAAAGTCATAAATCAAATATATAATTTATTTTTTAAATGTATACAGATAAATATTAGTAATTACAGATGTCTATTATTTGTTATATCGAATGGATTTCAAATACATAGATAACGAAGTCAAAACAATTGATATTATTTGGTACAGTCATGTTAATCAGCAATTATAAGGGAATTTCGCAATACGAAAGTTAGATTGTAAAATAATTTAGATAAAAATTTCGTTTAATCTGCTTATACTTATGTTAACAGATTTTGGTCCCAGCGATTACGGGGCGATAAAAAAATCAAAATCAAAATAAACTTTATTCAAGTAGACTTTTATAAGCACTTTTGAATCGTCATTTTACAATTAAGTGAAGCTACCACCGGTTCGGAAAGTAGATTCTACCGAGAAGAACCGGCAAGAAACTCAGTAGTTACTCTTTTTTATCATTTAAAAAATACAACGTCATGTTAATTAAATACAATTATTTCAATTAATGTATCCTGCTTGGAAGTCAACAGGTATTAACTCCACGCTTTTTTATCATCTACAAAATCTTGTATCGAATAGTATGCTTTTTCTACCAATGTATTTTTAACAAACGATTTGAATTTACTAAACGGCAAAGTTAAAAATATAGCTGATATATTAGATAGATAGATAATATAGATAGATAGATATATAATGATAGCTGCACGTAGATCGGTTATCGTCTCATTTTACAGGTAGTTACATTTTACTGTAGTCGTGGATGTGCAGAATAATAAAAAATAATTGATTGCAATTGACTGCAAAATTTTAACAAATAATTATTTCAGATAGCAGGAAAAAGTTCTGGCCGTCTAGAGAGTAATACTAGAGCTGTGTAATAAAAAAAATGTTAACAATAAACTCTGATTCAAAGTGAACGAATGTAGACTATTTGACTTTTAAAAATTTCATATAAATAAGGTTTTATCATTTTGGCGTCAATTGTAGCCGAGCTGTCCCAGTGTTTAGAACGTGTGCATCTTAACTGATGATTTCGGGTTCAGACCCAAGCACCATTGATTATTCATGAGATTAATTTGTGTTCATTTCATGGTCGGTGATGAAGGAAAACATTGTGAAGATTAAATGATGAAATTAGACACACGCAAGTGGTATGTGTCTAATTTCATAGAAATTTTGCCACATACGTATGCCTCCAACCTGCATTGCAACAACAACAACAACAATTGCGTGGTGGAATAAATTCCAAACCTTCTCAAAGGAAGAGGAGGGCTTAGCCCAGCTGTGGGAAATTTACAGGCTGTTGTTACCCACTACTATTATATGTATTATATTATATTGACATCTGTTTTTTTTTTATAATTTATAGATTTTCTTAATACGTTTCTAAATTTAGAATACGTGGATGAATCTTATTCAATGCTCTTATAAATATGATAATAGGGAAAAATAGTAGTATTTATTATGCTGTATTTTGTTCCAGGTGTTCGACTATTTATTATCTTTGCCAATTAAAGATTAATAAATAAATAATAAATATTAATAAGATAAAAAACTCAGATATGACGCACATCCACGCCGCATTATAAAAACAGATTTAAAATTACACCCATATTATAGTTTCACATAGTTGTGCAATAATTAAAGCCTAATTATTTTACTTTATGAAAAATGTATGCAAACATAGTTTAAGAATATTTCATTATGATGTAAACAGTTCTATAAACAGATCTACAAGTATTGGACCAGCAATCCAGAAAACAGGCAGAATCCTTTGAGCTAGGATATTATTTGTCTAAGGTGACTGTATGGGCAGCACTTTCATCCAAAGGAATTATTGGTTTTTATTTCCTTGAAAATCTTTGGGCCGTCCGATAACTGTAAACTCTACTACTATACAAGGAAAACAAAAACAGTCTGTAAATATTCCCACTACTGGGCTAAGGCCTCCTCTACCTTTGAGAAGAAAGCTTGGAACTTTTTCCACCCCGCTATTCCAATGCGGTTTGGTGGAATACGCATGTGGCAGAATTTCTATGAAATTAAATACATGCAGGTTTCCTCGAGATGTTTTACTGCACCGCCGAGCACGAGATTAATTATAAATATAAATTAATCACATGAATGTTTAGTGGTGATTGCCTGCGTTAAAGCCCGCAATCATCGGTTAAGATGCACGCGTTCTAACCACTTGGCCATTTCTGCTATTACTAGGTAAATGAGTGTTTTTGTTTCCCCAGCTTCTAGTTACAATTGAGAGGACGTGGCTTCAGCAAGACAGAGGGACTTTCCACACCGTTCCAGCTGTCGGTCGATAAAGTGATGTTCCCGGAAAAGCTGATTTGCTGGCGAGGAGACTTACCGTGGTCCTCCAAGAGCCCTGTGATCTGTCGCCAGATTTCATTCTATGGGTATATCTAAAGCATCAGGTCTACATCCATAAGTCAAAGACATTGCTTGAATTGAAAGCAAAAAAAATAGAGATAAGATGTCAACAATCTCTCGACCTCTATGCAAACATTAGGGTAGTAAAAAAAAGTAAAGTAACAGCCTGTACATTTCCCACTGCTGAGATCCTTATCTCTTCTTCCATTAAGGAGAGGTTTTGGAACATATTCCACCACGCTGTTCCGATGTGGGCTGGTGGAATGCACATGTGGCAGAATTTCGATGAAATTAGACACATGCAGGTTTTCTCACGATGTTTTCCTTCACCGCCGAGCACGAAATGAATTATAAACAAAAATTAAGTACATATATATAGTGGTGCTTGCCTGGGTTTGAACCTGCAATCATCGGTTAAGATGCACGCGTTCTAACCACTGGGCTATATCAGCTCCATTAGGGTAGAGTATTGGTAGATTTAAGTTCTCGTTTAGAAGAGTACTTGAAAGCGCGACGATCGTCATTATTCATATTATTTTTAAAAATTAAATGGGCGCCTATTGGCTTTCTTGTAATTAATATTTTTTTAAATAAGTCTCAATGTTTTCTTTTAATTAATTGATCACTTTAAGGGATCAACAACAACCTGTAAATTCCCACTGCTAGGCTAAAGGCCTCCTCTCCCTTTGAGGAGAAGGTTTGGAACATATTCCACCACGCTGTTCCAATGCGGGTTGGTGGAATTTCTGTGAAATTTGTCACATGCAGGTTTCCTCGCGATGTTTTCCTTCATCGCTGAGCAAGAGATGAATTATAAAGACAAATTAAGCACATGAATCCGCCAACTTAATCCATAAAAAAAAATACAGATATGCATATTATGATACGTGAGATAATACATTACAGATATGAACGGGGAAAAACTTATTGGAAATTAAATCGTTGTGTAACTTATGCGTATTGATGAAGTAGTCGAGATGGCCCAGTGGTTAGAACACGTGCATCTTAACCGATGATTGCGGGTTCAAATCCAGGCAAGCACCGCTGATTCATGTGCTTAATTTGTCTTTACAATTCATCTCGTGCTCAGCGGTGAAGGAAAACATCGTGAGGAAACCTGCATGTGACAAATTTCATAGAAATTGTGCCACATGTGTATTCCACCAACCCACATTGGAACAGTGTGGTGGAATATGTTCCAAACCTTCTCCTCAAAGGGAAAGGAGGCCTTTAGCCCAGCAGTGGGAATTTACAGGCTGTTGTTGTTGTTGTTGATGAAGTAGAGCAGCGAAGTTGCTTATATGAAACATCGTAATAAATAAATATGAGCTGCTTATGCAGAGGCCTGCGTCTGTTGATTGTATTTGGGGACTTAAACGCCCAAGGCAATACATCTGTTCCACAGGATATGGAAACTGGGTTAGGAGAACGTGCTTTCCCGTGCCAGGGTTAGTCGTTCACCGATATGATATGAGTCACACTATTCAACCAGCTATATTGTATTCGATATATTTCTCCGCCGTCTCGAACGCTCCAGTCATCGTCGAGGAGGCAGCCCGACGCGTCGATTATCCGATAACCATTTAAATCGAATTTCTTTGAAGCCGCTGCCATCGTCGCGGTTTAGTTAGCGTCGAGAAGGTGTTATAGGCGCCTTGTCTGTATAAATTGACACTGTACCGCAATCCAGCCAGGCCAGTCATTTTCCTATTCTTCTAACCCTAAGATCGAGTTTCAGTTTTTTTTTTTTTTATTTAATTTACAACATCCACAGGCTCGCAGTTTAAAATAATATACACATAATCTACAATAAAAAATATATAATAATAGTTTTAGTTTGATCTAAGCTAGATCGAACTGTCTGGGAACTTAATATAATTGACCCTCTGAAATAATTATTATCAAAGGGTTGTCTACATATTGGTACATTCGGAGAGGTGGATTCTGGTGGATCACTACCTACACAATAAATATGCAGTTGTATGTATAAAAATCTATTTGGCGGATAGGATCAAAAACAGATTAACATTTTAATTACTATGACTTTAATATATATAAATATAAATCATTTGTATCCAAATGAAGTTCAAAAGCCTAAATTGATATTTTTTTATGTCTAATTGAGTAGTTCCCTGGATGGTATAAAGTATAAACCTTGTATGTTGAACTATTTTTAAAATTAGATCTCAAGATTCAATCAGATTTATTTAAAATTGAAGGTGGCACCAGTAGCTGAGAATCTATATGGAAACCGGCTGTCATGGTATGGAAATATTATGCGAGGTAATGAGGACCATTGTTAGGAAGGTTTTGATCATGGATGCAGATGGATATAGAGGTAGAGGACGATCAAAGAAATGATGGATGGATTGTGTGAAAGAAGATATAATTAGAAGGAATGTTACTTGTGATATGACGTCCCATAGAGAAGTATGGAAAGAGAAAACATGCTGCGTCCCCAATAAAATTGGGATAAAGGCAAGATGAAGCAGGATGAGAAGAGATGATGGAAATTGTCCAAATTGTTATAAATTTTATAGTGTAATCGCTGCTTAAGATAAAACAAAAGCAAATTTAGTCTTTTATGAGATTTAAGATATTGGATTAATACATAATTATGATTATCGTTACTTGATAGTGATAATAATTACTCATTTAAGCCTTTATATATAAAGCTAGACAAAGCCTATCAGTGGTCACAGGCGAATAAGGATTATATAGTTTTACTGATTTGAGGTAAGATCATTTTTTTAATAATTACTTGGTGGTAGGGCTTTGTGCAAGCCCGTCTGGGTAGTTACCACCCACTTTGAAGGGTGAGTGAGCCAGTGTAACTACAGGTACAAGGGACATAACATCTTAGTTCCCAAGGTTGGTGGCACATTGACGACGTAAGGAATCAAAATCAAAATAAACTTTATTCAAGTGGGCTTTTACAAGCACTTTTGAATCGTCATTTAACAAGTCAATATTTCTTACACCGTCATTGTCTATGGGTGATGGTGACCACTTACCATCAGATGGCTCATGTGCTCGTCCGCCAACCTATACCATATAAAAAGTGGTTTATCTTGTATGTTAAGTATACAATGTTTTATACAGTAAGTTAAAACCAATATAATTTACATATGAGCTGATAACAGCCACTATTATTTCGGTTTTCAACTATATTATGTGTATTAACAGCAACACAGTTCATTTTATTAGAAATACGACACACGATATGCAAGGATAAACTCATATCACCAAATTTCTGTTCAGCAAAGTCAATAAATCCTTCTTGAGAACAGGTATCCGTTTCTGTAATAAAATTCTTCAGATATTATATTAACTTTTTCGATTTTTAAGTTAAAAAAAAGCGTATTATATAATGCAGTATTATATAAAAAGCGTGAAGTTAATAGTGTTTTATATAACATATATCTGCATAACAGTCAATTCTGGTATTCCATTAGGCTGCGTACTATCATACTATTAAGAAATACCTAGATTGTTTCTTGACTATATTGCATATCAGCAACATTCGGTGTTATGCAGACTACACCACTGATGACCCATTATACGCCGACGTTACCATTACCTACAGTTTTATCTGAAATGAAGTCTTTGTTAAGGAAAATTTCGGATTGACCAATACCTACCATCAGGTGGCCTGTTATTAACCTCTCTGTTAAATTAAATGAATGTAGGATACCTCAGCCAAATTGTAAACTATGGCAAGTGATATAAATATGATGTATTGTATGTATTTCCTCCTAATTTTTGTTTTAGTCGTAGAATAAGAACCCGTGAGTATGGACGTGGGTACGGCTCTCGCAGGCGCCCAGGTCATCAAAGGCGCCTTTCTCCTGCTGACAGCACTCGCTCTCACGAGCTACAAGTGGCCGGTAGATAAACCTCTTAGTGGTGAGTTATAAACATAATCTTACAAAGCCTATAAACTTGACAATATTGATTTTTAGTTCATTCATCTTCATTTATAAAATTGAGCCTATTCTGCTCAAAAGGTTTTGTTCTCCTCAAAGGGAGAGGAGGCCTTAGCCCAGTAGTGAGAAGGCTGTTGTTATTTGTTGTTGTTATTGCTGTTCTATAAGGAACTCTGGATCTAAAACCTGCTCAGGTCTCGTGAATCAAACGTGATATTGAATACCTACCTAAAGAGCTGATCCATCAAAGCTGAAAGTTATTTAAACGCGTTTAATAGTTTCGGAGAAAAGCGTTACAAACCAAAAACAAACAAGGAACCATGTCTTCCATCAATGATGATGATGATGACATGTCTTCCATCGTGAGAAACCGTGATATAGAGCTGTATCTTTGTTATAGTACTAAGAAAAAATTTAGTGTCAAATAATTTATCATGATAACCAAGTATCATTCGCTTATATAATTTTTACATAATGTATATCAACATGAGTCTTAATCTCCTCTGCTTCTAATTTAGTCCATAGTCTTGATTTATGTAAAGCTAAGAATTAAATGTGTTATCTAGACAGTACAACATGCGATTACATCGTGGTTGGCGCTGGTACAGCGGGTAGCATCGTGGCGAATCGCCTCAGTGAAGATCCAAGGTTCACCGTGTGCGTCATAGAGGCCGGAGGAGACCCAACTTTGGAGACTGGGGTAAAATATTATTAGACAATCTATGCTCACATTAGACCCTTCCGTCCATTCTTGACTGACTGCCTTGTTGCTCTCGTGGCCAGAAACGACGCAGTTCTTAAGAGCCTGGTTGCAAATCCCCGCTCGTACCGATAAAAGATAGGTTTTTTATCAATAGTAGCTGCATAGACTTTAGAAGTTGAAAGTGTGTACACCTTTCTACCTCGGAAAGACATGTATATAATTGAGATTTCATATCGCATTTACCGTCTCAACGAATAATGAGAGTAAGGGTATAGAGTGCAACTGTGTTTGCGTACACTACGCTAAAACTTGACCGTTGTTAACTGGTCTCTTGAGTCCGTTGAGTTGAGTGTCGATTTGAGCGAGTTAAGGTCATTATAATATCATCATCATCATCATCATAAGTTTTGAAGTAAAGCTGGCTTAGCCAATTATAGGAATTTAAATCCTGACCAGATATCAATGATAAAACCGATATTAATATTGATTGAATTTATTTTTGTGATAAAAGTAATTATCCAATATTTACTTAAATACATAATAGAAAAAAATACATTGGTTATATAATAAACTCACAGATATATTTATAGTATTAATTTTTATTTAGATTCCATCGCTGTTCCCTTATTTGCCGAAGACTCATATGGACTGGAATTTCACCTCAGAGAATGATGGCTACACAGCGCAATACCGTCAGCAGCCATTTCTAGATCTCCCACAAGGTAAGGCGCTCGGAGGCAGCAGTTCCATTCATCACTTTTACCACATCAGAGGAGATCCCAGGGATTATGACGATTGGGCAAAAGCAGCTGGTGACGACTCGTGGTCCTGGCAAAATCTTATCCCCTATTTCATCAAGAGTGAACGACTTGAAGATCCATACATTCTGAACTCACAGAGCGGAAAATATCACGGAACGAATGGCTACATGGGTATAACGAGGGAGACCAGAGACTTACCTCTCAAATACTTACAAGCGTTCAAAGAAATGGGACACAAAATTATTCAAAACGCCAACGCTGGTGAGACATTAGGATTCTTCCTGCCTATGTTTACTATATTCGGAGGAGTTCGGCAAAGCAGCGCCGAGTCATTCTTGTCGCCAATAAAGAATAGAGAAAATTTACTTGTTATGAAAAATACTTTAGTGACGAAGATTGTAATCGATGAAAATTCACAAGCGACCGGTGTTCAATGTAAAACTTCGGATGGAACATCTATTACAGTAAATGCTCAAAAGGAAGTTATAGTTTCAGCTGGTGCCTTTAATACGCCTAAGCTTCTTATGTTATCTGGCATAGGGCCTAAAGAGCACCTTGAAAGTTTTGGCATTAACGTAGTATCTGATTTACCTGTGGGTGAGAATTCACAAGATCACATGTCTGTAATATTGGTGCATCAGTTAGAAGAAACTAATGATACACTTGCCTCAGATCCTACTCAATTCCCTTTACCAACTTTTGTTGGTTTTGGAGCTATTAATAAGACTCAGAGCTATCCAGATTACGTCACATTAAATTTAATCAGTAGAAACAGCCCAGCAGCGTTGATGCAGCTATGTTCATCAGTATTTAGTCTACATGAAGACGTTTGCGCCCAGATGTATGCCGCCGGTGAAGGTAGAGAAGTACTTTTCTCAGTGATGTCGTTAGGCCGACCCATGTCTCGGGGACAGGTTCTTCTACAAAGTACGAACCCTGAAGATCCACCAAAAATTTACACAGGATTCCTTACCGCTAATTTAGATTTACAGAACAACGTTGATTCCATTTTGGACTTTGTCAGAGTAACGGAGTCAAGTTATTTCACTGGCGTGGGTGCTCGAACCTTAATTTTTGACTTCCCAAACTGCAGGACCGTGTCGAGCGTAAGAGAATATTGGCAGTGCTATGTTCTCCATATGATGGATACTACTTTCCATTACAGTTCCACATGTCCTATGGGAACAGTTCTGGATTCCAGCCTCAAAGTCGTCGGTGTGAGCAAGCTTAGAGTGGTGGATGCGAGCGCCATGCCAAATCTGACAAGCGGTAACATAAACGCTGCCGTAGTTGTCCTTGCAGAAAAGGCCGCTGATATAATTAAGCATAGCCAATCATGTGAATAATATTAATTCTCTATATGAACCCTATAATAATAATTTTGAATAGACTTCGTACTTGAATACTTAAAGATAAAGCGATTATAGAATTAATTGTTAACATATACTTTTTATTATGTTATGTTATTATGTTTTTACTTTGATATTATAAATATAAATATATTTACATTTGTTGAGCATATCATTCTTTTTATTTTAATATTATGGTCTGTGTATGACGATAGACGAATGAATGAATTGAATGAATACAACAGATTAGTCCTTAGATTAGAAAGCTCCTTAGTAATCTCTGTTAAATCTTATATACGAAATATGTATTGAGAAAATTATATCTTATATTTTGATTACACTAGCCGGAAAACCAAAAGTTTTCAAAATGGCTTCTAGACCTGATATTTTTGATCATTATCCCTGACGTTATTTTTAAAAGTACTAATTTAGTGGAAAGAATACTTGAATTAAAGACGAGGTATACTGTTGGATTTTTACAGGCTGTTTACATGCAGTCAACAGTACGTTTCAAAAAGTTGATCATACCGTCAATATAAATCAATATTTTGTACTCAGATAATAGTGCGTGTTCATCGTTCGGTCCGATTGAGAAACAGTATAATTGAACAAAGTCATTGTATCGCAAATCTACTATTATACTAATTAAACATTTAACATTATAGATTATTCGACGTCTCAATCGCATCGTTAAATATATTGCCATTTGATAATATATTGATAAAAATGAACAGAGGAGGATTTTGACTAGCAGTAGGATATTAACAGACTTTTTTTTTGGTTTTTCAGTCATACGTCATCATTACATAGTATAAAATGAAGACGCTTACCGCTGTAAATCTCCATGTATGCTTTGATTTTTTTATAATATGTGATTCGAGAGGAAAGTTTTGTATATAACACATGGACAATATAGTAAACAAGAAGAAATGTATGGTATACTTAGTATTAGCATTGCATCTGTACGAAGCCGGGCCGGGTCGCTAGTAATGTACATATATGACGGCTAAGTAACACCATCTTTTAAATTATGAAGAAACCAGATCTGACAGCAAACGGTCTGGTGAAGCGTGGAACCGAAGATTGGCGCGAATTTTGAAGGCCGCCTTTGGTGTGAGGTAGTCAACTAGGCGCTAAGTCACGTCTTCGACGAATCGCCTTTGTTTCCTCATAATTTTATATAGTATTTTATTTATATTTCTCAAAAATAAAACACAAATGGCTTATTCTGATAGAGGTAGAGATATATATATTATATTACATACATAACATACACATATAATTGTCTTTAACTGACTTTGTTTTTTGGATTTTGAAAAGGAGCAACTACTGAGTTTCTTGCTGGTTCTTTTCGATGGAATCTGCGTTCAGGTGAAGTGAAGCTACCACTTAATATGGATAATGAGGATTCAAAAGTACTCGTAAAAGCCTGCTTCAATAAAGTATATTTTAATTGATTGATTAACAAGGTCCAAGGAGCTGTCAAAAATGGAAGTATTATTATTTGATTTTGTTGTATTTGACTGTCTCGCTTGTGTGGTTAGATACAAAGAACTCAGAACTTAGGATAGATTAAAACTCCACATAAATAGTGTTTGAAAAAATCTCAGTAAATGACCGGATGAATGAATGAATGAATTTGAAAGTGTGAACACTTGCCTCGGTATGCATGTAAAGCCATTGGTACTGCGCTTCCCGGTTTCTGGATTTACTGTCCCATCGGATCATGAGAGTCAGGGAAAAGAGAGGGATATTTATTTTTGCACACGCTTGCATTTATATGTCGTAGTTAAGGGACCTTCCTTGAGATTTGCCGTCATGAAGAAGTTACGATGAAGTCGGTAACGACATCATAACATAATAGTTTATATAATATAATTTAAGATTTGGCGCTGGCGCCACTCGATATATGTACTTGAAAAGATAATACAGATATAAATATTATGATAATTAAAAAGATAATGGGTCAGATAAGAATGAAGAAAAATAAATTGGAATTTTTTTTTGCGTAACTGCTTTACACTTATTCTGTAGAGTACGCCCTGGATCTAATAGAGAGGCTTCGGGAAATATTTGACGACCATCTTTCCAGTCGGCATTTCCCAAAGATGTGGAAGAAGGGAAATTTGGTCCTGATGCAAGAGGGGTGTTCCATTGGACTATTCTTCGGCATATATAATTGATCTATCAATTGTACTGCTGAATGTGATAGGAAAACTCTTCGAGAAGATTCTCTTTCTGTATCGTGTTCAGTATTTCGACCCCACCGGTCGGGTCTCTCAAGGGTTTAGAACGGGACAAGGACGGGTTCGACGCTATTATCGACAGCGAGAGGGTCTGGGAGAAGATGATCTCGTTTTTTGAAAACGCAGAAGGAGACCTGGAATGCGGTTCGTTGCCGCTAAACTGCTTGGCTAAATAAGACTGAGGAGACCGCATTATAAACATGTTCTTTTCCCACCGTGTCGCCTAGGACCGTAGAGATGGGTTACCCCTCGGGACGTCACGGTAGACCCTTGACGTCATCTGAAAAGACGAAATGGGTACCTCTGGTCATTAAGTGGGCATTCTGAAAATAATTAATGTTGAATGAATTAAAAAAAACTAATATGAAAAAAGTTATAAATAAATATGATGTAAAATGTATTGTCATGACCACACACTTATGATGACCTTAATCTAATCCTGAAGCGTCCCAAGAGATGCCAGGTCAATAATCGCCAAGATTGTAATGGAGACATATCCGCCCAGAGATGAGGGAAATACACCGTGTGACCAAAATTATGCCTATCGCTGTAGACTGTTTATTTAGCGTTGATATGTCGATATTTACTGTGGCAATCACGTGTTTGTTCCGGTATCCGAGATATTATATTTTTTTTCTTTTTTTTATATGTGTGTAGTATTGCTGTTGGCCCTACTGGCCTTTACAGCGTCACCGGTCTTTCGGGAGAGAACTAATGTCCCCTGCCCTGAGGTTGAGCGCGGGACTCGAATTTAAATCTAAAGTTCGTCCTGAGGGTATCTCCTATGAGATCGCACCTCGGCTCAGAACGAAGTCGGTGGGGAGTAAATCTAAGCACTGAGTGAATTTATTGACGTCTCAGCCGCTTCCGAGACGTCGCTAATCTGGGTCCTCGTTTCAGCCGGCGGTAACGCTGTGTGTGCGAGGTGTGTGGTATGGTGTTCTTCCCTACAAATGGCTCGTTTGCGATAGTGAGGCTATCATCTGCGTCGTTCAGGACGTGCATAGGTCGCCTGAGTCTATCTGGAAAATTACCTCTGCGAGAAGTGTATTGACACGATTGAGCAATCACTGGATTGCTGTGATGAGATATTATAAGTGCAGTCTATGTATATATATAAGGTTACTCAAAAAGAACATGTCTTTCCATTGCAATGAATGCAATGAAATTAATTATAAATGTTAATTTTGATTAGTTTAATACTAATTATGATTAGAACCGATTTGTCTGAAATGAAAAAAATATTTTTCACGAAACTCATATCATTTACTTGTCAACGTTTTATTTAAATAAGTATAATAAAATATGAGCAGCGGTATTAAATGTAATGACACAAGAAGTATATTTACAACAATAAATGTACATTCAAAATAATAAAGATAATCTTGGCAGAATCAGTGGCAATCATTATTTAAATATGAGAATTCAAGGTAATTATAAAACTAAGTTTTAGACTACGCAAAGTCAATTCGTCCTTCCTGGGGTAAAGTATTCGTTCAAATATAATTTCATTTACTTGAAGCCTGGGCCTTATTCTACTAACGAACTGTTACTATATCATCGAATCGATCATTATTATTGTCGTTCTGCCGTTTGCCTGTTCTAACACAACAATCCAATTGTGATCCGGTCTAAGTTGGATTGGAATATAATCGGTATTTTATGGTAGCTATTATATGTATATTAGTAGAATTTATTCCTTGAACTTTTTCAACGATTTCCAAAATGTGTTGTGTACATAATTGTTACGTTTTAAAAGGTTGATCCTGATTGATCACTCATATATAATATGACAAAATAAAAAATATAAATTCAGTTGTTATGTTCAAAAATAGATATATTAAGGAAATAATGAAAGAAAAGCATAGATTAGAACACGCGAAAAAAAAATGTACGCGTGAGTGAAACAATTTGATAGACCGACAAACAACAATAATTTAAGTAAGTATTGTTGTCTCCCGATTAAAGGGTGAGTAGGTCCCCAAGGTTGGGATGGCGCAGAGGTGGTAAATGGGGTTGTTAATATTTTTTTATATTTTGCCTTCAAACGTAGGTAACCTATCATTAGATGGCCCATGAATTAACAAAAAAGTGATACCTAAGCCTAAGTGATCTCTTTATAGTGAATAAAATAAATTATGTGTTAGTATATTTTTGTTACAGGTATAGAATAAGGACCCATAAGAATGGACGTGGGTACGGCTCTCGCGAGCGCCCAAATCATAAAAGGTGCTTTACTCCTGCTGTCAGCGCTCGCCCTCACGAGCTACAAGTGGCCGGTAGATAGACCACTTAGTGGTGAGTTATATTCGTAATTTTATTAAAGACTATACCTTAATCCCGTCAATATTGATTTTCTAGTCCAAAGTCAACTGTCATTTACCAAATCAGCTCAGTACTCTAAGACCTCTCTTTCCCAGAGGGAAATTTAGGCAAATTCCCTTAGTAAGCCCCTTAGATCAAATAAACAGATGTGTATATTTTCAAAATAAAGATTATGCCTTTTCCGATAGATTCAGTATTTACAAAGACGGTAATAAATAACGGTAGTAACTAGGTATTTCAAAGCATTATTTGTTCGCAAATTGAAGAATATGACATACTTAATTTACAATAATTCTGTTAAAGTCATTGAGGCCCCATTATCCTAATACGCCCAGGGCTTCAATAGGTTAAAGAGAGCCCTGGATACTCTGTTCTTTTTCACAGGATTCAATCATTACTCCTCAGGTCCTGTAGGCCGTAAAGTGATTTTAAATACCTTCCTCACGAGCTAAGCCATGAAATCCTGCAAGGTTTTTTCGTTCGTATCGTAGTTCCAATTAAAAAACAAAATAATCTCATCAGAGGTTTTATATATTTATATAAATTAAAACAATTACGATTCGCGACATTCATCGCCAGAAACTTGGATATACAATTATATAACTAGTATCATTTACAAAAATAACTTTGTATACCACATGCATACATACTACTGACGTAAGTCTTTAATTATGTAAAGATAAGAATTAAATTTTTTTGTTGTCTAGACAGTGCAACATGCGATTACATCGTGGTTGGCGCTGGAACAGCGGGCAGCATCATGGCGAATCGCCTCAGTGAAGATCCAAGGTCCATCGTGTGCGTCATTGAGGCTGGAGGAGACCCACCTTTCGAGACCGAGGTATAATAATATTCAACGTATGCCTCGTTGTAAGTGGCTAGATATAACCCATAGGTCCAGGGTTCTGGGTCTAATCTAGGTGGTACCGACAAAAAGTACTGGTTGGTCTGGAAGTTGGTAGTGTGTACACCTAGGTTAGTAGCTGGCAGGGGCCTCAGAAACCACGTATGTCTTAACTTTATCAGATCGTGCTGGATTTCTCATATTACATACATATGTACTCTACTCTTAATATCCGAAGGGATAAATACATTTTGCGGATAAACTTAATACTATTATATGTCCTCCTCCTCATGTAGTAGGCCGGTCTCTCTTGAAATGTGCCGCCGTAGCAAACATTAAATAAATTTGTGTTATATACAGTATTAGAAAAGACAAATGTTATCTTAAAAAAAAAATGGTTAACGAAATAACATACTTACGCATAAGCTTTACATAATATTTTTAAATTAAGTACATTAATAATAATTACACCTTATTTTGTATTTAGATTCCATCGCTGTTTGCTTATTTGTCGAAGACCTACATGGACTGGAATTTCACCTCAGAGGATGATGGCTATACGGCACAATACCGCCAGCAGAAATATCTAAATCTCGCACAAGGCAAAGTGCTCGGAGGCAGCAGCTGCCTTAATCACTTCTACCACATAAGAGGAGACCCTAAAGATTACGATGATTGGGCTAAAGCTACCGGTGACGATTCGTGGTCCTGGCAAAATCTTATGCCATACTTCATCAAGAGTGAACGAATTGAAGATCCGTACATACTGAACTCAAAGAGCAGTAAATATTGCGGAACAAAAGGCTACATGGGCGTAACGAGGGAGAGTAGAGACTTACCTCTCAAGTACTTAAAAGCATTCAAAGAAATGGGACACAATATTATTGAAAACGCCAACGCTGGTGAAACATTAGGATTCTTCTTGCCTATGTTTACTATATTCGGAGGAGTTCGGCAAAGCAGCGCCGAATCATTCTTGTCGCCAATAAAGAATAGGGATAATTTATTTATTATGAAAAATACTTTAGTAACGAAGATTGTAATCGATGAAAATTCACAAGCGACAGGTGTTCAATGTAAAACGTCGGATGGAACATCTATTACAATAGTTGCTAAAAAGGAAGTTGTAGTTTCAGCTGGCACCTTCAATACACCTAAGCTTCTTATGCTATCTGGTATAGGGCCGAAGGAGCATCTTGAAAGTTTGAGTATTAGCGTGGTGTCCGATTTACCAGTGGGTGACAATTCACAAGATCACATGGCTGTAATATTGGTGCATCAGTTAGAACAAACTAGTGACAGGTTTACCTCAGATCCTACTCAATTCCCTTTACCAACTTTTGTTGGTTTCGGGGCTATAAATAAGACTCAGAATTATCCAGACTATATGACATTAAATTTAATCAGTAGAAACAACCCAGCGGCCTTAATGCAGCTATGTTCATCAGTATTTAGTCTACATGAAGACGTTTGCGCCCAAATTTACGCGACTGGTGAAGGTAGAGAAGTACTCTTTTCGGTGCTGACGTTAGGCCGACCTTCATCTCGGGGACAGGTTCGTTTAAAGAGTTCAAACCCTGATGATCCACCAAAAATTTCCACAGGATTTCTTTCTGCCGCTATAGATATGGAAAACAACGTCGATTCTATTCTAGACTTTATCAGAGTAACGGAGTCAAGTTATTTCGCTGGAGTCGGGGCACAAACCATATATTTCGACTTCCCAGAGTGCCGGACCGTGTCGAACGTAAGAGATTATTGGAAGTGCTATGTTCTACATATGATGGATACTACTTTCCATTTCAGTTCCACATGTTCTATGGGAACAGTTCTGGATTCCAGCCTTAAAGTCGTCGGTGTGAGTAAGCTGAGAGTTGTGGATGCGAGCGCCATGCCAAATCTGACAAGTGGTAACATAAACGCCGCCATAGTTGCCCTCGCAGAAAGAGCCGCTGACATAATTAAGCAAAGCCAATCATGTGAATAACCTTCATTCTCTAATTCATTATTTGGGCTTCAAAACAAAATGACCTGTTTGATTAGACGTTATATTTAAATGCTTCTTCGATTGATATTGTGATTGTTAAATAAATTGGCTTATATATGATTTTAAATGAGTTACTTGAGCACATTCCTTTTATTTCACTATTATGGTCGTTATATGATGATAGGCGAATAAATGAACTAACACAAAAGACCAGTCTCCTTGGCATTGTCCATCAAATCCACTATCTATATACATATAATAAAATTGGAGTGTGTTTGTAATATTATAATAGCACTCTTTGAGTCAATGCATATGTATGTATGTATACACGGTACCAAAATAACATTTTTTACAATTTTTGTCTGTCTGTCTGTTTGTTCCGGCGAATCTCTGGAACGGCTGGACCGATTTTGACGGGACTTTCACTGGCAGATAACTGATATAATAATCAGTAACTTAGGTCACAAGATTTTCTATGGTAAATTCATACGCGTACAAGGTTGCGGGCACAGCTAGTTCACACATAAATTACATTTGATGTTGAGGTCACACTAGATGAGAGAATTCCGATTTTCAATGACTTTAATACTGATAATATTTGGATCCCTTTCCTTGAATTCAATGCCTAGCATAACAGTTTTACAGAATATGAGGACTAAGCCTATGTATGGGATTTAACAGGTCGTTATCAGTCCAGCACTTCAAAAAATTAACTATACCGTCAATAACATTTACTATTTAGATGCTAGCCTATAAACACAGCTAGGTTCATTTAAAAAAACGGCTTAAGATACCTGAATAGAATAACTAAGACTTAAAAATTGGCAATTAAAAAAAAAAAATAAGATTTTGGCGGTCGGCGGGCGGTCTTTTATTCGTATTTTTTGTAACCTCTATTGTTGTGAAAAAGTGAATAAAAAGATAATTAGTTACAAGTCAGTTGAGAGAGAAATCAAAATTAAACAACTATATACGATTTAGTTTTGACTTCAAATTAAATACCTACATATTAAAATTTACTTGGTGGTAGGGCTTTGTGCAAGCTCGTTTAGGTAGGTACCACCCAATCATCAGATATTCTACCGCCAAATAACAGTACTCAGTATTGTTGTGTTCCAATTTGAAGGGTGAGTGAGCCAGTGTAACTACAGGCACAAGGGACATAACATCTTAGTTCCCAAGGTTGATGGTGCATTGACGATGTAAGAATTATTTAATATTTCTTACAGCGTCATTGTCTATGGGTGATGGTGACCACTTACCATCAGGTGGCCCAAAATCTTGTCCGCCAAGCTATTCCATAAAAAAATAAAAAAAAGTAAAGAATCATCTTCAAAATATGAATGTTATAAATTTAAATGTCATACATGAATATTTTATTTCGATCCAAGCGAAAATAGAATAACTTTGTTTCGTGATATTTTTTACAAAAAAATCGATAATGGATATTCTAGACTTATTACCTTTTAATTTTTTATCCTATCAAATATGTTATCTAGTCAAGATAGCATTGGATTAAAAATTAGCTAGTACCTAATTTAATTCAGTTTTATTATTTCTAATATTGAAATTCGATATATGTATATATTTATCGATTAAAATCGATTCGATTATGTAATATCGATATATTATTTTTTAGTTTTCTGCTGTCTACGCCCTATTTCTTGTTTTAAGTATAAAAAAGTAAAGTTAGCCTTTACCCATCCTTGAAATCGATGATTTTCCAACCATCAAGTTCAATTGTGTAGCCATGAAAGCATAATGGACTAAGCTTTTTCTCATTTATATTATTAGTATAAATTTAGAAGGTCTTATTTCTTCTATTGAGTTCATCATCAGTTAGAGTATGTATATGTCTATTAATGTAATTAATAGTGATTAACAATCAAATTACACTTCTCCTTTACAGAGGAAAATGATAAATTTACGCCTTAGGTCTTTTCTAGTGAAGCGAGATGATGGTGCAGAAAACGTCTCGTTAGTATATAAGCTAGGTTATCAGGACGTAGATCTTGAGGACCTGAGTTCAAACCTCGATGGACGCCGATAAAAACTAATTGCCTATTATTTTTTATCAGAAGCAAAATATATAATTAATTGAAAGATTACAGAGTTTGAAATTTCTAATCGACTATAGATTATAAGTTAGCTCGTAGATACTAGATTTATTTTTAGCGCAAATATTTCTGTGTCAGAGGTGTGCTTTGTCTGTGACGTGCGTGTTTTCAACAAATCACTACATAGTACAAAAAAGTCGCTTTCTCTGTCCCTATATCCCTATGTATGCTTAAATCTTTAAAACTACCAATCGGATTTTTGCGGTTTTTTTTAATAGATAGAGTGATTCGGTTTTTATACATAATACATGGACAATTTAGTAAAGAAACACTGATAATTTTTGATTCCACTGTGATGTCATTGCACGAAGCTGGGGCGGTTTGCTAGTATATATAATAATACGATGACAAGCAAAGTATTATACATAATTAAGACATAATTTATTTATATAATAATTATTAAAATTAAGGCCTTAACGATATATAAATAACAAGATACTTATTAGGTAAATCAAGATCGCTAAAATGGTGGCAAGAAAACTAACAGCATTTCTTTGTTGAATAGCAATTTTGTTTCTAAACAAAATTAAAAAGTTAAGTTCTACGGACAAAAATGTCTGTAGAAAAAGCCAAGTGACCACCGATCCGAATATTCGTCTCTTATTCCGAATTAATATTTTTGTCTAATTTGCTGCTGAAATACTTGAATTAGTGGAATCTTCATTACGTTACGTTGTATAGGTAAACTTATTTCAAGATTTGTTTTTCATTCCGATGATCTATTGATGTATTTTTGTTGTAATCGTTTATTATTAGTTTTTTTT
Source organism: Vanessa cardui (assembly GCF_905220365.1). Taxonomy (NCBI): domain Eukaryota; kingdom Metazoa; phylum Arthropoda; class Insecta; order Lepidoptera; family Nymphalidae; genus Vanessa; species Vanessa cardui. Next base: position 12,155,758 of record NC_061132.1, on the reverse strand, counting down.
TATTTAGAGTAAAATGTCGCAAAGAGAAAAAAAGCAAATCGGGTAGTACTTCGACAAGCAAATCAAAGTATTGATAAAATTTGACATAAGATTTTAAAATACCAAATAACAGCATTTAAAGGAATTTTTATATTTGACCTGAGTTTCGGTTTCGGTTTCGGCCGAAACTGAAGTCACGGCCGAATATTCGGTTTAGGTTTCGGCCGGAAAACCAGTTTCGGTTGGACTCTAATTATTATATACTTTTAGCATAAACAACGGAATTTGATACAAAGGAGTTTTTGTGCTGCTTATTACAATAATATTAACGTCATTTTTACTGATTACATAACTATGTAACGCAATAATCGCCTCCATGACTATTAAAATAAAAAGTAGGTAAATTTTTCTTCCCCGAAACACGCTGAATGTAACAGTGAGGAGAAGATTTGGAGAGCGAGCATATTCCACCACATTGTTCTGATGTGGGTCAGTGGATACCAATGTGGCAGAATTTCTTTAAAATTGGGCACATGCAGGTTTCCTCACGATGTTTTCCTTGACCGCCGAGCACGAGATGTGTTATAAACTGGGCCATCTCAGCTCTTTAAAAATTAATTCATCTGCATATCTCTGGTGAATCAACTCTCCATTTAACCATAATAATAATTGTTAAACTTTTAGCAGTATCTGTTTTCACTTGTGTTTGTGTGCGTGCCCTAGTAACGGAGCACCGCGCTCGAAGGCAGGGCTGCCAGATCATGTAATTGGATATATATACAATGTTAGTATAATAAAATACATCGCTAATTCAAGTAACACATCGTCTGTAATTTTACAACACTACTCAATTGATTTGTGAGTTTGAGTAATCATTTTTGACCCCGTATAAAATGTCAAATGAATTGGTTCTACTGGCAACCCTGCTTTCGGATCTGCCAACATGATGCGCTGGAATTGTTTATTATGTTACGGATTAACAAGGAAATAAATACTACTATTCTTGACTTTAAAATTCAATTGAGTTTAGAGTCTCAACCGTATCGATCATTCGTGTCTTCTACATCCTACGTGACATTGGCGAAATAATCTGTGCCCTGCCGGCACAACTATAAGCCATTAAACTAAGAATTGAATTGAATAGAATTGTTTATTATGTGCGCGGCGTAATGCGCATGCGCGACAATTGTCGAGTGTTACACTCCGGACCGCCGTTACAAGTATTATTGTTCTAATATCAGGACGAACTTGAAAGATATCAGATTGGACCTTTTGATAAGCTTGTTCAGACAAGCTCTTCAACTTTATACATACTTCAGACAATCGTATAGATTCTTATTTATTTTATTCTGTATCGATAGTTGACACGTCATTTGTCAAATTATATTGAAAAGTTAAGTTGTCAGCGCTCGCGTATTTGTTCCCGACCTAGTTCCGAACGCGTCCGATAGTGGCGCGCGAATCGTATCGTCCAACAGACATTATTTTTTATTTTAACTAGATAAAACAATTTAACTTTGCTGATTCATAGATACAAATAATTAAAAAACAATTAATAGATAGATCATATTATTCAAAACTATATTATAGAATTAAAGATTATAGTATAAATGATAAAAAGACGTTGATTTTATTTAAAGAAAAATTCACATTATCCATGTATCACAAAGAACTTAAAATTAACGATAGGTGTAAAATTTATATTTGACGTTCAGGGAGGATGTATGTGTTTTATGACATGATATTTTCAGAGGAATTTGAGCCAAATATCTATAAGTTCTTTTATAAATTACTTTATGACTTTATTATAAAAGTTAAGTATCTTTTTTGTATAATCTTAACACCGTTTTATCAATAGCAATCGATTAACTCGTAAGTTTTTTTGTTTGTCTATATTGTAACATAACAGATACAATGTAATACAAAAATTTATATTTCTAATAATAATATGTTTGTGAAAAAAACAGAGTGGAAAACCAAGTTAAATGCACAATATTGTACATGAAAATTCATGTTATTTCTACAACACTACATCTTTAACCAAATAAATATTTTTCAATTTAAAAAGATTTAAAATTCGATTAAAAAGACGTTTTTTTTTTAAATTACCTGGCAACATTGAAAGAACACTCGTATATATACATATATGTATATATACATAACTATTATTTTCTAAGTATCTATTTTTAAGAACGGATAAACCGGGAGTAAGATTTTGTGAATTGTATTAATTTATAAAACAATTTTCAGCTACAATTTTTGTTCTGATAACAATACATTTTTACCGATTTAAAGAATAGATGATCGCCATTCGATTGTAATTTTTTACTGTCGATGGTTTAGAACCAAGTACCGATCTTTTTTAATTATTTAAACATTAAAATAAAAAAAACATGGTGTCAATTTTTAATTAGAATAGCAGTCTTTTTAAAAGTATCAGGGATTTTTTAGATTTTCGTATCAGATTTTACAAGTTTTCACGGTATAAATGAAAATAAAATTATTTAAATCTTAAACACTATATGAGTGACAATAAATACTAAAAAAAAAACTTCTTGCAAAATATAAAGATTCATTATTAGATCATTTAATATTTTACTCGAAAGTATTTATATCTAATATACTATATTATCTGTGTGTATATCCAATATACTATAATTATTTTAATAATATAGTATTATTCGTATGCCCTTTTATTTCATAAATAAAACCTTTAGAAAATATATATGGAACAAATAATGTAATAGCATCACGATGCTTTGTATTGATTGTCTTAACTATAGTAGTTGTGATTATACATACATATGCACACATGCATAAAATTTGGTAAAGCGATAATTTCAATAAGCGCTCTTATTACAATCCTGCAAATGATTTAGAATCGCCTACTTGATCGAAGTAAGTAAGTATTTAAAGAGCTATCATGATCTTTAAGTCAATGATTCAGTTATTATTATGCTGTTGATTTAAGAAGTATCGTTTATGGGTCTTTGCCAGAAAAAGTGTACCGAAATATTTTATAAGTACATAAGTCTTCCTAAAATTGGCGTTATTGTAACTAGATGACCTGAAATGAACGTATTGAATATGTTTATGAAAGGATTTATAAAATTGAATAACGTATAGTACGACACAACTTAGATGTAGCATCGGCTTCGAATGGCGAGATAGGGAGCTATTTCAAATGGTTGTATAAATCTGCAGTAATCGGTTTTATTGATTTTGCCGATTCTACATCTAAGTTGTGTCGTAATATAACGTGTAACTTGATAGTATTTAAGACGTATGTCATAATTTCTTTTTCGTATTCCTTTGTGTTCTCCGATTTCACACTATAGTTCCAACAGCCTCAACAATTAACCTCCACACGTTACATTTCTGTATTCATTTCTTAGTTATATTCTTGAATATATAATATATTATTTCCTTTACAAAAAAGGTTTAATATCCTATTCATCATATTTATATATTTAGGTTTAAAATAAGTTGTATTATTATTACTTTAGTCAACCAAGGTAAGATACTCGGAATGCTTTTCTGATTGTTCTTCCAACTTAATACCCGGAGTACAAAATTGAATGTTATGCCATTAAAATTTGTATTGTGTATTGCAAGCTATTTTCTCTAAAAACTGTATCAAAAGTAATTAAAAAATTAAAAGATACGTGCGAAGCTAGGGCTAAGCAGGTAGTCGTAATAACTTTGTAAATTTTGTAATATTTCATATTATCATTGTTTCAGATAAAGTATGGTCGTGTATTAGACACGACCATTTTGCATAAAGGATTTTTTTACAGGCGAGATGAAAAAATTGGAATAAAAATGTAATATAAATTCCGAAAATCAATCCTCAAGCTTTCTATTTTATTACTAAAGTTATTAATTGCGGGATATTTACCACGGGATGTTTTTTATTTACCATGTTTTTGATTGACTGATGTTCAGTCTCGTGAACAAGACATTCGTAGATAATTTCGAAATATCGAGCACCATCGAATAAAAATAAAAAACATGGTAAATATCCGTAGTGCCGCTCCGGGGACCGTTTATTTTAGTTTATTTTTACATTTCGTTAAAAGTAAAAAGGATACCTGATAAAAACAATAAGTAAAAGGGATAACTAGATGTTTTAATTACGCAAAACGTATTACTACGTAAAACGACTACAGAAAAACGTCCCAATTAGGACGTTTTCTAGTCTTCATTTTTTGCGCGTTAATAACATATCTGATTACTAAAACATCATTGTCCCGCAATTAATAACTTTAGTAACAAAAATAACCATGTTAATTTAAAAATTCTATTTTATTGTTTTTAAAATGTTAATCATACTTGATACATGATATGTGTTTAAAACAATCCGTTAAATATATCATTTATATTAAATTTTAATAACATTAAATTAAATATCTGTATTTTGACTTGTGTTTTTATCCTGATTTTTTTAGAAAATAAAATAAAAAGTGCATTTAGCACGAAAACATTAGGTAGGAATATTACTTTATTTTAGAAATAAATAAATGAGAAATATTAATAATGTAACCACTGATTTTAATCATAATTAAACTGTACGGCGAATAGATTCAACTTTAAAGAAGCTTCCAAGGTCAGAATTTTATTGTTACATAAAGCGAATTAATATATTAAACAGTAAACCTCCCGTTTAAGAACAAACTATTATTTCACTGCACATAATTCAGAAACGTCAAAACATTTAACATTAATTTAAATGTTATACTATAAAAGTCTACTACTATAAAGTAATCTTCTATATTTATTTTCGACTTATTTGTAACCGACAACAAATACTGTAACTTAAAAGAAAGAAAAAATACATGTCATCATCGAATTTTCTGTAGGCCTCTTTAAAATCTTCAATTTACTTATACATTGTTCTGATATATCTTGTACGGTTTAGTTATCCTTAGCCATGTAAACATACGAAAACTATTTTAGTGATAGATCTTAGCTAAACAGTTCAGCCATTTTGAACAAATATTTATATGTATTCATAGCTTGTTATTAGCGAAAATAGCATCAAAATCTGTTGAATGGTTTTGAAGAAGTTGGTGGAAATGCAACATACAATCAGATAGTTTTATTTCTTTTGTAAATTTAAAAGGCGATTAAAGATAGAAACAATAATGATCAGGATCGAACTTGCGACTTAAATTTCTCACTTGTATCGCTACGGCCTTGAACTATAATACTGTTGGGTTATTATGGCGTTGATTCTGACTTGATGATATAGATTGCTTAGGTTGATCCGAAAAGGGTTTTTTTTTACTTATTTTGATCCCACGAAAAACAAAAATATCACTGTTTATTTACACAAATACTTTTTTTAAAATATAATAAGTAAATTAAGACAATATTTGAGTGTTGACAATGATTGTATTACGTAAATACTGGAGAACAGCAATGGAAACACATAGCTAAAGGCACGATTTTTATGGAAATTTAAACAAAAAAAATAACTCGTTGATAGCTCTGAAAAGTTGGTAAATAGATAGATAAATATATCTTAGCCAGATTTCCTTTGAATTTTTTCATGAAACAATATCAAAAATTTCATTGAGTACTTATTTATTTTGCTTTTGCTACTATTACAAAAAAATTGTTTCACTCGGCTTCACATATTTAAGAAAATTAAAGCATAATATCGAACGTTTTGACATTTACATGTAACGCGTTTACTGGTTGAAGTTTCACTGTTATATACAAGGAAAATACAATACATAATTGTATAAGTATTATCTGCTGTTACTGATGACGCATGTGTGTGTCCTTGGAATTATTATTGGATAGTACGATTAGTATTTTAGTTTCATATTGAACGATACACATTATTTAGAGAACCACATCCAATGTTTTCTCAAATAATTTAGACATAAAATCTAAATAAATTGAAACGATCTTCCGATAGTACTATTAAACTAAAGTCGGAACTTTAAATTATGATTCTTTGTAACGTTATATATACATTCACTCATATCATATAAGATAACACTATCAAGAAGTGAGTGATAAAACTGATAACACATTTTATCGATAATACGGAATAGAAACGTACTTATTTATTGCGAAACATTCTCTAATGAGTGTCTCTTGACGACCTACTTAGACAGAATATGTGTAATTCTAAGCCTGGTTTGTTGCTTGCGACCCATTTCAAATGTCACAGCCAATATATTTTTCATACAGTATACAGTGTTACGAAAAAGGTTACTATGGTTTTATATCCGTTATTCATGATTGATCAATTATTTTGCACTGGTATATGCGTAAACCACGATATAAAACACTAAAAACGGACTAGATATTAACAACTCACAAATATATACAGTATAATATGATATTCACACACGAGAACGTAATTATTTCATATGTACTTTTGTTGCTGGTTTGTATAAATTTCGTAAAAACAATATACCTACGTCACGAAATAAATTTAGAATGATTTTTAATAGAATGTTGCGGTTAGCGGTAGCAGCTAGCAAACTATGGTCATTGTAATATTATTATAATTTCAATTATTACTACCAAAGTAAAGAGTGTAATACGGCTGCGTGAGGTATACTTGTATATAGTACAGACAGAAATAACAGCACTCGCGAGGCACGTAACTTTACTGGCGTCCGGACGTCGAATGATTTTTGCATCGGCGTCGCTAGCTCGGCGGTGGGGCGTGGATGCTTACAATCTTCATCGACCACTGCATTCCGGTCCGTAAACGACGATTCACGAACAGTGTCGCCGACTGCCGAGGCCCGAGAGGCGAACAAAGAAACGTTATAGGGTCGCCGTAGAACTTACATTTTATATTGAAGAAAAAATGTACATAGACCGTCGTGTGTTTGTTGGCCGTGCCTAAATAGTTTGCCAATTGACTTATTAAGTTTTAGTTTAGCTTTAAAAGGTTAGTGACAATTTGTTTAAGTAGATTATTCACCTTTTCTGAATTCCGAAGGCGTTGTGGAAATTTCCATTTATGCAATGGCGTGCTCCTGTCGATATTACGTCTTAATAGTGCGTCATCAAATCTGTCTAATGAAATTAAAGTGCCCATATAATTTTGTATAATAACACAAAGAAATAAACGCTTTAGCGTAGTAGGCCGATATACAAATAGGATAAAAATTACAAGTTTAAGCTGAAAAGAGGTACTCACCCATTTTTATTGTTTTATCGAATCTCGTTAGTTTATATTTCTCAATGAAGTAATCGTATATTTACCAACATATGAGACGACCAATATTATCACTATAGGTAATCAATAATCATTATCTAATAGTATTTTTTTTCCTTTTGTACTCGTATGCTGCACAGGCGGATCTGCACGCATTACATAACTGTTAAAATGGTTTGGACGCTAAGGTATGTTATAAGTAGCAAATAGCAAAAGTTTTTGTCATTTTAGTAACATTACTCGTTGGATTTCTACTAATCTATAGACGGCATAACTTATGAAACTATATAAAGATACCTACTTGGTAGAACCTTGATGTTATAATAATATATCTATATTAGGTTATTAAAAAAATCGTCTAGGAACAAAGCTAGATTGATAGTTTCATTAAATTAATTTAAATAATTGTGATGAATAAAATAACTTATAATTATCATAAAATAAAATTGGTGCAAGCTGTTTATACAAGAGTATACTAGCTATGAAGAGAAGCCTGATGCGGGGCGACACCCCAAGTAGCAAATTCCTGGTATCTATAATCTGTAGCCGAAAGAGCAAAATGCGAGTTATGAACCGGGCGCAAAGAGCGGGATAGCATTCGTTCGAAGAATACATGGGTGGCCGCCATTTTGTCGTTCATTTTACTCGACGCTTCGTTACTGAGGGGACACGAGCGACGGCGCTGGCGCGGCTGTGTTCCTGTTTTGTTAGACATTAGTTATCAAAAGTAAATGTGACATTAATTACTATTACCTACTTCAAATTCGAAAGGTACAAATAATATACCTATAAATTCCCAAACTGTACAAATGCTTTCAGCATTAGCTAAATTTCGAACGCGAGTGTGATTTATTGGTCATAACGTTCGTCTTGAAACTAATGAAATCGTATAATGAAGTGCACTAATGAAAATCTAATGCAGTGACAAATTATTTTAAAACCAATTTGTTTATTTTGTGGTTTAATTGAAAGTGCTCGATTAGTAAGTGGTTGAATTTATAAATCCATTATTTACCTATAATTTAAAATTGTTTTATTGTGTTCTCTAATAATTCAAGATCCTAAATCACTGTTCGGACCATGATGCGAAATTACCAATTGCGACGAACGTTGTCGTTTCCGAGAAATAGCGAAGTATGCCGATGATTGCCGAACATTTCGACGTAGTGTTGCGAACTTAAAAAACAATCAACATATTATTATAAGATTATATTACCATATAACAAAACTTCGATTTTTTTTCTCGATAAACGAAAATATCAGATAGTGTTTCATTTGTTTAAAAGTATTCTTTCAACGAGTAATATTTTGATTTTATTAGATTCGTTTTTTTAATTAGTTTAATGTGTGGTTAAAATTGGAAATGTCTATATGATGGTTTTATATATTTCTGGTTTGTAATTTCATATCCGTTCGTCACACACCCATAGTTTCATTAGATGATGCATTTAGGGAGTTTTAGATAGATCCTTCAATATTACATTATATTAGTAATAGAAAAAATTAAGTGGCGTAGGAACATTCTAGTGTTATGTTACATTCGAAAGTATTTCTTCACTTGTTACATCAATGATATATTTTTATATGTTTTTATACACGAGACTAGTGACCCGCCCGGCTCCGCACGAGTGCTTTATATGTATCGTAGTATTATGACCAAATTACATAAAATCAGTATAAACTATATGTTATTTGCCTGTGTATATCCTATATTACTGTAAAATTTGATTCATATCTATCCGGTAGATTTTTCGTGAAAGTATAACAAACATACCTACAAACTTTCGCATATATAATTATTAGTGGGATTAGTAGGATAAAGTAAAATTGTTTGTTTACGATCTATGTTTGATCTATATTTGATTTGAGTATGATTTCTAAACAACACAATGGTACCTTTCATGTAATATTGTAATTGTACGCCACCAATGTGGTGTCCAGTGTATAAAAATCGAATTTCGCTCACCTTTCGTTTTTGTAAAGAGCTGAGATTTTTTATAAAGGTGCGATCGTAATCTTGCTTGTTCCGACGGAATGATAAATACAAATTATAATATCGTTATATAAATATATATAGTAACGTGACACGTTCGTACATGCTATGCTAATATATACAAATGAGCTTCATCCTTAATTCGGACTGTTTATTGAATGCTGGAATTGAATTGAATAGTTTTTTAATGTAAAAAAAAAATTATTTGGAAAAGGTTATTCTCTGTTATTCAAAGTTTCTTATGCACTACTATTAACATTGTGATTCTTAGTGTGACATAGTAATATTAGTGTTGGGTGACATAGCGTCTCTTATGCGCGATTTCCATGAACACCGTATATTAAATTAGATATGTAAACATATTCGTTTATTATATTTTATCAAACTTTTAATTTGATCGCCGCGTAAACAATAAGCTTCGATAAAAATATCTCATATAAAAAAATGCCATCAATACGAAATTTTAAATAAATAAATTGTTAGGATTTATTGTATGAATGAAAATGTCTCATTTGAAAGAATTTGCAAAAAAATATCAACAGTCAAAGTATCGTAATTAAAGAAATAACGCGCCATTCAATTCAACGCGACTCTCAAAATTTATTAACGATTATTATAACAAAATTATTTCTCCAATTCCACACTGACAAAATAGCAAAATATATTCATTACTTTTTTTTTTAAATAATACACATCTGTAAGAATTCGTGCTAAGGTAATGTAATGTTTCGTTTCACGTTGATTTAAGGTTTGGTTTTTTTCGTACTGTACAAGTTTAAATATTAATTATTATGTAAATGTTTTGAAATTAATAAATGAGATTTTATGATATAGTACTATCGTTTGCCAGAAAACTGCCTATGTCATTCTAACTACCTTGTTATGATAAGATATTTTTAAAAATCGTTTTTATAAAAAGTCATCATTAAATATTAGTATTTGCTTGACTAGAGTAATGATACTTTCGTAATAGTAGTGTGATATATCGCTGCAAATTAATAATATAAGTCTGAATAAGTATACAGACTTATATGATGCAAATGTTATACTAACGAAAGTCAAATGTTCTTTGGGGTGAGCTAGTCTCAAATGTATTTATGAGTAGAGATATATTTACTGTTTAAAGTACAGTTTATACAGTTTTGTTAGGTAATGTTTTTATGCTACAAAAAGCTGATGTGCTTACGTACTTGTGTTTAAGATATTTTAAATGAGTATTTGGCGTCACTATGTTTTGGCAACGAAGTCATCATGTTTTTTACACTAATAGTCTTATGTAGTCTTTGCGGTACAGCAAAATTTACATACGCCATTCGTATTTTCGTCTAAACATTTAAAGTAAAAAAATAAGAAAGTGATATTTGATACCACATGAAACGTTAAGAATATTTACTATATCAAACAAAATTCCTAAAGATTTTCATTTGAATATAATAATACCTAACCATGTAATAAAAAGCGTTTTTTTTTAATTTAAATAAATACAAGTTATTGAAACTATTTGTTTTTCTTGCCTTGACTTACTATAATTTTATTTCAATTATATTTTTGTTAAAAAGAGATCCTTGTCCTATTTTATTAGGTATACAGTGTATAAAATTTGTCGACATTGTTCAATAAAAGAAAGAAATATTTTATATTTCTATAAGAATTGGTTAATTTTCAGACCTCAAAATGGATTTGGAGTACGATCGCAAGTTCGAGGAAATGAAGAAATACATTCCTTTTTTGGAAAGTATGATCAAAAGACTGGAAAATACGAATTCTGTGTCAAATCCCAGACAGGCACAGCTCGATAAGATAAGATCTCTAAGAGATCTTCTTATGGACAAGAAAAAAAGGTACGAATTTGTATCTATTGTAAAAAGAATTTGATAACCACATCATACAACTTATATGTCTACGACTATAGTTCTATTTTTCTATAAGGAGACAGAGACTATTGTCTTATGTATACTACCTAAAAGAAAAGGTATATCAAATATTTTAAGTAAAAAAATCTCTGTTACAGAATGAAAATGGAAAATTTACTTAAGTGTGAACAAGTTTTGGTCAATTTGTACGAAAAAGTCGAACAGGTCAGTATACAAAATTAAAGTGAATGAAGTGTTCATTTTGATAAAATGTTAACCATACACCTGTTTGTTACAGAGAGATTCCTTGCCAATCCTTAAAAATGATGGGAATACTTCGCAGAAAGATAAAACTGATTTAAATACAGTTAGAAACAAGTTAAAATCAGCCGTGACAAAATTACAAAACGAAAGCGTAGAAACTTTACCAGAAATTGCAAGGGCCAGTGAAACTGAAGAAGTATGTGTGCCGGGAAGTAAAGAACCGGCATTATTCCAGCGGAGACCCAACAAATCATCCATGTCACCTACGCGTCCTATCACTAATAGAATAAAAGAACCTTCTCCTCCAATGTCTAAAAGAAATTACACGCGGGTTTTACTTTCACCAGAAACAAACCAAAATCGCTGGTCTACTGAAGAAAACATGTCAGAAAAACCACTTTTTAGTAGAAGATCACCGAAAAAATCACCGCGGCGACGCTCACCTTCTTATCATAAAAAGGAACGTAAAAAAGTATCTAAAAGTAAATCACAGTTAATAGAGTCCAAAGATCTTAATATTACTTTAAATGTGCCAGAGGAAAGCTTAAACTCATTAAATACGAAAGACATTCTGACCAGAATAATAAATTGTAGTGATAATGATGTAGACATTGATACATTGCGAGAACTACGAACGCAAATCCTTGGCGAATTGAAGGAAACAGGAGCTAATGAAGATATATCAGATTTAATTCTCAAATCTTACAAAAAAAAGGCTATCAAAGACAAAAAAGCTGAGGAGATCGAAGAAGGAGAATTATCTGACAGTGAAAGTGAAGCAATTGAAAGTATATATGGCAGTTTAGTTATAATGGAAAAAGAAAAATCTATAAGTGTGTCCAATAAAATATCGAATGAAGAACCTCGTAAAATACAAATATGTCTTGTTATTAATTCAGATAAAAATAAATCTAACTCGACTAACGAAGGACAGGATAAAAAATTGCCCGTCGACTCATCCGATTTTGAAACACTTAGTAATAAAAGTCAAAGTGAAACAAAAAAAGATTTAAAAAACGTAAATACCGAAGAGAGTACATCAAATATGGAACAAGTCAAATCTCTTAAAGGCAACGATCGGACGCAGGCACAGACTATTGTCAATGAAAATAAAGCCATTGAACAAGATGTAAGAGAAGAACAACAAAAAATTGTAGAAAATGATAGTAAACCAGAAATGAAAATGGCGAAATCAAAGGAAATCGAAACGCCAAAACAAATCTGTGAAGCACAAGTTGAACAAAATGAAGACATTAATAAGTATCCTGAAAGTCGATCGAGCAGCAACATTGCACAAAACAATTCAAGTGACCGTAAAATTGAAGACAGTTATGAAAACGAAGACAAGTCCAATGAAATTAATGAACAAAATTCAAATGTTGAAATACCTTTGCTAGAACCCACACAAAAAGTATCTGAAATTGATATTTTACAAGCTTTAAAAAAAGAAATACTGAGTGAAACCGATAATGTTCTTAGCTCCGACACAGTTACACCAGCATTACACCAACCCAAAATAACAAAAGTAGGTAATGCTCACGAAATAGGGTCTAAGAAGAGAATATCAATCGAGAACTATAAAGCTAAAACAAATACTCCCTTAAAAAATATTCTTGGTAACGAAATGTCTTCCAGCATGAACAAAGACGAAATCAACAGAAAACAGAGTTTGAAACTGACGGAGAAGGAGTGTGAACGTTTTAATTTTCCATCTAAGTTAACATTAGATGAAAGTTCAGACGATGAAGACAAGTCTCTTTTATCTGCTAGTGACATTTACGAAAATTTAGCTCCTAAATCACCTGACCACGAGGACTTTGCAGATACAGGTATCAAACCACCAGTAATTATTCCAAGTGATCCTGTTCAAACTACGATTGTGAATTCGGAGGCTGATATAGATATGAGAAAAATTTTACCAGTTTTGCAGTGTAATTTGAACTCTGATGTACTTAATGCATTATCTTTTTGTAAAGATAATACGATAAAATCTTTTAGTACAGAAATGGATAAAATAAAAAATAACGATAAACCTTTAACTCCATTACTAGATCCAAGAATGAAAAAAGATATAAACAACACTATTAATCCAGAGAGCCCTAATCCATATATAATGAATGTTGACAAAACACCCAGACCAGTTATTAATTTCGGTACTTCAAATATAAATGCACTACAAAATGTGAACTCCAACTCATCATTAATAGCAAATAGTTCGGGCTTAAACAGAACTATAATATCACCAAACTTACCTAGTAACTTGACGCCAAATATTCCACCAAATGTGGCTCCTAATTTGGGACCTATAATGACTCCGATTAGAACACAAAATGTACCAAATATGACGCCTAATACGAGATCCTACGACATGACACCTTCCCGACAAACAGTTGATAACGAGGATTATTCTAATCAAAAACACGTGTATGCTCCTATGTTTCCCATTGTTGATACGCGTGGTCATAGTGAGAAACCACAATGGGATAATTTGGATAATAATGGAATACCCATTTGGGAAGACCCGCGAAATATTCCCACACAAAGAGATACGGATTATAGGGAGATCCCTAGGCAAAGAGACAATGAATATAACCCCGCTTTCGAACATTATAGAGATAGCCCGAGAAATGATCGGTATAATTATGAAAAACTAGACCAATGTCATAGAACAGAGTGTCCAACAACACCAAGTCATCCTTTTGGGCGATTAGATGGTCCAAACACATCAAGTTCTTATGTGAAAATGGATGCGTCTTTAACACCAGTTCATCCCTTTGGCAGATCTGATTGCCCATCAACCCCTAATCATCCTTTTGGCAGATCAGACTGTCCACCCACGCCTAGTCATCCTTTTGGCAGGTCTGAATGCCCTTCTACACCTAGTCATCCATTTGGGCGACCAGATCCATTAATTCCTATGCCGTTTAATAGACCTGATTTTAATCATATTACAAATCAATCATTTGGAAAACCGATTGATCCAAGGTTCAAAAGAAGCTCAGATTATGATATGTATCACAACCGTGACGATGAAAGAGACCATGGTTTTTTTCAAGATCGCAATTTCAATTCGAGCTCATATAAGCCTGACCACAACAATAGAAATAACAATCATGAATTCTTTAGAAAGTACCAAAGAGAACAAAGTATAGGAAGAAATGACAGGCATAAAAACTATGATCACAATGCTCGTAATTATAAAGAATCACGACGTGAGACCAGTGTCGGGCGATATAATAGAGATTATGACAACGATAGGTCATATACTAGGAATCATGGTTCAAGCAATAGGAGTTACGATTATCGTCAACAAAATGAGTTTAAAAATTATGATAAAAACGAACGACGTAACTATAAACGTGAAAAAAGTGTTAGCCGGTCGACTTCACACTCATCGTCAAGAGATCCTAGCGTTGGACGATCGTTTCCCAAAGAAAACCAAGTATCGGTTCAACGCAATACTGATCATTCTTTTACAATTGATACAAGTGTTAATAGAACATTTCAAGAAAATAATAATCACAACGACAGATTTTCAAGTTTTGATGCTCGAAGACAGCGCGCTGCAAGTGTTGGACGAACTTTAGCTCGCGGTTCAAGTCCAAACAAGGTTGTCAACAAAGTGTTTAATAATTTCGAAAATAAAAATAAGAACCTTAGTTTTCGTCGAGCTTGTAGTGTTGGAAGGGAAATGAAAGATAACAAACTTGATTTTAAAGACATTAAAGCAGACTTAAAGTCATTTAAATTGAAAGGAGAATCAAGATGGAGCAAAGTAGAAACTAGCAAAGAAGAAAGAAAGTATACTGAAGTAGACAGAAATTGTGAACTTCGTAGTAAAAAGGAAATTCATAAAAGCCATGTTAAAACTAGTCAAGGTAATTCAAAATATTCACCAAGACAAAATAATAGAGACCCGAGAATGCGACGTGAGAACTCATATGAATATAAAAGCTCTAGAGATAGTAGTAGAAGTAAATCGAAAGATTCTAAAAGTTTCGGTATTGTATATTCCAATGATAATATTACAAAGGGAACTATATTAGGTCCAGGGTATGGCGTAAAAAACTACAAAATACCTAAAATAAAACGTCCTCAAGAAACTGTTGTAGACAAAGAAATTAACTCAAGCAAATCGAAAGAATGTGAAAATGCGGAGATAGATAATAAATCAAATGACGGTAAAAACAACTTAAGTAAGAATATAATAAATAAAAACGAAAGTACTACAACAAAGAATAAAATTTGTGATACTAAATATACTACTAAAGAAAACAAAGCAGAACTGATAAATAATCAAAAAAAATCTAAGGGATCGAAATGTGATATAGAAGTGTCAAGTAAAGTGAAGGTAATAACGGAAAACCAAAAATCAAAAAATGCTCCTAAACAAAAGAACAGTGATGATCTTTCAACTGATAGTTGTAAAAACCAAGAAATTGAGGGACAAAATATTTCAAATCATGCTGCAAACACATCAATTGATAATGTCGAAAAACGAATAACAAGATCTACGAGTAAAAGCTTGTCGTTGGATTCTTCTGTAGAAATTTCTCCTGTTAAACGAACAAAAAGGGCGAAAAAAGCCGTTGTTTACGACACAGATTCTGATGATAACGATAAGAAAGTAAAAAATATTGTACGTGATAATTTAACATCATCTAATGAAGAGATAAATAACGAAAAGTCTTATGATATTGGGCAGAATAAAGAAGTGACAAGTAAAAAAGAAGATTCTGATTCTCAATGCGCTTTAAGCACTTCAAGTGTTAAATCTAAAGATAAAAAAGTATCTAGTGGCATAGATTCCGGTTTCGGGATGGATGACCTTGAAATATTTGCAGATAATATTACATCAGATCCTGTAATAGATAATATTAATGCTTTAATAGCTGATTTGGATAATGATCTTGATTCCTCTAAGCCTGTAGATACCAATAGCAATTTTAATAGGGAACTAACACTTGAAACAATGCTTGAAAATATAACAAGCCCAGAAGATAATGAAAAAAAACAAGACACTTTTAACGATATACCTGATACTAAGACAGATTCAATGAATTTGTTGAAGAATAAAAATGATTCAAAACTAATCTGTCATGAAGAAAAATCAGAAAGTAATTCGGAAACCAACAATCCGACCATGGCAATGATAGAATCGGATGACACTAATAATAAACCTGATCTCAACTATCAAGACAATGAAATACAGAACAAAATTGATTCGAAACATTTGGAAAATCATCAATCCCTTAAACAAGAAAATAATATTGCTACAAATAAGATTCTAGATCACACACAAAAAACAATTGAGACAGAAGACAATCATAACAGCGATGCTATTGTATCGACTTCAGAAGAAAGAGAAAAACAAAAATTAGAAGTGCAGCCAGTGAAAAGCGATATCAGTGTTCAAAATAAACCTGATAGTACGATAAATAGCATTGTCACACAAGAGACTCAGGAAACCTTGGACTCAGATCAGAGAAACTTACCTGATAGTACGAATGATATCAATGAAGAAATTAATTCTGTGATAAGTTCTACCCAAAATAGTTCCAATAATATGAATAAGCTAAATGCAGATATAAATTCCTGTACTACATCAACACCGAAAAATAACTTAGGTAAACTGTTATCCTTAAAAATAAAAGAGTTACTCGGTTTATTGGGTTGTCAATCCGGCGATAATGAAAAAATTAAAAAGAAATTAGAAAAACTGAGTGAAATAGTATCGGACGATGAAGAGAATACAGTCGAAAACGAAATAGATAAACAAAAAAGTGATACACTAAATAAAAACAATAACGAATCGGACAGTGTTTCTCCATTAATTGACCAAGAAAAAACTGAAGCAACTGAAAACAAGGACATTAATAATACCGAGTCGATAAATCAAAGTGCAGAAGATATAAAGAGTGTAAATGATAAAGAGGAAGGCTGTATTTCAAAAGAAAATAACTTTGTTTCGGACAAAAATGAAACAAATAAAGATGATATGACTGCTGCACCAACGGAAATAAACAATGAATCAGACAATTTAAATGAACAGAAGGAGAAGAATTTAATTGAGACTGAAGAAAATATTAATAAAATTAATGAACAAGATGTTATTTCTTCGAAAAAGACACCAGCGATAACTAAAAAGACTAAGAAGGGCAAAAAAAAGACAGCAGGTAAGGTAGGAGTTACCAATGAAGAGAAGCGTTTAACACGTTCAGATGCTGCAAATTTGCGCTTTGATAAACAACCCACTGTAAAAAAACCCTCTAGGGAATTACAGAAGCTACAGGAAGATATAAGAGAAATGTTTATTAGAGATGATATTTTAGGTGCCACTGGTATACGAATGTGTCGCTTAGCAAAATTGGTTGACGAAAGTAAGAATCTAAAAGACGACCAAAATTATGAAATTAGTAACCAAGAACCAGTAGTACTTCTTGAAAAATGTAACGATATGAATGTATCCGAAGATACTACAACTACGGACAAACTAGCGAAGAAAAAGATAGTAAAAGGCAAAAAAACCATTTCTGATCAAAATGTTTCAATTGATACAGATGCAAAAGACAAAAATGTGACAAATATTAAAACAAAGGTAAAAGACAAAATCAGCGACGTAGATCCATATGTATTTGAAACGGATTCTGTGAATGAAACTAAAAATGCAAGTGATAATAAAAATGATTACGATACTTCAGATTCGGAAAATGAGTCTTTGTATTCGTCTAAGAGCTTTGGTAGTACGGAGGTACTAGCCGAAGTAAAAAAAAAGGTAAAAAGGAAACGATCTAAGGGATGGAAGGCGGGAATAATAAAGCCAAAGAATAAGAAAAAGAAGATAGATCGACAACAGGACTCGGTTTGTTTAATTGATAATAGTGTTCAAGTTTTAAACAAAACCATATTATCAGGTACTGATTGCTTTACTGATAAGAATTATTGCTTTGACAAAAATGTATCAAATTATGAGTGTAGGTTATGTACTTACAACGGGGCAGACATAGTGTGTCATTATAAGAAACAACATCCTCATTCAGAAATACCACTGTCAAGAATGAGCCCCTCCGTAGCATTGGAGGCAATCAAAGAGTCTGAAAAACTGAACTTTCAAGTTATTAGTAAAGTGCCTTCGAAGAGATATATCTGTAGGTTCTGTTTTAAAGAATTTGGTGGAAAGAAACCCGTTCTAGAGTCATTCTTTTGGCATGTAGTTAGCATGCATACTGGTGAATACAAACAGCTTTGTTCAGAGTGTTTAAATGTGCAACGCTGTCCATTTAGCATGGATATTCCTCCACCCCCAAAAGACATTAAAGGTCAGCTTCTCGGTTACGTGTGCGAAAAATGTAACTATACACAAATTTCTTTAGAAAATCTAAAAACTCATGTTATAATACGGCACAATGATGAACAAACTGCAGTTTATACAATTAACTTATCGGTTACCGCGAAAGGTATAATTAATAATATGTTAACCGAGGTTGAAGGTACTCACAACACCGACCTTGAAAATAAATTGCCTCGTATTCTTAGAAGTTCTCGATCGAATCGATCGATCGATCAAAGTATAGGAGAAAGCAGTGATGTTAGAAGTGATTCTACTGACGACTGCAACCGAAGTCTAAAGAAACAGAGTACTAAATCTGAAATTGAAAAAGTGGTTAAAACTAGCAACATTCAATCTAAAATTACGTTTGAGAGCGATAACACTGATGAAATATCGAATTATGATGAACACATTTCTAAGGTTAAAGTTGAACCATCCAATGAAAATCAAGAAGATGTACAATTTGACAATTTAGAAAATGAATCAGACCATGTATCATTTGACCTTCCAGTAACCGCCGAAGAACCAGTAGAACCAACTGTTTCGAACGATATTTGTAATTATTCTCACTTTAAAATAAAATATTCGACATCTGGTTCTAAAGAATACATCTGCTGCATAAATGGAAATGATTTACATTATCGGACAACACTTTTAATTTCTTTTAAGAAACATGTTCAGTTGAAGCATTCGGAACATTGGGATGGTTATTGCTTTATATGTAAAGTTATTGTAACTCCTCAAGGAGTACATCTATTTAAAGATTGTCTACAACATTATTTGGACCAGCATATTGATAACTTTCCTGTTATGGAAGAAGTAGCTGAAAAAACATTACCTAACACTGAACCGATCGATTCCAATAAATCCATTAGTGAAAACGTTAGCGCTAAGCCATATATTAACGTACGTCCTTTATCAGAGCTTATTTCAAAATCCTGCACTGCTCAAACATCCGAAGAAAGTGCTTCACCATTACCAGTCATTGAAAGTGTAATAAGCCTGGGAACTGGAATTGAACAATCCAGGCCTAGTCCTTCTTATCCAAAACCAGATGACATAGAGGTTCCAAAACAGTACAGACACGAGGAAGCTCAAGCTGAGATAATGTCAAAGAAGCACCGAGTCGTTTTAGAAGCAATGATGTCTCACGTCAAATTAGTTAAAGTATTTAAATGTGCGGGTCGTTTTTGTTCCTTTACAACAGATAGTGCAGAGGATGCGCTACTTCATGCGTCAACACATACGCGTGTTGGTGGGGAAGATTCGCTGAAATGTGCTTATTGTGACTTTGATTCTTTGAATAACGCAATCGACCTGATAACACACGTGTTTAAAAACCATGGATGCTGTCAATATGCGTGTGGAATGTGTTTCTATCGGGCAGCCGCTAGCCAGTTAGTCAATGCTCATATTAAAAGGGTTCATGCAGAAGTCACTACGGCAAAAATTCTACACACAACGATACAAACAGCCCCTATTAAAGAAGATAATATTTTGTCTCGAGAGGCTGCTGTTCCTTATTACTTATGTTGTGGTAAGCTCGACTTTAAATAACATTATAATTACACAATTATGTTTGTAATAAAGACCCAACTAAGGAAAATTATTCAATGACACAAGTTTTAAGTAAATAAAAATGTTCGAACGTCGCTCTTGTTTATATGATTTTTTTTTTCTTTTTCAGCGAGTAGCGGTTCTGATGCTCCTTGTAAGTTCAGAACATATACACCAGGGAAGTTCTGTGAACATTTACAGATACGACATTCTACTGCCACAGATCATTCTTGTTTTGTACGTTAACTATTACTGTTTTATTACTAAATATTATTACCATTTATATATAATTTCAAGATGTTGCTTTTTGAGTTTTCACAAATTTTAGTTTATAGCTATTTATAACAACTTAATTAATGTAACCATTGTTATAAATGCATGTAATGTAGCGACATATATACACCAAATTCAATTATATTAAACAAATACTCGCACTATTAATTTATTGATTTAATTCGATTGAGCTGTTAGTATTGTGTTGCTTTTGTCTCAATAAGCCATGAACCAAAGGTGTCGTAGGTTATAGTTTTTTTGTTTAAATCAATCAATCATACGTTTTTAGTTCGATAACGGCATCTAAACTATATTTTAACTATGTTTTTAGATGTGTTCAGCTACTTTAACAACGCCAGCTGACTTAATACGCCACTTAAAAACCCATGGATTAAAGTTGTACCAGTGCACCTGGTGTGTGTTTGGAGCGGATAACGAAATGGAATTACTTGCCCATGCTTCAGCTAATCATCCTGACAAACAGCCAAAAGCCTATTTAAGGATTATTACAAATAAGGTATTGATAGTCTATCCTCTTGTTTATCAAATGATAATATAAGTTGGCAATAAAATAAGCAAGCATTTCGCACACTTACAATTTCGTACAATTATAATTTTACTCTTCATTATCGTTACAGGAAGGCACATCGGAATTTAGAGTTTTACCATTGGCGCATTTAAACAAATCAGAAATACCGGCTATTGAAATTGCACCAAGTACTATTAAGGAAAATCCTGTAAGAGAAGCTGAAAGATCAATAGAGCTGGAAAAACTAATTGGACACACGACATTTATGATTGAATCTATGACGTCAGAGGTGAAAACGAAAACAATCGAAGGGGAAATTACTAATATTGGTACAACCCCAGACGTAAACGAGCCGCTTTTAGAAAATATGAGTCTATTACAAGAGTCTCAACAGAGAATGGTCACTCCACCTCCTCAGATTATAGGCAATCAAAGTGCCCTACAGGACAGTCAATTGACACCGATATTAAAAACTGAAGTAATTGAAATGACTCCTGAGAAAATACCTTCCGATCCTAATGTTGTATATTGCTTAGACAGTGACGAAGAAGATTCTAGTCAAAATTTCATCGATTTATGCAAAGATCAAACTAAAACACAAATTGACAATCCATCGACACAACCAAAAACATTACCATTGACACAATTATTCTTGTGTGCCAAATGTAATATCACTTGTAGATGTGGCGCTGGTTTTAAAAAACATATTATGGCCTGCTACAGTCAAATACCTGATCCTATCCCTTGCGCGCATTGCCCATTGAAAGTGAAGAAAAGGCATATCGTTATCCATTATACAAAAATACATGCAGAAGTTTCCCGGCCTCTATACTTATGTTCCAAATGTCCGAAAAAGTTTCTTACTCTGGCTCAAGTTAGAGAACACGATCGTAATGACCATTTAATGAGTACTTCCAGTAATGTGTCGAACGCAGATAAAGCTCCTGCTAAGACACAAGTCAAACCGTCAACAGCGGGCAAACGGAAGCGATCCCTAGCGAGTAAAGAGAAAGCTATAGAACCGCCAGAAAAGATTAAAAGATTCGGTCCCAATGATGTTAATCTTTTACCGATAAATCCAATTCTAGACGATTCTGTATTCTGTTCTCTGTGTGAGTTCAGCACTAAAGTAAGACTCAATATGGTGAGACATTTGCAACTTCATGCTGAACAACAAATCGTTTCTCAAACTGCGCCAGTTAATCCGGTGCCGCATCTTGAAACAAACGAAAAACACTTCGACAGGATGTTAAACCTTGCTTCGAGTTCTATTATATCTCGGACTCCAGATAAAAGCAAAATTGATAGTAATGCCACGATCACGCTTATGATACCTCCGGAAGCCGTATCTCGTTACCCGAAATACGTTCCCGAAAGACATCGCCACACTTGTGGGGCCAAAGGGTGTTCATACATATCAGTTGACGAATCTATGTTTAAATGTCACTGGGAGACGCTACATTCCGGTACAAGTGATTATCGTTGCGTCCATTGCCCTCCGCATCAGCATTTGGATACATCTAAGCCCTTGTCAGCTGTTCGAATTATAGCTCACTTAAAAATGCATGACGCAACGTTGTATGCCTGTTCAGTGTGTTCATACTATCATTATAAACGTCAAATCCTCGAGAACCATTTGAATGATATTCATAAGGGAATTGGACAAGTAATGGTGGTGAGAGAAGAAGGCGTTTCAATACCCGTAAATACGAGTCAGGCTCAGGTATCAGCCCCGACAATGGACTTGAAACCTTGGCAATGTGGTCTTTGTAAATTCAAGAGTTTATTGTGCCCCGAAGTGGTCGAACATTGTGCCAAAATACATAATTCTAAGATGCAATACAAATGTGCCTATTGCGCTTTTAAGACTTCCAATTCTGAGAATATTACTAAACACCAGAGTAAATCGCATTCGGATAAACCAGAAGAGATTTTCTATTATTATTACCGAGAGGGTTCTGTGCCGACGGATCCAGACGGTACACCATTGTGGCAAAAACAATGCCAGAGATATGATGTGTCTAAAAGTGCCGTGAAATCTGAAGTGGCGACTGATGTATGCACGACTCCTCAAATCAGCGTTCCAATATCTAAACCGCCAACGATGGAGATCGATTTAAATTTGGTTAAAACGGAAGTGATAGAACCAGTTGAAGATACAATAGAACAATTGTGTAAAGATTTTGGTGAATTTTGTGAACCAAACGGTCTGAAGTACAAGTGTTCTTTGTGCAAAAACGTCGTAGAAGATAGTGTCGACGCCATGCAGTCCCACCTTTTCGAGGAACTTAAATATAGAAAGTAAGTGCTTATATGTATAGACTATATGAATTATAATGAAATATTTCTCCAATTTAAAATAACATATACCTAATCATTGATAAATCTAAAAATCATAATAATACCGCTTGATTTCTTTCGCTGATTAACTGGAAAACAAATTAATCAAACCTGGGGAAAACCAGGTATGATTAATGTGTTTTTCCAACATACTTTTAGCAACAAATAATTAAAGAAGTTAATGCTTTTATAACTTTAGATTATAAGAAGAATATTTAATAGCAAAATTATCTTTTTCGTAAAACTGTCTTTTAAGGAAATCAAATGTTATTTAGCATACTATGTTATATTTTAATTAATGATTTCCAATAGAAAATACTAATAAAATTATACAAGATATAGTGTAACATGTCATGTAAACAATTATAATATAATAATTAGGAATAATTTTGAAGTTCAGTACAGTCTGTTGAAAGTGTATATAAGATATTTTAATAATAATTTAAATTTTAGATGGGGATGCAGTATCTGTTCATACAAAGCTTTCCACAAGGCTGGCCTCAATGGTCACATGCAGACTGAACACAGGCAAAATAAGGAACCAATCGCCTTGCAGGTGGATAAAAGAGTTGAGACTTGGGTTGCTAAACTTCTAGAGTATCAAACGGAAATGATAGAAAAGAATAAAGAAAACCTCGCTAAGCAAAAGGAAGAAATATTGAGGGCTGCACCGGGACCTTCCAGACCAAAAACTCCACCCAAGCGAACGGTAGAAGTTAATGAAATTAAACAAACTTCTTCTAATACGGTTGCAAACAAACCAACAATGGTAGAATTAGAACGGTTATTTGGATCGCTCGGGGCTTCCGTAAATATGTCGTTTTGTTGCCCCAAATGCCATTCTATGTTTAAGGATGAAGATGCTATGAAAAATCACCTCGAAAGTGAATTGAACAAAATACGGTATGTGGAATTATTTCATTCGTGTGCCTACCTTAAAATTGCTTTTGGAAAAGTAATGTTGCTCCGTATTCTATATATTTTGTATTATTAAAGATCGATTTGATTTTTTCAGATGGTTTTGCAGCAACTGTTCGGTAACATTCCAAACATATCACGAAGCGCAATTTCATTGTAGAAGCGTCCATCAAGGGCAGAGTGCACGGCCCGTGGAAGTCGTCAGGGATGCCTCGATCCGGTCAGCTTGGATCGAAGCAGTTATACGTGTACAGAAACTTACTATGAATTATGTACCACTGCCCTCCAAAAGTTTTGTTAAAGACACTGAACAATCTGAGGAAAAATCTGATGTTCCAGAAAACTCTTTACTTGTCGTTCGTTATGAGGAAAGAATACCCACACCAGAAGAACAAATGGTGCGTAGGTCGACAGCTCTAAATACGGACAGCGATGATGATAAGTTAATCATTGACGAGCCCATAGAAAGCAAAAAGGCGAAGGCATTGAATTGTTGCCCACATTGTGAGTACCAAACGATTAACTCGAAAGTGAGTCGCGCTCACATTCTGCGACATTATAATCTAAGGCCTTTTACGTGTTCATATTGCGGACAAGATGGAAGCAAGAAGGCTATCGAACAACATCAGAAGAATGTACATTTAAATCAACCAATAAAGTTAATATACACGCCGATACCGACAGAGTCACCTCTAGATTTTTTCCAAATGCAATCTGCAAATTTGAACGATCAGACAAAACTTGTTTGTTTGGTCTGTCGAAATGCATTCACAGAAGCCGAGACGGCATTGCACGTTCACGATAATATTAAAACAAGTTTCGGCAAGAAGGGAGATGTTGTAGTCAAATGCAGTGTTTGTTCTACCTTACACAAGGACATTACTGCTTATTTCAACCACCATAAAAGTCTACACGGTTCGATAAGTGTTAATTACGTTTTTGAAAAATTGACAATCAGTAAGGACACTAAACTGAAGTACAATGCTTCTAGGAATAAAAAATTGGCCAATTTAATGGACACGAAAACTTCAGACTTAAATGATTCTTCCAATTCCATAAATACAGCAGAGCCAATTCCTACAGAAGTTGTCATTGACTTAGATGATGACGACGAAGTAGGAACGAAAAGGAGAAATCTGGAGGTCTCGAATTTATCGACGAGTAGAAAAGTCGCTAGGAAATCGACCACAAAGTTACCGTTTAAAAGGTCATTTGCAAGGAAATCTACGACAAAACTGCCTTTCAACGTGACTAGTGAGCCTGAGGAGTTTTCGTATTACGGCACAAGGCCCTCGACCGAGAATCTCGATGGGGTGACGACCATGATGTCCTTCTGCAATATAATGATGCCATTTACTTTGAAGAAATTAAGTGCAATCATAAACATTAATCCCGTTGTGGAAGTGGAGATGCTGAAGAAATAATCAAAATGTGTTTCCGGTAACATTGATTCGTACAGAATTTGTTCTCTTTGAACGTAGCCATATTGTAATGGCAGTGAATCTGTGATTTTTTTTCATACTACATAATTATAGTTCGTTCTAGAATTTAGGGTAGTTTTTTCGATTCAATTCAGAAAATAAAGCATTTGTATTTTGTTAAGATCAACTATTAGTATGTCGGTATGTATGTCCTTAGTATTACTAATTATTTTTTATTCATTATGATATTCGATTAAAATGTAAGAACAAGATATAAATAAGTGTTTAGACATCTTGAAACAATTTTTAATTTACTGTTTACAGTATGTTGTCTACAATTAGGTTCAATTAATAATTAATGACCAAGAATTGTCACTTCCAAATGATTAAAATATACTTTTTTATACGTCATTTCTGTTAAGCTTCCTTACCTATTTTACTGTCAAAATTAATAAAACGGTTTATGGAAATAAAAGATACATTCCAAAAGTATAAAGGATCATAAGATAAGGTCAATATTAATAATAAATAGAAAAGTGCAATGAGTTATTTTATCAATACTAAAATGTATCGTAAAATAAGAAGCTTGAATTAAAGATATCTAGCTCTTGAGTTTCAAGATTTTAATTTGACTGCTGATAATTGGGTGATTACGGTAAAGACCATCTGTGCTGGGTGGATATAAGGCCATAGTTCCGAAGGATTTTTTGAACTTGGTTTAAGCCCTATGTAACGCTGATAAGTTTCCTGATTGCAGCATACGTATTTCGTACACTTCCAGACAAGAATCCTTGTCTGGAAGTGTACTGTTTGTAGCTGTTGGTCTTGCATCTGGGTGTCTATTAGGATTGTAGCATATGTATTTCGTACACTCCCAGACAAGAATCCTTGCCTGGAAGTGTACGAAAGTACATACTTACGTAAAGCTGTTGGTGTTGCGTCTGGGGTGTCTATTAGGATTGTAGCATAGCTGTTGCTATCAAATATTTATCAAGCAGATTTATATCAAATCGAATCAAATAAAAAAAAGCATAAATCAGTATTATGGACCTATGCCTACGGCATAGGCTTAATACTCCATATGTATTATGCATAGGCTTAATACTCCATATGTATTATAAATAGGCTTAATACTCCATATATATATTTGTCGAATGCAACATTTACAGCCTGTAATTTTCTTAGTGCTGGCCTATGGCTTCCTCTGCCTTTGAGGAGAAGGTTAATGCGGGTTGGTAAATACACATGTGGAAGAATTTCGTTGAAATTAGTCACGTGCAGGTTTCCTCACAAAGGTTTCCTCACTATGATCTGTCCCGTGTAGTTGGCTGGTCTAACTGGACTAAGTCTGCCGTGGTGTGGCCGACCATTATTATGATTAATCTTGTCTGCAATAGTACTTATAAAATAAAGGGTGGTATTAAATCTATTCTTAATTTTGTGCGATATCATTTTAAAACTGAAAGTAATTCACTAATTATTATTTGTGAATAACATATATACCACGGATATGCTATATATG
Organism: Vanessa cardui; assembly: GCF_905220365.1. Lineage (NCBI taxonomy): Eukaryota > Metazoa > Arthropoda > Insecta > Lepidoptera > Nymphalidae > Vanessa > Vanessa cardui. Next base: position 12,128,590 of record NC_061132.1, on the reverse strand, counting down.
TAGTTATATAAAACAAATATTAAATGTATGCATATTGCTTAAACTAAATCTCCAGTGAGGAGAAGGTTTGGAACATATTCCACCACGTTGTTCCAATGCGGGTTGCTGGAATACACATGTGGCAGAATTTCTATGAAATTTGTCACATGCAGGTTTCCTCACGATGTTTTCCTTCACGCTGAGCACGAGATGAGTTATAAAGACAAATTAAGCACATGAATCAGCGGTGCTTGCCAGGGTTTGAACCCGCAATTATCGGTTAAGATGCACGCGTTCTAATCCATCTCGACTCGTAACGTTGCTTAATTGTTTTAATATAGTAGACCTAACTTACATTTGATATGGTACAAAAACACTGAATTTTATATTAGACGATGGCTACTAGGGTTACATTCATATGTATTTTTATAATGCATTAAAATGTTCTTAAGAATCAAAAAATATTTCGATTTATTCTAATAGATGGCGTTGATATTTTATAATTAGCAGATTTGATTATTTAGTCGCTAGATGGCATTGAAATGAATTATTATAGTGTAGAATTAATTTTGATATATATTTTTTACTATCATTTATATAATTAATATTCATCCAAATACATTATTGGTAAGGAATTAAAATTTAATAACATAGTTTTTGAAGCTGAGTCTCTATAAAAAAAACCGGCGACTTTTGTGCTGTCAACATGTTTAACTTAAGTTGTTAACAAAAGTTATTACAATAATGCATAATAGTCTATGGCTATTAAAAAATTAGCTAATTAAGAAATTGCCCGCTATTTTAGTCAACGTAACATTACAAGTAGTTTGATATGCAAATAACAGATGTCGCCATTTTTACAGTCGTATCCAAATATCAATAATTTTTATTTGAGCTTTAAATTTATTTGTTCATACAAACTTAGATTACTTATATGACTCGATAGGCTGTTAATATTAAAAATTAAAAGTGTTGAAAAAAGTAGTTACAATTTTATGGCTACAAAGAACACGCAACCAGTAAAAAAAAACAGTGGGTGTCAAGCGTAGATTACACGCACATTTGGATAATAAAGATGGCCCTTTTGTTGTAGGTTTTTACACGTTACTCTATGTAGGCATTAGTAATATATTATTTTTAAGAACTATCTTATTTATCTATATACGCTAGTTGCCGCCAGCGGCTTTTTTTGTTAGGCAACAAAAGTAGCCTATTTCCTTTCATGGAGCTTAAGTTTGCTTCATACTGAATTTCATCAATTCCGGTTCAGCGTACACAGAACTTTCACATTAAATTTTTTAATATAGATTGTTTAAAGGAGATTAATTTAACAATTTGAATGTAAAATAAATTATAATCAAAAGATAAGTCAGTGCTTGAAACGTGTCTTTACAAGTAAACAAAAGGAAATTTATGGTTTATTTGTGTCCACAACTGGGCTTTTGAGTGGCTTCAATGTGTTAATATTCATTGGACAGATTTTTACTCGACTATGCAGATTTCCTTAGGATGTTTCGACTTCACTGCGCATTAAATATATAGTTTCATAATTGTGTTGGGCTAGTCACTTTGAACGACAATTTTACAATAAAATCCAAAGATTGTTCGTGTTTATGAAATATATATTATTGGAATAAACAAGTAACATCTGCGTCAAGTCCCTTTAAAAAAAAAAAAGGTGGGAGATTCGTGGCTGACACATTGAGATGGTGAATATAATTATTACGGTGTAATGTGAATTAATGTGATTATTGATGGTTATTTTAAATTAAAGATAATTGTTTTAAAGGTTAACCTACTTCCCACTTCTGGTTATAAACATTAACAAGAACTATGGTAAACTTAACTCATTTTCGATCAGGCTGTGGCTTGGAAACTTTTTGACAAGTTACGACAATGAATACAAATTTAGTATCCATCCATCCATCAGCCCATTTCCGTTCACTGTTGGACATAGGCCTTTCCAATTGCACGCCACTGAGATCATTCTTGGGCTACTCGCATCCAGCTCCTGCCAGCCGTCTTGCGTAAGGCGTCACTCCACCGTGCCCGAGGACGTCCTACACTACGTTTGCCGAGACGCGGTCTCCACTCTAGAACACGTTTCCCCCAACGGTTATCGGTTCTGCGGCAAATATGGCCAGCCCACTGCCACTTCAGCTTACTAATCCGGGGGGCTATGTCGATAAATTCAAATTTAGTATATGTATCAAAATTCTATGGTGCTTGATTGGGGCTTACATCCAGACTCATGAGTCCAAGGAATTATTGAGTTAACATGGCTATTTCATTTCCTGTCTGCTAGCTTTTTTATGCCACCCGAAACCTTACCGGTAGTAAGATCTTTCACTATCACTATCACTTAGGTAGGAAGTACTATATACTAACGTAAGCGTGCCCGTGCTATTTGAGGCCTTGGAGCGTATTATCAGGGATTACAAAGAAATAATAAATTATTTATTATAACATTACTACAACTAAATAAATATAACATTGGTTATAATATGATCGCACTGGAGCGATCGAAGAGCGAACTTTTTTTTATGGTATAGGTTGGCGGACGAGCATATGGGCCACCTGATGGTAAGTGGTCACCATCACCCGTAGACAATGACGCTGTAAGAAATATTAACTATTTTTTACATCGTCAATGTGCCACCAACCTTGGGAACTAAGATGTTATGTCCCTTGTGCCTGTACTTACACTGGCTCACCCACTCTTCAAACCGGAATACAACAATACTGAGTACTATTTGGCGGAAGAATAACTGATGAGTGGGTGGTACCTACCCAAACGGGCTAGCACAAAGCCCTACCACCAAGTTAATGGGTATTCCTTTATAAACCAGTTGTAGATTTTTAATAGTCTTTTGTTTTTAGTTTTTTCTCTACTTCTTCTAGTCTATAAACGTCTCTCTATATTAACTCAAGGTTTTGTGAATTACATGAGCCAAATATGTTTTATTTTTTAGTTAAAAGACGCTTCGATCCCGATACCTCACGATAAGCAGTCACACAAGCTAGCAACTAGACCAAGCAGGCTATTTTCCAGTAGGTACTGCAGAAATGACTCATTAACTATTTGACCGCTTTTTCATTTTAATTTAAAAATGTATTTTAAGTTGAAAGCGTAGACTTTAATGGTCTCCGGTGCTCTTTTTGAAAGCATAATTTAAAAGTGGAACTTTTCAACGCTTTGAGGTAGCATGAGCATTAACGGTCTTTCCTTCATTCAGTCCTTAATTTATACACGACTTAAACGCATTATAATGCAGACCGTAAACATAAATGTTATAAAACTAATTTATAAATAATAATAAAAAAGCCTATATTCGCTGACCAAAATACTTACGACACTATGATAACTTATTATATAAACTATTTACACTATAAATATTTGTTAGTTTAGGTAGGTCATTCTCCCATCTCTTGACTTGACGCCCCTTTTGTCTTTTCCCATTCCTAGGATATCGGCTATTTATCTTTGTTTGATCGCATAATGTGGCCAGTCCAGTTCCATTTCAGGGCTTTAATATTTTGTAATAAAACTAATTTACTATAATATAAATATTTTGATATAAAATTGTCACTAATTCATCTCGTGCTCAGCGGTGAAGGAAAACATCGTGAGGAAACCTGCATGTGACAAATTTCATAGAAATTCTGCTACATGTGTATTCCACCAACCCGCATTGGAACCTTCTTCTCAAAGGGAGAGGAGGCCTTTAGCCCAGCAGTGGGAATTTACAGGCTGTTGTTGTGTGTTGTTGTTGTGATATAAAATAAAATAGGTTACTAGTTCTATTTATGAATCACAAAAAATATTAAAAATGGAACAATCGTAAATATCAGTTGTCTTACAATAATTAAAAAAAAAAACTTAATTTTTATGTATAGACTGTGCCATTTCGTCTTTTGATGGTTTTCAAGTCAAAATGTATTTAAACCTAAGTTATTTACACTTAAAGGCCTACGTAATCGTATTTCCTACAAATACGAATGACCAATCTTGAAATTTGAATGACAAGTCGATGTAGCATTCCTGTCACGTGCTATCAAAATTGGTCGAACAGAGGTCGGCCACCTATTTCAAAATGGCGGCTGTTGGACCGCGGGAAATGACATCTGTAATACGAATAACTTTTAACAAAGATATTTAACTAATACCTTCAACTTTTTGGCTTTTAGTTATATAAATGTTGTGACTTTTTAGTTATATATTTTTACTAGCGACCCGCCCCGGCTTCGCACGGGTGAAATACTGATACTAAATATTAAAATAATTTGTTTATTTACGACGTCACATTACAAACTTCTAATATTATCAGTGTTTCTTTACCATATTGTCCATATATTATATAAAAAAACCTTCCTCTGGAATCACTCGATCTGTTTAAAAAAATAGCATCAAAATCCGTTGCGTAGTTTTAAAGATTTAAGCATACAAAGGGACATAGGGACAGAGAAAGCGACTTTGTTTTATACTTTGATGATAAATGGTATCTGTAAATACGAACTATGTTTATCTTGTACGTGACCATATGTTGTCGCGAGTTAGGGATTTGCCGTGAGTCGAGATGGCCCAGTGGTTAGAACGTGTGCATCTTAACCGATGATTGCGGGTTCAAACCCAGGCAAGCACTTCTGATTCATGTGCTTAATTTGTCTTTATAATTCATCTCGTGCTCAGCGCTGAAGAAAAACATCGTGAGGAAAATTGCATGTGACAAGCCCAGCAGTGGGAATTTACAGGCTGTTGTTGTTGTTAGGTTTAAGGTAATAAAATGTAGCCTATGTTCTTCCTTAGGGCTCAAACTACATCAAAATTTAATCAACTTCAATTTAATGCTTTGGTTGTGTGAAACAGACAGATTTACTTTCCCATTTATGATATTAGTATATTATTAGAAATCAGAAGCGGTTTAAATAAAAAAAAAATACAATTTATTACCTAAAAACTAAAATTTATAATAACAACAGACAGAGACAGATTCTTTAAACATATTCAATAAATAACAATTGATAAAGATATGCCAAAACATAAATTACGACACGCGTCTATTTCGCTCGAAAAATGTAAACCGAATAACAAGAGGCGCTGTTTTTTTTTTTATGTGTTTAGTATTGTTGGTCCTACTGGCCTTTACAGCGTCACCGGTCTTTCGGGCGAGAACTAATGTCCCGTGCCCTGAGGTTGAGCGCGGGGCTCGAATTTAAATTTAATGTATGTTCTGAGGGTGGTAGGGCTATGTGCAAGCCCGTCTGGGTAGGTACCACCCACTCATCAATTATTCTACCGCTAAATAACAGTACTCAGTATTGTTGTGTTCCGGTCTGAAGGGTGAGTGAGCCAGTGTAACCGCGGGCACAAGGGACATAACATCTTAGTTCCCAAGGTTGGTGGCACATTGTCGATGTAAGGAATAGTTATATTTCTTACAGCGTCATTGTCTATGGGCGATGGCGACCACTTACCATCAGGTGGCCCATATGCTCGTCCGCCAACCTATACCATAAAAAAATAATAATAAAGGGTGTCTCGTATGAGATCGCACCTCGGCTCAGAATGAAGTCGGTGGGGTCAAGAGGCACTGATATTCAGCCGCTTATGTAGCAGTCGTCACCATAATCCCACTCTTAACTTAAGGAATCTCGAACAATATAACAGTAAATGATTCATTAAAAGTATTGATTACGATATGTAATCTAATTAAAATTTTAAAATGTCTGACGCATAATCTACACAGGTGGGCTAAATATGTAACCAGTCAGGATATCAATATCATCATTTTAAATGTTACATAAATAAATGTTTATAACTAACAATACTGCAGACGATAAATAAATGTAGAATTAAAACTTGTTGTAATAGATCCATATTACATACATTTTAATGTATTTAACTGACATGACTGTATTTTGAAATGTTGAAAAAGAGTAACTACTGAGTTTCTTGCTGGGTCTTCTCGGTAGAATCTACTTTCCGATTCTTTGGTAGCTTCTCTTAATTAGTTGTTAAATGAAAAAAAAGCATATTATTCGATACAAGATTTTATAGATGATAAAAAAGCGTGGAATTAATACCTGTTGACTTCCAAGCAGGTTATATTAATTTATATAATTGTATTAACAAATATGACTTCGTATTTTTTAAATGTCGAAAAAAAGTAACTACTGAGTTTCTTGCCGGTTCTTCTCGGTAGAATCTACTTTCCGAAACGATGGTAGCGTCACTTAATAGTAAAATGACGATTCAAAAGTGCTTGTAAGAGCCTACTTGAATAAAGTATATTTTGATTTTGTATAAACTTATTAATAAAATTAATATTTATGTTAATCATGCTCTATTTTTTGAAAAAATATACAAAAACATTTGTATTGACGAAAGTAACAAACAGGAAAATATTAATTTCCCAAAACCATCACGTGATCAGCTATTTCGAAATGACGTTGAAATAATTCACCGTAATCAAAGGGAGTCATACGAAGGCTCAGCAAATATTAAAGGCCTCTTGAAACGAATTTCTTTCAGCAAACACTTCTGTTTACCGTAGTTGCCGCACCGAGCAAATTAAACGCAATATTTCTCTACGATTTTTATTAATATAGTTACAATTACCTTGCTAAATATTAAATGTGTTTACTATTTATTTAGAACGCTTGCATCTTAACCGATGATTGCGGATTTAAACCCAGGCAAGTACCACTGAATATTCATGTGTTTAATTTGTGTTTATAATTCATCTCGTGGTCGGCGGTGAAGGAAACATCACGAGGAAACCTGCATGCGTCTAATTTCACAGATATTCTGTTACTTGTGCATTCCACCTAATTGGAACAGCGTGGTGAAATATGTTCCAAACCTTCTCCTCAAAGGGAGAGGAGGCCTTAGGACAGTAGTGGGAAATTTCAGACTGTAGTTGTTGGTTGTTGTTCTAAATGCAGATATTTTCGGTTCTATAATGTATGTTAGTCTTTGTAGAAGGCGCGGCAGCATCAAAAGATTAGAAGGCTTTAGTGGGAATACGGCCTATCGGTACTTGTTTGAAAATTTGTCAGATGCCTTGAATTTACCTGAAGTGTTGTATACGTATTCATTATGATTAGCGTTTAAATATAAGTTAATACTAGTAATGATTTCCAATAAAACCGTTTAATTTTAAATTGGTTTTATTATATATTTTTTCTCACATCTCGCAAATATTACTCAAACTCAAACTCAAATAACTTTATTCAATATAGAAGTATTACACTTTCTTATTGATGGTCAATTGGAACACTACCACCGGTTCGGAAAAGAAAATACCCTGACCTGAGAAGAACCGGCGAAAGAAACTCAGCGTGTTTTTTTTTTGTTTGTCTCATATATTATATAGATAAACAATTTAATACGAGATGAAATAGCCAGGAGGCGATCGTTTCATTCCCAAGGTGTGCTATCGATCATAAACTCATTAATTGTATAATAACCTTTTGTACACAAGCCTTCCTTAATAATTTTTTTAAATTTGGCAACAGAGGCATTTTGAACTCTTTCTGGGATCCTATTGTAAAACCGTATACATTGCCCCACAAAGGAGTTACTGACTCTATGCAGTCGAGTAACTGGAATAACAAGTTTGTGTTTGTTCCTTGTACCAATGTTATGAGTATCACATTTTCTCATGAAATCATTAATATTTTTTCGTACATACATAACATTACAGAATATATATTGAGAAGAAACAGTCAATATCTTGATTTCTTTAAATTTATTCCTTAACGATTCTTTAGCTCCTAGGTTATAGATTGCGCGAATAGCCCTCTTCTGTAGCACAAATATGGTATGCGGCTGCGTTGCCCCACAGCATAATACCGTATGACATTATACTATGAAAGTAACTAAAATATACTAAGCGAGCCGTATCAACATCGGTACGTAATCTAATTTTTTTTCATTTTACATTTTGTACATTAGGTGTACTAAATTTCACAATTTTAGTTTTATTATTATTTAGTCTAAGATTATTTACGCTAAACCAATGTACTATATCAGCTATAGCATTGTTTACGTCGTCGTTCTGTACCTGTTTTCTATTAATTTTAAAAACTAAGAAGGTGTCATCAGCAAACAATACTATATCATATTTGTGAAAGGGCAAGTCATTTATATATGTGAGAAACAGAAAAGGTTCAAGAATTGATCCCTGAGGGACCCCCATGCCCACTGAGACCCCTTTTCCTTTAACGTCAACCCTCTGAATTCTATTGTTAAGATAAGAAGTCAGAAGGTCGAGCGCACATAATCTAATTCCGTAGTGATAAAGTTTCCTGACCAGAGTCTCATGTTGAACTCAATCAAAGGCTTTGGATAAGTCACAGAAAATCCCTAAGGCATCCTGTGTCTCTTCCCAGGCTCCATAGATATTCTTAATAAGCTCGATACCAGCGTCTGTAGTCGAGCGACCTCTCGTGAAGCCAAATTGTTTACTATTATATAAATTTATGTATATTAGTTGTCGTTCCCTGCTTGACGTTGTAGAGGCTGATTGATATGAAAAGTCTATATCCTCTGCAGTTCAAGTTTCTTTCATGATAAGTTTTATCAAATCTAGTTTAGTGATTTTTGTGAAAGTATAACAAACATACAGAGTTGCTTTTTGCATCCTCTATACATATAATCAATCAAATTCGAGTGTTTGTTTGTAGTATTAAATTAATCGCTTTTACTGAATGCATATGTACATATGTATAGACGGTATGTGTCTGAGTGTTTGTTACAGAATTAGTAAGTTATAGTTATATCTGTGAAATGAACAATTTTTTTTTAATTCAATTGCATACGAATTATCGAGCACAGATAATTAATAATATTATTATAGAGTATAGATAAGATGGTATCTATCTAGATATCTGAATGCTAATCGTAAAGACAAAACCCTAGCTATGCCAGATTTGTGGTGCCCACGTGTGAGCGCACAGGTGCGTTATCTATTTACACACACTCGTCGTCTGAAGCGATATCATTCTGACTCATACGGCGAAAGGTATCAACACATATATGTATAACGACTAACAAGATTCTGAGAGACAAGACTGCCTACAAGAACTCTGAATAAAATAAATTATATTTATCTATATTCTGTCGGCCCACAAGGAAAAAGAATTGTGGGCAGAGCACTAAGATGGTGGAGACGACACAGAAGAAACCATTGGGAAATACTAGATAAAATTAGTACAGAATGTTGGAGGAGGCCTATACCCTAGGAAGGGTTTCCTATTTTATAGTTTAACAAAAAAAAAAAAAAAACAGAAATAATCACAATACAACACTAACATAGATATAAGTATTTTCTTTTATAAAATATGTTAACATTATAGGAAAAAAAGGCTTTATTATTATTATATATTTTATTATCTTCAGTCAAAATATCTGACACAATGGCTTGTGAACTTGGGATATTAGGTTATGTCGATTTTGACCTTTGTGAATTGAAGAAGAAAAGTTTAACAAAGCTCTACATTTACTAATAGGCACTTTTACCTTTGCTATGCAGTAAAAACGAATGTTGATTAATATATGTATATCAAATTACATTTTTGTTCCATTTGCTGTCGAAACGCTTGGCCTTTGGAGTAGTGGTGCAAAAAGCTTCATTAAAAGTATAACACTTCGCCTCATTGCCTGCACTGGTGACAGGAGTGTAGGTTCGTTTTTTGCCCAAAGGATCGTAATTGCGCTTCAACGGGGAAATGCTGCTAGCATTCTTGCCACCATTCCGCGCGGTCAAGATTTATACAGTAACTAGTTTTACTTCATATCTGTATATATTTAAGCATTTAATGTTATTAATTCTTATGTTAATAAATTATTTATATATTACATAAAATGAGTCGATGATACTTGAAATAAATATTATTGTATATTATTATATAGTATAAAACAAAGTCGCTTACCGCTGTCTGTGCCTATGTATGCATAGATCTTTAAAATAATATAGCGGATTATGATGCGGTTTTTTATTAGATAGACTGATTCTAGAGGAAAGTTTTTATATATAATATTTGGACAATATAGTAAAGAAACACTGATAATTTTAGAAGTTTGAATTATATGTCGTAAATAAACAAATTGTTTTGTGTATTTAGTATCAGTATTGCATCTGTGCAAGGCCGGGCTGTAGTATATTATAAAGACGAAAGTTTGTGAAGATGTATGTATGTATGTTTGTTACTGACAACTTCACAAAAAAAATTCTTCTCGTAACATTACTTAACGGATATGTATGTAATTTTACAGTAATTAAGTTAATTGTACATCAGAGGAACACATAGGCTACAATTTATAATGATTTAATTTGATTTGGTCAATAAAACGATACATATCATGTACCCGTGCGAAGCGGGGGCGGGTTGCTAGTTAATCATAAACTAGAATACCGAATAGAGATGTCTAAATAAGATCACGTACAGGCTGAAACTCTAACGAGCCTCATTTGTTATAGCCATTGTTTATTTATAAGATCGTATCTCCGGTTGCTATCTCTGAATTGTTTTAGATAAATATATACTCCCCTGTATTATTATTCTATTAGCATTTTGTTATTGTGTTGAAATAAGAGCCGAAATAGCCGGTATAGCCCAGAAGTTAAAACGCGTGCATCTTAGCCGATGATTACGAGTTCAAACTCAGGCAAAAACTACTGAATTTTCATGTGCTTATTTGTGTGTATAATACATCCCGTTCTACTACATGTGTACCAATTCGCATTGGGGTGGTAGAATGCTTCAAACCTTCAACTCAAAAGGGAGAGGAGGCACAGCATTAACAAATTTAGAGGCTGTTAATATTGTATAGATGTTGTGTCTCGTGTTATTTATTTTTAATTTATATCGTGCTCGGAGAAGGAAGATTTTGAAAGAGAACCTATTAAATAAATCATATGAAGAACAACTATGCGAGTTTCTTGCCGTTTCTTCTCGCTAGAAGCTGCTTACCGAAACTGGTAGTATTATTGACGACTCAAAAACGTTTCATTGTAAAGTTTACTTGAATAAAATTGATTTGATTTGATTGATATAAATATCTGCTATAGTGTCTACACGCGATCCCGCATAGGAGCAGCGATATGAAATAGGCTCCAAACTAACTTCACAAAGAGATCTCATCCCAGCTAGCAGTTAGTACGTAGTATAAAACCGTTAACACAGAATTCGAAAAAAAACAACAAAATGTTTTCAACTCAATAAGCATTTATTTTGAATGATTTACATTAATAAATCAGCAGTTATATTTTTTTGTTATTTATAAGTATGTAAGATTGCTTGGGAATTTTGTGTTTGCAGGGATTCTCAGGTGAAGGCATATTCTAAGGCTTTCAGTATATCTCTATTCTTTGCTACTATGAGCCAGTTTCTTCTAAGCAAAAACAAACCAAGCGCACGCCACTGTGGTCTATCTCCGGCTACTCGCATCCAGCTCCTGCCTGCCGTCTTGCGTAGATCGTCACTCCACCGGACTTCCTACACTACGTTTGCCGAGATGCGGTCTTAACTCTAGAACACGTTTTCCCCAATGGTTGTCGGTTCTACGACAAATATGGCCAGCTCACTGCCACTTCAGCTTACTAATCCGGTGGGCTATGTCGATGATATTGGTTCTTTGACGGATCACCTCATTTCTGATGCGATCCCTCAGAGAAACGCCGAGCATAGCCCTTTCCATAGCACGCTGAGCGACTTTAAACTGGTGGACTAGCCTTGTCGTGAGTGTCCACGTTTCGGCTTCGTATGTCATGACGGGACTATTTCTAGTAATCTATATTAATGTTATAAATGTGAAAGTAACTCTGTCTTTCTGTCGCTCTTTCGAATTTCATGAAATTCGGTATGAAGCAAATACGAGCTCCAAGAAAGGACATCATCTAATTTTTTAACACATAACAACCAATACCATAAACGCGAGCGAAACCACGTACGACTAACTAGTGTTATATTATTTAGATTTGTGGATTTCGTTACTTACAAAAATAATTTTCAACATAAAAAGGTATGCACTTTTGTTTTTAAATGTGCTCCAATTGTGGCACGCCGTGTTGACACATTGCCCTCGTTTCATGGTAGGGTTGACAGCGTCATGGCAAGAGTCATACCGGAAAATATTAAAGCAGGCAACGGGGCGAACAACCCTTATTAAAATTATATATAGGAACTGTTCATATAGTTCAATTTCAGATTTTGCACGTAGCTTTTTTTTTAACTTTTTTATTGCTGGTAACACTAAAATTTTACCATAGCTATAAAATTGTCAAATACAGGATAAGTGGTACTAAGCTGTTTGTCCGTAAATATTATAATTTAATTTGTTGTTTTCACAAAAAAATAATTTGTATTAATAAAAAAAAAGTTCAAAATGCCACTTCATCGCTCGTTGGTGGCAGAACGAGTAGTTCCTTTGTACCAAGACAATTTTAATTGTTTTTTTTTATAGTCTCTTTATAAATAAAGTATAAAAAAAATATTAAGCTAATCAGTTTATATTTAAATTTTTGATGTATTTTTGATAAAGTATATAAAATATATAAAAAAAAACTGATTAGCTCACCTGGTTTTGAACCTACATTAGCTTAAGGTTCACGGATTTTAACCGCTAGATCACATCATTTTATGCATATGAAAAATACTAAAAATTTGAATCAAAATATTCCGAATACGTCGAACATAGGAAAGCGAATCTGTGACGTCCTCGAAAAAAAAGTACTCTTCCGAAAAACCTGGACATGTGTCAGTCGAATCAAATTACTCGCAGCAGAGAATAGGGGGATTATTTCATATGTAGTTCTAGTTTCTATTTTACCATCCCTTTTGTAGATTTATACAATATTATTGAACAACAACAGCCTGTATATATCCCAATGCTGGGCTATGGCCTCCTCTCCATGGCCCAGTGGTTAGTACGCGTGCATCTTAACCGATGGTTGCCTCCTACCAACAACATAATATCACAACATCTGCCTTATACAAAGTTAATAAGTTATTGTAAAATCTGCGAACTGAAAACTTTTAATAAATTTAAAGTTGCGGGCACAGATAGTGTTTAAAATAAAAATAAAATTAACAGATTACCGTTAATATTTCTTTATTGAACATTAATTATAAATTGAAATAAAAAGCATTGTAATTAAAAAGGAATATCTCTATATTATATTATGAATATATTTCTGAGTTTTTAAATTAAATTGAGATTCTGCGTGATATCTTTTACATGTCCTTAACGTTAGGCGCTGTCTTTTTAAAGGATATAAAATTGCATATGTCTTAAACAGGACTGCAAAGGGGTTGAGGGAGTCCGCTACAGTTTTACGTCGCTTTGGTATTTTAACTATGCAACCTTATATTCTTGATACATACATATGTATATTTATTTACTTTAAGTATATTCACGCCTTAGTGCGATACTTATAACTAATGACTTAATTTGGGTAGAGGTAAATAAGAAGTTGAGTTTAATTTATTTAATTTTACCTCGTTTTTGTTACCAATTGCTTTTGAAAATTTATTAGATTATTTAATTGATAATATATGCATTATTTATGGTCCACAAAACTGATTATAACTACAGACACATATAATATATAATTAAACATTATAAGCAAGCTAAATTATAACCCAACAACTATGTGAACACAGATTGTAGACGAAATATTTCACTTATAAAAATCAAATAACATCAGCACTTAAGAATACATTATATACATTACAAAAAAACGAAATTAGTTGATTTTGAATGTGAAAGTAACTGTCCGTTTGTTTTTCTTTCACGACCAAATAACTGAATTGAATATGATAAAACTTTGTATAATGTAAGTTTGTACTCAAAAGATAGACATAGGTTTTTTTGTTGACGACCAACCCATAAAACGCGGATGAAAACGAGTTAGAAAGAGACGGAGAGAAAGAGATAGTTGCCTGTAGGAGAAAAAACACTTCTTTCTTACCAGACCAGCCAGTTAATTCTAGTGTAGAATTGAGTCTTCGTTTCAAAAAACATTTTCATCTGTTGTTAATTTGACCCGATTTTCTACTATAATATAGTATATTTATTTTAGTATCTGTAATTTATTAATAGAAAAAAAAACCAGCGTGCTTAGCGTGCGTTATTGGGTAATGTAGCGACAGCGTGCGCAACAGGACCAGTCGATTGGAAAGTGAACGCATCTGAATAATATATAACGTATAGTACGACAAAACTTAGATGTCCTTTCTTCCTAGTCGTTTCCTCATTACTAAGTCGTGACCACGACGTGTGTGGCTTTCCTGAACACTTCGCACCACCTTCCTCCAGCCATTTCTATACTGTTCCATTCGTAGCCAAGCCTGGGCACAGGATCCTGTGACTGTCTTTACCGTGTCTATCCACCGGAACGGCGCTCTTCCTCTACCTCTCTTCCCCTCCACGTGGCCAACCATTATAAGTTTTTCCAGGCTGTCCTCCTGCCTAGCCACATGGCCAAAGAAACGGAGTACGCGTTGAGTAGTAATGGTGGAGAGACGTGTCCTAATCTTTATCTGGTTCAGGATTGATTCGTTTGTGCGGCGATTTGTCCCATTGATACCCAGCATTTTCCGCCAGCACCACATTTCGAACGCGTTAAGCTGTCCCTTGTTCTTTCTTCAGGGTCCACGTTTCGGAGGGATATGAAAAGATAGAAAAGATTAGAGTCCGCATTAAGTTGACTTTGGTCTTCAAACGAATCCCACAGTTCTTCCTTATCTTCTCCAACCCTTTGCCATCCGATCCCGTCGCACCACTTCTTTTTCGCAGTCACCGTCTGACTTATTACTTAGATGTAGCATCGGCAAAATTCGTAAAACCGATTGCATCCGAATTAAATTCGCTGTTCCAAATTATCAATGTTTATTTGTTATGTTAATATGATTTTTAGACAGACAGTAATATCATATGACCTAATGATTAAATGAAAATATTCGTCAATTTGAAACGTCACTGAAACGAGAATCTATAGCGACGAATAGTGTCGAATGACGCGATAGGGAGCTATTTCTATTCGTAGTATAAATCGGCGAAATCGGTTTTATTGAATTTGCCAATGCTACAACTAAGTTGTGTCGTACTATACATGATAACTATTTCGTCGAAGATGGTAATAGCCACTTATCGAAATAGTCGAACTAACGAAAATATCTACAATAGAATAATAGTTAAAAAATATATTTTAAGTTGTAATGCTAATGACAAACCGAGATGGCCCAGTGGTTAGACCTCGTGCATCTTAACCGATGATTTCGGTTTCAAACTAGAATCAATTTCAAATTTCAAACAAGCATCTCTTTAATTCATGTGTTTAATTTGTGTTTATAATTCATCTCGTGCTCGCCAGTGCAGGAAAACATCGTGAGGAAAGCTGCATGTGTCTAATTTCATAGAAACGTGGCGGTATATGTTCCTTCTCATCAAAAAGCGAGAGGAGGCCTTAATCCAGCAGTGGGAAATTTACAGGTTTGCTTTTGTTGTTGTTGTTGTAATGCTCTGTTTTGAAGAGACCAATTAAGTTTAAAGCTCGTGGTAGAAGTGAGAATGACAAAAGCCTTCGCTTCGTCCATAAATAATTGCGCTCTTGGGGTTTATCCAATTTTTAATACAGACAATCATATCTCCGATATCTTGATACAAATACGAAATACGTATTACTTTTTGTAATTACTGAAACGTGCTATCAATATACATCAAAGTTATATCAGAAGATAAGCGCGTTTCGGAGAAGGTTTTAGGATATAGTATTATTATATATATACTATACTCGCTATAAAGATTTTTGTATATTAACTTTTAAAAAAATCAGCAATAAGCGTAGTTTGAGTATGTAAACTCCTATCGTGATTGACCATGGGTTAAATATCTTGACCTCATGAAAAATTTATTTAAATGCAGTTTGCCCGCTTTCTAATAAGACTATTGTCGTGATTTCACTCTCACACACTCATCGGATATTCCGACCGTACTTGGCATTGTTGTGTTTCGGTTTAAGGGTGAATGAGCCAGTGAAACTACAGGCACAACGGACATAACATCTTAGTTCTTAAGGTTGGTGGCGCATTGGCGATGAAATATATGGTTAATGTTTCTTACAGCGCTATTTTGAATCGACTTCAAAAAGGAAGAGGTTATCAATTCGTCTGTATTATTATTATTTTTTTTTCTTACAGCGCCATGCTCGCCCACCAGCCGAGAGGTGATTATGTAATATTGCTATCTTTTTCTAACGAATGTAAAATTATTAATGGCAGAAAGAGAAGTAAGTGTTAAACTAAACAATTATTGTTTTTTTCGTCATAATATCAGTCATCTTAAATCGATTGTATTTTAAGAGTCATCCGAATGGAAATTTTTAACGCATCGGTTCTGCCGCACCACTGCGTTGTCATCGACATATATTCTAGTGTTGTACCGTATTATATTATCGATAATTTGTGGTAGGATTAAATAATTATTTTCTGATGATATCCTAATCGCTTGGTTATATTGGGAATTTCGATTGGAGATTCTCTCTTGGTGGTCAAGTGGTAGGTATCAGACACCCGATATTTCGACATTTCCACAAAGTGGGAATGGGTGAGTTTTTTTTTTATATTATACAAAGGAGCTGGGTCTTACCTGATGGAAAGTGACTACCACCTCCCATGAACATCAGCATCACAGGGGGCTTGTAAGTACGTTGCTGGCCTTTACGGAATGAGTACTTAAGTCAGTTGACTACAGATACAACATATTACTTCCCAAGGTTCTGATGCATTTGTTGTGAAGACAATGGTTAAAATTTGCGATCTTATCCGTTGTTCAGCTAAAAGAAAAGGCAATAAACTCGTTTAATAGCTCTTTTGAAATATTCACATTTATAATGGTGTTAGTCTTCACAAATATTGTCCTTAATCAATCCTGAGTTGAAACCCGAGCCTAATTCCAGACATCTTTATTCAATGAAATTAATTATATATTAATCTGTACTAATAATACTAACGCGAAAGTTTACTATTTATCTCTTGGTAGATCACAATCAATCCACTGAACCGAATTTCATGAAATTTGTTATAAAGAAAGCTTGAACTTCAAGGAACATAGACCACTTTTTTGCTTAACACCTCATTAAATCACTAAAAGGTGCAAGAACGGGTAACAAATTGTTGAACATATGTTGTGTATTTTAAGACATAACTCATTATATCAATATGATCGGAGAGAAAGTTTTCCAGAAGCTTTTGGAAACTTTTTAACAGATACGAACTTTGTATGTAAGTTCGATAAGACTCTAAATTGACTTCACAAATGTCCCAAATGTCCTGAAATATTTAATATAAAAATATAGGCAAACAATAATGCAGTCATCAATAACTACAGCCGGTTCAAACCTAGACAAGTATCACTAGGATTCATTAGTATTTGTTAAACAATATGTGCTCGGTGGTTTGAGATAAAATTAGGAGGAATCGGGCACGTGCATAATTTGAATTCTGCCACGTGTGTCAATACGGTCAAACCATTCACCATTCAAGCATTCAATTAGACCAAGAATAACAAAGCTAGTGAATTTTTCGTCGCTTTTTTCGGCCGAATCCACGAATATATTCCGAGAGCCGAGGATTTATTTGTTGTTAATATCGATTTAATCTTGTCAAATAATTAAAGCACTCTTGCTAATGCTGGAAAATATTAATTAGTTTTTATTATTATATTTTCGTTTTTGTTGCATATTCATGAATTTAAAATTCGAAATTTAAAACTGTTACATAGTGCTCAATATTTATAATCTTTCTATATAGATATTATACATGTCTATAATAAAGTTTGACGATCTCCGTGGTCGAGTGATGTGTACATTGTGTACTTCGAGGTCCCGGGTTCGATTTCCGGCCGAGTCGATGTAATCTACATCATCATCATTAGTTTTCTATGTTGTCTTGGGTCGGGGTGTTTGTGGTATCGTCGTTACGTCTGATTTTCCATAACACTAACACACAATAGTGATGTTGTCTCATATCTATAAAAAAGTGAAAGTAACTATGTATGTCTGTCTGTAGATCTTTCACGACCAAACCGCTGAACCGAATTTAATGAAATTGGGCATGAAGCAAACCTGAACTCCAAAAAAGGAGATAGGATAATTTTTGCCTGACACATGCCAACCAACATCCGAAACGCGAGCGAAACCTTAGAGAAGATACTTCGGATTCAAACGTTTCAAAAATAAAAGATCGACTTTTGGATTCACTAAAGCTCATGGCTAACGAAATATGTCGAAAGCGCAAAAGATTTGCTCGATTAATGGACGCGGAACAAATTGACAGTATGTGACTGCGATGTCATATTTGCGGTAGGCAGTTCGGAGTGGCTGTAATATTATATACCTGGTAACTTAGCAGAATGTCAAATTAATATATTTTGAAATCTATTATTAAAGAAAAATGTTTCATGGTATTTTTTTGGACTATCAGATGGTAAGTGGTCACAACCCATATATATAGGCGTTTTAAGAAATATTAATCATTACTAACATCACCAATGTGCCGTCTTGGGAACTAAGTTATTATGTCCCTTGTGCCTGTTACGCTGGCTGATTCATAATTCAAACCGGAACTCAACATTACTGGGTTTGGCGGTAGAATATCTGATGAGCTGGTAAGCCCCATCACCAAGTAAGTGTTGCAGGTTTCAAAATAGAACATTTCAAGGTATAATATTAGTGAAGGGTAAAGTATACGTTGAAGAGAATCGTATAAATGTATTTGTATTTTTACCCTTATTTGACGAACTACATTCTACACGAATTAATTTGAAATTGATTTTTGATAATCAATTACCATTCTAGTATCTAGCAAATTAGCAACAGAATTGACAAGCGAACCAAAATAACGACAAAACCCGAAGAATTGCCGAACTGCCGAACCGGCGGCTGGTACAGAACCGCCAAGATGGACTGACGATCTTGTCGTCGCAGAAACCGCTACATAAGGCTAGCACAAGACCGGTTCTATTAATCAAAAGGAGGCCTAAGCCCAGCACTGGACGTCTTTGGTTAAGATGCTTTTATGATGCTTACTTAACATTAATTTTATTCGCCGTAAAACGGAATGTATTTTTGTGGCATTTCGACTTAAAATAGAGTAGAAACGAACACAACAACAACAACAGCCTATAAATTTCCCACTGCTGGGCCAAGGCCTCCTCTTTCTTTGAAGTTCTGATTCGGGTTGGAATACAATACACCTGTGGCAGAATTCTATGAAATTAGAAACATGCAGGTTTCCTCACGATGTTTTTCTTCACCGGTGAGCATGAGATGAATTAAGCACAAATTTAACTCGAGAATATTCATAGGTGATTGCCTGGTTTTCAACACACAATCATCGGTTAACATGCACGCGTTTTACCCACTGGGGCATCTCGGCTCGCCTCGGCTCAAACGAACACAGCCCTATCCAATGTTGCCATACCGAAAAATTTAGTTTGTTTTGTCTAGCTTATATTGATATAGTTAATTTTACTGGTCCGTTTTTTATGATGAGTTCATTACACTGATTGCTTCCAGCGTTCTATTTTTGTACACGAAATTGATATAATAAAATAAAAGAGCAAAATAAGATTAACAGTTTAATTTACCAGCAACGAAACATTATTGAATTTTTTTGAGATTACTTATGTTATTTAAATCAAATTATATATAAATAGGGATCTAAGCCTCTATTACTTATAGGTATAAGATTGTCGGTGACATAAAAGTAATTTAAACCTAATGTTGCCATGATAAATTATTACTTTATGATAACATATTTTTTTTTATTTATCCTTATAATTTTTTTCTAGAATAAGATATGAGTTACACAAATAAATATAATTTAACTATAAAGTGTGTTTACGAAGCTATTTTTTATAGATAAATTAATTGTTCCTTTCGACCACAGCGGCAAGACTCTTCAATTACTCAAGACACATTAGCTATACACAAATGTAAATTCATAATCTGATGAGACAGCTAATTAGTGACTTCTTGTAACAGATAAGAGTGAGCATTATACGGTTTTTAGTGTCGGGTAATATAAAAACTAACACAAGGTTTATCACTGTACGTCTATTTAGCAAGTAGTCCTTTATGTAGCCTAAATTACTTATTACTACCTGCCAGTGAAAATTCCGTACAAATCGGTCCGGCCGTTTAAAAGATTAACCAGAACAAACTGACAGTAAAGTAAAAAAAAATAACGTAACAGCCTGGTAAATTTCCCACTGCTGGGCTAAGGCCTCCTCTCCCATTAAAGAGAGGGTTTGGAACATATTCCACCACGCTGTTCCAGTGCGGTTTGGTGGAATGCAAATGTGTCAGAATTTCAATGAAATTAGACACATGCAGATTTCCTCACGATGTTTTCCTTCACCGCCGAGCACGAGATGAATTATAAACACAAATTAAGCACATACATATATATTGTGGTGCTTGCCTGGGGTTGAACTCGAAATCATCGGTTAAGATGCACGCGTTCTAACCACTGGGCCATCTCGGCTCAACAAACAGACAGACAGACAGCAATTGTAAAAAAAAAAATATTTTAGTATATGTACCGTGTAAATACATATGCATTTAGTAAAAAGGGTTACACTAATATTACAAACAAACATTCCAATTTTATTACATGTATCTATTGCTCCGAACTGTCGTTTAAGTCCAGGATCAATGATTAATAACTAAAATAGTTCCATAAAAGTATTCTATCCTAAACAAAGTTCATTATTATTATGATCGACACAAATATACTTGTAATACAAAAGGATTGGTCTTTCGAGAGGCAATTTTATTCTCAATTTTCTATTTCATTTAACATCCAATCCGTTCAATTGTTTCGGGCGAAATAATCTCACGCTCCTTTTACTTAATGCGTACAAATCGTCACGATCTACAACAGTTACCTTCTAAATGAAGTAACAGAAGAAAATTCATAGTTTATGCATGTGTATCATATACGTTCAACGGCTTGACAAACCCGTCGTGGAGGAAAAAGGGAAGCTTTTTATTACGCTAGTTCATTGCCTGTGGATATACAGGGTTATTGGTAATTCGACGTATATCCGTTTGGAGGTGATAGGGGTGACTATTTGCAATAATTTGCATTCAACCCCCATATGCATGTTGCAAAAGTTTGACTATTTTTGAGTTATCCCATTTTTTAGCTTTTTTCAAAATTTGTCAAAAATGCAATTTTCTAAGCGCAGGGTCGTGTTTTTCTGGGTTCAGGAGCTTAAGGTTTAATTTTGAGGGCCCCCTAAAATCCGGGGGCCTGGTGCACCACCTGCCCTACGATAGCTACGTCAATGTGTGTAATCAGTATAGTACACCTTAAAAATATCTAACATAAAAGGCTCGCGATGGTATATATCTTAGGGTTAACGCACAATAACAAGTATTATCTTATACTTTTTCCAGAAATTATAGCTGATATGAAGCAATACAAAATTAATTATCCAATTATGTACATTTAATGAATTGTTCATTATTAATAAAGATAAACTGATATGATATGACTAATGGTAGCTTCACTTGATATAGTTGTTAATATATTGATTTGATTTGACTAAAAATTGAAAATGTTATATGTAAAGAACTTCTGTAGTATATTTGTTTTCAGCATTGCACTCGTGCGAAGCCGGGGCGAGTTTTAGTTTTAAATAAAACTAAGTACAAGACGAATTTGTGTTTGCTCGGGTTTAAATTTGCATTTATTATTATTTAAGAGTTTTATTTAATCGATACAATAACAACAACAACAGCCTGTAAATGCCCACTGCTGGGCTAAAGGCCTCCTCTCCCTGTAAGGAGAAGGTTTGAAACATATTCCACCACGCTGTTCCAATGCGGGTTGGTGGAATACACATGTGGCAGAATTTCTATGAAATTTGTCACATGCAGGTATCCTCACGATGTTTTCCTTCACCGCTGAGCACGAGATGAATTATAAAGACAAATTAAGCACATGAATCAGCGGTGCTTGCCTGGGTTTGAACCCGCAATCGTCGGTTAAGATGCACGCGTTCTAACCACTGGGCCATCTCGACTCGACTTTAATCGATAAATGCGTCACAATTTAACTTAGATGATAAGTTATACATATGTATATCAAAATGGCAGTTTTGTCCGTCCGCTTCGATATTTTATTAAAAAAAACACAAGTGTTTTGATAACCGTGTATTTATGTTTGTTTTCGTTTATAATTGTTTTTGTCCGTGTTGTTGTATTGGAATCTTGTTTCGCCTTATTTTCGAGGTCATTGGACTCAGAAACCTCCGATTTTAATAACAATGTATCGTTGTATGTAAGTTTTTGGAAAAATACGGTACATGTTTTGGTCAGACATTATGTTAAAGATCCTATCGACCTTATCGTATAATGGAAACACTTTCGACTCTGTGCAATAAATCAATTCAATTTTATTCAAGTTAACTTCACAATGAAGCGTTTTTGAATCGTCGATGTTTAAATAATAACACCGTTTCGGAAAGCAGCCCGCATTGAGAAAAAAAATTGCTCTTTCCAAATAAACAAATTTACAATGCTGTTCATTACAATAATTAGTGTCCTGTGATCAATGATGTTGTAGTAAACAGATATGTTATTAACGCGCAAAAAGTGAAGACTAGAAAACGTCCTAATTGGGACGTTTGCCTTTAGTTGTTTTACGTAGTAATACGTTATAATACATCATAATTACGTAGTAATACGTTTTGCGTAATTAAAACATCTAGTTATCCCTTTTATTTATTGTTTTTATCAAGCTATCCTTTTTACTTTTAATGAAATTTAAAAATAAACTAAAATAAACGGTCCCCGACTCGGCACACTTTTTTCTGTTGTTTAGTATGGATATAACATATCTGTTTATTAGAATATCATTGCCTGTGATGGAAACAAATCCAGGCATTTTTGTCTTAAGTACTCTTAATAAATGATTAGATTAATTTAGTTTTAGTTCTTGTCGCACATGTGGGCGAAGCCACGGCAGGATACTAGTTATTGTTAATTAATCAAACAGCTTTCATCATAAACCTTGTATATCTTAAGGTACGAAACCTCAACATATGTAACTGTAATTGATAATAGGTAAATTATCATTATATAGTATAAAACAAAGTCGTTTACCGCAGTCTGTCCCTATCTCTTTAAAATTACCCAATGGATTTTGATGCGTTTTTTTTTTAAATACATAGTGATTCGTGAGGAAGGTTTTTGTATATATATTACATAAGAAAATATAGTAAAGAAACATTCATAATTGAAGAAGTTTCTAATGTGATGCCGTAAAAAATCAAATTCTGTAGTATATTAAGTATCAGTGTTGCACCCGTGCGATGCCGGGTCGGGTGGTTAGTTCTCAATAAAGAGAGTTGTTTTTGAGAGAAATTCTTTAATCAATTTCCCAGAGCACGTGTAATATCAAACCAAATTTACAAAGATTTATTATTTCATGGCGTGATAGACGTTTTTATTACATTTCAGTAATTTAGAAAGTGAACGATAAAAAAATTCGCAAACCATTTATGATTCCCACAGGATAATAAATCAAATTATATCGTTAGGGGTTTCCCTTAAAAATACAAAATAATTTCGTTAAATATCGGCGAAGGGAAAATATTTATACAGTCTAAACGATGTGCAGCCTAAAATATTACTTTAGGCTGTTTGAATATTATGCGATTAAACTAAAAAAAAACTGTAAAAAAATTTACTCGTAACGTTGGAATTCATTTATCAAAAAATAGCTCGCACTTTGAACTAGCAAAGCGCTTCGAAAAACTTTGATGCCCTGACCGGCTTTCAGCGGACGTGCGATCCGGCCCGCCCGATTTTAAAGGACGTGCGATCCGGCTCACCCGATTTTATAGGACGTGCGATCCGGCCCGCCCGATTTTAAAGGTCTTGCGATCCGGCCAGCCCGATTTTAAGGGGTCGCGCGATTCGATTGCATACTTGGTTCGCAGTATTTTACTATAATACAAATAGACTTTAAAAGTGTGATTTGAGTAGACGAAGAAGACTCCATCTCTCTCTGACTCCGATGATCTTTGTCATCTCGTATTCCTTCTAAATCTTGTCAAATCGACAATCTATACTAATATTATAAATGTGAAAGTAATAGTAAAGTCTGTCTGTCTGTCGCTTTTTCACGACCAAACCGCTGAACCGAATTTGATGAAATTTGGTATGAAGCAAATTTGAATACAAAGGAAGGACATCAGCTACTTTTTTGCCTACCAAAGGACAAGCAAACCTCTTAAACGCGAGCGAATCCGCGGGCAGCAACTAGTAAAATATGAAATATAAAACATTAGTGATAACTCTATGGCTTCATCCACATGCAAGTGGAAGCGGGTATTAGGCATGTGTGTAATGTCAGGATTTAAGCTTTCTCGTTCCAAATTTAATGCAAATCTTTGTTTTATGGTTTTGCCAGCGCCTAGTCATCGCAGAATAAATTAACGTACGCTAACCGTCACGGTAGTGCACTAAAGTAATTCTTCGGCGTCCGCAAAAACGATGAAGATGCCACCGCTGGTTCATGTAGTCTGTCCGACGCCTTATGCACCCTAGTACACCAGTATAGTTATATATATATAGTTTAATTACCTCGTATTGTTTTTCCACCGGGAAATCACCAGGAAAAAAAGTTATACACAATCTTTCCTATTATTATTATAATAAATCCTGTTGACATTATAAATTTGAGAGTGACTCTGTCTATCCGTTAGATTAAATTTAATTAAACTCGGTATAAATTCAAATTGGAAACCTACAAAAGGGCGTAGGTTACATTTCATAACAAAACCTTATACGTGGGTGGGCGGGCGAAGTCACGGGCAAGATATATAAAAAAATCCTGAATGACTAAACAATTATCATACAACAGATTAATTTCGTGATTCGTAATCTTAAAGGAATCATTTGTTTTTAGTTAAAATTAAATGTTATCGCTTAGATGAACACCTGTCTGATAAGTGAGAGAGTATATTTTGGTTGATCAGACAATATGGTATCATTTTCTACAACATGTTGCGAGCGATCGTGTTCTGTGTGCTCCTCGCTCTTGTGAAGGGGCAGACTACTTTCGTCGATAAATGTAAGTTTTATTTCGTAATTCTTTAGTGGTAAAATCTCTTGCTTTCAGAGATTGCAGGTTAAATCCTTTTCAATACGGTTAAAACTGGTATTTGCTTTTCAAGGGCTAAGTTAGTTTTACTTGACATTTATAGCTAATATTAAGTAGACTAAGTTGGGCAATATAGATGAAAGTGGAGTAGCCTGGTTATTTGCGGTTAGCCTTTTCTTTATATTTTTGTTATAATTTTAGTGAACTATAAAGATTTTTGTGGTCATTAAAAACCAGCGGTACCTAGACCGTCTTTTCAGAGGGCGCCACGGCATTGCTTTCGAATGCTACCGTGACGTTTCAACGGTCAGCCTATACGGTTCCTCCAATTCATAGGGGGGATTCCCGGGGTACTGAGACTCTCCAAATCCGTCTAAAGAATGCAGCTCTCGCTCCTTTTCCGCTGCCTCCTTCTGCGACATAAAGTTTTCGCAGAAGGAACGCAATTCCACCCGGCACGCCTTGCTACCGAGCATAACGTTATTCATGCTCGGCAATGGGAGGTCTTCGCCTAAAGCCGCAATCAGGGAAAGCCGCTGGGCCCCAACGCAGCAGACTCAGTCAGGGTGTGATACGCCATGTCCACTGGCGCACCACACTCGTGGCAGGAGGGTGACACACGCGCTATCCCCTGCTGGTACTTATCAAAGCATACCATGCCCACCTGCGTCATCTTGAAGATGAGTGTGCCACGTTTCTGAAAGATGCAGACTCGAAGTGGGACGCACCGTCTTCACTTTCGCCAGGCCCACTGTTGGTGATTCCAGAGCCTCTTTTCATCGGACGATCAGGACTTGCTGGCTTATGAACCTGATCTACATCAATAACCACTAATTTGCAATGAAAAAGAATCATGAAAAAAAAAATACCGGATCATAAATAATATATGTCGATAATGTTAAAAGTTTTATAACAATGTGTTAAAGAGAATCAGAGAAAATTCAAAGAATTATCAAAGTTTATGTGACAATAACTTTGACTATAGATGTTAATTCTCATAGTAACGCTTACGAAATAAGAAATATACACTTTCTTATATCTATTTTTTGATGATGGCAGAGTCTCGACGAATACTGTTGGAGAAATCATATATATTAGTGTATTTGAGTGAAATCTTGTATCTACATTTTTGACTTGTTAGTACTATTGCTACTCAATGTTATTTTGTTCCATTTTGAAAAATTAGAGAGTTTGATAAACTGCGGGCCCAATAAACATAACTTCTATAACATATATTTTAAATATATGAATATTTCACTCATAATTTATTTATTATGTTTATATCTGCTATGTACACCTCTACCTCTTTCTATATCTGTTTCAAGGTTGACTGCAAGAGAAGGCTGTTTTAGATAAGCCCGCCTTTGCGCATTTTTTAATCATGACTAAATTTGTTTATTGGTGTACGATAAAGAGTATTCTGTTTTGATTTTGATTTGATTTGAACCCAGTTTTAGTAGCACATTGATATAAGGATTGGTAAGTGCTTTTAACAGCACTTTGGCGTTTTACGTTCAGTGGTAGCTGTGGCACTTACTGTGAAAACACTAGAAAAATGTACATACTATGCCATTTAACCCAATAAGGGTAAATTTACGGATTTCTCATTTCATGTCAATCCTTTAAATAGAGTGCTATCTGTAATAAATATCTTATTTTTCAGGTATTCTCAATGATGGTGACCTTCCCATCCACCAGTATCTGGAAGGCTGCGACGAGCCCCCTTGTCTCCTGCCTCAGCTACAGGACGCTGTTATCAACGTCGTTTTCAGAGCACGTACGTGATTAATCTTATATTTAAAACTAGCCGCGACCTTGAACGCGTTAGAATAAAAAATATTATTGTAGCCTAAGTTACCCCTTATTATATCAGTTGTCTGCCAGTGAAAGTCCCGTAAAAATCGGTCCAGCCGTTCCAGAGCCGGAACAAACAGACAGTCGAAAATTGGTAAAAAATATTTTGGTATACGTACCGTGCATACATTTGCACAAAAAAGGGTTATTTTAATATTACAAACAGACACTTAAGATTATGAATCTATAGATGGATACATATTAAAATTGGACAATTATTTGGCGGTTTATTGATTTAATATAAATTAAATTAAATCGTTATCACCAAGCACCATTTTATCATAATATATGCGCACGCGCAAATAGATCGAGTTTAAGACGTAAGCTCTGTCTCTCGTGTTCTGAAGTACGGATGTATGCAACATGTCCCGAAATAGTAACGTATCTGAGAGCACTGCTCCGAATTAGCGAGATCACATCTGCTCTATCTCGTCTCCAAATTTGAAACCCAGCCTAACTCTAAGCATCTTGCAGCTCGCACTTTCAGAACTTTGAGGACCCACGCAACTGTCTTCGTGACCTTCCTTGGCGGCTACTCTTTTGAATATGTGTTAGGAGCTGATGCAGACACTTGCAACTTCCTGACGAACACCTACTGTCCGGTACTGAAGGACGAGGTTATACAATATACGTTGAACCTGTACATAGAGCCAATATTCTTTGTTGTAAGTATTTGATTGATTTATTTTCGAAATCACATCGTTCGATTAGATTATATATATAAAATAACAAGTCCTAACTGACTGACATATCATCGTCGAAAGTAAACTGTTAAAGTTAGGGACTTGAAATTTTAGTGGCATCGATTATATGATAATCATCATTATCATTAAGACCTCTTTTTAATGATAAATAAGAGACAATTACGATGTTTTTTAACTATATGACAAAAGTATGCCATCACCTCATTCAAATCGGAAAATGTTGGATCTGTTTAGGGGATCGTAGATCGAAGCCTAGCCTTGGTAGCGTCCTACTCTGTCAAATATATGTTCCGACCCTAGGAATTAGGGGAAGCTATAAAAGTTGTATAATAGAGAGTAAACGGTAAACGCCTAATTAAACAAAAAACGAATTAAACGCTTCCAAAGAATTTTGCTATTTCTTTTACGCACGATTGGATCGATACCATTTGAGCATATAAGTATTTTATGGGTACGCCATATATATTACCCAGTAAACAGAATAGGAGCTGAACTAACGGTAAATTGCGTGCATATTTAAAAGACTAGCGACCTACCCTGGCTTCAAATACTATGTCATCGCTATAGGAACTTCTAAAATTCTCAGTGTTTTTTTACTAAATTGTCCATGTTTTATACAAAAACCATCCTCTCGAATCAATCTATCTATTACAAAAACGCATTAAAATCCGTCGTGTGATTTTCAAGATCTGAGCATGCATAGGGTCAGAGCGATATACGACTTTGTTTTATACTACGTAAGAACGATAATCCTAAAAAATCCATATACTCATTTTTGACATACAACATATTTTCATTAAATACTTGTACTTTGTACTGACTTTAATATCATCTCAAGAACGCCTTGTAGCGTCTGTCATGTCCATGAGCGGTCACCATGGCTTATGATCTTGGCCCATTTAGACGTTCCCCTAAGTCTTTCATAAATGATTTGGGTTAATGAATTTTTGATAGCCGAGATGACGGTTAGAATGCGTGTATCATAACCGATGATTGCGGGTTCAAACACCATTGAATATTCATGTGCTTAATTTGTGTTTATAATTCATCTCGTGCTCGGCGGTGAAGGAAAACATCGTGAGGAAACCTGCATGTGTCAAATTTCATAGAAGTTCTACCACATGTGAATTCAACCAACCCGCATTGGAACAGCGTGGTGGAAAATGTTCCAAATCATCTCCTCAAAGTGAGAGGAGGCCTTAGCCCAGCAGTGGGAAATTTACAGGCTGTTGTTGTTGTAATGAGTTCTTGAGACGGTCATTAATTTGATACCAAAAAAAGTGTTCAGTTAAACCCATCTCTGTGCTGATTGGTGCTAATATTATTTTTCCAGGGCGCATCCGCGGTGATTGAGTTCCGGGTTGTGGGCGACGGCCATGAGCCTGTGTGGTGCATTCGAGTACCAATCAGAGTCGTGCCCGCTATCAACAATCCTGCAAAACAGATTGAACAAGACACAACACGCTTGACAGCATAAACTGAAGTCTGTACTTTAAATGAATATATAGGCCTTTTAAAATTCCAAAGTATCTTGATTAACATACGGCAAACAACAACAACAAAAAAGGCATATTATTGGATACAAGATTTTAATAGATGACATAAAAGCGTAGATTTAATACCTGTTGACTTCCGGACTTTAAAATAATATATGTATGTAATATATCTTAATACCTTCTTTAACTAACATGAATGTATTTTTTAAATGTTGAAAAAGAGTAACTAGTGACTTTCTTGCCGTTTTTTCTCGGTAGAATCTACTTTCCCAATCGGTGGTAGCTTCACTCAATTGTAACATGACGATTCAAAAGTGCTCGTATAAAGTTTATTTGATTTTGATTTTGTATGAATAACATTAAACGCTTAAATATGTACAAAACTGGTTACTGTATAAATCTTGACCGCGTGCAGTGGTGGCAAGAATGCTAGCAGCATTTCCCCGTTGAATGGCAAATCCGATCCTCTGGGCAAAAAACGAACCAGTCATCCTGTCACCAGTGGAGGAAAAAAATCTAAAGGAAGATTTAATAGCTGTAAGTCAATTTTGTATTAGAATTACATTATTAGATATTTACATTATTAGATATATAAATGTGTATATTTTTAATAATTACTGTGCAATAAATCGCCTGAAATATTTACATGAGAAATTTCTTCGTAAAACAAAATTTGTCAATAGTGTATACAATAAAGCATTGTGTTAAATATTTGGTTTGTGTTATTATTCCGGTTTTAGAAGCAAGCGTTGTCTAAACTATATGCACGAAAGTTATACATGGTTCATGCATAATATTCATTATAATATATACATATAAATTTTCAGAACGTGTGTAAGCAACCGAAGTTTTCGATTATTTTTTAAACGTATTTGCATAGTTGCCTGGATAGTTTAGGTTATTTAGTTTAGGTTCACTAGATGGCGTTGCGATTGGGAAATTAAAACTAAGGTTAATTTTAATAACAAAAACCTACGTCACTAACCGTCTGGCCACAGGAAATTCGCGGACGCGAATATTCGCGCGGTGCGAACGGCAAAGCGTCTTGCGAATGAGAAAAACGTATAGCAATGTATAGTACGATACAAGCATAGTAGCATCGGAAAATGCAATGGAATGAAAATAAAACCCATTACTGCCGATTTACACAACCAATAGAAATAGCTCCCTATCGCGCCATTCGACGCTATTCGTCGCTATAGATTCACCCGTCAGAGAAAGCAAGTGCATGTAAATCGACGCGTCAAATTGACGAATAAATTAGGTCACATGATATTACAAGTTATTACGTTTGTGCAAAGATCATATTCACATGAGAAATAAATATTGATAATTTGGGATAGCGTACTCAATTCGGATGTGATCGGTTTTACGAATTTTGCCGATGCTACATCTAAGTTGTGTCGTACTTTACACGCCTCGTCGTTCGCATCGCGCGAAATTTTGCGTCGGCGAATTTCCCGTGGCCAGGCGGTTAGTGACGTAGGTTTTTGTTATTAAAATTAACCTTAGTTTTAATTTCCCAATCGCAACGCCATCTAGTGAACTTAAACTATACAGGCAACTATGCAAATACGTTTAAAAAATAAGCTAAAGCTAAGATAACTAGGCCAGCGGACGAAGCTGCGGGCAATATATATATTTTAAATAATTTCTGAATGATTTCCCACATTTAACGAAGAATAAATTAATTTTACGTTTTGTAATCTTAAAAAAGAGATCATTAGTTTTAAGTCAATTAATAAAAATGATTTACAATTAAATGTTATCGCTTAGATAAACACCTGTTCGATAAGTAAACGTATATTTTGGTTGGTATGACGATAACGTATCAATCGGTAACATGTTGCGATCAATTGTGTTGTGTGCGCTCATCGCCTTTGTGAAGGGGGAGACTACTTCCGTCGATAGATGTAAGTTTATTTGTTGTCTGGTCAAATACTCCGGATTGCAGATATCGTAGCTTAAATCCTATTCAATCCGTATCACTAGTCTGGTAATTTGAGGTTATCCATATTTTTATTGCATCTCTTTATCTTCATGTTATCATAATATAGTGAATTACTATGATTTTTATGATCATGAAATAACAGATTAAACATACATTTTTATGATCTATGTCTATATAAAATAAAGAAGGTTCTAAAATTGATCCTTGCGTGACCCCAGTGTAGCCTTTTTATGTAATGTGGAACATTTTTGAATTATCTTTTGTACCATATTGTTCAATTTTATTTCACATTGAACAATATGGTACAAAAGATAATTCAAAAATTATATTATACACACAACATTATTTGTAATGCAATGTGACGGATCTATGAAATATCAAAATTGTTTTGATATTTCATAGATCGAAGATCAAAAAAGCAAGCACGTAGTAATAGTGAAGATATTTAAGGTCATTTAATATTAACCCGAGTAACCACTTACTTTGGTCATAATTCATTTGCAACTAATCTAGTTAAAAGAAAAGGGTCCTCGTAATTACCAATAACATTTACTTAGTTACCTGCATCTGGTTAACATGGACTACTTCTCATTATTAGAGTTAAGTTGTAGTTGACCCATCTAGTTTAATGCGAGTTGATACCATTCCGAGGATTTTCAGACAGGTAGGTTTCCTCACGATGTGTTCTTCACCGTAAAATATGGCAATTACCTCTAATTAATATTGACATATTGAAATAAAACTAGTTATAACGGATTTGAATCGCGTATATTAATTATTTTTGACATCCCGACGTTTCGAGCACTTTACAGCGTTCGTGGTTCGTTCGTCGTCTACCCGTGACCGTAATTAATATATGCGATTCAAATCCGTTATAACTAGCTTTACTTCAATGTGTAATAATCGCGAAAATTTAAGACAGCATTAATATGGACATAACTAATGAGGGAAGTTATTATATAGAGGACATGGATGAATTATGTGAGAATATGAGACAGATGGATGGGAGCGATCAGCTGATAGCCAAATATTAAAGAGGCATAATGGCAGACAGTGAAGGATTTTTGTCACAAACTGAATACGCGGATGGCGCGCAGGTAGTCACACAGTGACGTAGCTAGGTGAAGAAGGGCATAGAAAAAGAATCAGAATTTAACTAGTAATTTTTACCTTAAAAATTATAGATACCAAAGCTTAAGGTTTAGCTTAGAGGGCCCCCTGAATTCCGGGGCCCTGGTGCACTGCACCTCCTGGCCCTACGATAGTAGTCACATCACCAATTGTTTCCATCTCGAACAGAAGCAATC
Source organism: Vanessa cardui (assembly GCF_905220365.1). NCBI lineage: Eukaryota > Metazoa > Arthropoda > Insecta > Lepidoptera > Nymphalidae > Vanessa > Vanessa cardui. The sequence continues at coordinate 12,096,114 of NC_061132.1, read as the reverse complement.
ACTATTGATTCATTATTAAGTATTTATGAAGCTGCCAACGCTCATATAACGCCATATTTTTTATGGTATAGGTTGGCAGACGAGCATATGGGACACCTGTTGGTAAGTGGTCACCATCACCTATAGACAATGAAGCTGTAAGATATATTAACTATTCCTTACATCGTCAATGTGCAACCAAACTTGAGAACTAAGATGTTATGTCCCTTGTGCCTGTAGTTACACTGGCTCAAACGCCCTTCAAATCGGAACACAACCATACTGAGTACTGTTATTTGGCGGTAGAATAACTGATGAGTGGTTGGTACCTACCCAGACGGGCTTGCTCAAAGCCACCAAGTGAATATAATATGTCTCTTGATGATATTACAAGTTTTATGACAATGATGTTTAAATGATTAATGAGAATTAGAGAGAATTATGCGATAAGAATTTTGATTTCAGACGTTAATTCGTATAGCAAGAGATACGTTATCAGAAATGTACGCCTTCAACTGTTATTTGATGACGACAAAGATTACCTGTTAGATATACCGTTCATTGATAAATCGCTAAAGGTTTGCTTAACTCGCGGGCCAATACTCTTACATATGATAAACTTTAAACAACTTTTTTCATCAACTTCCCCGGTCTGTTACACGACTGCTTTTCATTTAAGTGTTTATTTATCGCTTAAACCTGACATTTAAAATTTGAGCAATCATTCATATGAATAATAATTGACAATTGATTAATACTGGGGAAAGAAGATATAAATAAATATTGGACAACATCACATACATTATTCTGATCCCAATGTAAGTAGCTAAAGCACTTGTGTCATGAAAAATCAATTACGACAGTACCACAAACTCAAGATAATACAAAAAATTAATGAACGTTTTCTACATCGACTTTAGCGTACCCATGAAAACCAGTTTACACACTACTAGATCACGGAAGGTCAAATATATACATTAGTATATTTGTGTCAAAATTTCTTACAACTGAATTTATGACTAGTTTTTTTATTTATTTTACTGCTACACGATACAATTTATTCCTTTTTAACAGGTGAGAAATTTAGTGTGGATGACCAATTTTTATTGCAATAAACTATTTATTTTTAAGGTGTTATCAATGAAGGTGATCTCCCCATCAACCAGCATGTGGAAGGCTGCACCGAGCCGCCTTGCCTCCTACCTCAGCTGCAGGATGTCGTTATCAACGTTGTCTTCAGAGCGCGTAAGTGATCAATCTTATATGTAAAACTAACGCACCAGTAATACTAAATATACTAAATACAGAATTTGTTTATTTACGTCATGACATTAGAAACTTCTAAAATTTTCAGTGTTTCTTTACTATATTATTCATGTATTATATATAAGAAAACCTACCTCTTGAATCACTCTATCAATAAAAAAACCGCATCAAAATCCGTTGCGTAATTTTAAAGATCTGTGCATACATACGGAGAGACATCGCTAAGCGACTTTGTTTTATATAATGAATCTATAGATGGATACATAGCATAGTTTTATCAAAATATGAACAGCGCTTTTGTGCTCTCTCTATGCAACATGTCTTTCTTACTTACCGACTGCGCTTAGCTTTCACGAAACAGTAACATCCCTGAGAGTACTGCTCTCATCAGAAAGATTACGCATGCTCTATATCGTCTCCAATTTTGAAACTCAGCCTAAGTCTCAACATCTTACAGCTCGCACTTACAGAAGTATGAGGACTCTCGCAACAGCCAGTGTGAACTTCGGTATCACGATTGATTTGGAATACGATTTGGGAGCCAATGCAGTCACTTGCAACTTCCTGACGAACACCTACTGTCCTATACTGAAGGACGAAGTGGTTCAGTATACACTGAAAATGTACATCGAACCATTGTTCTTTGTGGTAAGTATTTGATTTGTTTTGAATAGTTTTACTCGGTGCGGCTTTGTGTAAGTCCGTCGGTGTAGGTACCACCCACTCATCAGATATTCTACCGCCAAACAACAATGTTTGGTATCGTTGTGTTACAAATCTAACAACGATTAAAAAACTTAATTATATTTTTTTTTGTATGATGTAGGCAGACGAGCATATGGGCCTGATGGTAAGTGCTAACCACCGCCCATAGATGTTGTAGGAAATATGAGCTTTCCTTACATCACCAATGCGCCTCCAACCTTGGGAACTAAAATGTTATGTCCCTTGTGCCTGTGGCTCACTCGCTCTTTAAACCGGAACATAACTACACTAAGTACTGTTGTTTGACGGTGGAATCTACCTACCTACCTACCCAGAATATAGCAAATAGCAAACAATAAAGTTTATATATAAATTTAACTTTAAATTTGTTAGTTAAAATATTTTTAAATTCCGTCCCGGTAAATGAATCCTTTTAATCTGAGCTCGTGAGTTTAATACTTTCTGAAAAGTTGTCCAGATTTATTACGAGTTAGTCGACGGTGGATATTTTTTAGGATACTTTTGTTTTTTACTTTTCATCTTAATATAATCGCCTTAGCAAAGAACGCGTTTGGTCGTATGGGTTTAATGCAAGTTATTCTAGATAGGTACCACCTATTTCATATATTCTACTGATAAACAGCAATGCCTTGTATTATTGTCTTCCGGTTTGAAGGGTGTGTGAGCCAGTGTAACTACAGACACAAGGGGCGCATTGAATATCTTACAGGGCTTTCCATGAGCGGTTACTTGTGACCACCACGGCTTATCATCGTGGTCCATTTGCACGTTCGCCTATTTCATAAAATAGGGTTGATGAGTTCCTGATTCGGTCCATAAATATTTGACACACAATATAACCTGGCTAAAACTGACTCTGCGCTGATTGGTGCTAAAATTATCTTTCCAGGGCACATCCGCGATAGTTGAGTTCCGGGTTGTGGGCGAAGCCAATGAGCCAGTCTGGTGCATACGAATACCAATCAGGATCGTGCCCGCTGTCACCAATCCCGCAAAACAGATTGAGCAGAACACAACACGTTTGGCACCTTAAACTGACGTCTATACTCGAAACAAACAATTCCAAATGTAAAAGATCATGCAATAGTTGTAAGGCATTTTTATATTAGATTTATTTACATTTTTCGATGTATAAAATACTAATTTTAACTAATTACTGTGTTATAAATCGCCTGACTATATAAGAGTAGCACTCTTGAACTTGGGAAAAATATCAATGTTAATTCTCCGATCAAAAGTGGATACAATAAAGCAATGTATTACATATTTGGATTGTGTGTTATTATTCCAACATTGAAGTGTTTTAAATGCAAGAAAACAATTTAGCATCGGGGACGAATACTTGGATCAATTACAATATTTTCCACCGAGTCTTCGTATTCCCAGGTAAGAGGCAGAATTTCGTTGAAATTAGAAACTAAAAGTTCACTCTTCCATCACCAACAAACAAACAACAATAACAACAGCTTATAAATTTCTCACTGCTGGGCCAAGGCCTCTTTTCTCGTACAGGGGAAGGTTTAGAACATATTCCACTATGCTGTTCCAATACGGATTGGTGGAATAAACATGTGGCACAATTCCTATGACATTAGACATATGCAGGTTTCCTTATATTTTCCTTCACCAAGCATTATAAAGAATTATAAACACAAATTAAGCATATGAACAATCAGTGGTTATAATCCACAATCATCGGTTAAGATGCACGCATTCTAACCTGGTGGTGGTTCTCGGCTATCAAGAAGTCATTAACTCAAATCATTTATGAAATACTTAGGGGAACGTCCAAATGAACCAAGATCTTGGACATGACAAGATTTTATAATCTTACTTATCATATCGTCTTGCGTCATAATGATTGGATGATGAGAGTGTTTGTCGCTTCTAATTTATCTGTTTTGTTATAATTTTCTTTGCCTACCCTGTTTTTGTTCTCTTTCTTGATTTTTTTTTATTGATATTTCTTTATATAAATAAAATACGGTGACTGTGGTACACGGTAGAGTTTATAAAACTTATGCTGTACTATAATAATTTGTTGCTATTTTGTATCACGCTAAAAGAATAAATAAATAAAATAAATATATCAATTTGGGACAGACGCTACAAGACGTATCCACAATCATCGGTTAAGATGTACGCGTGTATAAAAATAAATTTTTCATACAGGCTTTTTATTACAATTTTCTGATAAATATTCTGACGTATCCATTACGTTCCTGTACCATCCCTGGATGTGGAACTACAAAGAATCGCTACATTGACCCTGTATCAATTTCTCGCAAAGCTTGCTTTCAAATACCCTTAACGATACACTTTGACGTGTATTCTACGTTTTATACAACAATGCATTGTCAGGGGAGACATCCGTTTTTGTTAGCCGTCTCTCACACCGTAATATCACAATATAGAGGCTGTAATATCACGTTGTTTTTTTATATGAAAACTATTCAATTACAAGCCATTGACTTTTTTTAAACTACTACCAAATAGACTTATGTAAAACAAATAATCCAATTTTTATTTGAGTATTTTAAGAGATTTAAGAAGTCATACATTACATTTAGACTTTTTTGCAATATAGATCTATTCAACCGTTCTGATGTAACAAACATCCATCCATCCCTACTTATAATAGCAAACTGCTCAAAGCGCTGAGTTCAAACCCTTAGTCGGATCTAAAAGAGGTAATTGGGGTTTACAGAAAACTTATTGAAAAACTCTTAGTAACACACTGCAACTGTAATATTCATTGTACTATGTATAAATTTTCCGAACGTGTGATTTCAAATGTGTATTTCTGTGAGTCTGGATAGTGTAGGTATCATTCACAAGATGGCTCTAAAGTTCATCAAATAGAAATAATAATCTTAGTTTACCAACGAGCCAACTTTATCATCTTGGTGTGAGTGACAGCTACACTCAACGTCATATTACTAAACTAGTGTGCGTGTAATTTGTTTATGAAGGCTATACATATTAACAATCAAATGAAACATTTAATGTGAGCGACGGTGTGATAGGGTGCCGTGTTTGCTCTGCATTTTTGTGTAAGATATTTTCCCTGTCGTCGAACTTTCATGTCTGTATGATACGATAATTTGACAAAGATTATTCAAATACAATTTGTATGTGTTTATTGCAAACATTTTATATATTTGGTTGAACATTTTTTTTAAAATACTCTGATAGTTTTAGTGATAGATAATTTATTATCTTTTTAAAAAATTGTGAGAAATAAATATTGGACAACATCACATACATTATTCTGATCCCAATGTAAGTAGCTAAAGCACTTGTGTTATGGAAAATCAGAAGTATCGACGGTAGTTTACACTACTACTACATTACTGTACTTTCGTAAAAAAACTTCTTGTCACAAAACCAAAATCAAAAAGAGTTATATGGAAACACAGATACACAAGTTCACTTTTTATTATTTCGCAGACGATACAAAACGCATCTTACCATAACACAGCCACATTTCTCAATTGTCTTGAACATTCGTTTTAAATATTCAAAGCGATTTTGATTCGTACTGAAAGAAAACTACGTCTTTGTTTAAACTTAGACTCTCTTGAATATCCTTTAGCAATACAAAAGTGCTTTTGAAGTTTATCCTGTTTTAAGCGCAGTCGTTTAAAATGCCAAGAAATCTATACCTAGAAACATCTGATGGTAATTCAAGTCGCAAAATTATAAACAATATCTTACTTTTTAAAGAGTGAAGCTCATTGATTCAATTTTGATACTTGCAAAGCATAACATTCATAAATTATGGTCAAGATTGTTTTATATAACTAACAAACTAACCGGACTTCGCACGGGTGAAATGCTGGTACTAAATATATTATAGAATTTTTCATGTTTCTTTACTATATTATCTTTGTATTATATACAAAAACCTTCCTCTCAAATCACTCTATATTTAAAAAAAACCGCATCAAAATGCGTTGCGTAATTTAAAAAATCTTAGCATACATAGACAGGACAGACAGTGGTAAGCGACTTTGTTTTACACTATGCAATGATAGGATTCGATTGTTTAGCCTATTCAAAAAATGAAATCTCAGGCCAAAAAAATATTCCTTGTTTATCAAAACATAATATAAACAAAGCAATATAACAAAACTATATAACAAAGCAATAACATAATATAATACACAATACAAGACCATATTAAAGATAAAAAGTGTTTATTGATTTCCAAACAAGATATAAAAATTGTATTGTACTTTACGGACCTACTATGTAATTCAATTTGTGAATGATTACTGAGTTTCTTGCTTGTTCTTCTCGGTAGAATCTACTTTCCGAACCGGTGGTAACATTACATAATATAGTTGTTAAGTGACGATTCAAAAGTGTTCGTAAAAGCCTATTTGAATGAAGTAGATTTTGATTTATGAGAATAATTTTATAATTACTTCATTACATTGTCCTCCACTTTACCTCTCTGCCTCTTTCTCTCGTAAAACCGAATAGCTTGCTAAATGGACGATAAGTTGATTCAAAATAATTAGTTGCAGTTTCAAATAAAAACTGCGTAACATCATAATTTTCTTTATTGTATTCTATACTTAAATGTTTTACAATTTTTATAACATATTTTTACTACTGGTAACCCCAAGTAAAGAATCATTTCAAAAACAAAGTCATTTAAATTAACGAGATCACATTAAATAATAATTATTATGTAGATTTAAAGTAATTCAACATCTTTATTAATATTGGCACATATTATTTTGCTTGGTAGGCGGGAAATATCATTGTACACCATTATAAGGCCCATGGGTGAGTTTGCGTCGAAATTTGCGTCATTACGAGAGGTTCTGTATTGGCCTCTCATATTGGCTATGTACGATTTCGTTGTTTGGACTTCTGCATCTGACGTTTTTGGTAACGAAACGTCATTCAGCTGAAAACATTCGTAGAAATATTAAAGCGAGCGAAAATACAAAACAATCTTCTGTTTATTTTCGTATAAAAAGCCACGTTCAAATATAACATTATATAGACTTAAATTTGCCCTTACAATATACATACTTCAGCCTTCAGTTTTAACACACATTACAATTTTTGAGTTATCAACGAATCAAGAAATGCAACTTCAAAAATGTATTTAAAAAAAGTATCAAATTTTTTTTTCTTATGTTTTATAAAAATGATTAAACACTGGATAATTTTCAATATTTAAACAATAATTATCGGTCCAAATATAAAAATGCGAGATGCAAAATTATTTCAATATTTTTACATTTTTTTTCCTCAAAAATACTATAAAATCTATAAAAATCATTATGAAACTTGGCCTGCAGATTATTTCAAAAACTATAGAAATATACGTCGAATTACCAAAAAGCCTATATATTTCGATATATATTTAGTTAAATTGAAGCGTAATATATACTTGATGATAGTTCTTAGGTATTCAGATATCGGTATGACCAATTATATTCTAATAAACTGATATGTTATATCCATACTAAACAACAGAAAAAAGTGTGCCGCGCCGGAGACCGTTTATTTTACATTTCGTTACAAGTAAAAAGGATAGCTTGATAAAAACAATAAGAAAAAGGGATAACTAGATGTTTTAATTACGCAAAACGTATTACTACATAATAATCATGTATTATAACATGTTACTACGTAAAACGACTAAAGGCAAACGTCCCAATTAGGACGTTTTCTAGTCTTCACTTTTTGCGCTTTAATAACAAATCTGTTTACTGAAACATCATTGGGTATGACGGTATTTGTGTAATCTAAGGTTTACTTACGTCAGAATTCGTAGAATTTGTTTCAAAGCTTTTAACCTGCCGTATCGAACCCTCAAACACCCGTCGACCCTCCGCTAGCGATCTCTGTGAATTATTTTTAGATATTCCGTGACGTTTTCTATTTCTGCGACGTTTGTTATTGTTTGAAGGATCTGAAATGTTTTATTATTTACTAGCTAGCACTAACTCTGCCCCGTGACCTTGTAAGCGTTTGAATTTAACAAAAAATAAATGTTATTGTATTCTAAGTTACCCCCTATTATATCAGTTATTTGCCTGTGAAAGTCCCGTCAAAATCAGTCCAGCCGTTCCCGAGATTAGCCGGAACAAACAGACAGACAGACAGACGGACAGACCGCCAAAAATTGATTATCAAGAAACTTGCCTTCAGATCGTTGATAACGAAATTATACAGTTATTATGTTAACATATTTCAATTAGTGATTACATAACATATATTTTGAATATGTATTGCTTTGTATGTATAGACGAACGGACAAAAAAAGTCGGGTTTTCAACTTAACACATTTTCAATAATACCTCGGAGTCTGGTCATTAGAAGTCTACTATGTACCCTGGGAATCTCCCCAAGAAGTTGGAGGCCCGCATAGGCAGGCCGACTGTCAAGTCATCACGGTAGCATGTGAATCCCATGGCCTCAACCGAAAATACAGAGATGGTACTGCTGGTTTTTTAGTGGGAATTCATCAGTGGCGTCCAGCGCAACAGCGAGCATACCCACTGCCTGTAGGGGAAACGCATAACGCGCTTTTCCGGAGAAATACAAAAACAAAAAAGAGTGAGTTACCACGGCGTAATACACACATTCCAGCGCCGACTCCCACACATTCCGCTGACACCGCATTTAAGAAGACAATGGGCTACATATTTTACAAATTTACTTAATAACATATTATTATAATTAATTTAGTCTTAATCCAGTTTCCAATCCATAAAGTTATGTTTTTGTATAATTAATTGTAATAAATCTTTTTAAAAAGACTTTCTCCGGTCGTCGTATCATAACTAGTGTTATGTTTTTTTTTGTTATTTAAAATGTATAATCTAACTACCGCATAGGATTTTGTTTTACTCAGTAATTTGTGAATATGCCGATGGTGTTTCGAAAATATACAAATGGAACAAAATTAATAATTTTCTCCTTACGAAGTCGAACGAACTAGTATAACTAGAGATAATTACTTCTGGACAGTTCTCCCTCTGGCGAAGATGAGTGATTATCATCTGTGACGGATGAGTTTAGCGAGCGACGACACAGCATCCTTTTGTCCAGTTGAATACAATCTGAAACGTAGTAAGCATTATTAAATCATTTGAGAATGAATCAATCAAAATACACTTAATCACTACATAGTATACACAAAGTCGCTTTCTCTGCTTCTATATCCCTGTGTATGCTTAATTCTTTAATACTACGTAATAGAATTTGATAGATAGGGTCATACGAGAGGAAGGTTTTTGTATATAATACACGGACAAAATAGTAAAGAAACAATGATTATTTTAGAAGTTTCTAATTATATTTTTCTAGTTATTATTTCTAGTTTATTGCCCAGAGGATCGGAATTGCGATTCAACGGGGAAATGCTGCTAGCATTCTTGCCACCATTCCACGCGGTCAAGATTTGTACTGTAACTAGTTTTAGTTCATATTTGTATATATTTAAGCATTTAATGTTATTAATTCTTATGTTAATAAATTCTGTATTACATTTAGTATCAGCTTTGCACCCAAGCGAAGATGGGACAGGTCACTAGTACTTTATATAGTCGATTTTCTATTGTGTTTTTTCTTTGAGATAGTTTAACTTCGTATTATTCTGTAAATCACTTCGTATTTCACTTGTATAATTTGTCTAAGTCAAATAGTATAGTATAGCCACAGCCTATAAATTTACCACTGCTAAGGCCATTTGAGGAGAAGGTTTAAAGCATATTCCACCACGCTACTCCAATGCGGGTTGGTGGATTCAAATGTGGCAGAATTTCGTTGAAATTAGACACATGCAGGTTTCCTCACGATATTTTTCTTCACCGCATAACTCGAGATGAATATTGAACACAAATCTAGCATATGAAAAGTCATCGGTGCTAGGTTTGAACACGCAATCATCGGTTAAGATGTACGCGCTTTAACTACTGGGCTATTTCGGCTTTATAGTGTCAAAGTAACTAATAGTCATACGATAATTTTATGCGTGTATCCTGTTATCTTATAACAGATATCGCTTATCACAGCATATCCTGTAATCTTAGATTATAAATCATAAGGCATAGGCAAGATAGAGCGAGCGTTACATTATAATAAATCAATCGTTCACATTATAACTCTATGGTGTGAAACATGCTGTTTTACTTGATGGTAGGGCGTTATGCAAGCCCGCCTGGGTATGGACCACCCACTCATCAGATATTCTACCCAACAACAACAACAACAACGACAGCCTGTAAATTCCCACTGCTGTTTTCCTTCACCGCTGAGCACGAGATGAATTATAAAGACAAATTAAGCACATGAATCAGCGGTGCTTGCCTGGGTTTGAACACGAAATCATCGGATAAAATATAACCATTGGGCCATCTCGACTCGATATTCTACCGCTAAACAACAATCATATCGGTATTGTTGTGTTCCGGCTTGAAGGGTGAGTGAACCAGTGTAACTGGCACAAGGGACATAGCATCTTAGTTCCCAAGGTTGGTGGCGCATTGAAGATGTAAGGAATAGTTAATATTTTTTACAGCGTCATTGTCTATGGGCGATGGTGACCACTTACCATCAGATGGCCCATATGCTCGTCTGCAAACCAATTCCATTTTCATTTTGTATTCGATTTCCTCGCTTGAATATAATGTTCTCATCGCTCCATCTCCTTTATATTTTACCATCTAAGCCAACGAATGCTATAATAATTATGAAAGCCGCTTATCACTGATGTTTCACACGAATTCTCAAGTTGGAACTATTCCAGAATCAACTGCGGGGTTCGTTGTTTTTACACAATAGGCATATTGAAGTTATACTATTGTACAGTCGGGGTAAGAAAAGGTTCGTCACCTTAAGATCTATTTTCGTTTGCTCAGTGTGAGCGATAGTCTGCTTTACCGATCGAGAATGACATATTGCGTCGCAATTTTTCAGTGTTTAGATTCAAAAGGTATTAATTACAACAGGATCCCAGAAAACGTTGAACAATATTCAATTTTATGAGATTGCAATGAAGCAAAGTTTATAAATTACAAATTACAGTCAGAGTAAGAAAACCTTTGTCGGTTTTCAAATTCATTCATTTAAAGTAGTAAAGTAAAATAACAGCCCGTAAATTACCCACTGCTGGTATAAGGCCTCCTCTTCCGTTAAGAAGAGGGTTTGAAGCAGGGTTGCCAATGTGTGGGGAATTCCCCAAATTGCGGGAAATCGTAAGTCGATCGGGGATTAGTGTGGGGATTGTTACATGTGGGGAAAATGAGGGGAATTTACACTTATGCGTTTTATACCAAAACGATCAGTAATTGATTGTCTATTTTTTCTTCCGTCTTTTAATTAGTACAAAATGGAATTGTAGTCGATATTAGTTAGCATAGTAACAAAAAAAACACACAACATACAGACATTAACCAAGACTAGTCTGATTCAATGAAAAAAAAAAAGTAACGATGACCAGTCTGAGGCAACGAAAAAAAAAAAAGGTCGTCAGTAACCATGGACTAGTCTAATGTAACGAAAGTTACCTCGAAAATTGGATTTTATTGTTAGGAAATGAAAAACAAACATACAAAAACATGTTTTTTTCCTTTATTTCTGTGTGGGGAATTTGTGGGGATTTGAGACATTTCTTTCCCACAAATTGAGGAATTTAGCTAATATTTTTGGGGAATTAGGTGAATAGACATCGGCAACCCTGGTTTGAAGCATATTCCGCCACGCTGTTCCAATGCGGGTTGGTAGAATGCACATGTTGTAGAATTTAGATGAAATAAGACATATGCAGGTTTTCTCACGATGTTTTCCTTCACCGCCAAACACGAGATGAATTATAAACACAAATTAAGCACATATATATAGTGGTACTTGCCTGGGTTTGAACCCGCAATCATCGTTTAAGATGCACGCGTTCTAACCACTGGGCCATCTCAGCTCAAATGGTATATAAATATAGTTTATATATATACCTGTGTATAGCTTGTCGAGTTCTTCCCTATATAAGCGAGCTGCGCCGTTAAGTAACAGTGTTGATGTCCGCAGGGACAGCCGTCCTCGTTGCGTGCCATCGTGATTAACCCATTTCTCTAAAGCAGAACTGAAAATTATATTTAAATATAAAGATATTTTTTAAAAATAGTTTCTGCTCATGTTCTATTTTGTCGTGTTTAAAATATTTGAAAGCTATTTTAAGCATTAATTGTTATAAAACAAAGTCGCTTCCCGACGTCTGTTACTATGTATGCTTAGATCTTTAAAATTACGCAACGGATTTTGATGCGGTTTTTGTTAATAGATAGAGTGATTCAAGAGGAAGGTTTTTGTATATAATACATGGACAATATAGTAAAGAAACACTGATAATTTTAGATGTTTCTAATGTGATGTCGTAAATAAACAAATTCAGTATATAGTATATAAATATATATATATATATATATATAGTATATTTGGTACCAGTATTGCACCCGTGCGAAGCCGGGAGTACACCGGTTTTCATGGGTATGCCACTCCGAGGTCCCGGGCTCGATTCACGACCGTGTCGATGTATATAAAGCTCATTAGTTTTGTACGTTGTCTTGGGTCTGTGTGTTTGTGATACCGTCGTTACTTCTGATTTTCCACAACACAAGTGTTTTAGCTACTTACATTGGGATCAGAGTAATGTATGTGATGTTGTCCAATATTTATTTATATTTATTAGACACATCGGTAAAATAATTTCAGGACAAGAACGACCTTCAGTAATGAAGAAGAAGCAGTGTTTGGGAGTGGTGACTTATTATCAGGTGGCTTGCAGTCCCATACACTAAGTTGAGAGTGAGCCAGTGTAACTACAGACACAAGGGACATAACATCTTAGTTCCCAAGGTTGGTGGCACATTGACGATGTAAGGAATAGTTGATGTTTCTTACAGCGTCATTGTCTATGGGTGATGGTGACCACTTACCATCAGGTGGTCCATAAGCTCATCCGCAAACCTATACGATAAAAAAAATAAGGTTGCTATACGTCTGAAAGTATGACCTTACCATATTTTCGGTAATGCTGGGCTATCACTGACAATTCTCTGTTGATTCGCATAACACCAAACGATTCCAAATGTACTATTCATCAAACTGGGATTGTAAAACATTTCTAGATAAAAACACTAAATCGATGACGTAAATGTAATGACGGATATCTTTTAAGTACCCGCTTTTAATTTATTTAATTTTAATTTTAATGCTGCATTGGATACCGGTGTTTTTGTTTAGCTTCTAATAATAACATAGTTATATATATATATATATATATATATATATATATATATATATATATATATATATATCTTTTTTTCTATGATTATACCTATTAAATAATCTTCGAACACAGTCACATTAATGTCTTGTAAATTTTTCTTTAAACATTTCTAAATAACCCAACATACATAATCGAATGTATTCGAAACAATCGGATAATCGGTAATAAAATATCGAATCCGTATCGAAAACCGGTAAAATATTATTCATAAATCGATATCCCAGATCCGAAATGACGTATCAACAACATCCTTGCACCAAACCCTTAGTGGACTGTTAGTTTACAAAAAGAAATAGTCAGTTAAAGAATATAGACGTTCGATATTTAAATTACATCAAAACAAATTCATTTTTAAATTATTATTTTTTTATAAATATGAGACAACATGATATACATTACTCTGATTCTAATGTAAATAGCTAAAGCACTTGTGTTATAGAAAATCAGATGTAACCGCGGTACTACAAACACCCAGACCCAAGACAACATAGAAATCTACATTGACTCGTCCGGGAATCGAACCCGGGACCTCGTAGTGGCGTACCCATGAAAAACGGTGTACACACCACTCGACCACGGAGGTCGTCAATCATAAATATTATTTAAGAGTGTATGAGTGAATAATTTTAATTTTATTACTAAAAGGTTTTAGTGTTAATGTGATAATAAAAAACATACTAAAATAAGCCATCTTTAACGAAATAAATTAAGACAGATGGTACACATGTCAAAGTTTATTATTTTTTTAAACGTTGAATATAAAGCGATGTGTAGATTAGTGTAATCCGCGTCATTAGGCGAAGTGTACATTTTCATCCGGAGCAATGGATGGAATTCACACCGTTTTGTCAGTTTGACAAAACGGTGTGAATTAACATTAAAAAAAGTAAAGGTAAAAATATGTTTTGTATATTTTATACCTTTTTCGTACTATTAGAAAGTTAAGAAATTTGAAATAAGAACATCAAGATCAATTTATAATCCGAACTTATTAGCAATTACAATAACAGCCTGTTCATTTCTTACTGCATTGCTAAGGCCTCCTCTCCTTTGAGAATGTTCGGAACATATTCCACCACGCTGTTTCAATGCGGGTTGGTAGAATACACATGTGGCTGAATTTCTATGAAATTAGACACAAGTTTAGAGCCGAGATGGCCCAGTGGCTAGAACACGTGCGTCTTAACCAATGATTTCGGGTTCAAACCCAGGCAAGCACCACTATATATATGTGCTTAATTTGTGTTTATAATTCATCTCGTGCTCGGCGGTGAAGGAAAACATCGTGAGGAAACCTGCATGTGTCTAATTTCATCGAAATTCTGCCACATGTGCATTCCACCAACCCGCATTGGAACAGCGTGGTGGAATATGTTCCAAACCCTCTCCTTAATGGGAGAGGAGTCCATTAGCCCAGCAGTGGGAAATTTACAGGCTGTTACTAATTTCCTGGCGATGTTTTCCTTCACTGCCAAGCTCGTGAATTATAAACACAAATTAAGGACAAGAAAATCTATTGGTGCTTGCCTGGGTTCGAACAGCATTCATCGGTTAAGATGTAATGTAAAAATATAAAATGTATTTGCGTAAAAGACTGGCGGTGAGCGTGCTAATTAATCTGTCTTTGTCCCTCGTCCAAACGTCACGCGATACATTTCTGGCACTGTGTGGGATGTTTTAATACGTCACGTTAATTATATCTTACCTATTTCACGCATATTTATTTTCATTATTAAGGAAATATGAGAGCTTATTAGGTAATACCCTGAAAATAATTATATTATTCCTTTATTAAGTGACAGAAGATTATGTTGCTAATAAAATATAGAAAAAAATGAAGAATAAACGACCCATTTTGTATGTTGTCTTGGGTCTGAATGTTTGTGGTACCGTCGTTACTTCTATTTTTCTATAACACAAGTACAGTAGCCACTTACGTTGGGATCAGAGTAATGTGTCTGATGCTGTCGAATTTTTCATGTGTTATTGTTTCTCCACAGGAAAGCACAATGCTATTTGAGTCGTTGTCACATCATCTTATATTAATAGTGTCATCATCTTATAGTTCTAGTGTTTATGGGACGATAGCTGCACATAGTGAAGTAAAGTAACAGCCTGTAAATCTCCCACCGCTGGGATAAGGCCTCGTCTTCCATTAAGGAGAGGGTTTGGAACATATTCCACCACGCTGTTCCAATGCGGGTTGGTGGAATGCTATGCGGCAGAATTTCGATGAAATTAGTCACATGTAGGTTTCCTCACGATGTTTTCCTTCACCGTCGAGCACCAGATGAATTATAAACATAAATTAAGCACATGTATATTCAGTGGTGTTTGAACCCGCAATCATCGGTCAAGATGCACGCGTTCTAACCACAGGGCCATCTCAGCTCTCTCCACAGGAAAGCACGGTGGTATCCGAGTGTTGTCACATCATCTTATATTAATAATGTACGATTTTTGATATAATGTTTATGGGACGATAGCTGCACTAAGACAATCGGCTCTAGTCTCATTTTGAAGAGTTCCCGCTGTAGATATGCAGAAAAATAAAGTCGATTCTTGAACGCAATTAATTAATTTGTTGCTATATAACAAAGATTTAATATTAGTAAGTGACAAGTTACTGGCCGGTTAGTTGGCATGACAAATGAAAACGTAAACATTCTAAATGAACTAATGTATAGTGCAGTTAATATTAAAAGAAAACATTTAAAAGATGTTTCATTAATTTGGCACCAAATGTTGGCCAGTGACTTACAGTTTTCAAAAAAATGAAATCAAAATGAAATCTGTCATAATTTTTGAAATTTAACACGAAGATTCATAGGAGACCCTATAGTATTATCTTAATGTGTTTACATTTTATTGCCGGTCAGCATCACAGACTGAAATTATTGGATTGAAAAAATTGACGTTGAAAAGTTTGCGTTTTAAATCTTTGATTACTTCTTCGTTGATTTTTAATTTGTCTTTGTGATTAAAAGCGATACTTTGGAATTCATATTTGTCGTTAAAGACTTTCCCAGGAGTTCTAACAGTCAGTTGCCTTCTCGGGGACTTTTTCGGGAATATAAAATCGTCCCAAGATCGGCCTTGTTGGTTTAGCCTATATATAAATCTCTAAGATTTTGTTTTCTTAGGTCCACCTGAGCCAACACACTCAACTTGAATAACAATTTAGGTCAGGATTTCATAGGTTTGAAAACTCAGATCGAGCATTTTCTTGTCAGGATTTTTTAAATATATTCATATAATTGTAATTGAAATAATAATATTTAGTATGATATTCGGTTATCGACACCGTATTGTGCGACTCCCGTCACTTCTTCTCGTGGCGTGGTGCGGCGACTGGTACTGCCTGGCACGAGAAAAACAAAAGACGGTTGATTTTGAACGGGGAGTAGAAAAAAAAACGAGATTCGGAGATGGGCGGTAAAAGGATAATTAATATACAATTAGCGGATAATTAATAAATGTATCGATTGGTAAATTATTATAGTGACATAAATTAATGTTATGTGAGTAGTTTTATTACATTCTGTATCCAAAGTTCCTCGCCCTATTAATGTTGAATGTTTGTTAATGTGTGTATTAAGTCCACTTTGTAAATTTTTATGTAAATATAATATATTGAGCGTAATAAAATTAAGTTGTAAATATTTTTGTGATCGTTCTTATTTGTTGTCTTAATAATAATGCTATATATTTATCTAATTATTTATATGTTATTGTATTGTTTTAGGTTATGGGTTAACATAGAGTCTACTACTACTGTGCCCTTAAAATTAATTTAACCCTGCAATCTCGACTGCACCGTTCAATCTCCATCGTGTCTTCTTCATCGCACGTGACATTGGCGAAATAATCTGTGCCCGCTTGGCACAAACAAAAGCCATTAAAAAAATACATTCTTTCTAATCTTATCGTCAGCAAAAGTGCAAAAAATTTTACCAGAACTTCTCATTGTTAATGCAAGTCAAATATCTGTCGTTAAAACGAAAAGGTAGTAACTTAACCATTTCGAAAGACGAATTGAGTTTCTGCCAAACTATCTCGAGATTTAGCAAACCAAGTTTTTCTTATATGTTTTACTTACAGCTCTATAGTCATATTGGTCATGCTTTTTAACCGACTTCAAAAAAAGGAGGAGGTTCTCAATTCGTCGGGGCCTTTTTTTTTTTTTTTTTTATTTTTTATGTATGTTACCGAATTACTCGAAGATGGCTAGGCCGATTTTGACAATTCTTTTTTTGTTTGAAAGGGCATGTTTTACAGGTGGTCCCATTGTCAGGAAATGAGGATCTGATGATGGGATCCTGGAGAAATCGAGGGAACTCCTCAAATTTTATAGGCACACTTATAGTGATTTCGGTTTCATTCAAAGTGCCTTGGTCATATGCTCACGAAAAGTGACATTTGATGAAGTGGAACTGATGATGAAGACCACAACTGGTAATCAGAACCTATTAGTAAGTAACTATTTTACGGGTTTAGTTCTATTTCTTTAAGATAGTCGTCAAGCAATTGATGTTAGTTAACATGCCTATGATAAAGTCTAGCTGATGGTGGACTACCACGAGAACTCCTCAATGATTAACGGCATTGCATCGGGAAAAATGGTATTTTCTAATTGGCGATGAGACAGTTAACATTAGGCTATTGTAACTTAGGTTACGCTTAATTTGAGTTGCAATCCACATCGTATTGAAACGACGTTGAGTTATGTTTAGAGTCGAAAGGCGAAATGTACTGAGTATAATAAAGTGAATGACAAATACTACCAATTGTAATTATAAATAACAAAACAACACTGAAAAGCAGTAAATAAATTTTTATAAATAAAAAAAAACCGCCTTCAAAAATGAACTAAAAAGAAAAAAATAATCTGTTACATCCATATCCAATTTACGATTTTTTAATCACCTTTTGAAGGCGGTGCCAACAAAGTAAATAAATTCCTATATTGAAATCATTTAATTTGTATCGATAGTACCTAAGGTTTGTCTAATGGTGTAATCTATACAACAAAAAAAAGATTTAGTTTTTTTATGTATGTATTCTGTACCTATATTAGCAATGTTGGCACCGACTTTGAGAGGTGATTAAAAAATCGTAAATTGGATATGGATGTAACAGATTATTTTTTCTTTTTAGTTCATTTTTGAAGGCGGTTTTTTTTTATTTATAAAAATTTATGGAGTATCTTATCTGTATTCATGTAATTTTTTCCCTTGTTTTTATTATCAGACAGGATCACAAGGGCTGAGATAGTTCTGTGGTTTAAGTGCATCTAAATCGATGATTGCGTTCAAACTCAGGTTATGTTGAATTCTCATTAAATTGTGTTTATAATCACATCATCATGACATCGTGAGGAAACCTGCATATATCTAATTTCAATGATATCCTGCCACATTTGTAGCCACCAATTGCCTAAGTTGCCTCTTGCAACACCCACAGGACCGAAGGGCATGAATTGAAAAAAAACCGCCAATAAATCACTAAAATGTGCAGAGATATTGTATATTTCGTATACTCACTATATTTGTAGCTAATTGGAGCAGCGTGCTGGAATAGGCTGCCAATTTTCTCATCAAAAAGGTTGAGGAGACCTTAACCCATCTGTGGGACTTTATCGAAATTTAAGTTTTAGATATTAAATTCTTCAAATAATTCTAATATATTTGAACTAAATACAGCATAATTTAACAGAGTGTATTTGTTAGAGCATTAGAATAATCAGAACGTTGGATCTCTTCCAGGCTTCATAATTTTTATTCCACTATTTCATTTCAAAGATTCTGGAATAATTCTAGATAAAATGCTATTTAACGTCTCCAGAAATTCAGCTTTAATTGAAATCTTAAGACAGGTTATTAGTAAGGTATGCTATTTTGACAAAATGAAATTTCAGAAAGGGAAAGAAATATTAGAAAATATTAATAAACAGTTTTGATTTGAAGTCGCTTCCATGATGATTTATTAATTTTAGTTAATGTATAAAGCGTGGTTTGAGGGGGACTCATTGGGGGTCTGAGACGGAGGTTCATTACCCTACCCTAAATCGTGTGCATCAAATTGAGAACCTTTAATTTTAAACATTTAAATAAATAAATAAGGAATTTATATTTTTTTTCTAAATCATATTCCGTCTATTTATTAAGGCCCCCAATTAATTAGTTCAGAGCAAGTAGGATTATTTTTTATGTATAGGTTTGCGGACGAGCATATGGGCCACCTGATGGTAAATGGTCACCATCACCCATAGACAATGATAATGTAAGAAATATTAACTATTCCTTACATCGTTAATGTGGAACCTTGGGAACTAAGATGTTATGTCCCTTGTACCTCTAGTTACATTGGCTCATTCACCCTTCAAACCGGAACACAACAATACTGAGCACTGTTGTTTGGCGGTAGAATAACTGATGAGTGGGTGATACCTACCCAGACGGGCTTGCACGTTAGCATTATAATTAACTATTATTTTACATTGTACACATTTAAAATAAAACACAATATGATAAATTGGAAGTAATAATAATAGCAGTTTTAAAATAATACCTAATATTTTTTTATAATACCTTGATTTGTATTAAGCGTAGTAAAGTAAGAGAAAAAATCTAATATAAATAATTGGGTATATTAATATAATTCTGTCGGTGTTAGCAGCGGTACATTTATGGTCGCCGTGGGGGGTTTGATGCCACATGCTGTAAATTTTATAGAGACATAAAAATAAAACCGTAAAATCCTGCATTGATGTCTGTCTGTCATAATCTATATATAGTACAGTCATATTTATTGGTATATGTGACTTTCACGTTGGTCTCGTGGCTAAGTGTAGAGGTCCTGGGTCCAATGATTAAAAAGAAGATTCCCCACCCAGTCACGCTGTCTTTTTTTGGATGGTAAGTGGTCACCATCACCCATAGACAATGAAGCTGTAAGTGTAAGTAATATTAACTATTCCTTGCATCGACAATGTGGCACCAACCTTTGGAACTAAGATGTTATGTCTCCTGTACCTGTAGTTACACTTGCTCACTCACCCTTCAAACCGGAACACAACAATATTGAGTACTGTTATTTGGCGGTAGAAAAACTGATGAGTGGGTGGTACCTACCCAGACGGGCTTGCACAAAGCCCTACCACCAAGTGAAGCTATCAGGTTTAATCATTTTCAGTAACAACTTGGAGAGTGGATGATATAAGTGTACACTCATGTGTGGCCCGGGAAGCAAATATAACGCGTTCCTGTGCCTGATATATAGTCCAATAGGAGAGCGAGATGGGTCCACCTGTTTGCGCATGCGCAAGCATATAATTTGTCCTGTGTTAGCTGATCTCCCTGTTGGATATCGGTCAGGACAACGTCGATTTATCGTTGCTGTTGCGTACTAGTGGCCTTAACAGCTGCAGATCTTGCTGTAATGCGTTTGTATCTACTTGAAGCAGTGAAAGTTTTTCGGTTATATATTTTAAGTGTTCTTAACAATAGCTTAAACAACAACTCGGTGGGTTTTTGGAGATAAGGGTGTTACACACTCTGTATTTGCATATGGAAATTCGATCAAAACTTAAGCCCATTACACAATAAAAAATAATATATAAGGAATACAACGAAGTGTCGTAAAACTAATAGCAGCACGTAACTAGTAGCAGGTATTCAACCGCTGTGTTTGGTTAAATATTGTAGTCTATCGCCTATTGTGTTTTGGTTGCTGTGCTATTCCTTATTCCTTGTCCCTTATTCCTTATTTTTTTCATTGTGTAATGGGCTTTACGTAAAGCTAAAGTTATGTTAATATTAAATCAATTTATGTTTGATGAATAATCTTTGTAGCGAGTGAGTGTAACTGGGATTCAAAATTAAGTTTTTTTTTTAGTTCGTAGTGTAGATCACATCAGTCTTTTTCCAGTCAATGCGTTGTAAACGAGAAACTAAAACAAAAATTGTGAAACCTTGTTAATAAAGAACAAAAAGTATTCCATTTTTTACCACAGAAGAAATGATAATTTAGCTTAATTTATAGATGCGTTAAAGTGCTTAAACAATATTCTGACGACGTAGCCGGCATAATACCAATTTTAATTAACCGTATGTACGCGTGAGCTGAAATCACTGAACACTACGAGCGGAATGGTAAAGTAATATTACGATTTGGTAAAGTAAAAGTGATATTACCATAACTGGCTAAACCACGAGCTCCGTCTATTTCATTGTTTTGGATTGAATGAATTCAAATTACTTTCATTTTCAATTAAAACAATCTCGAGGCGGATAAAATAATTCACAGAAGATACTCTTATTAACATAATGATTAATAATAACTTGGTAATACTGTACTACCCCCCGGGTAGGGGGAGATATTTATCATACATACCGCCTATCAGCAATATTTATTGTTGAGTTCCGGTTTGAAGGTTAAGTAAGTATACAAGGTAATACCTCAGTCCCCAGGGTTGGTGGTGCATTGGTGACGTAAGAAATGGTAAAAGTTTTTTACTTGGTGATAGGGCTTTGTGCAAGCCCGGGTACCACCCGCCCATCACTTATTCTACCGCCAAATAACAGTACTCAGTATTGTTGTGTTCCGGTTTCAAGGGTGAGTCAGTGTAACTACAGGCACAAGGGACATAACATCTTAGTTCCCAAGGATGGTTGCACAATGACGATGACAGGAATAGTTAATATTTCTTTAACGGCACTAATGGTTATGTACTTATTTACAGTGGTTGCCACATGCGGTATTTGTGCCAGAAGTTTGTCCTATTCCAAAAACGTATAAGACGATGTAGTATTAGTGTGAACACCGGTTTTTATGGGTATGCCGCTTTGAGGTCCCGGATTCCCAGTCGAGTCGATGTGGAAAATATGTTGTTCATTGGTCCATGTTGTCTTGGGTCTTGGTGTTTGTGGTACCGTCGTTACTTCTGATTTTCCATAACACAAATGCTTTAGCTACTTACATTGGGATCAGAGTAATGTTTGTGATGTTGTCCAATATTTATAATTATTTTATTGTAATATAAAAAAAATCCCTAAAATTTTTAAGTTAGTTTTGATGTCATGGATTGGAAATCTCAATTAGTTTTTACTGATTACTAAATAAATCGCGCCATAAATGATCCTTCAAACTGTTAGTCTTAAGCTTAATATCTTGTGTTTATCACTTATCTAATACTATGTACAAACTCTTAGAGATTGCTAACTTATTTATCTAAGCCGAGCTGTCTCATACGAACAGGGTTTGGACCTACACATATTCCATATGAAACTACAGTACTGAATTACCAAGTTCTTTTTTTAATCAAATTGGTTTTACCGCCCGTGCCGAAAACTTTACGTGCCACAAAAATACACTTATATGAATAATATATATACCGTCTGGTATGCTCGAAAAAGTCTTTATACAATAAGGAAAAAAAATTATCCGTTGCTACTTTTCATTTTTGTAAAAAAAAATTATTTCATGTTTATTAAACTTTTCTAATATGGCAACCCTGAAACAAGAAAATTAATGTAAATGTTGCCTCCGAACACAATGTCAGATCTTTGATATAATGTATAAGATAAGTGTCATGTCAGCTTCACGTTACAGATGTTGGCGCTAATTTGTTTCATAGCGTGATGTATTTGTACTCCTTGAAATTGTCGGTATTTGTACATTTGACACTTCTAGAAGATATGAAGGATACATTATGATTTATTAAGATTGACTCATATTTGAACACATAATAATCACAACATATTATAAATGCCAGTGTAACTACAGACACGAGGGACATAATATCTTAGTTCCGTAGGTTAGTGGCGCATTGACGATTTAAGGAATAGTTAATATTTCTTACAGCTTCATTGTCTATGGGTAATGGTGACTTACCATCAAATGGCCCATATGCTCGTCCGCCAACCTATACCATAAAAAAACTCCACAACTACGAAAGGGATTTTCCTGCGGTTTACTTATATATGTAATAACTAGATATATACCATAACTAGTAGATGAATGATAGGTATGTAATTTATTAACGTACGATATTTCGGTTTAGTAAATAAGTTGAAATATAACGATAATTGTCAAACATGTCTGAAAAAGACAACAAAAAACATATAAATAAAAGGTAATAATATAAAAAAAATAATGTCCACTCTTGCGAAGCCAGGACGTGCCGATAGTATTGTTATATTGTTGAGATGTGACTGGCAACATCAAGTAATCACAAAGGGATAAGTAACTGATATTTTTAATAAAATAAATTTAATTGAAGTAAAACCGAGTGCTAATGAAATTCCACAATTCGTATAAAAATTCGTATAATTGAGATAGGTATATCGATATTAAATGTATTTCATTCAATAACTTGACAGTTCAAAATGGCGGCCATGTTCGATATTTACGGGTGCGTTCATAAAGTGTTCTAAATTATATTTATGCAGAGGTATATATAGTTAGTATATTTAATTATTAATATTTGTTTAGTTTTATTTATATTATCGAGCGAAATCTAGCAGGCTATTATTTATAAAGCTGTCTGAATACCTGACAACCAGCCCCCAAAAAGCGAGCGGAGAAAAGTAACTAATAATTGACAGTAATGTGACGTCTGAAAATAGGCCGGTTATATCGTCTTAACCGACTACGAAAACGAAAGTTTTCTAGTGTGTAAAATATTTGGTTATTTATATATAGAGGCTATTAAGTTGTTTTATACCTTAAACGGCACGTAAATCCTTAAGTATCACCTGTAGAAGTATTCTGTAAGATCTCGAAGACGAACTCGAAAGTCACGGCAGAACTCGAGAGTATGTTTCTCATCTCAGAATGTTTAATGCGACATTGATTATAATGATAATAAATGTTATAGGATACATTTATAAAAATGGAAAAAAAAACATCAATATACATCATAATAAAACCTAAACCTATTTGTCGATATTTGACGAGTGAGATGTGAAGTGAATTCCTATAGAATTACACTACCTAATTAACCTACTAATAACCTCTTAGGTTTGGCAATATGGTTTATTAAATAATTGAACTCAGTACCCCGGCCTGTAAGCTTGCTATTAAATCACAGATACATTTCGAAAAATTTAATAGGAATCGATACAGTTCGAATAATCGAATAGGAATCGATACAGTTCGAATAATCGAATAGGACCATAATTAGACGTTAACCCGAATTCGTTACCGATAAGCAATTCGCTTCTAGCGCTTTAGATCGCTTAACAAACTTTAGTATCCAAATTTTGTAAGCGTATTGATTCTGTGCATCATCCGCTATAATGGACATTTATACTGATATTCATTGAGACACGCTTTTTCACTCGCATTGCACCGAAATAAATCAAATACGTATAAAGCTTGAACTCCATAAGAATTAGTTTTGTTGCTTACCTTTATTATATGCCTAACACCTGATTTTTAATACGTCCCTTTTTTTTCGCTGGAATAAAGCGTTACGCACTTTCCCCACGTGGATGGAAGTGGAGGGGTATGTGCGACTACCCGGTGCCCTGGTCGCCGAGTGTACCCAGGAACACCGGAATACCTACTAAAAAACCAGCGGTACCCTTTCTGTCTTTTCGGTGGGCGCCACGGGATCGCTTTCGCATGCTACCGTGACGCCCTGACGGTCAGTCTCTAACACCTAGGGAGGATGCCCTGGGTTCTAAATACGAACCTAATTGAAGGGAAAAAAATTTAAAAATTAAAGGTACATATTCTAAAATAACAATATCATATCAGAAATGAAAATGATATCCATTGCTGCTTGCTTGGAAGTATAGGATAATCTCAGTAACTAATAATCAAATTCTTTAATTTATTCGCGTATATTATAGGTTAGGTCGCTTAAATTGTACCCGTGCGAAGTTGAGGCGGGTCGCTAATAATCTTTAAATAATGCGTCAATATATTTGACGGAGAGCCGCGATGGCCCAGTGGTTAGAACGCGTGCATCTTAACCTATGATTGCGAGTTCAAACCCAGGCAAGCACCACTGAATAATGAATATTCATGTGCTTAATTTGCCTTTATAATTCATTTTGTACTCAGCGATGAATAAAAACATCGTGAGGATATCTGCATGTGTCAAATTTCATATAAATTATGCCATATATGTATTCTACCACTCCGCATTGGAACAGCGTGGTGGAATACGTTTCAAACTTTCTTCTCAAAACGAGAGGAGGCATCCCAGCAGTGGGAATATTTACAGGCTGTTGTCGTTGTTTGACAGTATACGTAATACGACTCTCCTTTTCTAACCAGCGCGTCATCGTGACTGTTGTATATTTCTATCTCTTTTTATTAGTGAAACAAAAGATAACCTGTATTAATAACCTTGATGAGCTACTAATAAGGATCAACTTTTTTTTGGGTTAACGGTAATAAATTTTGTAGCTTTATATGTTGAAGTTATCTATTTCAACTTTAGTACTTAAGTGAGGTTCCCATATAACAAAAATATTTTTTGCCGTTTTATAGATGGTATGGAACCCTACGTGCGCGCGAACGGCTCGCACTTAGCCGGCTTTTTATTACTATACGTATACATGAATGTTAAAATAGTAACTTGGTTTTAGGGTTAATAACCCTTGTCTGTTCTGAATGAAGTACTCGGAGGTTTCTTGCAAGCCTTTGGGAAGCCAACTCATCACAAATCTACCTTCAAAGAATACTTAGTAACTATACCGGTTTGGAATTAGTTCAAATATGCCATATATAAATTAATGTTTTTTTAATGTTATAGTTTGACGATGGTACCTGATGGTAAGTGGTCAACACCTCCCATAGACAATGACGCTGTAAGAAATATTAACTATACCTTACATCGCCGATACGCCACTAACCTTGGGAACTAAGATGTTATATTCCTTGTGCATGTAGTTTACACTGGCTCACTCACCCTTCAAACCGGAACACTACAAAACTAAGTACTGTTGCTTGGCGGTAGAATATTGGATGTGTGGATGAAGTAAACAATAATTAATTTTTAAGAAGTTTTATACTGTTTAATTATTATTACAAAGTCATATACGAAATATATTCTTGTAACAATGAGAATTCATTGGGGTCATTCGAACACATACATACATACACACAATCACAGTAATCGGTTACTATTTGTGTCGTCTTATCTCGAGAAGAAACCAAAAGGCGTTCACCTCTCAGACAGTTCAAAATTAAGGCGCACTACACACTTATTACTCATTTAAAATAATTTTCCAGGAAATATGTCATCTCATTTTAATATACAATATACTCTAAAATATTAAATAGTAAATAATTTCAAATTTAAAAATAATATTTTTTTTTTTTAAATTATGTTACTATGCTCCTAAGCAAAAAGACTTGATATTATGCTGTTAAATGAAAAAGTACCGTTACCCGAACGAACGTGTACATAGCAAATGAAAAATTAAATAAAAGAAAAACAATGTATATCAACAGTGTATATATGTATATATATATATATATATATATATATATATATATATATGTATATTTACGTCAGATATGTTTCATTTGAACGTTAAATCGTGTACTATACTGATTACACATAACATTATCCATCTCGTAGGGTTCAGCCAGCTTTTGCCATGTAATGACATCACATTAGAAACCTCTAAAATTATTAGTGTTTCTCTACTATATTATACATATATTATCGATATAAATCTCCTCCTCGAATCCCTCTATCTATTGAAAAAAACCGAATCAAAATCCGTTGCGTAATTTAAAAGATTTAAGCATACATACTTACAGACAGCGGTAAGAAACTTGGTTTTATAATATGTAATGATGATGATATATGTTTAGACTCGAGAGTGCATCCCTCGTTTAGCATATGCACCCATTTGAGAAACGTTCTTTTCGCACTTAATTTGTCTATGAAAATGGACGTTGTCTCCGGATAGAAGAGATCATAATAATTATATATATAATATTCCAGCACATTCGAGAATAATAACATGTACAGATAGACAACTCAATACACGATAAACAGTTAATCTAATATAAACAATTCCTTTTACAAAAATAGCACGTGGAGTCTTTTATATTATTCATAGTTGTTATTTCTTTGTTAAATTTCTAAGCAAGATTACATTCGAATACAGATTAAAAATATATTTTAAATAGGAGATCCTGTAAACAATGAATCAACTCTTAGTTTTATGTTAATCTTTGAGTGCCATTGTACTTGAAGATCTATAAAAACAAATATAGATTTGAACAAAAGCTTTACAACGTAGCGGCTTCTTTTTACCATTACAAATATTTATACTAGTCCAGTCATTATATTAATTAAAAATAGGGGATTGTAGGATTGCCGCCATTTTGAAAAAAGGGGTAAAATTTGGTCCCGGCAATAACTCGGCTATCCGATGAGATTCGATTTTTTTTATTTTTTGTAGCTTTTTTGTGCTCTACAATTAAATGTTGACCATTTTTAGCGTGGCATGCATCGTTATCGAAAGATCGAAAAGTCAAAAAATTTGCACACAAATGTTTTAATTTTTATTTTTAACAAAAGTTGCGATCTTCACAGCGACGCAAAGTCGGTGAATCCATGCTCAGCGTCGAGTGAAGCTATATTTTTGACTCACTAAAATGACACATGAAAATCATAAGTCCTTGAAAAAAAATATTATGAATAATATAGTCTGTGGTCGTCCTGCACTAAATCGGGAACTGTTTCCCCGTAGCCTGTTCTCTTCCCTTGCTTGGGCGCTAGTCGCAGCACGCCCGCGCGCCACGCCGGTCGTGTAGTCGGGTTTTCGGGGTAAAAGTTCAATTCTTATTAGTGATTGCATCTGTGTACATCACGTAAGTGTTCTTTTTTTAAATATGATTTGTATTTTTTTTTAATTCGAAGGCAAAGGCTGTTGCAGTTTTTTTTAATTCGTAAAAAAGTTATTCGTTATAATTCAATAAATGTTTAAAAAAACAATTGAATATTTAAAAAAAAATAATATAATGTATTCGTTAAAGACTAGAAAAATTTATCGACAGATAATTAATGAAAGATTACAATTGAAACATAAATTTAAATGAATATTAGAAACACTTCATCAGTGAACTAAAACGTTTTGACGTTCAATGAATAACAAATACTTCAAACGATATTAAAGTTGAAGATTCTTGGGCACAGACAATACTGATGTACAATTTTTTTTTTTATTATCACCGACCCCATTGTCTTCGGTTCTATTTTGAGATAAAACTGATTTTGAATACAAAACAATACAACAACAATTAATAGATTGGAAACGCTGTGATAAATTAAACGTATTCTTTTTTTAAACCGAATTCATTTGATATATTTATTTTTTATCTGTGGTATGAAAATTTTGGGATTTATTTAAGTCCTGACAAAATATTTTAGAGTTAGCATTGACAAATACAATTGTCTGCTTATTAGATGATTTTATATATTACTCGATATAAATTAATACTTAGACTACACCACAGACTAAAAATAAAAAAAAAACAAGGATAGTAGGTATATATGTAGTAATTACTTAATACGAATTATCATTTATCATGTCTTTAATTATTAATTTATTCTCGACTAGTAATAACACGTGGCTTCGCTCGTTTTAGGGTGTTGATTGTCATGTGTTTGGCAAAAAAAGTAACCTATGTCCTTTCTTTGTGTTCAAGCTTGCTTCATATCAAATTTAATCAAAATCGGTTCAGCGGTTTGGTCGTCCAAGAGCAACAGACAAACAGAGTTACTTTCACATTTATAATATTAAAATAATAATAAAGATTTAAAATTATTTTTATAAGCAATGCCTTTTTTAAATAATATATAGTAGGACACAAATTAGATGTAGCATCGGAAAATGCAATGGAATGAAAATAAAACCGATTACTGCCGATTTACACAACCAACAGAAATAGCTCCCTATCGCGCCATTCGACGCTATTCGTCGCTATAGATTCACGCGTCAGAGAAAGCAAATGTATGTAAATCCACGCGTCAAATTGACGAATATATTAGTTCATATGACATTACAAGTTATTACGTTTGTGCAAAGATCATATTCGGATGAGAAATAAATATTGATAATTTGGGATAGCGTACTCAATTCGGATGTGATCGGTTTTACGAATTTTGCCGATGCGACATCTAAGTTGTGTCGTACTATACCTACTTCCTATTTAAAACAATATCCGCTTTAAGCTAATATGAAATTAAAAGGATGAGATCTATTAAAAACTATTTGAATTCCATTCATTTAGGTTGGCATACATTCATTTAAAATACTTGTAACTATAACCTCCTTGGTGGTTGGGCTTTAGACGAGTTCCTTTGGGTAAGTACCCTCTTATAATAATTATGTTATACCGCCAAAAACAATCGTTATTGTAGAGTTCGGTTGGAAGGGTTGAATGAGCTAATATACAGGTACAAGGGATGTAAGGAATGAATGAATGAAATACTAAATCATCCTTCAAGCTATCTTAAAGATCGAATACGAATCATTCTAAATATATCTGTCCGTATGAGACAATGACTTAATTTAAAAAAAAAGTATGTATTATAAGGATGTAAGTTCTGTTACTTTTTACAGTTTCACCCAATAGCTAATTTATATGGAATTTTCATAGAGATATAGGTTTCTATTGTATGTGAATATGTTGTAGCTGGTTTCATAAACCATTTTATATGTCACACAAAACTTTAAAAGATATATAAAAAATATGTTTAGGAGATCCATCGAAATCACAATACACACATTAAAATATTTTACATACGAAAGACTATGACTAGAATATGTAGATAATTACTTTAAGATACTACGACCACGAATACTAGCTGGTCTAATTGACATAAGGGCGTTCGTATTCGAATTCAGGTTGTGTCAAAAAAGTGTCAAGTCCTGGAACGTCTGTGCCGAAGCGTAAAGCAGAACCTGCATATGCTTTTTGATTTTTTCAGATTATATGAGAGAGGAAATAGAGGGTACATTTATGTTTTTGCACAAAAGGTTTCAAATTAATTCCTTTATCAACTCTTAGTACCTTTTGAAACTAAAGCACTAAATTGACAATTGCATATTAAACTTAAATAGTATGATTACTTGTTACGAAATAGTCTTTGGACTACGTCTAGTTTTATATCAACATGAAATCTTTTTAATGGCGTAATTAGATATTACAAATTCAAATTAGATATGATCTCTACTTCTTCTCTTCTACGGAATTTTTAAAATATGTCTGTCAGAGTCATATGTTCTCGATCGGGGAAGCAGATTGTCTCTCACACTGAGCACACGAAAATAGATCTTAAGGTGACGAACTTTTTCTTACCCCGACTGTACATTAATCATATAATATGTCTTTGGTGGTAACTTAACTATTTCTCTTGAGATTGTCCGTGTGACGACCCTTTGTACCAAAATCGAAGGCGTCTGTCTGATGTGGAGTTCATTGAAGTTAAAATTGATCTATTTTCTAGTATAGGGAAATATATATTAATTTAACAAAAAATATATATTGTAGCCTAAGTTACTCCCTATTATATCAGCCATCTGCCAGTGTAAGTCCCGCCAAAATCGGTCCAGCCGTTTCAGAGATTAGCCGGAACAAAAAAACCGACAGACCGACAAAAATTGTAATAAATGTTATTTTAGTATGTGTACCGAGTATAAATACATAAGAATTGAGTAAAAAGGGTTTTTTTAGTATTTCAAACAGACACTCCAATTTTATTATACTATGTATAGAAGATTAAATTAATCCATGTTATAATATGACCTTTAGTCATGGACTAGTAAAATGTCACAGCTTTGGAATACCAAAGAATTTATGGTATTAGTGGTTTGGTTGAATGCCGACGAATAAAATATGATTTATGGAATAGGCATTTCGTGTGGTATGTGGTCATTACATACATATAGCGAGTATATATCGCAGCATTAAAATTTACGTAAAATTATTTGTAATTTTCAATCTTTATTAATATTGAGCTGAGATGGCCCAGTGGTTAGAACGCGTGCATATTAACCGATGATTGCGGGTTCAAACCCAGGCAAGCTCCACTGTATATACGTGCTTAAATTGTGTTTATAATTCATTTCGTGCTTGGTGGTGAAGGAAAACATCGTGAGGAAACCTGCTGTGTCTAATTTCATCGAAATTCTGCCACATGTGCATATCACTAACCCGCATTGAAACAGGGTGATGGAATATGTTCTAAACCCTCTCCTTAATGGAAGAGGACGACAAGCAGTGGGAAATTTACAAGTAGTTACCTACTTAACTTTTTTAAATGTTATAAATGTAAAAGTAATACTATCTGTTTGTCTGTCGCTCCTACGCGACAAAACCAATGAAGCGATATTGATGAAATTTGGTATGAAGCAAACTTGAAGTCCTAGGAAGGACATTTTTTGCCTTATACATGTTGCACACACTCTTGCCTCTGTTAAACTCTTCCATGACTGAAATTGGTCACTAAAACATTATTGTAAACAAATGTGATTTCACGTCATCTAAAATTTTAGTTCTCTTAGTTTTTTTATGGAGTAGATTGGTGGGCCAGCGTATAGGCCAACTGATGGTAAGTGGTCACCAACACCCATAGACAATGACGCTGTAAGAAATATTAACTATTCCTTACATCGTCAATGTGCCACCAACCGAGGGAACTAAGATGCTATGTCCCTTGTGCCTGTAGTGCCTCTTCCATTAAGGAGCCATTCTAAATACATGGTCAATATTTCTTATAGCGCCATTGTCTATGAACGGTGGATAATTTACCATCAGGTGACCCATATGCTCGACAATGTTTATAGGAGCTGGTGGCCTCTTGCTTGTCACTTCACCTATCTATAACTTGAAAAGAAAGCCCCCATACTGTTATTATGAATATACCTTAGAAATTAAGAATATATCTTAGAAACAGGCTATCGCGAACCAAAACACCTTTTTGAGACCTATGATTATCTATCTTTGATGTAACTAAAGTTTAGCCAGTGTTAGCTAAGTAAACATATGTTGAAACAGCGTTATAGGACAGTCATTTTGTACAGAATATTTACGTAAAAATCTCCCTCGTTTATCAAAAAACGTTGAGTGGTTTCGTGCGCCCCCATCCGTGTATTTACCGTAAAAAGGAGTACAAAGTTCTTGCTTGACGCCATGTGTG
This sequence comes from Vanessa cardui, assembly GCF_905220365.1. NCBI lineage: Eukaryota > Metazoa > Arthropoda > Insecta > Lepidoptera > Nymphalidae > Vanessa > Vanessa cardui. Next base: position 12,063,649 of record NC_061132.1, on the reverse strand, counting down.
GAAGGTATCTTAATGTATTTTGTTATTCTTATAGAATAATTTATAAAAAGATCAACTAATTTCGAAGTCCGTTTAAATTTTTAAACCGATTTCGAAATTAGAAACAGCGAATGATCTTAAAATATAATAATATATAAATAAATATAATAATAAAAATAAGTAAATAAAAATATATATGTATTTATAAAACTACTCGACGTATCTATAAACTACGTTTAATGAAACTTATAGTGTTCCCTATGTATAAGTGTACTTAACTTAGATTAAAAATGGTCATCTTAATACGACTTTCAGTTTTCGAGAATTTCGTGGACAAACATACAAACATACATTTATGTAATTGAGCACATATGCTTAGATATCTAAATGAATCATCATCCTCGTTATATACATACCTGTCAAATTTCCTTTTAAAATCAAATCAAATCAAAATAAACTTTATTCAAGTAGGGTTTTACAAGTACTTTTGAATCGTTATTCTACCGTGAGTACCGGTAAGAAACTCAGTAGTTACTCTTTTTCAACATTTAAAAAATACAAAGTCATGTTAGTTAATACAATTATTTAAATTAATATATCCTGATTGGAAGTCAACAGGTATTAACTCCACGTTTAAGATGTCGGTTAATAAATCTGTGTTAAATATCTTTATTTAATTGTTTTCATTCGTAAGATGGCGTTACTTTGATACTTTGATGTTTTATTATTCTCAGATATATAAAATTTCTGTGCCACCAAATAATTAAAATAGGTTGGTGAATGGTGAATTAGATTCAATGGTTGTTTTAGACATATTTTAACTTTAAAAAAAAAAAACAAAAATGAGTAAAGTTTGTTTTTTATATATTGCCAAGATCAAGAGTCTTTTATCGCAGTATGTTTATATTATGCCTATTAAAAAAGGCTTAGATCCCTGCTCGTATCAGCATCCCGAGAGACGAGGGTATCCTTTAAGGGAACCTTAAGGCATAACCTTTAATTCGGCATCTCGATACAAATCAGGATTTTCATACATTAGACGTATCGAACGTTTCTTTTGTTTTATAAATAAAATTTTAACAAAAAGAAAAACCGACTTCAAACAAAACGAACTATTTTAAAACGAATAAAAATGCACTAAAAAGTAATAAAAATAATTGCATATTTAACATATTTTTGAGAGTCCTCCTAGGTAAAATGAAATGAAAAATATTAGACTACTTAAAAGTCGATTTACGATTATATAACGTAGTTATAGTTATTGTTATATTTGGAGCCGGTGTCAGCCACGGGTACACGCTTCAACAATCAAAAGAAAGAAGCGATACGAGCCTCTTGATTGACCCAGTATAATATCGTATAAAAGGTGATTTGTAAGAAACATATTTCTTAAAGTATTCTCGTATTGTTTTTTGATAGATATAGTATAGGTTGGCTGTAGTATATGTATAGTATAAAACAAAGTCGCTTTCTCTGTCCCTATATCTTCAAAACTACGCAACGGATTTTGATGCGGTTTTTTTTAATAGATAGTGTGATTCAAGGGGAAGGTTTGTGTATATAATAAATGAACAATATAGTAAAGAAACACTGACAATTTTAGAAGTTTGCAATGTGATGTCGTAAATAAACAAATTCTTTAGTATATTTACTATCAGTTTTGCACCCGTGAGAAGTCGGGGCGGGTCGCTAGTTAATTATAATATTCGATTATGACAATTACATGAACATAACCACGTTCCGGAAGGTGATTTAAATATCCAAGTAACCCATAAATAAAAGATTCGACCGAGTATTGCTAACGTGCTCCTCAGAATTGTTCCGTTCCCTCCCGTTCCCTAAATTTGTCATGGATTCTATACTCAGAACCTTACCAAACTTTCACCAAACTACCCTTAAAGTATGTCCTTTATAATTTTAAAAGAATCATCAAAATTGTGCCAACCAATTTTGAGTTATTCACCTATTTATCGCGCACATACATAATGCAAATTTAAGACTTATGTCGTTTTCATACGGATACCATCATCGGAAAAAAAATAAAAAAAATGGGACCCCACGGGAAGCACTACCTTTCAAACAAAAAAAATTATCAAAATCGGTCCACCTAGTAAAAAGTTATGAGGTAACAAACATAAAAAAAAAAAAATACTGACGAATTGATAACCTCCTCCTTTTTGAAGTCGGTTGAAAATGTATCTTTTTTAGTAATGAACAGACAGATTAAAAATGAATAATATTTATTTCATTATACGTCTGTGCCGTGTTACAAACCGGTGTAAACCACTACTAACCAGAGTGGGAGTTCAGATTTGCATCTTGTCAAATTTAATATGTACTCTATTCTACCACCAACGCTATGGAGCTGAGATGGCCCAGTGGTTAGAACGCGTGCCTGTTACCCAATGAGTTCGGGTTCAAACGGCAGGCTACGGCAGCGCTAATTTTAAATTTTGCCGATGCTACATCTTAGCTATATACTATACTTTCGCATTTATCATATTAGTCAACATAATATTTATCAAAATGAACACGCGATGTTTTTTAAAACAAATCAAACTCAAGTTATTTTACTTAGAACTTAAGTTGTGACTAAATCACTAAAGTTTGAAAATCGTTGTAGCACGTTGTAACTAACTTTCAATGCGATATGATGTTGTTCATAAAGTAACAAGATATATAACGCAACATACAATACATGTATAGATAATATGTAGCAAAGCTTTGTGGAAGTATATCTATATCGGTTACACTAACTCATATAATCTACTTTCAAATGGCAATAGTTGGTAATGTTGTGATCCGTTTTAAATGGCGAGTGACCCAGTGTAATTGCAGACACAAGGGAGAGACTTGGTGGTAGGGCTTTGTGCAAGCCTGTCTAGGTAGGTACTACCCACTCATCAGTTATTCTACCGCCAAATAACAGTACTCAGTATTGTTGTGTTTCCGGTTTGTAGGGTGAGCGAGCCAGTGTAACTACAGGCACATGGGACATAACATCTTAGTTCCCAAGGTTGGTGGCACATTGACGATGTAAGGAATAGTTAATATTTCTTACAGCTTCATTGTCTATGGTCGATGGTGACCACAAGCATATCATAAGGTGGCCCGTATGCTCGTCCGCCAACCTATACCATAAAAAATATAACATCTTAGTTCCCATGGTGCTAGTGTGTTGGTGATGCAAGGAATGGTTAATGTTTCTTACTGCGTCATTAGATTTCTTAGAGCTGGGGGCGGGGGGGCGTGGTTTGACTTCAATGAGGTGGCACAGTTCTGCCCAATTAAGCCCAAAAGAAGTTAGTTTTGGTATCAAACGTCTAACCGTGATAAATTCTACCGCCAAATATTAATACTTGCTATTGTTCTGTTCCGATTTGAAGGATGAGTGAGACAGGGGGTAATCCTACTTTATTTATAACAGTATGACTGTACCCGATACTATTTCGATGTTTCGTAACTCACCATACACTTTCTGACTATTCTTTGCTCCCAAGGTTATATTGTACATTGGTGATATTATATATGGGAGTTTAATCATCAAATTAACAATTCCACCCCAAAACAAGTCAATACATTTAACATTACGATTAATATTACTACATTAAAATCTATATTACATAATATTATAAATGTGAAAGTTACTATGTTTGTCTGTCGTTTTTTCATGACATTTGGTATGAAGCAAACTTCAAGGAAGAACATAGGCTTTTTTACATGACACATGACAAACAACACCCTAAACACGAGCGAATCCGCGCACGACTGCTAGTATTAATATAACAAGGAAAAGAAAATATTTCTGTTGATTTAGTGATGGCTGAGTTGCTATACAACGAAAGTTTGTAAACCGGATTCCTCCCCGGGGAGCCGGACCTTCTAAAGGTTTTCTTTGCTTAATAAGAAAAAGAAAACGTTCTTTGTCATAATAAATAATTGGATTGTGTGAACTGGTTTAATTTTAATATATTTGGATGCAAGTTTAATACAATAACAAGTTAAGATACAACTATACCATATAAAAGTAAAAATTCTCTCATTAACGAGAGTGCTTGGAACATATTCCACCACGCTGTTCTAATGCAAGTTGGTGGAATGCTCATATGGCAGAATTTCGATGAAATTAGACACATGTAGGTTTCTTCACGATGTTTTCCTTCACTGCCGAGCACGAGATGAATTATAAACATAAATTAAGCTCATATATATAGTAGTCCTTGCCTGGGTTTGAACCCGAAATTATCGGTTAAGATGCACGCGTTCTAACCACTGGACCATCTCAGCTCATAATACCATAATACCATATATATATGTTGATAAGCATCTTGTATAATTGAGCTGAGATGGCTCACTGGAACTGAAACTAGGTATGTGAATTTTAATATGCCTTATTTTGTGTTTATAATTGACTCGTAATCGGTGAAGGAAAACATCGTGAAGAAACCTACACGTGTCTGATTTCAATCAAAATAGGACACATGTATAGCCGCCAACCGATACTGGATCTGCGTCTTGGAACAAGGTCCAAGACTTCTCCTTAAAGGTCCAAGACTTCTCCTTAAAGTTGAGCTTAGTCCAGCAGTGTTTAAGAGCAGAATATTTTAAATTAGGTTGCTACCCTTTAAATAAACAATAGTAAAGTTATAAAAAAATCACAAACCGTTCATAAGATAAATACTTCCTACGATAAAAAAACGGTTCATAGTTCAACAAACTTTTTGAGTGATTATTAACTGTGTCAATATACGTATATTTGTAAACAAATTGATAGTTCATTGACTATTATTAAATACGTAAATAATAATGAAACAGTTTATTTTTTTATACATTTAATGATACACAGTGTACAGATTGAAAAAATAATTAAAGAAAAGTTTTTTATTAGCGACTTAATTCAGACAGGCTTTAATTCAACAAGAGAAGACTTGGTGATAGATACTACCATCAGATATTCTACCGCCAGACAGTAATACTACTACTATACTACAGCAATAATCCTTGTATGGTTGTATTCTGATACGAGGAATGAATGAGCCAGGGATACAGGCACAAGAAACATCTCGTCTTCGTGAGATTGTGTGACGTGTAAACGATGTAACGAACTTACTCTAAACGCTCTTGGGAAAATATCTTCTATTGTAAAGCCAAAATCATTTTGATGGCTCAATGTCTCCTGATATTTAGAGTTGGTCTTTGATTCGCTGCAATGATGTCTAATACGTACGAAAAAATAATTTATTAACATAAGAATTAATAACATTAAATGCTTAATGATTGACTTGACCGCATGGAATGGCGGCAAGAATGCTAGCAGCATTTCCCCGTTGAAAAAACGAGAAAAGATCATCTCATATTTTTGGACCTTCCCTGTCCGACAATAGTATAAAAGGGCGTTGGGCATGTCCAGACTCGACACCATGATGGTTGAGGACAACCTTTTTCTATTTCATTTACATAACAATCCAGTTTGCAATTCGGTTATTGGATCGAAATAAACTGATATAAAGATGTTGAATCGACTAATCGTATATGACAGTAGAATTTCCCCCAGGACGAAACCGGGGCGGGTTGCTAGTTATGTGCATATCTATTGGACGTGTCAATGGACAACCTTTAACCACAGCTGATCATTAAATGTTAACCCGACCGAGTTATTCACTTAGTTATATAACGAGCTTTGCTCCATTAAAATGAATTAAAGCTATTTAGTTTAATGAAATGTTCTGGCTCAAATTTAATTGGATGGTTTAAATTTATTTGGTGGTACTTAATTAGGTACCATAGATACCACTAAAAAGCATGTTTTGTATTTGTTGCCTTATGAGTGTTACAGCCTTATGATATATTTAATTTCCAAATTTGGTGGCGGTAAATATACTCTTACATTGTCAATGTCTATGGTTAGTGGTGACCATTCAATAGGCCAAAATAAGGTCAGCTGGTAGATTGATGATAAGAACCGTAAGAGGATAAGGTTAAGTTAGGCGATGGAATTTTGTATACAAGTTAGTTATTTTGACAGTTAGAAGCATAAAGTTGTCGTTGATTTTTGTTATATGTTTATTTACGCGGAACTACTTTTTCTTGACCATAAGTTGACGACAAGGGCCGTAGCAGGTTTACAGAAAGCTCAGAACATTCAAGAATAGCCGTTCCTGAGATATTGTCCTTGGGAAATCCCACCAGGAATACGTCTGGTTAATAAATAACTAAGTAACTACAGGCACAAGGGACATAACATCTTAGTTCCCAAGGTTGGTGGCACATTGACGATGTAAGGAATAGTAAATATTTCTTATAGCGTCATTGTCCATGGGTGATGGTGTCCACTTACCATCAGGTGGCCCTTGTGCTCGTCCGCCAACCTATACCATAAAAATAAAATAAAATAAATTAAAAAAAACTAGTAGTGTATGCACATTTTTATCAAATCAAATCCTTATGGATTTTCCTATATTTACTAATATTATAATGTGAAAGTTACTCTGTATGTCTGTCTGTCTTGTGCTCCTTCACTACCAAATCGCTGAACCGAATTCGATGAAATTTGGTATGAAGCAAATTTCAACTCCAAGGAAGGATATAGGCTTTGTCGACAACTAGTATTTAATATATATATATATTAAAACGTGAATATTTTATTAGATACATACATAAACTAGAGAACGTTTAATGTGTTTAGTGGTGGATTAAAGCTATATGTCAACGTAATATATTTTTATATAACACGACACGCCACTTCTAAATAACTTCCCGTTCTAGAACACTTAAGTTTTATAAGACCCTTGTATCCTGTTGCGTGATTCAGTGCTTTAGTTATATTATATATTATACTAGGACACTATTTCTTTATGAGGTTAATTAATGTAAAGTGGCTGCATCAAGTAATTAGCCTTTGAATCAACTTACAAAGATTTATCATTTTATTACTTCAAATATTAACGGCCGCCTAGCGTTGTAAATAGTCGTAGAATCGAACCTAAATTCTTGGGCTATTGTGTTCCCAACTCCTAACACAAGTGATGAGTTTAAAAGGAGGGGTAATTATAAATTTTAATTTATCCTTTAATAAAAAAAAGCAAGATCTAGGATGGAATTATTGTCTCTTGAAAAGCGTGTATAGTTTTGTTTTAAATTTTTGTTAGTTTTAGAAACTGAAACAAACTAACGCAAGAATAGTTTCCACTGAAGTGGTAACTTATTTAGACCTTTTTTTCACTGTAAAAAGAATTTATGCTTTTCCCTCTTGCGCATTGGATGCGATTTACTGGTAACCGATAGTCAGGATACCCAGTAAAAAACAGCGGTACCAACTCCGAGATAACTTAATAAACCTTCGTTAATTTTGCCAAACCTTATCAAAAGGAGATTTCAACTTGTAGTCTGCGTTTGTACCATTCACTCATCATATAATATTGAGTATAATATGTTCTTTATTTTTGTTCTTTGTTTTTATACTCTATATTCGTGCGATGTCCTAAATAAACATTTCTTTCTTTCTTGTTTTTCTCTCAGTACTAATATCTGAGGTCATTGATCTCTTACAGGCCATTACCAATTTACCTACCTAAAAAAAATTACATGGCTTTGACCAGGAGACTTTAAAGTAACAACAGTATTCCATAAGGCTTAGGATGTTATGTTCCTAACAATTATTACAACTTGATTACAACTCCACACGAACTCACTCCGAGTATAAACTCGTATCTAATTGTTAACTGTGCTGCTTCATTAACCAATGTCGAAAGTCACTTTTCGTTCGAGTTCTCGCTTTAAATGTGATTACTTACGTTAAAATCAAAACAAATCCGGAAACAATTTATAACGATTAATAATTAATAATTGCTTAATAGACTCGCTTCCCCGACAGATGTCTTGACTTCTTTTGAGTGACACTTCTTAAATAGAGCTTGATAAATGTTGTAATCAAGCCTTTTGGCAAGTACACAAAAATAACAGTCTGTAAATTTCCCACTGCTGGACTAAGGCTTCCTCTCCCTTTAAGGAGAAGGTTTGGAACATATTCTACCACGTTGTTCCAATGCGGATTCTGTTGTTGTGTATTCCACACATGTGGCAGAATTTCTATGAAATTCGACACATGCAAGAGATGAATTATGAACACAAATGAAGCACATGAATATGGTGGTGCTTGCCTGGGTTTAAACCTGCAATCACCGGTTAAGACGCGTTCTAACCACTGAGCCATCTCATTACACGTCAAAGCGGAATTGTAGTTATATTCTTTTCAAGACCCATTGGCTTTCTTAGTGTTTAAGTCTTTGTCAAATGACAATTTCAGATTTACCAGGTAGTAAGAAATTTGTTGATAAATTACACAAATTGTTTGGTAATAAATAAAATAGTTGGGTCATCCGGTTTCATTCTCACTGGGGCCGTAATCTTAAGAGAAGGCGTAAGAAATACGACGTAATTCTTTTTTAATCGTGTTGTTCTAAATGATTTTAGTATTGACCCTTTGGTATGTAAGGTTTAATATAGATAGAAAATCCTTATTATTTACAAGATATTTACTGACGTTTCATCCTTTTTAAAGTTCATCTTTAGGGTCCTTTCAATGTAGGCTTGTTTGTATGTTATTTTGTTAAACTAAAATCCAAAAACTTGAAAACAATCTTAATAAGAAAGTACCACGAACTCGTCCCTAGACGACGTCCCTAACTTTCCCGTGTAAAACTTTGATCTTAATTAATATGGAAATCAAACCGTATGTTGAAAAGTTAAAGAATTTTCGGAGATTTATAATTTACGTTAAGGCCGTGCGTTGTTGAAATTCTGCCGACATCCGCCGGGAAGTGGGAAGTGCTGGTACATAGATTGGCACGTTTGAAGAAAAGTTTTTTGAAAGCAAATTAATATGTTAATGTCCCCTCTAACCGATAAGAATAACAGCATATAAATTCCCACTGTTGGGATAGGGATCTCCCTTTTAGGAGAATATTTGGAGTTTATTCCACCACGCTCCAATGAGGGTTGGATTTATCTTCTATGTCAATGCTCTTTCTCTTAACGTCTACGGCTACTCTGGAGGAAATCTAGTCATATTGAACAGGATATAGTATATTATAGTGTGATTTTTTTTTTTTTTATGTGTGAAGTATTGCTGTTGGCCGGCCCTATTGGCCTTTACAGCGTCACCGATCTTTCGGGCGAGGACTAATGTCCCCTGCCCTGAGGTTGAGAGCGGGGCTCCAGATTAAATCCAAAGTTCGTCCTGAGGGAGGTCTCCTATGAGATCGCACCTCGGCTCAGAACGAAATCGGTGGAGATTATAGTGTGAATGAAACGCACTCTATATAGCTTAAATACCATAGTTCGATGAAACGGCAAATTAAACAGGATCGGACTTTACCTACTTTCAAAACACAGAAATGTAACTCTGCCAAATAGACTCCGGACTTTTGGTAATATTTTTTGACAGAAAAACGCAATAAGATCTTTCTGGACCAATGTGGATTAATTTTTCTTTAGTATCTGTGGACAACAAAGCAACCTGGATGACTGACTTAAGTCATTTATCTTATAAATACCAAAATGAAATATAGAAACAAACCTTGTCACGTCAATATTCCTTAATTTTAACACGGTTATTCGAAATAAACATACATTAAGTTATATACAACTTCAGTTAACAGCCCATGTTCGTCCACTGCTGGACATAGGCCTATCCGATTGCACGCCACTGTGATCGTTCTTGGGCTAATCGCATCCAGCTCCTGACAGCCGTCTTGCGTAAATCGTCACAAAAATTCGAATCATTAAAAAAACATTGATAAATAATAAATATAAATTCGAAATACTTGGTGGTAGGGCTTTGTAAGCCCGTCTGGGTAGGTACCACTCACTCATCAGTTATTCTACTGCCAAATAACAGTGCTCAGTATTGCTGTGTTCCGGTTTGAAGGGTGAGTGAGTGTAACTACAGGCACAAGGGACATAGCATCTTAGTTCCCAAGGTTGGTGGCACATGTAAGGAATAGTTAATGTTTCTTACAGCGTCATTGTCGATGGGTGATGGTGACCATTTACCATCAGGTGGCTCATATGCTCGTCTGCCAATCTATACCATAAAAAATCATTACAAAAATATTAATAAATCATAATAAATTATACTAAACTCAAAGTTATATATATGATAAAAAGCTTGGAGCTAATGCTTGTTGACGTTTCAACTTAATTGTTTGACATACGAAGGCATACAGTTCAGAACAAAAATAATGGAATTACTACGTTTTATTTGAAACGAGATAAAAGTCATGTATATCGACTTTAATCTTTGGAAGTTAAATAATATATTCAGGTACAACACATTTTCAAATATGACATTACGTTACCAATGTTGTCATTATGTGTTATCTATAGGCGTGAGTATTTACCATCAGATAGCTCATGCGCCCATATGCTTAGGCATATGGAGGCATGAGAATATCCGGATCTAATACCTAAGTAGGTATTTGGTTAATATGACGTAGCTCATCTGAGTTGGTTTAAAACCTATTTCGAATTTCAAAAATATGTGTCGTGGCACACCCGAAGCCTCTCTGTGCACGCGACTTCGGACGCATTTAAATTTACAAAAAAGTTATTGGTGTAGCTTCAGTTATTCCTAATTACATTATCTATTTGTCATTGAAAATTCTATCAAAATCGGTCTAGCCGTTCCAGAGAGTAGCCCGAAAAACAGATTGATCATAACTTTTCTGAACCAAAAAGTGGCAATTCCTGCCAGTTCACACTACTATGTGCCGCGTAAAAGAACTTCATTCCAATACTGTATGTAAATAAAAAAGAAAAACAATACTTCATTGTCCAAAAAGAGTAGTCCCCAAGATCGTGATCGGCATAAGACCTTAGACCTTCACTCCATCAAGCTTAAACCTTAATAGATTTTTTTGTACGGTCGGGTTAGTTTAAACGGCGTTTTGTATTCGGGTCCCCGAGTTTAAAACCATTGTTACGAAGGGACGAAAGCGCTCGTCATTGAGATATGTATTGTCATTCAGAATCTAATTTACATTTGCTGTTGTATTTTTTTTAATATACGTGTTTAAAATTGTACAAATCAACAAATAATTTTGTAAATTGAATATATGTTTAATAGTTTCATTATAGTGTATATATATAAGCCGAGATGGCACAGTGGTTAGAACGCGTGTATGTTAACCGATGATGTGCTTAATTTCTGTTTATAATTTATCTCGTGCTCGGCGGTGAAGAAAAACAACAACAAAACCTTCTCCTTCATAGGAGAGGAGGCCTTAGCCCAGAAGTGGGAATTAGGAGGCTGTTGTTGTTATGAAAGAGTAACTAATGAATTCCTTTCCAGTTCTTCTCGGTAGAATCTACTTTCCGAACGGATGGTAGCTTCACTTAAAATAGTTGTTAAATTATGATTCAAAAGTACAAAATACACAAGGGGCATACTTATCACCCCCTTGTTATTATTTGGCCCACTTGCTATCCTGTTAACGAATGGTAAAAAATATACAGTTCTGGTGAAGTTCGCTTTGGGCTTATTTTATACAGAAGTTCACTAACTTCAATAAACGTCTGACTGATGAATTGTTGCCTATCTTGGATAAAAAGAGTCGAGATGGCCCAGTGGTTCGAACGAGTGCATCTTAACCGTTGATTGCGGGTTCAAACCCAGGCAAGCACCTCTGATTAATGTGCTTAATTTGTCTTTATAATTCATCTCGTGCTCAGCGGTGAAGGAAAACATGGTAAGGAAACCTGCATGTAACAAATTTCATAGAAATTCTGCCACATGTGTATTCCACCAACCCGCACTGGAACAGTAACTTCGCCTCTAAGGGAGAGGAGGCCTTTAGCCCCGCAGTGGGAATTTACAGGCTGTTGTTGTTATTTGTTAATTTATCTCGTGCATATAATCAATGAAGATTATATGCAACCAGTGTATCCGTATGGTGTCGGAACCAACCACCACCAAACCTTCTGAGGAGAAGTCTGTGTTTCATTTACGAGCTGATACTCCTTTTTATACATTTTTGTTTGGACATTGGTCAATAGTAATTTAACTCCACCAGCTGATATATAGAGGTCGTAAAACAAAATATAAAAGTGCATATCAAAGCTGACTTTCGAAGCTCCGTTCAAATTTTGATTGCAAATGTACGTGTGAGGAAATATGGCAAGTCCGACACGTAGATAGTAGATAGGGTTCCGTAATACTAAAAATTATTGTTATGAAATAATAAAATTGAGTTTATTTATATATTCAAGTCTTAATTACTCAGTCGAACTTCACAAAATTGTATTAGAAATATTTCAGAGGTACAGATAAGGTCAGAGGGTACCTAACACCTATCATTCCCTCACGATATTGTTGTAATCTCATCAAAAATAAAAATATGCTTTATACAAGTACGGTTTTACAAGCACTTTTGAATCGTCAATTTAACATCTATACTAAGTGATACTACCATTGGTTCGGAAAGTAGATTCTACCGAGAACTGGCAAGAAACTCAGTAGTTACTTTTAGAAAATTTAATAATACATTCATGTTTGTTAAATACACTTATATATGTGTGTAATGTCGTGACTAGAAGTCAACCAATCATAAGTTCACTCAATGGCTTTTTATCATTAACTAGCAACCCGCCCCGGCTTTGCGTGGGTATAAAGCTGACATTAAATGTACTAAGGAATTTGTTTGTTTAAGACATCGCATCGGAAACTTCTAAAATTATCAGTGTTTCTTTACTATATGCACATGCACAAAAACTTTCCTCTCGAATAACTCAACAAGTAACAGCCCGTAATTTCCCACTGCTGGGATAATGCCTCCTCTCTCATTAAGGAGAGGGCTTGCAACATATTCCATGACGTTGCTCCAATGCGGGTTGGTGAAATGCACATGTGGCAGAATTTCGATGAAATTGGACACATGCAGGTTTCCTCACGATGTTTCCCTTCACCGCCGAGCACGAGATGAATTATAAACACAAATTAAGCACATACATATAGTGGTGCCTGCCTGAGTTTGAACCCGAAATCATCAGTTAACCACTGGGCCATAACTATCTATTAAAAAAAGCGCATCAAAATCCGTTGCGTAGTTTTAAAGATTTAAGAGTATACATTGGGATATGGCGCCAAAGCGACTTTATACTATGTAGTGATTTCGTATTTTTATTAAGTAATTAAGTATTTACATTACATTAAGTAATATTAATCAATGGTTTTTTGACATGAATTTGAAATACGCAACCCTAAAACAGAAATATGAGTTTCAAAGTCAGTATATGACTATATGTACGTTTCATATAAATATGTTTTAAAACGTTCGTCGTGGGAACACATACAATATTCCCTCGTTTTGAACTTGTATGTTGAAACGTGACGAGACTTCTCAGTCGTATTGTGTTTTAAACATAAAGCCATTTGTAAAACAATGTTAGTTTATGTACTTGTGTTTGTTTGTGGTTGTAATAGACTTTATAATGAATTAATAACGCCATTAAGGCATAATAAATATTACTAGCGACCCGCCCCGGCTTCCCAGCAGTCCAATGCTGATACTCAATTTAGTACTACAGAATTTGTTTATCGAAATCGCATTAGAAACTTCTAAAATGATCAGTGTTTCTTTACTATATTGTCCATGTATTATATGCAATAATATTCCTCTCGAATCACTCTATCTATTAGATAAACAGCATCAAAATCCGTTGCGTGGTTTAAAAGATCTAAGCATACATAGGGACAGTCGTCGTCTGTCGGTATGTTTGTTTCGACTAATCTCTGGAAAGGCTGAACCGATTTTAATGGGACTGTTACTGGTAGATAGCTGATGTTATAAGGAGTAACTTAGGCTACAATTATAACTTTTTTGTTTAATTCAAAATGCGTTTAAAGTCGCGGGCACAGTTTGTAGATAAAGAAATTGTTTATTAAGTATAGAATATACATATATTATAAATTATATTTAATTACAACGCCAATCTGTTTTGGATAATAATAGCTATTGAATTTCTTGCCGGTATATCTGGGTAGAATCTACATTACGATCCGGTATGGTAGTTTAAAATTTAATCCAATATTGTAACATGACGTTTCAAAAGTGATTTTTAATACTTTAATAATAAATAATATTCGATTTTGATTACAATGTTTTTTTTTTGTAGAAGGTTGCACTGCAGCTGAGGTTGCATATATAATAGTTATCAAAATAAAAATTAAAATTTGTGGTACTAATCTTATTTCTTTTCTGTATATATAGATGCATATATATAGTTGTATAGATACAGTTTAATATTAAATGAAGTGAGCTTGAACTTTAAGGAAGTAATTAGCTTACTTTTTACATGTAACTTAATGTAAGCCTAAAACGCGAAGTCGTGGGCGACAAACAGCGACAAATATTACATACATTTAATGGTATTTGGAAAGACTAGAAAAGAGTAACTATTAAGTTTCTTACCGGTTCTCGGTAGAATCTACATTTCGTACCGGTTGATTTAAATTGAATATAAATAGCAAAAAGATACAAAACTGCTTATAAAAATTAGCCTGAATTGTGTGAATTTTGATTTTTGTTAATTAGATTCTCATATCGAAGTTATGTATATAAAATACTATTACGAAATTAAGGAATTAACTCGTCATCAAGAGCCGAGATGGCCCAGTGGCTAAAAAGGGGGCATCTTAACCGATGACTGCGGATTCAAACCTAGACAAGCACCATTGACTTTGTGTGCCTTATTTGAATTTATAATTCATCTCGAGCTTGGCGATGAAGGAAAACATCGTGAGGAAACCTGCATTTTAACTGGGATGAGATACTACGTTTTTTATCCTATTATATATAAGTGCCGAGATGACCCAGTGGTTAGAACACGTGCATCTTAACCGATGATTGCGGGTTCAACCCCAGGCAGGCACCGCTGATTCATATGCTTAATTTGCCTTTATAATTCATCTCGTGCTCAGCAGTGAAGAAAAACATCGTGAGAAAACCTACATGTGACAAATTTCATAGAATTTCTGCCACATGTGTATTCCACCAATCCGCATTATAGCAGCGTGGTGGAATATGTTCCAAACCTTCTCCTCAAAGGGAGAGGAGGCCTTTAGCCTAGCAGTGGGAATTTACAGGCTGTTGTTGTTGTTGTTATATATAAGTAATAGGCACAGGTGTTAGTGAGTATAGATTGTTACATAATATTGTCGTTAATTGTGTATTAGGTTTTTTAAATGAATTTCTTTTTAGAACGAACTGGTAGGAATCGTCACATAATGAAAAAAGCGTTTTCCCGCCTTCAGGCGATCATTTGTTCGCTTTCCTTATGTATTATTTTTTTTTAGGGTTCCGCACCCAATATTCAACTAATACTGTATCTCACGAATTATATTTACAGTTAAAATTTATACATATGATGTATTGATTTAAGAATACTAAAATAAATATTGAAGAGTAATTTCACACAGCCCTTACTATTGAACCCCTTAGTGCACTTTCTTATTCAGCAAACATTGATGATTTATTTCGTCTCTAATACAAGGATACCTTATTCAAGTTGGCTTTTACAAGCACATTTGAATCGTCATTTAACAACTATATTAATTGAAGCTACCACCGTTTCGGAACGTAGATTCTATCGAGAAGAATCAGCAAGAAACTCAGTAGTTACTCTTTTTTTTATATGGCTTCAACTTGATGTTTCAATTAAGGGGATATAACCCTTATTTCCTACAAGCATAACTTTATCCTTTGTACATTGCACTATAATTATAAAAAAAAAACTTATTTTCTATTGAAGTTTTGACTAAAACTATAATAAAATATGTATCTAATTAAATTATTATAATTCCCTTTCTTAATTGTATAAGTATATAATATAAAACTTTTGTTAAGTTTCAAGTACATATAAGTTGTAACAATAACAAAATAAAACAAATTTTAATTTCCTTAGCCAAACTCGAGAATGAAGATAATAATTTAATTGTAAAGAATAAATAAAAGTAAAATCCTTTATTATTATTTCTTAATACATATAGACAACTACGTAACTGTACTGTTATTTCGTCTCGCAATCACAAGCCTCTTTAGCTCAGTGGTAGAGCACTGGTCTCGTAAACCAGGGGTCGTGAGTTCAAACCTCACAGGAGGCATATGCCATTCACAATATTATTATATTTTTTTTTAAGCATTATTTTACTATTTATATAATCTTATATATTGCAATATATGTTATATATTTGAGATCAGCATTATCGCTGTTTATCTGATACTAGGAAACTTGGAACATAGGTATGTATATTTATTGTACATGGAGACGACAATGGTACATATATATACCATCAATATTGTTCTATGTTGACGCTAGATGGCGCTGCAGATATTATACCGTCCATTTGATTGTCGTGACAAACATATATAAATATATGAGTATACATTTATATGTACAAATAGGACAATAGCTACCGAGTATAACTATATGTTTAATATATAGTATACAGGGATAATAATATATTAAATTATCTATGTGTATTTCTGTTACATTTTGCTACTGAAATTAAAAGATAGTTTTTTTTTTAATTGCAATTTACATAGTGACAAAGTTCACCGAAGCGAACCTTCACATAAACTAAAGCTCGTTCCAAATCCAATCATCCCTTAAAATAAAATCGATTACGGAATCAAAAATTTCAATCAAAACCGCACGTGAACCTCCGGTAAAGCTGCGGTCACACGTGTGGGATGGAGGGCAAACACGTGTAAATTAATTGGAATTTGTGATATTTTACTGCAGCCGAATCTTTACCGGGTATCAGATGGCCTTGACGCAAGGGTGTAACCGCGAGGGTTGTTCACCAACGAACTCTTGAAATACTTCGCTTTATATGTTTTAAACTGGAACAATAGACCCATTTGCAATTACCTAAATTTTTTTTTTTAGTTACCTAAATGTAAAACATTTCTTTAGACTCTTGACTTGGCACCGCATTTGAATCCACGACCTCTGTGTACTTTTATACGCTATAACTACAGTCTATTTAACTTATGTATTTTATGCTATTTACTTATATTAACAATACTTGATAAATATATGTTTATTTTAAATACAACTATTCACTTAAATACTTATAACCACTTTTATTTTATTTCCAAAGTTCCAATAGCGTTCATTTACGTTCAAACGCCATTTTTTCGCCAATCAAAAATGAATATCACAGATTGCTAAAGCTCTCGACCAATGAAATCTCGCCAATTCGATGACAAATGTTATTTATGAATGGACGTATGTGCAATGTATTAATATGATATTTTGTTTGTTTCAGATTCATTGATGGATACATAAAAAACCAAATAAAAATAATATCGTAATTAAATTTGAAAAAGGAATTAGTTCTAAAATTTCAATTTATAATAATAAAAATGTTTCGCTACTGGGTCGGTATATTGAGTGCCGTCTATTTGGCGGGACAATGTAATGCAAATTACTGCCGGGACGCGAACCTGTGCTGTCCCGGGCGGGACAGCTCGTGCGTGGTACAAAAGGCCCATCAGAACGCGATAATAGAGGACTTGACGGATAAACCGTGTTATTGTGACCACGCTTGCTTGAAATTGGGTGATTGCTGTCCCGACTTTAGAGAGACTTGTGGAGGTATGTATATGTTTTTGAAACAACTATTTTACATAGTATGTAGCATGTATCATTTGTGTTAAGAAAAGCCTATACACTTGCAACTAAATATATATGAATCATTTATTAATAAGACTTTTTTAATGTATTGTTGTACTGAAAGAAAACTACTATTTCAATATATATATCTTATACATATATAGGTATATAATATGCAGTGCGTTTTTAAGAAGGTTATAATACTGTTATGAATGAATGAATTATTCTTTATTGCACACCACAAACAAATAACAAAAAAAAGAAAGTGACACAAAATTAATAAAATACAAAAAAATAATTTACAAAAAAACAAAAGAAGTACATTAAAAGTGTTGTACAACGGGCGGACTTATGGTTTATTAGCCATCTCTTCCAGACAACCCAAATGTTATATTGTTTGATAAACAATGGATTTTTATGCTAGTGACGTAACTAAGTACAAGACGCGTTCAAAATCTATCTAGAACTATAGATCGATAAAAAATAAAGATTTTTATAGTGGAACACATATATCTGCAAAATTATAATCGAGATATTTACTTGGTGGTAGGGCTTTGTGCAAGCCTGTCTGGGTAGGTACCACCCATTTACCAGTAATTCTACCGCCAAACAACAGCACTCAGTATTGTTGTGTTCCGGTTTGAAGGGTGAGTGAGCCAGTGTAACTACAGGCACAAGGGACATAACATCTTAGTTCCCAAGGTTGATGGCGCATTGATGATGTAAGGTATAGTTAATATTTCTTACAGTGTCATTGTTTATGAGTGATGGTGACCATTTACCATCAGGTGGCCCATATTTTCGTCCGCCAACCTATTTTATATAAGAAATAAAAATAAAAAAAACATAATCGTGTGCGTTCATTTGATGGTCCAGAAGGATATTTCGTGCAGGGATTTTAACATTTGTTTAATTTTATCTATTTTAGGCCGAGCAAAGATGGATTTTCATCTATTATATAATAATTAAACGGGGTTGTATGTTCAACACTGCACTATTTTTCTGTTCATACTACGTATATGAATTAAAGTTCCAATGCTGTAAAAACTCGTTTTATTAACTAGCATACAATATTCATAGTTGAATCAATTGTAGAACAAAATCAGCACGAAAAAAACTAGTAATTTCATTTATATAATTAAAAAAAAATGACAATTGACACAACACAAACTATTTTATGACATAATAATACAAACTATTTTTAAACATAACTATTTTATACATTGAAATAAAACTAGCTATAACGGATTTGAATCGCGTATATTAATTATTTTTTTTAACATCCCGACGTCTACCCGTGACTAGCTAGTTTTATTTCAATGTGTAATCCCGAAAATTTAAGACAACATTATTATTTTATACATTGTAGTTGAATCCGTTGTCATCGGTTTCACAGCTTAAAAAAACACCTCTATTCCACCAAAACTGCAATTTTAATAAATCACTTTCTTTGTCGTAATTATTATTACATCATGACAGCTGTCCCGTGGGGGCGTTTCATCACCCCTTTTTTAATAATGCTGAACATCCATAACATAAGTATGAATAATGAATGTTTTTTATGAAACACTAGCTCATACTTGCGGCTTTGCTTGTTTCGTTCAGGTGTAAAATTCTTTGTATTTTTTTGTTTATAAATTGTTGCTAAATTAAAGATTTCTTTTTTAAATTTTTAGGGGTAAAAAAAATCGTGAAAATAGGTGGAAATTTCGTGATCTAGAACACTGTGTCCTGTAAAGCTTATAAAAATTCAGTGGTGCTTGCCTGGATTAGAACCCGCAATCATCGGTTAAGTTGTACGCGCTCTAACCACTGGGCCATCTCGGCTCCCACGTCTCTTTACGAGCATAACTATACGGCATAAAAATGAAATGAAATTTTACGTGTCATTTATCCTGTCGTATGCATTCTGTGAGGTTATAAAATCGTAATCCCCATACAGCCTGAAGCTCTGACGGCTTATTTCCATGATCTGCCGATACATAGGGGGATTATTTTATTGAATAAAAGAACTTGAAATACTTTTTTTATGGTTTGAGTTAAAATGAGCAAATGGGAAATCTGATGGTCACCAGCGCGAGATTGAGGTGGCACTACTTATAAGTAAATAAACAAATAAATATGAGACAAAACCACATACATTACTCTGATCCCAATGTAAGTAGCTAAAGCACTTGTGTTATGGAAAATCAGAAGTAACGATGGTACCACAAACACACATATCCAAGACAACATAGAAAACTAATGATAATAATGTACAGTGGTCGTCAAAGTTTGTTTTGCGCACTTTTGCATGATAATAAAATCTTGCGTCGTAAGTTAGTATCTCTTGGTAATGAATGCCGTGGACAAATTCAGTCAGGAATGAGATTTTAAATATGTATATAGCTTTGACGGAAGTTTGACGACAGCGCATGCGTAACATCTAATTTTCAATGACCATTTAACGGCGAAGGAAAATATATTGAGGAAACCTGCATGTGTCTAATTTAAACGAAATTGTGCCACATTTGAATGAACCAGCGCGCATTGGAGCAGCGTGGAATTAGCTCCAAATCTCCTCCTCAAAACTGAAGAAGAGGTGTAGCCCAGCGGTGGGAAATTTACAGGCTGTTTTTGTCGTTGTCATTATTTCAGATTTGCTATGAATGTCTCACTAAAGCTAGGTTAAGGCTCTTATACTATTTTTGGAAACTTGGAATATATATCACAACCGCTGTAACAATAGAGTTTGGTACAAACGTTGCAAATGTATCCGATATTATATATCCGACATTAATTGTACCTACAACAAAATTAAGCATAATATGAATCCTTCTTCTGGTTGGAAATCTGACTTAAGATTCACATATCGCCAATGAGGCTTAGCTTAGTTAAAGTATGCAATTTTTAAATTGTTTGTTACTAAAGCCTGTTTAACAATTTAATTTAATAGTTGCTTAAAAATAATAATCCTTGACAACAGTTCGTTAAAAGTCAAGATTGTTGTCACGAAAATTAAAAATCTTTCATTGAGACTGTTGTTGTTGTTGTATAAATCAAAGGTTACATACGCACAAAAATAGCGCGTAAACCTCGAGTGGAATCGCGTGAATAAACTGGTCTGGTATAAGACATTTTTTTCTATATATAACCATTTGCATTCCCCTCCCTGGTGGCTGACTTTTTCAGACGCCTTTCATAAGGCTTCCCGTCTGGATTTTTAATAAAGTCTTTAAGCTGTCTGTCTCTTGTCATATTAGAATGATATTACTTAACGTTACACTTTGTACTTTTAATCAAATACTCTCATATTCCCACCATTATGTATATTATATTATGTTAAGTTATCGCGGTGTTAACAGATTATTAAGTTCACTAATATTATTATTATTTTTTAAACCATTCATACATTTCGTTTTAGATACAAATCATATTTATAATTTACGACTTCAGTCATAATTTGATTTTTTTCATTTGTTTAACTATTATGCGATTAATACTACATATAATTACAGTAGGTATTAATATATCAAAATGTCATGTATGTGTAGACCAAGTTAGTTATAAATATATATATTTGTACGACCAAAATACTTCTGAATATGACAAATTAATTCAAAATAAGATTATATAGATGATAAAAATCGTTAGGCTAATGCTTGTTGACTGCCAGACAGGATTTGTGTAATATACACATATATTGCAGTAATTATATTTAACTCACATGACTCTGTATTTTTAAATATTGATAAAGATGAACTAGTGATTTTCCTGTTCTTCTCGGTAGTAGGCATGGTGACCATTTACCATTAGGTGGCACATATGCTCGTCCGCGAACCTATAAAAAAAACCATTAGGTACAACGCTTTGGCTTTCAAATTGTTAAGTAAAAGCAATTAATAACAGTTTTAATAACATAAAAAGCAAGTTATACAAAACAAATAAACATGTTTTATCATGGTTTAACAATTAATTAATATAACATGACAATATGTATAAAAAAAATGTACTTACATATTACACGAACGACGTATGAAATTATTTTGGGCATGTACAATTTGTAGGAGGCAAATCAAAAAGGGCATATCTTCGCTTTCAATATTTGTAATCTGAGTACCTAATTATATTTGGAGATTATGCGAGTGCGCTCTGCGTCGAGAAGCTCCCGTTGATATATCAGAGCACTCAGTGTGTGGGTGTATTTGCGTCTTATAAAGTTTTAGGCGACGAACTGAGGTGAACAACTTTGCTTTTCACACCGAGCTTCAGAGGCAAATTTGGTGTTAACTTCCAATTGGTGAAGTTTTTACGATTATCATTTATGTATTTATAAATACCAATCATAAATAATAGAATATTGATACTTTTTAATTTAAGTGTGTTATATATTTGTTAAATTTAATGGAATGTTGATGATGATTGCGGGTTCAAACCCAGGCAAGCACCACTGTTTATTCATGTGTTTATAATACATCTCGTACTCGGCGGTTAAGGAAAACATCGCGAGGGAATCTGCATGTGTCTAATTTCATAGAAATCCTGCGACCATATTCCACTGGAATTGCATTTGAATTTGCATTGCAACAGCGTGGTGGAATATGTTCCAAACCTTCTCCAAAGAGGAGGCCTTAGCCCAGCCGTGACAAATTTACAGGATGTTGTTATAGAGTAAGGAAAATATATCACACTATTATTTAGGGAATTCGTAGCATCCGTTTTTCTATTTCGTTTGGACCTTTTCATCCTTATGGCGTCTGGTTCGAGAACCCCATTACACGCCAGTTCAATTTAAAACACAATTTGCTAGTCCATTTTACCCCGACCTCCCATTACTCATATAAAAGATTTATCGCGCACGTATGCAGGTTAGATTATAAAAGACGCATTTTTGGGATAAATTTATTTTCAATTTTTTTTAAAATAATATAGGTAAGAAATTTTAATCATTCCTTACTGGAAATTTAATGCGTCACCAACCTTTCGAAAGTGACGCCATTATAAAATGTGGCTGAAATATGGCCAATATGGCAGATGTTCCAACATGGCAATTAATCATATCCATAATAACCCTTATCATTTATGGCTTTGTATAATTTTACTTACTAATAAGCGTAGGTGTTCTTATTTTAAATATTAGATAGTAGCGCAAAATTCGTTAGTTCTAAAAATACAGTGTTAATTTGGGCTTTTAAAAAGCCATTAATTTACGTGAAAGCGTTTTATATTAGTGACGTTTTAACTTAGCAAGATAATCGCTTTTCATTAACAATTTAATTTAATTTCTTTAATGACTTATCAGTAGCAGTACGAAGTATCGAGAAAATGTCACTTAAGATAAATATGTCCCGAAGGAGATTGATCGGAACGCTCAAGATTGCAAAATTACTTAACAATTTTATTCTTTACTTGTAGTCGTCCCCGGCTTCTCTCCTGTTTTAAAGTGTGGGTTGTCATGTGTTAAGCAAAAAAATAGCCTATGTCTTTTCTTTGGAGTTCAAGTTTGCTTGAGCAAATTTCGTCAAATTCGGTTCAGCGGTTTGGTCGTGAAAGAGCGAAAGACAGGCAGACCGACTTTCACGTTTATAATATAAATATAGATTAGGTAACCGACCCGGTTTCACAGGGGTAAAATAAAGATCTATATACATAGGTATATACAGCTTTTTGATTGAAGCACAAACATCAAGAAAAATTAGGACAGTTACAATTCCCGGCTTTTCTCTACTATGAACCATCCACTTGAATCACTGTGTTTATTGACGAAAACCGCATTAAAATCCGTTGCGTGGCTCAAAAGTTCTAAGCGTAAAAATGCTGGAAGCGAACTTGGACTACACTGTATGGATATAAGGAACATATTAGTATGTATTATGTAATACTTTAATTGTGATGTATTCGCATTTCCTTCAACGTATTGCCTCAGGCTTGATCCTTGGGTGATCTCGTGAATGTTAATTGACAATTCTCGGCTGAAACCAGGGAAATAATAAATGGCTTTTAATGTACTTGATGTCTGATTATCTCGAGCACAACATTCTGCCTATACATCAAATCAAACCAAACCAATACCAAAACCATCCCCTTAAGAGGACTTTCCTAACAATGGGCATTTACTGGTAGATTGACCTCCCTTTTTAAGGGTTTTTAACAACATTTTTGACAACAATGATATGATATCATGGAGTTGTCTGCTTCGATGGTCTAGTCCGAGTGTAACTGGATTTCTGGACTCAGTAACAACCCAGAGAACCGTCATAGCTCGTGTACGTAGAGAGCTCGGAAAGCCATTCTTGTGCCTGAACTAATTCTAGTTGTGCCGTTGCCATCCTTTTATGAGAGTAAGATATTAGAGAGTGCACATTTGCACACTTATGAATGTTATATTTTAAGGGGACTACAGGAGCTAATTGCCCTTGAGAATCACGCGCACACACTTACACTAACGACAAAAACGGCATGTCCCCCCGCGCACTACGCTTAGCGAGGCGGCGAGGTTTTCATATTATCTTTCATATGTTCGGCTTTTTAATTTATATGAACCTTTTTTAGTTTTCTTCACAGATTGTACTTTATTTCCCATGTTTACAAAATTAAACTTTATAAAAAATAACTTAACAAAAAAATAAATGGCTAACTACAACTAGACTATTTGAACTTAATATATTTATTTACATAAAAGAATAATATTCGACAATTAATTTACAATTAAAATTACACAAAAATAAAATCTACGATTTTATTCGCAACGATGCGGTGAAAAGAGCGACACGTCTGTATAGCAACAGGCCTCGGCCGGCAGTGTCTGTACGAGGCGCTCACGCACACATGCTTACGCATTTTGGTCGAAAATAAGAAAATCTGATTTAAAAAAAATCTATTGATTTTACTAAATAATTAAGATAATAAATTTTTAGTATATTGTTTGTAGAATAATCTGACAAACAAAAAAAGACTTTTTTAGAGGGAACTTTGCGATTTTTTTCTATCGTACCAAATTAATTACATCATGTTTTCAACACAATTAATAACTAGCATCTATCCTGAAGATTAACATATATTTTTTTCATTGGGTTTATTGCATTGGATTATATACTTTTTGGCATTTTAAAACTTGCATTTAGCTCATGTAGTCCCCTTAGTAGCGTAAGCTACTTTTTGTTCAAGTGATTATAGGAAAATATATCTATGGTTTCCTTTTGAGGAGCTCCAGCCGTTGATGTTCGGAAAATTATAGAAAAGTCTTGATTGTAATTTATTGATTAATTACAATTAAATAAAGAACTCATTTAAGGTAGCTGAAAGAGTTACTGGTTGATCATAGAGAAGTAATATATTTGACACTAAAAAAAGGTTTTATTAAGTTAATATCTAAAATATATTTTTAATAAACGCAAAGTTTTGTGGGAGGTCCACTGTAGTTATGTAGTTGGCTAGTTTTCCTTGAGATAAGCTGTCGTGGCTGAAATCGGTCATGACATTGTTACTCTACCACCAAGTAACAATGCTTTGTGCAAGCCTGTCTGGGTAGGTACGAACCACTTATCAGATTTTCTACCGCTCAATCAACAGTATCAGTATAGCTACAGGCACAAGGGACCATCTTAGTTCCCAAGTTTGGTGGCATTTGGGCGAAATAACAGAAAAAATATGCTTTTAAAACCAGAATGTTTCAAATGAAATCACTGCGTCATTATAATCATCTTGATACATATATGAACCGATATGTTTATAAATCAATTTAGATCGAGGCTACGTAATCCGTATTGAAGTTATACTCCCAAAGGGACATTTTTACAAGCACAATGGTGAAACCGATAAGTTATTGAAAGGACTTTTCAAAATAAGTTTGATCTTAAGACCCTGAATGTCATGTAAAAGATGTCCTCAACAAATTGGGGAGGTATCCCATTTAAAAGTTTGACTTTTTATATTTCTGTATTCAAACTTCGTATTGTAATTTCTATTGAGCTGTTATCTCCCTAGACGTTACCTCCGACGTTATCAATATAAGCACATGACATATAATGTGTGTATCATATATTATGCATACTAATGTGTTAAACATAACCGGTAATGTGTAAACTAATAATTAAATCTTAATTGTATCCTAAATATTTAATTTTATATTATAAACGCTTCTGAGTGTTTATGTTGTATTAGCCGTATTCACAGGTTTTCTAAATCTAACCTTGAGTCAAATAACTATCATATACTTACGTATCGTAACTTAAAACAGATCTATAAACATATATATCTATTGAAAATATTCCAAATAAATAGTAATGATTTTATGACAGATTATTTGTTAAAAATTCTCTTTTCACAACTGTTTTCTAAAACTAACTTATAAGCCCAAATATATATAGGGAACTTAAAAAAAATACCGTACAATAGTTTAGTCTTTATTGATAGTATCTTTTGGGAAAGTTTTAAAATACTTTAGTCAAAAATTTGAATCGAAATCAAATATATTGAAGACATATTACATATATTCATAACAGTGAGCTATTCATCACGACGCTTCGACACTGGCGGGAAAAAGAAGACTTTAATTATATCAAATTATTCACTCTTTTAAATACATATTAATTATTGAAAGAAAAATAATCATTTTCATAAACTTCCCGTCTTGAATATAATGTTAATTAAACGTTAAATTCACAGCGTGTTTTAATAACTAAGGAAATAATTAATTGAGACCAGGGAATAAAAAGTCTACATCAACAGTAGCACTCCAATGGCCTCTTTTCACTTCTTTCATTCTTTTTTGTAACCTAGATTCTAGAGGGGAGAGAGTAGCCAATTTATCAAACAACCTTACAAATACTAGTCAAAAACTAAATAGTCTTTATTCAAATAGACTATTTTTTAGAATTTGGATGGATATAGAGGAAAGGCATGAAAGAAACGATGGATGGATTGTGTGAAAGACGATATGGCTGGAAATAATGTTACTTGTAAGATGACGTCAGACAGAGAAGTATGGAAGAATGCTGCGCCGATCTCAAGTAATTTTGGGATAAGGGTAGGAGGATGATAATGAAAACTATAGAATTTATTGAATGCTTTATGATTGATATGTACGGATTGTTAATGTAAAGTCCCAAAATTTTGTTCCAATAATGCTGTAGAGCTTGCATTAGTAATTATTTTGTCTCTTTTCATTTATCAAATCACCTCTCCCTATTATTGGTAAGAAATTAATTAAAGACTACCTCATCAGACGATAAAGTGTTGGCCTATGTGGTTAAAATGGCAAACAAGATCGTATTTAAAAAATTCAATGAATCTACAAATAGTCACAAGTCATCAATAATCACAAAGCAAAATAAGTCCTTTAACACTGAGCAGTTCCAATGCTGTCTCGGCCAATTTTTACTAAGTTAATAAACTGAGTGCACGACCATTCGCTGCCCACACGTTTCACCTGGTGGCATTTCCGTGTCAATGGCCGTATAGTAATAGTAACAGCCTGTAAATTTCCCACTACTGGGCTAAGGTCTATTCTCCTTTTGATGAGAAGGTTAGGAGCATATTCCACCAAGCTGCTCCAGTACGGGGTGATGGATTCACATGTGGCCGAATTTCTTTGAAATTAGACACCTACAGGTTTGTTTGTTTTGGTATGTTTTCCTTCACCTCTAACCTCGAGATGAATTATATATACAAACTAAGCACATGAATATTCAGTAATGCTTGCTTGGGTTCAAAGTCGCAATCATCGGTGAAGATGTACGCGCTCTGAGCAATTTCGGTCCGTATGACATGACGTAAAGACAATATGAGAAGTAATTCTAGTACTAATTCATGTTATACGGCTTAGTATATACATTGTCTAGCAGTGCACTTAGAGGGGCGTTACTTATTAAAAATCTAATTCATGCGCCTTACTGCTGATGTACAGTCGGGGTAAGAAAAGGTTCATCTTAAGATCTATTTTCGTGTGCTCAGTATGAGCGATAATCTGCTTTACCGATCGAGAATATATGAAATTAACAGCCATATTTTGAAAATTCAGTAAAATATATCATATCTAATTTAAATTTGTTATGACTAATTACGACATTAAAAAGATTTCATTTTAATATAAACTAGACGTAGTCCAAAGATGTTACACTATTTTGAACCAAGTTATCATACTATGTAAGTTTAATTTTATATGCAATTGTCAGTTTAGTGCTTTAGTTTCAAAAGGTATTAAGAGTTTAGGACTTGATAAAGGAATAAGTTCGAAAACTGACGATGGTTTTCTTACTCTGACTGTACACTGAGACACTTCTGAGGCACATGTTTCTTCGAGGCGTTTTCCATCACAGGATGCATTACATATTTACGACTTGAAAACTCAAAGTGACATTAAACTTTCATATACATTATCGTCACTACATAATATCAACTACAGCGTGATTAACTATAATATATGAGGCGACTGAATAATATTTTACGTGACATATAACGTTTTTGGGTAACATAAAACATATAACACAAAACGCAAGAAAACCGAACCAAAATTCGGTAAGATGTTTTTTATTTTGCATCTTTGTCGAATACGAATATTTAAATTAGCGGAATATAGCTGTAATATCTAATATGAAACGAAAAGCTTATACTAAAGATTCTTGTAGATGAGATTCTTGAACGGTTATATCTGTAAAATGTTTTGTTTTTTTTTTAAGAAATTTAGGTAAATAGTCTAGCGTTTTGTTCTTGGAGACAGACATTTATAAACTCGTGATCAATGTGCAATAGGAATGATGCAGACATTTTTAACTTTGCCGTCTCGTAAATTTAAATCGTTTATAAAAAAATACATTGGTATAAAAGGCGTATTATTCGATACATGATTTTGTAGATGATAAAAAGGCTTGGAAACCTGTTGACATCTAGGCAGGATATATTAATATAAATAATTGTATTAACTAACATGACTGTTTTTTTTTAAATGTTGAAAAAGAGTAACTACTGAGTTTCTTGCCGGTTCTTCTCGGTAGAATCAACTTTCCGAACCGGTGGTAGCTTCACTTGATTGTTAAATGACGATTCAAAAGTGCTTGTAAAAGCCCACTTGAATAAAGTTATTGAAATTTTATTTGAAAAATGTATTTGTACGTCTGTGAGAGAGAAAAATTGGTGAGGGACGATGGTGATTTCAGAACACACGTATATACTAAGACTAGTTGTCATGCGTCAGGCAAAAAAGTAGCCTAAAGTAGCCTAGTCCTTTATTGGAGTTCAAGTTTGCTGCATACCGAATTTCATCAAATTCGGTTCGTACGTTTGGTCGTGAAAGAGTGACAGACAGACAGAGTTACTTTCACATTTATAATATTAGTATATATATCTTCATGACTGCCTCTTCCTAGAGAACTTCTGTCCTTGAATTAAATTGAAACTAATTTTGATTTTTTTTTACCTGTACCTGTAGTACCAGTAGCCTGTAAATTGTCAATAATTTTGGACCTATGCCTGAATTCGATCTGAATTCTTCTATTGAAATCTATCGGATCATAAGCACAAAGAGCTCAAACTTGTGTTTGGTCATAACCTTTTGCACAATATCCTGTGCAGTCTCATCTCTTGGGAATGGAATACTCGTATCAAAATTCACTTCACTATACCTTGGAAATGAATACTTTTACCAAAATCAGTCAAGAATTCGTTATACTATCTTCTGTTCAGTTTTGTTCTGCAAATACCATAACC
This sequence comes from Vanessa cardui, assembly GCF_905220365.1. Taxonomy (NCBI): domain Eukaryota; kingdom Metazoa; phylum Arthropoda; class Insecta; order Lepidoptera; family Nymphalidae; genus Vanessa; species Vanessa cardui. The sequence goes on along the minus strand of NC_061132.1, from coordinate 12,034,309 downwards.
AAAATTCGTCCAGTAAAACTTCTTAACACATTAGTTGTACTTATTAACGCATAATAAGATAATTTGTGAACTTGAAGTTAAAGGTTGCATAGGAAAATAAATATATAATTTCAGTGGATTAGAATTTTTTTCTTGTGTAGAAAATAGATTATCTCATAATGAGGAATAAATACGTACTGTTTACTTTGACTTAGAGTTTTAATTATCAAGAGGAAATGAATCATTAACAATTTTTTAATGACTTTTTTAATGACAGCGTCATAGTAGTAGAGATTTCATTCATTATTTATTAAAACATTCCTTTGATATACATTTTCAACGACAGGCGAAGTTTTAAAGCGAGGCTATTTAATAAGTTTTTATTTAACCGGTGTATGGGTCAAATATGGTAGCTGAATTTCGAAGTCACTAAAATCTAGTGTGTTAAAATTTATTCATTTTGAAATATGGACCAAAGAAAAATTATTTATATTTTGACGTTTTCTATTCCATATACATATTATTTAGTAAAATCTAATTTAAAAACCAATAAATATTGTGGAATCAATCAATATGTATTATTATTATATATACCATTAAATATTATATAATGTAGCATTGACCATTACTTACAGGGGGGTGTAGAGACGCCTTATCAGGAGTCAAGCTGCGCGCCAACACATTTTTCAAATTAAAGAGATTTTCTTGCACGCAAATCAAATAAACCTTATTTTGCTCTCCTCCCAATCACGCTCAACTTGTCTCCTCTTATCACTTACTTAATCCTCAGTATATTCCTTCCAGCTAGAGCCCAATTCTATTTCAGAAAATCGCATGCATTTTCAAAATAGATTACAGTTCTAATAGAAGCTTTTAGCTCTAACAAGTGCATTCATACAGCGCTAGGTTGAAAATATCCAATATTTTTTTAGAAAACATGAAATTTTCATGTCGTAGGTCACATAGAGCCGAGCCCAGTTATAACGAGTGCGTTAACCGATGATTGCGGGTTCCAACTCAGCCAAGCACCCCTATATATATGTGCCTAATTTGTGTTTATAATTCATCTCGTGCTCGGCGGTTAAGGAAAACATTGCGAGGAAACCTAATTTCATCGAAATTCTGCCACATGTGCATTCCAGCAACAGACATTGGAACAGTGTGGTGGAATATGTTCCAAAACCCTCTCCTTAATGCAAGAGGAGGCCTTATCCCAGCAGTGGGAAATTTACAGGCTGTTACTTTACTTTTTTTTTTAAATATTCCTAAAAATATTCACAGTTGAAATTTGTTGACAGTCAAATAGCTAGTTAGAAATGCAAGCGGTGTGTTATATTTTTGAGGAAAAATGGTAACAAGCATCATTAGGGTACACTACGTGCCCTTTGGAATAGCGTATAAACTTTTTCAATGGAACAATTCACTGAGTATTCCCCTGTCGCATACAATTTTGAGCTACATTCAGAGGAATTTGAAGTACAATGTAAAAATATACAGTAATAATACCTACTTATAAGTTACTAATTGTCTCCTGCGGCTCCTTTCTCGTTTTATGGGTTCGGTTGTCATGTGTTAGGTAAAAAAGTAGCCTATGTCCATTCTTGGAGTTCAAATTTGTTCCATATCAAATTTCACCAAATTCAGTTCATTGGTTTGGTAGTAAAGGGCGACAGAGAGTGAGACAGAGTAACTTTCACATTTATAATATTAGTATAGGGTATAGATTATGGTGCTTAAAATTGAACGTAAGGTAACAGCCTTTATGTATCTCACTGCTTAGGAAATTTATTCGTATTGGAGATAAAATTTTGAGTGAACCAGACTCTAAAAAATATGTTAAATATGCAATTATTATTATTACTTTTTAGTGCATTTTTATTTGTTTTAAAATAGTGTTTTTTTGAAGTCGGTTTTTCTTTTTGTTAAAATTTTTATTTATTAATATTGAATGTCGATGGGAAATATATTTACGAAAAGTATAGATCGCTGTTTTATCAATACCGTAGTCTAGCGCAAATATAACACGCTTGTTTATCATAATTAATTTACGAGCTGTGTTTTTGACATATTGTAAGAGACAAGAATAACATCTGAAAAGCAATTTATGTCCGCGAATAACTCTTTGTCGTGAGGTCTTGTTAAATTAGGTATCCATAAAGTTATTGTGTATTGTTAATTTGTCAGCTTCTGTTTAAATATATTGTTGATATGTTTATTTCTTGATAAATGGGGACAGTCTAAAACAAATATAAATTGGTCAAATTATCATTTGTAGTGTAAATATATATTAAATCAATTAAATATTTTTGTTTTAGATTTTTATTATGCTTATCCTGTAGCTTTATCTGAATTTAATAAAACTTTACCTATGGGACGAAAACTGCCCCCCCCACTTTTACCCTCGAGGGGTGATTTAACCTACGTCCTCAGAACTCATACTATCTCTTTTCCAAGTTTCATCAAAATAGGTAGCATACAAAGTAATTATTGCATTTATTATTATTTATTAATATAATAGTAGTGGTTAGAACGTGGGCTTCTTAAGCAATGACTGTAGATTCTAAGTCAGGCAAGCACTACTGATTTTTCATGTTCTTAATTTGTGTCTATAATTCATCTCGTGCTTGGTTGTGAAGGAAAACACCACAAGAAACATGAATGTGTTTAATTTCAACGAAATTCTACTACATATGTAAACACCAAACTGCATTGGAGTTTAGTGGGATATGGTCCAATCTTTCTCCTCAAATGGAGAAGATGCCTTAGCCCATCAGTGCGATATTTACAGGCTGTTATGATTGATATAGAAATAGATTTGAATGACGACCTCCATGGTTGAGTGGTGTGTACACCGGTTTTCATGGGTACGCCACTCTGAGGTCCCGGGTTCGATTCCCGGCCGAGACCATGTAGATTACCATTAGTTTTCTATGTTGTCTTGGGTCTGGGTGTTTGTGGTACCGTCGTTACTTCTGATTTCCATAACACAAGTGCTTCAGCTACTTACATTGGGGTCAGAGTAATGTATGTGATGTAGTCTCATATTTAAAAAAAAAAAATGAACTCAAATTATTCTTAATTTAAGTACTATGACTATCATTAAGCACTGAACAGGATTAAAGTAAATTAAAAGTTATCACTGGTTTGAAAAGTAGATACTACTAAGATGACTCAGCAGTTATTCCATATCGCCAATTAAATTACAAAAATATACTTTATTATATGCAGACTAAAGATTAATATTGCTTGACAAATAATAGTAAGAATATAAATGCTAGAAGAAGTTTAAAAGATAGGCTTCATACTTCAAGGAATTCATACAATACTGAAGTCTAAGCACCGAAACCGGAATTAACCGGATTGTGCCGACAAAGGATACTTGATATACGGAGGGTTGGTCGAGACAGTTATTTATTTGTGTAATAAATATTTCGTTCACATAACATCGTTGTATGGAATTTTCGTATTGTTGGGAATACAGGATTATTTTATTAAGCTCATTTTTATTTATATAAGGACAGAACATGCTTGGAATGTTTTTGGGGGTGAAATTAGATGCTCGGCTTTCTGCCCGGAGTTTTAGACTTCGTTTACTTTAAAAGAACATACTGCTATCAATAATACTTTGAAATCGTTATCTTTAACTACTTATTCTTCTTTGTCAACATTACATGGTATAACAGTACCTATGTATGCTTAGATCTTTAATATTACACAACGGATTTTGATGAGGTTTTTTTAATAGATAGAGTGATTCGAGAGAAACATTTTTTGTATACATAATTCATGGCGTAAATAAACAAATTCTGTAGTATATTTTGGTATCAGTTATTGCATCCGTGCGAACCCGGGGCGGGGCGCTAGTTATATATAAACTAGCACTGGCTTTGCACGGGTGTAACATTGATAGTATATATGCCACAGAATGTCATTATATATAAAGTACATAGATTTTTGACATAAACAAACCTCTATGTACTTGTACCAGCGACCCGCCCCAAGATTCGCAAAGATCAATGCTGATACTAAATATACTACAGAATGTCTTACAACGTTCACAGCATTTTTGTCATTAGATAATACAAACCGCTGTGTCCCAGCATTTTAAATCTGTAATATCTTCGAAGATATTTATTTTAATTACACGCTGTATTTAGCCATATTGGTCTATATTTAATGCTTAATGTATTATGGGTACTTTATTGTATAGGATTAATGCTGTATTGCTTAATCGCTTTGAAAATAAGCCATTATGTCTCGTAAAAAGTAAAGGGTAAAAAATTATTATTGATTGGGATTGGGATATCCCAAAGTGATAGTCGTAAACCAGAGAGGACTTTTTTGAAGACCTTTTTAAGGTGTACATTATTTTTATTAATCTAGCAGTGCCCTCGTTTTCATCTACGTTTCCGTAGTAGCCAACATAACTACTTTTTTATATCAGCTATCTGCCAGTGAAAGTCCTTTCAAAATCGGTTCAGTAGTTCCTAACATCGTCGGAACAAAAACAGACAGAAAAACGAACAAAAATCGAAAAAAAAAAATATGTACCGTGCATTTAGTAAGAAGCTGTTATAGTAATATTACAAACAGACACTCCAATTTTATTATATGTACAGATTCTAATTCTGTACGATTTATATTTCCTTCTGAGCGATACCTAAGTCGGATCAACCACGGTGATGACCCTTAGGATGTGCGTAAAGAGGATTTATTTTCGGATCAGAACCTCCTAGGAACCAATTGTTGAGCAAACTTTTATTTTTCTTTTTATCTGACGATTTAATTTTGCTGTATCATTTTATTAAGTGAAATGAAGCGATCTTTTGACAGATTTTTTAATATAAGCTTGACGACCCCCATGATCGAGTGGTGTGTACACCGGTTTTCATGGGTACACCACTCCGAGGTCCTGGGTTCGATTCCCGGCCGAGTCAATGTAGATTATCATTGGTTTTCTATGTTGTCTTGGGTCTGGGTGTTTGTGGTACCGTTGTTGCTTCTGATTTTCCATAACACAAGTACTTCAGCTACTTACATTGGGATCATAGCAATGTATAATATGTGATGTTGTCTCATATTTATATTTATATTTATATTTATTTATATTTATATTAATAGGTAGGTGAACTGGCTACCTGATATATGAAATATTAACCATCCATTGCGCCACCAACCTTGGGAACCAATATAAGGTGTTCCTTGTGTCCCACGCTCCAATGCAGGTTTGTGGATGCAGGTATCCTCACGATGTTTTCCTTCACCGCGGAACACGTGTTGTGTGCTTCCATTTGAACCCGTATTCATCTGTTAAGATGCGTTCTAACCACTGGGCCATCTGTAAGAACAGTTATTTCTAATACAAATTTAAGTAGAAACAGCTCGTGAAAACATAACTTTATATGACTTTTGAAGTTTTCGATCAACAACAACAACAACAGCCTGTAAATTCCCACTTTTGGGATAACGGCCTCCTCTCCCTTTGAGGAGAAGGTTTGGAACATATTCCACCACGCTGCTCCAATGCGGGTTGGTGGAATACACATGTGGCAGTATTTCTATGAAATTTGTCACATGCAGGTTTCCTCACGATGTTTTCCTTCACTGCTGAGCACGAGATGAATTATAAAGACAAATTAAGCACATGAATCAGCGGTGCTTGCCTGGGTTTGAACCCGCAATCATCGGTTAAGATGCACGCGTTCTAACCACTGGGCCATCTCGACTTTTCAATCTTATATTTTTTATTATTTTTTACTAATGTTACTAAATTTGTTTCTAATGATGAAATAACAATCCCTTAGCATTTTTTTTTATAAAGCGTTAAGCCGAAAGTGTAAATTAATTAAAAAAAAATAAAACAATAATGTGTTAGTATCGATGTGTGCTCTTGATTATAGTGTACACATGCATAACGGTTTGCGTCACTGAAATAAAATGTCTCTTTTAATAAAATAATATTTTGTAAAATATTTATGTGAAAATTTAATATTCCGCTATAATTGGGTTAACGTTTATTGGAATATTATTCCAACGCTCAATTTAATTAACATTTATATAGAAAATGTATTTTATACAAATACATTTCGAAATATTTCAGACGAATAAAACAGTAGCCGTATTACAGATGAAAAAACCCACAGTATTTTAAAGTATTAATTATAATTAATTTACAGTATTTTAATCGGTTTTAGCAACACGCGAGTATTATTAAGAGGCTATATAGGTAAGTATAGTACGACACAACTTAGATGTAGCATCGGCAAATTCAATAACAACGATTACTGCCGATTTACACAACCAATAGAAATAGCTCCCTATCGCGCCATTCGACGCTATTCGTCGCTATAGATTCCCGCGTCAGTTCAACCCTACACAAGTGCATGTAAATCGACGTGTCAAATTGACGAATATATTAGGTCATACGATATTACAAGTTATTACGATTGTGTTAAGATCAATTCACATAAGAAATAATTATTGATAATTTGGGATAGTTCGGATGTGATCGGTTTTACGAATTTTGCCGATGCTGAACAGCCTTTTGATATACCACTGTAAGTTTTCTATGTTGCCTTGGGTCTGGGTGTTTGTGCTATCGTCATTACTTCTGTTTTTCCATAACACAAGTGCTTTAGCTACTTACATTGGGATCAGAGTAATGTATGTGATGTAGTTCACTAATTATTATAAATTTATATTTATGGCGCTGTAAGAAACATTAACTTTCATAGCCAATGCGCCACCAACCTTGGGAACTAAGATGTTATATCCCTTGTGCCTGTAGTTACACTGGCTCACTCACCCTTCAAACCGGAACACAACAATGCTGAGTACTGTTATTTGGCGGTAGAATATCTGATGAGTGGGTGACCTACTTAGACGGGATAGAACAGCAAATTCCACACAACGGGAAATACGTCAAGAAGTGTAAACTCTGCTTACTTTTCTGTAACTCAGTATTTCTTGGCGGCAAAATTACTTTTCATGATGCATTTTGAATTCGATTTGATCATAATCTTTAAGGAACTGAGATGGCCCAGTGTGACGCTTGCATCTTAACTGATGATTTCGGGTTCAAACCCAGGCAAGCACCACTATGAATATGTGCTTAATTTATGTTTATAACTCATCTCCTACCGGCATGTGTCTAATTTCATCGAAATTCTGCCACATGTGCATTCCACCAAAGCGCATTGGTTCAGCATAGTGGAATACGTTCCAAACCCTCTCCTTAATGGGGTAGGAGGCTATAGCCTAGCATTAGGAAATTTACAGACTGTAACTGTACTGTATAATTTTTTGAAGTGAAAATAATATCAATATACAATTTAAAACCGAGTCACTATATATCATTATATTAAAATAGTAAATTTTCATAATATTTATTACAAATGTGAAACGGAAAAACGACTCGCAGTTTCAAGAATCCGAACAAAAATAAATTGACTTTGATATTGTCAGATCGTTTTATGAATGTTCAACTATTTGTCAGATATAATCGCTTTTATCGTCCGTTGTAATTCCTAGATGTTCTATTTTCAAATCCAGAAGACTAACGTTCTTCGTTCTATAAATGTAGATTTACGTTACGATTCTTAAAGTTCAGCTCTTGCGTTGGAGTATCGTTTGCGGAATTCTAGCCCGTATTTCAAATGGAGCAGACCTCAAATTACAATGCAAATCTTCAGACGTCGCCTGCCATGTATTGTATATTTAAATTTTCTTCAAAACACGCGTCATCTTCTGGCTTAAGTTTTATGTTTAACGGTGAAGTATTTTTTTTTTTCAGTTAGAGAACACAAATTAATACGTCTTAACTTTTAATATCGGTTAGCTGTTCCCGCGATTCTGTGTGTGTTTGATTATAATATAAAAAATATTGTTCAGTTAGATTTAACTATAACTTATTAATTCTATATTAAGTAGGATTTGTGATATTTAGACGTTAGCAGACAGTGCAGTGCAGTGTGAGCTATTTATTTTATATATTATTATAAAAAATAGCTTAATTTATTATTATAAGATCAGGTATCTGCGTGTGAAAGTCTCGTCAAAATCGGTCCAGCCGTAACGTTAGTTTAAAATTCAGACGTATTTACATAAGATGCAGTTACATATGTTATGGTAGTTATGTCTACTTATATGGTCCTATGTTGAATTCAGTAACGGGGTTCTATACAAAAGGTACTATACTTTGGTAAGGAATAAAGACTATTCATATCTATAGTTATTTAATCCTTTGTAGCGACAGACACTCAAAATTATTGGGTATAAATTTGGAACAGTTAATCATAACATAGTATAAAACAAAGTCGCATACCGCTTATCCCTATGTTTGCTTAGAATTTTTCAACCGACTTCAAAAAGGATGAGGTTATGAATTCGTCTGTATTTTTTTTATTTGTTGTCTCATAACTCTTCACTGGGTGAACCGATTTTGATATTTTTTTTGTTTGTAAGGTACGGTCTCATTTTAATTTCCTCCTAAGTAAAATGAAATGAAAAACATTAAACTACTTAAAAGTCGATTTATGATTACAAAATGTAGTTACAATAATTGTTATATTTGAAGCCTAAAATTATTTTGTATACGCAATTATTTTAATTAATAATAATATATATTTGTTTCAAAATAATGTTTTCTTTGAATTCTGTTTTTCTTTTTGTTAAAATTTTTATTCATAAATTACGCAACGGATTTTAAAGCGTTTTTTTTAAATAGATAGAGTAATTCAAGAGGTTGGTTTTTTTTTAAATAATACGTGGACAATATAGTAAAGAAACAGTGACAAATAATTTAGACAATTTCTACTATATTTATTATAAGCATTGCACCCGTGCAAAGCCGGGTAGGGTGGCTAGTTTAGGTAAGTACTAAAGAAGGCTTTATGAAAATTGCAACTTTAATGTAAGTCTATATGAATTTTATACGTTCGAGGTCATGAGGGGGTATAGTGTCGCTAGCCATACTTGCTACGTTCATTACGATTTGAAAGATGCAGAAAAAAAAAACTCATTCGCAGATGTTTTTTGCGAAAGCACTTCGAGTTCTAATTAAAGGAAACAGCTTTGTTCGAAGGAACCGAGGTGGCTCTGAGACGTTCAACGCAGTGTGACCCCGTTACTTAATAGGCCGTCGTCAGAAGCCCTAGATACTAGGCGTACACTCTTACGGCCTTTCTTTTTATACTGGAAATTATACTGGTAATGCTTCGAGCATACCCTTAAATACTAGTATAAATGAAGAAGCGGTTCTGTTAATTGGGTCTTTTGAAGTTGTTGTACATCGCTCACAGTTACATAGATTCAACTACCTTTTTTTTTATTTATTGGACAAGACAAGGGCTATCTGATGGTAAGACACCTATAGAAAATGGCGCTGCAAGGAACTTAAACCATTCCTTACATCGTCAATGCGCCATCAACCTCGGAAACTAAGATGTTATGTTCCTTGTGCCTGTAGTTACACTGGCTCATTCACCCCTCAAATCGTAACACAACAATACTGAGTGCTGTTGTTTGGTTTAATATCTGAAGAGTGGGTGTATCTACCCAGACGGGCATATACAAAGCCCTACCACCAAGAAAAGCTGAAATGTCTGGTCGTTATAGTCTCTTCCATGTATTTCTACCTTTCGTTCTCACCGTCTCTTATTATTTATATACGGATTCATTTAATATATATATTTTTAAAAAATAAGTAAAGTAACAGCCTGTAAATTTCCCAGTGCTGGGATAAGGGCTCCTCTTCCATTAAGGAGAGGGTTTGGAACATATTCCACCACTCTGTTCCAATGCGTGTTGGTGGAATGCACATGTGGCAGAATTTCGATGAAATTAGACACATGCAGGTTTCCTCCCGATGTTTTCCTTCAACGCCGAGCATGAGATGAATGATAACCACAAATTTAGCACATATATATATATATATAGTGGTTTTTGCCTGGGTTTGAACCCGAAGTTATCGGTTAAGATGCACGTGTTCTCACCACTGGGCCATCTTAGCTCTAAATTTTTTGTATTGATTTAATTCACAAGGGTGACTCAATAACCAATTATTCTTAAATGTTGTTAATATTCTTAGTGTCTGTCTTTTAATCTTCTATACGTATAATAAAATTGAAATGTATGTTTGTAATATTAAAATAACACAGCACATATAACAAAATACATTTTTATATGACGGTCAGCTCGTTCCGACTAATCTCTGGAACAGCTGAACCAATTTTGACGGGACCTTCACTGGCAGAAAGCTGATGAAATAAGAAGTCACTGAGGCTAGAACAATAACTTTTTGTATATTTATAGAATCGAAAGCCACATCGTTCCCATCGGTTGTCCGACGGTAACTCACTTTCTTGTTTACTTTTTAAACTTTAACTACTCAATCGACCATTATGAAGATGACGACATCCCTGAGATGTCGGCAAAGATTATATACTAGAACCACATCCTTAAAACACACGAGCGAAACCACGGGTAAGCGCTAGTTTTCTACAATTATTTACTAGTCACCAGACTTGTTAGACCAGTGACTAGTTTATTAGACCATGCGGTTCTGGCATCATGGTTTGGCCATCGAGAAATTCTCACTAAGAGCCGTCAGAAAGTTAGCAGAGTTTACACTTCCGTGAAGTGGAAAGGACGTACAGATGTTGGTCTTGCACTTGATTTATTTCCGGTTGTGTGGAATTTTGATTTGAACTCTATCGGTTCATAAGACTGCACTCACTCACACTTGTGTACTAGTAATCTATACATAAAATAAATTGGAATGTCTGTTTGTAAAATGGTTATTGTTTGTATTATGGCTTTGGTTATACAATAACTTTTTTGTTAAATTCAAACTCACACGAAGTCACGGACTCAGCTGGTATGTATATATATACATATGTATAGTTGAAAAATTCCCCTTTAATAGTTATTCTAGTTAAATACATACACAAATAAATACAATTTAATTTAGCTGTACACAATCTTAAACTAGGTTTCGCCTTAAGCTTTGCTCGAGTTTTAGAGCTTGGTCCCAGATATTATTCACAAAAAATCTTTTTAACTTGTAAAGATTAAAATTCATTCAATATTTTTTGTGTGACAAACAATCAGACAAACTTCCTTTATAATATTAGTAAGGTTTAGTAATCTCAAGCACACTGTCATCTTGTAAGCATAAACGTCACAATTGCATTTATTCTACCATTAAATAGTCAGTCTGCCTAACTATAAACAAAATGTATCAAAATAAATTAAAACTCTGGCCATCGAAAGACCAATTTAAACCACAAACGTCGAATCCACATTTGAAGCCGAGTCAAAATATGTCTGAATAAATGTATTCTGAAATTCCCGGCCTCGTTAGTTCGTATATAACAGACGCTTCCTTGTAAACAACGTTAAAATTTAATTAAAACTCAGGTATAGCAAAGAAGCATCCATTTGTTTGAATTGAAAAACTCTACAATAGTATAAGTTTAAGAGGCGAGTTTTAAATGTGAAAAAGCAACGCCGTATCGATACTCGAAAGTTTTCGATGGGAGTTCAAATAAAACTTATGTTCGGAATTTTGTAGGCGATAGTTGAATTGATTCACTGAAGTCGGACGAGTATCCGAACGGCGTTCGCTATGAATTTTAAGTTACATCTCGGCTCCGTGATTCAGATGTGAAATATTTGAGAAGTGCTCTACGACTTATTCAAATATATTGTTTTATCGCCGACGTACTGTTTGAATTAACATACGTTGATATTATTGTGTTAATTTAAATTGTTATTGCATTAGTTATTATTTATTTAAAGTCACTGCGGTTTGTAAAATGGATGAGTTACAATTTTGGATTTATAGCCGATATGACGATGACACTTTTAATTAAGAAATAAAATTGCTGAACGACTGAAATGTTCTTTTGTTTTTATTGTTAATAGTGTTATAAAGTGGTAAATTTACAGGCCGTTTCTATTACTACTGCTTACCTTTCATACTGGAACATAGGTATACTAGGTACCGTTATTTGCCAGTGGAATATACGACGACTGGGTACATATCAAAACAGTTTTGCACATAAATAAAAATTTTAACAAGAAAAACCGACTTCAAACAAAACACTATTTTAAAACAAATTAATATGCACTAAAAAGTAATAAAAATAATTGCACACTCAACATATTTTCTAGAGTCCTCCTAAGTAAAATGAAATGAAAATATTAGGCTACTTAAAAGTCGATTTACGATTATATAATGTAATTATAATTATTGCTATATTTGGAGCCGGTGTCAGATACAGATATAGATACAGGCGAATTGATAACCTTTTCCCTTTTGAAGTCGGTTGAAAACCAAGTAACCACATAATAATAATAGTAAAAGCCACCAAATGTTGACCAAAATTCTTATAATTACTTACTTGTAAAAAACTTATAACATTATAAATAATAGTTACAATAAATTTGATTAATTTAAGTGGTATATAAAAATCTTCAGCAACCAGTTTATTAGTCAGGCTATCTTTTGACGTATGTCTATATATTGACTAGGAAGGGAGTCACAGTAGTATGTATGCATAAAACAATCCTGTGGCGCGCGCTGAAAAGACCTCACCGGCGATTCCTACATAACCTCCCCCCCCACTTCACGCGGGGCAAACGCGTAGTGCGTTTTCCAGCCAGAAAAAAACCTACCTTAGTTTCTTCCATTCGTGTCTGTCGCGAGCCCAACATCTAGGTAGGTCATCTTTCCATCTCTTGATTTGACGCCTTTTTGTCTTTTCCATTCCTATGATACGATTCCATTAGGTTTTTCGTCCATTTTCCCATAATGTGGCCAAGTAACCTTACTTCACTATAAATTCATTGATAGATATATTTATATAAGTAAAACATTTTATCAAGAGCTTTACAAACTAGATAACAAAATTAATATACTTGTCGACGATCTAAAATGTACGGAACAATTTGAATGTACCTGAAATTAAATGAAGTTGGAATACCGGAGCAATATTGAAAAACTACCGTCTCAACTGTAATGAAGTCTCATTAGTTATTTTCAAATAGGGTTACCACTTTAAATAATGAAGAAAAATTTTATTAGAATTTAAATAAAACTCTTTGGTTGAATATTTACTTTCAGAACGATACTATTGATTTTATAGACCATTTGAAAACTCTTAATGGTATGACGTTATCGCTTTTCGTTGGGACAAGTTATTACTTACTCTTACGGAATTATTTCGTGATAATATTTGGTATTTTATGCCATTAAGGTCTCGCTCCTCAGGGATCAGGGTTATTGCAATCATAACTGACTGATTTCCTTAGTCTATTAGCGAGTTTGAACAGCATATCATTTGATTTTGGGTTCTAATTCCAAGATCTTTTGCTATGACGATAGGTTAGAAGAAGTGACTTTTCTGATAATTATTATTTTATAGCAGGAAATTGATTGTATTACCCTCAACACTTTCGAAATGTTGTCTTGTGTTCGAAGAAACCATGTGCTATAAGTGTGAACAGTACACCTATTTTGTTCGGCAAACGTGTGATTTATAATATTGCCCTTATAATAATCGGAGACGAAATCAATCACAAGAATATTACCGTATAGTAGGACACAAATTAGATGTAGCATCGGAAAATGCAATGGAATGAAATTAAAACCGATTACTGCCGATTTATACAACCAATAGAAATAGTTCCCTATCGCGCTATTCGATGCTATTCGTTGCTATAGATTCACGCGTCAGAGAAAGCTAGTGCATGTAAATCTACGTGTCAAATTGACGAATATATTAGGTCATATGGTATTACAAGTTATTACGTTTGGGCAAAGATCATATTCGCATGAGAAATAAATATTGATAATTTGGTATAGCGTACTCAATTCGGATGTGATCGGTTTTACGAATTTTGCCGATGCGACATCTAAGTTGTGTCGTACTACACTTGACAAAAACTTACGAATTGCATTTGAATCATGACGATTTAAACCATACTATTGATTACAATATATTAAATACAGTATCGCCAGTTAAAAAATAACAGTTGTAGCAAAGTACAAAGAAGCTAGCCCTATTGTACATTAAACAAAGAACGCCTTCAGTAAGAACGAAGTTACTGCGATAAAAGCCGTCGCGAGACTTTCATAAAACGCGTAATGAATTAAACTTCCTTGTTAAAATAACTATTTAAACTGAATTTCTTCTAATCATCAACATCATACTTACAAAAGGTATATGATGTATATATATTTGAAAAAGATTGCTTTATTACTTATAGTATATCTGAAGATCAGAAGTTTTTTTCTGTAAGTGTATATAACGGAACTTCAAAAGGGCTGTACCGATTTTGATGATATTTTTTCATCTGTATGAATTCCATTTCGGTTTCCATTCCATTATAATATGATTAGTCTCCTACATATATTTTACTCGTACGTAGTTGGGACGCAGAGCTAGTATAAAATATTATTTGCATGATTACTTTTCATTACCAATTCATAATCAGTTTTAGTTTTACAAATGTATTTATTAATGTCATTAACAATATTCTTTTGCATTTAAATATTAATGGATTCGAACGCCAAGTATCCGTTTAAGTTCACGTATCATAACGACTGGTTCATCTCGTTTCATTCAGCATTAAGATCGAAAGATTAAATCAGATCAAAATTTTCGTTTACTTTGAACTAAATAATATCCATAAAACACTGTCGTAACTTTTTATGTCGACTGTATGCCAGGGGAACAAGTTCATGATATTCTTTTCCAAGGAGTTTCTATATTCCGCCTGTAAGGCTATAAACACACTATTTCACGAACGTTTCACCCCACGCAACTTTATCCAGTAAGCGGTGTAAGAGACTCGACTAACATAATTTTGTCGTTTAAGCTCCGTTTACTTCAAGAGAAATTATTTATTTCTTTCACAGCCGAGTTAGCCCAGTGGTTAGAACGCGTGCATCTTTAGCGATGATTACGGGTTCAAACCCTGGAAAGCGCCACTGAATTTTTATGTTAATTTGTGTTTATAATCGTCTTGTGCTCGGTCTCAAGGAAAACATCGTGATAAAACCTGCATGCTAATAATTTTAATGAAATTCAGCTACATGTGTATCCACAAAGTCGCGTTGGAGCGACGTGGAATATGCTCCTAAACTTCTCTTCAATGTAAAA
The DNA here is from genome assembly GCF_905220365.1 of Vanessa cardui. Taxonomy (NCBI): domain Eukaryota; kingdom Metazoa; phylum Arthropoda; class Insecta; order Lepidoptera; family Nymphalidae; genus Vanessa; species Vanessa cardui. Next base: position 12,019,163 of record NC_061132.1, on the reverse strand, counting down.
AAAAAAATTCTGTTAATGTAAAAAAAATAATTAAATAGTAGTTTCTGCCTTTACGGGTAGATATATGTTATTAAGAATTTTATCTTTTTCTGATTCAGCGCATAGTAGGTAATTAAAATACACAAAACAGTTGCTAAAAAAGTATCCAATCTTTTTCGAGTTTAACTCGCTCTAAAAGTTTCGAATTTAGAATTAATTCTTTTTTTTTCAAGTTATAATGTTAAAATGAAATATTGAGATTAGCTCCAATCTAAATATTAATACTTTGAAATAATAAGATGTTTTATGGTGTAATAACTAAGTGAAAAAAAAACTACTAAATTTGAATAAAAGTTATACGACAAAATGTAACTCATTTCGGAGGAGGTTTTAGTATATAGTATGCTATTATATAATTCATTGACTAAATAAATTAACAACTTCGCTGAGGTACATTTCTTTTATTTCGTCCATTCCTACGGTACGGGGTATTTAAGACCACGAATTCAAACTATCATAATATCGGTACGGGGCTTATTAGACCCCGTGAAATTTAAGAAACTAAAACTCGATGTGATGTGATCGAATTTTATTTCCTCAGGAGGCACATGGTACAGCGGTACATGGTCAACGAGACCCCGTATTAAGTTGGTACACAATACAGTGCATCTGTTTTCAATAGGCATCATACAATATATCAAATAGACGTTACAGTCTCCATACGACAGAGAGATCAATGTTTTCTTAGCCGTACCCCAAGGGAGATGCATACGAGGCGTATAAGACCTCGCTCCCCATTGAACGTATTAAAATTTGCAAAATGTCAAACGAAGAGTCAAAAATTTCAAAAGCTCGAAGGTCACACTATAGACTCCGATTAAATAAGTTTGAACCTTCAAAATCTTTCTTCAATGATCTAGCCAGGCACATTGAGGTATAAAAAATATTTATACACACAGACACACGTAAACACACACTCTGAATTCGATTTTAGAAAATCGAACTATCAAAATAACCTTCCTAATATTTTTTCGAATGTCTTCGATTTTCAAAATAATGGAATAAAACCTTATACGATAGAATTATATTAAAAAATATCTGTTTATAAAAGCGTTCTCGCGTTGATAGTTCGATTTTCTAAAATCGAACTATCAAAATAACCTTCCTAATATTTTTTCGAATGTCTTCGATTTTCAAAATAATGGAATAAAACCTCATATGATAGAATTATTTAAAAAAATATCTGTTTATAAAAGCGTTCTCACGTCGAACCCTAAGAGATGCAATGTGATCATACTTTACACTCCCAACCGTTATGGCGAGGGTCTTGAGAGTAGCGAACATTTATTTTGACGATTACCGCTGATGACATGTGTCGGTTCGACGTGATAGGATTTCGTATTTTTATCTTCCTCGTTTCATCAGTTTTCATTTTTACAGATAATAACATTTCGAATCTCATTTATACATCTAGCTGTAACCGACGACTTCGTCTCCGCTTACAAATTCAGCAATTTTATATAAAAAAATTCAAAGGTGACAGGACATAAATTTTAACCAATGAGTTCAAAAGCAAGCATCTGAATTCACGTGCTTAATTTGTTATTGGATTTCATCTCGTGTTCGATGAAGGAAAGCATTATTAATTTGCACGTGGCGAATGATTATCATCCACCCATCTGCATTGGTTTAGCGTGGTGATGCTCCAAACCATCTCCTCAATGGAAAGGAGGTCTTGGACCAGTAGGACATAATAAACTGTAACTTTACTTTTTCTATTATTTTTATTGTGTTTGTATTTGATTTACCTGAATCTTTTGGTGTCTTATTCGAATCTAAATTTCGTTCAGATTTGATATGGGTAGTGAATCGCCCAATATCAGCCTATTGTTAAGTGGTCACCATCGTTAATAGATATTGGCGTCATAAGGATTATAGAGCATTCATCATCACCAATGCACCAACAATCTTGGAAAAGATGTTACGCCTTTGTGCCTTCTTCGAATACAGATACAATAATAAATACAAAAATAGGAACTATTGTTGTTTGATGGTAAAATATATGATAAGAGGGTGGTACCTACCCAGACAAGCATAAATTCCTACCACAAATATATAGTAGAAGTCTAAAAGAAAAATCACCTTACGTATCGTACCACAAAAGTCTATTATAGTTTCAATCTGTATAAATCTAACAATTGAACAAGTTTCATCCAAGAGTTTTATAAAAGAGTTAAGATAGTACGTTTTAAAACTTTTAAACTGTCTAGGAGAAGGATCTGCAGCGTCAGCGGTTTATTTTAATGTAGAGACATTGTATAGAGTGAAAAGAATGTGGTCACTCTTAGAGAATTACAAGTCTGATTGTGTATTCCACTATTTAAACAACAAATATTCTGAGGCTCTTTATTTCAAGACAAGTTTTCTGTAATAATTTACTTTAGTACCATATCTAAAATTCAGCCTCCTACCCTTATCCTAATTTTACTTTTTGCTGGCGCAGCATGTCTTCTCCTTCCATACTTCTCTGTCGGAGTTCATGTCACACATAACATTCTTTCTAACCATATCGTCTTTCACACAATCCATCCTTCGTTTTGGTCGCCCCCTACCTCTATCCTATGTACAGTCAGAGTAAGAAAAACTTCGTCGGTTTGCAAATTTATCAAGTAAAAATTATTAAAAAAAATAACAAAATTATGTTACACTTTATAAAATCATTAAGTTACAAATTTATGCTCTCTTGTGACTGCACAGGAGCTAGACTTACTGTCTGGCTTAGTAAGATCAATATGTTGAACGACAATACTGATCATTTCTATGGTCATCCATTTGAATCCATGACATACTCGTATAGTCAAGTCCTATATGTAGTATATACCTTTAATATCACACACGAAAAGAGAAGTTGACTTTGTGATATTTGTTTAGGTAATTAGAAAGTCAAACATCATTCCGAATAGTCTGAACGTTCCCGAGTAAAGTAAACGAAACAATTATAACTTAACTCATTTTAATTGATAATCGCTTATTATATGGGATTATATAAACATTATTAACAATAGTTTTTCAAGAGTTAATTCGTATAAGCTTTAAACTTTAATGTCTGTTTAATTTGTTTTTTTTTTTTAATATTATCAAAAATATTGGCTATCATGGTGATCGGTTCAACGGTATGTATTGCATGGTGGTAGACTATTTGCCAGCCCACCTGGATTGGTATCACTTCATTTTGACGACCTCTGTGGTAGAGCATACACCGGTTCCTGGCCGAGTTGGTGTAGAATAAATTCATTACTTTTCTATGTTGTCCTGGGTCTGGGTGTTTGTGGTACCGTCGTTACTTCTCATTATCCATAACACAAGTGCTTTAGCTGCTTACATTGGGATCAGAGTAATGTATGTGACGTTGTCCAATATTCATTTATTATTATTTTTTTTTGTAATGGCGGCAGATTTTAATGAAACGATTATTCATTTTTTTTTAATATAGATGGTCTTATATCAAGTAAAAATCACTTATCCGCGAATGTTGTTTAAAAATGGTACATCCTGTATATCTGGTCACCAACATTCCAATTGACACAATGTTATTAGAATAATCAATTAAATAGTATAATTTGTAAAGCCAAATTGCTTAAGGACATTAATGACATAATTTGTAGACAGACATCCACTAATAACATATTAGAGTATATTTACATTACCAGTGTGGCCCAGCGGTTAGAACGCGTGCATCTTAACCGATGATCGCGGGTTCAAACAGCAAGCACCGCTGAATATTCATGTGCTTAATTTGTGTTTATAATTCATCTCGTGCTCGGCGTTGAAGGAAAACATAGGCTGTCCAGCCTGCTCCACCGCCGAAAGCTGCACCCGCGTCAAAACGGGCGCCACCTGCTGTTCCGACGGCATCTATTGCTGGTCCCTCAGGCGTCCAGCCTACGTCGGTGATAATTCCGCCGCAGATGGTCCAGGAGGTGTCCTGGTCCACTGTGGTTAAAAAGGGAAAGAAGGGAAAGCAGGCTTCCCTTCCGACTGTTGCAACCACCACAGTTGCGCCTACGGTGCCTAAGGCAGGACAAGCAACTAAGCCTAAGCTGTCCGCGCCTCGTACAGCTGCAGTGGTATTAACGCTGCAGCCGGAAGCGGAGCAGAAAGGCATCACGTATGCTCAGGTCTTGGAGCGCGCTGAGCAGAGCGTAAAACTCCAAGACCTTGGGATCAATGGTGGGCTCAAAGTTCGACGCTCAGCGACGGGGGCCAGAGTGTTGGAGCTGCCGAAAGCACAGACGGAACAGGCAGAGAAACTAGCCGACAAGCTCCGTACGGTGCTGGATGGAGTGGCCAACGTTGCTCGCCCCATAAGAAAGGTGGACATCAAGGTGACGGGGTTAGACGACTCCGTCACTAAAGATAAAATTATTGCCGCAGTCGTTCGCGAGGGGAGTTGCCCCGCTGAAACGGTAAGGTGTGGGGAGATTTCTCGAGGACCCGGTTATATGGGTATGGTCTTCGTGTCCTGTCCAATAACTGCGGCAAAAAAGCTGGCTGACACTGGTCGTCTTTTAGTTGGGTGGAGCTCGGCCAGAGTGTATGTGCTTGAGCAGCGCCCTCTGCGCTGCTACAAGTGCATGGGTTTAGGCCATACAAGGATGCTCTGCCCATTCAGTGCGGAACGAGGAAGCCTTTGCTACCGGTGCGGCGTTGATGGACACAAATCGTCTGCGGCTCAGGATCTTCTACTGCAGTCCATGGCGGAGTGGCAGGTAGACCTGGCGGTGGCCTGTGAACCTTACTTCGTCCCTCCCCTACCTCACTGGCTGGGGGACTTGGACGACACCGTGGCGGTCCTCACGAGGAGCGGTACGGGCCCCTCCCTCTCGATCATCGAAAGGGGTTCGGGCTACGTAGTCGTGGGGTGGGGAGAGTACGTCGTCGTCGGGACGGACTTCTCCCCTAACCGCAGCCTGGCTGAGTTCGAGATCTATCTCGGCTTGGTCAGAGCTGCGGTGGCCAGGCAGTCGCCGAAACCGATAATGGTTCTTGGCGACTTAAACGCGAAGTCGCGTGCCTGGGGTAACCCTGTCACGAATCCGCGAGGGAGGGCCGTCCAGGTGTGGGCCCTGCTCTCCAACCTGTCCCTTCTCAACAGGGGACAGGTTCACACCTGCGTTCGCCATAACGGGGGTTCCGTGGTGGACGTTTCGTTCGCCACTCCTGTCGTAGCACGCAGAGTGGTTGATTGGAGAGTGGAGGAGGAGGTGGAGACTCTATCGGATCACCGGTACATCCGATTTGAGATCTCCACCTCTCGCAGGCCGGCGGAACCCCAGAGGGTGCCGACCACGCTGCCGAGGTGGTCTCTCGGCCAGGTCGATCGAGAGCTGGTCAAGGAGGCCGCAATCGTGCAGCGGTGGGGTTCCGCAGGGAGGAGGGAGGGCGCCAGCGCAGAGGAGCTGGCAGGCCGCATGCGCAGTTCACTCAAGGAAGTCTGCGATGCGGCCATGCCTCGGACCCGGCGCAGAGTTCCGCGCCGGCATGTATACTGGTGGTCGCCCGAAATCGCCGACCTTCGGGCGACGTGCTGTCGGGCACGGAGGGCCTACGTCCGCTGTCGAAGACGCAACGGCCTTGACAGGGATCTGGAGGGACAGTTGCTGGACTCTTATCGTCAGTTGAAAAAAGAGCTGCAGCTGGCGATACGCAAGGCCAAGGAGAAGGCCAGGGAGGAGCTTCTGGCGGGTCTCAATCGAGACCCGTGGGGGCGCCCGTACAGCGGTGTACGCGGGAAGTTCCGCACCCAAGGCGCCCCCGTCACCGAGACGATGCCGCCGGAACTCCTCCTTCGCCTGGTTGGGGAACTCTTCCCCCATCCAGGCGAGCACGTCCCTCCGCAGATGGCCCCCTGCTCCGTGACCGAAGACGCAGTGGTTCCACCACTAATTACGGAGCGGGAGATGGAGATGGCCCTCGGCCGCTTGAGGGCCAGGAAGACGGCGCCGGGTCCGGACGGGGTTCCAGGGCGTATTCTGTGCGACACCCTGGAATACCTAGGTGCAAGGCTTCGGGAGCTGTTCGACGAATGTCTGTGCAGCGGGCAGTTTCCGAAGCCTTGGAAAGAAGGGAAATTGGTCCTATTGCTGAAGGAAGGTCGGCCGTTGTATTCCCCTTCGGCATACAGGCCAATTGTGCTGCTGAACGAGACGGGAAAACTCTTCGAGAAGGTCCTTGCAGCCCGTCTCGTTCAGCACCTCGAGGAGGTCGGTCCGGGTCTCTCGGAGGCGCAGTACGGATTCAGGGCGGGCCGGTCGACGGTCGACGCCCTGAACGCCCTGAAGACTCGGACGACGGAAGCGGTGGCCCGGGGGCAGGTCGTCCTGGCTGTGTCGCTTGACGTGGCGAACGCCTTCAATAGTCTCCCTTTCGAGACGATACGGGAGGCACTCCGATACCATGGGGTGCCGACCTATCTGAGGAGACTGCTGGAGGCGTACCTCCAGGACAGGGAGGTCCTCTGGGCGGGGGTCGATGGGAGGATCGTTCGGCATCGAGTGGGTTGCGGCGTTCCACAGGGGTCGGTCCTCGGCCCAATTCTATGGAACGTCGGTTTCGACTGGCTCCTGCGGGCTCCCGTCCTTCCCGGGATGGGGGTGTTGTGTTATGCTGACGACACTCTCGTCACGGCGATTGGACGGGACTTCCGGGAGGCGGCTCGCCTTGCCGAAGTCGGAACGGCTCTCACCGTGGACCGCATGGGAATGCTGGGCTTGAGGGTCTCCATATCCAAAACAGAGGCCCTCCTCTTCCACGGTCCACGGAAAGGACCCCCACGAGGGGCGAGTATCACCGTCCACGGGACGGTGATCAAAGTGCAGGCCCAGATGAAGTATCTGGGCCTGATCCTGGACGGACGATGGAGCTTCGGGCAGCATTTTGTTCATCTCGGCCCGAGGCTCATCAATGCCGCCGCCGCTCTTGGTCGCCTCCTTCCGAATGTGGGGGGGCCGGGGTCGCTATGCCGGCGTCTTTATTCCGGCGTAGTGAGGTCGATGGCGCTGTACGGTGCCCCAATCTGGATAGACGCCCTCACCGCTAAAAATCGGGCCCTGCTGCGAAAGCCGCAGAGGGTCATAGCGGTGAGAGGCATCAGAGGGTACCGTACGGTGTCGTGGACTGCGGCGACACTTCTCGCGGGTGATCCGCCCTGGGAGCTCCAGGCGGAGGTGCTCGCGGAAGTGTACCGGTTCCGGGTCGAGGCAAGGGACCGCGGCGACCGTCCGGGGTCGGCGGAGGTCGGGCGGATCAGGGCTTTAGCCCAGCAAGCCCTGATCGCCCGATGGCAGGAGGATCTGGGGTCTCCCTCGGCGGGCCTAGCGACAGTGGAGGCGATCCGTCCCCACTTGAGTCGCTGGGTCGAGAGGAAGCACGGCACACTGTCGTACAGAATGACGCAGGTACTTACCGGACACGGGTGCTTCGGTAAGTACCTGCACGGGATAGCGCGGCGGGAGGAGTCACCCTCCTGCCACGAGTGTGGTGCGCCAGTGGACACGGCGTACCACACCCTGTACGAGTGTGCTGCGTGGGGGCCCCAGAGGCATACCCTTACGGCAAGTATGGGCGGAGACCTCTCGCTGTCGAGCGTTATCAACGCCATGCTCGGTAGCGAGATGTGCTGGTCGGAGATGCGCTCCTTCTGCGAAAGTGTCATGTCGCAGAAGGAAGCAGCGGAGCGGGAGCGGGAAAAGAATGCCGCCGCTGACTCGCTCCGCAGAAGACGACCGGGGAGAAGGAAAAGGCGCTACGCGCACCTTCTCCCTCCGCCTCAATAGGCGCCGTAGGGACCAGGGGGGGTCCCAGTACCCTGGGAATCCCCCCTAGCTGTTGGAGGCCCGTATAGACGGGCCGACCGTCAGGGCGTCACGGTAGCATGCGTAAGCGATCCCGTGGCGTCCGCCGAAAGACGGAGAGGGTACCGCTGGTTTTTTAGTGGGTAAACCCGGTGTGCTTGGGCGTACTCGGCGTTCAGGGCTCCGGGGAGTCCCACACACCCCCCCACTTTCCATCACGTGGGGGAAGCGCGTAAAGCGTTTTTCCAGCGAGAAAAAAAAAAAAAAAGAAAAAAAAAGCTATGTCATTTAACGTTATTTGGTGAGGGTTTCTTGCAAAACCGTCTGGGTAGGTACCACCCGTTTCTGGCACTCATCATGCAATCTACCGTTGTGCTATACTTTGTATTGTCGTGTTACTGTTTGAAGGGTAAGTGATCCAGTGTAGAGATACAAGGGACAAAACAACTTAGTTCCGAATATTGGTGGTGAGGATTGCTTAATAAGTTTTTGGTTGGAAACCTCTTACCATTTGGTGGCCCATTTTCTCTTCCACCTACTGATACCATAAACAAAAAGCATTGACCAAGTTTAATATTTATTATTCATGTTAATAAAATGCAATATCTCTGGTTGATAACTAGGAAGTTCTAAAAGTAGATTCTGTTCCTCGAACTGAAATCTCGAGGATATTCTAAGGTCATAACAAAGGTCATTAGATCGCTTTATAGCATCGCATTAGCATAGTGTAGCATTAGAATACTAAGAAAACATTCAAGCAATAATTTTAAAACAATAGCATTTATTTACATAACAATTACTTTCATTAAAGCCTCAATGAAATACAAATGAAAATATAAATTGGTTGCTGGAAATGATAATTTTATTTTATTTTCCAATAGTTCCAAAAGTAGACTATTGCCTTATTGCTGGTGGTGAATTTAAATAAAAACAATTTGGTTATACAATTGTTTAATACAATCGCATCGAGGCCTTGGCTAGCAACACTGATATATAGGAAGTGGAAAATGAGCTATAGCGCGTCAAGTGTAAGTTGGCGTGCGGCAAAAACATGTACTAATTTTTAATGTTCATTTAATATCTTGTTTGTTTTATTTACCCTTATTAAGAAAACTTACCCAAAATCTATTAAAAATGAGACGTAGAGATTTATTTTCTAGGGAGATATTAGTAAAATAAACAAAAAAGTGGCAAAACAAAGGTGCAGCAGGTGCTGCCACAGGAACGCCAACTTATACTTGACAGTCTATAACGGCACGCTTTAGCGAATTGACACTTTTGTGACGTTTCATATAGTGAACAAAAAAAAGTTAAAATTACAAAAATAATTTTTAATGTAACAAGATACAATATCACACAAAAATAAAAGGAATTGCGTTTCAAAATAATCCCGGCAAATGTTCTATCACCATCTACTATAACATTGAAAAATATGCTTTAAATAACAAACTCACTTTTATTTTATTACAGAAAGCAGTCATTCTGAATACATGTAGGATTGTGCGGAAATTTTTATCAAGTGATTAGGTAGTCCGTTTTTGTTTGGATAAAATCCCGCTAAAACGGAGAATAAAACCTCGTTAAAACGAGAGCATGAAAAAAGTTAAAAAAATAATAATAATAACAAGTCATGAATGGTGCCAGGAATGCCAGTAGGTAGCAATTCTCTTGTTTGTTGCAATTCCGAAATTCTGGCCAAAAAATGAAACCCTCCTGTCACAAGTGAAAGCAATAAGTTGTTTTACTAAAGATTTAATTATCACCCAATGTCCAAATCTCAACTTTAAACGGAACAATGACACACAAACACATTATGTATGTGTGCGTGTATGTGTATATATATAGGCTTGTATAGTACTACACAAATTAGATGTATCATCGGAAAATGCAATGGAATGAAAATAAAACCGATTACTGCCGATTTACACAACCAATAGAAATAGCTCCCTATCGCGCCTTTCGACGCTGTTCGTCGCTATAGATTCACGCGTCAGAGAAAGCAAGTGCATGTAAATCGACGCGTCAAATTGACTAATATAATTAGGTCATGTGATATTACAAGTTATTACGTTTGTGCAAATAACATATTCGCATGAGAAATAAATATTGATAATTTGGGATAGCGTACTCAATTCGGATGTGATCGGTTTTACGAATTTTGCCGATGCGACATCTAAGTTGTGTCGTACTAATAGGTTGGGGAAAAAGTTTCTTCGTATTTTATATAAAAATTCAAAAAGTTTTTTTTTATAGTTTATTTACATTTGACTAAAGTATGTAGGTGCCATTTTGTTCCATAACTTTTTGCCATCTTGTTGGTAGTGACATGATCCCATTGCTGTAAAAATTTTGGGGCTTCTGATCGAAAAACTGCGACAAGTGGTTTTGGCAGTCCTCTCGTGATGTTAACCTGACACTGCCTAAGGAATTCTGCAGAGACCGAAACAGATGAAAATCTGAAGGTGCAAGGTCAGGACTATACGGCGGATACATTAATACCTCCCAGCCAAACTCTCGTAATTTTTGTTGAGTGGCAAAAGATGTGTGAGGTCTAGCGTTGTCATGGTGAAAAACCACACCCCTTCTGTTGATCAATTCTGGCCGCTTTCTCTCAAATTCTTGCTTCAATCTCATCAATTGTTCGCAATACAGTTCTGAATCGATGGTCCTGCCGGGCGGTAACAGCTCATAATAAATGATGCCCTTCCAATCCCACCATACACACGGCATTACCTTGTTGCGAGTTAATCCGGGTTTTGCCACAGTCTGTGAAGCTTGACCGGCCTTTGACCACGATCTTTTTCGCACGTTCTTGTCGTATGTGATCCACTTTTCATCACCAGTTATCAGCTTCTTCAAAAAAGGTTCGATTTCATTACGTCGTAATAAAGAATCACAAATGAGTACACGGTTCATTAAGTTTCTTTCAGTGAGTTCATGAGGCACCCATATATCGAGCTTTTTTGTGTACCCAGCTTTATTCAAATGAGTCAAAACCGTTTTGTGGTCAATTGCCAGTTCTTCAGCTACATCGTAACTACTAATATGCCGATCTTGCTCCACTTTTTCAAAAATGGCATCAATTTTATTAGTCCGTAACAGGGCAACCAGAGCGAGATGCATCTTTGATATCAAAATTTCCGGCTTGAAAACGCTTAAACCAAACTTGCGCTACTCTCACAGATACTGCATTAGGTCCATAAACATCAAAAATTTTATTCGCGGCTTGAGTTGCATTTTTACCTTTTTTATAGTAATATTTTAAAATGTATCGAATTTCTTCTTTAGATTCACTCATTTTAACAACAACAAAAACAAATGAAAATCACACAAATTCCTAATTTGAATTTGGAAGTGCCTTCTTTAAAATTAAAACTTTTTAATGATACCAAAACCAGCCAGATGCAAATAGTATAGCCAAAGAGATTTTGTTACAAGTTCATACATACTATATGCGAAAAGACTTTTTCCCCAACCTAATATGTATACCTCAGAAGTCTTTCCGGTCATGTTGAATTTGCCATCCAGTTCAGAGTGAGGGAATAGAGAATGCACTATATTATTATGTCCTGCGTATTCTCCTTTGGGAGGAGAATATCGGTCAGAAGGACATCGATCATTTATAGATTCAAATTGATAAGGCGATGCAATGATTCTATTAAACTGTCTAAGAATGACACTGAGAGTTTTTGATACAATTTACGTCAAGAATTTTATGTCTAAGGACGACACTTTTCGATACAACTTAAGTTGAAATTAAATTAAATGTTTTTTTTTTCTTAACTTAAGAAAAAAAAACATTTATTAAATAAAAATTAGATTTATTTATACTTGGTGGTAGGGCTTTGTGCAAGCCCGTCTGGGTAGGTACCACCCACTCATCAGTTATTCGACCGCTAAATAACAGTACTCAGTATTGTTGTATTCCGGTTTGAAGGGTGAGTAAGCCAGTGTAACTACAGGCACAAGGGACATAACATTTTAGTTCCCGAGGTTGGTGGCACATTGACGATGTAAGGAATAGTTATTATTTCTTACAGCGTCATTGTCTATGGGTGATGGTGACCACTTACCATCAGGTGGCCCATATGCTCGTCCGCCAACAATAACATAAAAAAATGATTTATGTGGCTCCTTGATGAGACAATAATTATGTTATCACTAGTCGATGTAATTAAAGCGTCTGCAGGATACAGGAAACCAATGCGTTTTGAAGAGACATGATTACAGAATGGAATGGCGATTTTTGCGAGAAATTTTTTTTATTCCCGAATCTAAATGAACATAAATAAAAAATTTAACAAAAAGAAAAACCGACTTCAAACAAAACACTATTTTAAAACAAATAAAAATGCACTAAAAAGTAATAATAATAATTGCATATTTAACATATTTTTAGAGTCCTCCTAGGTAAAATGAAATGAAAAATATTAGACTATTTAAAAGTCAATTTACGATTATATAATGCAGTTATAGTTATTGTTATATTTGGAGCCGGCGTCAAAGAAACAATCAAAAGTAAGAAGCGATACGAGCCCCTTGATTAACACAGTATATTATCGTATAAAAGGTAATTTGTAAGAAATATATTATAGGGATATACTATAGGGTTTTCTCGGTTGACACCAACTCCAAATATAGCAATAATTATAACTGCATTATATAATCGTAAATTGACTTTTAAGTAGTCTAATATTTTTGTATATAATGCCTGGACTACACTAGGACATTTCAATTTATATTTAACCGAAAATATAGATAAAATATTAACTTATGACAGTGATAGCGTGATTTAAAGAAAAAGCCAAACCAACTTTTTCATCAACTAAAGTATGAACAATCCAGATAATATAAATCAGTTCCAATTAATGTTATCAATGTTAAATTGAGTTTGTTTGTTACGAATTGAGATCGAGAGCAATGATCGGTACACAAAATGACAAAAGGCACCTAATATCCGCTTTCATACGTCGGAATAAAATTCAAACTAGTAAAAACTAAAATAGAACGTGTTCCAATCAATCGCATTCCAATTTTAAATTTATAATTTTTTAATTATCCAACATAAATTCTGGACAAAGATATAAACGCAGTGAGCCTATGTATTACCAAAATAATTATTAATATCATGTGTTCGCGACACACGTTACGTTGGAGTTCAATATCAATTTCTAATTTATTCTATAATAGCCTTGTTGATTATAATGTTCCATCCAATAAGCTGTATCTACATTACAATTCAAAGCATTAATTCAAACAAGCTGATACGAATATATGTTGATATCTACATATCTGTCTATATTGTAATGGATGCAATATATGCTTGGGCTTGCACTGGATCGATTTAACTAATTTTCGCAATACGCGCAATGAAATTTAAAATTGAATTAGAATCTACTTTCCAAATGAAAATAAAATACCTTTTCTTTCTTGCACAGTGCTGCTTTAAGTACAATTTCGAAAAAATAAAGATTATGACTATTAAGAATAGGAAAGTTAATACATACTGGTTTTCACAATATATAGTATTTTTAGCAAGAATCCTCAGGTGAAGGTAAAGGCCTCCTCTAAAGAAGTCAATTTTTCTCGGTCCCGTCACTTCCCACATTATCAAAACAAACTGACCTTTTTAAGTCGGTACACTGGTTTGTAGGCAATAAATCGTTACATATTATTGTTTATTCAAGTAGGTAAATATCAAGCTACCATGAATTCGGAAAGTATACAATATTAAAACAGCGAATGTGCTGAAAACTCTTCGGAACAAAAGTACCACCATGCTTTCTTTCAATTCACCGACTAGATAAGTTGGGTAATATTTTGCTTACTGATTGTTTGTTGTGTATGATAGCCTTCCAAAATAAGAATGGTACAATAACAATCTATATAAAAAAGATTTTTTTTATTCCGGCTATGAAAGTTGACATTCTCGATTTTGCTATACTATAATATGCATGTATAATACATATGAACCTTTCTCTCGAATATGTTTATTGATGAAAACCGCATTAAAATCCGTTGCATAGTTTAAAAGATCTAAGCGCACAGGGCGTTTGAGGCGACTTTGATTTATACTGTGAAGAAATAAGTGTTATATTTCTTTCGTTGTATTTTGACTTGTCAAGGAATCCACTTAACTGTCTATTATATTTGAACCCTACATTGGTATCTTATTTCCCTAAGCCCTGTCCTCAAAGCAGATTCAAGTAATGACAGTAGAAGAAGTGCTCATATTAATTCCCTGGAGTGAATATATGTTACTGGATGATAGTAAGTTAGTCTTGAAATAACTTAATCTTAACCTAAAAATAAAACAAAGTTTCTTCCTTATATAATTTTAACATAATAAACAAAATTTCCAATGAATGACAAAAGCCATACTAAAATTGCCAAAAATCAAAATCGGTTTTGAAATAGAATCAAACCTAACATATCATACCAGCTACGCCGATAAAACAACCTCTTTTTAAGCCTAGTACCTCTAAACTACGAGAGGGAATAACTCTTAGCTTATTATTTAATTTCATCATTATTCGTAGCGCTACGTTTCAATGCCTACGTGATACGCTTAGTGTCTACATAATAAAATTAATCATTTCTTTTGTTTAGGCTTCATAATAAAACTAAAAATCAAGACTTCTTGTGAATGCAGGATTGGTTATATATCTTTCTGTTAATTGCCGTAAACTATACCTACGAAGGTTGTTGACATTATTATTAATATGGTTTACTTGGTGGTAGGGCTTTGTGCAAGCCCGTCTGATTAGGTAGGTACCACCCACTCATTCTTTTTGTTATTTTACCGCCAAACAACACTCAGTATTGTTGTGTTCCGGTATTAGAAATCAAAGTCCTCCGGTTGCATCTCGTTAATATTACTTTAGTTTAAGCGTGGGTGATATCTTACTGAAAAGTGATCAATTTTCAGTCGACGTTTGTATGTTAGCTCACAATTACCTCTAGTGTTTAATCATAAACAAAACACAATCTCGAAAATGGATCCGCCATCTTTTATTTAAACATTCTTGATATGTAACATCTGTCGTGTCTTAGAGGTAATTACCCACTTTGATGACGTCACCCCCAATCCATACTTCTATACTATTATAAATGCGAAAGTAACTCTGTCTGTATTGCTTTCACGCCAAATCTACTGGACCAATTTAAATGTAATTTGGTACACAAATAGTCTAGAGCCTGAGAAACGATATAGGCTACTTTTTTGGAAAGAAAGAGGTAAGACCTAGTATACCAATCATTATAGTATTTTAAGTTAATTTGTAAATATATTCATATTCTATGCGAGAAAATCAACAGCATTTCAACCGACTTCAAAAAGGAGGAGCTATCAATTCGTCTGTACTTTTTTATGTTTGTTACCTCACTCTTTACTGGGTGGACCGATTTTTTTTTTGTTTGAAAGCTAGTGCTTCCCGTGTGGTCTCATTTTACACCGGACACGCACATTTGACACCGGCTCTAAATATAACAATAACCATAACTACGTTATATAATCGTACATCGACTTTTAAGTAGTCTAATATTTTTCATTTCATTTTACTTAGAAGGACTCTAAAAATATGTTGAATACTTTTAATGCATATTCATTTGTTTTAATATAGTGTATTCGGTTTTTCTTTTTGTTAAAATTTTTATGTATTAAAAATAAGTTTTGGACACATAAAAATAATCTGCTATATTTTGGAACTAGATTCGGTCTATGCAATAATTGTACTCTTGTGGCGTGAAGTATAATAATATCACATGTTCTCGACCGAATTCCTGAGTAAAATCCGCAAAAGGAGGCACTACAATCTTGTGTGACATGAGCGCGCATTTCGCAACACGGACGCCATTTTGTTTCATCATAACAATGGCGCGACAAAACCACATGGTACACGTTTAAAAATGGAACCTTTTTATTTTTCACTCGTAATTATTGTGTTGCCAGTGTGAGCTTAAATGTTCTCACGAAAATTTTCACTTTAAATGCAAAATGTACTATTGTATAAAAATGTGTTTTTATTTGTATAGACTGAGCTTGTTGATTTAATTACTCTGTGTTTTCGCAGCGGCGATCTCATAGAATTAGCTACCGGTTGTATTATTCCAATGATTCGTTATTTTAAGGAAATTAATAAAAAAAGTAGTACAAAATTTGGCAAAAGTACATTATGTACATCAGTATCTAAATTAATGTAATTTAATTTTATGACAATTTATAAATAATACTTAATGAATTTAAATGTATGATTCCAAGTTAAAACCCGGGCAAGCACTAGAAAATTCATATACTTAATTTATTTATAACTAGCTGTGCCCGCGACCTCATACGTGTTTGAATTTAACAAAAAAATATATTATTGTAGCCCCGTCAAAACCGGTCCAGCCTTTCCAGAGATTAGCCGGAACAAACAGACAGACAGACAAAAATAGTAAAAAATGTTATTTTGGTTTATGTACCGTGTATACATACATATGCATTGAGTAAAATAGGGCTATTTTAATATTACAAACAGACACTCCAATTTTATTACATGTGTAGATATATCTCGTGCTTGGCAGTAAAGGTCAACATCGTAATAACCTCAAAGAAGGCTTTTACGCAGAAGAAGGATATTTAAAGGCTAATCATTTACTTTGGCATCTTTAAAAAGAACTAATTTATTATATTCATATTATTTTATAATCATATCATTCAAACATCTAATCATTTTTTTTAAATCCTTTAAGTAACTAATACCTAATCTTACCGAACATGTATAAATATTTGTATGTATGTGTAAAACATTAATCGTATAAGGTTACGAAATTATAAATTTAATCAAATATCTTTGACAGACAGACAGACAGAATCACCGTCGCATTTGTAGTTCAGACGTTTATGTATGTGAGATATGAATAATTCTAAATTTGAATCGTTATAAATTTATTGCCAACATAAAATTCCAAAGCAAAATCCGGCGTAACACCTTTTCATAGGCGAGCTTCTTTCAACAGGTTTATTCTCGCTATAAAACTCCTCAAATACCCTCGCACTCCATGAGAACGTCATAAACCCCGCCATAATGGGCCCAGTTGACTAATGGCCTCTTAAAGCCCGCCACACATTATCTGTCTCAGTTATATTATATATGACAAAAAAACTTAGAATTAATACCTGTTGAATTCCAGGCAGGATATATTACATAGGTACATATATTGGATTTAACTAATATGATTGTATTTTTTAAATATTGAAAAAGAGTAACTAATGACTTTCTTGTCGGTTATTCTCAGTAGAATATACTTTCCGAACCGGTGGTGGCTTCACTTAATTGTTAAATGACGATTCAAAAGTGCTTGTAAAAGCCCACTTAAATAAAGTTTATTTTGATTTTGATTTTTGATATGAAAGCGTTCTATTGTTTATATTTTTCAAAGTGATATTATTATTAATAAACGATGGTTATATACAGTCTGTTTATAAAATATTAGAAAATAAATTAAATAAGAATTTATTTAGATTAACAATAACAACAGCCTGTTAATTTCCCACTGCTGGGCTAAGGCCTCCTCTCCTTTTCAGGAGAAAATTTCGAACATATTCCACCACGCTGTTCACATGCGAGTTGGTGGCAGAATTTCTATGAAATTAGGCACATGCAGGTTTCCTCACGATGTTCTCATTTACCACCGACTACGATATAAATTATAAACACAAATTAAGCACATGAGTATTCAGTCGTTCTTACCTGGGTTTGAACCCGCAATCATCGGTTAGGATACACGCGTTCTAACCACTGGGCCATCTCGGCTCACTTATATATTAAATATATTTAGACTAATTAACATTTAAATTGAAAACTAGGCTGTATGAATTTACCTTTGCCTAAAATTATAATATACGACAATAAAAGTAAACATGTCAATAAATTCAAATTTATGGTAAACACGTACGAATTTGAGATAGTTTAATTGGTTTCATGAAATTGATTTATTGTTTGTTACACCTGTTTTTAAGTCTTTCAAACATTACCACAGAAACGAGAAGTACGATGCAAAGTATATTACTTTTTAATCTTCATTTATTCACAAAGTTGCCTCGCGAGAAATTTCATCCGCTTACTGTATATAATTGAACAAAATATTATCATAACTCAGGGAATATTATATATACATACTAACCGTGCCCGCGACTTTGTACACGTTTGAATTTAAAAAAAAAATATATGTTAATGTAGCTTAAGTTACTCCTATAGAGTCGAGATGGCCCAGTGGTTAGAACGCGTGCATCCTAACCGATGATTGCGGGTTCAAACCCAGGCAAGCACTGCTGATTCATGTGCTTAATTTGTCTCTATAATTCATCTCGTACTCGGCGGTGAAGGAAAACATCGTGAGAAAACCTGCATGTGACAAATTTCATAGAAATTCTGCCACATGTGTATTTCCACCAACCCGCATTAGAACAGCGTGGTGGAATATGTTCCAAACCTTTTCTTCTAAGGGAGAGGAGGCCTTTAGCCCAGCAGTGGGAATTTACAGGCTGTTGTTGTTGTTGTTGTTGTAAGTTACTCCTATATATCCAGTTATTTGCATTTTACAATTTCTTCCTTTATTCCTTTTCAATTCACTCCTGGTGGGGGTAAAATAACCTATTTTATCCCCATGAGGGGTGATGACGGTTTGTGTGTTTTAGGTCACGTTTTGTAACTTTCATACAGTTATACTTTGATTAAGTTAGTAAATTCGTAAATCAAAATAGTTGAGATAAAGGAATTAAAAGAACAGATTTTCTTTCAGTCTTAGATTGCGTGGTGTCAGGATGGGGCGAGTGGTCAGATTGCGACACGACATGCGGGTCCGGCAGCATGGTGAGGAGCAGACGGGTCATGCAGGCGCCTGCGCATGGTGGTCGCCACTGTCCCTCGCTCGTGCAGCGCCGGGCATGCCAAGCGCACCACGGCTGTCTACCGGACAGTGATATTCCTTTACGAGGTACGTATCATATAAAGTAATTTAATACATGAATGTATTTCTTATGGTATAGGTTGGCGGACGAGCATGTGGGCCACCTGATGGTAAGTGGTCACCGTCACCAATAGACAATGAAGCTGTAAGAAATGTTAACTATTCCCTACATCGTCAAAGTGCCACCAACCTTGGGAACTAAGATGTTATGTCCCTTGTGCATGTATTTACTCTGGCTCACTCACCCTTCAAATCGGAACACAACAATACTGAGTTCTGTTATTTGGCGGTAGAATAACTGATGAGTGGGTGGCACCTACCCAGACTGGCTTGCGCAAAGCCATACCGCCTAGTAATTTAAAAAAGTATTGCCATTTTGAATCAATTATGAAGAAATTTTGTACGAAGTAAACCTAAACTCTAAGGAACTGACGAACAAATCTCAAAACGACCGAGCCGCGGGTAACAACTGTCCATACTTGTACTAATAAACATTATACTGTTGTTAAAAACTTGAAATTTTATTAAAGTAAATAAATGTATTGTACGAATAAATAAACAAAACTATTGCGCTATCTAGGATTAGTACAACGCCATCTAGTGGTCGAAAGTGCAAAGCAAAATCAGTATGATTTTAAAGCAAGCGAAAATTACTGCGATTCAGTATACTAGCGCCATCTATTACGCGTATGTTAAGTTATTTCCAATACTAATAAAATACAATATTTAAGACTTTATGTGGCAAATTAATATTGAATTAAGCAACTGCTTGTATAAATTACATAGACTTTGACAATGATCGATTACTTTGGATGTTGGAATATATGTAGAACATATATGTATATGTATTTACTCGGAGGTTTGTCTGCTATCCACTAAGTTGCACATCGACACTAATTGGCGACATAGAGCATCAATATCTATGCTGTCCGAGGCGTCGTCATAAATATTCGTATATACACTCTGGTCAATATTTCTCTATTTTGGTTAGTTAATATAACTAATGGTTTTGGCTCTGCCTGTGTTATCGAAAGATTTTATCACTGGCAATTTTTCTGAGGTAATGAACGTCGGAAAAATACACATGTTCACCGAGAAACATTTTGAGTCGAGATGGCCCAGTGGTTAGAACGCGTGCATCTTAACCGATGATTGCGAGTTCAAACCCAGGCAAGCACCGCTGATTCATGTGCTTAATATGTCTTTATAATTCATCTCGAGCTCAGCGGTGAAGGAAAACATCGTGAGGAAACCTGCATGTGACAAATTTCATAGAAATTCTGCCACATGTGTATTCCACCAACCATCATTGGAAAAAGCGTGGTGGAATATGTTGCAAACCTTCTCCTCAAAGGGAGAGGAGGCCTTTGGCCCAACAGTGGGAATGTACAGGCTGTTGTTGTTGTTGTGTTAAGGAAAAGCTTAAAAAACTTCTTTTTTCTGACCAAAATTTTCTTGAGGACATTCTGCATTCAAGTAGGTCATAAGAGCCGTCAAGAGGTAATTTTGAACCGTCACATTGCAATATTGAATTAAATGTGAACCACCGGTTCGGAAAGTGGATTCTACCGAGAACCGCCAAGAATCTTAGTAGTTACGTTTTTAAACCATTTTTATTACGGAGTATGTCAATAAAGTACAATTGAATCACTGCATAGTATAAAACAAAGTCGCTTTCTCTGTCCCTATGTCCCTTTGTACGCTTAAATCTTTAAAACTACGCAACGGATTTTGATGAGGTTGTATTTAATAGATAGACTGATTCGAGAGGAAGGTTTTTGTATATAATAAATACATGGACAATATAGTAAAGAATCTTCGATAATTTTAGAAGTTTATTATGTGACGTAAGTAAACAAATTCTGTAGTATATTTAGTATCAGTATTGCACCCGTGCGAAGCCAGGCCGTGTCGCTAGTTAATATATATATATATATATATATATATATATATCTTGCCTATAAATCACCAAATATTAAATTCACGTTTTTTTATCTTAGATATTATCTTGTTTTGATGTATATACCTTTTTATTCACTGTTTTTTTTTGTCATGAGCTTAAATTTTTAATAGGCTTACTCATTTGGAACAAAAGGATAAATTTTGTTTTCTTTTGAATGTTAGCTCTTTGTAAAGATAAAAGATTACAAATATCAACAAATAAGTTTATTACGTTTGTTTTTGTGGTGTTTTTTTTTTGTTGAGATAATGTTCAAGAAACTTAAAAATAATGAGATGAAATTAACTTTTAGCTCTTCTACTTGATTCAGAACATCTCATTTTCCTTCCCTTATCCCAATTTAACTTGGGATCGAATCAGCATTTCTTCTTCTATACATCTTTGTTTGACGTCATCTCATAAACAATATTCTGTCCAGCCATATCGTTTTTCACACAAGCAATCAATTGTTTCTTTGGGTTACTGGATTCATAACATCTATACTAATATTACAAATTTGAAAGAAACTCGAGTCGAGATGGCCCAATGGTTAGAACGCGTGCATCTTAACCGATGTTTGCGGGTTCAAACCCAGGCAAGCATCGCTGTTTCATATGCTTAATTTGTCTTTATAATTCATCTCGTGCTCAGCAAAGCTCAGTGAAGGTACACATCGTGAGGAAACCTGCATGTGACAGAATTCACAGAAATTCTGCCACATGTGTATTCCACTAACCCGCATTGGAACAGCGTGGTGGAATATGTTCGAAACCTTATTCTCAAATGGAGAGGAGGCCTTTAGCCCAGCAATGGGAATTTACGGGCTGTTGTTGTTTTTTTGTTGTTGTTTGTTGAAAGAAACTCTGTCTGTCTATCTGTTGCTCTTTCACTACCAAACCAATGAACCGAATTTGATGAAATTTGGTATGGCACAAACTTTAACTTCAAGGAAGGACACGCTACTTTTTTGCCTAACACGTGACAATCAACCCTTAACATGCGAGATATATTTTGTGTTAATATCGTAATTTCTTCACTGTTTGGGAAAGCATCACTATTGAGAATTATGAGAACAGCAGTTACAATTGTTAAAGATATTGCATTAAATAAACATTCAAGACGTATAATGTCATAAAAATATTTAACTTGGTAGTAAGTCTTTGTCCTAGGTTGGGTAGCAACCCATCACTGATCATATATTTCTTCCACCGACCAGCATTGGAATAGTTGTGTTCCAGTTTAAAATGTGAGCCAGTGTAACAAGCAGAAGGCATATAAGATTTTAGTGTCCAACGTTGGTGCATTGGTGATATGAGAATTGGTTCGTCCAAAGCAATTCTCCAAGTGACCAATCATCATAAGTTGGCCCTTTTGCCATTCAGCCAACTTTTTTCAGTCATAATCGACAAGTCTACAGAAAACTCTTATAAGCGTCCATTGAAACTAACTACGAACTCTCTACTAAATAGACACGTCCGAATATTTATCAGCGAGAATACCTCATCATTTCCCCTCTCCCCCTACTTTATCGTGTTAATTAGATTAGTTCGCTGTCCGTTCGTCTACGTAAATAGAAGTCTAGAAATAGTTGAACATCCTTGATCGATTGAATAGTTCAGGGAGCTTTACTTGGAACGTATATGTTAAAACTATATAGTTAGAGAAATTTATTGTGGAATGATTATAAGTCGATACCATTACAGATTACCAGTATATATGGCACTACATATTTGGCAAGAACGCATTCACAAATGACATAAAAAAATTAGCGACTGACTTTTTCTAATATAAGAGTGACCATTTACCATCAATATCAAGTGACTGTTCATACACATTAATGACCTCCGTGGTCGAATAGTGTGTACACCGGTTTTCATGGATACGCCACTCCGAAGACCAGGGTTTGATTTTCGGCCGGGTCAATATTGAAAAAGATGATTAGTTTTCTATGTTGTCTTGGGTCTGGGTGTATGTGGTACCGTCTGATTTTCCATAACACAAGTTCTTAGCTACTTACATTGGGATAAGAGTAATGCATGTGATGTTGTGTAATACTTATTAATTTATTATATTGACTTAGTAAGACACATGAATATTTTCATACATAGCCGATGTTGTAGACGAAGACTCTAATGACAGGTGTAATTAATTAATTACACTGGTTCACTCACGTTTCAAGCATGATGATAAATTGATAGCTTCTCGAACGAGTTTGTGTGTACGTGCGTGCTTTTCAACATAACCATTCATTTCAGAACTCACTTAAAATTTGAATTCAACGAATAATTCTGAATTTATATTTGTAAGACTAATTCAAAGAAATGTATGCTAACATTAGTTTTTGAAAAATATCTTGAATAAGACATATTGTAATATTAATCAAAATATACTTTTTTTAAGTTAGTTTTTACAAGCACTTTTGAATCGTTATTTAACAACTATATTGAGTGAAGTTACCGCCGGTTCGGAACGTAGAATCTACCGAGAAGAACCGGCAATAAACTTAGTAGTTACTCTTTTTCGACATTTAAAAATACATTCATGTTATTTAATTATAATTATATATGTATGTAATTTATCCTGCCTGGAAGTCATCACGTTTTAAATCCACGCTTTTTTATCTTCTGCATAATCTTGTAATGAATAATTATCGATTACATTTTTAGGAATTACTTATGGTTCGATACTTCTGTAGAGTTCTCTTTTACTACCTTAACAAGATGCCAATCATGCAATATAACTTTTAATGGCCATTTTAAATCAGTACTAACCATTAATTATTTGTTTATAGAGGAATCAGCGATGATTCTGCCAGGAGGTCTGTCAGTGAGCCGGCATTCGAACGAAACTGTCGACATCAGAAAGAACCTGCGCTTGAGGAACCCAGACGATCCAGAATCCAATTCACATAGAGAGTGAGTAATCGCATGAAATACTTTTCATCCAATAAAACCTACTTTAACAAATTTATGGGGACAGGAAAATATGTGAACAAATTTCTAGTAACTTCGAAAGAAGGTATATTCTTTACAGACATGAGTTACTATTGTAATTTGTTATTTTTATATAAAGTAGCTGCTATAGTAGAGGGACGCTATTATGGCCGTTTTGACGTTTGCCCGCTCATGAAGTTTCGTATTTAATAAATAATTACATCAAAGGAGCAAATTGTTGTTCTTTATTGTCAATAGTGACGTCCAGTTAGTCATAAAATTTGTCGAATGTGATTTCTAAACTACAAATATTAGGGTACCGCGAAGATAACTTTTTTTTTTTCGTAAACGTGTACATCACACTCTCACACTCGACCTCGTAGTCGGTGTTATATTTGTGTTAACAGTAAATATTTTATCTATTTTATAAATTATATATTTTCTTTCTTTTCTCTTCTTCCGTTTCTTTTTTGCATCAATTTATTTCTTGTGTGTAATGTGTTTATAAAGTTATTCATTCTAATTCCATTTTTTGATTTAAATTGATTTCGTTCGAATATATTACGTAAACTTATTTTATATTTTTTTTATTAAACCTTTTTAATTAGATACTTGCAACAAAAACTTGAATTAAATTAATGCATAAAAACAAAGATTTGAATATATTATATCGATAATAAATTTACATTTCACATCACTTTTTTAATGTGTCAAAATGGCCATCGTATCTTGCCGCTAGTATAATATTTCACTGATGGGCTCACTTAAGAGAAGAAGATTTGGAGTTTATATGCATCTCCAATATGGTTTGATGGATACACAATGTAGCATTTCATTGAAATAAGGCACATGCAGGTATTCTAACGATATAAGCTTTTAAATATCCATGGTTATTTTTATTACTAAAGTTATTAATTTCGGAATATTTACCATGTTTTTTATTTTTATTCGGTGGAGCTCGATATTTCGACATTATCTACGAATGTCTTGTTCACGAGACTGTGAGACTGTGAAATTTCATGAACAAAACATGGTAAATATCCCGGAATTAATAACTTTATCCAACGATGTTTTCCTTCACCACCAAGGATGGATTACTAACAAAAATGAAGCACATGCTTCAATAGTTCTTGGACTTGAGACCACAATTTTCGGTTAAGATGCAAACGTTCTTAGCACTTGGCGATCCCTTTTATAAATATGTCCAATAAAGATCCTATCAGTCTTTCAGATGGACGGTATTGATATAATCTTTGATGATAATGCGGGCAGATATTTGAGTAATCGAGCAATGATACAATTATATCTGTAACGTTCTCTGTTTGCTCAAAATTTGCTCACTCCATAAATATGGTATTCCATTCCATCCTTCAAAAGAATGAAAAATATTTTAAATAATTATTAGTGCTCGACTTGTTCCTTCATTTTCGTGTGGCAATTTTTTGTCTTAAAATAAAGTAAGTCTCTAAAAAAAAGTAAAGTAACAACCTGTAAATTTCCCACTGCTTTGACAAGGCCTCCTCTTCCATTAAGGAGGAGGAGTTCCAATGCTTGGTGGAATGCACATGTTGCAGAATTTCGATGAAATTAGACACATGCAGGTTTTCTCACTATGTTTTCCTTCACTGCTGAGCACGAGATGAATTATAAACACAAATTAAGCTCATATATATAGTGGTTCTTGCCTGGGTTTGAACCCGCAATCATCGGTTAAGATGCACGCGTTCTAACCACTGGGCTATCTCGCCATTTTTAGATATATTTATAATTATAATGTATGTGTTTGTTACAGATATTGTGTACAGTTTGAAGTAACGAAAGTGTCTAAAGCCTGTCACACCGATTCCGATTACAAGCCCTTGCGTGAAGGTACATTGATATTAAGTTATATTATATGATACATGTACACTGTACAGCCTGTTAATTTTCCACTACTGGACTAAACCTCTCCCTTTGAGGAGAAGGTTAGAAGCCTAGACCACTAAGCTGCTCCAATTCTACACATGCAGGTTTCCTTATGATATTTTTCTTCACCGCCGAGCACGAGAAGAATTATAAACATAAATTAAGTACATGCAAATTCAGTGGTCATTACCTAGGTTTGAACACGCAATTATTCGTTATGATATACGTGTTCTGACCACTGGGCCATCTCGGCTCTTATGTGATAACTTTGGTAAAATAATGTAAATTTAAGAGAATGGGTAAAAATGGAAGTTAAGGCTTAATTTACGAATGGGCTCGGCTGCTTGTTAAATTAGATATACTTTTTAGGCTATTAGAGTATTGCTGTTTTCTTCAATTCTGAAATGCAAAAAGTACTGGTCCGTTTTGGTTGTGAATGCAGAATTCTGCAACCTCTTAAGCCAGGTCGCGAAACCAAAGAGATATTCACATTATTTTATGCATTTAGGACGTAATTAAATATGAAATGCTGCTACTGCTTAAGCCTTAGACTTTTTATTCCTCCAAGATGCTCTACCAGTTGGATATACATGGTTTCATCACGATGTTTTCGATGCAGTTCAATAAATTCTAGCCATTAGGCTTTCTCTGTTGTAAATAATGGAACGAGTGTTAGAAATGATTCCGCTGAACCATAATTCCGATATTCCTAATATAATGTGAATGTTACTAGGTGGTACAGTTTGCGTGATGTGTGAAGCAGCAGCCCTCAGACGCGACCTGAACTGGCGATGTGGTGGTCACGGCGTGAGTGGTCACACCACGCGCTTCTACGCGCTGGTGGCACCACACTGTCACGGGAAGTGGATACGTGCCAAGGAGAATCCAGATAGAAAGAGCGACTGCTGTTCCAATCCTGATTTTATTTTCGTATAAGATAGTTTGTATATTTATGTACGGTATAGTAATAAGTATTTGTTAAGAATTTATTGCTGAAGGTAATAAAATTCCATCCCTGGTGTAATGATTTCGTATACAGTTTTGTTCCAATATTGCACCTATAATTTGAGTCTCATTAATTTAAAAAAATATATTTTACGAATCGAGCTTCTCTCTATTACTTGAGAGAACTGTAAACAAGAGATCAGAGATGTACACTAAAGTTTACAGGTATAAACAACCGTATCAAAATAAGTAAAGTTCGTTCATTTACATAATCAAAATCAGTAAGAAATTAAAAGGTCGTATATACGCATAGTGACAAGCAAAAATACACTAATTTTCTTTAAACTGAACAAGGTTCCCCCATTCGTCGTTTTATCTATACATCTAATAAAATTGGAGTGTCTGTTTGTAATATTAAAAAGCCCTTTTTTACTCAATGTGTGTATATGTATAAGTATACACAGTACATATATCAAAATAACATTTTTTACGATTTTTGTCTGTCTGTCTGTTTGTTCCGGCTAATCTTTGGAATGGCTGGACCGATTTTGATGGGACTTTCACTGGCAGATAACTGATATAATAAGGAGCAACTTAGAGTACAATTTTTTTTTTAATTCAAACGCGTCCAAGGTCGCGGGCACAGATAGTCAGATTCTTTAACTGTAATCGTTTTACACTTTGATAAAAATCAAATAAATATTACTCTCTGACCTAATTGAAGCGTCAAATTACAAATTATATACAGCAACGTTACGATCCAATAACATTCCGACCAATCAACAATCAAGCTGTTTGTGAAGATCAAATTAACGGCAGTTAATCACTAATTAATTAATTAATTAGTCTACCAAACTGACCTAATGTAATTGACCACGAAACATGTTTTAGTAATCTGATAGCTTGAAATTACAATAATAGATGTTTGTATAAAAGCGGTCAAGTGTGAATTTGCTTTCACTTAAGGTCCATTAACGTTTGATTCTGTAGCCTCGTGTTGAAAGGGCCTATGAGAGACGCAATGGACTATGAAATTTTAATATATCATATGTAAATGCATTTTTGTTAAAAGATTAAAATCGATCGGTGCATAGTACAAAAAAAACCTCAATACGGAGCAGTAAACGAGGAACATCAAGATTTATGGTTTTTGATATGATTTATGATAATACAAAACCAATATATAATTATGTTTATGTATAATATGGTTATTACAACGAAGTATATGTTACACGACCCGTAGACGTAACGTACGTCTACTCTCGTTACGTGTAAGGGTGGAGTCATGATGGTATAAGAAAATGTCAAGCCGTATTCCGTAACGTCATACGACTCGGATTTCCCAAGGTGTGCCAATAGATGTTTTATTCAAAAAATCTTTAATCCAATCATCCTACATGAATTTAGATACGTATCTCGCAATTCGAGATACTCATCTATGAACTTGTACGAACATTTTATTTTGACATCTCAAAGCTTCTCTAAAAACCTACATATAGTAATAATTGTCAAAGTTCACAAAAATCTATGTTTTACGTAATGTTTTGTATAAACCATGTGCAAGTTTTGAGACAAGTTTTAGGGAGTCCAAAATAAAACTTTTTACAAGTTTATAGACGAGTATCTCAAATACTTAGATGAACTCCTAAGATGTCTGGACTTAACTATTATGCCAAGCGATTAATGACACCTATTAATTACACATTAAATTTATCCATAAAAAAGTGCCAATCATTAGGCTCTCCGCACACATAAATACAGGGTGAGTTATTAAATGAGATTTGGACAGTCGGTTAAAAGATCAGATACGATTATGTGAGATTATACTCCATAAGATTAGTATGAATTTCAAAATTGGTACCAAATTTATTTCATATTATTAAATTGTAAATAAAATAATCATTAACGATATATTTTAAGTTAAATGAAACTATAGCTTATTCCAATGCGATAAAGTATAGAATATCCCAAACGATTTGTTAATAGCTCTCCTATCTACAGTCGGATTAAGAAATCTTTCGTTAGTTTTCAAATTAATTCCTTTATCAAGTCTTAAACTCTTAGTACCTTTTGAATCTAAACATCAAAACATTTCGTCGCAATATGTCATTCTCAGTGAAGCAGATTATCGCTCATACTGATCACAAGAAAATAGATCTTAAGGTGACGAACCTTTTCTTACCCCGACTGTACAGAGTCATTTATTAATATATCTTTATTTATATATCTTTTCAACTTAAATAGTTACATTCCCTTTAATTTTACTGCCAAAGTTCTGAAAACAAGTTTGCCAGTGAAAAGACAACTTTGCCAACCCATAATGAATATCTAATATTCAAAACCTCGACCAATGATATCGTGTCAATTCTATCGCCAATAATTTATATGCCTGTATTCGCTCTGCTATTGGAATAAGCTATAGCTTCAAAAACAATACTTATTTCTACTTAGATACAGTGTTAGACTAGTTTAATAGACATATAATAATAATTATTAATGATAATAAAACAAGACTATGAAACATGTGAAGACATATCTCTGACGTATGTTGTAAATAAATTATAATAAATGCATTCAAATAAATGGTAGTTTTTATTGCTGTTCCAAAATCCATAACCTACTTTGTAGCTTTTATTATAATTATCTGAAGCACAACAAGTAACCAGAAATCATTTACTTAAAATGAGAACAGGCTTTATCGAGTTATAAGAATGACCATATCAATAAAATCTACTTGAGAAGTGAAGTGAAGTCAAAATATACACCATAAGACATGATCTTAGATCCCACGTATCTTTAATTGGACTGGCTAAATCTTACCAACATAATTGAGCCCATCAACTAAACATAGTAAAAAAATCTTTGCTCTTCAAGCAATTGTTGGTTAAATGTGAAGCAATATAAAGGATAATGCCCAGAGTAGAGGTACATCACTATTACATGTAGTATGTTATCACTTACAGACGACTGTCCCTATGTATGCTTAGATCTTTTAAATTACGCTTACGCTTTAATTATTATTAATTAATTACGGATTTTGATACAATTTTTTAATAGATAAAGTGATTCAAGGGGACAGTTTTTCTATAGAATATATAAGAAGAAAAGTTTTGTATTATATTTAGTATAAGAACTGCACCTGTATGAAGCCAAGGCCTGAAAACTAGTGGTTTCATATATATATATATATATATATAGGTCATATAGCTATATACGAAACCACTAGTTTTCAGTGCATTTTAATTGTAGGTACATAAAAGAATCAAGAAAATTTAGATTGCTTTACGCTACCTCTCTGCTTATCCTAGTGATATCTTATCAATAATAATAACGACATTTTGATAGCAAATATCCAAGCGCCTTATTCTTCTACGTAATCTCGATTCCAGTATCCAATATACATGCAAATTCGAAGAAATTGTATTTTGGGAGAATGCGCTGAAGGCGCCCAGAATAGGGACATTGGAAGCAATATCTTGTGATCAAATGTAAGAAATAACATGAATAGATATGAAGAATAGTCCTCCTAACAGAGGCTCGGTAGAAGTTGTAAGAACAAGCTCATTATCATTTTTGGTATTTTATTCCCTACAACAACAACAACAACAGCCTGTAAATTCCCACGGCTGGGCTAAAGGCCTCCTCTCCCTTTGAGGAGAAGGTTTTGGAACATATTCCACCACGCTGTTCCAATGCGGGTTGGTGGAATACACATGTGGCAGAATTTCTATGAAATTTGTCACATGCAGGTTTCCTCACGATGTTTTCCTTCACCGCTGAGCACGAGATGAATTATAAAGAGAAATTAAGCACATGAATCAGCGGTGCTTGCCTGGGTTTGAACCCGCAACCATCGGTTAAGATGCACGCGTTCTAACCACTGGGCCATCTCGACTCATACCCTAAAGAGGTATTAAACACTTTTGTTTAATACCTCAAAACTCTTTGGTTTTGTAACATCAATCTTGACTTTAACGATCTATAGTTAAGGTTTAATGTTTGTTAAGCAAATATTAAATTATATTGTAATGTTTAACAGGCTTCAGTAAGGAACAATTTAAAAATTGAATACTTTAACTAAGCTGAGGTGCCTCATTGGCGATACGTGAATCTTAAGTCAGATTTTCAGCCAGGAGGGGGATTCATCATGCGCTTAATTTTGCTGTACAATTCATTTCGTATTGGGCAATTAAAGAAAACATCGTAACTTTATGTTTTGGATGCTGTTACTACGAGTAAACCATCAAATTGGTTTGTTACAGCGTTGTGATAAATATATTAAGTTCCCAAAAATAGTATATGAGCCTAACCTAGCCTTACATTCATAACAAATCTGAAATAACGACAACAATAACATCAGCCGGTAAATTTCCCACTACTGGGCTAAGGCCTTCTCTCATTTTGAGGAGAGGGGTTGGAACATATTCCACCATGCTGTTCCAACGCGAATTGGTGGAATACACATGTGGCAAAATTTCTATGAAATTAGATACATAAAGGTTTCCTCACAATGTTTTCCTTCGCAAGGAAAGTATCTTGAATTAAGTACATGAATATTCAGTGGTGCTTGCCTGGGTTTGAACCCGCAATCATCGGTTAAGATGCACGCGTTCTTACCACTGGGCCATCTCGGCTCTTCGGGTGGAAATAATAATGTCCAATTAAATGCCCAACAATATGTTATGTATTGTATTCGTTAATTTTGTCACGGTATTATAAAATATGATCGTTCTTTGTAGCCAGCCTCAATTAGCCGCTGTTTTGCAATAAATTATAACTAATTCGGAAACGATCGTTTATCACGCGCAAACCGTAACAGATGTTACGTAAATTAATCGACGTTTTCCCTTAATTCACGAGGACCACAAACAATGACAGCCTTATCAAATAATTTTAAACATGGATTACGATTTGTCTTCATGAGATCGTTTGCTGAATGATTTTTGGGATAATATGGACTAAATGTCATAAGGTATGTTAACACATAAGACAGGGAAGCTTAAATTGTAGGTAAGATACATTTTGCCATTCAAAAATTTCACAAACCCAGGATCACTGACAATATATCTCGAGGTGTCTAAACTCGTAGTCATTCGAATATTATATCTACTGGAATATTCATTTTTCACATTGATGTAGCTGCTTAGTTGTTTTATGTTGTAATCACGTTGGTGTGAGTGAGTCATTATGTGTGTGTGTGTAATGTTTGGTACACCGCATATTAAAGAACAATTTGGAAATACAGTTGCGATCTAAACTTTTATTTGGGAAATTGCGAATGTTTTACTCGTAACATAAATAAAAAGTGCGTGTGTGCAAGTCATACGATGGAAGTGAATCTTAGTAACATTTTTTCGTATATTTGCCGAGATGCTTTTTTAATGTTTGGTATTAATTGTATTGATCATAATGTTAGTAATATAGTACTGTATCGACTGCCTCATTTGTCTATTGAATAGATAGTGATCTAGGGTCCGGGGTTGAAACTCCAGACGGAGCCAATAATAGTTATTATGCTTTTCTATTGAATTTCTTAGGAACAGCCTAGAGTCTGGAAATTTTAAGTGTATACATGTCACGATTTTTTAACTATACTCATATAATTTTAATTGAAATAATAATATTAAGCATGGCTTTGATTTTAAAATACGTCTGTTTAATTGAAATAACATGTATTAGTATGATTATTGATTCGATTATCGACACCGTATTGTAGGACTCCCGTCACTTCCTCTCGTGGCGTGGTGCGGCGACTGGTACTTCCTGGCACGAGAAAAACAATAGGCTTTTGGACAAGGCAAGGATTTTGAAAGGGGAGTGGAGGAGAAAAGAGCTGAGATGGCCCAGTGGTTCGAACGCGTGCATCTTAACCGATGATTGCGGGTTCAAACCCAGCCAAGCACCGCTGATTCATGTGCTTAATTTGTCTTTATAATTCATCTCGTGCTCAGCGGTGAAGGAAAACATCGTGAGGAAACCTGCATGTGACAAATTTCATAGAAATTCCGCCACATGTGCATTCCACCAACCCGCATTGGAACAGCGTGGTGGAATATGTTCCAAACCTTCTCCTCAAAGGGAGAGGAGGCCTTTAGCCCAGCAGTGGGAATTAACAGGCTGCTGTTGTCGTTGTTGTTGTTGTGGAGGAGAAAACTAGATTCCGAGATGGGCGGTAAAAGGATAATTAGTATACAATAAGCGGATAATTAATAAATGTCTCGATTGGTAAATTAATCTAGTGACCAAAATTAATGTTATGTGAGTAGTTTTATTACACTCCTGTGCCTTGGAAAGCACGTAACAAAGCCTGAACTCTTTTTGGTAAAGTCAAAATTATCATCCAACCGAATTATGAGAGTCAGGAAGGGAGGGACTTTTCTATATACTGATAACGTTGTAGGTGTAAATTATAAATATTCGTTTTTTGTTCGGGGTAAATAAACTATTTAAAAACCAATATATATCTAATAAGTGGAGATCATAGTCCATTTCTATTAGCATACAAATTGGTCTTTAGCGTTTCAATACATATTTTACATATAAACAAACGTGGAAATAAATATGGCTGGTCTATATTTCAATTTAAGCCGAGCGATATTGCACCGCTAAACAACAGAACGCAGTATTATTATATTCCGGTTTGAAGGGTGTGTCAGCCAGTGTAACTACAAGCACAAGGGACATAGCATCTTAGTTTCCAAGGTTGGGGCGCATTGACGATGTAAGAAACAGTTAATTTTTTTTTACAGCGTCATTGTCTATGGGTAATGGTGACCTTACGATTAGTTGGCCCATATGCTCTTCCGCCAACCTATTCCACAAAAAAAAGCGATCTAGATGTTTCAGAAGAATTCTTAATTAATTTATCCTTTATAGCTAATCATAATTCTGTAATTAATATTCCACGACGCTCCAGATTCTTAACTCGGATAAAAACACTTAAGGAGATCCTGTCCCGTGCTCCGCGCCCACGGACGCACCCCAGTAGCTATATTTGCATAAATTTCCAATTTCCTCTAACGTTATTTTAAAATCGTCGATTTCAAACGGATATTATTAAAAAAGTATTAATAGAATTTTAATATTTAAATTGAGATTTTTGTTTTTTCATATCTTAATTGCGTATGCTGAATTTCGTCCTAGTGATAGTGCGATAGATGCGAATAGAAGATCTTATGTGGTCTTATTTTGAAAAGGTTTGAAAGCCTTAGATGTGCAGAGAATAATAGAGTATTATTAATTGCAATTTACTAATTTATTAATTTAATAAAGCACTAATTTTAGAGAGCGATAAAAGTAACTGGCCACGTAGAGGGCGGCGCCAGGGCTGTATAAAAAAAAAACAAATGTAGAACGTGCGAACAGGTTATGACCTGTTACTGTGTACTGTAATTTACAACGAAATTAAATCAAAACAAAACCTGTCATACAACAACAACAGTTATTATAAGAATTTGCTACACGTGAACCATCATTCTGTATTGTAGCAGCCTTGTGATATATGTTCTGAGTTTTCAAAAATAGTATAAGAGCCATAACATAGCCTTAATGAGACATTCATAACTAATCGGAAAGAAACAACAAAAACAACAGCCTGTAAATTTCCCACTGATGGATCTCCTCTCCTTTTGAGGAAAGGTTTGAAACATATTCCACCACGCGGCAGAATTTCTATGAAATTAGACACACGCAGGCTTCCTCACGATGTTTTCTTTCACCGCCGAGCACAAGATAAATTACAACCACAAACTAAGCTCATGAATATTCAGTGGTGCTTGCTTGGGTTTGAACTCGCAATCATCGCGTTCTAACCACTGAGCCATATCGGCTCACATAGACATATCAGTTTCCAAAATTTTGGAAAATCTGTTGAATAAACGTGAAATTTCGCCAACGAGCCACTAGTGAAAGATTAATAGCCGTTGACGTCTGGGGAAGAAGTCGCGTAAATTATACTCCCATCAATTAAAGATGATACACAAAAGCTAGATATTCAGTACAAACAAAGGCTCTGCAAATTGGCATCCTAATTGTTAACTCGACTGCGTATAATGTCGACTGTCTAAATAATTTGTTTTGTGAATCTTGTATTATTTACTGTACTGATACTTATTCGTGTTAAATTTAGTAACGTTTAATATATTTCGATTTTATTTTCATTTGTTTTATATTATTTAACTAGCTGTGACTGCGACTTCGTGTCTTTTGCAGACCCAGCTTCAGATAAACAAGAACATCAAATTGAAATAAAATTACTTATAACGGATTTGAATCGCGTATATTAATTATTTTTGACATCCCGAAGTTTCGAGCACTTTACAGCGTTCGTGGTCACGGGTAGACTCACGTTATAAGTAGTTTTTTTTTCAATGTGTAATAATCGCGAAAATTTAAGACAACATTATAAAGAACATCAAATAATAACAATATTTAATATGGTTTACAATATTTATTTTTACAGTTTTCTTTACAATCATCCATTATCTTATTTAAAGACAGATTAACAATTCCCATGTCAAATTTAATAATGTTCTATTTCTACTTTTGCTTATAAAAATGTCAAACCAATTCATTCATTGCATTCATATAATTCTGTGACTGAATATAGCTCAACAGCTAGAAGTTATATAACCTTTAATGATTATTTATAAATATTATATTTAAAATACTTTATAGGCTTACACTTTGGCTTAAACTGAAATTTATATATAAATTAAAAAAAGCTAAGGAAAGTATAGATTTCTCTGCCGCGAGGAGGCCGTAACATCTATTTGAAGTAATCTAATATCAACGTAGGAAAGTGACAAATACATTTATGTGATGTCTATTGAAAACAGAATACTTAGTGTACCTACTTCAATATGGGGTATATTTGCCTACGTACCGCATAGAAGAAATAAAATTCGATCACATCACATCACATTGATTTAGTTTCTTAAATGTTACGGGGTCTAATACGCCCCGTACCGGTATTATGATACTTTTCATACGAGGTCTTAAACGCCCCGAAAAAGGGATAGAAAAAAAAATAATAAATATGAGACAATATCACATACATTACTCTGATCTCAATGTAAGTAGCTAATGCACTTGTGTTATGGAAAATCAGAAGTAACGAAGGTACCACAAACACCCAGACCCAAGACAACATAGAAAACTCATGATAATCTATATCGACTCGGCCGGGAATCGAACCCTGGATCTCGGAGTGGCTTACCCTTGAATACACACCACTCGACCACGGAGGTCGTATGTCGCTGCCAACGTGTTAAATAATGTTACTGATGCCAATGCATCTAGATAACAACGGGCTTGATCTCACTTTCCTGTTTATATTCTCAGTGAAAGAAAAAGTACAATTATTGCATATGGTCCAAATATAAGTCTGCTAATTCATATGTCGAATAAATATTATGAGTAATGTTATACAATGATAATACAGAGTCACTTCGTTTTTCCAGACCTAAAAAAATAGTACTTATACATTCAAAAAGCTGTCTCTGACAAGGATTTACGTAAAAATACTTAATGGATTTAGGTCAACAATATTTTTTAATGTTGTAACATTAAGCCGAGATTATACCTACGTTTTATTTATACAAAATTATTATTTAACTTAATACATTTTGTGATAGACACTAAGCCCATCAAGAGCCAAGATAGTGTATCAAATGAAATCAAAAATAAACTTTATTCAGGTAGGCTTTTCAAGTACTTTTGAATCGCCATTTTATAATTAAGTGAAGCTACCACCGGTTCGGAAAGTATATTCTACCGAGAAAAACCGGCAAGAAACTCAGTAGTTAATCTTTTTCAACATTTAAAAAATACAATGTCAAGTTAGTTAAATACAATTATTTAAATTAATATATCAATTTTAATCAATTGGAAGTCAACAGGTATTAACTCCACGCTTATTTATCATCTATAAAATCTTGTATCGAATAATATGCCTTTTTTACCAATGTATTTTTTATAAACGATTTGATTTACCAAACGGCAAAAATAAAAATGTCTGCAGAATTTTATTATAGAAACTGGTACCATATATATAGATAGTGTAGTTATCTTAACCGATGATAGTAGATTGAAACAGATTTTCCATGTGCTTAAAATGAATTGATAGATTTATGTAGAAAAAGCAAACAAATGTAACGATGCCAAAGGATTTTATTATCGTCCTAACTTATTCGAGACCATTCTAGAATACAAGTAAACTTGTTTGACACACAAACGAAAAAAGAACAAAAATCTATATAGCCAGTAAACGTTATTAAAGACCTATATATTGATAAGTCATTTTGTAAGACCCAATGGCTTACGACATTGTCTATATCAGACAGCTCTAATATTTATAATTCACATCGTGCTCGACAGTGATAGAAAACTGAAACTCAACTTTTTCCTTTCTATCAACAAATTCCTGTACTCAATATGGAAGTTTTACACTTACTTATAGATCATCACAGATCAATCACCACCGGTTCGGAAAAGAAAATACCCAGACCTGAGAAGAATCGGCGAAAGAAATCGGCGAGTTTTTTTTTTTTCGAAAACCACCAAGAAAGCCTTCGTGTGTCTAATTTCAATGGTATTCTGTCACGGATGTATTCGCCAACCAGCATTGGAGCAGCGTAGAATACGCTCCACAAACTTCTCCTAAAGGATGAGAGGCCTTAGATCTTAGTGGGACAGTTACAGGATGTTTAAGTGAGCCCATTTGTTTGTGAGTTGAATGGATATTAGCCAAAGTCCAAACTATACCATTGTTAGCGTATCGGTATAAGGCTTGCAAGCCAACTCTGAGTTTCCAAGTCCCTATTATAAGCCAGCTCGGTCTTGTGGCGCTTAAAACATCTCGAGGAAACCTGATGAAAACGGTAAGTCGCCCAAAGTTCTAAGACCTATATATGGTCTATGTATTAACTAGCACGTTGGAATACACCTTAAATATTTCATCAGAACAGCTCTTTTGTGACATTAGATTGGCTTGGAGCTTATAATACTAATTATAGGTATATAATATTATGTAACGTAAATGCACGAGAAATTTATTGAGAAAATAATAGATATACTGACTTTTTGGTATATATTTATTACTTTTTTACTGCACTTGAAAAAGCATGGTCCAAGATCGCCTGGGTAAGTGTCGGTTTGAAGAGTGAGTGAGTCAGTAATACTTAACGCACAAAGGCATTAGATAACAACTTTGTTGGCATATCGATGTGATGTAAGGAATGGTTATAGTGTACAGAGCTAATGTCAATGGGCGATGGTGACCACCACCATCATGTGGTGCATTTGCACATCCGTCCATATTACCTGAAAAGGAACATTTTTATGAAATAATTGTTCCCATTTAAAGCGTCGTAGATAAATTTAAATTAACGAAGGGTTCTTTACAGAAATACCAATGGTGTGATTAATATTATGAGAATAAGGTTTTGTGAATCTCAAAAGACATTACAGGTTCTTTATATAATGGATTAAGATTGATAGTCCATTCATTATATATATTATTGATTTTCTTATATGTTGTAGAGATTACCTAGAAATACTTAACTTGAGTTTTTAGACCATGTGTGTGATCCTTAATTTGCTGTTCTATTTATTTATTTTGTATCCCATCTATTACCTGAATAACTTACAACCTGATTCAACATGGAGACACAACGTGGACGTTCAAAAAAATTAGCTTGTTAATCATTTTCATTTATTTGCCTTTTTTCCGAAATGACTGGACTATGAGTGAAGACAGTAATGTAAAGTGTATAGAATTATGTGACAGATCTGTGACATAACTCTATACACATATTATAGACATAGCAGTTCATTATCAAGGGTTAACCTTGGTCTGCTACAATTATTACCTGAACCCTCCCGGAATAGAGGATCATCAATCACAAGATATCGGTATAAAATCAGTGAACCTCCGAAATCTGTCGCATTATAGCAAACAGGCTTTGCATTGTACCTTAGACCTTTTCGATCTAGAGGGATTGGTACTCGAACTCTTTGAAACCCCGGAATGTCTAGTAAGGTCCAAGTATTGCACATAAATATTTAACTGTGTTTTAACAATGAATATACAACAGCCAGTAAATTTCCCACTGCTAGGCTAAGGCTTCTTCTTCCTTTAAGGAGAAGGTTTGGAACATATTCCACCACGCTGTTCCGATACGGGTTGGTGGAATGGACATGTGGCAGAATTTAAATGAAATTAGACACATGCAGGTTTCCTCACGATGTTTTCCTTCACTGCCGAGCACGAGTTGAAATGCAAACACAAGTTAAGCATATGAATATTCATTGGTGCTTCCCTGGGTTTAAACCCGTACGCGTTCTAACCACTGGGCCATCTCAGCTCCAAAAAATGAAAATGAAAATAAAATAAAAATGTAAAATACTTAAATCATACCAACGATGTTTTGACATTTTATCTTAATACCCCATTAATTACTTATAATCGATATTCGGCTTGTGAAATATTGTTAGTAATACATAAAACATTTGGACCTTGTTAAAAGTTGTACTCGTACGAGTAAATTCGGCTTTTATTGAATAACTTCTTTTAAATATTTCAACGAACATAATGTTAATGTAAAGTTTGCTTCAGTGTAGGTTCACTCTAATTTAATATATATTTTGTAATGTGTGAGTCCCAAAAGGTCAATCCGGAAACTTCGGTAGCAACTTTTGTTTAACATTTCACCTTTAACCTTGTGATATAAATATATATTAAACAAGTTATCTTGTCTGACTTTGCATTTATAATCACATAGTTCATTCAAATTCGTTCGTATTTAGTTAAAAAATTATTAAAAATGAAAATATCGATAAACGATGCTATCGATTTTTACATCCTTAGCATACCTATACGTCTGTCTTTAAACGTCAAAATGAAATTTGATTAGTAAATTTTCAAAATACATGTATTCATAAATAATTTTAAACTATTATTTATTAAACAATGGAAAATTGTCCAAATTTTAATAATGATTACAATATTACAGTAAAAGAATTGAACAAAACAGGATTGGCTCACAAATGTCCTCACAAATCTTGTGACAAATCAAATTGCAAGATAAATTGGCAGAATATATGCTTATCTAGAGAAAAATTGGTGTCCAAACTTTGGCCAATGTTGGTGGGAGTTGGCGTTGCTGAAATCGGAGTTGGCATAACATTGTTAATCATTATATTGCTATATGCCAAGGAATATGATCAGCTTTACAATACAGAGGATACGAGAGGTACAATTCAAGTTTATTTATAAACTGAACTGAGATATATGAGCTGAACTGATTTAGATTAAATTTGGTATTGAGATAGGATAGAAAAGTAGTTAATGTATGATTAACTACTTTTCTAATTCTTCTAATTACTATAGCTAAAGTTTTCTAAATTTTGTTGCGGCGCTCGTCAAATGCGGCGCTATCTATTTGATTATTATTCAATTAATTTGTAAAGTTTTGATTATTGGACGAGGGTGAGTTAAGCGTGCTCTGGTGAAACGTTTCATACCAACTTTTATTTCTGGAATCAATAACAACATTCCCACGCTCTCATGATGAGTAATACAAATCTAATATTAAGAGACAAAGATGATAATG
Source organism: Vanessa cardui (assembly GCF_905220365.1). Classification (NCBI taxonomy): domain Eukaryota; kingdom Metazoa; phylum Arthropoda; class Insecta; order Lepidoptera; family Nymphalidae; genus Vanessa; species Vanessa cardui. The sequence goes on along the minus strand of NC_061132.1, from coordinate 11,979,043 downwards.
GCGCTCTAGTGCCGTTATATATTTTATTACAATGCAACACTAATATAAAATAAAATATTTGCTAACTAACAATCAAAAATAATTTGATAAAGGAAAAATAGTCTGAAACACACACTAATATATCAACCAGATAATATACATTTGTATTATTTCAAGAGATCTTTTATAAGCGACAAATGCAAATAGTCCACTTTTTCGATGTGGTGCCCATAATTTTAACATGACAAGGGGCAAAGTGTCTTCGCCTGTGGCACCCTCCAGAAGCCCCACATATGTTTCGAGATCATCAGATGTCTTGTCATCATGAAGATTAATTCCCGAGGATTTCGCTCGAGATACGACGTGGGAGATCCCTTTGGATTTTTATTCATTTTGAAATAATAAGAGGAAATAAAATCCACATCTCATATAAATTTAAACCTTATTTTTACGTCTAAAGAAATCAAAATTATATTAAGGTATAGTTAAGTGATTTCGAAGAAAAAAGTAGTTTAGAGGGAAGAGAATCTTCTTAGAAGTGGCTAATTTACATGCGAAGCACGTTTCAATCTAATGGATTTCAGTTATCCTTTGAAATTCATTTTCATAACGCACATTTTATTGCAAAGCGATGAAATTAAATTATTACATAATTCGTCGAGGTTACTTTTTCTAAGATTATTTTACTTTTCACGTCAGACGAAAATTGGAAGGAGCTGTTCCAAATTTAGAATAATCTAGATTATATAGTAAGAGTCGAGATGGCCCAGTGGTTTGAACGCGTGCATCTTAACCGATGAATGCGGGTTCAAACCCAGGCAAGCACCGCTGATTCATGTGCTTAATTTGTCTGTATAATTCATCTCGTGCTCAGCGGTGAAGGAAAACATCGTGAGGAAACCTGCATGTGACAAATTTCATAGAAATTCTACCACATGTGTATTCCATCAACCCGCATTGGAACAGCGTGGTGGAATATGTTCCATACCTTCTCCTCAAAGGGCGAGGAGGCCTTTAGCCCAGCAGTGGGAATTAACAGGCTGTTGTTGTTGTTGTTGTAGATTATATAGAATAAGTTAGATTTGGCAAATATTATTCAAATCAAAAACTACTAAACATGGAATAATATTTTGATACACATTTGCTTAGCACAAATTTAGAATAATTTCGCCAAACAGCAATAGTACTGTTTTTTCTGGTTTAATCTAATAGCACTTACAGTCCTAATATTTATGGTGCTAACATACTATCATGGTCTATTTGTCAATCTGTACCAACACCTGTGCTCCCATGGGTATGACAGCGAATGGAAGTTAGTATAGTCTGATCAATTTGTTTCAGCCATAAGTTTTGCCACAGTTTGTGTTTTCTTCGTCCTCTTATTAACCGGTTCGATGTTATTGTCATCGATCGCTCTGAAAAGACGAAGACTTATGCTGGTTTGTACAAATCTTTTTTTTCTAATAACTAGTGTTTTTATTCTGGGAACTGTCTTCGAAATGAATTCGTCAATTATTGAGAACTGACACGGCGATACGCTTCTGGGAGTACCAGTTTAAATTTAAAGGGCCGAGATATCCCAGTGGTTAGAACACGTGCATCTTAACTAATGATTGCAGGGTTTATAATTCATCTCGTGCTCAGCGTTGAAGGAAAACATCGTGAAGTATCGTAAATGTTCCTAATTGTATTGAAATTCTGCCACATGAGTATCCCACGTTTGAGATGGAGTAGGCTCCCAACCTTGTCCATTAAAGGAAGAGTCTTACCCAGCAGTGGGACATTAACAGGTAACTTTATGTATTATAATTTTTACCATCAAGCTCACATATCATTTTGGCATTACAAGATCGTGTTCTAAGGTGAGTTTCGAATACGATTCTGTAAGAAGACTTTTCGCATCTCACTCATAAAATATTGTCCACCATGTGATACGTCATATTGATATGTTTCTCCAATAAATTTTAAAATTATTAACTCTATAATTCTATATGTATATCATAGTTCATTCCTTTTGTTATTTATGGAAATAATTGATTAGATTCAAATATAGAACCAATCTAAATTACATATCTGTGCCATCTGTTTGATGAGAACAGATTAAAACAAAAATGGAACTTTTTTCAAACCTTTTACGTTAAATCTTTTTATCTGAATGTTAGCAGTGCTATTTAGCTCTATAGAATCAAATGGAAGCTAATGGAAATAGACTTTTTTTATACCAGTTAGGTGCTATAAAATGGTTTTTATAAAATGATAGCGATACTATGTAGGTCAGCTGAATAAAATGAAATAATTTTAGCCAAATTGTAGCTGTAACTGTTGCGACGAGAGCGTTAAAAGCTTTTTCCAGGACGAGATTATCATTACATATTTTAATATTTATGCTTCGTGATAAACACAGCGTGACTGCGAAATCATTACCGTGATTTTGAAACAAGAGCCTTATCATAGTAATTATTTTTGGATTTAAATAATGCGAATTGAAAGTTAATTTTTAGTATCAAGATTTATTATTGTTGAAGTTAATTGTTAAATGAAATAAATGTATAAATTTAAAGTGATCAAATAAACAGAAGTCGTTAATATAATATTTGAAAAATATTTGATACTTTCGATTGAGACGCATACACAAGAAAGTAATGGTGTTTGCCATAACGATGGAGAATCTTGTAGAACAGCTTTACTTAACATAATCTTTCAAACAAATTATTTGTAGCAAACAACAGCGATTAACAAAGTATCAAAATTGCAATGCTAGCTACATCGACAAGCGCCATCCTAGTAATGTTATCTACCGCCCAGTCAATCAAAGGAATGCCGGTTTTATTGCCGTGCCTTCGGTTGAACTGCGATACGAACGACAAAATACGTGTCGAGCTTCAGCCACGTTCAAAATAAAACCTGTTTGAGAATTGCATTTACGACATTATTAACTCTGCCGTTTCATTATTTTAAATAATTTGTTAAAGATACTTTGGTAAAGGTAATAACAATGATGTTTTAGTAAACAGATATGTTATTAACGCGCAAAAAGTGAAGACTACAAAACGTCCTAATTGGGACGTTTTCCTTTAATCGTTTTACGTAGTAATACGTTATAACACATCATAATTACGTAGTAATACGTTTTGCGTAATTAAAACATCTAGTTATCCCTTTTACTTATTGTTTTAATCAAGCTATCCTTTTTACTTTTAACGAAATGTAAAAATAAACTAAAATAAACGGTCCCAGCCGCGGCACACTTTTTTCTGTTGTTTAGTATGGATATAACATATCTGTTTAGTAGATTATCATTGGGCAATAAAGTACAAGATTACATAGACGATAAAAAAGCGTGTAATTAATACTTGTTAACTTCCAGGATATATTACATGCATATAAAATTGTATTGAACTAACAAGACTGTTTTTTTAAATGTTGAAAAAGAGTAACTACTGAGTTTCTTGACGGTTCTTCTCGGTGGAGTTTGCTTTCCGAACAGGTGGTAGCTTCCCTTAATACAGTTGTTAATTGACGATTCAAAAATGCTTGTAAAAGCCCACTTGCATAAAGTTTATTTGTTTTTGTTTGATTTTGATTTGTTTAATGCGACCTTCATTTATTGAATTACATAGTAATCTGAATGTTGAAATGAGAATTTTTTTATGAATCAACAATCAGCTGTTTCAAGTGCAAACACTGTATAGTCCGATATTGAAATAAAAATTTTAACAAAAAGAAAAAATATTTCAAACCAAACACTATTTTAAAACAAAAAAAAGGCACTAAAAAGTAATAAAAATATTTGCGTATTCAACATATTTTTCGAGTCCTCCTAAAATTACGGAAAAGTTAAGGAAGATGACTCAAATACCGAAATAATCTATAAATAAAAGATTTGTTACGTTCCCGTCCGTTCCGTTACTTTGTCATGGATCCTATGCACAGAACCTTACCAAACTTTCACCAAACTACCCTTGAAGTATATATATCCTTTATAATAAAAAAAGAATCATCAAAGTTGGTTGTGGCAATTTTGAGTTATTCACCTATAGACGAATTGATAACCTCTTATTTTGAAGTAGGTTAAAAAGTAATATACATATGTTCTCGTATGAGAGTATGACTAAAGTTTTCTTGCTAACTTTTTTTTGTTGGAAAAATGCTCGGACACGTTGGAGCCTGGTAAGTCTGAGAGAGGCTGGTACCACTAAAAATTTCGTCTCCTCGGAGTATCATGGAATCACTTGTACATTTACATTGAGTTAGATCGACATGAAAGTATCTCTCGGCGCTCAGCTCTTATTTGGTTAGTTTCTTGAACAGCGCAATGCGCTGTTTTTATCAAAATTATCAACTTGTCTTGTGGATATTCTCATAAGTTGTTTCCATTTTAACTCGTGAGTTGTGAAATTATACTTTGATGTTGAAATTTAATTGCGAGAGTCTCTTTGAATTAAATTTTGACGCTGCAGTTGTTGTACGCATAATTAGCATATACAAGTTCGGAAAATAATATTGTTTAAATTGTATATATACATATATATGTATACAGAGGTAGTATCTTTTCCCGCAGACATTTTTAACTTTGCCGTCTCGTAAATTCAAATCGTTTATAATAAATACATTGGTAAAAAAAGGGGAATTACCTAATATCTTTTGATTCCAGGCAGGATATATTAATTTAAATAATTGTATTAACTAACATGACTGTATTTTTTGAAATTTTGAAAAAGAGTAACTACTGAGTTTCTTGCCGGTTCTTCTCGGTAGAATCTACTTTCCGAACCGGTGGTAACTTCCATTAATTGTTAAATGACGATTCAAAAGTGCTTGTAAAAGCCCACTTGAATAAAGTTTATTTTGATTTTGATTTTCATTTTTCTAACCGGTCAGTAACTATTTTCAGCTCTCTACAATTAATTCTTTGTTACATCATAATAATTTAAATTGCAAACAAAATTCCTCTTAAATTTTCCGCATATTTATTGCTGGAGGTCTTCAAATAAGACTGTAGCCGATTTCTTATATGCAGCTTTATCTATTATTATCTCATGATCACTGGGATCGGCTTATGCCATTAATATATGTCTATTACTAAGACACTGCAGTCCGAACTCAATTAAACAAAAAATTGCTTTAATAATTAGCACTATACATTGTTACGTTGTCATTAATAGCTAGGAAGAGAATAAAAAAACAAAAGAAGATCACATAACATTCGATTTTCCACATTACTTTTTCTTTTTGAATGTTTTTAAAAAAGGTTTTATATATGGCAAAATTATGTTAATTAAAATTAAATAAATTTAGATGTTTGTATAATATAGATATAATTAAAATAAAAATAGCAGGCGCGAACAATATAATATAAGATTATTGTATGCCTAGTGTTCATCAGATACGTCCTTTTTTGAACTTTGTGCTCTAGTCCTTAGCACGTGTTTAGCACGTGAGTGTACAGTGATCATTTCTTTTTTAGGTTTACATATTGTTAGCTGCCATTCTCAACATTTGTATATTCACATTGGCTGTGTTCAAGATACATATTGGAATATTGCTTCTTAGAACTGGTAGGTAACATAAGCAATAAATAACAAATGCAAATGTAATATTTTGATTTTTATGACAAAATTATTATTCAATATCATTGATTTTAAAGTGAAAAACTGTATCCATATTTTCGTATAATTGATTACGGAATGTAATTAAACTGATAATAATTTATAAACTTAGAATATATAATCACATTATTAAAAAAATAATGTTCTACTTTTAGACATATTTACATTGGATGGCAAAAATGCTTTGATAAATTCACCTTGCATTATTGGAATTGTTAATCTTCTGGGTTCCGGTGAGTACAATTTACCATCATCATCAAATCCGTTACGCAATTTTAAAGATCTAAGCATACATAGGGACAGTCAGCGGTGAGCGGCTTTGTTTTATACCATGTAATTATATACAAATAATGAAATTGTATTGTCTATTTGTAATATTAAAATAACTACCAATTATTACACGGATCGTTAAAAAAAATATAATAAAAAATGGCTAATCTCTGGAACGGCTGGGTCGATTTTGATTGGAATTTCACTGGTATATGATGTAAGAAGTAACTAACGAATTTATATTACAAAAGCTGTCTAATTCACAATTAATAATTTATAGTAAACTAGCGCACGCACGGCTTCGCACGGGTGCAATGATATGACATCACAGTGGATACTTCTAAAATTATTATCAGTGTTTCTTTACTATATTGTATATATATTATATCTTTTCGAATCACGCAATAAAAATCCGTTGCGTAGTTTTAAAAATTTATGCATACGTCGGGATATAGGGACAAAGAAAGCGACTTTGTTATATACTATGTAGTGAAACGGCGAATTGAACAATATTTTTTTTTATGAATTTCATACGCTCATGAAGTCGCGGCTACAGTTAATACGACATCAAATATTTCTTTCATAAATCATTTTATTTCAGCCTTAGTTTCATTCAAAATAAGGTCATGTTTTTATTAGGATTAATAAGCGTAATTATCTTATATGAATTACAAATAAACTAATTTTTCTTTCCAGTGATCCACTTCATTGGAAACATAGCTGTCATCTCGTATTACAATTTCAAATTTATACAACCAGCGCCATTTAATCATGAACTTAAATAAATTAATATATATATGAAAAACGTGTTTTTTTTCTTACCATTTAATAGTTCAATTGATTTTACATTTTTATACGATCTTTATAATCTGTCTATAAAAAATCTGATGTTGATTGTTCCTCAATGGAACCTATTCTGTCATCAGCTTATTTCGAGAGGTAATAGCGTTATCATATTTGACAGGTAAGATATTTGCTATTTATATCAATAAGTGCAAATTAATTAAAATGTTTAAGAAAGGTGCAGAAATATATACTGTCCTTAATTATTAGACATAAAAAACAGCGAAATTTCTAAGACATTTTTTGACAAGCGCAACCACCATGTGGAACCAGCTTTCGCCGACGGTTTTTCCGAACCGATACGACATGGGAACCTTCAAGAAAAAAGCGTACTCGTTCCGTAAAGGCCGGCAACGCACCTGCAAGCCCCCTGATGTTGCAGGTGTCCATGGGTGAATCACTTTCCATCAGGTGAGCCTGCTCGTTTGCCACCAATCACATAAAAAAAGAAAGGAAAATTTCAAAACATACGTTCTCTCAATTGTGATCAATGAAAAATAATTATTACTCGATGTTAAGGAGATACATTATTCTACTAAAATTAATATTTATTTAAATATTTATAATTACTTTATTTAATCTCAATGAAGATGAATTCAATGTCTTCTACATATTTGTATCTGTGTAAAAAAAACTAATTATCTTTTTAAAAAAAAATTATGAAAATCTATTTTTGAAATTGGAAGCGTCATTTTTCTAGATCTACATATTAGCGGCGTTTTTTCCAATAATCCACTTCGCTCCACTGACAGCCGATCTAACTAGTGACGTTCATATCACTCTGATTTAATTTTAGTTTCAAACGTGCGATATAAATACGAATTTATATAAGTCTGCCAATACTTTGCATAGTAAGAACAGTATTATAATTTGATGATTGATTTCTTGGTATAGTACGACACAACTTAGATGTAGCATAATTATGTCTAATTTCATCTAAATTCTGCCACATGTGCATTCCACCAACCCACATTAGAACAGCGTGGTGGAATATGTTTCAAACCTTCTCCTCAAAGGGAGAGGAGGCCTTTAGCCCAGCAGTGGGAATTTACAGGCTGTTGTTGTTGTTGTTAAGTAAAAAAGGGCTATTTTAATATTACAAACAGACACTCTTATTTTATTATATGTATAGAAGGTTAAATTAATCCATGTTATAATATGACCTTTAGTCATGGATAAGTAAAATATCACAGCTTTGGAATACCAAAGATCCCTCTCCTTGATGGAAGAGGAGGCCTTAGCCCAGCAGTGGGAAATTAACAGGCTGTTACTTTACATCTAAGTTGTGTCGTATTATAACAGAAAAGTCTCGATTTATATAAAATAATATCTTCTTGGTTGGACTTTCAGCTGTGTTGTGTTTTAATTGTATAAATTAAGTTGCAGGTGTGTGTGTGAATATACGCTAGCGTTCTAAATTTAATTTTTAGAGTAATTGTCAAACGGTGTTGTCAGTTACTAAAATTAGGGCAGAAATGTGTATATGCTCATAAAGTATTTTTGCGAAACTTCATTTATTACAATTAAGTTTTATCAGATTTTTTTCTAACAGCACTAATATATTACTTGCTTAAAAGCAGCGGATCTGTTAAGTTTTAACTTTTAACACGAAATATATAACTTTTTACCTTAAAATTAAAAATAGTAACTGTATACATCCTGACTACGTGAATTGGTGGCAAGAATGCCAGCAGAATTTCCTCATTGAATCAGATCCTCTGGTCAAATTCCTCTGTTAAATTACCACTCCAAGTGCTTGCCTACTTGAATAAAGTATATTTTGATTTTGGTTTTTGCTCTGTTACCAGTAGAAACAACAAGGCGAGGAGGTTATACTTTTAATAAAGACTGCACAGAGTTGAATTATTAGGATTAACAAACTTGTATGAACCTCCAGACTCAAATATAACAAATAACCTACTTTAACACACCAATATTTCATAATATATTTAGGAAATTTCCTACAAAATAACCAAAACAATTTCTGTTAAAATATTACACGTAATATTCAGAAATTGTTCGAACAGTAATAACTTTACTGAGCGTACAAAGTGTTCACAAAGTGAGAAAAAATATTATAATCATAAACGTAGAACATCGTTCGACCTCCGTGGTCGAGTCGTGTGTACGATTTTCATGGGTACCCCACTCTGAAGTCTCGGGTTCGATACCCGGTCGAGTCCTCCTAGTTATTTCATTTCATCTCAATTGTTTATATAATATAGACAAAATATGAAAAATGAGACAAAAAACCCGCTGAGTTTCTTTCGCCGGTTCTTCTCAGGTCAGGGTATTTTCTTTTCCGAACCGGTGGTACTGTTTCAATTGACCATCAGTAATAAAGTGTAATAATTCTATATTGAATTAAGCAGTTTGAGTTTAAGTTTGAGTCGATGTAGATTATCATTAGTTTTCTATGTTGTCTTGGGTCTGGGTGTTTGTGCGTACGCAAGTTTGTGCGTTAACCGCTAAAAAAAAACCATTTGTCGTATCTCCACGATTTGAGAACATTCCGATAGCCGCTACACGTAGTATATAATACTTGGCGTTGATATTTCGAGCCTCGTTCAGTTCCGCGATCAATTGGAAGGCAAAGCCAAATTGGCTTCAAAAAAGCTGAGCGTGCTCAGCAAGGCGAGACATTTCACGTCGGCCCATCGCCTAAAACTTTACAATTCGTAAATTCGGCCTCACATGGAGTACTGCTCTCATCTCTGGGCACACAGTGCGATTTCTCAGACATTTTCTGCCTCGCACAACCACTTTGTGGAACCAGCTTTCGCCGGCGGTTTTTCCGAACCGATACGACATGGGAACCTTCAAGAAAAGAGCGTACTCCTTTTTGAAAGGCCGGCAACGCACCTGCAAGCCTCCTGGTGTTGCAGATGTTCATGGGCGGTGGTAGTCACTTTCCATCAGGTGAGCCTCCTTAGCTTGCCACCTATGCCATAAAAAAAAAGTAAAACATAAATAAATATATAAACAGTTTAAACTTTAATGATTTCCAAAACCTCAACAACACTTCTCTTCCGCTTAATTAACTAATTAAAGTATACACTTCGTGTATCAGGCGACGTTGAATTAACTCGTTATTTCGAACTAATTAGAAATACCTCGATGCTCTAGTAGAATTGCTTGCTTTTGGGTACGGGGCCAATATAAGCGAGATTAGAAAAACTTTGCTATTAATTTTGTTACTGTTTTTTTTTAAATCCATTATTTTGAAAATCTAAGATGTTCGAAAAAATATTAGGAACGTTATTTTGATAGTTTGATTTTCAAAAATCGATTTCTGACTGTGTTTTTACGTGTGTCTGTGTGTGTGTATAAATATATTTTTTTATATCTCAGGACGCATCAACTGATTGAAAATCGACACGGCGCGGCGCTTAGTGTAGGTCGTCGATACAGCAATTCGATTAAATATTGGAATCGATCCGTTCAAGTTTTCTGATTTTGGAAAATTATTTTTGTTAGTTCGAATTTTAAAAATCGATTTATCATCGATCTTGACATCCTAAGAAACCATTCTGACTGTGTGTTTGCGTGTATATCTATGTATGTATAGAAATATTGTTACGAGAGTAACCTTAGCCTTCAATACGGTGTTATTACATTTGATTCTATATCATAATTTATATCACATTATTATTGCATATTATGAATATAGCACGAGCTATTTAATTTACTTTATTATATACAATTATAATGGTAATTAATTGATCAATAATTTGTAAAACGATTATATTTATATAGATGTATGCGTTTGTGTATATTGGATGTATGTATTTATTATTGTAGTCGACATTTACTTATTATTATTTTGACATAAACTTTCTATGCACTTAACGTAATAGGTTGGGGAAAAAGTTTCTTCGTATTTTATATGAAAATTCAAAAAGTTTTTTTATAGTTTATTTACATTTGACTAAAGTATGTAGGTGCCATTTTGTTCAATAACTTTTTGCCATCTTGTTGGTAGTGACATGATCCCATTGCTGTAAAAATTTTGGGGCTTCTGATCGAAAAACTGCGACAAGTGGTTTTGGCAGTCCTCTTGTGATGTTAACCTGACACTGCCTAAGGAATTTTGCAGAGACCGAAACAGATGAAAATCTGAAGGTGCAAGGTCAGGACTATACGGCGGATGCATTTATATCTCCTAGCCAAACTCTCGTAATTTTTGTTGAGTGGCTAAAGATGTGTAAGGTCTAGCGTTGTCATGGTGAAAAACCACACCCCTTCTGTTGATCAATTCTGGCCGCTTTCTCTCAATTTCTTGCTTCAATCTCATCAATTGTTCGCAATACAGTTCTGAATCGATGGTCCTGCCGGGCGGTAACAGCTCATAATGAATGATGCCCTTCCAATCCCACCATACACACAGCATTACCTTATTGCGAGTTAATCCGGGTTTTGCCGCAGTCTGTGAAGCTTGACCGGCCTTTGACCACGATCTTTTTCGCACGTTCTTGTCGTATGTGATCCACTTTTCATCACCAGTTATCAGCTTCTTCAAAAATGGTTCGGTTTCATTACGTCGTAATAAAGAATCACAAATGAGTACACGGTTCATTAGGTTTCTTTCAGTGAGTTCATGAGGCACCCATATATCGAGCTTTTTTGTGTACCCAGCTTTATTCAAATGAGTCAAAACCGTTTTGTGGTCAATTGCCAGTTCTTCAGCTACATCGTAACTTCTAATATGCCGATCTTGCTCCACTTTTTCAAAAATGGCATCAATTTTGTCCGTAACAGGGCGACCAGAGCGAGATGCATCTTTGATATCAAAATTTCCGGCTTGAAAACGCTTAAACCAAACTTGCGCTACTCTCACAGATACTGCATTAGGTCCATAAACATCACAAATTTTTTTCGCGGCTTGATTTGCATTTTTACCTTTTTTATAGTAAAATTTTAAAATGTATCGAATTTCTTCTATAGATTCACTCATTTTAACAACAACAAAAACAAATGAAAATCACACAAATTCCTAATTTGAATTTGGAAGTGCCTTCTTTAAAATTAAAACTTTTTAATGATACCAAAACCAGCCAGATACAAATGGTATAGCCAAAGAGATTTTATTACAAGTTCATACATACTATATGCGAAAATACTCTTTCCCCAACCTAATATTACTTATATAATAGCTTTTTACTCCTGAGGTTGTCTGTAAGATATCACTAATAGTGATAAGACCGTCTTTGCATACTAATTTCTCTTGTCAATTTCTTTTACTTATTGTCAACTTTACGTGTTTGCAATAAAGAAGTTTATCTATCTAATGTTGTCTTAAATTTTCGCGATGATTACACATTTAAATAAAACTATTTATAACGGATGAATCGCGTATATTAATTATTTTTAAACATCCCGACGTTTCGAGCACTTTGCAGTGTTCGTGGTCACGGGCAGACTAAGATGACATTTGTCTATTTGAAGAACAAAGGAAATATTATTAACAACTACCGCCAACGATTTCTCAATTGATATCTTGAGTAACGTTCCGGTTGCACGCAGAAGGCACTAACTGTATCTTTAGGTCTTGCAGTCTGTTGGATTTGGGATTTTAAATTTTTAATAAGTGGATCCCAGGTGTTAGAAAGTCTCCAACCATCTTCTCTATTGAAGTTCGGATGTTTTTGAATTTCAATAGCCTCGCGTATCATTCTAGGAATGAATCTGTGTTCTCTAGCGAGGATCTGTGGTTTATCAAATCGGATAAAATGGTTAGGTTTATCCAGAGCATGTTCACAGACTGCAGACTTCAAAAATAGGCGTTCTTCTAAGTCTGCAGTCTGTGAACATGCTCTGGATAAACCTAACCATTTTATCCGATTTGATAAACCACAGATCCTCGCTAGAGAACACAGATTCATTCCTAGAATGATACGCGAGGCTATTGAAATTCAAAAACATCCGAACTTCAATAGAGAAGATGGTTGGAGACTTTCTAACACCTGGGATCCACTTATTAAAAATTTAAAATCCCAAATCCAACAGACTGCAAGACCTAAAGATACAGTTAGTGCCTTCTGCGTGCAACCGGAACGTTACTCAAGATATCAATTGAGAAATCGTTGGCGGTAGTTGTTAATAATATTTCCTTTGTTCTTCAAATAGACAAATGTCATCTTAGTCTGCCCGTGACCACGAACACTGCAAAGTGCTCGAAACGTCGGGATGTTTAAAAATAATTAATATACGCGATTCATCCGTTATAAATAGTTTTATTTAAAAGTTTATCTATCTATTTATCTACCTAAAACTGTAATTAATATTATTTTATACGTAATATTTAATACCGGCATGTAACACTATTTCTTATTTTAAATACGATTGAGCTGTCATTAGAAAACAATTGGACGATAGCGTGACATTGTAACAAAAGATAGAGAGATTGAAGCATCATTGTAAAAGCGATAATATTATTTTGGCCATCTCGAACTACTGAAATTACAATATCTTCTAAATCAACTGATTGAGATCTGCAATACGGCGCTTAATGTAGTTCCTCAATACATTGATTCGATTATATATTGGAATAAATCCGTTAGAGATAAGATATTCGATTAATTCGATTAAAAATTCTAATGAAATAAAATCCACAAATCCATCATCTAGTATGTTTCAAGTACCTTGACTTAGTTATTATTTCAGTTATTAATAAATAGAAGAACATAAAAATATCCTAATGTTATAGCTCATCATCATCATCATCAGCCCACTGCTGTCCTCTGCTGAACATAGGCCTCCCCCAGAGCGCGCCACGCTGCTCGGTCCTCTGCCTCCCTCATCCAGCTTCTACCGGCGATCCTGCGAATGTCGTCGGACCAGCGGGAGATCGTCCTACATCACGCTTTCCGAGACGCGGTCTGCACTTTAGGACTCGTCTGCTCCAACGGCCATGATAGATTAATGTGGAAAAGCAAACAAAATATAAAGATGTCAAAGCCTTTTATCGTCGTACTAACTTATACGAGACTATTCTAGAATGCAAGTAAACTCGTTTGACACACAAACTAAAAAAGACTATATATACAGTAAACATTATTAAAGACCTATTTATTGTTAAGTCATTTTGTAAGACCCTTGTCTTATGAAATTGTTTATATCAGACAGCTCTAATAGGCCATCGGTCCTACGACAGATATGGCCAGCCCACTCGTAACAACGCACTCGAATCTCACCGTAGAATACGACCGTATAATGTATCAATGTGTAATTTCAGTAGTTCGGGATGGCCAAAATAATATTATCATTTTACAAAGATGCTTCAATCTCTCTATCTTTTGTTAGAATGCCACGCTATCGTCCAATTGTTTTATAATGACAGCTCAATCATATTAGTGTTACATGCCAGTATTAAATGCTATGCCATATAAAATAATATTAATTACAGTTTTACATAATATTGATCAATTAATTACAATAATAATTGTATATAATAAAGTAAATTCAATAGCTCCTGCTATATTAATAATATGCAATAATAATGTGATATAAATTATGATATAGAATCAAATGTCATAACACCGCATTGAAGGCTAAGGTTACTCTCGTAACAAATGTGATATGTGTAAGGTATAATAATTACAAAATTTATAGGATACACATTTTAATATGGCGTATCATGTAAGTCAATTATCAATATTACAGTGAGATACGAAGTGAGAATCGCACTGCAGATATAAAGTATTTTTCACTTCACCGAACAAATGTGACGCTGCAATTAAATGATAATTATGAGAAATAAGTATCGAACACTTTTGCCAGTTAGACTTTCTCTCGAACCCCACACAATAAATTCGTTTCAATTACTGCAGGAGATACACGATTCCCGCAAGCGTTCGAGGTGAAAACGGTTAATATTATTAGCTATATAAATTAGTACGGTGCGTTGTGTATCAGGATTAGACAGGAAATACGTGCCGCTATTTACTTTCAAAGTCACCGGCTGAAACAGCGGTTAGATTCTTGAACTTGACCACAGACTTTTAATCCTAAAATTGGAGTGTCTGTTTGTAATATTAAAATAGCCCCCTTTTACCCAATATATATGTATATATACACGGAACATATACCAAGATAACATTTTTTAAAATTTTTGTCTATCTGTTTGTTCCGGTTTCCGGTTCTGGTTGTATCTGATATAATAAGGAGTAACTTAGCCTAGGTTACTCCTTATTATATCCTATACTTTTTTTGTTAAGTTCAAACGCGTACAAGGTCGCAGGCACAGGTGGTAATCAATAAAACAATTAACGTTGAATGAAATTCTGCGGGATGTTTTCATTTCCAAGAATTTTCCAGGAAGAGGAAAGCAGATATTTGCTCAGCAATCGAATATTTACAGACTTTTCTATTTTCTATTTGAATTGGTGATAGTATGTAACTGAAGCAAAGTCATTACCTATTTATTTACTGGGCAGATACCAGCCACTCATCGCATATTCTGCCACCATCATAGCAGAAATTAGTATCTTAATATGGTTCTGTTACAGTTTGAATGGTGAGTAAATAGGCCCAAGGGACATAACATATAAGTTCCTTAGTTTAGACATTGGTGGTATCAGAAATACCCCAATGTATACATTGGTGATAACTATCTAAAAGTAAAAGTAACATCCTGTAAATTACCTACTACTGGGCTAAGGCCTCTTCTTCTATTAAGGAGAGGGTTTGGAACATATTCCAGCACGGTGATACAATGCGGGTTGACGGAATGCACATGTGGCAGAATTTCGATGAAATTAGACACATGCAGGTTTCCTCACGATGTTTTCCTTTACCGCCGAGCACGAGATGAATTATAAACATAAATTAAGCAAATATATATAGTGGTGCTTGCCTGGGTTTGAACCCGCAATCATCGGTGAAGATGCAAGCGTTCTAACCACTGGGCCATCTCAGCTCTCTCTAACTATCAATGGCAATCTACTAACCAATTTTATAACAAAATTAAAGTAAAGGAGAATGTTTGGAGCTTAGTTCACGGCGCTTAGATGCAGGATGGACATTCGTAGCTCATTTTCACCAACTTCTAGGTTTTCTTACAATATTTTCCGAGCATGAAATGAATTGTAAATACATATTAAGAATATACTTTCAGTAGTGCTCTTAATGGTTTGAACTCGGAATCTTTGATTAAGATATACATCACTGGATCGACTGGGCGAAAAAAAATGTGTTTTCAATAAATGTCACACGGATGGATAGACGCTAGGTGTATAAGGAACGATTTTATAAGAAAAAAATGTCAATTAGGACGCTCGCACGGGTTGAGATGGGTTCTATTCTATTTCATCGAACTCGTACGGCTTACGTTTTCATAATTTGCTACCAGAATAGCCTTCAAGGACTATTTTCGATATCTTCTAATTGAATAACTATGCTTTTGTTTTTTTTTTTTATAGTATGAGGTCACCATCACCCATAGACAATGAGGCTGCAAGAAATATTAACTATTCTTTTCATCGTCAATGTGCCACCAACCTTGGGAACTAAGATGTTATGTCCCTTGTGCCTGTAGTTACACTAGCTCACTCACCCTTCAAACTGGAACACAACAATACTGAGTACTGTTATTTGGCGGAAGAATAACTGATGAGTGGTTGGTACCTATCCAGACGGGTTAGCACAAACTTCTACCATCAAGTAAAAATTAAAATCATTGCTTTTAAATGAATTTTAGTTATATTTTTTAATTATAATTTTTTTTTGCATGTTTTATTTGACTTTATAACTTCAGTATTATTTCCTCAATTGTTTTTTTTTATTCATATATACGTGGTGCTTGACTGTTATTGGACTTGATCAAGAGTGACGACGCAGCGCACTTATCTGGACGTTGCCTATTCGCTCTTGGTTTGATATATAAAATCTAAGTTGGTGGGTTCAGAAACATTAATTACACTACAATTCTAAGTACGAATGTGTTCTCTGCCATATCCACTGTAAAGACACTGAATTATTATTTTTTGAAATAAGGTCTTCAACTATTTGATTATATTACGAGATTATAAATTATATATTGATTACGAATATATTACAAACTAGCGACCCGCCTCGGTTTCGCCTAATATCTTATAACTTTCACAGTTTTTAAATCTTTTTCTACTATATTGTGCATGTATTATACATATATTATAAACCTACCTCTTGAATCTATCCATCTAATTAAAATCGCATCAAAATCCGTTGTGTTATTTTAAAGATCCAAGCATACATAGACAGACAGCGGTAAGCGACTTTCTTTTATACTAATTAATGATAATGATGATTATAATAATAACATAATGTTTACCTGTTTGTACCTTACCAGGAAGATATTGTAAATGTTTACAAATAATCGAAATAACAAAGAAATAACCAGGAGGCGAGCCTTAAGTTTTTTTTTAGAACGATTAACCGACCAATAAAAAAAGGTTTCGCACCTAAACATACAGAACCATACATAAATCACACGCCTTTCAAGATATGTGCCGCAATTCCTTCATTGATAAAAGGAACCATTATTTTTCCTGTCCCATATTGTACTAGCTACGTTGAAAATACTTATTTGTTGCAAAAAAAAGTATTTCGTTTATTAGTGATCGCACAGTGGTCGAAAATAAAATTTTAGAAAAAATTATGTACCAATATTTAAGAAGTCAGTCAGTACAGCCAACAAACAGATGGGGAAAAATACTGACCTAATTCTATGTTTATTTGTGTACTGATCTTTTATAATTACACATATATTTGTGTATATAATATATAAAAAGATATCTGATACTAAGTAGCCAAGTATATCGAAGCCGTGGCCCAAATTGTCTATCACTGGTAAAAAATCTAGTACAGGAATTCCTATGGTATGGTACATGACGGTTACTACCATCAGGTAGTAACTCTATCTATGTTGGTATCAATTCGCAAAAACTGTAGTGTTTTTCCCAAAAATCTTTCTCCTATAGAGGAGTTAAGGCTTTTCCCAGTAGGAATAATTATTAATGCCCAATATTTAGTAATATAATCATCAACCAATCGATATCGGCTACTGAAGACTGAAGACGATGTCACAAGGTGTCACAAATCTTCCAGATTAAAACCTTCGCATCCAGCTAGATCCAACTTAAATGAAAATCATTTAATCTTCATAGCAATGTTAGACTTCTCAAATTAAAACCCAACTCTGACCCGAGAAGAATCGGCGAAAGAATATCGCGGGATTGCTTTTTTTGCCATATTTTTTAAAACATCCGACCACCTGACTCGAGGCACACTACGCTGCGTTTGCCAACACGCAATAAAGGTCTTTTCTGCTCTAACGCTCAGAGTCAATATACGTGACCAGCCTCTTATAGTCAACACTTCAGTCTTATAAAGATAGGCGCACACCGAGGCGGGCCGCAACGTATAACAAAAATTCTCCTGAATCAGTTTCATACATTTTGTATGGGCTATCGCACACCTCAGGCTGGCCGCAACGGGCCGCATCGCAACGCATCGGTGCATCACTAGCCAGGCGTATTTTTGCGGCGATGTTATGCGTTGCAATGCGGCCCGTCTCAGTGTGCGTTAGCAGACGCAACAAGTAGACGGATGAATGAGTGCTGTTCGTTAGAACTATCCATCTTCTTAGATTGCCAAAACCTGACTCCCGCCGCGGCTATAGTTTGCGCGAGCCTTAATAGAGCAAACTGTTAACCACAGTTATTTACTGGACATTACTGATCTCAACTTTCAAGATCCATACAAAGCTCAATAATACAGGGTGGGCCATAAAGTTAAGCGGATAAGAAAACATCATATAAAAAAAAATACCAAGCTCAGGAAATAAAAAATATATTTATTATAAAAAGAACAAATGGGAATTTTATTTTTTAAAGATAACATCATTTAGGTGTTTGCCCTCTTCACGTTTACACTCTTCCAATCTATTCCTCAAATTTGTGAAAACTTTCTGGCACATCGCTCGTGGGATAGCGGATATTTCCTCGCGAATGTTTTCTTTGAGCTGGGCAATCGTCGTCGGTTTATTAGCATAAACGCGACTCTTCAGGTATCCCCAGAGAAAAAAATCCAGTGGCGTGAGATCTGGGCTCCGGGGAGGCCACGGAATGTCCCCTCGACGCGATATCAGTTTTCCATTAAGCACTTCGTTAACGACTGCCAAAGACTCATTAGATGTATGGGATGTCGCCCCATCTTGTTGAAACCAGGTTCTACTGTTGTAAGCTTCAAAATTATGCAGTTGGGGAAAGAAAATGTTACGTAGCATTGCTGTGTAGCGATCGGAATTTACTGTTACTGTATGGCCTCGCTCATTTTCGAAGAAATGAGGTCCGATGATTCCTTGAGCCGACATGGCAGCCTAAACTGTAACTTTAAGCGAATGCAAAGGTCTTTGATGTTTTAATTGGGGATTTTCTTCGGCCCAATATCGACAATTTTGTTTATTGACAAATCCACACAAATGGAACTGAGCTTCATCCGAAAAGAGAATATTGTTTAAACTTTGAAAACGCTCTAACATTGTTTCGCCAAATGCAAGACGTAAATGGTGGTCATTTGGCTTTAATTCCTGGACTAATTGTAGCTTATACGGGTGTAATTTAAGATCTTTTGTCAAAATACGCCTCAATGATGTTCTTGATATGGCGAGCTCAGCTGATCTCTTTCGCGACGACTGCTGGGGATCGCGCCGGACCGACGCTACGACTTCGCTTACATTCTCCTCCGTTCTTACTGTCCTTGTTCGTCCCGCAGGTTTTTCATTTAACGTCGAACCCGAAGACTCAAACTTTCTAACCCACGATCTGATCACACTTTCACTTGGACATTGGTTTAAATCATGTAATCTAAAGTTAGAGCGAAATAGACGCCGCGCAATAGTGCACGAATCGCCATTTTTGTAATACGCTTTTACACAAAACGCACGCTGCTCACCGGTGAAACGCTCCATGGCAACTGATTTCCGAGAAGCAAGCTACCTATCCCCGCTACCCACACCCCGCTCCCGCGTTCCGGTCAAGAGTAATGCGATTTTGAAATTCGTACGCCTTTCTGGCCCACCCTGTATTACGTAGATATTATAAAAATGGCTAGTTGGCCACCAACCAACCACTGAGCTAGAACGCATGCATCATAACCGATGATTGAGGGTTCAATCCAGGCAAGCACCACCGAATATTCAAGTACTTAATTTGTGTTCATAAATTCATCTAGTGCTCAGCGGTGAAGGAAAACATCGTAAGTAAACATATGTGTAATTTCATAGAAATTCTGCCACATGTGTATTCCACCAACCCCCACTGGAACAGCGTGGTGGAATATGTTCAAAACCTCAAAGGGACTGGAGGCCTTAGCCCAGCAGTGGGAAATTTACAGGCTGTTATAGTTGTTGTATTATAAAAATAAAAAAAACACGATTAAATATTACGGCATATATTGTAAAAAAAATACTACAAAATTTCTATAAATGACTAAAAATTTCACATTTTATTCTCAAGATATTAATTACTGACATTCCGCCTCGTGCAACAAAATGGCGCGTCTCACGTACCGGAAATGGTAGAAGCTGAAGACTACTACGAACGAGAAGAAGTAAACAACTGAAACAATAGGAAGTATTATATTATATATTTATTTATACATATAATAAAATTGGAGCGTCTGTTTGTAATATTAAAGTAGCTCTTTTTTACTAAATACACGGTACATATACCATAATAACATTTTTTACATTTTTTGTATATTTGTCTGTCTGTTCGATCCGGCTAATCTATGGAACGGCTGGACCGATTTTGACGGGACTTTTACTGGCAGATGACTGATATAATAAGGATTAAATGAGGCTACAATAATATATATTTTTGTTAAATTCAACAGGCATAGCTAGTATATATATATATATATATATATATATATATATAACCGTAGTAAACACCGTCTTAATTTTAAATAAGAGAAACTAGGGAAAACAACTTATATATAATAATATAGTATTGTAATAAAAGTTCTGTGTATAACTGTGTACAGTCGGTGTAAGGAAAGGTTCGTCACCTTAAGATATATTTACGTGTCTCAATGTGAGCGATCTACTTCACAGATCGAGAATGACGTATCGCGTCGCAATGATTTGACGGTTAGATTCAAAAAGTAGTACCTTACAGTAGTAGTCGTAAGACTTTTTGTATCTTACCGTTTAAGAGTTTGAATTTGAATTGAATTTGAAAACTGACGAAGGTTTTCTTACTCTAACTGTCAATTCGTTAAATCGTTTCAGCGATTGCAAATATCCTAGTTTTATATTAATAGTTAAGATTTCTAGTTTAGTTAATGTTATATATGTTAAGGAGTACGGATGCGTCAATTAAACCACGAGGCTAGTTAAACACTGATTTAATAGAAGCGTTGCACCCGCGGGGACGCAGCCACACGCACACACGTTAACGCTTACTTAACTACATATATAACAGTTAATTTCAATGTAAAAAATACTATTTTGTTGTGATTTGATTATTACAACGAGGGAACATGTTTAGCAGTACATTGATAATTAATGTAAAAAATATTAATATTAATATTGCGAAAGTATCTCTATCTTTCTATTGGTCTGTGGCCTATCTTAAAACCAAAAACGAGTTCGGTTAAATTTAGTGCGCAGCTAAGTTGAACTCCTTGGAAGATTACCAATGACGCCTAAAATGCAAGTGAAGCAGTGGTGCAAAACTAGTGTTTCACAGTGCCATCTAAGGTTCACTTAATATAAGTTAGCCCATCTGTAGTCTGCCTACATATCAACATCACCTCTATTATAAATAACCTATTTTTAGAAGACTAGGTCTAAATTTAGTATATTTACATGGAAAAAAGTCTTTCGAAAGTAAACGAACAGATTCGTTTAATAAACACAAATCGATAATTTGATGAGTCGTATTATAATACGTTAAAACGAACGTCCAGTAATCATACGAATGCCATAATTAGTTGATGCGTTGGAGTCATAGAACGAATACTCCATTGGAAGTTATATACCGTAAAGTTTATTGGTACGGACTTTGTGCAAGCTCGCTTAAGTTGGTAACAATGATTCATCACATACTAGTAATCGTTTCAGGGCGTAGAATGTCATTTACTTGGTGGCAGGGCTTTGTGCCCGCCTCGGTAGGTACCATCCACTCACCAGATATTCTACCGCTAAACAACAGTACGCAGTATTGTTGTGTTCCGGTTTGAAGTGATCCATTGTAACTACAGGCACAAGGGACATAGCATCTTAGTTCCCGAGGTTGGTGGCGCATTGACGATGTAAGGAATAGTTAATATTTCTTACAGCGTCAGGTGGCCCATAAGGCAATAAAGTAGCCTATGTCTTTCTTGCAGTTCATGTTTGCCTAATACCAAATTACGTCAAATTCGGTTGTGAAAGAGTGAATTTATGAAAATTATTATTTTTATTTTTATTTGATTTTATTCTATGGTATATTCGTATCGTCACCATCAGATGGCCATGGTAAAATCTAAAATAAGACTACAAAAATCTTTATAAATAATACATGTTCTGTATGTGAAATGAAATATATTAAGATATCAATCGAAATATACTTGGTATATTTTATTTTAAATATATTAATTTATTTACATAAAACATTTTTATCTATTGTATCAGATCAAAAGTTAATCATATCATATGAATTAAATCAAATGGCACTTCTAAAACAACTTGGTCTGTGGCAACAAAGTCCGATTCAGTCGGCGCTGATTCATTTTCAATCTCGTAATGAAGTTTTCATATGAATGGATATTATTTCCTGTTATGTGATATGAGATACTTATTATGGATATAATTCATTTGTTAAATGCAATCGTATTTCTTATTTCTACTTTCCTTTGTAAAATTTAAATCGTTTTAATTTAAGAGCGTAGTTTGTAAGTGTGGGAATTAATTTTCGAACACACACATAGGTATTTTACAATAATACATTTGCATTGCACGGTGTATCGTACACATTCCCGTGAACAATTATTTCCTTGTTGTCGGTACAACGAATTAATTATATTTTCTTTAAATTTAATAAATAAAAATAACGGAAGTATATATTAATGATATTGTTTTTTCAATTCGATTTTGAAATCTACCTTCTGTTTAAATAAACATAAAAAAATACAAAAAAACTATTACAAATTAACAATAACTATGATAACAGCGATGATAAAAAAATACGTAGACATTTAATAAAATAATACATTTACAAAAAAAAATATTAATTAAATTATTTTTTATTAGGTACATAAAAATGAGGGAGGGTCGTTGTCGGTATCTGGAAAGGTACTGAGTAGGTATAGCATCAATACACAGAGGAATGTATATCAACCATTTTTTTATCACTAATTAATGTATTAATTAAGCATTTAAATAATTAAGAATTAAGCAAATCAACTAAAGAACATGAGTAATATGAGTTACTATGTTTTAAATTTCAAATTTAGCAGCTCCAACGCAGCAAAACTCTTCAGTTGAGTCAACCAAGAAATATTATAATAATTTGGAATACAATTTTAAAAATACATATAAATAGATTGACTTTGATTGAATAATAGAACCGTGTAGTTTTTTTCTATATGATCTGTTAGACCAGCATGCATTAGCTGCTACTCTGATTACAGGTATTCTATTAATGTCTACTTCTCCGTATCGTAATACTAAATCGAATTCCTTAATAATTCAGATCAACATACCCGCACCAAGAAACGTGAAGAGACCGCTGACGCACGCTAAATTAGCGAGTCTGTGTTGTTCGTCCTTTATTTTTGGAGCTAAAATAAAACAAATATAATATTATTAATTTATAATTTAACTATGTCATAGCTCTTGATGGTCAATCGTCGTTGTCGGGTCAATAATATGTTATTAGGATGCCATGGTTCTACATCCAGATCCGTATAAACACTATAAACCCTTTTTTTTCGCTTTAAGCGTTTCCCCCACGTGATGAAGGTAGGGGGGGGGGTGGCACTCCTCGGTTTACAAGACGCCGAGTGCGCCCAGGTCCACAGGGTTTACTCACTAAAAATCCCTCTCCGTCTTTCGGCGGGCGCCACGTGATCGCTTACGCATGCTACCGTGACGCCCAGACGCTGCGTATAAACCCTAGGTCAGTTCGATAACATTCAGTTTTCTATATAATTTCTGAATTAAACTTCGGAATCTGGAATTTCCGTCGATTTTGTTTCCCATCCTTTTCATTCCCAAATAATAAGAGTGAGAGAGATAGACTATGTACATAAACAAAGTTGTGTTTACACACACACTAGTGTTCGTAGTTGGCTGATCGTTCTCGTTTGGGAGCCATGGCCGAACGACACCTTTATGTATTAATATACTAGTTTAGTAATGTAAATTTAAATTTCCCACAGCTGGACTTAGGCCTCCTCTCCCTAGTAGAAGGTTAGGATTTTTGATTAAATAAAATATTAAACTTCTACTGTCTATCCCTTAAAGAATTAAAAGTGATTGTTTCCAATTGGCTGTCCTCGCTAGACTATCAAAAAACAGAAGAGCTGCTAAAGCCATAAATGCACGTCTTTATATATACACACACACGCACACGCACACGCACACGCACACGCACAAACACACGCACAGACACACACACACACAGACACACACACACACACACACACACACACACACACACACACACACACACACACACACACACACGCACACTTTTATCTACAAATATTTTTTATGAATAAAGCATATTATTATTATAAAAAAAAATATGCTGGTAGAATTTTGTTTAAATTAGACAGATCCAGTTTTCCTCACGATGTTTTCCTTGTCAGCCAAGCACGATATGAATTATATACATATATCTTATGCACATGAAAAATTTAGTTGTGCTTGCCTGGGGTTGAAGCCACAATCAGTTAAGATGTACGCGCTCTAACCACTGGGCCATCTCTGTTCTTATGATACTGCTATATATGTATAGTTATCAGTAGGTATAATATATTTAGTATTATATTGGTAAATTGTAAATATTAATAATCCACTTAAATATCTATTACGCACAGAGAATCAATTTGTTTTTTCCCTTTTTATATTAAAGTCATTAAGAATAGATTACTTTTTATTTTGAAGAAAATTGTTATCTAAGAAAAAATGTGTCCCTTTTGGGTCGCTCGGCAAAAGTGTAATATCGAAATTAAATAATGATTATTGAAAAAAATTCTCATCTAAGGAAACCAATAAATGTGAATTATGTTAATAATTTGTCTCGAATCCGATTCTTATAAGCTTGTATGTACCGCACAAATATCTGTTAAACATATTTTCAACAACAACTACCAGTAAATATCCCACTGCTGGGCCAAGGCCTCCTCTCCCTTTGAGGAGATGGTTCGGAACAAATTCCACCATCTTCCTCACGATGTTTTCCTTCACCGCCGAGCACGAGATGAATTATAAACACAAATTAAGCACATGAACAATCTTGTCTCGTAAGTGGTGCTTGTCTGGGCTTGAAGCCACATTCATCAGTTAAGATGCACGCGTTCTAACCTCTGGGTCATCTCGACTATATGTATATATATAATATGAGTTCACAATCTCACATTGAATCGGTGGTGAAAGATGACTTTTGCAGTGCGACAAATACAGTTTCTTTACCCTTATTTTGTTTGCCTTTCAGTTTTTTTTTTTATTGTATAGGTTGGCGGACGAGCATATGGACCACCTGATGGTAAGTCACCATCACCCATAGACAATAACGCTGTAAGAAATATTAACTATTCCTTACATCGTCAATGTGCCACCAACCTTGGGAACTAAGATGTTATGTCCCTTGTGCCTGTAGTTACACTGGCTCACTCACCCTTCAGACCGGAACACAACAATATTTGGCGGTAGAATAACTGATGAGTAGGTGGTACCTACCCAGACGGGTTTGCGCAAAGCCCTACCACCAAGCAGATAAAAATAAGTTTAATAATTGGGGATGATTTAACAAAAATACTGGTAAGTTTATTACCCGCGTTGCTTTCAAGTCTGAGTTACCTTTCCAAAAAATTGGTGGGTTTTTCCCATCACTACATAGCATAAAACAAAGTCGCTTTCTCTATGCCTATATCCCTTTGCATGCTTAAGTCTTTAAAAATACTAAACGGATTTCGATGCGGATTTTTTAATAGATGGAATGATTCGAGAGGAAGATTTTTGTATATAATAAATGGACAATATAGTAATGAAACACTGATACTTTTAGAAGTTTCTCATGTGATGTCGTAAATAAACAAATTCTGTAATACATTTAGTATCAACTTTGCAAACGAGCGGATCCGGAGAGGGTCGCTAGTTCAATAATAAAGTATTGATTGAATAGATTTGGATGCTGAATAAAGATTTCAGATGTTTGATTTCGTAACAATCATCACCTAAATGAAATCAAGCTTTGATTAAATGTAAATAACAGTACAATTGTTTTATATAAGCTTTTGATTTCGTTTACATAGCGTTAGCGCGAAATTGAATAAACTATTTGACAAACAACAGCTAACACAATCAGTTAACCAATGCAGTAACTGCGTTCCGTTCTGATGAAATCCAACAATGATTAAAACGAAAAAAAAAACATAACAACAACAACAACAACAACAACAGCCTGTAAATTTCTCACTGCTGGGCTAAGGCCTCTTTGAGAAAAAGGTTGGCCAAGTGGTTAGAACGCGTGCATCTTAACCGATGATTGCGGGTTCAAACCCAGGCAAGCACCACTATATATATGTGCTTCATTAATGTTTACGATTCCTCTCGTGGTCGGTGGTAAAGGAAAACGTCGTGGGGAAACCTGCATGTGTCTAATTTCATCGAAACTCTGCTACAGGTGCATTCCACCAACCCGCATTGGAACAGCGTGGTGGAATATGTCCCAAACCTTTTCCTTAATAGAAGAGGAGGCCTTGTCGCAGCAGTGAAAAATATACTGGCTGTTACTTTACATACTTTACTTAAGATAAAGCGAGGGGAACATTTATTGAATAAATATAAGTGTATATAGTTTAGTAAAAACGAAAATTTATGCCCAATATCATCCTCCTGCCCTTATCTCAATTTACTTGGGGTCGGCGCAGCATGTCTTCTATAACATTAATAAAATTATCAAGTATTCGTCTGATAATACGATAATCCAGCAAAAACAATTACAAAAACTCACCATCTTTAAAACGGACACAAGCTCTGCCTATTTTAGCAAACGCCAATGAAACGATTCCCATCCAGACCAACGTGGCAACGAGTAGATAAATCTGAAATTAAACTATAGTTAAAATTAAACCGTAGTTTTATGATTGGACATTATGATATAAAGTAGAGAGTTGTAATATAGAAATTCAAAGATACATAAAATAAGTTTCGCTTAAAAAGTAAAGTAAGTATATTTCTTATTATTATGTGACTTTAAAGCAATGACGTTTACAGTCACAATAAGAGATCACTTCTATACTGATAAGCCTGAGCCTTGCATCCTTCATCTTTTTCTCTTCTTCATCCATTTTTTATGGTTGTTGGACGAGCATATTATTGGCGACCTGATGGTAGGTAGTCACTACCGTCCATAGACAATGTTACTTACTGTAAGAAACTATTCACATCGCCAATGCGCCACCAACCTAGGGAACCAAGATGTTATGTCCTTTGTGCCTGTAGTTACACTGGTTCACTCACTCTTTAAAATGAAACATAACAACAAATTGTTTGGCGAATATCAGATGAGTGAGTTGTACCTACCAAGGTGGGCTTGCATAAAACCCTACCACCAAGGACCGTTTAAACCGTCTCCATTTCAAAAGGGTACAATAAGGGTATATATAGTATTTAAAGTATGTAAAACTAACATAAAAGAATAGCGGAAATTCTTGACGAGCATGTAGCAATATAATATATGCATGGAATTCACGTAAGGTCACTAATATATTTTTAAAAAGGCAATATTTTTGATCAAATAAGCTATTTATATTACGACATACAGCAGTTCCAAGGGTCTGAAAATGTAATAGGGCGCTCTAAATCCATTATTAGATATTACAGGTGAAATTTATGAAGGATTACACGAAGGTATTCTCTTTGACAGTGTTATTTAATAAGAATTTCTTAATAAGAATTACGGATAATAAATAATTCTTCGTGATAAATTATTTAATACAGAGATTATTCGTTTTGCTGAGAAAGAGCTATTTTAAGATATCGACGGACAGCTAGGCGAATTTATCGATGAATCAGATTTATTTGTAATCAGTTTCTTGAAGATGCTTTGAATCGGTAGTAGCTTTAACTCTCAAAATGATTAGTAAAAAGTGCCTAAAGTAAAGATTCTTTTGAACTGAAGATTCTCATATAGGAACTCCTTCACGCGAAGTGGAGTTATGTGGGCAAAAAAACCAAATGTATCCAATTAATCTCAATCACGTAACACCAAAAACCGAGATGGCCCAGTGGTTAGAACGTGTGCATCTTAACCGATGATCGCGGGTTCACGCCCGGGAAAGCGCCACTGAATATTCATGTGTTTGATTTGTGTTTATAATTCATCTCGTTCTCGGCGGTGAAGGAAAACCTCATGAGGAAACCAATATTTGTCTTATTTTAAAGAAATTCTGCCACATGTGTATTCCACCTAGACGCATTGGAACTGCGTTGTGGAATATGTTCCGAACCTTTTCCTCAAAAGGGAGAAGAGGCTTTGACCCAGCAATGGTAAAGTTACAAGCTGCTGTTATTCATTGTGGTTCTGTTTATGTAACATCAAATAAATGAGGTAACTAAGACTTAGCATAAAGTGTAAATAACACATACTGAATAAAAAACACTTTGTTTTTCATTGAAACGAAACAACTTGAATATGACGAGAGAAAACGTCCCAGACTTTGATCCTATGAGATTAAAATATGGACCAACTGCTTTGCTTACTTTCATTTCGAGCGTTATTCGCGAGATCTATCATCAAAATATCCAATTCTTGGTCATTTTCTTCGATTTGGGTTTGGACCATTGGAGCTTAGGTATACAGATATTTACCAAACTACCAAGGTAGTTCTATCATGTCCAGCATAAAGTAACCTTCTACTTCTAAAACCTTTAAGAGTACAACACAAAGTAACATAGTATTCATGGAGCATTATTGATTTAGTCCTGGTATGATATACATTTTTTTTATGGAATAGGGCGGCGGACGAGCATATGGGCCACCTCATGGTAAGTGGTCACCATCACCATTGCATGACGCTGTAAGAAATATTAACGATTCCTTACATCTTCGATGCGCCACCAACCATGGGAACTAAGGTGCTATGTCCCTTGTGCCTGTAGTTACACTGGCTCACTCACCCTTCAAACCGGAACACAACAATACTGAACTGTTGTTTAGCGGTAGATTATCTGATGAGTAGGTTGTACCCACCCAGGCGGGCTTGCACAAAGCCCTACCACCCTGGATATTACCATATTTGCTCTTTGCAATTAAGTTTAAGTTAAATAAATTTGATTTATTTGAACTCTAGTTACGCTTAAAACGCTGAACTGATTTAGATAAAATTTGCAATGAAAATAGTTTGAGTTATTTTTTATCTCGGGAATCATTATCATAGGGAGTGGAAGTTGCAGGGTAAATGTCATTACAATTTAACTTTCCGTTAACTTAATCAATGTCTGTGCAGTCCAAATGACTTCGAGTAAAGCCGTGGACTAAGCTAGTTAAATGTTATAGATTAAATTAACATTGATATGGACGCTTTTTATTTCATTGTCTGACCTACTTTCTAGAAATAAATGAAATAGTAATGGTGACATATTCTTTGCTGTTTCATTATATAAACTAGCTGTTCCCGCGACTTGCATTTGAATGCAGCAAAGTTATTGTTCAGTTTGCAGATTTTACTGTAACTTATTAATTCTGTATTAGGTAGCTTTTGTGATATCATGTTAATGGTGGTAGCTAACATGACGGTGGAGTGGTGGCATACGCGGTACTGGACAGTACTTGTACATTGCACCTTGACTTTATTATATATTTAAATATAATTCTAAAATAAAGTAGCTTAAGATACTCCTTATTACATTAGCTATCTACTTGCGAAATTAGCCGGAACAAACAGACAGACAATGTAAAAAATGTGATTTTGATATTTTTAAGCGACTTCAAAAATATTTATATATTTTACGGTATATATATATTTATTATTTTTCGCCGATTACTTCGCCATTTATGACCCGATTTTGATGATTTTTTTTAGTTAGAAAGAAGATACTCCTGCAATGGTACCATGATGAGGATATCAAAGTCTGGTGATGTGATCCTAGAGAAATCGAGGGGAACCCTCAAATTTTAGAGGCACATGTACCGTGTTTTACATATTTTCTGAAGTTATATTGGCATTTGCTTCTGGCAATCATAATTTTATACTACTAAGCTGACGATGGAAGATGTAAGTCCTCAATTACTAGGAGTTAGGATATAGTTCTTTCAACATTAATATTGTATATGGATTTATACTCCTTTTCGTAGCTTTTATGAATAGAAGTACAGGTTCACTAAACATTTATATTTTGAGAAAATAAAATATTATTGAAAATAACGCATTAATTAAATCGGCCGATCGTATGTTAATATTTCTACATTTTGTTTTTGACTCAAAATCGTCCGACTTTTATAATTTATAATAATAATACGTGTTGAAATCAATTATTTTATTACTTTTTATTGATCACATTGAAGTCGAAGTTATTTTTAAAAAAAATACATTATAATACTACAAACAGACACTCAAATATTATTATATGTATAGATATAATATAGAGAGATACGTTCACATTTAATTCAACTGTGTAACAAGACAAAAATGCTCTTAAAAGCTTACTTGAATAAAGAATATTTTGATTTTGGTATTGATCAGTACGTGTGGCACTGCCATTATTTTATATGGAATGTATTCAAGCCTTTTTGGGGTAATAGACTTGTACGACTTGACAGATGGAGTGACGCTTTCGTATCACCGCCGTGACATATCTGCTATCTCTTTCTATTCCCTCGGGAGTGCGTAATGCGTGTGCCATATGGGTATATACATTTATATTACTATTAGTAGTCGCCCGCGGATTCGTTGCGTTATAGTGTTGGTTGTCATGAGTTAGGCCATATAGGCCTTTCTTGAAGTTCAAGTCTCCTTCATACCAAATTTAATAAAATTCAAATCAAAATCAGACAGACAGAATCACTTTCCCATTTATAATATTAATACAGATTGTAATACAAAGAAAAGTATATTGATTTTTTTAATGTATATACGCTATATCAAAAAAAAAAAATCCAAATCAAAATAAACTTTATACAAGTAGGCTTTTACAAGCACTTTTGAATCGTCATTTTACAATTAAGTGAAGCTACCACCGGTTCGGAAAGTAGAAGAACCGGCAAGAAACTCAGTAGTTACTCTTTTTTAACATTTAAAAAATACAAAGTCATGTTAATTAAATACAATTATTTAAATTAAATTATCCTGCTTTTTCTACCAATGTATTTTTTACAAACGATTTGAATTTACTAAACGGCAAAGTTAAAAATGTCTGCTGAATTTTATTATAGAAACGGATACCTTGCCCCAAGAAATTTCTTTTCATCTTATAATATATTCGTTTCATTTATTTATTTTCTTTAATTATATTCATTCATTGATTGTGTTATTGTTTGTGAGCGTAAGCGGACGGACGAATAGGAACTGATGGTAAATGGCCACCACAACTCATAGGCGCCGTTTTTAACGATTCCTTACATTGCCAATTCACATAACCTTGGGAACGGAAATTAAGATGCTATGTCCCTTGTATCTGGCTATTTCCCTACATACACACAGCTGGCTCACTCGCCCTACTAATCAGAACACAACCTTCGTGGTCGACTGTGGTCCCTGATTCGATTTCCGGCCGAGTTGATGTAAAAAAGTTCATAAGTTTTTCTATATTGTCTTGGGTCTGGGTGTTCGTGGCACCGTCGTTACTTCTGATTTTCCATAATACAAGTGCTTTAGCTACTTATGTATATGATTTATTTATTTATAAATAGGGATGTTGTCCAATATTAATTTATTTATTTATAAAAAAAAAACTAAGTAATGCTGTTTGCCGTAAGAATAGCTGATGAGTAGGGATTCATCAGCTACTCCCCATCTGAGCTATAACCCGTCCGAGTAGGAACTCAGATGGGCTTACCCTACCAGTCAGTAAATTCTTTCGAAAAACTATTAACTTGTATTTTCCAACTGTCAAACATCCTATAGAATTTATTTCGTAACCAATTATCGTATCAAATGCGAGTGTACAAAGCAGATATAAAGATAATAAATAAAAAGTAAAGTAAAGTAACAACCTGTAAATTTCTCACTGCTGGGCTAATGGCCTCCTCCGTCGTCCAAATATTCGTGGTATTTCTGTTTGATTTAGTCAAACAATGTTGTCGCTATGAGTGCGCAATTCATACACTTTTTTTTTTTTTTTTTTTTTTTTTTTTTTTTTTTTTTTTTTATCGCTGGAAAAACGCATTACGCGTTTCCCCCACATGATGTTGTATTGTGGGGGGGTATGTGGGGCTCGCCAGCGCTGAAGGCACCGGAATACCCACTAAAAAACCAGCGGTACCCGCTCCGTCTCTTGGGGGGGCATCACGGGATCGCTTACGCATTCTACCGTGACGTCCCGACGGTTGGCCCACCATGAGCTTCCAAGCTAGAGGAGTTCCCGGGGTACAGAGAACATCTCTACTCCCGGCGACGTTTACAGCTGGAGGAGAAGCTGCGCATAGCGCTGTTGTCTTCTCCCCGGTCTTCTTCGTCGAAGCGAATCCGCGGCGGCACTCTCCTCACGCGCTCGCTCCGCAGCCTCTTTCTGCGACATTACACTTTCGCAGAAAGACGCCATCTCGTTCCAGCACCTCTCGCTGCCTATCATGGCGGTTATAACGTTCGGCAGCGAAAGTTCTCCGCCGATTATCGCCACCAGGGAATGCCTCTGAGGCCCCCAAGCGGCACACTCCATCAGGGTGTGACACGCCGTGTCCACAGGCGCACCACACGCGTGGCAGGCGGGTGTTATTTCCCGCCTTACTATCTTGTGCAGGTACTTCCCGAAACAACCATGTCCGGTAAGCACCTGAGTTAGTCTGAATGTGAGTGTGCCGTGACTTCGTTTTATCCATCGACTCAAGTGGGGGCGGATCGCCTCCACTGTCGCATGGCCTGCTGTTGGGGACCCCAGGTCCTCCTCCCATCTGCGAATAAGGGCATGTTGAGCAAGAGTCCTTACTCGCCCCACCTCCGCGGATCCTGGACGGTCTCCTCTCGCTCTGGCTTCCACCCGGAACCGGTACACTTCCGCTAGTACCTCTGCCTGGAGTTCCCAGGGTGGATCACCCGCGAGAAGCGTTGCCGCTGTCCACGAAATTGTACGGTATCCACGAATCGCCCTCACCGCTACGACCCTCTGTGGTCTCCGAAGGAGCGCCCTGTTTCGAGCGTTGAGAGCATCCACCCATATTGGTGCGCCATACAGCGCCATGGAGCGTACCACGCCGGCATATAGACGCCGGCATGGTGAGTCTGGTCCTCCCACGTTCGGTAGGAGGCGACCCAAGGCGGCAGCGGCATTGATGAGCTTCGGGCCCAGTTGTACAAAGTGCTGCCCGAAACTCCATCTTCCATCCAAGATCAGACCCAGATACCTCATCTGGGCCTGCACCTTAATCACGGTCCCGTGGACGGTGATAGTCGCCCCTCGGGGGGGTCCGCGACGTGGACCGTGGAATAAAAGAGCCTCCGTTTTAGAGATGGAGACCCTTAAGCCCAACATTCCAATACGGTCCACCGTGAGCGCTGTTCCGACTTCAGCCAAGCGAGCCGCTTCCTGAAAGTTCCGCCCTCTCGCCGTGATGAGAGTGTCGTCTGCGTAACACAAAACCCCCATTCCGGGAAGGACGGGGGCTCGTAGGAGCCAATCGAAACTAACATTCCACAGCAGTGGGCCGAGAACCGAACCCTGTGGAACGCCGCAACCCACTTGAAATCGGACAATTCGCCCATCACCCCCCTCCCAGAGGACCACACGGTCGCAGAGGTATGCCCCCAAAAGACGCTTAAGATAAGAAGGCACCCTGTGATATGTGAGTGCCTCCTTTATTGTCTCGAATGGAAGACTGTTGAAGGCATTCGCCACGTCCAAAGATACCGCCAAGACCACATCTCCTCGGGCCACCGCCTCTGTAGTTCGAGTCTTCAGGGCATTCAGGGCGTCCACCGTTGAACGGCCAGCCCTGAACCCGTACTGGGTCTCTGAAAGACCCGGCCCCACCTCTTCGAGATGCTGAACAAGACGAGCAGCGAGAATCTTCTCGAAGAGCTTGCCCGTCTCATTCAGTAGCACTATCGGTCTGTATGCCGAAGAAGAATCAAGGGGACGTCCCTCCTTTGGTAACAGAACCAACTTGCCCTCCTTCCACGACTTCGGGAATTGCCCGCTGGACAGACACTCGTCAAACAGTTCCCGAAGCTTCCCACCTAGGTGCACCAAGGCGTCGCGCAGGACCCGTCCTGGGACACCGTCTGGACCCGGCGCAGTCGTTCTGGTTCTTAGTCGGTCGAGTGCCATTTCCATCTCTTGTTCCGTGATTTGTGGTGGAGCCACAATTTCCTCTTCAGTCATGGAGCAAGACGCCATTTGCGGAGGAATATGCTCCCCTGGGTGTGGAAATAATTCTTCAACAAGGCGCAAGAGAAGTTCTGGCGGCAGCATCTCAGTCACGGGGGCACCGTAGGTACGGATCTTTCCTCGCACGCCACGATACGTACGCCCCCATGGATCCCGGTTCAGGGCCACCAACAGTGCCTCCCTAGCTCGCTCTTTGGCCTGGCGTATCGTCAGCTGCAGCTCGTTTTTCAGCCGACGATAGGAGGCCAATAGCTGTCCCTCCAAGTTCGCATCAAAGCCGTTTCGCCTGCGACAGCGGACATAGGCCCTCCGTGCCCGATTGCATGTCGATCGAAGCTGTGCAATTTCAATCGACCACCAGTAAACCTGACGACGCGGCGCCATGCGCCGGGATCTCGGCATGGCCGCATCGCATATCTTCTTTAGAGCCCTTTGCATGCGGCCCGCTAGCTCATCAATGCTAGCGCCCTCCCTTCTATCTGTGGAACACCACCGCTGCACTATGGCAGCCTCCTTGACCAGCTCACGATCCAACTGGCCAACGGACCACCTTGGAAGCGTCGTAGGCACCCTTGGGAGTTCTCCAGTCTGCCCCCAACGGTCAGAGTTGGAGATCTCAAATCGGATGTACCTGTGATCCGACAGAGTCTCCACCTCTTCCTCTACTCTCCAATTCAACACTCTGCGCGCTGCAACAGGAGTGGCGAACGAAAGGTCCACAACGGATCCGCCCTGCTGGCGCACGCAGGTGTGAACCTCCCCCCTGTTGAGTAGGGATAGGCTGGATAGCAGGGCCCACACTTGGACAGCTCTCCCTCGTGGATTCGTAGCAGGATTTCCCCAGGCTCGCGATTTTGCATTGAAGTCGCCGAGAACCACAACTTGTCTAGGCGAACGTCTGGCCACCGCAGCTCTGAGAAAGCCGAGATGATTTTCAAATTCCGCCAGGCTGCGGTTAGGGGAGAAATACGTGCCAACAATTACGTACTCTCTCCAACCCACCACCACGTAGCCCGAGCCCCTCTCGATGAGTGAGAGAGGAGGCCCCGTTCCGCTCCTCGTGAGGACCGCCACGGTGCCGTCCACGTCTCCTACCCAGTGAGGTAGGGGAGGGACATAATAGGGCTCACAGGCCACAGCCAGGTCGATCCCCCACTCCGCCATGGACTGCAGCAGTAGGTCCTGAGCCCCGGCACAGTGGTTAAGATTTGTTTGGAGAAAGCTGAATTCAGTGCTCATGTCGACATTGCAGCTTCCTCCTCGGCTTGGCGCCGTCCAGCGTTGGTAGTGGTGTGGGTGCTTAAGGCCATCTTACCCTTCGTGATGGGAGGGTTGCACTCTCTCGATCCCATCAGGTGCCCAGAGGGCTTGCCAGCGTCTACGCATACCGCACAGCGTAGCTTCCCAGTGCATTCGGCCGATTTGTGCCCTTCGGCACCACACCGGTAGCAGAGGCTGCCTCGTTCAACACTAAATGGGCAGAGCGCCTTGGTGTGGCCAAGGCCCATGCACTTGAAACAGCGCAGAGGGCGCTGCTCCAGTACGTACACCCTGGCCGAGCTCCACCCGACCAAGAGTCGACCATTGTTAGATAGCTTCTTCGCCACAGCTATTGGACATGTTACGCGGACCATACCCATGTATCCGGGTCCACGTAACACCTCTCCACACTTAACTGCCTCAATGGGGCAACTCCCCTCGCGAGCGACTGCGGCGATGACTTTCTCTTTCGTGACGGAGTCGTCGAGCCCCGTCACCTTAATATCCACCCTTTTAATGGGACGGACGACGTTGGCTACCCCATCCAGCACCGTACGAAGTTTGTCGGCCAGCTTCTCTGCCTGTTCCGACTGTGCTCTCGGTAGTTCCAACACTCTGGCCCCAGTTACCGAGCGTCGGACTTTGAGGCCACCACTTATCCCGAGATCCTGAAGTTTCACGCCCTGCTCGGCGCGCTCCAAGATCTTAGCATACGTGACACCCTTTTGTTCCGCTTCCGGCTGCAACGTTACCACAACTGCAGCTGTACGTGGGGCGACCAGCTTGGGCTTAGCCACTTGAGGTGCCTTAGACGCAGACGTCGAGATTCTTTCAGCAGAGGGGGAAGCCTTATTCCCCTTCTTCCCCTTTTTGACCACAGTGGACCAGGACGTCTCCTGTGCCATCTGTGGCGAAATCGTCTCCGGCGCTATCGGAGCAATAGGAGCCGTTGGAGCAGCTGGTGGCGTCTGCTTATGTGTGGGAGCAGATTTCGGCTGCGGAGCCGGATGGGCCACCTGTGCATTCGAATGCGTGTGTTGCTGCTGTAGCTCCCGCCTTTTATCCGCAGCTAGCGGGGGGCGCTGTATCTTCGCAGGCGGGAGCCGGTCCTCCAATTTTGTAATTTGGGCTTTGAAGATATCGCCGATCGATGAGATTAAGGAGGTCTTAAACTTCTCCAACGTCTGAGCATCCTGGGCAGAGCCGGTGGACGTCTCATTTGCCACTGCCACCGTGGTCCGCATCTCCGCGAACTCACGGCGATGAGCCTTTAACTCAGACTTGAGGCTATCGATCTCTTTACGCAGCCGGCCATTATCGGCGCGGAGTTTTCGCGTCTCATCCGCCTCAGTCCGCGATGCCAGGGCATCTACAATTCCCTGAAGTGCAGCTGCTGAATCCCTCAGTTTTTTAGCGTATCCTCCTTTTAGATTGGAGGATTTTTGCGCCACCTCCAAGATGAGGGCTGCGCTGCGGCCGGCCTCAGCGCGAAGTTCCTCCGTGCCCATCTTAGCAGGAGTTTCTTTTGCATCCGAAGCGGATTCTTCGGAGCCCAAGACAACTTCCGAAACATTCTTTCGGAACGCTCTACTTCTCAAAGAGCGCTCAAAAGCCTCCTCCCTGGCCTCGGCGACCCTCGCCTTAAGCTCAGCCTTAGCCCGAGCGAGGTCACTACCGCGGCCCCTCGAAGCCGTTTTTCCACGAGTTGCCGGTGTGCATTTCGCAGCTGTACGTATCTCCGTCTCTGTCTCAGTTTCTGAATCAGAGTTAAAAATTGCGAGACTCCTATAAGGCCGTTTACGGCCAGCTAAGGCGTCGGACGACAATTCGGTATCGACGTCCATCGCCAACAACAAACAATAAAAACAACACTCGGAACAACAACCAACGACAACAACGACAACAACGACAAACAACAACAATAAGAGAAAATAGGTCTATGAAAGACCTATTACCAAACAACAAAATCAATCGTCAAAGCAAAACAAAGTCCATTCACAAGCCAAGTTCAATATTATAACGCGACAGAAAAACAGAAACCAATAAACAAGCGAGGGTAATTGTAAAAAACTTCCGAGAAACATTGATAAAAACAATATAATTCCGACACGACTGCACGGCACGACGGCTCGAGCGCAATCCGCAATTCATACACTACTCGTTCATAACAAATTAATTTATCACGATATAGTGTTAAAAAGTAACTATGCTTACTGTTTGGTTACAATTTTTCCTCCTTGAGACGGTTTTTGGAGTTTTATCCGTCACACTGTTCCAATGCCGAGAGCGTTTCCGAGAGCCGAGATGGCCCAATGGTTGGAACGCGTGCAATTTCATAGATTATTGCGGGTTTAAACCCAGGCAAGTATCACTGAATATTCATGTGCTTCATTTGTGTTCATAATTCATCTCGTGCTCGGCGGTGAAGGAAAACATCGTGAGGAAATGTGCATGTGTCTAATTTCGACAAAATTCTGTCACATGTGATTCCACCGACCCGCATTCGAGAAGCGTTGTGGAATATGCTCCTAACCTTTTCCTTAAAGGGAGAGGCAATAGCTCAGTAGTGGGAAATTTACAGGCTCTTACTATTGTTATATTACTTCACTAATATTAATATAAAAATGGAAACTCTATCTATCTGGTTGTTACGCTTTAATGGCTCAGCCACTGAATCGAAATTGATAAAATTAGCCATGAAATAAACATGAGCCCAAGGAGTGACAGACGCCCTTTTAATACCAAAACCCATTATATAATAACTATTATAAAATTATAAAATTTTGGACGCAAGAGAGTTTATGCAGTTCATACAATGTGTGATTAGAATTTATTGATGATCATCTGAATAGTACGTAAAGGTATACAAACAAACTGACTTTCCTATTTATAATATTAGTGAGGATTATCACTCTTTGTATATATTTCGAAATGTGGCATTTGTATGCATATTTGATGTATAATAATCCAACAAATGTTACGTAAAGCGACATTAATATATTGTATCGGTCAATGTAATTATATTATTTATACTCGATAAAAACTAATAACTAACAACGGCTATGTATTTGAAGAGCCACAACATAATTAAATACATTCAACGTTTATAAAAACGAAAAACGAAAAGAGTCGAGATGGCACAGTGGTTAGAACGCGTGCATCTAAACCGATGATTGCGGGTTCAAACCCTGCTTGGGTTTGAAACCGCTGATTCATGTGCTTAATTTGTCTTTATAATTCATCTCGTGCTCAGCGGTGAAGGAAAACATCGTGAGGAAATCTGCATGTGACAAATTTCATAGAAATTCTGTCACATGTGTATTCCACCAACCCGCATTGGAACAGCGTGGTTCAAACCTTCTCCTCAAAGGGAGAGGAGGCCTTTTGCCCAACAGTGGGAATTTACTCAGTATTGATATAACTTTTAATCAAATATAATATCTCAAAATATCTTAAAGAATAATCAACTACCAATCCGCTTTGAAATAGCAGGAACCAGAAAGAGTGGATGAGATATGTTATACGATACTTTCGTGATCTTCATAAGAATGAAATCCCTTATACTACTTTAATATTTTCATTCATTTATATAATTATTAGACTTGGTGGTAGGATTTAGAGCACTTGGGTCTTGAGTCTTGTATCTCTTATTTGCATCATCGTGTTCTCAAAGGGGTGAGTGAGCCAGTGTAAGTAAAGGATATAATGTTTTAGTTTCCGAGGTTTTCTTCTGTATACATTACTAAGGACAGGACCCATATACCAGTCGGCTAGTTTTAAAAAGCAACTTTGTAAATTCAACTTAAAATCAAAATATACTTTATTCAAGTAACCTTTGAAAGCACTTACTTAACGAACTATATTGAGTGAGGCACCGGCTCGGATTATAGATTATAGCGAGAAGAATCGGTAAGCTCAGTAGTTACAGTCAAAATCAAAATCAAAAATCAAAATCAAAATAAACTTTATTCAAGTAGGCTTTTATAAGCACTTTTGAATCGTCATTTTACAATTAAGTGAAGCTACCACCGGTTCGGAAAGTAGATTCTACCGAGAAGAACCGGCAAGAAACTCAGTAGTTACTCTTTTTTAACATTTAAAAAATACAACGCCATGTTAATTAAATACAATTATTTCAATTAATGTATCCTGCTTGGAAGTCAACAGGTATTAACTCCACGCTTTTTTATCATCTACAAAATCTTGTATCGAATAGAATGCTTTTTCTACCAATGTATTTTTAACAAACGATTTGAATTTACTAAACGGCAAAGTTAAAAGCTACTAACCAGCATTGCTCGACAGTTTTCGGTTAGAGCCACAATGATGAGCAGCACACCAGCACCAGTGACGCCGCTCAGCACAGATCCAGTGGCCAGACTCATAACTAAAAAAAATTGAATTTTATTATTATTATTAAGTGGTTAAAAGGAGGTTTTAATGCCGTGCTTGAGGAGAGTGATCAGCATTGTCCATTGGAACTATGATGTTTCTTATGCCTTTTGTTACATATAATAACAATATAAATTAATACTATATATTTTAATGGTAGAATTCATAAGGACTCAGACAGACATACAAACATACTAGACACAGACTCGGCCAAGTTTTGGCGCTTGTACTCATAGAATAGGTACGTACAAATTGTATTATATATTATTCATAAATTTCAAATAATTTCAAAAAAGACATAGAAAAGACATAAATTAAAGTATCTCTATAGTCTGTTCCGATCGAAGAAGGAATGATAAACAATCTAGAGACTTAAGTATTCCACGCGTCTTGCTGACAACTCAGCTGTATTGTGCACTACTAACAGTTCTTGACTATATTTATTTATAATACTACACTATTCTATTAAACTCCTTTAAACCACTTTATAAGTTGCATTACAGTTGTGTTTGAAGCGCCATTTTAGCACAAATTCATAAAGCTCTGAACCATGATAACACGTCAATTGGCAAATCTTGTTTATTTGACTTTTGTCTCTTGTAATGGGAATAAGCTTCTGGTATGTAAATATGCAAAATTGATAAGATATTTTACAAGAACGAAAATGTTAATAAAATAAAAAAGAAAAATATTTTGTTTTATAAAGACATATGAATCGTTTAGAATATTAGTTATTAAGACTACAACAACAACAACAGAAGCCCCTAAATTTCCCACTGCTGGGTTAAGGCCTCGTCTCCCTTTTGAGGAGGTTTGGATCGTTTTCCACCACGCTGTTCCAATGCGGGTTGGTGGAATACTCAGCTGAACGAAAACATCGTGAAACCTGCATATGTCTAATTTCATAGAAATTCTGCCACATGTGCATTCCACCAACCCGCATTGAAACAGCGTAGTGGAATATGTTCCAAACCTTCTCCTTAATGGAAGAAGAGGCTTTAGGCCAGCAGTGGGATATTTATAGGCTGTTACCTTCGTTCACCGTCGAGCAGAATTATAAACACTATTTAAGAACATGAATATTCACATCTCGTCTTCATTACATGTATTAAGACTAAAAGTATTTCGTTGCTTCGTTAAAAGTATTACATATGCCCTTACATTGTGTGTGTGGCGTCTGATGCATATCGTCGTACTGCTTTCCATGTGTGAGTATGATCGTCAACAGAACAGATCCAACTAAAACTTGGGAGAATGCAATTAACAATACGCCGGGGAACAGATTACACACACCACAGCAACTTTCAAAGTGGCATCCCGGCTTGTGCACAGCGAAGTGTACTGGGACGCGGGTCGACCGGCTCGTGCTACGCGGCCGGTTAAGGCTGGACTTTGTATCGTCAGCTGTGAGGCTTTTAACCATATTTGTTGATAGACTAATGACAGAATATATTTGACATATGAAATTAAAAGTATGACGCGATGTTTGTAATCGGCCAGCTTAAACAATAATATCATTAGTTACTGTGATAATATTGTCATGTAAAAAATATATTAATGTTTAATTTATCAATACAAAAATCATAAATC
Source organism: Vanessa cardui (assembly GCF_905220365.1). Lineage (NCBI taxonomy): Eukaryota > Metazoa > Arthropoda > Insecta > Lepidoptera > Nymphalidae > Vanessa > Vanessa cardui. The sequence goes on along the minus strand of NC_061132.1, from coordinate 11,937,361 downwards.
TTATGCCATATTAATTTAAAATGTTAATTGTTTGCGTCAATAATGTATAAAGAAACTTGTTTTCACATGCGTGTTGGAGGGGTGGAGGCGGTCATTTGGAGGTAGTTGTAGTTTATCAGTACACAAAAATACCATAGGTCGTTCCTGAATTCAAGTTTGCTTCATACTAAATTTCATGCAGTATAGAAAAGAAGAAAGAAAGAAAAAAATATCGTGGTTGAGTAAGCCTTAAAAATAAACAGACAGACAGAGTTACTTTCACATTTATATTAGTATAGAAGCATTTTATAACGATCAGTCGAGCGATGTTGAAATCTATTAAACTTAGCAAATACAATCGCACAAGGGACATAATATCTTAGTTCCCAAGGTTAGTGGCGCATTGACGATTTAAAGAATAGTTTATATTTCTTACAGCGTCATTGTCTGTGGGTAATGGTGACCACTTACCATCAGGTGGCCCATATGCTCGTCCGCCAACCTATACCATAAAAAAGATGCAGAACCAATGGCAATACGCATCATTTTTTAATACTGTTACGGAAACCCCCACATTTTATAAATGTGCGTCTTATCTTTATACCCACTAAAACAACAGTCAATATAGAAAAACTTTCAACAGATACATTCTTTAAAAAAGGTTTTACAAAAGGTAAAAGGTTTTTATAAAATTAAATGTTATTTCATCATTTCTAAAAAAGAGGCTACATACCAACGGGTCTACGGAATCCATCACTTGCCTACATCCCGTGCAAACACAATCAGTACATTTTAAATCGAACGTGTAATTTCAATTCCAAAACGGTGTATATACAGCGAAATCGAATACATACGGTGCGGTGAATTTTAAAACCGACGTAATCCCCAATTTGAAACACAAATAGGGCGAAGATAAACAAAGCCGTGTCTAAAATCACTCTGAAATTTCAATCTCGACCCTGTGTCCGACAGTTGCAGCCTGATTGCGGATTACAGCTTCAATCGATTGAGCTGAAATGTTGCTGAAATTTTGGAGCAATACCCTTGGCTATTGATAAGAAATATGCAGAAAAATATTGTTTTTTGGTGCCTATATACGTATTGTACGACACAACTTAGATGTAGCTTCGGCAAAATTTGTAAGCGATCACATCCGAATTAAGTACGCTGTCCCAAATTATCAATATTTATTTCTTATGTGAATATGATCTTAACACAAACTTAATAACTTGTAATATCATATGACCTAATATATTCGTCAATTTGACACGTCGATTTACAAGCACGGGTTGAACTGACGCGAGAATCTGTAGCGACGAATAGCGTCGAATGGCGCGATAGGGAGCTATTTCTATTGGTTGTATAAATCGACAGTAATCGGTTTCATTGAATTTGCTGATGCTAAATCTAAGTTGTGTCGTACTATACTTCGATATTTTATTTTGTCAATGTTGTATATTTATTGTCGGATATACTACATATCATATATAATATGACATAATATATTCGTCAATTTGACACGTCGATTTACATGCACTTGCTTCTCGAGTTGAACTGACAAGAGAACTTATAGCGACGAATAGTAGAGATACACGTATTATTGATTTGATTTGTTCCTTACCGTAATTACACTGGACCCTCACTGAACTCCCCTTTAAACCAAAACACACCAATACAACGTAGCTCCTCTCTCCTAAAATTGAGCAAAGCCTTTATACAAACAAACTATGAGTACACAGTATCGTAACTGTATGTTGAATTTCACGAAGTCCCTTCTCTCGTTTCTATCATTTAATTCATCGCAGTATCAGTCCTTCGAAATTACATTCTGTTTGGACGCCAATGAACGCACGCAAAGCATTAGTGCAGCGTAATTGAAAACGCTAAATGAGAATCGTAATAGGTTTGCAGCTCGTTATACATACAAACAGAGCTGTATCAAATTAGATCTGTTACAATACCTATGTTATATTTATAGTCAATTCAAACGATAACAGGACAAAAGCCAAACAAACATGTGACGTCGAACTGACGCGTGATTGGTCGAGAGCTTGAATATTCCATGATATTTATATGGAATTCCGTCACAATGGCATTTTGAGTCTCGATGAAGTTGTTATCAGAACTTTGGTAAAATTAAACTTGATAGGGATAAGTCGCTAAGTGGAAAATAATAATAATAATTTTATTCACACCCAAGTAAAATAAAATAACTTACATAACATTAGATTCGGCAAAGTCAATAAACCCTTCTTGGGGCAAGGTATCCGTTTCTATAATAAAATTCGGCAGACATTTTTAACTTTGCCGTTTCGTTAATTCAAATCGATTATAAAAAATGCGTTGGGTAAAAAAGGCATATTATTCTATACAAGATATTATAGATGTTAAAAAGCGTGGAGTTGATACATACCTGTTGAATTCCAAGCAGGATATATTAATTTAAATAATTGTATTTAACTAACTTGACTTTGTATTTTTTAAATGAAAAAGAGTAACTACTGAATTTCTTGCCGGTTCTTCTCGGTAGAATTTACTTTCCGAACCGGTGGTAGCTTTATCTTAATTGTAAAATAACGATTCAAAGGTGCTCGTTAAAGCATACTAGAATAAAGTTTATTTTGATTTTGATTTTTTGATTAAACCACTAAATTAATTAACCAATCGATATATATTATTTATCCCTTTTACCGCCCATCTCTGAATCTAGTTTTTTTCTCTACTCCCCGTTCAAAATCAACCGCCTTTGTTTTTGTCGTGCCACGCAGTACCAGCTCGCCACATCACCCCACGAGAGGAAGTGACGGGAGTCCCACAATACGGTGTCGATAACCGAATCAATAATCATACTTATATATGTTATTTCAATATAAAAAATTATTTAAAAATTAAAGCAGTAATTAATATTATTATTTCAGTTGAAATTATATAAGTATATTTAAAAAATCATGACACAAGATACTCATGTACCCAATTCGTTGTTGTTGTTTGCGGTATTGGTGGTGGAATATTGTCCAAGCCTTCTCCTTAATGGGAGTGGACTCCTAAGCCCAGCAGCGGGAAATTTCCAGGCTGTTACTATATTTATCAAGAACTTTTAATAGCGTTGCAACGAAACGTTGTAAATCACATGTAATAAATAAGTCTAAGGTTTGAATATAAAGTATTTTTGTTTGATAACGAAAAAACTAGTTATAACCGGTGTTTTATTGTATTATACGACGTAATACAAATTTATCTAGTTATTTGTATTTAATTAGAATTATGCACAGACTATTTAGAAATTATCGTTAAGTAGCGAAGGGGGTTCCAAATCTTCCCCCCAAAAGGGGCGGATCTGCTCAGTAACGAGACATAGAACTTAACGCTACTGGCTTCTGTACTTAAAGCTTATAGTTGTTCATGGGAGTGCAAAATTAATAGCAATATTAAACAGTAATAATATATTATATAATACTAGTAGTCGCCCGCGGTTTTGCACGCGTTTTATGGTGTTGGTTGTCATGCGTCATGGAAAAAAGTAGCTTATGTCCTTTTTAGGAGTTCATGTTTACTTCATACCACAACAACAACAACAACAGCCTGTAAATTCCCCTGGATTTGAACCCGAAATCATCGGTTAAGTTGCACGCGTTCTAACCACTGGGCCATCTTTGCTAACTTTATACCAAATTTCATCAAATATCGTTCAGCGGTTTGGTCGTGAAAGAGCGTCAGACAGACAGAAAGAGTTACTTTCACAATTATAATATTACTATAGATCAATAAAATATCCTATGATTGAGTGTCGACAAGACAAAGTAATGAGTTTCTTGCCGGTTCTTCTATTTAGGATCTACATTTCGTGCTAGTGGTGGTAGTTACACAGTTTAGTTTACTGGACAAGTGCGAATCGAACTAACCCACCAAGATGCATGTTACACAAAAATGGTTGATACACATTATCAAAAATAGTTATTATTTTTTAACTTAAATATCAAATTAAATCAAATTTGTGACTGGCAACTGATAAAAAAATTAAAATATGTTTTTTTATTCTTCGTCAAAACGATATCATTACGTTGTATAAAACAATGTCGCCTACCGCTGTCTGGCCCTGTGTATGCTTTGATCTTTGAAATTACTTATCTATTATGATATCTATTAGAAAAACACATACAGATACTGTTAACAATTTATTAAAAAAAAAACTTTAATATACATTTCGTCTTATATTATCATAAAAAAATGGATAGTTAAATTCGAAATTTAAATAATTTGAGACTTACAAATAATATAACAAGAAGAAACTCTTCAATTCTATTAATTCCAATATTGTCGTTCCATTGTTTTGTTACAACATACTTACGAGATTTTGTTCAGCTAAAACTCTATTGATAATATTGGCACATTCCTTATTCTCAACTATATTGGCATGGTTACCTTCCACGAGATGTACCGTCACTGGACCTTCAGTCAGTTTGTCCAGACCATAATTCTCTTCGATCACCAAGAACGGTGGTTTTTCTTTCGTACGCAACAGAACTATTGGAGCCTTGATCTTTTGGAATTCGTGTTGGCCAAGAATCATTTTGATACGGTGGAAACTAGCCTTCGCGGTTTGCTTTATAAATTTGTCTGAGTATTGCAGCTGTGTGATAGATAGAGATACCTTTATTGCGTAATCGATTCTCTCCTCGTATGATTCGATTTCTATAAGTTTCTCCATGAGTGTGTCATTGATGTAATTTTTCGGGGAGATCATGCTGATAGTTCTACAAATCAGATCGTTCTGAAGCTGGATGTCGTTATTGATGGACATCGTCGAAGACGTCGTCTCATAGAGGTAATCAGGACTGCCGTCTAAGCAGAATACTATTCCGATGTGACCTGAAAGTTTAAAATTACTATGTGTTCCAAAGCATTATTTAAAATTTGTTCTTAATTTTGCCGAAAGCATCAGCTGAATCGTAGAGAAGTGCCCGTAAAATAAATAACAACAGTTACTCATTCAGATCCATATCAGTACATTGATATGTGCTTATTTATCTTTTCTATGTAGTATAGTAGACTACAAATCCCCAAAATTACAGATTTGCTAGAACGATGTAGGTCTTGGAGCAGCGGGATCTTAGACTATTAGGGGTAACCAAAAAACTCTTATACTTGAATTAAAAAAACCGTGAATATTGTTTCTGCTGGAAATTGGGATATATCGTGTACAAGGTAAGTTCTTGATCATCTATATGTATGCATAGACACTTTTTTGAAAAAGATACCTTCGCTCTCCAATAGACTCGCCAGTCTCAGCATGGGTAAAGTACCAAAACTGTACCCGAGAAGTATATAAGGATTTCCAGGAGTTAATTTCGATTTAGTTATCTGAAATAAAAAATATCGTTCACTTATTTACGTCGGCTTCGGAATAAGAAATATATAATAGTCAGTTACATTACTTGGTGCACGTGTCCTAATCGATCTGTGTTAAATTACCTATACTAATACTATAAATGTGAAAGTACTCTGTCTGTCTGTCCACGATCTTTCATTACTAAACCGAATTTGATGAAATATGGTATGAAGAAAATTTGAACTTTAAGGAAGGACATAGGCTACTTTTTTGCCTAACAAGCAACCAAAAAGGAGTCGAGATGGCCCAGTGGTTAGAACGCGTGCATCTTAACCGATGATTGCGGGTTCAAACCCAGGCAAGCACCACTGATTCATGTGCTTAATTTGTCATTATAATTCATCTCGTGCTCAGCGGTGAAGGAAAACATCGTGAGGAAACCTGCATGTGACAAATTTCATAGAAATTCTGCCACATGTGTATTCCACCAACCCGCATTGGAACAGCGTGGTGGAATATGTTCCAAACCTTTTCCTCAAAGGGAGAGGAGACCTTTAGCCCAGCAGTGGGAATTTACAGGCTGTTGTTGTTGTTGTAAGCAACCAAACCTCCAGCTAACCGCGGGCTACAACTAGTATTGTTAACAATATATCATGATATAGAAGATACGTAAATTATTCTTTCGAATCATATATCATACCTTATATAACCTATTGACCAGAGAGTCTAAGGTATCCCGCTTCGCTTCATTATGGGCAAACTGCAGCACACAATTTTTGATCCTAAGTCTACGGCACAAGGCCGCCAATCCCGCAGCACAACCTTCTAGACCAGGCAGCATGAACATCACCAACTTATTTTCGGGAGATGATTCATCGATCTGTGAAGAAAATTAGAGTTAATTGTGTTCAATATCATTATTAAGTATTCAATGTATTTATCATGCACTTTTTGAAGAAAACATTCATTTTCAGATTTCAAGTTCAAATCAAAAATTATATGTTAAATTGATAGTAAAAATCTACAACCGGTGTATGTATTTACTGTCAGGTGAAACAAAGTATGAAATGAAATAACTTGAGTTGTTTACCTTCAAATCATCACTAACTAAAGAAGGCATGTGTAAGAAAGGTTCGGAGACCAAAATTTCATCTCCAATGTTCTTCAAACGGACTTCAAGACCAGCTGCATCATCAGAGCTCGTTTGATGAACTGCCACTGATGTTGATGCTGCTGCTTCTTTTTGAGCTGTGATTTCTGCTAATCTGTTAGTTTGTTTATTTAATTATTAAAACAAGGAACATTAGAATAAGATATATTGACGGATATAAAATGGATATGGATAGGTCATGTTATATTGGGTTGTGCTAAATCGTGTAGATATGTACTTAATCGGATATTTCACCATCATGTAGTAATGCGTAGTATTGTGTACCGTATGTGTTCCGGTTGGAAAGGTTCCAATTTAAAGGTATAAGGGTCATAATATATATGTTCCTTAGGCTGGTGGCGCTTCTGAAATGGAAGGAATAGTTATTTCTTACAATATCAATACAGTCTACAGGTGTTGGTGACCATTTATTATCAGCTCATTTGCTCGGACCTTTACATATATAATATATCAAGTGTATGAGATAATATAGGTAAATAAATCGAATCAAATTGATGCTTGCCGAGTCCTCTATAACGGGAATAGATCTTGTTGTGGCTGCACGCTGGTGTGTGTACACGCTTTGACGAATAGTTATGCCTAGAGCCAGGGAAACAATGTTAAGGAAAATACGACCTTAATGTTCGTCTTAATTCCCATAATATTGATCTTAGCTCAAAAATTAATATACATCATCTAATATTTCAATTATTAGAGTTGGAAACAGTAATTACCTTGCAAATGTCAACGTTCTAATATCTGGCGCCGTCAGGAATATCTCGAATTCCCGTTCCAATGTCTGTTTGATTTCGATTGCCATCATACTGTCCATACCCAATTCAGCGAGAGGTACTTTCTGAGATACTTTCTTTAGATCCTTAATACCTGACAATTAGAAAGTGCAAGATAAAATGATGCTTAAAGTAACTTAACAAGGAATAACTTGACTGTAAATACTTCGAAACAAAATACGGGAATAATGGATTAATACTCGTCGTTTCTTTACAACTGATTTCAATATAATTGAATACTGGATCTAACTAAGACAACTCAATGTACTCATCTTACGAATTATCTGTTTTGTTACCCATAATCTGCGCGATTGGGTCCACAATATTTTCACATTTAGAACCTCCAGACTTTTTCTCGGCTACCACCATCGAGGACACTATCGCAGCATCCTGTTTCAACAACTTGTCGAGAGATAGTAGACATGAGGAAATCCTTTGTTGGAGAGTTCCCTCGACCTCTAATTGGACGTCTTCATCTTGTATATCTGCTACAACACCAACCTAGGCAAAAATATAAGAATTTTAGATTATGATAGATTGGAGATATAATCTAATGATTATTACATTTTACTGACAATACTATACATTACTCATAGTACGCTCATAGCAGTAAAAAAAAATGATAGTCGTCTCTATGGCTAAGAACAATCCATATTATTATTATATTTGGAATTTTTCATTCATTACTCCGCTCGAAATGTTGAACCCTAACAACAAACAATTTTTTAATTTGTTTAACATTGAAAATTTATTAAAAATAAGCTTAATGACTGATACTAAAATGGCACAACTTATACATATATTGCATGCATATGCTGCATGAGAGAAATTTCAGAATTTTCAGAATTTGCTATTGGTGCGTTCAGCACGATTCTGGTCAAGCTAAAACATTTCATTGTTAATGGTAAGACCTGGGTCTCATTGCTTCATACTTGAATCAAAAAGTTCAACAGGGTTATATTAATAAACTAAAGTCTATTGGTCTGTACTTTTGTTCCACTAGGATCAATTTTGGGTCCTTTTTTATTTTATTGGCATATAAATGATTTTCCTTTTTATGTTAAAGTTATTTATAAGACAGAAATCAAATAAAATACGACGATGTAAACAAGCATTATCTCACACGAAGTTGGTTCAATGAAATTAAAGATGAAATGCGTACTATTTGCTTTACTTCATATAAGAAAGAAAACAAATATTTTGGTTGTCAATCAAACAGGTACATAAATATGTTTTATTAATAGCTTTGTACACACAATATTCAAACCAAGACAATACTCGAATCGAAATCAGATTGAGCAAGGGGATGAAACGAAGGGGATTGAGGTGAGGGGTGAAAGAATATGCGGAAGAATTAATTAACTCTAGGTAATATTATCTCGCATCTCGCGTGTTATTTGCTTTAATTAATAAACGATAATACAATGTCAGTAGTAATTAGTGTTGCGTGTTTTGTGAGAGATTTCTGATATTACCAACCGATTATATTTTATTGTTAAATAATATGATATTTTGCTAATTAGATAGAGAAATTGACGTGTTTACTCGATAAAATTAATTCTGTCGAGATTATTGTCAATTGTAATATGAAAAATATCCAGGAATTACTTAATATTAAATTTAGTGCTTAGGTGTATTAATAAGTACTATAGAAACATCACCAGGTCAGAGCTACTGCAGACAGATCGTGGTAGAATTTTACAAGGAAATTTATGGACATTATTTTAATGGTGGTAGGGCTTTGAGCAAGATAGTCTGGGTAGGTACGACCCAGTCATTAGATATTCTACCGCCAAGCAAAAATACTTGGAATTTTGTGGTCCGGTTTAAAATCTGAGTTAGCCAATATAACTATAGGTTTAACGGGCAAAATATCATTGATTCCATTGGTGGCGCATTCATAATGTAAGGAATGATTCATATTTCTAGCAGAGTCAATGTTTATGAGCAATGATGACCATTTAACATTAGGTGGTCCACTCGCCGTTTAATTCTACCATTTTACTCAAAACCAAAGCTCTACTTTAAACTTAACACTCTTCTGATATTCGAATACTCACATCTCCGATGGCGCCCCATTGAATAGCAAGGCCGGAAAGACCCAGTTCCTTTCTTCTTTCACAGATCCTTTCCATCACAGAGTTGGAAAAGCCGTAGTTAGTCTGACCAGCATTACCACGACCACAGGATACGGATGAGAATATCACGAAGTTCCTAGTAAATGGAAAAATTAAATGTATTTGACCACACTCCAGAACAAGAAGTAATCATGTATAAAAAAGGCAATAATAAAGCCAGTTCCGAAAGCTTAACCATATTGGCGTATCGAGATATGTATGCATAAAATTATTAAAACTCACTTCAAATTCGGGCAATATTTCTGTGATAACTTGTCCAAATTCATCGTAGCCAGGGCTTTGGGTGCGAAAGATGTCGCAAACGTCTGCGGTGTTTGATTCTCGAAGATGGAGTCTTTCAATATCACTGCCAAGTTGAATATTGCCGCCACTGTTCCCATAGAGTTCGCTATCTTCAAAATTTGTTCACATCCTTCTTCTGTAGTAACATCGTGAGTTGAAATTTGCACATCAGCTTCATAGCCCGCCCACGCTCTACGAAATCAGAAATTAAGTCAGAAATGTAGCCTAAACCTAGATTTCATAATTTGTTTCTTCTAAAGTTATTAAGGTATTAAGGAGTTCGTTCTAAAATTTAATAGTTGTAGATTAATTACCTCAATCGTGATGATTGGTAGCCATTACGGACACCGCGTCTCGACGTGAGCACCACTTTCCTGGCTCCTCTCATAATAAGCCAGTCTGCGAGTTCCAGTCCAAAGCCACCGAGACCGCCTACCACAATGTAAACCAATTCTTCATCACACATATATCTAGAAGATAATTAAATCCACTTTAACATTGTACGGAAATTGAGACTGAGTTAATAATGTAATAGTCGTCATGAAATGTGAACATTGGAATAGGTGTTACATATTTTTTCTTCTTATCTGATTATATCAGCGATCACAATATAATACAAAAAGCCTTTAGGTTTAGTTAGCCTTTAATTATATGTAGACTTGAAACGTTATAGCTGAAGAATGGAAGTGTGGAATAATTAAATTGTTTAAACTAATGGCTCAATTATCTAAAATGGATTATCGAAATTGGTTATTACATGAAGGGGGGCGGGCTAAAAAATCTTAACTTTAAATTTTTGACCAAAAAAGTCTTGTGCAATTTCCATCCTAAAAAAGGTTAAATTTCCATTTTTAACAAAACACGGTTCTCCATTGTGATATGTAAAGTTTTGTTGCTTTTTTATATAATTTTGGTCCTTTATATTTTCTAGGTATCGTTAACCGTTATGAAGAAGATAATGACTTATATTAATTTCTCATGAATATGACTTTTTCATAGTAATCGTTAGCTCCGTACCTGGGAACAGCTTCCATGTATATATTCCTCGGTTTCGTAATTCGAACATTTTGTTCCTCATCGCGAATTTTAACGATCACCTAAAACATTTAATGAAGTGAGACCTTTTTACTTGCTTGCAGTATGGCAGCTTCACTTAATATAAAAAATAAAATTATTAAATGACGATTCAAAAGTGCTTGTAAAAACCTATTTGAATAAATTAGCCAGAGTCATTTAATTTAATTCAAATTTGGAATATCAACGCTTATATTTTTTCAGCGGTTTTTTTAGTGACTCAAAATAATATCACAGGAACTGGGTAAGTTAGGTTCTCACTTTTCCGATATGTTTCCCAGCACGCATGTATCTGAAGGCTGTCTCGATTTGATTCTTCTCAAAAGTGCAGTGCGTAAGTGGACGAACAGCGCCACTATCTATACCGGATATGAGGAGATCTTGAAGGCTCTGTTCAAGATTATATTGAATAAATTTTGTGAATAAAGCTAAAATGGAGTTTGAGCAAGTATAATAAGTTTATTGATTATATACAAAAAAAATTAACTATCCATTACCTTTCTGAATTCGTTGCCTTGATCATAAACGAAATCCAACATGATTCCGTGAATGGAGATCTCTTTGAGGAAGAAGCTCATGCTGATAGGCGTATTGTTGCTGATGTCGAACTTTCCGATTTCTAGGAAACGACCGCGATAGCCGAGACAGCGAATTGAAGCCTGTACAATAAATCAAATTAAATTTTACTCCTCCAACATACCTATCTTGGGAAGTATTCTTTTGATTGAATGTTGCTTGAAACACTAAGCATATACCACATCATGGATAATACACATACGGTCCACTACTGTTAAGTCTTAATATACCAAGTCACAAAGTACCTGTAATTTCTCATGTGCAAGAGAATTGAGGACCATATCAACTCCCTTTCCATTTGTTTCTTTTCTGACCATGTCTTCGAAGGATGTGTCACGAGAATTGCCGATATGACTGTCTGTGAACAACATAAACAACAATAACAATATATAAATATCGCCTAGCGTTTAACAGACCATAATCAGTATTTAAAAATTGAGAAATAGATACACGATTTTTTTATTGATTAATTATATTAACTTAATGACAAGAAATAGGTAGACATACAGGAGAAACCACAGATTTTGTCTTTTCTAGACATTGGCGCTGTTAGAAAAATTAACCATCACTAATGCAACACCAACCCTGGGAACTTAGATGTCTTTTTCCGTTGACTCTCTAGTAAAACTATCTCACTCACCCTTTAGACCGGAGCACAACAATACTATAATAATATTTATTTATTGGTGCAAAAGTAAATATAAAAAAATGAGTTAACAAAATAAGTAGGCCCATTAAACATGACTATTAGCTAAGTACTATAAAACCATACCACCGAGAAACTACCCACTACTCGATAAGACCAAGATGACCGATGAGGTTTATACCAATTAAATTGTATATTACCTTTAAGCTGCGGGAAAATTCTCTTGATGAAGGCTCTTTTCTCTGGAGTACTAACAGTGGTGAACACTTCGCAACCATAATGAAGAGCAACGTTGATAGCTGCTTGACCAACACCTCCAGAACCGGCGTGGATCAAGATTGATTCTCCTCTTTTAATCTGGCCTATCATTACCTATTCGAAATAATGATTTTAATTATATATTTATTTAGGAAAGAAGCCGACCAAAGAACAAAAACTCTGGTTTGAAGAGTAAGCTCTTCAAACCAGACACGACACAATTATTATTTCTTTATTCGTCAGTAATTACTAAGTAGATGTTATCAAACTAGACGCTAAAATGCTATAATATGTAAGGCCATATCATATAATGATCATTAAATTTTAGGTTTTTTGTTTGGTCAGTTTGCCATTGGCTTTTTTAAATTGTTGGTACTCCTATTCTTAATATATATGAATAGTTGGATAGTAGCGTTTTAAAAAAAAATATTGAGTTACATATTTAGGAACCAAATTCTTTACTAGGTTTTAATAAGTAGTAAAGGTAGTACATGACTCATGTACTACCTTTATCTCTCTTTCAAATTACACTTTAGTATATGGAATAATGAGTGTAATTACCAAGGCATAGTATACAGTTCCATAAGCTACAGGAACACTGGCAGCTTCCTCCAAAGTCCACTCGTCAGGTATGCCCCATATGAGTGCTTTGTCTGTTATCACCAAGTTCGATATACCGCTGTTTTTTACAATGCCCATAACTCGATTACCACTATGTGTAAAGTAAAATTTAAAATGAATGATAAAATAATAATAAAACACAAAACAGTTAAGTAATAAAAATAACTCTTATGTTATTTATTTTATTTTAGAGAAAGAATTTATGAAATGAAAGCAATTCAACAAATGCTAATGATATATTTGGAAATACCACATAAAATGTAACACTCACTTGCATGTTCTGCCAACGACCTCTAATCCTTGTACGCACTCCTGCGCAAGTCTACCACTCGCGACGGCGTCGATTGACATGTGACCCATGGCCGTAATCACGTCGCGGAAGTTAAGAGCAGCGAAGTATACCTGGATGAATGTACTTATTTATATTCTTTAAAAAAAAAACAAAGTATATCTTCGAATTCGAATGTCTTTATACATATATTTAAAGTAGGTACATACTAGTTTATATGCTTGCATTCGAAATTCTAAATTAAAGCAACTATGATTGATCTAATCTTAATTACATGTATCAGAACGTTATCTCGATTCTTCAAAGCTGAATTCACACTGATGGGTCCCTCCAGCCAGCTAAGCGATGAGAGGTCTCCAATGGTCATTGTGTTCACTAATGCATGGTGTGCCTGAATTGTGTCCAAGGCGCCCAAAAGTAAATGACGGTACGTGCCCCATTGACCCTAAATATTAAAAAATACATATTTGAAATTATTATGATTCAACAGAGAAATATAGAAAAAACTTATTTCAAAAAACAGAAACTTACTTGCTGAAAAACGTTAATTGCCAAATCCAGATCCAACTGATCTTCATAGAATTCCAAATCAGGATTAAACGATGGTGCCGAAGGATCGGAAATTAGAAGACCATAAAATACTTCACCACCAGGTTCCTTTCTCAGACAGTTAATCAGACCGAGCAGTCCGTTTATCTGCTCACCCTGGCTATATAAAACAAGTTTTTGTCCGATCTTAAGTTCTTCCTTAACTTTGTCTATCCAGGCGTATTTTTGATCAGCTGTTACAATTTTGACGAATTTAGACGGTTTTGGTGGAACTCGTTTTCGGAAGAGAACAACGTGTTCTGAGCCAGTGTCTTGTATGGTGATGATGTCGTATTTATTAGCAAAATCTTTCGGATTAATGGGTTCTTTTTCTCGACTCATGATAAACCCTTTGTCGTGGAGAGCAGCAAATGCATTTTTAAGGACCTAAAGAAAAATAATTTGTGATTATTTTTGCCTATGCTTTTTAATAATGATTTGTATATTATAATTACTATATTTAATTCAATAATATATTTAACAATAAACTATTTAAACGAACTGATTTTCAATTTTACTTACTTCAGGTCTCTGTAGTAAATTAGCACCGATTAGTATATGAGTACTTCTATCTGCTGGCAACCTTTTATTTTCTACAGATATGTTTGATGGCATTTTAATAATGTCTTCAGAGTAAACAAACATTTCAGCTTGTATCAAAGGCAAGCTATCTACTGCGTTCGCTATTTTATCCAGAATAGGTCCAAATGCGTTAGTCTTATACAAATCATCTACAATTTCAACAATTTTAAATTTGTAAATTAATGAGTTTTCAAGAATAAGTTGTATGTTGCTCCTGAGAATATCTTCTATCTGGAAATTAAAATCTATGAAAATGATAAAGATCTTTTAGATGTAACTAATAAAAGATAGTTTTAATGAACTCGATCAATTCTTTTTAACAAAAGGTTATATAAATATGTGAGCAAAAGTGTGAGCGTTGGATATATGACATTTGTTGGGTGTTCATGTTATGGTGTGTTTTAAATTTTTATGTAACATGAAAAACTAATTGTACCTTCATATTAGCCTTTCCAAAGTTGGGAATGAACAGATACTTTTCATAAACTGGTACATCAAGAGGAATCCTTTTCGAAATCTGTTTCACGTTTATACCTCGAATTTCCACTCCACCAGCTCTGGCGAGAAAATAATGAATTTAATGTAATGTTACAACATATTTACTAGTAACTTTTTATTTAGCTTGCTACCTAGTAACTATACAATAACATAAAAATCAGAAAGATACCTGATAACATCTAAAGTAGGATACACATTAATCTCAATGGACTGTGTTGGAGAATGTAGGTCAATTTGTGGTAGCTTGTCGTAGTGAATATTGACATCAATACTGATTCTATCAATACTGGTTGGCATGAAAAGTCCTCGGGTGTCTTTAGTAATTATCTTCATCTGCATCATACAGTCCAAAAACGTAACCCAGTTGTTGACCCAGGCCAGGCGACCACGGGTCCCCTGGACGTTACATCCGATTACGCCTCGGAAAAGGCCACTGTGAAATCGAAAATGAATTATTCCATAACATTCATCTGCAAATATTACATTTTTTCATAAGTTTAGACAAATCTTAAAAAAATGGGTTTCCTTTTCACGAAATCTTAAGTAATAACAGTTCTTGCAACAACATCTGATCTTTGATGATTTTCTGACGTACAATTTTAGGTCATGACCGCCAGAAATAATCCTGAGCCCAACAGACCTGTCATTAAATGCTGTACTATCCATCGTGAAGTGAACGATCTTTTAATTTCGAGCTGAGCTGTTGAACGTCTAATCAGATTCTGTCTTGTCGCAAAATGAATTACCTTTTGTTTTTATTCACTATTAGAAATGTGCTGCTTAAAGTAAACTTCTAATTTTAGACACCATCATAACTCGTTCAGGTTCTCGAAGGTAGACGATGATTATCATTTCGTTAAACATGGTAACCAATTACCTAAATGTAATCATAATAATAATCATTTGGAATTAAATCTGAACATTACCTGTACTGGTAGCCTCTCAGGCGTAACTCCTTGTAGAAGTCCTTTGTAAGTAAGTGTTTATCGTTGGATCCCTTGGATTCAGGTTCAGCTGGAAGCACGCGGTAACCCCTTCCCACGTTCTTCTGGGCGTATATACGTCCGGTCACAATAGAAGCTCCGCTTTCAACGATCTGATTGATATTGTTTACAGTTTATTAAACAATCTTCTTATTGATATTCTTTAAATTATACTCCATAGATATTTTAAATAAAGTATTATTGGTTAGTAACTAAAATATCAACGTGAATCTAGCAAGCGTAAACTGTAATAGTATATATGATTGCAGACGTGAATACAGATTCACTGACATATATAAATTGATCAATGAGTTAACCTAATATAAGATTATAGAGATGATTTTAATGAGGAACTAGTAATCGTTTTTTGTCGAGTACCAAAACTTCTATCGAGAACGTATGTTCTTAAACTAAAGTAGCATTACATTTAATTGAATCTTGTAAAATGATGATGATACATAACTTTTTTTCCACAAATACCTTTTTTTGCAGCTGTCATTGTTACGAACATCTATGCCGAAAAATATTATGAATATTTTGTTATTTATCATGCAAATCTGGACTATTATGTGACTGTACTTAATTTGTGTCTATAATTCATCACGTGCACCATTGAAAATATCGCTGTATGTGACTAATGGAAATCTTTCGCATGAACATACAACCCTTCAGACCAGTGTCAGCAGAGTAAAAAGATGAGGATGTCTTAATCCAACACGATATGAACAGGCTTCATTTTACAATATAGGACCGAATAATTTCTCAAAGATATAATAACCTCGAATTGTCCACTGCCTTTATGAATCATAACAATGAACTCCAAATTTCCTTGTTTAGGAATTAGAGTATCTCTTAGGAATCGAACGTTCTCGAGCACCACGGAAACTTCTGTGGCTAACTCTCCCATCATCATAGCTAGGGTTTCCCAGACCATCAATATGTAACCGGTTACAGGGTACAAGTTTCGACCTAGAAAAGAAAAGGCATAAATTAGTGATGACCAGTAAAGATCAAGTGGTCCATTTGCCGGAAAGCCTTTATTGAATGAGAACCTTACCATCAATCACGTGACCGGCCATGAACTCGCTAGCTCCACGAGTGATGGACGCTGTCACTGTCGTCTCACCAGACTGCATCTTTGTTTTATCTTCATGTGCTGATACGTACCTAACGTACAATATAAACAATTAAAATCGATATTCGATATTCAAATATTTCTGTAGTACAGATCTATTAATTAAATTGACTTCTAACAAAAATACCTATATACCATATATTTTCAGGACTTATATTTTACACTATGTTTTACCCAATAATCTGTCATGTTCAAATACATCAAAGCATACTTATAATGTCTTTTATATAATTTATAAGTTACACAATTTCCATATATTTCTACCTTATCAAATCTAACTTTTTATTAATCTATTGTAATGAAGCAACTTTCTGAAATATTCCATAACCCGAAGTAATTTTCTCTCGTTACTCTATCGAAAATCACCCAACTATTCATTACTTATAATTAAACTACACAATGTCCCGTTTAACGCACCCGCCACTAACGAACTAATCGCGTACAAGGCGATACATATTGTTGATGATATGTTGTTGTCAGTTTAACAAAAATAACTTCGAAAAACAACAATCGGAGTTTGTAACAGCTGTTAATTTTTTATTAACATCGCTGTTAATGCTTATTATTGCATTAACCTGTAAATCTGTAGCTTGTTTATGTATATGACAAAGTAATGTCTATCAGTTCGAAGCGAGATTATTTGTAATTTCGAGCTCGTTATTAAAGCGGTGTACGGGAGAGAATCGAGATGGTCCAGTGGTTAGAACGCGTGCATCTTAACCGATGATTGCGGGTTCAAACCCAGGCAAGTACCACTGATTCATGTGCTTAATTTGTCTTTATAATTCATCTCGCGCTCAGCGGTAAAGGAAAACATCGTTAGGAAACCTGCATGTGACAAATTTCATAGAAATTCTGCCACATGTATATTCCACCAACCCGCATTGGTACAGCGTGGTGGAATATGTTCCAAACCTTCTCCTCAAAGGGAGAGGAGGCCTTTAGCCCAGCAGTGGGAATTTACAGGCTGTTGTTGTTGTACGAGAGAGGCTGCGGATGCCTTATATAGCCATAATAAGCTATTTGACTGGTTTTTAAAATCCATTTAATATTATTTAGTAGAAGTTAAGGAACCCAGTAAAAGTTGTGTTTTTTATTTCTAGTGCATATTTGCCGAAAAATATCATATTAAAAATTCCATATTTAAATAGCGCGCGGAAACGCTACTTGGACAATATGGCGCTGCAATGGGGTCGGTGACGTCACTTTGCTGTATTTTAATCTGTGGTACATATAGTAGAAAAGCAAAGTTTACAAGAAAGTAACTTCATCATAAGCCCGGCCAATCGGAAGCGTTTTGTGTACGTGACAAACGTTTGAAAAAATGCATTTTTATTTATGGATTTTTGAATAAATTAAGTATTATTTTCAACTTTTGTTAGTAAATAACCATTTTTAAACTCATAATATACACTGATTACAATAATTCACAATTTATTTTTCGCATTGTCAAATAGCCTATTCTGCCTCTCCGGTCTGTCTGTGATGATCATTCCAGTGGATTAAGTGTATAGAAGACCCCCTTAATCCCGTTTTCCTATGGGGGCGGTAATCTTTGTGTAGATATCCACTGTGTGAAAAAATAATAAACCACTTCCTAATTGTTTGTCTTTGTACAATATAAAGAATGTATTTTTAATGCAAACAAAATATCTTATATAACTTATATACGATAAAAAATAGCGTCTATGCGACGAAAAGAAACACCGGGAAACAAATAAAGTTAAGGTACAAAACCGTTATTTAAATGACACTTGGTAAACTTCATACAAAAACAACTCAACTAAAGTTATTCGAATTAGAATATAAACTTTTTGCGTAGACCTATATTCTTCCCGAACGAAGCTAGGAAGAGAAGCTAGGTTAAATGAAACTAGCTCGTTTAATGAATCTCTTTCTGGTTCTCACACTCACCAGTTCGAACTGTGTTCCCATTCAACGAGGTGCGAGAGCATGGGAGTTCCTTGCGAGACGGGGAACTTTATGGTCGGGTAAATACTGGCGAGGTGAGGGTTCAGACCGGCTTCGTACAACCTGCAAATATTGTACTCAAATTATTCCAGATACTATGCTGATTCATAATTCGATAATGAAGTTTGTTCTATGGTAAATATTGGCGTGATAAGCGATTTACCCTGCTGTGTAACCTGAAAATTTGATACCCATTATTTCGACTATTTGTAAACAACCAGACTTTAGATTGTAAATTAATTCTTGGTCCGTACGACGGACGTTAAAAATTTTTTTTATATTGTATAGATTGGCGGACGAGCATATGGGCTACCTGATGGTAAGTGGTCACCATCACCCATAGACAATTAAGCTGTAAGAAATATTAACTATTCCTTACATCGTCAATGTGCCACCAACCTTGGCAACTAATATGTTATGTCCCTTATGCCTGTAGTTACAGTGGCTCACTCACCCTTCAAACCGGAACACAACAATACTGACTACTGTTATTTAGCGGTAGAATAACTAAAATAAATATAGATGACTCATTAACGCAATATTAAAGATTAAAGCATATATTTACATTGATAAAATCATGACTTGCTAATTGTTATATTCTCATTGGCCAGTGGCCTCTGCTTAAATCGCAGGTTGAGCTTTAGCAGAACAAATTAATTTGATACTATTGATTCTAACGTGCCTTAGAAATCATACTCTTCCTTTCTTGTCGGATTTGCTAATCCATCAGATTATAAGACTAAGCACTATTACCCACTTTGCTAGTATCTTTTGGAATTTGCCACTGTAGCGAAAATCGCCCAAGAACATCACAATCTAAAGTAGCTAAAATTAGTTTAGTTAGTTTAATTAATTTTGAAAAACATAATCTAGTCAGATTTAAGATATCTTTTAAAAATATATGAAGGAACACTCACTTGCCCAGCGACGTGAATAGAGATTGCAGGTAGTCCTGGCTTTTTATATCAAAAAGAGAAACGTTGACGATATCCTTGTTGAGAGATCGATACAAAATCGCCTGCAGGAGTTCATTTGGGCAAATCTCCACAGTGATCGCGTTGGTCGGGATCAATCTCGCTGTCTCCTCGAAAAGCACTGGACTCTAATAAACGAATGTTTCAATAGTACAATTGGTATTATAACCTACAATTTTCAATTATTTTAATAAATTATCTATATCTACTTAAGAAGATAGAATATGTTTTCAGCATAGTAGCTGTTCCAGGTACAATCTTAGAATTATTTGTCGTTTTCTAGATGAGCTGAGATGACCCAGTGGTAAAAACGCGTGCATCTTAACCGATGAGTTCAGTTTCAAACCCAGGCAAACACCACTATATGTATGTGCTTAACTTGTGTTTATAATTAATCTCGTGCTCGGCGGTGAAGGAAAACATCTTGACGAAACCGGCATGTGTTTAATTTCATTGAAATTCAGCCAAATGTGCAATCCACCAACCCGCCAATGAACAGCGTGGTGGAATATATTCCAAACCTTCTCCTCAATGGGAGAGGAGGCCTTAGCCCAGCAGTGGGTAATATACAGGCTGTTACTTTATTTTTCTTTTACTTTTAGATAGAAAGTACTACATTAATCTTCTAAATAAAGCAATTTAAACTCGACTGTTTTCAAGGTGTTAAATACTTTCACCATCATCCAGATAATGGCTCTCTATTACTGGTCATAGACGAAGATACCCAAAAGCTCCAGGTCATAGTCATCTATTAACAACAACAGCCTGTAAATTCCCACTGCTGGGCCAAAGGCCTCTTCTCTATTATAGGAGAAGGTTTTTGGCACATATACCAACACGCTGTTCCAATGCGGGTTGGTGGAATACACATGTGGCAGAATGATGTTTTTGAAAGATGTTTTCCTTCACCGCTGAGCACGAGATGAATTATAAAGATAAATTAAACATATGAATCAGCGGTGCTTGCCTGGGTTTGAACCCGCAATCATCGGTTAAGATGCACGCGTTCTAACCACTGGGCCATCTCGACTCATCTATCAATCATCTATCAAGGTACACGGCAAAAGCAGATGCCTTACGCATTTAGCTAGTAGCTGAAGGGTCCGTTTTATACTTTATCATAGATCATTCACAGTTTCATTAGTGTGATTTGCGTCGAGGTTTATATTAAGTTGATTTTATTGAGATTTCAGCTCTTACCACAAAATTGTTGACGTAATATTCAGCCGAGCACATCTCAGATTTGGGATTCTTCCACAAGTTCTGCTGGATAGAAGTGGACAGCCAGCGCTTTGAACGCGGTTTCGGTGTTGGAATCACTAGCTTCAGTTTTTTAAACAAATTCGGACCTATTAAAAAAATTAAAGTTTTAGTTTGTAATTTTCGTTCTTTCATCATTTTTGCGTTTTCAATTAACCTAAAAAGGCTTATTTATGTTATAAATTTAATTAAACAAATATATGTTAAACTTATTTACAAAAATATAAATCGATTATTTATTTTAATCAGGTTTTTTACTTTTCTATATTTTGACGACCTCCGTGGTCGAGTAGTGTGTACACCGGTTTTCATAGGTACACGTAGTACACGACGTAGAAAAAGTTCATTAATTTTTTTATTTTGTCTTGGGTGTTAAGGGTGCATGTCAGTCACCTCCTCGTGGTGCACCCTGGGCAACGGGGCCGGCTTGAGCTTGCTCATCGGCCACGGCTAAGACTGGAGGGAGGAATGCCGCGGTGCTGCTCCAGGTAAGTTCCTGGTTGGCGTCAGGGCGGACCATATGAGTGGCCTCGTTGGCTAGAAGGGAGTGGGAGGGCTCGCTACTCGAGCCTCCCATGTGTTATACACTAGCGGTTAGCGGCGGAGCCTACCATCTTTTCCGCCGCAGGGCGTCAGCTTCGTTGACGTCCAGCCTCCAGTGGCGGACTCGGGGGAGATCGTCACATGAGCACGTGGAGGATTAGGAGGAAGGCGCGCACTAGGCGCGCTTTCCACGTCTGTCATTCAGCCGCCTCACGGCGGCTGCCACTGGTGGGGTCACGGTTGCATGCCCTGAGCAATCCCGTTGCCTCACCACTCGGCGGCATGGTGGAAACCCGAGGATGGTTTTAGTGGGTAGGACAGATCATTAGGCCCTGGCACGGGGCCCTTATGGCCCCGGTTGAGTCCCACATATCCGTTCCGGGCCTTACCGGGCGGCATGCGTAAAGGCATCTTATGGTCTTAACATAAAACAAACTCACCAGCTTCAGCGATGTGACGAGAATGGCAGGCGATGTTACTCCAAGGCATCTCTTTGGCAATGATTCCTTGCGCTACCAGTTCAGCAACGAAAGTCTTAATTTTATCGGCTGGACCAGAAATTGTACACGAGCCTTCATCTTTGTGGCAAGCTACTTCGATTTCAGATGGAAGATTTTTTTTTATCTGTTGCAATAAACAAAAATATGTTGAAATGAATGAATGACAAATTAATAATAATAATAATAAAATAGATAAACATTAGACAATATTCACTAAAAATATGAACTAGGTCAAACTGAACTGCTAAGATTGATTAAGTGTTAAGATCTATTTATTAGACTGTACTCTGCATTGTACTTACGTCCTTATAGCCAAGTTCTATTACAGCCATAGATCCCTTAATGAATGTTGTGTCACTGGCCGCCAAACCGATGTAATATGCTGACAGAATCATCTGTTCGACTGTCAAACTGGCATCTGCGTAAGCGCAACCTAACTCGCCCACACTATGACCTAAAGTGACAATAATTTATTTTTAGAGCTACTCCATTATAAGTAGTAACCAGAATTAACAAGACATGGTCATTACAAAAGAAAAAATCATGTAAAACGTATTTACTGGGAGTTTATTGCCACTTACATTCTTTATTCACTTACAAATTTATTTATAAGTAAACGCAGTACGTCCGTTGGTAAGCAGGAACTGATATTGATTCAATTATTTATGAATATTTGAGAAATCGATAATGAAGATTCATAAATTTTCAATGTGCAAAAGACTTCTCTATTAATCTTGTTTATATATTAATGTAAAATAATAAAATGTTATGTTTACCAATAATGAAGTCGGGTTCGATTCCAACAGATTTCAGGACATCCGTGAGACCAATCTGAACAGCGGCGACGCCGATGAAGGAGTTGACGATGTTGTCGTATATATTAGGGTCTGAATTCATCATGAGTTCGGTCAAGTATATGCCCATAGGCTGTAGAGCCCTGTGACACCTGGAAAATATAAAACAGTTATAAAATTTAAGCATAATGAACGATACCGAATATAATGAAAATTTCCGAAACACATTGCAATAAGTCGTTCCACTATTATCTACGTTTTAATTAAGTAATTATAAGACTATGTAACTATTATTACTTTAGATTTTTGTATCATAGTAACATTCATATTGCTTACTATGTCAATAATTTGTTTTACAAAATGTAACATTTTAAAACCAGTCACTTAACTTGTATGTCCAAAAACTACTTCCTAAATTCATCAGCTATTGATAACTGATCATTTTATTCTTACTTTTCAATTGCAGCAGCAAATACTGGCAATTTTATGAACTGTGTAGCCAATCCCTCCCATTGAGAACCGATGCCTGGGTATACGAAGCACACTGGACGACGAACACCGGAGAAGTACTGGATGTTCCTAGCAAGTGAGACGCTCCTCGTTGGTGTAGATTCTAAGTATGAGAAACTTGTTGAAATTAAAATTGGTTGGTTGGTGAAATAAATACCCGCCACGACATACGGAGCCGATACATGGACGCTCAGCGTGCTATGGAAAGGGTTATACTCGGCGTTTTCTGAGGGATCGCATCAGAAATGAGGCGATCCATCAGAGAACTAAAGCCACCTAGCCTATATAGCCCACCGCATTAGTAAGCTGAAGTGCCAGTTGGCTGGCCATATTTGTTACATAACCGGTAACCGGTGGGGAAAATGTGTTCTAGAGTAGAGGCCGCGTCTGGGCAAACGTAGTGTTGGACGACTTGGGGCACGCTGGAGTGATGATTTACGCAAGACGGCTGGCAGGAGCTGGATGCGGGTAGCCGAAGAACGATCACAGAGGTGTTTAATTGGAGAGGCCTATGTCCAGCAGTAGACGAACATGGGGTGTTAATAATGATGATGATGATGACGAATGATGATGATGAAACAAATATACTAGACTTGAAGAGTACAGATTATTGTTTTTATTCCAATTCGATTATTGAATTCTCAATGAAGGTCTTACCTAACAAAGTATATCCTCTATAAATATGGCCACCGATATCATCATCATGTATAGCGTGTAAGAGTCTGACAAGTTCAACATCGATGGTCCTCGATTCAAGGTCATCTAAGATCCTAGCCACTGCTGCTTCAGTGCGACCTGATACGCAGACCAATCTAGGTAGATCATCTGAAGGCAAGCCATTGTTGAGCTAGTTGTAAAAAATAGAAAATATTAACATAAAGAATTTTACATACATCAATTAGAAAAAACATTTACAAATTAAAGCTTTGCACAGACCTTCGCTCTTGCAATGTTTTTGAGCAAGACGTGAGCGTTGGCACCCCCAAAGCCGAAGCTGTCGATACCAGACATACCCCTGTCCCAGGGCTGCTTTTCCGTCACTACCTTCACTTTATTCTCTTCAAGCAATGATATCCCTTTTCTCGGAACATTGAAATTTATATTTGGGGGAATATATCCGGTGTTATATGCGATACAGAGCTAAAAGAAATTATTATGGTATTAGGTTTTATAGCTATCGAGATATACCTGTTCCTGTATTCATGTAATTTATAGGAAATATAACGACTAGTAAACTTGATAAGTCTTGGTAATATTTCTTACCTTCGCAACAGAACAAAGACCCGATGTCGGTTCACTGTGTCCCAAATTGGACTTGATCGATCCAATCATGAGAGGATCGGATCTGCCCTCGCAGAAGATATCACCAATCACATTCAGCTCTATTGGATCTCCTACCTTTGTGCCTGTTGGGAACAAAGTACTTAATTGACAAGACATTAAAGATTGTATAACTATCGCTGTCATATAAACGAAAAAAATAATTCCCTGTCGCTATGTTTTGTTTTGTGGTTTGAAATTAATAAGAACAGAAACGCAGATGCCTATGACTTTTTATTTTTTATTTAAAATACTTTATTGTACAACACATGGAAATATATGCGAAATACAAAACATTAGAAATGTAGTGCGCAAAGAGGGTCTTATCGCTTTTAGCGATCTCTCACAGACAACCTTTGGTGATGAAGCTTAGAACGAAAACAGGTAAGTGAAGAAGAAGATATAAAAAAAGATAAATAGCATAATATAGTAATATTTATACTAAGGTATAATAATAAACTACACATATATACACCCCAATAGTACAGACATAGAAATATATTAACCATATATATTAAAATATATATACATAATTATAAACTACATATTATTACATACTTGCATACATTATTAAGATATGGATAGGTAATAGTTTCTCAAACGACGGTTAAATATTGCCAAGGATTTAGACTGTCGTATATCAGTGGGTAGTGCATTCCAGAGTTTGACGGTTTTCACAGTGAAAGAGTTACTGTAGGTTTTTTTCGGGCTGCAGGGTGTGACAAGTTTGTTGTCTTCACTTGAACGCAGGATGTGCGTGCTGTCAAACCCAAGATTTATTGTACAAGAGTGATCACAAGAGCGTAACCTGCCAGTCCTTCTATAAACGGATTACTAGACGCACGGCGGGATATAATTCATAATATCCGGTGAAAATGCCGATCCATTGAGCGCTTTTCGAATTATAATTATTCCACAAATATTAAACAAAATATGCCGTGTCAAAATATATTATGCGTCGTGACAGTTAAATTGTTTTGCTTCTATTTATGCATTCATGTAATATGTTTATTCATCCCCGTAAAGTTTATTGAATTAGGTCTATTGAGGTCGAATTGATTCATCATTGATCAAAATATTTATTAGGTTATTGATACGAGTTCGCTTTGATTAATTGAAAACCATAAATTAAAGCTCAATTTTAACTGTCGTAATATGTCCTAAAATTAAGCCGAGACAGTGGTTAGAATGCGTGCATCTTAACCGATGATTACGGATTCAAACCCAGGCAGCAGCACTGAATATTCATGTGCATAATTTGTGTTTATAATTCATCTCGTGATCGGCGCTGAAGGAAAACATCGTGAGGAAACCTGCATGTGTCTAACTTCAGAAAAATTATGCCACATGTGTATTCCCCCAACCCGTATTGGAACAGCGTGGCGAAATATGTTTCAAACCTTCTCCTCAAAGGGAGAGGAAGCCTTAGCCTAGACGTGGGAAATTTAAAGGCTGTTGTTTTTGTTATCATTATATTTATAAGTTATCATTATTGTTATTATTAAAATTATTAGATATCTAACCAGCGAAAATACAATAAACTTCCCAGAGTCCCTATAATTTTCTATTATAGATCATCAAAATATTTAGTTTTGTTTGTTTATAACTTTTGCGTATTATATTCACATACCTGTTCCATGAGCTTCTACGTACTCGATTGTGCTTGGAGGAATGGAACACTCTTCATAAAATTCGCTGAGGAGTAACTTCTGCATGTCACCAGATGGGTACGAGATACCCTGTTCCTTATACCCATCGCAGTTAGTCTTAGCGTGGACTATTTGGGCATAGATTCTGAAAAAAAAATATCAGATCCGTAATGTGTGGTTTTAAATTTAATTTAATTAGGCGAGTCAAAAGTTTTTGCAAGACTGCTTGAAAAAGTTAATTTTTCATTTGATTTTATATATGATCAGTTTACATGTCGCGTGAAATTTTACACTTTAAACTTACACATACATCGTTTTTCCTTTATAATTTTTGGTAAGCGATTACTGAAACTGAAATATTAGTGGAAAACTGACTGATGATACGTTACTCTGATATGATAATGTATGATAATGATTTAGTAAAAGTTCACTATTTTTGGCAATAATTGACCTGTAAATTAATGAAAGATGACATAATTGACCTCAAAATTAGTTCATAGTTACATACTGATATTATTACCTTCTTGAATCCTTAGCCTTCTGCAATATACACACAACAACAGCTTCAGAACGAACGTATCCATTTGCGGTATCGTCAAAAGTCTTACATTTTCCATCAGCTGATAATACACCAAGTCTAAAATAACGATTTAGATTTAAAAAAAAAAAAAACAGTCGAACATCATAACTTTATTTGGGAATGAATGAACTGAATATTGAATGAGTATGTACCTGTTTAGCTGCAAAGACCAGTGAGGATGCAGGCAGAGATTCGACGATCCAACAATGGCTGCGTTACAGCGACCTTCACGTATAGCTCTGTATGCATGTTCCAAAGCATATAGAGAACTGGAGCAAGCTGTATCTACAGTGTAGGAAGGACCAGTAAGATCAAGCCACTGAGATATACGGTTGGCCAACATACCTCGGGAGCAGCTGAAAAATATTACTTAAGTTATTTTTAATGTGTTTCGTTGTTTCGTGCAATGGTTAGTTTAGTAAATATCTATGTAATTCTATTTTATTAAATATTTCTCTCAATAATTATAGTTTTAAGCACCAGTGTTGCTTCCATTTTATTTTATTAAAAAGCCATAAATGTTACGGATATTTAAAAAAAAATGTAATAGACTAATGAGGCCGAATAAGGCTCATATTATTTTAATAAAATTGGTGGTGGTGGCTATACAATAAAAGTCAATGATAAAACGTTTTTTAAGCTAGCCAGACTAAATGGTGAAGATATTAATCATATGTTTGGACTAGTTGAGGACCTCCAAAATGGCGAGCGCATGTATCTAATCTTCTCATTAAATATTCCATAGTATTATGTTGCAGCGGGGTCAGAGTATATTTACGAGGAATATATGCCACTATTTAGTCTATATCACAATTATTCATTCATTTTATACATTTTAACTTGTTAGTTAGGCCTATTGGCCTTTATATGTAAAACGATTGACTAATGCATTATGTATTTTCATTACATACGTAAATGTACATAAGTGCGTTTTTTTATTACACTCCTAAATGGCTGGACCGCTATTTGGTCCGTGGATTGAATTCGATAGGTGCGGGTTCCAGTTGATTACCCATAATAGTATATATTCGAGCCAAGATGGCCCAGTGGTTAGAATGCGTGCATCTTATCCGATGATTGCGGGTTCAAAGCCAGGCAGGCGCCACAGAATATTCTAGTGCTTATTTTGCGTTTAGAATTTATCTCGTGCTCGGCGGTGAAGGAAAACATCGTGACGAAACCTGCATATGTCAAATTTCATAGAAATTCTGCCACATGTGAATTCCACCAAACCGTATTGTAACAGCATGGTGGAATTTGTTCCAAACCTTCTCCTCAGAGGGAGAGGAGGCCTTAGTCCAGCAGCGGGAAATTTACAGGCTGTTGTTGTTGTATATATTCATAGAAAATTAGAATTTACAGCTAGCCGAATGGACATCAAATCAAATCAAAATACTCTATATTGTACGTCAGTAAAAAAATCCTATAGATACGATTAAAAAAGATGCACAAGAGGTGGCCTTATCGCTGAAACAGCGGTATATTAATCATTATGGTTTTAACCATGTTTTTTTTTGGATTTTCGCAAAACAGACGATAAATTCACATCAAGTTTTATAAAAAGCGACATTAAATTAAGAATCAACACTATAGGACGCTCTACGAAAACGTCCTTAATTTATTGTAATAACGTTTCAACTTACCCAGTAATACCAAATTTATTCACATGTATTTTATCGTACAAAGAGGTCTTCTCAGATTCCGAGAAGCCAGCACCCATGAACACACCGGTGTTTGTATTGCTTAATTCCTTTGGATTCAAACCTGAGTAATAAATACGATTCTTAGGACTTATTAACGGCCAGCATGAAAAAAGGTACGTAACGATTCCGAAGTGAACAGCAAAACATAATATTCCAATACTAGCTGTGCGCGAACTTTGATTTAACAAAAAAAAATGGTAGCCTAAGTTATTGCTTATTATATTAGTTATCTGCCAGTAAAAACCCCTTCAAAATAGGACCAGCCGTTCCAGAGATTAGCCGGAACAAACAGACAGACAGACAGACGAAAACTGTAAAAAATATTATTTTGGTATATGCACCGTGTATTCGTACATATACATTGAGTAAAAACGGGCCATTTTATTATTACAAACAGACACTCTAATTTTATTATGTGTATATATATTGGATTGCAAAACCACTTGTTTAAGACGGGCTACACACCAAAAAATTAATTATTTCACCTACCCTTATTTGTTCACGTACATACTACGTGAGGTTGTTCTGACAGACGGAGAATGATATATAATATAATATAGAAAGTTATCGGTTTTTAGGTCGCAAAATTTCTCAGTAAAATCACGGATTCTGGAAGGTGGAAGCTTACACTGTACCTCGGAGAGCACTTAAAGACCTTGGTTCTGCACCTGAACTTCTTCTGGTAGTGAAAGATTTGGCAAATCTCATCGGATTATGAGAATAAGTTTATTTCATTATAATTTTTAAATGTCTGAACAGATTTGGAATTACGGTTATGTAGAACATTACCAGCGTCGATGATGGCTTCATATGTTTTCTCGAGAAGGAGTCTGCTCATGGGATCTATGGTGTGCGTCTCCTTGTAGTGCACTCCAAAGAAAGAGGCGTCGAATTTCTCGATACCATTGATTTTGCCGGTATGATGTGGGATCTCAGGGTGTGTTCTTTTCCAACGACGATTGTCGTCAGATATGAGGTTCATCTGAGAACAATGACAATTATTAAAAACCTTGGTATTGGTAATACGCAGGTCACGGGTTCCAACTTGTTGTTTAATACCGAGTGTAACTACAGGCACAAGGGACATAACATCTTAGTTCCCAAGGTAGGTTGCACATTGACGATGTAAGGTAATATATCTTACAACGTCATTGTCTATGGGCGATGGTGACCACTTTCCATCAGGTGGCCCATATGCTCGTCCGCCAACCTATACCATAAAAAAAAAGAATATCATAACATTGATCCTGTTGAGATTCTCAGGTCTGAGGTGTTAAATTCCGAACCGGTTGTAGATTTTTGAATATCAATAAGAAAGTGTAAAAACTTCTATTTTGGACAAAGATTTTTGTCTTTGACAACCCAGGCAAGCACCACCTGATTTTCGTGTGCTCAAATTGCGTTGATCATTCACCTCGTAGATGGTAAAGGAAAATATCGTGAGGAAATTTGATGTCTGATCTCAAAATATTCTGACACATGTGAATCTATGAACCCGCATTGCATCACCAGAAGGAGAGGCCATAGCCCAACACTGGGAAATATTGAAAATACACAATACATGATGTAATATTGAAAATACACAATACCTTACTAAACAAGTTTTCTTGCAATTCAATCACTGAGTCCGAATCGGGGAACCGACCAGAGATGCCGGTTATTGATATTGCCTCAGGCTCTGGGTGTGATGTCCAGTTGCCTGACAGCTTCTCTTCTAAGAAGATTGTGGATGCCATCTAGTTCAACATATAATAATATTACACCTATAGGTTTAATAAATAAAAAAAAATCCAGGAATAACCTTGAACTTAACTTCTCCAAAAATAAAAGTCCGTCTAGCTAATGGCGTAAATCCGCATTGGAACAGCGTGGTGGAATATGTTCCAAACCTCCTCCTCAAAGGAAGAGGAGGCTTTAGCCCAGCTGTGGGAAATTTACAGGCTGCTGTTGTTGATATTGTAGCTAATGTTTGTCACGCTGTATTGTGAATATTTCCTATCATGGAGTATCGTACTCAATTAAAATAATTGCACTAACGTACTACAATATTAATAAGTATCTAGTTCCTCTTTTGTATTAAAGGAATGAAACCTATTCCACAACGTTATGTCACTCAGGAATTAATTCATCCGAAATATGTATATCACAAAGATTTCCTTAAAGAAGATTAATAATCACAAATTTGGACATTAATTGGTCAAGATTAACGCATCTGAATCACATATATCGCCACTAAAATCTATATAGAATCATAGAAATAAAATCAACAATTAAATATGATAAATACATACGATAGTAGTCGCGTCAGTAATCGGATTAAGTATGTATAATATGTCTTTATATTTAAGGTTTTCAAAAATGAATGACTTATAATTTAACATTATTGGTATGGAACAGTATTACGATACCTTAGTTTGACTTTAAAATGTTTGCTCTATGGCCTATTACTAGACTATTAGGAAATAATTTAAAAGTTTAATATTGTTTACCCGCCACTCATACGTCAGTCGTATTTTCTTAAAACTTAAACATTAAGATTTCATAACGTGCTAACAATACTCACTTATATGTACATTTATTAATTTAGTTTATCATTATAAGTCAATATTCACTTATATGTATATTCGACGCGCTGTCCAGTACTAAGATTATGCGCATTTATGGAGAGGAGAAGCTAAAGATTTATGACAGCTCGTATTTACTTTCATAAATATATAAATCCGGACATTGTTATAAAATGACATTATAATTTACACATACAAAAAAAATATTTTGCTTTCAACGTCAGCTCATAGGGCTGTATGCAACCTCTAAATTTTGTACATTATATCATGTTTTTTTCACGATCTTCCTTACATAGTTAACATAACCACGATTTTTTCGTTTCTTCTTTTATTATTTTGTTTTTCTTACATATTTCTCCTGTACTCTTTTTTACTTATTTCATTTGTAGTACAACATAAGCTACCTTCCCTATGCTAAATGGCAAAGATAAAAAAAAATTATGCTTAAAAAATATTTTCGGCTTTCGGCACTCAACAAAGTCTTCTAAGGAAATACATTTTCTCAAGTAAGCATTGATGATTGTTTTAATTTTTCTCACTAAAAAATTATGTTCATTATATGTTGTACACTTACACTACTACATCGAAACTCCCTTCCTGTGAGCTATCACTGGCGGTTTTTCCGAACCGTTACGACAAAGGAACCTTCAAGAAAAGATCGAACTCCGGAACTTAAAGGCCGGCAACGCACCTGCAAGTTTGCCCCCATAACAAAAAAAAACCACTTAGGAAGTATGGAAGAAAATATGCTGCGCCGACCCCAAGTAATTTGGGATAAGGGCAGAAGGATGATGATATGTTGTTAGAATGACTGACTAATCCTCTACGTGATTCCATACGTGACTCCGTGATTCGTGGGACACGATAACTAGAGTATTTAGAAGAATCAGAAGATTTAATTTCTATTTGTTATATTCGTTGCATCTATTGCGGAGTATTATCTGATCAAAATATCGAAATTACATTTAGAATTATTTTTCTAATAATTTAGAACTAGACTGTGTTGATTTTTAGTATTTGTATAAGAAATTGACAGAAGTGAAAATAAAACTTCTCTGTAGAAAAACTGATTTTAGTGAACACCTTTGCCTCCGTTTTCAGCTCTAGAATCTAAACTTTCAACTTTTCAATCTTCTTTACTAATAGAGATGATCGAAAATAATAAGTGTTTGAGGTTATAACAGTAATATAAATAATATTTAATATATTTTGTAGGTCTTGAAAAATTAAATATTAATATTATTAATTAATAAAAAAAGTTCCTATACATTCAACAAATTATAATACGAACTAATCGCAATATTAATATTGATATAATTTATATTAATTCTGGCCTCTGAACCTTAGGCGTCCAAATTCCATGTAACTTATGAATCACCTAAATGTCTGAGATCCACAACAGCGCGACTTTTAAGACATTATCTGCTTCATACAATCTTTCTGACTTAGGAAACTTCAACCCAAGACTATACACATTCCTTGAAGGCCGGTAATGCATCTGAAAGTCCCTTGTGTTGTAAGTTTACTTGGTTGGTAGTAGTGACTTTCCATCCCAAAAACGTTCTGCTTCTTGACTCCCTATTCCATCATCATCCTCCTGTCCTTATCCCGATTTTATTTGGGGTCGGCGCAGCATGTCTATTCCTTCCATTCTTCTCTGTCAGACGTCATCTTACAATTAACGATATTCTTTAATCCATCGCTTCATGGATCGCCCACCTTCTATCTTAATAAATAATTTTGTAAATACAAATAAATGCTCATATGTATTTGACTATCTACCGTCTTTATAGGTAGCTAAATTTTACCTAGTTTTTCTAGTGTTAAAAACTCAAATGCTCGTGAAGAATCAAACAGAATATACATTATTGGTTGATAGAGAATTGAAAAGTAATTAAAGATTATATCTTCCCTTATACTTACGTCCAATTGCATTTGAAATTTTAGCAACGATAACACGCTACGATGTAGCGTGCTGACACATGATATGGTTTTTTAGTTTTCATTACTGATCACTGATTAAATTATTTTACACGTACTCAACACTTAACACACATTTTTGACTTAATGTTTTATTAAAATAAATTACATACATAAATTTATTAACAGCACATATACGCAATAAATATGTTCCTGTTGATAAGAGATTAAATAAAGGTATTTACACGTAAGTAATATTTTAGAGACACTGAGTTAAATTATTAGGTAGATTTTTACTATATCTTTCACGTCACGTAAAAATGTATATCACTCGAGAATTAAGAAAAACTAAATGCAGGAGCAGGCGAAATAATGCACTTCATTAAAGTTAGACAAGGATGCAACACAATTGTTTTTCATATGTTGAAATACAGTTTAATTGTTACCTGTTTGTCTACGTTCTATTTCTTGTGATTTAATTCTTTCAAGTGTTTTGTTTGAAGAATGAGTGAGCCAGTGTAACTATTGTTGTTTGGTAATCTCAGACTACATACCTACTCTTTTGAAGTCAACTCTGATCTGTTTGGTTTATGTATTATGTTTGAATTTGTGTAGTTGAGATTGTATTGTGTCATATTTGTTTATTCCTTGAAAATTGATTGAAGAAATAACATGTCTAGTTATGTGATATTACATTTTTATCTATATTTATAATAAAATTGCAGTGTCTGTTTATAATATTAAAATAGCGCTTTTTACTCAATGCATATGTATGTATACACGGTACATATACCAAAATAACAATTTTTACTATTTTTGTCTGTCTGTCTGTCTGTCTGTTTGTTCCGGCTAATCTCCGGAACGCCTGGACCGATTTTGATGGGACTTTCACTGGCAGATAACTGATGTAATAAGGAGTAATTTAGGCTACATTTTTTTTTTTATTAAATTCAAACGCATACAAGGTTGCGGGCATAGCTAGTTTCCTATAAATTGCATAATGATTACGTTTCATCAAATATAAATACAAAATGATAGTAAGAATAAATAGTTTTTTAATCAGTTCTTAATTGTCGTTTTAAAAGTGATCCCATTAGCCACATCTACCATTCAAGGACTACGTGCACAAGTGACATACAGTACGACACAAATTAGATGTAGCATCGGCAAATTCAATAAAACCGATTACTGCCGATTTATACAACCAATAGAAATAGCTCCCTATCGCACCATGCGACGCTATTCATCGCTATAGATTATCGCGTCGGTTCAACCTAAGAAAGCAAGTGCATGTAAATCGACGTGTCAAATTGACGAATATATTAATTAGGTCATACGGTATTACAAGTTATTACGTTTGTGTAAAGATCATATTCGGATGTGATCGGTTTTACGATTTTTGCCGATGCTACTGTGTCTTACTATATCATCTTAGTTTCCATGATCAAAACGCCAATCTGTACGAGAAGTGACGGTAACGTCCCACAAGGTCGTTTACCATAACCCAAATTCTTACAGTAAAGGAATCACTAGAAATATACCAATCATTAATAATACCTTACAACATATACGATATTCTAGTGCACTCACTGTTAGTCCTAAGCAAATTATGAAATATACACGGCTGTGTCAAACGAATATTCAAAATGAATAATTAATCTTTATTAATATTGTGATTGAGCTGAGATGGCCCAGTGGTTAGAACGTGTGCATCTTAACCGATGATATCGGGTTCAAACCCAGGCAGGCACCACTATGTATATGTGCTTAATTTGTGTTTATAATTCATCTCGTGCTCGGCTGTGAAGGAAAACATCGTGAGGAAACTTGCATGTGTCTAATTTCACAGAAATTCGGCATTGGAACAGCGTGGTGGAATATGTTCCAAACCCTCTCCTTAGCGGAAGAGTAGGCCGTAACCCAGTGGAAAATTTACAAAATTTACATTTACACTTTACTTTTTACAATATTATCATTACCATATTAAGACTATTTCTTTCTTACATTTTCTTAGCAAATTAAACACCCAAGAGACTTTACTTTAAATGTTTAATAAAAATAGGAATACTTTCATTTGCTATATAAATATTAAGGAAGAATATTTTCTTTAAATCAAGAGTTGTTAAGACAATTTTTTTGAATGGCATCAGTTTGGTTTCAACAATAGGATACCAAATAAACACTGGCCGCCAAAAAAATCGACTCACCTATATTTTTTGTAAAAAAGCTATCGTAAGTTTTATACTACCACATATTTATATTTTTAACATTGATGATGAAATCATGCAATAATAGGTTTGCAAAAACGGAAATAGTGCGCAATATATCGGTTGTTAGGTCAAAATGTCACTAAACATAAAATTTTACGTAATTTTATTTTTTTGTTTTAAATTTGGGTGCCTAAATCTTGCTTTAATAGGGATCGTTTTCTTCTCTTGACCTAATCACTGCCTGCATACGCCTATTAAGTGACCTTATTAGCTTTTTAATGTCTTCTTCCCATTCTTCAGTTAGAGCAGCTTCCAGTTGATTCAGGGTTTCTGGAATTGGATTTCGTGATCCCAGAGCCACGTGGCTGGCCACTGCATAACTGGAATTTCGACTTTCCTGATATAGTCTTTAACAATTCTAGCGCCGTATATCCAGCGTAAGGCATCAATGAACAACACGATTACAAAAAAATAAAACAGCTCTTTATGTCCGGTCAAAGAAATACCTCCCCAAAACATTGTAGAGCCTCGGACTCCGGACCAAACCAAATCGGACTGTTCCTCGAATGCAACACTGAAGTAGCGTTCTCCTGGCGTTCGTATGATATTACGTTGGGCATCGGAGCCCACTAGAGACATTCGGCTTTCATTACTGAACAATACTATTTCCCATTGGTCCAGTGTCCAATCGATGAGCTGCCTAGCCAATTGTAATGTCGCTTGTCGATGGGATGCTGTGTGTTTTGGCCTTGTCGCTGCTTGTGAGGGGTTTTGCTCTCGAAGTCGTCTTCTTACAGTATGTTCACACTCACCACGACATTGTCGGAGTCATGACAACCAAACCCCTAAAACCCAAGCGATGCCGCGAGTCACAACTAGTATTAATTTATAATTAGCTTAGTTTATTTCCTGTTAACAACAAGATTGATACAATCAATATAACTAATAAAAAAATTTTTTTTATTAAATACGTAATTCAACTAATTTATTAAACATATATTTCTAATTAAATACACTATTATATTATAAGTGATTTCATTCAAACTTAACATGTCTTGCATATGTTTAATATTCTTTTAATAAATCAAATAAATTAGCAATAATTACTTCAAACTTAACAAAAACTGACCACTGTATTACCAGTTTAAGTCTGATGCTAGCACTAAACTGTGAAGTAAAGGAAAAAATAAAATAACAGCCTGTAAATTTCCCACTGCTGGGATAAGGCCTCCTCTCCCCTCGAGGAGAAGGTTTGGAACATATTCCACCACGCTGTTCTAATGCGGGTTGGTGGAATACATATATAGCAGAATTTCTATGAAATTAGACACATGCAGGCTTCCTCACGGTGTTTTCCTTCACTGGCGAGCACGAAATGAATTAAAAACACAAATTAAGCACATGAATCCTGTAATGAAGCCTGGGTTTGAACCCGCAATCATCGATTAAGATGCACGCGTTCTAACTACTGGGCCATCTCGGCTGTTTTCTTCTCTTTCACTTATTACAATTTGCGCACTGTAAAGCGCTTCTCAGAGCTTCTCGCTTAACAATATAATGTCGAGTCCAAAGCTATTACATTGCAGGCGAATGCTGTCGTTGAGAAACCGCCTTTAAACTCGTTCTTTTCACAGTCACCTTGAAGTACAGAGACATTTGGCGACGCATAACTGATTCATTGTAACTCTATTAAGCTTGGCAAACGAATGATATTATTCCTACGAGGGATTCGAAATGTTCAGAGTAAAAGTAATTCACGTGAGTTTAAGACAACGTTATATCCACATTAACGGACTGACCTTGCTCATATCCTTTTAACCACGTTTGGAGTAAGAGTTTGGCTGTATTATACTGGGACTAAATATACAAAACAGGTTAATAAAATCTCTATCTTATTGACTTGGTCATTAAGATGATTTTTGGTCTGGGAAACGAAATTATTTTCGATACTTGAATGACAGATCAAGTTGATCAGTCAGCGTGGATGAATTTATGCGTGATATCCTTCAGCGAAAATCATCAGACGAATTTTGAACACAAATTAGGCAAATGAAAATTTGATAGTGCTTGCCTGGGTTTGAAGTTACTAGATTGGCATATATAATAGTGTGTAATGGATTTTGTGATCACAATTTTCGAGCACAATATCAGTTATAAACTCAAAAGCACGTGGATAATAGTGGTACTCGGTCAGGTTTAAAAGCGCTTGATTTCGGTAACGTTTTGTGACGTGTTCCCCGGTGAATAGAAACCATTTTCTTTTCAAGCATTGATCAATTGTTCTCGATATTTGAATAATGAACGCGTTCTATAGAATGATAACCCTTCGAAGTTATTCAACCGGTTGACATTTCTCTAAAACAAAGCTAATCATGAAAGATGAAAAACACGACCGACAAAAGGCAGAAGGCATTGTCTGTTGTGACCACGTCTGCCGCGAAACAGTTGAATTTCGAATTCAGAGTGATTAATGACCGGCTCGATACAAAATAAAGAAACTCGAAATGATTAATTTCGCTGCCGAAGTCTTTGTGTCTTTAACGAGGTAAAAATCGTATTTTGATGTTTCGTATATGATTCGAAGAAATATTGTCTTAATATACATATATAGAACCGATAACCTTTGGGAAAAACGTGTTCGAGAGTGTAGACCGCGTCTCAGCAAACGAAGTGTAGGACGTCCGCAGGCACGGTGGAGTGACGATTTACGCAAGGTGGCTGGCAGGAGCTGGCGAGTAGCTGAAGAAAGACCACAGTGGCGTGCATTTGGAGAGGCCTTTGTCCAACAGTGGACAAATATGGGCTGCTGCTGATGATGATATATATCAAGTATAATATAGGTGTATACGTAAATACCAGTTTATTGCTACTACTGAACAGTAGATGGCGTTAAGTAAAATCTTCGTTATTTCTGCATCGCGATGGCAAGGTTCGCTAATTGTTTGGTTTAGTTACAAGCGGTAGGTATCTGATTTTGTAATTTGTGCGTGCAGCATCCAAAGGGTTATTACGGTTAGTTTAATGAGCGTTGGTGACCATAAAAGAGAAGGGAGTATAAAAGGCAGCAAATATTTAAAATAAATTTATAATTCGATTTATGTTTCTATAATTTGCTTCGCTAATATCTCAATTTATTACATCAAAATCGATAAAAAAAGTCAACGTTGCTGTCAAAAAAAAGGTTGAAAAATATTTTTACTCTGTACAAAACTATATTAAGGGGACTACAGGAGCTAATTGCCCTTGAGAATCACGCGCACACACTTACACTAACGACAAAAACGGCATGTCCCCGCGCGCACTACGCTTAGCGAGGCGGCGAGGTTACGCCTGAATATTCCAATAGATGGCGCCGAACCGCCGCGCGCCGCGCCGAGCGAAAGCGAAGCGAAGTCAATTCTATCAATTCTATCAATCATAGATTTCATAAAAATAGACAGGACAACAGAATTATTTTAATTTCTTTGTGTCATTTAAAAAATTATGATAAAATTAAACAGAATTAATTAAACTTAAATTATTATTATTTTATGTACAAAAAATAGTTAAATTAAACATTTTTTTTCTTTAATTTTTACTGTATCAATTCAATTAGTTGTAATACTAAATATTAAATCGTACCTATTTTTGAATTTTGTAAGTTTGTTAAGCGATTTATTAAATAAAATTTGAACTGTTCGTAATTTGTACACTGACAAAAAGCGTAGAGTTTGTTCGTTTTACTAATATCGGTACACAAAGAAAAAAAATTAAGTTAAAAAAGTCAGCATCAAAAAGTTACTATAAAAATAATATCGTCAAGTCGGTTTAGTAGAATTATTGGTTAACTCGGTCAATCACAGTGGGTTTAGTCATAAATCTCATAAAAATAGTTTGGATATTAGAATTATTTGTATTGTTTTTGACTGATATTTGAAATAAAACTGATTCAATTAAATTCAAATATTTTTATTTATTTTTGGTTTAACAAAAAAACAAATAAATTTCGTTTCAATTTTTTTATTAAAATATTTTTTTTAATTATTCGTTCGTCGTCGTTCGTTATTAAAATATCTTGAATACTTGCAATCAATATTTCACCCACTTTCACTGAAGCTACGAGCTAAAATTTTTCAATCGATACTATTTCCAATCTTTAAAAAATATTGAATTATGTATATGACACTTCTAAATATTTTAGTTCTTTGGTTCATAACAATTACATATTTCAAGATGGCCCAGTGGGTAGAACGCGCGCATCTTATTGCGGGTTCAAACCCAGGCAAGCACCACTAAATATTCATGTGATGTGCTAATTTGTATTTATTTATTTTTTTATTATTAAATTTCATCCATACATAACTATATTTCCTATTATAAACAAAATTGATAAAATTAAACTCTAACGTAATAGAAATAGCTTCCGTGTTATTTTTTTCGATTTTCTTAATTCTGAAAAAATAAATGCATAGTTGTTAGGAATTAAATTTTAATAATTATAAAATATATATATATTTTTAAATATAGTCCTTTAAAAATAATAAAATTTTAGTTCAGAGTGCGGGGATCGAACCCGCACATTCTTCTTAGACTTGCTTGCATTGACCAAATACTCCATGGTGACTGTAAGAAATCTGTCGAAAAATCTGATTCTATGCGAACTAATTGCATTGTTTTTAATAAATGTTTCCAATAATCATTATTTATAATATATATATATATATATATATTTACTAATTAAATACTCTTACCTTTTCATATTATCTTTCACATGTTCGGCTTTTTAATTTATATGAACGTTTTTTAGTTTTCTTCACAGATTGTACTTTATTTCCCATGTTTAAACTTTATAAAAAATAACTTAGTAAAAAAATAAATGTATAAATAATAAATTAATTTACAATTAAAATTACACAAAAATAAAATCTACGAGATTTTATTCGCAACGATGCGGTGAAAAGAGCGACACGTCTGTATAGCAACAGGCCTCGGCCGGCAGTGTCTGTACGAGGCGCTCACGCACACATGCTTACGCATTTTGGTCGAAAATAAGAAAATCTGATTTAAAAAAAAATCTATTGATTTTACTAAATAATTAAGATAATAAATTTTTAGTATATTGTTTGTAGAATAATCTGACAAAAGACCAAAATTATTGAAGGTATATAAGTGTAGTTAAAAAACAAAAAAAGACTTTTTTAGAGGTAACTTTGCGATTTTTTTCTATCGTACCAAATTAATTACATCATGTTTTCAACACAATTAATAACTAGCATCTATCCTGAAGATTAACATATATTTTTTTCATTTGGTTTATTGCATTGGATTATAGACTTTTTGGCATTTTAAAACTTGCATTTAGCTCATGTAGTCCCCTTAAAAATGAAAATGTACATTTAGTATAATATGTTGATGTATATGCAGGATATATTTTAATTTAATTGTATTCTGTTCACATATTGGTAACTCAAATGGTGAAAAACAGTATTTACTGAGTTTCCTGCCGGTTCTTTTAGTTTCAGTAGAATCTATATTATGAAACCTTGGTAGCTTTATATTTAAATAATAAATATACATCGTAAAATGACTATTTAAAAGTGCTTTTAGGATCATAGTCGTATAAAACATTTATATCTAAATATTATCTTCAAAAATATTTATCTTAAAATGTTGCCCTCAAAATATTTTATTCACTTCGTTGTCTGAACTCTTTTCGCCCTGAGTCCTCTTTTGAATTTGAAAACAAACAAAACTAGCTGACTTCAAGTGTGGATAAGATATGTGAAAACTCGAACTCATATTTGTGAAAAGCCATTGCAACTTTGCTCTTGTGTGCGGCGTATTGTCTTGTAAAAGTAAGGCACTTAGTCATTTTCTGATTAAATTTGTCACGTAGTGAATTATAATTTTGTGTAAGTAATTATTGGTGATATACAGTAATATATAACTAATAATATTCATGAGTATTACATAATGCCTTTTTATAAAGTACCCAGCAAGGCATATTTCGAAACTAATACGGAAAATAATGCTTTATAGATGACACCATTTTTGCATTGCAATGGCCAATCAAAATAACGATGAAACAAATTTAATATTCATATCAACAGTAACATATAATTTAGTATTACTAAAAAAACACCTTGTATTTTTGTTAAATGGATATACAGAATTGTTAACAATCGTTAAATTGTTTTTCTTTAGGTATGTGGGGGCAATGGAGCTACGAAATGTTAACCAAGGCGCCACCAACCTTGGGAAGCATGATGTTATGTCCCTTGTGTCTGTAGCTATACTGGCTCACTCACCCTTAAACCAGAACACAACAATTCTAAGCACTGTTCTTTGGTGGTAGAATATCTGCAGGTGGAATATTTACAGGTTGCATTTTAAATAAGGAATAATTGAACTATTCAAAAATATTTAATATCTATTACATATCATAATTATATTCCCACTGACAGTTGCTTCTTGATTCTACTAGTTATAGCGAGCTTGTCAATATTCCCTCGTTCTTGTGCAGCGAACACTTTATTAATAATATTCGCAGCATCTGTATTCTCAATTATACCTTCATGGTTACATTCAACTAGATGAACCGACACCTGACCTTCTGTGAGTTTATCAAGACCATAGTTTTCTTTGATCACCAAGAACGGTGGATTTTCTTTCGGACGCAATAGAGTTATTGGAGCCCTGATCTTCTTCAACTCTGCTTGATTGAGGATCATCTTGAGACGGTCAAAACTCGAATTGCCAATTGATTTGATGAAATTCTCTGAATATTTCTGCTGAGGAGGAGATGCCTTCAATGCGTATGTGATCCTGTCATCATAGGATTCGATACCTTTCAGTTTCTCAATCAGTGTGTTGCTGTCTTTATTTTTCGGTGCAATTATGTCAACGATTTGCGTAATCAGACTGTTTTGTAACTGTTTGTCGCTTTTGACGGAAGTTGATGAGGCAAGCATCCGGTAGAGGTAATCCGGACTGCCGTCTAAGCAGATTATTGTACCATCGTGACCTGAAAGTTTAAAAATGTCAGTTTCAATTCTACATAGCATTCTTAACGTCTTAAAGTAAAATATTAAAAAAAAAAATAGTATATTTATTGTATAGTTTAGATAGACGAATGTTCTGATGAGTCGTCTCAATGGTTCAGTAGGAAATATTAAATATTCCTCTTATTGCAAATGTGCCACCAACCTTGGGACTTTTCTTAATCACACTACAAACCGGAACACAACAATACTAAGGATTGCGGTTTTACTCGAAGTTATGGTAGTATAATTCCGTCTAGTCCGTTACTACGTCTTGTTACCACGAGGAGAATTTCAAAATAAATAAACAAATACTTGGTTCAATGTTTTGGTATTTATAAAAGCATAAATATATAATTTGTATTAATCAATTAAATACTGTAGTTTTTGAGATACAAACCTTCACTTTCCAAAATGCTCGCCAATTTCAACGTAGGTAAAGTACCGAAGCTGTATCCAAGAAGTACGAATGGACTTCCAGGAGTCAAGAGAGATTTTATAGTCTGAAAGAAAAGATAGTTCCAAAACCACTGATAGCTCAATTGTTTTGAAAAATTGTTTCTATTTTTTTTTTAACAAACAAGAGGTTTGATTTACAAAGCTTGATTAAAAAAATTAAGCTTCACAGCATCATGTATATCAAATATATGTTTTCGCTACAAAGTCTTATAATAATGGTTAAAACTAGCTCAATAAACATTGTTGGGTATAAAGTAAAGTAACAGCCCGTAAATTTCCCACTGCTGGGCTAAGGCCTCCTCTTCCATTAAGGAGAGGGTTTGGAGACATATTCCACCACGCTGTTCTAATGCGGGTTGTTGGAATGCACATGTGGAGGAATTTTGATTAAATTAGACACATGCAGATTTCCTCCCGATGTTTTCCTGCACCGCTCGAGATGAATTATAAACACAAATTAAGCAGATATATATATATGGAGGTGCTTGCGTGGGTTTGAACCCAAAATCATCGGTCAAGATGCACGCGTTCTAACCACTGGGCCATATCAGCTGGTTGGGTGTTGAAGGTAGAAATTTTAAAATTCTTACAGGATTACCTTATGTAACCTATTGACCAAAGAGTTTAAGGTATCCTTCTCTGCATTGCCAAATTGCAGGACACAAGTTTTCATCTTAAGCTTAGAACATAAAGGCGCCATCCCCGCAGCACAGCCTTCTAAACCGGGCAGTATGAACATTATCAATTCCTGGTCATGAACTGATACGTCAGTCTGTAAAAAAAAAACGACTTATATAAATGTCTAGAACTCAATGTTCAAAACCGGGCTGTAAATGTTCTGCTACAGACTGTCAAGTATAAGTTGGCGTTCCTGTGGCAGCACCTGCTACACCCTTTGTCTTGCCACTTTTTTGTTTATTTTACCAATATCTCTCTAGAAAATAATTCTCTACGTCTCATTTTAAATAGATTTTGGGTAAGTTTTCTTAATAAGGGTAAATAAAACAAATAAGATATAAATGAACAAAAAAAAAAAAAAAGTACATGTTCTTGCCACACGCTAACTTACACTTGACGCGATGTATGATATGGTCTCCTCGCCCTTTTAAAAAAAGGTTCAGCGCCTATCATCACCTTCACACTGGTGTAATTCTAGTTGGTGAAAACACATATCGTAAAGTTCGGTTATAGAAAATAAGGTTTTGGAAACTTAGTGGTAACCTGGGTTTTAAATCATACAATCACGTGTTTTATACAAATAAACATTTATTTTTTAATATTTTAAAAAAATAAATTAATTAAATAATTATATTCTCTGTGTCTTACCATTGTCTCTGAATGGCTAACCATAGATGGCATGTATATAAAAGGTTTTAAGGCCAAGTTTTCATCACCAAAGCATCCCATGAGGACTCGGAGATCAGGTCTATCTTCAGAACGCGTTATATGTGCCGACACTGACGTTGATGCCTTTGCTTCTTTTTGAGCTGCTAATGCTTTCAACCTTTTGATAAATTGCAATTTATTATAAAATCAAGAAGGAAATCAGTGAAGTCATAGATTTATTGGAGATCATGTTATATGAAACAACATCACGTATATTACTCTGATCCCAATGTTAGTAGCTAAAGCACTTGTGTTATGAAAAATCAGAAATGACGGTACCACAAACACCCAGACCCAAGACAACATAGAAAACTAATGGTAATCTACATCGATTCGGCCGGGAATCGAACCCGGGACCTCGGAGTGGCGTACTCATGAAAACCGGTGTACACTCGACCACGGAGGTCGTTATATTGTTTACAAGTAAAAGTATCACAA
The DNA here is from genome assembly GCF_905220365.1 of Vanessa cardui. Lineage (NCBI taxonomy): Eukaryota > Metazoa > Arthropoda > Insecta > Lepidoptera > Nymphalidae > Vanessa > Vanessa cardui. The sequence continues at coordinate 11,892,642 of NC_061132.1, read as the reverse complement.
CTATTATGTTGTAAAAGTACCTTCCGAATGTTAGCGTTCGAATGTCTGGGGTCGACAGGACTATTTCAAATTCCCGCTGTAAAGTCTGTTTGATCTCCACCGCCATCATGCTGTCCATGCCGAGTTCAGGGAGAGACACTCGATGAGATACTTTCTTTAGGTCCTTAATTCCTGGTGGGATACAGATTATATAATTATAAAAATAAATTGCTTTGGCATGTCCGAAAGTGAGGTGAATCTGCTCACTTCATGGATTTTTTTCAATGATTACACTAAAAAAAATTGATGTTATCTTTCAGGTCAGTTTAATAAAAAGTAATCACACAAATAAAACATAGCAATATCATTTGAGAATGGCACTTTGGTGATACGCCTCTTTGGTAGACCAGCCTTGAAGACCAGTTTAAGCCGGTGTAGGAAGCCCTACTACCAAGTGCACTAAAACATGACCTACTAGTTTTAACCTTTTTTTATGGTATAGGTTGGCGGACGAGCGTATGGGCCATCTGATGGAATGTGGTCACCATCACCCAATGACGCTGTAAGAAATATTAACTATTCCTTATGTCGTCAATGTGCCACCAACCTTGGGAACTAAAATGTTATGTCCCTTGTGCCTGTAGTTAAACTGGCTCACTCGCCCTTCAAACCGGAACAGAACAATACTGAGTACTGTTATTTGGCGGTAGAATAACTGATGAGTGGGTGGTACCTAACCAGACGGGCTTGCACAAAGGCCTATCACCAAGTAAACCTTTTAAATTACATAGATTTGTTTTTTTGATGAATTGGAGCAATAGGAAAACGTATAGTAAATAACAATAGGAATCAATGATACTTTCATACATAAATTTGTTATTATTTTTACCTAAAATTTGTGCAATTGACTCAACAATTCCTCCATATCCGTAGCATCCTATCTTCTTCTTAGCCACAACTATCGAGGATACTACCACGTCATCCTGTTTTAAGAACTTATCGAGAGCTTGCAGGCAGGAGGAAATGCTCTGTTGGAAAGTTCCACAGAATTCCAATTGGATCTCTTCTCCATCTTGCATGTCTGCTACCAGACCTACCTATAAGATATACAAACAACTCTCAAAATACTTTCTAAATGTCATGAGGTTTGTTCAAAAGAAAAGGTGAATTTTGAAATTTTGCGGGTTGTACATTTAATCATCGATTTTTTCTTTTTGTTATGTCGGTACATATATGTTTGACAAATTATGACAAATTATTTTGGATTAGTAGTTTGTTTTTAACAATTGAAAAAGCTAAGGCATTCTTGTGTGTTCTTCGACTTTTTATTTTTGAAAATGATGGATCAAAAAATCTCTATTAAATTTCGCGTTAAAAATGGAAAAAAGTGTTCCAATGCACTTAAAATGTTAACTGTGGCATACGGCGAGTCTACTTTGCTTTATAAAAGTGTTTAGAAGTGGTTAAACGCTTTACAAACGGCAGAGAAGACTAAAAATAAGAAAAACAAAATTTACCTTTCCTTACGAACAAACCTCGTATATTTTAGCACAGGTCTATCAAACTACTCCCAGTTTTCAATAACTAAGTAATGGAAGTTAAGCATTGTAATAAGTCATCACACAGCAACAGCTTTGGTGACATTTTTTCTCATTATCATCATCACATAGCACTCAACCACACTCCGCAAATATTGACACTCACATCTCCGATGGTACCCCACTGCACGGCGAGTGCGGGGAGGCCAATCTTCTTTCTTGACTCGCAGAGTCTCTCCATCACAGAGTTAGAGAAACCGTAGTTGGTCTGACCGATGTTGCCACGACCACAGGATACAGATGAGAATATCACGAAGTTCCTGGTGAGCACCAGGAATTAAGTTTTGGTAATTAAAAAAGTATCGGACAACATCACATACATTATTCTGATCCCAATGTAAGTAGCTAAAGCACTTGTGTTATGGAAAAGCAGAAGTAACGACGGCACCACAAACACTCATAACCAAGACAACATAGAAAACTAATGCATTTTCTACATCGACTCGGCCAGGAATCGAACCCGGGACCTCGAAGTGGCGTACCCATGAAAACCGGTATACACTAGTAAAAACTAAAACTAAACTACTTTAAAAGAAGCACTTCGTAATTACGAAAGTATTTTCAGCTTTCAAAAACTACGTTAGCAAGTTTAGTCTAGAATACTTTTTAAATTTATTCTGAAATATTCAACAAGCATCCTGTGTAAACAGGTAATACTAAAGTATAACAAATAGTTTTATAATTTATTTTTGTCATTAAATAAAGATTACGGTACAAAAACTCACTTCAATTTAGGGCATAATTTTTTTGACAACTTATCCAAATAAATCGTCGCCAGTGCTTTGGGAGCGAACGATGCTTTAAAAGATTCAGGCGTCTGATTTTCGAAGAGGGAATTTTTCAATATCACAGCCAAGTTGAATATCGCCTCGACTGTTCCCATAGAATTCGCAATCTTCAACATTTGTTCACATCCTTCCTCAGTTGTGACATCATGCATTGAAATTTGTACATCAGCTCCATAGCCCGCCCACGCTCTGTTGAAAGATTATAATACCAATTATAATTCAATTAAGGTTTGTATAAATAATATGTACAGCAGAGATGGCCCAGTGGTTCAAACGCTCGCATCTTAACCGATGATTGCTGGTTCAAACCCAGGCAACCGCCACTAAATGTTTATGTACTTAATTTGTGTTTATAATTCATCTCGTGCTCAGCGAAGGAAAACATCGTAAGGAAATCTGCATGTGTCTAATTTCATAGAAATTCTGCCACATGTGTTTTCCATCAACCCGCATTGGAAAAGTGTGGTGGAATATGTTCCAAACCTTATTCTCAAAGCCAGAGGAGGTGTTAGCCCAGCAGTGGGAAATTTACAGGCTTTTGTTGTTTGTAAGTATAAAACAAAGTCACTTTATTTCTCTTTATATCTACAAACGCCTACTGAACCACTCAACGGATTTGGGACAATTCTCAATATCTTTATTTAGAATATGCACCCGGGAAAGCCGTTTCACACAAACGAAAAAAAGCGGAAGGTAACAAACGAAAAAAGAGCAACAATCTTTTTTTAATTTAACACCTCGTTCCATTGACTATACCGGTCAAAGGATTATTCTTACTAGCACTTTATGCAGTCATGATTTATTCAGAAGCTAAGTTTTTTTTTTTGTAAATATTTTGTAGTATAAGGATGTTAGGCTACCTAAGGATAATTTTAATTTTGCCGTTTCACAAATTCAAATCATTTATAAAAAAATACATTGTTAAAGTTAATAAAATACTAATACTCGTTGATTTCCGGGCTGGGTGTCTAAAAAGACATAAAATTGTATTTATCTTAAGTGACTTTGCATTTTTAAATTTTGAAAAAGAGTAACTAACGATTTTCATTATGGTTCTTCTCGTTAGAATCTGCATTGCGAACCGGTAGCTTTACTGAATATTGTTATTTAAATGACGATTCAGAAGTGCTTATAAAAATTTTTGATTTTGGTGTTGATAAAATAATTTCAATAAAACGATGAAATTAATCAAATAAATCGCCCAATATACGAAAGCTCTTTTGCAATAAGCACAGGAAAGCAGACAAGTAAATACGCATCTGGTCATCATTTTGTCAAAGTAGGAAAGCTGGCGATTTTATATGTTGGGCAAAAAATCTAAGCATCTTTTCCAGCTAACCCTCTAAATAAAATCACTTACCTCATTCGCGATGCCTGGTAACCATCACTGATTCCTCTCCTGGATGTGAGCAGGACTTTCCTGGCTCCTCTCACTATGAGCCAGTCTGCAAGCTCCAGACCGAAACCTCCGAGACCTCCCACCAGAATGTATACTAAATCTTCATGACACATATACCTAGAGACGTAATCAACTTCAGTCAACATTTTACGGAAAATTTAGGTCGAATTTTGGTTAATAATAATAACTATAATGGGCTTTAATACAACCCTAGTCTCAGAATCAGGATTCGCATTAACTCAAGTCAGAATAAGCCTTCTTCACATAAATCCACATTCATGGCACGATGGTTTTCCTTGATATATGGATAAGTATATTAAATTGGGCGTGATTAATTAAAATAAAATAGTTCGAATGTTCCAAAGAGATATAATAATAACATTAATTTATCATCAAAAGTATAACCTCTAACCTCGCCTCCACTGGCGGCAGGAGGGCTGGTCAGTTTTTGCCCAGAGGATCGGAATTGCGATGCAACGGGAAAATGCTGCTAGCATTCTTGCCACCATTCCACGTGGTCAAGATTTATACAGTAACTAGGTTTTGTTCATGTTTAAGCATTTAATGTTATTAATTCTTTTGTTGATAAATTTTACAAATATTTATGTATACATCAAAAAAATTATATCATGTATGTAATAATCATAATAATAATCTTTAGTTTCGTACCTAGGAACAGCTTCAATAGATATGTTTTGTGGTTTTGTAACACGATTGCTTCGTTCCTCGTCACGAATTTTAATGATCACCTAAAACATATTAACTATATAAGTACTTCCCCACGTTTTCTTGTTAGTAGACTTTATTAAACGTAAATTAGATATATGTGGTTCCTTGTTAATTATGGTCAATAGTCGATGTAATTAAAGCGTTTGCAGGATACGCAACACCAATGCGTTCTAGAAAGTGATTCTTCTCGGAATTACTACGTAGGATTATATTCCTGAGTGGAATGGTGATTTCTGCGGGAAAAAAATCGTTCCCGAATCGTAGTAAGTGCTACTTTAAAGAACGCTTGCTCACCTTTCCAATATGTTTTCCAGCAGCCATGTACCTGAATGCTGCCTCGATTTGATGCTTCTCGAAGGTGCAGTGCGTGAGCGGTCGGACAACGCCATTTTGGATACCAGATAGAAGCAAATCTCGAAGATTCTGATCGAAATGTTACGTGTCATTTTTCATATGAGGATACCTTGGTATATTCCGAAAGTTTAAAAACAACAGCAATAACTACAATAAACAATTCAGATAACGAAAACAATCATATGAAAGGTAAATATAATAGGAAGTATAAGTCACCCATATTGATAAATTAAGAAGCAAATATTGAGCTGATGGCTAAATTTTGTGAAGTTTAAAATTGGACGCATCTTTAATATGATGAATGTTGGAGTAAATTATTGTAAACAAACTATTTGCAATTAACTTTTCTATTTCGGTAATAGTTAACAACAGTAGTTAATAACAATAGTTCACAGCGAACGAAGCAATTATGTTAGATATATGTACATGATGCTTTGTGGTAATAAAATATACACACAGACGAGAAATCGCAAAAGGATTGGTCTGCGATTTAGCTAAAGCTTGTGATTCTTAGTTCTTTATAAAACAAATCCATCCATCCAAATAAATGTTTCAGCTAAATCTGATTAAAATTTGGGTGCCTCGCATATAATTAAATAGTCATCGCTCGCTTCTTCGCTTGCATTTTAGGGGTTGTCATGTGTTAGGCATAAGATGTAGCCTATATCCTTTCTTGGAGTCCAAGTTTGGTTCACACCAAATTTCATCAAATTCGTGAAATAAAATTCATGAATTGGTCGTGAAAGAGGGACAGATAGACAGATAGAGTGACACAGAGTCACTTTCACATCTATAATATTAGTATGGATTGAAGAAAAAATATTAAAATTACAATAAAATATAACCTTTCTAAATTCGTAGCCTTGGTTGAGGACGTAGTCCAACATTATTCCGTGGAAGGAGATCTCGTTGTGGAAGTTGTGTACGCCGATAGGCTCGTTGTTATTGATATCGAATTTTCCAATTTCAAGGAAGCGACCGCGATAGCCAAGACAACGCATTGAGGCCTAAAGCATGAATAAAGATTACTAGCCAGATATACAGTCGCAGATCTTGAGAACCTGGATAAAAACCCAAGTCGAACCTGAAAAATGTTAGCTTCTTCCCAGTCTGTAAGTTGTTAACAGTTTTCCGTGCCTTAGAAAATACGTACAGCCTGGTCCTGATTTATGTCTCCATTCGTTTAAGATTGCCATCACCCTTTATGAGATTAGGGAACTTTTCCTACATGTCTTTGGCAACAAAAAAAAAATAATACTATATCTCTTAAATATAAATCAACTGAAGCAGTTTAAGTCTTCAAATGGCTCTGAATCTACTATGAATAAATATTATCTAAAATAATACGTTCATATCTTACGAAAAAGTAAAGTACTGCCTGAAGTAAGTAAGCCTGTACATTTCCCACTGCTGAGATAAGGCCTCCTCTTCCATTAAGGAGAGGGTTTGGAACATATTCCACCACGCTGTTCCAATTTGGGTTGGTGGAATGCACATGTGGGAGAATTTCGATGAAATCAGACACATCCAGTTTTCCTCCCGATCATTTTCTTCACCGCCGAGCACGATATGAATTATGAACACAAATTAAACATGTATATATAGTGGTGCTTGCCTGGGTTTGAACCCGCAATCATCGGTTAAGATGCTCGCGTTCTAACCACTGGATATATCTGTGCTATAAATAATATTTTTGGCCTTATTATACCAATAATGGGATGGTCCGAATAGTTGGATGTAGGATAAACCTATCTTATAAATAATAAGTAAACGTTTCAAAATACCTGTAATCTCTCGTCTGAAAGAGAATTAAGAACCAAATCCACTCCCCGCCCATTCGTTTCTTTTCTTATCATGTCTTCAAATGATGTGTCGCGAGAATTCCCAATATGGCTGTCTGTGAAGCAAAAGTTGTTTAGTTAAACAAGGTCTTTAAAAAAAGTACCATTAAATTATTTTCATAGCGAGTTATATGCCTTTTCAATTTTGCTGCAGAACGATTCTGTGAGAATTCACTTCGCATTTCACTCATAAGGCTATGATTGTTGATATGCTATTTTGATACGTTTATCTAATTTTTTTTATGGAACAGGTTGGCTGACGAGCATATGGGCCACCTGATATTAAGTGGTCACAATCACCCATAGACAATGACGCTGTAAGAAATATTAACTATTCCTTACACCGTCAATGCGCTACCAACTCTGGGAACTAAGATGCTATGTCCCTTGCGCCTGTGGTTACACTGGCTCACTCACCCTTCACGGTTCCCGGAACACAACAATACTGCGTACTGTTGTTTAGCGGCAGAATATCTAATGAGTGGGTGGTACCCAGGTGGGCTTGCACAAAGCCCTACCACCAAGTTATAAATTTTTTAATTATTATCCTTAACACCTCATATCACATTTGAATATTTCACGTTTGCGGTATACGGTGAAATTCGAGTTACAGAATACCACTCGATATAATCACGCGAGACGTGTGACTTTTCGTGGCAAATTAATTATTGTCTTAATAAGAATGAAAATAGTAGACTGTCAGAATTTACAAATGGAATTTTATACAACCTTTAAGCTGTGGGTAAAGTTTCTTGATGAAGAGTCGTTTCTCCTCAGTTCCGACGGTGGTGAACACTTCGCAACCGAAGGAAAGAGCGACGTTGATGGCGGCTTGACCAACGCCACCAGAACCGGCGTGGATTAAAATCGATTCTCCTCTTTGAATCTTACCTACCATCACCTGGTTACAAAACAATTTATAAAAAAATTAAACGGACTTCAAAATTAGAAACAGCTTGTGAACTAAATATAAAAAAATATATATGTATGAAACTACTCGACTGTAGAGTCGAGATGGCCCCGTGGTTAGTATACGTGCATCTTAACCGATGATTGCGGGTTTAAACCCGAGCACCGCTGAATTGTCATGTGCTTAATTTGTGTTTATAATTAATCTCGTGCTCGGAGGTGAAGGAAAACATCGTGAGGAAACCTGCATGTCTAATTTCATAGAAGTTCTGCCACATGTGAATATGTTCCAAACCTTCTACTCAAAGAGAGAGGAGGCTTTAGCCCAGCAGTGGGTAATGACAGGCCGTTGTTGTTTTTTTTTGTACTCGAGTGATTTTAATGAAACTTACATTGTTCCCGAAGTTGAAGTGCACCTAACGCAATCTCAATACGCTTATTAGATTCCAAAAAATTCAAGGACAAATTTACATACAAATATACATATACAAAATTTAAATGTCTAATTCCGTTTTCCGATTCCGTTAAAGATCTTGGAGTGACTTTGGATAAACACTTAAGCTGGTCTGACCAGGTGGGGGAGGTGTCGCGAAAGTTTTACTGTACAATGCATAATATGATGCGCTTAAAACATATGTTACCAACTAAAACGAAAATACAACTTGTCAATACACTGTTACTACCAATAATTGACTATGGTGACATATGTTATCTGGATGCAAATGAAGATTTAGTAAATAAACTCGAGCGACTCCTTAACACTGCCATTCGATTTATATTTAATTTGCGGAAGTATGATCACGTTTCTTCCTACCGCTCGCAATTAAAATGGCTCTCGATACGTGATCGTAGGTCATGCAGAATTCTTTGCACGCTATACTCAATTCTGAATGACCCAAATTATCCCCAGTATTTGGTATCCAAATTCGTGCTAAGGGCTGACGCACATGACAGATCGCTTCGCTCCACGGAAAACCTGTTGTTGTCATTTCCACCGCACCATTCAGGCTTTATGTCGAAGTCGTTTACTGTGACTGCTATTCGTTTATGGAACAGCTTACCAGAAAAAATAAGGAAATCTCCTTCGCGAAACACTTTTAAAATTGCTCTGAAAAAATACTACATAAATCAAAGCAATAATGGTTGATTTTTGGAATCTTCATTATATGTATGTACTCATACTATATTATATTGTATTATATTATATCATATCATATCATATCATATCATATCATATAATATAATATAATATAATATAATATAATATAATATAATATCATATCATATCATATTATATCATATCATATCATATCATATCATATCATATCATATCATATCATATCATATCATATCATATATTATATTATATTATATTATATTATATTATATTATATTATATTATATTATATTATATTATATTATATTATATTATATTATATTATATTATATTATATTATATTATATTATATTATATTATCGTTTAATTTTTTAAGACTATCTTATGTTTTTTGTACACCTACATCATTCTTTCTTGTACATCCTAAGGTTGGCTGGTAGAGAATGCAGTAGCATTAAGCCCGCCTTTTGTTAATACTTTTGTATTGTACAATAAAGCATTAAAAAAAAAAAAAAAAAAAAAATAATTTAGCACATGGGCTTGAAAGCCTAAATGGATAATCATGCTCAAATATAATTCAATCCTAACAATGTTACATACATACATGTCGAACTGATAACCTCTTTTTTCAGATGTCGCTTAAAATCATCTATATATATTATTACTTGGTGAGAAGGGGCTTTATAAAAACATTAATTGGGTACCACTGACTGATCAGTCATTCTACCGCGACTTACTTCCTTACGTCCTAAATTTATCATTTAAATGGTAAATAAAACTTATAACGCCAAGTTTCGCAAAGTTAGTATCCTTCTTGCAGCATATTCTTTGTAATAAAAATAATTTACATAATCTTAACTATTCCTAAATTTACAACGACATTCTATCATTAATTTAATTTTATTTTATTTTATTTTATTAAGGACCATCAGCAGTCACAACACTTACACATGTAATCATAAAAACACATTGAAACTTATATAAAATGTGCGACTCTTTAAGACGGCCACAACATGCATTCTTAGGTACAATATATTTTTTTGTTTTACTTAAGACAGATTACAACATAAGCAATATTTTTTATAATACTGAATACTAACAATTGCTAACCACATTTGTATATAAAATTAAAGATTTAAAAATAAATTAATTTAAATTATTAATAATAATTAATAACATTGAAAATAAAGCTAAAAAAATATTATAAATTAGTACACTCAAATCATTTATCACATTAATAACATATGAAAAAATAATTTAAATAAGAAAACAATAAATAGTAATTAATTAAAAAAAAAAAAAAAATTTTTTAATTTTTTTTCGAAATTTAAGTATAAAAAAAAATTAATAATAACATTGAATACATTTTTCATTAATTTCTTAAATTTACATGCTTACAACATATGTTTTATTTTATAGTTACGATTCTAATAATAACTCCAGAATATATTTTTTGTATTTATTAATGGAGTCTTCAAATATGTCAAGTGACATTGAGTATTTATTATATGTTTTACCTAATCTTACAAGAGGTGCATTTTGTCCTAGTTTAGTTTTAGATGGTCTAATGTAAAATACACTTATTGGATAACGTGGACATACTTTTCTAGGCACATTGAAATTTATTCCCCTGAGAATTTGAGGGCAGTCGATTTTATTTCTGACTATTTTGTACAAGAACAAAAGATCCAAGAGAATTCTACGACTTGAAAGGCTGTACATGTTGTAAAATGATAATTGATCTTTGTAATTATAATTTTGTTTTGAACCTTCACTTGAAAAAGTTAAATGACGCAAAAATCTTTTTTGTACTCTCTCAATTTTAAGTTGATTCACGTTATAATGTGGCGACCATACTGTACTACAATACTCTAGGATGCTGCGCACATATACATTGTATAACATTATTTTTGTTGCCGCATTTTTAAATGTTTTGGCATTTCTAATTAAAAAACCCAAATTTCTTGATGCTTTTGCCGTGATGTTAAATGTATGTCTAAATGCGGCAAAAAAGTCAGCTTTGAATCTAAAATGATGCCCAGGTCCCGAATTTGTGTAACTTCTTTCAAAATGCATCACTGAATGTAATAATCTGATGGAAGGTTTTTTTTATTGCGGGTGAACTTTATATGAAAACATTTTTCGGGATTCATTATCATTTTGTTCATTTCACACCACTTATGTAAAGCGTTTAAATCTTCTTGAATATAAATATTGGTGTACAGAGTCTAAATTACTTTTAATTGCTTTAATAAGTTTCAAATCATCTGCAAAAAGGAAGACTTCACTATGCTTGATTGTGTTGGATACATCCCTTATGAAAACATTGAAAAGCCATGGACCTAGATGTGACCCTTGGGGAACCCCAGAACTGACTCTATAAGAGACAGATCGAAAACCACTTACGACAACGTATTGTGTACGATCGTTTAAATACGATTTAAGCCAATCGAGTAAAGAACCAACTATTCCAAAACTGTATAGTTTTTTTAATAGTGTATCATGACATACTCTGTCGAAGGCTTTCGAAAAATCTGTGTAGATAGCATCGACTTGTATTTGATCGTCCATTAACATCATAATACGGTCTACACATGCCACCAGATTAGTGCTTGTCGATCTGCCTTTTACAAAACCATGTTGATTATTATTTTGGTGTTGCTTAAAATAAAAAGTAAGGTGCGGAAGAACCATGGCTTCGAAAGTTTTGGCAATTACTGGTAAAATAGATATTGGCCTATAATTTTCAATTTTATCTACATCACCTGATTTGTAGAATGGGACAACCTTCGCAACTTTCCATTTCAAGGGAAATGTTCCTGTTTGCAGACTTTTGTTAAATATTAAGGATAACGGACCACTTAATTGATTAGCACATCTTTTCAGGAATATAGGTGGGATGTCATCTGAGCGTGTGCTTTTGTTTATTTTAAGACTATTTAAATAAAGCTTTATTGATTTTCTTTCAATATGCAAATGGTTCAGAAGAGATGTGCCCATCAAGTCAGTCCCCCGCTCTTCGATGGTGGTTTGTGAAGGTGGTGTGTGATAGTTATACACTGCTGAAAAATGCGACACAAACGCGTTACAGATTTTGATTTCTCCCTCTACATTTTTACCCTGCATGTACATATTATTAGGATAGCTATTATATTTTTTATTTTTTTAAAAAAATCCAAAAGTATTTTGGATTCCTGCCTATACAATCTTCAATATTTTTAATGTAATTATTATAGCATTCCTTTGATTGCACCCTACAACGTTTATTTAATATTTGCAATGATATTTCATCTAATGGATTCCTGTATAATCTGAATTTTTTTAGTAGCTTATGTTTTTCTCCTATCATTTTGATAAGGCATCTTGTAAACCACGGTGGGCGCTTGTTGCCCTTGGATTTACATTTAGGTACATATTTATTTATTATTTCGTGTAGTCTCCGGTAAAAGATATCGACCATTTCGTTAACTGTACTGCAATTTTTGAATTCATGCAGCCAGTCAATTTCATCCAGTGCACTGTTTATTTTATCATAATCTCCCTTGAAAAAATTCATTCTTATTTTCTCTGTGTTATTATAAATTCCTTTGGATGACGTGTTATTATGAATAAATATCTCTAGCGGTGGATGAAATTGATCGGCTGGTACCAGAGGTATGAAATTCTGCGACACTTTAATGTTATTGTTTTCGCTCAAAACTAAATCTAGTATTCTATCATTGCAGTTGCTAACATTGTTGTGTTGAGTAAAATTATTAAGACATACATAATTTACAAATTCCTTTGCTACATTTGTGTTGTTTTTATTAATGTAGGTGACGTCCGTTTCGTTTGGAGACCATTTTATGCAGCTTAGATTAAAATCACCGACGACAACAACATTTTTAATGATTTCGGAGATCCTGTTGTAATTTTCTATGAAATGAGTAAGAACCTCATTTTTTACAGGAGGAGGAAGGTAAATCGCACATATGTTAATTCCATAGCAGCTACTATTCGCTGTTTGAACTCTTACCCATAATTCCTCACAATTACTTTCATATGTTTTTAGTCTGTACGATTTAAATTTTTTCAAAACTGCCACTAATACACCACCTCCTTCTTTATTTTTATGAAAGATTGAATTTTCTCTATCTTTTCTGTAGACAACATACCGGTTATCAAACAATTCGGAGTCGTTGATTTGGTTGTTTAGCCAAGTCTCTGTGAGTATTACAATATCATGGTTACAGCTCAGAAGGGTGCATAGAAACTCATGTGTTTTTGTACGAATCCCTCGAACGTTTTGGTAATATTTTATGAGTTTTCTCTTGCCAATCATACATTGAACATTTCCTGTCTTATTCTAACTTGTCTAAAGTTCATTGGTTTTTTATCCATATGCATTCCCTCGTTTCCGATTTCCGCACGAATATTTTTCCTTGCCTAACCCAAACAAAACGGTAGCGTTTTTCCTTAGTTTTTAACCTGGTCGCCGCATGTAATGCTTTATTTGCAGGTGACAGGTGTTCCATAATGTAAATAGGTTTCTTGTCTCCTGCCAGCCCGATGTGACTAGTGTTGATTTTATCTTGCTGGTTTATTTTGTTGAACTTAATTACGTGAGCTAACATAGTGTCTCTCAGCCTTGGTGTTGCGAATTTTATTATTATAGAACGCGGTATTTTGTTGTTGTTATTAATTTTTGCAACTCTAGTGCATTGAACTATGTCGTCTTCCATGATGTTACACGACACTGTTTTGGCTATTTGCATTATAGTTGTTATCAAATTTTCATTCCTGTGTTCTGTTAAGTTTTGAATTTCTATATTATTACATCTGTTTTGCTGGTCCATGTTCTCTAGTCTATTTTGTAAGTTTTGTATAACTGATTGTTAATTTTTGGTTTCTTTTTCAAGGTTATCTAACTTGGTTTGGTATTTTGCTATATTATTTTTTGCAGATTCATAGCTTTCATTCAAAAAAGTCATCGATTGTTCTATATTGTTTATTTCTTCTCTAACTGACTTTAATTCTTCCTGTATCAAATCTGTTAGCATACTTCTAATATCTACTAATAAACCAGTCCTCATGCTCTGTATTTCATTTTTAATTATATCTCTAATGTCTTGTTTTGTTATTTGTATATCTTTAGGCGAAGAAGAATTAGATTTGCAATCAGTAGTTTTGACTTTATTGTTTTCAAAAATCTTAGTTACATTCTTAACCGTTGGTGTAATTGTATTATTTACTCGGCGTCGGCTATTAGCTTTACACTCATGGCAAACCCAGGTCTCATTACTATCAATATCATCGATACTGTTGATGCATACTTTGTGGTAGATTTTTGTACACAGGGCACAATTAAGATAGTCTTCCTCTTTTATTAATACTTTGCACTTAGTGCATACTGATTCTGTTCTTTTATTAACATTATTTTTTTTTGGTGGCATAGTTATTGAAATAATGCTTCAATTAATAATTTTTCCTAATTTTCTTTACTGACATATATTTCAAGAAAAAATATATATATAAAAAAAATATAAATATACAAGTACGAATAAGTGGCCCTAGCTGAGAATCGATCCCGAATACGACGAGTGACACCTTAGGGCCTTTGCCGCTACACCAATCACGTACTCGTCAGTGAGTTAAAAATGTTATTCCTTATGTATCATTGTTATGACGTATAAAATTAACTGAAGGTAGGTTAATACTTCTCAAACTCAGTCACTTTTTTAGCTGTTACCGACACAAAAAGTTATTGTTTCCGATTTGTTCATCATTTCTTTGTGCATAAGATATACTTTATGTAATTCTTTACTGCTTATTAATACTCTTGCACTCACTTTACAATCACAATTGATCGCCACTCACTATTCCTGTTAAGGTTTCTCTTCTTCTTCTTTTTAGGTGCACTTTTATGTACTAGAATTATTAGTTGTTATATATTATTAGGGTTATTATATATATCTTTTTATTTAACAATACAATAACACTTAAGCATCAGTCAATTATAAGCACACAAACACACACGTTTATTGACTTTATGTATTTTTACTGTGAGAATATTACGGAGCTTTTTATTTCGTGTCGCACCGTACCGTACCGTTTTTGAAAAGCTCAAAAAGCTCTTTAATGATGACCTCTGTGGCCGAGTAATGTGTAAACCGATTTTCATGGGTACGTTACTCCGAGGTCCTGGGTTCGATTCCCGGCCGAGTCGATGTATAAAATTTCTTTAGCTTACTATGTTGTCTTGATTCTGGGGTTTGTGGCACCGTCGTTACTTCTGATTTTCCATAACACAAGTGCTTAAGCTACTCACATTGAGATCAGAGTAATGTATGTGATGTTGTCCAATATTGGTTCATAATAAAGGAAATATTTGTGCAATTATGGTAACACAAATAAAATGCAATTCGATGGTGACCTATACAAATTTTAAGAATTAATAACGTAATATATACAAACGCTCAAATGTACTTAATGGTGAACATACTCGTTCACAATTATTGACCTATTCATTCAAGAAAAAGCGCCTCTCCAAGTTAAAAACTTAAAACAATCGTAATATATTCTAATTTGTATGTTATTGCTGATTTTACTCTTATATTAATCATCTCTCGTACCCTAACTCGTATTGTATCCGCAGACATTTTGTTTGTTTGTTTCGTAAATTCAAATGATTTGTAAAAAATATGATGATCAAAAAGCGTTATAATACCTATTGACTTCCAAGCAGGATATATTAATTTAAATAATTGTATTTAACTAAAATGACTTTGTATTTTTTAAATGTTAAAAAAGAGTAACTACTGAGTTTGATTTGATTTGTAATACTGATGAATACAAATAATTTTTTAATGAGGAATAAATTACTTACCCCTTTCACGCCCATTCAGGAGTGAAAGGATCCATAAGTAACAATCTAGGTAAAGACTTACATACCAAGGCATAGTATACAGTTGTGTAAGCCACTGGTACAGTGGCAGCTTCCTCGAAAGTCCACTCGTCAGGAATGCCCCATGAAAGCGTTCTATCTCCAACCACTATGTTCGCCAAACCGCTGTTCTTCACAAGGCTCATAACACGTGTACCACTAAATAAGGATACTTTCTTGTTAACGATTATTATTAGAAAGTAAAAATATATTTGCCCAAATGGTTCCGTACAAGGGCAAAGAATTTAAGCCGAGGATTTCGGTTATAAGCGGGGAAAAGGACCACTTTCATAATTTTTTCAATCAAATAACTTTTTAGTAAAAAACATTTATATGTAAAAAAATCCTTTCTGTTATGTTGATTGTTGAAGTGTTCCTCTCGAGTCTATTTTGAGCGTCATCATCATAATCAAAGTCATGCTAACCAAAAAATTGCAATAGGGTTGGTGGGCATTATCACTAAGGTTTTGAAAATCGTGAAAAATTAAGGACTTACTTGCATGTTTTGCCGACGATCTCAAACCCTTGTACGCACTCTTGTTCAAGTCTGCCTCTTGCAACGGCGTCCACTGTCACGCGTCCCATAGCCATAATCACGTCACGGAAATTTAGTGCAGCGCAATATATCTGCATTAGATGAATGCATTCAAATTAAAAGGTTACAAGTAGCCCGCAGTCTACTATTTTAGATCTTGTAATTAGTACAGTCATTAAAGACATAAAAGGTCTTTCACTAAGAAAGGTCAAGGAGAGTTCTAATTAAAGTACAGTTTTTCCTAGACGGCGACGTTAGCGGCAATTGCTCAAGATTGCAAACTCAGAATAATCGGAAGCAGGTCACAAAATGTACTAATCTGCCTAATTAGAATTCTCTTTGACCTTATGTAAGTTTATCAACTTTAGTCTAAATGATTGGACTATAATTGAAATATTTAATAGACCGCTTGTATTTTATCTTTATATTTTACTATCTGCTCGGTACGATTTTGTACGGATAAAATAAACATTAAAATTGTTTCATACAAAGCTCCCGTGTAACTCTTTCTTAGAATTCAACCATCAGGCTTGTGGCTATTGATCTAGGCACTGATCCGATTTTTCCATTTATAAGAATTGAAGCTTGCAGCCACGATAAATAGTGGGCAGCGTGAAATCAAAAGTATTTGATAAACGCTTAAGACCTGACAAAATTTTTAAGCCTGACAGGACTGAGTGTCAAGCGGATGAACCCAGTGTCAATATCTCATGTGGTTGGTTATAATGACTAGTTTTTAAACTATGGGATTTTAGACGAACCCTGAAAGGCGTATGTATTAGCTGAAACTGTGGTATCACTTACATGCATGAGATAGTTTTCTGGGTCCTTGAAAACAGAATTCTCTCTGATTGGTCCCTCCAGCCAGCTGACTGAGGACAGGTCTCCAATATTAACAGTGTTCACTAAAGCGTGGTGGGCCTTCACTGCATTCACGTTATCCAGAAGCATGTGACGATATGTACCCCATTGACTCTAAGTACAAAAACGTTTGTTTACTTAAATTTTCTGCAACTTCTTAAATTTACAACATAGCATTGAATTTAGATCCTCCTCTGGTTTAAACCTCAAATGTTTTGTTAAAGTTATCATGTTCTAATCAAACCACTGGGTCATAACAGCTCGATATTAATTAATTTACTAATAATAGTATTATAAAAGCAAAACTAAGCGAAATGAAGCCACCGTTAATGTGAGCTATTACTTTAATATATTGCTTTGAAAAGTTGGATATCAATTTGAAAATAGTAATTTTTACGTTCCATTACTTTGTTTCCAATATTATCTTTTCTAGAAGATTTTTATTACATTTTATATCACATGCACTTACTTTCTGATAAACATTTACTGCTAAATCCATTTCCAGCTGTTTTTTATACAATGCTAATTCTGGGTCAAATGGAGGTGCTGATGAATCGGCGATCAGTAGACCATGAAATATTCCACCACCAGGCTCCTTTCTCAGACAGTTGATCAAGCCCAAAAGTCCATTTGTTTCCTCGTCTTGACTGTACAAAACAACTTTTTCTCCATTTTTGAGTTCTTCTTTAACTTTATCTATCCAAGCGAACGTTTGATCAGATGAAATAACTTTATTGAATTTTGTTGCTTTTGTACCAACTCGTTTTCGAAAGAGCACTATCCACTCCAAGCCAGTATTTTGCATTGTAATTATATCGTATATATCTGAGAATTCTTTTGGATCTATTGGTTTTTTTTCTCGGCTTATGATAAACCCTTTGTCGTTGACTGCTTTTGAAGCATTTTTAATAACCTGTAGATGAAAGTTTAGCGTTTTATTCTATTCTTAACAAGCGACAGATCCCGACTACGCACGGATACAATAATGATAAACATACAATAGAATTTGTTTATTTACGACATCACATTAGAAACTTCTAAAGTAACCAAAAAATTTACTATATTGTTCATGTATTATATACAAAAACCATCCTCTCGAATCATTCTATCATTGAAAAAAAACGGATCAAAATCTGTTATTTAATTTAAAAGATCTAAGCATACATAGGGAAAAACAGAACTTACTAATATTACACAACAAGCTTTACATAGAACGAAAACGAAATTGCTTCCACATTTGATAACTTCGTTTATATGGTTTTTTTATGGTTATTAGACGGTAATACATCGTCTACACTCAAAAAATGCGTATTATGTAGAGTTTTTATGTTGAATATAGCTTAAACTCAGATAGGAGCTCATATTTATACTGTAATTCTTAAGTCAATATTACTTACATGTGGTCTCTGAAGAATATTAATACCAATGAGTATTAGATTATCGTTTCCTCGAACTACCTTTAATTTTTTCTCAGATATAACAGAGATGTCTGCTTGAACCAAAGGCAGGTAGCACACGATATCTGCTATTTTGTTCCGAATAGGTTCAAAACCACTATTATTGTATTCATCGTCAACAATTTCACTAATTTTAACTTTGTATGTATGCATGTTTTCAATAATTAGCTGAATGTTGCTCCTAAGAACTTCTTCTATCTGTAAATATATTTAAATATGTTATAAGTACTGGGTGGGTACCATGCACTCATCAGATATTCTATCGCCAAACAACAGTACTCAGTATTGTTGTGGTCCGGTTTGAAAGGTGAGTATGCCTGTGCAACTAAAGGCACAAGGGATTAAATCTTAGTTCCCGAGGTTGATGGCAACTGGTAAGAATGATTAATATTTCTTACAACGCTATTGCCTATGGGCAGTGGTGATCACTTACCACGCTGGACCGTAAACTATACTATACTTTGCTAAAGATTTTGCTGATCTTTATCTCCTTATACATCTATTATAATTTACTTATTAGCTTTAAAATACAAGAGCAACATTGAAAGAATTCACTTCGTATCTCACTAAGATAATACGTTATTTTGATAAGCATCTAATCATTATAATCATTATATTCAACAGCGCATATGATAGTTATGTCTCATTTTTCATATTTCACGATCGGATTCTAAAATACGTGGCGACTTTGTTCCTACAGAGTAGACATACATTGTAAAACCATTTCATGAAATCGGCCTATGCTAGAGCCAAGATGGCCCAGTGAAATGCATCGAAATTCTGCCACATGTGTATTCCACCAACCTGCATTGGAACAACGTGTTGGAATATGTTCCAAACCTTCTCCTCAAAGGGAGAGGAGGCCTTAGTTCAACAGTGGGAAATTTACAGGCTGTTGTTGTTGTTTGTTAGACCTATTAATTGGTTGGAAGTATGTAGTAAGATATTATTATTTTATTAATAGTTTCACCTTCATCGTAGACCTTCCCATGTTGGGGATGAATACATTTCTTTCTAAAACTGGTGCACCAATAGGGATTCTTCTTGAAATGGGTGTTGCATGAAAGCCTCGAATTTCAACTCCACCAGATCTAGCAAAAAGTAAGTTAATGAAGAATCGTTCACAATGAGACTAACGTTTGCTTTCTACAATATGTATGTATAGAACACTAAAATCTCACTTCCTCAATCTATATTAATATTATAAACGGAAAATAACTCCGCCTATCTGTCTGTCGAACCGAATTTGATGAAATTTGGTATAAAGCAAACTCGAAAAAAGGCGAAAATAGCCTATCTCCTTTTTTGGAGTTCTCCAAGAAAGGAAATAGGCTACTTTTTTCGCCTAACACATAACAACTAACCCCTAATCCGCGAGTGAAGCACAAGGCAACTTCTAGTTATAAATAATTCGTCACAAGTTTACCTGATAACATCAGCATTCCGATAAACACTAATCTCAAACGATGGCCTCGCAGAATCTGTGTTCATTTTGGATATAGCGTCGTAGTGCATATCGGAATCTATACAAAGTTTCTCAATTCTAGTGGGCACGTAAAGTCTTCGGGTATCTTCACCGATGATTCTCATCTGCATCATGGAATCCATGAAGGTGACCCAGTTATCAGCCCAGATCAATCGCCCACGCGTGTATTCCACGTTACATCTGATGACGCCCCGGAATAAGCCTCTGTAAAATAAAATAAAAATAAATAAAATTGTAAAAGCTAGCGTAAAATTCAACCGATTAAATATCTTCAATTTATTATCATTATTCGTTGTGTTTTTCATTGATATATCTGCTCCTAAATTAGCTGTATATTACTTGAATTAGCTCCACGGATATGCTTTACCTTTCCACTAACTCACATTGGAACAGCGTGGTGGTATATGTTCCGAACCTTCTCCTCATATGGATGGCCTTAATCCAGCATTGAGAAATTTACAGGTTGATATAATGCATTACCTTTGCCATAAATAATTATACTAATAATGTCATTAAGATACCTTTGACTAAAATATTGGATGACTTTTTTTATACGTTAAGTACAAATAGTTAAAGTTAAAGGATAAAATTTATTTAAATAAA
Source organism: Vanessa cardui (assembly GCF_905220365.1). Taxonomy (NCBI): domain Eukaryota; kingdom Metazoa; phylum Arthropoda; class Insecta; order Lepidoptera; family Nymphalidae; genus Vanessa; species Vanessa cardui. Next base: position 11,872,064 of record NC_061132.1, on the reverse strand, counting down.
AAAATAATATATGTATATATATAGTACAGTAAGGAGTTGAGATGGCCCAGTGGTTAGAACGCGTACATCTACTGTACCGTACCGAAGATTGCGAGTCCAACCGAGGCAAGCACCACTAGATAAATGTGCTTAATTTGTGTTTATAATTCATCTCGTACGCGCCATTTACGGAAAACATCGTGAGGAAACCTGCATGTGTGTAATTTCATCGAAATTCTGCCACATGTACATTCCACCAACCCGCATTGGAACAGCGTGGTGGAATATGTTCCAAACCAAATTTAATGGAAGAGGAGGCCTTATCACAGCAGTGGGAAATGTACGGGCTGTTACTTTATATAAAGTACAAAACAAACAACATTTTTGTCTGCATTGAATAAATCTATATGTATAAAAGTGAAAGACTATTCACTGATCAATCACGAAACCTCACAAACTACAATACCTATATATTTAGGTAGGTTCCTTATGGGGGGAAAACGGTGGGTTGCAAATTTGTGTTTTACATATTTCAGGATGAAGTTGCAGGTTAAGCTAGTTTTCTATAACATTCTATTAATTAATTCGGTTAGTTATGCCATAGTTCGTAATACTTGGAAATGTTTAACAAAATGTTATTTACGTAATTAGCCCAAAATATACAAAAATATATATGAATTTACCTCAAACCGTGAATAATATAATAATTACAGTTAATATAGAAAATCCAAGAGGTGATTTTCGAATCGAATTTTGAAAGGCTGATCATATTTTTCGACAATAACGATTCCAATTATTTATATACCTTAACTTTCCTTATGAATTCCTCTGTCTGTTAGTCAAAACCCCATGAAAATTCGCTCAGTAATTTTGGAGTTTATCACGAATATACAGACGCGACCAGGGGACTCTGTTTTTCAATATGTAGTGATAAACATTGTGAAATAAGGTGAGGTATACTATTGTCTAATTAGAGGTGTCTTGACTCTTAGTTAGCTTCGGGAGCCATTCTATCACGTAACCTTCACGTCAAACTTTGCGCATCATATAAAATCACTTTTGTAATGTAACAACAACAACAGCCTGTAAATTTCCCACTGCTGGGCTAAGGCCCTCCCTTTGAGGAGAAGGTTTGGAACTTATGTGGAATATGTTCCAATGCGGGTTGATGGAATTATTTCTATGAAATTAGACACATGTAGATTTCCTAACGATTTTTTCCTTCACCGCCGAGTACGAGATGAATTATAAACACAAATTAAGCACGTAAATATTCAGTAGTGGTTGCCTGGGTTTGAAACCACAATTATCGGTTAAGATGCACGCGTTCTAACCACTGGGCCATCTCTTCTCATTTCGTAATGTATTCAAACTAAAACAAATACAGCTTCAATAATAAACATCTATAATTTGATGATGCTTGCTTTAGTGAAGATCTAGATATTTTTAATGACTCTGCCATGATTTATCGTAAACGGGCGCTAGAATTGTTGAGAGATGCAAATAATAAATAATAAATAAATAAATAATGTTATCTTAATTTTATTTTGTATTAATTATTATATTTTTAGTGATTTTCGTAAACTTTGCATGAATTTAATGAATTATTTAATTTTAGTTTGTGCCTATATCAATTCAAATTATTTGTGTTTTTTTTTATTTTAATTTTATTAAGTGTTTGTTTATTTTTTATGCTCTTTAATTTTTATCAATTTTGACATTATTTTTTTCTTAATCCTTCTACTCATGTTGTTGTAATTGTGTGTTAATTTATTTTTGAAACAGATATTGTAATTGTTGTGGCTACTTTAAAAAGCTTCACATGTTGGCTGTTTTCGCATAGTTGTTTTACATTTGTCATTAAAACATGTAGAAGCTACTAGTGGTCCTTAAATAAATAAATAAATAAAAATAAAAAAATGCTTTTAATCCCCATATTACCTGTACTGATAGCCTCTCAGACGTAACTCCTTGTAGAAGTCCTTTGTGAGCAGATGCTTCACATTGGGCCCAGTGGCTTCCGGCTCAGCTGGGAGCACGCGGTAATCCTGGCCAACGTTCTTCTTTGCGTAAATACGTCCAGTCACGATGGATGCACCACTCTCCACAATCTATTAAATATTGCCCCTATTTTATTATAATTATTACATATTATTTGTACTATTTCTCTATACAATTACAAAAACAAACGTATTATCTGAATGTATCTCTTTTAGGTTGGGCTTTGGACAAGTCCGTCAGAATAGGTCCAACAATATATTCTATGCCAACCAGCGATTTTTATATTGTTTCAAATTTTAAAAAAAGAATGTGGATATTTTTCAAAATTTCTTCAAAATTAAGACCAAAATATGAATGAAGTTATAAAAACCTCAAAGTGTCCACTGCCTCTTTGAATCATCACAGTGAACTCCAAGTCTCCATTTTTGGGGATGTTGGTAGCTCTTTGGAATCGAACGTCTTCAAACACCACGGACACTTCCGTGAACAGCTGCCCCATCATCATACCCAGGGTCTCCCAGACCATCACAATGTAGCCGGTTGCAGGGTACAAGTTACGACCTACGATGGAATTTAAACAGACTGTTAATATGATTGACGGTACTTTAAAAGAAATTGGAATTCTTATGATCAAAACAATGTAGAAAAAATATATGTCAAGCAATGAAATATACTATATTTTATACTATGATGTTGTAATAGAGACATAATATATATTCTTGGTGGTAGGGCTTTGTGCAAGCCCTACCACCAAGAAGGTAAGGGTAGGTACCACCCATTCATCAGTCTTTCTTAAAGCGTTATTGTCTATGGGTGATGGTGACCACTTACCATCAGGTGGCCCGACAGTCAGACAGAGTTACATTCTCATTTATAATAAGTATAGATTGTTATCTATAAATATAAATAATTAGCGACCGTATTATTTCCGACTTACTTGAAATGTATCGTTATAATGACGAAAATACATAAAATCATTATAAATTGTAGCCTATGTGTTACTCCGATGTATAACTTATATTACTGTTAAATTTCATCCAAATCCGTTTAGTAGTTTTTTCGTGAAGAAGTAACAAACATACATACATCCTCACAAACTTTCTCATTAATAATATTAGTGGTATAGAACTAGCACAATATGTTGATCAGTACAAACTAGAATTAATTATATATTTATATTAGAAAAACATTTAAACCTTACCATCAACGATGTGACCGACCATATAATCACAGTTTTCATTTGTAATGGACACTGTCACAGTCCTCTCAGTAGAGTTAATTTTATCTTGAGCTCTGTATGACATAACGTACCTAAATTCGAAAGAACTTTTGAATAATTTGATTCTTAACAACATTTTAGATCTACAACCTTTAAATAATGATAATAAAATACAATCATATCAAAATAAACTTTATTCAAGTAGGCTTTTACAAGCACTTTTGAATCGTCATTTTACAATTAAGTGAAGCTACCACCGGTTTAGAAAGTAGATTCTACTGAGAAGAACCGGCAAGAAAGTCAATAGATACTCTTTTTCAACATTTAAAAAATACAAAGTCAAGTTAGTTAAATACAATTAATTAAATTAATATATCCTGCTTGGAAGTCAACAGGTCTTAACTCCACGCTTTTTTATCATCTATAATTTAGTTAGAATCCGCTATGTAGTTGGCCCTAGTCATTAAATAATGTGGTCATTCAATGCACGCTTTAGACATCCAATCAAATAGCAGATATAACCAGATGACTGCGACATATAAATAAATAATTTGATGGTGTATTTAAGCTCACCAGTCCTCGCTGTGTTCCCACTCCACAAGGTGTGAGAGCATGGGAGTTCCTTGCGAGACAGGCAACTTTATGGTCGGGTATATGTTGGCGAGGTGAGGGTTCAGACCGGCTCCATACAATCTGAAAATACCTTGCTCGTAATTTAAATTCTTCAAGTATAACAAATCCAGTACTGATTACTTAAATCAAAATAGAGGTCACATAAAGTTTATAGATAAGTTTAAAATTATTGGAGCGGTAACAGTTATTTATTTCTAGCATAATCACTCATCGTAAGATGCTATAATTCTAGGAAGATTTGTCTGAAACCGCGACTTCAAAAAGGAGGAGGTTATCAATTTGTCTGCATTTTTTTTGTGTTTGTAACCTTATAACTTTTCACTGGGTGGACCAATTTTGATAATTTTTTTTTTTGTTTGAAATTTAGTCCCGTTCTGATGATGACATCCATATGAAAACGATATAAGTCTTAAATTTGCATTATAGATGTGCGCGATAACTAGGTGAATAACTCAAAATCGACTTTTAAGTAGTCTAATATTTTTCATTTCATTTTCATGGAGGACTCTAATAATATGTTGAATACGCAATTATTTATATTACTTTTTAGTGCATATTTCTTTGTTTTAAATTGGTGTTTTGCTTGAAGACGGCTTTTCTTTTTATTAAATTTTTTATTTATTAATGCCGAGTAGTCTCTGCGGCTTGGCTTGCGTTTTAGGGTATTTGTTGTCATGTGTTAAGCTATGTCCTGTCTTGGAGTTTAAATTCTCTTCTTGCTTCTTGCTTCATACCAAATATCATAAAAATGCTTTCAGCGCCTTCGTAATGACAGAGCAACAGAAACAGACAGACAGAGTTACATTCACATTAATAATATTAATATAGATAGTATGAAGTTAGATAACGAATCAAATAAAATCTTTTATGCTGAGACTGTTGTCTTTGTTTCAAGTGCATCTCAAGTAAATATTAATAAGGCTGCTGCTAAAAATTTACTATAAACTTTGCCCGTCAATTTAATTAGCTAAAAGAGTTACGTACCTGCCCAGCGCAGTTAAAAGAACCTCTACGTTGTCACGATGATTCCTCTTGGTTAAAGAAATATTGATGATATCCTTCTTGATAGATCGACGTAAAAATGCTTGAAGGAGGCTATTTGGAGTAATTTCTATAGTTATAGCATTATCAGTAATTCGTTGGACCTTCTCTTCGAAAAGCACTTGACTCTACGAATAAAATGTAAGATATTATATTGGTCGTAGAGTATGAAATCTTGTATATGAATATGGTAAGATTTTGTCCAAATGATTATGGGATATTTGCACATATAAAATCGGCTATAGTCTCATTTTTCAAGAGCTGTATAAGAGCAGAAAAATAAAGAGGATTCTTGATTGCAATTTATTTATTTGTTACGATTTAACATATAACTAATATTAGAGAGCGTAAATAGTTACTGAATAAGCTACGCTATGAAATTATAAAAAAAAAAAACAAATGTAATACGTGCGAACAGACGTCGTCAGTTTACAATGACATTAAATTAAAAACAAAACCTGTCATAGTTTTCGAAATTCAAGTCAAAATCTGCAAATAAATAAATATTGGACAACATCACATATATTACTCTGATTCCAATGTAAGTAGCTAAAGCACTTGTGTTATGGAAATCAGAAGTAACGACGATATCACAAACACCCAGACCCAAGACAACATAGAAAATTAATGAAATTTTTCTACGCCGACTCAACCAGGAATCGATCCCGGGACCTCGGAGTGGCGTAAAAAAATATCAAAATCTTGTGTACACACTACTCGACCAAGGAGGTCGTCAAAATCTTATTAATAATTTAAATAGGCTTGTTTATACGAGTATGTTTCATTAGCGCTCGGGTGAGGGCTCACAACGTGTTGAAATAAAATTATCATGGAAAATAAGTAAGAGTTCGTTTAAAATATTTCAAGCATATTATGTATGAAAAGTTTTGGTATAAACAATAACATTTATAAATGTTACAAAGTATATAACATATACAAACTATTTTGTATAAACTCTTTAGTGCTATAGTTGCCAGTTATAAAAATAAATTATTTGAATTAACTTACATCGTTGTATCCATCAATCAAATCAGCCATGGAACTCTTGATAAAGGGTGTCTTAGTCAGACCTTCATGGTATGCAGAGAGGATCACCTGTTCTGTCGTGAATGAGCCACCTGCGTATGCGCAACCAAAGTCACCCAAACCGTGACCTACAATGGAAAAGTAGTTTTGTTGCTTTAATTATTGACACAGCATTTAAAACAATGTTATAATTTTTAATTGAATTTGATTTTTTCAGCCTTAATCCTAATGTTGTAATCTATATTATTACATTACCAGTCTTAATTATGATGCCATTCTAATCTTGTCAACTTTAGACTCAAAATTAATGTAAAATTTGTGGAAAGAGTTTCCGTTACACGGAATAAAAAAGAGACCGAATAGCAGTCCATTTAAGCAAACACGACCGCTAGCATATTTACGTAGTGCTCAAGAAAAATTAGGTCATATCTACAGAGGTAATTTACCTTACTCATTAAATGATCAGACAATGCAAAAATATGTATGATTCTCGCTTTCCATTGGAGAATTCGTATACGATAGTATAGGAGGAGCACGATGGCATATTCAGTGGCGGATTTATCAATAGGCTAGTAGTAGGTTGGAGCCAAGGGCGGCAGATTTAGAGGGGCGGCAAATTTAGCCCAAATTTGTTATCATCTTACAGAAATTAAAAAACAAACTTATAATTATATGTACACCTTACGTCCGTAATCCGTATACTCGTCACTACATAGTGGGTTTGAAAAATATTCTAGTAACTGAAATGTCACCTAGTTTATAATCACACTAATGAGGGGTAAAAAAGGGAATGAGGACGATAGAACACAAATCATAAATGTTGCAAAGTAAAAGTAGGGGTGGCAAAAATTGAATAGCTTACTGGCTTACTAGCGGGAGATTTGTAAATCCACCACTGACCATATCCATATACAATACGATACGCTATGCCTTAGTGATAAAACGTCATCTGCTAATATTACTTATAAAACTTATACTATTATAAGTGTACTATTGCTATGATAGTTACCAATGATGTAATCTGGTTCAATTCCAACAGCTTTCAGAACATCCGTGAGACCGATCTGAACAGCGGCGACAGCTATGAAGGAGTTGAGGATGCTGTTTATCTTATGGTCTGAATCCGTAATGACCTTGATCAAATCGATACCTTTAGGTTCCAGTTTTTTGTGGCATCTGAGGATTTATTAAAAAAACTTGTTAAACCAGATCTACGTCGAACTGAATCAATTGTTGTATCAATCCAAAATCTGTTCAAGCTCGGAGTATTAATATCTTATACAATATTTTAGATATATCAAATATTATATTTATAAAAAGGTAACAATGACACATGCTTTTATTGAATTCAATTGCTTGAAGATCTAAACAGTTATTACTACTGGTATATCATTATCATAACATAGTATAAAACAAAGTCGCTGACCGCTGTTTGTCCCATGAATGCTTAGATCTTTAAAGCTATGTAACGAATTTTGATGTAGTTTCTTTTAATAAATAGAGCAATTCAAGAGGCGGGTTTTTGGATATAATACATGGACAATAGAGTAGAGAAACACTGATAATTCTAGAAGTTTCTAATGTGATGTCGTATATGGACAAATTCTGTAGTATATTTAGTATCAATATAACATCAGTTCATAATTTGTATCCTTACTTTTCAATAGCGTCAGCGAACACGGGTATCCTCATAAGTTGTGTAGCCATTCCTGCCCATTTAGAGTCCTCACCCGAGTATACAAACCACACCGGACGCCGGGCACCGGAGAAGTTTTGAATATTTCGAGCTAGTGAAACGCTTCTCGTTGGAGACGACTCTGTTTATGAAATTTTGTATAATTGTACCAAAAGTTTTTAATCAAAAGTTGAAATTAACTAGACACAACCTAAACTTGTTTATTTCAATATTCTTTATTCAAATATAAAGAATTAAAGAAGAAGAACAAATAAATAATAATCATCCTATGATAATTGAAAAACAGTCTGTCAGTTCGGCGATCTCCGTGGTACACTGATAGTTTGTACACCGGTTATTATGAGTACGCCACTCCGAGGTCCCGGGTTCAATTCTCGGCCGAGTTGATGTAGTAAAGTTCATTAGTTTTCTAAGTTGTCACTTAGACCCACAATGCGTTTGGTACCGTTGTTATTTCAGATTTACATGACACAAGTGCTTTAGCTACTTACATTGGGATCGGAGTACCGTATGTGATGTTGTCCAATATTTATTTATTTATTAGTTCTCTATGAAATTCTTACCCAACAAAGTATACCCTCTTACGCCATGGCCAGTGATATCTTTATCATGTATTGCGTGTAAAAGTCTAACAAGTTCAGCGTCAACAGTCCTCGACTCAAGGTCATCTAGGATCTTAGCCACTGCTGCTTCAGTGCGACCTGATACGCAGACCAATCTAGGTAGATCATCTGATGGTATTCCATTGTTAACCTGTATGTGAAAGATATGAATTTCTTGGTGGTAGGGCTTTGTACAAGCCCATTTGGGTAGGTACCACCCACTCCTCAGATATACTACCGCCAAACAAGAGTATTCAGTATTGTTGTGTTCCATTTTGAAGGGTGAGTGAGCCTGTGGAACTAAAGGTACGAGAGACACAACAAAATTCCCAAGGATGGTGGTGCATTGGTAATGCAAGGAATTTTTGATATTTATATGGCGCTGCAAGCCATTAGGTGGTAGTGACCGCTTTCCATCAGATGGAACATATTCTCGCCCGTCAAGCTATACCATAAAAAAATCAAAACGAATATTATGTTGCTCACAGTCAAAGCGCTGAATTAAATTTGATGAAATTTGTATAAGGTAAGCTCCAAGGAAACTCATGGGGTTTTTTTTACTAAAACCTGACGATGAAACCGTAAAATGCAAGTGAAGCCACGGGCGATAATTGCTTAATAACTTTTAGTGCCTAAGAAAATAAGTTTATAAAGTAGCAACTACTTCAGCCATTTTCACACAAAACAATATGACAGTAATTAATAGAATTGTTAATCAAATTCTAAATTAGAAGGATGGCATTGAATATCCAAATTGAAATTGTCCATTCTTTATAAACATAGCAGATGCAGTGTCATTTGGAAATTTGTTTTGATGAAAAAAGTACCGAAAAGACGTCTCGTTTTTGATTTCTGAACATTCGCAATTTGATTTTTAACGTTAAAATATTGAATTACTTTCACAATATCTACTACAGTGAGTTCATTAACTCTGATACCTTTGCTTTAATTACTCAACCATCCTGATTAAAGCCCTATCCGTGCTGTTGATTGAAGTGTATTGAAAACAAAATACTTCCCCAAGAAAATACGTTAAGATATTCACATAATAGATGTTTTGATACTTTGGATAGAAGTGGATTGATGTCATTATGATAAGATACTTCATAAAAATATGACGAATTCATCAATTGTTATTTAGTGACAATTATTGTATAATTGAAGAGTGAAAAGTGTTAATAAAGAATTTTTAAATCGAATTTGCATTGTATATTAAAAAAAATAGAAATAGCCAAGGTTTGGCAAGGTTAGAGAGCTTCCTTCGAATATCACCAAAGAATACCAGTATTTTTTACATCTAGAGGAAGATTCATAAGAACAACAACCTGTTTTTCTCAACATTCCTCTACGTGTTGGGGTCTTGGATAATTTAAAAAAAAAAAAAACAAAGTAACAACGGACTATAAAAGAGAAGATGGTAGCTGAAAACTGAACTAGATGAAAAACCACACCCAAATCAACGCAAGCTTTTTCAGAAACCACCTTCAGTAATAAAAGAAATGATTATGAAGAAAAATATGAATTACATTTGAATTAATAGTATTAAGAATATGTATAATTTTTGGACTATTTCGATTAAGCTACATATGTCAGATTTTGGTATGCGATCATCATTGCTCATAAAAATTTATTCCTGAGATCACAACAATGCGTCCCCCAACCTTGGTAACTAAGATGTGATGTCCCTTGTGCCTGCAGTTGCACTGGCTCACTCACCCTTCAAAACGACACAGAACTATAAAAAATATTACTGTTAAGCGGTTGAATATCTGGTGACAGGTGGTATCCACTAATAAATAAAATCCATACCAATAAACTTAGCCAGGTTCAAATAAGAGAAAAATTAATACTTTTAAGAGGCTGTTACCTTTGGTCTCGCAAAGTTTTTGAGTAGGATGTGAGCGTTGGCACCTCCAAAACCGAAGCTGTTAATACCAAACAGTCCTCTGACCCAGGGCTGCTTTTCCGTCACCACCTTGAGTTTTCCCTCCACGAGGAATGAGGCCTCCTCTCGTGGAACTTTATAATTTAGATTTGGTGCAATATATCCTGTCGTATAGGCGATACAGAGCTGAAACGATATAACTATTTAATGCAAAATTTAATAGATTATTATTCTTCAGCGAAACTTAGATTTTGCAATGCAGACAACAAATATGAGACCAATCCTCCAGTATGACTTTTAGCATTTTTTTAAATACATTATAAATTATTTCGATGCTTTTATCTTATTGTGCTAAGATTTATTGTTAATAAATATGAATTTGTTAAACATGCGACTGCTAGAGCTGAGATGGCCCACTGGTTAGAACGCGTATATCTTAACCGATGCCTTCGGGTTCAAGCCCAGGCAAGCACCACTATATGTATGTATGTGCTTAATTTGTGTTTATAATTCACCTCGTGCTCGGCGGTGAAGGAAAACATCGTGAGGAAACCTGCATGTGTCTAATTTGATTGGAATTCTGCCGCATATGCATTCCACCAACCCGCATTGGAACCGCGTAGTGGAATATGTTGCAAACCCCCTCCTTAATGGAAAAGGAGGCCTTAGCCCAGCAGTGGGTAATTTACAGGCTGTTACTTTACCTTACTACTTTATGAATGCTATACTTGTTATATAATATATTCTACGATAATTTTAATAATACTATGCACTAGAAGATAAAACACGCATACAATAATGAAGCTTTCCATGATTTCTTATTTCAATAGTTTGGTTAACAAAAATACCGAGAGTTGTTTAAGATTTTTTTATTATGGACAATAGGCTATTTGACTGGTTTTTTAAATCCATTTTATATTATTTAGTAGAAGTTAAGGAACCCAGTAAATGTCGTTTTTTTTATTTCTAGTACATATTTGCCGAAAAATATCACGCTACACTATGGCGCTGCAATGCGGTCGGTGACGTCACTTTCTTGTATTTTAAACTGTGTTACATATAGTAGAAAATCAAGGTTAACAAGAAAGTGACTTCATCATAATCCCGGCCAATCAGGAGCGTTTTGTGTCACGTGACAAACGCTTGAAAAAATGCATTTTTTATGGATTTTTGAATAAATTAAGTATTATTTTTAACTTTTTTTAGTAAATAACCGTTTTTAAACTCATAATATACACTGGTTACAATAATTCACAGTTTATTTCTCGCATTGTCAAATAGCCTATTAGTATTAGCTTTTATATCATCAAAAACTAATATTAATATTAATAGAGAAATATAAATATTAATGTTAATTTTTGTTTAGATGGTTAATGCTTTAATATTTATTTTCTAATTATTAAATAATAATATTTCTTGATTAATTAATAGTTTAGTGGAATTCTTATATGTATTTGTTTTCACTTAAAAATATTTTATAAAATATGTGTATTGTAATGTTATAAGTGCATGCCGAGACTACCTGTAATTAGTAGAACATTTTCCTTGATTCAAGTTGTTATATTGTTCGTATTCAATGTGTTATTGTATCTACTGTTGGTTGTCCTAAATAAATAAATAAATAAATTACCTTAGCTAGAGAACAAAGACCGGCAGTGGGTTCACCGTGTCCCAAATTAGTCTTAATGGATCCAATCATAAGAGGTTCAGATCGACCAGTACAGAGGATTTCCCCAAGCGATGTTAGTTCTACGGGATCTCCGGCTTTTGTACCTGTTGGAGAAAAATTACTTACTAATTGTTTTGACCAAACTTTTAATAATAATAATTTATTTCCATACAAAATAACCTTTATAAACAGTTACATGGTTGAACTACGACAAAAGTCTCAATGTATTATAACACGGTCATCAAAAGAAACACAGATTATGTACTGGCTATCCTAGCTAGACTAATTAAATAACCTGTGTTAAGGATAAACAGTCCTCTCCCCGAAAATTGAGATATTTAAAATACATTAGAAATATCAACTAGATAGATTCAAAATAAATCTTATATAAAGTGGTATAATTTATAATATATTACAAAATTATAAAATATTACAAAGTAGTATAATTGAGTAGAGTATGTACCGGATAATTTTATTATTGATTCATTAATTATTAATAATTACATATTAATTAATTAATAGTAAAATCTGACTTATAATAATAAAAAAGTATTGTATTCTTATCGCGTCTGTGTGATTACCAGTATGAACGTAAAACCAACCAAAAATACCATTCATAATGTTTTACGTCAATTTTCTGAAATATGACAATGCTTGTTGAAAATTTCGAAAATTATTTATTTATAATAAAAAAACTGTATACATATAATTATAGAACGTTGTCCCAATTCGATATTACAGCGCGTAAAACAATAATAGTAAAAAAATAGAAATATCTATGTTGTATAAGATATAATCCAAGTAGCAATCCTTGTGATTTCACTCAGGTTGCAACAAAAACAAATCCACCCTGTCTGCTAAAACATTGAGAGTTCGTAACGTGCGCATCAGAGGCGCCTGATGAGCAACTGGGTACGCCGTTGGGCATCGCTAGCAATGACAGTCGATATCGATGTCTCTGCCACATAAATCTATCTACCAATAAATAAAAATAAAATAAATCATCAATCAATAACATCCAGCTCTGCATTCAGTCATGAAATTCAGCCCTTTCAAATAATATCAGATCAAATAAAAATCAAATCAAAATAAACTTTATTCAAGTAGGCTTTTACAAGCACTTTTGAATCGTCATTTTACAATTAAGTGAAGCTACTGTTCGGAAAGTAGATTCTACCGAGAAGAACTGGCAAGAAATTCAGTAGTTACTCTTTTTTAACATTTGATAAATACAAAGTCATGTTAGTTAAATTCAATTATATATTCTGCTTGGAAGTCAACAGGTATTCACTTCACGCTTTTTATCATCTTTAAAATCTTGTATCGAATAATATGCTTTTTCTACCAATGTATTTTTTACAAACGATTTGAATTTACGAAACGGCGAAGTTAAAAATGTCTGCTGCTGCTAAATAATATCCACATACCTGTTCCATGTGCATCTATAAATTCAACGTCAGTCGTTGAAACCGAACACTCTTCATAAAACTCTCTGAGTAGTAATTTCTGGGCGTCACATGATGGATACGTGATGCCCTGTTCCTTGTAGCCGTCGCAGTTTGTTTTTGTGTAGAGCACTTGAGCATACACCCTGAGACAAAATAATCAGGGAATTATGTTAATTTGACATCACCTCAATCATTGGTCTTATAAATAAATAAATAAATAAATATGAGACAACATCAAATACATTACTTTAATCCTAATGTAAGTAGCACGTGTGTTATGGAAAATCAGAAGTAACGACGGTACCACAAACACCCAGACCCAAGACAACATAGAAAACTAATGGTAATCTACATTGACTCGGCCGGGAATCGAACCCGGGACCTCGAAGTGGCATATCCATGAAAACCGGTGTACACACCACTCGAGTTTCCCAATATTTAGCGGCTTTTGCTGCGGATAAGTGAATAGGCCACTTGATGTGACGTGGTCACCACATCAGATATCTTTGCTGTGTTTCGCCATATTAGCTAGACTAAAAAAAGCGCAATGCATCACCAACTTTGGAAATATTACTGAAAAGTACTTAAATATTACTGTTGGGCCGTGGAATGTCTGATGAGTGGATGGTACCTACTTAGACAGGCTTGCACGAAACTACCATCCACTAAAACTCTTTTCAGAATAGTGGTCATTACTTTACTATTTTCCAATCATCAACAAAAAATAAATTAATTACTGAAATTAGAAAAACGGCGTAACTGCAACGATAGTAATTATAATTTTAAATCTTAATGATATTCAATAGATATTAAAATCAAACGATATACTATATTATTTTATTACCTTCTTGAATCCTTGGCTCTTTGCAAAAAACAAACAACAATTGCTTCAGAACGAACATATCCATTGGCACTGTTGTCGAAAGTCTTGCATCTTCCATCAGCTGATAATGCACCCAATCTGAAAGCAACATTGGTATTCAGTACTACTGGTAATGTGTATCCCTTTTGGTGTGCTAACACTCATACAGTTTTAACACTGACTAATTACAAACTGGACGACTCCTGAGAATTAAAAACAAAAACAGAGAAAGCAAAAAGCAATCGTGAGAGAATCGTTTTATTTTAAAACAGTAATAGAACACAAGTAGGGATGTACGATATTAGGAAAACATCGATGTTGACATCGATGTTAACATCGAATCAAAAATATCGATGTACGATAAATATCGATTCGAAAACATCGATATGTGTTAAACATCGATGTTTTCGGTATAAAATAAAAAAACTATTATATTTATGAAAATTATTTATTTTATACAAAAGTTGCACAAAAATATTAACGATCCCAATATTTCTTGGCGACACTTTGTAAGAAAATTAACTTAGACAGGTGTTTTCCCTTCAGTCGGTTCCGCTGTTGATAAAGGAGTTGGCCAGCTTTAGAAAAAAGCCTTTCTGAAGCTGTGGATGTAGCTGATTTTTTTCTTCGATATTTTTGTTCATAAAACATCGATGTGTCGATGATATTGAAGTCATAACATCGATGTCAAAACATCGATGTTTTCCAGCGAAACATCGATGTTTCTTCAACATCGATGAATATCGATCATCCCTAAACACAAGAGCAGTGTATGCAATAATTATAATAATTGAAGTGGATCTATCATATTTTGCCAATGAGGCAAACGAACCATCATAATGTATAAAATTTGTCGCTTGGAAGTTTCATCTTTAAATGGACCGACCTATGTTTTTTTTAGATATATGTATATCAATGATAAACATGTTCTTCCTTACCTGTAGAAGTGCAGAGATACGTAAGGATGAAGGCACAAGTTCGATCCTCCAACAATAGCTGTATCACAGTGGCCTTCGTGTATAGCCTTGAATGCCTGATCTAAGGCGTACAGCGAACCGGAGCAACCCGAGTCGATGGTATAGGAAGGTCCAGTTACTTCAAGCCAGGAGGAGATACGGTTTGCTAACATCGCTTTGGAACACCTGCAAAGCATATTCTGACTTTACCACTGATTTCACCACTAAATATTCATGTGCTTAATTTGTGTTTATAATTCATATCTTGCTCGGCGGTGAAAGAAAACACCGTGAGGGAACCTGCATGTGTCTAATTTTATAGAAAGTCTGAGAAATGTGTATTTCACAAAGCCCCATTGGAACAGCGTGGTGGAATATGTTCCAAACCGCTACCTTAAAGGGTGAGGAGGCCTTGACCCAGCTGTGGGAAATTTAAACGCTGTTGTTGTGAATGCTGGTAGTTACCATTTTAGGGCAGACATGATTGGTACATTTGTACTTTAAACTCTTATTTGAGTAAAAATTGCTTATGTAATTTTCTTTAAAAGCGGCTTCAAAATTCGTTATTTACTTTTAAAAATCTAACAGGGACAGACAGCGATAAGTGACTTTGTTTTATACTTCTTCTTACTTCTTTTTATTTTTATCTTGTTGTTATCGTTATATACTTTCAATTCCATATGTGTTTACACCAAAACATATATTGCATTTATCTGTATCGATATACAGATAAATGCAATATCTGTTCGTATTCGCTGTATCGATATACAGATAAATGCAATATACTATTTGTTAATCGTTTTTTATAACAGTTAAACATAACACAAACATGTATATTTAATAGTAAGATGAATTTTAATACAATATTAGATACTACTACTAAGTCCGATGTGAGTTTTCCCAGTAGAATATACCATCGGATTCAGTGGTAGCTTTGAATTTAATTGAATCGTGTAATATTGTGATGAAAAGTTCGTCTGAGTCCATTTGAATAACGTGAATTTTGATTGGTTCGGTTGATAAATAATTACATTTTTATTTTATTTAAATATCAAAATCGATTACTATGACCTAATAAAATTTTATATATTAATAGCCGATTTTTGTTCGATTTTGTTATGGTTTCATTTGAAGAGCATGTCGTAGATGTGTAGAATAAAGAGGATTCTGAATTGCAATTTACTAAATTAGATTAGACGTGAACAAAATTAAAGTGTTTTGTTGTCAACTCCAGTTTTAATTAAACTAATACTATTTGACATTGATAAAAATCGTGTAATAAAATATTTTTTTCTAAAAAATAACACCGACTTCAAAGTGATCACTAAAAAGTAATAAAACAATTTAATTTAAACACGTGTTATTGAAATCGGCCGATCGTATATAAAAATTTCTACATTGTTTTGGACTCAAAATCGACCGACTATTTTTAATCTATATCTACTTTCTAACTAAAAAAAATCATTAAAATTGGTTCATAAATGGCAAAGTAATCGCGAACAAAAAAAAAAACGGTCGAATTGAGAACACTCCTTTTTTGAAGTCGCTTTAAAAAGGTTTCATAATTTTGACGCAAAATATGATTTGCATTTAACAATGAGATCAAAACCAAACCTGCCATAGGTTTCGAAATACATAAAAAATATTTTGAACACACGCGAAGTTTTGCAAGAGACCCATTAGTATCTATAAAAATGTTTTGTGACAATATCTAAATAATTGTGTCAGTCTACAAAGTATATAAATAAATAAACTTACCCAGATATACCGAACTGGTTAATCTCAGCCTTGTCATATAACCACGCCTTCTCAGATTCTGAGAAGCAAGTACCAATGAACACACCTGTCTTGGTATTCCTCAGCTCGTTTGGATTTAAACCTGAAAATACATTTTAAATAAAATATATCTTTCTCTTCTTAATCATTATATAAGTTGTTAATAGTCGCGTGAGAATATATTTCCTTGTCAAATAATAGCTTCACGAGTGGTTTCTTAAGAGTATATTATAATTTATATGCAGTGCTATATTTAAAACAATTATGTAACATTGGTGTGTATTTAATGCCTTCGTAGAAAATCCAGACACGTTTAAATACGTATCTACTAATTTTTAGCCAATATTCCTAAAATAAGGTTTCATGTATCCAACTTTAAATAATAAATGATTTCCACAGAAACTTTCCACCCTTATTTCACCCCCTTACGAGTAAAGTTTTCAAAACTTAGTGGGTGTCGATACAATATAAATACTACATATTTTTTTTATTTTAAGTGAAGTAGAGTAGTGGTGAAAAAAGCTTCATCAAAAGTATAACACCTCGCCTCATTGCCTCCACTGGTGACAGGAGGGCTGATTCGTTTTTTGCCCAGAGGATCGTAATTGCGATTCAACGGGGAAATGCTGCTAGCATTCTTGCCACCATTCCACGCGGTCAAAATTTATACAGTAGCTAGTTTTAATTCATATTTGCATATACTTAAGCATTTAATGTTGTTAATTCTTATGTTAATAAATTATTTACTTAGAAGTGAAGTTGATATAGACTTACTAATTTTTCTTAATGTGGATAGATTAAGCGGGTTGTTTATGAGTCAGCGCCGTTTATATGAAATAAACGAAGTTACGGAGAAACGTCTATATAATATGATGACCTCCTTCTTTTTGAAGTCAAAATTGAAAACGATTTTTCATGACGATTACTTTAATGGTGTAAACTATTTAATAAAGAGCCATGAAATTTGGAAATGATGAATCAGTCAATCAGTATATGTAAATACTTATATATATATATATATAAGTAATTATATTTTTATGACGTGTTTATTCAAATAATTCGTAATATTTGTTGGAACAGTTATTTCGAAGTGCCAAGTACAATGTTTTGTTTAATTAAGAATTGTAAAATGAATATATTATATTTAAATAAAACTAGTTATAGCGGATTTTGATCGCGTATATTAATTATTTTGGACATCCCGACGTTTCGAGCACTTTACAGCGTTCGTGGTCACGGTCATTATATGTTTGAGAAGAACTAAATATCGTGACAATTAAATTAAAATATAAATACGATTATCGTAATTTTTTCTATTTCAGTACTAAAATATTTACTGATATTTATAAAAGATAGATATAACACGTCGCTAATATTTTTATACGAATTTTAGAGATGTACAAATCTTTCATAAATAGTTTAGCATTGGTTATTGAGCAGCGTTTCTCTAATAATTTGTTAATGATAGTGGTTTGCATTGTGAATAAAACTATCTATCTATTTATTGAACAATTAATTGACTAATTTGAACACATCTTTTTAAATTAACATTCCATTCAAATCCGTCAAAACAAAAAATAAATCCTGTGCAACATTGACATATAAAAATTCAAGAATTTAATTAAATATCACGCAAATAATACGTTTGTATTAATTACTTGAGCTTCCGATGAAACCTCACCTCATTCAATTAGTTAAAAGGCTGTGTGAAACAAAATGGCGGATAAAGTCACTCCGGAAACCGTCGTCTCCAATGACCACCGCGAATTTAATCTAAGACCTCCGAATTCACGGATCAAATAAATTGATCCTATTAGGAAGGAAGTGAAGGTTGTATTATTATACTCGGGATTGAAGCTATTCGAAGTAATTATTACAATTACGTAGGTAAATGATAAAGTATAAAATAGGTATACGACCTCTTTGCGGTTTTTTTTTAATTTGATTTTGTACAATTTTAGCCTGCGACTTCGTGTGCATTCGTATTTAATAAAAAAGTTTTCTATTATTCAGTTCATAGATTGTATTGGACAGTATTTGGACATTGCGGGGAGACTTTATTATTATTTTATATTTAATTAAAAAAAAGTAAGTTACTCCTTATTACAACATCTATCTGCCAGTGACAGTTTTTTTTTTTAATTTGTCCAGACGTTTGTCCAGCCAACAAAATTTGTCCAGACGTTCCAAACACCCTAGCGAAGCCGAGTAGCTAGTATGATATACATAAATCGAATTATTTATGCACTCTTTAGTATAGATTTCGATAAGGTTATTCGAGACTCAGCAAAGGTTTAATATCATCTTCTAATAACGATTAAAGGTAACTATAAAAGAACCGTAGATAACCTTCATTAAAAGCAAACCAGCTGATCATAATTCATTTATTTATTTGCATCGTGCGATCGTGTGATCGCGCGATCGTGCGATCGTATAAGTATTCGTTTTTGGACAAAAAAAGAAAAAAAAAAGACCCGCAGAGTTTCTTTCGTCGGTTCTTCTCAGGTCATGGTGATTGTGTTCCGAAACGGTGGTAGTGTTTAATTTGACCATCAAAAAGTAAGTGTAATGCTTCTATATTGAATAAAGGAATTTGATTTTGAGTTTAAGTTTCCAAATCCGCTTAAGTTATAAAAATGTTTGAAGATTTAAAATATGCCATATATTTACCAGCGTCAAATATAGCTTCATATGTTTTCTCCAAGAGGATCCTACACATGGGGTCCATGGTGTGCGCCTGCTTAAAGTGCACGCCGAAGAAGGAGGCGTCGAATTTGTTGATATTGTTGATTTTTCCCGTGCGCTGCGGAATTTCGGGGTGAGCCAACTTCCAACGACGGCTGTCCCCCGATACAAGGTCCACCTGAAAATAATCAAATGTAATCTTATAGTTTGGACAAGACATTTAAATAGTATTTCCTCAGATTTCTTTGATTTTATTGTATGCTACCATTTTTGGGGTTTTTAAAATTTAGAAACTGAATAAAATCGGTTGCGTAGTTTTAAATATGTAAGCCTACGCAAGTCGTAAAGTGTCTTTACTTTATACTATGTAAGTATACAAGGATCTGCAGGTATAAAGAATATCTATGTAAATAAAATAAATAATTATGAGACAACATCACATACATTTCTCTGATCCCAGTGTTGTAGCTTAAGCACTTGTGTTATGGAAAATCAGACGTAACGACGGTACCACAAATACCCAGACCCAAGACAACATAGAAAACTAATGATAATCTACATCGACTCGGCCGGGAATCGAATTGAATTGAAATCGAAAGGGACCTCGGAGTGGCGTACCCATAAAAATCGATGTACACACTACTTGACCATGAAGGTCGTCGCCTATGTGATAATAATAAAAAAAAATGCTTGAATTCGTAACGTTAATTCGACATTTTGTGTAAATAATACTCTTTGATAAATGTTATGAAGTTCATTATTAATAGAAATAAATCTATACCTTATTAAACAAATTTTCTTGCAAGTGTACAACTGAGTCCGAATCAGGGAATCTGCCAGAGATGCCGGTGATGAGGACCTCATCTCCAGGCTTTGGATGAGACAGCCGGTGACCCGATGTCAGCCTATCCTCTGAGACGATCGCTGGTTTCATCTGATGAAAGATTTTGTAAACAATAAAGTACGTAGTAGTAACCTGTAAATTTTCCACAGCTGGGCTAAAGCCTCCAAATTCTCCTTTCGAGGAGAAGATTAGGAGCATATTCCACCACGCTGCTCTAATGCGAGTTGTTGGATTTAAATGTTGCAGAATTTCATTAAAATAAGGGATGCAGGTTTCCTGATGATATATTCCTTCACAGCCGAAGTAGATGAATTAAAAACAGTAATTAAGAACATAAAAATCCAGTTGTGCTTGCCTGGGTTTGAACTCGCAATCATCGTTTAAGATTTATGCGTTCTAACCACTAGGCCTTCTCGGCACCGACGACATAAATAAAATATAAAGGTAGTGTAATTATTACTACAATTATAAGATCAGCTTTGATTATGAAAATAATTATCCAAATGTGTCATTCAGTTAACAAAACAAACATTTTAAAAATTTAAAGAGTAAACACACCTTTAGTTACCGCGTCTATAGTGTTTCTAATAAACAAATATCTAATTTGTATTGTAAAAGAAATTACACTCCGGTGTAATATATAAACACTACTTATATAGAACAATGACCATTGGAATCATTTCCTGACCTAGACTTGTTAATGATGGCACTATGACCTAAGCATGAGTGAATCATTATTTCAAAAATATAATAATTATTTTATTACATACATTTTAGATTCATTTTATAAGTATCTTATTTTTTTGTATTAGTTTTAAAACAAACAAAATCCACATTAGCGCAATTTTTCTGCCTCGCACAACCATCCTGTGAAACCAGGGTTCGCCGGCGGTTTTTCCGAACCGGTACGTCTTGGGAATCTTCAAGAAAAAAGTGTAAGCTTGGTGTGGCAGATGTCCATGAGCACTGGTAGTCTCTTTCCATCAGGTAAGCCGTCTGCTCGTTTGCCACCTATCTCATAAAAAAAAATGATAAATTACTATCCGCAAAGCAGGTCCATCTTGCTATAGACAATGTGTTGTTGGTTCTATATAAATACAAACTCTGCAATTTCTTTTTTGATTTGTGTCTCTACCCAAATGATGATGGTATGTGGTCAAACCGCCCATAAACAATGGCACTGTCATAAATATTAACCATTCCTTACATTACCAATGCGCCATCAACCTTGGGAACTAAGGCGTTATGTCCCTTGTGGGTGCAGTTACACTGACTCACTCCACCTTCAAATCTTAACACAACAATACTGAGTATTGCTTTTTGACGGTAGATTATCTGATGCATGTGAGGTACTTAACCAGACGGGTAGTAGTCCTACTTTCATGAGTGGTAATAACTTTCCATCCCACTTTTTATTTGCAATCCATATTTTATTATTTCATATAATATTATTATTTCACGTTAAAAAATAGAAAATAGAAAAATGGCCTAATTTAAAAGATTAATGCGTCGACACAAGATTGAATGAGAAGAGTTGAATTTTTCATCTGAATTTATAATAAATAAAGTTATCTATAGCATAATTAGCTGGATGCGAGTAGCCGGAGAAAGACCACAGTGGCGTGCAATTTGAGAGGCCTATGTCCAGCAGTGGACAAATAAACGGGCTGATGATGATAGCATAATTATAAGTTATGATTTTTGAAGACATTTTGAACACCAACAAATCGTTTATATAATTTTTGTGTATCTATTTCAGACCGAAAAAAAACTCCAGAACGTAGTCGTATTTTCAGAGTCCTTAAAATAATTATTACTGTGTTACACACATAAAATGATAAAAAAGTTCCATATATGTATATTAGCCGCTTCGTGCACATACAAACACTCTAATTCGCTATAACATTAGGATAATTTATTCATCAAACAACCATTATGCCATATAATGTGTAATGAGCTGTTTTTTATCATTAGATATAAAACTATTACGCAGTAGTCGAACAAACAGCGAATGCTATAACAATCTATCTATTATGGTTAACTGGCATAAAAGCAGATTAACTTGTCTTATGATCAAGACTCTGTCCGAATAAGAATTATTGACATCGACGATTTAAATGTCGATGCTGTAGGTAGTACTTTATTAACATAAGAATAAATAACATTAAATACTTACAAATATAAACTAAAACTAGTTACTGTACAAATCTTGACCGCGTGGAATGGTGGCAAGAATGCTAGCAGCATTTCCCCGTTGAATCGCAATTCCGAACCTCTGAGCAATAAACGAACCAGCCCTCCTGCTACCAGTGCAGGCAAGAGGTGTTATACTTTTGATGAACATTTTTGCACCACTACTCTAAGGGCCAAGCGTTTCGATAGCAAATGGTACAAAAAAGTTATTTGACAATGATTTAAATAATTATGAAAAAAAAAAATACGAATAAAGCTATGAAATGATTTCAAAGTGCAGTTATAAGCTTACTTAAAAAAATAATATTACCCATAGACAATGACGCTGTAAGAAATAATAACTATTCCTTACATCGTCAATGGGAACTAAGATGCTATGTCCCTTGTGCCTGTACTTACACTGGCTCACTCACCCTTCAAACCGGAACACAACTATACTGCATACTGTTGTTTAGCGGTAGAATAACTGATGAGTGGGTGGTATCTACCCAGGCGGGCTTGCACAAAGCCCTACCACCATGTATAACGTGTCAGAAATCTTGATTAATTTGTCTTTATTTGTAATACAGTCTTATTCCTATTATTCCACGTAACTACTTACACCCACTTTAATTTTACTTCCAATGTTCCGATAACAGTTTCACCGAGGCTCAAAATGCCATTGTTACAAAATTCCAGACAAATATCATGGAATATTCGACGTCAAATTTTTATTTGGCTTTTGTCCTCTTATGGTTGAAATAGACTATAAATATAACATAGGTATTGTAATAGATCCAACTTGATACAGCTCTGTTTGTATGTATAACGAGCTGCAAACCTATTACGATTCTCATTTAGCGTTTTCAATTACGCTGAACTAATGCTTTGAGTGCGTTCATTGGCGTCCAAACAGAATGTAATTTCGAAGGACTGATACTGCGACGAATTAAATGATATAAACGAGATAAGGGACTTCGTGAAATTCAACATACAGTTACGATATCATAGTGTACTCATAGTTTGTTTGTATAAACGCTTTGCTCAATTATCCGAAAGAGGATCTGTTACGTTGAAGTGTTTTGATTTAAGAGTAAGTGATCCAATGTCATACTGTACGGTTACTGCATGAAACTAGCGAACCAGCCCGGCTTCGCACGGGTCTATTGCTTATATTAAATATGTAGTAGTAGAATGTAATTATAGACAAATGTTCTGGTCTCATTTTCGAGGTCTAGCCGTAAATATGCAGAAAAATATAAAATGAATCTTGATTGCAATTTACTAAATTGATAAGTTTTAATAGACAATTAATTTTAGATATATGATGTGATATGATATAAAGCCTCTCTATAAAAAAAAAAAAACGTGCCAAAGTACTAAGTAGTACGACAGAAATTGTTCTGTGTTGTGTTTTAATAAAAAAGAATCTTTAAATAATCTTTAATCTGTGGTGCCGATATTTTAATATCTCAAGACCTGACCAAAATGTTTATCTCGAAACAAGTGAGATTTATTTTTTCGCTGCTGAAGCTAAGAATTTATTATGAGAAAAAAGAAAAATGGCTATTTTATAGACCAATAAATAAAATTTTAACAAAAAGAAAAACCGACTTCAAACAAAACACTATTTTAAAACAAATAAAAATGCACTAAAAAGTAATAAAAATAATTGCATATTTAACATATTTTTGAGAGTCCTCCTAGGTAAAATGAAATGAAAAATATTAGACTACTTAAAAGTCGATTTACGATTATCAAAATCGGTCCACCCAGTAAAAAGTTATGAGGTAACAAACATAAAAAAAAAAAGAAAAAAAAAACAAAATACAGACGAATTGATAACCTCCTCCTTTTTGAAGTCAGTTGAAAATTAATACTTTGGCATATTTGTGGCATTAGTTTCATAGGAATATCAATGCCAGTAGAATCGTCCATCTTATTTTAGTACTGACACAAGACAAGCTGATTTAGCGATAATCCATGAAAGCTCTCTCAACTCCATGGGAACGAGCATAATCGACGAAATCCTGTTGCCAATTGACATGCAATCTGATAGCCAACCAAGCGCAAAATGGAGGATGTCGGCATACTTATAAACCTTCCATTTGAATCATTCTATCTGTAAATAAAAACGCATCAAAATCCATTGCGTAGTTTTAAAGATCTGAGCATACATAGGGACAAATAGATAGCGGTAAGCGACTTTGTTTTATACTATGTAGTGATGTTTCAGCTCAATCGATTGAAGCTGTAATCCGCAATCAGGCTGCAACTGTCGGACACAGGGTCGAGATTGAAATTTCAGAGTGATTTTAGACACGGCTTTGTTTATCTTCGCCCTATTTGTATTTCAAATTGGGGATTACGTCGGTTTTAAAATTCACCGCACCCTGTGTATTCGATTTCGCTGTATATACACCGTTTTGGAATTGAAATTACACGTTCGATTTAAAATGTACTGATTGTGTTTGCACGGGATGTAGGCAAGTGATGGATTCTGTAGACCCGTGAGTATGTATCCTCTTATTTAGAAATGATGAAATAACATGACGACCTCCGTGGTTGAGCGGTGTGTACACCGGTTTTCATGGGTACGCTACTCCGTGGGCCAGGGTTCGAATCCCGGCTTAGTTAATGTAGATTAACATTAGTTTTCTATGTTGTCTTGGGTCTGGGTTTTTGTGGTACCGTCGTTACTTCTGATTTTCCATAACACAAGTACTTTAGCTATTTACATTGAGATCAGAGTGATGTATGTGATATTGTAAAAAAAAACGTTTAGTTTTATAAAATAAATCCTTTTTCTATACTATAATACTATATCTACACTAATATTATAAAGAGGAAAACTTTGTTTGTTTGTTTGTAATGAATAGACTCAAAACCTATTGGACCGATTTAAAAAATTCTTTCACCATTCGAAAGAAGGGTAAGGGATAAGGAAGGGTAAGGTAAGGGAATAGGGTTCCATTAATTATTTGGGATTTTCGGATACAACGTGATGATTAGTGATGAGAAGATGATGCTGGTTGATTCTTTAAGTTAACCATAATCATCTTCTTACTTCTATTTATTTCATTTTTTTATTTTGTATTTTTATTGGTTATTTTGATTTTCTTTTGAAATATGCAATCCTGTCAAAAATTAAAAATCTATGCGGACGAATTCGCAGGCAGAAGCTAGTTAAAGATTATGTCTGTTGAACGTCTTTCATATGAACTAGTCAGAACTGTTGTTCTAGTGGCAAAGAGCTGCATAAAGTAAAAAAAGTAAAGTAACAGCCTGTAAATTTCCCATTGCTGGGTTAATGACCTCCTCTCCCATTAATGAGAGAGCTTGGAACATATTCCACCACGCTGTTCCATTGCGCGTTTGCGGAATGCACATGTGACAGAATTTCATTAAAATTAGTCACATGCAGGTTTCCTCACGGTATTTTTCTTCAACGCCGAGCACGAGATTTTTTTTTTTTTTTTTTTTTTTTTTCTCGCTGGAAAAACGCTTTACGCGCTTCCCCCACGTGATGGAAAGTGAGGGGGTGTGTGGGACTCCCCGGAGCCCTGAACGCCGAGTACGCCCAAGCACACCGGGTTTACCCACTAAAAAACCAGCGGTACCCTCTCCGTCTTTCGGCGGACGCCACGGGATCGCTTACGCATGCTACCGTGACGCCCTGACGGTCGGCCCGTCTATACGGGCCTCCAACAGCTAGGGGGGATTCCCAGGGTACTGGGACCCCCCCTGGTCCCTACGGCGCCTATTGAGGCGGAGGGAGAAGGTGCGCGTAGCGCCTTTTCCTTCTCCCCGGTCGTCTTCTGCGGAGCGAGTCAGCGGCGGCATTCTTTTCCCGCTCCCGCTCCGCTGCTTCCTTCTGCGACATGACACTTTCGCAGAAGGAGCGCATCTCCGACCAGCACATCTCGCTACCGAGCATGGCGTTGATAACGCTCGACAGCGAGAGGTCTCCGCCCATACTTGCCGTAAGGGTGTGCCTCTGGGGCCCCCACGCAGCACACTCGTACAGGGTGTGGTACGCCGTGTCCACTGGCGCACCACACTCGTGGCAGGAGGGTGACTCCTCCCGCCGCGCTATCCCGTGCAGGTACTTACCGAAGCACCCGTGTCCGGTAAGTACCTGCGTCATTCTGTACGACAGTGTGCCGTGCTTCCTCTCGACCCAGCGACTCAAGTGGGGACGAATCGCCTCCACTGTCGCTAGGCCCGCCGAGGGAGACCCCAGATCCTCCTGCCATCGGGCGATCAGGGCTTGCTGGGCTAAAGCCCTGATCCGCCCGACCTCCGCCGACCCCGGACGGTCGCCGCGGTCCCTCGCCTCGACCCGGAACCGGTACACTTCCGCGAGCACCTCCGCCTGGAGCTCCCAGGGCGGATCACCCGCGAGAAGTGTCGCCGCTGTCCACGACACCGTACGGTACCCTCTGATGCCTCTCACCGCTATGACCCTCTGCGGCTTTCGCAGCAGGGCCCGATTTTTAGCGGTGAGGGCGTCTATCCAGATCGGGGCACCGTACAGCGCCATCGACCTCACTACGCCGGAATAAAGACGCCGGCATAGCGACCCCGGCCCCCCCACATTCGGAAGGAGGCGACCAAGAGCGGCGGCGGCATTGATGAGCCTCGGGCCGAGATGAACAAAATGCTGCCCGAAGCTCCATCGTCCGTCCAGGATCAGGCCCAGATACTTCATCTGGGCCTGCACTTTGATCACCGTCCCGTGGACGGTGATACTCGCCCCTCGTGGGGGTCCTTTCCGTGGACCGTGGAAGAGGAGGGCCTCTGTTTTGGATATGGAGACCCTCAAGCCCAGCATTCCCATGCGGTCCACGGTGAGAGCCGTTCCGACTTCGGCAAGGCGAGCCGCCTCCCGGAAGTCCCGTCCAATCGCCGTGACGAGAGTGTCGTCAGCATAACACAACACCCCCATCCCGGGAAGGACGGGAGCCCGCAGGAGCCAGTCGAAACCGACGTTCCACAGAATTGGGCCGAGGACCGACCCCTGTGGAACGCCGCAACCCACTCGATGCCGAACGATCCTCCCATCGACCCCCGCCCAGAGGACCTCCCTGTCCTGGAGGTACGCCTCCAGCAGTCTCCTCAGATAGGTCGGCACCCCATGGTATCGGAGTGCCTCCCGTATCGTCTCGAAAGGGAGACTATTGAAGGCGTTCGCCACGTCAAGCGACACAGCCAGGACGACCTGCCCCCGGGCCACCGCTTCCGTCGTCCGAGTCTTCAGGGCGTTCAGGGCGTCGACCGTCGACCGGCCCGCCCTGAATCCGTACTGCGCCTCCGAGAGACCCGGACCGACCTCCTCGAGGTGCTGAACGAGACGGGCTGCAAGGACCTTCTCGAAGAGTTTTCCCGTCTCGTTCAGCAGCACAATTGGCCTGTATGCCGAAGGGGAATCCAACGGCCGACCTTCCTTCAGCAACAGGACCAATTTCCCTTCTTTCCAAGGCTTCGGAAACTGCCCGCTGCACAGACATTCGTCGAACAGCTCCCGAAGCCTTGCACCTAGGTATTCCAGGGTGTCGCACAGAATACGCCCTGGAACCCCGTCCGGACCCGGCGCCGTCTTCCTGGCCCGCAAGCGGCCGAGGGCCATCTCCATCTCCCGCTCCGTAATCAGTGGTGGAACCACTGCGTCTTCGGTCACGGAGCGGGGGGCCATCTGCGGAGGGACGTGCTCGCCTGGATGGGGGAAGAGTTCCCCAACCAGGCGAAGGAGGAGTTCCGGCGGCATCGTCTCGGTGACGGGGGCGCCTTGGGTGCGGAACTTCCCGCGTACACCGCGGTACGGGCGCCCCCACGGGTCTCGATTGAGACCCGCCAGAAGCTCCTCCCTGGCCTTCTCCTTGGCCTTGCGTATCGCCAGCTGCAGGCCGAGCACGAGATGAATTATAAACACAATTAATTTGTGTTCTAATCACTGACTCCATCTCGGCTCTGAAGGCTGCATAGAGCTACATTTTTCGGAATTTTGGGTTTCCCGACCAGTATTGAAGAATGAAGACGTCTAGCAAAGCAAATAGCACCCTGGTCTTAAGCTTGAACTTCCGTTCGTGTGAGATTGTATTGGCTTCCGTTTAATAGATTTCGACACCTCCCGAGTGGTAGTTATGAAGTGCGTTTTAGTCTATACAAATATTATATATGCGAAAGTAACACTGTTTGTCTAGTGTCCAAACCGTTGATAAATGCAAAAGTAACTCTGTATAATCTGTATGTTTGTATCGTTTCCACGCTTAACTACTGGACCTATGAAAAGAAACTTTGGTACACGATATTGTAAACAAAGAGTCTTACATCAGAGTAATATTTTAAGTTAATTTGTTTAATATATTCATATTTTCTACGCGAGCAAAGCCCTGGGATAACAGCTAGTTTGGTATAAAGCACGCTTGAACTGTAAGGAAAGACAAATGCTTTTTATGCTTAACACCTAACTAACACGAGCGAAGTCACGATCTACAATCAGTATAACATATATAAAGTACAATATAATAATTACTTTATTACTTATATTTAATGAACGAACAAATGTGGTACCTGATGGTAAGTGGTAACCACAGTTGTGTCTGTCCCTACGTGTGCTTCAATCTTTAACATTACACAACAGATTTTAATGCGGTTTTTTTAATAGTGATTCCAGAGGAATGTTTATGTGTATAATACATGGACAATATAGTAAATAAATACTGATAATTTTAGAATTTTCTAATGTGATGTCGTATCAACATTGTACCCACGCTTAGCCGGGGCTGATCACTAGTGTGTAATAAGTTTGTAGTATCTACACAGAGAGGTTTGCGCAAAGGCCTACCTCCAAGTTGCTCAAGCTTCTACGCCTCTGAATATGGCTTTCATCTCTAAGATTTAACATTTCAGTAACGAAACATAAGTGACAAAAAATAATCTAATAATAGGCGAATACGGTATGCAAATGAATCTAATAAATATTTGCTGTCAAATAAAATAATTATAAATTTAAAATGATTGATTGATTCAATGGTTCAATGACTTTATTACTATGTAAAGATCACAAGTCACATGGATACTTTGGCCTGATTAACGAACAGACTAAAACTAAGTAGGAAATTTATAAATATTAAAATTAACGCTCTACTCTCTTATGGATGAAGTTTTCATCCGCATTTTAGAAGGGGGCAGTTGGGGGTGATCGTAGGTTATTACTAGACAAAAATAGCTTATATTACCTTACGGTTCTAAAAGGTGTAGCAGAATTACTATAAGGAAATTGCACGGGCGTCTTCGGACATAGTTTATCCTTTTAAATATTACGTCTTCCAAAGTATTTGTATCGTGATTTTAGATCTCTGAAAAATCTGCAATTTGCCCTCAACTTCGTGTGCATTTAAGCCTAAGATACTCCATATTACATAAGCTTTCTGCCTGTGAAAGTAGTCAGAATCTGTTCTCATCAAAATTTTGTATGGTTTGTGTACTCTGGTGTGGGATCTGAGTGGGCAGAAATTAATACACATAACATGGCATCAGAGAACACAGGGATCCGATTTGTGTTAGGGGATACTATTAAAAGTAGTGACACGCATTGTATATATATTTTACATATTTATATATATATATATACAATATATATAAGCATATAGAACAATACCTTAAAAAAACATTTAGATTTAAATAGTATATAACAATTCATTCACTTCAAATTCATAATTATCATGTACAGCATGTTTTCAATAAATTCCTAGATGCCCAAAAACTGGAGGACAAAGAAAGTGTCAAAGTCAACATCCTAAGCACCTCGGTATCGCCGCTGTTCATATTGGTCTCACGGATCTCCTCAAAGCTGTTTTAATTTTAACAACAACAACAACAACAACAACATCAATCTGTAAATTTCTCACTACTGGGTTAAAGTCTCCTCTTCCTTTGAGAAGGTCTGGAATATATTCCACCACGCTATTCAATGCGGGTTGGTGGAATACACATGTGACAGAATTTCTTTGAAATTAGACACATGCAGGTTTCCTCACGGTGTTTTCCGCCGAGTTCGAGATGAATTGTAAACATAAATTAAGCACATGAACATTTACTTGGCCATCACGGATAATTTTAACATTAACATTGTACACAACTAACAATAAGTTTAAGTGTTACAAGAAATATTAGCAAATTTTGTCGTTTTGGTACCAAGACACTCATACATTTGTATACAGTCATATCAAGTACATACTTGGCTAGTGCTTACGTGCTCATCGTCGTATAATATCCTGAACGAATCATTTTAAGGAACGTGTCGCGAATTTTTTACGTCTCTGATCATTAAATGTGTAAGCTAAATTAGCTCCGAAGACAGATGGCCTCATTTTTCTTGAGCACGGCGTAAATATGCAAGCTGTCGTGTTCGCTTTAATGGACGATGCCGTTAGCTCTCTTTTCTTTCTGTATACCGAAAAATACTTTACAAGAATATATTGTTTTGTATTTTCCTACTGATTACATAAACCTTTTTTGCAGACAGCATACAACACACATTAGATGCACCCTAACCAGATAACGAAACATACTTGTAGACTATAGAAATAATTAGCTATTGAAGTAATAATTGCAAACTTTTTTATATATATTCTATTATCTGAGTCAAGTACATTTCGAGGAGTAAGATCAAAGAATTCCCGAAAATGTTATCAAACAGCCTCATCCAGGCAATTTTACGTCGATCTGTCATCTGTCTGGTTACCACAGTCTCATCGGGTATTATAATGCCAATCAACAGTACTCAGTATTGTTGCGTTTCAGTTTGAAGGGTGAGTGAGCCAGTATAAATACAGGCACAAGGGACATAACATTGTCGCATAGGCGATGAAAAGAATGGTTAATATTTCTTACAGCGCCATTGTCTATGGGAGATGGTGACTACTTACCACCTGGTGGCCCATTCGCTCGTCCACCAACCTATGAAGGATAGGATGTCATCAATATTTCTCTAATTAAGAGGAATCACCGTAACAACGTACGGTTTTTTTTGAGGGCCCTGAGCAAAGCAGGAAGCAATTTATATAGCCATTTTTCAAATCGGCTTGCAAAAGTTTAAAGTATAGAACTTTTGTAGCAAGCAGTCTTATAAATTTATACCAGAGAAGCAAGGCGCTTGAATAAAATCGATATTGTCACCATCAAGGAAGTCATGTGATTAATTATCAACCTTCAGACTATCAATAATAAAATAGGAATAAAATCACAGTTTCTGGCAATTTTTCCTATAGATACTGTATCGTTTTAGTTGTACTAGGAGTGACTATTTTAACTACTGCTTTAATAATTTATTACTTATTAATAACATTAATTGACTGATGATAATTACTACTAATCCGGGTCGTAATTAGCACTGAATTTCATACTGTTAACAAAAATGTTAAAAGGGATATAAATTATGACCAAGTTATTTTCTGATTGTATGAGGCTGGTCTGAACATATACCTCGCCAACATTTAGCTGAACATAAAGTTTCCTGTCTCGCAAATAAATTTCCTTGATCTCACAACTTATCAAGAGGGAACATAAGGAATGGTGAGCTCAAATAATACATACGTTTTTTTTCTGCATACATTAAAACGTTTCAATTTGAAAAGAAATATACAAATATTGTGAAGAGGTAAAATTTGTTCTTTTGGATGTAGTTAATCTTCAGGTCTAATGATCCAATTTTAAATTTATTTTCACAGGTAGAAAGATAATTCTGAGTATAATACTTGATATAATAATGTCGCAGCGTCAGATAATTAGCATCACTAAAATTTGAGATTTGATTCTGGACGGCCAGTGAGGTCAAGAAGAAAAGACCAAGCTCTTTGTGATATAAGAAAAACAAGGAATATCACCTGCCAAGGAGGAAACACATGACATATGGTGTCGCGGCTTATGAAGTATTGTAAAAATTAATAAACGATATAGATTATTTCGTGAATGACTATGATGATGACCCCGAACCAAACAATCTTGCCGGTTAACCGACAAATATAATGTACATATATACATTTATATCATGCGTATTGGCCAAGTATTGAATTTTTGGCAGAAAAGAAACACATGTTTTCTTCACAAAGCACTTTCACAAAGGCCTACCACCAAGTAAACCTGTTCAAACACAATCTCTTAGGTGGATATCACCGTATCCAAATTACCTTCAACCAATATTGTTCGCTGTGAAATGGGAAGGCGGAAAGATGTAATAATTAAATTTTGACGTCTCTTTATTAATAAATTTCACTGTGCAAAGAAGGGTCGGTAGTCTGTAATAAAACTTTAAATGGATATAGCTGTACATGTACGATAACTTAGTATTATTATGTTTAATGCAAATGAAATTATTGCTATTTTAATATTGTTTATTATTTATGGAAATAATAATGATTAATACTGTATTATAGCGCTGGGTTAATGTTATTTCAAGGACACGTTCAGGGGTGACGGAAAACATCGTGAGGAAACCTGCAACTGTCGAATTTCATCTAAATTTTGCCACGTGTGTGTTTCACCAACCCGCATTGGGACAGCGTGGTGGAATATGTTCCAAACCTTCCCTTAAAAGTGAGAGGCCTTAGTGGGCTAAAGCCGTGGGAAATTTACAGGCTGTTACTGTAATCTAAAAAATACCTGTTGCCTGTAAAGTCGGTATACGGGCGAAAGTTTTACGTGACAACGACTTTGAGTGGTAAAATAATTTTAATGTGAATATTCATTCGTATAGTAGGAAGAAGGATGAAATAATAGTAACAATTCAAAACATTTATTTACACAAAAAATTATATTTAAAACATTAATTTATACAAAGAATCTCGCACTGAATTTTGTCTGTATCTCTCGCTCTTAGGCGGGCTAACCATGCCCGAGTGGAAGGGACGCGTGCCTCTCACTCGCTCTCATTGTGAGCGCATAACGTGAGCGGAGCGTAACGCAGTTTCTTGAAGTGTCACCCGGCAAACCAATGTATAAGACGTTGTTACGTCAAAATTTAATGTCCTGAACCAAGGCTACGAATTTGGAAAGGTTATATTTTGTTGTAAATTTAAAGTTTTTCCAAATCTTAAATCGAATTGATATGAAATATTTTGCACCATTAATGGAAACTTATTGGATTTATGTGTATTACACAATCAGAAGTTACAACCTAATCACAGAACACGTCAATATTGTTTTATGGCTTCTCGAACACATCGTATATCGTGTCTGAAAAGTTTTATTACACCAACAGTCGCCGCGGGACCTCTTCAAAGTAGTATCACTCTCTATGAATATCATTTCTTCTGAAATGGACGAAAAGTTGATTTTAAAAAGTATTTTTGCAGTATTTTATTGAAACTTTGAAATAGGCCAATAATATTACATCGATTTCAAATGTAGAAAACTTTAGCTTTTGTTAAGAGAGTAACCTTACCCTTCAATACGGTGTTATGACATTTGATTCAATATTATAATTTATATCACATCATTATTGCATTTAATGAATATAGCAGGCGCTATTGAATTTACTTTATTACATACAAGTATTATTGTATTTAATTGATCAATAATTTGTAAAAATATAATTAATATTATTTTATATCGCATAGCATTTAATACTGGCGTATAAGACAATTTCTTATTTTAAATATGATTGAGCTGTCATTCAAAACACTTGGACTATAGTTTGGCATTCTAACAAAAGACGAGAGAAGCATCATTGTAAAACACATATTTTATTGAAAGTTTGAAATAGGCCAATATTATTGGTACATCGATTTCAAATGTAGAAAAATTTAGCTACCTTACCTAACCTAACCTTACCGTTAAATGTTTGTTAATCAATCACGCCAGAGTGACTGATTAACAAACATTTAACGGTAAGGTTAGAAAAGAGAAAGGAAAGAAAGGACAGAACAAAATTTCAGATATAGATAATTTGATGTAGCACATAAGTAACCTTTTAACTTAATCTATTTAGATAAAGATGTATTCAAATCAGAACTGCTTATGGAGAATTATTATATAGTGCTTTAAAATAATTTCACTTAAATCCTTGCAGATAGTCAGAACAAATTCATAAAAAATGAGGATTGCAATTCAGAAATTGATCTTAACGTTTAGAATCATATTTTTTAAGAATAATTAATTAGCATATCAATTTTAGGCCATGCTGTTTTGTTTTGTATCATCAAAAATATATTTCCCCCTAGAATTAATAAATTTGCATGAAGTGATCAAAAATTATTTTCAGTATCTGAAAGATATTGTTACCATTGTTTATTGTTTTCTTATCAGTCTTCCAACATAAAAAGATTTTTAGGTATAACATTTTGAATAGAATCTTCTACTATGATCTTCTATTATGTTCATCCGCTTAAGCACTGCTCGTGATGAAACACATCGAGACCACGAGACAGGTTTCAGAACCACTAAAAAATAAATGAGTAAATTACTAAAAAAAAAATAATTGGCGTTATGGTGGCAATCAGGAATCGTGATTTAATTATTTATATATTATAGACTTTTAATAAAACAAGCAAATAGCTGCTTCTTTATTTGAAAAAGTTTGGTCGAGTGTTAATTGATATGTAGTGACCATTTACATCTCTGATGCACCACTACCCTTATAAGTTAAGATGTTATTATCTTGTGTCCGTAACAACAATAGTAAGAAGTGTGGTAAACAACATTATCTGATGAGTGAGTTGTAAGAATGGCTCTCTCAAAATCCTGCCTAGGCAAGACTAATTCAATATCTTTAGATTCCTTTATCTTTAGATTACTCAGTGGTAGGGCTTGGTGCAAGCCCGTCTGGGTAGGTACCACCCACTCATCAGTTATTCTACCGCCAAACAACAGTGATCAGTATTGTTGTGTTCCGGTTGGAAGAGTGAGTGAGCCATTGTTACTACAGGCACAAGGGACATAACAACTTAGTTCCCAAGGTTGGTGGCGCATTGACGTTGTAAGGATTAGTTAATATTTCTTACAACGTCATTGTCTATGGGTGATGGTGACCACTTATCATCAGGTGGCCCATATACTCATCCGACAACTTATACATTAAAAAAAATGAAAGAAGCCAGGCTTAACGCAAGCCCTTTGGGTAGTGAATGGGTTTTTATCACATTTTATACTGTCAAATATGAATACTAAATATTAGTGTATTCCAGTTTGAAAGATAACCAACAGCAGATATAAGGGATTTAACAAAAGTTAATTCCCAATATCCTTACCAATCCGAGATAATTTTTCGCAGATGCTCTATACATTTCTTTTTTGTGTGTTTTTATATTTAAAATAGATTGGCAGGCTGTCACTCTATACTTAGACAATGCGCCACCAGGGAAACTTCCAATTCTGTATCCCTTGTGTCTGCTATTTTATGAAAAATTGCAAATTTAAGAAAATCTGCGTTAATGGTGGCAATACTCAATGGCTTTCCATGAAAACAGCTTTTCTAGGGTACCCTATATTCTTTTCTCAATAATGTGGAATGCTATCAGGAAAGACGCCACTAGGGATGCCTCAGATAAAACAGTACCATACTGACGAAAACAACATGATATTATGGAATACGTAAAGTAAAAAAAAATCACAGCCCGTAAATTTCCCACTGCTAGGCTAACGCCTCCTCTCCTGATAAGGACAGGGTTTGGAACATATTCCACTACGCTGTTCTAATGCGGGTTGGTGGAATGCATATGTGGCAGAATTTCGAAGAAATTAGACACATTCAGGCTTTCTCACGATGTTTTCCTTCACAGCCGAGCACGAGATGATAACTTTATATTGATTATAAACATAAATTAAGCACATATATATATATATATATAGTGGTGCTTGCCTGGGTTTAAACCCGAAGTCATAACATCGGTTAGAACGCGTGCATCTTACGCGTTCTAACCACTGGGCCATCTCAGCTCATGGAATACGTATTTTGGTTTTACTTTCAATTATATTTGCATATTTGCATGTGTATAGATATATATATATATATATATATATATATATATATATATATATATATATATATATATATATATATATATATATATATATATATATAAGTTACACGTATATGTTTCTTACATTTTAATTTACATTTTATAGATGTACAAATAGTAGCAATACTCAAGCCTAACCTTTCTTATTGTTTATTAAAATAATGAAATTGTTTCCAGTACGGAAAACACATGCATGATTTAAGAATATCGATACAAGATAACTTAAAAAAAAGGTTTAATTTGCTACGTTCAAGTCTTTGACAAAAAATTAGGAGCAAATACTTCAAATAACGTCTTCGCTCTTATTAAATACAAAGTAGCTTCAATTCGATTCATCAACGGAACATCAAAGTACGATTTTTACCTCGTTAAAGACACAAAGACTTCGGCAGCGACATTAATCATTACGAGTTTCTTTATTTTGTATCGAGCCGGTCATTAATCACTCTGAATTCGAAATTCAACTGTTTCGCGGCAGACGTGGTCACAACAGACAATGCCTTCTGCCCTTTGTCGGTCGTGTTTTTTATCTTTCATGATTAGCTTTGTTTTAGAGAAATGTCAACCGGTTGAATAACTTTAAAGGGTTATCATTCTATAGAACGCGTTCATTATTCAAATATCGAGAACAATTGATCAATGCTTGAAAAGAAAATGGTTTCTATTCACTGGGGAACACGTCACAAAACTTTACCGAAATCACGCGCTTTTAAACCTGACCGAGCACTACTATTATCCACGTGTTTTTGTGTTTATAATTGATACTGTACTCGACAATTGTGATAACAAAATCCATATAATCCAATCTAGTAATTTCAAATCCAGGCAAGCACTATCAAATTTTCATTCGCCTAATTTGTGGTCAAAATTCATCTGATGATTTTCGCTGAAGGACATCACGCATAAATTCATCCACACTGACTGATCAACTTGATCTGTCTAGTAGTTCTAGTTTCGAAAATAATTTCGTCCTGTCCAAAAATTAACTTAATGAGCAAGTCAATAAGACAGATTTTGTTAAACTGTTTTGTATATTTAATGACCCAGGTTTAATTAGTACAGGTAGGTAAGAGTCGAGATGGCCCAGTGGTAAGAACGCGCGCATCTTAACCGATGATTGCGGGTTCAAATTGTCTTAGGGTGCTTAATTTGTCTTTATAATTCATCTCGTGCTCAGCGGTGAAGGAAAACATCGTGAGGAAACCTGCATGTGACAAATTTTATAGAAATTCTGCCACATGTATATTCCACAAACCCGCATTGGAACAGCGTGGTGGAATATGTTCCAAACCTTCTCCTCGAAGGGAGAGGAGCCCTTTAGCCCAGCAGTGGGAATTTACAGGCTGTTGTTGTTGTTTAATTAGTCCCAGTATAATACTGCCATACTCTTACTCCAAACGTGGTTAAAAGGATATGAGCAAGGTCAGTCCATTACTGTGGACAATAAGTTGTATTAAACTTACCTGAATTACTTTTACTCTGAACATTTAAAATTCTTCATAGAAGCGAATGTGATTCGTTTATCAAGCTTAATAGAGTTACAATTAATCAATGATGCGTCGCCAAATGCTTCTGTACTTCAGGTGACTGTGGAAAAGTAAAGTAAAGTAAAGTAACAGCCTGTAATTTTCCCACTGCTGAAATAAGGCCTCCTCTTCCATTAAGGAGAGGGTTTTGGAACATATTCTACCACGCTGTTCCAATGCGGGTTGGTAGAATGCACATGTGGCAGAATTTCGATGAAAATAGACACATGCAGGTTTCCTCACGATGTTTTCCTTCACCGCCGAGCACGAGATGAATTATAAAGACAAATTAAGCACATGAATCAGCGGTGCTTGCCTGGGTTTGAACCCGCAATCATTGGTTAAGATGCACGCGTTTTAACCACTGAGCCATCTCAGCTCACTGACTGTGGAAACAAGGAGTTTAAAGGCGGTTCCTCATCGACAGCATTCGCCTGTATTGTAACAGTCTGAACTCGACATTACATTATTGAGCGAGAAGTTTTGAGCATTACAGGGCGCGTATTGTAATAAGTGAAAGAGAAGAAAACAGCCGATATGGCCCAGTGGTTAGAACTGGTGCATCTTAACCGATGATTGCGGGTTCAAACCCAGGTAAGCACCACTGAATAGTCATATGCTTAATTTGTGTTTATAATTCATCTTGATCTAAAAGGATTTGAGCAAGGTTAGTCCGTTAATGTGGATATACAGTTGTCTTAACTCACGAATTACTTTTACTCTGAACATTTCAAATTCCTCGTAGGAGCTAATGTGATTTATTTACCAAGCTAAAAAGAACATCAATCACTGATGGTCTTTTACCATATACCCAAATTTCCAGTTACAGGTAGATAGTGCTAATACTTAAGGGAACACTCATGTTATCCTTGGAGTAGCACTAGCAGGAATCTGTACACTCTCAAACAGGAAACTGCGTCAGCCATCGCTTTAAAATACAGCAACAAATTTCTAATTCAACATCGATGTATAACCTCCTGCAATACAAAATATACAGGTTCAATTAGTATGTATTTAAGTAAAAGATAAAATACCTTTTTCAAAGGATGTTAGCAAATTTTACTTCATGGATTTTAAATTTATTTTTTCTCATTAAAAATAACGTCAAATATTATTTATTATTTACATTTCTTTCTTTCTTTCTTTCTTTCTTTCTTACTCCTTATTTATCTTTCTGAATTGTAAACTATGCCATTTAAGTAATCACAATAAAAACAAACGAAACATTTTAAAGGTAGATACTAAAATGTTGCTAAACATATTAATTTAATTTAAGAAATATATTTATTAAAGCAATTAATATTAATCATTCACAGATTAAAAAATCTTAAATATATGAATGACTCACCGATTATATCGAATTTATTACATCGAAATTAAAGTTTGAACTTAGTGCTAAACCGAAGGTCGAAAGTTTTTGAAACTGTACTGTAACTGTAACTGTGTGTGTAACTTTCTACTTCTCCAAATATGCCCTTTTATTTGTTTCTTCTTGTGCTCATTGCCAAGTCACTATAATTATAATATAAAGAAAACTATTGATACAATTACTAAACGTTGATTTATAACTACAAAATAATTTGAATAGGACTTGGCTTCTATGAGATCTCAAAATTTTTACGATGGAAAGACTGCATCGAGAGACTTGGCATTTTTTTACATTTAACGTTTTTTGGTGGGATCTCATTTATTTTTTGTAAGTGTATTTCTTTCTTATTTTAGGTGACCTCATAATTTCTTGGACTTCAGCTACTACTTTGTTTAGAATCCATTCTCTATCTCTATCTCTTTTGTTTCTTCTCTGAAGCTTCGTTACTTCTAAGGTAGACAAGTCTGGGCGATATATACTTCGGAGTCGATTATATTCAGCCATTGCTGTCTCCTGAGCCCGAGCGCGCGTACAATATTTATCGCTAT
The DNA here is from genome assembly GCF_905220365.1 of Vanessa cardui. Taxonomy (NCBI): domain Eukaryota; kingdom Metazoa; phylum Arthropoda; class Insecta; order Lepidoptera; family Nymphalidae; genus Vanessa; species Vanessa cardui. The sequence continues at coordinate 11,832,106 of NC_061132.1, read as the reverse complement.
ACAATGGAGTTTTAAATTTATTAATTTAAAGAATTATGAACTTAATGTATTAATTTGTATTAATTATAGTTGTGTTATGTATTACTTTTATATTATTCTTTTCTATTATATGTATTTATTCATCCAATTGAATACTTAAACAACGAACAAAGTTAACAATGCAGTCAAAATCCATACACAACGTTCTTGCCAAAACGCAGATATAAAATCGTTTTCTATGGTATATTATTTTTTAATGTTTTTATAATTTTTCCTTTATATGTGGCTAATGACCTATCTTGGTGCAACATTTGAAGTTTCTAAGTCTGCCTGAAGTATCTTAATTTTTTGATGATCGGTCAGTGAGTCAGTGCGTGACAAAATAGTGTAACTTTGATCGACCGTAAATCCTAAACTATTAATTAAATTGGAATGTAATTTTAACTTAGGCTTTTTCTAATGCCTACTATTATTTACAGTAAACCTAAACTCCTAGCTTTGTCCCCGTCGGAGATATAGGGGGGCGAAACAGCCGCGAACTGCTTCGAGAAAAGATGGTACAGCCGTGCCCGTTTTGGTTGAGACTTGGCTGGGGCACTGCCGTGCCCCCAGATAGTGGTGCTTGCCTGGGTTTGAACACGCAATCATCGGTTAAGATGCACGCGTACTAACCACTGGACCATCTCAGCTCTACTTTTGTATAAGGTGTTTATATCCGTAACTGTAATAATATACATCGGTTTGGAAAAGCCGTTGATCATACTACAGAGTACAGATTGATTGTACGAGGCAGGTAATGCCTTAGAAATCGCGCTGTTGAGGATTATCGGACACCTTAGAGGTTCGTTAACCAAATATTCCCAAAAATTAAATATAAATTGTATCGCTACTAGTAGTCCGTCCGCGTTTTCTTTTGTTTCAGGAAGTCACGTCTTAAGCAAGAAATTAGCCGGTTCGGCGGTTTGGTCGTGAAAGATCGACAGACAGACATACATAGTTACTTTCACATTTATAATATTAATATAGAATGTAGATGTAACTCAAAAATTAATATGGAATTAAAGTCAAAGTCTAGTTTAACAATAATTATAGTAACACGTTAAAATAAATATAATTTGTTTTAATTGAATTATAAGAAAAGCCCAAACGAAAAATTCTATTAGCATAACAAGTATAGGAACAGGATATGCGTTAAAGGCACGGATTCCAGCGAATTGACATTTCTATAACGTTTTATACGATTATGTAAAAAAAAATATCATAAAAATATCTTAGAATGTAACCTTCTTTATCAACTAGTAATTACATTAAAATTATTTTTAAAATAATTTCAAGCAGAGCTGAAAAATTTGTGGTTAAAAAGTTAAATAAAATTTACCGATTGTTACGAGAGTAACCTTAGCCTTCAATACGGTGATATGACATTATTGATTCTATATCATAATTCACATCACATTATTATTGAATATTATGAATATAGCAGGGGCTTCTGGATTTACTTTATTATATACAATTATTATTGTAATTAATTGATCAATAATTTGTAAAACTGTAATTAATATTATTTTATATGGCATAGCATTTAATACTGGCATGTAACACAATTTCTTATTTTAAATATGATTGAGCTGTCATTAGGAAACAATTGGGCGATAGCGGGGCATTGTAACAAAAGATAGAGAGATTTGAGCATCATTGTAAAGCGATAATATTATTTTGGCCATCCCGAACTACTGAAATTACACGATATTGATACGACTCGTTTAGTATATTAATATATTTCAGACGCCTTTACAGTAAATCAAAGTAACCGGCTAACGCAGTCGCTATTTCTTGCTAATGTTTGAAAATAATTTATGTTATTTATTACACGAATATTGAACATACATGTTAATTATGACTAAATACACTATTAATTTAACAAGTAATCCAAACAGAAATATATTTGGAATAAATAAATTACACGCTTATTTATTGTACGTATTCAATACGTTTTGCATTTTTTTTATTTATATATATTATATATTTATATTGTAGTCGTTAAGTAATTGTGTCGTCGACATAACGTAATACGTAGGAAGTAAATTTATCAAATTAGAATAGAATATTCATTCCGAATTTTATATTATAATCTGTTCAAAGAGGGAGATGGCATGATTTAATTAAATGCTGTGCTATTCGCACATATTGCTGCGATACTATTTATATATTAATAATTGAAGTACGCGAAAATCGTACACGCGCTGTGTTTTTTTTTTTAATGGAATAGGTTGGCGGACGAGCACATGGGCCACCTGATGGTAAATGGTCACCATCACCTATAGACAATGACGCTTTAAGAAATATTAACTATTCCTTACAAGATGTTATGTCTCTTGTGCCTGTAGTTAAACTGGCTCATTAACCCTTCAAACCGGAACACAACAATACTGCGTACTGTTGTTTAGCGGAAGAATGTCTGATGAGTGGGTGGTACCCACCCAGGGGGGCTTGCACAAAGCCCTACCATCAAGTAAATGTGTTGCACCAGGTTTGATAATATAGCCACATACCTTGACCGAGTAGTGTGTACACCGGTTTTCATGGGTACGCTACTCCGAGGTCCCGGGTTTTCTGTGTCTTGGGTCTGGGTGTTTTTGGTACCGTCGTTTTTTATATATTTTTTTTTATATGAGACAACATCACATACATTACTCTGATCCCAATGTAAGTAGCTGAAGCACTTGTGTTATGGAAATCAGAAGTAACGACGGTACCACAAACACCCAGACCCAAGACAACATAGAAAACTAATGGTAATCTACATCGACTCGGCCGGGAATCGAACCCGGGACCTCAGAGTGGTGTACCCATGAAAACCGGTGTGCACACCATTCGACCATGGAGGTCGTCGTTACTACTAACATGTGTATTCCACCAACCCGCATTGGAACAGCATGGTGGAATATATTCCAAAAACTTTCTCCTCAAAGGGAGAAGTGGCCTTAGCTCAGTAGTGGGAAATTTACAGGCTGTTGATTGATGAATTATTGCTTATGTTTAATTTATAAATGTGCAATCAATCAATCAAAATAACCTTTATTCAAGTAGGCTTTTACAAGCTCTTTTGAATCGTCATTTCACAATTAAGTGAAGCTACCACCGGTTCGGAAAGTAGATTCTACCGAGAAGAACCGGCAAGAAACTCAGTAGTTACTCTTTTTTAACATTTAAAAAATACGAAGTCATGTTAGTTAAATACAATTATTGAAATTAATATATCCTGCTTGGAAGTCAACAGGTATTAACTTCACCCTTTTTTTGGTTTATAAAATCTTGTATCGAATAATATGCTGTTTCTACCAATGTAATTATATCATGGTGAAACTACCTATTAATTTGTTTTGTTAATTCGATTTCTAAACTTCAGGAATATAATACTTTATACAAAAAAAAAAACAAATAATTTTTGTACTGGTGTATTTATTAGTATATTTCCCACGATATGACGAATCATCCTACTTTTCTATAACACTGATTAAGTATTGACGTGTACTGTTCGTCCACCTTGGGCCAATATAACTTCATTGTCCAAAGTTTAGAAGCTCACATTGATGTGGTATACAACCAGAGTCAATGATGTATATATGTAAATTTGTAAACAGCCACCGGATCGGATCAGGCACAGGGGACATACCATCTTAGTTCCCGAGGTCGGTGGAGCATTTACAATGAAGTAATTGTTAGACATAGCATAATATATTGAAGCGTTAATCTATATTAATATTATAAATTTCAAAGTGACTTTGTCTGTCGTTCTTTCACAACCAAAGTAATGAACCGAATTTGTTGAAATTTGGTGTGAAGCAAATTTGAGCTCCCAGGACATAGGCTACTTTTTTGCCTACCTCGTTACAACGAAACCACTAAAACACGAGATAAGCCGCAAGGGACAACTGTTATTGTATATATGTATATGGTGACTTACAGTCAATTCTTCCATTTACCAATCATCCTACTTATAACTTAAACTTTGTGAAAAAACATAGTATTACTTTTTACATTTCTTTGAAATTGATATGATTCATCAGCTGAGATGGCCCAGTGGATAGTACACGTGCATCTTAACCCATGTTTTCGGGTTCAAGCCCAGGCAAGTAACTATATAAGTATAAATAAGTGCTAAATTTGTGTTTATAATTCATCTCGTGCTCGGCGGTGAAGGAAAACATGGTGAGGAAACCTGCATGTGTCTAATTCTGCCACATGTGCATTCCACCAACCCGCATTGGAACAGAGTGGTGGAATATATTCTACACCTTCTCCTCAAAGGGAGAGGAGGCCTTAGCCCAGTAGTGGGAAATTACAGGCTGTTACTTTACTTTTACTTTATGATTCCATATATATATTTTTTTAATATCGGCAGTGATACAATCATATGGATCCTTTCATCTATGGAGATCATTACACTTTGCAAATTTTTTAGATAGTTGATTTTTTTTCAACAAAGCTCATCTTTTATCTAATTAACCTTTTCTGGTTTCAGCGAATGCCTTTGGAGCAAGCTAAGCATGAATACTTTTTCAGTACATGCTTTGAAAATAATTATACTAATTATGTATTGTTTACAATTCTATTTAGTACGTAGTTGATACAATTGTATATAATTAAATATTTAAATTATAAAAATTTCTTTAACTGTTGACAATATTTTTTTATATAATATGATTGATTATTTAAACCGTTATAATGGAAAAGATAACTCATTAGAAAGATATCATGTTTTCTATATAAGATTTTAAATTAACGTGGTTATTTATATTATTAAAGTTATTGGAGTGGAGCTCGATATTTCGACATAATCTACGAATGTCTTGTTCACGAGACTGAAGTTTGCGGGTAGATGTTGATAATTTATTTTATTTATTTATTTATTACATATGGCACACAAGACAGGTAATAACTGATAAATATCTAGAAAATAAATTACAAATTTCGATGATTAGTTACACCCTAATATTTGTGTACACATCAAGCAAGAATACATTAATTCACAGTTAACAAAGGCTGAAGCTATTACAAGTAAAAATTAAAGAAAAAGAAAAAAAAAATCACACGAATATTACATTTTTTGAGAAATTAGGCAATAAGTTTAAAAAATAGCAGAATTTTTTTTTTTATAAATAATATTACATAACAATGTCAAGTATATTACATACTAAGTCTTAAAGATTGAATTCGTCAAACACCTTCTAATTATACGAAACTCACTCTCGAAAATGTCAATGGAGTCATTATTAGCGGCAATATCGTTGTAAGTACGACACATTCTCGCAATGGGGTTATTATGGGATACATTATTTAAATACGGATTGATATTAAATGTTTTAGGATTTCTAAATCTGTAGTTTATGTTAAAATTGATAGTGGACAATAAATCTTGACAATCAACACAACCGTGGATGGTTTTATGTAGAAATGAAACATCGAAATATGTTCTGCGAGATTCAAGGGATTGCATGTGGAAGTATTTTAATCTCTCAGAATAGTGCTGCAACTGCTGATACTTCAGATGTTTGTAGGAGAGTATCCTCATAAATTTCCTCTGGACTTTTTCTATACGGTCGCGATGAACACCATAATAGGGTGACCAAACTACTGAATTGTATTCGAGTATACTCCGAACCATAGAGTAATATAATTGTATAATACTAGTGGGCTTCTTAAAGTCATTAGTGGATCGAGTGATGAAGCCAAGCAGTTTGCAACTTTTGGTTATAATGCTATCATAATGATCTCTAAAGGTTAATTTCTCATCAAAAATTACTCCTAAGTCCATGACAGAGGTCTTACGCATTAGATTTTGACCTTTAAGGCTATAATCAAAGACAATCTTGCTCTGTTTTTTGAGTGTGAAACTTATCACAAAGCATTTGCTTGTATTAAGTTGCATGTGATTTAAATCGCACCATTTTTCTACAGTATCAAGATCGTATTGTAGAGCCAAAGCATCATTGGTGTTACGGATCGTGTTATAAACCAGATGTAATAATAGAGGGTGACGATATAAATCCTTTGATTGCAACCAACTGCGTTCTTCTACTTAAGTAGGATTCGACGCATCTCAAAAGATTTCCACAAACACCATAAGCTTCTAGTTTGTGACACAAGATGGTATGATTAACTCTGTCAAATGCCTTGGAAAAAATCTGTGTATATGGAATCCGTTTGTCCCTGTTTTGCAAAAGTGTTGCAGATGTAGTTTTTATATACTAATAAATTCGATGTTGTGGAACAATGTCTAACAAAACCATGTTGTCTGTTTGTCAATACCGGGGCCACGTGGTGATAGATAACATCGTATACCAGTGATTCAACTATTTTTGAAAAGCTGGAAAGTATACTTATTGGCCTGTAATTTTCACATTGGGAGCGATCACCGGATTTTAGTATTGGAAGGACGTAGGCAATATTTAGGAAAGATTCCATTCGCGAGGGACATGTTGAAAATCAAAAATAAAGGATAACACAATTCACTGGCACATGATTTTTTGACGATAGGTGGTATATTATCAGGACCTGCCCCCTTATTTACATCAAGATGTTTAATTTTACAAAGTATATCTTTAACGGAAATGTTAATAATACTCAATGAGCAGTTGTGAAGAAAGCCAAGAGTAGGTACCGAATTTATGCCAATATTAGTATTGTCGAAAACAGAGCCAAAAAATTTCGCGAAATAATGTTAGAAGTGTCCATATCGGGCTACCTCCTTTCTCGTACGTTTGCTGCGTAAACACCGGTCACTACTACTATTGCGACTTTCACCACTACCATTGTCACTAGTACAGTTACAATAACTTTAATAATGTTTTCTATATATTTTTCCCTCTATAAGTTTTATTCAGAAAAAGGAGTCATTACCTGACAGACTGGAGTTCTCCATTGACTCTTCTTCGTTATTTTAGTCCTTCTGGTAGAACACGGCCTGAAAATCAAAGTATTTTTTCCAGCAATTAAAATACTTTGAAATTTACATTTCTTCTTTGAAAGTCAGCGATTAATTAGTATATGATTTTTTTCTTATCTATAATATATTTTGTCTAGTAATAATACTTGGTGATAGGGCCTTGTGCAAGGCCGTATATGAAGACACTACCCTCTCATTATATTTTCTACAGCCAATCAGCACCACCTAATAATGTTTTGTTTAAAACTGATTGAAACAGTGTAACTTCGTATACAAGGGATATGTCTTAGTTTCCATGGTGGACGAAATTACGTACGACACCAATGTCTATAAGCAGTGGTGACCACTCACCATCAGGTAGCCTATTTGTCCATCCGCCTACCAATGAAATGAAAACGATTTATTTTTTAACTCTAAATTAATTGAGGAATTCTCCTACAAATTAGCATTATCGTTGATATATATTATGTTGTTTTAAATATAGGCCTACTTTACACGAAAAGCTCTACAAGTACTGACTTATTGCGACTTTTATTTGTTTACATTAAAAGCTTCAGTTTTACGTAAAGAAAGCCTAAGTATTCCAACTTGATCGAAAGAATTCATCAGGGACTCTCAAAATCAAAATATACTTTATTTAAGTAGGCTTTTACAACTACTTTTGAATCATCATTTAACAACTATATTAAGTGAAGTTGTCACCTGTTCGGAAAGTAGATTCTACTGAGAAGAACCGGCGATAAAATCAGTAGTTACTCTGTTTCAAAATTTAAAAACACATAGTCATGTTAGTTAAATGCAATTATATATGTATGTAATATACATATATATACTTCCTGGAAGTCAACATGTATTAACTCCACGTTTTTTTTATCATCGGCGAATGAATACGGCTTATGTATATCCAGCGTCAGAATAATATTTGAACAATGTCAAAACTCATTGACCTATCCTGACGAACGATTTATTACTGGTTTGAGACTATCAGCAATGGAAGACAAATGAGAATTTTCTTGAAACTTTAAATCTAAAATACTTTCCAAACAATACTAGTCATCTTGAAACCAGTACAGTATTGCTACACATTTTTTTCTTAATTTTCTCGAGAATGTCGCAGTGATATTATCGAGGGCACAAAAATCTACCACATTGTTTATGCATAATCTTGTGGCTTTATCTTAAATACCACATTCAAAGACTACTATAATATAATAAAAATTATAATTACGAGTATGCACACGAATAAATACTAGTATGTTAAGTAGTGTTGGGTATTTATGTAACCTATTTTAAATTACATCAAGAAGTGCGACATATATATTGCGTTTATTTGCAGGTAGCATATTGACGTAAGACAATTTAAATAATATATTAAGTTGGGATATATATAAAAACTACAGGAGTTACCTCCACACCATATAATCTATACTAATATTATATATGTGAAAGTAACTCTGACTGTCTGTCTCTCTGTCGCTCTTTCCAAACCAATGAAAATGAAACCAATGATATTGGTTACGAAGCAATGTTGAACTCTAAGGAGTTACGGCTATTTTTTTGTCTATTTCTCTGCCGCTCTTTTACGACCAAACCAATGAACCGAATTTGATATTTTTTTTTATGAAGAAAATTTGAACTCTATGGAGTTAAAACTATTTTGTTTGCCGAACACGTACCAACCGACCCCTAAAACGCGAATGAAGCCGCGGGAAACAACTAGTTATTTGTAAAGATAACAAAGTCTATGGTATATTTATTTATGAAATAGATGGCACACTAGCAAGAGTCTCCTGATGGAAAATACCTACCATTGCCCATGGACTTCTGCAACATTCAACAGCTTCCAGCTGCGTTGCCAGCCTTTAACAGTGGGCTTATACTCTTTCCATGCAGGTTCCCGATATGTACCAGTTCGGGAACACCATAGATAAAGCGGGTTCCGCAGAGGGTTGTGCCAAACTGAATACCTTAAAAAACACGCTGGCGTCGATTTATGAAATCTAGTTAGTGCGAATAAAATTTGGATTCTGACGCGATGCCCGAATTTGTAATTCAGGGACTGGAATAGAGAATATTAATATCAATTGTACAATACATATTATTCAGCTAATACTAGCTAATACTTACATTACAGATTTTATTTATTTTTCAAGAATCATAAAGTGGTTTTTTATAATCATTACATATGCTGATATAACACCTGTTTTCGGTGAACCGATTTCGGTCTTTTGATTGATTAGTTTTATTTTCCCTTTAAAGAATTTCGTATATAAAATGTAAAACACATTCCATCCTATCAGGTCCATCTCTGAGATGTTGCTTTGATACTTTTTTCGCCGTCTGATCTACTTCTCTACACCAGACGTCGCGAAAATAGCTATAAAGACTTCTAATTCTTCTAAAATAAGTATCCAATTGTCGTGTTTCAGATTGTAAGCTAAATTTGTAAATGTTTAATTGTATCTCAACATAGATTCTCCAATAAACTATCACCCATTTACTACATTTTCTTTGATAAAATGTTTTTGCGAATTAGTGTTAATTCAGGAACTCATGAAATAATGGCTAATGTCGTGTCACATTATATTAACATACGTATGAGCGCTATTAACAATGAATCAAGATACTTCTTATTTTTCATTCTATCAGCACGACCACGATTGCATGTATTGATAACATGCTACGAAGTCTCTAGTGCTACTTGGTCATTTGATAGGTTAGATGCATTATCAGAGCTTGAACTAACAGCCCGTAACTCAAAATCATCATCAAAGTCAATTTTTGCATTGTTTAATTCAACTTCTGATTGATTTAGAAAGATTTGTAGTGAATGAAATGTTTGATCATTTTTAAGGCCTTCGAGAATGTTTCTACCAATTTAAAATATTCTAAATAACGTGCATAATATGAGACCGAGTTATTTTCGTTATTGACAAATATATGTGAATATTTAAAGTTACATAAGTACCCTCTCATGCAATTATAAACACGATTTCAATTATAGCGATCCAATCAATGTCACCGTCGTATGTATGTAGTAGCGGCCTGTCCCGGCTTCGCACCGGTGAACATAAGATTTTTTTTATATATTTCCTTTCATTTATATTTTTTTATTTTGATTTTTTTTTAATTTTGTTTTGAGCGCAGTACCAAATCTAGTCACGCGGCAGCTTGTTAAAGCCAAGTACTAATACTAGTAACTGTACTGGCGAGCATTATGTATTTACACTTACAATCTTAATTTGTTCATCGTTTTTTTTATTTAAGTAACTTATTTAAAATTAAAAGAGAGTTTTTGTTATTTCTATAACAACGAAGTATGAACAGCATGATTTAACTTTGGTCGTAAAATTTTAAAAATTACTATTAATTTTTATAATTTAAAAACTGGGTAATGTGAAGTTTTTTGTAGATGATAACATGTTCTTTAACCATGTAGAACATTATTTTGATCTATCATCAATAGTTTCAGCATGCGATGTAAGACTTTTTAGGGCACTCTTTTACAACTTGGGTTACGTTACTTAAGTTATAGTAATGAGCCCTAATTTTTTCCAGCAATAAATGTTGCCTATGTTATTCAGGTTAAATGATTTTCAAATCAGTACACCAGTTTTTGAGTTGATTCACTACAAATACACACAAATATACATTTTTTTCATAACTTTGACAATAAATATATAAACTATGAATTATTTTGTTATGTATTTTTAAGTTCTTATTTTAAATATAATAAAAAAAATCGAAAATTCAGAAACATTGAAATTATTTTTTTAATTTTAAATATATTTGTAATTAAATATTCAGTCAAATGACTCCCATATTTCTAGTGCTATCGGATTTTGTTGTTCTAATTAGTAAGTCAGTTTGTTACGAGATATTGTGCTGAACTGACCTGTCACAATTTTTCCTGCAAAAATCGTCACAAATCTTTGCTGAGTCTTTGGAACTTTTCATGATAATATCATCTCTAGCTAGGTTCTCGACGGTGACTTTTGTCTTTACTAATAAAATAAATCGTAGAATACTTTCGCAATTAAAATTAATAATATTATCTGTATATTTACGTCATAAAACTCGAATAATTGTTGAATATCGGCAAGTGCGTAGCAAAAATATGATAATATATATAAAATTAAAGTTCCAAGTAACTCAATGGTTACGACTTATGAAGTATAAGTTCCATGAAAACAAAATTAAACTTTTAAATTAATCATTTCAAATGCGGTGAAGGCTAGGCCATAGTGCAAAAATTTGTAAGTCAAAATAGGCTATCGCGGCTACATTGTTCGGTATAATAAATGTTTATTTATAAAATCATTAATTTTTGAAAACATAAACTATAAAAAGACATAATTTGCTAAATATTTAACCAGATCATTATTGCCGCGAATACAAACGTATGTGTTTTTCATTTTTAATTATTTTTTTTTATGATTTTTTATAATTCGCAACGCTTAGTTGAATATATTAATCTTAAATGAAAATTTTGCGTGCATTCAAATACAGACAAGCGTAACTGAGTTTGCATATTTAAATAAGTATTTGTGATTTATCTCCTATCTGTGGTTATGGAAACCGTTGTGAGGAAACCTACATATTTTGGATGAAAAATTGACACATTTGTGTCTGATCATCCTACATTGGAGCAGCCTGGTAGAAACATAAGCCTTTCTCTTTAAGTGAAGATCATTTAACCCACCAGTGACATTGGATACGATCCTTTTTTGATATAGTGGTGTAATATTGTAGTTATTTTCAATCTGTAAGATACTTTATGATTTGGAAATAGTAACAATGAGACATACACCAGCTTTAATCAGGACTATTGTTTTTGGAGAAACCAGCGACAATACACGCTGTGCCAATTTCTTTTTGTGTTTAAGATTAAAATAATTATTCTTAGATAAGGCTTTCTGTTTATAATAAAAAAAATGTTGTACCAGATGGCACCCACAACCCTCTTAGAAGAAAAGCCGTCGTCAGGCCACTGGATATCTCATCCAGCGCCTGGGGAAGAAATAGCAATAACCGGCATCTCTGGTTGCTTCCCTGATTCGGATTCAGTGATACACTTGCAAGAAAACCTGTTCAATAAGGTACTGTGTTTTCAATGTTAACCTAACAAAATAATTCAAAAATAATTCCGTAGATCTTATATCCAAAATTTTCAGCAACAAGGCCTGATGATGAGGCCAATTTAAATTAACTGAAGTTTACAAGTGATATGATACTGCATAAAATATGTAATTGTAATAGATAAAAATGCATTATTTAGAAGTCCCTGTCAAAGATTTTGAATACTCAAATAGATTTGGATGGTTTTTTATCCCTTACATTGCGCCACTGCGCCACCAGTCTTGGGAACTTAGATGTTCCTTTGTGCCTTTTAGTTTAACACTCAAACTTAAAAATGGAACACAAAAATATTAAATATTTCTGAGTGGTGGAACAATCTATACTAATATCGTAAATTTGAAAGTAACTCTGTTTGTCTGTCTGTCCCTCTTTCATTACCAAACCACTGAACTGAATTTGATGAAATATGAAATGAGGCAAATATGAATTCCAAGAAAGAACATAGGCTACTTTTTTTGCTTAACACATGACAACAAACCTACTAAAACGCGTGCGAAGCCGCGGGCGACAACTAGTAACTGATAAGTGGGTTTACATAAATACCACCAAGGGTTTGTCATTGTTCTCAGGTGGATTTGATATCAGACGATGATCGTCGTTGGAAATTGACACACCCTGAGATCCCACAGCGTACCGGCAAAATCAATAATATCGAGAAATTCGATGCCTCCTTCTTTGGAGTGCACTACAAGGAGACGCACACGATAGACCCCATGTGCAGAATCCTTCTGGAGAAAACATATGAAGCCATCATCGACGCTGGTAACGTATTGTGCTACATAATACACGCCATATCCAAATCTGTTCTGGTATTTAAAAATGGTGATGGAACAAATAAACTCCTCTCATTTTAATAATCCATTGGGAACGCAAATTCGATACGAGCGGAAAGAGTTCAGGCGCAGAACGTGCTTTCCAAGGCATGGATTGGTACACTCTTACAATTTTCAGATTCCATTATGTTAGTCTTTATATGCTCAATTTGTAGTTGGAATCTTGAGATCAGTGGCAGTGAATATTATATAATAGTAGTATTTATAAGAATGAATAAGTGGGAATATTGGGATTATTAATTCTATTGTTCCTGATGCCTTCTCAAATAAACAATTGTTTCTGCGATCCAAAATAGTTGAATTATGCCTATGCCTTGATCACAATATTTCTATTAAATATAAAATCTTTGAGATGCTTTAATGAGTCCTAACAATAGTATTTACCCTTAGGTTTAAATCCAAAGGAACTGCGCAATACAAACACAGGTGTCTTCGTGGGTGCTTGCTTCTCGGAATCTGAGAAAATATGTCTTTACGAAAAAATGCATGTAAATAATTTCGGTATTACTGGGTAAGTTGTAATAATTATTGTAACATTATGTACGACTTCAATACACACACGTCGTTTTACAAGCGTCCTGTGGTTAAGATTCTTAATTACAAACATCTTTTTGTATAAAACTTGTCATTAATTCTTGTCATTAGTTTCTTGGTAGTATGAAAAAATACCTGGTCAAAATCATGATCATGATTAAATATATTTATTTCTTCCGCCCCACATCGTACGAGAGAAATATATATTTGGTTCAATCTAACTATCCAAGAATTAATACAATTTAAAAAAATATTAAAATCGCTCATTTAGTAGAACAGTGACAGATCACGAAATCTCAGAAACTATAACACCTACAAATTTGACATTTGGCAGGTTTCCTTACAGGCTTTTACGTAACTCCACACTGGGATAAAACGGTGCTTGGAAGTTTGTGTTATATACATTTCGTGTTGGTAAAGCCCAGGATTCAGCTAGTACTTTATAAGCAATTATATCTAGAACATATAAAACTAATATATAATTCTAATATAGTGCAAACAATCACATATATCTCGTCAATCTATTCTGATTTCGCTCCAATATGTTACAATATAATATATTGTTTCAAGAGAAGATCAGATGCTCGCTTTTGCCACTAATTAGCTTCTAACTAATCTGATTATTGCTTTGCCAGGAAACTAGAATTCAATGTTACAACATTATTAATTATTGAATAGTTTCAACTCGTATCTACCCCGGGAGGGGTAAACTGATCTTAGGTACCCAAAGCACTCTTCTTTTTTATGATATAGGTAGGCGGATTATTAAATGTGCCATCTGATGTTCAGTGATTACAATGGCGCTGTAAGAAATATTAATCATTCCTTACATCTCTAATGTCCTACCAACCACCCTACAAACCAGAACAACAGTTATGAGTTCTATTGGGCGGTAGAATATTTAATGAGTGGACGGTACCTACCCAGACGTTTCGATAAAGCCCTACCACCTAGTTTACCGTACTGTAAATTCCATGTTGAATTTTATTTTGCACGAGTCGTTACTGTACTTAGGATATATATGTTGAGATATTAAATTTCAATATTTATTTAAGCAAATAATTATGATGAATATGTTTCTAAAGATATCTTCTCTATATGAATATTTTGGAACTAAAAGTAGTGTAAGAATCTCAGCACTTAATGTTTACCACGGCATAATCGCACCACCATGTCAAAATTTATTATTACTCTAAATAGGAAATAAAGAAGAAATTATAAAAATAAGAGAAATAGAAGAGATTGTAATTCTAAGCCATTCGTCATCAAGCTAAATATTCCAAAAATAATTGATTATGTTATACAAACGTTCTTTACTAAAATATAATTTATGGAAAGTTCTTTAAGTAATATTATATTTTTCAGCTGCTCCCGAGGTATGTTAGCCAACCGAATATCTCAGTGGCTCGGTCTTTCTGGTCCCTCCTACACCGTGGATACAGCTTGCTCTAGTTCCCTATATGCCTTGGAACACGCATACAGAGCTATACGTGAAGGTCATTGTGACACAGCTATTGTTGGAGGATCCAACCTCTGCCTCCATCCCAACGTATCTTTGCAGTTTTCTAGGTAAAGAAATTCATTCAATATTCAGTTCATTAATTCCCTAACTATAGTTGTGATGTTTTTTTTTTTTTTTTATATCTGAACCGTTCTTTTAGACTTGGTGTATTATCAGCTGATGGAAGATGTAAGACTTTCGACAATACCGCGAACGGTTACGCTCGTTCTGAAGCAATTGTTGTGTGTATATTGCAGAAGGCTAAGGATTCAAGAAGGTAATATTATCAGTATGTAACTATCAACTAATTTTGAGATCAATGATAATTCAACATATTTTAAATACATCTCTATTGCATTGTCATCGTTCATTCCTTCATTCATTCATTCATTCAATTGCAATAATTGGCGGAAAAAGCCTTTAGTAAGTCGATATCAGATTTAACACACACCATCAGTTTTTCTACTATTTAAAATGTTAATAATCAGTTTTACTAATACTTAAAATTTTAGTGACTGTCAGTTACAAAAAAACTGTAATACTTAAGGAAAAAAGATGGATTTCTGAATAATATCCTTCCAATCAGAATTTTGACGCGACACGAAAATTGGTCATAAATAAAATCAGCTGAAAATTTTAATCTACTCAAGAAGGCTCTTACGAGAACTTTTGAATCGACATCACCCATGATTAAATTAAATTTAAAGCTACCATAAATCTGATATTTCTTTCAGAATCTACGCCCAAGTACTCCACGCTAAGACAAACTGCGATGGGTATAAGGAACAGGGTATCTCGTACCCATCTGGTGACATGCAGAAGTTACTTCTCAGTGAATTTTATGAGGAGTGCTCTGTTCCACCCACCGCACTAGAGTACGTAGAAGCCCATGGAACAGGTATGTGATATATCATCATCATCAATATCATGATCAGACTGTATTATTCCACTGTTGGACATAGGCTAAATCCAAGGCGACCCTGACATCTTCGTCCCTTTTTAGCACATGTTCTACCAACCCCCTTCCACAGATGATTGCTCCATCATGCCAGAAGGCGTCCCAAACTACTCTTGCCGATTCGCCTTCTCCATTTTAGAACCTTCTTGTCCCAACTATCAATTCTTTAACAGTTGTGAACTGCCTCTTCCACTAACCTTCTAAGCTATATCAACCTTCGTTCTCTATCACCTTGATATTGAGAAACGCCAAAAAAATTAATACAACCTCATAGTAAATAAATGATCCGAAATCTTAAAGATCCATTTTCATTAAATTCCTATTTCTGTTTTCTTGGAAAATATTTACCGATAAATTATTTTCTACGTTCCACTAAACCCATACAAATTGAAAGAAAATTAATATTATGTAATTCTAATTCTAGTTGTTTAATTAATAAAAGTAATGTCGTATCGTATCGTATAATAAATATTTGGATACAAACAAGTTGACGTTGACGTCAATAGAACTAATTTAATTTAACTTTACAATAATGAATAAACATATTACATGAATACATAAATACTGGAAAAAAAACGATTTAATTTTCGCGGTGACATAATATATTCTGACTCAATACGGAACATTTATAACATAATATAAAACATTAAATATATATATATATTTTAGCCTCTTTAATTCCTTAATATAAATAATACTTTTCTTTTTAATCTAATTCTAACTAAGGATCTCTCTCGTGTTCCAAAAACCTTCCACGACTTTCCACAAATATGGGTGATTGAGTTTTGTTGCACATGATTTTCGTTTTTTCGATATTTAGTTCAAGTTCAGTATTGCGTCTGACGTAGTCAAGTTCGTAGATCATGTCATCAACTTGTATTACGGTTTCTGAGAACTGCGGAACATAGGTTGCTAACGTCCTGTAATATTTATACCTTATTTCGAATTAATATATTGTTAGCAAAAAGCAAATAATTAAATTAAAAAAAATAAAACTACTCAAAATTAGAAGGTTTCTTATTTATAATCAATTTAACAATTAAACTTAAATACGAATGAAAACAAAACTATTAAATCTCTCATAAGAATATCTTTAAATCAACAAACAAAACTTTACATAAATGTTCTAGCAATTATTTATTCTAATAAACACACAAAAATATAGAACAAAGATTAGGACTACAAAAAAGGTCTCGTCAACGTCTGTACGTTACGAGTGCTCAAGAAAAAGTGTCCGATCCCCCCTTTGTCATGCTCTTTTATAGTAGTAGTTTTACAATAGTAGGACACGTGACCACAACACCGGTGATGTTTTTATCGCTAACACGGCCTATCCTGACGACGGCGCGCCCTCGCCCGTTTGGTATGGCACCTCGTTTGATGGCTCTGGCATTTGATCTACGAACTCCTCATTCTCGGCTAAAACAAACAAAAACAGCGTTATAAAAAAAAATCAATAAACAAACATATTGCAATCAAATGTTAGCAGAGCCCTCAGGATGCTACCCTTGAAAGAATGAATTCATATACGCATATAAAACAACTGTTGCAGAGCCCTCAGGATGCAACGAGACAGAGGCCTCAGCATGTCTACCCAGAGCAGAGCCCTCAGGGTGCTCTTTACCATAAAACTAATGATTATAATCTCTAAGCAGAGCCCTCAGGATGCTTAAAAGACAGAGGTCTCAACATGTCTTTGAATGCTTACTTTCAAAAAATGATGTACAGGTGTCAGGGGTCCATTCTCCATGCCACATAATCATGTATTCAGCCGCAGCTTGTGTGGTTTTACCATACGAGCCGGCTAGCAATTTTAACTCATACCTCCCATGAGGTAAAACTTTTTCAACTTTATATGGACCCCGCATGCCACCATCCAGTTTGCCTGTCGATTGACTGGTCTTCAACACAAATACAGTGTCACCGATCTTAAACGTACGAGGCGCAACTCGGGTCTTGTTTGTGCGGTAATCCTGGAGGATTCTGTTACTTTCCAGGGATTCACTGGCTTGTTGACGTGCCAGTTCGCGCAGCGACTCACGATTAGGGCTTGTCCCTTCAAGCGCTATGTCTCGCACAATGGAACGTAGCACTGGTGTTGTGGCCTCGGTACCTATTAACAGATTTAAAGGAGAGCATTTAGTTGATTTTTGTATTGAAATATTTAATGTAAGTTGTAATTTCCATAAAACATCGGACCATTTTTCTTGTTTAAAATTACTTTCTATTCTAATCATATTCAAAATGGTTCTACAATAGCGTTCTACTTGACCATTACTTTGGTGCATTTCAGGTGTAATCAAATATAAATCACTACCCATTTCCGAGATCCATTTAACAAATACAGAATGTTCATACATTCTGCCTCTATCAGCTACAATTAATTTAGGTGATCCAAATAATGACATGGCATTTTGAAAAACTCTTTTAAGTTCATTACAGTCTTGTTTAGTAATTGGGTACAAAAGACAATATTTGGTAAACGCATCTATAATAATAATAATAAACTTATAGCCATTCGAAACTGGCAATGGCCCTAAAACGTCTGTATGTAATGTTTCAAACGGTACATTGGGCTTACTCCACGATTCGATTGGCTGTAAGGGTTGTCTGGCACATTTTTTGTAGGATAAACATACAATACAATGTCTAATATACTTTTGAACAAAAGATCTCAATCCTGGGAACCAAAAATGTTTTAAAATTAAATTGACAGTTTTATCAACACCGATATGCTGATGTTCATCGTGAAATATGCGTAATAAACTAAGACGATGTCCTTTTGGTATATAACAAAGTAATTTTACATCTTTACCCACGGAATTATATTTATAGTAAAGCAAATCATTGTGTTTTACATAACGAGATGAATCAAGTTCCCCATCATTCAATTTTTGTAAAAGAGTCTGAGTCTCTTCATCAGCAGCCTGTGCTATTTGGGCCCAATTTCGAGGTCTTTGTATTTCACAAATATTTACCGGGTTGCGACTAAAATAGTCAGCATGTGCTAATGCTGCTCCCTTACGATACTCTAATTCAAAATTGAAATCTTGTAGATAAATCCACCACCGAGCTACTCTCGGTACTAGATCTTTCTTTCGTTGAGTGTGTTTCAAGGCGTTACAATCTGTTACTACTTTGAAGTGAATACCTATAAGGTAATGCCTAAAGTGTTGTAATGCCTTGACTACTGCCAATGTTTCCAATTCATATGAATGGTAGCGTGACTCTGCACCAAGTGTAACTTTGCTAAAATATGCAACAACAGTCTTGCGACCATCCATATGACTCTGAAGCAAGACAGCCCCGTACCCCAACGCGGATGCATCGGTATGAACTTCTGTTGACAAAGAAGGATCAAAAATATGCAAAACCGGTTCATTAGTAAGACGCGATATGATGTCTTGTCGAACATTCTCTTGATCGTTACCCCATTCGAATTTTACACCCTTGCGTAAAAGTTGAGATAAACAAGCAGTTTTTATTGAATATCCAGGAATATACCGTCTAAAGTAACCTGCTAGCCCCAGAAATTGCCTAACCTGTTTAACGTTAGTTGGAACTGGGGAACGAATCAAAGCTTCAACTTTATAAGCGCTCGGTCTAACCTGACCATTTCCAATCGTTCTGCCTAAATATTCAACTTCATTAGTGAGAAACGAACATTTTTTTAAGTTGAGCGAAAACCCAGCAGACGTTAAAACTTTTAAAACATCCCGTAAAGTGTCTAAACCCTCATCGATAGTTAAACTAGGTATGAGTACGTCATCGATGTATACTAAGACGCGATTTTGCTCAATAAAAGGTCGTAATGTATTTGAGATAATGCGTTGATAAACGACTGGAGCGTTAGCCAACCCATACGGCATTTTTAAATACTCGTAGTGTCCATCTGGGGTAACAAATCCCGTCAAATGAATGCACTCAATACTCATTGGTATTTGATGGAACCCAGTGGCCATGTCAAGGCTTGTAAAAAATTTACTTTTACCTAGTCTGTCTATGTGATCGTCAATAAGTGGTAGGGGGTAGCGATCTTTTACAGTTATTGCATTCAATGCCCTAAAGTCAACACACATTCTGTCTGTGCCGTCTTTCTTTTTAACCAAAAGGATTGGACTAGAATATGCTGATTCTGATTCTCTTATAATACCTTTTGATAGAAGTTCCTTAATAATTTGTCTAACGCGCAATTTTTCTTCGTGAGAGAGTCTATAAGGTCTATAAACTATAGGGGAATTATTAGATAAACGTAGAGACATAGATCCAGTTTTGACCGTACTTGTAGCGGTGCCAGTAATAAAATGTTCCGAAAATTCACTAACAGTTGACAAAAGACGATCTTTATCAGTACCAACTAAAGGTGTTTTTATGATATTGTCAGATGTTGTTTGTTCAATGTTAAACACATTTCGTACACGTGTCAAACATTGTCTGCCTTTTGATCGCGTGTAAATAACCCCATCCCTGTTTAATACGTCAGTACCTATTATTATAGGCGTATTCATGTAACAATCAGTAACAATATGAAAATCGATTTCTAAAGTAATTTCTGGAAATTCTACAGTCAACACGGTTGAAAAGCATGACTCTACTTCTTGACTTCCAATACCGCGTAAAATACGAAAACAAGGCGTCTTGTGACATTTAAAATGTTTTATGATAGATTCCGATATTAAAGAAATTGTAGATCCACTATCTATTAATATATCAACAGGAACGCCTTGTATAACGGCCGCACAAATATCATTTTTCCTTCTATTATCAACGACTTCACGACAAAAGTTTACATTAGGTTTACCCTGGGTTTCCACACGTTGTTTTGTAAAACAGTCCTCAACTTTATGGCCTATCTTTTTACAGAAAGTGCAAAGATCCATTTTATTTTGCATATTGTTTGTATTATTGGGGGTAGTTGACGAAAGGTTACGCACATTCCTATTACTGTTATTTGATTTGAAACGTTTCGAACATTTATATTGCTTATGACCAAAGCTACCACAAAGAAAACATTTACTTTTTGTATCACTATATTCCCTTTTACGCGTATTAACGTAATTAGCTTTATAATCAGACATTTCGCGAAGCCCCCGAATTACCTTATGTTGTAACGGTTTAGTATATATAGAAAAAAAATTCACTAAATCATCAGGTGTAAGTTTGGCGTTAGTGGCGGCAGCGCGTATTTGAGGATCAACTATACCCCTTATTATAATTGCCACTATTAATTCATTGCTTAGACCATTAACAATTTTTAAACGTAATAATGATCGCCTCGCGTATTCGGCATAAGTAGGATAGCTATCGGAATTAGTACTCATTACTTCAAACAATATGTTTGCGATGTCAACTTTACGAGGGCACAAAGCCTTAAAGTCCTTTTTAAAGTTGGACCACGTACGATTACTTGTAACCCACTCGTTTAACCATAATTTCGCGTCCCCTTTAAGGCAATTACCAATATGAGATAAACACTCCCTATCGTCCCATTTGTTAAGGATACGTACGTGATCGACTTCATCACACCATGCATCTATATCATTATATTGCGGGTCAAAATTTGAGATATAAATATGAGCGGATCTTACCGGGATTAAGTTGATGGCGTTAACAATCCTGTCGGTCACCTCACTCACAATGGTATCGGAGGATACCGATGGTCCCGGCTGCACAGACATGTCCAGACTAGCACTATCGGATACCTCGGTTGGACGCGGCAGTGGTGATGCTGGCTGTATTTCTGACTCCGGGTGATCAGGTGTTGGTGGTAGCACAGGCAACACATCAGCAGTACCTGATCCAGAAGCCTGAGCCACCGCATTGCTTAAACGCCCGTTGCTGGAGCTATCCTCCAAGGCATTGAGACGATCTAGAATTGCCTGCAACTGCTGTTCTAAACCTTGTATTAGTGTGTCATTAGTATTTTTACCTCGTTGTCTCTTACTTGTGCCTGACATCTTAGTCAGAGGCAGTTAATGAACCCTAGTCAGAATGCCAAATCAAAAGGAAATCTAGCTATGGAGCCAGATCCCACTTCTGATGTTAGCAAAAAGCAAATAATTAAATTAAAAAAAATAAAACTACTCAAAATTAGAAGGTTTCTTATTTATAATCAATTTAACAATTAAACTTAAATACGAATGAAAACAAAACTATTAAATCTCTCATAAGAATATCTTTAAATCAACAAACAAAACTTTACATAAATGTTCTAGCAATTATTTATTCTAATAAACACACAAAAATATAGAACAAAGATTAGGACTACAAAAAAGGTCTCGTCAACGTCTGTACGTTACGAGTGCTCAAGAAAAAGTGTCCGATCCCCCCTTTGTCATGCTCTTTTATAGTAGTAGTTTTACAATAGTAGGACACGTGACCACAACACCGGTGATGTTTTTATCGCTAACAATATGTTAAAAGTAAAAAGAACAGCCTGTAAATTTCCCACTGCTGGGCTACGGCCTCCTCTCCCATTAAGAAGAGGGTTTGGAACACATTCCACTATGCTGTTCCAATGCGGGATAGTGGAATGCACATGTGGCAGAATTTCTATAAAATTAGACACATGCAGGTTTCCTCACGATGTTTTCCTTCACGGCCGAGCAAGAGATGAATTATAAGCACAGAATAGGCAGATATATACACGTTGGCATCATATATATATATATATATAGTGGTACTTGACTTTGAAAACGCAATAATCGGTTAAGATCCACGCGTTCTAACCACTGGGCCACCTCAATAATGTCAAAAAATTAATATATGTAGTATTGAAATACTATAAAGAAATAATAGTTCTTTGGGATGATATCCGCAACTAATGACCCGATTCCAAACCTCTTTTTACTGATAGGTAGCTATAATATCCCTGATTAGTTATTACTATAGGATAAAAATTTATGATTTTATGTTATCATTTTCTTTATAAATAAGACTCAACCGTGTAAAGTCAGAGGGAGTCGCTGGTTACATGTGTTTTTTATTGTTTAATCGTTTGCTCTTAATCACTATTTATTGTGTTATTTCAAAATGTATTCGTTGATACAACGGTCGAAGATATGAAGTTCTGATTTCGTCCAGCTTTAAATGGTTTAGGTTGTAACGCAGCTACCGACGGTGAATTCCACAACCGGCTGTTATTAAGTGGTTCGAAAGCCGCTTAGCTCTGATCGGAATTTTCACCCAATATAATTAGCAAGATAAGCCCATAGAACTCTAGTATACAGTATTTGAAGTACAATAAAGTCATAAACATCTGCGTGTCTGTTCTTATTAATTTCAAACCAATTACTACCGGAGATTATATATTTATTGTACACCACACACAGAAATAAAAATTAATATAACAAAGATTTGGCCTTGATGAAACAAGCGCACAATTTTGGCCACCTTTTCGCTACATAGCGATCTCTTCCAGACAACCAACGGGGTAGGATAGGTCATAGAACATGAGATGGGTGGTGCTGTAATAATAAATAAAATAACTTGAGTTTATTATTGAAACTATGAAATAAATATAAAAATAGAATACACAAATTATTTATCAAATAATAAATGATAGTATCAATATATTGTTTGTTGTTACTGCAAAATTGTATAGTTAGTATATATGACAGCGATAGTTACACACTCTTAAGTTTAAACTCTTGTCAATGAAGTAATTTGTTCCCAACAGGTACAAAGGTAGGAGATCCCATAGAGCTGAACGTGATTGGTGAAATCTTCTGTGAGGGCAGATCTGATCCTCTCATGATTGGATCCATCAAGTCTAATTTGGGACACAGTGAACCAGCATCAGGTCTTTGTTCTGTTGCGAAGGTAGGAAATATTACCAAGACTTATTAGGTTTACTATTCGCAATATTTCTTATAAATTATATGAATAAAGAAGCAGGTATATATCGATTGCCATAAAATTTAATTCCATAATAATTTCTTTTAGCTCTGTATCGCGTATACAACCGGATATATTCCTCCAAATATAAATTTCAAAGTTCCGAGAAAAGGGATATCATACCTTGAAGAGAATAAAGTGAAGGTAGTGACGGAAAAGCAGCCCTGGGGCAGGGGTATGACTGGTATCAACAGCTTCGGCTTTGGGGGTGCCAACGCTCACGTCTTGCTCAAAAGCGTTGCGAGAACGAAGGTTTGTAATTTTGTGTTAAAAAAAATTTAAGCTGTCTACTTAATAATTGGTACTTGCCAATAATACCGATCCAAGGTTTCGTCAAAAAAAAAAAAGAAAATTTAAGAAAATATTAAATTCACATGCTGCAGTATGTCAACTTCAGTAAATGTTGGTGAATAATCATAATTCATACATATAAATTTTGAATGAAACTAATACCAAAGTCCTTCATACATAAAAGTATCTGGCTGCTACCAAATGGGTGGACTAATGGTCAAAAAGCTACCGCAGTGATAAACCTACTTAACATTACTTGTTTTATTAAAACATTCAGTTTTTTCAATTAGGTCAACAACGGATTGCCTTCAGATGATCTACCTAGATTGGTGTGCGTATCAGGTCGCACTGAAGCAGCGGTGGCTAGGATCTTAGATGACCTTGAATCGAGGACAGTTGACGCTGAACTTGTTAGACTGTTACACGCCATACATGATGATAATATCGACGGACACATGTTTAGAGGATATTCTTTATTAGGTAAGACCTTGATTAAGAATTAATTCATCGGATCAGAGCCAAAAGAGTAATGTGTGTTTAATGCCAAAAATATTTTTTATATTGCTTGCAATGTATTTTTTTTTTTTTAATTTTGTCAACATTTTCATATTTAGAATCGACTCCAACGAAGAGTGTCTCACTTGCTAGAAACATCCAATACTACTCCGGTGTTCGTCGTCCAGTCTGCTTTGTATACCCGGGCTTGGGTTCTCAATGGGCTGGATTGGCTACACAGCTCATGAATTTACCCGTATTCGCAGCTGCTATTGAAAAGTAAGCATCATAATCAACAGCTGCTGAATTTAGGAAATTGATACTTTTATAGTCCACGATTATGTAACACTGGTTTTAAAAAATTACATCTTGTGAAATACATTTTTGAAACCCTATACTAATCAATATTGATATGGTACAAAAATTGTAGTTATAAGTTAAATAGGAGTCGAGGTGGCCCAGTGGTTAGAACGAGTGCACCTTAACCGATGATTGCGGGTTCAAACCCAGGCAAACACCGCTGTTTCATGTGCTTAATTTGTCTTTATACTTCATCTCGTGCTCAGCGGTGAAGGAAAACAACGTGAGGATACCTGCATGTGACAAATTTCATAGAAATTCTGCCACATGTGCATTCCACCAACCCGCATTGGAACAGCTTGGTGGAATATGTTCCAAAACTTCTCCTCAAAGGGAGAGGAGGCCTTTAGCCCAGCAGTGGGACTTTACAGGCTGTTGTTGTTGTTGTTGAAGTTATATAGTCTAAATATTACATTAAAAAACATATATATTAGTAGTTAATTGTGAACTCTTTTGAAAATGGCTTGTTGTTTAAACTGAAAATGTTTTGATAACGCTTAATATTTCCCAGGTGTCACATGGCTCTTCAACCTATGGGCATTTACTTGACCAAGCTCATAACGAACTCCGACCCTAAGATATACGACAACATCATCAACTCCTTCGTCGGTGTCGCCGCTGTTCAGATCGGTCTCACGGACGTCCTCAAAGCTGTTGGAATCGAACCCGACTTCATTATTGGTAACTATTGTTGTTTTTTTTGGAAAAGGACAGGAGAGATTTTTAAAGAATTTTTGTAAAATGATAATTTTTTCACACTACTGATAAATCTATATATAGTTTCAATATTCTCTCACATTTCGAAATTGTAAATCATCAATAGCAATTCTTCCGACATTCATAATAAATTTGAAATAATTGAGTCAATTCCTGTTTGATACTGGACATACAGCGCTTACTTACAAATAAGATTATTTTAATAATTAGTTAAATAATTTAAGCCAAAATAAAGTCTTAGCCAAAATTTTTTAAATTTTAAGTAGGGTATCATTAATTAACGGAATGTTTAAAAAATATATTAATAAAACCAGAAATGTTATCAAATTAATTCTGTGCACCAATTGTATTAGACTATTTTTGAGAAGTAATTAAAGATTTGTTTAATTTGTCGTTTTTAGGTCACAGTGTAGGCGAGTTAGGTTGCGCTTACGCAGATGGCAGTTTGACAGCCGAACAGACGATTCTGTCAGCATATTACATCGGTTTGGCGGCCAGTGACACGACATTCATCAAGGGATCTATGGCTGTAATAGAACTTGGCTACAAGGACGTAAGTACAATGCAGAGTACAGTCGCAACACTTCGTCAATCCTAGCAGTTCAGTTTGACCCAGTTGATATTTTTAGTAAATATTGTCCAATGTTTGTCTAGAATTTGTCAGTGAATTTAAATACTGCTTTTGTTTATTGCAACAGATAAAAAAAATCCTCCCATCGGAAATCGAAGTGGCTTGCCACAACGATGAAGGCTCGTGTACAATTTCTGGTCCAGCCGATAAAATTAAGACTTTTGTTGCTGGACTGGTAGAGCACGGAATATTTGCCAAGGAGGTGCCTTCCAATAACATCGCCTACCATTCACGTCACATCGCTGAAGCTGGTGAGTTTGTAATTTTTTCGAAGAGCATTAAGTTTCCTAAACATTTTTATAATAGTCGGAAAGTGTTATAGTAACTTAAAACTACAAAAACCTTATCAATTTAATTAATCGATTCATATTTCTGCACATAAATTGACAAAATATTTATCTTATGAAGCTATACAAATAACCCTTTTTGTTTCAATTATTGTTAATTTAAATAAATCGAGTACATGAAATAAGATAAACTAAAGAAATAAAGAAGCCGCTAAATCAAAATTTTAATTTTTAAATAGGTCCGACATTGCTTAAAAATCTAAAGGATGTGATTCCAACACCAAAACCACGTTCAGAACGCTGGTTATCCACTTCTATCCAGCAGGACTTGTGGAAAAATCCCAAATCAGAAATGTCCTCCGCTGAGTATCACGTCAACAATTTATTGGTAAGTGTATTAAATGCTGATATTTTCTATAACATCGATATCCAATTGTTACTGAATAATATGTTAGTAACTTGATACAAATAAATGAAAACTATTGTTTAATCAGCATATCTTATTGAACAAGTAAGGCTGTCTGTTTTTGGTGTACCTTGAGAAGTGCCATTGGTTGGATAACGATGATATATTTTATCTAATCCGTCTTTAAGCTGCTTTACTTAAAATATTTATCTAGCCCTTTTTTTCTAAGTAACCAAAAAAAGTCCCAAGATCAGTAAAATAGACTGTAACAAAAAATCCTTTCATTTTAAGTATAGCTAGATTATATAAAGTATTGAAAAATATGGGATGCTATAATACCAATTGTGCTACTGAAACATTCTTTTATTAGAGTCCAGTGCTTTTCGAGGAGACAGCGAGATTGATTCCGACCAACGCGGTCACTGTGGAGATTTGCCCAAATGAACTCCTGCAGGCGATTTTGTATCGATCACTCAATAAGGATATCGTCAACGTTCCTCTTATTGATATAAAAAGCGAGGACTACCTGCAATCTCTCTTCACGTCCCTCGGCAAGTAAGTGCTTGATTTTCCAACATCCATTTTTAAATGTTATTTTATTATTAAACAAACCATTTACTTATCAATAAAAATTTCTAACTTCCATAGATTATCAGATTTTAAATTAACATGGTTATCTTTATTATTATAGTTATTAATACGGGATATTAACCATTTTATTTTTACATGATTTTTTTTCTTGTATTCTCGTGAACAAGACATTCGTAGATAATGTCAAAATATTATCGAGCTGCACTAAACAAAAAAAAAGGTAAATATCCCGTATTTAATAACTGTAGTTCCATAGATTACGATGTTCTCGCCGATATCGGCAGCCATTCTCAAAAGAAACTAGCAAACTGCGCATGACATATTATAGTGCACAATTATGTCCTTAGTCTTATAATCTGATGGGAGAGTAAATCCAAAACGACCGGAAAGATTTAAACTGTAGGATCAATGACTGTATATGCTTTTCGAAGCAAGGTAATACATTACTACTAATTCCATACAATTTGCTGCTATTGATGATATTTGAGAATAGATAGCCCTCATTTATTCGTCCAATTCAGGGGTTTAGCCCACTATAGCAGATCAACGATGGCCGTAAGTACAAAGGTACAATAATTAGTAACTCATGAATTTATGACTGCAAATATATACTTTAATATTTTATAGTGTTACTGTAGCTTCGTCTTCGTCATATGCTTCAGAAAGACTATTGTCGTTCATGTAATCAAGATTTCATTTATAATACTTAGTTTTCTGGGGGTTTAACAAGTAGTCGGGATAATGAGTAGCATGTTTTTAAAGTTACATATAACACGGTAGCTCGCCTACCGAGCCAATATTAAACAGACTGTGAACTTGACTATCGTACTACAAATTGTATCTGGAATAATATGAGTACAACATTTGCAGGTTGTACGAAGCTGGACTTAACCCTCACCTCGCCAATATTTATCCGACCATAAAGTTCCCTGTCTCGCAAGGAACTCCCATGCTCGCACACCTCGTCGAGTGGGAACACAGTGAAGCCTGGTGAGTATTTAACCAAAAATAGATGAATTGAATGAAGTATTAAAAGTAAACTAGCTACCCATGTCAGCCTAACTAGAGAGAATATGGGCCTATATACAATATTCAAATACATATAACTCTGTCCTGTAGTATTGCTTGCACTCAGCATATTTTAGATAATTTACTAAAGACAGTCGTGAACTTTACATTTAAATATTCCTCATTAATTACTAACACGCGACAGACGCGTTGGAGCATCTTCGTTTTATTAAATCACCCGTCGTGACTCCACGCGACTGAAGTATGACTTTTAAATTAAAGAACCAAGAGAAGGACATTTGAAATTATCGGTTATATTAACCCTTATCTTTAATCAATCGGCTTATTAATAAAAACTGCATTAAAATCCAGTACTTAGTTGAAAAGATCTAAACGCGTGGCGGGAAGTGAAATTTAGGTTCAAAATAAAAAAATGGTTTGTTTACACACATGACATTAAAAAAATATTTTATAGGAAATAGAACACTTTGGTTCAAAAAATTTAGATGTAGTTCTATTCATAAATATCGAACTATAGTCTAGGAAATACAACAATCTCTTTGAGATGATAAAATAATAAAACTAAACTATTGAAAAGTCGAAAAATGGTTTTCACAGTATAAAAATCTATGTCGAATTGGGAAAAGTAAAGTTTAATATTTCAATACATACAGTAACTGAAAACCAGAGCATTGCTCAGCTACATTTTTAACTATATAAAAAAATATTACTTTTTCTTGGTACTATGCTACTTCTTTGTTTTTATTTTTTTTATGGTAAAGGTTGGCGGACGAGCCTGATAGATGACCCATATCCATCTGTTGGCAAGTGGTTACCATCACCCATAGACAATGACGCTGTAAGAAATATTTACTATTCCTTACATCGTCAAAGTGCCACCAACCTTGGGAACTAAGATGTTACGTCTTTTGTGCCTTTAGTTACACTGGCTCACTCACCCTATCTGTACAATTTGAGGAGAACCTTAAGCACCTCCATTTTCCAAGATTTATACCAAAGTATTACTCATATTTTTACTGAATTCCATAACAAATGGCATATTAATTAGACTTTTTTTACTTTAGGTATGTAACAGTACATGAAGCTAAAACTAAGTTGCAGTCTGGTGAGACGACAGTGAAGATGTCTGTCAATGGTGAAACGACCGAGTTCATGGCAGGTCACGTGATTGATGGTAGGTTTCTTTAATCAAATCAAAATATACTTTATTCAAGTAGGTTTCTACAAGCACTTTTGAATCGTCATATAACACGTACATTAAGTGAAGTTACAATCGATTCGGAAAGTAGAGAAGACCCGGCAAGAAATTCAGTAGTTACTCTTTTTCAAAATTTAAAAATACAGTCATGTTAGCTAACAAACATTTATATTCATGTAATATATCCAGCCTGGAAGTCAACAAGTATTAATTCCACGCTTATTTCTTTACCAATATATTTTAAATATATAGAAAGAGATACCTTGCCCCAAGAAGGATTATTGATACCGCAAAGTCAGAAACTTGGCGTTATAACTTTATCCTTACTTCTTGTGCACATTCAATGATTATAAGATATTATTAAAATGATCAATGTGATTAATGACACCTGGTCAAATGGACCACTTGATCGTTAGTGCTCATCAACGCACTCAAAATTAATTATGCCATTTTCATTTTAGGTCGTAACTTGTACCCTGCAACCGGTTACATATTGATGGTGTGGGAGAGCCTCGCTATGATGATGGGAGAAATGGCCATAGAGGTTTCCGTGGTGCTCGAGAACGTTCGATTCCAAAGAGCGACTCACATCCCTAAACAAGGAAATTTGGATTTCATTGTTATGATTCACAAAGGAAGTGGACAATTTGAGGTTATTATATTTTAAGCTTATTTGATGACCCAGTGGGTAGGACGAGTGCATCTTAACCGATAATTGCGGGTTCAAACCCAGGCAAGGACCACTGAATATTCCTGTGCTTAATTTATGTTTATAATTCATCTCGTGCTTGGCGGTCAAGGAAAACATCGTAAGGAAACCTTCATGTGTCTAGTTTCATAGAAATTCTGTCATGAATATTTTACAATATGTTTCAAAGTTTTGGAACATATTCCATCTGCTAACACCATTGCAATTTAGTATTTTATCTTAAATGAAAATTAGCATTTTATCAGTGAATTTTTATCATTGATATCTACTACCTAAAGTATCATAGTTATTGTATATTTACTTTACTGTTTATAAGTATCTAGGTAGTAGAATTTAAGGAATATCAAAATGTGATAAAATATAAAAGGATAAAACAATATCTACCAGATCGTTGAGAGTGGAGCGTCTATTGTGACCGGACGTATATACGCCCAGAAGAACGTGGGACGAGATTACCGCGTGCTCCCAGCTGAACCTGAATCCAAGGGACCCAACGATAAACATTTACTTACAAAGGACTTCTACAAGGAGCTACGTCTGAGAGGCTACCAGTACAGGTAATGTTCAGATTAATTGCTAATGATAAGTGCTTATCAACTTACCATTTAGGTTTTTGGTTACTATGATTGACATCATATGTCACGGCAAATTCGTGTATATTTGAAAATTCAAAGCCATTACGAGAATTTCTAAAAGAAGGTATTACAAATTAAATAATATCGTCGAACAATTTTTCTGCTAACTATTTTATATTATAAATTTCCATTATTGAGTAAAAAAATAAATCATCGAAAATTGAATAATTAAACTCTCAACTTCACTCTAACTCACTTCACTATTAAAATCTCAAATTTTGTCTCTTTCTTCTTGAATCAAATCAAATCTTTATAAATTTATTAAACACCGTCTTTTAGACTTTGGGTGCGTGAGTAACATCGAGATTTAATGCAAAATTTTTTCTCAAATTGACTGTATTATTAAGCAATGTAATATTCGCAGTTAAATTTTTAATAAAATTATTCATAATTAAAGTTTATTTCATCCACAGTGGTCTCTTCCGAGGCGTAATTGGATGCAACGTCCAGGGTACCCGTGGACGCTTAGCCTGGGTCAACAACTGGGTCACGTTTTTGGACTGTATGATGCAGATGAAGATCATCACTAAAGACACCCGAGGACTTTTCGTGCCAACCAGTATTGATAGAATCAGTATTGATGTCAATCTCCACTACGATAATTTACCTCAAATTGACCTTGATACCCCAACGCAGTCGTTTGAGATTAATGTGTATCCTACAGTAGATGTTATCAGGTAACCTCTCGCTTAACAATATTATATAACAGGTTATTTTTACAGATATTCTTACTATTAAATAAAATCATTTTTGTCCTCATCAGAGCTGGAGGTGTAGAAATTCGAGGCTTACACGCAACACCGATTTCAAGAAGGATTCCTCTTGGTGTACCGGTTTTAGAAAAGAACGTGTTCATTCCTAACTTTGGAAAATCGACGATGAAGGTACAATTAATTTATAATGTTACATAAAATGTATCAACACATAGGATCTTATATACACATGCATATGAATTCAGTAGTACCTCAATGATCTATATTTACAACTTACAAATATATTAAGGTGTAACAAAAATAAGCCTCTAGCTACAAAACCATTTAATAAAGTTGGAATTTACTATGAAAATAGTAAGAAAGAAAAACAACAATGATCTTAAAATGTTAATTAAAAATCAATCGCTAGTAAAAATCAACTAGTAGCTGATTACCAGTTACTATTTATAAATATGCTCCAAACACCATTTACTTTTCCATTTACTTGGTGGTAGGG
Organism: Vanessa cardui; assembly: GCF_905220365.1. NCBI lineage: Eukaryota > Metazoa > Arthropoda > Insecta > Lepidoptera > Nymphalidae > Vanessa > Vanessa cardui. The sequence goes on along the minus strand of NC_061132.1, from coordinate 11,799,759 downwards.
CTTTGTAAAAGTCCATCTGAGTAGGTACCACCCACTTATCAGTTATTCTACCGCCAAACAACAGTACTCAGTACTGTTGCGTTCCGGTTTGAAGGGTGAATAAGCCAGGGTAACTACAGGCACAAGGGACATAACATCTTAGTTTCCAAGGTTGGTGGCCCATTGACGATGTAAGGAATAGTTAATATTTCTTACAGCGTCATTGTCTATGGGTGATGGTGACCACTTACCGTCAGGTGGCTCATATGCTCGTCCGCCAACCTATTCCATAAAAAAACACAAAGTATAATTTTCATACGTAAACTATTTGAAAGATTAACAACAGAAAAGTATTAAAAAGATCTTAAATTTGATGTCATAACTATATCGTTTCCAGATTGAAGATATTCTCAGAAGCAACATCCAACTTGTTCTCGAAAACATACAAACTTACAAATTTAAAAGTATTGAAATTGCTGACGATGTGTATAAGGCTAATGGATTAGAACCTATTCTGGACAAAGTAGCGGACGTCTTAGGTGACCTGCCTTTGATACAAGCTGAATTGTCTGTTTTATCTGAGGATCCTATTAAAATGCCATCGAACATTTCTGTGGATAATAAAAAGTTGCCATCAGATAGTAGTATTCTAATACTAATTGGTGCTAATTTACTACAGAGGCCTGAAGTAAGTGAAATTTTAAACCGGTTTTTATAAATAGATAATGTTATAAAATTTTCATTATTAAGGTCTTAACAATAAATTACTTAATTATGTAGATATAACACTTAAGTTAGTATAATGTACAATCCGGTATTTAAAAATTATGATATGCTAGCAAGAGTACATTATTTTACTATTTACTCGTATTTCGGATTCTCTGGGCTTCTCTGGGTAGAACAATCCATGAATCCGAAGAAATAAAACGCGTTTTGGCTGCAAAGCTTCGATATAAAAAAAAAAATAATGATCTTAGAATTTTTTGAAATTAACTTGTCTGCTAAATAATTTATTTTTTGTCTTTAGGTACTTAAAAATGCATTTGCAGCGGTCCGTGACAAAGGGTTTATCATGAGTCGAGAAAAAGAACCCATTAATCCGAAAGATTTTTCTGATAAATACAACATCATCACCATACAAGACACTGGCTCCGAACACATTGTTCTCTTCCGAAAACGTGTTCCAGCAAAGCCGGCTAAATTCGTCAAAATTGTAACAGCTGATCCAACATACGCCTGGATAGACAAAGTTAAGGAAGAACTTAAGGTCGGACAAAAACTTGTTTTATATAGCCAGGGTGAGCAGATAAACGGACTGCTGGGTCTGATTAACTGTCTGAGAAAGGAACCTGGTGGTGAAGTATTCTATGGTCTTTTAATTTCCGATCCTTCGGCACCATCGTTTAATCCTGATTTGGAATTCTATGAAGATCAGTTGGATCTGGATTTGGCAATTAACGTTTATCAGCAAGTAAGTTTCTGTTTTTTGAAATAAGTTTTTTCTAAATTTCTCTGTTGAATCATAATAATTTTATATATGTATTTTTAATATTTAGGGTCAATGGGGCACGTACCGTCACTTACTTTTGGGTGACTTGGATACGATTCAGGCACACCATGCATTAGTGAACACAATAACTATTGGAGACCTCTCATCACTCAGCTGGCTGGAGGGACCCATCGGCGTGAATTCAGTTTTGAAGAACCCAGATAACGTTCTGATACATGTAATTAAGACCACATTTGTATATAGCACGTAATTTAAGCTTTTATAAGTTAATTTAATGTTAAAGCTATTAAGTGAAACATGAATCATTTTAAACAACAGCATACCAAAAATCTCATTCTTAATACATATGCCTCAAATTCTATATTTTTAAATATAATTTGAAGATTCACAGAGTACGTTGTAAATAAATATGTATTTCTTTCTTTTCTTAAGAATATAAATAAGTATATTGATCCAGGTATACTGTGCTGCTCTCAACTTCCGTGACGTAATGACAGCCATGGGTCGCGTGTCAGTCGACGCCGTCGCAAGTGGTAGACTTGCGCAGGAGTGCGTACAAGGATTCGAGGTCGTTGGCAGAACATGCAAGTGAGTGTTACATTTTACGTGATATTTCCAAAATAGCTCACATTTATATTTAATACAAATTGTCCTCAGATAACATATGAATTAATTTTACTATTCAAATTGTTTACGTTTTCTTTTCAAACTTTTTTTAATTGAACTCAGTGGTACTCGAGTTATGGGCATGGTGAGAAACAGCGGTATGGCGAACATGGTGGTAGCAGATAAGGCACTCTTATGGGGTATTCCCGACGAATGGACTTTGGAGGAGGCTGCCAGTGTGCCTGTGGCTTATGGAACTGTATACTATGCATTGGTAATTACACTCATTATTCCATTTGTGCCTATTTATACATTTTACTTCCACGTTAACTTATACTGAAGGATGTCAACTAGGCGAGACTAATTGATAGAAGTATTAGTTCTTACTAGAAACCTAAACCTAGTAAGATATTTGGCTCTTAACCTGTATGGAATTAAATGTGTTTTACAAACACTGACTTTTCTGAGGAGTAAGTGGGCCACCTTTTGTGTGGATATTTTTTGTTCTATATAATTTTGTCGTCTACTTTCCCACACAAATTGAAAACTAATTAAAATCATTATTTCGAACAGGTTATGATAGGCCAGATTAAAAGAGGAGAATCAATCTTGATCCACGCCGGTTCTGGTGGTGTTGGTCAAGCAGCTATCAACGTTGCTCTTCGTTATGGATGCGAAGTGTTCACTACTGTTGGTACTCCGGAGAAACGTGCCTTCATCAAGAGACTTTTCCCGCAGCTTAAAGGTAATTGGAATAAACCTCTTTTGAATTATTTTTAATATTGAATTGGGATTTAGTCATGGTAGAGGCTCTTTATTACATAAAGAAGTGTATAGCATAGGAAATATTACAGAAACTGATTATTTGGAAAGGGAAACAAGTCTTACTATAATTGTTACATGATTTGTACGGTACCTTTTTTCTGATTTTTGATTTGATCTGATTGTATCAGCTCCTTTTATCAACGATAATTATTCATATGTACAAAAGTAACAGCCTGTAAAATTCCCACAGCTGGGCTAAGGCCTCCTCTTCCATTATGCAGGGGGGAACATATTCCACCACGCTGTACCAATGTGGCTTGGAGGAATGCACATGTGCAAATTAAGCATATATATACATAGTGGTGCTTGCCTAGGCTTTAACCCGAAATCATCGGTTAAGATTCATTGGGCCACCTCGGCCTGTCGTGTACAAACGAACAATAAATATTGTTCATATATCTCTTTCCCAAATTTTCAATACTTAGTATGGTCTTTCAAATACTAGACGATATTTATAATTTTATTTTTATCGTGAACAAGATATAACATGAGTCTTCTGTTTTATATCTACAAGGATTCGAGATTTAGTTTAAATGCTAATATTCTTCGTTTACAGACAGTCACATCGGTAATTCTCGTGACACATCCTTCGAAGACATGGTCAGGAAAGAAACAAACGGAAAGGGAGTGGATATGGTCCTCAATTCTCTTGCTGATGAGAAATTACAGGTACTTTGTGACTTGGTATATTGATACTTAGCAGTAGTGAAACGCATAGCTCTTATCCATGTTATGGTAGAGTACATACGCTTAGTGTTTCACACATTAAATCAAAAGTGACATGCATACTTCACAAGACAGGTAGGTAGGAGGAGTATAATTTAATTTGATTTGTTTTTCAGGCTTCAATTCGCTGTCTCGGCTATCGTGGTCGTTTCCTGGAAATCGGAAAGTTCGATATCGGCAACAACACGCCCATCGGCATGAGCTTCTTCCTCAAAGAGATATCCTTCCACGGAATCATGTTGGACTCCGTTTTCGACCAAGGCTACGAATTTAGAAAGGTAACGTATTGACAAAGATTTGGTAAATGGCAGCAAAATATTTTCTTATGAATGATTAAATCTTTATTAAATTCAATGTAATCTCACACAGAGTCTTCAAGATCTCTTGATATCCGGTATAGAGAGTGGAGCTGTTCGACCGCTCACGCACTGCACTTTCGAGAAGAATCAAATCGAAACAGCCTTCAGATACATGGCTGCTGGAAAACATATTGGAAAAGTAAGAACCTAATTTATGTAATTCCTTGAAAATTATTGTCAGTCATTCATAATAAAAAAATTAACAGCTGCTCAAAATATAGTCGTTAATGTTCTGATGTTTCAAATTTCCATTAAGTAATACATAAGTCTATTACTGGCAAAAGTTTTAATTTTATTGTTAAATGTTTTAGGTGATCGTTAAAATTCGTGATGAGGAAAGAAATGTTAAAATTACGAAACCGAAGAATATCTGTATTGATGCCATTCCCAGGTACGTACACAATGAATAATTTTTGAAGAAATAGTTTTATTCATAATCAAAACACGTTTCGGTCCAATAGGCCATCTGATGGTAAAACCATCCACTTTATGAAATATATTAACAATACATCACCAAATTGGCGTTACGTCCATTATGACCGGAGTGACCCTTCAAGCCGAAATTCCACAAAATTATGGTAGTGCGGTTTAACGGCGAATATTTCATTGGTGAATGGTACCTACCCGAGATTAGACTTAGATGGGCTTGCACAAACTTGATTACATGTATTTCTGCCTTTCTTCTTCCATACTATCATCTAGAAATCAGTATTTTATACAAATTCGCTGCTCCGTACAAATTTAACCTAGATTTATTTCTCTTTTAGATATATGTGTAATGAAGAATTGGTGTACATTGTGGTAGGCGGTCTCGGTGGATTTGGACTGGAGCTCGCAGACTGGCTTATTATGAGAGGAGCCAGGAAAGTGTTGCTCACATCGAGACGCGGTGTCAGTAATGGTTATCAATCATCGCGATTGAGGTAATTTATTTACAAATATTGAATTTTAGAACATTCTTCTTAATAGTTTAATGAGTTTAGAAGAAACAAATTATGTAAAACAGGTTTAAGCTACATTTCTAAAATATATTTTTATTTCTTAGAGCGTGGGCGGGCTATGGAGCTGATATACAAATTTCAACTCACGATGTCACAACTGAGGCAGGATGTGAACAAATGTTGAAGATGGCGAATTCAATGGGAAGAGTGGAGGCGATATTCAACTTGGCAGTGATATTGAAAGATTCCATCTTCGAGAATCAAACTCCGCAGACGTTTGCGACATCGTTCGCACCTAAAGCACTGGCCACGATGAATTTGGACAAGTTATCACAGAAACTGTGCCCGAATTTGAAGTGAGTTTTGACTTTGAACATATTGATTTAAAAACTGGGTTTATTATTGCCTTTAAATAAAACTAGTTATACCGGATTTGAATCGCGTATATTAATTATTTTTGGCATCCCGACGTTTCGAGCACTTTACAGCGTTCGTGGTCACGGGTAGACCAAAAATAATTAATATACGCGATTCAAATCCGGTATAACTAGTTTTATTTAAATGTGTAATAATCGCGAAAATTTAAGACAACACTATTATTGCCTTTTTGTTCAAGATCATATACTTCTTGTAGTAGAGATATCTATGATCAATATTATATTTAATCTTTGCTTTACTAGGGACTTCGTGATATTCTCATCTGTTTCCTGTGGTCGTGGTAACGCTGGTCAGACTAACTACGGCTTCTCCAACTCCGTGATGGAGAGGATCTGTGAGAAGAGAAAGGAGCTCGGCCTTCCCGCTCTTGCCGTGCAATGGGGCGCCATTGGAGACGTGAGTATTTGCATATTTCAAGGGAGAGTTTTTTTTATAGGTTTTAAGTTAAAAGTGTTATTCGTTCGTTCCTAAAAGAAAGGCACCGGCCACATTTTACCATAGTCTGCTAACAATTATCCTAAGCTGATCGTTAGCACTGAGGTGGTAAAGTTTTTATAGTATTGATGTACCCAATTATGTTGTAGATATGATTTTATTTAATTAGATTGTCTTTCGGTCTATTAATTGTTTTTATTTTTATCTTATACTTTTATGACCATTATTATGATATACTTAAATTATATATATATATATATATATATATATATATATATATATATATATATAAAGATATAATTTTTATTTCACACCGACAAAATAATTTCAAGTTGAGAACTAAAAAATATTAAGACCTAATCACAAACACTAATTATTACGAACATTGTATTATCGTTTATTAATTAAAGCACGTATAACGCGTAAGTATCGAGCTAAAATTATCTAGAGTTAATTAATTCTTCCGAACATTTACCACGTTTCACCTCATCCCCCTCCGTTCATTCCCTATGGTTAACCAGCTGACTTCCATTCGAAATTCATTTTGGTTTGAAAATTGCGAGTTGCAATTAATAAAATAAAGTTGATGGATAATACTTCCAATGATAAACAGATTAAATAACTGTTGTGGATTGGTTGACGGTTCGAGCGGCCTAATTGTGAATTTGATATACGAATCGTGAACGAACGAATAAATGAACGAAAAATATCGAAAACAAAAATAATACATACGGATAATTCTTTTAATATTACTTGGTGTTAGGGTTTTGTGCAAGCCCGTCTGGGTAGGTACCACCCACTTATCAGTTATTTTACCGCCAAACAATAGTACTCAGTATTGTTGTGTTCCGGTTTAAAAGGTGAGTGGACCCAATGCAACTATAGCCAAAAAGGACATAACATCGTAGTTCCCAAGGTTGGTGGCGCATTGACGATGTAATCGATAGTTAATATTTCTTACAGCGTCATTGCCTATGGGTGATGGTGACCACTTACCATCAGGTCGTCCATATGCTCGTCCGCCGACCTATAGCATAAAAACATATCACTCTTATAGGCTGACGATCAGTAGTGAATAATTAATCTTTACAAAATATTAAATTCGAAAAAAATCAATTTATTATTTATTTTTGCTAGGTGGGTCTCGTAGCAGACATGCAAGATGAAGACGTCCAATTAGAAATCGGTGGAACTTTACAGCAAAGGATTTCCTCCTGTCTGCTGTCTCTCGACAAGTTCTTGAAACAAGATGCTGCGATAGTGTCCTCCATAGTTGTAGCCGAGAAAAAATCTGGAGGTTCTGGATGTGATAGCATTGTGGAAGCAGTCGCACAGATTATGGGTAACAAAACAAATGATTAGTAATTACAAAAAGTAACTCAGACACTTAACTCATTATTATGCATCAAACGTATCATAGTCCATGTTTTTCTGATTGTCTTTTCATTGGTTTCTTATCAAAATGTTTAATAGGAGCTGGATTCGTGCACAATCTTCTTTTTGGTATTTGAACTCAATTCCATATTCTAGATAGAAATATAAAAACACCATCTTTTCTCATCTCACAGTTGTAACTCTACAACAAAATTATCAAATCAATCAGCAAAAGTTTTAGTTTAGTGTACTTGGAGAATGATTCTGCAACAGCAATCAATTTTGATAACATCAATTCAGCGGTCTTGTGGATTGAAAGCAAAACTTCTTTCGACTTGCCTTCTTTTATAAAATATATTTTCTGACTGCCAGGTATTAAGGATCTAAAGAAAGTGTCTCAGCAAGTACCTCTCGCTGAATTGGGTATGGACAGTATGATGGCAATCGAAATCAAACAGACATTAGAACGGGAGTTCGAGATATTCCTGACGGCGCCAGATATTAGAACGTTGACATTTGCAAGGTAATTACTGTTTCCATCCAACTCTAATAATTGAAATATTAGATGACGTATGTTCATATGTAATTAATGAGACGAATATTGACAATATTAGTCCTCTCGTCATTGTTTCCTGGACCATATGCATATGTAGAACAACAGGCCCCGTTCCTGTTCCTATTTTTCATTTATAATCGTCAAAGTTGTTTCAAAGAGAGCAGGAACATTAATTTAAATTTATTTACTTCCATCAAATTTATATATTTGATATGAGTGTTTCCTTAAAGGGACTGGGAAAAAATGTATTTGATGGTGAAATATTGGACGAATGGGTGGTGTTATATCCAGAGGAACTTCTAGAATGCCATAATCATACCGTTTCCAAAATTAATAATTAAATACATATGTCAACAGATTAGTAGAAATCACAGCACAAAAAGAAGCGGCAGCATCGACATCAGCGGCAGTTCATCAAGCGACTTCTGAAGATGCAGCTGGTCTCCAAATCATGTTGAGGAACTTTGGCGATGAAGTTTCTACCTCAGAACCCTTCATATGCTTGCCCTCTTTAGTTAGTGACGATGTGAAGGTAAACAAATTTAATTTTTATCGTTTTCTATTTTATTCTACTCTATAAAAAAATGGCTTTTATTTTTAAGGTTTTGAGTTAATGTATTCTCCGAAAAGTAAATAATAACTACATTGAATTCACAAATAAACACTAAACACTATTAAGTCAAGTTTTCTTTACAGACCGATGTATCAGTTTCCGAAAATGAGTCGGTAATGTTCATGCTGCCTGGTCTCGAAGGTTGCGCTGCGGGATTAGCGGCCTTATGCCGTAGACTTAAGATCAAGAATTGTGTGCTGCAGTTTGCCCATAATGAAGATAAACGGGATACCTTAGAATCATTGGTCAATAGGTTATATAAGGTATGAGACTTGAGTCATGAGAAATTTTATGCATCTTCAATATTGTGTATAGTTTTATACAGTTCGATATACCGCGTACACCATATAATGAAACTGACTACTTGATATTTCTTATTCCAAAGCCGATAACTGGGAAAACAATTTTAATTCGTAGAAGCATATTAATTGAAAGCATTTCTGTTTCAGATAACAAAATCAAAATTAGCTCCCGGAAGTCCTTATACACTTCTCGGGTACAGTTTTGGTACTTTACCCATGCTGAAACTGGCGAGCCTATTGGAAAGTGATGGTATGTTTTAAAATGGGTGATTTGATTCAGTTATACCTTGTAGATATTGAATATTAACAATAGAATGAAGAACTAGCCGTATACACGGTGGTATAACCTCACGGAAAAAAATATTCTTTGTTTTCTCTTTAAGTGTAAAAGATATTTGGTAACCTCTATTGTATACTCATACTGACTCGGTTACCTTAACAACAATTTATATGTTTCTTAATTCAAAGTGACGAACTTTAAAATCCAATTGGGGGTCCCGTGAAAATCGCGTTTATTCAAAATATTTTTTTGGAATTTCGAAACCTATGACAAAGCTTATTTTGACTTTCATAGTAAACTGCAAATAACTTATTTACATTTGGCGCCAAAATCAAAATCAAATAGATTCGTTCAGTTAGACGGTTTACGTTTGCATATTTTTTATGATTTGATTTTTAAATGCTCTTTCATAATACTTACCTCCCGTTAAACCTAAAACAAATAATGTTATATTCTATATAAAAATGAGTATTCTGAAATGAGTCTGAAAGTGTAATTTTTGTCGTTTGTATTAACGGTACTTCTCTGTGACTTAGGTATAGACAAAAATAAATACAAGTTTCAAATAATGCTTTAAAACACAAAGACATTTATAATTTCAGGTCACAGCGGCAAAATATTCTGCATAGACGGCAGTCCTGATTACTTACACGGAACAGTAACTTCGACAGTGTCCGCCAAAAACGACACCCACCTACAGAACGGTCTGATTTGCAAAACCATCAGCATGATCTCCCCCAAAAATGACATCAATGACACGCTCATGGAGAAACTTATCGAAATCGAATCGTACGACGAGAGAATCGATTACGCAATAAAGGTATCTCCCACACAGCTGCAATACTCAGACAATTTCATAAAGCAAACCGCGAAGGCTAGTTTCGACCGTATCAAAATGATTCTTGGTCAACACGAATTCCAAAAGATCAAGGCTCCGATAGTTCTGTTGCGTCCGAAGGATAATCCACCGTTCTTGGTGATCGAAGAGAATTATGGTCTGGACAAACTGACTGAAGGTCCCGTGACGGTACATCTCGTCGAAGGTAATCATGCCAGTATAATTGAGAATAAGGATTGTGCGAATATTATCAATAGAGCTTTAGAACAAGATGGGATAGAGACACGAGTGTTATAACAGGCATCATAGAACTACAAATTGAAGTATAACTATGGTAATTAATGGGTATCAAATCTTGAATTTAAATACTTAATTAATTATTATTTATTATTAATGTATTATCAAACAGGTCCGATTGTTTATAAGTCTTAAATTATTTAAACATCTCTTTTAATTAATCAGCGCTGTATAATAAATATTGCATAAAACTAGTCGTGTTTTACTAATAAAAATGCGTTTTGTCAAATTATTTTAGAGACATAAAAATTTATGCTAGTAATTAAATGTACATGTGTATATCCAACTCTTCCCCCTTTTGAGAGATGTGGCCGACTTGCGTCGTAATTAGTCACAGGCAGGTTTCCTCGCGATGTTTTCCTTCACCGTAAAGCACGAGATGAATTATAAATACAAATAAAGCACATGAAAATTCAGCGGTGCTTGCCTGGGTTTGAACCCGCTATCATCGGTTAAGATACACGGGTTCTACCCAGTGGGGTATTTCGGCTCTTAAAATGTATACAATAATAAGTAGAAATTCAGATTCATTGTGCTTTTTGGTTTTCTTTTGTTATACTACATTGCCCACAAAACAGTAAATGGTTCTATGCATAAACCTAAAGTGCGTTTGTCACTCCAATACTACATAAAACGCATGCTTCGTAACTTGCTCTTGTCAGATCAGAAGGCGCCATAAAAAATAATTAATGGTAACAAATTGTTTTAATGAAACCGAGTGTAACCCTGATTAGATGGAAAAACCTCAAATTTCGACATTTGTTACTCAAAACTTTTAAAATTAGATAAATATAAATTAATACCTAATAGATATTAAAGTAGATTGCAAAACTTACACAGGCGCAAGTTTCAAGGCCGCCATTACCTATGAGATTAACGGTGAAGATTACCAGCCCACATGCCTAGGTGAGAAAGGAGGGAATACTACCTCCTTTAATACACTCCTTGTTTTATAAATATAAATGGCCAGTCCTTTTGACGTCAGAATGAATAGTGATTTTTTTTAAGGTACTAGTCGTAACTAGGTTCAAAGGTAAGTAGGTAGTATATGCTGGCATCATTTTAAAGCTGGTCTGCTACTTTGAGCAGTCAATCTTATGCAGTATTAAATTTTAGTAGCATATAATTACTATTGTTCAACAATAAAAAATATTATTGTAAAAATATGCTCATAGAAAATAAACCAAACCTAACTAACGAAATTATAGTCAATATATTTAAGGTTTAGCTGAAGATTTCATTACGAATATTTTCATCGATAATGACTTAACAATACATGTTATAAATAAATAACATCCCTATGTTGTTATTGTTTACGTCTATATGTTTTAAAGCAATACAAATATTTCTTTCTTAATTAAAGTGGGCTCCTAAATGTGCATGAGAATTGTCCATGTTACGATGTGGAATAAAATACAAACCTACCACTGATTCGGAAAGTAGGTTCTTTAGAGAACGCTCAAAAGACTGAGTAGTTAGTCCAGTATTTCAGTTACAAAGTCTTTGAATATCTAAAGTAACTAATATGCCAAGTTTGGAATTATAGGAAGTATGTAAGTTATTAACTTCATATTTTTGTTTCTTACATTAGAGAATGCAAATAGCACGCATTTCGTCTTTTTAATATTAAAAGCTAAATATTTTTTGTATCAACTTTTTATCAGAGATTATATTGTCCGAGTAATGAGCTATCATTAGCAAACAAAGCAGTATCACAAATACCTTTAACATAAGATTAGAAGGAAGATCATTTGTATATAATAAAAATAAAAAAGGACCCAAAATGTATCTTTGTGGAATGCCCTTTCTTAGTACAGATCCAGAAGAATGTTCATTTTTTTCATTTAAATATAAAGCAATGAGATTAAAATCTTTACCATTAAACCATAATATTTTCGCTCCTAATACGCGTGATCTGCTTTACACAATCAAATACTTTTGATAAATCATAGAACACGCTAATAGCATTCTGTGATTTATCTCAAGCATCGTATATGCAGGGTTATTGGTAACTCGACGTATATTCGTTTGGAGGTGATTGGGGTGATGTTATGTGATGTTATGTATGCATTATGTTTAAATATTGACAAATATTCAGTGTTTAATCGTTTTTATAAAACAAAAGCAAAAAATAGATTTTATTGATACTTTTTTTAAAATAAATTTAAAGTCAACTCAAAAATGGTTAATTTTTGCATCATGCACATGGGGTTTAAAATTATTGCAAATAGTCACCCCTATCACGTCCTAACAGATATACGTCGAGTTATATCTAATTATTACCAATCCAGCATCAGTTGTAGAGTTCAGTTGTTGTATATTTTTTAAATATTTTGCTCAACAACGACAGTATAAAAATAGTTAAATAATAGCCTGGATCACATTTGATACAATTTTAAACATTAGTAATTCTTTACTGCATTTTAATAAATCAGATTATTATTAACCCATTTCCGTTTGGCAACAGGTTCATTAACTGTCAAAAACTTATTAAAAATTAACCCTATATGCGGAGCGTTATTACAAATAATAGTATATGGCGCACGAATTGACCCCATAAGTCATTAGTTCTTTTAATGTTAATACGTGTATTATAAGTATAAAATAAATCGTTATAATTTAATTGACTTCCAAGGTGTACAACTTTAAGTGGGAAGTTATTGTATGTGGATTATTTATTGCAAAAACAATTCAAAAGTATTTGTCAGTTTCAACCCAAATGTAAGTACATTGTATATTTTACAGGTTCATTCCATAAATACAATTTTCTTTGTGTTTCAACAAAGACTTTTAAGGTAGGTTAGACAATTCTCACAATATCCTTAAAACATTAGTACAATTATTCCTGACCGGGCTGTCTAATGAGGACACCACTGAGTTTAACGTGAAGTCTATGGAAGTTGGTGGCGATCCCAAACAGCGTATTTTTTTATGGATATGTGCACCGCTGGACGTCCGTTTCTTATTATATGTGCTACCATAATTGTTATAAAAGTAGGTGTGAAGTGAGCGGCTCTTTGAAACGCCAAGATAGTATAAGCCCAGAGAAGAAGTTACTAAAAGGGAAAATACACAGAAACCCTTCTTTGTATTTTCCCTTCACCAAACCTTCTACTCACCAACCGACGTGATGGTATACACCGAAATTGGGCGTGGAAAGTTGATGCAACACAAATCCTGACATAGCTCGTTCAGGTACTAGAGGCTGCTCGCTGTATGCTGTCGTGGCTGGCCAATTCACGAGTTTTGCAGGTGTACAGTAACAAGTCAGGCAGGTGACAAACACCTTTCTACCAGAGGAACAGACGGTAGCTCAGATGACCCTTATATCCCTTGGTCACATCCCAGTATAATGGAAAAAAAACTGACTGTGAATTGTATTCTTTCTCCGTTTCTGCACGAATAACTCAATGGGGTTTTTATTTATTAAATAAATAATATGGTAGACCCTGGCAATAGTTGGTTGGTCAATGCTAGTTATCTGTTTATAGCATCAATTGCTGACGTTGTCTTATAGTTAGGAAATATAAACATATTTCCAATGGAATATATTTATTTTGGGTTATTTAAATTTGGAATATAATAGCTTCAACTCGACAATTTATTAGTTAATTTTATATCAATTTTATAATCAACTCGGCCGTTATACACTTGTGCATATTACTTATAATAATATTATTTTCGATTATATTCATGCAGACCATTACACGTGTATGATTTTGAATATTTACATAATATAGATTTCTAGGTGTACTCGTATACCTATTTAGTATTTGTGTAACGTAGTTTTACCAATGCATTTAAATTTGGTGGGTATTTTACATTATTTTAATATTCTTTAATTTTTAGATTTTATAATAGAGGATGAATCCTCTTATGCACTCTGCTGATGCCGATGGATTTCAGTATTTTGCTAATTAATTTCGACGATAGTATAAAAATTAAAACTATAATACATCCAATAAACTCTAATCTGTGTATCAAATATACTAAAGTCAATCAAGTTTTCTTCTGGATGTGGTAAACAAATGTAATTAATGCGTTTTAATCGAAAAACTACTAATTACCTAAGATTTTTCAAATATTAGCTATCCTCCGCAGAGACAAAAATCAAATTTCTTGAAAAGAATAACAAGAGCATATCACTGTGTCATTATTACAATCTCTGAAACTAGATTGGTCCCTGGATCCTGACTCCGGGTCTCGGGTTTGAGGGATTACAGCAGTGATGGACATTCCTTTCTTCCAAATTTCTTTATCCCTTCCCAGCCAGCATGTTAGTGCTATTAGAGGCCTCAAAAACTCTTTTCTCTTTATATATATCACTCATCCTAATGCACGTTAAAATTCTCAGCTATCCTCCATATTCGATTCGATTCAAAATTCCTGACATACAACAAAATTTCACACCCTATAACCAAGTGATTCGAAATTCTTTTCATGCTTTAGAGTGTTTGGAGTTTGGTATCGATCCTCCGTATTCCTTAAAATATCATTCATGGGCACTCTTTTAATAAATTAGCTTCAGATAAAGGAAATCCAATATAAGTATCAGTATATAATCTTAGGTTGTAGTGTATGCAAATAAAAAGGCAGAACTTATGTGATCGCCAAGTTGTAGCAATCTCCTCACGCTCTGCTGGGAATATTTAAAAAAATAATCACCTTTAATCACCTCGAAATTCGAATTCCAAGATACTTAACCTAATTTTGACTGATACAACTGGAAGTCATATGGGCTTTACAAAGCTCTGTTATCATGGGTTGAATTGACTGATACGACTGTAACTCAGATGAAATTGAACAAAGCCCTGTTGTCATAGGTTGAATTTTTAAGGGAAAATCTGATGATGGCGTTACCAAAATTAATACAACTTAAGTAATAATATTCTGAGTGATATGTACAGTTGTTTAATTTTTGCGTCTCAATTTTGAATTTACAAATCTCAGACAGACCCATACATGTTAGAATATGTAATTAAGTTAAAGTAAAGAAACAGCCTGTAAATTTCCCACTGCTGGGTTAAGGCCTCCTCTCCCATTAACTTTATGACATTATTATATATTCTGAGCTGAGATGGCCCAGTGGTTAGAACGCGTGCAACTTAACCGATGATTTTGGGTTAAAACCCAGACAAGCACCACTATATATATGTATATGCACTACATATATAATTTATGTTCGTAATTCATCTCATGCTCGGCGGTAAAGGAGAACATCGTGACGAAACCTGCATGTGTATAATTTTATCGAAATTCTGCCACATGTGCATTCCAGCAACCCGCATTGGAAGAACATTGGCTCGCAATACAGAAGAGAAATTGTTATCACAAAATATTTGAATAATTGATTACAAAATTTGACAATGATGCGAGTTCAATGTCCGTTGTTTGTTGCTATTGTTTTTGTTGACACTATTGACCATATATTAAATTATTAATATTTATGAGTTCAAATAACAGAGACTCATTTACAAATTTACAATACGCTGACTGTTTGTTAACTAATATGTAAACTGATTTGATCTAGTTCCACTTTTGTCGTACTTAACGTAACGATTTATGAATGAGTAATGTTGAACTAAATTTAAAAACACTGTCTATTCGCCCCAGCTTCACACGGCAACCAAATCAAAATGAAGAGATATTATAATAATATTTATTTTCACAGAGTTTATAGTGGGAGGCGAAATTCCAAAATAGTTTGAACTGTAAGGGTCTCGTGAATCCCCTTTTAGGATAGTAACTATTATTTTGTTTAACAGTAAATAGAAGAAAGACTAAAGAATGATAAATATAAGAAATGATACTCATTTCTTATATTTAGCAAATAAAATGAGCAAAAATTAGCAAGAAAATAATTAGCAAAATTAATTTAAATAATTGTATTAACTAACATGACTGTATTTTTTTAAATGTTGAAAAAGAGTAACTACTGAGTTGCTTGCCGGTTCTTCTCGGAAGAATCTACTTTCCAAACCGGCGGTAGCTTCTCTTAATTGTTAAATGATGATTCAAAAGTGCTTGTAAAAGCCCACTTGAATAAAGTAAATTTTGATTGATTGATTGAATCAATCAGCCCATTCTCGTCCACTGCTGGACATAGGCCTCTCCAACTGCACGCCACTGTGATCGTTCTGGGATTACTCGCACCCAGCTTCTGCCAGCCGTCTTGCGAATTAGCGAAATAATCTGAATCAATCTTTGTGCCCTCGACAAAAAAAAACACAATTAAATAAGAAGAAAATTTTAATTTGGTATATTATATTTATATTCATTTGCTATCTATACATAAGAAATAAAACCTGAATAATATAAAGAAAATATTGAATTAGTTTTGTTAGACAAATAAGAAAAGTTAGAAAACTTGTTACAGACCATCCAAATATCCGTTTCGCATCAAGCGATTTTTTTCGTTGCACTTAATTTGATCACGACTATAATTCCTCTGAAGTATTAATTCAATAGGATTCTTTCTATACAGAAGAATAAATTATGAAACTTGATAAAACAAAATTAGTTACTCTAATTTTGATCCTAAAAGCACATTACTATTTTTTTATTATATTAAAATGAAAAGTCGTAATTTTTTGTCTGTTCATCATGTATTATCATGTTATGTTATCTGTACACCATGGTTGACGTCATATAGGCAAATATTACCATATATAATCAACTCTTCTGGAGATACTATTCATGGTCACCATCAGCTATATATATACAGCTGTTATCATTAAATGAGGTCCGGTCGTACATACACAACTGTTCTTATCAATATTACGACAAATATCACCAAAATAACTGCGGGAATAGAAGATTTAAAATTTAATTAATAAATAATAAATAAATATATCACAAAAAAGGTGTGAAGGTATTTTGCAGCAATGTATTTGTTTGTGATTGTCTATCAGGCAAATCAACTTTTATAATCGATTATTATCGAATAATACTAATTTTAATAAAGTGGAAAAAATAATTGAAACTGATGTTGTAAGATAATAAAATTTACTTCGCCTCATTTTGATAACTATTTACTCTTGTTAACTTGTTTTTATTTTCGGAACCAGTATAGTCTACAAACCGTAAAAAAGGAAATATACTGAGGATGTTTAGTCATCCGAACAAACCGGATTTTAATCAGGCACTGTACAGTAGTCCATAGTTGTTTAGCAGATTATGCAGAAGATCGATTAATGTTATCAACCATATGGTCTTCTTAGATTACAGACGGATCTGTAGGACTGGTACACAAATTAAAGTTCAGTATACTATGAAGTGAGCTGGGGTTCGTTGAAGGATAGAATCAACAAAGCATGCATGATTGATGATGCAGACTGAGGTGGGGTAGGCATCATCATATGTCGGAAGATGACTGTTGAAGCAGGTGAGTCCGAAAAAGTTGACTGGCTGACCTGAAGAAGATGTCTGGACCCAAATGGATGCGGTAGATTTGGAGGACGTAACTGCCTTATGATAATGATAATTATACTATATGTCGGGAAAGGGGAAATCCTATGTACTTGTACTCTTCATCTAAATATATATCCTAACGTTTTTTTAATGAGTTTACAGTAGGTTTCTTCAAGACTTCGATCGTCTGACTTTGTACCATTCTTAGCGGACAAAAATGGCTTGTTTGGGTAAAACAATGTTAAACCTTTAGAAAAGCGAGCGACCAGAAAATTAAAGTGAATGCAAATTATCAGTAGTAATTATTTAAAAAAAAATGTTTAAAAAAATATTTCAGATGAGGATTCAAGTAATTGGTGTAGGAAGTAGAATAAAAATTAAATTAATATATAACAGAATCGGCTTAGTTTTGGTCGTAGTTCAACTATTTGAAAGTCAAAATGAATTATTTAATGAGATATTTACATTGTTCTTTACTAACGCTGATTATTCATTAAATATTTTACAATTTGAGCTACGTAAGCACATAATACATATATATTCAATCATAATTAAATTAGGCGCGTTACCAAAAGGCGGCGTTTTTCATATCATATTTTGTTTTTCATAACAAAATTGTTAAACGTACAGTAAAAATCGGTATGTTTAAATTTACTTTAAACTTGTAACATGATGATTTAATGGTATTCATATAATATATTTATAGAGCCTACTTGATTAAACAATGATTCTGATATTTTTAATCCAATGAAAAACTTTAGTAGATGGCTCCCACAATGGTCCCAGAAGACAGGCTGACCTCGGGTCACCGGATGTCGCACCCACCGCCCGGAGACGAGGTTTTCATCACTGGCATATCTGGATACTTTCCAGATTCTGACTCTATGATAGAGTTACAAGAAAATC
Source organism: Vanessa cardui (assembly GCF_905220365.1). Taxonomy (NCBI): domain Eukaryota; kingdom Metazoa; phylum Arthropoda; class Insecta; order Lepidoptera; family Nymphalidae; genus Vanessa; species Vanessa cardui. The sequence continues at coordinate 11,781,364 of NC_061132.1, read as the reverse complement.
TGTTTAATAAGGTATAATTTTATTACTAAGACTTGTTTAAGGATCCTTACAAATTAGGTTAGACATATTAAGTGGTGACCAATACCCATACATATAAGTGTGCACTGTGACAAATTTTATGACAAATTTTTCAACTAGCTTAGAAGCTAAGAAATCATGAATTGGAAACTGGAACGCAACAATCGTTTGTATTAATTATTAGGGGTAGAACTTATTATGATTAGGTGCTATCTAAGTAGACATTTGCACAAAGTCCTCAACAAGTAAAACCTTATTATACACAATAATCAAATTGAGAGAGCTGTAGCTATTTCTAAATTAAATATGAATCTTAAAAAATACTCTTTAAAATCTATTATTTAATTTATAATTGTTTTCAGGTGGACCTGGTATCAGGAGACGATCGTCGCTGGAAGCTGTCCCACCCCGAGATCCCGCAGCGTACCGGCAAAATCAACCATATCGAGAAATTTGACGCCTCCTTTTTTGGAGTGCATTTCAAGGAGACGCACACCATAGATCCCATGTGTAGAACCCTCATGGAGAAAACATATGAAGCTATTATTGATGCTGGTAATTTTTTATTTAGTATAAATATAAGTGAAAATCGTTACTGCTTACCATGCACATACATACTTAGAAGGGTTGCATAAATAAATATTATTATTCTGTGTCAGTGCATGGAAAAATTAAAAAATAAAGACTGAACTAAAATATATTTACAACGGTTTGCAAAATTTTTTGGAAAGATTTAGAATCAAAAGTTTATATGAAAATCAAAACCATTTCCTAACTGTAACATATATTTGGAAGGGTGATTAATAAACATTATTCCTTGCAGTGTCCGCTAAGGGCAAGACAAATGAAAATATAACTGCAAAGATTTGTAAAACAGTGAACAGTTCCTCCTGCCAGTTACAAGAATTATTGATTTTTCTTTTCTTTATGGTATAGCTTGGCGGACGAGCATATGGGCCACCTGATAGTAAGTGGTTACCATCACCCATAGACAATGACGCTGTAAGAAATGTTAATTATTCCTTACATCGTCAATGCGCCACTAACCTTGGGAACTAAGATGTTATGTCCCTTGTGCCTGTAGTTACACTGGCTTACTCACCCTTTAAATCGGAACTAAATAATACTGAATACTATTATTTGGCGGTAGAATATTGATTATGATTTAACATTTTAAGATATTCCCTCAAACGGAATAATAATATTGTAACACCTCATACAATAACAAAAGACAAATTAGTATCTCAACTAGTATCTCATTCCTGGATATGAAATCTATTACGGTAAACGTGAAGTTAACCAAAAGTGTAAATCCTTACAAAACTATTTGTACGTAGGCTTGAACCCAAAAGAACTGCGAAACACCAAGACCGGCGTCTTCATCGGCTCTTGCTTCTCGGAGTCTGAGAACACGTGGTTGTACGAAAAGATGCAGGTCAATGAGTTCGGTATTGCTGGGTAAGTATCGCTATAATCACGTGACCAAAGTATCCTGGAACCAACCAATTGTCTTGTCACTTGTCATATGGTACCGAGAACTTCGATTCTTCTCCTATCTATAAACTGCAGCATAAGACCCGTTACCGGAAGGATATAATCAGTTCTAACAAAAAAGACAATCAAAGAAACCTACTTCTTTTTCGGAAAATATATTGAATTTCAAATCCAGGAATTTGAAAATGGAATATAAGAACTGGATTTCTGCATATATAATTTACATTGAAGTTAAAAAAATCTGAACTGTGATGGCGCAGTGGTTAGAACGTGTGCATCTTAACCGATGATTTCGATTTTAAACCCAGACAAGTCACCAATCCGCATTGGAACATCGTGGCGCAATATGTTCCAAACCCTTACCTTAACCTAATTAGCCATCTCTTATCTTATTACATTTATTTTTATATAAAAAAAAACATAATATTTAAATATCGAATAATTTTGAATGAATAAATATTATGTTACTTACAATCAGGAACATTTAGTAGAGCATATTTACAGTTGACTTAATTTTCTTCTGAATGTATACAGTCATCTCAGGTGTGTCGTACTATAGTACGACGAACCTGAGATGTAGCATCGGCAAATTCAATAAAACCGATTACTGCCGATTTATACAACCAATAAAAATAGCTCCCTATCTCGATTCTCGCGTCAGTTCAACATGGGAGAGCAAGTGCATATCAATCGACGTGTCAAATTGACGAATATTTTAGGTCATATCATATTTTAAGTCATTACGTTTGTGTAAAGATCATATTAACATAAGAAATAGATATTGATATTTTGTGACAGCGAACTTAATTCGGATGTGATCGGTTTTACGAATTTTGCGATGCTACATCTAACTTGTGTCGTATTATACCTTGCCGGTTATTCTGGGTAAAATCTACATAGCGAACTGGAGGTAGCTTTACTGTTAATAGAGTTCTGTGAAGTGACGGTTCAAAGGTGCTTGTTGTGCTAGCAAACCGCATGCATCTGTATGTTCACAATAAACTCAAAAAACTAATGAACCGATTTTTATGTGGTTTTCACTAATAGACACAGGGATTTATGAGGAAGGTTTAAGTATATAATTTACTAAGGTATTTGCGTAACTCAGCTGAAATAGGAAAACAATTGTTAAACATGTCGAAAAATTAACAAAAAAATATAAATAAAAGGGAAAAATTTAAAGAAGACTTATGTCTACCCGTGCGAAGCCAGGACGTCTCGCTAGTTTCTAATAATGTATATTTTTGACGACCTCCGTGGTCGAGTGGTGTGTACACCGGTTTTTATTTACGCCACTCTGAGGTCCCGGGTTCGATTCCGATTGTGGTACCGTCGTTACTTCTGATTTCCATAACACAAGTGCTTCAGCTACTACACTGGGATCAGAGTAATGTATGTGATGTTGTCTCATATTTGTCTCATTTTTGAACCGTCACACGACGTTCTGTTTTAACTATAAATGTTTATAATATGTATTTGTAATCAACAGCATTTCAATTCACTTCATAGTTATAATAAACCTACATATTAATAGATACAATAAAAGTTAGACCTGTCTGGAAGAATTAATTTTATGTATATAATTACATATTTGTGATTGTTTTAGTGTGAATTTGTCTATGTGTGTGAATGGAGTTTAAGGGTATATTTTGCGTGTCATATTTATTTATTGCTGTCTATTTATAATCTTAGAGCTAGAGACTATCTTCGGGATGTTTTTAACATAGTGGGAATACTCACTGTTGCGTCGCAATATATTTGCAACAATATCATGTATATTCACAGTAACATTGATCACTTTGATAAAATCAGTGATAATCATTGTTTATGCACTAGAAATTAGGATAAGCTTTTAACGCCAAGTTTCAGTCAATAAATATTTCTTGGATATTCGTTTCTATAATAAAATTCCGCAAACATTTTTAACTTTGCCGTTTCGTAAATTCAAATCGTTTATAAAAAAATATATTGGTAAAAAAGGCGTATTACTCGATACAAGATTTTGTAGATGATAAAAAATCGTGGAATTAATACCCGTTGACTTCCACGCAGTATATATTTATTTAAATTATAGTATTATCTAACATGACTTTGTGTTTTTTAAATGTTAAAAAAGAGTAACTACTTTGTTTTTTGCCGGTTCTTCGCTGTAGAGTCTACTTTCCGAACTAGTGGTAGCTTCACTTAATTGTTAATTGACGATTTTAAAGTGAAGTGAAGTGAAGAATTTGATTTTTTGATTTTGATTTTGCCATGAACTTGTGTAGTTCGACGCAATTTAAATGTAGCATCGACAAAAAAATGAATAAAATAAAAATCAATCGTCATTTTGGCGAATTTACATTACTAATCATAATTTATTAATTAGAAACATTACATATTATAATTTGTAATGTCATATACATTACAAATTATTACGTTTGTTTCAAGATTTTTTTTGTATAAGTAATAAATAAATAATGAAGTCACTTTATCGGTTTTACGAATTTTGCCGATGCTACATCTAATTTGTGTCGTACTATATATACCAAGCGTAGAATTACAGCATTTTAATAAATATAATATAATGTCTCAATACTTTGATATATATATAAACGACATAACATGTAATGTTTATACAAATTGTTTTGTATAATTTAAATTTGACTACTTCCTTTTTTAATATTTTAATTAATAATATTAAAATTAGCTACGTTATAGATATATTTTTCTTATAATTATTAATTAATTTATAATGTTAAATTAAAAGTATTAAAAAAATAATTTTAATTAATTTCCAGCTCCTCCCGGGCCATGCTGGCTAACCGAATCTCCAGCTGGCTTGGAGTCAAAGGACCATCCTATAATATAGACTCGGGATGCTCCAGTTCCCTCTACGCCTTGGAACACGCGTTCAAGGCCATTCGTGATGGCCATTGTGACGCAGCCATTGTCGGTGGATCGAATTTGTGCCTCCATCCCTATGTGTCTATGCATTTTTTTAGGTGAGGGTACGAAAACATTCCATTTTCTAATATGAAGCAACAAAGTCAAAATTATTTTAAGTTTCAATCAATATTGAATTCATCATCATCCTCCTTTTTTTATCCCAATTTTTTTAGGGTCCGGCGCAGCATAACTTCTCCGACCATACTTCTCTGACACATCATCTCACAAGTAACAATTCTTCTAACCATATCTTCTTTCACACAGTCCATCCATCGTTTCTTTGGTCGTCCTCTACATTTGTCCATCCACATCCATGCTCAAGACCAATATGTTCCTCATTCCTCATAACATATCCATACCATGGCAGCCGCCTTCCACATTATTGAATTATATGTTTATATTCTAGACTGGGCGCCATATCACCTGTAGGAATATGCCACAGTTTTGACAACTCTGCAAATGGATACGCGCGTTCTGAAGCGAGTGTCGTTTGTTTCTTACAGAAGGCTAAAGATTCAAGAAGGTAATAAATAACTTATTTTTTTATTGTATAGGTTGGCGGTCGAGCATATTGGCCACCTGATGGTAAGTGGTCACTATCACCCATAGACAATGACGCTGTAAGAAATGTTAACTATTCCTTACATCGTCAATGTGCCACCAACCTTGGGAACTAAGATGTTATGTTCCTTGTGGCTGTAGTTACACTGGATCACTCACCCTTTAAACCGGAACATAACAATACTGAGTACTGTTATTTGGCAGTAGAATAACTGATGTACCTACCCAGACGGGCTTGCACAAAGCCCTACCTTCAAGTTACTTTACATTATATTAATTAACAACATAATTAGGTACATTATTAATTACACTATCTGGTACAGAATTAGCTAATGTATTGTATTGAACTTTGAAATTTAATCTATCTTAACACTTATAATAAATAATAATAATAATAACAGCCTGTAAATTCCCTACTGCTGAGCAATGGCCTCCTTTCCCTTTGAGGAGAAGGTTAGGAGCATATTTCACTACGCTGCTCCAATGCGGGTTGACGGATTCATATGAGGCAACATTTTTTAAAATTAGACACATGCTGTTGTACTCACGATGTTTTCTTTCACCGCCGATCTTGAGATGAATGATATACACAAATTAAGCACGTGAATTCAGTGGTGCTTACCTGAGTTTGAACCTGCACTAATAGGTTAAGATGTACGCGTTCTAACCAAAGGGCTATCTCGGCTTAACACTTATTACTATACAAGAAACACTAGTCTTTTCTTACCATGTTATGCACAAGATATCGCATTACAAAGCAAATCATTTCCAAAAATGTTATAGAAGTACCTCGTAGAATATGTTCAATATTAGTAAGTTTTTATTTTTATGTTATAGATTGGCGGACGAGCATATGGGCCACCTGTTGGTAAGTGGTCACCATCACCCATAGACAATGACGCTGTTATTTTTCAATATTAACTATTCCTTACATCGTCAATGTGCCACCAACCTTGGGAACTAAGATGTTACGTCCCTTGTGCCTGTAGTTACACTGGCTCACTCACCCTTCAAACCGGACAGAGTACTGTTATTTGGCGGTAGAATAACTGATGAGTGGGTGGTACCTACCCAGACGGGCTTGCACAAAGCCCTACCACCAAGTAAAAGTTCATTTAAATTACTATTATAACTTGCTTATATATATTCTCAGAGTGTATGCCCAAGTTATTCACGCTAAGACTAACTGTGATGGGTATAAAGAGCACGGTATCTCCTACCCGTCTGGTGACATGCAGAAGGTTTTGATCGATGAATTTTATGAGGAATGTTCTATTCGACCCAGCGCCCTTGAATATTTAGAAGCACATGGAACAGGTATGTGTGTTATATTCAAGCTTTTGACGAGCTAAATATTCAATATTGTATTAATCATCATCAATGTTGTTTCTTTAGCCGAATTAATTTATCATCATCAGAATCACAACATATTATAAAACAGTCGTTTACTGTCTATGTATTCTTAGATCTTTAAAAATTTAAAATAGATTTGATGCCGTTTTTTAATAGATATAGTGATTCGAGTAGAAGGTTTTTGTACATAATACATGAACAATATAGTAAAGAAACACTGTACATTTTAGAATTTTCTAACAACAACAACAACAACAGCCTGTAAATTCCCACTGCTGGGCTAAAGGTCTCCTCTCCATTAGAGGAGAATGTTTGGAACATATTCCACCACGCTGTTCCAATGCGGGTTGGGTTCCAATCATCGGTTAAGATGCACGCGTTCTAACCACTGGGCCATCTCGACTCCCTTTTTGTACTTGTTTTGTACTAGATTTAGGCAAAATTATTGTACATTACTTTACTTTTCATATGCCAGTTTCTGGCATACACACTCACTTGGAAACACGTAGCACATAGACACACGCTTAATTTTCACTCACTACTAAATCTTTATCAATAAGTACGCATCAGTCTATATTTTTTTTTTTTTTCGATAAAATACACTTTTACTATTACATATTATTATTTTAAATCACAGTTCGTCTATAAGGGGTTAGCCGTGCTGGAGTCGTAGTACAAAAATGTCTCTAATCTCTTCTAAAATACCTAAAAAAATAATAAAAGTAACAGCCTGTAAATTTCCCACTGCTGGGCTAAGGCCTCCTCTCTGCTCACTACGCTGTTCCAATGCGGGTTGGTGGAATGCACATGTGACAGAATTTCTATAAAATTTGACACATGTAGGTTTCCTCACGAAGTTTTCCTTCACCGCCAAGCATGAGATGAATTATAAAAATAATCAAGCACATATATATAGTGGTGCTTGCCTGGATTTGAAAGCGAATTTATCGGTTAAGATGCACCCGTTCTAACCACTGGGCCATCTCAGCTCATACCTAAAAACCGTCACATAAAAAAACAATCAATGAGTTATTTCTCTAACAGGTACAAAGGTGGGAGACGTAGTAGAGCTGAACGTGATTGGCGACATCTTCTGTTCTGGCAGATCTGATCCTCTTATGATCGGATCTGTCAAGTCTAATTTAGGGCACACTGAACCAGCGTCAGGTCTTTGCGCTATTGCAAAGGTAAGAAATAATCCTTACCAGTCCTGTTGTTTCTTTCAATAGACTCAAACTCAAATAACTTTATTCAATGTAGGTAGGGCTTCGTGCAAGCCCGCCTGGGTAGGTACCACTCATTCATCAGATATTCTACCGCTAAACAACAGAACGCAGTATTGTTGAGTTCCGGTTTGAAGGGTGAGTGAGCCAGTGTAACTACAGGCACAATGGACATAGCATCTTAGTTCCCAAGGTTGGTGGCGCATTGACGATGTAAGGAATAGTTCGTTCTTATATGTCTATGGGTGATGGTGACCACTTACCATCAGGTGGCCCATATGCTCGTCCGCCAAACTATTGCATAAAAAAGAAGCATTACACTTATTGATGGTCAAATTAAACACTACCTCCGGTTTGGAAAAAGAAACACCCTGACCTGAGAAGAACCGGCGAAAGAAACTCAGCGGATCTTTTTTTGTCAAATTAATTGGATACATATTGTATATGAATAGAAACAGCCAGGAGGCGATCGTTTCGTTCCGCAGGTGTGCTATCAATCATAAACTCTCTAATTGTATAGTAATCTTTCACACACAAGCAATATATGTAAATGTGCGTTAATCAATAATTATAGCAAGGCATCATGTTTTTGTTAATCGACTTAACAAACAAAGGTGTAAGAGTTTTTTCTTTGTTTAGAAATATATTAATTTTTCAATGGTAACCTAAAACCATATTCTTTCAGCTTTGCATAGCATATACAACGGGGTACATAGCTCCAAATATTCATTACAAAACCCCAAAAGAAGGGGTACCAGCTCTTAAGGATGGAAGACTAAAGGTGGTAACGGAGAAGCAGCCCTGGGGTAGTGGAATGGCTGGTATCAACAGCTTCGGTTTTGGGGGTGCCAACGCTCACATATTGCTCAAGAATGTCGCGAGATCGAAGGTTAGTTACTAAAGCACCGCTTAACATGCTAATAAAGTACAACATGATGTATGGAGGACTGATAAGAGAAAACGAAGGTCTACTCTAGATGTCAGAGCTTAGAAATATCGTTTAATAAAACGACAAAAGTAAACTACGAGTATGAACTATAAACCAGTATTGAATATTGCTTATCTGTCAATTGTGATGCGAATAGGAGTTTCTTGTGTGATGGAATTTATGCGTAACTAAGTCTTATTCATTAATAATTTACCTTTTATCAACCAGGTTGACAATGGATTACCATTTGATGATTTACCAAGGTTGGTCTGCGTATCAGGTCGCACTGAATCAGCTGTGGCCAAGATTTTAGATGACCTTGAATCGAAGACGGTTGACGTCGAACTCGTCAGACTTTTGCACGCGATACACGATGACGACATAAGAGGCCACTTTGCTAGAGGATACACTTTATTGGGTAAGAATTTAATGAAGACTTTAGTTACTTTAGCTTACAAATGATATATCTCTGATTGGTCAAAAATAAAATTTCACGATCACTTGTTTGATAATTAGATAATTTTTCTTTATTTCAAATTTAGTTAACTCTTGTGAAAAATTCTACCCAAACTTCTCTAATCTTCATTTAACTATTTCATTCATACTCAGGATCGACGCCTACAAAGAGCGTGTCACTAGCTCGGAGCATCCAACACTTCCGCGATGCCCATCGTCCAGTATGCTTTGTGTACTCTGGTATGAGTGCTCAGTGGCCAGAAATAGCTTCACAGCTCATGAGGGTACCTGTATTTTCGACTGCTATTGACAAGTAAGAGCGAAAGCTGAACATGATCAGTTATTAAAATATGAAGAATTATAAATTGTTGATGAATTTTAATGATAACTATTTAAGTAAAAAGCATATTATAAGTTTTGCGACTGTCTCAGGTGCCACAATGCTTTATCGTCTAAAGGCGTAAACTTAAGGGAGCTTATAATGAATCCAGACACAAAAATAAACGACAACATCCTCAACTCCTTCATCGGTGTCGCCGCTGTTCAGATCGGTCTCACGGCCGTCCTCAAAGCTGTTGGAATTGAACCCGACTTCATCATTGGTAAGAAATACTGGCCCATGGAAATGAATTTTTTATGTTATAAATTAGCGGACGAGTAAATGGGTCACCTATGATAACTGGTCACCACCGCCCACAGACAATGGCACTGTAAGAAATATTAACTATTCCTTAAATCGTCACTGCGCCACCAACCTTGGGAACTAAGATGTTATGTTCATTGTACCTTTAGTGACACTGGCTCACTCATCCTTCAAATCGGAACACAACAATACTGAGTACTGTTATTTGGCGGTAGAATAACTGATGAGTGAGTGGTACCTGCCCTGACGGGCTTAAATATAAGCTAATTATGATGATACCAATAACTTTAACTATTTATTACTTGTACTGAACCCGGACTTGCTCAACATTTTATAATTCATAAAAGTGTGATTATAATTAAAATTAATTTAAACATTTATGTAAATTTGTTTATTTAGGTCACGGTCTTGGTGAATATGGTTGCGCTTACGCAGATGACTGTTTGACAGCGGAACAGACGATTCTGTCTGCATATTATGTAGGTCTGGCTTGTATCGAGACTCCAAATATTAAGGGATCCATGGCTGTTGTTGGTCTTGGATATGATCATGTAAGTTTCTACGGTGATGTTTATAGAAAACCTATTTTTTTCCATATGTGCCTTTAGAATCTCAGCCCTTATGCCGAGATTGTCAGGTAATTTATTTCTAGATCATTTTGTAAATGATTAATCACATACTTAAAATATCGATGGAAATTTTCGGTATAACAAGTTTAAAATAAGTTTTATTCTTCAAAACTTTACTATTGTATGAAAAGACGTTACATCCTACTACTATTATAAAGGCGAAAGTTTGTATGTATGGATGTTTGTTACTCTTTCACGTAAAAACTACTGAATGGATTTGAATGAAACTTTACCACAATATAGCTTATACATAAGAATAACACATAGGCTACAATTTTTGAGGTTTCTAATGTGAGTTCGTAAAAAAACACATTTTTTGCGCTTACATTGCAAACACTGACTGAATCCTACAAGATAGATCAAAACAATGTACTACAGTATTGTACAACTTAAAAAGGTCTACAAAAAGTCCGTGATGGTATATGTTTATCTCTTAGGAATAACCCACAATAACCATTTTTTATCCTTTACTTTGTACGAGAAATAATGACTTATTTACGAAGCGATTTTAAGCGATTACTAGACTAGACGGGACGAACCTGAAGTCCACGCGAACGAAGTCGCGGGCAAAAGCTAGTTTGTTTATAAAAATAGGTTAGTTTATTACTTCCACCTGAACTCGAAGTCGCCTGCCAAAATGGACCAAACTCCAGTACAATTACTGGGCCAGAAAATATTATGAGAACGTTTGTCGCCAAACTGGTTGCGCAAGGAATCTATGCCGAAGATATAACTTGCTACGATATCCCCTACCATTCGCGATACGTCGCTGAAGTTGGTGAGTTATTACAACTTGATAATAATAATTTATTAAAATATACAAATTGTAAAACTATTTCCATTTTCAAATAGGACCAAAACTTCTTCAATATTTGAAGCAAGTAATTCCAGCACCAAAACAACGTTCAGAGCGCTGGTTTTCCACTTCCATACCACAAGACTCGTGGAAAGATCACAAGGCTGAGATGTCTTCCGCTGAATATTTCACCAATAATTTCCTGGTAAGTTAAAGGATACGAATATTTTGTAATATATTAAGTTATCATTGTTAATAATCAATAATTATTTACGGGCATACTAAGTCCAAATTCCTGGATTCTATAGAATATTTTTAAAAGTACCATTTGAAAAATTTGGCAAATGTTGTTTTCATCAAAGATATAGCCCATATCCTGATACATTAACTAGTTGTCATGTTATAATTTATCTAATAGAAGATCCCTCAAAGGCGCCAGGGTCAACGGCCTCTTCCTAAGAGTTGGTTATTTGAAAACTGATACAATCAACTATACTATCATATGTTTGTTTACTAGAGTCCAGTGCTCTTCGAGACGACGTCTCGTTTAATCCCTGAAAACGCGATTGTAATAGAAGTAGCTCCACATGACCTCCTACAGACAATTTTATCTGGCTCCCTTAAGAAGGATGTCATCAACATTTCTCTTACTGAGAGTAACCAGGATAACGTACAGGTCCTCTTCACAGCTCTAGGCGAGTAAGTAACATGTTATCCGGCAACCATCTTTATTACATATTTTCATTAAAAATGAGACCTATATAAAAATACTTTAGATATTTATTTTACCATCAAATAGCACTATTTTATTTTACAGAAAAATACGTATTGTGCGACAAAACTTAGATTTAGTGTCTGCAAATTCAATAAAACCGATTATTACAATTTATACAACCAATAGAAATAGCTGACTATGGCGCCATTCGATGCTATTCATTACTATTCGATTCGATTCTCGCGTCAGTTCAACCCGAAAAAGCAAGTGCATTTAAATCGACGTGTCAAATTGTCGAATATGGTCATATAATATTTCACGTTATTAAGTTTGGGCAAAGATCATATTCGCATAAGAAATAAATATTGATAATTTGGGATAGCGTACTCAATTAAAATGTGATCGGTTTTCCGAATGTTGCCGATGTTACATCTAAGTTGTATCGTACTACAATACAATATACCTATGGAATCCTATCTTCATGGAAAATAATTCAATAAGATTTTGGACTATTAAATAATTTCAGACTCTACAAAGCTGGATTGAACCCGCACCTGGCAAACATTTACCCGACCATAAATTTCCCCGTGTCTCAAGGAACTCCAATGCTTTCACACCTCGTAGAATGGGAACACAGTGAGGACTGGTGAGTTGAAGATTTTATCTTATCATAGCCTGTTACTCTATTACATCAAGACAAAAATTTGACATCAGAGACACATGCATAAACAGCTACAGATACAATCACACATACAAAGACGGACTTATGCAAAGGCCTCGACAAGATACCTTCAAATATAGACGAACTTGGCGACCTCCGTGATCGAGAAGTGTGTACACAGGTTTTCGTGGGTACGCCACTTCGAGTTCGATTCCTGGGTTTGATTCTCGGCCGAGTCGATGTAGAAAAAATTAATTAGTTTGCTAATTTGTCTTCGGACTGGGTATTTGTGGTACCGTTGTTACTTCTGATTTTCCATAGCACAAGTGTTTTAGCTACTTACACTGGGAGCAGAGTAATGTATGTGATTTCGTCCCATGTTTATTTACAATTTAGTAAGAAGATTTTTCATTTTCAATCACATGAATACTGTTACCTGCAAATTATTTGGTACTGTATTATAATTTTATATTTTTTTTTATGTCATTAAATAAATAAATATGAGACAACATCACATACATTACTCTGATCCCAATGTAAGTAGCTGAAGCACTTGTGTTATGGAAATCAGAAGTAACGACGGTACCACAAACACCCAGACCCAAGACAACATAGAAAACTAATGGTAATCTACATCGACTCGGCCAGGAATCGAACCCGGGACCTCAGAGTGGCGTACCCATGAAAATCGGTGTACACACAACTCGACCATGGAGGTCGACAAATATTTCGTCGTCGTATTTCAGGTTCGTAGCATCGTATAGTGCCCAAACCAAGATGAAGTCTGGCGAGAGAACAGTGAAAATGTCCCTTAGTGACGAAAACTACGACTACATGATCGGGCACGTCATTGACGGTAAGAATCCTTCGTTGTCTGCCATTAAGAATTTATACTACTTTAATTACAAAGAACTATCGAATCATTATATCCTTGTATATATCTACAGCCGAGATGACCCAGTGGTTAGAACACGTGTATCTTAAGCGATGATTGCTGGTTCAAACCCACCAACAAGCACCACTAAATTTCATGTGCTTAATTTGTATTATAAATCATCTGGTGTTCGGCGGTGAAGGAAAACATCGTGAGGAAACCTCTATGTGACTAATTTCAACGTAATTCTGCCATATGTTTACCAACCCGCATTGGAGCAGCGTGGTAGAATATGCTCTAAACCTCAAAAGAAGAGGAGGTCTTAGCCCAGCAGTGGAAAATTTTACAGGCTTTTATTGTAAAAAAATATAAAGCAATATATCTTATTAGTTAAAATTATGTTCAAGGTCATCTTCTAGTAGTCTCATAAATGCAAATGTCTGTCGTAGGTTGTAACTTGTACCCTGCAACTGGTTACTTATTGATGGTGTGGGAGAGTCTGGCTATGATGATGGGAAAGCTCTTTACAGAAGTATCGGTGGTATTCGAAGAAGTTCGATTTCAAAGAGCTACTAACATCCCCAAAGTTGGGAAGTTGGAGTTCACTGTTATGATCCAAAAAGGAAGTGGACAATTTGAGGTGATCATAATCTTTATTAATATATTATAAATGTGAAAGTAACTCTGTCTGTCTGTCGCTCTTTCACGACCAAACCGCTGAAACGAAATTGAAAAAATTTGGTTAGGAGCAAACTTGAACTAGAAGGGAAGCCGTAGTTTATCACAGATGTTAGATTATTTGATTAAAGTACTTTATTTTTCATTTTTTTAAATGTTTTTTTTAATAACAAGATAAGCGAAAAATTGAAATAATTTACTCGGAAGATAAAGGAAGATGCTCTCCTTATATATAAAGTCGATCAAATCAGCGTTAATTGATGAAGCCTTTTCTTTCTCTGGAATAGAATTAAAATATTAGGAATAACTATTATATTATACATATTAAGAATGAATTTAATTTGAATATTATATTTAATCTTAAAATGAAATATTGTGTGAAATGTACAGTTCAATATATTTCTTTGTATGCCAAAATCCTTGAAACTTCGTAACGGATTTTGATGATGAACTGGGTTTTAAGAAGGTTTTTGTATATAATACATAGACAATATAGTAAAGAAACACTGATAATTTTAGATGTTTCTAATGTAATGACGTAAATAAACAAATTCTGTAGTATGTTTAGTATCAGTTGCTAGTTAATAATAATTGAAGTAACGTTAACAAACTGCACTAGCTTTATATGATTTTTAATATTAAATAGATTGTTGAAAGTGGCGCATCCATCGTGACTGGACGTATATACGCCAAGAAGAATATCGCACAAAACTACTACGCGCTTCCACTTGAGCCCGAATCGACTGGATCCAAGGACAATTATCTACTTACAAAGGACTTCTACAAGGAGTTACGTCTAAGAGGCTACCAGTACAGGTACATCACAGTTACTAATAAATAAAATATTTATAAATTTCGCTAAGTTGAAACTACTCTTTGGTTTCATTTTCAAAGAATTTTAAAAGAGGGCTGTAATTATCAATCATTGTAAAAACATCTTAATCTCAAAAGCATCTTGTAAGTCAAAATGTTAATCCATAGTTACTTCATAAAGGAACATTATTACGGAACTTGGCGTTGCGTGGTATTAAAACGCTATCAGATTAATTATTATTAATATTATTTTATTATTGCTATTTTTTACACAAGCTTTCCTATTTTATGAGGCATATTTTGTCAATAACAACAGTGACACTTGGAGAAGTGTTAAAGAAATAAGTTATCACTTAAGATAGGCGCACACCGAGACGGGCCGCAACGCATAACAAAAATTCTCCTGAATCAGTTTCATACATTTTGTATGGGCTATCGCACACCTCAGGCTGGCCGCAACGCAATGCATTGGCGCATCACTAGCCAGGCGTATTTTTGAGGCGATGTTATGCGTTGCAATGCGGCCCGTCTCAGTCTGCGTTAGCAGACGCAATAAGTAGACGACAGAATGAGTGCTGTTCGTTAGAACTATCCATCTTCTTAGATTGCCAAAACCTGACTGATTATAAGATATTGAGTTGCGGTGCGGCCCGATGCGCCTGCTATATGCTTTGGCGAAATTTTGCAATGCGATGCGTTGAGGACCACCGCGGCTATAGTTTGCGCGAGCCTTAAAGTTATTGTTTTCATATCAATCTTCTAGAATCTTGACTTTTCATTGATTCCTCAAATTTTAAGGATCTAGGATCAATTATTCTGAAGTGTTTAAATCTTTTTTGTCGTGTATCTCAAGAACGTATCGATCGATTACAAAGAAACATTTTTTTTACAAATAACATGAAAGATTAAATCGAACGACAAATTTTCAAAAAAGCCAAACTTTGTTCTTCTACTTGATCTAAGTTCTTTAAGAAAAAATCTTAGATTTCGATGTTTTCTTAAGCGATGCCTTCATAATATTACAGTAACGTTAAAAGCGGAACTAACAAAAAAACGGTTCAATGTCAATATAAAAATAAGAATAATTACAAAATATAAATGGAAATGTAATTTTAATAAATTACAAATTTGTGTTCAGATAAGCTCTTGAAAGTACTTAATAATATTAATTTATTATTCATTTATGAATTCATAATATTTACTTATAAAATATATTATCACTTTTTTATTATTTTACCACTCCAAAATTATCAAAGATAATTAAAATTATATAAATGTACAATAAATATTTTCGAGAGCTTAACCTCGAAAATAGCAAAATCAAATGCTCGTAAAAAGTAGTGAAAATTTCATTTACAGTGGTCCCTTCCGAGGCGTACTTAAATGTAACGTGGAAAGTACCCGTGGTCGCTTAGCTTGGGTCGAAAATTGGGTCACCTTCATGGACTGCATGTTGCAGATGAAAATAATCGGTCAAGACACCAGAGGACTATACGTGCCTACAAGGATTGAAAAGCTAAGCATAGATGCAAATATGCATTATGACGCTTTATCCAAAATGAACACAGATCCTACGCAGCAGTCGTTTGAGATAAGAGTGTATCCTTACATTGATATCATTAGGTAAAGTTATTCGGATATTTTTAAAATAATATGATGGACTGAATTTGTTAAATATTTTTTTTTTTTTTGGCAGAGCTGGTGGTGTAGAAATTCGAGGTTTACACGCGACACCAATATCAAGAAGGAGTCCACTTGGTGTACCAGTTTTAGAAAAGAACATATTCATTCCCAATTTCGGAAAGTCTAAAATGAAGGTAAAGTAATAGACCTGTTTGTCATTGGACTGTTGATAGTCCTTAATGAAATTACAAATAAATAATCTTTTACAATTTGCATAGTTAACATTATGATTTAAGATTAAGAAGAAATTATCTGTTGTCAATATGTATGTCTCTTCCAAAGGACTTAGATACTCTTTCCAGATGGTGCACTAATAATCATATGACGCTAAATATAGAAAAGTGCTTCGTAATAAGCCTTTCACTGAAAAGATCGAAAAAATTACTTTTTGATTACACTATAAACGAAAACATGCACGCACGCAAATCACGCATATCCACCGCAAAAGACCTGGGAGTAATATTTGACGAAAAACTCTATACAACTAAAACCTAAAACTACTATACAACTTTACTGTTCCATAGTTCGCAGTATTTTAGAATATAACTCGGTTATATGGTCACCTAACTATGCCACTCACTGTGAAAAGGTAGAAGCCGTACAGAAAAGGTTTTTACGTTTGCTCAGTTCTCGCTATCAGTACGGACGTAAACTCGAATGCTACAATGACAGGCTTAGTCATTTTAAATTGAAAACACTAGAAATGCGTCGTAACTGCAATAACTTAGTATATTTGCATAAAATAATACACGGTGTTATTGATTCACCCTTGCTTTTAAGATCCATCAACATAAACACCAACTTTAAATACCGACACCCTTGAATATTTACCCTGGACGTATACAATAACAACATATCATATCATAATCCTATCGGTCGTATGTGTTGCGCATATAACAAATTTTTTCTCGAAAAGGACGCGGATGAGGGTATTGACATTTTCAACAATAACCTAAATCTATTTAGAAAACAATTAGTTTCAATATTTTCAATTAACAAGTAATAATAGTGTTTAAATCTATTTTCTTATTCATTATTTAGTTCCTCATTTCACCATTTCATAATTTCATTTTATTTTTCATTGTCATAACTTGTTCATATTTTTCTGTATAATTTTTTCTTTTCATTTATTATTTTTTGTAATGTATACAATGTATTCTCAAGTGTTGATGTTATTTGATTTTTATAAGTGAAATATTTCATCTACAATCTGTGTTCACATAGTTGTTGGGTTATAACTTAGCTTGCTATAATGTTTACTTATATATTAAATGTGTATTTAGTTATAATCTGTTTTGTGGACCATAAATAAATAAAAATAAAAATAAAAACATAAAAAAATGACATATTGACCTAATATTTCTTCACGGTTCTCTAATAATGAAACTTTTAATCAATTTCAGATTGATGACATACTCAGAAGCAACGTTCAGCTCGTACTTGAAAACATACAAACCTACAAAGTAAAGTGTATTGAAATTGTTGATGATGAGTATAAATCTAATGAACTAGAACCAATTTTAGAAAAAGTAGCAGACGTTTTAGGTGATCTACCTCTAGTCCAAGCTGATTTGACTGTTATCTCTGAAGAACCTATTGAAATGCCATCAAACATTTCTGTGGAAATTAAAAAAATTATTGGAGAAAAGAATACTCTTATAATCTTCGGTGCTAATCTACTTCAGAGACCTGAGGTAAGTCATGCTTATATATTTTAATTTGCATAGACGATAGAGAGATTTATTTGATTATTATACAAATACTAAAGTAAAATAATATGATACTCAACTCGGTATGACTTAGTAGTCACAGCGCTTTCCTGAAGAAATCTATTTTCAATATCTTATTACGTTACTTTTTGAGAATTATCAGTTGAATTATGATTTGATTTTTTTATGTGTTCCTTAAGTAAATATCTACATGTACACATAGCAAAAATACAATTCAGTTTCTTTTTATTTATGTAAAATCTCGCTCTTTTACTGCAGCTTGATTACTTATTTTTGCTGTAAAACATTTCTTGGTAGTAAATTGAGGTGTTCAAAGCTAAACTGTACTACTTATCTTCAAATTTGTTTTCTAGGTACTTAAAAATGCGCTAGCAGCTCTTCGTTACAAAGGGTTTATAATGAGCCGAGAGATTAAATCCATTAATCCAAAAGACCATTCTGATAAATACGATATTATCACCATGTACGATACTGGGTTCGAATACATAGTCCTCTTCCGAAAACGAGTTGATGTGAAACCGGCTAAATACATCAAAATCGACTCGACCGATCAAACGTTTGCTTGGATAGACAAAGTTAAGGCAGAACTAGAAGTAGGACAAAAAGTGGTTCTATATAGTCAATATGAGTGCATTAATGGTCTATTGGGTCTGACTAACTGCCTGAGGAGAGAACCTGGCGGAGAGACCGTCTTTGGTCTATTAATTTCGGAAATTCCGTCAGCACCCCCATTCAATCCAGAATTAGAATTCTATGAAGAGCAGTTGGATAAGGATTTGGCTATAAATGTTTACCAAGAAGTAAGTACAGATGACCAAGCAAGGAGTTAATTTCTGAAGAGGATAAATAAAACATGATTCAAGTACCTTAATGTTTGGCTATAGACTTAGTCTTGGAGATGTAATAACTAATTATTTTTTTTGACAGTTATTCTCAGCAGAATCTACAATCTGAAACGTTGATAACTTTAAATATTTTTGAACCTTGTTAAATAATGCTTTAGAACTGCTAATCCATTTGATTTGATTTCGATTGGATTTGATTTAATGGATTGACATTGATTGACTAACTAACGTAGCTGAAAGATACAAAAGTTTTATAAACGTGTTGCAAATATTTTTTTCTTACTTAGGGTCAATGGGGTACATACCGTCATTTACTTCTGGATGTTTTGGATACGGTCCAGTCAGACCACGCCTTCGTGAACACCGTCACTATTGGAGACCTGTCATCACTGACCTGGCTGGAGGGACCGATCAGAACGAATCCAGTTATCAAGGATCCAAATAACATACTTGTTCATGTAATTATTACACCTATATCTACATTACTACGTATATACTTGGTGGTAGGGCTTTGTGCAAGCCCGTCTGGGTAGGTACCACCCACCCATCAGTTATTCTACCGCCAAACAACAGTACTCGGTATTGTTGTGTTCCGGTTTGAAGAGTGAGTGATCCAGTGTAACTACAAGCATAAGGGACATAACATCTTAGTCCCCAAGGTTGGTGGCACATTGACGATGTAAGGAATAGTTAAAATTTCTTACACCGTCATTGTCTATGGGTGATGGTGACCACTTACCATCAGGTGACTCATATGCTCGTCCGCCAACCTATGCCATAAAATAAAATAAAAAACATGAATATACGTTTATGTAAACTGCAATAGACAATGCCGCTATTATAAATATCAATCATTTCTTAAATTGCTTATGTGTCACCAACCCTGGTAACTAATATATAATGCCCTATGTGCCTGTAGTTACACTAGCTCTCCTAGCCTTCAAATCGAAATACGACAAAAATAAGTATTACTGTTTTGCGGTATAATGTACATATGTAGTAAGTGGCACTTAGTTAGGTGGGTTTGCTCATAGTTTTTTGTACGTGAAAAAATATTATTTTGGCAAACCAGGTATACGGCGCGGCTTTAAACTTCCGCGACGTGATGACGGCGATGGGACGTGTGTCTGTCGATGCCGTCGCGAAAGGCAGAATTGCGCAAGAGTACGTCCAGGGATTCGAGGTCGTTGGCAGAACTTGCAAGTAAGTTTTTTTTTTATATAATGCCACATTACTAACAAATCAAATTCAAATCGTATTGCATAGTCTTAAAAATTCGAAAAGAATCTTAGTATAGCGGAAAATTGTATTAATACATCAAAGTAAATATTTCGCGGTGTTTGAACCTGGTGACTAATTTTGGGGTCTAAAGTAGGAATACTTATATCATATTAATATTAATTAAAAATATATAATTATAAGTTCTTCTAAGGCCTTGTTGCTGGGCTTGTGTAGAGGATTATGAGAGACACTAACTAGTTCACGATTTATTAACGAGACGGTACAATTATACAGACTGTGACGCCCTTGATAGACACTCTGTTTCATATGCAATGCTTCGACTTTCATACGTGATATATGCCAAAGAATATGAGATACACAGATGTGAAATATTTTAGTCATAGAATATGTAACTTTACTAACTCTTTACTTTAATATCTATGTGCATGTAGGTACGGCACAGCCCCATTCCTTTCTATACCAATTTTAAATTTAAACATTCTCTTGTAGTGGTACCAGAGTTATGGGCATGGTGAAGAACTGCGGAATGTCAAACATGGTGATAGTAGATAAGACGCTTATGTGGGGATTCCCTGACGAATGGACTTTCGAGGAGGCTGCAACTGTGCCTGTGGCATATATGACTGTATACTATGCATTAGTAAGTTAAATACTAGATGACTTAATTTATTGATGTATAAGTTATACTCATCATTGAATTTAAATGTTTACATCCAAGGCCATTTTCGTCAGTGCGAGTATCAGCGCATTGATGGCTTAGGCATTGGTTTTCAATTCTGATAATGCGCTGAATAAGTATGCCCAATAAAAATGAAGAGCGTTTTTTCCACAGGTAATGGTAGGGAAAATGCAAAGAGGAGAATCAATCTTGATCCACGCTGGCTCAGGTGTTGTTGGTCAAGCAGCTATCAACGTCGCCCTTCGTTATGGGTTGAAAGTATTCACTACTGTTGGAACTCCGGAAAAACGTGCATTCATCAAGAGACTTTATCCACAAATTAAAGGTACTAAATTCATATGGATCGTATATTTGACGTAAAGATTCTAAATTAAAAAAACTAGTCTGGGTTTTTGCAGTCTTCGATGCCCTTGTTCTTATGAAACCATTTGTCAAATGAAATTTTCTAGTTACCTGAAAATGAACTTGAGCATTTTTGAGCACAAGCTTTGAGAGAAACACGGCAAACATTCGTCTCTACATCGTTTTTTATCTATTAGTTGTTATTACTTTCGAAAGGTGATATTCGTTTTTTTTTTTTTTTTATAACAATCGAATCTGTGATTCACGACAATAATTTGTACATAAGATTTTTATTTATTTTGGTCTCTTGTGATCATTAATATAAAAAGGTGTATATGCAACGTTATACTTAGAAAGATCTTCGATATCTTAAAACATTATTTTATATTGTTAACAGATAGTCATATTGGTAATTCTCGTGATACGACCTTCGAAAACATGGTCATGAAAGAAACAAACGGAAAAGGGGTCGATATGGTCCTGAACTCACTGGCTGATGACAAATTACAGGTTTTTAGAATTATTTATCTATACATATAATAAAATTGCAGTGTCTGTTTGTAATTTTAAAAAAGCCCTTTTTTACTCAATGCATATATATGTATGTACATGTACACGGTACGTATACCAAAATAACATTTTTTACAATTTTTTGTCTCGCTGTCTCTTTGTTCCGGCTAATCTCTGAAACGGCTGGACCGATTATGACGGGACTTTCACTACAACTAACTTAGGCTTACACGTAACTTAGGCTACAATAATATTATTTTTTTGTTAAATTCCAACGCGTACAAGGTCGCGACCCCAGCTATTTTAATATATATTCAACATTACACAAACTGGTATAATATACCGCGTATGACGCTGGTCTCAGCTTCGATGGTGTGACTTGTTCTCCAAAGGCCCTTTAGTGCATAATATTTTGGGTTTTCCCAATTCATTAGACCTAAGGTATTCCCTCATCACCATCGTTTGTTGAGGTCTTACAACTAGGAAACATTAAATTCTTCCCAGTAATATATTACGTTCCTTTTATTAAATACAATTACATAAAATCGCACTTGAACAATGCAAATTACTATCGTACAACAAATTTAGAAATACTCGTAAAAAAGTCAGAACCGATATTTCGAGAAGTAGGCTCCAAAAAATGTAGCTTAGTATGTGATCATTGTCATATTCACCATGACTTTTTTGCTCATCAAAATCAATCAATGAATTCAGATCAGAAAAATAAAAAAAATATCATTATACAGAATACCTGTCCGTATATCCGTTCAAATTTCTTATCAAACATCACAAACTGTGTAAAAACAGAATACTTTACAATTATAATCAATGATGTAGATGATATAGAAGACACGTGTCTTTCTGAGTCTGATTCGAGATGGCCCAGCGGTTAGAACGCGTGCATCTTAACCGATGATTGCGGGTTCAAACCCAGGCAAGCACCGCTGATTCATGTACTTAATTTGTCTTTATAATTCATCTCGTGCTCAGCGGTGACAACACATCATGTGACAAATTTCATAGAAATTCTGCGACATGTGTATTCCACCAACCCGCATTGGAACAGCGTGGTGGAATATGTTCCAAACCTTCTCCTCAAAGGGAGAGCCCTTTAGCCCAGCAGTGGGAATTGACAGGCTGTTGTTGTTGTGTCTTTCTCATCTTACGTTCGTCTATGATTTCCTCTACAAGAATTGCGTCCACCTTTATCTAAGCTAGATTTGAGTAAAATTAAACTAGACTTATATTTCAGGCTTCTGCACGCTGTCTCGGCTTTCGAGGTCGCTTCTTGGAAATCGGAAAGTTTGACATCGGCAACAACACGCTTATCGGAATGTACTTTTTCCTCAATGAGATATCCTTTCACGGAATCATGTTGGACTTAGTTTTCGATCAAAGCCAAGAATTTAGAAAGGTAATATTTAACTTATATATTATATTGGACTATTCCGGAGTGGTTTTTTGTGAGTGTTTTTAGCTTTTTACATTCGACTTTTTAACATCGTATTATTTTGAACAGACTGTTCAAGATCTAGTGTTATCTGATATCGAGAGCGGCGCTGTCCGTCCCCTAACGCACTGCGTTTTCGAGAAAAACCAAGTCAAGAGCGCCTTTAGATACATGGCTGCTGGAAAGCATATTGGAAAGGTGAGTTCTAAAATAATTTAATTGTATATGAAACACAAAGTTCCTTAAATGTAAATAGTCCTTCTTTAAACTAATATTGATTATTATTCTGATAAAAAAGCCTCTGCTTTTGCTAACAAAAGAATCTGATTTAATAAAACCTATATAAAAGACAGTTTTGGTGGGGAGAGATTAACCAGAGTCTAGTCGTAAAACGTATTATTTCAGGTAATTATTAAAATCCGCGATGAAGAACGGAGCAGTGGGTTTACGAAACCAAAAAGTATAAGCATGACAGCTGTCCCGAGGTACGTAACTAACAATTTCGTTAAAAATGTCTAAAGTACCCAAAAGATTGTTATTTTCCATATTTGTTATGCAGTGACTGTTTCAATTTAATCTATATGCCATGACTATTGAGGCGTAAAGACAAGTTTTTTGGCAAATCCGCCTCAGATTTTATACGTAATTAAGATGATTTATTTCTTCTAGATACACATGTGATGAAGAGCTAGTGTATATTGTGGTGGGCGGTCTCGGAGGTTTCGGTTTGGAGCTGGCAGACTGGCTTATCATGAGAGGAGCCAGAAAGGTGCTACTCACCTCTAGGCGCGGTATCAGTAATGGTTATCAATCATCACGGTTGAGGTGAGTAATATTCATATCGTATTGCTTTTTGCGATCAAAGATTAAAGATAGAACAATTCCTTCAGAAGTTTTTTCTTAGATTTTTCTGAAATCTTGGAAAGAACAGTAATATGAGGAAAGTGCAGTATTTTGTTGCAAATATAATGCAAGGAACTTGTGAGAAATATTGTATTTGCTTATTTTATACAGAGCGTGGGCGGGCTATGGCGCTGATGTACAAATTTCAACTCACGATGTCACAACTGAGGAAGGATGTGAACAAATGTTGAAGATGGCGAACGCTATGGGAGCAGTCGAGGCGATATTCAACTTGGCTGTGATATTGAAAGATTCCCTCTTCGAGAACCAGACGCCTGAATCGTTTAGAATATCGTTCGCCCCCAAAGCACTTGCTACGATGAATTTGGACAAGTTATCACAAAAATTGTGCCCAAAATTGAAGTGAGTTTTATATTCAACATTTATGATGTTGTTAGAGCTGTCTAGAGCTTTGATGGCTCAGTGGTTAGAACTCTTGCATCTTTACCGATGATTTCGGATTCGAACCCAGGCAAGCACAACTATATATATATATGTGTGTGCTTAATTTGTGTTTATAATTCATCTCTTGCACATTGGTGAAGGAAAACATCGTGAGGAAATCTGCATGTGTCTAATTTCATCGAAATTCTACCACATGTGCATTCCACCAATCCAATGGAATATGTTCCAATCCCTCTCTTTAGTGGGAGAGGAGGCCTTAGCCCAGCGGTGGGAAATTTACAGGCTGTTACTAATGTAACTTAAAGACTTAATATAAAAATATTTTAAATATAAAGATCTTCAACTTAGTGAAAATTTAAAAGAAACAATGCTTTAGACTTCAATCCACACGTTCATAAATAAAATTTTAACAAAAAGAAAAACCGACTTCAAACAAAACAGTATTTTAAAACAAATTAAAATGCACTCAAAAGTAATAAAAATAATTGCATATTTAACACATTTTTGAGAGTCCTCCTAGGTAAAATGAAATGAAAAATATTAGACTACTTAAAAGTCGATTTACGATTATATAACGTAGTTATAGTTATTGTTATATTTGGAGCCGGTGTCTATATATATATATATATATATATATATATATATATATATATATATATATATGTGTGTGCTTAATTTGTGTTTATAATTCATCTCTTGCACATTGGTGAAGGAAAACATCGTGAGGAAATCTGCATGTGTCTAATTTCATCGAAATTCTACCACATGTGCATTCCACCAATCCAATGGAATATGTTCCAATCCCTCTCTTTAGTGGGAGAGGAGGCCTTAGCCCAGCGGTGGGAAATTTACAGGCTGTTACTAATGTAACTTAAAGACTTAATATAAAAATATTTTAAATATAAAGATCTTCAACTTAGTGAAAATTTAAAAGAAACAATGCTTTAGACTTCAATCCACACGTTCATAAATAAAATTTTAACAAAAAGAACTACTTAAAAGTCGATTTACGATTATATAATGTAGTTATAATTATTGCTATATTTGGAGCCGGTGTCAGCCACAGGCACACGCTTCAACAATCAAAAGAAAGAAGCGATACGAGCCTCTTGATTGACCCAGTATAATATCGTATAAAAGGTAATTTGTAAGAAACATTTCTTAAAGTATTCTCGTATTGTTTTTTGGTAGGTATAGTATAGGGTTGGCTGACACCGACTCCAAATATAGCAATAATTATAACTACATTATATAATCGTAAATCGACTTTTAAGTAGTCTAATATTTTTCATTTCATTTTACCTAGGAGGACTCTCAAAAATGTGTTAAATATGCAATTATTTTTATTACTTTTGAGTGCATTTTAATTTGTTTTAAAATACTGTTTTGTTTGAAGTCGGTTTTTCTTTTTGTTAAAATTTTATTTATTTTTTGATTTTAAGTGAAGCTGATGTAGACTAACATTTTTTTCTTAATATGGATAGATTAAGCGTGCCGATTATATGAATCAGAAACTACTTCAGGGACAATTTCAAAAGAAACTTTCGAATAAAGCAAAAATAGACTTTCGAAAATGCGGCTTTAATACGTCATGCGGCATAAACTACAAGGTACCACTCTCGAAAGAGCTGTAATCGACCTCAGTAAAAAAACTTTGCAAAAATGCTATTCGTATGCTATGTCGTACATCATATACACAAAATTTGATTAAAGACAGAAAGAAATTCTGCCCCAAATCGCACCCTAACTGTAAGCCGTTTAGGAGTTCCGTCAATACATAGTATAAAACAAAGTCGCTTTCTCTGTCCCTATATCTTTAAATCTACGCAACGGATTTTGATGCGATTTTTTTTAATAGATAGTGTAATTCAAGGGGAAGGTTTGTGTATATAATAAATGAACAATATAGTAAAGAAACACTGACAATTTTAGTAGTTTGCAATGTGATGTCGTAAATTAACAAATTCTTTAGTATATTTAGTATCAGTATTGCACCCGTGAGAAGTCGGGGCGTGTCGCTAGTTGATTATAATATTTGATTATGACAATTACATGAACATAACCACGTTCCGGAAGGTGATTCAAATATCCAAGTAACCCATAAATAAAAGATTCGACCGAGTATTGCTAACGTGCTCCTCAGAATTGTTCCGTTCCCTCCCGTTCCCTTAATTTGTCATGGATCCTGTGCTCAGAACCTTACCAAACTTTCACCAAACTACCCTTAAAGTATATCCTTTATAATAAAAAAAGAATTATCAAAATTGGTTAACGTGATTTTGAGTTATTCACCTATTTGTCGCGCATATACATAATGCAAATTTAAGACTTACGTCGTTTTCATACGGATACCATCATCGGAAAAAAATAAAAAAAAAATGGGACCCCACGGGAAGCACTACCTTTCAAACAAAAAAAAAATTATCAAAATCGGTCCACCCAGTAAAAAGTTATGAGGTAACAAACATAAAAAAAAAAAAAAAAAAAAAAAAAAAAAAAAAAAAAAAATACAGACGAATTGATAACCTCCTCCGTTTGGAAGTCGGTTGAAAATCAAAAATACACCTGAAGTTAGGGATATGTGAGCCAATTTATGTCATTTTATCCCCAATTAAACGATAACAAATAATGCACTGGATATTTCATAGGGACTTTGTGATATTCTCGTCTGTGTCTTGCGGTCGCGGAAACATCGGCCAGACTAACTACGGCTTCTCCAACTCCGTGATGGAGAGGATCTGCGAACAGAGAAAGAAGCTCGGCCTTCCAGCACTTGCCGTGCAATGGGGGGCCGTCGGTGACGTAAGTGTCCATATTAACTGGACGAGTATTTATTGTAGGGTTAATATTACACTCGTCTTAGGAGTTGAGAGTAACAGGATTTCTAGTTGAATAATATTGAAGCAACAACTTTCATAATTAACTCCAAGCAGCCACTTTGCGTTGAACTACCGAAGTTTATACACAGCTAACTAAGTATATCGTCGTTAGACAATAGATTATCATAAGAGGGAAGATTTGTGGAGAGCTAAAATAATACCTCATTTCTCTGTCTGCATTTATTCAAGAAAGCTTTTAGAAGCACTTTTGAATCGTCATGTAACAATTATACTAAGTAAAGCCACCACAGGTTCCAAATAGAACCGGCAAGAAACTCATTTACTCTTTAGCAACATTTAAAAATAAAAAATTATGTATGTTATATATTCTACCTAGAAGTCAACAAATAATAAATCCACGATTTTTTATCATCTGTATAATTTTGTATTGAATAATATGATGTATTTGTTACCGATGTATTTTATACTTTAGTTTATGCCTGTGGAATATTATAGAAAGGGATACCTTGAGCCGAGAAGGATTAATTGACTTGGCAAAGAAATTACCGTTTCCAAAATAAATTATTTATATTTTTTATCAGGTCGGTCTCGTAGCAGACATGCAAGATGAAGACGTCCAATTGGAAATCGGTGGAACGTTACAGCAAAGGATTTCCTCCTGTCTGCTGTCTCTTGACAAGTTCTTGAAACAGGATGCCGTGATAGTGTCCTCGATAGTGGTAGCCGAAAAGAAGATCGGAGATTCTGGATGTGGAAATATTGTTGATGCGGTTGCTCAGATTGTTGGTAAGAATACCAGACAATCATAACGAATACTAGTTCTGGAGAGCTCAGATGGCCCAGTGGTAAGAACTCGTGCATCTTAACCGATGACTTCGGGTTCAAACCCAGGCAAGCATCACTATATATATGTGCTTAATTGTGTTGACAATTCATCTCGTGCTCGGCGGTGAAGGAAAACATAGTGAGGATACCTGTATGTGTCTAATTTAATCGAAATTATGTCACATGTGCATTCCACCAACCCGCATTGAAACAGCGTGGTGGAATATGTTCCAAAATCTCTTTTTAATAGGAGAGGACACCTTAGCCCAGCAGTGGGAAATTTACAGGCTTTTACTTTACTAGTTCTGGTCCGAAATGGTACATTCAGTTAATTTAGACTTCAAAACTGATCCTGCGACGTAAATTATCACTAGATTTCTATGAACAATTGATGTTAACACATCAGACAATAATACTTTGCTAGATATTAACCTAAACAGAAGTAACCTTAAGTCCAATTTCGATTAATAAAAATAACCTAATTCTTTCTTATCAGGTATTATCGATCTGAAGAGAGTATCCCATCAAGTACCTCTGGCGCAACTGGGTATGGACAGTATGATGGCGGTTGAGATCAAGCAGACCTTAGAACGGGAATATGAAATATTCCTGACCCCACCAGAAATCAGAACGCTGACATTTGCAAGGTAATTATAGTACGACACAACTTAGATGTAGCATCGGCAAATGGCTCCCTATTGCGCTATTCAACGCCATTTGTTGCTTCTCACGTCAGTGACATGTCATAGAGATAAATATTGATAATTTGATTGATTCGCATGTGATAGGTTTTACGAATTTTGCCGATACTACGTCTAAGATGTGTCGTACAATACTATAATTTTCCAATTTATTTACAAATGTGATCATTCGAACGTTCTAAGCGCTTTAACGCGTTTTTAATGAATTAACTATAAATGTATCCTTTATGGAGGTCACGCATTCACGTTAAACTATCAGCGTGCATTAAAAAATATATGTTAATTTTTCTTTTTTTCTGACTCTATTCTTACATTAGTCAGCTCACGCACACTGACATCGTGCAAACACGTGCATCACACATACGTATGAAATGATTTTTTATACCAAAACGTCATCAGATTCACAATGTGACGTCTTCAAAATTAAGATCCTTCTTGGATTTCTAATTAATTGAAAAACATCATAATCAAATTTTATATTATTATAGTCTATCTGTGCGCTTGTACGCGTTTGAATTTTACAAAAAAAAATTGTATTGTAGCCTTAGTTACTCCATTACATCAATTATCTGCCAGAGCAAATTCCGTCAAAATCGGTCCAGTCGTTCCAGAGATTACCTGGAACAAACAGACAGACAGAAAGTCAGACAAAAATTAAAATATATATATATATATATATATATATATTTGGTATATGTACCGTGTATAATTGCATGTGCATTGAGTAAAAAAGGGCTATTTTAATGATACAAACAGACACTCCAATTTTATTATATGTATAGATTAATAGAACTATCAGCTCAAAAAGACGCAACAGTACCAGCATCAGAGTCTGTACAACAATCCACTCCTCATGAAGCCGGTCTCCAACTCCTAATGAGGAACTATGGTGATGAAATTGCAGCCTCTGAATCTTTCATTAACATGCCCTCTTTAGTCGGCGATGGCTCTGAGGTAAGAAATTACATTTTAATATTCTATGTTGGAATGTTTCCATCAACAACTAATTGGTCCAAGAGGTACCAAATAAAAAAGGCAAGGAAATCTTTCTAAAATTATACTACTTAGCCTTTCCCTGTTTTTATATTATTGCTAAAAACATTGTTTTGAGCAAACAGAAAAAAATCTCTCGCATACATTAATTGTTAATATATTCTAATAAACATACTTTTTTTGCTTTGGTCACAATAGGTTAATATTATTAAAACACTAGTAATTAACTAATTAGTAGTGTTCGAAAAGAGGTTAACTTATTAATGAAAATTTGAGGAAAATATGTTACATAAATTTGAATGTATTGATTTTTTTTTTGTTGATGACAAATATATCAAGAAAATACTGTTTTGTTTTCCTATTTCTATACCATTGATTGATTGAATTTTCATGTGCTTAATTTGTGTTTATAATTCATCTCGTGCTCGGCGTTGAAGGAAAAGATCGTGAGGAAACAAAAAAAAAGCTGCATTTAACTAATTTTATCGAAATTTTGCCAGTTGTGAATCTCCCAACCTTGGTTAGAGTAGCGTCGTAGAATATGCTAGTAACTCTTTCCTCAAAGGAAGAGGTCGTAAGGCAACAGTTTGAAAAAAACACAGGCTGTTACATTTTTTTTATGGTATAGGTTGGCGGACGAGCATATGGGCCACCTGATGGTAAGTGGTCACCATCGCCCATGGGCAATGAAGCTGTAAGAAATATTAACTATTCCTTGCATCGTGAATGTACCACCAACCTCGGAAACTAAGATGTTATATTGCTTGTGTCTGTAGTTACACTGGCTCACGCACCCTTCAAACCGGAACACAACAATACTGAGTACTGTTATTTGGCGGTAGAATAACTAATGAGTGGGTGGTACCTACCCAGACAGACTTGCACAAGGCCTTGCCACCAAGTAAATTATATTATATTATTGAAAGAATAATTGGATACGGAAATAATAGTGTGCTCATTTCTTTGAGTAAATCACGTTTTATTAAAAAATATCTTGAATACATTATTATATAACACCCGAGATAATTAATTAATACTAAGTTTTCTTTACAGTCCGACGAAAAGGAGTTGATAATGTTCATGCTGCCCGGTATAGAAGGTTGTGCTGCGGGAATGGCGACCTTATGTAGCAGACTTAAGATTCAGATTTGCGTCCTGCAGTTCACCAATAATGAAGATAAACCGGATACCCTGGACACTTTGGTCGATAGATTACACAAGGTATGTATAGTAATAACAATTTAAAAAAGATTTTAAACAGGGCAGCAATTCTCAAAAATAGCCGCCATAAAGGTATATGTATAGTACGACACAACTCAGATGTAGCATCGGCAAAATTCGTAAAACCGATCACATCCGAATTTAATACGCTATTCCAAATTATCAATATTTATTTCTTATGTGATTATGATCTTTACGCTAATGTAATAACTTGTAATATCATGTGACATATATTCGTCAATTTGACACGTCGATTTACATGCAATTGCTTTTTCGGATTGGACTGAGATGAGAATCTATAGCGATTAATAGCGTCGATTGGGGGCTTCTGTTAGTTGTATAAATCGTCAGTAATCGGTTTTGTTGAATTTGTCGAAGCTCTGCATGCATTTAAGTTGTGTCGTACTTTACAAGCATGTTGACGATATAAGTATAAACATATGTTACATGTTTGTTTCAGGTAGTAAAATCAAGGTTAGTACCTGGAAGTCCATACATACTTCTTGGATACAGCTTCGGTACTCTACCCATGTTGAAATTAGCAGGCTTATTGGAAAGCGAAGGTATTTTACTAGCTAATTATTTTATTTAATAATACTATTTCAAGGAATATCTGAGTTATATATTGATAAAAGAAGCATATTTAAGAGTTGTAGTAATGTCAGTTCCTTAAAAAATATAAAAGTACATTTTCTGCGTCTGCTATATTTAATAAAGAGAGGTGACTAGTACTCGTATGTTAGTTCAGTTAGGACCGAAATTAATATAGATTGAATTTGTGAAGACTGATACGGCTAGTGCAAAATATTTGAGGATTATGAGAAGACACTCATATAAATAAATAAATGTAAATATGAGACAACATCGCATACATTACTCTGATCCCAAGGTAGCTTAAGCATTTGTGTTATGGAAATTCAGAAGTAACGAAGGTACCGCAAACATCCAGACCCAAGACAACATAGAAAACTAATGATAATCTACATTGACTCGGCCGGGAATCGAACCCGGGACCTTGGAGTGGTGTACCCATGAAAACCACACACCACTCGACAACGGAGGTCGTCAAAAACATATATTATACATAAAGGTTATGTCAAAGTTAAATCAACGTATATAACATTCGTTTTCTATTATATAGATAAATAGTTCGCCCACGACTTCGCTCGCATTTTTAGGGTTGGGTGTCAAGTGTTAGGCAAAAAATTACTGTGTCCTTACTGGCAGTTCAAGTTTGCTGCATACCAAATTTCATCATTCATTTGGTTGTTGGTTTGGCAGTGAAAGAGCAAGAGATAGACACAGTTACTTTCACATTTATGATATTAGTATAGATCGAAAATTTAATTAAGTAAAAGACTGCTACGTGCATGCTACTTAAATGACTCTAAAAAAATTAAGAGCCTTATATGGTTATTTAATTTTCAGGTCACAACGGTACGATATTCTCGATAGACGGAAGTCCGAAATACCTCTACTCGACACTCACCAACACAATGTCAGTGAAAACTGACACTCAGTTACAAAACAGTCTGATTTATAAAATCGTCGAAATGGTCGCCACGAAAAACGAAGTCAGCAGATCACTAATGGAAAAGCTCAATAAGGTGGAATCATACAAGGACAAAATTAAATACGTCTTACAGTTATCACCCGATCAGAATAAGTATTCAGAGAAATTCTTGGTATCAATTACGAATTCATGTTACGATCGTTTCAAAATGATCCTAAATCAAGTCGAGTTAAAAAAAGTCAAGGCTCCAATAATTTTAATACGTCCCAAGAAAAATCCACCATTATTGAAGATCGAAGAGAATTATGGTCTGAACAAACTCACAGATGGTCCAGTGACAGTGCACCTCATCGATGGTGACCACACAAGTATAATTGAGAATAAGGATTGTGCGAATATTATCAATAGAGTTTTAGCTGAACATGATAAAACGCAGCCATACGCGAATATGACAAGAACTGTAGAAGATTTACGTTAGAAGCATTGGCTTAATTTAATCTTATTGTCAAGTAATTAATTATTAACAAATTATTAATGTATTCTATTTTTGAATAAATGTTACTGGTATAGCAGTTAATTATGCAATTAAGTAAACATCACCTAAAACTGTTTATGAATGTATACTTTTTAATAAAACAAAAGAAATTATTCTCTGTTATGATTTAGACAAACCTTATCCTCAAGTTAATAATAAAAATACTTCTGAAATTATTTATATATCGCATTAAGTAAAACATCTTCTTTTTCCTTCTTGACGAAGATTGAAAAACGTGAAGAGCTATAACATTAATAGTTCCTATTCAGGCAGCTCATGAAAAAACTATAACTAATTAATGAATGTTAATGTAATGGCCTGAACCCGATGACGCAATTAATCGCTAACTCAGAAATTCTTAACTTTGACCAAAGAACTAAACATATCATTGATATTATAGTATTTAAGGGGATGTCATACATTGAAACAAAACAAAAAAAGTTTGTTTCTTACAAAAAGCAAGTACTGCAGGTAATTAAAGATAATTTAAAACAATAAAATACGCAAATCTGGGAAACTCACTACTTTTCCATTTATTGGAAAACAAGTAAAAGACCCAGTCACCACCATTGGTAAGTTCATAGATATTTGCACCGTAATTTAAAAACAGGCCATAATATAATAGGTCAATACTAAAAAAAAGGTGAAATATATAAAAAGTCATTAGTGAATATGTGTGAAAAAGGAATATAATTAGTAATTCAGTAGTAATTAGTAGTCATTCACGATTTAAATTGAGGAATAATTCATTTTGTTATTGACACAAAAACAAAGAATAGTGAATTTCATTGACTCAATTACTCCACTTACAAAAATGTACCAAAACTGTTTCCAAGGAACTAGGAACTACTACGATTTTCTTTTGACTTTACCGTCTGAAACACATATTTTACTGTTTGGTATTTGGATTTCTTTTTCATTAATTATAGTATCAATACTGTCTTATTATTCAAATGAAAGCGAATACTTTGCATTAATTGAAACATCGGGTTTTATTTACTCAATATTCATGTAATCAAATCTTTAAACATTTAACTAACTGCTCTTCCACGACCCAATTGAACTTTCAAGGTTGCTTCCGAGGAAAAACAATGAATTTTTATTAGCCAAACAGCTGATGAACAACTCCAAAAATGCCATCAAAGATCGGGTAACTAACAATTTCGTTATACGTTAACCCAATTAAATGACCAATTTTTACAATTAAGACTTTTAGGTACCAATACAAAAAAGCTAGCCTATTATACCATCTTCTTCAATCATAGAGCAGGAAGGTAAAGTAAACAGCTAAAATCCCATGAATTGAATTCGTCTAGACCAATAAATTCGAAACTTGAATAATCTATGATATTTATTATGGATTTACGATTAATCAATGGCTATCATTACTTTGGAAGTAAAATGAAAGTGAAACATCCACTTCCGTAACAGACAAGTGGATTAGTGTTTTTGTTTATTATATTTTAGGGAAACAGACAATAAGATAAACTTATGGGATATGAAGATACAAAATTACATTTATCAGCTAAGTTTCCGCTGGTAATTAGACACATATTATTAAAATTAAAACAACTAACATACATAAAATCAAATATTATAAACGTATACTAACGAAAATCTTAAGCAGTTATGAATAGAATCAAACATAAACATAATTAAAAGAAACAAAATTTAAAAAAAAAGGAACAAAACAGATTAAACAAAATTGAAGGCATTAATGGCTGCATCGGTTTTATAAATATAAAGACATTTAAATTTAGAACTGTCTGTAGTAGTGTAGTAGTAATGAATCTCATGGAATATGTGAATCTAGTATTTATCGGTAGTTTCTTTGATTGGAAAAGGGGAATATAGCAATAGTATGGTGGGGTAACTAACCATGGAACTAATTTAGAACGGAGCAAGAAGCTTCGCTGTTTTTAATCGTGTCGACGATTTCGGGATGCGAAATTATACGCATATATTTCAATTTTTAATTTAAACTATACATATTATTATATTATAGCATAGGACTTCCTTCGGCATGTTTTTAATGAAGGAATTTTAATTATTTTATTTGTAAACTTTGATAGAATCCGAGATAATCATTGAATGAACACGAGATTTGATATTAAGGTTATGAGGCCATGTTTCCAACGACGCAAAATAAATCCATATGAAAGAATATGGAATATTTTGATTTTGACTAAGCAAAACTATTTTGGGGCAGAATAATTGAAATTGTGGTACCTACCCTAGGCGTGTTTATAAAGTTTCACACGTTTGTAAATAAATAAGGCTAAATTGCGAACCTTAGGCATAAAATATGCATTTAAGAATAAAACAAGTACTTTTAAATGATATTATTAGCAGAAAGGGGGCTTGAAGTGAAGAAGATCACAATGTCTTCTTGGCGAAAGAACTCGTGGACTGTACACAGGACAGGATCACCTGTTGCATTTACATAGCTCTAAAGAGATTCAGATTACGTGTTGGTCAAAACCGAGTCATAAGACTTCAAATCATTACTGGGATTACTAAACAATATACTGTCATTGTGTCTGTGTGTGTCCCTTGACCGAAAAATTTAATATTTCCATGGTTAAATCGCATGATATATGGTGTATTGTAACTTTTGTTAAGTATTTATTAATATTATTTTTTTATAAATAAATAAATATTTGACAACATCACATACATTAATCTGATCCCAAAGTAAGTAGCTAAAGCACTTGTGTGTGGAAAATCAGAAGTAACGACGGTACCACAAACCAGACCCAAGACAACATAGAAAACTAATGAACTTTTTCTATATCGACACGGCTGGGAATCGAACCCGGGACCAGACACATCCACGAAAACCAGTGTACACACTACTCGATCGCGGTCGTAATTATTTACTTATAGTAAATGTAAATTAACTTTTTTCTTATCCCTTGATTTATACTTCACAAAGATATATTTCAAGTTTATTATAATTTAAAATGCTGTAATATTACCTTGAACAGTTACAAGTTACCTCTTACGAAATAGCTGAATAAATAGAATAACCCATAAATAAATTAAGTATTATTCATGTACATATAATTAAACATAATATACGAAACTAACTTACCTTCACAGTCTATGTTATAATCATAGTATTATCAAATTCTTAAATATTTATTTGAAACTCTATATTCTGTATCTTATATGTTGCTACTAGCATGAAAAAAAATGATTTTATTAATAACTAGCGGCCCGCCCCGGCTTTGCACGGGTGCAACACTGATACTAAATATACTACAGAATTTGTTTATTTACGACATCATATTGCAAACTGCTAAAATTATCAGTGTTTCTTTACTATATTGTTACATGTATTATATACACGAACCTTCCCCTCGAATCACACTATCTATTTAAAAACTGCATCAAAATCCGTTGTGTAGTTTTAAAGATATAGGGACAGAGAAAGCCACTTTGTTTTATACGATGTAGTGAACTCCTAAAACGGCTCACAGTTAGGGTGCGATATGGGGCAGCTTACAAAGGGACATAACGAAAAGACTAGCAATCTGTCCCCGCTTCGCACAGGTGGAATCATTATCAACTAAATATACTACAGAATTTATTTATTTACGACATCACATTAAGAATTTTAAAATTCTCAGTGTTTCTACTTTCTATACACAGAAACCGTCTCGAAACACTTTATCTGTTAAAAAAAAACCGCATCAAAATCTGTTGCGTAATATTAAAGATCTAAGCATACATAAGCCTGTCAAACAAAAGTGTGTGCCAAACTTTGTCTTCAAATGGAGAAGAGGCCTTAGCCACAGGGACATCTACAAGCTGTTGTTATTGTTGTTGTTGCGTTACGCATGCGTATACGTATTACACGAATCAAATTAATACAAATTTGTTTTAAAAATCAGGTTAAGTGTCAAGTTGGCTTCCTTGCTTAAATAATTTAAAACGCAAATATTTAGAACGAACTCGCATATCGGGAACACGCTTAATGTGTGTTATTGTAAAATTTCGTTATTGTGAAATGTACGAAGTGTAGGTTAACTAACTAACTACATAGGTGAGTCCGCTACTTCGCTTGGGAAAATCAATCAAATTTGTGTCATACTTTGGAGGATAATTTATGGAAACCTGCATGTTTGAGAGTCCTTAAAGATGTCGAGAGATGATTAGTATTATGTCTTTATTAACATAAGAATTAATAACATTAAATGCTAAAATATATACAAATATGAATTAAACCTAGTTAAATGTGTAAATCTTGACCGCGTGGATTGGTGACAAGAATGTTGAAAGCAGCATTTCCCCG
This sequence comes from Vanessa cardui, assembly GCF_905220365.1. Classification (NCBI taxonomy): domain Eukaryota; kingdom Metazoa; phylum Arthropoda; class Insecta; order Lepidoptera; family Nymphalidae; genus Vanessa; species Vanessa cardui. Next base: position 11,743,880 of record NC_061132.1, on the reverse strand, counting down.
TTGAATCGCAATTCTGATCCTCAGGACAAAAACCGAACCTCCTTTCACCAGTAGAGGCAATGAGGCGAGGTGTTATACTTTTGATGAAGCTTTTTGCACATGTATGAATAAAAATATAATGGTTTTTCCGTACTATTAATAAGCAATGGCCTTTGTGCTAGCCAGTCTAGGAAAGAACCCATTCATCAGATACTTTACCGTTAAATGTCAAGACTTGGCCGTGTTTTGTTTTGAAGGGTGAATGCGCCAATGTAACTGCAGGCACAAGGGACATCATACCTTAGGTATGCTTAATATTATTGCGGGGATATGGGGGCATGTAATAGTGACCGCTGACATATATCAGAACCAAAGCATGTTTTGTACAAATAGGTGTAATTAACCATTTTTTTAACTTTAATGTTTTGTGAGCACCATGAGGATGACATTTCATGACCTCTGTGGCCGAGTAGTGTGTACACCGGTTTTAATCGGTACGCCACTCCGAGGTTACGGGTTCGAGTCCCAGCCGAGTCGATGTAGAAAATTCATTAGTTTTCTATGTTATCTTAGGTCTGGATGTTTATGGTACCGTCAATGTTGTTATGGAAAATCAGAAGTAATTCTTATTTTTTATAACAACAGTGCTAATTACATTGGGATCAGAGTGGTGTATGAGATGTTGGCCAATAAAAAAAATTGTTTCATTTTTTTTTTAAATAAATAATTAAAAAAAAGAAAGGTATGCTTAATATTTCTTTCGTGCGAAGCCAGGGCGGGTCACTATTTATCTATCTATCTATCTATCATCAACATCATCATCCCGTTTTTTGTCCACTGCTGGACATAGGCCTCTCCAAGTACACGCTACTGTGGGCTTCTCCGGCTACTCGCATCGCTATCTATACATATAATAAATTTGGAGTGTCTGTTTGTAATATTAAAATAGCCGTTTTTTACTCAATGCATATGTATGTATACACGGTACATATACCAAAATAACATTTTTTACAATTTTTGTCGGTCTGTCTGTCTGTTTGTTCCGGAAAATCTCTGGAGCGGGTGGACAGATTTTGATGGGACTTTCATAAGTGGTGTAATAGGGAGTAACTTAGGCTACAATAATAATTCTTGTTTGTAATAATTCAAACGCGTACAGGGTCGCGGGCACAGCTGGTATGACATAAAGTAATTGATTAAAATCTGAAACTTTACTGAAATTTTCCTACTGCTTCGTACAGTTTACGTAACATAAATAGATCGTTTATATTTCTTTAATTATTTATAATAAATTAACTATTGTATTGTTGCACTTAATTCAAGTACTAGGTTTGTATACATTAACATACATTGTTAACATATTCAATTTTAATATGAATAAAAGTTAAAAATTTTGTTGGTACAAGTGTGATTGATTGATAGATTATCTTTTCTCTTTCAATAGACGTAGAAATCTGAATAGTTATTGCACACTATAATTCGCTGTAGAATGTTATTGCTAATTTTTGAAAATTAATATGCGACATTAATTTGTTTTTTTTTTTTAATATCCTGAATCGGGAAATCGATATATTTTTCGAACTATGGTGAGATGCATTATCTAAGAATACGATTGAGCCGAGATGGCCCAGCGGGTTCAAAGCCAGGCATCACCGCTGAATTTTCATGAGCTTAATTTGTGTTTATGATTTATCTTGTGCTTTGAGGTGAAGGAAAAATGTGTGCGTGAGGAAACCTACATGAATTTCAACGAAATTCTGCCACATGTGTATTCCACTGACCAGCATTGGAACAGCGTGGTGGATTTTCCCATCAAAGGGAGAGGAGGCCTTAGCCCAGCTGTGGGAAATTTACAGGCTGCTAATAACGCAATAACTATTGTGCATATAATTTTAGTACTTAACCACTTGGGTAAATTAAAAATAAATCAATGGTATCGTGGGTCACTCGGTTGAAACGTTGTTTTCGTTATTTATTATGTATTATGTAACGGACAGAATAAAATAAATTAACATTGTTTGGGAATAATGATATGACAATACCAACACTATTATTTATAGTCCCGTGAATTAAAACAATAACAAAAACAAGTTTAAATAACGTTATTCAAATATATTTACGAAGGTCGCTTGGAGGTTATAACGTTATTTCCAAATGTGACGGTTTTTGTTCGCTGTACTGGAAGCTAAAGAACACGAGCTTTAGGACCAGAAGTAGGAAGTAGGCTAACCTCTAAAACAATCTTTAATTGACAGTAACAACCAATCTACCACAAAAGAAAACATTTAATCTACAATACAAATAACCATCAACATTACACAGTAAGAGCTAGCGCGCACCGGTGATTTTTGTCACGGGGACTTTAAAGTGTTTGTCATTGTCACGTCACGTTTCCAAAGTGGAGTGCGCTCATTAATAGAGACGTTGACCAAACAAAAAGGGTTTTCGAAATCGAAGTGTCATATGCCTATATGGATTTCGAAGAGACGGTCGTTCTCTGTGAACTCGTGAGACTTGGGAGAAAAAGAAAGCGAAGAGAATACTGGGTATTAATTTCTTCCCACACTTTAATTTTTACGTGAATATCTGAATACTCTTTCAATTTTTTATCATAAAGAGCTGGTTTCTTTTCCATTTCTTCTATTAGAACTTCATTATCAATATCGTCTTCACGAATGTTTACGTTTAGAATAGATGGTGACGCCATTTTGCGCGCGCCAAAGTCGACAGTCAAAATGCGAATGGGGAAAGACTGACGACGAGAGTGACAAATTTGTCGCTAGTGCGCGCATTGCTATGAAAAAACGTAAAGACTCAGCGTCAGTTTCGTCACGGGCTTATTCGCCGGTCAAATGTCACCGAATTGTCACGTCGTAATATGCGCGCAACTCCATACATATTCACAGACTTAAAAAGAGTGACGAAACTGTCACAATGACAAAAATCACCAGTGCGCGCTAGCTCTAACAATCATAATAGCGATTCAAATGTGTCAGCCGCAAAACTTCCGCCCTTTTTTTAAAAGGAAATTGTGACGTGACGTGTTGCTTGTCATGTCAGCCATGTCGACCAAGCCGTTGTCGAATTGAGACTAACTCTTGGGTTGAACTTTTCGTCTTTTACGTCACCACTTGTTAAAAAAGTGGGGCGAGTCTTCGTGAGTTCATAGAGCTATTCGGTGTCAGTTCCGATCGTGCAACACTGAGGGTAGTGTTGCGGTGAATAATTCTTCTGAGAAATCCGAGTCTGATCTTGGTAACTTCGATGTTAAAGCTAGAAGTTTAAATTTTCTGGGACGATACTGGCCAGACATGACAGATGTGACTATGTTCCCAAATTACATACTATTAAAATGTAAAGTTTATGAACAATGGCCGAAGTTCTCTGATGTTTTAATTCACTCATTTCTTTTCTTACCTGATCATTCACATCTATCTCCCTTATATCTTCTCACACACTTTTTCTTCTCCCTCTCTCTCTCTGAACTCTTTTGTGAACTCGTCTTTTACTAGCACATGTCTAGATTTTTTGACGGGGATATGATAATTTATATTACTAGTTCCACGACAAGCAGTCTATGCTGTGTTACAGGAGCCTCTGGAGGTTTATTTTTAGGCTGATGAATCTAATATGGAAGTAGTCGACTTCTACCGGCTGGTTACCTACGGTACCATAAGGTGTTCATGCCTTTTTTAAATCATGTATTAATATGGACTAGGTCCTGTCAGCATGCTCATTAACATAATCTCTTATATATGTATATAATTCATCATATAATACATGTCATCATTCAAACGTCGAAATCTTCCTTAAATTCCTATGTATTCCTATAATGAACTCAGTTTATTCCTTTACCCTATCCTCACATGATTGTGAGGATAGGGTAATGGAATGTATGTAATGTAAGTGAATATGCCCCGCAAGCTGATGCTTGCGGGGCATATTCACTTACTAAATTTGTCACTACAATATCTTTGCATATATTTATTTAACTTGGTGGTAGGGCTTTGTGCACTCATCAGTTATTCTACCGACAAATAACAGTACTCAGTATTGTTGTGTTCCGGTTTGAAGGGTAAGTGAGCCAGTGTAACTACAGGCACAAGGGACATAACATCTTAGTTCCCAACGCTGGTGGCACATTGACGATTTTTTTTTTTTTTTTTTTTTTTTTTTTTTTATGGCATAGGTGGCAAACGAGCAGGAGGCTCACCTGATGGAAAGTGACTACCACCGCCCATGGACACCTGCAACACCAGGGGACTTGCAGGTGCGTTGCCGGCCTTTCAAAAAGGAGTACACTCTTTTCTTAAAGGTTCCCATGTCGTATCGGTTCGGAAAAACCGCCGGCGAAAGCTGGTTCCACAAAGTGGTTGTGCGAGGCAGAAAATGTCTGAGAAATCGCGCTGTTGTGGATTTTCGGACATCAAGGTGGTGCGGGTGAAACTTAGAATTTTGGCGAGATGTCCGAAGGTGAAATTCAGCAGCCGGGATTAATCCGAACAATTCCTCGGAACATTCCCCGTGAAAAATTCGGTAGAAGATGCAGAGTGATCCGACATCTCTACGCAAAGCCAAAGGATCAAGGAGATCGGAAAGAGCTTGATCGTCGATAACTCGAGCCGCTCTACGTTGGATGCGGTCAAATGGAAGGAGCTGGTACTGGGGAGCACCCGCCCAGAGGTGAGAGCAGTACTCCATGTGAGGCCGAATTTGCGCCTTGTAAAGTTTAAGGCGATGGGCCGACGTGAAATACTGTCTCGCCTTGCTGAGCACGCCCAGCTTTTTTGAAGCCAATTTGGCTTTGCCTTCCAATTGACCGCGGAACTGAACGAGGCTCGAAATATCAACGCCAAGTATTCCGATACTACCTGTAGCGGCTATCGGAATGTTCTCAAATCGTGGAGATACGACAAATGGTGTTTTTTTAGCGGTTAACGCGCAAACTTGCGTCTTTTTGGGGTTGAAATGGACTAGATTTAGCCGGCCCCAATTCGAGACTTCGTTTAATGAAGACTCGATTTCAGACACAAGTTTGTTCCGGTTCTCTTCGACGTTTTCCCGAGAAATATTAGCGCGGCCGGTGTATAAGGTGTCAACGGTACTGTCGTCTGCATAGCAATGAATGTTCCCGATTTGCAACAAATCATTGATATGCAGAAGAAACAGAGTGGGTGATAGAACGCAGCCTTGTGGAACACCAGCATTGACGAATTTTAAGTCAGAGCATGCACCGTCGACAACGACCTTGATGCTCCGATCTGCCAAAAAGCTGGTAATCCAATTGCATAATTTCCCGGGAAGCCCATAGGAAGGAAGCTTCGAAAGAAGCGCTTTGTGCCAAACACGATCGAAGGCCTTCGCTATGTCCAAGCTGGCTGCTAATGCCTCCCCCTTGCTCTCAACTGCTTCAGCCCACCTGTGAGTAAGGTAAACTAGAAGATCACCGGCTGACCGACCCCGACGGAAACCGTACTGGCGGTCGCTAATCAGCTGGTTCTCCTCTAGATACCGCAGGAGCTGGCAGTTTATAAGAGACTCCATTATCTTGGAGAGCAAGGAGGTGATGGCTATAGGCCTATAATTGGACGGGTCTGAGCGGTTGCCTTTTTTAGGGATCGGATGCACCAAAGCTGTCTTCCAGTAATTCGGGACGACGCCTAATGTGTAGGATTGCCGGAAAAGACGCGTTAAGACCGGTGCCAACTCGGGAGCACATGTCCGTAGCACGATTGGAGGGATACCATCGGGTCCGCTGGACTTATGAATGTCCAAGGAAAGAAGTGCTTTACGAACTGCACTTTGCCGGAATTTAACCTCCGGCATCGTGGTATCACATCGCGGAATTGTTGGTGGAGATTTTCCTTGGTCATCCAGAGTCGAGTTCGACGCGAAGAGAGAGCCTAAAAGATCAGCTTTCTCTTTCGCGGTATGGGCCAATGACTCACCGTCTCTGTGCAGAGATGGAAAAGATGGCTGACAGAAATTCCCTAAGACAGCCTTAGCGAGAGACCAGAACGCTCGTGTTCCTGAAGGGAGACGCACCAGTCTCTCGCCAATTCTGCCAATGTACTCCGTCTTCGCCCTAGCAATCACGTTTTTGAGGGACCTAGAGGCAGAGTTGTATTCCTTTTTAAATGCGCTGGTATTTACATCACGAGACGCAGATGCATTAGCCCAGGCTTGATAGCGTTCCCACTTTCGGCGTGATGCCGTTTTGCAGAAGCGACCAAACCAAGGCTGGGACTTGCCACCGATGGGTACTGCAGAGTAAGGAATGAATAGTTCCATACCCTGAAGCACCACATCGGCAACCGAGTCAGCAGCAGCGTTCGGATCATCCGGCGAGAAACAAATCTGCCCCCATGGGTAAGATGCAAAAAAAGACCGCATCCCATCCCAATCTGCTGACTTGTAGTGCCATACTCGGCGGCACCCAACAAAGCGAGGCCGTGAGTACCGCACAACCGGCACTGTACTCCGGACGAGACAGTGGTCAGACGAGCCCAGAGGGGGATCGACGATAACCTGATAGCCATCCGGATGTGAAGTCAGCAGAAGGTCCAACAGGGAAGGTGTATGATCCTCCACATCCGGTATTCGCGTTGGCGAGTTGACCAGTTGTGTCAGATCATATGCTAGAGCGAAGTCCAGAACAGATCTACCCGCATGATCGGTGGTGCGTGAGCCGAGCCATTCTGCGTAGTGAGCATTAAAGTCACCCAGAATAATGATCTCTGCAGATGGAATCTGCTGAAGCACGGAATCTGTAGCCATTTGGACGTGCTCAACCAGTCGGTCGGTTTCGGCATTACCGCTATGGGACCTATAAAGGCACGCATAGATTCGCGGATGGTCATCGCAGTCTACACGCAGCCAGATAATCGATAGGTCCTGTCCTTCAAGGCTGCCGAGGCGTCGAGAACAGATATCATCTCTGACGTAAACGCATACCCCAGCTCGTGGTATAAAGGAATGTTCCAATTTGTACCCAGGGTACGAGAGAAAAGTCGTATCGGCAGGAGAAGATATCTGGGTCTCGGTTAGAAAGAGCAAGGCCGGCTTCGCCGTTTCCAGATGGTAGTGAACGGCGTTGAGGTTGGAGTTGAGTCCCCTTATGTTGCAGAAGTCCACAGCGAGGGTGGTAGGGGTTGCCTTATGATGCCTGCTCCGCTTGCCCCGAACAGTGGCGAGCGCAAAATTGCCCCCCCCCAGAATTCGGAGGGCAGCCTGGGCATCCCTGCTCAGGTGGTGTATGTCCTGAGCATGGATGCCCAGAGAGGGATTCTCCACCGCTGTCGCTGATGGTACCCTCCTGGGGTAATTTAACCAAATTCTGCACAACCATCAAGTTTTGGGGGGGAGGGGGATTGGGCCTCCGGAACTCTCACTTACCGGACGAAACGCGGTAGCATAACTACCACTTTACGCCGATTTTAAGTAAGAGAGTGGTACTTCCCCGGGCGTGCCGGCCCATTCGGCTGTGACCCGAAGGTATACAGCGTGGCACTACCACTTATAATAGTATAGTTAATAGCGTCCGCCAACTATACCATAAAAAAATGTTTATCACATACTTATTTTTTTGACTTCCGCCACAACTTTATATCCTTACAATTTATTATCTAAGACTATTCCTGCTCCATTCTTTTTTACATTTCTTCCTCAATAGTAAAATTAATATCCCTCGTCTGTCTCTCTAGCTTTCCTTTTCCTCCCTTTCCTGCAAACATGCTTCCTTTAATCTTCTTCTCATTAACACCTCATCTAACTCCCTGGGTCATCCGATCAGCGTTCCTACAAAATAACAAACGTCAGTACTGCGACAATCTTTGTCCAGTTCCCACAAAGCCTGGACGCTGATCCTGAGCGTCGCCTGTGGGGTACGGCATATCACCACTATTGCTCATGCGGCAAAAGTATTTGGTAATATATTTAGGGCCAGCCATCTGCTTGACAATCTTTGCGGTACACTGGTTTTTCCGCCATCGCACTATATGCGTAGGTGCGATAATCTGCAGAAGTCCCCAAAATCCCTTAGTCCTACCTTCTACGACACCTACGGGAGAAGATGGTGTGGCCCTATTCTATGGTAAGCCTACGCGGCATACTCGCTCACCCACTGATAATCAAAATTCTAATAAGACACACAATCTATAAAGGAATGAAAAACTAAAAAATACCGAAATGATAAAGTTACTATTTATTGATAGTTTGAAAACTGACATTATTGCACAAAACTTGTATGACGATTTATTTTAGAAAATAATGAAAATAACAAAAGAAAGATGATCTAAATAGTTCTTAATAAAGTATTATTCAAAGAGTAGAAAAAAAATTCATTCAGATTTCAATTTACACTAAAACAAAGTGAATTAATCGGGCAGAAACTTATAAAAATAATCATACAGCAATGCAGAAAATATATAACTATTTATGTATGATAATATGTTGTTTTGTATGATATTACATTGTTTTGTTTTAAAAAAAAAAGTCGAACGTTTCCAAGATTGTATTTTTTTTTATTTCAGTATTGCGATGATTATTATTAATCATTTCGAAACAACCATACAATTTAAATGCTCTTTTTATTCTATGCCATTATTATCATAATATGCATCAATTATTTGAGAACAACTGCAAGAAATAGTTTCATCATTTTAATTATCGTGAAGTAACAGCCTGTAAATTTCCCACTACTAGGCTAGTGGCCTCCTCTTCCATTAAGGAGAGAGCTTGGAATGCACATGTGGCAGAATTTCAATGAAATTAGTCACATGCAGATTTCCTCACGATGTTTTCCTTCACCGCCGAGCACGAGATGAATTATAAACACAAATTAAGCACATATATATAGTGGTGCTTGCCTGGGTTTGAACCCGAAATCATCGGTTAAGATACACGCGTTTTAACCACTGGGCCATCACGGTTCTTAATTATAGCGTATATAAAACTGTAATTTCAGCCAGTATTCCTTCTGCATAATGTTGACTGTATATTAATTGTCACTTTATGGCGGACGGACAAACAGGGCCTGACGGAAAATGGTCACAGCAGCCCATTAGAAATCAGTGTCATAAGAATTATTTCTTGCACCTCCAATAGTCCACTAAGTGTGGAAGTTAAGCTATTATGTCCCTTGTGCTTGTAGTTATATTGACTAATTCACTTTATCCGATTTTGATAATTATTGTCGGTGTCAACCAAGAAAACCCTATAGTATATCTATCAAAAAGCAATACGAGAAAACTTTAAGAAATATGTTTTTTACAAATTACCTTTTATACTCGTATCGCTTCTTTCTATTGATTGTTGAGGCTGGTGCCCGTGGCTGACACTGGCTCCAAATATAACAATAACTATAACTACATGATATAATCGTAAATCGACTTTTAAATAGTCTAATATTTTTCATGTCATTTTAACTAGGAGGTCTCTAAAAAATATGTAAAATATGCAATTATTTTTATTACTTTTTAGTGCATTTTTATTTGCTTCAAAATATTGTTTTGTTTGAAGTCGGTTTTTCTTTTTGTTAAATTTTTTATTTATTGGTGTGACAATACATGGCGAGTATGTCAAACCAATAAATGAACGAATGAGTATGAACGCGGACGGGCTTGCACGAAACGTCAGATGTATTTTTTGTATTCCAATATGAAGGTAATATTCCATACTGTGTCAATTAAATCGCGGTTTCATTCATTAAAACCAATTAAAATTAAAAGCACCTTCCTTCACTTATATCAATAGAGTTATTTTTTTTATTGTATAGGTTGGTGGACGAGCATATGACGGACGGATGGGCCACCTGATGGTAAGTGGTCACCATCACCCATAGACAATGACTCTGTAAAAAAATTAACTATTCCTTACATCGTCAAAGCGCCACCAACCTGCGAACTAAGATGTTATGTCCCTTGTGCCTGTAGTTACACTGGCTCACTCACCCTTTAAACCGGAACACAACTGAGTACTGTTACTTGGCGGTAGAATAACTGATGAGGGAGTGGACAATTTGTATGGATATGAACAAAATCGATACAAAATCAGCCCTAATATATATACTCAATGAATAAATGAGTGGAACAAAAATTAAAATTTTAAATGGTTGTTTTACGAAATCGATATAGGCTAGGCCATAGTGCAAAAATTTAAAAGTCAAAATTAGATAACAATCCCGATTACATTGTTGTCTACTTTTAACGTTTATTAATTTAACGCATAAATTTCCTCAATGTAATATAAAAGTGGAAATGAGATTATTTAATTTTCAATCAGAAGCAATATTGTCGTGGCAACCAAAGCAAGTGTCCGCTATTAATTTCTATAAAATTTTTCGAATATTTCCGTTTAGTTTATTTTACATAATGGCATATGATTTAAATAATGTGGAATTTTACAAATAATTAAGTCAATTATTATGCTTGAGATTATTGAAGATAGAAAAGTTATTATTATTAAAACGGAATTATAATAGGTTGTTATTCTGTACCAGATGGCACCCACAACTGCATCAGGAGACTCGGTGACGTTGGGACCAAAGATGCCGTCTCCGGACCCCGGTGATGAGGTCTATCTCACCGGGATCTCTGGTTACTTCCCCAATTCGGAATCAGTTATACACTTACAAGAGAATTTGTTTAATAAGGTATCATTTTGTTTATTATAAATTAATTTAATTTTAAAAAGTGATTCAAAAGTTTGGTAGATATTGTGTGTCGTAATTGATCAACAACAACCAACAACAACAGCTTGTTAATTTCCCACTACTTGGCTAAGGCCTTCTCAATTTGAGGAGGTTTGGAACATATTCCACAACGCTGTTCCAATGCGGGTTGGTGGAATACACATGTGGTAGAATTTCGTTAAAATTAGTCATATACAAGTTTTCTTTATGTTTTCCTTGGCCACCGAGCACGAGATGAATTATAAACACAAATTAAGCACATGAATATTCAGTGGTGCTTGCCTGGAATACTCGCAATCATCAGCTAAGATGAACGCGTTCTAAGCAATAGGCCATCTTGACCCGATCATCATCGTTCAGAGGAATTAAATTATTTCAACCTATATGTCATTGTCCTCAGTTGGATCTGATATCCGGGGATAACCGTCGTTGGATGCTGACTCACCCTGAGATCCCGCAGCGTACTGGCAAGATCTATAAAATTGAAAAATTCGATGCCAGTTTTTTCGGTGTGCACTACAAGGAGGCTCACACCATGGATCCTATGACCAGAATCATTATGGAGAAGACATATGAAGCTATAATCGACGCTGGTAACTTAGCATGCTCTATATTTGGAATTAATTACGAACACACATAAATAGTGACAATCAATGAAAAATTACTTGATTTATTTTCTTTGTGTATCCATAGAATCTCATGTTTATAGTTCGATTTTGGGCACACTTTTGGGCAACTATAATCAATTAACCATTTTCAAAATTTAAAAAGGTTATTAAGACTAAATTAATAAAAAAATCATAATATTCATTAAAGGAGTATTTTTTGGAAAGAAACGCCTGGAGTTAGACTCGGGTTCCATCATAGGACACTAATTACTATAAATAAAAGCATTGTAAATTTTATATGAAAAGAGCAACTATGCGAGTTTCTTGCCGTTTCTTTTCGCTAGAAGCAGCTTTCCGAAACGATGGTAGTATTTAATTATTGACGATAAAAAAACGCTTTATTGTGAAGTTTACTTGAATAAAATTGATTTGATTTGATTGCGATAATAGTGGTAACATATATCTTTATTAACGCGGCAAGGTGTAACGTGATATATGTACGTTACGTTGTCGTTGTTACGTTAACGTAATTTTCTCGATGACGTCACGTTACACATATTCGCAACGCACCACATCACGTTACTTAACATTTGTATGTACTGTAACTTACCCTTACATCAGAAGATAATATTTTTTTAAAACACGCGATTGATATCATTTTCAAAATCATTTTTAATAGTAACTGATCAATATAAATTTATATCGATAGATTTCTATTTAATTAAACAACACAAATATCCACTGACACTTGTCAAGATTATGCAAAATATGTGATGGCTCACTTTACTGCAGACATTTTTGATGCTGCCAAACTTCAATAAACTCCAAACTCAATGTCTAATTTATACAATATTTCCATATGGAATAAATTTAAGGCATTACACGTACTTATTGATAGTCAAATTAAAAAACTACCACCGGCAGAAAACACTCAGACCTGAGAAGAACCAGATCAAATTTATTAAATACTTTTAATATGAATAGAAATAGCCAGGATGTGATCGTTTCATTCCCAAGGTGTACTATCAATTAAAGTAACAGCCTGTAAATTTTGAGGAGGCCACCACGCTGTTCCAATGCGGGTTGGTGGAATGCACATGTGGCAGAATTTCGATGAAATTAGTCACATGCAGGTTTCCTCACGATGTTTTCCTTCACTACCGAGCATGAGATGAATTATAAACACAATTAAGCACATATATAAAGTGGTGCTTGTCTGGGCTTGAACCCGCAATTATCGGTAAAGATGCACACGTTTTAACTACTGGGCCATCTCAGCTTTTCTATCAATTAAATCAATAAATAAGCTATCGCAAGCAAACAATAAGTACTAATAGTGATCTTTATCTTCAGGTTTAAATCCTAAGGAACTGCGCAACACCAAGACTGGGGTTTTTATCGGTGCTTGCTTTTCGGAATCTGAAAAAGAATGGTGGTACAAAAAAATGCATGTCAATGATTACGGTATCACCGGGTAAGTGGGATTTTTTTTAACATACTTATATTATACAGTCCCTATAGTATACATATACCCTATAGTAGAGCGACTTGCGATTTGATCTGAATTTGATACAAATTTTAATACAAAAACAAGCTTTAAAATAATAATAAGTAATTGAATATGAGACAACATCACATACATTACTCTAATCCCAATGGAAGTAGCCAAAGCACTCATGTTATGGAAAATCAGAAGTAACGACGGTACGGTGTTAGTGTCATCTTGACAACATAAAAAAGTAATGGTAATCTTCATCGACTCGGCCAGGAATCGAACCCGGGACCTCGGGGTGGTGTACCCATGAAAAGCGGTGTACACACCACTCGACCACAGAGGTCGTCAAAAACTCTTTTGGACAAGTAAAATGAGGTATCATTGCTGCGGAGGATTTGATTTGAATTTGATCCACATTTTGAATACAATAGTACACAGTAAAAACTCTTCTGGGCTAGTAAATCAAATCAAATCAAATCAAATCAAATCAAAATAAACTTTATTCAAGTAGGCTTTTATAAGCACTTTTGAATCGTCATTTTACAATTAAGTGAAGCTACCACCGGTTCGGAAAGTAGATTCTACCGAGAAGAACCGGCAAGAAACTCAGTAGTTACTCTTTTTTAACATTTAAAAAATACAACGTCATGTTAATTAAATACAATTATTTCAATTAATGTATCCTGCTTGGAAGTCAACAGGTATTAACTCCACGCTTTTTTATCATCTACAAAATCTTTTATCGAATAGTATGCTTTTTCTAACAATGTATTTTTAACAAACGATTTGAATTTACTAAACGGCAAAGTTAAAAATTTCTGCGGAATTTTATTATAGAAACGGATACCTTGCCCCAAGAAGGATCTATTGACTTTGCGGAGTCGGAAACTTGGCGTTATAAGTTTATCCTTACTTCTAGTGCATATACAATGATTATCACTGATTTTATCAAAGTGATCAATGTTACTGTGAATATACATAATATTGTTGTAAATATATTGCGACGCAACAGTAAGTATTCCTACTCTGTTAAAAACATCCCGAAGAGAGTCTCTAGCTGAGGTAATAAATGGGGGTATCACTGCTCAAATAGATATAAATCATTTTAAAATATCATTTTCATGTTCAATTATGGCTGCGATGACGTCATCGTAGGTATAAAAAATATCAGTTTGCATCCTATATAATTAACATGCGTTATCAGGCCTACTCTTAATTTAATGATAATTTAACAAGATCTTGGTTCATTTATGTTTGTTTATATACTATTATGTATCGATTATTTTCATATATTAAAGAGTTCAAGTTGGGTCACAATAGAAATGCTATAAATATAATTTCAGCTGTTCCCGAGCGATGTTAGCCAACCGTATCTCCCACTGGCTTGGAGTTACTGGTCCTTCCTACGCTGTGGACTCAGCTTGCTCCAGCTCCATGTATGCCTTGGAACACGCATTCAAAGCTATACGTGACGGCCATTGTGACGCAGCTCTCGTTGGAGGGTCTCACCTGTGCCTTCATCCTTTCGTCTCATTCCAGTTCTCTAGGTAGTGATGAAAAACTATTTTGTGGATGATTTTTGCCCCAACTTAACGAATGTTTTTAATCGCTATATTTTTGTTGAAGACTCGGTGTTCTATCAGCTGATGGAAGATGCAAGTGTTTTGACAACGACGCCAATGGTTACGCCCGGTCTGAAGCAATAGTCGTTTGTTTGTTGCAAAAGGCTAAGGACTCAAGGAGGTAATAAGATCCTCTAGGATAGGTGTTACTGACAAATAACATTTAGATCAATGATTCTGCGTGATAATAATTGCTAGTATACCTTGATTAAGTTATTCTACTATGTTTGAAAAGGTACTGCAAAATTGTAATATGTAATTAATAACTTTCTATAAACATATCAACCCGTTTAAACAAGTTTTTACCACTGTTATATAAAAAACATTAATTTTGCTCTAAACAAAAAATAAGGCAAACATTAAATATTTTAATACAAAATAAGTAATAAATAATAATTGTTTATACCTTTTGTCCAATTTTTAACCATGTAATAATTTTTTGAACAAAGTTATAAACAAAAACGCTTTTCACCTTCTCAGCCCCCTAGCGTTCACCACAGAGGGTTGTAAATTTTAATTTGTTATTATTTTAACGTCCCAAACCACATATTAAACAATCATAATGATACTAATTACTTGACCTTCACGGGCTTTATTGACTGGCCTATTTATTAAAGTTCCAGATAATGTCAAAATGAGTTTTTGTTTATATGACGTCACACATGGCTGTTTGTGTTTTATATCACGTGATATATAGACTAAAAATTACGACTTTTCATTTTAATACTACAAAACATTAATGTGATTTTATGTTTCGAAAAATTATTTAAGTATATTTCAAGACATATTTACATTTTGCATTACATTTCATAATTTGTTTATCACTACCGAAAGTACTGTACAAAGTATGTCACGACATTAAAATTTAAATTTTTATACACCCTGCCTAGAAATCACATAGTTAAGGTTCTAAAGAGCAATAGCCTGACCAGATATTGTTTTCAGAGTCTATGCACAAATAATCCACGCCAAAACTAATTGTGATGGTTATAAAGACCAAGGTATCACCTACCCTTCTGGTGAAGTGCAGAAGTTACTTCTCAGTGAATTCTACGAAGAGTGTGGGGTTCCACCCAACACCCTCGAGTACGTGGAAGCTCATGGAACAGGTATGCGAATTAAAAACACAATCATCAGATATTAAGCCTTATATTTACTACGTAGAAGACAAATTATGAATAAATCCTTTTTGTTAGATTCATCGATCCAGGTTTTATATATATATCATATACTATTAGGGTTATAGGTCAAGCATATCTTAGTATCTATTTTGTTTTTAATATACAATAAAGGCAGGCAAAACTCAATGGGCCAAATTATCAGAATGAGTTAAATGTCGGGACCTCCCGAAAAAACTGACGCTGTAAGAAATACTGTGAACTCTTTTCATAGTTAATTATTGCAAACAATATTATCATTAAACAACATCTCAATTAAACTCTTCATCCGTAAATATTAAATTAGAATTTACACATTTTATAAATAATTCTCTTACAGTTTAAGTCAGTTTGTATGATAAGATACAATTCCAATAATTCCTAATCTCTCTCTTATGAATTATGATGCGTTATATTTTAGATGCGCTCTTAAATATCATAAAGTTCATGGAACCCTTCATCGTTGACAACAAAAATAAACTGAAACAAAACATTATGCAACTGGAAAGTTGTAGACATTTTTACGTTTTATTATTTTATC
The DNA here is from genome assembly GCF_905220365.1 of Vanessa cardui. Taxonomy (NCBI): domain Eukaryota; kingdom Metazoa; phylum Arthropoda; class Insecta; order Lepidoptera; family Nymphalidae; genus Vanessa; species Vanessa cardui. The sequence continues at coordinate 11,727,788 of NC_061132.1, read as the reverse complement.
CGGTATAACAATCAGATATAGTTTTGTAGATGTGACGTTGATTAGCTAGTATATCATGTCTGATCGCATGAGTTTTTCAAATATATCAAGAACTACTCTGCTCCCAACAGGAACTATGGTTGGAGATCCCGTGGAACTAAAAGTTATTGGCGACATCTTCTGTACTGGGCGAACTGATCCTCTCATGATCGGATCTATCAAGTCTAATTTGGGACACACAGAACCGGTGTCTGGTCTATGTTCAGTGGCGAAGGTAAAAAGCATTACAATGAATTTATCAGTAGCAGTTTTATTAAAAATATTTTTAGTTTTTTTTTTTTATATAAACTACTAGCTCAAAGCGAGCAATATATTGAGCAATCTTGTAAGTATATTAAGCATAGGTTCACTACATAATAATCTATCTAATCTATCTGTAAAATACCTTTAATTGGTAACCGGTAATAATAAGTAGGAAGCTTGTGGTTAAAAGATAAAAAAATAGTATGTATTCAAATTTGTATTAAATCTAATAGCATAAAATTTTGTCAGCTCTGCATCGCATATACAACAGGATATATTCCTCCAAATATAAACTACAAAATCCCAAGAAAAGAAGTATCACTTCTCGAAGAGGGAAAACTGAAGGTGGTGACTGAAAAGCAGCCATGGGGCAGAGGCATGTCCGCTATCAACAGCTTCGGCTTTGGAGGTGCAAACGCCCATGCCTTGCTGAAAAACGTTGCGAGAACGAAGGTTAGTTCTGTTAATAAATTCTTGCATGTGTTCAAAACTTGACAACTATAATTTAAATGACCGATATATTTTAAGAGTAAAATTATTTGCATCCATCCTTCCGTCCAGTGTTAGATAATTATTTGAATGCGTTACAAAGGAAAAACAATCTATATATCTGGTGTAAGACATGTTTTGCCAATCTTATGCTATATTTTCGCCAATTTCGCACTTGATGCATTCTTTAAACTGTTCTCGTATTTATAATATTACAATAACTTAAAAAATACATTTCTAATTTTCACAATCAGGTCAATAATGGAATACCGTCAGATGATCTGCCTAGATTGGTCTGTATCTCGGGTCGGACTGAATCTGCCGTGGCTAAGATCCTAGATGACCTTGAGTCGAGGACAGTTGACGTTGAACTTATTAGACTTTTACAAGCGATACACGATAAAGATATCACTGGTCACAATTTTAGAGGATACAGTTTATTGGGTAATTTTTTATGTTCTTTTTTATTTTGTTTCAGAAATTAATTATTTTGCTCTAAATTTGATCAAGAAGGATAAAAGATTATGTTCTATAATAAATGTATTTGATCAGGAAAAAAAGTTTAGTCAGAATTAATTAATCAAAATCATTATTATGTAAATTTGAAAAAGTGCAATTGAATCCAATATTTAATTTATTTCGGTTACCTTATCATACTCAGGATCGACTCCAACGAAGAGCTTATTACTCGCTCGGGACATCCAACACTTCTCCGGTGCCCAACGTCCAGTGTGCTTCGTATACTCCGGAATAGATTCTCAGTGGGCAGGAATCGCTAAACAGCTAATGAGAGTTCCTATATTCGCCGCTGCTATTGAAAAGTAAGATTGAAAGCTATAATTATAATCAGTAGAGGAATCAATATTCTAGATGGTGTCACGTATTAAATAAATGTATATTATTGAACATCTTTAAAATAAAGAATGTTCTGTACATTTTTTAAAGATAAATAGGCCTCCTGATAGTAGTGTGGTTACTACTATCAGGAGGCCCATTTGTCTTTAAAATTACCCAGTGACATTACCTATGTAATAAATATTAATAATTCGTTATATCGCCAATGTATCACTAACCTTGGGAATTGAGGTTATGTCCCTTGTGCTTGTGTAGTTATAGTGTCAATCACTCTTGACTTCAGATGGGATAGCAATAATACTGACTATAGTTTGATGGTAGAAAATATGAGGAATGGGTGGAATCTACACAGACGTTCTTGGACAAAACCCTACTACCAAACATATTATGTTGATTTTTATAGTTCAGTATGCTAGTTATTGGATATCATCATAAAGAAAATTCTATATAAAAATAATATCGTTATCGTTTTCCCCAGGTGTCAAAAGGCATTAGAGCTTAAGGGTATAAACTTGGTCAAGCTTATAACGAATACAGACCCAAAGATAAATGACAACGTCCTCAATTCTTTCATCGGTATCAACGCTCTTCAAATCGGTCTCACAGACGTCCTAAAAGCTGTTGGGATTGAACCTGACTTTATTATTGGTGAGTATTGCAGCATTTCGTCAGGCAAATAACTTTATTGACTGCCTTATCGGTAGGTTTATGAGGCCGTACATCCCAAGATTCTGATTTCAGGTTTATATTGTCAAAAATTTTTAGTAACAGCTTAGACGTTGGCAGATTGTTTTCACAATGCCACGCACGCCGTATCATGCCTAATTAGCTTAAATAATTTTACGTACAAAAAATATATTGACACTTTCTTACCTCACCTCACCTTACATTTGTATTTTAGGTCAGAGTGCCGGTGAACTGGTTTGCGCTTACGCAGATGGCTGTTTGACAGCTGAACAGACGATTCTCTCTGCATATTATATGGGTTTGGCTCTCACTGATAAAGCTGGTGAGTTGGTAATTATAAAAAAACTAATTTTAATTTAATCGTTAATATCGCAAAAAAAAATTTGAGGCCGCCTCATTTTTTCTGTTAATTTATTAAAAAAATTAAAATTGTCAATTTGTGAAAGATGTTACTTAAAAATTACAAATTTTTCAAATTTGGAACAGGACCTACACTTCTTAAAAATCTGAAGGAAGTAATTCCAACACCAAAACTGCGTTCGGAGCGCTGGTTGTCTACATCTATTCAGCAGAACTTGTGGGAAGATTCCAAAGCGAAAACATCCTCAGCTGAATACCACACCAACGGTTTACTAGTAAGTGCAGTTAAATACGTAGAAAGCCATTGAAAATGTAGCATATACAACAGGTATTGATGATTGAATCGACTCACTAAATGCAAATGCTATATGCTAATGCTGTTACTGCGTTTAATAGTTGCATAGTTACTCTTTTCAAATAAACAGACTTATAATGCTGTTTAACAATAATTAGGTTAATTCCTGTGATGGGACTCGAGCCTTAATCCGATATTATTTTAATGAATAATAAATTTGAATAAGTTTATGAAGAATTATATTTCCCGGTATCTTATTGTATATGCAGTTGCCTACAATCTCTATAATCGAAATCTTTTCAGATGACTGACAATTATCGAATAACATATTTTGATGAACTCCTCACTTCAATAGTTGGAGTGAGAGGTGTATATATAACTGTCCTGTTCGACAAATTGTACTAAACATATATCCCTTCAATAGAGTCCAGTGCTGTTTGAGGAGGCAGCTCGACTTGTTCCCGAAAACGCTATTGTGATAGAGATTGCGCCAGGAGCCCTGCAGAAATTAGCTCAATCTCTTAAGAAGGATAGGATCTATGTTCCATTAACCGAGATAAAACACAATGACAATGTACAAGTCGTCCTGACAGCTCTGGGCAAGTAAGTAATCTAATTTGTTACATGTCTTTCAAGGTCTTACAAATTTGATGGTCCATCCAAAAAGTTCTAGAATAGAGCGCAATGTAAATGTAAATTCTTTATGGCAAACTTATTTTGTCATCTTATTCACGCCACGTCAGAAGAACTATATCTATTTTACATGATACTTCTACTTTTGGAAGTCGAAATAATGAGTACCATATTTACAGGTTATACGAAGCCGGATTGAACCCACACATCGCCAACGTTTACCCCACTATAGAATTTCCTGTGTCACAAGGAACTCCAATGCTTTCCCACCTGGTCGAGTGGGAACATAGTGAAGATTGGTTAGTATAAATCTTATGATATTTATCAAAAAACCAAAGAAAAATATTTCTTTCTTACTCAAAAGTCTGTAATATTTTCATTAATGAGAAACATACGCGAGCGCACTGACCAACAACAACAACAGTCTGTAAATTTCTCACTGCTGGGCTAAAGCCTCTTCTCCCTTTGAGTAGAAGGTTTGGAACATATTCCACCACGCTGTACTAATGAGGGTTGGTGGCAGAATTTCGATGCAGGTTTCCTCTCGATGTTTTTCTTCACCGCCGAGCACGAGATGAATTATAAACACAAATTAAGCATATGAATATTCAGTGGTGCTTGCCTGGGTTTGCACCCACAATCATCTGCCACTGGGCCACCTCGGCTCAGGCCACTGACTGGTGCTTAATTATTATAATTAACTTATATGTTGACTACCATTAACATACCTTATAATAATTTCCTATTAACTTCAGGACCGTAATATCCTTTAAAGGCAATTATCTGATGGAGGCCAGTGAAAGAACGGTGTACGCGGACATTCAGCAAGAAATGTCGGAGTTCATGGTCGGTCACGTGGTTGATGGTAAATCTTATATTTTATTATTAATAAGTTTGAGAGAAATTTCTGTCGTATATTAAAGAAAATATTTGAATTAATTTATAAAACCTACTTGGTGCGGGCTTTGTGCAAGCCCGCCTGGGTAGGTACCACCCACTTATCAGATATTCTACCGTTTAACAACAGTACGCAGTATAGTTGTGTTCCGGTTTGAAGGGTGAATGAGCTAGTGTAACTACAGGCACAAGGGACATAGCATCTTAGTTCCAAAGGTTGGTGGCACATTGACGATGTAAGGAATAATTAATATTTCTTACAGCATCATTGTCTATGAGTAATGGTGACCACTTATCATCAGGTGGCCCATATGCCCGCCCACCAAGCTATTCCATAAAAAAACATATGTATTTAATATTCATCAATTATGTATGACCCGCTGTTTGTTACAACTCGTTGCCATATTTCAGGTAAAAATCCCAATTACTCACCAGCCAGATAATTTATATGAACAAGAAAGAATAACTGCTTATTTAAAATACGACAGAACTTTCCATCCGAATCACTTACCCTTCAAACCGGAACACAACATTAACACGTTCAATGTAAAGCGAGGTCTAATACGCCACGTGTGTGTCCCTTGCGTGGCTAAGAAAAATATAGGTTTCTCTGTTCGTAATATACTGTAGGAATGTGATAAATATATATACTTTTTACGGGTCTAATGTACCGCAGGAATGAAGAAACAAAAAATGATGCCGTTGCCAACGTGTTAATGAGCTGGTACACTAGGTACGCTTACGATTGGCTTGAGTTCCATTATATTCTCATACATATAATGCTCGGGCAGATATCGACAATGCTAACGATAATATAAAAGAATGAGGCTCACGTATAGCTTTTAAACTCATAAAAAAATATCATAATTTTATTAAAAAAAAACCTAAATAAACATATTCAAGTAGGCTTTTACGGGCACTTTTGAATCGTCATTTTACAATTAAGTGAAGCTACCACCGGTTCGAAATGTATATTCTACCGAGAAGAACCGACAAGAAACTCGGTAGTTACTCTTTTTCAACATTTAAAAAATACAAAGTGAAGTTAGTTAAATACAATTATTAAAATTAAATATGTCCTTCTTGGAAGTCAACAGGTATTTTTATTAACTCCACGCTTTCATCATCTATGAAATCTTGTATCGAATGATATGCCTTTTTTAAACGTCAAAGTTAAAAATTTTTGTCTGTTATAACAGTTGTTAATATTAAAATCTTCCTCTTAGGTCGTAACTTGTACCCTGCAACCGGCTACTTAGTGATGGTATGGGAAACCCTGGCAATGATGATTGGGGAGCTGTTCATACAAGTTTCTGTGGTGTTCGAGAACGTGAGATTCCTAAGAGCTACTAATATTCCCAAAGAAGGAATCTTAGAATTCATTGTTATGATTCAGAAAGGAGGTGGAAATTTTGAGGTTAGTATATGCTAAGATTCCTAAGTTCGTTCCAAATCATCCTATATGTACCAGAGATGTAACATAAGATGTTTGTCGTTGATTCACTATCTTTTAACTAGCACCACTGTAATATTTAAAAAACCGTTTTTTCAACGTAGTTTTAAGATTGTAAAATAAGGTCGTCGAAATTTTTCAAGGTTCAGGACTTGTGTTAACTATAATGGGATAAGGAGTCAAAGTCTTTTCAATCAATCAAGATTCAGGACTTATGTTAACTATATATATATAGTCAAAGTCTTTTGTATTAATACCATACGAGTAGGCGAAATAAAAAAAAATAAACTTTTTTTTATGGAATAAGTTGGCGGACGACCATATGGGCCACCTGATGGTAAGTGGTCACCATCACCCATAGACATTGACGCTGTAAGAAATATTAACTATTCCTTACATCGTCAATGGGCCACCAACCTTGGCAACTAAAATGCTATATCCCTTGTTCCTGTAGTTACACTGGCTCACTCATCCTTAAAACCGGAACACAATAATACTGAGTACTGTTCTTTAGCGGTAGAACATCTGATGAGTGGGTGGTACCTACCCAGGCGAGCTTGCACAAAGGTCTACCACCAATTAAACAAAATTCAAGTATTCATTCATTTACATTTATTCCATTTGTAGCCTAACACTCTGATCCATATAGGACAGCAGGTCAGACCATGATCTTATAGATTATTTAAGTAACGAATTAAGATTGTGCAATAAAATTGGTAACAATGTTCAACAGATCTTTGAAAGCGGAGCGTCCATTGTGACTGGCAAGGTTTATGCACAAAAGAACGTGGGACAAGATTTCCGTGTGCTCCCAGATGAGCCCGAATCTACAGGTCCCAATGTCATGCACATACTTACAAAGGACTTCTACAAGGAGTTACGTTTGAGGGGCTACCAGTACAGGTAATGTATAGAATTATACCAATCAACAATTATATAGTATCATTGTCATAAAAATATATCCAGCAAGTTATAATCTACTTTCATTATGTATAAGTAACTAAATATTACAGCTTACTAAAAAATTGTAACTTATTTTACAAACCACCAAAATCTTTTTTTTTTTTTGATGAATTATTATTTGTTTAATATCAATACGAGAACTTTAAGATGACATATTAAAGTTAATTCAGAACATTATATTGCATAATGACTTCAGACAAAAATATATTCAGGTATCTTGAATTGATTGTGTATTTATTCAATTTACATTTTACCATTTTAGTTTCGATAATATCTTGAATACATTAAAATAGTCATATTTATTATGAAAAAAACCTTAGTTCTACTATCGTCATTCGAATCATGCATAAGACTCGACGGCTATCGACCATGCACCATGCACGACCATGCACGACCGGCACCACGCTGAGCAATTACAGGTTTCCACTTACGAGGAGTCAGGCAAAAGAGTATCTATTTGATAAAAAAAAGTCAAGATTAGGCCTAAACTATTTCAACACGTTGTAACTTATTGGTACATATTTGAGTGTCCTCTTTTTCTTTGCGCAATTATTTACTATTTTCCAAATATCCCGTAAACAGTAGTTAAGAATATATTTATCCTAAAACTTATGAAAAAAAGTACCATGCTCATTTGAGCATGAAATAAGTCGAAAATGAAACTCATTTCATTCACAGCGGTCTCTTCCGAGGCGTTATCGGATGTAACGTGGAGGGTACCCGTGGCCGCCTGGCCTGGGTCAACAACTGGGTCACGTTTATGGATTGTATGCTGCAGATGAAGATTATTGGTTTTGATACCCGAGGACTTTTTGTACCCACCAGTATTGAGAAACTGTCTATCGATATAGATATGCACCAAGAAGCTGTATCGAAAATGAACCCGGATTCTACAAGGCAGTCGTTTGAAATTAGAGTGTATCCTACTCATGATACTATAAGGTAACCTTACAAAATATATACATTTGAAGATAAAATAATGTTAACTTGTCAAGTTTATTATCATAATTTTACTAACATTACTTTTTACCAGAGCTGGTGGAGTCGAAATTCGAGGTTTACATGCAACTCCTATTTCAAAAAGGAATCCTCTCGGTGTACCAGTTTTAGAAAAGAACGTATTCATACCCAACTTCGGAAAGTCTGAGATGAAGGTACATTGATAGATATGTTTTTTTGTGAGCGTAACCAAATCAAAGTGCAATGTCATAAAATAATTTATACCAAGATAATCAACAAAGTAACCTTTTTTTAAATTTATAATGAAAGTTTTACAATAACGAAAAAACTGCATCAATTACAGATTGAAGACATTCTCAGAAGCAACGTCCAGCTGATTCTTGAAAACATGCAAATTTACAAATTTAAAAGTGCTGAAATTGTTGACGACGCATATAAAGCTGCTGGATTAGAACCTATCTTGGATAAAGTGGCAGACGTCTTAGGTGACTTGCCTCTAGTACAAGCTGAGTTGTCCATTATTTCTGAAGATCCTGTTGAAATGCCATCGAATATTTGTAAAGAAAGTAAAAAGTTGATTGGAGAAAATAATATTCTTCTACTTATTGGTGCTAATCTACTTCAAAGACCAGAAGTAAGTAGTATAAAACCTGTTTCAAATATATAATAGAAGTTACCACCTTTTATTAAAGAAACACAGAACCTCAAACTTTTACATTATCCTACTAAAATTTTATATTAAAGCTGACAGAAAACGATATCATAATATTTTTATGTTTTGTGAACGATATTTTTTTCTTCATATTTATATTTCTTATTATTATTATTTGATTACAATTTTTAGGTGCTTAAAGACGGGTTAGCAAGTCTCCGCAACGGAGGATTTATCATGAGCCGTGAAAAAAAATCTATTAATCCTAAAGATTTTTCTGAAAAATACGATATCATCACCATACAAAACACTGGCGTCGAATATATGATCCTCTTCAGAAAACGAGTTCCAACGAAATCAGCGAAATATATTAACATCGTCTCAGCCGATCAAACTTTCGCTTGGGTAGACAAAGTGAAGAAAGAACTCGAAAATGGACAAAAACTGGTATTATATAGTCAAAATGAGCCTATAAATGGACTGTTAGGTCTCATCAACTGTCTGAGGAAAGAACCTGGTGGTGAATTATTCCATGGGTTACTAATTGCCGACCCTTCCGCACCACCATTTAAACCGGATTTAGAATTCTATGCAAATCAGTTGAATAAGGACTTGGCTATAAATGTTTATCAAGAAGTAAGTACAGTTCCTTATTTCTCGGGACGTGCACATTTCGGAAAGACATTTCCATTTTGTTATCTTCAGTCAGGAGCAAATTAATTTCAATTATCATCCAAAGGAGCTGCCACGATCTACAAACATTGATACTCTAAATAACATTAAATATTATTTATGAAGTAAATGCGCTCTTAATGATGGACTTTTGAAGTCCAAGCAACGTAACATTACGATACGACCTTGGATGATTTGAGATTCAATACATGCTAATTTTAAAATTATTCTTAATATGTACATTTTTTTGTATTTAGGGTCAATGGGGAACGTACCGTCATTTACTCCTCGGTGACTTGGATACAATTAAGACCCATCATGCGTTTGTGAACACCGTCACCATTGGAGATCTATCTTCTCTGAGCTGGCTGGAGGGACCCATCAGAGAAAATCCAGTTTTTAAGAACCCAGAAAGTGTTCTTGTGCATGTAAGTAAAACAGTACAAATGCAAGTATTATAAAAGTTGCCTAATCTATCAACAAATAATTTGTATAATCTTATGTATTGTTTTAATAGGCATAAATTTCAACTATATTAATATTGTAAAAAAACGCAATCTATATTAAATCTCGATTGGAGTAGCGTGGTGAAACTGTCACAAAATTGACATTTTTGTAAAAAAGGCATTTGACTACGCAGATATACAGCGCTGCTTTGAATTTCCGAGACGTAATGACTGCATTGGGGCGCGTGACAGCCGATTCCGTCGCTACTGGCAGACTTGCGCAAGAGTGCGTGCAAGGATTTGAGATCGTCGGCAAAACGTCCAAGTTAGTCTAAGAAAATATAAAAAAAAATATTGTAATATGTTTATTGTATTTGATCAACAATACAATTCGTTCAGTTACTGTCTGATATTTTGTTTTCGTATAAATAATTTTATATTAAACCTATCTCTTTCAGTGGTACACGAGTTATGGGCATGGTTTTGAATAGTGGTTTGGCTAACATGGTAGTAGCAGAGAAGACGCTATTATGGGCCATCCCTGATGAGTGGACTTTCGAAGAGGCTGCTAGCGTGCCTGTGGCTTATGGAACAGTATACTATGCATTGGTAAGTAATATTTAAACCGATACATAAATTTGGACTGAAAATAAATTATACCGTGATATATTACAGTTAATTTATGCCATTTTTATTATTAATGAATATGTAGTTTATTAAAGATTATTTATTGAAGGCGAAAGGTATTGAAGGAACTACTTTAACGACACTAATGTGAAAATGGTGGTATGAGTAAATCAGTCCGTCGAGGCTGGAGAGTAAAAGAGATGACATGAGGTAGAGAGAGAGAGACAATTTAAGTTAAGTTAAACCAAAGAGACCAGTTACCATAGATCGATATTAATATTATATATCAAATTTATCTATTTTTTATCCAACGAAATATAAAGATTACCATCATCCATTGCAGACCGCATATTATTAATTATCTTGATTATATTACTGTAACAGGTAATGATAGGAAAGATACAAAGAGGAGAATCCATCTTGATCCACGCTGGTTCTGGTGGTGTTGGTCAGGCCGCCATCAACGTTGCCCTTCACTACGGATGCGAAGTGTTCACTACTGTTGGTACTCCACAGAAAAGAGCCTTTATAAAGAAGCTTTTCCCACAACTTAAGGGTAATCAAATTGAGGTTTTCGTTCTTGATGATTCAAATGATTTGAATTCTGAAAATGCATTTTATCCTCTAACGTTTTATTTACAGACAGTCATATCGGCAATTCTCGTGACACGTCCTTCGAACACATGATCAGAAAAGAAACGAACGGAAAAGGAGTTAATTTGGTACTCAATTCTCTTGCCGATGATAAATTACAGGTATTAAAACTGTTTATTCAAACTAAAATCACCTAATATCCAAAAGTGGAATCTCTACATTTTGCATATCTTAATCTATATTTTACTGGATCGTCTTGTTAATATGGTGTTATTTTGAAGGTGCAGCTGTTATTTCACACAGGTATTTTAGCTGTAACATTTTAATTCGAAAATCATACCCAAATTTACTTTATTTACCTGATAATTAAAAGTGAAACCTCTATATTTTCACACCTAGACAAAGTTTTGAGTGAATAGTGTTATTTTAGAGGAGTTTTAGGCGTAAGTAAGTTTTGGAAAATATACCACGAGATTACATTATTTATTCTTATATCATTCAACGAGGCAGATGCATGAACTGCATATGTTGAGGTCTCAAAATCTGAGGTCAAATTTTATGAAAATCCAAATTCACATCTACGCACAAGCATTGTTTGTGAAATAAGTAATTGAAGTATGATAACTAATGTGATAAGGCCACGTACACTTCACTTCAAATATGCCGTGATATGATCACATATTTATTTTAATCTGTAATAAAGATAGATAGTAGAGTATAAAATCATATTCTAAAGCTACACTTGACGGAAAACAGGCCAATAAGGGCCACTTATTAAACGCGTCGCCAAAAAGGTAGTGCTCATACTCAAATATATCCATGGTCAACGAAATATTTGTAAATGTTTCCATCTGACCACTGGGTCAGGTTCAAGCGACATTTAAAGCAATATTATTGCATGTAAACGAAAAATTACTATTAACAATGAACTTTTTTTTCTTTATCCAGGCTTCGATTCGCTGCCTCGGCTACCGCGGTCGCTTCCTGGAAATCGGAAAGTTTGACATCAATAACAACACGTTAATTGACGTTTCCTTCTTCCGCAACGAAATCTCCTTCCACGGAGTGATGTTGTACGTCATCTTCGACGATAGCGATGCTTTTAAGAAGGTATCTATAGATTTATATACTTTATAAATAATAGCTTGTATGTTATATTTGTAAAATTAATATTTATGCCTTATTAAACAGTCACTTCGAGATCTGCTGATTACTGGTATTGCAAGCGGCGCTGTTCGACCGCTCACGCACTGCACTTTCGAGAAAGATGAAATCGAGACCGCATTCAGATACATGGCAGCTGGAAAGCATATTGGCAAGGTCATTAAACTATAATTATTTTTTCATACACAATCACTCCTCATCACAACATCACAATCTTCAACCGAAACTATGCTAATATATAACATATCATATTAATAATGTTAATAAAAGTAACTACTGATTTCCTAGCCGGTTCTTCTCGGTAGAATCTACTTTCCACTTACTTTCTTTAAAACTAACACACACACACACACACGCACATATTCAATCTCCTTATCCTTCATTGTTTTTATTTCCTTATGTATAATTTCCTTAAATTGTCATATGTATAGCTTAGCTTTAAGAAGTAAATAATAATGTAAATTATTGCTGTACATACATACATATGCTACCTAAAAGTCGTTGAAATGTTTGGTTGCTGATAAACTTAAACCTATAATACTTATAATCACAAGTTTCATTATCAACAAAATTGTTGCAGGTGGTAATCAAAATTCGTGATGAGGATAAAAACAGTCGATCTGTTAAACCTAAGGATATAAGCATGGAGGCTGTTCCAAGGTATGTTGGTTGAAACAAAATAAAACTTTGATCACTAATCCCAGGTGACTTTTTCTGGTGATCATAACAAATATTGATTTCTCTTCTAGATACATGTGTGATGAAGAATTAGTATACATTGTGGTTGGAGGTCTCGGTGGTTTTGGTCTGGAGCTTGCAGATTGGCTCATCATGAGAGGAGCTAGGAAAGTGCTGCTCACATCCAGGAAAGGAATCAGCAACGGTTACCAATCAGCAAGGCTAAAGTAATTAACATTGTATAATTTTTTACGGTCAAAATTATTTTTAATTCAATACAGACCTTTTTCAACCGACTTCCAAAAGGAGGAGGTTATCAATTCGTCTGTATTTTTTTTTTTTTTTTTTTTTTTTTTTTTTTTTTTATGTTTGTTACCTCATAACTTTTCACTGGGTGGACCGATTTTGATAATTTTTTTTTTGTTTGAAAGGTAGTGCTTCCCGTGGGGTCCCATTTTTTTTATTTTTTTTTCCGATGATGGTATCCATGTGAAAACGACATAAGTCTTAAATTTGCATTACGTATATACGCGACAAATAGGTGAATAACTGAAAATCACGTTAACCAATTTTGATAATGCTTTTTTTATTATAAAATATATACTTCAAGGTTAATTTGGTGAAAGTTTGGTAAGGTTCTGAGCACATGATCCATGACAAAGTAACGGAACGGAAGGGAACGGAACAATTCTGAGGAGCACGTTAGCGATACTCGGTCGAATCTTTTATTTATGGGTTATTTGAATATTTGAGTCACCTTCCGTAATGTGGTTATGTTTATGTAATTATCATAGTCGAATATTATAATCAACTAGCTACCCACCCCGGCTTCGCACGGGTGCAATACTGATACTAAATATACTACAGAATTTGTTTATATACAACATCACATCGCAAACTTCTAAAATTATCAGTGTTTCTTTACTATATTCTTCATGTATTATATACACAAACCTTCCCCTTGAATCACACTATCTTTTAAAAAAAACCGCATCAAAATCCGTTGCGTAGATTTAAAGATATAGGGACAGAGAAAGCGACTTTGTTTTATACTATGTAGTGATGGAACTCCTATACGCCTCGCAGTTAGGGTGCGATATGGGGCAGAATTTCTTACTATCTTTAATCAAATTTTGTGTATGTGATGTGATGTCATATGATGTACGAAATATAGTTGGTCTTTTTCAAAGTTTTTTTGCTGAGTTCGATTACAGCTCTTTCGAGGGATCCTTGTAGTTTACGCCGCGTGACGTATTAAATCCGCATTTTCGAAAGTCTATTTTTGCTTTATTCGCAAGTTTCCTTTGAAATTGTCCTCGAAGTAGTTTCTGACTCATATAAACGGAACGCTTAATCTATCCATATTAAAAAAAATTAGTTAGTCAACATCAGCTTCACTTAAAATAAAAAAATAAATAAAATTTTAACAAAAAGAAAAACCGACTTCAAACAAAACACTATTTTAAAACAAATGAATATGCACGAAAAAGTAATAAAAATAATTGCGTATTCAACATATTTTTTAGAGTCTTCCTAAGTTAAATGAAATGAAAAATATTAGACTACTTAAAAGTCGATTAACGATTATATCATGTAGTTATAATTATTGTTATATTTGGAGTCGGTGTCAGCCAATAAAACCCTATAGTATATCTATCAAAAAACAATACGAGAATACTTTAACAAATATGTTTTTTACAAATTACCTTTTACACAATAATATACTGGATCAATCAAGGGGCTCGTATCGCTTCTTTCTTTTGATTGTTGGGGCAAGGGCACCGTGGCTGACACCGGCTCCAAATATAACAATAGTTATAACTACATGATATAATCGTTAATCGACTTTTAAGTAGTCTAATATTTTTCATTTCATTTAACTTAGGAAGACTCTAAAAAATATGTTGAATACGCAATTATTTTTATTACTTTTTCGTGCATTTTCATTTGTTTTAAAATAGTGTTTTGTTTGAAGTCGGTTTTTCTTTTTGTTAAAATTTTATTTATTATGTCGCAATATCGGAAATGGCTTGTAAATTTAGCAAAGTCCGTACTAAGGTTTTCTTTTGAGATAATGCATTGTAACTGATTTCCCTACATAGGGAAATGGACAATTTTATCTTAAGTACAGGATTTAGGAGACGATAGGAATATAATACTTTCCAATATTACTTCTGTTTTTGTGAGTGAAAAATATCAAGTCTGACAACATTTAACTTTTGACAGAGCATGGGCGGGCTACGGAGCTGATGTACAAATTTCAACGCACGATGTCACAACTGAGGAAGGATGTGAACAAATGTTGAAGATGGCGAACGCGATGGGAGCAGTCGAGGCGATATTCAACTTGGCTGTGATATTGAAAGATTCCATTTTCCAAAATCAAACACCAGAGACTTTTAAGACATCATTCGCTCCCAAAGCAATGGCTACCATGAATTTGGACAAGTTTTCGAGGAAAATGTGCCCTAAATTAAAGTGAGTTTTTATCGTTATCTTAAAATACTTAACTTTTTAAAACCAGTAAGCTCCGTTTTCGCATAAATAGGTACAAAAAATTATTACTTCTTGCTCCAAGCATGTTACTAAAGGAATGTCATTCAAATCACTCAAAATAAAAATATAATTTCTTCAATTAGACTTGCAGCGAGCACTTTTGTTTCGTTATTTTAATAATGTATATGTTTATAAAAAATATCACCGGTCCAAAATAAAGATTTTGTGAATAATCAGGTCAAACAAATCATATTTTTCTAATTTGGTGATGTATCCATGAACATCACGGCATATTAAATACCATAGTATTTTATCAAATATGATAGAGTACAGTATAACAAACATTATTTATTTATATTTTTTCAGCATTAATTTTAAATTTATTATAGAATCCAAGCCACTGATTCAGGAAATAATTACTTTATCACGTTTTTACGATTAAATTGTATTCATATTATAATATTGCGATATTGATATCAGGTTAAGTTTCGATAAACACGCTCAGTCATCTCATAAGACAATCAATCGTCTCAGAGTCTCATTCATCTCAATTAAGTCCAAATTATTTTGACTAATCACTTCTCGATATTCACCAGGGATTTCGTGATATTCTCATCCGTGTCCTGCGGTCGCGGTAACGCTGGTCAGACCAACTACGGTTTCTCCAACTCCGTGATGGAGAGGATCTGTGAACAGAGAAAGAAGCTCGGCCTCCCCGCGCTCGCCGTGCAGTGGGGTGCTGTGGGTGACGTGAGTGTCCCAAAACTAACTGCATGGTTAATTAGACTTCAAGATAACATTTGTATTATAATGTTAGGAAGGCCATAGCAATATACAAGAAGCCTCGATAAAAATATCGTGTATTATTAGCATTCTAGTGAGGACTAACCAGTAAGGACAGTTTATTTGGATTGTTTTATGTTTTACACTAAAATTCATATAAAATTCAAATATAAACATACTTTATATTACAAAAACATATTTTTTCAAATAAAGCTTTTAAATATGCAGATCGTAAAGTACATATATAATGAATTTGGACATTATATCAAGAATTTCTTGGCAATACATAGTAATTTATGACAAAGGGTGCCTGTGTTTGCCCATCCACGTACACTACAATATCTCCTGTCAAATATACAATATATATAGTCTGTGTCTGTTCTAAAAACAAACGAAAAAGTTTCACAGCCCACTTTTAGCAGATTGGTAGTTTTACGTGAATCCTGCCAAAACAACTAAATGAACACTGGTACTTCAAATAAAATAGACTTTTGGCGTTGTTTTCAATACATATGTATATGTATAGTGGCAAGATCTACGATGTCAATTCTATTGACTTTTTTATATTTTTCTAATGACTTATTGAAATTTAAATAAGTATATCATTAACAAAAACTTCAATCCCATTTTGTTTATATTATTTCTTAGGTCGGTCTCGTGGCAGACATGCAAGATGAAGACGTCCAATTGGAAATCGGTGGAACTTTACAGCAAAGGATTTCCTCCTGTCTGCTGTCTCTGGACAAGTTCTTGAAACAGGATGCCGTGATAGTGTCCTCGATAGTGGTAGCCGAAAAGAGGGTTGGAGGTGCTGGTTATGCAACTGCTGGTGAAGCAGTTGCGCAGATTTTAGGTAAGAGAATGAAACTCAAGACTATTTTATTAAATCTCAGAGTTATGACACTTAAGAGAAAAGTGCTGGTCATCAAACTGATAACCACTGTTGTCTCTGAATTCCAGGTATCAAAGATCTAAAGACAGTCTCCCAGCAAGTGGCTCTTGCTGAGCTGGGCATGGACAGCATGATGGCGATCGAGATCAAACAAACTTTAGAGCGGGAATTCGAGATGTTCCTGACAGCGCAAGATATCAGATCCCTGACATTTGCAAAGTAAATTGTTATTCATTATATGACTTTTTTGCTTTTGGGTCCTAAAACTCTAGTTACGCCATTGTGTATTAAGATATGGTTTTTGACACTCCACCACCTTATTTGAAAGTACTCTATCTGTGTCTCGTGGTGGCCACTTTTCTAAGTTATCAGGTGTTCCTCTTTTTTTTAAAGCACATTTTGTTTGCTATTCAGGTTTTGACTTTAGTTTTACAGTCGGCCGTCTGCTCGACACCAACCCTTCTTAAGAATTATTAATTGAAGTAAATTATTTTAATTACTGTAATCAATCCAGCATTGTGATTTTATCATTACATACCAACAGGCTAGTAGAACTAGCAGCTCAAAAAGAAGTGAATGCGTCGACATCATCTTCAGCTCGCCCTGTCATCTCTAATGAGATTGCCGGTCTCCAAGTCTTGATGAGGAACTTTGGTGATGAAAATTTGGCATATGAACCTTTTATATACATGCCATCTATGGTCAGCGATGGCTCAGAGGTAAGGAAACTGTAGCTTAGCCATGGCTCGAACGAGAGCGCAATTTGATAAAATATACTTTGATTTATTGAATGGAATTTTAGATAGAGCTTGTGCAATGTTTTAATTCACTCAACTAATGTCATTTCGTTTTTCATATAATAAATTTGAAATAATTACTTTGCAATGAAAATTGACATATTATTATTACATAATATATACAAAATAGTAAAAATACTATTTTATTTACAGATCAATGTATTAGATAGCGAAAAAGACCTGACAATGTTTGTGCTGCCTGGCATAGAAGGCTGTGCTTCAGGAATGAAATCCTTATGTCGTGGGCTTAAGATCAAGACTTGTGTTTTACAGTTCGGCTATGAAGAGGATAGGAATACACTAAACTGCTTAGTCAATAAATTATACAAGGTATGAAATCTTACACCGATTCTTACAAAAGCTTTAATCCGAATAGAAGTTCTTCCTAGTAGTTTCCTCAATTCTGAAGGTCGTGACCACCATGCGTGTGGCTCTCCTATAAAAATGCAGGGTAGTTTTTCCATTATCCAGTACGGTAGTTATATGGTTACATTTTTCCTTAAGGTTACATATTATTGCCGTAACACCAATATTATCATCAAAATATTTATTCATTTCGTTCCAGACGGTCAAATCGAAATTGAGTCCTGGAAAACCATACATACTTCTTGGATACAGTTTTGGTACCCTACCCATGCTAAAACTGGCAAGCATGTTAGAAAGCGATGGTTTGTATCTTAAAATATATTTGAAAACTAAAACTATATTATATAAATTAAATAACATTTAAGGGTTTTAATGAAAGTATTAAATTTGAAGTTGATAGAGCTGAACTGAAAAAACAATTTTTAAGTATTTTTCAAAACTTTGAGATCATCCTTGATAAAATCTAAATTCTGATTTTCTATAACTTAAGTCCGTAATAATATTACCTTGTAACAAAGATCAAATTAAACCCTCAGGTCACGATGGCACAGTATTCTGCGTAGACGGGAGTCCAGTCTTCATTCACCGGTTACTTACCTCATTACTTTCTATCTCGAATGACACTCAACTTCAAAACAGTCTGATTTGTCGAACCATGGAATTGATCGCTCCTAAAAATGATGTCAGGGAATCACTCATGGAAAAACTAGAGGAAATCGAATCGTACGACGACAGACTTAATTATGCAATAAAGGTCATTCCACCAGAGTTAAACTACTCAGACAAATTTGTAAAGGATATTGCTATTGCTGGTTTCAACCGTTTGAAAATGATTCTCGATCAAGACGAATTGAAGAAGATCAAAGCTCCAATATTTCTATTGCGTCCGAAGGAAAATCCGTTATTGGTAGTCGAGGAAAATTATGGTCTGGAAAAATTGACAGAAAGTACCCTTACGGTACATCACTTAGATGGTGACCATGCCAGTATAGTTGAGAATAAGGATTGTGCTAATATTATTAATAGAGTTTTAGATGAACGCTATGGTGCATAGATGGTCAAGAAAATTGCATCGAGTATTGTCGACTGACAGTGATCAGAAAACGTTTAATTATTGTATTTAACAAAAAATATATATTGTACATATTTAAGTACCTTATTATTAAATATGATGATGAAAGAAAGAAATTTTGTATTGGTTACCATTTAGACAAGTTTTTTATTTATTATTTAAGAACAAAACGCATATCAAATAAATGACATTGGCACTTATAGCAAATGTTTATGTTTGTTTAATAAATGCCCAGAATGGGGATATCTTTAATGTAATTTTACTTCATCAAAGTTATAGTACAACACAACTTAGATGTAGCATCAGCAAGTTCAATAAAACCAATTACTGACGATTTACACAACCAATAGAATCCGCTCCCTATCGCGCCATTCGACGCTATTCGTTGCTATAGATTATCGCATCAGTTCAACTAGAGAAAGCTAGTGCATGTAAATTCACGTGTCCAATTGACGATTATTAGGTCATATTATATTATGAGTTATTACGTTTGTGTAAAGATCATATCCACATAAGTAATAAAATTTGGAATATCGTACTTAATTCCGTTGTGATCAGTTTTACGAATTTTGCCGATGCTACAACTAAGTTGTATCGTACTATACTTTTCGTGCATAAAATAAAATGAAGTTTTTATGTATACAAATTTTTTATATTTATTTACATATATCTGAGTCGAAAAAGATAACTGTTTACAAAATCTATATTTACTATAATAATGATACTACAAAGAGATCACGACTTTTATGAGTTTATTGTTCTGAAACCTGGAATAGGGATTCACTATATAAAAACTACAGTATTTCAAAAATTTGTATTTATACTCAAAGCAAGAAAATATTTTTCCCTTCATGTTACATATTCAGACATAGGTCATAAAATACAGATGCCTAGACAGAAATTTCGTCATCATCGTCATCCACCTGCCCTTATCCTAATTTTATTTGGTGATTATATATTATTTAATATAGATTCCTAGATGAAAAATATAGTAAGAGAAAAACGCTTCTGTACAATAAAATGATTTTAATTTCAGTAGTTCGGAATGGCCCAATAAAATTATGTTTTACTATGAAGCTCCAATCTCGCTATCTTTTGTTACAATAGCCCAAGAGCTAGTGATCGGCAGACTTATGTCCTAGTAGCAAGCTCCATATTACTTTGAGGAATAGCAGATGAGAGTTCCTTTGAGCGTGCCATGAAACCGAAAAGCATAAAAATCGACTTTCAAAACGTGATCGTAGCAAGTTTACCCTTTGATATCTTAAAATATATAAAAAAAATGTACAGAAAACTTCGATGGCAGACACTCCGGTTCCTTCTATACCTTATATCTATATATATAAAATAACAATTCCTGACACACTGAATCATTATCACCAAGCGACAAATATTAAAGTTAGGGACTTGAAATTGTATATACGCATACCTTCCCCTTGAATCACACTATCTATTGAAAAAACCGCATCAAAATCCGTTGCGTAGTTTTAAAAGATATATGGACAGAGAAAGCGATTTGTTTTCAACCGACTTCGAAAAGGAGGAGGTTATCAATTCGTCTGTATTTTTTTTTTTTTTTTTTTTTTTTTTTGTTTTTATGTTTGTTACCTCATAACTTTTCACTGGGTGGACCGATTTTGATATTTTTTTTTTTGTTTGAAAGGTAGTGCTTCCCGTGGGGTCCCATTTTTTTTATTTTTTTTTCCGATGATGGCATCCATGTGAAAACGACATAAGTCTTAATTTGCATTATGTATATGCGCGACAAATAGGTGAATAACTGAAAATCACGTTAACCAATTTTGATAATTCTTTTTTTATTATAAAATATATACTTCAAGGGTAATTTGATGAAAGTTTGGTAAGGTTCTGAGAACAGGATCAATGACAAAGTAACGGAACGGAAGGGAACGGAACAATTCTGAGGAGCACGTTAGCGATACTCGGTCGAATCTTTTATTTATAGGTTATTTGGATATTTGAGTCACCTTCCGTAATGTGGTTATGTTTATGTAATTATCATAGTCGAATATTATAATCAACTAGCTACCCACCCCGGCTTCGCACGGGTGCAATTCTGATACTAAATATACTACAGAATTTGTTTATATACGACATCACATCGCAAACTTCTAAAATTATCAGTGTTTCTTTACTATATTGTTCATGTATTATATACACAAACTTTCCCCTTGAATCACACTATCTTTTAAAAAAAACCGCATCAAAATACGTTGCGTAGATTTAAAGGTATAGGGACAGAGAAAGCGACTTTGTTTTATACTATGTAGTGATGGAACTCCTATACGGCTCGCAGTTAGGGTGGGATATGGGACAGAATTTCTTACTATCTTTAATCAAATTTTGTGTATGTGATGTTATGTCATATGATGTACGAAGTATAGTTGGTCTTTTTCAAAGTTTTTTTGCTGAGTTCGATTACAGCTCTTTCGAGGGATCCTTGTAGTTTACGCCGCGTGACGTATTAAATCCGCATTTTCGAAAGTCTATTTTTGCTTTATTCGCAAGTTTTCTTTGAAATTGTCCTCGAAGTAGTTTCTGACTCATATAAACGGAACGCTTAATCTATCCATATTAAAAAAAATTAGTTAGTCAACATCAGCTTCACTTAAAATCAAAAAATAAATAAAATTTTAACAAAAAGAAAAACCGACTTCAAACAAAACACTATTTTAAAACAAATGAATATGCACGAAAAAATAATAAAAATAATTGCGTATTCAACATATTTTTTAGAGTCTTCCTAAGTTAAATGAAATGAAAAATATTAGACTACTTAAAAGTCGATTAACGATTATATCATGTAGTTATAATTATTGTTATATTTGGAGTCGGTGTCAGCCAATAAAACCCTACAGTATATCTATCAAAAAACAATACGAGAATACTTTAACAAATATGTTTTTTACAAATTACCTTTTACACAATAATATACTGGATCAATCAAGGGGCTCGTATCGCTTCTTTCTTTTGATTGTTGGGACAAGGGCACCGTGGCTGACACCGGCTCCAAATATACCAATAACTATAACTACATGATATAATCGTTAATCGACTTTTAAGTAGTCTAATATTTTTCATTTCATTTAACTTAGGAAGACTCTAAAAAATATGTTGAATACGCAATTATTTTTATTATTTTTTCGTGCATATTCATTTGTTTTAAAATAGTGTTTTGTTTGAAGTCGGTTTTTCTTTTTGTTAAAATTTTATTTATGTACTATGTAGTGATGGAACTAAACGGCTCACAGTTAGGGTGCGATATGGGGCAGAATATCTTACTGTCATTTAATCAAATTTTGTGTATGTGATGTGATGATGTGATGACATATATTAGCTCTTTTGAAAAGTTTTTTACTGAGGTCGATTACAGCTCTTTCAGGGGTGGTACCTATACCAGGGGTGTAGTATATGCCATATGTATTAAAGCCACATTTTCTTTTGAAATTATCCTCAAAATTATTTCTGTCTCATATAAACGGCACGCTTAAAGTATCCGTAGTAAGTAAAATTATTTAGTTTACATCAGCTTCACTTAAAATAAAAAAATAAAAAAAATTAACAAAAAGAAAAACCGATTTCAAACAAAACACTATTTTAAAATAATTGCGTATTCAACATATTTTTAGAGTCCTCGTAAGTAAAATAAAATGAAAAATATTAAACTATTTTAAAAGTCGATTTATGATTATATCATGTAGTTATAATTATTGCTATATTTGGAGTCGGTGTCTGCCACGGACACGCTCCTCAACAATCAAAAGAAAGAAAACCCCACAGTATATCTATCAAAAAACAACACGAGAATACTTTAAGAAATATGTTTTTACAAATTACCTTTTATGTGATAATTTACTGGGTCAATGAAGGGGCACGTGCAACACGGGCATATACAATTTAAACATTTGTTTAAAAATGCATTTTTATTTATGGATTTTTGAATAAATTAAGTATTATTTTTACCTTTTGTTAGTAAATAATCATTTATAAACTCATAAAATATACTGATTACAATAATAGACGATCTCCGTGGTTGAGCGGTGTATACACTGGTTTTCACGGGTACGCCACTCCGAGGTCCCGGCTTCGATTCCCGGCCGAGTCAATGTAGATTATTATTAGTTTTCTACATTGTCTTGGGTCTGGATGTTTGTGGTACCGAGCAAAGCACTTATGTTATGGAAAATCAGAAGTAAAGATACTTCTGATTTTCCATAACATAAGTGCTTTAGCTACTTACATTGGGATCAGAGTAATGTATGTGATGTTGTCTCATATATTACAATAATAATTGACACTTTATTTTTCATAAAGTCAAATATATTTAATAAATGAATGTTGATCTCGTGAATCTGTATCTTTTTTTTAATTTTGATAATTTAGACGTTACTCGTCTTAGTCGAACTCAGCTGATGCATTGATGATGATGATGACCTACTATGTTTTACTTTTATGGTACCTATTCTCAGTAAGAGTGGCAACGTCGCATTTTAGAAAGGAGTATAATAGAATGGTGAGAAAAGTAAATATTTTTTAATTAGTAAACTCGAGAAGTGTTATGAGGAGCAACCTGGGGGAGTGTAAAGGGAATGTAAAGTATATCAAAAGAGATGAAAGAAATAAGTTGTACTCGAATATACCCAAAAGAATAGCACCTATTATTCGTTGAAACAACTCGCTTAAAGCAACTAGAAGTGATGGATGCCAGAATACATTTGTAACGGGATGTAAATTTGTATATATGCATATAACATGTGCAAGTAAAATGACATGCACATTTAAAAACATATACAAAATTTAAGCTGTTCATGAATATTAATGAAAATGTTGCTTTTATTTAAGTAAATTTTTATGAATAACATTTAAATTATTAGTATAAAATAATGTTCGGTAGGTCGAGAACCGGCGATGTAAATGCAACGTGTTTTTTTTTCTTATCCTTAATGTCAAAAGATATCGCTAGGAGGTGATTGTTTTATTCCCAAGTTGCGCTATCAACTGTTAACTCGCTAATATGATATATCTTCGCACTTTATAATTTCCTAGAGACTTACCTAGGCTTCGCACGGGTGCAATACTGATACTAAATATAAAGAATTTGTTTTTTTACATCACCCTACAAACTTTTAAATTTATCAGTGTTTCTTGACTAAATTGTCCACATATATATAAAAACATTCCTCTCGAAAGAATCTATCTAAAAAAAAACCGCATCAAAATCCGTTGCGTAGTTTTAAAGCTTTAAGCATACATAGGGATAGGGATATAGGGGCAGAGGAAGCAACTTTGTTTTATAGTATGTAGTGATATCTGGGCCTATATGTATTTATATTTGGTCCTATATACACAAACAACGATGACACAATTTTGCTCTGCACGAGCTAATTTTATGATTTGCTCAATGAGAAGGCATAAAGTGTTACTCATAAATCATAAGCATATAGAGCCACCGTGTATAACTTTTTTTCTACAGAAAGGTGGAGCCAGCTGGTGCATACTGAAGTTAAACATTCTGATAATTTGGAAACCAACGTTCAGCTAAACTCTGAATATTGGTCTCATAACAGATCAAAAATAATTCATTCCAGGCCCTTTCATAGAAGATCTTCATTAGATATATTTTTGGTGTTCCAAATTTACAATTTCATCATTAACTATTTAATTTTTTCCGTTTTTTTTGGCTTCAATAAAACAAAATTAAACTTAAAATAAAACTACACTATCATTCTTATAAATCGGTAAATGCAACATCAAGCAATTTGCAAGTTAAATTTGAAAATTTTTCCGATATGCATATTTTTGGGTACTTATATTATATGTTTATTAATAAAATAATAAATTTCGACTATATAAAAGTTGATCCCTGAATACTCATTTTTCAAACACAAACGTAATTGACATGGTGAGTACAAATTATTTTTTTCCAAAATGTTATGAAGTTTATTTGTTCTAAAGCTCTGTAAGATATATGTCGTGTATATTAGAATAAGGACCATGTTATAAGGAAGGTCTCGAACATGGATGGGGATGGATATAGAGGTAGAGGAAGTCCAAAGAAACGATGGATTGTGTGAAAGACGGTATGGTTAGAAAGAATGTTACTTGTGAGATGACGTCCGACAGAGACGTGTGGAAGAAGAGGCATGCTGTGCCGACCCCAATTAGAATTTGGATAAGGGCAGAAGGATGATGGAAGTTACTCATTATATATGGTACCATCAAACAGCAGCACTTAGCCGGTCTATTCTACTTTGAATAGTGAATGTTATTATAAACTCGAAATCGAATTCCTTTATTCAACATAGAAGCATTACATAATTAGTGATGGTCAAATTAAAGAAATACCACCGGTTCGGAAAAAGGAACACCCTGATCTGAGAAAACCGGCGAAAGAAACTCAATGGGTCTTTTTTTAATTTTGCAGGCAACATCTCTAACATACGACTTATATGACGTTAGAGATGTTTAATATGTCTTATCAACAACAACAAACACAACAACAACAGCCTGTAAATTCCCACTGCTGGGCTAAAGGCCTCCTCTCCCTTTGAGGAGAAGGTTTGGAACATATTCCACCACGCTGTTCCAATGCGGGTTGGTGGAATACACATGTGGCAGAATTTCTATTAAATTTGTCACATGCAGGTTTCCTCACGATGTTTTCCTTCACCGCTGAGCACGAGATGAATGATAAAGACAAATTAAGCACATGAATCAGCGGTGCTTGCCTGGGTTTGAACCCGCAATCATCGGTTAAGATGCACGCGTTCTAACCACTGGGCCATCTCGACTCACATGTCTTATCGGGTGGTCCATTTGAAAATTCGCTTATATTTATTCCAATACGCTTATTGAGTTAAAGTGCGTATTTTTTTAGATGGAATCCACACTCGTCTCAGAAGACATGGCAATGTCAGACAATCATGTATCGCATCCATCGCCCGGAGACGAAATCTACATCACCGGTATCTCCGGTTGCTTTCCTGATTCGGACTCAGTCGTACACTTGCAAGAGAACTTGTTTAATAAGGTAGCGTTGTCAGATATATTTTTTTTGTTTTAAATGAGAGCAAGCAATTAAGAAGAATAGCAAGAAAGACATCAATAATTACGTCATTGTTTTCAGGTGGACCTCGTGTCGGAGAATACTCGTCGTTGGAAGCTCGTGCACCCAGAGATCCCGCAGCGTACTGGCAAAATAAATAACATTGAAAAATTCGACGCTTCCTTCTTCGGAGTGCACTACAAAGAAGCACAAACCTTGGAGCCTATGGGTAGAATAATTTTGGAGAAAACATATGAAGCTATAATTGACGCTGGTAACCATTTTTTTACCTTTATTTATTAACGAATAAATAATTGTAAGCCCACTTAAAAATATAAATTTATTAATTAACATAAGAATTAACAACATTAAATGCTTAAATACATATTTTTAGAACCAGAAGTAGGAAGTAGGTTAACCTCTAAAACAATTATCTTTAATTTATAATAACAATCAATCTACCACAAAAGAAAAACATTTAGTCTACAACACAAATAACCATCATAATCACATTACACCGTAATAATTATAATTGCAATTCTCAATGTGTCAACTACAAATCTCCCGCCTTTTTTTTTAAATAGGGAAGTTGTATGACTTGACGCTGATGTTGCTTGTTTATTCCAACATTATATACAAATATGAACTAAAACTAGTTACTGTATAAATCTTGACTGCGTGGAATGGTGGTAAGGATGCTAGCATTTTGAATCGCAATTCCGATCCTCTGGGCAAAAAACGAACCAGCCCTCCTGTCACCATTGGAGGCAATGAGGCGAGGTGTTATACTTTTGATGAATACCCACTTGGGTATGTTTAACAGATTTGAGATTTCTACCATCAATGTTTCGTTTTTTGTGTTATGGGCTGAAGTGCCAGTATAACTTCAAACAGTGCCATTATCCAATTGAAGGTGATACCTCACATAATCAGGTGGTATGCATTCTTACCGATTGAATGAAAAAAAACCTGAGTAATAATACATTTATTACTCATGAAAATATTTGTTAAGAAACATATACTAAGTGTTAAAAATGCTAACTTCAGTCACAAGAGCTAGACCATCTTAGTTCCCATGGTTTGTTGCACATTAGTGTTATGTGGAATGATTAAGGTACTTCTTATTGCGACCTCCGTGTTCGATTTGGTTCAATTCCCAGACGAGTCGATGTCTTGGGTCTGGATGTTTGTGGCAACCGTCGTTATTTCTGATTTTCCATAGCACAAGTGCTTTACCTACTTACACTGGGATCAGAGTAATGTATGTGATGTTGTCCAATGTTTATTTGTTTTTATTTATTTATTAATTGCTACAGGTAGTGTGATGAGACTACACTTACCGAAAATGATATTGAAAAATATTACAAAAAACGCTCATAGTTAATTTTATTTGGACACAGTATTGGCCATATATCAAAATATATTATACATAAATATTACACATTAACAAAAAACTGAGAAGGTTCTGTAGTTATAACGCGTACTCGTCTTTTTCGAGCTCAATAGATCGATAATTGCGTGTTCAAATGCATGAGTACCACTGAATTTCCAAGATCTTGATACGTGATTATAAATTATCTCATTCTCATATATTTTTCCAAATAATATCCACCAAAAATTTTGTACCAATAAATCTAATATAAATCTCTTGCATCTCAATTTTAAACAAGTGTAACTAAAAATATTGCGACACTTAAATTCCTGTTTATCTTTAGGTTTGAATCCAAAGGAACTGAGCAATACCAAGACAGGCGTGTTCATTGGAACTTGCTTCCCAGAATCGGCGTTCAAATTGATGTATGAAAAGATGCATGTCAATGGATTTGGTATAGCGGGGTAAGTTCGTTCGTACTTCTATTCTTATATATGACTTATTACTTACTTTACTTGGTGGTAGGGCTTTGTGCAAGCCCGTCTGGGTAGGTACCACCCACCCATCAGTTATTCTACCGCCAAATAACAGTATTCAGTATTGTTGTGTTCCGGTCTGAAGGGTGAGTGAGCCAGTGTAACTACAGGCTCAAGGGACATAACATCTTGGTTCCCAAGGTTGGTGGCACATTGACGATTTAAGGAATAGTTAATATTAACTCCTCAGCGTCATTGTCTATGGGCGATGGTGACCACTTACCATCAGGTGGCCCATATGCTCGTCCGCCAAACTATACCATAAAAATAAAAAAATAAATAAAAATAGACTTCTGCATGTTCAAATATTATAAATACCTGTGCCCTTAGTGCAATATATGTAAGTATAGCATCACACTTAAATGCAAGCTGGAACATTAATAATAGTTGCCTTGTCGTAACCTTATTTTCAATTCTTAAAAATGTTGGTGACGCTCATATAAAACAAGCCCAAAAATATTATTATGGAAATATTATTTATGGTAATAATATATTTTTCAGCTGCTCCCGGGCCATGTTAGCCAACCGTATCTCTAATTGGCTCGGTGTTAGCGGTCCCTCTTACACTCTGGATACAGCTTGTTCCAGTTCTCTGTACGCCATGGAACACGCATACACAGCTATACGTGAAGGACGCTGTGACACAGCCATCGTTGGAGGGTGTAATCTCTGCCTCCATCCTTACGTGTCTTTGCAGTTCTCTAGGTGAGAAGAGAAAACTATTTTAGTATAAAATTTCTACGAACATTTTTTTTTAAAAAGAGGTTTATTAAATACATTTATTTAAAATATTTTAGACTCGGTGTATTATCAGCTGATGGAAGGTGCAAGTGCTTCGACAACGACGCAAATGGCTACGTTCGTTCTGAAGCAGTAGTCGTTTGTCTTCTTCAGAGAGCTAAGGATTCAAGAAGGTACTTCTATAATATTCTATAGTCAATAACTTTGTAAATTATGTTTTTTTTTTTAAATAATGCCCTTTGGATTATATGGTTACTTGGAACCCTTTTTTAATTATGTAAAATATTGTATATTGTATCACTTTCCGTTGTTATAACTGTCTCAAAAATTTTGTTGAGTCTAGTGATCACGGAATAAGCTACCTTTAATGTTTTCTTTTTATTGATATTTTTAAATTTCAACTCAGAATTTGACAGACAAATTAAAACGAATAAAATGAGAATACAAGAATTAATATGACAATTATTAATATGTTAAGAATATAAGATAATCATCATAAGACCTTTTTCTCAGAGTGTATGCACAAATACACCATGCGAAAACTAACAGTGATGGATACAACGGGCAAGGTATAACCTTCCCATCCGGTGCTATGCAGAAGATACTCCTCAACGAATTTTATGATGAGTGTTCTATCCCACCCAGTACCGTCGAGTACTTAGAAGCACATGGAACAGGTAACTAAATTTAATGAACAATAAATACTAATACAATTTGGACATTTTATTGGTTATACTTATAAATTCGGAGCCTACTTAATTTTGTGGTACTATAGATCAATGGATCAGTCTGCTGAAATGTTAGTTAGTTCTGCAAGCTATGTTGGTAATTTAGGTTGTTCACGGGATAATCTCGTTTCCGATCCTTAAGCTTTGGAATATTTCAAACATAGAAGGTTGAGCAGCCTTTAATGTGTGACTGCCCTGTCTTTAGTGTCTATATTTCGATACCACATATTATGTATGTCGATACCTATTTTGTATGCATCTTTAAATACTGCATGGTAGAAATTAACAAATATTACTAAATGGCAATATAGGTCATGACTTATTTTGTACCGGATAAATCGTTTTTGTGCTATAAAAAACAAACTATATAAAGGTGCCTTTATAACTTTGGTATTAATTTATTTTCCTTGATGATAAGCGATTTATTTAAAGGTTTACAGTTATTGGGTAAAATACATTTTGGATCCTTATATAAGTAATTCATACCAATTTTTTACACAAATCAACCCAGCAATATTTTGTCCATAACAGGTACAAGGGTTGGCGATCTCGTAGAACTTAACGTAATTGGTGACGTCTTCTGTACTGGGCGAGCTGATCCTCTTATGATAGGATCTGTTAAGTCCAATATGGGTCACAGTGAACCAGCATCAGGTCTTTGTTCTCTTGCGAAGGTAAGAACGTATACGTTGAATTTACTTAAACAATTTTTTATTGTTTCATCTCAGATATTATTATTACTTATTTCTTAATCATAAAGTTTATATTGGTATTTAATTTTCCAAGATTTTAAAGCCATTAATCTCATCTCATATAATGTTGAGTAGTTGAATCACCGATTAAAGTATTAAGTAAAGTGAATGTTTTCTATTGTTGAAATATATTGAGAAAAAGCATTTTCAGATTTTTATTTCAGAAATTATAAAATATTTAATTTTACATGACAAAGCTGTGGCTGCTGAAGTTGTGACGAGTGTAAAGACGCGTAAAATATTTATACGATTTTTTCAAATCTCATTATCCTTCTCACCTTATCCCAATTTACTTGGGGTTGGCGCGATATTTATTCTTCTTCTATAGTTGCCTTATCTGTTGTCAGTTCAAAAGTAACATTCCTTACAGCCATATCATCTTTCACACAATCCATCCATTGTTTTATTGGTCGTCCCCTTCCTCTATATGCATCCACATACATGCTCAAGACCTTCCTCGAAATGTTCCTCATTCCTCTGATTCATTCCATTGTTCGATTTATTTTGCCATCGCCTTGAATGAGTGAACCAAGATACCGAATTTCTTTTCTCGATTTTCAATTGATTGTCTAATAACAAAAAAAATCCTTAGCTCTGCATCGCGTATATGACAGGATATATTCCTCCAAATATGAACTTCAATATTCCAAGAAAAGAAGTACCACTACTCGTGGAAGGAAAACTCAAAGTAATTACTGAAAAGCAAAAATGGAATAGAGGAATGGCAGGTATTAGCAACTTCGGCTTTGGGGGTGCCAACGCCCATATCTTGCTCAAAAGTGTTGCATTACCGAAGGTGAGTTTTGTTGAGTTACATTTTAAATCGATAATTATGTACATAAATAAAGATTTTTGTTGCTCTTAAGTTTAGCATGCCTTTTTTATAAGATAAGCATATTTCTTTCATTTCTATTTTTTATCAAGGTCAACAATGGGTTACCTTCAGATGATCTACCTAGACTGGTCTGCGTATCAGGTCGCACTGAATCAGCGGTGGCTAAAATTCTTGATGACCTTGAGTCGAGGACAGTTGACGTTGAACTTGTTAGACTTTTACACGCTATACATGATGAGGATATCGATGGTCATGCATTTAGAGGATATACTTTATTAGGTAATTTAATATTTTATGGAAATGATCAAAATCGTTTACATTTACGGGTACTGTCACAGACATTCGTCAAGAAGATTATTATTTTGATGTTTTCAATTTTTTATTTTGAAAAAAAGGCCTTATCACAGTTAAAGAGAAATTATAATGACGTAAATTAAATAAAATTAAATTTTCCTTGCTATTATTCACCGTATTTATTACTCTAATACCCATGTCACTCTTTCAAACTCAGATTCGACACCCTCGAAAAGCGTGACACTATCTAGGGAAATCCAATACTACCCTGGTGGTCGTCGTCCGCTGTCTTTCATATACCCCGGTTTGGGTTCTCAGTGGGAACCAATAGCAAAGCAGCTCATGAGAATCCCAGCATTCGCCTCCGCTATTAAAAAGTAAGATTTTATATGATCAGTAATTAATAAAGCCAAATTTGAGTTTTTAGTTTACAATGTCTCAAATAAAAAAAAAAATGAAAATATTGTGAAATCATTCATTTAAGTAGTTAACAACATTAGAGTATACACTGAATAAAGAAAATCATCAATTGCTGAAAGATATTAATAGTTTATATTTGACTAATTGGCTTAATATTTTTTCTCCAGGTGCCACAAGGCCTTAGAGCCACACGGCATTGATTTGATCAAGCTCATAACTCATCCAAATGCTAAGATAAACGATAATGTTACAAACACTTTTATCGGTATCGCCGCTGTTCAGATCGGTCTCACGGATGTCCTCAAAACTGTTGGAATTGAACCCGATTTCATTATTGGTAAGAACTGTAACATCTTGTAAATAACAAAATGAACTATTAAATTGATTTTTTTTATGGTATAGGTTGGCGGACGAGCATATGGGCCACCTGATGGTAAGTGGTCACCATCGCCCATAGTCAATGACGCTGGATGAAATATTAACCATTCCTTACATCGTCAATGTGCCACCAACCTTGGGAACTAAGATGTTATGTCCATTGTGCCTGTAGTTACACTGGCTCACTCACCCTTCAGACCAGAACACAACAATACTAAGTACTGTTATTTGGCGGTAGAATAACTGATGAGTGGGAGGTACCTACCCAAACGGGCTTGCACAAAGCCCTACCACCAAGGTGATGGTATTGAGGCTTATACCAAATTGGTTATACGGCTTGTGAAGGTTCGAGCTTGAAATAAAATTCATCGAATTTCAGGTTATAGTTTGGGCGAGTTAGGTTGCGCTTACGCAGATGGCTGTTTGACAGCTGAACAGACGATTCTCTCCGCATATTATATCGGTTTGGCTGTCACTGACACTTCTTTTGTTAAGGGATCTATGGCTGTTGTAGAACTTGGATACGAAGAGGTAAGTTCGGACTCTTTAGATGAGTTAAATTCCAAATAGTCCAAAAGGACCTTAGGATTTTATTGTTAAAGTGTCTTTTTTATTTTTTTTAAATCAGATAAAATCTAAGCTTCCATCTGTAATCGACGTGGCTTGTCACAACAGTCCCCACTCCAGCGTAATTTCTGGTCCAATGGATGAAATAAAGATGTTTGTTGCTAAATTGATAGCGCAAGGAATCTTTGCCAAGGAAGTTCCTTGCAATAACATCGCCTACCATTCGCGATACATTGCTGAAGCTGGTGAGTTTGTTATTTATATTTATAATATTAAACTGCCCGCGACATTGTACGCCTTTGAATGTAACAAAATAATATATGTTTTGTAGCCTAAGTTACTCCCTATCGTATCAATTATTTGCCAGTAAAAGTCCTGTCAAAATCGGCCCAGCCGACAAAAATTCAGACCAGCCGACAGACCGAGAAAAATTGTAAAAAATGTTATTTTGGTATGTGTACCATGTACCATGTATAAATACATATCCATTGAGTAAAAAGGGGCTATTTCAATATTACAAACATCATCATCATCATCATCAACAGCCTGTTTTGTCCACTGCTGGACATAGGCCTCTCCCATTGCACGCTACTGTGGTCTTTCTCCGGCTATATATTACAAACATACATTCCAATATTATATTTATAGGTATTGCCCAACATCACACACATTACTCTGATCCCAATGTAAGTAGCTAAAGCACTTGTGTTATGGAAAATCAGAAGCAACGACGGTACCATAAAAAACTCAGAACCAAGACAACATAGAAAATTATTGCACTTTTTCTACATCGATTTGGCTGGGAATCGCTGTAGAAAACCCGGGACCTCAGAAAGGTGTAAACATGAAAACCGGTGTACACACTACTCGACCACAGAGGTCGTCAGATATTATAATGGTTCATATATATGAACATTATTTTATTTTAAAAAATAGTCAACATTAGCAAAACTTACATTCTGATTTGTCTTAATAAAGTCATTAAACATCACAAGCAGTGACTTTGTTGACTTTATTATAATATAGTAAAGAGAACTGCATATATTTCATTATTTTTAGTTTTTCCTAATAAAGTTTATAACAAAAATCACAATTCAGTTTCAATAAAAAAAACCATCAAAACTTAACATGCCAATTTTAAATCAGGACCAACACTTCTGAAATATCTGAAGCAAGCAATTCCAAGACCTAGACTACGTTCAGAGCGCTGGCTTTCTACTTCAATTCAGCAGAACTTGTGGGCAGATCCTAAAGCTATACAGTCTTCAGCTGAATACCACACCAACAATTTACTAGTAAGTTCGGTTCAATATAATGAATGCAACCTTTAGGGAAGGAAGAAAGAAGACTCCATGTGAGATACAATTAATAACCATAGTAAGATCGCCTTCATCAATTCAAACATTTAGAGTAAATTCGCCAAGTAAATTTAAAAAACAGTAATAGAAAACAAAAAAAAATGATTTGCTTTGGTCGTTAGGTATTAGGGCATAGGCTTAAAGCTTCTTATTAAATTTAATTTATTTCGGTTCAGTGGTTTGACTATGAAATAAACAACAAACTTATACACAAAAAGTTACTTTTGCATTAATAGATGTTATGTTAAGATATGTTAGAAAATGTATGACCAATTATTGTGCTCAGCTTAGTAAATTCGTTTAATAGAGTCCAGTGCTTTTCGAGGAGACGGCGCAACTAATCCCTACCAACGCTATCGCTGTAGAAATTGGCCCAAATGACATCCTACAGACAATGCTATATGGATCTCTCAAGGATATTATCCACATTCCTCTCATTGAAAGAAAAACCCAGGACGATTTACAAACTTTCTTCACGGCCTTAGGAAAGTAAGTAATACATTTTTATTTTTCCATATTAAAATTGATTAATTAACACAAAATCTTAGGAAGTTCTAGGATTATCAAATACCAACTCCAAATATCTTACTATTTTAATTGAGTCGAAGTAATGAGTACCATATTTACAGATTATATGAAGCTGGTCTAAACCCGCACCTAGCCAATATTTACCCGACCATAAAGTTTCCCGTCTCCCGAGGAACTCCCATGCTCTCACATCTCGTCGAATGGGAACACACAGACAACTGGTGAGTATAAACCATATGTACAACATTACAAATTCGTAAATCGAGAGTCAATTAATTGTAAATGGGATTCTCAAGTTTATTTTTTTATAAGGAGCATATATCCGTAGACGAAAAATTATTAAAGAACCGGGTACTCCTAGGATTTGAGTTGTAGCAAAGTAGTTGTTTAAAGGAATATAAATTACGGTGTTCAATTAACAGAAGGTTAATAATATTTAGAAAAAATAGTAACAGCAACAGCCTGTAAATTTCCCCCTGCTGGGCTAAGGCCTCCTCTCCTACTAAGAAAAGTGTCTGGGACATATTCCACTGAGATGAGATGGCCCAGTGGTTAGAACACATGCATCTTGACCGATGATTTTGAATTCAACCCCAGGCAAGCACCACTACCACTCCACCACTTATAATTCAACTAATACTCGACGGTGAAAGAAAATATCGTGAAGAAACATGCATTTGTCTATTTTCATCGAGAAAAAAAAATAACGTACAATATTCCTAACAAAATCCATTTTCAATATTTTTGTGCAAAAAGAAACAAATGTATACGAATTTCACTATTGTTGTTATTGCTGGTATTCCTACAACCAATGAAAAGGTAACATATAGCCTTAAGCAATTTCACACCAATTATTAGATTTCCAGGATTTTAATATAATTAATGTGCCATAACTTTAAATTATTACTATTATTAATATAATAATCATTTTAGGGACGCTAAAATGTATGAAGACAAAATTCTGATGTCGTTTGGTGAGAGGACAGTAAATGTGTCCGTTATGGATGAAATGAACGAGTTCCTAGCCGGTCACGTTATTGATGGTACCATCATTTATTTCATTTAATAAAAAAAACCTATAGATCGTCCTTTAATATCGGCACTGTCAATATTAATTTAATGCTTTCAAGTCACCCAGCATCGAAGTAAGATGTACCTTGTATCGGCAATTATAGTGGCTTACTCGCTTTTCAAAATTCTACGCAGTAATTCAAAGCATTAATAAAAGGAAATATGTCTCAAAACAGCCTCATAACTCAGTTATGACGGTCAAACATCAACGAAAAATGTTCGGGTACAGACTATCAGCACCAAGGACTTTCTTCGGTATACTCCAAAATATGACCGTTAAACTATGGCATATTTTCATAAAAATACAAGGCCTTTAGTCACAGGGATCAGTTAGCTTATTCTTGTCTCCTTACTATCCTGTACCTCTTAATTTTTCCACCGTAGGTCGTAACTTGTACCCTGCAACCGGCTACATAGTGATGGTGTGGGAGAGTCTTGCAATGATGATGGGGAAGATGTTAATAGAAGTTTCCGTGGTGTTCGAGAACGTTCGATTCCAAAGAGCCACAAACATCCCCAAAAAAGGAAGCTTGGAGTTCATTGTTATGATTCATAAAGCAAGTGGACATTTTGAGGTAAATATATGCTCAGTTTTTAACATACTAAATAGACAAATGCGAGAGTAACTCTGTCTGTATGTCTGTTGCTCTTTGACGGCCAAAGCAATGAGCTAAATTT
This sequence comes from Vanessa cardui, assembly GCF_905220365.1. Classification (NCBI taxonomy): domain Eukaryota; kingdom Metazoa; phylum Arthropoda; class Insecta; order Lepidoptera; family Nymphalidae; genus Vanessa; species Vanessa cardui. The sequence goes on along the minus strand of NC_061132.1, from coordinate 11,691,351 downwards.
GATGAAATTTGGTATAAAGCAAACCCCAAGGAACGTTATAATAGTCATGTCTAATGTATGTGACGGCAAGAGCGACGGGAGGAGCGAAGCAACATCTTCAACTAGTTTTTATCCTACCTTTTAGGACCATTTGTTGAATTCGGATTTATCCATTAAGTAAAATATCACAATCATCACGAAACCTTAAAAAAATCAATAACAATCTCCAACAGATCGTTGAAAGCGGAACTTCCATTGTGACTGGATGTATATACGCAAAAAAATACATTGGACAAGATTACCGCATGCTGCCGGTTGAGCCGGAATCCACTAGATTCAATGTTAAGCATCTACTTAGAAAGGACTTCTACAAGGAGTTACGTCTAAGAGGCTACAAGTACAGGTAAAATACAGATTAACTGCAATGTGCAATGATTTCAAATAGTTGTGTACTCACCGGTTTTTCGTTTCACGCATAGAGGACCTTCAAGTAGGGATTATTTATATTATTATCACTGATCTACTGAAGAACCTGCAGAACTCAATGCTTATCTTCAAGGGACGTCACAGGAGCACTTGCATATGCTTCTATGAAGTTCCGACGATCAGCCCAATGCGGGACTCCAATGCTTCGAATTGTTGACTAAGAACTCTGTTTCGTTTAACCACCATCAACTGTAGAGATCAAATCCTCTGTACACAGAACACAGCAGCCTACCCAATAATAAACAGATCGCGTTTTACCCCATTCAAAAGAATATAATATGATAGCCCGGCCCTGGATGTACAGATAATTGTATGATAAATGACTGTTACTTGATTATATATTTTTGTTATGGTAATATCTACCATTAAAATAATTAATTAATTTTTCAGGAAAAATTTTTAACAAAAATTTAGCATCCTAGTTTAGAGTAAGTAGTAATAGCTCAGGTTTCATTTATTCGCAGTGGCCTCTTCCAAGGTGTAATCGGCTGTAACGTGGATGGCACACGCGGCCGCCTGGCATGGAAAAACAACTGGATCACGTTTATGGATTGTATGCTGCAAATGAAGCTCATTACTATGGACACTCGAGGACTTTTCGTGCCCACCAGTATTGAAAAATTGTGTATCGATTTAGATATGCACCAAGAAGCTATATCAAAAATGAAACCTGATTCTACGAGGCATTCGATGGAGATAAGGGTGTACCCTACTCATGATATTATCAGGTATTCCTATAAAATACATACATATTAGGAAAAAAATTAATGTCAATTTTGGTATCATAATTTTACTTATTATTACCAGGGCTGGCGGAGTCGAAATTCGAGGTTTACAGGCAACTCCTATTTCAAAAAGGATTCCTCTCGGTGTGCCAGTTTTAGAAAAGAATGTTTTCGTACCCAACTTCGGCAAGTCTGAGATGAAGGTACATACATGTTTTTTTTTCTGGGCATAGCCAAATCAATAACATTTATAAAAAAAAAAAAAAATCATCAACATAACGTTTTTTTAAATTAATTACAATATTTTTTTTTATTATGAAATAACGAAAAAACTTAAATAAATTACAGATTGAGGACATTCTCCGAAGCAACGTTGTGAGCGTAGCCAAATCCAAGTGCAATGTCATAAAATAATATATACTAAGATAATTACCAATGTAACCTTTTTTGAAATTTACAATGAATGTTTTATAATAACAAAAAAACTGCATCAATTACCGATTGAAGACATTCTCAGAAGCAACGTCCACTTGATTCTTGAAAACATGCAAATTTACAAATTTAAAAGTGCTGAAATTGTTGACGACGCTTATAAAGCTGCCGGATTAGAACCTATCTTGGATAAAGTAGCAGACGTCTTAGGTGACTTGCCTCTAGTACAAGCTGAGTTGTCCATTATTTCTGAGGATCCTGTTGAAATGCCATCTAATATTTGTAAAGAAAGTAAAAAGTTGATTGGAGAAAATAATATTCTTCTACTTATTGGTGCTAATCTGCTTCAAAGGCCAGAAGTAAGTCATATGTAAAACCTATTTTAAAAATATAAAGGAATTTAACAAACAGCACTATCAGCTCTTAAATTAAAATTTTATATTTCAGCTGCTTAGTTTAAAAAAAATTATGAAACGTTTTATATAGTAGTTTATGATATGAGTTGGAATAATATAAAAATAAATTATAAACGACCATTTTTTTCTTGTTAATATGTCTTACTAATTATCATTTTTAGGTACTTAAAGACGTGTCAGCAAGTCTCCGCAGCGGAGGATTCATCATGAGCCGTGAAAAGAAATCTATTAATCCTAAAGATTTTTCTGACAAATACGATATCATCACCATACAAAACACTGGCTTCGAATATGTGATCCTCTTCAGAAAACCAGTTCCAACGAAATCAGCAAAATATATTGACATCGTCTCAGCCGATCAAACATTCGCTTGGGTAGACAAAGTGAAGAAAGAACTCGAAAATGGACAAAAACTCGTTTTATATAGTCAAAATGAGCCTAAAAATGGACTATTAGGTCTCACCAACTGTCTGAGGAAAGAACCTGGTGGTGAATTAGTCTATGGTCTTCTAGTTGCAGATCCTTCGGCACCACCATTTAAGCCGGATTTAGAATTCTATACAAATCAATTGAATAATGATTTGGCTATAAATGTTTATCAAGAAGTAAGCACGTAATAATATTTCGGAAAGATACTTACATTTCATTATTAATTCAAAGGATAAAAACCAAATAAGCTGGCACGGTCTGAAAAAATTGGCACTCTAAATAACATTAAGTATTCTTTATGACGTAAATGTGCTTTAAATCTTGAACCTTTGAAGTCGAATCCAGCAACGTAATCGTTATATTATGATGCTTGTTTCGAACGAACGAACTTTTGATGATTTGAAGTGTAACACATGTGAATTTAAAAATAGAAAATTATAGGCAATATGTGTCTTTTTATATTTAGGGTCAATGGGGAACGTACCGTCATTTACTCCTCGGTGACTTGGATACAATTAAGACCCATCATGCCTTTGTGAACACCGTCACCATTGGAGATCTATCTTCTCTGAGCTGGCTGGAGGGACCCATCAGAGAGAATCCAGTTTTCAAGAACCCAGAAAAAGTTCTTGTACATGTAAGTAAAACAGTATGAATGTAAGTATTATGAAATTTTATCTAAGTTATCAATAAATTATTTATAGAATCGAATGTATTGTTTTACTTCTTTTTATGGTATAGTTTGGCGGACGAGCATATGGGCCACCTGATGGTAAATGGTCACCATCACCCATAGACAATGACGCTGTAAGAAATATTAACTATTCTTTACATCGTCAATATGCCACTAACCTTGAGAACTAAGATGTTATGTCCCTTGTGCCTGTAGTTACAATATTGATTACTGTTATTTGGCAGAATAATAACTGATGTGTGGGTTGTACTTACTGAGACAGGCTAGCACAAATCCCTACCACCAAGTAAAATGGCAACTAAAAAAAATTCCTACACATGGTAGGAATCTACGGTAAAAAAAAATAATGTTTTTTTTTTATTGTGTATACTTATCCACTAACGTCGGTTTATACTTCGTGTTTAATTATTTCCAAGTTATAATTTTTGTAAAATGGCGTTTGATTATGCAGATATATTGCGCTGCTTTAAATTTCCGAGACGTAATGACTGCAATGGGGCGCGTGACGGCCGATTCCGTCGCTACTGGCAGACTTGCGCAAGAGTGCGTTCAAGGATTTGAGATCGTCGGCAGAACGTCCAAGTTAGTCAAAATCAAAACTTTATTCTACTTGAATTATGTATGAGCGAACTCTTCTAAAACCGAATGCCTCACTATGAAAAATGGTATTTGTACTTAAAAGAAGTTGATTTAGAAAAAAAAATCTAAATTTTCTTAAAGACGGGATTATTGAAATAGGCCTTATAATAAATGGGATTGTTTATGTTTCTATTTATTTTTGTCTGTCTAAATGAATAGAAAATATTTCGAAAATATATTGTAATATTTTAATTTATTAACAGTACGATTCGTTCAGTTTCTGTTTGATGTTTTTTGTTTGTTTACATAATTTTAAATCGAAACGACCTGTCACAGTGGTACAAGAGTTATGGGCATGGTGGTGAATAGTGGTTTGGCTAACATGGTGGAAGCGGAGAAGTCGCTCTTATGGGCCATCCCCGATGAGTGGACTTTCGAAGAGGCTGCCAGTGTGCCTGTGGCTTATGGAACAGTATACTATGCATTGGTAAGTATGTTATTATTAAGTAGGGTCATAAATTTGGGCTTGAAGTATATTACACTGTAAATTTTATTTGATTTGTGCTACATTTTGAGCGAGTTGCAGATATAAGAAGTGTTGAAGGAAAACTGAAGTTTCAATGACACTGAGATGTAAATGGGTATGGGTAGGGTAAGGGTAGGGTATGGGTAATCAGATTACGTTTATCTGTTTTTGTTAATACATCTTCTGTTAAGAATTACCGTTTAACTTATTATCAATTAATACTCTTTATTGTTTAATTATAACAGGTAATGGTAGGCCAGATACAAAGAGGAGAATCTATCTTAATCCACGCTGGTTCTGGTGGTGTTGGACAGGCCGCCATAAACGTTGCCCTTCACTACGGATGCGAAGTGTTTACTACTGTTGGTACGCCGGAGAAACGAGCCTTTATCAAGAAGCTCTTTCCACAACTCAAGGGTAATGAAATTGAGTTTTTCGTTCTCGATGATTCAGATGATTTGAATGCTGTAAATGCATTTTAACCTCTAACGTCTTATTTACAGACAGTCATATCGGCAATTCTCGTGACACGTCCTTCGAACACATGATCAGAAAAGAAACGAACGGAAAAGGAGTTAATTTGGTACTCAATTCTCTTGCCGATGATAAATTACAGGTATTAAAGCTGTAACATTCATACTACTTGCATTCATATTCTTTAATCATACTCTTCAGATCACGTAGGCGGTGATATGACCACCCTTTATTTTAGTTTTTAGGTAGTGTTCATTCTCAAACCTCTCCATGGTCTCAACGCAATATTCGTAAAGGTTTCAGACCATCTCATCAATGGGTACCTGACCAATTGATGAGATAAGCAACATTTTAAAGCAATAAAATTAATTATTTGAAATATTTAAATTTTTAATCCAGGCTTCGATACGCTGTCTCGGCTACCGCGGTCGCTTCCTGGAAATCGGAAAGTTTGACATCAATAACAACACGCTCATTGACGTTTCCTTCTTCCGCAACGAAATCTCCTTCCACGGAGTTATGTTGTACGTCATCTTCGAAGATACCAAAGCTTTTAAAGAGGTAGGAGGTAGGATTTTTATAGTCTTATTCAATGATACCTTTGATATAAACATAGTTTTATATATTATAATATAAATATGAACAGTCACTTCGAGACCTGCTGATTACTGGCATCGCAAGCGGCGCTGTTCGACCGCTCACGTACTGCACTTTCGAGAAAGACGAAATCGAGACCGCATTCAGATACATGGCAGCTGGAAAGCATATTGGCAAAGTGATTATAAAAATTCGTGATGAGGAACGAAGCAGTCGTTTTGTAAAACCTAAGAATATATGCGTGGATGCTGTTCCAAGGTATGTTATCAATAATTGTAATCTCAGTAGATTTTTAAGGTGACTTTTTCTGGTGATACATAACGAATGTTGATTTCCCTTCTAGATACATGTGTGATGAAGAATTAGTGTACGTGGTGGTAGGAGGTCTCGGCGGCTTTGGTCTGGAGCTTACAGATTGGCTCATCATGAGAGGAGCTAGGAAAGTGCTGCTCATCTCCAGGAGAGGAATCAGCAATGGTTACCAATCAGCAAGGCTAAAGTAATTAACATTGCAAATATTTTTAAGCTCATTATTAATTTTAATCAAAAAACACATTTTTCATTTACATTTTTGGGTATATCTTAAATAGAAAAAATATGGGAAGATGACAAAACATAGCAGCATAAGCTTGCAAATTGTCAAGATTTGATTTAACATTACTTTTGGCAGAGCATGGGCGGGCTATGGAGCTGATGTACAAATTTCAACGCACGATGTCACAACTGAAGAAGGATGTGAACAAATGTTAAAGATGGCGAATTGTATGGGAACAGTGGAGGCGATATTCAACTTGGCGGTCATATTGAAAGATTCCATTTTCCAAAATCAAACTCCAGAGACTTTTAAAACATCCTTTGCTCCCAAAGCGTTGGCTACGATGAATTTGGACAAGTTTTCGAGGAAAATGTGCCCTAAATTAAAGTGGGTTTTTTTTCGTTATCATAAAAAAATATTCCAAAACGAGCAATCTCGGCACTGCTTAAACACAAGAAATTATTAGTCCTTGCTTTTAGAATAAAGGTATTGCATTCGCACAACTTAAAACAAGAATATAATTTATTCAATTAGACTTCTTACGACCACTTTTAATCGTTATTTTAATAATATGTTTGCCTACAAAACTACCACCTACACCGGTCCAAAATGTAGATTTTTTCATCAGAAAAATTAACGAATAACAATTATATTTTATTTTATTTTATTTTATTTTTATAAGGACAACCAACAGTAGGTACAATATCACATGAAAAATAAATAACATTTCAAAATTATCAAAGTAAAAGTTCTACTATTTATAGGTAGTCTCAACGTTCATACTATTGAAAATATAAATTAAACATTATTGAACTAAAATTATATAATAGAAAATAAAAACATACATTAAAATATACGATTAAAATTAAAATTGAGCACAAATGAAATTCTTTACTTTTTGTTTGAATAGAGGGCGACTATCATGACATAAGTCTAAATCATTTACTTTTATACTGATCGTGATGTACGATAATCTCGATGTAATGGAATTCCTACCTAGTTGCGTTTTCCAAAACCTGGTATTTAAAAATGACTCATACTACGAGAATTATTGTGAGGGACGATTAAATAGAATTTTGATAATATTGCTCTAATTAAGTCATGTATTCTGCATGGATATAAAAACATATTAACTAAACATTCTTTTATCATTAGTCTTTGCGTTTCATTAATCTCAATTAAAGTCCAAATTATTTTGACTAATCACTTCTCACTATACACCAGGGATTTCGTGATATTCTCATCCGTGTCCTGCGGTCGCGGTAACGCTGGTCAGACCAACTACGGTTTCTCCAACTCCGTGATGGAGAGGATCTGTGAACAGAGAAAGAAGCTCGGCCTCCCCGCGCTCGCCGTGCAATGGGGTGCTGTGGGCGACGTAAGTATCCAAAACTAACTGAATGAATGAAATGAATGAAATATACTTTATTGTACACCAAGCAAAGTACATAAAATTTTAAAACAGAAAAAAATAAACAATGTTATACAGTATACAATCGGCGGCCTTATCGCTAGAAGAGCGATCTCTTCCAGGCAACCGGTTGGCATAGGACATTATAATAAATAAATAAATTTAGGGTGGAGGTGTACTATAATACAAACATAATAAAGTAGTAAAAATAATACATACATATATAATGAGAAAATACACACATAACTAGTAAGAAAAACATACACACAATTTTAAAATAAATGAGGATTGGAGGAGGAGAAAGGTAAGGGATGAAAATACGATTTCAAGTATCAATATAATATTCGAAAATGCGACGTTTAAATATTTCAAGGGATTTAGCTCGACGTACCGCTAAGGGCAAGGAGTTCCATAAGCGTGCTGCGTTAATTGTAAAAGATATATAACTGTTTGGTTAATTACGTAAAGATAACGCATGTATTATTACGCTAACATTAGTAGTAGTACACATAATTTTGATTTTAAAAATAATTTTCTCAAACGAAGCTTTGGTACATGAAATTACAATTTGCGTTGAGCTAACGTGGTTTATAAATAGCTAAGTGTAATTCGGTTAGAAAAACGATTATCGTAATATGGAAGATTAGTAGAAATGGCCTCAGTTTCAATATTCACAAACTGTTTATTATTTTTGTAATTACTTTTCGAAGTTAGTAAATAATTATTAAGGAAAATAGAATTACTATATTTAAAGTTCATTTATTTATATTTTTGCGTAGGTCGGTCTCGTGGCAGACATGCAAGATGAAGACGTCCAATTGGAAATCGGCGGAACGTTACAGCAAAGGATTTCCTCCTGTCTGCTGTCTCTCGACAAGTTCTTGAAACAGGATGCCGTTATAGTGTCCTCGATAGTGGTAGCTGAAAAAAGAATTGGAAGTTTCGGGTGCGGAAGCGTGGTGGATGCAGTTGCGCAGATTATGGGTAAAAAAAAGCAATAAACAATCCTTCGAAGCATAATTGAGTTGAACTTTTTATTAACATATTTCACTAACGAACTAAAAATAAAAAAAAGATATCAATTGACTTTATTTCTTACTTCATCACAAATAAGGATAATTCAACTCGATAGATTGATGATGATTAATATGATACATTCGATTTTACTGATTTGTTTTAAAACTTAGATCAAATAGCTTATGATAGTTTTATGAAACGGGCAACGCCGTTTGGTTTTCAAATATCATTAATTCGACATAAGCATCACTTTAAACAAATATCTTGACTTGATGTTGCCAAAATTTGAGCAAAGGATTATTATCAAACCATTGACCAATCAAATTGCACTTTTTCGCACTACCATCTAATATTCTCTGGGTTCCAGGTATCAAAGACCTGAAGACAGTTTCTCAACTAGTGACTCTTGCTGAACTGGGCATGGACAGTTTGATGGCGGTAGAGATCAAACAAACTTTAGAGAGGGAATTCGAGATATTCCTGACAGCGCAAGATATCAGATCCTTAACATTAGCAAGGTTTATTACTATATCTATTTCATTGAGAATTTCCAAAGATATTATTTATGACCTCTGGTGGTATAAAGTTCGCAATCAACTTTTATTATTTTCTTGGTGAGGACTTTGCAATCCCATCTCGATACCACGTACTCATTAAACTTCTACCCCCAAACAGGAATTTATAGTATTTTTTCCGGTTTGAAGGTCAAGTGAGTCATAACTCAGTTCAGCAGATTGCTTAATATGCATTGGCGATAGTTGATTAATATTTCTTACAGTGCCATTGCTTAGTGGCGGTGATCCCTTACCAAAAGAGGGTCATTTGCAAATCCGCTTACCTAAATTAAAACTGACATTATTTTTGGTAACATTTGTCTCAGTTTTAACCAAAAGTATGATAATAAGGGATATAAACATATTCTTATTTTTTTTATATTAATTTGTCTAGAAAATTTATCTCGTACAAAAAAAACTTCTTCAAATTCTCAATATTAAATCGATTTATCGAATCACATCGAAACAAATCACGAAGTTTCATGATTTCATAATAAATTTTAACATACCAACAGGCTTTTGGAACTCACAGCTCGAGGAGAAGCGGAATCATCGAAATCACTTTTAACACGTCCTGTTATCCTTGATGAGGCAGCTGGTCTTAAAATCCTGTTAAGGAACTTCGGTGATGAAAATTTGGCTTCCGAACCTTTTATATATATGCCGTCTATGGTGAGCGATGGGACTAAGGTAATTATAGTATTCGTGTGTCTATTCCAAAATTACATAATAGCGTGCCTATTGTAGCACAATATGCTTTAATTTGTTTAAATAGAAGTGGCAAATTGTCAACATTAGTTCCAGCTCTATGAGTACTTTTGTCCGTAAATTTCAATAACTTTTTATCAACCGGACTTGGCATTTAAATCGATGAACTCGAGATCCACAGTTTTATTGACTAAATCGATGACACGGTCATACACCAAAAAATAATTAATCTGCCTTATAAAGCATAAAACCATCAATACTATGCAGTATTAGTATCATTTTTATGTTTTAAGACGAAGTTCTTCAGAACTTCTTCAGAACTAAGTAATTCATTACTTACCATTAGTTTTAGAAAAGTCTCTCTTTAATTGAGGGTACTTTTACAAAGACCTAAGAATACAAAGCCATTACAAACTTGGAATCGATATGACAATCGATTCGCTTATAAATATTTAAATGAAAATCGCTCATACGTAACGTAGCTCGCGTTTTTGGGTGTTGGTTATCATGTGTCAGGCAAAAAAAGAATTTCCTTTATTGGAGTTCTTTTTGATTTTGCTTTATACCAAATTTCATCAAATTCGTTCATTGGTATAGTCGTGAAAGAGCGACAGACAGACAGAGTTACTTACATATTTCTAACATTAATAAAGATTAATTCGTTGACTTGAAAAATATTTTAACTCTATAATATATCATATGCTAAGTAGGAAGGAAGGTAGTAAGGAACTGTACACAATTAACTGCAATACATTACTTCGACTACTGAATGTAATTCAAAGTGAAGTTTTTTTCACAGTCCGACATACCAGTCATCGACAAGGAGTTGATAATGTTCATGCTGCCGGGTATAGAAGGCTGCGCTGCGGGAATGGCGACCTTATGTCGTAGACTTAAGATCAAGATTTGTGTCATGCAATACGGCAATCAGAAGGGGGATACCTTGGAGGCCTTAGTCAACAGATTGCACAAGGTATGGATCATAAGAACATTTAAATATGCACAATCTTTACTTGATAATTGATAGTTTAATCATTTAATTGAATATAATATAAATCTAAATTTTCATAAATCTTATGGGTGTGTTTTAAGTCCATGTTATATTGAGAACCATTATATGAATTGTACGCCAAATGATAATTGACAATTATTAACGGTCCCTGTTTTCGTTCTTGGAGTTCAAGCTTGCTTTAAACAGTAAATTTTATTAAAATCACTTGATTGGGCATGACAGAATAACAGATAGATAGATTAATAAAGAAGATTTAAAAGATTTAATTTTTATATAAATATCATTTAACATTACCCACATGAGTTTTGAGGACCTAAAACACGCTTAATCAATTCATTCGAATTTATCAATAAAGGTGGCTTGTATTGTCTTGAATGAAATAAAAAACATAAATTATGAATGGCATATTTGTTTCAGACGGTTAAATCAAAGTTGACTCCCGGAAGTCCCTACATACTTCTCGGGTACAGTTTTGGTACTTTACCTATGTTGAAACTGGCGAGCTTATTGGAAAGTGAAGGTTGGTATCCCAAAACATTAATATTAACACGAAAAAAAAGTATAGTATAGTGTATAGCAAACAAGTATTTTTTGGTATAATATAAATTATAACCTACTAAGTATTTCCAAACAAAATAAAATCCATATATTTAATAATCGTTTTACGTGGCTAGACTACGTCAGATAGAAACTTGGATAAGTATAAGATAATTATGATAATATTGAGTTCGAAATAGTGACCAAATTTAGATTAAGTATAGCTTTATTACAAAAAAGGTTCTAAAAAAACTTTACTTTCTACTTAAATAATCATTGACAATTAAAAATTTTCAGGTCATAATGGCACCATATTCTGCATAGATGGCAGTCCAGACTTCCTCTACGGATTAATAACCGCTACATTTTGCAACACAAGCGACACGCAGCTACAAAACAGCTTGATTTGTCGAACCATAGACATGATCGCCCCAAACAATGACCTCAAAGGAACACTAATGGAGTCTCTAAAGGAAATCGAATCTTTTGACGAGAGAATTAAATACGCTATAAAAGTATCACCAGTTGAGAAGAGATATTCAGATAAGTTTATAGAATCGATCGCCAATGCAAGTTTCGATCGTTTCAAAATGATACTCAATCAAGCCGAATTGGAGAAAATCAAGGCTCCAATTGTTCTATTACGTCCCAAGGAAATTCCACCGTTCTTGCAGATCGAAGAGAATTATGGTCTGGACAAATTGACAGATGGTCCAGTGATGGTACATCTCGTAGAAGGTAACCATATCAGTATCATTGAAAATAAAGATAGCGCGGACATTATCAATAAAGTTTTAGCTGGACAATATGACGCGAAGACGATAAAGTCGTAACGAGTATGGTGAAAAAGGGACAGAAAACTTTCGATCTATTTAAACAAACGCCCTTTACTGTCCCAATAAATACATCCATGAATTATATTGAAGAAATATTCCCGAGAATCTATGCATAGACCTCGTTTATTAGTATTATTAAAAAGAAAAATTTGGTGTTGGTGATAATTTTGATGCAGAACCTTACTTTTTTATGGTGTAGGTTGGCGTACGAGCATATGACCACCTGATGGTAAGTGGTCACCATCACCCATAGACAAAGACGCTGTAAGAAATATAAACTATTCCTTACATCGTCAATGTGCCACCAACCTTGGGAACTAAGATGTTATGTCCTTTGTGCCTGTTACACCGGCTCACGCACAAACTGGAACACAACTATAATGAGTACTGTTATTTGGCGGTAGAATAACTGGTGAGTGGGTGGTACCTACCCAGACGGGCTTGCACGAAGCCCTACCACCAAGTAAAGCTTATAGCTTAAAAATTGTGATAGCGGTTGGAAAATGTATATGGAAATCATGTTTTAAACAATATTCGTGTACTGAATTATTTTGTTCCTTGTTGTTCGTTATGCATCCAGAGTTAACATATTTTTACCACATATTTTAAATGTGTATGTTATTTTATTGTACAACTGATTGTATGAAATACGCAATTTTATCTGTCCATGTAAATGGTTTGTATTAATTATTTTCCAAAATGTAATGTACTTTTAATTGAACAATGTCTGTTCTTGTTAATATAATTATATGAAATGTTTCATTCATTCTTTATTAAATCTAAAAAAAATCTTGATTCCTGTTTTTTTTTAAATTATAGGACATTTATGGCAGTCGTATATGTATTTTTAACTGAATTTAAAATGAAGTATTTTTATTTTTAATACAATAAACATATAAAACATGTATGTACGTGCAAAGCCGGTATGCAAAGGACAAAAATCTTAATTAAAAACATGGCTTTATATGACTGTTTATAATGTTAATGAAAATCAAATCATATATTTTACTCAAGTAGACCATATTTATCAACTATATTAAGTGAAGCTGCCACTGATTCGGAAAGTAAATTCTACCGAGAAGAACCGGCAAGAAAATCAGTTTTCTCGTTTCTTTCTTTCTTAAGTCTTGTTTATTAAAATTGTTAGGTTATGTTTATAAAAACGAAATGAAACTACTTCAATGATGTTTCAACTTTTTATTAAAAAGCATGTTATTTTCATTATGAATCGAACAAGAATATCATCAAAATGCAGCGCAGGCACAATTGGTGGATGTTGCGTAAGGTCAAGGTAAGACTTACGGGTAGATCCTCACAATATAAGCAGTCGTCAGTCTAGTAAGCTAAAATCGGAAATCAGGTATGTCAGAAACGATACGTTATAAAAAACAAGTGACAAATCGTCCAACGACAAGCTGATGATACGACTGATGTAAAAGTGTTGTCATTTGGTATAGTAAGGAGTTTTCATGCATATCTAAGGAGTTTCTATGCATCTTCATTAACCATCTGACGAAAAATAACTTAGAAGTAACGTGATATTATATGTTCATCGATGGTATCAGTTGGTCAAGATTATAACATTTTGATGTTACTGAATATTATTTTATTGTTCAAGCTTGCAGTATTGATTTGTGACATTTTGTGTCTTACCTCGCTTTTCGTTGCTAAAATTATTTTAAAATCAAAGTAGATATCAATTCAAATATAGAAAAGCAACCTCAAAAAGAGAAAACATCATAGATTTTTTTATAATTTTAATAAGTATTCTTCTACTAACGTTGTTATTCAACTATTCGCGTCCATCTTAGTAATATCTTATTCAGCTAAAACCTTATTGATAATAGTCGCACAATCCTTATTCTCAACTATACTTATATGATCACCGTCGACAAGGTGTACTATCACTGGACCATCTGTGAGTTTATTCAGACCATAATTATCTTCAATTTGCAAGTATGATGGATTTTTCTTGGGACGCAATAAAATTATAGGAGCTTTAACTTTCTCTAAATCGGCTTGACTGAGTATCATCTTGAAACGATCAAAACATGCCTTGGCGATAGATTCTATAAATTTGTCTGAGTATTTAATCTGTGCAGGAATTAATTTTAAAGCATATTTGATTCTCTCATCATATGACTCGATCTCCTCGAGTTTCCCCATGAGTTTTCTGCTGATTTCATTCTTTGCGGTGATCATATTGATGATTTTACAGATCAGACTGTTCTGCAGCTGAGAGTCACTTTTGACGGACATTGTGCTCGTGAGAGTCGTGTAGAGGAAATCAGGGCTGCCGTCTAAGCAGAATATCGTACCCTTGTGACCTGAAAATTTAAAATTAACGTTTCAAGTCAGTAGACAATTAACAGCTTAAATATTATTCTTTTAGATTCGTTCTAGTACAAATCGCTCTGTATAAGTAACATACTCGTAACTTTTCTACCATCTGTATACAATTTTAAAATTTTAATAACATAAAATTAGATTAATAGATTTTAATAACATAACCTTTTGGTATATTAAATGAATATATTTTTGTTATATCTTCAGGTACTGTGTACTGTTCGAGACCTCACACAGTCAATCCCTATTCTTTTCGGTCCTAACTAACCTTACATATTTCTTAGGCAAGTGCAGTTACCACTTCTATCTATATTTTTAAATTAAATACTTGTTTTTTAAGAATATACCCCTAACCCTAAAGTTTGTTATCAATGACATTCTATAATACCGGATCAATTAAAATATTGAAGTTTTCATAAGATACCTTCGCTTTCCAATAGACTCGCCAATTTCAACGTGGGTAAAGTACCAAAACTGTAACCAAGAAGTATGTATGGACTTCCAGGAGCTAATTTTGTTTTTACTATCTGAAACAAAATTGTAACAAAAATGGTCAAATTTTGATCTGAACCAATATTATGGAATATGTCTATTTTAAATTATTATTACGACACATACCTTGTGTAACCTATTGACCAAAGTATCCAGGGTATCGCATTTCTCTTCATTATTGGCGAACTGCAGGACGCAAGTTTTGATCTTAAGCCTACGGCATAAGGTCGCCATTGCCGCAGCAAAACCTTCTATACCGGGCAGCATGAACATTATCATCTCCTTTTCGTAACCTGCTACGTCGGTCTGTGAAGAAAACTCAATATTCATTAATATGTCATTAAAATGTATTTAAGGGTTAATTTTTATTTAATGTGATTTACTCAAAGCACATTATCCGTATCCAAACTTTTTTTTTAATAATTATAAAAAAATATGAAAATATGTAACAGTTTTTTCATGTCTTATTTTGTTTCGTAGCTCTTGGTGAGTTTTTCATCAGTAATAAAAAATCATCTAAATTGTTGTAACATAATTTCTTCTAATTTCTAATAAGGAATGCAACTTAGCGAACACTAGTAATTTTTATAAGCTTTTATTTAACTATACTAGCGGCAAGATACGATGGCCGTTTTGACACATTAAAAAAGTGATGTGAAATGAAAATTTATTATCGATATAATATATTCAAAACTTTGTTTTTTTGCAAGTAATTTAATTCAAGTTTTTGTTACAAGTAGTATCTACCTTGATTAAAAAGGTTTAATAAAAAAATATATAAAATAAGTTTAAGTATATAATATATTCGGACGAAATCAATTTAAATCAAAAATTGGAATTAAAATGAATAACTTTATAAACACATTACATACAATAAATAAATTGATACAAAAAAGAAACCAAAAACACTAGTGGCTATATTTAATAGCAGTCGTAAAAAAAGTTATCTTCGAGGTACCCTAATATTTGTAGTTTAGAAATCACATTCGATATTTTTTTGACTAACTGCACGTCATTATAGACAATAGAGAACAACAATTTGCTCCTTTGATGTAATTCTTTATTAAATACGAAACTTCATGAGCGGGCAAACGTCAAAACGGCCATCATAGCGTGCCGCTACTATAGCAATGAAAGTATCTTGTAACTAATTTTAAAAGCAGATGTTTTGAACCGATTGAGCTGAAACTTTGTCCATCCACGTTCAGTTTCTATGACAATAAATAGAACAACTTTGTGACGTGAATCTAAATCCTGCACGGCCTAACGGCACGAACACCTAAGATGCCGTATGTTTTTTAAAATCCGTCCTACAATATTGGTTTCAAATAAAGGAGCCTGCTGAGAATTCCTCAAAAATTTTGTATAAAAAAAAACAAGTAAGTTAAATATATGTAAGTAAATAAGACTAATTAAATTTTGCCAAAACGGTTTTTTATCATATAAATTGTGTCGAACTTGTCAAATGTTCAATGGCATTTTAATCTGACGTCGAAAGTGTAATGTTGTCTTAAACTTTCGAGATTACACATTGAAATAAAACAAGCTATAACGGATTTGAATCGTAAATCCCGACGTTTCGAGCACTTAGCGTTCGTGGTCACGGACAGACTAAGGTGACATTTGTCTATTTGAAGAACAAAGGAAATATTATTAACAACTACCGCCAACGATTTCTGTTGTTCTAAAACGTCGGGATGTTAAAAATAATTAATATATGCGATTCAAATCGGTTATAGCTAGTTTTATTTCGTCGAAAGTGTAATTGTAAAAGTTTTTTCTTTTATTTTAATAAGGTTTAATATTTCAAAAAGGTTTTTTTACTTAGTGTATACTATTACTAGTGCCCATGACCATGTCAACTTATTGTGACCAAAACGAAAAAAAAAAATAATCATATTTATATCTTTGGAAAGCAATATTTAAATTAAAAAATTGAATCCTTACCACATTACCATCGCTAACTAAAGACGGCATGTATATGAAAGGCTCAGATGCTGCAGTTTCATCACCGTAGTTCTTTATAAGGAGTTGGAGACCAACTCCATCATCTTGAGTGGAATGTTGGACGGAGGCCGATGTCGGTAAAGGAGCGTCTTTTTGAGCTGATAGTTCTACTAATCTGTTTTATATTTAATAAATTATTAAATCTTACATATTTAACTTTATTAAAACACGAAGAAGTTTAGTTTTGAACAAGTTATATCGTTATATCTGTGGACTTATAAGAACAAGAAAGCATAGAGACAGCTAAAAATACTGATTCCGTTATGTTTTCAACTAGCTGTTCCCGCGACAATGTACGCGTTTGAATTTAACAAGTTCTTAGTAGTAGCCTAAGTTACTTTTTATTATATCAGTTATCTGCCAGTTAGGGTTCCGTCAAAATCGGTCTAACCGTTCCAGAGATTAGCCGGAACAAACAGACAGATAGACAGACAAAATGGTAAAAAAAAAATTATTTCGGTAAGTGTACCGTGTATACATATGTATATATGCATTGAGTAAAAAGGGCTATTTTAATATTACAAGCAGACACTCTAATTTTATTATGTGTATAGATGCACGCACTTAACGCGGAGGTATGAACTTCCTTGAGCGATAAAATCTATTACAAAAATAAAAAAAAATTGCTAGTAGAATTGCTTGGAACATACAAAATATCTTACATACTTATATATCTTACAAGTATATCATTAAAAATCTTAAAGAAACAGTAATTACCGTGCAAATGTCAATGTTCGAATATCTGGTGCTGTCAAGAATATTTCATATTCCCGCTCTAAGGTCTGTTTGATCTCGACCGCCATCATACTGTCCATACCCAGTTCCGCCAGAGGCACTTGATGAGACACCCTCTTGAGATCCATCACACCTGATAAAACACCATTAGTTAATGTTACCTAATCGTTAAATGATATTAGGATATATTTTTCTGATTTTGACGTTAATTTCTACCAATATTATTCCTGTTGACTTCCAGGCATATAATTGTATTTAACTAATATGATTGTTTTCTTAAATGTTGAAAAAAAGTAACTACTGAGGTTCTTGCCGGTTCTTCTTGGTAGAATCTACTTTTCGAACCGGTGGTAGCTTCACTTATTGTTAAATGATTCAATAGTGCTTGTAAAAGCCCATTTGAATAAAGTTTACTTTGATTCTTTATTTTTATTTTATTTCATTCTTTCATAGAAATCGGTGATTATTTACCAATGAGGAAAAGTTTTGAACGTTAAGATTTATTGAATTTATTTTTGACAGAACAAATTAGTATATATTATAATTTTAAGGTATAACAGTGATTAATGACCGACAATTTGTTTAACTTTTGAAGTTTTAGCACTTTGTCATTCGTACCAACAATCTGAGCAACCGCATCTACGATGCTTCCACATCCCGAATCTCCGATCTTCTTTTCGGCTACCACTATCGAGGACACTATCACGGCATCCTGTTTCAAGAACTTGTCGAGAGACAGCAGACAGGAGGAGATCCTTTGCTGTAACGTTCCACCGATTTCCAATTGGACGTCTTCATCTTGCATGTCTGCTACGAGACCGACCTGAGCAAAAATATTAATAAATGTATTTTTAATATGGTAATTTTATTTTACTAAATCTCATTATTAACTAACTTCGAAATTTAAATCTTTGCCAAAAAAATAGTATGTCAAAATGCTTGACAATATTGATATTAAGCGCCTTTCTCGAAATATTGGTCAGTTGTCTATTAATCTTCCATCTTACGATAATTTTTTTCTAACTTGCTAGCTGAAAACTTTATGGTTCAATATTATTCAGCTGGAAAGCGTGTTATTATACTAACTCTTACATGTGTTCTTTACTTAAATCCGATCAAGAACAGTTTTCTGGCAAATATTGCAATACTTACGTCACCAACGGCACCCCATTGCACGGCAAGTGCTGGAAGGCCGAGTTTCTTTCTCTGTTCGCAGATCCTCTCCATCACGGAGTTGGAGAAGCCGTAGTTAGTCTGGCCAATGTTTCCGCGACCGCAAGACACAGACGAGAATATCACAAAGTCCCTATGAAATATCCAGTGCATTAATATTTTTCATAATTGGGGATGAATTGAGATCAATCATTTTATTACTGTGTTCTTTTATAGAAGGATGGTCCATCTCTTATGTTCAGTGCTTGAATAATCAGTGCAAACATTTTGCTGCAAAATATGGGACGAATGGTCTGAAACATTATTTGAATTTTCCCTTATAAAGTGTGTGTATGAAAACTCACTTCAATTTTGGGCACATTTTTTGTGATAACTTGTCCAAATTCATCGTAGCCAGTGCTTTGGGAGCGAACGATATTCTGAATGATTCAGGCGTCTGGTTCTCGAAGAGGGAATCTTTCAATATCACAGCCAAGTTGAATATCGCCTCGACTGCTCCCATAGCGTTCGCCATCTCCAACATTTGTTTACATCCTTCCTCAGTTGTGACATCATGCGTTGAAATTTGTACATCAGCTCCGTAGCCCGCCCATGCTCTATATAAAAGAAGCAAATACAATTTTTTCTAAGAGTTTTTTGCATTATATTTGCAACTAAATACATATTGCGCTTTCGCCATATAACTGATACTTCAAGGATCAAGTTTATAATTTCATATGAAGAACCTACGAACAAACTTCTGAAGGAATTGTTCTGTCTTTTGATCGCAAAAAGCAATACGATATGAATATTACTCACCTCAACCGTGACAATTGGTAACCATTACTGATTCCTCGCCTTGAGGTGAGAAGAACCTTTCTGGCTCCCCTCATGATAAGCCAGTCTGCCAATTCCAAACCGAAACCTCCGAGACCGCCCACCACAATATACACTAACTCTTCGTCACAAGTGTATCTAAAAGAGAAATTAATCTTAGTAGTATCACTGAAGTATTAAAGGAGTATAAGAAGTATCTATGATACTTAATTTTCAACAAAATGAGAATAATTTTTCAAGAATATAAAATATAAGACAAACGAAAAAAAAAAACGATACTATTAAAGATAGATAAATAAAATCCGAGTGCTATAAAAGCATATAAATTAAATTAAATTAGTTAATCCATAGAAAAAAATTACGTAATGATTAATTACGAACCTCGGCACAGCTTCCATTCGTATACTTTTCGGTTTTGTAAAACTACTGCTTCGTTCTTCGTCACGAATTTTAACGATAACCTAAAATAAATTTCTTAAAGTTTTACATTTTGCATTTTACATCCACGTGCTCACAGTTGCCCGTGCCTTTTTTTATAATTTAATTGAATATTCTTGTGACAATTTTTGGCGTACAGTGATTTACAGTAGTTACTATTCTAACATTAACTTATTAACTACTGTAGATCGAAAAGCAGCGGAAATCTCCTCTGCATCCGATGTCTTCTTGCTGGAGGCTCTCGCCCGTACCCATTTTATGTACATAACGATTTACTTCTGTAAGTCACTCTCACCAAAACACTGTTTTTTAAGTGAATAAAATGATGCTACTTGTAGTAATAGTGACCATAATACTTATTGCAATAATAGTATATATAAACAAAAGACTTATGTTCAGGTGAGTTATTCTTCTAAATAGCAAAAATGATTTTAAAACTCACCTTTCCAATATGTTTTCCAGCAGCCATGTATCTAAAGGCGCTCTCGATTTGATTCTTCTCGAAAGTGCAGTGCGTCAGCGGTCGAACAGCACCGCTTTCGATACCAGATAGGAGTAGATCTTGAAGAGTCTGTTCACAATTAGAAGATTCGTACTCGAAATTTGGGACTTTATTTGACGATGACATTAAACTTCAAAATCACCAATAAATCTTATCATTTATGTGAAATGTTTTAAATAAACCTTACCTGTCTAAACTCTCGACTTTGATCGAAAACGGAGTCCAACATGATACCGTGAAAGGATATCTCATTGAAGAAAAAATACATTCCAATAAGCGTATTGTTAAAAATGTCAAACTTTCCGATTTCTAGGAAGCGGCCGCGATATCCAAGACAGCGAACGGAAGCCTGAAAAACGAATCCAATTTAAGTATACTCAAGAAGCTACGCCCAACAAATGGTGTACGCGATTTTAGTTAATATAAGTATCATAGAGAAAATAAAATCCGTTGAGTAATATTAAAGATCTAATCATACACAAGGACACACAGACAAGAAGTGATTTAATACTTTTAGCGACTAAAAATAACAGCTTTTTACTAAATGCATATGTATGTATACACGGTACATATACCAAAATATCATTTTTTACAATTTTGTTTGTCTGTCTGTTCCAGATAATCTCTGGAACGGCTGGACCAATTTTGACGGGACATTCACTGGCATATAACTTATATAATAAGCAGTAACTTCGGCTACAATTTTTTTTTGTCAAATTCAAAAGCGTACAAGGTCGCGGGCACAGCTTGTTTTTTACTATGTAGTGATATATTAATTAAATAAGGAGTCCTATACCTGTAATTTCTCATCGGCAAGTGAATTAAGGACCAGATCAACTCCCTTTCCGTTTGTTTCTTTCCTGACCATGGCTTCGAAGGATGTGTCACGAGAATTGCCGATATGACTGTCTGTTAACGATATAAAAATAATATTATTAAAATTTATGTCCGAAATCTCTCTAGAAATACACAAAAGCCTGGGCCCCGTTTTTAAAGATCCAGAATAACTTTAACAAATCTCTTGTCAACTATTAAAGATGTGAAGATTTTTATTGCATTAATTTTAAATGTTAATTAAAATTTAAATATGGAATCTATATGAAAATTTGTATTACCCTTAAGTTGAGGGAAAAGTCTCTTGATAAAGGCTCGTTTCTCCGGAGTACCAACAGTTGTGAACACTTCGCATCCATAACGAAGGGCAACGTTGATAGCTGCTTGACCAACACCTCCAGAACCGGCGTGGATCAAAATTGATTCTCCTCTTTGCATTTTGCCCACCATTATCTGTTGACATGACGCAGTTCATTTTTATTGGGCGTGCTTATTGGAGGCATTATAAGAAATGAAACCCAATGATTAAACCCAATGTTCTGATACTCGAACTGGCCAAATACAAAAACTTATCTATAAAAGAATATATCTGATATCTAACTTACTAATGCATAGTATACAGTTCCGTAAGCCACAGGCACGCTTGCAGCCTCTTCGAAAGTCCATTCGTCAGGGAATCCCCATAAAAGCTCCCTATCTGCTATCACCATGTTTGACATACCGGAGTTCCTCACCATGGCCATAACTCTGGTACCGCTACAGAAGGAAGTTCACATTTAAAAAAGTTTGTTAATAAATAACAAACAAAGTAAAATTATAAAACATTGTTGTCAAAATGTATGCTTCTAGCATTTGCCTATTTGGTAAAACTTGAAAATAGCTAACAAATTAAATAAGCAAAATAAAAAATTCTTATTAAAGTCATCGATTAGTCACTTTCAATGTTTATGCACCATATCGGTAAACAAGACAGTAGAAAATCTCAAAATGAAGTCTTAAACTCCAACATTTAAGCAACCCGAACAAATTTAATTTGGAGTATTCCTGAAATTTGACTAAACTACCCTAAAACATTCCAAGCAAGCAGTCTACTTCGAATTAGAAAATATTTATTAATTCTGTGGTATTTGAATAAAATAAAAAACTTACTTGCAGGTTCTACCAACCACTTCGAACCCTTGCACGCACTCTTGGGCAAGTCTGCCTTTCGCGACGGCGTCGACAGACACACGTCCCATAGCCGTCATCACGTCGCGGAAATTTAAAGCTGCGCTGTATACCTGGTTTGACATATAAGTTTTGACATATTACGAAACATGCAATAAAATATCGTTCATCTTTCTGAACTATAAGTATAATGTTGGAAAAATTCATAGTATTGGGTATAAACAATCATAAATGTAAATTGTATAAAAACTCTTGAAACAAAAGTCAATGTCCTATATTCCATATTAAGGTACGTAAGTGTAATAATTACATTTATAAGTATATTATCTGGATTCTTGATAACTGGATTCTCTCTGATCGGTCCCTCCAGCCAGCTTAGTGAAGACAGGTCTCCAATGGTGACCGTGTTCACGAAGGCATGGTGTGACTGAACCGTATCTAAATCACCCAGAAGTAAGTGACGATAGGTTCCCCATTGACCCTGTAAATAAAAAAATCTTACAATACCTTTTTAAGATATATTTTGGATTGTATTCATTTTACCTTTCAATTTATTTATTTTTTTAAATCAAAGAAGAGAAACATTCATTAAATCAAACCAAATTATATGAGCAAGCACTTCTGAATTATTTGCTTTTGAGTTATTTTAAGATTTCACAAATATTTAAAAAAGTTAACAATGGTTTAGAATATATTATATTCTGTCGAGAAGAACTGACAAAATTAGGGTAGAATTATTGCATTTTTGAATTGTTATTTATTCATTTTGTATGTAAGCAACACATGCTCGTTATTTTTTTGTCCATATAAAATGTTATTAAGCAATACGCTTTAATAATTCATTTTTATGCACTTACTTCCTGGTAAACATTGATAGCCAAATCCTTATCCAACTGCTCTTCATAGAATTCTAAATCTGGGTTGAATGCTGGTGCTGAGGGATCGGAAATCAATAGACCATAGACTACACCTCCACCAGGTTCCTTTCTCAGGCAATTAATGAGACCTAATAGTCCATTCGTGCAATCATTTTGACTGTATACAACCACTTTTTGTACTACTTCTAGTGCTGCCTTAATTTTGTCTATCCATGCATACGTTTGATCGGCCGAATCGATTTTGACGAATTTAGCCAGCTTTGCTCTAAATCTTTTGCGGAAGAGGACTATGTATTCGAATCCAGTATTGTACATGGTGATAATGTCATATTTACCAGAATAATCTTTTGGATCAATGGGTTTTGTTTCTCGACTCATTATAAATCCTTTGTCGCGAAGAGCCATGAAAGCATTTTTGAGTACCTACAAAAACAAGTTAATTGTTTGAAAATAAGCAGTAAACTTTAGCTTTATAACTCAATTAGCTACAATGTGTTTTTTATAGTGAATTATGAAATAAACAATCAAGTTTGGCAACAAAAGAGCGTGTATGTGTTATTAATACAATGAAAGGTTAATAAAGAAATTAAAAGTGTTCTCATTGTTATGGATTGAAGGTCAAAATATCATGATAATAATGTCATTCAATGATCATTCCTGAACAAAAATAAATATAAATAATTATTTTTAAAAAAATAACAGGAAAGTATTGTGACCACCAATAGACGCCGATCTGAGATATTGCATTTTGTGTCAGTAAGGAATACTTTAGATTTTACACAAAGTTCAGTTTATTTATTCTTCTATATACATATTGAAACAGAAATATTTTAACTCACCTCAGGCCTCTGAAGTAGATTAGCGCCAATGATTATAAGAGTATTGCTTTCTCCAATCAATTTTTTATTTTCCACAGAAATGTTTGATGGCATTTCAATAGGTTCTTCGGAGATAACAGTCAAATCAGCTTGGACAAGAGGCAGATCACCTAATACGTCTGCTACTTTATCTAAAATTGGTTCTAGTCCGTTATTCTTATACTGATCATCAACAATTTCAATACTTTTAACCTTGTAAGTTTGTATGTTTTCAAGTACAAGCTGAATATTGCTTCTGAGAATGTCTTCAATCTGAAAATGATTTAAATTTATTTATTGAGGATTGTTATCCTATTAAGAAATAATGGCGAATATTGTACTTCAATTGTATTCGTTACTGGTGGAAACAATTTATAACAAATAACGAAATAAAGAGTTTTCTTTTAACTAATTGAAACTATAAGAAACATATCTGTTTTTTTCTACTTTAGTTGGAGAACATCAACATTGGACCAACTCGTCTATTACTTTACCTTCATTTGAGTCTTTCCATAATTTGGAATGAATATGTTCTTTTCCAAAACTGGCACGCCAAGAGGAATCCTTCTTGATATTGGTGTTGCGTGTAAACCTCGAATTTCCACACCACCAGCCCTGTATAAAATATATATTAAAATGATGGCACAACCTGTATTATATGTAGTAGTTAAGTGCTTTTTATATAAAACCTTTTTTTTTTTTAATTCTTACCTAATACAATCAACATGAGGATACACTCTTATCTCAAATGACTGCTTCGTAGGATCTGGGTTCATTTTGGATAAAGCGTCATAATGCATATTTACATCTATGCTTAACTTCTCAATCCTAGTGGGCACGAAGAGTCCTCTGGTGTCTTCACCGATTATCTTCATCTGGAGCATGCAGTCCATAAAGGTGACCCAGTTTTCGACCCAAGCCAAGCGGCCACGGGTACCCTCTACATTACACCCAAGTACACCTCGGAAGAGGCCACTATGAATAAAATTAATTTAAATTACTACTTTCAATACGTAATAAATTCATTTTGGGCTTTCCATTATCATCGAGTCTAATCAAATCAAATGTACTTTAAGTAAACTGTACAATAATGCATTTTTGAATTGTCAAAATTTCAACTCTATCATAGTTTCGAAAGTAGCCTTCATTGGCTTGATAATATCAAGGTCGAGGCTAGAATATGATTGACGTTTAACCGAAATTATATGTACGTGAAATTCAATCTTAAAATTACTCGATTTTCGATGGAGTTTTATGGTAGAATGAAGCAATTTATGAAAAATAATCAATTAAAGAAGTTATTTTATACAAACAACGTATTTTTAATGCATTTTGATTTTGCAAATACCTTCCAAACAATTTGACGTTTAAAACTAACATACAAACATAGCCATCCCCCCCCCCCCCACAGATATATACACAGATCCAAGCAATCTAAATATTTCAAAGTTTTGCCTTAAAAAATCAAACAATATAAAGTCATGAATGAAACCTTTGTCTAATCTTCAGTTATTGCTTAGTAGTTGCAGTTAATTTGCAGCAGGAAAATGTATGCATGTTGAAATATATTTGTGACGCGATAACCATTATTTGAAAAAGTATCATAACACGCTCACGTCACTTAAATAATTGTGAAATACCTGTACTGGTAACCCCTTAGACGTAACTCCTTGTAGAAGTCCTTTGTAAGCAGATGATTATCATTTGCCTCAGCGGATTCAGGCTCAACTGGGATCGAACAGTATTCTTGTCCAACGTTCTTCTCGGCGTATATACGTCCAGTCACAATGGATGCTCCACTTTCAACAACCTGATCAATCACTATTATTAGTATTGTGACATTACCTAAATTATTACTAAATTCTATATTTGAAATATGGACACCAGTAAAAACATATCGAACGACTTTAAAATGTAGCATTATTTTAACCTCACGCTTTCTACTTATCTTCCAATTTGTCTCTCTGCACTCTTTTCAGAACATCTGAAGTATTATCCTAGTAATACTTATCTAAAAATAAGCTTAGTCATGACAAATTATGATAACCTCAAATTGTCCACTTCCTCTCTGGATCATAACAATGAACTCTAACTTCCCATTTTTAGGGATGTTAGTAGCTCGTTGAAATCGAACGTTCTCGAACACCACGGATACTTCTGTGAACAGCTCTCCCATCATCATAGCAAGATTCTCCCACACCATCAATAAGTAACCAGTTGCAGGGTACAAATTACGACCTAGTAAGGAAAGTACACAAATCAGACGACAGAGGATGAAAACGAGAATAATTTAAAGAATATAAAAAGAGGTTGTATATGTATATATGCGAATTTCGATTATAAATATAAAAAAAAAAAAACTGTTATAGATCTTTTGTTTTAGCTGACTTAGTCTGAAGAAACTCTTAAAGCAATATTAGTGAACAAATGTATCTTACCGTCAATGACGTGCCCGACCATGTAATCGTAATTTTCATCATTAAGAGACATTTTCACTGTTCTTTCACCAGAATTCATTTTAGTTTGAGTTCCATATGATGTTACGTACCTATTAAAGATATAAACGAATTAAAATTATGATATATATGAAAAGCATAGCAAAATAAAACCAATGTGTTTCAATAATTGTATTTGGAGGTTTCATGTTTTGGTTTTTTTATGTGTCTGTATTTGCCTCTATGCTTGTAATTAAAGCTGTAGTTATGACTATTTCTATCTATTGTAAGCCTATAAAGTATTTTAAATATAATATTTAAAATAATCATTAAATGTTATATAACTTCTAGCTGTTGAGCTATATTCAGTCACAGAATTATATGAATGTAATGAATACTTTTTGGTTTGACATTTTTATAAATAAAAGTAGAAATACAATATTATTACATTTGACATGGGAATTGTTAATCTGCCTTTAAATACGGAAGATAATGGATGATTGTAAAGAAAACTGTAAAAATAAATATTGTAAACCATATTAAATATTGTTAATTATTTGATGTTCCTGTTTATCTGAAGCTGGGTCTACACTATGTATATCTATTACGGTATATATGTGTGCGTTTCTGTAGAAGGTCCGAAAATCACGATCAAAACTAGAGCACACACAAAACAAAAAAACTGTTGTTCATCTGGATGTAATAAAGGCAATATATATAGACGGCAAAGTCTTAAGCTCACCAGTCCTCAATGTGTTCCCATTCTACGAGGTGTGAAAGCATTGGAGTTCCTTGTGACACGGGGAAATTTATAGTCGGGTAAACATTTGCTAGGTGCAGATTCAATCCAGCTTTGTACAATCTGAAATTCATAAGTCATAAGTTGTATTTGTAAAATAAAATTTTGCAGTTTGATGCTAAAAAAGATATCTGGAGTAGTTGGTAAATTTAATTACACAAATCTTCCTATTAATAAATACATATATTATTAGATGGATGCCGGACAATTAATTACTTACTCGCCTAGAGCCGTGAAGAGAACCTGTACGTTGTCTTGGTTACTCTCAGTAAGGGAAATGTTAATGACATCCTTCTTAAGAGATCCAGATAAAATTGTCTGTAGGAGGCCATGTGGAGCTATTTCTACTACGATCACATTTTCAGGGATTAAACGAGCCGTCGCCTCGAAGAGAACTGGACTCTAATAAACAAACATATGCTTAGTACAATTGATCGTATGATAGAAAGGAACAATTAAAATGAAAACGCCATTTCCATAAATATGCAATTGTCCAGGAACATTCGAAGAATGTTATTAGACAAAATGTGCCATTACAAATATTAAATATAGTAGACTATGAACGATAGTAACGTTGTTTTATTTTCATAACAAATACGAGGAAAATATTTTTTATCTTAACAAAATATATTTGGGAAATTATTTTCGTTTCAATAAAAATGACAAAAGATTCTATAAAATCTACGAAGTTGGAGTTAGTTTATTAACAATTTTTATTTATTATTTGTAATCCATCTAGATCTTTCGGCTTTATATCGTCCTGCACTTACTAGGAAATTGTTTGTGTGATATTCAGCAGAAGACATCTCAGCCTTGTGATCTTTCCACGAGGCCTGTGGTATAGAAGTGGAAAACCAGCGCTCTGAGCGTTGTTTTGGAGCTGGTATTACTTGCTTCAAATATTGAAGAAGTTTTGGTCCTATTTGAAAATGGAAATAGTTTTACAATTTGTATATTTTAATAAATTATTATTATCAAGTTGTAATAACTCACCAACTTCAGCGACGTATCGTGAATGGTAGGGGATATCGTAGCAAGATATATCTTCGGCATAGATTCCTTGCGCAACCAGTTTGGCGACAAACGTTCTCATAATACTTGCTGGCCCAGTAATTGTACTGGAGTTTGGTCCATTTTGGCAGGCGACTTCGAGTTCAGGTGGAAGTAATAAATTAACCTATTTTTATAAACAAATGTAGCGTAATTTTATACAATATATCATTTTTAAAATATATTATTCTAATCTTATTTAAATTTTATGACGAAATATTTCATGTGTAAAATAACTAAAAAACAAATAACTGCTCAGATTCGAATGGCACATATGAAAGAATTCAGGTTTTCTATAAACGTCATCTTCGAAACTTACATGATTATATCCAAGACCCACAACAGCCATGGATCCCTTAATGTTTGGAGTCTCGATACAAGCCAGACCTACATAATATGCAGAGAGAATCGTCTGTTCCGCTGTCAAACAGTCATCTGCGTAAGCGCAACCTAATTCACCAAGACCGTGACCTAAATAAACAAATTTACAAAAAATTTTAAATTAATTTAAGTTATAATCACACTTTTATGAATTATGAAACGTTGAGTAAGTACAATTAAAAATTCTTAGTTATTGGTATAATCATAATTAGCTTATACTTAATGCTACCTCCATAGACCTTGTTTCCATGGTCTAGTATTCCTTACCAATAATGAAGTCGGGTTCAATTCCAACAGCTTTGAGGACATTCGTGAGACCGATCTGCACAGCGGCGACGCCGATGAAGGAGTTTACGATGTTGTCGTCTATCTTTGTGTTTGGATTCATTATGAGCTCCCTTAAGTTTACGCCTTTAGGCGATAAAGCCTTGTGGCACCTGAGAAAATTAACATATCAAATTGTTTTAACCGTAGCCAATTTTGTGGAAAATATTATTGTTTTACTTATTAATAAGTAATATTCAGAAAAGAAACATCTTTAATAAGTAGTTATGTTTATATTAGTAATTTAATATTATTGCTGATCTTATTGTAAAATTAATGTTGTCTTAAATTTTCGCGATTATTACACTTTTAAATAAAACTAGTTATAACGGATTTGAATCGCGTATATTAATTATTTTTGGCATCCCGACGTTTCGAGCACTTTACAGCGTTCGTGTTCACGGGTAGACTGTAGTCTACCCGTGAATAAATAATTAATATACGCGATTCAAATCCGTTATAACTAGTTTTATTTATTGTAAAATTTTCAGTTAAAAAGTATCATTAAAATTCATTAACAATTTATTTAAAATTCTACACACTTTAAAACTGATCATGTTCCGCTTTCGCTCTTACTTGTCAATAGCAGCCGAAAATACAGGGACCCTCATGAGCTGTGCAGCTATTTCTGGCCACTGAGCACCCATACCAGAGTACACAAAGCATGTTGGACGATGGGCATCGTAGGAGGGTTGGATACTGCGAGCTAGTGACACGCTCTTTGTAGGTGTCGATCCTGAATATGAATGAATTAGTTAAATAACGATAAGAGAAAATGGCATTGGAATTTGAATAGAATATTGCGCATGCGTTAACTAAATTCAAAATAAAAAAAAATGTACTTATCATACGATTGATCATAACATTTGATTTTTGATGAATCAGTTATATTTATAGATCAAAATAACTAAAGTCTTGATTAAAACCTTACCCAGTAAAGTGTATCCTCTAGCAACGTGGCTTCTTATGTCGTCATCGTGTATCGCGTGCAAAAGTCTGACAAGTTCAACGTCAACTGTTTTCGATTCAAGGTCATCTAGAATCTTGGCCACAGCTGATTCAGTACGACCTGACACGCAGACCAATCTTGGTAAGTCATCAGATGGTAATCCATTGTTAACCTGGTTGATAAATGGTAAATTATTAATTAATAAGGCTTAGATTAAAAACTAGAGTTACGCATACATTTGATCTTTGATTGATAAACAATATTAAAAACAGGTTTACAGTTGATAATCGTAGATTTTTTTAGACTTTTGTTTTTATATGTTAAGCGATATAATCTAAATCTGTTAGCTGAGATGGCCCAGTAGTTAGAACGCGTGCATCTTAACCGATGACTTCGGGTTCAAACCCAAGCAAGCACCACTATATATGTACATATATGTGCTTAATTTGTGTTTATAATTCATCTCGTGCTCGGCGGTTAAGGAAAACATCGTGAGGAAACCTGCATGTGTCTAATTTCATCGAAATTCTCCCACATATGCATTCCACCAACCCGCATTGGAAAAGCGTGCTGGAACATGTTTCAAACCCTCTCCTTAATGGGAGAGGAGGCCTTAGCCCAGCAGTGGGAAATTTACACTTAAACTGTGACATCAAGAGTAGACCTTCGTATTCTCTTTTCAGTCCTCCATACATATTGTACTTTATTAGCAAGGTAAGCGTTGCTCTAGTAACTAACCTTCGATCTCGCGACATTTTTGAGCAAGATGTGAGCGTTCGCACCTCCAAAGCCAAAGCTGTTCACACCTGACATTCCACGACCCCAGGGCTGCTTCTCCGTCACCACCTTTAGTTTTCCATCCTTGAGGGCTGGTACCCCTTCTTTTGGAACTTTGTAATTAATGTTGGGGGGAATGTACCCCGTCGTATATGCGATGCAGAGCTAAAAGAATATTGTAACATTAAATTATATTGGGAATTACTTACATTTTTTTAAAACAAGAAAAACTTTAATACTGTAACCTGATCGTTAACTCAACTTTCAGTAAAAACTTTATACCTAGCTGTAGTAAAATTATTGAACGTAGCGAAACGACAGTTACTACTATTTAAAATAGAATAATAACAAGATTCAAGAATACATTATTGGTAGTATATCGGTTTGTATGTTTTTATTTACATTTATATAAAAACTGATCATTTCAGAAGTTTCTGACATGGTGCCGTAAATAAACAAATTCTGTAGTATATTTAGTATTGCACCCATGCGAACTTCATAGCTTGACAAATAGTTCTTACCTTTGCAACAGAACAAAGACCTGACGCTGGTTCACTGTGTCCCAAATTTGACTTAATAGAACCGATCATAAGAGGATCAGATCGGCCAGTACAGAAGATGTCCCCAATCACGTTCAGCTCTACAGGGTCTCCTACTTTCGTACCTGGAATAAATAACTCCTCAATAATTTTATTTTAAAAATTGACAAATCTCAGGCATTTTATTCGATCGAAATAAATTCATACATTTTACGTCTAAGAACTATCGCGCTCTGGTAACTTTTGTCACAGTGACTGTTTCGTCAAGTTCGTGAATATGTACAGATGCAGACACAAATGTCACCCAATTGTGCATATATATTCATGGATTCGACAAGAGTGACGAAACAGTCATCGTGACAAAAGTTACCAGTGCGCGCTAGTTCTAACATTGTATAAGTCAGTTACGTTAGCTACAGTCGAAACGTCTTATGTCTAAATTACAATTTACTATTCTCAGTAAATGAACGTTATTGTTTGGTTCTAAGAAAATCTAGATCTAGATTATCAGAGTAGATTTGCGTAAATAGTCCAGGTCCGAAATCGATAAATATCATGCAGATATATAGCAACAAAAAGAAAAAACAAAATAAGAGGCGAGATGGTTCAGTGGTTATTACGCATGATCTAACTGATGATTGTGGGTTCAAATCCAGGCAAGCACTAATGAATATTCGTGTGCTTAATTTGTGTTTATAATTCTTTTCGTTCTCGGCGGTGAAGGAAATCATCATGGCGAAAACTAAAAGAAATTCTGCCACATGTGTATTGCACAAACCCGCATTGGAAAAGAGTGGTGGAATATATTCCAAAACCTTCTCTTCAAAGGGAGAGGATGTCTTTAGCCCAGCAGTGGGAAATTTACAGGCTGTTGTTGTTGTTGTTGTTGATGTAGCAACATATTCTTCTTTATTCTTTAAATTATTAAACACAATCAAAAATCGAACGTAGGAAGTACTAATCAATCAAAGTCGTATTGCCATCAAACAATTCTACCAAAATGTCGAAACGCTTGGCCCTTGAAGTAGTGGTGCCAAAAGCTTCATCAAAACTATAACACCTCGCCCCATTGCCTCCACTGGTGACGGGAGGGCTGGTTCGTTTTTTGACCAGAGAATCGGAATTGCGATTCAACGGGGAAATGCTGCTAGCATTCTTGCCGCCATTCCACGCCGTCAAGGTTCATACATAAACTAGTTTTAGTTCATATTTGTATATATTTAGGCATTTAATGCTATTAATATTTATGACAAATTGTTATGTAAAATATTTTGTATAGTAAAATGAATGTAGTTAATTCGAATGTATGTAACAGGTCTACTTAATTAACACAAAAGAATTATAATTTTAATTCATACCAAAAATATTTTAAACTTTAGTGAATAGAGCCCTTGATATTGAGAATGAGTAAATCACATCGATCTAACTGATTTGTAAAAAAAGTATAATTATGATATTTTGCAAATAAATTAAATGATTTCAAATTACAAGTTGCAATACAAAATTTAATTTTCGCAGTCTACAAACTATTGCTAACTGAAGATATAATATCAAAAGTCAAGATATTCAGAGGCTTTTGGGTAATGCTTGTTAAAAAAGCGATCATTTTTACTCATCTTTTATATGACCTTTAAAATTACAAAATATATTTGATGCGTTTTAATAGGTATATGCATAAAACATGCACAATATAAAACATTTTTACGAGTAATTTTATCTATTGTCCACCCACTTTTAATACAGAATTAATCCGTACCCAATTATGTAATTTAAATACATTGTGCATTTAATATATGTATTATGTCAATATGGTCTTTTTTATTTCAGCGCCAGGATATTATGTAAATGAATTCCAATTTTTTCAATAATATTTTTTCATAAACAACAACAGTTCAGTATAAATCACGTACCTGTTCCATGTGCTTCTAAATATTCAAGGGCGGTCGGTTTAATAGAACATTCCTCATAAAATTCGTCGATCAAAACCCTCTGCATGTCACCAGACGGGTAGGAGATACCGTGCTCTTTATACCCATCACAGTTAGTCTTAGCGTGAACAACTTGGGCATACACTCTGAGAAAAGATATAAAGCTAGAATGTCGATTTCTAATCAATTTTTTAATATTGCACATATTTTTCGGATGGGTACTTCAAGAGTTTTGAAGTTCTTGAGCATGGATGTGGATGGATATAGAGGTAGAGGACGACCGATGAAACGATGGATGGGTTGTGTGAAAGTCGTTAGAAACAATGTTACTGATGAGATGACGTCCGACAAAGAGGTATTGAAGGAGAAGACATGCTGCGCCGAACCCAAGTAGAATTGGTATAAGGGCAGGTGGGTGATGATGATGAGGTACTTCTATAGTTTTGTACATGATATTCTTTGGGATATTTGCTGGTACAAAACATGACGTATTAGCAAAGGATAAGTGTTGAAATGTGTAGAAATATTTAAATTTGATGCAACGAATTTCCTGATTATGTTCATGACAATAATATATTAATTTCATATTCATGCTTGTGTTACCTTCTCGAATCCTTAGCCTTCTGCAAGAAACAAACGACAATTGCTTCAGAACGGGCGTATCCATTTGCAGAATTGTCAAAACTGTTGCATATTCCATCGGGTGATAGGGCGCCTAATCTAAAATCATATCAAATAATATTAATCAACTTAAAATATTTATCAGAATCAATATCGGGTATCGTCTAAATCTGTAGTCAATTTAAACCAGCTTCAGAATTATTGGCTTTTCCCGAGGAATCTGATCCCTAACAATCTCCTTAAGTTATATATTTATATATGTCAGTTCCAACTCACTATCAGCTATCTCACAAGAACAGGTTCATAAGCAGATGCCGAATTAGATTAGTGAACTGCCTTAGTGAAGTTTACGGAGACATGAACGACAGCAACTAAGACCATGTAGATGTATTGTGATACTAGTTAAACTAGTTATAAACAATTTTATATAACAATATCATTAGTGGAACGTCAGAAATGATTAAGCGATAGCTAAAATAATTTTGGTCATAATTATTCCTCGTTCCTACACCTGTTGGTGTATCTAAATAAAAAGAAACATATACAGCATCCAATAAAATCTTAAACATCTAAGTCTTAAGTACTAATATGTTTGCCATTTAGAGGCGTGTACAACATGCAAAAAATCTATGCTGTATACATATCTATATTTTTAATTTGAATCTAGTGTGGATTTTACAAAAAGTTATATAATAGACAATAGGGATATATCAAAAGTGCACGAAACTGGCTGAGGCCAAGGGGAAAAATATCTCTAGGTTCGTTTGTGAGCCATGTATTAAATGTGTTACTCATGCGAGGTTTTTAAAAATCTTATTCCTTACCTGAAGAAGTGCATAGATACGTAGGGATGGAGGCACAGATTCGATCCTCCAACAATGGCCGCATCGCAATGGCCATCACGAATAGCTTTAAATGCGTGTTCAAAGGCGTAGAGGGAACTAGAGCAACCCGAGTCTAGAGTGTAGGAAGGGCCGGTAACTTCAAGCCAGTTGGATATTCGGTTAGCTAACATGGCTCGTGAACAGCTGAAAATAAGTTTAAATATATTTTTGGTGTATGGAATTTAATTTAAATTATTATTAGTAAAGAAAAGAGATGTAAACTTTGAAGTAAAAATAACCCATATTTTTAACACATTATATAATTTCGTATGATCCTAATTTTT
Source organism: Vanessa cardui (assembly GCF_905220365.1). Lineage (NCBI taxonomy): Eukaryota > Metazoa > Arthropoda > Insecta > Lepidoptera > Nymphalidae > Vanessa > Vanessa cardui. Next base: position 11,656,188 of record NC_061132.1, on the reverse strand, counting down.
CACATATTTCGCCGTTATTTTCAAAGATTTGATCATAATAAAGCGTTGGCCCAGTGGTTAGAACGCATGCATCTTAACCGATGATTGTGGGTCCAAACCCAGGTACCACTTAATATTCATGTGCTTTGTGTTAATATATCACCTCGTGCTCGACCGTGAAGGAGAACATCGTGAGGAAATATGCAATTTCATAGAAATTCTGTCACATGTGCCAAACATTGGAACAGAGTGGTGGAATTTATTCCAAAAACCTTCTCCTCAAAGGGAGAGTCTGTTGTCATCGTTGTTGTTGTTGAAAAGACATATAGACTTTGAACACTAATACATTTTTTGTCTACACTGTTAACCGTTGAAGAGTACGCTCATCTGGAGCCAACCCAAGATTTGTTAATCATAAAAATTGCAGTATACATATAAGTCGTTCGTAGTTAATGTAATTCACGCTTCATTTAAAGAAAAAATGGCAATTAAAATAAAATGAGTAATGATGTAAATTGGTGCTGTTTAATTACATAAATTGAAATTGATCATATGCATGCTTCAAAATTTGAAAATAAATTAAGAGAAAAAATCAGTCCATTAGTTGTAGTAAATTGTACTTAGAATAATAACTTTTATTATATATAAATAACAATGTATTTCGATAGGCATTTTATGGCATTTAATTAATATGAATATAAATTGCAGAGGTAACATCAACCAGCGCAAAAATGTATACACTTGTATTTGTTCTGGAATTTATTTACTTACATTTATTTTTCTACACTACTATTATAAAGAGGAATAGTTTGTATTTTTGTGTGTATGTTTGTTTGTATTGATTAAACTTTCACCATTAGAAAGCTTAATTTATCTTGAGTAACATAGGCTATATTTATTACTGGAAAACAATAGGGATCCTTACTGAAACTTATTTAACGTAGCCCAAGGTATAATATGCTCTAAAACGTCTTTCGTCGACCGCCTCGTGGAAACTGTTAATGATAAAACAAAAGTATGTTCTACAATATTGAAGAACATATCAATATCTATAAAAAGTTCACGATACCATACGTCCAAATATTATATGCTATATCACATTAACTACTTTTTACACTTTAAAATTTAATAGAAATACTCACCAAAATTAGACCATATTATTCATACTTCTGCTTAAATAATTATCGAAATAAAACGTATTGTTTTCAAGACTGTTTCAATTCATATAGATTACTATTGAATTATTTAACTCGGCTGTTCCTTTATATATTACGAAATAATATGTTATGAAAATAAAAAATAAAATCACTCTCCCTTAAGATGAAGTACGTAACTTAAATAAAAAAACGAAGACCAAATTCGCATTGTAAGTATAAATAAAAAATGTACCAAAAAAAAAAAGGCAATTAAGAAATCTTATGCTCACCCGTTCGAAACCGGGACGCGCCGCTAGTATTAACGACACCGACCCGACACAAAAAAATTATATAGTAAAAATAAAATTAATTAATAATATTTATCGCTCAGGAATAATATAGATTTCTACCAGTGGAAAAAATTAGGACCCCCTTTCCATTATTTCCGCAGATTAAGTCCCATATAAACAAAAAAAATTTACTTCTTAAAATATTATCCTCCTGCCCTTATCCCAATTTATTTGGAGTCAGCGCAGCAAGTACTATACTAATACTTCCTTATCTGACGTCATCTCATCAGTAACATTCTTTCCAGAATTATCATCTTTCACACAATCCATCCATTGTTTCTTTGGTCGTCCCCTTCTTCTCTATCTATCCGTTGATGCTCAACATCTTTCTTACAATATATTTCTCCGCATAACATGCCCATACCATGACAGCCGGCTTCCACACAGCTTCAACTTCCCCTTATGTACTCATTCCTTAATCTATTCATTCGCTCACCACATATTCCTCTCTCATTCTCTGATCCATATCATCATGAACCATATCATACATAAAATCCATATTATTTAACTATTAGTATGTATGTCGTAATGTATTAGCCTCAAGTCATTGTTGATTTAATAAAATGCTTCAATTATAATGGGAATGGGTGAAGTATAATGCTGATCAATATTACTATCACATATCATACGCATTACGCACATTGTAAAAAACAACATTATGGTGCAGTGTAAAAAATGTAAACTATTTTTATCTACATCTAAAGATGACATTGTGAAATGCAAGGGAACATGTGAAAGTGTCTTCCATAAAAAATGTGTTAAAGGCTTCAAGCAATTTTTGCAAACAGAAATATGTGAGGAGTGTCAAAAATCTTACAATAAAGAGCAAATACTATCGCCGATCGGTGTAGATCGGTATAGATTCTACAAAAATGTCAGTAGAAACGCTTCTAATAGAAATGAATAAAAAGTTAGAAGTGATTTTTAAACTCGAAAAGAAAATAGATGAACTCGTGGAAACAGTGGATTTCTATTCAGAGTTATATCAAGAAATGACAGAATTTAAGAAGACCGCGGAAAACAAAATAAAGGCCTTAGAACAAAGAAATGTATATATTGAAAAGTATAATGTGGCGCTAGAAGAAAGAATTATGAGTTTAGAGAAGAAGGAAAAAGAAAAAAATATTGAAATTGCATGTCTTCAGAAGAATGGTGATACGGAGAATATTAAATAAGTTATCGAAAAATTTGCCCGAAAATTAAATTTAAATCCAGAAGACATTGAAAACGTGGAGAGGGTAGGTTCACAAAAAAATGGAGGAGAATGGCCCCGTCCGATCGTAGTGAAGCTGCGATCGAAAGAAGCACGGGACCAATGGTTACAAAAGCGGAAAATTCGTATAACCAACGGCGACATATATGGTACTGCAAATAAAGTCCCTATATACATAAATGAAGACCTGACTAAAGCGACTAGAATATTATTTTGGGAAACCAGAAACCAACTAAAACAATTATATAAGTTCATTTGGGTACAAAACTCTAATATTTTAGTTAAAAAAAGCGAAAATGAAAAGATCATTCGAATTAGAAACGAAGGTGACATAAAAATATTATGCGAAAATAACAAGCAGAAATAATCAAAATATAATAAGTGCCGCAATGGACATTACCACACAACGCGATTTTTTAATATTGCCCATAATTCGATGCCTTGAATAGTCTAGATCTATACGATATTAAATACACTAGATACCAAGATGCAAATGACTGGACACGAGATATTACAGCTAATTGTATAAATATTATACATTTAAATATTCGCTCACTACGGAAACAATTTAACCAATTGCTTGTTTTACTTCACGATTGCATAGTAAAAAGAACATTAAATATAATAGTGTTAACAGAAGTAAATATAAAAAAAGAAGAAGTATCCTTATATATGATTCCGAGATATTTGGTTTTTTCTTATACTAGAGAAACGAAGAGAGGTGGTGGAATATTAGTTTACGTAAGAGATGATTTACAATACACTACGGAAATACCACGACTACAATATAAGTCAGCAGAAATAATTCATGGAAAATCGAGAAACGGAAAAAATAATATGCATATTTTAGCTATATATAGACCACCACACACTAATAAACAAAATTTCATAACAGAAATAGACACTACGCTGAAAGATATCCCATTGTGTGAAGAAATAATATTGATAGGAGATATCAATATCGATTTATTTAACGGTGCAGACTCACAAGTAATTGCCTACAAAACCATGTTGTGTGATAACGGGCTCCAGAGTGCAATACCTACGACAGCTACAACGCGCGAGGCGATCGTGGACGGCCGAGTGACGTCGTCGAATATTGACCATGTGTGCGTGAGAGCCGGCCGCGCCCGGCCGCTGGATGCGCGCGCGCATCTGCTAATGTGCACCCTATCGGATCACTATATAGTTGGAATTAGCTTGACTGCGGCGGATAATGGAAATGTGAATAATAGTTGTTATAGTAAAACGGTTTTAAACGAAAAGACGATAAGTGTTAGTTTAAAAACAATTAATTGGGCGGAATTATTAGAAATAAGTTGTCCTCTGTTGTTGTATAAAAAAACTGTATTGCATTTTTGCTAGTATTTATGAAAAAAGTAAAATGCATATAATATCTAAAGGGAAAAGAATCACGCAACCCTGGGTTAATAGTGTACTTAGAAAAAAATTAGAATACAGGGATTCTTTATTCAGAATATGGAAATCGGCGCCCAATAATATGAATAATAGATTAATATATACGCGATATAGAAATAAAGTAAATAAACTAGTAAATATTGCTAAAAATAAATACAGACAAAATCAAATAGAGAAATGCTACAATGATTTTAGGAAAGTTTGGTCAATTGTAAACACGTGGACAGGTAAACAGAAAACGAGACTGGACGATGTAATTATAAAATACTTAGGTAAAACTGATACTACATTAAATATTTGTAATAAATTTTCTAACACTTTTACTGGTGAAATACAAAAAATAAAACATAACTGTGATAACTACTTTTTGGATAGAAGTGCCTATGTAACACCAAGTAATGTAACCTTTTATTTTAAGAAAGTAGATGCTTACTTAGTAGAAAAATATATTAATAAATTAAATAATAATAAAGCGCCTGGAGTAGATATGATAAGAGTACAAGATATAAAGACTGTAAAGAAAGAAATAAGTCCTATAATAGCTAAATTTGTAAACATGTGTGTAAGTGAAGGAGTTTACCCAAATATCCTAAAAAAGTCTATAATACGACCTATTTTTAAACATGGAAATCACTTAGATTATAGTAACTATAGGCCAATCGCGATATTATCAGTAATAAATAAAATAGTAGAAAAAATAATAGTCAATCAAATAAGTAATTTCCTAGAAAAACATAGTATATTATCGGATGCCCAGCATGGATTTCGACGGGGACGCAGCACCGGCACAGCACTTGCGCAGTTCACCGACTACGTCAACAACAGACTCAACGAGGGTAAGTTCGTAGCTGTGATATTTATTGATTACAAAAAGGCGTTTGACACCTTGGAGCACGATGTACTGCTGCAGGCCATGCAGGAGTGTGGTATTAGGGGCCCGGTCAACCGCTGGTTTAAATGTTATTTAGAAAACAGGTACCTCTGCACGACAGTCGATGGAACAACTGGTGATGATGTAAGTGTCACACTCGGAGTACCGACTGGATCCGTCTTCGGTCCAGTCGGGTACATAATGCATGTGAACTGTGTCATAAATGTCATAAAGTACTGTAAAGTATTTATGTACGCAGACGATATGTGTTTGCTATATTCGTGTAAGGATTCGAACGTTGCCCAAACATACTTACAAACAGACTTTGAAAGTGTTATTAAATGGGCACACGATAATGGGATTATCATAAATCACACAAAAACAAAATCTATGCAAATATGTTCACCCTACAGCAATTACGCCAAGCAAAAGATGTTAAACATAAAGATAACGGGACATAAATACGAATGCTTGCATAACAATAAAGATAGATGCCTTTGTGAAAATATACAAATAGTAGATCATTACAGATATTTAGGCTTATTAGTGGATTGTCATTTTAGTTGGAAATTACAAGTCAATGATGTCTGTAGTAAATTACAATCGGTTTTGGGTAAATTCTTTCACCTCAGTGGTATAATAAATAGGAAAATAATGTACATGTTATACTATGCACTCGCTGACTCAATAATTACCTATTGTTTAAGCAGTTACGGCCTTACATTCAAAACTTATCTAGATCGTATAAAACAATTACAAATAAGGTTACTAAAGTATTTAGTTACAAAAAAAACAAAATTTAAATGCAAACCACAATATGACAAATTATTTAAGATTTGTAAAATAATTCCTGTACACATGAAAGTCGAATATCTTATTGCTATCGAGCAATTCCATATAAATAATTACAAAGACACGAGATCACACAAATATTCCACTAAACTTGCTAAGAAGGGAAAATATGTAATTCCACCCATAACAAACTACTATGGTAAACGGACAAGACAATACTTGACACCGATCATATATAATAAGATAGATATGTTAAGAAGTATTGCTGAAGACACAAGCATAGCATCATTAAAAAGAAAATTAAAATGTAAACTCTTAGAAAATTTAAAGTAAAACGGATATCTGAAAAACATTATATAAATATTATGTATGTGTGTATGTGTGTGTATATGTGTGTATGCATGTGAGCACATACATGTGTGTGCATGTGCATATATGTATGTGTGTGTATGTATGTATATATATATATATGTATATATATATATATATATGTATATGTATGTGTGTATATATATATATATATGTGTATGTATATATGTATGTGTATGTGTGTGTGTGTGTACATATACATTATTATTATATTTGTTATATAGAACGTTATATAGAAATAAGTAAACTTAAAAATAAGCGGTACATAAATGTTATAGTTATATAATAACATAGTGTTAAGTAAGAGCGCCTCTTTCGCCAACAAACTGTCGACCAGTTTGGCGATTTTGTGTAAATTTGTTAATGTTATTATATTTGTAAAGTAAAATAAAATAAAAAAAAAAAAAAAATTGGCTTTAGGCCCGACTGATCATGAGCGAGCGTAATGCTGTGAATCAAGACTATTAAATAATGCATCGACTTTGGACTTTTTGAAATTGTTTCAATTTTGTTTTTTTTTTTTAAATTGCAAATGTTGAATGTTTTAAAACTTGCATCAATGTATTATTTCTAGGAATCCAATTCTGCATTTTAATATTCGAGGATTGAAAATCTGTATTTTCTTCGAAACATAGTTGAAGTAAGTTACATTGATGAATCACTTTTAAAAATCAAATCACTTTTAAAATTTGGTAATATACAATATATTAAATAATTAAAAGAAACTATAAAATTTTTGTAAATGACTTATAAAACATGGCAATGTAAATTAGTCTAGTCATATATACCGTAGTCGACAAATGGTAGTAATTAATGTTTGTGCTTACCACTTCATTGCATTCCCTCCCTAAAAATATCGGATTTGACTGACTATATCGACACTTCCAACGCGATTTTTAACATTCATCTTTGCATTGCACAGCCACCAAATATAGACTGTGATTAATTTTGAAACACAGCACAGATTGTATCGTAAAGAATATGTTAAGGATTTTCATTAAATTAATATTTTAGTAAAAATCGGTGTAAAATAAACTTACGACTTTATTCGTGTTGTCACAAGGATGTGTATTATTTATGTTACTTAATTAATTCAAACTTAATACATTATAGTACCAAAATCTCGTTTATACCAAAAATCATGTTACAACTTTTTGCGTGGGTGTCGATGTATATTTTATGCATATGAGCAGAATCATTTTTTGCTAGCCATATGGTAAGTACGGACTCAATCTCAAATTTGTTGAATATTTTCTCTGTTTAAATTATTGATTAATTATTACAACACTTTCATGTACAGTCTTTACACATATTAAATAGTCATTGGAGGTCAAAAGAGCCTATTGATTGTTTCTATTGTTTTTGATTAGCTTAAAAATTTGATTACAATAAGTTATAATATATGCTAGTTATTTGAAAGTATGTGCGAAATATCGTAATATTTTGAGTTATTAAATAAGTCTTTTTCTTTAAGGCTATTTTGATTTTTTTATAGTATAGATTGGCCGACGAGGTCACCTAATGGTAAGGGGTCACCACCGCTCATAGACAATATAGAACTACAATAAATATAAACCATTCCTCACATTGCCAATGGGTCATCAATCTTGGAAAATAATATGTGATGTCCCTTGCGTCTGTATTAGCACTGGCTCACTCACCGTTCAAATCGGACCACAACCGGAATCTTATGTGTGGGTGGTACCTATTCAAACAGGCTCGCACAAAGCCCTACCAACAAATAAATGATCACGATTCATTACATAAACTTACCCAGCAATACCGAACTCATTGACCTGCATCTTTTCGTACCACCAAGTGTTCTCAGACTCCGAGAAGCAAGAGCCGATGAAGACGCCGGTCTTGGTGTTTCGCAGTTCTTTTGGATTCAAACCTACGCACAAATAGTTTTGTTAGGATTTACACAGTTGATTAACTTCACGATTGCTGTAATATACAGTGAAACTTGCTTAAGTAGGACCTGGATAAGTGAAATACCTCCATAACTGCAACTCATGCTGCGGTCCCATCACTTTGGCATTGAATTACCTCTGTTAGTGGGACGAAACAAACCTCTATAACTGGGATTTGTTACTTTGTTTTATCATTACAATAACCTCTGAAAATGAGACAGCAAGTGATTTTTTTATACATAAAAATGTTTTGTATTTTTACTAACTTATTCTTTTTCTACCCGCAAATTCCGCACTTAACTATGTGTGTAATTTGATGTTTGTATGACATGTATGATGTAATGACTCCAAGTTTTAGTTTTGCTTTACTACCATTGAGGTGTTTATTTGCAAAATGTATGTATGTAATGTATTTATTTATACCTGGGTATCTGAGACACTGGGTTAGTGGAATACCTCTATAAATGAAACAACATTGTAGGTCCCTTGAAGTTTCACTTAACCAGGTTTCACTGTATTATATATACAGGAATGAGATAATAAGTGTCCTCTGATATTGTATGTGGCACTACAGTAGCATTTAATTCGACAAAATATCTTAAAATATGAAATCAAACATTTCTTATAAATGACACAAAGAGCCGTCGAAATTTGACAAACCTGCGTAATTTTTTTAACCCATTTCAAAAATGGAGAAGGTTCTAAATTCAATTTTTTTTTTGTTTTGCCACTGGCACTGTAAGGAATACTGTTTATTTATACCCTTCCAATTATGTGATGTAGTTAGGTAATCGGTATTGATTTTCACTTCTAATTCTAAAAACGTTAATTAAAAAATTACCAGCGTCTATGACAGCTTCATATGTTTTCTCCATGAGGATTCGACACATAGGATCTATGGTGTGCGTCTCTCTGAAGTGAATTCCAAAGAAAGAGGCGTCAAATTTCTCGATATGGTTGATTTTGCCGGTACGCTGCGGGATCTCAGGGTGTGACAGCTTCCAACGACGATCGTCCCCTGATACCAGGTCCACCTGAGAACAGACGTACATAAAAAAACTCTTTCTTTAGCAAAATTTTATTAGTTTAGTATACATATAGTATAGTATTGCATAGTATTTAGTACTATTCTTCAAAATTTACTATGATTAGCAAACGCCGGTTTCTTGGTTTAACAGTTGGAGTTAATTACTGTTGACTTCCAAGCAGGATATATTAATTTCAATAATTGTATTTAACTAACATGACTTTGTATTTTATAAATGTTGAAAAAGATTAACTACTCAGTTTCTTGCCAGTTCTTCTCGGTAGAATCTACTTTCCAAACCGGAGGTAGCTTCACTTCATTGTTAAATGACGATTCAAAAGTGCTTACTTGAATAAAGTTTATTTTGTTTTTTTTTTATTTTTAATAAGATTTTACTTGGTGCGGGTTTTGTGCAAGCTTGCCTGGGTAGATACAATCTACTCATCATATATTCGACCACCAAGCAACATTACTTAAGATTGTTGTATTCCTTTTTGAAGGATGAGTAATCCAGTACAAAAGGCATACGACTTTATATCTCATTTTCCACGGTGGTGGTTCCTTGGATATATAAAAAATTGGTAAAATTTCTTACGGCCACAATATCTTAAGACTAATCACACTAATAACCTGGCCTATTCACTAATGCTATGCTAGAAAAAACAGCATATCGAACGAAGTTTATATGACATGGCATATCTGACATATCTAACGATACCTTTTTATTTAAATTTTCTTGCAAGTGTATAACGGAATCGGAGTCAGGAAAGTATCCAGATATACCGGTGATGAAGACTTCGTCTCCGGGATCTGGGTGCGACATCCTGTGACCCGACGTCAGCCTTTCTTCCGCGACCATTGTGGGAGCCATCTACTGAAATATTTCTTTGGATTAAAGTAAATATATTTTTCATTCAAGTAGCTTAACGCCATGCTTCAATTACAGATTAAATGTAAACCTACCGCTTCGTATTGTAGTTATGTGGGGAAGGATATTTATTCTCCTTCAATTATTTACTAATAAAAATATATAAATAAGAAAGCACAGCCTTATCTCACCGCACCTATTTTATATGTGAATGAAATAATATGTGTTTTGTGTTTATGTAGATTCATAAGAAATTTTAATGTTTTTATAAATAATTAGAACTTGTTAAGCACAATGAAAATATATCAGTAATTATTTAATTTGACTTACAAGTAGTTGAACTACGACCTCGATTAAGTCAATTTCGATACAGTATTTTTTTGATATACTTTCAATGCCGTCTAGCATTTTGGTGCTTAATTTTATAATTGAATTTCTGTTGTTTAAATAAATTAATAACTATTACATTAGAATACACATACATAGATGTCAAAAGTGTCAAATGAAATAGGTACTGAGACTGTTAGTAGACAAGTATCAGACCAAACAAACACATACATAATATTGTCACCGTCTAAATTTCTAATTAGTAATATTAATTTTATAATATCGTAAGGCGAGAAATATTGTTTGGTGTACAGACATGCAACTTTAATTATATTAAAATAAATTTAATTAGTATTTATTCCAAATATAATATAATGATTAGGATTGTTAGATTTTGTGCACAATAAAATAAATACTTTTAAATCAGAAATTACATGAACAAAGAAAAAACTAATTTTAACATTTTTTTTGTCATTGCATGAATCACTAGTAATTTCGTTCTAATTATTAATTGTATAATCGTTCTAATTATTAATTGTATAATTTCGTTCTAATTATTAAATAATTTTTAGTTATTAGGTAGTGAAAATTTTATTGCTTTTTGTCGATTGTTTAAACCACAATTTCTTTTTGTTAGTTTACATTTATGCAGTAACTAATTCTAATCTTTATTTGTATGTTATTAAGGTTTATGTTAATAATTCTTATATTTTATCATATCCTGTGGGCATGCCTTCAAGCTCCCTGGTGCTACAGATGTCCATGGTCATTGTTCACTTTCTGATGAGCCTTCTGCTCGTTTGGCTTCTATCCCATAAATAAAAAGAAACATTTCCTGGTGGTAAGTAGTTTAGTGGAGTCAACGCAAAGATGGCCAGTACAGCCAGAAAATCTGCACTAGTCGCCTGCAAGACACATTTTCACACATTTTAGTATCGAGGGTTGTTATCATTGGATACATGTTATCTTGATCTTTTTGTCTTGAGTCGAGATGGCCCAGTGGTTAGAACGCGTGCATCTTAACCGATGATTGCGGGTTCGAACCCAGGCAAGCACCGCTGATTTATGTGCTTAAGCTTTGTCTTTATAATTCATACCGTGCTCAGCGGTGAAGGAAAACATCGCGAGGAAACCTGCATGTGACAAATTTCATAAAAATTCTGCCACATGTGTATTCCACCAACCCGCATTGGAACAGTGTGGTGGAATATGTTCCAAACTTTCTCCTCAAAGGGAGAGGAGGCATTTAGCCCAGCTGTGGGAATTCACAGACTGTTGTTGTTGTTGTACTTTTTGACAAACAGACTAGTGATGGGAAACAGAAAATATGTAATAGTCCAAAAAATAACGTTTTAAAATACTTGTAACTGTGGCGAGATGGTGTGGATGTTTATTTGTGAAATTATAATATAAAACATTGGGTAGATAAGCGACGGTAGGTCAATATTTATAATGAGTACCTATTTAATATTACAGGGTTATTTTTGGACCTCTCTCCAAATTCCTCTCTCCAAAATAAGTGGTTCAGACTATGAAAATAAACAACTTTCCTAAAGAAACACGGGTCGAAAAGTGAAAATTTTCAAGAGCTTTCGATTGTATAAATATAGAACTTATGCTAGCAAAACTATACTACTACGGAATATCTCATAATGCCTGTAAATGGTTTAAGTCTTTCTTAAAGGATAGAAAACAGTATGTTTTTATAAATGGAGAACAAAAAGAACCGCTGATTTCGCACATTAAATATAACACGCGTGGAACACCCCAGGGATCAAGTTTAAGCCCAATCCTTTTTATTATATATACAGCAGATTTAAGTAGCGAGATAAAATACTGTAAGATGCATCAATATGCCGATGATACGCAGGTTTATTTACATTTTGATCCAAAAAATACATCAAATTCAGTAAATTCCATAAATAATGCTTTAGAACATATATCTAAATGGTCTGAAGAAAACAATTTGGTTCTTAATGCGAATAAATCAAACTATATTATACTGGGCACCAAATATCAAATGGAATGTATTAAGGAACATAATCCACAGATTAAAATAGGCAATGAATCGCTAGGACAAGTTAAAGTTGCAAAAAATCTTGGTCTCTACGTCGACGAAAATCTCAGGTTTATAGAACATCTTAATCTGAAAATATAAAATGCTTTTTATAAATTAAAAGTACTATATGGTTTGAGATCTTTCATGTCTGAGAAAGTAAGAATTACCCTAGTCGAGTCACTTATTTTATCTATTTTTAATTACTGTGACACAGTGTATGGTCCCAGATTATTGAAAAAGACGGAAAAAGCTGTACAACGAGTTCACAATGCTTGCATTAGGTTTTGTTTTGACATTCCAAAGAGATCCCATGTAACTCCCTTTATTAATTCTCACAATATGTTAAACATGAAATCACGTAGGAAGCTACATCTAGCAGTTTCTGTACATAAACTTGTGCGTAACAAAAGGCCATATTACCGATACAAAAAGCTCGACTGGCTGGAAGATAGGAAAGAAAGAAGTGTCCGAGAAACTGTGAAGCTTAAATTATCAATTCCTAAACATAACACTGCAGGTTTTAAAGGTGCTTTCAAAAACGCTGCAGCAAAAAATTGGAATGACCTCCCACCCCAAATATCTCAAAGAATTTTACTTTCATCTACAAGTCGATGCAGCTACGTAAAAAAAAATACCTAAAATCCTAAATAGCTTAGATATTTATTTATTTAATTTTTAATTTACTTTTATATATCAATATATTTTTTTGTAGGCATACCTTTTAAATATAGTGTTAAGGTTGTTATGATACGGAGATGTGAGCGTAAATTAATTTTTAGTCGTTTTATTCATTTATTATATATTACTGTAGAATAGATGTTTTCTTTTTAACTTTATTTTTTGTCGTGGTGCTTTAATATGTCAATGGTTTTTTTTTACTTTTTTTTTGTTATACATAAACATGTTACGGAACGGTGCGGCGCTATAAGTTACAACAACAACAACAAAAACAGCCTGTAAATTCCCTCTGCTGGGCTAAAGGCCTCCTCTCCCTTAGAGGAGAAGGTTTGGAAAATTTTCCACCACGCTGTTAGAATGCGGGTTGGTGGAATACACATGTGGCAGAATTTCTATGAAATTTGTCACATGCAGGTTTCCTCACGATGTTTTCCTTCACCGCCGAGTACGAGATGAATTATAAAGACAAATTAAGCACATGAATCAGCGGTGCTTGCCTAGGTTTGAACCCGCAATCATCGGTTAAGATGCACGAGTTCTAACCACTGGGCTATCTCGACTCTCCTATAAGTTAAATATAAGTAATTTAGAAGGAGCAAGCTGAAAATCAGCGCTGTGCGTAGCACAGCACATAGCTGAGCTAGCATCCAATTGCGATACTGTCGCCAAGAAAAAAGCACTATGTAAGAAAAAAAATAGGTTGTAATATTAGCAATTAAGTAGAATGTATAGTTTTTTTTTTCTTAAGAAATATTTTGTAATGTGCGATTTTATCTGAAGCAATAAATGTTATTATTATTATTTTTTTCAGAAGGCCCTGTCCTACCCACTAAAACCTCCTCGGGTTTCCACCGTACCGCGTCATGGAGGGGCTACGGGAACGCTAAAGCATTCTTCCGCGGCCCCCCCGCGGCGACCGCCGTAGTGCGGTCAAATCATTGAACGCACGCCTAAGGGCGCGCCTTCCTCCGTTGCCTCCGTCCCGTAAACGTGACGGACTCCCCCGAGTCCGCCACTGGAGGCTGGGTGCCAACAACGCTGACGCCCTGGTGGCGGCGGATGAGATGACAGGCTCCGCCGCCGACCACCGGTGTATCTCCACACCTGACGGTTGTCCACCACGTGTGAAATGGTGGACCACCCCTCTTTCAACGCTCATAACGAGCCCTCCGCTCTATATATAAATATTTACAATATTTACAAATAATACAATATTTACATATACACATATATTACATATATATACTCCTCCGCTAATTGCCAGCGAGGCCGCTCACATAGTCCACTCCGCTGCGCTCGGAGAAGTACTAGGAGCGACCTCGCGGCCTTCCTCCGCGTCAGTCTTAGCCGCGGCCGGCGAGCAAGCTCAAGCCGGCCCCGTTGCCCAGGGTGCGCCACGAGGAGGCGACTGACATGCACCCCGACATACACGGGCCTAGGCCAAGTGCACATCTATCTTAGAGTGGGGTATTTGATTGGATTGGTGGGGTATTTTGGGATAGAAATTTTCTCACTATTCTGCAAGTATTTAGTATGGTAGCTTTCTGTAACTGGATGAATGTATTTTTAGGCAAATCTAAAGTTTTTAAGGACTGGTGAAGCTGTTTTGGTATGACTCCTGTTGTAGATAAGACTATTGGAACTATTACTGCGTTCTGCAACCTCCACATCCTTATTATTTCATCTCTGAGCTCGTTATATTTGCTGAGTTTAGTGGCAATTGTGTCTTGTATATTGTGAGTATTTGGTATTGCAATGTCTATTATCTGTGCTGTTTTGTTTATTTTATCTACAAGTGTTATGTCGGGTCTATTGTAATGTGTAATCTTGTCCGTTAGGATTGCTCGATCATAGTACAACTTGTGAGTGGTATTTTCTAATATAGTTTCCGGATTATACTTGTAGTAGGGTTGAGTTGGTTGACCAGATGGTAATAAATTGAATTTTAGAGCCAGTTTTTGATGAATAATATTTGCGATTTGATCATGACGATGCTTATAGTCCGTCTCTGCTATACTTTTACAAGCTCCCGTGATGTGTTGTATTATCTCCGAAGCACTGTAACATCGTCTGCATATGTCAGTGGGTAAGTTTGGTACTTTAATGATATACCTCTGGTAATTTCTGGTCTCTATAATTTGATCTTGGATGGCTATCATGAACCCCTCCGTCTCTGGGAAAAGTTCACCTCGTATCAACCACTCGTTTGACGCACTCTTGTCGTGACAGTGTCTCCCATGAAGAGATTTCAGGGTCCATTCTTCTATTTTCTTATTATTATCAATTACAGTTTCGTTATTTTGTCGTAATCTGTCTTGTAAATTTAAAGGAGTAAGTTTTGTATCATTATGTAGGGTAGATGCTGTTTTATTGTGGAAGTAGCTGCGTAATGATGTGATTTGTCTATTGTGGAGATTTGTTATATCAATCAAACCCCTGCTTCCTTCTTGTCTAGGTAATGTTAATCGTTGTACGCAAGATCGCGGGTGGTGTTTACGGTGCTTTGTAAGGGAAGTGTTTATAATGCGTTGTAATTTAGCTAAATCTGTTTTGGTCCAATTAATAATCCCAAATGAGTAGGTTAAAATAGGAATAGCGTAAGAATTTATTGCTTTAGTCATGTTATTTGCATTAAGTTGTGTTTTTAATATTGATCTGATTCTATGTTTAAACTGTTTTATTATTTTTTTTAATATTTCTGATGATATCCCAAATATTTATATGTTTCATTTAATTCAAGTGATTCTATTTCCTCTCCGGTTTGTAGTTGGTGTATGTTGGTGTATTTTTCCTAGCTGTACATAATTAATTTTACATTTATCTATGCCAAAATCCATCTTTATATCCCGTGAAAATGCTTCAGTATAGGCGGCTAAACTTTCTAAGTCTTGTTGGGTGGAAGCAAATAATTTAATGTCATCCATGTACATGAGGTGGTTCAGTTTAAAATGCAGCTGATTATTTGAGTCATTATCGGTTCTCGCTATGTTTAATTTATATCCAGCATTTAATGAGTTTAAAAGATTTGATAATGGATTGATAGCCAAATAAAACCACAACGGGCTGAATGCATCGCCTTGAAAAATGCCACGCTGTACTTTAATCACTTCAGTTAATATTGTATTTGAATTTGTATTAAGTTTTAATTGCGTTTGTCATTTAGGTAAAATAATTTTTATGAAGTTGACAATTTTTGGATTAATTTTATAGATATCTAAAACTTGTAAGAGCCAGTCATGAGGAACCGAGTCAAAGGCTTTTTTGTAATCTATATACATGCTATATAGATCTTTTTTCATCTTATATACTTGTTTCATAATAACAGCATCTATTATAAGCTGCTCCTTACAACCCTGGCTGAGTTTTCGACAACCCTTTTGTGCTTCAGTTAAAATTTTGTTGTTGTTTAAATGATCGTATATTACCTGTGATAAACATGCAGTTATGATTTTATAAAAGGTTTGGAGGCACGTGATTGGTCTATACTTAGCGGGGTTGCAAGGATCAGTAGGATCTTTTAAAATCATATATGTTACTCCTTCACAGAGGTAGCTTGGTATTGTTTCTGGGTGTAAAATAAATTTATTAATATGTGTATGAAGATAAGGATGTGTTTGTGTAAATTTCTTATACCAAAAGTTGTGTATACAGTCCGATCCAGGAGCTTTCCAGTTATGTAATTTAGCAAGAACTGTTTGAAACATGTCTATTGTTATAAATTCAAATGGCATTGTCGTAACGTTTGAAAATTTTTCTTTTTCTTTAGCGATCCATTCCGCCTCATCGTTATAAGTAACAGGGTTCTCCCATATATTAGCCCAATAAGATTGAAGGTTCTCTGATGTTGGCATAATTTGGTTTGTTGTGTTAAAACTTATATTATTAGATGTAGAATTGTTCAAGGTTCTGTAAAATAACCTTTCATTTGTACAGAATTTTCTATTTTGTGTTTTCCGATCAGTGCAATCTTTGTATCTTTTAAGTCTACTGCTAGTAACATTTAACTTTTGTTTAAGGGTATCTAGAAATTGAATCAATTGTGTGTTGGATCTGTCGTGTGTTGAATGAATTTTATATTGTTCAGTAATGTTGTTTATATGTCTTTGCAAATTTCGATTTCTATTTCCGTTGATGTATTGTGTGAGTCTTCCTATTTTAGCCCTGAGGTCTTTTACTTTATTTTCAAGTCTTACTTGCCATTTAGGTTTATTAGGTTCTTTCCTTTTTCGAATTTCACTCGTTTGTGACATAGTTATATTGGAGCCGTTTAGTTTGGCCACTGTCCAAGCAGCGCAATAGATGATAAGTTGCATTTGATCGTACTCGGTTTCATTGTTTAAATACTTCGGTAATATTGAGTTGTTAATATAGTGTAATAGTTTTGATAATTTCTTTGAAGATTTTTGTTCAGGAATAAAATTTCTGTCTGTAGGTTTTGTTTGTTTATAGAATTCTAACGCTTTTATAAAAGTCTCATCTATCTGTTTAGCATAATTTAACGTTGGCGTGTTTGAAAATCTTTCCGGATTTATATTATCTATGATATTGTTTCGGGCTACTTCTCCTATTGACGTAGTTGGATATATGGTATGTGCGTTTTTATCGCTAGAACTTTGATTCAAAGCCTCTTGATAATTGTCTTTTTCTGTTTGTAATTCTCTTTTTACTTCTTCTTTAATATTTTTTAGTCGGTTAGAGTCAATGTATTTATTTAATATAATTAAACGTCGTTGGTCAGCTACTCTTTGTTCAGTTATGTTAGATAATTCAGGGATTTTTTTAATGAATTCTTGATGTAAATATTTTCTATAAACTGTTTTATTTGTTTCTAAATGTGTTATTTTGTAGTACGCTTTGATAATTGTCTCATTATGTTCATTAGACCACCTCATACGTTGGCTTGTTTGAGTGATGTTAGGTATTTGGGTGTTGAGTGTATCGCGAACTGTTTGGGAGATATTACCTCCTAGTTTGATGCTGACTTCCCTGTATATCGTTTCTATTACCTGTTCAGATAGCAGTTTTTTGTTTATTATAGCCCTACGTTGGTCTCCTATTCTTTGACGTGTAACATGCATGGTTGGAAATCTTTCTGAAAATCTGGTGTGTAGGGGAGTAAGATAAGTCTTAGTGTCTGTTTCCAAATTTGTAAGTTCCAAGTATGCGCGTAAGATGTACTCATTCATTTCATTACTCCATCTCTTTCGCGCACGTTTTGAGCCAGTCATGGATTCCGGGTCGTCGGCTGTTGCCTCCGGTATAACATTAACTGACACTGGAGATATAGTTGATACTCGGGAATTTGACCTTCGTATGATTTGGGGGAAGAGTTAGGAGACGGAAAAAGGCTAAAAGTTGATGAGATTGATGATGGTGGGGAGGACGTCAAAGAATCAGTGCCTAATTTTTTGGGTATATAACTACCGAGAGCATTTGGTTTGCTCTTGCTTGAAGTCGCAATCGGTTGCTGGCGACTTCGTAAATTATATCGTTCATTTGGTTGGTTTAAATTTCTCTTCATTTTGTTCCCACGAGCAGCTAGGGTAAAATAAGGTCGGTTCCGGCAGAGCCCCGCTTGCCGGGATAAGAGCTATAGACCTAATGTAGGCTACACCTGGAGTTCGCCCTGGCTCCAGGCGTGGCACGCTTATGACCGGACTCGCCCCCGATCACGCATCCCTCGGCACGGCAGACCTTGGATTGGCGGATGTTTGGGACCGTTGGTTTGGGAAGGGTAGCAAAGTTGATGGTTGCTTTTTTGTATCTCCAATAACAGGGTCGAGCTCAGGATGTTCAGGCTCTGTTTAAGGTTCTGTCTTGCCTTCCCGCAAGCCCCCTCACCACGACAAGGTGGTCCCTCGAGGGGGTTATTATTATTATTATCATTTGTTTATTTTTTCTCGGTTTTCACCGGTATACTGATATGCACGGGCCTAAGCCAAGTGCATAACAGGGTTAGAAGTTAAGGAGGTGGTTTGTGGAGTAGGTTGTGAAGTAGATTCTATGGGGTTCTCATTTTCAGTTTGAAGGAATTTTCTTACGATCCGGCAGGTGTTGAGAATTGCAGCTTTCTGTAGCAAAGTGTAGGTGTTGGGGGGTAAATTAAGTGTTTTAATAGATTTGTGTAACTGTTTTGGTATGACGCCGGTCGTGGAAATGACTATGGGGACTATTATTACTTTCTGCAGGTGCCAAAGTCGGGTTATTTCGTCCTTCAGTTCAGTATATTTTGTAAGTTTTTCAGCTATTGAAGTTTGTAAGTTATGGGTGTTAGGTACAGCAATATCTATTAAGTATCCGGTTTTATTGTTTTTATTGATTAATGTGATGTCTGGTCTATTGTAGTGGATTGTGCGATCAGTGAGGATAGCTCGATCAAAGTAAAGTTTACTGGTGGAGTTCTCTGACACACTTTCTGGTATATATTTATAGTACGGCTGTATGGAGGCTATTAGGTTTTGTTGATGGGCAAGTTTTTGATGGATGATATTGGCTATTTGGTCATGTCTATGTTTGTAATCGGTCTGGGCTATTGTTTTACATGCACCTGTTATATGTTGTATCGTCTCTGGGCAACTATTACATTTTCGACATGTATCGGAGTGTAGGGTCTTCATAATATGTTTCTGATAGTTTTTAGTCTCAATTACTTGGTCCTGAATTGCCATAATAAAGCCTTCAGTCTCCGGAAAGAGATCGCCACGACTCAACCATGCGTTCGACGCCTTTTTGTCGACATTAGGTTGGTTTAAGTCGTGGTAGTGTCTCCCGTGCAGAGATTTTCCAGCCCACTCAGCGTGTTTCGTCTTGTCGTCAGTTAGTTTCTCGTTCTTTTGGGATGTATTGTCTATTAAGTTTAAAGGTGTAAATTTACGGTCATTTTCAACCGACTTCCAAAAGGAGGAGGTTATCAATTCGTCTGTATTTTTTTTTTTTTTTTTTTTTTTTTTTTATGTTTGTTACCTCATAACTTTTCACTGGGTGGACCGATTTTGATAATTTTTTTTTTGTTTGAAAGGTAGTGCTTCCCGTGGGGTCCCATTTTTTTTATTTTTTTTTCCGATGATGGTATCCATGTGAAAACGACATAAGTCTTAAATTTGCATTATGTATATGCGCGACAAATAGGTGAATAACTCAAAATCACGTTAACCAATTTTGATAATTCTTTTTTTATTATAAAATATATACTTCAAAGGTAATTTGGTGAAAGTTTGGTAAGGTTCTGAGCACAGGATCCATGTCAAAGTAACGGAACGGAAGGGAACGGAACAATTCTGAGGAGCACGTTAGCGATACTCGGTCGAATCTTTTATTTATAGGTTATTTGGATATTTGAGTCACCTTCCGTAATGTGGTTATGTTTATGTAATTATCATAGTCGAATATTATAATCAACTAGCTACCCACCCCGGCTTCGCACGGGTGCAATACTGATACTAAATATACTACAGAATTTGTTTATATATGACATCACATCGCAAACTTCTAAAATTATCAGTGTTTCTTTACTATATTGTTCATGTATTATATACATAAACCTTCCCCTTGAATCACACTATCTTTTAAAGAAAACCGCATCAAAATCCGTTGCGTAGATTTAAAGATATAGGGACAGAGAAAGCGACTTTGTTTTATACTATGTAGTGATGGAACTCCTATACGGCTCGCAGTTAGGGTGCGATATGGGGCAGAATTTCTTACTATCTTTAATCAAATTTTGTGTATGTGATGTGATGTCATATGATGTACGAAATATAGTTGGTCTTTTTCAAAGTTTTTTTGCTGAGTTCGATTACAGCTCTTTCGAGGGATCCTTGTAGTTTACGCCGCGTGACGTATTAAATCCGCATTTTCGAAAGTCTATTTTTGCTTTATTCGCAAGTTTCCTTTGAAATTGTCCTCGAAGTAGTTTCTAATTCATATAAACGGAACGCTTAATCTATCCATATTAAAAAAAAATTAGTTAGTCAACATCAGCTTCACTTAAAATCAAAAAATAAATAAAATTTTAACAAAAAGAAAAACCGACTTCAAACAAAACACAATTTTAAAACAAATGAATATGCACGAAAAAGTCATAAAAATAATTGCGTATTCAACATATTTTTTAGAGTCTTCCTAAGTTAAATGAAATGAAAAATATTAGACTACTTAAAAGTCGATTAACGATTATATCATGTAGTTATAATTATTGTTATATTTGGAGTCGGTGTCAGCCAATAAAACCCTACAGTATATCTATCAAAAAACAATACGAGAATACTTTAACAAATATGTTTTTTACAAATTACCTTTTACACAATAATATACTGGATCAATCAAGGGGCTCGCATCGCTTCTTTCTTTTGATTGTTGGGGCAAGGGCACCGTGGCTGACACCGGCTCCAAATATACCAATAACTATAACTACATGATATAATCGTTAATCGACTTTTAAGTAGTCTAATATTTTTCATTTCATTTAACTTAGGAAGACTCTAAAAAATATGTTGAATACGCAATTATTTTTATGACTTTTTCGTGCATATTCATTTGTTTTAAAATTGTGTTTTGTTTGAAGTCGGTTTTTCTTTTTGTTAAAATTTTATTTATTAACTATTGCTTTGTGGAGAGGAGAAGATTCAGCTTTGTTAAAAAAGTACTGTCTCAGGGACGTTATTTGCTTGTTGTGCAGGTTCGTAATGTCAATAAGGCCCCTACCTCCTTCAGTTCTTGGCAGTGTTAGTCTTTGTAAACATGATCTAGGGTGGTGTTTCCGGAATTTTGTCATCGTAGTATTAATAGTACGTTGCAAGGCTTTGAGATCAGACAGTGACCAGTTAATAATGCCGGAGGAGTAAGTTAATATTGGGATTGCAAACGTGTTTATTGCTTTTACTGTATTACGTGAATAGAGCTGAGTTTTTAGAATGGCATTGAGTCTGTGACGGAATTGCTGTTTTAGTTTTACTTTAGTGTCTGTGTGCAGTATTTGACGTGACTGGTTATATCCTAAGTATTTGTATGTCTCTCCTTCATCTAATGGTTGAATTTGTTCTCCTGATTTTAGACTATAAAGGTGTGGATAGTAATGTCCTGATTTAAATGGATCCTGATTTAATTGATTCTGCACTTGTCTATGCCAAAATCCATTTTAATGTCATCTGAAAACTGTTCAGTAATATTAGCTAATTCATTAAGGCGATGCTCACTATTAGCGTACAGTTTTATATCATCCATATATAACAGATGGTTTATATTTTCAGCATTGTCAGTCCGTCCGTTAGTATCTTCTGTACAAGTTAAGTTATATCCTATTGCACTATCATTGAGTATGTTGGATAGAGGATTCAGGGCAAGGCAAAACCATAACGGGCTTAATGCATCGCCCTGGAAAAGGCCACGTTGAATTTGAATGGTGTTAGTCTCTATGGTGGTGGTGGCGGTGGTTAATTTGAGCTGGGTTGCCCAGTTAGTCATCGATGCTTTTAAAATATTTATTATTTTGGGGTGTATTTTGTATATTTCCAGAATTTGTAGTAACCAGGAGTGGGGAACTGAGTCATACGCTTTCTTGTAATCAATGTACATGGTGAACAGATCAGATTTACTTTTTTGGACTCTTTGGAGTATTACAGAATCTATTATCAATTGTTCCTTGCATCCTTGACTATACTTTCGGCATCCCTTCTGTTGCTCAGCTAGAATATTATTTTCATTAATGTGTTTGTATATAAGTTCCGATAAGCAAGATGTGAGAATTTTGTATAGCGTTTGTAAACATGTTATGGGTCTGTATTTTGCGGGATTAGAGAGGTTACTCCTGTCTTTAGGTATCATGTAAGTGGTGCCTAGTGTAATTTAAGATGGTATTGTACTGGGGTCTTCAATAAATTTGTTAAGGTGGTTGTGTAAGTACCCATGGATGTTCGTGAATTTCTTGTACCAGTAACTGTGAATGAAATCGGAGCCTGGCGCCTTCCAATTGTGTAGATTTTGTAGTACTTTTTTGTAAGTCTCGATTGGAATATGTTCAAAAACCATTTCTGATGTCGCAGCGTTGTTTTTCCTAATTTCAGATTCTATCCAGTCAGCTTCATGATTATGACAAACAGGTTGTTCCCAAATTTCTGCCCAGAACTTATGCAAATCTTGCGGATCCGGGGTATCGTCTAAATTGCTATTGTTATCATGATTGTTTGTGGTCGTTTGTTTTAAGTTTCTGTAGAATTGTTTTTCGTTATTAAAAAATAGGCTATTTTGTTGTTTCCTGAGTGAACAATCTTTATACCTACGTAGGCGCCCTGCTATTACTGCAAGCTTTTGTTTGAGGGTGTCGAGTGTTTGTGTGAGTTGAGTGTTGGGTTCTTCATGGACAGAATGAATTTTATACTGCTCTACTATGTTTTTTACCTGCCTCTCAAGATGTCTGTTCCTATTTCCGTTTATGAAGTGTGTTATTCTAGCTATTTTAGTTCGTAAATTTTCCAGTCTACGCTCTAATCGTCGTTGCCAGTAGGGTTTGTGATCATTTTGTGCTGAACGAGATCTTTGGTACGGTTCAAGAGAGATCTTTGCACCGTTTACTTTTGCAGCGGTCCACGCTCCACAGTAAATAACAGTTTGTAAGGTGTTAAAATCAGTATCTACATTAATCTTTTCTGGAAAGACTATTTCGTTAAGGTAATGGACTATCTTGGCTAGTTTTTTCGATGGTTTCTGTTTGGGGATGTAACTTCTGTTTGTTGGATCAGTGTCTTTGAAGAATCGGAATGCTTGTAAAAAAGTTTCGTCAATTAGTGAGTCTCTGTCAAGTTGATATCGGTCGGGTATAAAATCTTTACTAAAATCAAGCTCTATGTTGTTCAAGAAGCTTAAATCACTACTATCAAGGTTTGTGTTCTGTGTACTGTAGGTAATTTGTTCTGTTCTTTGTTCATTTGTGTTTGTGTTATTATCTTTTGTGTTAATTGAGAGTTCTGCAGCTACTTGTTGCTTTATTTCATTAAGTCTATTATCACATATGTATTTGTTAACTATGATTGCTCGCCTCTGGTCGGCTATTCTTTGCTCACTCAAGTGTGATAGCGAAGGAAATGTGGCAATGAAATTTTCATGTAGTTGCTGCCGATAATTAGTCCGATTTGTCTCTAGGTGAGTAATTCTGTAGTAAGACCTTATTAAGCCTTCATTTTGTTCATTGGTCCATCTCATACGTGTTTGTGAATAATGTGTTTCTTGTGTTAAGCTAACTGGTGGATTAGTCTGAGTCTGTAAGTGTTTTAAATCTTCTTTAACTTCATCGTGGATGCGGTCTATTATATTTTGTGGTAAAAGTTTATTGCGAACTATAGCTCTGCGTTGGTCTCCGACTCTTTGGCGGCTTATTTGCATGTCCGGGTACTTTTCTATAAATTTCAGATGTAAGGGCTCGAGATAATTTTTTGTGTCAGTTTCAAGTGCTGTAAGTTGAAGGTAAGTGCGCAGAATGAACATATTCATTTCAGGTGTCCATCGCCTGCGCGTACGAGTAGCAGCCGAGGTGGGTGCGAGCTCAGAGTCTAAGTTGACATCTCGCACAACACCGTCGACCGTGGTAGCAGAAGACAAGGTGGATGATCTCCTTGTCATATAAGATGGGCGAGTTGATGGGATGGATGAGAAAAGTGATCTGGTGTCGTCGCCCGATGATTCAGCTGTAGCATCTTCGTCGTGAGCCCGCTTGTTCAACTCCCGACGTCCGGCTGTAGCATGTTGCGTGGCGGGCGCCCGCCTGCTCAGCGCCGCGCCACCGATGTCCCGCGAACTGTAGCACCCAGCACCGGCTCCAGGTGCGCCTCGGCGACCCCCGAGCAGCGACCGAAGATTATATCTATTATTATTACTTTGTATTATTATTATTATTAAAATAAAGATTCAGACCTTTCATACGAAATCGACCAAGTCGTCGAGCAGTTTTCTATGATAGGGTCATTTTTTTTATGTACAATGTAATATAATAGTTATAATGTTTTTTTTGTAATCGACATTTGGGTGGATTTACACAAGAAAAATGTCCTCAAGTAAAAAATTAAAAAAATTGAAATCACGTTGAAATGCTTGTAAAACTAGATAAAACAATCGTAGGATAACTAAAATTCTCCTAAAATGTGATTAGACTAATTTTTAACGCCTAAATCGGAAAATATTAGCATTTAAATAAAAAGAGGTGAGATGGTGTTGACGGCTGTGGTATGGCGATGATTTACACATGAATGGTGATGATCTTAAGTGTATGGTGATGACACTTTATACATGAATTCACAATTAAATGACAAGTTTTAAGGAAATCAACTTTATTAATGATTAATCAACAACAAATAAATCAACAGTCTAAAATATAAAGTATTAAACTTAGTAGGTACTTAAACATTTTTTTCTTAAATCAACTTATTATATGTTTATATTCATTGAGATTTAATTTGGTTTTTTTTTTGGTAATCAGTCTTATGGAGGTAAAATTATATTTAATGTCTTTACCTTTCCGTAATCAGGCATTTTATTCTTAATTATTATCACGTAATCATCAAATTTCTCAGTTTTTACTCATTTACTTAATCAATAGTCCTTTAGATGTTTTTTTTTCATAATTTCGCAATCTTCTCACACTTACTAATCTACCTGCATGCAGCCATAAAATTTCGGACTATTTTTTTGTATTTGGATTAATTTGTTGGAGAGTATTTTTATATTTGAAGGCCCTGCTACAAGTACTTTTTGATTAGTTGGTAAATTGGTAACGTTACAAAGAGTTCGACGCTTTGTTGTTGCTAATAGAGTGACATGATCTCTGTCTTCGTCCTGATTTATGGTTATTGCGGCTGAATGTGGTATTTTTATAAAAGCTAAATGTTTTCCATGATCACATATCTGGCCACATGTACATTTGAAGCAGCTAGATGATCTCAAAGTTAACCTATCACAGTGAAGTTGCCACAGGACCTGATGTACTTTCAGAGTACCCTTAAATGTGTCAAGTTTACTGGGTATTTTCTGTTCTCTCATCCGCACGTCAGTTTCGTTTACAGCAATAACTGTTACATTGGTGTGTGTTTGCAAGACAGTCATAAATTTATCAATACTAGTAATGTCTGTGCCATGATTCACTAGAAAATCAGCTGTCCTCTTGACTACAGCCCCCACCCCATCTGCGGCTCCTTTTCCGTGGCCAGCTTCAGTGTAATTCCATGTGACTATTGTAATTTGTGGGAAATCTTGGCAAAATTGTGATAATATAAAAAACATGTACTTATTTCTATATTGTGATGTAGGCGAATCTGATTGGAAATGAAGTGTGTCTAGAAATGGATTAATTTTTATACTTTCATTTATCAGAGGTAAAAGATGTGCCCATATTGATGGAGCGTCATGTCTTAGACATTCGCTGACGGTGCAGACAGATGTTGGTTTTATATCACTGCTATGAAAATCAAAAGCATAAATAACGGCAGTATGGAGGACAATTTATTTGCGGCTCCCGCCAAAATGTAATGACTGAACTTCACTAGCTGCTTTCATTCTATAATTTTCTGAAAAGTCGACATGTATGACAGCAGAATTAACAGTCAAAGAATTTTTTAATTCTTTCAATTCACTATATTGTGTATAGATTAAGTAACAGTGCTCGAAAAATGACTTCATATCTGTATCCAACTCATTGATAACTTCGAGGGGTTTTGCTTTAATTTCGTCTTTCTTGGTGATAGTGATAGTTTTAGGACCTTTTTTTGTTGAAATTAACTCTCGGGATCGTATCCATTTATAAAAAACTATCTCAGCATCATTAGAGAACTCATTGAATTGAATATTCTTGCGTTTGCAGAGACCGCATTCTCTTTTAAGACATTTCTCTGCATATCTTGAACAACAAAGACTTTCCAGCAATTCGTGATGATTCTTCTTTCTAATGATTCCCACCTTAAATAAAGATTCCAGCTTGAGATCAATATTAGCATGTACTTCACACATGCATGTGTTTCTTTGCGCCGCAGTGGCTGGTAATACCCAGAATGGACGACATTTCCAAAACGTACAGTAGCTCACTCTTATTTTATGAATCTTCATAAACTTCTCGTGTAAATCTTTTATCGAACTTTTGAGAGTCCTTTTCTGCATTTGTGTTTTAAATCGTGTAATATACTGTTTCTTTCCGGGAAATATCGTACTGTTTGCATCATCAACATAAAACTCTTTTATTAATTTAGTGATCTTTGTTTCTGGTAACATTTTGGTTTTCTGTGTTTTCAAATTTTTTCTAAAGTTAATATTTTTGGATTTTTCTTTGGTTTCATTGAGTTTTTGCCCATAAATATTTTGTGTTAGTCGTTTATTTTCTTTTTTCAAATCCATAATTATTTTTAACAATTGTCTTCGTTTATTTTATTCTAAATATCGAATTCTTTTAATTTTTACTGAACAGTTACATTTTGACTTGGTGGGTGTTGTTAATGGGTCCTGATTATCCTGTTCTAAATGATCTTTTGTAGTCGTCTCATTACTATTATCGGGATTCACCAATATTGGTTTTAGTTCAATAGTCTTATCTTTTGCTTTATTTTTTTTCTTTTCCCGATATCTTTTAGCTGCTTCACGCCATTTCTTGCGCTGTACTCTCTGCTCTCTTGGACTTTTTTCATTTATTGATACGAACTGACCTAATGCCTCTTTTCTGTATTTATATCTTTTCTTTTCTTTTTCTTTAATAATGTTGTATAAATCAGGATCCTGCTTTATGGTGGCATATTTTACACGTTTATTAATAGCTATATTTTGTTTTGCTAACTGAACTTTTCCTACGCTTTTTTTTTGTTTTACTCATACTTGTGATCTGAAAGTAAACAGTCATATTAATAGAGCGTACAATTCTAAGGGTAGGGTATAACATGAAGGGACCATTACGAATGGTGGTGGCTGATGCTAAGTCCATTCTTAGTTTGCTATAAACTTATACTGATGCTAACTCTATTCTCGGTTTGAAATAGAAAATAACTTAGATATATACACCGTTCGTTAGCATGTTGAGCTGAGATGGCCCAGTGGTTAGAACGGGTGCATCTGAACTGATGGTTTCGGGTTCAAAACCAAGCAAGGACCTATATATATGTATGTGCTTAATTAACTTGTGTTTATAATTCATCTCGCGCTCGGCGGTGAAGGAAAACATTATGTGGAAACCTGCATGTGCATAATTTCATCGAAAATCTGCCATATGTGCATTCCACCAACCCGCGTTGCAACAGCGTGGTGGAATATGTTCCAAACCCTCTCCTTAATCACGGAGGAGGCCTTAGCCTAGCAGTGGGAAATTTACAGGTTATTACTGTTACCGTTTGTAAATAAGCCAAACATAAGAATAAAGAGAACCTGAAACGCTATAAGTAAAACCTACCATAGATAACTTACTCTAATTCTTTATAATAACAATTTAAAAGAGTAAATAAATAACATTTGATGTTGGGCTGGGCTAAGGCCTCCTCTCTGATTAAGGAGAGTATTTGGAACATATTCCACTCTTAGTTTAAGTTTCAAGCAAATTAAGAAAATCGTCATCACCATACGCCTGTTGTCATCACCGCTCATTAATTATAAACGGTAATGATGCGTATGGTGATGACAATTAGGACGTTACATCGATTTTTCTAGAAAAGTAATAATAATAGTAGGATACCGCTACTCTTTTTGGCATCTTCACTTATAACTAAGTTTATATACAATTTATCGTAAACTTATTGAACCTTGAATGTAAAACTTGACGGAAATGACGTGACTTTGGCTAAACACAACTTTTTTGGACACTTACTCAAAATTTTTGGTGTCGGACCGCGTTTCGGCAGACTTGCGTCTCCTTTCACAGTTTGCTCAGAACTGAGGAAGCTGGTCGGGGTATCGCGTGCCCCGCAAATACTATACATACGGAACTACCTCCACTTTAATGTTTCTGTGACGGTGTTGACGAAAGTCGGTGCTAATTTTTTATTTATTTATTAATTATTTATTTTGCGAAGAAATTATTATAACTTTTTTTTAAATATAGATGCAATATGGATAAATGTATATCGTCAATTAAAATCTGCTTTTTACGTGGGGTAATCGATTTATTTGACCGCAAACTGTAAGAGTCACATTTTTTTGCCAGGTGGTGATGATTTTGATGGATGTATTAATTTTGTTAAAAATCATCTGTTGACTTTAAGGGTGTTTGGATTAAAGTGCCGTATAAAATAAGTACATATAAAGCCTGTAAATATAAAAAAAGTAAAGATATTTGGCAGTATAATTTTTTTTATAACCTCCACGTGATTTTTCATCGTTTTTGTAAATCCACCCATTTGTGTCAGTTTCTGTCTGATATTCGCGTCCTTGCCGTCCGACGATGTAACATTGTACAAGCGCTTATTATTTTCAATTTTACTTTAAAGCACTTTTAAAGATATTTAAATCTTAAATTTTTAGAATTACGCTTGTTTCTTTAGGGACTTTTGTGGTATGTGTATTTATTCGTCATTGAAATATTATGTCGATCAGATAAATTACATGTGTTAAAAAGATAAAGTTAACTTGTACAGGGTATATATAGTGATTAATTTCTATTTTGGCGGCGTGACAAAGATAAAACATGCTGAAATTCTTCTTGCAGAATGGAAATATATAATATAATAGTTGTCGTCCGCGGATTCGCCTGCGTTTTAGGAGTTTGGTTGTCATATGTAAAAGTAGCCTATGTCCATTCTTGGAGTTCAAATTTGCTTCGTAAAAAGTTTCATCAAATTCGGTTCAGCGGTTTGGTAGTGAAAGATCAGCAGACACACAGACTTCTTTACACATTGATAATATTAAAATATATATTTCTCTACCATTTCCCATTTTCAGAAGACAACAATTTAATAGTTTTATTGCCAAAAATGTGATCGCCGCTATCGCGATCACCGCGAAACTAATTTTATTTATTTATTCATAGGTATACAAACAGAATACAATCAACACATACATTCAAATTAGGTACATTACTTACATAATTTCGAGCTAATTTATTTGCCTAAGCATGTGAACACGGCATGTCATTGCTTATTTCATATAATAATCAAAAAATTATAACTCTTCTCGCGATGTAAGCATACATCTGTCGCACCTGCAAGCCCCCCGGTGTTGCAGATGTCCATGGTGGTAATCCGGTGTAAATACTTTCCATCAGGTAAACCTCGTGCTTATATAACATAAAATAAATAAAATAAATAACAAAATGAAAAACCGACTTCAAACAAAACACTATTTCAAATTGATTAATATGCAATAAAAAGTAAAAAAAAAATAATTACGTATTCAAAATAGTTCTTCTGATTAATATGAAATGAAAAATATTACTAGATCCCCTAAAAGTCGATTTACGATTATTAATATAGTAACAATTAATATCATATTTGGAGCCGGTGTCAGCCACGGGCCCGCCTCACCAGTCAAAAGAATGAAGCAATACGATTACCTTGATTGACACAGTATATTGTCGTTTAAAAGGTAATTTGTAAAAAACATATTTCTTAAAGTATTAATTTTTGCTTGATATATGCTGGCTTTCATAGGTTTTCTATTAAAATTATCAAAATCGGTTCACCCAGTGTAAAGTTACGATGTAACAAACATAAAAAAAGAAGAAGATAGACGAATTGATAACCTCCTCCTTTTTGAAGTCGGTTAAAAACGGGTAGTGAGGCGCGTCGATGCGTCCCCTGCCACGCGACGTGCATTTGGACACGGCGCGTAAATCCTGATGGAGTGTAGTGCTTGGCCTCAGAGACATTTCCAGGTGCCAATAGTCAGCGGATATATCTAGTTGCCGAGCGTGACCATCATTCTACGAAATCTAGGAATTATGAAGGTATTTTTCGGGTTATTTATATTTGAGTATGTAAGTTTTGCGAGTTAATTGAACAATTTATGCAGAAACATTAAATTATGATTGGACCTACGCTTCTCCAATGAGGCAGGTTTGGAGTGTTTCAATCTTGTAGAATATGTGTTTTGTCTGCACGGTATGGACAGGTTCTTTCCTCATATCCTTATACGTCAAAAACATTCTAAAATCCTTGTTTTTTTATGGAATAGGTTGGCGGACGAACATATGGGCCACTAATGGTACGTGGTCATCATCACCCATAGACAATGACGCTGTAAGAAATATAACCTATTCATTACATCGTCAATGCGCCACCAACCTTGGGAACTCATTTGCTATGTCCCTTGTGCCTTTAATTACACTGGCTCACTCATCGTTCAAACCGGAACACTACAATACTGCATACTATTGTTTAGCGGTAGAATATCTGATGAGTGGGTAGTACCTACCCAGGTGGGCTTGCACAAAGCCTTACCACCAAGTGAAACTAATGTAGATTCTCTAGGCTATCGAATCTTATGAAGAGATAATAAAATATGCTTAAGAAGTATCTCATTCTATAACATATTCAAATAAATTGATTATCAAAAGATTCGATCTTTTCAAAATAATACTCAATCAAGCTGAGTGGAAAAAGGTCATACGTATAATTTAATCGGTCAAAGGAAATCCACTCTTCTTCCAGATCGAAGAGAATTATGGACTGGATAATTATGAAGGTATCATAACTCTCATATCGTTGAAGGTAGCCATGCCGGTATTATTGAGAATAAGAACAGTGCCTATTATTAATAGCGTTAAATCTGGTAGTAGTCTGGAGTGTAAGGGGGATCAAAGATTAGTCGTTATCAAGAAACATTAAGCTGCACCAATTGAAATATTAATAATTATAATATTTAAGAGCACTTTTTATGCTATTGGTTGGCGATACGCCTGATGGTAAGTAGTCACCACCGCCATAGACAATGGCGATGTAAGAAATTTTAACCATTCCTTTCATCGAAAATGCAGCACTAACCTTGGGAACTAAGATGTTATGTCCCTTGGGCCTGTAGTTACAACAGCTCACTCGTCCTTCAAACCGGAATACAACAATACCAAATACTGCTGTTTGGCGGTATTACCTATTCTATTGCTGCTTCTCAGTCTATTATATTTAAGCTTGTGTGCGTGTAAACTGCGTATGTGTGTATAAGCACGACTAGTATAGTCAAACCAATCCATATAAAGCATCTTGATACTATTACGTCATTTATTCCGTACATATTTTCAATTGTATAGCAAATAAATTTACATACAAATTACAATCAATTACTGGAAAAATTTTAATATATTTGAGACAGACAATAAATATATATATAAAAAAATGTGAGTAATATGTTAAAATCGATATTCACTTTTATTAAAGTCATACGGATTAGTGAGTAAATTCTAAAAAAATAATTATTGTCCAATATAAACTAGTTTTTGTTCATAATTGTGTAGACATAAGCATTTAATTATTCATATGTTAAACAAAAACCTTTCAAGAAACAGGGTAGTCTAACATAAAATGAGTTATCATTTTATGTCTATTGATAAACACAATAAATTTTCATTTAAGATAAATGGTAGATCAAAATAATCCATAAATGCTTCCTGGTTTTTACTTACAATATTAAAAAAATCGAACTAAGAATTTCATTTCATTATATTTTTATGTTATTTTTTAAATGAATGTAACGTAAAATCTATAATGTTTGATAAAACTTAAATAATATATGTATACGTATTTTTATCCGTATAAATTTATGCATTCTTCATTCGTTTAGCGAACATCCCTAGTCGAGCACTACATTTTAATTGTTAGTTCTTCAAAAAATGGCGATTTGAATGATGGCAAAACTAGTTTCAGGTAAGTGCAATGATATATTCTAACAAACAGATATGTTATATCCATACTAAACAACAGAATGTGCCGCGCCGGGGACCGTGTATTTTACATTTCGTTACAAGTAAAAAGTATAGCTTGATAAAAACAATAAGTAACATCTAGTTATCCCTAATAACTAGATGTTTTAATTACGCAAAACGTATTACTACGTAATTATGATGTATTATAACGTATTACTACATAAAATGTCTAAAGGCAAACGTCCCAATTAGGACGTTTTCTAGTCTTCAATTTTTGCGCGTTAATAACATATCTGTTTACTAGAACATCATTGGGTAAGTGAAATTTTGTTGTATTACAATGGAAATATAAAACACTTGTGATATTGAAAAGTACGGTATGTTTTAGTTGTTTCTTATTGTCATTGGAATAGTGTATACGTAGGAAATGGCTATGAGTGAGATCTATCTTTGAACGCTCGGCGTGGAATGCCAATTTGGACGTAGCATTTTAGTGTTGATAGGTAATGTAGAAAAAATTCATTGAAATTTAAATAAAAAAAATATTTTGTGTAAACAGATATGTAAACATTACTGGTGACCCGCCCCGGTTTTGCACGGTTACAATGCTGAAACTAAATAAACTGAAGAATACCTTACAATGTTTACAGTTTTTTTTTCACTTATTCTCTACTGAATTATGTACATACGTATTAACTTTCCTCTTGAATCAAGAAAGAAAGAAAGAAAGAAAGAAAGAAAGAAAGAACACTTTTATTTGGCATTTAAATAAAACTAATTATAACGGATGAATCGCGTATATTAATTATTTTTAAACATCCCGACGTTTCGAGCACTTTGCAGTGTTCGTGGTTACGGGTAGACTAAGATGACATTTGTCTATTTGAATAACAAAGGAAATATTATTAACAACTACCGCCAATGATTTCTCAATTGATATCTTGAGTAACGTTCCGGTTGCACGCAGAAGGCACTAACTGTATCTTTACGTCTTGCAGTCTGTTGGATTTGGGATTTTAAATTTTTATAAGTGGATCCCAGGTGTTAGAAAGTCTCCAACCATCTTCTCTATTGAAGTTCGGATGTTTTTGAATTTCAATAGCTTCTCGTATCATTCTAGGAATGAATCTGTGTTCTCTAGCGAGGATCTGTGGTTTATCAAATCGGATAAAATGGTTAGGTTTATCCAGAGCATGTTCACAGACTGCAGACTTAGAAGAACGCCTATTTTTGACATCTCCTATATGTTCCTTGACCCTGGTACCGATACTTCTCTTTGTTTGGCCTATGTAAGATAAACCACACTCACATTCGAGTTTATATACTCCTGCAGTTTGTAAAGGAATATTACTCTTGATAGGTCTCAAGAACTGGCTCACTTTCTTATGTGGCTTGTAAACGGTTTTAATTGAAGTCGCTTCAAGATGTTGCCAATCCTGTCTGTAACTCCCTTCACATATGGTAGAAATGCAGGTTGTCGCTCAACTGTGGGTGGCTTGATACGGCTTCTGCGATGCTGGCGAGGCACGGGCAGCTTGCTCTGGTGGAGTGCAAGCTTGACCTGACGTAGCTGTTAAGTCATTACAATACATTAAGTCACACAGTTTATAGGAAACCCACACACACCAACAAATACCTCAATGGTGACTCGCACCACCACCCTAGCCAGTTAGCTACCGTTGGCAAATCTTTGTTTCAGAGAGCCCACCATCTCTGCGATGCTGAACACCTAGAGGACGAGCTACGACGATCATCATCATGAGCCTAATAAAACCACTGGATGAAGGCCTTCCTCAGGCGTGACATTGAGTCCGATCTTTGGCTTTTCTCATCCACTTCTTACCAGCCCCACCTTCCGTATATCATCTCTCCACCATGCCATAAGGAGTCCTACTCTACGCTTGCCGATTCGCGATCTCTGCTCTAGAACTATCTCACCCTAACGGCTATCAGTTCTACAGATGTGACTGGCCCACTATTACTTCAGCTGGCTAATCCTGTGAGCTATGTCGACCACCCTAGCGTAGTAGTTAATGTTCGTCAGGTTTTAAAAGTAAATTACCCCTCAATACAGCTTACCTTACCTCTCACGCGCGCAACTCGATGCAGTTACTAATCAAATTACTCATGTGCTAGTTTTCGATGAAGGAAACATCAAACACAAATTCTGCTACATGTGTATTCCACTGCATTGGAAGTTGGAACAGCGGGGTGGAATACGTTCCAAACCTTCTCCTAAAAGAGAGAGGAGGCCTTACACTAGTAGTGGGAAATTTACGGGCAGTTGTTGTTGTTGTTGTTATGTTCTAGTTTGTTGTGCTAATTTTGTAAATTAATGTGTAGGCTATATTTAAATTGGATCATTTAAGGTATTTTCAGATGCTATGTCCTTTTATTTTGATCACGCATTTGATAACAATTAAAAAATAAGTATCGAACTGCACCAAACTCAGTTACTTGTCTAGACTAGTTTTTGAAGAAATCAAAATAAATTAATTAAAGAAACAAAGTTTTAATTTTTAAGAATATTTTATATTTATTCACGAGAACTGACATTGAATTACCCAGAAATTACAATCAAATAGAATTAACAAATAAATGTGGCATTTAGAAAATTAAAATGAATATCGATAATTATTAGATATGTCTAGATGAACTGTCAACGCTGAGAATGGAAAAATTTGGCCACTAATACTAGTGTTTAAAACTTAACTAATTATAACACTATACACTTACAATTTAACAAAGACTTATAAGACAATTAATACAAACTTTTAGAACTTAAATTCTACTTTTCCCATTAACAAGTTTAATAAAGAATTAAATTCTTAAATATAAGATTTATTTTGTATTCAATTTTACTTCCTTTGGGCGCTGGTTATCAATTATACTTGTTACATGATCTAAACCAATCTTAGCTCCATCTTGTCCAGCTAGAACGTTATTGATAATATTTGTACAGTCTTTATTCTCAATTATACTGACATGGTTACCTTCTACAAGATGAACCGTCACGGTACCTTCAGTAAATTTGTCCAGACCATAATTCTCTTCGATCAAAAATGGAGGATCTACATTCGGTCGTATCAGAACTATTGGAGCCTTGATCTTCAGTTTTATTTGATCGAGAATCATTTTAAAACGATCGAAACTAGAATTCGCTATCGATTCGACGAATTTATCTGAGTATTTCTTTTTAGCGGGGGCAACTTTTATAGCGTATTTAATTCTATCGTCAAATGATTCGATTTCTTTTAGTTTCTCCATTAGTGTTTCGCTGATGTCGTTTTTCGGTGCGATCATGTCGATTGTTTGACAAATGAGACCGTTCTGTAGCTGAGTATCGCTCGTGGAAGGCATTGTCAAGGTGAGTATGCCATAGAGGAAATCTGGACTGCCGTCTATGCAGAAGACTGTGCCGTTGTGTCCTGAAAGATTTCAATTGACGCTTGTTTCATTAATTCAAATCATTTGTAAAGAATACATTGCCAAAGAAGGCAAATTATTCAATAAAATATTATACAGATGATTAAAAAGCGTGGAGTTAATAATTGCTAATTCCAGGCAGGATATAATTGTATTTAACTAACACGACTTCGTATTTTTAAATATTGAAAAAAATAACTACTGATTTTCTTGGCGGTTCCTCATGGTAGAATCTATATTCCCAATCGGTGGTAGCTTCGCTGAATATTGTTGTTAAATGACAATTAAAAAGCTGTAAATGTTTCTAAACGCCTACTTGAATAAAATATATTTTGATTGTGACAAATTCTT
The DNA here is from genome assembly GCF_905220365.1 of Vanessa cardui. Lineage (NCBI taxonomy): Eukaryota > Metazoa > Arthropoda > Insecta > Lepidoptera > Nymphalidae > Vanessa > Vanessa cardui. The sequence goes on along the minus strand of NC_061132.1, from coordinate 11,619,606 downwards.
ATTTAAAGCGTTGCTAAGAAAATGTTTTAAGTGAAATTACTACACTGTCGGCTTGTTGATTTTATCGAAGTTAATGCGTTAAGTATTACGAAGTTATTTCGCCACAACGTTATACGAGTACAAGAATGAATTGGCAATATAATTATGTTTTACTCTTAGTCAATTATCTTCGCTATTATCTTTATTATTTAAAAACAATCCCAAATCTATGAGTTATGTCATATTCTAAATTCAAATATTATTTGCGCCATAATTAATATTGGATATATTATTTTTATATACAAACCTTCGCTTTCCAGAATGCTTGCCAATTTTAACATGGGCAGGGTACCAAAACTGTATCCGAGAAGAACATATGGACTTCCTGGTTTTAATTTCGATGTTACCGTCTGAAACAAATATTTTGTTAATTACTTCATTCGTTTGATGAAATGATCATTGCCCATTTGGGACACAACATATCCGTATTAATATTATAAATGTGAAAAAGTAGTCTACGTCCTTTCAGACAGTCTCATTTTTTGCCTGACACATGACAACCAACACTCGTAATGATGCACGTGGTGCATCATTACGACGTCCCCAAGTTCCCCTTAGTTTAATTAACATGTCTTAATGAATACTGCTTAGTTTTTTGATTTCCAGGTCCTTGGGATACGTTGTTTTCTGATTTAAAAAAAATCCGTGATATTCATCTTTCAGTCATGCCCAAACATTTTTGAACCCCTAACCATGATGATACATTTGGGGCATCCTAGATATATCGATCATAATTTACCTATGGCATCGATTATTTAGCGTCCTCACAGGATGGACTGTATTTGGAAGTGCGACGTTGCCAGCTTTAGGTTTGTTGTCTCTTTCTTTTCCTATCGCTGTTCTGTACAAACACTTCAACGTTTATTTTGTTTCAATATTCGTAAGGCTTATACATATATACAGATGCCCGATATGTTATAATGTGTAAATACGAATCTTTTGCTTCCTATCCTGGATTACGCCGACGACTGTTATACACATCTCACGGAGGATCAGCGAAAAACTTGGGCGATTTCAAAATTTCTAAATTGGATTCATATTTGGTTTGCCTAAATATGATCGTGTCTCCCATTTTCGCTCTTAGCACAAGTGGCTCTGCCCATAAAACTTCATCGGAATAATTATGTCCTCTCTATCATATTATTTTGTTGTCGTACTTGTTATCTCCTGTGTTTTATTTTTCCTGTATGTCATAAAAATCTACCTACCAAATTTCATATTTACAATAATAAAATGATAGTATTTATAAAAAAATGATTTTTTATTTATGGTATAGGTTGGCGGACGAGCATATGGGCCACCTGATGGTAAGTGGTCACCATCGCCCATAGACATTAACGCTGTAAGAATTATTAACTATTACTTACATCGTCAAAGTGCCACCAACCTTGGGAACTAAGATGTTATGTCCCTTGTGCCTGTAGTTACACTGGCTCACTCACCCTTCAGACTGGAACACAACAATACTGAGTACTGTTGTTTGGCGGTAGAACAACTGATGAGTGGGTGGTACCTACCCAGACGGGCTTGCACAAAGCCCTACCACCAAGTGTTTTGTGAATTTACTGGGAACAGTGTTTTCATTTTATAGTTGGTAGCTTGCAGCCACATAGTACCACCTCAAATAATACTGTATGCCTCAAGATCACTATCGCTCGGCTATTGTACAAGGTTCAATTTTGAGTCCCTTTCTATTTCTGGTATATATAAATGATCTTCCTTTCTATGTTAAAGGTATTTGTGATATAGTATTGTTCACTGACGACACTTCACAGATTTTAAAGGTTGACAAAAAAAAACGGACTATGACGACGTGAACGGTGCATTATCACATATACACAATTGGTTTACAGTAAATAATTTAGTTTTGAATGCTCACAAAACAAAATGTGTAGTTTTTACCCTACCCAATGTTAGAAAGCATAATTATAAGATATCTTGAAACGGTGACCGTCTTGATGTAGCTGCTACTACAGCGTTCTCAGGAATAGAATTGGATTCCAAACTTCAGTGGAGTCCTCATTTATCATCCCTAACAGGAAGACTCAGCTCCGCAACATACGCGTTTAGAAAAGTTAGACAACTAACTGATGTTGATACCGCTCGTCTAGTATATTTTGGTTATTTTCACAATAGTAATATGTCATATGGCATATTACTTTGGGGTAACGCTGCAGATATTGAATCTATCTTTATTTTACAAAAGAGAGCAATCCGGTTTATTTATAATCATGGAGCTAGGGACTCTCTTCGGGATGTTTTTAACAAACTAGGAACACTCACCGTTCCGTCACAGTATATTTACAACAATATTATGTATATTCACAGCAATGTTCATCGTTGTATGTGCACTAGAACTAAGGATAAGCTGATAACGCCAAGTTTCCGACTCCGCAAAGTCAATAAATCCTTCTTGGGGCAAGGTATCCGATTCTATAATAAAATTCCGCAGACATTTTTAACTTTGCCGTTTCGTAAATTCAAATCGTTTGTAAAAAATACATTGGTAAAGAAAGTATATTATTCGAAACAAGATTTTATAGATAAAAGAAAGCGTGGAGGTAATACCTGTTGACTTCCTAGTAGGATATATTAATTTATATAATTGTATTAACTAACATGACTTTGTATTTTTTAAATGTTGAAAAAGAGTAAATACTTAGTTTCTTGCCGTTTCTTCTCGGTAGAATCTACTTTCCGAACCGGTGGTAGCTTGATAGCTTCACTTAATTGTAAAATAACGATTCAAAAGTGTTTGTTAAAGTCTACTTGAATAAAGTTTATTTTGATTTTTGATTATGTTTTTTTGATTGGGCGTTCGTATACAGCTATTGGGCGTCCATATACAGCTATTGGGCGTCCGTATACAGCTATTCGACGTCCGTATACAGCTATTGGGCGTCCGTATACAGCTATTGGGCGTCCGTATACAGCTATTGGGCGTCCGTATACAGCTATTGGGCGTCCGTATACAGCTATTGGGCGTCCGTATACAGCTATTGGGCGTCCGTATATGGCTATTTGGCGCCTGTAAAAAGTACTAAACTTTACGCCGGTTTCTTTACACCGAATAATAAAAACTACCAATCACAGATACCAGAAGATTTAACAGTACAGATACCAATCACGATTTATATAGATGTTGTACAAACTTTCACCCCCTTTTAGTCCCTTAGAAGATGATTTCGTGGATGGAAACTATCCTATCTTCATACCAAATTTAATTTAAATCAGTTAAGCGGATATAGATTCCCTGTACAAACTTCTACTTTCCTTTTTTTATCTCGTTCGGGTATGATTTTGGAGACAAAATTATCCTATGTTCTTCTCTACAATGTCTCCATTCTAAATTTCATCTAAATCGGTTTAAGCGTGAAGAGATAACAGACAGACAGACATACTTTATGTTATTATTATGAATAATTAATATAAATATTAATTATTATAAAATATTTAAAAAAATGAAGAACGTCACGAAGTCCTCGGGAATTCATATATTCATTATTAAATCAAATTATATATTTGATACAATATTAAATAAGTTCCAATAACAATTTATTTCTACACACTGATGTAAAACAAACAATAATCAAGCACCGAATAGGTATTATGCAAGTCGTAAGTGAAATGAGCGAGACGGCAACGTCGCAATTTTGGACGCCAAATAAGCGAATCCGTAGTCAGGAATTCCCCTTGATATACTGTGTGCGATATACGCGCTGCGGCAGCGCCTCACCTGCGCGGTGATTTCTTCGGGAACTTTTCAATATTTTATTTCAACTATTTTAAGCGAATTTTAGCTTCCGTCGATTTTTGTACTACGGCTAGCTAGGATGAATAGGACCACAGTGCCACCGGCTAAAAAAGTGGCGTCCGGTATACGGACGCCAAAAGCAGGTGGACGCCAGTTTAAATGCATTTTCGCCTTCAGTGGACGGCCAATTGTTTGCGGGATAAATATATATATATATATATATATATATATATATATATATATATATATATATATATATATATGTATGTATATATATATTCAATATAAACATATTTTCATTATGCTATACACTAATCAGATTGTTTTTTTATGCTATTGGTTGGCGAACGAACATATGAGTCACCTGATGGTAAATGGTCATGGTCCGCCCATAGACAATGAAACTTTAACTAAATGGGTTTGGAATCTTCCATATAAGGAATAATGTGCAACAATATAAAGAGATAAAAATTTGTAAAAATATTAAATTCGTTTGTGTCAATACCTTGTGCAATCTATTGACTAAGTTCTCCAAGGTATCCCTCTTTTCTTCATTGCCATACTGCAAGGCACAAATCTTGATCTTAAGCCTACGACATAAGGTCGTCATTCCCGCAGCACAACCTTCGATACCAGGCAGCATGAACATTATCGACTCCTTGTCATCAACTGACATGTCAGACTGTAAAAAAAACTTGATTTTGAATACTGTTCAATTAAATCAATTCTAGTTTAAGGTTTTTTTTTTTTAATTCAATCACTTATAATATGTATAATATTAAGTTTATAATAGGTTGTGCCCGTTACTTCGTGTGTGTTTTAATTTAAAGTAAGTAAAGTTAAGTAACAGCCCGTAAATTTCCATTATGGAGAGGGCTTGGAACATATTCGTGTTTTAATTTAAGTCTTTATTATGTAATCTATCTTCCAGCGAGTTTTTTTATAATTTTTGTCTGTCTGTCTTTTTCTTCCACTGGGAAAAAGCTGATGCAATAAGGAGTAATTATGTTACAACAATAATTATTTTGTTTAATTGAAATGCGCATGAATTCGCGGACACAACTAATTTCATCAGAAAAATATATTATAAAAGCATTTGCCAATCCTAATTTGGACTTTATATATTTAAAACCACCGTTCAATATTGTTTGGCATAACATTATACAATGGCGGGTGTACCAATTATTTGTAATTCCTTACAGGAGTGTTCTATGTATGATATTTCTTAGCTAAAATTTCCTTACCTCAGAGCCATCGCTAACCATGGATGGCATGTGTATGAAAGGTTTCGACGCCATAGTTTCATCACCAAAGTTCCTCATTAGGACTTTGAGACCGGCGGTCTCATCAAGGATGACAGATTTTGGCGAAGAAGATGTTGCTCTTTGAGCTGTCAGTTCTTCCAACCTGTTGGCATATTTCAAGTTACGATTTAATTATAAAGTTTTGTGATGATCAAAGATTGGAAAAGTGATTTTTCAACAGAGATATGTTTGATGAATATTACATAATCATTTTTAATGATGAGGAGCTGAAATGGCCCTGTGGTTAGAATGCGTGCGGCTTAACCGATGATTTCAGGTTCTAACCCAGGCAAGCACCACTATAAATATGTGCTTTAATTTGTGTTTATAATTCATCTCGTGCTCGGCGGTGAAAGAAAACATCGAGAGGAAACCTGCATGTGTCTAATCTCATTGATATTCTGCCACATGTGCATTCCATCAACCCGCATTGGAACAGCGTTATGGAATATGTTCCAAACCCTCTCCTTAATGGGAGAGGAAGCCTTAGCCCAGCAGTGGGAAATTTAAGGGCTGTTATTTCACTTTTTCTTTTTATTAATGATCAGTTCTGTCATTTATAGTCTACAAGTAATTAAATTTTGTCAGCAATAAGGCTAGGCTATAACATACATTATATAATGCAATTACAAAATTGTATAATTCACAATAAGTAAGAAATAAAAATAAACCTTGCGAATGTCAAGGTTCTGATATCTTGCGCTGTCAGGAATATCTCGAATTCCCGCTCTAAAGTTTGTTTGATCTCGACCGCCATCATGCTGTCCATGCCCAGTTCAGCAAGAGCCACTTGCTGGGAGACTGTCTTTAAATCTTTAATACCTAGGAATTAGAAATTGTAATGTGTTAGCACGAATAATTCAGTGAGATTCTTATTAGTACTTTAGTAAGAAATTGTTATATGTCAAAAATTTATAATGTGGTTTAAATTGTTTTTTTTTTTATTATATCAGAAATCTGTCATTTATGTACCAATTTTGAATTTTTTTTTTGGATGGACCATTTCTATTTTAATGAAAAATTAAAATTTCGATATTTTATCGTTAAAATGTTATTTCCATAAGTCCTAAAACTTGATCATGTATCAAATTGATCAAAACTTAAAATGTATAAATTATAGACTTTGTATTTTTTATGACGAGAGTGAAATTAACCCAATATAAACTCAATTTATCTTTATTATTCTTTTTTGTATTCTTTTATTTTGCTATTCTTACCCATGATCTGCGCAACTGCATCAACAACACTATCACAACCGGAACCCCCGATCCTCTTTTCGGCTACCACTATCGAGGACACTATAACGGCATCCTGTTTCAAAAACTTGTCGAGGGACAGCAGACAGGAGGAAATCCTTTGCTGTAAAGTTCCGCCGATTTCCAATTGAACGTCTTCATCTTGCATGTCTGCCACGAGACCAACCTAAAAAAAGTTTGGAAGGTTTGTTTAAAGCTTATTATATGGTTATTGTAATCGATCAAGGTAATAATTGAAGTAGTTATTTATATATTACCATATTGAACACATGAATAATTGTCAATTTGAGTTTCCTATATCAATAAATTAAATTGAATTGCAGGTTGTCCTGTAAAATATTGACCCATATTGTGATTGATTGTTATAATAAGATTCAGCTAATGCAATCATTTAATTTCAAATAATATGAGAGCAACTCAAATAACCGACTAATAAGCTTAATGAAAGTTTGTGTTTGATGGTTGGCCTTGCATAGCTTAGCATGGATGTGGATGGATATAGAGGTAGAGGATGACCAAAGAAAATATAGATGGATTGTGTGAAAGAAGATATGGTTAGAGAAAATATTATTTATAAGATGACATCCGACAGAGAAGTATGGAAGGAGAAGACATATTCGCCGACCTCAGATACAATTGGGATTAGGGCAGGAAGATGATTAATTAAGAGCGTTGACTTGAACCCATCACCAATTAGTCAACCCCTCTGCCAATAAGACACTCACGTCACCAATAGCACCCCACTGCACGGCGAGCGCGGGGAGGCCGAGCTTCTTTCTCGACTCGCAGATCCTCTCCATGACGGAGTTGGAGAAGCCGTAGTTGGTCTGACCAGGGTTGCCACGACCGCAAGATACGGATGAGAATATCACAAAGTCCCTAGAGGATACCGAAATATAATAAATATATAAGAAACGAAAGACAAAACAATCAGTTAAATATAATCAATTGTATAACACTACACCAATAATGTTAAGGTAGAAAACTCACTTCAACTTTGGACACATTTTCTTTGACAGTTTATCCAAATTCATCGTAGCCAGTGCTTTGGGAGCGAACGATATTTTAAATGTCTCGGGAGTCTGATTCAGGAATATTGAATCTTTCAATATCACTGCCAAGTTGAATATCGCCTCAACTGCTCCCATAGCGTTCGCCATCTTCAACATTTGTTCACATCCTTCCTCAGTTGTGACATCGTGCGTTGAAATTTGTACATCGGCTCCGTAGCCCTTCCATGCTCTGTTAATAGGGACATTTTGTCAAAGATTACACATTATAGATTTTACATAAACCAAAACCAAATCATCTCCCATTGACATAAACTGACGAATATAATTGTAATGAGCAAATATTACCAACCTCAGCCGAGAAGATTGATAACCATTACTAATTCCTCTCCTTGAGGTGAGTAACACTTTCCTGGCTCCCCTCATGATGAGCCAATCTGCAAGCTCCAGACCGAAGCCACCAAGACCTCCCACAACAATGTATACTAATTCTTCATCACACATGTACCTAGACGGTAAAAAATCTTCATTAAGTCTATATGAAAAGTATAACCAGTGGCGTAGGTATCGTAGGGCAATGGTGGCAAACAGGGCCCTAGAGTACAATGGGGCCTCTAAACTAAACCTTAAGCTTCTGAAGCTAGAAAATCATGACCCTGTGCAGAAAATTTCCTATTTGTTATCTATAATTTTAAAGGGTAATTATTAGTGAAGGAGGAGGCGAGGGCCCAATTATTTCTCTATGCATCGGGGCTACGCCACTGAGTATAACTTATTTGGTTTGTATATAAAATAATATAGGTAAATATATTTTAGTCAAACGTTTAAAGATTAGTTCAAATACGATATTAATGAAGCAATAGTCTTTCTCTTCATTTATGTATTCAACTTATTTAGCGTACTCTATTTCAGTGTTGACTGACAGATCATATCAGATCAGGTCAGGAATATGTTTTATTAATTTCATTAAAAGAAAAATCCTTTCCCAAACTTCAATTACGTACCTAGGTACAGCTTCCATGCATATGTTCTGTGGTTTTGTGAAACGAATACCTCGTTCCTCATCACGAATTTTGATAATCACCTGGAATAAATTTGTTTATGAATAACGTACATTTTGCTAACTTACGACATTAAGTAGCTTGTGTGAAATTGCAAACAAAATATCATGACATCTATACTAGATGTCTAATGCTTCGTAATTAATAATTAAAGGGTTAGGGTCATATTATGTAACAGTGCTAATGATAATATATTAATAGGTAATGACTATCACAAAAATGCATACGATAAAAATGAATACTCTTTTCGGATGGAGTCAAATCATTTTAGAGCTTACCTTTCCGATGTGCTTTCCAGCAGCCATATATCTGAATGCTGTCTCGATTTGGTTTTTCTCAAAAGTGCAGTGCGTTAGTGGACGGACAGCACCGCACATAATGCCAGATAAGAGTAAATCTTGAAGAGTCTGCCAAAAATTACAGCATTTATAAGAACTGATAAATAAAATTTTAACAAAAAGAAAAACCGACTTCAAACAAAACAGTATTTTATAAAACAAATTAAAATGCACTAAAAAGTAATAAAAATAATTGCATATTTAACAAATTTTTGAGAGTCCTCCTAGGCAAAATGAAATGAAAAATATTAGACTACTTAAAAGTCGATTTACGATTACATAACGTAGTTATAGTTATTGTTATATTTGGAGCCGGTGTCAGCCACAGGCACACGTTCAACAATCAAAAGAAAGAATACGATGCGATACGAGCCTCTTGATTGACCCAGTATAATATCGTATAAAAGGTAATTTGTAAGAAACATTTCTTAAAGTATTCTCAATTCAATTCAATTCAATTCTCAAAAAAGGGTTGGCTGACACCGACTCCAAATATAGCAATAATTATAACTACATTATATAATCGACTTTTAAGTAGTCTAATATTTTTCATTTCATTTTACCTAGGAGGACTCTCAAAAATTTGTTAAATATGCAATTATTTTTATTACTTTTTAGTGCATTTTAATTTGTTTTATAAAATACTATTTTGTTTGAAGTCGGTTTTTCTTTTTGTTAAAATTTTATTTATTTTTTGATTTTAAGTGAAGCTGATGTAGACTAACATTATTTTGTTAATATAGATAGATTAAGCGTGCCGTTTATATGAATCAGAAACTACTTCAGGGACAATTTCAAAATAACCTTTCGAATAAAGCAAAAATAGACTTTCGAAAATGCGGCTTTAATACGTCATGCGGCATAAACTACAAGGTACCACCCTCGAATGAGCTGTAATCGACCTCAGTAAAAAAACTTTGCAAAAGAGCTATTCGTATGCTATGCAATTATAAATAATTTAACTTCTGACCATTGTGGTCAGAAGTTTTCATTAAAACACAAAGAAATAAATCATTTAAAAAAAATAACATACAGGCCAATAACGGCTAACAAATTACATTGTTTTAAAGATATTGTGGCGTATAAATTGTCTAATCTAGATCTTACGACACAGGATCCAAATGAGCTTTATAATTCGTTTTTTGAAGTAATACTAAAAGAATTTAACAATATATTTAAAATGAAATCATGTTATAGTAACACAAAATTAAAGTTTAGTGACTGGGCTACTGTTGGTATTTATAAAAGTAGAAATAAATTATACGACTTATATGATATGAGGCGGTGGAATCGAAGCGTAGCCTTTTTAGAATACGTCATTAAATATTCCAAAATTTTTAAAACAGTATGCATTTCTACTAAGTCCTTATATTTAAAGAAAAAAATCCTGAATTCTGATAATAGAATTAAAGCCACATGGGATGTTATTAGTAGTGTTAGTGGAAAACCCAAAAAGGAAATGATACCAATAGAATTGAACACAGGTAGTAGATACACGAGTTCTGAATTAGAGGTTGCTAATTTATTTGAATCATTTTTTGATAAAGTACCCCATAAAATAACATTTCATTTAAAATCATCTACATCAAATGCAGCTAGGTTATTAAATAATAGTGTTTCTAAATGCGTTATTGATTTTTCATTTGAAACGGTTTCTGCAATAGATGTCATAAAAGTATTTAAAACTATAAATATTAAAAAAACTAACGACATATGGGGCATTTCGGTAAAATTTTTTAATAACATCATATACGATATTGCTCCGTATATAGCAGTAATTTTTAACAAGAGTTTGGACACGGGTTCATTTCCTAACTTGTTAAAATGTAGTAAAGTTTTACCACTTTTTAAAACTGGAAACAGAAGCGATCCCGGTAATTACAGGCCTATTTCAATACTCCCATCTTTAAGTAAAATTTTCGAAAAAATTATTTTAAATCAACTTCTCGTCCATTTCGGTACAAATGCTATTTTTCATGGTGAGCAATTCGGTTTTAGAAGAGGTCGCTCGACAACTGATGCGGGAATTGCGCTTCTCAAACATATTTACGATGCTTGGGAGAAATCACAGAACGCTATTGGAGTATTCTGTGATTTATCTAAAGCATTCGATTGTGTAGAACACGAAACGCTTCTTTATAAGCTCAAATATTACGGTGTTAAAGGTAAAGCTCTTGATCTCATCGCTTCATATTTAAGTCAAAGAATCCAGCAAGTTTTCATTAATGGAATAAAGTCTTCTGGATCTACGTTAAAAATGGGAGTTCCACAAGGTTCAATTTTGGGTCCCTTTCTATTCCTAGTATATATAAATGATCTTCCTTTCTATGTTAAGGGTATTTGTGATATAGTGTTGTTTGCTGACGATACTTCACTGATTTTTAAGGTTGACAGGAAAAAAAATGACTATGACGATGTGAACGGTGCATTATCACAGATACACAATTGGTTTACAGTAAATAATTTAGTTTTGAATGCTCAAAAAACAAAATGTGTAGTTTTTACCCTACCTAATGTTAGCAAGCAAAATTATAATATATCTTTAAATGGTGACCGTCTTGAAGTAGCTGATACTACGGTGTTTTTAGGAATAGAATTGGATTCCAGACTTCAGTGGACCTCTCATTTATCATCCCTAACAGGAAGACTCAGCTCCGCAACATACGCGGTTAGAAAAGTTAGACAACTAACTGATATTGATACCGCTCGTTTAGTTTATTTTGGTTATTTTCACAGTATTATGTCATATGGCATATTACTTTGGGGTAACGCTGCAGATATTGAATCTGTCTTTATTTTACAAAAGAGAGCAATTCGGTTTATTTATAATCTTGGAGCTAGAGACTCTCTTCGGGATGTTTTTAACAGAGTAGGAATACTTACTGTTGCGTCGCAATATATTTACAACAATATCATGTATATTCACAGTAACATTGATCACTTTGATAAAATCAGTGATAATCATTGTATATGCACTAGAAGTAAGGATAAACTTATAACGCAAAGTTTCCGACTCCGCAAAGTCAATGGATCCTTCTTGGGGCAAGGTATCCGTTTCTATAATAAAATTCCGCAGAAATTTTTAACTTTGCCGTTTAGTAAATTCAAATCGTTTGTTAAAAATACATTGGTAGAAAAAGCATACTATTCGATACAAGATTTTGTAGATGATAAAAAAGCGTGGAGTTAATACCTGTTGACTTCCAAGCAGGATACATTAATTGAAATAATTGTATTTAATTAACATGACGTTGTATTTTTTAAATGTTAAAAAAGAGTAACTACTGAGTTTCTTGCCGGTTCTTCTCGGTAGAATCTACTTTCCGAACCGGTGGTAGCTTCACTTAATTGTAAAATGACGATTCAAAAGTGCTTATAAAAGCCTACTTGAATAAAGTTTATTTTGATTTTGATTTTGATTTTATGTCGTACATCATATGACATCACATCATATACACAAAATTTGATTAAAGACAGAAAGAAATTCTGCCCCAAATCGCACCCTAACTGTAAGCCGTTTAGGAGTTCCGTCAATACATAGTATAAAACAAAGTCGCTTTCTCTGTCCCTATATCTTTATAACTACGCAACGGATTTTGATGCGGTTTTTTTAATAGATAGTGTAATTTAAGGGGAAGGTTTGTGTATATAATAAATGAACAATATAGTAAAGAAACACTGACAATTTTAGAAGTTTGCAATGTGATGTCGTAAATAAACAAATTCTTTAGTATATTTAGTATCAGTATTGCACCCGTGAGAAGTCGGGGCGTAACCAATAAATAAAAGATTCGACCGAGTATTGCTAACGTGCTCCTCAGAATTGTTCCGTTCCCTCCCGTTCCCTTAATTTGTCATGGATCCTGTGCTCAGAACCTTACCAAACTTTCACCAAACTACCCTTAAAGTATATCCTTTATAATAAAAAAAGAATCATCAAAATTGGTTAACGTGATTTTGAGTTATTCACCTATTTGTCGCGCATATACATAATGCAAATTTAAGACTTATGTCGTTTTCATACGGATGCCATCATCGGAAAAAAATAAAAAAAAAATGGAACCGCACGGGAAGCACTACCTTTCAAACAAAAAAAAATTATCAAAATCGGTCCACCCAGTAAAAAGTTATGAAGTAACAAACATAAAAAAAAAAAAAAAAAAAAAAAAAACAGACGAATTGATAACCTCCTCCTTTTGAAAGTCGGTTGAAAATGGTATTAATTATGTAAATTTAAAAAACATCTCGTTTGGTTTACCTTTCTAAAATCTTCGCCTTGGTCGAAGATGAAGTCCAACATAATTCCGTGGAAGGATATTTCTTTGTGGAACGCGGACATGCCAATGAGTGTGTTGTTGCCGATGTCGAACTTACCGATTTCTAGGAAACGACCACGATAACCAAGACAGCGAATTGAAGCCTGAAAATCCATAAAAGTTAATTTAATTTTTTCTACTTTGAATTCATATTAATGCTGAATGATTTTATTTAATGATAACCCTTGAGGAGTTACTACTTGAGGAGAGAGAGGAAATACTATTTGAGAAGTTCATACGCAAGACTGAAGGCTGATCATGCTTTAACGGCAGTGTATATACTTTACTCACTATGTTTTATTCAAAGAATGAATTATAAGTAACTAAAACACAAATCAGAGATTTGAGACGCTCTCGTCAGTAAACTGATTTAAGTGTTTATTGACTTCCAAGCAGGATATATTAATTTAAATAATTGTATTTAATTAACATGGCTTTGTATTTTTTAAATGTTGAAAAAGAGTAACTACTGAGTTTCTTGCCGGTTCTTCTTGGTAGAATCTACTTTCCAAACCGGTGGTAGCTTCACTTAATTATAAAATGACGATTAAAAAGTGCTTGTAAAAGCCTACTTGAATAAAATTTATTTTTAATTTGATTTATATAATTTAAGATTATAGTACAGGCAGTGCCTTGGTCGCTTACTATTTTTTATTTAAAGTTACACCAATAAGAAACTCAGCTTATTAGTGTAACTTCTTTCTTAAGGTATACTTATAGTAGTAGGAGGAATATTTTCCACTTTTATTGTCATAATGTTAGATTTGTTCTCGATTACAAATATAATATAAAAAAATAATGTACCACATTACCTGTAATTTATCATCCGCCAAAGAATTAAGTACTAAGTCCACTCCTCTACCGTTCGTTTCTATCCTGACCATGTCTTCGAAGGACGTGTCACGAGAGTTACCAATATGACTATCTGTAAGAAATACATAAGAAGATAAGCCAGTATATCCATACATACAACAAACAACAACAACAGCCTGTTAATTTCCCACTGCTGGGCTAAAGTCTCCACGCGGTTCCAATGCGGGTTGATGGAATACACATTTGGCAGAATTTCTTTGAAATTAGACACATGTAGATTTCCTCGCGATGTTTCCCTTCACCATCGAGCACGAAATGAATTATAAACACAAATTAAGCACATGAATATTCAGTGGTGCTCGCCTAGGTTTGAACCCGCAATCATCGGTTAAGATGCATGCGTTCTAACCACTGGGCCAAACTCAGCTCCCAATATCAAACTCTATCTCTAATATGCAAAGACGAAAGGTTGTCTTGTTAGAGAAAATTGTTTCGTTATTTTCCGAAAATATATACTTGTAATCTTTTTATCTTAACCATTTTTCTATATTTACCTTTAAGTTGAGGGAAAAGCCTCTTAATAAAGGCTCGTTTCTCCGGAGTACCAACCGTTGTGAACACTTCACATCCGAATTGAAGAGCGACGCTGATGGCGGCCTGACCAACACCACCAGAACCGGCGTGGATCAAAATAGACTCGCCTCTTTGGATCTGGCCTACCATCACCTGTTCAAGTGGTACATTAAATTTGATTGTAATTATAATCTATGCATATTATAAAATTGGAGTGTCTGTTTGTATATTAAAATAGCCCTTTTTTACTCAATACATATGTATTTATACATGGTACATATACCAAAACAACATTTTTTACAACTTTTGTCGGTCTGTCTGTCTGTCAGTTTGTTCCGGCTAATCTCTGGAATGGCAGATAACTGATATAAAAGGAAATAACTTAGGCTACAATACTTTTTTTTGTTAAATTCAAGCGCGTACTAGGTCGTGGGTACAGCTAGTTATTAATAAGCAATGCACTGAACATAACAAAAAGTTGTCATATTCTTGTATTTTTACTTTTTTTTCCTACAGTAATACCTTGATATGCATGTTAGAAAAACTTTCCCAATGTTATCATTTTGTTTATGTCGTAAGTTTCTGGGAAAAAACTATTGTAAATACGTATATATTATTAACATCAGTTTATAAAATAGTGAAGTGTATATTTGTGTAGTTTCAAGTTTTGTATTTCATTGTGTTTGTCAGGCATCGAATAATACAATTCAAAGAACTCAATTTCAATATAAAAAGTTTTCCCTGTGGTACTTTTCGTCAAAAATATTTCGAGACCTGGGAAAAATCTCAACATGGTTATAGGATATAATCTAAAGCATACATATATATGGAAGAGACATCAATACGAAATCGGAAGTGGCGTTCCCAATCTTTTGATTTTGTACTCAGCTATCAACTGAATGAATTGACGTTAATGGCAAGAGCGCCCAGAGCTCCGGTAAGTATGGTTTATTATTGGTCCATTTGTTCACAGGAAGTATTTAAATAAATTTCCTATCTTATATTGTGGATAACAAGCACAATATAATACTGATTGTTCACGGAAATCCTTTGATTCTTCTCTCTTAGAAATATTACATTGGTGTACTAGTACTACATCATTTTAAAAGTAACTTACCAAGGCATAGTAGACAGTTCCGTAAGCCACAGGTACGCTAGCAGCTTCTTCGAAAGTCCATTCATCTGGGAAGCTCCATAGAAGCGCCTTCTCTCCTACCACCATGTTAGCCAAACCGCTGTTTCTCACCATGCCCATAACTCGGGTGCCACTAATAAATAAATATGAGACAACAACACATATATTACTCTGATCCCAATATTAGTAGCTAAACTACTTGTGTTGTGGAAAATTAGAAGTAACGGCGGTACCACAAATACCTGGACCCAAAACAACATAGAAAACTAATGATAATCTACATCGACTCGGCCGGGAATCGAACCCGGAATCTCGGAGCGGCGTACCCACTACAACGTACAACACTTTAGCAATATTGTCTTCAAGTTAGGACTTACTTGCAAGTTCTTCCGACGATTTCAAATCCCTGTACGCACTCTTGCGCAAGTCTGCCTTTTGCGACGGCGTCGACTGATACGCGCCCCATTGCCGTCATAATGTCGCGGAAGTTTAAAGCTGTGCAGTATACCTGCATTGAAAAAGTACCTATTTTTATATATGCGTCACAGCATCAGATAATTAAGTACTTTGATTATAATCACTTAGTTTAAAGATTTGATTCTGGATGGCCAGTGATACAAGCTTTTTGTCATGTTAGAAAAACATGGAATTTCAGCTGTCAGGAAGGATTATAAAGGAAGGAAATATTGTAATAATCAATATAAGATAATCCAGCTATAGATTTGTTGTATTATATGTTATTAATTTGTATGACGAAGATGATGACCCCGAACCACATATTCATATATGTGTATACTTTAAATGTCATAATTTTTCATATTCCCTGATTTCCTGTGTAAAATTAGATACTGTAATTGAAAGCTTTCTCACTATAAGTTTTACTTACATGAACGAGAATATTTTCTGGGTTCTTCAAAACTGGATTCACTCTGATGGGTCCCTCCAGCCAGGTCAGTGAGGAAAGGTCGCCAATAGTGACGGTGTTCACGTAAGCGTGGTTGGCCTGGACTGTATCCAAATCACCGAGAAGTAAGTGACGGTACGTGCCCCATTGACCCTAAATGTAAAAATATATTACAAATAATACTACAAATTATGTTCAGCTTTTTTTTGGTCTTTCTTCTATAGCAATTTATATATAATATGATTTACTGTTCGAATTAAAGGATCATGATTAGAAGTGCATTTTTATAACATATTGTTTTGTCTAATTTTATATTACTGCAATATTTATATTGCAATACGATTTATATTGCAATCAATGGAATGATAGGTATCACAAAATAAATTAAGTCACCAAAGGGTTACACTTAATAGGATCATTTATTGCACTTACATCTTGATAAACATTTACAGCCAAATCTTTATCCAACTGTTCTTCGTAGAAGTCCATATCTGGATTAAAAGTTGGCGCTGACGGATCGGCAATCAGTAGACCATTTACAATTTCACCACCAGGTTCCTTTCTCAAGCAGTTAATGAGACCTAGAAGTCCATTCATGGGCTCATTTTGACTATATAAGACCAATTTTCGGCCACCTTTAAGTTCTTCCTTAACTTTATCCACCCAAGCGTATGTGTCATCGGTTAACATGATTTTTATAAATTTAGTCGGCTTAGAACGAACACGTTTTCGGAAGAGAACAATGTTTTCGAAGCCAGTATTTTGTACGGTAATTATGTGGTATTTATCAGAGAAATCTTTTTGATTTATGGGTTCCTTTTCGCGGCTCATTATAAAGCCTTGATCGCGTAGAGCTGCTAGTGCATCTTTGAGTACCTATCATAAAAAGCCAGTTGTAAAATAATGAAAAATACTTTAAATATTTTTAATATGAAACTGATGATTATTTATAAGATTTAGACCAATTATTCCACTAGCTGTACCAAAAAATTTTTTTTAATATTACTCACATCAGTTCTTTGAAGTAGATTAGCACCAATAATTATGAGTGTGTTGTTTTCTCCGGTTAACTTTTTATTTTCCACGGGAATGTTTGATGGCATTTCAATAGGATCCTCAGAGAAAACAGATAATTCAGCTTGTACTAGAGGTAGATCTCCTAAAACGTCTGCTACTTTATCCAATATAGGTTCAAAACCCTTCGATTTGTACTCATCGTCAACAATTTCAATACTTTTAACTTTGTAAGTTTGTATGTTTTCGAGAACGAGTTGAACGTTGCTTCTAATAATTTCTTCAACCTAAAAATAATTTACAAATACGATTTATATTTTATGAAATTAATGTAACTATAATTATTTCATGACAATGATATCACCTGTCGAGGAAAGTTAAAATATATATCTTAGCACGGTCACGGCCCAAACATATATATAATCGTATTAATAGCTTCTGGTGTAGCATAAAAAAAGTTAACAATAAGCTATATCCATAATTACAAATGAACACTATCAATTCACAGAATACATTTGAATTATGAAATGAACTGGGTCATCAGAATAATGGACCAGATTCTTAAAAAGACCTTTGATTTCTTTTCCAGTACAACATGGCTATGCTCCTAAAGTTAAAAAACAATCCACCCAAATTTATACTCATTGGATAAAAGCGATTTACTGAGGCCCTGGATCAAATATGTATCAGTATCACAAAACGTTCAATGTACCTGCATCTTAGATTTTCCGATATTGGGAATGAAGACGTTCTTTTCCAAAACTGGTACACCAAGGGGAATCCTTCTCGAAATCGGTGTCGCGTGTAAGCCTCGAATTTCTACTCCACCAGCCCTATCAAAAAAATATTATTTCATTTAAAATATTACTTTATTATTCATTATTACTATCAGGTGGCCAGCTTGCAGACACGCTGCAAGCTGGCCACCTGATAGCAAGTGGTCATCACTGCCAAATATTGACTTGTAGTGGAAATGATAAGTATTTTAAATGGATACCTGATAACATCGACATCAGGATACACTCGAATCTCAAATGACTGCTTCGTTGAATCAAGGTTCATTTTAGATACAGCGTCATAGTGCATTTCGGTATCAATTGAGAGTTTCTCAATTCTCGTGGGTACAAACAGTCCTCGGGTGTCTTTAGCGATCATCTTCATCTGCAGCATGCAGTCCATGAATGCGACCCAGTTGTTGACCCATGACACGCGGCCACGGGTTCCATCCACGTTACATCCGAGTATACCTCGGAAGAGACCACTGTTGAAATATATTTAACTTTAGCTGGTTAAACGATTTAGGTTTTTGATGATGATGATTTGAAGATTTATAATTATTTAAGTTGTTGATAATTATAATTGTCTGAAATTAAATACTATAATGACCTATAAATAAAAATTTGAACAAAAAGAAATCCCGACTTTAAACAGAAGACTATTTTCAAAAAAATAAATATGAACTAAAAAGTAATAAAAATAATTGCGTATTCAGCATATTTTTAGGGTCCTCTTAGGTAAAATGAAATGAAAAATATTAGACTACTTAAAAGTCGATTAACGATTATATAACGTAGTTATAGTTACTGTTATATTTGGAGCCGGTGTCAGCCAAAAAATACGAAATCATCTAAATGTGAATCTCATCTCAAATATTTAATGCGTAGAATTCAAAGCATGACTAATACGATCTATTATATAAATCAACGATTACAAACATTACCTGTACTGGTAACCTCTCAGACGTAGCTCCTTGTAGAAGTCCTTTGTAAGTAAATGTTTATCATTCGGTCCTGCGGATTCAGGCTCGGTTGGAAGCACGCGGTAATCTCGTCCAACATTTTTCTTTGCATATATACGACCAGTCACAACGGATGCTCCACTTTCTACAATCTGTTTTGACGTTACTTTTTATTAAAATATCGGAAATATTAAGTAATTTCTAGAACTTATTTTTTCTTTTTTAATCTATATCTAAAATAAAATTGGAGTGTCTATTTGTAATGTTAAAATAGCCCTTCTTTACACAATGCATGTGTATGTGTACACGGTACATTTACCAAAATATCTTTTTTTACATTTTTTGTCTGTCTGTCTGTTTCTCCCGGCTAATCTCTGGAACGGCTGGACCGATTTTGACGGGACTTTCATTGACAGATGACTGATATAATAAGAAGTAACTTAGGCTACAATAATATTTTTTTAAATAATTCAAACGCGTCCACGGACGCGAGCACGGCTAGTATCACATAAAAATACCTAAAATTTTTATAGGTGAATTTTTAGAATATACAAACCAAGCATTTGTTATTATTAAAAAAAGATATTAAGATATAATAACCTCAAAAAGTCCAGTTCCTTCCTGAATCATCACAATAAACTCCAAGGGTCCATCTTTGGGTATGTTAGTAGCTCTTTGGAATCGAATGTTTTCGAAGACCACGGAGACTTCCGTGAACAATTCTCCCATTGTCTTACCAAAGGAATCCCAAACCATCACTAGATAACCGGTTGCAGGATACAAATTACGACCTACAATGGAAAAGTTAACAACGTTCTTTCAACAACAACCACAACAACAGCCTGTAAATTCCCACTGCTGGGCTAAAGGCTTCCTCTCCCTTTGAGGAGAAGGTTTCGGAACATATTCCACCTATTCCAATGCGGGTTGGTGGAATGTACATGTGGCAGAATTTCTATGAAATTAGACACATGCAGGTTTCCTCACGATGTTTTCCTTCACCGCTGAGCACAGATGAGTTATAAAGACAAATTAAGCACATGAAACAGCGGTGCTTGCCTGGGTTTGAACCCGCAATCATCGGTTAAGATGCACGCGTTCTAACCACTGGTCCATCTCGACTCACGTTCTTTCAAGTCTGATAGATTCAAATCCAAAATCTTTATTCGACATAGAAATGATTACACTTGCTTATTGATGATCAAAAATTTACTACCGATTCGGAAGTTAACACTTCGGACCTGAGGCGAACGGACGAAAGAAACTCTGCCGAAGCTATATTTTTATTAAATTAATTTACAGAATTTTGGATTCCATGTTTTCAAATACAGTTATATTTAAAATAATTTTGTCATTTGAAACAGCCTGGAGGCGATCACCTCATTCCCGAGGTATATATCAACTAAAATTTGATTGATTGCATAGCACGGTGATAATATTATTAAAATCAGAATCAAAAGTGACGAAAACAACTCTACGCACTTCACTGTTTATTTTTAATATCCAATCCAAGATCTATTGTGGATACAATTAGATGTAACGGTTGTCTTTGTATTGTGACACTAAGTACTTTTTTTATGGTATAGGTTGGCGGACGAGCATATGGGCCACCTGATGGTAAGTGGTCACCATTACAGATAGACAATGAAGCTGTAAGAAATATTAACTATTCCTTACAACATCAATGTGCCACCAACCTTGGGAACTAAGATGTTATGTCCTTTGTACTTGTAGTTACACTGGCTCACTCACCCTTCAAACCGGAGCACAACAATACTGATTACTGTTATTTGGCGGTAGAATAACTGATGAGTGGGTGGTACCTACCCAGACGGGCTTGCACAAAGCCCTACCACCAAGTAAAACTACTACTGGTAGGTTTTGAAAATCACTCATAATTTAAACTGACTTAAAATATATTCTTACCATCAATGACGTGACCGGCCAAGAACTCGTTGACCTCGTCAGTAACGGACACTGATATTGTCATTTCACAAGATTTCACCTGTTCTTGGGCTCTGTATGTCGTTACGTACCTGAAGTAAGAAGATGTATATATACATATATATGTATACGAATACCACCTTTAAGTATTAAGCTCTAAAATTTCATCATTTGGTCTTGCAAGTTCACTTGTCTTAAATAACTAAATTTCATTATTTTGTATTTCGAATTGAGGTACAAATTTAAAGGTATATTAATTCTTGTAAATTTATTTTTAAACGTGCAAGAAAATCAATCCTCACAGAAGAATTATAAACAGATATTGGTTTACATAATGGGACTGTTATGTGTTATGTATAAAATATAGAAACTTTTTATTCAGCTATCGAATTCGAGAAAAATTATTTATTACTCTGTGTCTATATTATTATTACGATAAACTCACCAGTGTTCATTATGTCGCCATTCAACGAGGTGTGATAACATAGGTGTTCCTTGAGAGACAGGGAACTCTATGGTCGGATAAAGATTGGCTAGGTGCGGGTTCAGTCCAGCTTCGTACAATCTGCAAAAATAGTACTCATGTTTCCTATTTCTTCAACGGCAAGTTAATTATAAATTTAGTTTTGATTACATATAAATGTGAATATTGATTGATCTGATTGATTGTACGATATTTTAATATTTTTAATTTAATTAATTAGTTTTTCTACCAAAAAAATTAAGATGATATTATGTTTTAATACGAACGTACTATATACATTCATTGTAGAAAACTTACATATTTAATTTTATTTATTATTGATATAATGGGATCAAATTAGTTAAATAAGTCTCCTGGAGTCGGGTAGTCAGTAATGGTTGAAAAAATTACATTTAAACTAATCCTGCTGTGTTGGTCATTAAATCTAATATTATCGCGACTATTTATCATAAGAGTACAATTTATAAAGACTATATTACTTGGAAGCTTAATAACTAATTAATGAGTGATAAGGTATTGTCAGAAGGTGCTTAACATTAAAATACATACATTTTTAAAACAAAAAAAAATTACTAACTTGCCCAAGGCCGTAAAAAGAACCTGTACATTATCCTGGTGTTGTCTCTCAGTAAGTGGAATGTTGATAGCATTATCCTTGAGAGATTGGCATAAAATTTCCTGTAGCATCCCATGTGGAGCGATCTCTATCGTGATCGCATTTGCAGGAATCAGACGAGCCGTCTCCTCGAAAAGCACTGGACTCTAATGAAAATATTTTTTTCTTATTATCTAAATTTATCTTTACATTTTACAATATCATACGAGTCTATACAGGTCTCAATGTATTGTTTTCCTGGGAATCTTACATATATACTTGGTGGTAGGGCTATGTGCAAGCCCACCTGGGTAGGTACCTCCCACTCATCAGATATTCTACCGCTAAACAACAGTACGCAGTATTGTTGTGTTTCGGTTTGAAGGGTGAGTGAGCCAGTGTAACTACAGGCACAAGGGACATAGCATCTTAGTTCCCAAGGTTGGTGGCGCATTGACGATGTAAAATATTTCTTACAGCGTCGTTGTCTATGGGCGATGGTAACCACTTACCATCAAGTGGCCCATATGCTCGTCCGCCAAGCTATTCCATAAAATAAGGAATCTTTTCAGGATTAATGAGCAAATAAAATCTTGAGCTAGTGTATCAAATTTTCAATTCAAGTATCAAGTCTAGTCACTATGACAGATAACAAGTAACTATAGGAAATGATAGGTACGAAAAAATATCTTAATATATAAAGTATGAAACCTTTTCTCTATATTATCTTTAATTTTTTATTAAATAAATTAAATTAATTTTTATTTTTTTTTATTATAATAACGCTTTTCTGTTAACCTTTACTATTAACACAATCAATTTATCAACGATTGACAAGCGAAGATGAATGAAATAATCAACAGTTCTTCGCTTCGCTCGAGTTTTAGGGTATTAGTTGTCATGTCTCAGGCAAAAAAGTAGGATGTCCTTTGTTGGAGATCAATTTTGCTCAATACCAAATTTCAGCATATTCGATTCAGCGGTTTGGTCGTGAAAGAACTTTCACATTTATAATATTATAATATAGATTCTGCACGTACCAAGAGACTGTTGGTGTGATATTCAGCTGATGACATCTTAGCGTTGGGATCTTTCCAGTGGGTTTGCTGAATGGAGGTGGAAAGCCAGCGCTCTGATCTTGGCTGTGGTGTTGGAATCACATTCCTCAAATATTTAAGAAGTTTTGATTCTGTTTTGTAATGGAAAAAAGGTTTAATTGTATTAAATCATTAATTTCTCAACTTAACGTATTTAAATATATAAGTAATCATAGAAGTATTCTCTAAGCCTCTACACGTTACATTATTGGTGTCCATTGAGAGAATGATGAATATGCTTATGAGACGTTTTAGTTTGCGTAGGAGCAAAGTTTATCACTACATGTTTCCCCTGTCCGCATGTTCGTGATAAAGTCCAAAAGTACTGAACAGATTTTCACTAATAGACAGAGGGATCCATAAGAAAGGTTTATGTATATAATTTATTAAGGATTTTGTAGAAATTAGTTAAAAAAACTTATGTCCAAAGCCGGAACGGGTCGCTAGTTCTATTAATATAAACTTTGTTTGGGAAATGTATTCCTGATTTTTACATATTTATGAAATACCGTTACGTTTTTATGGTCATAAAAATACAAACGCACTGGCTTCAGCGACATATTGCGAATGGAAGGCGATGTTGTAGGATGGCACCTCCTTCACAGATACTCCTTGTGCAACTAGACTCGCTACAAAAGCCTTCATTTTATCCTCTGGTCCAGATATCGTGCAGCTGTCAGGTCCATTGTGATGAGCCACTTCGATTTCCGATGGAACTATTGTTTTGATCTGTTTTAAGGAACAAAAGAATAAGTAATGTTGAAAATAATACTACATGTACTGAGTTTGAATTATTTTGTTTGAATTTAATCTTCTATGAAAAAAATGGGATGGAACAAAAGAGGGATTATACATAAAGCCGAGACGGACCAGTGGTAAGCACGCGTGCATCTTAACTTCTTAATTTCTTAACCATTATTGTGGGTTCAAACTCAGGCAAGCACCACTGATTATTCATTTGCATTATTTTGTGTTCATAACTCATCTCATGCCCGATGGTCAAGGAAAACATCGTGAGGAAACCTGCATATGTTTAATTCATAGAAATTGTTATGATAGAAACAATATGTTCCAAACCTTCTCCCCAAAGGAAGCCTTAGCTAGCAGTGGGAAATTTACAGGCTGTTGTTGTTGTTTTTTTGAAGGATTATAGGATACAGGGGAAACAACTTTATATGCAATGTTTCGAACTGTTTAAGAGCTTACTTTAATAAAGAGTGTTGAAAGTTTCTGAGATAACATATAAAGGAAATACCATATTCACTTACATCACTGTAACCAAGACCGACATCAAACATGGATCCTTTTATAAATTGACTCTCAATCGAAGCTAGACCTTGACTGTATGCAGCGAGAATCATCTGTTCAGCCGTTAAACAACCATCTGCGTAAGCGCAACCTAACTCTCCCCCACTGTGACCTGAATACGAATAATTGGGAAACTATAAAGTAATGTTCCCAAGATTATTATTTACATCAAAGACTTGGGCATATTTGTGGACACATTTGATGTTTTTGAAATGAAAAGGCATCAGAGCTAATTCTCCCATAGCCTACCAAAAAATGCCAAAACTCTTACCAATAATGAAGTCGGGTTCAATTCCAACAGCTTTGAGGACATCCGTGAGACCCATCTGAACAGCGGCGACGCCAATGAAAGAGTTGAGGATGTTGTCATTCATCTTTGTGTCTGGATTCGTTATAAGCTTCGTCAAGTTTATACCTATAGGTTCCAGGGCCTTGTGGCATCTAAGGAAGATTGAAAAACTTATTAAATTATGATTTGGGAAATATTCATCAAAGTTTAATAAACGAAAATGGTTTTATTTCGATTAAATATAAAGTAGACGACAAAAGAAACAGTTACATGCATATTATGTTTATAATAGTAATAATTTAAATTAAATGTTATTGCTTTTAAAGGAAATAATAGTGTTGAATAATCTTTTCTTTACCATATATGCCCAAGAGTTTAGAACTAAGGAGAATATTATTCTTCAGTTTTAAGTGTTTTTTTTTTCAATGAGCCATTAACAACAACTTGGGCACATATAGGTTAAATTCATCATATATTTTCTAGTAATTATATACAGCTTACCTTTCAATTGCAGCAGCGAATACAGAGATCCTCATGAGCTGTGTAGCCATTCCTGACCACTGAGAACACATACCCGAATAAATGAAGCACACTGAACGATGTATACCGCCGTAGTATTGGATGTTCCTAGCCAGTGACACGCTCTTTTTTGGTGTCGAGCCTAAGTATAAAAACGTTAGTATTTATATTCCAGAATTTCAAGAAACACTTTGCTAAATAATTTAAAAAAATCAGCTTTCAATACACAAACATTATATAGGATAAAGTGGCTACTTTAATGGAGTACCTTTTATGGAAGTTTTGAAGAAATCAATTCGGTATATGCAACACCTCTCAAATATAATCATTATACCTATAAACATATACCTACATATATTTTTGCCCTTTACTTCTCTGTTAATGAATTTACCTCGTGTTAGGATAAATGAAAGATAATGCTTAAAAACGAGTTGCCTAATTTGGCCGGTGTTACATACCATCTTACTTACCTTTTATTTACGGACTGCTTCTAAGGCAGCCTCTACCTATGAAGATGTGACAACAGAACCACACATTTAACTGCCACGCATTGGATAGGGTAACTACATATAAACATTGTAAGGCTTGGCACTCTTGTGAGGCTTACCCGAAGACTTGTTTTAGGAATGAATATAGGATTGATTGTAGGCGGATATTCCGACAAAATACTAACCATGTAGCTTTACGAGAAGCACAAGTTATTTATGATTCACCAAGAATGCATTTAATCCAAATATTGAACGGCTTGAAATAAGAACTATTTATACTAACTAGATAGTGAGATTCTTACCTAACAATGTGTACCCTCTGGCACAATGGCCTGTGATGTCCTCATTATGTATAGCGTGTAAAAGTCTAACAAGTTCAGCGTCAACTGTTCTCGACTCAAGGTCATCTAAGATCCTAGCCACTGCTGCTTCAGTGCGACCTGATACGCAGACCAATCTAGGTAGATCATCTGATGGTATTCCATTGTTGACCTAAATGTTATAAATTTTAATTATACAGATTATAATGAGAATAAGAGACTTCTAATATTCGTGCTCAAACAGAACTGTCAACAGAATGTGGAAAATAAAAATTATATAATTTTAGTATTATCCATAAAATAAATAAAATCGGAGTGTCTGTTTGTAATATTAAAATAACCGCTTTCTGCTACATGCATTTGTCTTTATATATGGTACACATACCAAAACACATTTTTAGAATTTTTGTCTGTCTGTCTGTCTGTCTGTTTGTTCCGGGTAATCTCTGGAACGGTTGGGCCGATTTGAACAGGACTTTCATTGGCGGGTTGGTTATGTACTAAGGCGTAACTTAGGCTACTTTTTATACGCAAATAATACAAACTTTTGGAAATATAAACGCCCAACTTAATTTGAGCTCTTTCTGATATGGTTGTCGATATGAATTGGGGGTCAGCTTATACTGATACTTGATCGGGTGTATGCTGCGTTGCGTTATGCAAATTTCCCACACCACGCGGACGTCGTCGTCTGTTTGTAATTTTTCTACTACGTGGACATGAATGTATATACGGTACACATGCCAAAACGTATAATTGTAGAAGTTTATAATGAGATGTCGTAAGCAAACAAATTCTGTAGTATGTTGACTATCAGTATTGCACCCGTACCTAGCCGGGGCGGGTCGCTAATGGTATGTATAACTATCATATTACGTCCGTTGTGCCCGTAGTTACATTGGTTAACTCACATTTTAGTTAGGAGAAATATAATAATGAATTATTAATATTCATATATTATCACAGCCCGTCACAACCACACAGGGTGCCATTGAAAATCAGCGTTGGGTTCTTGGAACCCAACTTGGAAGCTGGTTCTTTTGTATTAATAGTATTGTAGTTAGTGAATAGTAATAGTAAGAATTAACAACATTAAATGCTTAAATATTTATATATTATGAATAATATATTTATATATTTGAATGTATATACAAATATGAACTAAAACTAGTTACTGTATAATTCTTGAATAGTTGGTTAATATGTTTTTATTATTGTTGTTTTTCTTTTTTTTTTCTTTTTGTTTTATTTTTTTTATATTCATTCTTTTATTATGTGTGTTTATTATGCACTTTGTCCTAATAAACATTTCTTTCTTTCTAATAAAAAATATATATCTTCCCTATATCTTAAGACAGTTGACATTATTATATCTTAACCAAGAAAAAAATGTAGAAAATATCTTGAAAAGTCTAAAGCATAGGAAAGATGCTTAATAAAAACAGATTTGTGAAAATGGAATAAAAAAAACAGACTTGTAAACATACCTTTTCTCGTGCATAATTCTTGAGCAAGACGTGAGCGTTGGCACCCCCAAAACCGAAGCTGTTGATACCAGACATCCCCCTACCCCAAGGCTGTTTTTCCGTCACCACCTTGAGTTTACCCTCCTTAAGTGGTAAGATACCCTCCCTTGGAATATTATAATTTAGATTTGGGGGAATATAGCCCGTCCTATAAGCGATGCAGAGCTAAAATAATATTGTCGTATTAAATATTAATTAAAATATAATTAAAACAAAATCGGATCAGATTGATATCGGATCAGAATAATTGAATTTGAGCTAAATGGTTTAAATATTAATTTTTTTACTAAAATATTCGCAGCAGGTTTGCAAACGAAAAAAAAAACCGAATATTTATGGCGCGATAGTTAATAATTAAATTCTTGTTAACAATATAAAATTACATATTGATTTTCTCACAAGATATTTTAAATATATTTACAGATAAATGGTTGTTGATTCTGTAAGCTCACAGTATACTAGAAGGAAAGCTGTTTAAAAGTTTTATTAATGGAACTATCCATAAATTTGCATAAGCTTTAAGCATAATTGGAGGAGGAAATAAAAATGCTAGTTGAGCATTAAAAATAGGGTCTTCATTCATAGTAGCGCAAAATGTAAATTTACATAATAATACTTTTACTATACTAAACCGAGATGCCTCAGTGGCTAGAACGCGTGCATCTTAAGCGATGATTGCTTGTTCAAACCTAGGCAAGCACCACTGAATATTCACGTGCTTATAAATTTATAATACATATTTTGTGTTTATAAATTCATCTCGTGCTCGGCGGTGAAGAAAACATCTTGAGGTAACTTATATGTGCCTAATTTCGTAGAAATTCTGCCACATGTGTATTCCACCGGCGAATTGGAACAGCGTGTGGAATATGTTACAAACCTTCTCCTCAAAGGGAGAGGAGGCCTTAGCCCAGCAGTGGGAAATGTACAGGCTGTTATTAAATATAAATAAATATGAGACAACATCACATACATTACTCTGATCCCAATGTAAGTAGCTGAAGCACTTGTGTTATGGAAATCAGAAGTAACGACGGTACCACAAACACCCAGACCCAAGACAACATAGAAAACTAATGGTAATCTACATCGACTCGGCCGGGAATCGAACCCGGGACCTCAGAGTGGCATACCCATGAAAACCGGTGTACACACCACTCGACCATGGAGGTCGTCAAATTGTTGTTGTATACAGTATAAAATTACAGGACTGATTTTTTTTACCTTTGCCACAGAGCAAAGTCCTGATGCAGGTTCACTGTGTCCCAGATTAGACTTAATGGAACCGATCATAAGAGGTTCAGATCGTCCAGTACAGAATATTTCATTGATAGCCTTGAGTTCTTCTGGATCTCCTACTCTTGTACCTGGTGGAAAATATAGTTATTGATTTGCATATAAAACTCGGTACAATCTTAATTAACTTAGTAGATAGCTCCAAAAACAAATATGGTATAATTACTTAGACTGTTAATTTGTATAACTTTGTGCATATTTAATTTTTTATTCTTGAATTTTTTTTGAATGATTCCAAAATAGAAGGGGATTCTCGATACTAATGTTTGTACATTTTTATTAAGTAATTTGATATTTAGAAGAATAGATTCCGGATGTACGAAATCCATTTTATTTTTGTTGGAAGTCCGTTTATACCGGACTAGTGTCATAAATAATCTAAATTGTGTAAAAATGATGACTAGTTTCGAGGAAAATGATATTCGTAAATAAATGCCAACCAGATACGGTAATTGCTACTTTTTATACTTTAGAAGTCTTTTTTTTTTGTAGAGTTATCATGCTAAGATATTTAATTATATTTGGTGCTATATATATTGAGTTGGGGTGTAAGCTATCATTATTTCGAATTCAATCTAAAAACAAATAAACACTATCAGAAATTTTTATGTTATTGCATTAGGAGACTTGGTAAGGTTTATAATAATTTATAAGGTCACTTTAATCTTCAATATGTGTTAGTGTTCTTTATTATATTAATATTATAAAATCATGATGACGACGAAATACTCTTTGTACATTGTTAACCCAGAGTTACGCATTATGTTATTACAATAATAGCATTAATCTCTGTATTAAAGGTATAAGTCTAATAATGCAATTAAAGTATACTTTTATTTTTAAAATTTATTTTTAGAGGCTTATAATTATTCATTTTGTTAAACCTTTAAACTTATGTATGTTCTAGCTTAAGTTTTTAATATTATTTAACTTTTTAATATTATTTAAGAGTGTATTGCTTTATATTTAATTCAACAGTGCTGTAAATGCCTGTAGTGGTGTATCACACTGCACTGATCCGTGTACTTTTTTACATAAGTGTTTGTGAATATGCCGATGGTGTTTCAAATAAATAGATAAATGTATTTAGGAAAAAGTACATTTAAGTCCAGCTTATTTGTGGAGTTATTGTAGGCATTTGACATGCGTATGTCATAAGATCATTATTGTATTTATTGATATTTTGAATGTTTTACTTAGATTAGAAGATATTTAGAATAAAGTTTCGTGCTTCCATTTACTCATTTTGAAATTCGAACGCTGTTTAACATCAAACATACAATACAACTAACGAATCCATGAATTTCGAAAAATGACTCAACCCATAAATATACAACGCACAATCTACGAATCTAAACGAATAAAAGCTCTCATACATTCATAGCATTCTTAAAAACTATTATTAGGTCTTGACGTTGAAAATTTAAGGAACTAAATTGAATATTCATTAAGATTATTCATTTAACCTTCTAAATATTTATTATATTATTAATAGATATTAAGCTATTACTATTAAAATCAAACTAAATTAAACCAAATGGCTGTATTCAAAATGATTTCTGCCTCATGCGATTCCACCAACCAGCATTGGAGCAACGTATTAGAATAAGCTCCAAACCCTCTCCTCAAAGGGAGAGGCTTCTTAGCCCAGTAGTGACAATTATATTGCTATATCAAATCAAATCAAAATAAACTTTATTCAAGTAGGTTTTTTTGAATCGTCATTTTACAATTAAGTGAAGCTACCATCGGTTCGGAAGGTAGATTCTACCGAGAAGAACCGGCAAGAAAATCAGTAGTTACTCTTTTTTAACAATTAAAAAATACAAAGTTATCTTAGTTAAATACAATTTAAAATAATATATCCTGCTTGGAAGTCAACAGGTATTAACTCAACGCTTCTTTATCATCTATATAATTTTATATATTCTATAAATGTCTGGAGAAAGGAAAGACCAATAAAAAGGCACTTGTTGACCAAAAATGGTTGATGGGTTGAATTTCTTAAATGAAATAAATGCTATATTAATATTATTAATAGTTATAGTTCGGTCGACATTATTACTTATTATTAAAAACAGGGAATCTCCATTATATTTATTTCCGAAAATAATGCTTTTCAATCTTATCGTTTCTGCGAGTCAAATAACACTCATTTCACATACCTGTTCCATGAGCTTCTACAAATTCAAGAGTGCTGGGTGGAATGGAACACTCTTCGTAAAACTCGCTGAGAAGTAACTTCTGGATGTCACCAGCTGGGTAGGTGATACCTTGCTCTTTGTATCCATCACAGTTGGTCTTAGCGTGGAGGACTTGAGCGTAAACTCTGAGAAATTATGTTTGGTCTATTTAATTGAACTTTTGTGTCAGCCAGTGTTACAGGCACTAGAGACTAAACATCATAGTTTCATAGGTTGCTGGCATATTTAAGTTATATTGGACGGCTAATGATGCTAAGTGCTAAAGTAGCCCATCTGCCTTACGAACTTAATAAAGTAGATTGAATAAATGTAGTCTTATATGAATTTTACAAATAGATTATCTGGTTTTGGGAAAGTAAACCTAGTTTATAGGCAACTAACCTATAGACCTTTTATAGGCTAGTTGCCTATGTATTAAAAACCTTTAGCTATTCCAATTGTGTACGATGAACGCTTATACAAAGTTAATAATACACCACATATGTCCACTTTGAGTAATGAAAAATGAATGAAGAGGAGAGAAAATGAGTCTTAAATATAAAGTCATAAAGGTTTCTATATCAGCAACTATGAATTATTTTATTACCTTCTAGAATCTTTGGCCTTTTGTAGAAAACAAGCAGCAATTGCTTCAGAACGTACGTAACCATTTGCATTGTTATCGAAACTCTTGCATCTGCCATCAGGTGATAATACACCCAATCTGTAAAATATTCCGAATTTGAGTATGAGTTTACCAAAGCGCGTTGGGACAGCGTGATCGAAAAAGCTATGCGTCTTCTACCCGCAAACATTTGTACACTCACTTTAATTTAGTTATTTTATAGTAATACAGTGTCCTTTTCGAAAAAGTATTGGAAGTGTCTATTATAAATAATATCGACGACGTCCGCGGTCGAGTGGTGTGAACACCGGTTTTTTCTCGAGGTCCCGACCGGGTCGATGTAGATAATAATTAGTTTTCTACGTTGTCTCGGATTAGGGTGTTTGTGGTACCGTAGTTAATTCTGATTTTCCATAACACAAGTTCTTTAGTTACTTACATTGGGATCAGAGTAATGTATGTGATGTTGTCTCAATGTATTGTTTTTTTTTTAAATATCTACATACAGTGCGATTCTGTAAGATTTAATTTCCTATCTCATTCGTAAAACGTTGACAATCGACGTACAGTTACGCTATTTTGATACGTGTATTCTATAAATCATACAAATATTTCAAACTTTGAGTTTATCAAACTCAAATTCCTTAATTCAACATAGAAGCATTACACTTACTTATTGATGGTAATAAATCAAATAAATTCCCGGATAGTTGGAAAATTCCTAAAAGTGCAAAAGATGAAGATTTTAAGAATCTGAGGCCGATTAGTATTTTGCCTGTTTTATCGAAAATTGTGGAAAGAGTGGTTTGTAATCAGCTCACTAAATACTTAGATGCTACAGGTATCCTGCCTGAAATACAGTCAGGGTTCCGAAGTGGTTTTAGCACTGCGACAGCTCTTGCACATGTCAGTGACGAAATCGTGACTGCAACGGATTCTGGTATGTGTAGCGCACTTGTTTTATTGGACTTCTCGAGAGCTTTTGACTGTTTAAATATCGACTTACTCATAGCAAAACTCTCATATTATGGTATTTCGGATGAGGCTTGTCATTGGTTCCGTTCTTACCTGACTAACCGAAGTCAATATGTAGAAATCACGACCGAACAGGGAGAATCATTACACTCAGATCGCAAAAATGTTACTAAAGGAACCCCCCAAGGATCAATTTTAAGTCCCATTTTATTTATCCTTTTTACGGCAGATCACCCCAAACACATAAAATACTGTAAAACACACTTGTACGCAGATGACACGCAGATATATTACTCCTTCAAACCCGAATACGCGAAAACCTTAATTGATCTCATTAATGAAGATTTGAAAAATATCTCAGACTGGGCAAATAAACACTCATTAATATTAAATGCAAGTAAAACAAAATACATGTTATTGGGTACCAAAATACAGCGCAACAAAGTAATATCACAATCGGTTCATATTAAAGTTCACGGTTAGGTCTTGCAAAGGGTGGACAGTGCTGTTAATTTAGGTTTAGTTATGGATAATGAACTCAGGTTCGTAGAACATATAAATTGTAAAATAAGGAATGCCTTTTATCGTTTAAAAACATTATATAATATTAGAAAATATCTTTCACAAACCATTAGGAAAATACTTGTCGAATCCATTGTACTGTCTCAGTTTAACTATTGTGACACAGTATACGGGCCACGATTGTATGAAAAAACCAAAAAGGCCATACAGATAGTTCAAAATGCGTGCGTTCGTTTCTGTTACCCTGTCCCAAAGCGAGCTCACATCACGCCGTTTCTTAACGATACAGACACATTAAAAATGGAAGCTCGAAGAAAAATACATCTCGCGTGTCTAGTTCATAAAGTTATTTTTAAGAAAAGGCCGACATACCTGTACGCTAAGCTGGACTGGGTTAGAGACGTGCAGCAGAAATGTACCCGTAGGAGAGAAGCAAATAAATTAGTGGTACCAGCTCACAGATCGGCTCAATATAAGGGAGGGTTTAAATACTCTGCCACCAAGATATGGAACGACTTACCCCCTCCTCTGCGTAATAGTACGTCCCAGGCGACTTGGAAAAAACACTTGACGGTATTATTTTTAAACTCCAAATATAGTGTTAGTCATACTACCTCATAGACTTAGTATTAATCATATTCAATTTTAATGTCTTATGTCTAAGTCTGTCTGTCTGTCTATCTTTTCTCTAAGTTCCTTGTGATGTTTTTCTTTTTGTGTGATATGTTTTTTTTTTTTTAGTATAAGGGCTTTTTAGTTTTAGTTTTTGTTCCTATAACTTCATTTATTTATTTTCGTGTGCGCGCATGTGTTTATGTTTACCCAATAGTCAGGGGCCATCTGAAAATCAGTGCCGTGCATTAGCACAGCTTATACTAAGATGAACCCCTTGCTACCTACACTGTGTTCTTTAAATTTATTTATTTTTTCCTGTATAATCTATTTAATGTATGTGTGTAGCAAAGTAAATAGTTTTTAAATGGTTTAAATGGTCAAATTAAATACTACCACCACATTCTGACATTTTTCGATCGTATGCTCCGGCGAGATTCGAGTTTCTTATTACAGAATAACCCAGCTGTTTGAATAGTTTCTAGTGATTTGAAGCCAACGTAGATTAAAAACATGATGGAAATATTAATATATCAGAATGTGTTATTCTATGAGATCTGGCTTCTATTAAAACCGTAAACCAATACAAAATCGACATTTTAAGTTTTATATAACAATTATATGGTTGTAGGGCTTTGTACAAGCCCATCTGGGTAGGCACCACCCACTCATCAGTTATTCTACCGTCAAACAACAGTACACAGTATTGTTGTGTTCCGGTTTGAAGGGTGAGTGAGTCAGTGTAACTACAAGCACAAGGGACATAACATCTTAGTTGCCAAGATTGATGGCACATTGACGATGAAAGGAATAGTTAATATTTCTTACAACGTCTTTGTCTATGGGTGGTGGTGACCACTTATCATCAGGTGGCCCATATACTCGCCCACCAACCTACACCATAAAAAAATTATTTCCTTACTTGAAGAAATGCCAAGAGACACTCGGATGAAGGCATAAATTCGTTCCTCCAACGATAGCAGCGTCACAATGACCATCACGTATAGCTCGGAAGGCGTGTTCCAAGGCATACAGGGAACTGGAGCAAGCTGTATCCACGCTGTAGGAAGGGCCAGTGACTCCAAGCCAGTGGGAGATGCGGTTAGCTAACATGGATCGGGAACAGCTGAAAATAATGGTAATTATATTAAGAAGCCAATAAAACCAATATTTATGATATTTTTTGAAGGTTGTGTGTTATAGTACAATTACAGATACAAGAATAAAGCCTTTTCCTTGAGCCTGTATTATATGTATCTACTAGCAGACCCGGCCACGCGTTGCTGTGGCTGAGTGATTAAGGAAGGATTTAAAAGACAAAATTTAACACAAATTAACATAGCATTTTTAATATCATTTTGTTTATAAATACTCTGATAACCTTTAATTAAAATAAGTCACATTAAAGTTTACTGAAGCGCCAGTCGATGTACAATATTTTTGGTCAACCTGTCTTTTGTTAGCACAAATAAACTTGATGGTCTTCCTACACGTATGTAGCTTGAAGGTAATATAAACGCACTGCCGATTTCATTGGTGTTTAAGTTTCCATCGTTGTTTCCAACAACAGCATCTCGTAAGTGGATGTAATCCTCTGATCGTAATTTAACTTGGTTAAACCGAATGAATCGCAAGCGTTCACTTTTAATTTTAGCAAACATATCCACGACGTATTGATGATACAACTGACGATATCGAAGAATATAGTTGTCCTGATTATGTCTAATCATTAATCGATGCGCGTATTAATTCATTGAACTAACTTTTTTATTTAATTCATTACCATTAATTGGATCACGCTGTTTGATATTGATGTGATATTCGTCTTGTCCTTGCCAGAATATCAATGGGTACTGGAGTGCGTCGTACGAACGGTGTATATCTGAAATTCTACTCACAGTATTATCTCGGCGGGCAATTTTTATAGATCTGTTGTCAACTGGATCACCGACCACAATAATCGCAACTTCATCTACAGTTGGCGCATTGAACCTGCCAGCGTGTCCTCCCGATGTTACTTTGTCTGCTTTAATGACGATTTGATAATTGTCACCTTTTAATTGTGGTAATACTCTTTTAAACAATTGAATCAGATGATTACGGTTCTCAAAAAAAAATTCTAACGATACTACAATTGATCTCTCTTCTGCTTGTTCAATAAAATTATATTGGCATCGCGTTGTCACACGTTCTTCACAACTGCCCATAAAATATATTTGGAGAAATTTTGGATCTTCATTTGGCATTGGCATCAATGACCCCATTTTATGGTACACTTGTCCTTGTATTTTAAATGTTGTTTCAAAATTACGACCATCAGTTGAGAGATCGCAAATTTTTGATGCTCCAAATGATGTCATTTGAAAGCAAGAAATAAACTTTCGTGTCTTACGCAAAAATAATTTTGAATCATTTGAAATGCCAGAAAGAAGCATTTTTGCTACGGGCATTGTTGTTAGATTTTTTTGGGGGCATTTTACTGAAAATTTTATGTGAATAAATTCCTTGTACTCTTATTTTGTTGTTCTTATATTTAACTGCATTATGTAACTGTAAATTAGTAGCTATATAGATATCCAAAATAATATACAACAAATGAAAATAAAATGAAAAATGATACAGAAAAAGCGATGTCACAGAGAGTATCGATCAAAAAATGGCCAGCACCACGTTTAGTGGAAAATGAAATCTAAAATTCAACGGTAGCGCCATCTATGATAAGTTAATGATAAACGGTCTGACAGATTTCTGTAATAAATCCTATGTGAGGCGCCATCTGTTCGAAATTTTCGTAACTTACAATTAATAACAACAATCAACTTTGATAATCAGTTTATTGTTATTTATAAATCATTGAGGCCATTAATCGAAATGAAAACTATCCTATCTCTTAAGTTGGACCAAATTAAACATAAATGCCAAATTTCATCAATATCGGTTGAGTTGGTGAAGAGTTCACTGGGAACATACATTGTGACACTGGATTTTTATATATGTATCTATATCTATATTGACACAGCTTTACTTTTTTCCGGACTAAATTAATTATGTTATTACAGTAACATCTAAACTACCTAATTATTTATTAATAATTTATTACTGTAGGAGGTAACCTATATCCTAGAAGAGAATTAATATTGGAAAGCCTCCATGTTACATTCCATTCGTTTATAATTTGATCTACCCTCCATATTTAAAATTTCATTATTATGACAGGATTTAAATTTCATTTATATTAGAATGATAACAATGTATACTTATTTCATTATTTATGCGTGTATTGTTTTAGGTTTAAAAATAATTTACTATTACGCTCAAAATTAAATTGAGCTCGCAATCCGACCGTGTTCAATCTCCCCGTGTAATCTCCATCGCACGTGACATTTGATAAATAATCTGTGACCTATTGGCACGAATAAAATACATAAAAAAAGATTTGATTTCATAATCCGTATATGAGAGTACATGGAATTTTAAATATCTTTCAAATATCAAAATCAAAATCAACTGTATTCAAGTAAGCTTTGACAAGAACTTTTGAATAGTTATTTTACAATTAAGTGAAGCTACCACCGGTTCGGTATTTTAGTTTAGATTCTAAGTTACTCTTTTTCAACATTTAAATAATACAGTCATTAGTCATGTTAGTTAAAATTAAAAAATATTAGAGAAAAAATTACAGAAAAAAATATCAAAAATGTCCTAAAAAAATATATTTATCAAAAATTATAATATACTAATGTATGTATATATATGTAAAAATATGTGTATATACATGTATATGTGTGTATGTGTATGTATATGTATGTGTATATGGTATGTATATAAATAAAAAAATATATATAATTAAATGAGACATTTGGGAACAGCCTGTATTGTTTAGTTTTAATAAATAGTATATGCGAATACTTTTCTTAGCCAATACAAACCAGAAAATGGTTTAATGGCTTGTAAAATATATTAATGTGTATGTTTTATTATAAAAAGAAATAAATAAATAAATAAAAATAAGTTAAATACAATTATATTCGTATGTAATATATCCTGCTTGAAGTCAACAGGTATTAACTCCACGCTATTTTATCATCTACAATATCTTGTTTTTTTACCAATTTTTTTTTTTACATTTTGCGATTTGAATTTACGAAAGAGCAAAGTTAAAAATGTCTGCTTAATTTTATTATAGAAACGGAATTATTATTGATGCTTCAAATACAACCAGTATTAAAAGGTACAAATAGAGAACGGAAAAGAGATAATCGGACAGAGCTGTAGCGCCATATTTGTTTTCACCATTTGCATTTCTCTCTCTACAATGTTTTTTGAAAATTACATCAACTTACCCAGTAATGGCGTATGTATTCACGTGCATTTTTTCGTAGAACCAGGTCTTTTCGCATTCTGAGAAGCATGCACCGATAAACACACCGGTTCTGGTATTGCGCAGTTCCTTTGGATTGAAACCTGAGAACAAATACTATTGTCAGGATACGACTTAGTAGCTGGACTCCATGAAACGCTTCAACCTTCAAATTAGATGCATATTCTGTGGATTCACCAAATTATATCTGTGATAAACTCATCATTAAGAAGAGTGAGGCGTCGTAGCAGCCAGAAAACAGTAACATCAACAGTAGTAGCTACCACTTCATGACTACCAAGACCACTCAGAAGTTAATATCTTTAAGAGCAGTATAATAATTTTAGTGTAGACAAATTAACTGTCTTAAACATTATTACACTAAACCACTAGAAAAAATACAGGGTCAAGTAAAAATGTTTTTATAAGTAAATTCGAATATTTTGGATTCATTTGCACTAATTGTCAAAAATTACGACGCAGTTTTACTTGATAGTAGTGATATCTATCGAATTTTAATTGTTTGAAATTATAAATTTTAATAAATAAACAATAAATAAATATGAGACAACATCACATACGTTACTCTGATCCCAAAGTAAGTAGCTGAAGCACTTGTGTTATGGAAATCAGAAGTAACGACGGTACCACAAACACCCAGACCCAAGACAACATAGAAAACTAATGGTAATCTACATCGACTCGGCCAGGAATCGAACCCGGGACTTCAGAGTGGCGTACCCATGAAAACCAGTGTACACACCACTCGACCATGGAGGTTGTCAAAATTTAATAACTAGCAGCATTGAAAATGATCATTGTATAGGCCTATTCAAGTACGAATATTGACATTTTGACCTAATACTATAAATAGCATTAACATGTTTACATTGTATTCTCTAGGAATCTGAACAGATTGGGCTCACTCTGGCCATATATAGAGGCACATATATAACGCACAGATACAATGAATTATGATATTACAATAACATCGAAACTTTTTTATTTTTATTGATGATTTCATATTATTCGACGTAACTTCGCTTCGGCTAAGAATAGCTTTAAGTAAATAAAAAAATATGAAACACTTTACTCTGATCCCAATGTCAAAAATCAAAAGTAACGACGCGCGACGGTCCCACAAACACCCAGACCCAAGACAACATAGAAATTTTATGAACTGTTTTTACATTGACTGGGCCGGGAATGGAACCTCGCTGAATCAGACCAGATTCCTGACTCTGACTGATATTCGCGCTTGGGTATATACAGTATAGAATAAAATATGTCATAATTGTGAACTGTGGAAAGCACTTCCCTAGTACCTTATTGATCACTTGATGATACTACAGGGTAAATAGAAGATTATGAAATGCGGGTTTGAACCTACAGAAATGTGGCTTGTACAATGTCTAAAATTTAGATACCTGCATCGATAATAGCTTCGTACGTTTTCTCCATAAGGACTCTGCACATAGGATCTATGGTGTGTGCCTGTTTATAATGTATGTCAAAGAAGGACGCATCAAATTTGTTAATGTTGTTGATTTTCCCCGTACGCTGCGGGATCTCGGGGTGGTTCAACTTCCAACGGCGACTGTCCGCTGATATGAGGTCCACCTGAGAACAATTACCAAACAATCAATATTTGTAAGCAATATTTGAAGACGTGGCGATCACTAATCAATAATCAATTAAAGTCGTTGAATTTCTTTTTAATTACTTTGCCATCTCAGCTCAAGAAGACTATTATAATCTAAATTTCACATTAAAGATATATGTAAGATTATTTTGAGTAAATCCTGAAATGAACCATATTTATATTTCAATTTTGTGATAAATTTATTATGTATGTAATATTCGTTAAAGCCTTTTTAGCAAGTTATTTATTATACATATAAAATTTATTTTAAAACTATTATTGCAACTAGCTACCCGCCCCGGCTTCGCACGGATGCAATACTGGTAACAAATATACTACAAAATTTGTTTACGTCATCACATTACAAACTTTAAAAATTATCAGTGTTTCTTTACTATATTTTCCATGAATCACACTATCTTTTAAAATAAACTCGCATCAAAATCCGTTGAGTAGTTTTAAAGATTTAAGCATACAAAGGGATATAGGGACAGAAAAAGCGACTTTATTTTTTATTATGTTGTCATTCCTATCTGTACTACAGTGGTAATAACCACTGACTGCCTAATCACAAGATCTCCAAAGATATAAGTTCGCATGATACCAAATTTAGCACAGACTTTTAAATAAAACTAATTATAACGGATGAATCGCGTATATTAATTATTTTTATTTTTAAACATCCCGACGTTTCAGAGAGCCCACCATCTCTGCGATGCTGAACACCTAGAGGACGAGCTACGTCAGGTCAAGCTTGCACTCCACCAGAACAAGCTGCCCGTGCCTCGCCAGCATCGCAGAAGCCGTACCAAGCCACCCACAGTTGAGCGACAACCTGCATTTCTACCGTATGTGAAAGGAGTTACAGACAGGATTGGCAACATCTTGAAGCGAGCTTCGATTAAAACCGTTTACAAGCCTCATAAGAAAGTGAGCCAGTTCTTGAGACCTATCAAGAGTAATATCCCTTTACAAACTGCAGGAGTATATAAACTCGAATGTGAGTGTGGTTTATCTTACATAGGCCAAACAAAGAGAAGCATCGGTACCAGGGTCAAGGAACATATAGGAGATGTCAAAAATAGGCGTTCTTCAAAGTCTGCAGTCTGTGAACATGCTCTGGATAAACCTAACCATTTTATCCGATTTGATAAACCACAGATCCTCGCTAGAGAACACAGATTCATTCCTAGAATGATACGCGAGGCTATTGAAATTCAAAAACATCCGAACTTCAATAGAGAAGATGGTTGGAGACTTTCTAACACCTGGGATCCACTTATTAAAAATTTAAAATCCCAAATCCAACAGACTGCAAGACCTAAAGATACAGTTAGTGCCTTCTGCGTGCAACCGGAACGTTACTCAAGACATCAATTGAGAAATCGTTGGCGGTAGTTGTTAATAATATTTCCTTTGTTCTTCAAATAGACAAATGTCATCTTAGTCTACCCGTGACCACGAACACTGCAAAGTGCTCGAAACGTCGGGATGTTTAAAAATAAAAATAATTAATATACGCGATTCATCCGTTATAATTAGTTTTATTTAAATGTGTAATAATCGCGAAAATTTAAGACAACATTAGCACAGACTCCTTTCACGACGCTCATGACAATTTCAAGAAGGAACTAAGACGGTTCAGTTTGTTTAAACCTGAATATGAATTTACAAACGAATGCTAAACGGTCAGCAACTTATTAGTCACGAGTAAATATAATCAAAAAATTTACTAAGAATGTAAAGTAAACGCTCATAGCCTCATGTCAGTTCATAGCCTAAACTTAAACAATGCACCACCGACCTTCATAACTAAGATGTCACTACCACAACTACAAAAGCAAAGTGAAATAAAGTAACAGCCTGTAAATTTTCCATTGCTGGATTAAAGCCTCCTCTCCCATTAAGGAGAGGGTTTGGAACATATTCCACCACGCTGTTCCAATGGGGTTTGGTGGAATTCACATGTGGCAGAATAAATGAAATTAGACACATGCAGGTTTCCTAACGATGTTTTCCTTCACCACCGAGCACGAGATGAAAATAAACACAGATTTAGCACATATATGTAGTGGTGCTTGCCTGGGTTTGAACCTGCAATCATCGGTTAAGATGCACGCGTTCTAACCTCTGGGCCATCTCCACTCCTCCAACAGCGATTTTAAACCGAACTATGAACTTGGAATCTGGAAGTTGGAAATGTGTACCCATACCTGAGACTGCACATAAAGCCGTCGGTCAGACGTTTGAACTCTTTTGTCCATCAGATTATGAGAGTTAGATAAAGTAGAATGCGTCTATGTGTGTGTATGAACACACATGTGCAATACCAGAGATCCTGCAATGTTGGCTGGTCTCCCATTGGCTTCAGCCAATCTCAACTTGGTTGCCATGCATGGCTTTGTGAACCGCATATCACCATTTAGAGTGACATGGATGTATTACTACAGTTTTCAGTGACTAATTGGAACTATGGTGCTTGGACTTTCCAAATATCCAAAATTTACACGAAGATTAAAAGTCCTAAGTAACAATTAAAATAATGCATAACGATACCTTATTGAACAAATTTTCTTGTAAATGAACAACCGAGTCCGAATCGGGGAAGCTGCCTGAAATGCCGGTGATGAGGACTTCATCTCCAGGCTTTGGATGAGACAGCCGGTGACCCGACGTCAGTCTGTCCTCTGATACGAAAGTTGGTGCCATCTGGTTTAAAACAAAACATATTAAATTAGTAATATATAACTATATTACTACATAAATATATTATCCACGTGTATATATACTTTGGGTATATTATCGAAT
The DNA here is from genome assembly GCF_905220365.1 of Vanessa cardui. Lineage (NCBI taxonomy): Eukaryota > Metazoa > Arthropoda > Insecta > Lepidoptera > Nymphalidae > Vanessa > Vanessa cardui. Next base: position 11,576,758 of record NC_061132.1, on the reverse strand, counting down.
ATTTTTAAGTCCAACACACCCTTTAGTCGAAGCGGCTATCGAGCTTCTGATCCAAAGATTTACAATTTCTATCGACTCTTTACTTAATATTTGCAAAAATATAATAAGTGAACGAAATTTACGAAGAAAAAGGTCTGACGGGACAAATATTGCCTGAATTTGACTTTTAAATACTTGCACTATGGCCCATATTGATTTCTATTGAAATTAATTTAAATGTTTAATTTTATATATTAACGCTCTTGTAGGTTTTTAGTCAAAGAGAATACGTCCTTGTAATTTACTATTCTATAGTAGTGAGTATGAAATAGTAAGGTACGAGGACATGCCGCCGTCACAACATATAATCTATCCCTTTTTTAAGGTATAGGTTGGCGGACGAGCATATGGGCCACCTGATAGTAAGTGGTTACCATCACCCATAGACAATGACGCTGTAAGAAATATTAACTATTCCTAACATCGTCAATGTGCCACCAACCTTGGGAAATAAGATGTTATGTCCCTTGTGCCTGTAGTTACACTGGCTCACTCACCCTTCAAACCGGAACACAACAATACTGAGTACAGTTATTGGGTCTTACCTACCCAAAGAGGCTTGCACAAAGCCCAACCACCAAGAAAAAACGCAAGACATTACATGCTTCGTACTAATACTACTCTCTCAATATATAATTCTAGTAGTTTTGGTTGTCATGTGTCCGAAAAAAAGCCTATATCCTTCCTTGGGGTTCAAGCTTGCTTCACAAGAAATTTCATCTAATTCGGTTCAGCGGTTTGGTCGTGAAGGAGCGACAGACAGACAGAGTTACTTTCACACTAATAATATTAAGTTTGGGTTGATTATAAATGTTTTTTTTTTTATGGAATAGGTGGCAAACGAGCAGGAGGCTCACCTGATGGAAAGTGACTACCACCGCCCATGGACATCTGCAACACCAGGGGGCTTGCAGGTGCGTTGCCGGCCTTTGAGAAAGGAGTAGCCTCTTTTTTTGAAGGTTCCCATGTCGTATCGGTTCGGAAAAACCGCCGGCGAAAGCTGGTTCCACAGAGTGGTTGTGCGAGGCAGAAAATGTCTAAGAAATCGCGCTGTTGTGGATTTTCGGACATCAAGATGGTGCGGGTGAAACTTAGAATTTTGACGAGATGTCTGAAGGTGAAATTCAGCAGCCGGGATTAACCCGAACAATTCCTCGGAACATTCCCCGTGAAAAATTCGGTAGAAGATGCAGAGTGATCCGACATCTCTACGCAAAGCCAAAGGATCAAGGAGATCGGAAAGGGCTTGATCGTCGATAACTCGAGCTGCTCTACGTTGGATGCGGTCAAATGGAAGGAGCTGGTACTGGGGAGCACCCGCCCAGAGGTGAGAGCAGTACAACATGTGAGGCCGAATTTGCGCCTTGTAAAGTTTTAGGCGATGGGCCGACGTGAAATACTTTCTCGCCTTGCTGAGCACGCCCAGCTTTTTTGAAGCCAATTTGGCTTTGCCTTCCAATTGACCGCGGAACTGAACGAGGCACGAAATATCAACGCCAAGTATTCCGATACTACCTGTAGCGGCTATCGGAATGTTCTCAAATCGTGGAGATACGACAAATGGTGTTTTTTTAGCGGTTAACGCGCAAACTTGCGTCTTTTTGGGGTTGAAATGGACTAAATTTAACTGACTAAACCTTGACATTATTGCTCCTACTTTAGTGCACATCCTAAATTACTCCATCACCCGTAGCACATTCCCTGATGCTTGGAAAGGTGCTCATATCATACCACTTCCCAAAAAACCTAATCCTATTAACAACTCCGATTACAGACCGATTTCCATTCTTCCATTTCTTTCCAAAATTTTAGAAAAAATAGTTTTTCAACAAATAAACACTTTCCTTAACGATCACTCCATCCTCAACTCTCTCCAATCGGGCTTCCGCGCGGGTCATAGTACGGTCTCTGCTCTGGTGAAGGTTACTGATGACATTCGTGCAGCCATGGATAATAAACAACTCACAATTTTAATTTTATTGGATTTTAGCAACGCATTTAATTGTGTTGATCATGACATCCTTTTGAGTTTGTTAAGTTCTATTAACATATCTCCATCAGTGGTAGATTGGTTTCAAAGTTACCTCAAAGGCCGACGACATCGTATTCGCCATAATGAGTCTTTCTCCTCATGGTGTGATGTTCAGGCAGGGGTTCCTCAAGGTGGCGTCTTATCTCCTTTACTCTTTTCAATTTTTATTAATTCTATCACTTCAAGCATTTCTTCTCTCTACCATATGTATGCAGACGATATCCAGATTTATCGACATGCATCACTTCAAGATCTTCCTGCAGCGATTGATGCTATTAATGACGATCTTGTTTCAATCTCTGAGTGGAGCAAGCGATACGGACTTAACATCAATCCAAGTAAATCGCAGGCAATCATAATTGGTAGTCCAGGCATGATTATTAAATTATTAAATTTACCATCTGTGGAATACAGAGGTACTACAATAGCCTACTACTCTAACGTTAGAGATCTCGGTGTGTATTTAGACCAGACGCTATCATGGTCAGTACAAATAAAAGAGGTCAGTAGGAAAATATTCGCTGCGTTGAGCTCATTGCGACGACTCCAATCTGTACTTCCAATTCCTACCAAAATTATGCTAGCAAACTCTCTCCTTTTATCAATTCTAGATTACGCAGATGCAAGCTATCCTGATCTCACCGAGGACCAACTGAATAAACTTGAGCGACTTCAAAATATTGCTATTCGATTCATATTTTGCCTACGAAAATATGACCATGTCTCCGAATATCGTTCAAAACTCAAGTGGCTTCCTATACGTCTTCGCCGGAACTTACATATTCTTTCTCTTCTGTACTGTGCGCTATTTAACTATAGTTTTCCTACATATTTAAAAGATAAATTTGAATTTCTTGGTGATCCTTTGTCTTTAAGATCTAAGCGGTACCTAACACTTAAAATGCCTGTACACAAAACTAAATTTCTAAACAAATCGTTTACTGTACAGGCCATAAGGTTATGGAATGCCCTTCCAGTAAACATTAAAAAGGCTCCATCTATTTCAGTTTTTAAAAGAGCCGTTAAAAACTATTACCTAAATAATAATTCAGACGACTTTAATTAATTATTTTATATAACATTTATTATGTAATTTTATGTATTTTTATATCATTTTATTATCTTAAGTATGTATTAGTGTATGATAGAGATATATATTATTTATATATAATATATATGTATATATATTTATATATATATATATAAGAAGTATAAGTATTAGTGTGTAACTATTTGTATGTAAGTTTATGACTGCACCGCCTACGCCGATGGTTTTGGATTCTCCCTTTGATTGGGTTGTCTGGAAGAGATGGCTAAAAAGCCATAAGTCCGCCCATTGTACAACACTTTTAATGTACTTCTTTTGTTTTGTTTTTTTTTTTTAATCCTTCTTTTTGTATTTTATTAATTTTATGTTACTTTCTTTTTTGTTTCTGTTTGTGGTGTGCAATAAAGAATTATAAATAAAAAAAAAAAAAAAAAATAAATTTAGCCGGCCCCAGTTCGAGACTTCGTTTAACGAAGACTCGATTTCAGACACAAGTTTGTTCCGGTTTTCTTCGACGTTTTCCCGAGAAATATTAGCGCGGCCGGTGTATAAGGTGTCAACGGTACTGTCGTCTGCATAGCAATGAATGTTCCCGATTTGCAACAAATCATTGATATGCAGAAGAAACAGAGTGGGTGATAGAACGCAGCCTTGTGGAATACCAGCATTGACGAATTTTAAGTCAGAGCATGCACCGTCGACAACGACCTTGATGCTCCGATCTGCCAAAAAGCTGGTAATCCAATTGCATAATTTCCCGGGAAGCCCATAGGAAGGAAGCTTCGAAAGAAGCGCTTTGTGCCATACACGATCGAAGGCCTTCGCTATGTCCAAGCTGGCTGCTAATGCCTCCCCCTTGCTCTCAACTGCTTCAGCCCACCTGTGAGTAAGGTAAACTAGAAGATCACCGGCTGAGCGACCCCGACGGAAACTGTACTGGCGGTCACTAATCAGCTGATTCTCCTCTAGGTACCGCAGGAGCTGGCAGAAACATGTGAAACTCTATCTCTCTGTTGCTCGAAACACCGTACCAAAATTAGTAAAATTTGGTATGGATAAAGGTTGAACTACATGAAAATAGGCTACTTTTACTTTTATACCAAATACCAACCAATCAACCCTTAAAATTACGCTTTTGTATTGGTTTAGGTATAAATAACGAAGTATTAGGTATCAAGAATCAAAATAGACTGTAATCGAGTAGGCTTTTACAAGCACTTTTGAATCGTCATTTATCAACTGTTTTAAGTGAAGCTACCACTGGTTCTGAAAGTAGATTCTACCGAGAAGAACCGGTAAGAAAGACAGTTACTCTTTTTCAACATTTAAAAATTGTCATGTTAGTTAGTTACAATTATATATGTATGTAATTTATCCTGCCTGGAAGTCTTCAAGTGTTCAAGTGTTCAAGTTCTTAATGTAGGTATGATAACTAAGGTGCATTTTGTTTTCTATATCCTATACATTCAACATTATTTTTCGTAATTTGTTTACGAAAATAAATCCCTACGAGATAATTATTCAAGTGCACTCCATTTATTGTAATCTAACAATAAAAACAATTTGAATACAATCTAAATGAAGAATAAATTATTATTCATTTATATAGAAATTTAAATGTTTATATATATTTTAAATATTAAATACAATTTATTTTATTCTAGACATGCACTGGTCATATTTTTACATTCTTATTTACACGACTGTCCAATAAGATGTGTAATGATTTAAGGCTGTATGTTAGTTTATTTGTTCCAACGTAACATTTAAATGTCTTAGCTGATTTGGGAAATAGAATCCTTATATAATCACTATACTTGACGATGATTTTTCACTTTTTTAGGCAGAATAATCTTGTTTCTTTAAAAGTATTATTTTAATATTAAAAAAATGAAACCAAACTTGACACCGATCACATATTCGTTTTTCAAAAAGATTATACATAAAAAAATTGACAACAGATAATTATTTTCACTAAGTATTCGTACCAAGTACAATTTTTAGCTTAAATTAAAAAAAAAGAAACAATAATTAGCTGTTGAGAAATAAAAAGATTATTAGTATGAGTTCCACAATATGTGTACCTATCACGTTATATGAAAATTAAAACTCTGGAAAATATGTTAAACGAATTAATCCTTGTTTCAGAATTTTAATTGCCATAATCAATCAAATTGTATTTGTTTCCACAACTTTCTTTAATCGAATTAAAGCGTGGATACATTAGAAATTGCTTCTTTTAAGTTACCGGACATATTGAAATTTTTCATTCCTCATTTAAAAATATATGAAACTGGAAGTAACATAAATAAAAACTTAATTTACCCTCTGAATTTTACTTTACCTTTTATTCTAAGATATATGTCACAACATTACATCATGAGCCTCAAACATCGTGAGGAAACTTGCATGTGTCTAATTTCATCGAAATTTTGCCACATGTGCATTCCGCCAACCCGCATTGGAACAGAGTGGTGGAATATGTTCCAAACCCTCTCCTTAATGGGAGAGGAGACCTTAGCTCAGCAGTGGCTAATTAACAGACTTTACTTTATATGTCATAAGAATTTTAACATTGGATCACTAAGTAAGTTTTCGAAGGGAAAGAGAATTATTTTGTAACTTTATTGAACAATTGTTAACGTCGTTGTGCAAATCGCAATGCCAACGATATATCGCCGAAAATCATTCTGAATTACACTTAGGTCCTCAAAGACAGATGACAGATTTATCGAAAACTTTTTTACTTGGTGGTAGGGCTTCATGCAAGCCCGTCTGGGTAGGTACCACCCACTCATCAGTTATTCTACCGCCAAACAACAGTACTCAGTATTGTTGTGTTCCGGTTTGAAGGGTGAATGAGCCAGTGTAACTACAGGCACAAGGGATATAACATCTTATTGCCCAAGGTTGTTGGGACATTGATGATGTAAAGAATAGTTAATATTTCTTACAGCGTCATTGTCAATGGGTGATGGTGACCACTTACCATCAGGTGGCCCATACGCTCGTCCGCCAACCTATACCATAAAAAAGAACACCGCACAACATATTTATCGATATAGATTCATAATACACAAACGAATAAGGTCGAAAAGTACGCCTTAAGTTATTTTAAATTTGTAAATTTATTCGTGTAAATGTACTCGAGGTAACTTCAAATGCAAGGTCACAATAATAAGGAAAAAGAAATTGAAACAAAAAATATTATTTTGATTGTTAATCTTTTTGTATTTATTATCTGTGAATCTCACTTGTCATTTGAAACGATGTTTGAATAAAATTATTTTACGTGTTAGAAATACTTATTTATATAATTAAATTTATAATATAATTATGTATTTAATAAGCTAATATAATGGTATTATATGCGATTGTATAAAAGTGTAATTAATTTCAGAACGTCATTTTGTGGCTTTAAAAATAATACAAGTTGTTTTCCCGCGCAAAATTATAAATACAAAATGGCGGTCACTGATTTAATGGAAGTCAATTGGATTTTATTTTAACCTCAGGATTGAAAGGTTATTCTATGTACTGGCTTACATTAGAATTACCCTTAACCTATGACCTTTGCCTCACTCTTTCTTGCCTCTCTTTATTGTATCGGGACTCTTAATCAAAATCAAAATACACTTTATTCAAAAAAGATTTTACAAGAAATGTTGTCTCATAATACATAGTTATGTTGTATATATTAATTATTGTATATGTATTCAAAGTCATTAAGTATATTATTTTTTCAACTAACGATTTGGGTTACCAAACATTAAAGTTAAAAATATCTGCGTGTAGTGAAATAACAAATTGTTTAATTTTTTTTTAGCGCGTCTGTTGAGTACATTAGTCATAATTAAAAGTTACGTCATTTTATTTCATTATTCTAAACAGTGGTTAGTTTATTTTACTGTCTGTTACATGTTTTACATAATTAAAGTAACTTGGTTCTTATCTGGTGCTTAATATAAAAATAATATGATTTTTTTATTGATGATTAAAATACAATTTGAAAAAGTTTTTTGTAAAGTTAGTTCCTTTATTTAATTAATTATTTTTTAAGTTTAGTTTAGTCAATGGCGGATTTACCAATAGGCTAAGTGGGCTGGAGCCTAGGGCGGCAGTTTTAGAGGGGCGGCAAATTTAGCCCAATTTTTTTTATTATCTTACAGAAATAAAAAAAAAACTTATAATTAAATGTATAAAAATTACGTCCGTAGTCCGTATAATCCGTTGGAAAAATAATCTAGTAACTGACATAAATATCACCTAGTTTTGTAATTATTTTCACGTTATTAGTAACGGGAAAAAACCGATGTAATGAGGACGATAGAACAAATCATAAATGTTGCAAAAAACAGTAGGGGCTGCAGAAATTGAATGGCCTACTAGCGGCAGATTTGTAAATCAGCCACTTAGTTAATATAGTTTACCTTAATTGAAAGAGCGCATACATTTCAAAACCTTATTTCCCGATAGAATGTGACGTAAGTATCTATCTCTTGTTGGAAATTCTTAAAACAATATATTTTTATTATTAAGAAAAATGTTTCAACTAGTATTATCTCACTAGAAGTTTCAACTGTAATATACGTTACGTTTTCTGTTTCATAGATATATTAAATGTAAACATAAAATGCCGTGAAGTGTTTGCTTTTAAGAAACCATGCGTAAAGTCAGTCGCTAACGACGCGTCTACGGAACCTACGAGCGTTTCAGCTTCAGTACAGAGCTCCCTTTCAGAACTAGCCGTTACCATTGGTGCGTCATTTATTTTTACATCATCATTTAACTTGAAAAGTTATTTGAGTGGAATTATATGCAGATTATAATCATACGTTTTGCTTCTATTCCGATATGCAAGAGTGACCATGTGGGACTCCCCGGTCCCCTGGACCACCGGGACTCCCCCCGAGCGAGTGCTCGCCTGTACACCGAAATTCCCACTAAAAACTAGCGGTACCCTTTACGTCTTTTTGGTGGGCGCCGCGGGATCGCTTTCGCAGGCTCGACGCCCTGACGGTTCGCCTATGCAGGTCTACAGCTAGAGAATACTCCAGGGATGACTATATTAACCAGAAATGACTTAACTTGTTAACAAATGATATTAATAACAAATTATAAAAAATATAATAAATAAATATTGAACCAACAATGCAGTTCAAATAAAAATCATTTATTCATAAAATATCATATATATAGATTATTTTTGTGAATAGATACGTTTTACGTCATAGTCATCATAGTCATCTTTACGTCATATTGTATTATTTGGACCACTGGTTGATCCTCAGTGACCCATACGGTGAAAAAATTATTTTCCTCATATTACCAATGTGCCTTTCATATCTCATTTCTGGTACACCAGCTCACTCGTAGTTTTAAACTTAATCATGTTAGGAAACATGATACAATCGCGAAGCATGGCTTCTGTTGATCCCTATGGTTTTGTTATAGCTTTTCATGTAAAATATCATGGAATTCAATATTTCTGATATCAAGTCGCTAATATGAGTAGGGTTTCGACAGTCAATAAATGTGTTACACATGTCTCCTTAATACAATTTATAAAATTTTAACAAAAAGAAAAACCGACTTCAAACAAAACACTATTTTAAAACAAATGAATATGCACGAAAAAGTAATAAAAATAATTGCGTATTCAACATATTTTTTAGAGTCTTCCTAAGTTAAATGAAATGAAAAATATTAGACTACTTAAAAGTCGATTAACGATTATATCATGTAGTTATAGTTATTGGTATATTTGGAGCCGGTGTCAGCCACGGTGCCCTTGCCCCAACAATCAAAAGAAAGAAGCGATACGAGCCCCTTGATTGATCCAGTATATTATTGTGTAAAAGGTAATTTGTAAAAAACATATTTGTCAAAGTATTCTCGTATTGTTTTTTGATAGATATACTGTAGGGTTTTATTGGCTGACACCGACTCCAAATATAACAATAATTATAACTACATGATATAATCGTTAATCGATCGAATCGAAGCTGATGTTGACTAACTAATTTTTTTTAATATGGATAGATTAAACGTTCCGTTTATATGAGTCAGAAACTACTTCGAGGACAATTTCAAAGGAAACTTGCGAATAAAGCAAAAATAGACTTTCGAAAATGCGGATTTAATACGTCACGCGGCGTAAACTACAAGGATCCCTCGAAAGAGCTGTAATCGAACTCAGCAAAAAAACTTTGAAAAAGACCAACTATATTTCGTACATCATATGACATCACATCACATACACAAAATTTGATTAAAGATAGTAAGAAATTCTGCCCCATATCGCACCCTAACTGCGAGCCGTATAAGAGTTCCATCACTACATAGTATAAAACAAAGTCGCTTTCTCTTTCCCTGTATCTTTAAATCTACGCAACGGATTTTGATGCGGTTTTTTTTAAAAGATAGTGTGATTCAAGGGGAAGGTTTGTGTATATAAAACATGAACAATATAGTAAAGAAACACTGATAATTTTAGAAGTTTGCGATGTGATGTCGTATATAAACAAATTCTGTAGTATATTTAGTATCAGTATTGCACCCGTGCGAAGCCGGGGTGGGTAGCTAGTTGATTATAATATTCGACTATGATAATTACATAAACATAACCACATTACGGAAGGTGACTCAAATATCCAAATAACCTATAAATAAAAGATTCGACCGAGTATCGCTAACGTGCTCCTCAGAATTGTTCCGTTCCCTTCCGTTCCGTTACTTTGTCATGGATCCTGCGCTCAGAACCTTACCAAACTTTCACCAAATTACCCTTGAAGTATATATTTTATAATAAAAAAAGAATTATCAAAATTGGTTAACGTGATTTTCAGTTATTCACCTATTTGTCGCGCATATACATAATGCAAATTTAAGACTTATGTCGTTTTCACATGGATACCATCATCGGAAAAAAAAATAAAAAAATGGGACCCCACGGGAAGCACTACCTTTCAAACAAAAAAAAATTATCAAAATCGGTCCACCCAGTGAAAAGTTATGAGGTAACAAACATAAAAAAAAAAAAAAAAAAAAAAAAAAAAAAATACAGACGAATTGATAACCTCCTCCTTTTGGAAGTCGGTTGAAAACGCCTTAAAATCAACGCGTATCTTAAACCAGTAATATATAGCAACGAAGTTTTAATATACTTTTGTAAAATTTTACCATATGTATAGAGCCGAGATGGTTTATAGGCAGTGGTTATAACGCGTGTGGGTTCGATCCCAGAAAGTGTACTGAATTTTCAGGTGCCTTATTTGTGTTGATAACTCAAATAATCATCTCGTGCTCAGCGGTGAAAAACATATTGAGAGGAAGAGTGCATTATATATCCACCAATCCGCATTGGAGCAGCGTAGTGAAATAGCCTCCAAATTTTTCTCCTCAAAGGAAGAACTCTTAACACAACAGTGGGACCTTTATAGACTGTTACTTTACTTCTGTATATATTTAGCGACGATTTAGACGCACAGACAAAATTCAATTCAATATAAGTCTATGCCAAGTCTGTATCGTGTGGACCTACCATTAACATCGATGACTCACATCTGCGAGCGCCTGATGACGGCAACTATTTACCGACGTTAGGTAAATATCGTATAATTAAATTATACAAGAATAAAAATACTTTCGTGTAAACAATGGTAGGGGATTACTACGGTGAGCGTGGAAAGGTAGCGAGTAAATTACTCCAATCTATTTACGTGAGTGTAGAAACAGGCAGGCTAACTGCCACCTCAGCGTATATTGAATGGTCCTACCATTTCAAATATTTGGTACATTACACAAACAACGTGTAAAACAATAGCGACTTTAACCACTAAGCATAGAGGCTAAAATCCCGTACTAAATTTTAAAGCGTTGCTCTCAAGTAATTCTTCTTTGAGGTATATATTTAGTCGAGTCATCTTTTTAAATATGAAAGTGTGAAGATGATACATGAGTTTTCTCTTGCGGTTTAAATATCGAATGCTTTACAGGTTTTGCTAAATTTAGATTTGAAATAATCTGTATAATTTATTCAACACAAGCTGTGAACGCGACTTTGTACGATGTTAGTAGCCTAAGTTATTCCTTATTATATCAATTTTATCTGCCAGTGAAAGTACAGAACAGAATGACAAAAAATTTAAAAAATGTCATTTTGGTATGCTCGTATGTACCGTGTATAAAAGGGCTATTTTAATATTACAAACGGACATTCCAATTTTATTATATGTATAGATTATGAACGTATTTAAAGTATTAATGTGACAAATGATTGCTATAGTTGACACAGTAGGCTCGATTATTGGAGGAGGTTACGCAAAGTGGAATACTTATCATTTAAATTCTTGTTGAATTTATTTTATTATCGTTAGAAAAACATAAAGGATGCGGTAAAATTAATTAAACAGCAACATTCGATATACAGATGAAGTTTCCACATTTAGTAAATAATTAATACATGGATAAAACAAAAAAAAAATTATAATAAAGGTAAATTACCTTCAAGCATCGATACATGCTTCTTTTCACTCTTGTTACAAAATAAAGCTATAGTACAACGTTAAATATATTAAAGAAATAGTATTATTCATAAATAAAAATACATTTAAAATAAATTGTCTACTAAAATTGCTTCACTAAAAATTCATCATTCATCTAAAAATGGCCATTATTCTCGCGCCTGGCCCATTAGAAATAGGGATCGATTTCAGATAAATATAATTCTGTCAGATTCCTAAAGAATAACTTATATATATACCTACTAAGTTACAACAACAACAGCCTGTAAATTTCCCACTGATGGGCTGAGGCCTCCTCTCACTTTGACGAAAAGATTTGGAAAATATTCTACAACGCTGTTTCAATGCGAGTTCTTGGAATACTGGTTGCAGAATCTTTATGAAATTCGACACGTGTAGATTTCCTCACGATGTTTTCCTTCACCGCCGAGAACGAGAGGAATTATAAACACAAATTAAGCACATAATTATATTCAGTTCAGTGTATTTTTCAAAATGTCCTTTACCGTACAGGCTATCCAACTGTGGAATGCTTTACCCATTAACATTAAGCAAGCGCAAACGCTATTGTCTTTTAAGAGGTTGGTAAAAGAGCACTATCTGGCTATGGAAACTTAGTCACTATATGGTCTTGTATAGTTTTTATGTTTTGTTTGTTAATTTTATTTTGTTTCTCCTTTTTTTTACTTACTGTGACTTATTTAAATTTTTGTTTTTACATAATTAAATTTGAGACGACTTATATATTATATATTTAATATATTCATTTATATTTATATGTGTAATTGTTCATTTATTTTATTAGTATATATATTTATGTATATATGTATGTATGTTTATTTATATATGTATTATTGTATATATAAGGCACCACCTACCTTTTCGCTGCACAATTTCCCTAAATCAAAGGTTGTCTGGCAGAAATCGCTACTTAGCGATAAGACCGCCTTTTTGTACATTTTAATTTATTATTTTTTTGTTCCATGTAAAGTTTATTGTTTGTGGTGTACAATAAAGTATATTCTTCTTCTTCTTCTTCTTCAGTGGTGCTTGCCTGAGTTCAAACCCGCATTCATTGGTTAAGATGCAGACAACTAGTATATTACTATTTTTGTTGTAAATAAAAGTAAAGTAATAGCCTGTAAATTTCCCACTGCTGGGATAAGGCCTCCTCTTCCATTAAGGAGAGGGTATGGAACATATTCCACCTCGCTGTTCCAATGCGGTTTGGTGGAATGCAAATGTGGCAGAATTTCGAAGAAATTAGACCCATGCAGGTTTCCTCACGATATTTTTCTTCACCGAGATGAATTATAAACATATCTAGTGGTGCTTGCCTGGATTTGAACCGGCAATTATCGGTCAAGATACACACGTTCTAACCACTGGGCCATATCAGCTCTTATTTTTGTTGAAATAACATAATTTCGTATAACAAATTCTGTAAAAAGCAATCATTCTTTGTTCGCAATGCTTTAAATTTAAATCAGTTCTATAAATGACCATATTACTCCTTGTAACATTAAGAAAAAATTGATATCATACTTTCTAAGTCTGATTTCATTATTGTTATAACTGATTAAAAAGTATTAATTATAAAAAATATTAATTATGAATGTACCTATTATTTATTATAAAAAGTATTAAAATTTTTAATTATTACTAATGTTCTGTAGATAGATTTAGTCAGCGTTTATTAGAAAGCTAAATTTTCTATGGCTTATTTTCTAAGGCTAGCAAAAATATAATAATTTTATAGTTAATTTCATTTAGTCTTTAATTTTAAATAAATAAAAAAAATGACGATCGAAAAGTGCTCGTGAAAGCAATAACCTTATCTAAATCACCGTGTATAAATAAAATAAAGAGCAATTCTAGGAACGGTATAAATCATTCAAATACCGTCCGAATAAGGCGAAGTCTTGAACAAACAGTAGCTATTCTTGAATCAAATTCACAAAACTTGGAGAGAATTTGAAAATATTATGTAGTTACATTCAATTACGATAAATTGAACATTCAATTTTGATTTCATTCAAATGTAATAGTTTATGTTTGTTCTTATAAATTTATTTTTTCCTGTAAGGAAGTGTTGTACTTCATAGATTCATCATAATGTCTGACTACATTCTTATATATATATATATATATATATATATATATATATATATATATATATATATATATATATATATATATATATATACATGCAAAAATGCAACCTTAATATAACGAACCTCTTTATAACGAATTTTCAAGTGTCAAGAAAAAGTATAAATACCTCTAATTAACGAATTTTGTCAATCTAAAACCTTTATATAAAGTTTCCACCAACACAGCAAAAAAAGGTTACCTACCTATTTGTTTTTAAATAGAAAATACATACATTAATTTGATGAAAATGTGTTATCATTTATTAATAGAAGTTGTTCGCTATAACAAGATGAGTGCGTAATGTTGAGATGAATGCTTTTACATTTTTATAACGAATTTCAGACCAACCTAACCTCAACATAACAAACCTCAGTTCAACGAATTACTTGATATAACGAATAGTTTCTTGTTCCCTTGCGATTTGTAATATCGATTTTAGCCTCATTTTAAAGACCTCCAGTAATAATCAAATAAAGGAGAACCTTGATTGCAATTTATTAAATTGTTATGATTTAACATACAACTAATTTTAGAGATCGGAAAATGGTCCGGTATACATACAGTCCGTGAAGAGAGCGGCGTTATAAAAAAATATATGGCTTATCATTCACGGGTGCGTACAATACCCGTGCGAAGCCGGGGTGGATCGCTAGATACCAAATATATTACAGATTTTTTCTTGCTTATTTCCTATACTGTCCATGTATTATATATAAATACCTCACACGAATTACAATATCTATCAAAAAAAAACTTTATCAATATCTAAGCATACATAGGGATAGACAGCGGTAAGCGACTTTGTTTTATACTACGTAATGATGATGATTAATAATTAATATTAGCAGCAAACGTTCTGAACGCACCCGTCAATGTCAAACATGGCCGCCCATTGAACCTCACGACATTGAATTTTACTAATTTAATATTTATGAAATATTCATACGAATTATGCTAATCTTTAATTGTGGATAAACTGAAGAAACAGGCCAAGTTCCAGTGGCGGATTTACCAATAGGCTAAGTAGGCTAGAGCCTAGGGCGGCAGATTTAAAGGGATGGAAAATTTAGCCCAAATTTGTTATTATCTTACAGAAATTTAAAAAAAACTTATAATTATATGTATATACATTACGTCCTTAATCCGTATACTCGTCACTACATAGCGGGTTGGAAAAATAATCTGGTAACTGACAGAAATATCACCTAGTTTGTAATCATACTAATAACGGGAAAAAGCCGATGTAATGAAGACGATAGAACACAAATCATAAATGCTGCAAAAAAAAGTAGGGGCGGAAAAATAGAATAGTCTACTAGCGGCAAATTTGTAAATCCGCAATTGCCAAGTTCTTTCAGTATATAGGTACTAAGTATGAATATGAATACGCATTATTATTGCAGAGACAATAGGAATTACTAAGAAGAATGCCCATGAAATTTGGGATCATCCAGTGCGACATCAAATCCGAAGTTTTCAATGTTTATAACTACTACTACTACTAATAACTATTGCCAATAATTGTTTTTGAAATCATTATTTAGTTTGTTAATAAAATTTACGTTCAAAACGTAAGATATCATTCAGCGTAAACTATTATTATCAATATTTATTTTATATCAGATTAAAACAATTTCAATACATTTTGTCAAACGTGGCGAAAAATAATTATGGTATCAGGAAAATCGGTACCAAAACTCTCTATTTTGTAATGAAATTTACCCGATCCGTGTAGCTGAGCATTTTGATGTTATAATACTTAAAATAGTAAACATATCTATTTATTAAATTTGCAAGTAATTATTCTTATCAAAGTTTAAAACATAGAAATTGGTACGTTATCCTAGAAGATATCTTTAACTTTTTTTGGAAATTATTCAGCGGTACATTGTTTTCATGTACGCAATGGAAGTTTTTAAAACGCAGAACTTAGTTAACGAATATAATCAAGAGTGTAGAAGATTTATGTCTATTTATCTATACATATAATAAAATTGGAGTGTCTGTTTGTAGTATTAAAATAGCCCTTTTTCACGTAAAATGTTTGTGTATGTATGTACATTTTTTGTCTGTCTATCTGTCTGTTTGTTCCGGCTAATCTCTGGAACTGCTGGATCAATTTTGACGGGACTCACTGACAGGTACCTAATATAATAAGCAACTTAGGCTACAATAACTTTTATTTTTGTTAAATTCGAACGCGTACAAGGTTGCGGGCACAGCTATTTTACTATACGATCGATAGTGTACAATTATTTGGAATTATGTTTTTATGTGTGTGTCAAAAAAGAATTCTTCAAATTAGTGCTGTGGTTTTAGAGTTTACTTTCTGGAAAGCCAAAAAATTCGCTCTATCTTGATAAGATTAGCAAAGACATAGATTTGATGATAGATTATATTTGAGAGTCAATTTGAAACAAATATAATTTTATTGAAGACGCCGCAATTTAAAGAATAAATTAACTGGTTTAAATCTAATAGATAGTCTCATATTTACAGAGACTATAATACTGTACTGTACTTGTGTGTTAAACAAATTCAAGTCAGAATTATTTAGGTTATATCCTATAAATTGGACATTCAAATGATTCTACTTTTCAGCTATGCTAATATGTATTGAATCAAAACTAAAGATTGCGGTTACGAACTCAGATAAGTGTCACTGATTTATTATTTGTTTTTATTATTCACTGTAATTTGTGGTGAAGGAAAACTACTTGAGAATCTGCATGTTAAGAAAAAAGATCTATATGTACCTATATATCAAATACACATTTATATTAAAAGGAGAGGAAGCCATAGAGGGACATATACGGGCTGTTACTGTGGAAGGATATATTGGACTGCGTATAAAAACTATAGCAATTAAAAAAGCAAAGAGAAGTAATGATAAATAAAACTCAACTCGTCATACAAATCCTCATTATATATTCACAAGAACCAACACTGAAGTACCCAAAATCACAATCAAATTTTAGAAATATATTATTATCATACCTTTAATTGAAAAAATTACAAATATCATTATAACCCTTAAAACAATCAGTACGACAAATGTTACAAAAAAAGTACAAAATTACCTAACTAATGAATATTTTACTCGGTACTGGTATATTTGCCTTAGAACTAAAATAAATTAACCATATAACTATACGTTTATTAATAACAAATACTTAATATAACGATTAAATTTTAATGAATACTTTGTAAAAAATTTATTACTACCAAAACTCCCAACAACGAGTTAAACAGTAATCAACAAAATACTTAGCAAGATTCGTTTTATATTATATTTAAACTTCTATCGCGCGCTGGTTCTCGACCATATTCGTTACAGCATTATTTCCAATTTTGTTACCTTCATGTGCAACTAAAACTCTATTAATAATATTAGCACAATCCTTATTCTCAATTATGCTGACATGGTTACCTTCTACGAGGTGAACGGTCACGTTACTTTCAGTGAGTTTATCTAGACCGTAATTCTCTTCGATAACCATGAATTGTGGATTTTCCTTCGGACGCAATAGAATTATTGGTGCCTTGACCTTCTTGAGCTTACCTTGATTCAGGACCATTTTGAGACGATCGAAACTAGCATTCGCAATCGACGCTACGAATTTATTTGAATATTTATTCTGTGCGGGAGATGCTTGCAAAGCATATTGAACTCTTTCTTCATATGATTCGATATCTTTCAGTTTGTCCATAAGTTTGTCGCTTAATTCGTTTTTCGGACTGATGATGTCCATGGTTTGGCAAATCAAGCTGTTCTGTAGCTGTGTATCGTTTGTAACGGACATTGTCAAGGTAAGTAGCGCATAGAGGAAGTCTGGACTGCCATCTAAGCAGAATATTGTTCCATTGTGTCCTGCAAATTTAATAAAATCGTTAAAAATAAATAAGGCATTTAGGTTTTATCAAAAAGCGTCAGTTAGATAAATCAGAGAAAAAAGAAACGGTAAGACATTTCAAAATTAATCTTTTAGACTTTTGTTAATTGATCAACTAAATTATCTATACCATTTCAGTTGCTTTTTCTAAATAAATTGTAAAGCCTATATAAGACTAGATATATTTGGTTTAGTAATATTAATCTTATATTTTACAAACCTTCGCTTTCCAATATGCTCGCCAGTTTCAACGTGGGCAAAGTACCAAAACTGTACCCGAGAAGTATGTACGGACTTCCAGGAGTTAATCTGGATTTTATCGTCTGAAACAAATGAACCCATGAAACCATAAACATATTTTGCCAATGGTAATGTTATAAAAATTGTAACATTTTTAGTAACTATAAAACAATCTATATTCATATTATAAATGTGAAATTAACTCTGACTGTCCGTCGTTCTTTCACGACGAAACCGCTGAACCGAATTTAATGAAATTTTATATGAAGCAAACTTGAAAACCAAGAAAGGACATAGGCTAACACATGACACAGACTTTTTGCCTAACACATGACAACCAATAACCTAAAAATCGAGCGAAGCCAAGGGCAAATACTAGTGATTAATATATTGAGAAGGTGATGATGCAACGATTCATACCTTGTGTAACCTATCGACTAAAGAATCTAAGGTGTCCCGTTTCTCTTCGTTACCAAACTGCAGGACACAAATCTTGACCTTAAGCCTACGACATAGGGCCGCCATTCCCGCAGCACAACCTTCTAAGCCGGGTAGAATGAACATTATCAATTCCTTTTCATGAACGGAAACGTCGGTCTGCGAAAAAAAACTTGATTGTTATATACAGTATTGGATGACTTATCAAGGAATTAGGGTTAGTAATTACTATATTAATTATAGTACGATACAACTTAGATGTAGCATCAGCAAAATTCGTAAAACCGATCACATCCGAATCATATATGCTATCCCAAATTATCAATATTCGTTTCTTATGTGAATATGATCTTTACACAAACGTAATAGCTTGTAATATCATATGACCTAATATATTCGTCAATTTGAAACGTCGATTTACATGCACTTGCTTTTTCGCGTTAAACTGACGCGAGAATCTATAGCGACGAATGGCGCGATAGGGAGTTATTTCTATTGGTTATATAAATAGGCAGTTATCGGTTTTATTGAACTTGTCGATGCTACATCCAATTTGTGTCGTACTATACCTAAAATGAGTTATGTTGTCAACACTTAAATCTGAATTTCTTACCTCTGAGCCATCGCTAACCATAGACGGCATGTAAATGAATGGTTCTGATGCCAATTTTTCATCGCCGAAGTTCCTCATGAGGACTCGGAGACCAGCCGCTTCTTCGGGGACAACAAGACGTGCTGATACTGATGTCGATGCTTCCGCTTCTTTTTGAGCTGTTAGTTCCACTAACCTGTTTGAATATTATTATAATATAATGATTAGCGGCAGAAGCATTTCTAGAAGCTTCGAGAATTATTGGAAGTATAGAATATAAATAGTTGAGGTGCTATATCACAGTTATCTATTATGATCAATAAATTACCTTGCAAATGTCAAAGTTCTGATATCCTGAGCTGTCAGGAATATCTCGAATTCCCGCTCCAAGGTCTGTTTGATCTCGACCGCCATCATACTGTCCATGCCCAGTTCAGCAAGAGACACTTGTTGGGACACTGTCTTGAGATCCTTAATACCTACAAATTTTAGAATATAAAGTAGTATTCTACCATTTAGTTAAATTAAATGGAAACAAACTAATCATAACAAAAATAACCTGTAAGAAGAGACCATTGGCTCAATCTTAACCAAGAATAAAACGGGATTTGATATTTATGTAATGATACATTTCCAATTGTGATTTTATAATTCACGATTAATTTTATTCGTAGCTCCACATAATATTTCTGTTCAGTTTTTATTTAATTGAATGTTCACCGATGATTTTATTATATTGAAGTTAAATTTTTAGAAGTCTAGGATATTTTTCCTATACCTAGCTGATTATGATTTAAGAGAGTTTAAAAAGTTCACTTTTCACTGTTGACCGGCTAAGGTCTCCTCACCCCTCTTGGAAAAGATTTGGAGCTAATTCCACGACCCTGTTTTAACGCGGGTTGCTGAGATAAGACACATGCAGGTTTCCTCACAATGATTTTCTTCACGAGATGAATTATAAACACAAATTATTATTATTCTTGGTATTGGTTCTTGTCTTTTTATTGGATGTGAACCAACAAACAGTCGCTAAAATGCACTCGTTCTAACCGCTGGTGATCTCAGCTCAAGCATGATTATTTCTTAACAAACAAAGTTCACGTATACGAGGTATAGTGACTACACTTTTTTTAAACTTTTTAGTGTTTTACTTAAAACTTCGATTTCCTTACCCATAATCTGAGCAACTGCATCCACAATGTTTCCACACCCAGAACCACCAGCCTTCTTTTCGGCTACCACTATCGAGGAGACTATCACGGCATCCTGTTTCAAGAACTTGTCGAGAGACAGCAGACAGGAGGAAATCCTTTGCTGCAACGTTCCACCGATTTCCAATTGGACGTCTTCATCTTGCATGTCTGCCACGAGACCGACCTACGCAAAAATATGAAACTAGTTAGTCATTTTTGTTTAACTATTAACGACCCTCCGACGGGCGCAATGCTGATACTAAATATACTACAGATTTTTTCTTGTTTCTTTACTGTATTGTCCATGTACTATATACAAAAAGTTTCTTCTCGAACCAATTCTTCTTATTAAGCTGCATCAAAATCCGTTGCATAATTTGAAAGATCTAAACATACATAGGGATAGACAGCTTTAAGTGACTTTGTTTTATACTATGTTATGATTACAAATTACAGACTACAAGTTTTGAGAGAGCTATAAATTTAATAAAATGCAAAGAGCAATTTTCTTAGTACCTATTCTTTTTGAAACCAACGTCAATTTTATTTATCTATTTATACCCATCCCTCTGAAAAGATCTTTTACGAATATATATTGCATATTTTTGTGGAGGTAACAGTTTTCTAACTAGTCGATTAAAATGTCATCATGATCGATGGCGTCCCCGCTTGCGTTTGAATTGATCGCTGCTGCGATACCTTCGACAATTTATAGAATGAATTTATTTCATACAAACATTTGCCGTAATTTATGAATTGGAAACGACTTTTTGGTGTTTTTTAATACACATAAAACAGAAGTAATAGCAAAGTTGATTTAATGAATATTTTCTTAACAAAAAAGAGTTTGAACACGCTGGATGAATGGAGCTAATATTAAAAATATCGGTTTAAAGACATTTATTTCTCATAAAGAACACAAAAGTTCACTTATAATAAGAAATTACAATTATTTTTCCTGAGGGTACATTTAAAAGTCTGCCTTATGAATTGTATACACTGAGGTAAAATGTTGCGGGTAGTTATAGTACACAAAAATGTTAAGGTAGGGGTTACATTAGCTTATAAATTATTTTGCACATATTCCATTACACGTTTTTTGAATATAGGAAAACTGAAAACTTTGAACTCCTTCAAATAAAATGTTTTTCTTTCCATAGTTGGTTCTGGTTTTTGGAAGTTCTAGTTTATTACGTTTCCTAGTGTGGTATGTATGTGTTTTTTTATGAAAGTGTAATTGTGAATGTGTTTTATTATAGTATTATTAGTATGACCGAACTATTAGTTGTACCTCAAAAGTATATGTTAATATCATCTCTTAATTAACTTTAACGGACCACTTTTCCAACTAAAAAATCACTTACATCTCCGACAGCACCCCACTGAACAGCAAGCGCGGGGAGGCCGAGCTTCTTTCTCCATTCACAGATCCTCTCCATCACGGAGTTGGAGAAACCGTAGTTGGTCTGCCCAGCGTTACCACGACCGCAGGACACGGATGAGAATATCACGAAATCTCTGGCAGATAACAAGAAAGAATTTGTAATGGCTTTATATTAATAAGGTATAAATGTCCATGATCCGAAGTACATTATGATTAAAAAAATAAGTTCAATACAATAATCACAATATTTTTTTTATGTCGGACGAGCAAATGAGCCACCTAATGGTAAGTGATCACCGCCGCCCATAGACGATGGCGCTGTAAGAAACATTAACCTTTCCATTCATCGCTAATGCGCCACCAACCTTGGGAACTAAGATGTTATGTCCCTTGTACCTGTAATTTCACTGGCTCACTCACTCTTCAAACCGGAACACGACAATACTGAGAACGGCTATTTGGTGGTAGAATATCTGATGAGTGGGTGTTACCTACCCAAACGGGCTTGCACTAAGCCCTACCACCAAGACAAAGCCCTACTACTAATACAATACTTACTTCAATTTAGGGCACAATTTCTTTGACAGCTTGTCCAAGTTCATCGTGGCTAATGCTTTGGGTGCGAACGACGCCTTAAACGATTCCAGACTTTGATTCTGGAAGATGGAATCTTTCAATATCACTGCCAAGTTGAATATCGCCTCGACAGTTCCCATAGAGTTTGCCATCTTTAACATTTGTTCACATCCTGCCTCTGTTGTGACATCGTGAGTCGAAATTTGGACATCTGCTCCATAGCCTGCCCATGCTCTGTTAAAAGATAAGTTAAAACTTGATTTGACTTTGAATTAACAAATACAAAAATATATAGAAAGTAACAACAATACAACTGTCTTAAAAAAAATCTCAAAATTAAAAAAAATACTACCACTCTTAGCAATACTAACTTTTTGATCTAAAAATTCAGCTAAAACCTTTTTTTATAAAAAAATATTACTCACCTCAGCCGTGATGATTGGTAACCATTACTAATGCCTCTCCTTGAGGTGAGCAGCACTTTCCTGGCTCCTCTAAGGATGAGCCAATCTGCAAGCTCCAGACCGAAGCCGCCGAGACCTCCCACAACGATGTATACTAATTCTTCATCACACATGTATCTAAAGGATAAATCAACTTAGTTAAGGTTGTACGGAAATACCAAATATTACTAAGTATATTACCTAATGTTCAAAGATCAAACTCTTGAAGAGATTAAACACTTTTCAACCGACTTCCAAAAGGAGGAGGTTATCAATTCGTCTGTATTTTTTTTTTTTTTTTTTTTTTTTTATGTTTGTTACCTCATAACTTTTCACTGGATGGACCGATTTTGATAATTTTTTTTTTGTTTGAAAGGTAGTGCTTCCCGTGGGGTCCCATTTTTTTTATTTTTTTTTCCGATGATGGTATCCATGTGAAAACGACATAAGTCTTAAATTTGCGTTATGTATATGCGCGACAAATAGGTCAATAACTGAAAATCACGTTAACCAATTTTGAAAATTCTTTTTTTATTATAAAATATATAACGGAGCAGCATGCCCGAGCGCGTTTTTAAAAAACATGACGTCAGCACAGCTGACGTCACGAGTGTCAGAGTTTCGATCTTTAACCATCTTCGGTGGTATGAAATAAAACTCAGGAAATAATCCTCTCTGATTTATTCCAATATGAGACGGTCCGATCGCTCCGACGGCTCGACCAAGTCTGTCGATACCGGCGGGCGCTTGATCTTTTATAACAAAAATAGGTGGGTAGACTTATTCACTCAAGATAACAGTTGTTTACAAACATTAAAATATTTCAGAGTAATTTAACATTTCAAAATTCACTAAAAAATTATTCATTTAACAATGAAACAGTTTTAAATTATTAAAATAATCATAAAATAATAATTTCTGGACACGTGATTTCTTAAATTCGTGGTTTCGCGCCGACACGGCCATTCTGACAGGCGGTGCGCGCTCTGCACCTGCCTAAGTTGTGCGATTGGAAATCTGTGAATCAAAAATATTTTTGAAGCAGGTATCTGTAAGCAACACATCATGTTGACCTTTGATAATTGTTTTGTAAAACAGTACACAAAGAAATCTCTCATGCACCTTTATTATAATAAATATGGGCAGATTTTACGCATACTATGCTCATAACTGTTAAAGGTTCTCGTAGATCTGTGGTGTATACATGTCTATACCACGGTCCACAAGGTCTCCCTACGGTATCTCATGGTTCTCTGTGGATACATCAAGGATCCGTGGGTAGCTCGAGGGTAACACGTGGTTAGCTCAGAGGTATCACTCTCCAGACTATGGTATATACATGGCTACTAAAGGTTCTCGTAGATCTGTGGTGTATACATGTCTAACCACGGTCCACAAGGTCTCCCTACGGTATCTCATGGTTCTCTGTGGATACATCAAGGATCCGCGGGTAGCTCAAGGGTAACACGTGGTTAGCTCAGAGGTATCACTCTCCAGATTACGGTATATAAATGGCTACCACGGCTCCACAACGCCTCCCAACGGTATCTCATGGTTCACTTTTGGATACATCAAGGATCCGTGAGTAATACGAGGGTAACACGTGGTTAGCTCAGAGGTATCACTCTCAAACGAGAGTGTACGTGTGTAGTTATGGTTGCATGAGGAATCTCAATGGTAATTAATATTCAAAATTTTTTTTTTTCTTTTTTGTTATTGCTCTTTTTTATTTCTTTAGATTTTAAGAGGTAAGATAAGTAAATTTTGCCTCACAGTTTTATGCGATGATTAGTTCTCGTCGATGCTGACCACTCGCACTGACTGACCAGCTCGTGATATGGACGACAACTCCCACTGTCACGGCCATTCTGCGGGACGGTGCGCGCTCTGCACCGGTCGCGTTTCTGGTTGTGGTGCTCGGCGAAGCTGATCACGAGCGCCCTCTGCCAAGCTGATCACGAACGCCCTCTGCCGACCACCTTCTCCACTGTCTTAATTTTTATGAAACCTGTAAATCTCGAAAGACACACTTAATTAGTCATATCATGTAATAGTGGTTACGTGGACTCTTAGTCTTTATGTTGAAAATAATTAATTTTAGTTTTCTGAGAATAAAAAGATGACTGTTATATTTCGAACAAGGGTCATTCGTTGCTGTAGTTGTGTTATTAGTGACATTCTGCGGGATGGTGCGTGCTCTGCACCAGTCGCATTTCTTGGTCGCCCGGCTGCGGTGCACGACGAAGCTGATCACGAGCGCCCTCTGCCGACCACCTTCGCGATGCGATGCGTTCTTATGAAACCTGTAAATCTCGAAAGACACAATTAATTAATCACATCAAGTAATGGTGGTTACGTGGACTCATTAATCTTTATGCTGAAAATAATTAATTTTAGTTTTCTGAGAATAGAAGCGATGACTGTTTTATTCCGCACAAGAGTCTCTTGTTGCTGTTGTGTGTTGTTAGTGCTGCAAAGTCCTCTGGTTATTAATGTCCATCAGGTTTAAGAAATTCAGGTGGTATGTGATGTTTTCTTTGTGTAATAAGAGAGTGGTGCAACTCCATATACTAGATGCACTGTTCAGTCTCGTAGTTCTTAATAATAATCAAGAACTAATCTTAACTCGTTTTTGAGGGTAGTAATAACTTTTTCCACTTAGCCATTTGCTCGGCTGTTTCCTGACGTGTTGTTTATCTTAGTGTCTCATTTCCCCGCGATATCCATGATCTCCGTGATATCCATGTGGATCACTTGTTGAGTTTTCAATTAAGATGTTCCACACATATGAACAGCATGGCAAATGAGGATGCCCTTGAAGCGTATTGTTTTTAATTGTAAGAAGTAGCCGCCTCAAGTGTTGACGAAGTGGGTACTCCCGCACTAGTCGGCTTTGGAGCTGATGAATGATTTATTGGATCCGTGGCTTGCGGTTCTGCCACATAGATGGGCCCCATTACACCGAAGTTGCTAGCAGATGTACCAAGCAGTAAGTGTGCAGTGCTTAGAGATCTTCTTATCACTTCGCAATATGGTTCTGTCTTGTAGCGATCCTTCTATGACAGGTGGAACCGAAGCTGATGAGGACGTAGCAGAGATCGGAGCTTGTTCCAATCCCACTTCTGATAACGGAGCAGCATGCCCGAGCGCGTTTTTAAAAAACATGACGTCAGCACAGCTGACGTCACGAGTGTCAGAGTTTCGATCTTTAACCATCTTCGGTGGTATGAAATAAAACTCAGGAAATAATCCTCTCTGATTTATTCCAATATGAGACGGTCCGATCGCTCCGACGGCTCGACCAAGTCTGTCGATACCGGCGGGCGCTTGATCTTTTATAACAAAAATAGGTGGGTAGACTTATTCACTCAAGATAACAGTTGTTTACAAACATTAAAATATTTCAGAGTAATTTAACATTTCAAAATTCACTAAAAAATTATTCATTTAACAATGAAACAGTTTTAAATTATTAAAATAATCATAAAATAATAATTTCTGGACACGTGATTTCTTAAATTCGTGGTTTCGCGCCGACATATATACTTCAAGGGTAATTTGGTGAAAGTTTGGTAAGGTTCTGAGCACAGGATCCATGACAAAGTGACGGAACGGAAGGGAACGGAACAATTCTGTGGAGCACGATAGCGATACTCGGTCGAATCTTTTATTTATAGGTTATTTGGATATTTGAGTCACCTTCCGTAATGTGGTTATGTTTATGTAATTATCATAGTCGAATATTGTAATCAACTAGCTACCCGACCCGGCTTCGCACGGGTGCAATACTGATACTAAATATACTACAGAATTCGTTTATATACGACATCACATCGCAAACTTCTAAAATTATCAGTGTTTCTTTACTATATTGTTCATGTATTATATACACAAACCTTCCCCTTGAATCACACTATCTTTTAAAAAAAACCGCATCAAAATCCGTTGCGTAGATTTAAAGATATAGGAACAGAGAAAGCGACTTTGTTTTATACTATGTAGTGATGGAACTCCTATACGGCTCGCAGTTAGGGTGCGATATGGGGCAGAATTTCTTACTATCTTTAATCAAATTTTGTGTATGTGATGTGATGTCATATGATGTACGAAATATAGTTGTACTCAACATATTTTTTAGAGTCTTCCTAAGTTAAATGAAATGAAAAATATTAGACTACTTAAAAGTCGATTAACGATTATATCATGTAGTTATAATTATTGTTATATTTGGAGTCGGTGTCAGCCAATAAAACCCTACAGTATATCTATCAAAAAACAATACGAGAATTCTTTAACAAATATGTTTTTTACAAATTACCTTTTTTACAATAATATACTGGATCAATCAAGGGGCTCGTATCGCTTCTATCTTTTGATTGTTGGGGCAAGGGCACCGTGGCTGACACCGGCTCCAAATATACCAATAACTATAACTACATGATATAATCGTTTATCGACTTTTAAGTAGTCTAATATTTTTCATTTCATTTAACTTAGGAAGACTCTAAAAAATATGTTGAGTACGCAATTATTTTTATTACTTTTTCGTGCATATTCATTTGTTTTAAAATAGTGTTTTGTTTGAAGTCGGTTTTTCTTTTTGTTAAAATTTTTATATGTATTTAAAAACTAAGTTAACAGCGTTTGTCAATTTGTAGAAGATGTTTATATCGTTTCAATTTTCCTTTTCTATAATATTAAAATTATTTAGTTTGGCAATGTTTTTTAATTGTTACATATTCATTAATTAGTTACGTACCTAGGAACAGCGTCAATGGGCATGTATGTTGGTTTCGTTAGACGATTGCTTCGTTCCTCGTCACGAATTTTAATGATGACCTGAAAGATTTTTCTTAATAAATAAAGGACTTATGTCCTACAAGTGGTAGGATTCAATGTCACGTCTGCTGCTCACGCTAACTAATTTGGATTATTTAGTTTTCAGATACTTTCACGTAAAGATATTACAGCAAAATAATGTATGTACCAGTATGTACTTAGATGTGATTATATATGTAAATGTTGTGCTGTAATTCTAATCAATTACTTTCTTGTTATTCTTCATTACTCACCTTTCCAATATGTTTTCCTGCAGCCATGTACCTGAAGGCAGCTTCGATTTGGTCCTTCTTGAAAGTGCAGTAAGTAAGTGGACGTACAGCTCCGCTCTCGATACCAGATAACAGCAGATCTTGAAGATTCTGATCAAGATAATATTTATATAAGACGCTAAAGTCTCGGAAACAATAATTTTGAGTATTATTTGCAAGCAATATAGTAACCGTAACAGCCTGTAAATTTCCCACTGCTAGGCTAAGCCCTCTCTCACACTAAGAAGAGGGTTTGGAACATATTCCACCACGCTGTTCCAATGCCGTTTGGTGCAATTCGCATGTGGCAGAATTTGACACATGCAGGTTTCCTCACGATGTTTTCCTTCACCGCCGAGCATGAGATGAATTATAAAAATAATCAAGCACATATATATAGTGGTGCTTGCCTGGACTTAAACCAGCAATCATCGGTTAAGATGCACACGTTTTAATCACTTGGCCATCTAAGTACTTATTTACAAAACAAAATATTAATTGAAAATAACCTTTCTAAATTCGTATCCCTGATCGAAGATGTAGTCCAACATGATTCCGTGGAAGGAGATCTCCTTAAGGAAGAAGTACATGCCGATTGGTGTATTGTTGCTGATGTCGAACTTTCCGATTTCCAAGAAGCGTCCGCGGTAGCCGAGACAACGAATTGAAGCCTAAACAAGTTGAAAGAGCAATTAGAATATTCTAACGCCAGGAAATGTTGGCATTCCCAAGACAAAAGCATATATTGCGTGTTTTTAGAACATAGTAAGGATGAATATCTGTTATTTAAATATGTTTTTTTTTAATATCTTTCGACGAAGATATAAATAATGATAGTATAACAATTTATTAAAATTTAATTTACAAAAAACAGCAGTCCCTCAGGACTACATGATTACCATTTTATTTTAATTAGTTTACAAACAGTTTCCACTTTTAAGTCTGTATATATAGTTTAATAAAGATTCTAAATCTAAAATACCTGTAATTTCTCATCAGCAAGAGAATTGAGGACCATATCCACACCCTTTCCATTTGTTTCTTTCCGGACCATGTCTTCGAAGGATGTGTCACGAGAATTGCCGATATGACTGTCTGTGAATTAAATATTCAAATTAAATTCAATTCAGGAGTACCTTGTTTTCGTAGCTACGATTATTTTCTATTATTTACCACTGGTTCTTGAATTACTAATAACGGGTTCTTGAATTGCTAATAACGTAATTAGTGGCATTTTAACATACCTTTAAGTTGTGGGAAGAGTTTCTTGATAAAGGCTCGTTTCTCTGGAGTACCAACAGTAGTGAACACTTCACATCCAAAGTGAAGGGCAACGTTGATGGCGGCCTGACCAACACCACCAGAACCAGCGTGGATCAAGATAGATTCTCCTCTTTGGATCTGGCCTACCATCACCTGTTAAAATTATGCATTTAAAATATAACTATTTCATTAGTAAATATATTATCTGAACTAAACTTTTATCCTTATCGTTAAAGTTTGAAGGTTTAAATGGATTTATTTTCATTTCTCTATTTGCTGTATACAATGTATATGATATATGTAGAATAACGTTTTTCTACTCTATGAAAGTTTACTAGTTACTATCCATTTAAACTTATGTTAAGTTCAACTAAATACGTAATACTTAACTTACCAAGGCATAGTATACAGTTCCATAAGCTACAGGTACACTAGCAGCCTCCTCGAAAGTCCATTCATCAGGAATGCCCCATAAGAGCGCCTTATCACCTACCACCATGTTCGCCATACCGCTGTTCCTCACCATGCACATAGCTCGAGTACCACTGTTATAGGAGAGACGAAAGTCAGCAATCACAAATTTCATTAAATATATTGTTGCTTTGGTTCATGTTAGCTGACCTTCTGTTAATATGAACCAAAGTAATTTGACATTTAATGCAAAACGATTAAAGAATATTTTTGCAATGATAGGTAAAATGAATAACGTACTTGGTAGTTCTGCCCACGACCTCGAACCCTTGCACACACTCTTGTGCAAGTCTGCCTCTCGCGACGGCATCGACTGTTACGCGCCCCATAGCCGTCATGACGTCACGGAAGTTCAGAGCCGCACAATATACCTGGATTGACAACCGAATTAATTTTTAAATGGCAAATTCCTATAGTTATGTTCTATAAAACCTGTTAGCACTTCAATCAGTATCAACCATTTAAAGATTTTGGCAACAGACTTGTGTTGTGTTACTCACATGTATTAGAATGTTTTCTGGGTTCTTGAAAACTGGATTTACTCTGATAGGTCCCTCCAGCCATCTTAGCGAAGACAAGTCTCCAATAGTGACGGTGTTCACGTAAGCGTGATGAGCCTTGACCGTATCCAAATCGCCCAAGAGTAAGTGCCGGTACGTACCCCACTGACCCTTAATATAAAAAAAAGACATATTTCAGTTTTTCATTTTCCAATTACCAAGTCTTACTCTCAAGCATTTTTTTGTGTGGCTTATAAAAATGATGAAATAATAAAATTTATTGCCGCACACTTAATTATTAATATAATTTGATTTATAAATGCACTTACTTCTTGATAAACATTGATAGCCAAATCCAAATCCAGCTGTTCCTCATAGAATTCCAAATCTGGATTAAATGGTGGGGCTGAAGGTTCGGCAATTAATAGACCATAGACTATTTCACCACCAGGTTCCTTTCTTAGACAATTGATAAGACCTAATAGTCCATTTATAGGTTCATCTTGGCTATATAAAACTACTTTCTGTCCGACTTTTAGCTCCTCCTTGACTTTGTCTATCCATGCATACGTTTGGTCAGATGAAACGATTTTGACGAATTTAGCCGGCTTTGCACCAACACGTTTCCGGAAGAGAACTATATATTCGAAGCCAGTGTCTTGTATGGTTATGATGTCGTATTTGTCAGAGAAATCTTTTCGATTGATGGGCTCTTTTTCTCGACTCATAATAAAACCTTTTTCACGGAGAGTTGCCAGCGCATTTTTGAGTACCTACAAAAATATATAAAAAAATAAGTTTCAAGCAAAATGAAATAAAAATAAAAGATCTAAAAATAAAAGTAACTTAAAAAGCATAAAATAAAGAAATCATTTGTAATATGTACCTCAGGTCTCTGAAGCAGATTAGCCCCAATAACTATAAGGGTATTATTTTCGCCAACCAGTTTCTTATTCTCCACGGATATGTTTGATGGCATTTCAATTGGATCCTCGGAGATGATGGATAGCTCAGCTTGTACCAACGGAAGATCACCTAAGACTTCTGCTACTTGTTCAATAATTGGTTCCCATCCGTTATTTTTATACTCTTCATCAACTATTTCAATACTTTTAACTTTGTAAGTTTGCATATTTTCAAGGACGAGCTGAATATTACTTCTGAGAATATCCTCAATCTGAAAAGTATTTTATTACTATAGATACGAGACATAAATGACACGACACAGGAATCCCTGTTTTATCATTAATATTATTACATAAAATGAAGTATCCAAAATTGCAAGTTACATTAGTTAAACTTTATTTTTAACAACAACAAACAACAAGAGCAGTCTGTAAATTCCCACGGCTGTGCTAAAAGCCTCCTCTCCCTTTGAGGAGAAGGTTTTGGAACATATTCCACCACGCTGTTCCAATGCGGGTTGGTGGAATACACAACTGAAAAACTTAAACTTAAACTTCTATGAAATTTGTCACATGCAGGTTTCCTCACGATGTTTTCATTCACCGCTGAGACGAGATGAATTATAAAGACAAATTAAGCACATGAATCAGCGGTGCTTGCCTGGGTTTGAACCAGCAATCATCGCTTAAGTTGCACGCGTTCTAACCATTGGGCCATCTCGACAAGTTACATTAATTAAACTTTATTTTTAAATCGTCAAAATAATGTAAAGAAAAATATTATTTAGTATTCCTAGTAAGAAAGCCCAAAAATATTTTACGTGACTACGAATTGGGAAGTGTTTGGCAGGTATTTGGTCGTTGGTAACCGTCTCGATCTTAATTATTGTTATAATTAGGTCCATCGTTACCTTCATCTTAGATTTTCCGAAGTTAGGAATGAATACGTTCTTTTCCAAAACTGGTACGCCGAGTGGGATTTTTCTTGAAATCGGTGTCGCATGTAAGCCTCGAATTTCCACGCCGCCAGCCCTGGTTAAAATATAGATAATTAAATGAGCTACACATTACAAATACCTTATTGTGTAGTAGGCATTTATGGTAAGGTACATTTCTTTTTAAAATGTATTTGATGACGATGACGACCTCCGTGGTCGAGTAGTGTCTACTCCGGCTTTCATGGGTACGGCAGTCCGAGGTCCCGGTTCGATTCCCAGCCGAGTCAAAATAGAAAATTAATTAGTTTTCTATGTTGTCTTAAGTCTGGGTGTTTGTGGTATCGTCGTTCCTTCTGATTTTTCATAACACAAGTGATTTAGCTATATACATTGGGATCAGAGTAATGTATGTGATGTTGTGCAATGTTTATATCTATTTAATTTTATGAGTTTACCTGATAACGTCAACATCCGGATACACCCTGATCTCAAACGACTGCCTCGATGAATCTGGATTCATTTTGGATAGAGCGTCGTAATGCATATTAGCATCTATAGACAACTTCTCAATCCTGGTGGGCACAAAGAGACCTCGAGTATCTTGCCCGATGATCTTCATTTGTAACATACAGTCCATGAAGGCGACCCAGTTGTTGACCCAGGCCAAGCGGCCTCGGGTTCCCTCCACGTTACATCCGATTATGCCTCGGAAGAGGCCGCTGTGAAAATAAATTTCCATTACAACTAGTCCAAAAATTCTTACTATTATAATATCCACAAATATTTAATGAAGACATTTTGAAAAATCGATATTTTTTCTAATACACAGAAAATAGCATTATACCTCGGAAAGGGTGTCTAACAAAATAAAACACTTACGAGTGACTTGTTATCAATGACACCGTCTACGTATTAAAAAGTTAAAAGGAACCAATTTATAAACAATCAAAGATCAAGGGTTAAATGCGTTGAAACAATCGTCGAAAAATTCATGATACATATTAATAATACAAACTGGTACACCTCGTCGCTGCTTTGTTCGAATTATTAGAAATTTTAAATTTAGAATCTGATTCGTGAAATGCTAGATTTTTTAGATCTCACAGCCCATCTCACCTGACGCTTAACTTTAACGTTACGTCACGGAAATCACATTTGTCTAACTTCAAAAATTAGTTTATCGCTTCATTGGATTAATAATAATGATATCCTTAACAAATATTTTGGCAGCTCATAATGATTTATGTTCATAAAATCGATAGTCTTAGAAAATCATTATCGAACTTACTTATAATTGTATCTTACAATAGTTTTTTCGAAAATAGCTACACAATTGACGAAAGTTTATACGATGGTATAAAATAGCAAATTTTGATTTTTAGACTTGTTTACTTTAAAACTTTTTATCGCATTGTAATAAGAATAATTCACAGAAAAATATATAATCTAGTCCTCATTCATTGTTTTAGGAATCAGTTTCACTTGCTTACTGAAATAAATAGAATCTCCATAACAAATTTCAACGAAATCGTTTCAGCAATTTAAACGTGAGAAGATAATAGATAGTTAATTAATTTCTATTTTTTTCTATATAATGAAGAAATATTAAACTTTAATGAAATATATTTTTAAATATTAAAATCATATTATTCGAATGAAGATTTAACTCTAACTATGAATAAAATGGTTGAACTACGTGCATAGTATTATCGAAACTAAAATGGCTGCTTGCATAATGAATAATAATGAATCGAATCAACGTACTTAAAATTTAGTGTATCGTTTTATTGGAGTAAAAAACTAAAATCTAAATATCAAAAGCATCGTTGCTTCATTAATATAAGAATTAATAACATTAAATGCCTAAATATATAAAATATGAACTAAAACTAGTTACTGTATAAATCTTGACCGCGTGGAATGGTGGCAAGAATGCTGGCAGCATTTCCCCGTTGAATCGCAATTCCGATCCTCTGGGCAAAAAACGAACCAGCCCTCCTGTCACCAGTGGAGGCAATGAGGCGAGGTGTTATATTTTGATGAAGCTTTTTGCACCACTACTCCAAGGGCCAAGCGTTTCGATAGTAAATGTATTATTATTATATTATTATTATCATTGCTTTTGATATATATTTGTTAAATATCTTTATGAGAAAATAATCAAGAGCAAACTTATGTAAGTAGTTTAAACTACCTATTCGACTAATGAAAAGTATTATCGACTAACCGACAAGAACCTCAATAAGTACAACTATTTCGGAGCGATTAATTAAACATTTATTTCGTAACTTATGGTAACAAAACTACTTGACTTTGACTTGGATAAAAGGATTGCTAAGACGTAACTTAGCGTTACAATTTTTAGATTTCTTATCGTGTTCAATGATATTCGTTGAGCGTATTGAACCATCTCAATCATCTATACATATAATGATATTGAAATGTTTGTTTGTAATATCAAAATAGCCCTTTTTTATTCAATGCATATGCATGTATACACGGTACTTTACATAAATAGTATTAGTATAGGAATAGTAAATTCCGGCTAATCTGTAGATGGCTGTGTCAATTTTGACGGGACTTTCAGCCAAATAACTGATATAATAAGGAGTACCTTAGGCCATAATATTTTTTTTTTATTAAATTCAAACGCATACAAGGTCGCGGGCACAGCTAGTTATGAATATTAAACCAATCCAAATCGAATTAAATACACTTTATTCAACTACAATGAACTACAGATAACTTTACAACATAGCATTTTTAATTGTTATTGCTACCAACGCTTTGGTAAAAAGTTTGCAGCTGAGTAAAATTGTTAAAAATTTTGCTTTTTTAAAATGAACCAAATTGACTATATGGTTACTCCTCAATTACTGTTCCTGTACAATCCAGAGCTAACAAAGTATTCTCTGAATGAGTAATAAAATTATTTAATTAATTGTGCATTACATAATTTTTTTTAATTTTCTAAATGGTTAATTTGTATTTTGTATATTTTTAGAGTTGTGATGGCCCAGTGGTTAGAACGCGTGCATCTTAACCGACGATTGCAGGTTCAAACCCAGGCAAGCACCGAGATTCATTTGCTTAATTTATCTTTATAATTCATCTCGTACTCGGCGGTGAAGGAAAACATCGTGAGGAAACCTGCATGTGACAAATTTCATAGAAATTCTGCCACATGTGTATTCCACCAACACGCATTGGAACAGCGTGGTGGAATATGTTCCAAACCTTCTCCTCAAAGGGAGAGGAGGCCTTTAGCCCAGCAGTGGGAATTTACAGGCTGTTGTTGTTGTTTATAGTCCCCATAATTTCTTATATATACGTATAAAAAAGGTCTACTAACTATTTAAAGGATTAATGGATATACATTCGCATGGATGAATCTCCGGCTTCATCAGTTAGGGCTAATTAAATAATAACTTCACTTCGATATTAATTGAATTGTAAACCAACATTATTACGTAATCTTTACATATAATAAAATTGGAGTGTCTGTTTGTAATATAAAAACGAGCGTTCTTTACTAAAAGCATGCTGTCTGTCTGTGTATTCCGGCTAGTCTGTTCGCTGGACTGATTTTAACAAAACCTTCAGTGCAGCTGATGAGATTATGAGTAACTTAGGCTAACTTTTTAATAAATTCAAACGCGTACGAAGTCGCGTGGCAGCTAGTATATTATATGATTTAATTAATCTATTTAAACTCCGAACAAGAGGAGACATGATTTATCTAACTGCAAAGAAATAATTAGTTAATGCCTGTTGACTTCCAAGCAGGATACATTAATTTAAATAATTGTATTTAATTAACATGA
The DNA here is from genome assembly GCF_905220365.1 of Vanessa cardui. Classification (NCBI taxonomy): domain Eukaryota; kingdom Metazoa; phylum Arthropoda; class Insecta; order Lepidoptera; family Nymphalidae; genus Vanessa; species Vanessa cardui. The sequence goes on along the minus strand of NC_061132.1, from coordinate 11,541,210 downwards.
CTTTGTATTTTTTAAATGTTAGAAAAGAGTAACTACTGAGTTTCTTACCGGTTCTTCTCGGTAGAATCTACTTTCCGAACCGGTGGTAGCTTCACTTAATTGTAAAATGATGATACGAAAGTGCTTATAAAAGCCTACTTGAATAAAGTTTATTTTGATTATGAGTAAAATCGATCGCAAGACAGTGCTTACCTGTACTGGTAGCCTCTCAGACGTAACTCCTTGTAGAAGTCCTTTGTGAGCAGATGCTTCACATTGGGTCCAGTGGCTTCCGGCTCAGCTGGGAGCACGCGGTAATCCTGGCCAACGTTCTTCTTAGCGTAAATACGTCCAGTCACGATGGATGCACCACTCTCCACAATCTATTAAATATTGCCTTTTAACATTGTTTTGAACTTGAAAAATATGCGTATAATTAATTTTAAATATAATTAACCTCAAAGTTTCCACTTCCTTTCTGAATCATCACGACAAATTCGAGGTTTCCATCTTTTGGGATGTTAGTTGCTCTTTGGAACCGAACGTTTTCGAGCACGACAGATACTTCCGTGAACAGCTCACCCATCATCATACCCAGGGTCTCCCACACCATCACAATGTAACCGGTTGCAGGGTACAGGTTACGACCTATGATCAGACAAACAAAAAATATGTTTTTATGAACTGATTAAGATTTTTGTGACCGAGAACTGCACAATTTTTTTACGATGTCAATCTTGTAAATTGTGTTTTTATGTAAAAATTAATGTAACATAATAAACAGGTTTGTGCACGAGCGTATGGGCCACCTGATGGAAAGTAGTCACCACCACCCATAGATATTGGCGTTGTTAGAAATATTAACCATCCCTTACATCGCCAATGCGCCACCAACCTTGGAAGTAAAATGGTAAGTCCCTCGTGACTGTAGTTGCACTGGCTCACTCGCCCTTCAAAGCCGAACACAGCAATACTAAGTACTGTTGTTTGGCGGTAAAGTATCTGATGAGTGGGTGGTACCTACCCAGACGGGCTTGCACTTTTACTATAAAAATGTCTAGGATGAACTCTTAGAAGCAGATATTTTAATATACCTATAATATACCAAAGAAACAAGGATACTTACCATCTATAACGTGGCCGACCATGTAATCGCTGTCTTCATCAACAATGGACATCCTCACTGTCCTCTCGCCAGACTTCATCTTCTCTTGTGCTCTATATGACGTCACGTACCTTAAGAAATACGAGGTAATATTAAGTATATCAATACCTACTACTAGATTATACAATAAATTTAAATACTGATATTAAACATAGACATTTTTGTCTCTTTCAATGCGGGTTTCATAAACACGGATACACATAAGTTAGAAATTTCATTTGATCATTGTTGATTAGCTTTCCTCGCGATGTTTTGCTTCATTGCCGAGGACGAGATCAGTTATAAACTCGGTTCTTGCCTAGATTTGGCCCAAAATCATCAATTATCTGACCGATCTGGCCATAAAAGAACAAGAGTCATAAATATTGAGTTATTTTCGCATTTATAATTTAAGTTCAGATGATTGATATAAATTGCAAATCGCAAAAATAATTCTTAAGTAATTTAATAATAATCTAATTTTCACATAGTTTTCACATTAAAAATCACTCGATTCCGACTAAAAAACTCGTTTCACGAATAACACGAGCCGGAGAGCGATTTGTTTGCGGGCGCCTGATGGATGTGCCGCTATTAATATTCGTACGACTTTATTGTGTTGGGCGAGTTTTAGGCGTGTTCGGTTATATTGAACATTTCTCATATTGATAATATAGAAATAATTAATATAACACATCATTACATAGTATAAAACAAAGTCGTTTAACGCTGTCTGTCCCTGTGTATACTTAGATCTTTAAATTACGCAACTGATTTTGATGCGGTTTTTTTAAATAGATAGAGGAATTCCAGAGGAAGGTTTCTTTTTTTGTATACATGGACAATATAGGAAAGAAAAACAAATAATTTTAGGAGTTTCTATGTGATGTAAATAAACAAATTCTGTAGTATATTTATTATCAACATTGCACCAGTGCGAAGCAGGGGCGGATTTCTAGTAATTATATCTTTCTAAACCAAAGCTTGGATTTTAAAGTAAAGTTTGGGTGAGGTGCATGATTTAAAAATGTGTTTATTGTTTGTTTTAAGGGCTCGATAATAAAAGAAAACGTAAAGACGAAACTTGCATGAAATGGATAAAATTCTGCCATATACCATATTTAATCATCAACCTGCAATTGAGAAACTTGGTGGCATAAGTTCCAACCGTTCTCTTTTAGAGAAGAGAAAAAAAGAACTTTACTCAGCATATAAAGACATATAGAGGACAGGACAGGTAATGACATACTTCATAATATTAATACATTACCTCTTTCACTATAAACACCTGTTGATTTTAATAAAATATAATTTAATTAACTCACCAGTCCTCGCTGTGTTCCCATTCAACGAGGTGTGAGAGCATGGGAGTTCCTTGCGAGACGGGGAACTTAATGGTCGGGTATATGTTGGCGAGGTGAGGGTTCAGACCGGCTTCGTATAACCTGTAAACATCGTACTCATTATTCACAATATTCTTTAACAGCATCTTCATCTTTAGCAGCAACAGCTGAATCATTTGATGACATTGTAGATACAGTTCTGATTACATTGACTAACATTCGAATTTTAGGAAAATATATTGTATTCTAACTAATTCAAAATATAAAACTAAATCAAAATTTACTTTTACTGGCACTTTTCAATCATCTGAAATCATTTGAAATCATCGTCATGTCAAAGATCTAGAATGAAGATCTTTTCAAACATATAAAATATAAAGTTAAGTTAGTTAAATGTCAACAAGCACCATATACATATATATGCCGTATACGTAGAAAATAAATATTCGATTGTAAAAACTATAATAACTCTTATCACTTGAAAAATACATACCAGTATTTTGACGCCGATATCATTGATATCATAATAAACCTTAGCAATGCGATAGCATGAACAAAGCTAGCACAAATCCTGGTAACTCTTCTATTAAAATTGGTGAATGATCAGCAAAATTCTATTAATTACTTACTTGCCCAAGGCCGTGAGGAGAACCTGTACGTTGTCCTGGTGCTTTCTCTCGGTGAGAGGAATGTTAATGACGTCCTTTTTGAGGGATCGACGTAGAATTGCTTGCAGCAGCCCATGTGGAGCGATCTCTATTGTGATTGCGTTTGCAGGTATCAGTCGAGCCGTCTCCTCGAAGAGCACTGGGCTCTAAAAAAACCATATTATATTTAACAAAATTAATCACACATTATACAAAGAAAATTAGTTCATTTTTTTAACGACTTACATTCAAATAACAAATATGATTGTTTAGTTTTTAAAGATGATTTTTCAAAAGCTTTGGTATAAGAGTTCATTAAAATTTGATTGAAATTATATTTGTTAACTGTTACAAGATTTCTTAGGAACTTTGTGTGTTTATATGAATTGTACAATTACAGATCTATAGTGGATAGTAAAACAGACTTATGAGTAGCATAAATCTCTTACAAATGATAATTAAGTTTGGTCAATAATATGCATTTGTTCATTGTTCATAATTTATCACAATAAAATTATTTGTGTAATAAACTTAGAAAATTGAACTCTTCAACGGCACTGACCAGGAGATTATTGGTGTGATATTCGGCTGAAGACATTTCAGCCTTGGGATCTTTCCACAGGGCCTGCTGAACTGAAGTGGAGAGCCAGCGTTCTGAGCGTGGTTTTGGCGATGGAATCACTTGCTTCAGATATTTCAGAAGTTTTGGTCCTGTATTAAAATTCATGTTAGTAAGGGTTTTATTGTTTGCAGCTATACACAGTTATCTGCTTGATATGTATATGTCACCGTAAGACTACAAAATTCGTTAGATTAGATTCTGACCAGATTGATTATAAACTGTCGAAATATTGTGAACTGTGTAATTTTTCGCTTTATTGTAATCTATCGAAGTTAAATGGTTATATTACAATCTGTCCCGTATCAAATCTGAAGAGACAGATTGTTATCTAACGAATTTTGTAATCTTATGGTGACATATACAATTAAAGTGATAGATTATTAGGTCGTTATTGAAAACATCTTGTTACGTCATGTTTTCTAATAATTTACCATTGAAAATCAGCGTTAGTTTCTAACTCAACATAAAAGCTGACTGGTATGTACTCCTTTTCACGACACATCACGGTTGCCAAACTCTTAAGATACGATTGTGTTTTTACATGTACAATGTACATATATAAATTTAGAGCCCAGATGGCCCAGTGGTTAGAACGCGTTCATCTTAACCGATGATTGCGGTATCAAACCCAGGAAAGCACCACTATACAAATATGTATTTGCTTAATTTGTGTTTATAATTCATCTCGTGCTCGGCGGTGAAGGAAAACATCGATAGGAAACTTGCATGTCTCATTGAAATTCTGACACATGTGCATTCCACCAATCCGCATTGGAACAGCGTGGTGGAATATGTTCCAAACCCTCTTCTTAATGGGAGAGGAGGCCTTAGCCCAGCAATGGGAAATTTACCAGACTGTTACTACTTAATATCTATCTACATAATACCTATCCCTTTTTTGTTTTCTTATAATAAGCATTTAATTTTTAATTTACTTATGTTTTAAGTTTTTGTTTATATATCTCGAGTACATGTTTTTTTTTTATTATTTATAGTACGGTAATGCTATATCCAACTCACCAGCTTCAGCGATATATCTAGAATGATAGGCGATGTTTGAGCACGGCACCTCCTTGGCAAAGATTCCTTGAGCTACCAGTTTGGCAACGAAAGACTTCATTATATCCGCTGGTCCAGAAATCGTGCTGGAGTCCGGTCCATTGTGACAAGCCACTTCAATTTCAGGTGGAATTATCGTTTTTATCTGTTTTTTAAACAGAAAAGTGTTTTATTAAAATAATTATGAAGTATTTGATTACGTAGATCAGGTAAAAAATTCGTTGTAAAAAAAATATACTGTAATAGAACTCTATATTTGTTGATAGAGCTACGTACAGTCAGGGTAAGAAAAGGTTCGTCACCTTAAGGTCTATTTTCGTATGCTCATACATCAACAATCATCTATACTGTCCGAGAATGACATATTGCGTCGCAATGATTTGACGTTTAGATTCAAAAGGTACTAAGTGTTTAAGACTTGATAAAGGAATTAATTTGAGAACTGACGAAGGTTTTCTTACTCTGACAGTACAAACCCATTTGGATAGTCACTACTGAAATAGGCACAAATACCCAAAATTCATCACACGACATACTGGAAAACAGCTTATTTTCTTCTCCATTTTTAAAGGTAAGTGTTCCAATGTAACAGTGTGTAAACCTTAAATACCAAATAGGGTAGTGGCGAATTGACCATTTAAATAATAATGTCAAAAAATTCTCATAATCATAATGCCCATGGGCGACGAAAACCACTCACCATCATTGTCCATTTATCCAATCAAAAGTTATCCAATTAAAACTTAATACATTTTTCATTAAAAAGGTTGTCTATTTCATGAAAAATATATGTGACTTTAAGTCTATAATAACCTCTAGACCGAATAAGAGTAACGTGAAATTTAGAACTTACTTGGACAAAAATATTAACTATTTGACACATATTAAGATGAGTATTCATATTATAAATACAATATGAACTTACATCACTATATCCAAGACCAACAGCAGCCATGGATCCCTTAATAAACGGAGTCTCTATTGACGCTAAACCTCGACTGTATGCTGAAAGAATCATCTGTTCCGCTGTGAAACACCCATCTGCGTATGCGCAACCTAATTCTCCCACACTGTGACCTTAAAAAAAAGAAGTAATTCACCATATATATTATTTTCATATTCAAAAAGTACGCAGCATTAGCAAACAGAGACAAGATTTTAAATTAGTATCCCATATTATAGCATAAAATAAAAAATATTTTCTGATATCTTGTCTTTTAGGCTTTACCTTAAACAGCAACTAACCCTCAGACAATCTACCATGAAAAATATAATTTGAACAACTCATAATGAGACTCCTGCGAAAAGTATAATAATAACATCTCAGTCAAAAGTAAAAAGTTATTATCAATAAACATATTTGCTAATATTTATTACCAAAATGTGGTAAAACTTACCAATAATGAAGTCAGGTTCAATTCCAACGGCTTTCAAAACGTCCGTGAGACCGATCTGCACAGCGGCGATACCAATGAAGGAGTTGAGGATGTTGTCGTATATCTTGGGGTCTGGATCCGTTATGAGCTTGGTTAAGTTTATGCCTTTGGGCTCCAGAGTTTTGTGGCATCTATAGACGTTAAATAAGTGCTTAAATTAAGGATCATTGTAAAGTAGCAGTTATTTTTTAATTTATATTTTTTATTTTATAGGTCTGATTAAAAAAGAGAGATATTAAAAAAACGGCACAAGCGAAAATCTTCTCCTTAATTAAAAAAAAATCATACGTGTTTGTCTTGCACCTTTATCTATAAATATAATATTAGATAATTGAAATAATTTTGTGTCTTTTCTTTCCAAATCAAATAATGATGAATTAATGTGATAAATCAAAACCAGTAAGGTCGCTTAAATGGACATGACGTAAACACACTGTTTACACATTAAGCATGTAATAATTTTCACAATTACTTTTCAATAGCAGCAGCGAAGATAGGGATCCTCATGAGCTGTGTAGCCATTCCTGCCCACTGGGAACCCATACCGGAGTAAACAAACCAAACTGGACGGCGAACTCCGGAGAAGTACTGGATGTTACGAGATACTGACACGCTCTTGTTCGGTGTTGAATCTGAGTATGGAAAAGTTTTACGAATTTTATTTAATTGTGTTAAGAAATCACAACTTTATGAAACAATTTATCTGTTATCTTTCTGATAGTAAAGTCTTAATAATTGGTTCCTCTCATCTATATATCTACCGCCGCAAATTCGGCCTAGCTTAAAGTTCAGGTTTATGTAGTTAATCGTCTTATTCGAAACTTTTCAGTGACAACTAAGGTCAGACGGAAAACTGCGAGTGCCTCTGAAAGTACCTAGAGGTATTCAGTCAGCGCCTGGACTATTTCCGGTCGTGTCGTGATTATATTAATCAAAGATTTGAACTATAGGATCCGCAGTCTTATGAGCTACAAAGCCGGTGAGACAGCCGTATCTTATAAAAACAATATATATATATATATATTCTTAAAAGTTAAAGCCTATATCGCAGGCATCGTTTATTAAATTTATATCATGGATAATATTAAAGGATTCTCTATCTCAACAAACTTGACCATAACAAAACTTATTTGACGCATGCTTATTATGAAGAGTTCAAAACCTAACGAAACATTATTAAACTTAATATAACTTGACGACTCCGTGGTCGAGTGGTGTGTACACCGGTTTTCAAGGGTACGCAACTCCAAGGTCCCGGGTTCGATTCCCGGCCGAGTCGATATAGATTATCATTAGTTTTCTATGTTGTCTTGGGTCTGGGTGTTTGTGGTACCTTCGTTACTTTTGATTTTCCATAACACAAGTGCTTCAGCTACTTACATTGGGATCAGAGTAATGTATGTGATGTTGTCTCATATTTATTATTATTTATTTATTATTATAAAACTTATAGCTTACTCAACAATGTGTATCCTCTAACAACATGGCCCGTGATGTCCTCGTCGTGAATCGCGTGTAAAAGTCTTACGAGCTCAGCATCAACTGTTCTTGATTCAAGGTCATCTAGAATCTTAGCCACCGCTGATTCAGTGCGACCTGATACGCAGACCAATCTAGGCAGATCATCCGATGGTATTCCATTGTTGACCTAATAGTGAACAAATTATTCGATATCATAAATTATAGGCATTTTGTGTCTTTGATAGTCTTTGAGAGTTTTGTAGACATTATAAAAATAGATTATGAGAAATATTCGAAAAAAATAATCTAGTAATATTATTACATTATGATTAAATTTTATCTAAAAATATACTCATTATAAGACAGTGTGCCATTTACAACAAAAATGGAGTACGACAGATTTTCCAAGGTTAAGTCCAAAATTTCGCAATTTCATTGATTAAAATATTGTACTATGAGTGAACTAAATTGAATATACATTTTCAATTAATAATGGCAAAGGCAAATAAAGTAACGAATTTAATTTTCACTTTCTATTATAATCTGAAGTTATCTGTGAATTAATTAATTTTCTAGAGGATCAGGGAAATTAGGAAAATTACGCTAAATACAATAACTGTCTTACCTTTGGTCTCGCAACGTTCTTGAGCAATGTGTGGGCGTTTGCACCACCGAAACCAAAGCTGTTAATGCCAGACATTCCTCTGCCCCAGGGCTGCTTCTCTGTTATCACCTTGAGCCTCCCCTCCATAAGAGATGGGACGCCTTCTCTCGGAACTTGGAAATTCAGGTTTGGAGGAATATATCCAGTGGTATAGGCTATACAGAGCTGAAAAAATATTCTGGTGTTAAATAGTAGATAAGATTTTTTAACAAGATTCTTACCAAGAAACGGTTCATATAAAAATAACACAGTCATCATAAATATTAATCAGTCAACAGAATCAGTAATTGTGGTATACAAAGTGCAATACAAGAAGCATATAAAATTGTATTAAATTATACTAATGTGTACGAGCTATGAAAGGTCAATATATTCTTTGGAAAAGTACTGGAAATCTGTTTTTATTTTCGAAAACAACAAACTTTCCTTACATTTCTTCTCGTTACTTTCTGATACATTGGTTGGAATATTGACGATTAATATATAATTTACTAGTAGACGCCCGCGGCTTCGCACGCGTTTTAGATTGTTGATTGTCATGAATTAGGCAAAGAAGTAGCCATCCTTGGAGTACAAATTTGCTTCACACCAAATTAAATCAAATTCGTTGCAGTGGTTTGGCCGTGAAAGAGTGTCAGACAGACAGAGTTACTTTCATACATACATTTTTAATATTAATATAGATTAGAAAGTTTACTTAAACAAAATACATTTGATTTGATTAAACTAGAAAAAGAAATGTGGAAAAAATGTTTACCAAAGAATAATATAAATATAATTACCTTTGCAATAGAACAAAGACCTGACGCAGGTTCGCTGTGTCCCAGATTAGACTTAATGGAACCGATCATAAGAGGTTCAGATCGTCCAGTACAGAATATTTCATCGATAGCTTTAAGTTCTTCCGGATCTCCTACTTTTGTACCTGGTGGGGAAAAAACATTCTTGGATATTGAAAAACTATTGTAATTTGACGTTTTGGACATCTGGATGGGTTAAAATTGGGATGACTTCTAATTCAATCATATACAGGGTTATTGGTAACTCGACGTATAACCCTTAGGAGCTGATAGGGGTGACTATTTGCAATAATTTTAACCCCCATATGCATTATACAATAGTGAACCATTTTTGAGTTATCACGTTTTTTAGCTTTTTTCAAAATTTGTCAAAAATGTATGTAAATGAATGAATCATTTATTGAAAAAAAAAGTATCAATTAAATTCGTTCATGTTCGAATACGAATGTCCGTCAGCATCCTTTCTGGTGATTTTATTTCGATTGTTTTGAAATAATTTCCTTCTTTGAAATTATTGCAAATAGTCACCCCTATCACCTCCTAACGAATATACGTCGAGTTACCAATAACCCTGTATAATAAGATTATATAGGACATTTCCAATTTATACTGAACATTGTCCAGAAACAAACATTTGTTACAATGTTACTGAAAAGTATTCTCCAAAAACCAAATGGAATGGAAATTGTCCATAAAAGTATAAATATTTATCCATTTGAAATTTCGGGTGGCTTAATGGTTGAAAAACGTGAATCTTAAACAAATGTTGCGGACAAGAGTAAACACCTGCATAATTTTTATAATCTCATGCTTTGTCTTAAAGGAAAATTTCATTACGAAACCTACATAATATGTCGCAAGAAAATTCACTTCAATATTTACAAGTAAAAGTTTCACATTATCCTCAAACGGAAACAATATTTTGGCCAAAAGTAGGACATGTTATTTTAAGTCTTCTATGTCAGTGAATGTTTGAAAAATTGTAATGAAAACCTACCAAAGGAAGACATCGTCACAGCCTTTGAAAAAAGCAATTTCAGCGTCCATTCGATACGAATCAACAAAATTATTTACATGTTTTATTGGCGTCCTTCTATTCGCTCGTATTTTTCTTAAAACGAAATTTTATCTCGTTCCTTTGTGTCGACGACAATAGTTGAGTTCGTGATGAAAGAGCTTTTTAATTTCATGTCAGACTGCTTTCTAAGTAAACGTTGTTTAAGTTTTCCTATCTTTGAACGTTATCCATTAGTCGTTCCTGTTGTCGTTTTTATTTTTATGCGCTTTTGTATTTTTGCTCCTTATTAGAAGGACAATTTAATATTGCACTTTTAAACTTTATTCTCTTTTTATATGTATCATTTTTAATATGAACAGACAAGTGAAGGGGTAATTATATTAGTGTTTTAAAGTAAAAGATAAATAAATTCAAAGAGTTTTCTATTTAGTAATTTTTACGCTCAGTAGTAAAAGTCACAGTTCCAAGTACTTAACTATTCTCTTCTATTTTTATCCTGTCTGAACGTACACTTGTAAAAGAAAAAGAGATGAAAATAAGACCTTTAGTAAAAAGGGTAATATTTATCAGTAAGTAAGTTAATATAGATAAAGAGGAAAAAAATCCTCGAAATCTCCGAATAACTGGCACTTATTATTCCGTCAATAATTCAAATATATATTAATTTTATTACATGAAAATGACTGTAAATTTCTAGAAAAATGTATCATAACATCTATGTCATATCTTCATCATATGACACATCATATAAACATACCTGTTCCATGAGCTTCTACGAATTCAAGCGTGCTCGGTGGAATGGAACACTCTTCATAAAATTCGCTGAGGAGTAACTTCTGGATGTTACCAGCTGGGTAGGTGATACCTTGCTCTTTGTATCCATCACAGTTGGTCTTAGCGTGGAGAACTTGGGCATAGACCCTGAGAAAATAAATTTTACAATAATACTAAGTTATGGCCACATTATTATTCTAAAAAACGTATGACAATTTTTTTTCTGTTTCTGGTGTCATAATTTAATTGACAAAATTAAATTTGTGAAAAGAAATAAATTTAATTTGGAAAGTATTGAACCAGTCGACCTGATAATGTGAACCGATAATGTAAATACGCTGACAACCAAATTCATAATAATTTACAAGTAAGTAAGGTATGTAACTCTGGTTATGGGAAATCCTACCAGTAGTTCAAATCGATCAACACTAAATTTCATATTACCTTCTTGAGTCCTTAGCCTTCTGCAACAAACAAACAACAATTGCTTCAGAACGGGCGTATCCGTTTGCACTGTTGTCGAAACTCTTGCATCTTCCATCAGGTGATAACACACCCAATCTAAAAGAAATATTCGAAAAACATTTATGAGATAACTACATAAGTTATAACATAAATCACAAAGTTAGTATAATCAGATTAGTTCAAAAGAATTCTACATGAATGGGGCTAATTAGGAATGTATTCCAAAAGAAAATTATCCAAAAAGTTTTATCATTCGCAATATATTTACAAAAATATAATGTATATTCACAGTGACATTGATCACTTTGATAAAAATCAGTGATAATCATTGTACGTGCAATAGGAGTAAGGATAAGGTAATAACGACAAGTTTCAAACTCCGCAAAGTCAATAAATCCTTCTTGGGGCGAGGTATCCGTTTCTATAATAAAATTCCGCAGACATTTTTAACTTTGCCGTTTCGTAAATTCAATCATTTGAAAAAAATACATTGTTTAAAAAAAGCATATTATTCGATACAAGATTTTATAGATGATAAAAAAGGTAATACCTGTTGACTTCCAGGCAGGATATATTAATTTAAATAATTGTATTTAACTCTTGTATTCTATTTGTCTTTGTATTGCTTAAATGTTAAAAAAGAGTAACTACTTAGTTTCTTGCCTGTTCTTCTCAGTAGAATCTACTTTCCGAACCGGTAGTAGCTTCACTTAATTGTAAAATGACGATTCAAAAGTGCTTGTAAAAGCCTACTTCAATAAAATTTATTTTGATTTGATTTGATTCAGATAACCAAAAGAATAAAGCAAGAAGATACTCTACCTTGAGAACTGCAAAGATACGTAGGGATGGAGACACAAGTTCGATCCTCCAACAATAGCGGCGTCACAGTGTCCATCACGTATAGCTCTGAATGCGTGTTCCAAGGCGTACAAGGAACTGGAGCAAGCTGAATCAACGGTGTACGAAGGACCAGTAACTCCAAGCCAGTAGGAGATACGGTTGGCTAACATAGCTCGGGAACAGCTAAAAATCATATGAAACTTTAGAATCTTCAGCTATGGATAAGAAACCCTATTGTTTCGGCAAATAAATTCTTTTTTCCCAAACATAATATTTTCTCAGAAATTTCTTTCAACGACAAATTTTGTTTGATGGGGTTAGCTTACAATATAATATTGTTTCTTACGTTTCAAATCACTTCACGACATATTAAATAGTTATTAATCGTTAATTATAATTTCTATTACTTTCGACACAAATGCCCAAACGATTTATTTTCCCAAAATACTTAATGATTTTCTCGTTTCGTAATGAAATGCATCAACGACCATAGTAATTTAAGCGTGTATCTCTTCTCTGAATTTGCACTTATAACGCCACGCCAGCATTTTAATCTCGTATTAACCCTAAATGACACAAACTTCATCATACCAAATTTCCGATCAGAGTTTATTGACCTCTATTGATTAAATGAATTGAACTATTTCCATCATTATTAACAACCTAATAACTTTACCATTTTAGAAATGAAAGTTAACTTTTTCATTGTAAAAGCGCAGTATTACTTCGTTAATGCTCGATATTAATAAGTCCACAGTTAAAACTCTTTGCTAGTAAAATTAAACGATATTTAAGTTTTGTTCCGATAAGTCACAGAAGATTAAAAGGAAAATGTAGTCCACATTTTTATTGAACAGTAATAAATATAAATATTGGACAACATCATATACATTACTCTGATCCCAATATAAGTAGTTAAGCAATTGTGTTATGAAAAATCAGAAGTAACGACGGTACCATAAACACCCAGACCCAAGACAACATAGAAAACCAATGAACTTTTTCTACATCGACTCGGCCGGGAATCGAACCTGTGACCTCGGAGTAGCGTACCCATGAAAACCAGTGCACACAATACTCGACCACGGAGGTCGTCAAGTGGTTTATGGTGTTCTTTTCTCTTTAGGTCATTGACCTTATTTCGTTTTTTTGTATTCGGCATTACTTCTTACTTAAATACACACGTAATGTTATACAAATATAATCTATATTTGCTTGCACACTCACCCAGTCACACCGAATCCGTTGACTTGCATTTTTTCGTAGAACCATGTCTTCTCAGATTCGGAGAAGCAAGCGCCGATGAAAACCCCAGTCTTGGTGTTGCGAAGTTCTTTTGGATTCAAACCTGAGGACGATACTTACTTTTAAAAATTTATTTTAATAATAAATTTCTTACTGATAATCACATAGTTTTGGAAAAACGTAATGCCTTTAACAACAGCCTACAAATTTCCCACTGCTGGGCTCAGGCCTCTTCTCCCTTCGAGGAGGAGGTTTGGAACATATTTCACCACGCTGTTTCCTTTTAAATTCCTTTGAAATTAGACACATGCAGGTTTCCTCACGATAATTTCCTTCACCGAATGAATTACAAACACAAATGCCTGGGTTTGAACCCACATCATCGGGTAAGATGCACACTTTCTAACCACTGGGCCATCTCGGCTCTCATGATGCCTTTGAGATACTAAATTAATCGAGATTAATAACATATTTCCGATTATAAAATGATACGCTGATACTAAATATACCTCATAGTTTTTCTTGTAGCTATATTGTCCATGTCTTATATACAAAAATCTTCCTCTCGAATAACTCTATCTATTAAAAATAACCGCATGATAATTTTATCTCATCTAATAAAGAAATATGTTCCAAACCTTTTCCTGGAAAGGAAAGGAGGCCTTAGCCCAGCAGTGGGAAATTTACAGGCTATCGTTGTTGTTGTAAATAAATATTGGACAACATCACATACATTACTCTGATCCCAATGTAAGTAGCTAAAGCACTTGTGTGGGAAAATCTGAAGTAACGACGGCTCCACAAACCAGACCCAAGACAACATAGAAAACTAATGAACTTTTTCTACATCGACTCAGCCGGGAATCGAACCCGGGACTTAATTATACATACATAGCAAATTATTCTGCTCTATTTATTTAATTAATCGTATCACAGATAACTAATGAATTGATGCGACATATATACATAATGAATACCTAAACTGTGTCTCGGCTCATTAATCAGATATATACAATACAGTTCCATACGTTTCACGTATTAAATGTAATACTATTGTATATTCACATAATGGATGAAAAGAGGGCGATTCTACTAATTTATAACAGCTGCGATATGTCGCCAAAATAACATCTGTTATGAGCAATTATTTACAATGTCATGATTTTTTTAAATATACTTATATAATTTTAATTTTAATAATAACATTTAGTACAGGTTTGATTTTTAAATACGTTTTTAATTGATCATATATAAGTATAATTATTGATTCGGTTATCGACACCGTATAGTGGGACTCCCGTCACTTCCTCTCGTCGCGTGGTGCGGTGACTAGTACTGCCTGGCACGAGAAAAACAAAAGGTGGTTGATTTTGAACGAGCAGGAGAAGAAAGCTACATTCGTGGATAGGCGGTAAAAGTGTATAATCATATACAATAAGCGATTAAATAACATATGTATCGATTGGTATAATATAGCGACATAAATTAATGTTATGTTAGTAGTCTTATCACAACATCGTTTACGATACGTTCTCGATTCTTAATAGAATCCGATCTAACGAAATGTGGTTGAATAGAGAAATCGCGACGAATATATTTCGATTCGATTGCGATAAAGTCTACTGATAAATTGACATTTGTTAGTAGAATCTCCCCCAGTTGTATGATCCGGATAGAACAATCATATCTATCTACTTATGTTACCATGGTGTTATTGTGTATATTATTATGTATATTGCATTAAGAGGTAGGTTTTGTCTGTTTTGTCTACTTGCACTAATTCTTATATTAATTTTACCAAAAAAGTCAATAACAGACAGTGTCCAAACTTAGGGTTGTTACTGAGATAAATAATTTTATGTTAAAAAAATAACGACATATTTAGTAGTAGAATAAATCGTTATAAAAAAATATAATATATTATTATTAAACATTTCACAAAATTTATTGACAAACATCACCTATGGATGCAACATCAAGCTCGCAGGTGCGTCCTCACCTTTATAATATTACTTTCAATGTACAGTGAAATTAACTAATATGTTATATCATATACTCTTAAACGGCTGACGAAAACTTATCCGTATGTATAATAAAATTGGAGTGTGTTTGTAATATTAAAATATCCGCTTATTACAAAATGCTTGTGTGTACACGGTGTATATACCAAAATAACATTTTTGCAATTTTTGTCTGTCTGTTTGTTTGTTCCGGCTAATCTTTGGAACTATTTTGACGGCATTGGCCGAAAGCTGATATAATAAAGAATAACTTAGGCTACAACAATTACTTTTTTGTTTAATTCGTACGCGAAAAATTGATAACATTTTTCACCTCTTTTTGAGTATTTGGACATTTTTGTGACGACTTTTAGGATCATTAATACAATAATGTTTGGAATAGTGCGAATTATATAGCTTATGCCTTAAATTATATTATCCTATTAAAGAAATACGCTTCTTAAAGTCTTGATGAAAACATCGATCAAATTTTCGGATAACTTCGGAATAATATTGGACGGTCAAAGAGATTTATCCGGTTATAATAATTAACGAACGGAAGTTTTAATGTACGAGATAAAAGTACTCGCTCAATAAAGATTGTCGAGGCTCGTTTTACTCGAATCAAGCGAAGTTTGTTTTAAGATAAATTGTTCGAGCGTTCTGTGTATCTATAACTTCGTATAGTACGACACAACTTAGATGTCGCATCGGCGATATTCGTAAAACCGATCACATCCGAATTGAGTACGCTATCCCAAATTATCAATATTTATTTCTTATGTGAATATGATCTTTATACAAACGTAATAACTTGTAATATCATATAACCTAATATATTCGTCAATTTGACACGTCCATTTACGTGCACTTGCTTTCTCTGACGCGAGAATCTACAGCGACGATTAGCGTCGAATGCCGCGATAGGGGGCTATTGGTTGTGTAAATCGGTGTTATTGAATTTGCCGATGCTACATCTAAGTTGTGTCGTACTATACTGAACCGAAATGTTTATCAAACAATTGGTCACCAAAGAGATCTTATATATTTTAAGCAATATGATGTTTAGAAATATTACACATAACATACAAATAAGTAAAATAAATTTGTCATTATCATTGCCAGATTATTTTTTTATACATCATTGAACTCAAATTACCGAAATATGTTTACATAGGTACATAACGTTACAATGAATAAAAATGCTTTTCCTCTGTACTGTGTGAGCCCGGCTGGGTAAGTTACCTGCCTGCATCATATATATCACCGCCAAATTTTGAAAGGTAAGTGAGCCAGTGTAACTACTGTCACAAGGGACATAACGTCGTAGTTCCCAAGATTGGTGGCGCACTGACGGTGCAAGGAATGGTTATTATTTTTTACAGGGCTTTTGTCTATGGGCCGAGGCCCACCACTGAAGAATGACCATTAGATGGCCCATATACTCGAAAAAATTCACCACAAAAATCTCATTAAATTAGTTGAAACATTCAGTGAAACAAAATGGCAGAGTCAGTGTCCTCGGAAATTGACGTCTCGAAAATCCACTGCGAATTTAGTCTAAGACCTCTGAATTCACGGATCAAATAAATTGATCCCATTAGCAAAGGAGATTGGAAAACTAGATTGTATTATGACTTAGAAACTAGTCAATAGATGATCACTATGTTGTTTATACTTTTCATTCGTATTTACTTGTAAGATTTTGGCCCACACACAAATATCAAAAGAGATCTCTTTGATGGCTCATTGGTACCAACATTACCATTCTATAAATTTTGTTTAAGAAATCATCACGGAACTTAATTTGACTTCGGTTTGACAGTTTAAAAAATAACGGACTTCTGTAGTTATTTTTGAATTTTATTCAAAAATAAAATGAAATTTTATACTTTATTTCAAATGCACATTTTGCATTATGATTGTTGTTATAAGCAATACTTTTATTTAATTATGACATTAAAGATATGAATTCCTTGTGGACGCTCCGTGTTCAAAGGAGTAAATCTATATTATATATATAAATATTATAAATGTGAAAGTAAATCTGTCTATCGGTCGCTTTTTCACGGCCAAACCGCTGAAACGAATTTGATGAAATTTGCTATGAAGCAAATTTAAACTCCAAGAAAGGACATAGACTACTTTTTTTGAATAATTTCATGACAACCAACACCCTAAAACAATGCCGGGAGCGACTTCTAGTTGTAATATAAATTGTTAAAAAATATATGACGTTTTAATGTTATGTTTTAAAACAAATACAACATAAAAATACATTATATACAAATACATTATAATCGGGGTTAATTTCGACATATATTTAATTAAATTAATTCACGTATCATTATTCTTTTCGAAGTTGAATTAAAAATTGTTTTTACAAAAACAACTGTATACATTTTAATGAACACTAATTACATTAAATACAATTAAATACAGGTAAAGGGGAAGGGAAGGGAAAAGCTTACTTTTACAAGGAAAATTATTTATACCACTTCCTTATTTTAATTTAAAAACAAGCAGGATTAACGTGCCAGCTGATGGCAAATGGTCACCACTGCCCATATCCCTTGGCATTGTTATAAATATTGACCATGCCACACATCGTCAACGATGATATAACCAACCTTGAAAAATGAGATTTTATGACTCTTATATACATATATAGTTACACTGGCTCACTCACCCTTCAGACTGGAACATCATAAAAAATCAACTGTTTGGAAGTAGAATGTGATCAGTGGGTGGTACACAAAGGATCTTGCACAATGCAAGGTGTTAGCATAGTTCAGACCTGACCTGTATTATAACATACTAGCGCTCCGTGCCGGCTCTACACGTGTGAACATAAGATTTATTTTATATGTTTACGTTGTAGTAGATATAGGTTGATGTAGGTATAACAATTGTTCGTGTATTACAACTTATTTACACAAAAACCTGAATAAATTATATATTTAAACCAGAAATCCGTTTAGTAGTTTTGGAGTTAATAGCGAATATACATACAGACAGAAACCAGGGGACTTGTGAGTTTGTTTTATATATATGTATCGATATTTAAAGAACGTAGAAACGTGAAAACTATTATCAGTTTTACAGTAAGTCGAATGATTACTTCATGACAATTTGAATTAATGAAATTATTCATTAATCATTAAATTCAGATTAATCATTTTCTCATTCAATAATTAATCATCACTGTTTTAATGTACACAATAACATATATCGATATAATTTATATTGGAAGGTACCTACTACATATGTTTATACGGCATGTACGTATTTAAAATACAGTTTGATAAATAACAAAATTATAGTTCAGTGAAAAGGTCACTCAAGAAAGTTTTTATATTTTCTTTACCCATGAATATTTAAATTGGACTTCAGACGTCAGAACATTAATAATATACCTTTGACTCAGTAAGAGTTATACTCGTCACAAATTTACAACTATCTAATAATTCATAGATGTTATTATTAAACGTTTCACTTATCGCTAAAGCATTACTTCCAGACAATCTTTAGACAGGAGACTACTTTTATAATAAATCTGAGAAGAGGTATAGTTAACTATAATACTAAATTAGATGTAGCATCGGAAAATGCAATAAAATGATGATAAAACCGATTACTGTCGATTTACACAACCAATAGAAATAGCTCCGTATCGCGCCATTCGACGCTATTCGTCGCTATAGATCCTCACGTCAGTTCAACCCGAGAAAACAAGTGCATGTAAATCAACATGAATATATTACGTCTTATGATATTACAAGTTATTACGTTTGTGTAAAGATCATATTCACATGAGAAATAAATATTGATAATTTGGGATAGCGTGCACAATTCGGATGTGATCGGTTTTACGAATTTTGCCGATGCTACATCTAAGTTGTGTCGTGTAACTATTATATTATATTTAATAATGCCACGCCCCTCCACGTCAATAATTAAGTGTATGGAGGCAATCATTCGTGAGATAAAATATTTATACGATAAAACAACTTAAGTGACACAGTATACTAACAAGCGCCCTCATCTACACTACGCTTTCCCTCTTACTCCTTCTATCTCCCTCCCTCTCTAACACACATGTAAACACAACCTACGAACGCACACACATGGTATATTAAAAATCTATATGGTCATAGTTCTTTTAGATATGGACGTATGTATTTAAAATTGGTCTTATAATTTCTATAATAATTAGTTAAGCAAATGTGAATTTGGAGAGCGATTAGATCCTAATCTCCTGGAAGGGGGAAATGCCTCAGCGTTGCAACACTTACAGGCTACTATTGATCATCTTTGCTGTCTGTTCGAACATTAATCATCTCATACAGAGACATATTATAGGCACGAGTATCGTCATAGGAAACAGCCCCGATAATTTGACATAAAGACACACGCCTTACTTAGTTAATATACGATTGATATAAAATAAAATAATACTATTCTTAGTAAGCAATTCTCATTTTACATCTCAATGTAACTCGCTATAGCACTTGTGCTATGGAAAATCAGAAGTAATGACGGTACCACAGACAGGCAGAGCCAAGACAACATAGAAAGCTAATGAAGTTGTTCTACGTCGACTCGGCTGGGAATTGAACACGGGACCTCGGTATTTCGTATCCACGAAAACCGGTGTACACACTACTCGAGCACGGAGCATTTATATGGATAAATAATAATAAAAAACTGCTAATAGTAGACTTCTGGATTGAATTTTAACCTATTAACTTACCAGCATCAATAACAGCTTCATAGGCTTTCTCCAAGAGGATCCTACACATGGGGTCCATGGTGTGCGCCTGCTTGAAGTGCACGCCGAAGAAGGAGGCGTCGAATTTGTTGACATTGTTGATTTTTCCCGTGCGCTGCGGGATCTCGGGGTGAGCCAACTTCCAACGACGACTGTCCCCCGATATGAGGTCCACCTGATACCAAATAAATCACCAATTATAGCTCAACCTTTCCTAAGTCTGTCGGACGAGCATATGGGCCACCTGATGGTAAGTGGTCACCGTCACCCATAAACAATGACGCTGTAAGAAATATTAATTATTCCTTACATCGTCAATGTGCCACCAACCTTTGTAACTAAGATGTTATGTTCCATGTGCCTGTAGTTACACTGGCTCACTCACCCTTCAAACCGGAACACAACAATACTGAGTACT
This sequence comes from Vanessa cardui, assembly GCF_905220365.1. Classification (NCBI taxonomy): domain Eukaryota; kingdom Metazoa; phylum Arthropoda; class Insecta; order Lepidoptera; family Nymphalidae; genus Vanessa; species Vanessa cardui. The sequence continues at coordinate 11,520,521 of NC_061132.1, read as the reverse complement.
GTTATTTGGCGGTAGAATAACTGATGAGTGGGTGGTACCTACTCAGACGGGCTTGCACAAAGCCTACCACCAAGAAAACACTGCTTTAGGGCCTCCTGTTACAGCTTCAGAGTTTCAGAATACAAGGTCTGTTGAATGAAAATGACTGGGATATTAATAATTAGCAACGGTACCTTATTAAACAAATTGTCCTGCAAGTGTGCAACGGAGTCCGAATCGGGAAAGTAGCCGGAGATGCCGGTGATGAGGACTTCGTCTCCGGGTGCTGGATGCGACAGCCGGTGACCCGACGTCAGCCTGTCTTCTGAGACGATCGTGGGTGCCATCTGGTTTAATAATACATTTCACTATTAAAATTTTAACGATTGACTTTTTAAGAGTTAGAAATTAAGACATGACAATTTCAAAATCAAAATCAAAATCAAAATAAACTTTATTCAAGTAGGCTTTTATAAGCACTTTTGAATCGTCATTTTACAATTAAGTGAAGCTACCACCGGTTCGGAAAGTAGATTCTACCGAGAAGAACCGGCAAGAAACTCAGTAGTTACTCTTTTTTAACATTTAAAAAATACAACGTCATGTTAATTAAATACAATTATTTCAATTAATGTATCCTGCTTGGAAGTCAACAGGTATTAACTCCACGCTTTTTTATCATCTACAAAATCTTGTATCGAATAGTATGCTTTTTCTACCAATGTATTTTTAACAAACGATTTGAATTTACTAAACGGCAAAGTTAAAAATTTCTGCGGAATTTTATTATAGTTTGTAGTTGTTTTCCTTAGTTTTTGACTGAGAAGATTTATAGTCCAAAGGCAGCCATCCCACAAACTTAAGCTTAAGCTGACAACTTTGTTTTTCGTTTTTCCATCGTCATGAGGAAACCTGCATGTGTCTAGTTTCATTCTGCCACATGTGTATTCCAACCACATTGGAACAGCGTTGTGGAATATGTTCCAAACCTTCTTCCACAGGGAGAGAAAGCCTTAGCCCAGCAGTGGGTAATTTACGGTCGAATAATTTTTTTTTTTGGAGCGATATTATACGCAATGAAATGATTTAATTTACGTCAATCATAAATAAACATAATGTGTAGAAAAACAATGTAACACATGTACCGGGTAATGATACTCATTAGCTGGTGTTGACTTGCAAATGCTTGCACTATGGCCTAGCTCTGACTGATATGTATAAACAATAATTTAAAAGTATAATATATTTTTATTGTATATTAATTTAATTCCATGAACTTGTATACGGTTACGATTTGAATCACTTCTCATGAATAAAAGAAAAGAATAAATTAATATTAAATTTATTATTTAGTATTTGTTTTCATCTCGTGTGAGGTGAAGGAAAACGTCGTGAGGAAACCTGCATGTCTATTTACATATGTATCAACCAAATGTAAATTAACTACAAACTTTCTATACAAAGGAAGACGAGACAGCAGTCTTCTATTATGCCTATATTATATTTGACTATTACAGGTATACCTTTAATTTAAAAGTGCCTATATGTCTTACAGTTGAACTGAAGACTGCTCTACTTCTTTTGAGAGAGCGTGGGTTTTGTTACATCGAATTATAATAGTATGTTTTCTCAGAATGTTTTTCCTCTTATTTGACGTTGTTTCAATTCTACTTACTAGTTATTGATCTATATTTATAATACATAGAAATATTTACTAATTGGAATACTATTTATTTATATAATTACTATTACTAAGAAAAAAGGCAATAATTTGTATGTATGTTTGTTACCGTAAAAACCATTGAAAGGATTTCAATAAAACTTTACAAAAAATATAGCTTATATATTAGAATATAACATAGGCTATAATTTATAAAAGAAATACGTGAATACCTAACAGCCAATCACTGAAACGCAATCGAAGACGCAGGTAAAAACTAGTATCACACAAAACCTAAATTATATTATACTACATATTGTTAAAGATATACGCTTGAATATGACGTCATCATTTTATCATCACAACAAAAAAAAACACATCTTCTATGAACTATGCTAGTCACTTAAAGTTACTATCATTATAAATAAATTGTCTTGTAACAAATCATTGTATCGACGACAATCATTGTCCAACACAATTTTGACAAAATTTGTGAAACTAATTAATAAAATTTTAAAGTGGCTGACTGACAATGCCTTAAAATGAACAGATGAATATTAAGGAAAATTTCAAAGTTCATCTCTTTTATCGAAAATAAAATAGGCATTCTTTAAAGATAGATTATTAAGACTCAAAATTCATCACCGAAGAGGATGAAACTTAGCATGAAAGTTCGTATAAAAATGCTTCTTATATAATTCGTGTAGAAGGCTTCCTTCAATATCTGAATTATGGAAATTAGTGTTATGCTTAATAAGTGGGCATACTGACAAATGACTTAATGTGAGAAATATTAACCATTTCCCATACCACCACTCAACCTACACAAGCACGGCAATGGTAAAAATTGTTATTCGACGGTAGAACCATGATAAGTTGGTACCACCCAGTCTTAACCTACCACTTGTATAACGTCTATTAATTAGTAAATAATCAACTTCATACTCTTCTCGAATTATAATTACCATCAATTAAAATGGCTAGTAAATAAATAAATTGGCATAGAGTTTGCGTCAGCGATGTCTAATTCCTAGCAAACTGCATCTATTAGACACCAACTCCACAAAGCAAATAGCAACGAATTATTTTATTTGCGGACGGCAAGCGAACGCTATTTACTTTACGTGTGCAAAGTCTAAAACTATAACTTTATATTTGCAAACCCTTCGGACCTCCCGCTATATCTACACCAAGTCTGCGTCGATGCTGTTTACCCCACTACATACGAAACGATACACTAATTTATTGCGTCAATTTAATTCGCTAACGAGTTTTTTATTTAAAATTTATTATAATATATTTTAATTTTTTTTTCTAGTTGTCGTTTATCATTGTAAATTCGACGATCATTTACAAACAATGAATAACAAGATACTTTGATCGGAAATAAATTAAAAAGTTAGGTTGAACTGGATGATACCTTGTCATTATTACGATTAAAAAGTTGAAATGTCAAATGAGTGATTCGATTTTTTTAATTTAATTTTTCATTTGAATATATGTATGTCACAACATTATAAGGAAATAATTTAGTCAACATTTAATGCGTATTACAAACTCTCTGCACTCCTTATAAACTTAAACTATGCCAAATTTCATATTCAATCCGCTTAATTTTCGTTATAAGGGGTTAGAAGTATCTCTTCATATTTGCTATTTCATTTATGTTTACATTTTCTATAATAATATTTATCTAAATATCATTTAATAAGTTATTTTCAGACTTAAAACATTATTACATTAACCCATAACTAAATAAAAAAATGTTTATGCTAATGGTAATGCTTTAAATATTATTACGTCCATTAACAATAGGCTATTTAACTGGTTTTTAAAATCCATTGTAAATTATTTAGTACAGGTTAAGAAACCCAGTAAAAGTTTATTTCTTTTATTTCTAGTACATATTTGGTGACGTCAGATGCTTGTATTTTAATCTGTGGTACAGTAGGCAAGTAAGGTTAACAAGCACTGATATCATAAGCCCGGCCAACCAGGAGCGTTTTGTGTCACGTGACAAACGTTTAAAAAAAAACATTGTTATTTATGGATTTTTGAATAAATTAAGTATTATTTTCCACTTTCGTTAATAAATAAACATTTTTAAACTACGTAACAGGAACGCACGACCGGGATTTTGCATTCAATCAATTTCATCTGCTTTTTGTTTTATTATCTATGGGATCAATTATTTACTAAACTCGAAAGTAAATATAATCTGGATGTATTTGTTTTTTTCTATATCAATCACTATTCAATTAAATAAAGGTCAGATATGTATGAACTCTTCGTAACCCTTAAGCTGTTTGTTAACTGAACTAGCTTGTATTTGGATAACAATATTAATGCAGATTAAACTATCTTAACCAATTTTTCAATGTCACGGCTAGACTCGAGGACAAGAAAAGTATGTAGGTATTAATACTAATAGGTATATACATACTCAAATAAAGTTATTCTCTATTCCGTAGATCTCTTAGTCTTATTGGTTGGTAGTGCGACCCAACCATTAACACTTTGAGTGTTAACGAGCGAAATATGTCTATGTGATATTAAGTTTAGTTTAGTATAGTTTGGTATCTAAGTTTACAAGAACGAAATCAGTCGACACATACGCAATACTGGTTGTCGTCCGCGGCTTCTCTTGCGTTTTAGTGGATTGGTTGTCATGAGTTAGGTAAAAAAGTAACCTATGTCCTTCCTTCAAGCTTTCTTCACAACGAATTTCATCAAATTCGGTTCAGCGGTTTGGTCGTTAAAGAGCGACATGCAGATTGAATTACTCTCACATTTAAATAAATATGAGACATGAAAATCACATACATAACTCTGATCCCAATGTAAGTAGCTAAAGCACTTGTGTTATGGACAATCAGAAGTAACGACGGCACCACAAACACCCAAACCTAAGACAACATAGAAAACTAATGATAATCTACATCGACTCAGCCGGGAATCGAACCCGGGACCACGGAGTGGCATACCCATGAAAACCGGTGTAACCGGTGTGTCAAAATTAAAATAAAAGTAAATGTTCACCAAAAGTTTTTCAAAACTATTTACAAAAACAAACAACTGTGTTTCAAAAGCTCAGTTTTCACAAACACTTTCCAAAAAGTTTTTACTATATTTTAGAACTAGCGCGCACTAGTAACTTTTGTCACGGTGACTGTTTCGTCACTCTTGTCGAGTCCCTGAATATATTGTATAGAGGTGCGCGCAGATTACGACGTGACATTTGTGTCTGCATCTGTACATATTCACGGACTTGACAAGAGTAACGAAACAGTCACCGTGACAAAAGTTACCAGTGCGCGCTAGTTCTTATACTATAAAAATTAAAAGAAATAGGCTCACCGTTAAATTTAATAGAAGTAACTTGGTTAAGTCAGCTTATAGTAAAATTCCTGGATTCGATCCTGTTACACGGACACCGGCCACTGCACGTCTGGTCGCAAATGTCCAACGAACTTTGTTTTTAAAACATACAATTTAAAAATTATATACAGGGTGCTCAGTATTAGGAGAGGCATTTAACAATATGAAAATATATATCATTTTCTTTATGTAATAACTTTATTCCCCGTATTAATTTAGCAAATCATAATTATTGCAAATATTTGCATGTGTATGGAATATAATTAAAATTTAATTCAATAAATAAATATACAATACATTTTAAATACTATTTAAATTATTCAAAATCAAAATAGACTTCATTCAAGTAGGCTTTTACCATCACTTTTGAATCGTCATTTAACAATTAAGTGAAGCTACCACCGGTTCGGAAAGTAGATTCTACCGAGAAGAACGGGCAAGAAACTCAGTAGTTACTCACTTTCAACATTTAAAAATACAGTTATGTTAGTTAATTACAAATGTATGTATGTATGTAATTTATCCTGCCTGGAAGTCTACAAGTATTAATTCCTCGCTTTTTTTATCGTCAGCATAATCTGGTACTGAATAGTACGCTTTCTTTACCAAAGTATTTTTTACATATGATTTAAATTTACGAAGCGGAAAAGTTAGAAATGTCTGTGGAAATTTATTAAAGAAACGGACTAAGTATGTAATAAATATAAAAAAGAGGTACAAGAGGCGACCTCTTTGCTACGACAGTCTACACATTCATATACAGCGTTAAAAGAACGAAAGCAATAACAGAACAACAGCGGTTCATTTTTCTTTTGTTTTGCGATTAGAATTAAATATATAGTATATATAAAATAATAAGGATGTTTTCAATGACAATGTGACTGTGAATGTGTGATGATTTTCAATGACAACGTAAGTGAATTAAAACATGGTACATAAACGGTTCTTTTCACGCTTATTATGGTCGCTCTAACAATAAGACCGGCCAATCACGAAGAGCTTTTGACAGTTGACAACTTGACGCGGCACAGATTGTTATCTAACAGTTTAACTTCGATAGATTACAATAAGCTTAAAATAATGCGTTAAATTGCAATCATATTTCACGGTTCACAATGTTTCGACAGTTTACAATCTGATGAGATAGATTGTAATCTAACAGATTATGAAAAAAATCATAAATATATTGTTAACATAAGAATTAATAACATTAAATGATTAAATATATACAAATATGAACTAAAACTAGTAACTGTATAAATCTTGACCGCGTGGAACGGTGGCAAGAATGCTAGCAGCATTTCCCCGTTGAATCGCAATTCCGATCCTCTGGGCAAAAAATGAACCAGCCCTTCTGTCACCAGTGGAGGCAATGAGGCGAGGTGTTATACTTTTGATACGAATTATGTAATATTACGGTGACATTTAATTAGTTTAGTTTTCAATCTCAGCCAATTCGAGTGAAGTCAATGTTGGTACACAAATCTTTTCACGTTTCGTTATACCGAATTGAATTAAGGTGTATTTTAAAATTGCGGTACTGAATAAACACATGCGTACGGAACCTCTCCCCGGTACCCACTCTATTAAATTCTGACACATTGTTTACCGCCCTCGTCGTTTTTCAGTCACAAACAGACGAGATCTCCTTCACGCCCTACGATTAGAATGATCGAAATCTTAATATAACCTTTAAATATTCTACTTGGAAAATGTTATCGTTAATAAATATTATGAAGTTATTATGTTATTATTTGAAAATTAAATACAATACTAAAGATATACAAATATAAATACAATATACAATATTTTCGATTTTTAAATATACAATTAACCGCCTTCTAAAAAAGGGCGTTATCCTTTCGACGTATGTATGTAATATTGTTAGAATTTAATACTATTTCATAATAGTATGATGATGCATTTAAGCTTCCAAGCACGTGTTTAATTTCGTTAGTGTAAGTTGGTCCACAAATTTATCTGTAACTGAAAGTCGTATTGAGATAATCGAATACTTTATAGAAATACTTTTTTTTTTGTTCACTAGCTGCTTCTAACTACTGTACCATCTCGGCTCTCAACCCTTAGGTGTCTGATATATTTTTAAGTCTGAATGCACATCAAATATTGCTCGATTAAGACAGTTTTGACTTTCCAGTCACAGCAATATTTATCTTTATATGGCAAAGATGCAATACTGGATTATTTTAAAGGGCACTAAGAATATAATAGTATAGGTATGATAGAGATAGCAATAGCAATAATTGTATGAGTGTGAGATGAGAGAATTACTAATACTATAATTGCAGTTAAATTATTGATTAAAATTCTTGGTATTTCGTGATTTTCAAAATCCAACATAGATACAGGACATGAATAAAATATTCCATGACTACCCATCCATTTCATGAATAAACGTTTTATAAGATTTATCTGATGTGATTTCTAAAGTCGTATCGAATCCGTACTATACAAAGTGTTCGCTTAGGCACAATCTGCCGAGTTTTCTTGTGGCTGACACTTTGACGTTTGACTCGCTGGGATTAATACCTTCATTGGAAGTTCGGAACTGTCTAAGCCCGATGTTGGCTCGATGATCACGTTTGTCTATGAATCTAAGATAAATTTCATGCAACGCGGTTATTCAGAGATTACGGCAGGTGTTCTGGAAAAGTCAAGATGGACCAATGACAGCCAAGATAACCCAGTAGTCAGAAGGCGTTGATTTTAAATGATCATTGCGGATTCAAACCTTTGTAGAAAAATTTTTATGTGCTGAATTTGTGTTTATGATTCATCTCGCGCTTGTCGAGGAAAAAATCTTGAGGAAATCTAATTTCAGTGAAACAATTTACAAATCTTGTACTTAAAGAAGCCTTAGCCCAGCAGCGGAATATTTGCAGGTTGTTGCTTTAGGTTTTCATTATCATCATCATCATTAGCCGTTATTCTTCAACTGCTTAACGTAGACCCCTCCACGCATGCCCTTAATCTTAATCTTCAGCTTTTATTATTTAACCAACACCTGTCCGCTTTCTTAGGTCCGTACTCCACCTAGCCCGAGGCAACTATTCTTGACTAACTTATCATGCGTATGCACGCTTAAAGTTGTATACGCCAAAGTAGATTTTACCTTAATTATAGTCATAATTAATTTATTATAAATATGTTCAAGTCTTTTTATGAAACCAATCTCGTTTTTACTCTGAATTAATTCTTATTAGCCCGGAATCAGGAAAATGGCTTTTTTAAATGTAAATAAGAATCCAAGTAACATCTAGAATATAAACAGAAAGCATCGAGTATTTAATAACAGCCTGTATATAAAATATTGCATTATTTAGAAACAGATATGTAGCAGAAATTTATTGAATCGGTCAGTATGTGTAATGACGATAAAAAATATTAGTAATGAATTTCGTCAGTGATACATTTTATAATGGGAAAATAAATAACTTTCGTTTTGCATTATAATTAAATTGATACTCTACAATTATTTTTATTTATAAACGAATTATTTTATAATTAAAATTAAGTTAAACTGACTAGAACGTCTAAATCAAAACAATAAATTCTCTTTATTTACCTTTTTAGAGCGAACGACTTAAGTCAAAAATAAACTACGCGTTACGTTAAGTATTACTACAGGCTGATAAGAATTATTCTAATTACAATAACCTTAATAATTATTAAAAAAAAATAAAAAAAAATCCCTAAACACCTTAAGTGTTTAAGGTTTTTTATTTGTTTTTAAATTTAATAGTTCTCAATGCGTATTCAAATAAAAAAGTATCCAAATATCTTAACGTCCCAAGATCGGTGAAAATCACCTTAAAGATTACATACGTATTTCCATCTCTTTTAAATTCTTGATCCTACTGACACAGCATCACTGAGGTTGAGGGCAATTACTAGACTTCACCTTGTAATTTTGAGCCTTATTCGGCGCCAAGTGACATCAATCCTGAGGGTATCGTCGGATATCTCACCTCGCCTTAGGACGTGGGATCGCTGGCTCGTACAACCACTAATATTGTTGTAGTAGTTAATGTCACGAATGTTAACAAATCGAGGACCTCGTTTTCACCAGCAATGTTATATAGAACTCCAACTAATTATACATAATTATAAAGCAAAATGTTAAAGTTCCAAAGCCCATATTTATAAATCACAAATTTCCATTATCTATAACATTTGACAGATAATTTATTAACCTTAAATGTCAAAAACTACAACAAATTCCAAAAATAAATCAACAACCTTATATACATGATATCTATTCCGAATATCTATCTAAGAATAAAAGTTATTAACAATTCCTCTTTTGTTGAAACAATAATTAGCTTCTAGGCATTTTATAAAATGTCTTTTGTTTACAATTGAACCGTAGCATATGTAGCTTATGGAAGGACATTGTTTGTTAATGAGTGTTTATATTTTAATAGAATCCCGTGACCCGGCGCGGTCGACTATATTACCCTGATTATTCCATAGTTTTACATGCACTGGTCATTTCAATATTGAAAATCTAAATTAATAAACGAGGTAAGTTTTTTAACGAATAACTGGGAAAATATTAAACTATGAAGTAGTCGGTTTCTATTAAACCTAGTAGGGTAGTACCTGATATATATTCTACACCTAAGAAGCAATACTTATTCATCTTAGTCCTAATAAATTAATACTCGTCAACTTCCAGGCATTGTATATTACATATATAATTAATTGTAGTTAACTAACATGACTGTATTTTTAAATGTTGAAAAAACTCTACTAAGTTTCTTGCCAGTTCTTCTCGATAGAATCTACTTTCCGTTGGCTACCACCAGAAAGTAGATTCTATCATATTATTATTATTCACTTAATTTAGTTGTTAAATGACGATTTAAGAGTGAGTTTAGGCTTTACAAAAGCCTACTTGATTTAGTATATATTAATTTTGAATGTTGGTGGTACATTGGTGACGTCTGCTATGGTAAATATTTCTTTAAGCAATAATTTCTATTGCGGTGGTGATGACATGACATCAAATCGCCCATTTGCTCTTCCGGTATCTATATCATAAAAAAAAAATCTCTCGAGTATATGGACTTGGTTGACCTCTTACCATCAAAACCCTTTGACATAGTCTCTGGATCAAAATTTAATTGAATTGAGACAACATATAATGTGATTATTTCAACGAAATATGTTAGTACTTGAGTTTTAAAACAATTTAAAAGATAGTATTCACTCGGTTCGTCCTCGCTTATTTTCTAAAAAAGTATTGTCTTTGTACATTGTGCCCGCAACATTGTGCGCGTTTGAATTTAACAAAAAAATAATAATATTGTAGCCCAAGTTACTTCTCATTATATCAATTATAGGCCAGTGAAAGTCCCGTCAAAATCGGTTCAGCCGTTCCAGAGATTACCCGGAACAAACAGACGGATAGACAGAGACACATAAAACAATTGTAAAAAATATTATTTTGGTATATGTAGCGTGTATACATACGTATGCATTGAGTAAAAAAGAGCTATTTTAATATTACAAACAGACACTCCAATTTTATTACATGTATAGATTTACTACCCGTATAGGATATACGCAAAGCAGCGTATACATACAGCAGCCTTAGTAGTGGTTCCATGCCTTATTCTAGATGCCTTTGATTTGGTTTATATTGACGCCACTGCTTTGTGTGTGTGTGTGTGTGTGTGTGTGTGTGTGTGTGTATACATACATATTTCTCAGGTTCTGTCTCTCAGGTTTATTTAGTTGCTCTACACTCAAATAAACATAACGGTCAACATCAGCTGAGTATCAGCAAAGTCAAGAATCGCAGGAGAGTTTGTGCTAGCGATACTCTAACTTGTAGCCGTATTTACTTTACGGAGACGGAACTTGGGATATCGAGTTTGTCTTAGATATTCTGTGTATGCAATGCCTGACGCGGTTTCTGTCGGTCTAATTTTATTACAGTTATATAATATTGTTCTGAATAACGACAACAATTGCCAAACATAAGAATAATTAATATTAAAAAGAAAATCAATTCTTTCTATCTCTGTGAGCTGAGATGGCCCAGTGGTTATAACGCGTGCAACTTAACCGATGATTGCGGGTTCAAACCCAGGCAAGCCACTATGTGTGTGCTTAATTTGTGTTTATAATTCATCTCGTGCTTATCGCTTATTGGTAGTCACTTTCCATCAGGTGAGCCTCCTGCTCGTTTGCCACCTATGCCATAAAAAAAAAAAAAAATAACAGTATAGTATATATATTTATATTTTTGTACGTGATTTAGAATGAGTTTAGGAAAATGACGTCAACAATAGTTATACACTCGGTCAGAACATTGGCCGAGTGGGGTGAACGCACGTCAACTAATCATAATTATAAATCATTTAAATGTAACACAAACGAAAGCGACATAAAACAATTCAAACATCAATAATAATATATGCACATGAATAAACCTCGCTTATTAATAGGAGCATAAACATCATAGAAATTTCAATTAATATCTAACCATTTAAAAGATCGTACGAACTCGGTTCATCCTCGCTTGTTTTCTAAAAACGTATTTTAATTCTTGTATAAGTATTTGATTTTGATCAATGATGTTCTAGTAAACAGATATGTCATTAACGCGCAAAAAGTGAAGACTAGAAAACGTCCTAATTGGGACGTTTGCCTTTAGTCGTTTTCATCATTTATGCTAGTAATACGTTATAATACATCATAATTATGTAGTAATACGTTTTGGGTAATTAAAACATCTAGTTATCCCTTTTACTTATTATTTTTTTATCAAGTTATCCTTTTTATTTGTAACGAAATATAAAATAAACGGTCCCCGGCGCGGCACACTTTTTTCTGTTGTTTAGTATGGGTATAACATATCTGTTTATTAGAATATCATTGATTTTGATACAATTTGTTCAACTATCAGATGTTCAGATGCCTAATCCATTCATGATTGGTGTTCAGTGATTCATGCATACGAGTTTGTATATATTGTTTTTGATCACTGGATCTAAAACCTTGTTTTAGAAAGGACGTATGATGGCTGGTTGAGCTACCAACTGCCACTCATATGCTACTTGGAAGACGGATCGTCGAAAGAACTGGGAAAATTATATGATCAACGATACATTGTTTTCGATTTAGCCTCAAATGCTTTAGCTGTTCCATTGAAAGGTTCAATCTATACTTTTTCAAATTCACTTCATGATCAGAAAATATCACAAGTATCCTATTATGAATTTATCTGATCATGTCCTCAAGCTAAGATGTTATTTATATGCAATGGCTATACATCACCCTCTTCAGTTGTTTTAGCGTTATACTAAACGTTGAAATACAACGCAAAGATATACAATAATAAGCTGCATAAGTAATAATAGAATAGGGGCAGCGAACGTCACTATCCTAAAGCAATCCCGCAGCATCTCCGTTTCCGTGCTGATAGCAGCATCACAGGGGTTTTTAGTGAGTACAATCTCACATAACACGACATCCCCTCCATGAGTCGAGTATCGACGAATATGTATAATTTGCCCCTTTTTTACGCTGGAAAACGCATTACGCGCTTCCCCCACGTGATGGAAAGTGGGGGCGAGCGTGGATCTCCCCGCTCCCTGGACGCCTGGTGCGCCCAGGTCCACCGGGTTTACCCACTAAAAAACCAGCGGTACCCTCTCCATCTTTCAGCGGGCGCCACGGGATCGCTTGCACATACTACCGTGATGCCCTGACAAAAAAGATTTACCCTGCGTCAACAAAAAAAAGTAATGACAGAATAACAATCTTCCTAAAGCCCAAATTTCGCTAGGATATGATCTCCGCATACTATATTAACTGTATGTCAAATGTCACCAAGAACGATTTCGTATGAATATTACATTCACCTTTGTGTACTGAGTATACAAATAACACCGTAAAATTGTAAACTGTCGAAAAAAATCGAACAGGGCATTCAATTTTCACCTATGACCTGTAAATAGTATATACAGTTTCTATAAATTGTGTAAAACTGCGCCGATCGTTTAATGGTTAGAATGCGTACATTTTAACCGATGATTGCGAGTTCAAACTCAAGCAAACACCACTAAATTTTCATGTGCTTAATTTGTATTCATAAGTCATCTCATGCTCGGTGAAGGAAAGCATCGTGAGGAAACGCACAACAAATCTACGGAACCAGCAATCGCCGGCGTTTTTATCAAAACAATGGTCGTAGATTTTTGAGTATCATAAGCAAGTTTAGTCACTTTATATAATTATTTATTACATTCGACCATTTGAAAACCTCCCAACTTTTTATAGAAATAAAAATTTTAACCAAAAGAAAAACCGACTTCAAACAAAACACTATTTTAAAACAAATGAATATGCACTAAAAAGTTATAAAAATAATTGCGTATTCAACATATTTTTAGAGTGCTCCTAAGTAGAATGAAATGAAAAATATTAAACTACTAAAAAGTCGATTTACTATTATATAATGTAGTTATAATTATTGCTATATTTGGAGTCGGTGTCAGCCAAGAAAACCCTACAGTTTATCTATCAAAAAACAATACGAGAATAATAATAAAAATAATATGAGACAACATCACATACATTACTCTGATCCCAATGTAAGTAGCTGAAGCACTTGTGTTATGAGAATCAGAAGTAACGACGGTACCACAAACACCCAGACCCAAGACAACATAAAAAACTAATGGTAATCTACATGGGCTCGGCCGGGAATCGAACCCGGGACCTCAGAGTGGCGTACCCATGAAAACCGGTGTGCACCGGTGTTTTGAAGTCGGTTGAAAATTATGGTTTCTCCCAAATTGTTACAAGCTATAGACTGCTTAACTACCAGTGCTGACCTCACTAGGGTAGAACAAGGACTAAGAGATATATATACAATTATACATATAGAACTCTATCGTAATACATCCAATAGTGATACAAATCATGACAGTGAAACTCTGGGCGTTAATTTTTTTGAGAAAGAACCTTCCTTTACGCGACTTATTGACTCTCTTCCTCAATATTTCTTCACTCTTTGGAGAAAGATAATGAGAGAAAGTAACAGTGGCGGATTTACAAATCTGCCGCTAGTAGGCTATTCAATTTTTGCCGCCCCTACTTTTTTTGAAACATTTATGATTTGTGTTCCATCGTACTCATTACATCGGTTTTTTCCCTTAGTATGATTATAAACTAGGTCATATTTCTGTCAGTTACTAGATTATTTTTCCAAACCGCTATGTATTGACGAGTATACGGATTACGGACGTAGTGTATACATATAGTTATAAGCTGTTTTTTAATTTCTCTAAGATAGTAACAAACTTGGGCTAAATCTAGATAAGTTTAGTAGCTTTGGAGCACCGCGTTCATAGCAGACAGATTGTATAATTCTATAACTGTAGCTGCAACAATTAAATGAGCGTTATTAAATACACAATAGTAAAATAAAGCACGTTGAAATTCTCTTTAGAGTTTAATAATATGTTGCATTCATAAAATACAAAAGGCGAATAGGACAGGAATGTAGTTACATACTTAGAACTGTGTCACACTTACTGATCGAATTAATATTTACTGATAAACATATATAGTTATACAGCCTCGTTCACCTAAAACCTATACTATACGACCAATCTCAAGACAAAAAAAAAACACATTTAAATGTGTCAATAATACCTTAGCTGCTCGCAGTATGGATGGATTACCTTTTCTTATATCTCCAATGCGCCTTTAACTATGGCAACTAAGAAGCTATGTCCCTTATTCCTATAATCACGTATCTTATACCTTCAAACCGAAACACAAGCATACTACTACTAAAATTTGCAATTTTCTAAAATTGTTGGTTGTGGGGTGTATAGACAGAGATCATCACAGATAACCTTGCCACCGAGTAATCAATTCATAATTTATGGTAACCTTGGGAAATTAGGATTGAGTAAAAAAGGGCTATTTTAATATTACAAACAGACACTCCAATTTCCTTATGTGTATAGATAATAAATATTCTTAGCCAAAATAATTTACAAAAATATAAAAATGTCAAATACTTAACACAGATATGCATATAGAAATTGAATAAAACAGTCAAAACCTAAGATCTACGACAAACTTAATCACCGTGGAATGCGCTTGTAAACAATGTAAATGAAATTTACAGATAATTGCGATTCGGTGCTGTGTGAAAGCACTCTTCATCCAACGAATAATTCAAACGAGCCGAGTGAATTTGCGGTATCATTTTGTAAATCCCCGAAATTCAAGCTAAAATATATGACCGAAATTTTATTTCACCGCACTAATGGGGATTTTAGTATAATTATACTAGAAAGCTTGAGATCTTTTTAATCTAATTTTAGTCTAGCTAAAGAGGCTAATGTGCTTAGGCTGTTCGATTGTACAGACTCGTTCGGCTAACCGGACCGGATCTGGAACCGGATCACTAGGATTACCGATAGTCTGATTTAAACGGATGAACGCTGAAATCGATAATGGTCACATTTATGATATAACTAGTTACCAGCGGTTTTGCTTGCGTAGATTATGAAAACACTCCTGGATGTCATGATATGATATTTTATAAGACAGTGTAGATCAACCTTAAAATATAAGTTTTATGCTTGTAGTTCTAAAAATGACAATACTTTACAACCTTTCATCCCCCTTTTCTACCATTTACAACACTTTTCCCTTCTCAGGCTATATACTATTTAAGTACCAATTTTCATTTAAATCGATCCAGTAGTTCGGGCATGAAAGCGAGACAAACAGACAAAGATATTTTCCCAGTTATAATATTAGTATGTATGTATATGAATTTTACTACCAAATGAACTAATTATCACTACAAAATTGATACTACTAAATGTGTTTTCCTTATTTCGTGAGCAAAAGCGTGTCTTTTAAGAGGAGCCAATAAAATATTAATGTCAAATGAACATGGTTATTGTTATTACTAAAGTTATTAATTTCGGGATATTTGTCTTGTTAACGAGACGAGACGAGTGTTTTCATATTTCGACATTATCTACGAATGTCTTGTTCATCGAGCTCCACCGAATAAAAATAAAAAACATAGTAAATATCCCGAAATTAATAACTTTAGTAATTAATGTCAAATTCAAAAATATTCTTTTTCTACATTTCGTTCTCCTGGAGAGGACATTATATTTTTTTCGCGACGATTTATGCCAGTACAGTGAACTGTAAGAAAAGTTGTTCTTCTATACATATAATAAAATTGGAGTGTGTTTGTAAGATGAAAATAACTTTTTCTTCACTTTCTATAGACGATAACTGTTCTTATAAGGAGTAACTTAGGCTACTTTTATTTTAGAATTATGTATAAAATTGTAAGAAAGTTACGGTGCAATGTGTAAGTATTGTCCAGTAGCGCACGCAGCCCTTACGCATGCCTCCACACGATTAAACTCGAACGCGCGAAGTCGCAGGCAATTGAGAAGTTCTTCTATATACTTGCAAAGGATGCATAATCAGGCTTCATATGAAAATGTCAAAAATTAATTAATCGTAAAAGTTTAACTGCGTAAGATAATATCAGCAGGTCTAAGTCAGCTCACGAGATTTAACCTCAGCAAATAAACATTTTAAGTTGAATAAAAGCTTGTAAATAATTTCAGAGTTTGAGATATCATACAATTGCTGTCAAATTGCGACAGATAATATATATACCCTCCTCGTATCCGATAAATTATTCCCTATACATTAAACTATGTGTAATATATCATAGTGTTGTCAAATCTTCGACAACTAAAGCAAGGGCTGCCAATATAGAAATAAAAATATTTATATTTTGAATTTTATATGAAACTAATTATTATTTTTCAATGCCTGATATTCTATTACAATTTACAGAAAAAAGACATATTTTCTTCCGATTTAAAATTCAGACTCTTTTTTAATATTTCTGTATTATTAAATGATTCCAAGTTTTTATCTTGCCATATTTCGGCAATTGTTTAGGTTATAAGTTGCAAGCTGAAATAGAAACCCTTCCAAGAGGAAGGATTTATGGGAATCTATCACATTTCTTTTACATCCGAGGTCCATTTTCCTACTTGCTTTATTTAATCATCTCGCTAAATATGATATTATATTCTAAACCCTTTTACCTTGGTGATCGGGCTTTTTGCAAGCTCAGCAGGAACTGGAGATATTCTACCACCCCACAGCAATTATTATTACTTATTTATCCTTAAATCGCCAATGCGCCACCAACCTTCAGAACTAAGATGTTACATACCTTATGCCTGTAATTACACTGGCTCACTCACCCTTCAAACCGGAACACAACAATACCATGAACTGTTGTTTGGTGGTAGAATATCTAATAAGTGGGTGGTACTTACCTAGCCGGGCTTGGACAACGCCCTACCACCTATTTCATTATTTTATTTTTATAATATTCATTTATTGACATATTAGGTAATTAGTGTCTAAAGTATATCAGATAAAATAATCTTTAATATAAAATTATTAATTGTTTTACCAAGAAAGTTCCTAAGTAGATTTTAATTACTAGCTCGTCGTTCTTAAGATTGAAGACACATCAACAGACCTAATTGCGTTCTAAGATGAAAAAGAAAACAAAATTTATGATGAAAAACAAGGCAATTGCTTTTTTATTTAAATAGCATAGATGACTTTTTGTGAACATATGTCGAGGTTTGTAAGTTTTTAATTCCTTTTATTGTCAAATAAATAAAACGAAACAAATAAGGCTTAATTTTTTTATTTTGGCTTTTGTTTGTGCCAAGAGGGCACAGATTATTTCGACAATAGGCTTAATCTTAACTTTTTAAACAACAGACGGCCATATTAGACGTTTACTGGAATAAACATCAAACATGGCCGCCCTTTTTTTAACTTCATGTCATTGCATTATATAGTATCGAAAAATTGTTGTCGACTAAAAAAAAACATTATTTTTCAGTAATCTATAATTGTGGATAGGTTATGATTCGATCTTTCGTAGACCCACATGAAATTTAATATATTTATTATCTGTGAGTACCTAGCCAATCTAATACATATTATATTATAAATAGCGTAAGCTGATTTTCTCCCAGTGATCATAGGCGGCATATAAAAAATCAATTATGGTCTCAGGTGCAGAAAATTAAAGAGTATTCTTCATGTCATGACATCCCGACGTTTCGAGCACTTTACAGCGTTCGTGGTCAGGGGTAGACTAAGGTGGCATTTGTCTATTTGAAGAACAAAAGAAAATATTATTTGCAACTACCGCCAACGATTTCTCAATTGGTATCTTGAGTAACGTTCCGGTTGCACGCAGAAGGCACTGACTGTATCTTTAGGTCTTGCAGTCTGTTGGATTTGGGATTTTAAGTTTTAATAAGTGGATCCCAGGTGTAATTATCCTTATTATCGATTAAAATCCGTAATGACTAGTTTTATTTAAATATATAATAATCGCGAAAATTTAAGACAACATTATGTTCTGAACTTATCGAATAAGTTATTTTAGAAAACAGAAACACGTCACTGGCCGGTTAGAAAGCAGCATACTACGGCGGTAGAAGAAAAATAAATGAAAAAATAAAAATAAATAAAACACCATTTTAGAACAAATAAATAGCCACTAAAAAGTTATAAAAATAATTGCGTATTCAACATATTTTTAGAGTCCTCGAAAGTTAAATGAAATGAAAAATATTAGACTACTTAAAAGTCAATTTACGATTATATAATGTAGTTATTGTTATATTTAGAACCGGTGTCAGCCACGGGCACGCGCCTCAACAATCAAAAGATAGAAGCGATACGAGTGCCTTGATTGGCGCAGTATACTATCGTATCAAACCAAGAGCCTAAATTCAATATAGCATTACAGTTACTTATTGATAGTCAAATTAACTACCACCGGTGCGGAAAAGCAAACTGACCTGACTTGAGAAGAACCGGCGAAAGAAACTCAGCGGGTCTTTTAGTCAAACTTGTTATATACATATATTGAATATGAATAGACACAGCCAGGAGGCGATCGTTTCATTCCCAAAGTGTGTTATCAATCATAAACCCAATAATTGTATTTTAACCTTTCCGTATCAAAATTGCTTGTAAAAGCCTACTATTACTATTTGACGACCTCCGTGGTCGAGTGGTGTGTACACCGGTTTTCATGGGTACGCCACTCAGAGGTCCAGGGTTCGATTCCCGGCCGAGTCGATATAGATTACCATTAGTTTTCTATGTTGTCTAGGGTCTGGGTGTTTGTGGTACCGTCGTTACTTCTGATTTTCCATAACACAAGTGCTTTCGCCACTTACATTGGGATCAGAGTAATGTATGTGATGTTGTCTCATATTTATATTTATACTTGGGTGAAGGATATTTTGGATTTTTGAAATATAACTTCGTTAACAAAGAACAACTGTGTTGTGCAATCCAAATAAGAACTACTACGTCCATCCTGTGAATTGACATGAAAAGTACGGTTTGCAAAAAAAAATTTTAGACTACCTGAATACCTTACTGTTTTTAATAGTTATTGTATCGTTAAATAATCTTATCAAAAGAGGATCAAGTTCTAATGTCTTAAAGTAGCATGGAAGCATAAAAGTGTAAAACTGTAATTCTTGATAACTATTTAAGTGGAGTGAGAAAAGCTTCCATATATTTAGTAGCTTACAAAACGCAAAACACTGGTGCACAGTACTTTATCATAGACACTATACCAGTTACACAACAATGGATTTGATTTTCAATTATTTTAGTTGATAGTTAGTTTTGCTTACTGACGAATGGCCTATATGACAGCCACTACTTATCCCTACCATACAAATCCCACTGTATATATTACTATACGAGGTACTTTCAAAACGCCATTAAACTTGGAAATTAACATGATATTCTTCACTCAACCTCTAAACCGGAACCTATGATAAGTGGATGCCTCTCAAGCTTGCTCAAAGCCTTACCATCAGATAAAAATACACTTAAATCGTGTTTTAAAAAATGTCATTGTGATGCTAACCGTACATACAAAATTATATTGGCTATATACTAACGAGCGGTTTCATAACGCAATTACTCAGCTACAGACAAGACGCTGTTGCAAGTTTTATTTTAGTTACTTAGTGATGTACTTCACTTCGGTGATTTATCGATATGTTAAATATCTAATGAAAATATATATTAATGTTATGTAGAACATTATTCTTTAAGGATTTTAAAGAGATGTCCCAGTGGTTTGAACACATACATCATAACTGATTCATGTTCAAACCCAGCACCATTAAATTTTCATATGCATTAATAAATAATAATTCATCTCTTGAAATTCAATAAAATTCAGCCAACATATGGCTGCACCAACCTATATTTAAGCGGCGCGGATGAAACACTTAACCCTCTCCTCAGACGGACTTATCCCAACAGTAACATCCTGTAAATTTCCCACTGCTGAGCTAAAGCCTCTTCTCCCATAAGGGTTTTGGAACATATTCCACTACGCTTTTCCAATGCGGGTTGGTGGAATGCACATGTGACAGAATTTTGATGAAATCCCAACAGTGGTACTTGATAATTATGCTCAATGTGTAAGACAATACATTGACTACTGAACTTAATATTTTTAAGGAGTATATCTTGAGAAAATTTACTGTTGTTATAACATTACAGACAAAAAGTCATTTCATGAGTTTCTTAGTCATAGAATATTCAGCAAGCTGATCAGCAAAGACTGTACACATCCATTATCTAAACTTATATACTGATAACATAAATGTGAAAGTTACTCTTTATGTCTGTCGCTCTTTCACGGCCAAACTTATGAACTGAATCAAATCAAATCAATTTTGTTCAAGTAAACTTCACAATGAAGCGTTTTTGAATCGTCAACAATTAAATACTACTACCGTTTCGGAAAGCAGCTTCTAGCGAGAAGAAACGGCAAAAAACTCGCATAGTTGCTCTTTTTAAATAAACAGATTCACAATGCTGCTGTAAATGTGCAATTTACAATAATTAGTGTCCTATGATGGAACCCGAGCCTAACTCCAGGCGTTTCAATCTAAAAAGTAGGTACTCTTTTAATTAATAATCTTTTTAAATTTTGAGAATGGTAAATTGATTATTTGTATTTGATGAAATTTACTATAAAGGAAATTTGAACCGCAAGGAAAAACAAAGACTACATTTTTGTATAAAACATGACAGCAAACCCCTAAAAGCAAGCGAAGCCGCGTGCGACCACTTGTCGTCTTGTTGAGTGGATTTTATAATAATAATAAAACCCACCCATTACAACAACAGCAGCCTGGAAATACCCACTGCTGGGCTAAAGGCCTCCTCTCCCTTTGAGAAGAAGGTTTGGAACATATTCCACCCATTAAAGTAAAAATAAATCCTATTTTACACCGTATAATTTTTAACTTGTGGCGATGAATATGTTAACAGCATAGCATGAATATACTGGGATATTCGTTTCCTGTAATCAATCCAGCAGCCACCACTCACTGCAAATGTTATTTGAAATCGTTAGTTATTCTATTAAATTATTATAAATCGATAATATCATGAGGGCTACACTAATAATATTCATAAAAACAAATCGCTGTTAAATTTAAGAATCGTTAACCCCAACGCGTCTAAATGCATATATTAAATAATGCATATGGAAATAAATAGATTCTTGAAAGGGCCTTAACCCGGAAAATAGATCAAAGTCAAAGTCAAAAAATGTTTTCAATATTATATTTATATTTAAATCAAGAAGAATCAGTGGAATCACAGTGGAATTTTGTAATGCCTTTTTTACAATTATTCAGCTATTAAAATTATATCTTTATATTTAAAATAGCCTGTAGACTTTTATTCCAAAGTGTGCATTAACTAAAATATAGATTTGTGCTTATAATTTCATTAATTTATTAGCGTGTGCGCGCATGTGTTTATGTTTACCCAATAGTCAGGGGCCATCTGAAAATCAGTGCTGTGCATTAGCACAGCTTATACTGAGATGAACCCCTTACTACCTACACTGTGTTCTTTAAATTTAATTATTTTCTTGTGTACAATCGATGTAATGTAAGTGTATATGTAGCAAAATAAATGGTTTAAATATGTCGTTATTTTTTTTAAATACTGTATAGTCCGTTCCAAACAGGGATAAACATAACTAAACCTTAAATTTACGTACATTCCAATAGCACGGCTATTTTGTGTGCTACTGAGAGTTCTTGGCTGATACATCTTTATTAATAATATCCACACATAATCCATCCACTTTTATTTTACTTCTAAATTTCCGATAACAGTTGCGTGGACGTTCAAAACGCAATTTCCGAAAACCCATAACGAATATCATGGATTATTCAAGCTCTCAACCATAAAAAAAAGTAAAGTGACAGCCTGTAAATTTCCCACTGCTGTAATAAGGCATCCTCTTCCATTGAGGAGAGGGCATGGAACATATTCCACCACGCTGATCCAATGCGGGTTGATGGCATGCACATGTGGCAGAATTTCGATGAAATTATACACATGCAGGTTTCCTCAGGATGTTTTCCTTCACCGCCGAGCACGAGATGAGTTATAAAAACAAATTAAGCACATATATATAGTGGTGCATTTCCTAGGTTTGAACCCGCAATCATCGGTTAAGATGCACTCGTTCTAACCACTGGGCCATCTCAGCTCTCTCGACCAATTATATGTCAAATTTTGTTTATATGGCTTTTGTCATCTTCTTAATGGAATCTTTAATTATATATATAGAAGCATAAATAACTCTATTACCTCTTCACATTTAAACTGCTGAGCCGATTTAAATGAGATTTGGTATGGAGATAGTGTATCATGGGTAAGGACACAGCGAATATTTATTTTATTCAACCATCAATGGCCTAAAATGAGGGGTGGTATTTGTATTATAGGTAAAGTTTCTGAAAATTCGCACGGTTAAAGCTGCAAGTTTAGCTAGTAGACTGTATGTAAGTAAGTATTTGTTACAATAACACGAGTGAATCATTCGTAATTATATTAATTTTGATGTAGCTTGGTATCTAGAGAAGTAAATTATTGACAAAGCAAAAATACTTCTAACAATTTTATTATAGGAATATAAAATAATAATAGTAATTAATAACATAATACTTTAACAAATTTCTGGTTTGCTAATATAATTACAACAGTAGAAGATTTTGTAGATGATAAAAACCGTGGAGTTAATACCTGTTGACTTCCAGGCAAATTTATATAATTGTATTAACTATAATTTAAATAATTGTATTAACTAACATGACTGTATTTTTTTAAATGTTGAAAAAGAGTAACTACTGCTTTTCTTGCCAGTTCTTCTTGGTAGAATCTACTTTCCGAACCGGTGGTAGCTTCACTTAATTTTTAAATGACGATTCAAAAGTGCTTATTTAAATAAAGTTTATTTTGATTTTTGATTATTTGAGTATAAGAATAATACGCCAGTAATATAATACGGTCAGTATTTCGCGCTGCCCCCCGCCAAAATGTAAATCAATTTAAAAGCCATCTGACAGCTTGACGTTCGGATACTCACACCGAGTCCTCGTATAGTATATATTTCTAAATTGATTAAAATATGTACTCAATTTATTTGAATTATTTTAATTTGATAATCAAGAGAAGATGTAAAGTGCTACATAGTATTTTTTCTTTTGTTTTGATACATTTCGAAATTATCTTAAAAAAATGCTCTAGTATTTAAAATTATTCTCAACTTGCCCTGTAACATTCAACATATATGTATAAATCTTAACACATTGACAGCTGAAAGAATCATAAAAACAACAAAAAAATTAATAAATATATTTTAAACAATATGATATGATTCTTGAATTAATCATCTCACGCACACTAAGGCATATTGTTTGCACACTACCACTCACACTAATGAAATTTGATACTAATAATAACAAAGAAGCGAGCCTTTGTGAATAAAAAGATCTATAACTTACTGTTTTACTGAAAACAATCCGTTTAGAAGGTGTTTAGTTAAAAAATACTATCTCTTTCTTTCAGATGTCAAATCAATGATGCAAGAAAGAAACAAATAACTGCTTTCCAAACGCTATATTTAGCGTATTTAATTCTGGTCCATTGTTCGATTAAATTTTAGTTGAGAATGAAACTGAACATTATTTTGACCGTTACTGAATGAATATTCTATTTATGTCTCCGGAGCGAGATCGTTAGCAAAACAAAAGAGGAATAAATAAATTTTCTAATTTCACACAATTATCACAAGCAAGTAATAAAATTAATGAAATGTGTGCGTGTTTTACTGTTATTTTTTTTTAATATATGTTTTATTTAAATCATTTGAGCTTTTTGATTCCGACTATCAAGAATACCAAATTTTAACTCGTAATTTGTAATAATATGGGTTTTTGTAAAGAAGATTCAAGATTATAAAGAACTGAGTTCCTTGCCGGATCATCACGGTAGAATCTACATTCCTAACCTGTTTTATCTTCCTTAAAATATTTTTTTTATATTAGTGCTTCTAGCACTTTTGAATCACAAACATACCTAAATAAAGTATATCATTATTATTATTTATTTAGTATATTACACTAGTATGGTTACATTAACAGATACACGAAAACGTTCTTGTGTATCAAATTAATTTAACTCTACGTCCTGCTACGTTAGTATGTACATCAAAATTTCTAGAAAAATCTTTTACAATTTTGCGAAATTACGAGTACATCACATTATCGAATATATATTGAAAATCAACTGTCAAATATTCATTAATTAATATTTATTTCTTAGGGAAACTAACGGGGGCAGTTATACTATACATATACGTATAGGCAACAATAGTGCCCAAATTATTAATTCGTATACACACTTAGGGACTAAAAACGTTAAAAGATGTCACCTTGTGCATCTCTGAAAATATATACTCAATTTAAAAATAGTACTTTACAAATCGTGACCGAAAATAATGATGGCGGAAATATTCTCTACAAAAAATGAACCCACCTATCATAAAATAAATAATTGTTATCATCGATAATCTAACGCAATCCCTATAATCAAGTATGCTGCTAATCACTATAAAACGTTGGAAGAAAGCGCCTAATCAGTTCGATTAGCAATTTTGTTGCCATTGACATTGCTATTACAATATCCACTTTAATACAAGGTAGTAGGATACATTTTTCTTTTAACATAATATTATATTTTTTTGTGAAAATAATGGGTATTTTATTTTAGACTCTACAGTTTAAATATAGGGTTCAATTTCGCTTGAACAGTGGTTAATTTTCTAATTTCCTTTTAAGTAGCTGGTAATTGACTTACCCGACTGATAATTTTCACAAACGACGTGGGATGACCGGAGAAATAATTAAATTGGTATTTCGGTGTCATTATGAGGTAAATCTAAAAGCTCTTATAGGAATTAATTAAATATCGTTTTTTTTTCTTTTTTATAGAGTTAGTGCTTAATGTTATTTAGTCAATCGCTCTAGGCCACTGCTGCTGCAGACTTGGACGTTGAGATTACCTGGGAGGAGGTACAACGGTACGCAATTTCTCCCCCGCCTTAATAGGCGTCGCAAAGGCTAAGAGAGTTTTCAGTACCCCGGGAATCCCACCCAGAAATTGACGGTCCGCATAGGCGGGCTGATCCTCAGGGCATCATAGTAGCATGCGTGAAGCGATCCTGTAGCGCCCCCTGAAAAGACGGAGAGGATACCGGCGATTTTGACATACACCGCTTCACGTGGTGGAAAAACGCGTAGTGCTTTTTCCATCGTAACAAAAAATAAATAAACGCAAGACCACACACTGCACAACAAACAACCACTATTTCAGATGAGCTACAATTGGAATGTCTGCGACATCTTACTCCCCGGAAGTTGCTCCAGGACATTACCATTTTTTTCCAGAATTTGGACAACTTCTTACAAGGAAAAACTCCGATGCGGCAGCCCAAACCGCCTGCTACTAGTTTATTGATTCTCATCCCTATATTCTTTTAGTAAAAGGATTAATGAACTATAAGGATAAATGAGATGTCTATGAGGTGGCATAAGGTTGAAATATGAGGTGGCACATAGATACCAACGGTGCAATTTTGATTAATTCAATACATTTTACAAACAGAAAATTGACTTTATATGCCTCTCAAACAAAACGCCAATTTTATATATGGACCTAAAATTAATACCTCAAAACTTCAATGCTTATATTGATCAAATATTGGGTGTGCTTTAATTTCAAACAATATACAAAAATGATATAAAACTGGTGACAGGAGGGCTGGTTCGTTTCTAGCTCAGAGGATCGGAACTGCAATTCAACGGGGAAATGCTGCCACCATTCTATTCTATTTTTCATTCATATTTGTATATATTTAAGGACATAACGTTAATAATTCTTATTGTATTACATTTGTGTGTAATCGGTAAGTATGATTAAATAAGCAATGCACAATTTTATTTTATGAGAGATCATTGCATTGGATGAAGCTTAGCTCATATATCATGCATCCGTAAGCCGCTCGCTGTATACCTCTGTCAACGTTATTAGTATTAACGGTTCCCTATGGAAATGATAAGATTTAGTGCGGATTACGTAAACAGCCGAACGGAACAAACAGACTGTTCTCGACGTTGAATAATAATAGTAACAGCCTGTAAATTTTCCACTTCTGGGATCAGGCCTCTCCTGCTGCATGACTGCTAATTTTGAACTATCTTCTTTAACTATTAATATATAAGATTATATTTTATTTATCTAAGCTTAACCGATGATTGCGGGTTCAAACTGGTACCAATGAATTTCATTTGCTTAATTTGTGTTTATAATTAATCTCCTGCTCTGCATGTGTCTGTATTTGTCAAATTTTATTGAAATTCAGCCACATGTGTATTCCACCAACGCGCAGTGGAACAACGTGGTGGAATGTGTTCCAAATCTTCTCCCCAAAGGGAGAGGCCTTAGCCCAGCCGTGAGAAATTTACAGGCTGCTATTATTGCTGTTGTTATTTTATTTTATAATATACATTTAATAATTTTTGTATACAGGTATACCTGATGTAATGCAATGTTTTTATTTATTTATTCTTTATTATAAGTGTAGCTACTAACTGAGTGAAAACTCAGAATAGTTAAATGCGTCAAAATTCAGATAGATGGTAACCCTATTTAACTTTTCTTTAATCTCATTAAAGTCCGAATCCGTATTCCGGAAAAAATCTCTTAGTGAAGCTTTATTTATAAGTTGAAATCGTTCTCGAACGACATTTTCGGCTATTTCCTGTAAGGAAATAGAAATGGTAATATTAAAAGCATTTAATTTATTATAATATAAAAGTACCTATTTATTGTTTACGAAATAAGTAAAATTAAATATAACTATGTGATAATGAGGATCGTTAAGTGGGCCATCTTATATATTTTGGCCGTAAATAGTCAACGCTGCTCTTAGATATCGGCATTAAATAAAATTTTAAGCATTTTTTTACATAACGTTCACCACCTATTTAGGTAGACGTCCAAAAATCCACAACAGCCATTGGCGATTTAAGTAATTTCTATTACTTACACCACCAATATGCATGGGCAGTGGGGACCAGTATCATCAGGTGGCGATTGGCCGGATACCAATCCTTTAAAAAATACCTTCGATTTTGGTGACATCGAGCATTCTTTAAAAAGAAAAGTGCAAGACAGTTTTTGAGTGTTTGTGCAAACACACGTGCACACTTTATTCATTTGAATTGAAAACCAAAATTGGCGAAAAGGGTATCAGATTCGGAATCAACAACTCGTATACATACATATATGAGCTGAATTGGCCCAATGGTAAGAACGCGAGCATCTTAACCGATGATTGCGGGTTCAAATTCAGGCAAGCACCACTATATATATACTTATGTGCTTAATTGTGTTTATAATTCACCTCGTGCTCGGCGGTGAAGGGTAACATCGTGTAGAAACCTGCATATGTCTAATTTCATCGAAATTCTGCCACATGTGCATTCCACCAACCCACATTGGAACAGCGTGGTGGAATATGTTCCAATCTCTCTCCTTAATGGAAGAGGAGGCCTTATCTCAGCAGTGGGAAATTTACAGGCTGTTACTTTACTTTTACTTTTATGCATATTTTGTTAACGTTAGCCATACATAACTCTTTATCAATATAATTATAACACGTGCAATTTCATGCTAAACAAACAAGAATCCCCATTAGCTGACCCTAATTTAAAAATTACACGAGCTCACGACTATCACGGCGGCTATTAATCCAAAGTCACGGGACAAGGGCTCCATAGAAAGGTCCAAATATCCGCCCTTCCTTTGAGTGCTTAAAACAATGAATTCCTCGCCAACCCATAAACAGAACACGTTCTGAAAGTCAAAACTGTAAACATCACTCAACCCTTTCCCTTTATTTAAATAATTAAAGCCTGACCCAGAACAGAGACTAATAAACATAATTAGTTGTTGTGTAAAGTTTTGACTATAATACCTCTTTTTGGACATTGGAAATTAAAATCATAAATTTACCTACATAGATATACAAAAGCTAATCTTTAGGCATTGTTCAAATTCACGTAATTAAATTGTCAGTGTCTATTTATATTAAATTAAATCAACTTTATTATTTATTCAACTACAAGTATCCGAACACGTTTTGATCGCCATTTTATTGAAATCAATTAAATATGAAAATATATCAGTTCGGAATCGAAAGACAGAATTCTGTCGAGAAGAATTGAGAAGCAACTTTAAAAAAAAAACCTTTCACCAATTTTAATGAATAAATAAGTTATTTAAATATTTATTCAATATAACACTAGCTTATTCAATGTTATAAATCTATAAGTATATTATAAATTTGAAAGTAACACTGTATGAAAGTCTGTTACTGAAAAGACACAAGGCACAGAGTCGGATTTAAAGGTGTGGAGGCCTCGGGGCCACAAAGCAGTGAGGGCCCTAGACAAACAGAAGCGTGAACACCCTAATAATTATATAAATATGAATTAATTAGTTTTTTTTATTTCAGTCAGTAAGCTATGAATTGTTTCGTATTTGTATCGGTAACTTTTAAAATATTAAATAGTAACATTATTATAATTTGACTATATCTCAGTATTTGTTAACTTGCGGAAAACTGTGGCTCCCTCTCATGTGGAGGCCCCAGGGCGGTTGCCCCGGTTGCCCTCCCCTAAATACGGCCCTGACAAGGCATGACACAAAAAAGAAAGGGCCTAGCCCTTTTTTTATGTCGATCACTTTATCAATTGAGCAAATCAGCAGTTGATAACTAGTCTTAGATAAATAATAATTTTAACAAAAAGAAAAACCAACTTCAATCTTAACACTATTTTAAAACAATAAAATAATAAAAATAATTAGGTATTCAACATATTTGTTAGAGTCGTCCTAAGTAAAATGAGATGAAAAACATAAAACTTAAAAGTCGATTTACGTTACGTTTACGTTTGTAGTTATTAGTTATTGTTATATTTGGAGCCGATGTCAGCCACGGGCACGCGCCTTAACAATCAAAAGAAAGAAGCGATACGAGCCCCTTGATTGACCCAGTATATTATCGTATAAAAGGTAATTTATAAAATACATATTTCTTAAAGTATTCTCGTAATGTTTTTTATAGATTTACTGTAGGGTTTTCCCTATATCCCTATATCGTTAAAACTACGCAACGAATTTTGATGCGGGTTTTTTTTAATAGATAGAGTAATTGGACGGGTAAGTTTGTGTCTACATGAACAATATAGTAGAGAAACATTGATAATTTTAGTAGTTTGCGATGTGATGTCGTAAATAAACAAATTCTGTAGTATATTTAGTACCAGTATTGCACCCGTGCGAAGCCGGGCGGGTCGCCAGTTGATTATAATATTCGACTATGACAATTACACGAACATAACCACATTACGGAATGTGACTCAAATATCCAAATAACCTATGAATAAAAGATTCGACCGAGTATCGCTAACGTGCTCCTCAGAATTGTTCTGTTCCCTTCCGTTCCGTTACTTTGTCATGGATCATATGCTAACCTTACCAAATTTTCACCAAACTACCCTTGAAATATATCCTTTATACTAAAGAAGAATCATCAAAATTGGTTGGCGCAATTTTGAGTTATTCACTTCTTTATCGCGCACATAATGCAAATTTGTATCTAATGACTTATAACGTTTTCATATGGGTACCATCATCAGAACTGGACTAAATTAAAATGTAACCACATGTGAAGCTCTAGGTTTAAACAATAAATAAAAAAATCAAAATCGGTCCACCCAGTGAAAAGTTATGAGGTAATAAACATAAAAAAAATACAGACGAATTGATAACCTCCTCCTTTTTGAAGTCGGTTGATAAAGAGATAATATTAGTCATTTTTAACCTGTATCTTTATACAACCTCTTCCAAACATTGTTTAAATATTAACAAATGTCTAAATTATTTTTATTATAAAATAAATTTCAATTTATTCCCTTTAACATACCACTCTGTAAAATAAATAAATATAGCACGCTACCTGAAAACTAACGCAAAGTTTGCCTCCAGCTGTCAGAAACATTGAACGAAACTCTCTCTCTGACTTTGAAAAAAAAAAGGTTTTAAACGCAAACACAATTTAGCGATAACTTTTTTGAAACGAACGTAGAAAAACCCGTTTTAATATAATTTAAAACAACTCTCAGATTGTTTTTTTTTATAGCGTTGGCTATGATTCGATTTTTAAATTATAAAAAACATTTTAGAAATATAGATAAAATATTGTTTTTTTTTTAAATTAATAGTTTCTACTATAACTATCATTACAGTCTGTAAATGTAAGGGACATTAATAGGCTTAGGCTCCTCAGGCTTTTAGAAAAAAAATTGAATCTAATAACATCAAACTATTCCAACGCGGTTTGGTGTATAGACTTCTGGCAGAAAGCCATTGAAATAAGACCCATACAGATTTCGTGATGTTTTCCTTCACCGCCGAGCACGAGATAAATTATAAACACAAATGTGATACTGGGTTTGAACCCGCTATCATCAGTGTTAGACATTAGCTAAACATTGGACCATCACGAGCCATCTCCGCGAATTATAGTTCGTGTCAATTAAATATCAAAATGACATTTAAAATATTAGAAATAGCAAAATATCAAGATCGTGAAAAAAAAACAATGATAGAACTCGTTCTGCTTTTAGGACTTATGCATCTGTGGACATTTGCATAATTCATTGAATACAAAACATAAAAATGTTACCAAAAATAAAAATATTCGACTAGACATTATTTGTTAATTATCAGAACTGGTATCACTTAAGGGTCACCTGATGGTATATATAATAAATAAATAAATAAATATTGGACAACATACATACATTACTCTCATCCCAATGTAAGTAGTTAAAGCACTTGTGTTATGGAAAATCAGAAATTACGACGGTACCACAAACACCCAGACCCAAAACAACATTGAAAACTAATGAACTTTTTCTCCATTGTCTCTCATTCTCGGCCGGGAATTGAACCCGGGACCTCGGAGTGGTGTACCCATGAAAACCGGTGTACACACTATTCGTCCACGAAGGTCGTCATACTATGTTATTCTAAATGATAAACCGCAGAAACCGTTATGAAGATCGGTGCTAAGATTTAACAGAAAAACACAAAACACAATTATTCGCTCAATCCGTGGCTTGAACCCAATATCTGAAGGCTTCTGATGAACTTCGGTATAAAGCAAACTTGAGCTCCAAGAAAAGACATAAGCTTATTTTTGCCTGGCACATGACAACCAATACAAATAATTATAAAGCAAATAAAAAGCAAGCGAAGCCGCGGGCGAACTGGTAGCAAATAGTTTAAATCCCCGGGTGGTAAGTGGTCACCACCGTCTAAAGACATTGCATAGAAATATTTAACATTAATTTACATCACCAATATCATGCTATACCAGGTATTTTCTTTTGGCGGAAGAATTTCATCGAATCAAAAAATCAAAGTAAACTTTATTCAAGTAGGCTTTTACAAGCACTTTTGAATCGTCATTTAATAATTAAGTGAAACTACCACCGGTTCGGAAAGTAGATTCTACCGAGAAGAACCGGCAAGAAACTTAGTAGTTACTTTTTTTCAACATTTAAAAAATAAAGTCATATTAGTTTAATACAATTATATCGTACAATTTGCAGTCGAAACGCTTGGCCAAAAGTATAACACCTCGCCTCATCGCCTCCACTGGTGACAGGAGGGCTGGTTCGTTTTTTGCCCAGAGGATCGGAGTTGCGATTCAACGGGAAAATGCAAGCATTCTTGCCACCATTCCACGCGGTCAAGATCTATACAGTGACTAGTTTTAGTTCATATTTGTAACGTCAATAACGTAATGGCTTAAAGACCAATCGATATAAAAGGTCGCCAGTTAGTTCCTGATCTCTTGAGCTAATGTCATCCCCACTCCCAGACAAGATTTAAGCTACACTAGCATTGAATGTTGTTAATTCTTATTATAAATGTATGTAATGTAACCTGCCTGGAAGTCAACAGGTATGAATTCCACGCTTTTTATCATCTATGAGTAAGTATCTAGTGAGCTTGCCCGACGCCTTGCCACAAAATGATCCAAATGTCTTCAAATACAACTGCGTTATCGAGTTAACGAAACAATTTTGACATTTATTTAACTTACTTAATAAAATCGTTTAAATTCTGAGACCGAGCTGAGATGGCCCAGTGGTTAGAACGCGTGCAACCTAACCGATGATTTCGGGTTCAAACTCAGGGAAGCACCACTATATATATGTGCTTAATTTGTGTTTATAATTCATCTCGTGCTCGGCGGTGAAAGAAAACATCGTGAAACCTGCATGTGTCTAATTTCATCAAAATTCTGAAATTAATTCCACCAAATCGCATTGGAACAGCGTGGTGGAATATGTTCCAAACTCTCGCCTTAATGGAAGAGGAGGCCTTATCCCATCAGTGGGAAATTTACAGGCTATTACTTTTAATAATCGTTATTGATTAATAAACTTTTACTCAACATACAATGAAAAAAGTCTTGACGTAACTCAAAATGCCGCTTGTTTTTTAAGGAATTCCAGACCATTAACTGGTTTTAAATCATTGAGAAATTAAACGATGTTGAAAAATATATATATATCGCTGTAGTTATTCGTAATAAGAGTAGGCTCGATTATGGATTCTTTTTGGCAGCAAAGGTTTACCTTTTTATTTTTCAAATAAATTGAACATAATTAAAGTTTACCTAAGGTTGCCAAATCATTACAAACAAAGTCGCTTTCTCTGTCCCTATATCCCTATGTATGATAAAATCTTTAAAACTATAACGATTTTAATGCGGTTTTTTTATTACAGAGTGATTCAAGAGGAAAGTTTATATGTATAGTAAATGCACAACATACTAGAAAAACGATCATTTTACAAGTTTTAAAGTGATGTAATTTTTTTGCATCTAAGTTGCAAATTTAACCCGTGCGAAGCAGGGACGGGTCGTTAGTTAAATTAAATTATATAACAAACATTTAAATATACTTAAGTTTCACCATCTGTGTGTAATTTTAAAGATCTAAGCATACATAGGGGTAGAAAGCGGTAAGCGACTTTGTATATATAAGTGTATGTAAATTGTACAGAACCATAGTGATTCAGAATCATTATTTAAATCCATCCATAACTAAGATCAATGTCAAAATTCATGCCAGGTTTGCGATATTGGTTATTATATCATTATATATAGTAATAATATAAATCTTTATTCATATTTAAGTGAACATAGTAATGATTATAAAAATAAGTTTCTACAATTCAGTTCCAATCAGCTGGGAGAAGTATTAAGGAGCAGCCTGTTCTTCCTTTTGTATGTTACAAAATAAATATATAAAATATATTTCTCTGTGTAGTCGGTGTCAGCCAATAAAACCCTACAGTATATCTATCAAAAAACAATACGAGAATACTTTAACAAATATGTTTTTTACAAATTACCTTTTACAGAATAATATACTGGATCAATCAAGGGGCTCGTATCGCTTCTTTCTTTTGATTGTTGGAGCAAGGGCACCGTGGCTGACACCGGCTCCAAATATAACAATAATTATAACTACATGATATAATCGTTAATCGACTTTTAAGTAGTCTAATATTTTTCATTTCATTTAACTTAGGAAGACTCTAAAGAATATGTTAAATACGCAATTATTTTTATTACTTTTTCGTGCATATTCATTTGTTTTAAAATAGTGTTTTGTTTGAAGTCGGTTTTTCTTTTTGTTAAAATTTTTTGTTAAGTTCAGTCGTGTTGTTTAAATATTATTTAATAAGGAGCAACACTTTGATCTTAGCCAAAAGGCCGAGAAGCAAAGAGCAGGCCCAGTGGCTAGAACGTGTGCATCTTAACCGATGATTGCGGGTTCAAACCTAGGCAACCACCACTATGTATATGTATATGTGCTTAATTTGTGATTATAATTTATCTCGTGCTCGACCGTGAAGAAAAATTCGTGAGGAAACCTGCATGTGTCTACCCACATTGGAACAGCGTGGTGGAATATGTTCCAAACCCTCTCTGAATAGGAGGCCTTATCTCAGCAGTGGGAACAGGCTGTTACTTTACTTTTAACTTTTTTTAAGGAAACAATGACTTATGACTGAATGTCCTATATCCCCTAGTTGGGGCAAAGGGCGTCCACGGATGTCCTCCATCGCTATCGGTCTTGAGCTTACAGGCTCCATGTTATTCCGATGCTTGCCTCTGCCAAAACAGAATAAATAGGCTACACTACCGTAGAAAACATATAGGATTCAAATCAATATTCTTAAAAAAGTTTATGTAAGACAATATTTTGTTGGGTGAAATTAAAACGAAATATGGGATGAAAATCCGTTTCATCCCCACATTGGAATACATATCGATTCCAAATCTACGTTATCGCTGACTAAAAAGTCAGATATCCTGAGTAATTTTTACTGTTTCAATAATCGCGGTATT
Source organism: Vanessa cardui (assembly GCF_905220365.1). NCBI lineage: Eukaryota > Metazoa > Arthropoda > Insecta > Lepidoptera > Nymphalidae > Vanessa > Vanessa cardui. The sequence goes on along the minus strand of NC_061132.1, from coordinate 11,485,449 downwards.
ATAACAAACCCTCAAAAAGTCATGTCATTATATGCAAAAAAATGGTCGCAAAATGAAAGGTGATTTTTGGATATGTTGTAGGATGGGCTTATAAAGGCTTCACTTGAAATTTTCGATCTCGATTTCCTATATGCATTCGTCACCATCTTGAAAAAGGGTTGGATTTCGGTTTTTTTTTCGATAACTCGGCGTCGTGAAACAAAAATTATGATAAGATGCTTTTTGTTTATTTATTTAAACTCTACAATTTAGGATCTGTACATTTTTAACTTACCGTTGATGCTTATTGAGATATCGGGAGAGATTGAGTAGCTCGTAACAATGAGATGATGACTTTATTTAAAAAAAAATTTTTACTTTAACTTAATAATTGTGTATTAGACAGCTTTTGTGATATTAATATTTACTTTGTGATATTATTATTTGCGATTAAGTTGTGGTAGGTAGTAACCTAAGGTTGCGTTGCGGAGTTATTAGCGCGAGGGCTGCGCTCGGTACTGGAAATAAAACTAGCCTAAGTTACTCCTTATTACATCAGCTATCTATCAGTGAAACTCCCGTCAATATCCATCCAGTCATTCCAGAGATTAGCTGGAACAAACCGAACAAAAAAGGCCTTCCTTAAAGGCCGGCAACGCACCTGCAATCTCCCGGTGTTGCAGGTGTCCATGGGCGGTGGTAGTCACTTTCCATCAGATAAGCTTCCTGCTCGTTTGCTTCCTATGTCATAAAAAAATGCAAATGCAATTAGTAAAAAGCGGTTAATTTGATATTGCAAAAAGACAACAACAACAACAACAACAACAGCCTGTAAATTCCCACTGCTGGGCTAAAGGCCTCCTCTCCCTTTGAGGAGAAGGTTTGGAACATATTCCACCACGCTGTTCCAATGCGGGTTGGTGGAATACACATGTGGCAGAATTTCTATGAAATTTGTCACATGCAGGTTTCCTCACGATGTTTTCCTTCACCGCTGAGCACGAGATGAATTATAAAGAGAAATTAAGCACATGAATCAGCGGTGCTTGCCTGGGTTTGAACCCGCAATCATCGGTTAAGATGCACGCGTTCTAACCACTGGGCCATCTCGACTCTCTTGCAAAAAGACAATCCAATTTTATTATAAGTATAGTTATGTGTGTGTGCATGTTTATGTGTGTGTAAACGTTTGAATTTATATTATAGCGGTATAAGCTCGCAATATATAAATACGTATCTATGTATGTATAACTCATTTAAGTTTGAATCCAGTAAAGATAACAATTGATACATATATTTTCATAACACAAAAATAAACTCAAAATAGCAATGACGTCAAATAATTTACCATAAGTACAATAAAAAAATATCTGTACACATCATTAATTTTTTTTTCAACAGAAATCCATGAATGTTTAACAAAACACGTTTAATTCTATAAAAATATTTTTAATCTGTACACACCAACAGTTATATAGATTTGAATACGTTTGGATTAAAAACTGACATTCTAAAATCGACGCATGTATACATCGACGAATGTATTAATTAATATTATGATAATAAATTATTTTAATTTTATTAACACTAATAAAAATAATCGTTTTGAATTTATTAATATTAAATATTAATAAGGATTTTTAAATACAATCTTTTGCTTCAAAGGACATTTTTGTTTAGGGACACAACCCATTAGATCAGTCTGACAAGATTAGTAAAGAGGCAACAAAACAAATCTAATCGAAGTCGTTAATTGTTTCCCCAAGGGTCACAGAGGTCAAGAGGTCAAGTCATCGTTTAAACGATACCGTCGATAATACCTTATCTATTAAGAACAAAAGATTATCGAACGAATATTTCCAGAAATAAAAATAATACGGAAAATATTTCATTCGATATAAAATGTTTTTGCATTAATCGTTTTGATCATCAATGTTAACGAGTTTGTGTGCATACTTAAAATCAAATTGAAAACAAACTTTGCAAAATACATTTATCTCTTTTTAATACGCTTTAATAAATAAGCTATCTCACTCGGATGGCTATTTGTAAACTTGACCTTAAGAATATTACAAACAGCGTTTACTCTTAAAGAAACAAGAGCGTAGGGCGCGCGCTCGCGGCTTGTATTATTAAAATTATTAGTTATTATTATTCTATGTGCATTAAAAATGGTAAGATATCAAGTAATAAGTTATAAAGTGATGTTTTATTTGTGATACAATTTGTGCGATTGAAAACATCTTGTGGTTTGTACAAAAACGTAAATGACCGGTTTGTGTGGGTTTTGACATTTCGATTTTGAGGAAAAACCTTTAAACGACGAACAGGATATATCATTTTTTAATACACATATATATATTATTAATTGATTAATAATTCGACGGAAATATTGTGATCGAAAGTATGATTTCATTGTGAAACATTGTGCACATAAGACCGTTGGAAACGCGTCAGTCAACACACAGCTGTAATATTGTTGTGTTCTATCATTTTCTTCCGGAATTAAACGTCGTAACTGTATCGATTCAATGCTAAGTTTGAAATATTATTATCATTTGCATTACATATGGTTTATAAGACTATTTTTAACGTAAATTAATTCCGATTTACATAATCCTTCATCAGTTCATTACTCTTAATTTAAATAACTAAATTGAATTAGTTTACAGCTGATTTCAATATAAAGATATGTTTAATATGGTCATTGTAATCTGACATTCTCGGAGGGCATAATCATTGTGGCTTTGTTCTGTTAAATTGAATCTTTTAATACTAAAAATATTGATAACGATAATAGGATGATTGAAGTCGGGTTCAACGTACTCTTTCAAACAAAATATCGCATCGACAGACCTATATTATAGAATAAATTTCGTATGTTATAATTTCTTATGAATAATAACATAAAAACATAAGTGGGTTTATTTTGCGTCTTATGTAATAGAATGCAGACAAAAAACAAAGTATAAAAACGCAGAATTCAATTCAAATGATGAGATTATCATTTTAATAGTTCGTATAAAATTTTATTTATGTTTACCAAAAGCAAAACAGCTTAACCTTAATTATATTTGCACGAAATTTTTACTTTTTATTAACCTTACTTAATAATTAAACTTTACCGGTTGTTACGACCAAACCGTATATTGAATTTTAAACCAGTTTCACCAAAAATATTGCTTTTAATTTAACATTTAAAGACAAAATATATGACATGAGCGAATTTCTACAAGATTCTAGAATATAATTAATAGCTAATAATAAGGTACGTAAATACATATTGTATTTTATAATGAAAATAAATGTAGTAATATATATTTTAATCAGATTAAGAATAATTACTAAGGAAAACGTAGTATGTACAATCTCGTGACAGATTATACTATATTACACTCATTTTTTATTCATTATCTATGAATATTTGAAATACCAAGAAACAAATGAAGATGTTTATATCTTCCACGTAACTTAAAGACATTTTTTTTCTCCATAGATTTTATGGCTGCGTAATTTTCAACTGTTTTTTTACTCGTAATCCATTCACATATATAACCAAACTGATAATATATATAATCTACAGTTATTTTATTTATAAATTGTTGAAAGATAACTCTTGATATTAATTAATAAGGTTCTTCTTTATTCAATTTAAGCAAAGAATATATAAAGAGATACAGTAATGAAAATTAAAGTTATCACAATGTTCCCGGTTCCAGCATATTCTGCCGAGCGCCAGTTTTAAATTCCCGACAATGTTTTCTTTTTTTTATAATGTTGCCCACTTCAAAATCTGTAGCGACAACATATATATTTAATAACTATATTTCTGAGTTTAAGACGATAGGAATTTCAAAAGTCTTGATACAATTAGCTCAGGAAAAACCAGGTAGTTATAAATAGATTTTGTTGTGTCGTCATTCGTCATATATGCGAATTATAAACAATATCGTCAACATATGATTACGTACATATTAATAACAAATATAAGTGTACAAGAAAAATGTATAATTTGTAATATAAAAATATATAATCATACAAAGATGTGATACAAAATAAAAATGTACTTTATTCAAGTAGGCTTTTGCAAGCACTTTTGAATCATCATTTAACAACTATTTTAAGTGAAGCTACCATCGCTTCGGAAAGTAGTTCTACCGAGAAGAACCGGCTAGAAAGTCAGTAGTTACTCTTTTTCAACATTTAAAAATGCAGTCGTTAATTATATATGTATTTAATTTATCCTGCCTTGATTACAATTGGAAGCTTTTTAATCGTCTGCATAATCATGTATTAAATAATTTAATGTGTAATTATATAATGAATATATGATTTCTAATCTATGGGCCTGCAATTCCAGCATAAACAATCAATATAAATTAGCCACTGGCGATAAAACACCAATATACCTAACAAAAAGTCTTGGGTAATTCTTAAAGGCCATTTTGGTTCAAATACTGATATAATGCACGAATTAAAAACTATACATGTAACTTAACCTTCAATACAAAAATCACCATAATCTCTATACTATTGAGTTACTAGTTTCCGCCCGCGTCTCCACTGGCTTTTTAGGGTTTGTCTTCAGGCGTTAAGCATGAAATGCATGTTAGTTGAAGTTCATGCTTGTTTTATAACTAATTTCCTTAAATGGTGTTGTGGTTTGATCGTAACAGACTAACAGACAGAACATTCGCATTTATAATATCTATAATATTATTCATGTAAGTTCTTAAAGATGATTCAAGACTATTTGAAAATATTATATAAAATGTAAAGTAACCATCGGTTATGTTGATCGAAATTACCGCAAAAAAAAACTAATTATTTTATTTTCCAATTGAAAAATAATTATTTAATTACAATTTACAATTCTACAAACACTTCAAACTTCTCTCCTATTTGCTATCTATGAAACATCTAAAATAATAATATACCATGTCTCTTAATAATTTGAAACCGTTATTTGCGATTTTTTATAATAATATGGCCACTACCGTTATGAAACTACTTAACAAACATGAATATATCAGCGCTAAAAAAGCGCTCGAGCCGTTACCTGAATCACATCCATCTATATCGGCATTCGTAAGTCCAAAATGAGAAAACCTCTTAAAATTGGCTCCATCTTTATCAGTCCTGTCACCCGTGCTCTCTGAATCCAGTAGCATTTGGTGCAGCAGCTGCTGCTGTTAGCTTTTTTCCACCTTAAGGTTGAATCAAATTTGGAGGACACTTAACTTATTCTTGACATAATATATACAAAAGTACGTACTACAGCTGATGGTAATTTATCACCAAAGCTCAAAACAAGAAATAATTTCTAACGTAAAAATATTTACTGGCGGCGAAGATTTTGTTTCTTTTTTGTTTATAAAGAATAGTAGCCCATTATACGGAATTACTAGTATTCCTAATTCTCCCACCATTTAATTTTAAAAGGTCAAATTTGATCCTGCAAGTTTTTCGCTAATATGCCACGAACCTCGAAACAATTATAATTTTTTGTCCCTTGTTTGTAATAACACTGACTCACTAACTCTTCCAACTGTAACAAAATAACAACAATTAGCTTATATTATTAGCACATACCTAAACTTGCTTGCATAAAGCCCTACCAATTAACCGAAGTGCATTTGCTGCCCACGTTCAATGCTCCTTCTAGTAACTCTGAATTTGGCGTTGTCAGTTACCAATCGTCAATGGTTTTCATCAGCATAGATTCAACCATATAAGTGTCACATATATACATACACATATACTACAATAAGTTAAAAGTTTTCAACTAAAAACCAGCTGTAATCTGTTCAATCAATAAAGTCCACAAAAAAATCATTACAAAAAAATAAATCGAAAAATTAAATTAAATCAATAAATTTGTAACCATCAACATTATATAATCTGTGCTTCGAAACGTCAAAATAATTAAAAGAACTCTTTCAAAATTCGAACTCAACAGATATCAACTAATTTCGGTGATACTAATGAATAATAATTAGTGCCGTGTTTAATTGATAATTGCTTTACAATTACTCGCATTCATTACTCAGCAGCCACTCCATTACCCCTGATTCGGTTTCGCCTAATCACCCTACTCTAGACAGTCATCAATCAGATCTATTTAAGCAGAGATTTTACGTATTGGAACTGAGGAAATATCCATTTATAAATTAACAAAAACACTTCAGTAACTTTTTATCAGCTGTTTGACAAGAATTAAGTAAGGCTTAAGTGCTGTTAAGTCTAAGATTATTTATATATCCAGCATTAATAAAGAAGGCACACTATTTAATACAGACTATAAAAAACACTACCTTCGCCATCCAAGCAGGATATATTACTAATAGGATCTAATCTTATCTCAAATTAAAATAGATTATTTTGTTATTGAAATATTTTATTATTCACAATTATATTCAACCAAAAAATGTCAAGTACTCTTTATTTTCCGTTGCCATAGTTACATAATTAAAGTAAGTATGTGACTATGACCAGTTATAACTTATGAATTTTAAACTTATTAGTGTATATATTACATAGTATTAAATAAATACATCATAATATAATATCTTGGCTAATTAACCTTTCATTACAAACATATATAATTGTATTTAACTAACATGACTCTATTTTTAGTGTGACTACTGATTTTCTTGCTAGTTACTCTCGGTAGAATCCACTATGCTTTCTGAAGCAGTGGTAGCTTAACTTAATATAATTGTTAAATGACGATTCTTGAGTCACTTGTATTACTACATGGTATAAAACAAAGTCGATTACCGCTGTCTGTCCCTATGTATTTACAGTTTGTACAGAATTTCTATGAAATTAGTTACATCCAGGTTTCCTCACAATGTTTTCCTTCACCGCCGAGCACGAGATGAATTATAAACACAAATTAAGCACATATATGTATATAGTGGTGTTTGCCGGGATTTGAACCCGCAATCATCGGTTAAGATGCACGCATTTTAATCATTATCATTGCCTACACATACTTTAATTTACTCCAAAACGTTAAAATATATATAAAATTAAAAAAAAACTTCACTAAGTTGTAAAGAATAAAAATCGAATCGAAACGACTGTGGAGGCTTTCAAACACGAATAGAACCAGTCCATCTAAATGAACAAGATATTCTTGTTTATAAATAAAGAAACACATCACTATTAAGATGATTTTATCTTAACATACCTTAACATATATACTATATAAGATTTTGTCATTGAATTTAGTTATTTAATTCATATTATACAAACGCTATGTATTAATCGAATACTGACTTTTTTAAATAGTGGCTTTTTTAAGTATGTAGTATTACTACATACAGCCGAAATGTACGCGACAAATTATTTTTTTTTTTTTCAATTATTTACGAAGTGATTCATGAAGAAGGATTAGATGATATTCTTTAAGATTTTGTATAATTTTACTGAAATATAATGTCTGTTGAAGTTTCAAACAAAAGAACAAAATGATAATCAATAACTGTATATTATGATATAACGTTTTATGTAGACTCTTATTTTCCCGTAAAATATGTGCCATAGATGTATGTATAAATACATGTTGTTGCGTTCGAAATTATTAAAAAAAAAAGACAAAAACTATTTAGTGCAAAACAAAATTTTGCCGCGTGAAACGATTACGTTCGAAATTCAAAATTCTTAATAGACAAAGTTTTATTGCTGCGAAATAAAACTAACTTGTACTCCTTTAAGTCGATACGAGATACTATCAATTTACTAGAACATTCTATAATGCTATACTATAACTTACTTCGTACCTCACTTTTAAAACGTTGTAAGTCAACTTCTGGCACGCTATATTATCCTTTAAATTAAGACATTATTATGGTCAAAATCGTTTAATATTTTCTAATAACTCATAATCGTATGTGGTGTGTTTCGTATTGGTTTTTTCATACCTAGTTCTATTGTAGATAAACAACTATGCTATGTATAATATTAGTGTATGTACCATAAAGCGGGAGCTGAGATGGCCCAGTGGTTAGAACGCGTGCATTTTAACCGATGATTGCGGATTCAAATCCAGGCAAGCACCACTATACATATGCACTCAATTTGTGTATAATTCATCCCGTGCTTGGCGGTGAAGGAAAACATCGTGAAACCTGCATGTGTCTAATTTCATCGAAATTCTGCCACGTGTGCATTCCACCAACCCGCATTGGTTCAGCGTGGTGGAATATGTTCCAAACCCTCACCTTAATGGAAGAGGAGGCCTTATCCCAGCAGTGGGAAAATTACAGGCTCTTACTTTACTGTACAAGTGTAATTAATTATAAAACGTGGTATCCCTTCTATATTTATCGTTGTTTGTCCCAACGTTGGCGGCGCATTGGTGATGTTGGTAAAGCTTTAAATTTCTTACAGCGCCAATGTTTGTGACCACTTACTATCAAATGGCTCATTTGATCAACCGACCTAGAATATTTTTTAATACATTGTATTGACGTCAATGAATTAATTGCATTCATTTATTTATAATAATGACAAATTGTTCCACTAACCATAGATCATACAAAAATAGAATACAATGTTATGTAGAACATATAGTTATATATAACATTCCCGCGTGAATTCCTGCAAACAGTTCTTAATTGATATATATCTTCATATTTAATCCTAATTAATTTTTAATTTAAATTTAATTTAATTATTTAATTTCATTACATTCATCGATGTTAACTTCACTGTTATAAAAACATTTTATTCATTTTTTTATTATTAGTATCCCTTTTCTGGCAGAAACAAATCAGAATAATATCTCTTTTCAAGCAGAAAAACTAAGCGTACAATGGCAACATTAGTGACATTATTAATTTTTTTTTAAATGTTTTGTAAAGGAAACCCGTATAGTTCCCAAGAAAGCATACATATATTATGCGCAATAATAATAATAATTGAGTAATTAATACATATAAATTCTCTGATCAATATTTACGCTTACTAATAGAATCGAATAAACTCAAGCCTTTAGATCAGATCAAAGTGCGACCAGTCATAAGCCGGCTAATCCATCTGAATCCATGATCAAATCCATCATTACTTCTAACTAAAGCTCTTTATTTAAATGGAACATTCTTAATCCGATCGAAAAATGGCGCAGGTACTCAATTGGCGAAATCTCGTATTTTTTTCGACGATTTTTATCATTTTTTTTTATGTTGACAACATCAATTTATAACTTCAAAGTCGTTTTAATTACATATATACATTTTTCATTTGTTTTTAATACTTTATTTATCCGTATGATAGCTTACCGTGTTTTTCATTTGATTCTTTAACTGTAAGTCATTCGAGTTTGGAAAAGTACGTGTATAATTTCTGTATCAGGTTTTTAAGGTCATCAACCCTAATAAAAGGCGCAAACCCGTGATCTTGGATTTTTTTTTTATTATTGCACACAGTATACGAATATTATGCCACGAAAAAGTTTTTAAAAATAAAAACAATTTTATAGTGGTGATGATGATGAAAATTATGATTTATTTTTTTCAGATTGGATCATTATTAGTCCTAGTCATAGCTTTATGTGTGCCGACACATGAACAAAGTACGCCAAACTCGCCATGTCCAAATGTATTCATGTATGAGCCAAGTACGAATGAGCCAGGACGGTGGTACGGCGCAGTTAATCTTTCAACAGACAGCACCCTACATTCCTTGTGGCTAAACATCGTGTTGGACAGTAAGGCAGACATTTTGGGGGTAAGTTACCGTATTCTGCGTTGACTATATATCATATATAAGGTATATATATTTATATATATATATATAAGTATAATATATAAAGTCGACTCCAAATTCTTCACTCAATATTAAAAGCATTAACTTACTTATTAATTAAACATTAATAAGTAAGTTAATGCTAACGAACTACTACTACTACTACTAACTTAACGAAAAGAAAATACCCTGACATAAGAATAATCAGCGAAAGAAACTCAGAGGGTTATTATATTGTCAATTCTATTGCTTACAAATATTCAATATGAATAGAAACAGTCAAAAGGCGATCTTATCATTCTCAAGGTGTGCTATCAATCATAAACTTACTGTAAAACCTTTCTCACAATTGCGTCTTCTAATTTTCTTTTAATTGGCAACATAGGGATTTTGAACGCTTTTTTTATGGAATAGATTGGCAGACGAGCATATGGGCCACCTGATGGTAAGTGGTCACCATCACCCATAAACAATGAAGCTTTAAGAAATATTACAATTCCTTTCATCGTCAGTGTGCCACCAACCTTGGGAACTAAGATACTATGTCCCTTGTGCCTGTAGTTACACTGACTCACTCACCCTTCAAACCAGATCACAACGGTAGCGTCACAAGATATTCTACAGAGCGGTAGAATATCTGATGAGTCGGTGGTAAAACGCTTTCTGGGATCCTGTTGTAGATTCGTATACATTTCCCGCAAAAAAGTTACCGACTCTGCAGTCGAGTAATAGGAGTAACAAAATTGTGTTTGTTCCACAATTTTCCCATAAAACCATTAATTTTTTCACGTACTTACGTAACATTACAGAGTATTACTAAAGTTATTAATTTCGGGATGTTTACCATGTTTTTTATTTTTACTCCATCAGACTGAGAGTCTCGTGAACAAGACATTCGTAGATAATTTCGAAATATCGAGCTCCACCGAATAAAAATAAAAAACATGGTAAATATCCCGAAATTAATAACTTTAATAATAAAAATAACCATGTTAATTTAAAATCTTATTACAGAGTATATATTGAGAAGTAACACTCAATATCTAGATTTATTTTAATTTATACCTCAGTTTATTGTGTTCTGGTATCAAGCATGATTGTTCCAGCGTATGCCCATACCGTGATAGCCAATTCCACATAACTTCTCGCCTATCGGTGCTTGTCAAACTTCTTATATACTCATCATAAAAGAGTATATATAGTGCTTTTATTTACATGATATTACCTTTATAAGAAGCGATAAAAAAACTGCCAAAGACTTAAGCCCATTACACAATGAAAAAATATATTTTATAATAGATAAGGAATAAGGAACGAGGAATAAGGAATAGCACAGCAACCAAAACACAATAGGCGATAGGCTACAATATTCAACCAATCCCAGCGGCCAAATACCTGCTACTAGTTACGTGCTCCTGTTAGTTTTACGACACTTCGTTGAAAAAATGCCTTGCGATTGGCTGCCTATAAGAAATAAGAAACATATTCCCATCGCGACGGAAATTTTATTCTTATTTATTATTCCTTAATTATGAATTGATTAACGGTGCTGCCATCGATGGATTCCGCTATTCCTTATTTCGTGTTCCTTATTCCTTATATCTTATTTTTTTCATTGTGTAATGGGCTTTAAAGTTCTTCTTGCGAATTTCATTACGTCATTCCACACGTTATTTTATTGGCTGTCAATTATCGACACGTGGTTTAAATAGGCACGAACCATTGACTTCCACTCAGATGATTAAATAACCTGCAGATTTTCCGTTTTAATTGTTATATATGCAAGTAATTCCCCAGCGTCGTTGTGGCTGTATAGATTTATTCCGTGACATTTATATTAAAAAAAGAAAAAGCTATTATGACTTTTGAAAGGATGTATGTAAATCCCCGAGACGAGATGATGAGATGTTTTTTTTTGGCTCTGATTAAATGTCTCGTTAATAAAACATTAAGCATATGATATTAACTAAAATATTCATCGAAATTTAATAAAAATATTGTAACACATCTGACAAGTATGGAAGTACCTTTTCAAATATTACTTGGTGGTAGGGCTTTGTGCAAGCCCGTCTGGGTAGGTACCACCCACTCATCAGTTATTCTACCGCCAAACAACAGTACTCGGTATTGTTATGTTCCGGTTTAAAGGGTGAGTGAGCCAGTGTAACTACAGGCACAAGGGACATAACATCTTAGTTCCCAAGGTTGGTGGCACATTAACGATGTTAGGAATAGTTAATATTTCTTACAGCTTCATTGTTATGCGTGATGGTGACCACTTACCATCAGGTGGCCTATATGCTCGTCCGCCAAACTATACCATATAAAATGCGAAATACCGATTAATTAAAATTAAGTATTTATTACTGACCAAATTCATCAAATTCGCTTCAATACCGATACCGATCGACCGTAAAAAAATCGACAGACAGACAGAGTCTTTGATTTATATTAGTATAGATTACTATAATTAATATTGTTGGGATTTTTAGACTGTATGACAATAAACATTTAACATGTTACGATTTAAAAAAAAAACATAAGAATACGTTCGGTACATCTCTAATTCTATCTGGATAAAAAAACACGTTTGTTGTTATTGATTTATATGCATAAACCTTATTTACGTACGTAAATTGAAAATACATAGCTAGAACATTTTTAGCAATATTTATTACAAATTTTCATTACCAATTCAGTCAAAATTCAAAGTAAAAAGTCGTAGAATTTCTGCATAAATTAGTATCATTTTAACAATGTTTTTATTAGTTGGACGTATTTTTTGTTTTCATTTATACCTAAGTTGACCTTTAGCGCGTGCAGTGATCGTTCGTTTCTTAGAATAACTTATATGAATATTAAGTTTTTTACGCATAATAGGAAATAATTTATTATTATATATACCCTACGTCTTCTTTAACTTCTATATAGTTAACAAAACGTAATAATTTCTCCTCTTTGCTTGGTTAAACAACTCAACTGATTTTGATGAAACTTTGGTGAGCTATTATATTCTTCCTGATTTCAAATCGATATTATTATTTTTTTGAATTTAGCATACCTGTATAACACATTGACTTTATAAACAGTAGACTATACTGACTAGAATTGTTGTCATATTTTAAAGACAGATTAATAATAAATTATAAATACAATTTAAATTAACAATGTATTACAAAATGATAAGCGTTTGTTAATAATTTGATTAATAACCTACTGAGCAAATTAACAGTTAATAAATATGATATTATTGTATGTTTTTCTTTGAATGTAATTCCATTAAAACCCTTATCTTAACGGTTAGCTCATTTTATAACAATTGACGAATCGTAATAGGGTTTTTTTTTGTAGAACTGGGTTGGAGACGTCACGACCACAGACAACATAGACTTCAAAGTTGAAAATACAAAAATGAAAATCCACCCGGGCCCAGCACTTTCCGTTCGATTCTTCGTCCAGTACAATCCTCTTAATAAAGTCCCAAGACTGCAAGCGATTAGACTTAACGGCAGAGAGATATGCAATGCCAATTCCCCTCAGCCAGCCATTGATCGTGTCGACACAATCAGACCTGATATAACATCAAGCAGACCTCGGCCTGACTCCGGTGTGGAACATTCTCAGCCCGTGGAAAGACCCGTGGAAAGACCTGTGGAAAGACCAGTAGATAGACCACTAGAAAGTAGACCGAGTAAAAGACCTCAAAAGCCAATTATTAGGCCCGAAGACAAGCCAGAAACCAAGCCTGTGTATGGAAGACCTTCAGGAGATGGGCCCGTTTACGTAGCACCAAGTAATCGACCAGGAGAACAGAGCAACGCTAATCCCTACAGCATGTAAGTATCGTTGATTTAATACCATTAAACGCAATCAAATACATTTAAAGTTAATGCATGACGTTAAAAAGGAATAAAAAATCATGATAGTAGTTAGTAGACTTTTCTCTTTTCTCCACTGGCATCTAAATCTACTATCTCTTAAGTATCACATTCAGTTGCATGTATAAACGATTTACAACTTTTTCTTAAAACTGTCTGCCTTTGAAATAATTGTCGATTTTATTATTGGTGCTAAAATTGGACATGCCAATGCTCCCGTGTAGTAGCTATCTTCACTAGATTAACTTCACGCTCGTTAACAGCGGTGATGGCCAGGTGCCTGTTCAGAGCGTTACAGAAAGACGCCCGAATCATCAGCTGACAACCACATCATACCGTCCCATCAAACAGAATGACGACGACTATGATAGTGTCAGGTAAGGCTTGGCGTTAATATACTTTAAATACGCAGTAGCAATCTTTATGGATTAAGAACTCACTGTATAATGGTAGATCCATGACACAGACTTGGCATAAACCTCAATTGAATTTTGACTATGCAACTAAGCGCAGACAAAAGTCGGTGTAATGGAAAATTCGGAGCTATTCTTGATAGTTGAAAGTCTGTACGTATATCCGCTTATTATTTGGAGCTATATAATTGACCAGTAAATAATTATTAATTGATTAAATTTTTAATGAAATAAGTATGGAATACACGAGGCAAAAAAATGCGATTTATATTCAATAATTCTAGTTGATAAAGTTTTTAATGAAATATGAATGAAATATAATGGAATTGCAACGATACTGCTACGTCTGTGTCGTGTGGACCCACGATAACTCCTGAAATGTTGAAATCTGCCATACAGTGATACATCGTGTGACCCATAACACTTCCTGTCATCATATTCTGTAGTTTCAACTTTAATTATACACATTAGCTCCACTTATTAAAGCTTTTTTCTGTAATAAAATAGTATTAAGGATTTGCTTTATTTGAAATTTAAGACAAAGTCAATGATAATGTCATCAAAAACCCAAATTAAAAAAAAAAATCTGAAAGAAACGAGCAAACTTTATTATCTTGGTGTGTGTGACAGCTAATACAAGGCAACTCTTGGCCAAATAATGGCCAATTATTTGTCCAAGAGTTGGCCCATATTTTTTTTGGAGGCGTTTTCAAATCTTTTAGTCTGTCTAGACATATATATGATCAGAGCTGAAGTTATGATCGCTCTTATGTGAGTATAAAATGTGAATCAGTTCCTATAATTTTAAAAACACTTCTAGGAATTATTAGTTGTCACAATTGGCCCAACTAATCAAGTTTCCTAATTTCTATATTCAAATAATCTAGATAGTATGTATTTTAAATACCTATTCAATTTAATTCAGTTCAAGGCTACAATTTTAAATTTCGAATTTATTGTTATATTTTTCGTCTTTGGAAATTAATGTGTTTTTATTCTCAAAAATAGAACTATGTTCGATACACAGACGGACATAGTTTGACATAAGGCTTATTCATTCGATATTTAAAAATACAATCTATAAATATAATAAAATTGGAGTGCCTGTTTGTATATTAAAATAGCCCTTTTTTACTCAATGCATATGTATTTATACACGGTACATATACCAAAATAACATTTTTTTACAATTTTTGTCGGTCTGTGTGTTTGTTCCGGCTAATCTCTGGAATGGCTGGACCGATTTTGACGGGACTTTCACTGGTCGATAACTGATATAATAGAGAGTACCATAGGCTACATTTTTTTGTTATATTTAAGGGGGCCGTCCTTACGGAACGCTAAAATAGCACTTACTAGTTTTTAAATATCTGAAAACTGGAGCATCGAATATGGATAAAAAATTACATGCAGTATCTTAATAGATATGTCTCAAGTTTTACATCTTAATATATCTAAAATATACATCAATAACCTAGCATATTCATCGCCAACATGACTCCAAACACTGAAATCGACCTTTTTTATTTAGCTTTACTGAGCTATTTAGCTGCTAGTTTATTCATGTATTTTTGCTTAAAAAGGGTCTCAAAAGTGCAAATAATAATTGTACCACATTAAATTTTTATTATATTACACAATATTTTAGTATTTTTTATTTAAATATTACTTACTTTTTTGCATTCGTCGTCCATACATTTTAGTATGGAGAAAATCATTTGACGGTTTTGATTTTTTATTCGACATCGCTGTCAATAAATCTTCAGTCCCTCCCCAGAGCTCAAGGTGAGAGCACGTCAATTTTATTTCGAGCCGAACATTATAATTACGCGAAACGTCTACGCACACATAGACAAGCGAACATAAGGGTGGGGCCCGAGTGTCGTGGGACGCAATTGTTTTTTTTTTACTTTTCAAGGAATCAGATGAACTGAACAAGTATGATTGCTAATCGGTTAATGTTTTACTTATCATTGCTTATTAGTGCAGTCATTTCGTCGAAAAAAAAGGCAGATAAATGACAATGAAAGGCCATGAATTCCGGGGCGCTAAGGCCGCCATCTTGAAAAAATGGTAAAATTTGTTCCCGGCAATAACTCGGCAATCCGATGAGATTGGAAAATTTTTACGAGAACCTTTTTTGTACCTTTTTTTGTGCTCTACAAAGATATCTTAATCATTTTCGCGTTCGTCGTTATCGTCATCATCGTCGTCATCGTTATGAAAATGTCGATCAAAAAAGTCAAAAATTAAGCAACAATTTTTGTTTTAATTTTTATTTTTGGTCATAAATATCGAAAAATTTGTAAGATGCATTGCGTAGCTCGATCGCCCGTTCGCTGAAATGGATATTCGAGTTGTGGAGATCATGTTGCACAAGTCTCGTGATTTTGTAGTTTGTCTGAGCCCTATCTGATGAAGTAGATGTTTACCTCGTCGCTCCTGCATGAGCTGCAGAGTCTCTGTTGAAGGAATTTCTTGCCTTCATCTCGCAGAATTCCTACCACTTGTGCAAGTTTCTGGTCAACGTCGTTTGTGGCTTCCAAGGCAGCGAATCGGTTGCTATCTCCGGCTTGAAGCATGTTAGGTCTAAACGTAGACTTCATCAAATAGGCACGTTCGAGCTTGAAACGAATATCCAGAGTGCCTCGTACGAGTTGGTGATCACTTCCGGTATTAAACCCGGTGACCAAAGAGACATCTCCTAGTATCCGTCGCTTGTCCTTTATGATGAAATTTATCTAATTTATGGTCATTGCATCGGGGCTTTGCCTGATATGCCTTGGTACATATTTTCCTCTTTATCATCTGAAGGTGTCTTGTTGGGTGCGTAACCTGTACAACTTTGAAGAAGTACGCAACCCCTGTCAACTCACTGGAGATTTCGACAACGTTATTAATGAGATTTAAAATTAACATGGCTATTTTTATCATGAGACTCATGCACAAGACATTCGTAGATAATGTCCAAAATGGAGCTGCATCTAAGAAACATAAAAAATATGGTAAATATCCCATTTGTTTTGAAGTTATTAATGAGGTCCTTATGCACCAGAAACCCGGTCCCGCATTGAGATTGTTGGTTTCCCTCCCTGAAGTTCATAAGAGGACCCGAATCTAAGTGATTTTGTCCTCTCCCTCTCTTCGGACTTCGCAGATACCTCAAAGGTATTATCTTATATATTTCAGTTCCTCTTCCAGTTGCACCAGATGTTCATCAAACCTAATCGTTTGTATACGATAAACCTAAACCTAAGTTTAGTTGAGTCGAGATGGCCCAGTGATTAGAACGCGTGCATCTTAATCGATGATTGCGGGTTCAAACCCAGCAAGCACCGCTGATTAATGAGCTTAATTTGTCTTTATAATTTATCTCGTGCTCTGCGGTGAAGGTTAACATCGTGAGGAAACCGAAGAACAGCGTGGTGGAATATGTTCCAAACCTTCTCCTCAAAGGGAGAGGAGGCCTTTAGCCCAGCAGTGGGAATTTACAGGCTGTTGTTGTTGTAGGGTTAGTTTGTTTGTGGGGCCGTTCGTAACACGGAGTTTCTTGGCAGAGCCTGCCCTACTGTTACTGTGGCCACCGCCGTAATCAAGAATAGTAGAATAGTGGAGCCGTGGACATTTTGGTCCTTCTTTTGGAGTAAATGTATAATACTCGCCAAGCTTGGCTTTCGGGCTGGAAATCGCAGGGCGTTCACGCATAGGTGACTATGTCTGTATCACTTATTTACGCTGTTTTAGATGTTCATCCTACCATCAATCGGTCGCCAGGGTCGCCTCGTAGATCAGGGTGCACCACATGCAGATGTGGATGACTTGGGGCACTGAGATGAAGTTGCGCCCCTTTAGGTACACTTTTACGAGCAATTACAGAAAATCACAAATCGCAATTCGGCATTTGGATACATGATTTCAAGCATCTTCAACTTTTAAAAGAAAAAAAAGGATTTGCATTCTGAATTTACCTCTGTAAAATCTTAAATATTAATGTGCAAAATTTTTAATGTCGAATTAGAAATGCAAAATTGTGAGGATGAAAATTGTGGAAACCTGAATATAAATGAGACTGCTGTGTCTGGTTTTATGTCGAAAGGTACTGGTTATGCTGGATTAAAACAGGTTTCTGCTTATCTTGCAATACCCTGTAAATCTAAAAACCTGTACGATTAATGTCATACATGGAATGGAAGAAGCTGCATAGGAATTTGATTTAGTGTTACTTGACGTCGCAGTAGACATTAACGGAATACCTGTGATCATAGTAGTAACTCATACATGCTCGTCTAACAGATCATACAGAAAAAACTACACGGCTCTATCATTTAATCAAAGACACTCTATCGTCATATATTTTTAAAATTATATTCCAAAGTATTATTATATTTCTCGGTTGACTTAACTGGAGAGTTTTACTGCTTTGGAGCTGCTGTTTTATGGAGGATTTGCTGCCTCACAGTTGCCTAATTTTTTTTTCTAAATTCCAAATTTAAAACGAACGGTAACTCATACCATTGCTCATGATGTTGATGACGTTAGTCTGCTTAATTCTTAAATATTTAACTGCTTTATTAATACATTACTTAGTACATAGTGCTAAGCAAAAATGTTGATATACATTCCTCTGTGTATTGATGCTTAGTACTTTTTATGAGCAGATCCCGTCAACGGCCCAACTTTATTTTTATATACCTAATATAAAACAATTTTAATTGAATTATTTCATAAAAAACATTTTCTTGTGTTATTGACTTGTTTAACCAAGACAAAGATTTTTTATCCCCCATAACACCAAAAAATTTGTTTTATTTTTTTGTAAATGTATTATTAGTTTTTTCTGCTTCTGATTGTAATTTATATAAAAAAAATTGTTTTAGATATTTTTTTCATATCGCTGTTATCGTAATAATTGTCAAATTGTAATATTTTTTGTGTTTATTTAATAGATTTTAGTGAAATGAAAAAAAAAAAGAATATAATTAATATATGCTTCCGTTATTTTTATTTATTAAATATTAGTAAGTGATTATTTAATGTGTCTAAAATATTCTCAAAATAATAATTATTTATTTAGAAGCAACAAAAGCAGTTGAAAATCTAAAAATCATTAGGTATATTAGGCATCTTATTGCACTCGGACCGCACCCTTTGCTAACAAACAATTTAAAATTGATTTTGCGAGTGACAACCTCATAGCTAATTACATTGCTCGTATTTAAATGTATTTTTATAAATCCTACGTTGTGAATGCGCAATGAAAATATAATTTATTCGTTGCATCGACAAAAAGCAACTAAGTATTTCAGGGGATGCGTACGATACACCGAAAAATGCAAATGTATTATTGTAAAATACCTATGTGTGTGTTCGAAAATAAATTCCCACGCTTACAGACTGCGCTCTTAAAGGCGTACAAGTTCGCGGGCACAGCTAGTTTAAAATATGACATCAAATTCTGAATTTAAATATATGTTTATTTTCTCCAACAGCAGTGATCCCTCCGAATACTTCACCGGTGGTTACCTTCTTGTTACACCAGACAAAACTGTGGGTGGCACCAAGAAAAATGTAAGTTTAATATGATTGTTTTATTTAAAATAGGTAATATTATATTTTTGATAAATCAGCGATTATAATAAGTAGATCTTTAAAAAGGTTACAATGTATGGAGCGATGGATTAAAAAAAGAGGCATTTTGGTCTAGAGCACAGAGCAACAAATTTGGAAGATAAGAAAATTGGCGATTTCATTAACGCTTTTCTTATTTTCCAGAACAAAATAAAATATCCCAAGTTGTTACTAAGAAGTGATTTATTTTATTTTTCTAAAAAAATTGTATCGAAACTTATATCATTCACTATACTGATATATCAAAAATGGGGCAACATATTTACAGTGCCCAGGAGCTTCAAATAATAATAATAACAGCTTGTAAATTTCCCACTGCTGGAATAGAGCCTCCTCTACCTTTGAGGAGAAGGTTTGGAACTTATTCCACCACACAGTTCCAATTGGGGTTAGTTGGATTCACATGTGGCAGAATTACGTTCAAATTAGACACATGCAGGTTTCCTCACGATGTTTTCTTTAATGGCTAAACACGAGATGAATTATAAAGACAAATTAAGCACATGAATAGTAATGAATAATTAGTGGTGCTTGTCTGGGTTTGAACGCGTAATCATCGGTTAATGCACGCGTTCTAAATACAAATAAGCTACTAAAATATTTTAAGAATCAACCATAGCGTGAATTACGATAGAACTCTCCATTGTTGCCACACTACAAACTTCTAGGTCTGAGTTAACTTCGTATATTGAAATTTACAAGGTATTAACTCAGCACAAATATTCGCATGTTAATCTAGCGAGGATGCTTACAGCGCTTCTATTCTAGACCGAAATTCCAATTCCTAATTAAATACTACTCTGCGACTTAATATACCAATTTCATTATTTAATTTTGATTAATTACCTTCTCAAAAGAGAGGGGAGGCCTCAGGCCTGCAATTAAAGACTTTGACTTTTCCAATACTTTTGTCTGTGCGTAGCCTGTGTCGTGTGGACCTACCATTATATACGAAGTGAGGCCTCAGGCAGGACATTTGTCCTGATATTTACATACTTTGATTTTATTCCGACTAAGAAGTTTATGCTACTAGATATATATGACGAAAAGTTATGATCATTAATCTTAAAAATATCAGCCTGTAATGAGCTAGACTAAATTAAGCCTCTTCCCCTGTTGAAGTGAAAATTTGCTGCTTCATAGCAGCATATGGTAATAACCCATTACATACCACATGTATAGTAAAATTTCGGACGACAAAAGCAGGTTTACATTTTACAATAGCTTCATCAAAGAAAATGAGACAATTATTACGAATTCGCAGTCTTTTTAATTCAAAATGTTGAAAGATTAATATTGAACTAACTTCACTGAATGCTGGTTTTCATTTAAAATTGGACAGAAGTAAAAAAAATAAAGAATACTCAAATCAACCACAATTTTTTTTTTCTCATAAAAGACTTATAACAATAGACATTAAAAAATACTCTTCTATTTTTAAATATTAGCTGTTTTCCGTATAAAAAAAAAACACTAATTCTAGACCTGGTTTACATTATGTAGGGCCGACAGTTATATCGCTGACCCGACATCTCTCAATATTCACACTATTGTGCTTACACACTACACATTTGTCAAAGATGACCATGTAAAATAATATGTGAATATGCTAATCATGTTATAATGTACAGTAATTATGACGTTGATATCAGGACCTATTAATATGAATAGAGTCAATGGAATTCGTAGGGTAGAACGGTCTGTAAACGGTATACTGTCAAATCTCGATTCGACTTAATGTAAACCGGATCTAAGCTAACCAGTGTCAATTAATCATCGAAACGCCATTTTTTTTTCGTTAACATTTATTCATATATTTCTTACTATAATAAGGAACTTTAAATAACCTTCACCTCTACGGATTTATTATTTATGGCTAATATAGTGGTTTTTTATCATAAAAAGAATTATAAAAAATATTACAATTTTTAAAGTAATGTGTTAGTTATTCCTATTTTGTTTTTGTTTTTTTAAAAATTGTTCACAATTAAAAGTAAAAAAGTAGTAAAGTAACAGCCTGTAAATTTCCCACTGCTGGGATAAGGCCTCCCATTAAGGGGAGGGTTTGGAACATATTCCACCACGCTGTTCCAATGCGGGACGGTGGAATGCACACGTGGCAGAATTTCGATGAAATTAGTCACATGCAGGTTTCCTCACGATGTTTTTTAACACAAATAAGTGCATATTATTGAATTTTTCGTACGTCACTGTTTTGAAATTATTTAATTGTCAGCGAAGATTATATACTATTTATATAGAACGCTAGTATTTTTAATTTGTCATTTAAAGTTTCCTATGTAAATTAAATTATAATGGAATAAATTCAAAGTAAGGTGAAACAGGCTCGTAATTATGAATTTATTTATAAGTCCATACGGAGTCCATAAGGCGTACGGATTCAAGTTACTTGTTCTAACAAAACTTGCTTTATTGTAATATATTTAAATGTTACTGCCCACTAATATGCCAAATATGTAAAAACCGTTAGCGTTCTATAATTAACTTATAGTTATAACACCATTCTCTCTGACTCTTATGCTGTTTAATATACCATATAAGAAATATAGACATGAATTAAACATGACGAGGCCCATAGGTAACGCAATATATAATACATTAAAAAGTATACATTATTTTATTTTTTCCGAAAATATGTCAAAATGTTTTACAGACCGATTACTAAAAAAATTGTGACCTCCAATACTCAGAACATTGTAAGCTAGAACCTTTTTAGAACTTAACCTTCTTGGAAGTGATCCAAATATGTGTTTACACTTCTGAATAGAAAAGCGACATAAAAATTCGCTGCATTACTTTCAATTGTTTAATATTAAATCGTTTGTAATTTCAGAGTCAGTGTGGTAAAGTATTACGTAACAATCCCAATCCTCTCGTCGTGAACGGAAAGCCGACTCTAGAGGGACAGTGGCCCTGGCAGATAGCCCTCTACCACACTCAGGTACCAAAATTATTCCATAATATATCCACAAGATTTAATGGATAAAAATATTGATGGCAAAATTGTACATTACATCATAATATATATAGCCCTTTCTGCGTACGGTTGCAATACTACAGAATGTTTCTTGTATCTTTACTATAATATCTATGTATTATATACAAAACCTTCCCCTCTAATCACTCTATCTATTAAGAAAACCTCATCAAAATTGTAATCGTAGTTAATTTTAAATATCTAAGCAAAGGGACAGACAAAAGTAAGAAGTAAGTGACTCCGTTTTATACTATGTAGCAATTATGATGATAGTGATATAAATAAAGCACCTTTCTAGAATCCTCTAGAAGATCTGTCAATATGTCAATTATTTAGTATTTGCCGAAATACCATAACAAGTGGTATAACAAGTTCACCTTGCATTGGCCCTTAAATTTTTACAAATATTGACCACTTTCTTTTGTCCATTTAAACTGTTTTCTGATCATTCTAATTCTAATATAATATTTATAATGATCACACCGTACAATAATAACGATACAATATTGATAGAAGAAATCAAACAATCAGCATATTTCATCATCTCATCACACCGCATATTGATCTCTAGGTGGTCGACAGTAAGTACATATGCGGTGGTACCCTCATCTCCCACAAGCACGTGATCACGGCAGCCCACTGCGTCACGCGCAAGGGATCCAGTCGACCTGTCAACAAGAACACCCTCACCATATACCTCGGAAAACACAACTTAAGGACGTCGGT
The DNA here is from genome assembly GCF_905220365.1 of Vanessa cardui. Taxonomy (NCBI): domain Eukaryota; kingdom Metazoa; phylum Arthropoda; class Insecta; order Lepidoptera; family Nymphalidae; genus Vanessa; species Vanessa cardui. Next base: position 11,462,074 of record NC_061132.1, on the reverse strand, counting down.
AGAAGGAGTTGAGATACGTTTGGTAAGTATGACAAGACATTTACATTACATAACTTACAAGCTAAAGAACAGCCTAACAACAATGTTTTGACGACCTCCGTGGTCGAGTAGTGTGTGCTCGGATTTCATGGGTACGCCACTCCGAGGTCCCGTGTTCGATTCCCAACCGAATCGATGTAGAAATTTCATTACTTTTCTATGTTGTCTTGGATCTGGGTGTTTGTGGTGTCGTTACTTCTGATTTTCCATAACACAAGTGCTGTAGCTACTTACATTGGGATCAGAGTAATGTATGTGATATTGTCGCATATTTACTTATTTTTTATTTAATGTCCTCTATCGGTCCACTGCTGACTAAGCCCATAGCCTACCTTTGATGAAAAGGGTACATAGCGAACTATAAAGTTATTGTAAAGTACATCCGTACTTTTGGTTGGAGAATAAGAGTTCATCTGTGCCAATTAGCTGCCATTGGGATCGGCGGATGAAACAATAAATTAAGAAGTATTTATGGTACTAAATATATACAAATATTTCTCATCACACAATGTTTGTATTAAGATCCAATTATTGACGCTTTATTTAATTTTTTACTCGAAATTGCGTTCAAGCGAAGATTTAGTTAGCTCTGTAGTACTCATAAAAGTATACCCTAAATATTACATTACCAACCTTAATATGACAATAACTTTCAGGTTTCCGACATAATAGTTCACCCACAATACAACGCTTCATCGTTCAGTCGAGACGCCAGCATCTTAAAGATGCGTCAGCCGGTTGAATACACGGAGTTCGTGCGGGCTGCCTGCCTTTGGCCGGAGGATCAGATAGACTTGAGCTACGTCATTGGGAAGAAGGGTTCAGTGAGTATTTTTTGATAACTTCTTATTAGGAACGCTTCGTTACGTAACGCGTAACTTTGAAACTATATCTGGCTCCCTTCCTCTTGGTGAGATATCCACGCAGGCCCGCATAGGCCCCGGGGTAACTGGTCGGGGCGATGGCCCCCTACAGTGGTGGCAACGCCGACTGCAACTACAGCCGGGTCACTGGGTGGATTGCAATCCATGGTGTTCGATCTGGGTGGGGTTCACGCCACAGGGCGATCAAGCCTTGGCAATCGGCAACCTGTGGCGGATCCCACTGTGGTATGTCCATGTGATGGCTTCTCCCGTCGCGCAGCGAGGTCGAGTTCGTCGGTGGATCCCGGCGAACGCCCGTCAGCCGGCGACGACGAAGCGGTCATGGTCGAGTGAGGTCGCGTGGTAATCCTCTTGGGTCCGGTGGTCGCCGATGGTATGGCGCAATGCCCTGGAGATGCTGGGATCGCGCTCCGTCGGCCCTCGCGAACATACAGTAAACAGCAGCTATAAGTAGTCTTATCTCTCACTCTAACAAAGAGCGCTAGCTGTATTTTGGAACAGTTATCACTTCTGTCGCGTCCCGATACCCAGATGTATTTCTTTTTTATATAATCTTCTACTTAGTGGTAGGGATTTGTACAAGCCCGACTGGATAGGTACAACCCACTCATCAGATATTCTACCGCTAAACAACAGTACATAGTATTGTTGTGTTCCGGTTTGACGGTTGAGTGAGCCAGTGTCACTACAGGCACAAGGGACATAGCATCTTAGTTCCCAAGGTTGGTAGCGCATTGACGATGTAAGGAATAGTTAATATTTCCTACAGCGTCATTTTCTATGGGTGATGGTGACCACTTACCATCAGGTGGCCCATATGCTCGACGCCAATCTATTCCATAAAAAAAATCATCACCAGAGAAGTATTTGTCATGCCTTTTGTACATCTTATTTCGATGAATGTAGTTTTGCTAACTATTCAAATTTTTATTATACTTTAATCTTGTAACATTTTGATTGCCATAAGTGTCTTCAGAATAATTATATTCTACTCTATATTCTAAATCACTTCCTAAATTTTAAGGACAATCTCTCGAACGAGATACTTACATGACTTGAGATTCTGATAAGACGATAGTGCAACTTGAAAAATTCATTTCTTTCTTATATAACAAGTACGACACAACTTAGTTGTAGCATCGGCAAAATTCGTAAAACCGATCACATCCGAATTAAGTACGCTATCCCAAATTATCAATATTTATTTCTCATGCGAATGTGATCTTTAAAACGTAATAACTTGTAATATAACAAACGTAATAACGTAATAACAAACGTAATAACTTGTAATATCATATGACCTAATATATTAGTCAATTTGACGCGTCGATTTACATGCACTTGGTTTCTCTGACGCGTGAATCTATAGCGACGAACAGCGTCGAATGGCGCGATAGGGAGCTATTTCTATTGGTTGTGTAAATCGTCAGCAATCGGTTTTATTTTCATTCCATTGCATTTTCCGATGCTACAACTAATTTGTGTCGTACTATATATAGATATACATATGTATATTAAGCTTCTTGATAATTAACTTAAAAATTGTCCGAACAATGTGTTTTAATATTTCGAATCTTTTTTATTTTTTGTTCGTCTATAATATATATTGATTGAGTGCTATATTATATATATAGGCGGTACATTTATACATCATAGAATTTTCACGCCCGTGTTACCCAGGGTAGTTCGTTAGTAATACATAATAATTTATTTGTATTTCTCCATAACGAAGTATCAAAAATGTAAACAAAAATTTTAACTGTATAACACCAGTTCAAAATTGCACAAATAAAGTGTAAATAATTTAACGAAGTTGGTCGTTTCACTAAAATTTGTTGAATCAGCGTCTATCTGCAATGCCGACGAGATCGATCCGTAACAAATTCAATTCCGCTGTTGTTTGTTGTTTCCACGTAGAATTGTTTATTTGAAAACTTATTTGTTAAAATCATCTCGTTAATTACATGGAAACGATGAATAGATCATAACAAAATAGTCAAAATCAAAAATCTAAATCAAAATAAACTTTATTCAAGTAGGCTTTTATAAGCACTTTTGAATCGTCATTTTACAATTAAGTGAAGCTACCACCGGTTCGGAAAGTAGATTCTACCGAGAAGAAACGGACAGAAACTCAGTACTCTTTTTTAACATTTAAAAAATACAACGTCATGTTAATTAAATACAATTATTTCAATTAATGTATCCTGCTTGGTAGTCAACAGGTATTAACTTCACGCTTTTTTATCATCTATAAAATCTTATATCGAATAATATGCTTTTACAAACGATTTGAATTAACTAAACGGCAAATTTAAAAATTTCTGCGGAATTTTATCATAGAAACGGATACTTTGCCCCAAGAAGGATTTATTGACTTTGCGGAGTCGGAAACTTGGCGTTATAAGCTTATCCTTACTCCTAGTGCACATACAATGATCATCACTGATTTTATCAAAGTGATCAATGCTACTGTGAATATACATAATATTGTTGTAAATATATTGCGACGCAACAGTGAGTATTCCCACTTTGTTAAAAACATCCCGAAGAGAGTCTCTAGCTCCAAGATTATAAATAAACCGGATGGCTCTCTCTTGTTGTCAAATTTGAACAGGTTTTTTTATAAAATAGGTAGTTTTTTGGGCTAATGATACCTGGTGGTAAGTCTGTCTTCAGACATGGTTCCGCTATTTTTTTAACAATTACATACATCACCAATTCACCTTTTAACTGGGATGTTATGTCCCATGTGACGATGATAGCGAACTCAAACTTGGTGAAGCATTTCTACATATTCATGATTTTAATATGTGTTTATAAACATACCATACAATATAATTCCATACATTAGCCGTGCTACTGGGCGCCAACAGTGGCGTAAATAGGGTGGTGACATCGGTGCCCAGGCACAGAGTGTAGACTCTCGAGGGCACAAGAATAGACAGACTGTGCAGGACTATTGTTTTTTCGTTTTGCTCTTGTTAAGATTCCGCTGAGCCCCTAGTACTCGATTCCAATACAAACGTACTCACATGCTAGTATCATTAAAAACATACATCGCGCTCACTTTTTTGGCAACGCACGAGCGCATTTGTGTTTAGTGTCTATCGTTAATGGGCAACGCATTTGCAGTAGTGAACCTGTGTTTAAGTTTTAGTGAGTGAGACTGTAAAATAGGCAAAGGGTCTGCTTAAATAGGGCGCAGTTATAGAAGCTCGCACAGGGCGCAGAAAAGGCTATTTACTGCACTGGGCGCCAATTAATTAATATTACTTGATTATAAACCTTTCTAACCGAAGTAGGAGTTTGGGGGGGCAAACTCATATTCTACCGCCAAACAGCACGTGTCAGTGTTGATGTCTACCGGTTAAGAATTAATTAGAAGTATAAGGATGGTGGCGCTTTGTTCATTATGTAGATGGGCAATATCTCCTCTATGGGTAGTAGTCTATGGTCCGTGTCAGTATCTATGGTAGGGTTAATTAACCCTTACGATCAAATAGTCCAGTTACCAGTCTGAGTATCAATTTCAAATGACAAAATATTATAATTAACTAGCGACCCGCCCCAGCTTCGCACAAGTGCAATACTTATACTACTTATACTACGCAATTTGTTTATTTATGACATCAGATCAGAAACTTCTAAAATTATCCGTGTTTTTTTAGCATATTGCCCATGTATTATATATAAAAACCTTCCTCTCGAATCACTCTTTCTATTTAAAACAAACCGCATCCAAAACGGTTGCGTTACTTTAAAGACCTTATCATACATAGGGATAGACAGCGGTGTGCAACTTTGTTTTATACCATCTAATGATTCCGGCTACAATGATTTTATTTTACGTTATGTTTTGGTTTGACGACCTCCGGGGTCGTATAGAGTTTACACCGCTTTTCAAGGGTACGCCAGTCTTTAGTCCCGGGTTCGATTTCCGGACGAGTCGATGTAGAAAAAGTTTATCAGTTTTCTATGTAGTCTTGGGACCGGGTGTTTGTGCTACCGTTGTTATTTCTGATTTACCATAACACAAGTTGAAATACTTACATTGGGACCAGTGTAATGTATGGGATGTTGTCCAATATTTAAAAAAAAAATGTCTATAATAATAAATTATGAATAATATATATTTGTACAGGTTGTGGGATGGGGCTTCGATGACACGGGGGTTGCAACCGAAGAACTGACATTAGTCGAAATGCCGATCGTGGACACTGAGACCTGCATCCGTTCCTACAGCGAATTCTTCGTTAAATTTACTTCCCAATACACATTCTGTGCTGGATACAGAGATGGTAAGCTTTTTTTTTTAAATCGTTATTTGTGATCAAAGTCCATCACTTGAATAAAATGTAGATTATAAATTTTATGGTAGATTAAAATATCATAGCTTATAGATTCATTTTTTTTATATCATCTATGGCTTCTGCTTCGTTTTTACATTTAGTTATTTATGCGGCCTCTATTAGCTTATTAGTACTAGTTTGTTTAAAAAATAACAGTTTTAGAAGACTCTAACTCAAATGACATTCAGTCTGAAATAGTATATATATATCCAATTTAGATGCACAAATATAACAATGAATATTCAGTAATCCAACAAGAATGTGGAGAAATAGAATTAAAAAAAAAAAAAACAGATTATAAATATTCAATTGAAGTTTATAAATCCAAATATTTATGAAAAAAACAGTACCTACATGTTCTACTTAAATAGTTAATTAAAAACATATTTAAAATACTGAGTAAATCTTTAATATATAATACAATTAAATAGTTTTTGTTCATAATTTATTTAAAAATGTATGTTTAAAATTGGGTAGCTCTGTTTGAATCGTGAACTAGGAAGCGCTTTAATCATAACTGTATCATTACAAAATTTATTACAGGATCGACCAATGACCGTACCGGCATTAGAAAAAGTATGTTCCCTCATAGAATTAATATAGCTTCAGTCTAATTGGGAATAAAAAGACAGCGCAGCTTTCCAATAATTTATCTTTAACTATTCTGAACCCTCTGTATTACTCGCATGTTATTTTTACTAATTTTATGTCACTAGCTGCAATAGCTGCTTCTCATTTTAATCCCAAAAACATTTAATATTTAAAAAAAAATTATAAACACGTTTAATGAAACACTAAAAATATTAAGCAATTAATGGATATTATGGAACTAACCAAATAATTTAAGCATTATTTTTTTTAATCTGTCAAGCAACTAATTAAAAAAAAATCTTAATGTTGCCATTTATATATTTTTGTGTTCTGTACGACAGGTACGTCCGTTTGTAATGGTGACAGCGGCGGCGGTATGGTCTTCTATATGGGGGATTCATGGTACCTCAGAGGTCTGGTCTCCCTGTCTGTTGCGAGACAGAACGAGTATCGATGTGATCCAACGCACTTCGTAGTTTTTACTGACTTATCCAAATTTTTACCTTGGATTAAACAAAACATCGAATAAGTATTTCTAAAGGAGATTAGATATAAAAACTTTTTATAGTTTTTTATGGATATATTTAGTATAACGCACTCCATGACTTTTGTGTAGTTTGTGCTATTTTAATCTGCGTAAATTTAATCGATCATTTGTGTATGTGTCAAGTGTTTACCTAAATTTTTGTAATAATATTAAGGGTGATGAATGATCTAAAAATAAAAATTATAAATGGACTATATCGTTTTTTTACCCTATTCAAAAGCGAATGTAATCACCATCAATTTTTTTTTCAGATGACATATTTTGTTAATTCAGTCTTACACAGATTATACAGACTATATACACTTTTAGCTACGACCATTAGTATCAGTAAAAATAAACTTCAAATAATTGGCCATACTGTATCCAACTGGCATAACATAAAGGCACAACTGGCATCACATGAAATAAGTTGATGATACTTGAGGCGAACTCTTGTATCATGAGTTCGATTATTATATACTTATAGAAAGACTACTAAAGCTGAAAACGTATCTAAAATAGTTGCCAATAATTACTTATAGTGTGCGTTTACATTAAGTAAACGCACACTAGATTTCTTTTCGTAGATCTTTTGTATACACTCTATAGGCATATAAATAACTCGATTTTTATTATTTGTCACAGTACTACATAAAGGTTTTTCATGTAACTATGGCTGCATTTCATTTGTCAAGTAACAGAAATGGTAGAGTTGATGTTCTCTTGGCGATTTTGGCCAAGACAATATTTTGGGCACACTCAAACCCCTCCAGTAGTTTGAAAGACAATAAAGCATCAACTGAATTTAAATATGTTTAATTTTGGTCAATCTACTTCTATTATTAGTATACTTTCCAGTATTTCAGTAATATAATTTTATAAATTTAGTCTTAATTACCATTATTGATTGAATTTAGCATTTAACGATGCGGCGGATATATGCATACCTATAAAAGCCCCTTAAAATACTAGAACTAAAAAAAAGAACCTTCAATAAACAATCAGTTCCACCGATATAGTTATGTATTCAGAATGTTTCATATAAGTGGGAATTCAAAGTAAATAGAAAAAAAAACATAATATCAAATCATTATTTTAATAAAACCAACATGTTATTGTTTTTTCTATATTTTACAAACAGACTTACCCAACAAAAACAAGCAATAAAAATCTTTACATTTTTATCTACATCAAGGTAGAGAGAGACAAAAAATATAAATACATTAAACTAAATCATACATTCTATGGACAAAAAAAAAACGTTTAAACCAATAAAGAAAACATTTAAATAAGGACAAAACTTAATTAAACCTTTACGACAAAAATGCAGAGAAATCCATAAAGAGAAAAAATTAAAAGAGTTCGAAACTGCGTTTCCGTATTGAAAGTCAAGTTGGTAACATCTGTGTTACCAGCAAAAAAAATATGAATTATTGGTTACATTCTGTTGAATAGCAGACAGAAATTGCCAATTAATTCACAATAATGCTAATAATATATCCATTTAGCTTAATTATAGCAAATTAATTAATCCCTTTTTTCCCAACTTGCTATGCACATTTCCTTTTGGAAAATTCCCACCAAAAGCTGCGATACCTGAGTTACACATTAAAAAACATTTCACTAAAGAAATAATAGGATTATTTTAACGGGCAACCCTCACTAATGTCAATAGTAATCACAGCGTTTCTTATTCCAACACATTAAATATACCGTTGTAGATTTATAACAGACTTCGGGGAAATGTCTCTTTATATAAAGTAGTTGGTCACACATTCAGAAGGCATAAAAGTTGTAAATATTTTTTATCTTATATGATTAGGTATATTAATTACTGAAAGCGTACGTAATAAAATACTGGGATTTTAAAACTTTTTCAAAAGAGTGTTGTTAAATTTATTTTATTAATCAAAATTACTTTTTTCTCATTATTAAAAAAAATAGGCAGGATAACTGCCGAAAATATCATACTTTTAGTAAAAATACATCTGTACTATAAATCTATACATACTAATATTATAAATGCAATACTATAGTTTATAGTTACTCTGTATCTTTCTCTGTGTGTTTGTTGTCCGTTCATGACTAAACCAATGAACTGAAATTTATGAAACTTGCTATTAAGCACAAAGTAAAAAGAATAGACACAGACTACTTACTGTATGGCTTACACGCCGACTAAGCCTTAAAATGCAAGCAAAACCGCCGTCGACAAAAAGGACTTTAATACACAAACACGCCAGTTATATTGATGGGTAACTTTGGGAGTGGGAAGCGGGTACAGGGAAAGCGCGCGATATTTGAATTGACCAAACAGCGCGTGCTAGTAATGTTGTCTTAAATTTTCGCGATGATTACACATTTAAATAAAACTATTTATAACGGATGAATCGCGTATATTAATTATTTTTAAGTCTGCCCGTGACCACGAACACTGCAAAGTGCTCGAAACGTCGGGATGTTTAAAAATAATTAATATACGCGATTCAGCGCGTGCTAGATTGAGTTGAGAAAAGCCCCGGTCGTCAAATAGGACTTTAATAAATAAACCCGCTGCCAGATATACTGATGTGTTCGTGCATATTTACAATACAGTTAAATGCATTAAAGCTAGGGACATACCTCCTACTTTAAGAGCATATTTGAAGCTCCACTGAGGATACATTTCACATCGCTGCTTCGCTGACCGTCAACGAGTCTATATGAAACATTTACCAAAATCTGCTATTCGAAACACTAATAATAATAATACAATCGACTCGAAATCTTCACACAAAGATAGCAAGAAACGTTTCTCTATATAGCAAATGTATGTCAGCATATTTTCATTCATACCACACATATACAAATACACCGATACAATACTATTTAGCTCCGCTGAAGAAGATCGCTGAAGCTACATCCATTATTATGATTTAAACATATCTAACTAAGGTAAACCTACTCCAATCACAGGAGATGTAAACACATCTTTAATATTAACTTGATATGATTCATAATGAATTCGTGAAAAAATGGCGATTTGGATCTTTTCGAAGTTGTGGCGAAACTTTTCAATGAAAATCAGACTACATATAAGTAGTTAAGTAGATATTTTTTTGTATTATGAATAAATTGTATAATAATCTTGAACTGTTTGTAGTGCATAATCAATCTAATAAAAGCGAAGTCTTTCTTTTTCGCAGAATTTTCACGATATCTCATAAACTGTAACACCTGCAAACATGAAATTTGGCAGGTAGGTTCCTTAGAGGGCGTAGTAACCCCTAAAAACGGATTTTACGAAACTCTACCCCTTAGGGGATAATACAGGTGTATACATTTTTTTTTATATAAATTTCCCGCGGATAAACCCGCAGGTTCAACTAGAATATAAATATAGGATCAGATCGCATATAAGGATATATCTATATATCCATGGCATTTTATAAGGAAGGCACAAAGCAAAGATGTTAGTATATAATAGACTATATATCCAAGTTGCAATTAACAATGAACATTCTAAATTCACGAGAAATTGATTTTTTAGGATATTTACTATTACGTCTTAACCAAGTTTAAAAGCCTCATAAACCCGGCATTGGAAACTAGTTAGATTTTCTAATAATTATTGTATAAGTAATTTTAGGGAATAATTTAATTGCATTTATACAAAGACCGTAAACGTTGTTTCATTCACCGGTCGTTCAATCGTTCAACCTCCACAGACGGTAGTACGAAATTTATAGAAACCTTATCATCAATCCAAGATTACAGCCTCAATGTAACACCTAATGCGAGTGTCAAAATCATATTTAATCTTTTATTAAAACATAGACTTAGGGCGTAAGGCATTAAGGTTCAAAATCGTACACGCAATTATTACATATTTTGTCAGTTAACAATAGTCGTTAATAAGAATGTTTATAGCCTTATGTCTGACCTTTCGACCTTTATGGTCAGCATAATTTTCTTCCACAGTTAAGGACAAATATCAGACGCACTCCGAAATATCACTTCTTATCACTTCGATCTCCTCAAAATGACTATTTACAGCATGAGATCATATCACACATACAAACGCATTCAATGTACCCTACCAGTATGGGGCAGTGCCGTTTCTACACCGCTGTACTTTATATCTCTCGTCGCCGCCGAATCCTTGACCCCAAGGTAGATTCCTACCTCTACCTGATCTCTGAGCTGGTTTACCGGGGTGATTTTGGGGGTAACCCATCCTCTGGTTCGCGCAGGCGCCTGGCCGGCATCCGTTTCTGGGTGTATTTGGGTGGCTTCCTGACAGGGGGGGCGAGGAGAAACCGTCCCACGATTCCGGCATCATGCAGTTCCCGCAGCTCCATGCGAAGTCACCTTGAAACACGGTATAAAATCGATATTAATATATCGAATAATTAAGCAGTTTTGTCTTTTACAAGTAAAAATTTGGGTATCTACAATGAAACAGATGGCGATTTAGTAATTATTATTTATTTTTACAAGTCTACCGTTTGGCCAAAATTTGGAAGAATACCTGTACATTCTGTTTCCATCGACGACAATACTTACATAACAGTTAGCACTAGCGCGCACTGGTGATTTTTGTCACGGTGTCTGTTTCGTCACACTTGTCAAGTTCGTGAATATGTACAGGTGACGACACAAATGTCACGTCGTAACGTGCGCGCACCTCCATACATATTCATGGACTCGACAGGAGTGACGAAACACTCACCGTGACAAAAGTTACCAGTGCGCGCTAGTTCTTATCGATAAAAAATGAGCGTAGGTAATTATTTCTTTATAATGTTTCGTTTACCTACCAACATATAATATGTTATGCAAATTATCATTGAAAATATCATAACGATCTTTTAAAAGTATTAGTGACTACAAGCGAAATCGATTCGGAATAATCGTAACGTCTAAAAATTTCGAATAATCTTATTAAAAGGTAAAAACTTTTTAAATATATTAAATACAAAGATTTTTGGTCATCTACTTATATACCAATATAAAACACATTTTCTACATAACAAGATTATTTTTTATCTGACGCTAAGAGGTTCGATTTACAATAAAGTTTATAATTATAGAATTAACTTAAAATTATTTCGTTAAGATTATTCATAAGAATTTTTAAATTAAGAACATATGTCTGAAAATAAAGTTTTTTAAATGTATAAAAAAATATTTCGTATTGAGGTTGAAAGAGTTTATAATAAAAAAATAATATTTAAAAATATAGCATATGTTTAATTTACAGATTAATAATAAAGAATTACATGAGCTTGTTTGTAATTAAAATAAATTAACATTCAAAGATTACATAATGTTACTATGTAACCTGTGTGCAAGAGAGAGACAGAACTAGCTAAAACACTTTCTTACTTCTTCCACATTAGACTTGGAGTATCATAATAATATATATTTATAGACCTGCCTGCATCACAAAGGGTTGATGATACACAAATGATATATTACGACATCATAGTTTTAATGCTGGTATAGAAAAATCCAGAGAAATTGGGTACAAATATAATTATAACTTATAGCACAAAAATATTTGTGATAAGCTTTAATTTAAAAACAGATAATATACTGGGGTTCATCGGTTTTCTCTTTGAAATCTTTGATAGTTAATCTATTTTAATACAAACTCCTTACATTTCAAAGATAAAATATTTTAATACTTAAAGAATAGATGAATGCGTTCTAAGATTATTAAAAAAAAAACTAAATATTTACCGTTGCTTACATCCTATAGATTAGTTTAAGTTTTATTTCCCAAGAATTAAAATTAGTCGAATATAAAAATAAATATTAATAATAATTCAAATTTGAAGTTTTAAATTTATCTTCTTGTTCACTTAATAATAGAAATTAAAAAAAACAAAAGTCTGTATTTGGTATAAAGTTCGAATAATTTTATCGTATGGCAATACAACAATTCAAATTAAATACAATTAGCGAAATAATAATACAATAATTTAACTAAAATAAAAAAAAATACCCAACAGCTGTCGCATATGATGTGTAACATCAGACATCTCTCTTTATATCATCTCAGAAAATAGGTTGGTACCACCTGACAAACTAACACCGTGCGCGCTCATTGTTCAAATCAAATAACATGTATATCACCGGCTTTAAGTTACACACTTCCGTCCCTTTCACCCAAAATACCAATGGCGGATTTACCAATAGGCTAAGTAGGCTGGAGCCTAGGGCGTCAAATTTAGCCCAATTTTTTTTATTATCTTACAGAAATAAAAAAAAAACATAATTATATGCATACACATTACGTCCGCAATCCGTATACTCGTCACTGCATAGCGGGTTGGAAAAATAACCTAGTAACTGACAGAAATATCACCTAGTTTATAATCATACTAATGACTGGAAAAACCGATGTAATAAGGACGATAGAATACAAATCATAAATATTGCAAAAAAAAGTAGGGGCGGCAAAAAATTTAATAGCCTATAGAATAGCGGCAAATGTGTAATCCGCCACCGCAAAGCACACTAACACGTTTGCAAGAACGAGATAGATGATGCTACACTTCATAGCCACACAAAAAATACAGTTCTATTCGAAAAAAAATAATTGCTAAGGATTTTAAAAACTTACATAAATATATGAAACGCGAGTTTCTACTATACGAGGCCAATAATATATCTAAAGCTAAGTAGATATTGCTTACAAAGCTGTAACAATGATTAGACTATAGCCGATTTAAATAGGAGGTATAAAGTGAAACAAACAATGTTGACCTTGAATTTGTAATATTACATATTAATAAAAAAAAGTAAATTTGTCTATGTCTCAATTCCATTGCCTCTGAGTTCATACAACATTTGACAGTACGCCAGAATGCTATTTTAGAGAATATTTTGAAGGATCAAAGTGATGAGCAACTGACGCAACATCGACAAATATCTCTATAATCTGTGATATACCCGAAAAAAATGACATTTCGAATGTCAGATAAATTGTTATTGAATAATCTCGACCGTACCGTTCATTCATCGTGTCTTCTCCATCGCACGTGACATTGGCAACATAAACTGTGCCCTCAAGACAAAAATAAAAAAAGTAATGAAAGCAAATTAAAGTAGACATTAGTATAATTAAAAATTTGTTTGATTATAACTAAAAATGATACAATAATCAAGAGTATTTTACTTCATAAAGTAGCAGGCTATGAGCTATTCGCATGGACAATTTGAATCTTAGATTTGTCTATCTTTACTCCTCCCGTCATCGAAACACATATATATATCTTTTCGTTCTATTACCACACAGAGACCTCAAGAATTTTCATCCGTATCTAACAATTACAACGCAGTCTTCACTTTGAGTCAATTCATAAAATCCTGATTTATGATTTATAAGATGATTTATTGATCCCAGTGATTCTGAGATGACATCTGCATGTAGAAAAACTCTTCATAATAAAACCATAACCCATTATGGTTTTATTTTGGAGAGTTCCAGCCGTGGAAATGCAGAAAAAATAATACGTGCGAAAAGACGTCGTCAGCTAACAATGACCAGGGACTACAATATATTCTCTTAAGATATAAGAAGAAATGATATTCTATGTAGTTAAGTAAATTTCAGGACTAACCATTGAACTTGGCACCCATTTAGATCTCATTTTTTTTATCGTTGAAGTCAAAAACCAAGGCCTATATCAAAATATTGAACTTGGCTCCCATTTTACATTTATGGTTTTGATTCTAACATGACTTTGTATTTTTTAAATGTTAAAAAGAGTAACTACTGAGTTTCTTACCGGTTATTCTCGGTAGAATCTACTTTCCGAACCGGTGGTAGCTTCACTTAATTATAAATGACGATTCAAAGGTGCTTGTAAAAGCTTACTTGAATAAAGTTTATTTCGATTTAATTTGATTCGATTTGAAATTCACAAGAAAATTTTGACGTTTAATGTTAATCGCCATTTTTTTTCATAAGGATTTTGACTCAAAGGGAAGACCGTTTGCCCATCGATTATTTATGAATATAACGAATATTCGAGAAACTATCTATACAATTATTAATTCGATAGAATAATTAGTACTTCCCAATAGCGTATATACAATGAATTTGTCGTTTCATAATAATCAACTCGTTCCTAATTACGTTTCTATAATATAATTAATAATCTATTTTATTTCGTTCAATTATATGAAACACTAGTGATGTACCAATCAAATTCATCGTATATCGATATAAAATTAAGAAAATCTTTAACAATGAGCAACGACAGTTTACGCTTAGAAAATACGCATTATTAGGCACAAATCACTTCCGTAAACTATATCTAGCATTCTATACCTACAGACCATGTTCAGTGATGAAACGTTTTGATCTTTGATTACATACGAATAGAGTTCATAATTGAATAACAAAAAAAATACAAATCAAATCATTTCACACTGAACAATCATAAGTACATAATCTACTTCGTTTATTAATTAGTATATTAAAAATTTTAATTTAAATAACTAATTATGAAGATATAACAGATTGTTTTGGGTGTCAGAGGAATAATAATAATAGTTTTTTCTAACACAGATTAAATATACTTATACTTACGTAAACTTCTACAAATTTACGTAAATTATATAACCAATACGACTTATAAAGACAATATTTAAAACTTTTTTGTCCACTAAAACAAATATACACATAATAGAGTATATAGAAAAGTGACTGTATAAACCGAAAACATGGTACCAAAAATCACTAACTCAGATACCCTGAACTGCAACCTAAAAACACCCCGAAACAGTCTAAAAAGTCACCAAAACGATTTCTATGCTCAATTCAAAGATACACAAAACGCACAAAAGGTCTGCGTTGATTTGAAAATTAATTAAATAATAGTAATGAAACATCGGAGCTGAGATGGCTCAAAGGTTAGAACACGTACACCTTAATCGATGATTACGAGTTCAAACCCAGTCAAGCTGCAGCTAGCAGGTTTATACTTCATCTCAAGCTTGACGGTGAAGGAAAACATCGTGAGAAAACCTACATAAGTCTAATTTCAACGAAATCCTGCCAAAAGTGAATCGAGCAACTCGCATTGGTACAGAATATGCTCTTAACTAGCTCATCAAAGGAAGAAGAGGCCTTAGCCCAGCTGTGGGAAATTTACAGATTGATACTGTACTGTACTGTACTGTAATAGTCCGTCTGACACCCACCACAAGTATGGAAGATACGAACAAGTCATTCATAAACACTAATAGACTCCGAATTAACTAGAACATTCGAATCACCGTTTTATATTGTCAATGTATAACCCGAGTCGATGAGAACGATTAAACGTAACACATTTGAAAATGGAACAATCTATATTCACCTCTCGCTCGCACAATATCTCTGCTTATCCTTACACTTACAGTGAAAAATATAGAAATTTCCAGAACAATCATAAAGCTAGTAAGTAATAAAAAAAAATAGTTTAAATAAATTTGTTTCAAATTACCATTATTTTGATTTTAATGACCAAAGAGAACAAAGTCAAAATTTATAAAACGTCATAAATATCACTGTTCTTTTTTTAAAATTATATCAATGGCACAGAAAAAATAAATAACATCATTCACCGCTCGAGTCTTCCAATATTTGTATTTGAAAATAGAACGTCACTTATGACATTAGTCAATTACAATAAATATTTGAAATTATTAACCCATATATTCGAATTATTAGACAGGCAAATGAAATGGTATATTCTGCCTATGAAATTGTAAGGAATATAAAGGCATTTTTAAAACCGTCAACGTACCACCTAATACGGAGTCAAATTTGTTAAATCCCTTATGTAAATATACAGGCTCTATAGGTCTTCGAACTGGTACGCATAACAAATGCTGTTCCGTTACGGGACTTGCGAAAAATTGGTCAAAAATGATCATCATCATCATGACTTATCTCAAGTCTTTATACCTTACACGGAGTCACTTCAGACTATTATAACAATACAATCACATCGAGGATAAATCTTTACATTAATTTCATAAGAGATTTCTACTTTTATTTTATTTATAATTTTTTTATCAACAGTAATAAACTTGTTTATTCGAAAAAATACTACTACATACATACTCATTTAAATATAACTATTACAGACAGTAAATGTCAAAAATACAGATTAAAGAAAAGTCATTATTATTTGACATTACTAACATAGAAAATATACTGTAAATAATATCATTATATTTTTAAATGACAAAGCGTGCAATCAACTGTAACAAAAATAAACATCATGTTTTTTTAAATAGACTATTATTTATTGAGCACATCACGGTTCAAGCCATTATATATTAATACCATCGGCCTAACTTGAATATAAAAAATAAATATATTGTCTATGGATTATATTGTATAATATGCCCTTATATATGACCTACTATAATTTCTATAATTAACATTTCAGTATTCATTTAGTTATTTTCATTACGGCCGTTGGTATATCATATACATATATATGAAATAAATTGACAAACGCACAACTAACATTAAAGTAATCTATTATTATATATTTCTTGTTCCTCGCTAATATTTTTGTAAACTAATTTGCTAATTATTTAATAATATTCATAAATCTACCTCGAAAATATTTATAATCATACATAATCTAAATTATCTACAAATATAGCGAAATAAAATATATTGTTATCATTTTCATATTAACTTATTAATAGTTTAATACTGCTTGATTGACCTTCATACACCAGAAATAAAAAAAATAAAAAAAACAAATATTTTTACTTTTTAAAATCTCTGAAATTAATATAATGTTATTAAAATAAATAACGTTACAGTAATTACAAAAACAAATGTTTACTATTTATCTTGAATTAAGTCTATCTAAAAATCACATTTTTTTATTTATAACATTTTTTTATATTATTGTTTATCATATCAATTCCATAAAATAAGGTTTAATGAGAAAAAAAAAACTAGTTGACATTTTCATTATATTACTGGTAACCCTAATTTAATAAACGTCAGTTACATAAAAAGCTTAGGATCGTAACAATGGAGATGGGAATCTAGACGCAAATAAATCATTAATTTATACATATATTTCGTTGTGGAGGAAACTTTACTATATAAATATATTGTCACTTAGACTAGCATCTATGAAATAATAAAAAGAAACTATACGTTAAACTCTAAACGTTTTTTATAACGACCTCTTTGAATTAACTTGGAATACGTACTACTGGTATGTTTATATTTTCTTAGATATTTTTTAGATTAACTGTTAATACATTCGTATGATCTCGAAGGCACTATGGGAAAAGCCACAAGGAGAATACAAGTTTGATCAAACAAGTTTCTGGTTTATTGCACAGTATCCAAAAAGGACCAAGAAGCACACACAGATCACTGTATAGAGTACAACGCCAAACTGATAACTATCCTGAGAAGAAGACAAGTCTTAAATCAACCAATAGTAATTGGTTATTCATAGATTATCTTGCCAATTTAATTTAAAGAAAAACAATTGTCATGAGTCACGTTTATAGCACACCCAAAAGCAATGAGATACTATTTATGTCTGTTACTCCAATAACAGATTAATCTTAACAAAAATATTTTGACGTGACAATATTCAATATTTGAACCAGCAGAGGTACATTTCCAAGCGCATCCATAAACAATACCAGATCACATACCCATCAGTATTCACCTATACAAATCATATAATCCTTATAGCTGACTGAAAAATGAACATCACTACTAACATAGCTACAGATAAAAGTATCCCCCACAACGCACATCACTAGCACTAGCACTGATCGTCCAACGCCTATATCCGTGAGTCGGTCAGGCGAAACTTCTTACAGTAGAGCCCTTTTCAAAACGGACGGTGGTGGGCCATGTAGGCAGGCTGGTGCTGATGGTACTCGCGCCGGTACCTGTTCTGCTGCAAATACAGGTCCTGTCTGTGCAGCATGTCGAGCTGATCGAGGCTGTGGTGACGCTGCGGCGTCGCGTGCGGCACTGTGTCCGAGCAGCGTGAAATGTTTCGGTTTGCGCGTTAACACGTTTGCGTGCGTGCACGTTTTGCGCGTTAACACGTTTGCGTGCGTGCACGTTTTGCGTGCAAGCACGGTTTGCGTGCGTGCACGTTTTGCGCGTTAACACGTTTGCGTGCGTGCACGGTTTGCGTGCGTGCACGTTTTGCGTGCGTACACGGCGTGTACGCTCGTAATTATAACCCAATCACTATATATCAGGAATTTGATATCCAATTCATTGGCGTATGTTAAACTTTAGTTATGTATGAAGTTTTTTCAAGATTACGATATTTACAAGACCGAATAATAACTAATATTCATAGTTAGCTTTT
This sequence comes from Vanessa cardui, assembly GCF_905220365.1. Lineage (NCBI taxonomy): Eukaryota > Metazoa > Arthropoda > Insecta > Lepidoptera > Nymphalidae > Vanessa > Vanessa cardui. The sequence goes on along the minus strand of NC_061132.1, from coordinate 11,443,320 downwards.
ACACTAAAGACAATACGATACTTTAATTCTACACTATTTTAACTGTACCTTTAATGGCCTCACCTCGATTGTGATGGAAGCCCGCCGCCCATCCAGCATAATAAGCGGCTTTTTGTTTACCATGCTCCTCCGCCACCTAGAAAGGAATTTGATTCTGAAGACCCAATTTCCATTACGTACAGTTTATTTCATATATTTTTTTGGTCGTTAATACTAAATTATTTGTTTATTTCCAAAACCAATAGCATCGGCTCTGCTTCAAATATGTTTATAAAATTATTGTATCGCCACGCTTTATTGTATCAAAACATATTATCTGTGTTATCAAGATATGATTCAATGAAAAAAGGGGCGCATTATATATAGCCTCATGGATGTTTTTCAACAGGCTCATTTTTGCATAGTTTTCAATTTTGATTTTGGTATTGATCGACCTTTTTATTTCCAACAAGCACTGTAGTAATCCAATCATGGAAGATTATTAATTAAATTACCATTTATCAAGTAGTTAGTGCTTTAAATAATGTAACTTTGTTTAATACATAAGATGAAATTGAGGTCAATATTTAGTCATTGATCATAAAATTTGTCTTCGATTTTCAATCATCAAACGTTGATTGGGCAAGTGGATTAAACGTAATGTTATAGTTATCTAGCGCACCGTAGTGTCGCTGAGCAGTCTCCGACGCGCTCCGTACACTGTCCCCACGCTTACCGTCTAATTTAGACCATGTCCCAACCCAAGACAGCCAATTGGTAGCATGCACAGAGAAGTTCAAACGATAGAAAGAAGGATAGACATTTGAGTACGATGGAGAGGAGTTATGGAGGAAAATACTCTAACAGTTAGAATGAGGGTAGTTTTAACATATCTACTAGGTATAGGTATAGGATCATTGACAACACTAAACCCTGAAGGAGGGTCGGGGGGGGGGGTGTTGCTTAAGTCAGACTTTCTGTAAAAGATTGCTATTGTTATAAGGCCAGGATAATGCTTGGATATTGGGTCAAATGTTTTGAATGTGTTGGTCAATAATTTACATACAGTACACACATACATATATAATGTATTCAGAAAATGTAAATGGATTTTTTAATGTACCATGCATTTTTTAATTACATTTGATATAATATATTATATGTATGATTTGAAAACATAAAGGATACAGTAATTGAAATAGAGTTATTTTTCTTGTAACAGTAGCAATGAGAAACTTCGAATAAATTTAACTGATATCGATTTAATTGTGCGAACATCTTAATCGCTTTTATATCGATTATGCAATCGATTAATTTAATTTAAAATTCGAATTTGCTCATCACCAATAAAGTTTACAGTCGACATTCGAGTTGTCATAAGAGAGAAAGAGAAAAAAAATCGAATAGATATTCGAATCACCAACCTTGACGCTTAGTGGTTCCGTACCACCTTCCGGTATGACGTTGTTTAGGGCCGCTATTGCTTCTTGGGCTTCTTCTCGCTTGTCGAACCTAAGAAGAAAGCACCATTTATTAGGATGGGCTGCTGGGCTAAGGCCTCCTCTCCCTATGAGGAGAAGGTTAGGAATATGTTCCACCACGCTGTTCCAGTGCGGTGACATATGTGGCAGAATTTCTATGAAATTAGAAACATGCAAGTTTCCTCACGATGTTTTCCTACCCCGTTAAGCACGAAATGAGTTATAAATAAAATTTTAACAAAAAGAAAAACCGACTTCAAACAAAACACTATTTTAAAACAAATAAAAATTTACTAAAAAGTCATAAAAATAATTGCATATTTAACATATTTTTGAGAGTCCTAGTTAAAATGAAATGAAAAATATTAGACTACTTAAAAGTCGATTTACGATTATATAATGTAGTTATAATTATTGCTATATTTGGAGCCGGTGTCAGCCACGGGCACACGCTTCAACAATCAAAAGAAAGAAGCGATACGAGCCTCTTGATTGACCCAGTATAATATCGTATAAAAGGTAATTTGTAAGAAACATATTTCTTAAAGTATTCTCGTATGGTTTTTTGATATATATAGTATAGGGTTGGCTGATATAAATAATTAATATACGGAATTTAAATCCATTAAAACTAGTTTTATTTCAACACAAATTAAACATATGAATATTCAGTGGTGATTGCCTGGGTTTGAACTAGCAATCATCGGTCACGATGCACGCGTTCTAACCCAGTGGCTAGTGATCACTTAAATTTAACATTCTAACTGGCAGGTTGAACTAAATGTTATCAATTAGGCCCAGTGGTTCGAACGCGTGCATCTAAACCGATGATTGCGTGTTCACACCCAGGCAATCACCGCTGATTCATGTGCTTAATTTGTCTTTATAATTCATCTCGTGCTCAGCGGTGAAGGAAAACATTGTGAGGAAACCTGCATGTGACAAATTTCATAGAAATTCTGCCACATGTGTATTCCACCAACCCGCATTGGAACAGCGTGGTGGAATATGTTCCAAACCTTCTCCTCAAAGGGAGAGGAGGCCTTTAGCCCAGCAGTGGGAATTTACAGGCTGTTGTTGTTGTAGGGTTATCTCACCTTACAAAAGCGACACCCCTCGGCGTGCCGTTACTCTTGTCCCTCAGGATGTGTTTCTGCACTATCCTTCCGTACTTGCCGAATATCGTCTCCAACTGTTCCTCGGTTATCGCACGGGGGAGATTCGTTACGTACAGATTTGTGTCTTTTATGTCTTCACCTGATGGACGAGCGTAGGAAACCTGATAAAAAAAAAGCAATTTTAGTTCCACTATGCTATAGAGGCTGCATTTGACGAAACGCCCTCCCAAAGATAGCAGTCCTATACGCTCATTGGGTAACTCACGTGGTCTTCATTGGCCTAATCGCTTTGATTGTTATACATAGATAGATATAGATATTGGACAACATCAGATACACTACTCTGCTCCCAATGTAAGTAGCTAAAACACTTGTGTTATGGAAAATCACAAGAAACGACGGTACCACAAACACCCAAGACATAGAAAACTAATGAACTTTTTCTACATCGACTCGGCCGGTATCGAACCTCGGAGTCGCGTACCCATGAAAACCGGTGTACACACTACTCGACGGAAGTCATATTTATTATATTGTATTGTCTTTATTGTTAACTATTTAGTCATCTGTAGCCACGCATCGACCAATGAGATTTGAGTATTTTGTGTCCTAGGAGTTCAAATCGTGGAATGGACTAGAATACTATATCGTTTTTGTCCCAATTAGAACTTTTAAATGACGATAGGCACAATATAGAACCTCAGCACCTGTTTCCGACCTGATTCCAACCGAATCCATCTCTCATATAAAATTATTTTACTACTAGTTGTCGACCGCAGTGACGTTCGCGTTTTAGGGCTTTGGTTATCATTTATCAGGCACAAAAAGTAGTCTATTTCCTTTCTTGAAGGTCAAATTTATTTCATACAAAGTTTCATCAAATTCGGTTCAGCGGTTTAATATTGAAAGAACTACAGACTATAGAGTATAGATCTTCCTTTAGTAACGTAACACAGTATCTTGTAACGGTATTATACTCAAGCGCAAAGAACAATGCTAATAAATAATTATGTTAATGAACAGATATTACAATAACCTTTAACCGTTTATTCCTGAGCTGGTAACCGTTGAACGTATCTATTGCTCTCGCGGCGTCCTCTTCCCTCGTGAAATTGACAAATCCAAAGCCGTAACTATAACCAGTCTGAAAGTTAAAACATATCATATTACCAAAATAAATATAATAAAGGAAATACATAAAAAGTGGGCGTGGCTTAAAAATTACCATAACATTTTATTTTTATATATAGACATTTTTCAGTCAATCAAAACAATAAACATACGACAATCAACCTACGATGAAAAAAGGAAATCAGGAAAATAGCATATTGCATATTTACAGTCGAGTTAAGAAAAGGTTCGTCACCTTAAGATCTATTTTCGTGTGCTCAGTATGAGCGATAATCTGCTTTACCGATCGAGAATGACATATTGCGTCGCAATGATTTGATGTTCAGATTCAAAAGATCATAAGGGTTTAAGACTTGAAAGTTTTCTTACTCAGACTGCACTCGAGCTAATTCTCGTTTGATCTTTTATTCAATAAATAGAGGAAGACTGCGAAAACATTTTATTTATTTATGTAGCTAAGACTTTGCTTATGCCGTTTATGTGGATTTATATAGCAAAGGTATGCTAAATAGGCCACCTGATGATAAATGGTCACAACTACCAAAAGACCATTCCTTTCATCGCCAATGCTTCATCAACCTTGGAAGCCGAGATATTATGTAGCAATACTTGGTGGTAGAGCTTTGTGCAAGCCCGTCTGGGTACCACCCACTCATCAGTTATTCTACGGCCAAATAACAGTATTGTTGTGTTCTGGTTTGAAGGGTGAGCCAGTGTAACTACAGGCGCAAGGGACATAACATCTTAGTTCCCAAGGTTGGTGGCACATTGACGATGTAAGGACTAGTTAATATTTCTATGCTCATCCGCCTACCTATACCATTAAAAAAAAATACATACCATCGCTGTTTACCTGTAGAATGTATATTAAATGATCTGTGGTCAGGGGGGCTTGCACAGAGTCTTGCATTAAGGTAAAGAGCTCATGAAATGCTTAAGAATGGGGAATGAGGAGAAATCCAAAAGTACTACTTTTATACCCAAAACTTAAGGATACCATAATAACCTTAAAATCCTTCATAACGCGACAGCTCTCAATCGGTCCGATGGTCATAAACATGGCGTACAGATCCTTCTCTGTCATCGTCTGTGGCAGGTAGTTGACGATGAGGTTCGTCTTCGCCGTGTCACCTCCAGCGGAGGATATGCCGCCTCCTTCAGACATGCTGCCCCAACACCGGACACCGCCACCGACTCGACCTCTATACTGCTGTTGGATTTGCTGCAACCACAAAAGAAATGTCATAAGAAAATTTCGTTTAGAGAATATTGATAGACAAAATGCTTTATTTGTCAAATATAGTATGACTTTTAAAGGTTTCAATGATACCAAGCGATATTTAATTTTGGGTTGGTTTCAAAATCAAAAGTCAAGATCAAAATAAAATTTATTCAAGTGCGCTTTTACAAGAACTTTTGAATCGTCATTTTACAATTAAGTAAAGCTACCACCGGTTCGGAAAGTAGATTCTACCGAGAAGAACCGGCAAGAAGTAGTTACTCCTTTTCAACATTTAAAAAATACAGTCATATTAGTTAATACAATTATTTAAAATTAATATTTATTGGGATAGGTTTTTGGAGTAGTTCACGGCGGTAATCATTTATTAATCATCAAAAAATACAATATAATATGCTTTATTAGTGAATAGTTCCTAGGTGTCAAAAATATAACCATCATTGTTTATGATGTAGAAGAAACTTTCCAGGCTCAAAGATGGTAAATCTTGGCTACGAGGAATTCTTAGATACTAAAAACATTTGCCTCGTCCAACTTGTGTACAAAACAGGGAACTAAGGGATCGTATAGAGATAAAGTCCTATAAGTTGTTTTGCGTGTATTCCATAAAAATCTTCTCTAAGAAATACATTAGCCCATCTAACAAAGCCAACTACATATACATATATTGGTAGGAGTTATTCGCAATACCAAAGATTTATCATCTTAAGAATCCTCATGGTGGCACAAAAATAATGCTATCTAAATCTTTCTTAACACAGGCAGGCGTCAAGCAGGCGGCAGCCCGGAACAGTCTGCCAAATACCTTTTTTCCAATGTCACAGAAATTGACAAATATCCCGTATTTAATCGTTTTTATAAAAAAGAAGAAAATAATTGATTTTAATTGATACTTTTTTTTTAATAAATTTTTGAAGTTGCATTTTTGACAAATTATGAAAAAAGCTAAAAAACACGATAACTCAAAAATGGTTAATTTTTGCACCATGGATATGAGGGGTATTATTGCAAGTAGTCACCCCTATGACCACCTAATGGGAATACGTCGAGTTACCAATAACCCTGTATATATAGTATAGGTATACTTAAAAATGTCAGATATCAATTACTATAATTTAAATACATAAATGTAGGTATTTGTTTATTAGAAATACTTATTAATTACTCACGTAATTACGTTTCAAAAAATGCCACACGCTACATACCCGCTTTCGAAAACGACTTACTCATAAATAAATAAAAAAACGAATTCAAAAACCTTAAATCTCATAAATACACAAAGTAAAACTCTCTCAAATTCCGCATTTCCGCAAACATGTCAATACCGAACGTACAAACTATAAACATAATCATCTGAAGAAAAAAAAACTAGACCGAAGCCGTGACCTACAAACATGTTTTACTATTATATGCAACTCACTCGATTCCAAGAGTGCTTGCCAAGAGCCCCTAAAACTACTTGAAAGTGCCGATAGAATGATCGCTATTGTTACCAAAACAAAAGGGCGTGATGCTGTAAGAAACACAGCTCCTACATTAAATGGATTACAAAACATACAATTGATAGACCTTTCTTTTCTCTTTTAACGTTACAATGATCAGGCAAACGTCCAAATAGGTCATGTGGATGGAAGAAACTTTAACCCTTTCTTACCTCCCAAAGAACGCAGCCCTATACGCTCATTGGGTAACGCACGTAGTCTTCATTGGCCTTTATTTTTTTTATTTTACGCTTTGATTGTAATCGATAGATGGATATAGATATTGGACAACATCACATACACTACTCTGATCCCAATGTAAGTAGCTAAAACACTTGTGTTATGGAAAATCAGATGAAACGATGGTACCACAAACACCCAAGACATAGAAAACTAATGAACTTTTTCTACATCGACTCGGCCGATAATCGAACCCGGGAGACCTCGGAATGGCGTACCAATTAAAACCGGTGTACACACTACTCGACGGAAGTCATATTTACTATATTGTTGTCTTTATTGTTAACTATTTATTCATCTCTAGCCAAGCACCGACCAATGAGATTTGAGTATTTTGTGTCATAGGAGTTGAAATCGTGAAATGGACTATAAAAAATAAATCATTATAAACACCTTTCTTTTCTCTTTTTACGTTACAATAATCAGGCAAACGTCCAAATAGGTCATATGGATGGAAGAAACATTAACCATTTCTTACGTCGCCAATGGGAGCCAACTATCTAAGATGTCTTATCGCTCGTGCTGAACCAGATCACTGACCTAAAAAGTTATGTTGTTTGGTGATCGAATGATTAATTATTGAAGCCATACCAAGCCAGAAGAAATTCACATAGACTTCTACAAGTGCACACAAGACATCCATTAATAACTGCTTCTGTGTGTGTGATATATTCATTTCGAATCTGACACACGTAAAATGAAAATGAAAATTGCGAGTTCAATCGGGAAAAATGTCAACCTACGTGTTTCGTAAACTCGCTGTTGGGTTCCAATAACAGCGTGGTAGAATCCGCTCAAAACCTTCTCGATTTATATTTAAAAAAAAAATTGTAAACATAAATAGGTATTTAATTGTCGCCGGGACAGAGCCCCCTTGGAGCCCTGGCAGACTAGACAAGTAGCCTAAATAAAACACAGAACGAGCAATGTTTCATTCAAATCTTTTGTCTTGACAAGATCTTTGTTTTTGTCAGATATATATTTTGACAAATCGCTTAGAAAAAGACCCGGATAATATGAGATTGTACGATTTCACGACCAACCGCCAGCATTACATCTAAAAGTAGGTTACGTATAGGTCACGAAAAATTAGGACGGAATCAAAATTGTGAAAATCTCTACATATTGTCAAAGCCCCGAAATTCATCTCCACCGTTCGTCCGCTTGAATGAAGAAAGTGTTAATGTAGGTGTTTAAACCTTAGAGAAGGGACCTTAGGAAATGTAACAAATTAATTCACAACTTTTTTTACGGCGTATGTGACAAACGAGCAGGAACTTGCAACACCTTGAGGTTTGATGATATCCATGACCCAAGACGGCCCAGTGGCTAGAACGCGTGCATTTTAACCGATGATTTCGGGTTCAAACCCAGGCAAGCACCACTATATATATGTGCTTAATTTGTGTTTATAATTCATCTCGTGCTCGGCGGTGAAGGAAAACATCGTGAGAAAACCTGCATGTGACTAATTTTATTGAAATTCTGTCACATGTGCATTCCACCAACCCGCATTGGAAAAGCGTGGTAGAATATGTTCCAAGCCCTCTCCTTAATGGAAGAGGAGGCCATTAGCCCAACAGTGGAAAATTTACAGGCTGTTACTTTACTTTTTACTTATCTTTTTAGTACACCGAAAGGAGTATATGAGATTTTCAGTACGAGACATAGTTTAATCTCAATAACTCAATGATCAATTCGGACGGCTAGCGACGTGAGTTAACAGCTTCGACCCTGACATCTTATTATTATCCGTCTTAGTATTCCTAGTAAGACTAATACTTACGAGGAAAATAGTAACATACATAATATGTAATGCCATAACAACTGAACTACTAAAATCTTTACACAGATAATCTTCCACACGTGTAACTGAACATACCTAAAGCGTTAAGCCGATTTCGATGAAATTGCGTATATTTAGAATCAAGCGTCAAAGTTTCGCGTAAATGATAAATATTAACGAAAATATTTTTAATAACTTGTGCTTGTTCCCAATTCTGAAGAAACAACAACGCTTTGGAGCCGTGTGGTGGAATAAGGTTTCAGAAGAGTTGAGATCTCAAAAGAGGCTTTAGCCTTAGTTGGGCGTAAACGTTAAAAGATTTGATACATTTATATTACTTTTATTGAAGTATGCATAAATATTCAAATAACAAGACTAGACGTAAGTTATCCATTGAACAAAAGGCTATTTGACAATGCGAAAAATAAATTGTGAATTATTGTTATCAGTGTATATTATGAGTTTAAAAGTGGTTATTTACTAACGAAACTTGAAAATAATACTTAATTTATTAAAAATCAATAAATAAAAAGGATTTTTTTTTATTTTGTCACAAAACGCTCCTGATTGGCCGGGCTTATGATGAAGCCACTTTCTTGTAAACCTTGCTTTTCTACTATATGTACCACAGATTAAAATACAGCAAAGTGACGTCACCGACCCCATCGCAGCGCCATATTGTCCAAGTGGCGTTTTCGCGCGTTATTTCAATATGGAATTTTTAATATGATATTTTTCGGTAAATATGTACTAGAAATAAAAAAATCAACTTTACTGGGTTCCATAACCTCTACTAAATAGTATAAAATGGATTTTAAAAACCAGTCAAATAGCCAAATATCTTCACGATCTATATTACTAGCTGATTCAATCCATATAGTGTTTTCCGTTGTAAGTTTATAAAGAAAACAACAACAATGTTATTTGTATATGCCTAAACAACAATTGCTATCCAAATATCATCCAAAAGTATGGCGCGCCTACACGTTCTTGCGGGCAGACAAGAGACTCTGGCAAACGTCCAATATAAATGGCTTATTCTTTATAAACTACTAATGCATTCGTTACGACTTTCATTAATAATGTATACCGATGCTGACATAACTAAATTACTCTGTTAAGTAAAGAAGATTATACGTATCATGATAGCTTATTATAAAACTTCTAGAATAAGAACACGAATTTCACGCTTGTCTCGCGAATAGACTGAAAGTGAAAACTGCTAAGTGAATCTTCAAACCGCGCTGTATCTTCTGGTAGAAGTATCATATATATTAATTAAGTACCTTTTTTTACTAACGCATTACAAAAAAGTCTCCTTACTTATAAATTACAGATATTGTGATTCTGTTTCAAAATAGTAATGCATTTACTTACGCAAAATTATCTCGATTTTTTTTCTTCCAAAAACAAAAATAACAAGCAAATCGACAAAAAATAAGACAAAAAAAATCCAAACCGTTTAAACGCAATAAACAACAACGAACTATTTATGAAAAGAAACCAACTAGATCATTAAAATCTATGAGGCTCGAAAATACTTAAAGATTTACAAATAAAACCTCTTTTCAAATAAATACTAACGGAAACATTTTTTTTTTTTTGTAATGGCATGCATAACAGGCACTTGACACAATGCCTAACATAACTTTGGAAGCTGCAATAGAGACCAAAGTTATGTTAGGGATGGTTAATATTTCTTACAGTCCCAAAGTCTATGGTTGGCGATAACAATTACCGTCAAATGGTCTATTTAACAGTCTGCCTGCCTAATTCATATTTCACAAAAACTTATCAAATGATATGATCGTCGAAAGAAGTCATCTGTCAAGAGTAGAATGGAAAAATTAAAATTTTTCAAATATTGGTAAAGAACTACTATGGAATTTCTTGTTGGTTCTTCTCGGTAGAATCTACATTTTGAAGTAGCTTTATATTAAACATTATTCTGTAAAACGACGACCTCCATTGTCGAGTGGTGTGTACACCGGTTTTTGTGTGTAACCCACTTCCATTCTCGGCCGAGTAATAGTAGATTTTCATTAGTTTTCTATGTTGTCTTGGGTCTGAGTGTTTGTGGTACAGTCGTTACTTCTGATTTTCCATAACACAAGTGCTTTAGCTACTTACATTGGGATAAGAGTAATGTATGTGATGTTGATGTCTCATATTTATTAATTTATTTATAAAACAACCAATTTATTAGTAGGAGCCTTATTGAATAAAGTTTTTGTTTTGATTTTGACATTGATCGATAATTTTTTTCAGACATATTTGAAAAGGTGACAAAGAAAATCTCCTGATAATCCGGTTACCTGGGTCCATGTTCATTCCAAACCAGTAATAGCTTTATATTTATTATTAAAATATAATTTCCTAAAAAGTCTATCAAAATGTTTGTTAAAGCCTATTTGAGTAAAGTATACTTTCCGATGAGAGCCATCAAGTTCAAATTATATATGAAAGTGTAAATGGCCATAGTGGTGATATTCTTTTTATCAACAACTTTCTGTAGATCAGCCAAAGCCAACATTATAGTAATGTCTATCAATAGCATAAACAAAAAGATAAGAAAAACTATAAAAGGAGATATTTTTCTGAGGTCATAAACTCAGGTCTGTCTAACAGGGAGGTCTCATTGGGTAAATAACAAGAACAAGATGCATATATGCCTATATATAATGTATATGACATATAAAAAACAAAAGACATTCCATTATTAAAATGCTTCCCCTCCAATTGAGAAGATTTAGGGAATGATGATGAATTCTAAAGAATATGTCTTTTTTAATGACAATTAAATTGTATGCATAATTACTACATGTATTTGTTTATCTGTAAAATTTCTCATGGTATATCAGGCAAGCACCGTAGTACACTATTTATGTACTTTATAACTTAATCTAAATCTATCCCACAGACAGCTGATACAGTTATCATTAATAATTTATAGAGAAATGAGATTTAACTCCATCACAAATTGTATATGTAACTCTGACTACATCCTATTAACATGGATTTTTTTTGGATTGTTATGTAAGTAGTAATTTTGTGTTACTCACAAATGTGAAAGACCCACTAATTTGGAGTATTTGTTGTTTTAATATTATTATCATGTGCATAATTGTAAATCAATGATATTAAATAACCATGATTACTATTTTCAATGTTGGAAATTAATTTCTTACATTTCAAATATATAATATGCAATTTTTGGTTTGACTGATGTACAAAATATAAAATATGGCTTAAATGCATCGAAAATTTCAATTTCGAGTTTTGAAGTTAACATATTATTTTAACATTTATACACAATGTAATAAAATTGTTTTTAAGACTATTATATTATTGTATTAATACTATGATGAGGTCAGTATCATATTTGTCTCATAATAACTTGTAGAATGAGTGAGATATATTATCTATATTTTGAGCAGTGATTTGTATATTTTTTTTAAATATATAACTTACATTTTCTAGTGAATTAAAGCTTCTATCCCAACTGCTGACCGGAGTCCCCCCGAACAGGTATCCTGGGTAGCGTTCACACATTTATCAAACTTTTATATACACTTGTCCTCAAAATCTTCTTGTATTCCAATTGTATTGAGCAAATTATCTATTATAACTGCATAGAAATCATTTTATACACCTATTTAGTGTGTTTGTTTGTAGAATCTGAAAAACAAAAAAATATTTACTTATTTACCAATTAATAAAATCTTGTAAACAGGATGGTATACAAAATATTTTATTTTTTTAAGAGGGCAAAGAATTTCGAATTGATAACCTTTCATTTGGTCAAAAGTATGATGAACAGTTTACATTTTTGTGACAACAAACATGATTCGAATATTTTTTTCCGAATACTTTATTATGTAAAACATATAATAAGTATTAGCGATTGTATTGATTAATCTAATTATAAATCCACACAACAACAATTCATTAATAATACACTCGTGTTCGAACATATTATTGATTTATTTGCTGATCATTTTAAATATCCCAAAATAGTACCGTTTACATTTTAGGCAATAATTGGTATAAGGTAATACTTTATTTACGCAAATAAAGTATCGCCTTAAGTCGTTTTATGATCATAAAATTCCACGAATGTTATTATTAATAATTTAATTAGGTAACAATAAACTCACAATTATAAGTTGAGAAGTAAATAAGTTATAAGATACGATTTTTTATATTCAAATAGGATTTCTAATGAAATTTATCAGCGCTAACAATTCTGAAATGTCAATCACTTTTTTTTATTTTCAGTTTTACTGACCCTGAATCTCAGTTTTTGGTAACTGTCACTTCTTTAGTCATAGACAAGATCATATCACAATTTAAGAGATAAGATTTAAAAAATTGTAATATTAATAACAATTTTGAAAATACAAAAAATTGCATCATTTGGGAACAGTAATTAAAATAATAACAAACTAATTTTTACAGCAACAATAAGGCAATCTTCAACTTTACCGAACTAAAATATAATTGCAAACATAAACAGTCTTACAAGATCATTTCATCGTTATAGTTAGCAAAAATTAATAGAAGATATAATTAAGTCAACATGAATATGTACGTATTTGAAAAAAAAACTAATTAATAAGTACGTAATTAATTTAAAAATCAAATGTACGACAATAACATAGACATTTCCAGTAAATAATTATTAGGCATCCCTAAAAATTATCATAATATACACACGAAATTTAAAATTTCAACTAACATTTATGTAGATTTTAGAAGATAGATATTCAAAAGCAAAGGTGTTTCAATCTATTTAAATACATATTATCATGTATGGTCTGAGAAATCACGTCGTAAAATTGTAAACTTTGGCTTCCACTGTGTAAAAATCAAGAAGGGTTATAGTAATAAGTAAGGTAATAATAATAAATCATTTGAAAATATTTATAAAAATACAAAATTGTGTTTTATTTTTGTCTGGCAGCCCATTCTAGTTACAATATCCGCCGCGTGTTTTGTTTTCGTTTGGTTGGCGATTGGCGCTGACGGCGCGTTGATTCTGAATTCTGATTGACGATTCACAATTGTCATTTCTTTACCGCCATTTTGTTCTCATGTTAGCTTGGAATAGTAAAATAATGATTTCGTTATTAGTATGTGCTAATTTGTTAATTTTGTGACTTTCCTGTGCCTAAATATGACATACATTTTGTAAGAGCAGTGTCTGATATATTTTTTAGCATTTACGTAGGTAAGTTCGCCCCAAGTTCCTTTCTATAATGCATCAATAGATAGTTATCATAAAGTATTTTTTCATGTAAAGGATTCTACTTATACTTGTTATGAATCATTTAGACAAATCATTGTGAAATATGAATAAATCCTTAAATAAGAATGTAATGTTTTGTTATGACAAAGATAACATTTTAGCATGTAACAGACCACTAAAAGTCAGCGCTAAACTATTAAATAAACTAGTTCAAAATACTCTAGTTTATAGCTATAGACGTATTATTTACGTTGGAGATCATCACAATTACGCTTTTTACTATGAAAATTACCAATTATATATTTTGTAGAGCACTATCAATGTGTAAAATCTTACGACAAGTATTATATAAATACAATACTAAGTTATCTTTACTACTTATTGAATTTTACAACCCATATATGTCGTTTGCATTTGTTTAATGTATGAAACAACTTCAAAGTAATTTACTTAAATGAAAATTATAAATAAAGGATGATGCTGATCAAAAAATCATCTAGAATATATATGTTCAAATTCAAAAATGGACAGGTTGTTTCAATCTGGTTATAGATATCACCGTGCAACCATGAGTGTCATCATTAGACTGCAGAATCTGCCGTGGTCAGCTAATGCTCTCGACATTAGGAATTTCTTTCGAGGACTTTCTATCCCCGAGGGGGGTGTGCACATCGTAGGCGGCGAGCTTGGAGATGCGTTCATTGCGTTCAGGTAGCTATGTATACTTCACAGATTATAAATATTAAAAAAAAAATCACATTAAAACTGTAATATCTCCCTGAACTAATTTCATTGAGAATATTACAGCTAAGAAACTAAGCATAATTAGATTTAAGTAGTAAATTGGTTAAGTTATTTTTTTCTAAATAAATGAACCACACAAATGCTGTCTTTATACCCGCAACATTGTTATCTAGCATAAAATAAATACATTCTTAATTTAACTGGAAACACATCAGCATCACGTAAATTAATTTTAAAAAACAACAAAATATACACTGGTTTTAAATATTCTTGTCTTTGAAAACTATAATATATTACATGAGTAAATAAAGGCTAGCTATAAGAGTTAAATTGACATAAATAGTATACTGGAATATATTTGCAAATAAGTTACATTGAAAAATCCATCATGTAGTTTCGTCTTCATCATATGCTATAATCGTAAACTGGTAATGAGCTACATACTGTCTATAAAACTAATAAAACCTATTTAAATATTCCTCATTCTTCTCAAACTGAATAAGGTGTTGGTCGTAAATAGATAACATTAGTGATGCGTTTTAGTAAATATATTCACCGTAAATGTACTTGAACTTGGTATTTGTACTTTATTAAGGTAAGTATTCTGGTGTGTATAGAGAACATATAATTAAAAGTATATGATAAAATAAATGATACAAGAAGTATATGATAAAAAATAACACTTGGAATCGTAAGTGGTTTGGTGGGATGATCAAGTATAAGACACGAGTACAATGATGCTGCTTAGTTGGGAAACTCGCTTGAAGCATTGATTGAGGAATTTACTTAATAACAGACCCAGATTTCCTCATAACATCCTAAAAATTATTATTGCATTGGTTTTATTCTTTCTGAGTTAAGTTTTTAATCAGTATTCAAATTAATACTCAAGAGGAGAGCCTCACTAGTCCTGGTCCTGCGTGCATCTGTTACTACATGCATATCTGTCAATTAAAATAGAGTTGCAATGAAACTATGTTAAGAAAATATTTTTTTTTTTAAATATCTAAATAATGACTGCAATGACTTAAAAGTAAATGCTCCAATAAAAAAATATTTATTTGAGATTTTTTGTCTTGACCATTGTCAAGACACTCACTAACTTTTAATAGGATTTTGACATTTCTATTATCAAAAAATGAGTAGAAGTATAAATTGGTTTTTAGATCTGGCCACATGCAAATTACTTAATTGATTATAACTTTTTTCTTGTTTTCTACTACTAAATTGACTATACAAAATATTTTATAACTTCTATATATCTAATACTTCTGTTTATATATTTTTATACTATATTCTATATATAAACTATTATCTTTTCCAATTGAAGGAGAAAAGGCAAATAAGAAAGTTTGCAAAACTAAATCAATAAAGTAGCAGTTTTTACTATAGATACTGAAACTTAGTAATGAATATATTCTAATATATTCTTTTGCATGTTACATTACATGTACATCTTATATTACATTATAGTTTGTTGATATATAGAAAGTTTAATTTCCTTTTTTTTAATTTTTTACACACAATACTCTTTTTCACATTAAATTAATACTTTAAGTAGATTGGGGTTATAAAATAATTACATACATATATATATATATAAGTTAAATATATACTTATTAAAGAAAAATGATGAAGAAATTTTGTATCATAGGTTGTCTGAATATAATATAGAACAAATTGCAGACTTGCTAAGTCTGAAATTTGACAGAATATTTATTTCGGATATTCGGTTTCTCTTAACCCCTGTCATTGGAATGGTCTATACATCTATAGGTAAAAAGTTAGCTCATGTTTGTGTAAGTGTACTGTTTATTTATCCAATATAAATATTATACATATGGTAACCGGCATAAAATATGTACTGCACATGACAAGGAATAATATATATTCGAAGAATAGAGTATGACAAGACTGACAAAAGCTATGATAGCCTTCACGATGGTAAATTAGTGTAAGAGGTGCAAAGTAAACGAAAGGAACCATATTGTTTATGGAGTTGCTACATCCAACTTACACACAAATGTAAGGGTAACCATGCTTCAAATATAATAAATAATTATAGTAATTATGAGTAGAAATATTTTTGAGTACACTGAGCTCAAAAATAGCGTCAGTAATGGCACCGAATTATGTGCGAATCTTTTTACATGTAAGCCAGGTGGCAGGTAGGGTCGCGGTCGGGGACACGCGGAGGTACGGGATCAGCTGATCAATAGCACCTCGACTATATGGTTAGGCCTACACCGAGTTTTTGGATTATATATGTATAAAAAACAAATACCAAAAATTTTACGTGACATCCTAAACTCCGATATTGGCCAGTCTAAGGCGACCGAGAACACATTTGGGTTATTATATTGACACATTTTGAGTCGTTATTCTACTGACTTTTATAGTGGTTGTTGACGGTCTGAAAATCATAATAGTTGAACACAATTTGTAAGCTGTCTTACATATATTCTAAAGCACTTTTATACTCTATAATTTTTTTTTAATTTATCGTTAATCGGTTTGTTATCAAACTTACTGTCTTATTTTGTCCGGTTCGAAGGATGATTGAGACAGTTACTACAGGTTCAAGGGAC
Source organism: Vanessa cardui (assembly GCF_905220365.1). Lineage (NCBI taxonomy): Eukaryota > Metazoa > Arthropoda > Insecta > Lepidoptera > Nymphalidae > Vanessa > Vanessa cardui. The sequence goes on along the minus strand of NC_061132.1, from coordinate 11,426,284 downwards.
ATAACATCTTAGCTTTCGTGGCGCTTTGGTGTGATGTAAGGAATGGTTACTATACAGCGTCGACGTCTGGACGGTGGTGACCACTTACCATCAGAAGGCCCTTTTGCTCGTCCTACTGTTAAATTACAAACCTTTGAACGTATTCGTCTAAGGGAAGACGAAAAACTGTAAGAACTACCTGGTCGATATATGGAGGTTCCTGTGTATGTTCTGTAGTAATTGTTATTTATTAGGGGTAGTATTAATTAGGGAAATATTTATAAATCACATTACTTATTAACAAAGTCAATTAAGTTATCGTTTGAAGCTGTTACTTATAAAGTTCGTAAAATTCTGGAATATTGAATTTATTTCCGTATAAGAATATATAACGTTTTATTTATTCAACAAATAATTATATTTAATAAAAGCGGTCGGCGTTAAAATGTATTTTAATTTTATAACGAAATATCTCTTGAATTGCATATCAACAGAAAATTATGTTTCGTTTTCCCATCGCTATTACCATTTAAGTTCTAAGGATGGGAATTGCAAATCAGGATAGCCAAAATGGATAGCAGGCGCAAAATCCTGCTGTCCAGAACCAGCATGCGGGGCATGTACCTCAAGCGACGGCGAGAGCGTCAACTATGGGGTCTCTTCACGATTATTTTTCTTTTTACTTATTTTGTTCTTATAAAATAAGTTTGTCTTCCCAGCTTTTTGTGCAGTATAAAAAGTTTACACTTTTGAATCTTTAGTCAGACGTTCAGGTATTAATTCAACTAATTTGATTTTTAAGTTCGGACCTATTGACATTTTTAAAACTCTTATTAAGACTGACAGGAATCGGTATTTCTGGACCCGAGTAACTGATGATACGAGTCGCTCTTCAAATTTTTAAAAATTTAACAGTTTATTAAACTATTTAGTCTAAACCGCGATTGAGTGAGAAGGGCATAGTCATGGAATTGAGAAATCTGAAGCTAAATTAATAAAAGTACTCAACTTAGCATACGCTCATATTTCTGAAGTTATGCGATTTATGTAGTTGGACGACGAGGAAACGAAAATAAAAATTGAGAAGATATTTTGTAAAGTTAATAGATTTATAATTCGAAAATTTAAATTTATGCATTCTCCATTGTCAAAGCAGAGACAACATACTGGCACATTATTTACCAGATAATTAAACAGTATCAATCGACAATGTCACGTGGAACTTGTGACTACCACAATAGCAAACGCGATCCTAATATTATATTATCTGCCGGCAAGAAATCATAAAAATTATGTAAGCCAGCACCCTTAGGATAGAAGAGTTTTGAAGGTTATGGTTAATGGTGAAATCAAATGGCGCCGTGGCGCAAGTGGGTGTACCACAGGGTTCAATTTTGGGACCTCTCTTGCTCTTAATATATATAAATGATTTACCTTAATTTGTAAAAAATATTTGCGATATCGTACTGTTTGCAGATGACACATCCCTTATTTTTAACTTGACATAAAAATAAACAACTATGATGTTGTAAGCAGCGCTCTGTCGCGGGTGCTTGGTTGATTTGACATAAATAATTTAGTACTAAATGCCAAAAAGACTAAATGTGTTTTGTTTTTATTGCCAAATGTCAAATCAAATCCTGCAATAACTTTGAAAAATGAAAGGCTTGAGTTTGTTGAGTCGACGGTCTTTTTAGGGATAACCCTTGACTCCAAACTGCAGTGGGGCACCCAATTGTATGCCCTAGCAAGGAAACTAAGTAGTGCCATTTATACAATAAAAGTAATTAGAAAACTGGACACGGACATAAGTACTGCTAGACTAGTTTATTTTAGTAATTTTCAGTCTTATGTCATATGGAATGTTGTTATGGGGTAATATATTGAAGTTGTTTTTATTCTAAAGACAACTACAAAAGAGCTATCCGATCTATTTACAATATAAGCTCCAGGACATCATTACGCGAGAAATTTGAAGAAATAGGTGTATTAACGGCTGCTTCACAATATATTTATGATAAGATAATCTTTATACAAAAGAATATAAAAAAATATTCTATCAATGCTGATATACATACTATTAATAGAAGAAATAAGAATAAACTTGTAACCCCACCTTCCGTTTGCACACGGTAAATAGAACGTTTTTGGGCAATGGTATACGCTATATAATAAGATACCGGAAAATATAATCAATTTACCATTTTCAAAATTTAAAAAGATTATTAAAACTAAATTAATAAATAAATCATATTATTCATTAAAAGAGTACTTTTTAGAAAGAAACACTAGGAGTTGGGGTCGGGTTCCATCATAGGACACTAATTACTGTAAATAACAGCATTGTAAATCTGTTTATTTGAAAAGAGCAACTATGCGAGTTTCTTGTCGTTTCTTCTCGCTAGAAGCTGCTTTCCGAAACGGTGGTAGTATTTAATTATTGACGATTCAAAAACTCTTCATTGTGAAGTTTACTTGAATAAAATTGATTTGATTAGAGAAAAATATGCTTAGAAGGCTTATGGTATATACTGGTGTTACAAGGTGCTCGATTGTTGTCAAGAGGCTGTGGAAATCACTTAATATTTTTTCGACTGATGCCTTATAGGCCTTCAGGTTAGACGGATATTACAGTACTGCTGTGCTGCAGGAGAATACTTGCCCATAAAGCTGTATATAAACCGCGCCATCGATATTAAAAGCGTTATTAAATAGGTTTATTATTGATTTCATATTGCTCTCATAAATAAAATTATTTATATTAGGTAGGTAATCTGGTCTGGAGATTCAATATGGTGAGAACTCGTCTAAATATGTAATATATATAAATATTCGTTTTAAGAGTTGTATAACTCAATTTAACCCATTACTCCATTGGATTCTTTACGCCTGAAAACATAACACCACTTTATCTGAAAATTATAAATAACTTATTAAAAATTATGCATGCTTTTTTAAATCGCTGCCAAAAGGAGTTTATTATTTATGTGAATTAATTACTGGCACAAGAGACACAACATAAGTTCCAATGGTTGGCGGTGCATCAAAGATGTACGTGTAGAAGAAAGTAAGTAGTCGTCGGAAGCGTCGCACGATTTTATAAACATAAGTCGAGTCTTAAAAGTAAACAACGATTATTTGAAATAAAATAATGCCAGTTAGAACTCAAAAACGAATTTAATAAATGTTATGCATTTTTAACAATCTGTTTATATTGTCTGTTTACCGTACAGTAAGAAGTCTAAAAATTACTCCAATATTTAACTCAAAATATCACTGGAACTTCAAAGTCGGATCATTCTGTCTATTATATCTAATCAAATTTTCGACTCAGTGGTTGTCAATCAACATTTTTATGTATGAAGGCGTATTTATATATTTATATATATATGAATCTAAAGGCTTTCAGGATATCCTTCTAGCTTCGCACTCTACAATGACCACAGGAATGCTAACAGCACACGAGAAATGCCACGTCCGTCTATTAATCGGGAAAATTTTTGATTTAATTTTCAATCAAAATTTATTTTGACGCTGTTTTAGTTTAGTATTATATAAAAACAATAACTTTAACGTGATTAAGTATTGTTGTATTCTCTGTACTCTAAATTACGATTTATATTTACGATAAATATTTTATGTGACTATTTAATCCTAACTTATATAAAGATCATAATTATTCGCAATTTTTTGTTCGTCCTTAGAAGCAAAACTAATATTTCGTTTTATAAAAATTTAAATTAACACTTTGCACTTTGATATAATGGGAATCTTTAGTCAAACGTATAGCAGGAATCGTTCTTCGCGAGCTACCGAGAAAACGTATGCTGCTACGGGATTGACCTCACAAAGGACGGTTGCTATTCATCACTTTTTTCTACCTATAGGGAATCTTAACATGATCGAAACGTGTCACAATAAGTCAGGCTATGGCCTCCCATAGCATATCAACAAAAAGTTGTTTCGTTTTCCCATCACTATTACCATTTAAGTTCTATGGATGGGGATTGCAAATCAGGATAACCAATATGGAAAGCAGGCGCAAAATCCTGCTGTCCAAATCCAGCATGCGGGGCATGTACCTTAAGCGACGGCGAGAGCGTCAACTATGGGTCTCATCACGATTATTTTTCTTTTTACTTATTTTGTTCTTATAAAATAAGTTTCTTACGTCATGTAAGAGTTTATAAGGATTTCGTCTTGTCTTAAAACAATCACATGTATTTCTCCCACATCTGTGATTTATTTAATTATAATTTCAGACTGTTCCATTTTCTTTAAGTAAAAAGAGATTCTAAATTGGCCAATTACCTATTAAGTAATTTCTTGGATCCTCATAGGAATGTTTTTCAACTTGTTTATTTGATAATTAACCCAATAAAACAATTCTTATCGGTACACTAACTTTTAAATCGGGATACATTTCGAGCCCCAAATACTTTCAGTACTTTTGGCTTAAACAAGATCTTTTCAATTTATTGATATTAAACGTCAGTTCAACTTGGTACTCTAAAATCGCTTTGTGATAATCTTCAACATTCGATACTAGTATTGTATTCGTTCAGATTATTATATTTCAAACTTCAGGATTTTATAACATTGTGCTATATGTATGACCTTCGATTACAACACTTGAACCACTACTGCTCTGGCACAAATATTGCAGAAATCATGCTTAAACTTCTATTTTCTTCTCTGCTCTACTAGACATTGACTCTTTCTTAAATTATTCTTTCAGGTCTATATATTTAAGATTAGAAAAGCCACTACCATAACGAGCGCAGTGCTTGGATGATGATATCCAGTGGCGTAGCTAGGTCAGGGAGGTGTATAGAACACTCCTCTTTAACTAATAATTACCCTTTAAAATTATAGATACCAAATAAGAAATCTTGTACGCAGGGTCGTGATTTTCTAGCTCTAGAAGCTTAAGATTTAGTTTAGAGGGCCCTATAGCTACGCTACTGATGATATCCTAGTATGATTAGTCTGGAGATCGTTTTAGGTACTGGTATGTGTTAGCACGTAACATTTTAAGATTCGTGTTGTGATTCTCGTATCGCGCTTTTAGGGTTGACTTACTGAACTTGACAGTGACTGATGGAAAACCTGATAACTGACGCACAAAAAAGATCCGACTATGAGCTCGTATAACATTGGGCTATTGTAAAGCTAGGCATTTTGATAGACTATCAAAGGTCTTATAGTTTAATCGAATATATAAATTTAACTGATAATTTGTAGTCTTAATTTCTGACAAGGCTGAATATAGTTACTTGATGAACCTGAGGATGACGCGTATTCGCCTAGATATCTAAGCTACTATTGTTAAGATAATTTCAGAGCCTTCAATAATTAAAAATAATTACATTCAAGAATAAGCCTATTATAATTATTATGTGGTATTTCGAGATATGAAAAGACAGCTAGACAATGGTCTCATCTTTTAAGGAGATGGTGTGGAAGTCATGCCAGCACACTGCTTCACTGCTGGGTTGTTATTGTGGAGTATTTATAAAAAAGCTATTTAAAATAATTATTTTAAACTAAGTTTTAGAATCGAAGGAACTTGCATGTGAAGAATTTGAAATATTTTAAACATTTCATTATTTTATCAAAAAATGTAATTAAATCTTTTAGTACAGTCTTAGACGACATATACCCTCTATGTTGACTTTTTAGGAGGTTGTATATCTGGTACCGATATTATGCTGCTACAAAACACCTTATTCAGTTTTTTTTGCCTACACAAAAAAGTAGTTTATATGGTCTACATTAGGTATTCACAAAGGTTTTAAAATGGAAAGTTTATGGTTCAGTTTCCGCGCTATTCTACTTATTTTCGAGTACCTTTTTTAGCTTAACCTTCCACTATCTTCTTTCAAATGTATTTTTTTTTTACTCTGTATCGCTGGGAAACAGAAGGGATACGTTGTTTGGGGCTCGCCGATGCCACACCTTTTCTCAAACAACAGTTTACATATCCAATGTGATTTGCACTGCTATATTATCTACTATAAACAGTGAATGACTTCCATCCACTTTATTTTTTAAATTTCAAGCTTGGGTAACAATTCACCCACGCATCTTGCTTATCACCGTCGCCACGCATCTAATGATCAATGCCTAGGTGAGACCGAAATATCATGTGGGCAGGGGTATCTTCAGTTACTCCCGAGCCGTGATTACGTGACTTTTTTTCAACAACAATTTTTTTTACAACGATGCAAATATATTTAAACAACTGTCGTTCGAAGAAATTAAGAAGAAATAAAATGTATTTCTGGGCCGATTACAGCGATACATACCAACTAGAAAAATAAAAAAAAAACTAAAAATATACTCAAATAATTTACACAAAATGTTAACGACTTCCGAACAATCGTTTAAGAGGAGTTCAGTTTCAAACACGTATTAGCTACCCATTCCGACTGCACATGGGTACATAAAAGGTTAAAATACAAGTTTTACATTTTGTATTTCAATGTTAAACTTGTTCAATGTAGAGCTAGCTTTTTTAATTACGCGGATATTACGGTGACAGAAAGTCGATGATACATATAGACCTTCATGTACTTTTCTCTTTGAGAGCGCTGGCCCTCGTCCCACACTCCTTATGCCGCCTCTTCTAATGGTTTCATAATTTCATTTTACAAAGTATGACCAAAAAACCAGAATTAGAGAATGTTATGAAGTATCTCATTAATCAAACAAAATTTAGGCACATGTATAAAAACAAATAATAATAAATTTAGACTTTATGAGTACTTAGTTTTACTGAATTACAAAGATGTACCTACTTCGCGCAAAAAAGTTTAGTATAAAAGTTAATTCAAATTATTAGATTTTCTATTTGTATACGCAGTGCGTATACTATAAATTTATCTTTAATGATGTTGGGAAACTTCATACCAATGTATTTAATGATGTGTGTTAAGGCCTTCGGACACGTTTGTATGCACCAAACCGTAGGAAAAGTAGTTTGGTAGAGTAAACTGTAACATCGTATGTCAAATGCTTTTTGGGCCACAATTATAGCCAAATTGTCAAAAGTCTCCTTAGTGGCTAGTGACGTCGCAGCAGGCCTCGTCGGAGAAGGAGAAAGCCAGGTTTATACATAGTAATAGTCTCTGGTAGTCCAGGAAACAGAGACAACTCAGATGGGGACCTGCATTTTACTCCACACTTACGTAATTTTACTTATTTTTTTATCTCGTTGGAAAAACGCGTTTCCCTCACGTGGAAGGAGGGTATGTGAAACACACCGGTGCCCTGTACGCCAGGTGCGACCAAGTACCACTGAAAAGCCGGCGATGCCCCCTGGGTTTCACACTGGTGGACACACTGACAATCGGGCCTTCAACACCTAGGGGGATCTCATCTCGTAGTAATGAGAAGCTCTAGTCCCTGCAGCGCCTATTGAGGTAGGGTAGAAGGTGCGCATAGCGCTTCTTCCTCCTCTCCGGTCCCGGCGGAGAATGGTCTGCAGTGGCATCCTCTACTCGCTCCCGCTCCGCGGCTTCCTTCTGCGATATGATGTTTTCGAAGGAGGGCATCTCCAATCAGCACGTCACTAGTTTATCGTTTTATACGGCAGCGAGAGGTCCAGACTTACGTAACCTTATACTATATAATAATCGAAAAAATCTTATACCTTTGTCCTTGAAATTATAATGTAATTTGCAAATAAACCATAGTTAAAAACTGACTGAATCTGCGCATTATTGGCCAGCAAGGTTAGAATAGGGATTTTTAAGGAAAATCTGTCAATTTAGCTTTAGTAGTAATTATTATTATTTCTAAAATAAGAAATTACGTCGCCTTCAACTCACACTGGTTCACTGTGGTGGAATATAATCTAACATATACTGGAAAGTGCTCGTACCCAGCAATACCTAAATGTTATTGTACCAGCACAGGTACAATAACATTTACGTATTGCTGTTAACGTACCAACAAATATGACGTCATAGGTAGGTACCATTCATCACATATTCTAACAAAAAACAACCGCACTGCAACTTATCTTCCTGGCACCAGGCATGAGGGACTTTGTAATGTTATGATCTGGTTTAAAGGATGAATGAGACAGTGTAATAACGTGCTTAACATAACTTCTTAGTTACCAAGGTTGGTGGAGCATTGCCAATATAAGGGATGGTTAATATGTTTTACATTACCAATTTCTATGAGCAGTGGTGGCCACTTTCCAATGGACTCCTTACCAGTCTGCTTGCCAATTTACATATAATAATAACTTACATGCAAACCTATTTCTAAAGGGGTAAATTAATAAGTAGGTGATGTTTGTTTTTGGGTTTTAAGTTTAAGGTACACGCACACAAGTACACGCGAAATGACATCAAATTAGTTTAAAATTAAAGCTATTATATATTATATCTATACATATATTATGCATAACAAACGGACAGACGTACATCAAAAAAAATGTTTAGGTAACTCGCAAATGGCCATATTAACTTAATAAACGCAGTTTTATTTAAACACACGTTTACAGGCATATGTTCCAAATTTATTTTTTATTTGATTATTATTTATTAATAGTGGTCAACACATTGTATTTACGCTTAATTATTTAATTAATTATTTGTTTTAATAAAAAAATGTACGATTTTATATGATTTCCTTATCAGTTGCTTTATCACTATTAAGAAGATTACTGTTTCAATTGACGCGAATTTGATAAACAAAGTAATCCATTGAAATTTAGCATTTTTATGACCCCAAATAGAATAAAAACGATATAGGAATCTTGAATCTTGGATCTTTAAGCAAACGTTTCATTTCACGCAAGATGAAACTTAACATTTCAATGGACATTAAAGAGATATATTAGCGACATTTTAGAGAGAGCTACGTCAAGGCGGTTTAGGTACGTCTCTACCTTTAACAATAGATTTCTATATTAAAGTGTTTTGTAATGAGAGACATAGTATAATTAATTCAAAAAATTAATATATATTTAATCACGTAAATAACTATAATTCCAACACAAAAGGACAAAAGCCAATAACCAACGTATAAAATAGAATTAACGCCATATCATTGGTCGAGAGCTTGAATAAAAAACGAATATTCGTTATTGATTTAAAAAGGGGGTTTTGAACGTTGACGAAGCTGTTATCGAAATCTTGGAAGTAAAATAAAAGTCGAAACAAGTTGCTGAGTGTGATTGCATCAATAATAAATATATATTAATCAACCGGCTGTGCCCGCGACCTTGTACGCGTTTGAATATAACAACAAAAAATTGTAGCCTAAGTTCCTCCCTATTGTATCAATTATCTGCCAGTGAAAGTCCCGTCGAAATCGATCCAGCTGTTGCAGAGATTAGCAGGAACAAACAGACAGACCGACAAAAATTGTGCATGCATTGAGTAAGAAAGGGCGCTATTTTAATATTACAAACAGACACTCCAATTTTATTGTATGTATAGATAACTGTTAGTAGCGTACAATATAGATACGCTATCTCATAGGATGCGTTAATATAAGGTTATTTTCTGTTGGAATGGGCTGTATGGAATTCCAGACGAACTTAAAGTCAATGAGCGCTTCGCGTAGTGGTTGTGTTATTATGGTTTTTAAATTATTTGTCTTATTAAACTACGTTATCACAGACTTCTGGCAAAGTACTCATACATAGCCCTCTGACATACTGTCATACGTATATACGACACTAGTCAAAGACAATAAAAATTAAGACATGTGCAATGATGTTCTAGTAAACAGATGAAAAAAGTGAAGAGTAGAAAACGTCCTAATTGGGACGTTTGCCTTTAGTCGTTTTCATCATAATTATGCCAGTAGTACGTTATAATACATCATAATTATGTAGTAATACGTTTTGCGTAATTAAAACATCTAGTTATCCCTTTTACTTATTGTTTTTGTCAAGCTATCCTTTTTACTTGTAACGAAACGTAAAATAAACGGGCCCCGGCGCGGCACAGATTTTTCTTTTGTTTAGTATGGGTATAACAAATCTGTTTATTAGAATATCATTGGACATGTGTAATAATTTCCCTACCTAAATGATTTGAGAAACTGCTCACAGGTTTTTTTTCGAAAATAAAATCGAACACAATGTTAGTCTATTGGCCACAATAGCAGCTAATTAGCAGCTGTTCATTAATTTCACTTTTTTTCTGTTTTGGTAATAATGGAATTACCAAGCAAATTATTATCTGACACACTTACCAAATTATAAATTGCTATAATTATGTCTACGAAAAACATTTGATCTCGAGTACCTTCTAAAGAAATAAAAAATGTAATATATAATTAAGAGTAGATGTTTACTTGCATTCTGTATGTAATTTTTGTCAAAATTCAAAATCAAAATAAACTTTATTCAAGTAGGATTTTAAAAGCACTTTTGAATCGTCATTTTACAATTAAATGAACCGAGAAGAACCAGCAAGAAACTCAGTAGTTACTCTTTTTTAACTTTTAAAAAATATCAAGTCATGTTTGTTAAATACAATTATTTAAATTAATATATCCTGCTTGGAAGTCAACAGGTATAACTCCATTCTTTTTTATCATATATAAAATCTTGTATCGAGTTAAGAGTCAAAAAGGCACAGACTATCCTATCCTAACCTGTACTGTAAATATATTCTCAAATAATCTACAACTTTGCACTTTTGTAAAACTCTTTAAACCTAATAAAAGTACGAAATTGTTCCGACAACAATTTACGAATCGACAATTATTCTAACAATTAAATAGATTTATATATTTTTTAACATCTATATAATTTTGCTGGATATATTCTTTCTCGTAAAGTTGGAAACCTATTGGGTTTCTTACACACTAACCCTTTGCGACGTGACCGGGTCGGAAACACTGACAGCGTTCCAATATAACTGCTTCACCCCCGCACAGAGGTCGCAGAGTTCTCCTCGAGGACAATATACCTTGTGGTAAGGCTTTATGCATGCCCGTCTGTATAGGCCAAACCACAGTACTCAGTATTGTTGTTCCGATTTTGAGGCTGAGTGAGCCAGTGTAACTACAGCCAGGGGACATAACATATTAGTTGAAGGTTGGTGGCGCACTGGTGTGGAGTGTGGAGGCATGGTTATTATTTATTATAATGTTAATGTGTATATAAATATATGTATTTGACAATAATTCATAAAGTTATATTAAAAATTTGGTGGCGAATAACTCTGTAACAATAATTAATTAGTACATAATGAATAAATATTTTAAAAAAAGGTTTGCATTGAATTCGATATATGCAATATATTAATTGATAAACAAATATAGGTACTCTTACTCGGCGGTGAACAGTGAAGGCAGTGAGATATATAAATCTTTAACAGAGCTGGTTAAATTCCATTGTCAACATCAAAACTTCTCAAAGAACGAGAAGACAGCCTTAATGCCCCGTAACTAACTTATCAGATATGAACTGTTATAATATTATTGTAGTATTAAATTTTTATACTATCTACGATGACATTACATTTGTATATCGATTTAAGCTACCAAACTGTGAAAGACATTAATATGAATACACTACAATGTATGCATTCAAATCGAAGAAGGAATAAAGGTAAACAAACATTAGCTAAAACCTTAACTATATTGCACACCGTTAACAGTTCTTGATTAATATTTTATAATACCACACTATTTCAGTTAACTAGGTACTTGTAGGTATCCATTTTAATTTGACTCCCAAAGTTTCCGTAACAGCATTTACGACGTCTTTTCGAAAATTCCTATCGAATATAAACTCTCGACACATGAAATCGCGCCAGTTCGATGTGATTTATTGTTGTTCTTTTGTTTTTATTCCTCTTGTGGTTGGAATACATTGATACTAATATTCAAAAATATATTGCAACTTATCGAACATACGATTATGATATCAATAAATAAATAAAAACTCAAGAAGTTTTGAAATCAATAATGCTAGGTATAAAAGTACTTATTTTAAGGGCAATTTAATTGTTTTAATTATATTGATAAGAATTGAAGTAAATTATATGATACTAGCGACCGGCGACGATTAAATGCACGATAATATGTAAGGTACTTAATTGGATAAAGATTAATACTACACATACAATATAGATTTGAAGTCATATAGAAATCGTAAAAACACCATTATTTCTCGTTAAAAGTAGAGGATAAAAAATGATTATTGTGGGTTATTCCTAAGGTTATAAACATATACGGCCTTTTTTGATATTATTTTGATCTATCTCGTAGGGTTCAGCCAGCGTTTTCAAAGTTAACGCAAAAAATAGTGTTAATTTACGACACATTAGAATTCTTTAAATTTATCATTATTTCTCTTCTATAATATGCATTTATTATACATATATACCTTCTTATCTGTTAAAAAAAACCGCATCAAGATGCTTTGCGTGGTTTTAAAGGTCTAACCATGTGTGGTTAGACCTTTAACAGACAGAAAGCAGCACCCATTTTTTTTGTTCTATATAGATATGCGTATGTAGGTGCATGTAGTGCCTGAAATAGGCAAATAAATTTCGTTTGCTAGATTGGTAAAATTTTGTTCCAACTGCTGCTCCTATAAACGTCATCAATTAACATAAATTATAATAAAAACTAGCTCAACTATATAACTAACCCTTTGTACGGGTTAACCAATAGCGTATTAAACTTTCGCTAATTAACTCATCTGCGCGTTTACAGACAGTCCTCGTACTTAAGGCATGTTTGGCATATTAGAAAATATTAGATTGATTAGTTTTTTTTCACACATTGACATCGCGACAAATATATTCTTATATGACGAAAATCGAAACAATTGACGTATGCTTGAGTTAAGGAATAGTATCAAAACATTGTTCTACGTATGTAACTGAAAACAACGTAACTTGAAAAGACGTAAGTCGAGGACTATCTATATTTTAAACCTACGAATATGTACTTACAAACCTATAGATCTTTTCGCTCATGACTCTCGTTACAATATCGACTCCTCGAATAAAATAATCTTAACCAATATGATAAAATTTGTGTTATTGTTGCTGTCTTTACTCGTAATCGTATCATGCACACTATGACATCTTCACAGTACGACCGTCACTCACACTAATGCAAGCCTATTAGCATATTTTAGGCTTGTGCTCTAAATAGTAAAAAGATCGTTTCTTCCAACTTATACTAGTTCGGAATAAGTTGAAAGATTCTTTTATACAATATCTATATAAACATTTTAAAATTTATGTATTTTTTTAATTTCATAAGTATTAATCATAGTTATCGTATTAACTAAAGTGTTATAAGTATTTTGGCCAGTGAAAAGACTCAGTTTTATTGTCTATAGATCATATATTTTCAATAATTTTATTTACATCTTTGTTACAGTACGGACGAAGACGCGCGCCAAGCGATGATGCTAGATGGAGGGAAGATCAAGGAAATACAAGTTAAATTACTGCTGAGTTCGAGGTCGGAAATGCACAAGGTGATAGAAACCGCACGCCAGAGCGTTCCGTTGTTAACACTCGCCGCCCCGTCGCCTGTGCCGCCTCCTGTCATTCCTCAGCCAACTCAGGCACCTCAACCAATTATCTCCGTCGCACCCGCCATTACTCCTTTCTCAACAGCTCTTGGTACCACCACAATCGCCGGTTTTGGAATACCAGGCATCGGTAACCCACAAGAGATTCCCCAACCTGCTGTGATAGAACCTCCCGCGCCTTTACTTAGTCCGCCCTCAAAATCTCCTCAAGAAGAAGACAAAGACGAGGATAAGTTAGATAGAAAAAGAAGCAAAGACAAAGAAAGACGGCGCTCTAGATCCCGTTCAAGATCCCGCGACAGAGAAAGGAAAGAAAGAAAAAGAGAACGCAGAGACAGATCGCGCTCGAGAGAGAGGAGACGGAGAGACCGAAGTCGCAGTCGAGACAGGCGCGACCGTAAGCGAGACAGAAAAGATCGCAGTCGCTCTCGTGACAGGTCACCCTCACGTCGCTCTCGGGACAAACGCAACAACGATCGCAACAAATCGCCTCAGAACTCCCAGGAGCGGTCGCTTGATAACATTGACGTTAATATCGCTCCACCTCCGCCCGCTTTCGGCAGTACAAATGGACCACAAATGCCGATGATGCCAACAAATAATATGGTATCAAATGGACCCGTAGGACCATTAGATCAAGGACCGAATCGGTTCAATGATCCGTCTTTAGCAGAGGCATTTAACAAATTACAAGAACTGGGCAAAAAACGCAATCCTAATGCATTCCAAGGGGAACAAAATGGAGCCAGATTCCAAGCCGGCCGCGGGGGAGGTAGTATGGCGCGCGGAGGAAGCACATTCCGTCGTGACGGCCGTTCATCAAGATTTGAAGAGGAGCAAAAAGATTGTTGCGTGGCTCTCAGAAACGCACCAAACCATACAAGCTACGGAGACGTCCGCCGATTTTTTCCGTTCATGATCGATAAACATGGAATCAAAATGATCAACGATAACATGGGTCGTCGGACTGGTAATATCTTTGTCAGATTTTGCGCTGCTCGCTCCAAGCAACTCGCTCTACAGCGTAAGAGTAACGAATTGAAGGGTGCTGAGGTAATCGTTGAAGCTTTAGACGATGAGACGTACGAAGCTGCCGTTGATTCATTTTTACCTTTCCGTGAAGATAATGACGACGAAGATCAGAGTCTGGTTGCAGCTGATGGAGAAAACAATAAAAAATCCTTCAGCGTATTGAAATTGACAGATTTACCGAATTTTGTCAAGGAACATGACATTATGAAAGCATTTAATGAGTTTTCTCTTTTGTCGATTCAATTAAGTGATTGTCGTATTACTAGGACTAAAATAGCATACGTCCAATTTGTTAAAGCTGACGATGCAAAAATGGCTTTTGAACGTAAGGATAGTTACATGTTCGGTAGACGTCAGGCGACTATCGCGCCAGTGTCTAATGAAGAATACGACCAAGTGAAATTAAACCAAGATAAGCCGGATCAAATGAATATGAACCGGTCCACAAACGACAATATGCAAGAACAAGTCATCCCACGAGACCCTCGCCAGCGACGCCAGCTAGTAGATAACGGACCAAGTTCTGCCGGTGCTCAAGCACAGGGAGCAGTTCCGACTCAGTTGATGCCCAATGCTCAATTTTCCCAAAATTTTGGTGGATCGTTCCAAAACCCTCAATTTGGAGCTTTTCCTAGTGGCGGTAACTTAGAACCTAGAGCGGTCACATCTAATACTTGGACAAACCGAATGAGTTTTCCCAAACAATCTGATCAAGATATACAGGCGATGTCGTCTCCCATGGGCAAACCTAAAGTTATATCCGTCAACATGGAAGATGAACCTCTCGACTGTGTTCTCATGAAGAGTCTTCCACGAGAAGCTACTGACAGAACTATTGTCAACTTCTTGGCCGATACTGGCGCAGTACCATCTAGAATACATCTTATGCTAGATGCGAACGGTCTTCCTTCCGGTGATTGCTTCTGTGAATTTAGGTCGGCTCAAGAAGCCCGAAAGGCTGCTACGAAACATGGCCAGCTCTTAGACGGGAGTCGTGTTACAATAGACCTAGTTATGCGAAGTGTTGTAGAGGAAGCTTTAGAGGGACCGAAATTAGAAACCCAACCTGGTATTCTTGGCAACGCGCCTCCTCACTTCATGAATATGCCCCGCGGCGGTTTTATGGGACGCGGGCAGTTCCGTGGAAGGGGTATGTTTGATCGAGGAGGTTACGATAGAGGTGGATTCAGAGGAGGTTTCGATCCAAGCAGAGGAGGCTTCGACCCAAATCGAGGCGGATTCAGAGGTCGGGGTGGTTGGAGCGAACGTGGTATGCGCGGGTTCGATCGGGGCAGAGGGCGAGGGTTTGCGCGAGGGCGGGGAGGGTTTGACAACATGTCGATGCCAATGCCAATACAAATGCGAAACGATGAGGAGCAAGATCCCGCTCTAGAAAACTTCGGAACCCCGGGCTGCATCGTTACGATGGAGAACGTTCCGTTCAGAGCAACTGTCGATGACATAATGACCTTCTTCAGCGACTTCGAACTGACCCAAGACGATATCATCAGGAGGTACAATGAGCGCGGACAGCCCACGGGCGACGCGCGGGTTGCGTTCCGAACGCCCTTCGACGCCCAGCGCGCTATCAAAACTCGCCACATGAATACAATATTTGACCGAAGAATCAATCTAACCATTCTCTAACATAACACACCGGTGCGGATCGAACCGCCACCGGACCCGGTAGTGCACGCACTCTAACACTACTGGGGCAGTCGATGCCTTTACCCGCCGTGGTATGGATATTGATATTTGCAAGTAACTCTAGAGCTACTGTGAAGCTGAGTAGTTTAAAATTAAGTTAAGGGTTATGTACTATAAAATGATAATAGGTTATTTGAATAAAACAAAGATTTTTGATAATTTAAATCACATAGCATTTTTATTTTCAAATCAAACACAACCTGGTTAAATTTAAGATTCTGCCGCAGGGACAGCACGGTCGCCTCGCATGTGACGTCATCACAACGCACTAAACATGTCCTCCGCGACAATATTTAGTTTATATAAACACATCTTAAATATATTGTTATATTGACAGAAATACGCTTAGTGCACGTTACATTAATTATTCAACACACACGTTTACACTATTATTGATAATAAAAATATTCTAACATTGAAAAGGCCAACTTAGCTCAGAATACTCTAGCGTAACTTGTATACACGCAATTATAATCTGTATAATAATTCTTATAAAATGTCACAGTTTCAATCATTATATAGAATTTATATAATACATCTCATAGAAAATTAATCTGCTATAGGCAACCACAACTGTTTTTAGAAAGAACATCCCTGCGACACTTCCGCTTACAAAGAGAGCATTTTACACTGTTAATGCGCTCAGTCGAGCCCGAGATATTGAGCAATATCATATCAGTACTCAGGTTTTGCTGAGGTCTAGTGCGCGCTGCAGACGGCACAACCGATCTTCGTAAAACAACAAGGCAAAAACCTTATTAATTTATCATCGATATACATTTAAAAATGTGAACAGAATTAGATTAAGACTAGGTATAAAAGATGCGAGTCGGGCCTGCAGCGCGTAATGTGACGTAAACACAACACAGGCGTTACAATAGTAACAAAATTAGCCGCAAAATGCTTTTTATAGTTAACATTAAAATTAGCAAACACAGTTCAATTTGTGTATGGAATTATATGGATAAATTATTTTTGTAAATTTTTATGGTAAATTATTTAAAAGCGTCAGTGGCTAATTTCGTAAAACTTACAAAATAAATGAACATCGATATATGAATTTATAGAAAGCTTACATTAACAACATTTAGAAGTATCATTCAAGGACTTTGAGAAAAAGAAAAAAACTAATTTTATTCAAGAGTACAATATATTACATATATGATAAAACATATATTTTTAAATTCACATTAATATAGACAAAATAATATCATTTTAACAATACTGTATACAAAATTTAATCCGAAAATAATCCACAACGCAAGGATTAGTGTGATGTTAACTCACGATACACTTACACTGGGCTGTCGCGTCGCCGATATCGTACAGTAGGCCACTTTTAACACAAATTCACAACTGACATTGAAGTAGCGAAAAAAACACGATTATAATTTACTAAGAATTTATTTAAACAAAAGTATGCAGATGTTTTAAGAGCTTATAAGTCTATTATCCGTAAAACATAACTTCTATTTACGACGAGTAGTCTTTGGACCTTGATATTTAAGGAAGAATTTAAAGGTATTCTAAATTTCAACAGAACTTTTGCAAAAATATAAACGATCACTTTGAAAAGTTTCATTAAAATCTAATTTAATTAATAACGAAGACAAAATTATTTTATACGTTGGCTCTATGGATCAATGTGGATATTTTCCATAGACTAAACCTGAGGAAGATTGACAGATAAAAAAAAATAGCATATTATTAAAATTATTTCATATTAAATAAAAAAAAAAACGCTGTAATTTAAAAGAAATAAACAAAACATAAAGACTACGCTACACTTAATATTTCTACTATAATATATAATCATAACTTTTGGTGGATAATAGGCATATAACTGTTTATTAAATTGCCTAATAAATTAATCGAAACCACATAGTCCACAGTTGTTGAAGTTACTATACATAAACGAAGAATTTCAGTAAAAAATGATAAACCATTATTATAGAATTGTTTCAGAATGAAATTAAATCAAATTTAATTATTTTTTTCATTTAAATAAAGCAGTTATTTTGTAATCGCTCTACACGGTCTATTAATCGGAACACTGACGTAATATACATATACATGTATGTACCTATTTAGGTAATTAATATTACAGAAACATATTCGAGACTTAACATCTATCATATAATTTATACGAAGGTATATAATGGTTCAAAATATATTGTATAGTTATTTATCAACACCTATTATATGTTATAAAAATAAAAAATAAAATGGAATAGTTCAGAAAATAGTAGATACGATTATTATTACAATATTACAAGCAAATCATGTAAATATTTCACTATACAGTTGACATATTCTCTAGATACATTTTTTTCTATAGGTTTCATAATGTAGAGAAGTATAGCTTCGTATACGGTTTTTGATTACTTATTATTTATTGATAATTGTTTACTTTACTTTAAATTTTGTTATCTGTGGTACTTAACAAATCATTTCCTAATGTTGTTTGATTGTTTTCAATTACGAAACATACATTCTCATAATTATTTTCTATACCGCCTACAAATCTAGAATCGGTTTATTGAATTTATATGTATATGTAGCATACAATACATTTGAATGGTATTCTCATTTACGGAAGCGTTACGAAAATTATTTTTATATGAAAGATACACCCGTATGTGACCTAATATTGTAGATGTTTATTTCACAAGATTTCGACGCTAAAACGTTTTCTAAAAATACATATTAATTTAATTTATAACCAAAATTTCGTTACTTCAAAAAAAAAAACAATTAATAATAAATGCTTAAAATGCTTTGCTTTTAATAAATGTATAATTGGAATAGCACGTAGTCTCAACACTATGTAGAAAGCCTATTGTTTATAAACTATCTATTTATAAATACTAAGAATAGTCGGTGAAGCTTCAGGAATTATTGTTTTATTAGATAACAACAATGTTTACATTTCTACAATTAAATTTAAATTTACAAGGTATATAACATCTAAGTTATTATATACTTTGTCAATTTAATTCAAAGAATAGTTGCTTATTGGTGAATAGTTTAACTTTTTGAATGCAATGCTACGGGCAGTTTGACCTTTTATCATCAAGTGAATGATGTGCCCAAATTCAAATTTTACTCAAAATTTTTATGCCTGTTATTTTTTTATTGTGACTATGTAAAGATGGTACATATGGTAAGAATGTAAACATTGTCCTCGAAATGACATGAAATATAAGAGTCTAAAATCCAACTATGTGGTCCCAGCACGTAGATAGTTATATAAAGTTCCAATGACTACATTATATACAAACATGTAACATGTATAAATATAATTACCTTACATTAATTAACACGATACACTGTATATACATGCAGGAGGAAGTGTTATCATATAATGACATACATTTTTAGACGTTATGTCGAATCAAACATATTATAATTTATTATTATTATTATTACTTCCCCTTACACACTTACATAAATTAGAACACAATGACCTCAACTTGAAATTAAAAAACAAAAAATACAATGAATTTATTAAAATATTCATGATATTCAATATCTTTGATATTTACTCGGCTGCCTCTGCAGCTTATCTTGCTGTTTCAATATATGGATTTAGTTTTCCATAATTTAAAAATGATGATATACTTTTAAATATAATAGTTACTAGTACACCTATAATCAATTCCAATGGTAGTAGCAATAAAGCTGAATAAATCTCTAATATGTATTTGATTATTTTATAGAGAAAATGGTGTTCTGAATGTAATTGTAGAAAATAAATAAATATATACAGATACCTTAACAAAGAAATATTTGAAGAACACAATAAACCAGAGCGCTTCTAATTAAAATCTGAGGTTTTATCTTTACTCCTATTGCCTTTGGAATGTACTATAGTGCTTACTTGAATGGTATTTCTACAGAAAATCGTTTTAGGATAGTTTATATTATTTATCATATAACCAAACGTCCAACATAGCATGGAGGTCTATTTTAACTGAAGAATATGCTTTACTATTGCTAATATAATTAATAAGTCGTTTAGATTTCATTTTCCTTTAGAATTTAAATACATAGAACCAATTATGATTTCCAATGACATTGGTAGTGTCGCTTGCCATTAATACTCAAAATTCTGCATGAGTAATTACTTTTCAATTTGTTAATGAATGTCATTAAAGAATATTATTTAGACAAATTATTCTTCGATAAAGATCAGCAATATGAACATAAGTTAAAGACAAGAAAATCATAATACAATATTCAAATTTGCTTATTTGTATATAATACATCTAAAAATAGCAGACATATTACCCGAGATCCAGTGTGGAGCTATAGACTTGCATGTTCCGCTAATGTTACATTTATGTGTGTCTGAAACAAATTACATGTAATTATAAAACGAGTATAAAAGATAATGACACTATTATACAACTTTTTGTATTGTCATTGCTGTTGTGTTAGTAAATATATAAACTAATATATTGTACAGCAAAGATAAACTATTATTTTTCAATTTTAATTTCAACAAGCTTATGCCTGGCATCCATTGCAATGCCTAATAAGTATGTTTGTGAAATATTATGTGATATGATTTAAATTGAAGCATTATTAATGCTCAAATCTAGGCACATTCTAATGTGAAATAAAGAGTATATAAGTTAATATACTGAATCGACAATTAGCGACGATTTACAAAAAATTAAATTGTGTAGAAAAACTACTTGAAAATATAATATACTAAATGTCATAATCTGTCAATAGATTATGTATATCAAAATATATCAAAAGTCAAAAAAAGCTGTTATACCAATATCTATTGCTAACAGCTTTTATTTAACATTAAATCTTGTGAGCTGAATTAGAATTACGTGCTCTAATGAAATTACTATGCACCTTCATTCTACACCCTGGATTAGTTGCAGATAAACGAATTCATCAACACTTTTAGAAACATATGATACTATTACTATATTATTATAGACAAAATGACTTACTTTTTATTATTGGCCCGCGAGGGCGAACTGTGATTGGAGTGATTTGGACTGTCACTGAGTTCGGAGCTTGAACTTCTTATGTCACCTTCCATCTGAAACCATAATTGTTATTTAACAAATTAGCTTCTAAATCATCACTTCGATAACATCCAAGATGGACCATTTAAATAAAACTAATTATAACGGATGAATCGCGTATATTAATTATTTTTAAACATCCCGACGTTTCGAGCACTTTGCAGTGTTCGTGGTCACGGGTAGACTAAGATGACATTTGTCTATTTGAAGAACAAAGGAAATATTATTAACAACTACCGCCAACGATTTCTCAATTGATGTCTTGAGTAACGTTCCGGTTGCACGCAGAAGGCACTAACTGTATCTTTAGGTCTTGCAGTCTGTTGGATTTGGGATTTTAAATTTTTAATAAGTGGATCCCAGGTGTTAGAAAGTCTCCAACCATCTTCTCTATTGAAGTTCGGATGTTTTTGAATTTCAATAGCCTCGCGTATCATTCTAGGAATGAATCTGTGTTCTCTAGCGAGGAGGATGTTACATCACTGCCTCACATCAGGTTATCTATTGTGGAATGATGAATTCTACGTACAAGTTGACGGGGTAGCCATGGGTTCTCCAGTATCCCCCGTGGTCGCCGATTTATTCATGGAAGACCTGGAGGAGAGGGCTCTTCGCTCCGGACCAATAACACCTAGGTTTTATAAACGGTACGTAGATGACACTTTCACAATATTACCTAGTGATCTGACATCTGCATTTTTAGTACATCTTAATTCCATAAATAAAAACATTCAATTTACTATGGAATTAGAGGCAAATAATTCTTTAGCTTTCCTTGATATCCTTATTATCAAGAATCCTGATAATACATTAAGTCACACAGTTTATAGGAAACCCACACACACCAACAAATACCTCAATGGTGACTCGCACCACCACCCTAGTCAGTTAGCTACCGTTGGCAAATCTTTGTTTCAGAGAGCCCACCATCTCTGCGATGCTGAACACCTAGAGGACGAGCTACGTCAGGTCAAGCTTGCACTCCACCAGAACAAGCTGCCCGTGCCTCGCCAGCATCGCAGAAGCCGTACCAAGCCACCCACAGTTGAGCGACAACCTGCATTTCTACCGTATGTGAAAGGGGTTACAGACAGGATTGGCAACATCTTGAAGCGAGCTTCGATTAAAACCGTTTACAAGCCTCATAAGAAAGTGAGCCAGTTCTTGAGACCTATCAAGAGTAATATCCCTTTACAAACTGCAGGAGTATATAAACTCGAATGTGAGTGTGGTTTATCTTACATAGGCCAAACAAAGAGAAGCATCGGTACCAGGGTCAAGGAACATATAGGAGATGTCAAAAATAGGCGTTCTTCAAAGTCTGCAGTCTGTGAACATGCTCTGGATAAACCTAACCATTTTATCCGATTTGATAAACCACAGATCCTCGCTAGAGAACACAGATTCATTCCTAGAATGATACGCGAGGCTATTGAAATTCAAAAACATCCGAACTTCAATAGAGAAGATGGTTGGAGACTTTCTAACACCTGGGATCCACTTATTAAAAATTTAAAATCCCAAATCCAACAGACTGCAAGACCTAAAGATACAGTTAGTGCCTTCTGCGTGCAACCGGAACGTTACTCAAGACATCAATTGAGAAATCGTTGGCGGTAGTTGTTAATAATATTTCCTTTGTTCTTCAAATAGACAAATGTCATCTTAGTCTACCCGTGACCACGAACACTGCAAAGTGCTCGAAACGTCGGGATGTTTAAAAATAATTAATATACGCGATTCATCCGTTATAATTAGTTTTATTTAAATGTGTAATAATCGCGAAAATTTAAGACAACATTACAAGATGGACCAGTTTGTAGAAAATGTGGTCCTTAACCGTACTTGGTAATCAAGAAAAACATTGTTAGGAAATATATATTAATCTGCAGTGGAATATACCCTAAGCCCTCTCATTCGATCTCAACGAGGTTTCTAGCTTGCGTTCACGCGCTATCACAACAATATCTCTAAGTATAATATAAATATTCAATCAATCAATAAATTCCCTGAAGAATCATTCTCATTTTTCAAAAGTTTCCCTATTGACAACACACATAAAACACTAACATAAGAAATCTAATTTATCGTTATGTTTTTGTATGTTTGATTGTACTGCCCCATTGGTGTAATATTTAGGTGTATGGTCGCAGACCCCGGAAGCTAAAAGTCTGGAAATGAGTAGTTTGTACATATGCGTGTATAGGAAAGCATATATTTGGTCTTATGCTGTTTATAATGTTTTTGCGTACAAACTTGTACTCTATAATATGTCCTGTGTTCTTAGCTGGTTACCCAACGGTCAGAACAATATCATCATGGGTCTACACAAGAAAACACATACACCAAAAGACTATGACTATATAAAAATATTCTGATGTCACAACATACCTGGCCAGCTTTAATAGTGTTATATGCGATCTGAAGTATAAGGCACGTCCACACGATATGCAGAACTAATAGCAGGCAGAGCAACGAGTTAAAGATGTAGTAGGCTGGGAACATGGGCAGCAGCATTGGAGCTCGGATCGATGTGCTGAAAAATATGAAAAGAAAATTAGTAGTTTACTTGGTGGTTATATTGACCAATCTCAACTAGGCAGATACCACCCAATAATCATATGTTCAACAACAGCCTGTAAATTCCCACTGCTGGGCTAAAGGCCTCTCCTTTTGAGGAGGTTTGGAACATATTCCACCACGCTGTTCCAATGCGGGTTGGTGGAATACACATGTGGCAGAATATCTAAGAAATTTGTCACATGCATATTTCCTCACGATAGTTTCCTTCACCGCTGAGCACGAGATCAATTATAAAGACAAATTAAGCTGTGTTGGTTGTGCTTGCCTAGGTTCGAACCCGCAATCATCGGTTAAGATGCACGCGTTCTAACCAATCGGCCATCTCGACTCTCATATGTTCTACCACTAATAATATTTAGTATTACTGTGATCCAGTGCGAAGGATGAATGAGACAGTCAATAGGCATAACATAACATCTTAGTGGTACATTGGTCATATGAGCAGTAATTTTATTAATAATTCTTACAGTAGCAGTGGTAATCACTCACCATCAGATACCTTGTTTGCCATCTTTATGAAATAAAATATTGAATTTATCAATTCCTTAGCCTTAAACTTAAATAAATTTAATGTTAAATTTGTAGAGGAAATGTATTATTAATATTATAAATAATATCAGTCTGATGAATAATAGACTGTTAATATTAATCTGCATCAAAGTCAATTATATTCTAATTATTTAAGGTGCACTTTTTTCTTTTTTCAATTGCTATACAATTAGAGATATAAGGCGTCTTCCACCTGGGTTCAAATGGGTTTAAGCGCTTTCCGTATTTTTTAAAATTTATTCTAATAGTAACAACTTACAATTAAAAGTAATGCAATAGGCAAAAGGTTGTTTTATTTAATGGTACTAAGCACAGTAAAACATCAAGGTCATTGCATAGCAATTATTGATAAATATAATATCATTCCGATTATAATTATTATTATAATTATTAGTATTATCTTTGCGTAGAAAAATCGGAAACTTGTAACATACTTAATAAATATAAATAAATATGAGACAGCATCACATACATTACTCTGATCCCAATGTAAGTAGCTAAAGCACTTGTGTTATGGAAAATCAAGAGTAACGACGGTACCACAAACACCCAGACCCAAGAAAACATAGAAAACTAATGATAATCTACATCGACTCGGCCGGGAATCGAATCCGGGACCTCGGAGTGGCGTACCCGTGAAAACCGGCGTAAACACCACTGAACTACAGAGGTCGTCGATGTTGACTAGGGAGGGGAGTTGTTGTCGAGGAGGGGCGAGGACGGGAGGTGCGTTGTGGAAAGAACTCTCCTCGAGTTGTATAAAATAGGCGGCAATGTGTGATTCGGATTGCTTTTGTTACATAAATTATCATATAAAAGTTGTGAAAGAGCGATTAAATAAGTTTAATATCAAATGCAGTGTTTATTTTTTATCTACCGGCGTTATATTATTATCATCATGTATCACACCATACGGAAGAAGTGACGCATTTGCTAGTTATCTATATTTAATATTATAAACGTGAAAGTAACTCTGTATGTCTGTAGTTCTTTCACGACCAATCCGTTGAACTGAATTTGATGAAATTTGTTATGAGGCAAACTTGAAGTTCAAGAAAGGATATAAGGCTATTTTTTGTCCAACACGTGACGACAAACATCCGAAAACGCGTGCGAAACCGCGGAGAATACTAGTTACTAAATATAGATCTAAAAAGCGTGAGAGAGTACAACGAAATATATATATATATTTTAATTTTTTTGTAATATGTTGTAGTGCAGAATATAATCCTATTTTCATATATAAGACTAGTTGTGCACGCGACCTTGTACGTGTTTGAATTTAACAAAAAAATATTATGGTATCCTAAGTTACTCCTTATTTTATCAGTTATCTGCCAGTGAAAACCCCGTCAAAATCGTTTTAGCCGTTCCAGAGATTAGCCGGAACAAACTGACAGATAGTCACACAAAAATTAAAAAAAAATAAAAAAAATTTTTCGGTATATGTACCGTGTATACATACATATACATTGAGTAAAATAGGCTACATTAATATTACAAATAGACACTCCAATTTTATTACATGTGTAGATATATTATGACTTTTGCTGACTCAGCGTTACATGTTAATACTATTTTTTATCTCACCTCCAAATAATGTAGAACGGGAAGATTCCAACCCTAGTGCTGATCCAGGACACGATCAGACCCAAGAACATTGTGTCGCAAGTCTTCTGATAGCGGGCGTATTTGGCTGCCTTCACCGCCTGAAAATAATCATTACAATATTTAATACAAATATTAATTAATTGCTTCACAAAAACATCATATTAAGTTTTGACTATGGAGGCTTCCACTCAGATAAAGAAATACTTTAGTACACAAGTGTAAGTAAGCATAATTATACAGCAACATTTAATAGCTGTCCGGCCCGGGCAGAACTTATAAACTACAAATTAGATCTACAAGGTTGTTGACGTAGCTTATTATAGCTTTAACAATATTTAGAAAGATCGGGAAAAATTATATACCATTTGTTAAGAATGTATTATGATCACAATATATTATAAATAAAAATTTTAACAAAAACAAAAACCGACTTCAAATAAAACACTATTTTAAAACAATTAAATATGCACTAAAAAGTAATAAAATAAATGCGTATTCAACATATTTTTAGAATCCTCCTAAGTAAAATGAAATGAAAATTATAAGACTACTTAAAAGTCGATTTACGATTATATAACGTAGTTATAGTTATTGTCAAATTTGGAGCTGGTGTCAGCTAAGAAAACCCTACAGTACATCTATCGAAAATCATTACGAGAATACTTTATAGTAAATAAATATCAAAATCGGTGTACCCAGTGAAAAGTTATGAGGAAAGAAAAATAAAAATGCAGACGAAGTGATAACCTTCACCTTTTCGAAGTCGGTTGAAAATAAAAATCCATACCTCAACGAATATATCAGCACAATCGTGCAACAGTAGAACGAGCGTGCCGATACGGTGCAGGTTGCAGACCCAGCTGAAGGACAGCAGCGCGATGGTCGCGATGTGGTGCACGAACATCTGCCAGAAGTCCTTGCGTCTCACGTCCCAGAACTGGGACAGCGTCAGCGACCAGTAGAACGCAGCTGATATCATGTAGTACCACCACACGTCGTTTGTTAGACCCTGGAAATTAATATGTACACATTTTAAAAGTAACAATCACTTAAAGTATTCAGACGTTTCTACAAATATCTTCAATTCAATTCTTAGTTTAATGGTTTTTAGTTGTGCCGGCAGGGCACGGATTATTTCGCCAATGTGACGTAGGATGGAGAAGACACGAATGAGATTGATCGGTATGGTTGACACTAAACTCAATTGAATTTTAAAGCCAAAAATAGTAGTATTAATTTCCTTTTTAATCCTTAACCTAGAACAACACAAACATTAAAAGTACAATAATTCTTTCTTAACGACAGTGCTTGGTGAAACCATTCTAACTTATTATCAATTCATATTTTCTTGTACTACCGTTAATCAGTAAATATGAGAACTGTTATATTCTAGTAATAAAAAAGTAAATAAAAAATACTTGGCTGTCATCAAAAACAGAGGAAAGTTAAAAGGATTATTTTAAGATCATATAAATCAATCTAATACTGTCAATTGGAAATATATTTCATTAAAAAATACAAGATTAAACCGTAAACCTTTAAACTTTTTGGAAGAATCGTCTGATACCATAATTCTAACATCTAGAACACATCGTTTTAGCAACCAAATTCGATGATTAGCCAGGTAAAGATTCAACTGACCTGATGAGGATACCCAATATAGCACTGGTCAATATCCCACAGCCACCCCTTGTCCCAGAGCACGTAAAGTCCGAATGCGAAGTTGCAAACGTAGAAGGTGAACTTGAAGGCATTCTCGCAGAACTTCACGAGGGTCGACGGCTTGTCCTGACAGCGACGGAGCCGCCACCACCGCTCCACCTGGCGCTCCGTCATGTCCAATTGTTTCGCTAGGGCACATAGCTGCTGCGATTGGCAAAAACAATAGCAATTAATATAGGGTTAGTAGTCTTTAAATTAGGAAAATAACTCAAATTCAATCAATAAAAGTATTTTTATGTCAAAGGTAGGATGCCAGGAAAATATCACATATGATACACCCCCAAATGCCCCATCGCTTTTGGGTACTAAGATACTAGTCCCTTGAGCTTAGTTACACTGATTCACTCGCCCTTCAACCCTGAATGAAACAATACTAAGTATTGCTGTTTACCGGTAGGATATCCAGTGGCGGATTTACAAATGTGGCGCTAGTAGGCTATTCAATTTTTGCCGCCCCTAATACATTTATTCTGAAATTGCAACTTTATGATTTATTCAATTGATGTTGTTAACATTACATCGGCTTTTTCCCGTTATTAGTATGATTATGAAGTAGGTGATATTTCAATCAATTACTAGATTATTTTTGCAACCCGCTATGTAGTCACGGACGTAATGTGTCATAAGTTTTTTTTTTTTATTTCAGTAAGAATAATAAAAAAGTTGGGTAAATCCGCCACTGAAGATATCTAATGCGTGGGTGGAACCTACCTAGACGGTCTTGCATAAGGCCAAACCACCAAGTTTTTATCGGCAATTATTAACTAATTAGTTGATTATATATATTCATATCCACTTAAGCTGGGATTAAGGCCTAGTACGTCATGAACTATGTAGCTATCGATCTGAGCGAAGTATCCCAAGTCGCAAATTATTAAGTCGAAATCAACATCTGCAACTTTTGTCCATTATAAAAACATTATACTGTGTCCATACAGCACTGTTGCCGTTTTTGTCAGGGCCTTTGTGACACGGTATTGTTGATCACGCGATTTCACTGTACGTCATTACTTTTGCGGCGCCTTACGTAAACCGCTCACACAAATCTATGATCATAACAAAGAAATTACCATCAGCTGTAACTGAAACTACAAATATTTGCATTGTGTGAATGATTTGGTGACACCAACAACAACAGCGTGTAAATTTCCCACTGCTGGCCTAAGGCATCCTCTCCCTATGAGAAGAAGGTTTCGAAACATATTCCACACGCTATTCCAACGCGGGTTGATGGAATGCACATATCCCAGAATTTCTATGATATTAGACACAGGCAGATTACGTCACGAGTACGAGATGAATTATAAACACAAATGAAGTACATGAATATTCGGTGCTTCAACTGGGTTTGAACCCGCAATCATCGGTTAAGATGCACGAATGCTATCCAGTGGGCCATCTCGGCTTGAAGAGACCAATTATTAGTAATTCGGAATAAAAAAATATACCGATGATGTTTAACGGATCATGAATTAAATATATTTTTTACGTAACATGGAATGTCACGGCCATTTGTTATGTAAGATTAGCATTGGCATTTCAATCTCCTAGGCCACAGAGCGTGTCCTATGACCCTATTTAGTATTAGAAACAATTGGTCGTGTCATAGTCAAGTGGTATTTTATTGGTTTTACTACTTGTAATATTATCGCCTTGGATTTTTTACAGAAATATTATTTCACTTCTTAGTATGAAACGAAGTCGCTTCCAGCTGTCTGTCCATATGTATGCTTAGATGTGTAAAATTACGCAACGGATTTTGAACGTGATTCGAAAGGAAGGTTTTTGTATATAATACACGGAAAATATAGTAACGAAACACTGATCCTTTTAAGTTTCTAACGTGATATCGTAAATAATAAAATTCAGTAGTATATTTAGTATTAGCATTGCACCCTTGCGAAGCCGGGGCAGGTCGCTTGTCTACTGAATAAGTTAAAGTGTTTTGTGTAAAGACGAGAGACGAAAGCTGAGATGGCCCAGTGGTTAGAACGCGTGCATCTTAACCGATGATTGCGGGTTCAAACCCAGACAAGCACCGCTGATTCATGTGCTTAATTTGTCTTTATAATTCATCTCATGCTCAGCGGTGAAGGATAACATCGTGAGGAAACCTGCATGTGACATATTTCATAGAAATTCTGCCACATGTGTATTCGACCAACCCGCATTGGAACAGCGTGGTGGAATATGTTCCAAACCTTCTCCTCAAAGGGAGAGGAGGCCTTTAGCCCAGCAGTGGGAATTTACAGGCTGTTGTTGTTGTTGTTGTCCAGTCAATAGCGACTGGAGAAATGTTCTAGACGTAACGTTATTGAATGCGTAATAGTACAATAGTCTCGAAATTCTAAAACCGTTTAACGTAACCGTCATAAGCTCACGGAAATATGTCTCTGAGAAAACAGGTTTGGCCTTGACGGGCCCGGCTTATGAATGGACACCGATGGATTTTCGGGAAACCTGTTCTTACACGAGACAAGAAAATAGTAACGAGAAATCGTGTCTCGATCGTGCGTGCGCACGCGCTCCGAGCACGTTGAACGTTCACTCTTCCGTTCCGGTTGGTTAGTCCTGTTCAGACATGACGGAACTGCGCGTGTTTGGCAGACCATCATTAATAGATATAGTACGACACTACTTATATGTAGCATCAGCAAATTCAACAAAACCGATTACTGCCCATTTATACAACCAATAGAAATAGCTCCCTATAGATTCTCACGTCAGCTCAACCCGAGAAAGCAAATCGACGTGTCAAATTGACGAATATATTAGGTCATGTGATATTACACGTTGTTACGTTTGTGTAAAGATCATATTCACATAACAAATAAATATTGATAATTTGGGATAGCGTACTCAATTCGGATGTGATCGGTTTTACGAATTTCGCCGATGCTACATCTAAGTTGTGTCGTTCTATATATCGAAAGTCATTGGAAATAAACAGTAATATACATTATTAAAGTTGTAAATTTTATTTTAATATAGGCGCACGAAAATGTTTTCTTTACTTTGGATTTACCTTATGTATTTATTTTATTCTTTCATTTATGTCTAATGACTGGCAAATAAATCTACCTAATGGTATAAGTGGTTACTACAGCACTTAACTAAGACTACAGTTCAGAACTAAATTGTTATCTGAATTTTAACTGTAGTTACACTGGCTGACCGGCCTATCAAAAATGAACACGAATAATCGTGTCAAAAAGCGATAGTAAGGAGCGGGTGGTATTCATCCAAGTATCCAGTATTACAGTATTTTCTTAAGGAATCTTCAAAAATACTTTGAACATGGATAATATTTCTTGAATTGACAACATTTTGTATATGAATAACTTACTTATTAATAATTAATTAATTATGGTTACCTACCAGGTAATGTACTAAACAGGTTGTTTACTTTGGTCCATTAGCTCGTCGTCCGCCTATCTGAGCCATGACAGATAAAGCAATTACTGCTAATAATTATAAAATTTACAACAGCTCAATATTGTCAAGAACTAGCTAAGAAAAACGTTAACCATAAAACCATAAAAAAACATTTATATCGATAGAAAACGTATGGGTTCCCTCGTTATCTGGAATTCACGTAAGATAAGAAACTGATTATCAGATGCCATTAATGTTCTAGTGTTTTAAAAGTCGATTTTATTATAAAAATTCAGACCAATAGTTCAGCGGTTGAACGGGTTTCTGGTATAGATCTCGATTTATTTATCTAATTCCATATTTTAAGGCTAATATATTATAATAATATTTACACACGCATTCTAAATTAATAGACATTTTAAATACTCGTTGAACCCGCCGCTTGGAATTCAACCCGTCACGATCCATTGCAATCGTGCTATTTTAACCTGTAGATTATCTATAATGTTATTAAATGCGAAAGTAACTGTATCTGACTATCTGTCTGCTGCTTATGCACGGCAAACCAGCAACAACAGCCTGTAAATTTCCCACAGCTGGGCTAAGGCATCCTCTCCCTTTGATAAGAAGGTTATGGAGCATATTCTACCAAGATGGGCATTGCGTTTTGGTGGATTCGCATGTGGCAGGATTTCGTTGAAATTAGACACGTGCAGGTTTCCTCACGATGTTTTCCTTCGCCGCCGAGCACGAGATGAAATTAAGCACATTTTACAAGACACACACAAGACAATTTAGGGTGCTTGCCTGCATTTGCCTGTTTGCAAGCCTTAATCAGTGGGTCATTTCGGCAAACCGTAAACCAAAATATTTGAAATTGATTTAAAAGCAAGTTAGAATCATTGAGAAAACATAGGTTATCTTTTTTGTCTATAACTGGAAGATCAATTTAAATGACGCAAGCTAAGAAGAGAGTAGAATCTATATTTCTAGTAATAATTAAACATACAACAACAGCCTGTAAATTCCCACTGCTGCGCTAAAGGCCTCCTCTCCCTTTGAGGAGAAGGTTTCTTCTAATTAAACATATTTAAATCAATCAAAATCAGCAGTAAGAGTTAAATTTGAGGGATAAAGTGCTAGTAGTCTAAGTTGGAGTCTTAAAATTTAACTAACAAGATCATCACCAAGGCAAGCATGTCTGGCTTTTCGAATTTATATCTTGCCTTCGAGCAGCTTTGCGCCAGCCTATACCTTATGTTGGCAAAGTAGCCCGTTATTTCATCCCTTATTACTAATCCATATAGTATTTTGTAATTCCATCTTAGAGACTAAGAAAAGTTTTACTAACAAATATACACATTAAGATTATATAATGTATTTTCAGAAGAAAGCTTTAATATCTTTAGTTGATTGTAATATTCAATTATAATTTTATAGATTGTTCAATTGAAACGCCGTGATTTTTCTAATAGAAAGAATAATATGTTAATTTTTGAGTTTACGATAAAGTTTACGATGTTTTTTATAAGTATAATTCAGGTCAGGGCAGTCTCAAGGTATGCTGGGGCCCTTGGACGCACATAAATTTGGGGCCCTTTGCTATATATTTACCTAAATTTATTATCTAGCAAACTATTTAACAAAATTACATAAAAACCATTATAATACGTCTACCAAATAATAATTAGCTGATAGGCCTGCCTTAAGTTATTTTCAAATAAACGGTGCCGTTTTAAGTTTCATAAATTATTAAAAATCTGATGGGTTTTGCAATTGTATGGCCATAGCATATCTACTTCTATTATAAAGAGCATGAATAAATTTTTAACTACGAATATAGACATTTATTTAAAAAATAAATAGTCAACGTGTGTACAGTCGTTTGAGATAATTTCGTCGTTTAAGATGCATTATTTCGACATTATTATATATTAATACATTAATTAAAATACTTCGTAATAATAATAGTTATATTCAATTAATGAAATTCGTAGTAAAACTTATTTTTTCGTTTTGAAAGGAAATTGTAAGCAATAAAAAACATATATAATTAAAACAAGTCGAATAAATAATAAATATCGCTGATTCTTAATAAGCGTAGATTTATGACTTTTTTATATGTTTTAGAAACTTCTCGAAATATTACGATAATTCTCGGGATTTCCTATTTAGCTGTTCCGGTGTCCCGAGAAATATGAGTCGAGAAACCTGAAACCTGGAC
Source organism: Vanessa cardui (assembly GCF_905220365.1). NCBI lineage: Eukaryota > Metazoa > Arthropoda > Insecta > Lepidoptera > Nymphalidae > Vanessa > Vanessa cardui. The sequence continues at coordinate 11,392,917 of NC_061132.1, read as the reverse complement.
TTATTATGATGTCCTTATATTGTTCATAGCTGACCTCTCCGCTGTTTGACCATTATCAATCAAAATAGTTTTTTAAACCGGTTAGGAGATATTTGAAAGTACAAATATAAGCACAGACATGGATTTCACTAATCCTTCAGTGTTATATTCCCAAAAGGTCGAATGAGTAGTCAGACGCAAGACCAATGGCTTTACTTTAATGTAACATTTATAATTTCAGGGATATGTAATCGGAAAATCATTAGTTAATTGGTCACTTGATGTCACCACCACCTATAGATACTGAAACTAAAAGGAACAGTAACCATCTATTACATCGCCAATGCGCCACCAATCTTGGAAGCTAAAATGTTATTATTATTTGTACCCTTAAGAACACAGAGATATTAAGTGTTTTTTTTTTTTTTGCGACAGCATATCTGACAGGGTAGTGCTACCACCAAACCGAATAAAGTAACCATCGAGGCATTTTAAAGAATTATATTTGCTTCCACTAACTTGTGAAACCCAACATAGCATTATACTTGTATATTATCGCCGTTATTTACTGATGCGTAAACTGTTACCAATTTAATTGAAGATTGGGCAAAGCAAATAGAAAAAAATATATTACCAACGATTTACATATAATTATCATATCGTAGTTACTTTTCTATAAAAAACTCAAGTGGTGCTATTATAATTATCAGCTAATTCCAGTCTATATTTACGTAAGCGACATTGTAGCAATACCTAACTCAGGTTTGTATCTGATAGGTGGCAGGGGTCAAATAAGCTATGTATATAAAATTTAATTGCCAGATAATTTGTTTGTTATATTTACAGAGCTCCTCATGAGCAATCGAAGTCATTTAAATAAAGTAACGAAATTTATCAGTTTAAATTTCAATGCGATTTTTTTTATTTTTATAGAATAGGCGGACTAGCATATGGGCCTGATGGTAAGTGGTCACCATCACCCAAAAACAATGACGCTGTAAGAAATAGTATCTATTCCTTACACCGTCAATGCGCCACCAACCTTGGTGAACTAAGATGCTATGTCCCTTGTGCCCGTAGTTATAGCGTCTCACTCACCCTTCAAACCGGAACACAACAATACTGCGTACTGTCGTTTAGCGGTAGAACATCTAATTTTACTTTAAACTTTTCGAATGTTACAAAAGCAACTAAATGGGCACTAGGAGAATATTCAAATCAAGGGGCCATTGCCATGCGCCTCCTTAATGTTAATTAGGGTACTATATATTGGTAAAGAATGATAGAAAAAACACTTTTCAGGTGGAGCCGTGTTTCGACAAATTTAACGACACATTAAATGTCATATATGACATGATATATCATATCATAAAGTATTTCATCGAACATATATATTAACCACATATTTAGACTTAGCTAGTTAACACACGACCAAGCATGCCTAAAATTCGTGCTGGTTACAAAATTGCAGCGCTACTAATTGAGTTTGGATTTGTGTAATTCTGTTGCTATAAAAACTCTTCTGGGGGTAGTTAATAGAGTCAATGATAATATCAACTTCTAGCGTTAAGTAATTTTGTTGCTCAAAAAGCTGAAATTGATTTTCATCAGTCAACGTACAATGATGAAGACGATGACGATGTGACGTCATCGTAAGTATAAAAAACACACTTTCGATCTTTATATTATTTAATTAACACACAATATCTAGTCTACTCCAAGCTAAAGACAAACAATCAAAGTTGACCTTGAATTGACGTGATGTCATTAGTCGAAATCATTAATAATCTATATTATTATGGATTTGTAATTAAGACGACGATGTATATAATTAAAAAGAAATAGTGTAGATTTAATAATCAACAATTGTACGTAGGCATTACTATGTCAGCTTGATATGAGAGAGCTATAATTAAATCTGTTCTAATTGTTTTTTTATGATATAGCAAGGGTCAACTGTTGGTAAGTGGTCACCACCACCTATATACATGATGATGATAAGTGGGTGGTACCTATCTAGACGAGCTTGAAAAACTGCCAGCAAGTGAATGATATCCTTTTCGATTGGAATATTACAATAAATTTAATTCAAGATTTCATAAACTTAAACATTAAATTAGTATCATATGTGTTGTAGGTAACTTTATATAATACTAGTAGTCCTCTGCGACTTCGCTTGCGTTTTAGGATAGATTGCGTTGATTGTCATGTGTTAGGTAACAAAAGTAGCCTACGTCCTTTATTTTCGGTTTTTCAGCGAAATTCGGTTCAGCGATTTAGTCGTCAAAGTTACTTTCACATTTATAATATTACTGTAGATATAGATAATCTTATAAAAACCATAGTGTTTACAAGAGCGTACTCGAATACAGTTCATAATGATCACAATTAAACAGAACAAAATTATAAATAGCAAGTGTACAAAACATGACCTCGTAGTAGCGAGAATGTTAATAGCATTTTCTTGTAGAACAGCAAACCCAATTCTCAACTTGATAAATGTACTAGAACTCATGTTAAATTACATTTAGTATAAGACATTTAGTACATTTGACTCGACTAGTGCTCGATTTTCATTTAAAAATACCGAGGAAACTTTAAAAAAGTTAATTAGTATTCAACAGGATTCAACCAATTGACCCAGGATTATTTAGTTAGATAAAACATGCGCGAGAGAGGTGAGATGATCTTAAACGATGATTGCGGGTTCAAACCTAGGCAAGCACCACTAAATATACTTGCTTAATTTGTGTTTATAATTCATCTCGTGCTCGGCGGTGAAGCAAAACATCGTGAGGAAACCTGCATGTGTCTAATTTCATAGAAATTCTGCCACACGTGTATTCCACCAACCCGCATTGGAACAGCGTGGTGGAATATGTTCCAAGCCCTCTCCTTAATGGAAGAGGCCTTATCTCAGCAGTGGGAAATGTACAGGCTGTTACTTTACTTTACTTTTTTGTTAGAAAACTCATTTGCCATTTGTCAATGTTCAATGTATAGTCAGAGTAAGAAAACCCTTTGAAATAACTGCATATAAAATTAAACATACATAGTATGATAACTTGTTTCAAAATAGTGTAACAAACTACTACGTCTAGTTTTATATAAATATGAAATCTTTTTAAAGGCGTAATTGGTCATTCCAAATTTAAATTAGATATGATATCTTCTACTGAATTGTCAAAACATGTCTGTCAGTGTCATATATTTTCGATCGGTAAAACAGATTATCGCTCATACTGAGCACACGAAAATAGATCTTAAGGTGACGAACCTTTTCCTACCCCGACTGTACATATTATCTAACATTAATCATTGTCATAATTAAATATATTATTATATATTTATCCCAACTTAAATGCTAAAGTACCCTTACTGTTATCGCTTCACGCTTAAACAGCTGATTCGAGTTTACATGAAATTGGGTAGGGGATTGTTCGATTCCCGGGAAGGACGGAGGCTGCTTTTTTTTTAAATTCACGCCTCGAGATGATACAGTCTAGATTTATATATCATAGTTATATATGAAATATAAAATGAAAAGAACGAATGAATATATATAAAATGAAAAAATAGGTAAAATTTCCTCTGTTCGTCAATTTTTCCATATTTATTTTTTGTTCGGTTACTGAGGTATAATATTTCTAATAAAAGTAATCAATTGACAGCAAAAACGATTCAAACCATTCGATTACAAGTCGATACAAGTTTTCCTATTTTCAATAACGCTTCTGGATCACTTATGAGTTTGGACCACAGCGCGAACAATAAAATAACCAGATAAAATGACATAGTCCAGTTTTTAATCTAAGTCATATTTCGTAAGTTTATTTGTTACACATTTTTTTCTCTTAAGCTCAGTGAATTGAAACATCTGAGGTTATTTGTAACGATTGTCTATTTCTATACAAAAAATTATGGAACCTTGATATAAGTTCAGTGATATAAATCTTCTATTGCCAAACAGCCTGGAATGCAGATTCTACCGAAATGAGCCAGCAAGAAACTTAACTAAAATACATGCTTGAAATATAAAATACGTATCTATTTATTAGTTTCGACTGATCATAACGGCTGGAGATTTCGACGGGACTTTAACCCAGAGATGGTGGATAATAACTTAAGTTCTTAACTCGCTTCTGCTCTCGTACGGTACGCACGTGTATCGTATTTATATATTGTGAATTTTTATATTCGACGACATCATGCCGCCTAAGACTAGCGGTAAGGCCGCCAAGAAATCGGGCAAAGCCCAGAAGAACATCTCCAAGTCGGACAAGAAGAAGAAGAAGCATAAGAGGAAGGAGAGTTACGCCATCTACATTTACAAAGTACTGAAACAGGTACATCCCGACACCGGTATCTCGAGTAAGGCGATGTCGATCATGAACTCTTTCGTGAACGATATCTTCGAGCGCATCGCCGCCGAGGCCTCTCGTCTCGCTCACTACAACAAGCGATCGACTATCACATCGAGGGAGGTGCAGACGTCCGTGAGGCTTCTTCTGCCCGGTGAGCTCGCCAAGCACGCCGTCAGTGAAGGAACCAAGGCCGTAACGAAGTACACGAGCTCTAAGTAATCGAAGCGTCTTCTCGCGAACACACAAGCACAACGCAACGCGTTGTGCTCGTCGTCGCTTTCGACGAGATCGCTACGATTTATTAAGGAGATTGATAAACTTTTAAAAAGGCCCTTTTCAGACCCCATATTCTTAGTAAATTTTTCAACTTTTACGCGGACGAAGTCGTTGGCAACAGCTAGTTTTAAATAAATAAGAAAACGTTCGATACCGCGCTAGCAGTTATACCAGTAAAGCGCTGATTCATTAAAACCTACCTCAAAAGTAATTGTAGACTATTGAAAAGTGACTAATTATCACTAATCTTCCTATCTCTGGGGATTAGCAAGATTAAAGTTCCACCGAAAAATATCTTCAGCTAGATAAAATATATATCAAAACGAAATACCTCTCTCCGATTAATCAAGAAACATCGAGTATAACACCTACAAACTTGATAATTTAGCAGGTAGATTCTAGTACACCGTAAAGATGGGCTCAGAACGGATTTTACGAAACACCATCCCTAAGGGGATGACACGAGGATTGGGAGTTTGTATTTCATAAATACCGCGCGGTTAAAGTCGCAGGTTCGACTTGTATACATGTACAGTAATAATAGTAGTATTAAAACTTAGTCTAGGTACATCATTAACTCATTAGATTACTGCAAAATAGTTCCGGTGGGCCAGTGTAACTACAGGCACAAGGGACACAACATCTTAGCTCCCATAGATGTGATCCCAAGTGGCGTATTGGTGTAAAGAATGATTAATGTCTTACAACGTCATTGTCTGTGGGCGGTGGTGTCCACTTACCATCTGGCCCATTTGCTTGTCCGTCTGCATATATCATAAAAAAGTACGTCCCACTGCTGGCCTTATCCGAATAGACCACTAAAATACCGATTGGCGGTTACAAATGTAAAAATTACCCCAGCGGTTAGTGCGCGGAAATCTTAATCGAAGAAAGATTAACTAACTCTATTAAATAATGAATTAACTTAATTGAAGATAAACCGCGCAAGTACTTACAAGTACATATTATATTATATGTATTGTTTAACGTTGAAAGAATATCTAGCTTAAAACAGTTAGTTTGAGTCTCGAGAACTTAGGCTACTTTTTTCACACCCTCGAGGGTGTAAAATGGGGGTAACGATTTATGTCTTATAGGTAAAGTTTCATAAATGTCACGTGGATAAAGATTCAGCTAGTATAATCTAAATATCAATTATTAATATAAGTAATGATAATCAGATATCATATTTAATAATAGAATTATTACAAACAAACAGTTTATCTCATAGATTGTATATCTTTTGGCAAATTCTTTTGTCTAATATATACATGCGAATTGTTTAGTTAATTTACTCAAAATTAAAAATAAATAAGTATTCCACGGATTACCTTAATGTGTTTCAAACAATGCAATCTACAACGAGAGAGCGACAATAATACAAGGTCATTCTCATTTCAATACAAAAACTATTTAACATTCTATGAAAAATACAAAGATAATTTTCAAGTAAATACATTATCTGTGAAAATATATTATCCTATGGAGGTTAATGTCCGAAGTTTCGATAAGCCTTAAGGGGACTACATGAGCTAAATGCAAGTTTTAAAATGCCAAAAAGTATATAATCCAATGCAATAAACCAAATGAAAAAAATATATGTTAATCTTCAGGATAGATGCTAGTTATTAATTGTGTTGAAAACATGATGTAATTAATTTGGTACGATAGAAAAAAATCGCAAAGTTACCTCTAAAAAAGTCTTTTTTTGTTTGTTAACCACACTTATATACCTTCAATAATTTTGGTCTTTTGTCAGATTATTCTACAAACAACTTACTAAAAATTTATTATCTTAATTATTTAGTAAAATCAATAGATTTTTTTTAAAATCAGATTTTCTTATTTTCGACCAAAATGCGTAAGCATGTGTGCGTGAGCGCCTCGTACAGACACTGCCGGCCGAGGCCTGTTGCTATAAAGACGTGTCGCTCTTTTCACCGCATCGTTGCGAATAAAATCTCGTAGATTTTATTTTTGTGTAATTTTAATTGTAAATTAATTGTCGAATATTATTCTTTTTTGTAAATAAATATATTAAGTTAAAATAGTCTAGTTGTAGTTTGCCATTTATTTTTTTATTAAGTTATTTTTTATAAAGTTTAATTTTGTAAACATAGGAAATAAAGTACAATCTGTGAAGAAAACTAAAAAACGTTCATATAAATTAAAAAGCCGAACATATGAAAGATAATATGAAAAGGTAAGAGTATTTAATTAGTAAACATATATATAAATATATATATTTTATAAATAATGATTATTGGAAACATTTATTAAAAACAATGCAATTAGTTCGCATAGAATCAGATTTTTCGACATATTTCTTACAGTCACCATGGAGTATTTGGTATTGACCAAACTTGGAGTTGCTTGCATTGGCAAGCAAAACCAAGAAGAATGTGCGGGTTCGATCCCCGCACTCTGAACTAAAATTTTATATTTTATAATTATTAAAATTTAATTGCTAACAACTATGCATTTATTTTTTCAGAATTAAGAAAATCGAAAAAAAATAACACGGAAGCTATTTCTATTACGTTAGAATTTAATTTTATCAATTTTGTTTATAATAGGAAATATAGTTATGTATGGATGAAATTTAATAATAAAAAAAAAAAAAAAAATACAAATTAGCACATCACATGAATATTTAGTGGTGCTTGCCTGGGTTTGAACCCGCAATAAGATGCGCGCGTTCTACCCACTGGGCCATCTCGAAATATGTAATTATTGTGAACCAAAGAACTAAAATATTTAGAAGTGTCATATACGTAATTCAATATTTTTTAAAGATTGGAAATAGTATCAATTGAATAGTACAAATTTTAGCTCGTAGCTTCAGTGAAAGTGGGTGAAATATTGACTGCAAGTATCCAAGATATTTGAATAACGAACGACGACGAACGAATAATTAAAAAAACATATTTTGATAAAAAAATTGAAACGAAATTTATTTGTTTTTTTGTTAAACCAAAAATAAATAAAAATATTTGAATTTAATTGAATCAGTTTTATTTCAAATATCAGTCAAAAACAATACAAATAATTCTAATATCCAAACTATTTTTATGAGATTTATGACTAAACCCACTGTGATTGACCGAGTTAACCAATAATTCTACTAAACCGACTTGACGATATTATTTTTATAGTAACTTTTTGATGCTGACTTTTTTAACTTAATTTTTTTTCTTTGTGTACCGATAGTAGTAAAATGAACAAACTCTACGCTTTTTGTCAGTGTACAAATTACGAACAGTTCCAATTTTATTTAATAAATCGCTTAACAAACTTATAAAATTTAAAAGTAGGTACGATTTAATATTTAGTATTACAACTAATTGAATTGATACAGTAAAAATTAAAGAAAAAAATGTTTAAATTAACTATTTTTTGTACACAAAATAATAATAATTTATGTTTAATTAATTCAGTTTAATTTTATCATAATTTTTTAAATGACACAAAAAAATTAAAATAATTCTGTTGTCCTGTCTATTTTTATGAAATCTATGATTGATAGAATTGATAGAATTGACTTCGCTTCGCTTTCGCTCGGCGCGGCGCGCGGCGGTTCGGCGCCATCTATTGGAATATTCAGGCGTAACCTCGCCGCCTCGCTAAGCGTAGTGCGCGCGGGGACATGCCGTTTTTGTCGTTAGTGTAAGTGTGTGCGCGTGATTCTCAAGGGCAATTAGCTCCTGTAGTCCCCTTAAGTTTTAACAATAAACGATTCCGAATAATCTTTGTATAATGTACTATCGACCAGCCCCGGCTTCGCACGGGTGCAATACTTATATTACTTATTCACATAATTTGTTTATTTACGACATCACATTACAAGCTTCTAATATTATCAGTGTTTCTTTACTATATTGTCCATGTATTATATAAAAAAAACCTTACTCTAGAATCACTCGATCTATTTAAAAAAAATGCATCAAAATCACATACAATCCTTTACACAACACAATCATTTGACGACTTCCATGGTCGAGTGGTGTGTACATCGGTTTTCATGGGTACGCCACTTTGAGGTCCCGGGTTCGATTCCCGGCCGAGTCGATGTAGATTACCATTAGTTTTCTATGTTGTCTTGGGTCTGGGTGTTTGTGGTACCTTCGTTACTTCTGATTTCCATAACACAAGTGCTACAGCTACTTACATTGGAATCAGAGTAATGTATGTGATGTTGTCTCATATTTATTAATATTATTATATTACTTATTTACAGAATTTGTTTATTTACGAAATCACATTACAAACTTCTAGTATTATCAGTGTCTCTTTACTATATTGTCCATGTATTATATAAAAAAACCTTCCTCTGGAACAACTCTATCTATTTAAAAAAACTGCATCAAAATCCGTTGCGTAGTTTTAAAGATTTAAGCATACAAAGGGACATAGGGATAGAGAAAGCGACTTTGTTTTATACTATGCAGTGCTTTCAAATTTAAACAGGGGTTTAATTAAACAACAGATTTGATATTTACTAGCGACCCGACCCGTCTTCGCACGGATGCAAAGCTGATACTAAATATACTACAGAATGTTTTACAACGTACAGTTTTTCAGTTTTCACACAATACAAACCGCAACGTCTTACGACATCACTTTAGAGACACCAATTATTTATTTCTCTACTATAATGTGCAAGTATTATATACAAATAAACCCTCCTCTTGAATCTGTCTTTAAAAAAAAAATCGCATCTTAATCCGTTGTGTAATTTTAAAGATCTAAATACAAATAGGGACAGACAGCGGTAAGCGACTTTATTTTATACTATGTAATGATAATGATAACAATATTCCGCGCTACAGATTTACTAATCGATTCTAAGAATGGATTTCTTAAAATTCTAGTCATAACTGTTAAGTTTCAACGTCAATTCAAATAACATGAGTAACATTATTACTACATTATATAATCTTAACTTGAGAGTCGAGGTGGCCCAGTGGTTAGAAGGCGTGCATCTTAACCGATGATTGCGGGTTCAAACCCAGGCAAGCACCGCTGATTCATGTGCTTAATTTGTCTTTATAATTCATCTCGTACTCGGCAGTTAAGGAAAACATCGTGAGGAAACCTGCATGTGACAAATTTCATAGAAGTTCTGCCACATGTGTATTCCACTTACCCAATATGTTCCAAACCTTCTCCTCAAAGGGAGAGGAGGCCTTTAGCCCAACAGTGGGAATTTACAGGCTGTTGTTGTATAATCTTAACTTGAAACATATTCCGTCAATTTAGGAAAGGCTAAATAGCGACGATTTGGTATATATTTCATTGCGATTCAATGACAATTTGGAATAGGAACTGTCCCTTGTTCGTTGTATATGTGTCTCAAGAAATGCGATACGCGTTTCCTCAACTTGAAATGGGGAGTAGATGCCCAGGCCGAGTGGGCCCCAAAACACCAGCCACCCAATAAAATACCAGCGCTAACCTCTCCGCAAGCTACAGTGATGCCCATACCACGTAACGTCATCGTATTCGAAAAATGTAACAAGTTCAATGTTCCAAACGAAAACACGCTGTGTATGTCCTACTCCGAATCTGTGGTTATTTGAATCTATTACTTGGACCCCGTTATACCGTCGCTCTGACACAAGAGCGTAGGCAGATGACAAAGTGGCATACTTAAGAAAAATAGGAGGCCTTATGAATTCGGCACCATTCACGATTGCACATAGAAACATTTTTATAGCATATGACACAACTATATCAAACTCAGCAATCAAATACTTTTGATATTATTCTATTTTAAACATTTTAAGTTAGGAAGCGGAAGCTTTTAAGAGCTGAGATGGCCCAGTGGTTAGAACGCGTGCATCTTAACCGATGATTACGTATGATATATGTGCGTAAAAATCTGTTGCGTATTTTGAAATATCTAAGCGTAGTGGCAGTGGGAAGCGACTATGAAGACATATCGCCTACTTATATATAACTTATTCAAGATTTCCTAACTTAGTAAAGTAAAGTAACAGTCTGTAAATTACCCACTCCTATTCCATTAAGGAGAGGGTTTGGAACATATTCCACCACGTTGTTCCAATGCGGGTTGGTGGAATGCACATGTGGCAGAATTTCAACGAAATTAGACACATGCAGTTTCCTCACGACATTTTCTTTCACCGCCGAGCACGAGATGAATTGTAAAAACAAATTAAGCACACATATATAGTGGTGCTTGCCTGGGTTTGAACCCAAAACCATCGGTAAGATGCACGCGTTCAAACCACCGGGCCATCTCCGCTCTTATAAATATCAATCTGTCAATAATTCAATATCAAAACAGACGTTCAAGTTATTTTTCAAAAACCATGTGCAATTCTTGTGATAATATTAAATGACGATGATACGAATGATGATTTTGACGACCTCCTTGGTCGAGTGGTGTGTACACCGGTTTTCATGGGTATGCCACTCCGAGGTCCCGGGTTCAATTCCCGGCCGAGTCAATGTAGATTATCATTAGTTTTCTATGTTGTCTTGGGCCTGGGTGTTTGTGGTACCGTTGTTACTTCTGATTTTCCATAACACAAGTGCTTTAGCTACTTACATTGGGATCAGAGTAATGTATGTGATGCTGTCTCATATTTATATTTATAAATGCATTAAAACTTAAGTGCATATTGTTAACAATATTTAATATATGTAACGACCACTGCAAACGAATCTGAGATTAGCTTATCTCCGATATGTTTGTTGATAAATAAGCTTACCGTAGAGGTATTTCCCGTTTATATTTGTGTGATTTAATGCGATGAATATAAAACTATTCCCAACCAATATTAGGTACGAAATTAAACGTATATTATCACACAGACAATATTTTATATTAAAACGATATTTATTCCAAGTTCTTACATTTGTATTACATCGAAAATTAGTAAAGTTATATAAATATCGGAAATTAGATTGTTTTACACCTAAACCCCTAAGTCTTTAAAGGCCCGGATATTGGGGCTGTTCGGACCAAATATCCGAGTCTTTAAGAGACGAGTGTGGAGAACACATGCCCCATGCCCCATCAGGTCGCACACTTTGCAAATGACCTCTTTTTACGGCTCGTAAAGGGTTCGGGGTGAAAGTTTACACATTTTATAAGATACAATCTATATTTATATTACAAAATGTGAAAGTAACTCTTTCTGTTGCCCTTTCACGACCAAACCGCTGAACCGAATTTCATGAAATTTGGTACGAAGCAAAATTGAACTTGATTTGAACATTCTTGGAGAAAGGACATAAATACTTTTTTTGCTTAACACATGACAACCAACACCCTAAAACGCGAGCAAAGCTGAGGGCGACTACCTACTAGTATTCCATAATTTAATTGATTTCTAGTACAAAAAGACGATTTATAACTCCAATAAAATCACACTTTCATAACAAAGTATTAATACAATACATACTATGAGTCTTTAATGATGTGATTGTAGCTTAATTTATAGAAATCTATTTTAATTTCTTACCTGTTTCGTACGAGGGGAGGCTTTATACGCTGCTTCTAGTTTAGGATTCGGTGGGGGCTTCTTAGGTTTCGTTCCTTTAATCCCTAGATACCTCCCAAACGGGGAGTATACGTATCTGCAAAGAAAACATTCGTTTATATTTATTTATATGTCACGCTATTACTGGATAACCTTTTACCTACTGATAGGGGAAATCGCAATGAGGAAAATAAATATAAACTCATAACTTGCAAAAGATTTGCATGTATTAAGTAAAAATTATAACACTTTTCCGTTCTGAGCTATTTCTCTATTTAACGTTATTTGATGTCTATGTCGAGGTAATTTTAAATAAATGTTCTATAAAATTTTAACAAAATAGCGAGCAACAGTCTTTTCTTAATATACGTAGGCAGTTGTATTTCCTGTTGATAAGTGGTCATCCCAAATCATAGACTGCTTATCTAAACATATGATAGCCATTAATTTTACACAATATGTCGATATTAGGACTGGTAATTAATGAATCGGAATGCCAAGTAATTAACTTTCAGCGAAGATGATGAAGACACAGTTGACAAAATATCCTGATCCAAACCTGTGTCGTGACGAGAAACAAAGGATTGAGAAATGCTACTATTAGAAAAGTCTTATTAATAAATAGTCAGTCTTATTAATAATAATCAGTTTTGGTTAAGGTTGCGAATATATTTTTAAATCGAATATTTATTACAGTTACAGTTCCCATAACATCCCAATAGTCATTTAATGCAATGAAGGGATCTTTTTAATTAGGGCATTTTATTGTACACACTAATTAATAATTTTTCTACTTGAATAAATATCTAAAATTTTTAGCTAGTAATGTATATATTTATGCAGCAAAAAGTTCTTACATTCAAATTACGTCGAAAATTAGTTAAGTTATTTAATACGAGATATTTACCATGTTTTTTTTACTTTTTGTTGGTGGAGCTCGATATTTCGACATTATCTACGAATGTCTTGTAAACAAAATAACTTGCATAATAATATTATAAACCACGTTCATTTATAATCTTACTACTCTCTGCACTAATTAATAATTTTTCTACTTGAATAAATATCTAAAATTTTTAGCTAGTAATGAATATATTTATGCAGCAAAAAGTAAATACATACTTTTGTGTTTATCAGAGGTAAATAATTAAATTAATTCATGAGATAAGATTATCTTTGGTGTCACTTTTTACAGATGGCACACTTTTCAAAGATAAAATTTTGACAAGTCTGCATAGTTGTGCTTAGATGTGCATATGTGTGACATAGTTGTGCTTTATTAAATATAACTTTTTTTTTACATAAAAAAAATCCCATGAAAACTTTTTAGGGTAGTGATTTTCGCATATAGTTTCGAATCCATTTTGAATAAATACATTAAATTATAAAGAATTAAAACAACATTGTAAAAACTTAGTTTAAACAATAAGGAAACACTATATTTCATTTATTATAGAAAAATGTCAATAATAAATGATAATGTTATCAATTTAAAATCCACTTATTCAGATAACTAATACCTAACCGTATCTGATCTTTGAATTAATCTTTGCATAGACACCATTAAAATTATACGACAGACAAAATATTTACGATACATATTTTTTTATCGAAAAAATAAAAAATGGTTTACTAAAATCAGAATGTCACAGCATCGATAATAAACCCTCGAGAAATACATTGTATTTACGTTGTATGTATCTAATTCGTTTTCCTTGTAATATATAATTATTCCTATTAATAGTTATTTTGTATGTAGTTTAAAGACACATAATTCTCGGTTTTATGCATCGGACACTTTTATATAATTATATATATATTAAAAGTTAAAATGCATGTCATGTTGGTCAATGTATTTAACATCAAGAATAAAACTTGACTATTTCAAATTTTTCACACAATTATTCAACAAAGAGATATTGTCTAAGAGATTTGGACGTTAGTTGAAAATTTTGAATGGCAAATCTGTGTCAAGGTGGTTATCTATGAAGGTCTAATTTTTTAAAACTGCTTCATAGCTAGCTCCTGCGAATAACATTCTAGGTTGCAATACAGTCAATCAAAGTTTATGTCGAAAATTGTCAGTAACCCAGCGTTAAAAACCTTGTGGCTTACACAGGGAATCACACGAGTTGTTGGAACAACCTCCTATCACGGTAGATTGCCACCTCATTGAACTTTAACTGCAATTATGATATGCACCATATTATCTTTATGGTAATTTACACATTTTTATAAATGGAAAAAATAAATAAAGTAAAATATTGTTTATGTTTGTATTCATTATAAATTTATTCCATATATTGAAATTGTTTTTTTTCTTATTGTTGTTGACTTAAAAATATCACATTAAATTGACTACAATTACTTTTTTTAGATGTTTTAATGTTGTTCATAGTATTAACTTGAAGTCTACATGATTAATTAATTCATGTAGACTAATGATAGGAACTCATTGTTGAAGCAACATATTCAAAATACTAACATTTATTTTCATAAAACCATAAATTTTATGAATTAAATGTTCTTGATTTGCATATTAAAATTATGACAAAAATATTTCAACTAAAAATTTTGAACACATTAGAACTTCAAGGTTACGAAATGATAAAATTGATAATTATAAGTCGTGGTTAACATGTGAAGATACTATTGTTTATTTTATCTCAATAAATCTATTGGACCTTTTTATGTCAAGATAATAATTGCGAATAACTGCATGCAACAGATATTGTTGATAACTAATACACACTTCCTATCAATTTAATGTGACATTTTTAAGTCAACAATAAACCAAATTATAAACGATCTTAATATATGGAATTAATATTTACTTAATATAAACATATGCAATATTTTATGGACAAGCCAGTTTTTATTGTAATTTAATTTATTCAATCAATTATCATGTCAATAGAGTTTTAAATAACCGTTTGGATAACAATATTGGAATTATAATTCACGAATTTATCATGATAACGAAAGAATGGTTATGACTCAAGATACCGTTTACGCCCCCGAAAACTAAATGCGTGACAAACAATAAGCTTCATAAGTTACACTTACCTTTCTAGTACATAACGAATAGTTATGAAAAGCAGTGCTAACGGTATTGGGTAGAAGACATGCCGATGGTCGTTATATATTACAGCCTTATCAGGCCGGGGCGCGAGGTCGGCCCATGTAGAATTAGGTGGTAACCACACATCTTCATTCCAAAACGCGTCTATAAGCGGCCGCAGCATTTCGCTATTAATCACTACTGTAAACAAGATCACAAAATCTAGTATTAATATACTAGAATTCAACGATAAATCCAATTTCTATCCATCGACTGCTACTAATTTGATTTAATGACGGACGGAGCGCGGAGTGCGGGCTGCATGTCACAGATAATATAATTACAACTTACAAGATTTAAGTTCTCTCTACACGTTCGGTTCTGCCTGTAAAGTTAAATTATATTTAATGTAAACTTACAGAATGTATTATCTATGGTTAAAAAAATTACGGACAATATTATAATGGAACTGATTTAGATATTAATATATTAGTATAAAGTAACTGTTTGTTCTTAGTATGTTCTTGATAGAGCAAAAAACAAGATATAATTGCAAGTTCATCATAAATAAATTATAATAATGTGTCATTTGAAGTTTATGTGAGCTGATAATGAAATCGTTCCACCTGAAAACTGAACTTCAAAAAAATTGTAATTCACGATTTCAAGATTGTTTGAACTCTCGGTTATATTGTGGTTCTCAGTGGTTCTCATCACAACCTCAATTTGTAAGTAGAAGGTAGTGGAGCGTGTGGCCGGAGCTTTACTAGGAATACGCATAGACTTCCGCTCTGAAAAAGACAACTATAAATTCAAATTAACTGTCATACGGTTTTTTGGTTAAAACAAAATAGTGAATATTTTTATTTTTGTTATCCCTTTAATGAAATAAGCACATAATTGTCAATAAGCTGATATATGGTTCGAAAATAATATTAAAAATATATAAAAAAAAGTTGGTACGGATTGTGGGGAGAACGACCTACATATGATAATTTTACGGTCAAAGTTGAAAAATATTTTTTTTCAATATAATAATCATTTTTGAAACGTATTATCCTCTTCTTTTTTTATAGTTTGAGTACCCTTTTGCTAACCATTAAAATGTACGAGTAGAGTACCTATACAAAAAAAAAGATAAAAAATATATTTCTTGAAGTAATGTTCGAAAATTGACGCCTCTAACGTTATACAATATTTAAAGACAAATTTGAATTTCGAACGCCGAGTTATTGTCGCCTTAGTCATTTACGCGGGATCTTTTGAATTTAAGTTAATTTTCAAACTTTACATAATAAATATTCAAAATGCATTTATAAATTTACGTGGTATAAAAGTTCAAATACATATCATGAATTAAGTCAAAAGAAAGCTATTGATGCGTATAAATTACCTTCTTAAAAATATGCTTATACCTAAACAACAAGCGAATTTTACACTAGCGTTTAGTTCATTCATTTAGTGCAGAGCCTCAGCGCAGTGTGCGTGACAAAAAAAGGAAGACTTACAATTTACCGCCTGTTGTTCTTGTAAATGCCTCTTCAGGTCGATGGTTTTCCTTCAACTGCTGATTTGCATGATTATAATGTACGTCACGGTAGCATGCGTAAGCGATCCCGTGGCGTCCGCCGAAAGACGGAGAGTGTACCGCTGATTTTTTAGTGGGTAAACCCGGTGTGCTTGGGCGCACTCGGCGTCTAGGGCTTCGGGGAGTGCCCCCACTTTTCATCACGTGGGGGAAGCGCGTAATACGTTTTTCAAGCGAGAAAAAAGAAAAGAAAAAACGATGATTATAATGCCAATGAATAAATTCAATTAAAGAACAATATAACGCCTCTCGAAAATGTCATATATCCACGATACAGAACCATAAATAAGGCATAGCCACAAAACTAAATAAACCTGTAATCAAATAAATTATTTATCTCGATGAAATAAAACACAAAGTTAATATTGTAATGATTTTTTATATTTTCATTCAACTTTTTGGTCGCTTACAAAAGATAATTGTGCATAACGAAGCTCACCCATATTTTCTAATCACACACCACTGTACAAGATATACCTTAAAAATACAAAATACTCTATAAATTACAAGTGAATTAACGAACATAAAATTTTAAGTGTGTTTCTCGTTGCTAATTGTTACTAATTATTTAATTATTATTACAATATGAGAAGGCAATGCAATTCCACATATAGATCTCCGATATTAAATAAATATAGGATTAAGGTATACCATAGAAGTGTATTAGGCCTATCGAGGATTTGGTATCAATCTCTGAGGGCTGGCAGGGCTTTCAATTCAAACGTACCTCAAAAGTTTTGACTGACTTTTATTTTATCAAGACCGAGGTATTCCTTGCGTCAGCCTCCATAATAATGTTGGCGATAACTCGACAGATCCGAAAAAAAGTCTAATTTATTTCGGTCATTACCCATTTGCCAAGGCTCATCGATCTAACCCACAAGTAAATCTAGTAACACAACCTTGTAAATATTTAATCAAATCGAAAGTCTATATATTGAGATTAATGTCGGCTGTACACTCGCGCGTATTCAGTATTCTAGGATGACCGTGTACACTCTCGTTTGTAAGTACAGATGTAAACACTGAAAATATGGACATGTGAGACATGACAAGTAGGGCTCTTTGAATCCAATGCGCTACAGTCGATATACTTAAACGGCATAAATAAGACACATTTTTATAAGATGGCGTGACTCGAGATGATCGTCGCTCACAGTGCATCAATAGAACACGATAAGCACAGAATAGAGTGATACAATCGCGTTTAATCTCGATAATAGGCAAGGCACTTTGAATCGCGCACAAAATACTGACTCGCTACACAGAGAACACAATGCGAAGCCATACAAAAAGCGAATTTAGCATGTACACTTTTGCAATCGTCATGCGGTACCTCGGGGAGAGTGTACAGCCGCCATAAATATATATTAAAACAAATGCACTATTAGGATATCGAAGAAGCGTTGACATAGTACAGTATAAAAGGAGAAAGAGATCAACAACCCTTAAAATCATCATCATTCACTTGAATTTTAACCTCAATTCAATATTTATATTTTAAGCTCGTAACATCAAAAATTGTTATGAACATTCCTTAAATAAACATAAACTCCCAATTACCATACAATCGATAATCGAATATCAAATATAATCTAGCTTTACTATATAATATTATATATAATCTGTAGTGCAATAAAAGTTGCATCGATAAAAATCGTAAATTTTTCAGTATTTTTTTTAATTTATAATCTACCCTAAATTGTCAACAAATATTAACACAATGGCTTGTAATTGTTGGAGACTCTGAATAAATCTTAAACCAGTGGCAAAATCTTGCCAACAATATAAAATTTTCACACTCCCCAACTGCAAACATTTTGCAGCAACAATGTTTTAGACATTTAAAATTATACATATTTAAAAAAAAGTTCCAATTTAATTGATATTTGATTTTCGATTGTCGAATCATAATAAAATCATCCACCAAGATTGATCAAGCATTTTTATTACACATCGATGTAAAACAAACAGGCCTTCATTATGATAATTAAGTTTAAATCTTTCTAAAGGACGTCTTTAATCGAAAATCTCTTTATTTAACATTTAAAATAAATACTGTTACGCAATATTGAGCCTTACAGCTATAACTTTAATTACTAAATCGCAATAACCAGATACAAAAAGGCACAAAAAGTCGGATAACCCCGACTGTATATTGTAAATTCAATCAAGTACCGCGACATTAAAATTTATTAAGTATTTATACTTTAGTTATAGTGATATATTTAATTATTTATCATTCAAACTATTAAGTAATTTTCACAACACCTAATATGTAAATAATATTTTTGGAACAATTATTCTTATAAATAAAATATTGCATTATAATAGGAATACTTTTCTCTAAAGGTGATCTATATAAATAATAAAAAAAAAACAACATATCGTTTATATACTCGTAAAAAACTTAAAAATAATTGTTAATAACAAATAAAAAAATCTCTATGAAAGGTACAAATATGTCTGTGCGTGCAGCTTTGTAAAGAAAACGGTACAGATTATATAACATAATTATTAGTACAATTTTGTTCTAATTTCAAACATAATAGAAATTCTTAAAAAAAAATAAAAAGCAAATATTCGTTTTATAGAAACTATTTGCGACTACTGAATGTACCACTATCAAAGGCATATAGAAAATTAGTAAAATTCTAGATAAATTTTAATCAATCACAACTAAGAGACATTTAAATCACATTATAGGCCTATATTAATATAAAAATAACATATTTTCTGAATGCCAAGGATACAATGTACACTATAACAATATATTATCTACGAAAGCGTCTTTGGGTGTTTCATATGCATAACCTACAAAATGTGCAATCATTAACAATTACATAATGTCAAATGATATGGTTATTTTTGGTATTGAATTATCTAATATTATCACCATACCACAAAACAGTGCAGTCTAGCCGTAACACTCGCGTGACGTAGTTCTTGACAACATTACCAAATTTATATGGACTGTAGAGGTATGAAGGAAGTAAGTTGACCCAATTTGCTGATATACTAGCGAAAGAAAAAGGCTTTTTAGCTATGGTAAAGCCGGGTACGGAAATCGAGGTATACCACCTTGCCCAGGCCTTCAACGATAGCTTCTGCTATCGTGGAAAAAAATTTTGAACCAGTGGTGTGTCCAGTTATAGATAGTGAATACTATATTAATAAGGCTTCCATAATTTGCTAGAATGTCGCTACTATAGCAATGAGTTATTACTTGAAATTAACATTTAAATATTTATAGTGGGGTTTTATAAATTTTACTAAAAACTTATTTGAAAAAAATAAAACACTATTTAAAGGGGTGGGTGGGAATATTATCTGACTTAAGGAGAAGTCCATTTCAATATATAATACCCGGTGTATTAGCGCTTTCCTTCAAATTTCGCAATCTAAGTCCAGCAGCGCCAAATTAATAGGACACTTTTTATTAACAGGGATACTTCTTCCCTCTACACTCCATGACATTAATATCACACAGATAAAAAAGATATGTATTCATAAAATGTATTCATTATTTATTCCACATAAAACGTTATGTTTTTCAACATAAAAAAGAGCATTTATATAACTGTATATTATATATTTTTGATATATAGCCACGCGAGTGTTTACGCTATCATAACTATATAAAATAAAGTTTATTAGCCTATCTAATTAATATTAGAATAACAATTTCTTTGTAAAATAAGTATATATCAGCTAAGTAGGGTTTATCTATTACAAATTCGAAGTTAGCAAATCAACTTTCTGTAATTAAATTTGACAATTTCGTACATATTTTCTAACCATCGTTTCTCTAGCGAATAATTAAAACAATTTCTACTATTATTAATGTCCATTATTTATAAAGTTAGGAGTAGAATTAATATTTTTGATCGTTATTTAATAAATGTGCTTATGTATCGTTTGTTCGATTGAATTGAAACTTATTAATTATTGTACCATAAATGTACAAAAGATGGCGTTAGTGTTTACAAACAATCAAACATAAAAAAAAACCAAATATACATGTTTTGTAGACGCTGCTTTTAGAATACGAATGAAATGAAAGCTAACAAATGGGTATATGGCATCCTTTGTCCAAAAAAGCAATAAATTGTTTTTATAAGAGGAAATAAAAGTATTTTATCATTCAATACAATTAACTTTTGATAAAATAACACTGATTTAAGTCTCATCACACAAACGTTGAATATTGAGTAATGTCTTGTTAATCATAAGCGATTAAATAAAAATGAAACGTCCAATCTATAATAATAAGTAGCGTGGTTGGTAAACCGTTCATTATAAGACTCCTTCGTTCATAAGTCGGTTTCTACGATAACGTCACTTTAAGTACAAGACGCATTAAATATATATTCATTATTTTGTGTACAGTACTTTTTATCACATGAAAACAAGGCTGCTCTTTCATTAGTATCTAATCATAGACAATTTCCTCTTATTTTTATCATATTGTATCTAGATTATTCACAGCCAAGGCATAAGTTTATTATTTAATATTAAATAAATAGTTAAGATTTTATTTTGTATAGTAAAATATATTTTAAATGCGAATAGGGTATGAGTTACAATGACGATTATAATCGGACTGGAGTTATTTTATAAATCAGGGATAGAGACCAAGGCAGAAAATTATTAGGGCGGCAAAATCAGGATGTAAAATTAAAAGATAAAAATGTTATCTTCAAAAATGTGAATAAAAAAACAATTAAAACAAATCTCTTATTGAAGGGCCTATTTGTGGGCCAGACCAGAGCAAAAGCCCTAGGGCCTCCACAAGAGAGGGGCGCCAATAACATAACAACGGTTTACAATTTTAAGGTAATATGTACAGACTAAGATATGTTCGTATAGACAAATAATAACAATATATTATTAATTATTTTTTTAAAAGTTACTCATATAAAGAAGTATATTATTGACAAGCATATCTGACAGGAATGAAAATGTTCAATTTAATTTATTAATGACCTAATTATTATCTAATTAGGGCCTCCACTCCTTTGTGGCCTCAGGGACTCCCGGCCTTTCAATCCAGTTCTGAATATATAATATCATAAATAAAACCGTAGACAAAACTGTTCAGGGCCGCTTTTTACTCTGTATGACAATCCATTCCATATTGTTTATGGTAACTGTTTACGATTTGTGTTATCAATATAAAAAAAAGAACAGAAAAAATTCGAAACATGCACATGTTTTTTGCTTTATCTAATCATCTAATTTAGTTCTAACATGACTGTGGACACCTGCGTGATATCGGACATTGTGTTATCAATGAATAGATAACAAATCGAATTAAATAATTGTAAAAAATAATTTATCAATGATAATACTTATTTTTAAAATACAATAAATTGAATAAATAATATGTTAAAAATACTTCGATACTTATTCATATTAATAGCGTTTGTATTATTATTAGCGTTGTAAATATGTTGCCACTTCGAATTTGTAAAAGCCTTCACGGTAACGCGAGTAAATTTGTTTTAATCGTTAACATTAATTTTTAACTATCAAACACTGGAAGAATCTACTTTATATCTGTAACATAATTGAATAACGTGATAAAGTTATATGTACTTGTATTATGTAACATTTTCATTATTATATATTATTTCAATATGATTGTTTTGTGCTATTATGAAAATTAATTGTAGGACATTACAATGGCAAAAGGACTTAAGATGAACAAACCATAGATTTTGAATTATTTGCGATTAGCTGATGCTTCTGATTTTTATACACATCTTTATTTTAAATACAACACTGTTGCACTTATCATATAAATAGCATTCACTATAATTTCTTAAGTTCCAATAAAACCTTCGCCGACATTTTTGTGTATACCATAGATTATTTTGTGTCAATGTCAAATGTCAATTCAAGTTCAAATTTATAGGTTAGTTATTTTCACCTTTTGCCATTGGAATAGTCTACAGAAAGGACTATTTACTAAACGTATTTATTTTTAAATTAACTTAACCGACAGTGGTCCCAAGTCGTTTTTTTACGAAAACCTGACCCCACATAAAATAAATGCAAAAAGCGAAGGAACATTAATGTTAAAAAATCTAAATATATAACGAAAATAAAGAAAAAACTTTTTGGTGTATTATTTTTAGATTAACGACTAACCTACGATTTGGAATTTTGACTCGTAAACTTTGGTACAGACAACAAAAATATTCCACCAACAAGAGCGGAATTAAATTACTTTATAAAAGAAAAAAAAAATGTCAATTAGAATTCCATATCAAATACGACAAAAAAATATATAACTATTACTATAAAAACAATCTTAAAAATAAAAACAAAGAGTCAATGTAACATGGCAACACTGACTTCACTTAGCGTTGCTTGGGACAAATTATTATCTGTGTTTTTCGTCTACGTTGGGTTATTTTAGTGTAAATCATAGCGGTTGTGATATTATTCGATATTTAAAAATGTATTTACGTTCTCCACACTGCTGCTCTCCAATTAGATGCTGATATAAAAATGCCGACCCCTATGTACTCCTGGAAATATAAAAATAGTTTTATGATAATCAAGCAATAATTAACGCTTATTATTTTTAATAATAATAATCACTACATAGTATAAAACAAAGTTGCTTTCTCTGTCCCTATGTCCCTTTGTATGCTTAAATCTTTAGCGCAACGGATTTTGATGCAGTTTTTTTAATAGATAGAGTGATTCGAGAGGAAGGTTTTTGTATATAATACATGGACAATATAGTAAAGAAATACTGATCATTTTAGAAGTTTATAATATTATGTCGTAAATAATCAAATTCTGTAGTATATTCAGTATCTATATTATACCGTGCGAAGCCGGGGCCGGTCGCTAGTAATAAAATAATGCACACATTTATATAATTTTTATACATTGTTAAAAAAATATTTTTAAACTATAATATAATGAATATACCTTAAATATTTTTATTTATTTCGCCTTACTTTTTTGTAGTAGGCAGAGAAACTGGCAAGTATGTATGATACTTGTTGGGAAGTGGCCAATACGACCTACATATATTTGTAAACATCAAAACATCAGGAACATTACCACGTGATGTGATGGTTCACTCAAGCCTCAAAACGAAACACAAAAATAGTCCTTACTCACTCACTAATAAAGTACTAACTCGTTAACACTGTTTTACTCGCATTTTAAGTTACTAGTATATCATGCTATGAATCGCCATTGGGCGGCAAGACATATAAACATTTTTCAAGGCGAAATTCAGTGACTATTCATTGTTATAAAACAGTATTGCTTTCGATTAAAGTAAATTATGTGAAAACCACATCTACCCAAACTTGGTTATTACAGAGTCAAATTTTCAATGAACAAATATAATAGTCTAATATATATTTTAGATATTGATCTATTGATTTAGGTACGACTTGAGTCAGGGCGTCAAGGTAGCCTGCGTAAGCGATCCCGTGGCGTCCGCCGAAAGACGGAGATGGTACCGCTGGTTTTTTAGTGGGTAAACCCGGTGGACCTGGGCGCACTGGCGTCCAAGAAACGGGGAGTCCCACACCCCCTCCCCACCTTCCATCACATAGGGGAAGCGCGTAACGCGTTTTTCCGAGCAAAAAAAAACAGAAAAAAGAAAAATGTTCGACTCGAGTGATGCTCGTACTAACAAGATGTCTTAATGTGTGTGACTGCTGAGAGTAAAGACAGCAATAAAAGTTAGTTATATTTCTTAAGCTTGTATAATTTAAACGTTGATAACTTAAAGTGGAATGTTACGTTTTTCTAAGCCAACAGAACTATGTAATTAAGTGGTATAATTTGTGGACAAACATAACCTAGTATACACTATACACTAATATTATAAATGAGAAAGTAAATCTGTTTGTCGCTTTTTCACAACCAAATCAATGAACCGAATTTGCTGAAATTTGATGTGAAGCAAACATGAAATCCACTTAAGGACATAGGCTACTTTTTTGACTGACAACCAATCCCATAAAAACCGAGCAAAGCCACCGGCGACAATTAGTAGTTATTAAGTGTTACTTGTTGGTTAGTGGTTGCCAGAAGATCATATGGGCCACCTGATGGTAAGTGGTCACCATCGCCCATAGACAATGACGCTGTAAGAAATATTAACTATTCCTTACATCGTCAATGTGCCACGAACCTTGGGAACTAAGATGTTATGTCCCTTGTGCCTGTAGTTACACTGGCTCACTCACCCTTCAGACCGGAACACAACAATACTGAGTACTGTTATTTGGCGGTAGAATAACTGATGAGTGGGTGGTACCTACCCAGACGGGCTTGCACAATGCCCTACCACCGAGTAAAGTCGAGAGTAGTCAAAATCAAATTATCTTATTTACTCTATAATTATATTGTCATTGGTCAATGGCAGGATGACGTAATGTATGTAGTTTTCAATTTTCACTATGATTATTAAATTTGACCTTGATCACTGTTCGAGACAATGAAGATAAGTGCTTATATTATCTACACATATAATAAAATATGATTGTATGTTTGTAATATTTAAATAATCGATTTTTATTGAATGCATATGTATGTATACGGTACAGTCTCATGTCTCGGTAGAGTCGAGATGGCCCAGTGGTTAGAACGCGTGCATCTTAACCGATGATTGCGGGTTCAAACCCAGGCAAGCACCGCTGGTTCATGTGCTTAATTTGTCTTTATAGTTCATCTCGTGCTCAGCGGTGAAGGAAAACATCGTGAGGAAACCTGCATGTGACAAATTTCATAGAAATTCTGCCACACGTGTATTCCACCAACCCACATTGGAACAGCGTGGTGGAATATGTTCCAAACCTTCTCCTCAAAGGGAGAGGAGGCCTTTAGCCCAGCAGTGGGAATTTACAGGCTGTTGTTGTATGTATCTATTTGTTTCGGCTAATCTCTGGAGTGGCTGGACTGGCATTTAACTGGCAAACACTTGATGTAATAAGGAGTAACTTAGGCTCTTTTAGAATTAGTGTTAAAATCAAACGCAGGCAAAACTAATTAAATATATAAGCTGTAGGGATTTGACTTACTTTTTGCTATTGTATCTGTTAGGCGTGCTGTGATTGGACTGATGCGAACTGTCGCTAACGTCCGAACTAGAACTTCTGATATCTCCTTCTATCTGAAACGCAAAATTTCCGTTGAGCATTCGATATTTAAAACTACCAAAAAATCATTAGAACATCTAAAAAAAAAAAATATAAATAAAAGTCTACGTCGAAAACAACGGCCTTTTTTAAAATCGAACGCGATACGTTTTTAAAATAATGTCATTGGGTGTCGATATTCAACCAAAACATAAAAAAATCAAAATCAAAATAAACTTTATTCAAGTTGGCTTTTACAAGCACTTTTGAATCGTCATTTAACAATTAAGTGAAGCTACCACCGGTTCGGAAAGTAGATTCTACCGAGAAGAACCGGCAAGAAACTCAGTAGTTACTCTTTTTCAACATTAAAAAAAATACAGTCATGTTAGTTAATACAATTATTCAAATTAATATATCCTGCCTGGAAGTCAACAGGTCAACATTCCACGCCTTTTTATCATCTACAAAATCTTGTATCGAATAATACGCCTTTTTTACCAATGTATTTTTATATACGTTTTGAATTTACGAGACGGCAAAGTTAAAATGTCTGCGGAATTTTACTCGTTTAAAAATAATATCCACGTATTTCCGAATTGTTAGACTAAGAATGCTTGATACATGAAACTTTTCTTTGAAAGCAATTAATAATGAAAATTTCTGTAACTTACCTTTCCAGCGTTGATCGCCTTATACGCGACTTGCAATATCAGCCACGTCCACACCATATGGAGGACCAGTAACAGACAGAGGAGGGCGTTGAAGAAGTAGTACGCCGCGAACATTGGCAGGAGCATCGGTGCTCGTATTGACGTGCTGAAAGAGACGTAAGAATATCAATGGCAGATCAATGGCAGGCGAGAGTTTGAAGAGAGTTACTTGGTGGTAGGGCTTTGTGCAAGCCCGTCTGGGTAGGTACCACCCAGTCATCAGTTATTCTACTGCCAAGTAACAGTACTCAGTATTGTTGTGTTTCAGTTTGAAGGGTGAGTGAGCCAGTGTAACTACAGGCACAAGGATCATAACAACTTAGTTCCCAAGATTGATGGCACATTGACGATGTAAGGAACAGTTAATATTTCTTACAGCGTCATTGTCTATGGGTCATGGTGACCACTTACCATCAGGTGGCCCATCTGCTCGTCCACCAACTTATACCATAAAAAAAAAATAATAAAAAAGAAGTATAAATGGTCATATAGTTACGATATATCAGTTCAGTTTATTATCACGTCTTCTATGTACTGGTTAAATATAGATACTTTAAAATAAAATATATTTATCATTACTTTCGATAATTTTTAATTATCTGATTTTTTTTCTCACCTTGCTTTCATGATTACATATATATCTGACAGATTTAATATGTAAAAGCAATAAATAAATGGATTACTATTATTATTGTTTATGTTATATGCATATATAATCAAGTTAACAAAAAAATGCGCGCAACTGAATAGTTGAGTTCTAATGACTATTTATATAGGCGTATATTGTGTTACGGCATATAATAATTTTTCTTATTATTTATTTCATATATTTTAAGGCAAGAAAAGTAATATATAATATCCAGCTGTTCCAGAACAAACCTCCAAATAATGTAGAACGGATATATTCCCAATCTCGTGACGATCCAGAGTATTGTGAAAACTGCAAATATCGCGTCACATAGTTTCTGATAATTCGCGTATTTCGACGCCTTCGCAGCCTGAAACGCACCAAAAACAACATCATATCACATACCATATATAAATGTTAACAAAACTAGACCCTTTTCACGAATTTCAAGATTACACAAATGACATAACAAGTAAGTAAAACGCTCATAATCCTATTTTTAGGAAGATCCAAAGCATTATAAAAATATTTACGCTATGCGTAAGCTGACCAATTATTGTGATTAATAAATGTTTTATTTTTGAATTAATCTGACATAAGAAATAATAATTTGTCGTTTATTTTTACTCAATACAACTACTATAAGACAACATTTAGATGGAAGACCAAAAATATTAAATATTTTTTACTTTCGTCGTTATTCCGTTTATCTTAACTACTAAAAAAACTAACTCTACTAATAAATGCACGTGTTATACACATCTTCCACTTGAAACCCTCTTTCTATTGATGACAACGGCATCAAAATCCATCGTGTGGCTTAAAAGATCCAAGCGTCGAAATGACTTCGTTTTTTACAAGATTATTTTGCTTGACAAACAATCTAAGGCAGACTATTTAATTCTTACCTGTACAGGTGAGTTTTGATCTTATGAAACCAAAGGCAATTACGAGGAAGCAGGTCACACTTAAAACTTATAATTAAAAGCAGTTTATAAATATAGTCACACCAAAGATTTTACCTCTAGGAATATTTCAGCACAATCGTGCAGAAGCAGCACCAGCGTGCCGATACGATACAGATTGCAGACCCAGCTGAAGGACAGCAACGCAATGGTCGCGAGGTGGTGCACGAACATCTGCCAGAAATCTTTGCGTCTCACGTCCGAGAACTGGGACAGCGTCAGCGACCAGTAGAACGCCGCTGATATCATGTAATACCACCATACGTCACTAGTTAGACCCTGAAAAGGTTAAGAAATTTAATTATATTCCTTTTACGCCAATTTTCAATGTTGGTAACAGTCAATTAACTTTGATTTGAACTTGATATTTTCAATTTATTACGGTATTAATTGTATTATTACGGAAACATATCTTTGTTCAAATAAATTAATAATAAGATTTTAAATCAACATGGTTATTATTATTATTACAATCATTAAAAACGGGATATTTATCATGTGTTTTCACGAGACTCGTGAACAAGACATTCGTAGATAATGTCGAAATATCGAGCTCCTCCGAATAAAAATAAAGAACATGGTAAATATCCCGTATTATATAACATCAAACGGTATTATTGAGTGTATCACATTTCGTCATATAATTTTCATTTCTAAACTAACCTGATGAGGATACCCAATGTAACACTGATCGATATCCCAGAGCCACTCCTTATCCCACAAGATGAAGAACCCATACGAGAAGTTGAAGATATAGAAATTACACCTCCACGCATTCTCGCAAAACTTGACGAGCGTCGAGGGTTTGTCCTGACTACGGCGGAGACGCCACCACCTCTCGACCTGCCGTTCTGATAAATCCAACTGTTTCGCTAAGGCGCATATCTGGAATTAACATATTCGTTTTGGATCTTTGATATTATAGTAATTAATATATGCGTTATGAGTGAGTCTTTATTTTGCACGAAAAAGCAAAAAAAATACGGACATGGTGCGCCATTCCAACATGAGACGCAGCAGGCAAAATGTATAATGAACTTTTTGCTAATCGCTAAAAAATTTGCAACATGCATTGTAAGTAAGACAATGGCAAGATACTTATTTCTTTCTGTGAGAGTTATGGAGATTGACAGCCTGAGTTTATTTTATTGGAACAAGAATAAAGCTTGAGCATTACCGAAATTTTCGATTTTGAAAACCATCATCGTCATAATGATTTGAGCGTTGAAGTTTAGTCAGACAATCGCCAAATCTATTGTAAAATATTGAATTAGAACTGGGTTTTGCAATTCAGGTAGTTACGATCTTATCACCAATATTTTGTTGAGCTTACTGAAGACGAGTGAGCGAAAGGGTGTGCCGAGTGTTAAGCAGCCCATGTCTTAAGTCAGAGGATAAACAATATCCATTAATAATCAGTTATTTATGGAGACTGGATTAATATCTAAGCAGATTTGCCATTCTTTAGATATGGTCGAAAATAACCGATTAGATATTGTAAACATCAAAACATTAATTATAAGTTTTCGGTGACATTCAATATTTCTCTAAGTTCGGTTGGAGGAAACTAAATATTTGAACACTTAGAGGTTTATTTCTTTTAATTAACATGGCACATCTGTAGTTACTCACTCTTCTAAACGGAACACAAAAATACTATTGCTTATATGATGAGGTGGTACTATCGATACGGCCATATCGACTGCCATTTTCAAAAAAAGTTAGCTGAACTTCTTATAGTTCGCAAGCGTACTGCGAGTTTTCTGTTGCGATTTTTTCACACTTTTTCTATGTTACTTTTCTCTTGAGGGGTTTCATTCGTTAAACTGAAACTGACTGTCATAAAACTTATATTATTTGAGTTATTTTTTTAAATAGTTCTAACATTTTTACCACTTGCATTCACAATACCTGAGTAAAAACGATTGTATAATTTACCAAGTTTTACCAAGTTGTATTCTCTATAATATTGACACATTTTAACGTCATCCCACCTCTGAGACTTGACACTTGGCACGTTTTCCCAGACAAGCTTACTCAATCGTCTACTTTACTGAAATTTAATGTAAGTTAGGTCCTCTTAGATTTTCTCTCTATATTCATAGGCCACGCGCCTTTACCGTCCCATGAATTTCCCATGCCGTACTAATTAGTACAAATGCCTGCTATCGAGTGGGTGCATCGTTTTATCTGATAACAAAACGTTATCAACTCCATTTGAAAACAAATTTTATAGTTATTTACTTTAGAAGACAGATTTTACAGGGCAAATGAAAAACAATGGAGAAATTACAATTGGCTAAAAGACAATTTGGACATAATTGACGTTAAGTACAAGAAAATAGCTCAATGAAATAACGATGTTATTGGTTAAAAGATTCGGAACCAAATAAAAAAAATATGGTGTTCGTTGACAGAAGCGATAATAATATCAAGTCTTAAAGCATCTCATTAGCATAACGATGAAACATATAGTATGTCTATAACTATTACAAACATATGCTAAATTAATAAATGTGCAACTATTTTTATCTACAACTTAGCATGCATTTGTGACAGGAAATTTAAACCACGTTTTATTGAGATTCTTTTTTAATCAATGCAAATAACTACATAGTTCGAAGTACGAAGCAAATAAGTGTATCATATCGGAATGTGATGAAACTACACCGAAATTTATATTAAATTTATATTTAAAAAATGCCTCAAATTAAATTGAAAATATACAAAAGTCCTTAATCTTTGCTTATGGAATTTAAACAATAATGAATAATAAATAATAATAATAACAATAATAATTTACGAGGATACCGAGGTGTATAAATGTACGTATGTTAAAAACTTGTAGAAATATCAGCTGAAGAAGACTAGCCAACTTCTCCTTCAACGTTCCTCAGTTCTCGTTCCTTTCCATAAGGGATTTTCCCTTTTTTCTTGATTGGGACCCAAAATAACTATTTACGCCATAAAGTAATTTCGCAATGGCAACATTGTAAATGTGGCTTGCAATAAAATAATAAACTTAAAAACAAAAAAACTCTTTTATGTGCTTAAAAGAAATAGCCATCGCGAAGTTCATTAGCAACTGAGAGAAACGTAAAGCGTTTGAATTACAGGTGCTTACGAAACTGGGTCGCTTATACTCAAGGTCTGATGTAGACGATAATTGGATACTCAATGGACGCTCATTGTGCTGAAAGACTCCAACTGCTAAAATATACGCCTTTGGATATTTTATTTCAAACTAAATTGACTTACTTAGTAAATCATATTCTATTTACTAACGAACCGCCCCGGCTTCGTACGGGTGCAATACTGATACTAAATATACTAAAGATTTTTTTTATTAACGACATCACATTACAAACTTTCAAAAATTGTCAGTGTTTCTTTGGTATATTGTCCATGTATTATATACAAAGAACTTCCTCTCGATTCACTCTATCTATTAAAAAAAACGCCTCAAAATCCATTGCGTAGTATTAAAGAATTAAGCTTACAAAGGGAGATAGAGAAAGAGAAAGTGACTTTGTTTTATACTATGTAGTGATCTATACGAATATTATACATATATGACTAATTGCTTGTTTCAGTGCGCTAATATTGGAATCTACCAAACCGATTTCAGAAAGTCTTTCTCCGTTAGATAGTGCATTTACTGAAAAAGGTTAAACAATATAACATCAGACATCCACAGATGGAGAATAATGAGCCAAATTTGACAGAAGTGAAACGGTTTGGAGCAATTAGTTAAATATAAAACAACCTTCGCTGATAACTGGTTCTTCATGTGTGGCAATTCAAAGATTGTTATCTTCATAATCTGTCCTGGTTTTATAACGAGACAGATTAAAAATATATCTATAATGTATAAATAGGCAAAGGCCAAACAGTTCGGTACCTTTTCCTCTTCTGCTTATCATGCTTTGCTAGGATATTATCATTAAAATTTTTGGAAAATGATGATACGACAAATGTTCAAACTTGCAAATTCATGGTACAAAATATGTCTCGGGGTTTAATTACGATCATGCTTAGGTTAGTGAGTTTTCATATGCAAAATTTGTGCAATACGTTTTAAGAAAATCTTAACCCTTAGAAGGGCCCCATTGTTTGGCCAATACAGGTTGTTTGTTTCGTCCATAATGCCCAATTGGTCCATAGACTTCATAGGATCCAATATTTATATGTGTACAATATTTATTGGGTTAAAACAATAAGTGGAATAAATAAAAAAAATCTAGAGCCAATAGGCTTTGTGGTCTACTGATTAATTTACATATATTTATGTTTATGTAGTGTTGTGATTCGCTAATAATGATATAACTTATCACCTCACTTATTATAAGTAGGAATAAACGCCGATCTAACGAGCTGAAGGAAGAGAATTTGAACCGACCCGCAGAGTTACCGCACTGCGGTTAAGTACGCGTATCTTTAAATTGTGTATATAAAAGTCGATTTTTACGTCCGTCCGGTTGCTTGCTTGCATCTTATTACAAAATGATAAACAATAATGATACTAGGGATCCACCCCGGCTTCGCACGGGTGCAATGATATGACATCACAGTAGAGACTTCTATAATTATCATGTTTCTTTACGAATTTGTGTTATATATAAAAAAACCTCTCGAATCACTCTATCTCGACGACCTCCATGGTCGAGTGGTGTGTACACCGGTTTTCATGGGTACGCCACTCTGAGGTCCCGGGTTCGATTCCCGGCCGAGTCGATGTGGATTACCATTAGTTTTCTATGTTGTCTTGGGTCTGGGTGTTTGTGGTACCGTCGTTACTTCTGATTTCCATAACACAAGTGCTTCAGCTACTTACATTGGGATCAGAGTAATGTATATGATGTTGTCTCATATTTATTTATTTATTTATTATTATTTATCTATTGAAAAAACCGCATCAAAATCCGTTGCGTAGTTTTAAAGTATTAAGCATGTATAGCGATGTAGGGACGAAAAAAGCAACTTTTTTTTATACTATGTAATGATAATGATGTATTAATTTTGTCACAATAACGCTGTTGGATCTTTATAATTTTCTATGTAATCGTTAAGTGTACTTTAAGAGCGCTGATAGAGTTACTGACTCAAGCATAGACACCATCAAATTGTAACTATTAATAATTCTGTATTCAATTGGTCTTAAAAAAAATCGCGTATAGAAAATCTGCCTATGACAAGATAGGGCATTTCTATTTATATGAAATTGTAATTTCCTCATAATCAAAATAAATATCATACGTATTTTAGGTCTTTAAGAAAAGGAGAGATGAACCGATCCTCACGGTTTCATCTACGTTGAGAGTTACCTCCGGCAGTATTACTTTCTATAATAAATGAGCTTTCAAATGCATAAAGATTTCAGCTTTATATAATGACTAGAAGTCGCCCGCGGTGTCACTAGCGTTTTAGGATATTGGTTGTAACTTGACAGGCAAAAAGGAGTTTATGTCCTTTGTAGTAGTTTAAGTTTGCGTCGAACCAAATATCATCAAATTCGGTTCAGCGGTTTGGTCGTGAAAGAGCAACAGACGGACAAGAGTTACTTTCACATTTATAATATTAATATAGATATACATTAATTCTGTACGACTGTTCGAAGTCCGACGAAATTATTAGTTCCTTTCCTTAACTTAACAATTTTCAGCACAAAAAGTGTCTAAAAGATTTCGTAAAATGCTAATCATTACTTTGTGGTATCCGTAAGTGTTATGAGGGTAAGTAAGCAATTTACAACCCGGCGCTTGTTAAAACATATCAAATTTAGTTTGACAATTAGATAAGTATAGTACGACACAACTTAGATGTAGCATCGGCAAATTCAATAAAACCGCTTACTGTCGATTCACACAACCAATAGAGACAGATAGATCCCTATCGCGCCATTCGACGCTATTCGTCGCTATAGATCAGTTCAACCCGAGAAAGCAAGTGCATGTACATACGTGTCAAATTGACGAATATATCAGGTCATATGATATTACAAGTTATTACGTTTGTATACAGATCATATTCACATAAGAAATAAATATTAGTAATTTGGGACGTATTTAATTCGGATGTGATCGGTTTTACGAATGCCGATCCTGCAACTAAGTTGTGTCGTACTAAACATAATGTCCTTATCAAACTGACATTTATGACCACAGATTAAGACTTTTATATTTCACTTGAAATTATAGGATTTCCCTAAGACTTACAAATACTGACCGACTTTAATGTACTTTATCTTAATGCACGCGGATAACATGATTTATTTTATGGGATAAATAAAATCTAAAACTGATGATTAAATAAATTCTGTATTAATAATGGTCTCTCTCAATATATAATTATATTTCTCCTAGAACCTATAGTAACAGCCTGTAAATTTCCTACTGGGATAAGGCCTCCTCTTCCATTAAGGAGAGGGTTTGGAAATTATTCCACAACGCTGTTCCAATGCGGGTTGGTGGAATGCACATGAGGCAGAATTTCGATGAAATTAGACAATGCGGGTTTCCTCACGATGTATTCCGTCACCACCGAGTACGAGATGAATTATAAACACAAATTAAGCACATATATATAGTGGTGCTTCCCTGTGAACCCGCGATCATGGGTTAAGATGCACGCGTTCTAACCACTGGGCCATCTCAGCTCAAACTATAATTGTTCATAATTATAATTTCAAAATGAAAATAATTAACAGGCTTACCTTACTTGAGGTTACAAGTCTATAAATAAATTGTCAATTTACCGCTATCGAATCTAAAACGATTGTTGCCGTTCAATAATGTTTAACTAACAAAATGTTATACTCTATTCTGACCATCGGAGAAGAAAAGCCAAATAAACAACATTTCGCAGCAAATTGTCCAGTCACTGCTATCGGAATTTTGGAAGTAAAATTAAATTGGAAATAAGTAGTTAAGTCTAATAATAGTACATAGCTTTCTATATTTAAATGTTGAAAAAGAATAACTACTGAGTGTCTTGCCGGTTCTTCTTGGTAGAATACGCATTCAGAACCGGTGGTAGATTCACTATAATTTTGATTTTGAATAAAGAACTGTAAGTAGTCTAAAATATAGCTGAGTTATTAACAACTCGCATAAAATACCAAAATCTAATTGCTCATATTTTTTCGTCCTTCCATTAGTATAAAATAATTGTAAAACAGAAGTGTCTTTAGTTACTTCATGTTACATCAGTTATATGCCAGAGAAAGTCCCGTCAAAATCGATCCAGCCGGATCAAAGACAGACGGAAAAAATTTGTACAAATTTTTCTTTTTGGTAGATACCTGTATACTTACAAACACACACACATACACATATGTTAAGTAAAAAGCTGTTATTTTAATACTAAAATCAGACTTTACTTGGTGGTAGGGCTTTGTGCAAGCCCGTCTGGGTAGGTACCACCCACTCATCAGTTATTCTACCGCCAAATAACAGTACTCAGTATTGTTGTGTTCCGGTCTGAAGGGTGAGTGAGCCAGTGTAACTACAGGCACAAGGGACATAACATCTTAGTTCCCAAGGTTGGTGGCACATTGACGATGTAAGGAATAGTTAATATCTCTTCCAGCGTCATTGTCTATGGGCGATGGTGACCACTTACCATCAGGTGGCCCATATGCTCGTCCGCCAACCAATACCATAAAAAAAAAATTAAAAAAGACCATCCTTTACTTGGTGGTAGGGCTTTGTGCAAGCCCATCTGGTGGCACATTGACGATGTAAGGAATAATTAATATCTCTTCCAGCGTCATTGTCTATGGGCGATGGTGACCACTTACCATCAGGTGGCCCATATGCTCGTCCGCCAGCCTATACCATAAAAAAATCCAATTTGATTATAAGCATAGTTATATTATTAAATAAATAGTAAAATAAGTGATAACAAAACAATATAAGGCGTATGATATTTACTACTATCGGAATCATTGCAGGCTGGGATGCAAATGGCTAAGTATGAGCCGTTAATCACCATGCATTAGTTAACTTTTCCTGTTTGACATATATCGATACAATGTTGCTCGCCAATCTCCATAGCACATTTATTATTAACATGCTAATTGTTTCAAGTGTATCTATTACCTACTAGAATAATTAGTCTTTACGATTGCCGAGGAAGTGACATAAAATTGTTTTTTTCAGCGAGCCTAGGAATTAGATAAGTCATATAGCGATTGTCGCTTAAGTTTTCAGAAGATATTGACGTATGTAATTAAATTTAAATGACAACGAATGAATGAATGAAATAGAATCGAAATTTTCACCTCTTGGACCTGCATCAGTTTAGTCTTGATTTAATTTTTGGTAGCTGATGAACAGCATTTGAGACGCATTAGGAAAATCGTTGTTAATTTTCAAAATGATATTTATTTTTTATTGTATTGGTATGTGAACTGATTGATTAAGGGGCCCATTGATAGTTTATGTTTAAAACTGCTTAAAGATATCTTAACCGTTCCTTACAACACCAAGACGCTACGAAATCTAGGAACTGATGTTATGTCCCTCGTGCCTGTACCTCGTGACCCAAAGCCCTAAAACCAAGTGTCTACTTTATGGTTCTACTCATCGTCCCATGTCCTATTTTTTAAAGTTTTCTTTCTGTCAAAAGATTTTTAAACTGATTTTTTTTTAACTAGACTTTCGCATTCGTGTAAATAACTTAGACTTTCAATCGTCACGCCACGTTCAGTAACGTATTTTTTGTTAAATATTTTAACGTTAAACTCTATAACGAAACGAAAATGTTATAGTACGACACAACTTAGATGTAGCATCGGTAAAATTCGTAATACCGATCACATCCGAATTAAATACGCTATCCCAAATTATCAATATTTATTTCTTATGTGAATATGATCTTTACACAAACGTAATAACTTGTAATATCATGTGACCTAATATATTCGTCAATTTGACACGTCGATTTACATGCACTTGCTTTCTCGGGTCGAACTGACGCGAGAATCTATAGCGACGAATAGCGACGAATGGAGCGATAGGGAGCTATTTCTATATAAATCGGCAGTAATCGGTTTTATTTAATTTGTCGATGCTACATCTAAGTTGTGTCGTACTATAGGTATCAGCAGAAGAGAGAGAATCCAGCATAATCATCAAACAATTTGTAATAACAATAATTTTTACGTGACGTGTCAAAGCTGAATCACGCTATCAATATTTTCCGTGAAAATTACTAGATATACCACTTCTATTAAGTAGCATCAGTAGCGTTATCAACTATCTGTTGATGCTACTCCGACATCTTTCGATATGTCTTTTGATCAGCTTCATTAGCTATGGCTAAATTCAAGCCAAGATGTTGGATGCCAATAATAATAATAATAGCCTTTTATTATCTCTTAAAGGTTACAATAAATTTGGACTTAAAAAACGAATACTAACTCTTAACTAAATAAAGGATTTAAACTAATATCTGTTTCTTGATTAATTGTAGAGCCAATATGAAGCCTTAAATATGTTCATGTTTGTATTTTAAAGGGTTAATAATTCTTATACAAATAAATATACAATACTCTTATAAAAAAAAACAATAAGACGAATTATAATGTTATGTTAAGTTAAGGAACCTTAAAGAATGTTTTATAATCATTTAAGATCGTTTAAACTAATCCTGTCTTGTGATTATTTAAAGATTTACAGCTATATTGATGTTCGGAATTACTTTCGAAGGGACATACTAAGTAAGGCAAATACTTTTTTTCCAATAAAACGAAGGCTTCACAAATGATCGTTATATATTTATAATCATTATAATCTGTATATGATTTTGGACACAATGTTTTATACCGATGCAATTTAGCTCATATCTTTAACTCCATAATGACAAATCCTCGTCAAAGTCATCTAAGATATCATATCATTTCAGACTTTAATTACACTGGATCACTCACCTCTCCAACCGGAACAACGTAAAGATATTTGCCTAACGATTATAACGCGATGTTTATAATTATATCATTCAAAGAGATCTTAAATTAACACATCGCAATTGTACCAAGGCCGACCTAGATTAAACAGTGTGATCATACGCAGATTATGCATTATCTACCTTAGATACATACCTATATGTTCATAACATATTTAATATTTAAATAAGACATCTGTTAAGCCTGTAAGCTTCACGGTTAGGGATCAATATTTCAAATTATCATATTTATTATTGATATGGGTAGTAAGTTTTGCATAATTATGATTTCTTGAGTCGTCTTGTCAATCTATGGCAGCGCTGTTTTTATAAATGTATGTTTTAGTGAAAAATTATCAAAACATATAATAAAACTGGAGTGTCTGTTTGTAATGTTTAAATAACCCCTTTATACTAAATGAATATGTTTTATATATTGTCTGTTTGTTACAGGTAATCTCTGGAACGTCTGGACCGATTTTGACAGGATCTTCACTGGTAGATAGCTGATATTTTAAGGAGTGACTTAGACTACAACATTAACATTTTTGTTAAACACAGTTAGTTGAAAATATGAACGTGGCCGACTGAGAATAAGAGCTTATGAATTCTGTTAAAAACTTAGGCGAAATGGTAAATTGGTCACCTCATGGTACGTAGCCACCACTTTTAACAGACGTATTTATTGTAAGATGCATAAAAGATTTCTCATATCAACAACGCAACGACAACCCTGAGATCTAAGAAGTTATGTCCTTTGTCGCATTTATAGATCACACCCTTCAAACTGGAACACAACAATAGTAGAAATAACCAGACGAGCTACACTTACCACCAAATAAAAAGCTCGTACCTAGAACAGAATGAAGACATTCTGCATTCCCTTTCAGCAGAATTGCTGACTAAAAATGACCGAGCGATCGATTGATGTTGTGTTTGCGTACATTATTGTTAACTATATTTCCTAATCATACTTATGCGTGCTCCATCCATGCTTATGTGTGTCACGAACACCATTAGGATATTTTCATTCAATACCATAGACAAAGGTTCTAGGATTAGTAAATTTGGAATTGGAATAACGAAAAAAAATAAAATAAGAACGACTTATAAATATATATTTTAAATATATATCCTGCCAAACATGATCGCAAATATTTAAGTAAACTATTAAAATTTTTACTTGATTTTTTTTAAATAAATTTATAATTTATAAAAACTGCGTCGAATGCTGCGGGTAATATTTAATTCAGTTCATTCATATCAAATGCGGCGAATACTTTTCAAACTAATTCTACGATTCGTTCAAAAAAATATTTTCGATGAAATATTTAAATATTTTTTTTTATAAGTACCTTCGCCTGGTTTGATACGTGATAATAATTACAACTCTCAATTAAAAGACATACAATTCGAATTTATAATTTATTCGATATAAAAACTTTTTTCTCGCCAAGACATTAAATATCTATGACTATCTCGATCTTGAGCAACCCGGAAACAAACTTCAGAATCTTTCGTTAGATTCAAAAGCATGAACAGTTTCAAATCCTGAATGGATTTTTTATCTTCTGGGCTCTCGGGGGATTAATTAATTATCCGAATTCCAATCAAAATTGACCCCTGATACTTTCAAAGAATTAATTATTCCCTGCTGATCTGTCTCACTTTCGTTATGGTAACATGCGAAAGCGATCCCGTGGCGGTGGTCTTCAGCAGGCTGAAGAGACTTCAAACAAAACACATGTAAAACAAATAAATATGCACTAAAAATTTATAAAATAATTGCGTATTCAACATATTTTTGAGTCCTCCTAAGTAAAATGAAATGAAAAATATTAGACTTCTTAAAAGTCGATTTATGATTATATAACGTAGTTATAGTTATTGTTATGTTTGGATGCCGATATAACTTCAGAAAATATGTAAAACGCGGTACATGTGCCTATAAAATTTAAGGGTTCCCCTCGATTTCTCCAGGATCCCACCATCAGACGTCATATCATCATCTCATCATCTCATCATGGTACCATTCTAGGTGTACCTCCTTTCTAACTAAAAGAATCATCAAAATCGGTTCATAAATGGCGAAGTAATCGGCGCACAAACATAAAAATTGGTCGAATTGAGAACACTCCTTTTTTGAAGTCGGTCAAAAACCTTATCATAATTTATATATCTCAAGTACTGTAACTTAATGCTTTATCTCTGATAGACGAAAAGATTCAATGACCATATATGCAGTCATACATAGCATCAGGATTGAAGCTTACGATAAAAATGAATCATTAGTACACTTATCTAAAGTGTGCTTGTAATACCGGGATGAGTAATCCAGTTCACTGTAGCATTATGGAAGCTATTTCGCCTACGAAAACAGTTTATAGTGCAAGAAAATAGACCTTTAAATTAAACGTTGAGATAAGTTTTGGAATGTTTCATTTATAAAGTATTACTTGGTGGGCTTTGTGCGAGCCCGTCTGGGTAGGTACCACCCACTCATCATATATTCAGTGGCGGCGCAAGATCGAATCTTAATGTGGGCAAGATACAGTTTGCGAGGCCCATGTTTTTTTTTTCAGTACTGTGATCCCAATGTTATGTTGTACGCGAGGCCCTTTGAACCGCGAGGCCGTGGGCTATGGCCCACACAAACGCCAAACAACAGTACTTGGTATTGTTGTGTTCCGGTTTTAAGGGTGAGTGAGCCAGTGTAACTACAAGCACGAGGGACATAACATTTTAGTTACAAAGGTTAGTGGCGAATTGGCGATGAAAGGAATGGTTATATTTTCTTACAGCGCCATTGTCTCTGGGCGGTGGTGATCACTTACCATCAGGTGGCCCATATGCTAGTCCGCCAACAAAAATAGCATAAAAAACGTATATTTTTTTATGGTATATGTGGCAAACGAGCAGGATTTTCACCTGATTGAAAGTGACTACCCCCTCCCATGGACATCTGCAACACCGGGCTGGGGTGGTACATCTATAATGCTGTTGTCTATCGTGGTAAAAATGTAAGCCTATGTAACATATCGACAATAAGATCATTAATTATTTCGATAGAGATTTTTTTCTTATTAATATGCAATCAAAAGAGAAAATCGATCATGTCAGTTACCGGCATTTTAGTAATGCCACGACAGCTTGTAGGGCAATATATTAATCATCACCCGTCGAAAGTTGTAAGAAATATAATCAAAGTTTCGTTTACAAATGTATAAACAATCAGTGCAAGAAAAGTCATAGGTACAGTTAGGGTAAGAAAAGGTTCTATACCATAAGATCAATTTTCGTGTGCTCAGTATGAGCGATGTTCTTTACCGATAGACAATGATATTATGAATATTTCATCGCAATTATTTGATAAATCCAAAAGGTACTAAAAGTTTAACACTTGATAAAGGAATGAATTTATAAACTGACGAAGGTTTTCTTACTCTGACTGTACATACGTATGAGGTATCAAATTGTCCTTGATCAAAGTTGTTGAACTTTACATAGTTCCACAACAATTTCCCTTTAATATTTTTGGTAACAAAAAAATTAACAGTGATAGGGCCGCTAGCTATACTTAGTAGAACTATTCTGTAAAATCACATGACATCAAAACTATGCTTAAAATAGAATCCTCGCCTATCAATCATGTAATGTCAGATATTGACTGACCCTGACTGACCGTGACTGACCTGTGAGTACACGAACACTAACATTACGAAATAAACTTGTGTTTCTAATTTTAGCTTACTAGTCTCGTTTTAGCTGTGCGAAGATAATCAATCAGCATAAACGATTTTGTATAAAAAGTATTGCACCAGTTTCTTTTACAAATTGTTTTTCCATAGATCTATTATGCACGATTTTACCCTATATATAGCTCTTCAACAAACTTACCCATTCCACTTGCCTATTAAAGTTTCCAAACATCCTTTCTTAATGAACGTCTGCTAAAGTCACTTAACTTAATTTCAAGTAAATATGTCCTAGTTTCGGTCCCGGAAAAGTAGATCGCGGATAAGTCTGTCTGACTGTCTGTTTGTTACGCTATAACGGCTAAACCTAAAAGCTTGGTTGGTGCACAGTCAGATATTTTCGTACCTAAAACCTACGCCCGAACAGCCTTATCAATTTAATGTTAATCGTTATATATTTGCTTTAGATATAATATAAAAAAAAATATTTACTGTACAAAATATTTATGATACTACTACAAATCATGACAATAATATTAGCAGAATGTTGCACCGCAATTCCGATCCTCTGGGAAGAATAAATCATCCATCCTGTCACCAGTGGAGTTAATGAGGCGAAGAAATAATATTAAGATCATTATTATTTTTGTTGTTGTGTTTGCCAGGCAAGCACTTCTTAATATTCATGTGCTTAATTTGTGTTTATAGTTCATCTCGCTCGGCGAAGGAAAACATCGTGAGAAACCTGCATGTGTCTAATTTCATAGAATTTCTGCCACTTGTGAAATCTACCAACCCGCATTGGAACAGCGTGGTGGAATGGGTTCCAAAAATCATCATCAAAGGGAGAGGAGGCCTTAGGCCAGGGGGGATATATACAGGCTGTTGTTGTTATGTTTCGGTTTGAAGGGTTTTTTCAGATTTGTTATACAAAGACGGTACATAATATATATATAACCATGTGGCCTATATACAGGTGTTCCAGATATTATAAAAACCGGTCAAGTACGACCCGGATTCGCTTTGAGGAGGTGATTATTATGCTGATACGCATTATGTCTCCGCCGAGTATCCAAAGACTTATGTTTTTAATTTAGTTTTTCCTGTAAATTAATGAGGTCGCTTCTCCGTAGTCATAGATATAAAAAAAAGATTAGAAAAAATCGCGAGATTTTTTTATTTCTGCCTCAAAATAAATCTATAAATGAGATCTTTACTTGGTGGCAGGGCTTTGTGCAAGTCCGTCTGGGTAGGTTAAACAACCGCCAAACAACAGTACTCAGTATTTTAGTGTTCCGGTTTGAAGGATGAATGAGCCAGCGTAACTACAGGCACGAGGGACATAACATCTTAGTTCCCAAGGTTAGTGGCGCATTGATTATTTAAGAAATAGTTAATATTTCTTTCAGCGTCATTGTCTATTGGTAATGGTGACCACTTACCATCTGGTAGCCCATATGCTCGTCCGCCAACCTATACAATAAAAAAAGAAGATCTTGTATCATTGCACTCTATTTACGTCGACAATTAGGTAATATTAATACACTCTACATGAATATCATTCTTTTTTCGTTCATTATCTTCAGATAACAGGCAATGATATTTAACTTCTGCAACGAAAAATCAATAATTACTACAAAAACTTCTAAATAAAAACAGTAACTCTCAAATAGAATTGAAAAAACTTATTAAAATCTTTTTAAACTCAAGTGAATGATCGAGGCGACAGCAAATAGACCAATGAATGCTAGCCCACATACTTTTTGTAAGTAACTCCAATTATCTTATAGTAGATATGTGTGCTCTACAATTGCCACAATCATATCCAATAGCTTTAATGGTGTCTTCATGAAAACAATTGACTTTTAAACTCATTACCTTTCATTGAATTCCTATGGCGTCAATGTATGGACGACGATTCTATTGAGGTTTTCATATCTGTGACGTCATT
This sequence comes from Vanessa cardui, assembly GCF_905220365.1. NCBI lineage: Eukaryota > Metazoa > Arthropoda > Insecta > Lepidoptera > Nymphalidae > Vanessa > Vanessa cardui. The sequence goes on along the minus strand of NC_061132.1, from coordinate 11,349,122 downwards.
ACTAAAATATTTCGAGATGTAAAAAAATCGAGATGGCCAGTGGAGTCAGAGTTGAACATTAGCCGTCGTAGGCTTTTTTGTGATATCAATATGGTCTTAGTGTCAGCTAAACGGGAATGGGATGGAAACATCGATGGTGTGGTATCGGCACTTCCTCAGCTCCATTTCCCGGGGTTGTCGAAGTGCCGATTCAAAAATGGAACGTAATATAGGGGCTGTCTATGCATGACATTTATAGAAAACCCTGTAGAGGTTGGTAACCGGTATAACCTCGTGCTGCTGTATGCATTAGCGAGAAATGCGGTTGGTGGAAAGGGGATTCAAGCCACAAGTGGAGCACAGCATGGGAACAGCCATGAGTACGGGAACATTTCAATACAACCAACACGTTCCCACAACATCTCCGATCTCTGCCGGAGACGTCCATTACTGTGGTATTACTGGCTATAAATTCCACATAGCCCGGTTTAACATTGGTATTTTCTGACATACTATCAAAACCAAATACAGTGTACATCTCTTACCTATATTATAAAGGCGAAAGTTTGAATGTGTGGTTGTTACTCCTTCCCGCAAAAAATACTAAATGGATTACAAAATATTGCACAATAATATAGCTTATAATATGAAATAATATTATAAAAATAATACTTGACTATCAACCCCTAAAACGCGTGCAAAGCCATAGGCGAAAGCTAGTCAACATTTTCCAAGATTTACTCTACACAGTGTAGTTGAAGGAACAAGTGTTATTACATCTTAAAACCCATGTTGCGTTGATGGTTATTTTATTTCGTAGAATGAGTCTTAACTTCAGGGTGCCAATTTACTTGTTTTTTTTTTCCTAATAATCTGTTATAAATGGACAATGATATGTCAGTTTAGTACCTTTCTGTTCTGTCAATCATTGTTTTTATTTGGAAACTCTTGAGGAGTTATATTGTTGTCATTAAAAACTTTTTGGTACCAGAACCTCATTTGATTTCGTTCTGTTAGCGTTTGAATCGGTTAATAGAAGTTAATAGCCTCCATTAATTGGTTGAATATCGACGAATAGAGGCACATTAGTATAAAAAGTTGTAAACACTACGTGTAAATTAAATTTTGAAATCAAACGTTGGAAATAAAATTCCTCTAGGTACGTTATAGTACGCTCCATAATTTGATTAGGGCACGATTGCAAATGGTTCTAAATGAACTAATTTGAAAGGACTCAAAAACTACATATTAAAAAGTGATCGGAATATTCCAATAACTGTCTAATGTAGTTTAGCACTAGTGTAGATATAATAACAAAACAATTTCATACTTCAGACATTGTAAATGATACCTGAACTAAGGTGATATGACTTAAGAACACGCTATCCTTCTTTTATCCCAGACTTTTTTTTAGAGACGTACGGCATTATTACGACATATTGGAAGAACATTTCTATATCTTTCTACACGTCACCCAGTCTATATATATATACTATAAATAACAGAGATATAGCAAAACAAAGAAATAGTAAAGTGATAATTTGTTTTTTAGTATGTCATTTACGTAAAGATAATAAACAGCCAAAAATAAGCAAAGTAATCATGATTCTGTCAAGATTTTTTTATTGCAGTTTGATACTGGCAATATTAAAAACAAACTGTTGTCTTTGTATTAAAAAAAATTATAAGATAACATCAGCTAAATGGTTTATTGTACATGGATGAAAAATCTCAAGAGAATGATAATCCAAATTTGAATTTATGACTGGCAGTTAGGTTCTTGTGCCATTTGGTGGGGTCGCGGTTGCATGCCCTGGGCGATCCCGTTACCTCACCACTCGGTGGCATGGTGGAAACCCGAGGATAGTTTTAGTGGGTAGGACAGGGCCTACAGCCCTGGCACGGGGCCCTTATGGCCCCGGTTGAGTCCCACATACCCGTCCCGGTCCCCCGGCCGGGCGGGAGGCGTAAATGCCTTTCCTCGTAAAATAAAAAAAAAAAAGTTCTTGTGCCATCTCTTTTTCCAACTTAGCATAGACAAATTTAGAGCATAAAACCTTTTGATTCTGTTGAAAAATATAATTAATAACATCATATTATTTATTAATTATTCCTCCTCATTGTTATTTAATTAGTAACATACAGCCTTCAATATTAAAAACGAATTATTAAAAACTAATTGTACCAATTAATACAACCTCCATGGTAATAAAAACACATCAGCGAACAAAGATGTGAATATTATCACAATGTTGAAATTGAAAACAAGGACGCGCGCTGAAAACAATTAACCAAATTACAGTTGAAAAAAAGAAACAAAAGGCTTACATACGATATTTCATTAACATAAGAATAAATAAGTTAATTTATTTAACAAATATTTTAAAATTTTAAGTCACACGAATGACAAATATTTAAGTCCAAATCGTCTGTCTAAGGTGATTTGGAAATTCAACAGTCATTCAAAATAATTGTTGTTGCAGCTGTCTACTAAAACACAACATCTTATAAAACAAAGTCAAAACCCCCTTTTTTCTAGCTGGAAAAACGCGTTACGCGCTTCCCTCGTGTGAAGGAAAGTGGGAAGGGGAGTTGTGGGATTCCCCGGTTCCCTGGAAGCCGAGTGCACCTAGGATCACCGGGTTTACCTACTAAAAAAACCAGACGGTACCCTCTCCGTCTTTCGGCGGGCGCCACGGGATTACGAATGCTACCGTGACGCCCTGATGATCGGCCCGCCCATGCGGGCCTCCAACACCTAGGGGGAATTCCCGGGGTAAGTCAAAACCCCCTCCAACAACTATGAAAAACAAAAACATTCATTCTCGCTGAAAGAGTTTTATGCAACGCTTTCTGTATAGATACCATCCACTTGTCAGATGTTCTTTTGCAACGATATATATTGTTGTGTTCAAGGATGAGTAAGCCAGTGTAACTACTATAAAATAAGGGACATCATCTTAGTTACTAACGATGGTAGTGCATTCATGAAAAATCATGTCGGTTGGGGGGTTTTTATATGTACTCTCATATATTATGCATTTTGTGTGCCGCGTAAACCAATCGAGTATCACGACATAAACGATTTATATAGCTGGTGCCTAATTATATAGTAATTATGAATATGAAAGTCCTTTTTTATAGATACACTAGTAAATGTCTACCATCATCATCATTACATAGTATAAAACAAAGTCGATTACCGCTGTCTGTCCCTATTTAAGCTTAGATCTTACAAATAACGCAACGGATTTTGATGCTGTTTCTTTATTAGATAGAGAAAGGTTTGTGTACAGTCGGGGTGAGAAAAGATTCGTCACCTCAAAATCTATATTCGTTTGCTCTGTATGAGCGGTAATCTGCTTTACCGATCGAGAATGACATATTGCGTCGCAATGATTTGATGTTTAGATTCAAAAGGTACTAAGACTTTAAAACTTGATAAAGGAATTAATTTTAAAACTGACGAAGGTTTTCTTATTCTCACTATACATAATACATGGACAATATAGTAAAGAAAGAAGAAGAATTCTATACTATGTTTAGTATCAGCATAGCACCCGTTCGCTGCAGGGTCGGGTCGCTAGTATTCGTAAAGTTAAATTCATTACTTATGTGTTAATAATCTCCACAGTATTACTGAGATTTACAACATCAGTATCAAAGGGGCTCTGTTACATCTATGACCACTTATAGCTTTGACGATATAGGAAATGTCAAACGTTCCTTTCATCGCCAATGCGCCACTAACCTTGGGAGCTAAGATGTTAGGTCCCTTGTGCTCGTAGTTTGGCTCACTTATACTTTAAACTGGAACACAACAATACTAAGTATTGTTGTTTGTTGTTAGAATATATGAGGATTTGGTGATAAATACTCAATGATGGTGGTGGTGCTTGCACAAAGTCCTACCATAGACCAATATAAGTTATCAGTAAATATTATAAAACAGTCAAGAAAAGTCCCGTGGCCGCGTCTGTCTGTCTGTATTTTCGCGAAACACTTCAAAACTACTGAACGGATTTTCATGCGGTTTTCGCCAATAGACAGAGAAATTCATAAGGAAGGTTTAGGTATATATTTTTTTAGGTTTTTGTGTAAGTAAGTTGAAATAGAACGACAATTGAGACAACATCACATACATTACTCTGATTCCAATGTAAGTAGCTAAAGCATTTATGTTATGGAAAACCAGAAGTAACGACGGTACCACACCCAGACCCAAGACAACATAGAAAACTAATGATAATCTACATTGACTCGGCCGGGAATCGAACCCGGGACCTCGGAGTGGCGTACCCATGAAAACCGGTGTACACACCACTCGACCACGGAGGTCGTCAAATTTGTTAAAAATGTCGGAAAAAATATACAATATAATATAAATAAAAGTTAAAAATATTTAACAAAGAAGTTTACGTACACCCGTGCGAAGCCGGGACGGGCTGCTAGTAATTATCACAAAATAACCTCTATTTCAAACATCGTGAAAACTATTTCAAAATTGGAACACCTAAAATCTTTATTGTTTCTCAAACTTGTAAACAAGGGGGTTACTGAGATATAGAGATTTATAATCTGTGACGTCATTCATTTAATAAAATTTAATAGCTATACTAGTAACAAACCCACAAAGTTACGACGTAGTATCTATTAGTGAGTTTAATAAAAATCACATATATTTTAATGAAGCACATATTAATGGTCGGTAGGGGAACAGATTGAATTCGAAAAGAGTATTTAATATATGTACATATGGCTTACACTTAATCTGTAGGCGTGTGATTGTGTTTCTGTGTGCGCGCACGCATATATATTGAAATATTTTTATTCTTTTTATAAATAACAACTTGTGTATTAACTAGCGACCCGCCCCGGGTTTGCACGTGTGCAATGCTAATACTAAATATAGTACAGATTTTTTTCTTGTTTCTAATATAGTAATATATTGTCCATGTACTATACTATACAAAAAGCTTCCTCTCGAATCACTCTATCCATTAAAAAAAACGCATCAAAATTCGTTACCTAATTTTAAATATATCAGCATACATAGGGACAGACGCCGGTAGGCGACTTTGTTTTATACTATGTAGTGATAATTATATAGTAAAGCACAATATATTTTTAATGTTTGTTAACTGGCAATTTTTTAAAGGTATAGTGTAAAAAAACGTGTTGTATGTTCCAATTCTTTCTTTTTAGGGGTATTATTGTAGTATTCAGTATAAAAGAATAATTAAACTCGAATCACAATCCAGCCAACTCGAGTAAAAAACATGATATCGATCAGTTATCGATATAAATACTCATTAATATATCGGATGTTTATTTTTATCATAATCAGTCTGGCATTTTTGATGCGTCTTCATTGAAGGAAAATTGATAATTTCAATTATCTATCTATGTATATCAATCAATTATTCTGTAAATACATTTCAACATGTTACATAATGTTACAAAATACTGAATAAAAACTATATCAAATTTAGTATTTTATTTTAACTGCGCAAGTCTCCGTTGGTTGTCTTTCTGTCAATTATTGTAATCAGTATATATTATGAGTTTAAAAACGTTTATTTATTAGCTAAAGTTGAAAATATTACTAAATTTATTCAAAAATCCATACATAAAAATGCATTATTTTAAAAGTTTATCATGATTATTATGAAGTCACTTGCTTTATAACCTTGCTTACTATATGTACTACAGATTAAAATACAGGCAAATGACGTCACCGAGTTCATTACATCGCCATATTGTATAAGTAGCGTTTTCGCGCGCTAGTTAAATATTGAATTTATAATATGATATTTTTCGGCAATGTACTAGAAATAAAAAAATCAACTTTTACTGGGTTCCTTATCCTCTACTTTATAATATAAAATGGATTTTAAAAACCAGTCCAATAGCCTAATGGATATCAAGTAGTATGAATCATTCTTAAAACATAACATCTTATAACCAACCTCTTAAACGCAAGTAACGTCGCGCAGCAACTAGTACATGCTAGATAAACATAGAGTTGAATTCAGCATTCCTTGATTTTCATACGACATAATAAAGCATTGTTTTAACGTCGATAAATATCATTTTATATCTCCGCAAGTAAGTAAATAATAAATAAATATCGGACAACATGACATACATTACTCTGATCCCAATGTAAGTAGCTAAAGCACTTGTGTTGTGGAAAATCAGAAGTAACGATACCACAATCACCCAGACCCTAGACAACATAGAAAACTAATTAATTTTCTACATCGATTTGGTTGGATTCCTCGGAATGGCGTACCCACGAAAACAGGTGTACTCTACTTGACCACGGTTTTTTTTTCGAACTGTGTAATACTCTTGGCCCTACTGGCCTTTACAGCGTCACCGGGCGGGGGCGACCACGGAGGTCGTCGATAGTAGATAATGCTTACAATCCCGTGGAATCCCTAGGAATGGTTATAAAATTGAGGGTGTCAGCATGTTATTCTAAAGAGGCTCTTTCTCAAATCAAACCAAATCCCGTATGACCACTTGACATTTCTCTATATCGTTTAGATTCAAAGAAATAGACCCTGACATTCTATCATGATAAGCATTTTGATATTTAAATGTAAGATATGATAATGCATACATGAAAATGTCGTCAGTATAACAATCTTCAATGCGTACTTAGCAAATCTGGCTTAAAAAATCATAGAGAGAGATCACTTAAGACCTTCGTTATCTGTTTTGTTAAAATTGAATTTCTTTATAAATATAAAATTATGTTATAGGAGTATTCATGTGCTAAACATACCGATTTCATATACATACAACAAACAGAAACAACAGCCTGTAAATTTCCCACAGCTGGGCTAAGGCCTCTTCTCTCTTTGAGGAGAAGGTTTGGAACATATTCCATCACGCTGTTCTGCGGGTTGGTGGAATTCACACGTGGCAGAATTTCTATGTAATTAGTCATATATATATAATATAGCCATCAGTCCCTGCCTCGTATGGGTACTACTAATGGAATTATCATACGAACCGAACCTGTGTTTTGACGTCACTTTCGAATTTCCAATTGAAATTTATTTTTTGTGGTTTTTTATTACGAAAATCAAATACATATATACTCGTATAGATAGGGTATTCTATGTGCAAGACTTTTAAACTCATATTTCCAAAAATTCAAACATCATTACAAAGTTTTAAACATTTTGAGATGAAATATTACACCAAATTTTTTACAGACTTAACTTTATTGATTCGCACAGAGCACGCCATAGAAGCTCTCAGGCGGCAAAATTATTCCCCTCTTTATCAACATATCATATATACGTTAACTAATTAGCACAGAGTAATCATTAATTATTTACTTTCCACAATAATTCATATCTCATAGTTTCAAACAGAATAAAAGTCGACTTATGAGGTTTCTGAGAATTGCGAACATAAAAACAGGCGTCAGCAGACTATCTATACTAATATTGTAAATGCTCAGTTCGTCTGTCTGTTATGCCGTAACAGCAAAACCGCTACACCGATTTAATAGCTTACCACAAAGAACGTAGGTTTTTTTGCTAGCACTAGTTTATACCTCATATGTATATCAAAACTTAACCCGTTATACCGTCTACCCGAGCTGAGATGGCCCAGTGGTTAAAACGCGTGCATCTTAACCGATGATTGCGGGTTCAAGCCGAGGCAAGCACCACTAAATATACGTGCTTAATTTGTGTATATAATTCATATCGTGCTTGGCGGTGAAGGAAAACATCGTGAGGAAACCTGCATGTGTCTAATTTCATCGAATTTCTGCCACATGTGCATTCCAGCAACCCGCATTGGAACAGCGTGGTGGAATATGTTCCAAACCCTCCCCTTAATGGAAGAGGAGGCCTTATCTCAGCAGTGGGAAATGGCTGTTACTTTACTTTACCCGTTATCTAGCTTTTTAAATTTGACATATTACGTTTGTTATAATGGAATAGTTACGCTGATATATTCTAAAAAATAAAGCTACGTTTTATATCAAAAATATAACTAGTTAAACAACAAGTTTACAGAGATAAAGAAGCAAGCATAACGAAAGCGAAATTCATGTGAAATCAACTGTGAAGTTATGGCTATATGCAACTAAGTGACTACAATATTTCTAATTACAGATAGTAAAGAAATTAACGCTCCAGTTTCTTTACGAGCCGAGTTGGCTCAGTGGCTCAATATAACTGAAATTGAGATCGCGGGTTCATAGACACAGATCATAGACAATCATTACTTAATTGTCAAGTTTGTAATTGGCGTCAAGTGAACGAAAACATGATGATTTTTTTTTCTGTGGCGTGATAATTTTCGCCATCTGTATCCACCAACATGTCTCAAAGGAGCTCGATGGAATATTATCCAAGCTTTCACCTCAAAATAAGTGAACGCCGTTGGCCAGATTGTCTGTTACTTCTTTTTACATTACTTTTTTTCCGACGTAAATTCGAATACATAAGCGTTATTTAATTGTCTATGTAATTATGGTATTTATAAATAGATTAGTCATTCCTTTTTTTACTATTTTTCTTGCTCAAATAATGAATGTTTCAATAAACGATAAGCCATCTACCAATTTTATATCAACTAAGGATTTATTTACATTCCATTTTTAAAATACTATCAATCGTCCTTAATCGCGATCGACGTGAATTACAAGATAATATGACAATTAAAATTTCCATTCATTCGCGCCAATTCTGATTCGAATGATAACGAATAATAGAAATGAATGAAAGATTATAAAATATAAATACAGGTAAGTGAATGGATTTTGTTTTAAACTATTTGTGTGTATTTTTTTAGAAGCCTATTCTACTTGAGCTACGTAAAACAGTGCAACATTTACCTTATCCTTGCTCAAAAACAACTGGAAAAAAAGGAAGCACAGTTAGAGGATTAACTAGCGGAAGGATTTTTAACACACTAATCCAAACATCACACACACAAATACACACATTTTTGTGCAACACTGACTTGATTTAACACAAAGTAATGGTGTATCAAATATTTATTTTGATAATACCTTAGTTCTAGAAACAAACTTCTTTCATGATATTAATACAGGCAAAAATGTTTTTTTTTTATCTATGCCTTAATATACACACACAACAATACATGCACATACAAATACATTTACGTTACACTCACAAGCACACTTACATATTTTTTTATCATTTAATTAAATGTAATTAGCAGCAGAAACTCTATGTAATGATTCAATGAAATGAATTGGAAAACAATGTTATCTTTTAGTGTAAAATATATTTATCATAAAATAAATAACCAGTTCTTTTAAAACAAAATGTAACTTGGTTATTATTACTTTACTTTTTACTGATTTATTAATAAATTATATTAAATAGCATGGAGATACAACTTACTTGTTTGTGTTTAATTTTTGAACAATTGATATAAGCTTCTTCTAACGTTGGATTGCTTGGTGCTCTCTTCGATCTTGTGTTCTTAATACCTAATGACTTTCCAAATGGTGCGTACCAGTACCTGTTAAGAAAAAACTAATTAATAATCTGTGCTGAAGTTGTCATAAATATTTTGGCTTTTTTGGCAGAATAAAGCAACTAATAAGTTATTTTTATTTTTTATTTCATGTGCAAACACAGCACAGAACTAGATTTACTCTTCCACAATATTTTGTTGATATTTTGCTTCTATCTGTGTAGCCCGTTTTCGTAATAACAATTAAATAATATTTTTTTTAATTAAAATGAGTTTCGTTAAATGTGTGTCGTTGAATACAAAAACTTAATTATGTTCTGAAAAATGATACATTGTTAACAAAAAAAGTTATTCAATTATATCAGTACAAAACATTGTAGAAAAATGAAATTTCATTTATATTCAGGATTGTTCTGATAATATTAACATTCTATCGACAAACAATAGTCGACTTTGTTAAGGACACCATGGAATTATAATGAAACCTCTTTGTGAGATGGACCATTGCAAGATATTTAAATTTTTCATAAATATACTAATTGATTAACTTGGATTATGAAAAACATTAATAACATATACTGAATCCAAAATTACATTATATATTACATTATAATTATAATAATATATAGTAATTCCTGTAATTTAATAAATCATGAGTGGATACTTGGATTTGTAGTATATAAATAAAGATGTGATTACTACAACACAATATCGTCAAGTATACCAAGCTAGCTGATAAAAAATGAGTCACAGAGCGTAACTATATAGGTGATAATCTGCAGTGACCTAGATGATATCGAACTTTGATTTAAAAGTTAACTCACTTTTCCAATGCATGCCGTATCACTAAAAGCACAAGAGCCAAAGGTATGGGATACAGAAGATGTCTGTAGTCAGAATAAACTACAGCTTTATCTGGCCCAGGAGTAATATCTTCCCAAGTTGTATTCGGCGGCAGCCACAAATCTTCATCCCAAAATTTATCCAGCAACGCACGTAACATTGTCAACACTAAACTTATAATATTTCACTGTATTTTTAAGTCATGAACTCACTGTCATATAATTATAAAATAAATAAAAAATCACGCCATAAATACACCCAACCGAGATCGAAGTCAAATATAACGTCAAACACTTTAGACAACGACTTCGACACTCCGACTCCTACTCTGTTTCTGACAGTCGACAGAGATTTGTAAATTGTTTTTGTGTTGTACCTATTTTTCTGCAGTGACTTATCATGCGTTATTTTATAAGGCGCGTACACATATTCGAAATTAATTTAAAATTAGTTGTTGAATCAATAATTTAACAAAATATATTCTTTAAAATAATGCTATAGATATATATTAATGTTTATCAGTTATAATGTTAATATTCATACTTTCAATGATTTTTAAATATATGAAAAACTGTTGACTGTTTGTATATTAGGCTAGGTATCTTGTCGTAAGATGGTAATATATGGATGGTATAGATAAGTTGTCGATTGATCAAAATTATCTAAATGTTATGTTCCCTACTACTACTTAAATCTCCTTCTTTAGAATGATGGAGATTTAAGTAGTAGTCCTACTATTTTAATAGTTGTGGCGCATGTTCCTTCCTTTGACGAGAAGGTTTGGAGATAAGTCCACCATGCTGCTCCAATGCTAGTTGATTTTGTTTTAGTGACAATCTTAACATCAAATAACTAACTTACAATAAGGATTTGCAGGAATACTCGAATCTGATGTCTTCTTTGCCATATTCTGTTCATTCCTTTATCACCTATTTAGATACTGTGGCATTTTACTCATTAATACTATAAGATATGTATGTATGTATATTTTATATACATATAGGATTTATGTACTTGCATAATAAAATTCTTTATATATAGAAATTCTTATTGCACATTGTTGGTGTTATATGGTTGTTTGCCTAAAGCTCTAATATGGCTGTGAATATTTTTCAATTTCTGAGAATGTTAATGCATAAACTTTCTTTTTGTTACTAGTTTTAATTTCATTTGTTTGTTTTTTATATGACTAAGTATCAAAACTTATAACAATATAAAGCGGAGTTTACAAACTACTACCGATAAAGTAAAGTTTACGCTAACAACACCGCTAAAAAAATGTCAATTGTCAAATAATGTCAATAGAGGCAAATATCAAGCAAGTTATCAACCTATCAGGCATGCATGCAACTTGCGATACAATGTTAAATGTGAATTTTGCACAACTTAACAGACATAAAGCAAAGCATTGAAAAATGTTTTATGTGTAATTTGAATATCTAGTTATTGGAAAAGTATCTTCAGTTAAAACTTAAAAGCTTTATCTCCTTCAAATGGGAAAAATATATTAATGTATGAAATGACAACTTTGTTTCTTAAGTAAATAATGTTATTCTGTCCAACGTGTGCTAATATTTTGATGGTCGAAGAAGGGCCGGAATCAGGACTCCGCTACGCTTGTAATACATGCCCTTATGTTTATAACATTAAGAAGAAAGTATCATCACGCACGTTCCCGAAATTGAAGGTATTTCATGATAAATTTTATTGCATCATTTCTACTTCGTACATATTTTACTTTTTTTAACTTGATTAGAGGTTATTTTATTTTGATAACAATGTATAATCGAATCGAAAATTTTAAAATTAAATATAATAAATAGTATTTTTTTTAAATAAAAAAAATGTGATTTTAGGAGCTTGATTATATTATGGGTGGTGCTGCCGCGTGGGAGAACGTCGATTCAACTGATGCGGTTTGCCCTAAGTGTGGTCATGGAAGAGCCTTCTTCATGCAACTTCAAACTCGCTCTGCAGACGAACCAATGACAACATTCTACAGATGCTGTAATCATAAGTGTGCACATAACTGGCGTGATTAATTCATGAGTGTAGTGCTTAAAAGTGTTAAAACTTTCAGTATGAACATTATAAAAAAAATTAAATACAATTTTTATATAGTGAGAGAGAAAGGTGCCTGTACCAAAATGAAGCTTGAAAAAATGGCTTCCATAATTAATTGTAAGGAAGATAAGTCTTACATCAAAGCTGCAGATTTCCTAGCAAACGGTCATGTTATAGCAGTCCCAACAGATACTATATATGGTCTGGCCTGCAGTGCAAATTGCCCAGATGCAATTAAAAAACTATATACTATTAAAGGCAGGGATGCTGCTAAACCAGTCGCTATATGTGTAACATATATATCTGACATTAGAAAATGGGGTGAAGCTACACATTTAAGTGACCAACTGCTCAACAGTCTACTACCCGGCCCAGTTACAATAGTTTTACATAAAACAAAACTTTTAGACAATCCTTATCTAAATCCTCACACATCAAAAATTGGTATTCGTATTCCGAACTACGACTTTATAAATAACATGTCTAAGGTATTTAACATGCCCGTGGCACTTACAAGTGCAAATTTCAGCAATGAACCGTCTACATTATGTGTCCAGGAGTTTGGACATCTTTACAAGCACCTGGCCGCAGTGTTTGATGGTGGTGTTCTCAGTCAGGGCTTAGAAAGGAATAGAACAGGTTCAACTGTAATAGACTTATCAGAAATTGGGAAATATAGAATAATAAGAAAAGGTATTTCGTATGAAAACATTGTAGATTTATTACAAAGTCATGGTTTGACCAGTATTGTTGAATAATTATTGTTATATGTGTAATAAATCACCTAATTTAATAATGTTGTTTTATTTTCAAAAACTTCCTATATATTTATAAAAATGCACTCATTTCAATTACTGAGTTTGCCTCAAGGCAAACTTTTTCCAAAATTAGTTGTTTTTTCATTGGCAAATAATTACATTTTTTATGATTTATGATTTTTGTTTATGATTAATTTTAATTATCTGTCATATTTACAACTATAACAATTCGATATGTAATTAGATTAGTTATTTTGCCTTTAAGGTAGGACTTTTTTGTATATAAATTATTTTTATTTATTCGTCACTGATAATAATAATTGTACCATAGTTCCAAAGAAAACAAAAAAATTACTTATATAATGTAAAAGATGATATGGTGGGTGGATCAGATTTAAATGATTTTATAAGAATAATAAGCACCATTCTTGATTTAGTAAAACTTTATTCCTAAATATAAATTCATGAGTAAGTTTTTTTTTGTATTTTATTTAATTTACTTTTTAATCTAAATTTAACACAACAACCACTATTAATAAATAGTTGATAAAAAACAAGACATATAAATAAATATCTTAAGATCTTGGCTTTAAAATGATAATTATTTTTATAGCTATACTGTTCTTTTAAAAACAATTTTTGAAGTTGTCATTGTAAAATATATCCTGAAGGATCATACTGCTACACTTATTGGTTTTCTATTCTCTGGCAACTTTGCTTCCAAGCTCTGCCATCTGTCTGGTGGCCACACTATATATAAAGCTTTAGCACTTATTAAGCCTAGTGAGACTGGACCAAATGTGTTGCTATCAAGTGTATGGCCTGTATGATCACCTTCGACCCAACAGTAGCCTTCCGGTACCCTTACATATTTGTTTTTATAGCCAAGTGTGCTTACGACGTCTCCTTCTAACGCCACGACCCGCTTTATTATCATTTGATTGGGATTTTTCGGTGAAACCAGCGATATTATGTCACCTCTGTTCACTTGGTAATCACTGACCGACCAGCGTGATAGGAATACATAATCCTTATTTTGAGACTCAGGGTTGAGTACAGGCTGCATAGAAATCCCTTCGACCCTCGCAACATAACCCACAGAATCCAAGAATGTTACACCGATTGGTACACCGAAAAGAAAAGACTTAAATAAGCTTCGAAACAACATTAATAAGCCGGTTTACGTTTTAGGCAGTGAAATGTTACCGACATTATTTTTTTATATCAAATCTATAATAATTATATATGATGAAACATAACTAGTATTTTAGACCTTTTTTTCTTAAACAAAATGATGGATACATAACTTTAACGTCATTCCACTTTGACAGTTAACAATTGTCAATGAGAAATTGACAATTATCAAAAATAATGTATTAATTCTGATGTGACGATAAGATAATAAAAATATTTAAAGCTAATTATATTAATATTTATAACAAAAATACATGTATATTTAGCTATTATTTCTTTTACATAATTTCGTTTGAAATATTTATTGTGTTCATTTATATTTTTTTATAAACAATAAAGTAATAATTCTGATAATAATTTATTTTATTATAATTAAAAAATGTTTTACTAGGTAGAAATCATTAAACCATAATTATTATAAAAAAATGAAGTAATTATCCAGTAATTAATAATTTTTATACGCTGTCACGTCGCTCAACTTTTACGAATGAATGACCATAGATTATAGAACTTCAATTCGGTCTTTATTACAAATACTCAAAAAAGTGTTGATGCTTTCTGTAGTAAATCACAACCACCACCAACCAAACAGAAATTTTGGACATTTTATTTGTGTGTATCAAGCTATGTATCAATTAAAATGAAGTCAACAAAACTAAAGTTTCTTTAATTTGAGATCTAAAAATCGTTTAGAAAGGACTGTCTACAGATGGATGTGTTCCGTGGTCAAGAAAAACTTACAACCTGCATAATCAGCTGTCAGTGAGATAGATCATCTGTCCCTGTAAATATAAAAGCTAAAACAATCAAAACACGATTTTATTTCGCGTATGTAAATAATGAAGTGACCAATTGTTCTAAGATGTGAATCCGACACTGGGCTCGGTGTGATCCGACATAGAGACAGATATGGGATAATAACCTATCAAAAAGCGAGTGGATCGCTATGGCAGGAGCTCCGTGAGGTCACAAGGAGGGTTTCTCTTTCAGAAGGTCAGTAAATGCCAAAATATGTCCGGCGATTTCCCCTTCGCGGCTAAGATAGTGAGTCCCGTAAAGTGCAATGAAAAGCCTTGGGATTTGTGGGTTAGTGAGATTGGACATCAGTCGCCTCGGCAAGATGACGACGGCGCAGGGTTCACGTCGCCGGCGGCGGTGGATGGCAAGGGTAGCGCGTCCTCCCGACGACTACACGATTCCCATCCCTACAAAAGTGCGGACAAGACTCAAGCGCGGTATCGCAGAGCCGGCGTCAACCGTCTTCGCTACGAGAGCATGAGCTTACATGGCTTGTTCCCACAAATGGACAATTTAAATGCTGCAGTGTGTCATATGTGCGGAGTTATAGTGAAGTGCAGTGCAGCTTACAGACATTTGCTCGAGTCTCACACTGGTGCAGAACCGATACTACCGCCACCTCCCCCCACTGTGAAACTCAAATCTCTTCCAGGTAGAAGTAGACATAAAAAGGAACCTCCACCTCCTGTCCCTATTGACATCCTACCAGTTAAGATGGAGACGTCTCCTGTGCATACTGCCGCAGCTCCTATCTCTAGGATAGTGGTGCCACAACCTGATTTACAGTACTTGGATGAAGCTAGCACTTCATCAGCCATCACTGGTGAAGTTCAAGTTAGTATGGAGAGTGGCGAGTTACCAGTAGTCAGTATACAGGACACAGAGGATTTGCCCCTCGGTGAAAATATAACAGATGATATTTTTGCAATAATGAACTCTGAAGGCATTCAGAGTGCAGATGACATCACAAATGCAGCTGACTGGAAGAATATAATTAGAGATATAGGCAATATGCAGGAAATTAACTTCCCATCGACCACCGATACTGTACAATCACAAGACTTATATTCAACGGTAGATACATCACTAACAGGTTACTCATTATCTGATACCGACCTGTCTAATTTACAATTTGCTCCTAGTACGTCTCCAATGCTGTCATCTGTGATAGATAATAATGTACTCAATGCTCAAGCTTTAAAACCAGCACCAAGCACGCCCTCTACGAAGGCGTCACGAAAATCGAGTAAAACGAAATTTAATTTACGAGAATACGATCCGAATAAGCACTGCGGTGTTGTAACCGCTGAAAATCCAAAACCCTGCACGAGGTCACTGACATGCAAGGCGCACGCTTTATCGCTGCGGCGGACGGTGGAGGGCCGGGCGAAACCCTTCGACACTCTGCTGGCGGAGCATCGCGCCTCGCGGGACGCGGCGGCAGCCGGCAGCAGCGCTGCACCGGCCGCTCTGCACACCCCCGCACCACCCGTGCCCGCTACCCCCGTCAATCTCCCACCGGTCCTAGTCAACACGCCGCTCGATCTCGGCGCATTCAACGGCCTCACGGCCGAGCAGCAGGTCAACGACATATACGCGAGCCTGCTGAGCGTCGAGGATCCCGTCCTGCCGGATACTTCAAGTATTACGTCCCTGCTCAGTCAGCCACTGCCGACAGATCCCTTTATGCTGCCCGACGACGCGGACATCCCGAGTCACGTCCCCTTGCTGAGTATAGCGACGCCGGCGCCGCCAGCGAGGGAGGAGAAGCCGGAGGGCCCGCCGCCGCTGGTGCCCGGCGACGTGTGCTGGTACGCGTCGTGTCCGCGGCCTCTCGCCCTCTGCACGTACAACGCGTCGCACGCGGGCGGCGCTATTACCTTAGGAAAAAAGTTTGCGACCGTCAGGAGTAACATCAAATCGTCCCTCTCGCGGTCGAGCAAGTCCACGAGTGGTGTTAGCAATTATTACAATCAGAGTCTCTCTTTATCAAAAACTCTTCATATGAACAATGCTAGTAAAACGAACAAGCCAGAAGTGCGAAAATTGATAGTGACGTGTAGTGCGACTAGTGGGGGTAAAGAGGTGCAGCAGACGTTGAATGAGCTGTTTGGGGGGGAAGTGCGACACGCGCTGAACGGTCACGTAGGCCACGCGGGGCACGTGGAGCGCAAGGCGCGCTCGGGAGCCCTGAAGAGCGCCAAGAGGCCGTCCGCGGCGACGCTGGACCTCGGCTTGTCGCTCGACCCGCTGCTCGCGGACGAGAAGTGCTGAACTTTTATAAGCAATCACCGGTTGTGTAGTCACATAATTGTATATTTATTTTTCTGTAAAAATCAAATCGGACTTGATTGTAAATGTTGTAATAACGAATTTGTCCCCAACGGAATTTAAATGTTACGATAATGTTAAATCTCATTTTTTTTTTATCGAAAAACGAACTAATGTTTGTATTATTTTGTATATTATTTATAAGATTTTTTTAAAAACGGCGACGAATGTCCGTCCGTCGACGGAGAATTAATAGAATTATGCAGAATGGTTGTATTTTTTCGAATGAAATAACTCACTGTTGATACTGAAATGAATACTGAGAAAAGGCCTAGGATTAATGTTTAATGTGATGAAAATTTCCATGTAAAAATATAAATACTATTAAAATAAGTCTATCCGTAATAGTAAATCGCCTCCTTTTAAAAATACCTCAATAACTAAAATAACGTGTTTTAATTTATACGAACACCTTTAAAGACTGGTTTTTAAAATTACTTTCACGAACCGTGAGAGCCAATTGAGCAATTAATCAAAAAAATATTATGACTTTCAACAAATATGAACTATTTTAAGTTTTAAATATACTAATTATAATAAATTATCGATGAGTCGATGTGTATCTATTTTTGATTCGAGAATTATTCGACGAGCACTTTATTTTTGTTATCCATTTAACGTTAATAAATCAACCCTAAGTAAAAATTTAATTACTCATTCCATGCGAAAGCAGTCTATATACATATATATTATTAACGATTCGCCCCGGCTTCGCACGTGGACAATTAGTAAAGGAAATGATATGAAATAAATTTAATTTATACGCTAAAATATTCAGGAAAATGTAACGTTACCAGTAAAAAATAAAATTGGAGTTCCTGTGATTATATTATGTATATTATGTATATTATGTATATAATCACAGGAACTCCAATTTTATTTTTTACTGGTAACGTTACATTTTCCTGAATATTTTAGCGTATAAATTAAATTTATTAAACAAACAATTTTTAGATCTCTTGTGTTATTTACAATATAAAGTCACTATTAAGAGACCATGTGGCTCAGTGGTGGACATGTGGAACACTGGAATTTCAATCAAAGATTGCGAGTCCAACTTCGGCCAAGATTAACTAAAATTCCATGTGCATAGTTTGTATTTATAATGCATATAATTCTTGGTGTTGTATAAAACACTGCTGTATCCTCTGCTGTTAGCTCGGAACATCAAGGCTCTCTTTGATAAGGACCTCTGCTTAGATCAAAGTCCAGCAGGTTTTTTAAATGTTAAATTTCTAAATTTAAACAACTAACAACTGAATTTTAGTATCTCGACCTAAAATTCAGTTGTCTGAGTGTCTGAGTGATCCAGAGTACTGAGTCGAGATGGCCCAGTGGTTAGAACGCGTGCATCTTAATTCTTAACCGATGATTGCGGGTTCAAACCCAGGCAAGCACCGCTGTTTCGTGTGCCTAATTTGTCTTTATAATTCATCTCGTGCTCAGCGGTGAAGGAAAACATCGTGAGGAAACCTACATGTGACAAATTTCATAGAAATTCTGCCACATGTGCATTCCACCAACCCGCATTGGAACAGCGTGGTGGAATATGTTCCAAACCTTCTCCTCAAAGGGAGAGGAGGCCTTTAGCCCGGCAGTGGGAATTTACAGGCTATTGTTGTTGTTGATCCAGAGTACTAATCAAGTAGGTAAGTATAATACACAACCTCTTTATTATGACCTTATAGGTCACAAACTTTGTTTTGCGATTAATATCAAAATATACTTTTACAAAGGGATCTCTGAAACAATTTTTAAAGCTGCTTGCAAGAAACTATTCGACATGTTACAACTTTCGAAAAGGATACCATACTTGAAACAATTATATTGTTACACGATTTCTTTAAGTTGCATAAGGAATTCACCAGACTGCAGATGCACCTTGCCTGCCAGTAAAATTTGAAATGTTGGAAAAGATTATTCACTGCGTTTCTGGCTGGAATTTCTAGTAGAATTCAAATCGGGTGACAGCTGTACTTTTTATATTGTTCTGTAAAATCACGATTCAAAAGTGCTCGTAAAAGCGTATTTGAGTAAATAAAAAGTCGTTCGTCGCGAAGAACGCGTCTAAAATATATATTTTTAATATTAACCGAAAAGGCATACGACTACTCTGCCTGATGGTAATTGGTAGTGGAGTCCAAACGCGAAGATGACCAGTATAGTCTGGTCTGGAAGAATGAACCGCATTAGTTGTCCTCACCATGCCGGCCCGCAAGATCCCTCTTCACGCTTTGTTTGAAGGAACCCAGGTTCCACGTGTAGGTAGAGAATTTCATGTTTCGGCGGTATGACAGAAAATATTTGAAATTTTTGACCGTTTATGGTTTAAAAATATTTAAGATTACTGAATCCATGTATTACACAATCGTTTCTACTTTTTTTGTTTTAAATAACAATTATCTACTCATAATAACATTAGAATTTCAATTGAATAATTTAACTTTATGTTAAAGATATATTAATTATTAATCACCATGCAATCGCAATTTAATCACCGGTACATAAATTAAAGTAGGTACTTAGAACAGTCATTGTGGTTTAAGAATTTATTTTCTCATAAAGAACATACAATGTTCACTTAAATGAGATATTTTACATAATAATTTAACTGACAATTTAGTACAGTAGTAACGACTTATACAATTCAAGAGTAATTAATCTAAGTATTTTTACAATAAGATAATAATTTTTTCTTAAAGATCGTAAAGGATTTTTCATTGAAAATTTCATTAGGTAAGCTATTGTATAGTTTTGCTCCCTCAAACTGTAGAGATTTAATTCCATATTTCGTCCTGGTCTTGGGTAATTCAAGTTTGTGTTTATTTCTAGTGTAATGTTTGTAGGTTTTAGTTCTAAACGTTATTTGTGTGTGTATTGTTTTTGTTAGTATTTTTCTAATTAATATGCATGTTTTAAATTTGTATAATTGGTTAATTGATAATACATTAGTACGTTTATATAATTCTTTGGTTGACATGTGGTAATCAAGATGGAATAATGACTTTAGTAATTTATTTTGCGAGATCTGTAGATCCTTTATATTAGTTTTATATGCACTACCCCAAATCTCAACAAGATATTCTAATAATGACTTTACAAGTGAATTATATATTATAATACGGATTTTGTGTGGTATACATCGCGACGATCTACGTATTGCCCCAGTGAGTGAATTTATTTTTCCTTGCAAGTAGTCTAAATGTGCCTGCCATGTTAGCTTAGGGTCTAGGATTAGGCCAAGATACTTTTCTTCATTTGATTGTTTAATAGTCTGATTATTTATCATTATTGGGTTAAATTTTGGAATTTTTTTATTTTTTGCATGAAAAAGCATGAAAGAAGTCTTTTCAATATTTATAGTTAGTAAATTATATTGAAACCATTCATGTAATTTATCTAAATCATTCTGTGCTTTTGCTAATAAAATTTCAATAGAATCTTCAAAGTAAAATAAACACGTGTCATCTGCATAGAGCGATACTTCACCGGATAAATCCAGATGACTGATATCATTTATATATATTAAAAATAACAGAGGTCCTAAAATAGATCCCTGAGGTATTCCACAGGTAATCATTTTTGGTGTACTTTTAATGTTTTTAATCTTAACTATTTGTTGTCTGTTTGTAAGGTATGATGTAAGTAATTTTAAAGCTGACCCATGAATACCAATATTTGTTAACTTATTTATCAAAATGTTATGGGACACAGTATCAAACGCTTTCTTTAAATCTATAAATACACCTAAAACTAATTTCTTTTGATCAATATTATTTTTTATTTTATTAACTAAATCTATTGTTGCAGATAGTGTGTTAGAATTTTTTCGGAAACCATATTGTTGTTTGTATAAAAAATCTATATTTTTAAGATAGTTATTTAAACGTACATGTATAATTTTTTCAAAAACCTTCGATAAAGCTGGTAGGACAGATATTGGACGGTAGTTTCCAGGATCAGTTTTACCACCTGATTTATGAATAGGGCTAACTTTTGCTATTTTTAGAGAATCTGGAAATACGCCTTCCTTAATACATTTATTAATACAATGACTTAAATCTTCACACACTAAATTGTTAATGCATTTTAATGATTTGGTTGTAATATTGTCTATACCTGAGCTTGAATTAACATTTAAATTATTAATTATTGTTTGGATTTCAATTTTTGAAGATAACTTAAATTCATTTAAACTGTAAGGGTGTTGTTGTGTATGTGTTATGAATGATGTTATTTTGTGATATTTCTGTGGTATGTTATTTGCCAAGATTGGACCGATAGAAGAAAAGTATATATTAAAAGACTCACATATGTCCTGGAGTTCATCAATAGTTTTACCATCTATTATGAGTTTTGAGGGAACAACACTACATTTATTCTTATTGGTAGCTAAGTTATGAATTAAATTCCACATTCGCCTTGGTTTGTTGTAAGTTTTCATAAAAGCAGCAAAATAATATCTATCTTTAGAATTTTTTATTAGAGTTCCAACATGATTCCTTGTCCAAATGAAATCATTATTTAAATCAGTGTTATTGCGATCATGTTTCAAGTCTCTCCATAACTGATTACGTTTGCTGATTTCTTCAATAATATTTTTATTTATCCAGTCTTCTTGGGGCAAGTTTTGTATTTTATATTTAATTGTTTTATGGTTATCAATTTGAGTTTTAATATAGTTTTCTAACACGCTAAAATCATGTTCCGCATTTGAAAAATTTGTTACACACATATCTCTGTACAGTAAATTGTAATTAATCGCTTCATAGCTATATTTCTTCTTTGGTTCCTTTTTATATATTTTTAACTCGCAATAAATCTGCTTGTGGTCTGATAGTGGAGAGTCTATTATGGCCAAATGGAAATCCTTTTTAATATTTGTACATACATGATCAATAATTGTTTTTGTAGTTTCTGTTTCTCTAGTGCAGTAGTTAACATCTATTTTATTTAAAATTTCATATCCCGTTTGTTGTAAAATATTATTATATTTTTTTGAGAATTTATCATTGTTCAATAAATTTATGTTGAAATCACCAAATACAATCGATCTCTTTCTATTTTCTAATTGCTCGGAATAAGTTTGCAAAAAAATTTTCTGTATTCGTTGCTGGAGGTTTATATACAAGTCCAATGTGTAAGGCATATTTACTAAGATAAATCCACAAATAGTTGTTTCCATCGATATATTTTTCTTCTGTAATTGAGTGCGTTAGGTCGTTGTGTATATAAATTGATACTCCTCCACCTATGCTATCAGTCCTTAGGTTATAAAAATGTGTGTAATTCGGAATTTTAAGAGTACATGCATCTTTCTCTGATTTTATCCAAGTTTCGGTTAAAAGTATTAAGTGTACTGTATATTTAAAAGATTTAATATTACACTTCAGTTCATCCATTTTACCTTCTTTTAGTAAACTTCTCATATTTGCATAGAAAAATTTCAAAGAATTCTTCGTCATTATAACGTTGCTATAGTTGTAAGTAATTTGATGTGTGATGGGTTCATTTGACGTAGATAAATCAGTTGGTATCGGATCTATATTCAGTTTTTTAAAGTCGTTTTAGTTATCTTAGGTACTCCATTTATGTATTTTATAATTAAATTTGTTTCGCCATTTTGTTGTCGCTGTGTGAGTTCATTTTTCAAATTTTTAAAGTATTTTATTTGTGCAGGTGTTTGATCCCAAAATATACGAATTTTAGTGTCATTTAGCTTATTACGGTTAAGTAAAATCGATGCAGCTATTTCTTGGTTATTGAAACAAACTTTAATATTTCGATTTCTGCCTGAGACAAATTTTCCTAATCGTATAATTTTCATTGGCATTGGAGGATTGTTATAAATTAGATTAATTATTTTTAATACTTCTTGTTGGTCGTATTTCCGCCGTGATTCCAAATTTTTATCATTTAATTCACATATACCCGCTATGATAATATTTTTCTGTCGGTTATAACGATCTTGCATTTCGAAGGTAATGTTTTCGTAACTAGGCGTTAGCGGAATTGATGAGGACGGATAGTTATTAGTTTTACATTCAGTAATATTATCTTCGAGTTGTTTAATTTTTTCTTGAATGGATAGATTTTTCTGTCTCAAATTTTCTAAGTCTTGTCTTAATGTTTGTTGTTCCAAAATTAAATTTTCTGTGGCTGTTTTTATTTCTTGTTTGATTTCAGATATTTCTTGAAAGATTTTATTATTGTTATGATTTTGATTTATCCCAAATTTTTCAAAAAATGTTTGTATTTCACAGCGCAATTTCGTCAATTCTTCTATAAAATATGCAGAATCATTTTCACGCTCTTTTCTTTTTCGTATTGTTACATTTTCTTCTCGTGTAATGACACGTAAATCTGGAGCCGAATCGCTGCCGCTCATGATATTCCCGCTATTCGATGACGGTTGTAAACTCATGGCTCGATAGACGCAGCGATGGTCGAGCGAGATCAAAAATAAGTTGCTATCTCTTTTACTCGAGGGGAGAGGGGTGCGCGTACGCCGTAATCACTCACTTTTAAATAGTTTCGTGCGAAATTAACTCACAAACAAAACTACACTACTTGCACTATGCGATATGGATTATAATTGCTTATAGTAATAGTGTTTTTTTTCACGATTAAATTTTAAAACGATGCACACGTGCGCTCGGTGCAGCGGTCAGTTACTACTTTTAACAGTTTTACTTAGAACAGTCATTGCCTTTATTATCAGTAATTATCTATCTTTAAGCTTAGTTAAAATATATTTTTAATTATAAATCACATAAACTAGTTCTTTACCAAACCACATACGTGGGAGTCAGATTTACCAATCAAATCTTCCGTACACTAACGAAAAATGATTCAAGCTTTATATTACTAACCACAACTGCACTTAATTTTAAATTGAATTCAAAAAGCGATATAATTACCAATAATTTATTACTTAGATATTGTATAATTAATAAAAATATAGTCTTCAACAAGACAAAGTCAGGGTATTAATACACAGGGTAAAAAGTCTAAATATTTTAAGATGTCTATGTACTTGTATGTTTTGCTCATCTTTTATAAATATATAAAAAAAATGGTTATAGCGAACTCAAAATCGATTGTAATACAAACTTTTTAATCGCAATTCTTAATGACTTAAGCTCATAACATTATTTTATTTAGTTATATTTAGTTTTGAGAGTTAAAATATTAACACGTTGAGAGTTATCGATTATCAAAAGATTAATGATAATAGTAATGATATACCATCTTTTAACATATATTCATATGCAAGTCTCTGGAGGTGAAGTCACGACTCGTGATTATTATTATACATATGTATATACACCTATTTGCAGTGTCCTCTTTGTGAGCTAGGAATTATATGTTTTTCTTGTAATTACAAACACTATTACTTCGATTTCTAAGAAACTGCCATATTATGTTAGATATTCCTACCTCATTATAAAATTGATATGCTTATTATGCCAAGAAAACCTAAGAGAAAAGAGATCTTGTGTGTCCTGTTTTCCGAGAAGGTTCATACACGGGATAGCGTTATTTTTTATCCTTGCACCAAATTAATAGATAATCAGAATTGCATCGATCGCGATGACGAACATTTGAATGTAAAAGAATAACCATTTTTTCATGTTATTCTTGATTAAAATTTATATTATGAAAGCAAGGCAAAAAGAAACAAAGAGGTTGCACATCCTAGGGCGTTAGGGATTTATTATTGTAATCTTGTCCTTAATAATACTATTGGATCTACATACTCGAAAAAAAAATGCGCCTACAACTAGTTATTGACCATTTCAGAAATATTGTACAACAGTCATGTGTTCACTATACTATGTGAAGCTGAAAGAGAAGAAACTCTTCGGTCGCAGGATAGGTCCGTGCTTATTTTCGTAACGTCGGCAATGATTCCAACGTATACTGCTGTCATTGAAGTGATTTAAAAGTTCTTGAGAGGAGATGTGGCTCTCTTTGCCTCTGTTACGAATCTAATTAAATAGGTAGTAATTCTCTATGGCCTATGTAAAGTAAAGTCAAGTAAAGTTACAGCCTGTACAATTCCCACTGCTGAGATAATGCCTCCTCTTCCATGAAGGAGAGGGCTTGGAACATATTCCACCACGCTGTTCCAATGCGGGTTGGTGGAATGCACATGTGGTAGAATTTGATGAAATTAAACACATGCAGATTTCCTCACGACTCTTTTCTTCACCGCCGAGCACGAGATGAATTAAAACGCGTGCATCTTAACAGAACGCGTGCAACTTAACCAATGATTGCGGGTTCAAACCCAGGCAAGCACCACAAGTTATATGGCCTATGGGCTAATATATATGCCTCTATCGTCATAATTTTATCTCATGTCATATGAGTCCTATGTTCACAAAGCACTGTCCAATCCTGGATTTAAGATGTTATTCTTCAAAATAAACTAATAAATTGAGCTTTAGTTACTACTAACCGGTAAATTGGAAGACCCCTCAGATATTTATATACCTTGATTAAGTTATGCTTTTCAAATCGAATATTATTTTGTATTTAAATCACATTGAAATTTATCTGCACAAGTAATAGTTTTGTTTCTTGTGGCTAGAGTTTAACTCACGAAAAATCTTTAAATTTAGTCTTTTGTAGTCTATTAATAAAATGGGAGGGCACGCCTCCACTCCGTACCTCTGTTTTTAAATCGGTCTTCGCCACATTACTTCTTACACTAAGGTTTGCCTAAGCGTGATCTTCACTCTAACACATGTCGGCTTCACCGCCAATCAGATCGGTTGGAGAAATGACCAGCTCACTTCCTCTTCAGCGATCAAATTCAGTCAGATTTTAGTTCTCTGGCAGCTGTCTTCATTTCGAAATCTATGTGTCAGAGAAATCCCAAGCCATCGCAATTTCTATTGTTTACTGATCGACCATAAATCTGTGAACCATATCTACAGTGAGTGTCCACGTTATAGCACCATAAGACAACTGGTAGGACGTACCGATTTAAAATGGCCTTAAGCGACAATGGGATCGACGAATCAAAATTTTGACATAACTTTCAAAATCTATTCTCCTCAAAGTTGTTTCATTGTTCTAAAGTTTTGACACCATTTAATTTTTTTATTTATATAATTTATCAGTATACCAGAAGGCTATGCTATAGTTGTATATTGGTCGTCCTTACAGTAAATAATATGACATATACCAGACAACAACCCACTCATCAGATATTCTACCGCTAAACAACAGTACGCAGTATTGTTGTGTTCCGGTTTGAAGGGTGAGTGAGCCAGTGTAACTACAGGCACAAGTGACATAGGATCCTACTTCCCAAGGTTGGTGGCACATTGACGATGTAAGGAATAGCTAATATTTCTTACAGCGTCATTGTCTATGGGTGATGGTGACCACTTACCATCACGTGGCCCATATGCTCGTCCGCCATGAAACAAGCATTCTCTACCATCCTGGGAATCCTAAAACATAAATGAAGTGCAAAAATAAAACTATCAATTTAACTCATATGTTTTTATTCAGTCTAAATATATCTTTACAATACACGACTTTGTTTGTCAAAAACCATTTGAAAGTAATAAGGCAATTTCAACGAAGCACTCTAATAATTCTAGAATTATATAGCTTAAAGGCAGAATTATTAAAGTCGGATTACACTTGTCAATTCATATTTATATTAAGAGTGGTCAAATCGTACGTTGGTTATCAGAATAATAATAATTACTAATAACACAAGCTTGTTAGAGCAATAAAATGGACGTTTTGGAAGAGAACTAAGTCTTCCGTTGCTTTTTCTAACTCGAGAGATGTCTTTACAACGAAATCATAAGACTGTTTGGTAATAACAAATGAATAGAATTGAGATAGACATTTATAATTACTAAACATTTTTTAATCATTTAATTAAAAATGTATCACATATATATATTCATTACAAAAGACAAGTAATGCATTTAAGCGGTTGCTTTTCAGTATTAGTAGATTCTGTTAATACAGCATGTACGTGTAAAACTGTATGTCTGTTAGTTGTCTTCAAATCTTGTTACAGAAAACTACAAACAATACAATATTAGTACTTTAGTGTTATAACAGTACAGGGCTATATATATTGACCGCTAGTAACAAAGAATTAGTCTTTGCTTATAATAAATAGGTTACCAGCTACTACTATCGTTCACTGGCACTTGGTATCAGTTGCCATGCCAACTAAAATTTAGATACAAAATGATTTCAAATTCGTTGCTCACTTCATATTATTGTTTTGTCAACCCTAGCGAAACACAAAGCATTTTATTGGCGAATGTTGTTAGAATACGTATTTCTACCCAACTCCAATCACAGGAGATAGCTAAGATACGAGGTCTGTGGTATTTATTATGGATTCGTGAAAAACGACATATTGAATTTCACCAAACATACTCTATTCCAACTATAACAGGAAAAAACCATAAACAACATTTGACAAAAAAATGGAGCGATATCATTTTTCGAAAGATTAATCTATGATATTCACTATAAATTTGCGATAAAATTGCCTTTTGAAAATCGACGAAACTTAACGGAATTTTTGAAGTAAAATAAAAGGTGATATAAGTAAAGTGTTATAGTACATAGCTTTCTATTTTTAAATATTGAAAAAGAATAACTACTGAGTGTCTTGCCGGTTCTCGGTAGAATATGCATTCAGAACCGGTGGTAAATTTACTTTAATTTTGATTTTAAATAAAGAACTGTAAGTAGTAATATAAACAAAGAAATAATATCATATGTTCTTAGTAGTACACAATATACATAGTTGATTTACTAACAAATCGGGTGACATACATAAATCTTATTTGTTTATCTTTTTTCCTACTTCCATAGGAATACTTATAGACAATTTTATATAAATCAAGAACTGTTAGTATTTCATAACATAGTAGCTTTTAACAAATCAAGTGTATTATGTAAATCTAAGCTTCGTATATCCTCACTCCTGCCATAGGAATAGTTTGCTATACGCATTTTTTTTAAAATCTAAAATGAGCCATAAATATTAATCATTTATTCTTTTTTGACATTCTGATGTTTTTTGTTTTCGATTTAACGATCCCTTTGAATTGTCTCGACGTAACCGCCTTCGTCCTGTAAATAAAAAAATACTTATTAATATATTAAGTACTTACAGTCGGGGTAAGAAAAGGTTCGTCACCTTAAGATCTATTTTCGTGTGCTCAGTATGAGCGATAAGCTGCTTTATCGATCGAGAATGACGTATTACGACGCAATGATTTGATGTTTAGATTCAAAAGGTACTAAGAGCTTAAGACTTGATAAGGAATTAATTTGAAAACTGACGAAGGTTTTTTTACACTGAGTGTATATGTAAGTTTATCCTAAGTAATATTATATACTAGTTTTCGTCCGCGGTTCACTCGTTGTTTCGTTTAGAAAGGACATAGGCTACTTTTTCGCCTAACACATGACCACCACACACCTAAAACACGAAGCCGCAGGTGACGAATGGTAAGTTATTAGTAAAAGTAAAGTAGCAGCCTGGTAAATTTCCCACTGCTGGGCTAAGGCCTCCCATTAAGGAAAGGGTTCGGAACATATTCCACCACGCTGTTCCAATACGGGTTGATGGAATGCACATGTGGCTGAATTTCGATGAAATTAGACACATGCAGGTTTCCTCCGATGTTTTCCTTCACCGCCGAGCACGAGATGAGTTATAAACACAAATTAAGCACATATATATAGTGGTGCTTGCCTGGGTTTGAACCAGAAATCATCGGTTAAGATGCACGCGTTCTAACCACTCGGCCATCTATGTTATTAAAAGTAAGCAAAATCAATTAAGACAAGCATTCAAACTATTGAACTTTAACGGTTTTCTTTATTTAATTTAACTGACCTTTTATTAAGATTCTTCCTCGATAATGGCAGGTAAGCGTACGGGTCAGGCTTTCCTTTCTTCTTTATATCGCCCTTCGCTTTCTTCGATTTGTATTCTGTGCCAACCGTCGACGCTACAGATGCAGCTGAGCCGAGAGGTCTGAAAAACAAAATTCAATATGTTACATAATATAATTTGTTTCAAATCGAAAATTATTTACTGATTTAAGTTCAATGAACTGTGAGGCAGGCTTTCCTTGTGACTCAATGTATAGAACATTATGTGATTAGCTCATAAGGCTCATTAAAGTAATAATTTTATCGATAAATTCTTAGTAGCAATACCCAGGCCTTGACAATCACGTAAGGACGGGTCCTTTGGCTAACCTTCTATAGATTTGCGGACGAGCATATGGGCCACCTGATGGTAAGTTATCACCACCACCCATAGACATTGGCGCTGTTAGAAATATTAACCATCCCTTACTTCACCAATGTACCACCAACCAAGACATTATGACCCTTGTGCCTGTAGCTACACTCACTCACCTTCAAACCGGAACACAACAATACAAAGTACTGTTGTTTGGTCGTAGGATAACTGATGAGTGGGTGATACCTACCCAGACTGGCTTGCACAAAGCCCTACCACCATATATTAATTAAAATTAGACGACCTCCGTGGTCGAGTGGTGTGTACACCGGTTTTCATAACGCCACTCTGAGGTCCCGGGTTCGATTCCCAATCGAGTCGATGTAGATTACCATTAGTTATCTATGTTGTCTTGGGTCTGGGTGTTTGTGGTATCGTTACTTCTGATTTCCATAACACAAGTGCTTCAGCTACTTACATTGGGATCAGAGTAATGTATGTGATGTTGTCTCATGTTTATTATTATTATAAAATTGTTTAAATACAAATTGAGTATGTCACCTGTGTATCCCCTTCCCGCCGGCCTTGTACTTGGAGGCGACGGTGGCCGTGGACGCGCGACTCCTGTTTGTGCGGCCGCTCTTTATACTCAGTATGTCTTCGTAGCGACGTTTGGCTCCCGGTTTCAGCAATTTCGACGGTTTCGATGATTCGCCTTCATTATCTATTGACAGAAATTATTTTCAGTACTAACTAATACGAATATTTCCATATTCTCCTTTAGTTATCGGTACGACAGTAATATCAAGTATAATATAGATCAAGCTGAGATGGCCCAGTGGTTAGAACGCGTGCATCTGAACCGATGATTGCGGGTTCAAACCCAGGCAAGCACCACTGTAAATATGTGCTTAATTTGTATTTATAATTCATCTCGTGCTCGGCGGTGCAGAAAAACATCGCGAGGAAACCTGCATGTGTCTAATTTCATCGAAATTCTGCCATATGTGCATTTCACCAACCCGCATTGGAACAGCGTGGTGGAATATGTTTGAAATCTTCTCCTTAATGGACCCCTCTTCCATCAATATCCTTATCTCAGCAGTAGGAAATGTATAGACTGTTACTTTACTATAGATCAAGCGTGTTTCATAAAAGAGCATCATTACATAATATAAAACAAAGTCGATTACCGCTGACTGTCCCTATGTATGCTTAGATCTTTAAAATTACGCAACGGATTTTGATGTTGTGTTTTATAATAGATAGATTGATTCAGTATTGCATTGTATTAAACTGTTTATACAATAATTCAAGTGCATATTTTACTTGATATACAAATTTAAATTTGTTAGAATACTGTTATATTTTTTTCAATATTAAATTAATTCAACCATCTTATACAAACAAATAGTAATGAGCTGTACCTGTATCATCAGTATCACTGTCAATGTCCCCGCTGGGCCGAGGTTCGTGGTCACCGTCATCGTCGTCTGAGGCGTCGTCGGTGATGAGCAGACGACCATCTGGAGCAGTCTTGAACCCACCATCTTTCTTCTTTTTCTTTTCTTCTAGTAACCGTTTCTTCTGTGTAGGATCGGTCGCTGGAAATTAAGCATTTGAAAATTAACAATATATTCATGAAATATATTCAATACTATGAAAACTGTTTAATAATAATATTTTAAAATGTCTGTCTAATATACTACATACAGACTAAACCAAGTGGTCAAGCTGGATGAAATTTTGCAGGTACAGAAAGTGCGTTAACCTCCGAGGGTGTTTAGGAGACTGTTTATTGGGGATGAATATTTTAAGTTAATGATATTAGTGTATCTTCTATTTATGAGAAGAATTAGAAAAAAAGCATTGATATGTCATTTTTGTAAATTGAGGATGAAACTGGGTACAGGGTCTATTTAGAGGAGGATTTTTTGTAGTGTGTGTCAAATGTGTTTTATGATCTTTTACGAACCTGTGATCTTTCTAGATGAGGACACATCTGCCAAATCCACGATATTTTCCGGATCGTCTTGAATCCAGGTCTGGTTTTTACCCTTCTTGGATTTAGCTTTGACCCTGGGTCGTTCCTCCTCTTCCAAGAACTCCATTTCTGAGTCCGAATCTTTGAGGATGTCTTCCAGCGTTTTGGAAGTGCCCCTGACGTCCATGTCAGATCCAGTGTCATTGTCTTGTTCTCTGAAAGTTTTAATTGTAAATAACTTACGGTTTTATAACAGGACAACTTTACAAATTGCCAATAAAATTTAGTAAATTTGAAATGTGATATTTTAATTCGGTCAGTATTCTTTTTGCAATGGATTACTATACGATTGGTAAGTTCAAGAATGGTAGAAACTTAGGAATAAAATTATCTAAATATATCTTTACCATATCAAAATTTGTACACAGTTACAAGAAAGCCTGTAGAATCCCATTTGCTGAGTTTTCTCATCAAGTAATTTTTTTTAATTTTTTTATTAGTAGATGTACAAATGGGCCACCTAACGGTAAATGGTCACCAGCTCAGATATATTGGGCATTAACTTGAAATATCACCTTTACATCGTCAATGCACCACCAACCCATTCATTCAGATGTTATGACCCTTGTGCTTTTAATTACTAGATCATTCACTCTGCTAACCACTACAGCTTTAAGCATTACTTGGTATTAAATATATGATGCTTGGGTGCTATCTACCCAGAAGAGCTTGATGATTAAATGCCGTTAAAAATTACACTTTACTACATTATTTTATTTATTACTCACCTCTCTCCCTCCTTCATTCTCTTTCTCCTATTATCCATCTTCCGTATATTCCTTAACCTCCTGAGCATGACCTCGTCCCGTTCAGGAATAAGTTTCTCAATAAATTCCGCACCATATTTCCTAGTCATCCGTGTTAGGAAGTATCCAATTTCTAGACGCGAATGTCGCTTGCAGTCATCGGACATCGAGGATAGAGTTTTGAAGATGAGAGGCAGACTGCCTGCGAGGACGTCGGTCGGTAAAACCTTTGTATATACCTGTGGAGGAATCATGTTTTACCTATATGTAGTCGTTTGCTTTATGTGAGGTAATTGGAAAACAATTGTTAGTTTTTGGGCTGCTTGTAAAATTTTATCGAAAGTAGATTGGTTTTCGCCAATATTATAGATTTATGATGCTACATGCTCATTATATAGTCTTAATAAACATTAGTCCAACGACTGGTATATAAGGGTGTCAATCTCCAAGTTTAGGTAGAACTCAGGCACTTATAAAACACATTTTTTTCTATCAATATATAAGGTCTGTGGGTTAGTTAAAATGTCGCCCCAGTATTAATAGAAGCAAATAAATAGTGCATATGAAATTGCGCACACATTTGGGCAATGCCTCTTGCGACGTTGGCTGGTCTGCGTAACGAGTGACCGCCGTCACCAAAATTGGACATAATAAGGACACGCTTTACGGATGAGCCTAACAAGCTGCTTAAGACAGCCCTTAGAACTCTTAAAGGAATAGGCTATTTGACTGGTTTTTAAAATCCATTTTATATTATTTAGAAGAAGTTAAGGAACCCAGTAAAAGTTGTGTTTTTATTTCTAGTACATATTTGCCGAAAAATATCATATTAAAAATTCCATATTTAAATAGCGCGCGAAAACGCTACTCGGACAATATGGCGCTACAAAGGGGTCGGTGACGTCACTTTCCTGTATTTTAATCTGTGGTACATATAGTAGAAAAGCAAAGTTTACAAGAAAGTGACTTCATCATAAGCCCGGCCAATCAGTAGCGTTTTGTGTCACGTGACGAACGTTTGAAAAAATTCATTTTTATAGATGGATTCTTGAATAAATTAAGTATTATTTTCAACTTTCGTTTGTTGTTTTGTTATTTTTCGCATTGTCAAATAGCCTATTGAGATTTATGGCTCAATATCACTTTACCAGAATCATACAACTTTAATTATAACTCATTTGAAACATACTTATTTCTTAAAATAGACATAAAAAAGAGATGTTGTACATGATCAAGTTAAGCACCATAAGTTATGGTAGACCAATATAGCGTGACACTTTACTTGATGGTAGGGCTTTGTGCAAGCCCGTCTGGGTAGGTACCACCCACTCATCAGTTATTCTACCGCCAAATAACAGTACTCAGTATTGTTGTGTTCCGGTTTGAAGGGTGAGCGAGCCAGTGTAACTACAGGCACAAGGGACATAACATCTAAATTCCCAAGGTTGGTAGCACATTGACGATGTAAGGATTAGTTAATATTACAGCGTCATTGTCTATGGGTGATGGTGACCATCAGGTGGCCCATATGCTCGTCCGCTAACCTATACCAATTTTTCGAAGGTGTACCTTGAGGAAGCTCATAGCAGCGGAGACGATCTCCCTGTTGTTGGTCAACATTTGCTCGGCGACTTTTTCCAGCAGACCCTGAACCGTGTCGAGGCCCATCTCCTCGCTGAACGTGAACAGCGCGGACGCCACGGCGCGCAACGACGCGCTGGCCACGCGAGGCAGCGGCGCCGCCAGCCCCGACAGCAGTAAAGCGATGTACGCCTGCATGCCTGCCGGCAGACACTTGATGTTTAGGAAAACCTTGCAAATGCCTGTGTCTTGGGACATTTGCAGTTTAGAAAAGCTGTGCAAGTGCTTGCGACATGACACTTAAATTTTTAAGATCACCAGACGCATAATCGGCTATTTGACAGGTTCTTAAAATTCATTTTATATTATTTAGTAGAGGTTAAGGGACCCAGTACAAGTTGATTTTTTTTATTTCTAGTACATATTTGCCGAAAAATATCATATTAAAAATTCCATATTTAAATAACGCGCGAAAACGCTACTTTGACAATATGGCGCTGCAATCGGGTCGGTGACGTCACTTTGCTGTGTTTTAATCTGTGGTACATATAGTAGAAAAGCAAGGTTTACAAGAAAGTGACTTCATCATAAGGCCGGCCAATCAGGAGCGTTTTGTGTCACGTGACAAACGTTTGAAAAAATGCACATTTATTTATTGATTTTTGAATAAATTAAGTATTATTTTCAAGTTTCGTTAGTAAATATCCATTTTTGAACTCATAATATACACTGATTACAATAATTCACGATTTATTTTTCGCATTGTCAAATAGCCTATTATAATGAACTACTAAGGTTTTCATTCAACAGTTGGATCTATAATTGCTCTTAAAGAACAGTATTTTACCCTTATCTATCGTATTCTTTATCCTGAACGCATTTATTTTGGGTCGTTGTCGTGTTAAATGTAGTTTAAGAACTGGAACTGGGTTTGGCAAAATTTACCTTTTACGTGTGGCCATCTGTCTAACACTTATTGAGTCGAATTCAAATGAAGGACTTTATATTGATTAACTAAATAAAACATGCTACATGTTCATTGGCCAAAGCGAGCATACACGCACATGCAAACACGTAAACGGCGAAATCACGCAAGTTGCACGCAAAACACAACTTTGCCAGTGACATATGTACTGACCTAAAAAACCAAATAAAGTTGCTTCAATTCGTTTATATTTTTTATGTTTATTACGTTATAACTCCATCATTTATGAAACGATTTGGAAATTAATCTTATATGTGTTCGGATAATTTACCCAATGTGATATGTTTAAATTTGAAGAAAAAATACGCTAGGCATTTTTTATGGGCTCGAATTTAAATCATCTGAAATCGATTTTTCCTAGCACAAGTGATTCGTTGTAAGTATGGCATATGGCGTTTTTGCTATAAGTATATGGTATTAAAAATGATCACCTCCGTCTTGAGTCTTGAGAACATTTCCGACGGTGTTGATGACGCTGAAGGCCCACTGCCGGCACTTCGAGTTGATGTCTCTCGTGCACACGACGGATTCCGCGATGGCGCTCTTTATCAGCTTGCTGTCTGAGTTCAGATTCGGCGAGCAGTTGATTAAGTGTTCTATGCACCTGGAAATAAGACATAAATTACTTGACAAATCATGATCTTGCCATCAGAAGGGACATTTATAAGCCTTCCTGAACATGTAAGTATGATTTAGGGCTAATCATAAAATAAATTATAACATAATTAATAATAATAATGACGACCTCCGTGGTCGAGTAATGTGTACACCAGTTATCATGGGTACGCAACTCCGAGGTAACGGGTTAGATTCCCGGCTATGTCGATGTAGAAAACGTTTTATGTTGTTTCGGGTCTGGGTGTTTGTGATACCATCGTTACTTCTGATTTTCCATAACACAAGTGCTTTAGCTACTTACTATGGGATCAGAGTAATGTATGTGATGTTGTCCAATATTTATTTAATACATAAAACGAAAGATTGCCCGTAATATTTGATCCGTGATCTCTATTTAAGCTACCTAGATTCTAGACTCACTGAAATGTTGTAGATAAAATAAATTTCTTAAATAAAATAGTATCTTTATTTCCAATACAAAAAAATTACCGCTCTTTAAAAAATATTTTCTGTATTTATTATACACTCAAACTTAAATTCCTTCATTCAAAATAGAAGCATAACAATTACTTATTGACAGTCAAATTAAGGACTAAAACCGTTTCGGAAAAAACACCCTGACCTGAGAAGAATCAGCGAAAGAAAGCAGGTCTATTTTGTCAGACTAATTATATATACCTTACATATATAGTGTAACTCACCTCAATCTCGCAGCCTTACTGCTATCAGCGACCTTATTGAGCGACGACATCAACAATTTCTTGATCTTCTTGTAATTATTCGATAAAAACTCTTTACAACTCTCCTTATCACTTTTAAATATCTCTTCCAGTATTCGATACGCCTTCTTGTGTTCCATTTCTAGAAGTTTCGCTTTGTCTTTATACCTCATTTGGGCTTTTTTATTATCTGTGTTCGCATCGTTCGTTTCCATTCTTTCTTTTTTGGACTTTCTAAACTTTCTAGGATCTTCTAGAACGGTTTCGCAGAGCGGGAACACCCATTTGTCGAAGAGATTTGCGATCTGTTCGCTGTTTTGGTAGAGGACCAGCAGACGTATGACATCTAAGATTGATTCCCTCTGGAAATGATTGTCGACTGACGCCTCTAATTGTTGTAAGGCGTTGGTGAACAGTTCTTCTCTCAAATTCTGATCGCTTATTGTTAGATAGACCTGTCAAAATTAAAATACATCAGGGTCAATTATATTCTAATAAACAGATATGTTATACCCATACTAAACAACAGAAAAAACTGTGCCGCGCCGGGGACAGTTTCTTTTACATTTAGTTACAAGTAAAAAGGATAGCTTGATATAAACAATAAGTAAAAGGGATAACTAGATGTTTTAATTACGCAAAACGTTTTACTAGATAATTATGATGTATTATAACGTATTACTGGCATAATTACGATGAAAAGGTAAACGTCACAATAAGGACATTTTCTAGTCTTCACTTTTTGCGCGTTAATGACATATCTGTTTACCAGAACATAGTTGCATCAGGGTCCTTTACAAATGTTAAATCGCAGAACAGATATAAAAAGATATTTTTTGGCTAGAAAAATTCTCTACTACAATATGCATGTATCATATATGTTACCGATAGATTACAAACATCGTTAGATTACAATGTACTTCGTCAGATTGTAAACTGTCGAAATATTGTAAACAGTGAAATATGATTGCAAATTAACGCATTATTTTTCGCTATATTGTAATCTATCTATATATATAGGGATTTGTAGATTAATTGTTATCATTTGTAAATAAATGTAGTAAAAATATTACTTGGAAAGTAAATATTTAATTTCTATTCAAATAACACGGGAGTCAGTAAGCACTATTATCTATATACTATCTATAATATGTATTTTATGGACAACGAGAAATGTATAGTAAAATCAGGCAATCATTTACTCATTTTTGGTTATGTCTGAATAGAACTCTTATTTAGCGAGCTTATGATTCGTTACAACTTGCAATTAAATTTAAACGTCACAACCTAATCTGGTAGCTTTTCGAAACATTTTAATTTACAGGTGACAATAATCGCTAGTATTTTGTTTTTTTTTTTCTATATATAGTTTACACAGTACAGTTTATACATATGTATATAAAAATAACTCTACCTGTATAGTTTCCAATGCGGCCAATCTCTGCCCGTCAGCGGTGCTGCCTTTCACAGGCGACATATAAATATTGAGTAATATCGGCAAATAATTCTTTGCAAATCTCGCCAATTCCATCTTATCCTCTTCATTATCGTCAGAGCAAGCGATAAGCTTCCTTAAGGCCTGCATGACCGAAAGGCGAAATTCGGCATTGTCCTTCAAAACATTTCCGAGAACCCTCGCCAAAGCTTTGAAGTTATCCTTGATATCCTTAGGGTGGTTGCAGAAGCTCGGCAATAAGGCCCATAATTGGTTGCAGAGTAAATCGTAAGTATGAGAAAGTGCCGTGTCTTTCGCCGCTGCGTATTCGCGGGATTTTTTCCTGCAAAACGTCGCCATCTCTAGGATTTCCGTCGCGAAATATTTCAAGTACGAATGACTTATTTTCTCCTTTAAGACCGGCAGTAACCAACTTCTGTCCAAATTTATGCTCTCTCCGTCTCTCAGTGGAATTATTTTCAATACGAATTCCGGTCCGAGGGCTTTGATGGCGGATCCCGTCGCATATTCGGCCTCTTTCTCGTTGTGGAAGTTGTGGCTCTCGCGTCGATCGTTCAATTTCTTGAGCAGGGGCGCCATGACGTATTCGACTTTTTCGTTACCTACCTGTTGAATGTACAATCATTCTTAATTCAAACTTACATTGTAATCCAAATAATTATATATCAAAAATAAATAAAAAATATGCCCAATTATTTAAATATATAATTACTTCATACATATTGTTCGTAAACCTTACGATGATTTCTTTTACCGATCAGATGTTATTATAATAGTCCAGTCATTTCGTCGAAAAGAAGGCAAATAAATGGAAACAAAATAACAAGCTTATTTTTTAATATGTTCTACATGATACCTAGAAAAGCTTAACTAGAGTTTTTCGACCAAGATGTCCGAAGCACTAAGGCTGCCATCTTGAAAATAGGAATAAAATTTGTTTCTCAGCAATAACTCTAAAAGATGAGATTTGAAATTTTTTGCGAGAACCTTTTTTGTAGCTTTTTTTGTGCTCTACAATTAAGTCTTGACCTTTTTTAGCGTATCATGCATCGTTATCGAGATATCGATTGAAAAATTAAGGGCACAATTTTTTGCTAATTTTTTTGGGCATAAATAGCGAAAAATTCGTTTAATTAGTCAATTTAATCTTCACTTTTGAATGTATGTATGTAATAACTGGACTATAAATGTTGCTGTCGCCCTGACCGATATCGGCTACGGCGGCACAACATGTGCACAAATTTGTGCGGATACATAAGTACGCACAAACTCACATAGATAGGACAGCAAATCCGACATGATCGGATATAAGGGACAAAGAGTTGGAGCCATGTTATGCAAGAAGTAGAAGAAAAGTGGGTTCAATGACACTTTTGTCAAAAGCACAGGCTGCTCACCTCAAAACAAACTGCGATAGTAAGTATGACATGTTTGATGGCTTGATTGAAGGGGTTGTCCAGTCCGGTGCCAATTGTCTTGAATATTGCATCGATGTGCGCCTTGTTTTTGATCAAACACTCAT
This sequence comes from Vanessa cardui, assembly GCF_905220365.1. Taxonomy (NCBI): domain Eukaryota; kingdom Metazoa; phylum Arthropoda; class Insecta; order Lepidoptera; family Nymphalidae; genus Vanessa; species Vanessa cardui. The sequence goes on along the minus strand of NC_061132.1, from coordinate 11,309,748 downwards.
CAGATTCTATCGCCGGCTTCACGCAATCTAGGAGCACGACCTGGGGGTTAAAACATAAAAATATAAAGTCACATTAAGCTCCGGGAGCAGAGATGGCCCGGTGGTTAGAGCGCTTACATCTTAAACGAAGATTGGGGGTCCAAACCCAGGCAAGCGCTACTGAATTTTCAAGTGCTTAATATGTTTTCATAATTCATCTTCCCGTCGGTGAATGAAAACATCACGAAGAAACCTGCATGTGTCTAATTTCATTGAAATTCTGCCACATGTGTATTCCACCAAGCCGCATTGGAGCAGCGTGGTGAAATGTGCTCCTAACCATCTCCTCAAAGGGAGAGGAGGCCTTAGCTCAGTAATGGGAAGGCTGTTACTATACATTAAGCTTATCATCATCCAGCCCTTATCCCAATTTTACTTGGTGTCAATGCAGAATATCTTCTTTTACCATACTTTCCTATCTGACGTCATGTCACAAGTAACATTCTTTCCAGCCATATCGTCTTCATTTATCACACACTCCATCCATCGTTCTTAAGCTCACATGAAATTACGATCTACAAAAATATATTGTCAGTAATTAGAAGAAGTAAAAACAGAAACTCACTTTCAAGGCGTTGGTTGATGCTGAGTTAACATCAGCAACGTCGGAGAGCCAGAGCTCCGAGACGCAGATGTTCACGAACGGAGGTAGGTTCGGTATGCACAGGTTCAAGTCCAGGCTGTAGACAAATAAATTAATTAATCATGGATATAAAATGGGGACTAATGATATACTAGGGGTTGTCCATTAATCACGTGAGGCTTGAAAGGGGGGGGGAGGGGTTTGATAAAAATCACGAAAATAACACAAGGGGGAGGGGGGCGTGGTATGTAGTAAGATATCTCTTTTTAAACCAATATGGTCCTTAATTTCAGAATAAAATAAGATTATAGTTTATACCTGTATTTAAATTAAGATAATATTCAGAAAATTTTAAGATTCGTTGTAGGTACTAAAAATACACGTGATGTTGAGAAGGGGGAGGGGGATGGTCTTAAACCTCACTACGTATCACCAATGGGGGAGGGGGGGTTAAAAGAATGCTAAAAAAAGATCACGTGATTAATGGACAACCCCTTATCAGTGTTGTATCCTGACACATCGGACGACTTTATTCATGATGAATTTATAGCAGTATCCGAAGTGCGATTTAAAATTAATACTATTTTTTACCGCTATATATATATACAAACAATAAAATTGGAGTGTTTTGAACGTAATGGAAAGTGACTACAACCGCCCTGGACATCTGCATCACCAGAGGTCTTGCAGGTGCGTTATCGACTTTGCGCCTTGTATAGTTTTAGGCGATGGGCTGACTTGAAATAATGTCTGGCCTTGCTGAGCTTTTTTGATGCCAATGGCTTGCTAATTGATTTCCAATTGACCGCGGAACTGAACTCGTAATATCAAAGCCAAGTATCAAGTAGTACACGATACTAGCTGTGGTGGCCATTGCAATGTTCTCAAATTGAAGGGATATGACAAATGATTTTTTTAGCGGTTAACGAGCAAACTTGGGTCTTTTGGCATCGAAATGGACTAAGTTTAGCCAGCCCCAGTCCAATACTTTGTTTAACGAGAATTCGATTTCAGGCACAAGTATGTTCCTGTTTCCTTAGACGTTTTTCCGAGAAATATTAGTACGGCCGTAGTACTAATATTTCTTTCGCATAGCAGCGAAACTTCCTAATTTGCTACAAATAATTTATATGCAGAAGAACCAAAGTGGGTGATGATTTTAAGCTCCATTCGTCCACAACGACCTTGATGCTTCGATCCGCCAAAAAGCTGGTAATTCAATTGCATAATTTCATGCACCAAAGCATTCTTCCAGGAGTTCAGTACGACGCCTAATACGTAGGATTTGCCAGAAAAGTAGCGTCAAGACAGGTGTCAACTCCGGAGCACATTACTGTAGCACGATTGGAGAGATGCCATCGGGTCCAATCAACTTGAATGAATGTCCAAGGAAGGAAGTGCTTTATGAACTGCACTTTGCCGGAATTTAACTTCCGGCATTGTGGTATCACACTGCGGAATTTTTGGTGGTGACTTTCCTTTATCACCCAGAGTTCAGACGCGAAGAGAGAGCCTAAAAGATTTCTCCTTTGCGGTATAGGCCAATGACTTAATGTCCCTGTCCAGAGATGGTTAGGCAGGCTGACAGAAATTTAGACTGTATGTGTATGTATACTTGGTATATATACCAATAATAGCTTTTTTTTTATTTTTGTCTGTTTGCTTGTTCCGGCTAACCACTAGAACAACTGGACCGATTTTGATTAAACTTTCACTGGCAGATATCTGATATAATTAGGAATAACTTAGGCTACAACGAACTTCAGGCTAACCACTGGAACGACTAGACCGATTTTGATTATGCTTTCACTGGCAGATATCTGATATAATAGTAAGTAACTTAGGCTACAACGAACACACACGAAGTCGCGGGCACAGCTGGTGCTAAATATAGGACAATTCGTATTAGTAATAAAACGTCTCTCACCCGGCGAGGCAGGCGTAGGCCTGCTGGCCTAAACGAACGCGCACGAAGTCGCGGGCACAGCTGGTTCTAAATATAGGACAATTCGCAGAGCGTACTCACCCGGCGAGGCAGGCGTAGGCCTGCTGCAGCACGGCGGCCCAGGCCAGCACCTGCGGCGTGTCGGCGGCGGGCGGGCGCGCGGCCAGCAGCGCGCGCGCCAGGCGCCCGCACAGCGCGCCGCACACGTTGCTGCCGCGCGCCGGCGCGCTCACCAGCGCGTGCAGCGTGTGCAGGCAGCACGTCTTGATGTACACGTTGTTGTGCGTCATCAGCGACAGGATCGCCTCGCAGCTCGCCTGCCACACCGCGCCCGTTAGTTAATGGCACGCACACACACGCATAACGCGTGACGTCACCGCCGGGCACGAGATCATTATACGACAGGATCGCCTCGCAGCTCGCCTGCCGCGCCGCGCCCGTTAGTTAATGGCACGCACACACACGCATAATGCGTGACGTCACCGCCGGGCACGAGATCATTATACGACAGGATCGCCTCGCAGCTCGCCTGCCGCACCGCGCCCGTTAGTTAATGGCACGCACACACACGCACGATGCATTACGTCATCGCCGGGCATTAGATCATTATACGACAGGATCGCCTCGCAGCTCGCCTGCCGCGCCGCGCCCGTTACTTCGTGCCCAGGGACAACGTGAGGCACGCACACACACGCATGATGCGTTACGTGATCGCCGGGCACGAGATCATTATACGACAGGATCGCCTCGCAGCTCGCCTGCCGCGCCGCGCCCGTTACTTCGTGCCCAGGGACAACGTGAGGCACGCACACACACGCATGATGCGTTACGTGATCGCCGGGCACGAGATCATTATACGACAGGATCGCCTCGCAGCTCGCCTGCCGCGCCGCGCCCGTTACTTCGTGCCCAGGGACAACGTGAGGCACGCACACACACGCATGATGCGTTACGTGATCGCCGGGCACGAGATCATTATACGACAGGATCGCCTCGCAGCTCGCCTGCCGCGCCGCGTCCGTTACTTCGTGCCCAGAGACAACGTGACATACGCACACACACGCATGATGCGTTACGTCATCGCCGGGCACGAGATCATTACACAGTATGAAACAAAGTCGCTTAGCGCTGTCTCTCCCTATGTATTGCTTAGATCTTTAAAATCAGCGGATTGTGATGCGGTTTTTTTTAATGGAGTCGCCTGCCGCGCCGCGCCCGTTAGTTCGTGCCCAGAGACAACGTGACATACGCACACACACGCATAATGCGTTACGTCATCGAAGGGCACGAGATCATTACAAGGTATAAAACAAAGTCGCTTACCGCTGTCTCTCCCTATGTATTGCTTACAACAACAACAGCAGCCTGTAAATTCCCACTGCTGGGCTAAAGGCCTCCTCTCCCTTTGAGGAGAAGGTTTGGAACATATTCCACCACGCTGTTCCAATGCGGGTTGGTGGAATACACATGTGGCAGAACTTCTATGAAATTTGTCACATGCAGGTTTCCTCACGATGTTTTCCTTTACCGCCGAGCACGAGATGAATTATAAAAACAAATTAAGCACATGAATCAGCGGTGCTTGCCTGGGTTTGAACCCGCAATCATCGGTTAAGATGCTCGCGTTTTAACCATTGGGCCATCTCGACTCATGTATTGCTTAGATCTTTAAAATCAGCGTTTTGTGATGCGGTTTTTTTAATAGATAGAGGATTTCAAGAGGAAGGTCTATATTATACATGAACATTAAGAAACACTGATAATTTTAGATGTGTCTAATGAGATCAATAAACTAATTCTGTAGTATATTTGGTATCAGTACTGCACCCGTGCGAAGCCGGGGCGGTTCGCTAGTCTAATATAAATATGTGGTTTGCTGAAGTCGGTGACGATGTTCTCAGCTAAATAGGATAGAATTAATAACACATACTAAGTGTCTATGAGTATATGTTACACTACCTTAATATTTTCCTTGCTGAAGACCGGCAAAACGTCACGGAGCATTGTCAGTGTATGCAAAACTGTGCGATGTCCGGATAGAAGCGCTTCAGGTTTAATTTGGGACAGAGAGAATTCCGCGACACGGTTAGATGCCGGATGAAGTTTGGGGACCTGTGGGAAAAAACACATTATCTTTGAACCTGATAAACAATTTTCCCATCAAGAAACATATATCGAAAATGTACCGCAAAAATGAATTAACCGTTTTACATGAGGTCAAATTCTTCCTAGTAGAAACGCTAAAAGTAGTAGTAATAAAAGTTGTCTAAAATTTCAGAGGGTTCGCATTCAATATTGTTATATACACAAATCGTTGTGACCACTAAGGACTTTATACAACCAATTACATTGTTACATATAAAACCTTCTAAAAGCATAAATGACATAAAAAAAGGTAAGTTGTTCCTGACTTACTTAATGATATAATAAATATAATTAATGTTACATACCTTATTTTTCACATCATCAGTTGAAATCATAAAACAACTTCCCCTCAACACAGCGGTGACTGCATGCTGTGCTGCTTTACGGACCTGTATCAACATTATAGTAGTAAAGTTAAGTAACAGCCCGTAAATTTCCCACTGCTGGGATAAGGTCTCCTCTGACATTAAGGAGAGGGTCTGAAACATGTATAGAATGGAATGTACATGTGGCAGAATTTCGATGAAATTAGACACATGCAGGTTTCCTCACGATGTTTTCCTTCACCGCCGAGCACGAGATGAATTACAAACATAAATTAAGCACATATATATATATAGTGGTGCTTGCCTGGGTTTGAATTCTCAATCATCGGTTAAGATGCACGCGTTCTAACCACTGGGCCATCTCAGCTCTTATCATCATAATTAATTATATTAAGAATTGCTATATACTGCTTAAATTTAATAAAGTAATTATTATTTTTATATTATTTATGCAAGAGTTTCTTTATTTGCTTCACACCACATACTTAACATATATATAATTACGTCTACAAGTCTGAGTTAAAAGAACATTATAGTGTTTAATAAACCATATATTAAAGAGGGTATTATCGTACATTGTGAGGATATAGTTGTATGTGTATTTTTTATTTTTAATGACTTTAAAACCTTTATAGATTTCTGTTTGACCTAAAGATTGACTGGCAGAGAATTATTTCAGCCATTTAGTTGACCTTTTTTCAAATGGAACAACTTTGTGGTGGTCAATGGTATTTAAATACATAAATATAAAATAGAGCATGTGTTTATATGTGATAATGTCTATATGTAAAACTGTAATACCCTCGAAAGTTCTAAGGAAGGCACTACATAGATCTAATATGTCATCATCAGCTTGATTAAAATTGTAAAAATAAATTTTAGAAACATACCTTGGGTTTAGAATGCAATGCAAATGCTAATACAGATTCGAAGATCCTCATAGTAGAAGAATCACCCCACAATGCATATTCCTGTGCTCTTAATAATACAGACAGGCACCCAATGGCACTTCTCAGTAGCGTTCCATTTTCTGATTGCGCATTTTTCTCCAGAATTTCCGTTAAGATTGTTGCCGATTCAGAAAACTGTTTCCGTAATACAGCTTGAGGGACGGATTTGATGCCCATTGAGAGTAGTGACAGTGTCGGTACAACACTAGCTTCGTCCTCTGATGACTTTAGAGTTTGCATCTGTGAATAATAATTATATAAGCAGTTGTGGAGAAATATAGCGCTTCAATTGAATATATAAGCACTTGGGATGCTATTATGGTTATAGCATAGCAACTGTTGTATTCAAATATTAGGTTATTATTTCTTTTTGTTCGCACCTACGATTTATAATTTAATAATATCTGTATTATATATATGAGTATATCTAAATTAATTTGAGTTTAATTAACATTATTTCATCACATATAAAACCTTTTTTTACAATATTCAAAAAAAAAAGGAATGTTTAAAATTGAATGTTCTGTGATCTTCTTTTGTTTTTTTTTTTTATTCACTTACTAATTAATTAAATTGCAAGAATATTAATATAAACTAGTTTTAAAAGCAATTTTTTGTTTTATTGAGTTTGGATTGTTTGAGTTCGGACTCCAGTGTCTAAGTAATAGACACTATTAAACATTTCATGTCATCTATACTATTAATAGTTTTACTGACAGTCTGATTAGGAAACTTTATTGGGTTCGCCAGGAATTAGGCTTCATATTGTTTACAATGAACAAAAGTGAATACTGAATAAAAAATATAATACAATTAACAAACCAAGGCAGCGAAGTATTCTGTAGTAGATTCTTTCCCACCCTGCTCTTTTATGACCTCCGTGACAGCTGCCAGTACAGCCAACATGTCTTTGTGTACTGCATTATTCGAGTCAAACCTCGTTAACAATCTAAAAAAATTAATTAACCATCATAATTCTTTAAATTCTTGATAATTAAGAAAAAAAGTTATAGCCAGCCTAAATAAAATCTGTTCCCAGAAAAAGAATTTGTAAGCTGCCATGTGTCATGTCATGTGCACACTTTAAGGCTTGGAAACCCAGATATACCTCTACCTACCCCAATCTTAATAATTATTAATATGAATAGTTTCACAACATATTATCATATTTTAGCTCTGAAATATTACTCAATTATAATATAAAATTCTATATATTTATTTTAGTATATTAGTTATTGGTTTGTATTTCCCCATATACTTACTTGCTAAAACTAACATTAGAGCATTGACTCCAATCCGATGCAAATGTCTGAAATGTTTTGTAGGTTCCTGACTTCATAGATCCCGAATACTCGGTGTCTGAGCCATCATCCTCGATCTTTTCAGTATCACCCCTAACAGACATGTTCTCGAGTTCCTTTGCGATACTAAGTTCATTCTCTGCTTCAGACTTCTTCTTGCCAGTGCTGTGCCCGTATGTCATCATTGCGTCATGCTTGTGAACAGCTTGTTGGGTTAAATTGGAATTACCTAGAACATATTAAAACTTACAATATTATACTATATACAAATATTATTTATAAGATGTCTTACGCCAAAATTGATATCCAATCTATGTACAGCAGTTAACACTATTGCCTATCGATTAAATTTATCTAATTAATTGTTTGTTATTTCATTCCGCTTTTTATAAGATAGGTTCATAGGTTATAACATCTATTTATGCATTGTTTATGTGCTTTGATTAATTTCTCATATTTATTTGAGTATTAATGTATCTTTATTACGTCTATCGATCAGGAACATATATTTTAAATATGAACTTACTTAAATTCTCCTGAAAAAACCGGGATTTGGCCATTTCTCTGTATTTTTGAATTTTGGGATTTGAATTCGACGACTGTCCCTTCTGCCATCTTTTCCCTTTTGATTGCCCCTTAAGTTTTGATCTGAATTTTCCCATTTTCTTATTTCATACCACTTCTTATTTCTCAAAAAACACTCGCACGTGGGTAATGGTTTTTTGAAATTAATTTTGACATGAATCGCTGTCAATTTGACAGTCATCTGGGACTGTCAAAAATCTAAACAGAAACGCAATAACTCAAATACTTATTAATAACACGGGTAACATTAAATTTGAAAATAAAAAAGTAGAAACCTTAGTACAATAATTTTATAAAATTATTACAGGTAATTAATCATATTATTTATTATTAATGTGTACTTTGTTTTTTTTTCTCTTAATTCAATTAGACGTAGATACGTGCGTAATATCTGTCAATAAAATAAAAATAAACACAATCGAATGAAAAGTGGAACGGAACGGCTGCGTTAGTTTTTCAGAATATTTTTTTTTTATTCACCTCGCATTCTTGTTTCATTGACGTTCCTCTTGTTTGTAAATAATAACCGCTGGAAATAGTATGCGATGTGAAATTACGCGCATTCTTCGATCGAGTGTACATTACGTAAACCTTAGTTTGCAAGTTAATTAAAGTATGTTAATAGGAACCTAACCTATAGGTGGGATCGTAGTTTTCGTTTAATAAAGAAATGATACGGGATAATGCCGCCCTTTAGGAGGAAGAAAGCTGCCAAGTCGTTCCCAGTGAAAGTTTGTACTTTGGACGCGGAGTTGGAGTTCAACCTTGAGGTGAAATAATGTTTAACATTTACGCTTATTTGTAATTTTGTTTACAGCTTCGGGTGCAGGAATGTTAACACAATGAACCCGCTGTGAGTCATCCTTTGACCCCGGGGTCAATTAAATACTTAATTTTCACGTAACTTTGCGTATAACTGCATTTTAATTGAGTAAAATAAAATTAATGTTTATTTATAAAATAGTATGTTGACAGACCTTAATGATAAATACCTAGCATGAGTTCAAATGTATATAAGTAATGAATACCTGTATTACATTGATTTCAATGACATATTAAAAATATATCAATAATTAGGTATGATATAATTTGCTAATTATCATTATTGGGTAATTAAAATAGTTTGTCAATATTCTGTTCATTTTAAATCATTAGTATAAATCCATGTTCTAGTTTAGTAATAATTGATTATTAACTGGTATTTTTTGTTACTGAATATTTTTTAAATAATTTACATTAATTATTACAATATGTAAACACATGCCTTATTAAATTATAATAATTTAATGTTATTAATTTTAAATAGACAACTTATTTAATAAATAATTAAATGAATAGGATAAATGAAAAAATTATATATGTCCCTTATATGAGAATTTTATGATTTTTTTATGTAATTAAATAATTGTATTTTTCTTTTAAAGAAATAGGCACTATCATACCATGCATAGAAAAGAGAAGGCATTATATCTGCCTCCTTTACTATGCATTTTCTGGGAATTTAAAAATAGAACTAAGAAACAAAAGAAAAAATACTTGAATTTTATTAAAAGTAATAAAACCTTGTTTCAGTGGCGAGCAACTGGTAGAGATTTATTTGACTTGGTATGCAGAACTATAGGCTTAAGGGAAACATGGTTCTTTGGACTACAGTTCGAGGATACAAAGCACTTTATAAGTTGGTTGAAATTGGATAAAAGGGGTTAGTGTACAAAAGTCATACTATACTAGAAATCAATCAAAAAAATACAGACAATTTTTATAATTTCAATTTAAAAAAAAAATGATGATGCTTTATCTTATATAATTATACTACATAATCTTGAGGTTTAGTTTAAAATATATAGAATAAAATTGCCACTACTAAACTAAACACACTAAAAGAAATTTATATACTATAGATTCTAGTGTAACACTGACATCATTAACTCTTATTTCATTGAGAAACTAATTCATAATGGATAACCAATAATAGTATATCCAAATAAACAATTCTTCATTCATTAAGTATAGGCTTCCACCTCACTTACCTCTCTGATCTGTGTGTAGGGAGGTAACAGCTAAGTTAGTTATCTATACCAAAAAATCTTGCCAATCATTGTGTAGATAAACATGACTATGCTAGGAACAAACTTTCGAATTCAATAATATTAGTTATGATATAACTCCATCATTATTTTCAGGTTTGTTGTTGGTCTTAAAATATGTTTTTTTTTCTAGTACAAGATCAATGTGTCTCTCAAATGCCGGGCACACCATTCATGCTCCTCTGCAAACTCTATCCCGAAGATGTTGCAGAGGAGCTTATCCAGGAGGTCACACAGCACCTGCTCTTCTTACAAGTGAAGCAGGCAATACTTAGCATGGATATATACTGTCCTCCAGAGGCATCAGTATTGCTCGCAAGCTATGCAGTGCAGGCAAAGGTTAGTTGATGCATATAATTTAATATGCTCTTTGGTACTCAGGAATAATATAATAATAATAATAATATTCTTTATTGTACACCAAGATAAGTATAACACACAGGAAATAAATATAACAAAATAAAGCATGGCACATGGCGCATAAATATAGCTAATTAACACAGAAGAAATCTAGTATAGATTATATTAGTGCTACCTACTAGTCTCATTTCAATATTGAAGTTATCTCTGGATAGAGCTTCTAAATTTATTAGTAAAGAAAATGATATTATGTAAATAGATTTTAATATAGTACTCAGAAGTTATGTAGCTTTGTAATGTTGTAAAGAATTATGTAATACAAATAAAGAAATTTTACCTCTTTGTAATATGATCATAAATATGTTTTTTAGTAAATCAAATTGCTGCATTTGATGAAGATAGTGATAAAAATTATATATAGTTCATTTTGTTGGACAACAAACAACAACAACAGCCTGTAAATTCCCACTGCTGGGCTAAAGGCCTCATCTCCCTTTGAGGAGAGGGTTTTGTGTTGGACATAACCCTGTTATATATCACTGTTTAAATTATCATATGATAGAGAAAATGTTTACTGGTAGCAATAGAGTTTTCAATTTGGTATTTCAGTATGGTGACTATGATGAAAGTGCTTCAAAACCTGGAATGCTGGCCAGTGAAGACCTACTCCCTCAAAGGGTGATAGACCAGTACCAAATGACACCTGAAATGTGGGAGGAAAGGATTAAAATATGGTATAGAATCTTGCAGATACTTTAAATTCAAAGAAAAACTTTTAATGAGATTTTATTATATTGAAAATGTTATCAATTGATGGCATATTTTTTGTGATCAAAATTTAAATATGATATGTCTAATATATTTTCTGTTTTGTTAGTAATTGATTTTGATATTTCGTTGAATGTTCTAGTCCTGTTTTATAATCAGAGATAGTTTTGGTGGTAGGTGTGCAAGCCCACCTGGGTAGGTACCACCCACTCATCAGATATTCTACCGCCAAATAACAGTACTCAGTATTGTTGTGTTCCGGTTTGAAGGGTGAGTGAGCCAGTGTAACTACAGGCACAAGGGACATAGCATCTTAGTTCCCAAGTTGGGGGCGCATTATCGATGTATGGAATAGTTAATATTTCTTACAGCGTCATTGTCTATGGGTGATGATGACCACTTACCACTAGGTGGCTAATATGCTCGTCCGCCAACCTATACCATAAAATAAATAAAATAAAAATAAAGTTAATAGTACATATTGGGATGAGTTAATCAATCTTTAATATTCTGTATTTGATGTCAATAAGGTATGCGGACCATAAAGGAATGTCACGTGACGAAGCTGAAATGGAATATTTGAAGATAGCACAGGATCTGGATATGTACGGCGTCAACTATTTTGCTATAAATGTAAGATATTTACCATTATTAACTTAATGTTTCAACTTGACTGTGTTCTTGTGGTTAGACTACAGTTGAAGTTTTGGGTTCAAATCCAAGGATGTATCTCCCATAATGCAAAATGCCAGTTCTTCTAAGATCCGAGGTGTTTATTTTCAAACTAGTGGTAGATTTTTGACAGTCACTAAGCAAGTAAAACTTTGAGAGGATTTACCATCAATCATCATCAGGATTTTAAGAATTAGCCGGAAATATAAAAGTTGGTACTGTTAGTTTCCCTCAAAAAGCACCTAATAGACCAAATAGTTGGTCCCTTCGGTGGCTCCTCCTTCGGTCATGTCAGAGAATGGTATATTAGTGATGGATATAAAGTACACTTACATGTATACTTGTGTAGCTGGCTAGTATGATTTGGGTATAGATGCCGTAATATATCGGGGCATATAAACTGACAAGCATAATGAAGCTAGATCCGGGGCTTCAACTAAAGACCGGATCAGGTGCTTAATAAGCTTAAAGCAACGATTCAGCCAATGCATATATAAATAAAAAAAAAAAATTAATGAGTTTGCAAAGTCTGTATATATTATTCATTTATTGCCTGATGGTTAAGGAAAACATCGTGAGGAAACCTGTGTCGATAGAAAAACTATCACATGCTTAAAATTCCACAGTGGAGCATCATGGTGACCAAAGATCCAATAAGGTTTTAAGGACAGTAGACCTTAGCCCTAAAGCTGTTACGTTATTTATATTTTGATGGTCTTTTTCCAGAACAAAAAGGAAACAGACCTGTACCTAGGCGTCACGGCGCTCGGTCTCAACATCTACGAGAAAGACAATAAGCTGACCCCCAAAACGACTTTCCCCTGGTCGGAGATAAAGCACATATCATTCGACGACAAGAAGTTTGTGATCAAGTTTGTCGACAAGAGTGTCAATAATTTTATATTTTTCTCACCAAAGGGTATGAACAAATTGGTAAGATTTAATGTAATTTGGTTATTCTAGGTTATTAATTATTCTGTCTGATTTGTCTTTGAGGCTTTGGGGTTAGCCAGTAGAAATAAAGGTACAGGAGACATAATATTCTCATGCAAATTGATGATGTTAGTAGAGCTGATGGTTTTGTCCACTTTTTATTGAATAAATATTGTCTCAAAAGAAATTATTCAAAATATGGTCATTAATATGGATAAATTGCTTATCAGCCTTCCTAATATCTAAACTAATATTATAAATAAGAAAGTAACTGTCTGTCTGTTTTTCACGGCCAAACTACTAAACCGAATTTCATGAAATTCGGTATCAAGCTTGAATGCTGAAATATTTAAGGAAGTGCAAATTACTTGAGTTGATAATCAATATGTTAAATATATTTCTTGATTTTTGGGAATAGTTACATGATTTTTTTGCAATATTGAATTGTAAAACGATCATGACTAATTTTGTCCCGATGTTTTTTCCAATGACAGCCTTGAAAAAGGTTCTTTTAAAAGAGTTTTTTTTCTCAGATTTTAGATTTATGTATTGGTAACCACGATCTTTACATGCGAAGAAGGAAGCCGGACACGATGGAAGTCCAACAGATGAAGGCCCAAGCTAAGGAAGAGAAGCAGCGGCGTCAGATCGAGCGAAATAAGCTGGCGCGCGAGAAGCAGCTGAGAGAGGCCGCTGAGCGCGAGCGTGCCGCAGTCGAGCAACGCCTGCTGCAGTACCAGGAGGAAATCCGACTCGCCAACGACGCGCTGGTGGGTGCCTCGACCCATGCCACTGAGTATGGTCTGAAAGACGATATGACCCAGTGAATATTCATGTGCTGAATTTGTGTTTGTAATTCATCTCGTGCTCGGCTGTGAGGGAAAACATTATGAGGAATCTTACATGTGTCTAATTTGATAGAAATTCTGCCATATGTGGAATACATCAATCCGTACTGGTACGGTGTGGTGGAATTTGTTTCAAATGTTCTCCTCAAAGGGAGAGGAGACCTAAGCCCAACAGTGGCAAATTTATAGGCTGATGTTGTTTGGTTTTAAAAATTAGGTTAGACCACTTCGTCCAATTTATTGCTATTGTAAGAGCTGGATAAAAGTATTTCTGGTGTAAATTAAATGTTCAAAAGTTGGGCTAAGGACACATTCTTCATTTCATCTTTCTTAGAAGAAAAGGGTGGTTTCACAGGTTTCGTCTCCATGTTTTTGATTCGCTATCGACCATAAGATAAATTAAAATATTTTATTTAGTGTTATCAAAAGTTTTTCTTAAGAGTGTAGATGTAAGCCAGGTAGTCGGTGACAATATGCGTTTTTCCATCGCATTTGATAATATTGTACAAGTGCAAAAGCCATGTCAGTGACCTTGAAATTCCCATGACAGCGGCGCTCCGAGGAGACGGCTGAGCTACTGGCGGAGAAGGGTCGCGTGGCTGAGGAGGAGGCGTCCCTGCTGGCGCAGAAGGCGGCCGACGCCGAGCGGGAGAACGCGCGCCTGCGCCTCTCCGCCATCCGCACCGAGGAGGAGAAGGTACCAGGACTCCTTGGCCCACTCTGTAATGACCTTGGGGATTAACCCGTCATTGAAGGATGTTACTTAAGCACAACTATGCAAATGACGTCACAAATGAGCTAACTCGATACTCTATTAACCTTTAAACTTATGGACTGTGTTTCCACTGACTAACTCACCTTTGAAGGATGTTACTGTAGCACAATCATGCAAAATATGCAATACCTATAATAATGGGTTAGCACGAAGCTCTATTAACCCTTCCCGCTTAGTAGATGAACGTAAAAAACACAGACTGATGATTTCTTACTTCAAGATTTGTATCCGTATTGTAATATATATACTCTATCGTGTAGACCTCTTTAATTAGATTATTATTATTAATTACTTACTATTTTATTATTTTATACTTATTTGTTGTTTGAAGCTCTAAAGTAATAGAACGCAGCATTCATTTTAAATATTACTAAAATAATTACGTCGTGTGTACTATATTGCCATGTAAAGTAAAGTAAAGTAAAGTAACAGCCTGTAAATTTCCCACTGTTGAGATAAGGCCTCCTCTTCCATTAAGGAGAGGGTTTGGAACATATACCACCACGCTGTTCCAATGCGGGTTGGTGGAATTTATTTATTGCCATGTATTTTATGTAATTCCAGGTTCACTTGGAACGGAAAACCCGTGAGGCGGAGTTCCTGACGGCGCGTCTGGTCGAGGAGTCTGAGAAGCGAGCGGCGGAGGCGGAGCGCCTCAAGGCGGAGCTGCTCGCCGCGAAGGTCGCCGAGAAGCAGGCCAAGGAGAAACTCCTCAACTTCCTCAGCAGGACCTCGACTGGATCGCTGCCGCCGCCTGTGAGTTCAATCAAAAATCAAAGTATACTTTACTTGGTGGTAGGGCTTTGTGCGAGCCCGTCTGGGTAGGTACCACCCACTCATCAGTTATTCTACCGCCAAATAACAGTAGTCAGTATTGTTGTGTTCCGGTTTGAAGGGTGAGTGAGCCAGTGTAACTACAGGCACAAGGGACATAACATCTTAGTTCCCAAGGTTAGTGGCGCAGTGACGATGTAAGGAATAGTTAATATTTCTCACAGCGTCATTTGTCTATGGGTGATGGTGACCACTTACCATCAGGTGGCCCATATGCTCGTTCGCCAACCTATACCATAAAAAAAAAAATTCAAGTAGGCTTATTCGGTACGCTACTCTGAGGTCCCGGGTTCGATTCCCGGCCGAGTCGATGTAGATTACCAATAGTTTTCTATGTTGTCTTGGGTCTGGGTGTTTGTGGTACCGTCGTTACTTCTGATTTCCATAACACAAGTGCTTCAGCTACTTACATTGGGATCAGAGTAATGTATGCGATGTTGTCTCATATTTATTATTTATACTTTATTCAAGTGGGCTTTTACAAGCACTTTTGAATCGTCATTTAACAATTAAGTGAAGCTACCACCGGTTCGGAAAGTAGATTCTACCGAGAAGAACCGGCAAGAAACTCAGTAGTTACTCTTTTTCAACATTTAAAAAAATACAGTCATGTTAGTTAATTTTTAAGTTAATACAATTATTAAATTAATATATCCTGCCTGGAAGTTAACAGGCATTAATTCCACGCTTTTTTATCATCTACTAAATCTTGTATCGAATAATACGCCTTTTTCACCAATGTATTTTTTATAAACGATTTGAGTTTACAATTAATGAAAATATCACTTTTAAAACACATGCTTTAGAATTGGAAATTATCAATTAAGAATATATAAATTAAGTTCATTACATTATCAATATCATCATCCTTCTGCCCTTTTTCCAATTTTATTTGGGGTCGGCGCAGCATGTCTTCTCCTTCCATACTTCTCTGTCAGACGTCATCTCACGAGTAACATTGTTTCTAACCATATCGTCTTTCACACAATCCATCCATCGTTTCCTTGGTCGTCCTCTACCTCTATATCCGTCCACATTCATGCTCAAGGCCTTCCTCACAATGTGTTCCTCATTCCTCCGCATTACATGCCCATACCATTACCTTATCAATAATTTTCTCAAAACTGATTAATATAAAAAACTTAATGTTTTTGGGTAATCGAGCTTTTCTTGTTAATTTAGAATTAAACATTAGACCTTCATTTCCAATTTGACCCTCTTGGTAAATGAACGTAAAAAAACCGACTAACGACTTCTTACTTCAAGATTTTTATTCCTCATAAATACTCTATCATGTGGACCTCTTTAATTTAAACTAACTCAATACTATTTATATAAAAATAAAAAACACCAAATAAAATATTATCCACAGATAATATAATATAATAATAATATAATATAATAATAATATAATATAATGTGAGCTGAGATGGCCCAGTGGTTAGAACACATGCATCTTAACCGATGATTGCGGGTTCAAACCCAGACAAGCACCGCTGATTCATGTGCTTAATTTGTCTTTATAATTCATCTCGTGCTCAGCGGTGAAGGAAAACATTGTGAGGAAACCTGCATGTGACAAATTTCATAGAAATTCTGCCACATGTGCATTCCACCAACCCGCATTGGAACAGCGTGGTGGAATATGTTCCAAACCCTATCCTTAATGGGAGAGGAGGCCTTATCTCAGCAGTGGGAAATTTACAGGCTGTTACTTTACTTTTTACTTTACTTAATATAATATAATATTTTCTTTAGCAGACATCTAGCACGGTACCGTCATCGATGTTCCCGTCCACCTGCTCCCTGCCAGCCGAGCTGGGCGGCGAATTGCTGCAGAACGGCTCCACGGCAGACGAAATCAACTCCTACCAGCTCGTGTCCGATGACGACCCTCACGTGCACCGGCTGTCACTGGAGATCGAGAAGGAGAGGTGAGTGAAGGCAACCTTAAACTCTTAATAACTTTGAGATAAAGAAAGAAAGAACACTTTTATTTGGGACCGTACAAAAATTATAAATATATGTATATGGTTATAAAAATATATATGGAGATGGCTCACTAACACTAATTAATAATGTACAGTCGGGGTAAGAAAAGGTTCGTCACCTTAAGGTCTATTTTCGTGTGCTCAGTATGAGCGATAATCTGCTTTACCGATCGAGAATGGCGTATTGCGTCGCTATGATTTGATGTTTAGACTCATTAGATAAGATAAGATTTGATAAAGGAATGTATTTGAAAACTGACGAAGGTTTTCTTACTCTGACTGTACTTGGTGGTAGGGCTTGCAAGCCCGTCTGGGTAGCACCACCCATGCGATATTCTATCGCTAAACGACAGTACTGAGTGTTGTTGTGTTCCGGTTTGAATGATCAGTGATCCAGTGTAACTACAGTGGATATAAAGTTGATGGCACATTAGTGATTTAAGGAATGGTTAATATTTCTTACAGCGCCTTTGTCTATGGTGATGACCTCACCATGCAATAAACAATGTCACAAAAAAATCTTAACGCTTCCATTTGACCCATAAATTCAAGTAAAATCAAGTGTTAATAGAACAGAAAACATACACTTTTTTATGGTATAGGTTGGTGGACAAGCATATGGGCCACCTGATGGTAAGTGATCACCATCACCCATAGACAATGACGCTGTAAGAAACATTAACTATTCCTTACATCGTCAATGCGTCACCAACCGTGGGAAGATGTTATGTCCCTTGTGCCTGTAGTTACACTGGCTCACTCACCCTTCAAACCGGAATACAACAATACTGAGTACTGTTATTTGGCGGTAGAATAACTGATGAGTGGGTGGTACCTACCCAGACGGGCCAAGTGATACATAGTTCATAAGTGATCATATCACTGATTGTTTTTGCCTCAATACTTTTATAACATGGTCGTAGTATGCATGACATAAAAGTACGCTGGCTATCGTATTCACTTAATGTTATATTAGACGACCTCCGGGGTCGAGTGGTTTGTACACCGGTTTTCATGGGTACGCCACTCTGAGGTCCCGGGTTCGATTCCCGGCCGAGTCGATGTGGATTACCATTAGTTTTCTATGTTGTCTTGGGTCTGGGTGTTTGTGGTATCGTTACTTCTGATTGTCCATGACACAAGTGCTTCAGCTACTTACATTGGGATCAGAGTAATGTATGTGATGTTGTCTCATATTTATTTATTATTAAGAGCAGAGATGGCCCAATGGTTAGAATGCGTGCATTTTAACCGATGATTGCGGGTTCAAACCCGGGTAAGCACCGCTGTTTCATGTGCTTAATTTGTCTTTATAATTCATCTCGTGCTTTGCGGTGAAGGAAAACATCGTGAGGAAACCTGCATGTGACAAATTTCATAGAAATCCTGCCACATGTGTATTCCACCAGCCCGCATTGGAACAGCGTGGTGGAATATGTTCCAAGCCCTCTCCTTAATGGAAGAGGAGGCCTTTAGCCCAGCAGTGGGAAATTTACAGGCTGTTACTTTTTTTTTCTTTTTTTTTAATGTCATGCGACGCGTTCCAGGGTGGAGTACCTGGCGAAGTCGAAGCACCTGCAGCAGCAGCTGGACTCTCTGCGCTGCGAGTTCTCGGTGCTGCGCGTGGAGCAGGGCGGCGCCACGCTCGACCGCCTGCACGAGGCGCAGGCGCGCGCCGGCGACGACAAGTACAGCACGCTGCGCCGCCTCAAGCAGGGCTCCACGCGCACGCGCGTCGCCTTCTACGAGGAGCTCTAGAGGTGCGCCGACGCTCCCGTCAGAACTCCTACGAGGAGCTGTAGGGAAAGGTGCGCCGACGCTCCTGTGAGAAGTCCTTGGAGATATGATAGCTGAAAGTTAAATAAATTTGTCAAAATTGTTGCCAACATTTCGTAGTTATGCGTAACAACAATAACAACAGTCTGTAAATTCCCACTGCTGGGCTAAATGCCTCCTCTCCGTTTGAGGAGAAGGTTTGGAACATATTCCACCACGCTGTTCCAATGCGGGTTGGTGGAATACACATGTGGCAGAATTTCAATGAAATTTGTCACATGCAGGTTTCTTCACGATGTTTTCCTTCACCGCTGAGCACGAGATGAATTATAAAGACAAATTAAGCACATGAATCAGCCTGCCTGGGTTCGAACCCGCAATCATCGGTTAAGATGCACGCGTCCTAACCACTGGGCCATCTCGGCTTATGCGTAAACCAGAACGTAACCAGACTGTGTTGAATATGAACTTTTTAATTACTGAGCCATGGAGATATGACGAAATAACGCGTTCTTAAAAAATCTAATATAGTAGTATTTAGTGATACTAAATAAACTACAGAATTTCTTATAACTTTCACAGCAACAAACATCTTACAACATATCTTTAGAAACTAAATTAGCTTTGTTTTTCAACTAAATTGTACATGTTTTATGCATATATAACCTTCCTTTTAAATCAATCTAAAAAAACACATCAATAAAAATTGTACATTTTCAAAATTTTAAGCATACATAAGTACAGACAGCAGTAAGCGACTTTTTTATACTATGTAATGAAAAAATAATCTCTTTGCAGATCGAGTCAACTTATATGGTTTCACACAATTCCAAGCATTGTAAGTATTTACTTACCTCCGTCACATATATGTTAATAGAACATGGAGTACAAAGTATTATATACAATTAAAAGTGCCTTATTAATTAAATAACATTTGTAATACGGAGATGTATCAGAAATCATAGTAAAATTGCGTGTAAATCTGTCCTATTTAATTATTTGTTTAGTTTTTTGTAAGTGTAAGGATGATTGGAATTGATAGGTGTATTTTTATAATTATTTTTTTATTTTTCGCGATTTGTGGCAGCCCCTTATTTATAATACATTTCAATGGCAGGAGGAGTATATACAGTGGTGTAGCTAGGTAAGGAGGGGACCCGGTGCATAGAAAAAGAATCTTTCTTTAACTAATAATTACCCCTTAAAATTATAGTTAAGAAATCTTATGCGCAGTATCGTGATTTTCTAGCTTCATAAGGTTTTATTTCGGGGGCCCCCTGAACTCCGGGGCCCTGATGCACTGCACCACCTTGCCCTATCTACGCCACTGAGTATAGAAATACAAACTTTTAATTTATGTTTTTATTCACATTTGCTTATAATCCCAATATAATAAGCAATGTAAACAGACTCTTTGTTATTATATCTGTATTTAGAATATTACTTATGTAGTTAAGTGGAAAAGTAATTACTTCAAATCTGTAGTTTAACTTTCATAGTTCCGATAGCAATGTTGACGCTTAAAATAATTTATTATAATTAATCTATCATTATGAATATCACACGTTATTTCTGCTTAGTTAAAAGGTCTGTTTTTTTACCTACTCCTGCCATTGTATTCAACTATAGATCTATTTGAATTATCGTTGTAATAATAATAATTATCGTGTCTTAGTTAACAGTTAATGAACCAAAATATAAATTGCACTTTTATAGCATGAATATTTTAACTTTACCCCTCTGAACTTAGGCTTTCCGAATAATATTAAAAGTTTCCTAATACAGTTTTCCGTAAACGAGCTTTCTTCATAAGGATACACTGATTTTGATATTGCTTTATGGAAAATACACGCGTTTTGAGTGAGTGAGTGAGTGAGATGACATTCTTCTGATAATTTTTAATATTGAGAATAATATTATATAATATTATTTTAAATATTATTATTATACAGTATTATAATAACAATTTACTTTTAAAAGTCGACGATTGTACTATGCCCTAATTCCTTTAATAAAATAAATTATTTATATTCCTGACAACTTAAGAGAGGCAAAGTTAAAATGTTCGTGTCGTAAACCCCTATTGATCTCTTAATTGAAAATTTAGAAACATCGATATATCTTCAGGTAAATAGCTTAATATGATTAATTAATTATTTAAATAAGTCTTTTTTCTAGTATTTAATAAATGGAATAAAGATTTGTCGTGTCTATTATATAAAAAGGTAATGCCTTTTTTATATTTTTTTTTCTTTAGTTTTCGGTTTATTTAATATCAGAAGGCCATAACATATTCCGTAATTGATTAAATATAAATTGTACACATTGTTCGATTTAAATTTATATTAAAAAAAGTAAACTTATATAAAAATACTTTTTTTCTAAAAGTGATTGCAATAGTTGCCTTTATATAAATTGAAAAAAAAACTATATCATATAGTTTTACATAAATTATACATAATATCATTTCAAATTTGTACTCGTTCAACCATTAGTTTTGCATATTTTTGTGCAAATCCGTTTGCTCATTAAAAGTGCACGAGCATACGTGAAAACGTTATCTTGTGCGAACGCAAAAGCTTGTGTTGTTGAGCTGCTTATATTTGATGTGCAGTATTAATGAAATTAATCCATAGCATTGCAAAGCCGGCTCTGTGTTTATTCGTTCATAAATTATTTTATCTATGACATCTGTCATAAACAATAAGTACATATGTATTTTACAGTCCTCTGATGACTGTGTCAATAATTATTAAGATCTGTTTAGTATATAGTTACATTATATAATATTATTGATCGTTGTCACAACTCTCTTAATTGGTTAAAAAAGATGCATTCAAAATATGATCATTTATACAATTTTTTTTATTGTATACATTACATATTCTGAATGCACCTTTATATTTTAATCTTAAGTTTCCGAACTGTCAAATTTCATCGCTTGTTAAATTAAAAGAGAAACAGTATGTTTTTAGTGTTAGTGCATTGGCGCACAAGTTTTTTTTTTATGTATGTGATATGTCAAATGGTATTTGGATTTTTTTTATGTTTATATTTTTAGTCTGTAGCTTTATGTCGTCGGCGTCATAAATAGTTCAAGTTTGCACCGGACCATTCTAATACGTACCTTTGCTTTCAATTTATTTTTTTAATTTGGTACGCGAAGTTACTTTAGTATAGTTTTGAATGATAATAACGCCTTATATTGTTGCAAGGTGCAGTGCAGTTTTATAAGCTTAAAAAATAATCGTAGCTAAAACAATTAGAATTTTTTTATAAATATGTGACAATTTTTTATATTCAGAAGGTCGGTATAAGCAACAAAATTAACTAACATTGAAAAATTATTAGTAAAAAATTGTTAGCCAAGATGCTATGTAGTAATTATAATAATAATTTTTAAGTTTTTAACATAATTATATAAAAGTAAACGAATTAAACTATAAGTCAATTTCAATAGAATTTGTACGAGAGTCTTACGAAAATATTGTAATCATTTAAATCGAATTGTATTTGTGTTTCTTTTATATTATTTATTATTGGAATGGATGATAAAAAGCTGCATCTTCGAACGTGACAAAATAAAGCTGTCATTACTGAATAAAAATGGTATATTTATCTCGCTTGATCGCGTATGTGTGGCTGAAGCTTTACCTCGTAGTTATCACTTGATGCGCAAGTGTATACGATCCTTAATAATTGTTTCATAATAATAAACATCTGTCTTGCCTCTCTTGTTTATTAAAATAATGATTGTGATGTAATCAATGTTTACGTACGTGCCTTATAAATATAAATAAAATATTTTGTAAATATATTTTTACAAAAATTATAATATTTTGTATTATTTTTTATTTCTTCGCCAAACCAAAAAAGAAAAAATATTTAAATAATAAAACAATAATGGAACCTATGGAGTTTTTTGTCCCAGCTGCTTGCAAGAGCTTCTTAAAGAGCGTTATCTGTGTATATTATATATTCAGTGGCGTTAATAGGGTGGTGTCACCGGTTCCCAGGCACAGGGCGTAGACTCTCGCAAGAATGGACAGACTGGGCAGGACTATTGTTTTTTCGTTTTGCTCTTGTTAAGATTCCGATGAGCCCCTAGTACTCGATTCCAATACAAACGTACTCACATGCTAGTATCATTAAAAAAATTCATCGCGCTCATTTTTTGGCAGCGCACGAGCGTATTTGTGTTTAGTGTCTATCGTTAATGGGCAACGCATTTGCTGTAGTGAACCTGCGTTTAAGTTTTAGTGAGTGAGACTGTAAAATAGGCAAAGGGTCTGCTTAAATAGGGCGCAGTTATAAAAGCTCGCACAGGGCGCAGATAAGGCTATTTACAGTGTATATTGTATATATACATACACAGTATATATTGGTAAATTTTTACCATGGTTTAAAATATCATAATTCATCTTTCCTTACAAACTTCTTGATTGTTGTTAAATAAAAATATAATTTATTCAAGAAGGCTCTTACGAGCCATAAGCATTCACAAATTTGAAAATTAGGTATAGTACGATACAAATTAGTTCAAATTCAATAAAACCGATTACTGTCGCTTTATAAACCAATAGAAATAGTTGATGTACTGCAGCCGTTCGTCAATTGTCGATTTAAATAGAGTCCGAGCTCATTTCATAGATTGACGAGGAAAATACATTACAATAGAGCTACGCCAAAATATATTATTTTATTATTATTAGTCTGACGACTATAAAACTACTAAAACTAAAATACTTCAAGTGGCAGCCACTCCTACTAACTTAAAACAACTTTCTCTGATCCAGCTCGGAGCAAGGCCCACTGGATTACAATAAAGTTTAGGTTACGGCCTGGCAACGGGATTCGGCGGTGCGAACGGCGAATCGACAATTCGCGCGGCACCGTTTGCAGGCCACTGGCAGTGGCGTTCGTCGCCGCGACTATTATAAGGACTTCCGACGAAGTCGAATTTCTTTATCGAAATTTTCTCGATATTGCTTAGAAAGTAATCGTTTTTTGTTAGAAGACATAATGTTTGGAAGAAATTGTGGAGTGTATGATTAAAATTAAAATCGGTATATAGACGGAAAATTACTTATTCTTTCTTCCTACAATCTCTTTACTATATGCTTATATTTATGCCGTGGATGACTAGACTAGTATTTCAACAATAAAAGTCTCTGTGTTCATTTTTCGCCGCGAAAACAACTAAACTCGTTTGATCACGGCACCAATCCGCCGCGACTACCGCCGACTCCGTGGCGTGAGCCATACAGATTCATAGCTTTGCTTAGCTTGCAAGACGAAGCGTCTTGCAAGCAAAGCTATGAATCTTCTATCGCAACGCGCAAATATTGGCGTCGGCGAATTTCCCGTGGCCAAGCGGTTACACTAAAATGTTATAAATACAATACAAATAGCAACACTTATATACACATTACACAATTTTATTACAAAAAAATAAATGTCAGTATGGGGCTGGGGCCACATCTTTAAAAATCCAATATGTACCTACTTACCTGTTACAATAAGATGTAAAAGGAACGGGCAACGGCCTAGATTTTGTAAACTTAAATAAAAAAGAAATTAAAACGGCTGCCATACGTTTCTGATTCAACTTCGAAGACCATTATCAGCCAGTTTTTGAGCTTTTTCGACTGTGGAACAGAGGCTTCCTGTTAGGGGCGATAAAATAACATTCTTTTGAAGATTGATGATTCCTTAAAATACTAAATTAACGGTTACATTAATCTAATATTTGTTATTAGCTTCAAATTTTATTTTCTTATTTAAGAAAAACATCCAGGATGGATGTTTAATTTTGTCTTTAGTTTCAAACATTAAATTAGCTAATAATTTTCGGCTCTTAGATGCTGCAAGAATCCAATAGTTAATAATACTAAGATTTTGAATAGCTTTATTAAAACTACTGCAGTAACTCGTTCAATTACACAATATTGATTCCTACAGAAATCCCCTTTTAAAATGTACATATGTACATTTTTCCAGCAAAAATTTAAACTTTTCATGCAAACCTATTCATTGCTTTAAAAATTTTAATGTTGATGTGATTTTGTCTAATCTTCGGTGTTTACAAAATGTTTTAGAGATAAGATTAAAAATATGAAACTGTTTATAAATATATTGTTTTTAATATTGCAATAGAACCGGTCATTTGATTAAACTAAGAAATCGTAAAAAAAAAACAACAAAATTTGTCCATATACACTTTTTTTACAATATATTATGACATATTATGTGATATGGTCCACTCAATGATATTTTATTAAACAGATATGTTATATCCATACTAAACAACAGAAAAAGTGGTCCGCGCCGGCGACCGTTTATTTTAGTTTTAATTACACAAAACGTATTACTACGTAATTATGATGTATTATGACTTATTACTACATAAAACGACTAAGGCATACGTCCCAATTAGGACGTTTTCTAGTCTTCACTTTTTGCGCGTTAATAACATATCTGTTTACTAAATTTTCTGGAATTTAGGCACGAATAAGGCCACACAGTAAACATGCTTAATGTTCTTTTCGTACTTCTAGATATTTTATTCAAATGTAAACTGTTCAAAGTTGATATTAACATATCTATTTTATTTTGGCGTGAAGTGTTATTATCCGCCCATTGATAAAATATAAACTACTCGGATGGCTAATGGGTCCCCAAAATCAGGATCTAACATGTTTTACCCCTGTTCATACACTGGCTCCCATACTCGTAGAACCTATATCATGAGTACGGCCACCTATTCTTAATAAATATTGTGCAAGCCCGTTCAACCTAACTTGAAGGGTTTGGACAAATTCTATCACTATATAGGTATTTACTTATCATTCACATATTACAAGCTATACCTACCTTATCAATACATGACATGATTTTCATAACAAAAAAATT
This sequence comes from Vanessa cardui, assembly GCF_905220365.1. Taxonomy (NCBI): domain Eukaryota; kingdom Metazoa; phylum Arthropoda; class Insecta; order Lepidoptera; family Nymphalidae; genus Vanessa; species Vanessa cardui. The sequence goes on along the minus strand of NC_061132.1, from coordinate 11,283,918 downwards.
TGACATGGATAACTTTATCAAATATTTTATCAAGGAATTAGTCACCATTGTCCTGTACCTTTTAAAAGCGCAGTATTTGCTTTACAGAAATGAAACGATAAATAAATTCAACATACAATTGCCATTTTATTTAAAAATATACACCACAATCTTATAACAATATAACTATATCCATGTAGCATACAAATATGTACAATTTATAGAACTATTATTAAATAAATATTTATATTCAATATTAATTTTACATTCAGTTAAACTTTACAAAATCTATTTTTAGAATAAGACATAAAAAATTTGCGCAAATTCTATTAATCTATTTCTGTTGTAAGAAAATCTATTATTTATTTTAGAGATCAATAAGCAAACAACAGTTTAACAATATTTACATAATATATAATGACTTACTGTAGTAGTAATCGCTGTATTGATGAATTTTACATTTTATTTTAAATGATTATTGAACATTGTGGATCCATTCTGACTGTAATATGCAATAATGTGAACAGTTATGTTTTGCGTAACAGTATTAATGCTTTGAAAAAATTACTAATATTATGCAGTCGATGGCAGTGTTGCAGAAGCCAAATAACATTTAGCATATAAAGCTAGAACACATGTCCTATATCTTAAATCCATACACAAAATAAATACTGTGTGTTAGCAGTTTTGCTTAATAGCGGGGTGCATTTATATTGTAAATGTCGAACTACAAAAGCAACTCCCCCAGCATAAAATAACACAATAACTTGTGATAAAAGATTGGATTTACTCAGAATGCATGAGTGGGAAATAATGAACAAAGGGTTCTAAAGCATCCAAGAGTCATCATTTCCGTATACCCCAAAAACACTGAATACTGAAGCTGGCTGAAACCAACAAACAAGGAAACATTCATTTTTCAATATATCTTATATTCAATTTAAGCTTTATTGTACAATCTCTTGTAACTAATACTTGTGCCGCTATCGCAGAATTCATTCATAATAATCCTACAGAGGAATAAATGGAACATCACTATTAAAACTATTATTGACACCCAGAATAAGGGATTGAGTCCCCCGAGCGAGTGTCCATGTCTATGCAATGCAATGACATGATGTTCATGGGCTGGAGCCTCAACGACTTCATGTACGTGAATAGCATGTCTCAAATCTTCCATGTGTTGTTTATCAGCTGTTATATACAATATAGCAGTTAAAGGTTCGGTTAGTTTCACTGGGAAATATTTTCTATAAGGCCCTAGTTGTACCGGTGAATCCAAGCATCCGGCATCACACGCATAATATGTTCTGTCGGAGCGATCTAAGGCAACGAATATAGCTGCTTTATTGTCTTCCTGTAAAATCACACTTATGTTAACATGTGTCATATTTCCATAGTTTATCCTACGGAATAGAAAGTCTCTGTGTAATTTTGAGGGGTGGATGTTGTATTCTAGGTGTTGGTTGCTAAATCTTAAGCTACCAAAACTGAGAATCATAGCTTGATTCACTCCACTAGCACCGGCTTTTAAAAGATTATGACAGCCTTGCTTCTCCAATGTTAAGAGCCATATACTTGCAACTGTGTTTAAGTTTGTAAGGCTGTTTAGTGGTTTCCATAAATTGAAGGCATCTAACGTAGAATATCCTTCGTAGCATCCTTCAGAATATGTGAGAGTTCGAAGGATTTCCGACTTTGTATCCAACTTTATGTGATCCTCGTGTTCATAGCTCCTCACTTGTGATAGGATTGCATATATAGTAGCATTGATACGGTCTCCGTTAACAACACCGGTAGCTTTAGAATCAGATATATAAAAACCAGTATACCATAAACCTTGCCATACTCTAGTATGGTTTTCCCTTAATCTCCTTACAGCGGTTCTGTCCCCTGTTAGTGCTATTACTTTTTCCATTTCTGCAATTGCCTTCTTTTCAACGATATCCTTCTGCTTTGCATAATCAGACCTTTTAATAGGCTTACTGTATTGTACTGTAGTAAGAATTAAAAGATCTAAACCATCTCGTGCTTCAACTTGTATGATATTATTTAATTTTCTACAAACAACAGCCACGGCAATGACATTTTCAGTCTCTGGTAGTGTTATCATACCCGTTACTACTTCATATTCTTTAGCATCTACTCCTTGGTGTAGTTTTACAGTTTGTTTCACTGATGTGGACCAATCTGACAATCTAGGTACAGTTAAGTGTAGGCTTTTAGGAGCGTTTAGAGGATTATTTATTAAGATTTCTTGAACGAATAATGATGGAATAGTCCTGTGTGCGTAATATTGGTATGACACATGTAAACCAGTACTGCTGCACTGAAATCTATGCACAATACCCTTTTTATAGTCTACTAGAGTTGATTCTTTCATATCTAAATCATCTACTATATACAATGGATGATAGTAAACTGGTAACGACAACGTTCTTCCAAATTTAATATTTAAATGGGAATCATGTTCCAATGCCAGTCCTAACATACCATTTCCTACATAAGGCACATAGTTGTGACTTAATGATGATAGTGTTGCGGTTGATTCCAACCTTAAATAGGCATCATACTCGCTAAGAGCATCTTGGAAAGGGTTCAAAAAGTTCCGATGACATACGTTTTGGTTGCTCGTCAAGGAACTCTCAGTATTGAAGAGAGAGTTCATAATAGTTGGTCCGACGTAAAGTAATAAGAATATTAGCACTAAGATTAATATTACTAGCTTTTTCCTAGTTAAAGGACCGTCTGTAAGCCTGTTTATACGTCTAAATATTTCTCCGGCTCTTCGACTCATGTCGCTGAAGTTATTATTTGTTCTTTCCATTACAGATCCAGTATCTTTATTATCAAAATTTGTTTCATATAATTATATTCAAATGCTCACGTGCAGTTGTAAACAGTCATGATAAATACTCATAGCTGTGGCAAAATTGTAACAATAATTCCTATTTCCAACTTCACATTCACAATAAATAATCGCTAAAAGTCAAACGAAACACATGACGTCTCATAGATAATTTTGTTCCGCATTCGGATAGCTGTATCGAATTTTACCTTTTCAATCATAAATATATTAATAAATTTAAAGTTGTATAAAATTCAAATAAATAATGTGAAAATTATTTTAAGTAGTACTATCTTGGATTTGTCAGTGGTAATGTAATTTTACTTTAATATTACTACTCATTTTAATATAATTATATACTATTTATTTTAATATAATTTTACCAGGAAATATCACGAAAAATGTTTCGCCTCTCTATGCGATAATGTTTTTTCTTGGCATAAGCGTTTTATACAATTAATTAAAGATATAATTTTACTTTTATTTAAGATAGTTATTTTCTTTTATTTCTTGTAAATCTTCTTGAAAATCAGAAAAGCCTTTAGTCAATTCGTCTCGATTATAGGTTAACAAAAAGAAGAATTTGAAGTTATCAATCTTAGAGTAACGTATTAGCGTTCGATCTTCTCCTTTACCAATAACCGAAGGCCCCTAAAATAATTCCTCAAATTTAATCCATTAACTAAGGTTTTTACTATTAATATAATGTTGAAACTTGGTTGGGTTATTTTATGATGCTTATAATAAATCTTAGGTTTTATCATTCGATGTTTGTTTGTGGTATAATATGCCAAATGAGTTTGAATAAACTACATGTATTAACTGTACAAATACCTAAAAAAAAGGATCAAAACCCTGTTTGATTTTAAAAACGAAGAGGTCAAAATAAAAATCGAATATTTATTAAGACTTTTAATAATAATTATAAAACGATCACAATACGTTAATAAATAATTTATCAAAATACAAATATAATCAGAAGCTCTAAAAAGCACCAATATATTTCATAACAGTTTTAAATTATTTAAAATATATTTTTAGAATTATACGAAATAATACATAGCTCTAAAATTTTATACATGATTTTTAACCTGTATTACACGTCGTTTATCAAATTATTTTCAGTTAAAATTAAAATTTCGGAAGAAAATTATGCTGAATTTTACATAACTTCATATTATTAAATTTACGACGGTACTTAAAATTAATTTTACCATTAATTTATTATAAATATTTTCCACTTGATATGATATTTTACAATACAATAATAATATAAATAATACTTATATTTTAAACATTGTATATTTATGTTAATCTTATTTTATTATTGCTAGCAAGTATTGCTCCCTTATTAACGAGATTCACTATAAATTCATGTTTAATCTAACTATAAAAAATTACTCCTTTAAAACGTTAAAAGGCACATGGGTAATAATGAAATGGATCACATTATATAACTGCAATTCTTTTGTTGGTTATTTTTACAAACTATAGGTTATTTTTTGTAGTTCCGCCCAGATGCAAAAGCTTTATTTGAAAACTAACAATAATTATATAATTTATTGTTATTTAAACTAGCATTAGGCAAGATCACTTTACATAAAACTAAATAATTGAATATATTGGAAGAATATTACATGTAAATGAAGTACATTTAAATTACATAATATGTAATCCCATGTTTGCTAAGCCCTTTTATATTATAGATTATACAAAAACAGAATTATATAATATTATTTATATATAAACTAAGAGAATCAAGCAGGAATGTTATGGTTGCAATGGTTTTCAATTAATTATCCTTAAAGATTCAAGTGTATAATACTAATACTGTAATGCTTTATTTAGTATAATAGGAGCACAAACCCATACCATATCATTAAGAGCTACTAACTATTATTTTATTTACCCATATTTTTAATATACAGGTTAGTAAACTGGGAATTGTATATTGCTTATGTTAATAAATGAACCTTACATTGTTGTTATAGTAAAAATACAAATTTGTATTTTGTTAAAAAAAATAAGTAGTATCAACATCTAAGTAGTGTTTTTGGAATGATATATTGTTTGTTTTTTTAATGTCGTATCAAATCAATTAATTATTTATTTCAAATTTTAATACTGTTCGATAAATATATGAGGAGATCGACATCATATTAGATTTTTTTATTTAAAATAATATATAATTTTATATATGTATGTAAGTTAAATTAAATGCGGTTCCACATTCGCGCTGAGAACAACAGGATATATTTTGCGTCCGTCCGGCTAGTAGACATTTTTTCTCTTATCTATTGTAAATTTAAATAAATAACTTCTTGCCACTTGCATATAGTGGCTTTTTTAAGGTACATGCTTGTTGTATTTGCACCCCAAACATTACAAGGGGTTACGGTTTTGCTATAGATTAATTTCTTACGTTAGCGTCCAAGAAATTAGTATTTCAGTGTTCATGCATGAATGAGTAATCTAAACTTAACTGTATCTCTAAATTATTGCGTATTTAAAAGCTGAAGTTATTAGACTCTACATTTGGTAGATATTAACGAGAGTCTAGAGCCTGCTTAATTATTATATATGAAAAACAAAGGAATGGTTCATCATTTACAAATCTAAGTATTTGAGACAAATATTGTACTATAGAGAAAAGGTATTTTTGTAATCAATAAAGTGTAAATTAAGGTTCTGTATATTGCTAGTTTTAGATTTATATAACTAACTCATCTTTACATCAAGTTATGAATTAATATCCTACTTACGTTTGACAGTTTAGTAACGGCGGTTTAAACTTAACACGGTGTTAAACCGCGATAAATAAATAAATAGGATTTAAAAAAGCGTCTAAACCGTCTGTCTGTAAGCAATATAATTCTTTTGATAAAAAAAAAATCTTGTGACATAAGCACCATCTCCCAATGTTAAGAATATGTTCAATTATATCAAAATACGTAAAGACAAGTTATTATAACTGAAAAATTAATTAGTAAATTTAATCGCACATTAGACAATTAACATTAGCTAATAGTTTAGCCGATCTTCTTAATTATACGACGAAGAGTATGTGTGACAGTGGCATTAATTATAATGTAATTTATTTGTATTAGGGATCCTAAGAGATATGAACTTATAAGACACTTGTATTCTGAGTTTTTAATTAAAAGCTATTTTGATTGTGACTGTACTAGGATAAACACATGTATAATGTGATTGAATGTAGATAAAGTACCTGTAAATGGGGGGTTGTTGAAACCACTTTTTGTATTAGGGTGGGGGGATATGTTTTGTGTTCTCAAGATTTGTTTTATTTTTGACGATGAAGACTTTACTCGATCGAACTCAACTACACTAACAATTATTGAAGGAGGCTTATCATTACACAAGAGTGTGCGCACATTGAGAATCGCTGTTTATTAATGTCATATACAGGGTTTTTCAGCGCCTTTTCTATAGTTTGTTTTGTTCGCGTTAAGAATGCAGTGAATTGTCATTGTTTACCGTCTTTACTCCGCCCCCTGACCAATCAAATCTTTTTTAACAGCAGGGTGAAGGTGTATGCATATTTGTGTTAAAATTCCAACAAATTATATTTGTTTTAAAGACAAAGTATAATGAACTTAAAAAATACACATTAAAATAAAATATCGAATTGGGGTGTTTAATCAACAAAATTCTTAACACTATATACAATCGTTTGCGAATCTTTTCATCGCGATGTAGAAATTTACATATTTTGACATAACGTCATATTGTGAATAAATTTAATATAAATTTATAAATAAACAAAATTTAAATTATAAAAATAAAAATATCAGTTAATAATTAATTAAATGTGAACTTGACTTTGTAATTTGAAAAGCTTTGATTGGTCAAAGGGGGCGGAGTCAGGCCGGTAAAGAATGACAACTCACTGCATTCTTAACGCGAACAGGCTATAGTACGATTTATATGCGCACTTACTTGGGACGGTATTAAAATAAAGTAGGTAAATATAGTTCAATAATCCAAGCTCTGAATGGAAGACTGTCAGCAGAACAATTACAGCATGAGACTCTAGACGGTTCTACTCATCGTTAGCTGGTTTCCACTCGCGTTCTGATCTGAGGAGTACGATGTCTTCCTCCGAATCTGTCTCGGACGGCGGTAAATCTTCTTCATCGTAGTATGGCTTCCTGACAATATCTATTTATAAAATTAAAATTAGATTTGATTAATCTTAAAAAAATATGTTTCCAATAAAATTACTTATATTGTCCATTCGGTACGTAACTTTAGGTAACCACGTTGCATATGTTTATTTAATTGTAGAATATAAGAAGTTTTAAGTACTTTTTTTTTTTAATTTTGTAGCAATGTTGCAGTACCCACTGCTACCGTTAGTATCATGATTTTATCGTACTCAGGGCAAGCTCTACATAACGGTTTTTTTAGTTTTGTTTTCTAGAATACTCTCTTTAGAAACGAATTTATAAGTTATTCAATGCCACAGATATTTTATTAGGTCAATTGTTTTTTTTTTATGGTATAGGTTGGTGGACGAGCATATGGACCACCTGATGGTAAGTGGTCACCATCACCCATAGACAATGACGCTGTAAGAAATATTAACTATTCCTTACATCGTCACTGCGCCACTAACCTTGGGTTATGTCCAAAGTTATTATGTCCCTTGTGCCTGAAGTTACGCTGGCTCACTCACCCTTCAAACCGGAACACAACAATACTGAGTACTGTTATTTGGCGGTAGAATAACCGATGAGTGGGTGGTATCTACCCAGACGGGCTTGCACAAAGCCCTACCACCAAGTATAGTACGACACAACTTAGATGTCGCATCGGCAAAATTCGTAAAACCGATCACATCCGAATTGAGTACGCTATACCAAATTATCAATAGTTATTTCTCATGCGAATATGATCTTTGCACAAACGTAATAACTTGTAATATCATATGACCTAATATATTAGTCAATTTGACACGTGGATTTACATGTACTTGCTTTCTCTGACGCGTGAATCTATAGCGACGAATAGCGTCGAATGGCGCGATAGGGAGCTATTTCTATTGGTTGTATAAATCGGCAGTAATCGGTTTTAATTTCATTCCATTGCATTTTCCGATGCTACATCTAATTTGTGTCGTACTATAATCAATTATTCGTTGTGGGCAGATTCCTGGCATATCCTATGGTGTATGTGGCAGGCTCACCGTAGGTGTCGTCGTCGCACAGTGGGCGCTTGTCGTCGGACGGTAGCTGCACGAAGTGGTAGTCGCGCCGCGCTAACTGTGCGCGCTGTCGCGCCGAGAAGCACCACGCGCCCGCCACCACCACCGCCACGCCCACCACACCTGCCACACACGCAAAATCTTAACATTCTTTATTCTAATGACGACCTCCGTGGTCGAGTGGTTTGTACACCGGTTTTCATGGTACGCCACTCTGAGGTCCCGGGTTCGATTCCCGGCCGAGTCGATGTAGATTACCATTAGTTTTCTATGTTGTCTTGGGTCTGGGTGTTTGTGGTACCGTCGTTACTTCTGATTTCCATAACACAAGTGCTTCAGCTACTTACATTGGGATCAGAGTAATGTATGTGATGTTGTCTCATATTTATTATTTATTTATTATTCAAGATAATTCATAAATGCACTCTACAATTTTCATGTCAGAAAGTAAATTCTATAGCAAAGTACACAATCATAGTTGTTTTTTTTTTATAAAAAGATCAATTTTGCGACAAATTGCGAATATACTTATTATTATTGCGTCACTATATGGGTATTACGCAACTGTTAAGTATACTCTTTTAAAACATTCCAAATAACATTTTGACCTTCAAAAAGATACTTAGATCGAAAAGATTTTTTTTGAAGAATGAAATCAATTTCAATGTCTAAAATGAAGTGATCTGATTAGATATATAGAATATAAAAGTTTCAGAGCATAGATTCTACCGAAAGGCACCAGCCTGAAACTCAAAAAACCTGTGGCGAATCGTGTCAACTAATAACACTGGTTTGTTAGTAAATACGCAGCTTTATTGCAGAGGATTGTGGAACAGTCCCAAGTGTATAAATGGCTTGGATTTAAATAGACATACCTGCTACCATGACGAAAACGAAACGAGACATCCCGAGTATATTGTCGTCTTTTTCCAACTTGAGTAGAACGTTCGGTGTGACATTATCTTTACTATTTATCTGAAAACATTCATTCATATTTATTTGGCTTATTAAGATAAAGTGAGATAGACACGAGAGAGTGAGAGCCGAGATGGTCCAGTGGTTAGAACGCGTGCATCTTAACCGATGATTGCGGCTTCAAACCCAGGCAAGCACCGCTGATTCATGTGCTTGATTTGTCTTTATAATTCATCTCGTGCTCAGCGGTGAAGGAAAACATCGTGAGGAAACCTGCATGTGACAAATTTCATAGAAATTCTGCCACATGTGTATTCCACCAAGACGCATTGGAACAGCGTGGTGGAATATGTTCCATACCTTCTCCTCAAAGGGAGAGGAGGCCTTTAGCCCAGCAGTGGGGATTTACAGGCTGTTGTTGTTGAGATAGACACATTAATTGACCTTATGTTAGAACGAGATAGCTATATATTTGTAAGCTCACCTTAACGTGTCTATTCTTCGTAATGAAACCATCATTAGCGGCTGATATCATTAGTTCGTGTCCCATGTACGTGACAGGCAGCGTGATCACGTACCGACCGTATTGGTCACTGGTGTTGGAAGATATCGGTCGTTTGGAATCCAAGGGGAAGACTGTCAGTTCTGTTTTAGGGAGGGGGGCGCTGTCTCGGTCCAGGGATAAACCTATGAGGATATAAATTATTGAACATTTTTGATACCCGTGGGTAGAGTGCAAATATACAACAGATAGAGTAATACCAGATATAAAAAATAGTATATTAATTCTGTTCGCTAAAAATAGTATTAATATTAAATATTTATTTAAAATTAATTCAAACTTATTGTAGGTTGATGCAATTTGTTGGTACTATTTTTAGTAAGTTTAATAAAATATTATATTGGAACAATAACCAATTTGTATTTTATTTTGCTGTCCTTACTCGTAGTCCTCTTACGCACACTGGAGACATATTCTATGCACGAGAGTTACTCATACTAATGCAAACCGACAATTTGACTTGACAAATCAAATTCCTCCATTGAATACAGAAGCATTACTTCTACTTTCTTAAGTATTACTTACTAAATGATTGACATTCACTGGTCAGGAATCTGAATAGAACCGGCGAAAGCAACTTAGTAGGTCTTTTGTTCCGCTAATAATTAGTGATTATTTACAAATATTGAATATCAAAAAAGATATAACAAGAAGATAATCGCTTCGTTCTAAAGGTTTGCTATCAATCAAAGATCTATACTATAATTGTACGGTCTTTAGTAATTAGTTCAAGATCCCTAACATATAATTTTGTCTTAAATTTTCGCGATTACACATTGATATAAAACTAGATATAACGGATTTGAATCGCGTATATTAATTATTTTTAACATCCCGACGTTTCGAGCACTTTACTGCGATTGTGGTCACGGTTAGACTAAGGTGACATTTGTCTATTTGAAGAACAAGGAAATCGTTGGCGGTAGTTGTTAATAATATTTCCTTTGTTGAAACGTCGGGATGTTAAAAGTAATTAATATACGCGATGTTGTCTTAAATTTTCGCGATTATTACACATTTAAATAAAACTAATAATAACGGATGAATCGCGTATATTAATTATCTTTTTTTTTTTTAAACATCCCGACGTTTCGAGCACTTTGCAGTGTCCGTGGTCGCGGGTAGACTAAGATGACATTTGTCTATTTGAAGAACAAAGGAAATATTATTAACAACTAGCAGTTGTAAAATAATAAGTAAAAATAATTAATATACGCGATTCATCCGTTATAATTAGTTTTATTTAAATTTTAATATACGCGATTCAAATCCGTTATAGCTAGTTTTATATCCCTAACATAATTACCGGTAATGTACACAGTGTCCGGATCCTTTGGGATGGGGATGTCCTCGAACTGCCCGCCGGGGATTTCCTCGGCGTTCATCCTGCGAAGAACGACGTCCTTCTGCTTCACGACTCCTTCCACCACGCGCCACGTCAGCGTCTGCGGACACATATGATGTATTGTAAGCCTACCTATTTATATATATAAAATAGATATATATTTTTAAAGGATCATTAGGTAAATTGTGTATAATATAAGCTAAATAATAAGTCATAATTATCTAATTATAGAGTTTTATTGTGTAAAATAACACTTATTATTAATTTAAAATAATTACTAATAAATATATTTAAAATAGAAACACTAGACAAATAAACTAATTAAAAAAGCAGTATGATGGACAATGTGGGTAGAAGCACGCAGAATGTTCTCGAAAAGTTATACGGACGCGTCGAAATTGTAGAGAAAGAAAATAAAATTGTAAAAGTGTAAACCAGTGTGTTTCAATTATTAAAAGTTCTAGCTAAACTGGAAATGTGACTTCAGTATGTAAAAGTAAAGTAAAAAGTAAAGTAAAGTAAAGTAACAGCCTGTACATTTCCCACTGCTGAGATAAGGCCTCCTCTTCCATTGAGGAGAGGGTTTGGAACATATTCCACCACGCTGTTCCAATGCGGGTTGGTGGAACGCACATGTGGCAGAATTTCGATGAAATTAGACACATGCAGGTTTCCTCACGATGTTTTCCTTCACCGCCGAGCACGAGATGAATTATAAACACAAATTAAGCACATATATATAGTGGTGCTTGCCTGGGTTTGAACCCGCAATCATCGGTTAAGATGCACGCGTTCTAACCGCTGGGTCATCTCATTAATACCTGTTGACTTCCAGGCAGGATATATTAATTGAAATAATTGTATTAACTAACATGACTGAATTTTTTTAAATGTTGAAAAAGAGTAACTAGTGAGTTTCTTGCCGGTTCTTCTCGGTAGGATCTACCTTCCGAACCGGTGGTAGCTTCGCTTAATTGTTAAATGACGATTCAAAAGTGCTTGTAAAAGCCCACTTGAATAAAGTATAAATAATAAATATGAGACAACATCGCATACATTACTCTGATCCCAATGTAAGTAGCTGAAGCACTTGTGTTATGGAAACCAGAAGTAACGATACCACAAACACCCAAACCCGAGACAACATAGAAAACTATTGGTAATCTACATCGACTCCGCCGGGAATCGAACCCGGGACCTCTGAGTAGCGTACCCATGAAAACCGGTGTACACACCACTCGACCGAGGAGGTCGTCAAAATATATTTTGATTTTATTTGATATGGTGGTACACTCTAGAAGTCATGCGGGTATCAGCGGAGGTAGTCACCTGGTCGCGGTAGCCGTGGCAGCGCACGATGACGCGGTAGTCGGCGGGCGGTAGCAGTGCGCGGTAGTGCGCGCGGTTCTGCGACGCGCGGTACTGGCGCGCGCTGCCCGCTACCGCCAGCACGGCACCGCGCATGGCGCCGCCCTGCTCGTTGCGCACGAAGCCCGCCACGCCTGTACACACGCCACACGGGTAAATGGGGGGGGGGGGGTTCAAATGAAAAGTATAGTACGACACAAATTAGATGTAGCATCGGAAAATGCAATGGAATGAAAATAAAACCGATTACTGCCGATTTACACAACCAATAGAAATAGCTCCCTATCGCGCCATTCGACGCTATTCGTTGCTATAGATTGTCGCGTCAGACAAAGCAAGTGCATGTAAATCGACGCGTCAAATTGACGAATATATTACTCGTACTCGATTCGGATGTGATCGGTTTTACGAATTTTGCCGATGCGACATCTAAGTTGTGTCGTACTATACATATTTAGCTTTTAAGCAAAAATCCAGTCTCGTTTAATACAGAGTATGGGCAAGTGCACGTGAACAGAAATGTCGTAAGCACGAACGAATATGACTCTGCACTTCGTAGTACGAACTAATTTATATATTAATTTCACTTGAAACGGATTTTTAAATTACAGTGCAGTTGTGTTCTAACAAATTACGCACTAAACGATCGTGCTCAAAAATTACGTGACATTATGAATCGTCTTTTTCCCTGTACCAAAATAATACTAACAACAGAACAAAGCGATCAGTGATAATACAACAACAACAGCCTGTAAATTCCCACTGCTGGGCTAAAGGCCTAACGGAGAGGAGGCCTTCTTCTAAAAACATATTCCACCACGCTGTTCCAATGCGGGTTGGTGGAATACACATGTGGCAGAATTTCTATGAAATTTGTCACATGCAGGTTTCCTCACGATGTTTTCCTTCACCGCTGAGCACGAGATGAATTATAAAGACAAATTAAGCACATGAATCAGCGGTGCTTGCCTGGGTTTGACGCCGCAATCATCAGTTAAGATGCACGCGTTCTAACCACTGGGCCATCTCGACTCGAGTGGTAATACATTTGCAAGAAACAATCACTAACCAGTATTGGCCTGTTCGATGAACTTCATGATTCCTCTCAGGTTGTTCCTCCAGGTCCAGGCGATATCCTTCTCCAGTGGCATCTTGCAGCAGCTCAGGCCGACCGACACTATTGGCACATTGAACCTCTCGTATATCAAATCCAGAAGATTTTCGTGCTGCACGTTCAAAGTCTCCTTGCACGGGTATTTGTTACTCGGCGTCCTGTAATCTTGGTACTTGTGAGCGAATTTCTCGTATATATCTTTGGAGAAATTTGGTATGGTCACATCTTCGCTGCCGGAGCCTAAATCAAGTATCAAATCGAATCGTTCTGACTCCAATAGGCCAACGAATGCTTTCTCCCTCGTGTAGTTCGATAGAGGATTCAAATTCTTCTTCGTCAAGTAGCTGTAGAGGCTGCTTCCGAATTCTTCTTCCATAACATCGAGGTCACATTTCTCAGTATGGTCGTAGAGGTTCAGTACTTTGCCGAACAATGGGTCCAGATTTGGTATGAAGTGTAGCACGGCGTTTTTCAATAGTTGTTTGTGTATGGGTTCGCCGATTTGGTAGGCTGTGCAAATATGCCGCGCAAAATTCAGCAGCATCTCTTGACCTAGAGGCTGTGAGCCGTACAGGTTGCTTATGAGAGCGATGTGGAATTTCGTCTCTTCCGGAGATCCAGCCTGGAAAGGATACTCTATTTTAGTATTGTTTTCATATGGCTATCACAGTTGACTTCGGAGTTAATTATTTTTTATTACTAATGAATTGGTTTAAAAAATATTAATAAAAAACATTTATTTTTCAATACCAAAGATTATTATGTAGGCGTTGAAATCAGATAGGGTAGTTTAAGTTTATTTGCTTGACATGACTTTGTTATTTCTTTCACTGTAGAAGATATATTCGGAAGCGTCGGTTAACATCTACACAAATAATAACACTATTTTTGTTCGGAATGAGACTTTCTTGGATACACAGCTAATACTTTAAAGAGTTACTTAGTGATGACTTACAAATATATGTACCGATAATATAACTTTATTATAAGAGAATTCTGTTCCAAGCAAACTTTAATACAGTCTTACAAGAACTACCCTCTTCTCAAACAGGACCGAGCGGAATCATATAAATACGGCAGAACGCTTAGTAACGGGTTAATGTTCGGTTGACTGTCGGTCGATTAGGGTCGAGTCTGTTTATATCAGTCGTGGTATTTACTGTTCTTACATACTTACATACTGATTAACCGTCTATGTATTGAAATATTCTTGTAACCGATTAAAGTTATGTCGTGATTGTAATTGTGTTCAATTATAAATAAATAAAGATTTGTAAAGTATAGGTTAGTTATTCGTGTTATATTTTTTGTTTATTTAATTAATCATAGGGTTTGTTAAAATAATGATCTGATAATAATTAATTGATTATTGCATTCAGCACTCACGTCATCGGTTATCTTGAGCTCGTGCAGCGTGGCCGTCTTCATGCTGTCTCCGGCGCGGAACTCCGCGATGTCCGGGAACCTGTTCTCCAGCTCAGCCAACTCCGAGTACATCTCCAGCGGCGTGTGGTAGCGCGTGTTCATTATATTGTCCAGAACGCTATGTTACAAGATATATTTATTAAGTAAACTACTCGAGTCGAACTCAAACTCAAATAACTTTATTCATTTTTTTTTTTATGGTATAGGTTGGCGGACGAGCATATGGGCCACCTGATGGTAAGTGGTCACCATCACCCATAGACAATGACGCTGTAAGAAATATTTACTATTCCTTACATCGTCACTGCGCCACTAACCTTGGGAACTAAGATGTTATGTCCCTTGTGCCTGTAGTTACACTGGCTCACTCACCCTTCAAACCGGAACACAACAATACTGACTACTGTTATTTGGCGGTAGAATAACTGATGAGTGGGTGGTACCTACCCAGACGGGCTCGCACAAAGCCCTACCACCAATATAGAAGCATTACACTTTCTTATTGATGGTCAATTGAAACACTACCACCGATTCGGAAAAGAAAACACCCTGACCTGAGAAGAACCGGCGAAAGAAACTCAGCGGGTTTCTTTTTTTTTTGTTTGTCTCACATATTATATAAACAATTTAATATGAGATGAAATAGCCAGGAGGCGATCGTTTCATTCCCAAGGTGTGCTTGGGAATGAAACGATGAGTGTTTGTTAATATTTGGTTTGAAGGTATTTGGCGAAAACAGCGCCATCTATAATAGGTACAACACAACAAGGATTATAACGATTTTTTGATAAACACTTTTAGTTAAATTTAATTATTTTATATTACATTCAAAAATAGAACTGTTGTTTTTTTGTATTCAATAGTATATTCTTTTTTTTTTTATAATATCCGGTTAGGCATATGACTCCACTCCACTCCACCTGATGGTAAGTGGAAATGGAATCCAAACGCGAAGAAGACTAGTACGCACAGCAAGAATGAAATTAAAAAAAAATCCCTCTGTAAAGATTTAGAATCTCACTCAAAACAATATATAAAGATATAAAAGCTTCTGTACATGATGAGCTCCTTTCCTTCTCGATGGCTATGCCAATTTGTGTGTATTC
Source organism: Vanessa cardui (assembly GCF_905220365.1). NCBI lineage: Eukaryota > Metazoa > Arthropoda > Insecta > Lepidoptera > Nymphalidae > Vanessa > Vanessa cardui. The sequence continues at coordinate 11,268,029 of NC_061132.1, read as the reverse complement.
GAGGCCGATGGTTTAGATTGGCTTCGATAGGTGCGGTCGGGAAGTAAGTTATTATTATATTGGCTATTTGACAATGCGTAAAATAAATTGTGAATTATTGTAATCAGTGTATATTATGAGTTTAAAAATTGTTATTTACTAACGAAACTTGAAAATAATACTTAGTTTATTCATAAATCAATAAATAAAAATTCATTTTTTCAAACGTTTGTCACGTGACACAAAACGCTCCTGATTGGCCGGGCTTATGATGAAGTCACTTTCTTGTAAACCTTGCTTTTCTACTATATGTACCACAGATTAAAATACAGCAAAGTGACGTCACCGACCCCATTGCAGCGCCATATTGTTCAAGTAGCGTTTTCGCGCACTATTTAAATATGGAATTTTTAATATGATATTTTTCGGCAAATATGTACTAGAAATAAAAAAAAACAACTTTTACTGGGATCCTTAACCTCTCCTAAATAATATAAAATGGATTTTATTAAAAACCAGTCAAATAGCCTATTGATTATTAATACACAAATCTATGTCTTTATAAAATAGTTTATGTTATGTTAATAATTAATAATGGATTTCTACAAATTTAAACGTCAGTAATTCAAAAATACATTGTATAAAAGTGCCTAAAACTTGTTGCCTATGTTATAAACATATTATTACTAAACATTTTTTTAATGATTATCTGTATAAAATAATAAAATTAATAGTACCAATATCAAGCAGTAAATAGACAATGAGAAAGAAATTTATTATTATAGACATGAAATTTATTTTTACAAAATAAATATAATATAATGGAATATGTGAATTGAAGCAAAAATGAACGGAAGGAAACATGCTTATAACTTAACAATGTCTAATATAATACTAGTTTACTTTTTACTTTTGATATATTATAATAATAATTAAAGATAATTAACAAGGCAATGGGAATAAAATTATAATTATTTAATGTTATGAAGTACGTAATGTAAACTGAAGAGTAATTAGTACGTGCAGACAGTTAGTTCGAAACAATACACAAACGCCAGTACATACATATATTTCTTTACATACATAATAATAAATCAATCATAAATATATTTGTAAAAAAAGGCAATAGCGCTCTTTAAAGAATAAAGAAATGTGTTCAAAAGATGCTTGTATTATTTTTAATATATAATTATAGATTAATAAAACTTGTAAATCAGAGACGTATGCACAAAATAATTATCTAAGTATTGTATACTCTGTGACAATTATAAATATATATAGAAACATAATACATACTCTCTATGGAATGTAAGTATATAAATAAAAATATAAATGCAAAAGTAAAAGAGATGTATATTTATAATACATACAATATACATATGTTATTTATTAATTCACAGTCTCACCTCTATTACCCGCCTCTTTGTATAATTAATTTAATACAGTATTGGGCCTTTTTCTTCGCGAAGTCTGTTTATTAAATAACAAAAGAGTGTTTTTTTTAATATTATTATTTATACGAATTATTGAATTGAAACTGAAAGGCTCACGGCATACTTATAATATACAAGTTAAAAATATATATTAATTAAAGTGGAAAGTATATACACTATACATGGTGTTTAAAATATGATAATTATTATAGTCATGATATAACATGATATAACAAGTATTAATTACGTCAGAACTGAAATATTTTAATTTATAATATTTTTTTCTATCTACCTTTATATTGCAAATTTTTTTTAATTATTTGTTTTGTAATTCAAATATTATTATATAATCATCAAGAGTTTAGATAGAGTAAGACGATGCAAGAAGCGATGTTACAACATATACGAAGCAAGCCAGATTCAACTCTGTTACGTAACGGATAAGGTTCAAAGTTAATCACTTACCGGAAGTCATAGGCTGAGGACCAGTGCTGAGGGTCGTCTGGCATCAAGGTGAAGTTGAGGCTGACCGAACCGTTCACAGGAACCGTTACTTGCTCCGTCACACTTTCATAACTACATACAAAAATATAGGCTTAGAGAACTGTCATAACGTGAAAGCCATCTTCTTTCTCTTTCTTTTGTATTTCTGTTTTATTTCAAATTATATTTTGTTCCTTTTTTAATTCGCACGAAATAATATTTTTTACTTCTTGTCACTTTTTGTATTGTCACGTAAATTTATCTAATGTATTTATTATGTGATATTATAATCGTACATTTGAATTTACTGCCATCATTTAGACTAGGAGCTTGAGATGGCCCAGTTGTTAGGCAGCCAGGCAAGTATCACTATGTATATATGTGTTTTATGTTGTCTTAAATTTTCGCGATTATTACACATTTAAATAAAACTAATTATAACGGATGAATCGCGTATATTAATTATTTTTAAACATCCCGACGTTTCGAGCACTTTGCAGTGTTCGTGGTCACGGGTAGACACAGTCAACACTGCAAAGTGCTCGAAATGTCGGGATGTTTAAAAATAATTAATATACGCGATTCAGACGTTATAATTAGTTTTATTTAAATATATGTGTTTAATTATTTTTATAATTCATCTCATGCTCGGCGGTGAAGGAAAACATCGGGAGGAAACCTGCATGTGTAATTTCATACAAATTCTGCAACATCTGTATTCCACTAACACGCAATGGAACAGTGTGGTGGAATATGTTCCGAACCTTCCCCTCAAAGGAAGAGGAGGCTTTAACCCAACAGCGGGTTAAAGCCTCCTCTTCCTTTGAGGGGAAGGAAGCAAATTTACAATCATAGACGATATCAAGTCGTCACATATATTGACATAGTTCGCACTTCTTATGTGATCAATCTTGACAGTTGACAGTCTACTGTTAAGATATAAATGGGAGTCCCTCACCCCTCCTTGCTGGCCGTGACGTTGTAGGTGCCGGGCACCAGCAGCCGCCAGTAGTCGCCGTCGCGAGCCGTGCGTACTGTGTGGCGGATGCCGCCCACTGAGATGGTGGCGTTGGCGAGCCCGTGCCCGATGTGACTGTGCACGAAGCCTTGCACGCCCTTGTGGACCTTGGGGGGGGGGGGGGGATCATACGTCATAATATGGAAAGATACTTTTTTTTTATGGTACAGGTTGGCGGACCATTTGCCACCTGATGGTAAGTTGTCACCATCACCCATATACAATGACGCTGTAAGAAATATTAACTATTCCTTACATCGTCAATGTGCCACCAACCTTGGGAACTGAGTTGTTATGTCCCTTGTGCCTGTAGATACACTGGCTCACTCGCCCTTCAAACCGGAACACAACAATACTGAGTACTGTTATTTGGCGGAAGAATAATTGATGACTGGGTGGTACCTACCCACACGGGCTTGCACAAAGCCCTACCACCAAGTAGTAGTAGATATATCGTTTTGTTTGTTTTAATCGCACGAATCTACTTAGTATGATTCGAACAGTCTTTTTTGCGTTTTAGTTCATTTAATGAGACAATTTGAGGATTAAAATACATTTCACTAAAGGCCTTTGAGGGCCAATAGTCCCGGGAAAGCTATACTGAAATTCGCCCGCAGCTTCTCTAGCGTTTTAGGGTGTTGATTGTCATGTTTCAAGATATGAAGTAAACTTGAAATGCAAGAAAAGAAAGGCTTTTTTGCTTAACAAATGACAACCAAACCCCTAAACGCGAACGAAGCCGCGGGCGACAACTAGTATTAACTACAACAACAACAACAACAAAAGCCTTTAAATTCCCACTGCTGGGCTAAAGGCCTCATCTCCCTTTGAGGAGAGGGTTTGGAACATATTCCACCACGCTGTTCCAATGCGGGTTGGTGGAATACACATGTGGCAGAATTTCTATGAAATTTGTCACATGCAGGCTTCCTCACGATGTTTTCCTTCACCGCTGAGCACGAGATGAATTATAAAGACAAATTAGGCACATGAATCAGCGGTGCTTGCCTGGGTTTGAACCCGTAATCATCGGTTAAGATGCACGCGTTCTAACCACTGGGCCATCTCGACTCTAGTATTAACTAAGGAATGAGTAATATGTGTACCTCTTCAATGAACTCCAGCAGGGCTTCCCTATTGTCCTCCCAGTACGTCGGCAAGTCTTCCGCCGGCGGGAACTTGTAGCAGCCCAGCTCGAGCGTTATCTCCATGTCGCTGGATTGCAAGTAGTTCCAGTCTTGCATCCCACCAGACAACACGTACCTGTAACATGTGAATAACGTCACAATTCTTCATTCTAGTTAAATGATGATGAAATGGTATGAAGCTTACTACTTACTATATACTTGGTGGTAAAGTTTTGTGCAAGTCCGTCTAGATATGTACCACATACTCATCAGATATTCTAAAGCCAAACAACAGTACGCAGTATTGTTGTGTTCCGGTTTGAAGGGTGAATGAGCCAGTGTAACTACAGGCAAAAATTGAGGCACACTACAAGTGTGTTTCATTTTTTTATGATATTGATTGGCGGAAAAGTGGTCACGACCGTCCATAAACAATGGAGCTGTAAGAAATATTAAACATTCCTGTCATTGCCACTGCGCCTTGTGCCTGTAGTTTATTTATTTATTTATTTAATATGGAACTCCAACACAGGTACATATGTAATACAAAAAATACAAGTTTAGACAATAAAATATTAAATGTACCTCCAATTATAGGAGAACACAACATGCACTTATAAAGTATTGAACTCTAAAACAAAACTTAAGAAATAATAAATTTTTATAAATAAAAAAAAAACCGCCTTCAAAAATGAACTAAAAAGAAAAAAATAATCAGTTACATCCATATCCCATTTACGATTTTTTAATCACCTCTCAAAGTCGGTGCCAACATTGCTAATATAGGTACATAATACATACATACAAAAACTAAATCTATTTATTGGCATCGACTTCAAAAGGTGATTAATAAATCGTAAATTGGATATGGATGTAACTGATTATTTTTTTCTTTTTAGTTCATTTTTGAAGGCGGTTTTTTTTTTATTTATAAAAATTTATTTAATGCTTTTCAGTGTTGTTTTGTTATTTATAATTACAATTGGTAGTGTTTGTCATTCACTTTATTATACTCAGTACATTTCGGCTTTCGACTCTGAACATAACTCAACGCCGTTTCAATACGATGTGGACTGCAACTCAAATTAAGCGTTACCTAAGTTACAATAGCCTAATGTAAACTGCTCATCGCCAATTAGACAATACCATTTTTCCCGATGCAATGCCGTTAAACATTGAGGAATTCTCCTGGTAGTCCACCATCAGCTAGACTTCATCATAGGCATGTTTACTAACATCAATTGCTTGGCGATCTTAAAGAAATAGAACTAAACCCGTAAAATAGTTACTTAGGTACTAATAGGTTCTAATTACCAGTTGTGGTCTTCATCATCAGTTCCACTTCATCAAATGTCACTTTTCGTGAGCATATGACCAAGGCACTTTGAATAAAACCGAAATCACTATAGGTGTGCCTATAAAATTTGAGGAGTTCCCTCGATTTCTCCAGGATCCCATCATCAGATCCTGATCCCTGACAATGGGACCACCTGTAAAACATGCCCTTTCAAACAAAAAAAGAATTGTCAAAATCGGCCCAGCCATCTTCGAGTAATTCGGTAACATACATAAAAAATAAAAAAAAATAAAAAAAAAAAGGCCCCGACGAATTGAGAACCTCCTCCTTTTTTTGAAGTCGGTTAAAAATAAAAGAAAGAAAAAACAAACTAAAACTAATAATTACAAAACAATGAAATAAAATAATTTATCGAAAACTATTTAACAAATTTAAACTAAACAAAATGTAAACTAAATAAAATGAAAATAAGATCAGAAACAAATTTACTTTGACTAACAATTTGCATAAAAGGCATAAACATTTCTTTTTGTAGGTGCTAAAAGTGTCGAAACCCATATCGATAGTTGGTATTGCGTTATATGAGCGTGTCATTCGGGCTAATGGTGAATTTTTCCCAAGATTGGTTCTATTCTTGCTCATTTTGAACAATGGACATGGGTTCCGAGGTGGTATTCGTGGCACGTTTATATTAAGTTTTTCGAGCAAATGTTTACTGTCCACTTTATTATGAAAAAGCTTATACAAAAAGGCTAAATCCAATAAGGATCTTCGCACACGATAGTTACACTGGCTCACTCACCCTTCAAATCGGAACCCAACAATACCGAGTATTCTTGTTTGGTGGTAGAATATCTGGTGAGTGGTTGTCCCTACTCAGACGGGCTTGTAAAGCCCTACCACCGAGTAAACTAATAGTTAGTGATGTTACTTCCTAATACATTCTCAGGTATTATAAAAGGGATAATTGTCCCATATTCTTTTATTCTTATTTTCTTCCTGAAACAAGTTTTAAAAAAAAAAAGATTGTTTACCATTTAGCGCCATTAGTGATGCCTTCCGGGAAGCTTTCGAAGCTTGTGTCCTTGCAGGGCTGACCGAGATGCATTTTGTGATGAGCCTATGAAATATAACATTTTTAGGAACCAGAAGTAGAAATTATTAAAAAACAAAAGCAAATACAAACATCTAACAAGGCGAATACAAGTTTTAGAGGAACAGAATCGTCTAATAACAACGTAATTAGGAAATACGAGACATGTGTACACGACGAACGCTCGGATCTCTCTGAGCGCTAAGCATTTTTTTGTGTGAAGTATTGCTGTTGGCCCTACTGGCCTTTACAGCGTCACCGGACGTTCGGACGAGTACTAATGTCCTCAGCCCTGAGGTTGAGCACTGAGTTCGGGTTTAAAGTTCGTCCTGAGGGTGTCTCATATGAGATCGCACCTCGGCTCAGAACGAAGTCGGTGGGGTTAGCGCTCAATGGTCTATCTGCTTTTTATATAATTAGTTACGGATGGTAGTTGCGTCTTTGTTGGGGTAAATGCTGATAATATACATACATTATAAGAAAATCGTCTTTTTTTCAACATACCCCAAATTAATAAAGAAAATACGATAAATGCCACTTTTATATCGCTAGGCTTTAAACCATAGTGACCCGCCCCGGCTTCGCAAGGGCAACACTGATACTAAATCTACTATAAAATTTGTTGATTTACGACATTACATTAGAAATTTCTAAAATTATCAGTGCTTCTTTACTACATTGTCTATGTCCAAAAAAATACCCTATATCTTTCAAACTTACATTCGAGTATACTTGTGCTAAATGCACAAAGACTGGGTTGTGTAATGTTGTCTTAAATTTTCGTGATTATTACACATTTAAATAAAACTAGTTGTAACGGATTTGAATCGCGTATATTAATTATTTTTGACATACCGACGTATCGAGCACTTTACAGCGTTCGTGGTCACGGGTAGACTAAGATGGCATTTGTCTATTTGATGTACAAAAGAAATATTATTTACAACTCCCGCCAACGATTTCTCAATTGGTATCTTGAGTAACGTTCCGGTTGCACGCAGAAGGCACTGATCTTTAGGTCTGGCAGTCTGCTGGATTTTGGGATTATAAATTTTTAATAAGTGGATCCCAGGTGATAGAAAGTCTCCAACCATCTTCTCTATTGAAGTTCGGATGTTTTTGAATTTCAATAGCCTCGCGTACCATTCTAGGAATGAATCTGTGTTTTTAGCGAGGATCTGTGGTTTATCAAATCGAATAAAATGGTTAGGTTTATCCAGAGCATGTTCACAGACTGCAGACTTTGAAGAACGCCTATTTTGACATCTCCCATATGTTCCTTGACCCTGGTACCGATACTTCTCTTTGTTTGGTCTATTTAAGATAAACCTAAAACCTAAAATGTCGGGATATCAAAAATAATTAATATACGCGATTCAAATCCGTTATAATTAGTTTTATTTAGACTGGGTTGTGACTATTAATTATATTAAAACATGTTGCTACATGTAAAATCTTTGAAATTTTACCAAAAAAAGATTTTCAAACTTACATTCGAGTATACTTGCGCTAAATGCACGAAGACTTGGTTGTCCGGGGTCAAGTTTTCTTCGCCGTTGATCATGTCCTGGTTGCCGTCGTACGGGTAGTTCGCGACCAGGGACCCTCCGTGCAGGTTAGCAGACAGGACGAACGGGATGGACAAAGTCCAATTCATCACCGCCAGTGTTTCCGGTTCCGGGTTCCTGTTTAGCTGGAAAATAATAATAATAAACATTTATTCAGCAAATTACACTACTTTCACACAACATAAACAACGAAACATAACAAAATATCACTTATCCTAAAATACACCAAACAAAAAAAATAAATAAAATAATAATAACTAAAAATACAACTACAACAGAACAAGTTTTGAGTAAAAAATTAATAATTAAAATAATATAAAACAATAAATAGTGTGCAGCAGTGCAATTCAGCCAAAAGGAGATCCACTCAGTGAAAAATAGAAACATAGTTGCTTCTACACTGATTTTCAGTGGTCTCCTAATACATAGTGTACAATAAAAATTTAACACGTATAGGCTATTTGACTGGTTTATAAAATCCATTTTATATTATTTAGTAGAGGTTAAGGGACCCAGTAAAAGTTGATTTTTTTTATTTCTAGTAAATATTTGCCGAAGAATATCATATTAAAAATTCCATATTTAAATAACGCGCGAAAACAATACTTGGACAATATGGCGCTGCAATGGGGTCGGTGACGTGAATTTGCTGTATTTTAATCTGTGGTACATATAGTAGAAAAGCAAGGTTTACAAGAAAGTGACTTCATCATAAGCTCGGCCAATCAGGAGCGTTTTGTGTCACGTGACAAACGTTTGAAAAAATGCATTTTTATTCTATTAGTTTCGTTTATTTACTAACCATTTTTAAACTCATAATATACTCTGATTACAATAATTCACGATTTATTTTTCGCGTTGTCAAATAGCCTATTGTGTTGTAAGGAGGATATTGTCTATAATCGCCACGCTGATCAGGCGCGTTGGCGATCGCAGGACGCAGCTTCTCGCACCGGTGACGCTACTGACCGTCACCGCCCTGAGGTATTTAGGTATAGTTCAACACAAACTAGATGTAGCATCGGATAATGCAATGGAATTAAAATAAAACCGATTACTGCCGATTTACGCAACCAATAGAAAAAGCTCCCTATCACGCTATTCGTCGCTATAGATTCGCGCGTCAGACAAAGCAAGTGCAAGTAAATCGACGTGTCAAATTGACGAATATATTAGGTCATATGATATTACAAGTTATTACGTTTGTGCAAAGATCATATTCGCGTGAGAAATAAATATTGATAATTTGGGATAGCGTATTCAATTCGGTTTTACGAATTTTGCCGATGCAACATCTAAGTTGTGTCGTACTATACGCCTATTTTTTGATGGTTATGCCGCCACCAGCCGAAGAAAGACCACAGTGGCGTGTATTTGGATAGGCCTATGACCAGGAGTGGACTTACATAGGCGGCTGATGTCAGCCCGCGGTTTTTATTGCGTGTTATGTGGTTGCAGATTTAGGTATAAAATAGTAGATTGTGTTGTATTGGCGCAATGCTTGTCCTGCTTCATACCAAATATAGACAATTTCTGTTCTGTGTTTTAGCCGTTAGAGAGAGACAGATAGTGCTTTCTACGTTCGCATTTAAATATTAGTAGTCATTTTAAAATATTCGTCATTGGAATATTTGACATCATAATTTTTACAGATCGTCGTGCCAATAAAAAATCTGTTCTTCAAAAGATTTATTACTATACTTTTTACGATAATATTTAAGAAAGCATTTATGATTATTTATTATATAATTATTTAGGTAAACTAAACTATTAAATATATAAAAATTAAAAAATATCAGAATGCATTAAAGTAGCTTTTGCCTTTCGTCGAGACTCAATCTATCTCCATATGAATTTTCATCCAAATCGGTTCAGCAGTTTAAGCGCAAAGAAGTAACAGACTGTGTAATGATATTATAACCTTAATTTAAAACTAGTATATACAGCAAGACTATTTGGCTCCCATTAAAAAAGTTTCTGTATATACAAAGTACTATTTTTCTTTAAAAATAATAAAAAATAGTTGTACCTTAGTTGGTCCAAATTGGTCCGGGAAGTTTCTGTTCAGATCGATTTTATTCGCATTTTCCCTGCCATTTGTACTGCCGTAGTCCCCTTAATTATAAAAACATATATATTATATAATGATGTACTGCAAGCAGTTTATTATTATGATAAATATAATTCAGCTAAAAACTTTGCAAACGCCACGCTTTTGCATATTTACAATTTAAATTCATGCAATATGTGATAAAATAAAATGAGTTTTCACACAAAAACCTAAACACACACTTCAGCAAAATTTGACGACAGCATATCGGACACACACACGCTAATCTTACCTATATTAAACTAACAACTCGCCCCGGCTTCGCACGGGTGCAATGCTGATACTAAATATACTACATAATTTGTTTATTGAGATAACATTACAAACTTCTAAAATTATCAGTGTTTCTTTACTATTTTGTCCATGTATAATATACAAAAACCTTCCTCTTGGATGACTTTATCAAAAAAAACACATCAAAATCTGGCGCGTAATTTTAAGACCGAAGCATATATCATACTATGTAATGATTAAATATCTGATCTGCATTTGCTATGAATAAATTTCTTTTAATAATAATGAAATACAAGTTATTACTTATACAAGTGAGTACAGAATAATAGGTGAAATTTTGCGTTAAATATTTTTCTCAAACATATAAACAACAAAAATATTGTACTATTTTTTTTCGAATAGTTTTTCCTAAAACAGTTCATTCGTACTGAAGATTTCAAATAGTTGTTTCAAATCCGAGCAACACCGCGGATTACTTATCAGAACACTTGCCTTCGCCCAAGTCTTATGAAATTCAGACAATTATACAGACCTATCGTCAGAGAAAACCGTAATGAAATAAACCCAAAATCTAAAACTTTCTTAAGTGAACCAAAAGGAACATTACAACAAGGTTACATGGTTTGTTCACTTATTTGAAACATGATTATATAATTCAAGCGATCCGTTCTGGCTTCGCACGGATACAATTTCTTGATAAAGAAAACGATATGATATAAATTTAATTTTAAATCGTACAGGTTGCTTTCTATAAGCGAAACTTCTTTCTGTGGATCCTCATTTCCGGAAGTTATCTCCTAAATAAAAAAGCACAAGTTAATAAATAAATAAATTAATAAATTTTTTTGTGGGTAGACTTACAAGTGTGTACATCTTCTCTATAAAGCTCCTAAACATAATTAATAATTTTATTTATTTTAAAAACTTTTATCACATGAATTAAAATTATAATAAAAGGCAATCACCACTCCTTTAATTTTCACTTTTATTTTGCACAAGAAAAACCTTATTTACAACAAACATGGACCAATCACTTAAAATGTCCTCTAACTTTGATGAAATAGTGAAAATGTTTGATTCTCGAATGAAGAACTACGAAGAGAGGCTGAAAAAACTTTCCCCGCCATCTGCTGCTCCCTCTATGGATTTGAAGTCATTGGCCAGTGAGTTTCTCGACTTCAAAGTCTTTGTTTGGAAGACTCTCACACTTATGAAATCACAAGTTGAGATGTTGACCCTTGGTCTTGAACGACACGAAGCTCACTTACGTAGAAAAGTCATCCTTATCCATGGTGTCCCTGAAGAAAAAAATGAAAAGCTTGACAACACTGTTCACAATATATTAACCGACCGATTAGAGTTGTCCGAGGTCAGACCTAGTGATTTGCAAGTGTGCCATCGCCTGGGAGTTCATCAAGGTAAACCGAGGCCTATTTTAGTCAGGTTTAACAACTATAACATGCGCCAACTCGTATGGAATTCTAAGACTTCACTCAAAGGGTCCGGCATTACTATATCAGAATTCCTTACGAAATCCAAACATCACGTTTTCATGGAAGCGCGAAAACATTTCGGCGTTAATAGCTGCTGGACTTCTGATAGCAAAATTATTATACTGCTCCCTGACAAGACGCGAAGAAAAATTGAAGTTATGTCCGATCTCCAAGATATTATTTCAAAGTTCTCTTCCTCTTCGAAGCAAGACTTGCCCGATCGTCCGGTAATCAAGAGTGCCGACAAGGAAAAGGAAAAGCCGCTCGTGAAATCTCCTAGAAAAATTAGGCGCAAACTGTAACTTAGGTATTGTTTTCGTACAGCCACTATATAAAATATTTTAAATACTTTAACGTAAACGTACCTCTTCACTTTGGTCGGGTTACATCGTTTGGTTTTTTTTTATGTCTTTCGTTGTAGGGTAACTAAACTTTTTTTGTAATTCCTTTGTGTAATAAGTTATTTGTTATTATTAATTTACTTTTTAAATTGCTCCTTCGTAATTTGCACTAGTCATTGTCATTGTACGTGACATACGATATGGGGATGTCACTGTTACACATGACAGTGACAGCGCATTTATAAAGCTTATTACAAAAAATGTTTTCTATGCTTATTAAGTTATCTACTTATGAGTGCAAAATGCATTTCTTATTTTATTATTTTTTTTTAATCTTGAGTGGTGTTATTGATATGTAAATTTTGTTGCATTTTTTTTTTTAAATATAATTAAATAACGTAGTTCGTAAAATAAATTAAGTAAAGTAGATATAGTAACTTAGTCATTTTAAATTTATTTATTTCTTATTTTTTTAATATTTTATATATTATTTTATTTTATTTTTTATATTATATTATATATATATTTTTTTTTTAATTTTTAATATGGATTATGCCGATCTACTCAACATTAGTTCAAATTCTTACTCTTCTTCCTGTGATGAATTTTTTAGTGCCGAAAGCGATGGTTCCCCTGACATTTTGTTACATGACCAATTAAACGCTATTTTTTCTCCTTTTCCTCTTAACCTTAATATCGTCCACATTAACGCTCAGAGTATCCCTGCACATCTCTCTGATATTTCAATGTCCTTCAGTAACAGTCAAGTAGACGCTATCTTGATTTCGGAATCATTCTTAAAACCTTCACTTCCCTCCGTTCAATTCTCCTTACCCGGCTACAAGTTAATAAGAAACGATAGAACGGGAAAGGGTGGGGGTGGGGTTGCTATCTATCTAAGAACGGGAATCCCATACACGATTGTACTGTCCTCTCCTAACCAATACTCCGAATCCGCTGAATTCCTTTTCCTTGAAATTATCCTTGGCCACTCCAAAGTACTCCTAGGTGTCCTGTACAGTCCCTCAATTCACATTGATTATTTCTCCTCCCTAGACAATATCCTAAACAACCTTTGTCCTTTGTACCAACATCTTCTATTGTTAGGAGATTTTAATACATGTTTAATAAAAAATGATTCTCGTTCGAATAAGCTTCTATCTATTCTGTCGTCCTTAAACTTACATTCCCTCCCTCTGTCTACTACACATCACTTTCCTAATACTACACCTTCTCTTCTCGACCTGATTATTGTTTCTCTTCCTGATCATGTTGCCACCCACGGTCAATTACCCTCCTGCTTCTCCTATCACGACCTCATATTTGTCTCCTATTATGTCCGCCATTCCAAACGAAAACCTTTATATACCTTTCGTCGTAGCTTCAATCAAATCGTCAATGACGAGCTAAAGCGTGATGCTGGTAACATCGACTGGACACCTATCTTAGACGAAGATTGCATTGAGAAGAAGGTCAGCCTCTTTAACACCAAATTGATGGACCTGTATGATTGCCATGCTCCTATTAAGCGAGTTAAGTTGAAGCACCGACCAGCTCCCTGGATCACTTCCGAAATAAAGGAAATGATGTCAAAGCGTGATAAAGCTAAAGCTCGCCTTAGAAAATGGTCGTCTGATGATAACTTGGACCGGTACAGATTACTGCGAAACCGATGCAACAAATTATGTCGTGAAGCGAAGCGTAGATACATCCACGACACTATTCATAATTCTGACAGTAAACAGGTCTGGAATTTCCTAAAAACTTTCGGTGTTGGTAAAGTTCCCGTTTCTGGTGACAATTTAGTGGATCTCAATGCTTTAAATTCACATTTTTCTACATCCCCTATTGTTTTGGACGATGTAATTAAATCAAATACTATTTCGGACTTGTCCAAACATGTATTACCGCAATGTTCTTCTTTCTCTCTTCAGCCAGTTACCGAAGATGATGTAAAGAAACATGTATCATCGATTAAATCAGCTGCAGTTGGTAGTGATTCGATTTGTTCCAGAATGATTCTCCCTATTCTCTCTGAGCTCCTTCCTGTCCTGACGCATCTGTATAATTACTCCATATATACCTGCACTTTTCCGTCAGTATGGAAAAATGCTCACATTATCCCTCTACCTAAAATACCTAACCCTAGTTCTCCTTCACACTATAGACCAATTTCAATCCTCCCTTTCCTTTCTAAAGTTTTGGAACATATCATTCACGAACAGTTGGCGTTTTACCTCGTGTCTAATCGTCTCCTGAGCCCTTGGCAGTCTGGTTTTCGAGCTGGTCACAGCACGGTTACAGCGCTTCTAAAGGTTACGGAGGACATTCGATACGCTATGGAGAATCGTCAACTTACTGTAGTTGTATTGCTTGATTTTAGCAATGCATTTAACTCGGTAGATCATGATGTTCTTTTATGCGTTTTACGATCTTTAAACGTGTCATCCTCTGCGTGTATCTGGTTTGAATCATATCTTCGAGGACGCTCGCAGTGCATTCAGTTGGGTGAATTAAGCTCAAATTGGAGTGCGCTTAATTCGGGCGTTCCTCAAGGCAGTGTGCTATCCCCTCTTTTATTTTCTGTCTTCATTAATACTATATCAGCGGTAATTTCTTCTAAGTTTCACCTTTATGCAGATGATCTACAATTGTATCGCCACTTTAGTGTTGTGGATGTTACTACGGCTATTACTGGTATAAACGAAGACCTCAAACGGATTCACAATTGGGCTAACAGTTTTGGCCTTGTCGTGAATCCCGCAAAATCGCAGGCATTAATTGTTGGAAGTCGGTATATGCATAAATGTCTCTCTTTAAATAGCATTCCTCCTTTAGCATATAACGGCATACCAATCAATTATACCGAGCATGCCAAAAATTTGGGTCTTCTTTTCAGTAGTGACCTGTCCTGGTCCAAGCATATCAATGAGGTAAGTAAAAAGATTAATTTCTCCTTTCACTCCCTTAAACCTCTTCAATATTTCCTTCCTACAAAAACAAAAACTCTTCTTGTTCAATCTCTTTTGCTTCCTCTGATAGATTATGCTGATTCCTGTTTTCTTGACGCTACTGAAGAACTGCTTGATAAACTTGAGAGGCTACAAAATTTATGCATCCGCTTCATTTTTGGTCTACGCAAATTTGATCATGTCTCTAGATTCCGAGCTGAACTCAAGTGGCTTCCTATACGTCTTCGCAGGGATACTCACGTTCTATGTCTCCTTTATAATATACTTTTTAATCCCTTATATCCCAATTACCTTCGAGAACGTTTCAAGTTCTTGCATCCTCCAGGTTCTCCTTGCCGTCCTAATGTCCAGCTCCTACTACAAATCCCTTCTCATAATTCTAATTTTTACACCTCCGCTTTCACAGTGCATGCAGCGCGTTTGTGGAACGCTCTGCCGTGCACGATTCGCACTTCTAATTCAATTCACATTTTTAAAAAAAAGTTAAAAGAGCATTTCTTATCAGTCTCCTAATTTTGGCATATGTATTTATATGTATGTATATTATATGCATTTATATATGTAAACTTTAATGTATTATATATATATTTTTAGTTATTTTTAGTTTAGTATTTGTTTTAGTTTTATTTTGTAATTGTAAACTCTTGCCTGTCTACCTTTCACTGTTCTGTCTATTCTCACTCTTCTGGGTATGCTGGAAGAAATCTCTTATAGGGATAAGCATACCTTTTAAATTTTGCTTTCCTGTGACTTATATATTTGTATCTGTACTGTATCTGGCAAATTTTAATAAACTGTTAAATAAATAAATAAAATAATAAATATGAGACAACATCACATACTTGACTCTGATCCCAAAGTAGCTGAAGCACTTGTGTTATGGAAATCAGAAGTAACGATACCACAAACATCCAGACCCAAGACAACATAGAAAACTAATGGTAATCTACATCGACTCGGCCGGGAATCGAACCCGGGACCTCAGAGTGGCGTACCCATGAAAACCGGTGTACACACCACTCGACCATGGAGGTCATCATAGGTCATCATCTAGTTGAACTCGTTTTTCTAATATTAGTATAGATCATATAAAATGCAAAATCTAAAGCCACTCACTGACTCTCGCCATCTCATATCCATCTGGATTCATACTCGGCATCAGGTGGACCCTGGTGTTGTTGAGGATCGTCTGCACACGAAGGTCACCGCTCGTGTATTGCTGGCAGAGGTACTTGGCCAGCAGCAACAGCATTTCTCGACCGACGACCTCGTTTCCATGCATGTTCGCTACGTACTTGAATTCTGGCTTGCCTGATGGTGAAAGATTGCAACGTGACAGAACTTATAATCAAACCAAACTTGCTCGATGCAAGTTAAAACGTCGATAGTGCAATGATTTACTAGTGATGTAAAAAGGTTCTATCATGGCCTAGCTTTTGACGTCCTCTCTCCACAAGCTTTAAGCTTAATTGGAGGGGTAAATATTAAATATTGGTATTTTCGTTAAATTGGGCATTGAAAGTGTCTTTTTCTTACCAAAATAGGTTTACTTACTTATGTATGAGGTTTAAAAAATCGTCAGGAAAAGTTTATGCTATAGTTTAAAATATTACACATCAGTCTATATTTATGGTCGACTTTTCCGGAGAAATTACCATTATTTTATCGATGTTAAACAGTAGTAAATACCTTTTGATTCTCAACCTCAACTATTTCCGATCGCGTCGATACTGTGAGATAGAGATAAGAGACAGCGTGTGACCACAACACTTGAGCATTGCAATATCCCCCCCCCCCCTGCACACTTGGTTAGTTCCTCTTTCTTACTCTGTGGGAGACTACTTGGATGATGGAAAAGTCGAAAAGAGATCGACTAATGCAAATAATAACACTATTTATAAGAATACCAAGAAATAAATTTATGGAATCCATATTTTTCTTACCAGGTATATGTCTTCCAGGTTCTCTAGTAATTTCCAGAACGTACAGTTCTCTGTTCTGCACGGATTTGCCAATGCTCGTCAGCCTTGTGATGTCAGGGTATGACTCTGCCAATTTCTGGAGGAACTTTTCCATCTTCACGTAATTGTGGTGGGAGAAGTCCACTGCGGAAAGACCGTCGATGGTGTGACGTGCGAACCTGTTACGCACTCCTGAGATGCCCCGATTTGGACGCGTACCTTGGAATGGCACGACAACTGATGTACTTGAAAGTTTCCTAATCACAGAGTATGCTAGGCTAAATCAAATATCTTTGAATACGAGTCGTTAGCAAGAAGATTAGAGGGTATGTTAATTACTCTGTGGTGATAGTCAGTCAGTGGAATTGTGTAATGCTTAGTAATTTACAGATTTTTAGTAGACAATTTAACACACTTGTTTTTTAAGTTTGTCATAAAAGGGAAGTCCTTTAAATTAAGAAAATTAATGGTTATCCCATGATAAAATAATTAAAAAAAAAATAGAAAATTAAGGAAAATCATATATTAGATAAAGGAAAAGAAAGAAGGGGCAAATCAAAAGTGCGTAACAAGAAATAAAACCACCACCGAAAAATATTATTTATGGAATAAACGTGTCAATCATACATTATGTATAGTACGAAACAACTTAGATGTAGCATCGGCAAAATTCGTAAAACCGATTACTACCGCTTTACACAACCAATAGAAATAGCTTCTCATTCGACCCTATTAGTCTCTATAGATTCTCACGTCAGCTCAACCCGAGAAAGCAAATCGACGACGTGTCAAATTGACGATTATATTAGGTCATATGATATTACAAGTTATTACGTTTGTGTAAAGATCATATTCACATAAGAAATAAATATTGATAATTTGGGATAGCGTACTCAATTCGGGTGTGATCGGTTTTACGAATTTTGCCGATGCTACTTTAAGTTTTGTCGTACTATATTTGTTTAATATTTTTGTTCAATAGCCGTTCGAACCTTAAAATGGCGAGGCCTTAACCCAGCAGTGAGGAATTTACAGACTGTTTTTGTTGTTCAATATTTGTTGCTCAAACTATAGTCTTGATAATGTTCAGATGTGTATTTTCTATACAAACGAACTTTGTGACATATTTTTAATGAATTATTTAATGATAAATTGAACTTAAAAACAGCTTTTGAAACATGTATCTACCTACATAGTTAAGTCTCATTTTTCGACTTAATTTTACTACTTGTACTAGAAAATATAAATTTAATCATATTATAATTATGTTACTATATAATTATACAATAAAAAATAATGATTACGTGACATGAGTCCAAGCTAACTTTAAACAAAAAAAAAATGAATTTATTAAGTTTTGTTTTTGTAAGAACAGAGTAGGTATCGTAGACACCATGCAGGATAATAAAGTTTACCCAACACCATGGTGCTCAAAAGTGTCAGTATTTATTGCTATAAAATGTTTGTTACATTGCTATAAGAAAATCTTATCTAAAAACATAACAAAATTCAGGGAATTAAATAATACAAAAACAAAACAAAAAATATTAAAACTAATTCAGATTATATTAGTAATTTTATTAGATTATTGCTATATAATTGAACAGTTTCGTATAATACTTACATTTTTTACAACATATACATTTATTGAGCAATTAAATTTAATGAGCAAACAATTTATCAAATAATACTCTTATTTTTTATTTACAATGTTTTTGAATAAATTAGTCAAGTTACAATTTTGACTTAAGATAATATAGAAAAAGTCAAAGAAAATAACCTAATAAAAGAAGTTGTGAAAGTTTAAATATTGTTAGTAAAAGCCATAGCTGGGTTATTTGGTAATTATTTACAGAAACAACGACTATAAATACATCAGTAGTTCTATGATTTTAATGATATGGCAATATTATCAATATATTTAATACGGCATGCCATTTGACTGGCAAAAATGAGTCTGAACATTAGAAATATTGATCCTAACCGTTGCCAACGCAACACCTACTTTGGTAACTAAGGTGTTGTCCCTTGGGCTGATATCTACGCTTACTCACTAACTCTACAGATATTATTAAATTAATACCATATTATAATTATAAAATGGCAGTGACGATGATACGATAAAGTCTTAACATTATGTGTTGCCAGCTTTTAACAAATACCAAAAAATATTTGTTTTCATACAAAATTAGTAAATGTACTTAATACAATAAAATGTCTTTTAATTACGTCATAATAAATAAATGTGAAAAAAATGAAACAAGGGTTCTCAATATTAATCATTCTTACTATTTCAAACCTTCAAAAAATGGCGGGAAAATAATGAGGTCTGAGTCTAACTGAGAAACATTTACAATCTATAAAACATATTGAAATTAGTCACTTATAAAGTCTTACTTATTAAAATTCACGATAAAGGTACACTGCGCCACTAATAAAAATGCACATTCTTTGTCCCTTTCGCACTTAAGTGATTATTATGTGTTTGAAAGTGACAGAGACATTAATAAAGATAAAAAAATTGTTGTATTTCATATTAATTATTCAACGTCTTTCGATTAAAATATTATATATAATCTATATCTCATTCTTAAGACTGTTATTTTTTTATTCATGTCTTACACACATGCAGTCCATTAAAAACATTATATTCGAAAATAAGCCTAAATAAATCCTTCATTGGTCTGGAAGAGATCGCTGGAAGCAATAAGTTCGTACGCACTTATTAAATACTTAATTTAATTTTGAGCTAATTTTTTAAATATATTTTTAAATAACTTTTGTGCATTATAATCAATACAATACTATTCTATTTAAATAAATATCATAAATTATATTTACAAACATCCCTTGTTAATTGACGTCATTGTACTAATAATACTGAGTAATTTTTTTTATAAATTGGAATGATGTTTTTTTTTTAAATATAATTTTAAAAAAATTCATTCAGCTAGTTTCAAACATGGTTTATAGACACTTTAATAGATCAAGTTACTAAGCTATTTTTTTAATAATAAATAATTGTATTTTAGTTTCTAAAGATAAAATATCACATAATGATTAAAATTGAATTTAAAAGAAAAAGTTGACGACTTTAAAAGTAATTCTAAAATATATGTTAACTTCAGGCAAGTTATTTTTTTTTTATCTTAAGCCTCTTATATTAAAAACTCTTTGGATAAACGATAAAATTATAATATTCTACCACATCATTAATTATTATTACCAACATAATTAAAGATGGCAGTCACAACCTTTTTTATATATTAAGGATGTCAATTTAGGTAATTTTTATATAGGATTTTAAATTAACATGGTTATTTTTATTATTAAAGTTATTAATTTCGGGATATTTACCATGTTTTTTATTTTTGTTCGGTGGAGCTCGAATTGATACGGTGAGTTTCGTCTGCAAAACACGGGATCGAGTGTCGAGTGTACATAAAATAAATTCAACTAGTGACAATGGTAGGGGTGAAAGTGACAATAGTAGTGGTGACCGGTGTTTACGTAGCAAACGTACGAGAAAGGAGGTAGTTCGATACGGACACCTCTAACATTATCAGCATCTACCCGCACACTTCAGTCTCGTGAACAAGACATTCGTAGACAATGTCGAAATATCGAGCTCCAATTATCAAAAATAAAAAACATGGTAAATATCGCGAAATTAATAACTTTAATAATTTAGGTAATGTTTGTCTAGCCTTACGCTTGCAATATGAGTACGAGAACGAAATGTACAAGAAGCCAGCAGTGTGTGGTGGTGACGGCGGTGTTGTGTCGCGACTTACCGGCGGCGAGCGAGCGCGGCCGACGGTGGACGGTCAGGTTGACGTTGGTCGGCTCCGCCTCGGTCACCGTCACCGTCACTGCTTCGGGGCTCAAGTATCTAGACGAAGAATACAATAATAGTGGTAAAGGCATCTAAACATACCTCTCTTAACTTCTGTTTGAGTAATAAAATTATTCATAGTTTATATTTATTAAAAGACATTATGTTTTGAGTTAACATTAAAAGATTAAATTGAAGACATTAATAGGCTTTAAAAAAATAACGCGGTTTAAATGTAAACATATGTATCTTATCGATGATAAAACCATTTAACTATAATATCAAGAAATCGCGTACATATGTCGATAGAGAATATTTTTCTTATTAATACGCCACCAAAAGTGAAAATCGATCACATGTCAGTTAACGGTATTATAGATATACCACGGCAGTATTTAAATTGGCTCGTGTGTTTTACTCGTGTAATAGATATTATGTTATACTATTGACTTTGAAAAGTTTTCCTTAAATTAATTGTTATTTTGGGCACATATATGTCACATACTCACCCGGGCGCGGAAGCTGTGATGTTGTATTGACCGGGCAGCAACAATCGCCAGTACGCTCCGTATTCCGTTGTTCTGACCGGATGGTTGATACCATCAACTAGTATTTCAGCATTCTATAAATATAATTCGGATTAAATATTAGTTTGAAGAGGTTTTAATGAAATTAGCTAATACAATGATGGATTAACAAAAATATATAATATGATACTCGAAAAAGTTCAATGAATTTGTATTAACCTGAATTACTAATGAAAGCAAGTTGTATACATTTTTAACAATTAGCTGAGCTGTATTAAACTCCCAATAAGTGAAAATCGATTATATTTAATCTACATTTCTGATGGACTATAAAAAAGAAAACCTATGAAACAAAAACGTCTACTCTAAAAAAAATGGCTACTTTATTATTATTGTTTTTGATGTTCTTTATTTCTTTATTTTTTTGCTTTGATAATGAATTTCGAAATTCAATTTTAATATATTATTTACATAAACATATACTATAAGAGAAAAGGCGAACAAACAACGCTAGCAAATTGAAGCGATGTCATTGGTCAAGCATGATTAATCAATTATATTCACTATGGATTTGACAAAATGGCGTTTTGAGCGTCGACAAAACTGTTATCGGAATTTTAGAAGTAAAGAGTTAAGCTATATATAGCCACTATAACAGTGGTCTATTATAAATAAGAATAATATATTGTCACAACATCTAAGCAGTGCACAATAAAGCCGAGATATTAGCAAATCGCATGAAATACCTATATGTATGGTTTGTTTATCTTTATTCCTACATGGATTGGTAGGCTATACATAATCTATATTAATATTATAAATGTGAAAGTAACTCAGTCTGTCTGTGTGTCGCTTTTTCCCTACCAAACCGCTGAACCGATTTTGATGAAATTTGGTATGAAGCAAACTTGAAATCCAAGAAAGGACATAGGCTACTGTTTTGCCTGACATGTGATAACCAACACCTTAAAACTCGAGCGAAACTGCGGATGACTACTATTTTTTTTATGGTATAGGTTGGCGGACGAGCATATGGGCCACCTGATGGTAAGTGGTCACCATCACCCATAGACAATGACGCTGTAAGAAATATTAACTATTCCTTACATCGTCAATGTGCCACCAACCTTGGGAGCTAAGATGTTATGTCCCTTGTGCCTGTAGTTACACTGGCAAACTCACCCTTCAAACCGGAACACAACAATACTGGGTACTGTTATTTGGCGGAAGAATAACTGATGAGTGGGTGGTACCTACCCAGACGGGCTAGCACAAAGCCCTACCACCAAGTATAGTATAAACTACTAGCAGATGAAATACTTGAATCAGGTTTTCTCACCTTTACAGCCTCCCCCGCTTCATCCACAACGAAACCTCGTATTCCAATATTAGTTTGTTCGATAAATGCTAGCAGAGGTTCACGGTTGTCGGCCCAGAACTTGGGCATTTGTTCAGCTAGAGGGTACTTGCAGCAGGATAGTTCGAAAGTCACTTCGAAGCAGTTCGAGTGGAGATAGTTAAAATCTTGCATACCACCTGAAAATGTAACCTTTAGTGGTAAAGTAAAGTAAAGTAACAGCCTGTAAATTTCCCACTGCTGAGATAAGGCCTCCTCTTCCATTAAGGAGAGGGTTTGGAACATATTCCACCACGCTGTTCCAATGCGGGTTGGTGGAATGCACATGTGGCAGAATTTCGATGAAATTAGACACATGCAGGTTTCCTCACGATGTTTTCCTTCACCGTCGAGCATAAGATGAATTATATACACAAATTAAGCACATATATATAGTGGTGCTTGCCTGGGTTTGAACCCGCAATCATCGGTTAAGATGCACGCGTTCAACCACTGGGCCATCTCAGCTCTATTTATTTATATCTTTAGTGGTAACTGACCTTGAAATTGCGCGAGATCTTTGTGTCCAAAAGAGTAGTAAGCAAGTGAAATCGTATAGGACTTAATTCATTTATAAATTAACGATTAAATGTCTATCGTAGTTCTTAGTTACGTTTTGGGACTCTGTTTTTTGTATTAAAAACTTCGTTGGCATATTTGTAATTATCAATATTTTTAAGAAAAAACGATAAGAACTAATAAGACAAATTAATTTTCATATATTACATTGATATTTAAAATGAAAATAATATTAATTTAGATTTTCTTGTGTTAGATATGTTCTCGATTACAAGCGATTTCACATTTTTCCTATCTTCAACCCCAATCGTAAGATTATTTATTTATTAATTTATACCTAGATTAAGTACATAACTAAATGGGTAGTATGGGGTGGTTTGTTTACTTACCTTGGACGGAATACCAAAAAGCGCCATTAGTGAGACCTTCACTAAACTTTTCGGGTTCGCAGGCATCCCCACGCTTCATCACATCGTGTCGAGACGCGTAGACACCGGCGAGATACTTGAACAACTTGTCGTCTGGAGTCCGACTCTCGATGCAACATTCCTGACCAGTGCTGAAATACCGTTATATAAGCACTTGTGGATCGTTAAAGCTATCATTAGCTCAGTATTTTAATTCCCTTTCTTAGTAACTCTTTCTCACAAATTTGCATAGATAGCTTAATTAATCATTATGCATGACCAGCATTGGATTCTGACTTTTTTATTATAACTCAGATTTGGTAAAATGTCAGGAGACCATAGTCTGTATAATCGTGCAGTAAAATCGAGTAACTATGACAATAGTAAAAAATTGATTTGACTGAGATGGCTCAGTGATAATCATCCTTAGCAAAGATCAGGAGTCAAACACTGCTGAGATTCTATGTTTGTGTATGTGTGTGTGTAAAATTGATATCTCGCTCATTCCTGCTCATGCTCATTGTATTCCTGTGTCAATTGTGAGCCAACTTATCCGCACTGAGACAGTGAATTAAGTTCGAAACTTTTACCTCAAGTTAAAGTAGGCCTTTGTCGAGTCAAATAAAGTTAACATTAGATTCAAAGTATTATAGCTATCGTAGAACTAGAATCTACAATTGAAATGTGATATGTTTAAGTCCAATCCAATCCAATTTCCATACTTATGAATATATTAAGATCGTGGAATTGTTAAATTTAGCGGAATAACGTCTAACGGGTTTTACCTGGAGTCATCGTATGGGTAACTGGCGACAATGGCGCCGCCGTGTAAATTGCCAGAGAGCGCGAACTGCTTCGATAGAACCCATTTCATCAGCGCGGCCGTCTCTGGTTGCCGATTGCCGAATAAGTACTCGTCGTCATTTGTTTTATTCTTATCGAACTGATCTGGGAAGTCTCGATTAAGGTCTACGCCTTTCGCGTTGCTTCTTCCGACGTAATGTTTGAGGGATTCGCAGTTTCCTTCCTGTAAAAAAGTATTATATAAATATAATAATGATTACTGCAGTGTACACAGATTTATAGTAACTTAGTTATAATGTTTAGATTTATATTTTGTATAAATATATATTATATTATCTAAGAGTCGAGATGGCCCAGTGGTTAGAACGCGTGCATTTTAACCGATGATTGCGGGTTCAAACCCAGGCAAGCACCGCTGATTCATGTGCTTAATTTGTCTTTATAATTCATCTCGTGCTCAGCGGTAAAGGAAAACATCGTGAGGAAACCTGCATGTGACAAATTTCATAGAAATTCTGCCACATGTCTATTCCACCAACCCGCATTGGAACAGCGTGGTGGAATATGTTCCAAACCTTCTCCTCAAAGGGAGAGGAGGCCTTTAGCACAGCAGTGGGAATTTACAGGCTGTGTTTGTTGATATATTATCCGTGTAATTATGCATCTGTCATCTAGAGTGACATACATCTCAAAAGCGCGGGAAAAGAGAATTATATAAAATAGACGCGGTGAAGACGGTGTGTGTGCACAGTGAGCTGATGTTATTATATGTATATCGACTTTCAATTATTATACTATTATTTTATTATGGGAAAAGCAGATGTGGATGGATATTTTTTAAATTATTTCATAGGCTTTCCTATATCTTTAGGAGTGGGATCAAATGTATAATATTAAAAAGTACCATGCAATTATATGTTTAAACGAAAGATTTATATTCCGTTGTCAAGGTTGCGACGGATATACTATGCATTCCATGAATGTTATGAAGCTCCGTAACTGTAACCGATACGATCGTATATGCGAAATACAAATCAATCTGATTCAAACAGATTTACATCCTACAAACAGGTACCACCCACTCATCAGTTATTCTTCCGCCAAATAACAGTACTCAGTATTGTTGTGTTCCGGTTTTAGGGGTGAGTGAGTCAGTGTAACTACAGGTCCAAGGGCAGTAACATCTTAGTTCCCAAGGTTGGTGGCACATTGACGATGTAAATATTAGTTAATATTTCTTACAGAATCATTGTCTATGGGTGATGGTGACCACTTACCATCAGGTGGCCGATATACTCGTCCGCCAACCTATACCATAAAAAATAGTAGTCATCCGCAGTTTCGCTCAAGTTTTAGGGTTTTTGTTGTCACATATCAGGCAAAAAAAGTAGCCTATGTCCATTCTTGGAGCTCAAATTTGCTTCAACCAAATTTCATTACATTCGGTTATTGAAATAAAAATAGAAATATACATAGAAAAAAATGGAACTATCCGAAACAATCGGATAATCCAAAATATTTTTATATCAGATCCGAAATTGCATATCCATGATATCTCTTATGCATACCATAATTTGATGGCACATATAGTCAGATACGACCAGAGCTCCAGCGCAGTATCAAGAGCTTTACGTGCTTATCGCCTATTAAACTAACTGTAAAATTCCGAGCGGCTATTGAGATTTATTTCTAGAAAATTCCAATATTTTTTTATTGACTGCTAGTTGTCGCCCGCGCCTTTGCTCGCGTTTTTGGCAATTAGTTTTTTTATGTTGAGTAAAAAAATTGTCTATGCCCTTTCTTGGAGTTCAACTTTGATTCACTCTCATCATCATCAAATTCATAGGTTTGGTAATGAAAGAGCGACAGAAAGACAGAGTTACTTTAACATATATAACAGAAGCATACAGTGGCAGTGCAAGATCGAATTTTAATATGGGCAAGATACAGTTTGCGAGGCCCTTGTTTTTTTTTTACAGGTCTCTGATCCCAATGTTATGTTGTACTTTTTCAAATTTCGGACGCGAGGATCTTTGTACCGCGAGGCCGTGGGAGGTGGCCCACAACACCCACGCCTTACACCGCCTCTGGATATATAGATTGTACCGAAGTTTGGATACATCTAGAATGGTGAAATCTGCCTGTCCGTTGTAAACATTAATAGTACATATTGGAGCCCTGGTCTATGATAAAATACTAAGCAATATATTTTCCATTATAGTTTACACTTACGAATGTCGTATCCAACATAGAACATTGTGGTTTTCGTGTTTGCTTTAAATATTAGTTAAGTAAATAGAACTACGATCATTGTACGCACGAAATATAAAAAAATAACATTAAGTTCAGTAAACTTGAAACTCAATGTCAAAGGGTGACTGCAAAAATTATGATGTAAATTGAGATCTATCAATTAAGATTTCCTAATAATTATCGCTAAGAACCTCCTTTTTTTCGAGTCGGTTAAAGCACTAAAACCTTCGTCTGAATATAACAAATACTTTTCTGAAAACCGCATCCAAATGGCTTTAGCCAAACGCGAGATAATCGAGAACAAACATACCAACATACATACATACAAACAATCGAATTGAGAACCTCCTTTTTTTAATGTCGGTTAAATACATACTTACTCCTAAAAGTTCTTCAGAAATTACATTAAGTTACCTAATTGCAATAAATCTCAACACATGATATGAGTGTTTTTACTAAAATAGGATTAAATTATGTATATTAATATGAAAGTAACTCTGTCAAAGACAGACATGTCTGTCGTTCCTTCACGACCAAACCGCTGAACAGAATTCGATGGAATTTGGTATGAAGCAAACTTGAACTCCAAGAAGACTATATTTTTGCCTTTTTTTATGGTATAGGTTGGCGGACGAGCATATGGGCCACCTGATGGTAAGTGGTCACCATCGCCCATAGACAATGACGCTGGAAGAAATATTAACTATTCCTTACATCGTCAATGTGCCACCAACCTTGGGAACTAAGATGTTATGTCCCTTGTGCCTGACACATGACAAGCAACACCTCAAACGCGAGGGAAGCCGCAGGCGGCTACTAGTCATTTATGTAAATTGAATATAGAAAATAATTTCTCCTTCAACTAGATGTTACACAATACATATTCTAAACTGGTTTACTTTTTAACGAATACCGGATCACGCGCTCGTGACGTTTTGATAAAATATATAAAGAATTTAATAATAAGTGAGTGTATTCAATGAATGTAGAAAGTAATCGAGATATTATTTTGCAGCGAGACAGTCTATGAGTCGCTTTTTGTATGAGTTAAAAATATTTAATCGTCCACTTATATGTTTTGTATTTTCGAGATTAGTGCAAAAATTGTAAAAAAATCGTAATTCGTTGCGTAAAATTCCGATTATTTCGGTTTATTCCCGGTTCAGATTTCGTTAATTCGATATGAATTGATATTTGTAACAAGGTTAACTTTAGATGTAGAGATGCTACCTTCTGAATGGGAGAGAGTTTACATTTAACTAGAGTGAATTTACAGGCGATTTGGATGGATATTTTTAGACACTTCCATTTATTGTAAATCCGT
This sequence comes from Vanessa cardui, assembly GCF_905220365.1. Taxonomy (NCBI): domain Eukaryota; kingdom Metazoa; phylum Arthropoda; class Insecta; order Lepidoptera; family Nymphalidae; genus Vanessa; species Vanessa cardui. The sequence goes on along the minus strand of NC_061132.1, from coordinate 11,239,855 downwards.
AAATTTTAAGTTGATTCTGAGCTTAAACTATATGGTGAATAGTGCATCTTAGAGTCTGTAATACTTATCATGTCTCCTGCGCTGTTTACTCCATTGACTGTCTGCGTTAAGACAATAACATGACTACATACAAATCATGTATGAAGTTGACAAATTTCTGTATTGTAGTTAAGTACTTTTATTTTAAATAACAATTGTGATTCCAATTTGAATATGAGAGCTACTCATGATAAAGAAACTTTTTATAAAATTAATTATGTAATGTGGTTTTATAGTAATTATATCATAATATAATACGACAAAAACAGGTCTTTTATTAAAATAAAATATTATTATGTCATAAGAATTTTTATTTTTGGAAGTTAATATTATTTTTATTGTAATGTCTTTTTTTTGATGTCATATTCCCCAATGATGAGAAATATTAAGCACCGAAGAACAACTTTTTTTATATGATGTGTGTTTGAGCCTGGCAGCTTTATTATTATTTACTTGTATAAATATTTGTTTAAGCACATTAAAGTAAGATTTTATATTCCCATTTAGTTTCTGATAATAATTAAATTCTTTTTTTTTATTTTGACTATAATGTTCGTTTTCTACTAGGTACTAGAAAAATAAGGCATTCATGCTAGAAAATTAAAGCATTAAATATGTACTTTCCAATACACATTTATTATTCATTTTGTTTATGTTCAAGGTCCAGTTATATGATATCAATAAATTTATTGACTTGTTTACATATGCGCAGAGAAATGCAATGATAGCATTTATTATATTTTGCAAACACTTGCAGTAACCTCGTTATCAATTACAGGTCCTTGGTCTTTGACAATTGATATGATATTAATTAATAATAATATGTTGCTAACTACAATTTTCCTATGTATCTGTATATACTTTTGAGTGAAAAACATAGTTGAAACTAAAAAAATTTAAACAAATTAAGGTTTTTTTCGTGTTTCAATAAGGTTATCTTAATTTATAAACAATGGTTTTTTGATATAACTTTTGTCATTTTAGGGGAATCCCATTTTATGTTAATAGTTTAATATAAGGAAAATTATTAGCTGTTTAAAATAAAACTTTAATAAATAAATTACAATTGTAATAATCAAGATTTTGCTCATTTTTAAATTAAGAATTTAAATAAGCTAAACCAACTTGTATCTGAAAATGGAACCATAAAATTGAAATAAAAAAAAAACTTTGACCAACCTTACTCGCTTCAAAACCATCAGGATTCAGAGATGGCATCAAATGAATATCGGTGCTGTTCACCAACTTTGTAATCCTGTCGTCTTTACCATAGTTTAAGAGTAAATATTGAGCCAAGTAAACAACCAACTCTCGGCCGACAGATTCGTCACCGTGCATATTTGCGACATATTTAAATGATGGTCTTTCTGGATGTATTTGTTTCACACCTTCACTTATTTGTATCACAAGAAGTCGGCGTCCTTCTACGGACTTTCCGATCGAGTACACTTTAGCGAGTTCCGGGTACGAGGCCTCCAGTTTATTAAATAAAGTCACCAGGTCATCATATCTTGTGTACTTCGGAGGATTAAGAAAAGACTCATCATCTTCTTCTATAGAGCGTGGCACGCATTCACTTATTAGAAGAGTAAATATTACAAACATAAACTTAGGCGAAAACATCGTGCGTGTTTACTTTCATTCAGTAGTTAAACAACTTCAGAATGTTCATGAAGAAACAAGTCACTTAATATCCACTACAAACATTATTCGTAAATGTGATACAGTACAATTTTTAAATTATCAGATAAGAAAGAAATAGGAAAGTTGATTCACACCCTACAGCTGATGGTGACGACTTGACGATTCCGAGTAAGACTGACGAGACAGATATTTGTGTTGCCAGCATAATTATTCCAGCACGATTATAAAATCATTTTTTGAAGTGCAACTTAGGATGAATCGATGCGATTCGAGAATCGATAGGTGGACGAGAAATCATCTTAAGAGTGTAACTTTAAGACTGCGCTAGGTGAGAGAAGAAAGATATATTATATTTAAGTAATTTTTTTTCTGACTAAATATCATTATTTTGTTCTCAAATATAAATAGACTAGTAGAGCTAGATACTTAATATGTAATTTATCAAATAAGCTAGAAGGAGCAATCTTCGATGATGAACCAATTGATTTTACTGTATCTTAATTCAAAATTTTTAAAAAAGGATTAAAAAAATAACATTTAAGAAATAACGTTTATGTGACATCACATGATAAGTGTGCGCATTTTATTTATGTTTCAGTACAAGAACTTAAACTAATCAAACAACACTTATTTTAAAACAATTAACCCATATTAACACCGTCATTTTTTTAAAAGAAAACAACACAACATATATATTTAAACTTATACTGTGATAGCTAAATGTTAAAATTTAATACTCGAATACTTATCAAAAATATAAATACTTATATTAATAGTAAATAGGACATGAAATAACTATGATTTTTCAAATAAACTATAACGCTATTTATTTAAAAAAAAACTTTAAACTGTAATAAAATTGAAAATCATAACATTATTAAAGCTAATTAAAACAAGTGTTAATGTATTCCTAAGCATGTATCACAGAAACTATTTAATATTTATAGCATCATGTTACAATAATTTACATTTGCGTAAAATAAGCCGCAATCGATTTACAAAAAATTCTAACTGTTTTTTGTTTACAAGTACTTCTTTTGTTTAGATGTTGGTTTAAATAAAATATTTTTTCTACTTTTAATATATAATTATTGAAAAATAAATTACTTTACATAGCTACATAACTAAGAGACGTCTAAGTGACTATAAAAATATTTCAATCTACCATTACTAGGAATATTTAGTGTAATAATAGAACAATGACTGTTTTTCTGTAGCTTTTTATTTACAATACAGCGCCTTACTGAAATAATTCATTTAACTTAGTGATTTAATCAGTGGCGTAGATATTGTAGGGCCAGATGGTGCAGTGGACCAGGGCCCTGGAGTTCAGGGGGCCCTCTAAACTAAACCTTAAGCTTCTGAAGCTAGAAAATCAAGACCCTGCGCACAAGATTTCTTATTTGTTATCTATAATTTTAAAGGGTAATTATTAGTTAAAGAGGGATGGGAAAGAGGGGATGAGGACCCGATTTTTTTCAATGCACCGGGGCCCTTCCTTACCTAGCTACGCAACTTGATTTAATTAAATATATTTTCAATCTATATATAAGTAAAAAAACAATTAGAACGCGTTTACTGTTGCGTCAAAAGCATTTTATCAAAGCGCCATATATTAATTACAAAATCGTTGTAAAATTCGATATTGTTATTTTAATTTCGTACCAAGATAAGTTTAACCCTCAAAAATTATATTACCTAGAACAGTCTTTGTTCCACAAACATAACAATTTTATTATAAACATATAAAATGTTAGAAAAATTACAAATATTCGACTCTTATAGTTAACTAAGGCAGTGTAATATTATTACTTACAAGCCTATCCACTAGATCGTTACTTAATTAGCTGCAATATAATCTCAAATGTATTTTCGTATTATATATTGAAACGGAAGTAGGAAAAAAGGTAAACAAACCTTATTTACGTATATAATGCCATTTGCTATATTGTGCACTACCAAGAACTTATGATGAATATAACTTTACTTATAACAACGCTAATACATTTATTTCAACTTTTATTTTGCTACCAAAATTTCGATAACACTTGAAAAGATGTTCAAAACGGCATTTTTTCGAATCCATAGTGAATACCATAGATTAATCAAGCTCTCGACCAATGGTATCGTGTCAATTTGCTGTTAAAAATGTTGTTTATTTGACTTTCTTCCTCTTTTGTCGGAATAGAGTATAAGTAAAAATTGTACATCAATAATTAAGAAATGTAAATTCATCGAAAGACAAGTTTTGTATAGTAAGGCACATTATCAGTACCAAGAATTTATAATGTGTATATTCAGATACAAAATTTAAATTTAATATAGCATTATAGTTGCCGTTCAGTCTAGTTGATATTATAAAAATTATATGCAATATAAACATTGCATTAATTTATGAAAGTTTTTATAAAAAAGGTTTTACATTAATCATAGTTTAGTATAAAAAAAAACTAAGTATTTTTTTATATCCATTTTTAGCAAAGACATTAATATTAATGTTCTATGTTCTAGAGTTTGATCGTGCAAATAGATGCAGGATCTATAGTCTAACATTAGGAACAATTTCATGGCAATAAGCACAAAATGTAATTTAAATTTATCACTATGTAAAATTATGGTAACTAAAATTTTTGACAGTGACATTGACAGTGTTGACATATATAATATTTATGGATGTAAAAGACAAAGCACGAGTATATTATGCCAAAAAATATGAGTACATTGTGTGTTTAGAATGACTTATAACCATAATAGCTTTTATTATAAACGAAATAGAGACGATTATACAATGACTACTTTAAATATAGGGACGGGTGTATATAATTCAAGTACGATACTGACATTAATTAATTCAACACAAGATTGTATTCTATTTGAATAGAATGAATAGAAACATAGTTAAGGTATAAAACAACCAAATAATTATGTCTTCACAAGTCGAATTTCTACAAAATTTTATTTATTTTTTAAATTTAATTATACCTAATATTATGAATTTAATGAAGTTTTCAATAAATATTTTTTAATACTGCTATACAATACATATTATTAGATTATAAACCAATAAATAACAATGAAAAATGGCAACACCAAATATCAATATGTGTATGACACTTATACAAATAATGTGTTTTTGCCCTTTTATTAATTCTTTTAAAATACAATCATTTTAGCATAGCTTTGCAAGCATTTCGATAATAATAAAATGTTGTTAAACATTGACCTTAAGTTTTTAATAAATGGACTCAATATCAGGCATCATTGCATATTTAAAAGACTTTATGCAATTAAAAAAAAGTAACAATAAATTGAGCATAGCAGCACACATACATACAAACTTACAATGAAAATAAATATTCCTAACACACACATCTACATCTTACAATTACTAGCGGGTTTTATGCACTCTAACTGAAACCTCTTATGTCAAATTGAGGAATGATTTTTACTAAGAAGGTGGGATATTATATAAGAACTTATTGGACGATTATGAAAAATATTTTTTTTGGATCGTATCGCAATTGAGAGGCCTTTCTCAGCAGAAACCTTTCAGAAAAAAAATTAAATTTTTTCATGTTAAAAAAAAAATCTAATTTTGAATATCGAAATATTCACGAGCACTTTTTATGCTGCATTGTGAACAATTATGTATTATGAAATAAATTAGCTTAGCACGTCTAAAATCAAATAATTTCTCCTCTTAAAACGAAGATTACAATTATATGGCCCCATTTTTCGTGGCACGTTGGTAGGATTACTGGAAATGCGTCTTCCAGAATATGTTAGCCAGCACGCCGATTAACATGAGAGAGAAGTAGAGCACGACGGCTGCCCACCAGAGACGTTTCTCCCATTTCCTCTTTTCGAGGTTACGGAGAACGCCGATACCTACGAGGAGACCTGGAAAATCAGAATTATTACAAATTATAAACAAATATTGGACAACATCACATACATTACTCTGATCCCAATGTAAGTAGCTAAATCACTTGTGTTATGGAAAATCAGAAGTAACGACGGTACCACTAACACCTAGACCCAAGACAACATAGAAAACTAATGAACTCTCTACATCGACTTGCCGGGAATCGAGCCCGGGATCTTTGAGTGGCGTACCCATGAAAACCGGTGTACACACAACTCAGACTCACAATTAAAATAGGAAATCATTTCTCAGGATTAGATGTCAGCTCAGAATATTATACAGAAAATAATCATCAATAAACTATATTACTTGGTTACCCGTTCCGGTTAAATAAATATGGACTTAAGTATTCATAGATTTATTAAATTATATATGGAATGTTTAAAAGTTCTTTTAGTAACCAGTTACTTGAGTGTTTTCAGGTTTCGCGCTAACCCTCTCTAAAGTTTCATCACAGATTTATTGTTCACATTGAAGGCAAGAAAGCAAAGAATAGTTTTTTACGAAGATTATTTCTTTTTTAGGATATAAATAGCGTGAATTGAAGAAAGATCGGCAACGGGATAAGATCGTTCCGATCGAATTCGCTATTGATTCAAGCATCTTTTTATTGTTTTTTTCCTCCAGACAAGACAAGCACACAGGCCATAATATCTCGAGAACAATTTATAAAAACTGGTCTTACTCCCACGCGCTACAGCGACATTTTCAATAACAATTGGGTACACTGATATAAATGAGCCATAATAATCGAAATCTCAGTAAAGCGTCCAGTTTTGGAAGAAGGTGGCATTACCTGACTGTAAACGGAGAACGCACCAGAAGATTAATAGTACTTAAGTGCAGAAATGGACTGATATAGATTTAATGGAACGTATGCTAATATTATAAATGTGAAACTAACTCTGTCTGTCTGTAGTAGTAAAGCTTTTCGCTAGACCAATGAACCAATTTCGATGAAATTTAGGCTACTTTTTTGCCTAACACAAGAAAAACGAAACCCTAAAACGCGAGTGACAAATAGTATTCCATAAATAAGCTTTCCATCATATTTTAGTAAAAGTAAAACCATACAGAACTTTTAATGCACGATTTCGGAATATTAGCGGACTTGAAATTTTTAGGCGATTAAGTGTACTGCACATACTAACCGGCTACAGCTCCTGCCAAGTGCGCAACATATCCAATATTCTGCTGCAAATGCCTCCAGTAGCGATCGTACACGGCCGTACCGATATCAACTGTTGCCAGAAGTAGGAAAACGAGCAATTGAATTATCGCGAATTCCATTTCCGCCCAATTCTGTAAAAAAGAAGTTAATCATGAAACGATATAGTTTTTTTTAAAGATACCATATCAGCTATTTAAATTAATTGAACAATTATTATCAACATCTATTTGATCTAACACCTTGAATCACTGATTAAATTACAAAAATCCAATTAATCGGAGTTCAATTCAGAAACCAATACACAATTGAAGAAACATAGGAACAACATTAAATTAAAAGTAACACTATAACTCTTATACTATGATTTGTAAATGATAAAGATGAGTTATATATTTACCATAATTATGGTCGCTATATGTGCCGCGACCAGAGCGTAGACACCACCAGAAGCACCAGCGAGATAAACTTTTGGATCAGTGAGACTGGTCGCCAGTGAGCCAGCCGCTACACCGGCGAGATAAACGAGCATAACACGCCACCATCGGTGTACCATCTCAAGCGGTACACCGAGAAACAATTGCACCAGTAAGTTAACTAGGAGATGAACTACGCTGGAATAGATAAAACAATCATCAGCTGATAAGTGGTTTTTATGCAATGCAATTGCACGTTTGTACAATGTTATTTAAGAGAAAGTTTTTTGCAGTAAACTCACCCGACATGCACCAGCATATAGGTTAGGAAGCGCCAGGCTTCCTGCCTCTTATGAGGATTGTAAATAAATATCTGAGCGATGGGTCCCGTTGCATCAGTCTTGCCATGACTGGCGTCATAACAGAACAGCACGATCTCAATAATCGATATCAGTATCATGCAGATCGCTGGTGGCCAGCAACTGTACTCCTCTTCGTATGTCCCGTCTGTGTATGTGAATATGCTTTTGCTATGGCTTTGGACTGTTTAACGCAACACAAGAGGAAGGCGGGGAGGGAGGGGGCAGGTAACATAGAAACAGAGTTTTTTTTGGAACAGATTCCGATTATTTGAATTCAAGATAATTAACAAAAGAGCGTCGAAAATAATTATTAATATTTTTGTATCGAATAGATTGTTTGTATTTGATAATATTCGATATTGTGATAGCAACAATGACAAGAATAGAGTACAGATGCCAGAATGACATCACGTTATACAGGACGCATTAAATCAATTATGTAGTCGCGTGTTGAAAGGGCACATTGTTGTTAACAGGATAATAGGGATGCGAATTTTGTTAAAATAGATACGATCATAGACGCAACACATGACCAATAAAAAAATAAAACATTTTTTTTAAATGGAGATTGGATTTCGTCAAGCAAACAAGTAGGGTCAACAAAACACAACAATAGGATAAGGAATGGAAAAAAAGAGAAAAATATTTTGTTAGTAAATCATGCATAACTGTAATCTAATTTGGTTATTTAATATTGTATTATTACATAAATTAGTTAAGTAATGTATTAATGTTTATTTAGCTTATAAAAATACTTATATCAAACTATTTTAAAACAACATAACATTCAAATAATGGTAAGTATAGAAAATTTTATATACAATCAAGTTCTGTGTAAGAGTTTCATATAAATTTCTAAAAAAACGATGGGCTTGAACTTATTTTTAAAAGCTAAATGAACACCAAAATGATCCTTATTCCTAGATACATATAAAGCGTACAATTACGAGCTACTGACGTATCACCCCGTCACCCGGCCCTGAGCTTCACCAGATAATCAACAAATGAGATTATGAACATACGATAATACATGGATGCTACGTGGAAGATAACTGTCAAGGTCGAATTTGTGTACATAACAATGCAATTACTACTAGTGCCTACTGTAGTACAAGAATTACTCTCATTATTTTTTTTTCAGCTCAAGGCGGCTATTTAAAAGTCCAATTATGTTAAGGAAACCATAAAAAACGATCTATCTTTATTTTTTTTTTAGTATACAGCTGCGCATGTAAATATTACTGATGCTTTTATCACAAATGTCGTGATTTACAGACTAAGACCTTTGGGTAAATGTTACGTCGTCAGGTTGGTATCATATATCTATAAAACGTCAAAATCTCATATAACTGAAACCGAACGCCATAATGTTGAACCTGTTACGGTGACTTGAGTGCAACTGTCAAATAATCTGCAGATTATATTAAACTGATTATAGAGTGGTTAGTTGTAATGAAGAATTCCATACCGAAATAGTCGATGACTTTTTTGACGAATCCTAAGGATTTTTTCAAGCAACATTTCAGAACTGTATATCTGTCTAAATGCTCGCTAATCTTGTAAACGGCATCGATTCGTTTGATCGTCTTCAGCCACATCGCACTGAACTATCCAAAACACTTCGATCGAGATTATAAATCTCGATCCGATAGAAAGTCCATTTAAAAAACAAATTTCAGTGATGATCTTTCAATTGTCCCCAACTAAGCCATTTCACACATAAAACTACAATACATCTAACAACGAAACAAACTCAAATTTACTTTTATTTTTAGTTAATTTCAGTTAAATAGTAACATTAAATACGTCCACTCAATAAGATTTAACGTAAACTACTATTCTTAACGTCTAATGGCGAATGAGCGCAGAGTGGCGCACAAATACAAGGATTTGTGGCGATTGGCGCCTTTAGACCTCTAATGCGTTTAGCGACGAACGTAATTGCATTTTATCGAATAGTGCCATTCTTATGCACAAGCTAGCCAAGAAACTAACTTATACAGCTATGACAAATACTACACTATACAAGCATACAAAATCAATTTACATATCTCAGTAACAAAACGTAAAGTAAAAATCAATAAAAATCAAGACGGCGTAACTGATACTGCAATCATGTAAAACATTGTTCAAATTACAGGGCACAGAAAGGAAAACATACAGAAATAAAAGTCAAATATACAACTACAAGCATTAAAAAAAAATTACAACTATCGATGACTAAGCTCTGAATATTTCTTTTCTAAATAAAAGTGTATTCTCTGCACTAAAGTAGACAATTATAAATCTCTCTCCTTAAATCCCAGGAGGCCTTGATAAAGGCATTATCCTGCTTGGTTCCTACTCTCAGCTCGCATAATGCTGACCTCCAATTATCTAATTAATGCGATGGTCTCTAAATTGGTACTGTTGCATTACGTTGTTAGTTCAAAATAAACAGGTGTAACGACCGGGGACGACCTCTAAATATTTGTGCACTGAATACAAAACGTTAAACGGGCCGGCATTCTTTTAAATGAGAACATAAGAAAGAAACAGTATTATATGTAGGCATAGACCCGGGTATTGCTGAGAGGTTCTTAAATTGTGTTAATATCGTCATATTTTATAATTCAAATTGTGCTTGGTGCTAAAGGGATAGCACATATCTTATTTCAATGAAATTCTGCCATTTGTGATACATTTATCAGACCAACATGATTTGGAGCATCGTAGTGGAATTAGTTCCAAACCTTAAAGAGTAGACCTAAGTCCAGCTATAAGTACGTTAAAAAGTAAGTACTGTTACTTTTATACTATATTTATGATAAAACCTTTATAGTTGGCAGAAGTTAAAATAGAAGATATAAAATCCACTATCTCTTGAGACGAAATATCAAAGATTTAGATGCTGATAATAAAAGACAGATTTGGTCAGGACACAATGCTTAATAGTCAAGCGCAGCAGTACCGCTTTATTATGCGAATCGATGCTAAATAGCAAACAATACATACCTACATAGATAAAAATAATTATTATAAATTTGAAGATAAAATATCCTAGGACTTTCTTGTATACTTTAAAAATAACATACATGATTATATAGGTCATGCTAGTCAAAGCTTTAAAGTCGATAGTGATAAACGATTTACAGCGAGTGAATATTAATAGCACAATGGATTCTCTCCTTTTGTCAAAAGTGATATCACATTCGAAAGAGGAAGACAAAGAATTATTTAATTAAAAAACCTGGTTACGATAGTATAATTGATACCAACTATTTAACATTTTAATTTGAGAAATTGGTAACATTTATTATTTGGAGTTCCAAATTTGAAATCTGCTTCCAAACAATCGTTCAAAAACTAGAGATAAAAAAAACTTTAACTAAAGAATAACTGTCAAACCATGTAGGCTCAACTGACAAATATCCTCAAGTTTCGGCCCGCTCTTAATTCGGTTTCTACATAAAGTCGGTTTATTAAACTCTTGTTTAAAAACCCGTAATTGTGAATTTACAAGGTATTTTGTAATTAATATTGATAATTTTAACAAACATCACCGTCAAATCTATTGTATAACAATTCATGCTCGAACTAACATGATTTTTTCTTCTCTGTGCGTCAATCACATGGCAATTACGAAACTCATCATTTATTCCATCCACAAGAGAGAAAAAGCCAAAGAAACAACATTTAACATCGAAGGAACACGGTATCATTGGTCGAGAACTTGAATATTCTGTGGATACATTATGGATTTGCGAAAAACTGGCATTTTGTACATCGACGAAACTGTTATCGGAGCTTCGAAAGTAAAATTAAAGTGTTCATAAGTAGTTAAGAGTAATTGTATTGTGCTATAGATTAAGACATAGTCTAGAACGGTTGGTATTGCACTTTATAGCTGACCTATTTGCAAATCGCGTGGCATATGTAAATCTAAGCCTTGTTTATCTTTATTCTTCGATTGAAATAGACTCGAGAGTACCAACTATATTTTTCTTTTTTTTAAGGTATAGGTTGGCGGACGAGCATATAGGCCACCTGATGGTAAGTGATAACCATCACCCATAGACAATGACGCTGTAAGGAATATTAACTATTCCTTACATTGTTAATGTCTCACCAACCTTGGGAACTAAGATGTTATGTCCTTGTGCCTGTAGTTACACTGGCTCACTCACCCTTCAAACCGGAACACAACAATAATGAGTACCGTTATTAGTCGGCAGAATAACTGATGGGTGGGGGGTACCTACCGATACGGGCTTGCACAAAGCCCTACCACTAAGTAAATAATCAATCAATCTATCACAGCCATAAACTCCGTTGATGGTTATAGGATCAAAGGTCCCTTTTTATGAAATGCCCAGCAAAACGGAGTGGTGCCAATTAATCTTGAATAAAATTTAGTTTCTCTTACGAGATACAATCCCTACGGTTTAAAGGATTCTGGATCGTTATGAAAGGTACCAATTAAAGAGCAAAAGACATTATCATCTGTAGAAGAACTGATAGACGTTGAGAAAAGAAGTTTCTAGGATGGAGACCGCGAATCGCCATAGGAAGAGCCAAAGAGCGGGCTCAGCGGCACGCTTTACGTCTAGCAGTGGAATTATTCAGGCCGATGATGATGATCGATAATTAAGAAGCAAATTTAAACATACTACGATAACGGGAATATCAGAGACACTTACTCTGAAGAACGTTCAATCAATTTTCTATGCCAAATGCCAATATCCAAATTTGACGACTCGGTTCACTAATGAGATCATTTCACAATGGAAGAATGAATGAATGATTGAATGAATACCTTCTAATTCAAAATTAATTAAACTACTCGGTATCAAATACCGAAAAGCCTTTATTCCACACGTGACTGACTGAAACTCATTAATGTCAGTTCCACCTGAACACGCGTTTCGAAATGTCGATTCCGAGAACAACTATCAGCCTGTTATTAAAATGTCTATTAAACTAACTAAATACAGACAATGTATTTTCTTTGAAATGACACAGAACGTATAAAAAACTTTGTAAGAATATCATTGGACTAATTTTAGATCGTTAATTATATACATTGTATTTAGATATTTAAGATTAAATACACAAACAACTTATAAATCAATTTTACGATATCTTTATTTCGCTACACTTACTAGCTTATCTATAAAACTAAATAATTGTAATCAAACATTTTATATAATTTACTATTATAAATAAAAATCCAATTAATTAAATTACATCAACAACCGGATATCTGTATTCGCTTTTATTGTTTCAATATATTATTCCAAGTGCTCCATCTGGCTTTGTTACAAAATCCGAGATAGCAGATGTACTATACTATACTATACGTAAGTAATTCAAATACAATTAACTACGTACAAAGGAGAGGCATAATTATTACCCACGTAGTCTATTCGTTTGCGTTGAACTTGATACCGGTGACCTTTTCTTCGAAAGAAAGTTAATTTGGTCTATCATCATGTAGGTATGGACATTTTGTGTAACAACGGGATGGACGCGCCGGTACGTTCGTTTGAGGGGTAAGGCTATAATATAAAGTAAATACAACATTAAGTAATCATTGTACATATGTACTAATGCGGTTTTCGTAAAATTCATTTCATGTAATTTTCCCCCTGTTGGGTTAAGGCCTCTTCTACCATCGAGGAGAATGTTTGGAGCATATACACATGTCGCAAAATTTCGTTGAAATTATTCACATGCAGGTTTCCTTACGATGTTTTCCATCACCGCCTAGGACGAGATTAATTATAAACACTAATTAAGCACATGAAAATACCGATGTTTAAACCCAAATCATCCAAATCATCATTTCGTAAAATTATATAATGTCAACTCGGGAAGACTACTAATATAATCAATTAATGTGCGAGGTACAGTTGTTATGCAAGGTACCGATATCTTAATTTTTGTATAATATTTTAGTAGTTCGTCTGCAGATAAATACTTATAGTGAAAATGATACCTCTTCACTTTTGAATCACTGAAGCGATTTTGATGAAATTTGAATATGAAAAATTCAAGTCCCGGGTAAGGATATAGGCTACTTTTTTAATTCACCCCCCCAAGGGGATAGCATTGTCCGTTCGTAATACGATACTTAACGTTTTATAAATTTCGCGCGGGTAAAGCCGCAGTTTTGGCGAATAAGTATATATTTACATATCTTTAAACGAATCATAGTTATGAATAAATAAACGAACATTCAAACTTGATTTTTATTTTTAAATATATACAGTAGAGATATTCTGTAAGAACAAATCGCAGCTCACCGCGGAATGCGATCGTAAAATATCAAAAAATGAGAAATTAATAAGTCTATTACCGTAAAAACTTTTTCATCATTTTACGAGTGAGATAAACAGTGAATAATTTCAAATTATCATTACGAATATTTTTTTATTTTGATTAATCAACCCTCGCCAACCTTACTAACTAACCTTGGAAACTAAGATGTTACATCACTTAAGCCTGAGGTTAGGGTTGGCGATAAAATATCTGATTCCGAAAGGTTACTGTACAATTAGTGTCTTTATGATTAATAGCATACCTTGGGAATATAACGATGCCTAATACTATTCATATTCAATATATGTATTTAATTACTTTGACAAAAAAAAAGACGTGCTGAATTTCTTTTGCCGATTCTTCTCAGGTCCGGGTGTTACCTTTTCCGAACCGGTGGTAGTGTTTGATTAGACAACTAATAAGTAAGTGGATTGCTTCTGTATTGAACAACTTGAATTCGAGGTGAGTGGGTGGTATCTACTCTCGGACGATTTAATTACACATTGATTAACTCATTTACTAATTAGAAAATATCAATCAAATGTCTATATTCTAGTAATGGGATTAAAGACAAAAAATACGTATTAAGTAGTATTTTATCGCACGGTTACCGTAAAGATCATTAACAACCGGTTACCGTGATGACAATCGTCATAAGTTAATCGGTAAAGATTGAAGAATTACGTCAAACGGTCATTGACCTTTATCAATAAAGTAAATAAAAAAAAAGTTGACTAGACATGACTAAAAAAAATATATACTATTAAGTTACACTTAATCGCTGACAATTTAATGAAAATTTAAGAAAACGACCTGTAGCCTTATTCCAATGGAAGAAGTAATACAATGAAATAAATTTAGGATTTATGTATTTGCTAAAACCTCTATATTATACTTTAGTTATTTTCCGTGGTCAAATAATTCGGTTCGCCAACGCCGGAAACTAATCGTACATCAAACATAAACGAACATATCGGCCCTAGAATATTGTATTCCGTGTTAAGCAGGCTTTGTGCAATTTGGTCTCAGTTGGTATCAACTAATTTCATATTATTTATTATACTTCAGCGTAACAGTAATTATGACAGTGCGTTGACGGTGTATTAACAAAACGTATCAAACTCTTCTGTAATGCCAATGAAGCCGGTAAACATTTACCAATAAGAAGTATAAGCAATTTCCGCACATACATATATGTATATACAATACAAAATTTGATCTCTGAATAATAATCGGAAAGATTTTAACAATATGATTTACAAAAAATCAAATCTATTTACTATTGATATATGATAATCTATTCTTTCCCGAATGTAAACTTTTTTTTTAAAGCGTTTCGATACTAATATTATGGAGGTAATTTTTTTGTTTGTAAGAGGAGAAAATTGGGAAAGAAAGAAAAAAAATTAAAAGAAAAATCATAGGCAAAATTCGAAATAATTCCTAAATGCCATTAATATATCATGTCATTTCTTCTATAGAATAACTACAAACGTGCAAAGACGGGGCGGGGCACTAGTCAAATGAATTATTCTGGGAAGTGACATACATACAAGTACTAAGTATTAAGTTATATTCCTTATCTTTGATAACGGTGTTAGGTGATTCATCTTTATGTCAAGCGAAGGTCACGTTACGTATTATAGCAATAATAAAAGGTATTGATATTGATAGCCTTTATCAATTTTTACCACGCAGATAAGATTATAAATATACGTTTTATAAGTTTATTATTAATAATATTATGAACAGAAATGGTTACGTCGTTCTAGATAGGTAGAAGAAAACTCTGTTTAGAGAAACTTTTTTTTCCAATTTACAATACATAGTCTACTGGTAATCGCCCGCGCCTACATTCGCGTTTTAGCGGTTGGTTGTCATATGTTAGGCAAAAAGTAACCTATAACATTTCTTAGAGTTTAAGTTTGCTTCATAGCAAATTTAATCAGATTCGGTTCAGCAGTTTGGTCGTGAAAGAGTGACAGACATAATTACATATACAGAGTTACTTTCACATTTATAAGATTAGTATTGATACCATGGTCGTAGGAATAAAGGTAAACAAACCTTACCTATGTCCGTATTTAATACAATTTGTTAATGACTTGAGTCGAGATGGCCCAGTGGTTAGAACGAGTGCATCTTAACCGATGATTGCGGGTTCAAACCCAGGCCGGCACCGCTGATTCATGTGCTTAATTTGTCTGTCTTTATAATTCATCTCGTGCTCAGCCGTGAAAGAAAATATCGTGAGGAAACCTGCATGTGACAAATTTCATAAGAAATCTGCCACATGTTTATTCCACCAACCCGCATTGGAACATCGAAGTGGAATATGTTCCAAACCATCTCAAACGGAGAGGAGGCATTTAGCCCAGCAGTGGGAATTTACAGGCAGTTGTTGTTGTTGTTGTTAATGATATAGCTATATTATGCACTAATAAATTACGATTAATATATCTTTAATTATAATAAAACACTGTTACACTTAACCACTTATTTCCACTTTTATTTAACTTACAAATTTCCGATAACATTTTCGTCGTCGTACAGAAACGCCTTCTTTTCGCGAATTCATAGTAAATATCAATCAATTACGATCAATTAAGCTCGACCGATGTTATCACGTTAATTTTTTTGTCGCATGTATTTTATTTGTCTTTTCTCTATTCCAAATAATATAATATCAACTTTAATTTAATTAAGCTCTGTAACAGGACGATTTAAAAGTGCTCTTATGATTGATTTAAATTATAAACAGCGAAGTTGTCCAACATTATACATCCCTCTTTTAATATTGGATTTTATATGAATTTGGAACACCCTAACTATAGCTATTCAATAAGTAAAAATCTTTAAGAAAAAATACATAATTCATTTCGAAACTAACCGCAAGACTATAAATAATCCATCCCATTTTGGCATCGAGTACGTAAGGCTCTACCAAAGTATGACAATGTTTTATGGATAAAATAACCCTTATCTTTTACAAAATGATTACGTTTTTCTAAGTACGTCTCGCAGTCTGAGAAGGCTGTGAAGTGTCTTTATCTAACTTATGACGTTGTTTCGAGGACACAGGTTGACAGGCGATAGAGCGCACGTATATACTTAATAAAAGCTTGTATCCAGCTGAGGGTTTTAGGAGTACTATAAGCTACAAGCTCTTAAGTGTGATTGCGGTCAACCTCATCTGATATACCAAAACGAATATAGTCTATTGCACATCACCTAGTCTATATTTAATCTACGATGCACGTCAAGAATCGATCGTTTTACGCGACTCATGAACCTTTTTTATACTAATTTAGCATTAAAAACTCCTTGCTTCATAAAAAAATCTAGAATCTGTTAGGAAATTTAATATAGTACGGATGTTACGTAAAGACAGACATGACACGAAACTGAATCATCCAAAGTGATTTTTTTTTGTTGGAAAGGATCTCACTAGGCAGCGTTGTCATCATCAGTACAGTGCAGAACCAAATACGCGTCAAGCCACTAATAATGGTGAAGAATTCTCCTAGGGGTACAGGATTGATTTTTTACATAGTAAGGCGGTTCGTAAACATTTAATAAACAGACATTATTATATTAAAAAGACATCAATATATTCTTAGAACTTATAAGGTGTATATACTTTATGCTAATATTGTGAATGCGACTGTAACTGTACACGTTACCTTACGCATAAACTGCTGAACCGATTCAGATGAAATTTGGTATGGTGTAGTTTGGAGTCCAGGGGAAGGACAAGTAACTTTATTAATTCACTCCTCAACATTGAGACCGAAAGTATTAAAAGTACAGTTTTATAAATTTCAGGTAGAGGAACAAATTCAGCTAGTACGAGTATACCCAATTATATTTCAAGGTAAGATAAAATCACATACAATCATGATATGAAATATTTATACAATTTTCCTTAAATATTTAAGGAAAATATTTTAAATTAATCAATTATGTACAAAAAAATAACAATAAAAAATGTCAAGGCTACAGGAATAGAGAAATCCATCGTAATGTCACGTAAAGACCTGATAAGCTCTTTAGGATTTATTTAAAACAACATGGCATTTTATGAAACACAGTAAGACCTTATTATTTATATTTTCCTTTATAAACTAGCCAGGAGGCCCGGCTTCACACGTTTGTATTGAAGCAGGATTATATGAATACAAAATGTGTCCCAATTTCCTTAGGACATAAGACCTTACAGTAGTTTCAATTATTTAGATTTTGTGAGTGGAAGAATAGGGTGTACATTTGTTTGTGCGATCAATCAGTATCTCCTGCGCAGTTTATTCTTAAATAGCCGAAATCAGTAATGATGATATCATCATTTATTTACTTTTGAAAGACAATCGAGCAAAAGCAACGAATGTTGGTCACTTTTTGTGTAAATAATTAGGCTATCACATTGTAAATGGTCATCAATGCACAAAGACATTGTCACCATAACTAATTTTAACAAATTTTAACGATAATGTACCATTCGCCTAGGACAATAAGACTTTATATTAATTGTGCATGGTGTACATTGTCTCTTTCATGCTTCAAATCGGAACAAAACAGTACTAAATATTCCCGCTAGGCGGTATACTATACGATGACAAGGTGGTACAAACAAAAACTTGCACAAAGCTTTACCACTAAGTGAGTTTACTTTCAACCATAGATAATTGGATTACACGAAGTCTAAACTACATATGGTTGGTTGAGCTGCAAAGTCAATGAGCTTCTGACTGTAGGATATAAAAAGTTCTATCTCGTATGTCGTATGCCTGTAATTCCACCAGCTCACTCGCCAGACCACTTATTAAAGTATTCTAAAGTCCCAAATATTGTTGACGTAGTAGTATCGAATTACATATTTTGAAATAATAAACATTTTTTTTTGTATTGTTAGATACTCGTTTAAATATATATTTTTAGTAAACACCTCTATGTTAATGTATTAGTATAAAAGCAACGACACCCAGATGACAGGCACAAAATGGTGAAAAAAAAAACATGACAGATGAAATTTTGAATTTCGAATAGAATTTAAAAAATCCTTTTATGAAACGAATGAAGTAATAAAAATGACCGAATGATTGTACCAATGGTATAAAAACACATAGAAAGAAAAATATATGTACCGCCATCTGACGAAGATACAGCTCTGAATCCTGTCCACCTGTCTATAGAACAAAATAAGCTTTTATGTAAGTGTATATAAGGTACAAATTGCTATTAGATACATGCTAAAATATATATATCTACAGCATTCACATGCGTTTCCGTAAATACGTACATGTGTTGCGACAGACGGTCAATAATTATGTGCAATTGTTTTATACATAGCTATCGAACTACATTTTTATATACATTAATAATTAAAAAACTAAGTTAATTATTACTGCAAGCATTCATTGAAATTATATTAAAATTATTATGATAGCGTTAATGTTAAGTATTAAAAGGGAATAGTTATATTAAATTACATTAATATGTACATAGTGGTGATATTATTAAAATAATATAATTTCATTATAGAAAAAAAAAACCATTCACTCATTCATTCATTCAATACAGCTATCTAACATCAGTGAAACTTACTACTCATCTATCAGGATACGTAATATCGTACATGCGACATCAACTCACCAGTAGTATCGACGGGGCTTCTATGGGGAATGATTGAATGAATGTATCTCGCGACGAAGTGTCCGAATACAGCCTTCAAATCGGGATTGTGCATCATTTCGACGAATTCCGCGAAGTCCAGGTAACCAGAGTTGTCCCTGTCCGCGAGATTCATGATCTTATCCACGACGTTATCCGGTAAGTCGTGGTCGTACTCCCTCGACTCTATTATACCTTTGAGTTCTACGTAGGATATTCGTCCATCGTTGTCCTTGTCGTACTGGAAAAGAATTAGTGATATGTTCATTGATGATATGTAAATTGTTAAATATTGGCCATAGATTTAAACAAAATTTTAATTTAAGTGTGACACCTTAGTTGGAAATATACAGGGTTACAGGTTTAGTCGACCGAAATCCTTTAAGAGAGGATAGATACCATCATTCCTAACCGATTTGATTATGGAACCCTTTGAATATAGTTACTGGCAGTTTTGTAGCTTAAAATAATAAAACAACTAATCTTCTACTCAAAAATAGCAAAAATAATACAAAATTGGGACACAAAACAAAAATAAAGGGGCAATCGACAAAAAATCTGTAATTTTTATAAAATAAATTCAAAGGCCAATAACTTAAGAAGGGTTAGGTTTAGGATATGGGGTTCCATAATCAAATCGGTTAGGAATGATGGTATCTATCCTCTCTTAAAGGATTTCGGTCGACTAAACTTGTAACCCTGTATATAGTGAATGTTCTATACGTTATTTATAGTGCATAGTGTATTACAGATAATGAAATACATATATCATATTAAAAATCCGTGTGAATTGAAGCAATAATAAGAAATAAATTTCAATAATACCATACAAAAACGTATACATATAAAAGTCGCCTATAGCATAACGATTTTCCCTTAAGTATTTCTGACAGTTAACTCTGTAAGCTGAGTAAAAGCAAAACGTTACCAAAAACTTAACTCAATTGCTAACAACAACAACAGCCTGTAAATTCCCACTGCTGGGCTGAAGGCTTCCTCTCCGTTTGGGAAATGCGGGTTGGTGGAATACACATGTGGCAGAATTTTATGAAATTTGTCACATGCAGGTTTCCTCACGATGTTTTCCTTCACCGCTGAGCACGAGATGAATTATAAAGACAAATTAAGCAATTGCTAAAATAACTTAAAAATAAGAATCCAAATTTTATGCAAAAGACAAAGAAAGGCCTTATCACGGACTAATGGCTCGTTATACATATTATATTTAGTCGAAACATACTACACAGACACACACACGGTATATGAGATATTATTATAGTGATACGATGGTAGATTTTTAACATTGATTAAAGAGGGAGTAATCGAGTTTTTCTCTTTTTATTTATCTTAGATGGTACAGAACGTGCACGCACAGCTGTGTTTATTGACACGGTTCTTTCCGATATTACGAGATATTTTTATAATTTCAAGTCAGTACAATACGATATTTTTAATCATATGAAACCAAGCTGAATGATAACTAATTTTCATAAGGCCCGAATTATCCCTTAGACGGTCAAGGTCATCTAGGGTCATCATAAGGTCATCTAAGGCCTAGGATGGCACCCGGGCAAAAATTTGAATGTCCCAATTTTTTGCCCAAATTATACCCGAATATTTCTTCTATTCAAACAAGGCCTTGTAAAAATATTCTATTTACAGATAAAAAAGCGTTAAAAAATATTAGGAAGCTAGAAAAGGGTATATGTCTCTGAGACATATTTCATAAGTTATAAATTAATTGATTAAGAAGAAGGCGTAATAAGCAAACCTGTTATTAAACCTGTCATTAATTACATAAATATTGATAAGCATCGATGTACGAAATCTATTTAGCTCGTTTTTTGACATATCACTTTCGAATTCACTTTCTTATTTGAATGTGCCTTTACTAAGTTGCCTGCAGCGTCACCATTTTAGGATACACGACCGAAAAGTATTATCGGTCTACAAAAAATCTTTAATACCTATCTTAGTTCTAGTTAAATATATTGTCCATTCCAACCACAAGATAACAAAAGCCAAATATATGAAACTTGCCATAGATTTAACGTAAATTGACGCGAAAAAATTGAGTTTTGAAGCTGTTATCGGAACTTTGGAAGAAGTGGAAGGAAGGATTAAAGTGGGTAAACGCAATAAGAACAGTGTTGCATTATAACTAAATAAATACCTACTAAACAATAACTTGTTACTGTACAAGATAGGAGAGCTATTAGAAGATACATGGACACGTACATCTAAGGTTTATCTTTATTTTGAATTGGAATAGTCAATAGATATCTGCATTTAACGTCGAGAATAATACGTCAATAATTAAAGTGACAGCACTTTTGACGTATAAACGTGACGTAAACCTTATACTGTACACGGAAAATTCTCTGTTTCAATATCACTGCATCATAGACACAATACTAGACATGATAGTTAAGTCCATCCAAAATGAATTATTAAAGAAAAACGTTGTTGTTAGCTTCTTAAATCACAATGAATGAATCACATTAACAGAAACATTTTTAACAGTTAGTTAGGTAGAGTTAAACTATTATATTAATAAATAAACGTCTGACACACATTAAAGACGGTATTATTAAGCTACCTAATAATAGTACCAGAATTTACTAATAACAATACAGGAAGATCTTTATCTGTTAGTTAAAGATAGATAAAAAGATAGTCTCATAATGACACAATACATAATGTAATCTTGAACATTTAATAAAATCTAGGTTTCTTGCAAACTAACAAAAGGATCTTATAATCTTGTTCATTAATAGCGTAAGGCGATTTTTGTCTCAGCGATTATGGAACAGCTGCACACAGAAGATAGGCTATGGTCTCATTCTGAAGAGCTATATTCATAGACGTACAGAAAATTAAAGAAGATTCTTAATTGCAATGTAATAAATTGTTACGATTTAACAAATAATTAAATTTAGGGAGCGGAAAAAAGTTACTGGCCGGAAAAAAAATGAATAGCAAATAACGTTTTACAATTTTGGCGCCAAATGTAGATGAGTGACTTGCAGTTTAAATTGAAATAAAATCAAAATTAAATGCGCGGGAGGCTCATTAGTGTTAAATAAATGTCAGGTGAAAAGATAAACAAACAACTTTAACCCTGAAAGATATATAATCTTTATTCGAGATGAAAATAATTTTGGATTTAATTTTCAATCTTTGTTAAATAGCCAATTTAGTAAGAAATCAAGAATCCTCTTCAATGAAACAGGTAAAGTGAGACCATAACCGATTTTTCTAATGTGCAGCTATCGTCCCATAATCACTTGGACAAAAGTCAGCAGTTAGTATGCTATTAATATACATAAGATAGTGATGTTCATATAAATAAAAAAGAGATGTCAAAACGGCATATTTTTGCTAAACCATAGTGAATATCATCGATAAATCCACAAATGATATCGAGTTAAATTGTTGTCAATTTATTTGGTTTTTTCCCTGTTATGGTTGGAATAAATACGTTCGAATAAAGAAATGTTAACCAAGAACTCTTTTTACTGCATAATTTTATAATATAGCAGAGCCATTATTAGCAAATAATAAGTAAATCTATATAATATATAAATAAAGCGACATATTGTCATTTTGTAGAGCAAGTTAGTTTAACCATCAGTAACAGGAATCAAAAAGGCCGTCATCGGGCGTCTCCGATGATAAACTTATATCTAATCTAGTACATATCTAATGTTTATTGTTTGTGATATAGATTAATGGGTGTTTATAGGAAACGACGATCGCGGTTTTCCTGAGTTGTACAGATAAATAAACGAGCAATAAACTATAACACATGATATGAAATAATAACTATGTATTAAATATCGTAAGTTATTTTTCCAGACGTTTTGCCGTTTAAAAATAATTTAGAACTATACTGAAGAACGGTTGACATCAATTATATATAAAAACAGCATTGGATGTTGTAATAAAGAGAGAATGTAATAGTTATTATAAAACAAGTGATAATTTAAATAGAAAAAGAGTTTTTTGTCGATTCTTCTGCCTCAACCGGTAGTAGCTTTACATTTTGAATTAAATGTAAAGCACGATAACATAACGATCTAATTTCTAAAAGAACTTTTACGAACTTCACTTAAACAAAGAATATTTTATTACATTTTTTTGCGAATTTTGGTGTAAAGTTCAAATTTGACACTTGCTTCCAAATTCAATTTTGTTGCAGCCATGTTTCACTTTCCCGCGCTTTGTTTTTTCGTAAACCAATTACATTACGTTACTTCCGAGTGCGAGCGCTGTCTGTGGCTTGTCACAAGTGGGGCGCAATATCAACGACATGCTTACCTACGACTGGATACCGTATAGAATGCACGTTTTTAGCTTGATTGCTTCCGTCCGGGAAATTCGACCCTAACAATGAACTTCATAGACTGTGAGACTGAGTTTACGTTTATTATTCATCTCATGCTCGGTGGTGAAGGAAAAACATCGAGAGGAAACCTACATGTGTCTAATTTCACAGAAATTTTGCTACATGTGCATTCCATCAAACCACATTGGAATAGCGTGGTGGAATATGTTCCAAAACTTCTCCTCAAAGGGAGAAGAGGCCTTAGCCCAATAGTGGGAAATTTTTACGATGTCTTTATTGTTGAAGACTGAAGTTCTATGGAAACCGTGTCCGAATTAGCAGCTTCGAACGAAAGTGACAATGCGTTAATTAAATTGAGAAAATAAAGAAACTCCGAAAGCGACACCGTTTCACTATTTTCTTTTCGAAAGCTAGTTCTTAGTTTAAAATCAATGCAATGTACGAAGTTAATTAGTGGGAGGACTTTGTGCAAGTCTATCTCTAGGTACGGAACCTTTTAATTTTAGCTCGCAAGTTCGGTAGCGGATAAATCGAGTGATTAATATTTTTTTACCTTTACTACTAAAAAGGCAATTTGCCTCTTCAACTTTTATATACGTATATTATACTAATGTCGCCTGCGGCTTCGTTCGCGTTTTAAGTTGTTAGTTGTCATGTGTCAGGCAAAAAAGTAGCCTATGTCCCTTCTTGGAGTTTAAGTTTGTTTTATATCCAATTTCATCCAATTCTGTTCAGCGGTTTGGTTGTGAAAGAGCGATAGACAGTCAGAGAAACAGAGTTACTATCACTATAATATTAGTATAGACGTATAGATTATGAAAAAAAAGTAGTAAAAGTAACAGCCTGTAAATTTCCCACTGCTGGGCTAATGGCCTCCTCTCCCATTAAGGAGAGGGCTTGGAACAAATTCCAGCACGCTGTTCCAATGCGGGTTGGTGGAATGCACATGTGGCAGAATTTCGTTGAAATTACACACACGCAGGTTTCCTCACGATGTTTTCCTTCACCGCCGAGCATGAGATGAATTATAAACACAAATTATTATATATATATATATATATATATATATATATATATATATATATATATATATATATATATGCTTGCCTGGGTTTGAACCCGAAATCATCGGTTAAGATGCACGTGTTCTAACCACTGGGCCATCTCGGCTCATTATTATGAAAAATGTCCAAAAAATATGTCGACAGGGAGTTCGCTACTGCCGAGCAAAGCTTACCCATAGAGTCATATGCATTATGATATAATATAATAATGTAGAGCGTAGACATTTTGTCTAATGAATATCTGTGGTAAAAACCGTAACAATAACTTTACAATAAACGAAGTCAAGTGATGTGTGCGTACGTTGTTCAAGGCGGGTCGAAATATAAAACAAACAAATCGCTCAGTTAATAGCACAAGCTGATGTTATCTGGTATTAGGTCAGAAAACAAACATGGACGAATTACTAAATTTAGCAAATATTTAAACAGTGAATGACTCGTAAGCGTATCGGCTCTTAAGCGCGTTTATAGATTAATTTATTTTATAGTTCAACGAAAATAGAATAATGGTAAATGAAATGTTTCTAAAAAAGTTTTGACCACGAAATAAATTTTGTCAAAAAGCTTGATTGTTATGAAGAGAATATCAAATCAAATCAATTTTATTCAAGTAAACTTTACAATGAAGCGTTTTTGAATCGTCAATAAATAAATACTACCATAATTTTAGTATCTAGGTAAACGTGAGAGTTTTAATAACAGTTTCACTTATGTACCTTTCTTTCAATCTTATGAATAAGCTCAATACTCAGTAGTTCTGTCCTTAATATTGGGGTAACTATTTTTTTTTAATTTTGAAATCACAGAAAAAATACATTTAAACAATGGTTTAAATTTTTAAGTATCCTTTTCGGTTGGGTTGTCTGACATTAATTGTGTGTTCTTTTATCTAGTGATGTACAATAAAGTACTTACTAATAAATACAATAAGGTCAAACGATAGGCGTAGAGCTGAGAATGAACCTTTGAAAACCTTGGTATCTTTATATAATATAGTTTGTTAACTGATGATTCAAAAGTGCTTGTAAAGGCCTACTTGAATAAAGGATATTTTGATTTTGTTATTGCTGTTAGGGATCACTGATCTCTCGTCTAATTAGGTTTGTCATATATACTCCGAAGCTATTTTAACTCCGGAAAACAAACACTACTCAAAATACTTGGTATTTATGTGATCTGTGAAAAATAGATTATTGAAAAGAATCGTATCAAACAGATCTTATCGTTGGAATATTAATGATAATATTATGACTTACAGTGACATTATCTACAGACAGAGATCCTCCTTCCAGATATAACATACATATATCCAACAAGAGAAAGATCTAAGTCCAGCAGCACTTTACCATATTTTAAGATATGCGTTCAAAATGGTAAAAATTTGTTTACTAAGAATTTAAAATATAAAACGCAAAAATTTATGAGTAAATTTAAAATGTCAAAAAAATCGCGATGAGCCCGTAGATGGTCTAAACTAAATAAAAAAAGTAAAAATTAGTTTTCGAAGAATTCTGCTCTCTATAACAGACTATATATGTACATCAAGTATCAATATAAGTCAAGTAAATTTTTTTCTATTATAAAGCCTCTAATTTATTCACAAAACTCGTATACAACATGTACATAATTAAAACTTTACGAGAATTCAATGCAAATTGTCTATGACATTTGTCCGCGTATTTCTGAGAGGGTTTTCCCCGTGGTTTTTTTTTAATAAATAATTAATTCGAAAAAGTCCATTGAGGAATACTCAAATATCGTAAGTAGATACAATGAGGAATTTCCTAAAAAATGTCAACAAAACCCAGATAATAGTGATGCCTAATATTGGAATATTTATTATAATACATTTTCGGTCTTTTCCATTGGTGTATCTTACTTTAAAAAATTGCTGTTCGTTAAACAATTATTAATTCACCAATTGTCGTATGAGTCATAGATTAATAGAAATATGTAACACTGCCAGGATGCTTGGGTTAGTCATCAAAATGTTCTCCTGGAATCATTTTAGACAATCGGTTCGGAATAGTAGTTCGCAAAATCTTATTACTTTAGTCATACATGAAGGAGACTTCCTGATATAACTGACAAACAAACAAATCGCTACAACCCAACGCCTTTGATTAGCTCACATTGCTAACATACACAGATGTACATGTAGTATAGCACGACACAACTTTGATGTAGCATCGACAAATTCATAAAAGCGATCACATCCGAATTAAGTACGCTATCCCAAATTATCAACATGTATTTCTTATGTGAATATGATCTTTAGACAAACGTAATAACTTGTAATATCAAATTACTTAATATATTCGTCAATTTGTCACGTCGATTTACATGCACTTTCTTCCGCGGGTTGAACTGACGCGAGAATCTATAGCGACGAATAGCGTCGAACGGCGCGATAGGGTGCTATTTATATTTGTTGTGTAAATCGGCAGTCATCGGTTCAATTGAATTTGCCGATGCTACATCTAAGTTGTTTCGTAATATACATACATAGGGATCGCATTAAGTCGCCTGAACGCTATTCCTAAACTATACCTTGCTTTGTAAATTGATTACTGGCGATGCGGTCTTGGAAAGATTTTTATGTGCGATAACATAGGGTTGTTATGTGTATTGGAAAAGAATAAAACATAAGTCGCATATTTAAATCCTAATATGCAAACGTTTCGACGCTCAAATCTCCTCGTGTTAATCAAGTTTAGCAGAGTTGAATTCACTTTTATCTTTCTTCAATTATTTCTTGTTTATAGGGCTATATTATGGGGGGCAAAATAATAGCAATTTAATTACAAGAGATCGTTATAAAATATATACGTAGCACTATCTAGAAATATCTAGAAATATCCAGTAATCGAACTGGCATTCGTGTTTTAAAAAAATCATTACCACACGACGAACAAATGTATGTATTGATGATAAATTCCTTAACAGTTACGACAGCATATTGTGTAGAATGAAATATTTACGTAACTCCCAATATTGAAACAACTTTTTTTTATATATAATAGTCATAAATCTATATCATTTACCGCCAGAATGAAGTCAATACGTATATCAGACGCGTCAATAAAATATTTTGTTTATTTTTAAATTTAGAATTTGTTATTACTATTTTTAAAACTAACGATGACATATTTAACGTTGTTCAGTACAAAACAAGTAACTTAGTAGGTACACATAAATAATCATCATTTTGAGACAACATTTATGAAAGAATGTGAGTCAGTTACATACAACTGTTTTCTTTCACATTCTGACAGTGATGTCATAGGTATTTCTCGTACGCCATAACAATACAGATTATTAAAATTCTATTAAAAATACATTTTAAAATTGTATAGACAAAGCCAAAGAGTTTTTCTCTTAGAGTCCAAACATGCATAGATTTTTAGGCTGTCCTTATTATGCCTTTGACAAAAAGATTTATGATTTTTTTTTTTATTAATGATTGATTTCAAATATACTTAAAAAAATATATTTGCATAACCACATTCCAAGTATTGATCTTACACAAAACTATAATTTTCATATGTTGGCAAAGAGCCAGTATGCTGTTTATATTTGTAAAAATAGCTTAATGTACAATTGGTAAAATATAGAAATAGTATGAGTAATGAAGATAATTTTATAAGTGTAGTACTTATATTTTACTTAAAGTTGGAATTGT
Source organism: Vanessa cardui (assembly GCF_905220365.1). Classification (NCBI taxonomy): domain Eukaryota; kingdom Metazoa; phylum Arthropoda; class Insecta; order Lepidoptera; family Nymphalidae; genus Vanessa; species Vanessa cardui. Next base: position 11,211,240 of record NC_061132.1, on the reverse strand, counting down.
ACTCTGATGAGACATCACTTGAAATTTTGAAATTAATTAGCCAAATAAATAATTACATATAAATCATTAACTAAATAAATCATTAGATCTGACATTGGAGTTCATTACTAAATGAGACACTTAACAGTTCTGTTTTTTTTGTAGATAAAAATTTAGTTCGGGGAACGTAGGTGACCTGTTAAAGTATTACCGAATTTCATTATTTTTATACAGGAATACTTTCATTTAAGTTTTGTTTGAGAGTGAGTGAGTAAGGTTGAGTCATTACATGCACAAAGAACATTAAATCATTTGTATAGTGTAAAAGCAGAGTAAGAAATAATTATAATTTCTAACAGTACTTATATCTGTAAGATATTGTTAATTATTTAACATCAGGAATGTACAACTCTCATTCTGGATATTCCAATTCTAAGTTTAAAAACTAAGTATTCAAGATAGAGTAAGTTTTTTTTAACTACATGGAGATGGTAAATTATTATATATTATGTTTTTTTATAAATATATTCAGTTGTAGTTATTAAAAATACATATAACTTTTTCTTTTACTATGAAAATATTTTAGCTTTATTTTTTTTATTTTATTAATCAATATTTATGACAATGTACAATAGTTTCATAGAGTTTATAATTGGATATTCGTACAATATAAATTATTAAAAATAGTTATTATTATTTTTAATTCAATTGATCGTAAAATAACAGCATTTAAAAAACACTAGATATTGAACAAAATATTCAGTTTTATATATTAGGTCAGATAACAAAACAAAATATAAAACTACTTCTGTATAGGTATAAAAAATTTATATCCATCTTTTTAATGGAATTATTTTCGAAGTTGAGTACTTTATGAGGCATACAATGAAGGGTGCTTATAAAGTTAAATAAACACTGTTACCTACATTTTCACGTAACCTATTTTTATGACTAAAAACATCTTATAAATTCATGTGTACTTTCACTTACAATTTGCCGCAAGCAAGTAAACACACCGTAGCTACCGATGTGTGTTTCATTTCATTAGCACTTGTAAATAACAGACTAAATATAAGTAGGAAATTTCATACCTTGTTGAAAATTCTGCGCCAATATAAATCTGATCTCGTCGGAGTCAGCGGTATTGATACCGTACCTTCTCTCTGTCCGGAAGGCATTTTTTCACTCAAAATTATTAATTCTCAAAATGTTAACACAACAATATTTTTTACTCGAATTAACACATCATAAAACGTTCGCTTCAAATACTTTATGGTGAATTTTCATGATCGATTTATTGCAAGTACACGATAAGATAAAGATTATCCTTCTATTTATATAAGTTTGTTTATTTTACTATGTAACAGTATAACTCGACCACCTCGATTACACGACGTTGAACAACTGAATGTGAATGTGAAATGTGAATAAATGAACCGAACCAAGTGAATGAATTAATCACAAATCGTACGAAACGAGTTATGTTGGAACGAATAAAGACGATGATAGTATTCGAGAATCGATTGGAGTGACCGCGAGTCTTAAGTTTACAGTAAAATTTATAATTTCTCAAACATAATACGAACATTTTATAAGATGTAATCAATCACAATTCATGTTTTCAAATTTTTCTTATAAGAGCTATAGAATCACGATGACGAATTATGTTTCCAAAATTATTTTTTATAATTCGTCAACGAGAATATCGATTAATACAGAGTATCAATGTTTTTTAATCATCAATCTAATTGAAGTTTTAGAAGTCAATGAACATCATTGTTATTTGTTGATATATTTGTTTCTATGGTAACGTCCTGAAGGTTTTTCTTGTAATATCAATAATATAAATATAACCTTTCAACGGCTTATATATCTTATAAACAACAGAAAATACTAGTGAAAAGTATTGTTAGTCTTTTTAATAATTGATTTACAGACTTCCATACATAAATAAAATATAAAATTAAAATGCACGAATTTAAAAAACATAATAAAACTATGGGTGTATATTGGCTCAAGCAGAATTTGAAAGACACATTAATTTGGTAAGTTCATTAAGAATAGAATCAGGTTAATTTCATTTGTATAATTTATTCGTTTGAAATATTCGCAGTAATAAGTTACTTTCTTTTAATTTTTCAGTATAAAGCTAAAATCCAGAGAGGAAATAATAACTTTACCGAGTTTTGAGGAATATAAAGATAAATCGTATGAAGAAAACCTCCATGTATTGGATAAAAATAAAATAAGTGAATATACATTTAAATGGCAAGAAAAAGTATTTAGTTCTTATGAACTACAAAAATATTCTGACGCATATAATTGCAACTCGGAAACAGATTTAAAGTACCATGATATGATAAAGGATTCACATGTTAAGTCAAATAAAGTATTTACTTATATAGATGAAGACTACCATCTCCCTTTGCCTATTGCTGAAAAGGGAAATTATAAACAATATGGTGTTTCAAATTTAAATAATTGTTTTGCAAAATTACATTTAGGTGATATGAATGATAATGTCTCGAATTCCATGAAGCATTTGTTCAAAAGTCAGGATCATATTTCAGATAATGATCAATGGATGGCAATGCATATTGTGTTAGATAATTCAGAATACAATGAGTAAGTCTCACATTTTTTTTATCTGTCTTTGCAAATTAGCATAGATCTCTCTAGTAATGCCATCAAACATAAAAGTTAAAATTTTGATTTTGCATAAAGAATTATTGGAATCAACGACCCACACAGGACTAATTTATTAGTTACAAAGCAAAACGAGGAAGGGTATTGGTATACAATTATTGGTATTTCCTTGATCATAGAAAATTAATAAGCTACTACTTTTTATATTTTACTTCTATTTTTCCTATTCTATTAGTTCTATTATAATAAACTTAACATTTACTTTGGGGGTATGGACAAGAGGTTCATCAATTATTAAAGGAATTAATGTATAAAATTAATTTGTGACTCAGCACAAATTTCTTTGCCTAACATTATTATAATAGACCAGAATCAAACAAAGCAGAATTCACATCTCTAAGTGACCCAGTGTACAGTGTTCCTTTTAAATTATAATTTTGTTTAGCATAATTCACAGAATTTCAATTTATTTATAATGTATATGGTCAAATTTGTTGCTATTTTGAGTATTTTTTTAACATTCCTTTAGCAATATATTTCAATATTTATTATTTATTCAAACTATATATTTATTATTTTAAATAAGAAACTAATTATTATAATTGTATTTAAAATTGTTTATTATGATTATTACAGGGAGTCTCAAATTCTTTTCAAGCAAGAATTCAATCTCCTTTCTCTGTATCACAATGTTACCCACAATTATCTAATGGTGTTACCAGATGTAAATAACTTAGAACTCAACCCATATTGTGTTGAAGATGGAGACAAGATGCTGGAATATGGAGTGGAAATTGATTTTGACGAAAAGGGATATGGAGAAGACTTGGAACACTTAGTAGGTATATAAAACTATGTGTATATTAATTTATATTTAATACTTGGTGGTAGGGCTCTATGCAAGCCCGTCTGGGTAAGTACCACCCACTCATCAGTTATTCTACCGCCAAATAATAGTACTCAGTATTATTGTGTTCCAGTTTGAAAGGTGAGTGAGCCAGTGTATCTACAGGCACAGGGGACATAATATCTTAGTTCCTAAGGTTGGTGCCGCATTGACGATTTAAGGAATAGTTAATATTTCTTACAGCGTCATTGTCTATGGGTAATGGTGACCACTTACCATCAGGTGGCCCATATGCTCGTCCGTCAACCTATACATTAAAAAAAAAATTTTTTTTGAAAAAGTATATTTTATTGCGTAAATAAATTAGCATATATTTTTATTAATAAACAAAGTTAATAAATAGTCAATATGGATTGAAGCTCATATCTACATTTACCTATATCAGATGGCACTTCATATAAAACTATGTTGCTTCTCGCCGTCTGTATGCTTAGATATTGTAAATCACACATTATGGTGCGGTTTTACCAATAAACAGAGTAATTTGGGAAGTTTTGTTGGTAATTGTGTGTGTGAAGAAAAGCGGTAAATTTTGACTTTTCTAAAATAACTAGTTTTTGAATATAGAACTGGAAACTTGTGTATAGACACGAATTATGACCATGTGAACGGAAAACGGGTACCTCTATATATATGTATATGTCATCGTAAGATTACAGAAATCGTTAGATTACAATTCTATCTCGTCAGATTGTAATCTAACTAATTTGGTAATCTAACGGTCACATATATGTATATTGCTTTATATTTAAGATTATTTGTTTCCATTTCTTGTTTTGTAGTTGAACAATTTATTTAAAAAGTGGGATAAGAAGCAACAACAGTTATTGAACTTTGTCATGCCGCGTCTTGGAATGAAAAACGTATTTGTGACGTTCGAAATTGTCTCAGCCTTGGGTTTCGAAATGGACAATTTGTACATTGACTTCCAAATAAAGGTAATTTTTTTCGTATATCATACCTACTTATATGTAAATTTTATTACTATGCAAAGAAGACCACGATTTTTTTTTATGGTATAGGTTGGCGGACGAGCTTATGGGCCACCTGATGGTAAGTTGTCACCATCGCCCATATACATTGACGCTGTAAGAAATGTTAACTATTCCTTACATCGTCAATGTGCCACCAACCTTGGGAACTAAGATGTTATGTCCCTTGTGCCTGTAGTTACACTGGCTCACTCACCCTTCAGACCGGAACACAACAATACTGAGTACTGTTGTTTGGCGGTAGAATAACTGATGAGTGGGTGGTACCTACCCAGACGGGCTTGCACAAAGCCCTACCACCAAGTAAATTACGATACATTACTAATCTTATCTTTTCACTCTCATACATCGATAGGAGAAGCAAGAAGCCTTTCAGTCACGTTATTTATTTGGTGGTAGGGTTTTTCTTAAAACTTTCTACCTCCAAACGGTCACCTGCTGTAATTAGTATTGTTGTGTTCTGGTTTGAAGAGTGATCTTAGTTACCATGGTTGGCAATGTAAATATTTCTTGCAGAGCCAAGTCTCTGCTTGGTGAACCTCTTACCATCAGATGTCCACTTACCTTTATTACAATAAAGATATGGCTATCTGGTCATCACGAGTCTGTTTTTAAAATAAATTTGAAGATAATTAAATATGATTTTTAGTTAGGTTAATTAAATGGTGATATCAAAATAATTTTACAGATTCCAGACGATGTAACCGTAAAAGGCGACCTTAAAGGGAGGACGCATGTAAGCAAGTCATCGAGAAGAGATGATGAGAAGTTCTGGGGGTACGGACATGTAGTGGAATTGGAATTGGAGTACGCCACTGGAATGGGTAACTTTACTTTATGAAATTACTAGAATAGGTGAAATTGGGTTTTAGGTGAAGTACCTTGCTATGTTTAGTAAAGCGTTCAAAATGCCTCTGTTGCCAAATTAAAAAAAAATATTAAGGAACGCTTGTGTGCAAAAGGTTACTATACAATTAATGAGTTTATGATCGATAGCACACCTTGGGAACGAAACGATCGCCTCCTGGCTATTTAATCTCATATTAAATTGTTTATATAATATATGAGACAAACAAAAAAAAACCCGCTGAGTTTCTATCGCCGGTTCTTCTCAGGTCAGGGTATTTTCTTTTCCGAATCGGTGGTAGTGTTTCAATTGACCATCGATAAGAAAGTGTAATGGTTCTATATTGAATAAAGTTATTTGAGTTTGAGTTTGGTCCTTTGCCTAAGTTCAAACCGTTCGTGAGATTGCTTTCCAATCGGATTAATAAGTAAAGAGAGTGTCTGAATTATGCACATTATTCTGCACTATAATGTCTTGAGCAATTGTTTGGTCTTAATTAAAAAAGGCCAATATTCAGAATCGTTCAGGACATTTTTTTTTATGTCATAGATCGAAAGAGAACAGTAGGCTTAACTGATGGAAAGTGATTACCGCCGCCCATGGATATCACCCACCGCCACCAGGTCGGCAACGGCCGGCCTTTAAGGAATAAGTACGCTTGTTTTCTTGAGGCTTCAGAAATCAGATCGGTTCAAAAAAAAACGGCGAAAGCTTTTTCCAAAGATTGCTATTTTTCACAATTCCAAAGAATGCTTGTGCGAGGCGGAAAATGTCAAAGTCAAAATGAAAATAAAGATGAAGTTAAATTAAAAGGACATCAACAATATTAGTTAAAATAAAGTAACACTAAATAGTGTGCTACTGTTGTATTTCTGGGGTTGGAGCTCATTTCACCACTAGTCCATTTTGGGGTCAGTGGCTCATTACCATTCAATGCGAAGGATGAAGAGGAAGGAGTTATGTTTGCAAACGTAAAAGTTTTTCAAGTATAGTTTTGCAACTTAATATTTTCAGACCTCAATCCTCTAAAGATAATTCTAGAAACGATATCCATTGACTGGTGGGGACGACATCGTACAGAAGGATATAGCTGTCTCACTCTTTCATTGGAGCCTGGGGAACATAGACAAGATCTGTCCTGCTCGAGACCAGAAGAATTGGACAAAGCGGAAGCTGAGAGCAGAAGGTTCTTTGTCGGTGGATGTCACTTGATCAGAGATTTGGATGTGTTGATTAATCCACAATTGCATGTAAGTTAGATTTCTGTTATTATTATTGTAAAACTGCATTAAGATGGTATGAACTAGACATATTAAAATAACCAATCCGAAATTGAAAAAAGACTGTCGTTTTGGTAGAGTAAAGAAGAGTATGCATATACGAAAAAATATTAATGATTTTATCAGAAAATATGATACCCATAGCATTGGTACAAGGAACAACACAAACTTGTTGCTCCTAGTACTCGACTGCATAGAGTCAGTAACTCCTTTGTGGGGCAATGTATACGGTTTTACAACAGGATCCCAGAAAGCGTTCAAAATGCCTCTGTTGCCAAATTAAAAAAAATCATTAAGGAACGCTTGTGTGCAAAAGGTTATTATACAATTAATGAGTTTATGATCGATAGCACACCTTGGGAACGATACGATCGCCTCCTGGATATATGTATTTTTTTTTTATGGCAGAGTTGGCAAACGAGCAGGAGGCTCACCTGATGGAAAGTGACTACCACCGCCCATGGACATCTGCAACACCAGGGGGCTTGCAGGTGCGTTGCCGACCTTTCAAAAAGGAGTACGCTCTTTTCTTGAAGGTTCCCATGTCGTATCGGTTCGGAAAAACCGCCGGCGAAAGCTGGTTCCACAAAGTTGTGGATTTTCGGACATCAAGGTGGTGCGGGTGAAACTTAGAATTTTGGCGAGATGTCCGAAGGTGAAATTCAGCAGCCGGGATTAATCCGAACAATTCCTCGGAACATTCCCCGTGAAAAATTCGGTAAAAGATGCAGAGTGATCCGACATCTCTACGCAAAGCCAAAGGATCAAGGAGATCGGAAAGGGCTTGATCGTCGATAACTCGAGCAGCCCTACGTTGGATGCGGTCAAATGGAAGGAGCTGGTACTGGGGAGCACCCGCCCAGAGGTGAGAGCAGTACTCCATGTGAGGCCGAATTTGCGCCTTGTAAAGTTTTAGGCGATGGGCCGACGTGAAATACTGTCTCGCCTTGCTGAGCACGCCCAGCTTTTTTGAAGCCAATTTGGCTTTGCCTTCCAATTGACCGCGGAACTGAACGACGCTCGAAATATCAACGCCAAGTATTCCGATACTACCTGTAGCGGCTATCGGAATGTTCTCAAATCGTGGAGATACGACAAATGGTGCTCTTTTGGCGGTTAACGCGCAAACTTGCGTCTTTTTGGGGTTGAAATGGACTAGATTTAGCCGGCCCCAATTCGAGACTTCGTTTAATGAAGACTCGATTTCAGACACAAGTTTGTTCCGGTTCTCTTCGACGTTTTCCCGAGAAATATTAGCTCGGCCGGTGTATAAGGTGTCAACGGTACTGTCGTCTGCATAGCAATGAATGTTCCCGATTTGCAACAAATCATTGATATGCAGAAGAAACAGAGTGGGTGATAGAACGCAGCCTTGTGGAACACCAGCATTGACGAATTTTAAGTCAGAGCATGCACCGTCGACAACGACCTTGATGCTCCGATCTGCCAAAAAGCTGGTAATCCAATTGCATAATTTCCCGGGAAGCCCATAGGAAGGAAGCTTCAAGAGAAGCGCTTTGTGCCATACGCGATCGAAGGCCTTCGCTATGTCCAAACTGGCTGCTAATGCCTCCCCCTTGCTCTCAACTGCTTCAGCCCACCTGTGAGTAAGGTAAACTAGAAGATCACCGGCTGAGCGACCCCGACGGAAACCGTACTGGCGGTCACTAATCAGCTGATTGTCCTCTAGGTACCGCAGGAGCTGGCAGTTAATAAGGGACTCCATTATCTTGGAGAGCAAGGAGGTGATGGCTATAGGCCTATAATTGGACGGGTTTGAGCGGTTGCCTTTTTTAGGGATCGGATGCACCAAAGCTGTCTTCCAGGAATTCGGGACGACGCCTAATGTGTAGGATTGCCGGAAAAGACGCGTTAAGACCGGTGCCAACTCGGGAGCACATGTCCGTAGCATGATTGGAGGGATACCATCGGGTCCGCTCGACTTATGAATGTCCAAGGAAAGAAGTGCTTTACGAACTGCACTTTGCCGGAATTTAACCTCCGGCATCGTGGTATCGCACCGCGGAATTGTCGGTGGAGATTTTCCTTGGTCATTCAGAGTCGAGTTCGACGCGAAGAGAGAGCCTAAAAGATCAGCTTTCTCTTTCGCGGTAAGGGCCAATGACTCACCGTCCCTGTGCAGAGATGGAAAAGAGGGCTGACAGAAATTCCCTAAGACAGCCTTAGCGAGAGACCAGAACGCTCGTTTTCCTGAAGGGAGGCGCACCAGTCTCTCGCCAATTCTGCCAATGTACTCCGTCTTCGCCCTTGCAATCACGTTTTTGAGGGACCTAGAGGCAGAGTTATATTCCTTTTTGAATGCGCTGGTATTTACATTTCATTTATATTTCATTTCATATTAAATTGTTTATATTATAATACAGGAGACATAAACAAAAAACCCGCTGAGTTTCTCTCGCCGGTTCTTCTCAGGTCAGGGGACCTGAGAAGATATTATAATTCCTTTTCCGAACAATTGACCATCAATAAGAAAGTGTAATACTTCTATATTGAATAAAGTTATTTGAGGTTGAGTTTGAGAGATTTGTCATCTCAACTAGTTTTTCAGAAAAGTAATTTTATACATTGCAGCAACTCTGGACGCTGAAATTGTACCATTTCCAGGAAGCAAAATTCAGATACGTGTCGACCGGCAGCGTCGCCGTCCGCTGGCGCGTCGTGAGTCAACGGCGCCGCGCACGTGCCGACACGCCCGCGCATGCGCACACGCACGCACATGCGCACCCGCACGCACACGCGCATGCGCTTCTGGCGGGCGCGGAGGCCGTACTGCGCCACTACAGGAAGGCTAAGGCTACGTTGGCCGCTGCGACCGAATGCCTCCCGACTCAACTCGACCAGTGATATATTCCTAACCACTTTTGGTAATTTGCGAGATACTTTAATTTTGTGTTATCAAGACGCTTTTATAGCCTTTGTGTTTCAATTTATACTGGTTTAGAATTTACGATGACTGTTGGGTGTAGATATTCTTCTTCTTCTTCGATTCTCGAAAGTTCCGAAAAAAGTACAATCTATAAGTGATCTGAATATTTTAGTAATCGTGGATGTATGATATTAAGATTGCAATAACTGTCAAAGTGTCGACAGTGTTCTAGTATTATTAAGTTGTATTTATAATTTAACTAGATAATCTTAGAAAGTAACTGGATTATCAGGGAAATTATTACGTAAAATGATTCCGTCCGATCCGTATAAAATTGAAATTATTGATAAATTTTCTTGTAAATATAAAGTATATTTATAACCTCTACTCTAAGCTACTAACTTGATCTAAACCAGACACCAAAGTATATTAATAACTTATTCATTAATTAACTTGAAAATTAATTTAATATAATAAATAATTAATTAAATCTTTATTAACGTCGCTGGGTTAATTTTAGTGATTGCAAATAATTTATATTTTCTAAAGTAATTGAAAATATTACAATCCATACAAATAAATAAAATCGGAGTGTCTGTTTGTAATATTAAAATAACCGCTTTCTGCTACATGCATTTGTCTTTATACACGGTACACATACCAAAACACACATTTTTAGAATTTTTGTCTGTCTGTCTGTCTGTTTGTTCCGGGTAATCTCTGGAACGGTTGGGCCGATTTGAACAGGACTTTCATTGGCGGGTAGGTAATGTACTAAGGCGTAACTTAGGCTAATTTTTATACGCAAATAATACAAAGTTTTGGAAATTTAAGCGCCCAACTTAAGTTGAGCGCTGACCCCCACTTCATATCGACAACCATATCAGAATATGGTTGTCGATATGAAGTGGGGGTCAGCTTATACTGGTACTTGATCGGGTGTATGTTGCGTTGCGTTTTGCAAATTTCCCACGCCACGCGGACGTCGCCGTCTGTTTGTAATTTTTCTATTACGTGGACATGAATGTATATACGGTACACATGCCAAAACGTATAATTGTAGAAGTTTATAATGTGATGTCGTAAGCAAACAAATTCTGTAGTATGTTTAGTATCAGTATTGCACCCGTGCGAAGCCGGGCCGGGTCGCTAGTTGAGAATAAAATCTGAATCAAGTAATTAAATCCGAGTTATTAATTAAATGTAGGAATGAGTAATTATATTATATCTAGTCTGCCTGGCATTGTTTTAGATGATAGAATAGCTGTTAAGTGATGGTAGAGTATGGTACAAAGCCCTTCTTCCACAAGGTAAAATAATATATATATTTTTAGTAACACAAATCTAATTTATAGGTAAGTACGCTTAATGATTTAAGTAATTAATAAAAGTTTTTTTTGTGTATAACATATTGTTTTATTTATTAAACAAAGTAATTATCTATAATCTGTTAAATGAGGTAATTTCCTTAGTATAAACAAAATCTGGCAACTATTAATTAATATATGAGTAACAAATTTTTTTTGTTTTCTAAAAGAAAAGTCACTTACATACACAAGAACACAGAACGGATGGGCGTTCTGTGCTTGTATATTTTTGAAGAAAAATATCATTAGCGAAATGTTGGTACGATTATACGATATTTTTTTTGGGAGATTTCTATTATTCTACAGATATATTCTTATTATTTAATTTATGACATTTGATTTTATTTCACTACTTTACGTTTTATTATGAATTAAATAAAAAATTTAATATATGAGTATTTTAATTAGTACTGATTACATTAAATTACCCTTTACTTAAGGGTTGGATTTGCAGTTCAGAAAAGTTCTGTGAATAACCTGATGAGATTAGTCTAATCTGATTAAGCTTTAAATTAAATTTGGAACCTTTTGTATATGAGAGTTATATATTAATATACAATTTTAAGGTTTATTAACATTTACTTGTACTTACATTTTTATAAATGTTTAGTTCAATGTTATTCTTATGAATTAATCGAATTCTCTGTTTTATTAAAGATCGATATTGCAATAAAGTGGTATTTAATTGCCTTTGATGGCTTCTCTCATTTGGGCGGTGATAGCGGCCAATCTCCTTGCACGCTGTCGTTTCGTCTCCCTCGCACGCGTAACGCGCACACTCCGAGCGTCTTTTAGTGCGCAATGTGCGATTACGTGCGCACGCCTCGCTGCATCCATTGCTGCCATTTCTTGGCGTATTAGGGAGGTTTCCCAAGAAGTTAGGGTGTTGTTGATGGCTAGACGCTGAAAATATCGAATAAATTTTATATATTTATGTATTATCCGTTCCAAAAGCTGTTAAGTTAGGACCTTTTGGAATGGTGCATTGTATGACGTCATTTGATGTTTGTAAATACCGTTAGCAATCCTATCGAGGTTAGCTATTCTGCCATTGATAACCAGACTAGACGTACTAATTAGCTGTGCTTGTTAAATGTTAATGATAGTTAATAGCTGTACTGTTTGCAACACCGAGGTGTGTTTGTTAAGTAAAAAGAATGATTAACTTTTTAAAATTTTCTCTATGTGGTCGGCAGACCAAGTAAGATGGTAGGAATTTGCTGAACTTAATTTTTCCGTGAGCTTTTATCTGAATCAAAAATGTTTTCTACTGAAATTTGCAGGATAATATAATTCATAAGTTAGGCAATTATTTTGTGTAGGCATTGGAGGTAGCCTATTTTTCTAAAAACTCGTATTATTTGGAGATGCACGTGGTTATCAGTCAAGATCGTAAACAAGGAATAGTAATCGGGACACTAAATTATATTAACTAAAATTGAATAAAAAATTTGACACTTCTCTACCTTCTCAAGTCTATATGTGACTGGACCACTAGGAGCACAATAAAGTAAATGCGCTTTAGTACTCGACCTGCGAGGCATTCCGCAGCATCTCGTTCCGGCGCGCGCTGGCGTCGTCCGCCCGGCGGCGCGCGCGCAGCAGCTGCGCGTGTCGGTGCCAGGCGGCGACGTCCCCGCGCCGCGCGCGCCGCTCCGCCGCCCCGCGCGCCCGCGCCTCCGTCTCCGCCGCCTTGCCCACCAGCTCCGACACCTCATGTGTTAAGTGTTAGGAATGTAACAATCAGTATAAAATAATTAATTAATTTATTATTGAATATAAATACTCCGTCACTCTGATAATCCGTCACGAACGGAAAAAGTTCAAATGCAAGATCATCTCTTCTATGTATTTAATGAGGCACAGCAGTATATACATATAAAACTCTCAGAGGTTTGCCTCATAGGTTTCTCGTTCGCAGTCATGTTATGCTGCTAAGGTTTTGGCCGTCATAAGTTTGACCGTCGACCGCCTGCCTGAAACCAACTCTCCTTGCGAATGCTGTTGTAGTGGTTGGGTATGTTCTGGGCTTAAAATACTATAAGTCACCTCTTACGACACCCAAGGATAAATTGGGGGAGGTGCTAATTCTAATCCAGGACCATTACGGAAAATATGGATGGATATAGAAGAAGGAGACAACCAAAGAAACGATGCATGGATTGTGTGAAAGATGATATGGCTGGAAATAATGTTACTTGTGAGATGACGTCAGATAGGGAATTATTGAAGAAGAAAACATGACAATAATAAGAAAACACAACAAAGGAGGATGAATGAATGATAATATACTTTATCTTTTAAAACTGCGAATGAAACCGTAGACTATACTGACAGCTCAACAAGTCCACGTAATCGTCCGTATATAGAATGAGTCCTGTAAATGTGATACGTGTGATATGTGTGTGTGACAAATCCTGTCATAAAACGTAGGAAACTAGAGCATCTTCTTCTAGAATAGATTTTATTTTAATTTTATAATTATAATGTGTACCTAGTTACAGAGCAAAACCTTAAACATATGTAGTTTTCTTTTGTTACTATTACCTTTTGGTCATCTCTCCACGCGAGCAAGTCTGCGCTCCTTTGCTCTTTATACCGGATGCAGTGCAACAGCTGGCCTGTTCTGATTTGCTGTTCTGCGTCTCGCTGCAGGCGTTTGTACTCGTTGTGATACTTCTCTTCCGTTCTCTTCTGGTTCAGATAGCGCTTGTATTGTTCTGAAGCTTCAGCTTCTACCTATTGTATAACACGTATACATTAATCGAGCTGATGTATGCGTCGCTGCGATCGTAATACATACTTTTTGATAATCTACTGGTGATTTTTAATAATAGGTTAAATATATGTCATATAAATCACAAATATTAGATCTATGACGCCTATGATCTTCAAGGTCAAAACAAATTGACCACGTAGCTGATGCTACCTGTAAGAAATTTGATATGAAGCAAGTTTTACTTCCATCGAAATACATAGACTATTTTTTTAAACAGTACATCTGATGACCAACCCCTGGGCCCTAACATACAAGCGAAGCCTCCCGGTGTTCACAAGTTAGTAATAAAAAACTACTTCCTAGGAATAATAACAATTAAAATGCCTCCAAACCATCTCACGATTTTCCTTCTCCTTAAGCCACAATTTCTGAAACTGTTCCGCAAGATTCGCCCTCATCCGTTCATCTTCTCTTTTCCTCGCTAAAGCTTCAAGCAGCTTCCATTCACGTTCAGGAATGGAATCCCAAACTTCATCTTTATTTGTCATATAATCGAAAGTGCTTAAAAGATCTGAAATGATCATGATCACTACATAGTATAAAATAAAGTCGCTTCTCATTGTCCATCTTTGTATAAGCTTTTATTTTTTAAAGTATGCAGAGGATAGGCAGGAGCTGGATGCGAGTAGCCGGAGAAAGACCACAGTGGCGTGCACTGGGAGAGGCCTAGCAGTCTAGCACCTGTCTAGCAGTGGACAAAAACGGGCTGATGATGATGACGATAATGAAAGGATTTTGGTACAGTTTTTTAATAGAGAGAATGATTCAAGAGGAAGGTTTATATGCATAATATATTAGACAAATACTGGTTATTTTCAAAGATATTACAGATTTAAAATGCAATTTTTGGTCATTAGACATAGCGGTATTGTCTAACGTCCAAAAGGCTGTAAACGTTTTATATGCAGACATTCTCTAGTATATTTAGTATCAGCATTGCACCCGTGAGAAGCCGGGGTGACAGTAAATTTAGAAATGATCTTTAATCCTTATCGTGTAACGAAGTTCTTCCACCGAGTCTATTCGCGTTGAACTCAAAAACTAAAAAACTAATTTTTACAGAGATACATGTGGAAATTGTAGCCCAATAAATCATTACGGTTGATGAAAATTTTGAAAATTCGTCATTCCTGATTTTAGAACTATGGTAAACGGAATTTAGGCTTGTTTGATAGTTGAAAACAATTACTAAACATTTTTTGATAATTTATTTATATTATTATTTAATTTAATTAGTGTGAGACTGGACGAAAGTTTGTATTAGACTTTGTCATTTTTCAAAAGTAAGAAATATGTTAATCGGTATTAAGAATTGTTAGTGAATAAAAGATAACTGTTGAAGCATTTCTAGTTAACCACTCAAGAGGGTTAAATTTGGTGCCTGATAAATTAAAATAGCAAATTGATTATTACGATGTATTGCATTAATCATTTATAAGATTAAATGTTTATCAAACATACATATTATCAGTTCATTATGATGAATATATTACAGGATTTTATTCACATAGATGCAATCTAAATTATAACAATGTATCTGTTACCGCTGGAACAGCGTCCAATTGGTGATTTCCTCGGCGAGGCGCATCGCGATCGTCTCGGCGACTCTGTTATTATTTTATAACAAAACACCATTATTCTTCACTTCCGCGTCTCTGCGCTACATACAATTGTGGGAAATATATAATTGCCGTTCTGTTTGATTTGGCATGCGTTAGGCGTAACACTGATTTCACTTTGACTACGTCAGGGCTGAATTAGTTCGCATTTTATTAAAACCTAATTAGTTCCTTTTGCAGAAATACAATTAAATAAATTAATACTGATATCTTCAATACGTAAAGGAATGCGCCACCGTCTCTATACTCTAACAGGATTGAGGTTGTAAAAAACTTTTTGTCTCTGTTTCTATGGTATTATTGATTAAATTTTTGGCAATGAACAACAAAAATTCGATTAGAACCTTTTTTCTTCACTATCCCCTTACTACGCATAATAATTGACCCACATTAACGTTTTCAATTAACTAAAGTATTATTATGAATGGAGCAATCAAATAGCTACATTTCATTTTTATAAATTCTGTTCTTTCTGTATATATTATACAAATATAATATAGGTATGTTTCAATAAAAATGGAAACAAGTTTGAAGAGAGCGTTATCACATCTTATCAGTAAGGAGATATCACGATATGCGATATGGCAGTCAAAATCATACAACGGGCGAGTGATGACGTTTAAGTCATGGATAAAGATAAAAAACCTGGTGCAAGGAGGCCTGACGTGCTCAAGAAACTTAACGCGGAAAACCTGCAACTGATAGAACGTGGTCTCCTCGGCGATCTGCCTGATCGATTCAAGCCCACCAACATACCAGTCAGAGGCCTGTCCAATGAATTGGCAGTAGCGAAACCAACTGGCTTTTTATCTTCTTGCTTACCCGTTGTTCCTCCTTCTCCACCACCAATCTTAGATAAATCGCCGTCAGACGATGAAGGAGGATCACCTCTCAAGAAATCGTTTAGTTTTCGAGACAAGTTTCGAATCAGCTTTTTCGGTAAAGATAAAATGGATAAGACTAAATGGAAAACAATAGAAGAAGCCAAACCCATTCACGAAGACATAGTTGTACCGGCCACACAAAATGACATTTCAGAGCATGTCAACAAATCGAGCAAGCGTTTCTGGTTCTTCCGTAACAGAGAACTTATGGAGACGAGAGGGAAATCCCATAGGCCCATATACACACGGAGTAAAAGCTTCGAATTTCTTCCAAGAGCTGTGGAAGAAAACGAGGGAAATAAATTGAAGACAAAACTAACGAAGAACAGCCTCTCTTACGCTTTTGGTAGTAACGACACTATAGGTGACACGGCGTCTGTTGACAGTTTGGAATACATAGCAAATGTTTATTACGACAAAGTTGATAACGTGTGTCTGAAGAGCATCAAGGAGTTGCAGGATTCGGACCATAATTCTGGCATGTCAACGTCTACATCAGCATCGAGTGGATTGGTCGTGAACATCTTCAAGAGGGAATCAGTCCAAGATTTGTTGGAAGAGTTTAATAAAACAGTGGACTTGTTCAGTGAGAATTACATGAGTGATTGTGAACCGTATACGAAAACATCGGATTTATCGGTTAGCGAAAAGAGGAAAAGTTCGTCGTTTAATACATTACCTTCGCCAAAGGTATTACAAGTGGCAAAAGTTAATAAAGTGAGTGAGGATTTCAGGGCTGAGTTATCGCAAATGTTGGAAATGAAACGTGCAATCGATACGTCTAGGACTGCTAGGCGCGGTTCTGTTACTGATTGGTTTGTGTTGGAAGACAAAAACCTTCCAGTGACAGTACAAAACCAGAGCAACGCGACGTCTGAGGCGAATAAGTACAGACGTGCGCAGAAGAAACCAATGCAGAGAGTGAGAAGAATTAGTTCAACGAAATATGTAAGTAATTAATTTAGTCCTACTAAAATAACTTAGTAATAACTAATAAATATATAACAAAGAATGGAATGGCATCGAAGAATAGTTTGGATGTGGTCGCGTTTAATCCTTATCTATCTTATCATATTGTAAATACGCTTTGAACGATATAAATAATTACAGCACTGTTGACCTAATTAACAAACATTCCGTTTAAATAATAAATATTTCAAACAATATTTTATTTTCTTCTGCAACAATTATTATCACCATTTATCTAATATAATTTATGAATAATTTTATCACTATCTTAATTATTTATTATTCGCAAAGTAATGCTCAAACAACACTTAATTGTTTAAGAACCATCGTGAAATGATTATTAGGTAAACGATACACCTTTAATAAGTTGAAAATCTACGACTAATCCAGAACATCTATTTAGTATATTTAAAAAGCTTTTTTTATGATTATAATTTGGGCAATGTTACAAGCTATAGGTCCAGACGCGTGAGAACCATTCGGCATTTAAAAAAAAAAAAAATTGAGGGTATAAAAATCGTTTGACCGATCACCATTAAAATTAGAGTATGGATGATTTATAATAGTAACTAATATGATGTAACTCCCCACTACCACACTGTGCTGCAGCACATCAAGTTCTATATCTTTAAATCACCATGACAACATGTATGTACACAGACCAGACAATATTGCCGGGTTTTGCTAGTACAGTACAGCGCTGTAATACTCGCTAATCAAGCGATTTATTCGCCCATACCGTAGCATATCAAACCCAAGTTTGAGAATGTTTCTAAAATATATATAACTGAACATTTCCACCCGGATTGATCAGCTGATAACTTGCCCTTAGTAAAGTAAAGTAACAGCCTCTAAATTTCTCACTGCTGTGATAAGGCCTCCTCTTCCATTAAGGGTTTGGTATATATACCACGCTGTTCCAATGGTTGGTGGAATGCACATGTGGCAGAATTTCGATGAAATTCGACACATGCAACCTCCATGTGTCATTTTCAATTTCATTTCCTCACCATGTTTTCCTTCACCGCCGAGCACGAGATGAATTATAAACACAAATTAAGTACATGTGAGTGGTGCTTGCCTGGGTTTGAACCCGCAATCATCGGTTACGATGTACGCGTTCTAACCACTGGGCCATCTCAGCATTGCCCTTAGTATTTTGGTTTATTCTTTTCGTTTGAAATTTTATTATTATATAAAACAATTTTGACGCGTATGTTATTTTGTAAACTAGCAATGCTATCAGTCGAGTGTGCCAGATAAGAACAATAGACGGCACTTTTGGTACACTGCGATAACATCATTACTTTTTCCTTCATCTTTTTATATTTCGCTGTGATTTCATATATTTACAGCGTATTTTGTTATTAACTTGTTCACTTGGTATGGTCCCATAGGAATATTCTTTAACTCAGTATCTTCGCACGGGTGCAATGCTGATACTAAATATAATACAGATTTTTTCTTGTTACTTTACTATATTGTACATGTATTATATACAAACACCTTTCTCTCAAATAACTCTATCCATTAAAAGAAACCGAATCAAAATCCGTTGCGTAATTTTAAAGATCTAAGCGTACATAGGGACAGACAATGGAAAGCGACTTTGTATTATACTATGTAATGATGATAATGTTGAAAAACATATAGTTATTTTAATGCTTTAATTGTTACATTGATAATCAATGACGCTTATCACTTTCTTGACATTTCCTAACCACGTTATGGAGTGAGTTTCGAGATTCTTGTTACAGAATAGTTCAACTGATGGGAATTATTAATTGTCTGTATTTCTTTAATATGAAATAATACCTTCAGTATCATTTACGCTCCCACGCTTTAGGATAGTTAACAAAGAGATCTCGTAATGTTAACATACAATATATTGTGTAAAAGTAAGATAAGATAATTTATATTATTATATGTTGGTTTAGCATTTTTGGTTGTAAATATTTATTAAACAATGGCAGCGCTGTAAATACCAATAAACATAAAGAATAAAATATTTCGTTTAAAATTAAACTAGCCAGTTAGTCTAGAACACGATACAAAGCGGTGTTACATTAAAAGGTACCTATACTTAACTTTTTTTTGTCGCATAGTCTCTATAGGGCTAGGGTTATTTTGCCAATTTCACGTGTGATTATTATCTATCGATATTAATAGTAAACATAGCAAAATACCTTTATTTCGCTATTCCTAGTACTTTAAGACCATCGTAAATTATTGTTTTTTTTTTTTTATCAAAATGTACTATTTACAAAATGACTTATCGCTGTGTCATATAAAGTCATATAAAACTAAGGGTTTAAGGTTATGTACAATATTCTTATTATTTTTAAAATACAAACTAAATGTATAATGGTACTTCTTTGTTATTTTAACTGAGATTATTTAAGAAAGAAAAATATATATTTATTGTTTTTGTATATAATACTGAAGATGACGTAGGTACGTCTGTTTATCTTACGTTGTACGAGATTATGAGATTAAACAGACATCTTACGTCTTGGAGTTTGATAGTATTTATAAAAAAAGGCGTTGGCTTTCCTTGTTTATCGAAAATAAGAAATGGAAAAAGTAAGGGCAAGAGGTATTGTCGTCTCCTGCTATACTGGGGCCCTTGGGCACCCAAGAATTTGGAGCCAGGGCCAGGGCTTTTGGTAGATATTTCCTACGATGTACTAATAATTTGCTTATAGCCAGGCCTTAAGTATAGTTTCAAATAAACGGTAATTTTCGTCAATTCTACTTTTAATATCGACTATCATCGCTAGTTTTTTAATAAGTTTGTTAGAATATTCATAGCGTTCAACGTGAGCACAAAGGTGTGAGATGAATCATTGGTTCTTCAGCGCTCTCTCAGGATGGGGCTATGGGCACGAGTATCGTGTGCCTTATGGCAAAGAATGCCTTGCTTAGAATATATAGCGTATGCTAGATAACAGCGTTTTAAAACAACATAAAGATTAATATCAGTACAGCAAATAATTTTCCAATGTTTTATTTGGGTCAATTAAATATATGATCAAATTCGATTCAGATTCAGGATAACAGTGCTACCTTTAACACAGGATTGAACGAAGAAACTTTTTCAATTGAAGCAGCAGCTACATCAATTTGTACTCTTCACATACAATCGATAACCAATTGATAAACTCTATGATACTATCAACAATATCTTGACAGAAAATAAAAATATTATTATTTAATTTAAATATTTTCTAATAACGTACTTTTAAAGCTATAATCTAAAGGATCTGTATTCAAAACAGTGGAAGCGTTTGTCGAAAATTGGCGCCATTTTGACTAATACACGCATGTATTGTGTTTATTTGAATATTAAGGATTAGTATACATGATGCAAATTACTTTTAATTGGGTAAAAAAATAAATTTTCCAGTATTTTTTTTAATACTGACATAGTCATGAGCCTTGCGTATACGTCGTGTTTGAATAAGAAACATTTTTGTTTCAACAATTAAATGTCAAATGATTCGTTTGTTTATACATTCAGATGTTTTCAAAAGTAATGTTACAACTCGGTAGTGATAGACACACAGACAAAACAAAATGCGACGAAACATAAAATTACAATGGAAAGCACATCCTTCGGTTTAATTACTGTCATATATCGGTGTAAACAGATGATCTAAAAATATATTACAACTTTATTACTAGCGTAAGCATTATTGTCGCAGTGATAATGGGACAGTGCTGCACGTAAAAAAACGGTTATGATCTAATTTTGAAGAGCTTCACTTGTAGGAGTGCAGAACATTAAAGAGGATTCTTGATTGCAATTTAGAAAAACTTACTGGCCGTTTAGAGAGTGGTACAACAGCTTTATAAGAAAAAAAAACGAAAAACGTAAACAAAATTACAGTAAATTGTTATCGACGAAAGTCTAATTCTTACTAAACAAATGTTTACTATTTTACATTAAAAAAAATCGTTAAAAGAGGTTTCATCATTTCGCGCCAAATGTAGATGAACGTCTTGCAGTTTACTATAAAATGAAATCAAAACAAAACCTGTCAAACGTTTCAGATTTCCTAAAAAAAACCTTTTGAATAAACACAAAACTTTGAAGTTTTGCGGGAGACCCATTTGTAATATTTGAGGTAATAAATATGACATAACTTCTGACTTATTACAGGACTAGTGTCGTGTTACTGAGATTGATATCCTGAAGTTCGTATGTCTGCTAGTAAAAGCGAATCATTCAGGGCGGAACGCGGCCTTTCACCGTGCAGGCATTAGGCATTGGTCGTTACCTATTTGTGCAAAGTGGCTCATTTCAACGCTCAAGTGGTGGTAACGAGGTTCAAGCGAGGGTATAATAGTGCATCTGAATGATGTCTGATCTTGTACGTGATTATACTTTTAGTGTAAAACCGACAACATGCTTTTCTCATTGTATGTTGGACTGTGATGTTTCACAGACCATTCCATTGTGTATATGTCTGACCAAAGCTACGAAAACTCCGGCGATTGTAGTACCCCAAGTAATATTAACAGATATGGGATCGTATTCACGTAATACATCAGTTACTCTTCGTAGATAGACTAGTGGCAATCTTAAATTCTGTTCATTACATGGTCGAGAAAGCAAACTATTCGGCAATGTTCCATAATCATTTGGCGGATCACGCTTTAATCGCGAAGATATTTCAATATTATAGCACATCACACACACCATACACACAAAGAACACACACATACATTTATAGTCATATGGTCAGTGTATACGATAGCGCGAAGGAAACCCTGCTTTTTTTAAGGCCGGGTAATGTCTAAAATACAACCTGCAATGTCACCTTACTTTGGCCAATATCCTGTACCCATAATATACCTACCATGTTATACGATAAAGTAATAAAGTTAAATAATATTATTTTTTTTCCTTTGATATCTAGTTTACATTACAACAGCTTTCAAACGTATGTATAAAAAAGTCGTTAACGTTAACTAGAGTGAGATTACAATGACTGAATATACGAATGTAATGTTAGCATTCTGCGAATGAAAGTAAACTGACAATTGAATACAATTTATTTAAAACGAGTTTTACTCGTGACAATATATAAAAAAAAATTAAAAATACTTGACAGGTGGGCGGAGGAAACAAGGAAATTGATGTGCTCGTTATTCGAAATTCAAATTAGTTTGAAATACAAAATATAGATTAAAAATATTACAATAACTTGTCATAAAGTCGTAACTAAAAGACAACATAATTTTAATTCGTGTAATACGTTCAATCTGTTCGGTCTAATTGGTTTAAGACACATAACCGCGTCATTATTAACAGTAGGTAATTAGTAGAAAAGTGACAATTGCGCGCAACCCGAGCCGACCGTTACATGTCACATACACACATGTGGACCAGATAGTTACGAAGCTATGACAGTGTAACGTCTACTTTGTTATATCTAATTCGAAACATACCAGCGAAGCAGGTCGTAATAATTAAAAAGTATTACACACGCAGTTTCTATGTATAATTATTATTTATCTTAATTAACACGAAAATGTACTTTATAATTTTTTTTTTCATTATTTGTGTTCTAACCTTAAAAACTCAAACAATAACATCCATAGATTATAATCTAATATCCGCCGTAGTTACAGGCGTGACGTAACAAATAAAATGATTAATCACCGACGCAAACAATTAATTTTACGCCAGCTGAAATGAGCCATGAGTCGAACAAATTTTTTCAATGTAAACTTTTAAAAATAAAAGCAATTTATATAAGATCAGATAAATCATAACGCGCTGTTATTATTTTCACTGTTTACCACAATGTTGTTAGATCATCTGAAATCATCTATTAGAGAAAGTAAATGTATACGCATTGTTTGAAAAGCGAAATCGATCAAAATTTTTATTCAATGACTGTCAAAAAATATTCCACAGATGCGGAAATAAATTCCCCAGTCCTGAGAAGATTTTTTGACGCTTTAAATATCGAAGGGGTGTAAGGATTTTGAGGGCATGTAAAAGACGCAATTAAGTTCTCAGTCATCAAGTGGTCGCTTGAGATAAGAGTTTAAGTCCAAGTTTCCATTCTTCCAATGGTAGTGCCAGTATAAGAATGGTCGGGCACTGTCAGCGTCACGGTCGCTTATCTCAGTAGCGATCACCGAAATGAATCCAACCGACCGAACCGAAATATATATAACTGAACATTTCCACCCGGATTGATCAGCTGATAACTTGCCCTTAGTAAAGTAAAGTAACAGCCTCTAAATTTCTCACTGCTGTGATAAGGCCTCCTCTTCCATTAAGGGTTTGGTATATATACCACGCTGTTCCAATGGTTGGTGGAATGCACATGTGGCAGAATTTCGATGAAATTCGACACATGCAACCTCCATGTGTCATTTTCAATTTCATTTCCTCACCATGTTTTCCTTCACCGCCGAGCACGAGATGAATTATAAACACAAATTAAGTACATGTGAGTGGTGCTTGCCTGGGTTTGAACCCGCAATCATCGGTTACGATGTACGCGTTCTAACCACTGGGCCATCTCAGCATTGCCCTTAGTATTTTGGTTTATTCTTTTCGTTTGAAATTTTATTATTATATAAAACAATTTTGACGCGTATGTTATTTTGTAAACTAGCAATGCTATCAGTCGAGTGTGCCAGATAAGAACAATAGACGGCACTTTTGGTACACTGCGATAACATCATTACTTTTTCCTTCATCTTTTTATATTTCGCTGTGATTTCATATATTTACAGCGTATTTTGTTATTAACTTGTTCACTTGGTATGGTCCCATAGGAATATTCTTTAACTCAGTATCTTCGCACGGGTGCAATGCTGATACTAAATATAATACAGATTTTTTCTTGTTACTTTACTATATTGTACATGTATTATATACAAACACCTTTCTCTCAAATAACTCTATCCATTAAAAGAAACCGAATCAAAATCCGTTGCGTAATTTTAAAGATCTAAGCGTACATAGGGACAGACAATGGAAAGCGACTTTGTATTATACTATGTAATGATGATAATGTTGAAAAACATATAGTTATTTTAATGCTTTAATTGTTACATTGATAATCAATGACGCTTATCACTTTCTTGACATTTCCTAACCACGTTATGGAGTGAGTTTCGAGATTCTTGTTACAGAATAGTTCAACTGATGGGAATTATTAATTGTCTGTATTTCTTTAATATGAAATAATACCTTCAGTATCATTTACGCTCCCACGCTTTAGGATAGTTAACAAAGAGATCTCGTAATGTTAACATACAATATATTGTGTAAAAGTAAGATAAGATAATTTATATTATTATATGTTGGTTTAGCATTTTTGGTTGTAAATATTTATTAAACAATGGCAGCGCTGTAAATACCAATAAACATAAAGAATAAAATATTTCGTTTAAAATTAAACTAGCCAGTTAGTCTAGAACACGATACAAAGCGGTGTTACATTAAAAGGTACCTATACTTAACTTTTTTTTGTCGCATAGTCTCTATAGGGCTAGGGTTATTTTGCCAATTTCACGTGTGATTATTATCTATCGATATTAATAGTAAACATAGCAAAATACCTTTATTTCGCTATTCCTAGTACTTTAAGACCATCGTAAATTATTGTTTTTTTTTTTTTATCAAAATGTACTATTTACAAAATGACTTATCGCTGTGTCATATAAAGTCATATAAAACTAAGGGTTTAAGGTTATGTACAATATTCTTATTATTTTTAAAATACAAACTAAATGTATAATGGTACTTCTTTGTTATTTTAACTGAGATTATTTAAGAAAGAAAAATATATATTTATTGTTTTTGTATATAATACTGAAGATGACGTAGGTACGTCTGTTTATCTTACGTTGTACGAGATTATGAGATTAAACAGACATCTTACGTCTTGGAGTTTGATAGTATTTATAAAAAAAGGCGTTGGCTTTCCTTGTTTATCGAAAATAAGAAATGGAAAAAGTAAGGGCAAGAGGTATTGTCGTCTCCTGCTATACTGGGGCCCTTGGGCACCCAAGAATTTGGAGCCAGGGCCAGGGCTTTTGGTAGATATTTCCTACGATGTACTAATAATTTGCTTATAGCCAGGCCTTAAGTATAGTTTCAAATAAACGGTAATTTTCGTCAATTCTACTTTTAATATCGACTATCATCGCTAGTTTTTTAATAAGTTTGTTAGAATATTCATAGCGTTCAACGTGAGCACAAAGGTGTGAGATGAATCATTGGTTCTTCAGCGCTCTCTCAGGATGGGGCTATGGGCACGAGTATCGTGTGCCTTATGGCAAAGAATGCCTTGCTTAGAATATATAGCGTATGCTAGATAACAGCGTTTTAAAACAACATAAAGATTAATATCAGTACAGCAAATAATTTTCCAATGTTTTATTTGGGTCAATTAAATATATGATCAAATTCGATTCAGATTCAGGATAACAGTGCTACCTTTAACACAGGATTGAACGAAGAAACTTTTTCAATTGAAGCAGCAGCTACATCAATTTGTACTCTTCACATACAATCGATAACCAATTGATAAACTCTATGATACTATCAACAATATCTTGACAGAAAATAAAAATATTATTATTTAATTTAAATATTTTCTAATAACGTACTTTTAAAGCTATAATCTAAAGGATCTGTATTCAAAACAGTGGAAGCGTTTGTCGAAAATTGGCGCCATTTTGACTAATACACGCATGTATTGTGTTTATTTGAATATTAAGGATTAGTATACATGATGCAAATTACTTTTAATTGGGTAAAAAAATAAATTTTCCAGTATTTTTTTTAATACTGACATAGTCATGAGCCTTGCGTATACGTCGTGTTTGAATAAGAAACATTTTTGTTTCAACAATTAAATGTCAAATGATTCGTTTGTTTATACATTCAGATGTTTTCAAAAGTAATGTTACAACTCGGTAGTGATAGACACACAGACAAAACAAAATGCGACGAAACATAAAATTACAATGGAAAGCACATCCTTCGGTTTAATTACTGTCATATATCGGTGTAAACAGATGATCTAAAAATATATTACAACTTTATTACTAGCGTAAGCATTATTGTCGCAGTGATAATGGGACAGTGCTGCACGTAAAAAAACGGTTATGATCTAATTTTGAAGAGCTTCACTTGTAGGAGTGCAGAACATTAAAGAGGATTCTTGATTGCAATTTAGAAAAACTTACTGGCCGTTTAGAGAGTGGTACAACAGCTTTATAAGAAAAAAAAACGAAAAACGTAAACAAAATTACAGTAAATTGTTATCGACGAAAGTCTAATTCTTACTAAACAAATGTTTACTATTTTACATTAAAAAAAATCGTTAAAAGAGGTTTCATCATTTCGCGCCAAATGTAGATGAACGTCTTGCAGTTTACTATAAAATGAAATCAAAACAAAACCTGTCAAACGTTTCAGATTTCCTAAAAAAAACCTTTTGAATAAACACAAAACTTTGAAGTTTTGCGGGAGACCCATTTGTAATATTTGAGGTAATAAATATGACATAACTTCTGACTTATTACAGGACTAGTGTCGTGTTACTGAGATTGATATCCTGAAGTTCGTATGTCTGCTAGTAAAAGCGAATCATTCAGGGCGGAACGCGGCCTTTCACCGTGCAGGCATTAGGCATTGGTCGTTACCTATTTGTGCAAAGTGGCTCATTTCAACGCTCAAGTGTTGGTAACGAGGTTCAAGCGAGGGTATAATAGCATCTGAATGATGTCTGATCTTGTACGTGATTATACTTTTAGTGTAAAACCGACAACATGCTTTTCTCATTGTATGTTGGACTGTGATGTTTCACAGACCGTTCCATTGTGTATATGTCTGACCAAAGCTACGAAAACTCCAGCGATTGTAGTACCCCAAGTAATATTAAGACATACGGGATCGTTTTCACGAAACACATCAGTTACTCTTCTTAGAAAGACTAGTGGCAATCCTAAATTCTGTTCATTACATGGACGAGAAAGCAAACTATTCGGCAATGTTTCATTATCATTTGCCGGATCACGGTTTAATCGCGAAGAGAATTCAATATTATAGCACATCACACACAACATACACACACAGAACACACACACAAACATTTATAGTCATATAGTCAGTGTATACGATAGCGCGAAGGAAACCTTGCTGGCTTTTCTAAGGCCGGGTAATGTCTAAAATACAACCTGCAATGTCACCTTACTTTGGCCAATATCCTGTACCCATAATATACCTACCATGTTATACGATAAAGTAATAAAGTTAAATAATATTATTTTTTTCCTTTGATATCTAGTTTACATTACAACAGCTTTCAAACGTATGTATAAAAAAGTCGTTAACGTTAACTAGAGTGAGATTACAATGACTGAATATACGAATGTAATGTTAGCATTCTGCGAATGAAAGTAAACTGACAATTGAATACAATTTATTTAAAACGAGTTTTACTCGTGACAATATATAAAAAAAAAAATTAAAAATACTTGACAGGTGGGCGGAGGAAACAAGGAAATTGATGTGCTCGTTATTCGAAATTCAAATTAGTTTGAAATATAAAATACAGATTAAAAATATTACAATAACTTGTCATAAAGTCGTAACTAAAAGGCAACATAATTTTAATTCGTGTAATACGTTCAATCTGTTCGGTCTAATTGGTTAAGACACATAACCGCGTCATTATTAACAGTAGGTAATTAGTAGAAAAGTGACAATTGCGCGCAACCCGAGCCGACCGTTACATGTCACATACACACATGTGGACCAGATAGTTACGAAGCTATGACAGTGTAACGTCTACTTTGTTATATCTAATTCGAAATTTACCAGCGAAGCAGGTCGTAATAATTAAAAAGTATTACACACGCAGTTTCTATGTATAATTATTATTTATCTTAATTAACACGAAAATGTACTTTATAATTTTTTTTTTCATTATTTGTGTTCTAACCTTAAAAACTCAAACAATAACATCCATAGATTATAATCTAATATCCGCCGTAGTTACAGGCGTGACGTAACAAATAAAATGATTAATCACCGACGCAAACAATTAATTTTACGCCAGCTGAAATGAGCCATGAGTCGAACAAATTTTTTCAATGTAAACTTTTAAAAATAAAAGCAATTTATATAAGATCAGATAAATCATAACGCGCTGTTATTATTTTCACTGTTTACCACAATGTTGTTAGATCATCTGAAATCATCTATTAGGGAAAGTAAATGTATACGCATTGTTTGAAAAGCAAAATCGATCAACATTTTTGTTTAATAACTGTCAAAAATATACCACAGATGCGGATATAAATTCCCCAGTCCTGAGAAGATTTTTTGACACTTAAAATGGCAAAGGGGTGTAGGGATTTTGAGGGCATATAAAAGACGCAATAAAGTTCTCAGTCATCAAGTGGTCGCTTGACATAAGAGTTTAAGTCCAAGTTTCTATTCTTTTAATGCCACTATAAGAATGGTTGGGTACTGTCAGCGTCACGGTCGCTTATCTCAGTAGCGATCACCGAAATGAATCCAACCGACTCAACTGAGCAAAACATACAATGAGGATTTATGTAAAGGTATGTTTACATACGGTTTTGCTCTTGTATATCTCAAAATTCTGTTCAGACTGACAAAGGCATTTGATCCTAATAAAATAGATGTCAGTTACGACTATTTGGAGCATATTACATAACCAATGTTTATAGCCATCTGCATTGTTACATCTAATTTTAATGCCACGCCTCCGGCTCGCCGCGTCGAGTTGCAAAAGGGTTCCAATAACGTTATAAATTATACTCGTGTAGTCTAATTCTTGAGAGAAAGTTTAAACAAAACAAAACACTCCAGATGATGTAATAATATTTAACTTATAGATTATGCAAGAACTTGGTTTTTGCTTTTTAAAATTTGGCGCTATTGGGGGATTAACCTCTTTCGAGCGTTTCATTTATAGGATACCGTTATTTTATGTCCTGTAAACTTGTCTCTTGTACTGTTCCATGAAATATTAGTTTATTTTGAAATTGTTATCATTATTGCTTTTATATATAAAATCAGTAGCTAGGGCTTTAATTTTGTAGTTCTAGATGGACACACGTTTTTGGGAGCAATTAATTGAATATGATGCACCTATGTTACACTTTGTCAAATGCCAAAAGGTCATATTTACTATATAGAAATGCGATGATTTAGTGGTTACATAAAAGGGCGTACAGCTAGATCTGGCTTTAAATCTCAGCACAGGTTGTTACATTTTTATTCGGTTTATTGTCGTGAACATCTCAGTAACTCCTCGTAAACTCCAGTTCATTCGCATCATGGGAGTGACGGAATATACTATATCCTCCGTAGTTGGCGAGTTTCCCTTAAAATTGGCATCCGTTTTCGAAATCAGTCAAAACGGCATCTTCATCATCATTTAAAATCAAACTTTTTGTGTATTTTATCGTTAACTGAACTTTAACAATAAAACTAGACAAAAGTACACGCTCGCCGCTCGTAACTTGGGCTGCAGCGGAAAGACAATCGCTCGTGATTCCGATTCATTACAACCCGAGTCGGTCTCACGACTCACTTTCACTAGTGCCTTATGCTATTATAATGACAATTTAATATTAACACCGCGTTATGTGAGAAATACTAATGCAGCTAGAAACAGTTATGTAAATACACCGTACATTGTATAATGATTTCATAGAGTCGTAGGGTATAGCTCCAGGTTATGAAGTACAATCACGGCTTGCGAGATGGGGTCAGTTCCATCTGATTAAGTACCCTTAATGATCAGTTATTCCTATGATTGCGTGCTCTGTATTGTCATTGTAAAATGTATCGTATTCCACTTCTAGAAGGACCTTTTTCAAGATTCCTCTTAGGGATATGTCTAGCCAGTTAATAAAATATCGTTATTGTCTATGGATTCATCTTAATTTGACGGTACACCAGTAATCTATGTATGCTCTATGATAAATGTTCCTACGTAAAATCGGATATAGAACATTCAGAGATAAACGAGTTCAGACTTATTTTGATAATACAGCGTTAAAACCAAATCTAAAACCATCCGCAATCAGTCATATTTGGTGGCAGGGGTTTGTGCCATCCCGCCTGTATAGTTACCACCCACTCATTATTCTATTTTACTACTAAACAGTAATCAGTATTGTTGTGTTTCGGTTTGAAGGGTGAGTAAGCCAGTGTAATGACAGGCATAAGAGACAAAACGAAATAGTTAATATTTTTTGCAGTACCATCGTTTTTGGGTGATGGTGACCACTTGTCCTCAAGAGGCCCATTGGACTTTAGAAACGCAATTAAAAGAAGAACTAGTCATTCGATTTACGTAACCAGTCAACTGCTAATATATTTACATCGGGTACCCCAGTTTTCTGGAAAATATAAACAATGGTCACACACTCTCGACTCGAGAGGTAGATACAGCTGCTCATTAGCCCGTGCGTGTAAATCTCAATATCGTTTCGAACACCTTTCAATTTCTTTTATGAAACACGATTGGAGTGTTAAGCCTATTATTAAGTATGGATGCACGTGCGTCCGGGATGCTCGCACGTGTGTCGTGTACATTGCCTTAGTCACGAGCGGAGCGGTTAGCGATTATAGATATTTGATTTTTATTTTAAACTAGCGACCCACCCCGGCTTCACGGGTACAATACTGATACTACAGAATTAGTTTTACGACATCACAAATACGTAAATGACATTAATAATATAAGTACATATTATTTTATCAAGACTGCTTGTAGACCTGAAATATCTGTATTATAACAGTCACACAGTCTAGATAATTTAAAAATATGAATTAAATCGACGATAGCTCAAAAAAAAACGGTTATTAAAAGTATGCATTAAATCGACCATAGCTCACAGAAACCTGGACACCATTTTAAAATATTATTCATCGAATATTACATTATATCAGTATTTTAATAACATTTTATTCAATATAAAAGCTTATACCACTAATAAAAGAGATAGATACATACATATCATATCATATTATGTGCATACATATGATATAATATGGATGTGTACATTTTATGATAATACGATTTCGTTCTCTAAATAGTCCAACCACTTATATTAAAATGAATTAGCATATTAGAAACAAAGAAAATAGAAAACAATTTACATTTAATTATCATGCGGACTACAAACATAAATACTGGCTAAATTAAACAAATAATATCGTAACGGTATATAATAACTATATATGTACAAATTATGATGTATAAAGAAACAATAGAATAAGGTTATTCATTATAGGTTTTATATTATTGTAACTAGAGATCCTCCCCGGCTTCGCACGGGTGCTAACAGTGAATATACCTACTACAGAATGTCTTACAAACTTTAAACACAGCTCTTTTGTCATTAGACAATACTATCTGCTATTTCTATATATATCATCCATGTATTATACGTATTATAAACTTTCCTCATGAATCAATCTATCTATAAAACCGCTTTAAAATCCGTTGTGTAATTTTAAAGATATAAGCATACATAGGAACAGACTGTGGTAAGCAACTTTGTTCTATACTATGCAATGAAGACTATCTTGGGTATATACTAAAATAAAAACAAATTGCAATGCATGGGATTTATAAGCAAAGCACAGATAAACATAAAACCTTTTTTTTTAAGTCAATTAAAATTAAAAATCGCTGGTACTCTCACTGTGACCGTTGCTTTATAAGTAATTCAATTTGTTTTTAACATCGATGCGCGTGACAGTACATCAAACTTGGCGGTTCCTTTCTAGGAACTTACTCACTTTGATATCAGTATAGTTACGTAATAATTTTAGAATGAGTTATTAATGAATTTCATACCGATTATATGCGGTATAGAGATTGCAAACCGCAAAAACAAAAATCTTGCGGTGCGAATACGGAAGGTAATGATTTAAAAGTAAAAAATATTGTAAAACCAGTCAAGCTAGCCAGTAGGGCTCCCGCGAAGGGTTCCGAACATTTTATCTATAAAAACGAAAAAAAAAAACACTAGTATTAGTATTTCGTAAAGAGCCTCCTTATATTATACAATCCATATATAAAAATATTTGTTTTTAAGTTTTTGTTGTTATAGCGTCTACTGATATAATTGGTCCTTTCGTGGTGCCTTTGGCAGATATGTCATTTGATTGGCATATTTAGATAATTTACGTTGCCTTACGATATCATAGTATTATATGTAAAATCGTCATGATGTATGTACTATGTAATGTTGTTATAGCGTCGACGGAAACGCATCATTATATGAGAGCCATATATCAGCCATTATATGAGAATTTAATTAAATTGCATTCTTATCGAGTCATAGATTTTTTATTGCTTATTATGTAATCCATGGCTTTAAAAAAAAATCATATTCTTCTAACGAAAATATTGCTTAAAAAAATCGACGTAATAATTTCAATTTTTTTTTGTATACAACGTAACGTAGCAGACTGTAAATGTCCCACTGGTGGGCTATGGGCTCTTCTTCCTATTGAGGAGAAGTTTTGGAGCTTCTTGTACCATGTCGCTCCAAGCGGGTTCACGAATACGTATGTATATGTGGTCTTATTTCATTAAAATTAGACACATGCATGTTTCCTCAAGATGTTTTTCTTAACACGGTATGCAAACACAAATTTACCACATGAAAATTCAGTATTGAATTCGTAACTATCGCTGAAGATGCACGCGTTTTAACCATTACCCAATATCGTCTTTGAGCCATTTTGTGTATATTATATAAATATGCCTCATTTGTATGGCTATTAGTATAATCCTGTGTGACTAAATAAGCAAGACAGCCATAGTACGACACAAATTAGATGTAGCATCGGCAAAATTCGTAAAACTGATCACTGGCGATTTACACATATTTGAAAAAGCTCCCTATCGCGCCATTCCATGCTATTCGTCGCTATAGATGTATTATATATGATCTTACGTCAGCTCAACCCGAGAAAGCAAATCGACGTTTCAAATTGACGAATATATTAGGTCATATGATGTTACACGTTGTTACGTTTGTGTAAAGATCATATTCGCATAAGAAATAAATATTGATAATTTGGGATAGCGTACTCAATTCGGGTGTGATCGGTTTTACGAATTTTGCCGATGCTACATCTAAGTTATGTCGTACTATACGTATATTAATACTACTAATTTTTCAAGTTCGATTGTAAGGCTTCAAAGATATTTGATCATATTATACAAATGATAATTATCATAAATACAAAACAAAGTTAAGGTAGTTTCGCAATGTATAAATACCTACATTGATATCGTATCGTATCGTTCATAGATTTGGAATTCGGAGAATTGCGATTCAACGGAGAAATGCAGCTAGCATTGTTGCCGCCATGTCATCGTCGTGATTTGTGCAGTAGCTATTTTAAATTACAATTCGTGTTTTATTATTTAAGTCAATAATTAAAATAATTCTTATGTTAACTGAATAAACAACAACAACAACAGCCTATAAATTCCCACTGCAGGGCTCCTCTCCCTTTGAGGAGAAGGTTTGGAACATATTCCAACACGCTGTTCCAATGCGGGTTGGTGGAATACACATGTGGCAGAATTTCTATGAAATTTGTCATATGCAGGTTTCCTCGCGATGTTTTCCTTCACCGCTGAGCACGAGATGAATTATAAAGACAAATTAAGCACATGAATCAACCATGCTTGCCTGGGTTTGAACCCGCGATCATCGGTTAAGATGCACGCGTTCTAACCACTGTGCCATCTCGACTCCAAATGTTGCTGATTAGGCTTTATTTCCATTTTATCGAATAGACTACAATAATTTAAACAAAGATTTGTTAATAGAATTATTTCATTCAACTCTTGCAAAGATACCGTAACTTACATTAAATGAAGTATTTACATATAAATATGTCTAAAGAGGTTTATTAAAAAATATAGTCAACTAAAAGATGACATGAATATTTTTATTTAAAAATCGAACGTATGCTAATTGCAACACATGTTTTGAACCCATTTTTTTATGGCTTACTGTAGAAAAATCTGGCAAACAATCAAGTAAGGCGTTATACCACCTCCATCTGAAATTTCCCTCCCATTCTATCACTCCCTATCTCTCTCTATTATGTTATTAAAACGCGCAATTTTTAGTAACAAATTTGTCATCATGATTGAATAATTTTCAAACGTTATTCATGTATTTCATTGTGTTTGGTATATAATACTTTTAATACATAATATATAGCGAATGCACTTTCATTTCTACCGCGTATCCCACGCTACCCACGATCAACCTCGTTTTTTTGTTGGTGCTAATGGCGGATACTTCACTTGAAGCATATTCAGATAATTTACGTAGCCTTACGTTTACCATATTATTATCTGTAAAATCGTCATCTATATAGGTACATAAACTAACATGTCCTGACTGATTAATTTCATCATCGCCGAAATTTGGTGAGTAGAATCGTTTTATTGAATAGACACCTACTATGATATAAATTTTGAAAATTCTATCCTTAAGGGGGTGAAATAAGGTATAAAATTTCAGGTGATATAATCCATTTCCATTTGAACAAAGTCGCGGGTAACAGATAGTTACAATATGATCAAAATTACTTTTACGGCTTAACTGTAAAAAAGAAAATTTGATTTTTATTAAAATTCACAAATCGAGAATGAAAAAAATTACTAAACTAATAACGGTAGGCGTAACTTTGTAAGACACAATACACAATATTCAAAGTAGGTTGAGAGCCAAAAAAAGTCACGACGATTCAGTTCAAATTACACGTGGGCTGTTGAACGATTTGTCATAGTTTTTGCTCCGAGCTACCTCAAGAATAGAATACAAACCAATATTAGAATAGATCATAAAAGTATATTCACCTTTATTTTACAAGTTATTTTTGTAGCCAAGGTACTCCTTATAACATTAGCTATCTGCCAGTAAAAGTCTCGTCAAAATTGGTCCAGCCGTTCCAGAGATTACCCGCGGAACAAACAAAAATTGTAAATAATGTTATTTTGGTCTATGAATCGTATATACAAACATATGCATTTAGTAAAAGGCTGTTATTATAATATTACAAACAGACACTCCAATTTTATTATTTATACATATATAGATAGAAGATAATTAATTATTTTACAGTAAATGTTCTGTTTATTTCTTACATCTTCATGAGTCCAGCTACTGAGCTTCACTAGATTGTATAAAACAAAGTCGCTTCCTGCTGCTCATCGCTTCTGTCTATCCAGATGTGTGCTTTGATCTTAAAAACTAAACTACACCACTGATTTTGATGCAGTTTTTTTAGTTAGATAGACTGATTCAAGAGGAAAGTCTTAACGTATAATTCGTGCATAATATAGTAGAAAAACACAGATAATTTTAGAGGTTTCTAATGTGATGTCATGAATAAATTGCGGTAGATTGTATATATATACATTATGTAGTATATTTAGTCTCAGCACTGCACTCGTCCGATAAAATAAGTATGAGTAGGCATTAAACTAAACTCTGAGCGCATGTTCTGCGCGCCATAATCTCTTGATTTAAACTTTTTTGTGTTCACCGGATGATTACCGTTACCCGACGAGAGTCGATATCTTACAAATAAGTTAGAAACCCATTCGTAGAAAGTCGAAACTTGTATGGTTTCTGGGATTTGATTAAAATGGTCGCGATATGATCGTTTTATCTTTGATTTTTTTTTTAATAAAGGCGGTCGAACCAATGGGCTACCTGATTAAAAGTAGCGCGTG
Source organism: Vanessa cardui (assembly GCF_905220365.1). Lineage (NCBI taxonomy): Eukaryota > Metazoa > Arthropoda > Insecta > Lepidoptera > Nymphalidae > Vanessa > Vanessa cardui. The sequence continues at coordinate 11,175,278 of NC_061132.1, read as the reverse complement.
AAGAAATATTAATCATTCCTTACATCACCAATGTGCCAGCAACATTTGGAATTAAAATATTATGTCCCTTGTGACTGTAATTACACTGGCTTACTCGACAAACCGAAACGCAACAATTCAGAATAATGCGGTTTAGCGATAGAAAATATTAGTTGTAATAGGTTAGGCCCAAACGGGCTCGCAAAAAAGCACTACTTCTAATTGAAATATACCTATTATTATTTTCTATAAATATGGATGGCAAATGTGTAATATTGCGCTGTATTACGGCAAAAGTGTGGCACTTGCGTAAAAACATTACCGCTATATTATCTACATGACACACATACAATCCCAATCAACCTCAAGCTTCGCCAAGCATTAGACTAAAGAGGAATATTTATTCCCGTAATCGGAAAACAGCAATGCAGCGTATTGATTTATAGCGTTGGAATAATTAATGAATCCGCTATCCGCTAGACGCTTCAAAACAAAACTTTACCTCCGGCCAAATTCATTTATCGACCTCACTATTATCGTCTATTGTAAACTATTTATTTATAATTGTTCTTTTATTGAATTCCAGTAAAAAAAAACGGCCAGTTACTCTCAAAAAGATGTCTGTGAGATTGTTCCAATATTCTACAAAGCAGGTCATTTAATCTACTCTTCAAAATGATCATTATTTTTAAAACAGTTTTATTTATTTGTTAATTTAATTATTAGTTCAAAAGGTGTAAAATACAGTCTATAAAATATAAATGAGTTCGTTTCTGTGCCAATGAGATACAAATGCAAAATACCATTCACTAATGCATCGCGGTTCTTTGTTGCTATACGAAACGCAAGTCTGTGATTTGGCCTCCTTTATATGATACATATATGTATAAGATGCTAAGATTGAAATCCACTGAAGACCACAGTGTAAAAATAAAAAAAAGATATGACAAAAAGTCGTAATAGTGTTCCGGTTTGATGGGTGAGTGAGCCAGTGTAACTACAGGCACAAGGGACATAAAATCTTACTTCCCAAGGTTAGTGGCGCTGGCGCATTGACTATGTAAGGAATAGTTAATATTTCTTACAGCGTCATTGTTTATGGGTGATGATGACCACTTACCATCAGGTGGCCCATGTGATCGTCAACCTATTCCATAAAAATAAAAATTCAATGAACATAAAATAAACCCGTTTTGTTAAAATAAATATGGCTGCTACTAATCATAATTATACATATCATTTGATAAATTTAATAAAGTTTAAAAATCTGGTTTCGAAATTGAAATGACTGAAAATAATTGACTTCACACGTACTGCGAAATCATCAAAGGACCGCCGAGCACGAGACGAATTATATACACAAATTAAGCACATGAATATTCAGCGGTGCTTGCCTGGGTTTGAACTCGCAATAATCTATTAAGATGAACGCGTTTTAGCTACGAGGCCATCACGGCACAACCAATCATCAAGCATAAATCTCGGCTTAAGATGTAACGTTACGCATGGCAGATGTCAGACGCCCATGTAAACTGACTCCCTGGGACTTGGAGCCCGCAGGTCGGCCGTGAAACACGATACGCGATTATAAGGCTTGGGGATCCGTGAAGTAAAAAAAAATCAAAGCTACACGCTGCGATTTATTGTAAATTTTAATCAAAACAATAGTTTTTATACATGCTCTGATTTTATCATGATTTTTATGTTAGGTATAATCTTCTATTAGACTAAATTTATTTCATAAACGTATATAGATAATATAATCAAATTGTCTAATGCTGATAACTTTGAAGTCGGTTGATATATTGAAGAGTTCCGTTATATGGCCCCGAAATTCGTCATGAGCATTTTACTAAATCTAAATGGGATCCCTATTGTCTCTACGAACAAAAAAACAATTTTGCAAATCCGTTTATATATGACGGAGTTATGACCAAACACTTAGATATCGAAAAAAGACATTCAAATTGAGAACTTCCTTGGAGGATAAAAATGTCTTTAAACGAAAGTATGTGCTGGTTTTTATACAGAGTAACTGCTAAAATAATGCTAAATAGTTTCTTCATAATCTCTATGCTTTGAATTAAATCAATTCAAATAAAAATGTACTTTATTCAAGTAAGCTTCTACAAGCACTTTTGTGTCGTCATTAAACAAACTATATAAGGAAGAGATAATACCGATTCGGAATGCAGATTTTACTGAGAAGAACCGGCGAGAAACTCATTATTTAAAAATACAAAGTCATGTTTGTTAAATACAATTATATATATATATGTAATATATCCAGCCAGGACAACAAGTATTTGCTCCACGCTATAGGTATAGTCTTGTATTATATAGCGTGCCTTCTTTACCAATGTATTTTTTACAAACGATTTTAATTAATGAAACGGCAACTTTAAAAATGCAGGTTTCTTTAATATTTTTCTTGACTAATAGCTTAAGTTATACATTCATTGACAGACAGACTGAATATGGGCTGTTTAATATATTTTATAAATAAATACACATACATTTAATTCTGAACGGTTGTCAATTTTGTCAGTAGCTTAAGTCATATACCAGAAAGTGTAAGAAACGCGATGACTAAATGAATAATACTCGATTGGATTATAAATTAAGGTCGCCGGTTTAAATCAGGCAATAACCGTTAAAATTTCGAAACGAATTACAAGTACTTATATAATTTATAATGTTACATGAAATAAAAAAATTAAAAAAAAAACACTTGTCTATTATAACAAATTTTATTTCTTAATTTGAGTTGCTGCTGACATCACTGAACTCTCGGTCTATGGTTTGTTAATGCAAAAGAATAAGATTCTTATTATGAAATAATCGGCACCTATTTATCTTTTATTTATACTGATAAAAATAAACAACTTAATTTTTGAAGCGTTTCTTGTTCATTTGAACTACAGTTCATACTTTGGAGTTACTTGGTGGACGTTGTGCAAACCCATTTGAAACTAGGTAACCACCTACTTATCAAACATTTTACCACCAAGCAGTAATACGTAGTAGATTTGATTTGAAATGTGTGTGAGTCAGTGTAACTACAGGCACAAGGGACATTACAATTTAGTTCCAAAGTTGGTGGCGCATTGACGATGTAAGGAATGGTATATTAAAAAAATCAACCGCTTACTATGACTTAGTATCTTAGACACCTCAGCTATTTATGGTATTAGAGCTATTTACGAATTAACAACCTTAAAATTATTGTAGAATACGATCGTCAACAGTCAAAATCGTGAACAGTTCTGCGACTTCGGACAAAATTACATAAATATTCAATGGTATCATTTAAAAGAATAAAAATTAAGGAACGTTAGTGAAATCAAATAAAAATTATAAACCTGTTTTTGTTGACGATAGCACACGCTCTGAAAGAAAGATTTATTAGTGTGTGTTTATTAGATAATTAAAATAACAAACAAATCGGATCACTCTCTCTCTCTCTACTGTGCATTTGTTATTCCCATCTGATGTTGGGAACTGCCTTCCTAGTCTTTTGCTTCCACCTCGTTCTATTTGACGTATAGTTTTCAAAAACATTGCAGGAACTAAGATCTTTTCTGGCCACATTTTGGACAAATGGTAAAAAAAAGATTGCATACTTCCAAAAGATAAAATTAGTCAAACAATGATGATGCTGTTTTATTTAATAAATAAATTTCAAACAAGATCTTTGTCCGATTAATATGATTAATAAAACTAGACGACTCATATCCACTTAATTTAGTGAAGTGTGATTATTAATGGAATTTACTATTTAAACGATAAGATATAAAATACATTGGCGCCATTTTGAGAATCAATGTACTGACTAAAGCAGAACGGAAGTATCAAATGACTTACATGTGACAATGAATATTATGTTTAACGCATAAACAAAATCAAAATGCATAATAAGATATTATTATAGGTTTAATTGTGCTGAATTAAATTATAGCTCAATTCATGATAATTTATACTAAAATTATAAATGCGATAGTAACTCTATCTGTTTATTTATCTGTCTGTTACACTTTACAGTCAAGCCGATTTTGATGGTATGAAAGTTAGCTAGAACTACAAGGACCAACCAAATTTTTTATACTTAAAATTTGGTAACCAACCCATCAAACACGAGTGAACCCGCTGAAATAGTATAAATAAACTGAGAAAAAAGCATATAATACACAAGATGAAAGGAAATTAATTTATTTCACAAATTCTTCAAAGGTCAGAGGTGTCATTCAGAACAGGTGGTAGATTTATGACATGGATAAAGTTGTTGATACTGCAATGTACTACAGTAAAGTGGAACACTTTCAAAAACTTAGGTGTTTGAATGGCTTTGAACCCACAATCTTCGCCTAAGAATCATTTATACTAATTACATGATAATTCAACAACAAACAAGCATTAATAGAATTATTTCCAAAAATAAGCTAATTTTTCTTAAGTGATGATAGTCTGCTACCGGTTTGGCAAAGTAGAGCAGCACACATAACAGTATATTTGATCATTGTTTTAATTTTGTACCTTACAGCTGTTACAAAGTGACATAAGTGTAATTACGGTGTTATAATTTCAAAGATATTACACAAGATCATAAAAAAAACACGCAATTCAAATAAGCATATTTTGTATGTCCACGCGTATGTGATATGATCAGGCAAGCAGGTATCTCTTTTGGTCAAAAAAGGGTTTCATGGATGTCAAATTTATGTTCGAAAAAACATAATCGTCTTATAAATTGCTTAGAATTCTTTTTATTTATTTATTTGATTCTCTTGTTTTTCCATATTTTGGCGAGAAAAAGGAGCATTATTTGTACCCTGTATAGTTCTCTTCATAGTAGCTATAGAATTAAATCTCACAGAAAAATAAAACAGAGACAAATATTTTCTCAATCTCCCAAAGTGGCAACATTCTGTTTGTTTTTTTTTTATTTGCTAAAACGTAAAAACTCGGATACTTGACAAACAAACATACATAAGAATATTTGTAAACATGTACTCTATATCATTACGCAAACAATGTTTAATATCTGTATTGAATTTAAATTTTCATAACGTTTGTAAAAAATGGCGCTAATTTGTCACGATCACTAACAGTTAGGGTCAATGGCCGGGTCACTTGGGATGACCAATTGCACCTTATACGAGACGCTGTATCATCACTAATATGTATTGCGTAATTAATATCGTCTTCATTAAATTAAAATCAGGATGAGATTTGATTGAAGAATAGAGGTCAATATGAATTGAATTGAAATGAAACTGAATTTTTTTCGTTTTGCGCGGTTCTTCTCAGGGTCTTTACTCTTTACTTTTCCGCACCGGTGCAGTGGTAGTGTTTAATTAAACTATTAATAAGAAAGTTTAATGCTTCCATATGAATAAAGGAATTTAAGTTTGAGATTGTCTAACTAAACTATAATTAGTAATACAATGGCAAAGATTTGATTACAACTTCCATAAGTTTCAAAACAAACTATTTTAACATCCCTACAGTTACGTGAGTACATAGAGAAGTCTTTCTTTTATTTTGACCAGATTTTTTCAAATATTTTCGTCGTTTGTAGCCTTCAACGTACGTACAACCAAAACACAGTTAATTAAAACAAAATTTATCAACAAATTACTGTAGTCGCTTTGCGCGAATTGCATAATATTGCTCGCAGTCTAAAAAATGATTTCCTAAACGACTGCGTGTGAACGAAGATGTAAAGTTTACATCAACTTGTTGATACATCAGATATTTAATTTCACATTATTCCTGCAGTGTTGCTTCCAATCACAATTTATGCAACAAATATTACCTCAATGCAGGGTTGCCAACTTATGAAGTATAATGAAAAAAAAAAAGATTAAAACGTACGTACATCATTTTCTAATCTTTTCATATTTTTTATCTCATTATAATTATATATAAAGATAAATATGAAAGCAAATGTAGGCATATTATTTAAAACCGACGAATTGTTTTAAGAGATATAGCGTTCGAACAAAAAGAAGCAAAAGTCTTTATTACATGAGTATGGGCTGAACAAAACGACAAATGTCAAAATTTGTAATTTCAAACCAAATTAAAACTGTTGATTTTAAAAGCAAAATTTATGATTGAATAATATCCCGAATGACAAAAAATACCCCATAATAAGTAACTATATTTTTTTTTTATTAAAAAGAAAACAAGGCAAGCATTTAATACAAGCTAAATAAAAAGAAATATGACGTATGGCAACCCTGTCTAAAAGCTATGATGACCAATCGTAATGTTGTATTAAAGTGCTTCACATATAGAATCATTTCGTAAACACACGATACTATCTAACGATGAGAATATACATTTGGATTAATAAGTAAAAACGAAACACTATCGCAATTGCAATCGTGTTCAAACTGAAAGTTGAATAATAAGTTGAAATTCACGCTTGTCAATACAGCATCTACAGTCAGAGTAAGAAAACCTTCGTCAGTTTTCAAATTAATTCCTTTATCAATCCTTAAGCTCTTAGTGCCTTTTGAATCTAAACATCAAATCATTGCGACGCAATATGTCATTCTCGATCGGTAAAACAGATTATCGCTCGTACTGTGCACACGAAAATAGATCTTAGGGTGACGAACCTTTTCTTACCCAGATTGTACATAAAATACATTTAAAACGAGTATAACTGCGAAGAGCAACATGAAAATATTATAAATATGTAATTGTCTGTCCATCTATATGTTTGGTACCGAATATCATGTTTTTTAATTAGAAAATAGTAGCAATGTTAAAATAATAATTATGAAATTACTAATATCCCTATTTACCCCTTCTTTTAAGCTTATCAATTGCGTTAGGAGTGGTTACGAACGGTACAAAAGTGCTTGTAAAAGCCTCCTTGAATAAAGTTTGATTTGATTTACGAGAGTAGCCCGGGGGCCAAGGTTGATCCTACGACTTGTCCATCGCTTGACAGCCCGTGAACCATTTGGCTAATTTAGAATTAAAATTTGGTATTAGGCAATCTTGAATAGGCTACTTTTTTATACTAGCACCTGAGAAACAAGCCCTAAGCGCGAGTGAACCGTGGGCGACAACTAGCTATATAAAACCTCCACAAAATGTACGTATAAATATTAGACACATGAATTTAAATTTTAAATCTTTGTACGGTAGTTAAATAGGCGACATTTTTATTTATTTAATTTTAATTCAGCTTATTTGCATTTCTTACAGATTAATAAAATGTTAGGGAAGATTTAGTAAATCTATTTTTGGAGAATTCCCGCGAATTTATATTTAGAATGACACAGCTTATATTAATTTAATATTATCTAGGGCATTATATATTTAGAAAAAGATAAATATATTCTCTACTACAATATATGTAGAGCTGCATTAAAAATATTATTATATTTTAAAATTTAACTAAAGATTAAGACTTAATTAATAAATACATAAATCTTACTATTCATTAACAGAGTGATTTTTAGTAAAAAACGCCTTAAGCTGGGTTCTATCATATGGCACTAATTATTGTAAAGAACAGCATTATAAATCTGTTTATTTGAAAAGAGCAACTATGCGAAATTGTTGGCGTTTCTTCTCGCTAGAAGCTGCTTTTCGAAACGGTGGTATTTAATTATCAACTATTAAAAAACGCTTCATAGTGTTGTTTATTTGAATAAAGTTGATTTGAATTTAATTGAGATATTTCCCCATAGATCAGTGTTATCATAATCGATTCCGATACAATGTACATTCCGCCATCTTTGTTTCCGCTCGCTTTCACTGCGCGCCAATTTAACGTGATACGTTTTATTGCAGTTATTGTTACGACACTGCGCGTGAGTTTTTTCGGATAATGGTTAATCTGTCGCTATTTACGATTAAGTAATATATATTTATGTTTACAGAAGCGTCCATTATCCGTTTCGGTCTAGGTACTTCCTAACAAAGAAAACATTTGTTCCGTAAATAATATACCTCAATCTTTTTTTCTAAAGTACTGTTTTGTGACTGATCCCAGGTTACCCAGTGGATGAAAGACTTTTATTTAACTGAAGTTCAAATTAATGGCAAACACCTCTGTTATCTGACATTTGAAGGCTAATTCACAAATTTAATTTAATGAAATAAACAATCAAAGATCAGCAGTAAACACAAACGGTAATAGCGCTTGTTGCTATACAGTTATATGGGAAGTAATACGCATTGACCTTGCTCGATTGGGCGTTATCGATATATATTGACGACCTCCGTGGTCGAGTGTTCACTGGTAGAGTAGTGTGTACAGCGGTTTTCATGGGTACGCCACTCCAAGGTCCCGGGTTCGATTCCCGGCCGAGTCAATGTAGAAAAAGTTCATTACTTTTCTATGTTGTCTTGGGTCTGGGTGTTCGTGGTACCGTCGTTACTTCTGATTTCCCATAACACAAGTGCTTTCGCTACTTACATTGGGATCAGAGTAATGTATGTGATGTTGTCTCATATTTATATTATATTATTATAATCACGTAACGTCAGGTTACCTCTGCCGGTTATTAACGTAGAAAAATGCAAAGATTCGTATAGAACAATGTACCGCATTAATTAATTAGGTGTCGGAAGGGTTGTGTACGACTCTCGCGTATCAATTACGTAATTAAACATTAAATAAGAGAAAAAAAAAACAAAAGATAATCTGGAAAAAATTAATCGAATGTTATTTTAGTACGGTTTTTTATATTCCAATGTATATATTAAAATCATTATAGATAGTTAAGGAAAAATCAGAGGATAAAATATATGATGTAGGTTAACATATATATATTTATTTCGGTAACATACAATAACAAACCAATGTAACTCTAGACATATCTCTTCACATATTTTTTCCGATATAGAATAAGTGTGGAGTCACCTTAGTAGAATCTACCTTTCAAACCAGTGATAACTTTAAATTTAATTTATTCCTGTTCAGTGTTTAATAATAGTCATAGTACTTAAATAAAGATTAGTTTGAGTTCATTCAAATCTATTTCTATATCAATCATAACAGCCTGTCAATTTCCCACTGCTGGACCAATGCCTCCTCTCCCTTCGAGGAGAAGGTTTACAACATATTCCACCACGCTATTTCAATGCTGGTTCGAGTTAGATTGAACATTTGAATAGATTTAGTTACTGTACAACTCTGTATTAGTAACTTTCTGGTAGAGCCGTCCGTGACAGCCAGTCGCGGCTACGTCAATATAAACTTTACTAATAGGTGGTTAATTTGTAATTAAATTTAAGTTCGTAGGACCTAGATCGAGCATATAAATAGAGGCGAATAAAGCCTTTTGTTACTAGTACTAGTAGTCCATAGTTTTCAAGCATTTAGCATTACTTGGTGATAGGGTTTTGTGTAAACCCGCCTGGGTAGGTACCACCCACTCATCAGATATTCTACCGCTAAACAACAGTACTCAGTACTGTTGTGTTCCGGTTTGAAGGGTGAGTGAGCCAGTGTAACTACGGGCACAAGGGACATAACATCTTAGTTCCCAAGGTTGGTGGCACATTAACGATGTAAATAATAGTTAATATTTCTTACAGCGGCATTGTCTATGGGTGATGGTGACCACTTACCATCAAGTGGCCCATACGCTCGTCCGCCAACCTATTCCATAAAAAAATATCGTTTCCAGGCGGTTTCAAATCAATTTATTGACCGCATCCTATGCTGCTAAACCATACAACTTTCACCTAACACACAATAATGCATGATATCTATCTATCGATAAAGAATAAATACTTATTAATTATTCCTTAGATATCTACCTAATAGTATAACAGACTAGCTTCGCAGCGCAGTTTCATTCGGATTAATGAAAACGATCCCGTTGATCGTAGCGTGGAACTATATATAACTATCCTTTTCTAATGGAAGTAGTAAAATAAAATATTCAAACCTTAGATTTACGTATTTCATGCGATTTGCTAATAACTCAGCTATATTGTGAACTATTAAGAGTTTATATACTAGCTGTGTCCGCGACCTAGTACGGTAGTTTGAATTTAACAAAAATAAATATTTTAGCCTTAGTTACTCCTTATTATATCAGTTATCTCCCAGTGAAAGTCCCGTCAAAGTATAGTATGCATTGAGTAAAATGGGCTATTTTAATATTACAAACAGACACTCCAATTTTATTACATGTACAGATATCTTTATTCACAATACTATTATTGCACTTAACTACTTATTTCCACTTTAATTTTACTTCCAAAATTCTAACATTTTCGTCGACTTTCAAAACGCCATTTTATCGCAAATCCATAGTGAATATCATAGATTAATCAAACTATCGACAAATAACATCACGTTTTGCTGTCAAATTATGTTCATTTGTTTTTGCAATTGCGTTTAATAAATAAAAGAACATACAAACTCTTAAGCTTTATCTATAGTAATGATAATATAAATACAATAACAAACAACAACAACAGCCTGTAAATTCCCACTGCTGGGCTAAAGAGCTCCTGTCCCTTTGACGAGAAGGTTTGGAACATATTCCACCGCGCTGTACCAATGCGGGTTGGTGGAATATACATGTGGCACTTCTATGAAATTAGACACATGTAGGTTTCCTCATGATGTTTTCCTTCACCACAGAGCACGAGATGAATTATCAACATAAATGAACATACAGCGGTGCTTGCCTGGGTTCGAACCCGCAATCATCGGTTAAGATACAAGCGTTCTAACCACTGGGTCATCTAGACTCAATATAGATAAATAATTGAGTAATAATTAAACAAATCAAAGTATAATTCGGCCAGCGCGACAGCTAATTATATCCATACATTCATTTATATGCCTCAATAGGTCAGCAGACGGACGAGCCTGCAATTAAACTGTTATATGTGCAAGTGTTATGAATAATATAATACAAAACATTAAAATCCGTTATTTTCTATCGTCTTCCCGGTATCATTTCGTAATAGGAAATAATTACATAACAATATTCGATAATTTATTTATTACTTATAACCCTTTAACCTTACAAAGCAATGTATGAATGACTGTGGATTTAGTACCTAAACATCACCTCTAAAGAGGTCTTATTTATGTAATTGCTGTTACTTTAAATAACTGTCAATTCTTTTAGTCAGATATACTCATAGATGCGATATTTTGGACTATTATGTTAAGAGTTAATTAGCCTTTACGAAGAGTAATTGCGATGGGTTTATAAATTTATAGATTGTATAGATTTCAGGCGCAGGTCCCACGGAGAATTCTTTTAGAGCCACTAGTGTATAAAAACTTCGTAGACCGACTTTCTTTTTGATAGGAAAAAAACCAATTACAAAACTTTTTCATTACCAGGCGTATTCAAATCAAGGACAACGGAATTTATACCCACCAGCAAGGGGAGAAGTTTTGTAGACTTCCTTGTAAGGCAAGAATTTTGAATGGCAATAAGTTATCATCAGTTAGCTCTCGTTAAAAATATTTGACTGCTTACAATCAATTTCAAAAGTTTCTTTATTTCTTTTACTAAATAGAAATAAACATTTCATAGAGGTATAGCTCAGTAACTTTAAAAAGAAAATCATAATCTTAAGCTTAATATTAATTCTTATTTCACAAAAGAAATCTAGGTATAGCTAAGTCCACAAACTGTCTAAAAACCTGTTAAATCAACCTTTGCTTCGAATAGTACGCAAAAACAACAAAAAATATTTTACAATATGAGGACCGTTAACAAATGAAGTAATTTTATATTATGTGTAACTAAATGATGATGAAATAAAATAAACAAAAAAAAAAGAAAAACGCAAGCTAGTTAAATCTGACTAAATACTAAACGATCGGCCTTATGCATTACTGACCGTTCAGATTACAGCCTAATTAGTAATCTCGCTTTGATTAGCGTTTCAGAAAACAGAGAAAGTGCTCCATGAAACAATCGTTTCTTGTAGCGCCGGTAATTTCTGTCCGATTGTCTTAATTTGTGCAAATTAAATACTATTTTTGGGTACTTTTTTATGTAAATGATATCCAATGTGTGATTTAGTGAGGTTAGTTTTGATTTCATATATTCTTGCTGCATTATTTTTTTAAGGTTTTGATTTACAGTCATTAACAAATTCATCTCAAGACGCTTTTCGATTTACCGAGGAGAGCTTGATACCCGAGCCGAGATTGCACAGTGGCTTGAACGCGTGCATCTTCACTGATAATTGCAGGTTCGAGGAATTTTCGTGTGCTTAATTTGTGTGTATAATTATTCCTCTCGTGCCCAGTGCTGAAGAAATACATCGTGAGGAAACCTGCATATGACTAATTTGAACGAAATTCTGCAATGTTTGTCTACCAACTCGCACTGAAGCAGCGTTTTGGAATATGCTCCAAACTTCTTCAAAATGAGATGACTACTGAGCCTTGGCTCAGTAGCGGGAAATGTATAGGCTATTAATGTATGTAATGTGTAATGTATATGAAACCAGAACCAATAAATTTATTTAGGATCGAAATCACAGACACGATATTAAATATTTAACCGTGGTTTAATCTAGGTTAGATTACAGCGCGTCGATGATTTTTCCGTTAATTAAGTTAAATGCCCAGCATAATTAACTACGAGATAATTAAACGGCAAATGGGTTGACCTTGCGTTAGTTAACGTCAAATTATTCAACGCAGATATAACGGTGGTGAAATGACAAAATGAAAGTTAGTTGGATTGAAAAACACAGGTTTTTGGCATTGAGTGAAGGAATGCATCCATCTTAGTAAGTAGTTTCGGTATACGGAACCAAAAGAAGGATCTTTCCTTCATTTGGTTTTGTATGCATATTTAACTATACCTACCGTATCCTTATACATTATAGTAAGATATAAATGGCTAATTATAATTCTCTTTTGCACGATTTAATAATTTTCTAACTTCATAATTATCTCTGTACTGATCCGTGAAAGTAACAGTTTATAGCCCATATATTCGAAAACCAAAGGCAGGAATTATTGTTGCATTTATATAAATCAGCTCTACGATATTATTTCAGTATAGTTTTAAGTACGAGACTTTACTTAATACAATCGGTAGAAAATGAGGCCCAGAATCTTGGGTGCCCAAAATAAAGTAAAAAATATATATAAATATGAGACAACATCACATACATTACTCTGATCCCCATGTAAGTAGCTGAAGCACTTGTGCTACGGAAATCAGAAGTAACGACGGTACCACAAACACCCAGACCCAAGACAACATAGAAAACTAATGGTAATCTACATCGACTCGTCCAGGAATCGAACCCGGGACCGGTGTATACACCACTCGACCATGGAGGTCGTCAAATTATGAAAAGAGTGTGTATATCCAATTATCGCTTGTCAATTTTTATCATTTTTGAGTCTGTGTGTGTCTGCATATGTGTGTTAAAGGTACTGTAGTCAAGCCAATCGATATAAAGCATCTTGATGTTATAACATAACTTTTTCCGTTAGTATTTATGGGATTAAATTGCAATAAATTATCACAATAAATTACTGAAATAGAAATAAAATATTGAATATAAACAGAGTTACTGTTTAAGAAATCAAAACTGTAAAATATCAAATTCGGCTCTCGCTCATAGTAATCGTAAGTAAAATTTTACGGCGTTTACAATTTCTTGAGATTCCATTTTCACATTTTCTCGTAAATTTAATCTTTCTTTGTAGTACACAAATTCTACAAGTAACAAAAACTCTAATGACACTGGTATCTAATTATATAAACATCGACACAGAAACAAAAAAAAAAAAACGCCGTTCTTCCGCCTCTTACTGATCAGGCGAGAGAAACTCAGACACCGTCTGCTACACGTCTGGATATTTATTTCCAAGGCGTACTTGTTTTAAGTTTGACAAACAGATAAATATATAAATAAATATGAGACAACATCACATATATTACTCTGATACCAATTTAAGTAGCGAAAGCACTAGTGTTATGGATAATCAGAAGTCGTTACTTCTACCACAAACACCCAAACCAAAGACAACATAGAAAACTAATGGTAATCTACATCGAGTCGGTCGGGTATCGAACCTGGGACCTCAGAGTGGCGTACCCATGAAAACCGGTGTAAACACTACTCGACCATAGAGGTCGTCAAATGACAATACTTTAAAATTTGACGTTTATATTTTTTGTTTTCTAATGATAAATTATTCTATTTATGATAATAATTACTTATACACCCAATAAAACTATTTACACCAATAAACCGTACACCATGAAACTAATATTGGTAATTTTGGGCCTCAAGTGTACAACTTGATATTCAAGTATATTGAATCGAAATATAAAGTCGAGATAGCCCAGTGGTTAAAATGTATGTGCTATTTTTTCATTATTTCTTCTCCCGGCGGTGAAGGAAATCATCGTTAGGAAACTTGCATGTCTTCAAATTAATGGCGGGTCTTTTCGGTAGAATCTACATGCCAAAATGGTGGTAGCTTCACTAAATACAGTTATACACTCAAAAGTGTTTGAAAAAGGCTACTTGAATAAAGCATATTTTAAATATTTGCATATAACTAACTACATACAATTCGTGGATTATTGACGCGGTACTTTAATAGGATTACAATTATAAGTAGTTATTACCAGTTTGTTTCCTGCGTCATTTGAATACATTCGTACGAATCCTAGCCTAAAAGATTTATGATTTTTTGACGAAACCTATGATGTTTTTTTAAATCTTTGCTGTCTGCATGATTATCGTAAATATTGAATGCTTTACATATATGTTGTATATCTGTAAGTCTTTGTAATTAAGGTTCGTGATAGCTAGCAATAGATATTAAAACATGAATAATTTCTTTATTTTACATCAATAAATCTTTTGTCAGTCGTTTTGAGTGATGTATTGATCCACTGTCTATTCTATTAAGACTTCATAGAAAGTATTAATAATTTTTTTATAATATAATAATTTTTTTTAGTCATAAAAATTTAAATTAAATTTTTATTATTCATGAATCGGGTGTAGAGACAGACAGCCAGTAGGCCAATAGTTTATCTAAGGAAAAACGAACTTAACAGTTTATAAATGTTGCTTAGGGTGATTAGTTAAACAATATGTGTGTGTTTTCTTCTTTCGAATGGAAAATAAACATGACGGAAAGAGATAACTCTATATTTATCTTAACACCCGATTAACAACACTTCTTGTGAGGCCGTTGTCATATAGTATATGCTATTCTGTAATTGCTAACATATATATGTCGATTCATATTTGAAACTTAGCGATTCTTTGAATATTATAATTATTTTAGCTGTCGCAAATCATCGTATCTTTTAATGATTGTAAAATTGTGTTTATATTGTGAGGAGTTTCGATTTTGTTATTTCAGGATATCTATACAATTGGTATATGAATTGCACAGGTTTTACAATCTTCAAGTTGAGGTCAATGCAAAATGATAGGCAATTGATAAATAAAAGCGCGACATCCAAATTTTTAAATATATTCATAGTACTCTACATTGGTTCATTCGGTTATATCTGAATTTAGAGCTGATAATGTCATACGAACCAAGAATACTCACGAGGTATTTTTTGTATATTGAAGGGTCTGTCATAAAATATAGCTGATTAAAAGTTTAATGAAAGTTAAATGTTTTCTTTAAGTGTTTGTTACAAGGATAATATAACTTGAAATGCGGCATGAAATAAAAATAAAAAACGAAATCAATGTTTTTCATTTTAAATCAGCCTTACATATCCCACTGCTGGGCTGATCCTCTTAAGGAGAAGGTATAGAGCTCATTCCAAGAAGCTGCTCCAATAAACCCAACCAAAAAGCAGATTTCATCACCACATTCATCGTCGTTACCAACCACAACAAAAAACAAAAATTTGGTACATAATTCGGTCCAAGATTGACCTATGATCTTCAGTCAAGATTCACGTCTTCTATTGGGTATTTGGGTCAAATTTAAGTCTTATAAAATACATAAAGTAAACCCTGTGTATAATTAACAGTTTGCGTATAATGTGCTAAGCTATATACACGTCAGCAGCAAGATAATCAAGGTTAGCTGTGTAACATTATCAGATTTATAAATTAGATGATCTTGTGTTAAATCTACTAACTCTACTTTTGTAGCTCCAGTGGATTATTCGGTTGCTGTTGGTAACATGATTACAGAGCTTGGTTCAAAACAATACAATAACTTGCATCCATTTTACTGTTTGCGTAATACTCGGGGAAATGTTACGTGGAATGGCAAGAAATGGATCAGAGAATAGATGCAACCGCGTCAAAGAGTAGCGTAATTTTGTCATATCCGAAAGTAGACGAGGCAAGAATTAAAACGATAAGATCGTAAAAGATTTATCTTTCAACCGAATAGAAAAAGAGTATCTATGACAGTAAATATTCGTATCGTTTTATGAGAACTGTTTGGCGATGAAAATAATGATCTTGAAGATAATCTTAGGCAGTGGCGGATTTGCAGTCCTAGCCGCTCTAGGCCCCCGGCTATGTGCCGCCCCTTTCTTAGCCCCAACATTATAGACTATAATATACATCAGTAATGAATTTCTTCTTCCACTTTTAATGAAAAGAAAAATCTTTACTTCCACTTGTAATTGATTCAGAAAATTGGTTAACTAAAAGCTACCTTGTAAAGCTACCGTCTTATTCATAAAAAAGTTTAAGCCCTCAATAACTAAAATGTGCTTTCCAATTGAAAACGTCTTTGTGGTAAAAGAAACAAAACATATTTTAACTAGATCAGTGTAATAATATTTTTATGAATAAGGCAGTTAGTTTATAATATTTTTCGAGGTTTTAGGGATGATTGGACATTTAAATAAAACATTTAAAACAGTTTTATGCTTTGTTTTTAATAACATACATGTTTTACAATGTGTTACAAAACTCGTCTGCACTTAAGCGCAGCAAAATCATTAATTAAATCTTCGCAATCCAATTTGCTTAAAAAATCAGCTTCTATGTTAAGCAAAGCAAGATCGTTTAACCTTTGCTCCGTCATTGTTGTGCGTAAATAGTTTTTAACTCTGCGCAAACAAGAAAACGATCTTTCTCCTGTACAGTTACTGGCGGGTGTACACACACACATACGAAGAGCAATATCCACGTTTGGGTAAATGGTTTGAAGACCTTCGGTTCGTAACCATTTCAACAGACTGACTGCACTCTTTCGCTCCTCATTTTTTATGCTGCAGTGAGAACGAAAATGAAGACATTCTTCTGTAAAATTGTCTTCTAAGTCAGTAGAATAAATCATTTGCAATGCCTTGGCCTTATCTTCGACTTCTGAGATGCTTAAATTCGTCAGGTTGGTAATAAAGTAAAATTTATTGTTGAGTAATTTATAAGCATCCCGGCGTCTTTTCAGTTCTTCTGATAATGTATCAATGACTACCAAAAACGTATTTATTCTAAAATTTTCACGGCCATTTTTTTGTTTCATGTTTTCACCTGTATTTGTCTCGTCAGGAAGCAGCTTACGCTTTCGATTGCGTCGAAAATCTTTTTCATATTCCTGTACGAAGGACAGTTTTATGGCTTTATTTTCGAATTCATCGAAATTCTCTCTTGTTTCGCCAACAAAATGTATTAAAGTGTCGTACAGTTCTATGACAATGGTAATGTCAATTTCCACACTCTGAAGTTTTTTACTTGTGGCGTTGATGCGATCTAGTAAACATCCCCAAAAAACAGCCATGAGGGCCGTTTCAAAACGTTCCAGTTTCAAACGAATACCTCTAGCTTCGCATATAACGGTCCTCTTCTGTTTTGTGTCATTTTCGATGGTGACTAGCGCTTTATGGATTTCATTCCAGGATTCGCGCAAACTTTTACATGCGTCTGCACGAGCTGACCAACGAGTCGTTGATAGACTTTTGACGGTGAAATGTGTTTGAAGGAGTTCCCAACGCTGAGTTGACGCTGCAAAGAAATTGTATAACTCTTGGAGTAGAGAAAAGAAGGAACAAGCCTCTTGGCTGCTTTCAGCTGCACATTCACCTACTAAATTAAGCGAGTGTGCTGAACAGGGAACATAGTCGGCAAGGGGTGATATTTCCTTTATTTTAGTTTGTAGGCCGTTGTATATGCCTGACATGTTAGCTGCGTTGTCATATGATTGCCCGCGGCAGTTGGAAATGTCAATTCCCAATTCAATTAAAGTTGAGGTAACAGCATCTGTCATTTGTTGTGATTTGTGGCCTGTGTTTGGAATAAACTTGAGGAACCGTTCTACAGGTGATCCATTAGGCAGGACATATCTGATTACATAAGTGAGCTGGTCTACGTGAGATATATCCGGTGTCGAGTCAATGATCAGAGAAAAATATTTCGCTGTTAATATTTCCATTATAATTGTCTTCAAAACTTTGTTCCCCATAAGTCGAATAAATTCTTCGCACGTTGTTGAAGAAAGATAACTCGTAAATCCTGAGCCTGGATTTCCATAACGTGTAATGTGTTTTGCTAAGAACGGATCGAATTCAGCGATAAGCTCTAAGGACATCAAATAATTTCCATTGTGGATTGATCCAAATTTTTCATCGTGTCCTCTGAAAGGCAAACCACGTGATGCAAGTGCTTTTACGCATGCAACTACTCTTTTCAGAATGTTTTTCCAGTAATTTATTTCTTCATCTAATTGCATTGTTAATGCGTGGTCAATGCGACCTAACACGTTACTTCGTTCTTTCATTTGCAGAACAGATAATTTGTGATTAGGCGAATTCTCATGAGATGAAACTCGATGATATGAATTTTTCCAGTCATTGAAACCTTCTTTTTTGTCGAACTGACTCTCCCCGCCATTAAAAAGTAGACAAGGACCACAATAAACACATCCAGTACTTTTGGAATAAATTAGCCACTTTCGCGGAACTTTTTCGCCATTTAGAAGCTGACGTTCGAATAAATGTCTCGACAACTGTCGCACTTTATCTTTGTAAATGCGCTCACTATTAGGAAAATCATTTTGGATGTTTTGATTGGCTCCATTCTTACAAATGTGATCACGCGTGAACTCGTCGATTGTCCATTTAGCTGGATCGTCGCTGATTTCGTAGAGCTCCTTATCCGGAGGACTGGGCTGCACTCCTACTCCTGGTACTAGTGGGACATCTTCGGCTTGTTTTTTTGATATACTTGCCACATCGACCAAAGTATTTTCACTTGAAGACACTGCAGAATCATCAGTTGACGGAGCTCCGCTACTGCTATGAACGTCGAGTGTTGGTTCAATAGTAGGATCTTTAATATCTGTAGACGGTTTTCCAAAGAAATCGTCTAATTTCCGCGTTTTTTTAATCGTATCCTTTTGCTTATCATCTTTTTCTTTAGCCCGCTTGCGATACTCTGCCCCACTTAACCTTACCCTCTTCTTTCCGTCCATATTTAACCATGCAACACAAAGTTTTTACGTAAGCGTTTACTAATTAGTATAAAACTGAATCCGTCCGCTCACTGCTATTGCTATACGCACACTGTTGACATAACTCGCAGGCGCGAGCGGGCAAGCGAGTAAGCGTGGGTGGGGGGAGAGTAGCGCGACGCACCGCACTTGACTACACGCCGTACACGCGCGTAATAACAATCGATACCTATACTTCCTAGAACACTTATATTAAACTAAAGTACAAACTATTTTATATGTATCTACGATGTATGAAAATATTTATACTTTGATATGTAAAAATAGTAATTTAGGAAAATTTTAATCATACGGTACGTGATCCATATGCAAAAACATATTACGATACTTTGCATTTGAGTTATTTCTTGTTAATCTTATTATAATGAGTGATTTATTTTGCTACGATTTGCCGCCCTTAATACCTGGCCGCCCTAGGCCCGGGCCTATTGGGCCTTAGGGCAAATCCGCCACTGATCTTAGGATGGAGGACTATGAAATAGTACGTAGTCAATTGGACAATATTTTCATTTCAACCAAATATATTTCAAATTTCTTAGTTCTAAAATTGATTTGTAATTTCTTCAATATATAAATCGTTCTTTCAAAAATATTGAATTATGTTTACTTATAATAAATTGAAGTAAAACCTTCCTGGAGATTACCAATTATCTCATACCTAAATAATGTATGCAAATATAACCTCAATAAGAGCTCTAGCAAATAAATAAAACGTAATATATCAAAACTAACTCTAATCTTAATTAGCTATTTAACTTGTGTACGATTAAACAAAATATATCCATCTGCTGAATATTAATCTTTGACCTCGCGAGCAAACCAAACCGAACGCTTCTCAGTTTCGCGTCAGCAATGGCAGCGAGTGGACGTATCAGTGCAGTGATTGTTAACGTGGTTCCTCTGTAACGTGTGACGATTCGTTTTGTAACAGTGATTGTGTTATAATGGCCAACTTAACGTTGGGTTACCTGGATGAGCTCTCCTATGTGCTAAACAGGCGCCACCTGGCGAGTCAGGCGAAGGCATCTTCCGTTGGAGATCTTCTGAATGCTGAGGAAGAAAGATTCGCACCGGTACGTTGAGAATTTTTAACAGAAATAATAATATTCGATTTTGACACGTTCTAATTTAGATGAAATTTTGACTGCAAATGACGTAAATGAAAGTTAGCCTTAGCGCATAGATATTTTAATATTTTTTTTAAAAGCACTCGGATATGTGCACGGTAAACAGTGAAAGGTATGGTATACCAGAGACAATGCCGGGTGTTCGACCTTTTCATTTAGTTCAGCACCATTGTTTGGTTCTTGTTTCCGTAAAAATAATAATGTTTTGATTTTGACTCTACCAATTATATTTAATTGCTGGAGGATGAAAAAAAAAACGTTTAGTACATTGTTCTTTATGACCTTCGTATTTGACTTTGCACCTGGTCTGTTAATATTATACCTTTGACAATAAAAAAAATACGTATTTATGATTTTTAAAATCTGTAATAATAATACATGTCATTTAAAAAGGGAGTTAATTTCGATGAAAGATCCTTATCTTTTGAGTGACATGTTTTGATAATACCTACCTTAGGTAGATACTGTAAATATCCTAAGGGCAAGGAAAAATCGGGACGCTGATGCTTACGTGAATGAGGACTTGCGGATGGGCATAAAACTTGCTTTTTCTGAACCGTGTATGTATCCTTGGCGTTGAAATGAACGCAAATCGCTTTTAATAATACACTTTGAATTACTCTAAAATTATATACTTCATAAAACTGTATTAAGTTATAGTGTACCAGCTACTTCCTCCCATTAAACGGGTATAATTAGTAGGGTGAACTTCATAATACAACGCAATATATTCTCATCATGTTACGTATATTGACCAATATCCCTAACAGTTCCGTGAAAACAGTTTCTATAATTCTATTAAGAGTTTAAAACTTCAAATTAACAATTTAAAAAAAGTTTAAAACGAGAGAGAAACGTCGTCTCATTTTGTTTAGATTACTTTTATGGCATGCGTTGGTGGACCAGGAATATCCATATAAGTTTCGGAATACATACAATTCAATTCTTAGTTTCATGGCTTTTAACAGTGCCGACAGGGCACAGATTATTTCGCCAATGTCACGTAGGATCTAGAAGACACGAAAGAGATTGGTTGGTATGGTTGAGAAGGATTACATACTATTTATAACCGAAAGAACTGTCTATGGTTTTTATTTTTTCCAACAGTAATTAATCTAATATTAATTATAGATCATTATATTGATTTATTTACTTTTGTAATTAATGTAATTGTATTTGTAGATGATAAAGTAATACTAATAATTTTAATGAATAAAAATCATGCCACGATCACGTACATCCCAAGATTCTTCTGTATAATTTGATAATAAAATAGCGATAAAATAGACTACTTCATTAATATACATTTTTGTATATGGCAATGTTATGTACCTATTAAAGTTTGATACTTTTTAATCGAAAGACGGTTGAAAAGGTCTCAAAATGCTCCTGCTCTACAATTAATGATTTAAGTTTAATAACAATAATTTTTAAAACTACAAATATTGTATTTACGTAGCTATTTTATTTCTCTAAAAACACTGTTTTTCTATGTAAGTAGCAGTATTTATGGTTTTTGATACTTGTTGTATAAGACATTACTAATTAATATTTAATAAATTCGTGTTAGGAAATGTAGGCAGATGGCCTTCGAATAGGTTTCACATTTCTACTGAACTATCACTTATATGCCCTTCGACAACTACAACGAAATAAAAAAAAAGGTTCCAATAGATACCTAGAAATCGTTCATAATTATAATTCAGTTTTTATAATTTCTCGAGAATCATAATTTTTCCTTTTTTATATTCTTTCTATTGCAATGGACTTCATTATTAAATATACGATTTAAAACTTAATTACACGTTTTTTTTTCAAGTAAAATGAGATTATCTTCGTTACTATAAAACATCGATTCCCACGCTCGATAGAAACTCAATTCAATTCAATTTCAAAGTTAAATAACATAGTATTGTACAATTGTACAAAACGTTCGTTCTTATCACGAGAATAGCGAAAGTTTGATCGTCGAATACGCCAGAAACTAAACTGATTTTAATATTATTATTTATGTTAAACGATCATGATATTAATGACAACGTTTTTAAATTATAATTTTAATAATCGTGTAATTAGTATTAGTGGAAACTTAGCTGATGTGTGTGTAATATTGTATAATATTATGCCATAAGTGTCATCGCATTGTTTGTTTCCTTAAAATAATTAAAAAAAAAAACAAATAATCATTCAAAGGTTCATCTAGAGATGGGGACATATCTATAGATCTTTAATCCTGATTGCGGAGATTATTATGATATCCGGTTTTAACATACTTGGAATATAAGAATATTAGTTATGTAAAGTAAAGTAAAGTAACAGCCTGTAAAGTTCCCACTGCTGGGATAAGGCCTCCTCCTCCATCGAGGAGAGGGTTTGGAACATATTCAACCACGCTGTTCCAATGCGGGTTAATGGAATGCACATGTGGCAGAATTTTGATGAACATGCAGGTTTCCTCATGATGTTTTCCTTCACCGCCGAGCACGACATGAATTATAAACACAAATTAAGCACATATGTATATAGTGCAGCTTGCCTGGGTTTGAACTCACAACCATCGATTAAGATGCACGCGTTCTAACCACTGGGCCATCTCAGCTTGTGCTGATTAGTTATGTATTGATAGTTAAGTATAATCTATATTTATGATTCGATTGTTTAATTACTTGTGTTATTCGAATAAAATACTTGGAAATTTTCTGTCAAAATATTCTCGCACACTTGAACTATTTCTTATGTATACAAATAAGAGTATATAGAAAGTAGGTACACCTGTGTTTGCACTGTAATATTTCCACGCATTTATGCGTTATGTATTTATGCTCCTGCGCAGTTTGCTAGTCTTGAGAAAGGCCGCTGTGACTGAAATCGGTCAGGGCAAGGACATCGCATTCTATTATGAAATATCGAAAACTATTATCATACCAATTGAGTTAATTAATCGATTATGTTTTTATAATTAACTTCTACTGACATAAAATTTGGTGTTGCCATAATAAAGGAAATTGTGGCCAAGCGTATACTTTTTTTTTACATAAATAAGGTACACAAATGACGTGGATTTTAGTTGTTATATTAGTTTTATTGGTAATTTTTATATTTAGAGGAGATATCTAGAAGTTTCTTCTGATATGATCAATCATTTACTAACACGAAATTCGATGCAAGATTTTTTAGTTTATTTTAAACAACGACAATACATATCAACTTTGTCTACAAAATTTCAAACTAAGTATATTAACATAGTGATCTGTGTAAACGATAGGATGGTATTTTTAGATATCACTTTAGGTTAAGAGCAATCTACTTTCGTCCCTAACACTAATAGTCAGGGGTAACAAACTGGTACGCGTTTAAAAAGACAATATATCTTAAAAATATTCTATAAAAACTAACTATAGTACGACACAAATTAGATGTATTATCGGAAAATGCAATGAAATGACCAATAGAAATAGACCTATCGCGCCATTCGACGCTATTCATCGCTATAGATTCTTGCGTCAGAGAAAGCAAGTGCATGCAAATCGACGTGTCAAATTGACGAATATATTAGGTCATATGAAATTACATGTTATTTGTGTAAAGATCATATTCACATGAAAAATAAATATTGATAATTTGGGATAGCGTACTCAATTCGGATGTGATCGGTTTTACGAATTATGCCGATGCTACATCTAAGTTGTGTTGTACTATACATACCTTTTTGACGCAAATTACATCCTTAGAATGTTATAATTGATACATATACTTAATATCAGATGTCACTTTCTGAAATTTCAAGATCGTATTCCACGATTCGAGTTTGTACTTATAGAATAACTCAATGATATTCATGCTCCCCGCTTATAATAAATACGTGTTCATTGATTTAAAAAAAGAACAATTATATATTTTCTAGTAATTTTTACGGAACGTTACAATTTTAAATTTATTTTAGTTATTTATTTTAGAATTGTAATTTGAAATAGGTTAAGAACCTTTTTGAATAAAGTATAATAACTTTTCGATTTACTTTTACAACCGCAGTAGATATAACGTTATATATTGTTATATTAATGCGATTTGCAATGCGAACCGATCTCATTTATCATAAAACCAGTGCAATGTAATATCAGATGCGTACTTGAACCGGAACCCCACGCTCCACTGGTTCAGCCATTGTATATCTTTAAACCGCACATGAATGATAAAAACTTACGATATTCAACATTGTTGTTATACTATTTTTATACACTGGAAAGATAGTTGAGATTTAAGCGTTCGAAAATTGAATTTAATAAAAAGTTCTTAATTGTTTTTATAATCTGTTATTGTTTGTTACTAAACAAAAATTTATTTTGTACATTTATATAATATGTATTTATATTTTGTACATTACGAAATATTGCGACAAATTCAACTCGTTCTAGATTATTTTTTATCTATGAATATAGTTTATAAATTAGGATTTACTCTATTGTACCTTTTTAAAAGTCTGTTCTAAAAAGTTCGAAATAATACAATTCTATAGTAATGAGAATGTTATACTTCAAGCTATAAGTAAAGGCAATTTTAATTTAATATTCGTGTCTCAATATATCTAGTTTTTGCGTGATTATTCACATAACAGCCTACAATGATCGATTAAGTAAAATCTTTAACAATGTGATGTGAAACATATGAAAGCGAACACGTTTTTGTATTTCTTTGAAAGTGAGTATTATAAAATACGTTCAACGATCTCACTGTTCGAAATTTATTGATAATGGTAATATTTTTTTTGTTTTTAGGCTTTACGGTAAGGACTTATGGCGACATAATTTAAAAAAAAAACATTACTTCAGGAAATAACGTTATCGTTGACAGATTTTTATTTATTTATATTAAGTCTATAATGATGATAAATGCAGTTATAATATCAGACGAAAATGTTCTTTATTGTATTAAAATTAAAACAAAGTTATATGATACACTCAAACAGCGATCTCTTCCAAGCACTATACGTTACAGCAGTGCGACTCTATAAGAAATCACTTCGTATCTCATTTGTGAAATATTGACAACCGATTTATAGTGATACATGATTTTGATACATGTATCCTATAGTTTATAATTAATTCAGTGTCACATAAGACATAGAGACGTTTCAAGCTCGTTCTTCTGTGGTGAGTTTAGGGTTTTTTGTTAGAGAATAGCCGACAGAAAATAAACAGACGTAAGATAAGCAAAATGTCTGGTATTTGTCATATAATTGTCTTTTATTTCTTCTACATAATAAGTATGTATGACATGGACCTCGTCCAAACTCTAGCTAGAGTAAGTAGTAACTATTGTTTCATTTTCTACCTCCTGAATCACCATCAGAATGGAAAAAAAACCGCTGAGTTTCTTTCGCCGGTTCTTTTCAGGTATTTTCTTTTCCGAACCGGTGGTACTGTTTCAATTGACCATCAATAAGAAAGTGTAATAGGTACTCCTATTTTGAATAAAGCAATTTGAGTTTGAGTTTGAATACTGGTTACATGATAACCTTGTTAGGTGAAGCTAATAATCGTATAAAACAATCATTATTAATTTTTTATGGTATAGGTTGGCGGACGAGCCTATGGGCCACCTGATGGTAAGTGGTCACTATCACCCATAGACAATAACGCTGTAAGAAATATTAACTATTCCTTACATCGTCAATGTGCCACCAACCTTGGGAACTAAGATGTTATGTCCCTTGTGCCTGTAGTTACACTGGCTCACTCACCCTTCAAACCGGAACACAACAATACTGAGTACTGTTATTTGGCGGTAGAATAACTGATGAGTGGGTGGTACCTACCCAGACGGGCTTGCACAAAGCCCATTAAGTGTCCATTTATGCAGCATTATGCACCATTTATGCAGACAGTACAATTTACTTGGCAGTATTTATAAAATCCTGCAGCCATGTACATTGTACATACATAGGTATACATTATCCAATTGTCAGTTTTGTCCTCGTTGCCATTTTGTTAGTTTCATTTTAACTGAATGATACGCCTTTTCAACTCAATGTCGATTTATTTTCGCGCACCCATATTATACTGACATTAAACTTGGCTTCCCGCTCAAGGTTACAGATAAAACATGCAGATTCGAGTTTTATTATGAAAAAGTTTTTACGAAAGAGGTTGCTTTACAATTTTCAATAATTCTTGATTACATATATGAACGTTTAAATCATAAGATTTAGTTTATTTTTTTTTTATTTTTGTTTTGGATGACACGTTACATAGTATAAATTGTTGTTCTTCGCCGTCTGTATATACACTTAGATATTTTAAAATACGCAACGGATTTTCATTCGGATTTCATCAATGAATAATTCAAGAGTATGTTTGTCTGTCAATGTAAAATTTTATATATAGACCCTGTACCCCGGACGGTAGGTATTAATTAAAAAATAAAATTAAAATAATTAAGACCAAACGGTACATAGTTTTCCGGTGTAATTTATTACAAAGTGTTTCATATAGGGTTTGTCAAAGCTAACCAAAATAGCCTTAGAAACTCGAGGGGATAACTATTGATGAGAATAGTGCTTACCTTCCGTCATCTGAGTAGTGTACGATACGATAAAATTTGTACGACTTACGACACCATTGTATTGTCGCTCGAATTACAAAATATTCTTTTCCAAGGCGTACTCGTGAGTAAATATAGAGATATAGATTTGGTCAATATTCTGACATTGCTTGAAAAAATAATACTGAAAATTAGCCAGGTACATTATGTTGTTTTCAAAATACTTTCTAATTTCGCTATATTTAGTAATGAATTACCATTGAAATTTATGTTAGTAAGATATACTTACGATTGTAATTATTTTATATATTAACCATAATTATTATTATGTTCCATCGTAACGGCGAAAATCACGCCAAGGTCGGGTACAGTACAGTTTATTTTAATTAGACCTCGGTAGGTACTTACATTTCGTACTTTAAAATTACAGTGATTGCTTAATATATCATTATTATTTTATTTTTTCTTATTAAATAAATGCTTGATAATTTTAACAGAAACCTTGAATTTTATACAAAAAAAAAACACTAGCTTTTGTAAAATAAATTCACTTTATATGTATATTAATACTCGGAATTATTTAAATAAATTCAATCCTGGACCTTCTATTGTATTGTCGTAGCGTGTCCAGAAAAAAAAAACTTTCACAATCCAAACTAATTCTAAATTTAAACCACAAGCGTTGTCAAATTACAGCGGTTACGGCTCATCCGTACCGAGATTTATAAACTATATATCAATTCAAAATGAACCTTGTTGCAACAGAATAAAGACGTATTTTAGCTGAAACGAAATATAAAATGAGTCTTATATCCTTGGTTGTAAGGTTCATAAATTTTAGTTCGACAGTACTGGTAGGTAACGATTGAAACTAAACTAAACTAGAAAAATCGATCTTAAGCCTTTAAAAATAAGGTCGGTCGTATTTGCTATTAAGGTTGAAAAAAAATCAGATAATGTTCGTGATAAATTGAACCGTATTTCTTTATCGATAAGAGTCATAAAATTGTATCGTTACAGGAAGCTGGGGTAGTGACAGGAAGATGGCAATTGTCTGATTGCCCTTGTAGAGATCATCCTGTAGAGTTAGTATATCGGTTTATTTTTGTTTACAAATTGTATGGAGGTACATTTTAAGCTTGTAAATTCATTCGGATTTAATGATTATATTTAGAACATTCATACCGTTTTCATAGATTAAAACAGAGCATAAGTACATTTCTATTTTTTTTAAATGTCTATAATCTTTGATATGTATTCAATCTCCAAAATTAATCGATATTGAATGAACGATTTCAATAGAAAACAGTATTCGAATAATAAATCGATTATTGTAATAGAAATTTCCTA
Organism: Vanessa cardui; assembly: GCF_905220365.1. Classification (NCBI taxonomy): domain Eukaryota; kingdom Metazoa; phylum Arthropoda; class Insecta; order Lepidoptera; family Nymphalidae; genus Vanessa; species Vanessa cardui. The sequence continues at coordinate 11,146,844 of NC_061132.1, read as the reverse complement.
ATTATTACGTACGTGTAATATAAATAGATAATTATTATCTGTTACTTTAATTTGACAAATCATTAACGATGTGTCATTACAAATAGTGTTCTACATTAAATAATTCATTATCGTACACGGGATTTTGAGTAGAGGTTATATATATTATTCGAATTAGAATAGTTCATTCAACATCCATTAATCGAGATTGAAGACGTATCAAAGAAAACATACATTTAAAAAAATAGAGAAACGTTTATGGTCTCTCCTAAATCTATGAAAACGATTTGAATATTGTAAATAGAATCATTAAATCCGAATTAATTTACAAGCTTAAAATGTACGATTGTTCGTCACTTGTCAATATGTTTTTTTTATTGCTTATATTTGTGCCAAGAGGGCACAGATTATTTCGCTGTCAATATGTTACAAAGTTAGCAACGACAAATAATTAAGAACTTAAATTGACGTATCATTAATCAAAATCTGAAATAATCTGTGGTATTTATTATTGATTCTTGTAAAATAGAGTTTCAAATATCAAAGAGATTATCGTGTAGAAATTCAGGAATGAAAACAGATGTTAGTGATTTGAACAATTACAGAATTTTGGGCGATCGATTAAAATGAAATCATTATTATTTTATAAATTAATTATTAGTAAATATTTAGGAGTCAGCGAGGAATATTTCCTTATATAACAGACCTCATTTATTGTAATGATATTTGAACAAGAAACAAATAGACCGCCTCTGATATTAAAAATGTACTTATTGTCAATTTGACGGAAAGAGCGTAAATAAGCTTCGGTCTCGCCTCTTATGCCGATAGAAATGTATTCGATTTTCGAAGTTTTTTTTTAATTCGAATTCTTGGATCAATGACAATGACAAATAAGACTCAGCTTAATAACCAACTTGTTTGGCCCCCGTTTTTTAATGACAGAATTTTCATGATCTCTGAATAAAAACGGGTGCTGTTTTCTAAATTATTGACAACTTAATAGGTGGATTATTTCTTATAAATATAATAATATATTTTTGTTTGAAAAAGACACAGATATTTAAAAAAATAACGTTATACATAGATAACGATAATATGTAACGATTACAAATGCGATCCAATCATGAGCCTTTCAAAACATCGTATATCAAAATTAGAGAGAAAAATGGCTGCCTACTTTTCAGGAGGCCATAATTAATCGAATGAACGATAAATGATGCCCCGACTTTCTTGGTTTTTAGGTCGATTTTCGAACATCCGCACCCGTTACGTAGGCTTTAATTTATTGAACGGAATTGATTCATATTGATCCGAACTTTGAACCTTATTTAAGTGAAACGTGTCATCTACATACCGAAACCTTTCTAACTGGATTGAACTGGTAATGAGATCTTTCAAAAGGATTTCGTTAATTTGACCATGTGGTATCCATGTATAGTACGACACAACTTAGATGTAGTATCGGCAAAATTGTAAAACCGATCACATTCGAATTAAGTTAGCTCTCCCAAATTATAAATATTTATTTCCTTTGTGAATATGATATTTACAAAAGCTTAATAACTTGTAATATCATATGACCTAATATATTCGTCAATTTGACACGTCGATTTACATGCACTTGCTTTCTCGGGTCGAACTGACGCGAGAATCTATAGAGACGAATGGCGCGATAGGGAGCTATTTCTAATGGTTGTAGAAATCGGCAGTAAACGGTTTTATTGAATTTGCCGGTGATACATCTAAGTTGTGTCTAACTACAACGGAATCATTCAATGTGATTTCCACTATCTTCATAATGTCTGATCTTTGCGACATGTACTAATGACAATAAAGTAACTTAATTTAATTTTGTTTTAGAATCCTCCAAGATAACAAAATTAAAATTTTGTGTATTTCCAATAATTCGGGATGGCAAATTAAAATTAAGTACGTTATTTTGTAAAAATGCAACGCAATCGTCCAATTGTTTTCGAATGACAGAATCATTTTTAAAATAAGAAATAGTGTTATATGCCAGTGTTAAATACTATGCCATATAAAATAATATTAATTACAGTTTTACAAATTATTGATCAATTAATTACAATAATTGTATATAATAAAGCAAATTCAATAGCCCCTGCTATATTATAACATATTGTAACAATGTGATATAATCAATAATGCAGATCCAAATGTCAACACCGTATCGGAGGCTGGGGTTACTCGCTAACACTGGTATTACAGGTTGCCTAGATAGCTTAGTGAACACCGTTGTAGGCATAAGCGACCGTAAGGCCCTTGGAAGGAAAAGAGCGTAGTAGGGTACTGCTTCGCAGGAACCGCTGGGTTTTTTAGTGTGTATTTTTTTCCCTGATCCATGCTGGGAAAGGCGTAAATGGGCTATTAGTGAATAAAAAAGGAGTAGCCTAGTGCAGGAGTACCATAGTATGGGTTAATGTTTGAATGTGTGTTTATTACATATTAATCATAGCAGTATATACTAATATTATAAATGTGAAAGTAACTCTGCCCATCTGTCGCTCTTTTGCACAAAACCGCTGAACCGAATTTAATAAAACTTGGTTTGGAGCAAGTTTGAACTCCAAGAAACAACAACAACAACAACAGCCTGTAAATTCCCACTGCTGGGCTAAAGGCCTCCTCTCCCTTTGAGGAGAAGGTTTGGAACATATTCCACCACGCTGTTCCAAAGCGGGTTGGTGGAATACACATGTGGCAGAATTTCTATGAAATTTGTCACATGCAGGTTTCCTCACGATGTTTTCCTTCACCGCTGAGCAGGCAATGCATTATAAAGACAAATTAAGCACATGAATCAGCGGTGCTTGCCTGGGTTTGAACCCGCAATCATCGGTTAAGATGCACGCGTTCTAACCACGCGGCTATAAAAGTTTTCGGTCTTCGTGTTGTTCTAGAGCACGAATTAAAACTTTGTCGGTCACTTCTTGAATACTAAATGAAGATAGCACCTGTCTGTAAAATTTATTAGCATTGAATCCGTTAAGGTTTCTTGGCGGTAGGGCTTTGTGCAAGCCCGTCTGGGTAGGTACCACCCACTCAGTATTCTTCCGCCAAATAACAATACTCAGTATTGCTGTGTTCCGGTTTGTAGGATGAGTGAGCCAGTGTAACTACAGGCACAAGGAACATAATACCTTAGTTCCCAAGGTTGGTGGCACATTGACGATGTAAGGAATAGTTAATATTTCTTACAGCGTCATTGTCTATGGGTGTTGGTGACCACTTACCATCAGGTGGCCTATATTCTCGTCCGCCAACCTATACCAGTACCAGTTGTAAGACTTATAAAATGTAGAAGTCGAAACGCATGCCTAGATAATTATTGGGTCAGACAGGTGTTAAGGTTGTTAGACAGCTTATATTACGTTTTCCGGACCCCCCACAAAGGTATCCTAATGGGGCCTCGGAGTGTCATTGTTTGTTAAAATGTATTGTTAATAATTATTGATAGCGATCTCTATAAGGTTTTACAAGCAGATTTAGTAAGAAATGACACAGATTGTTTTAAATAAAAAATAAATTATATTTTGTTTTTCAGATAAAATAATACATGTCATGTATAAATATATAATTGTATTGTTCCATGTGGTCAGGATATCGCAACTGAAACCACAGACGCTGTCTATTTCTTATCATTAATAATATAAAATATGTTAAAAAAAAAAAAATGTTATTTAATAAAAATGCCACAAAAATACATTTAGAAACTTACCGTCAAAGATTCAATGGAATTTAAATAATTTTAAACCTACAGTTACAGAAAATTAACTTGGCGTTTACGGCGTTTCAATTTTTTTTTTATCCAATCGACCATAGACAATTTTATTCATTTTAATCTCGCATTGCATAAATGACTACAGTAATGCACCGTGAAGCGAATAACATATTAAAGATTTTTTTATGTGAATTTGCATACACATAGTTTTTGCATTATATAACTGCGCATAACGGTGCATTCCATGTCTGGATATCGTAAAACGAGTCTCACATTAAGGATCGGATACACCTGCGTGATCGAGCGGGCAACTGCGTCTAAGACTTTAAGTTTTCTATAAAGTTGCACGATCAATCCGCTGTTACCACGCAAATATGAGGTCTTATCTTTAGTACCTAGATAAAGTATGTTATATAGCTTGTGACTATATATAAAATCATTCTTGTGTTAAGTATCGAATGAATCTCCGGCCACACAAAGCAAGAAGACTTGTAAAGCTACGACCGCACTTGCCAAGAGCCTGCTAAGTATCTTGCATTGTTATTGTGTAGTTGATATCGTATAGAAATTTCGTATTGTTTCGAGTACTATGAACTTGTTTTAAGTTCTGTGACAATATAACGCGAAATGTCTCCATGGCTCCGTGGATTAACATCTTTGACTTGACCTTAACATATTCTTTTAGATTAAAAAAAAAACTCGCTTTGTCTTTTGCATGGATATTTGTTGTTCAATTACGCTAAAACGCTTGAACGGATTTGAATGAAATTTGTTGCATAGTTAAATTATAGTTTGGAATTATATTTTTATTCTGAAAAATTGTACAAAAACTCTGTAAAAGTTTCTAGGTAAAAACGTCTTCTCTGGAGGAAAAGGTTTTTCACCACCGAGCATGAAATAATTTATACATAGAATCTGAATACTTGGTAGGGTTCACCCATTCTTCAGAAACAGCAAAACTGTGGTCGAGTGTAACTACAGGCACCAGGAACGTAACATCTTTGCTCCCAAGGCAATATAAGGATTAGTAAATATTTCTTAAAGCGCCCAAATTTATGGGCTGTTTTGATCACTTACCATTAAGTGACCAATTTGTCTGTCAGCTTACATATATTAGCTATATATACAAAATGAAAACGCTTGAGAAAATCCTTAGGAAGATTTCTATTAAGATTCATGAAATAATTTCGACAAATATAAAAGTCAATATATAAAAATATAAAACTTATAAAGAATGTTAGGCATATATTCATGAATATTCATTTTCGCCATTATAAAAGTTGAAAATAGAAAAAGTAATAAAATTTAATTACAAAAACAATTAGACAATATCACATTAAGCTGACAAGTAAAAACCGATCAAACTACAATGTGTTTAAATAGCACAGCAAAGCGATTGAGTAAGAAGTCACTTAGTATCATTCTCGAGACATTGACAACCGATGTGATATGCCATTTTGATACCTATATCTAATAAATTTTATAATTATCAAAGTCAATATCGTGTGTCACATTCTGACAATTCAGGCAACATTCTGACGTTCAATATTCTTGTTACAGAATATCCTAACTGTTTGCCTTTTTTGTCATTTACAATACAATGGAACATAAAATGTACTATAAATTTTTATGAGTACAAAATTAATAATTAATGACGCGTTTAATTAAAAATAAATAAATAGTACTGTTTTTCGTACCGTTCTGAACGGCATGTGCACGACGTATATTTCATTGAATATTTACAAATATTGGTTATAGAAAATTGTAAGTGAATTTACATTCAAATTCGTCAGTGCATAAAAGACTTCGTCAAAAGCTAACTGGGTGTAGAAGCATACTTGTAATGAAAACACAAATTGTCCCCTGAAGTGTCGATCGCGTTTAAGGATTGATCGTCAGGTTTTTAGGTCTACAAAGTACTAAAGTAGCATGTTCTTATCTAGAAATCCTTCTTTCATACTAAATTTCATGTAATTCGGTGCCGTGGTTCAATCATAACTGATAAAAATTTAAAATATCTCTAGTCCTTTAGGTCGAGCACAAAAGCGATTCCTAGACGCCCTCCGAAAGGACAATGAGTGTATCGTTTGATGGTTTGAAGTAGGCTATCCGGTGTATTTGGGTGCTAGGCGACCTAGGCCCCGGCCAGTACCGCGTAACGCGATTTTCAGCGACAAAAATATTTCGGGTAACGAACTAGCTATTTTTACAAACTCATTTCCATATCTTCACAACGCCATCATTCAGTTCTGTGAAAACAATGCAATTAGAATTTAGATTTTATCGAAAAATTACTTAAAAAGCTATTGCTTTCTGAATTAAATCAAAATGTGATTAACGACATTAGTGATTCATTATAAATACCCTCATCGGCAATCGACTAAAAACAATATATATTTATAATATAAAATATGTAATATGTTACGTTATAAATAAAACGGTTTACTGTGTCTTATTTAAAAACAAAGGATTGCTAGAAAAAAGAAAACAATATCTCCTCACAATATACAATATATTTTTACCTAATTTTTAGATAAATTCCATTATTATATTTAAATAATCTTATATCTAATAGAAGTTTTCCCTTCTAATCTATAAACAAAAATATGTTTTATCGTTCATTTTAGTTCTAAGAATTGTGAGGGTTTTCAGAAAAATCTAAAATTTACATGACGCGATAATCATTCGTTCCATTCATTCATTATTTCATTGTCTTAAACAGAATGATAAATACGCTTTCGCATTGACGAACGTGTTACACTAGTAATACTTATTAGTAAGGATGTACATATATGTACAATACTTAGTACATAAGCAATACTATAAGAATGATTAACATTAAATGCTTAAATATATACAAATATTAACTAAAACTAGTTACTGTATAAATCTTGACCGCGTGGAATGGTGGCAAGAATGCAAGCAGCATATACAGCAGCAGATGTTATACTTGTGATGAAGCCTTTTGCACAACTACTCCAAGGGCCAAACTTAAGGGCCAAGCAATACTTGGTATAGTTCTGGTTTGAAGGGCGAGTGAGCCAATGTAACTACGTAAAATGTTAGGGGTAGCTAAAATTTCTTACAGTAGCGACCAATTACAATCAGATGCCACATTTGCGTATATACACTATATAAGATAAATATACGAGTATATTAAAGGATATATCATTGCAAATAACAATGCCGATTACATGAGGATACGGATATAGAAAGAGCGCATTCTTTCCATATATGTACCGGCATTTACACAACATTGTATCAATGCATTATCGTCTCTATAATATATGCAATAGGAATGTTATTTCTGTGAAATAATTACGAATATATATATCGACGTGAAAGAATTCGCTGTCACATTTCACGTAGCGCATCCATTTTAGCATAATGTCGTCAATTAGTGTACTTTCCATTATTGGAAGTTAATTATTGTTTTTGTTACGTCAAATTTGTCACTATGATGTCGAATTAAAAAAAAAACAATTACAAAACTCCTATTGTCGTTCCATGCGCGACTCTCTTTTGTTTTTTTTTTTAAATAATTAGTTTACGCGGGAAAACATTTTGTATTATTTTTTAAAGCCATACGAATGAAGTTTTAAAATCGATTTTATTTTTATGAAATCGGATACACTCACAAAATAATTATAATATAAATGTAACTACATAAAGAAATATTTCTAACACTAGTAAGTCTTCGTTCATTGTCAATGATCGAAATTCGTCAATAAACATTACTGAATGTTTGAGGTGTATTTAACTTGACAGTGTATACAGTTAAATCATGTGAATTTACATGATTTAATTGTATAGGTACACTGTCAAGTTTGTCAACAGCAAATAAGAAAAGAAATTCAATTGACGAGCGGTAGAGGAAAATTTGCATTTAAGTTTTAAAGCAAAACCGTGATACTTTATGATTAAGTAAGCAATACTTTACCATGCCCATATAAATACATAATACATACCTGTATAATGTATGCGGACGGTTTATGAACATTATATAGAAATACTGTTTGTTATAAATAAATAAAGTGATAAATAAAAAAATATTTCTATTATTAAAATATTCAATTCTATTCTTAGTTTAATAGATTTTAGTCGTGTCTGACTTGTGCATGACAGTTTTTGAATAATAATAGAGAATGTTGCCATGTAGATAACAGATAAAAAATTGTCAATATTTACCACGAACAATGTTGCTAATATTATTTAATTAAATTTAAAAAAAAAACACTACTAATATTTTTACATGTGTTTCATTTATATTTATATATTGTACACTGGTAAATCCAACATAATAACATTATAAATAAAATAACTTTATATTTCATCATACTTGCACTCTTCAAAACCGGAAGTGTTTATTAACACGAAACATTGCAGTAAATATATTATATAACAACTGCGTAATAAACTTTCAAACGGTTTTATTTTGTATTAGTTAACACATTTATCTTAATAATAATAAATTTCGTTCGCGTCAACTAATTAACAAGCTAAGTTAATTAATTGCATTAATTTTTTTTTTCATAAAATGCTATTTTATTAATAATATAAACGAGAAATTTATAATAAAATTATAAACAGAGAAAAAATCTTGTGCAACATTTAACAAATTAAAAAAAAAAAAAAAACGTTTAAAAGATTGACAGTTCATGTTCGCCATTTTTAGGCGATATCTCCATTGATATAATTAAAAGTTTTAATGATATATCGATGTTTATTTGTTTAAGGCTCTATATAGTATCGAAATACAAACAAAATGTGTTTTAAACTCGACTCTTTATGTTAATTTAAGCGCTCTCCATACCTCGCTGTTTGCAGTTTACCTTTTTTTATTTCAATCTTCATGAGCTCTGCAAAATGTTTAAACTCGGCAATGTTGTATGAGAAATCGGTCAAAAACCTCAAGCTGTTGTCAAGAGTTACAAGGCTCTGTCGAGTAGGTCAGGAACTCGTGCGTTGTAACAGTTTAAAGAACATTTTACTTTTGAAGTTTGCTGTTGTTTCAGAGTTTAACTTATATATGAAATAGTAGGTAATACGTATATGTTAAGTGGTCACCACGGTTAATCTATATTATATGTGTTTTTGATAAAATTTGGTATGAAGCAAACTTGGGCTACAAGAAAGGACATAGGCTACTTTTTTGCCTGTAACATGACAACCAACACCCAAAACGCGAGCCGGCTATAGAATAATATAGACCGTAAGAAATACTTAGATGTTATGTTCTTTGTACCTGTAGTTACTCTGGCTCACTCACCATTCAAACCAGAACACAAAAGTTAGTATAGCTAGCTATTTGGTCGTATGATGGTGATGAGTGGTGCCTCATTTTACCTTGGAAGGGCTTGCAAGTATTACCAAGAAAACTGAACTAGCCATACCTTTTGTAATGCCATAGAGCCCGTATCAAGGTATAGATTCAAGGGTATCCAGAATCAAACTGGTATTGCACACAGATTCTAAATATGTATTTGCAATTCATTCGCGAAGAAAAAACGTGAGGAAACCTGCATGACTCGTTCAAGCATACATGAAGATGGAAGGAATGTCTTTAACAAGATATTAACATAACAAATAAATAATGTTGGGTTAAGTCTATTCAATGACAATAAAACGTACACATAACCTCGCGCAAAGGTCCTTTTACCTTCGCTTTAGCATCTCACATTCTGCTCTTTCGTAATAAATTTATACAAAAAAGTATTTATAAGTTTTTAGTATAGATATAATAATACTTGCGATATACTTACTTGTTTTGGTTGGGAAAGATCTATTTTGAGCTTAACAATAGCATCCTACGAAATGCAAGTTAATTATTATGTGATGATTAAAAAAAAAACGTGTTAATCCAAGCCGCTATGTTTACTTTCACACTGTTAACGATTTCCATAACTTTGTGTTTATTTGTTCAGCTGCGGTTCTGTCTATCCGTAGTCTAAACAATGGCCATAGATCAGCTTTATTAGAGATGGCAGCGAGGAATACTTTACAGATCTACAAAACTAACCAAGACAGGATGTCAATGTAAAAGTGCGTTGCTAGAAAGAAAAAAAAACACAGTTATACATTGAACATATAAATCCTTTTTAAAATATATGGTTATATACTGATATGTTTATTGGTATTGAATATTTTTATGTCAATGACAATAATAATAAATGAGTTATACAAATACATTTTACATTCACCTTAATAAAAAAAATCATGATTTTTAAGGATTAAAAGTAAGTATGTGCCACTTCTAATTATCTGCGTTACAAGTCAATGTTGTTTATATTCTGTGGTATGCCTGTGTTTTTCTGTCTTTCTTTTTATTCCACAGATAACATTATTCCCATGGTAAAGGAACATAAGAAACCATACAACATTCTTGTTTGAAAGTCCAGGGTAAATATTGCTTGTTAAACTTTATTTATCGTCACCAGATATTTAATTTATCATTTAACGATAGTAGATTATAAAAACAACTTTATTTAACACTGGCTGCATGCATCGTCTAGGAAACACGTTCAACAAAAAAAAGAAAACAAAGCAACTCATTCGATATTTAAAGGTCAACCGCTTTTAAAATTTAAATTACCGCGAGACGCTATCTATTCAGGTAATGTATACATACAGTTTCATTACGAATATATTATCTGTGGAAATTTTAACGTTAGAATAATTAATAGTATTTCCGAAAAAATAAATAGAAATGTGTGGTTTGCTACTTTCATTCACTTTAGTGATGGAATACATGATGTTCACCTCGCTTTTGACCTTATTTGTTTGACCTTCAACTGTTCCTTAAGACCAAGATTGTTTTCTTTTTAATTTGGGTTTGATTTCGGTTTTACTATGTTGGTTAAACAGCTCTCCAGCTCGCAGTTTATCACACTTTGATCCTAATATGAAGGTTGTCAAAACTAATTATAGACTCCTTGCAAAAAATACTAACATTGTAATTTTACTTGGGAGCTCCGCATAGTTCACACTGGTAACAAATATCTTGTATACAGTATGTAAAGAAATCTAGTTATTTGATAGGATTAAAATACGACCTTTTTAGATCCAAATATAAAAAAGAGATAGCAATAGTTCTGAACTCTTAAATTAAATGTGCATTCAGAAACGCGGAAACCGCGTCGTAAACGGTGAAGTTTGAAGCGAGATTTGTCATGACTACACAAAGCGATGGTCGATTGTCGCGCGGATATTGTAATATTAAGTATAAATTCAAGGAGACATATGTTCGCTGAAAAAAATAGGTGTAAGTGAGTGCGTGATCGTATGACGTCTGTGTCGCGCACGCATGCTCGCCGCGCGATTCCGTTTTCTAGGAGTTCAGTCTCATAATTCCTGGATGGTATATAAGATCTGTGTCATATTCAGTGGTGCTTGCCTATTAAGATGTTAACTAACTACTTCCTTCCAACCCGCATTGGAACAGCGTGGTGAAATATGTTCGAAACCTTCTCCTCAAAGAGAGAGGAGGCCTTAGCCCTGTAGTAGGAAATTTACAGGCTGCTGTTGTTTTGTTGTTGCTGTTCTATATAAATACTGGGCCATAACGGCTCATTCTTAAAAAAAAATTAAACTGTTAATATAACAATTATTAATGAAAAATTGTTTTTATATTTGTCTTGTATATTTATATATGTATTTAAGGATTTGACGTCAATAATTCATATGTTATTATTGTATATATTTTGTTAACACATTCAATTAAATTTAGGAGTAATTAGTTTAATTAAACTGTTCGCCGTACAATGAGATTTCTTCATTTAGTACATTTCGCATAATAGGTACAATAAGTCCTAGGACGGAGAGCGGTTAGCTGTGCTACTGTTGCGAGGTCGCCACTCACCTGCTGCCGATTTCACCACCAAGTTATATCAAAGACCGATAAACAGCGTGAAATATTGTTCACGGCAATATTTCGAAAATAAAAGACCTCTATAGAGTTTGAATTATTTTTAAATCATTGACAAATCTGTCTATGTACTACCTAATTGAATTTGTAACTACAGTCTATACAAATCTAAGAAAGTGCCCAGTTCTGCCATATAATGTATTCTAATCAGTTATTGACAAGTACATTCATCTTTATATATAATAATACTGGCGTCTGTTTGTAATATTAAAATAGCTGCCTTTTTACTTAATGCACATGCATACACGGTATATACCAATATTTTTTTGTTTTGTTTATCTGTATGTTTGCTCAGATTAATCTTTGGAACGGCTGAATCAATTTTGACGAAACTTTCACTTTCAAGAGTTTTCTTGCTGGTCTTTCTCGGTAGAATCTGCTTTCCGAAACGGTGGTAGTTTTATACTCGTGTTTATTATTCAATTTGTATAACCAAAAAAATAGTTAACATTCCAAGCTTTTTTTCGAATATGTATGTTTTTAATGAATACTCATATATATATAACTATCTTACTTATTAGTTTGTTGCACAATGACGACAAAACAAAGCCGTACTCGTGTGAAATTTGGTCCGTGAGTAGAGTACGAGTAACTTTTTTATTTTGAATGCATAAACTTCTACTATATTTTAATTCACACGGAGAGAAACATTCAACTTACAGCTTTATTAAAAAAAGATGACCCATTATGCCCCGGCTTCACATTCCGTGTTTAAACGGATAGAATAAGGTCATAAAACGTTTCAACGACAGTCTGTAAATTTCCCACAGCTGGGCTAAGGCCTCCTCTCCCATTAAGGAGAGGGTTTCGAACATTCCACCTGGCTGTTCCAATGCAGATTAGTGGAATGCACATGTGCCAGAATTTCGATGAAATTAGACACATGCAGGTTTCCTCACGATGTTTTTTTTCAACGCCGCGCACGAGATAAATTGGAAACACAAATTAAGACATATATATAGTGGTGTTTGCCTGGGTTTGAACCCGAAATTATCGGTTAAGATGCACGCGTTCTAACCAATGGGCCATTTTGTTTATAATAACTATATTATCTGTATTTGTGGGTCAATCTCGCAACTGAATTATGAACCAATTCGTTCCATTCAAACGAACGACTTGACCTTTTGCAACCTTTCTTGTGGTTCGTAGAGCCGAGATTGCCCAGCTCTTAGAACGGATCTTAACACAATCGCCGCCATTTTGTCACAGCCCGTCATAACCACATAGGGTACCATTGATATAATCAGCGTTGGACTCTTGTATTTCAACTTGAAAGCTGAATGGTACACCTATTTGAGACACGTTAAGTATCATTGTTTTATTGATGTTTTTTTTTAGATCGAGTAACATGTTTTTTTTAATTGAAACGTGTCCTAAATAAACATTTCTTTCTTTTTATCATTCTGAATTTCCATATGATTTATTTGTCTTTTATAATTTATCTTGTGTTCGACATTGAAGGAAAATATTATTTATTTATTGTTAAAGTTAAACCGTCGACTTCATTAAACACTTAAAATTAAAACCTGTTGTATGCCAGATTTAAAGTGTACTTTACAGGTGTAATCAATATTGATTCTTGAAGAAATCTGCGTGTGTCTAATTTCAATGAAACTGCCACATGTATCCTTTTGGAGTTCAAATACGACTCAAAGATCTTATGAGCTATACGATTATGTGACCATAAATACTTGTCTATGACGTATACATGTCAATGATTCCTATATTCTCAATTGATATCCTGTCAATACTTGGCACGTCACAAATACATCTCGATATTATATCAGCTGTATGTTATTATCTTTCAACGATCTTCTGTTTACCAAGACATACTCTATTCGAACCATACGAAAAATACCAATTAAATTAACATGGCAAAATTGAACGACAGTTTAATTAATCCATGGTATTCACTATATTTGTGAAATAATGGCGTTTTTGACGTCTACGAAACTTTGTATAAGTAATTATTCCATTGAAAATTGGATATAAGTAACTAAATTTAAAAGTGTTGTATTGTAAATAAAGATATATTAATCATAAGCTCTTAGGTATTGAACTTGGAAGCTGAATGGTACCTTGTAGGACACGTTAATTATCATTGTTTTGTTTTTGTGGGTATTTTTTTTGTTTATTTTTTATTCTTTTTTTATTCTTTTTATTGTGTCTCGTGTCCTATTAAACATTTCTTTCTTTCTTTATGTGTTTTTGCGTTTTACGCACAATATAGCCGAGTAACAATCGCATGAAATAAGAATACTAGGTCTAAGGTTAATTTTTCTTTATTCCTACTTCATAGGAATAAGCTAAACATTCCGATAAAACCAGTGATGTGACATTTTAAAATACTGCCTTTATAGATCCATGGTTGGTTAGGTAAGCCAAGAATATTCTTGGCTTACTTAACCTTAATTAATTCGGTTCTCAACATGCTAATTTCCTTAGATCCCATTCATCTTTTATTTGCATGAAAAATCCGTTATGTATAACGGATAGTACGTTTTTGATTTGGAATTTGCGATCGAGATCTTACTTTTATGTTGTTTAACTTAATTACAGTTAATTCAATAGTTTAGCAAATACCGGACTTATAATTAGAAATAAAAAAAGAAATGTTTATGTAGGACACAGCGCAATTATAATAAGTATAAAAAAGAAATAAAGCAAAGAAAATATAAAAAAGAGATTCGGTAAGCAATAATAGTAATCGTGTCCTAGATACGTGGACCATTCAGCTCCTAGTCGGATTACGAAAACCCAACGCTGATTTTCAGTGTTACCCTATGTAAGTATAATAATTTGACAATATATTCCTAGTGTTGCTATTAAAAAAAACTGGCTGAATGTTTAAAAACGTAGATGAATACCACAGAAACAAAGAATAGACCGACATTAGATTACATAATAATTAGTACAATATAATCTTTTTAATTATATTTTCGTAATAAAACTGTATTGCAGTATACGTAGTTACTGACAATGTGTTACAGATTACGAAATAAACACTACCTGTCGGATGTGTAATTATTATCTTTCGTAACGAGATTAGAGTTATTTCTTACAAACATCGTCGTTTTAATTAATACAATTTCAATTTGTTTATAATAAAATCTTAATATGTTTTGATATTAGATCAATTCATCATGAATTTTAGTACTAATGGGTCACATACGTGAATCATAAACAAATATCGGACGTATAGACTTGGACCAATAGATATAGAGTATTCTACATACAAACGTACAGATTTCTCATCAGTGATATTACGTATAGTACGACACAACGTTAGATGTAGCATAAATTCAATAAAACCGATTACTGCCGATTTATGCGACCAATAGAAATGGCTTCGTATCGCACCATTCGACGCAATTCGTCGCTATATATTCTCGCGTCAATTCAACCCGAGAAACTAAGTGCATATAGATCGATGTGTCAAATTGACGAATATATAAGGTCATATGATGTTACACGTTATTACGTTTGTACAAAGAACATATTGACATATCAAATAAATATTGATGATTTGGGATAGCGTACTTAATTCAGATGTGATCGGTTTTACGGTTTTATATTACATCTAAATTGTGTCGTACTATACTTAGCTATGTACATATGTGACCATAAAATTGTAAATACCGTTCGATTCTAATCTATCACGCGCAATTGTAAACTGACGAAAGATTGCTTACGTTAACTCACAATAAAACACATACAATATCGATAGTTCATAATATTTCGGTTAGGTTGGGTAAGAGTATTTGTAATTTAACTGAAATTTACATCGATAGATTATAAACTACCGAATAATCTGTTAAATTGTAAGCAGTATGTTTGCGGTCCACAATCTTTCGACAGTTCACAATCTCTCGACATAGATTATAATCTAAATACAATTTTACGGTGACTGGTATATTCCATGTTTAGGCCGGTTTTGTAGATGTCCATGGGCGTTCGTAGTCACTTTCCATTGGGTTGTTTCTTTGTCAGATAGAATATAAAAAAAAATGGCCGCGCTTAAAATTATTCGGTGACATCTGCGTAAGTTATGTTTAAGTCAAAAAGTATTAAGTTACTCTTTCGTTTATCCCTTGTAATATTACAGAAGATATAAGTACTGTTCTTTAATGCCTTAGAATATTCCAAGTGTTCTTTAATCGGCTTTATTTCTACGACTTCGTGAATGGCATTAGTTATTGAGTAACGTGTATTATATAACCCATGTTACTTGGTTTTGACATTAATCTTTTTTAAAAACGCCTTTGTCTTTCCACGACGCATTGACAGAATATCATAGAACTGTCAAACATATTACTTTTTAATCTACTAAGAATATTAAATCATAATGCCTTTGCAATATAATAATTATATGAATAACCAATTTAAATTTTTCTTTTTGAATCGAATGTCTGCCAAAGGCAGAAGTGTCCTCAGCCTCGATGAGATATTTGACCTAAATTCTATTTATTTAAATTATTTAACATCTATGTTTTATTTTTATTACAATTAAATTCGAAAGTTTTTGTAATTTATTTTTTAGATAATTTTATTTTCGCCTATTCGAAATTCGAACATAGTGGTGATTGATAATAATTTGTAAAAAAAAACATACCATTTACACATATGTGTAGCTAACAAATAGTATAGCTAAAAAAAAAACAAAATAAAAACCGTTCATATAAACAAAAGGTAAAGGATACGTAAGGAAGATACTTTTTTATCTTTGCCTATTTTATATTTATAAAGAACATCTGTCAATCATGTTACCCCTTAAATATGTCAATTAATTCTCTTTTAAGGTAATACGTTCATTGACGTTATAACCACAGCATAAATCATATTACGTAGTCTTGGTTTTCGGAGGAGTCCTTCGTTTTATACTATAAAGGAGTTCAAGAAATATTGATTTTATGACGTCATACCCACAGTCTTGAACTTAATCTAATTGACTCTCTCAAAGTGTCAGTCGCACCAAAACAAAATGGCGGTCAAGATCAAGTCTATAATAATGAAATTCGCGGTTAGACTTTGGTTTGGTAATTTTCAAACAGGATATACATAAATAAATTTAATTGTAATTTATTGAAATATATAGAAGGTTAGGGTTAATAAAAGAGAGGTTCGCTTTTTAAATATTTAAAATGATTTCATTGAAAAATACTTTTTATGAAAGTGACCCAGTAAAAAACTAAATTGACAAATCCGCTGAAGTAACTATTACTAGCCAGTTGCTTTTATGGTCAAAAGACGCATTACGTAATATTTACAAGGGATTAGGTTGTACCTAAAAAAATCAATTGATAAATCAGTATAATAACTACTGGTTTTTATCGGTAGATATTTTATATAGCGAACTGATGTTAACAAAATATTTAATATAATCTTCTAAAACAGCGATTCGAAGGTGTTTATAAAAGACTAAGTATTTTAAGATAAAATATTTTGATTTCAAACAAAAATCAAAATATATTCTGTTCAAGTAGATTTATAAAAGAACTTTTTAATGGTCTTATCTACAGAAATTAAGTATCGCTACCACTGAAGAATCGACGAGAAACTCAGTAATTACTTAAAATATTGTGTTGAAATTATCTTTATTTATTAGGGATTTTTACATTTGACAGACATGTTGTTTTAAAACGTACCGATTTATTGATATATACATCCGCCAAAATGTTAACGGCTGGCATCCGATTAATTAATTGGTTAACGTTCTAAAATCAAATATACAATACCAGTTTAGAATTACACGTAAATAAAAAAAAATGATTAAAACCTCATTTTAATTAGTTGGTATAATGATAACATTAAAGCGCAAGGAATTTCAAAATCGGAACGGCATTGTAAACTTGTTATTGACCGAATTGCATTGAGAAACCTAATGATGATTCGACACTTTTGTTATTTAACGTAAGTGTGAATTATTAAAAAATCAGTTATATAATTAGTTAACTGAATTATTAGTAATATCTATAAATAACAACAAACAAAGAAAAAATATTATTGCTTTAAATATATGTATAGATGAGCCGAGATGGCCCATTAGTTAGAACCCGTGTATCTTAACCGATGATTGCGGGTTCGAACCCAGGCAAGCACCACTATATATTTATAGTATATATATACAGCTTAATTTGTGTTTAAAATTCATCTCTTGCTCGGCGGTGAATTCCCTTCACCGCCGAGCAAGAGATGAATTTTAAACATCGTAAGGAAACATCCATGTGTCTAATTTCATTGAAATTCTTTCACATGTGCATTCCACCAACCCGCATTGGAACAGCGTGGTGGTATATGTTCCACACCCTCTCCTTAATGGAAGAGGAGGTCTTATCCCAGCCGTGGGAAATTTACAGGCTGTTACTTAACTTAACGATATAGAAATAGATAGAGTGCTTGCATTTTTTTTATTTGGATATTTTGACCCGTATGTAATATATTCTGCCAATGTCGTACAAAAAATACATAATATACATATATTATTAATGTAAAAACAAACCATTTTATATATTCCTTTATTTGAAAAGGTTCTTAATCCAATTTGCCAAAACGCCAGCCCAACGCAAGTCAGCAGCTACATATATAGGTAATTCTAGTGGGAGTTATGAGGGGTCGGGGGTGATGTAGGGTTGCCATGAAAGAAAAAATAACTATACGAAATAAATTTTCATTCCAAATATTAAAAAAAAGTCTTTATATATAATTTAGAATACGCGACTAAGAACCACAGGATATTAAAACAAATAGTGACCTAGTTCTAACTATTAGGTTAATAGATTTTTGATAGACAATAAGCGAGTGTTATCCATCTATTAACATGACATGTATCATAAGTTGCCAGACTGGTATAAAGGATAATATGACACATTACTGATTTGTAAGTTGCCAGTATCCATAAATAGAATTTTTTTAAGGCTAAATGCGGGTTAGTCGATACTAAATTTTTCTCTAAAATTATTATACCGCCAAAAATAACAGCAATGTTTTTTTGCTGAGTTTCTTTCGCCGGTACTTCTTAGATCCGAGGTGGCGTTTTTTGACAATTAAAAGCGAGTATAAACAAGTGTTTTTACTTTTTGATTAGATAGAAGTCTATTTTGAATAAATATTTTGACTTTGAACGCTGTTCCAGTTAAAGGGATGTCCGAGCCATTAGTGGTCCATATCAACAAAATAGTAGTCGCTCGCTAGTAGTTTTAGGATGTTGGTTGTCATGTGTCTGGCAAAGTTGGCCGTGAAAGAGCGACAGACAGACAGAGAGAGTTACTTTCACATTTTTAATATTAATATAGATTTCAAATGCATATAGGGATCTGATGAACTATTTCTCCTTCCGCTTTCAAAGTTTAACGAAACCGTATGTCCGGGCTATTGCGAAATATTGGCAAACCTAGCCTCGGATGCTGCATTGCAAGGTTACGCGACCTTGACCTTTGTAGAGTTCGTTTGGAGGACTTTCAGCGGGATTGGAGTGTAGAAATGTGTTCGTATTCTTTGTCAGACTAGTTGAAACAATGTGGGAAAATTATAACCATTGTCTGTTCGGAGAGTGGAGTTCTGGAGTGTTGTGAGCTTTCAATTCGGATGCGAAGTAGTTTGAAGCAAATTTTTTATCTCGTTCCTTATCTATTATTTAAATCAAAGCGTTACCGTTCCGTGTTTAAAATCCAGATCTTGAAGATAATGAAGTTATTGGGTTTTTCGGTCGAAATATTATCAGCAAGAGCAGGAAATTGAAAATTGGATGTACTTACACTTCCTTGCCTCGGAAAATTATTGGTCTGAAGTCTTTCTTTTCGAGTTGGATTTGCTGTGCCATCGGATTTTGAGAAGGAGGGAATAGTGAAGGCATTTTTGTTTGCTCACACTTGTGTACTCTTATATGTCTGAATTGATTGGTTTCCCATGAGATTGGACTGCGTCCTGCGTAGTTGGCTTGTCTGCCGTACGATTTGCGACCTTGACTGTAATCAGCACGACGAGATCATCATTATCATTATTTACGTCACACACCTTGTCAAAAAACCCGTCGAGTTTCTTTCGCCGGCTCTACTTATATATATAGAGAGAGCTCTATCTCTCATTCCAAAAAAAAAAACATTATAAACTTTTCTTTTGTTGGATACAATTTCGGTTTTCGGTTCCCATTGCTCGACGTTCAAAACGAAGCCATCTCTTGTTATCAATGTATTTTTTTGCAAATGTCTCATAGATATCATTTGGAATTCGAATTGGATCTAAGGCGTCGCTGGTTCCCTTTTAAATAAGCCTATACTCCTACCCTTAATGCCGTATAACATAACATATTATGGCGTTCCACAATTATAAACGTCTACTTAACCAGCAAAACTTCATCAGGTATTTTGATCATGACTAATTCCACAGGATTTGAAGAGGATATGTTAAACTTCTTGAATATATTGAATCTTAACTATTATTACAAATTCAAAAGTAAGTTTACTGTTGTTTGTTATGCAACGTCGTATTTACTCAATAGATCATCAAAAAATTTAAAAAGAAAGCATCTTGGTTTTGTACGAGTAAAACAGATGAAGCAGAATTTATGGTGGAAATACTTTCATGATACGAACATTATCGTTTAAATATTTAAGTTAAAACAAAATTCTTTTGGTTAAATTGACTGCGTTCGAACGATGAAATAGTTGTAACCTAGTTTAAAAATAAGCCGGTTCTACACAGCGCTGCCAAGTCTTTGTGTTTTTTTTATTTTATATATAAAAACAGCGAGTTGACTTTTTAAAGGAGCACCTGTATACCGAATGGGTATATTAGTCGATACTAATAGTGATTGAAATATTAAAGGAATAATGTAGGAGGGAATGTAGAAATAATGTGCTTAATTTGTATATATAATTCATCTCGTGCTCGGCGGTGAAGGAAAACACCGTGAGGAAACCTACATGTGTCTAATTTCATAGATATTCTGCTACATGTGTATTCAATTAACCCGCATTGGAACAGCGTGGTGGAATATGTTCCAAACCTTATCCTCAAATTGAGGGGAGTCCTTAGTGGGAAATTTACAGGCTGCTGTTGTTGTTGATAATTTGTTGACAACACTTCTATGACATATCTGTTAGTATTCTATAGTTTAAGCGTGATTAACTATTATTAATAAATTATATATTGTATCTATTTAAATTGAAATATTAAGAGCCATGATAGTCCAATGGTGATGGCCAGTCAAACCTGATCGAACATAGCTGAATTTTCAAGTATTAAATAAAGCTTAAAACTTCATCTCGTTTAATTCGACGAAGGAAAATATGCATATCTGACCCGCATAACATCGTGGTGGATTAAGATCCAATCTTTCTCCTCAAAAGAGGACGAGGTCCCAGCCCAGCGGAGAGATAATTAAACAACCTTGAATTTACATTAAATCATTAGTTAATCTAAACGAATATTATAAACGCGAAACTATCTATTTGTTACGCTTCTAAATCAAATTTGATGAAACTTGGTATGGAGTAAGATTGAATCAGAGTGTAGATGGCCCAGTGGTAGCGCGTACATCTTAACAGATGATTGTGGGCTCAAACCCAGGCAAGCACCACTGTATTCTCATGTGCATAATATGTGCTTATAATTCGTTCAAGTTCGGCTATGAAGGAAGAAAACAGGAAACGTGCATGTGGCTTAATTCAATTAAATTGGGCCACATGTGAATCCACTAACACGCATTGGAGGATCGAGGTGGATTATCCTTCTTACATTCTCCTCAAAGGGAGAGTATGGCTTAGTACAGCAGTAAGAAATTTAAACGCTGTTATTTTTATTTTATTTTATTAGGAAAACAAACAGTACAAGTCATTTGTAAAGCTATAACATAAAAATAAGCACATATACCAGTAAAGATTCAACTTATAACTTAAAGCATAATAAGATCAGATCAAATTAATAATAATACCTAATATAATGAGAAAAAAAACTATAATATAAACTAACAAAACTATAATACATGGAAAATATAATAAAGAAACACTGATAATTTTAGAAGTTTATCTTGTAATGACGTAAATAAACAAATTCTGTAGCTTATTTAGTATCAGTATTTCACCCGTGCGAAGCTGTGTCGCTAGTATATAAGATTAAATCCCTAAGGAAATGAAGGACATAGGCTGTTTTGTACCTCAATTCTACGACTAAAACACGCAGCCGAAAAGTAGGTGACTATAATGTACTTAAAAACTATTTCTCAGTGTTTATGAACTCATTAAACTATTCAACAATTCCTAATAAGGCACAATATGCGATCTGACCGTATGTTTGCATTCATTATGGTTCTAATAAGGCCGCTGGGTTGATCGACCGAACCGTTAGACGAGTTCAGAGAACTAAACAAAGGTTAATTTATTTTTAACACATGAACACTATTAATACTTACTGTTACCCTGTAATCCGATGATATATATAATATGTATTTCCTTGAAGATCATTCCAAAATAACTTCAGCAAAGATTTCGTTTGAAAATCGAATGTTACCTTCGTGTTCGAGTAGTGTTTTCATAGGTACGCTACTCCGAGGACCCAGGTTCGATTCCCGGCTGAGTCGATGTAGAAAAGTTCGTTAGTATTCTATGTTTTCTTGAGTTTGTTTGTGGTACCGTCGTTACTTCTGATTTTGCATAACACAAGTGCTTTAGCTACTTACATTGGGATCAGAGTGATGTGTGTGATGTTGTCCAATATTTATTTTATATATAAAGTGTAATTCGTACGTAATTTTGTCAGTTTTAGGCTATTGTGTGTTTAAAGATCTATTCAAACGACGGCGCGCCCCTCCACGTTGATTTGTTATCGGCGTACATTCGTGTGAGTGACGCTAGTGTTAATAAGATATCTTAGTGTGCGTGAGACGATTTAGAGTACAGACAGCAAAATAATACAAACTAGGTTATATTTCTTAAGTTTATTTTATTAAAATGCTGATAATAGAACATGGCTGAATTCGATACTACGCTTTTAATATGGTTGCACAGATATTCCCGGATATTTGAACGCCTAATTTTTTTTTTTTTTTTTCTTATTACTAAGTTTTGAAAAGAGGAGCCTTTGGTCAGCTGCGGGGGCATTTTTGCTTTATTTTATGCCTAAAATTGCTTCATAGCAATTTTTTTTTTCAAATTTGTTTCATTGGTTTTGCTGTTGAAAAGCGACAGACAAACAGAGTGACTGTCACATTTATAGCATTAGTATAGATAAATAAAAAAGTTACTAATAAGACACTATTTTATAAAATGACAAATTACTAAACATTTGACGATTATGTATTACTTGTCTATGATGATAGACTTGATAAAGAGTTCTTATTCGATCCCGTCACATCTAGAGGTCATCGTGTCTTTGGTATAATTTTTTCACCTGCGCACGCGCAGAACTGGTTCCCGTGTACCGTTGTCGAGGTCGCCGTCAAGAATGTAAATAAATATTACGTTTAATCGATGATAGAAACCGCCTTTCTCTCTTTCTTTTCTGGATTCCGGTTTTAAAGGATATTTAATTTATAATTTTTCGTTAATAATACGATCTACTTTTTCTATAAATATAAGTTTACATATGCAATGATCTTACTGCTTCTAACAAATTTTATATGTATACATCAAATCAAATCAAAATCAAAATACTCTTTATTGTACACCAGTAAATAAATCACATATACATGGTTAGATGAAAGATGTACAAGAGGCGGCCTTATCGCTAACACAGCGATCTCTTCCAGGCAACCTTACCAACCAAAAAACAGATATAGAAGATATACATTTTAGTTTAAAGGACAGTTTGTATGAGTGTTTTGGGTATATATATGTTTTAATGATGTTCTTATGTATTTTTGATTGTAATTTAACAGTTAAACCAGAAGTCCATCTGTTCGGAATTTGAATATAAGTGCCAGTAAGACTGGCTTACGCAGTAATTAGCATAAGTTTCTTTTTGGTTAAAATACTTATGTTAATTAATCGTGGTTATGTTGTGTTAAGATTTTGACCTCCATTACGCTTTTCAAAATATATTTCATACTTTGAGATACTAAAGTTTAGATTTGTGATCATTTCTCTATATATTTTAGAATTGTTATATCTATGTTTATATGTTGAACCGTTAGTTTAGTTAGTCATCTTGTCAATTATGAGCTACACCGATTTCTTTCGGCATTGCAAAGAGTAACTACTGAGTGTCATGCCGATTTTTCTCGAAAGAGTCTGCATTGCGAAGTTATAGTTGCTACACTGAATATAGTTATTAAAGTACGATTCAAAATTGCTTATAAAAGCTTATTCGAATCAGGTCTATTTTGATTTTTATGTTTGCTATTTTTATCCAAAAGATAGTCGAGCAAATGTGCCACCAGAAAGTTATTGGTGTAAAAAATATTCACCAATATCCCAAACACGTCTTGCCTTTACACTGGCTTTCTCCTTTCAAACCATAACAAAGTAACAGTAGGTAAGACTGCCGTTTGGCGATAGAAACTCTGACGAGAGAGATTTGCTCTTGGTTTGCACAGAGCACCTCCAAGTATATGACCTTATTAAAACCGATTTTTTTTTTCAAATTAAATTAATCGCATTACCACAGTGCATACGGCTTCGATAAGTTGAAACTTTTTCGCTGATCTTGTTTCTCTAACTGCATTACACTATGCAACAGCATTTATTTGTACTCACAATGATATATTCTATACGCTAATAAAATAAAGGCCTTTCGGTTTGTATGTTTAATCGTACTGGCCTAGCCTAATTCATGGGCAGCCTTATCATGTATTTTAAAGGTTGGTATGGCACCTACAAGCTTGTCTTCGGGCCGTGGTAGTGACTTTCTATCAGTTGAGGCTCCTCTGCCACTTATATAATAATCTATATAATAAAAAGGGACCTCGTATTTGATATATCTTCAACCCCGTAGTTCCAATGCCCAAAGACGGCTATCCAAAGGGTTTTGGTGGTAGAGCTTCTATATAAGACTTATAATAAATAGTATAACTTTATTATTTTAAGTATTTTTAAAGGGAATAAAGGAAAATGTAATTAGTGTTCTGTGTGTATGTACGTTGTGTATGAATGGGTTAAGGGGTAACTTGTCGGCTATCCGATACACTTGCTACAATTAATTGACTCAAAAATGAGCTATTCGTGTATCTCTCTAATTGTTCTTGTTGTCTTTGTTTGATCAGTATTTTTTATAGTATTGGCGGATGAGCATATGGGTCACCTGATAGTAAATTATCACTATCACCCATAGACAATGACACTGTTATATTTCTTATATAAACTATTCTTTACATCGTCAATGTGCCACCAACCCTGGGAACTAAGATGTTATGTCCCTTGTGCCTGTAGTTACACTGGCTCACGCACCCTTCAAACCGGAACACAACAATACTGCGTACTGTTATTTAGCGGAAGAATAACTGATGAGTGGGTGGTACCTACCCAGACGGGCTAGCACAAAGCCCTACCACCAAGTAAAATTTTAGTAATAGTAATTAATTAGAGAGTCGGTTTTTTAAAACTTTTAGAAGTACCGTTAAACATCAGATGACCTTGATGGAAGAAACACCATTTGAATTCTTTGAACACAATGCGCATAAAAATTAACCTATTTACCAAAACATCTTGGAAATATAAATAAGTGCGTCGTAACAATTTAGTACTAAATTCATACTTAGGTCCACTGACCGTAGCGACCGTACAGACAGCAGAAGAAAATTTGCTATTATTTTTTAATTGTTTTTTTTTTTATATATCTACTTAAGTCCTTGATATAAATAATTGTTTTGTGAATGAAAAAGTTCTATTTTTAAAAAACAATCGTATATTCTTTTGAGTATCTACCAAAACTGGATTTAATGATAAATAATTATTAATACTATATGAGTTTAGCCTCCAATAAATGTATTATTGCCTGTGTTAGTAGTCCAGACAATAAAGCCCAAAATCCCTAACAAATTCGTAACACGGTGAAACGGTTTGTTTTGGGACGTAAAATAACTAACCGTGTGATTTTGCAGCATCGAGGGTGGAACGTAAAGGGTTGAGAAGGAAAAGCGTTTTTTTTAATAGCATTGTTAAAAAAAATAGTAACACGCTGCAAATTTGCAATTATCATGTTCGTAACATTTGGTAAAAGGGGAAGTCTTGGGTACCATAAATATTTCGATACCAGTACAGACTTTAATCTAGTCCATATTTGATTAACTACAAATTTAGGATTAGTCATTTATTTTTGATAATAATACTGGAATCTATCGTCGTTATTACTTTAAAGGGTATGTAACCTGACTGATGAATGACTTTTAGTGAAAAGTTAATAGGCCAGTCTGAAGTACTAAGTGTGTAAGTTCAAGTCTGTCACTTGTATATATTATACAAGTATTATACATCATATTGTAAAGATCATAGTGTAACGGTACATATCGGGACGCTTCGCAAGTATTACATAGTGAGGTGTCTATTAGTGGTACTATATGTAACTTATTAGAATATGTCGATAAGAGATGCGAGTATTTTTATTTCATTATTTATCCGTTGCGCCTTTGTTTACACCTATAATGATTTATTCACCTAGATTTAATACCCTGTATCTAGTGCTAAGTGAATGTGTTAGTGATAAATCGATGGTGTGACTATTTCCAATTAATAAATAAATTATCAAACGCAAATATCCTTAGAAGTGAAACGAAAGACCAGCTAGACAAATAAAATTAAAAAAAAAGTTTAAAAGCGTTTATGTAGCGTATGAACATAGATTTGTTGACGTTTAATTATTACAAGATACTTCTATACATGGTATTGATAACCGTTGATGAATGCAGCCTGTTATACGTCGAAGAAGGTAAAGGTCCTATGACATCTTTCCGGTTTTGTCTGTGGATTGCATACAACTCTTAGTATAAGGGTAATGAATAGACAGTTGAAAAGTATTTGTGCCAAGAGTTTATATGTGAAGATTATGCTTATATTTATTATAATATATATATATATATATATATATATATATATATATATATATATATATATATATATATATATATATATATATATATATATTATAATAAATAGTATAACTTTACTATTTTAAGTATTTTTAAAGGGAATAAAGGAAAATGTAATTAGTGTTCTGTGGGTATGTACGTTGTGTATGAATGGGGGGAGGGGTAATTTATCGGCTATCCGATACACTTGCTACAATTAATTGACTCAAAAATGAGCTATTCGTGTATCTCTCTAATTGTTCTTGTTGTCTTTGTTTGATCAGTATTTTTTATAGTATTGGCGGATGAGCATATGGGTCACCTGATGGTAAATTATCACTATCACCCATAGACAATGACACTGTTATATTTCTTATATAAACTATTCTTTACATCGTCAATGTGCCACCAACCCTGGGAACTAAGATGTTATGTCCCTTGTGCCTGTAGTTACACTGGATCACTCACCCTTCAAACCGGAACACAACAATACTGAGTACTGTTATTTGGCGGAAGAATAACTGATGAGTGGGTGGTACCTACCCAGACGGGCTTGCACAAAGCCCTACCACCAAGTAAAATTTTAGTAATAATAATTAATTAGAGAGTCGGTTTTTTAAAACTTTTAGAAATACCGTTAAACATCAGATGACCTTGATGGAAGAAATACCATTTGAATTCTTTGAACACAATGCGCATAAAAATTAACCTATTTACCAAAACATCTTGGAAATATAAATAAGTGCGTCGTAACAATTTAGTACTAAATTCATACATAGGTCCACTGACCGTAGCGACCGTACAGACTGCAGAAAAAATTTTGCTATTATTTTTTAATTGTTTTTTTTTTATATATCTACTTAAGTCCTTGATATAAATAATTGTTTTGAAAATGAAAAAGTTCTATTTTTAAAAAACAATCGTATATTCTTTTGAGTATCTACCAAAACTGGATTTAATGATAAATAATTATTAATACTATATGAGTTTAGCCTCCAATAAATGTATTATTATCAGTGTTAGTAGTCCAGACAATAAAGCCCAAAATCCCTAACAAATTCGTAACACGGTGAAACTGTTTGTTTTGGGACGTAAAATAACTAACCGTGTGATTTTGCAGCATCGAGGGTGGAACGTAAAGGGTTGAGAAGGAAAAGCGTTTTTTTAATAGCATTGATAATAAAAATAGTAACACGCTGCAAATTTGCAATTATCATGTTCGTAACATTTGGTAAAAGGGGAAGTCTAGTCCATATTTGATTAACTACAAATTTAGGATTAGTCATTTCTTTTTGATAATAATACTGGAATCTATCGTCGTTATTACTTTGAAGGGTATGTAACCTGACTGATGAATGACTTTTAGTGAAAAGTTAACAGGCCAGTCTGAAGTACTAAGTGTGTAAGTTCAAGTCTATCACTTGTATATATTATACAAGTATATACATTATACATTATGTTGTAAAGATCATAGTGTAACGGTACATATCGGGACGGTTCGTAAGTATTACATAAATTGAGGTGTCTATTATTGGTACTATATGTAACTTATTAGAATATGTCGATAAGAGATGCGAGTATTTTTATTTCATTATTTATCCGTTGCGCCTTTGTTTACACCTATAATTATTTATTCACCTAGATTGAATACCCTGTATCTACTGCTAAGTGAATGTGTTAGTGATAAATCGATGGTGTGACTATTTCCAATAAATAAATAAATAAATTATCAAACGGATGAAGCATATATCCTTAGAAGTGAAACGATAGACCAGCTAGACAAATCAAATAAAAAAAAAGTTTAAAAGCGTTTATGTAGCGTATGAATAAAGATTAGTTGACGTTTAATTATTACAAGATACTTCTATACATGGTATTGATAACCGTTGATGAATGCAGCCTGTTATACTTCGAAGGAGGTAAAGGTCCTATGACATCTTTCCGGTTTTGTGTGTGAACTGCAGTCCACTATGAGTATAAGGGTAGTGAATAGACAGTTGACAAGTGTTTGTGCCAAGAGATATTTGAAGATTATGTTTATACTAATGCAAACGCAAATTAACATAAGTTCTAGATATTTCTAGAATAATGTTGATGTCAGAAGTAATTAAAAGGAAATTAAATTAATTTTATACGTACTTTTTTTTAAAGATATATCCTTGTTTTTTTTATAATAAGTTGGAAATATTTGAAAAATATTTTTGTTCTGTCCGTACTTATTCGTCTGTTAGCTTGGGCGGGCGCCAAGCCGTCTGTCCTACATTACTATTAATATCACTACCGTTGTCCGTATAGTAATTGCTAAATTAGTCTTGTACATAACTCTTACTGTTTATAAACAGTATTACCATATACCAAAAATAAAGATTCTTTTAATCATCATAATAACTGGCAACAAAAACACTTCATTTTTATTTCATAGATAATACTGGCAACTTTTGCCAATATAAAAAAAAGTAAATTTACAGAGACCTTGATCACACCTACTAATATATTTGTGTATGTAATATTGTTATTTAAACAGTCTTTGATGTGATTGATAATATTTATATTATACTAATATTATAAATGTGAAAGTAACTTTGTCTGTCTGTTTGTTATATTTTCACGACCAAACCTATGACGCGAATTTGATGAAACTTGGTATGAAGTAAACTTGAACTCCAAAAAAGGATGTAGGTTACTTTTTTGCCTGACACATGTCAACTTACCCCTCTAAAACATGAGCGAAACCGCGGGCCACAACTAGTATATTATATAATGTGCATTTTTGATATTTCGTGATATATATACAAACCTACAGCCTATTTAAAAAATTAAATTTTAACAAAATTTATCTCAACGATATCGTCTAAGTAACGCAGGATATATGAGCGAACAACATCACATACATTACTCTGATCCCAATGTAAGTAGCTGAAGCACTTGTGTTATGGTAATCAGAAATAACGACGGTACCATATACACCCAGACCCAAGACAACATAGAAAACTAATGGTAATCTACATTGACTCAGCCGGGAATCGAACCCTTGGGACCTCAGACTGGCGTACCCATGAAAACCGGTGTACACACCACTCGACCATGGAGGTCGTCAACTTCACATATATACTATAAATGGTACTAATATCAGTTAAATTAAAAGGCGAAACGCTAATATGCCCGTTACGGTCGTTAGACTAATCCACAGTTATCTTTATCATATTATGTCGTTTGACCTTGCGTGTGCTACGTCACGAAGTCAAGATATATTGTCTGTATTTATACATAACAAGCTTTTAATATTCAAGTATGTGATCTATTCAATATTAAATAAATAAAAAAATATTCAATTAAAGCAATGTTCCTATGCTGTTGACTGTTGAAACAAATCATGCTTCATTAGTATTAAATCAAAGACGGTTACTGATGTCTGTCCTTATCAGTGGCGGATTTACCAATAGGCAAAGTACGCTGGAGCCTAGGGCGGCAGATTTAGAGGGGCGGCAAATTTATCCCAAATTTGTCATTATCTTACAGAAGTTTAAAAAAATACTTATTACTATATGTATAAACATTACATTCGTAATCCGTATACTCGTCACTACATAGCGGATTGGAAAAATAATCTAGTAATTGACAGAAATATCACCTAGTTTATAATCATAATAATAACGGAAAAAACCGATGTAATGAGGACGATAGAACACAAATCATAAATGTTGCAAAAAAAAAGTAGGGGCGGCAAAAATTGAATAGCCTACTAGCGGCAGATTTGTAAATCAGCCATTATATCCTACCCTATGTATGCTTAGATCTTTAAAATTACATAACAGATTTTGAAGCGATTCTTTTAATAGATATAGTGATTCGAGAGGAAGGTTTTTGTATATAATACGTGGACAGTATAGTAAAGAATTACTAAAAACTGTGAACATTGTAAGACACTCTGCAATATATATGGTATCAGCACTGTATCCGTGCGAAGCCAGGGCGGATCGCTAGAGTAATATATGAGTAAGTTCTAATAACATTCATTCAACATTCAAAATTATCTTAATTGAACTACGATAATGTTTTCACGTATGTATGCGAGTTTTTTTTAATCTACTACAACTTTTAAATGGCTAAAACGATTTGGATGTATAGCTCGTTAGAATTCTCACGTAATTGCTTGTTATTGTTGAGTGACAAGGGCACTATTATTTTAATAATTAAATATGTTATATGACAAAACATTTCGTGAAGTGTTTTGTCGCACGAGTCGAATACGAAACGAAGACTGTTCTTCGTAATATTTTGGTAAGTAATTTATTAAAAAATCTTATATACTTCATAATATCAGTATCGTGCTAAGCAATTTAACATTTTTCTAATATAAATCAAATTATGAAATGTTAATTTCAATAACTTAACGGCAATTTTGAGTTTAGTAAATTTGAAAATTCGGTTTTCTGGATAATTTTTAAATTCATTCTATACAAAATGTTTACTTATCTTTTATAAGAGTAAAATTTGTAATAATTTATAGTACATATACATTTTATTTTATCGTGTACATCAACAAATAGTTTCTGTTTATCGTGTTTTTAAACACGTATAGTACAGCGCCATCTACCGAGGAGAAGAGTACATAAAGCAAATGATTGTTGAACAAGTAAAACACTGTTCAATTATAAATGATTATATTTATTGAAATAATTTAAAATAATTTTAATAACATAAATTCTAAACAAATTTAAGTTATTTTGAATGCGGCTTTCTATTCATGCGACATCTAGTGAAAGATCATGAGTACTACATTACGCACGACAAAATTAATACTGTGTGTTAGTTCCAGCGACGACCAACAGATGGCAGTAAATTATTATGAGTACAAATAAACTGTATTATCATGTACATTCATGAATTTCACAATAATAATGACTATAAACTTTAATTTATTAATTATTTGTTGCTTCATTTAGATATCACGATTAAATCTGATTAAATACTATGATGATTACTATTTCATCATAATATTATATGTTAGTAAGTATTTTTAATGGACTTTCTTTTATTTACTACATCATCAACATTAACGCCGATATATATAATTATTGTTATTGTATATTTACAAAACATATTATGTTACTTTTGGGGCGTTAGTCATTGGAGTTATATGTAAATATTTAAATACTGATAATAAATTTATATACATCATCGTTATATACTACTCGTTTAGTTAAACATACGATGAGTTTAAGATAAAGTGGGAGTATGTGATGTTTTTATTGCGCCTAAGACAAAAAGAAAACAGAAATTTAAAAAAAAATTATATTTGAAATAAATAAAATCGATATCATAATTGAAAACAATATCTATTCAGTGACTTTTATTATTTATTCTTACGATCTATGTATGCTATCTATTACTTGCATAAATATTGCGTCCTGGTTACAATAAAAAGGCTTCCGCCTTTTCATCCGGGTTCACAATTCTCGTAAACGCAAACATTATGAAATTATGAGTTATCGACAAGAATATGTAAAATAATATATAGTATTTACTTTTTTTTAGATTTTAGATAATTTTGGTTACTCTTGTAGAATCGCCTACTCATTCTGGCACAGTCAAGTCGCAACAAGTCGAAATATAATGACTGAGTTTTGTGGGGTAATGTATAAGGCTCTAAATTGCAAAATGAGGCCTTTAAATTCGAATTTACTATATTGTATGCTATATATATACTCTATGTTTTAAGAAAAACTGCATCAAAATCCGTTGTGTAATTTTAAAGATCTAAGCATACGTATACGTAGGGACATACAGCGGTAAGCGACTTTGTTTTATAAATTAATACTATGTGATAATTACATGAATATCCTTCTTACTTTGTTGTTTCTAATTGTAATATTAGTACTCTAAATAGTTA
Organism: Vanessa cardui; assembly: GCF_905220365.1. Taxonomy (NCBI): domain Eukaryota; kingdom Metazoa; phylum Arthropoda; class Insecta; order Lepidoptera; family Nymphalidae; genus Vanessa; species Vanessa cardui. The sequence goes on along the minus strand of NC_061132.1, from coordinate 11,114,308 downwards.
AAATATCAAATTCTGGAAAATTATAGGCTTTATGCTTTTGAAGACTCGCCAAGATTGCCTCCAGTTAAACTCGCCACAGCTAAGACCACCCAAATACTTACTAACATTTCACCTCACATACCTTACCATAAATCATAAAACACGTGCTTCAATACCACAAGGTTGTAAATACAAAACAATCTGGCGATGGTGTTTTTAATCTGTGGTACAGTTTTCCGGTGTAGTGATGAAACAGTAATACCTAATGGTGCTTAACTACGTATTAGCGATCATTATGTTCTCATAATAAAGCTTATATAGAAATAATCTCTCGTATTTTTTTAATTACATGATATTTTTTGTTAAATTAATATAAAACGATTACTGAATTATCAATTTTGTTATTAATTAGCTATCTGTCCTGGCTGTATACGTGTATATCTTATACACAACATTTATTTTGAAGAAAAAAAAAAAAAAGAAAATGTTTTGTTTTCGTCCAGCTAGGAAAGTTGTCACTTTCGACTTTTCGCTACTTATGATATCCATGTATTATACATTTAAACCTTGAATTATGTTTATTAATTAAAACTGCTTTAAAACACGTTGCGTAGTTTGAAAGATTTAAGCGTACAAAGAGCGAAAGCGACTTTGTTTTACACTTTGTAGAGATTTATAAAAATGATCTACACAATGGAATAAATGTGAAAGTAACTCTGTTGGTCTATCTGTCGTTCTTTCACGATCAAACCGATGGTCTGAACTTGATGATATTTGGTATGAAGCTAACTCGAGCTCCAAGAAAGGACAAAGGCTACTGTTTTGCTTGACACATTACAATCATCACCCTAAAATGAGCGAAACCGCGGGCCACTACTAGTAATTTATATATGCAAGCATGACTGCTCTTAATTTTACCCGTGTAAGTGATCCATAAGTAATCTTTAAGACATACAACAACAAACAAGAACAACATCCTGTAAATTCCCACTGCTGGGCTAACGGCCTCCTCACCCTTTGAGGAGAAGATTTGGAACATCACCACGCCGTTCCAATGCCGGTTGGTGGAATACACATGTGGCAGAATTTCTATGAAATTTGTCACATGTAGGTTTCCTCACGATGTTTACCTTCACCGCTGAGCACGAGATGAATTATAAAGACAAATTAAGCACATGAATCAGCGGTGCTTGCCTGGGTTCGAACCCGCAATCATCGGTTAAGATCGCGTTCTAACCACTGGGCCATATCGACTCATAAAGACAAACAGCCCTTAATATTAACTTATTAGACTGTACACCGCCAGTCTCTAACTTAACTTAACTTTATAAATAAACACGGAATTCCTAATAGGATTTCAAGCAAAACACGTAATACTTAATAAAGTTATAAATTAACTTAACGACTTATTACTTAGTTAAGTGATTTGTTTATCGTTAACATAGCAAGTAATTAACCTATTTCGATTATTACGTTTCTTTTGTTTCCGGTCCGGTAAGAAAATGATTTAGATTATTTTACAAAACTATTTGAAGTATTGTTAAAAAAAAAATTATCTGATAAATTAAATCTGAGCTGAAATGGCCCAGTGGTAAGAACGCGTGCATCTTAACCGATGATTGCGGGTTCAAACCCAGGCAAGCACCACTATATATATGTGCTTAATTTGTGTTTATAATTCATCTCGTGCTCGGCGGTGAAGGAAAACATCGTGAGGAAACCTGCATGTGTCTAATTTCATCAAAATTCTGCCACATGTGCATTCCACCAACCCGCATTGGAACAGCGTGGTGGAATATGTTCCAAACCCTCTCCTTAATGGGAGAGGAGGCCTAAACCCAGCAGTTGGAAATTTATAGACTGTAACTTTACTTTTTTTACCCATAAATCTCATAAATATATTTATTTTTTGCTCGTTTTAAGGGAAGGTTGACAGGACCCTTGGGGTTCTAGGGTTCAGTGGTTTGATATTGAAACCGTAAGAGACATAGTTACGTTCCGCAATTATAATAGTAGTACAGATTTTTTTAAACCAATAGGAAAGTACTACAAAAACATCGAAAATATTATTTTTTTCTCCCGGCTTTTACCCTTATTTAAATAAGATGGGGTTAGTTGTTAGGTACTCCATGTATTTTTCTGAGCCTTTGAACTGATGTGTGCTTTCGATTTATTTTTAAAATATAACCGATCTAAATAATAAACAATTTAATTTTTTTTTATTATGAATTGTATTTTAACAATTTAATATGTCGTATGTATCTATAGCTAGATTTATTATTTATTATATTTTAACAATTTCATATGTATGTATGTATCTATAGCTAGATTTATTAAAGTTGCAGATGTTTTGCAGATAAAATATATATGTATATGTGTAATTTATCATATTGGCATAATTTAGCGGTTCGATTCGCGGCATATTGATGCAGCATGCCTCACTAGCTGTCATGTTCTATTTCATAACAAGACGGATGAACGAATGTTTTTTTTTTCGATTGAATGATTGATCGAGTCGCGGATGTAGAACGTAGTTGAATGATGTTTTTTTTTTTTTAATTTTATTCAATGTTGTATTGGTAATGTTGTTTGTGAAGAGTTAAGTCACAATAAAAAAATACATCATTATATCGTTATTAAAAAATATATATTATTTTTTATTTGCATTATTTACGCTTACGCTACGTCATTATCTACGCTTTTGACAGATAAAAAATAACTAGTGACAAAGTATTTATGCAACAAAGAAAAAAAAACAATTAAATGTTATATTTGGTAAGTTATAAATAATTCTATAAAAGGCTAGAACTCAAAAGGCCTGTAAAATATTAACGACCCATCGAATTGATATGTTAATGACTAAAATGGCCGACAATACGTCGCATCCGGTGTAGTCAAATGTTTTTGAGGTACATTCGTATGATGTTAATTATAAGCTGTGATGTTTTTGAGTGTTACCATTCCTGGAATTGTGGTACGAAAAAAAATAGTCTAAATTAACCTTTATATTCTAGTAATATCTGTTCCAGGGTATCCAGTATTAACTGGTTTAAACCGGATTTGAGTTACTGGTTTTAAAAACAAGTGATCGCTGATCGTTCATTGATGATGTGATGTCATTTGTTTTTATTTTTTCAGAATAATCTGCTTACATGCAATTTAAGTTGCTTGATTAAGGAAACCGGTTGCTAGGCTTGACACCGTACTTCGTATGTTTTTAAAGGCTTAAATTTTACTGAAATAGGAATCAAATTGCTTGTAAGGAGCTTAGAAAAAAAAACATATTTTCGATACTATGAAAATTGATGTATTATATATCTAATAACATAATATCTTGTAATAACTTTAAAAATATACATAGACAATATAGACATAGAAACTACATGCTATGCCTTGCACTCTGCCGGAACCATATACAAAGTAATGATCTCATTTTGTAAAGCGCTTGTTACATTTACGAAGATTTTCGTACTATACGATTGAAGTATATTTCGTCTGAAAATTCAAAGCATACGAAATAAACTAATTTAAGTATTTACATATATATCTATATTAATATTATAAATGTGAAAGTAACTCTGTTTGTCAGTCTTTCACGACCAAACCGCTGAATCGAATTTGATGAAATTTGGTATGCAGCAAACTTGAGGTCCAAGAAATGGCATAGGCTACTTTTTTTAACACATGACGCCACGGGCGAAAAGTCGTATTAATATATATCACAATGCAGATTCTACTGCAATATATGTATAAAAAATATATATATGTAATTGCAAGTTCACGTTAAAATAATATTAACCTATTTATGACGTATGTTGATTGAAATGCACCCAATAATTCCTTCGATAACAATTCTAGATCGAAGTATTAGACTAAATGTCAGATGTTAAGAGAATATTCGTTATCTGTTTGATTATACATGCGGGCGATCACAGCTGCGGCCTAATAACCAATGTGCTTTTTAACGCATCCCACATCTATTAAAATTAATGGCTAAAAAATATAATTCGTTTCGAGTTATGATTGGTGAAAATTACTTGTCGCACGGTACGTTTATTTCGTTGAATCCTATCCATGTATGTATATTCCAGTATTAGGTTTAGGTTTATAGACACTTATTCTCAAAAAAGACAAAAGTTGCTTACATGAGAATACTCATAAAAAGAAAAGTAACATTTGTGCTCGTCCTAAAATAAACTATTCAACGCATTGGTTAGTTATTGTTCAAATGATCATTTTAAATAATAATAATAATACAATATCAAATTATACTATTACTATTACTTAAAATTATTGTGATTTAATGTAATTATCCAGTTTGGTCTTAAATGCATTGAATGATTTTACATTTTTTAAGTGAGCAGGTTTTTTTTATAAAGTTGGTATTAGTAGTAGTTGGTGGTAGATCTCTATGCAGGATGTTCTGGGTGGCACCACCAATTCAGTTATTCTACTGCAATAATAAGTATTCAGTATTGATTTTTTTATGACATAGGTGACAAACGAGCAGGAGGCTCACCTGATAGAAAGTGATTACCACTGCCCATGGACATCTGCAACACCAGGGGGCTTGCAGGTGCTTTGCCGGCCTTTAAGAAAGAAGTACGCTCTTTTCTTGAAGGTTCCCATGTCGTATCGTCAGAGACTTCGTTTAACGAATACTCGATTTATAAACACAAGTTTGTTCCGGTTTTCTTCGACGTTTTCCCAAGAAATATTAGCACGGCCGGTGTGTTCCGGTTTGATACACGAGGGTCATAACATCGTAGTCCCCAAAGTTGATGGCACACTGTAGCTGTAAGTAATGGTTAATATTTCTTAATGTCATTTCTATGGGTAGCGGTAGTCACCACTTAGTTCTATATAATAATAAAAAATATAATAATTTTAAGAGGTATTTATTCACGATAAAATCGCCTCTCTTCTGTAGGCTATTCACTTAGATCAAGGTACACATTGCTATGTATTATTCAATTATACTCTATCTCCCGATAACGAGGTGCACTCTTATCTGGTCTAAATTAACTGGTCTTCGTATGTTTATATAAAAATCTATCCTAATATTATAAACGAAAGAGTAACTCTCTATATTACCCCTTCACGATAAAACCGCTAAACATTTTGACAGTTTACAATATTTCGCGCGATTAAGGCCGCAAGTTCAACTATTATATATGTATATTTCATTCTAGTTAAATATATTCCCTAGGCTCCGCAGTTTCTTCTTTCTTCTATAGATAATTTCAATGTCGATATAAATAGGTAGGTACAGTTATATCTATAAATTATTTATTGATTTATGATATTTTGAAAAGATACGATGATAAAAATCGATTAAGGATAAACAAACCACACATTCAAAATCAGGAAACGAATTGTCTCAAGACATAGAGATTCATTAATAAGATATCGTTTTATAATTATTATTCTGCGTAAAATGAAACGTTATAAAATATATGTTAATTCAACGCTAGATCCCTTTCTAGTTATTAAGGAATAATGAACTAAAATATATAATTATCTCGTTACCATATACACCCGTATGGATTGAGCAATGAACGAATGAACGAAAAAAAAGTATAAATTAAACTCCATTGAGTGCAATTAGTAATTATAGCCGTTGATTGGCTGAATTGAGTAGCAGGCAGCTGCTGGCGTTGTGGGCGAGTGACCGGACCTTGGTGACGCATACGCGTATGTAGACCATTTCAAAATGTTGTCCAAATATCAACAAATGCCTCTCAATAATATGTTTGAGTAAGAATAAAAATATTCAAAGTAGGATATTATGAGAGTCGAGATGGCCCAGTGGTTAGAACGAGTGCATCTTAACCGATGGTTGCGGGTTCAAACCCAGACAAGCACCGCTGTTTCGTGTGCTTAATTTGTATTTATAATTCATCTTGTGCTCAGCGGTGAAGGAAAACATCGTGAGGAAACCTGCATGTGACAAATTTAATAGAAATTCTGCCACATGTGTATTCCACCAACCCGCATTGGAACAGCGTGGTGGAATATGTTCCAAACCTTCGCCTCAAAGGGAGAGGAGGCCTTTATCCCGGCAGTGGGAATTTACAGGCTGTTGTTGTTTTTGGATATTACACTTTTGAACCGTCATTCAACAAATTATATTAAGTGGAGCTACCACTGCTGGAATCGGCAAGAAAATCAGTAGTTACTCTTATGAAACATTTAGAAATACAAAGTTGTGTTATTTAAATACAATTATATATGTATGTAATATATCAAGCTTGGAAGTCGACAAGTTTATAATTGTCTAAAATATTTCTTATACTTCAAAAGTATGCGTACGGCTTATTTAGAATTGTACTGATTTTTAATAGTTAAACGTCAACAAATATTTTAAAATAAACACTATATTATATATACGATTATATATTATGTAGTCGTTGAACATTACTTTAACTAGTGTAATGTTAATATCTGACTTTATTGTGTCAATATATGAATGAGGAGAGTCATCTTATAGAAAACTTGCGTCTCGACCCGGCTTCGCATGTGTGCAATACTAATACTAAATACTACAGAATCTGTTTATTTATTACATCACATTAAAAACATTCTTCTCGTAATTATCTATTAAAAAAAATTGCATCGAAATTAGTTGCGTAATTTTAAAGATCTAAGCATACATAGGGACAGACAGCGGTAAGCGACTTTGTTTTATACTATGTGATGATGCCTTTAATATTTGAGTTCCAAACCAAACTAGATATTTTCAGATAAAATGAATCTACAATATATAATTTCATAGACAGAGGAAATGCTGGCTTCGATGGAAACATGATATTTTCACATGTGCCAAACAGTGGCCATTGACGTGAATTCGCAACTATAAAGACTTAAGAAAACAACCAGCTATTCGATTTTGCACTTTATTTCATTTGACATAAGGTACATATTCGTCTTTAACGTTGTTTCTCGCTTTCTTATGAATGGATTCGCCTTACATTAGCTTCTGTGGTTCCTTGTTCGTTCATTAGCGGGCTACCAAGTGAGGGCCGCATGCCGTTTTAATTATACGATCGTGAAAAGTAGGTTGTACAAACTTTAATATAAAGGAATTTCTCATTATTATGTGATGATTTTCAACTGTTTCTCCATGTTTTTTACCACCTTTCGAGTGTTTGGTGTGACCATAAATATGATGACAGATCTTAGTAGTCATATAAAAAACGGCAAACAAAATCACGTATATTGCATGGGCGAAGACCCTATTTAATCAAGTATATTATGCTTTTTCATAGTATTTGTTATTATAGTGTCAAAATAAACGTATCATCTGTGAAAATTTCAAGTGTATTTTTGTCTAAGTGGTTCATGAGATACAGCTTGGTGACAGACAGATAGACGGATGGACAGCGGAGTCTTAGTATTACTATTACAATAAAAAATATATTATCTATTGGCTAGTTTTATGTATATTATGTTTAGAATTTTGACTATGGTTTAGCTATGTAAAGCCAAAAAATAAATATTGTTAAATGTTGTATCAACAAAAACAAACTGGTGTACTATAGTTTGTTGTTGTGTAATTTACAATTGATTGTAGAATGTATTACGTTACATTTAGTATTGCAAATATGTGCGCAAACATATGTTCGCTCTTTACACACTAGTGAAGCGAAGGTATTCTTATGTCAACACAGATAACAAAATATACATGAAAGCAGCGGGCCTCGGTTGGGGACGCATGAATTCATACTCTTAGATATGCGTACGTCCCGGCGCCTGCTTCATTTATCTAATGCACATTGCATTTGCTTTTAGTTTTTAGTGCGGTTACGCCACGCTCCGCTCCGCAACAGAAATAACGTGGAATATCGGTCACAGACTCTGCTCAGAATGAACGATTCGTATTAATTGTCGGACGGTACAGCACTATCGCGGCGGACGGGGCGCGCGCGGACGTACCGCTACATTTTTATATCATCTCGAGGAAAAACGCGCGAACTTAACGTCACTTTGACATTTCGAAAAAAAAAAATATTGTGTTTTTTTTTTTTCTTTATACGAGCAACGATCGAGTTTGCGAATGTTTATCGGAGGTCACAATGGGTATCGCGGGATGTTTTCGTAACGTTTACATTAGGAAGAAATATCACGATAAGTAATCAGGCGAGTGCAAATGTCGCCGATATCGCGGGCCGGTCTCGTAAGTTCAATTGTAACGCAGTAACGGTGCGGAGACGTGTTAAGGGACGAGCATTCGCGGAATCCCACGGTTGATTCATACACCGGTTATCGTGTTTTGCAGCGAACGGCAAAATGTGTGAGGTCACAAGTTGGATACCGCACGCCGTCGTGGAAACACTGCGCGACCGCTCCGCACAGCCGGTAATCGCGTGGCTGACGACAATACGCGCCTCCATAGAAGAATACGACCCCCTCATCGTCGTCAGACCTCCGTCCGCCATATCGGAGGATACCGAGTCGGACTGTGCCTTCGACGAGATACTATCCCAACTAGGCAAGGAAATATTTAAGCTAGATGAATACCAAAGAAATCTCGCGCCGTCAGAGCAAGAAGTCTCCCAAAGCATCCTCAACATCTTCGACGAGTGCTTGCATGGTATAAACCAAAGTGACTACGTCGAAACCGAAATTAAAGTTATCAGTGACCAAACAACTCAAGTGCAAAACGAAAACAGTGTTTCCGTAGATTGCAGTGTTTGTGATTCGACGGTATCGGATGTCTCGTTTGTGACAAGCACGCCGGCAACAAGTGCGAAGGTGACGGATGAAAAACGCAAGTCTCCACCACCAGTGCCGCCGCGGAAAGTGAGGATGAGGACTCCGTCGCCCTCGTACGACAACGTCGAGATCAAAGACAACACGGAATCGGCGAACCAGTCGGACAGCGACTCTGAGAGCACGTGCTGGAGCTACAAGGAGTGCAATGTTGATAATACAGACCCTGACGCTGTGAAGGAGGCTTACGCGGCGGTGTGGTCGCACTCGAGCGGCTACCACAACTCGGACGAGATATTGCGGCGCGTGTTGTCGCAGGCGCAGCAAAGGGCGACGATATCGAGTCTGTCTTTCGACACGGCGAGCGATTTCTCGCCTCAGCCGTTCTCTGTTTACGCGCTACAAGAGGTGGGAGACAGGTGCGAGTCAGTCGTCGCCATGACACCGGACAAGCCGTGCGACGACGGCTACGAGCCGGTCCGCGACGCTCTCACCGACGAGAACATTTACGAGGAGATCGAGTACGGGTACAGTTACACGGACGAAGGGTGCTCCTGTGGCGGCAGTGTTGAGGTCGAGAGTTGTTCTATCAGTGCCAGTTCCGAGGGTGTGGGGAGGGAGAGCCCTCTGTACGCGAATTTGAGGGATCACGACGCGTATGCCGTACCACCAGATGTGATTTATTGGAAGAATCTGCTCTTGGATCCGTTTTACAATGACGATGAAGAGGATGAGGTGAGCTTACTATTTCATTTAAAATAAACATTAAGATAACGTCAAATGTCAGTCAACTCCAGGCGCCTGATGTTTACTAAACAACGCTAAAAATATTTCCAATTAATAATATCTAATACACATTACATGTTGTGTTATTCAAATACGATAATTATTAATTTTTTTATTATAATAGTAACATTTTAATTAATCATTTTGATACTCTTTTGTTTATTAAACATAGCATTTGACTGTATTTTATTAATAATTTTCGGTTTATCACAGTTGACATAAGAATTTACGTTGTTTATTCTTCGTAGTAATTTGAAACATGCTTAATTTAATTTGACTGAGTACTATTGAATTATTTTACAAAATTCTTAACTCTAAGCTATAATATTATTTTTATCTAAATCCTATCGAGAAGTATTGACACTTTGATTAATAAACGTTCGCTCATAGTTTACCGAACTTATGCAATTTGAAGTTTTATCAGTTTATAGCAAAACTTTCATAATAATTTTCAATAATTTAAAAAACATTAGAAGTGCTGTATAATTTAAAAAAAATTAAGTGACTCTTTTTCCATTTCTCATTTTGGTGTTGTAATTATATATATTTTTATTATTATCTGTATTCTTATCGTATTAGCATAGTATTCTTGAACTGCGTAATTGATATGTGTCATATATGGTCATGTGCAACAGTACGAATAGGTAGATGTAGAGTAAATATATGTAACTAATATACAAAAAAAAATTAGATATTCCATATTTAAATGTATTTTAATCAACATAATTATATTCTGTCGCAATAACGATGACTCCATCGGTTTTCAATTCTACTGATTTATACGATCAATAAGTATTAAACAAGCCTTATTTGAATGTAGCTCGTTAAAAATAGTAACTTTTATAACCACAGATAAAAAATAATAAAAATTACAAAGTAGGACAGCTAATAAAAAGGTAGTATAAAACCTTGTGCGCGTGCGCAGTTCGACGTACAATCAATCCATCGTTAAAGGAAATCACCACGACGCGTAATGGCCGCCAATTAATATTCAGCTTTACATTGTCGCCAAAATCATATTTGGAACGCCTTTATAATTGTTATAAGCTTGTTCTCAAGTATATAAATGTTTAATTACAATTTTATATCGTTAACAACGACACTAAAACTATTTTAATTGAGCAGAGGGTTATCGGTTCTTTATTTATTTATTTGACAGTTTATTAAAATTTGCCAGATACAGTACAGAGATAAATATATAAGTTACAGGAAAGCAAAATTTAAAAGGTATGCTTAACTTCCAACATACCCAGAAGAGTGAAAATAGACAGATCAGTGAAAGGTAGACAGGCAAGAGTATACAATTACAAAATAAAACTAAAACAAATACTAAACTAAAAATTTTATTACGATTATGTCAAAAACAAAATGCACTGCGTACATATATAGAGCTACTAGTTTTCGCCTGCGGCTTTGACCTCGTTAGAAAGTGGGGGGTAGGTTCTCTAGGTATAAAAAATAACGTTTGCGTCATACTACATTTCATCATATTCGTTTAAACGTAACAGACAGACATAATTATTTTTTTATCTAAAATATTAGTATATACTCATTCACCAAGGTGCGCCCTTTTAGAATTACATTATTGATGTGCATTAATGTGTCTATAAAATGTTTTAGTGTGTGTGAGACGAGTCAGAGTAAATACAGCAAAAAAATACAAGATTATATTTGTTAACTTTACGGATAGATATTTTATTAAAACGTCGATACTTTAACGTTAATTACCCCGTATTGGTTTTGTATATAACGAAAATTCTGCATCAATATATGGATCGGTTTTAATTCAAGAGATCATGCAAATGTTTTGAAATTGTATGAACAAATAATAATGTTAATATGCTTAATAATATACTTCGAGATATCCGTTGTTTCTAAGGTTTTTTTTTAATTTACCCATTTAACAATATGTTTAGATATATTATATGAATCATGAATGTTTTTACTATTTAAAAGTAAATAATCATTATAACTCTTTATATAAAAGAACTTTTCCTCCAACCCGAATTAACCATTAAAAGATGCTCTTTTCCTAATTTTAATAATTGATGTATGTATGTATATGTAAGGTAGCTCATTGCATAGGGAACGTGGATCGTAAAAAGAAGGTCGCGGGGTCAAATACGGGCAATCACCTCTTGATTTTCAAGTGTTATGTTTGTGTTTATAATGAATCTCTGTGAAGTGCAACGTGAGGAAATCTGAGGGCCTATTCTATTAATTTACAACGTCATGGCAATGTCAATGGCAACTTTATTATTGCCAGTAAAAAAATAGCTAAACAGCATTGATTACTATTGATTCGATTGCGTAGAGTGACAGTTTTTTAGTAAAATTATAATACGACACAACTTAGATGTAGCGTCGGCAAAATTCGTAAAACCGATTCCTGCCGATTTACACGACCAATATAAATCGCTCCCAATCGCGCCATTCGACGATATTCGTCGCTATTGAAGTTCAACCCGAGAAAGCAAATCAACGTGTCAAATTGACGAATATATTAGGTCATATGATGTTACACGTTGTTACGTTTGTGTAAATATCATATTCACGTGCGGCGTACTTAATTCCGATGTGATCGGTTTTACGAATTTTACCGATGCTACATCTAAGTTGTGTCGTACTCTATATAATTGCTTATGTTGACTGAATAGGCATACAGTGCTTGCATTGATTAATGTAAATTTTTACGTATTTTACGTATTTGAGGATTGTAGAGGGATTTATTGGTTAATTTTTGGGTAAAAGGTAACTAGCATCCGTTAACAAGAGAAATAAGTAAAAGTAAAAATTCGTATTAATATTCTGATGGGCTAAGGTCTGCTACCGTCATCAGAGGGTTTGAAAATGTAAAGGGAATATACGCCATTAACTTAAACTACTTAATGTTTTTAAATAGTATATCTCTAGTTTGGAATGTATAGTCGGGGTAAGAAAAGAAAAGGTTCGTCACCTTAAGATCTATTTTCGTGTGCTCAGTGTGAGCGATAATCTGCTTTACCGATCGAGAATGACATATTGCGTCGCAATGATTTGATGTTTAAATTCATAAGGTACTAAGAGTTGATAAAGGAATGAATTTTACTCTGAATTTAGATTCTACAAAACATTTTGTATAGGTTAACATTGTATTATTTTAAAAAAAGGTAATAACATGAGGTTTAAATTAAAAAAAAGAGATTTCAATTTAGCGAGTTGTGCGTTACAAAACGTTTCATTAAAAAAAAAAAACAATTTCCTATGAACTGTCAATTTTCATGACAAAATTCGAAGTGACAAGATACTCGTTACGATCTCTTAACTGCGGTATGCGTTCCATCCGTTAATAGTTTATTGATTGCTCTTGAAGAATTACACAAATGACTCATTAATTTAAAACGTAATGACGTTATTAACAGTGATTTCATTATGAGTAACTTTGTTTATATATTAGTTATATCACGACGTAGACAAAAGTTATACTATCTTTCTTAACAAGCATTACAAACTATAACTCTTTAACTAACTTATATTACTTGTTCTAATATATTTTTGTTTTGATATGGGTGATAGAAATATAAGTGTTTTCACACTTAAAAGGGCTCAACCTTAAAGATATTTAGTATAAAATATAAAATGTAAAAGTAAAGGAAAGTAAAGTAACAGCCTGTAAATTTCCCACTGCTGAGATAAGGCCTCCTCTTCCATTAAGGAGAGGGTCTGGAACATATTCCAACACGCTGTTCCAATTCGGGTTGGTGGGTTGGTGGAATGCACATGTGGAAGAATTTCGATGAAATTAGACACATGCAGGTTTCCTCACGATGTTTTCCTTCACCGCCGAGCACGGGATGAATTATAAACACAAATTAAGCACATAAATATAGTGGTGCTTGCCTGGGTTTGAACCCGCAATCATCGGTTAAGATGCACGCGTTCTAACCACTTGCCCATCTCAGCTTTCTATATAGTGTGTGGAAAGAATATTAATTACGAGTTTAAGTTGATGTACCTTAAATTAACGGATCTTACTATTAATCCTAATATCTTGTTATATCATTACATAGTATAAAACAAAGGACGACCGCTGTCTGTCCCTATTTTTGCTATATCTTTAAAATTACGCAACGGGTTTTAATGCGGTCTTTTATAATAGATAAAGTGATTCGAGAGGAAGTAAAGAAACACTGATAATTTTAGAAGTTTCTAATATTATGTCGTAAATAAACAAATTCTGTAGTATATTTAGTGTCAGTATTGCATCCGTGCGAAGTCGCTAGTTTATATAATAAAAAATTGAAACCGTTATTTGTCTTTCTCAGTAGACTTTACAATCTACATTCTGTACCAGTGGTACATCTTCATATTAAAATTTACCCTTAAAATAAAGATTCAAAGCTTCTTGCCTTGAAAACGCTTTTCAAATAGATATACATATGTAGAGTATAATAAAAAAAAATAGAAATCACATAATAGATAGAGATCTCTTCTGATAATCAGCTACATAACATTAACATAACATACGTAGATCTTAAAGAAATGTTCTGTGTCTCATTAACTCGTGATACGAAAATTTGTATTGCACTATAAAGTGACATGTATCACAGTGTACGTTATGTAGTGATTTTAACAGGCTTCGATTTATATTCACTTGTTAATGTATGTGTTAAATGTTGCCATTAAAATGAAGTTCATCAACGCGATTAAGATTAAATTGTAGCGACAAAAAAATGAATTAAAACATATATGATAAATGTATTAAAACCTTTCTTCTTTTAAATAATTTTCAAATTTATGATGAATTTATTTTATATTAAAAAACATAAGTGATACAAAAAGTTATGCAAGTGTTATAATGTCTATATAAATTAATCAAAAACAAACGAATACCAAGGAATTTATTTTAAATATAGGCTTTTTTATTGACGATAATAATAATTCAAAGCACAAGGAATTATAAAGGCTTCTTTTATATCTAACACCTCACGAATTACCCTAAAACGCGAAAGTACGATCCGCGTACGATTTTGATTCGAATTGTTTATTTATAGATTCAGAATATCTCGGGTTTTTCTTGTACGATTATAAAACAATAATACTGAAGTAACGGAAAACATAATGGCCCGGAAAATAATTAATAAACCAAGTTCAAACTCATTCGTTTTATAAAGTATTTAGTTGTTTAATAGACCTCAGCTGGATGAATAATCACTGTTATGTTTACAAAAGAAGAATAATCTATATTTCAATACTAATAAAATAAATAAGAAAGTAACTCGTGTGTCTATCACGGCATAATATTGAACTGAATTTGTTATAAAGCAAGCTTGAACTTAAAGGAAGGATATAAAATAAGCAAAGCTGTGAGCGACAACGAGTTTCGATATATAATCATTGAACAAATAGTATATAATTAGTTAATGATCTTAAGTTTTTCTATCTTCAATAGTCTTTTCTTTGTATATAAATCCTTTGAAATGACAATTTAGATGATTGCTATAGTTTACAAATGTATTACGTATAATACAATAGAACTGTTCTTCTTTACCTGCCTCGCATTTCTGATAAGGAATTGTCGTAAAAATATTTCTTTTGATGGTATTCTATTGTCTCATAATTAAGTTAATCTTTAAACAATGAAGCTTAAAGATAACGTTTTTAAAACTAGAGTAATAAAGGTATTATGTTTGTTTTTACTAGAAGTCTTATTTATTTTTAATCTGTAAAAATTCATTGATAAAAACTGTTCAGTAATATTATTTTTGAATAAAGAATATCCCTTTCTTTTAATAGTTGTATTTTGATTTATAGTGTAATAAAATCAATGTTTTCTTTTGTTTATCCCATTCGTTGCAATTGGAACTTTCTCGAAGGCTTCTGGCCTAAAGTACATAAGATTTATGTCATATCGTATATTCTTTTACATAGATAGATAGATACTATAGATAGATTACTATATGAAATATCTACGCATTCTCAAAATGTAATTATTATGTTTACTAATGCCCACATTTTACACATCGAATAGGTATAATATTCATTGAACATTATCATATTTTTAAGGTTATACGTTTAATTCAATTATATTACATATTTTCTGTAAATTTGAAACCAGAGCTGATTGAAATTTTGTGTAAAAATCTTTTGGTTAGAGATGAAATGACAAGAGTGTCTTAATAAAAATAAATTCAGAATTTTTTACATTAAAATCGATTCAAAATTAATTACTAATTTCAATAGAGAATGAACATTAAAATCAAGAAAAAATTAACAGTTTAATTAATCCCGCGCAATCGATTTTCAACAGATAAAAAAATCTTAATCGTGTAATTTTTTTATCTGTTACTTAACTTGCAAAGTGACGTGTAATTATAAAACAAGATAATCGTTGAAAAAATATATTTAAACACGTAAAAGTAGTTCGTAACGCATTAAGTAACTTCATTGGTTATCACGCAATTAGGTACAATTCTAGTTTTCAGAAATATTTTAGAAACTTGATTGAATAGTTAATTACTTGATTTTGTGTACATAATTGGGTCTTTGACAATAACGTTCTGTATACAAGAATATCAATAACATGTAAAATATATACCAAGATCATCATCACTCATCAGTTAATCTACCGCCAAATAACAGTACTCAGTATTGTTGTGTTCCGGTCTGAAGGCTGAGTGAGCCAGTGTAACTACGGGCACAAGGGACATAGCATCTTAGTTCCCAAGGTTGGTGGCACATTGACGATGTAAGGAATAGTTAATATTTCTTACAGCGTCATTACCTGTGGGCGATGGTGACCACTTACCATCGGGTAGCCCATATCCTCGTCCGCCAACCTACACTATAAAAAAAGAAGAAATAATAAGTAATAATAATAACAAGAAATAGTGTTATTTATTTGATTTGAACTTAAATGCTTATATTATTATAAACGCGTACTTGAACCTTCCCTGAAATTCCCTTAATATGTAATATATGTTTTATGGATATTACTAGTTTTTGATTCAGTAAGCTATCACAAAAAAAAACCTTGCTTTTTTTAAAATTATAAATCAAGTATAAGCAAAAAGGTAGAGTTCGTATAGATAATATATAAAAAATAAATGCGTCCCAAACTATAACGACATAAAAATATATTTGATATAATATTTGTAATAAACAATTATAGCGTTTGACCTGAACCCAATAAATCAATTTATTTTATCGACGTAATAATTTATGATAAGAGAAAAAAATAATACAATTACGTCTTTTTATAATTATTTATCTGTGAAACAGAGAGATAGCGGTTGTGGGTTATAATGAATTATTATTGACGGGAAATTATAAAAGAACTTATGATGTTCTTTTAATTTTGAATAGTTCGTACCTGTATGGTGATTTCAACTGTCCAGTATTCAATACATGAATACATATCATCATCATCATCCTCATGCCTCTATCCCAATATTATTTGTGTATGTCTTCTCCTTCCATACTTCTCTGTCAGACGTCATCTCAAAAGTAACATTCTTTCTAGCCATATCCTCTTTCACACAATCCATCCATCGTTTCATTGGTCGTCCTCTTCCTCTATATCCATCCACATCCATGCTCAAGGCTTTTCACACAATATTCAACAACCTTCAGAAGCATGGAAAGCGAAAACAATACGTGAATACAGATAACTAATATTTTTTATATCTAAATAAATAAATTGCACTAATTTTACGATTAATTTTGCTTTGTTTATTTAACAAAATTAATAGAAATAAATAAGATTTTACTGAGGAACCCTAAAACTCTCGATGTTATGTTAAACGCTGCTTTATATTCATGAAAAAAATCAGTCCACAATGCATTGATGAGACCAGCCAGTTATTTGTAATGCTGATGAGCTAGAAACGTGGTTGACTGGACTGGTTGCAAAAAAACAAACGAGTAACTTCTTGACTGGGTTCCGTAGAAAATTACAACATTTTTATGCTAATTGGAATGCAATTAGTATATTTACATACATATATCCTGTTTAGGCTGGTTTTATTTGTGTACTTTTTTTATTACTTGTTGTTATGTTTAAGTAACTGAGCAAAGGTTTTTGTTCAAAATGATTAGTTATTAAATTTTCGTTCGCTTAGGAAACCTTCCTCACGATTATCATGTAAGCACCGTGACGACCTAATATTTTTTCATGGGGCATACTCTGCGCTTATTTCAGTTAAATCAGAAAAACTAATAAGTTAATAAGTAATACTTATGTATAACAAATAATTATATAAAAAAGGATTACGATTCTTTGCGAAGCTTAAAATAAGTTACTTAAAGACGGTGGAAGCGACTATGTTTAGTATTAGGTAGAAATACTATACAAAGAAATTTTAAACTATAATAAATAATTTCACTTGAGTAAGTCAGTTCTGCTCAGAATATTTCTGACTTATCATAATGTTAAATGGTCCTGTGTTTATGACACCAGTTACCAGATGCAAATAACGCAGGGTTGGATTGTGCAGACACGAAATAGGAACTCAAATAAAATCAACCAGGATATGGATTGGAAATCAGCAGGCTGTTACTAGCACTGTTGGATTTCTATCTGTCATTTCACAAGATTATATTCAATGTATTCCATAAATAAAATACCTGGATTTTTTGTTAGCAAAATTAAATAGATTTGTATGGGAATAATCAATATAAATATGACTTTTATAACGCTATCGATTTTATTAATCGTTTCGATCGAACAATGTAAAACAACTCGTGTAAACTCGGATTTGGAGCATTTCAATTCAATTTTTATCTGTATCTTATCCTGAACACTCCCAAACCTAATGAATAAGATATAGGTTTGTTCAGTAAATTAAAGTGTTAAGTAATGTAATTATTTTATATGGTATTTTTTTATAGGTACCTCTATGAGTTCATTAACTCTACATGCCTTGATCCGTCCCTGTAAAAGATAAGTTTAATTTGTATATTAAAACGCAATTACGAATGTACTGATTTCGTTTGATTTGGTACTGTATTAATCAACCATAAATAATATTATTTATACAAAAAAAAATGACTGACGAATGATGCTAGGAATATTCCCAATCCAAGTAATTTATACAGAACCCAACGGAAACAGATAAATCAAAATCGGTTCGTAACAATGATGTTCTAGTAAACAGATGTCATTAACGCGCAAAAAGTGAAGACTAGAAAACGTCCTAATTGGGACGTTTGCCTTTAGTCGTTTTCATCATAATTATGCCAGTAATACGTTATAATACATCATAATTATGTAGTAATACGTTTTGCTTAATTAAAACATCTAGTTATCCCTTTTACTTATTGTTTTTATCAAGCTATCCTTTTTACTTGTAACGAAATGTAAAATAAACGGTCTCCGGCGCGGCACACTTTTTTCTGTTGTTTAGTATGGGTATAACATATCTGTTTATTAGAATATCATTGTATCGTAAACAAAAACGAACGAGAATCTCTTTCCTTACTGAGGGTAATTTTTTTATATGTTGAACGCAATTATTGCAGTAAACCCAAACATCGGTAGTCTGGTAAGTGTGGCACGCCCATTCTGACTCTTGTAATCGATGTCCTTGAAATATTATCTACCTTATGATACTAACTCACCACACGGAGAGCTTGAGAGACCGTTCCGTTATAGTATAATTTCTTGGCGATAAAGTTACTGTAAAACGTATTACAAACAAACATTCACATGACACATTAGCTTATCGAATTCATGGAAGTAACATAAGCCAGTTAAACTAATTCATTTTAGATAGTAAGGGAAATATATATATGTACATTTGTGAATATTATGAAATTTGTAATTAATAATGTAGGTATTAATTTTGTTACTTTTGTTTTTTTTTTCATGCGTGTGTTGTCCTTTTTTTAATTTGAGGACTTATATTGTAATGCCTTAGTCCTATCTTTGTTTTTTAATTCCTTATTTGAACTGTTACTAATTATAAAAAAAACAATTTTTAACATCGTTTTTGAAACATCAAATAAAGTAAAGTTTATTAAATCTAAATCCTAATAATTTCGATATTTACTTAATTTATCTAAAAGTTGATATACTACTTCATCAATATCAAATGCTCGACTTGTAAAATAAAGCGTAGTAGCGTTTATTATGATTGAAAAAAGTACTTTAAATTTAACAATTATCTATATATTATTAATATAATATACTCTTGTTAGTTAATGAAATTAAATTAATTTTTCAACGGTTTGCAATTCGAGACAGTTTGCATACCGTTGCAAAGCTAATAGAGATCATTCTGTGATTATCAAAAAATATTTTGAAGTTATCGTTCACATTTATCGCTTTTTTTAATTCGTTCCATTATTTGTAGATATTTTTTAATATTCAACCAGCCTTATGAATGCACTTTTTCATTGTCAAATGTTTTTGTTTTTTCATTTTAGATTAAATATATAATTAAAATGCTGCACGTGTCTTCCAAGCGTGTTTATGTTACATTGCGCCCACGTGTACACCATAAAGATTATCTCTACATTGATAAGTATACTTGCGATACAAATAATCAGTTATACAAATATTAAGGGGAAGAGTATTTTTATACGGTTTGAGGACATCGGCAAATCATTCGTAATTGTTTTTGTACATATCTTAATAACACACGATTCACACAAGGAGTGACTCTAAGTAATTACAACAAAATATATACAAAGGAGGATTTGTTAAAAGGAGGTTTTATTTAGCTAGCTATCAGCTAAACATTGATCATGCTATTATTTTCAGGCAAGATTTTTTTTAGTTTTTAATTTTATATAGTTTCTGATTTATTAATAAATATTATATTATTATATAGTATATATCTACACATATTATTAGTATCTTCTATATAAGCAATAGACTTAAAGTGTAAGTAATTCCAACTTTCTAGCGTACTAGCGTAGCCGCTGTGATTATTTATCTGTGAAAATTTTGACAGATGTTTTTTTTATAATCTGTGTGAACGCATACTAAAATAAAAAATCTTAAAGTTCAGTTACACAGGATAAAAGTATTTAAATATGAGGTAAAATCCTCAAGGTTTTAAAAACTTTTTAACATATGTCGAAATACAAATAGGTACTTACTGTCAACACTTTATCTTAAATATAAGATTTAAATCGACGATAATTTATAAGCGCAGTGCACATTTGTACAGCACATGCTGTCATGATCACTGATTAGTGTCTGGAAGTTTTTTATTAACGTATTTTCGACTTCCTTTCTACAGAATACTAAAACTTACTTAAACAAGTAAACCAAATCAAAGTTAAGGAAAATCCCTGAATAGTAATAGTTTGAAAATCTGTGATATAAAAAATTAGGAGAGTTTTCTTTTGACAAAAACAATAAAAAAAAAGTAATTAAAAACAGTTCGATAAATCTATATTGACTATATTAATATTATAAATGTGAAAGTAACTCCGATGTCCGTATGTCGCTCATTCACGACCAAACCGCTGAACCGAATTTGATGAAATTTAGTATGAAGCAAAGTTTAACTCCAAGAAAGGACATATATATTTTTACCTAACACATGCCAACCAAAATCCTAAAATACAAGCGAAGCCGCGTGCGACTACTAATCTGCATATAAATTTGAATTCAAATAAATTATTACGAACAATGTCGATAGTCACGTAGTCAGCACAGACAGACAGACGCCCAGGTAAGCTGCAATTCCTAACCTCCATTTAGTGTCTATATAAGGTAAGCCATTGTACCTTGAATACCACACACGCCTGCCTAGCTTACATAATTAGCACCTGCTTAGTAATCTAACACCTTAACTTTGTTGATTAATTAGTTTCATTGTTATTATTCACCTCTTATCATAAATAAAACAAAAAAAAATGTATTTTTTGCAAGTGGCAACACTTTCGAACCTTCTTTTTTTTAATGTACGAACACACTTAATTATCTTTTAATTTGATTCATTCGCTGACCGAATGAATGAGAACGTATTCGAATGGTTTTAATTTGGTGAAACTTCAAATATAATTTTCCTTTCATAATCTAACCTAATTATTTTTTTCTGAAATGGCGCGTAAACTTTCGGCGGCCATGTTGGAATTCAATCTCTTTTAGTGTGTTAGAAAGTGTCGATAATAAACTGCGGTTAACTGGCATCCAATAAAACTGACCTAAATTTACCTTTAACTGATCTTTTTATATTTCGGTTTATAGACCATCAGATTACTGCAACTTTTATGGTTTCAATAGCGATTACATAGATTTTACAGTTATCACGTGGGATCCATACCAATAACCTTTATTTGTTCAGTATGGTTAAAGCCCATTGAAGTAAACTAACTAAACTAGGGTATTGTTAAGTTTCCATATGCCATTTGTGTTTACTATTAATTTTGTGAGGAAACTTTCATAATTTGCAAATCTTCACATCATATTAGAGCAGCGTGGAACTGGATAAACATCCTTAATTCTTCTCTTTAAATACAGACCTACGATTTGTATCAATAAATTTCAATGTACTAATTTACGATCTATTAAATAGAAACATCTTAACGTTTCGTCCGAATATAACTATACCTCGAACTCGATTAAATATTAAGAAAATAACTTCGAATGAATTCGACATTCAAAATTATTTCCTATACTCTATATTTAAAATTCATAAGTAATAATAAGTTCGTTCTCAATGCTTCGTTATTTGAAATTTAATAATTTGTAATTTTAACAAAAGGTTGAGCGTGTGAACTTAATAACAATGGCGATCGTGTTATGATTATACATCATCCACAATCTCTCCGTTATACAAGACTTTTCATTTCATTGTTTTACAACAGGACATCTTGTAGAATAATGTTATCATTGTCAATTATGTTCTTTATTTAAATTTTCGTTTTTGTCAGTTTCATAATCTTTTTAATAAAACCTTTTTCTACGAACGTAGTAAGTAGTACAGATAAACAAAACTTAAAATCAATTTATTTTATATATTTGTGTCTTAACGTTTATTAATATAAGTATTGTTACTAAAGCCTTAGTTATATACAACAACAACAACAACAACAACAACATTCTGTAAATTCCCACTGCTGGGCTAAAGGCCTCTTCTCAATGCGGGTTGGTGGAATGCACATGTGGCAGAATTTCTATGAAATTTGTCACATGCAGGTTTCCTTATGATGTTTTCCTTCACCGCCGAGTACGAGATGAATTATAAAGACAAATTGAGCACATGAATCAGCGGTGCTTGCCTGGGTTTGAACCCGCAATCATCGGTTAAGATGCACGCGTTCTAACCACTGGGCCATCTCGACTCTAGTTATATACAAATAAAACATAAAAATAGTTACTGTAGAACTTATGACCGCGTGGAATGGTGGCATGAATGCTAGCAACATTTCACCGTTGAATAAGAATTCCGATCTTCTGAAAATGAACTAAGCTTCCTATCATTAGTTGGAGATAAGGCGAGATGTTTTTTTTTTAATGATAATAGATATTAGTAAAGGCTGTAGAAGAATTAATTGTTTAATAGTCTACAACTGTCACCGGCTAAAGAAGTATCAGTATTTATTGTCTGTGTATCAATGGCCGTGTTTATAAATAAATAAAAAGCGAGGCGCGTCTCGGAACACCCGTTTGGAACATTGTTAACGATGTTGATTTCGCTATATGTATTACTACGGATCAGACTTCGCACGGGTGCAATGCTGGTACATATAGTACTACCGATTTTTTCTTGTTTCTGACTATATTGTCCATTCATATACAAAAACCTTCCTTTCGAATCAATCTATCTATTAAAAAACCGCATCGAAATCCGTTGGAATTTTAAAGATCTAAGCATACAAGACAGACAGCGGTAAGCGACTTTGTTTTATACTGTGTAGTGATGTATGTACTTTATAATTTATTGTACACAAAACAGAGAAAATAAAAACAACAAAGATTTAATCTTAACAAAAGAGGCGTACAAATTTGGCGACCTCATCGCTACATAACTAGGTATCTCTTCCAGGCAACCAACGGTTAGGTTAGCTCATGAAATTTGATGTGACGGCTCTTTAAGTATGTATTCATAACATACACAATGAAATAAATTAAGAATTTTTGAAATGATAACACGAATGAATTTTATTTCTGTAAGAGACAGAAAGAAAAAAATAAGGAGAAGGAAAGGTCCCGCTTTGAATGACGCTTGCTTACATGACGATTTCTGCCAATTAAGTAAATTTTAAACCGCGTAATCTTCATTCAAGACTTCGTTCAAAAACTTCCTACCAACTAACGTAGCGAAGTGTAAATAATAACAAAAATAATCAAAACGGTTCTTTAAACGTCTATTTTTAGTATGTTTTCTAAGTAATGTTTATTAGAAAAACAAACAATGTATATTTATCTAGGTCATTTTGTGATGTACAACGACACATTCTATGAACAATTTAAAATATATTTACATAATATTTATGTGTATAATATTGTGTGTAAGCTCTTAAAGTTATATGTTGTGATATAAACAAGAATATGATAAGCTGATTTGTCATATAAAAAGCCTTAATTGCGAGCGTAGAAAGTATTTATAATAACAATAATTATATTAAAATAAAACCTCCGAAAAAGTGGCGTCTATATATTAAATAATCTGTTATATATACATACATATATATACTGTTTTAGTTGTTTCTTTAATTCGGTCAAACTTTTTACCAAACATTAGTACATTGTAAGAAAAAGAAGTTTCAATGTGAAACTGCAAAATGTATTTTTTTTTATCTTTTATATGTGAATATACATCGGCACCAACTTTTATAAGTTTAATCTCGATACACTTGAAATCTCAAGTCTGTACAAGATCGTTATCTGTGATTTTGGCCTCTGTATGCAGTTTTTTCCGATTTTTTTTTATCGAGTACTGTAAAGGTTTTATCTACGTAT
The DNA here is from genome assembly GCF_905220365.1 of Vanessa cardui. Classification (NCBI taxonomy): domain Eukaryota; kingdom Metazoa; phylum Arthropoda; class Insecta; order Lepidoptera; family Nymphalidae; genus Vanessa; species Vanessa cardui. The sequence goes on along the minus strand of NC_061132.1, from coordinate 11,089,932 downwards.
CAATTAATGTGACCTCAAATATACAATTTTTATTTTGGCAACACTAAAGACCACTTGTTGTAATGAAAAATGTATAACATTTATGAAGTGCATTAAAAGTTATTTTCGCCCGAATTGTATATTTAAAACAAGTCTGCATATTTAAACAGTAAGCGGCTTAGTATTTAGTTATTCATCTAAGGTCAATGCATATTCGTTTGTCAATCTGATATTAATCATATCACATAAAACTCTTAATATTTTGTTTTTTTTTATTATTATCAATATACTAAATTATATTGACACATGTACTAATATTTTAAGCCTATTATTTCACTTGCAAAAAAAAAATGAATAATTACAAATAATAGAGATTAAATATACATCTATTCATATAACTAACATTTATTTTATATGAATAGATTTATCAACAGCTTGGCAGTTATAAGTAAAGAAAAACTGTTTGAATGGGCGCGAAATTTAATGATAACGATTGTGATGCCGATTTTGATAAAATGATACGATTAGCAAGAAATATAGTTTTAATCGCTTTAATTGTTATATGTCATATATATATATGAATTGAATTTTGATTTAAAAACTTAAACTTATCATTTTCATATCATTAACTTCCGTTGTATTCTAATATAATGCCATAAAGAAAATATTACCATATGGTGGATGTTTAATCTGTGCACGTAAATATTATCTGTGGCACGCGTCATGTCTTTTAAAAATAGAACTTCCTGTAACTATAACAATTTAAGACGCGCTATCTTTACAGTTGTTACTCGATAAAGAGTTTTTTTTTTTAATTTATAAAATTTTTTTGTTCAAAATTCGAAACAGATTTTTTTCTAAAAAGGAGGTTTTATATATTACGAGAACTTATACATATAGCTTTAAATACTGAGTAAAAACAATGTTAAAATTGTAATAGTATAAATTTATTGCGATTATTTGAGTTAAGGTTCTAAGTGTGGACGTAAAAACAGATAAAAAATAAGCGATATTGAGCGTCTGTTCGGCGCCCAGCGTATGACCTCAATGGTGACATCATTTATAAAACCAAGATTAATAAATAATTATTGCGAGCAACGCAAGCCGTGAGTCATGTATTGCAACGATAAAAGATGTAAACTTTAAACTTTGTACGTCTATTTGTTCCGTCACAAGGACTTAACTAAAAAACTATGACTATGACATAACTCTATGTACCTACTTAGTTGGTTAGTCTTTCTTAGGCGGACAGGCAATGTCTCTGATGGTAGGTGGTCACCACTGCTATCTATGAGCATATGGGGGCCGTATGAATTTTTTATTTTTAGATTATATTTGTTGTGTCAATTGTAAGACTGGCTCACTTAACCAAGTGAAACAAGTCGGCACAAGTAGTCTATGTTAAAAAGAGTCGTTACTGAATGACAATCGCTAATTTTGTAACCATTTCTGTCTTGAATTGATAAGTCATAGTATCTTATGGTATTTTTATTAATCTAACCTAATATTATAATTTGTGTATGTTTGTTTGTTACAATTTCATGTTTTAGCTTCTCAATGTACATGAAATTTGTGTGTGTAATATGAATTAAAATGAGTTACTGTATAAATCTTGAGCGCATAGTACGGTGACAAGAATGCAGCATTTCCCCGTTGAATCGCAATTCCGATCCTCTGGATAAAAACGGACCAGCAATCCTGTAATAGAAATACTTAGAATTAGTTTTATGTCGTTTTTTTATTTTTATTCAAAGATTCAACGTAATTCATAGAGATTAAACTTTGACATTCTAATAGTCTTATCAAAGAATTAGTCATTTTAATTAAACATCAAATATGTGGGCGGATAACCGGCTTCTATATTCAAATTTCATATTTTACAAATATTCTGTTTAATCTGTGGCATGAAATATAACCAAATATTTGATGATTGCGAAGCGTGGTTCTAATTGTTTTGACGTTTCGTTTATTTGTTTAGTATCCAATATTGAAGTGAATTATTTTTAGAAATACACGAATAATATGTTATTGTTTACAATGTTTCATGTAAAATGTAATTTAATCGACGCTTGATATTAGCGAAAGTTATTTTGATGCGGTGATATAGTAATTTCCTATGTGACAATGTTGAAAACTTTTTAATGAAAAATAGACTGGCATTTAAAACATCGCATTCAAATTTGGAATTGAATTCGAATTACTAAATAAAACAAAATATGACATTAACTATTACGCGTTTTTATGCATGAATAATTTTTTTTTTTTTAACCAAACAAGCACAGATCATTTGAAATAGCAAATTAATTAAAAAAAATAGAATTCAAATAGTCTGTAGTAATAAGGTGCGTGTACTTATTACGTTTGCGGATTTTTAAGTAAAATTTCTTCGTAAAACGAGTTAGATAGTTAACTGTAAATTAGTTCACTAATTGTTTTCTTCCGTACATATACTATCTTTGATGAGCGAACATATAGGTATATGTTTCGCTATCTTTCGCAACTAACTTTGTAGACTGAAAATATTATACTCAAAGAAATATTTTCCAAAAAGTTTGACTTGACTATTCAGACCAGACTTTTTAAAACTTAGGAAACAGTTAGTAAATAGTATTTTACGTGTAAAATATATGCAATGAAAGTTAAAAATAATAATAGCAAGGATAAATGAATAGCAAGGAATATAAGGTATAAGTTTTGAATTAATAAAGTCATTCAAAATTTTCACGCCTTTATTTAATTGAAATTCAAAATGGCGAATGTTGAAACGCATTTTACCTTCGCAACGGTACATTAACTTCGTTGTATGGTAATTAGTTTTCCAACTAGATATTGTGTGTTTAATATGTACGGAAAGAATTGTAACACACTCAATATATTCTACATATTATCATAGTATTGCAAAGTTGTATGTCTACTGTTGTTTTGATAATATATAAATATATCAATATAATTTTTGATGGTACATATTTAGGTGCGTTATTAAAAGTAATAAGTGTCATTTTTACAGAGCGCGCGCACAGACCAAATAACGAATTCGCGCGACTCAAAATCTAGTTTAGCGAATGGATTGAATGAATGAACGATTACGACAAACAAGTAGAATCTCAAGGTTTTTTAAATCAAGTTTTAAATCTTATATTATTGATTGATTTAATGATATTCCCCTGATCGGTTCCCATCACGTAAGTAATTTATATTTGTATACTTAGTTTATACACAAACACAAACAAAAAAATAAAATAGGTACTGTAAACGCATGGAAATATAAAATGGTGGCAAGAATGCTAGCAATATTTCATTGTTAAATCACAATCCAATCCTCTGAAAATAACCCGGTCCTGACAACAGTAATTTTATTATTGTATAACAGCTTAGTTGCCAAGATATAAGTGATAAACTGACATTACTCATAATCAATTAAGAGGGTGTTAAGTTAAATAGATTTCTCTCTTTCAGTCATCATTAATTTAATATTTGAAAGAAGAAGACAGTATTGTTTACTTGTTGACTGATTGCTAAATCGTTAAGTTTTTTTAAATAACGTTCCATTCTGATTTTCTTCATAGCTGATAAATTATTTATGAATTACTATTTACGTATTACGGAACGTGTGGCTACGAACCCATTTGTGACGTCACTTGACCTAGTCAAGATCGTCGAACCGTAAATAACCTAACAGATATCGTTGGATGAGCTTTATAACATTTAATGCATGAATGAATTTTAAGTGACAAACGAAAATGTGAATACTGATGTGCGTATATATAAGAAATCACTTTGTATCTCACTCGAGAAATATTGACAACAGAAAGAGTGACACGCCATCTTGATATAGTAGGACACAAATTAGATGTAGCACCGGAAAATGCAATGGAATGAAATTAAAACCGATTACTGCCGATTTATACAACCAATAGTAATAGCGTAAGTAATATCGCGCCATTTGACAATATTCGTCGCTATAGATTCGCGCGTCAGAGAAAGCAAGTGCATGTAAATCCACGTGTCAAATTGACGAATATATTAGGTCATATGATATTACAAGTTATTACGTTTGTGCAAAGATCATATTCACCTAAGAAATAAATATTGATAATTTGGTATAGCGTACTCAATTCGGATGTGATCGGTTTTACGAATTTTGCCGATGCGACATCTAAGTTGTCGTACTATACGTGTATGCTATATTTTGTAATTATTATAGTCACTATCGTGTATCACATTCTGTTATTTCAAGCTCGTTCTGCGGTGAGTTTCGAGTTTTTTGTTACAGAATAGCCAGTGGTATAAGATTAAAAAAAAATCTCTGTTCCATCATTATCTGCGAAATTCCTACTTTACAATGTGATGGCTTAAAGTTTTGTAAAACTTTTTGTTTTTCATATACGGTATTTCATATACGGTATTGTTCTACTGGTTATCTCAAAAAGTAAACACTTAATTTAAAAGAAAAACACACTACCGTGTAGTTAATGTTATACAGGTTAATAATTAACAATAAAGTCGATTTTGTCTTATTTTTCTATAAGATTTTGTTCTTGGGACCCGTCGATTTTATATACATATTATGTTTCCGAGAATATATAGTATTAATACAAATAGTTAGATCTTTTGCAATGCCTAATTTAAGAAAAAAAACGACAAAACGAATACACATTTAACATATACCAGAAGATACAGCCAGTTTCTGAGAAGGTTTTATTACGAGACAATATTTTATATACCATAATTACCTAGCTTTGAAAAGTAGTTTGACGCTTTTAATTTACGACAAATTACTACAATTGACGCGAAAAGCCTCAGTGTCATATTATATTAAATTTAAAGTTCATTGGTTGAACTTATCGCTAATTATTTTTTTGTTAGGGTTACCTGTTAAGAAAATCTGAAAAGTTTTAAGTTGACACTCACGTCTACACTTATTAAATGTTAAGCCGCATTAATGATTGAAGGATTTATTGCCTGCTTATTTCTGATAATAATAAGAATTTCCGTTTGCATACGGTAAATAGAACGTTTTTGGGCAATGATATACGCATATATAATAAGATACCGGAAAATATAATCAATTTACCATTCTCAAAATTTAAAAAGGTTATTAACACTAAATTAGTAAATAGATCATATCATTCATTAAAAGAGTACTTGTCAGAAAGCCTGGAGTTAGGCTCGGGTTCCATCATAGGACACTAATTACTGTAAATAACAGCATTGTAAGTCTGTTTATTTGAAAAGAGCAACTATGCGAGTTTCTTGACGTTTCTTCTCGCTAGAAGCTGCTTTCCGAAACGGTGATAGTATTTAATTGTTGACGATTCAAAAACGCTTCATTGTGAAGTTTACTTGAATAAAATTGATTTGATTTGATAATAAATGAAATAATGCCAGATAATATAAATTACAAGGGTTAGAAATATGTTGTTAACATACTTGTTACAGTTCAATCTTATCCTATATGTAAATAACGCATATTGTCGTAGTATATTTACATAATCGCTAGGTATATAAAGGCAGGAAGTATCAATGTTACATAGACAAACAGTCTCACAGACAATTTTATCACGTTTCAATTATACGTGTGTCTTAAGCAATTATAATTTTAGCCATTTTCATTCTTCAATTTATCTCTCATTGCCATCATTTCCTGCACTATCGCTGTCTCTGTTGCACCTTGCTAATAGTGCGTTCGTGGGAGAGAGATATCATCAGTGAATGAATGGTTCGTTCATTTACATTGACTCTGAGGTCAATCAGGAATCATGTATCGGAGAGATAAATTAAGGACAAGTGGTGAAAATTTAAAATATATTAAAACAATCTAGCTCTTATTTATAATGATGTAAAGGTTATAATCCCTTAACAAAATAGTCGGTACAAAAAAATGCATTCGATCGAATGAATTATATAGATGTTTTTAATGAGGTACGTAAGAGCTTTTGATATTCAATGCTATCTGCAGATATATAATAAATTATATATATGTACACTATTATTATAAAGAGGATTTCTTTGTATTTTTGTGTGTGCATGTAAATAATAATAAACTCAAAACTACTGTTATATGTGCTGATTTTAAACATTATTTTACCATTGGAAAGTTACATTTACCCTGAGTAACATAGGCTATATTTATTGCTGAAAAAGATTATGAATCTCTTCCTTAAGATTCAAGAAAACAAATTCCCATTGTATAAATAGATAGTGTGTTACTGAGTTTAAAATATATATAAATCAGCATATAACATTAATTATAAATGCGATAGTAATTGTCTATATCTTATACCTTTCACACTTAAACTGCTGAACCGATTTAGAAGAATTTTGGTGTGGACATAATTTTAGTTATTTCAGGTTCATTGACCTTTTATTTATGAAGTCGGTTTAACAAAACCAGTAGCAAAACCTATAACTTAAAACATTAAATCTTATGAAGGGCACTACGTGAATACATTAAAGCTTTCTGCATTATTAATTGTCTATTTTGAATAATATTTTCCCACATTAAATAGACCCACACGGAATTGAATCTTAGTCATCTTACCTACCAGACAAGTGGGGAGTGGTGGGTCAAGGTAACCGAATACTATGCTAATGGAAACCGGTTGCGAAAATCGTATTCAATGATTCATTCATAGACTGGCAACCTCGGCCGGATACGGAAGAGAGGTTCTTTCTTGTTGGTGAATTTTGACATCACTTTTTTAACATTCGAATTTTAATTAGTAATCAATTAAATTGATTTGAATTGAAAAAATCAATAATAAATTGTTTTTGTTTTTTTTTTAAACAGAATAAATAAAAATAAATGAAAAATTATTAAAAGTTTTATCTAAAGGTAATAAAAGGTCAAGAGCTAGTTGAAATCGCGTTGAAACTGCGCTAATGGCTCCATACTCCTCAGTAAAGATATCAGTATTCCGCGTAAATTTAGTATTATGTATACTATTTTCACTCAAATGTACACCCTAACATTTCATATTTTCAAAAAAAATTAGCATAAAATAAAAAAAAAAGTTTGCAATTTTTTTTTTAAATTCGCAGGCACAAGTCGCATATTATTATGATAAGTATGTTTTCATATCGAACCCGGAACTGAAATTTTAATAAGCAGACAGCGTCATACGACCGGACACGTCCGCGTCAGGCCCTGACTTCTAAATGTCATTGCTACGAACATACATCAAGTTTTATTATCTACGTAATTATATATGGACCAGTAAAAAGTTTTCATCTATTATGACAAACATTAATTGGAAGCTAATTGCCGCCCGTGGAATTGCTCGCTTTTTAAGCACCGGTGTGCTTGGTTAAAGCTAATTTATACAAAAATTTCATCCAGTTGCTCGTTAAAGAGTTATGAATAGAGAGACAGAATAACTTTTGCATTTATTTATAATATTATTAGAGTTTAATATTAGTATACATATGTATTAAGTGGCGGGAAACGTCTACGTTACGATAATCGTGACTACAAAATAAGTTTATTAAGAAGAGGTTGTAATGCGAGTCTTGAAGGCTGTACAAGATTTCCTTTGCTATCCAACCAAAAAAAAACAAAACTTGAATGTAATCTTAACATAAATGGACTATGCATTCGAATCATTGATAAATACTGTATATTTTTACTATTTTAGTAAATGTTACTACTTACGTCTAACTACTAAATGATAACTGTTCCTGTCCACTGTTCTGTAAAAACAAATTGAAAACCCACCACGATGGTAAACCTTAAAGTGTTTGATAGTGAAAGAATATACCCATGTCTAAAATGATCGCAACAATGTATAAAACAAAGTCGATTTCCGCCATCTGTACGCTTAGATCTTTTAGAAAGCGCAACAGATTTTCATGATTTTTTTATCAATAAACATAGATTTGAGAGGAAAGTTTATATGTATAAATGTTATTGCAGAGAACAGCTGAAAATGTCAACATTCGTTATCAGAAACAACAAGAGCTTTTCTTTTTACAATTGTGCTTCACTCTAAAAGTAATATGCATAAAGTTTAGTATATGGCATTGTCTATGGGCGGTGGTGATCCATATGCTCGCCAACACATAAAGCATTAAATATTTTAAGTCCAACTGGTGTATGCATTTTTATAATAATCATTTTTGAAAAACAATAATAATAACAATATATTCCTTGTTCCAGTGGATCACCCCTGAAGAATGCGAAGTGTATTCGAGGGACAGGAGACCACCGCTCGTCATCCCTCGCATCACGCAGTACCGCGCCCCGAGGAGAGATCCGCGACCACACATACCTTATCCTGAGGTAAGATCAGCTCCACACAACAACAACAGCCTGTAAATTACCCACTGCTGGGTTAAGGCCTCCTCTCCCTTTGAGGAGAAAGTTCGGAACCTAATCCACTACGCTGTTCCAATGCTGGTTGATGGAATACACATGTGGCAGAAATTATATGTAAGTAGACACATGCAGGTGTCCTCGCGATGTTTTGCCTTCACCGCCGAGCAAAAGATGAATTTTAAAGACAAATTAAGCACATGAATATTCAATCGTGCTTGCCTGGGTTTGAACCTGCAATCATCGGTTAAGATTAATCACATATTTTTTTACAATTAAGCGTTCTAATCACTGGACCATCTCGGCTCAGTTCTTCATAAAACCTTATCATTTTATTTTACTTAACAAACAGTACAAATCATTTTTGAGGCTATAACATAAAAATTAGCATATACCAGTATTTCCAATTATAACTTAAAATATAATATCTATAATAGTAGAATCTACGTTCCGAAACGGTGATAGTAACATTTTACTTGAATCATTATCATTACATAGTAGTAGACAGCGGTAAGCGACTTTGTTTTATACCATGTAATGATAATGAATTGTTTTCTAACACCTTGTGCGTGAATAATGCACACACACATTGACAGGAACGAGGTTGACGTATGTCTAAGTAATGATGTTTTCGAGGCAACAGGCGCGGAGAACATATATAATCAATATATTAGATAAAATTATGTTCAAATTGTAATTCAAGTTTCTGTCACTATTACACACAGCTAACCAATGATATTCTAATAAACAGATATGTTATACCCATACTAAACAACAGAAAAAAGTGTACCGCGCCGGGGACCGTTTATTTTACATTTCGTTACAAGTAAAAAGGATAGCTTGATAAAAAACAATTAGTAAAAGGGATAATTAGATGTTTTAATTACGCAAAACGTATTACTACATAATTATGATGTATTATAACGTATTACTGGCATAATTATGATGAAAACGACTAAAGGCAAACGTCCCAATTAGGACGTTTTCTAGTCTTCACTTTTTGCGCGTTAATGACATATCTGTTTACTAGAACATCATTGCAGCTAATTCTATATTTATTTTATAAAAAGGTAAAATTCTGTTTGTAAAATCATCGCTAGTATATAGTTACTTTAATGCTACATTAATTCGATTTGTGTGATATAGATTTATTTGTATTACGAATACTAAAGGTAGAGCATATTGCTCAAGTCATTTAAATAAATACGCGCCAAGAGTTTTTCATTTTTAGTTCAAATCGTTCACAGCGATGACTTACCTGATGGAATATTGTGCATTGCAGTTCATCTCACTACCTTAGTAGGTATAAATACAGGTGCCCTCTCGTATTATTATGCCGTTATTAATAATCGGCTTGAACTGACTTGGACGGTAAGCCGATACTGAATGGTCAAACAAATGATCACGTTTTGCCGTATACCCTACCTAAGAAAGCAGGTAAATCCGTCAGAGAATTCTCAGTAGTCGCCTAAGACTGTTCGCTGAAAACCCCACTGTTTTTACCCACTTCTATAGCTTTTAGACAAATATTTATAGAAATATATGAAGTTCCTATATATTGTAACTAGTTGCAGCCCGCTGCTTTGCTTACCTTTTAGGGGGTTGGTTGACACGTGTTAGGCAAAAAACGTAACCCTTAAAGTTCAAGATTGCTTCACACCGAATTTCATCAATTTAGTTCATTAGTTTTGTCGAGAAAAAGCGATAGACAGATAGACAGAGTTTCCCATTTATAATATTCATAATTTTTTCTTAGTTCTTGTGGATAACGAAAGTTCAGTAAATTAATAACAAAATACGATCTGGATTTGAACTCGCTATCTTTATTTATAATAGTTTAACAACTAATCCACAAGAGACGTAGCCACATGTACATTGATAGCACTAATAACCGTATCCTGTTTTCCTGTTTTGCCTGCCTCTGACCTTATTCACTAACCAAGACTAAAAAAGTCGCGATTATGAGCAAATAGTCTTGTGAAAAAATGTATTATATTATTTATTAAAAAGTTTTTAATCGTATTATTTACTACACATCGCCTTTCTTTTTTACATTAATTATTGAAATATATCTATTTAATTAAATAGTTTATTTTGATGTCAAACAAATAAACATAAAAACAAAATATCTACGAGCTAATGAAATAACGTATCCCAGCGATGACAAGAATGTTTTAAACGATGATTATAGTTTAAATTCATTGTTATTACTAATTATTTTTTTAAATTCATTAATTGCTAAACATACGATTAGCGAGGTGGAAATTCTACCATCGAAAAAGTTCATCTATAATACTGCAAACTCTTCAAAAGGGGAGGAGGCCTTAACTCATTTGCGAAATTTTTACTTTACTTATGTAAATTAATTAAATTGAATGAAGTATGGCAGAGTTCCTCTTAAATAATTTAATGTAATATTTGTAGGTGTATTCTTAGTCACAGACCCCACAATAAAACAACATGTTTTGCTTAATATTATTATGTGATGATTAAGTTCTGCCCACTCAGAACCATCCGTAAAAGACTCGAGTATTATAATACATATCAACTTCAATATAATAGCGTTCTTTCATACAACCGCCCGTCCGCTACGCTTATGGTTACGTGAAGCAAAGCCGAGCCTATTTCGTAAAACAAAACCAAAAAGAAACAATAATATATAAATAAACAAGTGTGAAAGAGACGGAATGTAATTTGCAAACAGTCCAAAAGCCAAGGATGAGTCAAAAGTTCCTCTAATATGGTAGATTACTTAGTTTAATTATGCGCGGGCACAATGCGGTTACAAAATGGCGTTCGCGCCAATCGCGTCCGGTGCTGAATGGGTCGGAGCGAATTTTAATATCCGTTCAATGAAGTTACATTCGAAATATGAATTTGGAATTTGACAATGACTTTTGATTTTTTTTATTTTTTCTTATGACCAAGTCCTTAATTATAAAAGTGATTAAATTTCTAAATAACAATAACATGTCTCGACATGTTTTGACGTTCAATGTATAGATTAATTATAGTTGAAGAAAGAATAGATAGTGTTTTTCTCCATGTATATTTTTATTTAGTATTTAATTTAATGACTAAAATAGATCGAGTTGAAATTAATATTTATAATAATCTGTGGCTAGAATATTTTTACATAAAGCGACATATATTTTGCAATCAAGTAATGCATTTATTTATTTCCTATATCTACTATATTTACATCAACGAGTTACAACTATATTTATCTATGCTAATGAAAATAATCCGTTGTAACACAATCGCATTGCTGTGAGTAAAACGTGACTTGGAGCATTCGTCACTTAGGTGCTATAATCATTTACGTCTTAGGTTGTCAACACTGAGAAACTATTTGAAGCCATACTGTTGCGCCACTTAAAGTAAACAGACAGCAAATAAATAGTACTCAATTGCAAAATATAGCTTTTCTTTTATATTTGAAGGTAAATGGACCACTTGATTGATCCATCGACTTTGATTTTCTAAGAATTTATCCAGAACCCATCAATGTTAAAATCTTTTTAATACTGCTTTTTGCCCGAAGCTTAGCCCTTGTTTGATGGGGGGGGGGGGCGGGGGTCAATGTTAGATACCAAAGCGAGTTATTATAAATTATATGATTACGATTCATTCATTAAGACGACGAATATGTTCAAACAAACCTACTTTCAAATGTATTTGATAGTAATTTAGGATTTTTTATGGATCGATTGTTAAAAATTCGCCAACTATTGGAAACACACCGTATCATTTACAAATCACACTATTTACATATATCTATTAGTTATACGCACTTCAAATTAACTACACTATGTTACTAGTAAAGTTATCCAATTAATTAGCACTGTACTATAAAATCGAATGAATTGACTCCATTTTAACATACTTATTTCACGACTTAGAACCCAGGTTCAAGGATTTAATCAAAATCAAAATCAAAATATACTTTATTCGAGTGGGCTTTTCCAAGCACTTTTGAATCGTCATATAACAATTAAGTGAAGCTACCACCGCTACCACAATATATGTCGAACTAACGTAAATGTTGTAGGATAACATATTATTTTCATTATTCTATAAGCTTGTTAGGACAATACTTGTTCAGAAATATAGTGTTGCTACAATAAGTTTCCACGTGTGTGATCACCTTAAAATCTTTGTCGTGAATCAATGTGACAATATCTCCGCATACCACAAGTCTGATTGTTTACATGACAAAGCTTAACTACGTCATAAGTCTAGTGGCTAGTTTATACGGCTACTGTATCCATGTTCTAGATTCAAATTCCAAGTCGATAAACGGTTTTTCATGAAGTTTCATTAATAATTTTACTAAGTCAGTTAATGGGACACTTCCATCTTTTGAAAAGCGTAAATGTCCTGCTCGCTCCTGACTGTGGATAGGTTTACTCTATAGACCGGATATATCCTCATTTCCGGTCATGTCAGGATTTCACCCCATCTAAGTATGAGATTGAGGGAATCATTACAAATGTTTGTAACTCTCGAGCACTTAATATTTCTTGCACAATTGACTAGACTTGAGATTACAGCTAAGATATTTATCTGTCACCTTAATGAAAAGGTCATTAGTGCTAAAACTGTTGTCACCTTGTATGGAAGGGGTTTGGGAGCTTTTGTAACTTTCAAGGTGTTTGTAGGTTATAAAAATTTAATCATTAATGTTTATTTGAAAAATGAAACATAATTTTAACTCATTAATGAGAGAAGTTGCTTGTGAGATCTTTATCCATAGGGATTGCAAATTTAGTTTGAATTCGTAAAACCGTCCAGTATTTAAATGTCGTGGTCATCACAACATCTTAAATCGAAATACATTTTTTTCAAGTAGCTTTTTTAATATAACTTTTAATCATGTATTAATTAGCACGTTGCTGACTTTTATTATTGGTGACATTAACTCAAAAGCACATTCTCATATTTGTAACGAATTTGTTGATAAATACACAGTATACAGTAAAGCTACTCTGTAAGAACTATCGTCAGAATGGAATACGACGTTGACTGTAAAAATTAAAAAAAAAAACACGCAACAAAATGGCGCGATAATCTGTTGTCAAAATTTCACGATTGAAGTACGAAGTGTTTTCGTACAGATTAACACAGCTTTGTCTGTGCCTATTAATATTATATAAATATAATTAATTAATTGAAATAGATATTTGCTAACCTCTTTATTTTTAATGGACTTTAAGGAAAAACGTCGTTTGTTGATTTAAATACATTATTAGTGTACACGGTATTGAAACAGGAAAATTAAGACTATTATGTGTATATATGCACTAAATAAATTCAGAATATTTTCAATTCTTTTATTACTGTTTTGTTAATTATTGTTAGATTTGCTTTCAGACTAAATACTGAACGCTCATTGGTCATTTGACCGCTATTACGTCATCGGCGACCAATGACAGTTTAGATGTCAAAGTTAAGGTTGAAAAACTTTATGTATAGGTATATTTGTTTCGGTAGTATTGTACTGGTTATTGCCAAACATCATGTATGTATTATATATCCATTATGTACGTACTGGGGGCCATACTTATTTCAAGTGTGTACATACATTTTACGCGGTTAAGGGTGAAAGATTTTAAATTGGTAATAGCAGAAACGTTTAAATTCGCAAGTACATAATATCCTAATATACATCTAATTTCATCGTCTCTGTATACGTGCAATTATTGTTAAAGTTACGTCGATTATATTCTTACCACAGATTATAGTCTTTCAGACGTCAGTCTTCTTTTAGTCAACCAAAATTGATGATTATCAAAATCAACATATTAAATATATTAGATTTGGTGCTAGAGCTTTTTCAAGCCCATTTGGTAGGTAGAGCTAAGTATTGTTTTGTTACGGTTTGAAGGATGAGTGAGCCAGTGTACAGGCACAGCGGACATGTTGGTTTCCAAGGTTGACAAACGTTCGCGATATTTCTTACAGTGCCAAAGAAGAGCATTTGCCTTCCGCTTACCTATTGTATACATATAAACACTTATCAAAGCAAACTCCTAAGTACCACTAATACCCTTTAAGGCCTAAGACGTCCTTATATGCAGTGATTCATATATTAATATGTCATATTTCATGTCATATAATGATGCATGCGTATATATCTGATTGCATTGCTGGCTCCATTGAATTCCGACAGTAATCAGTGTACGCGTAATAAAGCTAAGATAAGGAGAGCGAATGTTTCCTAACGTCGATTCGACGACCGGCCGTTGATAAGAGCCCGCTAGTGATGTGCTCTGGCGTGTATCGATATGTATTCCTTATTTACTCGTAACACTCCACATCCTGCCCACCGTTAATACCGTATTACTCGCTTTTGTTATTGTTTAATTTTAAAAATAGAATATTAATTTTGAAAATAGAATAACGTCAAAAATATGCACGTCAAAAATTTGTATAACAATGGTATGTTATATATTGTAATCAATTAATGAGGTCTTAAAAATGGTTACAATAAGCGCGAGGATTCCCCTGGTCTGAATCACGAAACGCACATCACAAACACACACGCAATCCATAACACAAACGCGAATACAATATGGAATAATCGACAATATTGTGGGTCTTTGTACAAGCTCATAACATACAACTATTATCACTTACCCTTTAAAACGTCGATATAAAAGTGAGCCAATGTAATTCCAGGTGTATTGATGATATTACGTTTATTTCAAATTCCTAATGCTAAATTCTATAGCAGAATTAAAAGTCTGACTTCCTTATAAAAATTAGACTACTTGGTGGTAGGGCTTTGTGCGAGCCCGTCTGGGTAGGTACCACCCACTCATCAGTTATTCTACCGCCAAATAACAGTAGTCAGTATTGTTGTGTTCCGGTTTGAAGGGTGAGTGAGCCAGTGTAACTACAGGCACAAGGGACATAACATCTTAGTTCCCAAGGTTAGTGGCGCAGTGACGATGTAAGGAATAGTTAATATTTCTCACAGCGTCATTGTCTATGGGTGATGGTGACCACTTACCATCAGGTGGCCCATATGCTCGTCCGCCAACCTATACCATAAAAAAAAAGAAAAAAAAAAAAAGAAAAGACCCATGGGCAGCCTGGCTGTATCCCTAAGGAAGACTAAGCCAGGCTGCCAGTACTTGTACAAATGTAAGCAATGGGATTAAATTACTTGGTCCTAGGTTTTACCAAGCCCTTCTGGTCATCGACTTATCCAACCGCAATACTTAGGTTTGTCGTGTACCAGTTTGTGTTTGAGTGAGCCAGTGTACAGACATAATGTCTCATTACCCAAGGTCGATACCGCATTAGTTATGTATGAATTTGTTAAAATTTCATACACTACTATAGACAGTTCTGTGTGAAACGTCTCTGATGCTAACTTAAGCTAAGAAATTTTATAATAAATAAATAAATATGAGACAACATCACATACATTACTTTGATCCCAATGTAAGTAGCCGAAGCACTTGTGTTATGGCAATCAGAAGTAACGACGGTACCACAAACACCCAGACCATAGAAAACTAATGGTAATCTACATCGACTCCGCCGGGAATCGAACCCGGGACCTCAGCGTGGCGAACCCATGAAAACCGCTGTACACACCACTCGACCATGGAGGTCGTCAAATATATGAATGTATGTAGAGAAAATTAGATCAAAAATCATAAAACAAGTAATTAATAGAAGTACATTATGCATTAATGTCCTGTTACAGTAATTAATTAATACGATAATCTTGCCCAAACCAAATCCATATATTATACACGGTAAGTAATTATCCTTGCGATAATTTTGCAATTAGTGAAGTCACCTTAAAAAAATACTAGTCCACGATAAATTATCGATGTCGCAACTGGTACAACACTACGCAATATCATTGTTACGCTTATTCTGCCACGGGTGTTGGTGCGTCACGTTGTTACGTTGAAAATAATAAACTAAATTCGCGCTTTGAAAATAGTTTTTGTGTAGTGATGTGATTAAAAATGGAGAGGACTTCGTGTTGATATTATTTATCTGTGATAATGTTTAATTTAAAACGCGGGAAGACGTGGTTCCGTGAGGTAACGAATTTATTAAACAATTTTTTTATTGACATTATAATTCCTTGTCAATAGGCTGTACTATAACTTTTGCAAGTGTTTTCATAGCTTTCTAAAGCGACAATTACATACATCCATTTTGTATATTATTTATTAGCCCGTAATAAATATTTAATACCTAACATTTTTAAAGAAACCGAAATTATGCTTCATAAAACAAAATATTAACAAAGCTACCTTGTGTTATATATATTAAAAAATACGATATAATTAAAGAAAATAAGCTCGTATACAAAATTTATTAAAAATACATTTGTATGATACTGTCTTGCTTATATACAATATGTGCGAGAGGGACATTCGTTTTTAAAACGACAGTGGCGCCGCTATGCAATCACAATTATGCCGATTACACAGGAAATAACCTTATATATGAATATGCTATTGATTTATTAATATAAACTTTATTTGAAACTTTTGTAAAGTAAGAAATATCGATTATTCCTTGAGTTATTCTTATTCCATTAGGATGATAAGGGATGATATAGCATGATAATGTGAAATAGGAGGAAAAGGGGTTAGGTGAGGTAAAACGGATTTCATTAATATAATACCATAAATGGTTCGTAACCAGACGTACTGAGATATATATACATATATGATTTTGGACATAATTAAAATAATAGTGCTTGCCACCATTCCACGCGGTCAAGATTTACCTATACAGTAACTAGTTTTAGTTCACATTTGTATATATTTAAGCATTTAATTCTTTAGTAAAATAATTAGGTTTATAATATATAATAGTACAACTAACGTGAAGGTAACTCGTGTCTGTTTGTTACTGTTGCCTTTTCGCCTAAACTGCTGAATCAATTTAAAGGAAATTGAATAACGAAACAAGCGCTAGCAAAAG
This sequence comes from Vanessa cardui, assembly GCF_905220365.1. NCBI lineage: Eukaryota > Metazoa > Arthropoda > Insecta > Lepidoptera > Nymphalidae > Vanessa > Vanessa cardui. The sequence goes on along the minus strand of NC_061132.1, from coordinate 11,072,678 downwards.
GGTTTTCTAAATGGCCCTCTCGAGTTAAAATAAGGGACATTACAAAATGAAAATTGAGTACATGATATTAATTTTGGAAGTAGATAATTAACAACTGGGTAAGCCATTAAAAAAAGCTGCAAAATAATTATAACAACCTCTTAACATTAAAATTTGGCGTTGATACGTAATAAATGTATTACTTTGTTATAATATAAATATTTTATAATGTGTATTACATTGAATATGACTATAAGGAAAATACGTAATACGTTGTTGCTTTGATAATTTTTATGTGTTTGTGTGTGTTTGTGAGTGTGGAGTGAGACGGACTATATGGCACCTTTAAACTTGACTTCGCTTGTTGGAAATATTTTTCATTACATTGTTTGGGTATAAATTAATATATCTGTCTCTCTCTGATTTTCTAGTATTTGTTGCTCATGTAAAAAGAAATTTCTTCTTGTAATGATGATATTGAACTAATCAAATTTGCCAATAGCGGACTTGATACGCGCTTTTCTCTGAGTCATTAGAAATAAATATATTATTGTACACCAAATACATTCAGATACACTGTCGATTCTCTTGAAGTTCTTGAGTTACAATTCCAACAGTTTTAACTTCATTTCAACCTTTGGGTATCTAACTTGAAGCTGTACCTAATTGAGAATTTTATAAAGGAAAAAGCAATAATCATGCAACAAATAAATATAAATTCAATATACATATATTATGTTTCGAATATATTAAGAAAATTTTCGCCAACTTAAGATCTATCTTCGTGTGCGCAGTATAAACGAGAATCTGCTTTGCCGATTGAAAATAACATATTGTGTCCCAATGATTTGATGTTTAGATTCAAAAGGTACTGAGAGTTTAAATCTCGATACAGTAATAAATTTGAAAACTGACGAAGGTTTTCCTACTCTGACTGTACATTATAAAACCACCAATCCGCATCTAGTATTGTACCATATAATTTAAACGTATCTTACAGATATTTCTTAGTTCATCTCGTATGCTCGTATTGAAGATGTGTTTCTTAATTAAATCAACTGCAAGATACACTAATCAGCGTCTCCGTAATATTTCGCTACTGTTCCGGTTTTCCTTAATCGCATTTGTCTAAAATAATGTATTTTTCACAGGATACCTTGCAAGATGTCCCTGCAAAGTCCTGGAATTGGTCACCGACGTCGGAGCGGAGTCGTCTCGACTTGGAGAGAAGCTTCAGCAAGGCGAACTGCGACAGTCCACCGTTATGGGTGAACAAGCGACTTGGTAAGCCTTTACCAATTTCGAATTAACTGGATAAACAAATTACTTCAACAACAACAGCCTGTAAATTTCCCACTGCTGGGCTAAGGCCACCTCTCCCTTTGAGTACTTTCGAACATATTCCAATGCGAGGTGGAATACACATGTGGCAGAATTTCAATGACATTAGACACATGCGTTTCACGATGTTTGCCTTCACCGCCGAGCACGAGATGTATTATAAACACATGAATATTCAGTAGTTTTAGTGGTTACCTGAGTTTGAACCCGCAATCATCGGATAAAATGCACGAAATAGAGTTGCTCAACAATGCCTTGATAAATTGCGTAAATTTTGCCAACTAACTGCACTTGACACGTTTGTTAGTTGAGTTTATTTTAATTACTAGCATTAGACTCGAACATAAAATCTCCCGTTAATGTCTTAAGGGGATAATCGTAAAGGTAATTTAAGGCCTAGACAAGCTTGATAAATTTGACCACACATTTATTAAGTATCGTTCAAGTGTGGACGTTTGTCTTTCTAATAATCATTTAAAAAAAAAGAAAAAACGACTTACTAACTAGATTTGAGCTATTGATTTGAACTGCCTTGGTACTCATTACAAACATAGTATCTTGCAAAGATTATGTGGTTATGATGTAAAAAACAACGGAGAAATTTTTGTTTAAATATTTAGTTAATATATATTTTATAATTAATGACCTTTAATTCTGCCCGAGTTGTATAACCTATCCGAACTCTCGTAAGTTTCGTCAGAGACATTTTTAGCGGCTTTATAATTTCGAGCACCTCAATAATCATTTCGGAGCATTTAGGGTCTAATTATGTTATTACAGAATAATCTGGGTAATGATGAAGCATATCACCATTAAAAGTTCTTCCATCAAGGACGCCAGTAGTTCCATGACTATCAATTCAAGAGTTAAATTCATTTCTTGAAACACGTTTGATCCGTGATTCAGAGAAGCGAATAATGACATATATCGAGATTAAGGTGTTAGAACATTAATTAAACTAATAAATAAAATTAATTTCAGGAGGTTCCACAGAGAACCTTCTAGCCGTGTCACGGAGGCCCAACCACTTGCATTTGGAAACCGGCTCATCTGGAGACAGTCTTGACGTTGAAGTCAGGGAACGAGGATTTCCGAAGAAGGAGAGAAAATCCAGGTCGATGGTGGCATCGAAGCAGAAGCCTCGACCGCCTTTAACATCGCCAAGACTGATGATGCACCCTGCTGAGGTTTGTTCACTAATCATTATGGTAAACTAGTTATCGCCCGTGTCTTCGCTCGCTTTAGGAGGTTGATTGTCAGGCAAAAAAGTACCCTATGTCCTTTCTTGAAATTCTAGTTCGTTTCATTTTCATTTCATTTTGGTTCATTGGTTTGGCTATGAAAGAGCGACGGACAGACAAACAGAGTTACTTTCACATTTATAATATTACTACAGATTAGATTCTTGCTTGCATAAGAAACAATAAAGCATTTTTTTCTCGAAAGGCTCTCTGAGTGGATACTCATCAATTATTCTAGCGATAAACACAAATGCTTTTTATAAGGGCTTGTGAGTCAGCGTTATTATTGCTACGAAGTACATAACATCTTATATCCATTGTTGAAACATTGAAAGTGTATATGAACTATGAACGAAGGTCACCAACCAGGTACCTTTTCACGTAGGCCGTTCCTCAATCCGTCAAAATGTAATTGAATTTTTACAGTAATACATAAATAAATGTCGTACAAGTGTACCATATGGCATGCAGCGGTTCTGATTAGATTAAGCCTCGTGTTAACATATAATGTAAATAAATTAACAATTAGTATTTTTAAGAAGATACGTAATAACAAAATAAACATTTCGTAAAATGAAAGATTATGGATTTCTCAATTACTTAGATCAAAGATACATGTGAAAAGTATGCGTTAACTTTTCATTGAGACTTATATCAGCTGCGGGACTACTTTCAAAGAATAATTGTTTGATGTGATCTGGTTATTTATTTAATAGATACATATGTTTCCGGTCCGATAGAGGGTATCACATTGCCGGCTGTTGAGAATAAACCATTTGTTATTCAATAAATTTTATCTCCAGGCGACAGTGATACACGAAGGGCCCGTGAAGAGGACAAAGTTTTCCGAAGGCGGTAAGAAGAGTAAGAAGAACTGGACCGACTGTTATTTGACGGTAACAGCGACTGCACTCGTCTTTTACAAGGATAAGCGGACTTATCTAGCTACGGTAAGACATCCATTACCAGCTTCCTTCTAACATTTGCTCATAATATGCTTGTGTAGTCAGATATGTATTTGCCACAGTTGGGATTTGAACTGAAATATATAAAATTGTATTGGTAATTGTAGAATTGTTTGTGGACAAACATTAAGCGACAGTATAGTTGCTTATATTTCTTTAGAGGCAGCTTTTGCCTTGGTGTTTTCTATGAATGAACTGATAGGTTTATAGGTTTAGGATTTAATTTTGACGTCCTAATTTCAAAAATAAATTCCTGATGAGTTGTGTCAATTTCAGAAATTGCCAAAGCCTCTGAACACTCCACCTAGTCCTACTGCCCCTCGACCGGAGCTGTTCCTCCCTCTCCTCAACGCTCACATCGTCCAGTGCATACAGATGCATACCAGGAGGTTAGTACAACATTACTACATTTCCAATATAACAACAACAACAACAGCCTGTAAATTCCCACTGCTGGGCTAAAGGCCTACTCTCCCTTTTAGGAGAAGGTTTGGAACATATTCCACCGCGCTGTTCCGCGAGTTGGTGGAATGCCAATGTAACAGAATTTATATGAAATTTGTCACATAACCTGCATGTGTTCACGATGTTTTCCTTCACCGCTGAGCACGAGATGAATTATAAAGACAAATTAAGCACATGAAACAGCGGTGCTTGCCTGGGTTTGAACCCGCAATCATCGGTTAAGATGCAGGCGTTCTAACTACTGGGCCATCTCGACTCCAATGTATGTATTATTAAATTAAAGAATACATGTTTAGTATGTATGAAATATTCATATTCTATTAAAATTTCTCTAGTACTACATAATTGGACTGAGTTGGACAGAAGTGCTCCAATCCTCATATTATTAAATGATGTGCATTTTCTACTTAACTATCCTTTATGCTTCTGCTGCTGCCGGAGAAAGATAACAGTGGCGTGCACTTGGAGAGGCCTTTGTCCAGCAGTGGACGGGTACTGGCTGATGATGAAGCATCTGCTGATTAGAGCATTTCTGCACATCATTGTCCAATTGGATTTTATTATTTCATGCCCGGTTAATGTTTTAAGGCTGTTTTAATTTTATTGGTTATGGTATAGCTTTTCGTTTTGTCATTAAAACGTCTAACGTCTTATTACTCGTAACTAGATTACAGATGTACCATAACGATAAGGTTAGTATAGGAAACGGTTATAATTTGCTTTTTTTTATCTAGATTCAGTCGCTCACTGGTGCTGACGATTGAACACGACCAGTATTTACTTCAAGAAGAAACGGAGGAGGGAGCGAAACAACTGCTGAAATGTATACAGACTGTTATATACAAACTCGTGAGTACATTTTTAGGATTATTTATGTTTTGTAAAGAAAATTTCAGATGAAATAGTGTAATATGAGTCTATATAATAAATGCTTGTCCAGCCAGCTACATATTGCTCCAAGTCTACTATATATAGGGTGTTTTATTAAGATAAAAAAGGCACGGAAATTTTTTATGAATGTGACAATTCATGGAACAAAATTTGTTGCTTATGATATTAGTGATATAGTAAAAATCATTAATGATTCACACATCCATATATTTGCAGTTTGCACAATGGACAGTTTGAAGAGAATTACAAATGATTGCATGTGCTAAATGCTAAAAACACAAGTACAACACTAATTAAAATCAAAATATACTTTATTCGAATAGACTTTCACAAGCAGTTCTATATTTATAGTTAAGCACCGAGAAGAACCGGCAAGAAACTCAGTAGTTTCTCTTTTTTAACATTGAAAAGTCCAAAATCATGTATGTTAAATAAAATTAATAATAGAAGTTTAATTGTACCAGGGTCCTCCAGCATTGGACGACAGACCGAGCCCTTACCAAAGCAGCAACACTGATCTCGAAAGCCTCGGCCGAACGCCGCCAGTGTCGCGGCACGCCACCAGGGCCAAACAGAAAGGTTTGTATACAACAAATACTCATTAGTTATGTTGGTAGACATTGGGCCAATCCTTGGACAGAGGTTTGTATATAATTGATGAATTGGAAAGTTTTGGTAAGATTTTAGTTTTAGGTAACATTCGGAGAAGGATTTAGTCGAATATTTTTATGGATTTTGGGTAAACATTGATATATGGAAACAATTATACTTTAAGGCGCCCCTCCACGTTAAATTCTTATCGTCGTGCATTAGTATGAGTGACGTTAACACGTAAATAATATCCCTGTGTGCGTAAGATGACTAGTACAGACCGCAAAAAAAGTACTGAATGGATTATATATTTTTAATTTGTTTTACAACGTTAATTGATTTAAAGTAGAGGGGCGCGTCTTGGTGAGTGAATAGATCCATACCTTGTTTGAAATTGGTTTCGTATTTGTTGCACTAGAAGTTATAAGAAAAACACTCAGCACTATTTTTTTGGTAAATTATACGAAAAATAGAGTATTGTTGATCGGCGGTTAAATACATGACGTGGTATCTACCCAGACGAGCTTGCACAAAACCCCTCCACCAACATTGGTTTGTTATACGCAAATTAATATTTTAATTAGCAACACTAAAAAATAGATGACAACATTTGTCTACAATACTTTTATTAGAGAGTATTTCAACCTTAATAGCTATAGGACGTCATATGAAAACGCATACACCTAAACATTCCTTACTTTCCATTATATTTGACATTTATACTATTTACTTTACTCACAATTACGTAGCCCATTTGCCAGTCAACCTGCCTATTTGAAATAAAATATACAATTGCATTCATTATTTCTTCAGTTCTTGTTTACAAAAAATTAAAAACACATATTAATTATTTTGCTAAACGATAAATTTTGCCCTACATAAACATTTCGTATCAACACAAGAGCGGCTGTTTTCAATTATTACATTATAGATGAATAGAATTTACCCAGTTTTCGTGATGATGAATCGCGTTCCCGGTAAACGTTGAATAAATTTGTTTTCCTCATTCAGTATACGTTACTCGCTTTGTCAGACCACATTTATGTTATTCATGTTTAAATAGGGTATTAACTATTAAATATAATTCATTTAAATGTATTACATATTAATATTTTATTAATAATTGTGTTTTGTGTCAAATATTGTAACACTTTGAAGAAATGGGATTTTGATTTCGTTCGCGAGTGTCGTGTACCATGGTGATTGACTGATTAAGTTATGTTGAGTTGTGGCTGCGTTGATGGATTTCGTCGCCTACATTCGTGTAAGATGCAAAAAAAAAGATATTTGACATTTGACAACATTTGTACATCGTTTAAAAAAAGAAATACTGTTTTTATTTTAATTTGTTATTTGTTGTGGATATGGAATCGCTATTCGTACGTTTTTTTCATAATTATTTAATAATATCAATAATTATATTAAAACGATTATAATCAACCTTATTAACTATTAGAACGGACTTTGATCCGGTTACAAATTTTGTTTTTCCTGAAACAATTTAATTTAAAGTAACCTCTAAATTGATAAGCCTCTATAACTGCCATATTCTTAAAATCTTAAAAAGCAATATTTAATATTAAGTGCTATTGAAATCTATGTAGATATTTTTTAGAACATTCTAAATACCAAACTCGAATATATGTTATGATGATATACATTGTATACAAGACCTTAAACGTATGCAATCATAAAATACAATAAAAAAAATTGACCTACGTCAAATATATCAGACAAAGAGTAAATAGTCTTTATTTATTTTTTTTCTTTTAAGCAAAGGATTTTTAACATTCAGCTAGTACTAAAGTAAATACAAATCTTACACAACTGGCTAGTTGCTGGTTGATTTGTAATTCATAGTTTTATTTTAAATCGACTTTCGAAATTATTTTTGATAACTTCTTTCAATAAAAAAGATCAAATCTTTAACCTATCCGTCACCTTAATATTTGACATCTGGATGGAAAAAGAAATAACCATCAATTATTTGCCCTTGTCAATGAAACTTCAAAAATAGTACAAAACGGTTTAATCACAGATTATACATAATGTACTATAATTTATACGTTCTTATCAATAACACTTCAAGTTTCTTTATTTATAAGTAATTATTATTGATAAGTCGTGTCTTCCCACCTTCAATTTCGAAATTATCAGATAATGTGTTTGATGTAATCTAAGATTAAAATTTAGTGTCGTGCCATACTTGGGTGTACGAAGCAGATTGCTTAAAAAAAGTTTAGTATATCTGTTTTGTTCATTTTTAAAACTAATGTTTGAATTAAAAATATTTTTAAAGAGTGTGCTTCTTTCTTCACCCTATGAAGACTATGACTGAAAAAATTTAAATAATGTGAAATTTTCGTGCTGTTTTTTTAAATAGCAACATGTTATCCATTTTGAAATGTGAATCTGTGAAAGTGAATTTTGAAAAGAGAACTTTATTACTATGCCGAAGAATAAAAAAAGTCCAACGGAAAAACTTAATACACTGTTCGGATCACAATATTTTACGTTTGTCAAACGTATGACAGTTTTTTCTTTTTTTAATTTTTAAACAGATTAATTCATTATGGTTTACGGTTGTAAGTCACAACTGAACATTGTTGTTATAAAAGTATTTTATTTACTCACCAATGAAAAATTCAATTAAATTAGCTTAAATCGTATTAAATATTGTTTATTATGCCATAAATTAAAATCTCTCACCAAAATAGGGTAACCTTTTTTATCCTTATTTAAATATTTTGTTAATGTTTTCATTTTAACGTGAGTAATATTTTATCGGCTATTATCAGATAAGATACAATCATCCACCTGTAATAATGAAATGACGTATGCCAAGGTGGCGTTTGCCATCAATTACACGCGCTTTTACTCGACTGAGGCAAATTATTATCCGGCTTATTTAGGGCAACATTTGTAATTTATTGGCTTTGAACATATTAACTGCTATTCACAGTCAAAGATCAAAGGTCTAAAAAATAATCTTATAAGTAACTAAAATTTTTAATTACACATCAATACCGAAAAGTGGAGTCCTCCTCACCGCAAGATTGGTCCTCCTCAGAATCTTTTCCGACAGATCTGACCCGTTCAGAGAAACTTTAGACCTTTAGCTTTAACGAACTTTGGATTGCTACTAAGAATCTGACTCAAATAACTGTTTATTTTGACCAATAAGGCAGTTCAAAAAGTAAACCACAGATTATATCCAATTTTGTTATTGTCCAATGGGTGCTTGCTATACGTCGCTGCAATCGTCTTAATTTTGGAAACATCAGACCACTTATTTCAAATTTTGGTATAGCATATCTTTGTAATGTTTTCAACATCAGAACTCAATGTCTTTAGATATCTTTTCGAGTTCATGATTGGTGGAAATGCTGTCTTAAAACTTATCCCCTCCACACACATCTTCGACTAATTCACAAATGTGAATATTCTCCATGTATTCATGGTATTAAGTGCTTTTTTGTAACATCAAATACTTATCTCCCGATATCGTTTATCTATTGATATTCTCGATACGATTATCTCGATTTATCTCAACACTAAAAATTCTATTACAACACATCAAAAGAACTCGCCGTATGTTTCACTTTTACACGTAAAACAAATGTTAATTGATATATAACTCTTAAATCTCTACGTTAGAGAATAAGAGCTATTTTTTTATGATAGCGCGTTAATCGAATATCGTAATGCTGTATCGGAAGTATCGCGTAAAAGTGGTTGTTTTACTTATAGGATGGGAGTCGACGATATAAGGTAAATACCTAATTTCCTACCACCAAACTGTGAACGTCTGACTCAGCCTTGTGATATTTGTGTTTCTATGATATACGTAAATACAGCGAAATGTTACCTCAAAACGCGGTTCTATGGGTATTCTATGTTATTAAATATATTATTTATTTAATGTTGTTTTATTTCGTTCGTAATCCTAATGTCAATAACCTCTATCTAACCCTTTTTAACTGTAAGCTATTCTACAATATTCTCCTTCATTCTTCCATCAGTCTGTACATTGCTGTATGTTGGTGAACTGGTTTCTCTTTTCATGCGACGTTATACTATATAATACTCTTTCCTAGCTTTAATATTTTCTCTGGCTTTCATATCTATATAATGTAGTTTCACATGTTCCGTACCTGTAATTTGACACGTATTTCAGCTGGAGGCAGTAGCAATGAGGACTTAAGTGATTCGACCGAAGTGTCCATTCGGAAGTCGCGAGTCAAGACTAAGCTAAAGAAATTCTTCGCGAAGCGGCCGACAATGGAAGTCCTAGTCGACAAAGGAATATACAAAGGTTCGGCTAATAATATTTAACCGGTTTGCGCTTCATAATGCACTCGTGCTTAGATTTAGATTCGCTCAGTGAAGTGTTAGAGTAGTTGCTGGATTTATTTGGTCGCTTGGTTTTGAGACTGTTTTTGCGTCTGATTTACGAACACTCAATTTATTTAAAAAGACTGCATCTGAAATCCGAACGCCGTCCTATTCTGTATATCACTTATAAAAGTTAACTCTCTATTTCATTTAGAAAAAAAAATTGTCTTATGATTATTGCACTATTTTGATGCTTACATTCTTTTTAATATTGTGATCTGTAATAATATTATAAATGCGAAATTTTGGATTGCGTGAACCTGATCACGCTTCAATCTTACGCCATAGGCATAGTTCCATATTTTACGCAGGTAACGCTGCAGGCTCACCTAATAATGATATACTCTTATGGAATATTGATCTTATTTAAGTAACTAGTTTGTTCTTACGGATTTCAGTGAAAGGGTCAGATTAAATTTAATTGCTTGGATTTTGGATTTTGAGTATGAAAGTAAATTAGACGTAAACAAGACTCTTATTAACATGGGCATGGATTGTCAAAAATATAAAAAAAAATGATATTTTCAAAATTTAATATTATCTGTGGATTCTAATGTTTCATGAGTTTACAGAGATTTTTAACACTGCATAATGTATTTTTTTTTAATTAATTGGACTTTTTGGTTTGGAGCAGAGTTACCAAATATTACTTGTAAGGTAAGTATTGTAAATACATGTGAAATGTTAGCTTTTATACATAATTTTGTAAATAGATTTAGTTGTAATTAGTTGGTGTTTTATTTCACGTAGAACCTCGTCAATAGTTGACGTTCTGTAGAATGGTGTATGAAGGTGGATGGTTGTATACAGTTGAAAATTAAAATTAACTCATTAATTACCCTAGGTAACATTTTCGGTAAGTACCAAAGCAAAACTAACGTACGATCTCAAGTAGCTAATCTCAATAAGGCATCTGACTAAGTTAGCTAAAGCTAATTAAAAGTAATGTTTATGTATCGTGAGTATTTTTGTATATCTTATATAAAAATGCATAAATCTAAAAATATGGAATTAAAATAAAGGCGTTATAAAAGGTGTAATAAATAAAGAGATGGGTAACCCGACATCTCAAAAAATTTATAAAGACGTGTAAAAAAACTTGAGCGATATAAGGAGTTACCGAAACTTTCGCAGGTTTACTATATATAATATTATTGAACTTGAGTTATATCTAAAAATAAACACGCCTTGTCTAACATTTTTTTAATTTCCTTCATAGATGAGCCCGTATTCGGCCGAAAGCTCGAGGAGGTATGCCCAATTAACAGCCCACGTGTACCGGAATTCGTACGGAAGTGTGTGGAGGAGATAGAGAAAAATGAAAACATGTGCACTGATGGACTCTACCGAGCGAGCGGGAACCTCAGCCAGGTGCAGAAAATACGACTTGAGGTAAGATTCGAATACGGTAGTTAGTTGTTACCTGTTAAAATTTAAGGGGTGATCAGTCAAAAAGTCCGTTGTCTTCTTCTTTCAAATAACAAATCAATGATGAAAGAAAGAGAACTGTTACTAAAAACCCGACACTATATACATATATAACAACTCATTTAGATTCCAGAATTTTGACAAATGTTTGACAATTTCTGACTACTGAGGAGCGAATTTATTTTAACAAATAAAAGCCTTACTTTCGTCTTAAAACAATTTCGTCAGTTATAAATGTAAATAGCGAATTTATATAATTTATTGTAGTTCAATAAGATATTAACGAGTTATATGAAAACATTCCAGATCGATCAGAACAACGTATCTGTCATCACGAACAATACAGACATCCACGTCCTCACCGGCTCCTTGAAGCTGTTCTTCAGGGAGCTGAAAGAACCCCTCATCCCGTGCTCCATGTTCGACAGGATACTAGCAGCTTGTTGTAAGTATATACAATCTATACATATCTAAAAAGGTGTTAATTTGTATGGTTTATGAGACTATTCTCAGGGACTAAAAGTTCGATATGTCCTTTTGCTTTTGCTGCATTTTGCGATTCTCTTGTTTGGGAAACTTGTTACTGACAGACAGATACCAAATAATACGAATATATATTTTAAATACCTATTAATATTTTGATGTCAATTGGGAGTGCGAAATCTCTTCTATTCACCACGTTTTGATATCAAAATTTCGTGGCGTCGTTTGTGCATATACAACCTTCTTGACCTAAGTTTGCAAGTATTATGGCATATTGTATGTCATATTTGGATATGTACTCTCTGTGAAACTTATTTAGAATATAATATGACGGGAAATCGATTTAACTGTATATTTTGTTTTTTTCTTATAAAAAGAGTTTAGAGGAATTTTTGGTCTACGATTATTTTTGTCTTTACTAAATTAGAAAACATTCGTTTCAGATACAACGTCTCTCACGAAATAGAATAGAATATTCTCGAACTAATTAACACAAGAGTTCTTCTCGTAACCAATCAGTTCGAATTTAGAATTACTTTTTTCTTGTAACTAATCTTTGTTCCCATATTTTCCAGCAATAAAGCCGAGAGAAGCCAAAATAAAGGAGTTCAGGGATATTGTTTCGTCTCTCCAACCTTGCAACAGAGACACACTCAAGTTCCTACTGAAGCATCTTTTGAAGTAAGGATTTGACTTATTTATTCGTATGATAGACCTCAGTGAGCCAAACAATTAGTACATAATATCACATGACTCATGGCTCTTTGTAAACTGTACTCGGTTCCAATGACAAGAGCAATCTTATACAAGAACTTGAAATTTGCTCAATAAAGACTAAGACTCATTATGTAGTTCCGTTATAAAACTATTTTTTAATAATTGGAACCATTATCAAAAATCTTAATTGAAAGTAAAACACAAATATTATGGCCTCCACCGGTAGTAGTAGAGATGGTTCAATTTTGGCCAGAAGATCGGCACACAATTCAACGGGAAATTGCTGACAATTCTGACCCAGTTTGAGGTCATGATTAGTACAGTAACTATTTTAAATATTTATTTGTTTATGATGGGAGCCGAGATGGCCTATTCATTAGAACGCGTGCTTCTTAACCGATGATTGCAGATTTGAACCCAGGCAAGCACTACTAAATATTCATGTGTTTTTATAAATTAATCTCCTGCGATGAAGAAAAACATCGTGAGGAAACCTGCATCTGTCTAATTACATAGAAATTCTACCACGTGTGTATCCCACCAACCCGCATTGGAACCGCATGAAATATATTCCAAAACCTTCTCTTCAAAAGGGAGAGAAGATCTTAGCCCAGCAGTGGGAAATTTACAGGCTGTTGTTGGTGTTTTTCTTGTATATGATTAAAGTTTTAATGTTATTAAATTTTTTATTTATTTATTTACAGAGTTACACAATACAGCGAACACAATAGGATGCACACAGCGAACTTGGCAATAGTGTTCGGGCCGACACTGTTGTGGGCTCCGGCGGAACAGGCGCACAACATCGCCATCGACTGCATACAACAGAACAACGTCGTCGAAATCCTTCTCAACGAATTCAAAGACATATTCCCCGAAGAGGCGAAAGATAAAAAGAATAAAGCGTGACTTTCAACCTTTCGTCACTGAGCATAGATTTGATCTTCACGATTTTCTAGACTCTAGAAATATCCAAATTCGATTCTAGCAATACCTAGTTGGTAGAACGAAATTGTTATAAAATTCGTGAAACGTCATGTAGTGCTATCTTGATTTATTATCTGTGGCTATTGAATATAGCTAATCTATGGCGAATTATAATTATAATTAAGGTTTTTATGAATGATTTATTATATTCAATTCAATGCAATTTATACAAATATTAAAAGCAATTCATTTAAGTCACAAAGTTTATAAAAAAAATATATTTAAAAAAATGTTATTACCAATTATTTTAATAATTATTACGTTGTTTACATTTTGTATAAAATGCATTTGAAGTGATTGAGAGAGTGTTATTTAATCAAACGTTAGCAAGATCTATTTAGAAGAAATATATTTAAAAAAAAAAATCATGATTAAAATTTCAATATTAATTATTTTAGATAATAAAAATATCGTCCAGAAATTTAGATTCGTGAGCGTTGTGATGTTAAAGCAATATTGTATATGGAAAGACTGTATGAGGCTCTAGCGGCAATATATTTAATAATAAAATTGATAGACGAATAAATATATTTACGCTTAGTTATTAATTTACGTGTGTAGAGTAATCCTTGTTTATGTAACACCGTTGTTTTGGGGCCAAATGTATATAATCCAGTCCTACATAAGTACACCGCATTTCAATAGAATTTACATAAAAAATAACTTTGAAAATAAAAGATTAATAATTTTTTTTTATTTATTTAGTATTGGCACTAAGTCTAATTTAGTCTATTCATCGATTTTTCTTTTTTTTTGTTTTCTGGCAACACTTTTAAATGTATAATAGTGTGTGTAACTGTGTGCTAAAAATATAACTAACACATTTGTGAAAATTCTATTGAAATGACAAGGCTTAAAGCCAATATCTTGTGCCTTAAGCAAGATCTTGTAAATATTCATCATAGATGATCATTTTATGTGATAATATAATTGTTCTAGTTCTTTCTCTTTTTATTTAAAAGTTGCTTGCAACCATCTAGTCCTGTTTTTATTCTGTGGACATTCATTTGGTAATGCGTTTCATTAGAACTTCTTTATAAATTGTATGAATACACCATAAATAACGCAATGTAAGCTAGGAACCAAAGTTTTGTATTTCGGCTGATAGTTATTAACTATATATGTATAGTTATTGTATATTATTGAGTAATATTTTAACGCAAATAATGCTTGGAGGATAGTGGAAAATGACATGAAATAAAAATTACTTATTCAATTATTTATTGTTTTATTAAATGATATCCTTTATTCTATTCTTAATTTTAAACTTTACAATTTATCGGAAACTAGGTGTCACCCGCAGCTTTTCTCGCGTTTTTGGGGCCTGGTTGTCACGTGCTAGGCAAAAGAAGTAGCCTATGTCCTTCCTTACAGTTCGAATTTGTTTCATACCAAATTTCATCACATTCTGTTCGGCGGTCTGTTTGTGAAAGAGCGACAGACAGCAGACAGCGTTACTTTCACATTTATAATATAAGTATAGGCCGGCAATGCACCTGCAAGCCCCCTGGTGTTGCAGATGTCCATGGGCGGTGGTAGTCACTTTATATCAGGTTAGCCTCCTTTTGCCACCTATGTCATAAAAAAAAAGATTAAAATAAAATATTATATTGTTTGACAACTGTGAGATTCTATAAGAATTCATTTCGTACCTCACCTTTGAAATATTGACAACTTAAGGATCTATGCCATTTTTGTGGGTGTATCTAATAAATATAAATATGAGACATAACATACATTACTCTGATCCCAATGTAAGTAGCTAAAACACTTGTGTTGTGGAAAATCAGAAGTAACGACGGTACCACAAACACCCAGACCCAAGACAACATAGAAAACTAATGATAATCTACATTGACTCAGCCGGGATTCGAACCCAGGACCTCGGAGTGGCGTACCCATGAAAACCGGTGTACACACCACTCGACCATGGAGATCGTCATCTTGTAAATATTAACATTATTCTAGTTAACGCCGTAAATCATATTCTGACATTTCACGATCGTGTTCAGTGGTGAGTTTCGAGTTTCTATTACAGAATAGCTCTAATTACGACAAGGTATATTGATCTTCTTTCATGTATAAATAGTAATCATTAAAAACTTAAGCAAAAACTAATGACGTAGCTAAAACTAATAAATATAATGTAATATTATCAATCATACGCTCTTTTAGTTATTATTTTAAAACAATTGAATCGTATTTTCTTCAATTCTAGAAATGCTACGACATATATCTCCTGTTTTTAAAACAACAAATAACTAGCATGTATCCTGTAGATAATCATTTTTTATTTGGTTTACTGCATAATGCATTGGATCATATACTTTTTTGCATTATAAAACTTACATTTAGATCATGTAGTCCATAATATATTCGCAATTTTTAATCTACATAGATTATCTTACATAAGACATACATATTTCAGTCAACCTTTTTAAACAAATCAAGACAATATAATTCGATACCTTCATACCTTTGATTGGTTACCCTTGTTCCTGCGTCTCACCTCACCGTGAAAGACAAAATAAGTAAATCGTCACTGAAAGTTATAAAAATATTTTTAGACGAAATGTTATCAAATTATTTTTATAGCTGATACATTACATTGTATAGTAGCAACCCTCCCAGGCTTCGCCCGGATACTACGCTGATCTTCTTTTAAGGCTCAGCCAGCGTTGCAACAAAATGTGTTTATTTACGACATTACTTTAGAAACCTAAACATTAAGTGTCTACTATAATGTTTACACTATATTATACATATTAACTCACCTTTTGAATCGATCGATCTATTGAAAAAAGCCGCACCAAAATCAGTTATGGAATTTTAAAAATCTAAGCATACATAGGGACAGACAGCGGTAAGCGACTTTGTTTTACACTATGTAATGATTACAAGCGATGACGAAATATATACAGACAGACAAGTTCGCAAGGAAATTAACAGGACAAACATAAAGTTTGCGTTGGTTAATTGAGCTAATGGTCGGTAACTGTGTAGCCGTGACACTTAACATCGAACGCCAGACCACTCTAAGTAATGAGAAGTTTATTGGCCTTGGGATGGGAACGTAGCTTTTAATTGTACATAACCTACCTGAACTATACATATAGCTTATGTAATCACGTACACTTATTAGTTATCTGTCGTAATTTTAGTTACTTTTTTTAAATTAATTTTGGCAATGGCTTCAAATATGCATCCAATATAAAAACTTTATAGTTAAAATTTATTATAGATTTTATTTCAGGACTATTTACGGTACGTATATTCAATGAAATAAGGAATCATGTCTGTCCATCTGTTTGATATAGACAGTGCATTGATAAACACCTCCGTAGTTGAGTAGTGTGTACACCGGTTTTCATGGGTAGGCCACTCCGAGGTCCCGATCGAATAGATGTAGAAAAAGTTCATTAGTTTTCTATTTTGTCTTGGGTATGGGCTGTTACATCTGATTTTCCATAACACAAGTGCTTTAGCTACTTACATTGGGATCAGAGTAATGTACGTCATATTGTCCAACATTTATTATTAAAAAGAAAATTCTTGTTATAAGTGATTTCGATCCGACAGCTGCCAAAAATATGTATGAACGATTTGTCTTTAAAATAGATACAGAACAGTTCGCGACAGAATAATTTTATAGATCACATTATTTTTATACAAAAAAACTAACACGTATCACAAGTTAATAATATGTTCTAATTAATAATTTGTCAATATTTCTTGCAATTCAATTACTACCCACGCTTTGTAATTTATTAAAAAATCATAAAACTTTGTACTTAAGATGTTATTGTTTTTTTTTATATCTCAGTGTCGCCTGCCGTTCTGTTTCGGTTTTAGGAGTTACTGGTGATCAGCATACATAAACAGTAACTTTGCCCTTTTTCAAACTTCAATTTTGCTTCGTACCAAATTTCATCAAAATCGGTTCAGTAGTTTGTTTTCAAATATATAGTATTAGTATAGATCATTTAAAAAGTAACAAGGTCCACATCAATTCTACCCACACATATTTAAATATATGTAGTTTAAGAAAATAATTCGTATTAGTATGGTGTCTCAAATTTAAATTAAGTTTTCAAAACTTTGACTGTCTTGCTATGATTAAAAGGGAAAAATAAAAAACATTATGTATATAATAAAAACAATTTTAATTACGCCGGTAAGTTTTTAAACTGAAACCATTTTTACATGTTTTACTTTTTTTTAATCTGCTATTTTTAAATTATGCAGTCTTATTTTTTTTCTAAATTCTTTTCGGACAGTGTTATTTTTCTAATAAATTTATTTTATAGGAATGTTTCAAATAAA
This sequence comes from Vanessa cardui, assembly GCF_905220365.1. Classification (NCBI taxonomy): domain Eukaryota; kingdom Metazoa; phylum Arthropoda; class Insecta; order Lepidoptera; family Nymphalidae; genus Vanessa; species Vanessa cardui. The sequence goes on along the minus strand of NC_061132.1, from coordinate 11,054,872 downwards.
TCGAGTACATCGAAAACCCTACAAAAACAATCACTTACCGTTTAAACAACTTATTTTTATTTTTGGTTCCTTATTTAAAACAATGATTTATTAAGTCCTAATGTCCATTGAAAACACAGATTATAAAAACAATAAATAACGATCGTGGCTTTGATTATTTATGCGTCATAGATGTCATAGATATGAACGCGTTTACCTGTGTGTGTAGTGGCCAGTATACGACTAAACGCACACTAGTAAAGTAGTATGACATTTTGTATGTCAAGCGTAGCTGTCACAGACACCAAGATAATAAAGTTTCATTTGATTTTGTTCTATTGTAGTGTGACTCTCTGCACATATACATAAATAATCTAAGCATATATAGTACGACACAACTTAGATGTAGTATCGGCAAATTCAATAAAACCGATTACTGCCGATTTATACAACCAATAGAAATAGCTCCCTATCGCGCCATTCGACGCTATTCGTCGCTATAGATTCTCGTGTCAGTTTAAACCGAGAAAGCAAGTGCATGTGAATCGACGAATATATTAGGTCATATGATATGACAAGCTATTATAGATTGTGTAAAGATCATATTCACATAAGAAAATAAATATTGATAATTTGAGAGAGCGTACTTAATTCGGATATGATGGCTTTTACGAATTTTAATTTTGCCGATGCTACATCTAAATTGCGTCGTACTATATGTATCTAGCCGTACATAATCCTTGAAAACGAATAACATCAAAATAGCTACATAAATTTTAATAACATGTAACAAAAAATATATGTATTAACATAAATTGTAAATTTAATACATTTTCGTAAGATTATTAAAATTTTGGAATGAATACAATATTACATAAATTAAGTTATTTATCGTAAAATACAACACAATAATGGACATTAGATCGACACTATTAAACAATAATGTACAGCAGCTTAATTACGTATATAAATGGAAATACAATTTTAAAAATTAACGATCGCTTAATTAAAATTAAAACAATAAACACTACTCCTATATCTACGTTCGGTAAAAAGCTATTTAATTCAATAAAAACACGAAGCTCGTTTATGTAATCTATATACAATTATATACATATAAAGTGTACACTAACATATATATATATTATATTCATGTCGGCTGAATGTAAAGATATCTTAACAAGAAAATTAAAAAAGTAAGTAAGTAAGTAGGTAAGACATCGACTTTGTACGGTAAATTTAAACATGGAATAAAATAAAATATTTTATAAATACGATGACAGCAGCATTTTTGAAAATAAAACGTTGACGAATGATATTTTCGCTACATCAAATTATTTTTTAATAAACAATAATATTTAAGCAACATGGTTCCGGCTTTATATATATATGTATGTATATTATATATTTAATTTTATTATTAATAACAGCATGGTATACAAAACATCAGATGTACAAATATATAAAAGTGCATAAAATGTTCCAAAAATGTGTTCAACAATCTCCTTTGTTTATACACTATTCGATATCATAATGTAAATCACGATCATTGCAAAATAACTGTTAATCTACTCAAAGTATTTTAATTTTTACATATAGCAACACTTAATCAAAAGTCATCAATTTAAATAAACTATCAGTTTATGCGGACCTTTTTAAACTTCGAAGATAATATATTCATTGAAATTGAGTGTTGCTTTACATAAAAATTAAATAAATCGATTGCAATGTAGTATATTATTTAAACTACGTACATTTTAAGCTCTATGTTCGTTATTATTATAGCATCACTCTTGCAAAAGGCAACACATAAGAATACAATTTACATTCTAAATAATAATTAAAATATTGTAAAACTAGCCGAATAAAAACGATTTTAAAATTAGAATATAATTATTAAAATAATATCAAGTAATATTAGTAGCGTTTAAATAATAAAAACTTCTTAAACATAATTGAAATACGACCAATAACGTTTTAAGTCGAAAAAATCAGAACGTATTGTTTTTTTTTTTTTATTAGAGTCAAGGTAATCAGGAACATAATACGTCCTTGTGTATTGTCACGCGATTTAGTAATAGAAAACAAACAGCACTTATAATTTGACTTACATTGCTACACAAAACTTTTTATGTTTAAGCATTTTTGACCAATTAAGCTTGATGAGATAGATCAGTGTTTTGGCACACTTTTATTTATAATATCTTGCATACGTTACATTCACGTTTATACAATTTGATATACCGAAATATTGGGGTTTCAAGCAGGGTTTGTAACAATAAAAACCTCATCAAATCTAATTAGGAACATTTTAATATAAAACAAGAATCTTATTACAAATTACTAAATCTAATAACATTGTATTTTTATAACTTTTAAAAAGCACATTTGCAGTCTGTGGTATCACTACCTACATTAACAATCACTAGAACTAGCTTAGGACTGCTAAATCTCGTCCGAATCAGATCTAATCGAATCGTAATTGGACGTTTTGCTTCTAAGCATTCTAAGAAAAGATCCCACTGCGAAAATCGTTCTCCTGTGTCTATGAAATATACCCTGATACAAGGCTTCCCTTAGAGCTTTCCTGTCGTCTGACATCGAAGGCTGTGTGCTTAAAGTTATATCTGAATGAGCCCCAATCGATTTCTGATGTCGAAGACTACCATGTTTCTTCTCCAACGATTTCTGGTTTGGTAAGCTCATGGTCGATTCTATGGAAGAATTCTTCGTTTTTCTCAAGTTAAGCATCTTTTTTCCTGACGATGACTCCGATGACGATCGAGTAGGAGCTAATTTTGATCTATGTAGAGGGTTGTTTGAGCTCTCTGGATGTACGACTAAATCCACTGATTTTTGGCTCACGGCACTCGACCGTGTAAGGGTTCTCTGTGAGGTCGTTGGTTCAACTTTAGGCACTCGCTCCTCTTTTGTCAACGGCTGTTCAGATTCTATTGCAATCATGATCGTCAATTAATGTTAACAAGCGACAATGAAACTCGTTCGTACTGTGTAACAATTTAATCAGACGGTACAATGCTATAGTCACATCATAGGCGGCCGTGCCTCGTCAACGCTTTCAATGGAAGGCGGGGCGAGATGAATAACGACCTCAGAGTTGTTAGGTATATTAGCCTGCGAGCGACCGTCACAACAATTGCTGAATGTTATCGTAGGCACGTTCCCATCGCAATCAATCTGGATTGTGTTCAAGTTTTGTGCTAAGCAATCTACGCCTGAATCACTAGTGTCCTTCGAATAGTTGTCAGAGTTTCCACTCATACTCAGATCGAGCCATTCCTTTTCATCGCAGCCTTCAATTCTCTCTACTTCAGGTGATGGACCAAGGTCGTCACGAAAAGTTGGTGAAACTCCTTCTCCGTTTACATGTAAACCTATTAACCCGGCTAAGTTAACGTTAAAATTGCTTCGCGTCGTCACTTGTCCGCCCTCGACAGTACGAGCTTCATCCGCTATAATGCGATCTGTTATTGTTTCTATTTCTTTTTGCAATGCTGGATCGTCTTCGTAAAATTCGGAAAGACCTTGAAGGTTTTCGTACCAACTGTTTTCTAGTAAGCTCGTCGTTGTTTGCTGTTTATGTTTATCGGATGTTTCTGACTGACGGTGACGGTCGATAAGTTCCTGAAGTGATTCTTCGTGCTGCTGAAAAAGATTATGATACGCTTGACTCACAGCTCGTAAAGAGTAAGTAGAGCGAGGTCTTGAAAGTAGTGAAGCCGAAGGGGTGTGCGCGGCAACGCTGCCTCGCCACACGTGACCGCGGGCTCGCTCCCACAGTATTGCATTAGAATTAAGAATCCTTTCAAAGTCCGACACTTGCTCGGCTTCGCTTATCTGTAACAGCAACTTGTTTTCTGTCTCTTTTCCACCAATCGTCTGACACAGCTTCTTGTCACCGGCCTGTTTAAGATTAGAAGACTTAGTTCTATTATCGATCGTTTTCGAGTTACAATTTACATTTTGTTTAGAGGTTGAATGTTTAAGTTTAGAGTTGTCCGCGTATGTCATGGGTATTGATAGGTTCTGGACGGAGATCGCGCAAGGAGTTTTTACTACTGTTTTTCTTTTTTGCCCTTTAACGACTACGTTATCAGTTTTGATTTGACGTTTGTTTTGGTCTTTGGATGGTTGCCTATGAATGTATTGTTTATCAGAATACCGACCGCGATAAGGATCAGCACTGCGAATATTTCGTCCATGCTGAGATTTAGGACGTTCCGCTAGACAGACACTTTTAGCTCTCAAAAGATTATCAGGTCGATCTTTTGATGCCAGTTTGGCTGAATAAAAAAGTTTTCAATCGAATGTTACGACGAGTTAGCAGCAGCAGTGATCTACGCTGACTGTCTGCAAATCATGTACTGCTTTCTTCGAAATTGTATAGAGTGAGCGCAAAAAGTAATTTATCGTGTTAGCGTGTTGTGGTCGATCGATTGCCTTCGCCGGTATCGCTGCCTAAATAGAGATGGGCATAAAATTCACCAAATGTACGATGCGCGGTCTCGCTATACCAGTTTACGATGTTACAGGTTTTCGTGGACGACCTTTACGATTTCTTTTTATCTCTTTAAATAAAAATTCACGAGTCACGTGATTGTTTCTTAACCTATGTTAACGAAAGATGATTTGGTTGTTTTTTTGTTTGTATTTCTAGTTATTTTCTGCTTTTTAAAAGATACCGTACTTATACGAAATCTTTATAGTCTTGCCCTAAAACGATTTCGTTTAAAAGTAAAATTAATATCTAACAGCAGTATTTAGATTTATTGTATCGATATTTCCGAAAGCTGTTGTCAGTTCTTTACTATCCTTTCACAGCCACACAATGAGGTGATAGACGATATGACTTGCGAAAATAAACACATATTTACATAGAAAATTAAAGTTGTTTTATTACAAATAATTACTAAGCCCCTAGTAATTAGAATATGTCAATTTCAACCGAAGACTAAGGCCTCAAATAGCTACGGTGGTGAAGAAAAACATTGTCTGATTAAAGTTTCTATACCAACCCGAATTATAACAACATGCTGGAATAAGTTTCAACCTTTAATGATGGTCAGCTCATCAGTGGAATATTTTACAGTCATTTTCATTTAGGTCATATCCATAGGTTAGTGGGAATATATAAAATACTTATAGTCGCATGTTGCTTCGTTCGCATTTTAGAGGTTAGTTGCAGTAATATAATAATATTTTGTAATGTAATTTAACTATCGGAAACGATTCAAATTGATTCTCAGTCGAATATCACTTGTAAGAAAGTACTTGAATTTCATTATAACAGAAAATATTTATGGTCATATTTTTTTTCTCAATATTCTTATCGATGATTCTATAATGTCATAATTAGAGCAATTAATATCCATCAAAGTCAGTCGGCTGCAGTTTTCAGTTCTACGTCAATATACGGTTTGGCTCCTCGCCAAGATCTCTTTAAATCATGCATAATAAGGAAAGTATTTACGATTTTATATAATCTAACAATAGATTTATGTAATCTATTTCGAGATTCGCTAATAATAATACGATAAATTGTTTATATTTAAATTGTAAATAAGGATTTCGTTTGTGTTAGTTTTATGTTACGCTAAAGAAGTTTATAAATAGATTAAATATATTATGCACGCCATATTCGCATTGAGCAGACAAAATTGTATGTACTAATAATAACACAATTAACGTTTAAGTTTAACAATTTAAGTTTTCCGAAAATAAATTAATCTAATCTTAGTTTTATTCGTATATATATCTTTATCTCCTTTAAACTGTGAAATTATAATTAAGTTCAATTCGTATCTAAGCATTATATGTTAATTAATTTCGTGCAAACGAAACTATTTTTCAAGGATTGCATTTTAATTTTGAAGTTACTTATCAAAATATAAGGATCGAAATTTAATTCGAAGTTATTGAAACGAATAAAAATAGATCTTACAAAATATATTAATATTTAAGTGTGATATGAGCTTACCAGCTAAATATAGTGATATCTTCAAAGTAATGTTATATGTATACTAATTAGTTATCAAGGCCATATTAGCATGAAACGAAAAAAACTTCTGAAGCCGTAGTAAAATTGAATATGATGTAAAATTAATTGGCTCTACCCACGAAACCAGTGAAATGTTAATTCATTGTAATTGCTTATAAAAGTTAATAGTCAAATGGTCTCTTAAATCCATATATTTAAAAAACATGAAAGAAGACGCGATGTTCAGATGTTTTATCCGTGTATTTCTTATTACGTAATCGTTATGAATATCCGTCTCCGAATATCTGAATAGAAGTAACCGCTGAATGATTTCACTTATATTTTTACACTAGCGATTACACGGGTGCAATGCTGATAACAAATACACTACAAATTTTTACCTATATTGTACATTTATTATATACAAAATCCTCTCAAGTCACTATATTTATTAAACGAAAACGGTATAAAAATCCATTGCGTGATTTTAAAAATCTACGCATACATAGGGACAGACAGCGGTAAGCGACTTTGTTTTATACTATGTAATGGTGATAAGCGGACAAGAAATAGGCCAACCGATCGTAAGTGATCACGGCGCAATAATACTGACGTTGTAAGAAATTTCAAAGATTCTTTACATCGCAACCGCAGCTCAACTACTTTACTTGGTGGTAGGGCTTTGTGCACGTTCGCACCACGGTACTACCCACTCATCAGATATTCTACCGCTAAACAACAGTACGCAGTATTGTTGTGTTCCGGTTTGAAGGGTGAGCGAGCCAGAGTAACTACAGGCACAAGGGACATAGCATTACTCAGTTCCCAAGGTTGGTGGCGCATTGACGATGTAAGGAATAGTTAATATTTCCTACAGCGTCACTGTCTATGGGTGATAGTGACCACTTACCATCAGGTGGCCCATATGCTCGTCCGCCAACCTGTTCCATAAAATAAACAAACTTTGGGAACATTATTTCGTTGATGCATCACAATCCCTCGACCTTCACCGGAATACAGCAAGAAGTATTGCTGTTTGGCATAAATAGTGATAATTTAGTCCTTACCAATCAGATTTGCACTACCAAGTCATGTTATTTGGACACATTAAAAGATATCCAAAACTTTAGATACGACTGATTTGAAATTAGCATAGTTACGACTTTCTCGACGTAAAGTTTTTGCAATTTTAAATTTAAGTTAGTATATGGGTTATAATATAAGTCGTGATGGGCTATTTATTTATATAGCAAAATCACATCTTAGCAAACTTGTTTCATGATTATGAGTTTCTAGCACCATTTGACAGAATATCATACGAGACATTCAGGTTGCCTCGCGGTGCATATTATCACTGCTGAGTACGAGAAGAATTGAGAATGTGAAAATGAACCACTTGTCTTGTTCCGTATATATCTATATATGTATATATATCTGTTGTGTGTGTGAGATGTTTTATTTATTCCATCTTGACCGTGTAACTAATTATATGTTTATATATTCTAAATTATATTTTAATTGCAGTAAAATATTTTTATTTACGAATTGCACAATATTTAATGTAAGCACTGTTATAATGATAATATTAATTAAAATCGCATTATCATAGTTGACGTTTTTTGATTATTTTGGCATTAAAGTACATAGCTTGTTACTTTGTAAGACATTTTAATTTTTCGGTATTAAAACTGTTTTTTGATCTTGTAGTATCAATTCAACAGGAATTGATATTTCGTCGAGTCTGTAGGGGCTTGTCGCGTAACTTTGTCGAAAATCTCTATTGATTATTGTAGTAGTTAAATATTGTTATTAATTTCATTAGGTCCTTAACTCATACATAAGTAATATGTATGAATATTATATTTATTATGTAGTATGTAGTGTCTATGTAGTGGAATAATCCCCATTGCTATGCTAAAGACTCATTTTCTATTGAAAAGAACGTTTAGAGATACAGAGTTGACTGAAGTTTATTCAAAATATGCAGGTACTTCACAATTTTTCCATCAACTTAGAATCACAAAATTAATAACAAACACCAACCAGCAATCATCTTTAAGATTCGCATGACTAACAACCAAGATAATTTACTTTACAGAAATTCGATCCGTCTAGAGCGCAACTTAAGATATTATGATCGGTAATTATAGTAGGTATACTGTTACTCAACATTCGATACCCGAGCTGTCTGCTACAACCGGTGGTTATGAGATTTTATTATTTTATATTAGTCTGATCAGATATTGTAAATATTTTCCTAACGATTACTTTATAAACGCAAAATTTCCTTCAATTTTGTTATTGCATGAGCAATAATTATTCCGGTGTAAGTATCCAAAATTATTCCCCGCTAAGACATCTAAGATTTTTCGCAAAAGTCCCATCAACATTTTTGTAGCTGTTGCGTTGCTATTTCCTTAGATTCCTCCTCTAGGAATATATTTTTAGATTAGATCGACGGTAGTGTATCAACGACTACGTCCTTGTGGATGATACAAGATACTAATCTAATAGTTCCGTGGGCATCGTTTTCTAGGAATAAAAACTACTAAACCTACAAATCACTACACTAAGACACATATAAATACACCGAATAAGTGTAAACAATAGTATAATGGTGTAAATTAAGTTATAATTATGGCGAATTTCGTCAAACGTCGATTGTTTCTTTTATGCATAAATAATGTTTGAATCTATCTTGTGTATCTATGTGTATACAAAAAAAATTATTTGTTGGTTCATTAGTCAAATGACCCAACAAATAATTATTTTCAGATAAAATATTTGATTTACTATTGCGGGGTAATTATCATATCTTATTTCTACTCTATTAATCTTATAAACTTTTATTAGTCTACCAGTACATTGCTGCACTGTACGGTCCAATTATATTTTATCTAGCAACCCGGCTCGGCTTCACACCGGGTTCAATGCTGATACTAAATATAATACTAGAGAATGACTTACAGCTTTTTCCATCAAACAATACTGCAAGGAGCAATACGATCTATATTAAATGCAAAATTTATTTAAGTTACTTCATAAGAAAAGGATTAATTCACGCTGTATTGCTTAAAATCGCTTCGAAAATAAGTCACTATTTCTCGTAAAGAATAAAAAAGGATTATTGTGGGTCATCCCTAAGAAATAAGAAACATACCATCGCAGACTTTTTTGAAGACCCAGTTTGAAGGGCGAGTGAATATCTACTTGATAGCAAATGGATACCAATTCGCCATCCACCTACAAATATCATAGAAAGAATTCAACGCTAATATGGACAATATGGACACCCATCCCTTGTTCTTCAAAACAAACCTGTATCATTTGAGCAGGACGTTCAAAAGGACTTAACAAAATTCAATAATAACAAACAGTGACAATACGTTATATGAGTTACATTAAATGCACACTTAATATATAATATACATAGTATCTAATCAGTTACATTTGTTGTCCTTGTTAATATCCTTTTGAGCATTGATTTGCTTTGGCTATCACCGACTCCAAAAATATACGATTGAGTATTGTATGTCAACATTTGTGAACATTATTTTTAGCCCTTTTTTCAGTTTAAATGTTCAAGCAAGTCAGTTTTATAAGACCGTTTTTATAGCACCTTTTGTAAAAATATTTACACACTGTTAAGATTAGTTGTTTATATAAAGCTTAATCTTGGAAAACATTTCGTGAAGATATGATTACTTGAGACTTAGACAAGTATTATACCGCGATAAGGACTAGGTTGGAGTAGGTTATTTAGGTACAGTACCTATGTATATTTTATAAAACGTATTAAAAGTCACTGAGACAAAATGGAGAGCGGAAGCTATGAGCTATAGTAGTGTGCAATCAGTATTTTTGTCGGCGCCTGCGTCCCACATTATCCCAATAAAAATTTTCAACATTCCACCATCGAGGTCATCCGTCTTTATTACGCAATATTTAATATAATACTCATAATAATAGACATCGCTGTGTACTTCGTTGAACTAAACACGTAATAAAAGCTTACACGATCGTGAATGGTAGGTGGCTCAAAAGTAATGGGGTAAAGGAACAGCTGATTCTGCACAGCGGTGTGCCCCACCCTGAAAATTTACTCGAATACTTTAAAATGAGCTTTCGATCGATTCGAAAACGTCTTGTATGTGTTAATTCAGTAGACATTTTATGTCTACTACTATATTAATCTACTACTATATTGTTTTTCATTTTAATTATTACATGAACTAATTTGCTAAACAAAAGTTGAAAAATTTTGTGAAAATTTGGTCTAAATAATATTTACACTATACTCTTTTCGAAATACACATATCATTATAAATCTTCTGACGTAATCAATGATTTTTTTTATCCAGCTCAATATTTCGATAGGGTTGAATAGCCGTGATTGCTGCTGACGTCACCACCACAGGGGTTAAGAAACGATTCGAATAATAGATAAAAGGAACGCCATCATCATAAAATAATCGATATAATGTAGACATAAATAGTCTCTTATCTACTATTCCCATTCACAGGAACAAAAACTCATTACGAACAATTCCCATTCAGCTCATGTGAAGTACGGATCGCTATTATTGCGTTAAATTAGGACATTGTACTAAATTTATCGAATAATATTCGAACGCGAAGTAAATTTGATTAAAATTATAAAACACACGCATATACTTTATGAACGCACTTATATTAATGACATTCGTTAAAACAATTATGATCTAATGTTTCGACTGTAATCAAGTTGGTTGAATTAATTATTTAATAACATTGCGAGTTTGGACTGTGACAAATTCTAAATAACGTAAAAAAACCTCTGAAATTCTTTTTCAAACTCGAATGTTTGCCGATGTGAAAATTACAGCTTATATTAACACGTACTTGTACACGTATTAAATATGTCAATTAACTCTCAACCCAAATTTTTCATACATAAATTATTGGATATCACAGGTCACGGACCAAAATTGGCAATAATAAATTTAAACAGGGTAGGGCTTTGTGCTAACACGTATTGATGGATTCTTCCAGTCAATCATATATTGTACTACTAAACAAGAAAACTATTCTTTTGTTTTGATTTAAAGGGTAAGCCAATGTAATTACAGGTACAAGGAATATAATATCTTAATTCCCAAACTCAGGACTACCGACTTATCTGATCAGGGTCACACTGGGAAGGTCCAAGGCGACTAGAAAACATGGACCGATTTTTTTCTGTACGTATCGAGGGTAATCGCAGCGAGCTCAGGACTGACTCCAAAGATATACACAGAATATTGAGTCAATGTACGACAAGGGGCCTTCAGAAACCGCCTCCATAAAAGTATTGCCCAAAGTTATACCCACTTATTAAGTATTTGAAACAGTGGCAATGTTTATGGGCATTAGCGATAAATTTACATTTTACAATCTACCTTCTTAAAAAAAAGTGCTTTACAATTTGCGATTAGATCTCAATTCCGAACTAATATGAACATCGTTTCGTGACGACCGACCGTGGCGTTGTAGTTACGAGGTTTTTTCCGAAGTTCACATATTTATGTTGATATTGGTATTAACATACCAACTAAACTGAAATAAATCGGTCAAGGTTTGTAGCTAATTAATTTAAATTGTATGCGAGAACGTATGATTGAACTTGGAAAATATTATGAAATTATTTGTTTAAAATTTGTTTCAATTATCTCATTCTTTCTTATTATTTATACATGTGTTAGGCACTTAATCTATGGAGCCAAATGTCCATTATAATTAAGTCAGCAACGTTATGAAGACGATTTGAATTAACGCAATGGTGAATTAGTGCGACACACCTCCAGCCGAACCATGGCGTGATAAAGTAATTAAATTTTCTGTAATATTTTTTCTATTGCATGAAAGTCGAATAATACCATCAAAAACCCAAGAAAATCACGATATTTGGCGACGAAGACAGACCAATAACCAAAAAGCAATATTTACTAATTACATATTTCATAGTTACAAAAAATATATAAAATAATACATTCTAATTTTGAAAATAACAGTGCCAAAATCAAGTAATCAGCTTACGTGGAATCATAATCATGAGTTCTTTTTCTTATTGAAATTGTTGGAAACATTTGGCGCTTACGCCTTGGTCATTCGTGAACATTAATTAACCTAGCCAAAAGGGTTCATGACCACTTTGTCTGAATGTGTCATAGGAGAAGCTACCGTATACCGAATAGGATACGTACTGTTCAATCCAAATTTTTCATCTCATCTATTTTTTTCCTCCCAATTAAAACCTTTTAATATTTCTTTTAGCTCATATTCAGACAAATGTAAATACTTTTCACAAATAACAAAATGGAACCATTTAATAAAATCTGTTTTATAGCAATTTATTTATACATCAGTGTTTTGTTTCATGCTTTATTAGGTTAAGAATTGACAAAAAGGTCCTACAAATATTATTTGCGTTTATCTTTTAGATTAAATTGATTCTGTAATCTCAAACGGTCCGATCAATCTGTGCCCTGTAGGCACAACTAAAAGCCAATTAGTAACAAATTGGTTTAAATAAAAAAAAACCATCAACATTTGGAATCAGTTTTTAATTTGTTTGATATTACGATTTGAAGATTACTGGTATGTGTGGATTTTACATTAATAAAATAGATCTTTCGTCATTTAAGTCTTAACACGACTATCAAATACCTTACTTGGTATAGATTTATTCACTTACAAAAGTGTACTTTTTACTTTACTATGAATTAATTGAGTCTTGCTTATAAGATGTCTTAGTGTGGATGAGTCGATTAAGAGTAGAGTCAGCAAAAAAATACAAATTACATTATATGATTACCTTAGTTTAGTTTTATGTGTTGTTTTACGTGGAAGGGCGCACCTTCACGATTGAACAGATCTATACTAAAGCACCCATTAGCCCCGATTGAATTACTCTGTTTCTATTCAACCAATCGTTATTGATGTAAACAAAGAGTCGATTATGTACGTGTAACATCCAATAGCGACGCTCAGTTTATTTTTCCATGGAGTTTTTATTGCGTGTAGTAAATACGGTTGTAAGAATAAAAAAAAAAACCGTTGCTTTTAACGTATGGTTCGTTTAGTTTATCGAAAGATTGGCTTTGCCGTTGTTATTATATTTTCTTCTGTGTCACATTTGTCTAACGATTAGATCTATAAATGCATATAAATCGATATCAGGGTTTAACTTTATAGACATGCGAATAACTACTATGAAGCCTGTTATGATTGGACTCATTTTATAGGATACAGTATGTTAGGTATTATAATTCCACGGACGTGCTGCCTGTGTTATTTTTGCGTTTTATCGCCAGGCAGTATCACAAACAAAATTTGTGATTTTGAATTGATATCAAAAAGTTTTCATTGAATGATGCAGTATTAACCATAGGCCACTTCATCACCAGAATCTGATCAAGGGAGCCATGGGCGCATCCTTCATGGGGCATAGGCTATAGGCTACAGGAGCACAGACAAATATAACATGCTAACCAAAAAATAACTCTAATTATTTAATTACGACAGGCTACCATAGATAACAGAGTGCTCCGAGCAACTAGCCTTTAACAGTGTCAAAATTTAAATAAATGTTTTATTTCTTTACATTAATAATTGTAGCGCATAATTCAAATCGAGCCAGAGGCACTTAAGACTACGACGAGACTTCAAATCGAAGATACTTGAAACAATAGCATAACCATAGAGTTCCATTAAAATTGATCTAGACATTTTGACAAGATGCACAGTACATTAAATTAAAATTTAAAAAAAAAATACGCCATACGCGTTGCAATATCTATAATTTGAATACATGTGTTGTCTTTTAAAATATGTTACATAATAAATGAAACATTTGTTCTAACAAAATTTGATTATCTAACTACTTGGTTTTATTCTTCTATAAGCTAATAATTTTAATGCCTACCCAGTCACTTGACCTCTGTGTAGCACGGGCATACGTATGGCTTCGGGCTCAACCAACAATTTGATAAATTGGTTAGTTATAAATTACTATTTTGAATAATAAAGTAGCTTAAACGTATAAATTCTGCTCCGTAAATCGTTAAAATTATATAACTTTAATTCTTATTCCTTTAATAATAAGACTTTATTATGATGTCTCAGAACTGTTTTTTTTTAATTTCAATGAAATATATTAATGTATGAATATTAATTTATATGAATTAATTAGTTTTATATTTACATAAATGTAGTTTTTTTTATTGAGTAAACACTAAAGTATATATTTTTTAAGCTATTCAGTAACGTAAATAAGTTATAGTTAGGATAAATTTGTTATTGTCTTTTAGAAGGAAACAATGACGTTAATTCTTATTTATAAAACTTCATCGAAAACAGTTACGAAAATAAGTCAATACGAAACACGATATACGCAAATAACTGTGGCAGGCACTATTGATATAGTTTTTCAATACATACCATTTCCTATTCCGTAAACAAAAACACAACATTCAACCTCCAAACAAAATATATATTCATGTTTACCGTTTAACTCTTACAATTATAACCTATATTATTTTTAAACAACATAATATATTTTTGATTTAAAACAAACAATGATCATTTTAATTTTATAGCATTAAATATTTGACCTACTTACCAAAAATCGATTTTATGAATATAAACACTCGCGAAAGGCACTGCTTTTTTATTATTTTAAAAATCACTTGACCACAACACGTATAACCAAGGAGGTTACATATTTAGCACTATGAAAATCAATAAGTTCGCCAAAGAGGACTGTCTGTAATAGAAAATCCCTGCGAACTAGCCGTCCATTCAATACTCGAGAAGAGACATGCGTAGAATGAGTAGGACATCCGATGACGCGGAGCGCGGGAAAACTGACGTTTTGTTTTTTAAACATAGATAATGTAATGTTTACAATTTTGATAGCCTATAACTTTGTTGTGCTAATATTATTAAACCATTTATTTATTTATGATTAAGAAGTGTAAATTAAACAACAATTATTTAATAATAAATATTGACCAATAAAAAAATAAGGATAAAAGTGCTTTTAAATTATCGTGCAAACATTATTTATTAGTATACATTTATTGGTATTTTTCTAGATTTGTCTAGAAATACCAACCGCTGCCAGTCATTCTACCGTAAAATAATGATGCTTCTTATTACTATTTTCCGGTATGAAGGGTGAATCAGCCAGTCTAATTATTTGCATTATAAATAAATTCTAACCGTCTCGAATATTTAAATAACAATACATTATACAAGGAGCATCTACTGTGTGATACATTTTTATCATTAATTAATGTTTTTGTTACTTTCAGGATCTTTTTATTTTTATGAAATAAATGGTTTCCTGGCCTTTATTTCTTCATAATATTTTAAACATTTTATTTTATTCTAGCGATCAAATAATACCTAATCTTTACTAAGGTAAAGTACATAAACGTGAAAAAAAACTTATATTACAATAATTCTTATATAATAGGGTCATACTTTTTTTTAATAGCCAGTATGAAAGAGAGAAAAAATATATTTTAAAGACAAGAACAGAGAACAGAATAAATTAATCGATGTCATTAAAAAAAATATTTTTTAATTTCTATCGTGTGAATAGTAATTTATCTCGTAACGATTTGTTTATAGAGTTATACCGGGATTTCCAATATCTCTGTATTCACCAATGGAGATCAATTTAAAATAAATTGATCCAATGAAATGCAAAAAAATCCATCGTATTTTACTTTAGGTCTGGTAATTATTATGTAACAAGCTATGTGATGCAATATCTTATTGTATGTTTGTTATTATATAATAGTATTTGTTTCATAATCGTAGAGAATCGATTAGAAATAAAAATTAATTCTATTATAAGCTGTCTATGTATATGAGACATAAATCTTTACCCAAATTTGAATTTATAATAAACAGTCAAACTTATAACGAACTGAGAAACCAGTAGAATTAATCTTATATAGATCAAATTTACATTACAGATGTTTGAAATTTAATATATTATTTATAAAATATAACAAAAGATAACCTACTTCATTCATTTGAATTATTTATTACTTCTTCTTTGAACCTCAATAATTGCGCGGCAGCCATTGTGCCCGCCAATCCGGTCAACGACCGAAGGATAATGCTGATAAATTCAAAACAACCCCGTTTTATAATACACCCCTTAAAGAATTTTATATTTATTTTAACCGGGTTATACGCCCTGACCTATACTAAGTTTCATACTGTCACGTACACACGTAGATGTTATGGGTATCGCCTTTATTGCAATAAAGAAATAAGTAGAATATTTTTCATGATATAAATATAACGAATAGGTTTTTTTTTATTGCGTTGTACTTTATTTTATTTGCAAAATTAGTTATATACTTGAAATATAGCTAAAGAGTAGAAATTATTAATTTGTCATTTTGCCAACGAATTTTTTTTAACGTTTTTAACATGATAGCATAATGACAAGAAAAAATAATGTCGCGTCAAAAGTCGGGATAAGCCGCAAGTATAGAATAAAATTTATAAGTAAAACATTGTCAATATTACGATAACTAATCTTATTGCAATATCAAGAAAGTAAACGTTTACGTACGTAAACTTATTTAATTAAATAGCAACTGTAATCACAGAGGCTTGTAAACAAATAAGCGTTGTAAATAATCATAATGATAAAACTTGTGATAAAATAAAATACATATCTTATTTTATGAATAACTAACTGCTGCATATGACTTTCGCGTAGTCTTCAGTTTGATTTAAAAGAATCGACTCTAGCGTCATCTGTTGTAAAATGTTTGTACTAATTCATAGACTTTTCCGGGCATGCGCACAAGAGTCAAGAACTCACCAACTACGTTAAACATCGCCTTCCATTATTTCAGCTTGTATTGTATTTGTTTTTTTTTTTATTATTATTTTTAAAACGAGAACCTTATCCTTCTATCCTAACCTAGTATCTCTTCCGAAATATGGTGAAGGTTGAAATGCATAAGGACAATTATTTAAAACAATATTTTTTATAATATTAACTTACATTTAATTTTTTAAATACTATGTAATAAGTTCATAGGTAAAACTAAATTAAATACGAGATTAAATTGAAATTAACCAACATCAATCAAAAAAGTATTCCAAATTTAGTTACTAAATAACCTTGGCAACCTTCATTTTAGATTTAATGAAAAAAAAGTAAATATAAAAAATAAAATTACGCTGAAAAGTGCAAATCAAATAACAGCTCTGCCACATATTTGCAATGCGTGATGCAATACGGGTTCAATCGACAGAACAAATACAGTAGTGCAACAATTTATTTTTTATATATTATCATCTCGTCGACGGGGAGCGTCCACAACATTGACTTATGAGGTTGGATTAAGGACATAGATAAGAATTCGTTTAATGTACTGGGTAGGGCTGGCTTTAACCATGTCTTTGAGCAGGACATACATTTGGTGCCCTTTAAATTCGACCAGAGACAGGATAATCTGCAGGGGTCCACTTTCCGTCTTTGACTTAAGAGCCCTGTGCTATGTAATTGAGGGCATATTCTAAGGACATATCCATGCATCTGTGGTACAGTATTGAGGGTATGCAGCACGGGTGACGGAGACTTCAGACTCCATAGTCTTGGACATAATTACTATGAAACATGCTTCCAATTAATATTATTTAATAAAAGCATAATTTGGAATAAGAGATAAATGTTTGGATTGTTGGTTCGTTTCAGCTTTTTCCGTAGCGGCTCAGGCTCATGTTTCCCTGATTTGAAACGAGGCCCAGTGTATCAACCATGCGTGCCAAAGGGAGCCCGTCCTCATTCCTAGGGAAACAGTGTCGGTCCATCAGGTCATTGCATCATCAAAAATACCACCCGGCTCATATTAATTGCAAAATATACTCAAATACTCAAATTACCTCTATTTAATCGTCATTTTACCACTGATCCGGAATGTAGGTTCTACTGAGAAGAACCGACGAATAACTCAACGGTTACTCATTTAAAACATTTTAAATACATTATGTTAGTTAAATACAATCATATACAATGTATCTAGTGTTATTTAGTTGTGCTATTGCTTTGTGGATACCTGGGTATGGCACTCATCAGATATTCTACCTCCAATTACCGTTGTATTCCGACTTGAAGGGTGAGTCAGCCAGTGTAACTACAGGCACAAGGAACATAACATCTTAGTTCTATTAGTGACTATATATTACAGTGCCATTATCTATGACGCCATTTGCTCGTCCGCAACCCTATGTAATATAAAACAAATTTCATGTTTGATAGACGCATCTGAGCTTTTCCGTTGTTTGGACCATGGAAACACGCATTGTACAAACACAAACATCCAGCCCACAAGCACTCGTATGTTCTACACAAATATTAGTCACTAATCCATACTGCGAATTCTATCTGCCTCACTATGCTGTTGTTTATATGTGGCAAAATATTTGAAAGTTTCTTTTAGCTATATTGAAATTTTAATGTATATTGTTTTACTTATATATTATTTATTTATTTACATAAGAATTATTACACTTAAGTTCTTAAATACAAATATGAATTAAGAATTAGTAACTACATATATAAACCTCGCAAGAATGCTAGCAGCATTTCTCCGTTGAATCGCAATTCCGATTCTCTGGGCAAAAAACTAGCCTTCCTGTGTAAGCAGTGAAGGCAATAAGGTGACCTGTTATACTTTATTTGAAGCTTTTTGCACCAGTACTTCAAGGCCCACGTGTGTCAATAGCAAAAGTGTTTTACAAGTTCTATCCTCTTAAAAAAATAAGTATAAAATGATTTGTATGTATTGTAAAAAAAAAAATTAAAAGTTTCTTAATAACCAATGATATTCTAATAAACAGATATGTTATACCCATACTAAACAACAGAAAAAAGTGTGCCGCGCCGGGGAACGTTTATTTTACCTTTCGTTACAAGTAAAAAGGATAGCTTGATAAAAACAATAAGTAAAAGGGATAACTAGATGTTTTAATACGTATTACTACGTAATTATGATGTATTATAACGTATTTCTACGTAAAACAACTAAAGGAAAATGCCCCAATTAGGACGTTTTCTAGTCTTCACTTTTTGCGCGTTAATGACATATCTGTTTACTAGAATATCATTGTTAATAACATTAATTTTTCTAAAAAAATCAATGAAACGATATCAACAGAATATTAAATATACTGATTTATTTCTTTTCAATGATGTTAGAGACTCGTCAATGTACTGAAAAAATCTTACAAATTATACATTCCATTTCGTACTTTATTTATGTGGAATATGATTGATTTTGACCGTTGCATCGCTTGGGAAACCTAATTTATGCGTCTCGTCCATAATAGTGCTCTATTAAAAATAAATTGAAGCAACGGCTTCAATTTCTCGGAAAAGATTGCGATCACTTCTTGATTACATCTACTAAACAAAATTTGAAAATTAATAACTGATATACAACACAAAGTTTAAGCGTCGAGGTCTAACAGTTGTATTCCTATAAGTTTCATCATCGCCACCGTGGTATTTTGGACCTTAGGCTGTTCTGGATCGCATAAATTTTGAGTTAATTTTAGTATGTCTTGCCTCTTCTTTACATAATTCCGTTCAA
This sequence comes from Vanessa cardui, assembly GCF_905220365.1. NCBI lineage: Eukaryota > Metazoa > Arthropoda > Insecta > Lepidoptera > Nymphalidae > Vanessa > Vanessa cardui. The sequence goes on along the minus strand of NC_061132.1, from coordinate 11,035,246 downwards.
AACTTCAACACAATTACAGTTCATATTTTTAGAGTTATTAATTTTTACACATTGTATAACTAAAATTTATTATAATAATTTAATGAATGGTATGTCGATTGACTATTAGAAGAGATTTAGAATATGTTATAATGTAATTTACTTGGTGGTAGAGCTTTGTGCAGGCTCATCTGGGTAGGTACCACCCACACACCAGTTATTCTACCGCCAAACAACAGTACTCAGTATTATTGTGTTCCGGTTTTAAGGGTGAGTGAGCCAGTATAACTACAGGCACAAGGGACATAATATCTTAGTTCCCAGGTTTAGTGGCGCATTGACGATGTAAGGAATAGTTAATATTTCTTACAGCGTCATTGTCTATTGGTGATGGTGACCACTTACTATCAGGTGGCTCGTCCGCCAACCTATACCATAAAAAAAGGAAAAAAATATTTTTTCACGATGAATACTGGTCGAATGTCTGGTACTGGCCGGTAAGAAAAAAAAATGTTATAAAGAATGGTTATAAGATTTATTAATTTGAATAATGAGAATTATAGGTTTGTTTTAGATATAAAAATACGGGATGTATTGTGAAACACGGATTAGTGAAGAACATAAATGTGAAAATAGACTCGTGACCATACTATTGACGACCATCCGTGGTCGAATGGTGTGTGGTGTACACATTTTTATTTTTTTCGTGGGTTTTCATGGTTTACGGTTTTCATGGGTACGCCACCTGAGGTCCCGGGTTCGATTCGAGTAATTTTCTACGTTGTCTTGTCTTGGGTCTGGGTGTTTGTGGTACCGTCGTTACTTCTGATTTTCCATAACACAAGTGCTTTAGCTGCTTACATTGGGATCAGGGTAATGTATGTGATGTTGTCTCATATTTATATATTATTTAATTTTTAATTTTTTTCTAAGAATATCTGTTCCATAGTTTTACGTACCGCACACCATATTCAAGATATACTCATTCGTTATTCTAGACTTGAGCAAACAAGTTCAATAACAATATGACCATTATTCTATTACGTGGGTCAGTCTATTAGGAGTCACGTGTACGAGCGATTATCCTATATGTGCAGAGACTGCATTTTCAGTCAAGGATGTATATTAATTCGTTTTCTGTGGGTAGTGTGTCGTGTTATTTTAAGATATTAGTGGTTTTGTTTTATTGTACAATGTATTACTGATATTTATCAACTAGCGATACGACCCGGATTCGCACGAGTGCAATTTATTAATAACAAAAAGAAAATTGTATGTCATAAATATCATTTACTCTTAAAGAACTAAAGGATGGTATCGTAGCATATCATTGAAATCATTTTGGAATTGGTACTTTATTATTTAATCGGATATTATAAGACGCCATTAAAAACCAAACTTACTACTTTATAATGTTATTATAGATAAGATTTTTTTTTTATTAGGTATATTTCTTATTTAAAAAAGTAGTAAAACTGTCGGTGTCTAAAACTCATTGGCTTTCAAAACTTATAGTTGTAATACGTATAGTATATTTAAGAGAGTACGCCAAAAGGCTATGTGCCTATATGCCTTATACTTCTACAGAGAGACGACATCTTCTACTGAGTCCCCCGGTATACTCTTTTTCTCTCTAGAAAAACGCACTACGCGTTTCCCCCACGTGAAGTGGGGTGGGGGTACCCGAGACGCCGAGTGCCCCCGGCACACCGGAATACCCACTAAACCACCAGCGGTACCCTCTCCGTCTTCAGCGGGCGCCACGGGATCGCTTATCCGATAATACTGCGACGTCCCGTTATAGACCTAGTCTAGACAAACTGTAGTAATAATCAAAATCAAATTAAAATAAACTTCATTCAAGTAGACTTTTACAAGCACTTTTGAATCGTCATTTTGCAATAAAGGGATGCTACCCTACAGTGTAAAAACAAGCCTAAAAACTCAGATTGATAATCGTACATAAATAACGTCTACATTTGTAAAGGCGTGCCTAGACGTAAATAGCGCAATCGCTAATGGATTCCACGTCGCCTAATAATAGTAATAATTTGTATCTGCATATAAATTACAAATCGGCACGTGTTATGGTAACGAATTTCCATTTCGCGGCTATTTCGTGAAGATATTTATTTATTCATGGGAATTTCATGGAAATAAACAGTTAAATATAATCTTATAATATTTTTAACTATCAAAAAAAAAATCATAATACTCTTTATTGTACACCAGTAAATAAATCACATAGACACGGTAGGAATATGTACAAGAGGTGGCCTTATAGCTAACACAGCGATCTCTTCCAGGCAACCTTAGGGTAGAGGAAATCTGATATAGAAAGAGGTAGGGGTGTACAAAGGAAATAGCATTTAGTATTGAAAAGTTTTACTGTATATGAATATGACAATAAGAAAATTGATTTCACTTTTATTTTGATAATTGTTTAAAAAACAAAAACTATTATGGATATTGATCTAATTATTTTAATCCATGGGTGCCATCGAATCGAAACAATCATTGACAGTAGCCAATTTAAGGGAGGGCTGCGGCCTCCATGTCAGAGGGGCCAACAGAATAGATTTGATCATACAAACCCGGAGTTCGAATTCTGCCAATATACCAACGTGGCCTTTAACTGTTCTATTAATGTAAAAAAATGATGAGTTAGACAATGGAAGTCAGCAAAAAATATAGGTTTAACTTTGTGCACTATGTAACCATTAAGGTTAAGAAATGCAACAAATTTAATACTCAGTTAAAAACACTCTTCGTCTACAAAGATTAATAATTGGAAGAATGAAAGAGAAAAAAACAATTTGGTATTAAAATCAAGTATTTTTAATTGGCAAGATATCTATCACACAGTAATTGATGACTTTACAATTATCAGGACAAAATTTCATCATACCACAGTAAAAAATATAAAAGAACTACTAATAATGATTCAACTGATGATATTCCAGTAGAACAAACACCTCAGAATATGTTTTGTATACTAGTCAAGTTGTAATCGGTACTTTGGAAGTGATGATATAAGCATTTATAGAATAGAGATGTTTAATAAACGAAATTGTGTTTTTAAATTAACATGGTTATTTTTATTATTACAGTTATTAAAAACTAAAAAATATTTGATGGAGGTCTGTATTTCTATATCATCTACGAATGTCTTGCGAACGAGATATGGTAAATATCCTGCTTTTAATAACTGTAACAATATAGTTAAGCATTAGGATTGTATTTTGCATAATATTCCTGATCTATTTCAGCTAGAGAAACCAAAATCAAGAGAGACTTATAAAGGACATATACCAGTATTAACAAACAAAGTTGAAGAATATTCGCTCAGTCTCATAAAGAGACAGCAAATCCTACGCTTCCGGATAGAATCAGGCGTTGATCAACAACTTTACATGCATATCTACTATCAAGATTTTATTTACACATATTTTTTAGTTTCAATACCTATGACAAAGGAGTCAAATCACTATCAGTAATTATTACACTATGATATTACATTAATTCAAGTTTTTGGGTGTATTTTAAATAACGGAACTTAATAATATATTATTTATGACAATGGTTTCATAAGTATCTTAAACTAATCTTATAATAAATAACTTAATAATTAATTGTAAAAAATAAATAAATATTAAGTACATCTTAGGTACAGACTTTGGGATTTATTTGTGTAACAGCACTTTTAATATTAAAAATTCTTTGATTATTTTTTATATCTAGATAGATTGTCAATGCTGAGAACGCGTCAAAAAATTAGTGACTACACATAGGGGCCAATCATTTATTACGTAGGACGGTTTAGAGGGAGACCTATGTTTTATTACAAAGGGATGGGAAGGGAGGAGATCCGAAAGTTCTTAAGATCAAAAGTTGCTGTAAATGCAAAAGTTAAAAATATTTGAAAAAGCGCGGAGACTGAAATTACAAATAAACTTTTGGAAATATTGTCACTTTGAAAAATATACATTAAAATAAACCAAATTCATTAATTAATTCTTTTTTTCTTTGATATAAGAATATCATAATAAATAACGTAACGCAATAAATTAAGAAAGGGGGTTTAGCGAAAATAGTCTTAGGTAATAAAATGAATGGTCCCAGGTTCTAGGCAATAAAACCGCCTCTTTTGTAGTGCGACATTCTATCTAGAAATATAATCTTAGGGAATACGTATTAATTCATAATTTGCATCGAGCAATTCATTCATCGAATTTTATCTGCATATAAATAGACAGAAGTAAAATATTTCAGTCATCTCAATGGTTTGCCAGTCGATCGTTTTTGATTAGTAATTAATGATGAACTTTGGTATTACCATTACAAAAAACAAAAATGGAAATAATTAAGTGTTCGAAATGTAACGCTTCAATTTTGATTACTGGATGAACACTAGTTATACATGATTAGAAAATAAATATAAGTGCATTTAAAACAAAAAAAATGTATCAATGTATTCCTTTTTAAATACAAGTAGATTATAATTAATAAATTAGAAACTTACTTTAAGGCAATATCAACTTTTATCCGTGTATTAATAACTAAACTATAACAATAATAATATATGTAGAGCCTTCTTAGCTTTTTAATTAATTAAGTACTTAAAGTTGCCAAATACATTACATATTTTGCTGAAGGAATTTTCTTTCATTGATACAATTTTCAAGTTCATCATGATATTTTTCGACCTTAGAATCGAATCCTGGACTTTGGATTTCGCTATTAAAACTGTTCCCTGTAATAATTTTCTCTCTATTTAGTGTTGCATCAAATCTTACTTTCTTACCGGGTGTGTAAGTCTTGTTATGCGAGAGGTCAAAGCTATCGGCAGCTCTTTCTTTCAACGGAGTTACATTTGTATTTAGTCTTGTGTTCTCAATTGTTTTTATTGTTTCATATTCGTTTTCATTTTCAATTTCTTCTATTTCAATTTCATCAGAATTGTCCAACTTTAGGGCAGGGTTTTCTATCCCCGAGTCTTTCTTATCTGTTTTCTGTTTGGGAAGTTTTCGCGGAACTTCATATGGATTCAAAGTTGTATTCTGTTCAACTTTATCTCCTTTTAACTTCTTCTTTAGAGTTTTGAATACCTTTTTCGATAGTTTATTACTCGCTTTAAGTATATGTTTAAAATCTTTTTTACTTTCATTGGATTCATTCGATTCGTTAGTTGTATTCTTTTTGTTTAAATTCATGATATCAACTGCACTAAATTGTGATACATCGTAGCCAAGGATTTTGCTTTGTTTATTATAACACATGTCTGATATATCGTCACCAATATTCTCATATACGGGACTCTCAGATCTATAACTATCTATATTTTCATATTCATGATTTTCTGCATTGAGAGATGATTCATTCACAGTTGATATTGTACTATTAGTGTCACTTGCGAATAATTTCCTTGGTATCAAGTTATTAGGAACGTTATTATCAAATTTGTTCACAGCTTCTACGTTATATTCTAATGCAGGTTGAGATTTATCGTCCAGAAACGGATTTTCGCTGGAAATATTGTCTACATTCAAATTTGGGTCTAAGAAAGGATTGGTGTTCTTTTTATTCGATACTATTTTCTTTTTTGTAATGATAGTTATTGTTTTAATCTCCATGATATTACTTTCGTTTAAATCATCGTCCAGATAAAGTGATTGATTTGACGTTGCAGGTGAATCAAGTGCCAGTCTATCGATGAAACTTAAATTACTGGTATTATTAACGAATATTTGATTCGTTATATTTGTCTGTATGTTTGTTGTATTACTTATCGCCGAAATATCATTATTAACCAGCTCGCTATTTGTGCCTGTGTTAAATTTGCCATCGAATTCTGATATTCCAGAATCCATTTCAATTTCATCTTCTATTGTATTCAGATTTGTGTCATCAATACTATCTGGTATAACTTCTTTATTATGCTCGTAGAAATTGTTTTGTTCATTGGCCACTTCAGTGAGGTTGGCATAAATGGGTTCTGGATTGGAAATAGTTGGTTTCTCTGTTAATTTGATAGGAGTCTCGTAATGTTTTACGTTCTTGCGTACATTATTAAGTTCTCTTTGTAGAAATTCATTGACAGCTGCCTTACTGATACCTAGATCTAAGGCAGTGTTTTCAAAGGCTGCAATCTCGCTTTTGGTTGTTTTACGTCTCTTGTTTGGGGTTATTTCCATGGCTGTGTTGCACATGGGATCTTCGTTCGCGAGTAAGTCAAGAGCTGGGTTTAAATAAACGTTTGGGCCACTTTGAATCTTTCGTTTACTTGATTTCACTTCGAATTGATTGTTATCCACTGCATCCATGGTACACTAGAAATGTAAAGTAATTTATGTTAATTATTTTAAACCATAATACAAGTAGGAATCCATGTTTGCTATGTTGCTAGATCTTAATTGAAGATTGTGATGTCAAAGCCTGGTAAACACTGAAATGTTTTATTCAAATAGTGTTTATTTTGTATTTAATAATTTTAAATAAAAATAAAACTCACGCTTGGCAGTGAGGTTGTTATCGTGAAGTGAACCTGAATCAATAAATCCATAAAAATCGTCCACAAATATAGAGGAATTCTTAGGTCTGCAGGAGGGCATTTACAGTCAGTAACTTTCTTCTAATAGTAATTCCAATCATATTTAAACATCACAACATTTATGATTATATGAGTAGTATAGTACTATATTATTATATGAGTAATGTGAAATCGAAATGTTTTTAAATAAAGTAGGCTTGTGAACCACATGTACTTATGAAATCTTTTGTAACAGAAATCAATTGAATGTAAAGGCTAAAGGAGTTTAGCTTTTACTGAGAACTGCCAACAAATTTAATAATTACTGTTTGAGTTTAATTTGATGACCAAATGAATTTCACGGTAAGTAGTTACCACTGCCCACAGAAATTGGAGCTGTTTTTATTTATAATTATTCTCAATATTTGTCGTGTGCCAGTAGGTCACTATAGAGCAAGGGAAGGTAGCCCTTCTGGGTGGAAAAGTTACCAATCTTACGACCAAGTCAAGATAGTGAAGTATACATATATACACAATAACATTTTGGCAATATCTGTGTTATAAGGAAATAAAAGAAGAGACACACTTTTAACATAAAATATAAATTGATAATTAAACAGCAGTAAAATGAATTGCTGAATACAAATATAAAAAGAAATACCATGTAAAATAACACAAGGAAATTGTAAAAAAATTACCTTAAGTACCATTTTTGGTATTTTATCTTTTCTTTCTTACCATCAATGACATTTTTGTATGGAGTAAAGACTCACAGAGGCTTTATATAATAGCTTTATTGTACATATTAGTTTCTGACTTAACTCTCAAATTTTTGCATTCTAAATAATGCTTTTCATATCATTTACATAAAACACACTATTTTAAGAAAATTAGTAATTATTAATTATTTAATCATTTATTATATTTATGATAGCTTGTAAATGATGATGATGTATACTTGATTTTATGTTATATAATTAAATTTCCTTATAAATCTTGTACTGATATACCTACATACACATGAAGTATTTAGAACTGCATTTGCATTTTTATTACTTGTACTGTTTGCTCAATTTAAATATATTTCATAATTCTTCATATCTAAGGAGATTAATAATCATCAAAAGGCTTACATGTTTTATAAGAAAAACATTTTTAGTAAATAACAATAAGATAAGGTCATATATTTTCAGTTAATTTTACGTACGTTTATATACGTACTTATATGTTTTTAGTTTGCTTTTTCTTTTTTTTTAAATAAGGCTGACTATGGTAGGTATTGAGTTCTAAGTAAGCTGTAATTTAAAAATTCAGTATAAATCTACAAAAGAGAAACAAAAAGTAAGGGAAGGACCCTTATTTATATAATCTACCAAGCAAGAATCGTGCATTTTACGTACCCATTAAGAAGTCGTGGTTGATATTTCCGCAATAATATCAAGAACTTATAAGGACAATATCTTAGTTTAACTAATAAAGGTAAAAACTATTTATTTACTAGTAACTTTCATTTATAATTTTCGTTATGTGTAAAACGAAACAAGGCATCCAGCAGGTGGTTGATGTTTTGAGACTGCTGACGGTTATTTTCTGACAGATGTATATTAGTAGGGTTGCTAGTATCAAAATATATATTAAAACTTTTCGTTTGTGACTGATACGTTATGCAAATTTAACATTGAATATGAATAACTTATGTATATTTTAATTATATTTATTTATAATATTTAAAATGCGCTACATATTACGGTAAAATAACATTTAAAAGAGAAATGGATATGGATGATATTAATTTATGGCAAGATATTAATTTATACATAATACAAAATATTGTGTAAAAGTAGTCTTTCAAATATTGGAATATTATATCAATGAAGGTAACATGAGTCGAGATGGCCCAGTGGTTAGAACGCATGCATCTTAACCGATGGTTGCGGGTTCAAACCCAGGCAGGCGCCGCTGATTCATGTGCTTAATTTATCCTTATAATTCATCTCGTGCTCAGCGGTGAAGGAAAACATCGTGAGGAAACCTGCATGTGACAAATTTCATAGAAATTCTGCCACATGTGTATTCCACCAACCCGCATTGGAACAGCGTGGTGGAATATGTTCCAAACCTTCTCCTCAAACGGAGAGGAGGCCTATAGCCCAGCAGTGTGAATTTACAGGCTATTGTTTTTTTTTGAAGGTAACAAACGAAAAAGTAACGAAAAAGAAATATTTTTTTATTCGTAATAATAATAAGAATATATGAACAGGATATAACGCATATTTACATAATGTAAGAAAACTCAGAGATAACAGCAAATAGAAATTTATTCTTGCTTTCTAATAACTAATACATAAGCCATGGTTCCCAGAACCAATAAAATATCACGATTAACACGAAAATCAAATTTAAAATTAAATATAATTAAACATAAGGTACCACCACCTTCGGTGTACAATTTAGCACCAAAATAAAAAAAACAAAGCACATTGGATTGTCTATTAATAAAAAATACGATTTTTTTTTACATTTAAGCGACTCATGATTTATTTATTTAAGTACAAATATTAAGGATTTTTTTTCTTAAAAATATATTCTACCTTTTTATATTTATCGACACTATGACGATCCAAGTACTTTCCATCTTTATACAAATTTGACAAAATTCCACATGAAGACTCGGGTATAGAAAAACTTGAATAGAAGTCTGGTAACTTATGGCGCTCAGCATTTGGTACAACATGGGACTTTTATTTACTTCTATTATTATATATATATATTGTTATCATATGATCAAAATCACATTACACTGACAAAGACGTTTTTCTTTTAAAGACAATATATATACATATTGATTGTGGCAAGGTTTACACCACACAGACATGTAACCCACATAAGTTTTACTGAACTATCAATTAAATTTAATTACTTAAAATCACTATTTATAATGTAAATAATTCTGTATATCTTTTATTACGGTAGTCAGATCCAAGCCCAGCCTATTTTATTCCAAAATTAAATATAACAGTAATAATTAAATAAATCAAATTAAGTACAATATATGAATTTTATACATTAGCAATGAAAATTCCTACTGTAATGCTAAGCTAGTCAAACCAAATTTTTAAGGGCGTATCATTTTTTTTCTATATGAATGCTATGCATTTAATTAATTAATATTAGACTAAAGACTTAATTTAAATTCCGAATATGAAAATTTTATCAAAAACTTCTATTTGTATGTACTGACAATAGCTTTGTTTGTAATAATTATTTTATTTTTATATAGGGCAACCCCACTCAAGCAATTGACATTCGATTTTAGATTCAATAAGGCATTTCTACTAATGTGTACAGCTTAAAATACGTTTAATTTTCAATCATATATTTACGATCGATTTATGTTTTTTTTTATTTTTTATAAAGATAATTACATATTTTAATTAATTATAACAGAATATTACATAAGCTGGTGCAGAACTTTTCCTGTTTTTGAAATATAATTTTTTTAATTATGCAATAGATATAATATGTACATTATATAGTCTTGAATAGACTAGTCAATACAGGGCCTTATTATGCATATTTAATATCTAATACTTTAGAATAAAATATCAGATCTATAATAAGTTTGCTAGGATTGGGAGCGGCCATACTATTAATTTATTAAGTTAATAAAATAACTAAACTTATACATTATTCAAATTGCAACATTATAATTACAATCAAATAAAATAAAAAAATGGTCCTTTCTGATCTCCGACACCAACTAACAAACCGCTGCTCTTTACAATATATATATTTATTTCAAATATTTTTATTCGCATCCTCCATCATTTCACGTCATATATTATATATCTTGTATTATATCAACACATACCTATTATATAAAGCTAACTAAACCGTTTAAGTCTAGGACACAAACCATAATTTAAAATATACGAAGCTGTCATGATATTCAATACAAAAAAGTACTCAGTCAAAGTACGTAAATAAATATATCAGATCTATTTTAAAGCGATTGACAATAATATTCTTCTCGAGAATGAGATTCTTTATTCTTTATTTAATAAGAGAATAATAAGGTATCCCTATACAGACATCGGCGTGGTCAGTTTAGCAATACATGCCATAAACAACCGTTTTACTTTTATGTCTATTAAATGTATGAATCGTACATTTTCGTAAAGAAAACTAGCGACACCTAGAAAAAACACGCTAAATACAGTAGGTACAGTCAGCGTCAAATAATTAGAGACACTCAGGGTATTCAAATAATTAGACGCAACCAAAAAGTCAATAATATCGGTACAGACAAAGTTTCCTTATTGTTGTCATCAATATACGCGCTCAAAAAGTCGAGACGTTTAAAATGTCATATAGATCGTTTCAGTCAAACCACCATAAATATGGTTACAGTCATCTCGCCAATGGTATCCAAGCATTCTAAGTGTTCAAAAATACTGAACAAATTACAAAACTAGCATATTATAGACATAAACTGCTTCCCAAAGATGAAAACCTCTTTAGGCAATCTAGTATTGTTTACACGTCATTATTTTATTTGTCATTGCATGTCAATTATCTATCAGTTGCATCAATATCAAGTGCAATATTAAAGTTAGTAGCAGTATTAATAGCGTTTCATGCTTTAATCTGACTACATATCGCATTATTGACACCACAAAACATCAAATTATATTTTTAAAGAAGGAAGGTCTCCTTAACAGATATTTTATAGAGAATTACTTGGAAGGTAATAGGGATCTGGAGTTAATTTCGATTTCGATGCCGATGAACCTGCTTAACCTAACCTGAACACGATCGAGAATTTGTGGGGCAAATTGGTTCAGGTACGGGGCAGTGCGCGAGCAAGAACCGCCGCAAATTTAAGGATTCACTCACTCGTCGAAGAAATTTGGGAGTCCATTGTCCAGGAACAATTTTTGCTACAATGCGGTACAATTAATGCGAAGACGTTTCTGACATAATTCTAGCAGACGGCGGCTATACACGATTTTGTTAAATGAATAAAAATAATTAAAGCTAAAAATGTTTGTATTTTTTACATCCGACGAGAGTTTTTAATGTTCTGTGCGTTCGAAAGTAATTTGATTGAAAGTGCTCATTTTGTCGTTAAAATGGAATGTATTTATTTTAATTAGGTATACAAGTAAAATTAAATACTTGTTTCAGTATAAAAATTGCTATTTATTTTTTGACATGAACATGATATAAAATAATAGATAAGCACTCTTGCTCTTTGAGATATATGTATACTAATTCTCTTTTACCAATTAATGAGAGGTTTAAATTTATTTTAAGTCATCAGTTTATTGCTTACAATATAACAATGCTTTTAATTCGCAAACCAGCCAACTCCATTTCACACTCCGTTAAAAGTATTTTTTCGATTCAATTAGACAACAAACTATTCTCGACGATATTCTCAAAATAACAATTCCAGAATTATCAGAATTTCGTGTAAACAGCATTTCATATTTTTTTAAATATTTAATTTAATGTTATGATGTATAAAGTGCTTCCTGAAAATTTTACCCATATAGATTAGATTTGGCTGGTTTGGGAATCAAGTGTCGCAAACGGCTATGCACGATTTTTTTAAAAAAACAAGACATCTGTGACCTCGTGCTTTAAGTGAAAAGGATAGCAGTAGTTTCTATCTCTTTCATATTATGCATAAATATTTCAATATTAATTGATGTGACAAATTGTATTTAAAATATATAGCAGTAAAGTATATTTTTCTAATGTGTTCCGTATTTTTGAACACTTAGAATGCTTGGATACCATTGCCGACATGACTGTAACCATATTTATGGCGGTTTGACTGAAACGATCTATATGACATTTTAAATGTCTCGACTTTTTGAGCGCGTATATTGATGACAACAATAAGGAAACTTTGTCTGTACCGATATTATTGACTTTTTGGTTGCGTCTAATTATTTGAATACCCTGAGTGTCTCTAATTATTTGACGCTGACTGTACCAATATTATTTATCTATTTCACGTCGATTATTTTAAAGACGCATCATGATTAACGCTGCAACATCGAGACATGACTAAATTATAGGCTCGTCGAAAAAATATCGATACATCGATATATCGATATTATTTTTTCAATGTATCGATATTTTTGAGCGATATTTAATGTTTCGATGTATCGAGATATCGATATAAAATTACGAGTATTGAAAAGGTATAAAAATCGATATTTTTTATAATTAAAAAATCCTAAAAAAGAATACTTTTTTTATACTAACATTTTTTAACAAATTACATTTTTTTTGTCTTTGGTCGACTTGATTTACTGCGTTTTAATTTGGTACTTAAGTTGGCTTTTAAGTTGGCAACTCTGTCTGTCAATGTCATTTCGGTGTCAGTGTCTGTGCTTCAACTATCCGTCCGTCTGTTATCCGTATTATAACCTCAACGCGAGCGTATTTCTGCCTGCATTTGAGTTGATTATAGTTCTCAAACAATCTAACTAATTAAATCAATAATTAATTCACGTATGTGAACAAAATAATTCGAGCATTCCAGTCATGTCTAGTGTTGTATGGAACTTTTTCAAAAAAATAGACAGACAAAACGTTTCATGTAATGTGTGTGGGAAAATATATAAAACCAGTGGCAATACGACGAATTTATCTACACATCTTAAAAATAAGCATCACCATGCGTTTTTGCAACTTAAAAATAAAAACTCAAGGTCAAGTGAAGTGAATATTACACCAAGAACAAGAACTAGTTCACCTGTTTCGTCTACTAATTCAACTATTACCAATACTAATAAACCTGCTGAGATAGAAAATAACTTCATGGAATTGTCTGAAATTGCGATTTACGATGATACTGGTGTAAGTATTTTATTTGTGAAAGATCAAACGTAGCTTTAGAATCTAAATATCAATTGTTCATAACCAATAACCAGTCAACTAATGATGTGTAATTACTAAAAGTATCGATATCGATAAATTAAAATTTTGGTGTTTTCACTTAACCTTAATACTATTTATGACGACAAGTGTAATGAAATATATACAAAATATTCAATAATTTTTTTCAGACTGAATCCTCCAAAGATGGTCAGAGTAAAGACTTGTGGAAACAGACTACACTCATAGATATGTTTGAAAGAAGTTCAAGCTATGAAGGTATTTTTTTTTTATATTAGATTACTGTATTGTTTACATTTTAGTTCTATGAGGATGTTCTAATTTTATTATTTTTCTCAATTTAGCAGGGGGTCATAAAACTAGCCAAATAAATCAAGCTTTGATCTACATGATTTGCAAAGACAACATGCCTCTATCTTGTGTAGAAAAATCAGGATTGAAAAGATTTATGAGCGTCATTTGTCCACGCTATAAAATTCCATCACGAACTACTGTAAGCGAACTATAATATTAAATTATTATCTTATCCTTTTTATTTTTAAATGTTATTTTATTATTCATTTCTCATTCCAGATAACTGGCCTCATGGAACAACGATACGCCACTACCAAAGCCATTTTAAAACAAAAATTAAGTGAGATAAATAATATTGCTTTAACAAGTGATATATTAACTCTTACTAACTCGACACGAAGTTTCATCGTAGTGACAGCACATTTTCTTAACACAGCTAATAACTGCACTCCTGAGCATGAGATGGTGACATTGACAGCACGAAGAATGTATCAGGTAAGTAAAGTATAAAATAAATGCATCAAATTATAAAAAATAAAATAAATAGTTAATTATAATAAATTTAATAAAGTGGACTAATATTGGTCTTCTTTCCTGCAGGCGCACACAGCTGATTATATAAAAGAATGCTTTGAAAATATTACCGACGAGTTTACAATAGAAAAGGATTGCATCTTATCAATTACCACTGATGGTGGTGCTAACATGGTTGCTGCAGTGAAGAAATTTTTGGAAGATGGAAAAAGAATTCCTTGCATGGCGCATTTGCTGAATTTAATAGTGGATGGCGCAACAAGAGATAATGCACCAGTTCTTGAAATTGCCAATCGTGTCAAAGCCATTGTTACATATTTTAAACAATCTGTGAACGCAATGGACGATTTGCGAGCAGAACAAGAGGGACAAAAGAAAGAGGGAGAAGTATTAACACTTATACAATCAGTAAGCACAAGGTGGAATTCTTGTCTTGATATGTTGGAAAGATTCAATACATTATCAGCTATTGTGGCTAAGATTTTAGCAACTAGGCGGAATGCACCTGATATGATAACTTCTTCAGAGTTAAGTGTCATACGAGATCTGATAATATTGCTTACCCCATTTAAGCAAGCTACTGAAGAAATTAGCGGCGATCAGTACGTGACTTCTAGTTTGGCGATTCCCATTGCAAACTTACTTCAGAAAGGACTTGAAGAAGTAAAACCTTTCACTGAATTTGGTGTTGCTGTTCAGAAGAGTTTGCTCAACTTAGTTATTGCCAAACTAGAACCACTAGAGCGACATTTACATCTTGCTATAGCAACAATTTTAGACCCTCGCTTTAAGCGTATTCATTTTAATTCAGCACTAGCTGTTTCCACTGCAATAACCGCATTGTCAAAAGAAATACGTTTAGAACATAGACGTAGAGGACAACTTTCGCCTGAACTCAGACCCACAACCACTACCATAATTCCAAATTCAGAAAATTCTTCGCCGTCGTTGTGGTCCGGACATGAAAAAATTATGATAGATATTGCTGCAGCAACCTCCAGTTTACTTTCAACCTGTGATGGTATGCCTAGCGAACTAAAGCAATATCTAGATCAGCCTATAATACCCAGAAAAGAGAATCCTACAAAATTCTGGTTTGATTGTCGTCATTTTACTCCAGTCCTTTCCGACATAGCTCTAAAGTATTTGATATCGCCTGCGTCCTCGGTTTCCTCAGAGAGAGTGGCATCTGCTGTAAATCTCGCAGTACCCAATAACAGAAGTCGGCTTACAGCCGAGCATGTAAATCAAAGAGTTTTTCTTATGTCTGTATCAGATAAATATTGGTTTGATTAATAAATAATTAATATTTTTTATTGTTGTCCTTGATTTAAAAAATTTAAAAATGATGTCTATTGATTAGTATTTATCTAGTAATGTAAGATGATTGAAGTAGATTAGGCCAAATAATTTTTTTTTCCTATCACACCGATATATCGATATATCGATATTTTTAAATAAAAATATCAATATCGATATTGATATATTCAAAAATTATCGATACAATATATATCGATACTTTATTGCATTTCCGACATCCCTACTAAATTACGACATTGACAGGTGTCCAAAGTGTTGCCAGCAACGAAAACTAATCTATGTCCAAATTTTTAAAAGCTCTCTCCATTGCCTTTTCCCGTTTTTTATCGGGGAGGGCATTTATTCGCTGTTCCTCTTCGGCTTTGAAGTAGGGTTCGAGGGATTTCAAATTCTGCATACATTTCTTGTGCAATGTCTGAGTGTCGGGTAGGGTACCCCCATAGTCCGGTGGGAGGGCGGATCTCGGTATAACTGTACCGTAAAACTTCTCAAGGTCCACGTTTTTGTGGTGGAATTTTATCTGAAAAGAGAAATTATAACATATAACAATGATAATGGTAAAAAGGTAAAAATACGTAAATTTAGAATTCGTAAGTAAACTAGTAAGTAGTAAATAAATAAGTAATTATTATTTTTTTCAGTGTCGTATAAGTTGTACCTCTTTATAAAACTCTTGTCCTTAAAATTATTATTGTAGAGCTTTGTGCAAGCTCGTATGGATTCGCGAGTGAGCCAGTGTAACGCACAAGGGACATAAAACCTCAGTTCCCAGGATTGGTGGTGCATTGGTTATGTAAGAAATACATGTATATATGTTATATATATGTAAGAAAACAGTTTCAAGGATCATTAAGTCCATTTTCACGTAGACCAGCGCCATAAACAAAGGTAAATGACCGCTGAACCGATTTCGTCGTTTTAAAGGAGGAAGCCAAAAAAACAACTGCCAACTATTTCTGTAGCAAATACATTAAAAATAGAAATATGCGGCATCAAAGTACACGACATACAAATGCTGTTTTAGGACTATACGGATATAACATAGACCTCATGTTCTACTGGAAGTACAGGGTCGAATTATTAAACTTATTTTATTATTGAAAATCCATATTAAATTTGCGTTTGTTACGTACGTTACGTACATTGGAATGTTAATATTATCCAATTTGCATTCAACTTTACGTGAGGTCAAATTGTAACGGAATTAAATCAATAAATCAATTTTCATATTACTATATACACATTACGAGATTAATATTATTTACTTATTATTATTATTATATTAATATTAATTTAAATAATTGTATTAACTAACATGACTGTATTTTTTTAAATGTTGAAAAAGGGTAACTACTGAGTTTCTTGCCGGTTCTTCTCGGTAGAATCTACTTTCCGAACCGGTGGCAGCTTCACTTAATTGTTAAATGACGATTCAAAAGTGCTTGTAAAAGCCCACTTGAATAAAGTTTATTTTGATTTTGATTTTTGATATCAGGCAAAAAAGTAGCCTATTTTCAATTAGAATTTCGTCAAATTCGGTTCATTACTTTTGCCGTGAAAGAGCGATGGACTGATAGAGTTACTTTCTCGTTTTTAATATTAAGTTAAAGATAATATAGATTGCATGCGCTTTACTTGATGTTTTTAGGGCTTTGTACCCGCGTACTTGTTGATGAACACCTGTTCATAACCAACGCCAAACACCAATACTTAGTTCTATTTAGATTTAAAAAACTGGGGAACCAGTGTTATGCACAAATATCTTAGTTTGTCAAGATCAGGCGCCCGAGTACTTAACACCAATATCTTAGAGTAAAAAACAACAATTTTCAATCGAGGTTTAAACAAAAAACAAAATAATATCGAATCCACTCCATCAATTTTGGATTTTGGAATCTGTCTTGGATAATATCCACTAGTGAAAATTCTTCGGAGTGAACGTGACTCTCAGCACTTACCATATCAAAGAACTTCTTGTCCATGAAAGGTCTTATGAGGAGCAGGAGCTTGTCGACGATCGGCTCCGTGTTGAACACGTGTATCGCGCGCATGCGCACCGGCATCGCCTCTTGGACGTACTGGAAGAATTTCCGAAGCGAACTGGAAATTAATAATCATTATTAATTTAAGATGACATTCAAATATATAATCATAATTTTTGAGAATTTGAAATAGGAAATATACAAACAAAATGTGACGATATAATATTTCTCCAATATAAATAATAGCGCTAAGGCACGAATGTCATTTATAAATGAATTTAAATATAAACAATGGACTCCACAAATAACTTATGATAATAATTGTATTACACGAATATATAATGTATTACCTACATTTGCAATAGGCGAAATTCAAATAACTAATAAAGCAAAACAAAAAATATTTACAGTAATAAAACTAGAAATATGAACCATGGATGATTTTTAAAAAATATACATTAAATTAAAATATTGATACATTAATAAATATTATATACGGGAAATAAAAACAAGGAAATAAATAAGCATTATTTTGTCAAGCCTTATGAAGTACTTTTATGTAAATTTTAAATATACTTATATCTAATTACGTATACTATTTAAATATATCTTAAATATGTTTGTTTGGTATTTATATTATCTAGAAATAAAAAAAACAATTAATTAATTCTAAACAGATTATAAATAAATAAAATACATATACGAGTAACAACTTATTTATTTATAGTTAGTGAATTTTTAATCTGTAGATAATTTAAAAACAAATTGGCGAAGCGTGATTGAAATATATGCGCAATATTTACCTTTGTCTATCCTTTTGAAAGCTATTAAAATATTAATAATATAAATTTATATATTTTATAATTATAAAAAAATAATCATATACGTGGTGAAATAAATAATGAGAAGTACAGTTTATAATATTCTGTGATGGATGCAACGGTGACCAATGTTTTTTCCTATTTGGGATGGAAGGAGCTCATGGCGTTATTGTCAATTAAGTGCGTCATGATTTTAGGATATTTAAAAAAAAATTATTCAAATCGGTCATAATGATTGTTACATTTTCGATAAATCCCCGATCTTTCTAAAGTCTATTTGTATATAGAAATACGCTCTTACTTGAAACGAAGGCAAGGAGTGATTTGTGTGGTACGCAACAGGTACGCTAGAATCTATACATGTCATAAAATCGTAGTGTCTGTTTGTAATATTAAAATAGCCCTTTAATCAATGAATATGTATGTATACAAGATAAATATACCAAAATTTTAAAATTTTTGTTTGTCTGTCTGTTTGTTCCGGCTAATCTTTGGAACGGCTGGACCGATTTTGACGGAATTTTCATTGGCAGATAACTGATATAATAAGGAGTAACTTAGGCTACAATAATATATTTTTTGTTAGATTCACAGCTAGTAACCGACAAAAAGCAGCGGTACGATCTCTTTGAAAATGTAACGAAATCGCTATGTGTAAATATTTGGCAGGATTTTCAACTCTTCTAGCGACCCCCAATTACCTCTTTACCAAGCAAAAGGAAACATCAAAACGATCATCGGATTTTAAGCCATTTATTGTTCACTAAGGTGGCAGATGAAAAGGGAATGCGTTCAACTGAGATGAGAGAGATGAGTGTGAAGTGAGCGAGACATACACCGAGCGAATTTAGCGTGTAATGTTAAAATACGAAGTATCATATGGGCCACCTGATGGTAAGTGGTCACCATCGCCCATAGACAATGACGCTGTAAGAAATATTAACTATTCCTTACATCGTCAATGTGCCACCAGCCTTGCGAACTAAGATGTTATGTCCCTTGTGCCTGTAGTTACACTGGCTCACTCGCCCTTCAAACAGGAACACAACAATACCGAGTACTGTTATTTGGCGGTAGAATAACTGATGAGTGGGTGGTACCTACCCAGACGGGCTTGCACAAAGCCCTACCACCAAGTGAAGTTTGGGAGTAGAGTCTGTCATGGTACACATAAACGGAAACCGTGTAAATGAAAAGTCCTTCATCACAGAAATAGTGCTAAGAATATTGTTTCTGTATATTATAATTGCTACATGTTTTGCGATCTTAATAGAACATTCTTCTTTTTAATTGCTGTTTTTCGAGAACAGTAATTCAATATTTGAGAACGTAATATAAATCATTTTAAACTTATAACTACTATAAAAACTACAAGGATGAAGATGACACAATGAATATTTCAACCAGACAGAAGACTTTTTGGTAAAACAAATGACCGGACCAGAACTTTGAAGGAATTAAACAAACAACTTGGGGTAGAATATATTATATATGAGACCAGAGCAAATTATATAGTAATACTGGAGACCAGCCCCTACTTTGCATAAAGAAAATAGGGCATAAACATCAATATAATTTAAACCCTACAGTACTCGTGAATAGCTTCCTTTGGACCATTATTTCAGGAGATTATTCCCTAGATACAAACAAATATAACCTCTTTATAAAATTAAATAATTATTTCACCCCGAAGTATCGTATACTCTGATGTTTATATGGTATTGTAACACAGATAAAAGCGTTATCAAAATGCAGAAGATTAAACTTAATTTGGAAGACGAATAAATCCTGATATTAGTGCGTGTTAATTAATAAATGTTTTTTTTTAAATATTTGGATTAATTTTGAGATTACTTACGATAAGCTGACTCGTGTGAGATGTCCCAATCGGACGCCTCGCATGTCGAAGACGAAGATGTGTCCGGGCTGAGGACCACGCTTACTTAAACACGAATCTGGAATAAACGAATTAATAACATTAGAAATTTTAAATTTAATTTTGTTATACATAAACGCTTAATAGTTTCTAATAGAAATGACTAGAAACGTTAGCAACGTGCCATTTAGTTTTTTAGGATTTATTCCTATTACTGTGCCCGCGACCTTGTACGCCTTTGAAAATAACAAAAAAAAATATTACTGTAGCCTAAGTTATTCCCCATTGTGTCAGTTATCTGCCAGTGAATGTCCCCTCAAAATCCGTCCAGCCGTTCCAGAGATTAGCCAGAACAGACAGGCAGACAGACCAACAAAAATTGTAAAAAATGTTAAACCCAGGCAAGTACCATTATATTAATTTGTGTTTATAATTCATCACGTGCTCGGTGGCAAAGGAAAACATCGTGAGGAAACCTGCATGTGTCTAATTTCATCTAAATTCTGCTACATGCGCATTCCACCAACCCGCATTGGAACTGCGTGGTGGAATATGTTCCAAACCCTCTCCTTAATGGAAGAGGAGGCCTTATCTCAGCAGTGGGAAATGTAAAGGCTGTTACTTTACTTACTACTTACTGTATATTAAGAAAATTTGCTGCAATCTCGTCGTAACTAAGATTTTTTAGATGAAGTAATTCCGTAAATCTCTTCAATACTAATCTAAGGTTTCGATTGTTGTAGGAGATAAGAGTTAAACAAGATTTTAATTCGCTTTTTTCCTTCAACGTCGAGCACGAGACGAAAACGGGATTATGTAAATAACTACATTAAAAATTTTAATTCTCTCAGATTTTTTGCACCGCTTCTCAGTTTTTATGTATTTATTTATCTCTAAACTGTTGTTAGGTTTTTTATACACAATAAAAAATATGCGAGGAGTATAGCAACATTGAATAAAAAATAAAGTTTTACGCATTTACACGAATAGCAAGATTTACACAATAGTATACTGGCTAATGCCTAGTATGCATACGAGAGCTTTTCTATTTTTTTTTTGTAAAATATTCTCGGACTCAATTTGTTAATTTTGTTTTAAGATTTTGTTAGTAGGAATGTATCCTACTAACAAAATCTTCGTGATAATCTGCTATCAATATCAAATGCATATACCAACATATATTTGTACCATTTGTACCAAGCAACCTGCCCTGGCTTCGCACGGGTGCAATACTGATACTAAATATGCTACACATTTTTTTTTTGTTTCTTTACGATATTGTACTTGACTGTATTATATACAAAAACCTTCCCGTCGAATCGCTCTATTGATTTAAAAAAAGTCGCATCAAATTCACTTGCGTAATTATAAAGATCTAAGTATACTTATGGACAAACAGCTGAAAACAACTTTGTTTTATAATATGTAATGATAATCAAAATATACTTTATTCAAGTAGACTTTTACAGGCATTGTATTGACATTTTACATAGCTGTTCTAAACGTGATGCTAGAATCTAGCTAGAAAAATCGGCATGAAATTCAGTACATCTTGAGATACAAAGTTATGTCACTCGACCTCCATGGTCGATTAGTGTGTACACCGGTTTTCATGGGTAAGCCACTCGGATTCGATTCCCAGCCGAGTAGATGTAGATTATCATTTTCTATGTTGTATTGGGTCTTCGTGTTTGTGGTAACGTCGTTACTCCTGATTTCCCATAACACAAGTGCTTGCTACTTACATACACTGGGATCAGAGTAATGTATGTGATGTTGTCCTATATTTATTTATTATTTATATATGATATATCCTGACGGAGAGATGTGTTTATGACAGCGTAGGTGTTTAACCGTCGTCGACATAAACTTGTAGTAAGTGTGTCAAGGTCACGAATCCCCTACAGACGATTCAAATCTGACCTTTATGGAGTGCGGAACATTGCAGATTTCTCGCTCGATACTATGCAAACTATATACTTGTTTATATACTTTCCTTACACTTGTACAATCGCTTTACAGTAGCTTAGAGAGATCTTATGACACCAGATTGGATAAGAACAAAAACCGGTAGTAGCCCGTTAGGCACAGGGTATAAAATCCGAATGAATGGTTAGTATTTCTTACAGCGTCATTGTCTATTCGCTCTTTACATAAACTATTAAAAAATCAAGTGTGTTCCACCTCAGAACGCATCAGAAAATATCAAGCATGAGCGTATATGTTCATACAAAGTATAATTATTCCGTGTTGCCTACGTAACGAATAAATTAGGAAACTAAGCAGAAACTGAGAACTGAAGCAGTATCATGGTATAAACTTTACCTTCGTTATTACACAGTGTTCCTGACAAAAAATACCGGGGTAAAAGTAACTAACTAATAGAGTTGTTATCTATACGATAAGAATATTATAGAAATGAAGAGTTAGTTAGATTGGACACATTATTCTCAGGAACCCATTTCATTTTAGATCAAATTATTAGACCAATTTAAAAAAGAAACGTTCTCTGTTAGATATGCCATTTATCGAGAAAATCTATATAACATCACAACAACAACAGCCTGTAAATTCCCAATACTGGGCTAAAGGCCTCCTCTCCCTTTGGGGAGTAGGTTTGGAACATATTCCACCACGCTGTTCCAATGCGGGTTGGTGGAATACACATGTGGCAGAATTTCTATGAAATTTGTCATATGCAGGTTACCTCACGATGTTTTCCTTTACTGCTGAGCACGAGATGAATTATAAAGACAAATTAAGCACATGAATCAGCGGTGCTTGCTTGGGTTTGAACCCGCATTATACCAAAAGTAAAAACGGGGCAAAAATATTTCTCAGGTGAGCTTTTGTTGAGCACTCTGCGTTCTTAAAAAGTTTGACAAAAATCATGTACTATTGACAGACTTTGTCATTTCGCCAATCGAAGTCAGGATGAGCAGCAGATACATATATATATATATATATATATATATATATATATATATATATATATATATATATATGTCGGATCGACAGCGACATCAGTACGATCGTCAGGCATCATAGGGGCGTATTACTAGGGTGATCGAGCAAATAGGAAACCGCGAATACAGGAACACGTTTATTCTACGTTTAAAGTCCTTAATACACTAATTCAGTATCACACTGTATCACACTTGGCAACGAAGCGAATGACAGTTCCTAGGATGGAGGTACTGATCTTCACGAGAGCGAAATCGTAAGTGAGTCGTCTCTGAGCGCCTCCACCGGGTAGGCTCCGTCGTAGCACGAAGTTAGTCGCGTCGTGACGTCACGATAGTGCTGCCGCCTCGCGGGATTCGTGCCGCGCTTCGTTACGCTAAGGAATTCATGACCGTCTCCGACACGGCCATCCTGCTTTACACACGTCCCCGTGTGTTATTCTGAAATAATGAAATCGTAGCACAGTATACACCGTTCGGCCACCTCTGACACAAAACATTACAACTAACTTGGCATTGTAATGAAACTAAAATAAACTTCCTGGCTTATGTAACAATTTTGATTTATTATCATTTAAGTTTCAAAAGAAAACAGAAAGAAACAAATCATCTAATAAAATTACAATTAAGACAACCAGAAATGCTAGAGCAGCTAAGTACCGCTTGTGTCACTATCCACAATCATTAAATCATTAAAATTTACTAGACTTGATCTGACTTCACTATACATGAATCTTGAACAATGAATCTTATTCGTGGCCTGTGGCTTTTCCATAAGCCCCTCTAACACATCCTGTGTTCTTTCTCTTGCATTCTACCAATGCCGACTCTCCCAGAGTCTATGGTCTCTACAAGACCCGACCTCCGCCAGAGCCACTCGCGCACCGCGTATCCACGGACTACTTAAAGCAGATACCGATTTCTAACGGACTACGGCTACGAAATGGCTACTGGTACGGTCCGACCAGCCGAACTAAGATGCACCATCATTACCGTCATCACTCAATTCATTCTCTTCAACTTCCAGTGGTACTTGGCCCTCGGGCATTCGACCTAATCTATCATGCGCGTACTTGTAAGTACGTTTACAGTTTAGTGCTCATAATTTATGGCGTATCCCATCTAACACGTCAACAACTTTAAGTGGCCCTTCAAATTTTGGGTCTTATTTATTTTGGTTGAATTCTTTGTTTTGAAGTAACACAAAGCCATCAACAGAAAACTTATTCAACCTCGCCTTGTACTGTCAAACCGTTTTTTGTCATACTGAGCCGCACTTGAAATCGATAGAGCTGCGTTTTCTCTGACTCGTTCGATATCTACGTCCTTATTTCCGTCATAAATCTTTAAATTAAGAGGGCGTGCGACTTTACCGATAAGTAATTCGAGTGGACTAGCTTTTCGTCACCCTATTGACTGTACCATTTAACGCAAGCTTTACGTCGCTTAATGCATCCTGCCACGACTTATCGCTCGATTCAACCGCGATAAGCTTCGGTTTTTTTTTTACATGCGAATTTCAATTGCCTTTACTTCAAAACCTAGGAACTGTACACGCGTCTTTAAAAATGAACATTATTTTGAAGTTAAGTGAGAAACCTGCTTTAGATAAAACCTCCAATACCGTTTTTAATCTCTCTAAGCCCTATTCTCCAGTTTCCGAAATAATCAAAGTGTCATTAACATACACTACAATGTAGCTTTAGCTTAAATCATCCAACGCAATCATCAAAGCACACTGAAAAACTGAAATAGCGTTACAAAGATCAAAAGGCATAGCTAAGAATTCATACTGCCCATTAGGCGTTACAAAAGTGGTTCGTGCAATTGATTCTTTATTTACCGGTATTAAATGGAAACCACTAGCGCAATTTAATTTTGTGAAGATATTTGCACCGGTAAGTCGCGAAATCTGATCAGAAATTAACGGTAACGGGTACCTATCCGGGACGGTATTTTTGATCAGCTCACGGTTAGCTCTATTAGCGGGGCTTGCAAAGGGTGAATTACTCGGTCGTATAATTTTGGCATCTAAAAACTTATTTACTCGTTCTTGCATTACTTTTCGTTTCTCCGGTAAACAGCGATACGGTCGTCTTTGAACAGTTTTATTCGGATCTATTAAGCAAATTTCTAGCTCATAAGTGTTAACGCATGTAGTAGGAAAATGTCGACAAGTTATTATTTACGTTCGTTTGAAATGTCAGTATTTATCTCGTCAAAGTTATTTGTACAGGTCGGGGCATGTTTTGTAGCACACGAATTAATAACGTTACTTTGTGCCAGAGTAAGCTCAATCGTTCTTATGTTAACCACAAAACCCGAAAACAAAATCTCGCGACCTATCATAAAAATATACGCTACGCAAATACTCATTAGACAAGGCATGAAATAAGATTTCTGTCGGATACTCGTTAATCACTATACTACACAACATTCGTACAGTGCTCTTAACAACGTAACAACATTGTTTAAACGTTTATTTCACAAATTCTTAGCACAACTTTCTTGTACTAACGAGCACTCGGCTCCTGAATCAAAGTGAAAAATGATTGACTGACCGTTATGCGTTAGTAATCCTGAAGGAGTCTTGACCATGCACATGTCGACTCAGCGTTCAGCTCGGGGCACGGCGCTTGACGTGGCGGAGGCAGCAGTAGGGGCGACGCTCCCGCAGCGCGTAGCGATGTGTCCCGGTTGTCCGCACTTGAAGCAGATGAGGACTCCTTTCGGTGTTGACTGCTGCATCGAACGGGCCTGTGTATTCACTGGCTGAGGGTGCTTCTTAACTTCCTTCCCTCTGTAGCGACAATCGACTTGCTTGTGTCCGAGTTTCCCGCATTCGTAGCATTTGAGCGGTAACGTTGACATACGGGCTCGCTTCGCAGTGTCCGCCGCGTTGTTTACGTCTTGTGACACTTTGCGTTTCAAATATGAGTACGCTTGTAATTCTTTCTGTAGGTTATGGCGTGTAGAAATCTCGGTAGTGAACGCAAGTCGCTGTAATCTAGTATCGATTTGAGCCAAATGAGCTAGCACAACCGATACCGCAATTTGTTCAGTACTTGCATTCTTCCAACGATTCATCAATGACGACAGTACTCGGCTAGCATAGGCGGCGTAGCTTTCTCCCTCGTTAGGCTTGCTGGTGTTCAACTGCATGAGGATAGCTGGGATGGTCTCCGTCGGAACAAACCTCGCTGAAAAAAGCTCTTTGAGTTGAGGCCATGTGATTCCGGAGTAGGTAACTTGTGACAGCCAAGTCGACGCAGTTCCTTTTAAAGCTTTGCTGAGCGCGACTATTAATTGAGATCCTTCGAGTGGGTTGTCCGAAAGGCACAGGTCTGCGGTTGCACACCACGATTGAGGGTCCGCTTCTGGCTTGTCAGGATTGAACTCGGGCAGAGTGACGTTGTTGCTGGATCGCGGCGTATTCAGTGCTTGTATTATCGTGCGCATTTGCTCATTTTGCATTTCGAGCATCTTCTGCCATTGACTTGTTTGAATGTTATCTTCATGTGGTTTTTCATTTACTCGATTGAATCCCACTTCTGATGTCGGATCGACAGCGACATCAGTACGATCGTCAGGCATCATAGGGGCGTATTACTAGGGTGATCGAGCAAATAGGAAACCGCGAATACAGGAACACGTTTATTCTACGTTTAAAGTCCTTAATACACTAATTCAGTATCACACTGTATCACACTTGGCAACGAAGCGAATGACAGTTCCTAGGATGGAGGTACTGATCTTCACGAGAGCGAAATCGTAAGTGAGTCGTCTCTGAGCGCCTCCACCGGGTAGGCTCCGTCGTAGCACGAAGTTAGTCGCGTCGTGACGTCACGATAGTGCTGCCGCCTCGCGGGATTCGTGCCGCGCTTCGTTACGCTAAGGAATTCATGACCGTCTCCGACATATATATATATATATATATATATATATATACATATATATATATATATATATATTTATCCCGCAAACAATTGGCCGTCCACTGAAGGCGAAATTGCATTTAAACTGACGTCCACCTGCTTTTGGCGTCCGTATACCGGACGCCACTTTTTTAGCCAGTGGCACTGAGGTCCTATTCATCCTAGCTAGCCGTAGTACAAAAATCGACGGAAGCTAAAAGTCGCTAAAATAGTTGAAATAAAATATTGAAAAGTTCCCGAAGAAATCACCGCGCAGGTGAGGCGCTGCCGCAGCGCGTATATCGCGCACTGTATATCTAGGGGAATTCCTGACTACGGATTCGCTTATTTGGCGTCCAAAATTGCGACGTTGCCGTTTCGCTCATTTCACTTACGACTTGCATAATACCTATTCGGTGCTTGATTAACGTTTGTTTTACATCAGTGTGTAGAAATAAACTGTTATTGGAACTTATTTAATGTTTAATAAATATATTAATAATGAATATATTATGAATTCCCGCGGACTTCGTGGATTTTTTTTTAAATATTTTGCAATAATTAATAAATATATTCATTATTCATAATAATAACATAAAGTATGTCTGTCTGTCTGTTATCTTTTCACGCTTAAACCGATTTAGATAAAATTTAGTATCGAGACACTGTAGAGAAGAACATAGGATAATTTTGTCTTCGAAATCATACCATAACGAGATAAAAAAGGAAAGTAGAAGTTTGTACAGGGAATCTATATCCGCTTAACTGATAGCTGTATACGGACGCCCAATAGCTGTATACGGACGCCCAACAGCTGTATACGGACGCCCAATAGCAGTATACGGACGCCCAATAGCTGTATACGGACGTCTAATAGCTGTATACGGACGCAAAATAGCTTTATACGGTCGCCCAATAGCTGTATACGGACGCCCAATAGCTGTATACGGACGCCCAATCAAAAAAACATAATCAAAAATCAAAATAAACTTTATTCAAGTAAGCTTTAACAAACACTTTTGAATCGTCATTTTACAATTAAGTGAAGCTACCACCGGTTCGGAAAGTAGATTCTACCGAGAAGAACCGGCCAGAAACCCAGTAGTTACTCTTTTTCAACATTTAAAAAATACAAAGTCATGTTAGTTAATACAGTTATATAAATTAATATATCCTACTAGGGATTCAACAGGTATATTACCTCCACGCTTTTTTATCATCTATAAAATTTTGTTTCGAATAATATCGATTTGAATTTACGAAACGGCAAAGTTAAAAATGTCTGCGGAATTTTATTATAGAATCGGATACCTTGCCCCAAGAAGGATTTATTGACTTTGCGGAGTCGGAATCTTGGCGTTATCAGCTTATCCTTAGTTCTAGTGCACATACAACGATGATCACTGATTTTATCAAAGTGATCAATGTTGCTGTGAATATACATAATATT
The DNA here is from genome assembly GCF_905220365.1 of Vanessa cardui. Lineage (NCBI taxonomy): Eukaryota > Metazoa > Arthropoda > Insecta > Lepidoptera > Nymphalidae > Vanessa > Vanessa cardui. The sequence continues at coordinate 11,006,669 of NC_061132.1, read as the reverse complement.
GTTGTAAATATACTGTGACGGAACAGTGAGTATTCCTACTCTGTTAAAAACATCCCGAAGAGAGTCCCTAGCTCCATGATTATAAATAAACCGGATTGCTCTCTTTTGTAAAATAAAGACAGATCCAATATCTGCAGCGTTACCCCAAAGTAATATGCCATATGACATAATACTGTGAAAATAACCAAAATATACTAGACGAGCGGTATCAACATCAGTTACTTGTCTAACTTTTCTAACCGCGTATGTTGCGGAGCTGAGTCTTCCTGTTAGGGATGATGAATGAGGACTTCACTGGAGTTTGGAATCCAATTCTATTCCTGAGAACACCGTAGTATCGGCTACATCAAGATGGTCACCGTTTTAAGATATCTTATAATTATGGTTTCTAACATTGGGTAGTGTAAAAACTACACATTTTGTTTTTTTAGGTATTCAAAACTAAATTTTTACTGTAAACCAATTGTGTATCTGTGACAACGCACCGTTCATGTCGTCATAGTCAGTTTTTTTTTCAACCTTTAAAATCTGTGTAGTATCGTCAGCAAACAACACTATATCACAAATACCTTTAACATAGAAAGGAAGATCATTTATATATACCAGAAATAGAAAGGGACCCAAATTTGAACCTTGTACGATAGCCGAGCGATAGTGATCTTGAGGCCATACAGTATTATTTGAGGAGGTACTATGTGGCTGCAAGCTACCAACTATAAAATGAAGCACTGTTCCCAGTAAATTCATTTTATTAGAAGTACTATCATTTTATTATTGTAAATATAAAATTTGGTAGGTAGACTTTTATGACATACAGGAAAAATAAAACACAGGAGATAACAAATACAACAACAAAATAATATGATAGAGAGGACATAATTATTCCGATGAAGTTTTGTGGGCAGAGCCACTTGTGCTAAGAGCGAAAATGAGAGACACGATCATATTTACGCAAACCAAATATGAATCTTATTTAGAAATTTTGAAATCGCCCAAGTTTTTCGCTGATCCTCCGTGAGATGTGTATAACAGTCGTCGGCGTAATCCAGGATAGGAAGCAAAAGATTCGTATTTACATATTATAACATATTGGGCATCCGTATATATATAAGCCTTACGAATATTGGAACAAAATAAACGTTGAACTGTTTGTACAGAACAGCGATAGGAAAAGAAAGAGACAACAAACCTAAAGCTGGCAACGTCGCACTTCCAAATACAGTCCATCCTGTGAGGACGCTAAATAATCGATGCCATAAGTAAATTATGATCAATATATCTAGGATGCCTTCAATATATCATCATGGTTAGGGGTTCAAAAATGTTTGGGCATGACTGAAAGACGAATATCGCGGATTTTCTTTTTATCGGAAAACAACGTATCCCAAGGACATGGAAATCAAAAAACTAAGCAGTATTCATTAAGACATGTTAAGTAAAGTAAGGGGAAGTTGGGGACGTCGTAATAATGCACCACGTACATGACGCCAAAAAGGTTGTAGGATGTATATATATATATATATATATATATATATATATATATATATATATATATATATATATATATATATGTATCCTATCCTGATACAAGACGACGTCACTATAGCCCTACCAGTACTAAAATCGTCTGTTAATTAATTACATCCGACAAGCTGCAAAATGATTGATTTAAAAATCGATTAAGCTAAGTAATGCTTTTTAAGATTAAATAGTTGATAAATATTGTCTTTAAGGGTTACATGAAAAGGTCATGTGGCCCTACGTCACGAGCGATCGATTAATTGTCCTATATTTAAAAACACCCCGTACATCCTACAGCTGGCCAACGCCCGTCCTCTCGTAGAAGATTAAGTGAAGATTACTCGATCACGAGATCAATTGGACTGTTTGACTATTTTGGCAGAAATATTTCAACACACAGAAACTAATAAAAGTTGCACTCCTTCCTATTTTGTGACTGACTATGAAAATGCAAGCGTTGTTGACTTAGCCGAAGAACAATTAAATAAGTCTGAGAGATTTGTAACACTTTTATTCGATTTATGTTTGGATAACGCAAACATCACCACATAATTTATTTATTGACATATAATTTGTGTATTCTATATTCAGTATATTCAAGTTATTTTATTTATTATTACAGCACCACCAACTCCAATTTTTATGAGCTTTCCCATCCTAAAGCAGTTGGTTGCCTGGAAGAGATCGCTATGTAGCGATAAGGTCGCCAGAATTGTATGACTCTTTTACTTAGGCTGCATGTTGTATTTATTTATTGTATTTTCTCTGTGTGGTGTACAATAAAGTATAAAGTTAAGTAACTAAGTTGATGAGATTTATGGGCGAGAACTATTTCTAAAGCGACAATTACTCTGTTACATAATGCTATGAATGTTGTGTATACAACATAATGTGCATTATGTAACAGGCTAACTACCACTAGAAAAAAAATATCTTATAAATTTTAATGAGTAGTCTATACAAAATATCTAACCTCGACGTCATACAGATCCAATAAGGTTTAATAATGTATAATGATTAAATAAGTTTTAAGAAGTAGAATGAAAAATGTCTTTTTTGCCGGGTAGTATTGTTCAATTTTTTGGCTTATATCTACTTTAATATGCATGTTTTATATATATGATTGTAAACTATCCTCTTAAATAACTTTGTTTATTACTGAAAACTGCATTAAAATCTGCGTAGTTATAAAATGTAAGCGTACAGGAGGCGGAAGAAGACTTTTATAACCTAATCGAATATCGTGAGTGTTTCTATGGATTGGACAATTTGTGCACAACATGGTCCAATTATAAAAACTGCTCAAGCCTGCGAAACTTGGACGGACAAAATCTATGAACCCTGCGTTCATACCGATGGGGTGCAGTCGACTGTCATCGAGGTGAATATCAATTATGATAGCATAACCTTTATATATGATGTCAAGTTATAGACCAAACGAAACTAGATGAGATGTTATTGACTATAATAAATTTAGGTTATAAGTAAGTTGTTAAGAGCCTTCTAAAAATTATTTTAAAGATCATTGGCTACCCTCGTCTGATATAAGAATATTATTCATTTTCCGATCACAAAACCACACAACCAGTTTAATTTGAAATCTCCAGAATCCCACTCAAATACAAACAAAACTCTTCAAAATCGTGTTAAAGGAGTTTTTTATACACAAGGACAGAAGACCTGAGATTATCGTCGTTGCCATTAGGGCCGTAAGAGATTATAACCATTCATCATCAATGCGCAAAGAAAATTGGGAAATTTAAAAATAATAAACTTTTAATTAAAGGGAAAAAACTAATGGGAAATTAAATTTTGAATCGTCATTTAACAACCAAGAACAACCGACAAGAAACGCAAAAATATTTTTATTTTCATTTAAAAAATACAGTTATGTTAGTTAAATACAATTATATATGTATGTAATATATCCTGCCTGGAAGACAACAGGTATTAACTCCACGCTTTTTATCATCTATAAAATCTTGTATCGAATAATATGCCTTTTTTACTGATGCATTTTTATACAAACGATTTGAATTTACGAAAGGGCAAAGTTAAAAATGTCTCCCTGCGAACCAGTGTTGCTATACTAAATATAGCTGTTTGGCAATAGAATAATGATGGACGAAGAAATGTAAATACAATACGGCGTGAAGTAATAGCAATGAAGCTTATGCGGCAAGGACGAACCACAATAAAGTGTTCTCTATTGGCAAACGATCTGTGTGGTCGGATCGTGATTCGCTGAATTACATTCATTATTAACATTCCCATTGTTACATGACATTTTTGGTGCGTCGTTAAGGAAAAACATTTACGAGAATCGATCAGAGGCTATAATTGTAAATCATGCGGTTTTTATGATCACACTAATATATAAGTCATAAAGTATTTAACTATTATATTTTAAGAACCCAAAGCCCCAAAGACCACCCCCCCCCCCTCGTCAATTCACGTCAATTAACATCCTGTTAATGCTCCACTGATGGGCTAAGAAGGGCCCTTTCATATTAAGAAAATTTGGTGCTTATTTTATAGTCTTTACACTGTAAAAGCCGAGGTAACCCAGTAGTTAGATCGCGTACATCTTAACCTATTATTACTGGTTCAAACCTTAACGAGCACCACTGAATTTTCATGTACTTAATTTGTCTTAATATCGATACTGTACCCATAGAGATAAGACATCATTCGATATGAAGATATGACTAAATAACAGTGTATATCAGGGCTAGAACCCGAAATCTTCGATAAACATTTACATATTATATCAAAGGTAACATCTCATCGTATACTGAATGTGTCTTTATTTATTGTACCTAAAACTTCCAATATATCTAATACTGTGATAACCACTAACATTCATACAAAACATTTGTATAATGCAAAAACTTGGATGAAGGAACACGCTTCTAGTTTCCTTAGAACCAAATATCAAAATAATAATCCACGTACTTATATTAGATTTGCCCAACAAACGAATTTGCGCAATGCGTCAGGTGTGTCGCATGCATTAGCTGGTGATTCTTACATAAAAACGGAACTGAAAAAATGCGCGATATTTAAAAATTAATATTAATTGTTTGACCGCAGTGAACAGGGCTACGTCATTGAATTAAATTCCGGAGACGATGAGAAACTTTTCGGATCTTGAAGACAAACCGCTATTTCAATAATTTAAGAAAAATATATATCTATCTTTGAATTGAATAGATTTATTTAATTAAAATATTTGCGTATTTATTGATATGAGAAACACCATCAGCCTGTACGTAAAATAAAAAATGAACGAAATTATTTATATTCATAGTATTAATTACTATAAATATTCACCTCACTCAACTAACGTTACTGAAGGAGTAACGAAAAATTATAACTGGTGCTAATTAAGTATTCTAATTAAAAAAATCCTTAATCAAATGAGGTTTGGGCTGAATGAAATGTGGTGAATCTTAAATTATATACAATTTTTTTTCTCTGTATAATTTAACATATTCGTTATAACCTTTCATAACTTTTTTCTTAAGGCGAAATATGGTCTTAGAAAACCGCGACTGCATCCGCCCACGTTAAATTTTAATTGCATTTAAATATGGGTTAAAGTCATATGGTCATAAGAGCACGATACAGATAAATAATTATTTCCATTCTGAGATTAAATATAACCTTTTTTTTAAATAATCGATTTAGTTACATAATCGATCAATTTAATCGATTTGTTTTAAAAAAATATTTTTTATCAGAATACAAAAAATCTAAATATAATATTAGCTGAAATACGTTATAATAATCCATATGCAGGTCATTTGACCGCGACGCCTTGTCAACGACTGACCTCGCTTAACATTACTACTACTAAGAATAAAACAAAATGTACTTGATTTTTAGTGCAAATTGAGATGAAATGAACAGAAATGGCCCAGTGGTTAGAACGCGTGCACCTTAACCGAAGATTGCGGGTTCAAACCCAAGCAAGCACCGCTGATTCATGTGCTTAATTTGTCTTTATAATTCATCTCGTGCTCAGCGGTGAAGGAAAACATCGTGTGGAAACCTGCATGTGACAAATTTCATAGAAATTCTGCCACATGTGTATTCCCCCAACCCGCATTGAAACAGCGTGGTGGAATATGTTCCAAACCTTCTCCTTAAAGGGAGAGGAGGTCTTTAGCCCAGCAGTGGGAATTTACAGGCTGTTGTTGTTGAGATGAAACCAGGATGATTTAAGATGCAAAATTATCTTGCAGTATGAAACTGTGGAATGCCGACATCATGCATTATCAATTAGAGATATGATAATCATTCTATTTTTTCATTATCTGTTGTACGTAAAACAGTGTTACCAGTTACCGGTTAGAACTAGCTGATTAGAATTTTATATTTAGGTATTTCAACAAAATTAATACACAGCGTTCCGGCTTTTGGTTTCAGCTAAATTAAAATATTTCTTTGATTATGACCATAAAAATTTAAATGTTGTGCGAAATACTAGATGTCGGCGCGGAACCACGAATTTAAGAAAAACACGTGTCCAGAAATGATTATTTTAATAATTTAAAACTATTTCATTGTTAAATGAATAATTTTTAGTGAATTTTGAAATGTTAAATTACTCTGAAAAATTTAATGTTTGTAAACAACTGTTATCTTGAGTGAATAAGTCTACCCACCTATTTTTGTTATAAAAGATCAAGCGACCGCCGGTATCGACAGACTTGGTCGAGCCGTCGGAGCGATCGGACCGTCTCATATTGGAATAAATCAGAGAGGATTATTTCCTGAGTTTTATTTCATACCACCGAAAATGGTTAAAGATCGAAACTCTGACACTCGTGACGTCAGCTATGCTGACGTCATGTTTTTTAAAAACGGGCTCGGACATGCTGCTCCGTTATCAGAAGCGGGATCGGAACAAGCTCCGATCTCTGCCACGTCCTCATCAGCTTCGGTTCCACCTGTCATAGAAGGATCGCTACAAGACAGAACCATATTGCGAAGTGATAAGAAGATCTCTAAGCACTGCACACTTACTGCTTGGTACATCTACTAGCAACTTCGGTGTAATGGGGCCCATCTATGTGGCAGAACCGCAAGCCACGGATCCAATAAATCATTCATCAGCTCCAAAGCCGACTAGTGCGGGAGTACCCACTTCGTCAACACTTGAGGCGGCTACTTCCTACAATTAAGAACAATACGCTTCAAGGGCATCCTCATTTGCCATACTGTTCATATGTGTGGAACATCTTAATTGAAAAATCAACAAGTGACCATGTGGATCACGGAGATCATGGATATCGCGGGGAAATGAGACACTAAGATAAACAACACGTCAGGAAACAGCCGAGCAAATGGCTAAGTGGAAAAAGTTATTACTACCCTCAAAAACGAGTTAAGATTAGTTCTTGATTATTATTAAGAACTACGAGACTGAACAGTGCATCTAGTATATGGAGTTGCACCACTCTCTTATTACACAAAGAAAACATCACATACCACCTGAATTTCTTAAACCTGATGGACATTAATAACCAGAGGACTTTGCAGCACTAACAACACACAACAGCAACAAGAGACTCTTGTGCGGAATAAAACAGTCATCGCTTCTATTCTCAGAAAACTAAAATTAATTATTTTCAGCATAAAGATTAATGAGTCCACGTAACCACCATTACTTGATGTGATTAATTAATTGTGTCTTTCGAGATTTACAGGTTTCATAAGAACGCATCGCATCGCGAAGGTGGTCGGCAGAGGGCGCTCGTGATCAGCTTCGTCGTGCACCGCAGCCGGGCGACCAAGAAATGCGACTGGTGCAGAGCACGCACCATCCCGCAGAATGTCACTAATAACACAACTACAGCAACGAATGACCCTTGTTCGAAATATAACAGTCATCTTTTTATTCTCAGAAAACTAAAATTAATTATTTTCAACATAAAGACTAAGAGTCCACGTAACCACTATTACATGATATGACTAATTAAGTGTGTCTTTCGAGATTTACAGGTTTCATAAAAATTAAGACAGTGGAGAAGGTGGTCGGCAGAGGGCGTTCGTGATCAGCTTGGCAGAGGGCGCTCGTGATCAGCTTCGCCGAGCACCACAACCAGAAACGCGACCGGTGCAGAGCGCGCACCGTCCCGCAGAATGGCCGTGACAGTGGGAGTTGTCGTCCATATCACGAGCTGGTCAGTCAGTGCGAGTGGTCAGCATCGACGAGAACTAATCATCGCATAAAACTGTGAGGCAAAATTTACTTATCTTACCTCTTAAAATCTAAAGAAATAAAAAAGAGCAATAACAAAAAAGAAAAAAAAAAAAAATTTTGAATATTAATTACCATTGAGATTCCTCATGCAACCATAACTACACACGTACACTCTCGTTTGAGAGTGATACCTCTGAGCTAACCACGTGTTACCCTCGTATTACTCACGGATCCTTGATGTATCCAAAAGTGAACCATGAGATACCGTTGGGAGGCGTTGTGGAGCCGTGGTAGCCATTTATATACCGTAATCTGGAGAGTGATACCTCTGAGCTAACCACGTGTTACCCTTGAGCTACCCGCGGATCCTTGATGTATCCACAGAGAACCATGAGATACCGTAGGGAGACCTTGTGGACCGTGGTTAGACATGTATACACCACAGATCTACGAGAACCTTTAGTAGCCATGTATATACCATAGTCTGGAGAGTGATACCTCTGAGCTAACCACGTGTTACCCTTGAGCTACCCGCGGATCCTTGATGTATCCACAGAGAACCATGAGATACCGTAGGGAGACCTTGTGGACCGTGGTATAGACATGTATACACCACAGATCTACGAGAACCTTTAACAGTTATGAGCATAGTATGCGTAAAATCTGCCCACATTTATTATAATAAAGGTGCATGAGAGATTTCTTTGTGTACTGTTTTACAAAACAATTATCAAAGGTCAACATGATGTGTTGCTTACAGATACCTGCTTCAAAAATGTTTTTTGATTCGCAGATTTCCAATCGCACAACTTAGGCAGGTGCAGAGCGCGCACCGCCTGTCAGAATGGCCGTGTCGGCGCGGAACCACGAATTTAAGAAAAACACGTGTCCAGAAATGATTATTTTAATAATTTAAAACTATTTCATTGTTAAATGAATAATTTTTAGTGAATTTTGAAATGTTAAATTACTCTGAAAAATTTAATGTTTGTAAACAACTGTTATCTTGAGTGAATAAGTCTACCCACCTATTTTTGTTATAAAAGATCAAGCGACCGCCGGTATCGACAGACTTGGTCGAGCCGTCGGAGCGATCGGACCGTCTCATATTGGAATAAATCAGAGAGGATTATTTCCTGAGTTTTATTTCATACCACCGAAAATGGTTAAAGATCGAAACTCTGACACTCGTGACGTCAGCTATGCTGACGTCATGTTTTTTAAAAACGGGCTCGGACATGCTGCTCCGTTATAGATATAATAAGCAATATATATAAAATTATAAGAATAAAAAAATTCAAAGTAAAAGTATTAATTAACTTCGTTTCACGGTGAGGGCAAACACAGATATGGAGGCTGGAGATATACCTATCTTCCCAACCTACAGTTGGTTGGTTTATGGATATAATTAATTATAATATATACATATAATTGATATATATATATATATATATATATATATATATATCAATTAAGGAATTGTCTACAAGGTTACAGAAGCGAACTTTCAAATGCGACCTTGAAAATAATATATTATTATTATTAAGTATAATCAGAAAAGCAATCCCAGTTTTTTTTGTCACTGATATGATATATCTTTTTATGGATTCAAAATATCTTAATCGAGGTTGTAGGAGTAAAAACCCCAGCGTCACAGTTTGCTGGGAGACTCGTCAATGCTCAGTGGCGGATTTAAAAAATTGCCGCTAGTAGGCTATTCAATTTTTGCCGCCCCTACTTTTTTTGCAACATTTATGATATGTGTTCTATCGTCCTCATTACATCGGTTTTTCCCGTTATTAGTATGATTATAAACTAGGTGATATTTCTGTCAGTTACTAGATTATTTTTCCAACCCGCTATGTAGTGACGAGTATACGGATTACGAACGTAATTTGTATGCATATAATTATAATTTTTCTTTTTGTTTCTGTAAGGTAATAACAAATTTAGGCTAAATTTGCCGCTCCTCTAAATCTGTCGCCCTAGGTTCCAGCTTACTATGCCTATTGGTAAATCTGCTACTGTCAATGCTAGACAAGTTTTGGACCATCGGTCCTAATTTTATGTATAAGATTTTTTTAACAAATGCTACCACCAATGAAACCGTGGCGACTTATCAAAGCGATACTAAAACACATACTGCGGAGGACGGTCTCGTCTTATACGCAAATGTGATAATTGCAAATTCGACCATATATGCAATGCTTAAACTTCAAATTGCTAAAAATATTACTAGTGGTCGTTAGAGCACTGCTTGCACCCGTGTGCATAAGACAAGGCTGTTCCAGATATCTGAGTTACTTCAATTCCATTATCCAATTCCATAACACAAATGTTGTTTGAATGTTGTTATCGATAATACGATTAATGTAAAGATACGTCATAGATTTTTTTAATATATTTACGTAATATACTTTTTGCTTAACGAGGAAGTAAATTTGTGTTTGTGATATTTAGATATTGTTTAATTATTTTGCAGTACTGACTGTCTTTAATTTAAATAATGATTTAAACTGTCTGGGAACTAAATATTTTGAGCTTTGTTTTTCATAAAAGAAGGCAGAAGTTATGCTTTTATATTTAGAACAGATATTGGATTTTTGACTTACTACAATCGTGACAAAAAGCTTCTCTGTGTTTGGAATTTATTCCATTTTGAGTTGTAAAATTCCATCTTGAGCAAATTCAATTGGAGCAAAATAATCAGTACTACTTTTAGCCCTAATAAAACAAAGTACGAAACAATTTCGTGTTATGATAAAACTTTGGAACAAAAACAGTTATCGGTCTATCATAAAAACTTAACGTCCGTTTTTTTCTCGTTGTATCTTTGCAAGTGTTGAGTTTAGATGGTATCAAAGTAGGGAGCTCACATTTTTATATCACATAAAAATGTTTTAATGTTAATTAAAACAAAAATAGTGATACTATAATGAACTGATTAATATTGTATATTCGATGAGATTCAATCAAGAAGATACATTTGGAGCAGATTTATACTTATATAACTCTATCAATAGAAATTATATGGCCTAGTGGTTAGAACGCGCGCATCTTAACCGATGATTGCGGGTTCAAACGCAGGCAAGCTCCACTATATAAATGTGCTCAATTTGTGTTTTAATTCATCTCGTGCTCGGCGGTGAAGGAAAACATCGTGAGGAAATCTGCATGTGTCTAATTTCATCGAAATTGTGGCACACGTGCATTTCACCAACCCCCATTGGAACATCGTAGTGGAGTATGTTCCAAACCCTCTCCTTAATGGAAGAGGAAGCCTTATCTCAGCAGTGGGAAATGTACAGGCTGTTACTTTACTTTAACACTATCAAATCGTTTGATACTAATAATTTAATAATAATAGGCTTGTCTATAACCTTATTCTATATGCTGTTTTAATATGTGGCATATTTGTGGAACAATTGCATGTCATATCAATGTAATTAAAAGGAAGATTTCCGGGTCTGGATGCATTCCAATCGAATGCTGCCAAAACATATTTACAAAAACTTAATACGAAATATTTTTAGATTTCTAAAACGTATATAGAAACTACATTTAATAGATAAGTTATAGTATGCCACGGGTGCTTAATGGTAGGGCTTCGTGCAAGACCGTCTACATAGATAGCCGTCTAGACACCCCCCTACCCTCATTAATTCTACCTTCCTTCCTACCTTCTATCTACCTTCATTTAATTAATTGTGCAAGCCCGTCTGGATACGTACCACCCACTCATCAGTTATTCTACCGCCAAATAACAGTACTCAGTAGTGTTGTGTTCCGGTTTGAAGTGTGAGTGAGCCAGTGTAACTACAGGGCCCAAGAGACATAACGTCCTAGTTAATATTTCTTACAGCGTCATTGTCTATGGGTGATGGTGACCAGTTACCACCAGGTGGCCCATATGCTCGTCCGTCAACCTTTACCAAAAAAAAATTTAGTATTATTGTGTTCCGATTAGAAGGCTAGCCAGTGTTACTGCAGGAACAAGATATAAAACGCTGAGACGTTTAAATGACTCTCAGTGTTTTATGTGAGAGGTTTTATGGTAAACAGTAACAATATGGATAGCATCGGAAGTTTCATTTCCAGCTGCCTATTGTCAACAAAAAAAGTAAAATAAATTCAAGAATCAAATTAAGTTAAGATGCCGCTGCCATTTTAAATTCATATTTTTCTAACATAATTATTTTTCCATTGCAATTATATATAACCTTGATACAAAATTAACATAATGAATGGAGGATAAACTAGTTTGTGACGTCACGGCATTTTTTATTGGCAGTCTTTAATAAAAACAATAGGACGACTTAATCAATCAATATACATCATTATTAAACAATCTATACTAAAATTATAAACAAGAAAGTAACTCTGTCTGTTGGTCCTTCAGTACCAAATCAATGAACCGAATTTGATGTGATTTGTTTTGAGGCAAACGTGAACTCCGAGGATGGACATGAGCTTTTTTTGCCTAACACGTGACAAGCAACCCCTAAATCGCAAGCGAAGCCGCGGGTAACAACTAAGTAGTAATCTATATATGAAAGCGACCACTCACTAATCGATCACGAAATCACAGAAACGAAACCTACATACTTGAAATTAGGCACATAAGTCTATTTTATAAGGATTTTTAACTCAGGGGGGTAAAACAGCGTTGGTAATTTGTGTTTTATAAATTTCGAACGGGTAAATCCACCTATTAATTAATTAATATAAAGTCTAGTATAATCCGTTTAAAAGTCCTTGTCGAATTAAACAGTATTTATGTGTGTGCGAGGTTATATAATCTTGTTTATAAAGGAAGTAGGTGCTTAATTATTATGTTGACATTCGACTATGCCTTCAACTTGATTTGCGTAATAAACATAACCCCTTCCTTTCCTCCAAGAAGGACATAAACTTTTTTGTTTGTTTTTTCACTCTAAACCCATAAATGTCAACCAGCATCTATGATATCTGTGGTACATCCACGCTGTCTCAACTGTGTAATAAATTGTTTGACTAGCCATTGCCATTTCAGCCAAGCACAGGTAAAATATTTTTATCAAAATCAAAATAAACTTTATTCAAGTAGGCTTTTACAAACACTTTTGAATCGTCATTTTACAATTAAGTGAAGCTACCACCGGTTCGGAAAGTAGATTCTACCGAGAAGAACCGGCAAGAAACTCAGTAGTTACTGTTTTTAACATTTAAAAATACAAAGTCAAGTTAGTTAAATACAATTATTTAAATTAATATATCCTGCTTGGAAGTCAACAGGTATTAACTCCACGCTTTTTTATCATCTATAAAATCTTGTATATAATAATATGCGTTTTTTACCAATATGTTTTTTATAAACGATTTGAATTTAAGAAACGGCAAAGTTAAAAATGTCTGCGGAATTTTATTATAGAAATGGATACCTTGCCCCAAGAAGGATTTATTGACTTTGCGGAGTCGGAAACTTGGCGTTATAAGCTTATCCTTACTTCTAGTGCACATACAATGATTATCACTAATTTTATCAAAGTGATCAATGTTACTGTGAATATACATAATATTGTTGTAAATATACTGTGACGCAACAGTGAGTATTCCTACTTTGTTAAAAACATCCCGAGGAGAGTCTCTATTATGCTCTCTATTATGATTCTTTGATACTTATTATACACCATGACACTTTTTCTCATTTCACGATCGTTTTCCTGGGTGGGTTTGACTAAGCTAACTCATAACCTAACTGGTATTAAAAATATTTTCTATAAGCTTAGCTAGTCTTGAAACTTAAGACAAAAAAATTATAAAACAAGCTCATTAAACATTTTTTCTAAGTTTATGTTGACCGTACTTGAGAGATGACGTCAAACGACCTTGACGTCGCTTATATTTCGCATATGATTATGAAAATCAAATACAAAGTCTTTAGATCACACAGTAAAAGCAACGAATTTGTTTCTTATAAATACAGTAAAATATACACATACATGAATATTTTTCTCTCTCGGTTAAAATAAATAAAACTAAACAAATGTTCTAAGCACCATTTCTGAACGCACCCGTAAACGTCAAGCATGGTCATCCATTGAACTGTCATGTCATTGAATTTATCGAAATATCTCGATTATTCGAATTTTGTATATCGATTTATTTTATCGACTAAAATCATTATTATTTTTTAACGATCTATAAATGTGAGCAGAATTGTTTCGGGTCTGTCGCAGACTAGCACGAAATTAATATAGATGTTATTTAATTATTGCAGACATATTAATTAAATTAGATACAATGTGTTGCAATACAAATGTACAAGAACGATTGTCACAAAAGCCATTGTCTGCTGTTGGCACATCGAAACAATTCAAACGTAATTGAAGACGTGTGATTTGCAATAATTATATGTACAATTATATACCGTTATAATCAAATTATAATTCACACAAGTGGATTGCTTTACACTTAAATGGAGTTGCTTTGGCTGGATCTGTTAGGGTATTTTCTTTTGTCACGGTAGCATGCGAAAGCGATCCTGAAAAGACGGAGATGGTACCGCTGGTTTTTTAGTGGGTATTCCGTTGACTCGGGGGCATTCGGCGCCCTGGACATCGACGAATCCCCCCTCCCTCCTTCCAAGAGGGGGAAACGCGTAACGCGCTTTTCCTCTACTCCGTAAAATCTACCACTACCGAAATTAGTTCAAACGAAGCATCAGCTTGATCTCAGAGGCACAGGAGTGAGAAAATTCGAGTTCCATATTCAATTCAATTCAATTCTTGGTTTAATGGCTTTTAGTTGTGCCGACAGGGCACCGATTATTTCGCCAATGTTACGTAGAATACTTCTAAATTCAAAGTCACTTGGGTTTATTTGACAGAAAAATGACAGCTTTATATAGTTGTCGAACCTCAGGAGCAACAAAACTATTAATAAACTTAAGTTCCATGAAGGATCATAATAATAACAAGATAAACCGGAATCCACAAAGATAACGGGCAATCGGACAAAACGTTACGAAGCGACCACAATACCGATTTTCAATGGTTTCTTACTGATTGATGTGTTACGTCAACACCAGCATTCACAACAAGTGACTTGAGTCTTTATCTTAGTTATAAAATTTATCACTCAAGTTTAAGAGGATATAAGTCTTTTGTTGGTAGTAATTACCAAAAAAGTTGTAATTGTTAACTACCTATAGACAAATAATCGTAATGCTACTTACTAGTAGTCTGTCTGTAACGATTTAACGGTTATACAACTGAACCGGATTTTATGAAATTTGGTATCAAGCAAGCTTGAAACCCAAGGAACGATATAGACTTTTTTAACCTACAGCCATAATTATACTTATAGACTTTTTATACCTAACACCTGACGATTTGATAACGCGACTTGCTGTGCGCAACATTTTGTTTATAATTATTTAATCATCATTCCTTATAAATACGAAAACTCATTCGCATAGAACGATATTGTAATTTATGCGTTCATCACCATTATCAATGCTTAGTACCACCACCTCCTAATAACCACCTCGTATCTCTTATTACAGCGCTTCATAGCAACACTCAGTACTGTAGTGTAAGGATCAGTGAGCCTATATAACTAACAGGCACACGAGACATCTTAGTTCCCAAGGCGGGCGATGCAAGGATTGCTTAATATTACTTAGAGCGCTGAGATTTGTATTGCTATTTACTGCTTAATTTTATAGTACGTTTATTTTACGACGATCACAGTTTTTATCATATAATTAGCAAATTAAGCGCATTAATCGATCGTGTGGACCTAATCGAGTAAAAATGTTAACGGTCAGCAACATTCACAAAAGCCGTCTGCCTTGTGCTTATTTCGGATCGTAGAGCCTTGAAAAAAAAACTTTAGTTTTTTGAATATTTAGCTATATATCATAAAAAATAATCGTTATAAAGAGGTAAAACGTGATACGAGCTATGTTTTTATTAAATTACTAGTTTCTTGATTATTGAGATGACTGAATAATTAATATCTTTGAGTCGTATTAGCATTTGAACCTTTAAGAAAAACAAGTTTATTGATGCGCTGACAAAACGGCGTCATCTAGAAACTCGTACTAAAACGAATTTATAGGTACATAATATTCACGACCTATATGGTTCTCATGGGTATGCAACTCCGAGGTCCCGGGTTCGACTTCCGACCGATTCTATGTAGATGTTCAATAATTTTCTTTGTAATCTTTTGTTTTTGTGTTTGTGGTACCTTCGTTACTTCTGATTTTCCGCAACACAAGTGCTTTAGCTACTTACATTGGATTAGAGTGTGATGTTGTCCAATATTTATTTTTTATAATATTAGAAACAATCATATATATAGTATTCCACTTCCTTATTTCATAAGCCTTAGAGGAGAGGAGAGGGATGTTATGGGAAAAACTTTACTCTTTCTTACATCTTTGTTAAATTTCATTCAATATTGTTCACAATTTGATTCAGTAACATCCAACATTTTTCATTTAAATGAATTCGCGTTTGAATCACGATAACCAATAAAATGTATTCGGAGTGATTTTTTATAGTCAAATTTGTACCTATGGCCGACACTGCTATATTATATGTTTACTAATGTGTAGGATGCGGACGCAGCAGAGAATACGCATTTGACGTACTCACTAATTACGAAGATATTTGTTTAAGAATAATTACGACACAACTTAGATGTAGCATCCGCAGAATTCGTAAAACCGATCAAATCCGAATTAAGTAAGCTATCCCAAATTATCAAAATTTATTTCTTATGCGAATATAATCTTTACACAAACGTAACAACTTGTAATATCGGATGACCTAATATATTCGTTAATTTGACACGTCGATTTACATGCACTTGCTTCGTCGGGTTGAACTGACGCGAGAATCTGTAGCGACGAATAGCTTCACACCTTCACACTTCGACACCAGTCTAAGGAACCTTTTCTAACACGATCGAAAAGTGTTCAGGTAAATATTGCCAACTTCCTAAGACTGGTTTACAGCTGAGTATTTATTGACAGAATAACCGCATAGTTGTCTATTGACAATACCTGGGGTTTGAGTTTCAAGTATTAGGGTTCTGCAACCTTATAAATTAGCTACTGAACCAACGATACAGACATATAATACGTTACGTCGTCAAAAATATATACTCAGACAAAGCTATCTCTTATTTTAATTCCTTTATTTAAATAGGTATATCATCCTTATGTATAATTTAGATTATTCTCTTCTATAGGTCATTGAACTTAACTTAGTCTAAAATTATAATTTTATTCTTTTTAAAGTAGTTTATGACACTAGTTCGTCGAACAGGTTTCGTTAGGTTTATTTCCAAGCTATTCTTTACTTAAGTCATTTGTACGCCGCGAAAATACATTGCCGTACAAATGTGTGTACACATGCAAACACATCATATGCAAACGTTTGCATACATATAAATAATTTTGCGTCATACAATAAAATTTTACGATCGATTTATGGATCAATTATCTTTGTACTTAAAGAAGTTTTATTTAATATACCTACTTTTAGAAAAACTTACATTAACCTATGAATGTATGAATGTATGTATGTACATAATATGTATGTAATCGACTCGACTTGCTACCGTTCAAGGATTATTCAACCTGAGTTGAATTTATTGAATGAGTGAAATTAATAGCCATTCATTGAACTTGGCCCATCTGGTATGGTACCACCCACTTATTAATTTTTTATATTAAATATTTTACGGATAAACAGCAACAGTTAGTATTATTGTGTTCCGGTTCGAGGGGTGAGCGAGCCAATGTAAATATAGTCATACATAACATATTAGTTCCTAAAGTTGGTTCCAAAAGGTTGGTTGTTGGTGGATTGGTCACGTAAGAAATATTTAATATGTACCTATAAAACCCTCAAAAGGCGCACTGAACAATAGCCCTTGTCCTTTCCGGGATATCAAACTATCTCAGTACCAAATTTCATCATCAGCTAAATCGGTTTAGCGATTTAAGCGTGAAGAGAGAGTTACTTTCACAAATATACATAATATTAGAATAGATTTATTTTGAATAAGCGCAATAGGCTATTTGACTGGTTTTTAAAATCATATTTGCCGAAAAATATCATATCAAAAATTCTATATTTAAATAGCGCGCGAAAACGCCACTTGGACAATATGGCGCTGCAATAGGGTCAGGTGACGTCACTTTCCTGTACTTTAATCTGTGGTACATATAGTAGAAAAACAAGGTTAACAAGCAAGTGACTTCATCATAAGCCCAGCCAATCAGGAGCGTTTTGTTTCACGTAACAAACGTTTGAAAAAATGCAATTTTATTTATGGATTTTTGAATAAACTAAGTATTATCTTCAACTTTCGTTAGTAAATAACCATTTTTAAACTTAATATACACTGATTACAATAATTGACACTTTATTTTTCGCATTGTCAAATAGCCTATTACAGACATCATGGAAATAACAATTTAGTTAGTTAGTGGCGTTTTGGAGAGGTAAGGGATCATTTGCCAGTCTGCCAATCTTTATTGAATAAAAAGAGAAACCTATTATATCAAAGGTCGTCTTACCAACTGTCATAAAGAGGAGTTTGCAGCCAGGTTCGAAGTGATACTTGGAAGGCTCGGTGTAGTGCAACCGGTGGTAGATCAGGTCGTAACCTTCAACTGACTTCTCTGGCAGCACGGCAAACTCTCTGTAACAAACAAACATTTGCTCCAAAATCTATGATAAAATTTCGATGTCTCATCTGAAACGGATGGCCGTTGAAATTACTCCTTTAATCATTGCATAGTGCATAGTCTCTATGTATGCTTAGATCTTTAAAATTTCACAACGGTTTTGTTAATAGATAGAGTGATTCGGAAGAAGGGTTTTTGTATATGATACATGGACAAACAAAAATTCAAACAAAAATTCTGTTGTATATTGAGTATCAGAATTGCACCCGTGCGAAGCCGGGGCGAGGCGCTAGTTACCGATACACGAATACTTCCAACAAATTCTAACAGATGAAATAGCATGTATGGTTAGACAGCATAGCAACTTTCGATTTCGTTAATGCCAGACCAATACGTTGGTACTGACGTATTAAATTCATCAAGTGTTTGACAACTGGCGCAATGAATTGAATAATTTATAAGAAACGAAGTTTGAAATACTTTTGACAATTTTACTGTTGAAAAACTTTGTCTAGACAAACAATCCCAACCCTACTCCCTGGCAGGTTTGGTCCAATTAAGAGAATTCATACAAAACGTTCATTTCCTGCTAATATGGTTGTAGAAAAGATTGCTGACGTTTCCATTTTTCATAAAAACTAAATTATTCGTAACGGATTCGTAAGAGTAATAGAATAATTAATATGAAACTGACAATTAGAACTACTGATACATGATACGATACTTTTTTTTCTCGCTGAAAGAACGCGTTACGCATTTTCTCCACGTGATGGAAAGTGGGGGAGTGGGGTGTGACTCTCCGGTTCCCTGGACGCCAGTGCGCCCAGGTCCGCCGGGTTTACCCACTAAAAAACCAGCGGTACCATCTCCGTCTTTCGGCGGGCGCCACGGGATCGCTTACGCATGCTACCGTGACGTGATACGATACTGGCCAAGTTTCAATTAAAACTTATTGAATTTATTCGTCGATATGTAATCATGTTTGGTATCGCACTTGAAAAGCCGACATGTAATTACCAATACGATTGAATATTTATGTTACATATTATTACTTTACATAGTATATTGTATAAAAAAACAGGAACTGAAACCACACGCAATATCGGTTGGACGATAAATAGTGTTGTCTGATTTTAATCGACCAAATTATTCGTACACGGTATGTTGTTACCATTTTGCAAATTGGATTATACTTAAAAATACAAAGGTGTCTCTCAAAAGATATACTCTGAAATGAAAATGCAAGGTGTACGAAATATAATGAATCAAATTAGGTGGAAAAACTAAGCAAAGGAAGGATATTAGCACTTAGTTGACAATTCTTATTCTACCTCGAATAGTTTTAGTGGAACAATTTTCCTTAAATAATGGGAAATACATACAGGAGTACGTACAGTTTTAGCATGAAATAACTTTGGAAACTAGTAAGGTACGCAAAGTAATAAGTTATCCATAAAACTGATTATGGGGTCCTGGTGTATAAGCCCGCATTTAAAGATACTTCGAGGTCCTTGTAATTCCAAATTTAATTTAATTTTGTGGTTCTTCAATGCAGTTTCAGAGTTGTGAAATAGGTACCTAATATGAGTCTTGGTCAAAACTAAAAAAACGTTGAATAATTAGAAATTTTGGTTAGCATACGTTTGAAGTGGATCACATCGGCATAATGACACCTGAACGAGATGTTATACAAAATTATACAAAGTGTTAGGTATTTAAAAGTTATTTACATGATAATTATATGTTTGTAAATAACAATTTTTCAATAACTTTTTAATTTTGAAGTCTATTCGATCTATTTAATATAGACAAGCAGTGGGTTAACTTAAGTTTGTTATCTGAATATTAAGGGGATACAACCCCAAAAATTACTGGAAAGACAAAAAACTGGTGCCAAGAGTAATGAAGAACCTCAAAATGTACTTGGAATATGAAAAATACCAGATGAAGGTAATTGGAATGAAAACCTGGTTAGATAAACACGAAACAGAACTACCTGACAAGATATATTTGGTCACACTAAGATTCTTACACGACTCTAAAACTTTAGATACCAGTTATAAACATCAAAATCTTTGGTAATTAGTTCATATTTATTTTCGAGATCTTTGAGAATTCTGTAACAGCAATCTCAGTATTAGTTCTTTACAAGGCACGACGAAGTTTTCTACGAGGTCTCTACGTAACTTTGTGCCAAATGCGATCGAAAGCCTTCGCTATGTCCAAACTGGCCATTAGTTCCTTACCCCTGGTATCAAATGCTTCCATCCATCTATATATCTCTTTTTCTTTCATTCTTAGTGCTTATCAAAATTAATGATCGTTCGCTTAAACTACTAAACTTGATACTCGAATCTCAAAGTGATATTAGAGAACCTATTTTACATTCAAGGGCTTGCTGAGATACGAAGCAAAGGTCAGGAGCAAACTTAACATGTATAATCTGTTGAAGGCCGCGGAATGCGATTAATAATTATTCGATCAGATAATTTTCTATAATGTAGCTAGAAATTTAACCTGATTTCATGCAGGTGAAATATATTTTAATGTTTGTTTAATTGAAATAATACGTCCCACAAGTGGACTAAGACTGTCTCTCCGTTCTAGAAGATTATTTATTTAAAGCATATAACTCTATAACTGTTTCATGCACTTAATATATGTAGAAAATTTTCATCCGACGCATGCAGGTTTTGGGATAAAAATCGCTCATGAAATGATTACAAATAAAAACACATGGAATTTAATTATATATGCCTGGGTTTCAAGCTTTAATTGTTGGTTAAGATTTAGGTCTATGACATATTGTTGTCTTGATGCACTTAGGTCTATTTTTTATATTTAAGTAATATTTATTTCACGAAGACTCAGCATGAGATTTATGTTTGCATATAAAGTCTATATATTAATTAATCATTATATTTTTCTGCACATAACAGTCTCATAGATACCATACGCTCTGAACATCTATTACTTTATGTATTTATCATGTTTTTAAATCGAAGTTTTCTGCAAGTAGCATCACTACATACCTATTATAAAACATTACCTGCCGTTTATACCTGTCTGTTTGAACATGGCAATCTCAAAAACCGTTTCATAAGGAAGGTTAAGATAATTACGTTTTGTAAACATATCTAAAACCAAAAGAGCTTAATGTATTACAATATGAATAGTTTATGTTACCTTTATTTTAAAGGCACTGATGCATAGTATACGCCGATTAAAAATCGCCTTACATAAATGCCGACCGGTTCTAGAATTCATTCTAATGTTTTAATGCTAGATTACTTAAGATGATAAAAAATATCGCCATTAATAAAACTCTTGTTCCCAATAAACGAGTTGAGTTTGTATCCACATTAATCAAATATTATTACCTGCATTGATTAGTATATGTTATAAAATATTCCACGTAATCAAAGCGAAGGTCACGGACACATTCATCTTAAAATTACATTACGAACTAAACTAATAGTTGACCGATACAGCGTGAAGGTTGCATTGAGAACCTTATCGTTTACCTTTAAAAATAATATTTCTGTCAGAGTAGGTATATGTTCAGTCTTGGTGATATTCTCTACACTGATTTAGCTACAACCGATGCGATGAGATAATGCACAATTATGCACCATGCACTCATAAATCCCTCATAGTACGAATGGTCGACAAACCCAAAATATTTTGTATTTTTGGAACCACCAGTCAAACAGCCAAGTTCCAGACTCGGGAAGTTGCTGAAACCTTCTGGTCAGAAAAACCCATCGACTTTTTAAATGGGATGTGATGACCAGACCGATCAGTATCTAGATAAAACAAACATTTATATCTTCAGATTGGAAGAGGACGGAAACACAATAAATGTCACTAAACACGATTTGTAATCGCTATTTATATTCTTATTACAATTCATTTATTTATTGTTAACCTTTTGGCTAGATAACGAAATTGTTGACAATTTACAATTCGCGTTAAAACAACAGAAATGGGGTCAAACGTAGAAAAATACTGAGTCTGATAAAATAATTTTGCTGGAAACACAGAAATGGTCTTCAAAAAGGGACAAATTTAGTAAAACAAGAAACTATTGAAAAATCACAATATGAGACTGCTGATACAATGTAATCATTTCGATACTAGATTCTACTACTACTACTATACTATATTATATTATATTCTACTACTACTATAGTCTAACCTAAGACCTTAACAACGACAACAACAACAGCCTGTAAATTCCCACTGCTGGGCTAAAGGTCTCCTCTCCCTTTGAGGAGAAGGTTGGGAACATATTCCATCACGCTGTTCCAATGCGGTTTGGTGGAATGCACATGTGGCAGAATTTCGATGAAATTAGACACATGCAGGTTTCCTCACGATGTTTTCCTTTACCGCCGAGCACGGGATGAATTATAAAGACAAATTAAGCACATGAATCAATGGTGCTTGTCTGGGTTTGAATCCGCAATCATCGGTTAAGATGCACGCGTTCTAATCACTACACACACAATATGACAGAAACACGACACGACATAGACATGCAATATAAATAAAATATATATATACTAGTAGTAGCCCGCGACTTTACTCGCGTTTTAAGGTGTTGATTTTCATGTGTTACGCAAAAAAGGACCCTCTGTCCTCTCTTTCTTTCAAGTTTGCTTCATACCAAATTTCATCAAATTCGGTTCAGCGGTTTGGTCGTGAAAGAGCAACAGTCAGACAGAGCTACATACTTTCACGTTTATAATATATTATATTATACATACGTGTAACGGATGTTTTTAAATGAAATAATTAATATATAATTAAATTATATCGTTTCAAATTCTTGGTAAATCATAGTTTACCTACTAGGAAATGACGATGGATAATAATTAAAATAATTTAACATAAAACAGTAAAAAATAATTACTCCGTAATATAAAAATGGATCTATATTCTAAACTTGAACCGCTGAACCGATTTAGATGAAACTACTACTACTTACTTTACTATAACCGGAAGGGCTTGCACAAAGCCCATCTGCCAAGTATGATAAAGTGGGGGTGACTGTTCATATGCTATAAGCGAAATTTTATAAAAATGCCGAGATAGCCCAGTGGCTAGAACGCGTGCATCTTAACCGACGATTGCGGGTTCAAACCCAGGCAAGCACTACTGAATATTCATGAGCTTAATTTGTGTTTATGATTGCACGTGCTCGTCGGTGAAGGAAAGCATCGTGAGGAAACCTGCATGTGTCCAATTTCATAGAAATTCTACCACGTGTATTCCATCAACCCTCATTGGAACTGCGTGGTGGAATATGTTCCACACCTACTCCTCATAGCGTGAGGCTTTGGCCCAGCAGTGGGAAATTTACAGGCTGTTGTTGTTGAAGTTTTTATAAATTTCGAGCGGATAATGCCGCAGGTTTGGTAGGTACATAATAAAGAGCAATAAAAATCAACGGAATCGTTTAAAATTTGTTTATGCATCAGAGAACTTAGAAGTTCGGTATTCTCCAAACGAGCTCGACCCAGTTTTATACTTCCCGAAGTATAAACTCTAGGTAAGTAATCCGCTAACTTAACTACTACGTATAAATTTCTAAGTTAATGCTCAAACAAGCCTTCCTTTATTACCTAATTTAAAACCTCTTGCAAGGCAATTTTTTACTGACTTAAAAAAATAAGGATGTGAACATCTGAGATTTTGTTAGTCGTTACTTCAGATTACCGTCATTTATAAACCGATTGCGAATTTAATTACGTTTTTGTATGATCCCATACCTTTTTGTTGGATGTGTTAGTACGTCATGCAATACGCAATTTAATGATTAGAAATGTTAAATAAACAACTCAGGTTAAATATATAAAATAATCTTCAAAATAGTCATCCCGATCTGAGTCATTTTGGATTCGCGAACCAAGCCTAAGATTTGAATCCACTTGAAAATTTTTGTGTACGCTAAAGTCCTTAATCTTGATGATAGATTTATCTTATTTTCAATCAGAGATTACAGAACGATAGCAAAAATATGAGCGAGCACTTATCTGATACTATTTTATTCATCTCCAAGAAATACTTAACAATTTATAAGGTGCAATGAAATATTTGAAACTTGGACCAGTGGTTAGAACGCGCGCATCTTAACCAATTAATGTGGGTTCGAAGGCGGACCCGTTACGTTAAATTGTCATGTTCTTCTCCTTAAAAGGATAAGAGACTAAGGTCCAGAGGGACTTTTTTAGAGCATTTTAGTTCTCAAGCGTACTTGATATACAGAATGGTCATTTCTTTCAGTTCTTATATCTATGGAAAATGGTTACCTTACCTTTATGTAGCCAAAAATACAGTTTCAGGTTATAACTAAGTTATTACGCTAGTTTAAAAATTAATACGGAATGTCTTCAGTAAATCATCCCATGCACAATAAAACATCACTTATAAGTAAAAGGTCGTATGTGAAATTATATGTACGTTATATAATACCAGAGATTAAATACCAATTATATTCTTTTATTTTTTTTTATATACTTTTAATACCTGTCATATAACACATTTATTTCTCTACTGACCTCTATTGTTAGCATAAGTAATTTAAATTTCAACGATCTAACCAGCTATAAGTAGGTATTAAGTTAAAAGTCCTGTCTTCTACGTTCAAACATCAATCATTAATTAAAGAAAGAGACAAAAATAACTTTATAAGTGAGATCGTTACTAAATTTTTAAATAACAAACAGTTATAAAAGTGTTTTATAGTTTTCATAAAGCAAAGTGTGTAAGTAATTAAATGTTTAAATTCAAGATAAATGTAAGAGATAATAATCTATACATATAATAAAAATTGAGACTGATTTTAATATTAAAACAACCGCTTTTTACTAAATGCATATGTATAGATATATAACATTTTTGTTTGTTCCGGCTAATATGTGGAACGGATGAATCGATTTTGACGCGACTTTCCGTGGCAGATGAATAAGGAGTAACTTAAGCTTTACTTAGGAGTCGAGATGGCCCAGTGGTAAGAACGCGCGCATCTTAACCGATGATTGCGGGTTCAAACCCAGGCAAGCACCGCTGATTATTGTGCTTAATTTTTCTTAATAATTCATCTCGTTCTCAGCGGTGAAGGAAAACATCGTGAGGAAACCTGCATGTGACAAATTTCATAGAAATTCTGCCACATGTGTATTCCACCAACCCGCATTGGAACAGCGTGGTGGAATATGTTCCAAAACCTTCTCCTCAAAGGGAGAGGAGGCCTTTAGCCCAGCAGTGGGAATTTACTGAACAGCTGTTGTTGTTGTTGTAGGCTTTACTTACTTTTATTTTAGAACTCTACAGGGTTATTGGTAACTCGACGTATATCCGTTAGGAGGTGATATACTGTATATAAAATTATAATACTGTCCAGTACCGTACGCAACCCTGGCGCGTGCTACTACTCCGCGGGGTGCCTTCCACCAGCGATTCAATATCACAAAAGCTGCTTAATACAAAATTAATAATTTATAGTGAAAACTTTGAACTGATTAATAACTTGTTTGTTAAAAACAAACGCGCGAATTCGCGGGCACAGCTAACATTTTACTAAGAATTATTTAACTCTTCTAGAATCTTAGACTTTTTTTTGGTATAGGTTGGCGGACGAGCATATGGGCCACCTGATGGTAAGTGGTCACCATCACCCATAGACAATGACGCTGTGAGAAATATTAACTATTCGTTACATCGTCAATGTGCCACCAACCTTGGGGACTAAGATGTTATGTCCCTTGTGCCTGTAGCTACACTGTTGTTTCAAAAAAAAAATTATAACCTCGTAGCGTTGCGTGTTAATTAACTTTCCGTTATAAAATTCGAGACACGATTCGTTTTGCTTAATCATAGAAAAAAATATCGACGAGATATAACGAGCAAAGCGAAGGCATACCTCATGAACGTTTCGCAATTTTCCTTTCTATATGTGAACTATAGGAACGACTTAGACGGCTCATTAGGAACAGTACGATTACTGATAAACAAAAACGATTAGTTAAGTACATGAACCGAAATTTTATGATAGATATCCTCTTATTCATGTTATTTTACTTATTATTACAGAGCCCCCTCCTACACACACAGGGCCGTATTTAGGGGAGGGCAACCGGGGCAACTGCCCTTGGGCCTCCACATTAGTGGGGGCCACACTTTTCAGCAAGTTAACAAATACCGAGATATAGTCAAATTATAATAATGTTATTATTTAATATTTTAAAAGTTACCGATACAAGTAAATAAATCATAGCTTACTGATTGAAATAAAACAAGTAATTAATTCATTATAATATAATTATTAGGTTGTTCACGCTTCTGTTTGTCTAGGGCCCCCACTGCTTTGTGGCCCGGGGGCCTCCAGATCTTTAAATCCGGCTCTGCACACATACACACTCCGCATAATCTATGAAATATCCTATCCTACACCGTTGGTTGCCTGGAAGCAATCGCTATGTAGCGATAAGGTCGCCAGAATTATACGACTCTTTTCTTAAGGTTATATCTATGTTGTATTATTATAGTATTGTATAAAGTAAATAGTAACGTAAAGGATCCTGGTACTGATAATATCTTAAAAGAAAAAAATCGTATGTAAAACCGTAATTTTAATAAGCCACTAGACAAAGAGGCAGCTATTGAATAGTGCTGCGTCCTTGTCACACATACATAAATGTTACCGAAATAAACATAATTATAAAATTAAGATTCATTAACATTATCTGTTACAATTACAATATCACTATGTTTTGAAATGAACTGATTTACGAGCATACGTACCGGGGATCAAGGCAATGACGATTGCTTAAACGCCGAATTTTCAAGTTCAATTTATTCTGCTTATCGTCTGTGAAGACTAATATCTACGCTAAATAAATATGTATAATTCAAATACCTAGGGTACAAAATGTGTTCCTAAGGGGCGTAGCTACTGCCGTATTTGCCGTATCAATTATACGGGGCCCCCGGACTACGAGGGCCCCAAACGCACGTTAGACAGACAGATAGATATTTATGACGAATAAATATTCATATAATTTTTGTGTGAAACCTTTACTAAGAGCCGCAAACTATTTTTTATACGGGGCCCCGTCAAGGCACGCTACGATTCTGGTGTTCCTATTCTTAACCCATAAAGAGGTATTTCTGCAAAGAGACAAATTATACGGGTGCTTTAAAAACAATTTTAAGATATACTGGGTTATTTAATTCGACGTATATCCGTTAGGAGGTGCATTTTTATTAAAGAAAAGGAAAAAAATGATTTTATTAGATACTTTTTTTTAAATAAATTTTTGAAGTTGCATTTTTGACAAATTTTGAAAAAAGCTAAGAAACGTGATTACTCAAAAATGGTTCACTTTTGGATTATGCATATGGGGGTTAAAATTGTTGCAAATAATCACCCCTATCACCTCCTAACGGATATACGTCGAATTACCAATAACCCTGTATGTTGATGAACGCTGAGTTCACCCAATCGGCTAATCGACATTTAGATGTGTGGTTGAATGGCGTTGTTCAATGAAAGGGCTATCCGTGCAATTAAACAGCTATTTCAACAATTTGGATGCGAATATTTATCAATATATATAAACTTAACAAAAATATGTAACTTTATCTTATTTAAAAGAGAAATGTGCTCATTTTTGTAATCATTATGGGCTATTTTTTAATGTAAACGTAATAATTAAGGAGTTCGAGACAATACATCAACCAGCCTTCGATGTATTGTATGTTTTTTTTTTTTTTATTTTATTTTAACTAAGATGTTATGTCCCTTGTGCCTGTAGTTACACTGGCTCACTCACCCTTCAGACCGGAACACAACAATACTGAGTACTGTTGTTTGGCGGTAGAATAACTGATGAGTGGGTGGTACCTACCCACACGGGCTTGATTGAAATTTATTATCAGATAAAGACAATATTCAGTTCAGTTAGTCATGACTGAGACGCGTTTAACTGGATTTATTTTGTTCTTTAAAAAAACTGGCCGAAGGTGACTACAGGATAAAAAAAAACAACAATTAAAATAACTTAACACGGGTCCAATTAGTCTAATACACGCTTTTTCTTATTGGGATTTGTAAATTATATATATAATTTGTAATAATTTGTACCTTTATCAAGTATAAATTGAGTTAAGAAAAAAAATCTACTAATTGAAGTTAAAGCTAAAATATATATTTGTAATTATGTACTTGTGACTTAGGTACCTAATTTGTTATAAAGCTTTTAAATTTTTTAAATAGATTGAATACCAACCTCATGAACTTGGTTTTAGATATAAGTTGTTTAAAAAAAATTAAACTTATTATAGGACAATGTTAGTAGAACTCTGTGTCCGCCATACCGGCTGGATATTGCTAAGTCATAACTTATTTTAAAAATAGAAGAAGATAATTAAATACAACTACAATTTGAAAAAGAAGAGAAAGTGGCCCTGACACAAATGTATATAAAAACTCCTTTAATCTACCACTGGCATGCAGCCTCCTCTTCCTTTGAGGAGAAGATATAGAGTTTTTCCCGCACACTGCACCGCAGTTTGATGGATGCAAGTTTACTAACAATATAATAAAGTACAAAAAAAGTAAATGGAAATGAAGTGGTTCATATATATAGTATTAACCTGCAGGTATCAGTTATAATTCACACATTTTACAAATGGGTCTTACCATCTATACTAATGGTATAAATGTGAATGTATATATATAAAAAACTCTATCTGCCTGTTTGTGTGTTGCTCTTTCATGACTAAACCAATCAATGAACAAATTTGATGAAATTTTTTGTAAAGCAAACTTGAACTGGAAGAAAGGACATAGGCTATTTTTTGCCTAACACATCATAACACACCTCCTTAAAACAAGCAAGATCCCATGACAACTAGTTATTGAAAAATATCACGATTCGTTTTTGTTACTAAAATGAACTAAAGGGAACAATTATCTACTGCTGATGAATATTAATGAGCTTATAATATAAAGTAGACTTGGATATTTATGTCATTTATATATTTCAATTTCTGTGAATCCATTTGAACAATTAACATTAATGAATATTAAAACCACAATATTTCCAATGAACAAACCAAGACTAAGAATTCAAGTTTCTTGGTAGACTGTACATTAGTCACAATTAAAAGTAGATATTGCTTGTGTATGTTTTTTCCATACTTTAAGTATATAATTATATGTGTATATTTAATATGAATTACTATATTTCATATTATTATTATATGTATTAGTAAAATTTTAAATTACACTAACAGTCAGCAATATTTAGAATTTTAATGTTCTGGTTTCAAAGGTAAATGAACCAATGGAACTACAGGCCAAAGGGACGCAATACACCTTAGTTCCCTAGGGCAGTGGTGCATTCGCAATGTAAGGATTGGTTTATATTACTTGAAGTATTTTACTGAGGGTGTTAAATGCAAAATAAAACATAAAATAACAAAAGGTATTACTTAAATTTAAAAGCTTTTCACAAACAAACACCTATTTAGCTAGAAACTATATTTTTTTAGTTTTAATATAAATAAATGACTGGCTTAGTCTATAAATGTTTTATTTATATATACTTGATGAATGTGGAAAATATATAATCTTATTAATCATTATGATCTTGAGCTAGTATTTTATTATTAAATACTATTATTAATAAATAGTGTTGTAAAATAATATTAAGTGTACTTACAGCGCCTCTACTGAAGGCTTTAGTTCCTCGGAATTTATAATTCTGTTGTCAAATATTTCCGGGGTATTTTTTCTGATATTGTAATATTTTTCTATGCAAGTCTTTATTTTCTCCACATCTCCATAACAAGCGTTATAAAATAAAAGCAATTGTTTATCTGAAAGATCCTTTGGCACGTATTTTGATTTGTCTAATTTTTGTGTCCAATCCTTTATATGATCGAAATCCGCTTGTGAAAATATATCCAAAGAAGCAACTGCGGCGTCATAGTCATATTCTAATTCAACTGACATTTTTTATTTGATTAATTTATTCGTTAATAATATTATTTACGCGATATTTCAAAACAGACAGCACATCCGATCTTCTCACTGTTCATTTGACAACTGAGGTTTGAAATTTGAAAATGACAACTTCTATCTCGTATGTCATTGTTTAAAGTCATTGATCGGCGATCGCGTTAAAAAGTGTTGCCAGGAAACAATATATTAACGAGGGTCGCTCTTCTTCTTTTCATACTTATTTATCCGCAAAAATTTTTGGTCTTGACAACTAATGCAAACTATATTTCTATTTAAAACAAAAATGATATCTGATTTAAAGCTAATGAGAAATTGCTTGCTTTTAATTTAGTAAATAATGTCAAAAGTAAATTAGTTTAAATAGTATTGTAACATGCTTTCAATTTAAATTATAGTCATAGCGGACTAGATTATTGCACTTATCCAAATTGATACTTCATTTTATTTAAATTGTAAAATATTTTAAAGTTAAAATAATGGAAATAAATGTTTCGTAAGTTTATTAATATTAAAGTTTTATCAATAAAAATATGTTTATTAAATTTAAAATTGTATATTTTTTCAGACAAGGTAATCTTGTTATAAATACTGATAAAAATTATATTTTAAGATTTTTGAAAATATATTTCAAAACTGTAGTATTTTTAGCAAGTTGTCTTTTGTTGATACCAGTCGCATTAATTGGTAATAATAATGTGAGTATTGAAAAGTAAGTATTATTCCGTCATTAAATATAGCTATATCTTTAGATTAAGCTTTTGTAAATTGATTTTAGGCATACCTGAGTTTTTATATTTTTCTCATCTGTGGAATTTTCTGGATTGGAGATGTATTTCATCCTGGTATTATTTCTATAATTCCCATCGCATTTGTGACGATTGCTGGTGGATTTGACAGAAAAATAATTGACGCTGTATGAATGTGTTTATTCAAATATTTTTTATAAATGTAAAATTCCACAGCCTATGATTTCAATGGTAAAAAAAGAAAGCATGTTGCCTTTGGTGACTCACTAATTAATAGGCCAGTTGGTACCTAACTTCCGTATTGTAAAGCATGGGCAGTGAATGCCATGGTTGCTGGGGAATATTTGTCATTTGACGGTAGGAAAACTTTATACAGTGGAATACGAGCATGATACCTTACCTTAGGAACCCTATGACTTGATTGCCTTACAATGTAAATTATGAATTGATCTGACGAAATTTTTTTTGAGTTACAATTTTTAGAACATATAGATCAAAGGAAAGCATTATTTCTACATCCAGCGACCTTTCCTTCTCTTTATTTTTATCTCTATCTTATTCTATTCTGTGCTGTTTAATGTAATAGAAGAATGGAGACTCTAATATCATATTATGAACGTATTTGAATATTTTCATCGACACGCTATAATTTATTTACTTGTGTCGGTTACATTTAAAATAACAATTAGTAACATTTAAATAAAACTAATTATAACGGATGAATCGCGTATATTAATTATTTTTAAACATCCCGACGTTTCGAGCACTTTGCAGTGTTCGTGGTCACGGGTAGACTAAGATGACATTTGTCTATTTGAAGAACAAAGGAAATATTATTAACAACTACCGCCAACGATTTCTCAATTGATATCTTGAGTAACGTTCCGGTTGCACGCAGAAGGCACTAACTGTATCTTTAGGTCTTGCAGTCTGTTGGATTTGGGATTTTAAATTTTTAATAAGTGGATCCCAGGTGTTAGAAAGTCTCCAACCATCTTTTCTATTGAAGTTCGGATGTTTTTGAATTTCAATAGCCTCGCGTATCATTCTAGGAATGAATCTGTGTTCTCTAGCGAGGATCTGTGGTTTATCAAATCGGATAAAATGGTTAGGTTTATCCAGAGCATGTTCACAGACTGCAGACTTAGAAGAACGCCTATTTTTGACATCTCCTATATGTTCCTTGACCCTGGTACCGATACTTCTCTTTGTTTGGCCTATGTAAGATAAACCACACTCACATTCGAGTTTATATACTCCTGCAGTTTGTAAAGGAATATTACTCTTGATAGGTCTCAAGAACTGGCTCACTTTCTTATGAGGCTTGTAAACGGTTTTAATTGAAGCTCGCTTCAAGATGTTGCCAATCCTGTCTGTAAATCCCTTCACATTTGTTAAAAAATAATTAATATACGCGATTCATCCGTTATAATTAGTTTTATTTAAATGTGTAATAATCGCGAAAATTTAAGACGACATTAATTAGTAACATTATTATAATTTGACTATATATAGATATTTGTTAACTCCTCAGAATCTCTGTTGTAGGGCTCCTCGTGTGGAGGCTCCGGTTATCCTCTCCTTAAATCGCACTGATATTTCCAATATCGAGTTACATCTCATTTTTCTTAAATTAAATTATATGCATCCCTCTCTCGTGCCTATAAATTATATGTAGGCGGTTGTTCGATAAGCATTACAGTGTTTTCTTCTTTCGATGTCACATCAATTACGACACGAGAGAGAATTCAGTGTTACACGTGATAAAAGACGTTTATAAGTAAGGTCGTCTATTTTTAAATCGAATACCTTTAACTTGTGCACACAATGCCGTAATCGATTATAAGTAATGCGTGCGTTTATTAATAACTAGCGGTCTACCGCGGCTTCGCCCGCGTAGATAACGGTTCATAATCAGTCTTCTAATATCCCTACTGCTGAGGCACGGTCACATTTGAAGAATTACTGCAACCGGCGCTTGGATCTATTGTGATAAACCTCAAATTCGTGATCACAACACCTCAGCCAGACCAACATCAGCCACGAATCTGATGAGGTTCTTAGGGTCGGAGGCCATTATGCCCTCTAATGACCGGAATTAGAACATTTTATAGTTCTATCTTTTATAGTTTAGGCATCATACGCAAAAAATCAACTTTTTTGGTAGATTTTTTCCTTTTTTGTCCGAAAATCCCAAAATATCTTACGGAACCCTATTTTTATTTAGCTTTCGAATGGTGAAAGATTTTTTAAAATCGGTCCAGTAGTTTTTGAGCCTATTCATTACAACCAAACAAACAAAGTTTTCCTCTTTATAATATTAGTGTAGACTAGCGACCCGCCCCGGCTTTGCACTGATACTTGACATGTATCGTTATATTATGACCAAATTACATAAAATCATTTTAAATTGTAGCCTATGTGTTATTCTGATGTATTACCTATATTACTGTTTAATTTCATCCAAATCTCTTCAGTAGCTTTACGGTGTAAGAGCAACAAACAACAAAGAGTACATACGAGTACATATATCCTCACAAACTTTTGCATTTATAATTTAGTAGGATTATCTACAGATAGTTGTACGGAATTCGGTGCTGGACTGCTTTGGTGTCATGATGATCATAATCGCTATTGAACACAGTATTTTACATAGAAGAATCGCCATAAAAATACTTCTACTTTTTGGCTGTTCCCATTATAGGTAATCACTTTTCTATGTCAATATCCCAACATCTACAAAATCGCATTTTTGTATTATCATTGGTACCACTTGTTGGTAGGGCTTTGTGCAAGCCGCATCAGACATTCTACCGCCAATCTCGTACTCCGACACTCAGTACTCAGCATTGTTGTATTCCTGTGTGAAGGCTTAGTGAGCCAGTATAAATAGAGGCACAGTAAAAATAACAACTTAGTTAAGGTAACAAGGTAGTAAGAAATGGTTAATTAATTAATTTCTTACAGCAGCATTGCTTATGGGCAGTTGTGACCGGATATAAGGTGGTCCAATCCCCCCTCCGACCTATGCCATAAAAATATAAATTACTTATACTTGTACTACATAATTAAATGGGTTATTGGTGTTTGTTCATTTTGTAATAAGTATGCAAATAAAAGCAGTGTGATTGTTTAATTAAATTGAGCAAGCAGCTCAATTTAATTAAATAATTAATTACGAAACAAGAATCATTGTTCCGATAGTGGGTCGTTTACAGAATCCTGGTATACTTTTTAACGATGATACCAATTTATACTAATAATATAAATTCGAAATAAACTCCTCTGTGACACACACTTAAACTAAACTTGCTAAACCAATTTAGATTCAATTTGATATAAATATAGTTTGCGTCCCAGAGATGGACAATTTATTACTTGTTATAGGTGAAGTTATATAAATTTTGCTCCCAATTAACTTTTGAGGAAATAAAGTATAATAAATATTCCGGTATATGTTAATTCAGAGACGAAGTATGATTTCAGATTAAGTTTCCTTCTGTTCTTCAGCACAATGATGCTGTCAATGTGGTTTACGAATTCGATAGCCTGTGGCCTCATGATGCCTTTGGTAAAAGCTATTCTAAAGGAGCTGGAACAAGTTCGTAAGCAATTATGTACCTACCTAATAATAGTTTATTCAATCAAAACTTGATCCATTTTCCTTTATAAGTAAATCTTATTTGTATCAAATATCGAATTAATCGTTATTAACGCCCAAAACACTGTTATAACTGAAAGTATTTTTACTATGTGTGCTTAGAAGAAATCTAATTATTTTTTAGTTAAGACGCAATTAATTTTCTATTAATTTTAGTAAAGTATTTTTCGAGGATATTTGACCTTTTTTATCTTTTTATCTTGCCCCAGTATGGGCGCCAATTCTGTTTATAAGGTTTATCTTGTAATCATTATAAGATTAGACGGATAGGTGTGTTGGAACTCAATTATTTTTTAGTAAATATCCATTTCAAACAGCTAGGAAAATATTTTATTTTATTTAAGTTGAAATTTTTTTGCAGATGGGTATATTGGATGTATTTGAAACAGCTGGAGATACGCAAAACTATAAATACAAAGATAAAACGTGAGTTATGACTAAGCATACATAAATATATAAAACAAATAAATTGAAATTTTAAATGAGTGTTGATATTTTCAGCCCACCGATACCAACTGATTTTACGATTTTTTATTTCCTTGGAATTGCATACTCATCTTCGATTGGTAAATATAATCATTTGACCAATACTAGGTTCTTTATTAAACGAGTAGTAATCAATAAAAAATACCAGCCAGTATATATCAACATTTTGGTATACACTTGCAGAGAGAGTAGCAGAGAACGTATCCTATGTTATAAATTAAATTCATAATTTTTTTTTTTATTAAAAATTGTACCTGCGTCTAAGTTTATAGGATTATCTAAATATCTTTGTTAAGACAAATAATACTTAAAATTAACAGTTTGGAAATCCCACTACTCGGTTAAGACCTCTTCGAGGAAAAGCTTTGGAGCATATTCCTCCACGATGCTCCAATGCGGGTTGGATTAACATGTGGAACAGACAACAGAATTTCGTATAAATTAGTGACATGCAGGTTTCCTCACGATGTTTTCCTTCACCGTCGAGCACGAGATGAATTATAAACACAAATTAAGGTTTGAACCCGAAATCATTGGTGAAGACGCACGCCTTATAACAACTAGACCATATTAGCTCGTTATGAAATAAAATAACTTTCAGGTGGAATGTCTACTATCATTGGAAGTGAAACGAATAAAATTTTCAAGAATTATTGTGAGGTGTAAGTATCAATTAATATAACATATACATACGTCACAAAACCAGAAGCTGCTGTATAAACAAATGCAAAAAAAAGCCAACTAAATAAATTTGGTGTTCAATTAAAGGGAATATTTCCGAAAATATTTTATTATTTGTGCATAATAGAAATACTTTGACTAAGTATATTCTTTATCAGGATCTTCCCTCAGAGTCCAACAATAGAAGTACCGCAACTAATGCTGCTTTCTCTGCCTGGTGTTCTAATCATGGAGATGTTCTTGTATATGTGGTTGAATTTCTATTTTTTGGGAATGCTAAGGTAGCTTAAACCTTTTACAATTTTAATTAGAAACTCTAAGAGAGTTTCTAATTAAAAATAAGGTATATATAATATAATACAAAATGAAGGAAGATTTCACTATATTTAACTCATTGTCAGCTCAGCTTCCCATCTATTATAAGTTTTTATCATTTAATAAACATATACTAATTATAACGTGTTAGTAAATAGTAATCGAACTTGAATACATTTAACATACGCCAAAAATTAATAAATCAATTGATAGATTTTCCGATTTGAACTCAATATTGTTGGTTAAAAAATAAGTAGACATTGGACATGTATTCACTCTAATTCCTAATCAGAAACAATGATATTTAGACATAGACAAGTTGACAATATAAATAAATAAATATCGAACAACATCACATACATTACTCTGACCTCAATCAAAGTAGCTAAAGCACTTGTGTTAAGGACATTATAATTCATAATAGAAAGTTATTATATTCCTACGTATTTTATAAATAATTATTACAAAAACACTATCATAAAGTTTTGTAGATTTTTCAGGGTGCAGAACTATACAGCTTTGCAAGCAACTCTGACAGGTGATGAAGAACAATATATCAAGATATTATTGAAAACAAAATATCAACAATTGGGCAAAATAAAGTTTCACGAAGGGGTAATTATATAATTATGATAAAATAATACTTTAACTTTTTCCTTTTTCCGTGCATAGTTGGTGTGTGTCATTTCTGAAATTTAATAGCCTACTAGCGGCCAATTTGTAAATCCGCCACTGCAGATGTGTATGCACAAAACTCTACCATCAAAGTAGTAGTAGTAAGTATGTATAGTATTTTATAGAGGGTTTCCTGAAAATATTTCCGGGAGTTCTGAAATAACTACAAAGGGACTAAGTACAGTTTTTTGGAATGATATTCTATCCGATTCGTTTTACAAATATGAAAGGGAGAAAAACTCTATCCAATACTTAATGTACATAATCATTTGAGTAAGGATTTCTTATTCGATATATCGATAATATTCTTGGAAGTCTAATCATATATTAAAAAAAAATATTAACAAAAGGACCATTTTTCATTTTCATTTATATTTTCAGGTCGTTGGCACAATAGTTATCTTAACTGCATTATTTCAAGCGATTATAAGTTCAACGTACACAAAGGACCGCAAACGTTTTAGTACATTAAGGTAAGTAAATTTTAAACACTGTTAGACGAATAAAGAAATGAACTACTGTTCAAGTAGACATAAGTTGCTATGCTTGCTTAATTTATTAGAGGAGGATAGAGAAATCCACTTAAAGCAATATTGAGATTATGAATATTTAGAAAGAAAATATTCTATACAATATTTTGTTTCAGTGTCCTAAATTGTTCGACGCCATCTTTAATAAGTGCATTGCTATTATTTATCATGCCAGTTAACTTAAACTGTCTTAAATTCTTTAAAAGTAAAGGTAAATATAAACATCTTTTAAAATAATCTGCTACCTACCCGCCATGGCTTCATATGACACACAAGTTTTAGATTGACGAACAAACAAAATATGTCTTTCTTTGTTATTTTCCGTCTAGGAAAAGCGGTATTCTAGGCTTTTCCTAATAATATGATTTGCATCTAATGTACCTAACTACTATATACAATGAACCTTATTTTTGAATCAATATTGGTGTTTCTGAACACCGCATAGTTTAAATATCTAGCCTTAGAAACGGCGAGAAACGACTATGTTTTATATTATATAACCTATTCCAATCCAAGCAGGAATAAAGATAAACAAATCATAGAGATTTACGTATTTCAAGCATTTTGCTAAAACTTCAGCTACATATATTGTGTACCTCTGAGAGTTTATGATTAATATATGTTACTACAAAATAATAATCAAAATCAAAATAAACTTTATTCAAGTAGGCTTTTACAAGCACTTTTGAATCGTCATTTTACAATTAAGTGAAGCTACCAATACAATACTATTATACTTAGCTACTTATTTTAAATTCCGAAATTCCGATAAGTTTCGTTACATTCAAAACGGCATATTTCCACAAATCCATAGTTAATATCAAAGATTAATCAAGCTCTCGACCAATGATATCGCGTCAATTTATTGTCAAATGTCAAATGTTTATTGCCGTTAATACGCAGTATTATTATTTTTCATTAGCCCGTAAGTTAATTAACGACGAAAAGCTCTCAAATAGCAGACTGCACACCCTTGAGCATCGTCGCCGAGTGGCCAGCTTATTGGTTTTTTATAGGATGCACTTTGGAGAGTGCTCTTTTCGAACTGATAGAACCATCTCCATTCCTTTATCGGACTACTAGGCGCAGACAAAAGTTTCATCCATTCATTGTTGACATACCCAAAAGTCGAACTAACCGATTTGTCAGCTCCTTTTTTTGGTAAGATTCGCTAAGATATGGAACGACCTGCCTGTGTCTATTTTTCCTAATAAGTTGAACTCTTTAAGAGTAGATGAACTGGTTTCTTTTGGATGGGCGTGTACCACCTTCGTCTTCATCTACGCTTTAAATCAGGTGAGATGGAAGACAAACGCCTATTCCATATAAATATGTAAAAAAAAATATATATAAGAACATAAATTGATATTTATCTTCTAACAACAATTTCAGATGTATGGCGAATTTTTATATCTCAACTTTGAGACTTACAAATTACATGACCATTTAGATCCGTTTATACAGAAAGTAATAAAAGAGATAGGTAAATCGATGAAGTTGTTTCATTAATTTATTTGTTTAAGAAACGGAGCCATCTCCCACGTCGCCTAGCAACGGCTGTCTCACTTGGTCCTTGGTCAAAGATAATATGGAATGGAGCGTACTGTTTGTTATTGGTATCTTTTTGTAATTAACTTCGATCTTCGACTGATTAGTTGTTTTAGTGTCTAGACTAGGTTTATAACGTCGCAGATCCCGATGAACAAAAATCAAATCTGGATCCGGTAATTAAAAAGTAAATCTGTTAAGATATTCTCAATATAAACTCAGAGGTGTTTACCTAATATTAATACACAGTCATCCAGCATAGACCTTACTTTGACATAACTTTCTAGCGTACTGTTAGATATTTTAAATTAATCAAAGACAATGATTACAACAACGACAACAGCTTGTAAATTTCCCACTGCTGGGCTAAGGCCTCCTCTCCCTTTGAAGAGAAGATTTGGAACAGATTTCACACGCTATTCCAATGCGGGTTAATGGAATGCACATTTGCCTGAATTTCTATGAAATTAGACACTCACGACGTTTCCCTTCACCGCCGAGCATGAGATGAATTATAAGCACAAATTAAGCTAATGAATTTTCAGTGGTGCTTGCCTGGATTTGAAACCGCAATCATCGGTTATGATGCATGCGTCTACCAGTGGGCTATCTCGGCTCTAGACAATAATTATTACTTTTCACTAAGTGTTATATTTCCTATAGGTATATTTTTTCCATGTATTTTAAAGGAAGCAGCAATATTATATTCGAAGCAATGAGAGAATCGAAAATGACAGATGAATTCGAGAAGTTTCTTTCGTTATTCACAAACCTCCCGGCCCCGGTCCTGGCACTTACAGTCATCGTGTTCTGCAATGTCATGACTGAGTTTGGGAGTAACGCATCAGTAATCTACTGCTTGATGATTCATATTGTAAAAGTGGTAAGGAGTGGTTTTACTTCGTGGTAGGGCTTTGTGCAAGCCCGTCTGGGTAGGTACCACCCACTTATCAGACATTCTACCTCTAAACAACAGTACGCAGTACTGTTGTGTTCCGATTTGAAGGGTGAGTGAACCAGTGAAACAAAGGCACAAGTGACATAGCATCTTAGTTCCCAAGGTTGGTGGCGCGTTGACGTTGTAAGTAATAGTTAATATTTCTTACAGCGTCATTTTCTATGGGTGATGGTGACTACTTACCATCAGGTGGACCATATGCTCGTTCGCCAACCTATTACATAAAAAAGAGTATTGAAAAAGACCGAAAACAGTTTAGTAATTACATTAATTTTCGTAAAGAACGCGAGACGAATCTTATTTTAGAAAATAACATATACTGACAATGGTTTTCTTAAAGCTAGAAGTATACTCTTATGTGAATCTGACGCTTGCTTTTATTATAAGCTAAATATTATATTCTCTTAAGAAATACGTATTTAAATGATTACTTTACATTTATCTTATACAATTTGAAGTAAATTCAATCATTCGATTTGGTACAAACAGACGGGCAAATAGGCTACCTGATCGCAAGCGCCCACCAGTGCCTGAAGATATGGACATTGTAAGAGGCTTCTCTTACCTTGGAAGCTTAGATTTAATTATTTACTTAAATACTTTATTGCTCAATGTATGTATAAAAGAGAAACCAACATATAATAATTTTAACAAACTTTTGCACAAAGGCGGTCTTATCGCTTGTAGCGATCTCTCACAGATATGCCGTTTGGTGATAGAAGCTAAGAAAGAACACAAGTGGGAATGAGAGAGGAGATTCCAATATTCCGAGGAGTTTCTTAAACGTTTAAAACGCCATGATTTGCAAATCCATAATCATGTCAGTGAAAATCATAGACCGTCAAATAATGTTCATTCGGATTTTCTCCTCTTATGTTTGGAATAGAGTAGAGTTGGTACCGATTGTTGTTTAGTGGTGAAAATATGATGTATGTATTGTTACAGAGTCTTAAGGCGAAAGTGAACCCCCTCTATCTAATGATATGCGCTTCACTATCTACGTCGTTACCATTCCACCTCATAACCGGCACTCCCTCAAATGCCATGGTGTCAGCTTACGTTAATATACCACCGCGAAAAATGGTACCTATCTGTATACTTCTAACCTTCCATTATTAACAAGGAGATATATCAGGATGAGTTCATAGATTTAAAAAATGTCGCGAATTAAGGCAAACATTATTAATTTTACTAATAGCTGCCAGTGAGCCAGTGCAATTATATTACACAAGGGCAATAATATATTAATAATAGTTGGTATTAAAATCTTAACAGCAAGAAAGCAGCAGCGTTATCCTTTTTTCGTGCCTACTGTGCAGATATTACCAGCTTACTCATCTTCCAAATGAAAACATACTAAGTCATACCTCTTGGTGGTAGAATGTGGGTTGAACATACCAGTCGGAAGTAATGTAGTTGAGCTGACTGACTATCCTTCAAACTTTGTGCATAGCAGGATTATAGTAGCTAGGGGATGAAAAGTTAAAAAGTTGTTAAAATTTTAAAATTTATTTACCTAAAAATAAACGTATATGGTAACGTTCTTATATATCAATATAAAATGTTAACTACCATTTTCTTTTTCGAGGAATTTTCAGTTACAACCATGATGCTCATTCCATACTTCCTACAAATGTCCAATTGCTGATCCATCAGAAAATAAATATTACAATTATATGTTTCAGATAATCGCTGGGATTGGACCATCGCTAGTAGCTATATTAACAAATCTATTCACCGTCTGTATTTGGTCCAAAGCTATTTGGCCAGACATCGGTACATTTCCGGATTGGGCACATACAAATGACATTAAAGAATTTTAGTAAATGTCTAAATAACTATAAAAAATAAAATACAATTCTCCTTTTTCATACTTTTATTTCGTGTAACGACTAACAATACAAGAATCCGCACCGCTATTTACAAATTAGCATATTTACACTTGGCAAAATTTAACTAGTTTCTATATAAAGTTTATAATATAAATATATGCTTCATTTACGGTCAATTTCAATAGAATACTTACAAAATGACAACATTGGACGTTAATAAATGTTTTTATTTTTTAATTTAAAATATAGAAATTTTAAGCATTCTATGAAAATGAATTATAATTGGAAGACATATTTGGTACTGGCAATACAGGAATAAACTACCTAATATTATTTGGCATTATTTTGACACATTATAATCGATTTAAAAAATTAAAAGCAGTTTAAAATTTATTTTTTAAAATAAATGCAAATTAAGAAATGAATATTAATGTGAAATATTTTATTCTTTTTTATTATTGAAAGGACAGTCGATGTTGCCCATTTTTAAAACATAGTGTATATTCAATTATTTACTTGTGCACATTTACAATTTTAAAATGTTAGTACTTATAAAATTAGCGTAGAATATATAATATGGGTTATAAATTCACTGACAATTGTACTCTAAAATTAAAAATAAATACAAGCTAAGTACAGTCATTCTCAAAATTAAGTATACCTTACATAATTACGATATTTTTTTTAAATAGAACAATTCAATTACAATTGGTATTTCGAATGTAATTATTTAAACATTTTATTATCATACATTTTGTATACATATAATTGAGGATGACCGTGCGACATTTTTATGGTACAATAAGTATGCATTTTAATATAATTTAATATCAAAACGAAAACACATAGAGTCTTCTCGTTTTTATATAATAAATCAAATCTATATTATTATATATAATTTTATATAAAGTAGTTTATTCGCAAATTGAAATGTAAGACATGTGTACAAAAGTGGTCGTTACACGCACATATAAATTGCCAACATCAATTTCACTGGCATGCCAGAATTTATTTGGTAAAATATTACATACACACGTAATTTACAGGTTTCTATCAGTCTCGATAACTTAATATTACATATTTAACTTTGTAAAATTTACAATGAATAAAATTGCAATTTGATAAAATTTAATCCAGGTCATACGAAATGGCTCGGAATATCGCATATATTAGCAATAACGCTACTGGCATGCCAATGACTGGCAGTTAACGTGTAAATATCATCACACACCCTGGTATATTTATCTATAAATATAAATATACCAAACATATTTATCATAACTATCCCATGAAAAAATATATCAGATCTTTTCAAAAATATCATTAATCTAAATACAACTAGGAACATCCGTTTGGATATGAAATATTTAATTACATATAATATTGAACAACGACATATATTTTATTGCGCTTTCTAAGTAAGGAGAAGGGAGGTGTTGCCACTCTAAAAACTCCAGGTTGAGCTGTTACAAGGTTATGCTACTAAAGGATTTTATTTGTGCTAACGGAGCACAGATTATATCACCAATGTCACTTGGGTGTGACACATGAAGGATATTTATTTTTAAGGCATAATCGTAGTTTGTAAACCATCAAATAATTATATAGGTATACCAAATATTTATTATTCGGTTTATCACTTCCCAACTGACAGACGTCAGGTATTACGTCAGCGGTCATTGCTGATAAAATTCCTTTTTACTCTAACAAAGATATGCAAATATATACAACAATGCTAGCTCGATATATTATGCAAACGTTTATTGAACAATTTAATATTTGACGCAAATAAATAAATGTCGCTGATTTGTTTCTAATATATAATAACTATAAATCCACACCCGCTACACCGTTCAAAATATTTCTCACTCAATATTATATACGAACAATATTTAGACCCCATTTCATTTCAAAAACATTGTATTGTAAACAATCTTTACTTTTCGTTAATCTAAATAGATTTAATAAGTTAAGTTACGTTCCAAATATTTTTAAAGTGATCAGTTATAAAGTAGATTGTTTACAAAATAACTTTATTGGAATGAAGTATATATTTATATATAAATATACATTTTGGTAATGTAATTCTACCCATAATATGAAAATATATAAATGCTTTGTTTTGTATTGAACACAACAAATGCTAAGACAGCGCTTACGTATTTTGATGTATACAAATAAATGTTCTTATAAAAATTCTACAAAACTACCATAAACATGGCAATAAAAATACTTTCAGGTTGACAACACTCCTATCGACATAAGCACCAAAATTGCTTGCAACCGTTGTTCCAAAACACCATAATATCATACACAAATTTAATACAAATTTAGCTCTTACTGAATGGGAAATAGTTACACGTGAACGTACTCTTACTCACCTGCAATGCTAGAGATTTATTAGCAATATTTGAAGCAGGTAGCGTACAATTGAAAGCATTGTCTGGGTCCAGAGTAGTCGCCATGACATTACAATTCAACGTGAGGTTTTGCGCGGTCTTCTGTGGTGTAGCAGGGTTATCCAGGGCCATAATGTCTTCTGGTTTGAAGATAAGAGAACCCCAGGTGGGATAAGCGCCCCATACGATCAGTGTTGAAATTATCTT
The DNA here is from genome assembly GCF_905220365.1 of Vanessa cardui. NCBI lineage: Eukaryota > Metazoa > Arthropoda > Insecta > Lepidoptera > Nymphalidae > Vanessa > Vanessa cardui. The sequence goes on along the minus strand of NC_061132.1, from coordinate 10,962,175 downwards.
GGGGCCAATACCGCCAATCGCCTGAAAATGACATTTAATAGCTATTACGACTGTCGTTTAAGAGAACACTTCGTCGATAAAAAAAGAACGGTAGTCAATATTGAGGCAGCTGACAATAGATGTTTGAGATGTAATGATAGGAGAACGATAACCTCCTTTTAAGGGCAACAACTAGCATTAACCGTAAAGTTGAAAATGTTTAAAGAGCAGAGGACAGTTAGAACTGTACATCCACATCGATAATTCAAAAATTTTCATTCTGATGTTGTCTGGAAATAAACACGTTCAAGCACCACAAGATGTACGATAGTCGTGGTGTTTCAGTAGAGTGTGTATGCTTACCATTTTTGAGGTGGGGATGTGCGCGACGCCGGCGACGATGGCGTTGGGCGGCGTTCCCACCGGCATGTGGAAGGCCATGGAGCACGCCAGCGTGGCGGGCACCATCAGGTAGCGCGGGTCCATGTCCAGCGTGCGCGCCTGGGGACGTTGATGTCATGATTAATACCGTTTTACATGTTAAATAAATGCGCCACTACTGCACAATTCCACTGGAGAAAAAGTCCAATAATTATGTTTTACGTCTCAAAAACTGTACATTGTATCAGACATTGACATCGAAACCTCGATACATACTATACAATAGACATTAATTAGACATTTATTGAGACCAATAAATATACATACATGTATCTTTAATTTATTCGATTTCCAAGAATTCTACGTATCCGGAATAGATTTATCTATATATATAGACAACAAAAACCACATGACGTACCATATTAGCCAATACTGGTAGAATGAGATTAGCGATGGCAACGTTTGAGGTAAACTCAGTGATGAACTGCGTGACCAGTACCACGACCAGCAGCACCAGCGACGGCGGCAGACCATGCAACCCGTTCAGAGACGATCCGATCATTGACGACAATCCTGTAGCCTTGCTGCCTTCAGCGAGCGCGAATCCACCACCTGGAAATAACGCAAAAGGTATAGAAATGAGAACTATAGTTTATTTGTAGTTTTTATATATTTCATTTGAACTATCTATATTGCTTACTTTCACTTTAGATGGCTAATTATGATACCGATTGTTCATAGGAAATTGCTATAAAAATAAGACTTACCCAGCAGGAACAGCAGGCCCCAAGGTATCTTCTCTTTCAAGATGTTCCAGGTCACAATTCCGGTGGAAGGCTTCGACATAGACAACTCTTCGTCTATGAACAAAGATATTATAAATAAAAAATCATTTATCTAATTTCTACTCATAATTTGAAACGCAAAGCTCTTTGGAAATCTCGGCTCTATACTGCAATAAAAGAAAGTCGATAAAAAGAAGTTTTCCAATTTTTACGCAATAAAAATGTATCCTTCTCATCTTCCAAATTCCACGTCATTAAAAGTTTTGTTTAATCATAATAACATTGCCATGACATACTAGTGCCCCAAAATGTCAGTCATAGCTTGGGCCCTACGACAATGCGGTCTCATCGTGAATAGAAGTGAGATCGATGTCTTTATAATAGAATGCCTACTTTTGCCCAGTCACCAGCCCTATAACATCACATGCTCAGTAGGGTAATTCTTGGGAATAAAATATACTTACAGGACGCTGTTGAAGAGAAGAACTTCAAGAAGTCCACCGACATGGGTATGATGAACATCAGCACGACGATGAACATGGAAACCACACCATCCTTCACTTTCCTGCGTCACGAGATATCGAAAAGGAAATCATATTAATGAAATGTTATTAATCCATTTATATTAAATAATGCTACGTCATAATCATTCTCTTCCTGTTTTCCTTTTATCCCATTTTTTGGATGTCGAGATACCACATTTCCACTACGTGAAAAGGTTTTTGAAGAACTTAATAACAATCTCTTATATCTTATATCACCAACATAGTTTCAAAAACAAGAACTAAATCTTTTTCAAGCAACTCACATGGTAGTGATGACGTCAGCCCATCCAGGCATGAATCCTGGCTTCCTGAAGATGTACAAGAAAACCGCGAACAGGAACAATGAACCAGAAGCCTGTAACAGAAAATAATCTTCACTTAAAGGCAATTTATGTGTAAATATTTAATATTTATATCAAGTAAAAGTTCAGACGGATGGTTAAAAGCCAATTCTTCTTTAAGAGAAGGTAACTAAAGAAATTTTGTTTTATTATTTATACGGGTTCGTACTGGTTGTAAATCATATATTATGTCGCAATCTTTATACGAACATTCAACAACAATTCTAACAGATGTAACATTAAATACACTTTATCAAGAAACCATATCTTGAACTGACAATATCGGTGTATAACTTACCTTTTCGTGGAAAGTAACGGGACCCAAGCCCTTGTACTGTTCCTTGATGATTTTCATGGTGTTGAAAGATCCAGAAGACGCCCTGTTCACTCTCTTCGCGGCTTCACTATTCGGCCTGATGACAATATTTAAAAAAATATTTACAGGTCTATTGACGTACTAAGGTTTACCGATGGCCATGAAAATTGGTAAATTCGGCACATAATCAGCGCAAGTCGTAAGAAATATAGCCTTTCTTTTATGTACTCACCGGAATAGTCCCATGTAGGTCACCTGCAAAGACACCCAGACCAGCACCTGCATGAGCAGCATGGGCGGAGTACTGTACGCCATGAACCAGAAGAAGTCCACCGAACCGGACACTTCGGGAAATTCTCTGCAAAAAGTAGGTACATTTGTATATTTAGAAGGCTGATAGCTCGACAAGAGGTATTATGAATAATTAAATAAATATGAAATTAGTTTTCTAATAATAAATTTTGGGGAACATCGGCCGAGTGGCTCAATTACACAATGAATGAATCGTGATATGAAAATTAAATGTTCAAATTTGCGGCAGTATTAATAATCTATACATACGAATCAAAGATCCCCTTGAAGGCGGAGTTGGTAGCAGTTCCGACGAGGGTTCCACAACCTCCCAGGGTTGATGCGTACGCTATACTCAGGTAGTAGCAAATGGTAATATCGCTAGGTACTGGAGCTCTGAAAAAGAAAGGAATGATACCCACTAAGTATACATAAATTCAAATGAGTTTAAAATAGTAGAATCCTTGCGCAATTGGATTGAAATATGTGACTTTTGGAACTGAGCGACAAGACCCGCCAGCGACCGTGGCGGCAAACTCGCGCCTATGCTCGCGTGAAGTTGTTGGTTGTTTGTTAGTGTTAATTTTTGCTCGACTTTTATTAGTCCCTTATTTTTGGACATTTATGATCATAAAACTATTTTAGATATTAGATTAATATAGTGTTGACAGGCATAATACTGAAACTTCTATCACTCAAAAACTTCTCTCAATCATCATCAAATCATACAAACACTTTAAACACCTACATGAACATGTTATGTTAAAACCATGAATTTTGCTGAAGCCTTTCGAAAACTGTCATTTTCAATGTACTTTGACAAAGTTCCAACCCAACATCGTAGTATTATAAAGTGCGTATTATATATGGAATATTTCATATAATTATGTTAACTTTCACTGAATCCCTTTTAATGTTAATCATTACTTACTCTTCCTCGGTATTTTTGTCTTGAACAGCTTTTGTTTCCTTTCCGTTTTCTGGAAGTGTCTTCTTTTTGTTCACGTAAACATCGCCAAGCCCTTGCTACAAAAAAGGACATACTCATTAATATATACTTGTTATATTATGTCCTCCTGGCCATGAATTAAAGTCACGGTTGCCTTTTCTTTAATTATAAGTAACGTAACACGTAAATTCTAATTAATCTTATTCTATTCTTCTTGTAAGGAGAGGATTGAGTGATTATTTGTTCCCACATGTGACATAGTACTATTCAAAATATAAAGGTTTCCTAAACTCGATCCATTATTGACCCATATTGAAAACTAGAAAAATAGGTAATTACTATTATTTCAAGTCCAGCGACTCTCTATTAACATACATTTACTTTGTCGAATAGACCATAATGGCTTATACACATTTGAAACCGAACTGATTCTGAAATCTATAATGCTGTCGTCCTGCTTTTTATTTAATGACTACCAATGAACCAAAGTACCATAAAGTTATTTATTTATTCCCTTACCTGTTCGAATACTTCAAGAATAGCTTCGACGATGGGCACCATCATGGTGGTGGCGGCAGCATTCGAGACCCACATAGAGATGAACATCGTGACGAATGTTAGTCCCAAGTTGAGGCTGTAAACCAGAAGCAATACAAGTACAGTCGAGGTAAGAAAAGGTTCGTTACTTTAGGATCTATTTTCGTGTGCTCAGTTTGAGCGATAATCTTCTTTACCGATCTAGAATGACATATTGCTTCGCAATTATTTGATGTTTAGATTCAAAAGGTACTAAGAGTTTAAGACTTGATAAAGGAATGAATTTGAAAACTGACGAAGGTTTACTCTGACTGTACCAATAAACATTTTAACGTAGAATAAAGTAGAGTATGATTTAAGTAGATACTACTAGTACAACAAACAACCCTCCTATAACAAATATATCATGTGTAATCATATATTAAATAATGGTCTTATTGTTACAACAATAGCTGGTTTAGACAGCAGATTTAAAAGGAGATACAGAATTCGGATCTTGATTCGGGAATTAAAAGTCACAGGATTCTTCTATTAAACTCTTCAACACCGGAGAAGCAGAAATCATTAAAGGTGACAATCCTTCGTATGATTTTTCCCTCATTATAGAAAACGATACGATTAATTAAAATTAAGCAGAAAAAACCTCACTTGTGCTTTACCAAGTGGGAAACCGCATTCTCAGATCAAAGTCTACGTTCCTATTATGTAATCATCGCTTAGTAGGCAATCGTTAATATTATTATAATTACCGTCTATGTGAGCATCCAACGACTTGCACAGTCCACAAAGCGACCCTCTTCGGTAGTTTCGAATGCTGAACCCCAGCTGCTATCATAAGACCACCCATAAACATCATGTTGGTCTCCTTCATATACGCTGCACAGGTTTTGTCAGAATCCAGGATACCCATGGTAGGGAACAGAACGATGGGTAGCATTGATGTCACGGGTAGAGGTAACAGTTCAAGTACCCAATATATAGCCATTATCAAGACTACATACATACATTTGTAGGCCTGCAAACCAATATGATAATTTAAATGTAAGTGCAACAAACACACAAAAATATTTTTATATTCAGTTTCAGATATTACGATACGACTTAATTACGTGACACATTAAAAATATGAAAACAGGTTATTTGTGCTTGTACATTGCTAAAATGAGAACCCTCTATCCCAGAAAATAATTTAAAAAAAATTATGTTTTTTTTAATACACAATTAACAATATGATGCTTACTCTAGCTGACTCTGAGCCCGAATTTGCGATTGGTACAGGCAATAATAGTATTGGAGTAAGAACTACTATAATAGCTTTCCAATAAATAGAGAAGAATAAGCTGATCCTTTGCCATAGCGTTGCGCTTGAACGTCCTTTTGAAAAATAGTATGTGGTCCCTCTAAAAAAAAAGAAATTATTTATTTAATTAGTACCAATGTAAATAAGTAAAGAATACAATTTTTGTAATTAAGACTTTCAAAATAAAATTTATTAAGGATCATTACTGTGTGTCGTCGACGACACCATTTTCAGCTGTAGTAGACATAGTTAGTATTTATTTTCTTCACAATATATTTAAATTTTCCCTCCTTGTCTACTTCATCCTCAGTTGCATCTGAAACAAGAAAAAAATTGTTATTTTTGTTAAAATAATAGTAGCTCGTAAATCCTTTAAATATTGGACAAAAATATATGAAAGAATATACAATGTTTATAATCATATTGTTACACTTAATATAAAAAAAAAACTGCATGAAAAGAAACGTTTTCGTTCATCACACCTGTGATGTAATCTGTATTCGTATGTGTCAAATCAAATCAACAAACGTCAATGTCGAAAAGTAAAGATAAACAGTGCATCGCCGGGCTAAAACTTAAATTAATTAACAAAATATTGACACTATTAGTTTAAAATTAATGATTTATAAAACACCTTATGTTTGTGTACGAAAAGTGTATTGAATAGTCTTTCTTTCAATATGTCGAAAAATGACACTAAATCGGCGACAGAAGGTAAGAACAACATCAGAATTTAGAATGATACGAATTCTATATTTGAATGTTTCTAATAACTAAGTGTAACCTTCTTAGTCAATATTACTCTGTGGTTTTTTAAAAAAAGTTTTAAAGTAAATACCTCCTTTCAGAAAACACGTTAAGGCTTATCTTTTGACTTTGTAATGAATGTTTTGTTGATTTCTGTGTATATATAGTTAAAAACATGAATAATAATCAGCAAGGATGTCAATAATAGACGTAGTCGTGTTTGTTGACATAACCTATATTATTATTGAGTATTTTGTTTATTGGTCTTAATATTGCCGCCAATACTAATATGCACACAAATAAACTCTACTGACGTTTATGTTTATTAAGCACAGTTTGTCTGCTATTTTATTTCAAATAGGAAGATGATGATGACTCATAAATCAGAAAAAAAAGCAAAACTGTTTGTCTGATTTCAAATAATTAAAATAAATAAGCGAACAGCTTGCATACAATTATTGTTATTTTGATTTAACCCTCATAAAGCATTTTGTTGTTGTGATATGGTACCAGAACTCTACCACAAATGATATATCCACCATAAAATCTCGCATGTAAACCCAAACTACTATACTAAACACATCTTAATGAAAAAATTTAATCATAATTATAAATCTGAGAAAAACATGTATAAACATGCATGTATACTTAAATTCTATAAAATTTGTTTCAAACCTGTATTTCTGAATATTTCTATTGATAAAACCAAAGCTCATCAATAGCTCTTAAATAAAATAAAAGACAATCAGTAATTGATACTTAATTGTTTAGTCTTTGCCAGTTTATGCTTAAATTCATATTCTCATATAAATTTTTAAATGTAAATATCGAAAATAGCACAATTAATAGAACAGGTGTTTATAATTGTTTAGCAATAATATAATCTCGAAAGTGTTTACCATAAACAATTGCATTGATTCATTATTAATGGGAAATATGCATTAACTAGTATTGCAGTGGAATTTTACATACCCAACATTGAGAAATATAGGATACACATTTTCATTCATTTCTATTTAGGTACAATTACGAAAAAACATATATATTGTATAAAATTTGTTAATTTGTGTTGTTTTATTCTGTATTAATCTAAAGGAAAAATACATTTGTAAAGAAAAGGTAACTTATTCAGAATTGCAAAAATACATCATTTTATTCATAACCAAAAATTACATTTATCAAAGCCAGAAGTTTATTTAAGTAATTTTTTTTAAATAAATTCCCATAAAGTTATTGGTAATTTTTTATCTAAACATGATAGATGAATAAGCAAGTATGATTATGCCACTTTTTTTCATAATAAAGATAATAGGATGAGCAAATGATCTATCTCATAGTAAATGGTCATCCAATAGAACTGGTACATAACCAATGCACCACTAACCTAGGGAGTTAAGATCTTATGTTGTAAGTGCATCAATGTAACAAAAGAGTTTTATTCAAATAAGCATTTAAACTGTTTAAGAGTAGAATAGTTCAACAGAGGAATAAAACTGATTTTCAAATACTAAGGACATATATGAAAACATTATACCTAAGATTATTATAACTAGCTAAAAGCCATAAAGTTATTTTAATGTGTTTGCTGTTTACTATTAAAACTGAGACCGGTTTCCTTGTTTATTATGAATGTTATACAAGTAATATACGAGTGACATAATCTAACTTTGTGTTGTGCTAATTTGATTTGCAAGTGACTTTAAAATAACCCAATTTTAATTCAAGTAGGCTTTTATAAGGACTTTTAAAACGCCATTTATCTATATTAAGTGAAGCCACCAAGTATTAAACAATTTTAACTGAGTAATTTACTTTTACAGAATTATTATTACGTAACAAGTAATAATAATTCTGTAAAAGTAAATTACTAAAGAAGTTTGTGCGTTTTGAGTTGCGCGCTTCTGTGATGCGTTTTCGTTTTATCAATTAATCGCTAATAAAAAATAATGAATATCTTATTTGTTTAGAGTGGACATTATTTGATCTGTTCGTCTTTTTTCCTCTTTCTCTATGAGCTCGAACCATAAAGTTATCTCATATTCAACCCATTCGACTATCTTTCTAGCCACACATCATACACATCATAATTTAACTCGGTATTATTATTATTATTATTTCATTTTGATTCAATATAGAAGTGTTACATTTATAGATAGTCAAAAATCTACCACCGTTTGAGAAATTAATATCACGAAAAGAAAATAAGTGTGTTTGTTTTTTTTTTTTTTTGATGGAAAGTGACTACCACCCCCCATAGACATCTGCAACACCAGGGGGCTTGAAGGTGCGTTGCAAGCCTTTAAGAAAGGAGGTACGCTCTTTTCTTGAAGGTTCCCATGTCGTATCGGTTCGGAAAAACCGCCGGCGAAAGCTGTTTCCACAAAGTGGTTGTGCGAGGCAGAAAATGTCTTAAATATCTTTTTTTAAATATCAATCGTTTATAACTATTGTTTTCGATCGATCAATTGACTCGATCATCTCGATCCTATTACGAAATCGATAATCAGTTGCTTTTCAAATTTGGTTTATTGGTTATTTGAATATTCCACTTCATTATATAAATGAAATAGAACATAAACACTATTGCCGTCTCCTTCCCTCGTTGCGTAGTTAGATCTCGTTGTTAATAATACGAGATTATTGTCAATGATAACATGAAAAATGCGTTAAGAGTATAATATATGGAAATATATTCATTCATAATAATGTTATTGATAAATATTTATCTATTAGAAGATACCATGGGGCTCATGCAACGTTTTGTATTTGCAGTTTAATAGATAAGGACGTAAACATAAACATAGTTAATCTCATAGTGTGTTTATTAGTTCTGAACATGAATAGTCGAATATGATTACATTTGGCGATACATAGCTTTTATTTATTTTTTATGTAATTGCAGGACAAGTGCATGGTGGTGATTATCATTTGTTTGGTAACATTAATGATTCCTCATATCACCAACTAGCGACCAGCCTCTGGTTCGCACGGTAGAAAAAATAATACTAACTTTACTATAGAATTTACTTCTATTTTATGGTATAGTTAGGCGGACGAGCATATGGGCTACCTGATGGTAAGTGGTCACCATCACCCATAGACAATGACGCTGTAAGAGAAATTAACTATTCCTTACATCGTCAATGTGCCACCAACCTTGGGAACTAAGATGTTATGTCTCTTGTGCCTGTAGTTACACTGGCTCACTCACCCTTCAAACCGAAACACAACAATACTGAGTACTATTATTTGGCGGTAGAATAACTGATGAGTGGGTGGTACCTACCCAGACGGGCTTGCACAAAGCCCTACCATTAAGTAGTGTTTATTTAAGTCATTACACCAGAAACTTCTAAAATTATCAGTGTTTCTTTACTATATTCATTGTCCATATTATATAATTTTAAAGATCTAAACATACATAGGGACAGACATCGGTAAGCGACTTTCGGTAATGATGATGCACCAACCATGGGAAGTAAGATGTTATGTCCATTGTGCCTGTATATAATGACTATAATACACAGATTGATTTGCACAGAGCCCTATCACCAAGTGATAAATGATACCATAATGGAAAACAAAAGTTTCTTTCTCAGCGTACACTTTTATCTATACATAATATTGTGCTTATAAGTCTAAGCTAGCCCTACGTGCCGGAGTACACGACGCACTCCTCAAGTCGAGTCCTCCGAGCATGTCCGCTTGCCTATTGTTCTCCCAAATGGTATTAATATAACAATGTACACCCACCATACCTATATATCACAGCTGTTAACTGACCGAGTCTGTTAGATCCAAGCCACGTGTATTCAAATACCCGAATACATTTAAATATAGTGTTTGAAATTTAATATAGCATATATATATTTTCTCTATTCAATAAAACTGTGAAAGCTAAATTAGTCCGTGAATTTTTTTTTTTTAAATTGCACCCGTGCGAATCCAGGGCGAGTCGCTAGTTTAAAAATAGTATGATTTACAAACATATTAAAATCAGAGGAATAGTGACGCATGAGCATGATCGCGTCAGATGGGTCAGAAGCCATATAGTGACACTTTCAGGCTGCATAGTAACTGTAAACACCACTTGACTTGCAATTTCCCTCCTAAGCGTGATAACATGCAACTGAGAATACGTTAAGATTTCTAGAACATTCTCTATTCTAAATAATTCGAATTTTGATTAGATGAATGCTCTGGCGGTTATCTTTTACGATATAATCTGGCAATGGGTTTTCTGGTCGTAACTAACCTATACAAATTGGCCCTTTTTATGTTATAGAGGGCAAAAGAGCAGGAAGCTCACGTGATGGAAAGTGATTACCATTGCCCATGGACATCTACAACATTGCTTGCATGTGCGTTGCTGGCCTATAAGGAAGGAGTACGCTCTTTTCTTGAAGGTTCCCAAGTTGTAGCGATTTGGAAAAACCGCCGGCGAATACTGGTTCCAAAAAGTGGTTGTGCGAGGCAGAAAACGTCTTAAAATAAAACTAATTATAACGGATGAATCGCGTATATTAATTATTTTTAAACATCCCGACGTTTCGAGCACTTTGCAGTGTTCGTGGTCACGGGCAGACCACCAGTTTTATTTAAATGTGTAATCATCGCGAAAATTTAAGACAACATAACGTCTTAAAAATCGCGCTATTGTGGATTTTTTAACATCAAGGTGGTGTGGGTAAAACTTGGAATTTTGACGATATATCCGAAGATGGCGCTGTTAACAACATGCCTTGCATCGCCAATCCACGACCGCTTTGCAGTAGAATCAATAGGTACCGAGCTAGTACCAGCTTGAATATGGAAAAGTCTGGTATTCGTTACTATCAGGTGACCCATTTGTATAAACCACATTTGAGAAAAGAATCTTGTTAATTGCGGTCGCAACTTCACTTTCTGTTTAGTCTTAAGTGCTATGCAAATTAAGTGAAGTGAATCATGCCATAGGAAATATCTACTAATCTCTGAATGACGTTAAGTTGACCGAAGGGATGTCTTATCAATTTACTATTTTAAATAAAATAGTTATACTGAAATAAGATGTTACACTTCACATGTAATTAATATTGGGATGTCATGCCGCGTTCTATTAACCAATCAGCAATCAGCTTATCATTATTAAGTACCCTTAAAAGATTCGTGATTGATCTTCTGACCGATTGCGTTATGGTGTTCCATTCATTTCAATGTGAATTAACGGAGATTTCAAGCACGAGGGCAACTTTTCGAGTATTCTGACACGGCATGTAAACATAGCAACTTTCAAACTTCAGACGTCTACTGAGATTATATGATGTTCACAGAATAACCCAATTTTTTTTTTTGCGCGAACCGGTAAAGTGCACTTCGGCCCCAAGGTATCTGTACTGTACTATTTATAAACAGGAATCTAAACCAATGAGGTTGCTAATCAACAACAACAACAACAGCCTGTAAATTCCCACTGCTGGGCTAAAGGCCTCCTCTCCCTTTGAGGAGAAGGTTTGGAACATATTCCACCACGCTGTTCCAATGCGGTTTGGTGGAATACACATGTGGCGGAATTTCTATGAAATTTGTCACATGCAGGTTTCCTCACGATGTTTTCCTTCACCGCTGAGCACGAGATGAATTATAAAGACAAATTAAGCACATGAATCAGCTGTGCTTGCCTGGGTTTAAGCCCGCAATCATCTGTTAAGATGCACGCGTTCAAATCACTGGGCCATCTCGACTTTGTAATCAATATTTAATATCTATTCATGTTATTTATCTTCGCGACATTTTCAATAAATGTAATAAATTATTCAACTACCATACTCGATTATTTTTTAAATAACTCACACATAAAAAAGGACTGTGTTACAATTATTACATTCATTGTTTCTATGTATGTGTGTATGTATATCAATAATTAATTTTCACACTAGAACATATTTGAATATAACCAGATGTTAAAATGTTTTAGAGTTTAAATTCACTTGTTTATATTTTGAAACGTATTCACTGCACCCAATCCATTCGATAACCGTTTGTGAAGCAAGGGCGTGTACTCATATGTAATATATACATTAGTATATTATATATGCTTGTGTATATATATATGTACGTATTATACGGTTTTTAGAACACATGTGTATAAGTTTTTTGTTCACTGTATACGTTTAGGAATCTATAATAAATCAAGCTATTATTGTTATTATATTAACAAAGTAATTAAATTAATGTTTGTAATGCAGATGTGAAACGTAATTACATACAATCATAAAATAAACAAATTGATGATTATTGAATGAATCTCTTCTATACATATAATAAAACTTGAGTTTCTGTTCGTATATAATAGCCCTTTTTTACGCAATGCATATGTATTTACTATTATAAACGGTATATTCCAAAATAATTTTTTTTACAATTTTTGTCGGTCTGTCTGTCTGTTTGTTCCGGCTAATCTCTGGAACGGCTAGACCGATTTTGACGGGACCTAGGGAGTAACTTAGGCTTCAATAATATATTTTTTTTATAATTCAAACGCGTACAAGGTCAAAGATTGAAAATCACGGCGTCTTATATTGAGAAGTCTTTTTCCGTAATTTAGTAAAGGTAATCATTTAAACAAACATATGAACCTTATTGTTTGCACACATAGAAGCGCAAATAACATATTATATGTATATCTGTTTATCCCTACTTCTACTGTCATAGAAACAGCCTACATAAAATCAAATAGATTTTAAATATGGATTTGAACCAATGAATAAATAAACGAAAATTCGTTCACGAGACACGTGAGCCATCAACATACAATGTGGTCACCTACGGCCTCAGTGACGTCACAGACCAGGAAGCGCATGCGCTGGTTTTGTTTACCGCGCCGTTTTATGACAACGCGATTAACGTAAAAAGACAGGCGGATTTATCTTGACTCGACGTTATTTACACAAGTGTTTTTTTTTTTTAATATATTTCATAAAGCTACTTGTAAATGTATTACACGATAAACTATTCGTTTTAGAATCTTTCGTTTATTGTTACTATACTAAAAACAAGCCCCCAAGCTTGCTAGCAAACATGGAAGGTTTTTGATTACAATTGGTATTATTTTAAAATGAACTAAATGTAATTACTTATAAAGTTAAGTATTGCACTAAGAGATCTTGTAGACAGCGCTGAGAGCTAATTTTCCAACCGCAAACTCCAAGTTTCTTGTTTGATGGAGTTTCAAACAACTCGTAATATCAAAACGATTACTCGAATTGCAAGCTTAAGGCGTCATTGTCATTCTTCTTTTGATCCAGTATATTTCATAATAATAGAATATTTTATTTAATATGGTAACACTGATTGAATTAACACTTGACTTGACTTTGTGGTAGGGATTTGTGCAAGCCCGTCTGGGTACCACACACTCATCAGATATTCTACCGCCAAACAACAGTACTTGGTATTGTTGTATTTCGGTTTGAAGGGTGAGTGAGTCAGTGTAACTACCGGCACAAGGGACATAACATCTTAGTTCCCAAGGTTGGTGGCGCATTGACGTTGTAAGGAATGGTTAATGTTTCTTACAGCGTCATTATCTATGAGCAGCGGTGACCACTTACCATCAGGTGGCCCATATGGTCGTCCGCCAACCAATAGCATAAAAATCATGATGAACTGATACCAAATGCATCATTATGAAACTAACAGATTACTGACACTGTACTTAGCCATTTGGTTTTTATAAATGAAAAATATATTTAAGCAAATTGTTTAAAAAAACGTCGTACGCTAATTACCGTAATAAAAACGAATGCTTTGCTAACTATAAAACATATCTCTGAGCGCAAACTTAACAATCTAAAGAGATTATCCTCTAAAACCTGAAATTGCTCGAATGAGACGTAATTGTATAAATGAGAAATTATAATGCGACTTACGATGTTTACTTTATGATTAGGAAACGTGACGCGTCGTTTTCCTCGAGGAAAAGATTAGACCTAATTTCCCCATACAGTGACTAATATTTAATACTCTTATTGCTACACGAACTAAGCCCTCGATTTCCTACACAATTGACTTAACACTGATGCCAAAATAAAAGTAGCCTTGGGTACTTTCTAGGGGTCCAGCGATTGCAGTGATTAGCCGGAACAAACAGACAGACAAAATTGGTAAAAACGTTATTTTGGTATATGTATCGTGTATAAATATTACAAACAGATACTCCAATTTCATTATATGTATAGTACAACAAAAATGACGATTTTTTTTTTCGTTTTAAATTTTCATGGTTAACTACATACGTTGGGTTAAATTGATTGATTATTAATTAAGATCAAAGTTCAATATTAATAGTCGAATAATGATGGAGCAAATAATGTACAACCAACTATTTGAAAATGTCATTCTAAATTAACATGCAGACTGGGTCGCATCGTAAACTGTTTATACTATAAATACATGTATGTATGTTTGTCGAGAACAATGTATTTAAATTAAATATTTGACGAAATTATATTGTACATGGCAACCCATCGTCGCAGAAAACACTAAGGCCTTATATTTTTTAATTTATAATAACAAGCGTATACAATATATATAAAGCAAGGCAAGTGCCATAGAATTATCACACTAGCTTTATTTTTGTTTATACATGAAACTAACGTAGGAGTGCATGTCAGGTGAAATTTGGTCAAATGTTTAAATAGGAGCAACTGTGGTGTATTTACAGGCTTTTACTAATTTATATTAATAGGATTTTTATGCCATAAGGTTATGCCACTATACACCTTTCACCGTAATTTATAGTAACTATGCCAAATTTAAGGCATATGTGGTTTTAAAGTTAAGTGTTTCTATAATACCCTAAAAGAAGTATTGCCTCTATACAAGCAAGTGACTCAGATGACTTTACTAAAATGGTACAACAAATAAATAAAATATTTGAATGTAATCGGATAACAGTTGCGTCTCCGGTATAAAATACAGCTAGTCTGCTCCTATTCTTTGTAGAATTGTTGTAAGCTGATAATCGAATAATCGGAATTCCGATTGTCTAAGGGAAAAATGAGCTATCGACGAGACGTGGTGTTCAATATCTCTGTTTTGAACTAAGGTATTGTAATAATGTGTCTTCTATTCAAAATATAAGGGGTTTTTTTTAATTGTATTCAAATTGAATTGTTATTTGATATATGTACTATTTATAAGTAGCATTTTATTTCGCTACACAATAGAGCCCGGATAGCAATGGTATGAACTTGTTCTCAACTAATGATTACGGGTCAATCCCAAAATAGTAGAAAAGATAGATATGAAATAAAAATAGATAAAAAAAAGAAAAGAAGCGCTAAATTTTCATGTGCTTAATCTCTTGCGGCCGAAAGGAAACCTGAATTGTATCACTCCATTTGCGCAGCGTGGTGGAATAAGTCCCAAACCTCCTGAACGTAAGAGTGGGGGCTTTATCCTAACAGTGGGACATTTATAGACTATTAATTTACTTTTTTAATTTAACTAATAATAATCGCAAGATTCAGTCGCAGGTTGGTACAGAAGAATACCTTCTGTGTCATTCCTAACCTTCGTTCCTATACCTTTGTTGCTATATATCGTTACCTAACCAAAATAAACACAAATTTAATTTCTCAAGTATTTCAATAAAACTTATGAATAAGTCTAAAGATAAGAAACGATTATAAAATCAAACTACGACGTAGATATTTTCGAGCATCACACATAAAAATAAAAGCATACAGTCGGGAAATTTAGATTTATGAAATTCGTTCTTGAAAAATTTACAGTTCCGAAGTCCAAGGCGAGACCGGTCCGCACGTAACGTGATGGTATTGTGGGGTCAGTTAAATAAAGATCGGGGGCGTGACCGTCTTGCGTCATCATATCCAGACGTTCTTGTTTGTGTTGCAGCAGTGTGTAGGAATAGATCGCTAAATTATAAATCACTATGAATAAATCTATTTACAGACAGCTGGAAACGAAGCAGGAACGCTTGGGGAAGTGTTTTTTCTATATTATTTATACGCACCTGAAGTAAATGCATCTTCTAATGATATCTTAGAACCGCTCTCATTTTTCATAACAGTGTCAAATTGAGAACACTAAATAAAGGTATTTGTGGTTTTAAAATGTTGTGCTTCTATTTCATCATCAAAAGACGCATTTGCGTCAAGTGATTATAGTTTAGCATTCTTGTCGTTTTTAATTTCTTGTACATTTTTGGATATATAATCATTGCATAGTATAAAACAAAGTCGCTTACCGCTGTCTGACCCTATGCATGCTTAGATCTTTAAAATTATGCAATGCATTTTGATGCGGTTTTTTTTAATGGATAGAGTGTTTCGAGAGGAATGTTTTTTTTTTTGTATATAATACATGAACAATGTGGTTAACAAACGCTGATAATTTTAAACTATTTAATGTTATTTCGTAATTAAACAAGTGCTGTAGTACTTTTAGTATCCGTATTGCACGGCGAGGGGTCGTTAGTGTTAAATATCATGAAGTAGTTGTATAAAAATATGAAGGAAGATCCTGGATGGATCTTCTTTAATATTTTTACCATCCAACATTAAATGTACAACTAACTCCGACATACTAATGTATAATGTTAAGCAAATGCAACAAATCTGGTGCTAATAATATATCATATCATTATATTCAAGTCACGAAATTTATACTAGTAATAAACATAATATTTTTAGTTTAATCAACCTAAAAATATATGATTTCTGCCACACCGCCCACTGACGCGAGTGCAAGCGTTTTTCGTGTCAAAAATAGTTTAAACTCTTTTTATAATAAGAACCAATGTAGATCATTTCGGTAATTTTTAAACATACTAAATGTTTACTTTCGTTTTGAAATAAGACTCATTTGAAATGCAAATTTTATTCGGTGCACTCACTAGGGCTGACACTCTTACCACATTGTGTTTTTGATATATTTAAAGTTTTTTTTTCTCAGTGAAGAGAAATAGGCTTTGGTTCGTAAAAGGAATACAGCTATATATTCCGATTTCACGGAGCAAAAGAGAGCAAGATATAAATAACTTTACAAAGGAATATAATCTTATTCTTCCTCGTTCCAATTTTACTACGTGGCGGTGCTTTACGCGAAATATATATATTTTTAAATCTTTTTGCTTGGGTAAAAGTACAGCCAAATAAAATCTAAGTGAAATATCATAGAAGTTAAAAAGTAATATGTAATTAAAATGTTATATAAATAGTTGATCAAAATAAATTCATTTTATAAGTAAATATTATGATTCGGAGTTGACCATATTTTGAGCATATTATTACCAAAAGTAAAAACATTTTTTGTATGATTTGACTTCACACCCCTACTCGTAACATTCTTGCCTGTTTCGGCAGTCATTGACTTAGACAGGTTTCAATTCATATCACCTTTGCACCAAGTTCGGTTTAAGTTCATTAACCAGAATTTAATTTGTATGTAATCTTGGGGAATTGGTACATATTTAAATTAACTTTTATGGGTTATTTTTAATTGTTAGATGGCACGAATTCGACACGCCGTTATCAGACTGCAAAATTGCGTACTCAAATACTTATCGTGTCTATTGAATACGGTTTTTATATTATTTTTTTAGTTTACGGAAATATGCCATTTATGCTCCTATCTTTCTGGCCTATTTCAGTCAGAGAATAGCTGCGTAGGAGTCATAGTATAAAACAAAGTCGCTTACCGCTGTCTGACCCTATGCATGCTTAGATCTTTAAAATTATGCAATGCATTTTGATGCGGTTTTTTTTAATGGATAGAGTGTTTCGAGAGGAATGTTTTTTTTTTTGTATATAATACATGAACAATGTGGTTAACAAACGCTGATAATTTTAAACTATTTAATGTTATTTCGTAATTAAACAAGTGCTGTAGTACTTTTAGTATCCGTATTGCACGGCGAGGGGTCGTTAGTGTTAAATATCATGAAGTAGTTGTATAAAAATATGAAGGAAGATCCTGGATGGATCTTCTTTAATATTTTTACCATCCAACATTAAATGTACAACTAACTCCGACATACTAATGTATAATGTTAAGCAAATGCAACAAATCTGGTGCTAATAATATATCATATCATTATATTCAAGTCACGAAATTTATACTAGTAATAAACATAATATTTTTAGTTTAATCAACCTAAAAATATATGATTTCTGCCACACCGCCCACTGACGCGAGTGCAAGCGTTTTTCGTGTCAAAAATAGTTTAAACTCTTTTTATAATAAGAACCAATGTAGATCATTTCGGTAATTTTTAAACATACTAAATGTTTACTTTCGTTTTGAAATAAGACTCATTTGAAATGCAAATTTTATTCGGTGCACTCACTAGGGCTGACACTCTTACCACATTGTGTTTTTGATATATTTAAAGTTTTTTTTTCTCAGTGAAGAGAAATAGGCTTTGGTTCGTAAAAGGAATACAGCTATATATTCCGATTTCACGGAGCAAAAGAGAGCAAGATATAAATAACTTTACAAAGGAATATAATCTTATTCTTCCTCGTTCCAATTTTACTACGTGGCGGTGCTTTACGCGAAATATATATATTTTTAAATCTTTTTGCTTGGGTAAAAGTACAGCCAAATAAAATCTAAGTGAAATATCATAGAAGTTAAAAAGTAATATGTAATTAAAATGTTATATAAATAGTTGATCAAAATAAATTCATTTTATAAGTAAATATTATGATTCGGAGTTGACCATATTTTGAGCATATTATTACCAAAAGTAAAAACATTTTTTGTATGATTTGACTTCACACCCCTACTCGTAACATTCTTGCCTGTTTCGGCAGTCATTGACTTAGACAGGTTTCAATTCATATCACCTTTGCACCAAGTTCGGTTTAAGTTCATTAACCAGAATTTAATTTGTATGTAATCTTGGGGAATTGGTACATATTTAAATTAACTTTTATGGGTTATTTTTAATTGTTAGATGGCACGAATTCGACACGCCGTTATCAGACTGCAAAATTGCGTACTCAAATACTTATCGTGTCTATTGAATACGGTTTTTATATTATTTTTTTAGTTTACGGAAATATGCCATTTATGCTCCTATCTTTCTGGCCTATTTCAGTCAGAGAATAGCTGCGTAGGAGTCATTATAGTTCACAAATGTTTGCACAGTAATTGCATGCATTCATTTTTTTATGTATATCAGGATTATCTTCAATATGTAGTCATATACAATTAATCATCCTCCTGCCCTTATTCCAATTTACTTGGGGACGGGGCAACATGTCTTCTTCTTCCATTTTTCCCTATCTGACGTCGTCTCTCTATCTAACTCGAGATTTGTTAAAAATCGAGGCATTAATTATATATACTATATAAACTACACAAATCATGATTTGTATATATGACATTGTGGATATTTGAAATTCTGATTTCCTAGGTATATTGTTATATTTATTATATTCAATGTCCATATTTTATGCCACTTGAAGGTCGTGTTATTTAGAGAGTTTCGGCTACTAACGGAATAACTCTTATATTGTATATCATCTCATTTAAGCTCATCGACGAAAATATAGGACGTTTATAATTAATTATTTTTTATGTCAGAAAGGGCGGTGGACTAGCACATGAACATAATCACTCCTCATTCGCCTCTCAACTTGACAACTATATTATGACCCTTGTGTTTTTAGTTGCTCTCAAACTGAACATAAATACTTAGCATTACTTATTGTCTAAGACAAAGCGCTACCGCAAAATCTTGGCTTTTCCGAATGTAAACAAAATAGCATAATTTTTAACAGAACGTCAATATTGTGTTCCAAAAATGAAGGACAAAGTTTGACTAACGCAACAACATCGTTATCAGAAACAGGAAAAGCGAGCCAATTGATAGATATTACATATGTTTGCGGTTCTGCATAGACTAATTTACGATGAATAATATTGTCAATAAATTGTGAACTTATGAGAATGTTTGCAAAATATACGTTAGTCGATCAAATTTTCGACTTTAGGTATTTATTTTATAAATATTTATTGCTACGCGTGCCTGTTACAAATGGGTAGAACAAGGATCTACGTAAAACGTTTATATTGATGGATGAATATGCAAAAAACATTTCTTTTTCTTCGGCAAAAACCTTCCTGGCTGGATGATTAAAATTTTTAACACAATTTGATTTTTGCTAGAGGAACGTTTAGAAAGGTCATACATACATCATCTAATACTTATTAATAATGACGTTCGTGAGGAGATATAATTTATTGCCTCAAACATATGACCGTTCCTTAAATGGTTACAAATATGTTTAAAATTAGTCACCATCTTTGAAATTCATTCTTCTGATCCAGTTGTTATTTGAGATGTTTATTCTGGTGTAATTTAGTATGTAATATAATGTTTCGCTATGTATAATACTTATACAATATTGCCTCGTTGGTCCTTTGCTTGGGTTAAGAGTATCTCATACGGTTGAGAAATTGCACAGGCATCTCAGAGTTAGAATCTTGACAGTATTTACACTACCGTGCCTAATAAAGCTATACCGTTAGTCCTGATCTCGTTTCAGCAGCCGTTTTCCTATGCAAATGACTGATCGTTAAGGGCAGTCAGGTAAGGATGACAATATAAAAATCTATCTAAAACCTGGATTCTTTGGACTATTTATGTATCGGCACTTTTTATATTTTTAATCAGCCGCGGTGCCGTCAAAGTAATCGCTTGTATACAGTTAACAGAAATTGTAGCTAATTACTAGTGCATGAGAAAATGTACTTCTCCATTCAGTATTACTATTAAAGCAATGGTATTCATTATGTTGTAAAGACAACAAAATCAATAGGAAGATTCTATGTGATGATGATATCTTATGTAATGTAAATTATCTGTATTAGGATTTGACGAATGAAGACAATTGTCATTGAGATTTGATTGCGTAATCTTGTTGCCGTCACGTGTGTCCTCAACAGCCATCGCTAATTGAACTTCGCTGTCTAAACGATTTGTTTTTTACGCATAAAGATAGACTTTACTAGATTTGTATTCTTAGCCACTAAGTGACAATGTACATAATTTTGAATATAAGAAAATTAGTATATCTAAACTCGCAGGTAAATATTTTCAAGTATAAAATTGTATTCAAAAGGAACTCTCGTATTAAATTGTTCGGGTTCAAACCCAGGCAAGCACCACTATATATGTGCTTTATTTGTGTTTATAATTCATCTCGTGCTCTGCGGTGAAGGAAAACATCGTGAGGAAACATGCACGTATCTAATTTCATCGATTCCCAGCAGTGGGAAATTTACGGGCCGTTACTTTACTTTTTAAGCACAACAAACGCCCGGATACAAGCACTGATTCGATCTAGGTTACGATGAGACTATTGATGTAATAATTTGCTTTGTATATAAGCTAATATAAGGCCAATTATTAACGATAAATCGGTATAATCCCGTCACTAGTAAAAATAGTTTACTAGGAAATATGTTAAGAAAGTGTAGTATTTGAATACTGAAGCCTCACGAATGAAAGAATGTCCTTGAAACATCATACTGGAAAGATTATAGATGTTTTTTATGGGAATACCAACAAATAGTGCGTATTTATAAATTACGTAGTAAAAATAGTAAAAAAAAAAATGATTTTGATGGTGAGTGATCACCCTCATCCCTCCCTTGGAAGCTAACATGCTACTACACTCCTTATTGTTACATTAGTTCGCCCTTCAAATCGGAACAAAACAAGTCTTAATATTCCTGTTTTATGGTAGAATATCTCATGAGTGGGTGGCATAAAGCTAATCCACCAAGCCACCAAGTTAAATAAAGTAATCTATAAGTATATATATTATTTGTTATACATACGAGTATATGTATTTATTGAACTAAAGACACGGTTATGTACAAGTTTGTATATTTAAATAATCGAAAGTAAATGTTTGGTTATAACAATTATAATTTACTCACATATATCTTTTGATGTTTCAAATATAAAAAGTAGATATTGGTTACCTGTAAGTGATTGGTACCCATATCGGTGGTGCCTATTGTACGATCACGTTACGGTCAATACTACTCTTATATACTATATCTATCATGTTATAACGTTATAAAGAAAATAAATAATAATACTTTAGATACATAGATACAGCACATTAAAGATACATTAAGGTACGTTACAGTTTGATTAGAAGGAGCGAATCGCATATAAAAAGTTAAGCTATGTTTACCGTGTTATATATGTATACTCAAGTGTTCCACCCGTTTCGAGATTGTAAACAATAGTTAATGACCATTGATTTAATTAATTATGTCTGCTAGTCGTTTTTATAGGATTTTTTTTTTAATTAAACACGTTTATCACACATAGTATCGCTTCGAAATAAACACGTTACATACGATGTATGAAATATTCTATGTACATTAGGAAGTAAATGGTGATTCAAATCAACTAGTAAAAAACTAGTAATTCCAGTAATTTCTTATAAGCTAAAAATTCAAATTTAATTCGCCTTGATAACCTAGAAAGTTCAAAAAATTCATAATACCAAAATTCACTATATATTATGAATTTTAAGGGTTTTGATATCGCTATATTGGCTCCGATACATGCGCAGGCGCACCGAAAATAAACTCTAAAATCAAGGTTAATGCGAACATTTCGCTTTTGAGACAATAATTGAAATTTTCTCAGTTATTTATTACTGTCAGTTAATTTAAATAATTCTGATGAAATTACGAAAATAATTTAATTATTGTGACATGAAAGAAAGACTGTCAAGATACAAAAAAAAAACTGTTATTTTTACAATGACAAAACTTGGTGATTATACATTCTGCTCGTAGTGTAATTATATGCAGTATACAGTATATATGTTATAAAACAAAGCGAGAATAAAATATTTGCTCTTAGGTAGGTATATACAGTGCAAGCGGTCAATGAACCGGCGTGACATAATCTCTCAAACCGGTGGGCATGATGCCCTTATGACGAAAACGTCTCTATTTAGAATCGATGGACCTATCACACATCGCGTGTGGTAAAATGTTGACTATTAAATAATAAAAAAAGTAACTCGTGTGTCTATTGGGTGGCTTATGATGACATATCATCCATACCATGACTTTTTCTGTCAATTAATGATGCATAATCTGAAGTTTGGAAGCGGCAGAAACGTCTTCGGTAGTGTTCAAACTCGGTTCACGATTGTGGAAATAACAAGTGCACCTGTGTTTACACAATTGGCATTTCTTCTTTGAGAATGGGTACCGTTAACGAAATCGGTCAGGAGGACATAATTATCAAAGTACAGACAATGAGCAAACTTTGGTTTTAGTAAAACATTATGCAAAACAAACAGTATATTATAATACATACATGTATAATACTATTATTCAAGGAAATAACTATAAACACTCAGAATATAGATTAAACCGAGATAAACCGCCGAGAAACTAAGTTGTAACTTTAATATCAATGACACATGTTTTTATTTAAATTAACACAAAGTTGCTGTACGCGTGTAACGATTCATTCCAGACCGTAAACTATCTCTGTGTCAAATTTCATTCGGATTCGTTCAGCCGTTTTGGCGTGACATAACCGTCCATTCATGTATTTGTAAAAGTCACGAAACTTCAAAACGAAGGTTTCTTCCGTGGTCATGGAGCCTGATTGAATCGTAATAAATTAGTATTTAGTGGTATTTTAATTGATTTGTTTATCGAATGTATATAATTTACAATGGTCCACTGCACAATGGTTGCCAGGAAAAGAGCGCTATGTTAGTGATATGGCTGCCTGTACTATCTTATGCAACTTCGGACATTCAATTATTTATTGAAAAAATATATTATTCATTGGAGGAAACTTTTAGTAAATTCTAAATATATGACACCTGAATGGATGCATTTTTAGACGCCTCGTACTTCGTACGTCTTTTTAATGATTTAATTGTTTCGAGTAGGTCCGTATTTTATTAGCATGCTCGTTACGTTGATCAGTAGCAAGTAATTGCAGTTTCTTTTCGCTTTTATATCTATTTTGGTACTTTAATTATTGCTATTACGTTTTATCAGATCATATGTTTCAAATTTTATGATTTTCTTTAAACTATGATAGGTCAAACTTCTTGATGCATGATCTTTAGGGTTGTTTAAAAAAACAGTACTATTAAAACATATCATGTCACTACCTGCATGTTACTATTTAGTTATCTTTAATGTTGCTTTATTTTGCATTTTTATATGCACTAGGCAATTTTGATCATTTTTGCGCTCTATATTATATATTACATATTAAAGACATGGCTCACATTACAGACGAATTTTGGTAGATAATGATGAGCGGATATCAAATTCCGCTCCAAGTCCTTAAAAAATGACTATTCTTATTTATTTTCAAATCCCACCAGTTAACATATATGTTTCAATATCTTTATTATTCTCGTGGTTTAAATGTGTATTTGTAGATCATTCAATCGAAATTCACGTTGTTACTAGGATTTACTGAAGTATTAATATCTCAGCTTTGGAATTGAGCCAGTGTATATTGATTGCTGCATAGCAATATCTAATAACGTTTATTTTATAGAAAGTGAACTTGAAATATTTAAAAGTGAAATTATAGCTATGTAAATGTATAGTTTTTTAACTCAAGTGGAACTCTAATTCCTTTATTTATGTTTCTAGCATTATATTTGCTTTTTGATTGTCAAATTAAGCACTACTCTGGGTTTGGAAAAGAAAATACCTGAGAGGACCGGCGACAGCAAATCAGCAGGTTTTTTTTTGAAATTATATTATTTACAAATATTCAACATTAAGAATAGGAATAGCCAGGAGCCGATCGTTTGATTCCCAAGGTGTTATCGAATTGTAGTTTTATTATCGAGTTGATATGAATCCATTGTTCGTTTCCACTATATCCTATAGAACTGAAGTCAATGGCGACCTCTCATCCTGATAGCACACAACTTGCGGCTTTGTTAACGGAAAATAACGCTATTGTTTATAAAATTATTTATATACTTATATATATTAAAGTATGAGTATATAATTTGTGATATTTTACTCAAAACTTTTGTAGCCATATCTCTCTTTCATGGATAAATCACTAAAACTCACTTGATATTAAAGGTTGGCCTCATACTTTTTAAATAACAACCCTCTAAAACACTATAATTATTTTTTTATGACCAAAATTGCACGTTTAAAAAGGAATAATAGTGAATACCACTCATTTAAGTCTATGGTAGCAAAAAATGTGATGTAAAATCGAGAGAGAAAAAGATATTCGAATATTTTTAACAGGAAAATTACAGATTAATTATTTTGATGTTGTAGGATATGAAAAGATTCCATAATGTATCATTAAGTACCTCTTTACTGACTCCGTCATAATGGACATTAACGTCACACATCAAAGAAAGTTTCCTCGAAATCACACGCTGCCCTCAATATAACTCCAGAGTACCGAAAATGGAACAAAAATAAATTACATGTTCCGTTGCATTATCGTATATAATGTACTTGGTAATGTACCTATTGAGTCTATATAAAACTTTACAAGTAAATAGAAAAATGCTTGTATTTTTCCGGATTGGAAATTTCGAAGCGGGAAGCGGGATGGTGGATTGACATGTGGCTGAATTCCGTTGAAATTAGACACATGCAGGTTTCCTCGCAATGTTTTCCTTCACTCTTCAACTCAGCTCGAGCTCGGCGGCTCGAGATGAGTTATAGACACAAATATATAATCACATGAAAATTCAGTGGCCCTTGACTAAGTTCGAACCCGCAATCATCGGTTAATATGTCGTAAAAATACAACTATCTTCAAATAGATCTCGTTGTCTAATAGGCGAATATTGCGATGTTTTTAGTAACTCAGCTCACACTTTGTATTCATTTAAAAATGACCATGAAATGACCAATTCGTTATCATTTTATTCGCCTCACTTCCCTGTAGCGAATAAATAGTATAAGCTACGCAATTTTTAATATGTTATTCAACAAATCAACTTGACCTTTCCGAAACGCCTTTCTTTCCGTATCACTGTTGAGCAAATATTTGACAACAGAACTAGTCGTGTTATAAACCGGACGTTGATTTTCATGACCGATAGATAAAATATGCTAATCTCTAGTGTTAAATTAATTATTAAAGTATATGCCTAGGTCACCGTCGTTTATTTTTAGCAAAATTTGTCTGTTTGGTATGATATTTGGTCATATGTATGTTGATTTTTTAGTAGTAGGTGGTCAACACTGCCCATAGACAAAGCTGCTGTAAGAAATATTAATTATTCCTTGCATCGCCGATGCGCTACTAACTTGGGGAACTAAGATTATGTTCGTTGTGCCTATTACACTGGCTCACTCACCCTTCAAATAGGAACATAAACATTACAAAGGTAGAGTATCTGATGAGTAGGTGATACCCAGACGACCTTACAAAAAGTCCTACATAACAAATAAAAGAAGACACTAAAAAAAATTTCGATCTTGAGTTTTTGTGTTTGTTTATACTGTATACCAAGTGCAAATAGACGCAAATATTTTGACTAACTATAAATACGATCTTCTTGACATTGACTACATTTGTTGATTTTCAAGACGTCTCAATTTGTGTTTTTTTTTTCATGAAATTTATATTTAGTATTTAGGTCAATATCTTGTTTGAAGAATTTTCTTTACCAGCTGAATTATTAAGAGTTATATATTCGAGGGGGAAAAGCATCTGTATCAAACTACCGCTGCGTAGGTATTATTAATCTCTTGTACACATATTGCCTATTGCAATCGAAGAATGAAAGATGACCTAATCTTAAATTTACGTGCAATTTGCTAATAGGTCAGTTACATTGTACACCACAGCCAGTTCTCGTCAGATATAGGTTTAGTTATAACTTACATCCAAATTAATTTAACTGGAAGTTACGATAACATGTGCATGCATTATGTATATATTTTTTGAGCCAAAAAGACACAGATTATATCGCCAATGTCACATGCCATTGAGAAGATACGAGTAAAGAATATCATAGATTATTCAAGCTCTCGACCAATGAAATCGCGTCGATTCGATTTCAAATGTTGTAAATTTGTCTTGTTCCCTTGTGGTATAATCTTTATATGTATTAATAACTTATACATCATTTGTAATTATATTATAATTTATAATTGATATAAACTGTACTGTTTCAAAGCCATTTCACATTTTATTACGTGTGAAGCAAATTTGACGACGAAAGACGCGAGAAAAACCGCGAACGACAACTAGTATGATATATTCCCAACAATTAATAAAATATTTAAGAATCTATTTAATCAAAAACACCTATAAAATTGTAACTTATACCTAGTATTAAAATATATAAGTTACAATCTAGTATTAGAACAAGTATCTAGTATTAAAAGATAATAAAAACCGTATAAATATTTATAAAGAACGTCCTTCATTACAATAATTAATATGTTTAGTACCGGTAGTACTTGTAACTTTGTAAAAATTGCGCATAAATCACGTGTAATTTGAAGTAAGCTAGAAAACACAGTTGGGAACTCGATCAATAGTGATTTCACATAAATCGTCTCTGATTTCTCGTTTTTGCATTCACGTAACACGGTTTAAAGTACAGAACAGTATCATAATTCTAAAAAGACATATAAAGTATAAGTATTTAAAATGATTTAAATCCTTTTTCCGCACCTTGATGAGCGACACGTTAGAGGTAAACGCAGATTGCAATATTGAATTATTAGTTTTCTATAGTATTTGATTGATTTCATTGTTTCCTAATTGTTGCCTAATGTAGTTTTGAAAAAATAAAAAATTTATTCAAAACAAACATTCAGGCATTCTTGCTCACTACACCAATATATAACTGCTTCCACAGGATGACGATATCTTTTAATGTGTGTGGAACATTTGATTTCTAGGAATAGTCATATTTCAACGTTATGATTAATCCCCGAACGTAAAATCATGACTGTTTTGCTAATTTGCTTGCATGTATATATTAAAGAAAGATTTTACCGGCCAATGATTTAAAGTAAGTCGACACGACAAATGCTCTCATCATCATGCTCTCTTACAAATGTCAGAGAAAGAAATTAATATTTGACAAAATGCTTAAGCTCTGCTTAACTCTTTAATGCATATAATTATTGTCAATTGAATTTAAAAATCGCCTTACGTCTTTCGCTTAAATCACGGCTTGAAAAACGCAGCTTACGACGTTATGTGCAACTCTGTGATTAGATGTGATTCATGATAATTATCTTATATTGCATCTCTCGTATGTAATGTAAACTATGCTATGTCATAATTTAATTCATTACGATATAATCTAAGTGTTATTATATATGTACTACAATATAAATTAAACTTAAGCTGAGGACGTTTGGCCTAGAACTTCGTACGCTTTAAATTGAGACTATTCACGTGACAGCCAGTGTAACTACAGGCACAAGGGACATAACATCTTAGTTCCCAAGGTTGGTGGGACATTGACCATGTAAGGAATAGTTAATATTTCTTACAGCGTCATCGTCTATGGGTGATGGTGACCACTTACCATCAGGTGGCCCATATGCTCGTCCGCCAACCTATAACATAAAAAACAAGGAATACATAATCTTGTATTAGGTATACATATATATTAAAGTCATCGATGAAATATTTCGTACGATTTTGTAGATGTTACATTGTAAATTTTGTTTCGATTTACATATCTTTTGTTTAATTAATCTTATCTGTATATTCCCATAAAAAGATCCGAAGTTAACAACCCCAAAAAGATAATAAACTCTTTAAGTTTTTTTTTATAAGAAACCTTATTTAAAAATCCAATTAATTATTTATGCGAGTAATTAATACGTTCATTCGAATTTAGACGATTATTATTTAATTTAAGAAACATTAAGATAACGGTATTTATGTTAAATTAAAATAAACTATAGTTTTAGAATAAATAGTTTAGAATTTCAATATGACATGACAGTAAACTCGTCACTCTACAAATAACAAAAGTGTGACGAGACCTAACAAGTCTGATGTGTTCCTGTATTTCCTTTGGACATGCCAGCATAGGCGATACTATACTCAATATATTCACCAATTGATCTCTGACAGTCTTGAGTGTGTGGTGAAATTCTCTCATTCACCAAAACGCCGCGGCGGCATGATTGCATATTCTCCAAGCTTTCTCCTCAAGATAGGAGGAAATCCTTGCCTAGCTGTGAAACTAATAGAATCAGTTACTTTCAGCTTCTCACCAAATCATAATATTATAAAATACTATACTTATCGACCTGTCCCGGCTTCGCAAGGGTACTTTATATGTATCGTTATATTATGACCAAATTACATAGAATCATTAAAAATTGTAGTCTTTGTGTTATTTTGATGTTCAGCTATATTACTGTAAAGTTTCATACAAATCTGTCGAAAAGTATTTTCGTGAAATAGTAACAAATATACATACATCCCCACAAACTTTCGCATTTATAATATTAGTAGGATAGAATTTAGCGGTAGCTGCTATCAAACTATTGTTTGTATATAATAAATTAAAGTAATCGTCCACATATGACACAATCAGCTGATTGTATATCTGTATGGTTGTAATTATCAAATAATTCTTGAACTTATAACACATTCATTTCTTTTAGATGCGATTGACAGGCCATTATATAATAAGGTGACACTAACGGCTCGTAAGATACGCGAGTGTGTGTATTTATCAGTCTCGATATGCGTGTCAATATCAGGGTCAATGGTAACATTCAATGCAAGTTCATATTTTACCTATTATTTTTTATTTAGGTAATTAATTAAATATATTAATTTAACTTTTGGTTTTTTAATATCATCAAGCATATTCGTATTAAAACAAAGATTACTTAGTGGTTTGTGCAATCCTGTCTAAGTAGATAGCACTAATGTAATACTCTACCGGATAGCTACAATATTTGGTATTCTTGGATTTTAAAGAAATCGTTAACTTTCATACATCACCAAAGTTTATTGACAGTAGTTACAATTTCCCAGTCTTCCTACTGATGACATAAACAAATATACTTCCCTTCTTTGGCAATGGCCTAATCAAGACATTCCTATTGCATAGTCATCCATTAGATGTGTTAAATAAGTGTTTCTCCCTATTGTCTTTTATATAATATATATATTTTACCATATTAGATTCAAATTATAAATATAGATCTGTATACAACATAGATTTTTTGCATTTTGTACACTTCTCCAAGTGGCATACATATTAGTGTTTAAGACTTAGATGTTTAATGTTTTATTGTGAATGCTGTATATGTTATGTCGTTGGTGTGTCTAAAAAAGTCCAACTGCTACAAACTGTTTACTAAATTTAAGAAACAGTTAGTTTTGATTACGTATGGTAGAATTAGCCACGAGACGTAATTCGAAGGCTATATATATGATTTTCTCTTAAGTTTAGATGGCGCGTATGTGTGAATTATTTAGCGGGACGTTACTCGTATCTCAAAAACTATCGATTTTTGTTCTACGGTAATGGCACGTATATGAGTCGAGCCTATTAATCAACTCAAGTCTATGTTATGATGAATTTAACAATACTTGGCCTTAATGTTGGTAACAAAGCCACGTTGTTACTTAACGATAGTATAATTATTGTTTAATGTTTTATGCCTATATGGACGCTGAAGATTAATCGAACCTAAAAAGCTGTCGATCATCAAACCTTAGAATAACATATATATATACTTATTATACAGCACCGTAAACTGTTCTTGATTAATATATCTTATATAATTAGACATTTTCAAAGAACTACTTACATATATTCAATTGATGTTTTGCTTTCAAAGTTTCAATAATAACTTCGCCGCATTGAAATTGACATGTTTTCGGCAGCCATAAGGAATATCATACTAGCAACCCACTCTAGCTTCCCATTTATGCAATTTATTGATAAACAAAATGCTGTGATATATCGGCGTTACCCAAGTTTATAAAAAAAACCTCCATATCCCGTTTTGCACCCTCAAGGATGGAGTGTTCCCATAAGGAACCTGCCAAATTTTCTTAAAATTTATAATCTCATAATGATCCTATATGACACAGGAAGAAAGTAGACTTCTAGTTTCATTAAAGTCTTGTTTCATTAGTTCCGAAGATCATCCTGTACATACAAACAAATTTTACCTCATTTTGATATTAGTACAGATTATTCAATAGCTCGACCAATATCACGCCAATTCAATTACAAAGTTGTTGATTCGTATTTGCTTTACCTGTGGTTAGAAGAGGTTAATATACCCAATGGCGAGTACAACAACAACAACAGCCTGTAAATTCCCACTGCTGGGCTAAAGGCCTCCTCTCCCTTTGAGGAGAAGGTTTGGAACATATTCCACCACGCTGTTCCAATGCGGGTTGGTGGAATACACATGTGGCAGAATTTCTATGAAATTTGTCACATGCAGGTTTCCTCACGATGTTTTCCTTCACCACTAAGCACGAGATGAATTATAAAGACAAATTAAGCACATGAATCAGCGGTGCTTGCCTGGGTTTGAAACCGCAATCATCGGTTAAGATGCCATGTTCGAACCACTGGGCCATCTCGACTCTGGCGGTGGCGAGTACATTTCAATAATAATTTATCCAAGAAACACAATTATATCAATCACAATATTATTTGCTTCTCAGAATAATTCTTGCGTTGCGTAGAATGACGTTTCCATAACACGCGATACATTATTGACTCAATTGGTAGCACAAAGGACAGTGATAATGCTGATAAAATGCACTTTTGAGTGTGACTTGAATATTCTTCTGTACTTATTTTGCTAATGGAATGACTTTTTAAACGAATTCAAAAAGATAACGTTATCAATTCCTCTTTGTTTTGATTTACCCAGAACTCCATTTCCTGTACCGATTTGTACCGATATTATTGTTAAAGGGAGCCATTTCCGTTTGGGCAAAATTTGGGCTTTTTAAGGGTGAAAGACTAGGATTTGGTTTTTAGTGGGCTAGAATTTTGATTTATAATTAATTTCCTTACATTATTTCAAGTGGTTGTTTATATATGACATGCTACATATTAATTATTTTATTTCTTCTCAGAAAAATTAAACTTTTTCTTGGTAAGTAAGGAACTTTGAGGACGCGTCAAACTGATTCCATCACGCTGCTCCAATAAGGGTTTTTAATACGCGTGTGGCAGATTATCATCCGTCACGTGCAGTTTTCCCTACGATGTTTTCCTTAGTCGGTAAGCACGAAATTTATTATAAAAAATAAATAAGGCACAAATTGCACCTTCAATTGCAATATCTTGGTGGTAGGGCTTTGTGCTAGCCCGTCTGGGTAAGTTCTACCCACTCATCAGTTATTCTTGCGCCAAATAACAGTACTCAGTATTGTTATGTTCCGGTTTGAAGGGTGAGTGAGCCAGTGTAACTACAGGCACAAGGGACATAACATCTTACTTCCCAAGGTTTGTGTGTGGCACATTGACGATGTAAAGAATAGTTAATATTTCTTACAGCGTCAATGTCTATGGGTGATGGTGACCACTTACCATCAGGTTGGCCATATGCTCGTCCGCCGACCTATACCATAAAAAAAACCAATCATCAGTCATTCACGTTTTCTAACCGCTGGGACCTTATTTAACTAATATGTAACAGTTTTCAATTTAAAATAGCACTACTTGACACAAAAGTATCGTATTAGTCATTTGTTCACTGGAAATACTCTGACAAATAGTCTCTGATAATTAGCGGAATACTTTGAGCGTAGCACTCGAGGGTGAATATTTAAATCTCGTATCTGTGATGGATTTTCTGATATAAGTTTTCAACACTGGCAATAAAGGTTTTTTTCTTATTAACTATCAAAATGGTTAAATTTTGCAAGTAATTAACTTCCTTGTTAATTCAAATTCTCGAAGGGAAGACAGGCGTGTTTATTTTATAGCGTTTCCACGTTTCGTACTTATTTCGTGACTCAGGTATAAGCAGACCTCCTTTGTTGGCTTTGGTTATAAATGAACACAAAGACAACGGATTTAGGTACGCATATTTTGAATAACTGGTCGAAAACGTCTTTCGTTTTGCGACAAAAAATATGTGACATGGTCGTAAGTGACGATAGCTAACAATTTAAAGATAACTTTGTCAAAATAGAAATAATAAGCTTAGGGTTCTATTTTTATTCGTAAGAATTATTTTTGTAAATGTACATTGAAGCCATTTGTAGGCGCTTAAATCTCACAAAAGGCTTAAGTGCATATGGAAACTATATATAATATGCGATGTAAGCGGATTGTACACGTTTGTTCCTATTTTAATAAATGATGCACGATCTTATCACCGAGGAAACTTTTCTAGTATTTCAGACGATTATGATCTTAGTATGCCTAGAGAAAGTTTAGTTTATTCTTTATCGTTATAAATGTTACTTAGATCATTTTTGAATTTTCAAGACATTATAGACGTTTTGTTTAAAGCATTCAATGTATAACGCGTTGTCTATTGGTCTCGATCCCTTTAAGTGTATTGTGTGTCACGAGTACGATAAAAACAAATGAATATGTTGATAGTCTTGCGAACAATTGCGTATTCAAGAATCGTTTTAAATTCTAGAGTAGATACTAAACTACAAAATGATTGTATACAGAAACAGAACAAATTGTTTGTTTCTCTCTTTTTCTCCTTGACGCGACAAACTGTCGGTCAAAATTAACATAATATTTAACGAGAGAATATTTGTTCGGGTGAGATTGTCTTATCTCAAACTGACCCAAGGTTTCAAATTCAGGTAACATACCCATTGCTATGTACTATTCTATTTATTAATTGTACTTTAATTATTATTTGATATGTCTAATTAATTACAATAGTGGCCTCTTTTTTATAACAATTAAATGACTTCGATGGAGCAAAGATTGAAGATCAAATTCATGCATCAATTCTATGATTCAACTCGCTTTTGATTATCGTCATTTAAAAATTATCAATCGAAGTGTTTACGATTATTGTTTGTTGTTGTAACGAATTTGTCAATCAAAATCAATTGTGTCAAAGATGCTCATCAGTTGAATGCACTCTGACAGCGCACTATAGAAGCGTCGAAAATAATTGATGATTTTAAATACAATAACATATTGCTTGACACGCGTAAATTGTTCCATTTATTTTATAATTCGTTTCGCCTTCGTTCGAAATTAACCAATTTATTTTGGACGAGACTAAGCATTTTTAGTGCGTATACAATATATTTTCGTTGATAGTAGTATGTAAATTAATGCATCCTGCGTATTTATCCAAATAGTCAGATTTTTTAAACGCTTCAAATACCTTTAACGTTATCCAACATGAAACATATATGTATAACTTTATCACTCACTTGATCTGTTCATTTATTTTTACGTATGGTATACAAACTACTTGATTAAATAGGTTTGGATGACCTTTTTCAAATGTTTGCCAAATTAGATGCGATTAACAGAAAATATCTTAGTTAGCACTTAGTCGCTCTTTTCTACTCGGCCAAATGATACATGGATATCCGGATACCTAGAATAATACTTTGTATTGCGAAAATTGATTTACTTTTGTTGACGATGCTTGTTTATATGAAACAATTGGTTATTTGTGGTTTTTGGTTGGTTATGTGTGCGGAATATATGGTGTATATGTGTGTGTGAAGTACTCAAATGTTTTATAATGTGGAAACTGTTAAAACAAAACACAGAACCGTCTTTATTTTAACGCAACTCGTAAGATCCTTGAATTTTCCGCTTCACTGATATTTGAATTACATAATTACCTACATAGTAAGTTATTATTCAAATCAATTAGTAGTTTACCCGTTGGAAAATTTACTGTCAAATAGTGTTTACGTCTCGGGTGTTCCTTAAGGAAAGTTATTTAAGGATGTGCGGAATATATTATGACTTTTATGACGTTTCTTTTATTGCGAGTTTGACAAACATGCTTTGTTTGTTGCGGCTGTTTAAATAATAGATAGTCGAGGTAAATGTTCCAAGTTTGACAGCATTTGGGCGACCTGATAGTGAAGGGTCGCCGCCCCTCATTGAATGGCACTGTAATAAATATTATCAATTTCTTACATCGCCAATGCGCCACTAACCTTGAGATTTAAATTGTCTCTTGTGCTGTAATTAAATTGATTCAAAGCCCTATCACGAAGTAATTAGTGTTCTACTATTCTGCAATAGTATTTTCTTCTCGTAAGATGTTATGGGACTGTTCCACTGCCGCTTTAGTATTGGAGGAGGCATATTAAGTAGAATTTAATCTGTGACATGTTTGATTCGTCACGATGCGATTTTAATACGGCCGATATATAAATATGTATTAGCATGAAAATGGCGATGCCCGGAAGTGAATACGAGATATTTGATTTATGATCCACGTGTTTATACCGCTAGGTCATCTTCAACTATTCGGGGTTAGCAAAATACGACCTCGTAGGTAAACTTAGTTTTTGTAATCATGTTAAAGGCTATCTAGCGTGTATTAGTACTACGATCAATCCCTTTAGATCCCTATGTAGTCGCTTATTAATGCATAAGTTACTCTGTCGGTATAATGCCGGTCGAGATGAGCCAGCGGCTAGAACAGATGATTCGTAATCAAAGACTTTGAGTTCAAACCCATGAAAACCCCATTAAGTTTCTGTATTCAACCACGCCGCATTGGAGCAGAATGATGGGGTATTTACGAGGTTATCATAATGTGTTTGTTCCACTCGATATTTTCATTTTTCATTCACCACCATCGCACATGATATAGATTATAAACACACAGTAAATAATAATGGTGATTCCTGGATTTGATCCCGGAATCTTTGATCACGATTTTAGTTCTGAAACCACTGGGTATCTTTGCCCTTAAAACGAAGAAAGTAAAAGTGCGTACATACATACCTACCTATACACAATAAGTCATTAAATGATTATTAAATAAAATCATTGCTTATGTAACAAAACCATTTACATAAACGAATTTAAATTATTAGCACGATATTACTTATTTCATTTTTAAATCCATTGTTATTTGCATATCAGACAGCTGACGTAGGTAATAGTTAGTTGTATTTATTCAAATATAAGAATAGTTAACACATTTCAATGTATATTATATATTTTCGTGAATAATAAATAGCAGAGCACGATTTGATTAATAGCAAGGACTTAAAATTGCAACATAGTACTAGGAATTCATTTGAAATAACTATTTATATTGTGTAACGTTGCATAAGTAAATAAAAAAAAATCAAATTTAATATAAAACATTATTTCACTTGCTTAAATAATTATCTGTGGTTTTTTCCAAATATTAAATGTAAGTTATTATTTTAAACTATTAATTTTTAATATTTTATTACATTTTTAATAATAAATACCACGGTACCTACATTAAGAACCGTGAAATGCATTATCATAATCCAATACAATAATGTTTATAACACCACGTTTTAAAATAACTCGTATAATAAAAATCCCACTAACCAGCTTACGAAGAAATCCTTTTTCCTTCGATATAACGTTGGCTGTTAATATAAATACCACAACACTTAACTTTTTTTTTTTAATTAAATACACGTTGTGTTTATACAGTTTGGCGGGAAAATTTGACAACCGCGCACGTACGACTGACGCGCGGCGCGGATGCGGACTGAAATGAAACGAACGTATATAATTTTTTTTTCCAGTATTCCCGCGTTGGTATTAGGGACGCGTTGTATTTGACGTTTTCGTTTTTAATTTGTTAGTGCGTGAACGTATTCGATATAACCACGTGATGCAAGGTTTGTATCGCGTTTTAATAATACGCTTATATTGTATGTGTGCATACCGCTAGAATCGTATTCCGAATAGATGTATAGTGATTGATACGATCTAGTGATGGCCACCTGCTACGGAACTGGACAATTATATGGGTTAATAGACTACTCTTATACGGAATTTACCGTTAAAAAATGTTTTTAATATAACGCTGATTGGTGGGTTAGTCGAGGCATGATCGTAATTCAAACCTTTGCTTCGTTTATAGTCATTTAAAACAACGATCGTTAAAAATTGTTATTAATAATTACATATTGTGGATTTATTTTTGGTTTTTCTTTAGACCTTAATGTGGTATTGCTGTATTAAGATATTAATGCACAAATATGTATTAATAGTTTATTTTAAACAATAAAATAATTCAGAAATAATTTAGGAAATATAACTTAAAAAAAAGTCATACTCGAAATATAATAAAGTATACGCCATACATTTAATTGTTCGTCGTTTAGATACAAAATAAGAACCCATGGGATACAACATTGGTTCGATCGCATTGATCAACCAATCGCAGTACAGTATTTATGACGCCATATTTTTTTTAATACGCCGGGAGAATAATGTTTGCGGATGTCGACTCCAAAAAGGTTTCACTATCACTCTTTCATGTTTGATAGTTGTAAAAGATTACACAATGCTGGATTCATTCGATAATACGGTTTTATAAATGGATACAAATCACGGAAGGCGGAATATGTTGGCAATGAATCGGTAATCCTGTTTATAAAATGTATTTTTCAAACGCTATGACGTAAATATCGCGTGAATTTTTTCGTGAATAAAATGTTATTTATCGGGGTAGGTGATAATTTAAATAATTTGCTGTTATTTAATAAGTTGGCAGGCATTGCGTAGTTGGCTAACTGGTATGATTTTATTTTTTGCTATTATGTCCGATTTTAATCATTGGTAATGTTGTAACTAAGTTTGTTTGACTGTGAAGTTTTTTGAAAACAGTTTTTTGTTTGCAATTATCTGGAAGATTATATTTCTGCTTTTTTGGTAAATGTATCATTTATAAAAAAATGCTTTAAAATAAAGTAGGTGTGATCACTAAGATTTTAATGGCATTGTTCTACCCACTACAATATTACGTAGGTTACTATTATTGATGAAGTATGATACAAAAAAGAGTCATTTTGATATGGAACCTATTCTTTTACCTTTGTTTATATTCTTAATTTACCTTTTTTTAGTTTTTTATGATACCGTACATTACAAGGACAATATATTTCTAAAATCTTATAGATATTGAAAATTTTCAATGTAGGCATACTTTTTTTTTATTACTAAATCACGTAACAGCTTTGATGATGGTTCAATGTCGTAACTTAACGTGAACGTGCTAAATTATGTCAAAACTGATCATGTAAACATGAGATTTTCAGTAACTCGTTTTTATATTTACACAAAAAGTTGGTAAGTTATTTAGAACTGGTTACTGACCAGTTACATTGACGCGTTAGAAAAAATTAACCTATCCGCACATAGCTGTTGCACCTTGGAAACGTGGGTGGGTGGTGCCTACCCAGTTGACCTTGCAACAACTAAAGATATAAATATTATATAATTTGATGTGTGATATCTTTAACAAAACAAGTTTTTAAGATTTATTGCACCATGCATTCTCTAGCCCTGTACAAGTCAATGTATTTTTTTTTCTTATGCAAAAGTCATCCTTTACTCTGCCTATAGTAACAGCCTGTAAATATCCCACTGCTGGGCTAAGGCCTCCTTTCCTTATGTGGAGAATATTAGTAGCATATTCCTCCTCACTGTTCCAGTGCGGGTTTGTGGATTAGTAACCATATAAGCCTATATAACTTATCATGTAGGTATGCATCATATTTTCTTAATCATAAGTTGTTTCTTGTTATATGCTGTCAATATACTTTTCTCCTGGATATTATTTCATACGTATCTACATAAAAAAATCCATAACATTTCATATAACTTTGCAAACAGACAGTGAAGTAGCCGAAAATTAAATCATTAAATACCTTGAAACATCGTATTGGAGCGCTTCCGTGAATGTGAAAAAAAACATACTACATTTTTTTTTGTATATAAATATCTAATGATACGAGTTGCTTTGAATATAAATGTATTGTTTTTACCTATACTAATATAATAAATGTGGAAGTAACTCTGTCTGTCTGTCGCTATTTCACAACCAAACCACAGAACCGAATTTGATGAAATTTGGTGTGAAGCAAACTTAAACTCCAAGGAAGGACATGGCTACTACTTTTGCCTAACACATGACAACCATCCCCTGAAACGCAAGCGAAGCCGCGGCGACTACTAGTTTTTTATTTGTAGACCAGTAGTGGTTACCACTGCCCACTCCTTTACTAACTTTGGCAAGTAGAATGTTATGTGTGCCTCTAATTACATTGACTTAGTAGATCTTGGTCCCTCTTGATTTTTCTATCTAGTCTTTAAACATTGAAATTTAAAAGAAACTTAAGTCTATCTTTTAAAAGCCTGAACATCCACTCATAAGATTAAACTAAAGGTTAAGTAACAGTAATTCTTAGTATTTTTCTGTAAAACTTAAGCTGTATGGAAATCAACTCCACACTTATCTTTTTTCTGTGGTAGTTACACGTAATAATAATAATAGTAACGTCGGGGGTTGCCGATGCAACCCTAGGTTTGCGTAATTGTTACCCCTAATATAGGGGAAAAAAAGTTACACCCTAGTCTCCCTTCTATAATAGATAGATACATACGTATTGAGATTGCAGATAAGAGATCTCAATACCTCCTCCTCCTCAATACCCGGTAGTGAATCATCTTTTTGTTGTGACTGTTAAAGTTTATAATCTATACTAATATTATAAATACGACAGTAACTATATGTCTGTCTGAAATTTGGTATAAACCAAGCTTGAAATCGAATTAAATGCCAAGGCTATACTTTATATATGTACTAGTTATTAAATTATCTTGATGTAATAACAAAATTTTAAGTACTGCGTGCACTACCAGGAATATTCATTTGTTTTTGTTGCTTTCCTGCATTGTTCCGAGCGCTCCATATACCTTTTTAAGCCACTAATGTAAGGAAGTTGGACATGTATGAATGTAACACTGTTAGAATGAAATTATATTTGAGTATGATGATCTATGGTTTTAAAATCTCCCTCTGATTGGGTTGTCTGGAAGAGATGGCTAATAAGCCATAATGGGTGGACCATTGTACAACACTTTTAATCTACTTCTTTTTTTTATATTCTATTTTTGTATTTTATTAATTTTGTGTTACTTTTGTAGTTTCAT
Organism: Vanessa cardui; assembly: GCF_905220365.1. Lineage (NCBI taxonomy): Eukaryota > Metazoa > Arthropoda > Insecta > Lepidoptera > Nymphalidae > Vanessa > Vanessa cardui. Next base: position 10,921,841 of record NC_061132.1, on the reverse strand, counting down.
GGATTTTTTTTTATTTCTGGTTCAATAGCTGTTTCTAACAATGAAGTCGGTTTAACTCTTTTAAAATTATTATATAATCAGGATTCAATATAATTCTGATTTTGTAGTAGCTCGGCCGCGTCGTAACCCCGGTATTGACTAATGAGATGTTTATAAAATCATGTGCCGCTACTCCGATGTATATTATAACTTCTAATATACAATTACATTAATGTGTTGTTTACTTATATTACTTTACTTCCGTACATATTAATCTGTCTTATCTATCTAGTAATCATTATATTATATTTTATAAAATCGATTCAGCTTTCTGTAAGATATCACATTTGGCTTTATACGATTCACTTAATCACTAAGCTATATCCATTCATACATTGAATGAACATGACAGCGTTTCAAGTAAATGTCCGACTACTGGGAACATGTATTCATTGTAATGTTAAGTCAAAGCGTTAACGGAGAGCTTTTCATTACATTTTTTTTTATGGTATAGGTTGGTGGACGAGCAGATGGGCCACCTGATGGTAAGTGGTCACCATCACCCATAGACAATGACAATGAAATATTCCTTACATCATCAATGTGCCATCAACCTTGGGAACTAAGTTGTTATGTCCCTTGTGCCTGCATTTACACTGGCTCACTCACCCTTCAAACCGGAACACAACAATACTGAGTACTGTTATTTGGCGGTAGAATAACTGATGAGTGGGTGGTACCTACCCAGACGGGCTTGCACAAAGCCCTACCACCAAGTGAATCTACATCTCAAAAGTATGAGACATACTTTGTTTTAGGTTCAAAATAATCACATAGCTTTACTCTTAGTACTTAATCTTCTTACCAAGTCGTCTTAATTCTGATTAAATATTATGTAAATCAAACAATTTACAGCACGGCCTTGCCCTCGAAAATATAAAAATGTCGAGATTTTGTGACAAAATTTTTGGCACCAAACCAATATATTATAATAAAAATATATGTAATTGAATATGAGTCATTTTAATCTGTACATTTAGATTCTAGAAATAAATTTAATACAGCGATATCTCATCATTTTTCGCGATTTCAAAGTATTTATGGATATATACATATGACGTCACGATAACACGAATATATTGTGTTAGTATGGTCAGGAGATGCCATAAAAATGTGTAAACCCTGAGTCTTTAATTGGACTTTTAAAATTTGACTTTTTGAAGCACTCGCTCACTAAACACTTAGAAACTGACTAATCTTGTAAGGACCACATTCCAACATATAGTACTCAGTACTTGAGCGATCGAACTAAAAGTAACATGAAAAAATGTTTTTTTTTCTTGTTTAGTATTAGAAGATTAGGTCTATTCAGGGTTGCAAAAGTATTATTGCTGGTATTTACAAGTATATATTACAAAGTCTTTTTGATTGAATGGAACCTATTACCTTCATTGTAGTTGTTTCTTGTTGGTAGTCGTAGTTAATTTTAGACTTGAGTCTAAATTCAATTCATCTTGATCCGAGCGATATTCCGAAGAAATGGGTTAATAATTTCTTAGGTGAAATAATAATTGGAAATATTTCCTAAATTGGATCTGTTTCTCTGCTATTTCAATCTGACTCCGGCCACAAAGATCCCCACCGCCTGTAAACACTTAAGAATATTAACCATTTCTTACATCGTCAAAGTGCCATCAACCTCAGGGATTAAGATCCCTTGTGCCTGTAATAACACTTACACTTCAAATTCTGGAACACTTGGAAAACAACAATGTATAGTTAGTTGATAGTATATGCGATGACGGGTGGTACCTAGCCAGATGGACTTTCACCCTACCACCAAATGCGTCTACTAAAATGTATCAGCTTATACTCGATGGAATATTTGTTGAAGCCTCAATTTCAGTTACCATCAAAATAAACTTGATAACATTTAGGTGCATCATAATCAGATAACATTTGACCCATTTTTATGTTTATTTATCTAAATCATTCCGTTGAAAGCATTTCGTTGTTAGAAGGGTCCATTAAGTAAGCAAGTATTTTATTTTCGACGCCATTTCATGTGCAAAGTTTTAGTAAACTTCACCTTTTAGTGAGTGGGAGACACATCTTGCTTCAGAATTTTAAAAAAGTTCCACCCAACCAATTGAGCTAAAAGTTTGCGTATGTTTTTAGTTCTGCAGTGCTTTCTGTAAGAGCTTAAGTCGTATCTCACTTGTGTAATGTTCACAGACCGATACGCTAGATTAAAAAGTGTTTACTTTAAATATATAATACTAGTTGTCGCCCGCGGCTTCTCTCGCGTTTTAGGTGTTGTGACAACCAACAGATTGAACAATTTGTCAGGCAAAAAAGTAGAATATGTCCTTCCGTGAAGTTCAATTTTGTTTCATACCAAATTACATCAAATTCGGTTCAGCGGTTTGGTCGTGAAAGAGTGACAGACAGACAGACAGACAAAGTTACTTTCACATGTATAATATTAGTATAGATAACTTTGAACATCCATATATAAAATCTTATGATCATATTATGTGGTGGGTTTCGATTTAGTGAAATTAGTGTCAATACAATATAGTATATTCAAATGAATTCGCGCTACTCCCTTCAAGGTTTAAAAAATATATACTTATTAATAATTTCTTATAATTCGAATAATGTAGACCCGTTATTCCTATCTCGTGCTTTTACACGTTTGATTTTGTCTCCAGCGCTGTGGAGAAGAAAAATAGCATGTCTGATAAATTTGTGCTTAGATAGAAGACAGCGCATTGGAATTCAATCTCCTCCTGGAACTTTTTATATACAAAATTATAGTGCATATTTCTCTGATCGAACCTTACATTTAATCAGAAATTGTTTTAAGCGCTCGAATTCGAATTGACTTTCTTTTACAATATAATTACAAAATTTTCTTTACGATTACCCGATAAATTCATTTTCACAAATACTTGTCGCTTAGTTTGTTAAAGGAAGATTCATAGCTATTACGAAATTACGTAATCGCTAAGAAAATTGATGCTAGCACGCGACGCTCTTTGTCAAACTAACATTTTATATTCAAAGTTACGTCGCACTAAAGTAAAATGTTATTCTCTTGTAGTAATTTTACGATTAAATTACTTAGGTATTTATTTTATGTACTTTAGGTAGGTACGCCACAATTTAGATGTGGCATCGGCAATTTCAATAAAACCGATTACTGCCGATTTCTACAATCAATAGCTAAACCTCCCTATCGCGCCATTAGTCGCAATAGATTCTCGCGTCAGTTCAACCGGAGAAAGCAAGTGCATGTAAATCGCCATGTCAAATTGCAGAATATATAAGGTCATATGATATTACAAGTTATTACGTTTGTGTAAAGGTCATATTCACATATGAAATAAATAAAAATTTTAACAAAAAGAAAAACCGACTTCAAACAAAACACTATTTTAAAACAAATGAATATGCACGAAAAAGTAATAAAAATAATTACGTATTCAACATATTTTTTAGAGTCTTCCTAAGTTAAATGAAATGAAAAATATTAGACTACTTAAAAGTCGATTAACGATTATATCATGTAGTTATAATTATTGGTATATTTGGAGCCGGTGTCAGCCACGGTGCCCTTGCCCCAACAATCAAAAGAAAGAAGCGATACGAGCCCCTTGATTGATCCAGTATATTATTGTATAAAAGGTAATTTGTAAAAAACATATTTGTTAAAGTATTCTCGTATTGTTTTTTGATAGATATACTGTAGGGTTTTATTGGCTCCCTAACTGCGAGCCGTATAGGAGTTCCATCACTACATAGTATAAAACAAAGTCGCTTTCTTGTCCCTATATCTTTAAATCTACGCAACGGATTTTGATGCGGTTTTTTTTAAAAGATAGTGTGATTCAAGGGGAAGGTTTGTGTATATAAAACATGAACAATATAGTAAAGAAACACTGATAATTTTAGAAGTTTGCGATGTGATGTCGTAAATACACAAATTCTGTAGTATATTTAGTATCAGTATTGCACCCGTGCGAAGCCGGGGTGTGTAGCTAGTTGATTATAATATTCGACTATGATAATTACGTAAACATAACCACATTACGGAAGGTGACTCAAATATACAAATAACCTATAAATAAAAGATTCGACTGAGTATCGCTAACGTGCTCCTCAGAATTGTTCCGTTCCCTTCCGTTCCGTTACTTTGTCATGGATCCTGTGCTCAGAACCTTACCAAACTTTCACCAAATTACCCTTAAAGTATATATTTTATAATAAAAAAAGAATTATCAAAATTGGTTAACGTAATTTTCAGTTATTCACCGATTTGTCGCGCATATACATAATGCAAATTTAAGACTTATGTCGTTTTCATATGGATACCATCATCGGAAAAAAATTAAAAAAAAATTGGACCCCACGGGAAGCACTACCTTTCAAACAAAAAAAAAATTATCAAAATCGGTCCACCCAGTGAAAAGTTATGAGGTAACAAAAAAAAAAAAAAAAAAATACAGACGAATTGATAACCTCCTCCTTTTGGAAGTCGGTTGATAAATATTGATAATTTTGGATAGCATACTTAATTCGGATGTGATCGGTTTTACTAATTTTACCGATGCTACATCTAAGTTGTGTTGTCTACTATACAGACTATACTATACATTCCTTTGTGTTTTGTTCGTTTATGTATCAAGGGACGTCATTATTGATATTTGTTTAGGACGCAGAGTTTGCTCACACGGGATTTACACGAGTAGATATCGGACTGCTACTACTGCAAAAATCGACATCATTACATAGTATAAAACAAAGTCGCTTACCGCTGTCTGCCCCTTTGTATGATTATCTTTAAAATTCTGCAACGGATTTTAATGCGGTTTTTTTAAATAGATAGTCTGATTTGAGAAGAAGATTTTTGTTTATAATACATGGTCAATATAGCAAAGAAACGCTGATAATTTTCGAAGTTTCTATTGTGATGTCTTAAATAGACGAGTTCTGTAGTATTGCATCCGTGTGAAGCCGGGGTGGGTCGCTACTATTATAAGTGTAAATGATAAACTCACTAGACTATAATCGGCTAGATTTTTGATATGATGCATACGATAAGGGACTAAAAATACCTGGTGATGATCTAGACCCCAATATTATTTACAAATTGGCACTTTATCGCCCTTTAATCGTTTTTTAATAACTAAAAATTGTTGAACCATTTGCGGTTCGCTTCGGCTATACAAAGATTTGTTCAATAAGTTAGCATATAAATATATGTAGGTATTCATATTATATTTAAAACGCAAGTTTATATACGATAACTACCTCGACCTCTGCCCTATTTTTGATCGGGAATTATTAATTAATTGTTATGTAATGTTTTAGTTTCGAGCATGTGAATACATTGCAGTATATACTTCGATATGTACACTTTGATACTCGTAATGATGTCCATTGTTTCACTTGTGTATATTGATGAGATTATATTGAAAGCGAGCTATCTATATACGCATACTAAACGTGTAACAGTATACAGTAAATGAAACAGGCTAAGGCCTCACCCCCCCCCCCCTTAAGAAGAGGGTTTGCCACATATTCCACCAAGCTATTCCAATGCGGGTTGGTGGAATGAACATGTGGCAGAATTTCGATGAAATTAGACACATGCAGGTCTCCTCGCGATGTTTTCATTCAGTACGAGATGAACTATAAACACAAATTAAGCACATAAATGTTCAGTGGTGTTTGCCTGGGTTTGAACTCGGAATCATCGGTTAACATGTACGCGTTCTAACCACTGGGCCATTTCAGCTCAAGTCAACTTAACGTGTACTTTATTAATATTAAAAAGACAATGCTTAATTATTTCCTCATCTATAATAGATCGTTCAAAAAGAAGATTCAAGACTATTGAAATATTTTTGGTGAGACGTAGCTTCAACGTTCAGTTTTAATACTCTATGTATTGAAAGTTTTAGTTATACACATACTAGTCACCCGCGGCTTCGCTTGCGTTTTAGAGTGTTGGTTGTCATGTGTCAGGCAAAAAAGTAGCCTATTCCTATTCCTTGGAATCCAAGTTTGCTTCTTACCAAATTACATCAAATTCAGTTTAGCGGTTTGGTTGTGAAAAAGCGTCAGACAGACTGATAGAGTTACTTTATAATAATAATAAACATTTATACTTTATAATATAATATTCATATAGATTTCCTATCTTAAAAACCAAAAAGGTAAAAAGTACTCAGGTGTGTGTTTGTTTTTTCTCTTAAAGGTACGTTTTTAAGGTACGTTTTTCATCATTCATTCGGCAATTAAATAACTTTTTTTTTTATATCCAATCAAAATCATATTTCTTTTTATCCAAGTAAGCTCCTAAAAACATTTATCGTTATGAAACAGTTTTGATTTAAATGTGAAACTACCATCAGTTAATCATCAGAAATGTACAGTCGAGGTAAGAAAAGGTTTGTTACTTAAGATCTATTTTCGTGTGCTCAGTATGAGCGATAATCTGCTTTACCAATCGAGAGTGACATATTGCGTCGCAATGATTTGATGTTAAGTTTCAAAAGGTACTAAGAGCTTATAACTTGATAAAGGAATTAATTTGAAAACTGACGAAGGTTTTCTTACTCTGACTGTACATTCTACCTAGATGGACCGAATTAAACTGAATAGTACAAATCAACAGGTATAACTTAAGCGCCGATCATAGCAACAATGTCAAATTTACTTTGCATATACAAATAGCTATTCGCGCCATAAATAAATTAATAACTCAGTAATTACAATGTATAGTTAATATTAACTAGCGATCTGCCCCGGCTTCGCGCCCGTATTGCTGATACTAAATATAATACAGATATTTTCTTGTTTCTTTACTATATTGTCCATGTATACACAAAAACCGTTCTCTCGAATCAGTCCTTCTATTAAAAAAAACGCATCGAAATCCGTTGAGTAATTTGACAGTTAAGCTTAGGTACATTAGGACAGCGGTGAGCGATATTATTTTATACTATGTAATGATATTGCTGATCAGTATCTACACCTCAATAGAACCAGGTGTGTGTGTGTGTGTGTATATTTTAAAACATCGTTTGTGAGAAATGTTATCGATAGAAGACAATTATATGTTTTAAAATGACAGCTACGTCAGTCGGAGTAGTCACCGCGTGAGATTCATAATAAACCCTCCTTGGTTCTGCAGTGACGTCATAGTAGGTGAATACAGTGACGTAATTACTCTTTAGTTGGCCTTTTCTTAGCTTATTGATGTGCTCAAACGTTGTCGATCATATTTGTTCAGAGGTACTTAAAAAGTGTTATTGTCTTTCTGTATTCTCAAGTAACATGTTATCTCTAGTAGTTTTTAATTGGACATGATTTAGATTTTTCAAAGTTTCCATTAAGTTAAATTAACTTATATGTTTGTGGTTACCCAAACGGGTCTGCGCAAAGTCTAACATCGATAAAATTCCGAAGCCTTATCAACATCAGCTTGGTATATATTAATGACAGATAATAATAGTATGAATAATGATTGTATTTAGGTCAAAAACGTGTTCTAGATACAACGACGAAGGTCCTCAAAGCGTTCGCTTCTCGTTAAAATTCAAGTTATAAATAATAGCTTCACACTGTAATTTTGTAAGCTCTTTATCGATAACTTTATCTTATCGCCCTAGTTCTACAATTCTAGTTCTCGGGTTTTGGTCGAGCGTGTTTATATTTTTATCAAAGGAAGTTGTTTGGATAGAAGAAAGGAAATGCAGTTGTAAATAAAATACGACCGAATATTTTTCACTTCAAATGAAATAAAGTGTGTTTCAATATTTAAACACTACAACCGTTTCGGAAAGCTGCCCCCAGTGAAAAGAGATGGCAAGAAACTCGTAGTTGCTCCTTTAAAATAAATAGTTTTACAATGTTGTTAATCACAATTAGTTTTCAATTAATCCTGTGATTGAATCCTAAGTCCATACGCCCTAAAAAAAATATTTTAATGAATAAAAGGAATTATTGATTAATTTAGTTTTAGTAAACTTTTTATTTTTTTTATTCTCACAGAATATGTTATACTAAGCAAGTGTGTGCGTAGTAGCAATACTTTCTATTGCTTTGCAATACACTTTAATAGATGATAAAAAAGCGTGGAGTTATAGTATACATGTTGACTTCCAAGCAGGATATATTAATTTAAATATTTGTATTTAACTAACATGACTTTGTATTTTCTTGCCTGTTGTTCTCGGTAGAATCTTCTATCCTCACCGGTGGTATCTTCACTTAATTCAAAAGTGCTTGTAAAAGTTTATTTTGATTTTATTTGATTATTAAAATTCCCTTATTAAAGTTCCCAATTTTCTTTGGGCATTGGTAATGTATGGTTATAATCTCGTACGGCCCTAATGGCAACGGACGGTAATCTCGGATCGAATAAAGTTTATTTATTATTATATTATGTCCGAGGCACGAGAGTAACCAGTATCAACTCTAACTCACGATATTACTTAGAACGTCCTAACAGTCATAACCAAATGGATTATATTACGAACAAGCCACTGAAACCCATAGAAATTAGCCACTCGACCAGGAGGCAGTTGTTTTTTAAACTACACGTGATATCGGTATCCTAGATATCAATTGTACCTGAGTGTTACGTATCATTGCAGGGTCAGGGTGTTAAGTAGTGGACCGAGATGTAATTGAGAACAACGACCACTTATAGAACAATATGAATTAATGAAACTATATACATTCTAGCGATCACGATCAGTGACCGTATAACATAGACCTACTAACCTTAAGAAATGATATCTTAATAAAAAATAATAAATATCTTAATAAATTTGGCGGTCAACTGTTCTCTTATTTTTGCAAATATACTAGCGAGTCGCCCCGGCTTCGCACGTTTGAAATACTAATAATAAATATACTACAAAATTTCATACGATTTTCAAAGTTTTTTGGCCATTCTCTACTATAATGTACATGTATTACAAATATAAATCATCCTCTTGAACCAATCTATCTATTAACAAAATACAGCTTCAAAATCCGTTGTGCAATACTAAAGATCTAAGCATACATAGACAGACGGTAAGAGACTTTGTTTTATACAATGTAATAATAATGATGATGATTCGAGTAGGCTCTTGCGAGCACTTCTTAATCTTTACACATAATAATATTTAATTTGTAGTTATTAAATCGCTAAGTAACCTACCTAGAAGAACTGTAGTAACTTTTCCGACAGTTAGTTACATAAATTTTCTTACTTATCCAGTAGGAACATAATGGCGATAAAAAAAATAACTTTACACTTTATAAAGCCTACGCCTAACGCCTACGTCTAATCGTTAACATTACTTAATTTTCGTAAATTTAAATCCACCTAGCTAATGTCTGGTATTTATTGCTACCAGTACCTACGAGCTCTAGACTTGATCATAAAATAGGTATTAGATTCAGGCTAAGAATCCGTTTAGAAGGTGCCAATACGCTCTTAACAATTTTCAGATACCGTGTAAAACATCATTTGTTCATACGTGTATTTGTCAAATAACATTAATTAATTAAAGTTGTTTCTTGAATTTAACTGTAATGTGTATAGTTCAAGGCTTTCTATACATCATTTTTACTTGCCTGAGAAGGAACCACACAGTCACATTTTTATGAGCACAACCATAGATAATTTTGGGCTCTATGCTCAAAAAAGAAAGTGCCAGGATTTAAGCGTAATACCTCTTACAAATACAGATACCTTAACCTGTGCCGAGAGGTTAAACGACTTCATCATTAAACTAAATTTTTAATAATCAATGAAATAATAAATAGTGCAATTAACCGGTATCTTCTTAATTGGATCCAAGTGGGGAAGATATTCTCGCACTTTGCTCCTACTATAGGTATATCTAAAGTCTAGATTCTTAACTAACGTTCAATTTTATTTTTTATATACGCTTAGTACGACCAATTATGTAAAGATAGTAAATGGTAAAATCTTCACAAAAACGCGCTGCATCACATGTTAAGTTTTACTCATATTGTTTTAATATATTCTTGAGCTAGTTGTCACCCGTGGCTTCGTTCGCGTTTTCAGGGATAAAATAATTAACTTTAAAAAAAAAATCCGACACAAATGCGTATTCAACAAAAAAATAATCGTTCAAATTGATTCATAAGCGGCGTCGATATTGCGTATAAAAAAGTTCATCCCCAATTTTCCACCCTTGGGGGTGAAATATTTTCTTCGAATTCGCATGAAACCACCCTTTTGATAATACCTATTTAACAAAAAAATAATCGTTCAAATAGCTTAATAATCGGCGGAGATATTGCGTATAAAAAAGTTCATCTCCAATTTTTTATTATATTAGTAAAGTTATGACCAAATTTTAAACAAGTTTATATATTATATTACCTTCATAAATGGTTCGTGTAATAATACAATTGGCGCCAAGAAACATTGAAATCTGAACCAAACGTCTAACACACGTATATGTTTTCTTTCCTGCATGGGCAATGAACAATGACAAGTGTTTATTAAACTGGCAGGCGTCTGTAATATCAAACCGTGACGCATTTTGTCTTAAAACGCAGTACAATCAATAAACACTTCTATTGAGAACACGAGAAATGAATTAAATGTATCAGCTGGCACGTTGGAGACTTGATAGACGATTGTATGAACTCGGCGCCCAATATCGTTCGTATCCAGATAAAGTATGGACTTGTTAAAGTATTATACACGAGTTTCTAAATGTCATATCTGTACTCATTTTGGCTAATCTATTCTAATATTATATATTAGAGAGTCGAGATGGCTCAGTGGTTAGAACGCGTGCATCTTAACCTATGATTGCGGGTTCAAACCCAGGCAAGCACCGCTGATTCATGTGCTTAATTTGTCTTTATAATTCATCTCGTGCTCAGCGGTGAAGGAAAACTTCGTAAGGAAACCTGCATGTGACAAATTTCATAGAAATTCTGCCACATGTGTATTCCACCAACCAGCATTGCAACAGCGTGGTGGAATATGTTCCAAACCTTCTCCTCAAAGGGAGAGGAGGCCTTTAGCCCAACAGTGGGAATTTACAGGCTGCAGTTGTTGTTGTTGTTGGTTAAGAAAGGACATAGGTTAGTTTTTTTCCCTAACACATGGCAACCAATCTCTTAAACGCGAGCGAAGCCCCGGGCAACAACTAGTAATTTATATATGTATTTATTTAAATAATCTTACAACTAAATATATACATACTAGCAAAGGAACCACCTAATGTGGGTACTTGGATGATTACATTCTTGATTTGTCGTCTTTAGACTATTAACCAATTTTTTTTAAATATTTAAATGATTAATGTCGCACATCACATTTGGGATATACACTCTCGTGATCTCCGACTATTTTGGAGTCGCTTCTTACTGAATAGTTTTACAGGAATAAAAAGTATTACAATTTGACGTCAGATTATTTGGAAAGTGGGATCAACCCAAAGAGGTCTATACATGTTCATCTTCTTCTACTTCTACCTAGTATAAATTCCAACTATAGCCAGGGTCTGCTAAGTGTTTATACATAGACCTACCACGGATTTACTACCTTTCAAAGGTTAATTCAGTGCAGTTCTCTTAATTCAATTCTCTCTCTCTCTCTCTGGTCGTGTTGGAGTATGCAAGGTAATGAATTAAACAAACTATTCACACAGAAAACTCACATTTTATTTAATTTTTTTTCTAAATTAGTATTGCTGTTAGCCCTGATGGCCTCTCCGTCGTCACCGGGCGGGTTAGGCAACCTAAAAAGCTTTGAGTTGAGGACCCACTTAAGGGCTCAGAATACGCGCGTCCTGAGGACGCCTCCTGTGTGGCAGGACCATGGCTTAGGATGCCATCGTCGACTAGAGGGAGGAACGATGTGTGCATTCATCGTCGTACAACTACACGTCGAAGATTATTTCGAACAATGATTTACTTAAAGTAACAAATCAAAGACAACTATAGCGCGATTACAAAACTTAATAGTCATCTATCAATGACAATGAAAACTTAAAGAAATTATTTTTATTAACATGAACATTAGTAAGCGAGTTAAAAGCAAACAAATTATGTCCGCGTTCGTGTCATCGTTTACTATATCTTTTGCGCAATATTTTGGCAAGTATCTGTCAAGTCATTGTTATTATCTAGTTGGATGTAACCACATGATATAAGTTCAGAGTTCAACGCAAAAATTTCTTCTAATTACAAAGATAAAGCTTATCAAAATATAAAAAATAAAAGCTTATCTTTAAAATATCGATAAGTTTAATGAAACAACTTTATTATAAAAAACGAGACATAAAAGTTCGCTCTCATATTTTTTTAAAACATCAAAGGAGGTTTATTTAAAATAAAAAAAAAAAAAAACTAATTTTTTTCAGAAGCGAATCGTATGTGGGCGAGTGCCTCCTTCGTGGGCGTTCTCATCATCATCGGTCTGCCGCTTTGGTGGAAAACTACAGAAGTATACAGGTTAATAATATTTTACTTTTATTTTCTTTACATACATTTCAGACCTACCTAATGTAAAACCTTCATTCTTATAAATTATTTTTTTACAAATAATTTCAAACGTTTAATCTTCAAAAAACCAAATTTAAACGTTCAATCTGTTTTTTAATTCATCCTGTGCTCAGCGATGAAGTGAAGTTCTCCACTTCATGAGGAAACCTTATTTGGTCTCATGTATTGGAGAAGCACGGAAAAAGCTCCAAATCCCTCCTCGAAAGTAAGCGGTCTTTGCCGAGCATTAGGAAAATAATCGATCCATGCCTTGACTCTCAATAATAACATAATCTTAAGCGACACGGGGTCCATTGAAAAAGTACCTAAATGTTAATTAAATTCTGCAACAAGTGCGTCCACCAACCGCATTCATGTGGCCTGATGGAATGAGCTCGAAATCATCTACTTACTCTTACTTTTTTCTATCCGCTATATCTGAGATGCCAAAGACATGGCTCTATTCGAAGCATGTCCTTTATTTGGTCACGTTTTTGCAGCAAATATTATATTAAACATTCTACTTATTATGCTATAAACAATATCTACTTTTCTCACCTTGACTTAACAATTAAATTTGTATGTTTACAGTAACCCCTTTATCGTTAGAGATAATTATTTGCACGACAAAATGTAAAAAAAAAAACTAAACTCGTGCTGAACAAACTTGAACTTTACAATGATAATGTTATGAATGAATTAACTAAGTTCAGAGGGTATCTCTTATTGTATGCAGACTTTTATTTTGAGACGAAACGCAACGTCCATAAGATAGATAAGATAGATAAGCAACTAAAACAAAATATAATTAGTTTGTAACGTGTTTTAACTGCGCAATTTAAAATGCAATTAACTTACAAAATAACATTCTATGTTTACTTTCTCCCAATTAAAATTTTGTTTGTAAAGACGATTTATGTTTTATCACTCGGTTGAACACGCCCGATACAAAGAGGTTTAGTTTAGTTCCGGTTATTCGTGCGTATGCATCAAAATCAAAATATTTTTTATTTAAATAGACTTATAAGCACTTTTAAATCAACAACAACAGCCTGTAAATTCCCACTGCTGGGCTAAAGGCCTCCTCTCCCTTTGAGGTGAAGGTTTGGAACATATTGCACCACGCTGTTCCAATGCGGATTGGTGGAATACACAATGTGGCAGAATTTCTATAAAATTTGTCACATGCAGGTTTCCTCACGATGTTTTCCTTCACCGCTGAGCACGAGATGAGTAATAAAGACAAATTAAGCACATGAATCAGCGGTGCTTGCCTTGGTTCGAACCCGCAATCATCGGTTAAGATGCACGCGTTCTAACCACTGGGCCATCTCGACTCATTCTCACTTTCATTTCACTCTTTTGAATCGTCACTTAACTACTTTAAGAGAAGCTACCACGGATACGGAAAGTAGGTTCTACTGAGAGGAATCGGCAAAAATCTCAATAGTTACTCTTTTTCACCATTAAAAAATACAGTCATGTTAGTTAATTACAATTATATATGTATATAATTTATCCTGCCGTAACGTTCACAAGTATTATTTCCACGCTCTTTAGGGTTCCGTATTCTACTAGGAACCCTCATAGTTTCGTCATGTCTGTCCGTCTGTCTGTCCTGGCTCGTTCTCCGACGTTTCTGCACCGATTGCCACGAAAATTGGTGGAGAGATGTATACTGATAATCCAAAAATTGGTTTTTAAAACTATGGAAAAATAATTATTTTTTACCACCCCTCCCATACAGCGAAAAGTTAATGCGAAAAAAAAATCGACTTATCCCTTCGTGAGAGGTATCGTTAAAAAGGTATCTTTTAATTCAACAAAAAATGCTTTGAAACCATGTAGATCAAACCCCCAGTCTCGAGATATACTAATACAAAATTAAAATTAGAGCGTCCCCCCCTCCTTAACTTTTGAAATACTATCTGAAAAAAATGTGCTGTATAACTCTCCAAGTAAGTACTTTCAACGAAAACTATAGCGGACTCTGTATCATACACAGTTATTTTTATACAACTCGACCAACTTATGACGTGCAGGTTTCCTAATTTAATGTAGGGAAATAACTACCTACAAACTATGAAAATAAGTAGGAATGTTACATACCTACATACAGAAGTGGGCCAGGGTAGAAATAGTGATTGCTCAATTTCCATCTCATGGCTACGGAACCCTTTCATGTGCGTGTCCGACACGCTCTTGGCGGGTTTTTTATCGCCTGCATCTACATAATTTTGAACTAATATTGACTGCTGTAAGGAATACTTATAGGTATATTTATAGTGTTTATTAAAAACATGAATATAATGAATTAATTAAATTAATTTAAAAAACTGTGCATCAATGATCAGAAAATCTTAGTGACAGCCCGGAGTCTTAGCGTTGAAATTGTATCCACTCTCGTGTTTCCAAAAACACTTAAATCGTTTGTCGCGAGGACTCTTTCTGGTCGTGACGTATTTGCCGTCCAATCAGATTAGCTGAGTAAGAGAAGTGATTGGAGAGTACATCTGTGTTTGCACAAACTTGTGCAGTAAAATATGCCTTCCGTAGTTAACTGGACTCTTACTTCTTCGAGATTCAAGCCCTTAAAATCAGTCAGAACAACACCATCGTCTATGTTCCTATAGTATGTACAAAGTTTATCACGGTCGATGTATATTTTTTTATAGTAAGGCTAGTGAACGATCATAATGGCCACCTTATGGTATGTGTTCATCACCCCTCATTGACAATAGCACTTAAAGAAATATGAACAATTTCTTACATCGCTAATGCACCACCAACCTTGGGAACTTATATTATGATACGTGCCTGTTACACTGGCTTACTCACCCTTCAATCCGAAAAAAAAACATATACTGAGTACTATTGTTTGGCGGTATAATATATAATGAATGGGTGGTATCAACCCAGTCGGACATGACCTTTGTCCGCGGTTGCCAGGCTAAGTAAGACTGAGTTTGAAAGTAAGGTGACCCAAAACATCATGTCTGTCAAGCCTAGTTTTCTGATTAAGGAAGACTTATAGAGCGTCTAGTCCTTTATGTGACCAAGATATTTAAATAAAGAAAAAAATATATATTGTTTTTAACTTTTAAAGAGGTTTTAATGCCAAAATTTAGTCATATTCTAATACAACAGGAACACAGGCTAAAGACTATTCTATTATTTCAGGGTCGCGTTACCGTACGATAAGATAAACGCATTCGAGACAGATTCGCATTACATAGCAACGGAGCTGACAGTTCTAGCCAACGACGACGAGACCGCACAGGAAGTCTCTAGGCAGATCGAGAAGGCATTCCAGGAATCAGGTTACTTGGTTTTAGTTCTACTATACTTATAGGTGGATAGGAAAATGTATCATTATTGGTATGTGTTTATATTGGTGCTGTAGAACTATCCATTTCTAACGAGGCATGTCACCAACTTTAAGAGCTAAGGTTTTGTCTCCCTCGTGGCTGTAAAAAGTGGCTCCGTCACTGCAAAAGGACCATGATATGGTTTTGGGGTAGAATATCTGATGACTTGGTGACCTATCATCAAGGGCTAGCCAAAAGCATTTCGTATTCTTCTGTCGTGGTATTTCTATATCTAAGGGCTTGCTTGAAAAGCATTTCTTATTATTCTATCGTGGTATGTGGGTGTTGTTATCTACTTAAACTCAATTATGAGCTATGAGCAAAAACGCGGTAAAAATGTAAAATGTATGTAACTTATCGATAATAAGACCATCAAATTATGTCCAATACTAATAAAGATATCGAAAAATGGCAAATATATGACGATAAATATTTTTTTCTTATTAATATGCGGTCAAAAGTTTTTTTTTATGGTATAGGTTGGCGGACGAGCATATGAGCCACCTGATGGTAAGTGGTCACCATCACCCATAGACAATGACGCTGTAAGAAATATTAACTATTCCTTACATTGTCAATGCGCCACCAACCTTGGGAACTAAGATGTTATGTCCCGTGTGCCGGTAGTTACACTGGCTCACTCACCCTTCAAACCGGAACACAACAATACTGAGTACTGTTATTTGGCGGTAAAGTCAAATAAACAAAGCCCTACCACCAAGTGTTGGAACTTGGAATTCGATTAGATGTCAGCTAACGGCATATTAGTTACGCCATGGCAGTATTATGATAGCTAGTCTCATAAATAACTTGTATTTTTATGATGATTCCAGACGTGATAAAACTAAAGATCACAAAGAAAATAATACCGAATAAATTGCAACACTTGCTGGACTCTGTGGCCGATGAACAAGAGGCGTTGGAAGATGTGGGAGCAGCTTTCGACATAAAAAAACCCAACACGTTTTATGTTGTCCAGAGGAAACCCCTGTACCAAGATGTCTGGGTCGGCGCCGAGCGAGTGGCGTTCTTCAGAGATATTAAAGGTACCTAATACGTACATATATAGAACAGAAATGGCCCAGTGGTTACGCACACATCTTAACCGATGATTGCGGGTTCAAATTCAACCAAGCACCACTTAATATTCATGTGCTAAATTTGTGCTACATTTGTCTAATTTCATAGAGATTCTGCCACATGCGTTTTCCACCAACCCGCATTGGAACAGCGTGATGGAATATGTTCCAAACTTTGTCCTCAAAAAGGGAGAGGAGACCTTAGCCCAGCATTGGGAAATTTTCAGAGTGTTGTTGTTTATTTATTTATTCTTTTGTATTTTGTAGGCTTGTTACAGTAATTATTTATTTAAATCGACATTTTTCTCATTTACAAGATTAGGGCAACATAGTAAGTGATACCGGTTTAATTAATATTGTGTTATCTATGCGAATGTTACTCTTTGTGTGTTACTCTTTCAAGGTCAAACAATGAACCAATATTAAACATGCTTTAAACAAAATTTCATTAAATATAAAGCAAGCTTGGACCTTAAGGAAGGGCATAGCCTTTTATGCCTAACACCTGATAATCGACCTCCTAAAACTATAGAAATAATCAAATTGGAGTGTCTGATTGTGGTATTAAAATAACCGCTAAATACATGTGTTTGTTATATACCATAATAACTATATTCAATTTTTGTCTATCTATCTCTCTGTTTGTTCCGGCTAATTTCTGAAACGGCTAGACCGATTTTGATGGGTTTTGACGACTTTCACTTTCAAATAGCTGATGCAATAAAGAGTAACTTAAGCTACAAAAATAAGTTGTTAAAATCAAACGCGCCAGAAGTCGCGGCTGTTTACTTCTCAGTGACTTATTTGTTGGAGGTAAATATACCATAATATCTATATTAAATTTTTGTCTATCTATCTATCTGTTTGTTCCGGCTAATTTCTGAAACGGCTAGACCGATTTTGACGGGACTTTCACTTTCAGATAGCTGATACAATAAAGAGTAACTTAAGCTACAACAATAAGTTGTTAAAATCAAACGCGCCAGAAGTCGCGGCTACTTACTTCTCAGTGACTTATTTATTGGAGTAACTAACTAACTTTCAGCATGTTCAACGATCGTGAAGGTTCTGGAGAAATGGATATATCAGCCGTCGGTGCTGGTCGGCGCCCGCTCGGATGTGGCCGACGCCGCGAGACAGCTCCGCTTCCCGAGCGGGCCCGGGTACCACGTGGTGTTGTCTGTCGTGCACCCCAAACCGCAGGAGTTGCGAGTGAACTTCAACGCACGGGACGCGATTGAGGGTAAACACTTTTATTATTTATATAAAGTAATATAGGTATAGTACGACACAAATTAGATGTAGCATCGGAAAATGCAACGGAATGAAAATAAAACCGATTACTGCCGATTTACACAACCAATAGAAATAGCTCCCTATCGCGCCATTCGACGCTATTCGTCGCTATAGATTCACGCGTCAGAGAAAGCAAGTGCTTGTAAATCGACGCGTCAAATTGACGAATATATTAATTAGGTCATATGATATTACAAGTTATAACGTTTGTGCAAAGATCATATTCGCATGCGATCAAATTATCAATAAATATTGATAATTTGGTATACCGTACTTAATTCGGGTGTGATCGGTTTTACGAATTTTGCCGATGCGACATCTGAGTTGTGTCGTACTATACTTCATTGCAGCTCCTAAACACTTCCTAATAAATAATGTCTCGACAGATTACATCGGTTCGTTCGTGGACGAACTCACGGACCTGCACAACTTCACCCTCAAGTCCCAGTGGCTCCATCTGCTGGACTTCGATTTCGAGGCTAAGGAGGTATGGCGATCACACATATATTAAACGATGGCCTTTCTGTTAACTAACTTTATAAAAATTTAATTAGCCAATATGCCTCGGAAATATATTTAATCTTGCTGTGTTTTAAAGAAATTATTAATCAATAATAGGATATTTGACTGGTTTTTAAAATCTATTATATTATTTAGTAGTAGAGTATTTTTTTTTATTTCTAATACATATTTGCCGGAAGATATCGTATTAAAAATTCCATATTTAAATAGCGCGCGAAAACACTACTTGGACAATATAGCGCAGCGGTGGGGTCGGTGACGTCACTTTATTGTATTTTAATCTGTGGTACATATAGTAGAAAAGCAAGGTTTACAAGAAAGTGACTTCATCATAAGTCCGGCCAATCAGGAGCGTTTTGTGTCACGTGACAAACGTTTGAAAAAAATAATTTTTGTTTATTGAATTTTGAATAAATTAAGTTTTATTTTCAACTTTTGTTGGTAAATAACTATTTTTAAACTCACAATATACATTGACTACAATAATTCACAATTTATTTTTCGCATTGTCAAATTGCTCTCACTGTGCTTAAAGATTATTCCAAGTGTGGTCTGTTCTACGTTATTTCGGTATCGATAAACAATAACATGTTATAAAATAAATAACGGAACGCTTATTAAGTTCTCGTAGTATACGATTGGATCGTGTCACCGGTACTGTTAAGTGGTCTATTAATAAATAAATAAATAGAAATAAATATGAGACAACATCACATACATTACTCTGATACCAATGTAAGTAGCTAAAGCACTTGTGTTATGGAAAATCAGAAGAAACGACGGTACCACAAACACTGTGGGTGTTTGACCCAAGACAACATAGAAAGCTAATAATAATCTACATCGACTCCGCCGGAAATCGAACCCGGGACCTTAGAGTGGCGTACACATGAAAACCGGTGTACACACCACTCGACCACGGAGGTCAAATGTCTCAATGAGTGGGGTCGCAGGTGGGCGGCGCCCGGCTGGCGGCGGCGGAGCGCCTGCCGCTGCTGCTGACGCGGCTGGAGGGGCGCGCCGCCACGCACGTGTCCGAGCGCCCCACGCTCAACCTGGCGCTCTACGTCGTGCCCTGCCGCCTCGCACCGCTCGTGCTGCAGCGCTACGGTACACGCGCTATCGCCATTACTTGCTACACAATTCATGATTTTGATTTACTTCCCGTTCCCAGCGCCATCTACCGGGACAAATATAAACCATCCAGTTACTATATTCACAATGCACAAAGAAAAATTTCATCGAAATCGGTCCAACCGTGGAGAAGTTCAATTACATACACACATACAGATTTGTATAATATAGGGTTGGCAACTAAGTGATTGCCGATTTCAAACAAAAAGGAAAATTTGAATTTTTTCCATAAAACAAGTTTTTGATATATCCAAACATTTTTAATGCATGTATGCGATACATTGAGTTTCTGTGCAATATCACGACGTGTTGTGCAATCTGAATCGATAATGGCCCTGGTATGGGTACCATCGACTTCGACTGTGCAGCCAGATCGTTGAACATTTTCCGATGAAAAATCACCAGAACGAATTCTGGCAAACCAATTTCGACACTGCCTTTCTTTCAAGGCTTCATTTCCGTATACGGCATATAACTTCTTTTATGCTTGCGAGGCGTTCTTGCCTTTTAGGAAGTAATACAATAAAATATGTTTGAAGTGCACGTCCTGTTCTTCTATTTTTTAATTGGGATAAAAACAAAACTAAGGCACTAATCGATATATATTTTTTACTAAATTAAAGTGAGAAGTCTAAACAATTAGAATAAAATATAGGTTAGGTGCTTTGACCACTTTCACAAAACAAAAAAAAGCCTAAAGTCCACCTATCCACAAAATCGGCAATCACTTAGTTGCCAACCCAATAAATAAAGATGTATATTCTTTTCATATATACTGCGTATCAGTTTTATAATATACAACGGTCTTTACATTTTCCTCAAAATTATTTAAACTTTAATTAATACAGATAAGGAGATTCCACCGCCAGTGCAAGCCTTCATGTCCCCCAAATGGGGGGGCGTGGTGTTCGGCAACCCGACGCCGGAGGAGTGCGAGAGACAGGTGTACACGCCGCCCGTTAATCTGATCATGGGGACTTTTCTGTCTCAGTTGCGGAAACTGCTTGGCATCACTGATAAGGTGAGCTGGTATTGGAAGCTTTAAAAGATAAGTCAGACAAAATATTTATCAGTCGGTACTTGTAAAGATACCTTTATCATACCTATTTGAATATAGAACCCATTTTTGCTAAAGTGATACTCTTCATCAATCTGACCGAATTTTATCTTTTATTTGATGGATTCCACTTCAAAGTTTTATCAGCCTTTAAATAAAACTAGTTATAACGGATTTGAATCGCGTATTTTTTATTTTTTATTATTTATTGTAGTCGATTATTAGTTAGCATAGTAACAAAAACACACAATATACAGACGTTAATCACGAACTAGTCGGATTCAACGAAAAAAAAAAGATCGTGTCATGACCAGTCAGATGCAACGAAAAAAAAAATGGTCGTCAGTAACCATGACTAGTCTGATTTAACGAAATTTACCACGAAAATTGGATTTTATTGTTAGGAAATGAAAAACAAACATACAGAAACATGATTTTTTTACTTTATTTCTGTGTGGGGAATTTGTGGGGAATTGGGACATTTCTCTTCCCGAATTTGGGGAATTTCGCTAAGATTTTTGGGGAATTAGGTGAATAGGCATCGGCAACCCTGTCAACAAACTCGTACACCTGATTCTATCTTAAAGGCAACGAGAATAGAATTTTGCATTCTCCCAACCCGGTGTTATTCCAAACGGCTGTACGAGCCTTAGCTTGAGTCCGGGCTAGCGTGTGTACGCGGGCCCTTAACTAACGAGCGTGTTGCAGGAGTCGCAGGCGGGCGCGCGTGTGGAGGCGCAGCGCCGCGCCGCGCCGCGCGCGTGGGAGCGCGACGCGCTGCTGCGCATGCGCGCGCTGCAGCAGCTCGCCTCCGCCGAGACCAGCCTCAAGTCGCTCGCCAAGCTGCTCGGTACGCGCCCCGCTGCACGACTACTGTATGGTATAGGTTGGCGGACGAGCATATGGGCCACCTGATGGTAAGTGGTCACCATCACCCATAGACAATGACGCTGTGAGAAATATTAACTATTCCTTACATCGTCACTGCGCCACTAACCTTGGGAACTAATATGTTGTGTCCCTTGTGCCTGAAGTTACACTGGCTCACTCACCCTTCAAACCGGAACACAACAATACTGAGTACTGTTGTTTGGCGGTAGAATAACTGATGAGTGGGTGGTACCTACCCAGACGGGCTCGCACAAAGCCCTACCACCAAGTAAAGTACTCGCTTGAATCCTTTTAATTACATTTGGTTTAGCGGTAGAATATCCGATGAGTGGGCGGTATCTACCCAGACGGGCTTGCACAAAACCCTACCACAAAGAAAACGTTCAACGGTTTTTACATTTTCCACAGATATATTTAAACTATAAATTACACAGATAAAGAGATACCACCGCCCCGACTGCTCGCTTGAATCCTTTGCTACATTCCCACGTGCTGGACATATATATGTCGGAGACGGTCATGAATTCCTTAGCGTAACGAAGCGCGGCACGATTCCCGCGATCGCAGCACTATCGTGACGTCACGACGCGACTAACTTCGTGTTACAACGGAGCCTACCCGGTGGAGGCGCTCAGAGACGACTCACTTACGATTCCGCTCTCGTGAAGACCAGTACCTCCATCCCAGGAACTGTCATTCGCTTCGTTGCCAAGTGTGATACAGTGTGATACTGAATTCCTATTTCCTACTAAGTGTATTAAGAACTTTAAACGTAGAATAAACGTGTTCCTGTATTCGCGGTTTTCTCTTTGCTCGATCACCCTAGTAATACGCCCCTATGATGTCTGACGATCGTACTTATGTCGCCCCCCCCCTACGTTTTTCAATATTTTGCAGGCGAAATCTCAAACATCGTGATAAACGACGAGGTCGGGGCCTCGATCAACCTCGCCGTGGAGAGCATCCACCGCGCCACCGAGCACATGGAGCGGGCCGAGCTGCTGGACGCTCACCGATACTCGCAGCAGGCCTTCCTGGCTGCGGAGACCGCTTTCATGGAGCCCAGTCTGCTAGCCCTACTCTACTTCCCGGATGACCAAAAGTAAGTAAAACAATTTGTTGATACACTCAATGCGTCCGACATTAGAAATCCATTTTTTTGGGGTCGGATTTTGAATTAATTACAGGAAGAAATGATTTTGTAAACATTTCTATAACGATTTTTTTTCTAGCAGAAAATAGGTAAGCAGACATGTATTGACAGTAAGATGTCAATACATCCCATAGACATTAGTGCTTGACGTATTTATCATCCCTTGAATCGTGAATTCAGCTACTAACCTTGGGAACTATAATGTCATGTTCTTTGCTAATTGTTGTTACACTGGCTCGGTCACCCTTAAAATCGAAATGCATAAATTTCTAATATAGCTGTTAAGTAATCGAATGTGTGACTTTTACAATCAACCTACACATGTACAAAAGCCCTTCCACCAAATAAATTGAAATTTCATTTATTATATAAACTTATGAAATTAAACTTGTTACTTTCAGATACGCAATATACATCCCTCTCTTTCTACCCATAATGTTTCCCGTCGTGCTGTCGCTTAAGAACCTGCTGCTCTGGTTCCGGGGAAAACCCGTCCATAAGGAGAAGACTGACTGAGCTCTTATTGGGTTATAAATAAAACAATGTCTTTATAGAAAAAAATTTCGTTTTATTTTATTTAAATTCTTGAGTAAAGTTTTTAAACTAACTGTAATTATGTTATTTATTAATTATATTACTGCAATCCAATTTTAGAATAATATACGAAAAAATAGTATATTCTATTTTTTTGACCGAAATATTTTGTAAATATGAATATTTTCATTTGTAAAAGTATATTTAACTATACTTACCTTTCTACCTCGTCGTTGACTGTTATAAGAAAACAAAAGGAATTTCGTTGGTATACGCGTATGACATTATCATTACATAGTTACATAATATAAAATAAAGTCGCTTACCGCTGTCTTTCCCTATGTGTGCTTAGATCTTTAAAATTACACAACAGATTTCGATGCGGGTTTTTTTCAATAAAGTATTTCGAGAGGATGGTTTTTGTATGAAAGACATAGACACAATAGTTAAAAAAAAACCAAGAAAACAATCTGTAGTTGGCAATAAAGTATACAGATATGTTTAGCACGAGATGGCCCAGTGGTTAGAACACGTGCAACTTAACCGATGATTGCAGGTTCAAAACCAATGTGCTAATTTGTGTTTATAATTCATCTCGCGCTCGGCGGTGAAGGAAAACATCGTGAGGAAACCTGTATGTGTCTCATCAATTTGATCGAAATTCTGCCACATGTGCATTCCACCAACCCGCATTAGAACAGCGTGGTTGAATATGTTCCAAACCCTCTCCTTAATGGAGGCCTTATCCCAGCAGTGGAAAATGTACAGGCTGTTACTCTACATACAGATATGTTGCTATAGTAATTGTGACCACAATTATTCTCGAAGGAGATTATCTAACTGTGCAAGAGAAAAGTTATGAAGAATGTTCGAGATCTTTTTCACCTAATACAATACAATATAATGTACTACAATTTGGCAATTTATTTAAATTTATGTGCGTAACGCTAACAAAATAATGTATTCCAATTACTTTTTTGTATCT
This sequence comes from Vanessa cardui, assembly GCF_905220365.1. Taxonomy (NCBI): domain Eukaryota; kingdom Metazoa; phylum Arthropoda; class Insecta; order Lepidoptera; family Nymphalidae; genus Vanessa; species Vanessa cardui. Next base: position 10,897,303 of record NC_061132.1, on the reverse strand, counting down.
AACATAAAATAAAAAGTTAGACAATATGAATATATGAATATTTTATACGTGTGTATGTTATTGGGCGCCTAAAAGGTTCCAACAATTTCGTGATAGTTTAGATTGTTCCCGTTAGGTGGCGCTACAACCGTTAGTTAAACTTCTTATGCTGCAGGGAAACGCATATACAAACTTTCATATTGTATTATGCATCAAAAATACGTCCTAAAAGAAATAATAATTGAGTATAAAATCAAAACATTTAAATTATCAAATCCCGGAATCACCTACTTCTTCAATTATAAAAAAAGTATTGAGTAAAAAAAATTCTAGCAGACCGAGTTACAATTATTGTAAATAAAACAAATTATTGCTTCAAGATATATTTATATGATGAGGTAATTGTTATAATCGATTTTATAATACTTTTATTAAACATACCTTAATTAATTTATCTTGGCGCCAAAATATTACTAATCTTCATTAGTTTTAAAATGTATAAACAAAAATAAAACTAAGAAATAAATTATATAATAAATATAGTAACAGATATACAAATAGTTACAAACACTTAAGTAGATGTAATTGTATATCTTGACACCAAGAACTCACATACACAATATTTATAATAATGATTTAGATTACATATATAATAATATATTAACTTTATAAGTGAAATACGTTTCTGTTGATATGTTCAAACACCGGCATCAGAAAAGATATTCTCCAAGAAAAAACTCGATACTCACACCAAAACACGATAGTGTGATTACATGTGAGTGTCAGCAAGTATTTAAAAAAAGCCTAACACTGTAAGGTTTTATAATGTCAGAAGTGAGATACGAGGTGAGTTCTTACAGAATAACACTGCTGAATTAGATAGAAATCATATAAGTTATGTATAGTTAGCCCCAAAAGTTATAACAGCTAAATGTTTCATAGACAAATTTCACAGCAATCATTTAGTATATGTTATAATTTAAATACAAAAAATCAAATATTTTAAGATCAAGGAAAACAAAATATCCTTATCATATAACAGTTTAACAAATAACTTCAAAAAATTACAATTGTTATTAATATATATTTTAAAAACTAGCCACTAAACCAACGAAATATAGAACTGGGAGGCGGATTCATGTAAGCAAATGGCACCAGAGATATAACTGACTATGTAAAAAGTAAGATTGAGTCGACTGTACCGTGCCTTGGCTCTCAAAGTATTAAACAATAAGAGGAACATAACTATAAAAAAATATTTATTAAATATAAATAAATATGGAATCTTACTGAAAATATATTTAAAAAAAAATATCTTAATTTGAAATAATATTAATATAACTTGTTAGTTTCCATGTATATGGAAATGTCTTGACTAAATGATATTAACGCAGACCTTAAAATAAGTCTTGATATTTGGAGCCGACCTTTGTGTCGTAAATTTTAAGCGTTTTGAAATAATTCTGCGTAATTTTTATTGTTTTAGAAGTTCAAAGAGATTTCCCTACCCTCAAATTTTCAAATTAGTTTTTTTTACGTTTTTATAAATATGCGCTTAGAAAGCGTTTATATGTTTAAATTTCCACGAGAGAACTGACAATGCTTTCTTTTCTAAGTTACAAATTCTCTTGAAATACTCTGTTGTAATCTTGTGCCTATTATTTTGTTATTATGCTGGCAACATTTTAATCATAGTAATGGTTACCAGTTTAGAATATTTTTTTTTCTTTAATATTACGCGTGTGTAATTAGAAATTCCTCGTTATTTAATACATATAATACAACCTTTGAATACGTGCTTAGAAAATATTTAAATATACTACGAAGAGAGTGCCATTTCAAAATGTGCTTACTTTTTAATCTACGTGAATATGAAGTGAAACGCTATTATAATTTTTCCGCTACAGATGAGTACGTGTATTATGATTCAATCCAGTCCGTCTCAGTAATCATCGCCATGTTTTCACCCTTCCCCGGAAAATAGTCCAATTCCCACAGAGAATTGCCCAAGACCAGGGTGTCACCCTCATTCAGCTGAACATTCAGAGTATAACAGATGTCTTCACAGGGAGCTCTTGGTCTCAACTGAACGTACGTGACCCCCCTCAGCTGAGACATAACAATCAGACCTATATCAAGCTCCAAGTGCTTAAATCTATGGGTATCGTAATTCTTGGATAACAACAGCCAATTAAAGTGTGATGGGGGAATGTGGGGGGCTAGGAAGTAAGGCCTCGGGGCGAGGATCCTGAGGGACTTCACCGCTCGAATATCGCAGTTCTGGAAATGAACGAACCAGCTCGGTATGTCGGTGTTGGTGATTCTCGAAACTACTTCCTCTAAGTCCATTGGCTGTTTACCAATACGAATGTTTGTTAGGATCCTGCAGGGAACGGAGTCTCGGAGTCTGTCATCACTGCTGATGAAATTGGTTATGTTCAGTTCGGAGACCGACCAGTCGTAATAGGCATCCGTTACGATCACCGGTGCGCCTCGCAGCAAGTGATGGTTGAAAACCTCGTTGTACGTCGTATCTGATACTCGAGCAATGTTTTCTGAAAATTGTTTTTATCGTGTCATTAAGAGGATTTTATTTACAATTAATCAATTACAATTATTTAGTTAAAATATATGAAATTTACTATCTTGTTATAGTTATACGCAATAATATCCATATATCCATAACAAGATAAATCGTGCTTCTTCACCCATTTATACTGATGTTAGCCCATTAGGGATACAATGACAACATAATAGGCTCATAAAAGTTCGATAGAACAAGAAACTACTAATTTTTTAAGAAACATAAATTAAAGTAATATTTGAAAACATTAATTATTTTAAATGAACACTAATTAAATTTAAGGATATATGTATATAAAACTTACTTATCGTCTCACATGTAATACAATCAGACGTTGAAACAACATCATTATCCAGATTCTGCGGCTGCGATCTTTCAATGAGACACTTATTATAGTACAGAGGCGTCCAATCCCAGACAGGTAGTAACTTTATCAATGTTATTCTTGCGATTGCCGTTGCATGCCATTGAAATGTATCAGTCTGGCTTACAGTATATCCAATCGCTATTATCATCACAAGAACCAGGAATGCCCTGGTCCATCTTTTGATCGACGCCTTCCGCACAGCGTTCGTCAAAGGGCGACATATGATGTCCATCTCTTCATCGCTAATTCCGGCTTCTTTACAATATTCATAAAAGGAACGCACTTCTGAGTTAATTAATTCGAATTTCTCGCGCTGAGAAATTTTTGGCGCCGTTTTAAAACTCATTTTTGGTGTGACCTACTATTCCACGTACACCAAAACGATCAATATTAAACTCGGCCGGAATCGTGGCTTATCGATACACATACGAAATTCGCGCGCGCGCGTCGAGGTTCCTCAAAAACGTAGATTAAAAATATTTCAGATAACATAAAGGTTTGGTTACATACTTAGTGTATATTCATAAAATATTAGTTGCATAAATTTAGTCAAACAAGAAACAATATTTGTAATAAATTTTATTTAATATCAAAACATTATTTTGAATGATATAATAAATACTATTATAGTCTACCTTATTTAAGTAATGACTATTATTTGTAGAAAACCTACGAATAACTTCCTCCTATGAATAAATTATAAGGTTTTTGCTTTATTTATTACACTTTTATATGAATACATAAATTATTGTGTGTATTGATCAATGTTAAAAAAAGTTAACATTTTTTAAAATAGTAACACAAAAAACCTCCGCCATATTGGAAGAACCAAGTGGAAGTTGGTCAATCAGTGATCTTAATTATTATTGTTTGTTACAAATAAGTGATACATATAAAAAAATTGCTTAAAATATTTAATTTATTTATTTGTTATTTTTATACTGCGCAAATAAATTGACAAACGATATAATTAAATTTTTGCAATACTTTTGACGAATACGTCACAGCGCCATGTTGTATTCCTGCGCTGATTGCAGGCACGAGAAATCTGCCAATCCGTTTATTTTTTGGGATTAGTGCCCGAGAATAAATCGAACTGCGATTTTGTACTCAAATATATTTTAATTTATATTTGTTGGCAAATGTCAAACAACTTTAGTGAATTCGATGCATCCCTGTTGTCGCATTTCGAGTGCTAACTCCTAATTTCAACTGCAGTTTTGTGCATCCGCGAAAGTTGAAAGGACTGTGTTGTAAAAGAAAGAAGTGATAATTAGCCAAAATTCCGGTCCCTACGCGCAGACGAGAAGGTGCCTACCCGCCGGGGCAGTCAGGCGAAGGAGATATGAACAACAAACGAAAAAATCGCCAAGGGCCGCCGAGGTAATGCCAGTTTATGTACATCAACTTTCAGCGCTAAGATGACATGTCTTTGTTATTTAGGCCATCGTTCCTCAAGTAGCTAATTTCCGACATTTCTGGTGTCACGTTGACAAGTTTTAGCTAGGGTGATCACAAAGGATGTGTAAACAAAACGCTTAGATTCGTATTGCGAATTGGTGCGGCGCAAGGTTCGCCGCGGCGACCGTCCGCCGCGTACGCTCTAGTCGAGATGTTTGGCCTACTTTTGCTGTGTACTCATGACGATTAATATAGCCGCGTGCGAACAGCTGATCCCCGAGCTTGGACTAATACCAGCAACTACTAGCTCATTTTTATTAGTCCTTTTCTATCACCCTGTGTAGTGTCTGCATCAGCTACCACAGGTAACTGTACCCTCTTATTTATTACAAACATCCATTATATTTCTACTACTTCCTCAGTTTAAAAATGTATGTAGTTGTAGTTTAACTGTTTGAACCAGCGTTCAAAATGATAGTTACTGGCAAATGTCCAATTTGTTAATTAGACTTTTATCCTAATTGTACATTCCTGAGATAGTGTTTGAAAAATATTTGTTAGTTACTAATATACTTTGCATGGTCATTTACTGTCATTAAGATTATTCCATTCTTATAGACGACCTTAAAAGTGATTACAATGATCTTCATATTATCCTCAGCAATGAGTGTATTATTTGAAAAAAAAAAGGTATTTACTAATGTAAGGAAATAATAAGTGTTATAGGGTTCATAAAAAAAAGAATAACAGCAAATTCTGAGGTTTTGACCTGTTTCACAAACTTAATATAATATAATCATAAGGATTGAACTTCTTGAAACTTATCTAAATTATACCGAATGGTATAAAACATTGAAAACACATAGTTAGCAAAAGTTTAATATTATTATATCAGCTTACATTCATATTAACTTTGGAGCATTTTGTTTTTATATACATAATAATACATTGCGATAAAAATAAAAGACCTCAAGTAATCTATGTTACAATATTACTCGCTTTCCCTGGAGTGGGGTTATGTGATGAATTAAATTCTTACAAAACATTTAAATTCATTTTCACTTCTATCACTAATAATAAGCGATTCCAACAATTTTAACCAAAAACCTGAAAGGTTAATTGTTTTCCACTTAATTAATTTAAATTAAAATAATATAAAACTATTTACTTATCATTAATTTCAAGCTTCTTGTTGTTACTTTTGTGTTATAGAATTTAGTGAGAGCACTTATGTATGGACGACCAACATAAACAGCCACTCTTGTATATCTGCATTCTCGTTTGACAAGTGAATGTGCCAGTGGAAGGCACAAGTGACATAACAGTTTAGTTTTGATGATGGTGCATTTTCAGTGTAATAAATAGTAAATAACTTAGTCTATATGGGAGGCTATTACTAGCACCGTGCACTGTTAACTACTATCAATTGAAGCCTAACTTTCCATAGTCTTTCTATAATAGGAGCTCAAACTAAAATGTATTTTATATCTTTTTAATTTAAGGTTATACATGTCATATGTCGTAAACTCTTAAAGTGATTAATTAAATTTCATTGTGTATATTTTGTTAGGATTAATATCATATCATATTTGTAAAACATGTATAAGATTAAATTACAGTTAGTTTGTTATTATGGATAATTATACAATATCCAGTAGTTATGACCTTGATGATTGATCATGAATTATAACTGCACTATTACATATATAGCAAACCTTCTGGAGTATTTTTGCGATAAAACTCTGCTGGTTCTTTAGGGGTAAAAGTCGTTGAATCTACCAAGTTTAGATTTGATTATATCATTTTTAGAAAGTGATGTTTACGTTTCTACTTTTTAATAAATACTTCTTATATATATATATATATATATATATATATATATAAGTACTAAAAACACCATATTTTGTAAAATTTTTGTATAACCATTAGATTTTTCACTAAGATCAAAGTACAATTGAAAACAAAAGGAACAATGGAAGGTTGGGTTACATTACTGATATTTTATGTTTTTTTTTTTCAAGAGTATTTATAAATATACACAAGAAACATTCTCAGTTCAGTTTACCGAGATAGTTTTCACTGCATATACTCATATTGTTTTCAAGTTGAGTGTTATAAACAAGCTGGGGTTTTAGTGATTGCTAGTTAGGTGTACGGCATAGTCAGTCTATGTCCTTAGAGTTCAAGCTTCCTTCATACTAGTTACATCAAATTTGGTTCAGTGGTTTTGTATTTATAATATTGCTAAAGATATATGTTAGTGGTGCTGTTTTTTATGCATAATGAGTTCTCAATGTTAAAAATTGATGTCATAAGGTGTATAATTATTGGATTTCTAGATTTAGTCCCACAAGTTAATAACTTGAACAAAACATGAATGGAATAATTGGAAGTGCACCACATCTACGATTCTAGAATGAAATGAAATCAGTATAGAAATATAGTTCCAAACAAGTTAGATTGTCTTATTTGTCTATCAAGACCAATAATGTAGATTTATCATATCCCAGTTTGGAAAATGTTATTAGGTTTTTCTATACATATATTCTCAATAGCAACCCAGTGTTGGCTGTGCACACATCTCTACCTAACCTTGGCTATCATGTAAAGGATATATATCTGAATTATATCTGGGGGTATGATTTTTGCCAATGCACTCCATGATATTGAGGGAATAGAGATAGACTTGATATTGCCGCCATGGCAAAATTAATTATGACGATATAATACTCAGATCCTTTTTTTGTATAATATTGAATATTTTGATTATAATATTGATTTATTGTGTAATATTGAATATTTTGTTTATATATGAACATTATTAAAATAAACATATTTCTAACATACAAGCTACAGTTAAATACATACATAATAACATGTATGAACTACCATTATCCAATTCACCACAATAGATTTAACTTGATTATAACTATGCTTATACAATTATGCTAAGCAATGGAAGCTTATCATATTGAATAGATACATATTATGTGAATATTTCAATGTTTGTTTGTTGTATATTTTATACTATAGATATATAGAATAAGATAACTATCTTTTGATATTTTTGGAAGTTTAGATCTTGATCAATTATGACAATTCAATTTAAGCAATGCAGTATAGTCTATACTACCTATTAATAGTATAGCATAGTTATACTGAGCCATCAAACCTAAAGCTATAAAAAATAGCTAGTAATATGTTTTCAAATATCTTTCAATTCTAACCATACGTCAATAACATGCTCTATCGTTACTTGGAAATAGAATTTATAAATAAATGGAATGATGAATTTGATCATTCATACTAGATTAGTGTAGCCCTCAGTGACGTTTTATTAGATGAATAGAATTAATTTGTTTAATGGTGTGGGTGGAACTGAAGTAGCATTAAACCATGTATGTGTTGAATTATTATTATTATTATTAAATTCGAAATGTATTTTTATGTCCTTAGTAGATGGACTTGCAAATAGGTTAACTGAAGGTAGGTCACATGACTCTCACTACCCATAGATATTCGTACTGTATAAAATTTAAAGTATTTTTTATATTGCCAAATCTAAACCAACCATGGGAAATACTATATTATGATTCTTGTGCTGTGTGTGAGTTACTCTGCCTCATTTTTTAATTGGAAGAAAAAATAATAAGTATTGCTGCATAGTGGTAGAATATATGATGCTCGGTTAGTATCTATGCAGATAGGTTTGAATATATACCTACCTGTCGATAGCTGACTATTCCATGATATTTTATTAGTTATAATGTTGTCTCTGTGTGTAAGATATTAAATGTAATATGTGTATATCAAATCCTCTCGCAAGTGTTGAGAGTGTCACAATTATCTTTGTGTTTATGATGTTCAGGTTGGTTGTTCAAAACCCATAGCAAAGTGTAATCTCATTGTATAATGTGACATCAGTTAATTTTGTACACTAATATATGCTACTAACACTTTAGCAGTCTTTACTGACTGTACAGTCGATTAAGAAAACCTTCGTCGGTTTTCAAATTCATTCCTTTATCAAGTCTTAAACTCTTAGTACCTTTTGAATCTAAACGTCAAATCATTGCGACGCAATATGTCATTCTCAATCGGTAAAACAAAATATCGCTCAAACTGAGCACTCGAAAATAGATCTTAAGGTGACGAACCTTTTCTTACCCTGACTGTACATGTGTATAGGAACAAGGCACATGTCAGTGTGATGTTACCAGGTTATCAATTATTTAAAAAGATTTTTATTCCTTGATAAAAAGAGAGGTTGTGGGACACAGTTGGAATGATATTGCGTTCCCTCTATATTATGGGTTAAACAGACAATGAAATAATAGACGAAGTATGAGAACAATTAAATGACAAGAAATAAAACTGTTATTAATAATTATTTGTGAATTAAAACAATATGTAAAAATAAGTTTAATATAATATGAAACCGTATACATTAGAAAGATATAGAAAAAAGCGTTATGCATAAAGCTTTTTCCTCACATGGAATTACTATTAGTTCACTTCTGTAAGACGCGTAAAACTTCCATAAACCAAAATAATTGACATCGATACTATAATTTTGATCATTATTAAATAGTATAAAACAAAGTTGTAGATATCGTCTATCCAATTGTTGGTTTCCTTGTTATCTAATTTAATAATATGTATCTAATTTGCCGTAAAGGTGATTGTCAAGAACAATAAAAAGACAAAATGGCTGTTAACTCTGTATTCTTCGTACGTTTGACTGTAACTTTGGTTAAATGGTTCATTTGGTGAAATAAGAACTCATGTAATATTTGTTCATATTATATAAATATATAATAGTGTATGTGCAATGAGATCTTAATGTTTTCACGCGCGTGGTCAGGATGATCAGGACGGGAGTCTTAATAAGTCAATTGTCATCATATCAAATGATAATATGCTAATTATGAGTGGTTAATGCGAATGTCGTCCTTAAAACCTATAGATTTACACTACTATGTAACTATAAATTCCCGTAGAAGTATATATAAAATAATATATTATTTTGTTCTTATATAATCGTTTGCTCTGACTGTGTATGAATGCCCTCTCTAAACAATTGAATCTAGGAAGTTTATTTCTTTTTTTTTTAACATCTGTTTATTAATGAAACAAGCATCCGCTATAAATATTTTTGTAAATTTCGGTTTAAAGTGGAGGGTTAAAAATTCTCCTACGATGTCGTTTTTCTTTAATCAGATTTCTTGCGTTTTTATTTTGCAACAGATATTTAAAATTTCTTGTCGATGTAGGTAAAAAGAATTAAACTCTTCCATTTTTTTATAAAGTGTCATCATCAAGTAAGTAAGTTTAATATTTGAAGGCGGGCGAAGCAGTAATGATAATCGATGGACCACTAATCTATCTCTAACATTATCCCTAATGTTAGAGAAAGATATAGAAAATGATATAGAAATATAGAAAATAAAACATAGAAGAGACTCAAAACCCAAAATGTTACGTTCATTGTGTCTTTAATAACCTTTTTCGCCAGTGGTAGGGGAAGATTTATTAATTTACCAGTACTGATACGATATATTATATAAAGGATACGTTGTCAAAAAGAGTGAAAATATACAATTACTAGCAACCCGTCCCAGCTACGCACGGGTGCTATGCTGATGCAAGATCTACTACAGAATTTGTTTATTTATAATATCACATTAAAAATGTCTAAAACTGACAATACGTTTTTACTATATTGTCCATTTATTAACCATGTTGTGTAATTTCAAAGATCTAAGCATACATAGGGACAGACAGCTGTAAACGACTTTGTTTTATACGATATAATGATACCAGACACATAAGTCACTTCCGCGTTCTATGAATCTTTATTAAAGAATACCTCTTAATCAATTTCATCGAAAGCTAATTGCAAATATCGATTTTCAAAAATATATAATTTACACTTTATTTTTATTTTTTTTAAAAAACTACGTCAGGCAACTTTATTTAAGGCCCCGCCCACATGTAAGATCCCATTACATTATAATTTCCAATTTAAGTATCACAAACATAACTGTATTATCGTATGAATTATACTCATTTTTATATGGCGTCGATTCTAAGTATTTTTAGCTCGGTATTATGTTAATAGTACATGAACAGTACATTTGAATATTAATTAAAGTATATGATGTGTGAATAGGTACACATAATAAATAGAGCACAACGTAGTTTTTTTTTTAATTTAAATGTTTCGAATGTGGTCGAAAGATTAAATCGATAAAAGGTTTTTGTTAATTTTGTGAGCTACAAGATTACGTTGATGATACGTTTTTGGTTTTTCAAGTGATAATAAAAATATTAAATATCACATTTTTTGATAAGTAAATTTGTATACTACTAATCATGGAGTAATTTACGGCCTTAACTTACGTTCCATGCAAATAATATAGACCGTTTTGTTTTTTTTTTTTTTACGGTATATTTAATTAAATAATCCATTCAAATTTTAAATTGGCTTACAATACGAAACAAATAATCTTATTGACTAAACTATTATTGAACGTCGCGTTTGCGTCACGCTCGGTTTGTGAACACGTTATTTCTATGCACTTCGCCTAGAATAGGGGACCGTTGTCCCACATGTGATGAAAGAAAGGGAAGTGTTGCCTATAACAAAAAATATATATATATATATTCTTCCGGATCCGACTCGCTTTTGGATGATGAAAATAGTCGACATTTCGAAATGTTATTTTTAGATCGACCGTTTATAGAAATTTCTCGAGTTTAACTATAGTTATTTCTGTGACGTAAGATTTTTTTATGTATTACCGATTAGATTTATACCGATATATTTATAGGATTTATAATATTTTAATGGCGTTTCTGTTTGATTAAATTGCATCGGATTCTCGTAATACCCATTATTTTCTATAGTATTATACATATAATTTGAATTCGATGAAAAACAAGAGTGGTAAAAATAATTGTGGTATAAAATGACGGAAATAATAAACCCATTCTATTATCCTTTCTCCCTTACATATAGGTGAAATGATTTTACATTTATTAAAAAACAATAAAAGGGTTGGGTTGACTAAGCTGAACTAATATGATAACTGATAAATATATTAATTTTATAATTTGATTGAGTAACATATTCCAATGGTATTCTAAAAGACATATCACGATATGTTGAAAACATACAGTATTTGGATACACATATCGTTATAACTATTATATTCTATGTCACTTCTGACTTCTAGAATATTCTTACAGAATAGCATTGCTGTAAAATAAATTAGGCTTATGTACAAACAAATACATACACATATTTACGAAACAGTGTTTCTTCTTGTAAATAATCGACAGTCGACATTACAGGGCAGTATTACTTTAGTCAAAAATCCTTATTCGTTCCTTGCATAGTATAAAATAAAGTCGCTTGCCGCTGTCTGTACCTCTTTAGAAATACACAGCAGACTGAAGTTTTTTTTTTTTTAAAGATAGTGATTCGAGAAGATGGTTTTTGTATAATTGGGACATAATTAGACATGATCATCATTGCACCCATGCGATGCCGGGTCGGGTCGCCAGTGGTTAGTAAACCAAAATGTGTATACTACAGTTTTTAATTTTGTCGTAGACATTCAATATATTTAAGATTTAATTATAGCCCGTTTACTGTAAATATATTAGAGTCTATACATAAATAATTGTTTTATATATTTATTAACATAAGAATTAACAACATTAAATGCTTAAATATATATATATACAAATATGAACTACAACTAGTTACTGTATAAATCTAGTACATAAATATAGTATATTGCAACCACTTTGGAAGTAAACCCAAATTGATAGCTATGACATTGAATTGACGCGATACCATTGGACTAGGTCTTGAATAATCTATCATGTTTATTATGGACTCGTTAAAATTTGTATTTAATTAGAGCCGCGCTTGCTTCGTGCTTCTTAACCGATGATAGCGGGTTCAAACCCAGGCAAGCACCACTATATTACAGCCCTTACAGAGGGGCTTGCACAAACCTCACTTAAAAAAATAAGGTTTTATATTGTGTTAGGTACCCGAATTTCAATGCTTGAGTGTTGTGAGCTGTGATAGCCGACTAAGAAAATGTTTGCTTAACGAATTCTATTATCTCACGCTATTAATTATGCGGCAGTCGACTGATGATCGTCGAAAGTGATATTTCGATTGGACGATTTATATTCGTTTGTCTAAATGCGATACGATCATTGTTTTGTTCGTAAAGGTAAATTTATCTGAAGACGCCGTTAAAAAAATATAAAAGTTAAGTCATATTTTCCTTCTTCATTTCCAATAATTCTCGATTATGTTATATAGACATACCATTATTCCATATTCCAGCTTTCTAAATAATAGTTTTGAAGGGTTGTTTGAATTTTTTTAAATAAGTTTATAATGTATTTAGATCATGAAATTACTTTTAAATCTCAATAATTACCCATTTTATATATAAGAATCTATTCGAAGAATCAGTTCTGTACTTATTTACTGTACTTAATGTTTATATTGCTATGTTTGTTTGTTTGGTTGGTTTTGTAATCGCTAATTGATCGTTTATAATTTGGTATTGAGCTTAAAACAGAATTTCTTATTTCTATTATAAAGGGAAGGATCTGTCTCGTTAATACACTTCTGAACATAAACTAATTACATCGACAATATTCCACCAAGTACGTTATATAATATGATAATTACAATTACTTTTTTATATCTATTTTACGGTAAAACAATAGTTATATTTGCCAGGTAGTGTTCCTACTTTCACAAGCGCTATCTCATGGCAGCTGACCTTACAGCTGACCGTAAAATAACACATAACTTCAAAATAAGACCATTACCAATCTTTTACGTATACGATACGATGCAATATATAAGTTGATTTGATAAGTTGGATAATTTTGATTAAAAACAATATTTAAAAAAAATAATATTATTAAAATTTATAAATATTAATAAAATTTGCGCCTTATCAAGGCAGATGTTTTGTATTCTTATTATTATTTCGTTCCGAAAATTTCCAGCTTTTTTTATGGAATAGGTTAGCGGACGAGCATATGGGCCTCTTGATGGTAAGTGGTCACCATCACCTATAGATAACGACGCTGTAAGAAATATTAACTATTCCTTACATCGTCAATGCGCCACCAAGATTGGGTACTAAGATGCTATGTCCCTTGTGCCTGTAGTTACTGACTGGCTCACTCACCCTTCAAACCGGAACACAACAATACTGCGTGCTGTGGTTTAGCGGTAGAATATCCGATCCGATCCGAGTTCCTACCCAGGCGGGCTTGCACAAAGCCCTACCACCCTACCACCAAGTGATTTTTGGTTTTGTTGTTACATCAAGAGCGCTAATTAAATGGTATACATTGTCAGGGGTACTTTTTCATATTAAATTGTTTTTTACCACTTCACTCCCTAGACGTTATAGCTACTAGTGTATCAAAGTTAAAAACCTTTATTCAAAATAGAAGTGTTTACACTTTCTTGTTGACTGTCGAAAATCTACCACCGGTTCGGAATATAATACCTCGGACCTGAGAAGAACCGGCGAAAGAAACTCAGCGGGATTTTTTTTCTTTTTTAAATGTCAATTTATAATTTACAATAATAAACATATTCTTGTTGTTTGAAACAGCCTGGAGGCGATCATCTCATTCCCAAGGTGTGCATTCAACTATAAAGTCATTAGTGCTGTAATCCTTTAGTCCTAAGTCCTTTAGCACACAAACGCTTTTTAACGATTCTTTTGAATTTTATAATTGAATATTGTTGAATGTTTTCTGGAATTCTGTTGTAAAAATGTATACATAGCCCCAAAAAAGAGTTACTAACCCTGTGTAATCGGGTACTAGGCGTAACAAGTTTATTCTTGTTCCTAGTATTAATGGAATGTACGTCACAATTTTTGGGAAAATCATTTATATTTTTGCGTACATACATAACATTTGTATGTTGTATGTATGTATAGTATACTATTATAATATGCGAATGAATTATATTATTTAATGGAATGTGATTTGTTATTATTTAAAAAAAATTGGTCGGACTCGTGTACAATAATTGTTATTTAAATGAGGCCACCTAAGGGCTAACCGAATATACAATTTCAATGGTAATCACTATTTATTTAATCTTGAATACTTAATGGTTTTCCAATAGTACAAGGTCGTCATTTTTTTTTATTGTAGTGATTATTTCTTCTTATGTATTTAATTATACACAATACTATTATGAACCTTAAATTATGATAAAAAAAAATGATTACGCAAAATTCACAAAAAAATTCATAACATAAAAATTATAAAAATGGTCTTGTAAATGTAAAAAAACCAATGTTATACGATTCAGAATATGATAGTTAAAATATATATAAAAAAATTAAATTTAGTAAAGGTCATATGTATATGTTGTTATATAAGGATCGATCGATCGCGTGATCACGTATTGACATGTTGAATAATTTCGACGAAAGTTAAGTTCAAAATCGCCTCGACAATTGGCCAACTAAAGTAGTCTTCAAGGCTTAACTTTTAACATTAACTTCACTCAGCAAAAGACTGGCAATTGTCAAATTAACCCCAAAAAGCTTTTGCTGTTTCGCACTGTCACCAAGTTAACTTAATTATTACCCCTTACGGTTAGGGATCGCTAGTGATAGGTGTATTGGTTCTGCAAGTTATTTGACACCGAATATCAAACTAAAAATTGCAATTATATAGTCCCGTTCTTATTTCCTTGGTAGTTACCACACACAGTGCCGTAAATAGCCTTTTCTGTGCCCTGCGCAAGCTTCTGTAACTGCGCCCTATTTAAGCAGACCCTTTGCCTATTTTACTGTCTCACTCACTAAAACGTAAACGCAGGTTCACTACTGCACTAAACACAAATACGCGCGATGTATGTTTTTAATGATACTAGCATGTAACTATGTTTGTATTGGAATCAAGTACTAGGGGCTCAGCGAAATCTTAACAAGAGCAAAATGAAAAAAACAATAGTTCATCCCAGTCTGTCTAGTAAAGCCCTGTGCCTGGGCACCGGTGGCACCGCCCTATTTCGTCACTGACCACACATTCATTCTATTCTTATAATACTGCCAAACATCAATACTCAGTATTGTTATGTTCCGGTTTGAAACTACATACTAGATATACCATCTTAAACTTTGTCATTATAACCTTGGAGAGACTGGTGGCGATTTGGCGATGGATGAAATGGTTAATATTGCTTATAGCGCTATCATCTCATAAGCGTTGGTGACCTCCTACTATCAAGTGGCCCATTTGTTCCTCCATATACCTTTACCATAAAAAAGTCACAGCCTAGTTTTGTAGTGGTAGGGCTTTGTGCAAGCCCGCCTGGGTGAGTACCACCCACTCATCAGATATTCTACCGTTAAACAACAGTACGCAATATTGTTGTGTTCCGGTTTGAAGGGTGAGCGAGCCAGTGTAACTACAGACACAAGGGACATAGCATCTTAGTTTCCAAGGTTGGTCGCGCATTGACGATGTAAGGAATAATTAATATTTATTACAGCGTCACCATCACCCATAGACAATGATCTATGGGTGATGGTGACCACTTACCATCAGGTGGCCCAAATGCTCGTCCGCCAACCTATTCCATAAAAAAATAACCTACCGATTGTTAAAAGAAAGTCCTCTAACACAGGATGGAAGGAAGATTAAAAAAACATTTAATTTTCGTGATGTTCCGTTTGAATGCCCCTTTTATGATATGATTTTTATAAAGTACATTCAGTACCGGATTTATGTAAACAGATAAGGTGTTAAGAAATATATGACACGAGAGATGACCCACTTTTCGATATTTTATTTACTCAGAATTATCTAGCGCACTGTACTTTCGAGATAGCTTTTTTTGTAGTTTCATCGCGTATATTATCACAAGTTTCTTCTATATTCAACTTGCTATGGATTTAATGATTTTTTACTTTGTTACTAGTAAGTAGAAAATTGAAGAGTTAAGAAATACAGACACAGGCAGAAAGTGACCTCATTTTATACTATTTGTTATAGATTAAGTATTTTAAAGGATTCTGAATACTTAGTTTAACAAATAAAACGGCATGTTTTGTTTAAATGACGATAAGTGCAAAACTGATGGAGGAGTATGCTTAATATGAAGAAAATCCTTGCGTGTCTTATTTTTTCAATACTAACTTTACTTTATTTTATTTACTAAATTTACTTTACTTTATTGTTGTATGGTACACCACACAGAAATTAAAATACATAAATGCAACATACATTTGATTTGGCCTTAATAAAACAGGCGTACAATTTTGGCGACCTTATCGCTACATAGAGATCTCTTCCAGATAAAAACGGTGTAGGTTAGGATAGCTCATAGACTATGAGGTTGGTGGTGGTGTTATAATAAAAAAAAACATGAATTTACTAAAACTATAAAATAAATGTGAGTATAGAATACATTAATTGTATTATCAATACACATAAAATTTTACACAAGTATATTATCTAAACACTCATATAAATCTATATAAAATAAGTAAGAATATATACGATGTTTTCAAACAAAACGAGAAATGAAACAGTGGTAATTTTTTTTACATTTAAACCCCTCTTCCTCCCCAGATCGCCCCGAGGCCGAGTGGTAGCAGAGGGTGTATACAATAACGCGCATTTCATGCACGCTGCGACGTCGCACGTCGGTGACATCGTCCAAGTTCTCACGCAGTCCGGAAGCCTATGGGAGGGTGTGTTCAAAACGTTCAGCGCTCAGTTTGAGGTGAGTCAACTTATTGCTGTTATAACAGATGGTCGACTCGAGGTTATGAATGAGAAATGTCCTTGTCACGGAGAAGAACTTCTCAGTCATGAAGGGTGAATTTGTCATGAACCTGATAACAGATGGCGTCATAAGATCCTCGCTGCAGGACCATTATACATGACTTTTGTCTCCTGCAAAGGCCAAGGCAAATTTATGTTTGATTATTTTTAGACGATTACACGCCTTAAATTTATATTTTAAGTATAGAGGTACAATTTAAACAACAAGTATTGAAAAATATCAAGTGTGTTTCCATGTAGGTCTTTCTTCTTTCCGAACCGGAAGTAGATTGTTGACAATCAATGAATAAGTGTAAAGCTTGCATCTATGTACATTGAATAAAGATTTGACTTTATCTCAACCGTACCGATCAATCTCATTCGTGTCTTATCCATCCTACGTGACATTGCCGAAATAATCTGTGCCCTGTCGGCACAACTAGAAGCCATTGAACTAAGGATTGATTTAAGGTTTGACTTTGACTGCAAACTGACTCGTTGTTTTCTTACCCAAGTACTGAATGACTTAAGTCAAGTTCGCTTGTAAGTTCGGGGTAATATATGAAGACATTTTTATTATTTATGCAAAGGTGATCAAGGGTTGCTGGAGTCTGAATTAAATATTGCTAATCACTTGATTTTGTTGTTGTCCCGGTCATTATTGATACGTCACTAAAACTTAATAAGGCCGATTTATTTCAACAATAAACGATTTACAATGTGCATACATTAATCAATGATTACATGCAACAGGGCTATGCTAAATAATTTGTGCCCTCTTGGCACAATTAAAAGCCACATAAAAGTCATCGTCAGTCGCCAGTGGCTTCGTTGGTCCTTTGACCCTAAAACGCAGACGAAGCATATAAGCATAAAACCTATATTCTACCTTGAAGTTCAAGCTTCATACCAAATTTAATTTAATTCGGTGCAGTGGTCTAACCACGAAAACAAAAACAAACAATCAGCAAAACGCACAGGCAAACGGACCGACAAAACCAGTGTCCCATTTATAATATTAGTATAGATGAAAGTAGGCGTCGATAAAAAACAAGATTGTGTTAAAATTATGTTATGTATAAAAGTTGATGTTGGTTTTTCTGTTTGAGATAAAAATACTTTGACCGATTGCCTGAAATTTGATTCATCAAGAGACGAAATTTTTATACTGTACACTTTAACACATCTAATGAGATGACGCAGAAGCACATGGACTGATAAAGTTTACTGATCGCGACGAAAAATGATATGTATAAACGAACAAGATCAGCGCGTTTTGCTATTAATAGACATATTACCACTTATATATTTCATTATTACACTAATATGTACACAATAATTCAAAATTAAGTGGACGGTTACGTTATACATAATATAATCTCCTTGTCTGGGAACTCCCCATATCGATAAATAAATGTTGCCATAATCTAAGAAATAATTTTGTCCAATCGTGAATAGATAAGTCAGTCATTCCATCGTCCTTAACACCCGACCTTCCCAGTGAAACATTCCTCAATCGGTCATTATATAAGAGTATCAACACCGGCACAGGCCGTCAGTCGAATTATCTATGACTCACTACGTGACTGTCTCGTTTATATACAATCGACCACTTATCATATTATATACATACATGTTGCATTATTTATTGTCATATAGGTAGGTTGACAGGCAAATAGGTCACTCGGTGGGACATCACCATCGCCCATAGACATGCTGTTGTAAAAAATATTAATCATTCCTTGTATCGCCAATGTGCCTCTAAACTTTACAACTAAGATGCTATTATATTCCTATGCACATTCACCCTTCAAACCTGTGCATGAAAGTAAGCGTTGCTATTCGGATCGACGACGCTAGACGGTACGATGATAATAGGATGGAACCAAGCCGGACTCGCATAAAGCCCTACCATCGTATCTCTCAGAATACGACGTTACTGTTTTGTTTTAACATAACAACAATAAATAAACTAATTACAATAATGTATGTATTCTATAAAACTTGTATGCACATGTGTGATATTATATTAAAAAAATTCGTGAAAGATTTCACGAAAATTGACATGTGTACAAAGATATTTTTTCACCTCTTTTTGCATCGCTTTTCCGAGCCAAGATGATCAGTAGCTAGAACACATGTACACATTGAATTTAAACATTTGTACAGATAATTCATTTCGGGCTGGATGGTGAAGGAGAACGTCATGAATGATCCAATCAACTGTCGGATAGATATCTACGACATATATATCCACCAATCCGCTCTCAATAGTGAAATAATATCCAAAACGTTCCCCTCTAAAGAACCTCTTGCCCAGAAGTACCTTCTTCACTTTGTGACACGATCATTTGATCCTCCGGTGCTGTAGCAAAGATTCATCAACTTTGGAGACGCTTGACGTAACCCTTTATCACGTATATACACGAAAGGTTTTGCGAGAAATTGCCAGATAATCGTTTATTTTATTTTGGTTGGCGAGCTAACCTAACCAGTGAAAGCATTCCTGCGAATTCTGAAGACTTGGCGTCTGGCCGTCGGCAGGCGGTCCTGCAAAATCCATAATGCATTGTTATATCACTCTCGTTTACCCTAAATAATGGCCGGCGAATGACGAATGATAATGATGACGAGGGAAGCGAGTATTCACCAAGAGGGCCTGAGTTCGGTTATATGGATTCGGAGGTCAATACCACCTGAATACGCTTTTAATTCATACTTAAGATGCTTGTCGAGTCTTATTGTATTATTGTAATTGCTATTACTGTACATTGTCCTTTGACCTTGGATATAATTTTTTTTTTCAAGCAGAATTAGTGATGTATTTTTTGTAACACTACATCTAAGCCTTTACAAATTCTCATCTATACGCGAATTAACAGGTCCAATGACGTACTTCTATAGGGAAATCCCCAATATATAAGTTACCATGTACTAGGGACAGTATGAGTTTCATGTAAGGCGTTATATTGATTCCGTTATTATAGTTATTACTATTCAATCCTGATACTGTGCAAACATAGGTTTTCAAGTTATTCAGTTACCTTGGAAACGTAATACCTTACATGCCATATGATAATATTATATAAATTAAAATGTATAACAACAAAACAACTAGTAATTTCTTGTGGTTTTAACCGCTACGAATACACAATATGACGTCCAAAGAAAGATGTAATGGAGATCTTGTAAATGAGTGTATAATTTTTGCAATATTATTAAGGGTCTTAACAAGTTGAGTTTGATGAACTCAAAAATTGCCTAATGGACTTTCATACGCTTTTTTCACTGGATTGAGTGAGGAAGTCTAGATAGAAAATTCATTTTTCAAAAGTTTTGGGATTTTCTTTAATATAAATATCACAAATGTATAATTCGAGCAATTGCTCGCGGCTTTGCACGCGTAGAAGTTTAATATTTGTACATATTCACTTAAAATATTACGCTACTGAGATCTCTTTGTTTACATTGGAGTGTATTTCATCGATTACGGTAGAATGTCCCGAAACGCTTAAAAACGTATTTTAAACCCATATTATACCTCCTTAATGGTAGAATATCCAAAATCCTTTCCTTAGTGGGTTACTACTTAATGAAATGATCCTACTCTCTCAGCGATGATAAATCAGTCAGTCAGTTACACGTTATTTTATAAGTACAGGTAGAGCTACTACTTACTTTTTTTAGGTATACCTATGGTGTATATAATAATAATTATTTCCTGTTATATCATCCGTGTATACAATTAATCTCATATATCGAGGTGAGCGATCATCCTCAGGAAACCAGGATTAAATTCTGCCACAGGTATTCACAAACCTCCATTGAACAAACGTGCTAGAATAAGCTGTTATCCTTCTCCGCAAAATGTGATTTGGCTTTTGCCCAGCGGACGTATGTTACGATTTTTAATGATTTTTATAAAATCCTGCTCTATGACATAATCTAATTCAGTGCCAAATTTAAAGCCATTTGGGTGTAATTGTGTCACAGGCGTACATTCGTTTACACTCATAGCAGATATAAGATATTATCTGTGTAAGTTTATCTTGGCTTATAGACAATTTTATATCGAAACTACGGCATTCATTTTAATCTATATCATTTTATATTATAAATGTGAAAGTAACTCTGTCTGTCTGTCGCTCTTTCATGACCAAACCGCTGAACCGAATTTGATAAATTTGGTATGAAGCTAACTTGAACTCCAAGGAAGGTATGTCCTGAGCACATTTTTGCCTGAAACGTGACAACTAACATCATAGAAATATATTGTATATTTGTACTGAATATTTAAATTTAATCGTATATAATTACTGACCAAGACTAAGTACAGATATAATCCAGATTCGAATTGTATCTCACAATCTTAAAATCATCTATCTTTGTGATGTATATATATATATATATAATTATATAATTATAAAAATATAATATAATTAAAAAAAATATAATCTTCAAAAAAGTCATTGTTAAATGATATGATAATTATTATAAAAAGGAAATAAGATTTTAAATATTTTTTTTAATGTTAATTTAAAAAAAACGATATTAGATTTTCAAATTCGCAAATACCACCAATGTCAAAAATAACAAAATTAATTTCGTAAAATGATACAAAATTAATAAAAAATAAACTAATATAATTATATTATTGAAAAGTTTGTATAAAATTAATTAATCAAATTTCTTCGAATACAATTTGTAGGACACTGAATCCGCAGTCGACGTTACTATGTAGTTTTATAATAATTAAAAATATCATTCAAATATCAAACATCGAAGTGAATGAATCTCGAGTATAACGCTTGAACATGTGATACATCTCTATAATTGATAGTAAATATCGAAAAATCTCGTAAAAACGCTGAAATCACTGCGTATATCGATCTGACCCAGTTTAGTTTGGTGGCACCACAGATAAACTATGCACTTGTGTAATACTTCACGTCTATAAATTCTTCTTAGTGTACTAACACTGTTACGAACACGGCTACGTTGTCAATATTTAACACGATATTATAAATCAAAATTTCATTATGATTTATTTTAGTTATACGAGAGTAAATTGACAAAGATCCTATGATAATAAAAATACTAGCTACTTTTGTACAGCATCGCTATTCTATAAGGATTCACGATATTTCTCTTATAATGTAAGATTTAATAATTTTAATTCGTTTATCATTCAATGATTATAGTCATTATCGCATACTAGTGTGTACGTCGCGAAACTTTGCATTTATTCAAAAGATTTATAAATATTTCAAGATTTATGACACGTTTTGTTTTGATTTCATTTCATTGTTAACTGATGAAACCTTTTTCATATGTTATTTTTTTTTCATAAAATTAATTCTTTATTAAATAATAATAATTTAATAATGTCTTATTCATTTTCTGCACATCTACGACTGGAGCTCTACAAATTGAGACCATAACCGATCTTTTACGTGCAGCCATCTTCCGTAATCACTGGGATGAAAATCGCCTTACGCTATTAATATATAAGATTATTCTCTGACATTTAACGATCGTGTTATATTGTCTGTTTCTAGTAAATTTTATAAGAAATTACCTGCCGAAAATTGTTATATGTATTTTATGTTTATATGAATAGTAATTATTATGTGATAGCCAATATGGCGTCTCATTTATATTTCCGCCATTACGTAGAATCTTACAGCATACGTCACACCTTTCATTTTGGTGCGCTCTTTCGAATACATATAATTTAATATACATTATTCTATATCTAATTTCTTATGTAATACAGAATAAATAGATATATTTTATATTAAATCCTTTGTTATTTTAACATTAAGAGTTAGTGTGGATTATGATAAAAATGTTTTATATATTTTCTTTGAGATTTATGAATTTACGTATTGGCCACAAAAAAAAAATCTGCCTGATACAGAGTTGAAATAAAAATCGAGTATTTTTATCCTGGACTAAGCTTAAGATTTTTACCACGCGGAACAAATACAAATATGGCAATTTTGATCCTTCTGATGTTCTCATTTGATTTTTAGTTATAGATTTGTCAGTGTTTATCTAAAAGCGTCTCACCGGAGATTTTATTTTCAACTAATAAGGTATCATTAGCTAAACCTCGTAAATTATACATCATTCGACCATAGTATATCATCTCAAGTCTACGTCAGAAGTAAAACTGTCATGTCATAAAAAATATGATGAATGATCGCTGTAAAAATCCCGAGTTTTATATAAATAGTATTTGCTTTGAACTTCTTAACGGTTGTATCCATATTCCGCCATATTGACTGCCTCGTTGGTCTTCGAAAACAGGCAGACAGATAGTACAAACAGATATTAATAAATAATATATATTTAAATAAAAGTAATTGTGAAGTAAATGCTCTCAGAAAGAGGTTTATTTGAAAACGGAACTTTAAGTGTAAACATCGTATATTTGTTAATAAAAAATAGTCACTTACAGCAGTGTGTTCGTGGACTTAGTAATTAAAACCACCGTGTAAGCGTTTAATAAGTAACCGTGTATATGCACCCTTATTCGTGTATGAAACTCTTAAATCTATATTTCTATATTAATATTATAAATGTGAATGTAACTCTGTCGGTCTGTCAGTCGCTCTTTCATAGTCAAACCGCTGAACCGAATTTCATAAAATTTATGTGAAGCAAACTTGAACTCGAAAGAACATAGCTACACTTTTGCCTAACATATGAGCACCAATACACTGAAACGCGAACGAAGCCACGTGCGACTACTAGTATGTTAATATGTTATATGCCTGTGTTTTAGGTAAAATCTTATAAATTTCCCGTGGGTAGCCGCAGGATCAGCTAGTTATATAATAAGTAGTTATTCTTTGCAATTTCGCTCGCTTAAAATTTAAACAATTCGCCTGACAAGCTTGATAAATATTATTAATATATTCGCTTCCTAAACATTGTGTCTCTAGATAAAAAAAACATGCACACTGACACATTTATCACAATGTCGAGTATATCGTGATTATGTATGTGTGTCTCTTAACACTGGCAAAGGTTGAAAGATCATACGATTAAATCTTTTTAACATAACGAAATTATGTCAGTGATATGTTTGATATTTTGTAATGACCATATCAATCTGCATGAGAACATATTAAATAATGGTAATTCTTGTTTATTATTGTAGTAACGTTTAGACGACGAGCTGTGCCAGCGACCTTGTACGCCTATGAATATAACGTAAAAAATAAATAATTGTAGCCTAAGCTACTCCCTATTTTATCAGCTATCTGCCAGTGAAAGTCCCGTCAAAATCGGTTCAGCCGTTCCAGAGATTAACCGGAACAAACAGACAGAAACACCGACAAAAGTTGTGTAAAATGTTGGCTAGTTTTATATTACAAACAGACACTCCAATTTTATTATATGTTTAGATGTACGCTATAAGATATTCGTATATAGGTCTTGTGGAGTCCAGTCATCCCATCCACGGACATCGGCTCACTATCCATCCGGTTTTTCCTCGTTGAAACAATAAATCAACTTTAATAAATCACGTAACTACCGACCCTATGTCACTCAGACCAGCGACAATTTTTTTTCATCTACATTAATCTATACTAGTCTAAACTTATAATGCGGAAGGTTGCTCTTACGTCTGTCTGTTACGTTTTCACGGATAAACTGCTAAAATAAAATATGAAGTTTGATTTGTCGAAGGAAGCTTGAACCAAAACGAACATGTTTTACTTGATGGTAGTATAAGATCATCTAGTAGGTAATATCGACTTATCAAACTACAATACTTAGTATTGTTGTGTTCCGGTTTTAAGGGTGACTGAGCCAGTGTAACTATAACAAGGAACGTAACATCTTAGTTACGTAAGGTTGCATTAGCGGTGTAAGGAAGTATTAATATTTCGTACGTCTTTGGCGATGGGGATTTTTAACATCAAGTGGCTTTTCAAGTCCGTCGAGCTATTACATAAAGAAATACACAGAGTACTTCTTGCACCCTTCGAGAAGATGAAATGCAGGCAAGATCATGAACGAACGTTACTAACTGTATTTCACGCGGGCGAAATCACGGTTTCAGCTAGTTGAGTATAAGTAAAAGCGCGCACTTATGACCTCGACGAGCACAGATTTGTCACTGTTAACGTTGGAGACAAGGTACACGGACGCACGAGATAAAAAACTGCGTGCAGGATAATTTGTCAACGTAAACGATACAGCTGGTGTCCGTGACGAAAAGGGTAGGTAGTTTTAGGTTAAAAATACATGGATGAAACCCAGTATATAAAACAAATAGAATTTGGTATGGTTTACTTCAAATAATATAAAATTTAAAAAAATATGTGCCAATGAATATAACATTTTCAAACAACCAAAACGATCATTGAAAGCGTACTTTTTCGAAAGAAACGCTGGATTTAGGCTCGGGTTCCATTATAGGACTCTAATTACTGTAAAGAACGGCATTGTAAATCTGTTTATATGAAACGATCAACTATGCGAGTTTCTTGCCGTTTCTTCTGGCTAGAAGCTGCTAACTGAAACGGTGGGTAATATTTAATTATCGACTCTTCAAAAACGCTTCATTGTAAAGTTTACTTGAATAAAATAGATTTGATTTAATCTTTCCGTATTACTTAAATAACGTTAGTTCTAGTTTAAAAAGTATTCAAAAAAACTATAGACAATCTAATCGAAGGCTTCTTTGAAAACATGTCTAAAACGCGTAGACTAGACTATGCCGCGCTCGTTCTTTAAAACAATTGATTTTAAAAAAAAGTTTGGTACATGAGTTATACGTTTTAAAGTGTTTTTTAACAATTTTTTAGTCGTGAAAAAAGCTGGGAAATTGATTCTGTCAAAAAACAAGCCCATTTTTCAATAGCGGTCCGAACGCCAAAGATACAAGATAGGAAAGTAAAAATAACAAAAGGTGAATATTAAATTAAAAAACCCCGAGATATTTTTACTTTAAAGCCCGCTGATGCAAGTGTTTATCGGCAGTGGAAGTCACTTTCCATCAGATGAGACTCGTGCTTGTTGCAATATCCAAGCACATTATAACAAGTATGGTTAAAAGCTCGTAGAATTGTGACGTATTACAAACGTAAGCCAGTTCAAAGAACAAAATTAAATGTATGAGACAACATCACATACATTACTCTAATCCCAATGTAAGTAGCTAAAGCACTTGTGTTATGGAAAATTAGAAGTAACGAAGGTACCACAAACCAGACCCAAGACAACACAGAAAAGTAATGATAATCTACATTGACTCGGCCTCGAATCGAAGCCGGGACCCATGAGAAATGGTGTACATACCACTCGATCACGGAGGTCGTCAAATATAGTAGTAAAGTAGTAATATCACAACAATCCATGTAACCTTATCTACGTATTGTTAACGAATTAAAACAAGTGAGAATCAATACTTGAATGGATTCCTACGTACTGTTTTTAACATCGTCATAGCCGAGGTGATGTTGTTACGATGTTTTTTTTATGGTATACATATAAATCATTTAGATATATTAGTGTGTTTGTGTAGCGCGTGCGAATTCGTTTCACTTTTTAGTTTTTTTTTAGTATATATAAATAGCCTATGTCCTCCTTTCTTGGAGATCAGGAATCATGAAGCTATCATATCAAATTGTATCAAAATCGGTTTAGTGAATTGACTATGAAACAGCAATAGACAGATATTGTTACTTTCGCTATTTATAATATTTGTAACTAAACGTCCCGACTTTACGGGTCAAAAATCTTTTCAAAACTAGCCCGATATTTTTTCACATGTTCCACCAGCTCGCATTGGAACAGTGTGATGGAATATGTTTCAAAACCCTCTCCTTAATGGAAGAGGACTTTTGCCTTATCTCAGCAGTGGGAAATTTACAGGTTGTTACTTACTTTACTTCACTCATAAAAACGAATGTGTATAAATGGTAATTCTAAAATTATCCCAACAAACCTACTATATGTTCTAGAACAATTAGAATAATACAATCTAGAGGTGCGTCCTCAACTAAATTGTCGTTAAACAAACGACAAGGATATTTTGAGACACGTATGTATTATACACTCGTCATAAGAAAACTTACAGGGTTGTCGATCTAGTAATTAAAACTTCTGGGTTAAGCCAACACTATCTTAAACCTTATTTATTTTTTTTAATTTTACATGGTTATTTTTATTACTAAAGTTATTAATTTCGGGATATTGACCATGTTTTTTATTTTTATTCGATGGAGCTCGATATTTCGACATTATCTACAAATGTCTTGTTCACGAGACTGAAGTTTGCGGGTAGATGTTCAACATCTACCATCATCAACATCAAAAAACATTGTAAATATCCCGCAATTAATGACCTTATTTAAATTATTATTATTAACAATAAATTTCAAGCCTTTATCAAAATATATAAATGCAATTATGAATAAACAATGAGTTGATATATTAGATATTAGAAAGTAACAGCTGCTTGTGTCCGTCTGCTGGGTAAATGTATAATTAGCAATCCGGTTTGGAGCTTATACCACCACGCTCATCATCGTTATTATGGATTAGGAATCCGAGTCCTAAATACTTTTCTATGTCATGTGATGACAAAACAAAATACTGATCATTTATCATCATCACTTAGATCAGAGATTTTCGTATAGTCCAAAAAGGCTAGGGCGGTAAACTTGAATAGATTCCTTTAAATATTCACGCTCTTTGTGATTCCTTTACCCCAACGCTTATTAACACGAGAATGTGTCAAAACACTTCACAAATAATATTTAATAATATATTTATAAATAGGACAAGAACTTCTCTAAAAATACCTACTATATTCAATTTTCATGCTTTATGTTTATTGTAGGAGTCGGCAATATTTCACAAGCTTAAAACAGCAGAGGTATCAAATCCGACACCGAGGATTATTCTCTTTACGATCTTATTTTGTTAAATAACATTCCAGTGAGCAACCCTTATGTAAACTCGACCCGAAACTAAGATAGATCGCTACGATACAGATAATTTTATAGCTGCCGTAGTTAATAATAAACCTACAATATGTAGTAACTAGACTAATTCTAGCTTTGAAACTTAACAATGTAGGCCCATTGAAGTACAGCCATTGTTTCGATTTCAATCTTATAACAATAGACATAAAGTTCAGGCTCCGTCAACGTTTCAACTATTCCTGGAATTAATATAGCTAAAAGCAAATGGATAACTGATGAAATTGATATCGTACTGTGAAACAATTTGTTGTATCATTTATTTTATATTGAACGTAGGATAAAATGAAAGAGAATGTCAGTTGTTACATGCTTTATGCCTCTCACTTTGTATCGTATGGACGTTGTATAAGGAGAGCGTATGTTCTATAGTTATTTTTTTTTTAAATCTAGTAAATAGAAATCATAAGAAAAATGCACTACGCATAAAAACAAAATAAATGTTGTTTCGCGATGTGCGTGAGTCTTTCGCACGTTATTATTTATTACACGCGCAAAATTGCGCAAGAGTAATGTACAGAGTCTGTCTTGAGCTGGAGTAAAATTACATTTAGGCTGAGTGTGCACGGTGCCCGCAGCCGCACCGGCGCCGAACAGCAATATTTTGCATAATACACGACATTAGTGTCCCGTCGCTGAAACAGCCATTAATTAACCAATCAATTTTTATTTACCCATAGATTAAATATTCTAAATTTATAATTAGCTTTGATAATATCGTAAATCTTCAAACGGAAAATAAAATTCCCCAGTGACATAACGCCTTAAAAATATGTACCCAAATTATAATAATAAATAATAAATATGAGACAACATCACATACATTACTCTGATCCCAATGTAAGTAGCATAGAAAACTAATGATAATCTATATCGACTTCCCCGGGAATCGAACCCGGGACCTTGGAGTGGCGTACCCTTGAAAACCGGTGTTCACATCACTCGACCACGGAGGTCGTCATAATTTGTCTCCTACGTGTGTTACTGTGTTAACGTTATGAATTTATAATGAGCTCAGTTAGTTATGATTATGTTTCCCTACTGTGCAATGAGACTGTGATAGAAAACACAAATTGGCCGACTGTTCTGAGAGGGAATTAGTGGTGTAATTGCATCGCTGCGGTTTGGATGCGACACGTTTTTGATGTCTGTACAATGCAATGCGGCGTCAGTACAGCTTACGATACCTTAATTAATATTTACGATTAAGACGTGAACATACCTAACTCTCTTCTGAGTTCAATGTGTCTATTCTGTGGTGATTTCTCAGCATGTTCCGTTTATCATAATAAAGGTACATTCGCTGGTATACAATTGGCACATTATTTTGCTGATATCTGTGTATTTGCTGCACTCTGCTGCACTATTTTTGGTGGTTTATTTTCATGTTTTAGGCAAAAAAGTAGCATACCTCCTATCTTGGAGCTCATCAAATTCGCTTCAGCGGTTTGGTCGTGAAAGAACGACAGATACACAGACAGACAGACAGACATTTATCATATAATGTTATTCATATCAAATTATTAACATATTTATATTAGTCAGTTCTCATTCATAATACCAGATACTAACAAATATTACCATCAACACTTGCGTGTTCAAATACGTAGGTAGATGTAACTTTTTTTTCTACAAAAGTCTAAAGTTTATTTTTTTTATACATAGTACGCTATCGTAATTTATGACCTCAAACTCAAAATAATATTTCAAACAAACAGTTGAAAGCTTGAATTATCGGATACTTGAGGATTGAAAGCAAAAAGTTAACAAAGAAACTCCTGAGGACGCGATTAACTTATTTCAAGGTTCACTTTTATATGAATAATGCCCTTTCGAGCATTTTCAGATGTAAGGGTGCGGTCGTTTTGAAAGCGGATTTACCATGTTTATATTTGTTTTATACTGTCGCGTAAATTCGAGTCTATTATTTTAAAACTCGTCAAGTATGACCACGCCTTTACGGTCTGGTGTTGTCCTGACCTCAGAGCAACGCACTCGTTATACCCTAGACGTTTTTTATAACAAAATTCACCTATTATATGTCTGGAGTGTTATTGTACTCTGAATTCTCGAAACACAAATGTTGCAGTGTGTAAGTGTGATTGTATATAAGCAAGACTTGAAATTTTGTAATGCATAAGAAATTTGCTGTTTTTTTTTTTCAATATAGAGTTCATTAACCTTGACGTAGACTAATATCCATAATGTCAGATATTCGATGCGTTTCAATCATGACAGCGTCTAAATATATCGATCTCGGATCACAGATGTGTATGTATATTATAAACAGTTCGATGTATACGACAGTATGTTTCTTTATATAAAATTTTAATAATAACTTGTTATAAATCAAACTTTGGGTAATTATTTAAGCCTCACGGAATTTCATACGGTTGCAACGTACGCGTAAAAAAAGTTTGTTGCTTTTTGAAAGAATTTTCATTTACTTGGTGCAAGGCAGTCTGGGCGTCCGTTCATCATCAATTCTACTGCCAAGTATTAATACTTGGTACTGTCGTGTTCCAGTTTGAAGAGTGAGTGACCCAGTGTTACTAAAACAACAAGGAATATAACATCTAAAGGCCCAAGATCAATGTGGAACTTCAGAAATGCAAACAATTGTTTAAAAAAAATATCGTATACCTCTACATCTACCACAATAACCAATTTTTTAAATGTTGGTCAGTCTGTTCGATTCGGCTAATCTCTGGAACGCCTGCACCGATTTCGACGGGACTTTCACTGGCAGAAAACTGATGTAATTAGGAGTAACTTAGGCTACAAAAACAACGTTTTTTGTTAAATTCAAACTCGTATGAAGTTGCGGGCACACCTAGTGTTAATTTCAAAACTTGCTCGTGATGTTCAAGTGTCTCATTCGACGTTCTACCTTCTTGCATTAAATAAAATTGTCACGCTTGTCTTGATAACTCAACGGTGAAATTAGGATAAATCAATCCCAGTGACAATTATTTCGATTCTGTTGATCAGATTACCCGAGATTCTGGCCGTCTATAATTTGTATAAAACAAAATCGCTTTCTGTTTTTGTCTGTGTCTCCGCTTAGTTCTTCGAAATCACTTTCACTGATAGAAAGAGGAATAAACGAAGTATGTTTGTTTGTATTAAATATAAATATCTGTCTATAAATGCCGTTTCGTCCGAAAAAAGCTGTAAATTTTATTTTTGTGCCTTGTCAGCACAAGGCTAACGCTGGCTAAATCTTATTAAAAATCTCAATGCAATATACTATTTAATAGGACAAATAAGAGGTCTAAAAGCATTACAGAAGAGTCCCTAATAACATGTTATGTCTATCTTTTTTTTTTTATGGTATAGGTTGGCGGACGAGCATATGGGCCACCTGATGGTAAGTGGTCACCATCGCCCATAGACATTAACGCTATAAGAATTATTAACTATTCCTTACATCGTCAATGTGCCACCAACCTTGGGAACTAAGATGTCATGTCCCTTGTGCCTGTAGTTACACTGGCTCACTCACCCTTCAGACCGGAACACAACAATACTGAGTACTGTTGTTTTTTCTTCTAATGTTCACATTGTAACTATTCATATATATTAGAAAATTACAACTAAAAAAGCTATAGGTTATTTGTGAAGCCTTTCTTTCTTATTCCTAATCAATTAATAATGTTGACTGCATTGAGAATATAGATTAAAACTTTCATATACACTCTTAATATTCGAATTAATAATTAATTATAAAAAGATACATAGTTTGTAGGTTTATTCAAGGTAGGTACATACATAGTTACCATTCAGAGTTTATAATTGTTGAATAAATATATAGGATTTAGATAAAACAGTCACATTATATGTGATGAATAAATTATTTTTTTATCAATCGTATGAATGGATAACTCGAACATTAGCCGCTTATCAATGTATACTTCCTAGCGCTGTATTAATTAACAAATTAAATTAAAATTCGATTAACGATCCATTTATATAACTACTACTAATTGACTACAATGAACTAAAACGTTTTGTAGTTGGTGCAGAAACGAATCTTAATTATGTGTCCAAATAAAATTGTATCAAAATCATAATATTCAAATCTCTTGCGTCCATTTTTGAGCCGTCGTTTTAAATGATTAATTACAAATGACTACTACTTCCGGTTCGGAACATAGATTTTACCAAATGTAAATAACATCTTCGACGTTGAATTGATAATATCGTTGGTCTCAGATCTTTAATAATAATTATTTAATCAATGATACTCTCTATGGATTTTCACAAAATTTCGTTTTGACTGATGGCCTTGCTGCGAGAAATAAAAAAGATTTAAAGTGTATATACGTAGTTCAATGAAATATATCTATGTTTTATTAAACGATTGTCCGGTACGAATTACTGATCTATGTAACATTGATGGTATTATACTAGGATATGTCACGCCAGTGTAGATAACTTATGTCCGAAGTTGTAACGACAAACTTCAGCGTGTTCGGGTAGTTTTTACCTTAGGAATTGCATGGTGATGATTATGTATTTTAGGCTTTCATACCCAAAGTATAAAACAGGACCTTATTACTAAGACTTCACTCTCCGTCCGATTATCACCAGACAGTGGCACAGTTTGACAGTTGAATTTAATACTGATGATGTATTTCTGTTGCCAAAAAAAAACAGCAACAAATAAACATTTAAGGGGCTCCCGTACAACAAACGTTATTTTTTGTCGCTTTTATGGTTAATGGTACTAAACCTTTCGTGCTCTAGTCCGACTCGCACTTGGCCGGTTTTCATAATTTAAACGCCAACGATCCTGGTTATCGGTCAAACGGTGACGATGTATATTAATCTCAAACAGATATAGCAACATCCACTATTATAGATAACATAGATATACCTACACAAATATTATATACCGACATGTTTAGTATCGCTACATTATGAAAAATTGACAGATGGGTAACAATCATAGTCTTGTATTACATTATTAACGTCTACGGTCGTCGTTATTATCTTGTTATTTAATGCTCTTAATCATACTTAGTTATAGGTAGATTATTACTGATACAATGTTGCTTTACAAAAAATGTATAATGACAGGAAAGTATACCACTTTAAGCAATATATATTCTACCTGATGCTGCAGTATTTTTAGGACTCGCTTTCAGATTCAAAACTTTTGTATGTATATCATTCATTCTACCTCACATGCGGTTAGGAAAGTTAGACAGCTAACAGATGTTGATACCGCTCGATTAGTATACTTTTTTAATTTTTATTATTGTGTCTCACGATAATCTGCTTTGGGGGTTGATAAACTGTTCCCATTAAAAAAAAACTACTACGTAACTTTGAACTCACAAAATATTTACAACTATGTCACGCCTATCCATATGAGTATAGCACAATCACTACTGATACGAGAAGGAAAAGTAAACTTGTAACAACTAGTTTCTGAGTTCGCAAAGTCGCTACATCCTTCCTGGGGCATGGTGTTCGTTTCTTTATTAAGATACCACGGTTATTTTTTACATTGAATATAATAATAATAATAATAACCTCATATTCATGAAAATATATCATGAATATGATCTGTCTAGCCTTTTGCGTAGAGTTACTTTCTGTCCATTTTTTTTTTTTAGAAAAAACATTTTTAATATACTTTTATTCGTTAATTTTGTAAATGTATTTTTTGTAATAGTTGTATAATCGTAACATTTCTTCTTGATTCCTCAGGTCGTACTAGAGGTTGCACATCGAGTGGACCAAGAGGGCGTCGTAGCAGTCGACTCCGTGGTGGAGAAGTTGATCTTCAAACCGCAGGATGTCGTTTCCATCAGGGCCAAGGATTCGGACCTTGAGTACGCGACCCACGACGTGTTTCAGACTGATAGCGCCATATCTAACAAGTTTAATGGTATATATACATTTATTTAGGTGTATCAACAGTTGTTACACTATAAAACTTACTATAGGTACAATTAAAATAAACAAAATATCAAACGCAATAGTACAACTAATTATAGATAAACACTGCATGCTTATTTAAAAACTTATATGCTTAAAGTACTTAAAATCATTTAGACTATGTAAAATATATAATGTAAAACAATAACGAGAAAAAATATATAAGGAAAAAGAACAATCACCTTAAATAACGGAGACCTTACTTAATTTAAAAAAAAAACGAAAAAAACTACATATACTATACAAACGAAAAAACTATAGGATACAAAAATCTGAACTACTAATAATATTTGCTTAGGGTAGTTTAAATATAATATAAATATACATTTCAATCATATCGCAATTTATAAAATGTCCAATTTCTGACTCTCGTCATCATTATATGGTAAAGGTACTATGTCTAAATACATAGCATTAATAAGGCAAACTGGTGGTCGCTTCTGTGATGTCTATGTTACTTGATTTTGCTTTTGCACAACGGTTGGTTATCGAATGCCCTTACAGATTGATGGATGTACTCGACAATGGTAATTTCAGTCCTATGGATTGTTCGGTCCGACATAATATGGATCTGTTATTCTCAATCGGTACCATATAATATGAATATCATTTGTTCACGAAAGGAACCATCATATAAAGTAAAGAAGATCTTTGCTGATGAAATTTAACCTTTAATCATTGTAAGTTTGTGACTGAGTTTGACTACAACAACAGCCTGTAAATTCCCACTGCTGGGCTAAAGGCCTCCTCTCCCTTTGAGGATAAGGTTTGGAACATATTCCACCACGCTGTTCCAATGCGGGTTGGTGGAATACAAATGTGGAAGAATTTCTATGAAATTTGTCACATGCAGGTTTCCTTACGATGTT
The DNA here is from genome assembly GCF_905220365.1 of Vanessa cardui. Lineage (NCBI taxonomy): Eukaryota > Metazoa > Arthropoda > Insecta > Lepidoptera > Nymphalidae > Vanessa > Vanessa cardui. Next base: position 10,862,296 of record NC_061132.1, on the reverse strand, counting down.
TTCCTTCACCACTGAGCACGAGATGAAGATGATGTTGATAAAGACAAATTAAGCACATGAATCAGCGGTGCTTGCGTGGGTTTGAACCCGCAATCATCGGTTAAGATGCACGCGTTCTAACCACTGGGCCATCTCGACTCGAGTTTGACTAATTGATATATACACTGCTCCCACAGGTAACGGTCGGTCAGCAGAGGAGCGTCACTTAGAGCCCTGGGACGGCGAAACCGAGGCTGCCGAAGCGCCATCGTTGAACGGCGACGCCCGACTCGACGACCTTGAACTCGACCACCGCGCCAACGGCTGGGACGCGAACGACATGTTCCGCAAGAACGAAGAAATATACGGAGTCCACAGCACTTACGATCACTCGCTGGCCGGGTACACGCTCCCGTTGCAGAGGAAGGATACGCAGGATTATAGGTAATATCTCGTTTACGTCCTAACCGCCCACAACGATAGGAACTAAACTGAACTAAACATATCAACATTTAAGAATCATTATCTCCAATCCGTTCTGATTGCAAAATGCGTAAAGGTAAACAAACAGCGATGACCTTGAATTGACAATACGTCATTGGACGAGATCTCACGTTGAAATTTCGGCGAAATTTATATACGAATTTTGGAAATAATTGCTTTATGAAACATAATGATTAAATATATATTAATCAGGAAATGCTTGTAATGCATGATACATGTAATTCGAGGGTTTGTTTAAATTATATTGCCATAATTATATCGTATAACTACAACCCAAAATAAATTATTTATATTAATAAATAATTACATTTTCAATTAAAGAATTCTAAATTACTGTCTAATATTGAAGTTTATGTAATATTAATCATTAATGACTTACATTTTACTTAATAAGTTTACTTGCTCAAGTTAGGTTTGTAATATTTCGATCAATAAACGATTAAACTATTACTAACTATAGTACGACACAACTTAGATGTAGCATCGGGAAATTAAATAAAACCGATTATTGCTGATTTATATAACCCATAGAAAAAGCTCATTATCGCGCCATTCTACGTTATTCGTCGCTATAGATTCTCGCGTCAGTTCGAACCGAGAAAGCTGTCAAATTGACGAATATATTAGGTCATATGATATTACAAGTTATTACGTTTGTGTAAAGATCATATTCACATGAGAAATAAATATTGATAATTTGGGATAGCGTACTACATCTAAGTTGTGTCGTACTATACGGTATATGCTTTAACATCTATTTTCAATATCGAGTGTAGCTTTAACCGCACTACTTGAATTGAAGTCACTGAGTCGTTGTCTAGATGTGCTTGTTCTCTTAAAACTTAGATAAAGTCTCAGTAAATTGTCTCACAGCATATGCTGTCCTCGTGTAAGGTCATTACAATAATACTGGACATACGTTACCAGGGACGCAGAAGCTAAGGCGGAAGAGATAGCAGCCGAAATAGAGAGTGCACCGTCGTACAAGGCGCGGCTGGAGCTCGAAAATGGTGACGAGGAGGAACGGTTCGCGGCCGTCGTGCGGCCCGCCGACACCGGCAAGTACGTCATACCGAACAAGAGGAAGAACATGCAGGTCAGTGGCCGGAGGGTACGAGGAATAATGCGCAACCGTAAAACGTACAAAAACATAAAGTAACAGCCTGTAAATTTCCCACTGCTGGAATAAGGCCTCCTCTTCCATTAAGGAGAGGGTTTGGAACATATTCCATCACGCAATGCACATGTGGCAGAATTTTGATGATATTAGACACATGCAGGTTTCCTCACGATGTTTTCCTTCATCGCCGAGCACGAGATGAATTATAAACACAAATTAAACACATATATATAGTGGTGTCTGCCTGGGTTTGAACCCGCAGTCATCGGTTAAGATGCACGCGTTCTAACCACTGGTCCGTCTCAGCTCTCAAGTCCAAAAACATATCAATCTAAAATTTTGTTTCCATAATATAATGAAATGTTTAAAAATAAATATTTCCGAATCAATCTTTTGGATTGTTACATCAATAAAAAATATCTTAATTAAGATTTCAAATCTTACCGAAATTGTAATACAATTATAAAGGATTAAAACATTACTTTCAGACGGGAAAACTAGTGAAGCCATCGAATAACAACGGAGGCGCGTCCCCCAGCGCCGGGGGCAAGCCGCCCGCCTTCTCGCACGCGCCGCCCAAGGACAAGGAGCATCGCCCGCCGCGACACCACCTCACGCCCCCCTCCGACCGCCGGCCAGAGGACCAACCGGTACACAACTCGCTCCAATCCGATAACACCGATTATCTACTCAATTTAATTAGAATCGTTGGGTCACTCATCGCGCCGTCGAGTCGAGGCTTTTGTTTATACTTGTAATCTATGTTGAACGAACAATATATCTTAATACATTCTACAAAACCTACAAATCTAGACTCTATGTCAAGGTTTGGATATACTGGGTGAAGAAGCCAAACACATTAAAAAAAAGTAAAGTAATAGCCTGTAAATTTCCCACTGCTGGGCTAAAGGCCTCCTCTCCCTTTTTGAGGAGAGGGCTTGGAACATATTCCACCACGCTGTTCCAATGCGGGTTGGTGGAATACACATGTGGCAGAATTTCTATGAAATTTGTCACATGCAGGTTTCCTCACGATGTTTTCCTTCACCGCAAAGCACGAGATGAATTATAAAGACAAATTAAGCACATGAAACAGCGGTGCTTGCCTGGGTTTGAACCCGCAATCATCGGTTAAGATGCACGTGTTCTAACTACTGGGCCATCTCGAGTTAATAATTAGAATATAAGTAAAATATTGAATTTAGATTGTGTCTGTTGCAACTTACCACACAAGAGTAACTAACGCGCTGTCTCCCGCAGGCTGCGAGCCCGGCGCCGTCGGGCGCCAACCCGGCGGGCGGCAAGAGCTACGCGGCGCAGGCCGGCGGCTACCACGCGCCGCCCGCCTTCCCGCACCACGCGCACCCGCACGCGCACCACGCGCAGTGAGTCGCGCCCCCGCACGCACGCACACACACACACACACACACGCACACGCACACGCACACTATACAAAACTCACTCCGGGATACATCTGAAAATTCTGACTAAAAAAACTCAAACTTCTGGCTAAATCTAGGATTCGAGTCCGTGAGAGCTAGACAAAGTCACATAAATTATAATCACATATATTTCTCTAAACTTTATAATAATATAATCACTTCTCAAACATTTAGCTGTTAGACAACAGAAGCAATTTTTATGTAACTGGTGTCGTAATAAATATACAATCGAATAGCTTCTTAACTGTTCTACTAGATTTTTAAACGATAACATCATTTTTAAACAGGGCAGCAAGCGGAAAAATGAATGGCGAGCCTCGAGCGGCGCCCTTGCCTCGTCAGGGCTTCCCACCACACCACCATCACGTGAGTAAACCTTATAAAGATACATTTATACCTTTATGATTAAAGTATAGCGAACGACGGTTCAAATTAGAGACACGTCCAATATATATCCGACATTCGCCTGGAATGGTATCTTCTTCGTTCGGATTAATATTTGCGCATTTCCCTACAGAACCCTCCCCCGGGCGCGGACACGCACGCGCGGCCGCCGCGACACCACGCGCCGCCGCCCGAGCCGCGCCGACAGGACGAGGTGCAGGTGCGCCCGCCACGCCACGCTGCGTCACGTCACGTCACGTCACGTCACGTCACGCTACGTCACGTCGGACGATCGCTCACTAACACCAGCTCCCTCTTTTGCAGGAGCTCCGGAAGTTCGGGCAGGAGTTCAAGCTGGTATCCTCCCCGGCGCCCGCCGCGCCCGCGCCTCCCCCCGCGACGCCCGTCGTGTCCGCGCCGCCGCCGGTAACTTATTTTAATCATTCGATTAAATGCAACAGTATATCGAGATTCATACTGCCAATTGGCGCTTTAGCTGCTTATAATATTGTTATATTTATAGGACTAAAAAACTACAAACTAAAAAAAAAGAAAACAATTTTAACAATGAATACTGATTAATTCCAGCCCCAGCAGACCTCGGGCACATCGAGTCCGCCCGAGGTGTCGGCCAACGTCGGCGCTCCGTCGTCTCCGCCCAAGCGCGAGCGCGTGCACAAGCCGCCGCACGAGCCCACGCCCACGCCGACGCCCACGCCCGCGCCCGCACCCGCCCCCGCGCCTGTCCCCGCTTCACTACCACACCACAAGGTACGCCCAACAACTTTGTATACCATTCATTAATATTAATTGTTCCTTTGTTATTTTTTTATGACTAAACAATGTTTTGCTAATTTGAAAATGAAATGCTTTTTTTATCCTGCAGCCTCCTTCGGGCGGCAAGGACGACCCCCCTGAGGCGCGGTCCGGCGCAGCATCTCCTGCCGCCGTCACTCTCAAGAAATCCACACTAAACCCAAATGCCAAGGAATTCAACCCCAGTGCCAAGCCCTTCACGCCACGCAGCCCCACCACGCCCGGACACAGCAGGTACCTGACATGAGCATTACTGCACGCTTCGATAAATTAATAAAACACAAGATACACACACACGTTTAAAAACATACAACCAATCAAATATTTCGTACGAAAAGATTTTCTCACGCTAATTACATACGAAAAGATTTTTACACGGAAGCAGCCGTGATTCAGATTCTGAACATAATTCCGATCACCGTTTATCAAAACACTTGCTGCTGAATCTATATGTATATTTTTTTAATTCATGCCAAAATGTTCGCCAGATGTATTCGTAAATTTGGTCTCTAATTTTTAAAAGAATTTGTGCGAAACATCTGATTGACACTTCGCATGATTCCTTTGAACCGATTCGATTTAGTACTGGGAGATAATATTTAGGATGTTAATATTTTAACTTCATTCGAATCTTGTAATCCTCAATATATCTTATATGACATTTCCCACTCAAAGACATATATTATTTAATACTAATCTTAAAACATAATATAGTAGCAGCTGTACTCGTAATACACACACACGCCATGCGTCTCCGTCACAAGCCGTAGAGCTCGTATAATTAGCATAGTATGTACTGTTCCAGACCGCACACGCCGGGCACGCCGGTGGGCGTGGGCGGCGTGGGCATGGGCGTGGGCGCGGGGCTGGGCGGCGTGGGCGTCATGGGCGCCGGCGTCAGCTACGTGCCCGCGCCGCCGCCGCCGACGCACATGGTCAGTGCCCTCACTACTACCGTCAATGGAATTCTTGCATTCGCTTGAGACTCGATCACATTCGGTTATAAAGAATTAATCAACAATCATATTTAACGAATCATTTAAATATATGTATACCAGTGTATATAGCCAGTGTAACTACAGGCACAAGGGACATAACATCTTAGTTCCCAAAGTTGGTGGCGCATTAACGATGGAAGGAATAGTTAATATTTCTTACAGCGTCAATGTCTATGGGTGATGGTGACCACTTACCATCAGGTGGCCCATATGCTCGTCCGCCAACCTATACCATAAAAAAAAATTGTATTTATATTTAAAGTCATGAAATTAATGACGTAAAACTGTTTGTGAGTATGTTTGTTTTCAAAGGAAAAGACTAAATTGAGTGATTGTTGGTTTCGCAGGTGGCGGCCGTCCCCGCCTACGCGATGGTAGCGCAACAGCCGCCCGCCTACCTGCCACACCCGCATCCCGTGAGTACCGGAATACGTTTATAGTTTGACGTCAAAATACACTAAGATAAATAAGATATATATATATTCAAAAGTATCTAAAAATGTGGAAGTGGCATTGAGACTACATACATACATATAAATACAATGTATATATATTTCAAGTATTTAACGTATAAATAATGTTATTTATATATTGACTGTCATAATTTAAAAATTTAAAAATCAGTAAGATATCTGTAAACTACAAAAACAGTTAATGTATTCGTATTTTTATTTTATTTTTAATTTCAATTTGTAGTGATCTTAGTAAATTTATGATTGGTTTCCTGAATCGATTTTGATTAAATTTATTTAAGAATACCATAAATATATAGCGTCTTATCGAAGAGTCAACATAGACTATTAGTTAAAATAATTCCTATTTTCATAGACCAGATATGTTGTGTGTCACAAGAACCGTAATATCTCATCACTTCTTACTAGTAAGGTTGCCAGTGTACTGAGAAACCAGATTGTTAATTATCTGTGGGGAATAGACAACCTACTTTCAAATACATACATTGAGGGTAAATATAAATTTATGTACACACGGAATATAAATACCAATATTTATTAAAAAAATCGAGTAACATAATGTAGTTCAACTAGTGTCTCCGTGGAATAAGTGCTTAATTTAAAGTTTATAGTATTTAACGATTTTACTTGATGCTCTGTGCAAGCTAGTGGGCAGGTACCACCCACATATCAATATCAGGTATTCTATTTAAAAACAGCACTCGGTACTGTTGTGGTACGATTTGAAAAGTGAGCCAGTGTAGCTAACAGGCAGGGGGACATGACATCTCAGCTCCCAAGCACACTGGCGATGGCAGGTGGTCTAGGGCGGTGGTGACCACCTGGCATCAGTTCCGCGTAATCGATGCGTTGGCCGCGCAGATGGAGGTGTCGTGCGAGTGCCGCCAGTACGCGCCCTTCCTCGTGCTGGACAAGCGCGAGCGCGACGCGGTGAGCGCCCCCCCCCCCCCCCCCGCACCCACGCACGCACGCACGCACGCACGTGCGCCCCGAGTGTCTTTTCAAAGTGCTGTCTGTAACTTCCCGATTATGTCCACGAAAAGAGAGAGCCAACTAAATGAACTATTTGCTTATTTAAAAAAAATGTTTTCGTAAGAATTGATAGAAACACTCGAAAATGTATCCCAGACGAATCCCGGGATCGGTGTATTGTTGTAAATAAATTGGCATAATCTCAGTTTGGCATGATCAGTAATTTACTAGAGTAATATTAATTAATGTATATATACTAGCAGAAATTTTACGCGAATTCAAAACGGTAATCTATTAAGTCACCTCTGTGCTTGATGCGTAATGGGGATCAAATGTTAATTGCTAGTAAAGATATATCACAGATACATTAATTAATGTTTGTGAGGAATAAACCGAGTGGCTTGGGTAGAATGGTACATCTTATACGGTGATCGCAGGTTGAATTCTAAACGGGCATAAGTTTTCATGTGTTTATATTACATCTTGTATTCTGCGGTGCAAAAAACGTCACAACATATTTTGGTATTGGCGATTATATGTATATGTCGAAGCGTCAAAAAGTCTAAAGATTTATTTATTATTTATCTTATGTACTGGCGACGTCAGTATGACGTAGAACACATGACAGGGAAAAATGGGATATTTGAAGACTTATATATTGAATATAATCATATCTGGTAACGAGCTGATGCCTGACTCCTCGTTATATATATTTTATGTAATATACAAATGTATAAAATATTTCGTTTCGTACGAAATAATTATTTCAAAATAAATTATTCTAAAATTTTCATACTTTTCGATTGCATTTACAGTATATTTTAGATGTATAGTATAGTACTGACCATATAGGACCATATACAGAAAAGGTTTTAACAGTACTTACGTTATAAAATGGACCCGTTGTGCAAATGTGGGAGTGTATATTAGCTTATAAAGTTAATAACAGTTTTAATAAATACACATATAGATGTTTAGTATACATTCATAGTAATATTTTTATACTTAAAATAATAGATTATACCTCCCCTACATTTAGGAAAAGGTCACTGCCGAGCGCAAGACAAATTATGATCAAAATAAGCACATGAAACTTCCGAACTTGGTTGGGATTGAACCTACAATAATCGGATGAGATGAGTTCTAGATACTGAGTTATCTCGGCTTATTACTCAAACTAAATCGTACATTTGAAAAGATATCTCTAAGGTACTCGTGTGCGAGAGTGTGAGCGAACGTTTTAGCACCGCATCCGGTGTGCCTGTGTGTCTCTTGCCTCAGTGTACTGCGTTTGGGTGCGCTTGTCGATAACAGCCTGTTCAACGTCGAGCTAATTGATTTATAAGATACTTCAATTCTATACAACACTAGTCGATCGATATCGATATCGATAGTTCAATAATACATTTTTTATGAGTTGTGTTAAATGAACTTGTTTTGTTTTGATAAATGAACTTGTTTTGTTTGTGTTACTAATATACATTATAGGGTGTTTTTTTTTTTTTGCTAAACCGTGTGGTTTTTTAGTCTAGATTCTAGAATTTAACATCGCTCTAACCAGCTATGTGTGATTTTCGCTAAAACCCGATTCATTCTATGACACGGTACAGAATTTATATGAAAACAGTATGTCACTGACCACACAAACATTTGAACTTATAATTTTAAAATTGAAACGGTTTTTGATAGGAATTCATTTACTGAATTTAAATTTAATCGAGGAAAGAAGAGTAGAAACAATTAATATTTATTTTATAACTTTATATACGAAAATATAACAACAGTCCTAATTAATATCCAAATTTATGACAAGTACTCATAAAAACGTAATTAGGAAATGTCCTAATCGGTATATTTCGACGTCGCATCATGAGATCACTTTACTAAAACACGCGTCCATTTCGTCCGGCGTTAGTTTGACGAGTTCCTGAGATATCGACCACAGTTTCGCGGCAGCTTCCTCATCGTGAGCCTTGTCCGAAGCCTTGGACAGCCTGCAGTCCTCGAAGTACTCACCGCTGATCAGATCGCACTCGTGTGAAACGGCCAGATATATTGACGTCTGAGCGCCCTCCTCGGGCGTTTTGAAGAAGGAGTAAAGCAACAGACTCCTAATCTTCTCCAGCACGGTTGAGCTCCTGTACAACGACGTGTTAACCTGCCCAGGATTCAAACTATTGACTTCTATATCTGTGCCTTCAAGCCTTCGGGCCAATTCTTTGCTGAATAGCACGTTACATAGCTTTGTGTTCGCGTATGACTGGATGTATCCGTGCTTTCCACTGTTCAAGTCGTCGATTGTGCCAAATTTGTGCCACGACGACGACACGACCACGACGCGACTCGGCGCAGCGTTCTTTAGCATCGGTACCAGCAGTACGGTCAACAGGAAAGGTCCCAAATAATTGATTTGCAGATCCTTCAGTATACCGTCCTCGGTTCGTTCTCGAGTCGTACAAATCGCTCCAGCGTTGTTGACGAGTACGTCCAATTTCACCTCTGTCGCTTTCAATTCTTCAACGAATTTCCTCACTGACTTCAAAGACGTCAAATCTAGATGTATGAAACGGACTCGTTTGTTTTTGGTGATCTTTACAATTCTTCTAACAGCCTTCTCCCCTTTGTCGTGGCTTCTGCAAGCGATTATCAGCTTTGCGCCCCTCCTGGCCAGTTCTAGAGCTGTCTCGAATCCAATGCCGCCGCTGGCTCCGGTTACAACGACGACTTTCCCGCTCATAACGGTGTCTATGTAACATCTTCCCGTTGAGAGCTTGTTGAAGATCTTTATCGACATCAGTACAAGTATTATCCATAATAAAAACCACATTTCTTTTTTATTAAGGTTAACTTGATAATTTAAAACAAAAACTTGTATTGAATAATATAACTTAGCTTTGATTATTCCATTAATTTATTGGCTAATTAGTCAGCAGCTCATCACAACACTATTGAAAGAATTTAACGTGTTCTAAATAAACAGAACTTGTCTCACATAGAAGTATATATTTTTGTTTCCAGCAAGTAGTATGCCCTGTAAACGGTACCGTGTCTCCGTCTAAACGAGTTTTTGCTAAATAATTAATGCATTTGCAAATTTTCCGCACTAGTTACCGTTAAACGAACGAAATCAACGCGTTCGACGTTCCAACTTGACCGTGTTTTTGAAGCGACTGTCATAAGCTTATATAAAATTAATACTTTTACATAACTCAGCGATAGTTTCCAACTTTACGCGCTGATTTATTTATCAATAATGTGACCTTATCGTATGTCGTAATATATAGATGGCAAAAAGAACAAATTCAATACATTTAATATAATATGAATTACGGTTTAGTGGTTCTGGGACTCTCTTGGATACTTAAAAAAAATCATTTTTATCTTATTTTTATTTCTTGTGTGAAATTTCAATATTGAACGACATTTATTTCATAATTTTTACTGTGTAATTTTTAATGTATTATCAATATTTAAAAAAAAATAAAATCTTATTATATAAAAAAATTCGCACTCCAAAGACACAACAGACCCTTGGACAAACGTAATTTTTCGTTCGAAATAAATATATTAATTGCAATCGACCTTATCACTGGGCCGTATCAATAATAACAAAGGTCCCATTTTATACTTTATATATACATAGATCATTCAGTTCAATCGTGGATCAACATAAACATTTCTTGATTAGGTTTTTGATAAGGAAGTGATTAATTATAATTTAATTACATAATATCAAATCTCATTTGAATTACATATATCGAACGTTATATAAATAATTAATTCGAATACAATAAAAAAATATTCGTTATGAATAATTCTCCATTTTAATATTGTTCTTATTTTATTTATCTATCAGAGTTCAGTAATGATATAAAGACATATTTTTCGTGTAATGTAACAGTAATTATATAAAGTTCTTGTGTTTGAACTTTCGTCCTCTTCACTTTAGTGAAATGTACATCTATATATCCTACACTACTGATATAGATATTTTGATTATTTGCTTATGACTAAGGATTCATTCTTTTACGAAAAAATCAAATATTGTTTATTACGTACAAACGTTATGTACAAACCTAGATGTTTATATCGATAAATGGTGCTGTAATCATATCTATATTATATTCATTAAAAAACTGATAATTCCTTTACCTATATGAACAGTGTATGTACCTAGCATTGAGCAATATTTTCAACAAATTAGTCCATAATATAAACAAAATATATAATATTATACTGGTATACATTTTGTACTGGTTATAATAAAATGGAATAATTATACATCAATTTCACAACATAATGGTAAATACTACACATAAATGATACTTTGACTGTGTTCATTAATTTCAAAGCCATTTGATCTACAGTCTAAATTAACAAAAGCACCGTTTGGAATTTGATTTTAATGCATTACTAATATATACTTATGCTAAAACTGAGTGGTGATCCTATTTTAGACAGCCTTACTGTATTGCCAGTAACAAATACCCTTTTAAATATTATTCGAAATCAAATTATTTGTAATTATTATTTTTAAATAAATAAATTTAAAAAATAATTAAGAATTGAAATAATGTATATTGGTTTAATTATGATTTATTTTGATATCTAGATGAGATTTAAAATAATAAGGAACAATCATATTGTATGTTCTGTCTCATCATTGAAGCTAAAACTATTTGTTAAAACGTTTGCTGATAAACTGACAACGTCACTAATAGTCAGGGACAATTGAAGGGTACGTCTAATATGTAATTGTATGTTCAGCTGTACGGTGCGGCCATGGGCGGCGGTGGCGGCGTTGGCGGAGCGGGCCAGCATTCGCAGCTTCCCACACAGTCGCAGAGAAACTTCAGGAAAGGTACAGTTTGATGAGTTGATGTAATTCTGTTGAACCGAAACAAAAATATATTTATTATTTCATGGCTAATACTAATATTGAATGTAAAAGTAAAGTAATTTAAAAGTGTCTTTAGCTGAAGATTTGAAACTTCTCCAAGTTTCCCAATACTGACTGCAGCAAGTCATTATAAATACTAATTAAAATCGCTCGCCCCAGGTTTGAACTCGGAATCATCGGTTATGATTGATGTCCTGTCACCACTGTGCGCTTTTATAAATTCCTATGTGTCCGCTACTCCGCCAGGATCCGGCGTGCAAGTGGCGGCGGCGACGGGGCAGCCGCTGCTGGCGCCGGCGCCCATGCAGCCCTTCGTGCCCTACCCGCACCCGCACCCCGCGCACCCGGCGCACCCCGCGCAGCCCGCTCTGCAGTACCAGCACATGGTGAGTCCAAGAGTTCGCGTCGTCATTTGTGCGATAGAAAAAAGTATACCAATATATTTTTCAATTGAAATGTATAGTCCATTCCCATGACAAAAGGAAACATTCAAAACATACCGTATTTTTCAATATCACAAGTGTTTTGTTGATAATTCCACTATAAGATAAACTACAAACAGTTCTTGATTAATATATCTTCATTTGTAATACAACAATATTTCACTAAACTACATAGATCCACTTTAATTTCACTTCCAAAGTAACGAAAACAGTTTTGTCGACATTCAAGACGCCATTTCTCGATGACGAACATTAAAAATAGAGGCCTCAACTAGGCATGTTCGCTAAACGAATGTAGACGAATGAATTTATACAGATAAAAAATATATTATTTTAGTTTTAAAATTCATTATAGATATTTTTTTTAAATATATTTATTTAATTGGTTGTAATATATAATATGAATTGTTTATTAGAAACGTAAAAAGTTACCTAACGATAGATAAAAAAGTTATTTTTATACAGTAAGGTTTTTACATAAAAATAATATTTTTACCAAAAATGTTAAAAGAATTATTTTACTTAAAAATAATCTCTTATCTCGAAATGTAGATCAGTTTTGTGCATAGCAACTTTATAGTTTTGAAAATAATACAATGTTAAGAAAGACATTCGTCTCTCATCTTTCGTATCATGTGCACGGATGCATATTCGGAATTCTCTGAAGTTTTTTATTACGACCTGACTTTGTTTAAACGGAAAATTACTTTTAAAATAAAAAAAAATATATCGTTCTTTAGCATTAATTACCCATTCATTCAATTATTTTCACCTCACTAGTCGAACACAAATGACATATCAATTCAAGGTCAAAGTTGTTTATTTACCTTTTCTCCTCTTCCCATTGGAATAGACTATAACTCGTAACATTTTCGTTGCAGGTTCGCATGTACCACCACGGCGGCGGTGGAGTAGGAGTCGGCGGAGGAGTGGGCGTTGGCGGAGTGGGCGTGGGCGTGGGCGAGTACGCGCCGCCGGCGCAGTCCCCCGTGGCGCCGTCGCCGCTGTACCCGCCGCCCTCGCCCGCGCACACGCCGCACCCGCACCCGCATCCACACCCGCACCCGCACCACCACTACCAGCAGCCGCCCTTCCAGGTGCGTGCACACCACCCGTACAGATAAATCGAAAAGCCAGATTGAGCCAAACGCTATGTATACTTGTGTGTACCATGCAGGTGCTGTGCCCGCTGATGGGTCCGGGCGGCGCGCACCACCACCACCATCACCCGCACGTGGCCTATCTCAACCACGCGCCACCCACCGCCAGCCCACCGCATCACCCGCATCAAGTTCAGGTACCACCGACCATGCAACTCATTTGAAATAATTGATACTTTAACTTAAAAACTTACATGTCATAGAAAACCCCCTTTTAATAGTAATAACCGTTTTATTATATTTGTGAAAATAATAATATCTTAAACCTTGATTTATTTTGTCACATAACAATTCAAAGTTGTAACGAAGTGGTCTTATTTAAATGCATCCTGTTCAATGTAGAGACATAATATTAATCGCTTTCACCTCATACATTCTCAATGTTAATACAAATAATCTTCTCCCTAGCATTATCCTGGAATATTTCCAGGGGTCTGTATATCAATCCATCTATTTATTAATTCGTGATAATTCACACGTAGGGAATACCCCTTTGCAATTTCACTTTGAAAGATTAATGTTAAATTAGCGACTCAGCATGCGCGAGTCCACAGCTGTCATAGCGCCAGTAGCGTCCGCAGCGTATGCCGAGCCTAACCCCCGGTGTGCTTAACGTTGTGCGTAACCTAACCTAACCTAACCTAACCCCCGGTGTGCTTGCAGCAAGTGCTGCTGCCGCCGCAGCACCAGTCGTCAGGGGGCTCCAGCACGCCGGGCGTGCACTCGTCGCACCCCTAACCCGCGCGCCGCTAGCACCCGCCGCGCCCGCTGCATTTAGAATGGTACCACCAGCGCCGCCACCGACACCGCCGGGGAAACTACGTCGTATAGTACGACACAAATTAGATGTAGCATCGGAAAATGCAATGGAATGAAAATAAAACCGATTACTGCCGATTTACACGACCAATAGAAATAGCTCCCTACCGCGCCATTCGACGCTATTCGTCGCTATAGATTCACGCGTCAGAGAAAACAAGTTCATGTAAATCGACGCGTCAAATTGTCGAATATATTAAGTCATATGATATTAGAAGTTATTACGTTTGTGCAAAGGTTGTATTCGCATGAGAAATAAATACTGATAATTTGGGAGAGCGTACTCAATTCGGATGTGATCGGTTTTACGAATTTTGCCGATGCGACATCTAAGTTGTGTCGTACTATACGTTACTACGTTTGCTACCGATCGAACGTTTACGTGTGATCGCGCTCCGATGCGACGCGGTCGTTTCGTTCTTTTTTTGTACTCTATCTGATAATCTCGATCGCCGATTCGCCTCCGGTTGTCCGATCGGATCCGATCCTGTATCCGGTCCGGTAATCGGAGGTCGCAGTCGGGCGTTAATGTCGATTTAGTTCTGTCGCTGTAATGTGTAAGGGATTATTGTTTAAACGTAAATTAGCACTAAGTATCTAATCTGGATTCGCTCACTCGCCTAACCGCGGTTCCGTTAGGGCAGTGAGCGAATCCGGCTTATATTATGCTAGATATATTTATTAATGATATATGTATCGTGTTTGAAAATTCAACAATAAAAAATTATGTCAAATTACCAAAAAAAAAAAGAAAAACAATTAACGAGCGGTCATTGTAGTGTGAAATTTTTTATATTTATATATTATGTGGAAGAAGAATCTAAAGTGTACTCTCTGAATACATTCTAAATGCAGAAAAAAGACATTTACGTTAAATTCAAATGTAAATATTGTATGAGGATGGAGCTAATACAATCGATATAAGATATATTTATTGAAACAACCGTATATAGGTTAACGTAAGGATTTTTTTTTTCTCAAATATATATTAAAAAGTTGTTAATTATATATATGTATAATGAATTTATAAACTGATTTATTAGCTCCGTCGTACTTGTGAAAATATTTAAACGAAAAGTAATAACTTGCCTTACCGTAGTTATACGTGTAACGCAATAATTGTAAAAACGTTTCTTTTTTTAAAATAATTTCATCGCTGGCAACACTGATTGTGTACGGGGTAAATTAGATAGCTTTTTAATCATCGTGTTCCAGTGTTGCCAGCTTTTTAATACCAGTGTTTAAGTATAGTCGGTTAGGTTAGCACGGCGGGTTAAGCAGTGTGAATATCGTACATCGGGTCCCGAGACGTCGTTCGTTCTTGTCTAATGAACGCTATGTCGGGGATCAATTTGTATTATAGTTAGATAATTTTCTCAATTGGTTGACGGAATTTGTAAATTTTGACATGATTATTTATATTATCAAAATATTTAAAGACTTAATTTTGTTTGAAGAAGGCTCTATGCTGCAATACCTTTGCCTTATATAAAAATTGGAAAATAAAAACTTTTTAAATGTTTACTCTGTGTGACAAAAAAATTTAAAACAACATTTGCGCAACATTCAACGATATATGAATAATTATACACAGATAAAAAATACAAATTCCGTCAGCCGTTATGTTTCCTTATCGCCCTCTCGGAGAGCGTTGTATTTATTTAGAATGTATTAGTTACTCGATACCGCGGTATAACGCAAATGTCAATTAGGCTCGACGTGTATTTATCGCGTTTATTATCTGTGGACTAATGTCACTTTCCTGTTCTCATTTTGAAGCTTAGAATATGTGTCGCCAGTATGAATAGAATCGAAAGTGGTAACGAATAAATTTGAAAAAGGAACATTGATTAAGAATATAATCGGATTCAAATTACGTCATAAGGTTTACTAAACTGTTGGGAATTTTTTTTTACGGTTATATAGTGATTATTTATTTTTATTTTAATATACTCGCAAGCGGTCACGAATTTGTAAAAGTTGGCTATGCTCATTAATATTATTGACTAAATAACTACTATCTAATATCGGCGCTAGGCCAATTGATTTGGTTGAAATGACTTAAATACTGGGTGTGTAGATCATATAGAAAAAGATTAAATTCTTGAACCCAAGTAGATTCTTGTCGATAAAAGTTCATTTAATAAATAAGTTTCCCGGGGCGCTTGGATAGGTAATGTCATCTGGCTAGGTATGATTGATATAACCAAGTTGAACTTGCGAATATGTATGTCAATACGATTGTGAATATAGCAAATATCGTGGCCAATCAATCTGTTGATATATAATAACATATATACAACTTCTATAAATACCTTCTTAGTAGAAAAGTAGTTAGAAGAAAACTTCTATATGCTAATGACTGGTGGCACATATTGTAAGTTCAGGTGATCTCTTTGATTGATTTAACGATCGCCCTCAAGGAAATTCTCTATAAGCGGTATATATTTATAAAATATTTATTTCTACTGTTACTGCCTTTGAGAAGTTGTGCTACTCGCGTGAATTATATAAATGCGATTAGGGCGCAAGTAGAATTGACAATAAAATATAATTTGTTAGTTATAGGGCCCTCGGTGAATCGACGGTACGGGATTTTGAGTCCTATGTTGGGTGGGATAAGACTCAAAATACATATATCGGTAATCGTGGCAACTACAGTTAATTTGTACATATAGATCGGATATCACATTCGCTTCTTCGTGTCTGGATCCTTACCATTCTTCCGAGTTCCATACTGTTCTCGAACGTGACTCCCATACATAGAATCCATGTTTTAATTTATTCCCATCACATCGCTATCGAAGCGATGCAGGTTTCTTTATTTTGCGCAATCTAAAAGTCGTTTACTATCTAAATTTAAGTTGTGTGGGGTCTAAGGCGTGTATATAGTACGAACAGCGATGTTCCCGTAGAAACATAAGTACTGCATACCCTATGATAATTACAATACCTGTAATTTGTACGTAGTCGTTTTGGTTTGTTTCTGCGTACCTTGTCCAGGAACAATTGCACGTCCACCGACCTAAAATATATTTAAAAAAAAAAAGATTAAACAATTTTTGTAACCCTGTAATGATACCTGGGTACCTGAAAGACCGAGGTGTTTTACTGCTGGGCCAGGTTCGTCTGTGAGTGTCTGTCTGTTCATTTGTATTAAGGGGGGCATAGTCCATGACCTCCGCGCGGTGCTCCCTGGGTAGCGCCAAACGTGGACTCGCATTCACATTACATCGAAATACGTCTACGGCACGCGCATGAATACGTCGATAATATGAAACGACTGAGAATATTATTTGTTATCACACTCGAAGAAATGTTACGGTTAGTTATTATTAATAAACGAAATTCAAGATGTCGGCCAAATTAATAGTATGTTCTACGAGTATGATATCGACTTAATGTTTCGTAATCAAGGGCTCACGCGGATATCTAGGGATGTCGTGCCCTAATGCCCTGTTGTTCTTACAAAGGTCGACGGCGAGCGATGACATTTCAACAATACTCAATGAAACTAAACGATTGTTAGTTGCGCTCGTCGGAAACGGACCGTTTGAGTTTATTAGACATTCAATTTTGTATTATCAAACGTGTTAAATATAAATTAGAATGTACCTATAATAGACGTATACAACTATAATGATAAAAAATCGCGTGACGATAAATGTATAAATCTCTCCTAAGTCCATAGAATCTAAGGTTAATGTACATATGTATATATAAAGTATATTAAAAGGGAAATCCCTCGAGTCCTTTCCCGAAACGGTTTCTGTTCTATTCGTGTATGATTTGTGATGTAAAATACGAAAACGATAACTTGAAAAAAAATCACAAAAAAAAATGGAAAGGGCCTATGAGACCCCCTACCACGCAGTTGACGTGTTGATAGATAGATGAAACCTCAATCGAACAAGTGGTAGGGGTCGTACCTATATTATTAATGTTTTTTTTTTCACTTTTGTTTTTTTTTTATTAAATTTTATTATAGCGTGCGTGATCCACCGCGTATGTTTGTTGCTAGTGACGTGAGTGAGAGAAAATTCTAAGTGCGTCTGTTGTTTGTTGTACGCCATATAAGTAAATATGATATATTATATCGATATGATTTCGTGTCGCAACACTAGTTTGCGGAGAGGTCTTGTTTTGTGGTAGAATTAAGAGGATACTATAGAGGTACTATCAGAATTTAATTGAAAGATGTTTTCTTTTTTGGAAAAATAATTATATTCGAATCGTGGAGAGGTGTATTCACCGGTTCGATGCACGGTTGTGGATGTTATTTTGTATAACAGACAACTGATTTTTGTAATGTTAGGACGGGTTCACATTGAAGAAAAAGTATCAACGTTTTCCTCGACGGAAAAGCAATATTCTCGATTTCAATGTTCGTTCCAATTTTGAAGACATGTTTTTGATATATATGTATTTGTGGTATATTAAGAATTTATTAGTATTGTATCAAGGAACTCGATATAGTACAGTGTGAGCCCGTCATTACGATGACGTCAGAGTTACGACGCTTGTAACTTTACCATTACTGAACTATAGACTGACGAATCCTATGTATCTATGTATTTCATGTCGTTTTCATGTTTCAAAAAAAATAAGTTAAAGTTACAAGTAAACAACGATTCAGGTGCCACGTGCATTTTTAAACCGTGTATTAGTATTACTTTGCATTATGTATGATGTACTACACTGAAAATGTTTGTTTATATAATAATAATAGGACGGTGAAAATTCTACGGTAACGTTTTTTTATGAAAACATTAAATGGAAATTGTTACGTAACCTCCGTGCTTTCAAAGATGACGTAGCAATTATTTCAATATGGCGACTCGTAGCCAGTCGCGACCACTATTGACAGAACTCCCAGACCCTCGTAATGTCGCTGTAGCGTGAGACATTTCGAATACGATGTAAGATTCAATCGTAAGCCGAGCGCAATCGAGAAACAACTTTAATTTAATGACACTAGAGTATATTATATGTTGCCGATGAATAACGTATGATCAGCTTCTTTATGTTTTGTACCTGAAATATGGCACTTTTAATTGCATATGTAAATATTCGAACGTGCAGATTGTAAGTATATGAAGGCCAGCTGCGTGCGAGCCGCGAGTAGATGTACTATTGAATGCCTTATGGATGTGTGGAGGTCACCTGTCCCGCTGCCGGCCGAGCGGATCGTGTTAAGACTGAGGTTATGATGGAAGGTTTTATATGGAGCCTATGTATAAGGATGTATGATATGCTTGGCTTTGAAGAACAATTTTGTTTTGTTTAAGTGTGAAGCTTGTTCTGCGCCCCCGGGCGACTCTAGATAGTGCCAAGGCACCGTTTACTACTATGTTGAATGACGCGTACAGCTGTGTCGACGGATATTTTTCAATAAAAAAGATAAAAAAATGTGTTTTAAACACAACACTTGGGTGTTTCATTTGCTCTTCCTTTACTGTGTTTTGCATTTTTATGTTAGTTCATTTTCTATCGGTAATTTAATGTTTGGTTTACAATTTGAAAATTTCATTAAAATAATAATAACATTTTGATTTGTTTAAATAATTTAATCTTATTCATACTTATTACATTTTTAAATAATTAACATTACAATAAAATTAGTGATATAAATATATTGTTTAATAATATAAAAATAAATTAATCACAGAAATAGAATAAGAATTATAAATACTCTATGCCATGCAGGCGATGAATTCGACTCTTAATATACTAAAAAACCACAAAAAAAAAAAAAAAAAACAAAATTACATGAGATTTGTTTATTTACAAGAAATATTTTTGTAAACTAAATATTAAAACCTAAAAGGCATTTTTAAGCCGTGTGACTTCTACCTTAAATTTCATGGCTTACTAATATCGGCTTTGAATGCCAGTGGACAAATTTGTCATGTGATATTGTATCCTGTCAGGCTTCCAACCTGAAACCTCATGAAGTATAAAAGCTAATGTATATATAGTGAATACAAAATGGCCAATTATGCCATAGAGATTTCTAATAACTAAAATAAAAACATTTCTTATTTATTCCAATGGTGGACTTAAACTCTAAACGCAATTGGAATGAAAGTTTGTGATAGGATTTTATTTAAAATCTAAATTGAGAAAATAATTTAACATTACATTATGTTATAAGCAAAGACAATAATTACAAAATAATTTCAATCTTTACATAAAATGATGATATCACACCGAACAGTACAAATTATTTGATAAAATTTTTAATCTGTATTACCTACACTCGTGATTGAAAATCGAAGATTAATAGTAATAATTTCATTGAAATTGGTAGTTGCAAAGCATTCATTTTCGACTCAGTCCGACCGTTTCCACCGGTTTCAGTCAGACTATTATGAGCCGAGATGGCCCAGTGGTTCGAATGCGTACATCTTAACCGATGATTGCGGGTTCTTTCAACTCTTGTGTGCTATCTTTTGTGTTTATAATTCATCTCGTGCTCGACGTTGAAGGCAAACATCGTAAGGAAACCTGCATGTGTCTTATTTCAAGGAAATTCTGTCATATGTGAATGCACCAAGCCGCATTGCAGCAGCGGGTGAAATATGCTCATAACCTTATCAACTGAAGAGGCCTTAACCCAGCAATGGGAAAGTTACAGGCTCTTATTATATATTATTACTTGGTTTAAAAAGAAAGGGCTATTGTTACATAGGTGTTCCGCCATTTCTATTATAGGCTTTCAATCTATGTAATAAAAAAGTTATAATATTATATACTTTTTATAGCAATTAATTACATAGTATACAATTTGCCGAATCATTAAGACATTTATATGTTCCGAATATGTCTCGTATGCGTTCTATGCACACCTTGCATCGCATGCCTGATCTCCTCCAAGTACGACGCGGAGTTGTGTATGGTGGTACCACCGAGTACCACTCTGACGCCCGGGTACGCTTGATTAATTTGGTGAACACACAGAGACTCCTCGTAGGTGGCGCCTCCGACGATGAAAACGATGATGTCCTGCGGTCGTTTGCCCGAAGGCAGGTAGTCGCCCCCGACTACGGGGTACAGGTTCTCGCGCAGCTTTCCCTTAATCAGGTCCTCCAGCGTGTCCTTGAGGAGAGGCGTGTGTTGCGTGTATATGTTCTCGACGCCACTCAGGCCCTGTAATCAAAGAAAGACTGCTAAAACATCACTCTAGTAAAAAGTAAAGTAAAGTAACAGCCTGTAAATTCCCACTGCTGGGCTAAAGGCCTCCTCTCCCTTTGATTTTGGTTTTGGTTTGGATCATATTCCACCACGCTGTTCCAATGCGGGTTGGTGGAATACACATGTGGCAGAATTTCTATGAAATTTGTCACATACAGGTTTCCTCACGATGTTTTCCTTCACCGCTGAGCACGAGATGAATTATAAAGACAAATTAAGCACATGAATCAGCGGTGCTCGCCTGGGTTTGAACCCGCAATCATCGGTTAAGATGCACGCGTTCTAACCACTGGGCCATCTCAGTTCGTTCACTCTAGATCGATGACAAATTGAAACAACTAGATTTGTACAAGAATTCCCAAGTCACACGGGCCGATAGGGATAAAGACGAAGAAGCACCTTGAAGAGGCGCTTGGTGATTTTGGCGGCGTCCTGCAGGCCGAAGAGGTCGGACTGGCGGGCGTGCGCGCCGCCGTACTCCAGCGCCAGCACGGGCGGCGCGGCGTCCCCGCGCGCGCGCAGCGCCGCCACGAGCGCGCCCAGCGCGTTGCCCGCGTGGCGCTCGTAGCGCAGCGCGTACAGCGCCACGAGCCGCCACAGCTCGCCGGGCCGCACGGCCTCGTCGGCCAGCAGCGCCTGCAGCCGCTGCAGGTGGCCGGCGTGGTCGGACTGGCACACCAGCTCCTGCTCCAGCTCCGACACGCGCAGCAGCGAGCGCGCCGCCACGCGCGCCGACAGCTCGCCCACCACCGTCACGTGCTTCGTCACCGTGCCCGACATTTTCTGGACACATCGATTTGACAGTACAGTGGACATATCTTAAGTCGATAGAATGGAATTATATTAATAGAAAGCAGTCAAGAAGTTGACAATGACGATTCGGTTTAAGAGATATTAGTGGTAGCTTCACTTAATTGTTAATTGACGATTCAAAAGTGCTTGTAAAAGCCCATTTGAATAAAGTTTATTTTGATTTTGATTTTTTTTTTTTTATTATTACACAATAGGCTAATTGACTGATTTTTCAAATCCATTTTATATTATTTAGTACAGATTAAAGAACTCAGTAAAAGTTGTTTATTTTATTTATAGTACTGTATATATATGTATATGTATTACTGAAAAATATCAAATTAAAAATTCAATATTTAATTGAAGCCGCAATGGGGTCGGTGACGTCACTTGCCTGTATTGTAACCGTATATCCACGAGCGTTTCGAGTCACGTGACAAAGTTATAAAAAAAATTAAATAAATTATTTATGGCTTTCTGAATATATTCTTCATTATTTTTAACTTTCGTTAGTTTTTACCATTTTTAAACTCATAATATATACTGTTTACAGTTATTGACACTTTATTATTATGTCAAATAGCCTAAAGTGACACAAAGAAATAAAATTGAACGCAAATATCAAAAGTAACTCTTAAAACGTTAATATTCCCTCTTCTGTTACCTTAAACAATGGATATGTTTCAACAAAGTTCTTCATGTCTGCGATACTCTCCACCTTTTGATGACTCTTGGCCTTCTTCTGGAACTCGTCCATGAGAGACTTCATAGTTTGGCCGATCTCACCGAAATTGGAATACAAGTTCTGCAAACACCACAATCAGACCATGCATATTACTGTTTAGGAAACATGACTATTACAATATAGTACAATATTTGTATGTGGATCGTCTTGTTTTGTACAGTCGGGGTAAGAAGAGGTTCGTCACCTTAAGATCTATTTTGGTGTGCTCAGCATGAGCGATAATCTGCTTTACCGATTGAGAATAAGACACTGACAGACATATTTTGACAATTCAGTAGATGAAATTATATCTTATTTAAATTTGTAATGACTAATTACGCCATTGAAAAGGTTTTATGTTTATATAAAACTAGACGTAGTCCAAAGATGTTACATTATTTTGAACCAAGTTATCATACTATGTAAGTTTAATTTTATATTATTATAGTTATAGTAGCGGCACGCTATGATGGCCGTTTTGACGTTTGCCCGCTCATGAAGTTTCGTATTTAATAAATAATTACATCAAAGGTGCAAATTGTTGTTCTTTATTGTCAATAGTGACGTGCAGTTAGTCATTAAATTTATCGAATGTGATTTCTAAACTACAAATATTAGGGTACAGCGAAGATGACTTTTTTTGCGTAAACGTAAACGTGTACGTCACACTCTCACACTCGACCTCATAGTCGGTGTTATATTTGTGTTGACAGAAAATATTTTATTTATTTTATTTTATTTTATTTATCAACGTTTATTGTAGAAAATGATAATAGAAATAATATTAGTATTCAGATACTACTTGTAAAAAAAACAAAGATTTGAATATATTATATCGATAATAAATTTAAATTTCACATCACTTTTTTAATGTGTCAAAACGGCCATCGTATCTTGCCGCTAGTATAGTTATATAGTTTAGTGCTTTAGTTTCACAAGGTACTAAGACTTGATAAAGGAATGAATTTGAAAACCGACGAAGGTTTTCCTACTCTGACTATACATCAGTGAGATACAATAGAATCAGACCTTGGCGTAAAACTCGTCCTGCTCGGGCGCCAGCACCACCTCCCGGAAGTCTTTGGGCACGTCGGGCACGTCGGCCAGACTCACGCGGTTATTGTTGATAGTGAGCAATTCGTGCACCATCGCTTGATATGTCCACTGACAAACAACATGTAACAATAATAAGCTATTTGACTGGTTTTTAAAATCCATATATTATTTAGTAGAGGTTAAGGAACCCTTTAAAAGTTGATTTTTTCATTTCTAGTACATATTTGCCGAAAAATACAATATTAAAAATTCCATATTTAAATAACGCGCGAAAACGCAACTTGGACAATATGGCGCTGCAATGGGGTCGGTGACGTCACTTTGTTGTATTTTAATCTGTGGTACATATAGTAGAAAAGCAAAGTTTACAAGAAAGTGACTTCATCATAAGCCCGGCCGATCAGGAGCGTTTTGTGTCACGTGACAAACGTTTGAAAAAATACATTTTTATTTATTGATTTTTTAATAAATTAAGTATTATTTTCAAGTTTCGTTAGTAAATAACCATTTTTAAACTCATAATATACACTGATTACAATAATTCACAATTTATTTTCGCTTTGTTAAATAGCCTATTAACTCTGGATAATATCGTCAACTTGATAAAATCTTAAGACTTTAGAGAACCAATAAACAATTTCTTAAGGACAAGTAAAATACTGAATTGACTATACTCGTACACAATGAGTGGGCTTTTACCTGAGTTAACAACGGCGTCACGGGATCGTCTCGCCTATCCAGTATAAGCAGCTGCGGGGTTGGCAAGTCCCCGTTGAAAGGTATGTTGTTGTCCATGAGCACAGCCTCTCTTCTCACGAGATCACGAACGCGCTCCGCCAGCCGCGAGCAGGCCTCCGACCCGGCCTCATAGCGGATCACTGGCCGACGCTTTAGCGACAGCAACAAAGCCAGCAGCCCTTGTGAGCAGCGCTGTAAGTGCTGCTGATTCCAATTACGGCCTGAATAGAAAAGTAGACAATATAACCAGGACTTTGTTGGCTTAATTTGGACAAGTTTTCTCACATTTTACCTAATGTTTATGAGAAATATATTTAGTTTTGGAAGAAAGGCAGGCATCTAGCACTAGGACATTTAATGGCTTTTACTTCAATTACAATATTAAAAAATCTGTGGCTAGTCTGGGTATAGTCTTCTCACCAGTAAAAGTAGGGTTAAAGTTAAAGTATAGGTAGGCAGACACGAGCCTGGCATATGGCAGGTTGTGACCACGGCAAAAAAACCCATTCCTACCAAACTTGGAAACTATGATGTTATTGTGTTTGTAGCCAGTTTAGGCTCAAAATGTTACCAAATATAGCAATAGTGCTCTTATTTTATGTCTTTTTAAAGTTTTCTAATACATACCATGCAAACAGCCTACAATATTAAAGGAGAACAAGTGACGGTCCACGGCTAGATAATCAGCAAATGTCTCTTGGACCTCTCGGACTGCTTCCTGTTCATCACACTCGGCTAATGTCTTTATATCGGCCTTTGACACCACATTGCTGAAATCTGTTTGCCACAATCATTATTAAAATATGAAGCGAGTAACCTTAATTTTTTAAATCCAAAGCTGGAGTCTTACAACTCTAGTCCTAAAAGGTCCAACTACTAGTATTGTTGTTGTGTTATAAGTAATTATTTATTAACTAGTTAAATTTATTTGCATGACATCAAATAAAGTGAATTAAGAGAATGTCTCAGTACTACAAAGCCAGGGGAAATAAAAGATTATACCCTGAACGCTTAGGCATCTATTAAAACATGACCAATATTATTTCAAAAAATACATAATGATAGCGCCATTTAATCAACTACTAACACCCTCTAGTTCAAAATATAACAATTAACATATTTTAATAAGCTAAGCTATTAGACAAGAATAATTGTAAAAGAAATAGCATTATGAAACTAATCAAACTCAATACTTACAAATAAAGTAAACACCATATTTTGGACATCGTAATTCCCGTGACAGCAAGGCAATATTCTCTGATGTTGGTCTCAAGAAGACGATACATTTCATGTGTTTCAAATTATCCCACTTTGCCTGACTATCAATCCTTTCAAATAAATACACTTCCTTTTGTAATATTTCTGATTGACTGAAGACCATACTGACGATGCTGGTCTAAAAATAAAAT
Organism: Vanessa cardui; assembly: GCF_905220365.1. Taxonomy (NCBI): domain Eukaryota; kingdom Metazoa; phylum Arthropoda; class Insecta; order Lepidoptera; family Nymphalidae; genus Vanessa; species Vanessa cardui. The sequence goes on along the minus strand of NC_061132.1, from coordinate 10,836,373 downwards.
GGCAGAGATATTTTAATAATGCTAGAAACAGGTATAATACTACTACTATGCTACTAATTATTTATCTCTTTGTGTGACTAAGCCCAACAAAATGACAATTATTACAGGCTTTGTATAATTTTTCTATAGTCAAACAAAACTGATCACAGCATACATATATACATATACATATATTCTCAAATAAATCATTTCCTATAAAAACAAATCAGCTGCATTGTAGGTGGTAATAAATAATTGCTATAATGCAACCTATGAATTTGTTACAAGAAGTTTGAAATAATCCCAGTTTATATTGAAGCACTTACTGTGTCTTTATCCATTAAGATTACTTTCATGCCTGGTCCACTTTCTTCGGTCATTTTAGTTATATACATTTTAACTGCCTGTATAACATTCATTTTTATTTTATTTATTTTTCACGTTTACACACTTAATCAAATTACTACATAAACACTTATGTTTGTATGTATATGGTAGGTAATTAAACTTTAAACCATTCCAAATACAATAACGTACAAAAATACTAAAAACTGAATTCAAATTTATCAAATAAAGTTGAATGGCATTATGTTATGTAGGCAATAATAAATTATCAATAAATTTTTAGGACATAAAATTCTGACTTTGACATATACATTTCGTTCAGTAATCTAATAAAAAAAAAACAATCGTATCATCTAATATTTTTTATATAAATTAGTCTTGTCCAATAAATCTGTACTATAAAAAGTAATGCTTTTATTACAAATTGAACAAATTAATAGTTGATGGAAAATTTAAATACCCATTAATATTAATACGTAATAGATCGCGGTTTCTTGATTAACTCTTGTTATTTATATTATATATTTAATTAATTACTTTCCATTTGTGTCGATCGACTCAGTGAGCTATTTAGTTGAGTAATTATATATTTCATTTTATTTAAATGATACTAGAAACGTTGTTTGTATTTCAGAATAGTACATAAGTTATAATATGTGTAAAAATATATTTTTTTATTAAAAATGTTTTTGGTGCAACTACATTAAAAAATATGATAATGATATATTTATATTAAATGAACGATAAAGTAAACAACTACAATATTATATATAATATACCTACAAGTCGAGTACAATACAAAAACATATTATCGTGAATGCGAGTTTTCGTGTCAGATAACAAGTTAACGATATCATACGAGTACAGTGACGTAAAATTACATCACTAGTTATCTCACAAAAGTCACAAAGGTCGGCCGGGTCGTGGGGTCCGTCGTGTAATTACAGAATTGTTCAATTTATTTAAACTTTCATTGTACTAAACGTGAAAACATGTTCTCCCGCGCAATCAAACCAGTAGCCTCAGTGGCCGCTCAAAATGGGCTTAAAAATTTCTCCACCTCATCACAGGTAAACCTTCAATTTAATAAATAATTATCTTTTTCCTTACTTACTCTCCTCATTTTGTAATACACACAATTATATGTTTAAGTTAACTGTTTTAAATGATTTGTAGAAAAACTTCAAAGTGGTGGTGGCGGGTGCCGCTGGTGGCATTGGCCAGCCTTTGGCGCTGTTGTTGAAGCAAAATAAGCTGGTTACCCGGCTTGCCTTGTACGATATCGCGCCAGTTACACCTGGAGTGGGTGTCGATCTCTCTCACATGGATACCCCTGCCAAGGTCACTGGCCACCAAGGGCCTGATCAACTGGCCGATGCTATCAAAGGTAGGATACAATGTTCATTCATAAAATCGTGTATAACTGTCATTAATAGTGTTACATAACTAAACATAACCTATACTCTTGTACATATCTGTCAAGGTCAAGTATAAACTTATAAATAAATCTAAATATATATTATATTATATTGATTGTAATGAAATTTACTATAACATATATTACTATTGCTATTTAAATATTTTTTTTTCTTTAATTCAAGCTTATTATGAATGTTACATGGCTTAAAGTAAAAATATAAAATTCAGCATTGCAAATCAAAGGTATATTTTAAACAATACTTTAATCTATTGTTCAACAGACCTAAGGTAATAAATGGGATTCATATTGATCACATCATGAATAGATTAAAATAATTCAATGATAAGATCTTTCTAAATATAATAAATATTTTAACCTCGTTTAAAACATATTTGAAGCTCAACTAGTTAATGTAATTAGTAAGAATGTCATATGAAAACTGTGTTTACTCTGTGAATTTATTGTTTTCATCCAAGTAATTTTAAACAGATTAGTTGTAGAAAAAATTGGCTTCTTTGGTCTGAATCCTTGATCCACAGCAAAGATTGACATGTTTTATTCATGGGACCAATCAATGATTTTTTTAATTTTATATTTTTGTATATAAACCGGGAATGTATATAACTCCACTTCACTTGAGCAACATTACATTTGTGTGAGAATTATATACCCCAATAGTCCATGGCTAGAATTAAATGTATGTAATAACTTTGTTTTACATACAGTCTGTATATAATTTAGCCATTGCAGAGCTGTCCTGAGAATTTTTATGTAATCATTTGCTATTATACTATTTTTGCAAAGATGTCATAAAATAAATATTGATGGAATATTATCTGATAAGAATATGAACGTAACAACAAGTATCAAGGTCAAATATATGATTAATTTCATTTAGGATTTTACAGTCTGAAAAAATAATTGATACACATAGTTTCTAAAACATTAATCAAAATATGATGTAGATTTATTTTGCAAGTTTAGTAAACTTACTGAACGGAGTCCTTTTTTAGTTAATATGAAACTATAACAAGCTCTTATATATCATCCTAGGTGCTGATGTGGTAGTGATCCCCGCCGGTGTACCCCGTAAGCCTGGTATGACTCGTGATGATCTCTTCAACACCAATGCATCTATTGTACGAGATCTCGCTGCCTGTGTTGCGAAGAACTCACCGAAAGCTATTATTGCTATCATCACCAACCCTGTCAATTCCATGGTGCCGATCGCCTCTGAAGTCATGAAGAAGGTATGTGGTCAAAATATATCAAATCCAAAAGCTAGCTGGAGTTAGACAGCAGATATTCAGGTCTATTCGGTTAATCCAATGGCAAGTTAATAAATTGTCAGTTAGTTTTTCATCGGAATATTCTCGCTATGCTTATATTCTTGTTCATCAAACAGCAACTAGTATGTTTATTTATTGTATACTATTAAGAACTTCTATCATATTAAGTGATAAAGTGCATCTAGCCTACACATGTAGATCATTCATGAAATGCATATGCAGTAAGTGGACTGAGGATTTGCGTACATTTCAGTGTCACGGACAGTGATAAGAAGGTCATGAATATTAATCGTGCACAATATAATTTCAGTAGCTTAGTTTATTAACACTGTATTAACGGATGTATTTCATAGGTTTAGGGTCATAGCATTTTATGGACAATCTAGTATGTTTGTAATGCTTAGAAAACAGATATAGAATATTGTATAAATAATGTTTACAAATTTTACAAAAACTAGATTATAATGTTTTAATTTCCAACCAATGTTGCTGTGTATATTGTTGCAATACAAATAATTATTATTACATTACTATAATTGCAATAACTTGACACCAATTTCATGAAGTTGTATAAACATATTTATGCTTACTTTTCAATTGAAGCTATAAATTATATATTAAATTCTTATAGCACTTGTTTTATGTAAATATAGTTGATAATAGAAGTGTGATGTTGTGATGTTTTAATTGATAATGAAATTCCCACATCACCAATATTGTAGGGGGAATTTTAAGTTTCACTAGTTTGGAAATACTTATAGGCATTCAATAGGCTATTTTGACTGGTTTTTAAAATTTATTCTATATTATTAAGTAGAGGTTAAGGAACCCAGCAAAAGTTATTTTTTTTTATTTCTAGTACATATTTGCCGAAAAATATCATATTAAAAATTCCATATTTAAATAGCGCTCGAAGACGCTTCTTGGTCAATATGGCGCTGCAATGAAGCCGGTTACGTCACTTGCCTGTATTTTAATCTGTGGTACCTATAGTAGGCAAACAAGGTTAACAAGCAAGTGACTTCATAATAAGCCCGGCCAATTAGGAGCGTTTTGTGTCACGTGACCATTTTTGAATAAATTAAGTAATATTTTTAACTTTGTTTAATAAATAATCATTTTTAGACTCATAATATATGCTGATTACAATAATAGACATTTTATTTTTCGCATTCTCAAATAGCCTATTTATAATCTGTTAAAAGCTATAAAAGGATTTGACTTATATCATTGAATTTTTAAATTTTTGAGAACTGTTTAAGAATATTTCAAAACATTTTTTTAAATTAACTCAATATTATTATTTTCAGGCTGGAGTATACGACCCTAACAGGATCCTCGGTGTCACTACATTAGATGTGGTCCGAGCGGCCGCTTTCATTGGAGAGATCAACGGCGTCGACCCTCAGACCGTCAGCATCCCAGTCATCGGTGGACACTCTGGTGTCACCATCATTCCCCTGCTCAGCCAGAGCAAGCCTGCCGTCAAGTTAACCGACCAGGCCAAGATCGACGCCTTGACAAAGAGGATCCAGGAAGCTGGTACCGAGGTAAGCTCCTCATTCAATAGCTATTACTTTACTACTTAATTTTATATATACTTTAGTATTTCTTCTATTTTCTTAAATACTAATATAACACTATCAGTTAATTTTTTTTGTATAAAGTTTTATAATATAAAGTTATGTGAAGTTACCTCCATTTCTTTACATGAGTTGTGCCTGTGTGTGTAGGTGGTGAAGGCGAAGGCTGGCGGCGGCTCGGCCACTCTGTCGATGGCCTACGCTGGAGCGAGACTTACCGGCTCCGTACTTAGGGGACTTAAGGTAAAGCTATTGATGTAATTAAAAAATAATTACTATGAAAACTGTCATAACAAAAGAGGTTTTTTAATTTTTCTTCATTAAAATGTTTGTTCTCTGCCATCAGGGCGAATCCAACGTGGTCGAATGCGCCTACATTAAATCAGACCTCACAGAAGCAACCTACTTCGCCAACCCCGTAGTTCTCGGCAAAAACGGTGTCGAGAAGAACCTCGGCTTCGGCACACTCAATGACTACGAGAAGCAACTCCTCAAGGCTGCCATCCCTGAACTCCAGAAGAACATCAAGACCGGTGAGGACTTCGCCAAGAAGTAAACTCCAAATCTATGACACGAGCCTTGGAGACCAGATCCATACGAAACGAGTCTTCGAAAGTAGTGTTTTAGCCAAATATAGACAATTCGACCTAAAGTATGTAAATTATTAATTTTACTCAATAACTGTTAAACACTACTGCTTGTAAGATATCAATTAGATTTTAAGAATGTAAGTGAAAAATGTCTAAATTTTTCTACCTCCTGGTCGTACCCTTCAAAAGTTTAATTGATGTGTGGATGATTTTATTAAAGTTATTTTTATGTTAAATAAATCTTTGGTTATTGCATTTTATCGAATATTTATTACATGTTTTTGTGATACAAGTATTGTTTTGTTGTTACCGAGTGACTGCACCGAGAGTATCACACCATTATCAAACATATTCATATTAAACTAAAATGAATTTTATAATCTTGTTTTATTTCCTGTGTTATATTTTAATTTAAATAATCGATAAACATGATAGAACCGGGATATTGAACTTATTTCAAATCATACTTAGTTAACGTTACATTAAATATTTAGTTACTGCAACAATACACATGATCAATTAGAACCTCAAGTTTTTTAGAAAATTAAATTTATAATGAACAGGGTCGAATTTAGGGGAGGCCAACAAGGGAAATTTTCCTGAGGCCTCCGCATGAGAGGGGCCCACAACAGAGACTCCGACGAGTTAAGAAATATTTAGATATGGTCAAATTATAATAGTTCTACTAATTACCGTTTTAATACTTACTGATATAACTAAATAAATAGTTGTTTACTGATTGAAATTAAAATACTCAAATTAATTTATAGTACAATTAGTGGGGTCTCCAAGCCCGTAGGTCTTGGGCCTCCAGAACTTTATATCCGACTAAAAATAAAGCTAGATTTATTTACGTAAATGGGAAATAAATAATTATTTAATAGGTACATACATACACAACTAGATATACCTAAAATCAATAGATTTCTACCTAAGAAAACAATAATAAACAAGTAATTACAATCATACAATTTTAGATAATTAATAGAAAGTAAAATAAAATTAGTCAATTATGAAATTGTTTCTTTTTTTTATATTTTTACTAAATAATTAATAATAAATAATTGGATGTTCTTCAGTTAATAAAGTTGATTATTAGGTACTATTGCTAACAGGGGATCAAATTAATTGATTAAATTTAATTATTATTCGCATTGGTGTTGATTTCTTAAACAAATTCGGTATTATTAAATAATTAAAAAAAAAAACATGTTAAAAGACAGACAGTTGTAAATTTGTTTAATTTGAACAGAACATGAACAATATCTTCACATGTTACACAGTCTTGCACGTGAACATTTGTTTTGACACATCACAATCACATCACTATTTAAAGTTATCTAGAATGTCACATATTTTGCGATAAACTCGAAGATGCGATTGTTTTTCATAGAATTCGATGTATATTTCTACGATAAGAAGCACGAGGTAGGCCGAAAATACGGTAACTCCGGTCCAAGAACGATTTTTTGGATTCCCATAGCTCACGCGTGTGCTTTCGGTCATAGCGCTTATTTGGCAATAAACCAAAGTTTATTTATGGAAGTCAATTAGTTTTATATAGCTTATAATAAGTACACTTTGCATTAGAAAACGTTATTTTGTTTTCCATAATAAATGAATTTCGTATTGTATAAAACTTATTAAAACTAGATCACGCGGTACTTCAATAACGGGCTACCAAACTAACGAAAAATACAAAGTAGATCTTATTAATTAATGATGTATTATCAAATTTAAAGTGGTCGTTGAAAAGATTTCTTAACCAAAACAAAAAAAAGACAACTGTATATACAGTTGATTTTTTTTAAATTAAAAGAATTCAGCTAATTAGTCTGTTAAAGATTTGCTACAAATTTTATTTCATTTACTAAAAAACAATGATATTCTAAGAAACAGATATGTTATATTCATATTAAACAACAGAAAAAACGTGTGCCGCGCCGGGGACCGTTTATTTTATTTCATTTTTACATTTCGTTAAAAGTAAAAAGGATAGCTTGATAAGAACAATAAGTAAAAGGGATAACTAGATGTTTTAATTACGCAAAACGTATTACTACGTAATTATAATGTATTATAAAGTATTATTACGTAAAACAACTAAAGGCAAACGTGCCAATTAGGACGTTTTCTAGTCTTTACTTTTTGCGCGTTAATAACATATCTGTTTACTACAACATCATTGCTAAAAAAGATATTATTTTTTAATTTTATAGTAATATTTCGGAACTTTTTTATTGCACCCTAAGAGACGGACTCTGAAGTCTGCACCAGTGACGGATTTATAAATTTGCCGCTAGTAGGCTATTCTATTTTTGCCGCCCTAACTGTTTTTTTGAATTTCAATACGTTAGCTTAGTTCCCAATCATATTAATTACATGCGTGTTCCTTTTATCTCTTTTTATTTGTACACTAATTATTTAATCAATAAAAAAACTAAGTTAAGCAAAAAATTTAAAGTTGAACTAAAACATTGATTGGGAAGTCACTGGCCCTTAAGATACGGGTTTTCCTAGTTTAGGGGTACAGGGCCTCTGTGAGATATGTATTTTGATATAATAACAATAAATAAATTATTTAAACAAAAAAAAATATTTATTCTGAAATTGCTACTTTATGATCTGTGTTCTATCGTCCTCATTACATCGGCTTTTGCCCGTTATTATAGTTACTAGATATTTTTTGCAACCGCTATGTAGGGACGAGTATACGGATTGCGGACGTAATGTGTATTACATTTAATTATAATAATTTCTGTAAGATAAAAAAACAATTGGGTTAAATTTTCCGGCCCTCTAAATCTGCCGCCCTAGACTCCAGCCTATTTAGACTATTGGTAAATCTGCCACTGGTTTGAACTGTCGACTATACACAGTGGTAAAGAAATTGCTCCTTGTGTAATATTAAAAGCATCACAGTTTCCCACAAAGTGGTTAATGTATTATTTTTGTACAATGATATTCTAATAAACAGATATGTTATACCCATACTAAACAACAGAAAAAAGTGTGCCGCGCCGGGGACCGTTTATTTTACATTTCGTTACAAGTAAAAAGGATAGCTTGTTAAAAAACAATACGTAAAAGCGATAACTAGATGTTTTAATTACGCAAAACGTATTACTACGTAATTATGATGTATTATAACGTATTACTACGTAAAACGACTAAAGACAAATGTTTTCTAGTCTTCACTTTTTGCGCGTTAGTAACATATCTGTTTACTAGAACATCATTGTTTTTGTATATTATTACGTATATAACAGTATAAAAAATATATGAAGAAGCAACAGTCAATTAAATATTTATCATTATTAATAATCAATCATCGTATTCTTGCATGCATTTTATAATTTCGTAGGAATGTGTGCTATGAGTATAAACATTTTTGTTTATACCTATGTAGTTGTGCTTGAAATTTAGTTACAAAGATTTAACTTTTGACCTTGAGTTGACGTGACGTCATTGGTCGAGCTCTGAAATAATCTATGGTGTTCAATAGATTCTTGAAATATTGAATGAGATAAATTGATATAAGAACTTTGCAAGTACAAATAAATTGGAATAGTGTTGTATTTTGTTTAATCAAAGTGTATATTAATTAAAAAAATTGTAGGGTATAATTTAGCGGAGCTATAATCAAATCATGGAATATTTAGATAACTCTTTGACAAATCTTTATTAGGAATATTAATAAAAAAGTTGTAAAATTGTCTAGGACTAAATCCCATTGTTTTTTATTAGACTAGACTTAATAATAGATATTATTGGACAGTTCGGCAAAACCGTAGTACAGTAGGGTCTAGTCCGGACACTCTATGTAGTAAATTTAGCTAGAGTATTAAATATTAAGTTATAGTATATTATGTGTTGTATAGAAACGCTATATAATATAATAGCAAAAATATTGTTGTAAAATTCTGTATGTGTGTACGTAAAATGATTGAAAATAAAAAACAATATAGATTTGCATCTTATTTATTGATCTGTCCTCCCAAAACTTTGTTTTTACTTAAGATCGGACTTACAAGGATTATCTTCTCTTTCGACTACTTAGTACGTTACATTATATAAAGAAATCACAATGTGTGCGGCCGCCGCCGCCGCCGCCACGCCCTTACGGTAATCAGTCGTTTTATTCACAATATTTGAAGACACGTGCAAACACCACAGCCGCTTGCGTGTCCAACCTCCGTCCAATAAGCAAAGACTATCTACGGTTCGATTTATGATTAATGTAAGCACAAATTTTACGTTTAACTCAAATAGGTTGTTCTTTATTAAAAACAAATCAGTTATAATAATTTGTAAGTGAAAACAATGCTGGGTGTCGTTCGAGACGCACGCAGCTCAGTGCGCGGGCGGCGGCGGACGGTCTCGGGCACGGGCGCGCACGCACGCGGACACTCGCGGACACACGCGGACACTCTCGCACTCATAACCCACTCCCGCTCAATATTTATACCCGGTCCTCGGACCGACCTAACTAGAAAATGAAAATCTCTATCGTACTCGTTAAACTAACCTGTATAATTACAAATGCACAGTATGTATACATAATAACCATACACTTTTACAATATGTATATAATTTACCGTTTCGTTAACCGTGTTTACACTATGTATACGTATGTATGTGTCGACCGGACTTCGCTGCGTCGGCGAACTATACATAGACGATCGATGCGCTATTTACACGAGACAAATGAAAATTCAACTACGCGTATACTAACTCGAATGACAATCGCGACAGCGAAATCCGAAGCGAAGCTATACAAAAGAAACTTATCGTGTGTAATCCTTAAGCCTAGCGCGGCAGGGCCGCTCGGGGCGCCGTGAGCGAGGAATCTGCAAATGCCCGGGCGAGGTCATATATCTTATACAAACTATCATTTACACAATTTACAAGTACTTAGGTGTAGACATGGACGAAGACGCGCGGCGATCCTACGCTACCGGTGTTGAGATGGAAGACTGGGTCAATATTACAGGTTCGCTAATGTGTGGCTGCCACTTAAATTTACTGAGGTACGCGCAGCGGCAGTGCATATATCGTATTACATACAACGTAGCCATCTCGGTTCTCGAACACGCTCGTAATGTCGAATAATGTAGACTCTCTGACCATTTGAAAAATTGCCCGTTTAATAGCAAACTTTCAGAAACCTTTATTCCACTTCAGTAAGTCGAGATGTCGCAGATTACAAATACGTCGCGTTTATCTTGTCCGGTATACACAATCGCGTCTGTTAACATACCATGTGGCTCCACATTATTCATCATTACGGTCACTACGACATTAAAAAGACGAAACAAGTGAAAAAATAACAAATAAATAACAATTGAATATTCACATCATCTCACTCTGCAGTCGCACGTAACAACATCACTCGTCCCGCCGGTAATGCCGCGTGACGGCTCGTCGCGAGCAGATTCCTCCCCGCTCTACACAACTATATACAATCATTACATACATTTTCAATTATTTCAGAGTCGTACATAAAAATATGCGCGTGTTATTCGATTAGTTTGCTTCGCTCGTAAAAAAAATATCGGCAAATGGAGTCTATATGCGGAAATATCGACGTAAAATCGCGTTTCGATCACAGGATAATACGAACATCGTCCATTAAAGCTTCTCCACAGAAAACTGCATCCCTGCCTCGTCGCACGAGAGCGGCGGAAGCTTTCGTTGTATCATCCCCGGGAGCCGTCCCCGTAGCGGATGACGGAGCGTCGCCCGCCGGGCGCGGGCGGCGGGCGACGCGCGCGCTAGGCTCGCGGGGCGCGCGCGGCCGGCCCGCGCGGCCGTCAGTCCTCGTCCGACAGCGGCTCGTACTGCGCCGACATCAGCGGCGCCGGCTCGGGCTGCGCCGGCGTCGGCAGCGGCGCCGCGCCGCTCGGCGCGCCCGCCGCGCTGCTCACCGCCGTGCTGCCTGCGGGCGGAGGCGCGGTTAGCGGCGGCGCACACAGGACGGGGGACGGGGGGGCAGCGGGGAGCGGTCACTCACCGTCGGAGACCGGCGTGGCGACGTTGAGCGCGGAGTAGGGGTAGGCGTACGAGGTGGGGAAGGGCAGCGGCTTGGCGCGCTCGTCGGCGTCGTTGCGCATGACTTCCACGATGCGCGTGGTCACGTAGTCGTAGGCGGTCAGCACGCCCCCGCCCACGCCGCTGTAGCGCCGCCCTCCGCTGCCGCTGCCACCACCGACGCTACTGCTGCCTCTCCTGTAAGAAGGAGAAATAGGATTAACTCTGTGTCTGCATATTTCAAACGAAAACTGCAATTTCTAAGATTATTTGAGTAAACTTCGGTCAATCGAGCTAGCTCACCCCGCGTGGTGGTTGTCGGGCGGCGACACGGGCTCGAGGTAGGGCGCGTGTTTGGGCGCGTCCCGCCGCCAGTCGTCCGCAGACACGCCCGCACTCGCGCCCGCACTCGTGCCACTGCTCGCCACGTACGTGTCCGCCGTCGACACCGCGAAGCGATTGCTGAAAAATAAAATGTATCGTTTTGTTTAAGTAAAGTGTTCAAATTAAATTTATAATATATCATTTTTTATTTACATGCCTTAGGAGACACTAATGTGTCACCAACTTACTTATGATGCATGAGTGAGTTGGTGTTGGGACTGCTGAAGTCCCTCACGATAATGTTTGAGGCGAGATCCCCGAGCTTGATGCTCTTGTGCATCACCGGCGGCGTCTCGTCCCGCTCACGGTCGCGCTCGCGCTCGCGTTCGCGTTCGCGGTCACGCTCGCGGTCACGTTCGCGTTCGGGCTCGCGCTCACGTTCCCGCTCACGTTCACGATCGCGACCATGGTCGATTGCGAGCACGCGGTCGGGCGGAGGTTGCGCCGGCTGCTCACCCTCGCGGATTATCTTCTAGACCCAATAACAATAAGGCATAAGTAACTCATAATATTATCACGGAATTAAAGTCATAATCGTGTTCTTAAGTGTTATTTAAAAAAAAATACATAGTTGTCCCAGTTTTTTATCCAGCAGATGCAATGTGATCGTGTTAGCTAAGTCAGTTTACTTAGCTAATCGAAATAACGGGCTAGGTGAGGTGCACTCACCGGCGGGAATCTCTGGTCGCAGGTCTGGTTGATCTGATGCGTAATGATGGCGTTGATCAGCGAGGCGGCCGTGAGTTTACTGCTGTCGGCTGGCCTCGTGCGGTCCGCTCCCGCCGCCGCTGCCGCCGCCGCCGCCGCGGTCGCCCCCGCCCCCGCGCCGGCGCCCGCTCCCGCGCCCGCCACACTCGTCACCGTCGTTGCGACGCTCACCGCGGGCCGGCTGTGAGGCGAGCAACTAATCGAAAGAAGACATTTGATTAACATATTATTTTGAAAACACGTTTTAGGCGAACCTATGCCCACGATTCTTATAAGCAAAAGTCATAAAATCATAAATCATGGTAAGCCTAACGATTCATATAAAGAAAAATATGTAATATATTTATTACATATTTTTCTCCCTCACCACATGACGGGTAGACACAATTATATATGAGCTTGTGATTTAGGCCCACACGTAGTAATTAAAAGTTTCGAAGGCCTGCATGCGAGTGGCCGTGCACGTGTGGGCATTATCTGCGTGAGCGTGCGTATGTTATGTGCGTGAACGTGCGTATGCGTTGGAGCTGTGCCTTGTGTATGTGTGCGTGCATATTCGAGTGTAAGTGTGCGTGCGTGTGCGTGCGAGTCGCGTCGTGTGTGCGTGTCGCGTGCGTGCGATGCGTACCCGTCCTTCCGGTCGAGCGCGTGCAGCGGGCGCTTGGCGGGCGCGGGGCTGTAGGGCGCGCCGGCGCGACGCTCCTCGCTCGACACGTTCTGGAAATACTTTATGCTCATAACCACGGTTTGCTTCAAATATTCGTTCAATCTACATCATCATCAAACATTTGTTATCAGGGGACAATTTCGCGTAATGTAAAAATTATTCTTCACTAATAATGAGAAACTATGTTGTCTATTTAAATACATTTTAGTAATTATCGTTTATTATCAGTATTCCTTTGTTTTAGAAATTGACTTAAATCAACTGAACCTAATTCGTATACATGTTGTTTGACAAATGTAATATATTGATAGGTCGTTAGAGACATTTATTTTGTTATACCTGTGCGATTTGTAGGTGGAGCCGATCGATCAGCGTGTGCTGTGAGTGTTGCGGGTGCTGAGGATGTTGCTGCAGCTGCGAGAGCTGCTGATGCTGGGAGTGCTGCTGATGCTGCTCGATCACGTAATGCCTGTCTTGGATAGGCACCATCCCTCGTTCTCGACTGAAAAAGAGTAAATAATTTATATGAATCGAATGACTGACTACTTTGTTAATACAAATCATTAATATAGTTATTAAATTATCTTTTATTAGAACGTATAGTAATTATATTATATAACAACGTATAGTAGCTATATTTACTTGGTGGTAGGGCTTTGTGCGAGCCCGTCTGGGTAGGTACTACCCACTCATCAGTTATTCTACCGCCAAATAACAGTAGTCAGTTTTGTTGTGTTCCGGTTTGAAGGGTGAGTGAGCCAGTGTAACTACAGGCACAAGGGACATAACATCTTAGTTCCCAAGGTTAGTGGCGCAGTGACGATGTAAGGAATAGTTAATATTTCTCACAGCGTCATCGTCTATGGGTGATGGTGACCACTTACCATCAGGTGGCCCATATGCTCGTCCGCCAACCTATACCATAAAAAAAAAATAGCATTATCAAGTACCTGTCCCGTTGTGGAGCGCGTCGGTCCGTAGCGTATTGCGTGTGGTACTTCTGGGACAGCGCGAACTCGCGAGACCCTCTACTGGAAAAAGAGTATCTCACTGATAACATAAATGTGAACTTACGGATAATATTCGATATTAATGTTGCCTCGCGATTATTACACATTGAAATAAAACTAGTTATAACGGATTTGAATCGCGTATATTAATTATTTTTTTGACCTACCCGTGACAACGAACGCTGTAAAGTGCTCGAAAAGTCGGGATGTCAAAAAAATAATTAATATACGCAATTCAAATCCGTTATAACTAGTTTTATTTCGAATATTCGATATTCTAAAAGATTCGCTTTTCTCATGTCAAAATGTTGGCTAAATTGAACTAAAGTGACCAGTCATGGAGCAGCGTGCTGGAATACGCTCCGAGGTTTGTCCTCATCATGGGAGAAGGTTTTAGCTTAGCAATATTACATTTACAGGCATTTTTTGTATTAAAAATTAATTTATGGTTTTAATATCCTCAGCTATATGATAAAGTAAACATTTTTAGGCAATACTATTATTTGCTTATTTCATCGTAACCACATACCTCATTTCGTGGTGCTGCGGATGTTGCTGATGCTGCGGATGTTGAGGATGTTGCGGATGCTGTTGGTGTTGAGGGTGTTGCGGATGCTGTTGGTGCTGCTGGTGCGGGTGCGCGTGGTGCAGGGGCTCCGGCGCGGGCTCGGGCTCGCGGGTGCGCGGCACGGGCAGAGCGGGTGCTGCGGACGCCGCGTTTACCAGCGATGTGAACGCTTCGTGACCTGTGGTAGAGGACACTGCATGTAGTTTCATTCGGACCAGGTTATAGTGAGCACCAATAAACATTAGGCAATTATATGGGAATGTAGTATAGTACGACACAACTCAGTTGCCGCATCGGCAAAATTCGTAAAACTGATCACATCCGAATTGAGTACGCTCTCCCAAATTGTCAAAATTTATTTCTGATGCGATTATGATCTTTACACAAAAGTAATAACTTGTAATATCATATGACCAAACATATCAATTTGACGCGTCGATTTACATGCACTTGCTTTCTCTGACGCGTGAATCTATAGCGACGAATAGTAAAGTAAAGTAAAGTAAAGTAACAGCCTGTAAATTTCCCACTGCTGAGATAAGGCCTCCTCTTCCATTAAGGAGAGGGTTTTGGAACATATTCCACCACGCTGTTCCAATGCGGGTTGGTGGAATGCACATGTGGCAGAATTTCGATGAAATTAGACACATGCAGGTATCAATTTGACGCGTCGATTTACATGCACTTGCTTTCTCTGACGCGTGAATCTATAGCGACCAATAGCGTCGAATGGCGCGATAGCGAGCTATTTCTATTGGTTGTGTAAATCGGCAGTAATCGGTTTTATTTTCATTCCATTGCATTTTCCGATGCTACATCTAATTTGTGTCGTACTATACGTCTATCGGAAACCATATAATTAACAACCGATATCAACTTAATTCTTATTCTTATAATGTACGAGTCTCGAATCACACTCAAAACTTACCGGGTGGAGGATGGGGATGTGAATAAGCGTGTGTATGCCTCTGTATGACGGACACGCTGTCCCTATCCCGCCGGATTGGTTGATGCTGCTGATGTTGCTGGTGTTGGTGCTGATGCTGCTGATGTTGATGCTGCTGATGGTGCTGCTGATGGGGCGGCTCGGCGCGCTCTCTTCTAGTGCCGCCGTGCATCTGCTGCGAGGTGATGAAGTCGGTCAGCATTATCTGCCGTCGTTCCAAGCCGTATGGTCCACGGGATACCCCTGCTGACGTCGCCTGGAATTATATTATAGTTAAAACCAGACTATTCCGTTAAAAATTGGTAGTAACCGATCTAAACAATGAGGAGATAATCATTTAGCTCGATTTGTAATGTGGTAATTAGAAGATATTATCAATAGGAATTTAAGCTGGTATCAAAAGGTCGTAAGTTACCGTTGAAAACGACGGCGACTGCGGTCTCGGCTGGTTGGGGGCGCCTGCGTAGTACGCGCCGCCGGGACTCCGCCGCCTGTGGTAGTCCATGTTGCGCTTCTCTGGCAAGTGGTGCGGGCCGTGGACCGGCGTGCCGGCCGTGATGGAGCCGGTTTTCTGTTCGAACCGAGTCTCGACCGGCGTGCCCAGTGTGATGGAGCCCTTCGGATTGGACAGCTTCAGAGTAGGGCGCGGTGACGACACGGGCTTCGGCTTGGCGTTGTATGTAGGGGACTCGCGGTCGGGCTGCGCGCGGTACGTCGCGTACTCTGCGTTGCGGTGAGGCTGAGAAGAGAGTAATGGATGAAACATTGCAAAGACAACCTTCAGGCCAGTTCTTGTTCGATATATATTCGCATAATAAACTTACAGGTTTGGGCGGCAAGTCGTGTCGCGGTCGCTTGACACTCAGGTCGAGCAGCGGCTCCGCGGGCACGTGGGGCGGCGCCCGGGGCTCCACGTGCAGTAATAGCAGCTCCTTGCCGTCGGGCGGGAGCGGAGTGATGGTGGCGCCGCGGTGCGGGGAGCGCGGGGAGCGCGGGGAGCCCGCGTGCGCACCACTCACCACCGTCAGCGTGGCCAGCGACTCGTGACTCGACACCTGCCACGAATATCACTGACATTAGGACCATGTATTCGCCATAATAAAACCATGAATAAATAAAGCAAATTATTTAAATAAATATACAAGTAAAGTAAAGTAACAGCCTGTAAATTACCCACTGCTGGGCTAAGGCCTCCTCATCCATTAAGGAGAGGGATTGGTGGAATGCACATGTGGCAGAATTTCTATGAAATTTGTCACATGCAGGTTTCCTCCCGATGTTTTCCTTCACCGCCGAGCACGAGATGAATTATAAAGACAAATTAAGCACATGAAACAGCGGTGCTTGCCTGGATTTGAACCCGCAATCATCGGTTAAGATGCACGCGTTCTAACCACTGGGCCATCTCTGCTCTCTATCTGAAAACCGAATAGATATAAAGTTCCAAGCGATACCTTGGGCGGCTGGTGGTGCAGCGTGTGCGGCGGCAGCGGCGGCGGGCGCGAGTTCTTCAGCAGGCTGACCTCGATCATGTTGAGCACGACGTCGCGCATGGTGAGCGTGGGCGCGCTGCTGGCGGGCGCGGGCGCGGATGCGGGCGCGGGCGCGGGAGCGGGAGCGGGCGCGGGCGCCGACTGCGAACCGGCTTGCTATTACAATTCAATCGCACTTAAATACAGTCCGAGACGAAATATTTAAAAAAGCCCTAGTAATTACAACATTTTTTCATACAATTATAAAAAAAATCAGTTCGGTAAACTGGCAAATGATTAAAAACCATCAAACGGTATTGGTAAGTCAATATCGCTTATAGATTAAATAATGGCGCCAATAAAATAACCATTCCTTAGCTCCACAGATTAGACAGATTAAGACATGTCACTTGTCAATAGCCCCAGAATTAGTGGAAACTTAGCTTGTACCAAAGTCTTTTTTATAATATTGTGGTAAAAAGTGTATGATTTTCTTTTCAAAAAAAAAATTATATTGAAATGCGCATTTTACTTTGTTTTAAAATCACTTAATGTTAAAATATAACAGAGGCCTCGCTATAATACAGATCAATCTTACGCTCCCTCTCCAATGCGGTTCCATGCGTGCCCGAGGGAGTCGAGGCTGTGCTAAGTTAAATTGAGAGCAACATTTTCATGTCCGCGAGGAATAAGCCGGCACTCCGAGCTATGAAGATGCCTCATCTCGCTTCTTAACATTATTTGCACAAAAATGAACGAAACCAATTGTTATCATTTCAAACAAAATGTATTTAATAACCCACCTTCGCACTAGGAGCGTCGTTCTCTTCGTCCGCCGTCTCCGTAGCCGAGGAATCATACTCATCGCGCCGATGCCTCCTGGGAGCCACGGCATCAGTCCGGGGCCCCGGTAGCGGAGGAGGTCTGGGGGACTCCGCACTGGCCGTATCCGTATCCCCGGAGCTCAGTATGCTGTCGTCCGTGTCGCTGCCCCGCGAGGGTTGTCGTTCGCTGAGCAACGTATCGAGCTGGAGCTTTTTTCTGTAGGTGAAGTAGAAGGCCTTTAGGCTGGCCGGGGTCCGACCGCTGGCGGCCGCCATCCTCTCCCAGGCGGTGCCGTGCTCCCGCAGCAGTATCCGGAATTTCGATGCCTCGTCCTCTGTGGGTTCGGGGGCGGAACCCCCTTCCCCTATCGTGTCTAACCGTCGGGTTATCCTTTTGAAACAAGTTAGGCAGCATTTGCTGAGGTCACTTGGGATTTCTGTGAATTAAATAAATATGTATTAGTATTTTGTTTCATCAAGTATCCAAATAAAAGAAATGCATTGCTCGTTTGTTTATTTTTTTCAATAACATAATTATTTAAGATTTATTCAACGAAGAATATATACAGAAAATACCGAAGCGTTTTCACATCTAGTGAAGTCAATGACACTTTGACCACATAATCTTTAGCAATGTGTAGCAGAATGTCACTTACGAAATTCCTCCATGAGCGGCCTCTTTAAATCCTGAGGTAGGTCGTGCCAGCGCGGCGGCAGGTGTCGCAGCCGCTTGGCCCGGGGCCCCGCACACGAGGGCACCGTGCATCTGCTGCGTCTCGCACGCACGCAGCGGCAGTGGCAGGCCTCACACACCCTCGCGCCCGTCGTCGACGGCTCCAACCCATACTGGGCGGCTCTCGACGGCGCTACCGCCCTGGTGGCACCCGTCGCCGAACACACGGCACATGTGCTTGCGGTCACAGTGGTGGTAGTGGTGGTGGGCGTACTTGATGGTGGTATCGTGGATGATGGAGTACTCGTTCTTTCCGTAACCGCTGTAAATAAAATTTACATGTATTTTGTAATCGAGCATAATTTTATACTTTAATCGTAGTTCTTTTTTATTAAATTAGTTTTCTAGAATGTGACATGCAAATTTAAGTGACGAATATAAACATACGATTAATAATATATTTATCATGAACTTTTATACAAATTATTACCGCGCATTCATTCAATAACTAAATCGTGATTCGTAAATAAATTCAACCGCAATGCAATTAAACCACCATCAAATCCGGATCGCACTAAACAATTAAACATTTAGCCTTAAATCAGAATGTGAGGTAATTCTCGAATCAGGGCGCATCAGACGGACGTGCAATATTCAGGCCCACGTTGGGCGCCAATTTGCAAAGCGAAGCAGATTAGCGTGGGTGGGGGGCGGTACCTCATAATCCACTATACATTATTTAACGCTTTGTTCAACTGTTACCTATTAGTGCATCGTTTTAATGTTTAACGTTTATTATGGAAGTAGCACATTTATACTTTACGATTGAATGATGAATTAAATAAACATTGTTGCAACTTCAATATTATTATATTAAATAAAATGTATATATAATTTTCAAATAGGTGTAATGTTTCCAAGTATATAAACGGTATCAAGATAGATGTTTAAGCAGAGTTTGTTGGCTAACATCAAGTTAAAGTGAATCAACAAGCAATTAAATGCGTTTCCTTCAGATAATTTAACTTTTGAGGTTGCACTTTCATAAGCCAAACAGCTGGCAACTGGAAACTAGTCTTTGTCTATAATTTTAAGTACAATATCTAGTCATAGGTTTATGAATATCCTGTTATGCTTTTGTGTTAACTGTTTAATATACCTTTATTATTTTGTGTATACCTTTTCTCACTGCGTTGTAGGTACTAATACAATAATATGACATTTATATTTCGATATGCGGCAAATTATTACGAAATACTTGAGTTGATTACAATATAATTTATAAGACGTCTGGGTAAAATAATAATTCATGTCCCTATTCTTTGTTTAAAATACAACCTTACTTCAGCAGGCTGACGAAGAGAACGCAATATTTGATTTTACGATTCATAAATAAATTCGCGGAATGATCATAATTATATTACAGCATAGCTATCAAAGCCATATAACATTAAATTTTCAATAAATATATTTCAAAGGTCACGAATTCATCTCTAAAACCGAACTCGCTCTGTCGATTAATACACCAATTACTGATATTTGTACAAGAACTAATTGGATCCGACTCCACGATTTATTCTGTGTAATTAAACTCAGCATAATTCGGTGTTCATTAGCGGTGGAAGGGATGGCGCCCAACGTGGGACTTGCTCTATTTTTAACATAAAGACATTAAATGCAGTAATCATTTACTTTTATTTTATTTTAGAGACGAAAACAGAAAACTTATCATTCAAACGTCTTATAAATGGTATAAATATGTAGCTACAAATCGGTTAAATTGTACGATATAATATTTTTGGGACAGCAGAGACCCGGGGAACATATAGTAGCCGGCGATTTGGATGTGATCGAGTGTCGCGTGTTTGCGGCGTCATGCCGAGCGTGACAATTTAACGAGCTACTGACAGCCACGTTTACCCGGACCAAACACGGGGGAGACATCTTGCAGATTAAACGTTCAGGCTCTGTTGAATTTATATCGTTTTCGATCATATTAAAATGAATTGATACAGTCTATTTCATTTTCAAATGTCATGATTCATTTCAGATGTATACTTATTGGTTGTAAATGAAATAACTTTTTGAAATAAACGTAACTAATTAAAACAATTTCGCGAAAATAATTTTATGTCCATTGTTACTTATCTATTATGAATAAATAACACTTTTACAATTACAATAGCGTTCGAAAGCCGTAATTTTGGGACAAAGCTCTGCAAATATCCCTTTTAAAGTGAGACAGGCTTGATTTGGTATTCCGTGTGAACGTGGACGTCACCGGAGCCAGGATTACGGATGACGCGGATAAGCCCGCTACGCTGCGAATGTTGATTTGATGTCCTGATGGAATTGTTAAAAAATATGTAAAATGTTTGCCCGGGAAACTTGTACCGGGACATTCGCTGCGTTGTTATATTTTGAGCCGTTTTTTTTTCCTTTAAAGAAAATTATTTAAGTACATGCCAAACATTACCCACGAGGGATATAACATATCTTTCCGTTTGTCAGTCCTATACAAATAATCTCCTTGACATATTTTATTTATTAATTCAATATAAAAATTGTAAGAAAAACTCAACCTCAGGGAAATAATAGATTTGAATAATAAAGTAGTCATTGTAAAGAGACATTCTAAGATTTTATACGACGAATGTTCGGTCCTTTTGTTATATCACGGACAACTTCGTTTGGCTGCTTTTTTTAATATCATTTCAAAACGTGACGTTTCACTTGCAACGTTGGTTATAACAGTTCTATACCCTGACTTCATACAGAGTGACGACATACCACGTTAAGAGATCCATCGTAACTAAGTTACCATCAAAGTTAATGAGGCCAGCTAATTTTCCTAAAATCTCAAGTTGTTTAACAAAAGACAGTTATGAATACTAGTTAGATTCGGTGTTTAACTCTCAATGGAGCGGTGTGGAACAAGGTCCGCCGGCCCCGGGGACCTCTAAGTGAATTAAGTGTTTGCCGACTCACAGACACTCGCCGGTTATTATGCCGAGAGGAATATTTTATACGCCATTGTGGATCGAGATTCACAAAAAAATGTCAAGTGCTTTGTCGAGATCTCGTATTTACATTTTATAAAATACGCCCCTCGCGATTCTAACAAATTAAAATATCGGGGCTGACGGTTTTGTATGTCGCATATTCAATGGGCCACTTTTATAATGAGCCGTCCCCGAAAACTAAACCCTATTATTTTCGCATTCATTATTCCTACGTTAATATTTAATCGCGTTTCCATAAGACGTCCAACATTTTCAACGCAAACTTTCGGGAGAGCGGCCGTATATAAAGTGGAGATCGTGAGCCGCGCGCTTAGTTCGCCGTCAGCAGCGAAACGAGGATGTTGTCTCTGTACCGCGCGTGGCTCGGACCCAGTCCTTGCGTGGCGAGACCGGCCCCTCCACCCGGCGCGCACAGACCCGTGCCGCGCCGGGCAAGGGCGCCGTCTCCTCCGTCATCACCACCGCCACCCTCACCGTCATCGACTACATCCAGCGAGCTCGACGTGGAACGCATCGAGCCCTCTGATCCTCCGAAGCATCAGAGCAGCACCGTGCTCGACATCGCGTGCTGTGACGGGCCGGTGAAATTTAGCCGTGTACTGAACGTGGCCTGGCAGGAGCCGACGTCGGAACGCGAATGGGCCTGCCGCCACAAGAAAGCTCAGACGCGGTCCACCATTCACTACTACCCGTGCAAGACGTGCGGCTCCAAGTTTCCCTCTTACTACTTCGTGCACAAGCACAGGAAGCGGTGCCACGCCGAGGAGACGACCACGGGACACAACTCGCCGGAGCCGTCCACGTCCAGTGCGTGATCTTAACGTGTGATTCGTTTGTGTCGCGAGTGTGGGAGCGCAGTAGGTTAAATTAATTTACGTTACCGTTGTTGAAATAAATGTTTACGTATAATAATTAAATGATTTTTCATTTTGAGATCCTAATCTTCTTTAATTTTTCACCAATCCAACTACAAACACCGAATTACAATTTAATATACACATTAAAAGTATGCAATTTTTTAATTAATGATAGTTCAATTCTTTTTCTTATTGTCCTGCGTAAAGCTAGAGCTTGGTTACATATATTTCCAAGATGATCTAATGTTTAGTTTTAAAGGCCTATTTATAAAACTAAACATTTCAATTTGCAAACTTATATGGCAATAAGTAAATACGATATTTTCTATTTAGTAAAAAAATATTTCTGATTCTCATCGTATTTCTACATCAGAATAAATTATATTAAAATGCAAAAACACATAGACATAAATGATAACGTAGATGTTTTTTTAGGAAAACGTATTAAGTTATATATGTTGATAATGATTGTAGTCCTGGAGTCTATGGAGTACATGGATCAAGTTCTTTAGTCGGACTGATCCCTTACCCTGAGCCCAAACATTGTTGATAGATTAAAAACGGGAATACCGAGAACTTTTTGTGCGGCGCTATTTCGTTTTATTAAATGTTAGTCATTCTAACTAAAATGTAAACATATGTAACTAACATCAACAGTGTTTGTGATCATTTACCAAGAATTAATTAAGCGGTAATCCGAAAAGCCATTTCCTATCAATAAAAGTTACCTAACAAGCGTAATTTGTTCATTCATTCATTCATTTTTGTCGTTGGTTCGTAAATAATCTCATGACTGGTTGCAACCAGTTAAACCTACAGGAATGAAAGCAATCTATTCCGATAGAACAACCCTACTCTATCTACATACGTGCCCCGTATCTCTAACTAAGAACATTATCAAACATGTATCTTATAAAATGTTTAAAATCAGCGGACACAGATAGCCTTCGAAATCGTTTTTAAAAATATCAGAATATATAGAAATTAAAATACAATGCGGGTTGGCGGAATACACATGTGGCAGAACTTCTATGAAATTACACATGCAGGTTTCATCACGATTTTTCCTTCACTGCCGAGCACGAGATGAATTATAAACACAAATTAAGCACATCAAATTTCAGTGGGGCTTGCCTGGGCTTGAAGCCGCAATCATCGCTTAATATGCACGGCTTCTATCTATGGAAGCTGGACCATCTTAGCTCTCAATGGCACATGATTAACGGAAAATGGAGTTGCTTCAATTAAAATCGTATCTAAGAACCCGTTCGTCAACTGTGAACACGATTGGAGAGTAGGGCTACTAACCTGGTTCAGGGGTGGGCGAGGGGTGCGCGAGCGTGGGCGGCGGCGCGGGCTGCGGCGTGGGCGGCGCGCTGCCCGACGACGTGGACACCGCGCCCCCGCCGCTCGACACGCACGTCGTCTGCGGACAACGGGCACGGCGTGACAAACTGAGCTAGGGTAGCCTAACTAACGGGGCCTAATCCCCTCTAGGCACGGCTGATGAGCGGACATAAGCCATACAACGATAGACCGCGATTTGTGGAATCATAGTGTGACGCTGTACGAAATATGAGCCATTCCTTGATGTGATGTATCACCACCTTGGAAACTAAGATGTTGTGTGCGTTGTGCCATTAGCTCAGTCAACCTTCTAACCGGAACAAAATATTACTGAGTACTGCCGTTTGGCGGTAATATAATTGGTGAGTGAATACCTACTGTCCTTATTAATTCTAAAAAAATATATAGAACCCCGGCTCTATGGATATAAACTAATTTTAGGTAATAGCTTGAACATAAGAACTTTAGTAGCTCGCAAAATTTTAGGGAGCACAATTGAGACATTTATAAGGAATATGCTTTAATTTAAAAATCACTTACGGTAATAACGGTAGTTGTAATCGTCGCGACGGTAGCTGGTGGTAGTTCCGGTAAGGGCGGTAATGGAGTTTCGGGCACCGGCGGCGTTGCCGGTGGAGGAGCTGGACTGCCCATTGACGCTATACCTGACGGTACGCATAGCCCACTCGAATAGACACCACTAGAAGTCACTACACTTGCACCACTTAATCCACTAGAAGCACTCACTCCGCTAGTACTCGTAAATACATTAGATATACTCATACTCCCACTACTGCTCATGCTACTGGAGCCAATCAGAGCGCTCGAGCCACTCATCGCGCTCGAACAGCTTAAGTTGCTTGAACCACTTAGTCCACTTGAACCGCTATATCCGCTCGAACCACTCAGCGCACTCGAACCGTTCAGTCCACTGGAACCGTTTAGTCCACAAGGACCGATCAGTTCGCCGGAGCCGCCGATTGCACTCGGGCCGCTCATCTCGCTAGTGTCGTTCGTCGTGCTGGCCACGGGCCCCGGCGGCGCTGACGACGCCGGCGGCGGGGAAGGAGGGAGGGGAGGTGTTCTATCTAATTCCGACCTGTACGAACATTCATTGGTTATTATCAATATTTGTCCACATAATATTAAATACATTAACTTAAGTACAAAATATATACGAGAGCATACAAATAATCTTATATGTTTTTCAATCAGTATCAATATGTACACACGCCGCAGAGACAGTCGATTCCCAGACATTCCCACATACACGTCTAAAAACTTTAAAACTATTAAAATAAATTTGTAATCACGTAATGTGAATACTTAAGAATTAATTGTATTATATTCGTCCGCAGTTTATTAACTCTCCCGGTGGGGGGAGCCTCAGGGTAATTGGTTAATATAAAGAGTGGCGAATTGCGCTAATTATGTTTGCCTTACCCCCTCTCCCTCTCGCGCTGTTTGCACTTGTGTAATATCGCATTAATCAGTTCAAATGTGTGTTGTGTTCATTTTCATATTATTTTAAATGCTGTCTCATTTCGATGAGATTTTTTTTTTATAATAAATTAAATTTATATATTTATTTGAAGACTAATTTATATTCAATAGTATGTCTTTTTCTTAATTTTAATTTTAAAACTACTATCATTAAAATTATTCACGCATTGATATTATAACTCAACTAAATAACCTGAATACTTAAAACATTAAACAACAACAGATCATAAATTCTAATATTAAAAACGAAACTTATTTTCCGAGTCCATCGTCAAACAATCAGCGATCGCAACCCGAAATCCGGTGGTAATTAAAATTCGACCAATTAAAGCGTAGCTCGTAATTAACGGGGAGGCTGAGCTAACAGTCCTGGCTCGTGTCGGATTGCTGTCGTCACTGAAAATACTCCGCCACGATTTATACGTACAGATAGTTCCGCCTCGCGGTTTCACCCGCGTTTTCGTCATAAACGTGACCAGAAAATGACCTCATATATTGGGGCCACAGTACATATACCCACCACGTTTATTTATATGTTAAAAGTATACCATTACCACCATCGAAGTGTGCAAATACGTATACAACAACAACAGCCTATAAATTTTCCGCTGATGGGCTAAGGCTTTTTCTCCCTGTGAGGAGAAGGTTTAGAACATATTCCATTACACTGTTCCAATGTGTGTTGGTGGCTACTACTTATAAAACAAAATAATTATAATATATATAATAGTAGATATTACATTGAAATGGAAGGTAGCTGCTGATAAAATATAATCGGCAACTATTAAGAAATATATGCTCCAGAGTTTCAGAGGTGTTAATGATGACGACTACGCTCCTTATGGTAGTGCGAAGTTACCGAAGTATAATCATAAATAGACCATTAGAGGCACAACGCAAACCATATAAATCCGAATGATAGACCTTAGATTTCCTTTGCGTTTTCCACATTTCAAACTCTCAAGCTTTGTCAAGTATAGAACTTATGTTTCTTAAACCTACTTATGAATTAAGTATGCATTCTGATATTGACAGGGAATTACCCTAGTAGTATCTTCAAAGAACGCCCTTCTCAAACGAATCTTATTGTATGAAAGTGTTTATTGTTATCGCATTGTAATGTTTTTTTTGAGTAGTCTTCTATAAATATATATTGTCCTGAATGCCGGCTAAATTAGAAAACTGATATTTGGAACACTTAACAAATCACGCAAATTTCATGACGTAAGTACGCTAAAAAATTTGTTTTTGGAAATTTAAACTTTAAATGGGGGATGTATCCCCACTTACTAATCACCCGCGCTAGTATTAGCTGGATTATGTATCTGTTAGATAATTAATATTATTACTGGATAACCTTTTGAAAGTACATTTGGGAGGGGAATATGTTGGTGAAAAATATATGTAAATATATGAATTTACAGAGTAACAAAGCTCGAAATACCAATCACACAGGAGTAAAACAGTTAACGAATAATTAATAATTAAAAAATAGATTAATAATATAATTTATAATATTTCCATCGTAATGTCAATTAAATAAAAGTGTAACTTTTTCTGATTTCCCGTGTTTCGCTTCCACGATTGGTGCTTTTAATTAAGGCAATTAGAAAGATGGGCCGCTGCTGTTTGCGTAAAAATCTAAACAACCACGGAGAGTTGGCTAGGGATGCGCCGCTATCGATATCGGTGTTCGCATCGATATACAACGAATCATTACGGCCTGTGTAGTTTTTATAATTAAATTAACTTGATTTATATAACAAAGTTGATTTTTTTTTCGTATTTTAAGGGTAAGCTTTTGCTTGCAATGCATTCAAACAGATAAAACAAGCAGTGTTGAATGAGGGAGTGAGCTGAATCATAGTGGTTACTCGGCTACGTTGTTTGAATCATTCATCATTCAATTAATTTTAATATAACCACAAACAATCTTGTTTTTATTTTATTCCCGCCATAGACCACAAGGGCGCGGGTGAAGGCGTGCGATATATGTAGGCTAATCCATATTTCACATCGACAACCGATCCCAATTTTGGTAACAACGCATCCCCCGGGATCCTCCTCAAATAATAGCTAGAGTGAATGTCAACACACGCATATCGCAGCATTATTATTCCTGTACTATTGACAACTCCCCCTTCCCCTCCCTCGGGAGACGGCGAGCGGGACGTTTTTTTTTATTTGATTCATTGATGAAACACTCGTTTGAAATAAATATAATTTAGGGAAAGCTATTTATTTACATAGCTTCATCCAATTGATGAAATATTTACTCGAATGAAATCACATCATTTTTTAGTGGCGAATATATTTTATGTTTTCTTTCTTGAGCCTTTATTTGCGGGACTATGTGTTGTGCTGAGTCCCAGTGTAGGGGTGAGCAGCTTGTGTTATTGGACATAGCAGGAAAAGTCAGAAACTAATCAGATGTCATGTTTGCCAGTGTAATGACTTAGAACTGTTTGTTAAAGCTGGCTTGAATAAAGTATTTTAGCAATTGAATTTGATTTTTTTTAAACACACAGTGAGATGACACTTATGGTAAAAAAAACATAATAAACATCAGCCAAGTTTCCGCTGATACAAATTTCACAATCATTAATATTAAAAAAACGACTGAGCACAGAAGTATTGTGACGTCATCATCATCAATGTTTAAAAAAAAATCAGGCGAATTAAATAGATCGATTCGATTTTTGTAACATTTATCACCAGCATAAATTTAAAGAAAGGACTGTTTCACACTTAGTTGAGGTTTGACGATTCCGAGTTCAAGGAGTATCTACCCCAGAACTTTTCAAATCAAATCTGATCTAGAGTAATCTATACTAATATTATAAATGTAAAACTAACTATTTTTGACTGTCTGTCTATCGCTCTTTCACTGCCAAACCACTAAACCGATTTTGATGTAATTTGGTATGAAGCAAACTTGAAAGGACATAGGTTACTTTCTTTCCTAACTCAGGACAACCAATTCCTAAAGAGCGAAGCCGTGGGCAACAACTAGTATTGTATAATTATAAATAAATATGTTTTTATTTTTCACTCGCAGGCATCGTGACATTGACCACTGTGAAATATTTTTGAATCCGTTTAAATTTGAGGTACATATGTGTCATTATAACTGCCACGATAAATAATATTAATATATAATTATTGGAATCGTAGCTCAATGTTCGGTAAACAAAACGTTTCATTTTTATTGCACTCAACGATATGTTTAAATATGTAATTAATATTTCAAAGACCTTTTTAAACATGATTAAATTTCATATGTATTTTTTAATATTATATTTATGTTAGTAATCGTTTCCAATTATTTGTTCAAACATTTAGGACAAACAAGTAACCGATTAGAAACTATAACTTAGAACTAGCGCGCACTGGTAACTTTTGTCACGGTGACTGTTTCGTCACTCTTGTCGAGTCCATGAATATGTATGGAGGTGTGCGCACTTTACGACGTGACAATTGGGTGACATTTGTGTCTGCATCTGTACATATTCACGGACTTGACAAGAGTGACGAAACAGTCACCGTGACAAAAGTTACCAGTGCGCGCTAGTGCTTATGTAACGCCAAATTTATATAATATAGAGTTGATATTCCAATATTTATATATTGTTAAACTCGCAGTCTCCCGCCGCGTCGCGTCGTTTTAGGATGTTGGTTGTCAAGTGTTAGGCAAAAAAGTAGCCTATGTCCATTTTTGAAGTTCAAGTTTGCTACATAGTAAATTTCATCAAATTGGGTTCAGAGGTTTGGCCGTGAAATAGGGCAGACATACAGACAAGGTTACTTTCACATTTATAATATTAAATATAGATTAAATGTGTTTGTTTAATATTATATTAGTGATAATAACTCAAGAGTGTATGTTTGTATGACGCGTTCACTTACAGTAGCTTAGTTTGCTAGTTACATCTAATCTCAAAAATAATATTCATCCATCCGTATCTGAATCACGAGTTTAACGATGTTAAAGTAGTTTTTAATAACTTAATTATATCAAAATATAAATTATTCATGTAGGCTCTTGCGAGTAAATTATGTCTAGTTTTATAATATTAAATTCGAATAAAACCGGTTCGGAATGTAGATTTTAACGCGAAGTATATATTGTTTAATAATTAATTAAATACAATTGAATAGTTGTTTAGAAGTTTAAATATAATACATAAATATTAAAAGGCGCGAAATAATAGCGTCGATAGAATGACCAATTCACGAATAAATCATTTTACTTATACTGTATGCTATAACATTTATATGTAAGACTTTCTTCCATATCAATACATAATATAAAACAAAGTCGCTTATAGCTGTCTGTCCCTAAGTATGCTTAGATCTTTAAAATTACGTAACGGATTTCGATGCGGTTTTTTAAAATAGATAGATTGATTCAAGGGGTAGGTTTTTGTATATAATACATGGACAATATAGTAAAGAAACACTGATAATTTTAAAAGTTTCTAATGTGATGTCGTAACATCTTTTGTAGTATATTTAGTATCAATATTTTACCCATGCAAAGGCGAGAGAGGTCGCTAGTTTAAAACATAAGAGATAGCAACATTAAGATACAATTTATAAGTAATTCATCTGCGGGGAGCTTAAGTGAATTGGACGGGAATATGAATTTTAAACGGTTAATGTAAAGAATAAAGAAAAATCGGTCCGATCTGAAGTTCATATCGGAGAGTGGAGAGCAAACAGCGGACGGGGGCTTACGGAAAACCCCTTTTTCGTTAACTGTTTAACGTTTTATGGAGATTAGATTCCAACGGAATTTTGAGGAATACGCTACGCTCCTTTTAATTAATACGACGGTGTAGTATTGATGGCGAATTAGATTGATAAAATATTTACACAGTGCTTTGAATATTCAGAGTCGAATTTTCTGTAACTAATATTTTGGTATCGGTCTTATAAATCAAGACTTATATGTGAATATCTTATATAATGTTGATGTATCTCTTTTTTAGAGAGTATTTAGAGCATATTTACAACACGCTAATTAGATGGATGTTGGTGGTTTATCACACAGGTTTCTTCTGTGTTTTTAACACATATTAAGAAACATAAAACTGTGTTAAATGCTACAGAGTGGTCCGTTTCAGTAGTTCATAAGTACCTATGTATGATACGGAATTAGTTTTGTTTCTTCATTCATTGTTTCAAATAAAGTCATTAAATAAAAGTCAAAGAGCGTCAAACCAAATGACGTGAAAGTAGTAAAACATACTTTTCACACAATCGTTACAGAAAAGCTGCACAATCGCTCAAAAATGTCCTCTGACAGCGGTAAGTTATGTTTTCACTTCGATATAAAGAATTTGATCTTTAACATTTAATACTTACTAGTATACTTCGTATATGAATATTTCAGATATATTAGTAGTTTTTATGTATGTACGGTGGACATAAGTATCTTTA
Organism: Vanessa cardui; assembly: GCF_905220365.1. Classification (NCBI taxonomy): domain Eukaryota; kingdom Metazoa; phylum Arthropoda; class Insecta; order Lepidoptera; family Nymphalidae; genus Vanessa; species Vanessa cardui. Next base: position 10,805,713 of record NC_061132.1, on the reverse strand, counting down.
TTAATATTAAAATTAATTTCAACGATTTAACATAGCACGGAGCGACAGCCGGATCCCAGGCCGCCTCATCTCACCCGTACTGAATAATACATGGCGTTGTGTTGACACGGCGTAATTAAAAAGCCAGCTCGGTGCTATTGACGTTGCCGCCGCTCCGACCGTGTTCGACCGATATATACCATTGTTATTCGATTTTAGACAATCTACAACTTTTTTAAGGTTCTATTTTAAAACAACTAGAGTTTCTTGCCGGTTCTACTTGGTAGAATCAGCAGTCTACGACGTATCGGTGATAGCTTTACGTTTAATACAGTTGTATAAAATGTCGATGTAGATCAAAGGTGTTAAACCCCCAATGAGTAAATTCCCGCATTGGAACAGCGTGGTGGAATATGTTCCAAACCTTCTCCTCAAAGGGAGAGGAAGCCTATAGCCCAGCAGTGGGAATTCACAGGCTGTTGTTGTTGTTGTTGTTGAGTAAATTCTCCTTTAATTTCAACTAATATCAAAGGAGTTTTAATGTGACATTTCGCAACAGGTACTTTATTAATTTTCAACACTATATCTGGGATATTATTACGTTATTAGAAACTAATTAATTTAGTTATAGACGCTGGTTGTAAAGTCAAAGTCAAAAACCTTTATTCAAAATGGAAGTGTTTACACTTTCTTATTGATATACAAAAGCCCAATACCCTTTCTTAGGGTTAGGGTTAGCATGTTTAACACCTAATTTCATGACAACAGACAGACATATTTTCTAGAAATAATCCATAAATTCCATGTAGACATTATAAACTTCTTTATAGTTCTGAAAAGCTTTTTTTGTCTTTAACTAAAATTTCATATTATTATTCTAATATATTCTTACTACCATTCAACCGTCAATAAAAATCATATAAAAATAGGAGTAATTGGGTGAATTTAGATGGAAACCTTTGTAGACCGAACTACAGTGTGTTAATAGTGCGGCTCTGAGCGTTGCATTTATTTTAGGTGAACAGAGATGGCGTAATTGTCGTCGCAAAGCAATCTCGTTGAGTTCCGTGAATGTAAGTTAGATGGCGCTGGTTCAAGTTATACGCGCTTTCGAAATATAAATTACAGATAAATTATATAGTCATACTTTTTAATACTAATTAGTTATTATGTAAATATAATCTATACTATTATTATAAATATAAAAGTAACTTTTGTCTGTCTGTTGCTCTTTCACAACCAAATCAATGAACCGAATTTGATTTGAAGCAAATTTGAACGCCAAGGAAGGTTACCTTTTTTGCCTAACTAACATGACAACTAATCCCTAAAACGTTAGCGAAGCCGCGGGCGATAACTAGTATGTATTCAAATAAACTAAATATGTCCTATTAATATTGACGTATAATTGTTGTTTTGTTTAATATAACAATGTTTTAAATGTTATAATGCTTATATCAATATGTAGATTGTAGAAGTATTATGCAGTGACAGTATGAGCTGCACATACACAACTATGTATAGACTTAGTCGCTTCAGTAATTAGCTTGTATAAATAATGTATGTGTGTGTGTGCGCGCGTATGCGTGTGTGTGTGTGCGTGTGTGTGTGTGTGTGTGCGTGTGTGTGTGTGTGTGTGTGTGTGCGTGTGTGTGTGTGCGTGTGTGTGCGTGTGTGTGTGTGTGTATGCGTGTGTGTGTGTGTGTGCGTGTGTGTGCGTGTGTGTGCGTGCGTGTGTGTTTGTGTGTGTGCGTGCGTGTGTGTGTGTGTGTGTGCGTGTGTGTGTGTGTGCGTGTGTGTGCGTGTGTGTGTGTGTGTATGCGTGTGTGTGTGTGTGTGTGTGCGTGTGTGTGTGTGTGCGTGTGTGTGTGTGTGTGTATGCGTGTGTGTGTGTGTGTGCGTGTGTGTGCGTGTGTGTGCGTGTGTGTGCGTGTGCGTGCGTGTGTGTGCGTGTGTGTGCGTGTGTGTGCGTGTGTGTGCGTGTGTGTGCGTGTGTGTGCGTGTGCGTGCGTGTGCGTGCGTGCACGTACCGGGCGGGGTGCGCGTGCGCGGGCGCGGCGGAGGGCGGCGGCACGGGGATGCAGTTGACGGGCGTGGGCTCGGGCGCCAGCTCCTCCAGGCTCTGCTCCTTGTTGTCGGCCGCGCGCGAGCCTGCGCCGGGACATGGGTTACAGATGGGGCGACTCAACACATATTACATTTCACATAATAAGCTTACAAACAAAAAAAAATATAAAATCAATTATTTTACTCATAAATAAAGCCATATTGCGCACCTCAGTATGAATTATTAGTGTTGTGAGGAGCAATTAAAAACAAATTTTCACAAACAGTTTTTTACAAATAATGGACCCCACGATGATTATTGTCAATAAAGTAACATTATGTGTGTAAATCACATTAATTATTAGATTTGCCAAATCACATGTATTTACAATCGATGTATGTTTTATATGCGAAATGAAAAGAATTAGATGTGAGGTTGACCAACGTAATGTTGGTAAATTATTATATATCAAAGGGATTTATCGAGACAAAGTTCGTGGCTATGTTATTGGCTCTGCGTGCTCTCTGCTTACAGCAAAATTTCGCGCGATATGCATGACACGTTTTGCTTTTTTAGTGCATCTATTTCGCCCAATTCACCGCGACGTTATAAAACCGCGAAGTTATTTAACAATGCGGATTACGCGCAGTTCGCAGTAAATCGAACACTGACTTTATTTTCAAAAAACGTGACATGAATCTGCGTGCGAAAGTGTGGCCGTTGTATAACATTTATTTCTATGTTATACGTCTTCTGAGATATGTATAGTACGACACAACTTAGATGTCGCATCGGCAGAATTCGTAAAACCGATCACATCCAAATTAAGTACGCTGTCCCAAATTATCAATATTTATTTCTCATGTGAATATAATCTTTACACAAACGTAATAACTTGTAATATCGTATGACCTAATACATTCGTTAATTTGACACGTCGATTTACATGCACTTGCTTTCTCTGACGCGGGAATCTATAGCGACGAATAGCGTCGAATGGCGCGATAGGGAGCTATTTCTATTGGTTGTATAAATCGGTATAATCGGTTTTATTGAATTTTCCGATGCTACATCAAGTTGTGTCGTACTATACGGTTCTATTAGATAGACATGAGTATGTAGATTATTTAAAAATAATTTAAGATAACAAAACATATTATAGTCACCTTGCGACCGTTGCAGTCTCGTCGTGACTCCAGCAGGCAGTTCGGGCTCCGGCGCCGGCCTCGGCCTCGCGTGTCGCCTCGGTCGCGGTTTTCTTAGTAACTGTTTGTAATTTTCTGCTTTTTTCGATAGATAGTAGAACCTGTGCACGGAAGACGACATTACCGAAAGTACACAGTTTGGAAAACAGCTCACACGAATCAAATTATCCAGCTGATTGTAAACAATTCCTCTTATGAGTAAGCCTCTACAATATTGTTGGAAATATATCACAGTAACGAAGTCTGTTTGGAGAAACACAGTTAACTTTGGGTAAAAAGTGTCTCGTAATATAAATCCATCGATACTGCGGCAAAAGAGATTTGATAAGTATGTACATTTTTCGAATAGGTCAAAGCGATCGCTTACCTGATTATAACTTAATTTTGTTAAATAATATGTAAATTGAACATGTCATTTAATTAATTAATTTAAACATCGTTTTACAGGCCATTTAAGTAGGCTTTTGTGTGGTAATTTCAATAAATTTGGCTGGTATAGTAAATTCCGACCATAAGAAGATATAGGCCCAATAAATAATATTAGAAAGTGAATTGACGCGATATTATTGCTTGAATAACCCGCGATATTCAAAATAGCGTTGCATGTAAAATCAAGTAAAGTTTTTTCATTAGGAACTACAATATTTATCAAGAAATGTTCATTACGTATTTGTAAATCGAACGTTTATTTTTACCGAAAACAAGCAATTTAGAATCCAATTCAGATTTTACTCCAAATTTGGGCGATGATTTGTGTTAAGTATCACCCACAACATTGTCAGAAATCAGTTGTTGTAGCACAGTGAGTAATGATTGAGTAACACCAACGTACGTTTCAATGGCAATAGGAGTAAGGATTACCGAATCTCGAATATTGATATTTCTTGCGTTTTCCTAATAGTTATGCTATATAGAATACTACAAATACTTTTTAATTCGCTTATATGTTTATTTGTACTAACTGTCGCTGACTAAAAATTGTTACTGAGCATTTCAAGTTCAAGTAACTCGATATAATGGAATTGGTATTAATTGATTAGATAAGTAGTGGAACATATATCTCTGCGTACCTAACGCAATCCCGGACGCTCTTCCTTGGCAGGAAGGAGGCGATCTGGCCGAAGTTCTTGGGGTGCTGCAGGTACTTCTCGCGGAACAGCTCGCGCTCGGGCTGCGTCCACACGTTGCGAAGCTGCAGCCCGCGGTGCTCCGCCTCCATGTCCATGCAGCGCTCTGCGGCGGGACACATACGAGATGTCAAAAATACGCGTCTGTGAACACGCTCTGGATAAACCTAACCATTTTATCCGATTTGATAAACCACAGATCCTCGCTAGAGAACGCAGATTCATTCCTAGAATGATACGCGAGGCTATTGAAATTCAAAAACATCCGAACTTCAATAGAGAAGATGGTTGGAGACTTTCTAACACCTGGGATCCACTTATTAAAAATTTAAAATCCCAAATCCAACAGACTGCAAGACCTAAAGATACAGTTAGGGCCTTCTGCGTGCAACCGGAACGTTACTCAAGATATCGATTGAGAAATCGTTGGCGGTAGTTGTTAACAATATTTCCTTTGTTCTTCAAATAGACAAATGTCATCTTAGTCTACCCGTGACCACGAACACTGCAAAGTGCTCGAAACGTCGGGATGTTTAAAAATAATTAATATACGCGATTCATCCGTTATAATTAGTTTTATTTAAAAGGGCAGGCGGTCGTCAGAGCGGGGCGGTGTGTGTGTGTGCGTGTGTGTGTGTGTGCGTGTGTGTGCGTGTGTGTGGGGGGGCGGGGCGGGCGCTCTGCGGCGGGCGGTCGTCAGAGCGGGGCGGTGTGTGTGTGTGTGTGGGTGGGTGTGTATGTGTGTGTGGGGGGGGGGGGGGGGGGGGGGGGGGGCGCTCTGCGGCGGGCGGTCGTCAGAGCGGGGCGGTGTGTGTGTGTGTGTGGGTGGGTGTGTATGTGTGTGTGGGGGGGGGGGGGCGGGTCGGGCGCTCTGCGGCGGGCGGTCGTCAGAGCGGGGCGGTGTGTGTGTGTGTGTGTGTGTGTGTGTGTGTGTGTGTGGGGGGGGGGGGGGGGCGGGTCGGGCGCTCTGCGGCGGGCGGTCGTCAGAGCGGGGCGGTGTGTGTGTGTGTGTGTGTGTGTGTGTGTGTGTGTGGGGGGGGGGGGGGCGGGGAGGGCGCTCTGCGGCGGGCGGTCGTCAGAGCGGGGCGGTGTGTGTGTGTGCGGCACTCACTGTTGGTGTCGAGCAGCAGCGGGCGCGGGTCGCGCGGGTCGCGCAGCAGCGGCGGCACGACGGTGAGCGAGCGCATCTTCTTGTCCTCGTGCTCCTGCTCGTGCAGCCCGTCGGCGATCTCCTCCAGCTCGGCCTCCGACTTGACGCGCGCGCCCAGCCGGTTGAACCGCTCGCGCTCCTCGCGCTGCTTGCGCAGCTCCGGGAACACCTGCGGCCCAACCCGCGGCGTTAGCAGCTCACCCAACCCCCAACCCCGAGTCTCGGGCCATTACGCGGTTGGTTAACATTATGTCTTATTCTTAGGCTCGTTGCAGACATAGTGGCGTTAAAATCGAAACGATCCGTTGTTTAATACGTTCAAGGATGACACGTGGTTTTATTATTCTGTTAGTTTTATGAAATGATAACAAAACAACAATTTAACCTAGCAAGGATCGATATATACAGTGGCTGACGAACATAATTCAGGAGTATGAGCAACGGCTAACCCGTAGTTTGAACCCATGACCTCCGATTCTCTAACTTTTAAACAAGACCAAAAACAATAAAATCTAAAATGGAACATAGCAGATACCTTCTTCTATACTTTTTAACCCCGAAATTAATCATTTAAATTTATAAACCTAATATACTTAGAAGCCAAAATTAAGCTAATTTGTAACGTCTATTTTAATAAGTTCTCTATAACTCGAAAATCGAATGGCGGTACATATAATAATAGATTAAAGACATAATCACGAAGAAGATATAAGTACCTATACTCAATGTATGTAGTACCATCTGAGTACATACATTAGTACGAGTTTTAAGACACAGATACAATAAATGTAACAGTACAGTCTATACTACAAAAATAACAGGAATAAATTATTAATTAACTTTTACTACTTGTAATCATAACACGTAATCATTCCTAATTACATGTCTGTAGTCACACGTGATAGTGTCTGTCACTGCCGACGCGGAAGAGATGAAAATGTGACTACCATCTGCTTAAAGTTCAATAAACCTTCTTGCTTTTATTCTATTTATTTCGGTTCGCTCTACTGTGTGCTGCACATTAAAATTTGGCAGAGTTCAACGACCGGCGCTCCATCTCAAAACAATAAAACTATATTATTTAATGAAATATCTCCATGAACTTCAAACGTTATTACCTAGAATATAATTAGTAATTAACAATAATGCAAAGCGATTTACTGACGTGTATTTCCACGTGCCTGGACGTGCTTTATTAAATACATAATACTAGCTACCCGTTCCGACTTCGCGTGGAAGCAATCCTAATACTAAATGTTTTGAATATGACTACAGAATTTGCTTATAAGACATCACATTAGAAACGTCTATAATTATCAGTGTGTCTTTACTATACTGTCCATGTATTACATACAAAAACCTTTCTCTCGAATCGATTTTTTTTTTTTTTATGGTATAGGTTGGTGGACGAGCATATGGGCCACCTGATGGTAAGTGGTCACCATCGCCCATAGACATTAACGCTGTAAGAATTATTAACTATTCCTTACATCGTCAATGTGCCACCAACCTTGGGAACTAAGATGTTATGTCCCTTGTGCCTGTAGTTACACTGGCTCACTCACCCTTCAGACCGGAACACAACAATACTGAGTACTGTTGTTTGGCGGTAGAATAACTGATGAGTGGGTGGTACCTACCCAGACGGGCTTGCACAAAGCCCTACCACCAAGCAAAGCCCTACCACCAAGATCTATCTATTAAGAAAACCGCATCAAAATCCAGTGTCTAGTTTTAAAGATCTAAGCATACATAGGGACATATAATAGTGAGCGGTTTGTTTAAGTCACCTTCTCGAAGAACTCCCGGTTGCGCGCGTCCTTGGCCTTGCGCTTCTGGCCCAGCTCGAGCCGCTCCACGCGCCGCATCCAGTCGGCGGCGCGCCGGCTGTACTCCTCCGTCAGCGCGTCCTCGCGCTGCAACCACACCCACACCCACGTTACCAACGTATTCGCATCACGTGACCACGTTGCATCGTGTGTCAATCCACACGCCACACCGTAAGCGTCTCACGTGACCACATTGCATCGTGTGTCAATCTCATTAATCAGTTATTCTTTAATCTAATAACGAATGCATTGCAAACGAAATTAAATTCTATTCACATAAAATTAAAGACGAATTTTAATTACTATGTTTTATGTTGTAGCATCAGTATTAAAAATAGAAATAACTATAAAGAGAAGAAGAATATATATATTAAGAAAAAAACAACGGCTTTTAAGATTGGAGTAACTTAATATTGTCACATACATTTGCTCCGTATTTTAAAAATCAATTTTTAGGCAATAGAAAGTGAATGCAAAAACTATTACCACAGTCAAATCAAAACTTTCTTAACATTGTATTGGGACCTCAAATAACAACTCCAAATAGATTTTGGAGCAATTACAAGACTATAATGATCATTTTACGTTTTGATATTGAATATAAAGTAAGTAAGAGTATTTTTGTAGCAATACAATAAAGACGAATTTCCCCAGATCCTCTGTGGCGTGAGATCTCTGAACTGGCAGAGCTTTGCCCACCACTAGGTGTAGTGGTAGTGTGGTAGTGTGGTAGTGTGGTGGTACCTTCTCGGCGTCGGCACGCAGGCGGCGCAGGTGGTCGGCGAGGCGCTTGCGGAAGGCGCGGTGGCGGCGGATGTTGTCGTGGTACACCAGCGTGTCCTGCGGCTGGTTGTACAGCGGGTACAGCACGGGCGGGCCCAGGTGCGCCAGCACCGCGTGCGCCGCGCCCGCCTATGGGGACACGCGTGTTAGTACGCTTTGTGGTGCTTAACCTTTCGTATGTTAAATGACATTAGCCCACCTTGTGTTACCTGTTATACCGGGAGCCGGTATGGTCAACAGACAGCCCAATTTTGGGACAGACTTTTATTGTAACTAGATTTTCTCCGTATTTAGTACGAATCAAGTCAATTCAAGTTATGAATGTTATTGTAAATTGAATAATCTTTATTCACTTTCAACCATTTCTATATAAATACTCAATCATAGCTAATATATAAACTTTCAACAAAGGGTACTTCAGAGCGAATAACAGAACACACTTAGCCATACCGGCTCCCGGTATGTCAACAGTTGCGGCCAAAATGTGTTTATACCGGGAGCCGGTGTTTCAACAAACAAGAGATTAAGCACTCACTATGCTATATAATGTAGTATGTCTTGTTCGAGAGTTGTTGAGTCGAGATGGCCCAGTGGTAAGAACCCGCGCATCTTAACCGATGATTGCGGGTTCAAACCCAGGCAAGCACCGCTGACTCATGTGCTTAATTTGTCTTTATAATTCATCTCGTGCTCAGCGGTGAAGGAAAACATCGTGAGCATTGGAACAGCGTGGTGGAATATGTTCCAAACCTTCTCCTTAAAGGGAGAGGAGGCCTTTAGCCCAGCAGTGGGAATTTACAGGCTGTTGTTGTTGTTGTTTTGTTGTATGTCTTGTTCGATATTTGATTGAATTTGGCTTATAAATTTAACGTAAATTTTACGCATCAAACATACATATAGTGCTGCATACACCCATATCGTATATAACACTCATATAGTAATAACGTCTACAGATGAATCAATTTCAAATTGGAATATATGTATTCGATTACGAGGACGTTTGAACACCAAGTTCAATGCAATGAATGCTTCATAACTTTTAAGGCTACAAACAAGACATATGGTTCAAATTGTTGTTGATAATTAAATAGAATTCAAACGATTTCACTTAAAACCATAGTATTGAGTTATATAAACAATAGTCATGGATGCAGTACCCTCTTCCTGTTGTCTGCGTATATGCACTGAGCCAGGCTCCGGTGCCGGGGCGGCGCCTCCTCCGGTTCCTCGGCGCGCGCCGGCTTGGACGCAGTCTGTTCCAATTCTTCTTGCTTCTTCTTTAGTTTCAGCAGCGTCGTCTCCGACAGCGTCATTTCTCGATCCACCTGGAATTGATAAGTATCTTTCTGTAACTAGGTGCTATAATTTACAAAACTTAAGTGCAGAATAGCAACGTGTACGGCATGCGAAAGAGTTTCCAGCGTACATATAACTCCAAACTTTACGAAAGTCTAATATACGAATAAACTAGAATCGGACTTGTTAGTAAAGATATACATAGAACTCTGTAAGTATTAAAATAATTTTCCGAACTGTACATCCAACAAACCAAGTTTGGTCGTAAATAACGGATTAGTTTCCATAATTAATAAAAACGTTGCTGAATTTAAAACACATTTTCGTCTTTATCAGGGGGACAAATGGGCCACCTGCTGATAACTAATCACCACCGCCCAATGACATCGGCGCTGACGAACTATTAAACATATCCTACATCACCAATGCACCGTCAACCTTGGAATCTTAGATGTCATATCCCTTGTGCCTGAGGTAATAGTGGCATAACCACCCTTCAAACCGGAACACAACAATAAAAAGTATTGCTGCATAATAATCGACAAGGAGAGAATGGTACTACACAGACAGACTTGGACAAAATTCTACCACAAAATGAATAGATAATCTCATTTGTAATAAAAGAAGAGATATTGTATGACGTATTAATCCCTTTATTTAATAGTCAAATAGAATTAATCCTATGAATAAGATGTAGCCTATGATTAACTTGCCACGTTGACTATATTGTATACATCTCCATACCTTAGATATTTGCTGCAGTAAATCGTCTTTAGTCGTCCGAAAGCTCTGGTCCTCGATGGTGGGCTCGGAAGGCGGGTTGGGCGACAGCACCTCCACCGAGTTGTTGTACGAGTTCATAACCGACTCCTGGAAGGATTCCATTTGTATATGTTATTAATAAACTCATATAAATAAATAAATAATAGATAAATATGAGACAACATCACATACATTACTCTGATCCCAATGTAAGTGGCTAAAGCACTTGTGTTATGGAAAGTCAGAAGTAACGAAGGTACCACAAACACCCAGACACAAGACAACATAGAAAACTTATGGTAATCTACATCGACTCGGCCGGGAATCGAACCTCAGAGTGGCGTACCCATGAAAACCGGTGTACACACCACTCGATCACGGAGGTCGTCGTGTATATAATTAACCAAACAAAGTTGTTTGCGATTTATTCTTATGGTAACGTTATACTGTATGTATAGTACTAGAATTACGATTATAAATAGAAGATTTTGTCTCAAGTGACAATATTATACAATACAAGATTATACAGACGACAATAAAGCGTGGAATTAAAACTTGTTGACTCCCAGATTGGATATTGTACATATAGTATGACACAAATTAGATGTAGCATCGGAAAATGCAATGGAATGAAAATAAAACCGATTACTGCCGATTTACACAACCAATAGAAATTAGCTCCCTATCGCGCCATTCGACGCTATTCGTCGCTATAGATTCACGTCAGAGAAAGCAAGTGCATGTAAACCGACGCGTCAAATTGACGAATATATTAGGTCATATGATATTACAAGTTATTACGTTTGTGCAAAGATCATATTCGTGTGAGAAAATGAATATTGATAATTTGGGATAGCGTACTCAATTCGGATGTGATCGGTTTTACGAATTTTGCCGATGCGACATCTAAGTTGTGTCGTACTATAAATAAATATGTAATTGTATTAACATAACTCTATTTGTAATTGTTATTAGTAACTAGTGAGTTTCTTGCCGGTTCTTTACTGTGGAAGTAGCATTTAATATAGTTGTTAAATGATAAATCAAAAGTGCTTGTAAAAGCCTACTTGAATAAAGTATATTTTTATTTATACGTTTACTTTCATGAATCAGACACAATCAAAAAGATTCAAACGGCCCAATAGAAACGGTGGATAAATTTCGACCACAAACCCAAAAAACATTTGAAGGGTCCTAGCTGGATAATGTAACCTGAACTTTGGGATTTGAAGCTTTAAACTATCCGCTAAAACAACGAGACAGTCAACATGAAAAATAACTGTGAACGATAAAATATTTCAACTATTCAGTAAACAGTTTTATTATTTCATAAGCAAATCATATTTTAAAATAATTGTCATGTGCTGAAGCGCAACATTCATAGAGCTCGATTCAATCGCTGTCTACATTATTTACTCTCGATAGTTAATTTGTAATTATAGTATCGAGTAACACTTGATAAATAGGAACGTAATAACATCTTCTCACACACAAACGCACACTACTGTAGAAATTATAGTGCTTTACACATAAGACATTTACACAACAATTGTGTATTTAATAAAAAGTAATTTTATATATGTTAAATACTTTTTTTTTAACATTAACATAGTTAAAATCTGTTGGATATGGTAAAGGTACAACGAATCTTGAAGTAAGCTTCAATTTTTAAAGAGATTAATATTGGTTGTCTTTGATATCGAAAAGGAAACAAAATAACACATTTATGTATTTAAATTATCGTTCTTCCTTGATCCCACTGCAGGAATCAACTGACGGGTGATTTCAGTTTTTATAAAAAAGAAATGTATTCACAAACATCATAAGGCCGTACCAGCGGGTTTTAGATAATTATAAATAATGAAAGGTATGATCCGTACCCGTGTGTCAACCCTGAGCTGCTGATGTGGTGCAGGCGAGGGCCGCTCAGCGGCGAGGCGGATCTTCTTGAAGGGCGGAGGGTCAGCCGGCGGCGGGTGGTGGGCTGGCGGCGCCGGCGGCGGCAAGTACGCTGAGCCCAACAGCGACATCCGCGCGCCGGACCGGTACTCGCCGACCGCGCCGCCGCCTCCGCCGCGGGCATAGCTGTCTCTGTAACGACGAACACACAATTCGTTAATCAATAATCATTGAAGCCCATTGCCTAACACTCGGCCAGAGACTGCGGCCAGTGCGAAGGTGACCTACTCAACTACAGGCCTCGAGTTGAGCATGTTTAACTACGGAGTTGTTAAACAATCAATATGTGCAAAATGTACTATAAGCTAAAATAGCGCTTCTTCCTGTTAAAAATATACCTAAATGTTACATTACTTACTTCGTTACAGAAATATTAAAGAAATTTAAATCTACCCAGTAAACGATTTATTCTACTTATTTATAAAACATCAAAATGTCGGACATTGGAAGGAAAACATAACCTAATTTCGAATGAATCGCGCAATATTTGACGGCGAGCCACTCGACTGGAGACTGGATGTGCGTCGCGTTATCGCGTGCAGAAGTGCACCGGAGTGGATCAACTCCACGATTGACAATATTCTTATCAATGAAATTATGATTGATATGCTGACATTAACCTTGTTGCCTTGTATTATCTATGTGTTAATAGCAGAATTAAATGTCATCATTTCTAGGAACATATGAAAACGTCAAGACATGTGTATAACCAAAGAGTAGGTATATTCGCAAGAGGCAATCGACTTATTTTGTAATCTCTGGAACGGCTGGACCGATTTTGACGGGACATTCACTGGCACATAACTGATAGAATAAAGAGTAACTTCGGCTACAATAATATGTATATATATTTTTTGTTAAATTCAAATTCGGGCAAAGCTAGTAAATATGTAGTAATAATAATAAGTTTCAACAAGATAGAGGTTCTTTTTAATTTAACATTACGTATAGGAGTAAATAGAGACTATTCATCTAAATAAAGCATAAATTATAATACTGTACTTAGCTCTAATTTCGAGAATTTTAAGTTTTTCCTGTGTAAGTTTTAATTATGTATATGTATAAGCAAACGAATCCTTGTTATTATTTCAATATCAAAGCTCTTGGTTCGTGTTGTCGAATATTAATTAATACGTGTGCTTGAGATAGCAGTCACCACATATACATATTTGAAAATAGCTGGATATAGCTGGAAATGAGTTCGACGCTGACAAAAAGTGTCCATGTAGAAATGAATAAAAAAATATATTATATTTAATAAAACACTAATTTATCTCACTCTGTCATCATTCATTTGAAATGCATTAAAAGACCACTCAACTCTTTTATTTTACACATTGTCTCAACCCTGGGGATGTCTTATATGGGAATACCCACTAAAAAACCAGCGGCACCCACTTCGGTGCGCGTCATGGGATCTCTTTCTCTTAATTATAAGTCATTGTGAATCTTATCGCTAATTAGAATTATCATCAAGTTCAATGACCGAAACATGTATAAAAGATTTACAAACTACCGAACAAACTACGCTTTTATAGATTAAATATCCCGAGATTATAAGACACCTGGTAACCCTACATGTGCTGAATAGATACAATACATCGTAAAAAGCTATGAAACAAGGTCGAGCTGGTAGATGAACTAAAAGGAGCCTCGTTTGATTAAAGCGACCGAATGGACTCATTGTCCAGTCTTTAATCATCGGTCTCATAAAACGATGACTCAGAGTCATAGTAGAAGTATTTACGTATTTAATACTTTTTTTACTTAACGTTAGCGCATAGAAGAAACTTACACTCGCGGAGACACACTTATCACTAAACGAATTATTGTTCAATATTCTTTATTGACCTAGATAACGTTATTAAACTTATTTCAATTTAATATATAACATTAAACAGCATCCGGAATGAAGGAGGCAGATCTAATTAAAAGAAAATATTTTTTACTTAAAACTACTAAAACTTAAAGAAAAACAGTAAATACATTATACTGTGCTTGTGATAAAAGTTATATTCATTATACAATAATACAAAAAGGTTTTATATTAGACTTTGTAATGAATTTCTAAAGTTTATAATTAAATTCATAATGTCATAGACAATATCGATCTGAATAGATTTAACAAATCTACTAAGATCACTAAAGTAACATTACGTACGATAAGAGAACGAACGCTCAGCCTGTACCAATACGGAGCGATCTCACATATAACCGAAGCGGCAAGACTAAGAGAACCGTTCCGAAATTGCTAAATTAAGATTTCACATTTTATCTTCGAAGCATTCGCACGGTGACGTGGCGGGCGCAGCGCCGGCGGTGCGGGGCGCGCGGGGGCCGCGGGGGAGCCGGGAAGGCCAAGGTTGCGGGTGGGGGGCGCGTATAACTGTAGCAGAGCCGAGCGTTGTTTGTTTTTTATTGTTATTCCACACAGGTTGACTTGCGGGCGCGTGCCGGCGCGGCGCGATGCTTTCAATTCGTGAGTTACCGATGGACACCTATACAAACCAACCTCACACCACCTGTTTCTATTTTTGATTTCTATCATGTATAAATGTACAAAGTCGTTTATATCCAGGAATATACCTAATGTGCATCGCTTAAAAACTAATACCTAAGACATGTGATGGATATATAAATCTTGAACGTAACGTTTATTTCAACGAAATTGGATACCAAGTCAACACTGTCTGGACTCGAACTAGCCTCGTAACGAGCCGATAGAATTCGCTTCTGTATTCGACTGGCCTGTCCGAGCCACGCGTAGCTCCCGCTGAGGAGGTGGAAATTCGTTGATGGAAAAAGTTTATTTACTTATTTGACAGAAAACGTGCATCAATGGTTTATGTTTTGCCAAATCGCAAATAGATGGTCATCGGACGGAGCGTTGAATAAAAACAAACTTGGCCGATCGCCAACCGGAGCACGTTATGAAAGAGTACAGGAATAGTTTCGGAAACTTTCGGATTGCTTTGAAAAAACTTAACTGCTAGTCGGTGTATTGATGCTGTAAAACAAAAATATTCTTATCTAATATTAATATAATATAGTAATCAGCAATCACTGAAAATGAAACTGCATAAAATGCTAGGTGCTATTTCGACTGTCTTTTTGTTTTATATAATTATTATCAACGACTGCAACTTGATACGGTTTGTTGGGTACAACCAGTGCGTCCCATGAAAGCATTGTATAATTCTGTATCATACGTAAATTTTAAATTTACTTTATGCACCTTATGTTATTTAGTTACAATAACTTTTATATATGTTTTTGTCAGTTCAGGAAGTATGTGCCAGTGATAGTCAATGATAGTCAACTTTATACATCCAATATGTCGAGTACATTAATTAGGTATAACTTGTATCAAATCTCTCTAAATATAATCATATATTGCATTATGTATTAGTGTATTTGTAAAATAATAAAGTTATAATCCTTCCTTAACATTCGTTTGACCGCCAAACTGTACAACTAGGAGAGTAACTTTTTCAAAACATTAACTAATTCGAGTCTTAAATTTAACGTTTGGTCACTTGGTATCGAAAAATTTATATATTTTAATGGAAATATAATTATGTCGTAAATATCACATTCTGCGTGTTATAACATAAAGTAATAACAACCGCTGGACATAATATACCTCTCATTGTGAGACTAATACTAGGACTAATACTAATACGGGAAACAATTATAGGTATATTTTAATAGATTTAAAATTTCAAATAGGTTCTTAAGGAACGGATAAGGAAATATCTTAAAGGAATTTATTAGATCTTTATGTACTTTTGTTAATTTAAAATCATCGTAGATTGATTATCGACTCCACACAAACATTATTACGAAATAAGGACCAGAACAGTTTCTTTGAATTAAGAGAAAAAACAATACGTTGTTGCTATCTCGTTTCATTTGCAGGAAGATCCGTTTTATATTACAAAAAGCGTTATTATACACTGTCTGACGATGTTGTAGCCGATAAGCATAACAGTGCTCGTACACGATAGCCTTCGCAACTATTGCTTTTCGTTTTTCTTCGAGTACTCCGTGAAGGCTTTATCGAGTATTATTAATTCGCCATTAAACAAGTTCGCCTCGTCAGCGCCCCTTCGAGCTCGAGATCTTCGATACGGACGCCTTCGAATTTATTTTCGTTACTTCAGACGGTTAACCGTTGCACCGTTGGAATAAAACAAGGGAAGACATTTAATTCGACGATTACATTAAAAACTACTATGCTTCTGGGTCTGAGAAAAGAGTCGAGATGGCCTAGTGGTTAGAAACTTAGGACGCATGCATCTTAACCGATGACTGCGGGTTGAAACCCAGGCAAGCACCGCTGAATATTTATGTGCTTCATTTGTGTGTATAATTCATCTCGTGCTCGGCGGAAGGAGAGAAGCAAAACATCGTGAGGAAACCTGCATGTGTTTTTTTTTGCAGTATTTCATAGAAATTCTGCCACATGTGTGTCCACCAACCCGCATTGGAACAGCGTGGTGAAATATGTTAAGGAGAAGGTTAGCCCAGCAGTGGGAAATTTATAAGCTGTTGTTGGGTCTGAGAAGAATAAAATGGACTCTGTCTAAGTCTCGAGCCTAATATTTACTTTATACTTTTAAGGAAAAATGTGTTTAATTCACGTTTTAATTTGCTTCTATCGTAAATCGTATTGTCTGGGTTCTTTGCTAACTAATATAGTCTCATAACGAGATTAAGTTAAGTAATGACGAACATCGTGCCTAAGTAATCACCAAAACTTATAAGTTACAAGATATTTTGTTAATTAATATCAATTAACTAACACAGCATAACTTATATTGAAATTATCTCATTTGAAGATTATATTTAAATATATATTATAAAGAGGTAAACTTTATATGTTTTTATATATCTTGTATGCTAATAGCATAAGCCGATTTTAGACCCAGTGGGACGCACAAGATTTGGTCATTGGTGTGGTATTTTCTGCACATTTAAGAATCAAACTAATCAAGTTTGGTTCTTAAATGTTCAGAAAATTAAAGACGATTCTTACTTGCAATTTAACAAATTGTTACGATTTATCAAAGACTTAATCTTAGGTAGCGGAAAATAGTAACTGTATGTACCATAGGTTTGGAAATTTTGTAAGCCTCAAGAAGCAAAGTTTCGCGTCCTGCCTTCTAGTTAATTAATGAATATTTTTCGTCTGTCTACTAAGTCCTGTCATAGTCTGACTGATAACACAAGAGTAAACAATTGCGTGCTAAGCTATACTATAATAATAAGTCGAAACATAATTAGCATTATCACGAACCGTCATATAATATACTTCTCTTTAATTAAACAGGGATTTGATAATGATGTAATTCAACTTGTGTCAACAGAATTATCTTATGTCGACACTTATGTAACTAACTAGACATATCTAAAAATAACATACAATTACTTTATGTATTATGTTCTATTTAGTTCAGTAATTTAAAACTTTCTTACGTGTAATTCTAATCCTAGTAATATTTAAACGCGAAAGTGACGATGGTTGTACATATGAACGTAGGTTTTTTACTTAACGGTTTCTTTACAGTATGTACTTTACAGTAGGTAATACATAGGAATAACACATAGGCTACAATTCGTAATGATTTTATGTAATTTGATCATGATATAACTATACGTATCAAGTAGCCGTGTCAAGCCGGGGAGGGTCGCTAGTTTAAAATAGCACTAAGTATTTATTGTGTACGAATATTTATTTTACGAATCGCACAGTGTATGTATAAAACTATATAAGTATTAAGATAAATTGTAAGAAATGATTAATATTCAGTATCAATGATGTGTCTAGGTATATTCTCAATAAAAAAGTAAAGTATTTTTCAATGTTTTTAAGTACAGTAGCATACTTATACAAGTGGAAAATTTTCTAAGAGATTACAGACGAAGCGTAGACTATTACGTGATCAATCAGCCTCGTTTAATGGTGTTTCGTTTCCGGATCAACAATGGCACAATGGATCGCGTGGGTAAGTCTCTCGCCCGCAAAACAGTAGAAAACCTTTATCTCAAATTCCCACATATTACTGTAAGTAGGCTGAAACTTCGCTATAATATCACGATTTATGCTATTCTAGCCCGAGGCACTATTGTGGTTATCATACTCTGCGTATAATTTTATTGTCATGACATGGCACAATTCAAAATTGGACAGGGCTGTGCAAATTTGCAGCAATCCACAGAAATTTGCACCGCTTAAAAAATCGTTAGGATTTAAAAAAAGAAACCAAATTGTTTGTAAATGTCCCAATGCTGGACTAAGGCTTCCTCTTCCTTTCGAGGAGGTTTGGAGCTTATTCCACTACGCTGATCGGTGTATACACCAACCCACATTAGAACATCGTAGTGGTAGGGTATATGTATTTATATGTGGCATTAGAGACATGCAGCCTCACGATGTTTTCCTTCATCGCCAAGCACGAGAAGAATTAGTAACTGAAACTAAGAGTCTTATTTTATCTGAACATCGGCTAAGATACACGCGTTCTAGCCCCTGGGCCATCTCGGCTATCACAGTAACCCTGTTTTACCCTGTTTTACATGACGAAATATGTTATGCACATGATTCTAAAAATATTTCATGTATGGTTTTATTTCATAGCGTTACTTTTCTCGCTTCAATCTTAACAACTTGTATTAGTCCTTGTGTAGGCTGGTACATTATTTCGGCACCACGGTCCAATTGTAAAAGGTAAACTTCCCGTCTTATTACATCCGGTGGTTGTGGGAGGCAGGAGGATTTGTTCATTTCGCGCGGGAAATCGGAATTGCGATTAAACTAGGATAAGCCGTGGCGCCCTTAAGGAGACGGGAGAGGGTACCGCTGGTTTTTAGTGGGTATTAACTTGCATTCGGCGCCAGGGAATCCCTCATAGCCTTCATTCGGGGGACAACGGTAAATATGTTTTTTCGGTGAGTTTGAGGTGTTAGACATTTTTGTAAATGAGATTTATCATGGTACGTCATATAATGTGCTTATAGTAACATGCGCATTACCAATAAGCTTATGTCAATATATTTTTCTCCAACCTTATCTTATCTATTCGGTATTATATAATTATTCATATCAGTTATTCTTATGATTTTCTTCAAGTATATTTACATTTAAGACAATAGCTTTCTAGACAACAATTTAGTTTGCACTTGATAGACTTAAACATGTCTCCCAAATTTAGGCTTAGGTTTAGCATCTACTAAAAGTGTGACGGCTTAGTGGATTGGGTGTAAAATGTATGAAAGGATATTGTTGAAATTGTTGAAAATGAAAAGCTTCTTTTTGGCCTCTTTATATTAAAACGGTATGCAAATGATATACACACCTGTATGACAACGCAGCGGATCCATACCCTGGCTGGTGCAGACGCAGCTGTGCGGGCGAGTAGGGCGGCGCGTAGGGCGCGGCGGGCCTCGCCGGCGCCACGCCCGCCTGCTTGCCGCCGTACGCCAGCGCCCCGTGCCCGTGCTCACTCTGCCCGGGCCTGGAACGAAACGAAACATTACTTACTCCACTTATACGAATGTCTTGACAGAGCCTAGGATTGACTCAGTAATCTAGGTATATCTCTATATGCAACAATTGTAGTTGCGTAAGTAAGTAGGTTACATATAATTATAGATTTAAAATCCCACTATGTGATAGTGCTATAATGAAGGTTCATAGTGAAGCCTCTTTTAACATAGACTTCAGACTTAATAGTTTACTAAAAAACGTTTTATTTACTCGCTAAAAGTATCTGTGTATCGATATATTAAACATCTCGGAATCGAAATGACAGTCATCTCTATTGAATACAGTATCTCTGCCACTATTCCAAGGAATCCATAAACGATAACAAAGATTATCTCATTATTCAAATAACTAATTGTTATTACTAGTTGAAAATCATTCGGAATCAAGGCGGCATCAATAATGACCCTTGTTTACCCGGCGGTTACTACGAAGTAATCTGTTCAAGGTCAAGATTGTAACACTAATTGACTGATACATTAACATAATGGGTTCATGTATCAATCAATTAACGATAAAAACTCGCCGGTGACAAGTTACGACTATGCCTATGTATCACAGAATACTAAATTATCTTGATTTGGGTTTGGAGCTCATCTTTAAAGCGCTTTAGCAGCTGCTGTTTACATGTAAAGTTAATCAGGTTACAGGTATCACTGTTATCCTCACGATATGAACTTTCGTAGATACCTAAATTTATATTTGCATAGGGTCCACATAGATTGAGCAATGTAGCAGTTTTTTATATAAAACAAATTGTTTTCAATATAACGACTGCGTAAAGAATTCTGTGATTTGGCTGTGAAACATTCTAGGGTAAAAACTTATTATTATACTGTTACACAATCAATTGAATAAGGTGTTTTTGGTATCCTTGGTATAGCTTATTTTGTTTTTTTTTTTACTTTATTTTACTTTTTATTTGTATAATAATTAGCATTCAAATTACATTTGGGGGATTACCGCGGCTCATCAGAAATATAAAGAAAAATTTACGACTTTGAAGTCAAATACTTTAAACGAAGTTCGTAACAATTCAAACGATTATAAAGAATGAAGTCCGTTGAAAAAACTAAGAATGAATATAGTTCATAATCGTAATTGCTAAGGACATACATATATTTTATAAAAATAGACAATGACTCAACCCAATTACAATAACCGCGCCACCTGAGTAATCTACTGAGTAACTGACTCACCGTTTAAAACTATAACTGTATTGTTTTCCTGGTGACAAAAAGTCCCTTAGCAGTAACGCTAACTTAGATTCACCTAATTTTCCTTATTATATTGGGGAAATAATAATTCATCTAAACATATAATAAAATTGGAATAACTGTTTGTGATCTGCGTAGCTTCAAGTAAACTTGTTCAAATGAGGGTCAAATTCAAGGTCTAAATTGAGTGCAACGTTTCTAATGAAACGTTTCTGACGAAAAAGGTTTTTCAAATGTAACATGGTACTCGAGTTATTATTACATATAACATTTTTAATAGTCTAATTATAAAACAAACACAAACGTTTTGAACCATCATAAATTTCTTGGGATGGGAGGAGGGGGGGGGTTGTCTAATTAGTGAGGAAAGGTGTCTTCTTCTTTCAAATGAATTTCAAAGAAATGATGTCAGAAAGAGAGAAAGGAATCCGCAAAGCACTTTGGCAAGTTAGTGATCATGGTCATATTTTAAAAAAGAGTTCGTATTTTGTTTCCAAACCTTGTATTAATGTGATTCATGTAATGGCTATATGAAAGATTTATTTTTACTGCCGCGAAGTATTGGTATTGTTGCTAATAGCTATTGTATACAAAGTTTCCATTGTAACTAATTGATCCGTCAGACGTAGGGTTGCCTTGTAACGTCAATGATATTAAACTAAATCATTAAAGTAATTACTTAATAGTAACTACTAATTATTTTCATTGTTCACACACATGTATAACAATATACCCATCAATCAACGTTTTATCAAATCTCTTTCTAAACGTCAACTGTACTGCTTATTTAGTCAAATGGTCACATCACATGGTTTTATCGATCAAGTTGTTAGGCACGACTATTAATTACACAACAACATGATTCATCCTTATCACTTCATTCAATCTATTTCTTTTAAATAAACCGTTTGAAACTTAAAAAAAGCTATTTACATAATTATATTATACTCTAAAAACTTCTCCAAAATGTGCAGTCTCTTCTGATATTAATCGTATATAGGTTAGGTTACATTTGTTTATTAGTTTTTTTAGTTGTGTATTATAAAACTATATTAATTTATTTGAGGTCAATAAAAAAGTGTAACTTAATACATGTAAGATGTAATGACACACACATATATGTTTATATCTATGTGTGAGGACCAGGTATTGATGTTGTCAACCCTATACAAACAGCAGTCGATGACTCAAGTGTTGGCTACCGTGAGTCAGAGTTAACGAACCTTTGGCAATTAGCGGGTTTACACGATCGAGGAAAATTAAAACGTCGACAACAAAAACTACCAACATTATTGAGACAACTTTATTAATTTATCATGAATATTTTTTATAAAACCTCTTTTAATGTAAAACGAAAATACCTGTTATTAAAAAGGGATCGGGTACCTCGGAATGTGTTTAAAAATGTAAAATTTATTGATAAGATATGTTTTGTTAATTTCTTGGCTTTCAAATGTATCAAAATGAAATCTGATCTTCCCTTTGTATAACATTTATTTTAATAAACATAATATTTGTCGTTTAAAATATCGTAAGATATTCCAAATTGAAACCGAATTTTAACCCATTTGTAATAATAATATAATTTATGAACACAAAGATATATTAAAAAGTAGATCTCAACTAATTTGTATGTCTTTGAAGTAAAGTTTATATTTGTCACAGTTAATATAAAACTATGATATCAATGAAGGCTTCGTTCGACTAATAACCCAGTTTAAAATCCTGACCTATAAAATGTACAAAACAAAAGCAATCCACTTAAAACCGCCAATCAGATGAGTTGTAAATTCGATTTCATGATTCCGAGAACCAATGTGTACAGTCTGTGTTATCTGTGGGCTGTGACGTAACGTAACGGAAAGCTTTACCTATGAAAGTAAAAGTTATAATAGTTATGTAGCTGTTTGTTTTACGTGTTTTCCATTTTGAAAATCGATTATTTATTAATCCGAACCTTTCGTTTTAAACAAGCCTTTTGAAACACACAAATGTTATATATTATATTAATATATAGTCATTTTTTTAGTTGTTTAATATATGAGAAACAATTTTATCAAATACGTATGCCATTTTACTTTATTTGTATGTATTTTACGCGCCACTATTTTTTTTAAAAGATTGCAGCGACCCTAAGATCAAATAGAAATTCCTAGAAGACTCTCGACGTGTTAATGGCCGCTAATACAAACTGCGAAGCACGCCGTTATAACACTTAAAAGGCTGTGTCATCTTTAACTCACGTTAAAAACAAGGTATATTATTTTATTCATAATATAAAATATCCAGCGTTCAGATACATTTGAGATTTTTAAACGATAAATTTAAAACGTATTTATTTAATTAAAGATTAATAAATAATATGATAATTTATATGGCTTTCTTTTTCTTACTGAAGGCATAGAAAAATAACATGCATATCGAATTGAAGGCACGTAGTAGGTATGTTGCGACTAGCGGGTTTCGGTCAAGGTCACCGATAACAATTATAACATTAACTTGTATAGGTATGCTAAAATTAATGTACGGTAGGCATAGTCATTCTTATTTTAAAAAAAATGTACGATAACTTAAAAAAGAATTTCAATAATTTGAGATCACATTATTCAGTAGAGGCAATTTTTACAGATACACGCAGTTTTTCTTGCTATGTGAGGAAATCGACCTCAAGGCAACTCATATAGGCACATGCTTGCCTGAATTTGATCCCGCGTCCTGTGGTTAAGTTCAAAGTGTTCCACTGTTCCATCTGATCTCAATATCATAAAAGCATTCATTAAACTCTATGTTTGTGAAATGGAAAATGTTACAGCTTAAACTTTTAACAGTTAATTAATTAATACATTCCTTCGTTACCATAAAAATATACTTTGCACGTGAAACATGACATGTATATGATAATTTAATATCTTAATTCGGTATATTACTATCAATAAATAATTTCGGAGCGTGTTTAATCATAAACAAACTATTCGTTGGCACGTATTCGATTTTAATGATGGGTGTAGTGACTCCATGTAAACATGCGTTTCCGGTCGCGTGCAATAAAACACTACGTATTATATATACCTAAGTGTATCAACAGCGAAGTAAAATAGCACCAATTTAGTTAAATATATTGGCGTATTAGGAGCCGCTATTGAGACTGAAGCAAAGAAACCTTCCCGAAATGAACCCACCAGACACAATTGCATGATGCATTATGTATATGTATGTATCAATAACAACAACAGCCTATAACTTTCCGACTGTTGGGCTAAGGCCTTCTCTCCTTTTGAGGAGATGGTTTGGAACATATTCCACCACGCTGTTCCAATTTCCGTTGGTGGAACACACTTATGGCAGAATTTCTATGAAATTAGACACATGCAAATTTCCTCACGATGTTTTCCTTCACGAGCTATCACAAAACAATAATTGATTTAATTATTTGCAAAATCTAGAATTATACACATCTGTATTAATCTAGAGTATCAAAATAAATTGCATCGTTCACTTTCGTTGAGTACAGACATACAAAACAAATATGTAATGTACCTAATTCCAATCGCTGGTCTCCGTAATCGGTTAAAACAATAACATTAAAGATCACGTACAAAGATCAGTGAAGATGAATGCAGCGGGAACGTATTTGAATCGAATTAATCGTAAACATGGAGTGAATAACCGGACGAACAGATTATCTATATATAGAACGGCCTGTTTCAGTTTGTTTCACGGTCACAGTGTTATCTGCGATCTCGCTAATGTTATAGGGAGGTGAGATTTGCGGATTTATTTTTAACGCGTGCACGTGAAAACTATTCGTTCGTTTTATATGGAACTTTCACTTAATCATAGCTACGCGTTTGGACATTGACATTTTGGTGTCTGATTATATTTTACTACACATAGTAGTCTTATGTAGCTGATTAAATAACAATACTCATCGAACTATGTGTAATAGTATATACAGTTTTTTAGAAAATTTATATATCAAATGAAATTATACTTTATGCGAGTTTTTAAAGACAGTTTCAAATCGTTTTACAGACTTGTATTTAAATACATATGTGAAAAAACACCGGTTCGGATTGGAGATTCTATCGAGAAGAATTGGCAAGAAACTCAGTAGTTACACTTTTCCAACATTTGAAATACAAGCTTACGTCATCCAAAAACAAACGTATATAACATATCCTACCAGGAAAGTCAACAAGTAATAACTCCACGCTTCCATACACTTATAAAATGTAGAGAACTTATTAATATAGATCGCCAAAGTATAACTATAATTGGAGTCGGCACGGTAAAAACTACGAAAAATAATTTAACAGTTTTCTCTGGCGTCCGCCTACATGACGCCAGCTCGCTTTGAGAAAGCTTTCGCTGGTGTACGGTTTCCTGTCACGAAACGTGTAGTTGAAGCGCTTTTGTGATTGATAGATCAATACATTTAAAAGCTACCATAGCCGACTGCTACGAGACGCTGAAATGATGTGTGATGGTTCTATTTTAAAAATCAAAATCACATGACGATAACATAATAATAAAAATACTAGATGAAAACCCGGCTTTGCTTGAGTAAAACAAATAAAACTAAACTAATATAAATATATACTAGCAACCGTAACCCTGCAGGAAATCATTATGTGGTACACATTTTCTGAACGCACCTTTAAGCGTCAAACATGGCCTTCCGATGAACTGAAATATCTGGATTATACGAATTTTGCGTATATATTTTATGGATTAATAAATGTTTTCTTAACGATCTATAATTGTGGGTAGGTTTCGATCGATTCTATAGTAACCAGTATCGCATAAAACCTAAAGGAAAAGGATTTATGTTTGAAGCAAGGTCCAAATGTATAGCATTTAAGTAAGCTCTTACAAGCACTTGAAAATGTTTTCTCTCTGTATTGTATGAGAAGTGTAGGAGAGATTAGACGAAGAGATATAGTACTCATACGTGTATCGGTAAACAAAAACCAAAACATAATAATAATTTACTTATACTATACTTGAACTAATTGTAAATGGTACTTATTATCTTTGAAAATATATTACTAGATAGCTTAATTAAGAACCAACATCTATTACACTGGCTCACTCAAACTTTAACCAGCACAGTATTACAAACTATTGATCTTTAGAGGTAGAATACCGCCAGTACTACTCTTCAGACGGGCTTCCACAATTCCCTCCCTTATTCGTCAAAGTTAGTTGTCAAGTACTAGTACCCAGGGACGCTTCAATCGTTTTACATTATAAGCCCTGAATTTCAGCGTTAAGCTATCAAGGATCCAATGTACTTTATATCTTAAGATACCTAAAATATAGGAAATGATTTTCTGTTAAAGTGAACGATGAAATCCATCCTCTAGAACTTCGAAATCCTACATGTAAGGTGCCTAAAGGGTTTTGCCAGTGGGGTTATCTCGGCCGTCTCCTATGTTAATTTGTCATATAATGACATACAAATTGGATACAAATACAATGAAGAGTTCACTATAGAATTAGGCATGGCGATCAATAATAATTAATATATACCTACATGAATAAATGTACATACGACTCGGTGTCTTTCATGTCACGCCACTGACCGTCACGCTCTTCGTCCGAGCATAGGGCTGTCATCATGTGATACTATCTATTTTATCGTACCTACTATCTACAATAGTGTAGAAAAGTATCTATTCTTCTATACTAATGTTATAAATATGAAAGTAACTCTTTGTGTCTGTATGTCTGTCGCTCTTTCACGAAAAAACCACTGAGCCAAAAACGCAAGCGAATCCGTGGGCAGCAACTAGTTGATTATAATTATTATTATCATCACTCATTCGACTATCGTGGAAACGGACCTTCTCTTCAAAAGTAGAGGAGGCCTTTGAAACCAGTGATGATATATAAACAGTCTATTAGTTAAGCTACCGTTCATAAAATGTACTGACATTGCATTAATCTTAGACTAGATCTATTGTATGATATAATTTATCACATTTCAAGGTCAAACAATGGTATTAAAAAGATCTATATTTCTAAACGAAGGTGATAACCTCAGTCGTAAGCGTGACGTTGAAAGTGATCGCAACCTGACCGACCGGGAACCGATCGGAGGGTGCAGCGATCAGCAGAGGTCACCTGTGACTCACTGCTATTACGATAACCGATAAAACGAGTTATTTCAATGTCAAATTGAACTCATTTTTATACAATTACGATGAATGTGTAATGCATTCGTCGTATCGTGTAACAGATGGTTAGTAAAGATGGACGTTTGTTATTTTTATTTTTACAAACCAATTACTAATGCATTTTAATTGGACTCTGTTTTAAGTGTTTTCGTCACACCGTTACGCCAGATTGCATAGATTTAAATATATCATGGAATTAGAAACAGGATATATATCTTTCGTAATTTCAATTAGTATGTTAATTATATATGTTAACATAATATATATCCGACGTAGTACAAACCATTATTTTTTTGATTGAATTAACATATTTGACAATATAAATAAGTTGAATTTATTAGCTGTCGGTAATTATGCACATAGTCGGTCAGTGACCGCGCCTCTATGCATTTTAAACATTATCAGAAGACACGTGACGCACGACCAGTGAACTAATATTGACAATGCCGAAGTACGCGGAAAATATCTTCCCATTTATAGCAATGTTTGTTTTCCGGGTTTAATATAATATGTTACAAAGTATGCCCAAGTGCTTGCTAAAACGAATGTCCTTCGAAAATGTTGTATTCGGTCTTACGAGTATGTATTATTGATACCCGTGTACTTTATGTCTGTTAGTATAACATTGTCAGCGACGTGAATATTCAAGTTCCATTAAAAGCACCGACAGGCAAACAGACATTTATTTTTAAACAACGTTGAATATTTAAACGTATTTTAAATAGGTCGCGAAAAACAGCGTTACAAGTTGCATGCTTGCAAATGCAATAAAATATAATACTTGTTCACATACAAAAATACAATAAATATAAAAGCAAAAAAACTCTTTAACATTTTAAATTATTTAAATAGTAAAATGTGTTTCATGCCTCAGAAAGAAATTATTACCCACCGGATAGAAAAATATGCGGTATGTCAAAGCAATGCCACAAATAAAACCTTATAACAGCTAGGATTAACCAAAGATTAGTTCGATAGAGAGGATTTGTTGATATATTTAGCTGAAATAGTAACATAAATAATGGGTACGACGGTATCAGTTGGTTAAAATATTCTTATATTGTCCCAGCCCATATATTTCTAATAGAAATTGAGAGTTCTCTGTTAATTTCTATCAATTCATTAGATAATTGAGAATGTGTCAGTCTCTGTATTCGATCTCTTGTTAATCTCTCTCCTGTTGAGTCAGCTGAATTTCTTGCTTTACCGTTGATGCCAAATTGCAATGAGTCTCAATATTAACGATTTGACAAGTGGACTGAATTTTGCGGTATTTGCGGTCCATAAAATTAGTTTATTTACCGATGTTGATACGGCTCACTTAGTATTTTTCAGTTACTTTCACGGTATAAAGTCTTACGGAATTATGCTTTCAAGTAACATAAGCCCATACTATATTTGTGCTACAGAAAAGGGCTATTCGCGCAATCTATAACCTAGGAATTAAAGAATCATTGAGGTATCAATATAAATAAATCAAAATATTAACTGTTGCTTCTCAATATATATATTCTGCAATGTGGGAACAAACACAATGTTGTTAGTCCTGTTATGCGACTGTCAGTAACTCTTATGTAGGGCAATGTATACGGTTATACAAAAATTGATAAATTTAAAAAGTATATCGAAGATCGTTCGTGTGCAAAAGGTCATTATACAAATAGTGAGTTTATGATTGATAGCACACCTTGGGAATGAAACGATCGCCTCCTGGCCATTTCTTTTCATATTGAATATTTGAAAGACCCGGTGAGTTTATTTCGTCGCTTCTTCTCAGGTCTTGGTAGTTTCTTTTTCGGACGGGTGGTAGTGTTTAGTTGACAAATATCAAAGCCAGAGTCAAAAATCTTTATTCAAAATAGAAGTGATTACACTTTCTTATTGATAGTCAAAAATCTATCACAGGTTCGGAATTTAACACGTCAGACCTGAGAAGAACCAGCGAAAGAAACTCAGTGGTATCATTTTTTTTTTTCATATCAAACATATTTTTGTTAGTTGTAACAGCCTGGAGGCGATCATCTCATTCCCAAGGTGTGCAGTCAACTAGAAAGTCATTAGTGCTGTAATATCCTTTAGCACACAAACGCTCTTTAACGATTCTTTTGAATTTTATAATTGAATATTTTTGAACGTTTTCTGGGATCCTGTTGTATACATATGTAAGTGTGATGCGTCCATATGTAAGAAAGGAGTTTGAGTGCCTTTTAATACTTCGCTACTGTCATGTGTGGATGTAGTCCATTTGAATGGCAGGAGAAGTGAAAACAAATAAACAGCGTTGACCTTGAATTGACATGACTTTTGCCGAGACTTATGATAATATTTGATTTTCCATTATAGATTCGTGAAATAAATACGTTTTTAATGTTTGCGATGTTATTATCGGAACTTGGATGTTATATTAAAGTGGATATAAGTAGTTAAGTGGAGTAGCGTTTTATTACAGATAAGGATAATCTAGCAATGTTTATAGTGTATAGCAGAGCTATTAGCAAATCTCATGGTTTACGTAAATATAAGGTTTGTGTATCGTTACTGCTCCTGCCATTGGAATAGGCCATACGAGACAACATATAAGGAGCGTGAACGGTGCGCTCAAGATAACGTCATTCAATGTAGTAAACGCTTAAAAAGAAACTTATTACTGATTTTAAACTTATTTATAAATACAAATTATTTCGAATTGCTAAGTTTTTAAAATTTAAGAATAATTACATTTTCATCTTTTATATACATTGTATATAAGTATGAAATCAAATTCACCGATTTTGACGAAGTACTCTTTCTTTTGGAAAAAAATAAACTATATCACAAATACTCTTTAATTTAATAGACATAGTATAATCATATTTACATTATTCTGAATAACATTTAATGGATATCGGCGTAACAATATTAACCTACAAAACGAGAAGTACCTGACTTTACAATAAATTAGATTTTAAAACCACAATAGTTACTTAATGACGCCTGACGATTTCAACATATTGCCAAGTATGACAATACTACGACTACAGACGCAAAATAGCGGACCATACAACTGTAGTTATAGAATTCTAAATCAAAAACATCTGATATTAGTAGTGATGTAGGGTAATAATTTATTTCAAATCTCACTCGTTAAAATAAAAGTGGTATATTAACGATGATACGTTATTTTGATGTGCGTATTATCTAAATGACATAATTATTGAATATAGTCAACGTCGCTTATCACCTTCTGTGAATTAACGAACGTTTTGCGGTGAACATCGGATTTGTTGTTACAGAATCAGAATAACACGAACATTTCCGATATTCAGTTGACCAATTTTAACAAGGCAAATGGTCTAAGAAAGGATCGAGACAATTTTGATACTCCGGTTTCCGATGACGGGTGACTGGTGACTCATGTGAACACGTTGTGGTCATCAGAAATGTGAAATGAGACACGCACACGTGTATACTGTATATAGAGCGCTACCGTTGGAACTTTTGCGAAAACAAATTGCGTAACACGCCTCGCTTTCATTTATGTGTGAAAATTAATTAATTTTCTAAAACCTCAAATCATTAAGAACATAGTATCCTAATGGAAGCTGCGATAAATGTCTTGTGATTTGTATACATATATTAAGTGAAGGTTTTTTCGGCAATTCCGCACCTATACAATAATTTTAAATAATATTTATTTTATGAAAGGATAATCTTCCCACTGAGTCACAAATGACTCTGATTCATCAAGATTTTGTAGTCATATAAAAACTTACGCAATTTTATTCTTTGATCCTGTTTCATATTCAATAAAATGCTGTACCGTATAAATACAATACAGCAAAACTAAATACTTTGTTTAGTTAAGTGAATAAAACAATGGAATATTTAGCATACAGCGGAAACACGAAGTTTAAAAATGTTGCAAATAAAACGTTCGCGGATTGCACCGGCGTACCGTTAGCGACCCAAAAACTGACAAAACAAAAAGCGATTGAATTTTAAACGTTCCAGCTTTCGAGGCGCTAAGTAACAATACTCAAGACAGTCCGAACTACGAACTATATTCACTCATAGAATATGTATGCCTGTGGCCTTCGTTGAAATTTTATTACAGTCGAGATAAATCGGTAAAGAATTGCTTCCCCTTTGGGATCGCTTTACTTTTTTTACTTTTATAACATTCAAGCGATTTTATTGTGAAACGGTACCTAGTTTAATCAAGTATTTCTTGGACAGTTTTTTGTTAAATAGCAAGAAGATCGAGTGAATCAGGTTCCATCTGTGAAATGGTGCCAGATCGTATCGTGTATAGAAATGTGCTATCGATCGCAAATTATCATTTCATTAATGAACTTATCATTAACATCAGACTATTAAGTATCAACTAATTCATATTAAAAAAAAAAACTTTTTGAAAACAAGTTTTGTTCTTGTAATCTCTGTCTAAATACGAATAAAATTTATCGAGCTGGTTTCAATTGTAACCACCAAAAGTTCGTACGTAAATTTTAGCCCAATCATGGCTTTGTGGAACTGGTTTTAAATTCAATTTAAGATTCACATATATATCTGTACATACGACTATGTCAAGTTGAATTAAACTGGTAAAAGTTGCAATGGTGTATAAAGAACGGCTTTTTACAAGTCCAAATTCAGTGAGTTACATTAATTAATTTATAATTAAAAACGAAGTATAGAGTTGAACTTTTTATCCATTTCATTCAATTTATTTTCACAGTGAGCCTACACGTCTTAACGGTTACGACTTCCTTTAGGAGTTCGCTCGTATAACACTATGACATCAAAGAACGTGATGTCCCAAAAATAGCGTAAGGAAAACTCTCGTACGAGGTTAGCCGGTATTTCAAAGAACTTTAGTTTATGTATTTAACTCTTACT
This sequence comes from Vanessa cardui, assembly GCF_905220365.1. NCBI lineage: Eukaryota > Metazoa > Arthropoda > Insecta > Lepidoptera > Nymphalidae > Vanessa > Vanessa cardui. The sequence goes on along the minus strand of NC_061132.1, from coordinate 10,773,756 downwards.
CGAACGTACAGACTCGGTTTTAAAGGAATACGGATAGGACGGACCACTCGTATCTAGTCACTCGTTGCAGGCTTTAATTATGAAGTGTTAGCCCTCACCGTGTCATACAAACTGAGAAATGAATAAACAGCGGGGTTGCAGTAAAATGCAGGGACTGTTTCACTCGTTTCTCGGAATACTGCACTTGTGTCTGACTGCGAACAAAAATAAATACAACACTTTCCCAGCCCGCATTCAATACCGAAGCACTCAAAGCGTCGCGCTCACCGAGCGAAATTGAATCTTAATAATTCGGTGCAGCGCCGCGAATCGATCGGATCGCGTCGTGAGTAACGACGTTTTACATCTGAAGAGCGATGCGTCACAGAATGGCGGAACGGGTCATCGTGCTAAGCTACGTCGCTCGTATAACAACTTTGTTGATTCAGTATACACGGTGTAGGTATAGCTGTGGTTGTACGCTGTTGCCAGCCCGTCGCTCGCGAAGGTCACTCACTCTACGATGTAGTGAACGCATAGAGCTATAGATTGTCGGCACAAGTATCGCGTCTCGTTTGATGACTTTTGTTGTCCATTTATACTCTCGCATTAATCTATTGCAAATATTTGTTTTTGAAAGTGTTTCGCGATCGCTGAGAAAGGATGGAACAATGTTGCTTTTAGAATTTGCATTATAATATAATAGATACATCATACGCTTATGTGTTGTTAGCAACGGTTTTTACTTTTTGTTTCGTCTTTTGCACAAGATGCCCGTTGGTCGTTTGTTAAATCAAGTATTTTTTGTTTTCGCCAATTTTGTAAATCGAGTGCAGATTGAACCGAATAATCGCTGCAAATAGAAACTGCGCGATATATTTTTTGCTAATCTTTATAGCGATGACACGCTTTCTATTTTAATTGGCATTCTCAGAAACTGCCGATAATTTACACGTATTTACGATGACATCTTAATTCCATATAAAACGATATTTCAACTGGTTTTCTATATCCATGAATAAATATTATGTTTGTGCCTTAGATAGTATTTTTAGTCATATATATTTATATTAAAGGCAGTTTAGCCTTAATAACTACGCTACAGGAGCCAAGCAGTAACTATAAACATCAATCAATCTCGTGAAATATACTTAATGAGATGCAATTCTCGCCCATGAAATAGGCGTTTATAATTTGAATATAAGCCTTCTATGAATAACAGTAACAAAGAAAGCACAAAATATAATTGCCAATACAGCTGAAATTGGTGACTTAGTATAACCTATATTAATTATGCTGGCTTTCAGACAACAACAGAAATTAATCATTACGAAGCATATTTATCGTGTAAACGAACACTACCATACACATTGATGACAGATTACTCACGAACACAAACATAAAAACGTCATTTTGATAATATTTATGTGTTACAGGAAATGACGCGTACAATAAAATGCAATGAGATAGTGTAACATACCTCATTAATGATATTGCATATTTTATAGGTATTTTTAAATTAATTTACGACATCTAATAGAGTTCCTTTTTACATTTTTTCTTTGTATATCCCTAAAGTGTTTCGATATCCAAATATTAAAAATGTTAAAGTGAATATTTTTTGTTACTCTTTCTTGTCGTAACTACTCTACCGAGCATCATAAATTCTCTATACAGGTTTTTGAGGGTACATAAAAGGACATGAGGTACATAACCCCTGGCATATTATATTGTGTATATATCATTGTTCAACTCAGCAAAATTTTCTATGAAACGAATCATTCGTCCATATTTATTGTCATATTTTTTGCATTACAAAAGCATTCTGATGAGACCAATGGGGTGCCCAACTTGATAGCCATTTGTGCGATTGAGTTAAACCTGTCTAGAGTTATTATTGACATTTGCGTGAAGGCTTCCGACACATTACCGTCAACATACGAAAGGTGGCGCGCCAGTCGCATCACATAATTGCTTACAAAACAAAACAGGCTCTGCGACGCATTCCGAGCATTAACTATTGTTTTATAATTGAAAAACAATGTAATTAAATATCGAGCCGTAACTTGAAATTAATTTCATTTGTCATAAAACTGTCATTAGCATTTGTGTGAGTGACTTTTATTATCTATTGTTTCAAAATGTAGGACAAGCTGAATGGACAAGTTTAATTCCGCTTGTATATTAGACACATGTAATGGTGAATATACACATTTTTACTAGCAACTTGTTCGTTTACTTAATCTATACTATTATTTCAAATGCGATAATATCTCTGTCCGTTTGTCTGACGCTGTTTAGGTATGAGACCAACTTGAATATCAAATATTCTTATGCTTAACAGCTGACGATGAACTACTTAAGTGGTGAGGGAAGCCGCGAGAAATAACTCAATCTTTTCGAATTTTTCGATTGCATTTTTTATGTAGAACCTCAATATTACGCCATAATTTCATTATATGGTGTAAATACTTTGTCTTAATTAACAAACCAATATTGCTATTAGTGAAATCTCGACCGGTAATTGTAGTTATTATTGTGAAAATTAAAAAGTTATTATCAAATTGATTAGGTTATATAATGACCGATTCAAAGTAACTTTAAATAGACATCAAATGTTGCAATGAACAATAAAATTACAAGTAAAGTATTTAAATTACAAAATAAATATGTACTTAGAACAGCACTCGGGAAAAGGCCCTATATACAAAAATAGCCTTTCCTACAGCCTTTATGAGAGAATAGAATTTCTACTTTCCAGGCCACAGGGCTTTTAAAGGGGGCGGCGTTCGGTACACCCGCTACACCTTTGTGTCTAATTACACATACATATACGAACTAATGTACGTGACTTTGTTCCCGTGGTCCTTGAATAATGAAAATGAATTCAATTACTTATTTCCTAGGAAAATTGTAATTATAGGATAGGATGATATAAAATGTCTATCAGAAATGGTTTAAGGCAACCTGCCTTAATTTTGTTGAGCAATTGTAATTTCATGTTATAAGTAAAGATGGCATCATAACTTAATATAGTATGATACTTTTACTGAGGATTTATTTACTGAGTTATAGTGTTATATGAGCCGAACGGGAGCTTAACCTTAAAGAACGAAAAATAGTTATTAAAGAGACGATAGAAAAAAAAAAATTTAAACAAGAAACATATAAAACATATAAATAAGTATTAGCAAATATACAAATGCCAGTTATTACCTTGGATCTATATTATTTGTATGATTTTTATGTTGTAGTGTTTACCTAGCAGTTAATTTCTATTTAACACGATTATAATATAAATCACGAGAATATGAAAACTAACCCTAGGGATATCCCCTATGACATTAAATCCAACATAGGGGCCCATTTTGCCATGCACTTTAATGTTCAATAATTACGCCTTTTAAGAAGTAACAAAGAATTAGACGTTGATGGCGGTTTGACTTGGAATTCTATTATACCTAGGGAACGAACAGCTGGATAGATCTTACTAGATAAAATACATGGACAAATATACTACTATAGTTGTAACGCAGAGTGATTAAAATTAAGAAACGCAATCCCGATCACTATCGTGTCCATTGCCATCATATATTAACAATTTGGAACACGGTGTCATCAACGGTGCTTTTGCAATTTCATAAGAACTGTATCACAAATATCTGTTACATTAATTATGAAAGGAACAAATGCATGATTTCTTTGTTTTACTTTATATTTGAATGTACTCCGTGGCAATTCCAAGTAAATAATATTAGTACTATAATAATTAACGTATTCGCAAATGATGTTTTTTTAGGTATTTATTAAAGTGTACGCTGATATTGGTTAAGTTATTATCTGAACCATTCATGTTAGTGCAAGTAAATGCTTAGTTTCTTGGCGTTTCTTCTCGTTAGAATCTCTTTCTGTCCGTATAGCATTGCGTTTGCGTTTTGCGTTGGCGACACAATCAGATTACAAATGTTGGGAATATACAAATAATCCAATTCAAGTCGGAAGCCAAACAATTACATCAGGCGGATTGGATCGCTCTGTTTACTATTTCCGACGTGCGAATAAAAAATATATATTGTAGTGGTCAGTGTTTGTAAATCACTTTATCTTCAACTTGTAATTGTTTTTGTGTCATACTCTACGTATACAGACACACCGCTCTCAGAAGGACCAAGATAAATGTTTTCTAATTTGTTAAGTATTTGCTTCTAATATGCATTTTAAACACTTGCTGAAATATAACTATCGGTCTAAAATTGGAAAAGTGATATTTATTATTAAAAAAGCTGTAGCATAAGTAATAATTGTGATCTTTTTTTAATGATAAACCCTAAAAAAGAAAATACTATTGAACAATACCGAAATTTAGAAACAATTTTTCTTTCCTTTGATCTGTCATTAAGTCAATATACATTTTTTATGTACAAAGAACATTTCCGATTTACCTGCACGTAATATGTAATTCATCAATCATGTATTATATATATACATGACAGACTTTAACTATATCTGGTATAAATAATATCCATCATACGATTTCTATGAATTTTGTAGCACGCAACATAAATTACGATTGAATTTGATATGCGGTATACAGTGTGTATAACTTGTTGAATAAACCAGATCTAGATCGTCCGTAGCATACATTTCCAATTTCCGAAACACGTTCCTGCTCCCTGGAGTCCGATCTGACGACAACAGAGCAAACTCGTTAAGACGTTGCAACACTGCGTTCCGTCTACGAAGATTAACTAGAACTTCTGAACCTTATTTAATTATTATAGCGAAGAGATAGAAGACATTTCCGAGTGATCTTTAAAACTCATTACAATAACAACTGGCTCGGTAAAATCTAGTTATTCGAAGTAATTTATGTTTGACTATAGATAAGTAAGGCTGTCTCGTCTAGCAATTATTTGATAGCTCATCGAAATTATTACAATTCACAAAAGGTATCCTAATTCGATAAGCACAGGGTGGCAAGCCCATTAAGGCTAAGAAATTTGTTCTAAATATAACAACGCAGGTATAGATTTTATTAGGCTTTCAAAACGAAACGACCAACTGCTACGTGAGTTGAAATTAGGAAACATAAAAGTTGATATCGCGTCGATTGATTTAATTTCTCAAATGAACACCAAAATATAACATGAATTACATAAAATTAAGACATCTTCATAAACGTTTTGTCAGTATCGTGACTCCGATTGAGTAAGTGCACTGTGTTCACAGTGATATAATATAAAGAAATAAAAACGATAAAAGAGAGATTTATGTAATCCAGTACAACTCGCGTAATTGAAATTATAGGAAGCGAAGTTCCCAGTCAGCTCGTGATCACGACAAGTACAAGTGCATTGACACAATAAAAAAACCGAATATAATGTATAAAATAGTAAACATAACATAATATAAGTGTACAATAGAGATGTACAATCCATAAACAGAGACTAGATGATATAAAGAATTCCATATTTCACTCGAAACCCAAGTTTTAATAGTACCTACTAAGGTTAGTTCTCTCTGTGTCAAATAAAATAGCCAAATGGAATGCTATGTGCCAATTGGGGCAAGAACAAAAAAATACCAGAAAATTGGCAAAGTGACTCCCATCAGCTCATTTAGAGGAAGTATGACTCATGCAATTGTGTATCTAATAAGTTCAATAAATTCTTGTTGAATAGGGAACATCTCGCCAAACAAGGTCGAAGCGACACACGATCAGCAGTCGTCAGTTAACTACTGTGATTGAACTGAACTATTATCGATTTAATTATACAGTTATCCTGACATCAATGGTTGGATATTGAGGTAGATATTACATGGCCTCAATTGCTATAAACAATTTGCTATCACTCTGAAATTCATCAAATATTCCTACCATATCGATCGGACCTAATTATTGGCAATTTTAAAATTAATTTCTCATTTGACCCCAAATTTAAGACAAATACTAGAACGAAAGAAAATAAATCATTATAAAAGATATATTTTTTTGTAATAAATTAATTTATAATCCGATTAAAAGAGTAAATATCGAGTTTATTTCCGGTGCTTCTCGGAATCTTCTTTTCTATTTTAAAAACAGGTTTACGTTTTATTAATGTTTCAAAATGGCAAAAAAAATTGATAATAATTTTAATATATTGGATGCAAAAAAAAGACTATGTAATAGTAATACCTTGGTATTAAAACTATACTATTCCATACTCTTGATGAGTAAGACGACAAATTTGTGATAAAGTATTTAGATTTAGCAAGTTTTATTACTTTAAACAGAACCCCATGGTACCAATAACCCCATAAAGCTAATAAACACGTGCACCGCCCACACGCACCGTCCTTGACTGCGCGCGCGCATCGCGTTTGTCGTCGCTCGTTTTATTTCCGACACGGACTCCTGCTGGACCTATTTTTTCTATTTTTGTACACCGTCTGCGCATCAACGTTGCAATTCATCATCATTTTATTTACGTCCCGAAAATAAGTTTCGTATTAATAAATTGTGTTAAGTAATTATAATAATACGTTTAACGTAACTACGATGTTTTAGTTTCAGATCTTATCGTGCATGTATTATCAGAAACGTGGTATTGCAAATTTTTATCATTTAGTACGTGCGCCGGCGCAGGTGTGGCCGCATTCAAACGATCTCATTTCAGTCGCCGCGCAGATATGCACGGGTGACTCACCGGACTTCCTTTCAGATGCCTTGGATATAATACCGCTAATATTTTTTATACCTTATTTCATATACTAGTAATGCGTTAAGTTTTTGCAGTAAGGCAAATTCTTTTTCGAATCGATTCGAAAGTGTGACACTGAAAATATCCAATTCTTGTAGTGTTTAAAATAAAATTGTATATTTTGCTACTCCAGTACACCTCCTACATCCTTGAAGCGATTCCAAATTCCCACAATCGCTGCTTATGTCACTCGTTTTTATATTAAAGAGGTGCTGCTGAACAATCACAGCTGTTATTTATGTAGATAACGCATTTAAAAATAACATCTCTCGAGTTGAATCCAGCAATTTAAAAACGCTTCTTTGGATAACTGCGTATCTTTCATAAATATATAAGTTTAGTTAGTAATTTCATATAAATATGAGTCAGTAAAAAATATCGCAATTCGCTCGAATCGAAATAATAGATCATTATCGATGTTTGATAATTAAGTGAAATTGGGATGTGCACACCGCATCCGTCTGCAGAAAAAAGATTATAGTGTTTTATCCTCTGTCGAGAGGAAGTTGGTTTTGAAAGGTAATCTTGGTGTGTGGTTTGGTGTAACATGTGTGTGAATATAGTTGCAACTTATGTGGTTTCACATGAACTTAAAAGATATCTTAGAAGAGAGCAAACTCATGAACGGACCTTTGATTTTATTCAATTCAAAATCAATGTCTTGATTGACTAAATATCACGCACAGCTTAAACAATAAGACAGAACCATGAAATTTGGAGATCTTGGTTTCGCAACTAAAAGTTACACTATGAAGGCTCTCTAACTCCAAAGACTTGTCAGTTAACACTGACATTTATGATTTACAAAGATAAGTTTGATAAAATCTAATTGGCAGAATTCAACATTACTAAGCGCTCTTATGGAGTCAGAATATCAATTAAGTCGACAATAATCCAAATAAAACTCTTATTAGGCTTCAATTAGCCTGTAGGGTAAAAGAGAAGAATAGAATTTCCACCTACAAACCTAGTAGAGACACCGCGTGTACCTATTACTTGATGGTAGGGCTTTGTGCAAGCCCGTCTGGGTAGGTACCACCCACTCATCAGTTATTCTACCGCCAAATAACTCAGTATTGTTGTGTTCCGGTTTGAAGGGTGAGTGAGCCAGTGTAACGACAGGCACAAGGGACATAACATCTTAGTTCCCAAAGTTGATGGCAAATTGATGATGTAAGGAATAGTTAATATTTCTCACAGCTTCATTGTCTATGGGTGATGGTGATCACTTACCATCAGGTGGCCCATATGCTCGTCCGCCAAACTATACCATAAAAAATAATAATAATATAGACATATGAAAGAAAACGTGACATCTAAAGTTCACCGACACGACATTACCAATCTCATGATCCAAAGGTCTGATTGCGGCAATTACCTACTATGTGGATATCTAGGTCTTAGGTCATTCGGATTACGTGACGGTGAGTCCTATTGTTCAGTCGAGGGATACATTTGCTTGAGCGTTTATTTCTCGGCTGCTTTACTTGATTGCATTAGTTACTTTAATTTAAGACTGAATTGCATTTTATCACGTGGAAAATTTTAATTAATCATCGTAAGCTCATGAATGTGGCGCAACTGAAACTGGACGTGAACTTCTCCGGTGTCACGTACAAAATGCTCTGACTGCAGTCGCTTTTGTATTTGAATAATATAATATGCTATCTGTTATGCCTCTAGTGACTTATTTTACTAATTTAATTTATAATCGTCTTTGTTTAATCCCATCGAATGAGAATAGAAATTGATAAAAAAGAAGAGGAATCATCGAAGAAACTTTAATTCCTTTATTCTTATGAGAACACTAGCTGGTGATTATAAAACAATCAGACCAAATCTAACTGTATATAGATTTTAGATAGGAATTGATAATTGCCATTTCGACATTTGAAGTCTAAACATAACAGAAGATGGAAAAACTGAAATGTTTGAAATAATCTCGAACTGCTTTTAAACTGCAAAAGTTTTAAGGTTTCAATCCTTCAAATAATCCACGATCCATTAAAGAAGCAGTTTGGCAGCGATTATATAAGTTTCCTGAACTAGGTCAGGGGGCTGATCAAAACAACTATGCCTAGGGGCTGGAAGAGTTATAACCCTGTTTTCCTTCGCCTTGGGAGCTCGCCACTCGATAAATCCTCTTAATCTACATCATTGTCGTATACACATAAAAGGCATAGGATGTCTCAGCCCTAAAGTTCTATAGTGTGTTGGTTCAAAGGACATCAATTTCATTTAGAGCCCCATAAATATGAATCAAAGATTAAGAGGTACTGTATCATTTTCTTATTAATTATTTCGTTTATTGCAGGTTCGTTTGATCACGTTCTGTTGGAAGCTGCCTTAGCATCGTCTGTGTCGTCGTAACTATTTTTAAAAATATATTTTTGGTTACTTAAGCGTCATAAATATATAATTTACCCTGGATTTGATACGGAAACAGTGGTTTATTTATTTCACTAGGTGCCTTCATTTGGTTCGATGGTCTTAAAACTCAGAGGTGTATACTGAGTTCCAAATTTCACGATCTTATATATTCCTCAAAAATATTTATACGCGAATGGTATACCCCGCACTATAAAAAAAACCACATAAAGAATATATATTCATACAACATGTAGGTATGTAGATTTCTCTGTGTAATGGAATTAAGGGCATCGCTAAAGGGATCCGAAGCCGAGATCCGAGTTCGTAGAGGGATTTGGCAGCTGTAGAACATTTTATCTAATACTATGGAAGATATCCTACGCGCCATTTTAGATAAGCTTCTAGAGTTATTAATAAACGCGAAAGAGTGATAGTAACTGATGCTTTGTCTCTTTCTGACGCGATAAAATTAATCTTGTGTACAATAGGAGAAAATAAATTTGTATAAATTGCGATGTACCAAGAGCTGCAAATATACTTTTCCTTTAAATACAGTTGTGTATACTATAAATACTTATATGCGACTTAGGAGTAAATACAACCAGCACAGATCACAATTTATGGCTGCACAAGTGTACAGATTACGACACGGAATGGTGGCAAGAATGCTGGCGATGTCTTAGATTATAAATAAATTATCTCGTTTTCGTAATGTTCCTTTTGACAATGCGTGTTTGAGTTATCGCCTAGTTCTTGAGTCATTAACGAATAACTAACGAAGTTTCTAGATTGATTTTTTACATATGACATTCGTTGAACCCTTTTCTACGAACAAAGTATTAAAATAGAAAATAGCTGAATTTTCATCACATCACATTTAAAAAATAAAAAAACAACAATAGATTTAAAAAGTGTCGACGAAAGGTACGTTTAGTATTATATGGAAATCCGTACTTTATTTACCTAAAATCGTTATTTCGCAATAGAACAAAAGCATCAAATTCCTATATCGTTTGTATAATATATTTGTTTCATATGACAATGGACATATTACGTTACGCTTCGGTGGTCAAAACGTTCCGTCAAAGGCTACAAAATAAAATAGCTAGTAAGACTATATTATGTTATATTAAAACCGGGACAGAGTTTAATGACCCTGAATTAATCCATCTGCGATGCAATAAAAGTGTGCTCGTGTACTTGATGACGTCAGAAGCTATCAAATATGGCGTATGTTTTCACACCATTTTCGGTGTCGGAACTGGCAAATAATTCATCATCTATACATATATAATAAATGCAAAAATGTCTGTTTATTTGTTGCGCTTTTACGACCACACTACGGAATCGACTTTAATGAAATTTATAATGAAGTAAGCTTTAATTCCCAGGAAAGATATAGACGAACTAATTATTCCTAAAACCTGACGATCGACCTAAAACCCAAAAAAAAGAGTGAATTCGCGAGCGATAACTAGTCTTAAGTAAAAGTTTTGAATGAATATAGTTTTTCTATTATTACCTATAATGCTCTATATTAGTTCGACTCGACCTGTTTAAATTTTTAGGAGTCCAAATCAATCTAGGTCATGGATTCTATTTAGGACTAGTCCATGTAAATCTAACATCATAAACACTCTATATATAAATACAGAAATTGTAAAATAGCATTATGACACTATCGTATGACCAACCGAGTCATCGAACTCGCAAACTTTGGACCGTTTGGACCGATTACACGCGGAGCGATAAGCGTGTCTTAATAACTTTGAACGTTTACTATTGCTGATAAACTTATAGAAATACATTTCTGCTTGTTTGGAAGGCATGGGTTATATACACAAACGATGGTGAGCTCACCAACTGCTCAGACACTGTAAGCAGCTATTCCTAAATATATATCGACGATGAGAACACTGGCTCACTCTGCAAACCAGGACATAGCTAAACATAATCGATTGAATGGTATCGCGATTAGACTAACGGGGATTACTTATATAAAAATCATTCGGAAATAAGTATACTTGAACATAAACAATTAAATTTGAGATTGCTAGTAAAGTTAATAATTATTCACATAAAGTTGCATCTTATTCCATGCAATGGGAGATCATTGACGAGCAAAGATTTATTTTCATCGTAAATAGAAGTTGGGGACTTTATTCACCACGCAGCTTCAATGCCTGTTGGCACACGAGGTGAAATTTGATTTTAAATTTCCTTGTACAATTTCCTTGTTATTACACGAATACGAACCCGTGACCTTCGGTTGAGATACACGTGCTCAATCCACTGAGCTATCTCGGCGGAATATTCACAGTAAAATAATAATACGTAATAAAGATTAAAACGCATAAAGACATTATTATCATAACAATTTTCTTATGAAATACCTATTATTCGTTTATCTTTTATATAGCTATGTAAGAGTTACTATAAATTCATGTTATGTATATACGGGAGTACATAGCGAAGACAGTCAGTCAGCGGTCAAGGTCGATCGGTATCATACGATTTCGTTTATCAGCGAGGACCTTGAGGAAACAGCTATCGCAATCGCGACTCGTAAAAATAATTATTTTTTATATCCGTTAAAATGAAACTGTTATTTTCTTTTGTCGCTAAAATTACGTCATAGATTTAACGCACTAGTTGTTGCCTGCGACTACGGGTACGAACCTGTAATGTGGGGCAGTGTTGTGAACTGAAATGTTTATGTACCGGCCATTATTTTCCCATAATTTATGTTTCAGTATTTCGCTAAATATCAAACTAGCGATTAAGCTGAAATACAAGGCAGTTATTATTCCTCAATGGTACATTTGTTATATACGCAAAGTCGCATTTGAAGGTTAGTTTAGTATAGAGAAGCAAAGATAATGATTACTATATTTTAAGATATATCCAAAGAGATAAAGACATTTTACTTATCAAGAGTTCATGTTTTTTTTTTCAAATTAGTAAACATTTTATGTTGAATATATTACCTACAGGGTTTTAATTTATTCTATACAAAGTATATAATAACAAAAATAATTTATAAATTTAACACGTTTGATTTATTTGAAATTATTGGAATAATAATAACAAGTTCCAATCTAGATGTTTCAATTATACAAAACTTTATATAAGTTGTATATGTATACATATATTTGCGAGAAAAATCACGTTTGTAACGATAAATTTTAACTTAATGGGATATAACACGATTAATTACAATAATATTGCGTGGGTTGGTAACTTTCCATTCGATACGAGACTACAGTACACCGAAGCGAGCACATAATGCTCAACTTCTAGTTTTGGTTAACAAGTAACTATAACATTAACTCGTTTCATAATAGAGGTATAGAATCGATGCCCAACTTGGCGATACCTTGTACGAGACAAGTAACGTAATTATACATTAGGATCTATTGATGTTGTAGAGATACACATGTATGTCATCTTGAAATTGTGACTACAGACTTTCGTAAACGTTAACATGGCAACGTTTGGCATCGTGGAGCATGGGCCAATAGCCAGCAGTGTCGTGTGAGAGTCACACAAGCTCCCAGTAAGAGTTAAGGTATACAACTTATGCTAAACTTACCAAACAGTCGAGTCAGAACCCTACGAGGAGAGCTTAGATCCAATTCGATACAACATTATAGCAATGGAACTAGGTGAGGGTTTCATTATACTTATGGTTTAGGTATAATATGTTATCCTAATCGAGCGCATGGAGTTATCGTATGTCGTTACACCGGTGATAGTACAACACGTCATCGAGCACGAGGCAGGCACCGCCACGTCACATGACACTATCTCACGCTTGAAGCAATGCAATCCAAATATACCTTGAAACGACGTCTATCAAGACTTCCCCCGAAGGCGTCGACCACACCATAATACACTAGAGCACTGCACAACGAATCCACCTATAGAACACCATAACTCGGATAAGGGTATACGTTCCCGAATGATAACGCGGCCAAACAAAAAAAACGGGGGTCCTAAGAAGGTCGAATCTGGTATTTTTTTGTAGAGAGCTGGCAACGTCGCGCCGGTGGCCGGACGGACGCGCGTTCGGTCCGCGCACAGCTCATTGGCCAAGTGATGCGGCGGCCATCGCTGCGGGCCGCTCGCTCGCCCAATGATGCCGCGTCCCGCTTGCCCCGCCCACATCCTTTCAGCCTGTTGAATGGAACTCGCGGCAGTCGCGCCGGAGACGTTGAACCATTTAGACGTACACTCCGACACTTGGAGCAGATAGCACAATGCCCAGAGATAGTGTAGTGTGAAATAACTGACATATACTTCCGCTATTCACTATTAACGGCGATAAAAATACACTGTCAACAGAGCGAAAGCAAAAATAACCAAGTGCTGTTATTGTAAGCGAGTCTGGATGTATTAAAAATACAGTCATGTAAATAGGAAATTGTAATATTAATATAATATCTGATATTATAAGTGTTCTTGCTACATCTAATAGTGAAACTTGTAATGGTGCTTGGTAAGAGTCATTGCGACGATACGCACTATGATAAAAAATGTAAATTTTAAAAATATTTAAAAAGAAAAAAATATATTCATAAATACCCTGTTGTACACTTTTCGAATCTCTTCTCAGTATTACCTGCAATGAAACGAAAAAATTAGGTAGGTCTTGTTCAAAATAAAATATACACAACAAATTTGTATGAATTAAACTAAACTTTTACTATCAATACCTAGTATATGATAAAATATCAATTCTATAGGTATTTACCAAATATCTAATGTATGTCTACTGATTTTATCATATATATAATTATTTTTCCTGCACAGACAACAAAGTTTAATAATTTGATAATATTCAACACTAGATCTTCGGATATGAGATTCAATAACATTAAGCTTTGTTATTCCAATATCATTAAAATATTATAGTTATTGGTATACTCAAGTAGATAAAATATTAATGTTAACATATTGTTTGTATATATATTTTTCAACATCGTAAACAAACAATGGAGGCGGAATGTGACACATTTTGTGCGCAGGCGCATGAATTGACATACTTACAGGTATAACTATTGTATGACACGGTAATGCAAAGGGTATTGTATTATACATTATGTTCATAGAGGATTATATACTTTTGTTTTACCGAGTGAACCATAGCAACTGAATTAGTAACGACTTAATAATTTAACAATTAAAATTATATTTAATTTTATTGACGCTTTGGTGGTTGCAATAGAAGTCTGTAACGGTTGTTTAGTCAATGTTATCATAGTATGCGTTTTTTTCGGCAGTGGTGATTCTGACGGAGTGGATAACATAATAATTCCTAATTAATTTATATATCTTCACATTTACTTGAATACAAAACATATTATTATTTTGTACTCTTAAACGCGTTATTTATATACCTATATTTTTTCAACTATTGACTGCTAATTTGCGACGATTGACTGCTACAATTAACATTATCTTTTGAGATTTTTTATTAAAATTATGAAAATTATGAGATATTATATGTGGACAAGATTCTTTTGTAGATTATGGGTAAGTACGAAGAAATGACTAAAAACACATTGATTATATGTGCAGCTATTCCCACATAGAATATGATTTCATGATACTCATGAACTAAGTCTAATATAATTTGCATAAGTAAAATCGAATATCAGGAACCCGAAATACTGCAGCTTTACAATATAAAATCTCACAAAAACAAAAATATCTTTAGTGTTGTAAGAAGACACTAAGAAAATGGTGTCTTTATTATGAGATTTCGCTCTTCTTCACATATTAGAAGTTTAAACGGTACATAGCCCTATATGTAACTGACACACGTAGGCACACTTCACATATTTACACACACTCTTGTATCAGACCAAAATAATTATTCATAAATATTAATTAGTCTATTATTATCAGGATAATTACATGTACTAATTAATCTTATAAAACGACAATTTGAATCTTAATTAGAAGTTAAGATAAGACCTGTTTCAAATGTAAATTTTGTCAGGAAGAAACTTTAAAATCAGGCTGTTACTAAATATAACCTTATTTGGTGAAAGTTACGACTTATTTCTTAAAATTACTTGTAATTGTAGCCACTATAGTTTTTTTTAACTTTAACGAATTAACGAATTAACTTTAACGAATTAACGACAAATACTAAGTTGTAATTAACAACAAATACTGGGTAATAATAATAAACCTTACTCTATTCCAAGCCAAACCAAAAGAAATGGTCCCCTATCCCTCAAATGTTCACAGTACTATATCCTTAAAAGGTAATTTCCAAAAACGTTAAAGGAAACATACCTGGTAATTAAAAAAAATCCAAACTTAAACATTTCATAATTTCTAAATATTTTTTACAAGAAACATTTGAAGCTCCTTTACCTATCATTTACTCAATTTCACTATACTGACTAACTGACTTAAAAATATCACACAATAGGTATCAAAGTCAAATCGCAATGGAAGTTCTTCGAAAGATGGATGAACTAGGTATGAGAAATGTGTTATAGCGCTAGTAGCCAGTGGAAGCAGTAACCGGATGTGTATTCTTGTTACTTCTAATAACAAGAGTGATATGAAGGTAAGTAAATACAGAACAGGCACAACATCGATCGAGCCACGTCCCAGCCGGCACCATTTCTGGCCAAATCTTAATTAATTGCCTCTTCAGTTGAGAGCTGAGGTCCGTTGCCAGACAACGAGCGAGATTTAATCGAGGATTAATCAGAAGATCCGAGAATATATCTTGTATAAATATGAAACCAAAATATCAGAAAACTATTTCTATGAATGTATACATATATATACCTAACTATTTGATTGGAGTTTATTTATTAAGTTTTTTTCAATGGACTGTATTAGTTTGAATTATCTCGAGCCAATTACCGAACAAATCGTAGAAGCTAAGCTTATATTACATATCATAGAAAAGTATAATAAACATTAAATACAGTAACGATTTGAATTTAAAGATTACAGACGAAATGCTGTTACGTGCGTTTCAGACTACTTGTCGATTAGGCACATTCGTGCCGGGTCTACATAGGCATCATTATTTTTGCGTAGCACGCAACACATGAAAACGCAAACTAACATGAATTTGAAGCCCGATTTATCACATCGCTAGCATTCGTGTACTTACCTACTAAAATATCTGGCAACAGAGTTATTTTTCTATAAATTTGTCTCAAACAGTCGACAATACGAACAGCTGATTCGCTTATCCGGGCTCAAGGTCCCCTAGGCCGAGGTTGGCCTCCCCTATTTCTCCCCTCGGGAGGGAGGCGAACGCTCCGCTCACCGTTTGGTTAGGGAGGATATCGAAAATTCGATATATTTTGATTAAAAGCTAGAATATACGAAATTAGGATGAGTGATTCATGCATATAACATTCTTGATCGTTTCAGTACTGTTTATTGCTGCCGATTACGAAGAAAATAAAATAACTTGAAAAATATCAAATAAATCATAGTTAAAAACTAATAAAGCTCTATTATTATTATCTTTTGAAATGAGCAATTATAGAATCTGAATGCAGTATTGAGCTGTATGTATATCTTGTACCCTAGTATACTCGTTACAAGGTCGGCTTGTTTGGCCCACGTAGCTTTTCAACCGACTTCCAAAAGGAGGAGGTTATCAATTCGTCTGTATTTTTTTTTTTTTTTTTTTTTTTTTTTTTTTTATGTTTGTTACCTCATAACTTTTTACTGGGTGGACCGATTTTGATAATTTTTTTTTTGTTTGAAAGGTAGTGCTTCCCGTGGGGTCCCATTTTTTTTTTATTTTTTTCCGATGATGGTATCCGTATGAAAACGACATAAGTCTTAAATTTGCATTATGTATATGCGCGACAAATAGGTGAATAACTCAAAATCACGTTAACCAATTTTGATTATTCTTTTTTTATTATAAAGGATATACTTTAAGGGTAGTTTGGTGAAAGTTTGGTAAGGTTCTGAGCACAGGATCCATGACAAATCAAGGGAACGGGAGGGAACGGAACAATTCTGAGGAGCACGTTAGCAATACTCGGTCGAATCTTTTATTTATGGGTTACTTGGATATTTGAATCACCTTCTGGAACGTGGTTATGTTCATGTAATTGTCATAATCGAATATTATAATCAACTAGCGACCCGCCCCGACTTCTCACGGGTGCAATACTGATACTAAATATACTAAAGAATTTGTTTATTTACGACATCACATTGCAAACTTCTAAAATTGTCAGTGTTTCTTTACTATATTGTTCATTTATTATATACAGAAACCTTCCCCTTGAATTACACTATCTATTAAAAAAAACTACATCAAAATCCGTTGCGTAGTTTTAAAGATATAGGGACAGAGAAAGCGACTTTGTTTTATACTATGTATTGACGGAACTCCTAAACGGCTTACAGTTAGGGTGCGATTTGGGGCAGAATTTCTTTCTGTCTTTAATCAAATTTTGTGTATATGATGTGATGTCATATGATGTACGACATAGCATACGAATAGCTCTTTTGCAAAGTTTTTTTACTTAGGTCGATTACAGCTCATTCGAGGGTGGTACCTTGTAGTTTATGCCGCATGACGTATTAAAGCCGCATTTTCGAAAGTCTATTTTTGCTTTATTCGAAAGTTTCTTTTAAAATTGTCCTTGAAGTAGTTTCTGATTCATATAAACGGCACGCTTAATCTATCCATATTAATAAAATAATGTTAGTCTACATCAGCTTCACTTAAAATCAAAAAATAAATAAAATTTTAACAAAAAGAAAAACCGACTTCAAACAAAACAGTATTTTAAAACAAATTAAAATGCACTAAAAACAAATAAAAATAATTGCATATTTAACACATTTTTGAGAGTCCTCCTAGGTAAAATGAAATGAAAAATATTAGACTACTTAAAAGTCGATTTACGATTATATAATGTAGTTATAATTATTGCTATATTTGGAGTCGGTGTCAGCCAACCCTATACTATACCTATCAAAAAACCATACGAGAATACTTTAAGAAATGTTTCTTACAAATTACCTTTTATACGATATTATACTGGGTCAATCAAGAGGCTCGTATCGCTTCTTTCTTTTGATTGTTGAAGCGTGTGCCTGTGGCTGACACCGGCTCCAAATATAACAATAACTATAACTACGTTATATAATCGTAAATCGACTTTTAAGTAGTCTAATATTTTTCATTTCATTTTACCTAGGAGGACTCTCAAAAATGTGTTAAATATGCAATTATTTTTATTTGTTTTTAGTGCATTTTAATTTGTTTTAAAATACTGTTTTGTTTGAAGTCGGTTTTTCTTTTTGTTAAAATTTTATTTATAATGACAATAAAGCATTCACAGCCCACTGCAGTACACCTACAAATATTACGCAAAAACTAATCTAGAATGTTCTAGTTCTAAATAAGACTAATTTCGAGAATTATTGAGAAGAGAGATTCTCCATTTAAGACAAAAAATACTTAAAAAAACGAATTATTTTGTTTTGAATGTAGCTTCAGGTGTAATTATAACAGTTATTATATATTACATTATATTATCACGTTTGGTATTTCATCAATTATATCCCAGAAACTTGATTCGTACATACTACGCCATTAGAAACCAGAAACGATAAGAGACTGCGTACTTCGTTGCAAAATGCAAATAGATAACTGATACAAACACTCCTCGATTGTTATTTTACATGACTAAACTTGTTACGAATACTTTCAAGCAACGCCTCTTTGTTGTTTTGACGCATTAACAACAATGGCGTTTCGACAAACGAAGAAATCTATGCTCCAAAACGACAAGTCGCATTTCTTTTGATAACAGATAACTCGAGACCGTTGATAAGTTTACGTTAGCGACGTTGCCGCTCCTCATTAATGGCCAAAATATATTCATCATTTTGGCTTCTATTCTCAACACGATAAGAGTTACAATATCGCATACGAAATTATCGCAACGGCGAGACGTTGCCGCTCCGCGCGACGCCATTTGCAAGTCGGATGGGTCGCTAGTTACGCCACACTCTCTCAAAATAAAAACAATGCTTTAGTTATGCGTCGCTAACAAAACCAGTTGCGCTCCGCTACATTAAACTTTTTAAATGAATTATTATGTTACCCATGACACGCATCAGGACAATTTATATGTGTCAATTATTCGTAAGAATTAACGTAAATATCTATTTTAACTTCGATTTACAGTAAGTTTCAGTATTATTACTCAGATGGTTGTTTATCGATTTAACGATAACCAAGAATTTTCTGTAAATATTAACGAACCAAAACAACGTTTGTTAATAGCCTCGGAATCTCTATTTATAAAACATATTTTGCAAAGCTGAATTTGATTACACTTATCTTATTCAGTACGTGCGCGCTCGTCTTCTCTAGAATTTTATGGCCTGTAACTCGAATGTTTCGATTGAGTCAAAATATGAACGTCTAGCACGTTGTTACAATTCCTGTAAGTCGCTATTACTCGTTTTAAATATTATTTCTCTCATTACACGATAAATTAATATGAAGAACTCCTAAGCTTGTGTACACACAACAATCAAACCATTCTTTGTAATATTTTAATGCTGATATAGTACAGAAATCAGCAAAGTAGTTTTTGGTTCTAAAGCCAACTTCTTTTTAATAGATGTTTCAGATCAAATCATGTACATAACATACTATATGAGAATGTTTCTTATGTTATTCATAAAAACACGTTATCAAATGATTCAGCACTCGTACAATTTCGTCGTCATCTCTATTTAATTTGAACGTTTATTTAGGCTAGCAGGTGGACAAATATTTTTCGTCGAAAGCTAGTAGCGTTGAGTAGCCACTGTTTGCGCGGCTCTCGTGTGGCCGACTCGAGTTACTATCTCCGGACGTATCGACTTTCACGAAGCCGTGCAACTTTATACCGGAGTCATACTACTTGCTGATATTATGTGGCTAAATATACGACGTCGCTTACTTCGCGTTAAATACATTGTTATTTAATTAAATCAATTCGGCTAATACAGTTACTATTTGATGCAGTCGTCATTTTATGCCTATTGAATGACGACAAAATACTGGCGAAATATTAAATGGAAAAGTACCTAATAAAACAACTGCACTATACATTTTCTACCACTTGACCCGATAAGTAGAAGAGCATCAGGAGTTAGCGGAACTACTTCATTGAGTATCGGCGAAAATATACGCCTGACAATATTTTAGGTAGATGTCATCGAAGTTACATTTTAACATTTAATTTTTGCAGTTTAACAAAAAGAAATAACATAAGTTTGTATGGTTGGAAAGCCCATTTTGTTGAGAAAGCTGGATCTTGTATTAGAAGGATTCTGAAGCTACTTCAACTTTTCTCTTAAATCTCATCAAATTATGGTAATTTATTATGTGCGTAATTTATTGCAGATATTTTAATGGCACATTTAACAAGCTAAGTTATATCGAAATCTGATTTTAGATTTAAATAATGTTTAAATTTATCTTTGTTTATTTAGTCTTTCGGAATGTTCCCGAACGTTTACAATGATACTAAAAAAATTAATGTTTTATTGCTGGATGTAATTGAATTATAAACTTATGTCTAAACATTTAAAACAAATTTTATGAAAATAAATTCATCTTTTCTTGATTGTATATCCGATGGAGGTTCTCACACAAAATCTTTCCAAAAATCTTTAAGCCAGTCTTATGTGTTACAAAGAAAAAAAACTCAAATCAACAGTCTTGATGTTTGCAATAGTAAAAGGTAACAAATAACTGTTGAGCCATTTGGAATTCTAACGGAAATTTTAAGGAGTCAAAGAAATAATTTGCAATATCAATTCGCCTCTATTTCGTATGTCTTTTCAAATAAATTAATAAACAATTAAGGTACTATAGTAGGTTATTATATTACACAATTTACATACAAAAATTAACTTGATTCATAATTATTAGCCGTATATATTTAAAAGTTTATTAGAATGTGTTTCCATCCTTATTATATGAGGAACAATCGGCTCTTTGGCAATTGTATCTGGATGCGTTAAGTACTACAGCTTTGACGGCAGGTGCTTATGTTGGTGTTTCCGGAGCCCGACACGGGCAGTGGTGGGGTCCGCCGAATGTACAATTACATTACAATAACCGGCGGGTTATTAGAAAGCAGTCGTAAAACGCGAAGGTCCCACCTTTCATACGCGACATAAAGGAGTTAATAAAGGAAACTTCTAGATTTTATGAACACAATAACGTTTTGGATAACAATGTGACTCCATTGTGGATTCTGAGAAAAGTATATTTTTTTTCATCACGGCGCCACGACATACATATTTCATTAGCTTAGCTGAATGATACACGGCACAAATATGCGAGCGAGCATGAAATCTTAATAAACTACGCTGGGGGCAATACATCGATAAATCCAGACGAGTTTGTCACGCTTCATGACTTGACGTCACATTTCTATGAATTTACAAACATGTATTATTATTATATAAAAATGCCTATATATACTTTGTTTTTGTCGATCACGAACAGTGAGCTATACATATATACGTTTACAAATGGGCCACCTATATATAGGTGGTGAATATAACATTCAAATGATGAACACATCACAAGATAGATTACTTGATACAGACGAAATTGGCTCTACCTATTACTAAATTGTTGCTTACTAGCACAACTCTTATGACCAAGTATCCTGTTAACTGTAGATGGATCAAAACAGTTCATAAAATGCTTGAAAATACGTACTGAAACAGAAGCTCTTAATAGTTTATAGAGTATAGCATTAGGTTCGTGTCAGGATATAACTAGAGCAATAACATTGAACTAGGACATTACCGCCCCTGTGTATACGATCGCGATCGATTTAGATTAGTTCTCATTATTTTATAAAAATAATAATGAAATAATCCCTTTATTAGTATTTATTACTAATTACAAATAAACCTGCAATTTGTGATCCTATAATATATGAACGGTAACGAGGAAAACAGGTTTAAAAATCAAGTCGGTTTCCGAGAAATAAATCAATACGAGATATGTTCCTACTGAGTTGTTTCCATTACGTTAATACATAACCATGCAACTGTACTGTATATATAATACTAGAATAACTTAATAATAAAGTATTAAGTATTAATGTTTGGCGGTAAAACTAAGTGATGAATGGGTTTTTCTTATCCAGACTAGTTTGTAGGAAACCCTACCTCCGAGTGAAAGTTTGAAACTCTTGAATTTCTTAATAAAAACTTACTATGATTATAAGTACATAAAGAGATGAAGATGCATACAATAACTTCACTAGCTCAACGGTAACATGTGGACCTTGACTATACCGAGGGTTCCTATCCGGACAAGCACCACTGACTTTCATGAGTTTAATTTTGATTATAAATTTCATTCGTGCTCAGTGACGAGAGAAAATATCCTAAGGAAACGTTAATGTCTCGGATTAAATTGTGCCACGAGTATATCCTACAAGTCGTACATGGAACAGTACGTTGGATTAGGAAAACTTTCCCTGAAGACGAGGAGATATTCGTCCAGTTATGTGACATTTACGTTTTCCTTACTTAGTTGCTTGATTTAAAATTTGATTTATATTAACGTAAATTTATATTAAAGAATCTTGATGTTATTAGAGTTTATAAACTTACATTTTCTATAAAAATGTAAAAAAGCAAAACAAAAGGGCCTTACATCACGTCAGCCGCATGCTTAATTGTGAAAAGATTCACAATCACAACTTTACTTGTTATTAATTGTATGAATGGTATCGGACGCGGAGGTCGGAGCGGCAACGCGGCGCCCGTGCGAAGCGGCAACATGGCGCCTCGGGTGCGGAGCGGCAACCTCGCGCACTGATTCAGCACATCGCATTCAATTTTCGAGATATCACGTATGTATAAACGTACTATCGTATCTATAAAGGACGTTATGTTGGAAGTTGTAATAAAACTAGAAGTTTGTAAACTTCTACATAAGATATAGATGTAAAATATATTTTAACTTTCTATTTGTAAACTGTTACACTCGCTAGCTACCGTTGTGTGAGATTTATAACCACATATTGCGTGCGTTGACTGTTATTTCCATCATATTTTTCTATATTAGACTTTTATACTCTTTTAAAATATATTTCAATATTTTACTTCGCTGCTGCCGACATAAAAAAAATATATTTCCCGAGGCTCAACGTAGCGCGTCTCCAGGGAATTTAAGTTGGCGTTTTAAGAATTCCTTCAAATACTTAACTATGATAAAATGTTGTTAAGATAATAACATTTATTTTTGTATAAAATATGCCTAACAAAGTTGTCTTTACCTTTGGGAAAGTGTTATCGTAGCGAGCACCTTTATCGGACTCGGCTTAACAGATAGTACTTTGAATATTATATTTACTAATGTAAATGGAATATAAAGCATAGCTGCATTATTAATTAAAGATTTTTAGATAAGAATTACATTTTAATGCCATAATTACGATTTTTGGTTCATAGAGAAAAATAACAGTTTTTAAATAATATATTTGGTTAAATTATAAATAGACATAAATAAGAGATTTCTAATGTTGTTTAAATTCATTATTATGTATAATATATGTATTTTGTGATTGTTATGAAGGTCGGTTTCAACGGTTTCGGCGTGTTCTGCCAACTGCCAAGCCAAATAAAAAGATGGGATGTGACTCATTCCATAGAAAGTTGTGCTGTTTTAAGCGATACATTAGAACGGTATATCTTTTGGGGAGTCAAAGAAAAATGTCTTGGGATAAAATCAAACTGATCTTTTGACTCGTTCTACGTGTGACAAAACCAACGAACAAGTATTCGTATTTATAAAATTTAACTAATACTATCACCAAATGTCTAAACGAAGGCACTTGCATTACTCCTCAGTCATCACCTTTGTGAAGAAAATATGTTCGTTCTATAGTAAAATAAAAATTGAGAGGATATCCCTTTGAAATTTGTACATGTAGCCCAGATTATAATTAAATTTAACATGTTGAAACTTGTTCAGCCATAGTTTCAAAGGTCAACTTTATACCCCGGTCAGGGTAGCCGGGATTCCTCTTGCATACACGGACGGGAATACGGGCAACTATGTAACGAGAAATATCTCACAAAAATGTTCGTTTTTCCGCGAAAATGCGAAAAATTTCACATTTTTCAGCGCTAAAGTTTGCAGTTGCGATGTTTTTAATTTAGTGAGTGATGTATGTTTTTACCATATTTTTTTTTAAATAACGATTATATTATTATATGCATGTGAACATACATATTTACTTATTTGATGATATGTAATTATTCAATAACAAAATAAAATTAGGTTATTATAAAATTGTAGTGCTGTTATTTTCCATATTGATTGTAAATAACACAAGTTAAATAAAATGTGTACATAAAAATATAAAACTTTTTTCCAGCCCATTTTTGGAAGTGAGATATTGGGTACGTTAGACAAGAAATCATACATAAGACGATCAAATCACACTCCTCAGGATGTAGAACTGAAAACACTAATGATTGTAAAAAATAAGTGCACCAGTCACCCATCAGTTTTGACCACTTTTTGAGACTGAGAGTTGAGAACTTTTGTTGTTTCCTTTGTTATAAACATACATTTGTTTTGCATGAAGGTAACCCAGAGCCGTGTTAACAAGAATTATAAATCGTTTACAAAACCAGAATTTAAAAGGTTATCTCAAATTAATTGTTGAACTGTTTTGGAATGTGGTTTCTCGTGAGAATGTCGGCATGAAACTTTAAATAATCGCTAAGAAGACTGCTCGATGAATATGGGTATTTATTAATTACAAATAAAATAACTACCTTATAATAAAAACAATATGCATATAGGAGTTATTTGACACTCTATAATCATTATTATTCATTATTTCGTATAAAACAAAGTCGCTTACCGCTATCTGTACCTTGTATGCCTAGATCTTTGAAATTACGCAACGGATATTGATTCGGTTATTTTTAATAGATAGAGTTATTCGAGAGTTAGGTTTTTGTATGTAATACATGGACAATATAGTAAATAAACACTAATACTCTTAGATTTTTCTAATGTGATGTAGTATACAAATAAATCCTGTAGTATATTTAGTATCAGCATGGCACTCGTGTGAAGTCGGGACGAGTCGCTAGTATTTTAATATTATGGATTATAGTCGACTACATTTGTTGATAAGCATGCCGAAATCGAACCTATGACCGTCAGTATTATGAATAACATTGACCACTGCACCCGTACCTTATCGGCAGGTTAACCCCAATTTGTTATTATCGATTTGAGAGAGCAGATACGCTATCGATTTTCATACAGCGTTGGATCGGTTCCAATGATATGTAGTTCTGTTGAATACAGGATGTCGTTGTAAAGATACATGTATACATACGCGTTGCCAAAAACTAAAATCCTTCATACTGCGAAAAACTGAAATGTATCCAAATTGTTTTAGACTGCTTATAATTAAAACTTTTAAAAGTAAAATGTGTTTTGTTGCTTTTTTTAAAGTATAGATTCACGTATAAACGCCATAGCATAATTTTATATATCAGTAGATTAACGGGCTGTTTAGCTATATATGAGTCATAAGTGCCAACCTATTTTTGTACCTAGACCTAGTTAAGCAGATTCACCGTATAGCGGCTCTTGTGTAAAATTATACCTGTGTGCTTTAACAGATAATAATAAACCCCTTAAATCAATAAAAGGTTTCTCTAGTATTAGATATACCTTTTAATTCTGGAAAGTACTGTTATCTGTATGTAAGTACAGTCAGAGTAAACCTTCGTCAGTTTTTAAACCCATTGCTTTATCAAATCTTAAATTCTTACTACCGTTTGAATCTAAACATCAAATCATTGCGATGTAATATGTCGTTCTCGATCGGTAAAGCAGACTTTCGCTCGCACTGAGCACACGAATATAGATCTTAAGGTGACGAACCTTTTCTTACCCCGACTGTACAAATACAATCATGGAAGGTAAAGGTGGTCAATGTACAGACCTGACTGTATTCTACAATATATGTTATCATGCTTTTTCAAATATCTCCTGTGTAATACTGTTATATAAGTTCAATCACTGGGATTTTATTTGTTGCCACGAATCGCACTTACGAAGGAATTACGAACATTTCCAAAATTTACCTACTATTTCATTGAAACGCGCCTTAATGAACTAAGCTAAACAGATTTCGAAACACGGCAAAAGATAATTTCGCAAAGAGAATACAAGTATAAAATCCGCACCTCTTGTAGGTTGAGTACCTACCTTACCTATTTTACCTGCGCACTATTTAAACATCTATCAGGGACAGAACGTGGAGATTAAGTTATACTTTACCGGCACAATGATGGTCATTGTACTGTATTGTTAACATTTGCATATACCATGCAATATTATAACGTAACTACAAATTACGACTCTAGCCCACTTAACATAAAGTACGTTTTTGCCCGCCAGATAGCATTATTTACATGTATGCGTACCACATAAGAGAACTAGCTCGTCGTAAACGGTAATACGGTATATTTTCGCGTGGCCGTGTGTGCGTGTGTGCTCGTATGCAAGTGAACATAAAGATGCAGAATGCAGATGATCCTACAATACACCGGACGTGCATTGTGCCCGCAACTGGTGGCGCAAAAACAGCATAGAATAAAAATAATAAAGTAGACGCAGACTGCCTGAATGTATTTTCATAGATCATCCTCTTCTATTTTTAAATGTCTATTTATTTTGTTTCAACATAATATGTACGTTAATCTTATCTTTTTCTATTTTTTTTCTAAACATCGTCGATACCTAGTCTACAGAGCGATGGATTTGAGAAATAAATGAAAACAAATTTTGTTGACTAAAAATTAAACTTATATAGAGGCTTACAAAACGCATGGCGGGCGTTAATCTAGATATCGATAAGATTCGACAACAAGACGATTGAGAATAGGACAAACAAATTAACTACATCAGATAATTGATGAGATGCTTTAGTCATTAATATTGCAAACCAAAATTATGAACAGAACGTTACGTTATCTGTAATTGAAAAATATGATCGTCTCTCGTGTGTTCTCCGACTTACGTGACACTGCCAAAACAATCTGCGAGCACTTGGCACGGCTCGCAGCCGTTACGCAAAGAATTCAATCGTATACATGACACAATATTTTTAAAGCAATATTGTGCGTAGAACAAAAGTAAACAATAAGTGAACGCGTGCAGCTCTTACTCGGCGGCGTCACGTGACACAAGTGAAACCCTTTTGCGTCAAATGTTTTAAAGCACTGAAATTCGACCTCGATGCAAACTTTGGTTCACTTTCATCGCGTGCAATTAAAGTAAAAAATATATATTTATTATATTACAATAGGCAAGCAAACGGCCCTGAGAGCTGTAAAATCGGGTGCGTATAATGTGCAACAATACAGTACTCGTCTATCACACGTATATACTAATAACAGCGTGACATTAGATATACACAATCAATTATAATTAATCGATTTAAATAGAACCCGGTGTCGATAACGGACATCAATCGGAACAAAATAAAGGGTTAGGCTATATCACTAAATACAATATTTTATTTCCAGGATTTCCAGGAATAAGATGAATAAATTATGCTTTAAAAAAACAACATATAAAACTCTTCTTATTGCCCCCACTGGTGACACACTGGTTCATTTTATGGGCAGAGGATCATAATTGCGATGCAACTGGGAAATGCCGCTAGCATTCCTGCCACCATTCCACGCGGTCATTTGATAGGAGCTGTTTTATATTAATTATGAAATTTATTATAAATATATATGTAAAAAGATACCTCGATATCATCTGAGCTTATATTTTAAAGGAGAATTAAAATTAGCATATTTTATTTGATTACGAGTTGGCAACCCTGAGTAGATGAGATGAAACAGCACAGAAACAAGGTACGTCTAGTACTGTACTGTACTGTACGATCAATGGCAGGTGTTCACTTTGTTAACTGAAACACAATGGAAGAATAGAAATGATGCGAATAAAAGCAAAGTTACCGACACAAGACAGCACGTCTAATTTCGTTCTCAGAAGAGACGCTTCGGGTTTCGTCTTGCGCCTTCTCATATTATACGATGTTATATGTGATAAAACTACGGATTAACTTACGCATAAGCTTTAGATATGGTAACATCAATGAATAAAATACGATAAAAGAGTATTTTTAATGAATCCTTATGGTCACCAGTCACCACTTCTCAAAGACATACAGACAGAAATACAAGTTACCACTCCTTTATCGCCAATGCGATACCAATCTTGAGAACGAAAATGTTATGTCCCTCGTGCCTATAGTTACACTGTCTCACTCGCCGTTCGGATCAGAACACACCAATACTAGCAGTATTGCTGTTTGACGGTACAATATAGAAGTAGGTAATACCTATCCAGACGGTCCAGCACAAAGACCAATACCAAGTAATCGTACAGCGTGAATCTGATTATCACATGAGTGCTTGTAAAAGCCTACTTGAGTGAAATACATTTTAATCTTATAATGTTACGAGTATCATCGTATGCCACTTGGCCTTCTTCTGCGAGTCAATTAAAATCAAAACATATTTGTCGGAAGTAGGTGCCCAGAAGCATCTCTGCGTCGTCGACTGGCATCAAATAAATGTTTCATTCGATGCGATACGACCTGTAATAACAATATATTCAAATATATTGTTATTGCAGATCGTATGAATTTATAAAGAACTAGTCGATATTGTTTTTCTTTTTAAAATGAAACTGTATATCTAATACAGCTAAAAGAAACGTCTATTTTTTGAAAATAAAGTTGTTCTGACCGAATATCTGCCTAGGTGGTTACCCTAAAACACCAAATATACAAATTGCTGATATTGAAGGGCACATGTATGTAGCACGGGAACACTTATAATCCGAGGCAGACATGATCCGACACGAAAAGATGGAGTTGAGGCACAGGATCAGCGAAGGGTTTACGTGGCTTTCGAGGCACGGGAATGTAATACTAATTAATCAAAATATTCTCCATCCAAGTATCATAAAACCACTTTTGAATCGTCATTTTCGAACTAAATGTACACTTTACTAAACTTAAGCTATCTTTGTAAATCTAGCTTTTTTTCAGCACAACTTTATTTTGACCCAGCCTGTACAGTACAGGATCTGACTACTTGCTTTATTTGTTAACAAAAACGTATTTACGGATAAAGTTGAACGACTAACTCCGAACGTTCTAAGCGACCTTCATTGAACTATACCATACTTTTATATTTACCTTAGCATTTATATAAAAATTATTCATCGCATTGTATATATAAGTATTGCTTCGAATAAAATCAGGTATATTTATTAAATGTATTTTGTAAGGTCTCCCTTTGAGGCTTCTTTTTATGAATAAATGAAGAAACAAAACCAGCACACAAGTATTAATTTGAATAGGTCTGTAAAAAAGCGAACTTTAAAACATTATATATACACGAATCTTCGAAGTAATCTGAGTACCTACAATATATAGTTTTTTTCGTCTTTTTTCATCACCACGTATAAATTTGACTTTGAAGCCTTAACTCTACATTTTGATGCAGTAAACGGGCGTAGTATGACGTATGGCGAGTGTCACGCACACCAAGTAAAAATAGTTAGTTCGTTTCAGATCTGTGATCTAGATATAAGTATGATTAATATAAGATTATAATTAGCCTATTATAGAACTTGCATACTATTCTTATCTGACAAAAAAATTACTTGAAACCGATGGCTTTCGTGTAATTGAAGTGATAATCTTGTATAATATACTGGGAATCTAAGTTTCAAATTAGTAACGTTCAGTTAATTCTCACTTATTTTAACTAGTAAAACAATTTTCGAACTTGGAAGATCCAGACTTGATGACCTCTGAAAATTCTCAATGTCGTTAAAATATACAGTGAATGTCAGTAAATATTAAACTTTTTAGTTAATATTTATGAAGAAATAATATTCTATGTACAAAATTTATTTCATAAATTTGTTGTTACTGTATTTTGTATCGATCTTTATATTTTTGTGAATGGTACACCTATCTTGGTTATTTTCAATTTTAAACGTAAAATAACATTGTAAAAATTAAAACATAGCAGAATATATACCTTTTACTTTACACATTTTGTTTTAAATAAAACAATGTATATAAATCATATGCGAAGGTTGTAAAAACAAGAATAAATTTTAATGTTTAATTTCAAAATTATACTTTTTGTTATGACTAAATTATGTTTTTATTTATCGTGAGATTGAAATGTAAATTTACAACTTTTAAGTTCCACGTGAAAAGAGAAAAACAAGTAATTGAATCGTAAACATTTTGAGCGCTAGTATCCAGGAAGCGCTTCGGTCGGAATCTAAAAATCGCCCGCAATTAAGCTATAAACAAACTCGAATAATTTAGCAAAGTGAAAAAAACGCGGCGCACCGGCCCCTGTTGCCGTTTGTAAGTGGGTCGAGACGGCAACGCCGCCTAGCGGTACCGGCGCGGCAACGTTGAGTGCGACGTTGCCGCTCCGCTCCCACCTACATCAATACCTCGCACGATAGGCCACACGGAGCGCTGAACGTTGTTGGTAAATTATAGACTTTATAAACACTACAGCAAAAGCTATATAAGTATTTATACTTATGTATCTCCGCGTGACGCCCACCCTACCGTACGAGACGAGACTGTTTTGAAATTGGAATTTGGAACTCGTGCACAATATTGTTACGACTAATTTTATTATCTGTTTTTCGAGCTATTTTTAAACGAAAAATTTTCAATGCCAATGTTGTAATTTATGTAATTATATGTTGCGATTCCGCACTGATTCGTAGGTTCACAAATCAGGCGTAGTGTTTACGCGATAAGATTAGTTTGGTGATATAATCGATAACTTTTATGGTTTTTGCTACGCTTTGCTATACCGTGTTAACAAAAAATACAATATATACTTTTTGAATTAATCAAATAACACCAGACAAGACTTGTTTTTTTGTATAAATTAGAGTGATATTTAAACACGCCTACACATTTCGTCTACACGTACCCAAAAAAAAGATATTATAATTCATCTGTCTCTGGGAGAATATTAATTATATTCGCTGTAATACTTCGAATTTGTTTATCATATTTGATATAATGTATTATATAAGATATAAATACACACAATTAAATACTATAATACATTTATGTACAAGATCTAAGTAACAGTATGTTTTTTAGGCAGACAGGAAAATACACCACAACTGTCTATATACATTAGAACCGTAAAATTAACTATGGCTTGTACTCTCAAAGCAATGAGGTCAAATGTTAATAAAGACCATCAACAAAATGGACTCGATGATACATTAATTATTGCGAAGCATTACCATAAAAATATCAAAAATAATTAATCATTATTAATATGTACCTTCAGTATATTATATTATTCTGGTTAAATTGAATCTGCATAGAAATATTTTGAACAATAAACCATAAATTTTATGAGAAAAATTCTTCTAAGTAACACTGCAATTCACAAAAACAACATTATCTATGAGTTAAAATGTGTATTTAAAAAAAGAATAAGGAAAATGTTGATATATTTTTAAAAGAAATGAAATAAAAGTGTTGACAGAGTTGCGGTGGTACAAGTTGGCAAGGGCGCGTTTTATTGAATGAAAAAAATATTTCCGTGGCGCTTCCATATTTTTTTTTATATGCAATGACGTTTGAATAACATTGGGTGGTGCATTGATATAATCTGTGAGGATTCTTTATTTAAAACGCTCTGCAGCAATGCGTCATGAAATTGCGGAGAATACCAACTTACTATATTATAAATTATAATATAAATAATATTTATATTCCCGCGCGCTAATGTATTCAAACATTTTACCGTAAAACTACCTAGATAGTATGTTCTGAGGCTGAAGAATTAATGTATAGAAAACTTTTAGACCGATTTTCTTCATACATTAGGTACGACTTTGTTAATTTAAAAATAATAATTATATTGCTATACAATGAAGAATTTTTAGGCAAGAAAAAAGTTCCTGCGAATTAGTTTTTCAAAGATTCCTTTATACCTAATAATCTTAATAACTAATCTTCAAAATGAATACTTGTTCTTTATTGTGTGTTAATTAAAATATTTTTTTATTTATAAATAAAACGTAATTAATTAAAAAATGTTACATGTAAATGTTATATGTATATTGCTAGCCATATTAAATAAAAAGCCTTAGGTATCGCGGATACATGGTCACATTAATGATGAACTATGACATTACTGAGGAACGAGGTTCATAACATGTTATATTTATATTATAACGAGGCAAAATACATTTGTTTGTATAAAGGGGGTCATATCGCAACTAAGGCTCTAATTAAAGAAATACATGCTATACGTATTGATAGAACAATTGGTAAAATGACTTCTTAGTGCTATACGATTTAATTTTTTTTATTTATAATTTGTACCCGTGAGTGAGTGAGTAATACAGTGAGTGTATAAGTGAGTAAAACTGACCATATAGAGGTGGCTTATGCGTTGCCGTGGGACATTCCCTCATCCCTGTTGGATGAAGGGAATATCCAGTTAAGAACAGTGTCGTCCATCTTTATTAATTACACCCACAATCCAATTGAAGCAAAATAAACAACATCGAATTGATGCGAAACCATTGGTCGATTCGAGAAGATATTTCATTTTTTATATCGCCGAAGTTGTATCAGAATTTTTAAAAGTAAAATTAAAGTGAATATCAGTAGAAAAGACTAAATAATAAATAATTAGGAACTGTTTGTAGCACATGAAAGGGCATTACTAAATCCATGGTTTGTCCATCTTTACTCCTTGTGATATCAGTCATTTACATAGTAAGTTTGCACTTAGTCTTACACCGCGGCGTGCAAAATCAATATGGTCGGGTTGGTCTTGAGACTCGCATGTGACGTAACTGCATTGATTACCTTTTTTATAATTTGACAATAACCTAGTCATATGCTACGATCGAATTAGTTTCATATTCGCTTTCTTTATAATGTCAGAGTAACTTGTTTATGTGGATGATTAAATACAAAAACGCAATCTCAAGTATTATCCATCTTTACGTTACCCAATGATTGTGAAAGGTGAGTTTAATGAAGTTTCCTCAGTATAAAGTAGGGTGCGCTATAGATACCTAAGTTTATGTCCTGACGGTTTACGTGAAACTCTTAATTCATATTTATGTTTAAATGACAATTTCATTTTTAGTTTGATGTAGTTTCGACCATAGAAATAAAGCAAACATTGAGATCCCTACTGGTACTCTACCGGTCGGTTAGATAAACAAGCTTAAATAGTGGTTTATGAATATTTATCCTCAAATTATTTTATGGTCAACTATGTTATCTATAACATCTATAAAACTAACAGGACTGTACTGTATTCAGGGTTGTCAGGTATCCTGCTTCAAGTGGATATGTTTAGCTTTACGTAAGAATCTAGGTAAACATCAGGTGCCCGAACTGACTTTTGTTTGGCTTTTTGTCAGTTTATTTAACATCAGTGCAATAACACTTGTAAAGAACAATTAAAGCTGAATAATAATACATTGTTATGTTTAGGTATAAAAAAAGTATTTTTAAAAGAACGTCAAAGTATTAGCAAGTATATTAGTGAGTCTATACTTATTTAGTAGTGAAAGTAACTATACTAGCCCATGCATGTCAGGTTAATAAATAATAAAGTAATTTATTTGTTCCTTAGTCAGTCCATTACATGCCTTTTAAAGCTAAATTGCAAAGGCGACACAGCAGTATGAAATAAATTATTAATGGCATAAATTCGGAATAAGTTTCACGTACGAATGACAGCTCTTGACAGCGGAATACGAACATTTCAGTTCTGGTGTAGGCATTTAATTTCCACGCAATATTTTAGGTGGGCTTTGTATATATTTATTTTTGCTTTCAGGCAAAACAAAATTATCTTTATTCGGTAGAACTGATTCATTTGACAAAGCTAATAATATAAAGGTGAAGAGTTATCAAGTCTGTTCTCTAGAAAAATCAATAATGGCTGAAGTTTAAATAAGAAAGTTACTACCACGTGTTGTATCAATAACATGCCTTTCTACAGACAGTCAGCGTTAAATAAGTCCTTTAAAATCTGATAAATAACCATCAGCTTTCAAATTAACGACACAAACTAAGGATGGTTATACATTTTACGTAGCGAAATTGTATGTGACAATGTAGCTGAAAAAAACTTGAACATTGGAAGAAAAGGAGGTACTAACAACGGTATCTTCTCTAGAAAATATATTAAGAGTAAATACATAAGTCTTGATCTATTCAAGGTGATAACAAAAATTGGCATTTCATTTTTAGCATCAGCGACAACCCTGGCCGTCGATCACGCAATGTCGGATTAAAAAAAAAAAATTGTGTGCGTATTTAAAAAGTTGTATGAATAATTAAATACATAAAATGAGGAAAAACAATAACAACTAATATCGCGTTCACAATTAACCCATATTTTTGAAAATCTACAGATTACCTAACAAATGATATAATTTATACAATTGAATACATACTAGAAGAATTTCAAAGTGATATTTATTCATATTATTCGTAATGTTATTATTATTAACAATTCCGGTTCCGTTGACACCATTCGAAGAATGTTTGACAATTGCCATGTTTTGGGATGACTAGGTTTCCCATCAGAATGTTCATGGAGCGAACGCGTCCAAATGATATCATACAAATATAGTAATGTGATTTTAATTATGGTAAAAACATATTGCTTTTAATACCGTATATGAAATCTTCAATTTATTACGTGTACTAAAAGCTTTATATTAATTTAAACTAGAAGCAAAAAAAATGTTTTTGAAAATATATTTGAAATAAGTTAGTTTCCTTGACAATAAAAAAAACAACAAGTGACGTAATGTCATTCACAGGGCGACGCGACGTGCGACTGCCGAGTCGCAGGGGGCGGGCCGACTGTCGCAACCCGGCCAATCACCGGCGACCAACGCGCGCATCCGCGGCAGTCGCACGGCGCGGTCCGACCCGAGTGTGCGTCAGTTTTGTCGCATAACAATATCACAACAAACGTTAATCTGACCCACAAGACCTTACTGAGATCTCTGTGATAAATCATACAGATTCAGCTTTTGGAAAGTGTATAAGTAGTAAAGGTGAGTGGCTGTGTTTTATCGAGATCAACACAAGTTCTTACGACTTGCACTACGGTCACACTCGTTAGAGATTGTTGTATTGTATCTACACCTACATGAGATTACAATTATTGAGTATATAAAATATATTAGGCAGCTATTTAACAATAAACGATCCTTATAGTAACCATAATATTGATAGATTGATCACCGCATTCAAAAATTGACACAAATTGCCATTTTGAAAATGCATTATCTTTTAAAAGTTTGATGCGACATTGGTTCAGTTTACTTTTATATTTCTGTCGATTTTGTTTACGATAAATATCGTATGTAATGAAGCATACTATTTATGCAGCAAAACGAGTGAGATGATAAAGACAACGCTTTACCAATTGAACCCGGCGCGTTTGATTGAGGAAATAAAGAAGCGTCCAGGTCTGTACCGGACGGAGCAGCCCGCGGACCGCGAGGAGAAGCTGCACCTCTGGAAGGAGGTCGGAGCCGCTATATACGACGACTGGGACAGCTTCAATAAGGCAACTGCGTACGATCGAGGTGCCTACACACTTGCCACATTATTGTATACAAATATTTCCTTAAACATTTCTTTTTTTTTATTTGTTTTAAGTATAATATCCAATAGTAAGTACCTACAGTCCACAAAAAAAAAAAAAATAAGAGTTGAAAAGAGTAAATAAATTCTAAGTTGAAGTATAAAAAAAAAAGTTATTCAGGTGTTATCTTGACGTAATGTCGCGCACTGCGCAGTCCTCCAGTTGCAAAGGAAATGGCGCTCGCTTCGGGACGCGTACAACAGGGAGCTGCGAGCGCGCCGCGCGGCGCCGCGTGGCAACCGACGCGTCTACATATACTTCAAACGCATGAGTTTCCTCGGCGGCTTCGAGGGCAGCGTCAGTGATGAGTGAGTATGGGAACTTTAGTAGTTTCACTCTTGCGATACAATCTGATCACGCCCAGTGATTCAAGGGGTCATTACACTTTTACTCAGTATATATATTACATATGTATTACGATAGTCGAACTGTCTTCACGGATCACCTTACCCACTCGGTCTCTTATTTAGACTAAGAATTAAATAGTATTTTCTTACATTTAAAATGTACTAACGTCATTAAATCACATTTTGAAATAACAAATTACCAGTTAAGTATTTAAATTGCTTTATAAGTCAAGGCAAGGCACGGCACACTACTGTTCTTAAGATGTATATTCAATGCGCTAATATTCCTTTAAAGGCACAATAGTCCAATCAAGTAACTAGTGTAGGAATACGACCGGAAAATCCTTTGAGATTCGGGTCGAAGGGCTTTGAAAGGCTAAAAGGGTTGAATTTTAGCTAAGTAGGTAAGCCCGGCTATAGAAAATGTTGCAGTAAAAATTTGGTGCAAAAGATATTTTAAGAGATTATTGAAATGATTTGCGACATTTTTTTTAGAAAGGTTTATAAAATGGATCAATAATTTTCTACAAAATATATATCGCGAAGACGAAACTATCCGTAATAATCACAGAAAATTTACGTCACTCCTCAGTTGAGCGAACATTGGAATGTTGATTTTAAATGTTTTTTTTTGACACAATCTCGTTATCTATAATGAGCAAGAACTGCATACTTGGTTGAGTTATGACCCGCGGGGCCGAAGACCTTGACAGGTAGGAAATAAAGCATCCGTCATATGATACACGGGTTAGCTTTTTGCGAGTCGACTGTTACTGCGTAGGTTTTTTTTCATGGATTTATGGTATAGATGTTCGTTAACTGTACAGGTTGATTTCATAATAGGTTCTCATATACTTTATAGTGTATATTGAATACACTATAAAGCAGTTATTTAATATAATAACATCTTCTATCAGAATTTTTTTTATCAGATAAATTATAAAATTCCGATGACCATTTCTGTTATTCGATAGATTTTATTTATGCTTTACGCATTTTAACTTGAAGTTCGAATAACACAAAAGGTTGCTCAATCGAAGTACCCAATAATCTGCTAATAATTGGTAATTTATCAGAAACGGCGTCGTCGGACCGCGTAATTACTTTATAAATAATTAAAATAACTGTAAATTAAATGCTTACGATAAATACAAACCGATAATCTTCATTAAAGGCATTATTTGTCGATGTCCTTAAATTAACAAGAATTATGAATACAATGTCATACGAGAGTAGTACATCTTATTCTTTCTAAGATGGTAATATGTCGTGGATTTAAGAATATTTTAATATTACAGTTTCAGATCAGAAACTATAGTTACTGGATATTTCGAACTATTTAAAGTAATTTATTTTTCCAGCGACGATCAAGATGGTAACCAGGTGATATTCAGCAACCAGACCGAAGATCCTCTTTTCAGCAGTCACACAAGTCATACGCCGAGACGAAAACGTCGAAAGAAATCCAGCTCGGACGGGGACCAGGCTCCAGAGGAGTTGGAGATGCCGGTCTTCCCCGTGGATATATCTGACGATGGGGACAGCGATAAACTATTTTTGCTCTCATTTCTACCGGAAATGAAGCAATTACCGGCGAATATAAAGATGTGGGCGAGGGCTCAGATAGCAAATGTGATGCAGGAAGCCGTAAATTCACATTTCAATAATTCAATACCTGGCAGCAGTTCGGATAGAAACGGAATGGTCAAACAAAGGAGGGACAGTTCGGAATAGATTCACGATATAACTGAGTATTAGATGTAAGTGTAAAATGGAATTGACTTAGTTAATCATGAAGTTTTCTGACATTTTATTAACGTAAACCTTCGTTTAGATCAGCTCAAAATGAAAGTGTCCGATTAAAGTACAGAATTCATATGTACAAGATAGTTTTGGTGAAATTAATTATTATCTATTAATTCTCGGTAACACGGATTCATAGCTTGTTTTTGAGAATTTTTCATCTTTTCTTTTATAAATAAAAATGATTTTTTATGTACATTATAGTTATATATGCATCGAAAAAAAGTTGCATGTATAATAAAACTAGTACTTAAAAGATTCAACAATTTTATCGTTATTGATAGGTGTTATGTTAACTTGAATACTTTTTATAGTTATTGTCTTTAATTCATTTTTATTATACACGATATATTTGGAAGAATAAAGATTGTAAAATATCTATCGTCTAATAAGTAATGTGACTAAACGGTGGTACAAGTAAGTACACATTATATTATAAATTATGATTTGTACTTATAGTCTTTGAGAGTTGTTGAATGTCTTATGTAAATTCTATATTAGGTTAGTACTTAAAGTTCACTTCAATAAAATTATTTTTAATAATATTCGCACCTATTTATTTTATGGTATCAGAACACAGACATTGTTCCCTTTTTAAATGATGATATTTTTTTAAACAAAACTACTTTAAACATTGTAATCACAGTATGTAATATATTACATCGTTTAGGGATTTCTCGCGTTTTTAAAACGAGTTTCGGTCAACATACATTGTTACTAGCTTACATCCCACATACGAAGTAAGCTCACCGGGGACGAAACTTGGCCGCTAAAGTTTTGAGCCGACAAACTTGGCAATCGATGCCCTGTTTACGCTCATGTGGTTCTGAGTTTTACGTTTGGAGTTTTATTTATAATGTACATTTATTAAGTCATCATACGAAATAAACATTGCTACCAAAGTTAATTATTTAACATATAAACATCGTCTGTGGCAGACAAAAGAAGAAGCAGATTCTATACCGCTTTCGTTTTTCATCGGAGGTACAAAAACCAGAAAAAATACCTTTTAAATAGTTAAATGGTGATAAATGATATGTGTCTTAGTAATTACCCCTCTACCAGATTATCGTTATACCTGAAACAAAAACGACATTCGTTTAAAACTCGAAAACGTTGAATAAAAGAATAATTTGGAAACACGTACTTAATACAAGTCTAAACAAAACATTTTAAAGTTTAAACAGCATTACAGTCAAAACTTCTCACTCGCTGAACGTAATCGTTCAGAAACAAACTTTATGAAGGAAAATTGAAAATTTTTGCAAATTCTCAACTTTCGCTATAATTCTAAACTTTCCAAGGCTCCGAGCCAACCGCGATTATGCACTTCTCATAAATCTGTGACCGAAACTATTTATAAGATTTCACCATCGTTTGTCCCCTTCCAACAAAAATACGTTATATAATTATTATATAAAACTAGAAATGTATTTTTATTTTTAGACCATCATTAGTTGAACAGTGAATGAAATAGAATGATTTTTCATACACAAAGTTTATACATGAAGTAATATTTTCAATCCGTGTAGCAGTTTCAATCAACAAATTACTTTCGATACAGCCTTTTTTACGGCACTAACACAAAGGCAAAGGTTGCCGCTAAATGAAACCGTCCTTGAAACGGGACGGGTTAATCGATTATCCTGATTTCTGTTGAATGGACGCTAAAATAACTTCCCTGTTATTATTGTAAACGTATCATTCGTTAAATAAAGCTCGGAAAACAATTGTCCAAAATGTTTAAATATTTATAATGTTAAATAATTAATAAACAACAAATGGCTATAAGTATAAATAAACGTTCAAAACGTCACGTCCTCTAAATAGCCTTAAAGATTATGGGCTACATATTTAATATGTATTTGGATTTCCTGTAGGTACACAAACATAATTGACAAACTTTATTATTTTTAATTGAGGATGTTTTAGTAAATAATTAAATATTATATAGATTGCATACATTTCATAAATGCATCTCGTTATATTCACACGAACCAGTTAACATTACGTACAAATCACACATTAATATGTAACATGTCTGTACGATAGACTATCTCTCCTGACTAAATACTATATCTAAAGTTACTTGTATATAGTCAGATAAGTTCAAATGTTCATTTGAATATATTTGATAAAAGCAAATGTATTTACAATTCCATATAAACAGAACGCAAAATAGTCCAATAACAGCGGACGAGGCGGTGCGGCGGCGCGGCGCGGTTACTGCGGTTTGCGATGTTGCCGCTCGGCTCTGCAGCGGTTGGAACGCAGCTTTGATATCGAATCATTTATTCCAACGCCATAGAGATCAAACTCGCGTGACGGCCGAGTCTACATTCACACCACGTTGTGCGACGAGCGACGTCGCACTGGCGCTGCGGGTGCGTCACTTCGTGCGGATTAGTCGTGTCAGTTCGACGCGTTTATACCTTAAACGTATATTTTAGTGAATACATAATAATCGTAAACATTAAAAAATATATCTGTGTTTACAATAATCCTATGATAGCGAGCGATACTACGTAAAGTTCAACCGTTATTGATAAACTCGGCGGCGTTGCCAAGTCGGTCGCTGCGACGCACGTTGCCAGGCCGCGGCGAGTTCGTGTGAAAGCGTTGCGTACTTATTCATTATGGATACATTTTTATCAGCTAATATTACGAAATTGATATTATTAAAAGATTTTGTGCAAAATGAGGATAAATAACATTTACGTTACATTTAAAAAAAACTATTCCCTTTAATTGTCTATAGTAATTTGTACACATCTATATATATTACATAACACGTGGTTCATTCAAAATGACAACGTACTCACTGGACGCTGAAACGTTTATAAACGAAATAAAGAAACACAAAGAGTTATGGGATGTGTCCAGTGACGGTTACAGGTACAAGACCAAGGACAAGCAGATTGCTTGGGCCAACGTGGCGAGGGTTTTCATAACGGATTTCGATAATATGAAAGATGTTGAAAAAACAGAAGTCTGTAAGTACAGTATAGTAATAGGTTACGACAACAATATTCATAATCCAAGTAACCATATTTTAGTCAATTTATTATCCATTCAAAATTGGTTGTATACAATTTATATAATTTTAAAAATGTTCATAAATAAACATCGAAAACATCACCTTCCCATACGATCAAGAACTTTAATATTTATGCCTTTTGTAATAGACAAAATAACTTACAGATCGCAAGCTACACAGCAAGTGGCGTAACATACGCGATGCGTACGTCCGGAATCTAAAACGCAAAGACGGAAAACGCGGTTACATGTACGCGAAACACTTAACCTTCCTGAGCAGCCGGTACAACGAGAACCACACCAGCGAGGACGACACCACGGACGAGGAGAAAAACGTCAGCATCAACAAGCCCAGAAGCATCGAAGTCACGACGAACAGCGACGAGGAGGCTTCGACTATCGTCAACCTGAAACGGCGTCGAGTCGAGAAATTCGATAAGATCGAATTTGTCGAAACGCCGAATATACAAACGGTCGAAACGCATTGCACGGAAGACGAAGATAGGTCGTTCTTCGATTCATTGTTGCCAGCTGTCAGGGAGTTCGATTTAGACCAGAAACTGGAATTTAGATGCGAGGTTTTGAAGCTAATAAAACATATTAGGTCAGAAGCAATAACTTTCAAGCCCGAATTTAATACTATAGATTATTAATGACTTCGTTTTAATATATTAAAAATGAACAAATATAATAGTTATAGTTTTGCATATCGCTTTTCATTTCAATGAGTTTATTTATGCTTTGATAAATAATACTCGTTTTTAAGTATAATTCAATAAAAGTCAGCGAAGTATATTATATTTCCAGAGCACGGTCACAGGCAAAGAACACAGTCCTTTATGCACACTCAACATGTGCACAGTATACAAATCCTGATATAACATAAGTCATATAAAAGATCCGTGTAATTAATATCTTTCTAATTTAGATAAATGCTTAGTAGGTATACTTTCATTGCATTTTAAAATATTGTAATATCAAAAATAAATTAAGTTTTACTTTTAAATATTACAGATACATAATAACATATACTTTGTAGGATAAAAGACCATAGATAATGAATGTTCTTTTCTATTCCCGGGATGTAATTTGCATATTCAAAGTTTAAAACATTTAGTATAAAAAGCGCTGCGCTACTTAATTACAATGATTAATGTAGCGTTTTAAAGCGCTCCAACCGCAGCAAACGTTTTATTATTACTTTTTTCTCACGTTACGGTTTATAAAAAAGCAAACATACCCATTTATATTTGAAATTATAATTTTATTGGGTATATAAAAAAACCGTTTTAATTACTTAAAAAAAATAAAATTTATTACTACAAATGACGTCATCAAAGCATAGAAAAGTATTAAGGGATCGAAATAAAAAATTGAAACCAGAAAGAAGTTTTCTTAGAAACTCATAGACAGCAACAAGTCATGCTCATAACAACACGATTCAGTCTGCACGGAGCGGCAACGTCGCGGGGAAAGTGTTCGAAGCGGCAATGTCGCGCGGTCGATATAGGAGGCCGGGGTACTGCTGACCCTTCCGATTACACTCGTTGAAACTTGAATTTCACCTACATACATACAAGCTGTATGTATAACCAACACGTGTCTTTTGTTTATCGTACCCGTGATACGATATAACTCATACAACCTACTTATTTCGTTATGTAACGTTTGTATTTTCTTTATAATAGCGTTGTAGTAATTTGAAAATGTCAATGACGGTGATAGTTGTGTTACCTACTCTTATTTTATATAAAGAAAACAAAAAGATAGTGTGGCAGGAAAAATGTATGTTTATATGTATATTCACACATAGATCTTTATCTGATAAATAAATCAAAAGTCAGAGATCACTGAACCGACAAGACTGTACGCCATCATATTTAAGATTTTAACCATTTTATTCCACCAAATAAAAACAAAAAGCCTGGTAAATATCCCGTTTTAAAAACTTGTAGCATCATTTTTAATTTTGTTAAAACAACGTCACC
The DNA here is from genome assembly GCF_905220365.1 of Vanessa cardui. Taxonomy (NCBI): domain Eukaryota; kingdom Metazoa; phylum Arthropoda; class Insecta; order Lepidoptera; family Nymphalidae; genus Vanessa; species Vanessa cardui. The sequence goes on along the minus strand of NC_061132.1, from coordinate 10,730,670 downwards.
ACCGTTATCGAATAAATGCCTATAATTCTGTTTTACTCTCAAGCCTGGAGCTTGTGCTAGAAGTACAGATGGCAATAACCCAAGGCGACAGGATCGATGCTGCAACTTTCACATCTTTAGGGTAGGTGTATCTTACATTCAGTTCTCATATAATACAATTAAGTACATACAAGACATATATAAGATTAACTAAACAAATTCTAAGCATAGGTTTTCATAAATCAATGTACGACATCTTTTTAATTAGCGTTGATAAGAATTCTCGTACTAGAATAGAAGGGCAGGGGGTTTGTGCATCTATAATGGTTCTTAATTATTGTCACTTTATCAGCTATAGTAATATACATGTAAACATCAATTGAGGCGAAAGTCCGTCCGCCTGTAACCCTGGAGTAACCGGTTCCATTATCGTGGGATTGCCTTTCATACCAGTTAATGACAGTACCTACACAAGTGCCGAGAAACGTTTAGTTGCAACTTGCAACTAGCACTATTTGAGTTTGCTTAAACTTGCTCACAATCATACGTATTATAAAGATTCTTTTGCCAAAATAATAAATATTTCTAAGTACATTAGCAGTTAAAATTTTAATATATTATGAGTCATTTGAATTGTGTTTTTTTTTATTACAAGAAAATAAAATGCATAATAATATACATAACTCCAACCATCTTACAGTTTGTGGCAGTTTTTTTATTTTGACGAAATTTAAAATTACTTATTATGTCAGACGTGGGGGAAGAAAGATTAAAATCGTTTGAGTAAGTAGGTTTACGAGACTTTTCACATTAATTTTATGAAGCAGGCAAACACTACTGAATTTCCATGTACTTAATTTGTGTTTATAATTCATCTCGCGTTCGTCAAGGAAAACATCGCGACGAAACCAATGTACGTAATTTCAATGAATATTATCACATTCGTAATTGTGTTTCTGGGAATAAAAAACAACCTACGGTATATCTTATGTGATAATTTTTTTTCAATTCCTGTAGCTTTGCAATGTGATATAGTTACCAGTAAGTATATTGATTTTTAGCCATCTAATATGGTCGATGCCTCAGTGAGGTTTATCGTAAAAAGTTACTATTAGTTAAAAAAAAACTCTTTTCAAAGCCAGGACATAATAATTACAAATAAATATAATAAGCTAACTTTATAGTTTCATTACAAGTAAAAGAATCAAATGAAATGAGGATGTGTAAAAGTATAACTGAAATATTTTAATTAATTAAATATTTGTTAACATCTCGTAGGAATTATGCAAAAATATATGTAATGTAATCAATCATGATACACATAGATGGTTCTGTGTGCTGCAGTGGGTTAAAACTCTTATCCCAGATAGTAGCGACAAATCTGTCCTGTTCCGTGACCTTGAGTGACCCGCGCTGCAGACGGAGCGGGTCGATACAGCCGCCCGCTTTAAAATCTAGACTAAGAGTCGACTCCCAGTTCTAGTTATAGACATTTTACTGTAATGCTGTATGGGGTGCGTGGTGAAGTCAGTAGGTGGAGTACTTCTTAATTTAACCCACATTCCTACGAATATTTTAATTACTGTGTATAGCTTAACTCTCAATAATAATAACAATCTTGGTGGTGATTTATACATATTTACAATTGACGACACATGCATATCGTATTTGTCATCATATATGTATCTTAAGTATTATATATATAAATAAAAGATAGGTAGTTATAATTTGGACTCGTAGATTTTGAAAACGTGTTACAACTATGTTATATATATAGCAATGCGACTTATTATTCGATTATCCTACAAATTTAGAAGCAGTTCGTGAGGGCTTGGATTAAAATTCTAGGTCGGAGTTAAAAAAGAGTGCGCCTACTTTTACGCACATATAGCACTATGATATGTTTCGCGTTGGTTGTAGTTGAGATGAGCCATGACCGAAATACTTGAAGACAACATATTTTAAGTATTTCGGTACGACATAAAAAAATATTAAGGTTTCTATTAACAAATGAAATTTACTTAAAATTGAAGACAAGGTTGATTTATAGTTTAACTTTCGCACGACTCATGATGCATAGCATAGATAGTACATTACGACCGAACAAATTTATATGCCTTATTTTTTGTTTTATTAAACACTTGTTAGTTCACGAAAAAAATTGCTTGCATATCGTTGCAAAATAATTAAATGAATATATTAAGATATACCAAATCAGTGCTTTTCAAAAAACGATTTTTATTATAAACAACTTGCATTTTTTTTAATAAATGCGTATCTATAGATTAGGTTAAAAACAAAAAACAAAATATACTGCAGAAAGTCGATATTATATTTTCATTTGTCAAGTGACATTAGTGTTTTATTTCACTCTAAATTAAAATCCAGGGGTTACCTGGTGGTAACTAAATATCAACTTCATATAACGTTACGGCTTGCTAACTATGGTATCTAAGATGTCATCTGTGTTGGGTATGTAATCAAACTGGCCCATTTCAATTCCCACAGCTAACGTTAAGTAATCCGTCAGGATAAAACGCATCATTTCGAATAGATAAACAATACTATTTATTTCGATTACCGTTTAATTCGGATATGAATTATTGAACGATCTTAAGATTGGCTGAACATTGGCAGGGATGCCTATCATCAGATTTTAAGAGCGGTCACATTTAGGTGATATACTTAGGTGTTAGCCAAACCAAAAAAATATTTTAATTATTTATTGGCAACGCTTATAACAAAACAATAGGATGGGCATAGATATACAGATTGTTCGGAATATATTGTTTGAAATATATGTTCGAATACCAATACGTACAAAGTTCCGGCTATAAGTTAGTTAATATAAATGAAGACAAGTCTTAAAAAAGTCTGCGAATGGAAGCAATTTAAGTTTACGGCCAACAAAATAAGAACTTTGATAAGAAATGGCAGTAGCGAACGTTACTATCTTTTTCTTTTATCTTTTCCGAGCAGCCTTTGAATAGGGATAACGTAAGAAGAGTTGGACATTTTGTTGATAATTCTATTTTATATGAGAGTGCGGGTAATGTTAAGAATAATATTTTCTCTTACATCTATACTAATAAATGAAATCAAAATGTCTGTCTGTGATTTCAAAACAACTGTAATTTGCTAATTACTGAAACGAACGTTTGTTTTTATCTGGCTGTCTGTCTGTTTGTCCAGAGCTATATTTCGGATAAACGCAAGTAATAGGATAATCATAGAGTATTTCAAGCTATCGATTGATCTCTATTTCAAAATAAAAACCAGGTGAATTTATTTTTTTAAGTCATTATATTTTTGGTACGTTTTTCTTTAAATACCTGTGTTACTCATGTACATCGGTTATACGTGTCTAAAGAAAGGTGATATAGTAATAATCACAAATTTTCGAAACTCCTTCAGGGTAGAGTCAAAAGCATTATTGGCCTGTCATATATATTGATGAATTTGGTATATTTCATTCAATTCAATTTTATTATAATACAAATTTAATCCGATTAAATCCACAGACAGCGGGTCGTGTAGGTAAAATGAGATTAATTACGAAGAGGAGATGTATTCATAATTATTGTGATGAACGTAAGTTGGTTTCAATGGAAATATAATGGACTTATATTCATAAAGCACGCAAGAACAAAGAGGTTCAAAGAGGACGGAGTATGTGACGTCATCGCGCAATTGTAGATTATATTATACCCGTTACAGGTTTTAAGCAATGAGACAAAAATTAAAAGTATAATTGATTACACGTTCATATAAATACTACCCCTTCTTAAGCAGCTATCACTCAATAATTATTGCTTTACCTTCTTTAAATGTTTTATCATTCAATTTTATTTTGTGAATATTGTTTTCTTAATAGTCGTTATCTATAAGAATGCTATGTTTCATCGTAATGTGAAAGGATTGCTGTCAGTGAAATTAATTATTTTTGTGTATTTATAAATTCCGGTTTTAATAATAAAATTTTATTTTTTATTTTTTTTATTTTATTTATTTATTATTTATAAATTCCGGAGTACCAGGTTTAAGTCTGAGTCAGAATATTGAAAAGTTTACGTTACACTTTTCTAGTAGCTACTTCTAAGAAAGGTTCGATTTCAATTTGTGTTTTCCAAGGGACAGTCCTACGCTTGATAACTTATGTCTGTGTGTGAGCTGGCTATCGGATAACGAGAGTCAGCAAATGAACAATGCACCAATGTTTGCGCAATATCTCCTGCCAAGTGGGATTGCCCTTGACATTGGCCATCATGGCCAATATGTAGTCAGGAGGACTTCAATTAAACGATTTTTTTATATATTTTATGGGACGGATTTTCGCTACCATGCAATTAGGCATATTAACTTGACTTCAAATATCATATTAAAATTACACAATATAATATACCTACTAAAAACACATATATTTAACTATACTTTCAAAATCATTGACTAATCAAACTACAACGGGGTTTAAATCAATTTATGGTGAGTCTACTTTTTGGAAAAGCCATCTTAAATTGTTTATATATATCATTTATTATACAAATGTAAATAAATTTACGAATTTGTTATATCCCTTTATGAGATAGATTTTTTCAAATTGAGGTAAGTATTACTAAACAAAATAGATTTTTTTTTTAAATTTAAACTTGAAATAAAAACAACCCCATCGCGATCGGAGTACAAAATGTTAAATAATGTAAGTGGGATTTATTATTAACAAAACCTGAAAGCTGAGATGGCCCAGTGGCTAGAACGCGAGCATCTTAACCGATGATTGCGGGTTCAAACGCAGGCAAGCACCGCTATAATATATATGTGATTAATTTGTGTTTATAATTCATCTCGTGCTCGGCGGTGAAGGAAAACATAGTGAGGAAACCTGCATGTGTCTAATTTTATCGAAATTCTGCCACATGTGCATTCTACCAACCCGCATTGGAACAGCGTGGTGGAATATGTTCCAAACCTTCTCCTTAATGGAAAAGGAGGCCTTATCTCAGCAGTGGGAAATGTACAGGCTGTTACTTTACTTTACTAAAACCTTAAAATATTAGAAACTGCATTGTGATGGCAACAAAACCGCTTTTTGTAATATTTTATTTTAAAGAATGAAAAGTCTAACATCTGTTTCTTAATATATACAAACGCCATACATAACATATCGTATGTAAATAAGCTTCAATAATATGCTGAACGAAATATTGTAAGTAACGACTAAAAGGTTTCTAAAATAGTCAGTCCGCTTTCAATATCTATTCTTAAAATATATTTTCTAGAAACGGACAAGCATAGTCCTCGAAAATCAGCTAGACCTTCATGCTGGTGAATTCAACTAAGGCGAAAGCTAGCGCTTTGCTTTCATTCGATATATCATCTCGATAATGTCTCGTCATTATTGTAACAAAAAATAATTATTAAACAGTGCTCTAAGACTGTTGTTAATACATTTAACATACGTATTAAAATTGTTATTATGAAATGTGCAATTGAAAGTAAATAGAAAGACAGTAAGCTCTATACAAACATCAAAGTATGTACAAGAGTTATCGATTCAAGTCGAGGCCGACATTCCAAAAAAATCGAGGATACCCGAGGACTGCACAACACTATTATACTATAGGATATATTCGGGCAATGCACGGGTGACGCAAGCGTGCAGCGGGCGGGCTACAACAATAAATAATAATAGCGCGCACCGAGTGGCAACGTCGCGGGGATGCCGTCCGCGAGGTGCGGCAACACGCCGATCGATGCCACGGGTTAAATCAATTTGATGTTACGTGCAAAAAATGCGCTCCTGCTTTTTGTTAAATGTACCTATATTTTTTATTGAAATACACAGTGGAACGTTAAATAATTGAAGCTAGCAACATTGACTGCAGTTGCGTGTTCGATTCAATTTTAACATTTTAATTTTTTATTGTTAAGTAAAGTAGAATTAATGTAACAAATACACTTATCCATGAATAAACTTATCATCTTTATTAAATAGTACATAAGTTCTAAAAGTTAAAATTTAACGCGTAACAAGTTTCTAGACGTACACGAATAATAAAGTGGTTTTTTAATAATATCAACATATTAAGGAGCCTGTTTAGCCGCATTTGGTCCATATTAATTTTATAAAAAGAAGTAAGTAAGCGTTCATGTTCAATGCTATCTCTTTCACGGCCCGGCCAATTAACTGCAAAATCCAAATTATGAGAACCCGTTTCGCCATATTTAATTGGTCGACACCGTTATAAGATACCGCATTTTTAAGAACGAGTAAAAATTATTTCCACTATTGAAAGTTGTTTTTGAACCGAATATTTCAGGTAGAACATATATTTATTTATATGTATTTTAAATTATTATGGCAACTAATTCAATATTTTTCAAATATTTTTGAACGTCAAATACCTACCCTATTTCTGTTTTGATCTCCATATACCTACCCACGCGCATACAGTACCTACATAGTTGAAATCATTCTTTTATTTCTAAATAGTTATTTATCCGATAAATTAGATTAATGTTTCGTCTTTAAGCTCTTGGAAATAAGTCAGCGTTATACAATACCTACTCGAAATTATCAGAAGTTTTTTTTTATTGATGAGTAACAATAATTGTTAAAGAAACCATATCGTATCGTATTTTGCTTTATTTCAATTAATGACGTGTCTCACACACAGCACAACTACATACAAACAAACTTACGACTATGTCTTTACGCGAACTTATCCAATTCGCATCGGCAAATAAGTTCGGTGTGTTTGTCGCGGAGCGGCAACGCGGCGGTTTCGAACATGGGACGCCGAGCGGCAACCTCGCGCCATTTCCCTAGCCGAGTCTGTCAAGCCGAGCGATACAGTTTCACGATCAGCTGGATCGCTGTCTGTAATCTATACATTTTATCTTTATGTATAACAGCGTGGCGTTCCATTTATTTACTACGTTATAATACATTAATAGTTACACATTTTTGGCTCTCTGTTAGGATTAATTTGTTGTTTTAAATGACTTCTTAAAATAGTATTGTATTTTCAGATAATAATAATACGAATAACTTTTATGGGTCGCATGGTTATTTTTCGTGATTGTTTTAGTAAGTACGTGGTATATCAAATACCTATTAGTTGAAGTTTAATGTTTATTATTACATTTATTATTACTGTTATTTAATTTATGTTTCCTCGTTTTGTAACTTAAACATTTAAAACAACAGACACATTTAACGTAATTCTTATGTCATAATGGCAATTGATAAAATGATGAAATCTAAGAACAATCGAGTCATTTTCTCATTCGTTTAGAAGGAGCATTTACTAATTAGGTACTTGAATGGTTGTTTTTTTGTTTGGAACTGGGAAGATCGTGATTATAATTATATCATAACTTATACGGCCAGACTTTTTTCGTTATAATTAAAAATTTACAAAAATTAGTAGACATTCGATTCCACCATGTGTATTTTTCCTTTATTTTAATTGAAATCAATTTCTCATCATCTCTCGGAGATGGTGGTACTATTCACCATAGACACCTTCGCGATATAGAGTTTTAAGTTCCGCCCATCGGTCCTACATAGTCAAGGCCTGAAAGTAATCTATGAGGCACATGCAGTATCGATCTCTTGTCCTCTCTCGGCTTAGTTGTTTCACCCTCATTATATCTTCTCTCGTGTCATTACCTGACACGAAACCTGCTTGTTCCCGGGTTGTCTCCATATAAAGTATATTCCTAGTTGCATAATATTTTAAAAACTACCTCGTCCATCAATCTTAATTAATTAAAATATATCATAATGCAATTCTAATAACTCGAATAATTCTCGCAAAAACTTTTTCCTTTGTTTTAATGAATTCATAAAATACAGTTACATCTAATTATATTAATGACTTGTATTGGTTCTCATCATCATAAGTACATTAAGATTATGGCGTCACATATACATACGCGGTGTGTTTTCTAGTCACGCGATATTTTTTAAGTTTATTTGATTTATTTCAGCTATTTGTATACAATTTCATAAATATCATGAGTATTAAGAAAAAAACAAAGATAGTTAATTCAGTTACCTAAACAGGAGTAATTAGTACCTGCTTAATTTTCAGACATGAACGATTTGCTTGCACTCTCATTCGAGATTCTTTACATGACCTTTTATTGCGAAATTATTTGAATTTTAATAAAAAAAACTGAATCGTTATTGTCTTTTACAGTGATTATTGAATAAACAATCACTTTAAAAAGATTACAGCATAACTATATAACTTGTATAATTTTTCGAAAACAACAAATTAATGTAGGACAGTAAATTATTCTGCAAAATTTGAAATAATACCCTCATTGAGTCAAACCTTAAACACAAAAACAGTGCAGAAGAATTTTGGCTTACCAACAAATCTCAAATGCAGAGAAATAGGTACAAAAAAAAATAAAGAAAACTTTCGACGTTAATGCCTGTAAAGAATTGCCAATTCACTTTTGAATCATCACTTAACCAACTTCTCGAGTCCGTCTACGAGATGATATTCGTTGGATGAGAATATATTATTGGATATATATATATCATATATCATTGTATTATCTTCTTATCATGTATTTTAGTAACTAAATTTCATATGGAATCAGCTACGTAAAAAGGTAAAAACGAAAAAGTTATTACCATTCAATTTGATACAAATACATATGCACGCTAAAATTAGCAATTACAATTACATACAATAACACAATCGTATTATTGAAAGCGATTTACACAATTTAATGCATTTTATTTGAGTAAAAATCAATACAAATAAAACAATTACTGTTTCAAATATCAAATTTATATTTTTAGTAGAGTTAGAATAATTCCAATTAAAAAAAAAAAAAACAAGTGAATCAGTTGTACTTTACGTACACTTAGTATCTCTGTAATCGGTTAAAAGTCACATTGACAGATGATTTAAGGGCATTCAATTAGTCGGTTAAGCAGCCATAGCTGGCTCACTCTTTAAGTGTCGGATTATGGACATGAAATAAGTGATGTCGAATTGATGGAATTTCCGTTCCACTTCGGTACTTGATGTCAACTTCAATTGATAATTAATGTTTAATGATTTTCTTTAGCACATGTGTGAGGTCAAACTTTAATAACAGGGCCACTTTAAACCCTTATCAATTCAAAATTTTTAATTCGTATACATTATCCAAGGTTGTTTGTGTGACAAAAATCAGTGTAAAAACGGCGAGAACAATCACAATAGCAAATTAGCTAAGCCAATCATTGTTGGAAAAGTTGCTAAGATTATATACCGATTTTGGTTAAGAGTAAAGTTTCATTGGTGATGAGACACGGGTTCACCACATTTAGTCTGAGTCAAGGCAGCGACCCATACAATGACCATGAGGGTAATTAAGTGGTAAGTTGTCCGAAGGCGTGTTAAATAAGAGAATTTTCGATAGTTGCTTACACAAATATGGCCCTAGTGACTTTGACTTGTTTCCAAATTTAAAAATAATAATTATCAGAACGAAGGCAAAAACATTCCGCGGACTTTCGGACCTCCCCTCGTCTTACGTGTCTCTTTGTACATAAAAGTTCGGTTCAAAAGTCTTATTGAAACGTTCTTTTATCCGAAACCAGAATTATGAGGTAATACTCATATTATTTGGTTCTGTAATGGTTTTATATATATGTCTAAATAAAAGTAAGTAAAATTTATTTCAGAGAATTGGGAAAAACATCAATAATAGTAATACTAGGCAAACCGATAAGCAATGAATATTTTAGATTGAGAAAACCCATTATAGGATCTCACTACCATATTTTCTATATATAAAAGAAAATTATTGATATGAAATTAATGGCCATGCCAATTTTTTACAGGCAATTATTCAACTTTCGCGTTAAAATAATTGGAAGGGATTCCAAATTAAATCTTGGAGACGATTTTTGCGTAATTGATCTAATGTTTAGTTTAAAACTGCTGTTTAATATAACTTCTTTGTGGTAATGGTAAATGGGTACTTATTTATATTCGTTATCATCTCATACAGTTTAGTTTCGAACTTGCTGAGTTTGTGATAATATTTAATGTATCGTAATACAATTGTAAATGGAATTAAGTAAATAAATCATTGCTTGTATCCTTAGTAGGGTTCGTTCGGAAATTGTGATTGTAATTACACGAGTTCTCGTCAAACAGGAATACAGCTATATAATAGCAATACAAAGCATTCTTGTTTGGCGGTTGAATAAATAATGGTTAGCATTTGCTTACGGTACTCAGAATCACCACTAGAATATGACTATGTTAAAACGTAAAACAATATTGTTCCTACAACTGTTCAAAAGTTAACATACGAATATATTTGCAAAATGAAAGAAACAAGTTTCATGCAAAACTTCTGACCTTTCGATTTTAAATGCTTTATTTTTAAATTTATCATACTTTTACTTGATTTTATTTAGGCGTTCCAATAATTTTACTTTATAAGGTAAGAAAAATAATTGTTCCTATATACCGTAACACTGTCCAACTATCCAAGGTTTTTTCTATCAGGGAACAAAACACGAAGCTCAAACACAGCTACACAGTTATAATTGTCATTTAATAACGTTTATTATTTAATACTTAGATTACTGAACTCACTTTTAACAATTAACAAACAGAGAATAATTGATAATAACATTTTAACATCTCAATATCGCCATCACCGGTTATTAGAGCACTTGTTCAACTTGTTCTTGTTATGACATGGAATGCAAATAGGTTTTAAGATGTAAATGCGTGGGCTTAGAGCTGGAATGTTGCGCTACAGCATGGGGCTCGGAGATCACAAATGACCAGACTACTTTACACGAACTGCAGCCTTGGATTTTGCTTAAAATCTACTTACTTTAAGTCTTGAAGACCAGTTCCTGTTATTTTTTATAAATACATTAAGATTTATTATTCAATTCGTTTTTAACATTTGACAAATCTCAACAGCGTTACGTCATAAAGTTGCGCAAATACAGTATGAGATCACTGTTCCTAATTTTTTTCAATTAATAACAATAGCATAACCGTCTGCTTTACAAAGGCCATTATATCCCACTATTCAGAGTGCACGACATTTTTGTATTCCGCTTTTAAAAAGTAGAAACATAATTCTATACAATTTACCTGACTATCCTTTAAAATTTTCGCCTGTTGCCCATGCCGGGCCCATATCTATTATCGTGCCCATAACACTGACGGCTAGTAGTCTAACTGAATTAACTTTCCGATACGCCTGATAGAATATTATACTTTAGAAAAATTGTAATGTAACGTTCACATCTAACAACTATTATATTATATTATATTATATTTGGTACGATAAAATGATATTGCATTTTAAAATGAAAAATATATAATAAAATCTAGGTGATAGAAATCCTAGATGTGTCAAAAAACATTAAAATGTCATTGATTATAATAAAATAAAATTAATTTTATTTGGCTTGGTTAAGAACAAAATAGCTAAACACATAGCCAAATCTCTAATATTCATTCTCTCATGGATTATTTTGATAATGTAAAAACTAGCGAAAGAAAGACGCATTTCAGCAAATAGCACGGTGAGACCGTAAAAATCATCTCAGATGAGACACTTAATACTTAGCCCACTTATCAGTGAGTGGAGGCGAAAGCAGCCGCCTATTCTATTTTAGAGCAATCGATATCTGTTTTGGAGTCGCGCTCTATAACTGTGACCTGACTAGTCTAGACTGGCTAAAATTTACTTGGATTTACTTTTAAAATAAGACTAAATAGGTCGTATGGAATTTCTGGATATTTCCAGAAATTCCATACTTTTGTATGTGTGACCTTGTCTAACATATCTTGTCCTTGGTGTATATAAATATTTTCTGCCGTTATGAAATGAGAAATAACTTTAATAGGTACTACAAATTCAGCGTGTCATAAACGTCTTATCTTTCAAAATACGCAAATATTTTAATTATTCTAATGAATTTTCGTAATTTATATAATACCAAAAGTTAAAATCCTTTTTTTTCCCTACCTCTTAATTTCTTTATTAGTAGACTTATATTAGAAATGTGTATATAATAAAAATTGCCACAATCCAAAACAGTTTCACTTTTCGTATTTGTTTCAATATATTTTATAAAACAAAGGCTACCAAATGAAAACATAAGTAAAAGAAATTCAGAACCTTCAAAGGCAATGTATAAAAAGGATTTTCCTTCTCTCGTAATATTAAAACAGCCTAAGGCTTCAAACGCTTACTTAGCAAAAAAGTGTAATTCAGCTAAATTTGCCTGAAGTCTTTGGTAAAAATTACTTTCGTTATGAAATAAGGGATTAGGTATAGTTGGGTAAGGGTGTGTCAAAGGGAATAAAATCATAATAGAAAGAACAAATTCTTTTAGACCCTTGACATTAGACATGTTGAGGATATTGGCTACCACACCATAGCAAGAGTTGCATTTCTGCCATTGATAAAAAAATAACCATCCATGTTTTGATTACTCCCAAAAAATTCTTCATCGTACGTTCAAATCACAGAATTTAAGTTCTGTTTAGATTAAAAATGAAAATTTTATCTTTATAATTTGTGGCAGGCAACCAGTTAAAACTTTCTTGTATTTGAAGTTCATGTTCAAATAAATTAAAAATAAAAAAAAAAATTATCCCAAAGTTGGCTCTTATCCAGATTATACCTAGTATGTGTCTATAAATAATTGACCAATAAATATTTATCGAATGTCTCAAAGTTTGTAGGCTAAGCATTTCAAAAGAATATTTTCAATTTTCAAATACCTACATATTTATTTGATTTATAATATGGACCAAATGGAACACTTTATTGGTCACAAGAGTCCATAAAAAAATGGAGCTGTAATAAAATTAAACATTCTGTACATCGCTAGTGAGCCAGTAACCTTATAAACTAAGGTGTGTTTCAATCATGCTTCACAACGGAACACAAAAACACTAAGTGATAATACTGGTAACGAGAGAAAAAGTAAAGAGTAGGTGATACTTCCCAGATGGATTTGCACAAAGCCTTACAACCATGCAAACCTTAAATTAAAGTAAGATCTACCACGGAGCGTATTGATATTAGTACGAGTTGTTGCTTCTTATCAACAGTATTCATTTTAATTTTATCATCTAAGATTTCACACATCATTTGAAAGCTATTAAGACCTTGACAGTAGCGGAGTCATGGTCGCCTTGCCAAATAGAAGTTGCGTCATAATCTGCCGGTACCTGCACACTATCGACCCGACACGATTATGCGTTCAATCTGTCTATTCAAATTAATAAGTATACCATTCTAACTTAGATTTAAGTAGGTATTCGATCACAAGTGATATTATTCTTGTCGTTTTTTTTTTTGCAAAAAACAAATATATAGACGTTAAATATCACGCAAGCAGTCTTAGAGGGTGGGGCTAATAGTTTTAAGAAGGCTAATAGTTTTCTTAAAGAAGGAGAGGGGGATTAGGGGAGTTGATTATGATAAATCTTATGTAAGATAACAAATTTATAAATAATTTTAACATTTTAAAATAAGATAGGATTGATATTATTGAGGCTGCCGATTGTCATTAAAATGCGAAGTTAGACAGAAAGATCTTACGTCGTTAATAGTTGTGTCGGTGATTTTTTTTTATTTCTCATCACAAAATGCCAAAAATATTACGTAACACTCAATTACTTATGTAGATTTTATAAGTAGAAATTTGTTAAACCGTTTTTAATAAGAATTGAAAATATTTTCATCGTACCAAGTCTATCTTAATATAGGTAAAGACTGAATTTAATCGTAGTAAACGTTATCCCTAACTTAATTATATGAGCTTTACATTATATGTATAAAAAATACAGTGAACATTTTCCTGATTCCGCATATCAATCGCCTTCGGCAAGACAGGCGTAAGATCGTCTAATAATAATAATAGCTTAAATGAATGCGAGCTATCGATCATAATTTGTTTATTTAAAAAGGCAGAGGACCACTTGGCTCTGGGCGAAGTGTAAACATCACGTTCCGTCCACCAAACCACCAAACATAGCAACATCAATATCATATAGTATATCATAAGTCTGGTGCCTGTGAATTACACTGGGTTACTCGTCTATAAAATGCGCACAAAGCAATGCAACGCATTGATGTTTTAACGGTGCAAATGAAGCGTGGCTGGCAACTACCCAAACGAGCCTGACAAAGCCCTACCACCGCGTTAACTCATATACAGGTAACTATTTTTAAATTTCGTACTACCTCGAAACAAATGTTACATAAGAAACAACAACCACACAGGGATTCGAATAAAGGTCTGTATAAAACATTGAAGGAAAAACAAAGTAATATTCTCGTCCTTAAGGGTGACTTACGCAGAAAACCTCACCAAAGTTTCAACTCAATCTAATGAATAGTTTAAGAGCGAAATCATATTCACTCTTCTTTACATAGTATGAAACAAAGTCGCTTACCGCTGTCTGTCTCTATGTATGCTTAGATCTTTAAAATTACGGCACGGATTTTGATGCGGAATTTTAATAGAAAAAGTGTTTCGAGAGGAAGGTTTTGTTTATAATTAATAGACAATATAGAAAATGAAACGCTGACCATTTTAGCTGTTTCTAAAATGATGTCGTAAATGAACAAATTCGCTAGTATTTATTAAGAAGATTAGCCTTACTATGAAAATAATGTTGTCAGCGTTCTTAGACCAGGATCTTAAGAGGAATTATTCTACCTATAGCCTCTTTATTTTGCCAATTTTAGCTTCTTATTGTGATTAATTATATATTTGTACGACACTATCATTACGTCAATACGTAATGATATTATCGTCTAGAAGAATTTATTCGCAATCGCGTGTCTCTTGATTATTTTTATCTACAAACAATTTTATCTTATCGGGGCAAGGAACAATTTTAATTAGGTATTGTTATAAGTTTTATATGAAGAAATAAAATATATTATTATCTTTTTGTAACTTTAGTTAGCATTTACTGTGTACTTATATCTACATTTGCCATGTACGTACATACGTATGTGTGTATTTTTTAAATATATTTTATCGACGTGGAAAAGATTTATCGTGTATGTGTTCGTGAAAAAAAAAAACAGATTTTTTATTATCTGTCCGTGCATGCAACGCCGAAACCCGATTGGATGAATTTGAATAGAACTCGGTCAACCCTTGGTATTCACGGAATATTTTTATCCCGGAAAATGGATAGGTTTACAAGCAATAGTCAAAAATCGTATCACTGCATTGAACATCGCTAACATATAGAACGAATGTTAAATCAACTGAAAAGGTAATAGCAACTACATTTTAATGCATAACAAATTAGGTACTTAGTATCTTAACATATTTTTGCAAATTATGCTAATATTGATATAAATTATAAGCTAGTTGATTTATTTTGATTCCGTCATATAATTTACCTGCAAGTCTGATCTAATTATTTAGCAAAAGATAATAGAGGTTAATGACCCCTGTTGTTTGGACTTCCTCTTATCGCATGGTAAACGAGTTCATTTCAAAGACAAATCTAAAGAGTAAATACGTTTTTTTTTTTAAGTATTTCTCTATTTCGTACATTGAACTGAACCATAGCTAATTAAAAGAAACAATAGTAATTTTTGTACGGACGAAATAATTCATACCGACCTCCTTCAGTTGACCTCTAGTGAACATTGCGCAAATATTGATAAGATAATTTCGTTCATTTTTTTAATTAAATCGGAATAAGACGTGATGTAAACAATATATTTAAAACAATCTTGCAAAGAGAATACAAAAAAAAAACAAAACATTATCATGTATGTACAGTTTTTTTATTACTTATTTATTATTTATAATCTATATAATACACACAGTAATATCTGCTGTTGTCAGTAGCCTCTGTCCATCTTCGTGATTCTTACTTCATACTAAATTCGATCTGATTCGTTTTAGTGGTTTAATCGAGATAGGGATGGACAGACAGAGTTACTTTCGGATTTACAATATTAGTAGAGATAGCATAACGAAAACGGCCAAGTCGCTTTCGATTACAATGGGGTTTTTGGAAAAACAAATGCACTTAATTTGAGGAAATCATACGAACGATCATATATATATACAGGTATTATTATTGTTTTTTAAACATCACTTGTGTAGTTTAATAATTAATTTAAGTAAAGCCTCCTTGAATGGATTCAAGGAATCCTGAAATATAGATGGCTATAAACAGCTGAAGTAATTAATGTGGATCGTTCGCAAACTATAAAATAATTATATCCGATTTTTGGTATTCGTAGATAGTTTATGATATAAATACGAGTACTATCTATATATAAAATAGAACTGTAGGATAATAGCAGTTCAAGGTCGAACATGGTTGCAGCTAACGTCCGCCATTTTCGATTTTAAATGATGCCATAAAAATGTATGCCTTTCCACATTTTTCCATGAACCTAATCTGCTCCCCTCAAATTCGGACGATAGTTAATGGCATTACTAGATATACTAGTTGTAGCTAGCATAACGTATATGTATTTTCTAAACGTAGACTCGCGCTTGGCTGTTATCACACCCGATGGAAAGTCATGATACGTTGTGAGTATTATAAATGTAGTATTTCAAAGATTAAATCGGCATCAAAGATAATACATAATATACATATTGTATTATATAAGGTGACAAATATAACATTTTTATTATAGAATATTAGCAATGTCCCATTTAAAGAAATTACAAATATTCCTATTTACTGCTCTTATTAAGCTTAGAGTTAGGGGTGGGGGTCATTATCGAACTTGCACCTTTTTTACATCAATGTCATGTGTATCAACCCTAAAATATATTGTTTTAACCAAACTATATACTTAGAGAAGGAATGTTTTAAGTATGTCCAACTAAGAGCATATTATTTTGAAATGCAAGATAAACTGTACAACTATAATTAACTAATGCCAATGCTACGCTACGGACCTTCAACCAACCCACAAAAGAATAAACTAGTTAGAGATATACGTATTTATACATACGTTGGATTTAAGACGTTGTTTTTAAAAGACGCAAAAGATTACGGAATAACGTGTGATATCGAATTAATTAACATACATTTGGAACATCGATAGCTCGGAACCGAAATAAATAACTCGAAAGAACGATTCAAACAAAGAAAAATATAGATAATCATTTATCGAATACAGCGAACTTTACTTAGTCGAATAAAATCGATTACGAACGAGTGATAAAATAAATATATTTAAAAATCTGCTTCGCTCTTCAGCCATTACATACATAATTACGATTTTTTTGGACAAATAAACATAAAGAGTAACGAATTATACACTCCGAAAGGTAAAATTGACATCGAAAGTTATATACGAATAGTAATAGTAATTTTTGAACGTTTTTTATTAACATTTTATATAGAAGTGAATATATGCAATTAACAGAAGCATGTAAATTAATTTAAGATGTCGTTTTTAACATTTTTGAAATAGCTGTAGTAACGATTTGTAACTTTGGAAGCATAATTAGTTCGTACAATGATATTCTAATTTGGTACTTTAGAGCTGATTTGATGATGGAGGTGGATTATGAAACACATTAATGGCTACTAGTAAACTTGTGGAGTTTGGGTTCATTCGATTAGTTTTGACGAGTCTTTTTCGTATACACTAACTATATAGGTATTTCTTATTAGTAATGTGGACTTAACAATTTTGTTTGATAATAAATGAAAGATTTAATTAAACATTTAATTAAATACATGTTATTGTTACCTGTGCATGGGCTGTGTCCTGTGTGTGTACTGCGCCATGTGCCAGCCGGCATGGCTAGCGGCGCGCGCGCATGCCGTGCCGGCCGCTAGCTCAGCGCCATGACACTACACTCACACAACACCACCACACAACCACACCAACAACCTGCGGACAAAGTATCACATGTATTCATACATATCTACATTATTTTAGAGTAATAATTTTTTTCAAATCGTTTTATTATTAAACGTGTTCATTTCCTACTTTACTCGTAAAACAAATCGCATCTTTTACGATTTGTTGAGGCATTTAATAAAAAATAATGAAATAATAATATTACTGTAGAGTGGGTTTTCATTTTTAAAAAAAAAACACTGTCCGATCCCTTTTAAATTAACAAGAGTATTATTTTTTTTATTCAATATGCAAAATTAAGGATTGTTAAACTCAATAATAATTAGATAAAAATGTGAATTTATTGTTAATAATTTTCCCTGTCATATAAAGAGCAGATTGGAAATGATGTTTTCGATGCATTTCATAATTCGTCCATTGTTTTATATTATAAGACCTATCAAATTTACTTTAACTAACTCGCGAAATCGCTTAAATATAAATAGTCAATGTTTCAGAAAGTTAATATAATGTATATTTTATAATCACTTATCAAGCAGAAAAAATCATAAATATGTAAGGCAGATTTTCTCGACAATTTTTACATAATAACATACATCAAATTATATTCTGTATTTATTGATTATTCGTTTTGACCGAAATGTCTCGGTTTTTTCCACTTGGAGATAGCAACACTGATTTAAATGTTAACCCTAATTCTGATATATGTAGTATATTATGTATACGTATAATAATTCTACTTGTATATAGATTAAGAGAGAGATCTACACATGGTAATTAATTATAGCTCTGGGTGAAAATCATTAAATAACATTTTATTATATTGAAAAGTATAACCTTTTTTATATTTATGCAAAATCTTAGGTATTACTTAGTTATATTATTTATTATCTGTTGCATGCCTGTTTAACTTTATTTTTCGTACGACGATTTGTAAAATATTTTGAATTTAGTGATTGCCGTATCATTAAATGAACTATTTAGTCATTTTTGCGTTTTGTGATAAGATTTTTTTTAATTCGTTATCGTTACAAGAAACTAGCAAAACAATATGCGTTATCTTGAACAAATAAACCGTATTAATCAAATAATAGAATTTAAATACTAATTTTGAAACGATCTTGTTAATTGTTAATTTTGTAATATATTACTCGTATGATATGAGTTACATTTAGAATAAGTTTTGAGTTTTATTGGTTATTTTGTAAATAGTTAAGAAAAATTTAGAAATTACATTTGGCTATATAAACTATTTTTTTATGTAGGTATACTTATACTTATGACTTTTTTATTAATTAAACAGTGTCAATCACTTTTGTACTATTCTTTTTGACAATTTTGTGTGCTTTTGGAGATTTCCATATACTTGGCAAGTAAGAGGTTTGTGGCCTTGCTAGTTGAGCCGTGTTCGCGTAGGCCTAAACAGAAAGCAGCAATGGGCCACCACCCGATCTCGAAACAGAAAATACTGGGACAATACTGCTATTTCATTTTTGATAAATATAAGAACGGAAATCACTTAATCCGTCTTCACATGATAAACCTACATTGTAATATTTAAGACGTAATGAGAGCACGTGCATTTTTGCTACAAAAGTAGCAGACCTCGAGCTCGTGCAATCGTGTCCGTCTACTTTAGCTAGTGAGAGCTGCTGTCGAATTGCTTTTACGCAGTTAAGACACTAAGTTTTTTGACAAGGGAAAGTTAACTTTTAAACATTTTAAACTTTTTAAAATCACTTTTCTCATCGAATTCGAACATGACAGTGTGTATTAGGTGTTAAAAGTACTCACCTTTAAGCCTAAATCCGTTAAATTGCCTCCAAACGGGACTCGACACCGTACTCACACGCGCGGACACGAAAAAGGCACTTGGATAACACAATATTTTAAAAAACGAGTTGCGCAACACCACTTCCTTTAGTTTTCTTGTGTAGCATAAGACTTTTCACGTTACGTGACACGTTTAATGTTTTTGAAAAGTCCATTGAACCGTTTCGGTCGAAATTTACGTCCAGCGAAATTATAAGTACGAAGTGGCATCGGTGTACATAGACGTCGTATACATTTCGCGGCGCTGCCGCCAGGCGGCGTTACGGCGCGAGGGGGGCGGAGTCGACAGGGTGCGGGGGGAGCGAGAGAGAGATAGCGGAGCGACGCCACGGGGCACGGGCCACGTCGCAACACGAATGTTTTATCACGGTGTGCTTATGGAATCTATGTGAAAACAGCGATTGTTTATATGGCGAAGACATTAGCGGATGGTGGGTAGCGCGGTGTGGTGACCTTTTCGGTATCGCTTCACCGCGGGTGGCGATAACACGAGGTCGTCGGTCGAGAGCGCGGCGGCGGCGTTGCCGGCGCGCTGCGGCATTCAGGCCCACGTTTCCACGCATTACGAGTGGCGGCGAAACCCGCGGCCCTTCGAGACCTACCTGCCTAACGAGCGTAATCCTAGACGCGCTATCATCCATCGCCATGTGCTCTTTTCTATAACCTACATATTTAGATATACGCGGCCATATCTCAGTCAGTACATAATGTCATGTTTATTTATGTCATTTCGGTACGTATAGTTTGTTTCAACATAACTCATGCCAACTCAAAACAAACAGTTTAACCTCACTACTGCGAATGACGATTTTAAATCGGTCGTTTGAAGGTTTATTCAATATTAAATTTCCTTAAATGCATAAAATTATTTTAACTGAAAATTAAATTTAGAGTGCTATTATTATTTATTTTCATTAAATTTTATGTACCCAAGTTAATAGGTATAACTATTGATCTTACTCTTATGATACATGGTATATTTTTCGTACTAGTGCTCTTGTGTATCATATACCTTTGATGTGATAACAATTTTTATATGTCTATGAAAATAAAATGTCCGATAATAGTGAACTGTGATGTTAACTATTATATATGATGTATCTAGTACACAACTCTTCTCCCTACATAATTATTTAATTTTCTGTTTTCATTTTTGTCACTTTATCATCTTTCATAACTTACTCGCGCTATCCTTTGCATTAAAATCGATCGAGTTGGAAGTCCCTATATCGAAGTAGGTAGTTAAGTTTAAATACCAGTGGGACAGAACAGGATTCAAATCGATTGATGATTTAATTTGTAGGTAACAACAACATGTAGGAATAACACAAGTATTTGAATCATTTACGTCACGCGAGTCAAGATTAAAAATCGATAGTTCGACCTCTATTTTTTTAGATAAATCACCGTTCTATGCTAATGATTTTGTTTGTAGGCAACACTAACATGTAGAAATTACACAAGAAGGTATGTCACTTGATTAAAGACGATAGTTCGATTTTCAGTTTATTTGATAAAACTCAGAAATATGCTATTTTAAACTGTAGGCTTACTTTACGGAATTGGAATAAATTTTAAAAAGATTATGATGATGTTCTCAGCCGCGAGGGACATTCTAAAAGAAGACTAGCCAGCAACATAGATATAGACCTATATAACACTTACTCGGATGCAATGCAACTCCGCGGGAGTGTATCTTCAAACTTGAGACTCTGGGTCGCTACTAAGAATTTTACAAGAGACAAACCAATGACTTAATCAGCCCGACCGGGGTTTGAACTGAGGGTGTGAGTCCACGGCAGCATTAGTTGCTGCTTAACCAAAGACGTACAAGAACCATATTTAGAAACACATAAACGTATTTTAGACAAATCTTTGGTGTAGTCATAGTCATATGTGTATACATTCCTTATACATCTCTAAAAACTAAAATATCTTTCATAAAATTGCAACACAATATACAGTGATGAGGAATATAAAAGCCTACATTATTTATTTATCTGAACATTATTTTAGTAATGAGTTTTATTGAAAGTATTTTTAAAAAATTATTAACTATTTAATAGTCAAAGTTACTTAAGTTTACGGGGTAGGTAATAAAATACAATGCTTGCTCTATTTAAGCTGTCTATAGTACAGAACAATACAGTACCTATTTATTGTACGTCAATGGAACTTGTACCCATTATATAGTACAAGAAACGGCCTTATTGCTTAATCGATCTTTTCACCTTAAGATAAAAGGAAGAAAAATACCGAAACATACATACTCGTATGTATTATTAATATACTAATATATCATTTTACTTGATAAAAAGCCGTCGTGCTCCAGTCGACTAGATCTCGAGAATCTCAACTGAAGATTGCTGGTTCATAATTCGAGCAGGCATCATCTCGTGCGCTGAATTAAGCCTGCTTATTTCCCTGCCACGTTTGAATCAACGCAATTACATGTAAGCTTGTTTTCATAACATCGAAGGAAAAAATGAGGACAGCACAGGTTTAAGAATCTGAAACCGCGACAAGAACGTAAGGTCGTAGTGATTATGTATTTTTCTGCAAACGGCCTCGGAACGCCGATTATTTTAGGCAATCATGAACTTACCAAACGAAATAATAAAAACAAGATATTTTCATCAGGCTCAAATTTGTTTCGTGTACTTAATGAACATTTAATTGTTTTGAGGAAATAGTCTGGACAGAGGGATTGGTTATTGATTTAAGATTTTATCTAACCTTCTTTACTTATATTTATAAATTTGAAATTAACTATGTCTGTCAGTTTATCGCTCTTTCACTAACGTTTGGTACTGAACAGAATTTCATGAAATACATGGAGCAAACTTGAACTAGAGTCGAGATGGCCCAGTGGTTAGAACGCGTGAATCTTAACCGATGATTGCAAGTTTAAACCCAGGCAAGCACTGCTGATTCATGTGCTTAATTTGTTTTTATAATTCATCTCGTGCTTAGCGGTGAAGGAAAACATCGTGAGGAAACCTGCACGTGACAAATTTCATAGAAATTCTGCCACAGGTGTATTCCACCAACCCGCATTGGAACAGCGTGGTGGAATGTGTTCCATACCTTCTCCTCAAAAGGGAGAGGAGGCCTTTAGCCCAGCAGTGGGAATTTACAGGCTGTTGTTGTTGTTGTTGAAACTTCAACTCCAAGGAAGGACGTAGGTTACGCTTTTTTGCCTTTTATGCCTAGCACATGACAACCAGTTCCTAAAACACGAGCAAAGCATCGAGTAACAACTAGTTAGTTATATCGAGCTATTTATATTTATTATTTATATTGAGCGATTTTATTTTGATGTGTAGCTTTATCTTTCCTGCAATCTGTGGGAGTTGTGAAAAGGGACGGAAACGTGTAACAGGAAGCCTAGAAAGCGCGCACATTTGACTCGACCAATGAGAGCGCGCGGTGAACTGTCCGTCAGAAGGTATCGAGTCATTTTCCGAGAAGATATCTTATTAATATTGCTTATTACTAACGAGATATTGCTATAAGATGGATTTTTTATATTATATTTAATAAGTACACCTTCGAAACTCGTTGTATTTGCACTTGACTTAACTCTATTTATAGTTTGTATGACTAATGCTGTGATCGTATCGTGAGTATTTTTACTGCCGTCATGATTATATACAAATAACTACATCGCAGTATAAATAATCATGCACTCGTCAAGCAATTTGTTTCTAGAAGGAAATATTGTTGAGATAACTTATGATTCTGATTTAATAAATAAAAATTAATTTAAACAATGTATATCTAAATATATAAAATGATTATATATTTTTTTCAATGATCTGTCTTATTGCTTTTTGTTAAACAGACTGCATATTGGTAGAAAGTTATTCTTTTTATTTGTATAACAATGTAAACATTCGTTAAATCAAATACAACATATGTTTATAATTATGAATAAAAAGTTATAATCGAATCGAATTAATCAGCTCTTGTTCAAACATGTCACTCAAAATCGAATTTCTGCTCTGAATTCGTATTTATACAATCACCTACACAATGATGACGAGAGTTCTATGTGTGCGTGTGCCTAACGCCATTTATCAAATTACGCGTGTTTTTATAATCATTTCGTTATGGAGAATTGAACTTGAATTCAAAAGGATGGGTGAGAAAATAAGTTAAAAGTGTTGTAGGCAGGTGATGCGGCAGATGGTGTAATTGATCAAGATTGTTTCGAAATACATGTATCGTACTCGTAGGTACTACTCAACTTGATTTCGTGGATAATTTACGAGAGGGTGTTTTTTAAAAAGCAAATTATAAAAATAACTAGCAACCCGCCCCGGCTTCGCACGGTTGCAATGCTGATACTAATTATACTGCAGAATGTTTCAGAATGTTCACAGTTTTTAAGTCATTTTCTTCTATGTTGTGCTTCGTTTGAATGAATTTATTAAAAAAAACCGCTTTAAAATCCGTTGCGTAATTTTATAGATCTAAGCATACATATGGGCAGATAGCGGTAAGCGACTTTGTTTTACACTATGTAATGATAATGACACCTACTTTGGACGTCGAACCGCTTACCTACGTTGACAAAGATATTTTACCCGTCCGCAGTGCCATCCGATTTACGTTTGAGGAGCAGTAAGATGCTGGCTACTTTATTAATGTCAATTTCACGCCGTTGTGATTTGTGCAGGCCTTTTTGCATTTTGACTTTCCTTACGTAAAAACTATTACAACGCTTGTTCTATTGTTTGTTTCCTGTCCCATATGCTGTACGAAACACTTTGCCTTTGGTGCAAAAAGCTTCATCACAAGTACAACACCTCACCTTATTGCCTCCACTGATGACAGGAGGGCTGTTTCGTTGTTGTCCAAAGGATCTGGCTGCTAGCTTTCTTGCCACCATTCCACGTGAGCAGAAACAGTGGCTATTTTAATTCACATTTGTATATATTTAAGCATTTAATGTTATTAAGTAAAAACGTTGTGAATAAAATTAATGTCAATATTACGTAATTATAAAATTCCGAACAAGACAATGGTATACTAAATGCTCGCCCCGTGAGTCACCGGTCAGTGGTATGAAGTGTACAGAAATAATCTAATGAGCTTTCATCACGTCATTAGGCAGTTCTAGGAATAGTCTAGGCATGACAACCTAAGATTAGACTCGCAGATTATGTACGACATTTAATTGATTATTTATACTGAATTTGTAATGAAAAACAATTGCTGCAATACCGTTATTAATAATTTTCATCATAAAGCATCAATATTCTTATTACATTATATCCTAATTCTGTCTTCGTGTAAACTATACTTGCGTAAATGTCTTTACGGGCATAGGGATACAATGTTATTTGGATATAGGTACATATTTGTTAAGTATCTAGCATATAGAATATTTGCTTGCATTAATTTTCAAGTTGTATTTTATGTGACGTAATATTATTTTTCTAACATCCTTTTTTTTTAGATGGCCATTTTTAAGCAATCCTTCTAACGAAAGATTTACTACAACTGTATAGGGACTCAACAAGTGTAGGTTTGTAACTTATATTAATAGTAGTGTACATATACATACTCATTAAATACACACATACACTTGTACAGTATAGCCTGTAAATTTTCTAAAGCTGCCTAAGGTTGCCTCTCCGTTTGAGGAGAAGGTTTGCAGCCATTTCTACCACGCTGCTCCAATGTGGGTTGTCGGATACACATGCGACAGGATTTCGTTGAAATAAGACTTTTGCAGGTTCCTTCACCGCCGGGCATGAGATGAATTATTATAAACACAAATTAAGTATATAAAAATGCAGTAGTGCTTGCTTGAACTCGTAATCATCGGTGCACGCGTTCTAATCACCACGCCATATCGGTTTTTCACACAACCTGCTACACCATTGTATGTACACACAATTTTTAATGTCACAATTTAGTGTCTATTTTTTGGGAGATAGAAGAATTGACTATCAATATCTAAATTTCTTCAGATTTAATTCATAAGAACAGGTCCAAGCTATATATTACGTTAATGGTCTGTTCTGCAGGACAAATACCGCGTTGGTATAGACTGCATTACCCAAGACTAGAATGCCATAGGACAGGATATTATGATAGTAACTAAAATGCACCAGGCGAATCGTATCTGCATCAGACGACTTTTTTTAACATGCATATATATCGCAGAGCTGAGTCTACGCGCCAATCCATTAAGGGTCCGTGGGGGGCCCATATGCTAAGCTCAGCTTAACGTATATGGTAATACCGAGGAACTCTGTCGTTTCTGTAATGTCTGAAGCTTCCTATTTTGGAGTACATTCGTTTTTAAACATTTAACGTCGGTGTTATAGAATTTACTAAATCAATGAACTAGATACTTCAGAACATTGTCACACTGTATAAAGTAAGAAAAGGAATGAAAATTTCCCACTGCTAGGCTAAGGCCTTTTATCCCATTAAGGAGAGGGTTTGGAACATATTCCACTATGCTGCTCAAATGCGGGTTGGTGGAATGCACATGTGGCAGAATTTTGATGAAATTAGCCACATGCAGTTTTCCTCACGATGTTTTCCTTCACCGCCGATCACGAGATGAATTATGAACACAAATTAAGCATGCTTGCCTAGATTTCAACCCGAAATCATCGGTTAAGATGCACGAGTTCTAACCACTCATCTTCTTTCGTTCGTTCTGGCCATCTCAGCTGTATAACGATTGAAGATATTTCTTAAATTAGAAATGTTAAGACCATGTAGACACAACAGCGTTTATTACAACCCCGGATGAAAAAAGATTTTCAACTACATCAACTCTCTGATATCGATTGTGCAGGAAGGAAATTGAAATGATTTAAAAGACGGTATAATAATGCATTTTATTCTGTAAAAACAAACTCTAAGCCTATTGAGTACTATTTTGAATGAGATACTGGATGATTACAAAATTTAGAACATTAAAATAGTCCTACTATATCACGGATCGTAAACATTTTACAGTTGGTTAGTCTTGTGAAAGATGAACTTTGTCGTCCGATCTTATAAGAGTGATCTCCAAAAATTACTTGTGTAGGGAAGGCCTTCTCGCCTTCGTCTTATCCTTATAAAAATGTTTGATTTAAGGTATTTAAGAATGGCATGAACGATACCAAATTTGTTATTTACTTATAAAAGTTTGAAAGGCTGTACCTATGATAAGTTATATGAAAATAATATGATTTATAATTATATATGATTTTTGAAGCGTCAATTGCGCAAGGTTTCAGGCCTAGCGCTGTATAAAGTCGTAGGATCGATCTGCCCTTTGGGCTATTTTCGTCTCCACTTCTAACAAAATTGATAAGGATAAAGGAAGGGTAAATAGGAATATTAGTAATTCCTTAATTAATTTGGGGCATTGCTACAACTCTTTTCAAAAATAATAATATTAAAAAAAACAATTAAGACCCTTGCTAATGCCAATTAAATCGCTACAGCTTATTGTAACATAAATGGAACGTGACTTTGTATGTAGCAAATTAATTATTTATGTTTACAGTATTTTCGTCCAGCAATTGTTTTATATAAGGAAATGTGAATAACGTAGTTTTTTACTCCAATTAGTAAATTAGGAACTATTAATATACCAGTCGTTTTTTCAAAATAATTATTATCAAGTTACGTTTTTATTAGAACTATTTTTTTTTTAATTAATTAAAACATCCATTTTTTTGCTGAAAGAAGTGTTCTCGTCATGTCTTACATATAGTTTATTCCACCCAAAAGAATGTTATTTGAAAGGTGACAATGATGTTATTATAAATTTGGAAGTAAAATTCAAGTGTATATTAGTAGTAAATTGGATCAGTTTAGTGTTATAAATAAGGATATATTAATTAAGAACTGTCAGTGGAGCACAAAATGGCTGAGTTATTAGCAAATCGCATGAAACACGTGAATTGAAGGTTTGTTTATCTTCATTCCTTCTACAACTGTAATAGGCTATAGGTACAGTCGGGGTAAGAAAAGGTTCGACACCTTCAGATCCATTTTCGTGTGCTCAGTATGGGCGATAATCTGCTTTACCGATCGATAGTGACATATTGCATCGCAATGTCCTTACAGTCATATCTAGCAAAGAGTACTTTGCTAGATATGACTATATTAATATTAATATAATATTACGATTTTCTCCCTCTTAAAGTTCCTCGTCCTATTAATGTTGAATGTTTTTCCATTTTGTAAATTTCTATGTAAATATATTGAACGTAATAAGATTAAGCCGCAAATTATTTTGTGATTGTTGTTATGCATTTTAATAGTAGTTGCTTTATTTTATTATTTTTTTTATCTAATTATTATTGTTGTGTTGTTTTAGGTTATGGGTTCCACATTCGTGTAGTACTATTACGCCTTCAAAATTAATTTGAGCATGTAATCTCGATCGTAACGATCAATCTCTATCGTGTCTTCTCCATCGCACGTGACATTGGCGAAATAATCTGTGTCTTTTTGACAAAAATAAAAGCCACAAAAATAGAGTACTACGTAAGTTTAATTTTGTATACGGTTGCCTGTTTGCCACGTGATAAAGGAATGAATTTGAGTACTGACGAAGGTTTTCTTACTCTGACTGTACTTACATTTATTTTGGCAGCGTTCGCTTGGAAACCTGACCGAAAAATCTCTCTGACATTGTATTACATCGACGTACGATTTAATAAGATATATTTTAAATTAAATTTCATAATATTGTATCTATATCACAAATAAACATAACTTTTTATGTGATCAAATAAAATTAAATGTGGAAAGTAATTTCAAATATATACTTATTTAAATTTTCTGAGAAGGTCGGACGGGAATATTAATAAATGTAATACGGCTTTTTCAAAGAATTACATTTGCTATACACAACAATAACTTGCATAGTAATGATGTGTTGTAATATTGAAAAACTATGTTTCTTTTTTAAATATTGATAAATATTACTACAGACAACCCCATTGTGATTAAAATAGCATAAAATACAAAACAAGGTTTATTTTATTCATTTATTCTTTCACAAATTATTTTTAAAATCAAGTTAATAATATATAACTCCATAACTGCAGTAATAACTAGGTAGAAGTATTAACTTCAAGCTAGCTATAATTAAATCCCTATGTCAATTCTCGATTCTATTAGAAAATTTAAAATGCAGAAATTTAAACGTACAGATTATGTATAGGAATAGTTTTAATTGCAGCATTTTTAAGCAGCGTTTATTTTATAAGCTTGATTGAAGTTCTCACAACAATTTTAAATAGGCTCTTTTATAAATATTACAGAGCCTTTGCTTAACTCAAAAATATTCTACCAACCATGGAAACTAAGATGGTCCCAGTAACCTTTTATAACACTACACCTTTCATGCAACAAATTATACGTATATTTGATGTTTGGGCATTTGATAAACAATATAAAATAGCAAGTAATAGCAAAATAGCCAGCTCAATCACCACCTGTTTTACACCAACATTGTTGATAGACAATACATCAGTAAAATTTATCAATAACTTTTATTGGTCAATATTAGTAGGTAGTTAAAAAGCTCACATTTACGAGTAACCTATGGTAAATCATGAAAGAAAATGAGTATAATATAGGTGACGGTGATGTAATAATTACGGCTTCCTAGAAAGGCGTAACACGCTCCCTCGCTGTCTACTTCGGTACATCGGTACATACCAGGGGTTGTGCCTCGTTTCATATCAATATTCTGAATCCAATGAAACCTTACAGTCATTTTTAATATTTTATACTTACATATTGATATTGCTTAAGCTTAGGTGATCCAATGTGTAACAATGTAAAATATTCGTATGACGACCTCAGTGGTCGAGTGGTGTGTACACCAGTTTTCATAGGAGGTCCCGGGTCCGATTCCCGGCCGTTGAAATAGACTATCATTAATTTTCTTGGTTGTCTTGGGTCTACCGTCGTTTCTTCTGATTTTCCATAACACAAGTGCTTTAGCTACTTACATTGGGATCAGAGTAATGTACGTGATGTTGTCTCGTATTTATTTTTATTCGTTTATTCATTTAATTTCACCTGCCAATAAATTTCTATCCATTATCGAACAACCTTTCTAAAGCAGAAAACTCTACAATATTTGAGGACTGTTCATTTAAAATATAACATATTATTATGATAATTTATAATAAAATACGCGTACTGTATTCAGTCTGCAGTTTTCCCTTTTAAAAGCAAATATAATAGGTATGTCATAATTGTGGATATTTTAAATTACACGTAAACTGGTCTATTTTTTTATTTTACAGGATCGAAGGCGGAACAACTTAATGTCTTTGCAATTCTGCTTTAGATGGTATTATGGGTGCTTGAATTACGTCATAATTGTTACAAAATCGCTACAAATGCGTGCGCTTCAATCGTGTTTCAACTAGAGATCTTCATCTCTACTTGAAAAACACAATTTTAATTGGTTTAAAACGATAGTATAATTTTAGAAAAAATACTGAGTACATTTTTTGTTTACCATTATCAACGAGCAGCAAAAAAAATACAAATCTTTATTCTTTATAATGAAGGTTTAGATGTACTCGTTAATACAAAAATATGTTCATGGTATTTACTGGGTGAGTTATTATTTTTTAAAATGGTAACCTGAATTTTTAGTCTATGGGCAACCCTAATCTCTGTCATGTCGATGAGCTGTCAAATGTCAATCTTATACCCTTACTTGCCCTACGTATTTTAATTCAGCTATAAGCTATAAGATAATAAAGCTACGTTCTTTAGTTTTTACCTTTATTTAATCATATTTAATAGCACGAATTAACCAGGTTTAAACTTAGTTATATATATAAAACTTAGTTTAAACGTACTTATAAATGTGAAAGCTTGAGTTAGATGCAACAAAAAATAATAATTGTTTTTACAAATATTTTCTACGATCATGGATTTCGTGGCTAAACTTGTCATTTAAATGAAATAAAGTAATTTTTTTTCTGTTGGTTTTTGGACGAACAAAATATGGATGTAGAAAACTAGTTTACTCTTAAAATAATTATTTTTTTTCAATTTAAGCCTAAGAAAGCTACTGAATGTCACCTAGTAAAGCCATAAAATGATGTTTTGCTATATTGACGTTTAATCTTTTCGCTAACCGGTATAGTAAGACGAATTTTCTTGCGATACAAAATACCGTTAGGTTTGAATCGACTAATAACTACAGGGCTAATGATGCGTTAACAACGGACGAGCCCACGACGGGGAGAGCTTACCTGTACCATTCCGTCGTGCTGCATTTGTTTAGCTCACAACGCCATCAGATTAAAGTAAGTGCCCGTTTGTGATTGGTTTAAATTTGTGCTGTGTCAAATTAAAAAACGTTGATCCAAGTGTCATTGGCAGAAGCTCGCGTCAAAAATCCAAACAACCTAAAAAGCTTAGGGCTGAACAAATGCGAGAACTACGACAGGCGACGAAAACAAAATGAAAAAGAAAAATTGGAATTCCTGCTCGCATCGATCTACGTCCACCCTGGCACGCGGATACGAGATATACAGATGCTGGTCCACTCGTCGCTAGCACGATACTCAGTCAATATTCATACCGTACCGACATTGGATTGAGGCGTACGTGAGATACACTCACCGGAGCCTTCAGCGTCACGACTGCTGAATGACTACATGCTTCCGCAATTTGGTTCGAGATGATTCCTGCCGCGAAAACACGTAGACTCTACTCTTGATATGACTTTCAGTACTTTATTCTGATGTATGTACGTGTGTTACTTTATCTAGAACAAACTCTTTATACATGCGATATACTTGAAATGTGTCTTTTTTTAACCTTTCGAGTCGAGATGGCCCAGGCAAGCACCGCTGATTCATGTGTTTAATGTGTCTTTATAATTCATCTCGTGCTCAGCGGTGAAGGAAAACATCGTGAGGAAACCTGCATGTGACTAATTTCATAGAAATTCTGCCACATGTGTATTCCACCAACCCGCATTGGAACAGCGTGGTAGGAATATGTTCCAAAACCTTCTCCTCAAAGGGAGAGGAGGCCTTTAGCCCAGCAGTGGAAATTTACAGGCTGTTGTTGTTGTTTGTTGTAACCTTATACAACTACTAGTAGTCGCCCGCGGCTGCGCTCGTGTTTTAAGGTGTTGGTTGTTATGTGTTTGGTAAAAATGTAACCTATGTCCTTTCTTGAAGTTAAAGTTTGCTTCATACCAAATTTCATCAAATTCGATTCAGCGGTTTGGTCATGAAAGAGTGTCAGATAGACAGACAGACAGAGCTACTTTCAAATTTATAATATGTATTTACAATATTAATAATTAAACTAAATATGACGGCAAAACCATTTTCAAACTTTTATCTTAAAGTTTTCAAGATTATTTACAGCGCGATACAAAATTGCAATTTTCTATTGCATTTTTATTGAAGTTTCCTCTTCGTTTATTTCATTCGAACAGTCTGATTTTATAATCGAACAGTTCGGATAGATGATTTGTCGAATGATCATTCGTAGAACTCTAAAGGCAATTTTCGTTATATCGATACTTTTATCACTCATGATGGACACAGTTTGTGAAATAACATAATCGCTGTTATTCAGTTAAATGAAAGGTTAAGGTTTAGTTTAATATTGCTTTCCAGTAACTCACTCGGGTAAAGGAGGCATTGAACGCTACCTGCATGAATAGCGTCTATTTAGACTATAAGCTATGTGCTGCCAAAATCTAATGAACATAATATAATAAAAACAGAGATGTTGACATAATTATGTACAAAATGTAACTGGAAATAGCGATTAATTTTGAGGTCATTGTTTTTAAATACATATGGTGACAGATTTGCAAGATTTACTTGTGAATTTGGATTAAACTGGACTGTACGACAATAGCTCAAGAGATTAGGATCGAATTTTCCTTTCTTACTTAGCGGTTGAATTGGGGCTAATCTATTTCAAAGATAAAATTCAAATGATTTTCGAGTATAAAAGCAACCAAACACAATATTTCTTAATCAGCAAATATTATACCGCTAAATAGTTGTTCCGGCAGGCACGGGGACATAACATCTTAGTTTCCAAGATGTAAGGAATGGTTTATATTTTTTACAGTGGCATTGTCTATCGGCGATGGTGATCACATATTATCAGGTGGCCCATCGGCCCGTCCATAATACGTTGTGGATGGGCCAATGGTCCACGGTTACATCCCAGATGGATCACTGGCTAGAACTCGAGAATTACCGATGTATTCGAAAAACAAAAGCACACCCAAGTAAGTACCACTGAATTTTCATGTCCTTAATTTGTTTTTAAAATTAATTTCGTGGTCAGCTATGAAAGAAAATATTGTAAGAAATTACGATCTGTGTATTCATCATCCTGTATGGGTCGGCGTTGTATACTAAACTCTAAAACACCTTCTCAAAAAGAGGTCTTGTTTATTATTACAAAATTAGGTACTTCTTATTTAATACTTGTAATTTTACAAATATCATATTAAAGTATATATATTTTTAAACCGGTAGATTATGCTTTTATTTCTAGGAATAGAGAATCTATAACATTTCTTTAAATTCTTGGAACTTACTGCAACGGGATAATAAACTAAAGCCTCGTATCTTCGGTACCTAGTATAAATAAGATATTGACCTAGTTTTTTTTTTCAGTTCATCGCGTAATAAGAATAATAAAACGAATAACAATTACAATTGAAAAAAAAAAACGAATTTACACAGCTGACGAAATAAAATAATAAAGAGAAAAAGAAAAGATGTAAGAAACAAATATACTTAATTATTTTACTTTAATGGCTCTTTTAGAGCGAAACTACACAATCATTGGTAACAATGTCGTTCAATTAAATTTTCAACTGTATACAATTCGGTATTATTCTGGTAGACATAAGTAAATTAATATATTGCTTATAATTAAACTCGCTACGTGAAGACCCGGCTTCGCTACGGTAAAGGAATTTAAAAAACATATGGTTTATCCTTTACTTTTCATATAACATATATAAGTTTTTCATAAACATTTATCTTTAATTTACCGTCGATAAATTTCCCTTGAGTCCATCGTACCCCTGCACAAAATTATTGTTTGGAACATACTTTTTGAAAAACATGGCCGCCCGTTGAACTGTCAGTTCATTGAATTTTGTGGACTTAATATCGAAATATCTCGATTATAAGAATTTTGATATAAAAAAACAATATTTTTCAACGATCTATAATCGTGGACAAGCTTCGATCAGGTCTATTGTAATTTCTTTCTCAAAATTTTTATTACGCAATATTTTTAACTAATTGTTAAAGAAAATTAAACAAACAAAAATTCGGCAGTGTTGCCTGGATCAGAACCATCTGGGCGTACTATTTGGTAACAAGTATCTGTACAGGTTGTATGTTATAAAATCTAATATAAAAATCAGCCACTAAGAGATTCTTCATTAAAGCGTTGTGATGGAATTATCTCTCTAATTTCTCCTTAAACTTTATCCCTTGAAATGTTTACGATTGCGACTTATCAGTATGTATAACTCCATTCCTGAGATCGAGAACTGTTCTGACGGTTGAAGATGACAGTTGGCAGAAGTTTAAGAGTTCATCTTCAAGCTCGATTGGGCGAAAAGAGGGTTCGTTCCGGTGGAAAACGACCAAGTCTGCTACGTACTTTTCTAAAGGAATTTTAGAGACTAAGATACATTTCAACTTTAAAGAGTTTTGTTGTACAAATCTATTTTATTACTTTGACATATTTCACTGTTGATTGAATAATTAAACATTTCATGTTTGTAAATATAAAGCCTTTTGCAAAAACAGAGCATTTTTTTAGAAAGTATTTCTTTTTCTTCTTGCGCTCAACCTACATACGTCAAACGCAAAGTTAAATGTGAAATGAAGTTGAATAATTTCGTCTCCAATTTGGCCGCTTTTTTATACTTGCGATTAATATATTTTTAATCCTTTCGAGAGTTATGTTGCCTTCAATGTTGTGACTGTTATGCTATACCATTGCATTTCACTGCAAATAATTGAAAGTTGTGTGTTAAGAAAATCTTAAGTATTGCTTCAAGATCAAGTCATGGTTTTTACCAAACTCTCTATAACTGTATTTACAATCCTGAAGAAGAGACTTCGAACGAACGAATTGAATGTAATTTTTTTCAGATATTAAATTTAGACATTATTTATCACTGTTGGCAAGTTAGGTAGACCATTTTATTACTACAAATTATTGGCAAAACAGAAAGAGTTACTAATTATACAGGTTAACAGTCCATTCTCTCCTGAAGTCTTGAAATTTGTGTTATATGGGTGAACAGGAGGAATCTTTGTCTGATTTTAAATGTATTTGTTGGAATTTAATATTTTTATTAATTATGTTATAGCTTCCATACCGAACCAAGAATTGTTTAGGATTATGTTTTCATTCTTGTTTTAATTTTAAATTAGTTGAACCTGTGGTTTAACTTTATAGTTAAAGAACTTTACCTATAGCACTTACGACTTTATCTTCTTGAGGGGTAAATGAAAGATATTAATTTGATATGTCCATCCCAAAATATGAAATCATCTAAGTCGGATCGGCGGTTTAAGCAAAGAGAAAGAAGATGTCATTTTCGCACTTAAAATATATGTATAGT
Source organism: Vanessa cardui (assembly GCF_905220365.1). Taxonomy (NCBI): domain Eukaryota; kingdom Metazoa; phylum Arthropoda; class Insecta; order Lepidoptera; family Nymphalidae; genus Vanessa; species Vanessa cardui. The sequence goes on along the minus strand of NC_061132.1, from coordinate 10,695,335 downwards.
GTAGACCAGAACCTATAAAAGTAGTAAGTAAGTGACAGCCTGTAAAATTCCCACGGCTGGGTTAACGCCTCCTCTACCATTAAGGAGAGGGTCTGGAACATACCCCATCACGCTGTTCCAATGCGGGTTGGTGAAATGCACATGTGGCAGAATTTCGATGAAATCAGACACATGCAGGTTTCCTCACGATGTTTTCCTTCGCAAATTAAGCACATATATATAGTGGTGCTTGCCTGGGTTTGAACCTGCAATCATCGGTTAAGATGCACACGTTCTAACCACTGGGCCATCTCATGACCAGAACCTATAAGGTATAGAAATGTTTAATATTATATATATCTGATCTATCTGATCGCCTGACCTGTATTAATAATTATGGACCTATCCCAAGTATCTATCGACAACTACTGGAAGAAAAGTCATGCGTAGTAAATACTTGTTTTATCTATATGTTTGTTAGCTATCTACTGTCGTTGTTTAAGGAATGTTATAGATTATATATTTACATGCTTTCGTCTTAGTTTAGTTGGGTTAACGACTATTGTGATAGCAGTTTATCTGCTCTTGTTACGTCTATTTGTTTGTTGATGAAACATCAAAATTAATTACGTTTATTCCCGTTCTACTTACACTTAACTGTTCCAAGTATACAATTAACAATTACAATTGCTTCTACCAATATTTGTCAGTATAAATTATGTGATATTTAAATTCTGAATCGTAATATACATTTTCTAAGTTCAAACTATTCATTTCAGCCATTTGTATCTGTATAGTAACATATCCTATAAAAATAAAATTTTGGAACACATAATATTTACTACTTAATTTATCAGACTGGTACTTATATTAGATCATATCGTATACTGTATTATATATGTATGCCAACAATGCTTATGCTTAGTTACACCAATATTGGATTTTTTTAACATATACTTATGTATTATTGTGTCCTACTGACCACTTTTTCTCAACTGACTCAATTCTCAAGTCCGACTAGCCCAATGTGCGGAACGAATGACGCATATGTATGTACGTATGACACATACGTGTGTATAGTACGACACAACTTAGATGTCGCATCGGCAAAATTCGTAAAACCGATCACATCCGACTTGAGTATGCTATCCTAAATTATCAATATTTATTTCTCATGCGAATATGATCTTTGCACAAACGTAATAACTTGTAATGTCATATGACCTAATATATTCGTCAATTTGACATGTCGATTTACATGCACTTGCTTTCTCTGACGTGAGAATCTATAGCGACGAATAGCGTCGAATGGCGCGATAGGGAGCTATTTCTATTGGTCGTGTAAATCGGCAGTAATCGGTTTTATTTTCATTCCATTGCATTTTCCGATGCTACATCAAATTTGTGTCGTACTATACGTATAGTGCGACACAACTTAGATGTCGCATCGGCAAAATTCGTAAAACCGATCACATCCGAATTGAGTACGCTATCCCAAATTATCAATATTTATTTCTCATGCGAATATGATCTTTGCACAAACGTAATAACGTGTAATATCATATGACCTAATATATTCGTCAATTTGACGCGTCGATTTACATGCACTTGTTTTCTGTGACGCGTGAATCTATAGCGACGAATAGCGTCGAATGGCGCGATAGGGAGCTATTTCTATTGGTTGTGTAAATCGGCAGTAATCGGTTTTATTTTCATTCCATTGCATTTTACGGTGCTACATCTAATTTGTGTCCTACTATACGTGTGTGATAAAACACAATTCTCTCACTCTTTTGATGGCGAATACGACCGGAATAAGTTCAGGCTCAAGACGGCTTTACCTAAGAGTTTGGAAACTGACAACTTTTAGACACCGGTCTGTTTCCACAAACTCGACAGAAAAACGCAAAAACTTTTTACTTTACTGTCACGACCCAGGGGATTGAATCCAGGACATCATTGAAAACATATTTAGTAATATTTTTTATTTCAAACTATTATTAAAGCAGGTATATAACAAATTCTGTCTCTCCTGTGTATTTATTATTCCCGTCTGATGGTGGGGTCTGCATTCCTACTCTTTTGCTTCCACTTCGCTCTATTTGACGTATCGTTTTAATCAACATTGCAGGAACTAAGATCTTTTCTGACCACATTTGTCCGTCTGGTTTTAGGTCGCTCTTTGTTTCTTGACCCTGTAACGTTAAGATTGTACTATGTACTCTAGAGATATTCTTCTGATATGCCCAAATCAGCGAAGCCTGCTTTCTTGGAGCTTGTCGGAAATGTCACGTTCTCCCGGTATACGCGAACGTAAGTTATATAACAAAATATATAAAAAAATATTTTGTGTTTTAAAGTAGCCTGTAGTACATCGATTTGAATAATATATAAAAAAATACCATTTTGACAAGTGCTATAAAATTACCCAAAACAATAGATTTTGTTTTAATCTGTAAGCAGATTTGACGCGCGTCATCAAAACGTCGTTAGGCAAATGGTCGTCATTGTCCGCGTTCGACAGTGTAATATCCAAATTATAGTTAAGTTCTGTAGTTATATAACGTTCAACTAGCTAGCGTTGCTAGTTTTGCCCGGGTCTATCCATTTCCAGGAAATCGGTTTATTCTATGAAGCCGGCAAGAACAATTGGGTGTTTGACAATTTTATAAAAAGTATTTTATTGTATTCTTAGGACACTAAAGATACGTTTAATAATTGTTTATTTCATTTTTAAAGTTAATTTATAACAAAAACAGTCATTTTAAATAATACGATTCAAAATTCCCGCCAAATAAGCAAGTCAAGTGACAAATTAGGCCGTGACGTCATGATTCAATAAACAGTTAAGTGAATGATCCTGTGTAAACTGTTTTTCTCTTGTTTTTCTTGAAATCTCGAAGAAATGGCTTCGTCATCATACAAAGTTTGCACAGTTCCCTGCTGTACAAGTACAACAATAAAAAATCCCAATTAATTATTTATTCATGTGCCACAATCGGGGCCTCTTCGTAAAAAGTGGCTGCAATTAGCACGACGCGATCCGTCCACTGTATCACCTAAATCTTCAATTTATTTTTACGAGGACCATTTTGATGTGAGTATTATTCATTTATTTAGTCGTCAAATACTGGTATTATAGTGATAAATATTTTTTTATTTTACTTTTTCATCTATAACCATGCTGACATAATATGATGTCTGACGAACTCTATGCTCAGGGCATATTCTGCATTTCACGGTGCACAGAGTGTGGTCACGTTTTAATTGAACATAACCAATAGCATCATCACCATAGGACTGTCTTGATGATCTGTAAATAGAAATATTTCAATAAAATAATTATGAAAAAACATTGTAAATGGTCAGCAGACCATGTTACGCATCAATGTATTAGTAGTTATATTTTGATAGACACTTTTTGCATTCTAAAACTGCTTCAGTTAATTATAAATTATTACCTATCGCAATATAACCCGAAATATATTTTTGACATACATAACCAACAAAGTAAATAATGACAAAAAATATCAAATTTTAAGGCTAAGGACATCGATTGAATTAGAACATTATGAATATATGCATATTAGATAGATACCGTCTTTTATACTTACACTGAAGTTTTCACGTTTCTAAATTCTGCAGAATAGAAGTCCGGGTTTGATGCAAAGAAATTTGCAATCATAAACGAATCAACTTTTGGCAGATTAGCACTATCAGTTTTTATAAAGTCTTTCTCCACTTGCATTTTGACTGAATAACTAATAAAATCAACACAAAATTATTAATAAAATAACACCACCGTACAAAAGTAACAGTGCAATTTGTTTGACAGACCAAGCAAGATTTGTTTGTTTATTGAATCGTGACGTCACGCGTTCTGATTGGCTAGTGAGCCGTTTGAGTTTTGTTATTGCACAGATGAAAAATTTCTTATTTATTTTTAAGAAATAAAAATATTTAAAATGTTTAATTTGTAAATTGACATAGTTATTCTGAATCAGCGTCTTGAAATCTACATAATTCAATTATTTTCTTATTTAATTGTTAGCCATGTCAAATACCGAATTATTATAAATTCATGAGCTGTTTTCGGCGACCCCATCCGTGTATTTTTTATTAAGATCTTCTCCGGGTACTGCTTGACCTCCATGTCAAATAACCTCTAAAGATTTGCTTTTGTTTTAAATTCAAACTAATAATATGGAGAATGTTTTGTTTGTTCATAGTAAAATGGTGAATTTACGTTGTACGATTTTGACATTTTTTTTATCATATTTATCATTTTATCGGAAGCAATGGCCTATATATAGTGAGGCTAGGGACAGACGTCACATACGGTATTATAAATTTTCATTCGAACAAAAAGACTCGTTGCCATATTAAAAATAGTTATTTTTATAAGAAATTTATTTACAATTTTATTTTATTTTTCCAAAGCTAATTGAGATGAAAAATGAAAATTACAAATAACAAATTAAAAAAAAAACAACGTAACGTAAATACGTCGGTTCAAGTAATGATGCTGTTTTTTTTTCACTAATTAACATTTTTTAAATTTAAATGTTATTCTAGGAAGTTGAATTGATTGATAGGTTATTATTTCATACTATAATTAACAAGGCTGTTATACTAAAATAGACTTATTTTTCTGATCAGCTACTCGAAGCTTATACAAAATTGTTCGTTAACTGCAAATAATCAGCCTATAATATAAATAAATAAAAAATAACATTTTTCTTGAAACCTAAAGGCGATAGGACTCCCACGTTTTATTGGCATTTGGCAGTGTATTAGTATTTACTGCCGTTCTCGGCACCTAAGTTCGATGCCGTATTGGCCGTTAGTAAGGCACGGAGCGGCAACGTCGCACCGCTGTCAACCCGTTCGTTTTGTAGAAAGACTTAACACTGACAACTTGCAATATTTTAGAAAAATAAAACAACAAACGGAACCATCTAGGTACCTAATATATTATTAGAATTAAATTAAACACCTTTAATAATGTTTTCTGTAATTATTCTAATATATTCACTCAATAGAATTTACATTAAACAATGTTCTTACTTGCGTATACATTTTTCATACATAGTTATTTAACATTTAAATTAAAAAAAGCATTGTTTCCAACTCAGAATCTTGGAAAAGGTAAAAAGAGCAATGTCTTGGAGATAGACATACTTGCACATACAGTTCTAACAGTTACTTTGATCGATTAAAGCTATATTCTGTCTAGGTTAAATGTTGAACTAGTTAGTCTAACCTAATTCGAAATTGGACGTATTGATCATAGAAAACCGATTAAAAATAAGTGTTGAAGGGCTTGAATAGACAAAAATAAATATTAACATATTGCAGATATGTCAATTGACCTGGATTTGATCACTGTTATGATAAGTTATCTGAAAAATATTATTAAGTTACTTAACATAACAACCTAGCACGATTACAAACAAATTAAGTTAGCGTTTAGTTTGTTAAAATGTAGTTGTCATAACCACTTCGTAAATTTATTTGCACTGTTTTAAATTTGCGTCTTTAAAGTGTAGGTACACCGACAGCAGCCATTAATCTGTCAGTAACTATAAATCATGGCGGTGATGCATCGCATTTGAGCTATTAAAATAATTATAAAGTTATTTACAGTTCGCACTATGCCTACTGCTAACGTATATTTTATTCTAAGAACTCAAGTGGAGATAACTCAAGCTTAATTTTTAATAGGGCGATAAATCTGATAGGAACACGAAAAATTACACCCTACTAATAATATTATTATTAACTCTGGATGGATCTGATCTTCGTAACTCTTTTACGCAAAAACTGCAGAACGGATTTGGATGAAAGTTAAAATAGATTTAGTTTATACCCTTGGTTTGCACGTAAGCTAACTAAAGTCGCTCCCCCCAACAAATGCGGGCGTTAGGGGAGGGGAAGATAGTATGTCGTATTTCCTGCGAAGTTTCTATGTAAGATGGTTATTGAACTTCTTTATTACATAAGTAATGATAGGGAATAAATAGCATATGAATATGTATACAAAGTATGCAAATTAAGTTATTTATAAAAAATATGCTTTAACGTTTAAGCCCGGTCACGCTCGAAGGAGATTTCAAGAGACTTCAAGAAATTATTGCTATGCAGAATAAAATATTGTGCACAATTGAGTATTTAAGAAATTCTGTTAATGAATATTTAATGAATATACAGATCATAAAGACGGCTTCGTCGATTTGCCTCTAATATACTGGTAATATTATTATCCTAATTTTATGAGTAAAATAATTAAATCCAGAAGAAATTATCCCTCATCGTATGTGGCAAAATTGCTGATATCAAATAAGCGTAACAATTTTCTTTTTTTATTTATAATATGTCAAAATAGTTATTATGAGAGTACCATACAAGATGAATACACTATGGCTGAAATATCTCTCAATTTAGAACATGCAAACAGTTCTAGACAAACCTCTGTTACAGTTCCAATAGTTTTAATTCCAATCCCTTTCTCGAAAACCGTATCACCGCTCCGACAAATTGGCGATCGTGAGGACGAGGTCTCGGATTAGTATTTTTTAATAGATTGGCTACCATTTAATCATGTATTTATAGATTACTTGTCGCCGCGGCTTCGCTCACGTTTCACGGTGTTGGTTGGTATGAGTTAGGCAAAAAGTATCCTATGTTCTGTCTTGGAGTTCATGTTTGGTTAACACCAAATTTCATGAATTTTGGTTCAGCGGTTTCGTCGTGAAAGAGCGACAGACAGACAGAGTTACTTTCACATTTATAACATTAGTGAAGAAGTATAGATTACTTCCGGAGATATCACCGCAATTTTAAACGCGAGGCCTCTATGTATATGTATGTATTACATTCTGAAATGTTCCAAACGTATTGCCTTTGATGCTAATAGATTTGATGGATATTGACAAATATGATCTATTACACTAACTCTTTTGTTGTTCAAGTTTAACATTTTGTCCCTAGTCGGGGTAAATCCAAAAAAATAGTAAATATTGTGGTGACGAACACACTTTCACATTTAAATTTAATTAGAGTTTAAGGGCGTGTTGACGACACGAACACTATGAGTCGTAGACCTATTTATTATACTTTGCTATAAAGAATGGCATGACATTAATCTACGTATGTGTCTTGTACAATTGTATATGTTGTTAGCCGAGTGTATAAGTGGTATGCGCTTGACATTTTAACCGACATTTTCTGAAATATTGATCCTAGTATAATTTACTAAGCTGACTAAATTGCTACTGAACCCTTCGTTCGTTCATTACGTCATAGATTTCCGTCCATCAATAAACATACCGATTAATGTCAAATTAATTAATATGTACTTAATCTTTACATCGATTCCATACAAAAGGTTAGTGACACATATAGTAGGTAAGTCAATATTCAAAATGAACTGAAATTGAAAGAAGAATGGATAAAAATTGTCCAAGAAGAACAGAGGGATGATGAATGTTTGCCAACTAAATTTACTCGCATGTGCTCAGCACATTTCAGTGACGACTTGTTCTACCTGACACCCAGAGGTCGAGAAAGGATAAAAAACTTTGACACTCCTTCGTTTGACACGTGTACATATCTGTTTTCGACACTCCTTCGCTTGGGGCTCGTATAAATATTTGTTCATATCATGAAATTGGATTCGACTGATCGATGTATGACAATTATAAATGCTGTGACGTATCTATTGAGACTTTTTTAGATTAATCTTAAAATTGTACTCCTTGAAGCTATATTACAACGTAAGTTTTTTTTCACTGGCCAAAATATTCATAAAATATATTTTCCTAAACAACATTACCTGTTACTAATTGTAAATATATCTTGTGTTATTTTAGATGGTTTATCGGGGAAATAATTTAGTATTACGTACAACATGATGTCTCTTGTTATAGAAGATCTACTTCACGTTCACATCATCATATCATCACATCATCAGCCCGTTCTTGTCCACTGCTGGACATAGGCCTCTCCTAGTGTCCATCTACTGTGGTCTTTCTCTCTGCTTAGCTAGCCCGTTAGCCCCGCGGGAGCGTTAGGTTCGCTGCTTCACATGACGTAGCTGTTACCGATAGTTAATCAATATTCGACATTCCTACAATTCATTTAAAGCGTCAATAAGAGAAACAAGCACAAAGGAAAACTGATTTTAAGTTGTTTTACAAAAACAGAAAAGGAAAGTGAAAAGATTTAAATTAGAAAATGAAAGTTTAAAAATAGCTCAAAGAAAACTGTTGTATAAGGAAAAAATACCAGGCGAACATAACAGTGCTACTCCCAATGAAAAGCAACGCTTTCAGAAATAAACAACAACGAAAATAGACAGTTTCAAATTTTGCTTTAAAGTTTGTTTGAATCAGAAATGTTTATTCATTAAAGAAAATACACAAACTCTAATAGTAAAACTTAAACAAATCATTTATCAGTTTGTTCTCTATGCGTCTACAAGACTCTCCTGAGTTGTTCGGCATTTATGCAATTGGAAAGATGTTTGTTTAAGGTAGATCTCATTCTACCCGTGCAAAGCTGGGACGCGTGTATATAATAAAACTTAAAAGATTATTGCTAACGTGTCTGCAATATTGATTTCGGTCAGTAATATCGTCATTATCCTTGCTATATTAATATATAAAATTCTTTTTCTATGCAATGAAAGTGAAAATACGGAAATTAACTTAGTTAGTCTTATCATCGTGGACTGTAATATTCCCCACGCTGTTAGACGATCCAGGATCATTTATAATTTTTCGATTTCACGACCAAAATTTACGAAGATGCAATATAGCAAAAAAATCACGGCTCGTAACAGAGTTAAGATGATGACGTGAAGATGTGCATGACATATAGTATAACTACAGGCATTTAATGGATGTTACTATATTTGCTTAAACAATATCTTCTTAATAAAAATTTAAAATATACAACTAATAGTGAAAATATATGGCTAATTTAAGACTTTGTAAAAGAGAAACCGGTGATCACAACTAGATACCGACTTCGGACGATCTCACGAGATCACGTTACTGATCGTCATAATCGTTCCGTCATGCATGTTTAGTATGCTGACGGTTACCGGTACCGTTCTGGAGCGACCGGCGCTTTGTGCGTGTCGGGTCGTGTGATCACTATTACACGCATACAAGTACTGTGCACCGTGATTTTTTGTGTCTGTGTGTAGTTGTGCTGTTGGCCCTACTGGGCTTTACAACGCCACCGTTGGGGCGAGCACTCAATATTGGGCGACTCAGCCTTCAAGTTTGAGCCTTTACGGGCCGTGCATCTGGACGGTGTTTTATTCAAGACTAGAGACAAGCTCTGGCTTCATTTTTTTTCTTGTTTCTTTACTATATTGTCCATGAATTATATACAAAAACCTTCCTCTCGTATCACTCTATCAATTAAAAAAAACCGCATCACAAACCGTAATGTAATTTTAAGTATCTAAGCATACATAGGGACAGATGGCGGTAAGGGGCTTTATTTTAGACAATGTAATGATGTAGAGATATTTAGTTGTACATAACTGCTCTTTCAATATTTCCATATAAAGGAAAAATTTATGAAAATCTGCATGATTCATACTGTGTAAGTACTTGTATATGTGTTGTTTTAAATATGAATTAACGTTTCCTAGACCAAATTTCGACCACGACGACTTTCAAGGACTAGCTGTAAATGTAATACTGCTTTACAAATGTAAGCGCGAACACAGATGCACTTTTCCCCTCACGGCTCACTCTAGTAATAATGTGATCATCAGTTTATCAATTTGCTCATTTCATTGACCCCGAACTCACTCACTCAATATTGTGTCGCAATTTTTTGAACGTACTCATCTTAAGGTCTGAAATTTAGTTTTTTAAATTAATCGCTGTTTGTTGTATCTGTCTTTGTACATGTGGGAGACGAAGAAGCAGCATGCAGGTTGCATTGGACGAATTTAAATAATACGTTGCAGGTAAAATGTGGTTATGTAGTTTATAAAGAATAACCCAACAACCAGGTTTAACGTTCATATTTACTACAACTTACATTGACATCTAAAATTTTTGTGTACACTTAACAAATTGTAGCGTTTTACATATTTTTATTTTTTTTATATAATATTTTTTTAGTCTTTATTAAAGCTTCAAGCATATTGCTTACATTAGGATATTTTGTACAAATTCAAAACTAGTATTTATTTTAATTTCATGCGTACGATTTCTTTAATATTGTATTGTAATTGTACATTTTTACAATTATTAAATCTTAGCTTTTCCTCATTTTAACTCAATTCTTAATAAATGGAATATAACTGCAAAAACATCTGCTGGTTTTACCAATAAATTGGAGATAAACTATGAACTACATATCTTATAATAAAGTAGATGTATATATTTTCTCTTTAAAAATATCTAATAAAGGCTCACATTTATTAAAAAGACATAACAGCGATCGGGTTTCCAGCGCTCATAGCGCTCATAAGCGAGTTTTAGTGGCTGCCAGTAAAAGGAAACTTTTTAAAGTTGCTTTCACGCAGTGGGCTGGCAGCGACCGCGGCGTGGAGGTCGATCGATCCGCGACGTTGCCGCTCCGTGCACAACCGCACGGCACGGCCGCCACCGCCATTCGCCGAGTTGCCGCGTTTGCGGCTGTTTATTTTTACTGTTTGTTGCCATTTGCCAATCAATTATACGAGGGAATAATGACACCTGCCGCGCTAACATAGCTCTATTTAGACCGGTCTCCTTCTGGCTCCTGTCTTGAGTCTTCTAATGCTTCCATCATGCATGTCACTTTGACAATGCAACTTTTTTTTTTTAACATTCAGTGCAATGCCCCGTCTTTAGTTCGGAATCAAGACGTGGCTAATTATAAATGCTAATTGAGATAATTAACGAACATTATTCTATCTTAAAAACAAGTATTACAAACAAATATTTTTTTTTTTTTTTAATTACACGGATGAATGGACTTTTTTTTTAAGATTCGTTTTCTATTTAATTTTTACATTACAAAACTTAAATTTCATATATTTATGGAACGTTATGATATATATAATTATAAATTTAATACTTTATACACATGTGCATATATAGGTAATTCCTAACAATAGTAGCTTCATTCTAACTATAATAGTCACGTAGAAGAAAATATTTATATATTGAGAAGTAATTTAAATATCGTTGTAAGTAGCTTTATTTAAATACAAATTACAATTAATTTAAAGTAGCTTTACATAGCTTAAACAAATAAATATATTACAAATAAATATAATCTCAACCAATTAAACGTGAGAAAATAATTTATCTCATAGTTTTAGATTTTTTTCTAGAAGTACCGACATTGACTCTGTGATCTTAGAATTCTAATAAATAAATCTTAATAAGGGATGCAACTACCATAATGCTAATCTGGCGTCAGTAAAATTTGATCAATATCGTCCAACTAGTATAAATTAATACAAAAATATATTTACTGAAACAGTGTTTTTCAAAGAGCATTTTATATTCCTGAAAAAGCAACCGAAGTGTACCTATTCTGTGAGCTAAATTTATGGTACGTTTTACGACAAACTTTTAGAAATAATAATTTTATGCGGTAAACCATTAACCACGCTACAAAAAAAATATGACATAAATTTTGCATTAACATTTTTTTTAAGGTACCTTATTTTTGCACGTGTAATGTATATGTGCATACTATATTTACTTATTTCTTTAGCCAAAATTAATAACATTATAGTGAATTTAAGTTTTTAACGATACAATTTAATATTAGTTCTTTAGGTTACTGACCGTTCCATCAACAATCAGTAAATACTTTTTTTTTATTTAACAAAAGCCGGCAAGCAAATAGGTCACCTGATGGCTGTATGGACTAAGATCTTATGACTCCCTCGTGGCTGTTATTACACTCGCTCACTCAACCGGAACAGGAAAACAGCAATATAAACTTAGTATGACTGTAGTTGGCTTTGAATGTTTGACGGTAGATTATGGACTATGGTTATGAGTCGATAGGACCCGCCCACATTGTGCAGAGCCTGCACTAAGGTCTATATTCGACAAAAATTTAATTGTTAGTCAAAAGCGAATATCCGGGACAGTAATTATCAAAGTCGATCTCCAGCAATATCTAAAAAAAACAATGTATTTAGTAAAATTATATTTCGAAATAATTTACAGTTATGATATTAGCTTAAATCGAATTCTTAAAAGTTAAAAATAAATTTCTAGCTATTAGCTTGCGCCGTTCTTTGCGTGTTGTTCCTTTGACGCGCATTCCTGTCGATGTAGGTCGAGGGGTGGTCATGAGGGGGCCGCTGGAGTCGCCCAGGTGGTGGGGGAGGCGGAGGCGACGCCTGCACCTGGACCCGCTCCACCTGCACCACTATGTCCTGACGAGGCGGCATTTCTGAAAATTTCAAAGCCATTATTTTAATAGTTATATTATATAATAGTATAAAGAGGAGTAAAGCATCAACCCGTTATCAGACATGATGACGTTCGTAATATCTTTCCTTTCGATATTCCCTGAAAAAATTGTGACCGTAATGTCTTCTACGTCATACTGACGTCGCCGATAAATAAATCAAAATTAAAATCTTTGATGCCTTGACTGTTATATGTTTAATATTACTAGTAAACCAATAATAGTAGGACGTATATAATGATTTGATAGTACATATTTAGCATTGGTCTAATAATCTACAGAGTACACAACTCAAAGTTTGTATCACGTGATATTTTTATAAAATCAAAAATTTCATACAAATTACGTTATTATGAAACACGAATGAATGACGTCATAATGGTAACGTGCTTACGATATCACAAAAATCTACGTGTCATGTTATATTCCTATCCGATATTACAAACATGATACGTTACAGTAACATTAATTACCTATTATATTGAGGCAGTAAGCTTGAGTATTTTTGTACTATTTGATAGAAAACAATTATTGATAATGAAAATAGTTTTTCGTATAAATATCGTGTTTTCATGACAAAATTCATTAATTTCGGTTCAATGATTAAGCTACAGACAGACAGACTTTACGCATTTATAATATTAGTTTAGACGTATAGATAATTGAATGACATTCTAGGCTCTTCGTTTCATTTATGTGACATGTCACCAAAACCTTTATCTAACAACAGCCTGTAAATTCCCAAATCCCACTGCTGGGCTAAAGGCCTCCTCTCTGTTTGAGGAGAAGGTTTGGAACATATTCCACCACGCTGTTCCAATGCGGGTTGGTGGAATACACATGTGGCAGAATTTCAATGAAATTTGTCACATGCAGGTTTACTCACGATGTTTTCCTTCACCGCTGATCACGAGATGAATTATAAAGACAAATTAAGCACATGAATCAGCGGTGCTTGCCTGGGTTTGAACCCACAATCATCGGTTAAGATGCACGCGTTCTAAGCACTGGGCCATCTCGACTCTAAACCTCTATCTATATTATTAATATTATAAATGTGAAAGTTACTCTGTCTGTCCGTCTGTCGCCATTTCACGACCAAACAGCTGAACCGAATTTAATGAAATTCGGTATGAAGCTAAAACGCGTGCGAAGCCGCAGGCGACTACTATTATTAAAATAAAGATACTCAATGTTAAATGACACCGCGTGGATCGCAACTTAAGACTGTAGGTTGAAATCCGGCCACAAATTATGGTATTATTTAATGTCGTGGTCTGTGAAATAAAACCTGCTTGAGCCGAATGAAATCCTAACCTTAAGAGGAGCTAGTTTTACTGGGTAACCGAATCTAGAGTCCCATATGGCATAGTGCTGTAGTGATAAGGAATATATATATATATACATTATACATATAAAAAAAGGAAAAATGTCATGCTTTCACATCTACTTAGAAGTATCTAGTGTAATCTTTATGTTTAAAATTTATGCAGTATTGGTAATTAGAGATTTTCTAGTAGAATTAAATACGTTCTATATAATAAATTATAATAATTAGTGTTATTTTACTGATGAGATCCCGTGAGTAATAAATATTTTATACTACACTACCGCTCATTTGAAAATTAATAACTAACTGTTTTTATGGAAAATTTATATACTTTTTCTCATCGAAAGTAACACTGCACTTTACTGCTGGCGAGACCCCTACTATGAGATTAAATCATTCTCACAGTATGTATTTTTTAACACTGAATATATATTTCTTTTCAGTACAATAGTACTACATTTATGTCAAAAAATAAGTTGTAGCCTTATTCCTTGTTCCTTATCTCTTATTTTTTTCATTGTGTAATGGGCTTTATCAAGCCGTTTTTAAATACTGTCGCATGTTCCAATAAGAAATGTAGTGTAAATTAATTAAACCATTACTGTTAAGAATTTGTAAGCTTAGCTTAAAAAACGTATCATTCAGCTATCATGTTTATTACTCTGGATTTCCAATATTCTTCGCATCTAAATCATAGTCCTGGGAATTGATGCCTTCAAAACCTTTCGATGATCATTCTATTAATACCAATAGGGAAAAAGTGAAGATTTGAAGTTAAGGTAGTATAAACGAAAATATAACACATCAATACCTATTGTAAAAATCATGACCGCGTGGAATGGAGGTACTATTGCTAGAAGTCTTTTCGTTTATTCACCATTTCTAATCAGTCACCAGGGGAGGCAATAGAACGGAGTGTTGCATGTTTTAAATATGTTGTACTATTACTTTTTTCAGTTAATACTGAAAACAATTACGATGCATTTCGTAGTGCGATATGTATAATTATCATTATCATAATTATTGTTATCATCATAACATAGTATAAAACAAAGTCGCTTAATGCTGTCTATCCCTATGTACATATGCTTACAACAACAGCCTGTAAATTCCCACTGCTGGGCTAAAGGCCTCCTCTCCTTTTGAGGAGAAGGTTTGGAACATATTCCACCACGCTGTTCCAATGCGGATTGGTGGAATACACATGTGGCAGAATTTCTATGAAATTTGTCACATGCAGGTTTCCTCACGATGTTTTCCTTCACCGCTGAGCACGAGATGAATTATAAAGACAAATTAAGCACATGAATCAGCGGTGCTTGCCTGGGTTTGAACCCGCAATCATCGGTTAAGATGCACGCGTTCTAACCACTGGGCCATCTCGACTCGGCCATATGCTTGTATCTTTGAAATTACGCAATGTATTTCGATGCGGTTTTCTTTAATAGATAGATTGATTCAAGGGGAAGGTTTATGTGTATAAGACATGGACAATATAGTAAATAAACGCTGATAACTTTAAAAGTTTCTAATGTGATGTCTTAACATCGTTATTTACTATCTTATACCCTTGCGAGAAGCCGGATCGCTAGTAATGTATATTAAATAATAGTTATAGTTATATACACATAGTTACTACGCTTCCCTTGTGATATTTTTTAAAATGTAAATATATAATCTTTCATTATTCCACGCACTCGCTGTCAGCTGTCGAGTTCACACCCGTGGTAGGGGGAGCCATTTAATTAAACGCGAAACCGCAAGGAACGTAGATGCTCCTTTCTATCACATAAAATATATTATAATCTGTATTCGTTATAGCGTAATATATTTCGTGCGCTAAGCAGTTATATCACATTATCACCCATTAAAACTGTCGCATCTCAACTCATTATGGAATTCTAAAAGCTTATATTCTGATTTATTTTAAACTAGCTGTGCCCGCAACCTTGTACGCGTTTGAATTTAACTATTATTGTAGCCTAAGTTACTCCTTATTATATCAGCTATCTGCAGAAAGTCCCGTCAAAATCGGTACAGCCGTTCCAGAGATTAGCCAGAACAAACAGACAGATAGACAGACGAAAAAATGTTATTTCGGTATACGTACCGTGTATACATACATATGTTCCAAACCTTCTCCTTAAAGGGAGAGGAGGCCTTTAGCCCAGCAGTTTGAATTTACAGGCTGTTACTTTACTTTACTTTTATACATACATATGCATTGAGTAAAAATGCCTATTTTGATAATACAAACAGACACTCCAATTTTATTATATGTATAGATAAACTTCAAATACTCCTTTATTTATAGTTTTTCGTATAAATATCGTGTTTTCATGACAAAATTCATTAATTTCGGTTCAATGATTAAGCTACAGACAGACAGACTTTACGCATTTATAATATTAGTTTAGACGTATAGATAATTGAATGACATTCTAGGCTCTTCGTTTCATTTATGTGACATGTCACCAAAACCTTTATCTAACAACAGCCTGTAAATTCCCAAATCCCACTGCTGGGCTAAAGGCCTCCTCTCTGTTTGAGGAGAAGGTTTGGAACATATTCCACCACGCTGTTCCAATGCGGGTTGGTGGAATACACATGTGGCAGAATTTCAATGAAATTTGTCACATGCAGGTTTACTCACGATGTTTTCCTTCACCGCTGATCACGAGATGAATTATAAAGACAAATTAAGCACATGAATCAGCGGTGCTTGCCTGGGTTTGAACCCACAATCATCGGTTAAGATGCACGCGTTCTAAGCACTGGGCCATCTCGACTCTAAACCTCTATCTATATTATTAATATTATAAATGTGAAAGTTACTCTGTCTGTCCGTCTGTCGCCATTTCACGACCAAACAGCTGAACCGAATTTAATGAAATTCGGTATGAAGCTAAAACGCGTGCGAAGCCGCAGGCGACTACTATTATTAAAATAAAGATACTCAATGTTAAATGACACCGCGTGGATCGCAACTTAAGACTGTAGGTTGAAATCCGGCCACAAATTATGGTATTATTTAATGTCGTGGTCTGTGAAATAAAACCTGCTTGAGCCGAATGAAATCCTAACCTTAAGAGGAGCTAGTTTTACTGGGTAACCGAATCTAGAGTCCCATATGGCATAGTGCTGTAGTGATGAGGAATATATTTACATTAGTCATATAAAAAAAGCAAAAATGTCATGCCTTCATATGTACTTAGAAGTAACTAGTGTAATCATTGTTTTTTAAATTTATGCAGTAATGGTAATTAGAGATTTTCTAGTAGAATTAAATACGTTCTATAAAATAAATTATAATACTTAGTGTTATTTTACTGATGAGATCCCTTAAGTAATAAATATTTTATACTACACTACCGCTCATTTGAAAATTAATAACTGTTTTTATGGAAAATTTATATACTTTTTCTCATCGAAAGTAACACTGCACTTTACTGCTGGCGAGACCCCTACTACGAGTTTAAATCATTCTCACAGTATGTATTTTTTAACACTGAATATATATTTCTTTTCAGTACAATAGTACTACATTTATGTCAAAAAATAAGTTGTAGCCTTATTCCTTGTTCCTTATCTCTTATTTTTTTCATTGTGTAATGGGCTTTATCAAGCCGTTTTTAAATACTGTCGCAAGTTCCAATAAGAAATGTAATGTAAATTAATTAAACCATTACTGTTAAGAATTTGTAGGCTTAGATTAAAATTCGTATCATTCAGGTATCATGTTTATTACTCTGGATTTCCAAGATTTTTTCGCATCTAATTCATAGTCCTGATAATTGATGCCTTCAAATCCTTTCGATGATCATTCGATAAAAAATCATGACCGCGTGGAATTGAGGTACAAATACTAGAAGTATTTGCGTATATTCACCATTTATAATCAGTCACCAGGGGAGGCAATAGAACGGAGTGTTGCATGTTTTAAATATGTTGCCCTATTACTTTTTTTCAGTTAATACTGAAAACAATTACGATGCATTTCGTAGTGTAATCTGTATAATCATCACTGTCATAATTATTGTTATCATCATAACACAGTATAAAACAAAGTCGCTTATTGGTGTCTATCCCTATGTACATATGCTTGAATCTTTGAAATTACGCAATGGATTTCGATGCGGTTTTCTTTAATAAATAGATTGATTCTTTTGGAAGGTTTATGTGTATAAGACATGGACAATATAGTAAAGAAACGCTGATAACTTTAGAAGTTTCTAATGTGATGTCTTAACGTTATTTACTATCTTATACCCTTGCGAGAAGCCGGATCGTTAGTAATGTATATTAAATAATAGTTATAGTTATATACACATAGTTACTACGCTTCCCTTGTGATATTTTTTTTAATGTAAATATATAATCTTTCATTATTCCACGCACTCGCTGTCAGCTGTTGAGTTCGCACCGGTGGTAGGGGGAGCCATTTAATTAAACGCGAAACCGCAAGGAACGTAGATGCTCCTTTCTATCACATAAAATATATTATAATCTGTATTCGTTATAGCGTAATATATTTCGTGCGCTAAGCAGTTATATCACATTATCACCCATTAAAACTGTCGCATCTCAACTCATTATGGAATTCTAAAAGCTTATATTCTGATTTATTTTAAACTAGCTGTGCCCGCAACCTTGTACGCGTTTGAATTTAACTATTATTGTAGCCTAAGTTACTCCTTATTATATCAGCTATCTGCAGAAAGTCTCGTCAAAATCGGTACAGCCGTTCCAGAGATTAGCCGGAACAAACAGACAGACAGACAGACAAAAATTGTAAAAAATATTAATTTGGTATATGTGCCGTGTTATTTTAATATTTCAAACAGACAGTCCAATTTTATTATATGTATAGATAAACTTCAAATACTCCTTAGGACTTTACCCGTCATCTCTTTTTTTAATTTGGAATTTCATGCCATTCTTTTTGCTTTGTCATGATTATGACTACACGGCTGAATACATTGCTACTCAAGAATATATATACTCTTATCTATCTATATATAGACTGTCTAGTGTCGATTGAAAGATATAAACGATAGATAACCCTTAAAAACCATTAATATATCTATGTATTATATTAATTCTTTACTGGGTAAGTACGTACTATAGATAACTCAGTTGAAATATTCTTAATAGAAAATACAAATCACAAAAGTATCAATTTGATATTTTATGTTAAAAAGGGTAACAAAAATTTATATCTATGTATATATTATTGTATATTAGACTTTTGTGATTTACTAAAGTTATTAATTGTGGGATATTTACCATCTTTTTTACGAATGTCTTGTTCACGAGAATGTCTCGTCTCTGTGAACAAGACATTCGTAGATAATGTCGAAATATCGCGCTCCACCGAATAAAAATAAAAAAACATGGTAAATATCCCGCAATTAATAACTTTACCAATAAAAATAACCATGTTAATTTAAAATTTTGTGATATATTTCATTATCTATCTATCATCATGTAATCTCCAGAATCTTTGAAAATACTATCCATTTATCTACTTGTAGTTCTTGCCTGTAACGATTACTTTTTATAAAGATAAGTTGCACCATTTTTCAACCTTTTTGATCGGTAAATTTTTTGCCAAGAATATGCCACAGATAAAATATGTTAAGTTAACATATTGTTATCGAAAGTGTAGTGGTGACTTTATTTGCATACTTGTTGTATTTCTTATTTAAAGTTGGAAGGCAGATGGGTAAATTGGATAGCAGATGGTAACTGGCCAGGGGGAAATCCTACTAGCATTCAACGGTTACGATACGTTCTTGATTCTACTCCGATCTGGCTTCGATTTTTGCTTATTTATATCGGTTAGGTTATTATTCTGAACATATTCTGATCCAATATCGACAGTTTTGTTGGAAGAATAGGAAAACGGTTGAAAGGCAACGATATCGTGTACAAGTTTATTGCAGAATTGGCTACAATGCTGCTTCACGAATTATTTTTTATGAAATAAATCTAACAACTACACGAAGATGTAACCCTATACAGCAATACGGTAATCTTTCTTACGTCACGTTATCTTTTATACGACACAGATAAAACATTTAAAAAATATAAATATTTTTTTTTTAATTTTCCATTTCATTTGTTTACTAAATATGTTTAAATGTTTATTATGATAGGTACAATTAAATAGCGCGGTCTTTTTATACTGAATGAAATTTGTATGTTAATAATGAGCACCGAAATGAAAATGATGTTTTTACACACCGTTGATGACTCGATTTAATATATGAACATATTTTTATTCGAATAATAATTGCAAGTTGCCCTTGTGGTTTTCACTGCCGAGTGATTATACTAATTGTGTTATTGTTATAACATTATACATTATTTATACTTTTTACCGTAGTATATATTATAAAATATTATTATTATTTTTAGTATCTGTATTTAGATCTTGCAGACTCTATTCTTCCTTTATTGGGTTTACTCGATTCTTTGTTACATTAATATATGACATAAGATCTTTTTGAAAACCAAAATCTATTTAATGAAACCAAATTTTTAATAAAGTACGTGAAAGGATTAACAAGAAGTATAATCCATCATTATTTCAGTCAATCGTGCAGCTTCGATATCAACCGTCTAACCATATCTATTAAAAAAATCCTATATATTAGTTGTCGCACGCTACTTCGCGACAACTAGGTATTAAATACAAAAAGTAGCATATTGCATAAGTCCTTTCTCGTTGTTAAAGCTTGCTACAAACCAAATTTTATAAAATACGATTCAGGGGTTTGTCTGTGAAAGCGTTACTTAAAAACAGACTTAAAAATTTAAAATATTAGTATAGATTTTTATCATTATTTAGAGAGACGTAAAATACATAAAATCTAATGAGACTTCCAAAACAAATAACTCGGAAAATAACAATACTAGCACATTATGTTTTCCAGAATTGTTATCTGTTGCGAGATAAATAATAAATAGCACCTACATCTTTAAAATGATAGCATAACAAAACGTCAGTATCTTGCTACAAAAGATGTAAATGGACTTTATTTTCACTCAGTATTTATTAAAATATTTGCAGAATTTTTAGCTATACTCAATGAATACGGTAAGGATACGTTTGTAGGTTTGTAACGTATCCTATATACGTTATTGTATAACGATTGAAAATTCGATTAGTTAAAACGTTAAACTTCAAAATTGTGTTTACAAAAGTCGAGTAAGATTTTTATAACTTCGATTTGATCATGTATGTTTAGACGAATTAAAAATCTGTTGATTTAGCAAATTAATTTAACAACAACAGTACATATATGAGCTAAGTTCATTAAAGAATATTTAGATTTAGATTTTGAATTTTGAAAATTAACGTTTCGGCGATCGCGAGCGCTGTTTAATATAAGAAAAGTACTTACTTTCCAGGTAATTTTATAAAAAAAGTTTAATTATCTTAAATAGAGGTTTTTTAATGACAATGACAATGATACCATTATAATAAAATAAAATGTTACGATATGCTTCCGCATTATTGTGGGAAAATTTATGTACGTCGTATCAGGCGTACCTGCTTTTATAGTATAAGTAATGCATAAATGTACGCATCATCTTCATATCAGCAATTATTTAGCTGATTATGATCAAACATCGTAATATTTTTTATTAATTACGATTAATCTTCCTCAATAAACTGTTTCAATACTGGCTGAAACCATATTCATATAAATACAGATTAAAAGTAGTTTTATTTATTTGCTTATGAAAGGTTTTCCTAATATTACATTTAAAAAAGTATATCATCCATTGGATCGGAGCGTAGATTCGTCTAAAGAAAGAGAGATACAATGCAAATCAATAATAAACGATAAAAATATATTATATTCTACACGAAAAATCAATAATTACTTACGAAACATTTTTTATCTGTATAATTTTGTATAGAATCATAATAATTATAACTTTTAATATACATTTTGGTACTAATTAGGAGATAATAATTTGTTGGAGAAATTTTATTTCAGAATCGAATAGCTAATCAGTTTGATGCAAATTACGGAAACATAAGGCGAAGTTTCATTATTTTATACTATATAAAGAAACATATAGATAATAAGACAATTACTTCTAAAATACTTAGAAATAAACAAATAAATAACACTTATTAGTGTAGACTTAAACGATGAATAAGTAAAATTTAAAATAACTTACCTCTGAACGCACAGAATAATATATTTAAATTGATTTTATGATGAATTATATATAATTGAACAACAAGAAACAGAGAGTACTCTTCATTTGATCTCAAAACGGAATCATCGTGCGTTTATCTCACTATATCTTATCACTCTTAACTCTTATCAACGAGATTAAGTTGTAAAGTTGTTTTGTATCGATGTGGGGGATTTTAAAACTATTTGTTATTGAATATACGAAGTGAAAATAATACGCATCAACTTTTATTTTATCAGCAATATGATCGCATTGGAATAGATTATATTTAGTCAGCTAGCTGAGCCTGCGGCTTAACGCAAAATTTGTAAAGTTTTACTTAGAACACAAACCTTAACCTCATTTTACCTTCTCCAAGGATGAATTTAAAAAATGGTGGCCTGTTCCTTTCCCCTGACTCTAACCATATCCATATAAAATTTTGTCGAAATCGGTTCAGCGTGAAGAAGTAACAAAGAGCACTTCTGCTTTTATAAACGCTACCAATCATCTTAGTATTCAGTAATTCAATGTAGTTATTAATAATATTATTATATATTAATTAAATAAAAACATTCCACAAACAGTATTATATGCTATAATAAATAATTCAGCTAAAATAATTATTCTATGTTTCTATGCCTTCAATTCCTCTTAGTTACATTTATTTAATTAATTTATATTTTCATGTGCATAATGAACTATCCACCATACTAACAAAATTTTAATTAATGCAAGTTAGTTTTAGAAATTGAATATCGTGAAATCGTTTTAGTCTAGCAGTACCAACTACATAGTAGGGACATTGATGGTGTGTTTCTTTGTGATAATCTTGGAATACTTTTAATTAATTCTTCTTTTCTATAAATAGGGTTCTAGGTTAGTCCCTCGAATAACGATTTTATTTTTATTCAAAAATTATATCTTTGTTACGTGGAACTTCTAAACACATAAACCTTAAAGTAACAGGATCAATATCTAGATTTTCGGAATTGCGTTTTTGTGGTAAAATGTTTTTAGTAACACCTAACACGGTAATTATGATAGTAATATTTTCTGGTTAGTAATATTTCTGGTTGTTTAATAAATTTTATCTTTAAAATTAATTAAATGAGATTTATTTGTACAGTTGATATTTTATTAAATATTAAAAAGAATACATTATAAAGTAGTTTGGCTGTATGATCTTACATCGTGGTACATTCATGTGGACCGTATTAAAAAAATACTTCAACATCATAAGTTTGACAGCCACAAAATGTTACCAGCTTATAAATTTCAACCTTGATTGTGGGAAGATCTTTTATTTCATAAATGTTTAATCTATCTATTCTATAATTATCAGTTGAAGACTGTTTGTATTTGATTGATAAAAATACAATAAAAAAAAATATGATTTATTCAAGTAGGCTTTACTTTTAGTATAGATCTGTAAAATGACGGTTAAAAAATTTAAAAGTATTATATTAGCTAAAGCTTCGAAATGTAGATTTTTCTGAAATTAAATGGAAAGAATCTTAGTAGTTTACTCAGAAGCCTGTGTGTTACTAAGATAACAATATCGTAAAACTTAAAACTGAAACAAAAAAAATATAGATATGGAGATTTTATTTTCATTAGTGAAAACATCATTCAACCTTGTCATTCTAAATTGTCAAATACTCAAATTATTGATTTTTCTTTAAAATTCTAGAATTTAACGCGTGAGGTCTGATTCATAGTGACTCTCTAAACATAAAGTTACTATCAAAACATCATCGGAGGTGATCAGTTGTGACACAGTGTGCTCGAGGAACTGTTTATTGTTGAATTCAGTGAATATTATTTCGATAGTTCAAAATGGAATCAAGTGATCGTGCTGACCATGTCGCGGGCGCTCTGACATACCCTAACCCTAATGAGCAAGGCATGTCAATGCAGCCTCGACGACCAACTAATTTGCAGGTAAAATTTTTCATGTATCAGCGTGCGTCTTTTTTATAAATATATTCATAAATAATACATATGTAACTTCCGCATCGCGCAAATATTTCAGCATGAATTAGTTTTTATTATTTTGGTTGTAACTTGATTTATTATGGACAATTATATTCTTGCCTTACCGTACCTAGAGAATACTTACAGCCAGCTGAATGGTTTTTGCTTAGTTTTTGATATTATTTATTATATATCCACATTTAATTGTATGAATTATATTTTTTAGGCAGTCTGTTGAATATTTTCTGTCATATATCAATTAATAAAATGATTTTAAATATAATTGATATGTTCAATTTATATTTTTCTTATGACTTTAAATAATAGAATGATTTGTTTATTTTTTTTAATGCCATGCTATATGTAAGTCATATGAAGCATTGATAAATAATAAAGTATCATTACATAATATTAAAATAATATTGATAGCTAGAGCCAGACATACTTCGCTATAGCTACTGTGCTTTGAAATAAATAAGGAAGTAACTTAAATGACTCTAGCGAACGTAGATTGATCGAGTAAACAAATCATTCAATTGAACAGGCTGCTTCGCTGGCTGGTACATCTTTGTTACATAAGGAAAGAAAGAGAAGAATATATGTTGTCAAAAGGATAGGCTATATAGCATAGTGCTAATTTAATATCTGCCGAATTGATTTAAAGACTAATTTATATCTTTCCTTGTAGAAATTTCAATTATTATTTCCCCTTGTTGAAATTATTTATAAATGTATTTGTACAGAATTTTATACGTATTCTATGAATGTGGTTTAGTTTATAACTACTCTAAAATTATTAAATTCAATTAGTTGTTACAATGTAATCGCCTTTACTTTTTGTTCATATATCATCTTAACGGCTTAGACTTAAATAATCTTCTTTTGATCATTTAAGGTATATATTTATATGTTATCGACCACAATTTAAACAACTCAATATTGATTATTGAATTTACTATTTGGATAGATTACTTTATAGACTGTATTACCACAAATTATGGTAGGGAGGAAATTTTATGTATCAGTATTATGGTCAGTGTACACAAGGGAGGTGACAGGTTTTATTTGACTACAAAAACCAGATTCACGTTGAAAAGCAGTGTTGGGTTGAGATTTAAAGATCAAAGTTGAATGCTTTTGATTTTATGGCCACAAACATGCGAAGGTTGCATATTTATAGAGATATAGATGCCTTGTTATTTATGTATCATAGTAAGGATAATTTATTGTCCTGTGGTTATAACAAGAAATTGTTTTTATTAAACTTTGCCTCTATTCTACTGGTTGTAGCTCATGATTATATTGTATCAATTTTTCCCAATCTTAGGGCTGATAAGTTAATAGTCTTCTTTGCCAAGAAATTGTCACTAGTAGTGTTAAGTCACATATGTTATAATAAAGCCTTGAAAAACTGTTGTTGTTTTTATATTTGCTTATATCTTAAAGTTTATTTGAATTATTCAATACGATTTGTGCTAAATTATTCTTTATGTCCAAATGAGTAGTCATAGCAATTGGTTGAA
This sequence comes from Vanessa cardui, assembly GCF_905220365.1. Classification (NCBI taxonomy): domain Eukaryota; kingdom Metazoa; phylum Arthropoda; class Insecta; order Lepidoptera; family Nymphalidae; genus Vanessa; species Vanessa cardui. Next base: position 10,669,877 of record NC_061132.1, on the reverse strand, counting down.
AGTTATAGAAATTATGAGTTCCAAGTGTGCGATTTAGATAAGAGTTACGACAAAGTGATTCCTTGTCAATTAAAATCACATGCATACTTATGCCTTGTTACCTCAGCTATCTGACAGTGAAAATCCCTTCAAAGTCGATGCAGCCATTCCAGAGATTAGCCGGAACAAACAGACGGACGAAACAGGCAAAAAATGAAAAAATAGTTATTTTGGTAATGTACTGTAACAATAAAAAACGGTTACATTAATATTACAAACAGACACTAAAGTTTTATTATATGTATAGCTATATGAGTAGTAATGTATTGGATGGCATAAATAATATCGATAAATATCCTCTGATTTCAGACGCTCCTTCGTTTCGCTATTGACGCCACAAACAAGACCGAGGAAGATGGGCCGACTAGCTCGGCGGTCAGTGCTTTGGACGAAGAGGTAATACATTTTTGTTGCAGAATTACTATTGAAATAATTGAAATAGTATTTTTAAATGTCATGCGGGATTCCTTACAATGTTTTCCGGCATCACTATGAACGACATATAATATAAACACAAATGTAAAGTCTTACCATCGGATCGTCTCAACTCTTCAAACTTACCTGTTTTTATCAAATTGTGTCAATGATTTCAGAGGCGTCGATTCTTGGAGGAGGCTTTGAAGAGCCTCACGGTGGACGTGCCGAAGGTGTTGCAGCGAGGAATTAAAATACTCACCAACGTAGAGTTTATAAAGAGCGTGCAACTCGGCCAGCCGGTACCGGACGACATCAGGGCGGCCTTCAACAATATGATGGAGTTTGTTGATGATATCGACGTCGCTATGGGTGAGTTCTTAAGTATTATCAGCTGTGTCGATTAGCTTTATCGCCTCTACTATAAATGCAAAGGGTTGTTTGTTTCCCTCACACGTATTTACGATCATAATGATATATTGTACATGGATATTATTTTTCTCTATATAAATATTTCGTAACAGAAGCTAGAAAGGCGAGCTGCAATTAGTGCATCGGTATTTAGTAGTTGTTTTCAAGGCAAATACTGACTTTCATGCCGGTTCTTCTCGATATAATCTACTTTCCGAATCGGTGGTAGTTTCACTTAGTATAGTTGTTAAATGACGATTCAAAAGTACTTGTAAAAGCCTACTTGAATAAAGTATATTTTAGTTTGAACATCTTCTGTTATACTTCGTATGTAATTCGTTTTCATATTACGAATTTTAAAAATAAGGTTCAGATAACGCGACATTGGGGTAAGGTCCACTCGTATGCCGTGACGTATGGGAATATGGATTTTTTTTTATGGTATAGGTTGGCGGACGAGCATATGGGCCACCTGATGGTAAGTGGTCACCATCGCCCATAGACAATGACGCTGAAAGAAATACTAACTATTCCTTACATCGTCAATGCGCCACCAACTTGGGAACTAAGATGTTATGTCCCTCGTGCCTTTAGTTACACTGTCTCACTCACCTTTCAGACCGAAACACAACAATACTGAGTACTGTTATATGGCGGTAGAATAACTGATGAGTGGGTGGTACCTACCCAGACGGGCTTGCACAAAGCCCTGCCACCAAGAATACCATTATTATTAAGCGTTTGATAGAAAATTGTATTTATTTCTTTCAGATTTCCAAAAGTTGGGCGGATTCGCAGTCTTCCCGATTTGCTATGGTAGTGAAAATGAGGACATTCGCATTCGCACCAGCCAGCTGCTGGCTGAAATATGCCAGAACAACCCGCACTGCCAGGCGCGCGTTCTCGAGTACGGATTACTCAACGTACTCCTGCATTTGGCCAACAGCGAGAAGGGCTATGCGCTGGCTAAATGTATTTCCGCTATTTCATGTGAGTTCTTTGGTGTATGTATGGTGCAATAGAACAGCCGGTAGATTCCCACTGCTGGGCTAAAGGCCTCCTCTCCCTTTGAGGAGAAGGTTTGGAACATATTCCACCACGCTGTTCCAATGCGGGTTGGTGGAATACACATGTAGAATTTCTATGAAATTTGTCACATGCAGGTTTCCTCACGATGTTTTCCTTCACCGCTGAGCACGAGATGAATTATAAAGACAAATTAAGCACATGAATCAGCGGTGCTAACCACTGGGCCATCTCGACTGGTGCAAAGCTGATACTAAAATAATATACTATAGAAATATTCTTGTTTCTTTCTCATATTGTTCATGTAATATACAAAAACCTTCCTCTCGAATCACTCTATCTAGTAAAAAGAACCGTATCAAAATCCGTTGCGTATCTAAGCACACATAGATACAGACAGCGGTAAGCGACATTTTATGCTATGTAATGATGACACTGACTTTAAACCAATTATTAATCATTGTTTATTGATTACTTAAAAACGTTTCAATGTTATTTTGTTGTAAGAGTTTTCTTTGTAATTTTTTTTAAATATTAAATTCTCACCTTTCTAAATTTTATGTCTATTTGGACATGAGAGAACAATTTCTAATAAACTACAATTAAAAAGTAACTAATTGAAATAATCTTACCCTCTGTAAAGTATGGATTTCTAACAAAAAAAAACATTAATAGGATGTGGCTCCATTTAATTGAAGACCCTTCAAATAAGAATGACTAAGTTGTATCATGGTTTGTATTTTTAATTCAAAATAAAATTTCCATACTTTATAATAATAAATAATAAATATGAGACAACATCACATACATTACTCTGATCCCAATGTAAGTAGCTGAAGCACATGTGTTATGGAAATCAGAAGTAACGACGGTACCACAAACACCCAGACCCAAGACAACATAGAAAACTAATGGTAATCTACATCGACTCGGCCGGGAATCGAACCCGGGACCTCAGAGTGGCGTACCCATGAAAACCGGTGTACACACCACTCGACCAATTATTTCTACTATATAGTCCAAAAAGTTCCACAGGGTGTTATAGATAAAAATATGGCTATATGTATATGTACAGGCTCAGTACGCGAGTACGATCCCGGCTGCCGGGAGCTGATCGCGCAGGGCGGCTGCGACACGCTCACGAGCGCGCTGGAGCAGCCTCACGTGTCCGCCAGGACCAAGGCTGCCTTCCTCATTCGTTACCTGTGCCAAAACTACCCTGATGCTAAAGGTAACACACAAATTTTGATTTTAGACTTCGTATATTATATCATGTCTTACTCTTTTTATGTATAATATTTTAACAAGTCGAGATGGCCCAGTGGTTAGAACGCGTGCATCTTAACCGATGATTGCTGGTTCAAACCCAGGCAAGTACCGCTGATTTATGTGCTTAATTTGTCTTTATAATTCATCTCGTGCTCAGCGGTGAAGGAAAACGTCGTGAGGTAACCTGCATGTGACAAATTTCATAGAAATTCTGCCACATGTGTATTCCACCAACCCGCACTAGAACAGCGTGGTGGAATATGTTCCAAACCTTCTCCTCAAAGGGAGGGGAGGCCTTTAGCCCAGCAGTGCGAATTTTCAGGCTGTTGTTGTTGTTGTTGTATTGTAACAATTACTGATCGATATGATTGATCATATGTTCACCATCATCACCGCCAACCATTCCTTTACAATAGGCCACCCCAACACGACAAGTTTTTGAACTAATAAGTCATGTTCATCAAGCGTAAAGTTACCTCAATGTAGCTATAGTCACAAGGGATCATTGCAATCTACAAATGCAATTTTTATTACAATGTTATTGGTCACTGCATAAATCATGTAAACACAGATTATATATGTGAACTCAGTTTTGACGGGGATTGATCATGATTTGTGTGGTTTATTCGAACTACTATGCCATCTCGGCATATCTCAAACCACAGTATCAGTACTATTCTTGTTCAAAATATACAGGTTAAAATACGAGTATGTTTATTATTTTATAAAACGTGAAGTAATAAAGCTTTGTAATATATAATTTTCATTGTGTTATTGTGTATTAGGTATTTTAGAACTTTGAGAAATGACTAAAAGTCATATACTGTTATTACATGTAAACTATTTATGTTCCAACAGAGAAATTCATTCAAAACAACATCGTGAAAATAATAGCGGAGCAGCTCAAAAAAGGGCGGGATGCATCCTCAGAACAGTTGCTGAGCGTCCTACAGACCTTGCTAGAAGGGCAAGACTCCACCGTCTTACAGCAATTCAGGGAACCGTCACTGAACCTTAAGCAGATCATAGTGGATCATCTGGACGTCCCGGAATTTGTGGGTGATGGTTTCATAGAAGAAAAGGAATACTGCTATGCCGTTTTAAGAGTGTTCGACAGTTGTCCACAGGTGGAAGTTGTGAACAGTGAAGTTGACAGATAGGAAGGGCGCAGCAAGTATTTTTGAGTCATTTATTTATACCACAATATGGCATAATCAAAATATCTACACTAAATGTGAAAGTAAGATTTTTTACTATTTTACTATGTCAATATTTAGACAATTTCTAATGACATAGATGACTAAAACATCAAGGATTTCGATATGATTCAAAATCATTTATAATATTACAACATACTGACGGGTTTGTATGTAAAATAATCTTGCACAATGTACAACAAATTCCAAAGTTGTTTAATTTTAATTTATGGCAACACCAGACAGAAAACTTTGCCTAGCTGTCTCAAAAACGCCAGTGGGATTAGATAATTAAAAGGCTTAATTACCTAAACTGACTGCTGTACTGAGTTGGTGTGAGATCGGCAATGGGGTTTGCAAGATTTGATCTTTATTTTTATTTGACCTTAATTTCCAGCAAATACAAGCTAATAAAACTGCTTATATTGACTGGAATTTAGATTTCTGTGATCACACTCCAATGCCGATTTTGTCCCAACTCATCCTAACAAATATTTTGTAAGTCTTTTAATATATCTATTAATTTTAAATTAAGAAGTTATAGTTTTTCATAGGGTACATAAAAAAAAAGAAAAAAATGGGAAGGATTTTTAAAAGATCTGCAGATAAATAATAATGGGAATGCCCATTTAAAAAATATTTTTGTTCTATGCGGTGGTCTAGTGTGTGACGTCACTTGACCCATAAGACGCGTTACGCGTCTTGCATTTGCTCAATATGTATAAATTTGTGTGCAGTTGCACCATTACATATGAATTAAAAGACTTTTATTTCAAAAACGTCTTAAGTGATAAGACAGAATTGTATACAGGGAATGTATCAATTCTAGTAATAATATAACTTTGTCTTTTTGTAAAGCAACATACATATAATATAAAAACAATAGTGATCAAGACGCTAATTCAAAACACACGTCACAAGTGAGTAAAAGGCCAAAGTCGTTGCGCGCTAGGATATATAATATATTTTAAACCTCTACTGATGTATAACTCAAAACATATTGACGGATCAAAAAGGTTTTAATGGTTGATTGATTTAACCTGTTAAGTTTTTATTGATAACTAAAATTAAGTATTATCGATGTAATAAAACTTCTCAATTGTATAACAATAAACTTATATCAAAATTGAGTTGTGTTTCCATTTTCTTCCATTCCGAGATTATTAAAAAGCATATACACCTAATTTTAAATCGTCGGTCCTACGCCTAAACACTTCGCAGTCGTGTCGTATTTACTTTCACATCGGACTATAAGAGTAAGAGTAGATAATTTACCTGTCTTTGCTCATCTTGCAACACCATCATCAATACAATATGTCTCTTCTATAACTCGATTTGCCAAAATTATATCAACTCCCATAAGAAAAGAAGGGCCTAAATTGCATATAAATTCAATACAAATAAGTAATTCGCAGATAGTATTTTGTCTAATGGTCCACAAAACGAATTTCTTTTTTATTTATTTTTTATTCTTTTTGTCTATTTTCTTGTCTGTAGATGCCCTACAAAATTTATCGTTGTTTCAATTTTAATTTAAAATACACCAGACAAAGAATTGCAAAAAATTACATTTAGTAAAGAATATTGAAACAAATTATCTTGGATTTTATCTTATATTATATTTAAAACACACACTTTTAATAGGCTATTTAACTGGTTTTTAAAATCCATTTTATATTATTTAGTAGAGGTTAAGGAAACCAGTAAAAGTTGTTTTTTTTTTATTTCTAGTACATATTCGCCGGAAAATATCATATTAAAAATTCGATATTTAAATAACGCGCGAAAACGCTACTTCGACAATATGGCTCTGCAAAGGGGTCGGTGACGTCACTTTGCTGTAATTTAATCTGTGGTACATATAGTAGAAAAGCAAGGTTTACAAGAAAGTGACTTCATCCCGGCCAATCAGGAGCATTTTGTGTCACGTGACAAACGATTGATTTTTATTTATTGATTTTTGAATAAATTTAGTATTATTTTAAGTTTCGTTAGTTGTCAAATAGCCTATTTATTCATACAATTTTAAAATTACCGGTACATTAATTTTTTTATTTAGGTAAACATGTATAATGTATATGTATTATTAAATGTGGATTAAACGATAGAAGTAGAAAAATCTGTAAGAATTGTGTAATGGGCCTAACTCACCGCTAATAAAACGTGATCGTGAAATTTCATCTGTGTTAATATTTGAAAGCATACCGTTATCGCTGTAAATAATTGTCAGCATTTTGCGAATTGGCCAAGACGTGAATAGTATTCGTAGTTACAACAGTTGAAAAAATATTAGCCTAACGTGTAAAATAGTCTTTATGGTGCTATTGTTGTGATAATGTCAATGTCATCCAACTTGTCAACCTGCCTAATCTGTCAGAAGTCTACTATTCTTATTCAGCAATTCGTGTGTTTATTTCTGAATAACATGAAATAAACTATTTATTTTTATTTAAAAAAAAGTATTTATTCCTATAATTAGATTCCAGATAAAAGTCATAGTTAATCTGTTATATCAACCATGATAAATAAACTAGCTTAAGAAAAACAAATACTTGTATACTGTTTACTAATGCGGCGCGCTTTTTACGCGTTTAGTGTGCTTTTTCAAGATCATAAGTTACCTGTGCCGAGCATGGCAAAATTAGTGAGTGATTTTAAGGAATGGAAGTTCCAGAGCCCGCCAAACTACGCGGAGTTACCGATAGACGAAAATCCAGAATATAATGTTCCCGTTGCTGTGAAAAATGCTGTTTTTTCCAAGGTTTCTTCCATATAAAATATAGTATTTATTACATAAATATGATTTATACTTTATTCTGTAAATAAATTATGGTATTTTGGTGCGTGATTTAATTCAACAATTACACAAATAATAATGAAACTATAATATAATATATGCTTTTGAGTTCAAGACATAATATTCAAATTGTATAGGTTCTTGGTATTTTGGCATAATACATTTCCTCAAAGCTCATTTTAATCATGCAGTCTATTCCCAGGTACCAACAGAACCTCTCACAGGCAAGCTGCATCTTGTCTGTGCGTCTGATGAGGCCCTCTCAGATATATTCGACTTGGACCCTAAGGTATCAGAGTCAGAGGAGTTTATAAACTTTGTAGCTGGAATATATGCACCTGAGGGAACTTTAAGTGTTTCACATAGGTAAGCAAACTTTCAACAGTCAACATGTAACATTAAATAGTTATTTATCTGTGGCCCTTTTCTAAAAGGAACAATTTCAATAATGCTTTCAGCAATCAGAAGAGAAACAATTAACAATATTGATTGTTTTAAATACCATATGCCTTTTTGTATATTAGGATGGTCAGTAATGTCAATCTTATGTGCAAATAAATGTATTTTAATTTTAAGTCTTTTAGCATGAGACTACAGAATTTATTTATATATTTATTTATAAAAACTTCAGATTTAAATATCTGTGATTGCTGATAGTTGTGTTGTTTTCTATTGTTGTAGATACGGGGGTTACCAATTTGGCTTTTGGGCTGACCAGTTAGGAGATGGAAGAGCTCATATTTTGGGTGAATATGTGAACAGGTAATTTTAGACAAATTAATAATTAACCTCAAAAGATGATGCCACCGAGTGTTTTGAAATCATCCCTATCCTTTGACATTGCTAACTGCTAAGCTTTACTCTTAAAAATATAGGAAAATTTATATATATATGCTATTATCATATTTTGATCATTGCAAACAGGAAAAAAGAATCAATTAAAAATTTAAGTGTGTAAATTAATTATTGTCTATTTTTGTCGTTTTGTTTACATGTGAAACTTTACAAGTGCACATAAATTATAGAGGATAATCTTTATTGTTAAAAAAACAAATATAAATCTGTACTATTTTATCATGTAATAATTTCTTGTTAGTGTAGCTACATTGTCACTTTCAAAGATGTTTTGTTTTAATTTCAATAGTAAAGGAGAGTCTTGGCAGCCTCAGCTCAAAGGTTCCGGTGAAACACCATATTCGCGGTTCGGCGACGGACGCGCCGTCCTTCGCTCCTCCATCAGGGAGATGGTGGCCAGCGAGGCCTGCTACTACCTTGGCATACCAACCACCAGAGCAGGGGCGCTAGTTGGTAAGATATTTTGGGATATTCATATGCATTGATGACACACTTTTTGATTATTCTCAAGTTAGTTTATTTTCTCATAGTTAATGGCTCTTTTAATCCTTGTTGGAAAATACATTTAACTATAATAGATATTAAGGGTAAAACCAGTAGTACCTTCTACGTCTAAGAGTATTATGAAATCGCGTCAAATAAAAATGGACCCCCGAATTATAATTCTGGAGTGTTGTTTTTTTTTTGTTAATGCTGTTTTTGATGTAAGTAAAATTATGAATAAAGCCTTTATACACTGAGAGTTGTAAATCCTCATAATCATCATCATTGCATTTAGCTTTTAAACTAGGACCGAAAATGGGTTCATATCTAGTGGTGGTAATAAGTACAGCATAGACCACCTAGATTTCTCTGAGTGGTAACACAGTTTGGTATGATTTACTATGAAGGGTTTCCAGTTTCAGATGATCACAAGGTGTGGAGGGACAAGACGTACAGCGGCATGTCACGACAGGAGCGCGCTGCGGTCGTGCTGCGCGTCGCGCCGGCGTGGTATCGGATTGGCTCCTTTGAGATACTGCAAAAACGGAACGAACCCGAATTGGCGAAGACATTGGCCGATTTCATTATTAAGGTAACCTTTATTTGTGGAAACATGTTACTTGTTTTACTGCCATATTGTCATAATGTGTTGCCATGATAATTATGAAGATATAAATTTAATATTAATAATGGATATTTATTGCTTGTATATTTTAAAATTATGTTAATACTTAATTATTGAAATGATAATATTTTAATATAATGGAGTTTTGTAACTTACCTAGAATCTTAATAAACGAATATAACGTATTTTAAACAATTTTTCGCCAATATTTGTTTTTTATGAAATATAAATACTATAAAGTAATAATATTTGTACACAGCATCACTTCCCTAGCATTGATTTAAACAATGAAGACAGATACGTCGAGTTGTACTCGGAAGTAGCTCACAGGAATTTGGACATGGTCGCTACGTGGCAAGGTAACAATTATTGCATTAATGTAATTATATAATATTAGCTCTAGGACATCATTACGCGAGAAATTTAAATAAATAGGTGTATTAACGGCTGCTTCACCATATTAAATTAATTACTAAGACTAAATTAATAAATAAATCATATTAATTAAGAGAGTACTTTTTCGAAATAAACCTAATTACTGTAAAGAACAGCATTGTAAATCTGTTTATATGAAACCAGCAACTATGCGAGTTTCTTGCAGTTTCTTCTCGCTAGAAGCTGCTAACTGCAACGGTGGTTTAATTATTGACGATTCAAAAACGCTTCATTGTGAAGTTTACTTTAATAAATTGATTTGATTTGATTTAATATATTGAAGTTATGATAAAAATTATCATAACTATCATAACATACATCTCGACAAAAGGTGTGATGTCAATTCAAGATTGAAGTTGTTAATTTTTACTCTCCTTGCCATTGGCATAGATTATTTATTATCTGTAAATCAAGATGGCGTCTATTAACAATAAGATGACACTTGATATTTGCTTCTAACTCGAAGCTTAGTAAATTTATCTAGAGTTACAAACTAACTAACTATATTTTCTTTATTTGTCAAATTATATAATTTAATAAATTAACTAAAATCCGGAAATAACCTTTCAAATGAGAAAGGTAAAGGAATAATATTTCACTTTTCAATGTAAATTATTATAAATTGTTTTCTAATGTTTTTGGATTATGATAGCGAGGCAGTCTCCCTCGAGAATGGTCCGGCGTGGCTGCTAGCCAAGCCATATACATCTAAGTTTCCTATACATGTGGATGATTGATTAATAAAGTTGTGTTTACAGGTTTAGGCTTCGTTCACGGTGTTCTAAACACAGACAACATAAGCCTATTGGGATTGACCATAGACTACGGGCCGTATGGCTTCATAGACCACTACTACGAGCACTACGTGCCCAACACGTCGGATGATATGGGGAGATACGCGTTTAACAGACAGCCTGAGGTGAGTGTTCGTAGGTGGGAAGACGAAAGAATTAGCCATTATATAGTATAAAACAAAGTCCCTTACCGCTATCTGTCCCTATGTATGCTTAGGTCTTTAAAATTCTGCAACGGATTTTGATGCGGTTTTTTTCAATAGATAGATTGATTCGAGAGGAAGGTTTTTGTATATAATACATGGACAATATAGTAAAGGATCAAGAAAAAATATTTTTTTTTATTTTTTTTTATGGTATAGGTTGGTGGACGAGCATATGGGCCACCTGATGGTAAGTGGTCACCATCGCCCATAGACATTAACGCTGTAAGAATTATTAACTATTCCTTACATCGTCAATGTGCCACCAACCTTGGGAACTAAGATGTTATGTCCTTTGTGCCTGTAGTTACACTGGCTCACTCACCCTTCAGACCGGAACACAACAATACTGAGTACTGTTGTTTGGCGGTAGAATAACTGATGAGTGGGTGGAACCTACCCAGACGGGCTTGCACAAAGCCCTACCACCAAGTAAATAGTAGTAAATTTAGTACCAGCTTTGACCCCTTGCGAAGCCGGGGGGGGGGGGGTCTAGTATTTGATATTAGGCGGCGCCATATTGTTCTATTGTTGTTGGTTGATAAACATGATAGAATATTATGAAAGATTAATACGGGGATCTCGTGAGGTCATCGCCTGGGAGCTTCTCTGTTTGGTACGTCAGCATTCGTAGGATTAGGGTTCCGTAACTTTAAGAGTTTCCTTAAACGTACCGTTATACAAAGATTCTACTGTAAGATTTTAACGTTGATTGAGATGGACGAGTGATCTAGCGTGAGGTACATTCAGAGATCCAACGTAACGTTCCGAGTAATATTGAAATAATCGCTTTTCAACCGACTTCAAAAAGGAGGAGGTTATCAATTCGTCTGTATTTTTCTTATGTTTGTTATCTCATAGCTTTTTAACGGGTGGACCGATTTTGATATTTTTTTTTTGTTTGAATGGTAGTGTTTCCCTTGGGGTCCCATTTTAATTATATCTTTTTCCGATATTGGTATCCCTGTTAAAACGATCTTAAATTTGCAAAAATATAACAATAACTATAACTACGTTATATAATCGTAAATCGACTTTTAAGTAGTCTAATATTTTACATTTCATTTTACTTAGGACTTTTAGACTCTAAAAAATATGTTGAATACGCAATTATTTTTGTTACTTTTTAGTGCATATTCATTTGTTTTAAAATAGTGTTTTGTTTGAAGTCGGTTTTTCTTTTTGTTAAAATTTTTTGTACTCGAAGCAAACGTATGTATATACATATATACCAAAATAACAAAATTTTTACGATTAGTCTGGCTGTCTTTTTGTTCCGATTATACTGTGGAACGGCTGAAACGATTTTGACGAGGCTTTCCCTTTAGAAAGCCGATGTAATAAGGAACTGGCCTAACACACTTACATTTTTTTTTTGTAAAGAATATCAACGAAGTATTTTACTGTATTGTAATGTAATAATGGATTTCGATGTAGAAGATGATTATTTAAGGTTACATTAATATATTTCTAGATAATACTTTGGAACCTCGAGAAGTTAGCCGTTGCGTTGGAACCGATATTGACAGACAGCGACAAGGAGAAGATTAAGGATGTCTTCAAGACCCTCGATGGATACGTCAAGGACAGGATCTTGTGAGTATTTGCTTTGATTGGGAGATACTGATCATCATCACCGTACTTAGTATTTTTGCACTCCGGTTTGCAACGAGTCAGAGTAACTACAGGCACAAGGAACATAACTGCAAGTATTTAAAACGGGATATGTACCGAGATGGCCCAGTGGTTAGAACGCGTGCATCTTAACCGATGATTGCGGGTTCAAATCCAGGCAAGCACCGCTGATTCATGTGCTTAATTTGTCTTTATAATTCATCTCGTGCTCAGCGATGAAGGAAAACACCGTAAGGAAACCTGCATGTGACAAATTTCATAGAAATTCTGCCACATGTGTATTACACCAACCCGCATTGGAACAGCCTGGTGGAATATGTTCCAAACCTTCTCCTCAAAGGGAGAGGAGGCCTTTAGCCCAGCAGTGGGAATTTACAGGCTGTTGTTGTTGTTGTTGTATGTACCATTGTTTTTTATTTTTCGTCTCGTAAACAAGTCATGCGTGGATAATATCGAAATGTAGAGTCGAGATGGCCCAGTGGTTAGAACGCGTGCATCTTAACCGATGATTGCGAAATCTTATAAGGGAAATAACATCTCAGGTCCCAAGGATGATGGCATCTTTTTGGTGTAAGGCATAGTTAATATTCTTACCATTGTGCCTACGTATTATCTTTTATTAATGTAAGCAAAAATCACTGCCCATAATGGCACCTAGAAACAAGTCGATATTCGATATGCTACATTGTCAATTAATACATTATTATATGTTCTGTCGCCGAGTCGCCATTCTAAAATCGCACTGTAATATCGTCGTAACAATTAAATATTGTAAATTATATTACAATACATATATCTATACTTAATTGCCTTTCATTACATCATCCACGAGACAATTAAGGCAAACCATCAGTTAACCCATTGGCTATCATCATCAAAAAGTCAGCGTTTGTGGCTGGTGGTGACATTAGGTGCAGGGTTGCCGATGCCTTTTCACCGAATTCCCCAAAAATCTTAGCGAAATTCCCCAAATTGAGGGAAAGAAATGTCCCAATTTCCCACACAGAAATAAAGGAAAAAATCATGTTTTTTTGTATATTTGTTTTTCACTTCCTAACAATAAATCCAATTTTCGAGGTAAATTTCGTTGAATCAGACTAGTCGTGGTTAATGTCTGTATATTGTGTGTTTTTGCTACTATGCTAACTAATAATCGACTACAATTCAATTTTTGTACTAACTAAAAGACGGATGAACAATCAATTACTGATCGTTTTGATATAAAACGCATAAGTACAAATTCCCCTCATTTTATCCACATGTAACAATCCTCACACTAATCCCCGATTCCCACGATTCCCCGCACTTTGGGGAATTCCCCACACATTGGCAACCCTGATTAGGTATCACATTTGATCGAGCCATACATATAACTGAACTTTATTACATTTGTATAAATTAAATTGTGAACTTAGTAAATAATACAATTTCAGAAAGACCTACCTAGCGAAACTCGGCTTAGAAACAGTTGAGGATGGCGACGTGACGCTCGTCAAAGAGTTCCTGCAGCTGATGCAGGACACGAGCGCTGACTTCACTTGCACATTCCGACAATTGGCCGAGGTTAGTCAGCACAGGATTGAGAGCATCTCCCCTTTACCTTTTGGTCGATCAGGCCACATGCACAATAACCAACTAGATTGGAATCCGACCTCCTAAATCTGATGAAGAATATATTACTTGGTGGTAGGTCTTTGTGCAAGCCCGTCTGGGTAGGTACCACCCACTCATCAGTTATTCTACCGCCAAATAACAGTACTCAGTATTGTTGTGTTCCGGTTTGAAGGGTGAGTGAGCCAGTGTAACTACAGGCACAAGGGACATAACATCTTAGTTCCCAAGGTTGGTGGCGCATTGATGATGTAAGGAATAGTTAATTTTTCTTATAGCGTCATTGCCTATGGGTGATGGTGACCACTTACCATCAGGTGGCCCATATGCTCGTCCGTCTACCTATAACATAAAAAAAATATACATTTCTTGTGCTTTTTTTGATTGTGTTGCATCTTTTTAGTGACGGGTTTGGTCGCGCTTGCGTTCTTGGGGGCTGGTTTCATATGCTAGGCAAAAAAATAGCCAATGTCCTTGATGAAATAAAAGTAAAGGCGATTATTTAATTTTAACAATTAGCTATTTGACTGGTTTTTAAAATCCGTTTTATATTATTTAGTAGAGGTTAAGGAACCCAGTAAAAGTAGATTTTTTTATTTCTAGTACATATTTGCCGAAAAATATCATATTAAAAATTCCAAATTTAAATAGCACGCGAAAACGCTACTTGGACAATATGGCGCTGCAATGGGGTCGGTGACGTCACTTTCCTGTATTTTAATCAGTGGAACATATAGTAGAAAAGCAAAGTTTACAAGAAAGTGACTTCATCACAAGCCCGGCCAATCAGTAGCGTTTTGTGTCACGTGACAAACGTTTGAAAAAAATGCATTTTTATTTATTGATTTTTGAATAAATTTAGTATTATTTTCAAATTCCTTTAGTGAACAACCATTTTTAAACTCACAATATATACTGATTACAATAATTCACAATTTATTTTTCGCATTCTCAAATAGCCTATTTATTTTATGTGTAAGTAATGACAGTGCACAATATCTCTAGACGTCAGACGAGAGAATATAGTTGACAAGTATTCAATACATAATAAGGTTTAATATTTAATTTGTGTATGTGTCCTCCATACTTCTAATATGAAATTAATAATATGATATTTTTCGGCAAATATGTACTAGAAATAAAAAACACAACTTTTACTGGGTTCCTTAACTTCTATTAAATAATATAAAATTGTTTTTAATAACCAGTCAAATAGCCTATTTAAATCTAATAGATAATAAATATAATTATAATGAAATAAAACTAGCTATAACGAACGCTGTAAAGTGCTCGAAACGTCGGGATGTTAAAAATAATTAATATACGCGATTCAAATCCGTTATAGCTAGTTTTTTTTCAATGTGTAATCGCGAAAATTTAAGACAACATTAAATATAATTATAAATATTGGAAAACACCACATACATTGTTACCGATTCTTTTTCAGATAGATAAAGAAGAGTTACTTGATAAGGATGTTTTAGACAAGAAGTGGTCGCTAGCAAAAATATCCAAAGCCGGAGGGTGGCAGAAGTGGGTGGACACATATACAGCGAGATTGCTAAAGGAAAATGGTTTGTATAACTTTAAATCAAAATGTACTTTATTCAAGTACGCTATAGGGAGCAATTTGGAATAATTTAACAAGATTAAATTAAAATTAAAGTATTTTTAAAATGAAGATTCTACCGAGAGGCAAGAAACTCAATAGTAACTGTTTTCTAAAAATAACCTGCATATTTCAAATGTTATTAAAAACAATTATTTTATTTGCATTAGTTTCATTGTTATTAAGATTTCCATCCATGTGTACTGGACAATGTTGCCAGAATCCGTTCATTCAAATGTCAAACTTATCTTGTTTTTTGGAGAGCATATATTATGGTTCGTTTAAATTAAATAAAAAACATATTGTGCTAGCTGAATGCAATAATATATGTTTAAAAATTAATGAAAAATAGATATTATCAAATATTAGTCTTAACAATAGTGTCTTGAAACAGATCAAAATAGTTAAGATGAGTTGGATTATATACCAAAACCATATCCAAAATGTGCTGCATTACAATTAATTGCAATGCATTTATTAGCATGCTTACAAAAATATTAACAATTACAATTTGCAATTTTACAATTTGCCTACAAAAATATTAAATTAATGTACTCATACAATATTCATAATAAAATCAATACAATATTTGGATATCTGCAAATAAAAATGTATGAAACATTAGAAAGTATGTTATATATGTGATTGTGTGATTTTGTCCACAGTCAGTAATGAAGATCGACGAACGCGTATGATGAAAGTGAATCCGGTCTACGTTCCCAGGAACTGGATCCTGCAGGAAGCCATCGCTGATGCTGAGAAAAATGATTTTTACAAGGTCAATATAGTTGCCCCAATGGCCTAAAATTCGGAGTGCAATTCTGTCTGGCAATAAAATGTATTCTATTTTTTATATCTGCCTCGTCGTTACTATTAATTTATATATTGACTGGATATCTATTGGATCTTTGGGAATAATAGAGAGAGAGCTTATTTAATTGAATTTATTTCACCGAATTAATCATTACTTTAACGACGATACTCTGAAATAAGTATCAGTGGCCAGTAGCCGCAACTCTTTAATAGTAACTGATATTGAATACTTTTTACTAGAGATTAAGTTGTGTCAATCTAGTTAAAAAAATGTTTCACAACAGATTTAAAATTTTTAGTAAAAGTCTTTAACAATATATGTTTTTTTGATTTGATTTACAGGTGAGATTGCTGTTGAAAATATTCAAAAATCCATATGAAATAAACGAAGAAGCGGAGAAATTAGGATACTCGGCCCAACCACCGAGCTGGTCTTTTGGTTTGAAGCTGAGCTGTTCCAGTTGAGAAAACACCCTGTATAGCAGCCTTGTATATAATTTATAATATTAAAGTAAATACAAATTACGTAAACAATAAGATTGTAAGCGTGTATGTTATTGTTCTTCAAGGTCAGTGGTAGATCACAAAAAGGGGGGAAAGAGAGGAATTTGTAAGAAAGACATATTATGTAAGAATGGACTGAATATGTGACTAGAAATCTTATAAAGATATTTATACTTGTTTCAGTTTGATGCGTTCTATTTATTTTTAAAGGTTTAAGGTTAGTTTAAGGAACAAAATATTTTACAGATTTATATTAATTATGGCCTAGACTAAGGGGAGAGATGACCATGTATGAAACCGTAGCCTTAATTAATTTATGTTATACACATCAAGAAAGGTTTGGGTTACTTTAACAGTCTGTTACTGGAATTTATAATCTGTATCCTATTCTAATTACAAGATTAATAACTATAAATAATCATTTAACGTTATTTCACCGAGATCTTGTTTAATCTATGATATAGCAATGGATTTAATTAAACAATGGTTTTGAAGTCGGAAATGTTTTTATGGGAATTCTGGAAGAAACATTAAAATTGATATAAAAGTTCAGTCGAAGTGGACTTTTGTAATATGAATAAATAAATTAATTAAGAATTATTTGTGGTGCATAATGTTGCCAAGCTATTAGTCGCTTGGAATACGATAATATATTGTGTGTTTATATACTCCTGCAATTGGAATATACTATTTAGGAAAATAAATCACATGGGAAGGGATCATGGCATCAGAGTTATATCTTAAAGATTATAAAGGGGATATCTTAAATGTGTATATAACGAATAAAACTAAACAGTTTTGTAAGTAATTTATATGAGTTTCCCCTTATAATGACAGACAAACTGTAATCTGTTTTACTTGAATATACTATGTAGAGTCGAGATTGTCTATGGGGTACGATCATACCGATTGAATTTCGACAGTTTTTAGTATTTATTTTAAAACCAGTCCTTTAGAAAATCTACTAAAACTGCTTTTATGGACTGGTGAACATATAAAAATAGTCTTACCAGCCGGAATTACGATCGGTCCTACCTCACCCTATTGGCGATCTTGTCCGCACTCATCCTACATAAGTTTTTTGTAAATTTTTTATTTAAAAGGTTGATTATTTTTAAGACAAATAAATATCTACATTTATGATTATTGTTTTATTGTAATTTCAATTATCAAATCAATTTTATACTTAGATTGGGTTAATGAGTTGGGTGTTAGTTACCTTTTTCTCTTTTGGATTGCAATTCACTATGAGTTACTCCGATCCCATTTCTTTAATTACGAGAAAGCGTTAATTTAGCAAAAGTCTTTGTTAAAATATGTAAATAAATATATCGTGGCATACGTAATGAATATTTCGTTAAGTTTCTTTTAGTCTATTTCAAACAATCTTGTTTAATTATTTTACCGCGCAAAAAGTATAATAACTTCAAAAAAAGGAAATTATTCATAAATCACAATCATCCATTCAATATTATTTATTTGTACATCATAATTTTAATTACTGTTTGGCTTTTAACATTAGAAATATACTTAAATCTTAATAAACATTTAAACTTAATTTATAAATTAGCAAAATTAGACATAATCTTCATCCCCACTATCATCTGGTTCAGAATAGTCCTCATCTATTTCTATTTTCCTTCTTTTACGTTCCTGTATATTCTCTTTATCTTCTTCTTTATTTGCAATCATCTGTGCTTCAGTTTGAGCCGAGCGGTGATGGAAAACGAATGATATACTCTTGGCAAGATCCCAGCATTGTTTAAGGACTATATCTGCTAAATTCTTCTTATCAGCACAGTGATACCAGTTGGATAAATCTGAGGTGCAGTCCGAGTTCTCAGGAGGCAAAGTAATTTGAATGTTATTAATGCATCGTTTGCACCTAAATTTGCCATGAGTATCTGATAGTGTATTTTCTTCCAAGCGGAATAAGTCCTTCAAATCGTCTGAAGTGAAATGCCTCAATGATTCCTCATTTTGATCAACTACTGTGTCACTTAGGGCTTTTTTGTGGGCTTGCCGTTGGAAGATTTTTTCTTCTATCGTACCAGTGGCCAATAATCTATATATATAACAAGGTTTCTTTTGGCCATCTCGCCATACTCTCGCCATTGCCTGGTCGTCGTTTGCTGGATTCCAGTCTGGGTCGAACATGATTAAACGATTTGCACCAATGAGATTCAATCCACATCCTCCAGCTTTTGAACTTAACATAAAAATCCATTCTTTGGAATCTTTATTATTAAAGCTTTCAACAACTTTTGCTCGCTTTTTGATTGTCATAGACCCATCTAATCTCACATACTGATAGCACCTTTTACGGCATAATTTCTCAAAGAGATCAAGAGTTTGTGTATAATTTGATACAAGAACAATCTTGTCATCTGTGTTTGTTTTTAAATTGGCTAATATACAGTCTAGAATCATAAGCTTTCCAGAATACTCTGGTCGGACATCTTTGATATCGTAATTACTTGGCAGTAGGTCTCTTGCTTTTTCAAATCCTTCAGATCTTTCAATGATCTTATCATAGACTAAGTCTGGATGATTACAAAGTTTTTTAAGTGTGGTAATACTGGACAGAGCACTTAGTGTATTCTTTTCTCCAGTACCAGAAAATTTATTTCTGATAGCATCAGAGTTAATGAAGTTCTTATATATTTGAGTTTGTAGAGGTGTCATCTTAACACAAATAACTTGTTCAAACTTGACCGGCAAGTATTTTGTAAGTAAACTACTAGTTCTGCGAATCATACATTTGTTTACAATTGATGTTAGAGTTTGGAGACATTCTTGTGCCCTTTCCCTCTCAGGGACTGATGCTAATGCATCTTGACCTTTTAAAATTGGATTTTCATATCTCTTCTTAAACTCTTGTGCTGTACCAAGTATCCCTTCATTTACGAAGTGAACTAAGCTGAAATACTCCGTCAGATCATTCTGTATGGGGGTACCAGATATTAATATCCTCCTTTTTGATTTTAAGCCCATTAAAGCTTGATATGTTTGGTTCTCGCTGTTTTTCAACCGATGGCCTTCATCACACAATACAAGGCCAACTTCAGATGCATGCAAAATATTAGAATATATTCTGAATGTTTCATAAGATATAATTAACACAGGGGTTGCAACTCTTATTGCCGCGAATGTGTTCATAAACTGTTGCAATTTTAAAGTTATTTCAGCTTTAGAACCACCATCCATTGGTAGTGCATTAATTCTTTGGCCGAGCCACTTTTGTATTTCATTATACCAGTTTTTAACTAAACTACTTGGGCATACAATTATAGCTTTGCTTATTGTAGGTTTGCAGTCCGGCCCCTGCCTAAGGAGAGTCCACAAGAGGGTTATACATTGAAGAGTCTTTCCTAAACCCATTTCATCAGCCATAATACATCCATAAGCGTTTTCAATCTGTTTTCCAGTAACGCAGTCGTACATGAACTGAACTCCTTCTCTTTGGTGAGGACGTAAGATGTTTCCTAGAACCGGATCAACAACTACAGCCACCTTTATATCGTTAGCATTCATCTTCATTTTCTCATGTTCGGGTATGTACGGGGGCCGGTATAAAACGAGTGCGTTCGGTTCATCAGGGTCGTGTAGTGCTCTTCTCAATTGAGTTCGCTTTAAACCTAGACTTTTACTGCAATAGGACGATACATAATTCGATATAGGAACTTTGAATGGTTTGTTCAATATTTGCTTGATTAGATTCTCGTGATCAGTTGCCGATAATGTTTGAGAAGCAGATTTTTGTGCTAGCGGTATTTTTGTACATTCCCGCTTCTTCCTTTTTGAACCTAGTAATGGACTTTTAAATACATTCTCACCGGAGCCAATTTGACTCGGCGCCAAACTGCGCCTCATTTTTCTGAGCCCTTACAAAAAGGTATACATTTCTTTACTAACAAAGGGAGAAGAACCAGCTTCGAAATTTAATATACTAAACATTAATTTTAAAAATTCACAATTTGAATCAGACTTTTCATGTCAAAACTTGTTTGACGTTTAGATTTGACAATGTGTCAATGTTTTTATGTCATTTTCGTTTTTAAAGTAAATATTACGAAGAATTTAATCAATTAGAAAACAGTAGCGTAGCGAGTAAAATTTAAGTATAAGTATTTAGTAAACTTATTTACGTTAACACTTAATTTTCGTAATTAAAGAGTCAATACATTTTAAATTGAATATTAGTGCTTTTAAACTTTAAATCAAATTCTAGATTAGTTTAAAAATAATCATTTAATATGGACGTCTAATAAAACACTTAGATATGGGTATGAGGTAGCACAGCTAGCTAGGTAAAATTATAAATACAAATTTACCATATGCCGGGGTATACACTTACACGTAATATTCGTTACCAAGTCTCGAGGTTGAACCACTGGGTCATCTAGGCTTTTATTAAAGTTTTATTCAACCATCGAATTGTTTGTTAATAGTATTAACTATAGGATGACAGACCGAGGCTATATTTACTGGTATGCTATTAAATTTCATATTGAACTAATAAAGAATGTGCTTTAATCGGTATTCAAAAATTCTACTCACACATTTACGTTCATTTTAATTCAAAACCTGCTATTAAGAGTATTCTTATAAGAAAAGTCACTCGTAACTTCTATGTTCCGCTATCTGATCTTGTCTAAAATCTGGATTAGATGGAACTGCTGTTACTTGGTGGTAGGGCTTTGTGCAGGGCCCTTGCAGCCCGCTTGGGTAGGTATTACCAACTCATCAGATATTCTACTGCTAAACATCAGTACGCAGTATTGTTGTGTTCAGATTTGAAGGGTAAGTGAGACAGTGTAACTACAGGCACAAGGGACATAGCATTTTAGTTCTCAAGCTTGGTGGCACATTGACGATGGAAGGAATAGTTAATATTTCTTACAGCGTCATTGTCTATGGGCGATGGTGACCACTTACCATTAGGTGGCCCAAGCTCGTCCGCCAACCTATTCCATAAAATAAAATTAAGTCAAATTAAATGGAAAATGATAGTTCTCAAGCAAAATAGTGTTAGCTATCTTTCGAATAATTTTTTTATAATAATTCGAATAATTAATAGCATACATTTTGTTACTTATTGTCAAAATTAGGATAGAACCAAAACAGACTGGAGAATTTTTGGTAAAAGAACTCAGATTTTTTTGTATGTTTGATCAAGTGATCGAAGGATTGAGGCGTTCGCTTTTTAATTTCGTTTGATTTTTTATTCAACCCGCCTTCAGGTATATATATAATCATAGACAAGATTAGGGGCTATAATTTAAAAATTATATTAGTATTTGTTTGATAACTTTATTTCACAAATACGTTTTTTTAACACGTCAATTAATACATAAGATGAAAACAATACACGTAATGACTGATAGTTGCTTGCTGTGTGTTTAATTAACAAAATTAAATTTGAGCGTATCACGTACATCAACAGAATTATGATGTTGCCACACCACAATTATAAAATTGCTTGCTATTATTTATTTCTATTTTTGATACAAAAACTTTCACGTTACGTAACATTAATGTTATTCAACATATTTTATTATTTAAATGAATTTAAACTCAATACCCATAGTTATAAAATATAATACAAAATCATGTATTTCATCAGAATAATAGTGTTAAAAACATCTAAAGAATAGTTACTACATACTTATGAACGCACAGTTAAAACTACTGATTTGTCATTTCGTATTAAAATTACCCGTATGAAAGTATATGTTAGTAAGGTTCTAATGTTTTGACATTTTATAAGTGCTAGGTGGCAACACCACTAAAAAAATTCTAACTGTTTCTAGAATACTGTTACAAAAATAAATACAGATCATAACACAATACTCAAACTATTTTTTTTTTCAATAAGTAATGCATAGTCTACATTATAATAACATTTACATCAAGATTTTATAAGCAAAGCCAGATTCGCTCATTCAATACAAAAATATTCTTCAACAATATACACGTAGATAGAATAGATATTTTAGTATTTTTTAATCATATACTATATGTAATTATTAATTACTAAAGAGAATATTACATAGTTAAAAAAATAAAAGATCAGTGTCGTATACTATATAATTTAAAGAAAACGATGGCTGTTATCATCGCACATATATAATATTAGGTGTTATCAACTGTAATTACCCTTATCACAGACAAAACAACTCCACACTGGCCAAAGCGTGCAAAACTTTAAGACGTTCGACGGTTAATTCGTTAGTTATTAAATGAACTTTATTGTAATTAAATTAGACTCTGCTTTGTTTAACTTTAGTAATATATATCGACAATATCCTTTTTCACGATAATAGTGTTGTTCTTAGACATATTTTAGTATGTATGTAGATGCTTGACTACTTTCAAATAATCGAGTATAGTACGACACAACTTAGATGTAAACCGATTACTGCCGATTTATACAACCAATAGATATAGATTCTCGTGTCAGTTCAACCCGGGAAAGCAACGTGTCAAACAACCTACTATATTCGATATTAGGTGATATGATATTATAAGTTATTACATTTGTGTAATCATCATCACATAAGAAGTAAACATTGATAATTTGGAATAGCGTACTTAATTCGGATGTGATCTGTTTTACGAATTTTGCCGATACTACATCTAAGTTGTGTCTTGCTATAATTATAATGAATCACATATACATTGTCTTATGCTAAATGGTGCGCGTGCGCTGATATGAAGCACACGCATAGACTACTAGGATACCTGACACATAGTACATTCTAATATTACTATACTCATGAGATATTTGATTTTAAATTGTAATTTTTATAGTATTTTAAGGAACCAAGCCGGTTATGATCATCGACATATTTATTTAATTATAAAAAAATAACAAACCGTTTATCCAACAGAACAGTGGCAGACCACAAAAAAGGTTTTATATATTATATAATTATTATAAGTAAACTGTATTAATAGTAATAATTGTTTGAAACAAATTGAACAAAGACTAAGAAATGAAAAAACACAACGATGACAATAACTGTTTAACAAAATGTTATTTAATCACGTTTTTAACGAATTATTAACTAAAGTAATTGTTAGTAAAACGAAAACAACATAGCTAGGATTGATGTAATTTGTGCAATTCCATACATATAATCATTATTTACTTAAGATACAACTATTTATACAACGTCAACATTACTGAGAACAAAAAGGGGCATCATTGTTCTGTTGGTCAAGCGTTATCACAAAGTAACACGTCGTCAGACGACAAGCAAAGCACCAAGTGACGTAATAAATAAAAAGCTTAGAAATAAAATGAATTATTTCTTCGGCAAGCGATACACCTTGATGTTTCCGTCGAAAGCGCAGTCTGTTCTCGACGGG
This sequence comes from Vanessa cardui, assembly GCF_905220365.1. Lineage (NCBI taxonomy): Eukaryota > Metazoa > Arthropoda > Insecta > Lepidoptera > Nymphalidae > Vanessa > Vanessa cardui. Next base: position 10,645,784 of record NC_061132.1, on the reverse strand, counting down.
TAAACGCTCTTGAGATTGCCTTCGGTGTCCACTACTTTCACCTGAAAAATATTAAGTTTATTTTTAAATTTCTGTACTTATATATTTAGGGAGATGGTTTACAAAATTTGTCTACAATTTAGCATATCAAACATTGAACCAGTGCTCTTGTTATCCTACCTCATGGCTCTTTTTATTTTCTGGATGATTTTGACTATGAATCTTAACTGACATATGCAAAATATTTAGTATAGTACGACACAAATGAGTTGTAGCATCGGAAAATGCAATAGAATGAAAATAAAACCGATTACTACCGATTTACACGACCAATAGAAATAGCTCCCTATCGCGCCATTCGACACTATTCGTTGCTATAGATTCTCGCCTCAGAGAAAGCAAGTGCATGTAAAACGTAATAACTTGTAGTATCATATTAGGTCATATGTTATTAGCAGTTATTAAGTTTGTGCAAAGATCATATTCGCATGAGAAATATTGATAATTTGGGATAGCGTACTCAATTCGGATGTGATCGGTTTTACGAATTTTGCCGATGCGACATCTAAGTTGTGTCGTACTATACTGGTTTATATCTTTACAAATTTGAAGTCACATTAAAAATGAAGCAAAATATAGTATTTCAATTAACTGAACTTAATTGTTTTATATTAATTTGTTTTAGATAAGTTATCAATATGAAACATGACCAAATGGTTTACCAACTCGCTTGACATTATATAAAGTCATAAAAATGAGGGTATGCCTAAAACTATATACGAATTCCATCATCCATTCATCAAGTAAGTTTTGGAATTGCTAGATTATAAAGTCAAACTTAAGTGATGTAATGTTTGAGTGTCGATTACTAAAAGAAATCGAAAAATCTGCCATTGTTTTGTATGTACTCATGATAAAAGATATGGCAATCGGTCGTTCAGTATGTGTGGGGATTTCAACAAGTACTGTCACCATAAAAATGTGTCCACCTTAATGATAATTGGTCAAACGATTACAAAGTCTTTTTTTATTAGACAAATATACCAAGATCCATATTAATACATGAGATTAAGAAGCTATTCTTCCTTACCTGCTGGACAGTCAGGGTATGGAAGCCGCTATCCTCTCCATCTCCTATCCCGAGCATCAAGCACTCTTGGAGCATCTTGTCCATGACAGTTTTGCATGCACCGAGTGAAGAGTGTGAAGTCACTTCTACAAGCATTGACTTGCTGTCTAAGGACATCTGGAATTATTATTTTTTATTAAATAACATTAAGCTATAACAGTTCATGATAAAATAATTGCTACTATTTGAATTGTGTAATTATTATAGGGTTCTATTAGACTATAGTAGAGTATATAATTTATATGTACTTTTGTAAGAAACAAAGCTGTAATCAATTGATAATAAAAAACAAACTCACTTTAGTGTCATCAGAGTTAGTAATCGGTGGGAAGCTGATTACTCTGCCAGCTGAATCCTCTAAGCATGGATACTTCGGCTTGCCTTCCAGTAGGTACAGATACCTACACAAACATACCACTTATAAGTTTATTAACCTTACGATTGAAGTAATGAACAATGAGGGAATTAATTTTGCTGTCTAATATCATATATTACATGTTTATTTATTTATTGGATTAGTTAAATATAAACTTCACTAAGTTCTTTTAAGTTCATATGTCATTGTCAGAAATTAATTCTTATCATTAATGAATCTTTAATAAGGGATATTCAGAGCTGGGCAAAGAACTCTGGGTAAATATGGTTAACAGTGTGAATGTATGAATTATAATTTAAGCTAAATACAGTAGTACTTACTTGTGGATTCCGGAATACACATTCCTTTTCTTCTCTTTCCTTAGTGAGTCAGCTTCCACTGTCAGCTGTTGGAATAATTGCTCACCAGTATAAGCCTTGGCTCGAGAAAGAGGCTTGAGGCTCAGCTTGGATGGAGGTTTAGCCGTGTAAACGACATTGCCTGTAGTAACAATTTTAGATATTACATTTATCTTAATTTATAATCTAAATATTCTTCAGATGAAAAGCTATTAAGATATGAAGTATTCGAATTTTTTTGTTTATTTATTTTTTGTGTGAGTTTTATATCTCATATAAAAACATTAATAAATCTAATTCAAGAATTATAGAATATTAACTGGCAAACAAACCTGGAGGAATTTTGCTTAAATCGTGAGTAGCAATCGTAGCAACATTTCTTTTGTCGCAAACTGTATCATGTAGTTTGTTTTGCATCTGAATGAACTTCTTGAACAGATCCTCAGTGAATTTCAAATCAGTTATGATACAACACAAGATGTGTGGCCTAATATTCCATATCTCTTGTTCTATTACGGTGACTTTTAATATGTCATCTTCAACATGTAATATTTTCATAGAATGGCACAAGTCTCCCACATCATCAGGTGGTGGTTCGTCCTGTTTCTTGCCTTTCTTGCCCTTGCCTTTGCTAGTAGCCTGTGCACTATCGGCTTTAGGGCAGTTTTCACGTATGTAATCAATTACCTGTTTAGTTCGGCACTGGTCGACGAGTTTCATCAGACGTTTGTCTGTCAACTTGTTTCCTTTTAAATTGAGCTCTGAAAATAACAGTATAGTAACTATTTATGTCTTTTAGAAATGACAGTACATTAAATTAAAGTGATCTCACAGACTGTCCTGTAGCGTTTGTGACCAAAATGATGATATAAATACCTCAGATAATAAAGAAATTCATGATTTTTGCATGGTAAATGCCAAATTTATAAGCAACTCTGTTGTTGAATTTTTAATATGAAATATTGTATCACTTTTGCAATGTGTTATTTCCTGATGAAATACTAACATACAGTAGACCAGTAGATATACAATATTATAACAACACATACCTTTCAATTTGGACATAGTGGCGATTTCTCCTGGAATGGTCTTTAATTGATTGCTCTCAATATCAAAGTTCTTTAAAGAGGGCAAGCTGCGTGCAATATAACTAGGAATTGAGTCGATTTCGTTAGCTTTTAACTTTAAATCAGTCAAATGTGGCATGTTAGCATTCTCAGTGTCCGGAAATGAGGATAATTTATTGTTCGATATATCAACAATGATTAAGTTTGGAAAATCACCAAATTTCGGCAATTGCTCAATCTGATTAGAACTGAAATTGATGCTCGTTAGTTCTTTCATTTTATTCAGGCTCTCTGGTATTTTGGTAAGCTGATTTCGGGATAAATCGAGCACTTTTAACTTTGGTAGAGAGGTTAAATTTTCGTTAAACTCGGTCAGCTTGTTGCCGTACAATAACAATGATTGTAGGTTAACAAGAAGCTTAATATCATCAGGAATAGTAGCAAGACATGTATCGCTGATGTTCAGTAAATTTATGTTGGTTAATTTGAATAAATTTTTGTCTAATCCCTCATCCGAAATGCGTTTCGAAATTGCGGCTCCCGCCAATTTAATTTCATGTCTGTTTTCTGACTTTGCAGTCTGCACTTCTGGCCACGCACTCATGTTTGGTTTTATATAACTAAATGTTAACACATATACTAATGTTTAAGATGTTCTATAAGATGCAACACGTCGTTTTACCGCAAACAGAAAACAAATAGTTTATAGTATAAGTTAAAGTACCTACTAAGCAAAGATAAGATTGCCAGCCTCTTCATAAATTACCTTTAAACTTCTTTCAATCTTAAAAACTATAATACCTTAAAAATCTTTAAAGAATAAAAGTGCTATGATGTTATAGGAAATAATTTTAAATTTAATTTTCTATTTATCAGATTGATTTTCAAATCACTGGAATTCATATTTAAAAACTATGGTTTTCTATGTATCTTATTCTTAAACATTAAATACTTTTATATACTTTTATAACTTGGGATTCGCATAAAATATGTTGTTATTAACCTCTTTTATTTTAAATAAAAAATATATTGAAACAATTTCTCCACTTCATTTTGGAATATTTCTATATATTAGGTAACACTAAAACGTAAAAGTCAAATGTGTTTCACAGATACAATTTTTTTTTTAAATTGGTCTGTTTTAGTGTTGCCATTGCTTAATGTTAGCATAACAGCGTATTTTACTTTAGTCAAAGATGCGAGCCCGTTGAGACTTTAATTATTTTTAAGTAAAAAATTTTGGTTAAAAAACATTGTGAAGGTATAAATAGAATGAGCCTTTTATAGCATCGCCGACATTTTAGAGAGCACACTTTTAACAGATTGTCGTCGCTTCGCATCTTATACATATCTTTAATAAAAGTACCGTGACTGGTCAGCTCCTGACTCCGCAGCTCTGACAACGAGTCAAAGTCTCTCATCTCGGCTTCAAAGTCCAGTTGGATAACTAGAAGAACCCAATTCGTCCTAGCGGCGATCGCAAAGTTAAGATCATCAGTAATCAAGAATCCTCTATAATTTTCTGCACATATATAGTTGGAGCCAATGATATTCTATTAACAGATATGTTATATCCATACTACTAAACAACAGAAAAAAGTGTGCAGCGCCCGGGGACCGTTTATTTTAGTTTATTTTTACATTTCGTTAAAAGTAAAAAGGATAACCTGATTAAAACAATAAGTAAAAGGGATAACTAGATGTTTTAATTACGCAAATTACTACATAATTATGATGTATTATAATGTATTACTACGTAAAACAACTAAAGGCAAACGTCCCAATTAGGACGTTTTCTAGTCTTCACTTTTTGCGCGTTAATAACATTTGTCTTTATAATTCATCTCGTGCTCATCAGCGGTGGAGGAAAACATAGTGAGGAAACCTGCATGTGACAAATTTCATAGAAATTCTGCCACATGTGCATTCCACCAACCCGCATTGGAACAGCGTGGTGGAATATGTTCCAAACCTTGTCCTCAAAGGGAGACGAGGCCTTAAGCCCAGCAGTGGGAATTTACAGGCTGTTGTTATTGCAATCAATAATAAAAAAAAACATTAAAACAGAAACACATACTATAAAAGTGATAATATCAAATTTATGTGATTTCGAAAACCTCAGTTAAAAGAGATATCAATAGAATACGTACAAAAAAAGATCCTTCACATTTTTGTTAATATTTTATGATTAGAAATCGTCTACTTCTGCTGGATATGAGTTTTGAATGTGTTTGTAAACATAATGATTCTGCGTTTTATATTATAATCCTTTATAAAAATTATTATTAACGAAACTCTATCAGCTTGATAGAATCTTTCAAGCCATCCGAAGGCTTCCTTCGTTAAATATAATACAACGTTTTAAAATAAAGCCTTATATATTTTAGTCTACTTCATATTCTCTCATTATAAATTCTTTCCGTAGCGGCTGTAATATTTTATATTGTAAAAAGAAATGTATGTCGTACTAATACAAGTCTATTGAGATTTTTATCTAAAGCGCGTGCGTAAGTTTGACTTATATACTTAATTTCCTTTCTGTTTAAAGGATTATCTTTATATATATTTTTAATTATAAATGTCAATATCCGCCTTAAGCCTAAAAAATATGATAAGACCCTGATATGACTACGTAAGTGACTTATCGGTAGTGATTGGAAAATTATAATTTTATTGCTTTATACCTACTACCGATACGCCGAGGTTTTACGTATTGATTTTTCAAGTATTTATAAAATAATTATAAATTTATTTCACATGTGGTTTCATACATTTATAAATGTAGACGAGAAATAACTCATGTTATATTAAAATGCATCAGCTTGATCATCCTAGATTATGAGATTTATGAGCATAAAAGATTCTTGTAAACAGCAAAACATTTTTAGACAACTTTGAACCTTCCGATAGCCGCTACAGATAGTATCGGAATACTTGGCGTTGATATTTCGAGCCTCGTTCAGTTCCGCGGTCAATTGGAAGGAAAAACCAAGTTGGCTTCAAAAAAGCTGGGTGTGCTCAGCAAGGCGAGACAGTATTTCACGTCGGCCCATCGGCTAAAACTTTACAAGGCGCAAATTCGGCCTCACATGGAGTACTGCTCTCACCTCTGGGCGGGTGCTCCCCAGTACCAGCTCCTTCCATTTAACCGTATCCAAAGTAGAGCGGCTCGAGTTATTGACGATCAAGCCCTTTCCGATCTCCTTGATCCTTTGGCTTCGCGTTGATCACTGATTGACAGGGATGCTGGATCACTCTACACCTTCTACTGAATTTTTCACGGGGAATGTTCCGAGGAATTGTTCGGATTAATCCCGGCTGCTGAATTTTACCTTCGGACATCTCGTTGAAATTCGAAGTTTCATCGGCACCACCTCGTTGTCCGAAAATCCACAACAGCGCTATTTCTTAGTCATTTTCTGCCTCGCACAACCACTTTGTGGAACCAGCTTTCGCAGGCGATTTTTCCGAACCGATACGACATGGAAACCTTCAAGAAAAGAGCGTACACCTTCCCTAGAGGCTAACAACGCATCTGCAAGCCCCCTGGTGTTGCAGATGTCCATGGGTGGTAGTAGTCATTTTCCAGCAGGTGAGCTTCCTGCTAGTTTGCCACCTCTAATAAAAATTTTTTTTTTTAACAAAAAGACGGGATATTTGTGGGATTCCCATTTTTTCATTAAGCGTTATTATAATGATAGTTTTTATAATGCGAACAATTTATATTTTAATATAATATAATGTATTGTTTAGAAAGGATAATTTTTTTCTTAACAAAAATATTTTATTTCTACGAAATTGGTCCACAGTGATCACCCAAGCGCTGATTTAGTTCGTAGGTGGCTTTGCAATTCGCGCCATCTTCCTGGATATAATGCCAATCTTTATACAGTCTTTTGTGCTACTTATTTTTTCTATAATTTGTGTGTGTGATTCTTTTTATTAATTTACTATAGCGTATTCGTTAAATACTTAGTAGCAGTAAAAGTAAAATTAATAAAAAATAAATTTGAATAATTTATTTGTCTTAGCATTTTATGTTTGTCATTTTAAGGACAAAAGTTTAGAACTACTAATGTCTTATGTATTTATATTGATTTGTGTTTTCCCGATATACGTAAAGACCCATAATCCGATTATATGATAGTTGTATTAATTTAGTTTTGTATTTACGGATATAGTACGTTAATATGCTGCCTGTTTTATGAGATATAGCTTAATGTGCTCTGTCATCTGCATTCGGAGAAAACGTTGCCAAAACTATAAGGGATTCATAAAAACTTGGAGGCTCTATCTCTCATATGAGATTTGCATGCGTCCAAATTGTATACAGGAAAATAAGGGAAGATATTTTTATGGACTTTTCATAAGTGACCATTTGAATGTTTTAAAATATCAAAGGATGCTGACGCGTTACCAATTCTGGTAAGAGTTTGTTGTTTTAGAATCAAATCGCACGTAATCGTCGTCGATTAAACGATTTTTTATTCTACTAACAGGACGATCTAGTAATGATTAGGTTGACGTTGGATCGGAACAAAATCAACAACGATTCGCAGTTGTTATAGATTAGTAAAATTTACCTCTAGGTCGAGCCGAGGTGGCCCAGTGGTTAGAACGCGTGCATCTTAACCGATGACTGTGGGTTCAAACTCAAGCAAGCACCACTATATATATATGTGCTTAATTTGTGTTTATAATTCATCTCGTGCTCGGCGATGAAGGAAAACATCATGAGGAAATCTGCATGTCTAATTTCATCGAAATCCTGCCACATGTGCATTCCACCAACCCGCATTGGAACAGCGTGATGGAATATGTTCTAAACCCTTACCTTAATGGAAGTAGAGGCTTTATTCTAGCAGTGTGAAATTTACAGGCTGTTACTTTACTTACTTTACTTTACCCCTAGGTCACAAGTATCACTAGAGAGGTTTTGGGTATAAAAGCACAGCGGCAATACGACGATTTACTATATCTATACATCTAGTAGGGCCGGATTTGGAGAAGTGCAATTGCCTTGGTATTCCCGAGAGAGGGGCCCACGGGACCATAATTCCGACGAGTGATCAATATTAATACAATATGTGTTTAGATATCTCAATATAGTCAAATAATAATAATATAAGTTATTAGTGGTCCAAAAGTTACTGCAACAAAATATAAATAAATTATTAACATAGCATGTAATAACTCAACATCTGATACTGACTTTTGGAAACACACCATGGAACATTTTAAAAATGCCGGCAACTCTTATAGTAAGTTAGTCTTATAGAGTAGTCAAAGATATAAGCTATCGAGATCAGTTTAGTTTTTAATAAAAAAACTCGTATTATTTAAAAATAAAAAGGATATATATTGTTTTACTTGGTAGTAGGGCTTTGTGCAAGCCCGTCTGAGTAGGGACCACCCACTCATCAGTTATTGTACCGCCAAACAACAGTACTCAGTATTGTTGTGTTCCGGTTTGTAGGGTAAGTGAGCCAGTGTAACTACAGGCACAAGGGACATAACATCTTAGTTCCCAAGGTTGTTGGCACATTGACGATGTAAGGAATAGTTAATATTTCTTACAGCGTCATTGTCTATGGGTGATGGTGACCACTTACCATCAGGTAATTCATATGCTCGTCTGCCAACTTATGCCATAAAACAAATAATATGGCATTATTTTATGCTATCTTTGCACACCGTTAACAAGTTGTAAATTGTTTTTATATTTTATCAGATATATGTACCTACACGGCAAACAATAAAACTCGATACTTGAAAAAAAGCAAAGGAGCTGGATTTGAGTAGCCGAAGATCGATGACAGTGGCGTGCTATAGGAGAGGTCTATGTCCAGCAGTGAACGAAAAAAGGCTGTTGATGATGATTTGAAAAAAAAAAAAACATTAATAATATACAGCATCGTGCGGTAATAGTCTCTTTTTTTAGAAAAACAAAGTTAGAAATGAGGATTGTGAGGCAAAGAGCCTCAATTTGCATTATCCTGCACCATCAACGTCAGGCCTCTTCCATGGCACGCCAGTGACCTCGATCTTCACCTTGTCTCCAATCCCTGCTACAGCTCGTATATAAATGAAACAAGCATACGTTTTAATATATACCTTTTATCTATTACTGGAAAATTTATAATCAAAACAACTACTATGTACAACTACTATGATATACATATATCTACATAGAGATTTTAAAGAAATAAAATAATTATCTATATTTCATACAAATTTTGCTTTGAAGTAAACGATTCTAGTTTATAAAGAACAATCTCTTACACATATAGTTAAAATTAATATATTCTGTCTGTATCACACAAAATGGACATGCGTTCATTTAAATTTTACCAGTTATTTTGCCTCGGTACAACAATACGAGAAATATTTCGTATTAATATAGATAATAAAAGTTTACTTTGAATTATTATATATTATGTTCATGGTGTATGAAAACAAAGCTACAAAACATAATATATAGTATATATTAAAATCAATTTGCTTATTGATTCATAATACGTAAATCGCTGGCTAATTTTAGGACGAAACCCAAATTATCTGACTTCAAGTCAGCGTAACAGTGATAAGGATTATGGCAATGTTATCAATTAATCTGATTTCATTATCAATTAATGCTCTAAGATATTGATTTAAATACATAATTTCACGGTAATTATTTGGCTATAGTTAAAATGGCAGCTTGGGGTGCTCTCGTGTGTTTGTTAGCGGTTTCTTGGGTAAATATAATTTTATCAATTCGATCATTTCCTATTAGTTATTTATTTAGTTTTGTTTTGGATTACTAATTTTAGTAGCCTCACGTAAGTCGGTGATCATTTAATATATTTTTAGCTGTGAATAATGTGCTTTACATTTTTACATCTGGCAACACTTGAGTATTAAGCTAAATTTGTTAGGTTTAAACTCTTCTGTTTTTCTTATAAGCTAATTATTCTGAACGAAATATTCCCACAGTTTAATTTGATATACCCAATATAGAAATATTTTAGTATATTAACTCTAATCAACAATCATCTATAATGTGATTATACTGACAAATCCTGTAAGTGTTCTTGGACATTTCATGTGGGCATTTTGAACGTTATTTTCACAAGTTTTTATTTGTTTCAAATATTAATACTGCTATTGTGGATGTACTAAAATTACCTTATTATTCAATAGGTGATTAATAGTTGGTTTCATAAATAAATTAAAATATTTTAAGGCATTAAAAATAAATGTTAACACAATAAGATTTTTTCTACGTTCTTTAATAAAAAATATTATACAACCTGATCAGATATCACACAGTATAATAAAACGCAAGTAAAGTATATTGAATCGTATTTAGGCATTTATCGTAAAACAGGCCTTATTTCAGTATTTATATCAAGTACTGTTATATAATCAGTACGCACCTAAAATCGATAAGGTTGAATAATTAGGTCTCCATATTTATTTCCATATACTAAGTGCTGTGTATCATAATAAGTTAACACGAATCTACGAAAATATAAGCCCTTAAAATAGAAAGGAGACGAGAATGACATGACATTTCAAACTCTGATTTGTTTGTTTGGAGGGCAGAATCATTGAAATTACAAACATAATGTGCCCCTAGCCTTCGTTGAAAATCTCAAGACAATGAATACTTTTAATTTTGTCGTATTGTAAAATGCCAATGAATATATTTAGTTGATTTAGGTCATCAATGTATCGAAAAATTGGCATGTTACGATTATTTACAACCCGCTTCCAATGATTTCTGTTGCACAGTTTTATGCTGTGTATGCGCTACAATTAGCAATATTGGACTTAAAATTTGTGATTGAACTAAAAAGAAGTTTCCAAACGATTCTGACGACCTCTTAAGCAGAGATGAGATCTCACATGAGACATATTTAGGCAGTACGTAGATATTAATGACCACTAGTTAGACGAGTTCACCTTTCTTGACTGGCTCTCTGGGTCTAGACTATTCGGGTTTCAAATCGGTGAAATTATCGACTAGAATTCAGAAACAAATCATCGAAATTAAAACAGATTATCGTAATTATATAGAACAGTACCTAACTGAAAGTGCTATCTTAATTATTTGAAGGACTTAAGATTTGATAACAGGTTTTAATCATAATTAATAAAAAATCTACCGTAGAGCCGGATGTTTTCAGCATGTATATGTTATTATTATTAATTATTACTGTAATAGAGGTATCTAGTGAAGACTTACTGTTCTTAAAGTATTTTAACGTACGTGGATATGTTTGAGCTTGATGCTAAATATAATATATTCTTAAATAATCAAATTCTTCCTATGCAAATTGTTCCAAATGTTTAGCCTTATTAATAAGAGCTATCTATATACACACTGAGGGTAAAATTTTAAAATGTAATTATACCGTAATTTCCAGCAGTATTTCCGTAGAAGTAAATTTTAGGGATCTAAAGTGATTTTAAATAATACAAGATAGTCCGATTAAATACAATATATCTGGGAGATAAGGATTTGTTATAGTTCAAAGATGATTTTATATTTTCCAGGTTAGTGCTTACCCAAGCGCAAGCCCGCCGCCATTTGTTTATCCCGAAAATGCACGATGTAAGTAAATAAGATTAAAAAAAGGATTTTTTTAATACAGTGTCTGATTCTCTAATAATAATAATTTTAAATATTTTAATCATTCTAGTAATGTCTATTAATTCAATATTTTAATTGGTTCTTAAAGATTAAATGTTAAACGAATTAAACCTACTTACATATTTTAATCTCGCGTTTAAAGAATTTTGTCTATTATTTTTAAATTAAATTAAATTTAAACAGTCGACACTGATGATTTAAATGTACTTTTATTTCTAGATGATATGTCAAGAATTGTTTCGGGATGGGAAGCGAAAGATGGCGACATTCCCTACCAACTATCTCTCCGTATGGTAGGCCCGGTTGGTACCGTCAATGCCTGTGGTGCCACTCTCATCCACAATGAATGGGCTCTGACAGCCGCTCATTGCACTGCTAAGTAAGTTAATGCCATCATCATTACTTTTCGTCCTAATTGGGATCAGTCCAGTAGGCCTAATTGCTTTTTTTATAATATTGGTATGTCGGACCTATGAATATATACGGGCCAATTTGCATATGGTCAGAGTTGTGTTTATCGATGCGCCACTAATCTTGGGTTGATATTCCTTGTACTTGTTCTACTGGCCCACTCACCATTCAAACCGAAAAAAAAACAATACAAAGTATTGCTGTTTGATAGTAGAATATGTAAAATGGGTTGTATCCAAACTTAGCATAGAGCTCTACATTAAGTACGTTATAAGACTTTTGCTTGCCCTTCAACTATTAAATATTCCTTTTAAATTTTAATACTATTTTAATCTGAATACTTTGACATATATAGTCGTATTTTTTAAAATTGTGTCACATTAAATGCGCTAAAGTCATGTTTATCATATTATTTTTTATCTAATTATATTATTGTTATCTTTTGTGTAGGAAGAAGATTAGCATAATATGACATTACTTTTAATGTATTTAGTGATATAAAACATTTTTTGGTGATGTCGATCGATCGATATGTCGATAGCAACTTGTCACGACAAATGATTTAAATATATTTCTAAGATAGTATTATCGTTGCATGTAATACATTTGACGTATCTTTAAAATGTTGCCATAAATAAATATTGCAGTCTAAATAACATATACTTGAATTTGAAATAAATTGAAGCCTAAAATGTGATTTTTATAAAAATATCCTTATTTCATTCAATGTATATATAATACTCTTAAAGGTAATTATTTAGAACCTATTAAGTCAAGCCGCCCTGGGCGTATGAAAAAAAATTTTTCAAGGGTTTTCTCCCCCCTTATTGTATGGACTATGAATACTAGAAAGCTAAACAAATAAAATAAGAAATAAAAACCTTGTTTTCCGATAAATATAGAACGGGAAAAAGTACTGATTTTTTTTTAAACAATTTAGCCGCGTCACTGTGATCATCCGTGCTGGTGGTGTCTCCCTCCTTCGCCCAGCCGCTATATTCGAGACCACCGACTACTACAACCACCCTGAATACATTGAGGCTCTCGCCCAAGTCCAACCTCATGACATCGGTCTGATCAAGCTGAACCGTTTCCTTGAATACAATTGTGAGTTTCTTGGAAATCTTTATTTTATAGTTTTTATAATACCAAACGCCATTTTATTATATCCTTTTAGTTGCTTTATAAATTTCGTTAATTATTATTATTGATCGAATAGATGAAAAATTCTGTTCGTTGATAAATATAATATTACCTTGTGATTTTATATTATCGACTGCTTGTCGATAAAATATTATACATAAATATACAAACTCTTCAGCTTTTTAATATTTTTCTATGGTACCAACAAGTATAAGTACTTATACTTGTTTGTACCATAGAAAACATAATTAAGGAAAGCATAACTAGTGAATTTAGTAGTAGTTAGTCTTCTCGATAGAAATTATAGATCTGTATCTAAATGTCGAATCGGTGGTAATTCTAAATTAAATTTAATCATGTAAAAGATTCTGAAAGTGTTCGCAAGACTCTATTTGAACAGAGTATGTTTTGATGCGTTTTACGTTTTTGACATATTAAATTATGGAACATTATGATTGTAGGATATTTGCGTAATAGGCAGAAGAGACAGAGTGTCAAGTTATTTTATAACTATTTCTTCTTTCAGCCGTCATTCAGCCCATAAGGCTCCAGGCTTCTGTTGACAAGGACAAGGACTACAGTGGCGTCAGGCTTCAAGCCAGTGGATGGGGCAGAACATGGACCAACGGTAAGTTGAACTTGTTCAGTTCGGACCACTTTCGATGTACTTTTTTTTGTTTTAATAAACTGTAAAAAAAGATTAAGTACTGATACAGCCCATACTTTGCAAGTTTAATCTCTAGTATGTAACAGTAAATGTTTCACTGTTGAACTAATGCCTCATGATAATGTATTGCGTAGGAAGACGCACATTTAAATGGGTCAGCTGGTGGTAAGTGTTCACCGTTTTGCCAAAATAGTCGCCGCTAATACGCCAAAAATTATCTGTAGTTACTCAGCTTGGTAAAATTAACTCTTTTACTAAAATGTCATATTCTTTCTTTTTTTTTCACCTTTGGCTTAGGGGCCGTCCATAAATTACGTCATCGATTTTTTCAGAATTTAGACCCCCCCCCCTACAATCATCCTGTCGTCATTTCTCAATGACCCTCCCCTTCTCCCAAAATTGACGTCATTACCAGTTTGACGAAATTAAAACATTGCAGATTTGTGGAAAATAGGGTATTATATGCAGTCATTTGCAGTCTCATTTACTACGTGTGCTGGAAGAAATATCTTTTTAGAAATAATCTATTTGTACGCGAACAATAAACTATAAATAAATAAATAAGAATGACATTAATTTCGAAACACCCCCCCCCCCCCCCCCTCCTATCTATCTCCTATCATTTACTGTCAGCCGTAGACCAACCGCCCCCCCCCCCCAAATTTAGAATGACGTAATATATCGACGGCCCCTTAGAAGGCGAGATCGATATCGATATATTTTTATTTATTTATTTATAATGCCAAACTGTATACACAATACACATATCATTACAGGACGGTGTCCCAATTTAATATTACAGCACGTTAAACAAAAATAATCATGTAAAAAGTAAAAATGATATTAGTTTGTACAACAATCATGAATAATTTCACTTATAGGTGCGGCTCCCGTGATTCTTAACTGGGTATACCTTAGGGGAGTCTCGAACGATCGTTGCAAGGACACTTATGGCGGTAGCGGCATCATCGTTGACTCAACCATCTGCGCAAGCGGCTACAACGTTACCAGTCAATCTACCTGCCAGGTAATTTTCAACAATGCATTTTTGATAAATACATATGTAAATAATCAATAATAAACACGTAATAATATTTACTTAATATATTCATATATAATCCTAAAATATTTTGTTTATGCCTGGGATAATAAGGATAATTATTGTGTTCGTGGATTGGTAATATTCATGGAAACAGATTTGAGGTCATTTATTTTCATATAAGAGGTGACGATTTTTATTTTAAAAAAGGAAAAGGCAATATAATTTATGAGTCAAGATGGCCCAGTGGTTAGAACGCGTGCATCTCAACCGATGATTGCGGGTTCAAACCCAGGCAAGCGCCGCTGATTCATGTGCTTAATTTGTCTTAATAATTCATCTCGTGCTCAGCGGCGAAGGAAAACATCGTGAGGAAACCTGCATGTGACCAATTTCACAGAAATTCTGAAACATGTGTATTCCACCGGGTAGCATTGGAACAGCGTGGTGGAATATGTTTCAAACCTTCTCCTCAAAGGGAGAGGAGGCCTTTAGCCCAGCAGTGGGAATTTACAGGCTGTTCTTGTTTTTGGTAATATCTGCCGATAGATGTTCTTGTGTTATGAATGTAATAGTTTCTGTATGAGGATGTACTGGTATCGGAACCTTGGACAACTACATAGATGACAAGATAATCTTCAAATCTCAGACGGTTCTCAGTTATTAGTCTACAGTTTGATTTATAAGCCCGTACCGTTTTTGAAGATTTTGTCGTAAATTTCCATTTGCGTTACTGATATTAGTTAAAGTTATCTCGAATATAATAAGCGATTATATCATTGATTCATATTATTCTTATAATTGGTATTTCATTCAACGCTGTGTTGTCAATGTCAGTTATGTTATTTTATTGATTTTTTCAGGGTGACAGCGGTGGTCCTCTTGTAACTGAAGATGTTGACGGTACCCTTACCCAAGTCGGTATCTCATCCTTCGTGTCCAGCTCCGGCTGCCACACTGACTTCCCAGCTGGTTAGTAATCCAACAAATTGAAATTTAAAATACCTGATAGACTTATTAAAGAACAAGTATGATATTTCCATAACCATGTTTAACGGCAGTTCTAAAGTTTTGTATATCAAAAACAAAAGGTAACATACACCGGCCTCACAATAATAAATGAAATGTAACTAAATTACTAATTAATATACGTCTTTATCGAAGTAAAGTGTAATATTAATATTATTTACTTGATATAAAGTAGTTTAATTTTATGCTCAGGTTTCATCCGTCCTGGTCACTATCACGATTGGTACCTTGAGGTCACTGGCATCAACTTCGACTGGGACCCAAGCCAGCAGGTAACATCTACGACTACTGCTGAACCTACTAAGCCTGATGTAACTACTGCTGCACCTGAAGAAGAAGAAGAAGAAGAAGAGGAGGAAGAAGAGGAAGAAGAGGAAGCCAGCGAAGAGGATGATGAAACTAGTGAGGAGGATGGTGAAACCAGCGAGGAAGGTGATGAAACTAGCGAAGAACAGAGTGAAGAAGACGAAAATGAAGAAGAAGATGAAAATGAAGAAGAAGAAGACAACGAAGAAGAAGAAGACAATGAAGCAGAAGAAGACAACGAGGAAGAACAAGCTTAAGTGTTTTCTCTGATTCACAAATAAACATTAGTTATTTTTATTCAATTGTTTAATTTTCCATAAATTTCTAACCAGAAGTAACAATTAAACATTTGCTGAATAATATGATGTTGACAATCGTTACACAGATTAAATGAACCAGTATTACTAACGTAAACCGTAACCCCGACTATCTAGGCCAGTTAATATGTGAATGAATTCTCGGAAGGCAGGAAATAGTTGTTATTTGCATATAAAAAGAATTAAATGAAGTTCCCACTGATTTTCTGATGATAAACCGAAATGGTTCAGAGGAATTCAATATATGAATTAAAATTGAAGATTATGGTTTCAAGTTTGGGCAAGATCCTCTAAATTTTCACGTGCATAATTTGTCTTTATAATGCTACATCTGATGAAAAGCCGTATGCGTGTTCCATCATTCTTAAAAACTTAAACCGACTTAAATTTTAAACCGAGGAACATTAATAGACTGTTGACTTTATAATTTTACCAAATTTATGTTTGTGGAACATAAGTGACGTCACTAATCTTTTTTATCGATAAAGTATTTTAAAGACAATAAAATTTGAATTTTAAATTATAACTGCCTATGAAGTATTGATAAATAAATTACAAAGAAACTCTAAAGTTCTATTTGTGTTTTTTAAATAAGTACATGTATAATTATTGGCGTAGTTTTTATCTTAGGATTCCATGCTTATACTGGATACGATATCAAAGTACACGCGACATATGACATTGTAGTATAAAGACATTACGAAGAACTGTTAATATGCCTTCACATCCAACAATTTATTGTTTGGTATATTACTGGCTTACCGTTTAATCTATACATATAATAAAATTGGAGTGTGTACATATACCAAAATAACTTTTTTCTTATTTTTAATTGTTCCGGCTAATCTTTACAACAACTGGACAGATTTTGACGAGAATTTCACTTTCAGATAGACGGTATAATAAAGAGTAACTTTGGCTGCAATAATAACGTTTTGTTAAAATTTCACGAAGTCACAGGCAAAGCTGGTCTTCTATATGTATATTAGATATGTCCATTTTTATTTGTGCGCCATTCACGTTAAGGCTATTGAATGTTTTGGTATGAGAGTATGACCAATCGATGCGAAAGCTTCCGTAGATAGAGATAGGCTATAAGTTTTTGAATCAATTGATATGAATGTTCGGGCATATAACAGCTAGTAATATATCACAACAATAGAGAATATCATTAGATAGTATAAAACAAAGTCGCTCACCCCTGTTTGTCTCTATGTATGTCCCTAAGATCTTTAAAATTACGCTACGGATTTTGATGCCGTTTTTTTATTAGACAGCGTAATTCGAGAGGAAGGTTTTTGTTATGTAATTCATAGAGAATATAGTAAAAAAAAAATAACGACTGAAAAACTGAGAACGTTGTAAGATATTCTGTAGTATATTTAATTACTAGCGACCCGCCCCGACTTCGCACAGATGCAACATACTGTTACTAAATATACAACAGAATTCAAGACATCATATTAGAAACTTCTAAAATTATCAATGTTTCTTTACTATATTGTCCATGTAGTGTATACAAAAACATTCCTCTCGAATCACTCTATCTATTAAAAAAAACCGCATCGAAATCCGTTGCGTAGTTTAAAAGATTGAAGCATACAAAGGGACATAGGGACAGAGAAAGTGACTTTGTTTTATACTGTAAATATTTACTGTCAGTATTGAAGCTGTACGAAGCCGGGATGGGTCGATAGTTTTATTACAATAAGTATCAAGGCAAGCAATCTCTCTATCCGCACTTTACTTGCTCGTATATTCTTACCGCTGGCGACGCCTTTTAATTGCCTTTTACTTGTATTGTGTCTCTAAATTTATCAGCTAAAATTGCAACGTGCAAACAGCTATTTTTATTAATAGAAAATGCTTTCATTTAAACAATACTGTGTAGCTATTGATACTGTGTATTTGTAACGTATGAATTTGAAGTGAAGCTGTGATTTAATGATTCCCAATTAACTTAAACATAAATGGTTACTGTTTCTATAAATCCAAAACTCAGTTCGATTAGATATAAATTCATTTATTTAAGATCATAGGTTCAATCGGCGCAATTCCAAGTTGTACGATCAATTACCCTTATTTTTAAAATAAGCTATTTAAACCCGGATTCTGACCACCGACCGTCCGAATCTGTGGTACATATGTACCACAGATTAAATTAATTAATTTTCTACTATATAGTAGAAAAGCAAGGTTTACAAGAAAGTGACTTCACTATAAGCCCGGCCAATCAGGAGCGTTTTGTGTCACGTGACAAACGTATGAAAAAATGCATTTTTATTTATTGATTTTTGAATAAATTAAGTTTTATTTTCGAGTTTCGTAAGTAAATAACCATTTTTAAACTCATAATATACAGTGGTTACAATAATTCACAATTTAGTTTTCGCATTGTCAAATAGAAGTAAGGTCCTAATTCCGCTAATTCCGCTTTTTTAACCAGCCAACCAAGATGCAATGCAACAGTGTTACCATCTCTAAATCAGAGTAACGTGAATAAAAATCATCACTCTGTGTATTTACAAAAGACTAGTAGTATCGGCGGCTTCGCTCGTTTTTGGGGTATCGCTTGTCATGTATCAGGCAAAAAAAGAAGCTTATCCTTCCTTGAAGTTCATACCAAATTCATCACATTCGGTTTAGCGTTTTGGTGGTGAAAGAGCGACAGATGGATAGAGTTACCTTCATATTTATAATATTTATATAAAAGTTATTTGGAAGTTTCGTGCGGAAAAGCACTATGTTTCCTCAAGTTGATCATTCTGTCTCTTTCTTTTACTCCCTGTCTCCTTCTATTGTATACAATTTCGTTTAATAATATTGTTTTCATTCACACTGAATTATATCGAAGTTATATGGAAGTTTTGTGCGGAAAAGCACTATGTTTCCTCCAGTTGATCATTCTGTCTCTTTCTCTTTATCTCTGTCTCCTTCTATTGTATACAGTTTCATTTAATAATATTGTTAATAATGATTTTGTTTTAGTTATTTAATTAATTATGTCTGTTGTTTACTTATTATCATTATCATTACATATGAGTAATATAAAACAAAGTTGCTTACCGCTGTCTGTCCCTATGTATGTTTGACGTTTAAAATTATACAACGAATTTTGACCTGTTTTTTGATAAAAATTACAAAAAAATACATTAATAAATACATTGGTAAAAAAGGCGTATTATTCGATACAAGATTTTGTAGATGATAAAAAGGCGTGGAATTAATACCTGTTGACTTCCAGGCAGGATATATTAATTCAAATAATTCTATTAACATGACTGTATTTTTATAAATGTTGAAAAAGAGTAACTACTGAGTTTCTTGCCGGTTCTTCTCGGTAGAATCTACTTTCCGAACCAGCGGTAGCTTCACTTAATTATTAAATGACGATTCAAAAGTTCTTGTAATAAATTTTATTTTGATTTTTGATTTTGATATATATATTGATACATGAAGAAGATTTATATGTAATACATGCGTATTTTAGTATTCTCTGTTACACACTAACACTGAAAAGTTAGAGGTTTCTGAATTGATGATATAAATAAACACATTTTTTTGCATATTCTACGAGTTAGATCAAAATAACAGTATAGTTCTCTACAATTATAAAGTCAGAATCAAAATATCAGTCAGACCTTTTGTACTCAACCGGGTGACCCAAGATATCATTGTTATTTTTCATTTTCCCCTCTACTTCTCAATTGTCTTACCTGTAAGTTTGGGATGTAACCAAAATGTTTGTCAAGATACTTGGACAACATAAAACCTCTTTTGTAAATGTTATAGTTTTCTTAATATAAAATTGGATTGTTAAGTTAGAATCGTCTCAGGATTACATCGACGCTTATAAGTAAAAAAAAAGATTTTCATTTCGTCTATAAGGAGCCTGCCGGAGTTTATTCAATGTTAAACATTTATTAAATGTGATTTCTTATTAAAATTAAAATATAATGTTTGACTTTTATATGGACATTATGAAAATTAACAAATCAAGTAGAGTGTATCTTTATGTATCTATTACATCTATAGCAACGTTCGGGAAGTGTCTGGACTGACAATATTCTTTTCGACTATGTTGATGTAATATTAGTATTTAAAAAATTGTGACATCTACAAAAACTGTTATTTATAACGTGTAAAACTATAGGTTGAAATAATATGAACTTTTCATATACCACGTCAAATTCTATTGAAATGGGATGGTTTTTTCCAAACAAACAATAACAGAAACCTCACTTTTTTATGATTTTTGGTACAGAAGTCATAAAAGGTTTTCGTCATTCTATCATTATTTTTGCTTCATACAAAAGTTGATTGTAGGTATGTATATGTTTAGCTTCATTTTTTGTTTTTTTTTTATTTCACATATGAAAGTGATCAAAGGAATAGTGCAACTCGGCCTTATATTAATTTCAATGCAAATAGAATACATGGCTTTGTAGTATGAAAAAAATCTTTAAATATTATAAAATTAAGATGGATAGATGGGATCAATGTAATAATCGATTGTTACTCAAATAAGTCAGCACGACTGAACGGATAGGAATGTAATTTGGCAAAGAGTTTTTTCCCGGAAAAAGTTCCTAACGCCTAGCGCTCACACACGCAGGGAATCCGCGGGTGGAAACTAGTAAAGTATTAAAGGAATTATAGATTTATTATGAAAATGTAAATTTTATAGGAATTATAGATTTATTATAAAAATGTTAATTATATAATTTATGTAATATCGAATGAATATCAACGTAGTATAATATAGATTAAAAAAGACAAAAAAATATTGTCAGAGAAACAATTTTTAAAACAGTTAACAGTTCTAGAGCATAACGAGTTCAGAATCTACAAAAGAATGAAATAGTAAAAACTGACCACGTTTTTAATTTGTGTCAAGCGTGTACTCACAAAGAAATGTAAAAATAGGACCAAGAATCTGTCATACGGCGCCGTATTGCAGTGGTTGCATTTCGCGCATGCGTGACTGGGTTGTCAGATACGAAAAAATATTACCCATTAGGAAAAATATATTCTCCCTTCTTTATTAATTACGACGGTTAACATTAACGTATACAATAACGATATGAAAATGTTTATAGATTTTAGTGAGAAATGTCTTTTAAGAATACAAATATAGTATTATTTCAAAGAACGCTATTTAGTATCACATATATTATATAATAAACTCCCCAACGCTGCGTTAAACTAATAAATTCAGACTTTTATACAGTTCATGAGGAATATGTAAGGATAGGATTTGTTAAGGTTTTTTTACTTAGTTTTCGTTTTAAAAAGGCAATACGTCTGACAATAAAATAAATAAAGTAATGTATATATTTCATTGGATGTCAATTATTATTTCTAAAGGAAGTTCAAGGATTGAAATATTATTAAAATTTAATTTGATGATTTAAGCTATTTCGTGTGCTCTTTAATAAAACTTTTTGACTACACGCGGCTACTACATCACCTAAATATGAGTTAAAAACCACAAATGCATAACATAAAATGCTTATATTGATTGATATGACACTTAATCAATTATATCTAGTATATTGAAACGTTTACACACTTAGCATTGTTATTACCGCTAAAACAGGGCAAATATACAAACATGGCAACGCATGAGAATCGTTTGGCGCGCGCGCGAAATAACCCCTCAAATCATGATGGCGATCGTTCAGGAAGCGCGCCTCGCGTACGTCTGAATCGTTGAATACGCGTATTATAACATTCCCACGTTATAAATAAATTACTGGTGTGTCAATAATGTTATAGTTTTAGTGCTATAATCCGGTGGGTATTTCTGTGTGCCAGTGCGTCAATATTGTGTTGCATGAGTGATACCAATGGGGTGCTGGGTAGTGCGCGGGATGATGGACGCCGTACGCCGGCCAGCACCGAACAGCTAACGTTAGTATTTCTGCATATATACCGAGTAAAGAGGTTTTAGTTGATTAAAATGACGCGTTTACTTAAAGTGAATTATTTTTACACATTATACTTTATTTCACATCACTTTACACTCCAGAGGGTGATATGAGGTCTACCACACCTTCAGCGAGAGATGTATGCGACATTCTGCGTAATTATGATATTGATATACGTTTTTTTTTTTAAATTTTATATGAATATATGATATTTTATCATGAAGCCTATGTTCAATATTATGTATAAGATTTTTTATTAAGTGTTAATATTATCTACTTTTATATGACATTAATGTCATATAAAAGTAGATAATATATATTTATTAAAATACCGTGTTTTTAAATAATAATTAAAATATATGCATCTATAGATTTTAATTAATGTAATTATTGTGACGTACCTATCTCTGTGTCTGTTAGTGTTTCGTAATGATTTTTTTTGGCATAATTAATTCGAAGTCAAACATTAATTTTCCGTATCACAACATAATTATATATTTTTTTAAACTAACGATTAATTTCGAGAATTGCGATGCAATAATAATAAATTATTAATGTTCATATTAAATGATAAATTCATACCGTATTGTTAAATAATAATATAAGCTATTAATAATATACTAAATAAAATTTGACGTTATTTTTCCTTTGTGTTCATTTCGAAATATATTAGTCACAACCGCTTCCAGTTAATTTAAAGTATATTTAAATAAACATATACTCAGTAGATTCAGATACTTTTCATCATAGCAAAGTGCACTCAATATATATACAATTAAAAGAAACAAAGTCATGCGTGTAATGTATTTTTTTAAGTCTTTTTGTGATATGAATAAAAAAGTAACAATAAAATATCAATCAATAAGAAAAACAAAATGGAAAAGTTATTATTACGCTGGTTTTTCCAAAATCAGTTATACATATATGTTCGTAGCTCCGATGGCCCAGTGGTTAGAACATGTATTTTTAAACGAAGATCATTGGTTCACATTTTGTGTTGTACCTCTTGTGCTCAAAGATCGTATATATCATGTCGCAAGCATTGAAATGTCTTGAAGGAAATTTCAAAATCACACAAGAAATATTAAATCAATCAATCTACTTTGAAACAGTATGCTTAACAATCTTCGTGTAACTTTTCGGGTGAGTTTAACTTAGTAGTAGACCTTTGTCCCGTCTTTGACCCGTCTGGGTACATACCACCCACTTATGATATTCTAACGCCATGCGGCAATACTTAGTATCATTGTGTTCCGTTATGAAGGGTGGTTGGGCCAGTGTAACTGCAGGCACAAGGTGACGCATTGGTGTGATGTAAGGAAAGGTTAATGCTTCTAACAGTGACAATGTTACCAGTGGTGACCACTTGCCATCAGATAGGCAATTTGCCCATACGTTTATCTATTTCATAAAACAACAAGAAACAACGTAGCTCTATAACAATTCGAATTTGACAACATTATTTACACATACGAAACATCAACAGGAAAATCATATAATTATATTTTTATACATAGTAATTAATTTTTTTTTATATTAATATACATAGTCTCAGACGTAAAATACATTAGAAGCTTCTAAAATTGTCAGTGTTGCTTTGCTACATTGTCTATATAAAAAAATCTTCCTCTCGAAGGTATCTATCTATTAAAAAAACCCGCATCACAATACATTGCGTAATTTCAATGATCTAAGCATACAAGGGGACAGACAGCGGTAAACGACTTTGTTTTATACTAGATATGTAATGATATTATATGTCGATTAACTCATCATCGTTAATTGTTTACCCTTTACTCCTTCGTTGAAGGTAAAATGCATAAAATGAAATTACGATTACACTAGAGTAATTACTTGTTGGAATGACTTTGTAATCGTTATACGCTCGTTAAAACGTTTTTAAGTATCGTCCCTGTGGGAGCTATTATGTGTGTGAAAAGACGAACTCAATCGATTACTCCGTGCCTAAGCCCTGACAAACCACTGAATTTACATGTGCCTAATTTGTGTTTATAATTAATCTCGTGCTCGGTGGTCTCGAAAAATCGCGAGGAAACCATCTCGTGTCGCATGAAAATCTGCCACACGTGTATACACAGCAAAGTGCTGGAATTACCATATTATATTATATATACAGGCTGTTACTTTTTCACTTACTATGTTGTACATTT
Source organism: Vanessa cardui (assembly GCF_905220365.1). Taxonomy (NCBI): domain Eukaryota; kingdom Metazoa; phylum Arthropoda; class Insecta; order Lepidoptera; family Nymphalidae; genus Vanessa; species Vanessa cardui. The sequence goes on along the minus strand of NC_061132.1, from coordinate 10,621,244 downwards.
TTATTAATTTTGTTGAATGTACGCCAAGGGCAATATTCAAATGTAACGCTTAGAGACAAGCTCTATATCAATGGATACGTCAAGACGAATTCCGTCACTGCTACGCGCTGTAACATATGCTCATTGTGGAATTTATATTTGTCATCATACATTTGAAAACTCTTAATGCTCAGTGGTTTGAATAATTAAATACAACGTTAGCATGCAAAGATCGTTTCAATCAGTTTAGGGCCTATAGATGTTATGATTCTGGTGGTATAAGAAATCAAAGATGTTCAATGATTTGTATATAATCATTAATAGTGCTTGTTATTTGGGTATCGTGTCGGATTTTTCTGGTGGGATTTTGTCCATAAATATCAGGGATATTCATGGGCAAAGCAACATGGCCTGCTAGCATGAAAAATGTCCAACCATATAAAGCCAGTTTGCAAATTTGTGCAAGTTAAATTAAATGAATTATTTCAAAAGTTATGAGTGTATTCAGACATCTTCCATAAAACACAAAATGTAAGTCAAACAGTGAGATAATTCTACCCAAATAATTGCCCTAAAAGCAACTTATATGGTCGAGTCATGACACAATGCTCATTTTTTCGATTTTACACGCTTTACGATCGGTATGGCTTGGCACGAGTATGTTCATGCGGCTAGAGGGTGCAAAGAATCCATATATCTTGATCCATTAGCTAATTCATCGATACGACGATGCAAGGCTTCATCACTTATATAAAAAAGCTTATTCGGCTTCCAAACCCTATTTTCAACACCGTCCGTGTAATCTTGTTTCAAGTTCTTTATAATAGTCTAATCTACATCAAGGCTTAAGTTGAGTCTATAAATAAATACTGGATTATGCACTTAGACAATGTTGCCATATAATTGCCACGTGTCCCATATTGTTGCACTGATTTAACGTCAGTGACAAATATGTTGATGGCGTTATTAAAAGATCATATACATGGTTATGATGGACGTATACCCAATACGTAAGTTTGTCGTGTATTTTTACACTTCCGGTATTCTTGGTATGGGCGACTTTCTTTGTCTTCTAAGTTTATATTGGTTTTGGTGATAATTATGTTTTGTTCTAGTAGCGTAGTTGTATTGTTGGTGTACCGATGTTCTTTTGTTTTCGTTTTTATATTTGGCGGTTCAAGAACACGTATGTTGGTTTTACGGAAGACCAGCATTGTATACAAAAAAAGTCAGTATATTCTGAAGACCATTTTGAGGAGCAAATCGCGTATAGCTATTATAATACTTTACCTGAACATTATTTATTGCTTATTAGTTTTTGTTATTTAAACTCTTCTCTCTTTCTATTTCTTTGATATTGTTAACAAATTTTCCTTGATTTCAAAAAAGAAAGGTATTGCTTAGTATCTAAATAATGATATTTTGTGATTTGCATCGTGCTTTATTAGAATCATCCAAAACTTGAATTGCTTGCAAAAATAAACGGGGAATGTAAATTAAACAATTTTACTACCCGAAAGAAAAACGAATCGTTTTTGATAATAGACCGTACTAAAGGAAAAGTATAGAATGAGCGTTTGTTATGTTAAAACGCATTTCGTATTCAGTAGAATAAAAGTCCAGCGACTTTATACTTTTTTGGAAGAAGTGGATTTTCCTCCTCTCAAAATTATTCTTTATTATTGTTGTACTACAAATAACCATAATCTTGTATATACACATATTGATTTTGATTGAATTGACAGGCAAGACAGGCAAGACTTTTATCTATCAATAAAAGAATGACATGTAAACAATACTAGATTGCCTAAAGAGATTTTCATCTTTGGGAAGCGGTATACCTATAATATGCTAGTTTTCTAATGTGTTCCGTATTTTTGAACACTTAGAATGCTTGGACTGTAACCATATTTATGTCGGTTTGACTGAAACTATCTATATGACATTTTAAACGTCTCGACATTTTGAGCGAGTATAATGTTGACAGCAATAAGGAAACTTTATTTGTACCTATATTATTGTCATTTTGATTGCGTCTAATTATTTGAATACCCTGAGCGTTTCTAATTTTTTGACGCTGACTGTACGTATGTATAGTTGAGACAGTTTTAGGTAGGTAGTTTGCAGGTACGAATGCCAAGGCTTTGCTGACATACATAAATGATTAAGCTAACTCAATTCCACTAAATCCACTGCAATAGGGCGTTTATTTGGAAAAACGGCACGAATACTGTTTCCTCCCTCTATAATTTTATCATGAGAATCGTATCTGCGAACGTTATCGTTTACGTTTTGCTCGAGTTTTAGAAGTTTAGTTGTCATGTGTTGGACAAAAATGTATGGATGGTATATACTTGGAGTTCAAATGTCCTCCATATCAAATTTCATGAAATTCGGTTCAGCGATTTGGTAGTGAAAGAGCGTCAAACAGACAGACAGAGTTACTTTCACATTTATAATATTAGTATGGAAGTGTAGATTACAAAAAATACTCATCGACTTTTTTGAAAAATAATCTTAAAAATGTAAGTCTTAAAGTATAATGAGTAATCTTTTTGATCTATTTTATGAGTTTTTATTACTCAACTGATTGACATGACATTTTCAGGGGTAAAGAAGGACATAGTACCACCAACATTACATACGGGTGTAGCCGGGGATGGAAACTAGTATTGCAGTAATTACGTTGTGAGAGCTCATTCATAATATATTTTATCATTGTCAGTTCGCAGTGTGTATATGAAATTCTAGTGCTTATTATTAATTAAATAATTATACTATGTATTGTAACTATCACTGCATATTATAAAACAAAGTCTCTCGTCGATCTGTTTGTATGTTTGCGATAAACTCCAAAACTGCTGAACGGATTTTCATGCGGTTTTCACTTATATACAGAGGGATTGATAAGAAAGGTTTAGGTATATAATAAGTTGAAATAGAATAAAAATTGTTAAACATGCCGGGAATTAAAATATACATTAAAAAGTAAGAAAAAAAAATATAAAAAAAATGCCATTCGAAGCCGGCAGGGGCCGCTAGTATGTAGGTAATATAAATAATTAAGACTGTTTCTTCATGTTCAATAAAATGCAACGATTGCTATTACGACGTCTGATTGGAGGCAATTCTTTGCTAATTACTTTTTCAGCGAACAATATTAAATTACTTTTCCTATTAGCCGATTAATCAGGTTACTTGATGTATTGATAATTGTCTTTAGCTCGGAAACATAATTACCTGACTAGCGATGATACGAACGGTGATAGTTGTTGGTTTGGGACTGTTTGTGACGAGTAAACTTACTTGTGTAATAAAAAAAAAATGTATCAAAATCGATTCAACCGGCCAAAGTTAAGAGATAAAAGAAATACAGTCGAATTAAGAACTTCTTTTTTTGAAGTCGGTTAAAAAGGATATTTATTGAAAACGTCAACGTGCTGTTAGTATTTACTAAGATTATATCTATCTTTAGACGAAATGATAAAAAATGTAAAGATGCGATTTTTGTTACTAACAAATAAATAAATATTAGACAACATCACATACATTACTCTGATCCCAATGTAAGTAGCCAAAGCTCTTGTGTTATGGAAAATCAGGAGTAACGACGGTACCATAAACACCTAGACCCAATACAACATAGAAGACTTATAAACTTATTCTATATTGACTCTGTCTGTCTGGGAATCGAACTTGGGACCTCGGAGTGGTCCGGAGCACACCCGTGAAAACCTGTGTACATACTACTAGACCACGGAGTTCGTCAAAAAATCAAATAAATCCATGTTTAGTATAGTACGACAGAACTTAGATGTATCATCGGCAAAATTCGTAAAACTGATCACATAAATATTTATTTCTTATGTGAATATGATCTTTACACAAACGTAATATCTTTAATATCATATGACCTAATATATTCGTCAATTTGACACGTCGATTTACATGTACTTGCTTTTTTCGGTTTGAACTGACGCGAGAATCTATAGCGACGAATAGCGTCGAATGGCGCGATAGGTAGCTATTTCTATTGGTTGTATAAAGTGGTATCGTACTATAAGTACAGAGAAAGCATAAATCTATGTAATTAAATCTATAAACGAACATCTTAGCATATTTGTTCGTGTAATGTGGCGCCATGTTCACGCCTCGAATGCCTGTGGTTGTGTAACTGCGCCAAAGTGAATCTGAATCGTGTTTGATGAATGTTCGCACCTCGTTCTCAGTTTCAATTCGGTATTTGCGTCTTAAAGGCAAACTTCACCCGCCGTAAAAGCAGTACCAAGCTGTTTCATTATTTTTTTTTATAATTTCGAAGTTAAATATTTGGGTCACGGTTATTATAAAAGCTATTTCAGTATTAGATACTAAAGTTATGAAGGATTGGTTATGTGAGCGAACAAATTTTTTAATCGATCTTCTCGAGAAAAATCTATATCACGATTAAGGCCAAAAAACGTAAAACTAAACCTATATAAAAATATTGTTATATGAATTTTATTAATAGCAGAAGATCTACTATACTGTTACAAACCTACCACCTACCTACCACACTAGAAAATCTAAGATAAATACATTCGAAAGACAAAAGTAAGTACATAACGTATCGACAATCATAGACTTTATAAAGTTGCCATTAAAATCTAAACGGTAACTGGCAGGTTATGAATTCAAATACAAACAACAACAACAACAACAGCCTGTAAATTCCCACTGCTGGGCTAAAGGCCTCCTCTCCCTTTGAGGAGAAGGTTTGGAACATATTCCACCACGCTGTTCCAATGCGGGTTGGTGGAATACACATGTGGCAGAATATCTATGAAATTTGTCACATGCAAGTTTCCTCACGATGTTTTCCTTCACCGCTGAGCACGAGATGAATTATAAAGACAAATTAAGCACATGAATCAGCGATGCTTGCCTGGGTTTGAACCCGCAATCATCGGTTAAGATGCACGCGTTCTTACCACTGGGCCATCTCGACTCCTGGGCCATCTCGACTCGAATGTTAAAAAAAAACATTTAAAACACCTGTTAGTGCTCCTGACAATCTCAATTATTCATTGAACATTCACAGCGACGAATTAATTTACTAATGATTTCATACAGTATATAGTTGATACAGTAGTTCGCAATTCAGCGCAAATATAGCCATATAGTAGATGTTACTAGTACTTTTCCAACTAGGGTAATGTCTTTATCTTGTTTATGTAATTGTATGTTTCCACAAAGAGTCGGGCGAGAATACAATCGTTGTAATATTCTAAGTTCATTCTGACGTCAAGTGTTATGTATATATATATAATATTATATATATATATATAATATTATATATATATATATATAATATTATACATGTAATCTATTTTTAATTTGATAAAAAAATAGCTTTGTAATTGACATTTTTATAGTTATAACTGTTGTAAAAATATTCCCATTCCTATTGTACTTTAACCTGTTAAGGACAAACTAATGTTGATCTCATAATATAAAGAACATAGTAAATTAAAGTCATATTATAGGACATGATAATTTAAGACCTGTTAGTGCTCCTGACAATCTCAATTATTCTTGGGCAGGTCCGGCGACAATCACGTTTCCTTCATGTGCTACGAAAGAGCTTCTATGTAATAATATTCTTAGGAGTCTGTGTGTTGTCGAGAGTTCGTATGAATTTTATTGAATTTTGTCACCGCTGGCTCCCAGCCAAACTTGCTGACGTCGTTTAACGTCATAATATTACGTTAGATATAATATACCAACGTATATGTTATCTTCACGTTAGTCAAATCGTTGTTCTGATTAATATTGAACATTCACAGCGACGAATTAATTTACTAATGATTTCATACAGTATATAGTTGATACAGTAGTTCGCAATTCAGCGCAAATATAGCCATATAGTAGATGTTACTAGTACTTTTCCAACTAGGGTAATGTCTTTATCTTGTTTATGTAATTGTGTGTTTCCACAAAGAGTCGGGCGAGAATGCAATCGTTGTAATATTCTAAGTTCATTCTGACTTCAAGTGTTACGATATTTGTTTTAATCTAACGTTCTACATATTTTGGGTAAATTTAAAGCTTTAAAAATCTGAAACAGAACATTCTCTCTCACTTGTCGGTGTTCTACTAGACATACTAGACATTCCTTAAACATGTACACTAAACGATCCCAAAGTACTTAAAATAATATATTTAAAGAAAAAATATATTTTTCATTACAATAATGCTCGCCGAAAATCGACCTTAATTACAGTTTTGAATTGGAACTTTATGTCTAGGTCTCTTTTAGTATGACTGACCAAGATGCTTGGTTCAAGTCTTGTTCGGCGAATATAAAGTCATAGGTATTATTACCCATCGAGTAGTTCCCACTTGTTTCGAAGTTTGGATATTGAGGGTGCACTTGTGTCTCCGAGAGTTCGCGAAGTTGTTGGTTTTGTGACTGACTTCTTTTTGGTCTTGTTGTGTAGTCAGATTGTCGTGCCACCGGCTTATGAAGCAGAGAAAACGGATTTTACATAGAGTCCGAATTTAAAATAGGCCAGGAGGGCACTTACATTACAGGAAGAACTTTTGTGAATATATAGGGATTGGTCAAATATGAGAAACGTGCTCAAACAAAAAGTGCATGTACCTATTTACACGTAGTAGGTCAACTTTTTTGGCGTAACTAAAGATAGTTTTAAATGCATGTAAAAGATAATTAACAATATAATATTAAGTATTACTATGATTCATGTAATTTATCACTAATAAAACACACATAAAATTATTTAAATATTCATGTTTTTAATTGATAAAATTAATTTTATAAAATGGGTGTGAATTTGCTGTCTATTTCGAGTAACTTGACACCTAATTGGCGGTTTAGCGAGCGACTTTAGCACGAGGTTTCATGTCACTCTGACGTCATACATGATATAAATTCATTTTCATCCCTTTTTTTAACGCGCCACATGTATGACTTCAAAATTTCGGGCTGATTATAGTAAAATTAATATTATATAAAAATCTGATGCTACTTTCCTAACCAGCTATTTATCACTCTCGTAAATTGAATCATATGATAGTTACTAATATCATATGGATGGCTCATCATTGAAACGAGATAGTTCAATATTTTGAAGAATTCTTGCAAAAGCGTAAACATAATTCAAAAGCCTTATCGATATAGTGTATATATTAAAGAATTTTTGTCATGATTATAAGTCCAATATTCAATTAAATGGGCATGAACATTTGTGTGTACATGAATTTTTAAAGAGTATATATAGAGTATAAAGTCTGACTCAATGGTCCCTCGAAATCCATCCTAAGATTATTTTGAGCGCTTTTCATTACTTATTTCAATTTTAGTTTTGCCCGAGAAAAATGAAAACTTGATTCTTTGTGTATTTTTTCCCTATGATTCGAATGGATTATAAAAAAATAACTGTAGAAAAAAAGACAAATATTTATTTGAGACACGGCACAATTAGTAAAGTATAGAAAAGTATAAAAAAATAGAAAAATACCAAAATTAAAAAGGAACTTGGTATGCAATGATTACTATCATTGTGTTCTAAATAGGTGTACCATTCAGCTTCCAAGCTGGGTTCCAAAGTCCCAACTCTGATTATCAGTTGTAATGATAGGTTGTAAGCTTATTAAAATATCCTTTATCTAATAAAAATGAGAACCCAAACATCTTACTGCATAACTAAATTTCATATGTAACGTAAGATCCATAAAATACCCGAGACACTGGGTTAGAAGCGTGGGCCGTTTGCCAATACTTGTTTGTTCAGACCCAGTTTATTGACGCCGCTGTGTCTACGCCTTTTAAGGTCAGAGCGACGCCTTTATACTAGGTAATTTTAACGAGTTATAACCTCAGCTAAGACCATTATCTTCTATATTGTTCCTTTAGATCACCTTACGTAGTGAGCGTGTTTTGAAAAGATAATATAAATAACTTTGGTCATTACATAGACATTAGTACATTATATATATATGTGTATATATATTTCTTAATAATCACATCATACAGTATGCTATGATACTGAGGATCAAATTTGACGTTATAGGTACATTAAGTACAAAAATAGTGCTAGACATAAATAAGTCTACATTGAGGCTGTATTGATATAGCGATGATACTATATAGATATATATATTCTGAGGTCCGGGGGTACACGGAAATATGGTCCCTGCTAAAATCACGCACTCACTTCTGGATTACCGTTTGTCGTGACCCTCATTACTTTTTAAAAAGTAACTTACAAAATGCCAAAATCAACGCCAAATCTTAAACTAAAGTTTTAAATGTTTTTTATTTAATATGCGACGACTATTTGAAGGCTTGAGACCTTATAATTACAGCTCTTATTCGATTTATATAGATGATTAAATACATATGAATATTGAGTCGTGTCCTTAGTAAGGACAGGATATGATGTGAAAACGTTTTGGTAATTGTAACGAAAATTATATATCTACTAGTAGTACTATGATGTTCTAATTATCCAAGAATCGCCCAACGGAAATATAATCTGTTGGAAATATCGTCACAAAAAATATTAAGGCCATTCATATTCAGTAATTGCGTTTATTCGTTTAGATAAAATACTGTTCTTTAATTAGCTTCACATTGTTTTGTTTTTGGCTAGATATTTTTGACCTCAAAATAAGTATAACAAAAAAGCCTACCCAAGTAGGTGGATTATGAGATCGTATCTGTAGGACAGAGCATCTGAAGCTTGAAGAATTGAAGAGATAGAGACAAATGGAAGACAAAAGCGTACTAAGAAGCCTTCAAATGCTGATGAACATTATTATCAATATCAGCAACATTGAGATCGGTATAACGAAAAATCTGGTTTAGCTCTAAGCTGTTTAAAATTGCAAACATCGTCTGGCAAGTAATCTAGTAAAAGATACCCAGTTTCATATCCTTCATGTAATTTTCTTTAACACGTTCGCTGCAGCATGATTTTTTTATTTTTTCTATTCCTGCTGTACGGGGCGCTTAAGACGTCGTGTGAAAACTATCGTAGTACTATATCATAATACCAGTACGGGGCTCATTAGACCCCGTACCGTTTAAGAAACTGAAACTCGTGATATGATGCTGTGGTGTGATCGAACTCTGTTTCTTCAGGGCGGTACATGGTCAAGGACCCGTATTAGGTACACCGTAGCAAGCTACTTTCAATAGCCATCATATAAATATATTTATCACATATCAAATAGACGTTATAGCCTCCGCACGACAGAGAAGTCTATGTTTCTCTAAGCTGCATCGCAAGACAGACCCATACGAGGCGTATTAGACCTCGCTTCGAATTGAAGATGCAATAGCTTAATCATCTTCTTTCCCAACTATTCTAACGTTTTAACTAATAGTTTATCCATATTCGATCATTGCTATCTGACCTCGCTAAACTATGGGTGAAGGCTTAACAGTAATCATTATAATAATAGTTCAGTAATATTTTAATCAACATTTTCCATCAAATATTTATGATAAGCGTAGGGGTCGATGTCTTGTACGTAAAAAAGGCGAGGAAAATTCGACTAAGTCATGGAAATACCTAGAACGTGGTAAATACTATTTGGTGTTACAGATTACCCGAATACTAATTATTTTGAAGCTTGAAAGTTATATGAATTTACGTATAACGTATATTTTTATATTAGACGTTTATCAGCTTTCGTTATAAAAATGGCGCCCAACGTGGGCTCAGGGTTTTTAATAATCATTTGATCCTTTCATTCTTTGTAAAAAAATATTTTTTTTTGTTAACATAATTTGTAAATTGGTTTAAAGCGTATTAGTTTTTATCGAGTCAAACATTTAACTTTTTTAACGATTTACTGTACGTAATTTTACCAAAATATAAATATACGCAATATTATATTTTACACAGACAAGTTTATTATTTGGACAATATAATTAAAGGAAACCGTTGAATTTGAATTTACAGACAAAAAAATGTGTCTTAAACGTTATAAAGTGAAAATAACTTTAGTATATTTTAATAATTCTAAATGAAATTATATTTATCGGTAATGTTTTTTCAATTTTTTACTTTTAACTTCCTTATTAGGTTAAGAAATATCTAGTTTTATTATAATGTTATAATACGGGGTAACCAATGTTAATTAATGTTAAATTACTAAAATACTTAATTAATTAGTACGTTGGTCGTGTGGTACTATTTTAAATTGAATATAATCGTTTTATAAAAAAAAAATAGCTATAGCTATTACCTATAACGAGAAAACCTGGTAAAAAACTCAATTTATCTGTGCGATCATGTAATAATGATAAAATAGTACCTATAACTAGAACTACATAAACTATAACTACATAAAACAATAGTGCAAGGTCAACGAGGTAGGATCGTTCGTGTCGAGACATAATGCCCCTTCAGTGTTACAAATTCATTACGACGGCTAAAATCAATGAACTGTTGCGGAAATATTGATTAGCCGCATTTTCAGCTAAACTTAAAACAAGCTACCCTTAATTTTACAGGGCGTCTGTGTAGCAACTGCACTATTTGTGTATCTGAATTCTTTTGCTGTGGTAAATATTATTTTGTTGTTCTGGAACTTGCATTATAAGACTTTTTTTATGGAATAGTTTGGCGGACGAGCATATGGTAAGTGGTCACCATCACCCACAGACAATGACGCTGTAAGAAATATTCCTTACATCGTCAAGGCGCCACCAACCGTGGGAACTACGATGCTATGTCCCTTGAGCCTGTAGTTACACTGGCTCCCTCACCCTTCAAACCGGAACACAAGAATACTGCGTACTGTTGTTTAACGGTAGAATATCCGATGAGTGGGTGGTACCTACCCAGGGGGGCTTGCTCAAAGCCCTACCACCAAATATTAAAGCTGTCACCCTCGTTTTCTCTCGTCTATGATATAATCACTATTTACTGACATTTAATTCTAAAGACGATAACATTAAATGTCTCTGGAATAAATGGGAAAAAAACTAAATAAGATGACTTAAGGATGGAGGGATTTAAAAGATGCCAAAATGATACCGCGTAATTTATGAACGCCGACTTACGTATTAGATTTAAAAATAGCACATTTCCGTTTGCATACGACGCCTGACGGTCAAGTGTAGTCCATACATAATTATCTGAGCGATCGGCATTAAATAAATTTTGATGTGAAAGATCTCATTGGTGAGGTCAGACTTCATCGTATCGCTTTGACGGCAAACGTCATGACACTCTCTATCCCAGCATATTATCCGTTGAATATATACATTTTAATTAAATTAAAACGAAGCTGATCATATAAACAGTCAATATAGTTGCTCAAATGACTAAAAAGATTATACATAGTTATTATTTTTTCCACCCATGTGAAGTCCCGGCTTGCCGAGTCCATGATGTTCAAGAGGTACACATTCATTGATAAGGTCAATTCTTATCGCAGTCGAGACAGATAAATGACGTAAGTATACGTTAGACCTGGGTTACTTAGAACAAAGTCTAACCTCTCGGAATAGTAAACAATGATAATGATAGTAACATCAATTACGGTTACGGGTTATTTACTTGAATTTTAAGCGTATCTAAATCGAAAATTGTATGTCAAAGTCTGGCATAATCTAGTGAGTTGTCTTGTGCTTATTTCGTATTTAAATTGATGCTCGGGAAAACATCGTCTGGAATGCCTGGGTCGGATGGAAATATGTCGCATGTTTACGACCAATCTGCATTAGAGCGTAGAATAAGTTCCAAAACTATGTAGGGGATGATCAGTACTTACAGGACCCCTTTCCTCACAAGACTGAAACATTTCCAGGTAATTCGATAATAGTAGTATATACAGTGACGTCATTTCATCATGTGTTTTATGACTAGCTTTACGCCCCGCTATGCTTAGTTCATTAACCAGACACGTTCCTCTTTCATTGCCCACCCTAAGGGTGAACGCTCGTAAATTATAAATGGCAGGCTATCGCTTCATGTATATATTTATATAGCTATTCGATCACAATGCCCTCTTATACTCGTTGGTATATAACATTGTACGAATTTGTATGGCCAGCTCATGTTTGTGTTAGGCAAGCATGTTTGTTCAAATAAAGTTGTTATAGCGTATTATGTATCACATCTTATATTAACAATATCGTAATACTTTTCATGTCAGAGTTATAAAATATTGAAAATGTCGAAATGCTTAAGGTATTCTTTTATTTAATTGTAGAATTTCAAGAAAATTTACATGTATGTGTGTGTCCAAAGGTTATGTGATCTCAGGGATTTACATAAATGACAATAATGATGATTATAATGTTTTTTTGACTGCTTACTCATGGTGGACATTTATAATATTTTATAGTGCTCATGTAATGCACAAACACATAACACGATTGGAAAGATCTTCAAGCTATACATATTTATACTAACTGATAACCCTAGAATCCTGAAATCTACAGCATTACCTATTACGAGACTTATGAAGTTATGATATCTTTACTGTTGGTGAGATTCCAGTAAAAATTTGTTAAATAGTATCGCGTGGTAAAATAGTAGTAAGAAGAAATAAAGCTGTTTGATATTTCTGACGGGGATGAAAAAATGTTTAACTATTCAAAACCGACCCTCAAGTTTTCGCGTAGAGACGGCACTCGAAAAAAATCATTGTACGTGTAGTTTATTATTAAAACTCCTTGAATGTCTAAGAGCAAATGCTAAGTATTTACCTATGCTACTTTAGTAGTAGCATGCTAGTTGTTTTGCTAGTAGTATATTTGTCGTAGTTGTCCAGTAGTATGAATGATGACTATGATCACAGTTAAAATGTATATGTTATTTAAATGGAGATTTAAAATCGCATTATCTTTTAAACTATGTAATTAATATTCGAAAGTTAATCAAAAGGATTAATTAAGTATAAAGTAACAATTGTCATTGAAAATTATTCTTTAAAATTAATTTAATTATATATCACGTTACAAGTACTTCAAAGTAATTGCGTGGTTTATGTTATGAATGAAGTTATATTTTACATTTTATTTAACGAACTATAAAATGTATTAACTTTTATAATCACGAAACCAACAAATAAATAGGCAAAGTACAGATTTTAATTGTCGCAATGCTTTGGTATCTACTGATTTTATGGAAAGAGTTTGAAAGATATGAAACCTACATATCTTGAAACCTCTTTTGGTATTTTTTTTTCAGTACCCACGAGGCAAATTTTAAACACAAATTAAGCACATGTACTAATTTGAATTTGCGGTTTTCGATTTCGTGTTCTATCTTCTGGAAAATCTCAGGTTGTCTGCTTTGAGCATTTACAAAAAGCGTAGAGTTCCCGTCTCCCCCCCGTTACGTCAATGTGATTCAGTTTAGAACCGAACCCGCAGTTCGGCAGCAAGGCGCGTGGATCGATAGGAAGTTAACCCACAAGGGTGTGTCGTGGGAGCGCCTCATTTCAGCGTCAAGGCGACTGATCATTATCATGCATTGCTAAAATCACATTTAACTTTTTCTAACACGTCACGACTTCTTCCGCGACAATTCAAACATTTTATTAGTACAGTGTTGTATTTTTTCCACAATTGCTACGTTTTTCACTTCTTTATACTCTAAGGCTGTCTTTATATATCTGTATGTGTAATTTGCCTGTACTGAAAATAAATAATGGTGACAATAAACATTCGACCCGAATTAGCCTTAGGAAATGCGATAAAATTTTTATTACAATTCATTTATATATATATACCTTGACTTTGAGAGCTGAGATGGCCCAGTGGTTAGAACGCGTACATCTTAACCGATGATTACGTGTTCAAACCCAGGCAAGCACCACTATATATATGTCCTTAATTTTTATAATTCATGTCGTGCTCGGCGGTGAAGGAAAACATCGCACCACCAACCCGCTTTGGAACAGGGTGGTGGAATATGTTCCAAACCCCCTCTCCTTAATGGAAGAGGAGGCCTTAGCCCAGCAGTGGGTAATTTACAGGCTGTTACTTTACTTTATCTTGACTTTTCTAAGATCTATACGAGTATATATATATGACCAAACCATGATTAATTTAGGTATTTTGTAAGAAATAATTCAAAGTTCAACGCAGAACAATAGCGTGGTACGTAAGAATGGTGATAAGCGTTATCTATACTTAATGTTATAAATGTGAAAAAAACTCTGTCTATCTGTCGCTTTTCCACTGCCAAACCAGTGAACCGAATTTGACTAAATTTGGTATGAAGCAAACTTGAGTTCCAAAGAAGGACGTAGGCTACTTTTTACTAAAACGCGAGCGAAACTGCGATGATTATAAAATAATATACACCTACTAAAATGGCGTATTACTAAGTAAGTCAGTTAGTAATAAATTCAGATTCCTTTTCTTCAATATAGAAGCATTACATTAACTTATTGAAAATCAAATTTAACAATACCATCGGTTCGGAAAAGAAAATACCCTGACCTTGAGAATAACCGGCGAAAGAAACTCGGCAGGTCTTTATTTGGTCATTTTTATTATTTACATATATTCAATGAAAGAAATAGCCAGGAGGCGATCGTTTCATTTCCAATAGAAGGAATAGAATCATACAGCTGATTAATATTCCCATATTCAAATTGAATAATTTTTGTGGTATAGGTTTGTCGTGAGCATACAAATTGGTTTATTTCGAGAAAGATGGATGCCAAAATATCAAATTAATACCCGGAGCCGCAGGGGTAAAAGCTGAAGCGAATAAACGATAAAAATATTCGTCTCATTGCAAATTACATCTTTGTTTCCTTTACAGTTGAAATCTTATCTCTTAAACCTTTGAGTGATAATGTAAAAACCTTCGATAAAGTATAACACTTCGTCTTATTGCCCCTACTGGTACAAGGAGTGCTGGTATTATTTTTTGTTTAGAGAATTCGAATTACCATTCAACGGGGAAATGCTGTATTTATATAAAATTATTGTAAATAAATCAAATCTAATCAAGATTTGATTGATTTAATAAAAAGATCACAATGAATAACAATTGTTCTGTAAATCGTTATCCCATGCGGTGGTGACATAAATACCCTGATTCTTGATTCGATTCTCCATCACATCGTAATTCTATGCTGTTGATCAAAATGATTGTAAACTTTTCATATTCTAAAAATATCGCATCATTATGTGATTTAATATTTCGATTACATACTATTTAAAAAAAACATAATAAGTCCGCAAATAATGTCTTATTAAATGTAGCTTGAAGATATTGTTGGTAAATTAAAAAATATGAGAAGTAAAGATTATCTGCAAATAGTTGATAAACAATTAGTAAGTTCATAGATGGCACATCCTGGGAATAAAATCTCCTCGGATCGTGAGGAAAGCGGGACAATTTTTAATATTGGATATTGTAAATTATAATAAAGTTTTATAAGGAAAAACAGCTAAGTTCTTTTCAAGGCTCTCAGGTCAGTGTATTTATCTTCTGAACCAATCGTAATTTTGGCTTTGATTAATTACGATCGATAAGAAAGTAATAAAGGAATTTGAATATGGTAACATTAACCTTTTCATTTGTCAAAATTCTGTTACACTTTTTTTACGAATGTAGTGTACAGTTATGATATTTGTCAAATATCAATACTTTTTACATATAGTAGAACAACGATTATTCGAATTAAATAGGACCGGGGTCGATTCCGATAATTTTAAATCGACTAGTAACTTTGTTAAGTTTAACAAAAACGGTTCTAAAATAACGCTCACTTGACTAAAATACATAGGATAAAACTTACTTGGTTTTAATTTTTTTTATTACGCTTAGGCAGTCCTAAGCTTTTCTTGGCGATTCGTTTAATCAGCGTTCGGATAATCGGCGTTCAACTGTAATTATTACGATATTGACAATCTTATGTATCTGAAGTTGATCCTCTAAAGTTTTAAGGCAATTCGTCTCTGGTATAGCTTTGCCTTTGGGAATAAGCATGTGGCTGACCTTTCCGGTCCAATTATGCCGACTGCGAAATTGACGTCAACACCATCAATAATATTATAATCGCTGGTCACGTGATCTGAATAATTAAAGACCATTACTTTCTTCAGAATTTATTTCCCTTGATCTCTGTGGGCAATCAAATAAACATTATGAACAATAATAACGCATTCGATATCCGTTTGATGTAGATATTTGAGATACACGCTTCCCGCTGTCTCTACCGTACCTACCTTGTTCTGTTGAACTCTCATTGATCATTCTTCTGGGGGTGAGTTATCTCACAGTACCACTCCTACTTTAAATCCATTAAGTTTGACTTAAACAGGAGGGAATCTAAGCCCCTGGATGTAATAAAACCCAACTAAGAAAACTTTACTAAGCACATCCATCCACATACATGCGAAGTGGGTATGTCACGAGCATTCGTAATATGATTGGCGTTAGTCAGGTCGGCGTAGTAGTCTGGTAATTATGTTATTAACATATAAATATTAATTATAATGGTGCTAACTGATCTGCAACTTTCTTAATAGATCTTTCAAGCTGTTATTTATATTCTAGGGGGTTATTATGTTTTTTTTTTGTTTTTTGGAATAGCTTGGCGGACGAGCATATGGGCCACCTGATGGTAAGCGGTCACCATCACCCATATACACTGAAGCTGTAAGAAATATTAATTATTCCTTACATCGTCAATGTGCTACCTTGGTACTAAGATGTTATGTCTCTTGTGCCTGTAGTTACACTGGCTCACTCACCCTTCAAACCGGAACACAACAATACTGAGTACTGTTATTTGGCGGTAGAATAACTGATAAGTGGGTGGTACCTACCCAGACGGGCTTGCACTAAGCCCTACCACCAAGTAAATGTTAAATAAGTATTCGCTATTTCAATACAAGAATTATAATATTTACTTAATGGTTACGCAATTTATTTCAATGTAATTTATTTATAAATGGGCTTACAACAGGTGGTGTTCGTCGATTTGCGTTTACACATTTATATAAGATCCAAATTAGAAACATGAATATCTAAGTTCACTTCGTATTTATGTAAAATATATAATGTGGAACTACAAGAATAAGTGTAACATATGTTTTTTCTATTGAAAATATGTAAATGTTGTCGGTGACGAAAAAAATATTGAAGCTTATTTATTTAATTACTTTATCAGACAATACTTTCCATTGAAGTCGATATATCATCAGAATCATATTTTTTTACTAATAAGTAATTTTTTTTTTTTATTTGCATGTCGCAGACTTTGTGGGATATTACTTTTATTATATTGGTGGGAACTAAGATATTATGTCCCTCGTGTTACATTGGCAAAGTCAGTAAAAAATAAACCGGAATTAAGTAATGGTTTTGCTATTTCATGGTAGATTATCTAATGAGTATGAGGTACCTATTCAGAATTTCTTTGACAAAGCCACCACCTTAATATGTATAATACTGGCGTATAAGTTCATTATTGGTTATTTTACGTTGCTATAATATTATATAATTATGTCATCGAAACATACCTATTTAGTGGATTTAAAAATACATATAATTCGATACACATGCACAAAATGTGGTCGAACTTCTTCAAAAATTTATCTGCTTTAGTATATTAACTTATCGCCTAGAAATATTTGATTCATTGTCATTTTCAAATTCGTTATTGCACATCTCATATCCTTCATCTTTTTTTAAAGTACTTTTATGTGGACTCGACACAACACATTATAACTTTTATCTATTAATTTTTTTATAACACTTCGTTATTTATGCATGCCATGAATGTATAAATTGCACTAATAAATACGCCATTAAATTGTCGTCACCAAAATTGAAACCGTTTTGTTTTACTTTAAATAACAAATGATTTAAGAATTGAACAAATGCCAGCCTCTTCATCAAAATCATCTAATGAGTGATCCGACCAGCTGAATGGGACGCCATCTTGAATTTTCGTTTTAGTTCACTCAATTGAATGTTTTTGCTAATATTTACTCCGATATTTTTTTATACTATAAATAACTTCTAATTATAAAACTTCAGTGTTTGTTAAGTTTTGGGTCTGTTCTGATTGCTTTTTTCTTGTTGGTTTGCGAATAAAATAGTTTTAAAGGGGCACATGCTCAGATAAAGCGGTAGAATCACCTCTACCCTAAGCAATTAAAAAGCAGTCTATATGTAAATTTTTGAACAAATGCTAAATGTTTAAATGAACTGAATCCAATTTTCCTTTTTATATAAGTTCTCAGTAATGCCAATGACGCATTCTATCACGTGATATGCTGTCGCTTAGCAAACGGTGACTATTAGGTAGAGCGCGACAAAGTATCTGAGATTTATTCCAATTTACATTTTGAGCAATATTTTATTTTATTGTGAATATAGGTAATACTTATGTAATGAAATGGGTGAATATAGTCTGTAATAATGTACCCTTATTAGTATTCATCTGATATTTTAACGCCGCAACATTTACTATGCGTAAGATATAAGGACTTGGAACTTGATTGGCTAGAATAGTTCTATTAGGCTAGCACAACTAGCGGTTTAGGGATTGACCCTTCCGTTCATTTCAAGCTTGTAAGCAAACTAAATTACATCAAAAGTTGTTTTGCTGTGAAAGAGAGACAGAATTTCTCGCATAGAAGAATATATACAGTAGTACTTACTGTACGGTCGTTAGAGATATCCTCAAATTTTTTTTGTGGTCTACTAATGATGTATATCGTTATAGTTTTATTTATCTTAAGCATAATCAACTCACGCGTCTAAACAAAAAAAAAAGCAATGGAAGACAATTGAAATGCCCATTTTGGGTCACGCTAAATACAATTTTTGGAAAAAAAAGGCGTTTAGCGATCTATGAATTAGGTACCAATGATGGATAAGCTTAGAAATTTCATTATCCGTAGGACAACCAGAGTTAGCGCCATAGTTTGCTAAATTAGCAGACTGAAGTGGTTGTGGCCACGTACGTCAAAAGTTTGATTGATTTGTAGACAGATCTTAAGATCGTGGGTCGTCAGGCTAAGATGCAGTGACTCGACTGAATGTGGAAGGAGCACTTTGGGAGAGGCCTATACATTCAGCTGTGGATTGTGATTGGCTGATGATGCTGATGTTTCATGAATTATTAACTTATAATTTTTAAATCAAGAAGTTGTAACTTTTTTTTTAAACTCTTCGCATCATAATTTAATGTCAAGCAATATTAC
The DNA here is from genome assembly GCF_905220365.1 of Vanessa cardui. Taxonomy (NCBI): domain Eukaryota; kingdom Metazoa; phylum Arthropoda; class Insecta; order Lepidoptera; family Nymphalidae; genus Vanessa; species Vanessa cardui. The sequence continues at coordinate 10,602,055 of NC_061132.1, read as the reverse complement.
AATTAACCAATAAATATACGTTTTATTGTACTTAACAGTGACTAAGAGGAGGATTTACGCTCTAGGGGATTATAATATGTTTAATCATTCATACATAATATACAATGCCTCTGATATTTCTAGTACATAGTATGAACGCTTGTAATTAATAGAATAGAATATAACACAACGTGTAATCTTATTTGTTCAACGGGCGGACGATGTGGAAACATGTAAATTGCGGATTGGTATAATTACCTAATTATCATGATCGTGCAGTGTTATATTGTACCTTTACAGAAGATAGAGTATTAGTGCTCTTATATTTTACGTAGGTGGACAGGCAAATTGGCCATCTGATGGTATGTGGTCACCACTGCCTATAGACATTGGAAAGAAATATTCCATACATTGTTGACCAATGTTCCAAACTTATATGAACCTTGGGAAATGTTATGTCCCTTGTGCCTGTAAACTGTCTCATTTAAACCGGAACATAATAATACGATATCATTATACGTTGGTGGTACCTACCTAGACGGTCTCGCACATAGCCCTACCACCAAGTGTAGTCGATTACGTCTTTAGGATTAAACCACTGAAGATAATTTGTTGAAACTTAGTATGTAGCTTGAACTATGAGAAAGGATATGGGTTACTGTTTGTGCTTTATATGCTTTGCCTAGACGTTTTAATCTATGATTAAAACGTGTAGGCAAAGTCGCGTACAGAGACCAGTAAAATATCAATTATACTATAATTATTTATATATTTCAATAATTATTGCTATGACGTAATTATTCAGATGTAGAAAACATAATAAAAATTTGAATGTATTAATTTCAACTAAGCGTGAATGGTTGAAAATATCGATTGAACTTTTGTTTGTAAGCGCCTTGAACTTCAGATTAATTAGAGATTATGCTCATAAAAATCGTTAACGTCGACTTATTTTATTACGAGAAGTTTTTAAGCCTAAGCGGATTAAATGATTCTCTATCATCCCTTCAGAACTTCGCAACAGAGTCAAGTTGATAAAGACCTTAAATAATTACTTCGAACGTCCGTTAATTAATGGGAAAAAACATAAATTACTTTGCCAGCTTGACATGTATTTGATTATAAAGATTTATCATACAGGCCGTAAAATTAAACAATTAAATACCCGTCCGCAGAGATATAAAACAAAAATTAACTCATAGTTTTTACTATTTATGTTTTTTCCCATTAATTAACGGACGTTCGAGTACAAAAAGTTCTAATCAGTGCAATCTGCCATTTTCTTTTGCCACGCGATCGTCCATTTTGTATTCATTTTCGCGCCTTAAAACATGTCACAACAGTGTTGCCCTACTTTTGTTTTGAGTGAGAACGTGTTTATATTAACTTTCTATCTTTTTTTCGTTTCGTTTCATTTACTTATAAGTAACCCTTAAAAACACAGTTTAAAAAAGTTGCAATTTTACGCGACAGTTTCTACTATTTCATTTCATTAAATTCTATTGAAGCAATAAATGAATTAATAACTAAACGCAATTAAGCAAATAAATAAATTGAGCATTTTGTTTCATTAATAAAACACAATATTGTAAATAGAAGTGGAACTTTCCTCGAATGGATGACATTGACATTTCTGGTTGCAAACCTATAGAAATATGTCAGCTATGTACCTTTGTTCTTGACAAATCGATTAGTTTCGTATTTTATCCATAAAACTAAAGCTTCATCCACAGCACGCTGAAAAACTGCATTCATGTATAACAGCCGTATTGTTTCGTGTAGGTTGGTGTTTTTGTAGTTGAAGACTCTTATTTTTAAATATTGCAGTATGAGCTACTTTAAAAAAATGGTATTTAAATTTATTAACATAAGAATTAATAACATTAAATGCTTAAATATATACAAATATGAACTAAATCTACTTACTGTACTGTATAAATATTGACCGCGTGGAATGGTGGCAAGAATGCTAACAGCATTTCCCCGTTGAATCGCAATTCCGATCCTCTGGGCAAAAAACGAACCAGCCCTCCTGCCACCAGTGGAGGCAATGAGGCGAGGTGTTATACTTTTGATGAATCTTTTTGCACCACTACTCCAAGGGCCAAGCGTTTCGTTTCGTTTAAAAAAATAAACATTGTTCAGCAATACAGCTACTATTTATCAAATTCTTTGTCGAAAGTAGGTTCAGGTGAAGGGAAAATTACACCGTGAAAATATTCCATAGACGCATAATAACAGGCACTCCGGATTTGCGATAAATTCTGCTTTTAGATAACCGAGGCACGCCTATCTTTTTATTATACGTCAATCATGAGTGGACAACCGTTGATTAAAAAAGGCTAAGTTATTATAATTTGGAGAACTACGCATTGTCTTTATACATATGGATATCATTACTCATAGATATTTCATAATTAGTTGAAGTCATTATCATACTAGAATGACAGTTCGCATAAATTATGCCGTTAACATGGTATGAATTAAAAAAAAATCAAAACATAAATTGATACTGTTGCTTTGGCTGTACGGTGTACATACCTTTGCTTTTTCCCCCTAAGGAAAGAAAAAAGTGAAAAAAAAATTATACTGTTGCTGTCCAGTAGTAAAATCTACTATTGTTACATAAATATAGGCTTTTATGTCAGTTTTACATCATAATAACAAATAATACCTATTAGTTACTTCAAATTAATATTAAAGAATAACACAAACCACTAAAACATAAATTTTCGATGATTTAGAAATAACATATTCGAAGCACTCGAACTTCGCGCCAATAGTCAACCCAAGACTGTGCGACCGCGCGTTTTTTTTTTAAATAAAGTTCGCCACAAGGTATTGATGCATTAGGCGATAAAAGTACATACTCAACAAAATCGAAACGAGTAACATACACCAAAATATTATTACCAAAATGAAGGAAAACGATAGCGGTGACTTACATTGTATTACAAAATCCATAAAAGTGTTCGTAATATGATTATAGCTTCGATTAAAATAACAGTGTTAGCGGGTAACTCGCCCTAACAAGGGCCGGAGTCCCCTTGGCGCCGTGCACCTGTCAGGACACCGCTTCCGGCCGCGCCTTGCGCTGTTACCCTGCTACTTTTCCATCATACCAATCATACTATACAAAATATACAACAGATGTATTATTTATTATTAAGTACTAAGTTAAGTTATAATACGTTATAGGTATATAATGTAACAACAAAAGTTTTGAGCAAATAAGTGTTGGTAGCTTGTAAGTTATTCACATGCAAAATGTACCAAGTTGGTCACGTATGAAATAATTAGTATTCTTTTCAACACCAAAGTCTATAACCTATTTGGCGATCCGTCTTCCTATAATTAAAATATTCAAATAAGGTTGTATATATATTTTAACAAACCATTTAAAATACTTCAATGTGGAAGAATATAAGTTGATTGCCCCGGAAATGAGTGGCATCACGTTAAAACGTTTAGCAACTTGAGCTGCAATGGAGTTGATAGGAGGTTTATCCGAGCAAGCATATTGAATTTTCAAGTAAATGTGTTTACAATTCATCTCCTGCCCGCTCGAGGCGGTGTCGGAAGTTTATCGGAAATATTATGTACATTCGCTGATTCCCGTCGGAATATCGACTTGGATGAGATTCAGATGGATCTTCTCTTGCACGAGATAAAGTCTCGGGCTCAGCGAAGACATTTACAAGTTGTTAGTCATTTCATTTTATACATTGCAACTACTTGTAACATAACGAAGATATAATCTATACATATAGTAAAATTGGAGTGTCTGTAATATTAAAATAGCCCCTATTTCCTTAATGCATATGTACACTGTATGTATTTATACACGGTACACATACCTTTACATTTAATACATTTTTGTCGGTCTGTCTGTATGTATGTCTGTCTGTTCATTCCGGCTAATCTCTGGAACGGCTGGATAGATTTTGACGAGACTTTCACGGGCAGATAACTGATATAATAGGGAGTAACTTAGGCTACAATAATATATTTTTTTGTTACATTCAAAGGCGTACAAGGTAATGGACACAGCTAGTTCATCATATAAAGTAAAGAGAATTGGCGTGTTGTAAGAATATGCCTAATCATGTTGTATTCATTACAAATATTGCGCCACCCCCATATAGATAGAAAAAAACATGCGAATGATGAAATCGAAAATAATTATTAGCTATATGTTGGTTAACAATAAAGCTTTACCCAACTTATTATCTCAAGCCCGTGATTTTGATACATTTTAGGAAATTTCGATAATATCTTTTTTATAATAAATATCATAAAACGAAGTCTATGTCCTTCCGTAAAGTTCAAGTAAAGTAAAGTAAAGTAACAGCCAGTAAATTACCCACTGCTGGGCTAAGGCCACCTCTTCCATTAAGGAGAGGGTTTGAAACATACTCCTACACGCTGTTCCAATGCGGGCTGATGGAATGCACATGTGGCAGAATTTCGATGAAATTAGACACATGCAGATTTCCTCACGTTTTCCTCATGTTTTCCTTCACCGCCGAGCACGAGATGAGTTATAAACACAAATTAAGCACTTATGTATATAGTGGGTGCTTGCCTGGGCTTAAAACCGAAATCATCGGTTAAGATACACGTGTTCTAACCACTGGGCCACCTCAGCTCATTGTTCAACTTTGCTTCACTCCAAATTTCATCAAATTTGGTTTTTGGTTTGGACGTGCAAGATCGATAGAGTTACTTTCACATTTATAATATTAATACAGATTTAGTGGTTGGAAAAGTGTACCTAATGAGTTACCCATCGTTTCATCTTAGTATATTCAATACAATACTGTAAAATGTCAAGTCAAACTTCCTAAAAAAGTAAAAGCCGTTTTAATGGATTTAAAATTTTTGTCCATTTCACACTTACGTGCCTATGATTTTATGACCCAAGACAACATAGAAAAGTAATGACAATCTACATCGACTCGGCCGGGAATCGAACCTCTGAGTGGCATACCCATGAAAACCGGTGTACACACCACTCGACCACCGTGGTCGTCATTTTTAAAGAAATGTTGAATATACTCTCACGTCTAATATAACTTATTGCAATATTACGCTAACCACTTTACTTGGTGGTAGGGCTTTACTTGGTGGTAGGGCTTTGTGCTAGCCCGTCTGGGTAGGTACCACCCACTCATCAGTTATTCTACCGACAAATAACAGTACTTAGTATTGTTGTGTTTCGGTTAAAAGGGTGAGTGAGCCAGTGTAACTACAGGCACAAGGGACCTACCATCTTAGTTCCCAAGATTGGTGGCACATTGACGATGTAAGGAATAGTTAATATTTCTTACAGCGTCATTGTCTATGGGTGATGGTGACCACTTACCATCAGGTGGCCTATATGCTCGTCCGCCAACCTATAACATAAAAAAAACTCGATGACGAAGACAAATATTATTGCAATTGTGAATGTTATTTTGTAATTATTATCTATACTTTGAAAATCTTTTGTAAAACGAAGTAAAATACGGCTATTACTTGTAATGGGAATTGTGTTGCGGCACGCGATGCATTCCTTGCAGACAGTAAACCTGATAGAACGCTAACGGAACAGCCTGCTGCAGGGATCGAGATATGTCCCTTTATTATAATTGTATTACATGTAATGAAATAAAACAAGATACATACACGATGTTACACGCTATTGTACAGCCGGGAAGAAAAGATTCGTCCTTAAGACCTATTTTCGTGTGCTCAGTATGAGCGATAATCTGCTTTACCGATCGAGAATGACATGTTGCTTCGCGATGATTTGATGTTTAGATTCAAAAGGTACTAAGAGTTTAAGACTTGATAAAGGAATTAATTTGAAAGTTGACAAAGGTTTTCTTACTCTGACTGTACAATATTAACATATTGTTGCAAATTAATAACGAAGAGTAAATAAACAAAGTATCAATTGATCACACGTTGAGGTACATTTCAGTTACGGGTTAATTCGTATATTTCATTTATCTTAATAAAATATCCCGGATATGAAATTAAGTTTTAACTTTAATTGTGAATGATTTGATGTAAGTTTTATGCGTTTGTTTACAGAAAATGCGAGAGGGAGCCAGACTGCGTGGCGATAGGTAGCAGACTGCGAGGGCCGATGGGCACGCGTCCGCCCGCGGCCTTTTGGCCGCAACTCTGGGCCACTGTCGTCAGGAGTCTGTTGCTCAAAAAGCGCGATACTAGGAAAACCCTCGCCGTGAGTAATCGCCCCTTTGTCTATTTAACTCGCAACGACGTAGCCTGTAAGAGCTACAGATAATTAGATATGACGTAACTCATAATTATGATCCTTTATTTTCACTAGTAGTACTTGAACAAAAATAAATTAGGAATAACTGTACGAAATGCTCTACATAAGTTATTTATTTATTAACATCGCGATTTTTATCAATTGGAGTTTTTTAATTTTGTTTTATGATTGTACTAAAATTTTTATTTATTAATCAAATTAAATAACAACTAGCAACTGAAGTTAATATAAGTAAATTTGTTGTCAGTTACAGAAAAGTATAGTTTATAGTAGTAAGTATATTAAAGAAGCTTTCACAATAAAATTATTTCTATGTAAGTTACATAGAAAAGTATGTTCACGTAAAGATACACCTAGTCTTTTGAAATGAATATCTTATGTGTGTTTTTTCAACCTTATAATAGTTAAAAAATGATTCAATTGTTTGAACGCAGCTATTTTCTTCATTAGATGGTAGAAAAGGTCAGGAAGATTTAAAAAAAATAATAAACATATAATTAAATTATTATTCTTATATCACGTCCAACCCGACATAATACTTTCAAATTAACATATGAACCATTTCTAATGAGTAATTCGTAAAATAACTATTATCTTAAGCATCTACATAGAATGAAATAAAAAAAATGAAATCAAATAATTAGGTGTATCTCCTAACTTTTTAATTTCTACAATAGGTATAACCACAACTTAAAGACCTATTCTTGGTATTTGTTTCAGGAAGTTCTGGTTCCTCTTTACTCTTTGGGCGTGCTTATATTTCTCAAGATGCTCGTGCCGAACCCAAACTTTCCTGAAGTCAGGAAACCTGGCAGACTATTGAGGATCCACCACGACGCCATATCAGATAACCATTCTGTCGCTGTAGTGGCAGATTGGGATACTGCCAATGGAACTTTGGTAAGTACTGTAAATTGTGACTTAAATAGGAATTATATCTATTTTGGTGTTTTTGTGAAGTTATCTTCTGTAATTTTAAATGTATTTAGCAAAATTAAAAGATGTAAGAAAATAAATTTTACATATAGTCTATCAAAAAATTAATAAGAATAATAAGAATTTTACTTGATGGACGCTTTATGCAAACCCACCCAGACGGGTTACCATCCAATTCTACCCCAAACAGCAACAACTAGTGACGTTGTATTCAGATTTGAGGTTAAGCTAGTGTAACTACAGGGACAAGGGACATAACAGCTTGGTGGCACTGGAGTGTTATGTCAGGGATCGTTTTATTACAGTGTCAACATCTGTAGGCGGTGGTGACCACTTACCATCAGATAGCCCATTTCTTCCGCCTACCTTTTGCATAAAATAATATACATATATCATAATAACTGCCGCTACTAGTTAGACCAATCAGATAACAAATAACAATTTATCCCCAGACAACCACAAGAATAATTTATAAAAGAAAAGGGTAGGCTTTAAGAGACGTAAGAACTTTTCCAACATTTATTATAAAGACAAAGAAGCGTTTAAGTACTTTCTTACTTCAATAGTTTATTAAAACGAGCTGAGTTCACAGGGTTTTTTAGACGACATAAACTCGCTGCTCATCGAATCCGGCCAGCATCCTGTCAACTGGATCAGATATAACAACACGACAGATCTAAACGATGCTTACCACAACGACGCCAAGACGTTCCCTCTAGCTGTAATTTTTCATACCGACCCCGGCGCTTACGGCGAACCGCTCAGGTAATTTATATATTACTGGTTAGGTTGATTACGGGGATAGCCTATGTTTCACAAATGCCAATTCGTTTTGTGATTAATTTAGATGTCTAAATAGTCTACTATTGTTGTTATCAGAATACGCATCCATATGTTATCAGCTCGTAGAGCAAATCCCTTAATAACAATTTAAGTTTAAATGTAAATTTATTATTTTCATATACATCAAAATGATCATTGACAATTTACTAAAAAAATATTTATATTAATATTCAAGTAAAGAAAAATAGACTGCCTATATAAAGGCCTTTGATGAAAAAGGCTTGGACCTTATTATATCAATGTGCAGGTTTCCTTACGATGTTATATTGCAGTGCCGAGTACGTTTTCAAGTATAAGTACAAGTTAAACACTTAGTATATCGAAGATTGGGCAAGCAAGTACCACTAACACACTTAGTGATGCTTGCCTGACCGATCTTCGATCTTCGATCATCTCGCAATATACCAGTACATTATTCTAATAGAGAAAATTTTAAATAAAATTTCAGATACACAATTCGTACGAACCCATCCCGCGACGGAGGCACGCCTTCCACTAGGACCCTCACAACTTCACCAGCTAAATGTCGAGAAAGAACAGGATTTAAAGATTGGTCTTCGGACTGGTCTAGAGGGGGACAGCTTATACCTCTGTCAGAAATGCACAGGGAAGATACGTGTCCTGTGTTACAGTATTATTATACAGGTTTTCTGGCGTTGCAGACTCTGATCGATTATGTTAAAATTAAAGTAAGTCAATATTTTGTTTGCTAATCAAATAACTTTATTCTGTTCAAAGCTCTTATACTATTATTATACTTTACTAATTTTTGCTGATGTATTTCTTAGATGGACACTGGGACTCGTTTCTTTCCACCTCGGGTAGATTTACGCCAGTTTCCCAAGCGTCAGCATACGGGAGACTGGCTGGTGATCTTCAGGGTGATCATGCCGATGTACATGGTGATGACGCTGTCACAGTTCATCACCTATCTCCTAATGTTTGTGGTGGGCGAGAAGGAGAAGAAAATACGGGAGGGGATGAGGATAATGGGATTGAAAGATAGTGTTTATTGGTAAGTTTGTTTTTACGATCGAATGCATTTTTAAAAAGCTATTGGAGTTTAACAAAGTCTGCGATCGATTAGTTATAGTACGACACAACTTAGATGTAGCATCGGCAAAATTCGTAAAACCGATCACAACCGAATTAAGTACGCCTTCTTATAACAGTTTTTGACAGATCTCTTTTATCTTATTTTAAATTTATAAGTGTCTGCAACAATATATGTTTGGGTTTGTTAAATGCTTCGATTTTATTAATAGTGTATTAATATTGTTTCAGGGGTTCATGGTTTTTAATTTACGCCGTTTTTGTTACAATTTTATCTATCGTCAGCACAGTTTTGCTCTTCACTTTAAAGGTAAGTTATTCCTCATTTCCTATTATTCCTTATTTTAGGTCCTCACCTATGAAATTAGCGTTTACATACATATATATATATAAAAGAAAATCGCTGTAATTCTCATAATTATTAGTCGCTATACATGTTTTTCCCATTAAAGTTTATTATACCTATGTCGCACCAGGGTATCTCTTGATTGCAGAGACGCAAACGGCTTGGCGTAGTTGCTAAGGGATCGAAACCCACGGTTGAAAGACGATTTATGCGATTATTGTTCTAAAATGTTTGATAAACAGATAGTATCCACCCAGGTAGACTTGACCTATTAGTAATATTTGAACTTATATGATTAATGTCATTCTTGCAGGTTTTCCAGCACTCGTCCTACATCTTGATTTTCCTGTTGATGCTTCTTTTTGGATTTACTATAATTACATTTGCGTTTATGCTTACGCCTTTCTTCGACAAGGCCAGGGTAATTCAACTGTCTATTTGATCTTAGAAGATTAGTAAATTGTTATCATGGAGAAAATTTCCTGGAACTGAATTTTGAATCCATTATATCTAACTCATCATCACATTATGAATTTGTAGTACCAAAACTAACTTGTAGTATATATTGGGCTTAAATAATAAAGTTTTAATAGAATCAATTTTAATAAATATTTTAAAAGAATGGAACTTCTTTGTAAAACGATGTTTATTTGTTGATAAGTGGTCTAATTTTCCCGATGTTGATGAAGATTTTGTACATTTTTAGACTGCTGGAATTCTGGGTAGTTTCGCCGTTAATTTGATGAGCGGGCTGTACTTCATCCAGGTGTTCGTATCCAACGCTGATTCTCTCGCCTTCTGGTTCGTCTCTCTTATAAGCTCCAGCTGTTACGCCCTCGCAATGGACAAGGTATCTTACAATTTATTATTACAGCGATCAAATACATTACAGTATATCTGCAATTTTTTTTGATTTCATGCACGAATTATTTTCTTGTAATTTGATCAAAGTAGTTATTAATTGATGAATTGTGATGAACCTATACAGAATTCATTGATCTTACCTTATGATGTAATCTTTCCTAACATTGAAGGAGATATCTTAGAAGAAAACTATTAATAAATAAGAAATTACTGTACAAAACGACCGCCGTACCTAAGATATAGGTTGGTTCTTGAAAGGAAGCTTTAAGATTTGGCTTAAGACTATAATGAAACATTTGCAGGTTGTTGTGGTAAAGGTATTGATTAATTTGTCATATTTAGGCTCTAGTGTTGGACATGGCGGGAGTGGGCGTGACCTGGGATAACTTGTGGAGCGGTCCCGGAGTGCCATTCGGAGGCAGTCTCATTATGATGGCAGTGGATACAGTTCTCTATGGATTGGCTGCGTACTGGCTGGACGCGGTTGTACCAAGTAATTTGAGTTGAATAAATATGCGATCTTTTACTCTGGCCGAATTTATTATACTTTTACGTGAAATACAATTTTTATTTAAAGGGAAATGTCATAATTTTGCTTATCTCAATGTAGAAAAGACTTAGCCTAGTTAAATGTGCCCATAATTGTTGCCTACCTTTTATTTGTTATCATTGCAAATCACACTGATGCGCCCCCCACTTAAAGCGGGAAGTTTATAAGACTCTCCTTTCAGACTTACTATTCCATGGGATCGCTTGCGCATGCGACCGTAATTGATAACTTCTAAAGTTGTGTCTCAAGTCAAAGTCAAGTCAAAAACCTTTATTCAAAATTGAAATTTTTACACTTTCTTATTGATTGTCGAAATCTACCACCGGTGAGGAATATAATACCTCAGACCTGTGAAGAACCGGCGAAAGAAACTCAGCAGGATATACTTTTTTTTTATATATAATATCTATTTACAATATACAATAATAAATGTCTGTGTTAATAACCTGTGTTTGTTGTTTCAGGCGAGTACGGCATCAAGCAGAAGCCGTGGTTCTGCTTGCTGCCGTCGTTCTGGGTGGGGCGGCGCGCGCGCGTGGCGGCCGAGCACCTGCACTCCAACGGCGACGCGCTGCACAAGGACATCGAGCCCGTGCCCAAGTAACGATACTCCCGACACAAACATAAGCAGCAAGAATTAAGAAGCCTTTTATTTTCTCGCTGGAAAAACGCTAAGCAGCAAGAATATTTTTTCTCGCATTACGCGTTTCCGTCATGAAATGGGGGGGGGGGGTATGGGTTGACAACCTCCGTGGTCGAGTGGTGTGTACACCGGTTTTTATGGGTACACCACTCCGAGGTCCCGGGTTCGATTCCCAGCCGAGCCGATCTAGATTATCATTACTCTTCTATGTTGTCAAGGGTCTGGGCGTTTGTAGCCGTCGTTACTCCTGATATTTCACAACACAAGTGCTTTAGCTACTTACATTAGGATCAGAGTAATGTATGTTATGTTGTCTCATATTTAAAAAAATAAGAAAATGTGGTGCTCGCCGTTGTCCAAGACGCCAAGAGCGCCCCGGCCCTATTAAAAACCAGCGGTAGCCCCCCGTCTTTTCAGTGAGCGCCACAGGCTCGCTTTAGTATGCTATTGTGTCGAAGCATAATTATGCAAGCTTTATAATGATATTGTGCTCCTAAATTACAATTTAATTTGAATTATTTCAGAGAACTGCAAGACAAAGAGGCGATCAGAATCGTTGGGCTTCAGAAGAGTTTTCGTCATTGTCGGAGACCGGAAGTGAAAGCGATCGACGGAATTGACCTGAGCATCTACGAAGGACAAATAACAGCCGTGCTGGGGCATAACGGTGCTGGGAAGTCCACGCTCTTCAACATCCTCACTGGGCTAACGGCGCCGACAGCTGGAACAGCATACGTATATGGCTTAGACGTTAGGTGAGAGACAATATGTACCTTACGTTCATCGTTACATTACGTTCGTCGAAGAAGTCTTTCGTGTCTTTCATTAACAGAAACCGCTATAATTAAATTACAGTAGCAATTTTAAGGTGTTAAGGTTTAACAAACCCGTTTAGGTAGGTACCCACTTATCAGATATTCTACCACCGAACGGTCCTCAGTTTTGTTGTGTTCCAGTAAAGGATGAGTCAGCCAGAGAAACTACAGGCACAAGTGCCTGTCTGTCTGTTCATTACTTGGGACTTATAAATATAATATTGTTTTTGTCCCCAAGTTGACGCAATGGCGATGCAAGGGATAGTTACTATTTGTTAGAGCTACATTGTCTATGGGTGATGTGACTACTATCATTTGACCCATTTGTTCGTCCCCTTATCTATGTCATAACAAAAACAAATGACTTATTTAGTTTTAGAGACAGCTGACTGTAATTAAGCGTAATACACTTGATTAGCATGCAAGCTAAGATTATAAAAGTGAACCTTATTGTAACTACAATTAGGACTAGCATAACTTTGTCCGTCTTGCTATCAGATATCAGATAGTGGTCACGGGTACCATGAACGCTGTAAAGTGCTCGAAACGTCGGGATGTCCAAAATAATTAATATACGCGATTAAAATCCGTAATAACTAGTTTTATTTAAATGTGTAATAATGAAAATTTAAGACAACATTAGATATCAGTTAGTTTCACGAAGTCCTGAAGGTGTAACTAATTCCAGGGATCCGAACGACATGCACGAGATACGTCAGATGATCGGCGTGTGTCCGCAGCAGGATGTCCTGTTCGACTTGCTCTCCGTTAAGGAACATCTGCAGTTCTTCGCTGCTGTCAAGGTTTGATAAGAATTTTCCAACATTTCGGCAAGTTTGATAAAATTGCGAAAGCTGTTAATTAAAAAAAATTGTAGGATATTATGTTTTATTTTCAATCCACGAATTGCATTTTGATGATATGTTATTATATTAAGCTATATAGCTATATCTTTAAGATATAGTAAATATGCCGTTAAGAGGATTGTCTTCAGAATGTTACTCTTTGGTGAATTGTTTATTGACAGTTCATCTTGGCAAAGATCCTTGTCGATAAGACGAATATTTTAATTTGATTTATTTGTACTTTTAGTGTGTTATTACTTCTCTGAGCTGCTGGACCCAATCTTTAATCTGAGTGTGCACCAGTTCTTGGTTCACTAGAAGTAGAGTTCTTAAGGAACACTATATTTATAAGAATTAATTATATGGATTTAATTTCGCGGATTTCATCTGCTACTACTAAGTACTAGAGTATTTAACTGAAAACAGCGAGATAAAAAATTATATTCATCTTGTGTTGTATTTAATAAAAATTACTTTTCAGGGTATACCACGTAGAAGAATATCTGATGAAGTGCATAAAGCTCTATCCGAAGTCGGACTCCTGGAACAAGCGTCGGTATTCTCGAAACATCTTTCTGGAGGGCAGAAGAGGAAACTCAGTATAGCCATCGCGTTTATTGGTGATCCTAAAGTGAGTCATAATACTGTGAAATACAATACATTCATTATTCACAGTTGATGATTTTCCCCTGAACTATCTTTTAACACATGATCAACATAACGTAGTAATCAAGCCTAGCCTTTAGTTAGTTTTAGTTAGTATTTACTGATAGACTCTCTAGCGTTATGAAGATTACAGATTCAATCATGAACCCTTAAATATTGGGTTGAACCCACTGATAACATAAGCCTGTATACTTGAATTAAGGCCAAATCTTCATTTCCTGATATGTGTGCTATGTGCAACCCACCCTGGGTTCGTACTATCGACTCATCAGATATTCTACCGGTAATCACCTGTCCTTGTTGTGTTTCGGTTTGAGGGATGAGTGAATACGAATAATTCATCCAAAGAAAGAGTTGTCGGAAATATCGTTGGATTGAGTTTTCTTTGATCAATGTCAAATCTTTCAGATAATAATCCTCGACGAGCCGACGGCAGGCGTGGACCCGGTGTCGCGGCGGCAGACGTGGCGCATCCTGCAGCGCGCGCGCCGCGGGAAGGTGCTGCTGCTCACGACGCACTTCATGGACGAGGCCGACATCCTCGGCGATCGGAAGGCCGTTATTAGCAAGGGACGGGTAAGGAGTCATTCCATTTGGTATATTTGATACATTCATTGATTATTTAAGTTTACCTGCAATACCGTTTAAGTTATTTGAGCTATTTGATATATCTGGGACATTCATTGATTCTTTAAGGTTAACTGCAATTCCGTTTGGGTATCACGAAGCAGCAATACTTAGTATTTTTGTCTTCTATTTAGAACGGTAAAACAACCAGTGTAACTACAGGCACATGGTACATATATATAGTCAATACCATGGTATATAGGCTAAGGGACGGTTAATATTTCTTACATTGTCAATATATTTGAGCGGTTGTGACCACTTTCCATCAAGTGGTATATGTGTTCAATTTGTCTCCTTATTATCTTAATTCAATAAAAAAGAAAATATCTCAGATAATCCACTGTTAATATTTTTAAGGATTATTCACGTGATTTGTCTTATGTTGCGTGATGGAGAATTTTTAATAGAAATAATTTGAGTCGACTAGGATTTACAAAATGTATATTGGAGTTCATTTCGAATATTATTTTAATATAAAAGAAGCGAACCCAGCTGTGGGATATTTGAGGTCGCACGCCATCAAGTACAGGTTGAATACTATTTGTTATTGATACGTTAGAAGTCAGTAAACATTCAAGAAATCATGTTTATTGATACAAACTGAAATACTTTAAGGGTTAACTTAGCATGAGTAAAATACTCAACACATGTAAAAATAAGTATAGATTGTATTTTAAGCATGTAAATCGGACGTTCCCTTATATGAGGTTTTGTTCCTAGGTTCGATGCGCTGGAACATCTCTGTTTTTGAAAAACAAGTTTGGAATCGGATACCATTTGACGCTGGTTTTAGACGGTAAGTGTCTTTCCACAAATGTGATCAATGCCAAGTTATTTGAAACTGTTTAAAATATATACCTAATTGTTTAATGTTACGAAAATAAAATTTACATTTGGTTTTTTGTGAATAGAAAAAGTGACATGCTTATTTTATTATCAGTTTGATATTATTATAAAAGATATCAATAACAGTTTAAATAGATATACCTTTTATGACATATAATATTACACTAAACTTGATTTATGTACAGTCAGAGTAAGAAAATCTTCGTCAATTTTCAAGTGTATTCCTTTATCAAGTCTTAAACTCTTAGTACCTTTTGAATCTAAACATCAAATCATTGCGACGCAATATGTCACTCTGTAAAGCAGAGTGACATATTGTCTGACACATTGACTGTCACATCGGTAAAGCAGATTATTGCTCACACTGAGAACTAGATATAGAGATATAGTAGAGATATATAATAGAGATATAGATCTTAAGATAACGAACCTTTTCTTATCCCGACTGTACAATGCGTTTCAAATAAGAAAAGAAACATGAACGGCTTAAAATCACGCGATCTTCCAACTGTCATTGGAAATGTATGAAAAAAAAAATTCCACTTCATAAAATTTAAATAGTTTTTTTTGTATTACACTTGTAAAAGAATGACCAAATGTAAACAAAGAAGGTTGCTCGGTCCGTTCATGACTCGGCCGCTGGCTAAGTGTGTGCGTGTGCGTGTGTGTGCGTGCAGGCGCGTGCCGCGAGCACCAGATCACGCGGCTGGTGCGCGGGCACGTGCCGCGCGCGGAGAAGGCGCGGCGCCACGGCCGCGAGCTGTCGTACATCCTGCCGCACTACGCCGTGCACCTCTTCCCGCCGCTCTTCCACGCCATCGAGCACGAGATCCGCGACAAGACCAACCGCCTCGGTGAGTGCCCTCGCGGGGACAGCTTAGAATCGTTTGGACAAATCTCCGTGATATTACGTACTACACTGTATTCTTATAGGCAACTACACTTATTTTACCTTGACTTAGCCCAAACTATTTCTTTCCCTCTCGTTATCTCTATTATTCGTCCTTTAAAACCATCTCTTTCATATCTGTCCTCACATACTGCGTCCTTAGTACTATTTCCCTTCATCCCTCTACGATCATTCTCACATTATTTTATTTACGTGTTTTTGTGGTTCACGTGTCCAAACCAATCCAACAGTGCCCTTTCAATTTCTCTGTCATTGGTACTACTTTGAGGTTTCCCCTGTACACTGTTTTTTATTCATTCACTTTTATCTCAAGAACTTAATCTTATTTTCATACTTCTTCTTTACCCTGAGCATTCAAATGCATAGCGAAAGGACGAAACACAGTAAACATTTTTGTTTGAGCATCGTGTGTTATTGTGATTCCTATAGTTTTCGTTACTTTGTACTATCCAATGAATTCATAATAATATTGTCATTTAAAGGTATAACGAGTTACGGCGTTTCGATGACGACCCTGGAGGAAGTGTTCCTGAGTCTGGAGGGGGAGAACGCGGAGGAGACGGAGGCTGTGGAGGGAGTGTCGTCTGTGAAGCTCGTACGCGCTCGCGCACTCTCGCGCAGCCTCTCGCTGCAGAGCAAGACCTTGAGCTACCAGGTGAGTCGACAAGAGATATAGTCTACCTTTCTTTTCCTTCTTTATTCAGCTGTTATTTGATGTTTTATTTATTAAATCAGAAATATAGAAAGTAAAAATAAATATCTGTTGATAGGAATTGAACGATAAGGACCAACAGAAGACGACATCTCTGCCGACGCCACCCGCCTCGCACGCGCTGCACTCCACCACGCACGGCGTCGAACACGTTAAGGTAAATAGGGTCAGGATCATCTCGTACTCGTGAGGAAACCTGCATGTGACTTATTTCAACAAAATTCTGCCATATGTGTATCCACCAATCCGCATTAAAGCAGCGCGGAGTATGCTTCAAACCTTCTCCTTAAAAGGGAGAAGAGGATTTATTCAAGCGAGTGGGAAATTTACAGGCTGTTAACAGAGTCTATTATACTAAAGCCGTATATTTTATGTATGAGGTCCATATCTCTCTTGTTTCTACGGGACTTTCAAGACTTGATCCGAAAGGGCGAGAAGGCTTCAGGCATAAATATTGTAATTTCAGTAGTCCGGAATGGCCAAAATAATATTATCGTTTAACAATGATGCTCCAATCTCTCTATCTTTTGTTAGAATGCCCCGCTATCGTCCAATTGTTTTATAATGACAACTCTGTCATATTTAAAATAAGAAATAGTGTTACATGCCAGTATTAAATGCTATGCCATATAAAATAATATTAATTACAGTTTTACAAATTATTGATCAATTAATTAGAATAATAATTGTATACAATAAAGTAAATTCAATAGCTCCTGATATATTAATAATATGCAATAATAACGTGATATAAATTATGATATAGAATCAAATGTCATAACACCGTATTGAAGGCTAAGGTTACTCTCGTAACAATATGTAAACATCGAAAACTTCTACTTCTGGAATACGGTTTAGAAAAATCCAGTAGTCGTTACAAGTGGAAGAATATTAGTCTTAATACATAAGCTGGTGTTGCTGATGTGCTGATGTGTCGCGTGGGGCAGGTGACCCCCGAGGCGCCGGTGGCGGCGGACGTGCTGGGCGAGATGGTGAAGACGAGCCCGTCGTGCTGGCGCACGTTCTGCGCGCTCGTGTACATCCGCACCGTGCGCATGATACGCGACCCCTACAAGCTCTACGTCATGATATTCATGCCTATCAGTGAGTTGTATTCAATATCTAAGCACAAATTAATTGAACATTTGTACAGTTAGAAGATCTGGGATAACATTTATTTTGTTACGAGTTCGATAGTTACTTGGTGGTGGTAGGGGTTTACGTAAGCCCGTTTGGGTAGCTACCAATCACTTATCAGATATTCTAGCGCCAAACAACAGTACTCAGTATTGTTGTGTTCTGGTTGCTGTGAGCCAATGTACAAGCACAAAGGACATAACATCTTAGTTCAAAAGGTTGGTGACGCTTTTGATATGTAAGAAATGGTTAATATTTCTAACAGCGCCATTGTCTACTTACCATCAGGTGGCTCATATGCTCGCTCGCAAACTTATAGCATAAAAAATATAATTTCTCAAAGTAATTTTGTAAATTTATAAAACAGATTTAATAACGTAACAAATCAGCCTATATTATCTCAGAATGGATCCATTAACAAAATCATTATCGAAGAAAAAGAAGTTTACAATTTGCTCAAAACGCTTAGGACTGATAAAGGGCCAGGTAGCGACGGCATTCCACCATTCTTTCTATCCAAGTGTGCTAAAAACCTAGCTAAACCACTTTCAATTATTTTTAACTTTTCTGTTAATGTGTTTTGTACTTTTCCCGAAGTATGGAAAGAAGCTCTAGTAGTACCAATCCACAAAAGTGGTTCTAAAACAAAAATTGAAAATTACCGACCGATTTCTATCCTGAACGCAATGAGCTAGCTGTTCGAAAAAGTGGTTTACAGACAAATATGCCCCATTATTACAAGGTCCATTCCCTACGAACAACACGGTTTCATGAAGAATCGCTCAACGGTCTCCAATTTGGCCATCTTCACAGACTTTATACTGCAAAGTTTGGATGAAAGATGCCAAGTAGATGTCATCTACACAGATTTTGAAAAAGCGTTCGACCGCGTAGATCACCTGATATTACTTCATAAACTTAATACTCTTGGGATAAACGGAAACTTGCTTCGATGGTTGACATCTTATATAAAAAATCGTATGCAGGCAGTAGTAACAGGCAGTGCTAGAAGTGATTTTGTATTCATATCATCAGGGGTCCCTCAAGGATCCATTTTGGGGCCCCTTCTATACAATGCATATCTTTTTGACATCGGCAATTGTTTCAAACATTCACACTATTTGATGTTCGCTGACGATAAAAAATTGTACTTTAAAATAAGATCATTCAAGGATTGCCTTAAATTACAAGATGATTTAAATGCCCTGACAAAATACTACGCGAAAAACAGAATTACAGTAAACGTTAAGAAATGTCATCATATAACTCTGACTCGTAAAAAAACAAAAATTAATTTCGACTATAAAATCAATGACGCGACCATTGCTAAAAAATCTACCGTTACAGATCTAGGTATTAAAATTGACACTAAAGTTTCAATGATTGAACATATTGACGCAGTAACAAATAGGGCGTATAAACAACTTGGTTTTATTAAGCGAGCAACGCAATCATTTAATAATATTGAATGCATAAAAATACTCTACTCTGCATACGTTCGAAGTATCTTGGAATATGCAAGTAGTATATGGTCACCTCTATATAAAAATCATATTCAGAGACTCGAATCTATACAATATAAATTTCTCAAATACTTAGCGTACAAAGATTTTAAAAAATTTGACACTTATGAAGAAGCCTGTATTTATTATAAACTTGATTCGCTAGAGCAAAGACGAAACTAAGTGAATATTCTGTTGTCACAAACGTCAACAACTTTCTTTAGACCTACTTTCTTTTTGTTATCCACTTTGTTAAATATATTATATTAAACATTTTATATTGTAATCTTTGTGGCCATAGTCTTCATGTAATTTAAAAAAAATTGTACAAATATAATCTGTATACGCTGTTGATTACAAATAAATAAATAAATAAATAATTGTTTGAAATTCTGAAAATAGCACATTTCTAAAAATATCATCACATCGTTATTAAATCTGTCTTGTAATTGCAAGCTGATTTACCAGCATTTTATTCAGGCGATGCTACTTTGCCCAGGGTTATTTTTATGATGAAAAATGTTATTTTAATGGTTTAGAAAACGGTAAAATAACATTTTTCATATTACATTTAAATAAGATTAACAACTTTTTAAGAAAATTTTGATGCCTCAAATGCTTTTCCTTTTCTAGTATTTCACTTATAAATCGATTGTAATTGAGGACCAGTAGTCAAGGTAGTATAGTATTGTTTTTTGATGATAATCTTTTGTTGCAGTCTCTTGCGCGCTCGGCCTTTACATGAAGTCGCGCCAAATCGTCTTTTTTCGAATGCAGCCACTCAAATTGGAACCGAACGCCTATTTCAATAAGACGCCGATTGCACTGTACAGTGAACAGGATAACTTTAAGGAAATCGCTGATTTTAAGGATTCTTTAGAAACATTAGGTGCTCACCCAATAGATCTATTCGATGGAAACTTCTCGAGTCTTCTAGATATGGAGAATTTTGGAGCGTTTAGTTTGAAGGATAGCCTAATTCCTTTTGGGAAAATAATGGCCTACTACAATAGCACGTATACTCATAGCTTGCCTATTATAATTAACTTATTGGACAATAGTATATACAGGTAAGTGTTTATTTATTTCATAGGCTAACCTATACATATAATTAAAAATATAATATAATAAAGAAAATGCTAAAAAAATCGGTAGAAATTTCTACGCAATTTGGTATAGCTGTTTAAAAGTTAAGCATTAAATTGGTAATATCTAAAAGTCAATCTTTATAAAAGTAACGCTAAGTTAAGTATCTAATAGGACAACTCTCGTTTAACAACCTCCAGACTTTATATGCACCTATTTTTTCACCATAAAAATCTATATATGTAAATGTGAAAGTAACTCTGCCTGTTTGTCTGTTTGTCGCTCTGTCTCGACCAAACCAATGAAGCGAATTCGATGAGATTTGTTATGAAGCAAACTTAAAGTCCAAGAAAGGACATAGGCTAATTTTTTGGCCTAACACATGTCAACCAACACCCTAAACGAGCAAAGACGCGGACTACAACTAGTATACCATAATTTTAGTACAATGTCTATATTAAGACAATTTTTCTTGTATTTTCTTCGCTAGTATCTATTAAAGAATTTTCCTTATATATTTTTGATATTCGTAGGGTATTAATGACGGCCTCCGGTCAGCTGGAAAGCTTCAAGCCTATAGAGGTCCTCACCCACCCCTTCCAGCAGACGGAACAGCAGGAAGAGTTCAACTTGGGGAACGTGGTCTGCGCTATTTTTATGGGAATGATATTCGCGCTCGTACCCGTCACGCTGGCTGTTGACATCGTGTACGATCGAGAGGTATGTCTGTATATAACGTTTTAAAGCTGATAGCTTTTTTACACGAAGAATTGAAGGAATATACCCATTGTAGAACAGTAATGTGGAAAATTTTAAACGATTTCAAGAGTTAAATTTATCTATTTTTATTTGTAGTATAAGACACATTGGTAAAATATCGTGTAAATTACAAAAACAATTCAATTGTAACTGCAAAATTTTATACAAAATTAATTGGTAGGCGAAATTCAAAATTTTAATCAAACATGAGTCGAGGTGAGCCAGTGGTTAGAACGCGTGCATCTTAACAGATGATTAAGGGTTCAAACCCAGGCAAGCTCTACTGAATATTCATGTGCTTAATTTGTGTTTATAATTCATCTCGTACTCGGTTCAGGGAAAATATCGTGAGGAAACCTGCATTTGTCTAATTTCAAAGAAATTCTGCCATATGTGTATTCCACCAACCCGAATTAAAACAGCGTGGTAGAATATATTCCAAACCTTCTCAAAAGGAGAGTCTTGTAATCAAGCATGATCATCTACTACAACTATTTAAGTTTCATGCAGGTTTCCTAAGGATTTTGCATTGAAAGCAACAGTTATAAACGAACTGTACTCTACTAATTTGTCTTATTTCAAAAGTTCATCCTATCTGGTCGTTTAATAGAGAATTCCTCATGTTCGCTTCCAGATAAAAGCGAAGAACCAGTTACGCGTGAACGGTCTGTCGATGAGCATGTACTTCTTGACGTACTTCACTATCCTCATCTTCATTATGATCGTCACCAGTGCCGGAGTTCTGGTTCTTGTGAGTATTTAACTTAAGGACTATTCTTGTATCATTGTCACATAAAACTTGTGACCATTTTCTAGTTAAGCCCTTTACATTTTATAGTTAAGCCGTTTCTCTTATTACTTTCTTCTACAATTTATTTATGCTTTATTTAAAAGTTTCATTTACAAAAGTTCCATGAATGCAACAGGCGGCCTTATCGCTAAAACAGCGATCTCTTCCAGGCAACCTTTGGGCAGATGGGTAGCAAAATAAATTTGGAAATTCGTAAAATAACTTTGAAAAATTATATACTGCGTTTTAAATATAATAAAACACATATAACTATGTATGTAAATAAATACATACCGATATAATACAACACAAACAAATGTAATATAAAAGACAAAGGAACAACGACAAAAATTGGTTAAGGTTATTAAAACTATAAATGAAGGTCTTTCATTTTTGCCATTATCAGGTGATCCTCAACGATATACCAAGTCTAACCAACGGTTCAGCCATCACGATGCTCTGCGGTCTGCTGATCTTGTACAGCCCGTCCGCCATTTTGTTCAACACGTGCCTGTCATATATCTTCGACAAAATGGATTCCGCTCAGAGTATCATGCCAAACATTACCACTTGGGTGGGCGTCATACCTTTCATATTGGTAGCTGTTTTGGATACTTTTAAATGGGGTGAGTTTGTATTTATTATACTTCTGATATATAAGATTTTAAATGAATATAGTTATTTTTATTATTACAGTTATATAATACGGGATATTTACCATGTTTATTACTTTTACTTGGCGGAGCTCGATATTTCGACATTATCTACTAATTTTACTTGGTGGTAGGTCTTTGTGCAAGCCCATCTGGGTAGGTACCACCCACTCATCAGTTATTTTACCGCCAAACAATAGTACTCAGTATTGTTGTGTTCCGGCTTGAATCTTAGTTCCCAAGGTTAGTGGCGCATTGACGATTTAAGGAATAGTTAATGTCCCTTACAGCGTCATTGTCTATGGGTAATGGTGACCACTTACTATCAGATGGCCCATATGCTCGTCCGCCAACCTATACCATAAAAAAAGGTCTTGTTCACTTCTTGTAAATATCCCGTTTTGAATAACTACTGAGATCATTGTTGGAATTTCCGACTTTTCCTTACTAAATTATGTAAATATGTATTACACATATGAAAGTTCCTCTTAAATTACTCTAGTGTGTTAATAAAAACCGAATAAAAATCCGCTGCGTAGTCAAAAAGATCTGAGCCTACAGACAACGGGGAGCAACTTTGTTAGACATATGTTCCAGAATTTTTTCCTTTTACTAATAAGATACACAAACGAAAATTCTGTGTTGCCTGCCTTTTAACCTGTATTATTGCCATATAAGATTTGAATTTTCACAATGTGTATTTTTTTGCAGGTAGCAACATCGCGTTTTATCTTCACTTAGTGTTCAGTTTTCTAGACGTTATGTACATACCGTATGCGATCATTTATTATGTTGATAGGTAAGTGTTTTGAACAATGATTTAGAGTTTATTTTTGTGTAGACATTTTATTGCCAATATCGGGATCATTCATGATAAGAGACCGTGTATTCAATCTATTGTTGCCAAATTCAATAGGTTTTTAATTGAACAAATTAATTACATATATTATTATAGGACAGTAGTCATAAATATAGTTTTGTTTAAATATAATATTCACAAACACATATGAATCATTGAATCTTTTACTAAAGAATAAAGAAACTGTCGGAAATTAGCGATTCGTCGCATACGTGGTGCGCAGGAAATCTTGAATGTAACTGCATCCAAGATGTCTGCCTCGCTATCATCGACGCGACGCGTCACGTGAGCGCCGTTCAACTCCCATTAACACGATTTAAAGATGGCAGTATGTGGCAGGCAGTATGTGTTGTTGCTCTGATATTAAGAAATATAAAGAAAAGACCTCAGCGTTAATTTCACAAGCCGTAGATTTGAGAAAGGATTATTTCATAGGAATTTTAAAGTTTAAGAGAACATCCTGAGAAATGTTTCAATTACTATAGGATGCCAGTAAAAAGCTTTGATAAGGTTTTACACCTCGTGCGTCCATATATCAATTCATGGATATTCCCCACCGCGCGGTGGTCTATCGAATACTGACCGAAAACCGCCTTTGGCTATTGGCCAAGTGCGTGCGCAATTTGGTCGCGGTTTTTACCTGCGAGCATTTTGTAAAAAATTTCATTGTTTTTAAATCAGACGCGGGTAAAAACCGCAAGTGCGGCCGCTTGTATTAGTTTCTTTAATACACAAATTCACGATTAAAAATCGCAGCGATTTAACCGTAATGTGGTCTCAGTCTAAGAATTATCACAAGTTTTTAAATTCAAAAATGCTTGAATAAATATTTGTATGAAAGATGTTAATTTTTTTTGTCCAGGGTATATGTAACCTGCAACCTCCGAGGGCTGTGCACAGTGCCGTCACTGTCCAGCTATTTCACGGCGGAGGTGTGGGTGCTGATCGTGGCCATGCTGGTTCATGTGCCCGTATGTGGCGCCGCTCTGTTGGCGGCGGACAGGCTCAAGTCGGGGGGCAGGATATGTACTGTGAGTGTCGGGACATGAACCAAATATATGTTAAAGGATAAGGGTGTTTTACAAAAATCATGCAATATTTATACATTTGAATAAGTACAGAGTCGAGATGGCCAAGTGGTTAGAACGCGTGCATCTTAACCGATGATTGCGGGTCATCTCGTGCTCAGCGGTGAAGGAAAACATCGTGAGGAAACCTGCATGTGACAAAGTTCATAGAAATTCTGCCACATGTGTATTACACCAACTCGCATTGGAACAGCGTGGTGGAATATGTTCCAAACCTTCTCCTCAAAAGGAGAGGAGGCCTTTAGCCCAGCAGTAGGAATTTACAGGCTATTGTTGTTGTTTTGTTGTTGAATAAGTACAGTTAGAACGTGTGCATTTTAAATGATAATATCATGCCAGCACCACTGAATTTCCATGTGCTTAATTTGTGTTAATCCATCTCGAGCTTGGTGGTGATGGAAAGCATCATAAGGACACACGAAGGTTACGTGTGTCTTATTTCAATGAAATTATGTCACATGTGAATCCACCAACAGGCACTGGAAACAGCATGGTGGAATATGCTCCTAAGCCTCTCCACAAAGGGAGTTACTATTACGAACAAGTACAGAGAGTACGGGGGAGGACGCTTTAATCAGAACCATGAGTTTTTGTAGGCCAAACATTTTTTCCTTGTTTTATGTTAGATTATCTCAGTATGAGAGTCGAGTTGGCCCAGTGGTTGGAACGCGTGCATCTTAACCGATGATTGCGGGTTCAAACCCAGGCAAGCACCGCTGATTCATGTGCTTAATTTGTCTTTATAATTCATCTCGTGCTCAGCGTTGAAGGAAAACATCGTGAGGAAACCTGCATGTGACAAATTTCATAGAAATTTTGCCACATGTGTATTCCACCAACCCGCATTGGAACAGCGAGGTGGAATATGTTCCAAACCTTCTCCTCAAAGGGAGAGGAGGCCTATAGCCCAGCAGTAGGAATTTACATTTACGAACAAGTACAGAGAGTACGGGAGGACGTATTAATCAGAACCATGAGTTTTTGTAGGCCAAACATTTTCCTTGTTTTATGTTAGATTGTCTCTGTATTCAAACGTGTCTTTGTCCCGCGCGTCGCAGCGCAAGGGCAGCGCGGCGGCGGCGGACAGCGAGGCGGAGGCGGGCGGCGACGGCGGCGAGGACGACGACGTGCGCCGAGAGCGCCGCCGCGTCGCCGCGCTGCTAGCCGCGCGCGACCACACCGCGCCCGCGCTGCTCGTGCACGTGAGCCGCCCCGCCCCTTATATACTTATATACAAAAACGAACATTACAGTCACATACAACATTTTGCTAACAAATCGAAAGTGTTCCAATGCGCGTGCACGTGAGCCGCCCCGCACCCGCTTATATACCTTTATTTAAAAAACGAACATTACAGTCACATACAACATTTTGCTAACAAATCGAAAGTGTTCCAAATTCGAACTTTTTCTTCACATCCAGTGGCGTAGCTATCGTAGGGCTAGGTGGTGCAAAGCACCAGGGCCCCGAAGTTCGGGGGGCCCTCTAAACTAAACCTTAAGCTTCTGAAGATAGATAATCACGACCCTGCTCCAAAAAATTCTTATTTGGTATCTATAATTTCAAAGGGTATCTAATTATTAGTTAGAGGGATGGGAAAGTGGGGAAGAGGGCCCGAGTCTTTTTCTATGCACCGCACCGGGGCCCTTCCTCACCTAGCTACGCCACTGTTCACATCAATAAATCACCAAATCATTTATACTTAAGTAGGATTATTTAGAACTAGCGCGCACTGGTAACTTTTGTCACGGTGACTGTTTCGTCACTCTTGTCGAGTCCATGAATATGCATGGAGGTGAGCGCACGTTACGACGTGACAGTTGGGTGACATTTGCGTCTGCATCTGTACATATTCACGGACTCGACAGGAGTGACGAAACAATCACCGTGACAAAAATCACCAGTGCGCGCCAGTGCTTACTCAGTTAAGTTTACTAATACAATTACAATAATACAATATTTAACAAATTACAAGACGCGCTAGTATCGAGGTCTGTCGGCACCACAAATACAAAAAATATTGTTGTTTAATTCAGTTTCGCGCGCTTTTGTTTTTTTTTTTAATTGTTTCCAGTCAATTTGGATAAAGGCAAAATCGGTGATGGATATGCCCTTTTCGCTTTCAGTGTACTTCTTCTAATTGACGACCTCCATGGTCGAGTGGTGCGTACACCGGTTTTCATAGGTACGCCACTCTGAGGTCCCGGGTTCGATTCCCGGCCGAGTCGATGTAGATTACCATTAGTTTCCTATGTTGTCTTGGGTCTGGGTGTTTGTGGTACCGTCGTTACTTCTGATTTCCACAACACAAGTGCTACACTACTTACATTGGGATCAGAGTAATGTATGTGATGTTGTCTCATATATTCTTGATTAAACGCTATTTCGATTGTCAGAATCTCCGCAAGGAGTACAAGCTCCGCGGGACGCGCAACGGCACGGCGTGCTGCGGCGGCGGCGAGGCGCTGCGTCGCGCCGCGCTGGCGCGCCTGTCGCTGGCCGTGCAGGGCGGGGAGGTGTTCGGCCTGCTAGGCCACAACGGCGCCGGGAAGACCACCACCATGAAGATCATCACGGCCGAGGAGCGCCTCACCTGCGGCACCGTGAGACATTACGACAATATTATATTTGTTGTATGCCGTGACTAGCGACCCGCCCCGGTTTCACACGGTCACACTGATACGAAATAAGCTACATTAGAAACTTCGATAATTATCAATGTTTCTTTTATCAATATAAAAAAACCTTCCCCTCGAATCACTATCTATTTAAAAACCCGCATCAAAATCCGTTGCGTAATTTTAAAGACCTAAGCATACATAGAGACAGACAGCGGTATACGACATTGTTTTATACTATGTTATCTATTACGACAATATTATATTTGTTGTATGCCGTGACTAGGGACCCGCCCCGGTTTCGCACGGTCATACTGATACGAAATAATCCAGCGATTCCTCTGCAGGTGATGCTGGGCGGGCAGAACATCGAGGAGGCGCAGTCGGGCGCGTTCCAGATGCTGGGCTACTGCCCGCAGCACGACGCGCTCTGGAAGAACGTCACCATCCGCGAGCACATCGAGTGCTACGCCGCCATCCGCGGCATCAGCAAGGCCGACACGCCCCGGTGAGTCTGCCTGCTTTGCCTTCACAGGGAAGGGAGATCTCCTTCGTAAGGTTTTATAGTAGACTAGCTTTTGCCCGCGACTTCGTTCGCGTGGACTTCAGGTTCGTCCCGTCTAGTCTAGCAATCGCTTAAAATCGCTTCGTAAATAAGTCATTATTTCTCGTACAAAGTAAAGGATAAAAAATGGTTATTGTGGGTTATTCCTAAGAGATAAACATATACCATCAAGGACTTTTTTGTAGACCTTTTTAAGTTGTACAATACTGTAGTACATTGTTTTGATCTATCTTGTAGGATTCAGTCAGCGTTTGCAATGTAAGCGCAAAAAATGTGTTTTTTTACGACCTATGTGTTATTCTGATGTATAAGCTACATATATTGTGGTAAAGTTTCATTCAAATCCATTCAGTAGTTTTTACGTGAAAGAGTAACAAACATCCATACAGTGCAATGCCAATGCCATGCAGGGGCTGCAAATTGCAAGCTGAGCACGCGGGCAAGAACGCGGAGGAGTGCGATCGTGGAGTCATGTCATGACAGTTTCCCGTCTGATAGTCTTAGTGATTGTGGTGCTAGTCCAAGCGTAACGGAGTGGTGGGTGCAGGATCGTGGAGTCATGACATCACAGTTTCCCGTCTGATAGCCGTAGTGATTGTGCTAGTCCAAGCGTAACGGAGTGGTGGGTGCAGGATCGTGGAGGCGTACCTGCAGGGGCTGCAGATAGCTGAGCACGCGGGCAAGAACGCGGAGGAGTGCTCGGGCGGCACGCGCCGCAAGCTGTCGTTCGCGCTCGCCATGGTGGGCAGCCCGCGCGTCGTGCTGCTGGACGAGCCCTCCACCGGCATGGACCCGCGCAGCAAGCGCTTCCTCTGGGACACCATACTCGCGAGCTTCCAGGTCACGACGATACTTTAATCAGATCCGAACACATCCCTGTCCTGATACTGAAACCAACTGTCCTTATACCCTCCCATCAGGAACAAAACACACATTTTTTTGTCATTGGTTGACGAACGAGCCTGATGGTAATTGGTCACCACTTCCCAGAGACAATGGCGCTGATAGAAATATTAACCACTCTTACATCGCCAAGGCTCCACCAACCTGGGAACTAAGATTTCCCATAGGCAATGGCGCTGTCAGAAATATTAACCATTCCTTACATATCCAATGCGTCACCAACCTGGGTGCTAAGATTTTAAGTCTCTTGTGCCTGTAGTTACACTGGCTCACTCACCCTTCAAATCGGAACACAACAATACTAAGTACGGTTTTTCGGCGGTAGAATAACTGATGAGTGGATGGTACCTACGTGAGAAGTGCTTGCACAAAGTCCTACCACCAAGTGAAACACAATCTTAAACCAAGTTCACGACCGTCGAACCTACCAAACATTTAGGGAAAAAGTATTTCGCTTTGGTATATAATCTTGCATTTTTTATTCCTGAAATAAAATGCCTTAGACTTCAATTTGTACCAATTTAGTACATTCGAATTATATTATTTATATTAATCATGCTATAGCTAGATTTGTTGAATTACATTTGCAGGGTAGAAAAGGTGCTATTTTGACAACACATTCCATGGAAGAGGCTGACGCTCTGTGTTCTAGAGTCGGGATCATGGTGAAGGGTGGATTGAGGTGAGGAATCTGTTCACGTGTTGAATAACTAACAGAACGCATACGTGATCCGATATTTTTGGGCTTCATGTATGTTTCCTTTCAACTTTTAGCGAAATGCATAAAAAGTATAATTAAGTACCAACAAAAATAAATATTCTGAAGCAATTCTTTCTTCAATATTATTCTACCGATCGTCCACAACATGACGCTCCCTAGATAACATTAGTCAAAAGACCAGCTATAATGAAAAAAACTATTTACCTCGTGCATATTTTCTTCTTTAATCGAATGAAAGCAGAAGAAGCTTTGTAATTTCCTCTTTGTTTTGAATTGTCAGTCCTCTTTCAGGATGTCATAAATTCATGTCTATAAATATTAGTCAATCGTCAAAACATTTCTCTTACTATTTATAATATATATTTACAATAATTTATATTCTGCAGGTTTCAAATTTTAAAATTATAATTGAATTTTGTTCCTTAATAAAAAAAATCAAGAATTCTTAACAGACAAATTATAATAACAGAACTTGAAAGCAGTCCTAGTTATCATAGGTTTTGAGTTAAATTATTAATAAATTTTATTAATGTATGCTGCAGTAATTAATTTGTCGTTTTATTTTTATTTGGTTTGTATCAGGTGTATTGGTTCGACGCAACATTTAAAGAACTTGTACGGCGCGGGCTACACGCTGGAGATGAAGATAGGCCAACAGAACCAAAAATCGACGGTGAGCTAATTAAATCTTAAAACGACGGACATACTACCATTCATACATTCCACCAACCCACATTGGCACACCGTGGTGGAATATGTTTCAAACTTTCTCCTCAAAAGAAGAGGAGGCCTTAGCCCAGCAGTGGAAAATTTATAGGCTGTTGTTGTTGTACATACTTACGGAGAGAATTGGCAGAATTTCTCTCTAAGGAAAAAGTGTCTTACCCCTACTAGGCGACTTATCTCTTCTCTTCTTCTTTGTGTCTCTGTTTCTTTGTATTTAATATAGTTTTATACAATACTATTGGGTCGTCAAAGTTCGCGTTTATTGAAAAGGATATATATATATATCGACATAACGATATCAACTTTCTTTAATTTTGTTTACGTTTTTTCTTTATACAGCCTTAGCACCGTTCTCTTACTGGCCAGTAACATTTTTTATATTGAATCTTTGCTAAATCAACAATCCTCTCTTTTAAATGAGGCTCTTTGAAATAAAAACACAACCGATCTTCAACATGCAGCTCCCATAATACCAGGAACATATTTATGTTCCAGGTGAAAAAAGCCGATTTCGGCTCAAGCTATTAATATATGAGATTATTTAAATTAGTCTTTAATAATGTTTCATTGTCATTCAATTATTCTCAAACATAGGTAATTTATTACATTATGTGTTTTATATAACCTGGTATATAATAACCCGTCATGGGTTCCTAAGTTCGGGTACCCTTGTTTTCTTTTTGACTCTATTGACAGGCTGAGGTTGTCCTTTACGGAAACGGTTATATATCGCTTAACGAGAGATAATAAGCTGTTATAAGTATTGTAGTTTTAAGTATTGTTTATTTTATAAAGTTATTAATAAGGTTGTGCAATCAGTTTGAAGTTGTTCTTTATTTTCAGATGTTAGAGTCAGATCTGTCGTTGACGCCCTCCCCCTTACGGTCAGCGAATAATTCCCCGTCGCTGGGCGAGGCGGATGAAGGTGAGACTGTATTTTACTTTATTCACAAACATATATTTAACAACATATATTTTTTAATTTATGAGTCTTCAAAAAACACACTAAATACCTACACAATTTTAATATTTTTTTCAATATATTTCATAAGTTGTGTGCCCCTTCAATTATTAGAATTAGCATTAGCAAGAATTTTATTATTTTTTTTGCTAGTTCTTTTGTTTTCTTTGGAGCATACGGGCCACCTGATGGTAAGTGGTCACGACGGCCCATAGACAATGGCACTGTAAAAAAAAAGTATGGCGCTGTAAAAGAAACACTAGCCATTCCTTTCATCGCCAATGCGCCACCAACCTTGGGAACTAAGATCTTGTGCTCCTTATCCCTGTATTTACACTGTCTCACTCACCCTTCAAACCGGAATACAGAAATACCAAGTACTATTGTTTGGCGGTAGAATATCTGATGAGTGGTTGGTACCTACTCAGACGAGCTTGCACAAAGCCCTACCATCAAGAAATGTAGTTTACTGAGATAGAGTATCTCAGTTTCAACTTACACCGAAATCTATACAAACATAATATCCTTATTAAGTACCAGAATAAATAAGTATCAGGAGCAATTCTTTGTTCGATATTTTTCAATCGATTATCTACAGTCAGAGTAAGAAAACCTTCGTCTGTTTTCAAATTCATTCCTTTATCAAGTCTTAAACTCTTAGTACCTTTTGAATCTTAACATCAAATCATTGCGACGCAATATATCATTCTCGATCGGTAAAGCAGATTATCGCTCAAACTGAGCCACGAAAATAGATCTTAAGGTGACGAACCTTTTCTTACCCCGACTGTACAACTCACAGGATTTTGGACAAGTTGCAACGATTAATATAAATTTTATTCATAGAAAGTGTTATCTGCAGAGCCTTTTCTTTCGCTAAAAAACGCATTATGCATTTCCCATATGATGTGGGCTCGCCGGCGCCGGAATACCCACTAAAAAAGTATCGTTAAGTCTACTTGAATTTTATAATATAAAACTAATTGATATTGTACCTACACTATAAATCTGTACTACAAATAATCTCCACTAGATTCAGGGTTTCTGGAAGAGATCTCTTGTTAGAGATAAGTTATCCCTATGCACACATTTTTCATTTATATAATTCTCTGTATACTCTGTTAGTACATAAATAAATAAATAAATAAATAAACAGCGGTACCCACTCCGTCTTTTCGGGGGATGTCGCCGTGAAATTCTGACGATAGGCCCACCTCTGCGAGCCTCCAATTATTGTCTACAGACCCATGGAACTGAACCTATTTTTAACAATTGGCTAAAATTCTTATAGCCAACATTTTTTTGTTTTCTATATTGAGCGTAATAAATGAGACATACTTAGGGTCGGGAGCGGGCTCCGCGACCGTGGAGGCCGAGGTGGAGGCGGAGGGCGAGGGCGAGGGCGAGGGCGAGGCGGTGGACGTCAGCATACACACGCCCCTCGTGGCCAACACGTCGTCCGCGCGCCTGCACCACCAGCGGTACGTGCCCCGTACACTACGACACGACTCAGATCAAGATCGGCAACATTCGTAAAACCGATCACATCCGAACGAAATACGCTCTCATTCGTAAAACCGATCACATCCGAATTGAGAACGCTATACCAAATTATCAATATTTATTTGTCATACGAATATGATCTTTACACAAACGTAATAACTTGTAATATCCTATCACCTAAATATACGTCAATTTGACACGTCCATTTCATGCACTTGCTTCCTCGGGTTGAACTGACGCGAGAATCTAGAGCGATAAATAGCGTCAAATGGCGCGATAGGGAGCTATTTCTATGGCAGTAATCGGTTTTATTGAATTTGCCGGATGCTATATCTAAGTTGTGTTGTACTACAACACCCCCCCCCCCCTCCGAGCCTGGTCGCGCTGACGAGTGGTGGGTCCTCAGCACGGAGTCGGGCGGCGGCGCCAGCTCGGAGGCGGCCATCGCGCTGGTGGCGCAGCTGTTCCCGGCCGCGGTGCTGGAGGAGAGCTTCGCGGAGCGCCTCGTGTTCTCCGTGCCGCAGTCCTCCGTCTCCAGCCTCGCGAGATGCTTCCAGCAGATCGAGGAGGGTGAGACACGTTTGCTTATAACATTCAAACTCAGCTTCCCGTAACCGTGCTGATCATATAATCAAATATGAAAGTAACGTTCGCAATCAATCGATGTAATGTTGCGACATCAATCTAAGTGAAACCTAGTAGTTCCAAAGTGGCTCTTGACATTTTTTAAATAATAAAGTAATTAGACCAGCTGTCGGCGCGGTATGTCTCCTTGAACACGAAGGGTGAGTCTTATGTATTCCGTTTAATTTCCAGCGAAAGAAAAGCTGAACATCGTCGAATATAGCTTTAGTCAGACAACGTTAGAGCAGGTGTTCCTGAAATTCGCACAATCCGAGAACGTCGAATCTTCAGACCAAGAACATTAGCGAACGTCAATAGTGTAAGGTTTAAATAATAACAAACGCGACGATTTCACTTGGCGATTTTACAAACGAAACGTTAATACGTAACGCAGCATAATTTTTCTATTAACCCAGGCCTAATGTACGGCTAATAATAATTAAACTTTGCAATATCCAGCAGCGCTTCTTTGCAATTGCAAAGTTATATAATCTGTAGATAGGCGTCGGTGTCACAGATAATAAATACATTGAATAAAATCGTCAAGTGGTTAAATTCGGTTTAGATATATCGGGCTTTTTGAAAAAAAAAATGTAAAATAATTGATACGCTTCAGATATTCAGTAGTTTATTTCTTTAGGTTCCCGAGCTTTTGTATTGAGACCGATGAGAGAATAATAATTAGGTGTAGTATATTTCAAGATGGAGGCATAAATATCCGCTTTCTTTTTGGTCGTTTTCCCGACTGGCACTTCACGAGCTTACAGGATTAAAAACGAAATCGCATTTTAAAACAATTAATTACGTCTGGTTTACGAACATCGGAAAATAATCAAAACTTCAGGATATTGGGTAACGTTGTTATTTGCGGGTTCGCTATTAAAATAATAAATCCATAACAAGCTAGTAGGAAACTTAGAACATTAAGTGACGTTCAATGGATTGAATATGTTAGTTAATTATTAATTAGTTACATTCAATTAAATTGAAATGTGTGGTAAAGAGAAATTATTTTGACGCTTTAGTTTTCGCGGAATCGCATTTATAACTCTTATTTAAATCACACCAACCTAATTCGGGTTTTCAATATGCCGCGGAGTGGTAAGGCAACTGCGGCGGATAACATGGCTCCGCCGCTGACCAATAGTGTAAAACACCCTGGGGGCTCGAGTAACGAGCTCTCCACCCTTCTAGCCAACGAATTCACTCACGAATCCGCTCTGCTCAACCAAAGACGTACTAGGAGCGACCCCGTGGCATCCCGCATCATCCCGTGGCATTTCAGTCTTGCCGGCCTGAGCTTGCTCGCCAGCCATGTTGCCCAGGGGAATCACATCATCTTTATAATTCCAAATAAGATAAATAGAATCACTTCTAAACCTTTTAAGGCGTATAAAAAGTAATCAGTTGTTAAGATGTTGCATACTTAAATTCAAAATTAAATAAATCAAGATTCTTCTGAATTCTCAAGATACTTTCAGCCAGGGCGTCAAAAAACACTTCGTATCGATAATTAATTTAATCTACTACTTTCAATAGCAATTAAGTTATTGAGTCATCATTAATAATTATGCCTCCATCTTCTGTACACTGATCTGTCATTTAATGACCTTTTTGGAAATTATGAGGTACTTGCGGGTAACAAGGGCCACCGTCTAACAAGGGCCACGTGTCGAAAATTATCCTAAAAAACCGTTTTATCCATTTCTAGACACGCACACATGTAAACGACCAATAGAAAAGCTAGCCTGCGTATCGCATGACAATGCGCCACGCGCCATCTTGACAGTAGGTCTGCGACTATCGAGTGTGTTCGTGCGTGTTGTATTATTATAAAATTCTTTCGTTAGAAATTATATAAAATATGCATTAAATGTTTGTTTTTAGTTAGGTTTGGAATTTGTATGTAAAATTTAGAAGATATAGCTTCTGTTGAAGGTAAGGCTTAAATGTTTTTTTTACTATTATGTGTTTTTATCTGTTTTGCTAAAAAATAAGCCAAAGAGTCTAATTAGAGCCACATTCTAGGCGGCTTACGAGGGCCGGCCCTTATTAAACTTATTGAATTAATTTTCATATCTTTTTATACTTGTAAATTATTATGTGTTATTTGTATTACCTTATATCAAAGTCCTAATTTCTATCATTAAAAAAGTAATATTTGGAAGATTGACCCTGGGGGATAGTAATAAATTGGTATTATTAGGCTTTTTCTGATATTTTTTATTTTTCAGAAGTTTAATTAACTTATATCATCTGCTGCATTTTTCCTTGAATGCGATAGGAGTGGCCATGGCTTTTTCATTTTTTTTTTGCTTTGTGTCGTGAGGCTAGACTATTGGCATGAGCTTTATGTATGTCGTTTATTTTTGTAGGTTTCAATAATGGAACATTCCATTAAAAGAAATCGGGGTCTATGGACACTTCAACAGCTGGAGGCAGCTATGGCTGCTGTCAAAGACGGAGTCATGTCTCAACGTGCTGCTGCTAAACATTACTCTATACCCAGAAGAACATTGGTAAACCATCTGAAATCAGGCAAAGTGGAGAAACAGATAGGACGTCGCACAATTATGACGAAACAGCAAGAAAATGATCTAGCTTCAAGGATTAAGCGACTAGCATCCATAGGATTTCCTTTAACGCCTAAATTGTTACGCCACCAAGCCTTTGTTTTTTGCGAATCAAATAATATTCCGAATAATTTCAATAAATCTACGAAGCGAGCTGGCAAAGATTGGCTCAAACTATTTTTAAAAAGACATACTGAGATATCAAAGCGCAAAGTTCAAATATTAAATCCCGGAAGAGCACAAAAACTTAACAAAGCAATTGTCATGCAACACTTTCAAGAGTACAAAAAAATTTACGAACAGCTAGATATTGCTAATAATCCACAGCGCCTTTACAATATGGACGAAAAAGGCTGCAGACTGACAATCCACAATCAACCTTTGGTTTTAGCTCAAAAAGGGTCAAAAAGAGTGCACATGGTGGCACAAGAACATGCCGAAAACGTTACGATAGCCGCTTGTGTAAATGCATTGGGTAACGCAATTCCCCCAATGATACTATTTAAGGGGAAAAGGATGAAGCCCGAGTACAACGACAATTTGCCTTCAGGATCGTTGGTAAAAATGGCACCAAAAGGAAGCATGACTACGTCACTATTTGTTGACTTCATCCATCACCTGGGTAAGTTTAAATCGGATGGTCAATGTTTGCTCATTTTCGATGGTGCTTCGTGCCATTTAGATTACAGCATTGTTGATGCGGCAGACAAGGAAAATATTATACTGTATTGTTTGCCTTCAAACACTACTCATGAACTTCAGCCTCTAGATAAAAGCGTGAACAAATCGTTTGAGCATCATTGGGACGAAGAGGTTTTAACATTTACGTATCAACATCCTGAAAAAAAAA
Source organism: Vanessa cardui (assembly GCF_905220365.1). NCBI lineage: Eukaryota > Metazoa > Arthropoda > Insecta > Lepidoptera > Nymphalidae > Vanessa > Vanessa cardui. The sequence goes on along the minus strand of NC_061132.1, from coordinate 10,565,216 downwards.
TTACAAAAGCCCGTTTCAATTCAATATTCAGCAGGGTTTGGTCGAAGTGCATGACGCATGATATCATAGTAAACGGCTTTAAATCTACTGGTTTGTATCCGTTCTATCCAGAGGCGATACCATCAGAAGCCTATGCTCCTTCTGTTCTTACTGAGAGGCATTGTCAACAGGAAAATGTTATCCCCCGATGCGATTCACCAATTCCAGGTCCATCAGGTATTAATAAAAGTCACACAAAACTAAGACCTCAGCCTGATAGTTCTGATTCAGATGCCACTTTATGTGAGAATCAAAGTCCTAGCTCTCCATCCTTACTGCAACCGGATTTGTCTCAGCCACATATAGAAATTATCGGAGTCAAGAAAAGATTAGTGTCCTACAGTACAACTGATTCTGACTCACCTGATCCAGGGAATCACAATACTAATACTGAAATAAGAAGACCAGTTATTTATAGCTCTGATACAGACTCTTCTAGTGTTGAATTGACGAAAATGCTCAATGAACCCGGCACGAAGTCTTTCTTCGGCATATACTCGAGTTCAACAGACAATGAAAATGAAAATTCTGCAACTAAGCAAGATCGCACTCCCATCAAGCAGATAACTGCTAGGCATGTAAAAGCTACGAAGAGCTTAAGACCTGTCACAAGTGACGAAAATTCTGAAGATGATGTACCACTAAGAAAGTTACAAGAGAGAAAGAAATCATTTCAAGAGCTCATACCAACACCAAACTTTGCCATTGTCAAACAAAACCCAAAACGTAAAGCAATTAATTACAAAGCTCAGATTGTTACTAAAAATTTATTTGAAGAAAGGCAAACTCATAAAGAGAAGAATAAGAAAAGAGAAAGAAATATAAGTGATACTGATATAGAGAAGCAACGGAAATCAAATCTGAAGGAGGGTCACCGGCGAAAAGTAAACATTAAGGATCGTTCTAGAAGGTGCGAAAAAGGAAAAAAAGTGAAAGAATCAAAGAAGAAAAGCAAATTAAGTAGAGATGAAATTGATACTAATGATAGATGGTACTGTTATGCATGTAATACAGAAAGATTAGAAGATATGCGACAGTGTCCATTATGCCAAAAGTGGTTTCATGAAGCATGCGTGGGACTTACTAAAGAAGATACGGATTTTGCTTGTCCAATGTGCAATTAGAAGACTGAGAAACTTAACTTGATCTCAAATAAGACTTGACAACCTTAGATTTTTCAATTTAGTTATTTTTTATTATATATTATCGTAAAAATAAGCCTTGTTAGGCGTACATTACTATTTTTACGAATTGTGATATTCAATTTAGTTCCTTTAGACTCAAATCAGTAAGTAATATCGTTATTATTATAAAGTACAAATTACGTGAGTCCAATAAGGGCCACTTATGTTTGATAAACATATTTCTTTTTCTAATTTATAGTGTCGATATATATAGAGATGTAAGAGGTGTTCGTAATTATTATAATTCTTTTCAATTTAATGTTTAAAACACATTTTCGAAGTGAAAATTTGTTACTTAGGTTTAATAAGGTCCATGTGTTGTTTTTATTTGTTATGAAAGTGAATTTAAATATGTTTTTCTTTCTTAAAAGTCAAAAATTGTTTTTGTAATTTGTAATTATAGTTTATTTTTTGTTATTTGGTTATTCTGGATATTTAGAAAATGGCCCTTAATAAACTACATAAGTATAAATAGGGCCACTGAAAGCTTTTTTAAAAACGACTTTGTACTTGATATTATGTTAACGTAACCGTGTTGACTGTACTTTTTCAAATAATAAAGAAATGAATAATAATTTGATAAATAGCGTTTTATTTTCTATTCATTATTATTCTTAATATCTTGGTTTTAAATAAGGTGGCCCTTGTTACCCGCAAGTACCTTGTTTAATTTTTTTTCGTTATCATTTACGAGATTTAAAATTGCGGCCAGTTATTTAATTGATAAAAGTAATAATCTAATATTAAAGACTGAATCTTAACGATATTATTACTGTTGATATATTTTCACAATTCAAATGTAGGAGTATATTTATTGATTTGGTACAATTTGATTTTTGATAGTGCGAATATAATTTTGATTTTATATTAAAAAATAAATCATATAAAAGATCATTAAATGACGTCACAAGTGTACTCGGACTAGATCGTGTTGATACTGATATTTAAATTTTTATAATTTCATAATTTAGCAATTTTTATATAACGTGTAGGGATCGATAAATAAGTCGCACTGTGTTTTTGATGATATATAATATCTTATAGAAATTATTTTGATAATTCGAAAGTGTAATAATAAAATATACAGTAGGCGAGGATATTAAAATTGTTTCCATTCGACAACAATTCCGAAACATTGTGTATTCGGTACTGAAGATCTATTCTGTGAGAACGAACTCGATACTCATCTCGATACACGACCTTCGTGAATTTCACACACGATGTCATCTATAGAATAAATCTCATGTATTAAATTAGCAAACTAAACCAAGAGATGCAGCGCGTTTTGCTAATTGTTAAGAAGATAATCTGTATGTATAAAAATGAATAAATTGAAATTTGGAAGGTAGTTTCCCCATAGGGAGACATCCGGTAAGAATTTTACGAAACGTGACCCCTGAGGGAGTAAAATGCTTGGAAGTTTGTTTTTACCAATTTCGTGTGGGTAAAGTCCACCATTTTCAATTTCGCCACCTTATTAACGTAGTATTGTGAATTTAATTTTCTCCTACCTAATTATATAATTCAAAAGATACACCCAAAAATAGCGTTAGGTTTATCAAAATATATCGAGTGAGATCCGAAGTGAGTTCTAACAGAATAGCAGTGCTGATATTAAAGTGAGATAATCAATTCCAAGTTCATTGTAGCTAATTATTATATATGTTTTAAGATAATAAAATAATAAGCAAATTAAAATTCGGAATATTAATGAGACGATGATGAAGAAAAGATTTCCAAAATTTTCTTTGAAATTTCAAATGCTTGAAATGGATAATATTCAGCATAATAATTGCTAAAGTGATTACGATTATATGTCCAGTTATTAATAATACGTCATTAAATAAACATAGTTCTAATAAAATCAAAGTAATGCTCTAAGGCTCGGTTTTTATATTAAAAAAACAATTTTACTAACGTATGATTGGCTACAAAGAAGAATTTAGAAGCTACTATTGGTTGGTTATTAACAAATCAGAAGGCTACGTAATAAAAAACGGGTAATGGAGTAAAACCTGGTAACTCTGATTTAAACTCATTATCTTAGACTCTCTGGTTACTTAATCCCAGATGATTTTGGCAACAGCCATTAATTGAGGTGACTACATGAACTGTGCAACACAAATGACAAAAAATATATCGTGCGTTTTCAATTCGAAATTTCTGACCAATCTAAATGAGGAGTATCATATAATTATATGTCTTGATGTGCTTAAAATATACTTTCAAGTTTAAACCTTTCGATTGGATTCAGAAAAAGAGTTTTCTCCGTAAAATAAATATTTTTTCAAAATAATTCCAAATCTCTTTGTCTTATACTTTCATCTGTATATCGATAGACAGTCACAGACCTTGCAAAATGATATTAATTTTTATCATAAAACCAATACATGTTTTAATAATTCTGATAAATACATTGATCTAATAAAATTACGTTCAACTATATGCCGATTTAAGTCTTTAATTAAAAAAAAATAATTTATATTTTTAATTTTATCGGCAAAATAGTTAATCATAAGTATTTGTATAAATAAATTTAATTGAAAGGATTTGTGTATTTTTTGACGTTTTATTTTAGTTCATTCCATCGCTTAGTCTTTGCACGACTTCATAAAAAAAAAAATCATTCTTTACTATTAACAACATTATCATTTAAATCACGAATGCCTAGTGTTTTTTTATACTTAATTATTTTTTGGCTGTTTATTTTAAGCTATAAACTATGTATTTCAAATAATGAAACAAAAATAATTCAATAAGCTTCACGAATAAGATCGTATTTATTTTCAGACCATATTTTCTTTAGAAAAATGGTTTTGGAAATATTATAATCATTATTTTAATCGCGTATTTAGACAAATATATATTTAGTGTCGCTAATTCAAATATACTTTGTTTGAAAGAAAGTTAAGGTGTTTAAAACCCTGTCTTAATTTTATAAGTAAATTATTTTTAAATAATAATAATAACATGTCGGTTATTGTGAAAATCAATATGGAGGCACTTGTATTTATTTTAGTATTATTTTATTAGTATTTTTTTAATTCTTAATTATATACCATAATATGAACTTATTAAAATAATTGTTTTATATATTGCTAGTAATCAAATTTATATGAGTAAACACAAGTGTTGCCATATCTAGATATAGATTTAGAATAAGAACAAAATGTAAGTTAATTTTATGATGTATATTTCGATTATTTTCTAGTCAACAATTTTAATATTGTATCTATGTAACATTCACTTAAATATATAAATAATTATTTCATAGTATACCCTGGGAAGGTTTTTTATTTATATATATGGATGTTATATACATACAAATGTCCAATATTGATTTTAGATAATTTACAGTTATATGTTTAGTATATATTTAGTATGTTTTGCTATTTACCTAAGGTATGACACATTTGTATTGCGAATTGTTGAAATGCGTCTGAATTAGTAGAATTGTTATAAGAAATAAAATACATAAAAATAAAAAATAAATACTTTTATTTTTGAATAATTTTCTATCATATAGAAATATTATGCAAAATATTTATATTCCAACCACAAGAAAAAAAAAGGAAAAACTATATTGACATCGAATGTACGTGATATCATTGGTCAAGAACTGAAATAATGTCAGTTTCGATGAGTAAGTATGGTTCCAGTATAGTATTTGAGCCGAGATGGCCCAGTGGTAAGAAAGATTGCGGGTTCAAACCCAGGCAAACACCACTACATATATGTGCTTAATTTGTGTTTATAATTTATCTCGTACTCAATGGTGAAGGAAAACATCGTGAGGAAACCTGCATGTGTTTAATTTCATCGAAATTCTGCCACATGTACAACCACCAACCCGCATTGGAACAGCGTGGTGGAATACGTTCCAAACCCTCTCCTTAATGGAAGAGGAGGCCTTATCCCAGCAGTGGGAAATTTACAGGCTGTTGCTTTACTTTCGACATAGCGAGCTATGCCTAATGCGCGTAGGTTTTGTGTTGACAAACATTTAACACTCTAATTACAAAATCTCATTATTATTTTTTTGATATCACCTGAAAACAGTGGCTAAGTGTGTCACGTCAGCTATATTTGTTGAAGATAATTTATATTTATTATGGAATTACTTTTGAAATTAAAACGCAAATGAATATTACGTCTTGAAATCATTCATAGTAATGTTTTCAGATGTCTTATGGGAGATTTGTCATTTTTTCTTTAATGAAACGTAACGAAAAGCAAAATTGGTCCGTCGGCAACGCTAAAAACTCTAATACTTGAGAAAAGCAGGTGAGGAGCGTTTCCGAAGAGATTCCATAGGAAACACGAGGGGAACAAACAAAAATATTTAACGCTAGTAAAACCGCCGAACGTCGCTAGTTCTGATGTAACTGAAGTGGGAAGTCACGTCGCTAATATCGTACCATCCGTCAAGATTGTTTAACATGAGATTGATTTACAAGCGTCTAGTAAACGCAAATTTTTCCTATTTAGTTTTTGATAATAGAAACATTTCGTAAACAAAGTCTATCGAAAAAACTATGTTTTTACTTAGTCATAAATACATACATGTCTTTATCTGAAAAACTATATTTTTGATTGAAATAGACTTTGAAAACAAAAAGAGAAGTTGAAAATTAAAAATTGTTTATGACATTATATTTACTCACTTTCTTATTTAGTTAGACTTTTGTTAGATTAATATGATTTCTCATAATAATATATCATCATTACCATTTCATTATATAAAAAAGTCGCTTGCCGTTGTCTGTCCCTATGCATGCTTTGATCTTTGAAATTACGCAACGGATTTTGATGCGGTTTTTTTTAATAGATAGAGTGATTCGAGAGGAACGTTTTAGTATATAATATAGTAAAGAAACACTGATCATTTTAGAAGTTTCTAATCTGGTGTCGTATATAAACAAATTCTTTGGTATATTTAGTATCACTATTGCACCCGTGCGAAGCCGGAGCCGGTCGCTAGTATGTATACATTTGGTATCATCAGACAATCTGTGTTATTAAATTGTGTTTTCTCAGCACGTCGGTCTTGGAATATTTGTCAATCACGTCTTATTATAAATACTTTTGTGAAACAATAATTATAAGCACACCATCTCCACTACGAAAGACATCAAGGTCTCCGTGAAAGGATTTCATTTTATTTTAATTAAAATCTACACCTCGATTGCGCCATTTCAGTTGTGAAATTTATTTTATTGTTTAACTAGATATGCCCCGCAACTTCGTGCGTTTTTAAATTTAACAAGAGAAGTTATTGTTCAGTTTGAACGGACTCCACAGGCTTTCAGCCAGTGGTGTCCAATCAAAATCGATCTAGCCCATCTAAACATTAAAATTCCTGACAGAAAAAAATATATTCTGGTACATGTACCGTGTATTATGCATACACATGCATTTAGTCAAAACAAGTAATTTTAATATTTTAAACAGACACTCAAATTTTATTATATGTATAGATGAATTGGTATTATGTGTATAGATTAATTGGTATTATTATCGTTTATGGTTCAATTGCACAATAACTCGAAAAATATATAGTAACAAGTCGTTAATGTAATATTAATATCTAGTACATTAAAGCAAAATAGGCTATTTGACTGGTTTTTAAAATCCATTTTATATTATTTAGTAGAGGTTAAGAAACCTAGTAAAAGTTGATTTTTTTTATTTCTAGTACATATTCGCCGAAAAATATCATATTAAAAATTCCATATTTAAATAACGCGCGAAAACGCTACTTGGACAATATGGCGCTGCAATGGGGTCGGTGACGTCACTTTGCTGTATTTAAATCTGTGGTACATATAGTAGAAAAGCAAGGTTTACAAGAAAGTGACTTCATATTAAGCCCGGCCACTCAGGAGCGTTTTGTGTCACGTGAAAAACGTTTGAAAAAAATTTTATTTATTGATTTTTGAATAAATTAAGTATTATTTTCAAGTTTCGTTAGTAAATAATCATTTTTAAACTCATAATATACACTGATTACAATAATTCACAATTTATTTTTCGCATTGTCAAATAGCCTATTGAACTCATAATCGCTTATCGGTTAATTAACAATAAAATAGCGTTCAAAATTAGCGGAACATGCGCTAAAACGTAAAAAACACACATGAAGTTTTTTTAATTTAACGCTGTATTCGTACTTTAAATCTATTTGAAGTCGGAGTCCAAATTGTTATTTATGTCCAAATTCATATACAAATACGAACGCTACATTGCTTGAATAGCGAAATAACACTAAAGTACAGTAGAATAAACACTAAACACTAAAAGTGTACAGACTGCAGTTGAGTTCGGTAGAAAAGAGTGAGAGTTTGGATCGTGAAATTTAGCGCTTAATACATATAATATTTTATCGATATTAATTGGTTATTTCGTAAAATACATCATTGTTATTATTAAATAAAAGAGTATCTTAAAGTAAAGTAACAGCCTGTAAATTTACCACATCTGGTATAAGGCCTCCTCTTCAATTAAGGAGACGGTTTCGAACATATTCCACCAAGCTGTTCCAATGCGGATTGGTGTAATGCACATGTGGCAGAATTTCGATGAAATTAGACACGTGCAGGTTTCCTCACGATGTTTTCCTTCACCGCCGAGCACGAGATGAATTATAAACACAAATTAAGCACACATATAATAGGTTGGGGAAAAAGTTTCTTCGTATTTTATATGAAAATCCAAAAATTTTTTTTTATAGTTTATTTACATTTGACTGAAGTATGTAGGTGCTATTTTGTTCCATAACTTTTTGCCATCTTGTTGGTAGTGACATGATTCCATTGCTGTAAAAATTTTGTGGCTTCTGATCGAAAAACTGCGACAAGTGGTTTTGACAGTCCTCTCGTGATGTTAACCTGACACTGCCTAAGGAATTTTGCAGAGACCGAAACAGATGAAAATCTGAAGGTGCAAGGTCAGGACTATACGGCGGATGCATTAATACCTCCCAGCCAAACTCTCGTAATTTTTGTTGAGTGGCTAAAGATGTGTGAGGTCTAGCGTTGTCATGGTGAAAAACCACACCCCTTCTGTTGATCAATTCTGGCCGCTTTCTCTCAATTTCTTGCTTCAATCTCATCAATTGTTCGCAATACAGTTCTGAATCGATGGTCCTGCCGGGCGGTAACAGCTCATAATGAATGATGCCCTTCCAATCCTACCATACACACAGCATTACCTTGTTGCGAGTTAATCCGTGTTTTGCCACAGTCTGTGAAGCTTTACCGGCCTTTGACTACGATCTTTTTCGCACGTTCTTGTCGTATGTGATCCACTTTTCATTACCAGTTATCAGCTTCTTCAAAAATGGTTCGGTTTCATTACGTCGTAATAAAGAATCACAAATGAGTACACGGTTCATTAGGTTTATTTCAGTGAGTTCATGAGGCACCAATATATCGAGCTTTTTTGTGTACCCAGCTTTATTCAAATGAGTCAAAACCGTTTTGTGGTCAATTGCCAGTTCTTCAGTTACATCGTAACTACTAATATGCCGATCTTGCTCCACTTTTTCAAAAATGCCATCAATTTTGTCCGTAACAGGGCGACCAGAGCGAGATGCATCTTTGATATCAAAATTTCCGGCTTGAAAACGCTTAAACCAAACTTGCGCTACTCTCACAGATACTGCATTAGGTCCATAAACATCACAAATTTTTTTCGCGGCTTGAGTTGCATTTTTACCTTTTTTATAGTAAAATTTTAAAATGTATCGAATTTCTTCTTTAGATTCACTCATTTTAACAACAACAAAAACAAATGAAAATCACACAAATTCCTAATTTGAATTTGGAAGTGCCTTCTTTAAAATTAAAACTTTTTAATGATACCAAAACCAGCCAGATACAGGTATAGCCAAAGAGATTTTATTACTTTCATACATACTTTTTATTAAGTTCATACATACTATATGCGAAAAGACTTTTTCCCCAACCTAATATATATATATATATATATATATATATATATATATATATATATATATATATATATATATATTAGGTTGAATGTTAGTTGAAAATCGAGAATCAGCTGATTACCCATAGTGTAGTTAATTTTAATAAGATTTTCTCACCGTAAACATGTTATCAGTAAATATATTTACATAATTTAATAGTTTGCTTATGATAAAATTAACTCCGTCGTATATCAAAGACAAAAATACGTTTAACAGACATTGTATCTTATATAAAGTTAGCGAACAAGGAACACTAATCATGTGAATGATAATTTAGATATTTTAATTCTTCTAATCCAAGTGATCTGGATTTGACAAATCGTAATATAATTATAACTAAGTCCTCAGATATTCTTTTCTTTAATAATATATTGTTTGTGCGAAATAACTAATATATTTATATATATATATCGATAAATTATTATATATATTAAGCACTAAATTTCACGATCCAAACTCTCACTCTTTTCTACCGAACTGAACTGCAGTCTTTACAACTTTAGTGTTTATTTTATTGTACTTAATGAGCTGAGATGGCCCAATGGTTAGAACGCGTGCATCTTAACCGATGATTTCGGGTCCAAGCCCAGGCAAGCACCACTATATATATATATATATATATATATAGCATGTTATCATTTACACCATAATTTTTGTCTATAATTAAAAGTGTATTTATATTCTGGATATATAAAAAGCCTAATCCAATAAAATCACGCTCACGCTTCTCAAATTGGACCGATTGTTTTGCAGTTGTTGCTGCTTTTATTTCGTGCGAGGTTAATGTTTATGTATTGCAAATCTTTTTCTTAATATCTCTTTATTTCAAGTCAGACTAGAGATACCAGATGGTATGAAGTCACCACGATCCATATAATAATAAAAAATAAATAAAATAATAAAATAGCTTTATTTATTCCACAGTACTACTCTAAGTTACAAATACTAATTTAGTTGTATCACATACATACAAACAATATATACAGAAACAACACATAAAATATATATAAAACAAATAATATAAATAATAAATAAATATGAGACAACATCACATACATTACTCTGATCCCAATGTAAGTAGCTGAAGCACTTGTGTTATGGAAATCAGAAGTAACGACGGTACCACAAACACCCAGACCCAAGACAACATAAAACTAATTGTAATCTACATCGAGTGGCGTACCCATGGAAACCGGTGTACAGACCACTCGACCATGGAGGTCGTCAATGAAACAGGTTTGATGTATATGATTAATTTTTGTTTCGTGTGGACCCCTTCAGGGTAAAAGCCTCCTCCATAGAGTCCCATTTTCCTCTATCTTTGGCGATGGTCATCCAATCACTCCCCGCGTAGGCCACAATCTCGTCTTGCCACCGGGCGCACGGGCGACCTCTACTTCTCACGCCATACGGCCCTTTCCATTTTGTAGTGTTGATAGTCCATCGATTATCATCGTATCTCGCAACATGACCAGCCCACCTCCATTTGAGACTTTGAGAGAAATGTAGAGCATCTTTAAGTTTGGTTTTTCTTCGTATTTTTATGCTCTGTATTCTATCCCTCAAACTTATGTTTAAACAGCTCCTTTCCATTGCCCTCTGAGTGGACTGGATTTTATGTCTTGACTTATAATCGTAAGTCCATGTTTGGCAGCCATAAGTGAGACTGGGTAGAATCGTCGTGTCTAAGATTATTCTTTTCAAATTAGTTGGTAATTTTGATTTTATAATCTCTTTTTGAGCCCAATACTTCTTCCATGTAATAGCTACTCTCCTATTTATTTCTTCTATATTCCGGTCTTTCTTAATTAAGATTTGTTTGCCATGGTAAGTGTAACACTCTGCGTACTCTAGTGGTGCATAATTAATCAGTACTGGTGTCAAGTTACTGTTAGTCATCACTTTAGTTTTTTCTAAATTCATTTCTAGGCCTACCGAGCACTAGCGCTTTGCAGTTCGCTAATCATTGTGTTAAGTTTATATGGGCATTCAGAGAACACGGCGATGTCGTCCGCGAAGCGTAGGTGGCTTAAGTGTTTCCCATTCACATTGATACCTTGCTTTGACCATGGTAGGTCTTCCATTATATTTCCACGATACATATACCAATGCCTAAATCACATCGTCAATGCACCACCTATCTAGGAAACTAAGAACCTATGTAGTTTTAACTGGCTCACTTCCTTTAACGGCATTGCACAAAAACCTACCACCGCATAAGTATGACACACACAACAACCACTTATACGATACTTAATAATATAATAATAAATAAACATGAGACAACATCACATACATTACTCTGATCCCAATGTAAGTAGCTAAAGCACTTGTATTATGGAAAATCAGAAGTAACGACGGTACCACAAACACCCAGACCCAAGATAACATAGAAAACAAAGACAATTTACATTGACTCAGTCGGGAATCGAACCTAGGACCTCGGAGTGGCGTACCTATGAAAACCGGTGTACACACCACTCGACCACGGAGATCGTGAAGCTAAATAAATGTACAAATCTATATTCTATATTAATAATATAAATGTGACAGTAACTCTGTCTGTATGACGCTCTTTAACGACCAAACCAATGATCCGAATTTGATGAAATTTGATGTGAAGCAAACTTGAAGTTCCAGGAAGAACATGGGCTACGTTTTTTGCCAAACACATGTCAACCAAACACACAAAACGCAAGCGAAGCCGCGGGCGATAACTAGTAAGTTATAATTTCATCGTGGTTACAACAATCGTCGACTAATTCAGAAGAAACTTTAGATCTAGTCAATAATATTTTGAATTAACTTAACAAATGATAACTAATACTATCTATAAGGATAAGCTTCTCTACTTGAAGAAAGAAGGAGAGAGTGTTCAAACCTTAGATTCAAATATATCATCCAATTTTCTAAGAAGCATTCTGTTTTATTATAAACTACAAAGAATTCTTAACTAAGATGACTACATATATGAACTATTATAATAATTATAATACACTTACTCCACTTATATTTTTTATTTCCAAAGTTCCAAAAACTTTACCAACATTAAAAACCATTTTTCATAAATCTATAAATTGCTCAAGATATCAAACGATTTAATCTCATTGAAGACACATAAATATCCATCTAAAAACAAAGAAATCCTGTTTTAGTTCTATAGTATTTATAATTAAATCAAGTTCAGAGTATACATTCATTGACACCATTCTTCATTATCGAAAGAACTAAATTAAACAAAAAAAAAATATTAAGGGGAGAACACGACGCAATTAAAACGACAAACCAGTCCCTAAGGTAAGTGAACTTTTGTGGTCTAAAATCAAAAAGACGAAACCGTAAAATATTTTTAACATCATTTTAATATTTTATTTGTGTTGTTTGTTGTTATAAATCTAACGATAATCTATCAATAAATTTTAAATCGTTAAAGTTATAACCATTGTGAAATATTTAACACAATCTTTATTGCAAATAATCGGATAGGACTTTGTCGTAGTGAAGCTCATTCATCATTTACATTGCACAACACAAGTGTAAATTATATAAAATATATTTGTTACAGAGCTTCACAGAAGACATTTACATCTTTACATAGTATAAAACAATGTCGCTTACCGCTGTCTGTCCCTATGTATGCTATATATAATACGCAACGGATTTTGATGCGGTTTTTTTTAATAGAAAAAAGTGATTCGAGAAGTTTTTTTTATATGCTATGGACAAAATAGTAAAGAAACAAGAATATATCTGTAGTATTTCTAGTATCAGCTTTGCACACGTGAAAATCCGGGGCGAGTCGCTAGTTTATCATATAAATTGTTTCCTTATGCACAATGAATTAAAATTCAGCAAAACATATTCGTACTTAACCAGATTTAAGCAATGCATGCTTTTAATTAATATTAGCTTTCGCAATATGTGTTTTTCATAATTTATATTATATTCCAGTTTCAACAGCGTGATCTTAAGACAGTTGCACTTGCGTTGCTTACGAGATGACCGTGAACGGCGATGTGGACCGCCAGTTATCTTTATCTTAAAGTTTGAACGAGCGTTTCGTAAAATAGTCATTACAAATAATAATACAGTTTAATAGGAAGTGCGATTTATAAAAACAACCACAACTATATAAAAAGTACCTTAACTTTTAAATTATTTTTATCGACAATAAATTAACTGCTACAGATAAAAAATATGACAAAAAGTGAACCGAAAAGGATTTATATTATATGTGGAATTAAGGTTTAAAAGAAAGGGTCATTAGTAGTGTTATAATGTATACAATCGCTATTTCTTATGATTTAATCGGCTTTGGACGATATTGCGATTATTACGATGTTTTAGTGTGAACTTGGTGCGTGAAAGAGATACACGTGTGTGACATGCATTATAAAAAAAATATCGTGATTTTTTTTTTTCATATTATAAACAAGAAATTGGAAGTGTCTAGTTCGGTATGTATTTTTTTATCTGTTAATTATTAAGTTTTATAAAATACTGTAAAATAAAAAAAAATAAGTGTCAATTTTATAAATGAGGCTTACTATGTTTAAAATTCGGATAAAAAAACTTACACCTAATTATTGATGCAATATTTTGTTATTTATTTAAAAAATGCGTAAAAATGGATTTGACATTTAGATAATAGCATCAATTAATTCTTTTGCATTTGCATTGACATAAAAGCGGTCTCATTAATATTTAAAAAAAAAAACAGATAATATAGACTGAATCTTAAGATTGTATCATTTAGTAATTCTAAAAATATTATAAAATAAAGCCGCTTTCTATACCTATATCTGTATCTCTTATAAATTATAGTAGTAAATTACATAGTAAATTTTTAAACATTTGTTGTGCTTTTCACATTAGTGAAAGCCACATCAAAATCATTTCAGTGGTTTCCATTAGGAAAGATGGATAAGCCAGGTTTTTCGGTATATTTTTTAAATATATTATACAATGAGACTGAACTATGTTGTTGTATCCAAAAAATGTTCTCGTAATTTTTATTCGTTAACGCTGGTTCAGTGTTAGTAAATACACCAAAACAATGTATTAGAAAAGTGTAGGTCTTAAAAAGTCCCCAAAAATTGTGTATCTTCTAAGGTAAATGAGGATTAATTAGTGAAATCTTAAAGTTATTTGCAGCCATTTTCTATTAATTATTATTCAGGTAAAGATATGTTTATTTTTATATGGTAAGCAGTTACCGCTCGTATTCAAATGCGATAAGAAATATAAACCATTCCTTACATCACCAATGCGCCACCAACCTTACCTGTTAAATACTTAGGGCAATTAAAACAGATTACAATTGTCTTTTAACCTCATCATCATCCTCTTGTCCTTATCCCAATTTTATTTGGGGTCGGCGCAGCATGTCTTCTCCTTCCTTACTTCTCTGTCAGACGTCATCTCACAAGTAACATTCTTTCTAACCATATCATCTTTCACACAATCCATCCATAATTTCCTTGGTCGTCCTCTGCCTCTATATCCATCCACATCCATGCTTAAAGCATCCCTCATTCCTGCACATTACATGCCCATACCATGATAGCCGCCTTCCACATAACTTCTCGGCTATCGGTGTCACTTTCAAACATCCTCTTATGTACTCATTCCTTACTCTATCCATTCGCGTAACACCACACATTCCTCTCAGCATTCTCATCTCCGCAACATGCAACTGTCTACTGTGTTTTTTAACCTATAACATTTCAATAAATACTATAGAAGACATCACAGATTAAAAATGATGTGCAAAAAAAGCATTCGCCGCATAACGTCGCAAAACTGGCTGTCACAATAAATTTTGACCTTGGCAGTTTACATAATCTAAATTTAAATCTATATATTGGACATTTTGATCAGTTGCGTATTCAAATTAAGTATTCATATTAATCATTTTAACAAACACATATAAATAAATTAAGTTTATAAAATGAATACGTTCTATTTCTAATTTTCTTTATCAATAAATTGAACCCGTACAAACTGCGGGGAGGAGAGGTCGTTTGTTTGTAGAAAATATAATTATAAATCGCTTGTGTTTTGTTTTAAAGAAAGAGGATTGTGTTCCACAGACTGACGAGTTGATTACCTTTTCCATATCAATAATTCCAATATTCCAAAACAAAATATCGATACTAATATTATAAATATAGGCCCAGTGGTGAGAACACGCGCATCTTAAGCGATGATTGCGGGTTCAAACCCAGGCAAGCACCGCTGATTCATGTGCTTAATTCGTCTTTATAATTCATCTCGTGCTCGGCGGTGAAGAAAAACATCGTGAGGAAACCTGCACGTGTTTAATTTCATTGAAATTCTGACACGTATGCATTCCACCAACCCGCATTGGAACAGCGTGGTGTAATATGTTCCAAACCCTCTTCTCAATGGCAGAGGAGGCCTTTAGCCCAGCTGTGGGAATTTACAGGCTGTGGTTGTTGTTGTTGTTGGTTTGACTTCGATGAAAGACAGGCTATTTTTTTAGCCTAAAACCAAACGGTGAACCCTAAAACGTGAGCACATCCGCGGACGATAACTTGTATTTTATATATGCTTTGTTTCTTAAGTCGAATGACTTAAGCAATGTAGGAATTCACTTCGAATCTCATTCAAATGTTGAAAAGTGAATTACGATGAGATGCTGTGGATTTTGTTATTAATGATTAAGGTCAATGATGCATATTTAATCCTGACATTTTACGATCGTGTCTTGCACTGAGATTTCAGTTTGTTTTTAAAGAATAACTAGCGACGCGTCCCGGCTTCGCACGGATGCAATACTGATACTAAATATGCTACAGAATTTGTTTATTTACGACATCACATTAGAAACTTCTTAAATTAGCAGTGTTTCATTAGTATATTGTCCCTCTTTTATATATTCAAACCTTGCTCTCGAATCACTCTATTAGTTAAAAAAAACTCATCAAAAACCGTTGCTTTATTTTTTTTTTTATTTAAAGATCTAAGCATACAGCAGTAAGCGACTTTGTTTTATTCTTAGTAATGAAAAAGAAAAAAAAAAAGATTGCCGATTAATAATAATTTATACAACTTTTATTAATAAGGCCGTTAATACACATTTATTTCTATTATGTATGTAGGTATATACAATTTATTGTTACTAGTATTCGTCATTAGTAACGCGTCGTTTTGTTGCTTATATATAAATATATAAAATTTTCCTTGGTATACCTATCTATAGTATCGTTATCTACCTACACCCAATTATGAACTTTGAGCTAAAACGCGATAAAAATGAAAAATGTATGTACTTATAAAATAATTTCCAAAATTAATCAAGATATCAAAAAACTGCGTATATATGACGATAGAGATTTTTTTTCTTATTAATATGGCATAAACAGTTGAAAATCGAACCGATGTCAGTTAACCGCATCTTAGTTATACCACGGCAGAGTTGTGGTTTAAACGTAACATACGCCGTAAGCTCTGTAACCGTTCTATAAAAAGTAATCATATATTTTTTACCGTTACGGCAGCGTTCATACGAAATGCATTCGCTCTTTCATCTTTTTCTTTTTACGAGTACAAGAACTCGGATGAAATCAAATGTGTTACCACTGCAGATTAGTGGTAACTCATGTGCATAAGTGCAATATTCCTTAATATATTTGCATTAAAGTTTTTTTCTCAAACCGAGCATGGCATTTGCCTCTTGAACCTTATTCAATGTATATTATTTTTAATTTGGTGTTGAGCCAATGATTCAAAAATGTTGGTTCAAAATTGCTAAGTGTATCTTGACAGTGACGTTTACGATTTGATAGGCTGGAAGTTCAATAAGACTGAAGAGTATTCTTATTTTTTGTATATGTCACTGTAAGATTACAAAACTAGTTAGATTTTTCTTGGTGGTAGGGCTTTGTGCAAGCCCGTCTCGGTAGGAACCTCCCACTCATCAGTTATTCTACCGCTAAACAACAGTACTCGGTATTGTTGTGTTCCGGTGTGAAGGGCGAGTGAGCCAGTGTAACTACAGGCACAAGGGACATAACATCTTAGTTCCCAAATTTGGTGCCACATTGACGATGTAAGGAATAGTTAATATTTCTTACAGTGTCATTGTCTATAGGATGGTGACCACATACCATCAGGTGGCCCATATGCTCGGCCGCTAACCTATACCATAAAAAACGTATTATTTTTCGTTATATTGTAATCTATCGAAGTTAAACCGTTAGATTACAATTTTTCCCGCGTCAAATTGTCGACTGTCGAAAGCTCTTCCGTATTGGCCGGTATTGTTATAAGAGCGACCAATCGTATGTCACCGTTATTAATCTGACGAGACAGATTGTAATCTAACGAATTTCTTAATCTTACGGTGACATATACATACATATATGTGTATGTGTGCGTTGTTATTTTTTGTTTTGCTGTCGGAAAATACGATAATAACGGTATTGTAGATTCAGATATAAAACTATATTAGATGGTAAATAAGTTGATTAATCGGTTCTGATAAGACAATCCTTCAAAACATACGTTGCAACCTTAGCTTTAATGCAAATAAAAATTAATCTATATCTATAGTCTATACTACTACTATATATCTATAGTTACTCTACTAGTATATCTATAGTCTATACTACTACTACTACTATCAGACATAATTATTATAAAACAACTAACTTCTTTGCAAATTAGTTGAGATTCAAAAATTCGACGTATTTTAATTAATCTGGTATAAACAGTTAGAAACTAATAAAATTATAATAATGGCTTTTCGGTGGTATTTCGGTCACAGCGGTGAATCTCAAAGGGTAGACACTGCGCAAGATAAATTATTATTATTACACTACACGGGAATTTGCGCAACTGATCTATTTCCTACGACTTATAAATTGGTGGAAATGCAATCCTACACAATATTTTAAATTATATAAATCATAAATTAACATTGGTTGTTAAAAAAATCTTAAAAAGTAAAGATATACAAAGACAATACAAGATAATATAGCTGATAAAAATCGTGAATGTGTTTAATACTTGTTCACTTTTAGTTAGGATGTATTTTGATATCATGTAAAAGTGGTCGACTAGTTATCTGCTTTCTGAAGCACAGGAGTGAGTTCATTTGATGAAATTTTGTTGCCAGCTAAAAAAATAACTCTTTACTTAATTTAATAATTTGTAATTGCCATTACAAAAATATTATATATTAATAATTATCGTTGTTTTTACATTATAATTTCTTAGTCAAAACGAATCAGGTTCACAAAAGTTACTGGGGTCTTCTGATAACAAATTCTTAGTACCTACTCATCAGAAGTTTGAATACTGGCTGCGGTTTTGAGGGCTGAGGACTAAACTATAATGGACTGGACGGAACTGGAATGCGGGAAAGGAAATATAGAGTGTGTACACACTTGAGCACTATTTTGAATTCTGTTAGAAGTACATGATCTTAGAACTGAGATGACCCAGTGGTTAGAACGCGTGCATCTTAACCGATGATTGTCAGTTCAAACCCAGGCGAGCACTACTAGGTGATTAATTTGTGTTCATAATTCATCTCGTGCTCGGTAGTGAAGCAAAACGTCATGAAGAAACCTGAATGTGTCTAATTTCATCGAAATTCTGCCACTTGTGCATTCTACCAACTCGCATTGGAAAAGCGTGGTGGAATATGTTCCAAACCCCCTCCTTACTGGAAGAGGAGGCCTTATCTCAGCAGTGGTAAATGTACAGGCTGTTACTTTACTTTACTTTACATGATCTTAGTAAAAAATACCTAACATGGACTCAAACGAATTGTCTTTTTGTATGTACTGGATATGCTTCATCTGAATCAGACCATCAGGTACTTTTGCCAAACAATATTATATTTTTTCGCGCAAGTGTTCCAGTAGCGGGACGTTTTAATAATATGAATATGACGCCTAGATAAGCGTCTAGATAGACTAGCTAGGCTAGGCGAGCTAAGAAAAACAATATAACAAGTCACCTACTCACGTGATTAAAACTTTTTTTATTGAGAATGCGATTAATTAACGAATGAATGAAGCTTATGATTAAACCTAAATAGCCAGTGATTAGTGGGTTCAATAAATACAGTATTAAATTTTATGAAATTAATTACCTTAAATACATAAATATAGATGAATATGGCCCTGAACTGACAGAAAAAGTGTGAACATTGTATATAAACATATTCTGTTGTATATTTAGAATCAGCATTCACGTGCTTAACCGGGCGGGTCTCTTTTTTTAATAAAAAGAAAAGATTTTGTTAAGAATATTTCATTAGTGTTAGTAAAAATTGTCTATGCCTAATTAAATAATTAAACAGTTTTAAAATAAGATAACACGTGAAGTTGTTTATTTCGCGTAACGTGAATTGTTTTACGAGCAATTTCATCATTTAGTTTTCATATCACGCTGCGTATGCGCATCAAAGTTCACCCTCATGAATTTCAACGAACAATAATGATAACTTCAAAAATATTTATTGTTATAACATTTTAAGTATAAGATTACAAGTAATCCCACAATCATTTTACGGAATATCATTTTGTAATGATAATTAATATGTCCTTAATTATTTAAGGTAATTTTATAATTTGCATGTTTTGTAAAACACGCAAGGAGAAAAATATACGTTACTATGTATAGACCTACATATTACCCAATGTTTCCATCAATAATGGGAATCGTATTATTGTATTCAAGATTATAAAATAAGCGTGACGTTATAATTCGTTGAGTTATTACCTGCAGAATGCTATATCTATGTATGTATTTAATCGTCTGAAAAAGATCTTAACGCCGATTCTTTTAGTAGAATCTGCATCCGAACCGGTGATACAGACTACTACATGGTATTTTTTCATAAATGCCCAATTAATTGATAAATTTGTATAGTAATTTGTGTGCAATTATTATCTAAAGTCTATGACTGAATCTATATATTCTATTAGCATTAGATACCTAAAATTAAGATATAATATATGTAGATACTATCGAGATTATAGCCTTATATATTTTCAATTTGCTATAAATCTATAGTATATTAATATATTGTACATAATCATTATTTACACTAAGCTCATGAAATAAAATTTAAAACCAATAAATTTACGTGACCGCGTAGAAACGCATGTTCCGCGATTAATCGCAGTTTCGATCATCTGGTCAAAAAATTAACCAGCCTTCCTGTTCCCAATGAAGGCAATAAAATAAGGTAATTGTAATAATGAAATATTTAAAATCAAAGCACAAAACTAATTGACAAGTTTGTAGAAAGTAGGTCAGCACAAGATTTTACTATCATTTCATTAAATATATTAATTAATAAAGGCCCAATGTCATTTAATTATCAAATATCTAGAACTAGGTTAATGACTTTAACTTAATTATTATTTATATAAGTCATAAAAAAAGCTGAGCTGAGATGGCCCAGTGGTTAGGACGCGTGCATCTTAACCGATGATTTCAGGTTCAACCCCAGGCAAGCACAACTATATATATGTGCTTAATTTGTGTTTATAATTCATCTCGTGCTCGGCGGTAAAGGAAAACATCGTGATGAAACCTGCATGTGTCTAAAGAGGAGGTTTTAGCCCAGCAAATTTACGGGCTGTTACTTTAAGTCATAAAATGTTACTATTTTTTATGTTATATAAACTCTTAATATAATTATTTTTATTTACACGAGAGTCCCTACTTTATGAATGGAAGGTGTATTGATTGTGTCATTCAGGCCGAAAAACCATATATAGGTACCCATAAAACGCGGTTCGTGCTGTATACCAATCTTATCTTAACGTGAAAGAATCTAAATATATACTCACCTAATGCAAACAAATAACGTACGATCAGTGTAAGTAACGTCATTTGTCCTCGCAATGGCGCCGTAATTTGCAGCGACAGTTTTATCAATCAACAAGATTAATTTAATACAATGTAAAATATTTTCCGCGTCATTTGACGAACTAAACATCTTGATAAAGAAAGTCAGAAGCAGAAGGTATTTCATTTCGAATGTACGGTTCTTTAATCCAATACCGTCCAAAATTCATTTCTGTTGTGGACGCAATAAACAAAAAGCAAATTTAGCGCATCCAAAAATATATAAAATTGAGATTTAAACGTGCTATACCTATTTAATAAAAATAAACTAGTAATGTTTATTATTATTTAATTTTAAGTGACAGATATCAGAATAAGATTTCCCTTCAGCTCTTCCGAATTTAAAGGTATTATTATACTCACACACAGCTAAAACGTAGAGCAATCATATTCTTCTATTTACTTTCTGAGGGAATAAGGTTACATCCAAAAGACAATCAGATGTAAATTATTTAAATACCAAAGGAAAACAGTTTTATCAAATGTAAGAAATTCTAAGAACCTTGTAAAAAAATAATGGCAATAGTTTTTTTTTGTCATTTTGCTATTATATCTTAACAGACACCACTATACTGGAAAAAAATGTTTTGCACTCATCGAATCGGTTGTCAGATTTAAAAGTAAATTTTGCTGCCTACATTTAGATATTTAAAAAAAATTTAAACTCTGATATATAATCAGATTTTACATTTCCTTTTCAAATATTTTTGTGCGTTGCAATATATATGTTGTTTGGGGCCGCCATTTTCCCGTCACGGTGGGGCGTGCGATGAATACAAAGGGGGCAAAATAATAATCTAAAAGGGAACGTGGAATGTACAAGATGAACAGACTAATTTTCAAAACTTTAAAAAAAATCCACGTGGAAGACCAAATCAGTATCCAGGTATTATGAACGAGAATAAGAACACAATTTAAACACTATTTGACAGCTGTCAAACTCAAAACAAGGTCTTTTTTCCTCGCTTATTTCTTTTCTGTTCATCGCACATTATGGTTGTTAAAATATATTTTGATTACATTGTTAATTATTATTAAAGAAGATACGCTGTAATAAAAAATAAAACACAAATAAATTATATTCATTTATTGGCAACGTTTATTAAATAACAGATCAATATAAGTTATATAAACATTAAAATACTTCTAAATAGTATTTTTAAAACAGAATTTTATATTAGTATATGTACGTAAATAATAACAGATTCACAGAGTCTTTTAAAGTGGAGTAAACATATTATGAACATCTTAAAAATATTATAACAGAGATTTAAGCCTGCATCTCTTAACATTGCATTGAAGAAATTGAGGGCAATTCTACTATCGGCTACAATAATTTCAGTATATAGATTATTCTCAATTAATTCGAATTTAAGCAATATGATGTTAACAAATCATATTGTAGAATCAAAACCTTATTTGTTAACTGTTATTTTAATAGTGGACAATTAAAGTAAAGAATAGGAACCCAGCGAAAAGGCAACGATTATCTTTACATTACAGTTTTAATTGCGATTATAAGAGTCAATTCGTTTGTAGAATATACACGGGTAATTCTACAAACGAATTAATTGCCTTTTATAACGAAACTTGCAGGTAACTAACCTAACGTAATGAATTTATTATCATAGTATAATATTAATGAGTTTTATAATTATTTCAAATGTATACCGGCCTGGTGCTAAAAGGGCTTTAATTGCCTGAATAATTTAGTGAACGACTAAAAGTACTTTACTTTTAAAAAAATAATTAAGCCCTTAGCACTTAGCACCAGGGCACAGTAAATACTTCAACACCGTTTCAACACGACAATTGGCACTAATGTTGTTTTTCCCACAAGCTCATAACATTATAAAAACAGGAAATTAATATTTTGTGCATTGCATTTTTATTTTTTCATATATATACTAACTCGTTTCGATTTTTACTGTACTACAGCTAGGCCACAACAACAACATTTCTAGAGCAAATATTTGCAATTCTAAATAACTAATCTGATCTTACTACATCATTGGTTCACTAAAATTATGAATATATGAATATTTACTCGACGACGAAGCAGGCAATAATGTCTTTGGTTAATTTATTTATCTATAGAACTAGGAGTTTGGCAGATCTATTCTATATTCAACTACTAATCATCTAAATGCCTTAAATGGGTCTTAAAAGAAATATTATATGGTGGTTTGACGTCGTATAACATTGGTGACGTCATTTGTTTAATTATAAATATTAGCCTCTGTATTTGCCGTCTTTTTTCGCACTATCAATAATTTGTATTACATTTAATATAACTCGAATCTTATATGGTAATATAGCGTAAATAAATTATTTGGTATTTTGTTTAAGGGCACTTAGCAAACCTTTTCGAACTGCTCTGTCTGTGTATACAAATTATAAGTTTTCGGACACAAATACAATTGCTTTGACATATATCAGCTGGTAAGTATTTAGAACATCGTCAAAAATAGGTAGCTTATAAGAATATTTTTTAAAGCACAAATAAGAGATTCAGTTGACGTTAAAAGAAAATCCATTACTAAGATAATTTGTCTCTTCTTATGAGTGTGATACGTTTCAAGAAAGTATATAAGTACATATGTTATATAGCGATGCAACTTTAACCATAGCACAGATAGTGGAAAGACTATTGAGACCTCCATTTTCAATAATTTTCTACATGGAATGCTTATAAGGTTGTGAAAATGGAGGAAGTAAGAACATATTGGGTGCCACACAAGTGTTTAGGCCTGTATAAGTAGAAGAAATAATTAATATAATATATCTTAATTAGCCTTTCAATCAACAATCAAGCCTTATTACTAAACGGCGTCAATTAGTCAGCGGCCTAACAAAATCATACTTCGCAATTTTTTACATTGCAATATCTTAAAGGTATTTTTTATCAATTCTTACAATTTTACAAATAGTAAAAATTTAGTACAAATATTTTTGCTTTAAATTGAATAACATGTTTATTTTGTTAATCATTTCTTAATTATTAGATGATTTTTTTTTCGATCTTCTTAATTATTAGATTTTTTTTTTGAGATTGAGATAAATTTATCATTAAAAATATACGTTTTTGTTTTTAATTTCTTTGTCTTTTAATAGCCGATTTCATGATTTCAACCACATGACCCTAGTTTTTTTTATACAGGATAGCGGTTAGAAAAGTTAGATATAAATCCATGAACAAAAAATGAAAAACTATATGTCTTTGGTTTTATTAATAGTTTCTTTAAAGGCAAGAATTTATATTTATTAATACTCATAAAACAGCTGTACCTAATTAAATATAGGAACGTTAAATTAGCGATCCTGAATCGCGCTAACGATGTGTTCACTTGAAAAGTATAAAAGGCTTTGCTGTATTACTCTCTAGTTAGTTTGTCTTATAATCAGTTTCACAAACTTTTCACTAGCGTCAAAAGTAACTTCAGTGTAATTCCAGATTTATATTGGCATACCCGTTACTTATCTTATCCTGATGGCAATAAATTAACAGCCTCACAATGAACTACTACTATGTTACAATATCGAAAGAACTTTTTCCACGTGGATTTAGGTCTTTTATATTTGAATCAGTAATGATTCTTATGGAATTAAACCCGTACCCACGTCGACCAATCAGGCACGCGAATTAATTATTGCTACATATCACTTTCAAGGTCATTTTCAATTAATAACGCGTTTATTATTACTGATTTGCATACATTTGTATTATTTGATATCTTTAATCAATTACTATTGAACGATTTATTTTTAATCTTTATACATACGCTTGCAAAACAACATTATTTAATTCATACTAATATTATAAATGTGAAAGTAGCTCTGTCTATCTGTCGCTCTTTGCTAACAAACCAATCAACCGAATTTGATGAAATTTCGTACGAAGCTAATTCAAACTCCAAGGACGGATATAAGCTACTTTTTCTTCCTAACATGACAACCAACCCCTACAATACGAGAGAAGCCGTGGGCGACCACTAGTTTATTATAAATCGTTATGGATAACGAAAGGAAAGCTTTAATATCGGTCATTACAAATGTTTGACAGAATGACGTAACTTTAGCTAGAAGGCATAACCTGTACTTAAGCTTTATAGGTTTATTGATTATTATTTACAAAATCAATGAACATAATCATATGTAAAACAATGCCTTTTGAATCGAACTTTATCCAATTTCATTTTACTGTACCAAGCATTAGCAGATTTCTTCTTTGATTCTCTAGCTTTTACATCATTACATTGTATATTTTGAATAACCTTTTTCTTACGTAGTTGAAACTAGTGGTACGCCATCTGTAGCAAAACCTAAACAAAGGTCCTAGACAAAGTCGCTTCCTTTTGGCAAATCGCCAAATATATTTAAAAGATGTATTCGATATACCGCCTAATTCACAATTGACGATCTAAATCGTCTTACCCCCCTGGAACTAGCTATGAACAATTTACAGGCCATTTTGTCAACGATTCGACATTATAAAGTGCTGATACGTGATCAAGTCCTATCATTCTCATACAAAATCCTAGCACAAGCTGCAAGCCTAAATAGTAATCGTGGCAGTATCGTGTTTAATTGACGTGAAAATATGTACATTAACAAAATAAAAACGTCTTCCAAAAGCCTACTAGAATTATTAATATAATAATTATTATTTAAAAAGTCTATATCTGGTGTTTAAGTTTTTATTATTTATTAATAATCCAAATTTCCAAAGAATTGCAAACACTATTTATAATTGTTATTTATGGCGCGATTAGTGGAAGAATGATTTATACCAAATACTTTCTAAACAAAAGTTAAAAGAAAGATCGATCTCATCACAATGGCAAACTTTGAATATCTATAATATTGGTCAAATAAAATACTTATTGAACTAAAAAATATCATACGTGCTTTTAGTGCAAACTTCAAACCTGATTGAGCATTGTATTGCACAACAGTTGCAAAATTCATGATCATTGTCTATGCTCCCACCAACCGACGGTAAGTGAGGTTCATGAGCATGGTCACACTCATGTCTATGGGCTTAACGATGATGGGGATGGAGGCAAGACCCACTGCCACTGTGATCAAACTTCTAGGTTTCGGTGGTATTTTACTTACATTCTTCTTTAGATAATTCTGAGTGAAGGCACATATTCTGAAAATGCAATAACAATATATGTATAAGTATATACATGTATCTTTGTAGTCTTGATTGGAGCCAAAATGGCACATTATACTACAATGCGTTAATCTTACTTGAAGACTGCATATTTAAAACAAAACGTAATTTTATCGCAATCGAATCGATATATAATCGTTGATTTTTACACAACAACCGTTTTCCTATTCAACTAAGATATTAGACAACAACCCGGTTGCCTTTCGGTAGAAGTTTAATTGAATAGGTATCGCGATTATCCTTAGTAGAATCGCCCCCTAGGCAACACTGTGTTTTCTTGTTCTATAATTCGTTGCAAAAAAACTTTAACATATAATATACGTGTAACACACATATTTTATTTTCACACACAATAATTATTAACTGAGCACTTTATATTTACTTTTTAAATATATATATTGTTTACTATATTAGTATAAAATATTGAATATTAACATAAAATGTATCTATTACAAGGGCGGATAAATAAATATTATAACATTTGAACAGGGCCGTATTTAGGGGAGGGCAACCGGGGCAACTGCCCTGGGGCCTCCACATTAGTGGGGGCCACAGTTTTCAGCAAGTTAACAAATACCGAGATATAGTCAAATTATAATAATGTTATTATTTAATATTTTAAAAGTTACCGATACAAGTAAATAAATCATAGCTTACTAATTGAAATAAAAAAAAGTAATTCCTCCAGACCTTTAAATCCGGCTCTGCATTTGAATGGTGTTTTGATGTAAATACAAGTTAGAAAAGATGTTTTAACGGATGCGACGTACTCATAAGAAATTCTAATTTCTACCGTCAAACATCAAATTTATTATACTCGAACTTCGCAAATTATTACAGTTCGGAGGGCGAGCGAGCCAGTGATACATCAGGCATAAGGTTATAACTTCTTAGTTAAGTTTATAGTGCTCTGGAGATGTAAGGAATGTTGACACTTCTTAAATTGCCAAATTCTACAAAGATATATTTACCATCGGGTAAAATATGCCAATCCGCATATATATTAAAAAAAAAAGAAATTATTAAAATAAAAATGATTTATCTGTTCTCCTTTGTTTTAAATAATAAATAAACACAATATAAGATTCAGACAATTAATTAACAGAAAATTTTTCATTACTTAGAATTAGAACTTACCTATTTATGACAAAGCCTGGAATGGCGACGGACGCCAAGGTCTGCCATATAAGTGCATCACCAGTTTCTACTACAACGTTTTTAAATCGGCCATCTTTCTGTGAAATAGATAAATTAACTGAATATGTGGTTAGTTAAAAAAAAAAGTATCATTATCGAATAACAAGTTATTTAGTAAGTCTGTAATAATAATAATGCATTACATTAGGACTAAGGCTTCTCCCTTTTTAAGAAGGTTTCCACATAGTTCCATCACTCTGCTATGCTAAATATACATACATGTGGTAGATTTTCTTCGACACATGCTGTCTTCTTACGATATTACAAACACCGAGCATAAGACAAATCATAAAAATAAGCATATAAAATTTGTTTATGATTCACATATTCTTATTACATAAGAACGCTGAATAAGTTCGATTGTTTGAAGAAGTTAAGTATAAATGTAAACATAGCAATATTTAGTCAAAGTGCTGTATCAATTTTGACGAAATTTGAAAATAATATAGCTTGAACTTAAGGAACAGACTGCAATAAAATGAGATATAACATATAACAGGAAAAAACAGCATAACATTAGATAATATATAGTTAATTCATTTTCATTATAAATATATACAATGAATGGCAAACTTACTCTTAACATTTTCCAACTTTTATCCCCAGTGTCAGCGAGCACATAAGCAAATGCCACGGCATAGCTAGCTCGCACTACCTTGACTGAAACCAGGGATCGGAACGACTCACCAACTTCATTAGCGTACCCTGCAAACATGAACCTCTTCAGCGATCACTACATAACTAAGGATGAAGGGTAAGTTATCAAGTATTAATAATATATGTTTTATTTTCTATAACTGGTTGGCCTACCACCTGACATTGGTAGCGTTAACCATTCCTTACACAGCCAATAAAGCCTAGCCATGAGAGATAAGATGTTATTTATTTGTTACATAGTAGATTGAGATCCTTTTATTTAATATTTTTGTTCTGCCCAATGTAAGTTTAATAATCCAATACAAAATAGATTGAAGGAACTTTTAGTTAAGTTATCATTTTATTAATTCTTATAATGAAAGTCATGTTAAAGATAAACAAAAATTAATGTATTGCAACTTCTGTTTACATTGATAAATATTTTTTTTAAAGTAATTTTTTTAAGACAATAGGATGTGATGTATGTATTACATACTTTAATAAAATATGTTTTATGTCCAAGAAACCTCATTAGGAAAATAATCAAATTATTAATTAAGCATAATAAAAAGCAATTTTCAAAATCTGTGTTTACAAAGATCACAACTGAATAAAGTTTACGTAATATTAGTATAACCTAAGCGCCTTTTCAAAAAAAAAAATTTACGTAATAATAAATGGGTGATATCTGTTAAAAAAAGGCCTTTTTTCTTACCTAAATATCGGACCCAAGTGTCTCGGTAAAAATCCCTTTCTTGTTCAGGCATGTTGGTTTAAACAATTAATAAAAATACTCGCTTTGAAATTAAACAAGTATGAGGGTTACACTGACTGTCGTTTTAGATAAGACACCAGCTTCCTCAACAAACTCGTGCAAAATATACAAACAATTAGTTAATGATTTTTTTAATATAAGAGTATTGCGCTGCTATTAAAATTATATCTTGATGTATGTTTTCCCACAAATAAAATATAAACCCACATTAATTACAAATCATCTAACATGTAATTGAAACCTAATTTGTAATGTAAATATGTAACTTTTATTGGTGCCTAAAGCGCGCTCACATTCATATTTTTTATGTAACAATTGACTTGAAATTTGGATTGTAGAAATGTGACGTCTAGTAAAATGTTGCCACATTCGTCAAACCTTCCATTATAGTATATACATATATTAGAAGATTTAATTGAAAAAAATATTCAAAGAATATTTTTTATATTTAAATATGAATTTAAATGTAGCTTTTTTATTTTTAATAATAATATTTATAATTAATATAATATTTAATAATATTGATTATGTATCATCTCCGATCAAAACACATTGAAGTTAAGTTAATAACAATGAAACAAATGATTGTCGCTTTTTTATGTTTATTTTATCGTCATTAGCTAAACACTTTGGCTTCAGCATACTAGCTTTAGTATAATAGCAAACAGTTAAGTAAGTTGGTTTTAGAAATATTATGTTATGTATTTAGGAAAATATTACATCAGATTAGTTTGTAAAGCCACTAATGCTATGTAAATATGATTTACATGGCTTTAAGAAGCATAGCAATGACGATTCATGCTGACTCCGATAAGATAAGATGTCGCCATAACTTATAAATAATATATTAAAACCGTATAAATATCGTCATAAAATTACCAATAGCTTGGAAAAATATATATATACAAATATTTTGATAAAATTTGAAACAAATAGTTACAATTATAGATATGTATATTTTAATATGTATGAAAGTTCGAAATAATTTTGATCGAAAATATTGTAAAGTAATTAGTAGTTATTTTAAGTTAGTGAAGGTTACACCAATCAGCTGTTCCTTCATTCAACCTTCAAATATCAGTATGTCAATATAATTCAGTACTTAAGTGACAAGTTGTGATAGTGATGTGTTTTAGGTTATGTTTTTATTATTTTTTTTGTACATAAATGTAACGTAGTATGTAAATAGAAGTAATATGTACACATATATTGTATACTTTATAAAAAAACAAATGTGTACATTTAATGAGTGATTTTAATGCATTGTAAGTTAAAAACTTTTGGTTTTTTATATTATAGGAATAGTAATAAGGAAAATATAGTCTTAAACTAGCGAAGAATATATATGTATTTGGTATTGTTATTTAATAATGGCACCACTTGAATTGGTTCAATTGATCCTCCAGGTGCATACTAAGTACTAGTGATGTCGCTTTTACTTTCTATTTATCAATAGTATCGATAAATTATATTTTAATAAATTAAAAAAAGACATATATTCACGTGATAAATATTCAAGCTTGCAAAGCTTGTTAAAAATGTGTATATTTGTAATCAGACTATTGCTTGAATTAATATTATTTTTTATATACAAATGTATCAAATAGGTGTTATGTATAATCTTTATTTGATATTGAATCATGGGTTAGGTATTTAAAATTAATAACAGTGAGAATTTCATAATTAATTGTAAATGACTATTTATAATTTTCGTTTGACAAAAACACCAGCAATTAAATATGCGTTAATTTGTTTTCAGTACGAATTGCGGTAACGAATTGTTCTCTTTTTTTACATTACAGTAGTCGTTCTCATATCCTAATCATTATGTGTATTTCCTGTATCTCAGTACATCCACCATCATGATCAGATCATGTATTTAAGTCTTCATATTCAATATTCTATTGGGTATTAGACAAGGCATGCAGCCCCATCTTAAGCATAATAATCGACCGGTGAAAGCAACCTTCTGGCGACCTCAGTTCACCCTAAAACATAATATAAGAGTCCTTCTAAGGTGTGAGACACCTATGGCGAAAACTTAACCGCGATTGCCAGTTTTTTGCAACTTCCGCAACCTGGGCCTGATATTTAATGTATGCAATGATAGGATATTATTATAATACTAGCTGTGCCCGCGACCTTATACGCCTATGAATATAAGAAAAAAAAATATTATTGTAGCCTAAGTTACTCCCGTTATTATATCAGTTATTTGCCAGTGAAAGTCTCGTCAAAATCTGTCGGGTCCTTCCATAGATAAGCCGAAACAAACAGACTGACAGACAGACCGACGAAAATTGAAAACAATATTATTTTGGTATATGTACCATGTATACTCATGCAGTGAATAAAAAAGGGCTATTTCATAATATTACAAACATACACTCCAATTTTATTATATGTATAGATTGGACCTATTATGAAGAATTGCTTGATTGTAACACACTCTTATAAAACTTACCATTTAAAAATATCCTTCAATCTTCAACCATACTAATTACTATACATTAGAAATCCGTGAGCCCCATATGACATAAAACGTCTAACCTCTCTATCGAATGTTTTGTATTACACTGAATATCTATTTTTAAAATAATATTAATAACTGTAAAAATATGTTAAAAACTAGACTTCCTTACCAGATAACAGGTAGCGTTTATATTTAGTAGAACAATTAATGAATTAAGCTCTTAGATCAGTCGTAAATTAGAATTTATCTCATTTTGTAAATCTACCGAATATTCATGCAAATAGTAATTTACTTGTTTAATTATAACTTAATTCGCGATTCACTCGTAACTATTTCGTAACGTTGTTACGAAGAAGCTATAATTGTTATTTTTGAGTAAGCTGTGGAAAATTTTATGTTTAAGTGTGAGTGTTCGTAACTATTTAGCGCTCTTGTAAGTAATGTATGTTATATTTGCAGCAAAATGACGTCATACATCACTTATAAGTATTATACTTATTAAATGACAAGGTCAAATAACTGGTGTTTCGATATCATATCAAATATATTAAGAAAAGAAAAAACGTGACGGTTTCATTGTTTATTTTCACTTAAGTTACATTAGTGGATGTATTTTTGTTAAATACGAAAACATATATGTGCCGAAGGATGGTCACTTTTTATATGACAGATCTAAATATAAAAATTTATAATATATCTACATACATAACGTTTATATCGTAATACGCCTAACTTTGTTTGCTTATGAGACACGCAGAATTAAAGCTCTCAGAGCTCATGATTTTATCAACAATCCCTGTTATAATCCAGCCAATTAGTACAAAATCATAATACGCCTGAAACCTCCCCTGAATCTATTATTTCGTTCGTTGTTGAAATTCGTTTATCACTTTCAGACAGACAGCATAAGTGACGCGGCAGGGATATTGTTTTATAATATGTAGTGATTAGTTTCCATCTTTCGTCAACCGTTTTTGTCCCTGTTCAAAAATAATTGGTAAATGAAAACCAAATACAGTCTCATTGCAAAGTAACAAAAAATCTTTAATGTGGTCGTTGGAAAAAAATAAGGTGCGTAAATTAGAGAGAAAAAATGTTCAAGAGGAAAACTTGATTCTTATGACTTAATAGTCAATATTTTCCTGCTAATATTCGTTATCAGGTTTATCTTCAAGGATAGCCTACGTCTTAATATACTCGTACTGTGAAAACAATCCAAATGTCTATATAAATTGAGAAAATCGAAGAAGATAATAATAATCATTTGAAGTATTTGGTAAATAAACATTATTTAAGTGGTGTTGACTTGATCGGCATTCTTAACTTTAATAGCTCTTATTGACTAATATATCTTATATTTATCTGAATCTTACATTGGCTTATATATCTGAATCTTACATATCATTTCTCCGAAATATTTCGAAGGACTTTCTAGTGATCCAGTATTAATTTGTTTTGCAAAATCAAATCTCCTTGCGATAATTTTCTACCAAGATGTTGTATTACTTTCGTGCCATTGCATGGTACCTTGTTTGACATAAGTAGGAAATGATTGATTCATGTCTCATCCTCAGGCACAATCTGCCCTAAATCGTTAGGGTACTCATCAAGTAGTTCGAAAAAGCAGTTACGAAGGCCAATTGATTTTTACATTGACTGAAATGACTCCTATCCTCAAAATGGTTGTAACTGATTACTCATGGGAATTTCGATGTTTGTTGTAAAACTATTACTACCTTGAGGTATTTTTATTTTTGTCAATTTCTGTATTTAGTGGCCTCAATCGTCGCCCAAGGCAAGGGTACTTGCTTGCAAGTGATACTTAACTTTATTTAAATAGATCATGCCACTTGTAAATCAAGGTTTCATCGAGACATTGAGTCCATACATAAAATGTAGCATATAATTATAATTCTCTTATTGAGTTCCCAATAACAATTACCCCTCCATTGTTTGAAATGGAAAATATTTTCATTACAATTTTCACATTGAGTCAAAACATCAGCGACTTTTTCTAAGCTGTAATAGCAGTTTCTGACATTGTACTTTATTTTACGGAAATATGTAGCATCAAAGCAATATGAAATTACTAAATAACGCGTTTTAAAATTGTCGAATATATTTTTAGGTTTTAATTATAATATAAGGAGCATTAAATATATAATACGCTAGTACTGCGCCATAAATGTCGAAAGAGATTTTTGGCCGGGATCAGTACAAAATTTAGTAATTTTCGAAGGCATTCGACGCGATACTTTTACTATTTACTTAGTATTAATCGTATAAGATAGTATGTTATCGTTGAATCATTAAACAGTATTTAATTATACCGCAGTTTATTTAATACTACTTAAACATCTAGATCAAATAATTGGAAAATTATGCAAATAATACTATCTTGATCCGGACTTACTAACTTCTTATTTGAAGAAAAATGTGGTGTTTTATTTTGATTTAGGCTTAACTGTTATTACATGAAAAGATAACAATTCTCTGATCTCTTCAATTTTCAAATGAGCTTTGTGTAGTTAACATGAAAGAAACAACGTGAGTGAATTATTATTTTTCCATTTCCTTTAAACTGTTTTCGCCAATGTGTTCGTTTATTAAGTGTTTAATTGTATTGGATTCTCTTGAATATGCCAAATGTTAATTATTATATTTCTTTTTTGTGTTTGTGAATTGTTGCGTGTTTTGGTATCTTTTTAATTTAGTGTGTATTTTAATTATTTTCAATATTTTTTATTGATAAAACGCTAAACTTAAAATAAACTTTTTACGCTTTGGTAAAAAAGTATTCAACTAAAGAAAGAATGACGAAAAAAAAATCGAAAAACAAAAAATATTTTGTTTTTCGAACATAGACAGGTTAAATTTAATGTTATATTATGTATATTGTAAATTTAACGTGCCATCTGTCTGTTTCATACAGTTTACCATAATGATAGATGACACTAATAATTGATTTACTCTTTCGGATGGAAATAAGCTATAGAAGCTAAATATCGCAAATGAGCATTTCCCGAGATTATCGCCTCTAATCATACAGTCCTCCATTATATTGAATGTTTACATAATAAAGATTTGTTATATAATTATTCATAAAACTGATATTAGGTCAAATGGAAATGACCGTTCGTTGATAAGATACGTCAATCACGAACTGTACATTGAAGTTTTGAATGTAAAGTTCATACAAATCTGTAATGAAATATGTAAACAAAGATTACATGACTATACGTAATTTACCTTAATACATTAGATTGATATACCGATCAGAGATTCTGATACTCACTTGTCAATAATTCCACTGTAAACGTCAAAACGTTGCATAACTGTTTCGAATTGAAGGTCACGTGACGCAAGCAAGTGTTAATGCTAAGTTTACTTGCTGGGAATTAATTATGCAAGGTACTCATCTCATAGTCTATCGCGGAGAAATACTTCATTACAGGAACAAGGGAAATCAATGCTTAATATTCCTTACAGTGTAACTATCTATAGACGGTGTTTAACAACATACTATAATTTGCCAGTCTACATATTAAATAAATAGAAAGAGTACAGATATAAAAGTAAAGTAAGTAAGTAACGGCCTGTATATTACCCACTGCTGGGCTAAGCCTCCTCTTCCATTAAGGAGAGGTTTTGGAATATATTCTACCACGCTGTTCCAATGCGGGTTTCCTCACGATGTTTTCCTTTACCGCAAGATGAATTATAAACACAAATTAAGCACCTGAAATCATCGATTAAGATGCACGCGTTCTAACCACTGGAACATCTCAGCTCCTTACAGAAATACGCAACCTTAGATTCCAATTTTGGCATCCCATTGACATGCTTTAAACGGAATATATTAACAAATAGAGCCCTTTTTGTATTATTTTTTATAAATAATTGATCTATATTACAATGTTTATGTGAACAATCTTTTAATTCCACATAATATCTTATATTGATTGTCAATATGAATATAGGAATAGATAAAAGCTAATCGATATTACTGTTATCGATAAAAGCTTAAAGTAAGCGGCACTTCACTAATATGAAGTATTAAAGAACCAATGTTTGGAAAGCATGTTCGCAAAGCATATTTATACCGTCCTGAAACATTAAATTATTATATTGTTAAAGTTCCAACCGGTTTAGTATATTAATAAAAATACATAAAACAATAAATAATACTCAATAATACTCTCTTATTAATATTGTTATGGTAACTTCAAAACCTTATTGAAGATTTTCAAATGGTTTTGTTTTAAGAGAACAACAAAAAAAATCGAAACAAAAAAATAGTTTTTTTTTTTAAATATAATTACTGAATGTTGCTATTACTGAAAATGTCAGTAATTTTTAATAAATAAAAAAAAAATTGGTCAAAGGTATTTATTTATATACTTATCTAATTGTAAATAATAATGTAGTATTAATGGAAGAAGCGAGTACCTTCCCATTTCTGAAATATTGCCAACGTTACAATTTTTGCAAACAATAGCATCTGCGCACGTTTTATGATATCTATAGTAAAATCATCGATATTGTGTTGGATTTTGCTGTTTTTATTTATATTATTTATATCGAGAAAAGTTTGATATATATTCGCTCAATACAAAACCTGTGCTAAAACGTAAAAACGATTACTATGATAGGGTAGTTCTTTTACTGGACTGTCTTTTAATTGTTTTTTTTTTACAACACAACAATACTGCGTACTATTGTTTAGCGGTAGAATATCTGATGAGTGGGTGGTACCTACCCAGACGGGCTTGCACATAGCCTACCACCAAATAGGTGGTAGGATAATTATTCAAATAACTAGTTACCAACCGCGGCATCGCTTGCTTTTATAAAGTAGCCCAACTCGTTCTCTTTAGGTCTTGTTTCATAGCAAATTTAATCAAATTCGCTACAAAAGAACCTTGAAAGAGTAACAGGGTTACTTTCGCGTTTGAAATATAAGAATTGAATCAACGAATAATACAATGTATCGATATGCTTAAAATTAAATCATATTGAAAAAGTACGACCATTAAAATTATTTATTTTATATGTATGATACGTTAATCATAAACTATAAATTTTATCGTAAATAATCTAAAGTGTATATGACTTGTAATAAAATTAATGATTTTTAAAACTAATATACGTAATGGTTTTCACATGAAATTAAGTTACATAATATAATGTATATTAGAGTATCTATAGTATCATGCGCACGCGCACATCGTGATCGGTTTTTGATTGACGTTGATATACATAACACATCCTGATATGTATGTGATAGTGTATGAGTGATCAATCTTCATAAAATCGTGATGTATTTATCAATGTACGTAATAACTTGTTACCTTTTTTTTTGTTCATAACTAACGTCAATGACTTCTGTTTCCGCTTACAAATGAGGTTCTATTTCAAATGTTACATTTAGAATCACCATCTTGGGTGAAAGGAGAGATGGCAAGTAATTAACAGGGTGAGCCGAATTAGTCCAGTGGTTAGAACGTGTGCATCTTTACCGATGATTGCGGGTTCAAATCCAGTCAAGCACCACTGAATATTCATGTGCTTAATTTGTGTTTCCAATACATCTCGTGCTTGACGACATGTGCCAAATTTCATAGAAATTCTGCCACATGTTTATTCCACCAATCCGCATTGGAATAGCGTGGTGGAATATGTTCCAAACCCTCTCCTCAAAGGGAGAGGAGGCCTTAGTCCAGCAGTGGGAGATTTAGATGCTGTTGTTGTTGTCGTTCATTTTTACTAATATTTATTCTTTCTTCTATTAAACCTCTTTACAAAATTAAAAATACGAATACGAAGTAGAGTATAAATTCTCAGCGAGCTACGTTCAAGCAAGTATCAGGAATTACTTTATAGATCAGTTGATTTTGTTTATTAAATATAGGAAAAGCATGCTGAATAATATTTATGTACATATTATTTACATTTGTTATTGCGTTGCTATGATTACCAAGACACTATGTCTTTTGTAATTACGCTGGCTTGTAATCGTCAGAAATGTAAGTTATTGATATTTGCACAAAGAAGTACAGTACGACACAATTTAGATGTCGCATCGGCAAAATTCGTAAAACCGATCACATTCGAATTAAGTACGCTATCCCCAATTATCAATATTTATTACTTATGCGAATATGATCTTTACACAGACTTAATAATTTGTAATAACATATGACCTTAATATATTCTTCAATTTGACACGTCACTTGCTTTCTCGGGTTGATCGACGCGAGAATCTATAGCGACGAATAGCGTCGAACGGCGCGATGGGGAGCTCTTTGTATTGGTTGTATAAATCGGTTTTAACTAATTCTCCGGTGCTACATCTAAGTTGTGGCGCACCATACCGCCAAATGAAGTACTTGAAAGTGTATTTCAATACATAGTATGACTAAGCACATATGATTTATCCGGTACCAATAATTTATACGTCAATTCGTAAAAATCCAAAATCGTCATGGTTATTTTTAGTCGTTTATTAAGAGGATTATTAAAACTCCAAAACAAAAATACTGAAAATTCATCTAAATAAAGCATATCGTCTATATTATTATCATTATCATCATTAAATAGTATAAAACAAAGTCGCTTACCGCTGTCTGTCCCTATGTATGCTTAGATCTTTAAAATTGCGCAACGGATTTTGATGCGGTGCTTTTTAATAGATAGAGTGATTCGATAGGAAGGTTTTTATATGTAATACTTGTACAATATAGTAAAGAAAAACTGATAACTTTAGAAATTTCTAATGTGATGTGGTGAATAAGCAGATTCATTGCGATGCCGGGGCGGATCGCTAGTGAAATTATTTTTTATTAGAGGACACGGGATATTTGAAAATGTGTGTGATGCGTAGCTAAATTGCACACATTTGTATTGTAATTATGTATATGTATCTGGCAAATACATATAAAAAACTGTGCACACATGCATAACTAATCTTTGATCAAATAGGTATCGACGATATTTTGCTGGTTCGAGCGAAATTGACGAAATAGTCTACGTTTCCTATTTTCGTAGTTGTTGTTTGACGCATTCGTTTAGTTAAGACGCTATGCAAACAAGTACCAAATTTTATCTCAGAGATTATTGCAATAAAAAACTGCCTTAAAGTCTGTTTGCGGTATAGGCTGTCGCAGTATCTATCGAGCGTTGATACGGAGTAGATTTTTTTTTTTTTTATTTTTATTTGTTCTTTTTCGTGAATTAAATTTAATAGGTAATAATTATATAATGTTTTAGTAATAGTTAGTTCTTATTTAATTTTTTATTTAATATAGTAGTGATGTTATCATTCAATAAACATAACCTATTCGCGTGTGGGTCAAATAATGCAAATATTATTGCAAATATTAACCAGTTCTTACCAACACATTGAAGCTGATACTCTGTGTACACTTTCGCGGCTGGTGATTTATCAAGTTTAAATTCAAAAGCGGATAATTTTTTTTTTGATATATTTTTTTTATAGTTTAAAATAAATTTGTATTCAGCCAGTATGTTTTTTATTGGATATTTTAAATTAAGCGTTTATTTAATATGATATAATTAAAAAAACAAATTTAAACCTATAGTCTGTATTATTTTAAAAGTAAAAGCGCATCACTATTACATTTTATAAATATTTTTCTAACGTCAAATAAAATTTCTTTTCAATAATTAATATATTAATTGTATTTGAATTATATTAAATAAGATATTAAATTTATAGATTATAAATAGACATATAGTTTATAAAGTACATTCGAATTACAGATTAAAAATAAAACAAGATATTTCGAAAATATTAATTAAATTATAGAAGTGAGTAAAGTGATTATGTTGTGATAGAAATTTAAAGTGTACAGAAGTGAGTTAACAATGAGGACCGGTAGTGAAACCAAGGACTCTGAAAAGGAAAAGTTGAACCCCAATGGATGGTAAGGAATTACATTTAATATATAAATAAAATCGGGTCAAAATTATAGAACGTTGGATATGGCTAGTTAAACGAATGTGTTCTTTATGCTGTATGCAATTAGAGTTGAAGTTTATTTGTGATGTTAACGTCACACGTGTTTTCTACTTTATATAAAAGCAATGTCACTTTAATTTGACATACAGGATGGCGGTAAATAAGTTTTCAAGGGGTTGAAGTAGAGCATATTTGCTGCCAATATAGTCTATAAATACTTTGTTTGTTCCAGTGATTTCTGATTTATGAGAGATTTAAATTTTTAATGACAATATCTTTAAAGTTTTGAAATTGAAAATAATTTTTAAATCATACCGTTTTTTTTTTTTAATTTCTAATACAAATGATTGAAAACCAAAGTAAACTAAAAATTATTGGTGTTACGTTTTCAAGTTTATGCCAAAAACTCGTTATTGTTTCAAGAAATTGATATGTCACATGGTTCATACATATACATAATTTATGTATTACATACTAGCTACCGGCCTCGGCTTTGCATGGGTACTTGATATGTATATATAAAATCATTATAAATTGTAGCCTATATGTTATTCTTATGTATAACCTATATTACTGTAAAATTTCATCCAAATCCGTTCAGTAGTTTTTTCGTGAAAGAGTAACAAACATACATTCATCCTCAAAAACTTTTACATTCATAATATTAGGGGATTACCTTCCTGGGTTTACTACGTGCGACCAATCACATCAAAACGGCTACGATACGTTTCTGATACTAAAACACCTAAGCTGTTACAAATTACTAACTATTTATTACGTTTAACAATTGTCCTTCTATTAAACTTATTCACACAAAAAGCTTAATAAATTTTATATATCTAAACCTTCCTTATTAATCCTTTTGTTTGTTAGTGAAAACCGCATGAAAATCCGTTCAGTAGTTTTAAACTTTATCGCCAACATACAGACAAACAGACACGGCCAGAGGACTTTGTTTTATAATAAATAGTGATTATAAATTTAAAAAAAAAAATTTAGAATCTTGTCCCAGCTACGTATCGTGTCTGATTTTACTCCGAATCAACTTCGAAACGCAAAAGGATTTATCTGAAAGTTACTATTTATTACTAGAATTATTATAATTCTAGTAATAAACAAACATACACAATACATAAATAAACTATAACAAATATAGGTAGAAGTGTTAAGTCATTAATAACTGCCTCATGCTTGAAACTTTGGTAGGAAACATTTCCATGTAAGGTTTTTTTTATGGTATAGGTTGACGGACGAACATATGGGCTACCTGATGGTAAGTGGTCACCATCACCCATGGACAATGACGCTGTAAGAAATATTAACTATTCCTTACATCGTCAATGTACCACGAACCTTGGGAACTGAGATGTTATGTCCCCTTTACCTGTTACACTTGCTCACTCACCCTTCAAACCGGAACACAACAATACTGACTACTGTTATTTGGCGGTAGAATAACTGATGAGTGGGTGGTACCCAGACGGGCTTGCACAAAGCCCTACCACCAAGGTTAATTTATTATAAAAAATATTCATTCTCAGAGAAGTAGGTACATACAGGAATTTTCAAGGAAAAAGCGATGTATGGGCTTTTTGGGATTCTGTCCGAATGAAAAAATTTGATTTCTACATATGCGTCATTGGTGAATGTCAGGTCAATTTAAAACAATAAAACTGTACTCTTGACATTGATAATCAATAGTAAATGATTTATAAACCTTATATAACGGTTATATACCGAAACTAGGTGTCTAATAAAAAACAACTAGGTACGTTTATATATAATCTGCTCGGCGGTGTATATATATCGCTTTTTAGTTTAAAGATAATAATAATTTCAAAAGATTTTAATTGATGATTTTAAGCAAATATCAATATGAGTAATGATAATTTCGTCCTTTTTTGAGTAATATCTACAATACAGGGTTATTGCAATGATATTCTAATAAACAGATATGTTATATCCATACTAAATGACAGAAAAAAGTGTGCCGCGCCGGGGACCGTTTATTTTAGTTTATTTTTACATTTCGTTAAAAGTAAAAAAGATAGCTTGATAAAAACAATAAGTAAAAGGGATAACTAGATGTTTTAATTACGCAAAACGTATTACTACGTAATTATGATGTATTATAACGTATTACTACGTAAAACAACTAAAGGCAAACGTCACAATTAGGACGTTTTCTAGTCTTCACTTTTGCGCGTTAATATCATATCTGTTTACTACAACATCATTGGGTTATTGGTAATTCGTCGTATTCCCGTGTGGAAGTAATACTATTTGCGATAATTTTAACCTCCATAAGTATTACGCAATAGTGAACAACTTTTTAACTAGGTATCGCGTTTTTTAGATTTCTCAAAATAAAACAAAAATACAACTTCAAAAATGTATTTTAATAAAAAATATCAATTAAAATATATTTTTCAAACACTGGTTATTTTCCAATATTAAAACAATAATTATCGGTTAAAATTTAAAAATAATAAAATTTGAAATAGTTCACGTGTGTTGGTACACAATTACACACGCACATACAGAACATTGCTTTAGGAATGTAAGGATATTATACATATTTATAAAATTATTTATAATAACAATATGTATCGTAGGACGAGGAAATTAACGTTATCTCTGTATTGTGCTGAGGTTAGTGGACCAGTGGAGTTTATACACTATAAAGTATTGACTTGGATGATATCTCGAATTATTGTTCGATAAGGCCACAGAGTTTTATAACATTTGGTATTTTTTTTGTAACGAAATTTAATAATTATTGTCTTGCATATTACTAATAGCAATAAATTGTCATCGTTGTGTATAATATTGTTGGTATCTAATACAGAAATGCAAAAAAATAATCAATAAATAAAAAAATAAATAAGATAATAAGTAGCGTCTTCTAAATTTAAATTAATAGTTCATACGTCCTAAGTATTTATATTATGTACAAAAAGAGTAACCCAAAACTAAATACTTAATTTTACTTAATTGAAATAATGTCGATTAGAAGAGATTGGTCGGCTTGACAAATAAGACGAAAAAATGTATAATGAAATGTGTTTTCGAAAGTATTCTGAAATTTTTGCGCAAAATAGTTACCAACTGTTATTCATTCCAACGATACCGTGCCGTACTTAGATTTACTCTTGCCCCAGTAGCTAATGAGACGACCAATCGTTTACACAGACAATTAAACTAAAACAGATAATTACAAGTGCAAAGTATTAAGAGTTTGACCAAACACGATCACATCCATTAGCCTTTCAAATAGTGTTGTGAATAGTGATGATAGTATAGAAAAATATATCCAACGAATTATTGCTTTGATAATCTGTGCTCGTGAAAATGCGTATGAAAAAAACGTTAATATTATTCGAAAGTGATTTCCGACATAACAATAACGACGACGACGAAAATGTTCCACTGTTACAGGAGTATTCGGAACGTCAACACGAACGGCTAGTATTAGTTTGAAATTGAAAACGTTTGATTATTTCACGTCTAACACAAATTGTTCCTAGTGCTCATTGTTATGGGATTCAAAGTATTAAGATTGCCCACCATGCTACACCACTATTTGTCAAAATCTAGAATGTCTTGACATTCCTTTTTACCGTTAAAGAATTTAAAAATCGAAGACCTCGTTCGTTTTTTTTTTTTAATTCTACTTAATAAAGCTTTGGATTTAAAATCTGCCGCGTGTATTTCGTACGTGTTGATAAATTAAATTCTCTCAATCCAATTTAAAAATCTAAACAACTGCCTTTAAATATTTCACTGCTGAGAAAAATGTTTCCAATCCGTCAATGCGGGTTTGAATAATATAAATATGACTGTTGATGCAAGGGCACATGTAAATTAAACACAAAAAACTAATTACTTAATTTAATAGTTCAACATCCCACACGTAAAGGACAGAAGAACGTATTTGTAAATTTTGCGTCCTAATATTAACTTTTTCTTTGTGTCATCAAACAGGAGTTTGTGGATATGCCCAAACGTTTGGCGAATACTTGCTTCAGAATTTAAACGCACAAAATTTTCTTCAGCTGAAAATTATAAGGAAAAAAATGTCTCCTCTAGAACCGTTTACTGTTAAAGAAATAAAAAAAGTACTTGTGTACGCGCGTGTAAAGCTCCACTTGTGATTAACGATAATAAATTAAGAATAACTTTGTGCTAAATGTAATTTCCTCTCTTTTCACGACTGCTATAACGCTCACTCACAAATTCAAACTTTCACAGTTGAAATTTATAATAAAAATTCGAATAACGAATATTGTAAAATAAAATAAACTGTGAAGTTGCCCAATTCGAGCGACTTAGCTCTAAACTGGTGGTTTAGAAGGCAACTATATCATGTAGTTCCTGTGCGGGACTATCATAACAATTAACTGTCACCACTTTTTTTCCATAACTCAACCCAAGAAGCATAATTTTAAAAAAGACCTACAAAGGTATTTTCCAAAATAATGGTTATACCAACAATAATGTTGTCACTTGTGTTCAGATTTTTCTGAATATTTGTGCTTGAATTCCAAAAACAGAATCAACTTTTTTCTTTATAATTGATGATATGTACTTAATTTTCAGGCTGCAGTCCCGGCCCAGCCAGCAGTTTAACGTGATACGACGTGTCTACCAGCAGGATGCCCTCAACAAGGATGCTGATTATCAAGTCCCGGAAAAACCA
Source organism: Vanessa cardui (assembly GCF_905220365.1). Classification (NCBI taxonomy): domain Eukaryota; kingdom Metazoa; phylum Arthropoda; class Insecta; order Lepidoptera; family Nymphalidae; genus Vanessa; species Vanessa cardui. Next base: position 10,521,168 of record NC_061132.1, on the reverse strand, counting down.
CGTAAGGATCTTTATCTTGGTGACATTTTATTTTTTTAAAATTATTGTCAATAAATATGAGAAGTAATGAAAAATTAAAATACCACTAAGTTCGTTCCAAAATAATACATAAATTTGAACTGTATATTTGATTAATTACTGTTTTAGTAGTCAAAAACAAAATTCGAATTGGTGTTGAAAAACGGCACATCTTTAAAATTTACAGTTACATATTTTATGTGGATTTCTTTTAGTCTATAGACCATTCATATTTGAAGAAATGTTATAAAATATTTTAAATAAGTAAATGAGAGTTTATTTGGAATTTATATTTTATTCCTATTAGATAATAGTCGCGATGACTAATCTCTATGTAGCCTGCGCAGAACATGCTCATAACATAGTACACACGTCCCATACTTTAATAATCCGATAGGACAGCAAATTCTATATGATCGAAACGTCAGGCATACATCGGCTTAACTAATCTTCAAGGTACGAGACTAGAATGGACACATTTCCTTAACTCTGCCGAACTACAAAAAAAAGACAGTCACATTGTATCCGCCTGATCTGGAGCTTGAATCCACGATTTCGCGGTGTAAGAACTTTTGAGCTAATATATAAATGAGGCAGTCGATACGTAAAATAATATTATAAAAATATTTATCCCGCCTTCATAATTCCAGTGGGATACAGATGCAAGAGAGTAGTCCAAAACTGTGGCTTTGGTGATTGTCTCCTGAACTCGCTACCGATTGCAAGATGGCTGCCGCGATACAATATGAAGAAGGATTTGGTTGGCGACCTGGTAGCCGGCGCCACGACTGCCGTCATGCACATACCACAAGGTAAAATCAAAATAAGCATTCTCTACTTCGTGTATTAATCTGAGACGAGATGGCCCGGTGGTTAGAACGCGTGAGTCTTAACTGATGATTGAGAGTTCAAACCCAGACTACTGCATTTTCATGTGTTTATAATTAATTTCGTGCTCGGCGGTGAAGAAAAACATCGTGAGAAAACCTGCATTTGCCTAATTTCAATTATATACATATAATTTTAGTCACATGTGTATTCACCAACCTGCATTTGAGCAGCATGTGTCTTCTCAACGTGGAAGAAGGGTACAGTTAATGTTGTATAAATCTAAGTTAGGACAATTGTTAACTTTATACTTTCAGTGTATTAATAAAAAACTAGAACTAGTAAGGGTCTCCAGTTTAAACTATTTGCGTTGTTAAGGATACGCTGTTTAGATTAAAACATTTGCCAACTTTTCGAAACCATCTACCAATCTTAATACACAAATAAGCAAAAAAAAATCTTTCGATTCTCACCAACTTTATTGAGGGTTCAAAGAGGTTTAATTGTCATAACTGAACTTTGCACATCGCAGATACAGTTCACAAAAAAAAGAAAACAATTTAAATGACCAATAATTTTTTTTAGGTATGGCCTACGCGATGTTAGCTGAAGTGCCTCCTATAGTCGGTCTATACATGGCATTTTTCCCTGTACTTATATATGTGATATTCGGCACCTCACCCCATGTGTCTATGGGGACGTTCGCGGTCGCCTGCCTTATGGCGGGTAAGGTAAGTCCATTAACATTTTAGTAATTAGCAATACAAAAGCCCAAACAAAACGTGAAAATAATTTAAGATTTTAAATTCAGATAACATAAGTAGTAGTTATAAAATACAATTAATTCAACAAATTTTGATTTTAATTGTAATTTAGATCATTATTATCATTACATAGTATAAAACAAAGTCGCTTACCGCTATCTATCCCTATGTATGCTTAGATCTTGAAAATTACGAAAACAGGTTTTGATGCGGTTTTTTTTTAATAGACATTATGATTCGAGAGGAACGTCTTTGTATATATGTATGTAATACATGGACCATATAGTTAAGAAATAAGAAAAATTCTGTCATATATTTAGTATCAGCATTGCACTCGTGCGAAGCCGGGCGGGTCCCTATATAAATTATAATTCATTGTGTTTGAATAATTTTGGCTAACTTAACAAATATAAAATGCGCACGTTTTTTTGACTTGTGATGTCTTTTTTAAAGCTTCATTGTATTGATAGTAGCATTTTAGTACCATCTCAGTATACCTACTTTAAAGTTCAATAACCTCTTAAGCAGTTATTGTTACCGATTCTTTCAGGTAGTTTCACAGCATTCAACTCACGCGGAATTAGTCACTGCTGTTAACGTCACATCTTCAGAAGGTAAATTTGTATTTTTTAATTAGTAATGAGTTTCTTGCCGGTTCTTCTCGGTGGAATTTGCGTTCCGAACCGGTGATAGCTTCACTTAATATAGTTTATTAAATTACGTTTTAAAAACATGCTTGTACAAATCTACTTGAATATAGTATATTTTGATTTGATGATTAAAATTCGAATACCTTTAAAGATGAGATATGATGTTGACAACGCTTTAATTATGATTTCCTTTTTTATCAGGTCCACCTTTCTTGACCGGAGGTTATTCAGCGATGGAAATACTCAGCGTACTCTCCTTAACTATTGGCTTAATGCAAGTGAGTATAACGACAAAAAATAAATAATAATAATAAATAAATAATAAATAAATATTAGACAACATCACATACATTACTCTGATCCCAATGTAAGTAGCTAAAGCATTTGTGTTATGGAAAATCAGAAGTAACTACAGTACCACAAACACCCGGACCTAAGACAACATAGAATACGAATGATAATCTACATCGACTAAGCCGGGAATCGAACCCAGGACCTCGGACACTCGACCACGGAGGTCGTCAAAAAAAACATTTGTAATGATAATTTTTCGAAGCAACAATGGTGCAATGGTCTATGTGCCGCCTTGTGATGGAAAGAGTCACAGGATCGACCTGAATCTGACCCTTAAGACTAAGCCTAAAACGAAAGGGTAGGAATATTAGTAATTCCTTTGTTTGGATGGAAAATTGCTACTATTCTTTTTGTTAAAGGCAAGTTATTATGGGACAAAACGGCAGCACCAAAAGCAATATAAAGCTTTTAACTTCATTTGTTGCTTGAGATTGGGTCATAGGTTTCTGTCCAATTGTAAAATAATCTGATTTGTTTTTAATCTGTAAGACTTTCTATTTATATATACATTTATGTATATGCATATTTGTATATATATGTATATGAAGTATATGAAGATAGTCTTAATTTATACATAAAAAATGATTGTTTCACTTTGACGTTAGTAATTAAATTTAGATGTATAGTATGACAGAAATTACATGTAGCATCGGAAAAATTCGTAAAACCGGTCACAGCCGACTTAAGTACGCTCTCCCAAATTATCAATATATATTTCTTATGTGAATATGATCTTTACACAAACGTAATAACTTGTAATATCATATGACCTCATATATTCGTCAATTTGACAAGTCGATTTGCTTTCTCGGGTTGAACTGACGCAAGAATCTATAGCTACAAATAGCGTCGAATAGCGCGATAGGGAGCTATTTCTATTGTTTGTGTAAATCTGCAGTAATCAGTTTTACGTATTTTGCCGATGCTACATCCAAGTTGTGTCGTACTATACAATAAATTACAATACACTTTGTTAAACTTATTGTCAGTTCTTGCAAATAATAGTTGCAAGAACAATACCATAAAACATACAACCTTCTATTACAACTGTGTCCAAATTAAAGAATAACTGGGAATGTTTGTTTTGGCAAATCTTCTTTTATTAACTTTAGTTGTCAACAATTAGTGTGATGTTGTGTAAATGTTGAAAAAATTCTTCGAAATTGAATAATTCAAACAATTATTTCAATAAAAATAATTTTCATATTTAATTTCGTTGGAAAATGACATGTTCCTCCATTTTTCAAGTCAAGTCAAGGCTATGTTGTTTCTTTCAGGTGATAATGTGGATGATGAGGCTGGGCGCGGTGTCCACTCTGCTCTCGGAGCCTCTCGTATCCGGTTTCACGACCGCAGCCTCCTTCCACGTTCTCTCATCTCAACTGAAAGATCTCTTGGGAGTCAGACTGCCAAAATTAGGATCCAATTACAAAGTTATATTTGTAAGTAGAACTTATTCAAAATATATTCGCTAACTTAAGAACTACTAAAGTCTTTGAAAACTAAGCGAACCCAACTCGGGTAAAGGCTACCTATATCAAGAGATTATTATCTATAAAAAATAATAAAATTGTTTCTGGCTGTGTTTTCGAAAAAAATACCCAAAAAAGATGTTTTCTTTTATTTTTTGGCCAGAGTTATCTTCAAATGTATATTATTCCATGATACAACTTGGTCTGTTCTTTCGTCAAAATCAGTAAAAACTATCAAAAGTTATAACATCTTAAAGTTACCGTACATAACTATTACATTTAAAATAGATAATGTAACGCAATTAAAAGACCACTAGCGTTAAGTACTTTCTCAATTACAGACTGCTATTGAAATCGTCAAGAGTGTACCGAATGCGAACTGGATCGCGTTCGCGATATCAGCGGTCACGTGCACGATAATCGCGTTGAATAATGAAATTTTAAAGGTATGTTTAAATTTATAAATTATAATGAGATGACGTCACTGATTGAATTCGTTACGGTGACTTATCTGGTCAGTAGACCACGTCATGGAGCATTCACAATGGCTATTCAGATCCACTATAGTCTCTTCGCGTTAACGCCATCTAGTAGCTATAGGTTACAATTATTACGTTTACAACTTGAATAAATTAAATGAATAAACAAAATTTAAATTATAAAAATAAAAGTATCAGTTAATAATTAATTAAATCCACAACCTTCACGTTCGAACTTATGTCTTTACCTGTTCAACGTGAATTTGACTTTGTAATTTGAAAAGATTTGTTTGGTCAGGAGACGGAGTCGGGGCGGTAAACAATGACAACTCACTGCATTCTTAACGCGAACAGACTATAGTGAAGGAGTATTACAAATATTAAGTATATTATAGTTCAAAAGCGTTCATCCAAGTGCACTTAATTCCTTGACAGTAGGTGTAAGCAATCCGATGCCTACACCGGACTACTTATACTTGGTGGTAGGGCTTTGTGCAAGCCCGTCTGGGTAGGTACCACCCACTCATCAGTTATTCTACCGCCAAATAACAGTACTCAGTATTGTTGTGTTCCGGTTTGAAGGGTGAGTGAGCCAGTCAACTACAGGCACAAGGGACATAACATCTTAGTTCCAAAGGTTGGTGGCACATTGACGACGTAAGGAATAGTTAATATTTCTTACAGCGTCATTGGCTATGGGTGATGGTGACCACTTACCATCATGTGGCACATATGCTCGTCCGCCAACCTATACCATAAAATAAAAACAAATAAAAATACCTCCGATTAGTTTATGGCTTGACTATACAAGAATCATGTAGTGACCAGTAATTTCGTACTTTAAATGAAAGTATAGTGAAGGACTATGACTTCTTTCTATGCCAAACTTGGTGGCAGATCTTTTTTGAAGCCTATCATAAAATATACTAGCTGTTGGCGAAGGTAGAACCTTCATAATTACGTGAAACAGCAATTATCAGTAATGTTCTATGAAATTTGCACGGTAATCTGTATACAGATTAGACGCAACAACAATTAGTTTTAGTTCTCAAGATTAGGGAAGTATTGGCGATCGAAGCAATCATTGCTTACAATACTAATTTCTAGCGACGGTGGTATATGGGCCAATAAATATTGTAAATATTAATAAAGTTTTAATTGATTGTATTCTTCTTTCAGCCTCGGATAAGCAAGATCAGTCGTGTCCCCGTGCCCATAGAACTAATGGCGATAGTATTTGGCACTCTGGCTTCCAAATTTGGCAATCTCAAGGAGTTATACGGTGTTTCCTTAGTTGGAACTATTCCTACTGGGTAAGTCTTTATCTAATGACATTAGGAAACAATTTCGTTACTCATTTACCGTTTGATATCGACTACATAATTTTAATTATTTGTTTCTAAATTAATATGATAAAATATGGTTTTACATAGATTTAAAGACATGGAATTTATATGGGCTACTATAAAGACGCTGCAATATATTTTTTGTCATATTTTGTAAAAACAAGAAATATAACGAAACAGTTAAATTTTAATATTATTGAACGCATTCAGGAACATAGTAACTACAATATAAAGTTTTTCTAAATCGATATTGAACCAACAACAAAAAATCAGAAGAAATCATCTCGATCTTGAAAAATATCAATATAATAATTGTGAAATTTTTGCTTAACAATTTAAATATAGAATAGATAACAAACATTTTTTTTCAGTTTGCCAGAACCTAAAGTGCCAGCAATAGAAATGATCCCAACGATAGCCCTAGATGCCTTCACCATCACCATGGTGACTTACACCATATCCATGTCCATGGCACTGATCTTCGCGACCAAGGAGAAGTACGAAGTTGATGCCAATCAAGAGCTACTGGCCTTGGTAAGGTTTTCTATAAAGCATGGGAAAGCGTATAACCAGATATGTTTTGTCTCTTGCTCTTTCACGGTAAAATCACTAAATTGATTTTGATGAAATTTGAACTCCAAGGAACTATCCTACTTTTTGTGCCCAAAACTTTCCTATCAACCCTTAAAACATAAGTGAAACTATGAGCGACTTTCACGTACAGAGTTTTAAAACACGCTTTATTAGTTGTGTCATTAAAAAACCTATATTGTTATAGTTAAGAGACTTTGAACCTTAAGGATTGCGGATTAATATTTGGGCAAAATACACCCACTTTTTACATGCCTTTTGGGAATGATAACATGGTTAGAAAAAGTTTTTAGTCAGATTTCCTAACCCAGCTTTGAGTATTAATGCAGGGTTGTGAAATCCTCTCTAGAGAAGAAATGACATTTCCACACGTGTGGCTGCTACGTTATTTTTATTCGAACTTTCTCCTACAGGGAGCAAGCAATATGTTTGGGTCATTCTTCGGTTGCGCTCCACTCTGCGCGAGTTTATCTAGATCTTATATCCAGTATCAGGTATGTAAATTATATTTGTATATAATTCAGTGATATCAAATTATTAAAAAAATATACATGGATAAATTAGGCCCTAGGAATCATAATCAATTGAGCGACTTCATAAAAAAAGCAGGTTAACCACCTAAATTTGCTATATGACAGTCTTGACCTTGCACTTTAAAAGAGTTTACTAAGTATTATAGCAATTTATTTAATAAACAGCCCATTAATCTAGTATTCAGAATCTTTTTTACGTAACCAATAATCATTTGCGTTTATTGGAAGACTATTTTCTATCTCTTTTCTATTAAACATCGTATATCACCTAGTGGAATATCTATTATTATAATCAGGGCCAAATAAAATGCCTTCAATACAGTTTTTTTTTTAAATAGGCAGGCAGCAAAACATGTCTAACCTCGGTAGTTAGCGCTTCTCTGATCCTGTGCGTTTTGCTTTGGGTGGGGCCCTTATTTGAGCTGCTGCCTCGTTGCGTGCTGGCTTCCATCATCGTCGTGTCCCTTAAGGGCATGTTCATGCAGGTCAAGGAGCTAGCCAAGTGAGTGCTCTTATTGTGTTAGTTTAAGGTAATGAGTTCGAAATTCAAAATTCAAAACCAAGAGGATAAAAGCTAAATAAACATTTCAATTAACATCAACATTAACAGCCTGTAAATTACCCTCTGCTGGGCTAAGGTCTCCTTTCCCTTTGAGGAGAAGGTTTGGAACATCTTCCAGTTGCTCCAATGCGGTTTGGTGGATACGCTTATGGCAGAATTTCTTTGAAATTAGTCACAGGATTCCTCACGAGACTTTCTTAAAGAGACTAATTTTACTAAGCTATTTTGATGCACGTAATGATCGCAAATATAGCACATCATTCGACATATGCAGACTTCCTCATTTTGTCTACCTTCAATGCCGAGTATGAAATGGCCATAATTAAAATAACTTAAATTAAGAACTTATAATAAGACAATCGTCAATGGTGCAATGGCTTATGGGCCTTATAGATGTAAAAAATCGCAGGATAGAGTCTGAACCTTTGGGCTATTATCGTCCCTACTCTTAACATAAGTGATAAGCTTATAAGAGGGGGTAAATAGGGCGAATATATTAATCAATTTGGTGTATTATTTCTATCTTTAAAATTTAGTGCTTATTTGGTACTTAGTGCTCTATCTGCTGGGCCAATTCGGCTATTTACCTTGTTACCAAATAGGAGAACCCTTATTTATAAATGTTTCAGAAGACGTTTTATTTAAGGTTTTGGAATCTCAGCAAATTGGACGCAATCGTTTGGCTCGTCACATTCTTGATCACGTTGCTAATAGACATTGACATTGGGTGAGTATTTAGCATAAGATACACATTTTTAATTGTTTATTTAAAAATCGATCCACCCTGACTCCGCACGTGTGCAATGTTGATACTAAATATACTACAGAATTTGTTTATTTACGAGTTATGACTTCACATTAGAAACATCTGAAAGTATTTTGTGTTTCTTTACTATATTATATATAAAACTCTTCCTCTCGAATCACTTTATCTATTAAAAAAAATCGCATCAAAATCCGTTGTATAATTTTAAATATATGATCATACATAGTGACAGACAGCTGTAAGCGACTTTGTTTTGTACTATGTAATGATAATAGCCGCATAGTCCTCCAATTGTAAGGTTAGTCTAAGACATATTGGACCGTGTTCCTATTTACAGGCTTTCTTTTTTATGGCAAAGTTTGGCGGATGAACATATGGACTAACTGAACTTAAGTGGTCACAACCATCGATTTAGCTAAATAATTGACGGTCAATATTTCTTACCACGCAAAATTTTATGGACAGTGACGATCACTCACGATCAGATGACCCATTTTCTAGTCCGTCAATCCTAGAAATAAAAAAGTCCAACGACCTCACGACTAAAATTGAACTTTAACAGATTTTGATAACTCAAGTATGACATACCAACTAGACGAAATCACATATTCCACCACGCTGTTCCGGGTTGGTGGAATGCACATGTGGCAGAATTTCGATGAAATTAGACACATGCAGGTTTCCTCACGATGTTTTCCTTCACCGCCGAGCATGAGATGAATTATAAACACAATTATAGCACATTTTTCAAGGTGCACGCATTTTTACCACTGGGAGTTGGGACATCTCAGCACTTGACAAACACATATATAACTCTCTAAATAAGTCAGGCATGAATGGTCACATCCACGATGTAGATAGCTGATCAATAAGTTGTATGAAACTACTTTCCAGACTCGGAGCAGGATTACTGGCAAGTGTGGGGACATTGTTCTGTCGTTCTCAAAAGCCGTACACGTGCCTCCTCGGACGAGTCCTGGATACCGACCTATATTTAGATATAAAGAGGTACCGAGCTGTGAGTATTGTATTATAGTAACGTTGTATATTTGGTAGAATTTTCTAGATTTTATTTTTTAAGGATAGTTACTATGCCGCTAACTGACATCTGATCGATTTCCAACTTCCAACTCTATCGTCATATATTTACCATTTTTTATATCTTAATTGGTTTTGCAAATAACTTTATGGTCCTATTATCGATAAGTTACATACATTTTAAAATTTTACCGCGTTTTTGGCTTATAGCTCATAATTGAGTTTAGTTAGATAACGGCATTATAGATATCCCACGGCAGAATGTTTATCCATACGTATCATGTAACATTAAATGTTGGTGCAATAAAGCATAAATAAATCAATAATCATGCCCCATTTTAAGGTATTACTCATGTCCCTCCTCCAATTAAGCCTAAAGATAGGAGGAGGCGTACAATAAAGTAAATCATTATTGAAATTTATTTAAGTTTCTCTATCAAATTTGACGTATCCTGTCAGTTCGGTTAGTAGAAAAGCAAACATGGTACGCCAAGTGCAATAATGGGATACCCTTGGCGGAAAGCTGTCAAACTGTCATGTATAATTATTAGTAAATAAAAAAATAATTTAAATCGCAATTTATATTTTATTATGCACTAAGATATGTTATTACATGTTATACAATTGTTTATGTAAAAATATATATAATTTTTTTTTTAATTTAATGTTTAAAACGACTAATTTTCCGATGGCAACATTCCGCGGCTAATCCATTCCATTTCTTCGTTATAGTAAACGGATATTGCAATAAATTGTATCGTATACATTAATATTATGTTAATTAGTATGAAAACCCACCATCTCGCAACGTCACAAATACCTGTTTGGTAGTTCAATGAATACGGGTATCTTTTATCTGCGAATAATCTCATCCTGAATATTTATCTTTTATGGTATTTGCTTGGTATTATAATCCTTTTTTTTTTGTTTTCCTATATGGTTTATTACGGTAATTTTCTCTTCATCATAAACTTGAAAGCAAAAGCAACATAAATAAGGCGTGATATTTGTTGTTTAAATATTTCTAGAAATTATTAATTTCCATTTTTATAATGTCATATTTGACAATTATGTCAAATTTTAAATTCTACAGATACTAATAGAATTATTAAAACACATAAGAGTATCATCTGTGTACTTAACGACTAAAATATTTTTACTAATGCATCATTTACACTATGATCTTTTATGAATTGTCTCACGGTGTATTAGGAGACTTTTCCTTGATTTAAATGACATAATAAATAGCCAATTTTATCGTATATCGAGTAGAGCGATATTAAAATATTTTTTTATTAATTTTATTTTATTAAAAAGTTAACCATTTTTTAAATTTCATTTGATAATTTCTCCACAAATATATATTTTGTATAAGTCTATGATGGATATTTATTTATATTAACCGAATTTCCTGCTAAATAGATTTTACATCTTTTTTATGTATTATTGCAGGCAGAAGAAATATCTGGTATCAAAATATTCCACTATTGCGGCGGTCTCAATTTCGCAACTAAGAATCTTTTCCGCGTGACTCTGTTCAGGAAGATTGGGTACTTGAAACAGCAACAGGCTGATGACGAAAGCAACCTCGCTAAGAGTGAATCGCTTGAATGGGACTCGAGTATAAGCAATAAGGTTCGTTTATTTCATCCTATGTCAAAAACAAGTTAAAGACATCCACAGAATCCAGTGCCCAGGCTTGCCTACGAATGGCAGATTCGGAATGACTGGAGGAATGTGGTGCAAAGTGTACAGGATCATGGTGGTCATCATACGTGTGGCTCTCCTGCACAATCCTGAGTAATGACGAAACGATTAGGAAGATTTCAAAAACATTGTTTTAATTGTATCTTTAGTCCGAAAATTAACTAGTACGTGAGGTTTCATTATTAATTAATGAATGGAGCTCGACATTATATACGAATGTCTTGTACACGAAACTGAGGTTTGCGGGTAGATGTATACGGCATTAGAAGTGTCCATATCGGAATCCCTCTTTTCTCATGCCTTTGCTGTGAAAAAATATAGTGTGTTAGTGTGTATGTTATATTATAGAATTAGTTTAGTGTTAAGTCGCCTTTAAAACGTCAAACGCCTCGTAAACGCTGTTCACCACTACCATTGTCACTTTCACCCCTACTATTGTAAAAATATCCCTTTTTCTAATAATTGTAATAATAAAAATAACTATGTTAAATTAAAATCTTATAATGTTAATGGGTTCTTATTTCAAGATATTCGTATTATCAAGATAAGATTGATTTTCTAATGGCCAGTTATTAAAAGTTGATTTATTTTGTATTACAGGTACAATGTGTTATAATCGACGCCACTGCGTTGTCATACGTAGATGCGCCGGGGATAAAAAGTCTTGTCGCAGCACAAAAGGAGCTGGTGGCGAACGATATCACAGTTCTACTTGCTGGCGCTAACGGTGTGTAACTCTTATACGACATGCGCTCTTTTATAATAGGCTATTTGACTGGTTTTTAAAATCCATTTTATTTTATTTAGTAGAGGTTAAGGAACCCAGTAAAAGTTGATTTTTTTTTATTTCTAGTACATATTTTCCGAAGAATATCTTATTAAAAAATCCATATTTAAATAATGCGCGAAAACGCTACTTGGACAATATGGCGCTGCAAAGGCGTCGCTGACGTCACTTTGCTGTATTTTAATCTGTAGTACATATAGTAGAAAAGCAAGGTTTACAAGAAAGTGACTTCACCGTTTTGTATCACGTGACAAACGTTTGAAAAAATGAATTTTTATTTATTGATTTCTGAATAAATTAAGTATTATTTTCAACATTCGTTAGTAAATAACCATTTTTAAACACATAATATACACTGATTACAATAATTCACAATTTATTTTTCGCATTGTCAAATAGCCTATTTTAAATAACTGTTTAAGCCAAGCCTAATTTTTACAGGTATACTAACTATGTTACTAAATTTTTTTACATCATTTTATTTCAATGCAATCTTGATCGTTGATTTGATCAACATAGTTTTAAGTTATCATTTCAAATTTAAGTTGAACGATTAAATAACTAAAAACAAATGCGCAGTCAATAAAGTCATTAATAAAGTGTATTAATAACTAAATAAACTTTATTGATGATAATGTCTCATGAATACGGAAAAAATAATTGTTTCTTGAAATACCTTTAAATTGATTTGATCTTATTTGTTTGGATTTGAATGGCGAACAAAAATATAGTATAAACTATAGCGAGCGCACTGTTCATCACTTACTTCGTGTTTTTCAGGACCAGTACTAGAAATGATTGAACGATACAATTCCCTAGAATCTGAACAACTACAACTGGACACATTCCCCACCGTTCACGATGCTGTCGTCTACTACAAAATGTTAGAAACGAAGAAAGATACATCCATAACCATACAAACGTGATAAACTATTACGTATGTACTTAAACATAGACATTGTTCAATCCATTGCATTCTGAGGCTTATGATATGTAAAATAGAAATCATATTTGCTTGTCGTAAGTTTTCGAGCTTATATGCACGGACAATAAAATTATACAGGACTCTAAATAGTACAACCTGAGCCAATCAAACTTCGATTATTTTGGCTCATAGTGGTCTCTTTTGAGCCGGTAATATATATATTTTGTGAAAATATATGTTAGTGATTTTGTGTATTGTACTTAGAGTTATTTTTAATAATATTAATGGTTTTATTAAAATTTTACACTTCTATCGCATTATTGGAAAATTTGAGTTGATAAACAAGATCTGTAGAAGGTGTTACGTTTATTATTTGATAAGCAGCCGCTAAGAGAATGCGTTTCAGACAGGTTTGGAATCGAATGAACGATATCACTATGAAGTGGGGAATAATATACCAAAACAATACTACTATCGTACAGTTGTCCAACTAATTAATAATCTGTATTAATATTATTTGTCTATAGCTCTTTCACTACCAAATCGCTGAACCAAATTTGATGAAATTTGGTATAGAGCAAACTTGAACTCAAAGAAAGGACAAGGCGACTATTAGTATGAAATAATAATAAAAAAAATAATAATATATATTTTTAAATCCATAATGTGCTCTTACAATGTTATGTCAACTGTTTATTTTTATACTGTGTCACTTGTCATGATCAAGTGACAGACGTCAGAAACGCATTCCCTCAGCGACAGAAATGCATCGCGATATCAATTACTATTGAAATTAACTGATATGTTTCCTTAGGAATGTTAAATATAAATTCTTAGAATATTTTTTTCGTCAGTGAGAATATTATTAACATACATTTTATGTAGTATTATATTGGCTGTATTACCGTTATTGAAGATTTATTTATATAATAAATAATATGGAACCAAGTAATTATAAATTGTATTTCGAATTTTTAATTAATGAGCCGAAGTGGCATAAAACTATATCTCATATTTTATTGGAAGAATATAAATGAAATTTATAATATTATAACTCGAATATAAAATAAACGAATTGTTTTGTGAACCAAATCGAATATAGACATCGAATTTACACGCAACTTTAAACCACCATGATCCAATAGTGTATTTTTACTGTGAATACATTTATATTCTTGTAAAGTTAAATATATTTTAACACGATTCATATTAGAATATCTATTTAAATTTTTATGACTCTGTACTTATCATTGCAGTTAAGATTAGTAGTTGGTTGATTTAGAAGAATAATTTAGCTTCTATTATTCATATTCATTACTATTTCTGTAAAAAATATAACACTATGTCCTGGTGCTTTAAGAAAATATCTATGAACAAAAACTACTAATATCCATATTTGATAATATTACAAAGAAAATCATATGTTTTATAAAACAATAAATATTTTTTTATTATGTTCTGATTACAAAATGTAAATGTTATTTATTATTTAGCACCATGTCATAGAGTTATTCCTTAATAGCATCGATTCAGTAACGAACAAGTACCTTGTTAAGTAAGTAGTCCATAAATTATACAAAGGTCCGATCTGATCCAGTCACTGAGAGCGTTTGTAAATGTGTAACTTTGAAATGACGTAAATTTAAATAAAGAATCGTATAATATCATTAAAAACTGTCAATTGCCTATTATGTGTTTAGGAGGTAATTAGTTAAACATTGATGTGACGTTTTCAACGTTATCAAATCTCTTATCAATATTGTCCGAAAGAGAATAATCTCTGTTTAAAAAAAGAAAGTACAGTTTATTCCAATTATGCTAATTTACATTAAATTTTATATGAACTAAATGTAATTTTGAATGATAGTGAAATATTTTTGTTCACACATGATACGAGCGACGTATTTAACGTCGCTGTTACAAAGTTATGTCGACTGTTTGTTTTGTATCGTGTCACTTGTCATGACCAACTGATAGACGTCAAAAAACGCATTCTGTCAGTGGACTTAATAATAAAATTATTGTCACAAATATACCGTTGCTAACTACTGAGTTACTGATAGAGGTGGAATTTATTTGATTTTTATCAGTTTGTATTTGACGTAGACTGTTAATATGTTTGCAATCTAAATTGAAGACACACAAGTAATTGAGCTGAAATTATCGCATGAGTTTGGTGCGAATGACAATACCATCTAGAATGCAGCGTGCAAATAAATCGTTCAGAAATTTTCTAACACCAGAAACAATAATATTTTTTTTAGAGATTTATAAGACAAAATTAAATATTTTTACATTACACTGGATTACATGAAAATTAATTGTTAAAAATATTTACTTAGATTATTTTTGTGTAGATAGAACACACAACAAAAGTGCTAAAGCTTATTTTATTATCGTAGTGTGCGTGATAGCTACGCTTGACACTCACCAAACGTCATACTATTTTACTAGTGTGTGTTGTTTTGACAGTCTATCTAGATATAAATAATCAAATTATAATTGATATTTTGAATTCTATACAATGTAACAATAAGGTCGTATCACACTGCTGAAAAAAAAACACTTGTTTGATGTGCAATAATATTTTAATCTTAAATTTATAAGGTAAAAAAACTGTGAAAAGTGAAATTCAATCCGAGGATCTAAGGACCTGTAATCACGACAGGTGAAGTTGAAGTTCTTAACTCTTGTCCTAAACGTGACGTCACGCGTAAAAAGTACCGTTTACAAACGCCGGGACGAACGCTTGTTGAGCGAATTCTTAGTGAAATACAATTTGAAAAAATATATATTTTTAATATAAATGCTAAAGCAATAAAAGTTGTTTCATACACGATAGGCTTATAAATTAATTGTGCAATAATTATCGCATCTTTTAAATGTTTTTAAGTGTTTTTTTTTTGTATTAGCTACGTATTTTTGTAATATAGAATGTAGTAAATATTTTTGTGTCATTGTGATATTTTGTACCTAAAATAATATTTGTACTTATTTATTGTTAATAAATATTTGTTAAAATCGATTTTTTTTTATTTCGAACGTTATAAACTTATTATACTTAACTGCTTATTTCCACTTTAATTTTACTTCCATAATTCCGGGAACAGTTTCGTCGAAGTTCAAAACGCCATTTATTTGCAAATCCCTAGGGAATATCATAAACAATCATATTCATATAATAATCAAGCTCTCGACCAATGGCATAGCGTCATTTTGCTTGTTCGTTTGGCTTTTCTTCTCTTATGGGTAAATATTTTAACATGTACATTTGACTAAATAAATTGAGAATACTAAAATAGGAAATATAAATGTCCATCCATTAGGGAATATAGTTAGAGAAGTACTATGTGAATTATTTCTAGAATATATAAGCCTTTAGCGTGTACTTTCAATGGCTAATTTTAAGGCTCTCAAAATTTAAATGTTATATGCTATACAGAGTCGTCCGGCATCCTATGACATAGCCTTCTGACATACTTTCCAATATTATGTATACTATATTATCGAAGACTTATCTTATTGACAGAACAATGGGAACACATAATATGATCACAAACACCCTCGAACCTTCACAGCTACGTCGAGAAATAACATCTCTAAGCGCTTTCTGTCGATTTGTATCACGGCGAGTGCTCTGAGGAATTATTCTCTCTAATTACTTTTCCTTCAATATCAGTATCTAAGCATATTAGCTCAAGATGTCACCGCCTAACTGTGCCATCAATGCCATCACTCATGGAAAATTTTTCCTTTCCTTTCATCACAGCCAAGAAAGAGGATTACTCCCCTCTACTAAGCCTCTTCTTATTTTAATCCAGGTTGGGTTTCTTTCAAAGGCGCCTGAAGAGGCATCTTGCGGGCTGGTATGGTGAGATCAACTAGTGCAGTTTACTCTTTCTGACTGTACTGGCCGTCTTCGCATTTGGTCTTACACTTACAAACGATGGACTCAAATTCCTCCCCGGTTTATATATAATAATAAAGGAGTGCGTTAAGTCGGCCTGTAAACATTTATTTCGCATCTGAGAGAGAGTGAGAGAGACAGAGAGATTCAATCACTTAACACGTTCAGTGCCAGCGACAAGCCTAGCGTGTTCATGCGAATTTCAGTGATATCTTAAAAACTAGGCTAAATTATTCATTCAAACTAATTGTGTGCAATCTTCAAGCGATATGCTACTGAGTTTTTAAGTGGCCCGTTAAAAATAATATTTTTTTTTATTTTAGAAAAAAATGTCTTTTGTAATGCCGGCGACACGCTAGGCTTGTTCACTTATTAAGGATAATCATAGATTGTCAAACTGTTTTTTCAACAAACCACATTTTATTAATGGCTTATTACCAATTTGTTGACAATTGAACTAATTTTGTTATTGTTTTCTCAAATGTGAGGAACTTTGTTACATTTTTTTTTTTGTACAAATATCTATTATTATAAAAATTTATACACCTTTGTAGTAAAACTATATAAGCCGTAATTCTGCCATTCCTATTTAATGACAAAGTTTATACTAAATTGTCTTACTTTGTGTTATGTTGATACTGATACTGATTATGTATTACAAGTACCTATTTGTTAGTTCGATTAATCATTAACTACCACATACATACACCAAATATATAAAATCAAACACTAAATAAGGCTGATTTACCTTAAAAATGTAAACACATGTCAACTTCCAATTCGTGTTACAAGAATTGAAGTAATGAAACAATAAAACGAGTTTAGCTTACAAGAAGCTTGATTATTTTTTAATTATTTGTTTATTAATTATTACTTATTTAATTTTTCTTTATTATTATATCAAGACATGTGCACCGAATCGATATCCTATGACCTTTGAACATTTCTAGCAACTAAAAAGAAAGTGAACGAAACAAGTGAGATAAAAATTGATTTTAGAAATTGATAAGTATGTATTTGAGAAAAAAAAAGAAGGTGGATTTTTATGGATATTTCTTATTTCAAGATATTCGTATTATCAAGATAAGAGTGATTTTCTAATAGCCAGTTATTAAAAGTTGATTTATTTTGTATTTCAGGTACAATGTGTTATAATCGACGCCACTGCGTTGTCATACGTAGATGCGCCAGGGATAAAAAGTCTTGTCGCAGCACAAAAGGAGCTGGTGGCGAACGATATCACAGTTCTACTTGCTGGCGCTAATGGTGTGTACCTCTTATTAATACGACATGCGCTCTTTTATAATAGGCTATTTGACTGGTTTTTAAAATCCATTTTATTTTGTTTAGTAGAGGTTAAGGAACCCAGTAAAAGTTGATATTTTTTTATTTCTAGTACATATTTTCCGAAGAATATCTTATTAAAAAATCCATATTTAAATAATGCGCGAAAACGCTACTTGGACAATATGGCGCTGCAAAGGCGTCGGTGACGTCACTTTGCTGTATTTTAATCTGTAGTACATATAGTAGAAAAGCAAGGTTTACAAGAAAGTGACTTCACCGTTTTGTATCACGTGACAAACGTTTGAAAAAATGAATTTTTATTTATTGATTTCTGAATAAATTAAGTATTATTTTTAACTTTCGTTAGTAAATAACCATTTTTAAACACATAATTTACACTGATTACAATAATTCACAATTTATTTTTCGCATTGTCAAATAGCCTATTTTAAATAACTGTTTAAGCCAAGCCTAATTTTTACAGGTATACTAACTATGTTACTAAATTTTTTTACATCATTTTATTTCAATGCAATCTTGATCGTTAATTTGATCTACATAGTTTTAAGTTATCATTTCAAATTTATGTTGAACGATGAATTAACTGAAAACAAATGCACAGTCAATAAAGTCATCAATAAAGTTTATTAATAACTAAATAAACTTTATTGATGATAATGTCTCACGAATACGGAAAAGATAATTGTTTCTTGAAATACCTTTAAAGTCAAAGCCGTCAAGAATAAAATATATTTTGATCTTATTTGTTTGGATTTGAATGGCGAACATAACTATAGTATAAACTATAGCGAGCGCACTGTTCATCACTTACTTCGTGTTTTTCAGGACCAGTACTAGAAATGATTGAACGATATAATTCCCTAGAATCTGAACAACTACAACTAGACACATTCCCCACCGTTCACGATGCTGTCGTCTACTACAAAATGTTAGAATCGAAGAAAGATACATCCATAACCATACAAACGTGATAAACGATTATGTATGTACTTAAACATAGACATTGTTCAATCCATTGCATTCTGAGGCTTATGATATGTAAAATAGAACTCATATTTGCTTGTCGTAAGTTTTCGAGCGTATATGCAGGGACAATAAAATTATACAGGACTCTAAATAGTACAACCTGAGCCAATCAAACTTCGATTATTTTGGCTCATAGTGGTCTCTTTTGAGCCGGTAATATATATATTTTGTGAAAATATATGTTAGTGATTTTGTGTATTGTACTTAGAGTTATTTTTAATTATATTAATGGTTTTATTAAAATTTTACACTTCTATCGCATTATTGGAAAATTTGAATTGATAAACAAGATCTGTAGGGATGTGTTACGTTTATTATTTGATAAGCAGCCGCTAAGAGAATGCGTTTCAGACAGGTTTGGAATCGAATGAACGATATCACTTTGAATTCGGAAATAAATAACCAAAACAATACAACTATCGTACAGTTATCCCACTAATTAATAATCTATATTAATATTATTTGTCTATCGCTCTTTCACTACCAAATTGCTGAACCCAATTTGATGAAATTTGGTATGGAGCAAACTTGAACTCAAAGAAAGGACAAGGCGACTACTAGTATGAAATAATAAAATAAATATAAAAAAAATTAATATATATTTTTAAATCCATAATGTGCTATTACAAAGTTATGTCAACTGTTTATTTTTATACTGTGTCACTTGTCATGATCAAGTGACAGACGTCAGAAACGCATTCCCTCAGCGACAGAAATGCATCGCGATATCAATTACTATTGAAATTAATTGATATGTTTCCTTAGGAATGTTAAATATAAATTCTTAGAATATTTTTTTGTCAGTGAGAATATTATTAACATACATTTTATGTAGTATTATATTGGCTGTATTAGCGTTATTGAAGATTTATTTATATAATAAATAATATGGAACCAAGTAATTATAAATTGTATTTCGAATTTTTAATTAATGAGCCGCAGTGGCATAAAACTATATCTCATATTTTATTGGAAGAATATAAATGAAATTTATAATATAATGACTCGAATATAAAAAAACGAATTGTTTTGTGAACCAAATCGAATATAGACATCGAATTTACACGCAACTTTAAACCACCATGATCCAATAGTGTATTCTTACTGTGAATAATACATTTATATTCTTGTTAAATTTAATAAATTTTAAAACGATTCATATTAGAATACGTATTTAAATTTTTATGACTCTGTACTTATCATTGCAGTTAAGGTTAGTAGTTGGTTGATTTAGAAGAATAATTTAGCTTAATTATTATTTCTGTAAAAAATCTTACACTGTCCTGGAGCTAAAAGAAAATATCTATGAAACAATCTACAAATATGCATATTTGATAATATTATAAAAAAATCATATGTTATATTCTCAGTACTAAATGTAAATCTTATTTATATTTAGCACCAGGCTATAGAGTTATTCCTTAATCACATCGATTCAATAACGAACAAGTATCTTGTTAAGTAAGTAGTCCACAAATTATACAAAGGTCCAGTCTGATCCAGTCACTGAGAGCGTTTGTAAATGTGTAACTTTGAAATGACGTAAATTTAAATAAAGAATCGTATAATATCATTAAAAACTGTCAACTGCCTATTATGTGCTTAGGAGGTAATTAGTTAAACATTGATGCGACGCTTTCTATCAAATCTCTTATCAATATTGTCCGAAAGAGAATAATCTCTACTTAACAAAAGAAAGTACAGTTTATTCCAATTATGCTAATTTACAATAAATCTTATATGAGCTAAATGTAATTTTGAATGATAGTGAAATATTTTTGTTTAAATCTATACGCCGCTGTTACAAGGTTATGTAGACTGTTTATTTTGTATCGTGTCACTTGTCATGACCAACTGACAGACGTCAAAAAACGCTTTCTGTCAGTGGACTTAATAATAAAATTATTGTCACAAATATACCGTTGCTTAATAATTACTGAATTACTGGTAGTGGTGGAATTTGTTTCATTTTTATCAGTTTGTATTTGACGTAGACTGTTAATATGTTTGCAATCTAAATTGAAACCAGATTCATCCAATTAATTGAATTGAAATTATCGCACAAGTTTGGTGCGAATGACAATACCATCTAGAATGCAGCGTGCAAATAAATCGTTCAGAAATTTTCTAACGCCAGAAACAATATATATTTTTTTTTATATAAGAGAAAATTAATTATTTTTACACTACAATGGATTGGATGGAAATTAGTATTTAAAAATATTTACTTAGATTATTTTTGTGTAGATAGAACACACTACAAAAGTGCTAAAGCTTATTTTATTATCGTAGTGTGCGTGATAGCTACGCTTGACACACACCAAGCGTCATAATATTTTACTAGTGTGTGTGTACACAGTGGGTAACTATTGGTCACTGTTGTTTTGACAGTCTACCTAGACATAAATAATCAAATTAAAATTCGTATTTTGAATTCTATACTATGTAACAATAAGGTCGTATCACACTGCTGAAAAAAACACTTGTTTGATACGTGCAATAATACTTTATTCTTAAATTTATAAGGTAAAAAAACTGTGAAAAGTGAAATTCAGTCCGAGGATCTAGAGAAGATCTAGTGAAGTTCTTAACTCTTGTCCTAAACGTGACGTCACGCGTAAAAAGTACCGTCTACAAACGCCGGGACGAACGCTTGTTGAGCGAATTCTTAGTGAAATACAATTTGAAAAAATATATATGTATTTTAAATTTAAATGCTAAAGCAATAAAAGTTGTTTCATACACGATAGGCTTATAAATTAATTGTGCAATAATTATCGCATCTTTTAAATGTTTTTTTTTTTTGTATTAGCTACGTATTTTTGTAATATAGAATGTAGTAAATATTTTTGTGTCATTGTGATATTTTGTACCTAAAATAATATTTGTACTTATTTATTGTTAATAAATATTTGTTAAAAACGATTTTATTTTTATTTCGAACGTTATTAACTTATTTATCACGGGATATTATTTTACTTAACTACGTATTTCCACTTAAATTTACTTCCATATTCTCTCGATCAACCAATGACATACCGTCATTTTGCTGTCAATTGTTGTTCGTTTGGCTTTTCTCCTCCTATGGGTAAATATTTTAACATGTGCATTTTACTAAATAAATTGAGAATACTAAAATAGGAAAGAGCTGAGACGGCCCAGTGATTCGAACGCGAGGATCTTAACCGATGATTTCGGGTTCAAATCCAGGCAAGCACCTCTATACATATATACATATGTGTTTAATTTGTGTTTATGATTCATCTTATTTTCGGCGGTGAAGGAAAACATCGTGAGGAAACCTGCATGTGTCTAATTTTATCGAAATTCTGCCACACATGCATTCCACCAACCCGCATTTTTTTTCCGCTGGAAAATCGCATTACGCGTTTCCCCCACATGATGTTGTATTTTGGGGAAGCTCGCCGGCGCTGAAGGCACCGGAATACCCATCAAAAAACCAGCGGTACCCACTCTTTCTCTACGGGGGGCATCACGGGATCGCTTGAGCATTCTACTGTGATGCCCCGACGGTTGGCCCACCACGGGCTTCCAAGCTAGAGGAGTTCCCGGGGTACAGAGAACATCTCTACTCCCGGCGACGTTTACAGCTGGAGGAGAAGCTGCGCATAGCGCTGCTGTCTTCTCACCGGTCTTATTTGTCGATCCGACGACGACCGCGGAGGCACTCTCCTCACACGCTCGCTCCGCAGCCTCTTTCTACCACTAACCCGCATTGGACCAGCGTGTTGGAATATGTGAAGTATTTCTAACATATATATATGACGACCTCCATGGTCGAGTGGTGTGTACAAGTAAGTAAGTTTTCTATGTTGTCTTGGGTCTGGGTGTTTGTGGTACCTTCGTTACTTCGGATTTCCATAACACAAGTGCTTCAGCTACTTACATTGGGATCAGAGTAATGTATGTGATATTGTCTCATATTTATTTTTTATATTTATTTATTATATATATATATATATATATATATATATATATATATATATATATATATATATATATATATATTATTTATATATAATACAGAGCCTTCTGACGTACTTTCCAATATTATGTAATTATCTTATCGAAGACTTGTCTTATTGACAGAATAATGAGAACACATAATATGGCCACAAACACCCTCGAACCTTCACAGTTACGTCGAGAAATAACATCTATTAGGGCGAGTGCTCTGAGGAATTATTTTCTCTAATTCCTGCTTCCCTTTTCCGTCAATACCAATATCTAAGCATATTAGCTCAAGATGTCACCGCCTAACTGTGCCATCAATGCCATCACGCATGGAAAATTTCTCCTTTTCTTTCATCACAGCCAAGAAAGGGGATTACTCCCCTCTACTAACCCTCTTCTTATTTTAACCCACGTTGGGTTCCATTCAAAGGCGCCTGAAGAGGCATCTTGAGGGCTGGCATGGTGAAATCAACTAGTGCAGTTTATTCTCTCTGACTGTACTGGTCGTCTTCGCATTTGGACTTACTCTTACAAACGGTGGATTCAAATTCCTACCCGGTTCATATATAATAACAAAAGAGTGGGTTGTATAATCGTTCCAGATATCTGAACAGCTTGAGAAGATGCCTGTTAATATTTATTTCGCATCTGAGAGACAGAGAGATTCAATCACTTAAATAAAATCTTAATAAGTCTTTTCAATAATTATAAAAGATATATTTCTACGCATTCTCAAATCGCATAACCTATATTTTTCCCAATAATACCCAAGTCTGTTTAACTATAATTCGATCGAATCGACGAAAGATAAAGAATAAATCCAAATTAATAACACGATAAGTGTTGTATAAAAGTATCACAGGTAAATATCTTTAGTCATTAGGTAATTAGTTGAAATGGCGGGCGTATACGCTTTGGGGCTACTGCTCATCCTAGGACTGGCGCAGGTAACATTTTTTACTTGTTATTATTTTTTGAAACAATAAAATTCCAAATTAGAGTCTCTTGTCTCTTCTTCTTTAAAATGAATAATCTTAACTTTTCAGTGTTTAAAAGTATTATCAATTTAGTATATACACATTATTTATTTATTTAATTGAAAAATAATTAAGAAAGATAATTGTAGAAACGTTAAAAAAAAAACAAACAAAAATAGTACTACTTTTTTTGGTTTTTCAATCAATTCGATTTTATTTTGGATATGTTTGATTAATATGCAGTAGGTATACATACAAATAAAGTTTATTCGATAGAACAGCTTTAATCTCGGTCAACATATTCGAAATTACTAATGTTTTGACAAACGCAAAAAGTTAAATGCTTTTAGGCCAGAATGAGATATTGGTAAAGTCCTATCACGGAAGTTGCGACTTTAGGCGTGTTCGATGGTTGTGGGTTACTATAACTTACGATTATATGCGTCGTTTCACATTAGAGTCAAGACAACAAAAACAGTCGTAAGTCGGCGGCTGAGCAATGCAAATGAGAAAGTTATAAATCGCTCTCCTGAAAAATTACAAATTTTGTCATACGACTTAATGCGCGGATAATTTCGAGCAACTTGTATATAATTTGAATAAAACAAAATTATTCTTTAATATTTTTCTGTATGTTTTCAAATCTTAAAACCCCGGTATCAGATTACATTATCTATGTGCCAATGACTTATAATTAATCAATGATTGATAACATTAATCTCAGCTTAATGTAATAATCGCACTGATTTAAAAGTCTAATAATAATCAAATCAAACTAACTTATAAAACAACAACTAAATCTAATCATAATATGATTAAATCGTGTATCAAGAATATTTATTTACAAAATTATTATTAAAATTAGGTTCACGTATGAATTAAAAATGGTTACTGTATAAATCTTGCCCGCGTGGAATGGTGACAAGAATGCTAGCAGCTTTTCCCTGTTGAATCGCAATTTTGATCCTCGGGGCATCAACGAATCAGCCCTCTGCCCTCCTGTCACCAGTCGAGGCAATAAGACGGTGTTTCACACGTGACATTGGCGAAATAATCTGTGCCTTTTTGGCACAAATAAAAGCCACAAAAAAAAATGACGGTGTTGTACTTATAATAAAGCTTTTTGCACCATTACTGCAGGGCCCACGTGTTTCAACAACAAAATAAGACAAAAAAGGAATTTGGAATAAGATTCAAATATTTGGGGCGTTAGTTCGCTTCAAAATTTTCCGAAGATGCGCCGGCTTTGAACATTGTTATCGAATTAAAGAGGAGGCCGTCGTTTCATCTTATGTAACGTCCCTCGTTCCAAGGGAAACAATGTTAGTCCATCAGGTTCTTATCATCGTCATGACGAATTGAACGGAAAGAGCCTGATTTATTGTGTCATTAAGGGAAACATGGTATAAAAGCCTACCTAAACTTCTTGGCCAAGAGAGACCATGTAAACCGAAAGAGAGAAACCAAAAATATTCAGCTCATTAAGCTGAAATCAATCGGCTATTTATTTCTAAAATAATATTAAATTAATTCAATAATGAAGCTAGGAGTATCTTGGAAAATTGCACAAGGACAAGCCTTCTGCTGATGTATAATACCCCGTCGCACATTTCAGTGCCATTTTGTGCTGATTGTACTAATTTTCAATACACTTTAGTTTATACGAGTTTTAGCAGACAGCCTGACACCGTATTGCACTGAGTTGCTTTTAATTTTATTATTTTTGTTTAATTCCAGGCAAATCCGGCTTTGAGAGAAAATGAGCCAGCCTACGTTTCAGATATCAAAGCCTCCAGTAAGTAGCACAAATAATAATATACACATAATGATAGGTTACCTCGTAATGCTTTAGAGCTGAATTATGTTTCAATACAAATGAGTCCCCAGACTGAGATGAATGAGTCTTGGGTTACACAAGCAAAATAAAAAACAATAAACATGCTATATCATGCATGCATATAAAAAACATTTAAGCTACCACTAGTTCGGAAAGTAGATTCTACCGAGAAGAACCGGTAAGAGGCTCAGTAGTTACTCTTTTTCAACATTTAAAAATACAATCATGTTAGAATATTGTAACTTCTAGATAAGCAATTATTATTTCTATACCAGATACTCGCATCGTTGGAGGATGGGAGGCGGTATTAGGCCAGATTCCTCACCAGGTCAGCGTCCGTATGGTATCGTCGGCCGGTGCAGTCTCCTCGTGTGGAGGATCCATCATTCATAACAACTGGGTCATCACTGCTGCTCACTGTCTTGCTAAGTACGTCTTAAACAAATGTTATATGAAACTGTGCTTCACGCGCATACAATAAATGCATATACTCATATATAATATGCACGTTGTATGCACTTAAAGGGAGGTTTAATACGGCTTAAATCAAACATTCAAGAGGAGTCTCATATTAATTAAATGATAATGAAAGGTCTAAGAATTCATGAATAACAATAATACAATTTTCGCACGTACCTTAATTCGTGCGTTGGGGGGGGGGGGGGCAGCTATGGGGGCGTTAGTTCAACCTTTTTGGTGTACCTAAGAATGTGTGTATGTATGTATGATAATTGATAAAATCCGCATAGGGAAAATAGTTATTGACACTTATTACTAATCTCCACTTTATATGAGGTACTAGTGACCCGATACTGATACTAAACATACTACAGAATTTGTTTATTTACTGCATGCATTACAGTAGAAACTTCTAAAATTATCAGTGTTTCTTAACTACATTGTCTTTGTAATATATACAAAAACGTGCCTCTCGAAACAGTCTATCTATTACATACATATGTACAGACAGCGGTAAGCGACTTTGTTTTATACCTACTATGTAATGATGCTGTATTATATTAACTCCTATATTTTTTCACAGCCGTATATCATTCGTTATACGTTTTGGAGTCGTAGAACTCATACGCCCAACGTACATCCTTGAAGAACATTCGAGCAATGGTTTCATTCACCCTGATTACAACGTCAATAGCAACACCGTGCAGAGAGACGACATCGCTCTGGTGAAATTGAGTCGAAGCATTCCTTACGGACGTAAGTTTATAATGTTTTAATGTTCAATACTACAGACTATAAGTAATATAATAGTCTGTATATCATAGAGGTGCACTGAGATTGCAGCATTTGTCATAATATTTATAATAAACCAGTAGCTGCCGGCGACTTCGCTGGCGTTTTAGCGTGTTGGTTTCCATATTTTTGGCAAAAAAGGTAATGTTCTTTGTTGGAGTTCAAGTTTGCTTCATACCAAATTTCATCAAATTCGCTTGAACGGTTTGGTCGTGAAAGAGCGACAGCCAGACTGACAGTTAGTTTCACAATCATAATATTAATATAGATTAAATTTAGGTGGAAATTATATTTTCGTAAAGTAAGTAAAGTCTGCCTATAAAGGCTCACTGCTGAACTAAAGCCTCCTCATTTTGATAATTGCATGAATCAATGCCTCGCACTCTACATGAGTTTTTCGGATAAATATGTGGCAGTAATTCATGCGATAGTGTCAGGCTGCCGCACGATGTTTATCATCAAGATATTTAATATTATTTTAATATTGTTTCAACTTTTCAGCCAATGTTCAGCCGATCCGTATGCAAAGCTCTGAACAGAAAGACGTTGATTATACCGACGTTGTCCTCACCGTGAGCGGCTTCGGTCTCACCAATGACGCTTGGAATGGTAATTATTTATTTGTTTTCACTTAAAGACCGTTAATGATAATTTTATAAAGTAAATTAAGCTTAAAGTCAACACATCCAGCTATAATGGCATGGCTCATAAAAAAGCTCTTTTGAATCATCATGTTACAGTATTGATATTCCCTAGAAAAAAAACAGCAATAAACTCAGTAGTTATAGTGACTCTTTGTTGCCATTTAGTTGGCAGCTGCTTCACTAATGGTAGTCATGATAAGTGATAAATAAGGGCCAAAAGTATTTGATATTGTATAAGTATTTAAGCGTCAATTGAGTGATTATCTCTAACAATTAAACCTCTCACCCCAAATAAGAAGAAGATATACGAGAAATACGTCATGGAATCATCAAAGTACCCAAAAATAAGGTTATATAGAAATCTTTCAATTAGAAAAAAAAATGCAGTTTTGAATTAATTTTCCAAGAATAAACCGTATATTTCAGTTGTACAATACATTAAAATGCCGTTACATTGGTCAATCATGTCATGGCTTAATACTGTCAATCTGGTGCAGGTGGTGCCGCTTCCCAAGTTCTCCTGTGGACATTAAACCGTGGTATTAGTAACGCGGAATGCCGACGCTGGTTCCTCTCCATCCACCCGCAAACTGTTTGCGCACAGTACTACAACAACACAATCCAATCGGCGTGCTCGGTTAGTACTGTAAAAATGGATCAACTTCTGATTTCTTCCTGAACAATTTCTTGCTTTTGCTGCTACGAGATGACCGAAAAGATATAGATAGATATCTCTGGACTACTTCTAAGAATATCAGATTACTCATTGACCCTCCACGACAATGGAGGATCTGGTAGGCCAGTTACCAAACCAAAATGTAGTCCTTGTTTTACAGTGCAGAATAATTATCATTTTCAGAGATTTAATGATTGACAAAGACCAATAATTTACAAATACCTCTTGTTTGTGTCAAATCTGTTAAAAAACCTTAAGTTTAAATCAGTGCAAAAGTTAACATACAAAAAATTTGTCAATTATGTTTTAGGGAGACAGCGGCGGTCCGCTGACGATGGTAGATGAGGACGGTAAACTCACCATGATTGGTATTGTGAGCTTTGGTTCTAGTGTCGGCTGTAGCAGCATATTCCCCACAGGTAATTATTACTTTTATCATAACGTATTGGTAACTCATGTAATGTTCTTTTATAACAAAATAACAATGGTCAAACAAATCACCATTCTTATGGTCAATCTCAAAATCTATTTCACTTCTTCAGTTGTGTGTGTTCGAGTTATATTTTTTTAAAGTTTTGTATTTATGTCAAACTCAAAGCGGCATAACCTGTCTATCATACAAATTATTTACAGAATTATTTATTAAATATCAGTGTAATTCGTTTCGTGTTACCATAAAATATAATAACTCTGATTATATACCTAGAAATATATATTTAAATCTTGTAAGAAATTTTACAAAAACTAATTTTTAAATTACTTTATCACAGCTTACGTCCGTCCCGGATACTACCAGGATTGGATGTATGAAGTTACTGGTATTGACTTCGACTGGACTAGTTCTCCTAAGCCTGACCCTGAGCCTGAACCTGAGCCTGAACCGGAACCTGAACCAGAACCTCAACCAGAACCGGAACCAGAACCGGAAACGGAATCAGAACCAGAGGAGTCTTTATACTACTGATCTAATTATAAATAAACAAATTCAGTCAGCGAGTTAGAATTCATTAATAAATTGTTTCGTAGCTCGTTTAAATGTAATAATTACATTTATTGCGTTCAGCGTTATTGTTTATATTGTTTAAAAGCTCGTTTAAATGTATTGTTACATTTACGACGTTCAGCGTTTTTGTTATATATGATTTCTAAAGAAATAAATTAATAAAGATTAATAAGGGTTTTATTTTTAACATTACCATACCATGAGCTATTCAGAATAACGATATAGGTTTCGTATATGTACCGTTCCAATAAAAATAAACAGTTATTTATCTTTTTGTATTCTTGATCTTCTATTTAATTTTTAATAATCTAGAATTCAAATATTTCTGTAATTTCATTTTATTTAAAATGATCAATCCTACAAATTATAAATACTATTTAATTTAGTTAAAACATATAAATATATAATAATAAAGTCTTTAATAATGTGACCTTATGATTTTGCTATCAAGTTCATGTAAAGCTACGAGTCAATTTGACGAATTTATTTGCTTATATAACATTACAAATTATTACATAGGAAATGAAAAAAAAATGGTGATTTAGGAAGGCGTACATAATATTAGTGTGATCGATTTAAATAATTTTTAATGTTACATCTAAGTTGTGTTGTACTATAGTGACTGTGACTGTGACTTATGATATCCCAACCGCTGAGGTATAAACCTGATCACAGATATTGGCACACAAAAATATTATTGTATCGTTAAGCTAATGTGTGAATATTTGCATTTTATCATTACATAGATCTGACACACAACGAATAATGTAGGTCCTAATATGCTACCTTGTGGAATACCATACGAACATACAAGAGGTAACTTCAGTATTTTTATACCTACAAGAATCATTTAAAAAGAATTCCTCTCAATTACAAACAGGTGAAGTTTATCAGCTATTATTTAAATGCTATCATTCGTACGTCACCCTTATTAGAGATTAAATAATAATTTACAACGTAAGCTTTTCATTTATATAAGCCTCAATAACACACAACCTCAGCAAAACTCGACAAATACAGCTGAATAACAATGATCAAAATATTAAGAGGTCTCCTAAGTAAAATGAAATGAAAAATATTTGACTACTTAAAAGTCGATTTACGATTATATAATATAGTTAAATTTATTGTTGTTTTTAGATAAAAAATAATAATCAATTACCTCCTCCTTTTTTCGAAGTCGGTTAAAAATAAACACATATATATATATATATATATATATATATATATATATATATATATATATATATATATATATATATATATATATATATATATATAAAAAGAATTCCTCTCAATTACAAACAGGTGAAGTTTATCAGCTATTATTTAAATGCTATCATTCGTACGTCACCCTTATTAGAGATTAAATAATAATTTACAACGTAAGCTTTTCATTTATATAAGCCTCAATAACACACAACCTCAGCAAAACTCGACAAATACAGCTGAATAACAATGATCAAAATATTAAGAGGTCTCCTAAGTAAAATGAAATGAAAAATATTTGACTACTTAAAAGTCGATTTACGATTATATAATATAGTTAAATTTATTGTTGTTTTTAGATAAAAAATAATAATCAATTACCTCCTCCTTTTTTCGAAGTCGGTTAAAAATAAACACATATATATATATATATATATATATATATATATATATATATATATATATATATATTTTTAACCGACTTCAAAACAAATATTAATAAATAATGTGACTCAAACGCTTGTAACCAATTTTTTTTCAACGAATAATAAAATAAGGTCGGCTCGGTTCTTGTTTCAACAACAAGACAGCTGCATCAAAAATTCATAGATAATTTAATTTATTATTATTTGTCCCTTCCTTACTTAATACATATATATATATATATATATATATATATATATAGCAGCTGTCTTGTTGTTGAAACAAGAACCGAGCCGACCTTATTTTATTATTCGTTGAAAAAAAATTGGTTACAAGCGTTTGAGTCACATTATTTATTAATATTTGTTATTGTTAATAGCGTATTATTTTATCATAAATATATGTTATTAATGACATATGAAACTGATTTAAAAATTACAATGTTTATTTAGTTGCCAATAGTTCGTAAAATTTTAAACTATCTCATTAACATGGATATCGAGCCTCTATGAATTGATGATAAAGCGTAATGTACAAAAGTAACAGTTGTAGTTTCGTCTGTTTGTTCAAGTATGTAACATGTTTAAGGTAAAACTTTCTATGAACTGAATCAAGGCTCAACTAATTGCAGAAAACGTAAGATCAAGATGGTAATAATCGTCCTATTTTAAATAAGTTAAGGATTTAAAAAACAGTCTGCAAAAACCTCGAACAGCTTCTGATGACCAATACACATCTGCTGTAGGAGATGCGATATTAGTCCGAGAATCCCAAATTGTAGTTAAGGCTAAACTAGCGACTTAAATTAACGGAATTGCAATCAATAATCTTCGTAAAAGAATCATACAATAATCTTTAAAATACTTTATTTTCTACGAGTGACCTACCCCGACTTCGCACCGGTTCAATACTGATACTAAATACACTACAGAATTTATTTATTCACGGCATCGCATTAGAAACTTCTAAAATTATCAATATTTCTTTATTATATTGTCCATGTATTATACACAAAAACACGCCTCTCGAATCACTCTATTAACAAAAACAGGCATCAATATCCGTTGCGTAGTTTTAAAGATTTAAGCATACATAGGGATATAGGGATAAAGTAAGCGACTTAGTTTTATAGTATGTAATGATAATGATTATAATGATGATAATGATGATACGTTTACTTAATTATTTTTAATATGGAAATTAGTTTTATAAGAATTAAGATTTCTTCAAGACATGATAACGCAGGGCAAAGTCACATTAAAAGTTAGCGAGCTCGTTATCACTATAATATAAGAACGAGAATCCCGATCAGTGCAGCGCAGAAATATCAACATGCTGACGTACGTGTGGGTCCTGTTGGCCCTCGGACTAGTCCAGGTATTTATGAGAACATTATTCGATACAAGATTTTATACATGATAAAAAGCGTGGAGTTAATACTTGTTGACTTCCAGGCAGGATATATTACAAACAAATTATATAATTGACTAACATGACTGTATTTTTTAAATGTTGAACAAGAGTAACTCAGTTTTCTTCTCGTTACAATCTACTATCAGAACCGGTGGTAGCTTTACTTAATTGTTGAATGACGATTGAAAAGTGCTTTTAAAAGCCTACTTGAATAAAGCTTATTTTGATTTTGAAATACAAGTTTTATGTCAAGCATAAATAATTTAGCTTTTCTTTTAAAAGTTTGTTTGTGACTTTCTTTTTGAGTGTTTAATTGTAAACGTTTGTATTTGTTACATTTTATTTCATAAGATATATTTTTGTATTTTTTCTAAGTTACTTATTATGTTCGCAATGACTATTTTATTTTATTATAAATATTTTTCTTTCTTACATAATGATTTAAATAGAAGTTTAAAATTATGTTCGAAGCTCTTAACATAACTATAAATTATTTCGAGACCCAACTACAAAAAGTTTTTAATTTAAATATGAAGAAAAATTATTTCGTAATGTGCACTAAGAAAATATTGTAGTAATATTTACGTCACTTAATTCTAAACTTTATAAATTGACAATTAATAAAAAAAAACCCTATACGATTTGGCATTAAACAGAGAAATTTTTAATAACATTGCATTGTTTAATAACATTTAACAATGTTAGATTTAATTGTAAATGAGTAATACTAGGTATGATATAAACGATCATAATTCAATCAATAAAGACGTATTTTTTATCAGCCCTGTTTGGTTGGTTAAGGTATAAACTATACAGGCAAAAAATAATAATGATATTAATTGGTATTTTATGCTATTTTATTTGTACTATTTTATTCATTCATATTTTTTTATTAAAATCAATTTTTGATTATATTAATCCGTTGATGATACCAATTTATCTTCAATCTGTATCCGTTCCTTTGATAAAAGAATTATGCACGATGCTATGATAACATTAAATATTTTATTTGTTTTAAAAATTACGTAAATAGTTTTAGTCATGACATCCGCTTTTACTTAGCTTCTATTTTTAATAATCATCGTTTGCAAAATAGAAACTGTCATGAGCGAAAGCACTAAATTAATCGGCTTTTATCGTCGGAATAATAATAATAATTTATTGGTGCAAAAGAATTTTACAAAATAAGCTTATATGAATATATGAGTATACAAAATAAGTATGACTATTGTTAAATATGACTATTAGCTAAGTACTCTATTTACATGTGGTTTGGCACTTTAAAAAGAGTGAAACTTAGTATCCTTTATGGGTTATTAACATAACCTGCGTTAAGGATAATTGAATATATTAGTTTTGAATTTTATAACAATTATTATTCAGTCATTTAAATGATGTTCTTCATTTTATATGATATAAAACACATAGGCATCTAATAGTACAAGTTTTAGGTTCATATAAATTTTCTCATCATCGCAAAGAAGGAAAATATACGTTTGGAAAATAATCCATCGGTTCTCATTTTACTCAAACCGTGATACTTCGTTGGGATAATCAAATCAAAATGAACGAATCCTTTCCTTTTTCAACATACATCGGTTACAGACTAAACGTGAATATGAATATTGATGATCTTAAAGAATTAATTTTTAGGAAAGCCCCTAAGATCCATTTGAACAATATCAGATCCCAAATGTAAGACTATCTGTTAAAATTACATATTAACAATCATATAAAAATTGCATTCTCTTACAGGCTAATCCAGTGCATAAAGATGGGCCGGTTGGGTTTATGGAAGACATCAAACGCAGTATGTACTTACAATTGTCTAGATAGAACTACTGTTAGAATAGCTCGAATTCACTGCAGTAAACGATCGTGTAATATCAGTTAGGTAGATTAAATATGTTAACGTTAAGAAGGTTTTCAATATTCGAGTGAGAACTACCTAATCGAATTCGTAAAGAATAATTTGTTTACTGAGTTAAATTCTAACATTAGCTATCTGAGTGACAAGTGAAAGCGGATACTGAAAGTGATTTCCTTAATAACGTTGGTTAGCACAAAAACTTCACGTTATAAATGCTCATTATTAACCTGTATTATCTTCGCTTATCTAATTCCGTAATTATTGTCCTATCTAATTATTTTCTTTAAAAGGTTATAGATATAATATAATACTAGAAGACGTCGGAAGGAAAATTGTTTGCCAACAGGGAACGATTAACAGTAATGTATCGACTTTAAAAAGTCAGCAACGGTGCTAAGCATTTAAAGACTTAAGGCATTTTTGTTTTATCGCTTGCATGTATTAGTTAGCCAACACCTTACATAGTTTGTATAATACCATACCGTATAATAAGGAACTGTTATAATCGAAGCCTTAATTGTCAGGTACGAGCCGTGTTTCCGGAGGATGGCCGGCCCAGGAGGGTCAATTTCCCTATCAAGTCAGTATCCGCATGGTGAACATCGAGGGACTCGTCATATCCTGCGGAGGGTCCATCATACACCACGACTGGATCATCACTTCAGCTCACTGTCTCGCCCTGTAAGCAAAATAGACACACACATACACACACACATATTTAGTAAACATTAGGTATAATAACCTTAAAATAAGTATCACATTGCAAACATAATATGCAATTGTCATAAAGAAATGATATATTTTTTAATATCTATGCTATTGGAAACATATATGACCTTACCGAAATCAGTAGAAAATAATACAAAATCAAATAATCATGTATGGTAACAATTATATCCATTTAAATTTTATATTTTTAGTCGTCCATCATACATAGTTCGCCTGGGTAGCACAGACCTTCACCGTCCAGCATACATGCTGGAGCAATCGCTAAGTGACGCCATTCTTCACCCAGATTTCGATTTGAGCAATGCCAATCGTGTGCAGCCCCCTGATATAGCTTTGCTGAAGTTGAGCATCAGCATTCCATATGGACGTAAGTATCCTGAATACATGATTGGAGTCTTTATTGTAGTACCATAGAATTGTTGTATTATAAGTTATGTTAGTCAGATTAAAAATATATTTAGTTTTATTACTGAACCAACCAAACATAAGTTATCAGTATTATTAGAACTTATGAGTTTCCGCCACATTGCTTGCCAGTTTGAAGGGTCGTTGACACTTGAATTTTATCATTTAAAGAATGATTAATATTTCCTACAGTATTGACGTTTTTAGGTACTACTGACCGAAAGAGGACAGATGACAATACGCTCTAAATTAGCACGATTCCTAAATAATGTGATCCATTCCCTAGGTCCTTTTGAGGATATGGTTTGAAGGTGCGCTGCGCTGTGAACACATATGTGGTAGAATTTCATCCAACATATTTGGATTTCCTCACGATATTTATTTTCACCGTCGACCACAATATGAATTATCAACAATTTTGAGGTCAGGGCTAGAGTACTGTAAATCATTTTTGTGTTGTATTCCTACAGCTACCATCCAGCCCATTCGTCTCCAGAGCTCAGAACAGAAGGACAACAACTACGAGAACCAAGTTGTCGTAGTCAGCGGTTTTGGATACGACGATGATTCGTGGAATGGTAAATATGAATCATTAATCCAAATTGTACGTTATGAATAATTATATGAATAGGAAAATTTAAGTTCAAAATATTTGAATATTATTGGAAAGCTTCGTTGATTAAGACTATGTTCAGTTCGTATTTAAAAAATGCAGTTATGTTGTATTATATTTTGTCAATTAATATTTTAACAAATAGTATATAGTACCTTTCAATATCCTGAGCAATATAGTTTTACTAAAGGTGGTTCCGCAACTGATGCGAGAACAGCACATCCAATACTGAAAATCTTTTGATCTCATCCTTCATACTTAAAACTTCTGTATGTATAAAACATAAGTAAAATATACGCCAAAGTATGCGCGCTTTAACCTAATCTAAACATCATACTATATACCTAACTATTTAAAATAAATACCTAACTAACTTCTCAAACTTCTTTCGAGCGTTTCAACAACAAATCATCAAAAACGACTTTTCCTTTATGTCCTTTAAATATATTTTTAGGTGGTGAAGCCTCTGATTACCTGCTCTGGACCAACCTCAAAGCTCTGAGCAACGAGGAGTGCCGTACCTATTTTAACAACGTCTTCCCCTCTACTGTGTGTGCTCGCCATTACAATCACACTAATCAATCCGCCTGTCATGTAAGTGTATAGATAGATAGATAGATCTAACATCGGACGTTAAAAACTTAATATTGACGTAGAGTAAATTATAAACGATATGGTTAAGTTCAATGAGATATGTTGTCGTCTATCAATAATTGCTAAATCATCATCTTCATCATCGTCATCATTATCATCGTCATTATATACATCATCAACTATTGCTGCGTGTAGGCTTCCTGTCACGTGAGGATATCTATCATATATCCTATCAACGGCTCGATGTTATTTTAACCAAACTACCAAAACAAAAGTTTCTAACAATATATACTCAATAATTTTCAATTCTTCTTTACTGAACTATATTTTCATATGTAACATCCTGACCTAAAAGTAAAAATGACCGTTTTATACACTTAATGTAAATGATTTAAAAAATTACAGGGTGACAGTGGAGGTCCATTAACTGTCGTAGACAGAGATGGCGAGCCAACTATGATTGGTATAGTCCATTACGCTTCCTGGAGAGGATGCACCAGCGAATGGCCTACAGGTAACTGATTCACCGATTATTTTTAAGCCATCATTCCTTTTTTTCAAGGAAAAGGACTAAAGCTTTAAAATAACGTTCTGAAAACATCATGCATCTATTAAAATTACTATACAATTGAGATATATAAGATATAATTTTATAGAATACTATAAAATTGAGAAACGAACATAATTTTATACTATTAACTTGCATTGCAAAAGGTGTAATTAAACAGCTGCCTTTTGACGAATCCATAATTTATTTAGTAATCTTCGTTAACAACAACTAAACGAAAATGACTAAATAAATTATTTGTGTAACAAACTAGAGCATTATAAAAAGTGCGAAAATTTTCAGTTATAAAGGTCAATAAAACCTTTTTGATGATACTGAAAACTTTATTTCACACGACAAGCAGTTCTGCTAACTGTACCATGAGTGTGGAATATATTCATTGTTTTCTTTCGCAGCGTACGTTCGTCCCGGACACTTCCAGGATTGGCTGAATCAAGCTACCGGGATTAACTTTGACTGGAGCTACGCTGACATTGAAGACACATCAAATCAAATACCTTTAATTCAATAAATAAGTAAATCGATTAACTTTCGTTTGATACTAACCAAACCCAATCTAACCTAACACTTTCTTGGGATTTTCAAATAAATAATAAAGCAGTTGAACTTTTTATTTGAAGTCAAATCTTTTTCACTAATAAACCATAGGTAAACAATATACCTTAAGATACTTTTACTTTATGTTAAAGTTTGGAAATGAAATATCATGTTAATTAGAATTTCGAGAATTTATCTTATCATAACAAACAACGAATAAATTTATCACTTTTTAAACTATTTATAAGACAGGTATACATATATATTAATAATGACGTCAAAAATTAAAATATACATATATTCATGATATTAAAAAATAAACTACTATAAGATAAGAGGTAAGTTTTTAAAAATGTGTTCAAAAGTATCTCGTTTACGTTACGTTTTAAACAAGAAAGCAATCCATATAATCAGTGCATCAATAATCATAAAGGATACACGATTATAAGTAAGACACAAATTAGATGTAGCATCGGAAAATGCAATGGAATGTAAATAAAACCGATTACTGCCGATTTACACAACCAATAGAAACAGCTCCCTATCGCGCCATTCGACGCTATTCGTCGCTATAGATTCACGCGTCAGAAAAAGCAAGTGTATGTGAATCGACGCGCCAAATTGACGAATATATTAGGTCATATGATATTACAAGTTATAACGTTTATGCAAAGATCATATTCACATGAGAAATAAATATTGAGAATTTGGGATAGCGTACTTAGTTCGGATGTGATCGGTTTTACAAATTATACCGATGCAACATCTAAGTTGTGTCTTACTTATGTGACTCTTGACTGCTAAACTATATTGAACTATTTATACATATATTTCTTTTGTTGCTAATAACTGAGATAGGTTTTGTAAAAATATATGATTTCATAAACAGATGTGATATTACTCAAATTCTATTTCATAAGTCACTCTTATTGGAGATAAAATTATATTAATTTGTGTTATTTTTTATTTACATAAGATAGCATCAGCTAAGTTACATGAAACTAAGCGATGCTTGCTCTAACTTTACCTTTCTTTACTTTATTCCTTGGGCCACATATTATATAAAACATAAAAAGAATAACAAGTCTTTTTCATAAATAGAAATTGAAGAAACGACATTCCAAAATGACGGTATTCCATAATATTGTTCAAAAGAAAAAACTGTAAAACATTTGTTCGAGTTAACGAAGAAGTTAGTTTACTTTTAAAATAATAATATATTAAACAAATATACTTCTACAACAATTATATACAGGTGCTACATTTTTATCATAAATATAGTATTTTATTAATGAGGCATAAAACGGATTATTTAGTTACGTATATTTGTCGATATCTATTAAAATATATGAAATCTAAATCTTCGAATCAGTTATAAGCTCATTTTATGCCTCATTAATAAAATATTATATTTATGATAAAAAAAATAACTAGCATGCGTGATAAAATTGTAACGCACAGAATTGTCGGATACTTTTAATACAATAAATAAGTAAATTGTCTACCTACACACAAATGGGATTTTAAAAATAAATGATTCTAAAAAAAGTATGTTTTTGGTTTGGAGTCCAATCATTATAACCATTAATTACGTAAACTTTATCACCATAAAACCATTGTTAAATAATACATACATAATAAAATTCTAAATTAAAGCTTGGGGACGAAATATACGATAATATTCATGAACCTGCTACGTGCGTATACGAGTATCCGAATTTTCACATAAACTTTTACTAAAACACTAAAAATCCGGGCAGATAAAACCAGAAAAAGGGCACGATTAAATGAACAAATTATTTAATTTTAAGTGTAAGCTACTAAGACCGATACGAAAATGTTTTAACATACATATATTGAGCCCTCGAGATGTGGTGTACACATATATATTATGACGTTTACAACGTTTTCGGGGAAAAAAAAGGACCCAAGTAGAAAAAACTTACCGTTTTGCTGAAAATCGCGAAAAACCAATTTTTTTTAGCTTGAATAAATTTTTTGTCATACACAGGAATGGTGGGGAACTTTCCCATTTTATTTATAATATATGTACGATTTTTATTTTACAAAACAATAAAATAATAATAAAGATATTTTTAAAAACGCTGTAGTAGTCTTTACTAATATTGTTAATAAGAAAGTAGCTTCATCAGGACTATTCATACCGTTCATAATTAAGTTTAACAATGAGTTAGCCATTTGCAATATTTATAGGACAAGATTTATAGGAAAATAAATTTGACTTGGACAACAGATTGTTTTTAGATTTTAAAGTATAAATTTAATCATCAACTCGAACAGCTAATTTTCAATTCATATGCCCAGATCGGAGGCTGCGAAGAGAATCCACGTATCTCAGCTTCTGGCTGAATTTCAAACGGATTTTGAATCACTTGTAGCAAAAAGCGTACCTTGAAATGAGATTAAAGCTATTATAACATTATAACTTCTACTTCGAATGGATTTAAAAATAAAAAATCGAATCAAACAAATTAAGTTACATAGTCTTAATTCTGGTTAATCATTTACAAATAACTTTTCACTTCTTGGATTAATTCTCGGTCAGAATATGAATGATGCCTGTAGAGGCATCTTGCAATTTATAGAAACCTTCAAGTAAATACAAATATAGGGCCTGGTTTAGCCTGATTGGTATTATCACAAAGGTTGATATTTATCAAATACCTTTTCAAAATCGTCTTTCTCAGCATCGACAATAGCTTCGTGAAGGAGCCAGTTTCTCGGGACATAGGCTGGGTTCACACTAGTCATACGTCTTTTGCGCTCATCCTCGAAGAGACCGGCAGAATTAGCATTACTCGTGTCCACTAGAATCATCGGTATATGTGTACTACGCACTAGATCTGGAGTGCCAAACTGTCTCTTGACATTACTGTGGTTTTGCCAGACGATCAGTGAGGACACGTAAGGTACGAATCAAAATATGAACTTCGACTTAAATAAAAGTCATAAGTTCAAGGGATTAATATTATGACTATAATAGATAAAATATTAATTTTTCTAAAGAAACCATCCTACAATCTGAGAAATCTATAGTGACGACGTATTGTTACACTACGTTGAAAGAAAGCGTATGCGCCGTGAAATTATTGGAGCTTGAAGCGTCCTCGTCTCGAAAAATAAGAATCTATAAGTGAGCGCTATATTTTTATAGTTTGGACCCTGCAGTGAACTTAAGTTCAAACTTTTATCAGTATTTAAATAGATTGTATGAATGTACGTTCTTGTCTACTATAGAATATACGACAATTTCCACCAAAATAAAGCCAAGTGACGCGATTATCTTAAAATATTAGATCTATCAGTAGCAAATCATCAATGGACGCAATTGCTTTCGTCAACTACTACTACGGAAGTTTACATACTACTACCTACTACCAGCCTGTAAATTCCCACTGCTGGGCTAAAGGCATCCTCTCCCTCTGAGGAGAAGGTTTGGAACATTTTCCACCACGCTGTTCCAATGCGGGTTGGTGGAATACACATGTGGCAGAATTTCAATGAAATTTGTCACATGCAGATTTCCTCACGATGTTTTCCTTCACCGCTGAGCACGAGATGAATTATAAAGACAAATTAAGCACATGAATCAGCGGTGCCTGCCTGGGTTTGAACCCGCAATCATCGGTTAAGATGCACGCGTTCTAACCACTGGGCCATCTCGACTCCCAGAAGTGTAGGTAAATTTTTGGGTTGCTTATAGAGGAAGACTGTTTGTATTGAAGAATTAAAACACTTTCGAGCGAAAACTTACCCGCCTCTTTATCTAGACGACTGCGATATTGGTCTACCCAGCAGCCCCAGCAGGAGTGCGAGGCTAAACGTTTGATCGACCACTTCTCCGCTATTTTCAATTCGCTGCTCAATTCGTGAGGTTGCAGCTGTGAACAAAATCTAAAGTGATCCAAAATACTTCGTACTTCACAGTTACTAAAATAATATTATTATTAGGTACTAAATTATCTCAGAAACTGTTCCAACAATAATTTGAGATTGGAAATTCTTACAAATTAATAATACTAGCTTCGTACAGTACTGTTTTAAAATATCGTATGTTACCTGTTTACAAACCAAACATATTTTCTTATAGCAAAACACACACAAACACAAAAGACGTTTTTTCGGTTCGTGTGTGCGTAGTGCACACTATAGTGTGAGGCATTTTAGGTATCCTAAAATATGCCGAGATATTTTGCACAGGAAAGACATTATACTGAACATAAAAATAAATGATTTACTTCAGCTAATTGTCTAAATGTGACAGTGAAGTCGGCGCCAGTCTGTTGCATCATGTCGAGTAACTTCTCCACCAACTCTTCGTCGCCCCACCGCTCCTTCTTAAGTCCGATCTTCATCAAGAAAGTCTCCCTGAGTCAAAATAATTTACTTCAATTCAAAAATTACTTGCTACTAATAATTTTTAATGACACCTTTCATTCGTAACTGCTACGTGGTTACTTTTTTTTGAGTTTTCGCGGTCACGATTTGACCAACTTATGAAGTAGGTGGATCTCAAAAGCCCAGTACAACCCGAATATAGCTATTCGAATATGAAGTGGATAACATATATAAATACTGAAAGTTATTATTAAAAACAAATCAAGATGAATTTAGAAAATGTCTAACAAATCATGACTTAAATAATAGGTTGGGGAAAAAGTTTCTTCGTATTTTATATGAAAATTCAAAAAGTTTATATTATAGTTTATTTACATTTGACTAAAGTATGTAGGTGCCATTTTGTTCCATAACTTTTTGCCATCTTGTTGGTAGTGACATGATCCCATTGCTGTAAAAATTTTGGGGCTTGTGATCGAAAAACAGCGACAAGTGGTTTTGGCAGTCCTCTCGTGATGTTAACCTGACACTGCCTAAGGAATTCTGCAGAGACCGAAACAGATGAAAATCTGAAGGTGCAAGGTCAGGACTATACGGCGGATGCATTAATACCTCCCAGCCAAACTCTCGTAATTTTTGTTGAGTGGCTAAAGATGTGTGAGGTCTAGCGTTGTCATGGTGAAAAACCACACCCCTTCTGTTGATCAATTCTGGCCGCTTTCTCACAATTTCTTGCTTCAATCTCATCAATTGTTAGCAAAACAGTTCTGAATCGATGGTCCTGCCGGGCGGTAACAGCTCATAATGAATGATGCCCTTCCAATCCCACCATACACACAGCATTACCTTGTTGCGAGTTAATCCGGGTTTTGCCACAGTCTGTGAAGCTTGACCGGCTTTTGACCACGATCTTTTTCGCACGTTCTTGTCGTATGTGATCCACTTTTCATCACCAGTTATCAGCTTCTTCAAAAATGGTTCGGTTTCATTACGTCGTAATAAAGAATCACAAATGAGTATTCACACGGTTCATTAGGTTTCTTTCAGTGACTTCATGAGGCACCCATATATCGAGCTTTTTTGTGTACCCAGCTTTATTCAAATGAGTCAAAACCG
This sequence comes from Vanessa cardui, assembly GCF_905220365.1. Lineage (NCBI taxonomy): Eukaryota > Metazoa > Arthropoda > Insecta > Lepidoptera > Nymphalidae > Vanessa > Vanessa cardui. Next base: position 10,477,908 of record NC_061132.1, on the reverse strand, counting down.
TTTTGTGGTCAATTGCCAGTTCTTCAGCTACATCGTAACTACTAATATGCCGATCTTGCTCCACTTTTTCAAAAATGGCATCAATTTTGTCCGTAAGAGGGCGACCAGAGCGAGATGCATCTTTGATATCAAAATTTCCGGCTTGAAAACGCTTAAACCAAACTTGCGCTACTCTCACAGATACTGCATTAGGTCCATAAATATCACAAATTTTTATCGCGGCTTGAGTTGCATTTTTACCTTTTTTATAGTAAAATTTTAAAATGTATCGAATTTCTTCTTTAGATTCACTCATTTTAACAACAACAAAAACAAATGAAAATCACACAAATTCCTAATTTGAATTTGGAAGTGCCTTCCTTAAAATTAAAACTTTTTAATGATACCAAAACCAGCCAGATACAAATGGTATAGCCAAAGAGATTTTATTACAAGTTCATACATACTATATGCGAAAAGACTTTTTCCCCAACCTAATATACAAATACAAATAAAAGGACGTACAAGATTTTATTCTTGCAGTAGGTGTCCAAAGTTTTTAGTATATGCGACAGATGGCTTTGCTGTGATGAAGTCAGGAGAGGTTCCAGGGCAATCGCAAGCTGCCCTATATTCCATACCACCACCTGAAGTTCAAACGTAAATTCTTCAGACCATTTTAATCATATACGTCCTTAATACAGTTACAGATATGATATGCTATGTAGTAACTTTTAAGGTGGTAGACTGACAAATGAGTAAGGCGGTAAGTATCGCCCATTTATATCAACAGCATTAACCATCCCATCGCAATGTATCACTCATCGATGAAACTGGAACATCACAATCCATAACTAATATTATAAATGCGAAAGTAACACTGTCTATCTGTCGGTCTGTCTCGCTTTCACGCCAAATTTACTGAGCCGATTTAAACGAAATTTGGCACGCAAATAGTCTAGAGTCTGAGAAAGAACATAGGCTACTTTTTAATTGAAAAAAAAACTGTTGTAAAGAAAGAGGGCTTACATCAATGTCATATTTAAAGTTAATTTGTAAATATATTCATATTTTGTTCACGAGCAAAGACGCGGGTAACAGCTAGTAATAAATATTGCTTTGCCTTTAAGGATGTATGACGATTAGGGGTAGCGAGAATAGTCAGTAGGTAAAGGTAGGAAATTATATAAAGTAAAAAGTGTGAGTAAAAGCCATAATTCTGTACTATAACCCAAGGAGATTTGAGTCGTAAGATCTGGACAAATTTGTGAGCACTAAACTACGAATAAACATGGAGTACATTTTTGGTAGAGTGTAAAAATACACTTTTAAATATGATTGTATTCCTCTTTTTAGTATAATTATTTAAATGTTACAATGCAGTTAGATAAAAACGTTAGAAGTTTGCCACATCATCCTAATAATATATCAATTATTTTATTCTAACCTAACTACCTATGAATAGTATTCCTTAAAAAAATTGACGAAATGCTGTAGGTAGCTGTATACTTACATCTGGTTGTTTACCCAAAGCATATCGACCTTCACCATCAAAGCAGTTAGCGACGAAACCACTATCATATGAATCCACAAAACCAAACGGTCCATAATCCAGCGTTTCACCGATGAGACTCATGTTGTCAGTGTTCAAGAGACCATGAGTGAATCCCAAACCTATAAATCAGATCTTTGGTAAAGCTGGCTTTACACTATGGGGATATAATATACATATATATGGCGATTTAATTGCAATTTATATTGTATTAGATACTAGTTGCCGCCCTCAGTTTCACCATAGTGAGGGAGACGCGAACAAATTCATAACATTTGCCTAAGATATATTAAGAATAAAAAATAATATCTCTAGTCTGAACGTCAATCGTAGGAATATAATTTAATATCTCAGGATAATATTTATTATTCCTTATTGAAAAGTTAACGAAAGGCTATTTGTGTTTTGAAGACTTATAACTAGTCTTCAAAACCCAACATTTATTTTTGCATTATTCAGATGATTACTCCATTATATTAAAGTCTTTGGTATTTACCTTGTTGACGATTAAACTTACCTTGCCATTTGGCAACGAGATCCAAAGATTTATGAGCAATTTCTGAGAACATTCTAATATATCTGTTGTCATCTGTTAGATGAATATCTGGAAAATGTTCCTGAAAGATTCGGTTACATCATTTACAGCATCGTGCGAAATCCACATCAAGTGTTTTTTTTTTTTAATTTAAGACTATTTTTGGTACAAAAAGAACAATCTCTTTTATGATCAAATCTTTTTTATAACGCACTGAACTGTACTGGTCAGTAATAGACATTCGAATTTTGAACATAAATATATTCCAACCTTTATTACAAAATCGACAAGCTGCCTCAACACACCCAACTCTCCACCTCTTGCCAAGATCTCCAAGGAACCGAAACGGAACCAGCTCTGCGACAATCTCAATATTATGGAAGCTCTCTCGCGACGAGGACTCCCCGCAAAATACATATCTCGAACTACCGATTCATCGCTCACTGTTAAAATAACTTTCAAATTAATCCTAAGCTACCCTAACTAGGATTATTTTTTAATATATCATTGAATCTTGGATACGTAAATTGTCGTATGCGTAGTATAGTTATGCAATATTATTTTTGTAGTATTTATTTTAAAAAGAATTAAACTTATATAATTCAAAAGAAAAGATCCAATTCGGAGGAAAAAATATTTGGTTACATTAAAATTATTCCTCCAGCGCTGTGGAAATCTTTTGTGACCACAGAAATTGCGATGGTTAGGGTGCATTTCCATTTTGATCCGGTTGGAAAAATATTTACATGTAATACAATTTCAAAATATTCATTGATTTGTATAGTCTAAATTTTAGCAGAAAGGAAACTAGTTAAATGAAGTCGCGAATTTAATAATTACGAAAAAAATTCCAAGTTATTAAAACCTATTTATTATGAGCAATATCTCACCAACGACAGCTGCAGCTCTGGTAGTTGGAACCCCCAAATGGTACATAGCCTCACTAGCAATCATCTCTCTAATGCAAGAGCGAAGCACTGCACGACCATCATATAAACGGGAGTAGGGCGTCTGGCCTGACCCTTTAAGCTGAATCTGCCATCGCCTGCTTAATCTGCATAATTGTACATATCGTAAATTGTACAAAATCTTTTGTAAAGTTGAAGTCTCATTGCAGGACTTACGTTTGCTCTCTTTTTGGCGATTTGGAGCTTCAAACTTCAAGCTTTCTACATGCTAATTCAATAGGTCATGTTTGTACCCAATTATTACAATGTAATTCTTGATATGGACAATTTTGACTAATTCGGTATTTTTTTCCGACCGATTAATACAGGTAACAGATTGAAATTGTGACTCACAGAACTATGGTTTTTCAAATATTTGCTTGTAGAATTACAAATATATAAAGTTAAACATTATCTATGAGAAACTTCCTGTAATACTTACACAAAATATTTGTACCTTTTCAATTTTCAATTTATCTTTGTATTAAAAAACTCCAATTTTTTTTTAATTTAAATAATACGATTTGTCTGGCTTCAAAAGTATGAAATACCCATTTCTTTGGTACTAAATAAGCTAATGAATATACCTATTTACATATTCGCCAATGATGTGTGCTCTTCCATCACCAAGCTGTCCAACCCATAAGCCATATTGATGACCGCCATATCTGAATAATAGATAACATAGTTACCAGTTTAGGTAATACCCCGGATCGTCCAACTTATTTCTTGTGACTGATGTTTTACGTGTCTTTCCCGCTAATTATATCAAAACTTTCAAACATGGTACGAGACTTACTTTTATAATATGACTAATAACTTATTTTATTTTTTCCCAAATGAAACTAAATATAACTTAAAGATTATTAAAATGTCGTACCACATGTTAAGTGGCCAACGCACATCGACATTGGTTCATTAAGAAATATCACGATTCCTAACATTGGGCCAATGCGCCAACAACCTTGTGCAGGTAGTTACACTGGCTTACTCAACCTTAAAAGCAGAAATTAATAATAGGTACTAAGTATTGCTGTTTGGGGGTTGAAACGTTATTAGTGGTACCTACCCAGGCAAGATAACTCTCAATGTCCAAAATGAAATTAATCTTCTTATGCAAGTTTTAATCAGATTATTTGATCCTACTCTCTTCGGTCATGTCAGCAATACAACGTGATTAAGAGAGCGACGAAAAAGAAAGCAAGTACCTAAAGCTTGGACATGTATATTTTGCATTATGGAATATCTTGTGCAATTTTTGCATACTTGCATACTAAAATAGCTAAATACCAAGTAACTTGTATTTTTAACCTATGGGCGACGGGCAACGCTCCGTATGGTAGCTTTCTGCCAGCGACGAATTCTACAAATTCCTGGCTGTTTACTATATTTGGATCCATATCTAAAATATTTATCAATGCATCTTCAGAAGCACACACCAAACGGATATTTCGCTCTAAGGGCCGTGGTGTTACCTGAATTAAAGATAAATAAATAATTAAACCGAAATTGTCCCTGTGACTATTTATACCTTAGGTAGATATATTTAAGCAATTCTTTATTGGTAGTTGTACTGAAATGTATTATCTAGTCGTGAATTATAGAACTGATACAGCTTACTGTCGTAACAAAGTATGCATCGTATACGCGACAACTTTAAGTGTCGGGATATGTACCTATATTTTATTCAAATAATAAGTCAAAAACCCTCGATACAAGACCACAGCTTATGTCCCGTAATAAAACTACGTACAATCGACGATTACGTTAGCATTTTGTAATTACAAAATGTGCTAAATATTATCAAACCTCAGAGTAGACAACATTTTTGACATTATTTTTGACTTGATCATGATTTTCGTCAATCGGCAATAAAATGTATTTTGGATAGAGACAAAACCTCCACTCGGTTAAATTTGGTTTTAATTGTGTTGATTCTCCTTCCATTTTCATCGTAGTAAAAAACATATATAATTTATTTTAAAGATTTAATAATTGAAAATGTTTTTTTATTAAATCCATTGATAAACTTCAAAATTCGAAAAAAAAATTAGGATATAATGGCGTGCACACACATAATATTTACAATCATAAAAGTTTTTCATATTTGAAAAGGTATGATAATTTGAAAAAGTATTTTATATAATCGATAAGATACTTTGAATATATAATTAGTTACAACAAAAACAATACACACAAAATTAATATTAAGTTCTTTTGAGCTATGCCTTCGTCATTTACGGGAAAGAAAAAAAATAAAATAACCTCTTTTGAGTTGTCGTAACAATAATAACTTTCCCATTTGGCGTTTGTATGTGTTTCCATAAGTTACCGTTATTGTATTGAATATGGTGTACACAGAGGAGTATCTCAAGGAAAAACTTACCAAGGAACTGGAAGCCGTTCATGTCGTAAGTATGAGCTGTCAAATATTTTAAATGTCTACACGTACGCGCTGATGTAGGTATTATCTATCATAAATATGAATGAACTTCGTTTCAAATCAGTTTAAAGTGCACAAAATTCGATACTATGGGAAAAAGAGCTGATCCGGACAAGTTTACCGTTACAAAAGATGCTTTACTTCCTGGGTTATTTTTCGCCTTATTTTTACGATGGTGTATTGCGGCGTATCCTTATTCGGGGTACAAAAAGCCCCCTATGTATGGAGATTACGAGGCCCAAAGGCACTGGCAAGAGATAACCGTGCAAACGCAGGTATCACATTGGTATCGGAATACGACTCAAAACGACCTGCAGTATTGGGGTCTGGACTACCCACCCCTGACGGCGTACCACAGTTTTCTCATTGGCTTAGTGGCGGACTGGCTCGACCCTGAATCGGTGCGATTGTTTGCATCTAGAGGCTATGAAAGTGATCAACACAAAACATTTATGAGATGGACTGTATTTTTAAGTGACTTGTACTTTTATGTTACAGCTGCTTTATGTATTTGTATAGATGCTGAGCGTATCATAGGAAAACATCATACAAATGTATTTAAACGCACAGACATATCAACCACTCTATTTTTACTATACCCCGGCTTGATACTTATTGATCATGGTCATTTTCAGTATAATTGTGTCTCTTTAGGTTTATTTTTGTGGGCATCATTTTTCATTATTGCGATAGAGAATGATACATTGGCTACAATATGTTTTGTTCTAGCTCTTAATTACAAACAAATGGAACTGTATCACGCATTGCCATTTTTTATTTATTTATTGAGAAAATGCTTTATGTGTGTCCCAAACAAAGGGAGATTTTCGCACATTATACACCGGTTTAATAAACTTGCTATTGCCGTAATATCTACTTTTATTATAATTTGGTATCCATTACTGAATTCTTGGGATGACGTATTTCAAGTATTACACAGGTTGTTTCCTGTTAAAAGAGGTGTATTCGAAGACAAAGTCTCGAATGTATGGTGCTCAGCTAATGTTTTTATTAAGTTAAAATATGTTTATAATAATGAGGAGATGATAAGAATGTGTTTTTTGTGTACAATCATGGCTGCATTACCGTCATGTATAGATTTCTTCTTTAGAATAAATAGAAAGAAGTTTGTTTTATGTCTAATAAATGTATCTTTGGCATTTTTTCTCTTCTCATATCAAGTTCATGAGAAGTCAATTTTGCTTGTAGCTATTCCAGTAGTTATGCATTTGCCCGAGGATCCATTTATGTGCTTTTGGTTCCTACTTGTGTCAACATTTAGTATGCTACCATTGTTACTAAAAGATGGTTTATTGATACCGTTTCTATGTACAAGTTTAATATATTTAAGTTTTTATAGTATCACATTGAAATTATCAAACAAAAAAGCTGGTATACTGTCATTTCTCAATGCCAATACTGTATACAAGGCTGCCAACCCGATGGCTGATCACAACTCTGTGATATTGAAACTTCTAAGCACAAACTTTTTTTTCTCGCTCCAAGGGATGTTTTGGTTGGGCCTTGGAACATTATTAGTTGAGCCACCACCCAGATATCCAGATATATTCCCATTATTAATATCTATGTATTCATGTGTACATTTTATATTCTTTTTAGTGTATTTCACACATCAACAAATATCTTTGCCAACCTGTTTACCGATCAAAATAAAAGTAAAAAATAATTAATGACAAAAATTCTGTTGTATTAGTGTTCCAAATAAACTTCTATCAAGTTACTACTGTTTTCTTCTTTTTCCAATTCTTTACAGAAACTGAAAACTCTATTTATATAAACTTAATAAAATACAAGGTTTAGATATTATCTTTGGTACACTCTGTCATTAGAATTCCTACAAATATTGTCTATTTGTAATATTTAAAATAACCACCTTTTACTAAATGCATATTTTTTACAATTTTTGTATGTCTGTATGTTTCTTTGTTCCTGCCAATCTCTGGAAAGGCTAGACCAATTTTGACAGGACTTGCAGTGCCAGATATCTTATGCAATACGGAGTAACTTACTACGAGACTAGAATTGTTTCAGCAAAATAATAGAATCTAATTAAAATTTAAACGCGCACGAAACCGAGGGCACAGCTAGTGTTATATATAAATACACACAAATTCCTACAGAAATTATACATACAGAATAACATATTTTGTTTAGTAGGGTTGTGTTCTATGTTGCAAAGACAGAATATTGAAAGTAGTTCTTAAATAAATAAAGAAATTCCGTGGTATCATGTAAAGAGAAATATTAGAAAATTACTTTAACATTTTCAAGATAAATTATCTATGTACTCATTATGAATTCGTGAAAAAATGCCTCTCAAAGAGCCGATTCATGGTGCTTAATAAGTTGTTAAAAGGATAACAGTGTTATTATTATAAATATTAGGATGGATATTATATATCAAAGCGGTAATTTATACGTGTATTCGTATTTTTCTTTTTTGAGTAATATATTAGTTCTTAAACATGCCGCTATAAAATGGCGGCGCCTATAAACATTTAAAGTGTAATTAATTAAACAATTATTTCTCTCTTTATTACACCATCGATTTGGCATTCGAATCAACGAGACAAGTAATTGCTAAACTAATCACCGCCCAAGCAACTACTTATATAATATAATGTTGAAACAGCAAAATTCCCGAAACTCAACTTTTAATAAATCTGCTGCTGATTACGTAAAATAAGATGGCACACGCTTTCCGCCATTTTAAATATTTTTCAATTATGTTGCAGTATGCAGTAGTCATCACTTTAATTAGTAAATTATTTCCCTGCATTTTTTTAAATATTTTAGTTTCAGCAAAATAAATAAAATAATTATTAATATTTAAATAAAAAATAATTTATAATGAGTTTTATTTTTATAATCCAATATATTTTTTTGCTTAATAACCAATGATGTTCTAGTAAACAGATATGTCATTAACGCGCAAAAAGTGAAGACCAGAATACGTCCTAATTGGGACGTTTGCCTTTAGTCGTTTTCATCATAATTATGCCAGTAATACGTTATAATACATCATAATTATGTAATAATACGTTTTGTGTAATTAAATCATCTAGTTATCCCTTTTACTTATTGTTTTTATCAAGCTATCCTTTCTACTTGTAACGAAATTTAAAATAAACGGTCCCCGGCGCGGCACACTTTTTCTGTTGTTTAGTATGGGTATAACATATCTGTTTATTAGAATATCATTGTAAATAACATAACTTTTTAATATTACAAATATTTAAAAAGAGTAGGTATATCTTATCACGGCGGCTTAATTCGCAGTTATTACATTTATTATCATATCTTAAGTTATAAGAAATACATAATATATATTTCCTAGTAAGTTTAACTCTTTAAGTCATTCAGCAAATGTGATAAAACTAAACGGTATATGAACCGCATGACGAAATTGTAGCTATGTCAAAACCCAACTCAAAAACCTCATTAAATATTGAAAGTAATTAATATAAAAAAATACTTTCACGAATTAAGAAAGAAATACTGCAGACTTAAATAGAACCTGTAAAAGAAACCTTGGATTTTTTCATATTCCAATCTATGTAAATATCTAACCCATTAATCTGTATACATATATAAAAGGGAAATACCACTGGCTGAGGCAGGGAGGACCCTCTCCAAGAACGGATTTTATGAAACTCCACTCCACACCTCAAGTAAAAAAAAAAACTATTTTTGTGTCCTTTGACCTTGAATATCTTAAGACGCGGACACGATAGCATTTGTGACTTTTGAGACAACATTTAGAATGACAAAACAAAGGTTCATACCAATTTACAGCTTATCATCTTTCTTTCCGAGGTTGATCCCTTTTTTTACCTAATATGATTGGGCTAAAAGGAGTAAAACAAGAGTTGTAAGTTTATGCAAGGACAAAGCCGAATGTTCAGAAAAATTCAAGAACCAGGAGCACCTACCTCCTACAGTGAGGAGACCTTCGAATGTCTTCCGAAATAATGTCTCGTGTATAAATGGTATCCATTACGGTGGGCTTACATTTATTGCCTTGAAATTTTGCATAATTCCTTAATTATTACTCCTTTCGCGACATCTCACTGAAGATTTGTAGTAATTTTTACTTAAAGTGTGAAAATATGATGGGTACTTATGAGCTTGAATAGATTTAGGTTCATATAATTCAGTCATAATGTGCATAATATTACTCGAAATGACTGAAATTAATTAATACAAGTAAATAATTCTCATACAATATTAAAAGAAAAGAGTCCCGTTCTCGCGCGATATACACTAAGAACTAGCGCGCACTGGTGATTTGTGTTAGGTGACTATTTCACCACTCTTGTCAAGTAGGTGAATGTGTATGGAGGTGCGCGCACGTTACGACGTGACAATTGGGTGATATTTGTGTCCGCCGACCGGCGATCTTTAAGTTTTTTCATAGCAATGCGCGCACTAGTGACAAATTTGTTACTCTCGTCGTCAGTCTTTCGCTGTCTGTACTTTGACTGCCGACTTTGGCGCGCGCAAAATGGCGTCACCATCTATTCAAAACATAAACATTCGTGAAGACAATACAGATAATGATGTTCTAATAGAAGAAGTGGAAAGGAAACCAGCTCTTTATGATAAAATATTTAAAGAGTATTCAGATATTCACGTGAAAATTAAAGCGTGGGAAGAAATTAGTACCCAGTATTCTCTTCGCTTTCTTTTTCTGCCGAGTCTCACGAATTCACAGAGAACCACCGTCTCTTCGAAATCCATAGTGGCTAATGACACTTCGATTTCGAAAATTTTTTGTCACTGTCTCTATCAATGAGCACACTCCACTTTGGAAACGTGACGTGACAATGACAAACACTTTAAAGTCACCGTGTCAAAAATCACCGGTGCGCGCTAGCTGTAAAATTCAGTATTTATTTTGACTCACTCGAGGCGCGTCTCTGGACGTCTACGGCCGTATGTAATTGTTATGTAAATCCCACATATCTTTGAATCTCAAGGATTCATTCTCTTTCCTGTTACGGATTGGCCTGGGAAATTTACTGCAACGAATGTTCCTTGACGCATCCTGAGACTAAAACTAATGCATGAAAATGTAACGGAAAGCGATGATACAATGTTGTCGATGTTATTTGCTATGTATATTTAGATTTTTTAAATATTTTTGATGCCACAACCGGCAAGTACTGTGACCTACATCCCTCTATCGCGACCCTTCCTTACAGTTGATGATGGAGAAATTAATAGAACTACCTCTTTTCTAGGAAGTTGTAGATGAAAGTGACGGCTGTGGCGGCAAGTTCGTGGCGTTGATTGTCTCTGACAAGTTCCAGGGGAAACCGCTGCTGGCTCGTCATAGGTAAGAAGACATTTTTAAATACAGTTTTATTTGATCCTAGCAAACTGATACTACAAAAATATCCTTAAAGATAAACTGTCTTACTCTGGTCTGACGTCACGATAAACTTTTTCTAGTTGGGCGTTACACTTATGAACTAAATTTTCTGGCTTGTGCCATAGTCTGTATCATAAAGCTTTCAACTCTTTTTAAGCCATCACTATAAGGCATTGCTCTTATGTCTAAATTCTCGCTGTCCTATAGGTAATATATTTAAAAAAAACACATTAAATAAGCAGATTAAATTGTATAAAATGAGTACAACTCGAAATGTACACGTCAAAATATTCTTACACAAACTTCAAATGTTCCGAATTAAAATCGTCTTCACAGATATTATACTCGTGCTAAAATTCTGGCAGTACATACGACCGCTAAACTGTTTTGTTACAGAAATGTAAATATAAATTATGAGACTAACAATATACTGAGATCAGTTTGAATAGTATTTGATCTTTGAACCCACTAGATGCAATCGTATTACTTTTATCTGATCCTCGAAGCTCTAAAGAATTTAGTAATCCCTAGGAAACGTCACGATTATCGTGACAAAACAAGTGGATATCCCCAAAAAAATAAATGTTTAAAATCAGTATCATTTTATTTCTATTTATCTGCACATTTCCGTCATTTATATGCCCAGCCAACTTACCAAAATATATAACTTTTGTTTCTATATAGCGACAATTAACTCAAAACAAAAACAATATATGTCCATATTTATTTGACAGACGTAATAAAATAAGTTTCACTTTTAGACAACACTTTTTTGGAGACAAACAATTGCAATTTCTTCCAAACAGACATTAAAAGTATACTCCCACAAAAATGCCTACGGAACACACCTGGGTCAAAACAATCATGCCTGAACGATATGTTTTTAAAATAACCATTCCTCCACAGGTTAGTGAACTCAGTACTTCAAGAGGAACTGAAAACCATTCACGCGTTCACTCAAAAGACGCTAACAGTTGATCAATGGAAAGCTCAAAACCAGTGATAATATTGTTGCAAACCATTACACTGATGTTCTAGTCCTTCGTTGTTTTATTAACCATTCCTGATTAATATAAGTCATTAAAATGGGTTCGCTTTTCGAGATCAAAGTCTCAGCTCCGGGTAAGGTGATTTTGCATGGAGAACATTCTGTGATGTACGGAAAGTTCGCTATTGCGGGCAGTCTTGGACTTAGAAGTAATATAATTGTCAAGGTTTGTATGTAAAGTACTTATGGCTTATGATATTTCTCAGACCGCTCCTATAGTCTTGGCTCTAATATGTTTATCTAAACTTTCCGTATTTATAGTTACATGTAATGGCAAATTAAATAGGTATTTATTTATATTATTTTCAGGAAGTTCAGTCTTCTGTTGGATCATTTGTCAATGTAGATTTGCCATCCGTGAATCTCAAACGCACTTTATCCCTTGATCATATAAAGAGTTCTTTATTCAAACCGTCGATAAACGGTCAGTTATTGTGGAAAAACCCCAAAAGTGTAGACCACGAAAGCCACTTAGTCAGTGTCGACAAATGCCTTCAATCAATAAATCTTGATATAAGTGAATTGAACAGTGTTCAATATAATTCTCTACGTGGAATGTTATATCTTATTTCTGGAATCTTCGGCGACACCAATTTTTTGAATAATAGCCTAGATGTTAGCATAAATTCTGGACTAACAGTTGGGGCAGGCACGGGAAGTTCAGCGTCATACGCGGTGTGTTTGGCGGGTGCTTTAATACAACTCTTGAAACTGAAGAGCGGGAAAAGTGATGAAGAGTTCGATATGGAAGACAAAATATTAATATCGGCTTGGGCTTACAACTGTGAAAAGATCATGCACGGTTCACCTTCGGGTATGTTCTGGTTATAATAGATTTGGTTCTACTAGGGTATAAAAATAAATAAATAAATATAAATATGAGACAACATCACATACATTACTCTGATCCTAATGTAAGTAGCTAAAGCACTTGTGTTATGGAAATCAGAAGTAACGACGGTACCACAAACACCCAGACTCAAGACAACATAGAAAACTAATGGTAATCTACATCGACTCGGCCGGGAATCGAACCCGGGACCTCAGAGTGGCGTACCCATGAAAACCGGTGTAAACACGACTCGACCACGGAGGTCGTCAAAAAAGAGTAATATATTAAGTTTCAGCTCCAACGAACTGATCGGGCTGATTTGTTGGTATCGATTAATAAATTACATTTTGCCATATCTGCATGTAATAGATCTAAAAATGCTTCGTTTCTCGAGGGAGGTAACTTTCGCACGGGCCTAGGAAATTTATTAAAAATTTGTTATCTCCATCATGAAAATACCAAGAAATGACGGAAAATATTCAAGTAATCTATTTTAATTTTGGGAAGAGGCGTGACGAGTATTCTTTTGGTATTTACATATTGGAATTTCCATCGCCTATTAGTCCAAGATCTTTAGACATCCGCTCTGCATAAAATCCTTCTACGTGATTTTTCGATTGGATTATGTCGGAGGGTGCCCCCCAAGTATAAAACCGAGTTTCTGTCGCCCGAAACCGCGAGCGTTAGCCGCCATCTTGGAAAACGTTATATCTCGGAAACGGTAAGTTTTACGTTAAAAACCGAAGAAATCTTTTTTGTAGAGAACAAAATTTCCCACCTTTTTTATACCAAACTTTTCCCCCTATTGTTGGTATTTTCCGATATATTTAAGTAAATAAAAACCAATTTTTTTGTTTTTGTAAAATCACGTAGAAGGATTTTATGCAGAGCGGACCGATTTTTGGTGCTAAAATTCCTGGACTATTTGTATAGCCTATTAATTGAGATAGATTATTATTGGACTATCTATTATCACGCATCGATCCAAGGATTCGAAGCAATCTAAATGATTGCTTCGAAATGAGTGAATGAGAGAATGAGTGTGATGAGAGCAGTTTAAAAGAAATAAATTGATATTTTCAAGAATACCTTGTCTTCGAATCGCTAACAATAAATAAAATTCCAGGTATAGATAATTCAACCTGCACGCTTGGATCGTTAGTGGGATTCAGAAAAGGAGAAGAACCGATCATACCATCATTCCAGATACATTTACGAATACTCTTAGTTGATACGAAAGTTAGCCGCGAGACTAAGATTTTGGCTGCAAAAACAATGTCCCTAAGACAACACAATCAGGGTGCTGTGGATTGCATCATGGACGCGTGTGATCATATCGCGACCACTGCTTTTAAGGTAATTTACCTACAATAAAGTGTTACAGGCACATAAGGTGTAAAATCTTTTTACTCTAATTTGTATAGATTAGGTAATATTTTTTTCGGGTAAGTCTGTAGGCGATGGTAAATGCTCGCTCTTTGATGGCATTTGTCAGTTTGCCTACCAATATTAAACTTTAAAAAAGAATCTTGTAAGTAAGCGATCTAGATCTTATGCCTGAATGACACATTTTTTATTTCGAACCAATCAAAAAATTAAAAGATCTTCAAGGATTGCTCGGTATTACAAATAACTCTGATAGAAATGACATCAAAAGCAATTCTAATGCTAATTCAACATTCGTTACATTTTATTCTTATTTTGAATTATTACAGATTATGGAGAAACTATCTACCTGTAACCCAGAAGATTCTGAAGCACATTACAAACATCTATCAGTAAGTATAAAGATTGATATTCTACTTTTTAATAGTAACGCGTTAATTATACTAAGTGTACAGTTGACAACGAATCTTCCTTTAACCTATCCACATTGTTTTATCATTAACATTTTTTATTTAATTAAGAGCGCAGTCTGTAAGCGTGGGAATTTATTTTCGAACACACACATAGGTATTTTACAATAATACATTTGCATTTTTCGGTGTATCGTACGCATCCCCTGAAATACTTAGTTGCTTTTTGTCGATGCAACGAATAAATTATATTTTCATTGCGCATTCACAACGTAGGATTTATAAAAATACATTTAAATACGAGCAATGTAATTAGCTATGAGGTTGTCACTCGCAAAATCAATCTTAAATTGTTTTTTAGCAAAGGGTGCGGTCCGAGTGCAATAAGATACCTAATATACCTAAGATTTTCAACTGCTTTTTATGCTTCTAAATAAATTATTATTATTTTGAGAATATTTTAGACACATTAAATAATCACTTACTAATATTTAATAAATAAAAATAACGGAAGCATATATTAATTATATTGTTTTTTTTTTCATTTCACTTAAATCTATTAAATAAACACAAAAAAATATTACAATTTGACAATTATTACGATAACAGCGATATGAAAAAAATATCTAACACTTTTTTTTTTTTGTAAATTACAATCAGAAGCAGAAAAAACTAATCATATATTTACAAAAAAATAAAAAAAATTGTTTGTTGTTATGCGGGATAAAAAATCTTTGTCTTGGTTAAACAAGTCAATGACACAAGAAAATGTTTTTTATGAAATAATTCAATTAAAATTATTTTATATTAGGTATATAAAAATAAAGGGGTTGGGCCGTTGACGGGATCTGGTCATAAAAGGTACTAAGCATCAATACACAGAGGAATGTATATCAACATTTTTGTTTAGCACTATGTACTAACTAATGTAATAATAAAGCAGTTAAATATTTACGAATTAAGCAGACTAACGTCATCAACATCATGAGCAATGGTATAAGTTCGTTCGTTTTAAATAAAATTAGAAAAAAAAAATTAGGCAACTGTGAGGCAGCAAATCCTCCACAAAACAGCAGCTCCAAAGCAGTAAAACTTTCCAGTTAAGTCAACCGAGAAATATAATAATACTTTGGAACATAATTTTAAAAATATATGACGATAGAGTGACTTTGATTAAATGATAGAGCCGCGTAGTTTTTTCTATATGATCTGTTAGACCAGCATGCATCAGTTACTACTGTGATCACAAGTATTCCGTTAATGTCTACTGCGACGTCTAGTAACACTAAATCAAATTCCTATGCAGCTTCTTCCATTCCATGTATAACATTAATCGTACAGGTTTTTAGACTTACAGGGTATAGCAAGATAAGCAGAAACCTGTTTTAATCCAGCATAACCAGTACCTTTCGACATAAAACCAGACACAGCAGTCTCATTTATATTCAGGTTTCCACAATTTTCATCCTCACAATTTTGTATTTCTAATTCGACATTACAAATTTTGCACATTAATATTTAAGATTTTACAGAGGTAAATTCAGAATGCAAATCCTTTTTTTTCTTTTAAAAGTTGAAGATGCTTGAATTCATTTATCCAAATGCCGAATTGCGATTTGTGATTTTCCGTAATTGCTCGTAAAAGTGTACCTAAAGGGGCGCAACTTTATCTCAGTGCCCCAAGTCATCCACACCTGCATGTGGTGCACCCTGATCTACGAGGCCCTGGCGACCGATTGATGGTGGTATGAACATCTAAAACAGCGTAAATAAGTGATACAGATATAGTCACCTATGCGTGAACGCCCTGCGATTTCTAGCCCGAACCTTTGAGGTCTCTGCGAAATCCGAAGCGAGGGAGAGGACAAAATCTCTTAGATTCGAGTCCTCTTATGAACTTCAGGGAGGGAAACCAACAATCTCAAGGCGGGACCGGGTTTCTGGTGCATAAGGACCTCATTAATAACTTCAATACAAATGGGATATTTACCATATTTTTTATGTTTATTAGATGCAGCTCCATATTTGGACATTATCTACGAATGTCTTGTGTGCATGAGTCTCATGATAAAAATAGCCATGTTAAATCTCATTAATAACGTTGTCGAAATCTCCAGTGAGTTGACAGGGGTTGCGTACTTCTTCAAAGTTGTACAGGTTACGCACCCAACAAGACACCTTCAGATGATGAAGAGGAAAATATGTACCAAGGCATATCAGGAGTAGAACTTCCTAGAAAAAGAGGAGCAATCTGAATTCATTCTTTAAGAAACAACCCAACGGAAGTGGACAGGGCAAAGCCCCGATGCAATGACCAAAAATTAGATAGATTTCATCATAATGGACAAGCGACGGATACTAAGAGATGTCTCTTTGGTCACCGGGTTTAATACCTGAAGTGATCACCAACTCGTACGAGGCACTCTGGATATTCGTTTCAAGCTCGAACGTGCCTATTTGATGAAGTCTACGTTTAGACCTAACATGCTTCAAGCCGGAGATAGCAACCGATTCGCTGCCTTGGAAGCCACAAACGACGTTGACCAGAAACTTGAACAAGTGGTAGGAATTCTACGAGATGAAGGCAAGAAATTCCATCAGCAGAGACTCTGCAGCTCATGCAGGAGCGACGAGGTAACCATCTACTTCATCAGATAGGGCTTAGACAAACTACAAAATCACGAGACTTGTGCAACATAATCTCCACAACTCGAATATCCATTCCAGCGAACGGGCGATCGAGCTACGCGTTGCATCTTACAACTTTTTCGATATTTATGACCAAAAATAAAAATTAAAACAAAAATTGTTGCTGAGTTTTGACTTTTTTGATCGACATTTTCATAACGATGACGACGATGATGACGATAACGACGAACGCGAAAATTATTAAGATATCTTTGTAGAGCATAAAAAAAGGTACAAAAAAGGTTCTCGTAAAAATTTTCGAATCTGATTGCCGAGTTAATGCCGGGAACAAATTTTACCATTTTTTCAAGATGGCGGCCTTAGCGCCCCGGAATTCATGGCCTTTCATTGTCATTTATTTGCCTTTTTTTCGACGAAATGACTGCACTAATAAGCAACGATAAGATTAACCGATGACCAACGACAAAACATTAACCGATTAGCAATCATACTTGCTCAGTTCATCTGATTCCTTGAAAAGTAAAAATTAACAATTGCGTCCCACGACACTCGGGCCCCACCCTTATGTTCGCTTGTCTATGTGTGCGTAGACGTTTTGCGTAATTATAATGTCCGGCTCGAAATAAAATTGACGTGCTCTCACCTTGAGCTCTGGGGAGGGACTGAAGATTTATTGACAGCGATGTCGAATAAAAAATCAAAACCGTCAAATGATTTTCTCCCTACTAAAATGTATGGACGACGAATGCAAAAAATTAAGCAATATTTAAATAAAAAATACTAAAATATTGTGTAATATAATAAAAATTTAATGTGGTACACTTATTATTTACACTTTCGAGACCCTTTTTAAGCAAAAATACATGAATAAACTAGCAGCTAAATAGCTCAGTAAAGCTAAATAAAAAAGGTCGATTTCAGTGTTTGGAGTCATATTGGCGATGAATATGCTAGGTTATTGATGTATATTTTAGATATATTATGATGTGAAACTTGAGACATATCTATTAAGATACTGCATGTAATTTTTTATCCATATTCGATGCTCCAGTTTTCAGATATTTAAAAACTAGTAAGTGCTATTTTAGCGTTCCGTAAGGACGGCCCCCTTAAGATGAATCTTAATTAGATGTCGAAATACAATTTCAGGAGTTGTGGAACATGAATCATTACCTCCTAGCGTCCTTGGGGGTCTCCCACCCATCGTTAGAGGACATCAAAGCTTCGGCCACGAAACATGGACTCGCTTGTAAGCTCACAGGAGCGGGGGGAGGAGGGTGAGTTATAAACACATTTACCCCCATAATTTTAACTAATAATAAAGAAACATATGGAATATGTTTTTAAAATGCATTCCACGAAACTAAACTTCCAAAAAAGTAACTCGTGGCGATCACTGGTAAAAGCAATTCTTAAGATTGGTTTACATGGATGATTCTTGTTCGTATTTCTCCAGTTGAGAACATCGACAACACAATAAGATAGAAGTATTTCAACAACAACAACAGCCTTTAAATTCCCACTGCTGGGCTAAAGGCCTCCTCTCCCTTTGAGGAGAAGGTTTGGAACATATTCCACCACGCTGTTCCAATGCGGGTTGGTGGAATACAGATGTGGCAGAATTTCAATGACATTTGTCACATGCAGATTTCCTCACGATGTTTTCCTTCACCGCTGAGCACGAGATGAATTATAAAGACAAATTAAGCACATGAATCAGCGGTGCCTGCCTGGGTTTGAACCCGCAATCATCGGTTAAGATGCACACGTTCTAACCACTGGGCCATCTCGATAGAAGTATTATGTTCCCCAGAACTTCAACCCGTGTAAAGCTTTGCAAACTATCCCGATAATATCTGGTATATAATCGTAATAGTTAAACTACACCAAAATTACGCAAAGTGTTGTAAATCTCATAATTTTTTTTGACCATTCGGATTCTGCTGGACCATTTGGCATTGAAACGGTATTTGTCTTTCAGTAAACAAATTACGTTTGACAGGAAGACAAACTCTTTTCCTTGTTAGTGATGATATCGCCACCAATAATTTGAATTAAAATATATAATTAAATAGAGACTTTGTCCTTTGTCTCTGCCTCAAAAATTTAATTACGTATTCAAATTATTTTCAGATACGCCATAGTATTAATACCGCCGACAACTGAAGCAGCTATTGTCGAATCCTTAAGCAATGAATTGAAGAGCAAAGGGTATGCAGTCAGTGACACACAGCTTGGTGGTCCTGGCGTTCGTATAGATCACATAGATATCACGAATATATAATCTGTATCAAGAACATAAAAAAAATATGTAAATTTTAAATACTAAACATTACTATAAAACCCCCCACTTTTGTATATTGTTTACTGAAATAAAAATTCCACTGGAAAAATATTACTCGATCTGACACAGATTTATTAAAACAATTGTGAACAGAAATAAATTTGTATGAAACTTTCGGTCTTGAATGAAGCGTCTACATGTCATAATAAAGTCATAAATATTTCAGAATAATTTTAACGTTAAGTAGGAATGCTTTGATGTAACATGACCTTTCAAAACATTTTTGAACTGACAAATAATTATTCACAATTTTAATGTAAAGATAAAAACAACCTTATTTACCAGTTTTTAGTTTTCAACTCTGCCGACAATTGCAAACATATTTTATTTGTTTAAGATTAAATACATTTGTAGTTTTTATTGGTATAAAGTTATTGTTTTATTAATCAACTTATTTTAGTAATTGGTAAAATGTATTAACTTATTATGAAATGCAACTCGATTTATAGTATTCCAATTTATTTTGGTGAAGGGTTGTTTATATAGGGATAATTTTAGATCAATAATTATTTTCATTGAAACTATAAGGCTCAAAATAATAATCGCTTGTAGTACAATTTTCAAGCTTCCACCTTTTTATAGAGCTAAGATATTTTTAGTATTGGGTATGAGGTTTGGAGTTGACATAAATTAGGAAGCATCGGGTACATTGAATGTCAATATAATATACTATAAGGTTTAATAAATATTATTTCTATATCAAGTTTTTTATTTTTAACCATTTTGATAATGATAAATGAAAGAAATATTTCAATAATATTTGCATACAAAAAATCTTCAGTTTAACCTCTCGCAGCGTTCGTTAGGTTAGGTTAGATATGTTGTTACTTTTTTTTTAACCTTTTTTTTAATCTACAGGAAGAATTCTATAATAAAAACCACAATAGAGTGATTTACATTTAAAAATAAAATATAATGGATAGGAATTGAAAGAAAGTAACAAAAATAAATTGTTATAATTTATTAATCTCCTATAATAAATTATTAAAACAAAATGGAAATAAACACATCTGAAATAATATTAATACTGTACAGTGAGTCGACAAACAATAGTCAAAATCACGAATACATTTGGTTAAAAAACAACATGGTCCGATAAATTAATAATTATCACATAAAAACTATTTGCTACAAAAAATCTCCTATTTGAATATGGTATATTGAAGTATTGCCAACTTAATTAATTAAATATGGCAAACATACTGTGTCTCATGCTTCATACGATATCTTGTAGATTAGATAAAGTTAGCCAAGTGAAATTTGTTCGTTTTAATAATAAATAAATTTACACACGTACTAATGGCATATATTTCATTTTCAATATTAATTTCTATGTATTTTTATGACAATTTATATCTATATTAAAACTATAATTTTCTCTTTGTTCGTTCTCAATTTCAAGTACGTGATATGCATTCGCATATTTTAATTAAAACTTCTTTTGATATTCTAAGACAATTTTTGGCAGTGAATTTTGAAACAGGTTAGAAATTATTTATTTGACAATGATTAAATATAAGCGTTCAAACGTTTGAAAATGTCTATTTATATTACAAGAAGATTTCACAGTAATGTACTAAATTAATAATAAAAACGTCCGGTTAAACGGTGCGCGCCATGATGGATTCTTTCATTTCATTCATTCACAGTGCGTGCAAAGAGTACATTAATCACTACGTGCGGCTTGGATGACAATCATCTCACTGTAATTCGCAGGAACACAACGTTTAACCGCAACTTAAAAAAATATTAATATCGGGATTAACCCTCAATAAAAACGGAATAAACTAAAATACATTTTTCATACTCACCGTACAATGTATAGTGAGGTACACTATATTGAATATTCCAATAGCAGGAGTCGTAAAAAAAAATATTTTACATACTCTATGCATTTGTTTATAGTTCTGCTATATTATGGTCTACAAAAAGTTCTTAAACTTAAAACCCCATTAGGGTAATTAATTATGTCATTATATTTTAGATTTTAAATAATAATCTCATTTATTTATTCTCCTGCCATTGTATTCACTATAGACTAATCTAGGTTTTAACATTTGATTTGAATATAATCGGCACAATTACAACACGTCCTAGCTAGATAAAGGCATAAATTCATCTAATCATCTATATCTAATATAAAGTTATTGTTTAATATTAAAAAAAACTGTATTGTGAGAAAAAAAGCAAATTATAATACACACTTCCTACACTTTTGTATATAAAAGTTAAAATGAAAAAAAAATATTTTTCAAATAATTTTGTGTTCACAGCTTTTATTAATATTTTAATATTTGCCATGCAAAGATATTTAAAAATAAAACTGTGGAGATGCGTTGGGATGACGAGAGTAAGAGAGGTTCGTAATAAAAAAGACCCTCAAAATGTTTGAAATTATTGATAGCCCTGCTGGAGCATTATTATTCCTTTATTATCTTTACATTCTTGTTCAATTCATGAAATAAAATATACTTTCAATTCAATAATCCCAATAAGCTATTTGTTATTTCATCTGTATATTTCCCAACGCACCTTATCTAATTTCTAAAATGTTTACCGCTATTTAATAATAAATTAATTAAACTATCAAAAAATCACAATATTTCGAAAATTAAAATCTCATACAAACTATTACATAATTTAAAATTTTTACTTAAGCAAAAATAATAGGTAAAGTGTATTTATTATAAAATGTATAATTACATCTTTTAACAACAACAATTTAAAAAAAAGAAAAAATATATTATCAGGTGTAAAGATTTTTTTAAGTTTTTAAAGAGAATATGTAATAATGATCATTATTACAAGCATACAACACAAAATACATAACATTAAAAAATTACTTGATATTCCTGAGAAAAATAAAAAAGAATCATGAACAGAAGAGTTTCTGATACAATTTTTTATAATAAGCTAATAAGCCATAATAATAAAATGATATACTTCAGTAAATCTTATAATTTATATTATGATATCTTAATAATAATAGCTGCCCTAATAATTATAATACTAAATTGGAGAATTCTTTAGGATACAGGAACAGTTCAACTATAACAGTGCATGTAAAGGAATGGAAACAATATTTAATGAACAAAATTTGTAAAAAGAGTCTAGCACCACTTTATTTATATTTTAAATCGAATGACAAAAAAGTGGATTAATCTCGTTTTATATCTTATAAAGCTACGACACTTTTAATAACTTTACAACTAGATCTACAACGATTAAAAATGTTATAATTTTGAAAGCAATTAAAAAAAGAAAGCGTCAGCTTGCCACACTTCAAATTCTCAATATTATAAACCCACTACCAACTACATAAATAAATACCTATTAAACACTATAAGGCCTCATACATAAACCCTACTTAACTAGAGCTGAATTCTTTTGAATTTCTCAATAATACCATTACTTGACTATAACCTTTTAATCGAGTAAAAAATTTAATACTTTTTCGCTAAAACAAGCTACTATCAAATATTTTAAGAGATCATTCGCGGGCCTACGACCTCCTTGTAATTAGTTTTTCTAATGTTTCATTTGTCTGTACTTATTAAAGTGGAAATTTGGGGAAATTAATTAAAGTGATAGGTATTTTTTTTTTAAATATAAATCATGTCAAACTCTCCAACCCATAGTTGTAGTACGTATTCTCAAAGAGAATACCTATGTTAAACATTTTCAAAAAATTAAATTATTGCATTATTTGAGTAAAATAAATCTTACTAAATAAATTAACTTTAATAAAATAATATTATATATAATGGAAGTTGTTCATAATTATACTATTAATTTTTCTAGTATTATAGTAATAATTATTAAAACTATTCAATTTAAAATAAATAATAACCAAAACGCCTTTGGTGTATTGAGAACGACCCATTTTTAGTATATTTTGTTTTAAATAAAAATAGTGGCTCTAATACTCTTTCAAGCATCTATCACAGATGTTATATAATACAATTCATAAAAACTATTATTCGCACCTTTAAAATCAACGAGGCTATTGGCCTTTTTCTATTTACGTTTTGTAAAGAAGTATTTTTACAAGTTCTTTTAAGAAAACGAATAAATAAACCGTGAGATATTAAGAGGTCTTCTGTCTGAAGATATTTGTATTTATTTCACATTGCTAATGTGTTGCCTTCTATTAAAGTAAATGTAGTGAGTTATTCTTGGAATAAATACATTGAAAATGAATTAGTACCTAAAGGTACGATATTTTTACTGTTGTGAATTAAAAGATCTTTGATGATCTGGATGAACATGCAAACAGACTACAAAGTCCAATGACTAATGAATGCCACTGGCTACCAGTGAAGATTTGCTTTTGATTATCGTATTTTGTTGCAAGTGTAAAAGTGGCCTATACGGCGGTCTTGGTAATACGTATTACGTGTAGGTCCAACCGTAACTCGGACATAGCGCCCAAATTCTGTCAAATCAATTATTTGAAAGGGAATGTACCAATGATGTTGTAGTAAACAGATATGTTATTAACGCGCAAAAAGTGAAGACTAGAAAACGTCCTAATTGGGACGTTTGCCTTTAGTAGTTTTACGTAGTAATACGTTATAATACATCATAATTACGTAGTAACACGTTTTGCGTAATTAAAACATCTAGTTATCCCTTTTACTTATTGTTTTTATCAAGCTATCCTTTTTACTTTTAACGAAATGTAAAAATAACTAAAATAAACGGTCCCCGGCGCGGCACACTTTTTTCTGTTGTTTAGTATGAATATAACATATCTGTTTATTAGAATATCATTGGAATGTACAGAGAAAGATAACGCGAGGTCGTTAACGGCACTTTAACTTATAAGATTTAAAATTCAATACGCAGTCAGAAACCTCGAAAAATTGCCTCATTGATTAATATAGATATGCAGAATAAAAAAGTGGCACGCTTGGTTTGCATACATTTCAACGCACTTCCGTTATCTATGTACATATTTCTGTAGTTGTACTTTTAATATGTCGTGTATATTGTATACGACGTTTATAAATATTAAAATATTATCTATATCATCAAATGTTTAGTGAAATTTATCTATTGTCTATGGAATTGGCGATCACTGTTGTTCTCTTTTATTCTACAAAATATTACCGAATTAGAATATTTTAATAAATTAAATTACTTTAATGGCGGCATTGTTATTAATATCTAACGAAAAATGTTTACGATTAAACTGCGGCGACATTTACGCTCTTTGTTATGAAGCTTTAAACTCAGATCTAACCGTTGCATTATGTTATAATGTTATCATTGTTTAATACGTATTAAAATCGCGTTTTGCAAATAATATTATTAGCTATCTACTGCATTTTATAGCATAAATACGTCAACGGCACATCCGACGTCACTTAATTTCACTTCATAAGTTATTTATTACGTCCCATATAAATGAAAGTCTGTCGTGTAGGACGCGGAGTATTAAATTCTACAATTGGTAACCGGTTCTTATCTGGTGGTTGTTTTCTGAATCCGGTTGCTGGATAATTGGTGGGGATAGGGGGTCCTCGCTTGAAGTAACCGTGGTTGATGGAGGGGCATCTGAAATGAAATATAAATGTTAATGTTGAGATGAAAGATTACGAAAAATAAATAATTCCTGGGTAGACGAAATGTTTAATCAAAGACAATGACTCCTATTAAATAATTTAATTTAAATAAATTTATGGAGGCCTTTTTTTAAATTGTTTTTTTTTATGGTATAGTTTGGCGGACGAGCATATGGGCCACCTGATGGTAAGTGGTCACCATCACCCATAGACAATGAAACTGTAAGAAATATTAACTATTCCTTATGTCTTCAATGTGCCACCAACCTTGGGAACTAAGATGTTATGTCCCTTGTGCCTGTAGTTACACTGGCTCACTCACCCTTCAGACCGGAACACAACAATACTGAGTACTGTTACTTGGCGGTAGAATAACTGATGAGTGGGTGGTACCTACCCAGACGGGCTTGCACAAAGCCCTATCACCAAGTAAGTAAATGATAATTAATTCAAAAGAAAGTCGAAGTAATCTTGACAGCATTGTAATAGTTTATTTATCGTTATACCTTCGCTGTCATCCTCCTCGGCAAGCCACTTTTGTATATCCGCCTGGTACATCCTTCTCTGTAACACCTCTTTGGTACGAGGCCTCGTTCCTATGAAAGTCACTTGCATCTACAAATAAAAAAATATAACAATATATTTATACCACCAAACACAGTGACATTATACTCATAACATTGGTAATTGTTGTGTATATTTTACTATGATGTAATAGATCAAACAGTTTCGAAGCCTTCTAATCTCACAAAGAGATACCAACACACATTTTTAACATAAAACATAGGTTTATATTTTAAGCGTCATCAACATACTCCAGGAGGTAAGTGCGCGCGCAACTCCTCTGCCAAATCCCCGCTGGCTCCTAACCTCTGCGCCTCTTCCCAGCTCGTATGCACCTCTTCATGCAGCAGTTTCTCCTCTAAATAAAAGTATATAATAGATTTAAAAGTACTGTTACACGAGGTACACTAATAGTCAAATCAACAATAATTATAAATTGAATAAGCATTTATTTCCTTCTATAAATGTAAATAACATTAAAAAATTAGCCCCTATTTAAAATGTGAAAATTTTTGTATCAGAAGTAATCGCTCCTCCGTGATATAACAAAAAGAAATACAGTTACAACAATTGTTAATAACTACAGTTAAAATTTAATTATACAAATATTAAGAGGCGGCTACTTAATATTTAGTATTTTTTTAAGCTACTTTAAATAATTCCAATATTCTCACCATCTCTCTTAGTCGTACTACGTTTGTACTGTATCCTGAACCGGAACGCTTCGAGCACGCTCGCCACAACAATAGTCAGCACCACCATTGTGAATAGATAGAAAACCTGCCAGGTAAAAAAACAATTTAAAACGTATTTATTTACAGATCTAATTATCGACGAAACTTTTCAGCTTTGAGGATAAACTATAGAACAACGCTCTTCCATAGCTGAAATCGCAATAAATTCAAGAAATAAAATTAAAATAATATTAAGAACTAGCCTCCCCACTTATCCGGATAAGGTCAGCCGTACATGTAAAATGTTAGCACGCTATAACAACGCATGTACGGTGGTACCTCCTACCGAAAAGTACTTAATAATAAAATCGAAAACTGTTTCCTTATAACATGTTCAATTATATTCAACTAACGTATAACATAACGTAAAGTGCGCGTTAAGTCACCATAGAGATCCTTGGGTGCGACAAAGTGCGCTATATGCTGCGTCCTGCTCCCACGGTTGACAAAACTGCGGAAAGCTAGTTTTGTTTTAATCCGAATTGTAATAACCGTTGAATCTGCATTCATGAGAATTTGCTCAAACTTTTTTTTCAAAGCCCAAGAACGATCACAGTGGCGTGCAATTGGAGAGACCTATGTCCAGCAGTGGACGAAAATGGGCTGATTGATTGATAACGCGTAATGTTCCTCACCATAAAATATATCCTGCTGAACTGTCCCGCAACGGTAGCGTAGGCATTCATGAGTATGAACCAGTTGTTGACGACGGTCAGCTCGAATAGAGACACGCCGCTCGTGAGAATGTTTTCGAAGTTGTTGAGATAGTAGTAGCCGAGAGGGGTCGAGCTGTTCTCCGAGTATTTGTAGAAGTCTTCCACGGTTGTGTTACTGCACAAGAATATGAAATATTAGTTGATACAAATATCCAAAAACCTTTAATGAAATAGATCCAAGGCCTCCTGACCGATTAGATCATGGTGGTCTTTCTCAAGGAAGACAATGTAATCGGGGAGGGTAGAGAAGTAGGTTATATCATTATTATGTATACGTGTGTATGTAGTGAAGCCCTTTCTATACTCTGACTCTCATTACTAATGGGAATTTACCGATCAAACAAGTTTTATAGGGCCGAACTTTTGAATGAAATGAATGTACGACTCAACTTAGATGTCGCATCGGCAAAATTCGTAAAACCGATCGCATCGAAATTGAGTACTCTAGCCCAAATTATCATTATTTATTTCTCATGTGAATATGATCTTTACACAAACGTAATAACTTGTAATACCATATGACCTAATATATTCGTCAATTTGACACGCCGATTTACATGCACTTGTTTTCTTGGGTTGAACTGACGCGAGAATTTATAGCGACGAATGGCGTCGAATGGCGCGATAGGGAGCTATTTCTATTGGTCGTGTAAATTTATATTCATTTCATTGCATTTTCCGATGCTACATCTAATTTGTGTCATACTATACCTGTTAAACTTAACTTTGTACCCAATTTGAGACGTTTGACACAATTCTCGGAACAATTCCAACGTCACGTAACAAAATGTCGCGGCTTCGGGAATAACCCCGCGATAAATTATACAGGTTTGCTTTTAATAATTAAATTTTTAACTCAATTCCCATTTCTAGGATGTTCAATAAACACTACCTTAGGTGAAAGCAATGACTCACATGCAACAATTTCTCAAGTCGTAGCCAGCAAACAGTTCCATCCCAATGATGGCGAAGAAGTAGTACATGACGAGCATGACGCAGCCCGCCGAGGACATGAGAGGAGACAGCAACACCAGAGTCCCGAAGACATCACGATAGCGCTTCTTCAGCTTATACAAGCGCATTAGCCTGGTTGATATACAAAAATAATTTCACAATCATATAAAAAAAATCTATTTGGGAATTTGATGACATTTGCGATTTTTGGTATTATTTATAAACCCATCATAGTCTAGTCTATAATTATTTTAAATGCTTAGGAAATTATATTAAATCCAAATTGATGAAGCTTGGTAAAGCTTCAAGAATCCGGATTTCTGACATTTTGAAAAGTTTTTTCGAGTTTTTTTATAAACACGAGCTAGCTGCTTGGTCGAATTTTTCGCGTATTTACTAATAAATTATTTTAATGAATGTTTTAAGACGCTTCGCTTGATGAGTCGAGATGGCCCAGTGGTGCATCTTACGTGATTAACGCGTGCATCTTAACCGATGATTGCGAGTTCAAACCCAGGCAAGCACTGATTCATGTGCTTAATTTGTGTTTATAATTCATCTCGTGCTCGGCGGTAAAGGAAAACATCGTGAGGAAACCTGCATGTGACAAATTTCATAGAAGTTCTGCCACAAGTGTATTCCACCAACCCGCATTGGAACAGCGTGGTGGAATATGTTCCAAACCTTCTCCTCAAAAGGAGAGGAGGCATTTATCCCAGCAGTGGGAATTTGCAGGCTGTTGTTGTTGTAAGACGCTTCGATTATATTATAGTAAAGATCATATGACAAAAGAAAATTCACTGTAACATGGTACTTGTGCAATAATTTACCTGAGTGGTCGGAACATGACCACAATGAAGAGTTTCGGCGCTATCGTGAGCAGTACGGCTCCGAGCAGCGCCAGCAGCGTCACGCTCAAATCGAACACATTCCAGCCACTCTCCAGGTACGCGGACAGACCTGACGCCATTATACGCAGAGCTGCCTCCAGGAGGAATACTAGGGAAATCGAGAAACAAAAAGTGTACCTTACATTACTCTTCCAGTATATATTTGTTCCTGATTCCTGGGATTCTAATACTATAAGTTTTGGCTAGTTGCCTAATATGTTCTAATTCATTAATACTGAATAAATATTATGCATGAATAAATATGAGTATTTATGTTATTCAAAAACGATTATTAGTGCTTGATAGTCGTCCACACGCTTAAAGCCTACTTGTATATTTCAAATTATGAACCTATTAAAATATACTATAATCGCTATATTACGAAAACGGTATTCTTAAAAATTTACCTTTTTACAGGCTAAGTCACAGATTTTTTTCAAATTAATTATAAAGTTTTGTCACAAACTAAATTAAAAATGCAGTTTACTATACTATTCTACATACACTACATGATTTAAATATTTACTCAATAATTTGTCTATTTCAATCCGATCGAGATAAGAAGAAAACTCACATATGAGGAATAGCCAGGTGTCCCAAGACGCGCAGAGCAGCCTAGCGCTGTCCTGCAGGTCGCCGGCCGCCTCGAACACTCGAAGGATCATCGATACACCATTGCCGATAATTATTGCATCTGTGGAACAGTGACAACTTATTTTAAACTCCATCACAATATATTGCTACGGTAGAAAATAATTCGGCCAGCCAACAGAGTCCTGGATTTAATAATGGGTGGGGCAAATAAGTAGTTATTGTTTTCTTTACTGTCAATTTCCTAACAGTCGAGTCTAACCGTTGACAGCGTCACAGCCCCGTGCCTCGGACTGCACGTAAAACAGTAAGTCTGTGTATGAACTCAAATCGTGTCGGATGGTTCTATCGGATCATAGGATAGTTCTATCGTCATTATAGCCTTCACAATATTTTTTTCAATTTTAATATATATGTATTGACATATTGAGACTGTCCAGTACGTGTAGTGTCTGTACTCACACACGAGGTGCTCGAAGTACCGCCAGCGCACGGCGACGGCGGCGGCGCGGCCGAGCGGCTCGAGCGGCGACGCGCTGTACCACGGCGCGCGCGCCGCCTGCGCCGCCCAGCGCAGCGCGAACACCTCGTACACGTTGGCGAACTCCGCGCGCGACAGCCCGCCGCCGCCCGAGCGGCTCAGCTGCTTGAACATCAGGTACACGTCCAGCCCGCCTGCAAGCGAGCGAGCCCTCATTCGCGTCCCTCGGGGTCCGATGTCACGGATTAACTTAACCGAAACTAGTTAACAACAACAACAAGCCTCCTCTCCCCTAGAGGAGAAGGTTTGGAACATATTCCACCACGCTGTTCCAATGCGGGTTGATGGAATACACATGTGGCAGAATTTCTATGAAATTTGTCACATGCAGGTTTCCTCGTGATGTTTTCCTTCAGCGCCGAGTACGAGATGAATTATAAAGACAAATTAAGCACATGGATCAGCGGTGCTTTCCTCGGTTTGAACCCGCAATCATCGGTTAAGATGCACGCGTTCTAACCACTGGGCCATCTCGACACAACTAGTTAACGTTCTTTCAATTTTGAAAACCAATCAAATTAATGTGTTATCAAATTTTCCATTTAATTTCCAACGCGTAATAATCAATAGAACTGAAGTCAATGCGCATAGCGAGGCGGCTAGGGTACCGTAGTGCGGCGCGTAGTGTCGCAGCAGGCCGGCGAAGTGGCGCAGGCGCACGGCGCGCGGCGCGCGGCGCGACACGAGCAGGCGGAAGGCGCGCCGCGCCGCGCCGCGCCGGTGCAGCAGCAGCGCGCGGCACTTGTCGCGCTCGATGCGCGTGAACGTCTCGTACACCACGGCCAGCATCTAAGGGAATATATCATATCGTGTTTATATGTATCAAATATTGGTTAATGTTGTTTTGTTGTTTTTCGAAAATATAACTTACCAAATTCATGAGGACGTAAAGTACGGTTATAATGTAGAGGATGAAGAACAAGGCGTACCACTTCGATTTGGCGTATGACGGCATCATGACATCTGGGAAGCTTTAAAAAGAATGGAATGAAATGAAAATTAAAGTAAGTATACATCAAACTTTTGAATTTCTATCAATTAATCATATCGTCCAGAGTATTCAAGATCAAAGATAAAGAGCAAAAAAACAAAAGAAATACACTCACGTAAATGGGGACAATGAATGTTAATTCAATATTTGTCAGTGCAATTTCAATAATTTTAATAAATAAAAACTCTTGTTAGTGAATTGTAATGATATCAATATATTTAAACACTTACTTGGCTGTCGTAAGCAGAACGAACATGCTAACAAAAGAGTCGCTAATTGTTTGAAAATGTCCATTATCCACGTGCTCAGTGAACAGGTAATATCCCAAAAGGGAATACGTAGCTACGAAAAACATTAAAAGACCTGAAAACCAAAAATATATCCATTGTCATACGTAAATCTAGACTTTAGCTAGTTTCAAAATGGATTTTAAAACAGTAATCGCTTGAAATAAATTCTTATTTCTATTGTAGACTTCAATTCGATCGGAAGAAGCAAGGCATATAACTTTTCGGACACCGGAAAGCAAATGGTTGTCCTTTTAGATTAGGTATATAGTATATAGGTATTATATATATAGGTATCAAGGACTTAATAGATATGTATAGTATGACACAACTTAGATGTAGCATCGGTAAATTTCGTAAAACCGATCACATCCGAATTCAGTACGCTCTCCCAAATTATCAATATTTATTTCTCTTGCGAATATGATCTTTGCACAAACGTAATAACTTGTAATATCATATGACCTAATATATTCGTCAATTTGACGCTTCGATTTACATACACTTGCTTTTTCTAACGCGTGAATCTATAGCGGCGAATGGTGCGATAGGGAGCTGTTTCTATTGTTTGAGTAAATCGGCAGTAATCGGTTTTATTTTCATTCCATTGCATTTTCCGATGCTACATCTAATTTGTGTCGTACTATACTTCTATAGCCTACAGGCCACAATGACTCCAGGTAGCTTCCTTCTTCGCTTATAGATAGAGACCGGCTATCGGCCGATCCAGACGAGGGTATTAGATAATTATCAATGGAAATACAGATTATTCATTCCTACCTAACATATCAATAATAGGTGGTAATGACTGCAGGATCTGCCTTATAAATCGTCTGACTCCACCACAATGCCGAGTATCCACCAAAAAGATAGGTCGAAGCGCTCTTGTCACTCTGAAGTGAGATGACTGTCTACAGAGCACTACAACTGCTTCTAGTACCATTATTAAGAGTGTTATTCCCTGGAAAAAAAGATAATACGTATAATTTTAATACGTAAATTTAAATTACGTAATACGTAAATTTACTCCTTAATACAGATTATTCACCCAACTGATTGAAAGATTGTACAAATCAATTATAAAACTATAAACTATAATTAATTAATACAATAATATCAGTTAAAAAATGGAATGGCGTTAAGTGCTTATATTTGACCCGCGATTTTTGGTTAAGATCGACTTATCAGTTTTATGGTACAAAATTAAAAATTATCAAATAAAATAAAATTCATCAAACTGTGGTTATAGCTTATTAGATCAGTTTATAGCAAACCATAAAACGTAGGTAATTGTAACTTAACACACAAATTAGTCACAGATAAAAAATAGCTCGCTAACTATTAAAAATATTAAGATGACGCTATAAAGTCTATCATCTAAAAAGAAAATCCGGTGGCAAGTATTTCATAGCATATTACCTTCAGCATTGTTCTCTTATGTTTAAAAATCGTCCCCCATCCGATCCATTTTAGTTTAAGGTGTAATTCTATTCCGATCACAGATAACGCCAGCAGTTCTATCGTACCATGTGCCCAAACTGGAAGCTGTAACATTTGAAAATATTCCTCAAATAGATATATTAATACTAAAAATTGAAAAATAAAAAAACAGTTTTTTTTTGTTTTCTAATTTAGTATTTAGAATAAAGCTAATTAGATCTAGAATATTCTAGAATAATGGCTTGTATGTTGAACCAATAGCGAAAAAATTGCACATCGTACGATATATTAACCAATTCACGCATTCATCATCATTAATGTTTTCTATTAAACTAAGATTAAACGTCAGTTCTTTACCTCAAATGCTGGAACAGCTGGATCTTCAGTAAACGCCAGAAGGATTAAAACCAGTGAGGCTAACAAGTCCAGCCCGTGATACCACGGGTTATGAACCCGGAGATAAGCTGGTAGTTCCTCTGGACTTGAAGGATGCGAGTCAAATTTTTCATTGTTTAATCCTTCCTGAAAATGCCAATAACTATTTTTCATAAATTTTATTATGTATTTATATAAATACTGTTTTATTTTTTTCTTACTTATACATTTTGGTTTAAGGGCATTTTATCCGTAGATATTTTATTGCCAGAGATCGTTTGAATTTGTGAATGAAAAATTATGTACATTTAAAAAAAGGTAATGAATCATCTTTCAAAGAACATAAAAAATCATAACTTTTTATATATAAGTCAATATTTTTATACAAAACGCAAAAAAAATGGCCTAAAAAATGTTAAAGTTTTCACATCGTAAAATAGCGTAGAAGGAATTCATTAAACAAGTAAAATGTTTGATGGTTAGGGCTGACCCCGCTCCCCACGCCGCGCCTTTTTTGATGTTCAAATAAACCGAATTTAGTTAATTTAGTTTGAACATATGAACCACAACAACATTTAATTGAAATATTATTATTATATACACAGCCACCTCTAAATATATAGCTGCTTCATGATAATTCATCTCCCAATGCTCATCCTCCGACATTTGCAAGCCGGTGTGTAGGGACGACCGACTACCCATATCCAGGGTTGCGTCTCCGCCGCCATCTGTGTCTGTGCGGTTATCTAGAAATAATAAAAAAACTATATAGACTCCATTTGTCTTCGCTGACTCATCTAAATCCCGATAGATTTATTCCCTAAATTCAGCCCTTGGCACCGGATTTCAACCCAAAGCCTACCAAAAATAAGCAACGAACCCAAAAAAAAAAAACATAAGTATTGTTAAAAAAAAACACCAAATTAATAACATGCAAATATTAGTTTGGCACCAAAATTCAGAAGCCTTGCTATTTATATAACATGACATCATTCTCCTTTGTAAATAAATAAAAAAAACAGCTGATCGTATATATTACAGATAAGTTACTATGTAAAAATCACTTTGAAAAGTTTTAAAAAAGTGATAGACAAATATATAAGGTTTTTATATCTTTGTGCGTCCAATAACGTTACTGGATATTTCGGTATAAGACCATGACCTTTCAAAGAGGAATCGTTTTAGATACTACAGGTTATTTTTCGATAGTTCTTTTTTTAAATCCTTTTTTGACCAGTGGACGAGTGCCAGATAGTTTTTATTATTAAATTAAAAAATATAGTAGTCACTTTATTGTAAAAATAGTGCCCGTTTTCAGAAACTTGATATTCTAGATGCATTTTAATACTGCATTCACTATTCTAGTCATTTTACCCTGAAGCCTTACCACCTAACACGAGTACGAGTAATTACGGCTACGGACACACGACCTCAAACAAAAATAAAAAATAAAAAAAATTAAACGTGAACATTCTGAACGTTTAAGAATCGTATAATTTAATTATTGACATTTTATCTTATTAAGCGTTACTCGTAATCATACGATTGATTTTACAATGTAGGTTATGAATTCAAACAAACTATTTATTAGTACTTCTTGTTTACGTTTTTTAATTTATATGTATAAGTAATCTCTCACATTAAAATAAGATTACTTTAAAGCGTGGTCGTGTGTCACACATACAAACATGATAAGCTTATAGAATAAAAATGTACGTACCTAGATTATTTGAAAAAGAGGAATAAATACTCCTATTTATACCATCTTTCATTATATGCAAAAACCCTTCGAATTTCATGGCTCCCGATTTTTATAAAAACACTATCAGTATTAAAATCTAACTTAAAGTAACTTACGTCTCACATTTATGTTATGTAAATTTCGAAACACAAGATAACAATTTTAAAGTACGGTTGACAAAAAAATCAAAGGAACCGATTCTCAGAGAAAGTCCAAAATGTGGAAAAATCGCATGCATAAACTGTCGTAGTGTGAAACTTTTAGTTGATACTAAAGCTTTTCCCTTCCATTTTTCACCAGTTACCTAGTGAGTAGTCACTAGTTTTTCGTCGTCATGAAAATAGGCCTTATTAATAAAACAGTAACCTTAACGAATGTATATTATTTTCAACATTGTTTATTTTTTTGCCAACTGTACACTGGCGTTGTTATCATTTATATAAACATTAGCTGTGTCCTATATTTACATAATTTCACCGCAATATATTTAAATAACTCAAGGTAATCACGCAATGCAAGTATCTGTATATTTTAACGTTAGTAAATACAATTTGGATATTTAATTGAAGAGAAAGATATTGTATTGGTGCAGTATGTATACGGAATTTCCATAACAAATATAAACAAAATCGAAGCTGAAAATCTAAAAGTCAATGTGATATTTTAACTACAATAACAAGAAGTAGTATTGAAAGACAGTTTATTTTATATATTTAGGTACATGTTTGGCATTAAATAACATTTGGAAATTTGTTTCAAATAGCAATGCGACTGTTTCTAGGATACTCGTTTCATTGCTATTTACTTTTATTAGGCGCGCCACGAGTCCAAACGTTCGATACCTTTAGACTACAATATATTATATTCAATTTGCCGTTCACATGACTAATTTCAATATTCTATCAAATATTTTATATAATTTACACAAATATGTACCATGACTAATTCTTACGTGAATATATTTAATTTTGGCGGAAATAATAAAATTCGTTAAGCGTAGGATTAGGAAATGTCGATCACGCAACTGTTTACAATGACCTTGATTTTAACGCTTTTATAAGTTAACGTGCAAAACGTGCATTTTGAAATAATAGAGTGGTTTACACAATGAGATGATGGAGAGAATATTGTATTAGCTTGTAAATTATTCTACTTATTCTCGCAATAATTTCAACGCTAATTAAATTATTTCGTAATACAAACTGCGCATTGCTTTTGTTTAATTTATATGTACCTATTTTTTTTTTTAATTAATTGCACATCTTATCTGTGATATACTATTAGTTGTTTAATATTTTGAAGTAAATTATAACACTGGCTTAAAATAAGTAAGCACTTACACGACTTTAGTTTATACCAACGGTCTTTAATTGAATCATATAGTTTATCAGGAAAACTCACTAATTTTGTCATTTTATTGTCACTGTAAATATGAAACTATAGTTAGTCATTCATAACCTATTGGAAGATGACAAGTGACCTTATCTTCACAAAAGATAAGATATAATAATGGTTGTCAATCAAATCTTGTTACAAAAGATAAAATACCTACAAGTATTTATTTGAAAACTGACTGCAGTTTACAAAATATATTTCATGATTCAAATGATTTTCTATGGTCTATTAGTTATGTCCTGTAATATATGACTTACATTGATGTAACTATTAATAAATTATTTCAATTGCATTCTTATCTCAGTCTTATTATTCTGTGCCATATTTGAATGTAGTCTGGACCCAAACTTATCAATCAAAATCCAGAATTAGCGCTTGATAAAAATCTTAAAAAATTTATCTCTATGCAACCTTTTTTTAATGTTAGGTAAGACATACAAATCAATATTTTATAAGTTGATTTCATTTTTTGTCACATCTACTAAATGGGAATAGGTTAACAAAACGAAACATTATTGTTCTTAAATATAAATTGAATTTATTTATTTATTTTCTCATAATAGCAATACATACTGGATAAATCCCTCCTTAAAGAAAAGTAATAAACATTATATTAAGTGACATAAACGCACAAAGTAAAGAAAGAAAGTTGAATTAAATTTTGAGTTTATTTAAGTGATTTTTTTTTGGAGCATAGGCACCTCTTTTATAATAAGCCAAAGCTATTGTTTATCTCAGTAAATATTCATAAATATTACTGTTTATTAAGTTGCATGTGAAAATATTTTGCATAACTATCAAAATATTTATATTATTTTTTCTTATTTGCTTGAAAATATAAATTTGATTTTTAAGATAATATTCATTTAATTAGTAGTATGTACTTTCATTTATAAAGTATAAAAAAAATATATTCCTCTTTTTATGTCCATATAATTATTTAGTGGCCAGTATGTATATTTAATAAGCTGGATCAAAGTTACATTTATATGCATAGAACTACCTTGATCCAATCTATACAAATAAGTCAAATGAAAAGGTACAGCATAAGTGGTATGCAACCAGATTGAACCAGAAATCTCATGTATTAGTTAATAAAGCAATAACTGTCACCAAAGAATATTCTCATAGGTTTTAATATAATATTTAAGTGCTTATATAGGCTGTTTGCTATGGACTATTGTACTTTTATGTGCTTAGTGGTATGCATGGAATTTTATAGCAGCATGCGGGTGAAGCATATACATGCAAGGATACGCTACGTTATTTATTCAAGCTGACTAAGGGATTTAGGTCGACCGTTTTAAAAGTAATGTTTATTATGTATAGGTTAGTGACTTCGCTAATGACTCACGGTTTACGTCAGTATCCCTTTTATGGCATTAATTAATCGATCTAGCTGCGTTAAAATGCGAAAGATATTATGCTCGAGGTAGAAAATTAAACAAAATGTTTTATGTGTAACAAATGTATTGTTAACAACAAAAGCGTACAAATATTGCGGCGGCTACAGTGCATTGAAAAATGTTAACTTCACGTTTACTTGTGACGTTGGAGCCGTAATTGTTGATGCTGGTGTTTGCAAAATCATCACTGAACCTTTTATAACCATCGGTCGGAGAAGACGGGCTCCTCAAAGAAGCCATTTCCGATTACTGATTTTTTTAAACAATTTAATTTGACTTTCGAATGACAGTGTCATATGTTTAGTTTGACACATTGTATTACGTTCATAAACTTATATTTTTTTAGGGCGACTGAATAAAAATATATTAACTTATAACAGCTGAAATACGTTATTAGTAATAACTCATTTTAATTCAATATTGCGTTTCCATTTTATTAAATTTTAAATTTATTATCAAGATGAATGATTACTGGGTGCATAATACACTTCATATAGTCTGTGTCAGCCAGTGTTACAACTCTGAATAATTTCGAGTTTAGGGTAATAATCATATCAAGGTAACTATAAATATTATGTTGATGTATTAGAATATTGAATACGGGGATATCATCTAACAGGTACAAAAATTAGTCATAATATATTGAAATAGCTAAATAATTTTGTAACTCGTTCACTTCATGTTCGTAATATTTAATGAGTATTTAAAAATACTTCTAGTAAATGTAAAGAACTGGTGGTATTTTCTTAAAAATATATCTTTTGTAATTTCTTCGAGAATAAAGTCGAAATATTTATTGTCATATCTCTAAGTTTGTTTTTCTCTGAATATTTACAAACTACTTTTAAGTATAATGTATTTTTTTAAAGTTATCGAGTGATCAAAAGTTTAAAGAGAACTTTACGGGAAAACAGGAGTTTTAAGCCCAATTTTCGGGGAGAAAAACTCAAGTGTTGGCGACACTGGTGACAGCTTATGTCAACTTCTTTTTCTTGATCCCGGTTCTAATGTGAGTTGCTGTTGTGTTTGTATAAAATAAATCCAACAAAATAAGTACAATATTAGAAGATTAAATCATTTAAACGTATGAAATATAATTACTATAATACAATCAAGTGACGACGTGCCTTATTTTCGTTTAACGCGAAGTTAAATCTATTATTTATTATAACCAAAGTTTGACGTGCGAGATATTGGTGATGGTTCTTTAGTGGTTTTTTTTATATCAGTGTCTCACAATTTGCTTTAGTTATCGTAAATTACAAATCAAATGCCATCACTTGTTTGTATGTTAAGGATAACACACGTAAAGATAACCTGTAAACATAGTCAGATGGTTGGATTATTTAGAGGTTGTTTCTGTTTGTAGTATGGCTCCACCACAGCCCAAGGCGGCGGCAAAGGCCCCCGCAGCCCCTGCGGGCGGAGTCCAGAAGGCCAAGGTTGGCAAACCGAGGAATTATGACTTGGGAAACGGTATCGTTAGATTCTCCAAGAGCAAAATGTTCCACAAGAAGGTAACCTATTTTAAATAGATTTAATAAACAGCTCATGTTGTCATATTACTTTAGCATGTGTTTGAGAAATAGCTATCTCTCAAAAGCCAGTTCATTTCTGTCAACTTAACATTGATATCATTATTAAATTAGTATTACTACATAACTCATAAAATATTGAAAAAAAAAAGATATAGTTTTTAGACTACTTACCATATTTTTATGATCATTATACAAAACTATGCTGTAATTTTATAGTTTTATACAGATGTGGAGGGTAATATCATGCTCACAAATCTAATTGACAGTGCAATTGCATTGTTAAATATAATGAATGCATAGAAGTTATCTACAAATGTATACTAGAGGCACTTATACAAAACTAAGTTTTTCTAAATTCAATGATATTTTAATATAAATATATGTGTTGCAAACTAATACTTTGATTAATTTTCAGGCTAAGTACAAGTTCATTGGCAAGAAACACCCAAAGGCACCCAAGCCTAAAAAGCCCGCAGTTGTGGTGAAGCCCATCGGAGGTGAAAAGAACGGAGGCACCCGTAAAGTTCTGCTCCGTAGCAGGAGGTCCTTCTACCCCACTCAGGACAAGTGAGTAAATACTTACACAACACATTTAAAAAAAAAAATCCCTTCACATCAATACTCGATATAGTACAACTGATATATTTCTTTTTGTATTTGTTAATATGAGAAATGTAATCTTAAGTTCTTTTTTATTTGATGAATTTACTGTTATTTCTATAGTTTTTTTCTTTATTCAGTAAACCAATAGTAATCAAACAATGAGTATTTTTATTACTATATCATATAACTATTTTAATTTGAAGTGGAAACCTCTTTGGTGTGTATAAACTATTTTGGTGTTAAGGGTTTGTCTTCTAGCATAGTGTTTCTTTATCAATAAATACATTAAAAAAACTTAAAATTACTAATTTAAAAAAGGCAGGTTTGTTAATAACCCTAAGGGCTATTGTCATCCCCCACTCATAGAAAAACTTAACAATTAATCGAAGGGGTAAATAAAAGTTTCTTTAAATGATGCATTGCTAATGTTCTTTTTTTTTTAAAGTATTGTATGACACAACTTAAATGTAGCATTGGCAAATTCAATAAAACCGATTACTGCCAATTACATAAATTGGCAGTAATCGTAAACCAATAGAAATAGCTCCCTCTCACGCCGTTTAATGCTATTCATCGCTATAGATTCTCCCGTCATTTCAACCCAAGAGAAAGCAAGTGCATGTAAATCGACATATCAAATTGACAAATTTGTTCATCCGGTATTACAAGCATACGTTAAGATCATATTCACATAAGAAATAAATATTGACAATTTGGGAGAGCATACTTAATTCGGATGTGATTGGTTTTACGAATTTTGTTGATGCTACACCTTGTGTGTCATACTATGTGTTACACTTCTATTCATAAATATCACTTATGTGTCACTCAAATTTAGGCAATAAGTTTTAATAATTTATATTCTAATGAATTAAATCATTCTGGAATTGCTGCCACCCTTTTTTATAGTTAAAATCATTTTATTTCGAAAAGCATTGTGGAATATGCATTACTAAATTTCTTCTACATTATTAGTGAAATGTCTGTTTAAACAAAATGTAATGTATATTCTTTTACTTCCAAATCAAGGATTACAATCTGATGCTATGGCTTATATAATTTGCTACTCAGGATAATTTTATGGCTTTATATTTTTAAAGTACATCAGTATAACATTACTGCAATGCATTCTGTGTTCCTGATTTATTGTATAAATTAAAAGGCCAACAGACTAACCACACTTAAAATATCTAATATTTTTTCTTAATTCCCTAGGATTCGCACTCGTTCTCACCACAAGACCTTCAGCAAGCACATCAGAAGGACACGCCCCAACCTCACCGTGGGTACCGTCTGCATCCTGCTGGCAGGCAGACATTCAGGCAAGCGTGTTGTGCTTGTTGGAATCCTGCCCAGTGGCTTGTTGCTTGTGACTGGACCATTCGCTGTGAGTTTAATTTTGTGCACTATGTAACTCAGATACCAACTTCTCAGAAATAATTGAGATAACCTCAAATATAAAAATTTAATATGTTATACAGCTACTCACTTTTAAAACTAAATAGCCTTAATTGTTATATTTATTAATGTGTTTTGTTAAAACATTTCTGTACAAGACAGTTTGATTATCAAAAGATATTTTCATGAACCCTTTATATGACTTTTAAGCTACTATAATTTATATTCGTCAATTTGATGTTTTTCACCAATAATGCTTATCATGTGTGATAAATATTTATAAAGCAATATACTTTTTTTCGCATCACAGTTCAACTCGTGTCCACTACGTCGTATTCCCCAACGGTACGTGATCGGTACCAGCACGAAGGTTGATCTCGGTGACTTCAAGTTACCAGCACACCTTGATGACACTTACTTCAAGAAGAATAAGAAGAGCACCAAGCGCAGCGTCAAGCGCAAGCAGGGTGATGACATCTTCGCATCCAAAAAAGAGGTAAGATCTTTGTGAAAAAATTAATGCATTGATGGCAGAAAGACCTAGTACTCTTACACAATTTCAAAATTTCATCAAATAATGGAAAGATTTGTTTGGAGTAACTACACAAATCAACAACAACAAAATGTTATATTTAAAATTTAAAAATAGTTCTTATTTTTAAAAATTCTCATAAAAATCAGTAAATTTTTTCATTAAAATTTGAAAATACATTTTGTTGATTTTTACATTTACATCTAACATGATCAAATCCATTTTCCAGAAATACGTTCCATCTGAACAGCGCAAGGCAGACCAAAAGCTTGTGGACGAGGCAGTGATCAAAGCCATCGGCAAACGCACAGACAAGAAAGTGCTCAGAGGATACTTGAAGGCAGCCTTCGGTCTCCGCTCAAGCCAGTACCCTCACCGTCTGCGCTTTTAGTTAACTCCAATAAAATACTTTGACTAAAACAAGCTGTTTTTATTGTTTCGAGTATTGCTTTAATATTACCCTAAATGGAAACCTTCCTATTTCTTGTTTGTATTTGAAATTACTAGCCATCATGATCAATAGATTTGGGTCAATTTTGTTACTTAACGTATGTAATTTCAGTAGTTCGGGATGGCCAAAATAATATTATCGTTTTACAATGATGCTTCAATCTCTCTATCTTTTGTTACAATGCTATGCTATCGTCCAACTGTTTTATAATGACAGCTCAATCATATTTAAAATAAGAAATAGTGTTACATGCCAGTAAAAAATGCTGTGCCATATAAAATAATATTAATTATAGTAGGACACAAATTAGATGTAGCATCGGCAAAATTCGTAAAACCGATCAAAGTTTTACAAATTATTGATCTGATTGATTACAATAATAATTAAGTAATTTCCTATTAAATGAATTTGAAAATAGCCCCTGCTATATTCATAATATGCAATAGTAATGTGATATAAATTATATTATATTGAATCAAATTTCATAACACCGTATTGAAGGTTAAGGTTACTCTCGTAACTCGTAATTATTATAAACTTAGTTATTTGAAGTATCTACCTTTCTTTTGTTATGTGAGCTTATATTAGACTTCGTTATTTTTATAATTTAATATTTAATAAATATGTAGTAGTAGTAGAATAATACATGACCCATAAATTAAATATCATTTATTTAGCCAGCAAAACCACATCAAGCAGACTAGTGAAAAGTTTTTGCTAAAAGACCGATTTTTTTTTTACCTTTGATCATAATACGATTGAATATTTAATTTTAACTCGTGAGTGGTATATATATATATATATGGTGGTACGGGTTACAATGAAACAAATGACATCGCTAAAATCGTGTAATGATTACTAAGAGCACGTTCACTTGTACTTAAGTGCGGGGCGGCCGCGCGCGGACGGCGCGGGGCGGACGCGTGCCCCATGACGCTCGCGCCACTCCGCCTCCAGGCGCGCGTACGCACCGCCTGCGGATTTCAAATTTGTAAAATTTACTATTCGTTAAGTAAAATATACTGCATAATCGACACTATATTATATAGATTGCAATTCAGCCGTGTGCAAACACACGTCGACTATAATTTGTTGAGACGGGAAATTGCCAAGACTTGAAAGAGTTAGGGCGTATGATCAACAGCTTTATATGCTGTCTAAGGCATAGGACAATTCCTATTTCACACTTAGAATTTCTGAACTGAGATTTGATATTTTATAGGTTAGTCGACAAAAGACTAAACAGGCTTCAAATTGTGATTATATGTAGCTTTGCTAACCGGGATGGTCGCGCTGGCGGGCGTTGCGCTGGTGCCTGCGGGCGAGGGCAGCACGCATGTGAGTCGCTGCGCGTTCTTCGAATCGTCGCTGTCCATCCTGGTTGCTGCGCGCAGACTGCGTTGCCGCCCACACTCGACCTTGCACACGACCACGACGAGCACTAACACCAACATACATAGATTATCTTAAAGAATACTGTCAACCTTCTAATACTCGTATTCGAGGAATTTAAAATATCTGTAAGAGTACTCTTTCCTAAACATATCTTCCTTTCGCCCACCTTAGTTTTGATTACAATCATAGTCCCAGGAAAAAACTCAACCTTGCAACGCCCAGCGAGGAAATAATAAGTAGTTTACACAAACAAAAAAAAATAGACCAGTTGGACTTGATCGAAATGGCACGAGAGGTCATGGAGAGCAGTAGAGGAGTAAGTATTCTTGCAAGGTACACCTTGTATTGACATATTGTCAGCCATTATAATTGCATAATATTATTGTATTCAGAATTTCTAATATACACTATTTAACTCACTTGTTCCTAGTGGCTGGGGGCGGGGGTGGAGCCCTGGTCCTGGCACGGGAACGCCGAGGCACGTCCTCCTCACTGCGGTCGCTGTCTGAGCTCTGTTCACTGGAATCGCTAGACTCAGAGTCTCCGCCCTCGCCGCTGCCAGCGCCTTGCTTTGCAACACGGCCAAGTTGAAAGATAAATTAGATGAAACCGTAAAATTTAATTAAAGTTATGTTATACAAAGACCATTGTGATATCAATTGAAACAAAAGACTGACTGTTTTTGTTTCTCTGATAGCAAAAACACGATAGCCAAAAGCGAAAAAAACTACTCATAGCTCGATTTTATAAAATCGATAGAGCCCTCAAAAGGGTCCTATAAATATTGAGCTAGATACTTTTTTATATAAAAAATGATCAAAACAAGTATTTCAATGTCGATTACTAAAAACAATTAGATGGCTACTCTAATAACTATATAAACTTCAAGACGAACACAAAACGACACAGGAACACTGACAACACAAATGGACATTCGAAGCAAAACGTCACAACACCTATTACATAAAAATACATATACACAATAACGTTAAGATGAGGATTTCTATTTTAAAAGCATGATAATTTTGTATTCTGTGCAATTCTGATATTCGCTGATGTGTTTCTGTTCACTATTACAAGATCTACAAGTGCTTTTTTACATAAATGATTTAATATTGCGTTTCTGAAAACTGACAAACTTTACACAGAAAATCATCTTGAAAATTAAATAGATAAATTGTTCACGTCTGTCAGTATTTCGAAATGCATTTAGTGCTTTTATTTA
This sequence comes from Vanessa cardui, assembly GCF_905220365.1. Classification (NCBI taxonomy): domain Eukaryota; kingdom Metazoa; phylum Arthropoda; class Insecta; order Lepidoptera; family Nymphalidae; genus Vanessa; species Vanessa cardui. The sequence continues at coordinate 10,433,054 of NC_061132.1, read as the reverse complement.
CAAACATATCTTGGACATAAATAAAATATGAGTACCTACACGTTATTCGTAACTCTTCCGTTGTATCTTCTATCTAAACACAGAATAGTCCTTCGAGCCGGACTTACCTTTCTTGGACTGTCTTCCTTAACTGGAAGTTTCGGCTTCGCTTCTTTTACTTCTGGTGACGCGCACGTAACAGTCGAGCCATTCCCGGCGATCGACTGCATGGATGTGCGAACCGCACCCAAAACGGGCGAGCCAGGACGCGCGTTCGCTGCGCACGTGTCGACACCGATGGATTGCGTTATACTATCGCAATCCGCGTGCTAATACTTTTTAGCAATGATCGCGTTGTTGTTTAGTGTTATTTGTATAATGATATGGTCATATCTTGTGAATTAACAAGCTCCACCTTTGCCTCTAAATGATCCGCTGTGATACTTACTGACATTCTCTCCAACTTTGAATTTGTACCGATTGAAAGAGGTATTTTCTCACGAGCATCTCGAAATGTTAATAAGCTTTAAAATAAACTATTTTTTACGCATCAATATTAAAACATTAGACATTGTTTTCGTCACCAAAGACAAATTATCAATTTATAAAACACATCGAGTTGACGTGAAAAAAATCCTCACATAATGAGGTTGAATTTTTTTCATCAAGCGTCATGTCAATGGAACTACGTTTGCCAATGTGGAGAGCGTATTTACAGCGGTCTTCTATTGGCTTTGTAGCCTAATGTAAGTATTATCAATTTTACTAGAGATCGATGACCTGCTTATGCGATCTTTATACATGGTGGTGTACATTTTACTTCATATGCATTGCATTCAAATTAAAGTTAAATGTAATACCACCAAATAAAAACAGGTTAAATAGAGATTTGATCAAATCTTGGTTTAATCTTAGAAATATGTGCCATCAAGTTTATCACTGACTTAAAAAAATAAGCTATCAAATTCTTTTATTTTATTCTTTCGGACAGTGCTTAAATGCTTAATTACTACGAAGAAGTCATTAGCAAGTCATCATTTTCTTATTATTAAATAAATAGTCTGACATTCTCACGGTTGAACTTAGTGTTGCTGGTATAGAGCCGCCCCAGTAAGCCGAGTGGCTGTCGAGGCGGTACAAGCTGGATGCCCTCCCACCAGAACACCTCCCTGCACTGAAGGCGACCGCTTGGATCTTCACCGGTTTCTGTAGAAATAAAATTTAATAGAATTCAGTACGTCAGTAATCCGTTATTCTGCTAAAGATCAGATCAGGTACTTTGTAAACTGGGCTATTTTAATGTAGAATAGAACTGTACAGTTTGATGTAGTCTCACCTCTCGGAACGAGTCTAGTCAGCCTCTCCGGGAACATTAGCTGAGGAGGTCTCATGGCAATGATGTCTCGGAAATTGTTGTACAATTCCATTACAGCAGCATCGGCAGCCAACCGCTCGTCCGGCACGTGTTCTCGAAACTGACAACCCTGATTTTAAATTTATTTTAAGACAAAATAAATTAAGAGAAATTATATGAGTGTTCATATATTCAATAAACAGTAGTTCGGGGAAGTTACATTTGCGGAGACCAACAAAAATCTTTATTTATAGAATTTAAACGGATATTTGTTCATTGTCCATTCCGTTTTAATTAAATGCTTTAATCTGCTTTGTGTGAGCAAATGAATGGACTGAAAAATACTGAACAACATATTATTTTTCATTCATTTTCTGCACTTAGAAGAATTTTTGACCATAATATCTGACCGTGTTTCTAGGGATGGTCTCGAAGCGGTAAGCGCGCTCCCCGCAGCACGCGTGTCGAGCGGCGGACAACGCACGTCCTTCCAGCGCCAGAGCGTGCGCCCCTTCGCCATGTTGCGAGCACCACTCCATCTGCACCACCCCAAATACCACAAGCTATAAGTTTCCGCTCTTGTATATGAACTGACCAGTACTTACATAATGAAGAACTTCCTAGTCGATCTGGTCACTAGGATTAGGGGATATTAATAAACAATATTTATAATGACGAAGAATTCACCTAGGACCTACAAATGAATATAAATCCAACATTTTATAATTTCGTGTTATACCAGTATTGATGATGAGTATTGACCTGGTATGCTGGGAAATATGAATCACACAACTGACAGCGTAGAAAATGGCAGTCTGCCCAGAGCCGCCAGTAGACGCGCCGCCACGACCTCAGCTCACCATACAACCACGTTATGTACTCATTAAGGCTCCAAGATAAGTCCCTAGGGTTAGACATGATGCATATAAATATTTGAATTTAGAATATTGTGATCATATACGTTTTTATACTATGAAAACGAAAAATATATCTTTTTGGGGCATTTAAGCTGATTGGTCAGTTTAGTGTATCAGAATGTTAAGCTAGTATCCATTAAGCCTTAGATTTAAACTTTGTACTAACTTGTTATGAGTAGAAATAACGTTTCCACGTCTGTCGATACGCATGTTGACAGGTTGACAAGGTACCTGCTCCGCGATGTGACGACCCAGCAATTTATTGCATCTGTTAAAGAGAACGGAAAAGAAAATATTGACTGCATTTTGGGGCACTTGTTTGATGGTCACTTGAATACGGACGATGCTCCACCCGCCTTTTTGTAACCCCTACAATTTTTAATATGATCTGGTTATAGGGAAATAATGGAACCATTACATTTTGATACAACTATGTATGTAAATTGATATATATGAAACTTAATAACACATCTGATATAATTTCAAATGAGTGACAGCACAGAGCATAGTAGTGCCTAATCCTATATCCCCTGAAAATGAAAGAACAAGACTAGACGGTATAATTATAGGAGACTCTTGACATTCAATTGGCTATTTAGAGCAAGCATCTATAGAATAAAATTGAAGAAAAACCATTGAAATAACACTCTTTTCTTACTTGCTGCATTTAAAGAGTGTCGCTAGAGTAGCGTAATGTCCTCGTAGGGTCTCCGGCACCGGTTCAGCTAGAGACAGGATCATTTTGCAATACAGACGGGACTGTATCTTGTCTTTGCGGTCGCGGATAGCTTCTAACTCTGCGTTGGTATACATAGCGGCCAGTCTAAGATTAATAAGTGAAATGAATTAAATATCATGTTAAGGCTCTGATAGACGAGCGAGTAAAAATGTCACGGCAAAGATTATTAAAAGGGTTTATTCAAGAGCCATAGTTATTTCTTTAGAATCCCTTGAAGCATGTTATTTACTTTCTTCCTTGTTTGATTTCGTTTCTTTAATGTCGATCGTACAGCTTAATTAAAGCTCAAGATCGACATTGTTCTCGTAGTAAACTGGATGATGTAGGTGGCAAATATTCACATGATATTTAGAAAAGATAACAGTTTGCTCTGGCGATTAACTGGCAGGAAAATGACAAGTATATGCTTTGCGTTTAATGAAATACGATAACATAAACTGTTTTGATGAATTTAGTACTAATTATAGCAATTATATGACATTTGAACTTGAAGAATCTGTTTTGTTAACTATAAACTATACCTACCAACCCATATATTACCAAGCCTTCCGGCGTTCATCCCGCCCATACACTACATAGTACTCCGTTGTACTAAACGAGTATAACGAGAATCAAACATAGATTATTTTACTAATTGATACAATCCTAACATAATCAAGCTTTATCAATACCTACAGAATGTTCATTCTCTGCAAAGTAAATGACCTTACCTAGTCAAGAGGGCATCACTAAGGCACGCCAGATTGGTCGAAGTTTTGACAATATCATTCATGTGAGCGTGGCAATAGATGAGGCAGTCGTGCAGAAGTGGTTCCATCTATATTAATAATACAAATATTATAGTACATATTCATATTTGTACTTCTATCTGGTATGCAATAAGTTTCCAATAACAAAGATATCTTACAAATGTTTTTCCATTTTGTATTTGATATTTTTGATAAACGTTCAGAATATGAAGACCAGTCTCAGCCAGACGTAGAGATATGAACAAACAATAAATACACTCTTGACGAGACTGTTTTATGATTTTATAAGTCAAAGAATTCAAGAAGTTTTTAACACTTGGTTAAATTCGATACGAACTAAGCCTTCTCGAAGGATACATTTTAGGTACTTTTTCTTTTTCGGTATATATAATAGATATCACTTTCTACATTACAGTTTTTCGTGATATTGTTTTCAAAGAAAGAAAACCCATTATGAGGAAGAACATAAAAAAACGCATTGCATTCACTTAATATTAAAGTAAGACAGAAATATTCAGCGTAAGTATAACAAAATTCGTCTTTAGTTAAACACACGACTGTAAGTGAATTATAAGAATAGTAATCGTTTAGTTAGGTAAAGATAAAATATCTAATATTATTTAATCGTAACTATTATTATTATAAAACATCGCAAATGTAACTGACCTGCAGAAACGAAGCTGAAACAAGAATTGGTACAACATTGTGAGGGTCAAGGAGTGGCCAGTCAGCCACAAGGATCGTATCTCGCTTTACCCATCGCATCAACCAGTCGAAAATCTAAAAATTCAATCAGTAGTAAGATTATTATAGATGTAATAGGTTACTATATATTTTACTACGTTACTGTATATATCTATAATAATCTTCAACAATTAGTAATGATAGCAAGGTATATGATTGAGGTTTAAACATTAAACGCTACAGTAAATTTAATTATAGAATGAATTATCCTTAATCAAATCAAATCAAAATCAAAATACTCTTTATTGTACACCAGTAAATAAATCACATATACACGGTTAGATGAAAGATGTACAAGAGGCGGCCTTATCGCTAACACAGCGATCTCTTCCAGGCAACCTTAAGGTAGAGGAAAACAGATATAGAAAGAGGTAGGGGTGTACAGAGCAGATATAAACATAATAAATAAATACAGTGTAATATTAATATATTAAAAAATAAATATATAAAATAATGTACAATATCTGATATCTATTGTTGTTTATTTTTCTCATATATTTTTTGTAATATATATATGTAAGATATATATTCATATATATTCAAATTTTAACCTGAATATCACAATGCACAGATATATCCATGTCTTCCAACCTCTGGCCAGCGGTCACGTCGGCAAAATATCCCATCTTAGATACAAGTAACTTTTGCGGACACCTGAAGTCCTTTTTCAAGCCTTTAACCTCATCGCAGACGTGAATTTCGACGTCACCACTAAAAAAAAACATAGGTACCTATATATTATTGTATAATCATTTACTTCTTAATCTTGCCTACTTAGTATTTACATCATATACTGCGATTATTACTACAAAGTCTTAGACTCTACTCAAACATAAGCTTCTAGTGGAGATACTGTGAAACTTATCAATTATAATTTTAATTAATAATTGACTGGAAGAGATCGCTATATTAGCGACAAGACCGACTCTTGTGCATCTTTCTTGAACGTGACGTGAACGTGAATGTATGTGTTTATTGATGTACGATAAAAAGTATTTTGATTCGATTTTGATCTATATTGTATATAAAAGTGAAATATTAATCGTGCAATTTCAGAAACTATAATACCAAAAAAATTGTAAATCTTGCGAATCCTGCATAGAGTGAAGACATCCGCTAATAACGCATCAATCTCGAAGAAGTAAAAATTAAAATAATGAAGTTTGAGCTTAAGATAAAAATATACTAAAACTACTTGTCCCCAGAAATACTAAGTCCCAACCCACAAAAGCTAATATCGCAGAAGAAATATCGTTAATATGTAGGTATATATATAGTTTATACATATTAGTAACACGTCAATAAATGTAATAATAATAAAGTATATATACTTATTTATTGCTTCTCGTAAAAATATGGTTACAGTATAATTTATTTAATTATTGATAAAATTATTATAATATACACAAAATAATTAAAATAAATAAAAATAAATATATTTTCAAATTTCAAAAATTTGATTCCGATACCGGGAATCGAACCCGAGCCTCCTGGGTGAGAGCCAGGTATCCTAGCCACTAGACCATATCGGATATACATAGTCATCTCAAATTATGAATAACATTAAACATTACATATTAATAAATATAGCAATGTATTTAATAAAACTTACTCTTGTTTTTGATTATTGCGTTCTTGTGCTGCAACCACAGAAGACTTACGCCTTCCTAAACGATCTCTAGATTCTTTCTCATTTACAAACGCTGTAACAAAAAAATAATTGACAAAAATACATCAATTATGGAATACTAGTAGTCGCTCGCAGCTTCACACGCGTGAAGTCTAGTGCGTGTGTGAAGTGTAGAGTGTCATGAGTCAGGCAATAAAAAGTAGCCTTTCTTTCAGTTGAATCATACCGAATTACATCAAATTCGGTTCAACGGTTTGACCGTCAGATAGACAGAGCTACTTTCACATTTATTTTATAATATTTATATAGATTATAATTTAACAACCTACCTCCGAAACTGGCTGGTTTTTTAATGTCCGTGGATACATTAGATGGCGTTTTCTTTATTATCGGAGTATATACACTTGTCGTTTTTGACGGTTTCTTATAACCAACCAAATAAGGAAGAATAGAATCCAATATTCCTTCATTTATCACCTGCCAATTATATATGTAAAAGAGAACTAAGAATAAAATAAGAAGAAATATCATCATCTATCTATTTTTTTTCATACATCATTTAATTTGCAATTCAAATTGGCTTCCGTCCAGACTCCAAGCATTTCCACTCTCGCTTCTCGAGGTAACGAGCGCCTTCGTCCTTTTCCTGAAATCATAAACTTCTTCTTATAATACTTTTTAATTATAAAAAATAAAATTTGTCTATGGCTTACCTTCAATTTCGCTACAGCTGTACCGTTTATCCGTCCTTTCTTCACTGTTCTTTCTTTCGATAGCTGTATCACTCTTACTAGTTATGGGTTTTTGTTCAGTAAATGCTGTTTGATATAAAAGATCTCTCTCCTGCTGTTCAATGACATGGTTTATAACCGTCAATTTGGTTAACTCCTCCCAGTTTATTTTATTACCCTCATCCTCATCGCCTTCCAAATGCTCATAAACTTGATAAGCAGTTTTCATAAAGTCGAAAAAGTCCTTTACTGTAATTACTTCAGGTGGTATATTCTTTAGGGAATTTCTTCTCGACGATGGTTCTGATTTTGTGGGACTTTTACATGTTCTACCCTCCCCTCTACGTATAAACATGGAAGATAAATCCGTGTCAGGATTTGGGCTCGCCATTTTAAGTGAATATATAATACCTTAGAATATGAACAATATTCTAGTATTGATTAAATAAGAATCCTGGAAACCATGGTTTTCAATTCAAATTCAAATCAAAACGGTTTGGTAAGTAAGTTATATGAGTAGTTAAAATAAGCTGTCTTGATAATTTTGAAAAAACCATTTATTAACCATAAAATGAATATAAAATTAATAATTAAGCGACCTTTTATAATGATTGGTAAATGTCAAACTTGTCAAACATATTTATTTGTATAATTTAATTACAGTAAAATGTAAATCATCTAAAAAATAATATAATAAGGATTCATGCAATTCATAATATTTAACAGTAATACAATGGTCTATATGTCAACCATCAGTTTTATATATAATCTGTTTTAAAGTCGTGGTAAAACACATATGACAATTGACAAATTAAATAGTTCTATAATTGTCTATGACCAATTGATATGTCATATCAACATTTTCGTAATATTTTGTTGTTCAGCTAAGTTATTTAGAATGTCTCTGGATCTAAGTTATTATGGAAAGCTATCAAGCCGAATATGACAAGAACGGATTGGCGGCTGACACGTTCTGGAAGACTCCACAGCGAGCTGTTCCGGGCAGGCCGTGTCAGAGGGTTGAACGAGGCGAGGTTATGTCGGGGTCATCGTATCAGCAATTCCAGGCGTCCGTGAACGACGCCTGGGACTTGGGGGACGACGACATCATCTCCGGCATCGCGGAGACGAAGATATCAAAAGCCATATCGCAGACTGCAGCTTTAAATGTTATTAATTCTCATCGGAATAGTACTAAGAACGTAAACAAAAATGACGTCAAAGTCGAGAGCGAGAGTGTTAAGCCCAGGGAAGAGGCGCTCGCTGTAAGAAAGAATGAAGTGCGTAAAATTGGTGGAGCGCCTGGCGGTTCAGGGCCGCTGCGATATCCGGGCCGCCCTCGTCCAGTGCGTCTGTCGGCGCTTACGTCCCGCGAAGAAAGCAGTGAGTCCAAATTGGAAAGGTTTCAACAAGTGCTAGAGAGTTCTGTTTTGGACTTGAATGAACTTAAGCAACTCAGCTGGTCTGGAATCCCTACTAAGGTCAGTGATTTGTGATGAGTCATTTAAATTAACAGTAAACATTGTTCCAACAGTAATTTATGATAATTATGAAAACAACTTTATTGACAATAGTAGGTTAACACCCCTTGACATTAGTAAGTTATTTGGCTTTTTGATACTTGTTTTACATTTTATTAAATGTATTGTAATGGTAATACAAGCTTAGTATTCGAGACATAAATACAACTATTTAAAATAACCTTGAATGGTCTCTCTGACTTGTGACTGCAATACAATACATGCCATTTCATGACTTACCTTTTAGACACACAGTACATAATTGTATGTAGATTTATTCATGCCTTTAGTGTCACACTTTTTTGCTCTAAACTATGAGGAAGTATTAAATACTATATGAATCTACTGAGATCAGAATTTTTGGTAGTTAAATAAAAAAAACCTTTTCAACCTAGAATAGGTATATTAACATACCTTTTTTATTATTAATGTTTTATACCTATAGCATCTTTAAAATTATTACAGAATCAGCTTGAATTATTAAAAGCACTCAGTATTTCTAGATATTACCACACAATTTGTTTTACTCAATATTTACTTTATACATGTCTACCTTGAAAGTTTAATGTCAGAAATTGTATTTGTGACAATTCTCATAATCTAATATTGGCTTTTTAGAAATGTTATACTGATGATTTTCTTATGTCAATGTAGTATTAAAAGTTTTTTCTGTAATTACATGCTTTATGTATCTGCTCTATTTTAACTAGTTTAAACCACACACTGTATATGTTATACCAATATTAAAAAATATTTATAATATTTCTTATAGGCCAGAGCTGTGACATGGCGTCTTCTAGCAGGCTACCTCCCGGCAAATGCAGAGAGAAGGTCAGAAACATTGGAGAGGAAAAGAGCTGATTACAAGCATCTTGTAAGGCAGTACTATGACGCTGAAAGAGAAGAAGATACATATAGACAGATACATATAGATATACCCAGGATGAGCCCACTTGTGGCTTTGTTTCAACAAATAACAGTACAGGTAATATTATATAACTTTTGCTGGATAACTAAATTAATTAATTAACCTCAATTAGTGATACTATAGATAATAATTGTGTGTGTTTATTCTAAAAACAAAAGGTTTGAATTCTGGCTAGGAAATTGATTTTTCATAAATTCTATTTTGTAATTTTAGTTTATGTCAAAATTGGACCAGAGACTCTTTTGTGTATTTTATACTATTCCCTTACTGACTTTATACCCTAAGAACTCAATTGAAAAGAATAATAATAATCTGGTTGTAATAAATCTATAAAAGATCAACATTTGTTAAAAAAAGAAAACTCATAAAGGAACAAATACAATGTAATATTCAATCCCAGGCTATGAAACTACTGGATTGACACAAAATATATTTTAATAAAAATATTAATATTACAAGGAAAGATATATATAATTAATAAGAAAGGTAGTAAACTATGATATGAAAGATAGGATGCATTATTATTCCTTAAATTTTATTTTGGAAATATGAAAAGAGGTTATATATATCCATTGTAGAATCTGAATTTATCTCTCTATAGCCTATTCCAATTGAAGAAGGAATTAATGTATAAAAGTCATAGATTTAGGTATGCCATGTGCTTTGATAATAGCACAGTTATATTGTGTGCTACTCAGTTCTTGATTAATGCCTACATGTATACAGGGTTATTGGTAGGGAAGGTTATTGGTAATTCGACATATTCCCATTATAATACGTCTGTCCCGTTATAATAACCCTGTGATAGTGATAGGGGTGACTATTTGCAATAATTTTAACCCCCATGTATAATGCAAAAGTGTACCATTTTTGAGCTATGACGTTTTTTCATAATAAGTCAAAAATGCATTTCAAAAATTTATTTAAAAAAAGTATCAATTAAAATCTATTGTTTTCTTCTGATTTATAAAAACGAAACACTGGATATTTGCCAATATTTAAACAATAATTTTCGATCAATTTAAAATTACGAGAAGGAAAACGATATTATTTCAATATATTTTAGCCTTTTATCCTCAAATATGTATAATAAACAAAAAAACAACAGTATGATACTTCCTTCTGCAGATTATTTTAAAAACAACCATTTTATTACATTACCAAAAAGGGTATAAACATGAACGAATTCATACTAAAGGTCGCTCTGGAGAAAAAGGGTTGGGATGCATTTTAAAGATAGGCGCACACCTAGGCGGGCCGCAACGCATCACAAAAATTCTCCTGAATCAGTTTCATACATTTTGTATGGGCTATCGCACACCTCAGGCTGGCCGCGACGGGCCGCATCGCAACGCATTGGCGCATCACTAGCCAGGCATATTTGCGGCGATGTTATGCGTTGCAATGCGGCCCGTCTCAGTGTGCGTTAGGTCAACAAGCAGACGGCTGACTGAGTGCTGTTCGCGAATTACCATAATTAATTAATAAAAAAATTAATAAAACAGAAACCGAATCATCAACAATATTTATTCAGGTATTTTTTTATAGTACTAAAGTTTATTATTTTCTTTAGTAGAACAGTACAAGGAATTGTACGACCTACAACATCCCAAATATGATGATGTACAGAGAAGGTATAAGCGTTAGATAGATAGAGAATATAGAGATAGGCGGAATCATAAAACAACATATTGAATAAAAAAAGCTCTTCGTCAGAACTATCCATCTTCTTAGATTGCCAAAACCTGACTGATTATAAGATGTTGGGTTGCGGTGCGGCCCGATGCGCCTGCTATATGATTTGGCGCAAATTTGCAATGCGATGCGTTGAGGCCCGCCGCGGCTATAATTTTCTCGACCCTTAAGACGACTGATGAAATTGCTACAACAACATGTAGATGAAAAAACAATGGTATTTATTTAATTCCAGGTTATGTTTGAACGAATCTTGTACATATGGGCGATACGACATCCAGCCTCCGGCTATGTTCAAGGTATCAACGACTTAGTGACACCATTCTTTATGGTGTTCCTCCAAGAAGCAGCACCCGGCAAGGAGTTGGACAACTTTCCTCTGGATAGCTTGACTGAACAACAGAGGGACATCATAGAAGCGGACTCCTTCTGGTGTCTATCTAAGTTCCTAGATAGTATACAGGATAATTATATATTTGCACAGCTGGGAATCCAGTACAAGGTATTGATGCTTTTGAATTATATAATTATTAATAATTGACGACCTCCGTGGGCGAGTGGTGTGCACACAGGTTTTCATGGGTACGCTACTCCGAGGTCCCGGGTTCGATTCCCGGCCGAGTCGATATAGATTACCATTTGTTTTCTATGTTGTCTTGGGTCTGGGTATTTGTGGTACCGTCGTTACTTCTAATTTCCACAACACAAGTGCTTCAGCTACTTACATTACAGTATGTGATGTTGTCTCATATTAAAATAAAAATTGTTATTATTTAGAATGATATGGTCAGGCTAGCAAATAAGTCACATGATGGTAAAATAACCACCCTAAGGGCGGCATAACACTGTAAAAATATTAACCATCCCTTACATTACCGATGAGCCAACAACATTCAGACCCAAGGTAACTAAATGGCTGTCTAACTACTTACATTAGCTCGCCCTTCAAACGTGAACAAAAATATCTAGTATTGCTGTTTGATGGCAGAAAATGTAATGGGTGATACCTAATCAGACGGGCTTGAATACCACCAAGTGAAGTACTTGTATCTGTTTATTATACTTATATAAGTACAGTTACAAGTAACTCAATGAATGTCATATCCAATATAACCAATGTCAATATAACCAAGGGGAATGTGTATTACCTTATGCTTTTTCATACGCACTTTGTCTGTTGAAGCGAGTTGCAAGTTATGTGCAGTTAGTCATCTAACTGGCTAGCGCGATCGTAGAAGGCTACGTATAAGAGCCAGTCTTACAATAGATCAATGCGGTTCGTTGTTGTTGAGATTGAGATTGGTCCCTTTATTTTGTTGACGCAGATCTTTTTTTTATGGTATAGGTTGGCGGACGAACATATGGGTCACCTGATGGTAAATCATCACCATTACCCATAGACAATGACGCTGTAAGAAATATTAACTATTCCTTCCATTGTCAATGTGCCACCAGCCTTGGGAACTAAGATTTTATGTCCCTTGTGCCTGTAGTTACACTGGCTCACTCACCCTTCAAACCGGAACACAACAATACTGAGTACTGTTATTTGGCGGTAGAATAACTGGTGAGTGGGTGGTACCTACCCAAACGGGCTTGCACAAAGCCCTACCACCAATCTACAGTTGATTTGATGTCACTTCATACGAAATTTGCTATGTTTTTGCCTCTTGTTGTCATTCACTGCCAACTTGCAAAACAAAAGACACTCGTCGTTAAACGACACTCATTTCTTCACTTACGAAGACGCCTCGACGTAAATTATTATCGACAAAAAATATAAAAACAATATGATATTTTTAAAATTTATTTTATTACATAGCCTTATGATACCCACAGTTTTGAATAATAGTTAAATGTAGAAAGTAATATTTAATGTTCATTAATTTCGATAACACACATTTAAAGTTAAATGTATAAACAAAGTAAAGACAAGACATACTATCAATGTTTTATCAACGCCATCATTACCGTATTTGAGATTGGTAAACATCAAATGCAGTTCTGCTAATCAATTAGTTCAGATAAGATTAATAACATTGATAATGCTCATTATCATAGTCAATATTAATATATAATAGAAAACATAGATTTGGCTCATTAAATTAATACTAAGGTACTTTATACTAAATAGGTATATAAAACTAAACTAACCTCGCCTAGTACTTTAATTAGTGAACAAACAAAGCAAACAACAGCCTGTAAATTCCCACTGCTGGGCTAAAGGCCTCTTCTCCGTTTGAGGAGAAGGTTTGGAACATATTCCACCACGCTGTTCCAATGCGGGTTGGTGGAATGCACATGTGGCAGAATTTCTATGAAATTTGTCCTTTGCAGGTTTCCTCACGATGTTTTCCTTCACCGCTAAGCACGAAATGAATTATAAAGATAAATTAAGCACATGAATCAGCGGTGCCTGTCTGGGTTTGAACCCGCAACCATCGGTTAAGATGCACGCGTTCTAACCACTGGGCCATCTCGACTCAATTAGTGAACAATGATGATTTTTTTGTCCTCAGGTGAATCAACTGAAAGAACTAATAAGACGCATTGATTTGCCGCTACACGAACACTTACAGAAGCATGGAGTCGACTATCTCCAATTTTCATTCCGATGGATGAATAACCTCCTCACTAGAGAGATACCGTTACCCTGTACGATTCGTTTATGGGACACCTACCTCGCCGAATCGGACGGCTTCGCGACATTCCAACTATACGTGTGTGCCGCGTTCCTCCTGCACTGGAGAGAGAGATTGATATTAGAAAAGGACTTCCAGGGACTGATGATACTCCTTCAAAACGTTCCGACACAAAATTGGACGGATTCGAATATAAGCGTGCTCGTCGCGGAGGCGTACAGGCTCAAGTTCGCTTTCGCGGACGCGCCCAACCATTTGCACAATGCGGGCAAGTCGGACAGATGACCTGGATTGAAACGGTAACTGGGAACTCGAATCCAATTGGTCGGAAACACATTCGAACTTTAAACAGACTACAGCCAAGCCGAGGGGAGAAGCGTTCGTATATCCATATAGAGTCCAAAACTTCTCAACCGATTTTAGCAAACATTCGCGACCATATAAATCACTAAAGTTCGTGTAATGTTCAAGATGATTTTTTGAAATCAATAATTTTATATTTAAAAATCGATAATTTAATCATAAAAGTCGATTATTGAAAAACTCGATTTAAAAATTTTAAATGGGGTTCTGTTCCCAGCGTATATGCTTAAAATATAATTCAGATGGAATGATCGTTTGTTTATGAGAACTGTCAATTGTACGATATACTCACGTGTAGAAATTTACCGGCTTTGCATGTAGCTTATTCCAATCAAGGGAGTTGATTTAAACCTTGGATTTACGTGTCATGCGTTTTGCTAATACCTCTGCTATATCGTGCACTAAAAAATGCTCTTGTTTCATAAATCTTTATTCATATTACTCAATTTGCCACAAAATCACTTAAATTGTATTTAAAAAAGTTTCCATAATAACTTAAGCGCCATTTTTAATTAATACCACAGATTGTCTATGCCATAGACTATTATTCAAGATCTCGACTAATGATATCGCGTCTATTCAATGTTTGTTTAGTTTGATTCTCCTGTGATTGGAATAGGGTACGCAAGTGTTGATAGAGGGGGTTTATTTTATAGTGCTGTCTTCTTCATTCATATGTGAAATCAATGAAAACAAAAGAGATAGGTTAGTGTTAAATAAACGCCATCTAAACAACTTAAGGAAATTCGTTAATTATTTTGATTTGGTTGTAATTTTACTAAAAACGTTATTATTTTATAAACGATTGTTTTTAATATGAATTGTGTCGTAATTTAGACCTTATTTTTAATTTACATTGCTAGAATAGTAAATAATTTCCTTCGGGGAAAAGCCACCGGTTCATATAGTAGAAAAATCAATTTGAATTTGTTTATTTCTTTTATTATCATAAAGACACTGACTTATGTATAAATAATAAGTTTTATTGTTTTGTATATTTATGGCGGAATATAAAGCACAAATAGTACAGGCTCGTTCTTCACGATTCATGAGAATTACTGAGTAAATATTACCTATAAATTATTTGATAATATTTGACGGGAGGAATTGGGTGCATTTATAAAACGAAAGTTTTATAGAACTATGTGATTTTTCATTGATGGATTAAAGAGAAATAATAACGGCAGTAACGTCGTGTGATGTCCCCACTACTAGGTCTCTCGTTAAGAGGGGGATCGAAGCTCATTCGACCACATTGTTCTACTGCCGGCTGGCAGATATATCTATGCTGAGGTTGCAAGTCACACTGTTTGTGTATCACCGTTCGTTTGTAATTTTAAAAATAATAATATTCGATATTGAAAAACGCTACTAAAAATACTTTTGGTTGTATAAATATAATCTGTGCGAGAAAACGTCAGAATAAAGAAAACAATAGTTATTCGTTGTTCCATATCGGTTTTGCCGTTCCTTATTGAAATAATCTAACGGAATTACCTCGTTTGACATCTGCATCGTCTGTATTCTGCATATAATGGAAGCACTCTTTCATCCTTAACGTGTTTTTGATACGCGAGTCCTATTGTCTATGGTAACATGTCATCGCCTTGCTTGTAAATGTTCAGTCTTATTAAAATAAGGCAAATGAAACATCAAATTATATATTTGTGGCACAGTTCAATAAGGAACACGCTTTAGAACATTGTCACGTTCCACCCATATCAGTGGTATAGAATTGTTAAGTAAATTGTATAAATATATAGTAAGAAATGATTGCATGTAATAGTTTGGAGGGAAACGCGCTTTCGTATTTAAAATAAACTATTTGAAATCATTTAAAATAATATGTATTTAATATTAATCAATTATATATGCCCCGTTATTTTTTACAAATTGTTGCCATTCTTCAATTAAAAATTCCATGCAGTTTTTTATTTTTATTTACAAGGAAAAATGTAATTAAAATACGACAGAACTTTCCCTCCAACCTAATATATATATTTGTGGAGACTAATGCTGGCAACACAGATACAGTACGCGCAATCTAACTTGACCGGTCTGAACTTTACGTCATTTTAATATGCGTTTATCTGTAGCCAAGTACCGTCCGCACTCGTGACTAACTTCGGGCCGGCCAAGTTATATCCCGCGCATTGTATAGTTGATATTCGAGGGACCGTAATGTACGTTTTTGGACGTGTAATCTGTATTCGACCGTATGTGGTACGATTAAAGTCTGATTTTGATTGAAAACGGTTTCGGAAGGCCTAATGATAAGTTTAATATTGTTAAAGTTAGGCGCGGAGCCTGCTGTAAAAAGATATTTGATTATTGTGACTGTAATGTATTTTATTTAACGTATATGTTACTTTAATTTTGATTATTTTAGCGTTGTTTGTAAAGTTTCGCCTTAATAAATATATTGTAATAAATATTGTTGTTTCTTTAATCAAAGTCAATCTTTAAGTTCTACATTTAGAAATGCTATCTCGATTCTAAAAATCTGTATGCTCTATTAGGCTGTAGTTCTTCAATTTATTTCACCGTCAAGCCTAATAGCTTGGTGAGAAGTGAGAACAAACAAAATTGTTAACAATATTGTAAAAATAAAAATTTAAAATCAATTTAAAAAATATATATATAAGAGGCCCATAATAATAATATACTCTTCGTATAGATTGGGAACGATTTGTATATAAAAAATCTTGATCGTGTGTCCGTGAGTTAAAGCATGATGGTCCAGTGGTTAGAACGCGTGCATCTTAACCGGTGATTGTGGGTTCAAACCCGGGCCAGCACCACTGAATATTCGTGTGCTTAATTTGTTTTTGTAATTCATCTCGTACTCGGCGGTGAAGGAAAACATCGCGAGGAAACCTGCATCCGTCAAATTTCATAGAAATTTTGTATTTACATTTGTATTCCACCAACTCGTATTGGAACAGCGTGGTGGAATATGTTTCAAACCTTCAACTCAAAAGAAGAGGAGAAATTTACAGACTGTGTGAGACAGTATAGTTTTAATATAAAATACTTAAAATCTTCTAATAGTTAATATAGGTTTCTCCTACGTAAAGCGAGAAAATGTGTGAGACTCGCCGGTATCGAGAAGCTTGGTACTCCTCTGCTCTAGCGGTACCCACTTCGTCTCTTCGGGGGCTCATCACGGGATCGCTTGCGCATGCTACAGAGGGACCCCAAACTTTTGGTCCACCTTGGGCTTCCAAACTAGAAACTTAGCGTAGCTGTCTCTACACTGACTCTGCAGCAGGATTTCTGAGAACAAAAAGCAATTAGTTAGTCATTCAGTAAACTATGAAGTGACAAATATATTATTGATTCAAGATTATGATTATCAACATAAAATCCTTTTTAAAATGAAATTATATTTATCTGCATAAATTTAAATTAATTAATTTTGCGCACTATAACATATATAAATAAACGTATTGCTTAGGAACATAAGCCCTTTTAAAAGAAAGTGTAAAAACTGTGTTTTATATCAGCTCCCACAGCTATCGACATTCCGAAGTGGTCGAAAGCTTCGCTTCAAACTTGTATATGTTGATATAAAATTTCTTGAAATAAGTCAATATAAAAAAATTACTATTTTATTTTTAATAAAAAATTTACGCGAATCGCTTTAAACATTTAATGAGAGTAGGAAACAAGGTAATAAGGTAACATTGACCTCGTCGTCTTCGCGCCTGCGCAAAACTTTTGACCTTGGCCTAGACATTGACATGTGACTGTTTTGCGTAAACAATTGATATCGTATCCTACTTATAAATTCCGATTAAACGAGCTTTATTTTGATTACGTTTCTTCAAAAAAAAATTAATGAAATCTGGATTATAAAATTGATTTAGCAATATAGATTTTTTTTAAGTAAGTGATATGATCGATCCAGGCAAGAACTGCTCCAAATGGATTTTGGACTAGTGAGTATATCTTCCAATATAAAATGTAGAAAAGCAATCACCGCCACCAATTTAAATACTTTTTCTTATCTTTACTCATATATTGTAACTTTGAAATTTAGCAAATTATATATTAGTGGAACCTACATGAAGGCTTTTTAAGTTTACGTAAGAAATATTAAAGAAAAGTCTATATAAATATTATAGAAATAGAATATTTATAGTCAAAGGGTGAAACTTTTTACGTGTCAGATGAGTCATTTTGGTCAGATTTTAATATAAGATAATCACATAACTAGTTATCGCCTGCAAATATACCTGCATGTATAAGGTACCGCCAGAAACGGTGGAACTACTAGGTGACCCATGTCCTCTTCTGTACACCTGCTGTTTCAGTTATAATTAAGAAATAAAAGCATTACAAACGAATATATTTTTGTATTAATAAAATGTATAAACCAAAAATACTATAAAAAATACCTGCCGATACGGATAGGAATTCCGTTCCATGGTATGAAATTTTTATCACTTTTTTTAATAAACCGATAGGCGGACGCACCGACGGACCATTTTGTACATATAATATATCCATTGATATTGACGCCGTACAAAATTTCAACCATACCTTACTTTGCCAATGCGGCACCAAGCAAACCTTGCAAACTATGATGTTGTACAGCGTTTGCCTATAGTTATACTGGCGCACTGACCCTTTAAATCGGAATACAACAATACTATTTCTTGGTGGTAGAACTCATGATGTTTGGTTGGGCGATTTACGATAAAGCGTAAATAATTATTATGTAAATGATGTCACAATTTACGTAATACAATTATATGTCTTTGACAGTATAAAGTAACAGTAACAATGTTAATGTGATGCCCACAGCTGAGTTATGGCCTCACCTTCTTTTGAGGAGGTTAGTAACTTATACTATATATATATATATATATATATATATATATATATATATATATATATATATATATATATATATATATATATATATATATATATATATATATATATATATATATATATCGGCAGATCTTTATTCTTATCTGCGAGAACGGAAGTAGGTACTTACTTCAAAATCAGTAATACTTGTCTGGAATTGACTTATTAAGGTATTCTAACCACTGTCATCTCAGAATATTGACAAATACCTACAAAAAGTTACTTATAACAATAGAATTAAACGAACCAAAATGTCTTAAAAAATCTTGTTAAAAGTGGAAAACCACAATATCATAACAACAAGGCTTATATAAACAAACCATAACTAAATAAGTCGTCATGACTATTAATTGTTTACAATTTATTAACATATGAATTAATAACATTAAATGCTTAAATATATACAAATATTAACCAAAACTAGTTACTGTAAAAATCTTGACCGCGTGGAATGGTGGCAAGAATGCTAGCAGCATTTCCCCGTTGAATCGCAATTTCGATCCTCTGGGCTAAAAACGAACCAGCCCTCCTGTCACCAGTGGAGGCAATGAGGTGTTATACTTTTGATAACGCTTTTTGCACCACTACTCCAAGGGCCAAGCGTTTCGATATGATATGAAAGCAAGAATTAAACTAGACGAGTCTTCATATGGCTATTAATAACATTTAGGATTAGTTGTATACAGCCTACACTGGTGGACACCGAAATGGGGGAGTCAGTGTTTTTATATATGAGTTCCTTCATATTATTTAATGACAAATAAACTAGTAGCGTAAAATGTTGTTTTTAATATTGTTTTGTAATCATAATTGTGTCGTCACAATTTAAAATATAGTAATTAAATATGTTCGAAGTTTGAACGATATCTGACTGTGGTTTACCCTTCCGGCGACGTTTCCTGCACGCTTGATAACGAAAATATTTTATTAAAATACTAGTGATGTTTCTTTTTATTACAATTAGGGTTACAATAACATATTGTAAATCTTTTTACACAACATCGATCATCGATCGGTCAATTCTTGCGGCCTAACAGGATCACCATCAATACTTGGGTTCAAAACACCAGGCTTGTAATTTACCGTTCACGCTTTTTAATACTACAGAGACTAACATTAATACACATTCTGAAGAAAAAGCTCGATTCAATTTCTTGCTTTGTGGATTTCAATAAGTTTAAGAACGGTCAACATTTTGACAATTCTACGTGTGATTAAGACACGTTATCACAATATCTGTAACCAGTTGAGATAAACATACCTCAGATTTACAAACAACTCTGCTATATTACTCTATTGTTTTTATCACGAATATTCATTTACTAGCTGTGCCCGTTATTTCGTGCGAGAGTTGCGTTGCGTTTTCGTGTTTAATTTAACAAAACAATATTATTGTGGCATAAGTCCTTTCACCAACCCGTAATGGAACAGCATGGTCGAATATGTTCCAAACCGTCTCCTTAATGGGAGAGGAGGCCAAGCAGTGGGAAAGTTACAGGCTGTTCCTAAGTTACTCCTTCTTACATCAGCTATTAGCAAAAGTCCCTTGAAAATCGATTCAGCCGTATCAGAGATTAGTCGGAACAAAAAGACTGACAGACATTTGTAAAAAATGTATTTAGGTATGTGTATAGATCATAAAATAAGTAGTATTAAAGATCTCGACCAACGCTTAACTCATGCCACATACATACAAAGCAAAGTTGCATTTGTTTATCCTCCATTGGTTGGAAGAGAATACACTAACCAAAAACTTGAAGATGGAAGAAATTAAAAAAAAAATCGTACTTCTTATCACATAACGCCATATACGGTATAAGGTTCAACAGGCGAACTTATCGCAGAAGCAGCAACATCATCCAGGCAGCTTTGTGGCAGAGGATTAGAACATCAATTAATAAAATATATACCTTTATTATGTACCTAAGATTGGATTGTTTTTTTTTTTTTATTATTTTAAATATCGATCGTTTTCAGCACGCATTCCCATCACTAGTATGCAACGTACGTACTTGTTTCCCTAAACCACGATGTGTATGCACAGCTGCCAATTAGTAGCTTTTAATAACTTCGCGGCTTTCCTCTTAGATAATGTTAATTTATAACGGGCCGCACTAGCGTTGCAGGACATTTGTGAACGTGACATTGTGTGATTGATATTGTTCGAATTATTTTTAATTTGTTTGAAGCGGTTCCTTTTTAGGTAAGTATAATTTGTTATATTTATTTAAAAAAATATTTGACATTTTTATAAAAATAAATAAATGAATAGTATATGAATGGCTAGTAAGAGGTTTTGAAAACCAGCATATATCAGATTATTTCCACGTCAACTGGTGTTAATGTAATTGGATGTATTATATATTTCGTATTTCTTATTTATGACGCATATTACAATGTACTCATAAGTTAAAAAAACCCCAAATCTCAGCGTGTAATGTGGAGTGACATCGTTTAGAATTCACAATTTCAGACTATTATCGACATATTTGTTCTTTAAATTAACTATAAAAAAAATTTTAGATCATTTAAATATACACGATATTAATTTTATAATTATGTATTTATTACGTGAAAAAAATGTAAAAGAAAAATACGGATTAGAAAATTAGTGGTTAAGTGCATTGATGTTGTAAAGATTTTTATTTTTTATTTTGATTGTCGAGGACAGCCGAGATGGCCTAGTGGTTAGAACGCGTGCATCTTAATCAATGGTTGCGGGTTCAAAACCAAGCACGCACTACTGAATATTGATGTGCTTAATTTGTGTTTATAATTCATCTCACACTCGGCGGTGAAGGAAAAAATCGTGAGGAAACTTACATCCGTCTAATTTCATAAAAATTCTGCCACATGTGTATTCCACCAACCAGCAATGGAACAGAGTAGTGGAATATGTTCCAAACCTTCTCCGCAAGGGGGAGAGGAAGACTTAGCCCACAGCGGGAAATTTACAGGCTGTTGTTGTTGTTGTATATTATATAATAATTGTTAAGCATATATTCCAAATAAGATATGAAAACAGAAGAACGCAAGATAAAGAAGATAAAACTTATGTCAGCTGCGGCTCATCGTAAGGCAGTTTGCTTGTGTGATCCGCCAGCTGCCTAGCGAAGGGCAACACATGACTTAGTTTTTCAACACTGCATCAGAAGAAATCAGGATGAAGTTTACTGAATGAAGGCCCTCCAGTAGACAGAACGCCAACTTCATTATCATTACATAGTATTAACCAAATACGCTAACCGCTCTTGCTGTCTGTCCATATGTATGGTTAGACCTTTTAAATTACGCGACGGATTTTGATGCGGTTTTTTTAATATATAGAGTATTCGAGAGGAAGGTTTTTATATATAATACATGGAAAATATAGTAATGAAACACTAATTATTTTAGAAGTATCTATTGTGATTTCGTATATAAACAAATTCTGTAGTATGTTTAGTATTAGTATAGCACCCGTGCGAAGCCGGGCGGGTCGCTAGTTTTTCTAAAAACAAATTAAACTTTTATGTTATAATACTATTGATAAATAAGACACAGGATACGTTTAATTGTATACCATTAATATCATTACATGCAATGATTAATTATTTAATATAAAATAATTGTTTAATCAACAGCAACTAGATTTTTGCTCGCCCTTCGAAGTGGAATTCATTCAACCTAGAAGTATACGTATATAAAAAAAATATATAGTATATAAAAATAATTTGATTTAGTAGATATTACATACCGATTTCCGACCAAGCACTGTACTAAATTTTCGCTTTTTTTATTTTAAATAATAAATAAATATTAAATATGGAAAACATCATATA
Source organism: Vanessa cardui (assembly GCF_905220365.1). Taxonomy (NCBI): domain Eukaryota; kingdom Metazoa; phylum Arthropoda; class Insecta; order Lepidoptera; family Nymphalidae; genus Vanessa; species Vanessa cardui. The sequence continues at coordinate 10,410,364 of NC_061132.1, read as the reverse complement.
CATTACTCTGATCCAAATTTAAAGCACTTGTGTTATAGAAAATCAGAAGTAACCCAAGACAATACAGAAAATTAATGAACTCTTTTTGTATATCGGCTCGGCCAGGAATCGAACCCGGGACCTAGGAGTGGCGTGCCCATGACCGGTGTACAAACTTACAACGGTGGTCGCCATTTTATGATTCATATCATAGTTTAGGAAAATATTGAGGAAATGGTTATCCCAGTAGTAAAAAAATCCTTAAATAAATTCCTCATTGATGAGTAGTTGTTTTACCAGCGGAAGGACATTAACGAGCAACTTAGATAGAGCTTGTAGGTACATGTACCTATTTATGTAAATTCATTTAATTATGGGTCCGCTAGAATACCAAAAGCATCATAAATTTATTTTTTTCGTTTAAAATTTTTATTAATTTATTGCCATACAACATGCATATAATTATGTAAACATTCTTTATATGTCTTGTTAATTCACGTTGAGTGAATTTACCGTGTGAAAATCGTAACTAATATTAGGTATAATGTGTTTGATAATTTGTTTGTTAAACTTTCATCTGGTAACTTACTCCAGTGATACACATTGTCAGAAAAGGATATTATAAATTCCCTAACGCCTGCATGCAGGATTTAATCACCGAATAAGACGTGAAGTATTTACTATTTTTTTAAATAAATTTAATCTCAACTATTTTATTTACTAAGATTAAGTTGTCTTGCATGTTTAGGAACAGTTGCTGTTAGATATATTAAGAAAACATACGCTAAATTTTATATATGTAGGTACTTAGAAATTAGTTAAATAATAACACAGACGACGCAGGTTACATCTTAAACCCTAATGAATATTGTTTGGAATAATTATATTTTATTTATATTTATAGTTAATAAATTCGAGATATATCTACATTCGATATTAACATTAAGTTAATAACAGGTTTGTTCAGAGGTTATTGTCCGCAAGGTCACGGAGAGATGGCAGGTGGTTTCCACTGGTTACGAATAGTTGATAGTCGATACTAACCAAATTAATTGTATTACATTAATTACTATTCTAGTTTTGTATAAATATATCTAACATTTGAGGTCGACGTACTTTCAATATTAGAATCCGATATCCATATCCATGGAAGAAATATATTGACGACCTCCGTGGTCGAGTGGTGTTTACACCGGTTTTCATGGGTACGCCACTTCGAGGTCCTGGGTTCGATTCCCGGCTGAATTGATGTAGATAATCATTAGTTTTCTATGTTGTCTTGGGTCTGGGTGTTTGTGGTACCGTCGTTACTTCTGATTTTCCATGACACAAGTGCTTTAGCTACTTACATTGGGATCAGAGCAATGTATGTGATGTTGTCTCATATTTATTTATTATTAATTTATTAATAATCTACACAATAGTTCTATACTTTTATTGTAAATGCGTAATTTTAATAATGTTAAATTATAATAATGAAACATATAAACAATGCTGTTCACGGACCTCATCTCAGTATTGGAAAATCGAGGCCATAGTCCAACACGCTGGCCCGCCCAGTACTTGTTGAAAGTCAGAAGTGCATTTCGTAGAAACAATATTATGCACTGCATTTCAAAAGTATGCCAAACTAGACTAACGCTGTAACTATATAATATAACATTTGGTTTTATTTTTATTTATAATTGAAATGGACGTAATTTTAGAGAAAAAAACAGGTTCAGCTTGTTATTAAATAAAATTATTAACTACTTTTGTCAATCCTATGATAGAAGAACTTGTACGTAATTGCAACTAAAATCACTGTATACGATATATTTAACACAATACTATTTAAAATATTTTGTGTTCATGTGTCGACATATATGAAAAACGTATCATAATAACTAGTGCAGTGTGTTTCTGGCTCATCTTTATAATACTAGTCGGATTAGTGTATGTCATTGTACAGGACGTAAAGATTTTTTTTCTTTGATATTTATTTTGCCTACTGCAGTATTTTATTCTTCCAAATAATAGAAGCAAATATACTTTTTAACATAACAACATTTATAACATAATTTAACCAATTCAGACAAACGATAAAAATGTACTTATGTTACAACCGTCACACTTTTGATAAAAAAAATATTTCAGTAACAAAATTTACTGATTTTTTGCCATGTAGTACTTTTTTTAGAGCTTAATTACCGTTTCTTAAATCTTCTTTTTTTTAAATCATCGGTATGCAATATATGTCTGGACAATGGAGTAATGAATCTTTTTTACATTTCTTGTTCTTTCATACTCCATCTCCAAGCCGTAGCGTCTTCGCACTCGAGGTCATCCGGTCGGCGAGGTAATGTTATCAGTAAACTATACAGTATACACCGTGAAATTTATGACCGAACATCAAGCCGGGCATACGTTTTATTTTTAACTCAGCTGATCGAGATGAAAAAAATATTCTATGTACTACTTTTAGCTACCGCACATCGCACAACTTACATTAAGGTACATAAGCAGATATTATTCAATATATTGATTAATTGTCGATTATCGAGCTGATTGATTAGTCGTTCTGTGTATTGTACTAGAATGTCTTACTACTTCCTTTTATATGCTTTTATATGTACTAAGTAATGTTATGTTACATCTCTGAAACAAATAGTATCAATTTATCAATTTTTATTCGCAAATAACGGTTTAAATTGTTATGTTATTTGGTTTGATAACAACTAATATTGAGTGATTAATGAATTGGAGTTATCGTTTATTTTTACTAATTCTTTTAGATACACTCGGTGTTATGTGTTCTGGGAGCCCATCTAGGTAGGTACCACCGACTCCTTAAATAAAGTACAGCAATAGTATGATTGTGTTCCGGTTTCCGGTAGGGCTTTTTTAAGATGTAACTAGAAGGACGGGCAAATGGGCCAACTGATGGTAGGTGGTCATCACCGCCCATAGACTGCAAGAAATATTAACCATTTTTATCGTCAATACGCGCCGACAACCCTGGGGACTAAGACGTTATGTACCTTGTACACGTACATACCAAAGGTGAAATACCTTAAAAAAAATATATTAAGTATATTTGTTATTGATAAGGTTCTTTTTTGTATCTAGTAAATTATTATTAATTACGCTCGATACTAATAACATAATAACACAAATATAATAGGCAAAGTTAAAATATAGTATGCATGTGTGAGAGTATATATTATATTTAGGTATATTATTCGAATACCACTACACCTATGGTCATTATAATATTATTAAATTTTAATATATAATTAAATTTTAACAGTAAACAATCGAGTGAAATAATTCGTAGATTGAAAAAAACTCACAATTACAATAAGTAATCAAATACCGCATGTTTTCAAATATAAATTCAGTTGCAGAGACAATTGTTTTCTTTCCTAATAATTTATTAGTCGCTTGCATAGATTTCGATCTCCGCATAGAAACCTGCAGCTCTTTTATCAAAGACGAATGCCCATTTATAATTACATGGTGTTCTATACAATATATAAATAAGATGAATTGTCTATAGAATTTTAATTTATGTAAGACATCCGTACAGTGATAAGGTTTATAAAGGTAACTACGGTTCGAAACTTTGAACCTTAGGATAACTAAAATGTTGATTGTATTATTTGTAGGCTTTCATTCATGAAATTCAATTCGATTTAAATTAGTGTTCATATTATTATAATTCTTCGTTATTTTTTTTTCGTATTTTTACCATATAGTTTATCTCTCTCGTAATTTTAATGAACCGATGTTTTCCTTCACCATCGGAGATAATTTATTAACACAAATTAAGTAAATAAATTTCGTTCTATAATATATTTTTAATGCACAAAAACAAAAACAGTTTAATCATTAATAGACTAATGTTTTCGTAGATATTGTTTTAAATAGCAGACACGGGTCACACAGGAATGAAAATATGGCCACTGACCACATTTAATGTCCTTGGCCTTGGTGGTAAATTATTCTGTATTTACGACTCGTGCGACCGGCTATCATTAAATGTGGAGGCGTTATGTTAATTCGCGGAGAAAATTTAATAAAAACAAATATCTTAATCGAAGACAAGACAAGATTATTAAAGTAAATATGTGAATTTTATGGGTAAAAGGTTGCGAAATTAACACAGTTTTAATCTTAGTTTTATTGAAACTTAATTTAGAAGGAACTGCATGAAAGACACATACAAAGACAATAGGTATACTCGTATATACGTATGTATATTCGTAAATTTATTTATATTATACAATGGTATTATTTAACCAAGTACAAATCATCTGCGAACTTACTTTCTCGTATTCAGTAGGTGATTATGAGATGGAATGTGATGCTTGGTTTTTACGTAAGTAAAATAATTTAATGGTGTAATGACACCATAAACAGAAAGCTCCTCATCTATGATATAATTTTAAGCGAACTAAATAAAAAAAAAAGTTTTATAGGGTCTGTCAGACTCTATAGACGCGGATCTTGTTCCACGCCGGTCAGAAAACTACGTTGACCATCGGCTGATTTAAAGGATATATTAGACTCAAACGGATGTGAGTATGCAAAGTATGAGGAATGAACTCCATCAGAAAATGTTCGTTCATGACAGACTATGCTTCTGCTATCTTGCTCTTCCAATCGACACGCTACAATAGTAATATTGATGCGCATTTTTCTTACTTCGCGACTAGATAGTATAATAGTATCCATCATAAATGTAAGTGGAAAAACTATCAATCGCAAAAAGTGTACTCGGCTTAAACTGGTTCCACACAGTGGCGTAGCTATTGTAGGGCCAGGTGGTGCGGTGCACCAGGGCCCCGGATGAAGTCTGGGGCTCTGGGGGCCTTCTAAACTAAACCTTAAGCTTCTGAAGCTAGATAATAACGATCCTGCGCACAAGATTTCTTGTTTGGTATTTATAATTTTAAAGGGTAATTATTAGTTAAAGAAGGATGGGAAAGAGGGGGTGTGAGTTTAGTTTTATACAAAAGCAATATTCTCATATACATTTATTACTTGCCAATCCGCTAGTTTCTGGCTAAACTCTAGTAAGCACCGTTTTGAATACCCATTGGATTCAATCCAAAATCTAACAGAACTGTCAACGTTGAGAAATAGCTGTCGCTTCAAGAATATTTTACTATTGACTAGAATGTTTAAATCACCTCTCTTAAATAAAGTAAGGAGTATGTTCTTAAATATATAAAAAAAAAAACACTTTTTTTAAACTGAAGTAAATGGTTGTAGTGGCCAGCTTGTTTACCTGCAGCCAAAAAAATATTGTTTTTATTTTTTGTAAACAGTATTACAACGACGTGCCTCGGTGATTATGTAAAATATACTGCAGGGATTGCGCCTGATCTCTTTTCGTGCCTAATTAACATCTCATCAGACCATCAAAGACGTTAGATAACGTATCTGTGCTATTTTTAAATATCGGTTATGTACATAGCAATTTTTTTATTAAAATTGTGTGCTTTCTATTATTGGGTAAGGCAAAGTACTACAAAATTTGTACTACTTTTTTTATTTAAATCAATTAAGTCTCAACAACTTGTATTGTCTAAATCTGTCAAAAATATTTAAGTACAAAACGTTAGTATACAATACAACACCAGATATACTTTTACTCATAAAGGAAGACTTTACTTTTCCTTTCTATATGTACCAAAATAAGAAAAGCCAATAAACAAATCTGTTGCGGAAGATCTTTAGCTCAGATGCAAAACATTTTGAACCATTTATCTAAAGAAAAGTCATCAATAAAAACTGTTTTTTTTATTTATTATGAACAATTAAAGTCTATTATTATGTCTGAATCGCTTTTATTCTTATGTTCCTTACTTTATACTTTTATTATATATTTAAACAAAAAAATATTATTTTGATCTTGTCACTATTTTTAAGTGTTGAGTATCTGCGAAAAAAACTACGATAACAAATCAATTAATTTTTGACGACTGATTGTGTAATAATATATACATATATCTAATAATATGCAATAATAAGTTTTTTATCTAATTAAAATCTATATATTTTTTGTTATATCTGATATAATTTTAATTTTGCTAGGAACTTAATTAAACATATAGGTACACATAGGTAAAGATATGCGATCCAATTCAGCCATCACATTTGTAAATCAACCTCCGCCTGTAACGTAATTAAAAAAAAGTTACACCGTATATTCTTCAATGTATGTTATAATTTATGCAACAAAGTCGTTAGCCATTTTCTATTACACAAACTTCCGTAAATGGTATTATCTAAGTATTGAATTATGTTTAAAAATTCTATAATGTGTATCATTTTAATAGAAGCTAATTAACTATGACATTATTACACATGTATATGTAATGTTACCATAATTAAAATAATTCCAACTAAGACACTAATAATGTGAAGAATGAAAGCGATCATTACAATATATCTCGTCTTTGTGACTCACAATGAAAATATAAAAATAATATAATAAATGACTTTATATACTTATCAAATCAAATCAAATCAAATCAAATCAAAATAAACTTTATTCAAGTAGGCTTTTATAAGCACTTTTGAATCGTCATTTTACAATTAAGTGAAGCTACCACCGGTTCGGAAAGTAGATTCTACCGAGAAGAACCGGCAAGAAACTCAGTAGTTACTCTTTTTTAACATTTAAAAAATACAACGTCATGTTAATTAAATACAATTATTTCAATTAATGTATCCTGCTTGGAAGTCAACAGGTATTAACTCCACGCTTTTTTATCATCTACAAAATCTTTTATCGAATAGTATGCTTTTTCTAACAATGTATTTTTAACAAACGATTTGAATTTACTAAACGGCAAAGTTAAAAATTTCTGCGGAATTTTATTATAGAAACGGATACCTTGCCCCAAGAAGGATCTATTGACTTTGCGGAGTCGGAAACTTGGCGTTATAAGTTTATCCTTACTTCTAGTGCATATACAATGATTATCACTGATTTTATCAAAGTGATCAATGTTACTGTGAATATACATAATATTGTTGTAAATATATTGCGACGCAACAGTAAGTATTCCTACTCTGTTAAAAACATCCCGAAGAGAGTCTCTAGCTCCAAGATTATAAATAAACCGAATTGCTCTCTTTTGTAAAATAAAGACAGATTCAATATCTGCAGCGTTACCCCAAAGTAATATGCCATATGACATAATACTGTGAAAATAACCAAAATAAACTAAACGAGCGGTATCAATAAGTAAAACCTTCTTTGCATATATACAGAATATATTATTTATGGTGTATGAGCCAAAATGCAGGAGGCTTATGTGATGGAAAGTGAATACAACACCTTTGGATATCTTTAACAACACCAAGATTACATGGTGCATGGTGCATGACTGGCCTGCAAGGACCAATAATTATACATTCACATCACAACAAAATGTGTGGAGTATTAACAACATAACATATCTTAACGATATTTTTGGTAGAATTGATGCTCATTAAGATACTATTAACCCTGAATATAGTTGACAATATTACTAAAATCTAAATTTAAATAAGTTAACATGCTAACCGGCTGTCTTATAAACGTTGATCAAAGTAAAGTGAACTAAAATCTGAATAATTTTAGCTCGTGAATACCGATGCCGTAAACTATGACCAATAAGCGTTAAGAATAAGTTCATTGGTTAACATTGACTAACCAAAGTTTCGGAAACTGGAAATTAGGCTACATATCTAATTGATTAAAAATAACATTCATATAGAAAAGACACAAATATTGTTTTAAAGGCCTTGTGCTTGAAAAACGCAATGGTTATACAACACATATCTAGACCTATATTTCATTTATCACGTCCGTTTTTTGGATTAAAATTTTACATTCTACATGTGTATCTTAATCACCAAGCCTAATAGCACAGTTATATTTATTTATATTTGTTAAAAAAAGAAAAATGGCGAAGGTCTTCGACCATTCGGTCGACTGTTATTTCAAATTATTTTAAAATTAATAAATTGAATAATTATAATGAATTTGCATTATAATTTTCTTTAAATCGTTTTTACTAGGTAATAAATATATTAACTATAGAAATAAAATGCTCGGATTTTTCAATGGATTTAATCTCGAAGAAACCTACTTGTAAATGCATTCCTATTTAAAAAAACAAAAACGCTAAACATATTATTATCTAAGTAGATATATTTTATAAATGATAAAGATTTAAACAAAATCCGCTTCAACAAAAATAAATAAAAACTAACGTTAAAATATCAAATTCAGATTATAAATATTACATAATAAGTATATTAATTTACTGCCCATTGTAAAAGGCTTCCTTAAAACAAAATTCTGGGAAAATATCTTCAAGTTCATGCAAATAAAAACAATACTTTAAGTACAAAATTAATTTTGTAAGTAAAAAATGAATTTCTCACGTTATAATAGACAATTAACAAGTAACAAGTCGATTCCCGCCAAAATAAACGCTACCGACGCCAGTCTCTTTCCGGAGCCCGTGAAAAAAACATCGAAATAAAAAATATAAATCAATTTGAATTCAATCAATACTTTTTTTTAAATAATTTATTTGCTGAAATCGTATTTATTATCTATTATATATTATTAAAATGTTTTGTTTTTTTTTTGACAAATGTTAATTTATATTTTTTTTATTAATTTATATCTTGTAATTATTGGGATTGTTAACGCATTAGTTACAATACAAGTGTAATTGACTAGGTTCTTTATAAAAGCTGGATGTTTCATCCCCGGCCGTTGTGTTTTGAAGATCGCACGCGGAGAAGGACCTTCGCTATGTACCGGTTAGTTGTTTTTATTAATTTATTTACAAGTTCAAGTACAAATAGCGTACCAGTTAATATTTTTACGTACAATTTTATCAATAAAATTAATAATCCAATGTTGTATAATAAATAACTATGCGTGGACTATTTAAAAATATATATGTATAACTAATATGTTAAAAATAATTAATATAACCTTAATATTACAACTTAATTACAATAACTCATTAAAATAGCGCTAACCTACATTTAGTAACAATATTAAATATTTAAAGATTTTTGCTCGTCAATTTTACCTAAGCACTCGATTTTCGTAATTTCCAATTGCATTTTAATACATCAGTTTGTGAAGTATTTTCTAATAAGTGTATTATTTTAATAAATAATTATTATTAATTAATAAGGTTTTTTCTATAAGTAGTGTTTTTTTAAGATTCTTTCTTATTCTTAGTTCATACACAATGGCATCATAATATATTTGCAATGCTATGTTAAATTAAAAAAAAAACAATAACCATACGTTAACTTTTTACCTATCGGTTCTTTCAAGTGTATCCTTGACGAATCATCAAAAGGATGTCACGTCAATATTGTATCCGATTTTTTATTTAGAAAATAAACAATTAACGTTAGTTTAAGTTTTAATTACGCGCGTGTTTGCACGTAATTGGCGTGTAGCTCGGTTCCTAAGTTCCCGCCACACGCGCATTGTTCTCGACACAATGACAGATACATATATTTTTTTTTTTTTTACAAACGTTGCGAATGTCTTTCGGCATTGTGTTCAACGTTCGATGAATTTTAAATATTTTATGATATACTTCTCACTACTGCAGATAATATTTTTGATCAGTGCACATTCAAAGTAACATATGTAGGTATCCATATATTTATCGCTTGTATGTTTTTTTGCACTAACGAGTGAGAAGTTTAAAAAAATAAGCTAAATTACAAGTTACACTTTAAAATAATTAAAACTCCCAACTAAATGAGCATGTCAAGCAATTACGAATATGCCTAGTTTTTTTTTTGTCATATTATTGTAGGTACCTACTGCATATTATCCGCGGCTTACAATATTCGAGATATGACAAATAAAGTTCATGTGTCACTCTCCTATATAGACAGACTATTTGTATTGAAAACTGCTTATTTCACGTCGTTAATTTTTAGGACAAATCAACAAATAGGTACGTACAAGGCTAGAATGAGCTACGTAGCTCATAGACAATGCACTTCTCGCGGCCCTTCAAACTTTTTTCAGCAAGCAATTTAATTCATTATTACTATATTTTTTACTATATAGTAAAAAATATAGTAATTATGAATAATTAGGGAATCTTAGTTATATAACTAAGATTCCCTACCAAATAGGGAATATTTGGTTTCAAACCAATTTTTCGTTAAACTAGGCCCACAACATTACAGCAATAGTAATTCTCCAACATTGCCATATGTATAATCTGACCCTGCCTTCACATATTTAATATTAGTAGTGATAATATAAAAATATAATAACTATGTATTATTAAATTAAAAACATTTCTATATAATGTTCCTATAAATGGCTTTGAATCATTATACCCATATATCGGATGAGAAAATCTAAGCGCGTGCGTGGAATAAACGAAACAAAAAGTATTAACAACATTGTTTTGTGCGCGATGGACAGATAATACAGAATTTTAATTTAAAGATATCATTGTTACAATAATCTGCTTCGTTACATAGAACAAAGTATACCCATCTCTTTATTTATTCAACGTACGAGACATATAACCTTCTATTTCTAGAATTGTAGCTTTTTTTCAGTAAATATCTGTGACGGCTATTTTCAAGTTAAAAAACTCTTTGGAACGTTTTAACAATTTATAACATCTTTCGATGTATTATTAAAAAAAAAAAAACGAAAGTTAATATTATATCTCCATTGCTAATCCTTGAAATATCTACACGATTCCAAGTTAGTGCGTATTGCAAATGATTATTTATTATTATTAAATGATTTTTAACGTATTTACTATTATGCTTTTAATTCTTGTAATTTAGTAAACTTCGAGTATTTAAGTAATTTTATTGACTGGATAAGTAAATAGTGCCGGTTTTCTTATGTTATCTGTTCCTATTGGGGTATGTAAAGATACAAATTAAGCACACAAAATCTCAATAGTAAATTGCCAAAATTCGAACCACGACTTTCAGCCAATGTCTTTGCACATCATTTACTGCTTCCGATCGAATTCCAAATAATAATTATATTTAACGGTAAGCAGATCGAAATGATTGCAAAGTCAAACCTTGAGCAAATAATATTGCGTTGTGCAAAGAGAAAAATTGAGAAAATGTTGCCAATTTTTGTCATAATTACATGTTTTTTATAGAGATACCACTCGTTGTAGCTTGCGACTCCGTCCGCGTTTTAGGTGTTAAAAGTTGTAGGCATAAAAAGTGGGATACGTTCTTTCTTGGAGTGCAAGCTTTAAACAGACAGTTACTGTTAATTTATTATATTAGTATACACTAGTTACTCGCGATTTTGCACACGTTTTTTTTTAATGTTATCTTAAATTTTCGCGATTATTACACATTGAAATAAAACTAATTTTAACGAATTTGAATCGCGTATATTAATTATTTCGTGGTCAGTCTACCCGTGACCACGAACGCTCGAAACGTCGGGATGTTAAAAATAATTAATATACGCGATTCAAATCAATTTAAGTTTATGATATTTTTTCTCAAAACTTGTTCATTACCCCGACATCGAATTATAAAATATTTTAATGGAAGAATAAAAAGATACCGGTTTTTAAAAAGTTATTATAAATAGTCTAAATTTTATAATGGGTCAAAGACATTTAGATTAGCATCACTAATATACCTACACGAATTAATTTAAATATATTTATCTTAGGATCAGACATTGTTCCTACTACCCCTAGTAGGATATTAGTTGTTGGAAAACATTACTTCAGGGGGTTGCTACTTTATGACAAAATATCTTCAACATTTTAATCACTGCGACTATTACATGAGGAAAGTTAAAGTCTGTAAAAGTAAGTAAAGTCATAAAAAAAAAGTAACAGCCTGTAAATTACCCACAGCTGGGCTAAGGCCTCTTCCATTATGGAGAGGGTTTGGAACATATTCCACCACGCTGTTCCAATGCGGGTTAGTGGAATGCACAAGTGGCAGAATTTCGATAAAATTCGACACATGCAGGTTTCTTCACGATGTTTTCCTTCACCACCGAGCACGAGATGAATTATAAACACAATTTAAGCACATATATATAGCACATGTATATATTGGTGCTTGCCAGGGTTTTAACCCGAAATCATCGATTAAGATTGCACGCGTTCTAACCACTGGGCCGTCTCAGCTCAGGGGTCAACCAAGCCAGTCGTCAAACTGGTCTAATTTGACAAACCAATCAGATAAGAATTACTCTAAGATAATGCATAGAAAAACCGCAATTAAATAATAGGAAGATCTCCTTAGTCCTTGTAATACAGATGATACAATATTAATATAATCACAATTTACTTCCTACACTGCTATAGAAATCTGAGTTGATTGTAATCTAAGCTCGGAAGAGGGTCGCGGCGTACTGTCTGTATCAATGTAACTCAATATCGATTAATGTCATTGACAATAAATAAAGTAAATCTTGAAGTTTGAGATCAATTTCAGCAGCGTCTCTAACCCCTAGTCCAGAGTTCCCCCTTAATGTAATTGAAATACTGGTGGACCGGTGGACCAATTATCTATCATTTCTTGTGTACCAAAATGATTTTTTATATATATTTAAAAAATGTATTAAGTCCTTGTCTATTCCTTAGACACTGGAGTCCGAACTCAATAATAACAATAAATTCCTTTAAAAACTAGTTTATATTAATAATTCTATACTCCAGCCACATTCGATCTGGAATTTTAGTAAACAAACCATGTGTCATCATAATTAGGGTTGATACACTCTTAATAAAAAATAATAACTATTAAAATTACAACTATATTCATTATAACACAATTTCCTGTTTAAACACAAAAAAAATAATTTAATACAGAATCCAAAAAATTTATTTAGCCGGTCAATACATAATTTATATGAAAAATTAGCTTAAAATAAAAGTTTAAAAATCTTTAATTACCGCTATAATATTACTACAAAACTAACAACCCTATATTTTAATACTGACGTAAAGAAATCGCATGTTTGTAACATTTGGAGAGTTTTTTAAGCAATTGCCAGATTTAGGAAGGTATATAATAACGATACAGCCTCTTCGTAATTGGTGGTGTATATTTTTAGTCGTATAATTTTAATTTTAAATAAAAATATATACTTATCGCGCATTCCTAATAAAGTATAAAATATTAATGCTTAAAAAACATTCTAATACACTAGCATACCAACAGACGTTGTTTTTTCCAGTATTATTATTATTTTTTCTCAAACCTCCCATTGACCCATTCAAATATACACAAAATTAATCTAAATGAGACCTGTCGTTTGGGAGGCGATAGATAAAGTTAATAAAGCGAATTATATAACTACGAGGTAATTTCTGATATCATTTTAAAATTGGAGGTATTATTTTTGAGATCTACATTATTCCAGATGATCATTAGTATTATAATTATAACCAAGAATGCGCTTAGTCCTTTGTCTTAAATATTTTATTATTAATCATCAATTTTTATTTTTATTAATATCAAAAATAATTGTTTTACATATTTCTAAAAATGTTTTGAGCATCTGCCTGACGTTGGTTGCTAAGCAACGCTTTGTTATTAAACATTCCACATCGAATTTGGCTGGAGTATAGTAATATAATTATAAATTGTTTTGTTGCAAATAATCGTTAGTAAGTGAATAAAAAAACAAAAGAAGATCGCAGAACATTAGATTTTACACATTACTTTTTCTATTTAAATATTGGCAAAAAAAGGTTTTATATATAATGAAATAATGTTAATTAAAATTGAATTTATAGATATAGATATTATTAAAAATAAAAATCGCAGATTCGAACAGTCTCTATAGATTACATTAAAATTGTCAGCTTTCGGTCCGTAGTTTGATATAACTAGTCAATAGTTTGGTCAAACTATCAACTTGTTTGTTGTAATATTTAATTGATAATTTATTTTAAATCTATCTATTTTGTCATTTATCATTAAAGTGCAATCGTACGCCTCTATTGCTAAATGATAAAACATATTTCCGCTTAAATTAACAGAAAGTTGAGTAACAGGCAAGGTACATGTACCAGAGCTGGCCAAGACCTCTCCCTTTGAGAAAAAGGTTTGAAGGTTGAATTCCAACACGCTGCTTCAACACATGCCATCGAATTTCATTGAAATCAGACATATTATGATTAAAGTCATATAATTCAGAGGTTTTTCTCTGTGTTTAAACCCGCAGTCATGAGTTAAGACGGGAGCCTTCTAACTAGTGGGGCGTCTTAGCTCTACTTCTACTTACATACTCGGTTTATTTTATTAATTGATCCTGTTACTAACTTAGACCATAACCTCCTACATGTATCGCTTCTAATTAAACTTAAGGTGAAACAGAGGAATTCATTATATCTACGACTGCTACTCAAATGACACGCACGCGATGTGCACACTTCGTCTGTCAAGCGTGTGTGCGGGCGTGCGTGCGTGCGAACGTGCGTGCATAGAATTAGATCTGACTATATAATGCATTTACAGCTGCTTAATTTAAAGTGAATGTTGTATATATAATTTAGAATAATTTATATTTAGTTCCTGTTTCTGGTCTTTCTCTTTGTTTCGAGTAGATGTTATTGTATTATTGGCTATCGGATGATCGATATATGTATGACCCGTGCCTATTTGATGGTAATTTGTCATAAGGATGCCCAAATCTATTTCTTAGATATTTTACGGCTGTTAGGCATACTTCTACACTTCAATTGGTTAAGAAAAAAACTATAGAGACATAATAACATTTTACATTATACTTACTTATAAAAAATATATATAAAAATACAGTTCATACTGCGCGTCTTCTTTTTTTAAGTGAATAATATACCTAAGTCCTTAATTTTTAACTTTTGCAACTCATCAATTTTTCAAGTAAATTATTTCAAAACTAAACAATAGTATTGTAATCAGTCAATGAGATCACTAATTGAATCTTTTAAGGCACTCTACGTGTTCCTGTTATTAAGTGTTTCAATTTGTGTCTATTCTGTGGTACTTTAAAAGATTTATCCTATATTATTTATTAAAAGCGTCCCGTCTTCCATTGGATTCAATTTATTATAAAAAAAATTATTAAGAACTAAGGAATTTTATACTAATTTAAAATTGGAACATTAGTTCCAGAGTTCGTGATGACACATTGGTATGAACCAACAAACTAATTTTGCAAATTTTTATTATCTTGCTTATCTATGAACTTTGGAAATGTGTATTCTTACTTTGTCCTATAATGTTTGTTTAGACAACATCGCAATAAATCAACTTTAAAAACCTACATATTTTCAATATTGATTAAATCCTATCTTTAACAATTCTGATGCACTATATTTTTATTACAGCATAATCGTTCCGGTTCTTCTGTACATGCGTGCGGTTAGCTCGGCGCCGCAAGACTCGAACGTAACGTTTGTGAAGATCGAACCATTCATAAATAACGAGACGTTAACACAAAATACTACCACAGACAACAAAGTGGAGGATGTACCACTCGACGGCGCGAGTAACACTACATTCGAAAACAACGAATTCATTCGTCTTGTTAGAAACGATGATCTCACCACAGAATCCGAATCCGATGTCACGACGGAGCTAGCTGAAGTCACCACCGAGGAGGTCACAACAATACCGACAACAACAACAACAACACGCGCCCCAAAACCAAAATACACCCAAAGCCCTAGATTCCTATCCAAGTTGAGTCATTTTAAAAAAGCAAATACAATAAATGCAGTGTCAACGAATTCGTTAAATTCATTTGCAGTTTCGACGAAAGTCGACAGACCTTACAAAAGAAAGTTCAAGAGTCGTTGCAGATGCGAGAAGATTGAAAACTGTCCGAAGCTGCAAATAACTGTGCCAAGATGTCCGAACGATTATTTCCTATGTTGTTTCTAATTCATTAATTATGGATTGTCGTTGTGACGTCACAGATTGTACAAATACTTTAAATGCTTAGTTAGTCGATGTAATTTGTTTACACCGATTTTTTATGATTTAAGAAATAAGTATAATTCGACAAACTTAAATTACATTAACTTTCCATCCTTTTTTAATTTCCGGGAAGGCATATGACTCCACTCCACCTGATGGTAAGTGGAAGTGAAGTCCAAACGCGAAGACAACCAGTACAGTCAGTAAGAATAAGCACTAGTCGCCCTCGCCATGCCGGCCCGCGAGATGCCTTTATATATTTATGTCTTTCCATTAGAGCAAAGATTTTTCATGTTATAATTAAATCTAGACCCACCGATTGCTATCGAAAGTCATTTCAGATATAAAATAATTGAAATGCAATAATTAAATATTTATGGTTTCGTCTACATTAGTGTCGCTTAACACATCAACAATCATTATTAGGTACATATGCAATATTTACATACACATTTAATAATAATTGCATTGCATATTTTTATACATAGCAATGATGTTCAGATAAGACTCTTAAGAAAATAGCGTCTTAACAGGTCAAGACGTACTTAATCACCGTGACCATTGGTGATCATCCATATGAAGATTATTTGAATACTAACTACAATTTTAATAATTAATTCCATACTAGCATTAATGTATTTTAAAGCTCTGTTTTCTATTGCAATTTATACTAATCAAAGCCAGATGGTCTTTATGACACTACATAAAGTCCCATACTACTAAAATGTGTCATGACATTTATGTACTGATATAATGAGACTTATTTATTTATCATGTGTCCGTAAAATAATAATTTAGGATAATTATTTATAAATAAAATAAATATTTCTCTTCCAAAATGTTGTTTTATTTATACTTTCTCAATGTTCTATACATACAAAACATGGTTTTCGATTCATAAATATATATATATATATATAACGAAGGGAACGTTGGAGATTGTAGGCGATCTTCTTCCATCATGTATATTCAGAAACGCGGCGAAGTCGGACGTTCATCAATAATTAGCTTTTTCTATCTAAACAACCCTTGGCAACCGTCAGATGTTAACCACCTCAGTGTTGTCCACCATTGTGTCCGAATACGCCCAAATCGATTAGGATTTGACGTTCCATTTTCCATTTTTCCAATCTCCGACACGGCCATCATGACACGTCACACGTCCCAGTGTGATGGTGCTGCAAAAGGGAAAACATTCTGCAATATCTCAAGCTCGGCCCATCCTGATCATCATTTAGTCAAACAATAGAATTTGTTATGTAATAAACCACCGTTTAACATCAAGTTTATTTCAATTACATCATACAGTTACATTACATCATATTTTAATGATGGCAACTCGCTCATTAGTGAACAGTATCATAAAAAGTAGTAAATAACATCATAGCAGAAAATAATTTCACAAATGTCAAAAAAAAAAACAAAATGTCGTTGCTATCACCTATATCGAGCGATAGCAACTCATGCCACCTCCATCAAGTGACGATAACCTTGCCACCTCCCTCGAATGACTCTTACATACTGCCTTTAACAACCAATATAACAAACACATCACCTAAAACGAGCGATATGTTCCATTACCAGCTTACTAATGATACCAATTACTGTTCACTAACCAGAAAGAAAGCACCACTTAATTTAACTCATCATTCAGTCATTGGACTCGACATCACTAGAATCAGAAATATTATCATTGTCAGGCATTTTCTTAAACGATCATGGGCGTACTTATAGGTACGTTTTGAATTTATGGCCTTTAAAATATATGATGATCAGGTAAGACATGAAAAACAACCTCTACCGTGATATCATTGATTTCAATCTGCGATAAAATTTGTTACCTACTGCTAATAGTGTTTTTGCCTATGCCAGACATCACAACAACTTTATTAAAACGTTTTCCATGAAATTTACAAGCTATAGACTCTTTCATTAGCGAACACTCAGCACCAGAATCGTAAGTAAAATTAAACTGCTCACCAAAATGTCGAAGCTGCCCCTCAGGCGAGTTGACGACGCACACATTGACTCGCTTCTCTTGGGAAGGTCCGGCCATACTGCTGGTACTACCCTCCTTGTTTTCCCTCCGTGAACAGTTTTTCGCATAGTGACCTGTGGCATTGCAGTTGAAACAGGTAACAGAAGCAGCAGAAGAAGTCTTCCTAGACATGACGTCAGCAACTGGTGACTTTGGTTTCAAGTCTTGACTCCTTGCTCCGATTCTTGAGCGACATTGTAGAGCTTTGTGACCCGGTTTGCCACAAATGTAACACTTTCCAGCAGGGGTATCAGTAGAAAAACGAGATCGTTTCTGGTCCTGACTGTGATCATGTGCGTAGGATATTCTTCGCTTCAAAAATGAGGTAGCTTTAAGTTCTTGTTGCAGGCGGTTTCTGGTGGTAATATTTTCCGCGAAGGAGATTCGCTGAACCCGATGTTCAAATTGAGAAATATGCGCTAGGACAGTAGACACTGCAATTTGTTCAACTGAGAGATTTTTCCACTTTGACATAATAGACGACATCAATTTTGCTGCATATGAGGCTAAACATTCATTCTCTTTTGGGAAGGGATTTAGATTAGAAAGCCACGAAATTCGTATTTTGGGAGGTTGGGGGGGAAGGGGGGTATGGTGTAGAACCCCCCTGTACCACTCCCCCCCCTCGGAAACACATAGTTTTTGAGACATGATTTTTTTTAAATCTTGGATTTCTAACCTAAAAATGTATGAAAAATATAGAGCCATTTGAACTATAGTACTTAAAAAATTAGAAATCTGGCTTTCGAACGTCTCCAGCGCTGCGGGAAGTGCAGCCCCTTCGCCCTTGCGTAACAGTCTGCAGCCACTTCATACTCGCCTCAGCCGCTTCGGCTCGCATGGTGCCTGCAGTCTGTTACGGCGGGCGGGGGCTGCTCTCCCTCCGCGCCTCCGGACTTTTATATACACACTAGGGGTAGGGCATACTAGTATCATGCAGTGTCGGGGTTGACTAATTCGGTTCTGTCACTAATTTGGATGATCTACATACCATTAAAATAAAAGAGTGTTATAAGTATACATTTTTATTTATATACATATCCGATTGTCACCCATAAAAACGTCAAAATTGTTAGTAAATTATTCTATTTTTAATTACTAATTTCGATCAAACTACGTGATTCCGAAACCTAATATTTTGTGGAAATACTTAAATAAATATAATCTTTCGAACAGTAAACATTTTAAACAGAAATTCGTGGATTTCTAACCTTGTTACCCATAAAAACGTCAAAATAGTTAGTAAATTATTGTATTTTTAATTATGAATTACGATCAAACTAAGTGTTTCCGAAACCTAATATTTTGTGGAAATACTTAAATAAATATAATCTTTCGAACAGTAAACATTTGAAACAGAAATTCGTGGCTTTCTAATCTAAATGTGAGCCCTCTTTTGGTCTACCATTGTTTAAATTAATCAAAAACGCAGCAGAAGTTTCGGCACTCTCATACCTGGCAATAAATAAATCCTTGAAGTTGCTCCGGGTCATTCCATGAAATGATACTTGCGATAGCCAGGCCGAAGATTGTCCTTTAAGCGCACGACTCAAAACCACCATGAATGAAGCGCCTTGCAAATTTGGATCCGTGATGCACATATCCGCGGCTGTTATCCATGCGCGACTATCCACGTTGTCTTGATCTGGGTTGAATTCGGGTAGCTGGATATCCTTGCTAGTAGATGGTGCTTTCATTGCCTCGATCAACGCCATAAAATTGCGGTTTTGCTGCTCCATAAGTAGGTGCCATTTTGTATCTCCGGTACCACGTGCTTCGCGTCGATTTTCTGCTCGGTTACATCCCACTTCTGATAACGAAGGGAACGTTGGAGATTGTGGGCGATCTTCTTCCATCATGTATATTCAGAAACGCGGCGAAGTCGGACGTTCATCAATAATTAGCTTTTTCTATCTAAACAACCCTTGGCAACCGTCAGCTGTTAACCACCTCAGTGTTGTCCACCATTGTGTCCGAATACGCCCAAATCGATTAGGATTTGACGTTCCATTTTCCAATCTCCGACATATATATATATATATATATATATATATATATAATTTTAGATGGATGTTCTCAAATATAGGTAAATATATAAATAAATGTCTGACATCGGTAAATAACTGCATTATGGTAAAGAGAGCTAGACACACACTTAAAACTGTGTTTTTTTACCTTTAGAAGTTGTGGCTTAAAATTAAGACGCGCCGTATTTTGGCATCGAATAATTTTAAAGTAAGCTTTATACATAGATCGATCACCCTTATACTTGTTAGGAAAATTAATAACATTAAAATCAAGACCTTTCTAATTAGGAAAAGCTTTTTATTCAACTATAATGATAGTTATTTTTACACTAAATTTGATGAAGAAGACACAAAGGATATTGATAGGTCTCCACAAAACCATTACCTTTGTATAAGTTAAAGTTATTTTTGTTAATTAATTGTTAACAGATAACTCTTGATATTAATTAATAACGTTCTTATTTATTCAAATTAAGCAAAGAATATATAAAGAGATACAGTAATGAAAATTAAAGTTATCACAATGTTCCCGGTGCCAGCATATTCTGCCGAGAGCGAGTTTTAAATTCCCGCCAATGTTTTCTTTTTTTTATAATGTTGCCCACTTCAAAATCAGTAGCGACAACATTTGGTATGAATAAAAAAACAATTTGACATCAATAAATCTTATTTATTTTCGAAGTAACCAGAAAATATACGAAGGCAGTTTTTGTATTTATATATTAACATTTTTTTATTTATATCTAATCATACATTAATATACATTCAAAAGGCACAATTAAATAATAAATTGAAACTTATTTATAGTAAGGAAATTGACAAAGAAATATGTTAAAATGGTATTA
The DNA here is from genome assembly GCF_905220365.1 of Vanessa cardui. Classification (NCBI taxonomy): domain Eukaryota; kingdom Metazoa; phylum Arthropoda; class Insecta; order Lepidoptera; family Nymphalidae; genus Vanessa; species Vanessa cardui. Next base: position 10,389,509 of record NC_061132.1, on the reverse strand, counting down.
AATGAGAGATCGTTATATTTAGAAGTGAAGTGTAGTGAGCATAAGTAAAAGTGAAACAATTATGTAGCATGGACGAGAGTTATGTTACTTAATAATTATATACTATAATTTAATTTGTTGCAAAACTAAGATGTATCTTTGTGTGTACATAGTAGAGATACATAACAATAATCTTAGTTTTACAATAACCTTTCACTTCTTTTTTTTTCATTCCGTTAAGACTTTCAATTAAATTCGACAAAATGTTGCCACTTTATAAATAATAATTTTTAATAAATCTGTTATTTATTAGTACCTCAAAAGAAAGTATCATTGTTATAGCTTTTTTGTAGCAGTTGTGGATAAACAAAAATATCATAGTCAAACTTTTTTTTTTTTGAAATTTAATGTTACCATTAGTTAAGGCATAATGTTTTTATTAATTTTATTAACATAAATAATAAAATACACAAATCAATCCTTGCGATAGTTATGTTAATATCTTTAACCATAGAGTAACAAATCAAATTCTAAAATAAATTATAGACTCGGTTACTCTATTTACATATTTATTACGAAGACTCTACTGTAGGCAATCTCTACGGAAAGAACATACGTGATATTCTTTTCAAACTCAAAAGAGAGCAAAGCCTTACAAAAATAAACCGAAGCCATTACAAAAACAGGTTATTTAAAGAACAATACAGAAATATCAATGATGATTATGAAACTAATAATTAATTATATTATCGTATAAATCTTCTGGAGCCCTAAATATTAAATATTGCATTTTAAATCTTATTCCTATTACTTAAAGTCACAGAAGATGACGTCATGAGTCCAGCTCAAAGTATATAAAGCATTGAAAGCCACATCCAAAAAATTTGCTACTAACAACGGTACTTTGATATTTTTGAGCAATTAAATGCAATTCATAATTTATTTATTCCATTTTTATATAAAAAAAATATTGATTTTAAAATTATTTAAAAAATAGGAATGTTCAACCGTCCCTAAAAACGATTTGACATGATTGTTGAAGGTAAAAAAAAAAATCATTATAAATGGTGCTATTTAAAGTAATTTTATACAAAATGTGTTAAAATTATAAAATCACCAATTTAATTAAAAACACTTATATTTATATCATGAAACTGTTAATAATAATTTATTTGAATACTCATAGCCTCTTACATCATTTTATACTTAATTTTTTAATCAATAAAATATATCTTTTATATAAAACGACTATCATTGGTCATATATTTAAGTATAATATTATTGTCACATCTAGCCATTGAGCGTAGTCCGGAGCAACATCGACATTCTATACACTGAAAATATACAAATCAATATATTAGATGGTATTTATATACATTGGATACTATATTCATAGAAAATGGGTGCTGTCCATACTGTCTATGAAGAGTTAGGAATTTGCTATGTATTTTTTAAAGGTTATATTCTATTTTTTACGAATGAGAAACAGACATTCAATCGTTGCGATCTTTTAACATATAAAAGTAGTACATTGTAGTACATACATTTGTAGTACATTTCGTAAAACTACGAATATTTATCTACATTTCGACTAAATTTGTATTGTGTGTCTGTTATAAACGACTATTTTACTCGAACAGCGTCGGCTTATTTGAAAAATATCTCCAAAATTATACCATATTAAGTGTATGTCATATTAAGTGAAACTATGATTGTATTTTTTAAATGTTGAAAAAGAGTAACTACTGATTTTCTTACCGGTTCTACCGAGAATAGAATCTACTTTCCGATCCCGTGGTAGCTTCACTAATTGTTAAATGAAAACATACCTCTATATAACATGCTTCAGCTTGTTTAACAAATATCGACCAGTTTTAACACTCGTCTCAGTCTTGGAACAGCTCATTAGCGTCTCGGCCACATCGCTCCTGAAAACAAATGTATACCTGTACACACTTTATATTTACAATAAATATATTACATTATCGATCAGCTTCACCCACCCTGCTTAGGGTAGGGTAGGTTACCACCCACTCACTAAATATTCTACCGACAAACAGCAATACTTAATATTGTTGAATTCCAGTTTGAAGTGTGAATGAGCTAATGTAACGACAAGCACTTGTGCTAGCGTTGTGTACAGTCGGGGTAAGAAAACGTTCGTCACTTTAAGATCTATTTTCGTGTGCTCAGTATGAGAGACAATCTGCTTTACCGATCGAGAGTGACATATTGCGTCGCAATGATTCGATGTTTGATTCAAAAGGTACTAAGAGTTTAAGACTTGATAAAGGAATGAATTTGAAAACTGACGAAGGTTTTCTTACTCTGACTGTCTGGCATAACATCTTAGGTGCTACGTTTGATGGCACACTGGCGCCATTGTAATCCTCGCCGTAGTTGCTGCTTGCCATTAGGTTTCCCATTCGCTGCTGTGTCCGCCTGCTATATCGTAAAATAAGATGCGATATCTATGGCTGTCGTGGTACCTGGTGCTCGCTGAGCAAGTAAACGGGCTGCGGCTTGGTGCAGAACTCGCACGGGATGTACACGGCGAGCTCGGCCGGGGCGCGGAACTGCGCCAGGTCGGGCCGGCAGCCGGTCTGCGGACCAATCATGTATTCATATTAATATGTAAATTATGGCACTAATAGAACTTTGCCAAAAGATTTATAATTGACGGAATGTACTAATAGTGGTATAAACAATAAAATATTTAAGATATTTTTTAGCTGTAATTTTGATTCAATTATGTTAAGTGAATGTATTGCCTTACTTTAATTAATTCTAGAATGTTATTATTTTTAGGCTTTGTTTAATTAGGTACAAATACAAGTACAAATTATTAGTACACATAAATAAAATAAATTAAATGTAAACTAATACACACATCAACATTGTCTAGGGATATTTTGAATTTACTCAATTATTTCAAAATTTATTAAAGATAACATGCAACATGTTCCTATTTTTATAAAGCCCATTTATCTGACTATACTCCAGAATAAAAAATAAACCATATTATTTTGCGTAAACAATTTTATCCTTAAATAAAGAAAAAACGTAAAATAATGGTAAAACTAACAATTAATGTCTCAAGGAAATGTCAAAAATGTAGAAAAGTTATTGTTTTTAACAGTCATATGAAAAACAGTACTCTGTAAAACTATCCAGGACATTTATAACGTCCTGCAACAATTTTTCATACTTTGGATTAAGTTATCCAAGTCTTGCTGCGGTATATTGTCCCAGGTCCGACTAAGATACAAAAAAGTGGCTCATCCGTCGCAATATTTGCAGGAAAATTCCTCGAAGCCTTTCTTTGGAGTATGGCCCACGCGTGCTCTATGGGGTTTAGGTCAGGTGATTGAGCGGGACAGCCTAAGACCGATACGTCTTGTTCCTACAACCATCTCGTCACCACTCCCGCTGTGTGCGGACGGGTGCTATCGTGCATGAGCGTAAATTCTTGGCCCATTTTTAGTCTATGGGGCTAAATTATTGGCACAAGCATCTCGTTACGGCATTTTTCGGCCGCCATGGTGTTTCTGATCCAAACGAGATAAATTCTCGCCCAAACCATAATTATGCCGCCGTGGTATGAATGGACTTTCTGAAGATATTGCAGACGGCTATCATGACCAGGGAATCGCCAAACACGTACTCTACGTGTATCGGGATGGAAACCGAACCGGGACTCATCGGTAAACAGCACTACAGACCACTGGTTATCATCCGAGAGCAAATTTACACGAACCCACTCTAGTCGTCGCCCACGATTTCCTCGGCGTAGTGCTGGAGTATGAAACGGTCTGCGAGCATGAAGGTTAGCTCCATGCAGCCTTCTCCTTACAGTTTGGTCACTCACAAGCAACTGGTCCTCTGGAGCCTCTGAACCAATTGAAGTGCCGTAACATTTGGTTCTCTTTTCGCGGTAACTTGCAAATATCGGTCTTGTCGTTGATTGGTTATGCGCTTCTCACCTGGATATCTTTCAGTCACTTCACCAGTAGCACGGTAGCGTGACCATAACCTAGATATGACGTTTTGTCTTGTTCCAATCTCCTCTGCAATACTCTGTTGAGTAGCCCCAACTTGGAGCATGCCTCCTGCACCGCTGCATGATGCACACAATAGGTTTAACTCGAAATTAATCGATAACTTGTTATAAAACTTAAATTGGACACAAAAAAATATCTTAATATGACGGTAGGTAAACAAAACCTTCGGCCATCGCTACCATTTTGTCGCGTAAAAATTTTATTTTTATTTATTTTTTTCAAATTCAAATTTAGAATCTTCCAAGAAGGTTTACAAAATAGTCTTTCATCAAAGATTTTAAAACCGGATATGATTTTTTGAGTTTAAGAATTTTATACAAAATATCCCTAGACGGTGTTGATGTGTATATTTTAAAAAAGAAGGTCAAGGTCCTTCGCTCTTTCACAGCTTAACTATAGAACCTATTTTGATTAAATTTGCTATCAAACGAGCTTGAGGTACAAGGGTATATTTCCAAGGGAGGACGCTATTCCTTATGTGTATATGTTAGCCAATATATTAAATTATATTGTATTTATTTAATACTATGTAATATATACATTAATAAGTTTTTAAATTAATGACTTATAACTGGCCATAGTCGCATAATGACTTTAATTATGGAACGGAAAAATTAAGAAGAGACTTGACATTCTTGGTTGAATATTTTTTTATGTTGTTTTGTGAAAAATAAAATTTTAATAAGAAAAATAATCGAATTTACTTGGAGATAATCTCATAAAACTAGTTATAACGGATTTTAATCGCGTGGTAGACTGTGTCTACCCGTGAACACGAACGCTGTAAAGTGCTCGAAACGTCGGGATGTCCAAAATAAATAATATACGCGATTAAAATGCGTTATAACTAGTTTTATTTAAATCTCAGATCCTTTTTACTTATGTCTTAATATGCTATAAATTTTGATAAATGATATGAAAATGGTTTGTGTTCGAGAGGCGCCAGCGCACTGACCTGGTGCTGCACGAGGTCGTCGGCGGGCACGGGCGCGCCGCAGAACTCGCACGGCAGCCGCACCGCCGCGCGCGCGCCGCTGCCGACACACACACCGAACACATCGCTAACGTCACATTACCATTCACACTCGCCTCGACATCGCGAGGAAACAGTTACACTATAATAAATATCTTGTATACTTGTACCTAATTCGTGATATGGAAGGGCGGAGTTTCCTGGCACAGGCTTTTCATATGCTTAAAAGGAGACTCCAACAAATTTATATTTAAGTACAAACTTGTTAAAGAAAATAAAGAATTTTTATTTTATTTTTATTTTACACTGCGTGGCTCCAAATCTTATTACAGTGCAACCTTTATATAACGAACCTCAATATAGCGAATTCCTCGATTTAACAAATTCTTCGTTATCCCCTTGAATTGTCCGTAAGAGTCAATGTAATATATACCTTTACATTGCGAACATTTTTTGCGAAAGGGGTTGCCTTTATAACGAATTTTCAAGTGTCAAGAATATACAACAACAACAACAACAGCCTGTAAATTCCCACTGCTGGGCTAAAGGCCTCCTCTCCCTTTGAGGAGAAGGTTTGGAACATATTCCACCACGCTGTTCCAATGCGGGTTGGTGGAATACACATGTGGCAGAATTTCTATGAAATTTGTCACATGCAGGTTTCCTCACGATGTTTTCCTTCACCGCTGAGCACGAGATGAATAATAAAGACAAATTAAGCACATGAATCAGCGGTGCTTGCCTGGGTTTGAACCCGCAATCATCGGTTAAGATGCACACGTTCTAACCACTGAGCCATCTCGACTGTCAAGAGTATAAATACCTCTAATTAACGAATGTTGTCAATCCAAAACCTTTATATAGAGTTCCCACCAACATATGCACCCACTTTCACGTATTTTACTGCATTTTATTTTGATTATTAATGCATGAAAAAGTTTTTGTTACCTACCTATTTGTTTTTAAATAGAAAATACATACAGAAATTTGATGAAAATGTGATATCATTTATTAGTAGAAGTTGTTCCCTATAACAAGATGAGTACGTAATGTTGAGATGAATGCTTTTACCTCTTTATAACGAATTTCAGACCAACTAACTAACTAAACTAACCTCAACATAACAAACGAATCAGTTCAACGAATTACTTGATATAACGAATATTTACTTGTTCCCTTGCGATTTGTAATATCGAGGTTGCACTGTATTTACTTAAAATTATACATTTGATTTGATTGACTCGTCCTTGACCTATGTACAGTCGGAGTAAAAAAACCTTCGTCAGTTTTCAAATTCATTCGTTTATCAAGTCTTTAACTCTTAGTACCTTTTGAATCTAAACATCGAATCATTGCGACGCAATATGTCACTCTCGATCGGTAAAGCAGATTATCGCTCATACTGCGCACACGAAAATAGATCTTAAGGTGACGAACGTTTTCTTACACCGACTGTACTTTCACAAATTTTCGATTCCATTACCAAAAAAAAAGATATAATTTAAGTTACCTTTGATACGATTCATTATTTGCATTCAGATTGTATGGTGCTGTAACCTGAAAGAAAATATACTTTATCAAAACCTTATACATTGTTCCTAATAAAAAAAATGGCATACATAGAATAGGTAGGATAGGCAAATGGCGCGACTGATTATAAGTGGTCCCCGCTACCCATAGCTATATACTACCAATGCGACAATCAACCATGGGAACTTAGATGTTATGTCCCTTGTGCCTGTACTTACACTGGGTCACTCACCCTCACCCTCAAGCTGAAACACAACCATGCTAAGTAATGCTGCTTGGTAATTGAATATATGATTTGTGTTTTTATTCGAAAGGGCTTGCACAAAGCCCTACCGCCAAGTATATTAATATATTACACATTATAAGATATCATCATATCACATATCATATATGTGTAATATCAGAGGAATAATTTGCACTTAGCCTTAGCAAAATATATATTATTTTTTTATTAAAAAAATATTATTATATGATACCAAAGATTAGCTTAATGTTTTTTTCTGAGAAACTTAGTATCGGACCCTAGTAATGAAATTAAAAAAAAAATCGTTGTTTATGGTAGCTCCATATCCACGACGATGACAATCTATTTAATTTCATTTCAATTTAATATGTTTATATTTTTTCTGAGTTACGAACAGCTGATATTTTCATCCCAAAATACATTTTAACCGTCAATTATATAAGAAGATAACCTCATTCAATCCTCTCCGCAGCTCCCTCAACGAAGATTTAATCTGACTGAACCTGTCTCCCTGCAGTCTCTCCTCTCCGGGCTTTCTAAGCTGGAGTTCGTTGAACCTGTCCATGAACTCCTCGGGAGTCATAGGTTTCAAATCCTTCAGATCATTCCGTCTGACCTCTGTTGCTTGCACATTCTCCGGTGATTTTGACCTAGAACCATTTCTTCTTCTTGACGCTTCTAGTTCCTTGGCTATTTTCGTTCCATAGTTAGACGAGGTCCCTAAGACGTTACCAGCCGGTGTGAGCTCCCGACTCGTCCACACTCTACCTTGGAGACGGTTCTTGTAATCTTGGTCATCGGTCACTGGATTCTGTAGAGCATCCATCTTTCTTAGTTTCTCTATTTTTGCGGCCGGACTAAGCACGGGAGGTAAACCTAGAAAATAACACTGTATAATCAGATTATTTCAATAAAATCAAAATAAATTTGCAGTTTATTAGTTCAGTGTTGTAGTATTGACATTAGTAGCAAAATAATCTAGTCTCAAGATCTATAAGGCAATATACTAAATAATGGTATATTGTATATTATATACAATCTGTATAAAAAAAGCTAGCCTAGTCTAGCTAGGAGACACTTACCTACGGATAGGTTGTAAGCAGTCTGCTCCTGCCTTTGGCGCTCCTCCGCTTGCTGGCGCTGCAGAGCACTTTCTAGAGGGAGCTGTCTCCTTGGGTCCGCGGGTGGCTCCGTCGTCGGGGGCTTCGGTGCGGGACGTTTCTTCACTGCTCCTCGGGGAGCCCTGCAGACATACATTATATACTTCCTATGCTATATATAAGAATCATTTATAACTGAAATGAAGTTATGGCACCCCAACATAATTGGTCAGACAATAAATTGAAAACAATATCAGATAGAAAAATATTCCAGTTATGTCATTTGACCTTTCAGTTTTTACATTAATAACGCAAGAGATTACGATCGAATCGAACTCTAAGAAGCTCATGAAACAATAGCACATTTAATGAGATAACAATACGATGTATACACTTACCGCTAGCATAAAATCTTGTAAACAACACAAATGCTTTATCAATAGGATATGTTTTGCAAAACAAATTTTTAAGTGAGAATTGTTCTTGAAATTATCATTTCTACTTATTATTAAAAGTAAAATCAGGTTACATAACGATGAGTGTTAAAAAAAGCTGTTACCATAAATTCTTCCTAACTTTGTCTTGTGCTGGCACTGCTGTGTTCACTTGAGGTTGATCATTAGTCCTTTTTACCCTTGGAATCGCTCCGTTTTGAGCAGAACTTGACCCATTTGCAACATCGCTAAAAGTCGATGAAATCTTATTTTGAGATAAATTTGTTCTATCAGACAGTGGACTCGGACCACTAGATTGAGGCCTTATATTGGCCACTTTGGATGTATTCGAACGACTTTCATTTAAGCCTGAAGGACCAGCGGAACTTTGTCCATTGATTTGTGGTTTGGATGTTTTCAAAGAACTTTCTGAATTAGGATTTGTTGTGGGTTGAATGCGTCTTATCTCTGTAATGGGACGACTGAAGTTAACATTCTTCGAGAAACCATTGAATGGTTGAACTATTTTGGCTGCAGTCATTGCGTCAGATGAGTTGCTTGGTTTTGGCAAGTTCAATGATTTTGGCACATTCGTCGTTTTGTCATCCTTCTTAGTTGGCAACGGATCTGTAATAGAAAAAAAAAGAATGTAGGTTACAGAAGTCATTGTTTTATATTTGAACACCTACATGTGTTACAATAAAAATGATAATTCATAAAACAAGATGAAATCAGAACACACTTCTCTAAAAATACGAAACTACAATTTCATAAATTTAGTTTAATAAAATCAAATTCAAGTGAAAGTCACTTGTAATAAAAAAAAATACATTAATTAGGTCAGAATAGAGTGGACTAGACTAGGTGTGGGAATAGAAGTTAAAAATAAAACAAAGACGAATACTATTGCCCCTTAGTCAAATTGGGAAAAATATTTATCAGTAGATTTTTGACTCTCAAATAAAAAAAATAATCCAACTGACTTTGGTGTGTGCAGTTTATGTTTATGAGTTGAGAACTGACCATCATCGAGGCGTATAAATCCATGGTTTGAGTCTAGATGCAGCTGTCGGTACTTGTGCATGACCCACTCGCCACAGTCAGCGCATTGCTCTGTGCGGGCGCCGCAGTAGCGCTCGTGCGCTGGCATCGAGCTGCGACGGAGTTCCAAAGCACAGAACCTAAATATATAACATTACATGAAGAAAGATACTTAAACTGGCAGGTCACAAAGAAATACTTATCCAAATCATGTCACACAAAAGATGAGCTTACCGACAACATTTCATAGTGTGTGCACAGGAATCCCTGATGTGATCCTCGAGATCAGTTCCACATACACTCTCGCCACATTCCTTACATGGCACTATAAAGATAAAATTTTGTATGTAATGTCAACCATCCGACAAAGATATTCAAGAACAGTTATCACAAATATTTTTTGAAATATGCAAGATATCTGTAGATGGCATAAATGAAAACATATTTGTAGAAAAAAAAACTTTGCATTGTATGTAAAAACCAATAAATCATGAGTTCTTACAAAGCTTGTGAAATTTCTCATGATGTTCCTGCAACTCCGCCTGTGGCACTGGTTCCTTACAGACCGGACAAACCCGGATGTTACGTGCACAGAATACTGTGTGTGTAGTGAAATTAACTGCTGGGATCTCCCTTTTACTGTAGAATAGAGGAATAAATAATTTAATTTATTACTAGCTCAATCTTTCAGTAATTTATACTTAAGCTGATGTTAGAATTTTTACAAATCATATTAATGTTTAGAAAGACCACTGTGGTGTGCACTTGGAGAGGCCTATGTCCAGCAGTGGACAAAAACGGGCTGATGATGTGATGTGATATTAATGTTTATATTTGCTTGAAACAGATGTTACCGTTGTTGGTATATATGTCTATGTTTGTAAGATAATTAAAATTACAGTAAAATAATTGCTTGTCAGTTCAGTACATCTGGATAATGGATGACTATTGATAACTAACTAAAAATATAATTGTTATATGTATATTTTTTATTTCAATATTAAAAAAATATATACAATTCAATCCATATCCATAATTACATCCATAGGTATATGTACCAATATCAATTATTATATTGATAATTGATACAATACAAGTAAAGCAATTGAAAATAATTTGTAATTTTAATAACATTGTTTCATAATTAATACCTCAAATTACCTAATTTTTTTGACAGAAAAATCCGTAAAAAATGAAATAATTTTAAAGTCTATCGGGAATTAAATGATATATTGGAAATAGAAGAGGGTAGTTAATATTTTATATATTTAAAAAGGAGAAAGCGGAAGGAAAGTATAATCAGTTCCAATGATTAAATGAAATTGTAAACAACCGTCGGAATAGCGTCCGACACATGTAATTTGCTCCATTTATCCAAAAATAAACTCGCAACGTATGATGTTATAAATAGAGCAATTATTGACACAACACCGAGCAACTTTAAGGCGTAAAGTAACTTACCAGTTCTCACAAGTTTTTGATTCACCTTCGTCCATTGTTAATCAGAAAATATAAATTAAAGCGATAAAGTCACTTAATATGAAGTACCAATGCTAATATTTATAATTCGCATGCTACGAGATGACTAAACATCGTAACCGTAATGATAGAACACGTTTTAGCAACCGTTACCACTATTTCTAAATAATCTGCTGTACAAAGTCTAAAAACAACAATTTACTGTATAAATATTCTTGCTAAATATGATTTTAATCTGAATTTCTGATAGCTATTCATTCGAATTATAATTCGGTAAATCCCGTATTCTTTGACATTGACAAGATTGTAAACATTGCCATAAATGTTCATTTTATTATATACCATATACAAAAACTTGGGTGCAAATTTGGGTTTTAAATGTAAGAAGTTTTTATGAGGTTCTATGAGGTAAATATTTAGAGAACCTACAAATCTTTCATAATATGGAAGTTCTCCATGTATCTTAAGAGTTTATTTTTAATTTTTATATGTGAAGTCACTTATACGCCAATAGTTACAATATAAATCTCAACTTGAAACCCAACTTTACAAACTTTTAAGTAAATCTGATAGATTTAAATAAATGAACACCCAATATGCCACATCACATTAATTATAAAACGGTCTTTAATTCAAATACATTTATTTATAAAAATATTATTATTATAAATAACATCAAATTATAATGTGATATATTACTTTCGATTCAATTTTTAATAGTTCGATTGAGATTTTAATAATTAAGAACATATTCTTGAGTATTAGAATCCAAAAAACCTAAATACATTATAAATCTACTTCAGTGTGGGCAACACTATTATCTTAGGTAGGAGAGAGTTATATTTTTGGTGCTGTTTCACCATTTTGATTGATTAGGGTACCCCCGAACTGCTCATCGTTTAATCAAAAATTTTGTTCGTTAGACTTATATTCACATCCTGCAAAATATCCCACTTTTGGGCTAAGCCCTCCTCTCCCTTTGAGAGCACGAGATGAATTTATAAACACAAATTAATCACCATAAGACGCACGCGTATTAACAACTGGGCCATATCGGCTCAACCGTTAGATTTGTTAAATAAAAAAAAAAACCAAACTGATATTGAAGAACGAGTTTTAGAAGCTTATTCATTTTTAACCAATATATTGAAATGGATTTCGCTAATTTTAAATTTACACTATCATATCTTGGAAATCGAAATATAATCTAAATAAAAAGGGTAGACTTAGTCAAAAATTACGGACATACTATACCAATTAAGCTGAAGAATCAATTAAGACTTACCTGTTACTGATTAATGTGAGATGTCGGAAGTTTAACAATGAAATAAATTATACGACATGTATTATACAATTATATTTATTTATATACAATTTGTAAAAGTAGTGATAGTTACTAGCAGTTAAGGAAACATATATAACTTATAAAAACACTATTCGACTACGAAGTACGTAATGCTATAATATGAGAACATTGCTCACTACTTTTGCAAACACAATAGAAATATGATTTATATCACACAAAGCCTTTGACATTTTAAATTAAATTTTCACTTGCATACATTTATCCACAATGATGCCTGATTTATATTATCTCATGAAATTAATAATATAACACATCCATTGAACACTCAACATTACCACGACTATTTCACATTGGAAGTTTTATCATGCGCAGAGAGCTTTAAGCAGTTTAATTTCCATACATAAATAAATGTAGAGTCTACATTGTAGACCTTAACAAACACATACATGTTTGATGTAATAATGAATAAGAAAAATATTCACTCTCTTTTATGTCGCAAAATAGTACAAGTCAGTGAATTATTAGATATTATCTCAGTATACAGTAATAATGTGTTCACTTTTAAAACTATTTTTTATTTTATAATTACATGCCAATATTTAATGCTAAAATAAAAAAAATTGAATGTCTTTACATCCATTATTTTTTTAGTTGAATTAATATTCTTTGGATATTATAATTTTTTTGTTGTTTGACATTTTTCAGCACTAATATACTTATCCAGATCTTACAGATATTACAATTGTTCAATCAGATTTTTGTAACTATAAATTGCATTACATTGCACAATAAACGCTTAATAGTGTAAGCAAACTATTATTATTGGTAAAATTAAACAAATACCAAGTGAAGTTTGAAACTAACCCAAGTGCTGAACACAACACTTTTGTTCAATTATATTATGTTCAATATCCAATTCTGTTTCAAACAAATCTAAAGATAAGTTAAATTATTTACAAGAAAAGTTTATATATCAGATAACATTTTTTTAACAAGAAACAATTTTAAGACAAGTACAAAACCTGTGATATTGAAAAATGAACTAAGAGAATCGTTACATGGCAATAGATCTGATTAAGTATTTCAGATACATTTATGTACAGTTAAAAGACACACCACGCCAACGATGAATCTCTATGCTATACTCTAAAATCGACAACATTTCCTGCACTGAAGTCCACACAGACGACACTTCAGGATATGGTCTAATTTAAAACAACTGCTAAAAAAATACTCTAAATGGGTTTATTCACCATGTATCTTAGTAGCTGGCAAGTTTTAACTTGAAAATAGTCTTTAAATTACACCATCTGGTGAGATAAGAGTTAGTTTTAAAAGTTTCCCCGCTGGAAGCCAAGACCAACGCCCCGCATGGTATGCGTAGTCGCGCGAGCAACCTCGTACTGTGCCTGCATTGCTTGGAAAAGCTCTTCTTGCTTTTTATTGGGGTCAGCAGTAGCGTCAACTGTTTCTGTTACAACTGCAGCTGTAAATAAAATAATAATAAAATGTTTTTATTATATTATTAGCGCAAAATATACTAGGTAACTTCCTTCCTTCCTTTCACATTTATATCTTCAAGAGACTTCATCTACAATGACCTTAGAATTTTCCATAAAAGCCAGCAATTTTCTGCATCAAAAGCAAACAACTACTGGTTATAGTGGTTAATTAAGCTTAATGCACACTTAGACATGTGGAAGATGAGACTATGCAGTCACAGTACCACTTTTGTTACCTTATTAATAAATAACTAGCAAATCACACGTTTATTAAAAATGTAAAGAGCTAAACACTCACAAGGATCCTTGATGCCCATGAGACGCATAAACTTAGAGACTTGTTTGCCATCGGAGTCCTGGGAAAATCGTGCACCACTCCATTTGGCTGCCTCTGCTTCCGCAACTTTCTTCTCTTTGTTGGACCATAGTAGCTTGCGCTTTTGTACCTAATAATCGACACACATCAATAAAATTAAATTCATATAGTTCAAATGTAAATAGTTAATTAAATATTATTTTGCATAAATTTAAAAAAATAAATATTTATATGCAGTTAGTATTTAAATTGATAATTACTTATTAATAATACTAATAATTGGACTATGTTGTGTTGTTCAATTAATATGAAAATTATTTATTCAAACTTATATTATTACGTACACAACACAATGGCTGTCCTATTCCTTGCTAGTAAGTCTTCATAATAAGAGCAAATTCACTACAATAATATGAAAATAAATTCACAATGAGAACAATATGTTAAAGTGTTCGACTAATAATGATTATTTCTAAGCTGTTGGCTAAGTCACCTGGTCGAGTATCTTGTTGGAGCTGATGGCTCCGGTATTGCAGTACGAAGGCAGGCCGTGGGGCGCGTCACCCGCAGCAGCGCGCAACTGCTGTGCCGTCGCCATGGACCCATCTGGAGTCTTGATCTGGAGACCTGACAAAAAACACTACTTTGCAAACATTTTTCTTTGTTGTTTGTGTGTTATTTAAGGTTGTTGTTTTTACACTTTAACATTTACCAATCTTTTTGGATTTTACATCTCATTGTATTATTTTTGTGAATGCATGCACACATATTAAAAAAAACACTTATGCCATTATAATTGAATAATCGCCCGAGAGCAACCTCCATGACTGAAATCGGGCAGAATATCATCATCACTATATACTACTATAGTCTGTTCGCGTTAAGAATGCAGTGAGTTGTCATTGTTTACCGACTTTACTCCGCCCCCTGACTAATCAAATCTTTTTTAACAGCAGGGTGAAGGTGTATGCATATTTGTGTTAAAATTCCAACAAATTATATTTGTTTTAAACACTAAGTATAATGAATTTAAAAAATAAACATTGAAGTAAAAAATCGAAATTAAGTCATTAATATTTTAAACACTATTAGGAGTGTCGTCGTTAGTATTTATAATAAAAGAATTTTCTGCAGCCAGTTCCATAACATTATCTAAATACCATATGGCAATTTCTTCTTGTAAGACGTGCTCGCAGCATTTCTCGCACGTTTATTTTTACAAATCGGTAAGGTATTAATTTTTTTTTAATATCAGTTAATAATAATAAAAATTTAAATAAATGAACAATTTAACCAAAAAAATTACTTGTGAACAGCTTATATCACTCGATCCTAAGTCAAAGTCAAAAACCTTTATTCAAAATAGAAGTGTTTACACTTTCTTATTGATTGTCAATAATCTACCACCGGTTCGGAATATAACACCTCAGACCTGAGAAGAACCGGCGAAAGAAACTCAGCGGGATTTTTTTTTTTTTTATAATGTCAATTTATAATTTACAACAATAAACATATTCTTGTTATTTGAAACAGCCTGGAGGCGATCATCTCATTCCCAAGGTGTGCAGTCAACTAGAAAGTCATTAGTGCTGTAATATCCTTTAGCACACAAACGCTCTTTAACGATTCTTTTGAATTTTATAATTGAATATTGTTGAACGTTTTCTGGGATCCTGTTGTAAAAACGTATACATTGCCCCAAAAAAGAGTTACTAACCCTGTGTAATCGGGTACAAGGCGTAACAAGTTTATTCTTGTTCCTAGTATTAATGGAATATACGTCACAATTTTTGGGAAAATCATTTATATTTTTGCGTACATACATAACATTATCAAAAACAAATTGAGAAGCGACAGTCATTATTTTAATTTCTTTATATTAACAATTTAACGAATCTTTTGGGCCCAGGTTATAAATTGCACGAATAGCCCTCTTCTGCAGTACAAAAATAGTATTAATGTCAGCTGCATTACCCCAGAGTAGGATGCCATACGACATAATACTGTGGAAATAGCTAAAATACACAAGGCGAGCTGTATCCACATCAGTCAAAAATCTAATCTTTTTTACCGCATAGGCTGCAGAACTGAGTCTATTTGCCAATTTACTTATATGGGGGCCCCATTGGAGCTTAGAGTCAATTGTCATACCAAGGAACTCTGTTGACTCTAATACATCTAATGCTTCCCCGTTTAAAATTACATTTGCTTTGACACATCTTACATTGGGAGTAGTGAATTTAATACATTTTGTCTTTTTACTATTTAACATTAAATTATTGACACTAAACCAATGTACTATTTCCGAGAGAGCATTGTTCACATCGTCATACATTAATAGACGTCTTTTTATTTTAAAAATTAAAGAAGTATCGTCAGCACACAATACTATCTCGAGTTTATCACCTAAGAGATGTGGTAGGTCTCTTTCCATTTACATCAACCCTCTGAATCCGATTGCTCAGATACGAAATCAGAAGATTGAGTACAGTGTCCCTGACTCCATAATGTCGTAGCTTCCTGACCAAGGTTTCGTGTTGCACACAATCAAAGGCCTTAGAAAAATCACAAAAAATCCCCAAGGCATCCTGTGACTCCTCCCAGGCCCTGTAGATATTTTTTATAAGCTCAACACCAGCGTCAGTTGTCGAGCGACCCCTTGTAAATCCAAATTGTTTCTTGTGTAGCAACTTGTTCTTGTTAAAATGTACTAGCATTTGATTTAGTAATAATTTTTCAAAGATTTTGCTAAGAGTTGGTAGTACAGAGAT
Organism: Vanessa cardui; assembly: GCF_905220365.1. Lineage (NCBI taxonomy): Eukaryota > Metazoa > Arthropoda > Insecta > Lepidoptera > Nymphalidae > Vanessa > Vanessa cardui. The sequence goes on along the minus strand of NC_061132.1, from coordinate 10,372,773 downwards.
GGGTCTATAGTTATTGGGGTCTGATGTACTACCTGACTTAAATATTGGTATTACTTTACTATGTTTCATAAGGTCAGGAAACACGCCACTAAGAACACAATTATTGAATATATTGACAAGGTAGGATGCGATTACATCAATTATTGAATTGACTACCTTAACAGAGATCCCCCACAGATCGGCAGTTTTTTTAACATCTAGCGACCTGAAAGAACTTATGATGTGGTTGGTTAGTTGGTAATGCTAAGGTTCCTGCTTAATAGTAAAACCAATAGCTGCCACTGAAAGTCATGTTAAATCTTTTTTTTTTTCGAACTGTGTACTGTTGTTGCCCTTTTGGCCTCTACAGCGTCACCGGGGTGTTTAATGAACAAAATTCTTAACACTATATGCAATTGTTTGCGAATCTTGCCATCGCGATGTAGAAATTAACATATTTTGACATAACATCATCTAGTAGCATAGTCATAGGTTACATTAATTATTACGTGTACAGTTTGAATAAATTAAATATAAATATATAAATAAACAAACTTTAAATTATAAATTAAAAAATAAGTTAATAATTAATTAAATGTGAACTTGACTTTGTAATTTGAAAAGATTTGATTGGTCAAAGGGGGCTGAGTCAGGCCGGTAAACAATGACAACTCACTGCATTCTTAACGAGAACAGACTGTAGTCAATCTGTGATCATTCATGACTAAACAAGTCCTTCTTACCCATTTTCTCCATAACTTCAAGTTTCTTGTTGACTTTATAAGAGGACGGCCTGTAGTCACTTGATGGAGAACCGCGCTTTTCATTGATACTATAAAAAAAATTAACATTTGTTTACTGAAGATATTAGTTATATTAATAAATATCCAAAATCGATTCACGTGTAGGTTTTCTAATTGTGTAATTATAAAGGCATTTCAGCAATGCAATTGTTCAATAATGTCTATACACCATATTTATTACTTTATAGAAACTTAAAAATGTCAATACAATTATTTTTCAATAGGTAGTTAAGAGTTATACATCTTATACATACTGCCTATTAATATCTAAGAGATCATTTATGCATTTAACATTAAGATAAGATATTAATTGTATAACAATCATACTCACATAGAACTTGGAGGCGGGAAAGCGGCTCCACGGGATCTGGAGCGTTCCGAGAGGCGATCCCGGCCACCCCTGAGGACACAACGTAAATATAGTATCCTATATTTTGCTATAACGGTAGCCGTTCACTTGGAAATAAGATATATACATGAAGTGTATTCAGATTACTATTCAAATTAAAGGGAATATTACGTGATATTTTCAGTAACAGACAAGATTTTTATATAAAATAAATCCATCACAAAAATGGCCTTATTGATTTCTAAAGATTTAAGTAACAAATATGATCATTCAAATTTTTACATCTATTAGTTTAATTTGAGACGTTAAGTGGAACTTTCAAAAATGATTTAATCATTAATATTTAAACACAAACCTCCTCTCCTCCGACCGCCTGCTGTGTCTACTGTCGCGGTCGCGATCGCGTTCTCTGTCTCTGTCGCGACGATCACGATCCACAAATCTGTAAGATATTTAACTTTTTATATAATTTATAGTCTTATTTTATTCAGTGTGCTAATTCAAATCATAGCTGTAGGTAGTGGACAGGGTTAATATTATGAGCAAAGGAGAGTATAGTACGACACACATTAGATGTAGCATCGGGAAATGCAATGGAATGAAAATAAAACCGATTACTGCCGATTTACACAACCAATGGAAATAGCTCCCTATCGCGCCATTCGACGCTATTCGTCGCTATAGATTATCGTGTCAGAGAAAGCAAGTGCATGTAAATCGACGTGTCAAATTAATGAATATATTAAGGTCATGTGATATTACAAGTTATTACGTTTGTGCAAAGATCATATTCGTATGAGAAATAAATATTGATAATTTGGGATAGCTTGGGATGCTCAATTCGGATGTGATCGGTTTTACGAATTTTGCCGATGCTACATCTGAGTTGTGTCGTACTATACCTAAACCAGTGGTTCTATGCTTGATCTCACAATGTTCTAAGATTGCCGTTCTATTCCACTGCGACTGTAAAGGTATTGATCCAGAATCGGTCTGAAGAATATCAATTACATAAATCTCACTATTGGACTGATCCTCTTTTGACGCTAAACTAACATCCCCTATGTTACGAAATAATATAAATAAAGTAAGAACCTGGGTGAGGCTGCGTCCCGCGCGTCGTATGGAATATCTCCGTTGTAGGGCTTCAGGTCCATAAGTGCTGGCATCTGATAGAAATACATATTATTTCATTACTATATATACATATATAGGGAGTCAACGCTGATAATATACGTTACCAGGTGCTAGGTCAGTTGAATCGGTCGTTAATAAAATTATAACAACGTACAAAATCAAACAAGCGGTCGTCGAAGCATAAAACAACAGTACAACTGTCGTAAATTCAATTATTATCGCTGTTCATAAGCTGTGGCGAATTCTTTATCGTATAAAAGTATTTTGGGTCAAATTGTGATGAAATAACATCAAATACCTATTGAATATTTAGGAACTCGTGTATTTACACAATGGAAGCTTTATGATTTTTTATTTAAAAGGAATAATTGTTCAGAATAAAAAACATTTAATAGCACTATGCAGAGATTACGACGGCGAACGACGATTACGTTCATGATTACAATTCACTGTCTCTTATCCCATTTATATATGTTTAACATGAGGCTATACCTCATGTTAAACATATATATTTAGGGGAAATTATTTGACTCCAACCAGTAACATAGCTAATTGAGGGGTCCCGGTGCATAGAAAAAGGATCGGGCCCTCACCCCTTCTTTCCCATTTCTTTTTAACTAATAATTACCCTTTAAAATTATAGATACTAAATAAGAAATATTGTGCACAGGGTCGTGATTTTCTAGCTACAGAAGCTTAAGGTTTAGTTTAGAGGCCCCCCTGAAATCCGGGGCCCTGGTGCACTGCACCTCCTGACCCGACGACAGCTACGCCACTGACTCCAAGTAAACCCTTTTATAATGTTGTCTTAAATTTTCGCGATTACACATTGAAATAAAACTAGCGTATCGCGTATATTAATTATTTTTTACATCCCGACGTTTCGAGCACTTTACAGCGTTCATGGTCACGGGTAGACGTGTTAAAAATAATTAATATACGCGATTCAAATCCGTTATAGCTTGTTTTATTTCAAACCCTTTTATGTCCTGCACACTGTGCACGCTCACCTTGGGTTCCAGCCGCTCAGTGCCGCGCCGCGAGCCCTCCGGACCGCGACATCGCTCCGCTCTGTAAACAAATCAATCTTTTACATCGTGTTACACAATGAAATTAAATTCAATCATAAATGTGCCCAGCAGTAATAAAACCGTAACATGTGATAAGGTTTATAAGCGAAACCTTCGGAACTAGTCGAAGACATAAACGTTGATTAATCTTGATGGAAAATATAATTAATCGCACTGATTACAAGTTTATGAATAATATTATAAGCATGTTTTTGTTCTGTGTGTGTTTCACTGATCTCTTCCAAAACGCCTGAATCGATTTTGATAAGTTATTTTTTGTACTAGAATAGGTCCTGGATCCAGGTTGCATAAAATTGACCTGATTAATAGTAAGTAGATATTAGATATTGCTATTGAAGTAATATTGATAAGACATTTAAATCATGTTTCACTTGTATATTGACATGAGTGTCTTTATCTCTATCTGGTATCTGACCAGGTTTTTTCTATGTCAAATTTAATTAAATTTGTTCCGATCATGAGGATAACTCCTTATGATCTCAATCTCATCTAAAAAATACAGTATGAGGATAAGTGCAAGCTTACCTGTCCTTATAGTAGCGGTCGTCCCTGCGCGGGGAGCGTCGTTCGCGCTCGTGCCGCTCGCGCTCGCGGCGGCGCTCGCGTCGCTCCGGGGAACGCTCGCGGTCACGTTCGCGCTCACGACTGTCATCTAGTTGAAAAAATGGCTAAATTATAACCGATTTTGTTAATCTTGCGTGTCTACTTCAATCATGTTTTGATAATGTCACCTTCTGAACAGTTGATTGTTCCACCAATTATGTTCTAATTTTAAAAACATTGATATACATTATTTAGTCAAGAATAATAAACATTTGTTCTTAATAGTGAAATTAATATTTTTTTTAATAGTTAATAATGTTCGTAATACTTTTTTATTTAACTTAATGGGTAATAACTTTTTTTTCGTACACCGAATACCCGTATTACTATTTTTTAACAGCTATATTACAAATTTTTCTTGGAAAGTGTGCGAGTTTTTTTGCAAGTAAATAGGTTTGCACTTAACAGTAATGCTATCGAGGCATTTCTAACAAGAAAATGTTTCAACTTACTGGAACCTCGCCTATCTTCTCGTGAAGATTTTGCTGATGCCTGAGGTTCAGCTTGCGGCAGCTCGGGCTCCGACTCTCCGCCTTGGGACTCCTGCGACAAGATGACATCACAGTTATATGGTGATAGTACATTAAGCCCAATTTTAAAGCGATTGCCTGTTTACTTTTTGTTAATTTATTAATATGACTGATGAGTATGATACGTCTTGTCTATTGATATGTGAAAAAACATTACATAAAAACTGCTAGCAATTTTGCACATTAAAACCTAAAAAAAATTGAATAATGAAGTACAGTGCCTAAAGTTTATTTTTTTTTTAAATAAAAAAAATATAATTAATGTGATATTGATTTCCAATGCAACATTCAACCTGATTAAATCATAAAACAGAATTCTATTAAAAAGAAACCTTTTTTATGAATTCAATTAAGAAATAATTAATGACATCAGATAGGTGTAACACTTTCTTTGTGCTATTAAAATCTACTGTACATGTTTGCTTCAATTTCTTGTCCTTTGAAACTGTAAATCTTGAATAAATTAATGAAAACTTATTAATACACAAAATTTGAATATATTTTTTTTTAATAATAAAAACAGTTTTGTTTTACCTTCTACACCACTTTAATATGTAAAATACAGATAATAAATTAGACTCTTTTTATCGTCCAATACATTGTTTATCTGTCTTAAAGCTATGTACTCACATGCTAGTTGTAAGAGAAGGGCCACATCAGTCGCTCATCTTGACACCGCAGCGGAGGTGGTATTTGACTTTGGTTTTGTGTCAATTTACAAATGGGTAACATATAAAATAATAAAAGTGTTAATATCATCGTCGAAAAAAGGTTTTTCTTTGTTAATTTATCTATTTTTCTTTAGATGTTCAAAAATATTTTAAGAACATTAAAATTTGAAGTTAATTTACTATTTAACGCGTTTTATTATTATTATTGAATTTATAATATATTATGTTTAAAATACATCCCATTGTAAACACAGTTACTAATTTTCATAATACTATTTATGGTACTAAAACATGATTATAGCGAAACTTCAAAGGTCCGGGGTGAGAATCATAAACATGATACAAATTGAAAGGCAATAATCTGTTAAAAATAAACGTATGTTATAATTTATTATTGCCATAGCATTTCTTATAGTAAATATATCAACAATTTAAATGAGACATAGTCATCTAATGAGACAAAGCCTGATACAAGATATCAGGTTATATTTACTGAACAATTTTATACATGGAATACAAAGGTGCATGGTAGCAATCTATTATTGCCAAAAATTAAAAGTGGCATTCACAAATCAGGTAGATTATTTATCTTCAAATTTGTATCATGAATAATAAACTATAAAATACAATACATTTCTAAAGAATAATCTAACAACCGAATTACTATATGAAGATCGCTAAAGGTATACCCAACTCTGTGCATATTTTGAACCCAGACTATGTGTAATTATTATCAATAGAATAGTATGTACACCCACCTCGCTTAAGTCCATGTTGACATTGTCATAGTTCACATCATCTTCCTTCCGACGTCCGCTGTTGCTCACCTAAAATATGAGTCTATTGTCAAGCAGAGAAAGAGGTTAATATAATTTTACTAATAATATTCTTAACAAAGTATTATTCTAAAACAAAAAACTTCACTTTATTGATTTTATATTTTGTTTTCGTCGTGTACTAAAGTTAATCATGGCTATCATTTGCTTATTAATTACACCAAATTTAATTACAATTACGTCACAAATTTATCATAATAAACTCTTTTCCCCACCATATTGTTTGGATATAGTGACAATGATTTTAACAGTTTGTGTAGAATTAGTATAGCAGCGCAAACATAAAGCACGGTAATATAGCTCTTTTGATTTAGTTGTATTAATACAAAATATATTTTAAAAATATCAAGACATTTTGTAAAACTTACCGATGGTTGATGATTGTAGCGATCAGACTCAACCTCATCGTCGCTTCCGTAACCAACCAAGGAGTCCATTATGTATATATTTATTGGATTAGGTGATTGATCACTAATATTTTTGTCAAATAAAATGCACGAATCTTTTCTATTACAACTTAATACCATTAAAACGACAATATGGCTGCCATGCGTATGTTACTATGTAGGTATATATTTATATTTTACATCATGTACTTGTACTGTACAATTTGTAATCTGTATGATTTTTTGGACCTGTGTTGCCAGTACTCCAATTTATGTATAAACTAAAAATAAATTTTGAAAATGTAATAAAATTAAAAATAAAATAAAAGTAAATTATTTCTTTAAATAAATTGAACAACAATTACATTTTTTGGAAAGGAAATTAAGTACACTGCTTTTCCTAAAAATATAAGGTTCCAGCTGCGTAAAAGTTTTTATATCAATTTTATAGTTGTATAAATCTGCGAGGGATGGATCTGGATAGTACAAATTATTTATTTTTTTATTATTTGATAAATATAGTTTGAAAAATATAGTTATTGACAATTCCATTAAAAAGCACCTATTTGTCAATGTTACCTTTTAATGAAATATAAAATTATTAGCATGTCTTAAGGCGGCGAGGAGAGAGTAGTTTGATCTTCTCATACCAACTTAAAACAAGTATATTTGTTTTTTTTTTTAACTCCATTTAACTCATTATTATGTTTAAATGATAAAGTTTCATAACGTTGAAGACTAAAAACTTAACATTTTGTTAATAAAATACATTTAAAGTTTGAAGTTAGAAGAAACTTTGAAACAACACTTTTTTTATAAAATATTAAGTCTACTTCTTTTTTAACTAATTGTACCGATACTGTAAATTCATAACTAACACTTGATAACCGAACTCTAAAACGCGAGAGAAGGCGTGGGAAGCAATTAATTTAGGCATAGACTCTTTCATGCTGTCTTCCTACGGAGGAGACAGCAAAAGTATAATTTTCTTACTTTTTAATGATCAGATCATTTATAACAGTCACCTCTGTTTATTAAATAATTACAGAATCATATGCTCTTTTGTTTTGCAAAACATTATAACTGCACATAATTAGTTTAAAAATTACTATTACTTAGTTAAAATATATTCTACGATATTGGAACTAGAATAAGGATAGGGAGTAAAGCTTGCCACAAACTTTATTTTATTCGCAGTCACTTTAATTACATAAAGGTATTATTACGGCCACGGAGTTGTATAGGATATATAATAATACTCAGTGGCGGCCTTAGGGGGTGGCGAACAGGGCAATCGCCCGGGGCCTCGCGCTTGAAGGGGCCTCGCCTCGCGTCCAGCCAAAAAAAAAAATTCTTACTATATTTTTATTTATTTAAGACTTTTGATTTTGTTCCTGATTTTGTGTATGAAGGAAACGATGACATTATCTCGGTGCTGAAATACATAATAGAAAACATATAATAATGTAAACTGAAGTTTACCCCACTATCGAAATAGTTCTGCGAAATAGTTCTGTTTCTCAGTGGCTGTACCCGTATAGAGATACTAACCACGCTGGAAGATAGGTCTATAAATTTGCAATATCTTATGGCCTCTCCCAGCTCGTCCACGAACCCACTCGTATCGTACCAGGTATCGTGGGCCACACTGAGTTTTGCCTAGACCTTCTGCTGACAACCGATCCCGACAGATATTCGGTTTCCGTTTCACCACCACTCGGGACATCGGATCATTGTGTGGTAAAATCTGTGTCACACAATGTGTGTGTGTGTACTCGCCTCTTGACACTAGCTCCAAAGGCACTAGGCGAGTGTGGAGATACAAGTTGGCGGATTGGGACGAGATGCGTCACTTTTTTGTTACTTATCCTTGGAAACAGGTCTGTTTTTCTTCTAAAGATCCATCGTGCTGCGCAGATGCTGTCTCCAGTGTGATTTATTAAGCTATGGAGTATTTTATTCTTTTTGCTGAAGTATCCCTTGAGACTAAAGCTCGCCCTTGGTATAATGCTAAATGTATCTCAGCTGAAAAGCGTAAGCATGAAGCCTATTTGTCTTGGGTTGATGCTCGTAAAAGCAAAGCATTGGACCTTCAGTCTAAGAAGAAAACATACAACGCTAAATATTGTAAAAAAGCGATAAGAAAAGCTCATTTTGACCACATTAGCCGTATAGGGGAAAAAGTTAGCTTCTTTTCCCTCAGCGTTTGAGAAAAACTTCTGTCGCTCTTCGCTGCCTCCTCTCCGCAAACCTGACGGATCCCTGGCCCACACCGCTAAGGAGAAAGCAAATTTATTTGCCAATCTCTTCGCGGAGTATTCTCGTCTGGACAGGAATGGCAAGCGTCCACCTCAGTTACCTCCGTTTGGTCCTACAATGAACGCCGTTAAAATACACCAAAAAGAGGTACTCAAATGTTTGCGAAACTTGGACGTTAATAAGGTCAGTGGTCCTCATGGCATTCCACAAGTGGTACTGAAGTGTTGTTCTCCTGTTTTGACTCGTCTACACCAACTTTCTCTGGAAACTGGCAAGGTTCCGAGGTCCTGGAAGCTTGCTAATGTTCAGCCCATTCCCAAAAAAGGAAGCCGTGCTGACCCAGCCAATTACCGTCCCGTCGCAATCACCTCTATAATCTGTAAGATTATGGAGCTTATTTTAAATAATCGTCTTCTGTCATATCTTGAAGAAAACGAGCTCTTTAGTGATAACCAATATGGTATTCACAAAGAACGCTCGTCCGGAGATATGCTAATTTATGCCACCCACCTTTGGAACGAGGCCTTGGAGGGTCGTGGTGACGCAATAGCCGTCTCATTAGACATCTCAAAGACCTTTGACCTGGTCTGGCACGAGGCTCTACTTTGTAAGCTTCCAGCATACGGCATACCTTCTGAGCTCTGTGACTAGATATGTGATTTCCTGAGGGAACGATCGATATGAGTTGTCTTGGATGGCTCTTCTTCCGATCTAATGGCAATCAGTGCTGGGGTACTTCAGGGATCTGTTCTCTCTGCTACCTTATTTCTGCTGCACATAAACGATCTTCTAACACCCGGTATTATTAGCTACGCCGATGACAGCAATGTAGTTGAAAACCCGCGAGCCAGTCCAGATGAAATACGGTCCTTGAGAGAGTCCATGATTGAACGGGTAAACATGACTTTGCAGTGGGTGAAGCCAATCTTGTCCATTTCAACCCTTCCAAAACACAAGCGTGTCTTTTCTCCGCAAAAAAGAGTAACTTCGATTTAGCACCCACCTTCGAAGGTGTATCCTTACCGATCACAGGTACATTACACCATCATTACATTACACCATCTAGGGCTTTCAGGTATTACCATCACCTCTAACCTCAACTTTGGCCAACAAATCGAGTCTATGGCACAAGCGGCATCCAAGAAAATTTCAATCCTTTCAAAAGTTCGGCGGTACTTCAGCTCTGAACAGCTGCTTAATCTTTACACTGCACAAGTTCGATCATGCATGGACTACTGAAGTCATCTCTTAGACGGTGCAGCCAAATACCATCTGGAAGCATTGGACTCAGTTGACCGAAGAGCCCGTAGGTTAATTAACGACGAAAAGCTCTCAAATAGCAGACTGCACACCCTTGAGCATCCGTTTTTTATAGGATGCACTTTGGAGAGTGCTCGATGGCTCTTTTTGAACTGATAGAACCATCTCCATTCCTTTATCGGACAACTAGGCGCAGACAAAAGTTTCATCCATTAATTGTTGACATACCCAAAAGTCGAACTAAACGATTTGTCAGCTCGTTTTTGGTAAGAGTCGCTAAGATTTGGAACGACCTGCCTGCGTCTATTTTTTCCTGATAAATTGAACTCCGGAGCCTTTAAGAGTAGAGTGAACAGGTTTTTTTGGATGAGCGTGTACCACCTTCGTCTTCATCTACACTTTCCATCAGGTGAGATGGAAGACATACGCCTATTCCATATAAATATGTAAAAAAAAAGATCATTGCCCCAACACCTGTTACGGTTGCGTCTCCTGAAAGGAGTTTTTCGAGGCTCAAAATTTTTAATACATATTTAAGAAATTCAATGACACAAGATCGACTTCCATCTCTTGCTATATCTCTTCCTGTCAATCGAAAATGACGTAGCTCATTCGTTAGATTATTGTGCTCTAATTAAAGATTTTAGTCTTAGTGAAAGCCGCAAACATTCATTTTAATATTTATCAGTGGCTAACATCTTTGTATTTGTTAATTTTGTAAATCTCTCGATGTAAGTAAAATATTTTAAAACTCAACATTTATTTATTATTACAACTTTAGCATTTCTTACCAAACAAAACGATTACCTATCAAACAACCAGACCAACTTTCGCATCACATAGGTGGGTACTTTTTCGTAGGCCAAAGGGCCTCGCAAAGACCTATCGCCCTGAGCCTCGCAATGGGTAAGGCCGCCGCTGATAATACTACCACTAAATTCTTCATAAAAATACTTTTTGTATGTGCACCCTGCGCGCGAGTCCAATCTAATAAAAGAGTCGATGTTTATTTATTAAAAAAAAATGAAATTTATTTTGATGACCATTTCTAGACCCAACCTACACTAAGAACAGTTTTAAGCGTTGACATGCGGCGATTTCTGTCTTCTGTGTAGAGCACTTTATGCCTTTAATTTTAATTTCATTTTAAATCGCTCTATCCTATTCCTAACAAATAAAATTAATTACTTTCTTATTCGTCTTAGGCTTACGTTACACTACTTTTTACAAAATTGATGAAGTGCAAAAACCCATGCCTGCCTCCATGTTTTAGGATTTAACCAATAATAATATATATATAATCTTGGGAGATCTCTGCATTATTTTCGCGTACCAATAGATCTTAAGTGAGCCGGTGTAACTGCAGGCACAAGGGACGTAACAACTTAGTTCCCAAGGTTGATGGCACATTGACGATGTAAGTGAAGAGGGATCTTATGAGAGCCCTAGAAACGAGGCTGGGTCCTAGTGTGCGCCGATTCATAGCAGTATTATGGGAGGGAGCCGTTGAGGAGCTGAAGCTGAAAAGTGATGAAAATATTCGTCTTTGTATCTATGAATTGTTTTTGTACTAATTGCAGTCGAAATACTTGGACCTGGAAGTCAAAGCACATGAACTATTATTTATAGTATAACCCAGTTTTTTTTCCTCCATTGACCGACTTTTGGTTAATTTTTACACCAGAGGATCGAAATTGTGATATAACGTGACTACTGCTGCATTTTTTGCCCCATTCCATACGATCATAATCTGTATAGCAGCTATTTTTAATTTAAATTTCTATTGTTATATAGTTCAGACCATAATATAAATAATTCTAATATGTAAATAGAAATTAAAATTTGTTTTATAAAAAAATAATATAAAATTAACACAAGTTAATATTATAATTAATAAACATATATTTATTAATAACAATGACGCTTTACTTACTCTTTCTTAAGCTTTATTTTCCTAAACAGAGAATGATCGAGAGAAACGTATTTTCATACGAATTTAAAGCATTATATGAATCTTAAATGAAAAATAAGCATATAGTTTCTTTAGAGTCAACTCTCAAATGATTTAATTTTTTCTTTATTTATTCTTCATTCATCAAAATTTATAAAAAAAAAACTTTTTATTTTTAAAACCATGAGTCGTCAATCGATGCTTGGGCATGCGCAGAAAGCAAGACTACTGCTGAAAATCGGATTCTCGTAAATGCATATATTTTTTATAATAAATCTAGAAACCGTCAGATTTTAAATAAAGTAATTTTCAAAATTTAAACATCAATTTCTTAATTAAATTGATGATCTAATTGGTTATAATAAGTTATTAACTTTTATCTGAGTCAATTTTAACATTTTCAATTTATTTGTTTAAACAAAATATAGTCCTACGAGTTATAGTATCCGATTGTAGAGCAGTATATTTTTCTTTCTCTTTTGAACATATATATTTTTTAATATGGCGGAAGCATTGACCGCCGTCAGGTCGTCTGGTTTTTATCAAGTGCAAAATAAGTAGTTTTTGCATTTTTCATTCTGTGCGTGATGTTAATGTGAAGATTATTAAAAGTTTTTACCTACCTATTACTTAATAGCTAATACTTACAAAGAAAAAAGTAATTCAAACAAAAATGGTAATGATAGTTTTTTGTTTTGATACTTTTTACGAACTTAACAATGTTCAAATTTTTATTTTTCGTTTATTTTGTAGTCTTTTAATAAGACATAAGCTGTGAAATTAATACCTTATAAGAACAGTAATCAGTTAAACTAAAAAAAAACGCCTTTTTAGGGATTTTTTTCTTTGTTTTTAACTTTTCTAACCAAAAAAAGTGTCATGAGGTGATGGCAGGCTCACATGGGAAAATACTTTTTTGATTTTATTCAAATGTCGGTAAGACTATGGGCGTCTAAGCATTTAATTATGCAAGTTGGGTGTGGCTGTATTGATTTTCTTGGAAGGTTCTAGGTCTAGTACTAGAATACGTCCTAATAACTGCACTTTATCTATGCACACCACATTTGTCTTAAGCATTACGAACGTATTTTTACATTGTTTTCTTTTTTATTTTGGCTCTTACTGTCAATGTTTCTTACTATTTAGGATATCAACTGTAAAATTTACGATAGACGGTAAAAATAAAATGACATAGACCAGTACTGAGAAACCAAGTACTTGGAAACATGAACGAAAACAGTGTTTAGTTGAATATTGTGTTTTTTAAATCATTAAATCAGCAATAAAAAAGCATTATAAAACTGTGTTATCAGTTATATAAGTTGAATGTAAACTTGTATGCTTGCCAGGTGAAGAAACATTGAAATTGAAAACCCTTATGTGCCAAAACATTGATTTTTAGTAGTGCAATCTTAGTGTATGTTGTAAGTGTTTATTTAACAGTGAAATTGTGTTTTATGGCTTGTTAGATTGTTGGAACATTACAATAATATGGTTAGTTAAAGTATTTTTTCTATAACATTAGAAAATTGTTAGGTATTTAACATAATGTTTATTAAATATTTGATGATATATTATAATAATTATTGTAATTTTTCATATTTCTGAAATTTAAGTTAATAATGTTTTTGTTTGGATTCTTGTTTTTGGGTTTTCCAGTAAGGAAACAATAATTAGTCACCATCATTATAAACACAACTGTTTGTTATTGAAAAACAAAAATAAATTAATGAGATATAACATCAACTGTACCATTTGCAAAATATTATTATTCTTTGAATTATTATATTGTGATCAAAATTGATTTTAATTAAATATCTATTTATATAGAAATTTGTATTTTGATTTATATGATCAAACACTATTACATATAGGTTTTAAAAGCTATTCTATTTATTTTTATTGTATTACATCTTTATATAGAATTTAAACTTTCAATTTTTTTTGAAACAATGATTGCATTTCCAACAAGCAAATATCCATTACAAAATATGACTAAAAAATTAAAAAAAAAGGAATCTTATTTTTTAATAATAAATGGGAATTCATAGAGGTATACAGAGCATATGACATGTGGTCATTCATGCCCATATATGCTGTATTATATTAAACATTTGAATATAATATAAATACCATTTATTTTTTTCATATAACATATATCTCTTCTCATGTGTTTTTTAGTTATGGTATTGAAGGCTAAACTGAAATGTTAGTTATAAGTTTTTTGCTTATCAATTTTTTATGTCAGCAGCTAAAGCATTACTTACATATTAGTCTATTTTCAATATGAAAATAATAGTTGGAGTAGCATACATTTTTCTTATCATGAATACAATCTTATTTGATAAAAGTATAATTTTAGAATAGAAAGAAAATTTCTCCTATCTCAAATTTGCTTAAAAGTGGAAAGATTAGGATTAGGGTATTTTATTGTGATTGGTTTCGTTAACATTTTAGCCGTCAGTGTGATAATCTTTGTTAAGTTCCAAATAGTATATTCTGAAATTTTGTTTATGAGATAAGAAGATTTGTAAGCCTGAAAGTGTAATTTCACATACCGAATAAGCCTGAAATTCGACAGTGTTAAAGCATTTGCCTATGTTCTTTGTTCCCATTCGAATTATAATTATTTCGTTTTTATTTTCAGTCAAAACGTAAAGCATTTGGTGATAACTCACCCGCTGCATCAGATGATGATTCAGATTTTGATGACGATGAAGATCCAGATAACTTGGAAGTGCCAGGTAATATATTTTTGAATAATTATTTATCTGTTTCCTTATTACCAATTGTTAAATGAGGTTTTAATTGTATTTATTTGGTGAGGCGGCACCATCATTATATTGTACCTCTAAGCTGCAATATTTATTATACTATAAAATGGATTATTTGACAATTACTTATAAAGCCCTCATATATAAAGGTAAACAGGAGGGCAGAATTAGTGGAATATAGTTATAAGAAAATAATATACATTCCATGTGACTTAACCACTTAACATTATTTACTTACCACTTATAATTATTTACCAATCTCAGGCAATGCATAATCGTTTTTTTAATCAGAGTAGTGGTCTTGATATTAATATGTTCATGTAATGTAAGAAAATGTTTAAAACTATTTACTAACAATCTAATAATCTATATTAAGTCATTATTTTTAAGAGCATAATATTATCGGACGTGTTTTAATTTAGGCGGGGGGAAGACGTTGGCTGCGGCGGCACGATTTGGCGACAAAACTAAGATCCCCCAGACCTCAGCGCCGGTCACGGTTAAAGCCACCACCAACCCGTTGGCGGGTAAGTTATTTTAATTTATATGTTAAATGTCTATCGATAAATTGTAATCTACTGAAAAATATTGCTTTACAACGCGATGTTAACAATTTTACATCGATGTTGTTCTCAATGTTTTCGTTGTAATTATTGATTATAGTAAAGAATATTTTAAATTAACATGGTTATTTTTATTATTAAAGTTATTAATTTCGGGATATTCACGGTGTAGCTCGATATTTCGACATATACGAATGTCTTGTTCAAACGAGACTCAGTGAGTCAGTCTATCGAATAAAAAAAAAAAGCATCGCAAATATCCCGAAATTAATGACTTTAATTATAGTAAAGAATATTTCCGGTAGGTAAACATACACGATCGAGAAAACTGTGTTTATTGTATACACAATAATTTTCCTTAATTAAATTTACTTAATCCATGTTTATTTGAAAGCTGAAATATTTAATATACATTAAAATCATAAGTATTCATATAATATACGGATATATAGAATAAAATATCAATATTATACATTAAATGTAAAAAGTAATTGATGAGTAAAATATTTTATTGAATGTTTGTCTTTATATTAGCTTTTTGAGCGTAACTCTCTGCTTTAAACAACACTGAAATTCATTGAGTATAATGGAAACGGCTAATTATTGAAAGAATTAACGAGATTTCGACAGTGTGACAAAATGTTTTTTTTTTTTATTGTGAATTTTTATTAAGTATGGAAAGGAAAAACACAAAATATAAGTGTACACGAACAAAAGGAAGTCTTAATAAATAAGAAAACCAGATTGAAACCTATAAAACGTAAAGTCGGACCGAAGTATTTGTAGACGAAGGGAGGAACCACCCCCTCGTCCCACTTACCTTACCTTAACTTTGCACTGCAGTACTAATTTGTGTTATACAGATACACGATGCGGCTCGAATCGGGAATTGGAATATATTATTTGCTGATCAATAACCTATGTATATATGTAGAGATCTCACTGAGATGGTTTTGTAAGATTCTGATAAATAGGTCGATTGGTTCGTTCGTGATTTTTAGTAAGCCGTAAGTTGAAAATCGAATGCCGAATGAAAACTACTATAATATCAAGAATGATTTTGTTGGCTTCTTTTTTTTTTAATTTCTTTTAATCAATAACAGCTTAATAAAACGCCTGTTTCTGCCAAAAAAGGTTTTATTCTCGTGGTAAAAATGTAAACGTTAATTAGACAATACTATCCGTAGGCAAAACGAATCGTATATGAATGTAGTGACCGGGACTTTAAATCAGTAATCAGTATATCAGATGATTAAAAACAATTAGCACGGATAAATTCTACTAAAACATGGTAGAAACTGTATCCTATGGGATATTTGTAGTGAAGCAGACTGACACCCACGTATTTAAATATATAAAAGATTGGTTTTCATTTAGCTACTGGTATAACCTCTCGTACAGATTAATGTATCGTGTTGCTCTTTCGTGTTAAGGATAAAAGTTCCCGCCATTCTAATGGCAGATGTACTTATCAATCTAACCTCTGCGTTCTCTTTACTCGTGACAAATTAGGTCCAATATTACAACGTTGAAACCATACTATTTAGTTCTCAGCATGCCTATGGTAACAGCTCAGGGACTTAGTCTGTTCCAAGATAGTTAAATTCATATCTGTATTACGATGTAGTCTGGTATACTTGTTCTTGCGGTTTCATTCTGCTTTTTGATGGTAGGATTTTGTGCCAGGTGGTCTGATTACTCTTTCTAAACAGAACTATGTCTTGTGTTCCGGCTTGAACGGTGAGTGAGCCAGTGTAATTACCGGCGCACTTATTAATTCCCAAGGCTGGTGTTGCGTTGGCGATATAATGAATGGTTAATGTTTCTAGTGCCGTCAATATTATACTTCAAATTGGATAAAGAAATCAATTATATGGGTTCTAACGATAAAATCTACATTTTGATCACCAAATTGATAGTTACTATATGTTTAAACGAATCTTAAATGACTATGGAAAAATGCTCTCGAAGTATTCGACTTGCGTATATTTTGAAGTAATTATTTAAGCTTTTTTGACACCTCGTTTACTCATACGTTTGAACATCAAAATTATATAAGTATAGATATTAATATAGGCAAGAACAATGTGTTATGTGAGCAGGATTCGCCATGAATTGTTGCTAAACCGTTGAGCATCAATCCATGGCGAATTCTGGGTACCTTTGTATCATCATTATTATCAAGTGAAACCAAGTGTTAATTTTTTTAATTTTTATTTCAGCTCCTTCTGGCTTAGCATTCGGCCAGATGTCAAATGTAAAGCCGATCAAAATATCCGCCAGTTCACTCACGAAGCCCATCAATTTGGGCTTAGGCAGAGGAGGTAAGAATATTTGTACTAATTGCTATAAAAAAGCTTTGTGGATGTAATGTTTAATGATGTTACATGTACTTTAATAATGATTTTTCGGTTTTTATATACATAGCTTCCCCTCCGTATAAGGAGGGGGCAGGGGGGGAGGGTAGGGGTGTTCGGATATCATCAGAGTGTGAAGCAGTCATGCCAAAGCAGCCTGTTTGTTAATTCAGGGTAATTCAAATCCGTCGAACCGTCTTTGCTTGATTAAGTAACTGAGATCAAAACAAACAAAATTCATCATTTATAATATTAGTTGAATATACTTTTAGCTGATCAGATTCGACAAATCATTGAAATAAAGCGAATCTCAAACTGCGTCAGGCAATGTCATTTAAATTAAGCGTTTTATAGCGACATATTGCTTTGTAATTTCTAAATAAAAACAATAAAATATGAAGACTTCTTAGAAATGACGTAATTCCAAAAAATAAATACTGGTGGAGAATAATATACTGATGTCGGCTACACCATATGTCTATTTTTGGCCTATATTTTTATTCAAGATACCGGTATAGTACGACACAACTTAGATGTAGCATTGGCAAAATTCGTAAAACCGATCACATCACACCGAATTAAGTACGCTAGCCTAAATTATCAACATTTATTTCTCATGTGAATATGATCTTTACACAAACGCAAGAACTTGTAATATCATATGACCTAATATATTCGTCAATTTGGCACATCGATTTATATGCAGTTGTTTCCTCGGGTTGAACTGACGCGAGAATCTATAGCGATGAATAGCGTCGAATGGCGCGATAAGGAGCTATTTCTATTGGTCGTGTAAATCGACAGTAATCGGTTTCATATTTATTTCATTGCATTTTCCGATGCTACATCTAATTTGTGTCATACTGTACCTGAATGTCAGATTTCATCAGTGTCAGCTCAATCAGACATAGTAACAACAAAGTTTTTCCACATTTCAATATTAATATAGATTGTTGTAAACAGTTATGTCTACAGAGGTCGTATTAATATCCTGTAAATTAATAAAACATTGTTTTAAAACAAGGATACTAATAATATACATTTTGATCAATTTACTTTATTTATCAAACGTTATAGCTTTATTACATTTATTTCAATTTCATTTAGACTAAACGTGATTCCAGCCAGTGCTTCAAAATTGTCTTTAAAAAAAACAACACGTACTTGACCCAGCAGTCAACCATGACTTTACATTTCTCTCTGAACAAGACTTAAAGGACTTTATATCTAATTTGCTCTAAATATACATCTTTATATTTATATAAGTCTTCTGTACGTGTGGTCTGGATTCCTACTTAATAGCTATATATCTTATCATCACTCGTACATATATATAGTTAACTACGAATACTGTTACGGGGGAATTATCGCGGACCACCATAGTGGGAAACGCGACAGTTATTTTTTTTTTATTTACTATATATGCAGGTAGACCTCTCTTAAGTCAGAGTGCGACTGATGATAGTTAAATTTGGGCCATGAGGCGCCCCAGAAAGTCTTGAAACTATTTTTTGTTGGGAGATCACCAGAACATTGTTTACATTCGGGTGTTTAACCCAGATATAAAAAGCAGACTAGCTTATTTGTGGTAAAGGTGACTCGAAATGTGTTTTTTTTAAGCTTACCCGTTACAATAAGAGCTTATAAAATTGCTTTAAATATATAAACTCTTTTAACTTGTCTCATTTTACTCGGCTTATGAAAAACCTTTTTTTTTTTTATTTGTAGAAAAAAGATATCTCTTTCCCAACACGGGCTACGTGAATCATTGCAGATTCAGCTGTTTTTTGTTTCTTTCCATTTGAACGGATCAACGACATCCAACTGGTTAATTATGAACATCTCCGCAAATGAAATTATGTTTTGTTTGTTGATGTTGACATTTTTTTACCCTATGACATAAATCTTAGAAGCTCAATGGGCAGTTCTCAAATGAGTAAAGTGAATAAATCCAGGTGTAATAAATTTCTCACATTATAAAATTTAAAGCATATATTATATATCGACAATTATTTTGCCGCAAAAAATATAAGGTAATCTTAGATAGGGAGGAGAAAGCAAGCGGGCCCATGACTTGCCCAGCTTCAAATACAAAAAGAAAACAACTTATTTATAGGAAATATTTTGATAAGGGTTAGTGATAATATGATCTCTAATGTTAGAGCAAAAAAACAGATTTGTTGAATTTACAAATCTTCGATGGTGTATATACGAGTTACCGAGTGAACGCCTAAGCATGTTACTTAGGAACTTATCAGCGCTATTGGTAGCGATACATATAATAGGGATACTTAATGGTGGCTTGTCGGTAGTGGCGGCGCCGGTGGCGTCGTTCGCGGCGGGCACCTCCGCCTACAACGCCGCCTCGCTACTCGCTCAGAGTGAGTAACTGTGTACTAACTCGTAGCTGCCTCCTGGCGGTGGCGTCGCGAACTAAAATGCACTTAGGAGAGACTATGAAATACCATAGCTTTTGTTTAATTATATTACATTATACATATACAGAGGTTTTTTGTTACCTTACTCAAACAAACCAAAAATCGAAGTACAGATTAAATAAATATTATATAAAATAGTTGATTAGTCTTATGAACATATATCGTGTAAAAAAATATTTGTGACGCCATCGTCATTGAAGCTCTTTTGTTTAGTTCACTAGTCGAGTGCATTTTCATTATTTAATATAAGCGTGAAATTAGATATATTAAGCTGCTATATCGGAAAGTCTTATTTACACCCTTATAAATATAATTGTGTATAATGTACATAGTATTGGCACTCACTATTCTAAAAGTGTATTTAGTATTCACTATGGTAAGAATTATATGCCAGCTTAATAGAAAGATAGATAATTAGATAGAAGCATAGCATTAGCGGTCGCAGGAGGAGAAAAGGTATCGTTAAATTTTTTTTATAGACTATATATCATGGGATTTACTCCACCTTTTTTAAAAATTTTTTAATCTATTAGATATTGTTTCGTGCTATAACTTTTTAACGGTTTTATTTTTCATTCAGTTATGACTGTACCACTATTTGTCTTATTTTGGCAACTCCTTCGTAATTTACCGGTGAACTTATAAATGATAACCGTAATCATTATGACTAAAATTCACTTGGATACCCTTTACTTGTTTCATTTACTTCTGAAACAACCAACTTAATAATGTAGAATAACTAGATGATACTAAGTTAAAGTATTGAATGGCATCCTTGAAATTCTATTATAATGTTACATAAAATCACCATTTTAATTCGTAGCAATACATTAAATGTTCCGTTATCTTTTCTCCTCTGCTTTAATTAGAATGACGTATATATAGAACTATATATTTTAATTCGATCTGTCGTAGTTAGGCTTGTTTAGTAAATTGTATCTGTATATGAATGTGAAGTTGTATATATAATTATTTAATAATTTTATAGGCGTGCATGTGCTGTCGATATTTAGGTAGCGATACGATGATTGTGTATCTAATACTAAAATAAATTTTGTATCAACTGACGTGTGCCTCACTTTATTTTTATCTCTACCCATTAATTCAATTTCGGTTTTGTGTGTATTTCTCCTTAACTCGTAACTCTTGCCTTGGCGTCATCTACGTTACTACTTAGCACTTTTCTTATAATAAGACATTCATACGTATTCATATTAAGCCCCTTACCATCAGCTCTCGCCTGTAATCTATGATTCAATTTTGACTATTCTGCAGTCGAGTTTGTTTCTTATACAGTTGGACGAGGTTTGGTTAAACTTTAAAAATATTGTACCAAAAATCTTTGATAATTAAAGAAATTTTGGTATAATTTATTTTTTTTGCTATGAAGCTTATGTTTGATATGTAGTGATACAAACTGTATCATTAAACATTTCGTATGTTATGCTCCTTCAAATCTGAAGTATTAAAGTACAGGTGAAAGGTCCCAGTAAGAGATCACACTTCAATGACCTTACCTTGATATCGAGATGTCCCAAAATGTGGACTATAATTTATACGAGGATTTAGATAAACTTGTCGTGGATTATAATCCTGTTTATCACCTCTGACTTTTTTATGTTTTTTGTGATAAAATAAAACGTCGTAAAGACACCCACGCCTTATTTTTCTGCCGCATGTGTATCTAGGAATCAGCCTTCTCCTTAAATTGCAAATTGAGAAGAATCTTATAATTAGTAGTGACACATTTTTATACTGATACCTTACCTTACCTTTATAGAGTTTTGTCTTTATTTTTTTTAATACCTCGACTAGCATGTTGTTTTAGTTATTTCTATCATGTATCTTTAGTCTCGCTTGCACCGTTTTTGCATTAAGGATTTTTTATTGCACTTTGTTAACAATTTATAATCTTATTAATATTTTTAGTTAAGTTATTTAAGAAATTGGATTTTTTATTATACTATTTTGTAATTTAGTCTTGTAAGTAGTTAAAAACTTAGTATGTTTACATATTTTTTACAAGTGCTAAAATAGAATTGTATTAAAAATATTTTTGTTGTAATTTTTTCCACCTTAAATCTTTTACCAAATTGTTAAGATACAAGTGAGTTTTATTAGATTTTATTTTTCCATAGTGGAGATGGTCGGCGTGCAAGGAATGAACTCATATCTACTGCAGAACCTGAATCAGATCCTGGCGTCAGGGATGGGAGGGCCACTCGCTGGAATGCTCGGCCAGTTTGCCCAGCTGCCAAACTGGGGACAGATGAAAGGAATGTGGCCAACTGATAAGGTATGTTGCTATTCCACAACAGCTGCTAGCTTGTTTAATTTTATTTTTAATTAATGCAGCAGTGATTAGGTAGTCAGTTTAGAAACACAGAATGTCACAACAACCTTGTTGGTCTAGTAGGCGAGCTTATATTACTTAAATGTGTCAGAGTTCTGAAATAAAAAGAACGAATTTTGTGCTGGGAGTGTAGTGGTGGTGTTTATTGGTTCCGTACCTGATCTCTTTGGGTCGTGTTAGATTGCTGTCTTTTAATTGAATATTTTTTTTTATGGAATAGGATGGCGGACGAGCTTATGGGCCACCTGATGGTAAGTTGTCACCATCACCCATAGACAATGACGCTGAAAGAAATATTGACTATTCCTTACATCGTCAAGGCGCCACCAACCTTGGGAACTAAGATGCTATGTCCCTTGTGCCTGTAGTTACACTGGCTCACTCACCCTTCAAACCGAAACACAACAATACTGCGTACTGTTGCTTATATCCGATGAGTGGGTGGTACCTACCAAGGCGGGCTTGCACAAAGCTCTACCACCAAGCAATAGACTTAAGATTATATTCGCGTTCTGATTTGAAATAAAACAAACTTGTGTTATTGGGAATTCTTTGTGATCGGTAATCGTGGCCGAATTTCAATCAAACGCACCAGAAGCAATACTCGAATAAACACGATTGTATTTTATTCAATCTGTCAATTTTAATTTAGTCTTTTTTTCCAAAACATATACAAAATTTGTATGGGTTAAAAGTAAATATTTATTGTATATTAAATAAAAACAATTATAAGACACAGATGCCGGGAGAAGAGGAGGAAGTGGACGACGAAGAAATGGGCGTCGCCGAGACGTACGCGGACTACATGCCCACAAAACGTTCGTTGATCCCTCATTGTATAACATATAGCTTAGTAATTAATGTCATCACTTCTAGATTCCACCTGTGATGTAATTTCCCCGACATTGTCAGGCATTGGCACGAAATATTATAATTTGTGTTTTAATTTCGTACTTTAAAAAAATTAATATAAATTGATAAATTAACTAAATTAAAAAATATATACAATTTTGGTTAATTTGATCTTTTCAATCGAGATAAAACGTTGTCTTAAATTTTCGCGATTATTACACATTTTAATAAAACTAGTTATCACGGATTTTAATCGCGTATATTAATTATTTTGGACATCCCGACGTTTCGAGCACTTTACAGCGTTCGTGGTCACGGTTAGACCCGTAAACACGAACGCTGTAAAGTGCGATTAAAATCCGTAATAACTAGTTTTATTTAAACGAGATAAAACGATGACGAACGATATTGGGCTGACAGTGAAGCTGGGCCGGAAGCACCCCGACCCGGTGGTGGAGACGGCGTCGCTGTCGTCCGTGGAGCCGGTGGACGTGACGTACAGCGTGAGCCTGCCCGACGACACGGTGCGCAACGGGCTGCTGTCGGCGCTGCAGCTCGAGGCCGTGGTGTACGCGTCGCAGGCGCACGAGCACCTGCTGCCCGACGGCACGCGCGCCGGCTTCCTCGTGGGCGACGGCGCCGGCGTGGGCAAGGGCCGCACCATCGCCGGCATCATCTTCGAGAACTACCTCAGGGGCCGCAAGCGCGCCGTCTGGGTGTCCGTCTCCAACGACCTCAAGTACGACGCCGAGCGCGACCTGCGCGACGTCGGCGCCGCCAAGATCGACGTGCACTCGCTCAACAAGGTGACCACACCACCCCCCCCCCCCACACACACACACGCACACGCACACGCACGCGCGTCACTGCTCTCTGACTCGGTAACCACGCCCCCCCCACACACACACGCACACACACACGCACGCGCGTCACTGCTCTCTGACTCGGTAACCACGCCCCCCCCCCCACACACACACACGCACACACACGCGCGTCACTGCTCTCTGACTCGGTCACCACGCCCCCCCCCACACACACACGCGCACACACACACGCACGCGCGTCACTGCTCTCTGACTCGGTAACCACGCCCCCCCCCACACACACACACACGCACACGCACACACACGCGCGTCACTGCTCTCTGACTCGGTAACCACGCCCCCCCCCACACGCACACACGCACACGCACGCGCGTCATCGCTCGCATCTGACTCGCCGACTTGTTTCCAGTTCAAGTACGCCAAGATATCGTCGGCGATAAACGGAAACGTGAAGAAGGGTGTGGTGTTCAGTACGTACTCCGCGCTCATCGGGGAGACGCAGGCCAACACCAAGTACCGCACGCGGCTCAAGCAGCTGCTGCAGTGGTGCGGGGAGGACTTTGACGGAGTCGTATCCTTTTAGCATAATCATTAACGATGCGTTAACTATTGTCTCGTAACTGTGTAAATGTTTAGGCGTTGAAGACAATTTGTGAGTCGTAGGAACCAATCCTCGACCGGAATCACATCGTCTCATTTACAGATGTTCTTTTTTACAAATATGAATTTTTTTTATAAGTTAATTGAAACAAACTTATATTAAGTATTTTGCTTCAACTTATTAGTTATAAAATGAGATTACGTTTAATAAGTAGTAAAGCTATAAATATTATTATTTATCGACCTTATCTTCAGGCATAAATTTCATTATATCCCAACTAGTCTTATGTCATTTTTTAGCAAATACTTCATAACTATGTAGATCAATGTTGACATTTCGAATGAATATGCTGTTCACTTTTTCGAGAAAATCGTTCTCAGCATAATATCGTTTCGTTGTCCTTGACTCGTGCCAGATCGTTTTTGATGAATGTCACAAAGCGAAGAACCTTTGTCCCGTCGGTTCCGGCAAAGCCACGAAGACCGGTCTCACGGCCTTGGAGCTCCAGAACAAGTTACCGAAGGCCCGCGTGGTGTACGCGTCGGCCACGGGCGCCTCCGAACCCCGCAACATGGCCTACATGGTGCGTCTCGGGATATGGGGGGAGGGGACCCCGTTCCCGACTTTCATGGATTTCATCAACGCCGTTGAGAAGCGGTGAGATTTTATGTTATTATATTTATGTTATATTTTATTTATGTTTTCATTTGATAATGAAAACATTTATCATATTCATATATAGACATTTTACTGCCAATATCAGAATAATTAATTATAAGTGGGCGTATATTCAAAGTATTGTTCACAAATTCAACAAAGTTTAAATTAAGCAAATCAATTACACATATAATTTCACAGTAGTTATAAATATCGTTACGTTAAAATATCACATACACAAACACACTTAGAACACTGAGTTTATTACAAAATAATACAGAAACTATTGGAAAATTAGCAATTCGTCGCATACGTGGTGCGCGGGAAATCTTAAATGTAACTGCATTCAAGATGGCTGCCTTGCTACCAGCGCCGCGACGCTTCACTAGAGCGCCGTTCGACTTCCATTGACACTCTTTTCCAGCCAGTACGAAAAACAAGATGGCGCACCATGTGCCGTCACATATATAAATTATCGGTTTTCGATCGATTGGAATACGATCGAAACAGTCTGTTTTTATGGTTTCTTTTTACTTTGGTTTTTAAAGGTTCTTTGAGATTTGATCAATTAGGTCTTATTGACTGATTCAAAGTTGTAATTTCAGATATTACGTCGTATGTATTGAAAGAAATAAAAATGATTACTGAGTTGCAAAAATTTGTTGTACAGGGGTGTAGGTGCGATGGAGATAGTCGCCATGGACATGAAGCTGCGAGGCATGTACATCGCGAGGCAGCTTTCCTTCCACGGAGTGACATTCAAGATAGAGGAAGTACCGCTGTCCGACTCGTTCAGAGAAGTTTACGACAAAGCCGTGGCGTTGGTAAGTTCAAGGAAGAAAAGTCAAGATATTATATAAAATATGAGTACTAGGATGGAGAAGTTGAATTGACGACCTCCATGGTCGAGTGGTGTGTACACCGGTTTTCATGGGTACGCCAGTCTGAGGTCCCGGGTTCGATTCCCGGCCGAGTCGATGTAGATTACCATTAGTTTTCTATGTTGTCTTGGGTCTGGGTGTTTGTGGTACCGTCGTTTCTTCTGATTTCCATAACACAAGTGCTTCAGCTACTTACATTGGGATCAGAGTAATGTATGTGATGTTGTCTCATATTTATTTATTTATTTAATAACATTGGGTTTAATCGTTTGACAGTGGGTCGAGGCGATGCAGCGGTTTACGGAGGCTGCCGAACTGATCGACGCTGAGCCCCGCATGAAGAAGACTATGTGGGGCCAGTTCTGGTCCGCGCACCAGAGGTTTTTCAAGTACCTCTGCATCGCTGCGAAGGTACGCACAGAAGCCGTTCGTTCAGAGAGCAGTACTCGCGGAACTGGATTAAACAAACTGATAGATTTATGTAGAAAAAAGCAAACAAAATGTAACGATGTCAAAGGATTTTATTATCGTACTGACTTATTCTAGACCATTCTATACTCCAGCCACATTCGATCTGGAATTTTAGTAAACAAACCATGTGTCATCGTAATTAGGGTTGATACACTCTTAATAAAAAATAATTATTATTATAATTACAACTATATTCATTATAACACAATTTCCTGTTTAAACACAAAAAATTTAATTTAATACAGAATCCAAAAATTTTATTTAGCCGGTCATACATAATTTATATGAAAATTAGCTAAAAATAAAATTTTAAAAATTTTTAATTACCACTATGATATTACTACAAAACTAACAACCCTTTATTTTAATACTGACGTAAAGAAATCGCAGGTTTGTAACATTTGGAGTGTTTTTTAAGCAATTGGCAGATTTAGGAAGGTATATAATAGCGATACAGGCTCTTCGTAATTGGTGGTGTATATTTTTAGTCGTATTATAATGGTAGTATAACCACAACAGGTTAAGAATGTTACATTACACACAACGTTTCATTACACATAGATTAAAAAAAAGACATCTTGTTTTGGCTAGCATAAATATAGCACTAAAATCACTGTTTCAAATTAATCTTAATGAGTCCTGTCGTTTGGGAGGCGATAGATAAAGTTAATAAAGCGAATTTTATAACTACTAGGTAATTTCTGATACCATTTTAAAATTGGAGGTATTATTTTTGAGATCTACATTATTCCAGATAATCATAAGTATTATAATTATAACCAAGAATGCGCTTAGTCCTTTGTCTTAAATATTTTATTATTAATCATCAAATTTAATTTTTATTAACATCAAAAATAATTGTTGTACATATTTCTAAAAATGTTTTAAGCATCTGCCTGACGTTGGTTGCTAAGCAACGTTTTGTTATTAAACATTCCACATCGAATTTGGCTGGAGTATAGTTTACAAGTAAACTAGTTTGACACACAAACGAAAAAGGAACAAAAATCTATATAGCCAGTAAAACATTATTAAAGACCTATTTATTCATAAGTCATTTTGTAAGACCTTATGACATCGTGGCAGGCGAGCATTCTACCACTGTTGAGCAGAGATGGCCCAGTGGTTAGAACGCGTGCATCTTAACCGATGATCGCGGGTTCAAACCCAGGCAAGCACCGCTGATTCATGTGCTTAATTTGTCTTTATAATTCATCTCGTGCTCAGCGGTGAAGGAAAACATCGTGAGGTAACCTGCATGTGACAAATTTCATACAAATTCTGCCACATGTGTATTCCACCAAACCGCATTGGAACAGCGTGGTGGAATATGTTCCAAACCTTCTCCTTAAAGGGAGAGGAGGCCTTTAGCCCAGCAGGGGGAATTTACAGGCTGTTACTTTTTTTTTTTTTTTATGACATCGTTTATATCAGATCTAATACAAACAATACGTCGCAGGTGAACCAAGCGGTGGTGACGGCGCGCGAGGCGGTGAAGTGCGGCAAGTGCGTCGTCATCGGCCTGCAGAGCACGGGCGAGGCGCGCACGCTCGACCAGCTCGAGCGCGACGACGGCGAGCTCAGCGACTTTGTCTCCACCGCCAAGTGAGTCGCCTTCCGTGTGAAGCTAATCGACTAATGATATCAAAGATTTTACCAGCTCTTTGAGCCGAGCTTAATGCCTGCGGGTAGTCGATACTATGATACATGACAGCATCCTCTTTTAAATTCCAGGGGTGTGTTTCAAACGCTAGTAGAAAAGCATTTTCCGGCCCCGGACAGGGAGAGGATCAACCGTCTCTTGGGACTGGAGGCCAAGGGAAAACCAGCGGCGCCCGTGCCCACGTTCAACGGAAAGAACGGCATCGACGATGCCAATTCGTCCAAGAGAAAATGTAAGTCATTCATCAATTTTGATAATTTGTGTACATTTATAAGTCGAGATGGCCCAGTGGTTAGAACGCGTGCATCTTAACCGATGATTGCGGGTTCAAACCCAGGCAAGCACCGCTGATTCATGTGCTTAATTTGTCTTTATAATTCATCTCGTGCACAACGGTAAAGGAAAACATCGTGAGGAAACCTGCATGTGACAAATTTCATAGAAATTCTGCCACATGTGTATTCCACCAACCCGCATTGGAACAGCGTGGTGGAATATGTTCCAAACCTTCTCCTCAAAGGGAGGCCTTTAGCCCAGCAGTGGGAATTTACAGGCTGTTGTTGTTGTTGTTGTGTACATTTAGAAAATGTTGCGGAAATCTATTTCGTCTTGGTTTTTGATACACTTTTGTTCACGTGTGTATAAGCAATAATTGTGTGTCAGTGACGGCGCGACAGCAGGCCAACGCGGCGAAGCGCCCGCGCGCCGGCTCGTCCGACGACGAGTTTATGCGCTCGGACGACGAGGTAGAGGCCGAGGCGGAGGCCGAGCCCGACTCCGACGAGGAGCGGCGGGCCTCGGACTCGGACCTCAGTGACTTCAACCCCTTCCGCGCCGGTAGCGACAGTGATGACGGTGGGTGGCCCGATTTCTCGTTAATTATAGAAACAAGTTTAAAATTATGCATAATGTGAGCTAGGGACTAATTAGAATTTATATATGTCTTTCAAATCGTATATTTATATAAGTTGCTACATATTTAAATCACAGAACCGTGGTTGGGTCGCAAGAAGAAAGCCGCGAAAAAGAAAAAATCACGAGTAAAGAAGAAGGCAGCGAGCACGCAGGACAAGATCGAGACCATGTTCGAGCGCAAGTGTCAGCCCGCCGCGCCGCGCGCCGCGCCCGGAGCGCCGCCCGCCACGCCCGCCGGAACGCCCGTCGGCACCAACGGACTCTATCTGGGTGAGACACTACACTTGACAACCAAGTGACCGAAGCGACTCTGAATTATATATTTATAAAGCTTACTTAGATAATTAAAAGTAATGAAGTATATTCTTAATCGTAATAATCTGTCGGTGGTCAGGGCCGACGCGCACGCAGGCAACCAAGTGACCGAAGCGACTCTGAATTATATATTTATAAAGCTTACTTAGATAATATAGTTAAATATAGTTAAATTATAGCTGTTTCACTTGCATTCTGTGCTTTCTGTTTTTGTTTTTATTTTTAATATAATATGTCATTTATTTGTATTAATTTTAAGTGGAAACTTGATTGATTTATGTTTTTCTTATATTTGTTTTTTTACTATTAAGTGTAATTATAATTGTTTGTTTCCCAAAAAAAAAAAAAAATAAATTAAAAGTAATGAAGTATATTCTTATTCGTAATAATCTGTCGGTGTTCAGGGCCGACGCGCACGCAGGCGCCGGCGCGCTCCGCCATCGAGCGCGCGTGCAGCATGAAGGAGCAGCTGCTGCTGGCCATCGAGCGCCTCGGCCGCCGCCTGCCGCCCAACACGCTCGACCAGCTCGTCGACGAGCTCGGCGGCACCGACAACGTCGCTGAGGTATGCGGGGACACTAATCCATACATTTATTTCATGTATTTACAGCGTGGTGATTTTCTTTATATATGACTGTTAAACCACCCTACCAAATAAAAGATAAAAAGGGACCTAAATAAGGTGTTATGCTTGCCAAATGTGTCGTTCCTTGCTTGAATGTATTCGAACGGATTCATATTTGATTACAGTAGCCTTTAAATAGCCGGTACAAAATCAGGATTGATATCTTGTTAAATAAAAACTCAAATATGCTGCATCTATTTTAGATGACAGGTCGCAAAGGTCGCGTGGTTCAAACGGAAGATGGTCAAATCTTATACGAGAGTCGGTCAGAGGCAGATGTCCCTCTTGAAACCCTGAACCTCACGGAGAAGCAAAGGTTTATGGATGGTGAGAAAGATGTGGCGATCATATCCGAAGCGGCGTCCAGTGGTATCTCGTTGCAGAGTGATCGAAGGTATGTCCCCATTATTTTTTCTCTTTAAAAGTGCTTTTTTCTGTTCTTGAAACATAGTAATGTAGGAATTTTATTAAAACTATTATGTCATTTTCGAAGAGCGAGAAATCAAAGGCGGAGAGTTCACATAACTTTGGAGCTACCTTGGTCCGCAGACAGAGCCATACAACAGTTTGGTAAGTACAGAAATAAATTCACTACTACATGAAGAACAAATACAGTTTTCTTACGTTTGCTTGTTTTATGGTTTGTAATGTTAATAATCTATTGCAGGTCGTACGCACCGGTCTAACCAGGTGAATGCTCCCGAGTACATATTCTTGATCTCGGACCTGGCGGGAGAAAGGCGGTTCGCATCAACGGTGGCGAAGCGCCTCGAGTCGCTGGGAGCCTTGACACACGGAGACCGTCGCGCCACTGAAATGCGAGATCTCAGCCAGTTCAACATCGACAACAAATACGGTACCCGGTTTTTTAACTTTGCCGTTTAGTAAATTCAAATCGTTTGTAAAAAATACATTGGTAGAAAAAGCATATTATTCAATACAAGATTTTATAGATGATAAAAAAGCGTGGAGCTAACATCCGTTGACTTCCACGCAGGATATAATTATAATTGTATTTAACTAACATGACTTTGTATTTTTTAATGTTAAAAAAGAGTAACTACTGAGTTCCTTGCCGGTTCTTCTCGGTATAATCTACTTTCCGAACCGGTGGTAGCTTCACTTGGTTGTAAAATGACGATTCAAATGTGCTTGTAAAAGCCTACTTGAATAAAGTTTATTTTGATTTGATTGGATTTGATTTGACTGTGTTTACAGATACACACATAAGAGACACAAGTTTTAATTAATTTACTCTTTAGAATATACCATTAATATACTCTTTGGAAGGACTCTATGATTATGACATACTAATCAGTCGTGTACTTTCTCGCAGGTCGTACGGCGCTGGAGGCGGTGATGAAAGCAATAATGAAGTACGAGACGCCGCTGGTACCGCCGCCCCGCGACTACTCCGGGGACTTCTTCCAAGACGTGGCGTCCGCGCTCGTCGGCGTCGGACTCATCGTTAACACGGAGAACGCGCCCGGAGTGCTCTCCTTGGATAAGGTGAGCGCAGCAAACAGCTCTAAAAACATCTCTTAGGAATAGATCCCAGTTTTCAACAGACATCTGACAATAAATATTCCATAATTAAATTTCTGATCACATATTTTTTTATGATTTCAGGATTACAACAATATGTCCAAGTTCCTAAACAGAATACTCGGCATGCCTGTAGACCTTCAAAATAGACTTTTCAAATACTTTACGGACACACTCACCGCTGTCATGGAGCAAGGTGAGTTCTCTTAGTTATATCATGCGGTTATCGATCATTAACGCTCGTGCTTGCTCAAGTGTTTTCGAATATCGACTATTTGAATACGTCGTACTGAATGTCAGCTTGCGTATATTGTTTTATATTATTCTAAGCTTATTATTAAATTGATAAACAAAAAAACATATAAACATCCTCTGCATGTTATTAGCAAAGCGCAGCGGACGCTTCGACCTCGGCATCCTCGACCTGGGCGGCGCCGGCGACAGCGTGCGGCGCGTGCGCTGCGTGCGCTTCCTGCGCCGCCACGCCACGGGGCAGGCGCCCGTCGAGCTGCACACCGTGCACTCCGAGGTAACATGTTACAAGAGATACTAGTCACCCATGGTACGGCTTTGGGCAAGCCCGCCTCCATTGGTACCACCCGCTCCTTATCAATCGTTGGTTTTGATTATTCGCTATTATTACACATTGAAATAAAACTAGTTTTAACGGATTTAAATCGCGTATATTAATTATTTTTATCATCCCGTCGTTTCGAGCACTTTACAGCGTTCGTGGTACTACCCGTAGTCTACCTGTGACCACGTGATCCGTTAAAACTAGTTTTATTTCAATGGTTTTAATAAGTGAACCCATGTAACCTTTCTCATAAGTGATCTTCCTCTAGTACATTAAACGAGCCGGTCCCAATATCAGGCTCCCAGAGGATAATGATCGTTAAATTCAAAGGACATTATTCCTGTGATCGATTGAGCGGTTGGTTACATGAGTTAACATCCGTTTGTTTAATCGCGCAGCGGGGCATGGAGTGGTCGGAGGCGCTGGACAAGTGGTCGCAGACGGAAGCGCTGGGCGAGGCGACGGAGGGCGACGGCTTCTACGTGTCGGCGGCGGCGCGCGGCGGCAAGCTGTCGGCCGTGCTGTGCCTGGCGCAGCGCGCGCGCCGCGAGCGCGAGCGGGAGCGCGCCAAGGAGCGCATGTTCCAGGTCTACAGGTGTGGAAGCCACGTTCTTTCTTCAGAGCTTGCTTTGAAGTGACTAACGATATAGCCGAGGGCACACTCTCGAATGTAATCGAGTAGATGGGGATATGTGTTCCTTTATTTTTAACTTTGCCGTTTAGTAAATTCAAATCGTTTGTTAAAAATACATTGGTAGAAAAAGCATACTATTCGATACAAGATTTTGTAGATGATAAAAAAGCGTGGAGTTAATACCTGTTGACTTCCAAGCAGGATACATTAATTGAAATAATTGTATTTAATTAACATGACGTTGTATTTTTTAAATGTTAAAAAAGAGTAACTACTGAGTTTCTTGCCGGTTCTTCTCGGTAGAATCTACTTTCCGAACCGGTGGTAGCTTCACTTAATTGTAAAATGACGATTCAAAAGTGCTTATAAAAGCCTACTTGAATAAAGTTTATTTTGATTTTGATTTTTGATTTTGATTCACAGAACCTCGTATTTTTGTCGTGTTCATATTTCCTTGCCTCAAGTGAAATAAAGAGTTTTGACTTCCGTTGTAGGCCGAACACGGGACTGCAGCTGAAGCTCGAATCGCTGGCCGAGATCGAGAAGAAATATCGTCGTGCGAACTTGACAGAGGCGGAGACGGCGTGGCGTGCGCAGCACTCTGCCTCGCTGCGTGTGTGTGCGCATGCGTACTGGCGCAACGCGTGCAGGAACGCAGACCACTGCGAGGTAAACTTGAAAAATAAGTCGTCACAGAAGAAATATTCCCTTAAATTTCTATTGTGTTATATGCTTATGCACTTTGCAATGTTACGTATATTATAAGTAATAAGCATATTATAAACCATTTAGTAATAAAACATTAGCTGCTCCTTAGCCAACACTTATTTAATACCAATCATTTTTTCTTATAGTTTATTAAATGTATTTAAAAATACTATAATCAAAATGTAGAAAGATAGATGCAAAGCCTGATTAATTAGTGACGGAAAAGTAAATATTATTAATCATTCCATATACCTCTAATAGGTTTACAATTATCGTAGCTGTAACATTAGAGTCCCTTATGCTCATAATTACACAAAGAATACCAAGTAAGATTTAGTGTCTCGTATTGAATACTAACTGTTGCCGTAGGTGGGCCTGCGTGTGCGCACGTACCACGTGCTGGCGGGCTCGGTGCTGGCGGTGTGGGCGCGCGTGGAGGCGGCGCTGGCGGCGCGCTCGGCCGCCAAGATGCAGGTCGTGCGCATTAAGACTGACGATGGACTGAAGATCGTTGGTAAGTACCAAACACTCATACGAGGCCTGGTTGTTATTATGAAGTTAAATATTAAACAGCTTAAAGTAACAGCCTGTAAATTCCCACTGCTGGGCTAAAGGCCTCCTCTCCCTTTTTAAGGGGAAGGTTTGGAACGTATTCCACCACGCTGTTCCAATGCGGGTTGGTGGAATACAC
The DNA here is from genome assembly GCF_905220365.1 of Vanessa cardui. Taxonomy (NCBI): domain Eukaryota; kingdom Metazoa; phylum Arthropoda; class Insecta; order Lepidoptera; family Nymphalidae; genus Vanessa; species Vanessa cardui. The sequence goes on along the minus strand of NC_061132.1, from coordinate 10,338,474 downwards.
ATGTGGCAGAATTTCTATGAAATTTGTCACATGCAGGTTTCCTCAAGATGTTTTCCTTCACCGCTGAGCACGAGATGAATTATAAAGACAAATTAAGCACATGAATCAGCGGTGCTTGCCTGGGTTTGAACCCGCGATCATCGGTTAAGATGCACGCGTTCTAACCACTGGGCCATCTCTTAATAAAAGGTAAAGTAACAAGTACTTCTATTATTTATTTTCTATTACAAGTCATTGTTTAGTTTCTATATTATATTTATATAATAGGTAATATAATTAAACGAATATTTTATATTTACAGGTACGCTTATTCCAAAGAATTGCGTAGAGACGTTAAAAGAAACGCTCTCATCGGATGCAGTTTCTGTCACCGAGCAGACTTTCGAGCAACCCGACGCGCTGAAGTGAACCCGACAGCGCTCGACTCCAAGTCTAAACTAAGAAAGCGTGACGCGACCCCTACAGTTCCTCTATCTTTTTATTTTATGCCGGCGCCACACAGATCAAACATTCGTTTAAATACACATTTGGTCTGGACTGGCAACAAAAGCAGAAGAAGTATATGGGAGCCTTTGCAAGTATTGAAAAATACCTGACAGTGTGTGACTTCTTTAGAGGGTGATGTGTCGTCAGGGGTACAGACGGTGCGTGGTAGGCTATTGCATTAAACCTTGCCAAAAATGTGAATGGATTTTAATATTCGGTGTGGAGAGGCCTCAAACGTCTTAGACGATTAATATAGGGCCTCGAATGTAGTCAATTACGAGCGATACGACGTGGTACGACTGATTTTTCTCATAGTTTCTCTTTTCTGATTGCTTTATTTTATCCAATAATTATACGTAATAGTTAGATGTGCATATTAAGAAAGTTATGCTTCTAATGTACCGGCTTTAGATTCTCTACAGGGTATAAGACTGTTCTCTTTGTTTTTGCCTGTATAATTAAATTTTATTTGAAACGTGCTTTCTTAATTTGCTCGAGTAAATCAATTTCAATTTATGTTCTAAGATTTTAGATGTATCTAGATTGCAGGTCTTCTGTGAGATTGTGATAGTTGGGAGTGAGTAATGGAATGAATAATGGTTCCTTAGTAATGCGAAACGTATGCATACGTGCGTACAACGATTTTAGTATATATTTTATTTATGACATGGTACCAATGGCTCCAAGATTTTCGATTTCAACTTCGCCTAATATTATTTATTAGTAGGGTTGTTGTATACGAAGAATAAAATATTGTTTTGTACAAATGTAGTGTTATAATTTATATCAATGTCGTAATGTATTAGGTTTTATTCGAATAATTATTTATCTATCAGTTAGTTATTGAACTCGATGTGAGTATATCGATATCTTCAAAATTATTTTAACCTTAAAAGTTACAATAATTCTCAAATAATTGTGAAACAAATCATATTATTACAATATTATTGACTTACTGTTTTGTCTGACTCTGCATTGTCTTTTGGTATTGAAGTAAAGGGCGCGACGGCTGAGAGTAATCGCTCTTTATAACGATTTATGCTAACGATAAAAGTAAAGATTAAAATAACTTCAAAGATTTACGTTTTATTCAATAATAGTATTACTACTTGCATTAAATTAAGAAACGTTTTCGATAAGAAATAGAATAATAATACACCTACACGTATTTTCGTCGATATAATTATAATCGTGCAATTTATGAGTTAGATGTGATGTTTATTCACTAAAAACTATTTACGAATTATTCGGACCTAGTCTATTTACTCGAAAATTATATGATTGATTTATATACATTTTATTTTAATTTTAAAACAGGCCTTCATAAATGTATTACATTGCGATTATTTTGACTGGATTTTTATCATAAAAAATATAGCCACTCATATTTTTTTATTTGACTTCATTAGACATTTGTGAAATCCTGATTTAAACTTACTGTAAAAAAAAAAATTCAGTCGTTATATAAGTGTCAGTGTGAGCAGTCTTTATAGAATAGAACTGAAGACAAATTATAGTTTTAACGTATTACTAAGCTAATTTCTCGCAAATTTAGATTGTTTCATGTAATAATGATACACATTATTTTAGTGCAGGATGTAACAACATGTCAAAGATTGTACACCCGTGTTGAACCCATCTTACTTGTTTGTGTAAAAAGACAAATATATGTATATAATTATAATGTTTTCTTTTTAATTATTAAAAATATCCTTTTTGTAACATATTTACAAAAAACTCTCAAACAAGAACATGGTTATTTTATTGAATATTTTAAAAAAAATTTTGTAACTTGATGTCTGAAAAAATCCACAACAGCGCGATTTTTAAGAGAACTTCTACCTCGCAATACCACTTTGTGGAAACAGCTACCACTGGTTTTTCCGAATAGATACTACTTGGGAACCTTCAAGAAAAGAGCGTACTCCTTCCTTAATATTGTATACGATCCTGTAATTGCAATATAAAAGGTTAATATATTCTTACTGCCTAAAAGGAACGATCGCCTGTCGCAGAGACTTGGGATTATTTTTGGCGCGAACATTGGTTTCTCTGATTTCTTAGTCATACAAAATATCCCATTTTAGTTGGGTTTTTATTACCATAATTACAATTTACGCTATAACTGTTAAAATAAATGATTACTTACCTGACTCATGATCAGGAGCAGTTTAAGTGCACGAAACAGGGAATAGAGTGGCAAAAGGAACTAGTGTTACACATTATTTTGTTTCGTTTATTTTGTGGCAAACGCTCGAAAACGAAGAACGTAAAAAATTGACTGGATAATTCGAAAATTATGTTTTTGGAGTTTTACCAAAGTCAGCATCGAATAATTTTACAATCCAAAACTTGAATTTGTATTAGTTAATATCAAAAGTTATTAGTATATAATTGAACTAAAAAAATTACAGTTGAATGGAGTACCTCCTTTTTTAGAGTCGGTTAAAAATGACCTGAGGTAAAGTTTTTAACTGTAGTATTTCTGAATAATTGCAATTTGCAATATTTATTTTGCAAATGCAACGCAAATAGACGCGAATATATAAAAAACGATCATTCATGTCAATCTATAGCCACACGAATAAATTGCCAATCATTTATTGAAATGGCTATGCAATTGTGGATTTCATTCGGATTTTTTTTTCAAACCTACCAAGTACCAAATTAAACTGTAGTTGACTTTTCAGTACATTACAGAGCTTTAAGAATTGTAAAAACTACATATATAGGTATCAATTTTCAATGTACTGAACTGTCAAAACTTCAAATCAATCAGTAATGTCAAACGTTAGTTGACATCTGACATTTTTCGACTTGAAAAATGGTCGCTGATAAGCGTTCGTTTTATATTTTATTTCTTATTAATTGTAACTGAAAAAATTTTTAGTGTACTACAGACATGACTGAAAAACAAATTACGATGGAGCAACTTGAGGAAACAGTAAGTGGCGAGCCTATATTTTATATTCCTTGTAATCAAATTTTAACGGGATTGTATTTAGGTCAAGCGGCCGCTTTTTTTATATTTGATTATTACATTATTACGGAGCTCCGACCTGTAATTAATTACTGCTACAATTGTTCTGTTCTGTACTAAAACGGCAAACAGCATGGATAAATAATATATGTATATATATTATAGTATTTTGTTTACTTAATGGGTGGGCCTGTTTTCCTGCGAGTTATATACAGAATGTATATTTTCTTATACCACACAATACGTAAATTGAATATAAAATATTACTGACCAAATATATTATACATTTCGTAGCAGAAACGTTACGCCGAAGTCGTTAGTTCATGTTTGTTATGCAGGTACAACGCACGGACGAACAGTTAGATATTATGGAGTGGAAAATGGACAATGTGGAAAAACAGATGGCAGAGCCAATCGACCAAGATGTCTGCATTGTAAATTTGCTCAAATCAGTCTCAGAGGTACGCCCCTTTTTATGACAATTTATTTGACCGTTTAAATTCTGTATTAATTATATTTGTATATAAGCCATGAACATGGCTCCCAATTGTAACACTTCTGCTTCTTGTAAAAGCAGTATTGAACAAAAGTGTATACACAGTGAATGTGTAACAGCAATAATATACACTATACATACAAAAATCTGACTCAAAACTCTTTTGTATTTTTGTAATAAAAATAACATGCTCAAGATTTCTATTGTTGACTCCAGTCTAAACAAAAAATCTTTGTTTAAAAAATAAGTTAATGTAAATATACCCATTTATGTTATTTTGTTCTCGTATTAGGATGTTTATGAGTAACAGCTACTTAAAATAATATAATTAGTATAAATATTTCCTTCCCATATGTAATATAAAATATATGTGTCACCTAAATATGTTTTGTAATGTTTAAAAATACTAAATTCCTACTTCGCCACTCAAACCCAATTAGTGACTAATATTGATACAATGCGTTGTCATAGTTCACATAAATTGATAACAGTCATGTTTACTAATTTATCAAACAATAGCAACCCTATATTACTAATGCAATAAAATTACTACACTGTAACTAAGAATATAAAAGGAATGCAATGTTTATTTTTCAGCCCCTTGCATATTAGTGTTGAAAAAGGTCAGAGATTATTTAGTGTACCTAAGTTGTCATGTTGCTAGCAGCTTGTCGTTTCTTTATTATAAATAAAGACTAAATTATTAACATCTACTAAATATTTTTAATCAGATTCAATTTTACAGTAAATTAAAGACTGATTTGGTATCTTTATTATAAAATTAAGAAAGTGCAGGCTGCAGCCATCATGCTTGTTGATTTAGTTAAGACAGGCTTAAATGTGGTACAAATTTAAGCCAACAAAGCCTTCTGAACTGGGCCAGCTTCATCAACTAGGGCTTTAATGATTTGTTGCCAGAATTGCCTACTTGAGAAATTGTTGATTATACTTATGGATATGTTTATTGTATGTACTTTGTTGTTACAATGTGTGGATGTAAATAAACTATGCTAGCTGAGTTAATAATAATCAATTATTTAGTTTATTACTTATTATATGCTTTTGTTTACCAAAATATTAAAGAATATGACTCATGTTTGTTGACATTCTGACTCATCGGTCTAGTAATTGTACTTGCGCAATTTTGATCAGACTCTAATCTATACAAGGACAAACTCATAAACTGCATCATTGTTCAAGACGCCTATGAAATAAATATTTAAACCAAGTATTCAAGCTTTTTATACAAATTTATACTTAATACCAGTTTTAGAAATAGTTTCAAACTTTACTCAAATAACACAGGAATTTTAGACTATCTATAAATTTTATTTTCCCAGCTAATATTTTGCTGCAGTTCATTTTTTTTCTTAATTTAATTATCCGAAATATAAATTCGAAAGTAATCCTGAGTTTACATGCAGTTTGCGAGTGCGTCTGTGTTCATTATATCTGAATCTGGAAAAATTAACGTGTCATATTTCAGCTGGCATGGTTTATCAAACTTTTTAGCTTTACATCTTAGGTTGTACCCTATCATAACATTTTTCGCAACTTCACTCACACGTTACTTCAAATGAACGATCACGTTCATTTCATTTTAAATGTTTCTCTTTCTTTCCTGAAGAATATAATTATTATGTTCGATATGAAACAAAAATTATATTTCTACGCCTCTTTCTCTATATCCGCTTGTGTGCGAAATAGAGTGCAAGAAATGTCGCTTCAAATATTATTATTTTTTACCTCTTGATCCTGAAGCCGATATATCACTTACAAGTATTAATCACATATATTTCTTAAAATAAAACTTAATAATTAATTGTGTTATATTTTACATCCAAATTTGAAATGGTTAATATCGGCTTTTGGATGAAAAATTTTAGTATCGAGCGTAAATATAGAGTCGCGTACACACAGGTGCGCTCCGATTACCAGCAGCTACGGCGCGAGCTGGTCGAAGTGCAGGCGCTGCAAAGGGAACTATCGACGCGGCTCCGCACGCAGCTGCGACTCGTGCACGGGAAGTTCGCACGTCTGCGACAGCGCATCGCCGCTGCCTCCCCTCCGCGTTAATATAATAGCTCGGAAACCAAAAGCTCAACAATTTCATACTATTTATGAAAAAAAATATATGTTATTTATCGGTTGTGTGTAATGCCTGCGTTGCAAAGTCTTTCTCTGTTAGTCTGACGTTGTTATAAATATTTTCAATGGTATTTTTTTTGTAATTTCTCATGATATACTTAATGTTGTTTTAAAGGCTTGTTAGTTTACTTTTGTAAATGCGAATTTATGTAATACAGTAATTATTCACAATCCTCATGTCAATACTATTATCTCTTAATATACGAATAATCGAACACGTGCCAATAAATAGTTATAATAGTTATTATAGCACCGTTATCAAATATCCCTCGAGTTAAGGTAAACATGATCTCGTAGTTAGTTGTGAAAATTTTCAGTCTCTACTTTTTTTAAGTATTACATGCGACTGACCCTTTTGAAAAATCGGTCGTGTGTAACAGCTTAATAAGTAGCCTCGACTAGTCTGCGTTTAATGTGACTTATTTGTTTAGTTTTTCGTAGTTTCTAGTGATTTTCGAATATAGTATTGTAAGTTGGTGCTACGCATGTCGAGAATGCATGGATACATAAAATGTGAGTAATATTATTGTTATTTGTTACTTACTACATTTTTGATATTGGAATGGGAAATTAATAAAATTTAAATTACGTGTTTCGTTAGAAGTTCTAAAGCAATATATTTTTTTTATAAAATTTAATAGAAAAAAAAAGAGAATTTAATAAAAATAATTTAGATTTTTTTAAATTATATTGTTACAGAGGCAAATCCTCTAAACTCTGAATCAATAATTTTGATTATATAGATAATTAAAAAATAAATAAACGATATTTAAAAAATCGTTATGAATGAAACTTTTGTTTTTGTTAGCAAAATCTGAACGAATTTATATATGTGCTAAATGAAACGAGTAAATGGAATAGTAGATACTTTTGAGTTCGATTTTGGATTGACTTATTAGAATTTAAAACAAAAAGGTACGTAGCTACCTTAATCTCTTTATCACGACGCGACGGTAAGACAGCGCGTGACGAAGAATAAATAAATTTATTCGTATGAAGCTTTTTAGAAAATTTCTCAAAATATGTAGTTAAATGATAATAACAAATTAGTCAAATTTTTGTAGAGTATTTATATATTCTATATTAATTCATCGCATTTATTATTGTTTGTATGGTACACAGTTTTTAGGAATGTATAATTCACTATTCGCACATATCGTAATTTGCATGCGTATTATCTCATTTATAGTAGTTTATTGAAGTGAGTCGCCGAGGAAAACAAAACAACCTATAACCAACCGCAAAAAGGCCTTAGCGTGGAATCTTTTTTTATAAATTTATATTTAGTACTTAATAAAGATTAGATATAAATAGACCATAAATATTTTCTTTTTTGTTTATTTTGTTAACAAAAAAGGAACAACTATATTTATAGATTAATTCTCTTTTGTAGAATAAATAAAAGAGAATTAATCGATAAATTATAATAATGAAAATACTTTTTTAATAATTCGAATGTCATATGCGGCTCACTTCACATCTTAATTCATTGTAGTTTTAAGAAAAATACATGTCTGAACTATGTCTAAGTCGTATATCTAAATTACCACGTATACCTGATTTACTACACTAGGTAACACTTATAACTATTTTACTTATTATATTAGAATACATTCTATGATTTTTGATGTGATTTTACAATTTGCTTCGTTTGATTCTTATACATTTTATATTTAGTAAGAATCAAACGAGCTGGTATGAATGTGTCTTTAAAAGTACTCGTAAATCAGTTTATAGGATCGGACACACGTGACCACGAGTACGGTCAGCAGACCCATTTTGTAATAAATTATATTTCTATTATTTATTTGTAGAAAACAAATAATGAAAGTTTACAAATGTAAACGAAGTGTGATCCATACCTTTACGGGCATGCTACGATAAGTTATTTCAGTAAAATATCTTCAAAGTATCATCAAATTTACAGTTTATTTACTTTTGCTCTCATTATATTACATATAATGGTTACTATGTATGTTACTTTTAGGCTTTTCAGAGGCTATAAAAATGAAATGCAAAAATGTTGCAGATATTTAAACATGATAATAATTGTTGGTACCTTTGTGTAAATATCGCGTAAAATTATAATCTACCACTTGGCATTTACTTAAAGGTTGTCGCAAAAATAGAACATTTTCTCTTAAAATAATTACCGTATTAAATTAGTACCTAGGTACCTAACTAAACTTTGTCGGTGATAATTTATTAACCTATTCATATTGCTTGCAAGTAAATTTAATTAAAGTAACTTAATTTGCTAAAGAATATCCGGTCCGTTAATGTCCGTAGTATTTGAATAATTATTATTGATGCATATTTGAAATACAGCACGTCCAATTCTATAGCACAGATAACTAATATTTACATTTATATTTAAAAAAAAAATCGCTGCACTTATTAAAAAAAGAAATTAACAAAATCTTTTTATGGTACTTCGATTAAATTACACACAGACAGATCGGTAATAATCAACCATGAAAGGTACGGACACTACAAAGATGAAAAACGGATTCGCAATAACTATACTATGTTATAAAAATATATAAAAAGTATCTTTAATGTTTGAACGTGTCCGTTCGCGAATAATGGACGTACCTACACATATTTGTCTTATATAATATTTGCGATTAAATATCCAGTAATAAGTGCAGTGAATTATTCAACTAGATCCACTGTATCTATTCACTCATATGCTATTTTGTATTTTTAATAATAGCACGAACATATTGAACTCTGACCTCATTAATAATATATTTTTTGTTACAATATATATTCCTTTGCAATATTCTTTGGTAGATGGTCAATTTTCATCTGTTTTGAATTCGATCACTTCGACCCTACACTGAATGTCCAAATTTGACAATATGCACTATTCCTATTTATAAGTAGTCACTTTCTACTGTTGTGGGGATATCAGATATTTTGTATTTGTGTTTATTATGTATATTGTATACCTGTTGTAATCCCGCGCGAAATACGCGCGTTAAAATATTGTTTAAACCTTTTATTTTTTTCGAATAAATGATATTTTACGGTTAAATGGGTTTTATTCTATAACTTAACTATCATCGCAACAAAATGAGGAAGGCCAGGTATTTGTTTTACTTTAGTCGATCAAGCTTGTATATGTTATCAGTATTACATTATGAATTCACGTGTATAAAGATGTAATCCAAATTTTCTTTTCTAAGGATATACATAGATTTTGTGTTCATTAATTCTTCAGCGCATACAGCGATGTAACTAACTTTGTTAGCTCTACATTGAATACTATATATTTAGGAGATTCCTTTAACATACATCAATACAACTGGCTGGAACAAATAAAATAAAAAAAAATTAAAGCGCGCGAAACCGTATCAAGCCGTCATTATTTTCTTTTTGGGCGCGAATAGCAAGGTCAATATTGGCGGGACTTGTAATTTGTTAAGTGTTAGTATTTGTGAATATTTTTGGACTGTAAGCTCAACTGTGTAAGTAAATTAATAAATATGTATGAATTAATGCTTTATTTATATTGAGATAAATTCGAAGGAAACCATTTTTGTTTGTGAGTATATTGTTTTTTGGTTTTAAGTAATGTACATTCTCGTCTTTTTCTTTATTCTAATTCACTTCTGTATGCTAAATATATAATGTAACATCATGATTAAAAAGTCCAATATCTAGAATTAACATCGGACCGTAGGAAAAAAAAGAAATAAACCAAGTATTGAATATATTCCTTTATTCTTTGTACTTACAAACAACTAAAGGCGTCTGGAATGCAGGGAGACGGAGATGTCGATGTTACTGCGGTTAATGTGTTAATGTTATCCCAATTAAATTTAATTAATCCCTTTATAAACTATGAGACACCTATAATACTTGTTATTGCGACGTTTTACAAACAAAATGTATCACAGATAAAGTAAACGTGAGCACGAGCTTTTGTCAAGATAATTAATATGCGTTCAGCGCCTTCTTCGGTTTCATCAGAGATTCTTGTTAATTTAAAAATCGAATACACGCTAAACATTACATAAAGCTTGAAAGGCTGTGTTCTTTTTTTATTCTTATTGTAGATCAAGTCAGATCCATATTACTAAACGATAGAGATTTGTAAACATTTCTTAAAAACAAAACATTTTATGACGTAATTACTTTGTTACAAAACTCTCAAATCATCGAATACAATGCAAAAAGAGTCACCTAATCATAATAAGCAATAATATCAACATATAAATCAAATAGTTATTACATAACATTAGTGCACCTAAAGAACATTTAATGTTTATTTCGATTGAGAACTTACGCAAATTATAAAATAAAAATGGCACCCTGTGTCACAGAATAATATCAGCCTTAAAAATACGTATAAAAAACTTAAAACGAATATTCTGTATGTTAATAAATTAATTTTGTTAATTTAAAAGTAACATTTGAATTGCAATAATTAAATTCAAATAGTAGATATATTAAAAAATTCTTAATTATGCATATCATTCGACGTACCGCGTCTTTAGAATAACAAATATGTATACATATATATTTCAATAGTATTTAGAAAAGAAAACTAGCAACCTAATGGTAGCTACCTATGCAATCTCTAATGACATAGTATTACAGAAATCTGTAGTCCTCTACCAATTTTAGAATTATACAATACGGGCATTCTAACTTGACTGGTATTAGGATATGATTCTCCGGGGCATTTGTGATGTATTTTAAACTAACTAGTTCACATCTTAATAGACGCTACTCAGTATTTCGACCATAAGAGAAGAAAAGACAAATAAACAACTTTTGACAGCAAATTGACACAATACCATTGGTCGAGAGCCTGATTAATCTATGATATTCACTATGGATCGGCGAAAAAATGGCGGTTTGAACGTCGACGAAATTGCTATCAGAATTTTGAAGTAAACGTAGAAATAAATAGTTAAGTCTAATAGTGATGTATTATAAATAAAGGTATATTAATCAAGTGTACGTAATGCACAATAAAACTAAGGTTGTTTATCTTTTTCCTTTCTTGCATTGGAACAGGCTACATATACCAAACATCCTCGGTCCCAGTCAACTTAAACTGCACGTAATGTATTTTTATAAAAAGTTTAAATGATAATTAGATTTAAATATATTAATATTCCACTTACGAAAACACCGCAATATCATAAACTCACTCAAATAAGCAAACAAATCTGGTTCGGAATTTCACGATTATAATTAAATGCATTTTTTAGGATATTTTTTATCAAACTTCTGTTTATAGAAAGTAGTCTAGTAGTATAAAATCTATACTTACTATTAAACTTTTTAAATGATTGTTATTTATACAAAAACCATATGCTACTTGGATCATAATATAACATTTGTATATAGGTATAAAAATTTACCCTAAGTCTGTATCAAAATCAACGTTAAAACATTTGAGTTGGCGTGAAAAATTCAGCTATAAAAAGCTATTTATTATTTTAAGTACACTTGGTACGTGTGTAAAATCATATAACTTACTTGGAAACTTCATCGATACAAAATATTACCTAATACATTTTTATTTGCTAGTAACATTTCAATAAAATGAAACAATTTCTGTTCTTTGTAGAAACATAAAAATTATATGAAAAAGAGATACGTCACTAAGCGTTTGGTCAAGGTCAGATTTTGGAAACAGTAACATGGGTTCTATTAACGAGGTCCTAGTACTTTGATTTTATAAAAAAAAACACTCATTAAAAATTTTCGATTAAATTGCTGACATAAGCAGACTACTACGCAGTCTCGTGAAAAGGCGACGCCTACACGTGGGTACGCAACTATCATCGTCATTACAACTGGACTATTTTCAGCGCTATGACGTAATGGACACTTTGAATATATTTACCAGACGAAAACGACTATCTACATTTAACCCCTGTGGCTTTTTATTAATTCCAAATTATAGTTAATCGAATATATTATTGATTAATTAGAGTGCAAACTTCTAGCGATCGACTGGACTGAATTAGCTGAGTATGAAAATATTTTTATCATATCTCACAAAAAATACGAACATACCACTGTTTTTATTGTGACTTACAACCTTTTGTTTATAATTTTCACGCTGAGTACTTAAATTCACTTTAGTATATTACACTATATTTTTGACTATAAAAATCGTATATGAAAATGGTAAAATAATTTGAAACTTTATGAAAACAATGGTAAATAATATCCGAATACATAACTACGATACTTCTCTAAATCTATAAGTACTACGAAATGCGAGAAAATATTTCTTATTCGATTCAATGAGTTAATCTATTTTGGCATCGGTATTGTTGTATAAATAATATAAAATATTAAGCACGACATAAAAATTTTATATAAATTTGAAGATACTATTAAATACGAGATTTGAAAATATGAAATGAAAGATGGCGGATTCGAGATGATTATCATCTAGATTATTCTAAAGCCGGTTATACGGGACTGAAGCGCTAATTTCACTAAATTTTCAACAAAGTGGCTCGGCTTGTTTTTGGTTAACGAGCGAACCGAAGCAATTGTATAAGTACAACAATTCAACGTTTGTATATCTAGTGTTTATACAACTTGGCAAGATTTTACGTAACGATCGAGTCTATACATGAATATTTCGAATATTATATTCTAGCGCTCTCTTGTAACTTTAAAAAAAGTTTTTATATAAATGAAATAGTTTTTCGAAATTTAAAATGCATGTATAGCGCTCCATCGTTAATTTGAATGCTACGATTACCGGTGATCAACTTAAGGTCGTACAATATGTTAAGTTCAGAGGCAAGATGGACATTGTTATGATATTATCAATTAATATATAAAACTGGGATTATCGATAAAGAATATATTATTATAACATCAAGTTAGCCACCGGAATAGCACCGAAAACGATACACATTGCAATAGAGCCTCGTTCGCGCAAGAGACGGTTTTCGAACGAAATTACATAAAAGTAATTATTGCTTTCCTTTATTCAACATCAATATCAAATTTTTCTGTACATTTATATCTTATTAAGCTCTTGCATTTCACGCATTCGATTCCTGCAACATTGCAATACGTTTCGTTCCAAATAAAACTATTTACTAAATAATTCTTTCGAGAGACGATATATCGCCTGTATTCTTAGACTACTCTTTAACCACCTGCCCCAATTCCTTGCTAATCCTTAAATTAGCTAACTTAACGTAGTTACTACGAGATATCCCGATCTCTCGGCGTTTCGGGACGATCTTATCTTTATCTTTTTCAATACTTAACTTATCTTTTTCAATCACGGGCGCCAATAGCGGCACGTTGTTTTGCGAGTTACGATTTAATTGAGTCAATTTTTTTTCAACCGGATTGGCTTTGAGCCTACTCCGACCGGTTTCATTATATTTGTCCTGAGTCTTCGGTTCGTATCTGCGGTCCCGATAGCTGAACCTACCGGTAAAGTCTTGCCTATCAGATTGCATATGTCGTCTAAATATTGGCGTCATGGGTTTGCCCAAACTGGCCAACTTCAGATCACTCTTTAAGACTTCTTGGTTCAGATTTGGATTCTTCTCCTCCTCTGCTGGTCGGACCCTGTGGTTCGTCCTCCCTATACTAGGAGAAATCGGTCGCTGAATGAAAAATTTACTCCTAGACCTCTCGTCTTTGGATTCATCGCACTCCTGCTTCCTGACCACTTCGGCTGTGTTAGGTTTGAACAACCTGCTTAGTTTGGGAGATAATATTTTCTTTCCAAAGAATGTCGTCTTTTCGACGGGTTTGGGGACATCTGAAGTTTTTGAAATATTTTCGACGGCTTTCATCATGAGCGGCGAGTTCGTCAAGTAGTCTATGTTGAACCGCCGGCAATCGTCTCGGTCGACGTTCCTCTCTCCTTCGTGTCTCAGCGTGACATCTGTAACGTCGTAGCTGGCCTTTTTCGACAGAAAGTTTCCTCCTTTTTTGACGATGTCAGCGAAGTTTATCTTGGATTCCGTCGAGTCGACGAAGAAATCGTCTTCAGATGAATCGGAATCATCTCCATCCTCACAGTGACCTGGTATGCTCTGATGCCTACAGAACGGAAAAGACGAGTCGACCTCGTGCTTGGACTTTGTCTCGAGACCCTCGACGGATTGGTTACGGAGGAAGCACGGCAGGTGACCGTCCTCGTGCAACTTTCTCGTCTTGTTGTCGCCGAGCAGGTCGTTGAGGTGCCCGTCGGGACTGCTGCGCTTCAACGGCGGTGGCGGCTCCAGCCATTCTGAGATGTCGTCCACCTGAAATCATTCGATGAGGATTATATGTAGATAGAAATATAAAAAAAATAAAAAATCGAGCAACGATTATATTTAATTTCTTTTTATTTATAAGATTTCAATCACATGTGCATCATTTTGTCCATAAAGTGTTGAAAAATAAGCAGCGGGGCTACCTTGGTGATGTTGATGGAGGTCCCGTGCGCGCGCAGGATGTAGCCGGGCGCCAGCGCGTGCGCGCTGCGCGACAGGCGCGGGGCGGGCGCGCGCGCGGGCGGCAGGTGGCTCGCCGACACGCACTTGCCCAGCGCCTGCCCGCCCGCGCGCGCCAGAGCCGCGTGCGACGACGACTGCAAGCGCCACAGTGAGACACTCCCGTTGCTTTGTCGGGGATCGAACCCTCGAGGGCAAAACTCAACGGGGACCATCGTTACATACATTTAGTTGTGTCGTATACACAGGTCACTATTAATGATGCAATGTGAACATTTCCATATTTGGAACTACTAGTTCGTCAACAGTGCTCATAAATAGATGCCATAGATAAAAAACTGATTTTTTTTATACCGTAAACGAATACAAGAAGGGACAAAGATATTTGTCAAAAATATCAATAGGCTTGCATACATACGTCATAGCAAATCTTTTTATCAATACCCTTACGGACACCTAATTTTTTGTTAATACTTAAACAAAAAAGTTCGCCGCAAATACTATTCCTCCTCGACCGAGTATAGACTCCATCCATGAAACAGTTTCACACGTAATGTCGTTCTGACCTTGACGACGCCCTGCGACCAGTCGCCGCTGGCCTTGCTCGTGTTGCGCCGCAGCCCGCCGCAGCGGCCACACTGCTCGTCGCTGACGTAGAAGATGCCGTTGTCCTCTTGCTGGCAGCACTCCGGCGTGGCGCGGCCGTGCTCGGTGGCGCCGTGCGCGTACTGCAGGATGTCGGCCAGCAGGGTGGGCGGCAGCGGGCCCGGCCGCTGCAGGTGCATCACTAGGGACTCCAGCCAGATCTCGATCACTTCAAACGGTGGCCTGAAATTAAACGAGATCGAACCGCTGTTAGAGCTGTAACCAAAATTCTAATAAACAGATATGTTATAGGGAAGGGATAAGTAAAAGGGATAACTAGATGTTTTAATTATGCGAAACGTATTACTACATAATTGAAAACGACTAAAGGCAAACGTCCCAATTAGGACGTTTTCTAGTCTTCACTTTTTGCGCCTTAATGACATACCTGTTTACTAGAACATCATTGGCTGTAACAGTGTATATCATGTTGTGCCTAACTTAGATGATAGAATGATGATAATTTTGATTCACAGACTATTTTGTAGCAATAATAATTAATAAACTTGCAATCTGATTAATGTTTGATTGATGAAACACGAATCGTTGTTGGCCGTACCTGGCGTCAGGGTCGAGATGGCAGGCGAGGAAGGCGAGGCGGTAGAAGGGCTCGGGACAAGCGGCACAAAAGGCCTCTTGGAAGGCGCGCTCGTTTAAGCCAAAGTCGCTGCGTCGCGGCAGGAAATCCGGATCCGCCGACACACGACCTATGATCTGCGAGAACCACATCAGTGTTGATTTAGACTTTATTTAAGATAAATCTAAAAAAAAAGAAAAAAGTTATAATATAGTCAAATCAATTCTTATATTTCTTACAAATATTAAGCACTTTTCACAAATTCAAAAAACGGGATCTTATGTTCCCTGTGTTCTGGTTTCCTCACCTACCGAACTGCAAAGCATTGCTTTTTGGTGCCTAATGGTTGAGCATACAAAGCCCATCGGTAGTTTTAAGGTGAAAAATCTTTTTTAATAATGTTTCGTTTGTGAAGTCAAATCTATGCGTAACATACATGATTTATAATTACCTCACAGAGTATGATGCCGAAGGAGAATACATCGACTTTCTCATCGTAAACTTTACCGTTCATCATCTCCGGAGCCATCCAGTACGGGTTGCCGACCACCTGCCGACAATGCACATTGCAATGAACATTAATGTAACAAGGTTTACACGTCGAGTGGATGCGTGTGCGGACGCACTCGCCAACTCACCGTGTAGCGCTTGCGGCGCAGGGAAGCGTTCGGCAGCGCGCTGCTGGCGGTGCGCTGCACGATGCGCGCCAGCCCGAAGTCCGCCACCACCACCGTCAGCTCCTTGGGCAAAGAGTCGCGTTAGGCGGCGGGCGCGGGGGGCGGGGCGGGGCGGCGCGGGGGGCGGGGGGGGCCAGTTGGCACGCACCTGTCCCGGGCGCACGAGGCAGTTGTGCGAGTTGAGGTCGCGGTGGATGACGTTGCGGCGGTGCAGGTAGCCCACGCCGGCGGCCACGTCGCGCGCCAGTCGGCCGCGAGCCGCCCAGCCGAGCGCGCGCGCGGCGTCCTGCAGCAGCGCGTGCAGCGTGCCGCCCGCCACGTACTCCGTGACGAGGTGCAGGCGCCGGTCGCGGTACAGCACGCCCACGAAGCGCAGCACGTTGCGGTGCCGCAGCGAGCGCAGCACGGCCACCTCCTTCAGGAAGTTCCGCTGCGCCTCCTCGTCCACCCGGTACAGCTGCTTCAGCACCATCACCTCGCCGGTGGCGCGGTGCGTCACCTTGTACACCTGCCCGAAGAACCCCATGCCGAGGAGTTCGCCCTGTCGAGTTGTTCGAGACGATTCAAAGGTGGACTCTTGTAACCGCTTTTGAATCGCCCATAAGAATTTGTTAAATTAAATGTAAAACGCGTAGTATCGTTCGGAATGTGTTTCCACCGAAAAGAACCGCCACGAAGCTTAGTTGTTTCTCTTTGGCACCAACCAAAAAAGGCAATAATAAGGTTTTACAATATACACACATCTATAATAATACTAAATACTATAATACTACTAATAAATGCCATAATAACAAAGTGCAATGGTAGACTAGACAGTGGCAGTGAGCACTCGCCTGCAGCAGGTCGGAGGCGCGGAACACCTGTCCGGGCGCGGCCTGCGTGCGGAACGAGCGCGCGCGGCTCAGGTCGCCCAACACGCCGTCCACCTCGTCGCCCTCCACGTTGCTGTGACGATACAGATCATATTGTTAAATAGCGATCAACTAATAATATCACAATTTAAATACAAATTTTTTAGTCTTAATTTGAATACAAATTTATAATATCTTCGTATAACAAAATTGTTTTTTTTTTTATGGTATAGCTTGGCAGACGAGCATATAGGCCACCTGATGGTAAGTGGTCACCATCACCCATAGACAATGACGCTGTGAGAAATATTAACTATCCTTACATCGTCGATGTGCCACCAAACTTGGGAACTCAGATGTTACGTCCCTTGTGCCTGTAGTTACACTGGCTCACTCACCCTTCAAACCGAACACAACAATACTGAGTACTGTTTTTTGGCGGTAGAATAACTGATGAGTGGGTGGTACCCAGACGGGCTTGCACAAAGCCCTACCACAAAGTAAAAGAACTAGATTCCATAAAGTAATGACTGGGCATCTAATTTAAATACTACTTTTTTATATTTAGTTAGTGGGATTTAATAATTTACTAAATCTCTTATATTTCCATTTTATAACTTGTTTTGTATGTATTTTAAAGGTTTGTATGACATATACCCCTTTTTACGAACAAAATATTACTTACACATCCAACAATTTCGACATACTACTGCTTCTCTCCTTATCTCCTAGTAGAGGAGAAGATGGGACCTGTCTCTTTTTTATCACTCTCACTTTACCCCCATCCTCCCCCTTTCTTTTAAATAATCTCTCCCTCCGCACTCTAATCTCTTCTTTACTCTTTTCGTCATTGGAATGTTTATTGGGAATGTTTTTCTTTAAGTCTTCTTTAAATATATTTTTTTCGACCGGCGATTTTTTTTCTTGCGTTAACTTAAGTTCTGTTTGTTTTTTGACGTCTATGGAGCCGCGTTTGACATTTATTGTGTCTGGATTGTGCTCGACCGTCAGCTAAAAATATTTGAATACAAAAAGTAGAAAACTGTCATTTGGTTCTATTTAATTTTTTTTTTATAATAATTTCGATAAAAAATTTTATAGGATAGGCAAAGACGCTCTTTATTTAAAAAAGAACGCCTAAGCCTCGTACGTAAGGTCATTGTAATTTTAGAAAACAATTGAAAGCTACAGTACTGGCATCATCATCATGATCAATATTCTAGATACAAAGAGGTATTGAATTAAATGTTATTATTACATGCAGTCACAGTCAACTACAACTGACCTGTATAATTTCAGGCCTGGCTAGAACCCTTTCAATTTCAGATAAAGGTCTGTTCCGGACCGGCGTTCCGTTCACCTCCAAAACTTTGTCCCCAATGTGTAGCGTCAACATGTTGCAGCTTGAATCGATCCTTCATCAATAAAAAAACTTACATTATATCAATGATACATAACACGAATAAAAAATCACAAGTTTTTTAAAATAATAAAGAAAAAAAACGCCTTTACAAATATCACATATAATGTTAAGCTGTTAAACATATATTTTAAGCTTACACAAAAGCTAAATAAACAACCCAGTTAATACGAAATATGTACCGAATATAAAACAACTTTGATAAATATACGAACGCAATAATAAAACATTTATTAGGCGTAGCAAAAAATACCAAACTGAAATGAAAATGCAACCGCTTGTTATATTACTGATGATGTGATTTGTTATTATTGAGGTTACTAAGTAAAATAAAACTGCTAGAAACGTGCTTCATCCTACGACAGGAGAGATCCATGCTAATCTATGAAAAAAGTACTACTGCTGTAAACCAACACTAATTGTTTGGAATTGAGGAGTTATTTTGTTGGGAACACTTTAGAGTGTCATTAAAAAATAAAACTGCAAGTACTGTGCAACAATCAATCAAATCTTGAGAGGTCGGGAGCGTGGGATAAGTCATTACAATTTCAGGTTTGGGAATGATTTGTCCCATATAAATAGGAAGGGTAGGTAACAGCGACATACTCAGAGGAAAAGTTTATCAAGTGTGTATCGACAGTTAATTTAAGGGAGTGGAGCCCGTGCAGTGGTGGGGGGGGGGGTAGCGGGCGCACCTACGACAGGCGAGGTGCAGGCACGCGCGCAGCGCCGCCCGCAGCAGCGCACGCGCCGCGCCGCGCACCTTGTCCGCGCACCGCGAACTGCCCACACACACAACACGTCACAACTCCACCACTTCTAACGCGCTACTACGGAACTACCTACTATCTGCTCGGCTCTTCGGAATCATCGTAGTCTAGCGGAAATAATAAATTAGAATACGAGTCACATGAGGTTTAGTGATTTAAGGAATGAATGAAATAATGTTAGTCGCGTACGATTCACCGACGATTTTGTTAACATATCGTATTATTATGTTTAGTAACGACATGGATGCGTCGAGGTGGGGTCGGGGGCCACTCACTGCGCGACGAGGAAGGCCCCGCAGGCATCGGGCGCGAGGCGCAGCGCGTGCGCGGGCGCGCGCAGCACGCGGATGGTGTGCGCGTCGTGCCGCCCGCGCCGCAGCCACTCCGCGTAGCACGCACCGCTGGGGGCGGGTAGGGGTTACAGTGCTATGAATACAACGTCTCAAGGCGTTCGCTTGCCCATGGGTAATGTATTAATATAATATATGGGTATTTTTTTTAATCACACAATTTAATCATAATATTACAGCTTGCAAGGTACTTAAAACTTTACACGTCGTTGAATGATTTTAGCGCAGAAATTCTTGGTCAAACCTGATATCATGTTTAATCTCTTTACTATTATCGGTAACCGGGGTCTGATGCATCAAATGTTTAAAAATGCATTTGAATCAGTTGGTTTCAATTTTTTATAAAGCTGCGCTTGGACACTCACCAGTAGAGTTCGGAGCGGTCGAGTAGCGCGTAGGGCTCGGTGTCCTCGAGATGAGCCCCGCAGGAAGCACATGCGAAACACTCAGGGTGGAATCGGTGCTCGCCCGCCGCCATCACCGGTCCGGTTATCACCTTCAAATAAAGAGCTTCCGTTATCAGGTATCTGATTACTTTCAGAAATTTATAAACTCAAAATCTGTGCTTAAGTTTATCTAAATGTGTTTTATTATGCAATTAAATAAATAAATAAGAACCTTTTTGTATATGACTGTTAATTATTTACCTGGCTGCATTGTTGACAATTGTCACCATATCTCGACCAATAGTCCGCCTGACAGAACAGCATACCGCTTTTCTCGAAATACCATGTCGTCAACTGGGCGTCACATTCTGAGCATCTAAAAGAGCAATGAGTGATTTTATTTTATACACAAATACACATATTACGTGTTGAAATCTACAACTACGACTTTAGTAATATTATTATTAAGCGGACGGTACCATGCTATTATACGTCACGAGAGCGTATACAAAATATAGTATCATACAAAATTAATGTACCTATTTATAAAAAATAACTATAAAGGCCAAACGCGAGATCATTGGAGGAGGCGCTTAGTTTGGCGCGTTTAAGCAGAATGGTGGGACCGACGTGTAATGAACATAGTATACGTCATACCACCCCCGCTCTCCTCAATCCCCTCTAAGTATTGCTTGTAGCGCCAACAAGCGCGTATTTAGTTTTTTATTATATGTAATTTATTAATGTATAATATTTAATAAATTAATAGGAATATATAATGCTAGTAACAACTAGTAATTTTGTTTGTCCTAATCTCATATTGCGCCAGTGGGCTATGTTAGAATAAGGTAGAGAACGCTCTATGTCGGAAGAATCATTATTAATAATCAGTGTATAGTGTAAATCGTATATGAGCTATACTTAGAACTCAATATTAAGAATTATATATGTCGAGTAACTCAAGGGTTAGAATATTATTTCAATAGATGATTGCGGGGTTCAAACCCCTCTAGTACCACTGGAATTGAGGTTTGATACACATTGCGCACGTAGTATTATTTGACATGTATAGGCTTCCTATCTTTTCTTATAAACATAAACATAAATTAATAAAATTCATTAGTGCTTCCTGGTATTCGAACCCGCAATCTATTTAAAGTGTCCCAAATACTGGACTATCTCATTTCAATATTTTTATCTATACTTATTTATTACAGAACGCCCTATTGTTGAAATAAGGATGAAAAATCCGTAGTGTCTAGCGGCCTCATTTCATCTTTTATATACAACAGACAGCCCACTTCGGCCGAGACACGATATATGGGGCACATTAAGCTGGCGTATTCTTACCGAAAACAGTCTCTGTGCCACTCCTGGCCGAGTGCCGATACGTAGTCTTCATCTCCGATATCGTTCAAACAACATGCACAACTAATGATTTCTGAAATAAAACATAACGTATATTTTTAACAAAAATGAGGATTTTAAACTTTCGTTAAATATAAAGTAGAAATAGTTAAAGTTAAACATCGATTGTTTTTGATAATATATATACATACATATATATATCTACATCTACGTTTAAAAGGCACAGAATTGTTTAACAAATTGTATAAAGAAATATATAAGGTAATAATGTTTGTAAATTCAATTGTAATGACCAAATAACTTTTCAATATTTGCTGAATGACTAATATTCAGATAATCTGTCTATTTAGATTTACATAACTGTCTTACGAGGTTTTTTTTAACTGTGATAGGTAACTGATATATAATAGATTATATATAGCATATCCCCATACTATATTACAAATAAAATAATCTTTCTTACATCCTTGTTTTTTTTTTACTAAAAAAGTTCTTAACTCTCTACTATATTATACTTATAAAACTTTTTGAATTACTCTGTTTATTGATAAAAACCGCATTAAAGTTCGTTGCCAAGTTTAAAAGATCTAAGTGCACAGACGTCGGAAAGCAACTTTGATTTATACAATGTAGAGATGGTCTAGGCTATAAAGTTTTTGAACTGACCGTTTTTATAACTGATACATATATTGTAATGCTGTGTTATACTCTATGTGAATTAAATAATTATAATGCATTTCGTTGGCAGAACGAGATATATGAACATAGTCATATTCTTAAATAAAATCTATGGTTCTTATAATATTATATTCGTTGCAAATTGTGTTTTGTCTGTCGACGAAGCTTTTATTGGAACTTTGGAAGTAAAATTAAAGTGGATATAAGTAGTTACGTGGTATGCGATGTATTCAAAATAACAATGAATTGTTTGTACTGCATAATATAGCAGAGCTATTAGCAAATTGCATGGGATATGGAAATGTATTCTCTAAGATATCTTTATTTATACCCCTTTTAGGGAAACAATTTTTTTTTAGATGAGACTAATGTACTTTCTTCAAAATGCCTTGTTTCTGCAAATAAGTCTTCAAGGAGTTTTGGGTTTCATCACCAAGTATGGAGTGTTATATTAAGGTACATACACTATATTTGAACATTATACACAAGATTATACTTTGATATTTTTTTCTAATAATTACTATATTATAATATGTAGTTTCCAACCCGCTCTAGTTTATAGTGCGTAATGATTAGCACCTTAAGGGGTATTATAACATACTAGTGCATTCAATCGGAGCAGAAAATATAACGCATCGCGGAAAAACAGGTTAAGCTATATATAAGTTATATAACACGTAGCTTTATAGTGTCTTATATTATTTACTAAGTTTTGAAATTATTATAATTAAATTAATTTGTATGAATATTTTTGCAGTAAGAGGAAAAATGTATATATCGCTTATCTGATTCGTGGGGAAAATATGCGACGTGAGTCACATGGGTTTAGAATATTACGTTGATATTGTTGAGTAATATTGTGTGCAACGTAGCACGTAGCACTCAAACTTCTTTAAGATTACTTAATTTTGTCGAATAATATAACATGGCGATTCCACAAGGAAATGCTAGCAGCATTCTTACTATTACATCTATTTATTTTATCTAGTATAAGTTTTAAGACCTCAATAAAATTATTCTTATGAAAATTATTTTCGATTACGAAATAATAAGTCTGTTAATGCGAGACGCAGCGTCATATTATTTTCTGGTGACGTAACTACGAAGTGGCCTACGATATACATATACTAGTTGAAACTGCGGCTTTACCCACGCGAAATTTATAAAACACAAGCTTTCAACCCTAGTATTGAAATATATATATTATAACTCTTTAGGGTGAGATTTCGTAAAACCCATTCTTATCAGATGAGGTGTAGTACACCTTATAAGGAATCTACCTGCCAAATTTCAAGTTTGTAGGTGTTATAGTTTCTGAGAATTCGTTATTAATCAGTGAATGGTATTTCGCATTTATATACATAGATTTCAGCTCAAATACATTTTAGCAGGATTCATAAGTAAAAGCAGAAGTAATAAAATTTCGTAATAATAATGTAAAATATTTGTTTCTCCCTATGAGTTATAGATTTTATCTGAAAACATGAAAACTTCCTCCAGATTGTAAATCTCACCCCAAATAACTATCCCATCGAATCATCATCAATCATACTAAATTATCAAAAAAAAACCTGACTTTTATATATACTTCCTAAATCGTTTTAATCTAGACTAATTGAATCTGAGATATTTGAAAATTCCGTTAAAACGGATGATTAAGCTATCAATTAAAAGAACAGCCAAACATAACATGATATGGATCAAACTAATATTAGACAAGCTCTAAGAAATAGATAAACTACCTAAGGAATAACAGTCCATTTCCCTATAAAGATAAGGTTTTATAAGTTTAGTTCTATATGAAGTGTAATTAATAAAGTACCATTCGCTCACGAGTCATCTACTTTTCCAGAAGAAAGCTTCGAATCAAGATACTATCTATGATTATGGTAACAACACAATTTAGTTTTTAGTTTTTATTTTGATTTATGTTATAAAGTGTTTTAAAATAACAGCATTGATAATATAGCAATTAAGGAAGAAGCTTGTACATGGAGATTTGAAAGTCCACTTGAAAGAAAAATGAGAATTGTTTCAAATGTGATCACATATCGGGGGTAAAATAATTTAATATTGATTCAGATTATTAAACAATCACAATTTACAACAAAGTTACATAATTAGCATATAAGCTAACAAATTATCTTGTCAATAATTTTGAATAATTCTTAGCTCTTAAACTTTTACTGTTTTACTTTAAATCTTTATTTATCGAAAGATTAGTTAAGTGATAGTTTCTTTAAATTTAGATTCTTCTTTCAAATTACAAAAATGTGAAAATTTGTATATCTACCTACTGAAAAATGTTTATAAGTAACACCATAAAATAATATAATTTTGTTAAATAATAAAATAATTATAATTTTGTTAAAAAACTATTTTGTTAACTATATATTTCATTCACTATGGTTATAATAAGAGATTGAGCAAAGAATTTCATTATTAATTTTATTGATGATTTCCATATGAAATATCATAAATGATTTATTTCTTAATTTTTTTTAAGTTCGAATGTTTTTTTTTTTAAGACAGTTAAGGTCATATTATAATTTTACTGAAGTTAATGCATAATATGATATCATTCTTCAATAACAAGAAGTTACTTTTAAAAACAAATAATACTATCAAGTTTAAAAAAAATAAAAGTCTATTTTAATGTTTGCGTATTAACTTTATATCATGTAGAATAATCTAATTGGAATTTTTTGCTATTCAAATAATGCGGAAGTTATTGCTGTTTTTCTTCGTCGTTTAAAATGTGAAGTGGCTGTACATTTTTATTTATTTCTCCCAAGTATAAAATTAAATAAGCTGTATCAAGAAACGTAATTCATGTATTTTAATAAAATGGTCCTAGTGAACGATATTTGTCGCAAACAAAAGATAATTTACACTTGGTAAATCTTGTTTCGCCCACTCACAATATTCAATGACAAGAACACAATAATAAATGTTACACACAATTATTCCCATAAGTAACTTTTTATATTTTTAAATATTACTTACCCCTTGTATTCGGTCCCTCCATTTCATTGCAAAAATGCCTTTTTTCTATCAAAATATAATAAAAATTATTGGAATGTAGTATTCGATAGACATAATCCCTTTGACATGAATGACTAATAAACTCAAAACTGTACACAGACGGAAAAGCAAAAACATAATTTGACGTTTCATAATATTGCTATTGCTCAACTAATGTCACTTTTTGCAGTATTCCACAAATATTTTAGAAGTAAAATATTAAAATCAAGGCGAAAACAATTACATTATTGTATAAATAATGAAATCTAACCAAATGTTTGTTTGTTAATTCACCTATTTAAAGTTGTGAGAAGTAAATATAATAAAACAAGTTTAATTTATAGTTAATTAAAAAAAGATCTAAAATAATTTAATTTATATATTATTATAAAATTTAGCTTTTTTTAAATAATGTATGCTCAAAAGGTCGCGAATCAAAAACAAAAGTTGTAATCCATGAGATTGTATAGGTAAGGTAAATAAAAAATGTAATCCTTGAAATAAATAATCAAAATATGTATCTTTATTTATTCAATCTTTTGTTGTTGCTTCTTTTTTAAGTATTTGCTCAACTTGACCTTTACTTTAACTTTAACTTCCAATCTCTTGAGCAGGTCCTCAAGTTCTGGATCATCGATTTCTTCCGAATCATCTTCGTCAGATTCAGGTTCTTCAGTAGTAGTTGGTTCTTCTGTAGTAGTTAGCATTTCTGTTGTAGTTGGACTTTCTATGGTAGTAGTTTGAGTTGGAGGAGACGTTGAAGTTTGTGGAGGAGCTTCAGTCGTTGGGGTATCTGTAGGTATTGCGGTAGTTGTGGTAGATGTGGTGTCAGGATAGGTGCTAGGAGCTACAGTAGTAACGTCTTCCTCCTCCTCATCGAGGTTATTGAAATCTATACCAGTAATCTGTGTAAACCATGAGTGGAAAGGTCCGGGGCGTATAAAAGCTGAAAGAGGATAAATTAAGGTGAATTTAATAAGATTATTTTAAATGATATTAAATTATATAATTATATTATTAACTGTTCATAGTAATGAGGTTTGTATTGTTTTACTTACCACCAGGCAAACCGGAGTGACATCCGTAAGCGCCACCAGCCACGAATGAACTCACGCCGACAAGGAAAGGTACACCCTCAGGGGACACGTGCACTAGTGGACCGCCGCTGTCACCCTAAATAGTAATACATAATGTTTAGATTTAAAAATAACACCAGAATATATGAAGAACATTAATGTCATGGGCTTTTCTTATTAATGATAATTTATCCAACAATATAACATTACCTGGCAAATAGACTGCGAAGTTACGTTGAAGAAACTCGCACAAATGGTGTTTTCTGTCACAACCCTGGTACCAAAGATAGATGTGCAAGCCGGGTTACTGATAGCGCGAAGATACACCCAACGGAGCTCTTGAGATTGGGCGCCTGGGTGGTATTTAAAAAAAGATTAATCCAATGTACAAAAGTATTTTGGTGAACGGTACGAAATAAATAATGGTTTACACAATGTTTAAGTAGTAAAATTGTATAAGAACCATGAATGTTTTGTAATACAAATGATTACTATAATAAAAGTTTAATAATTGATGTTTCAAGAATCTTCATGATACATAATTTTATCTTAGCGATATTGCAGCCAGTGGCGTAGCTATCGTTGGGCCAGGAGGTGCAATGCACCAGGGCCCCGGAGTTCAGGGGGCCTCTAAACTAAACCTTAAGCTTCTGTAGCTAGAAAAACACGACCCTGCTCACAAGAATTCTTATTTGGTATCTATAATTTTAAAGGGTAATTATTAGTTAATGAGGGGCGAGGGCCCGATTCTTTTTTATGCACCGGGGCCCTTCCTCACCTAGCTACGCCATTGATTGCAGCACAGGTGCTGTTTTATGGCGAGAACAATGGTGATGCCCTGACTGATTTTGGTCACGGTGGATAATCTAAATCTCCACTTACATTGGCTCTACTTATTAAATACTCTATCTGGTATATTGCAGTCCAAAAGTATTTGCACAAACGCAGATGCACCTCTCTTCGCTCACTCTCAACATCCGATGAGACCACAGATTCAACACAACTTGTACTAACCGTTTGTCCAAGTTCGACCAAATCCACTCGCGACAACGATCTCCTCGTCATAGTTCCTGTGAGCGTCTGATTGCGGTTGTATGCGTATTGAACGCAAGTTTGCTACAAAATAATAAAATTGTTAGTAAGTATATTTATACAAAGAGTAAATTCATGGTAGGGTAATCCTAATTGTAATTCGTGCTCAGAGACTAAGAAAACATCATAACAAAACCCGCCTGTATCATATTTTAGTAAGAAATATAAACAATCCCTTACGTACACAATACCCTAATATAAACCTTTGGAAACCTTTACAAGGGCCTTTTTATTAACACTAACTTGCTCTTCCTTTAAAATTTCTTTTTGCAGGCAGGGTGAGCCATTAAGTATTGTTGTTTGAGAGCAAAAACGTCATGAGAAGGTGGTATTTCTAGAAACATGAAATTAATGAATACATACTGCTATATTGCAACGGTCGCTGAAGCTTGACCAGTGCGATGTCATTCGGCTGTACCTCGGTTGGCCTCAACGAATCAAACGAAGGATAGTTGTAGTATTCCGTGGTCTCCAATATCATTTCGGGCCGAGTCATGTGGTACAAGCCAGCCCGCACCAAAATTGTAATTTGGCTAAAAATAGTAACGATCGATTACAATTTTCTGTCGAATTGTTTTAAAAGTATTTCTTTTTAATTAAAATTATAATAAACAATGTATCACTATCAGGTATAAACAATATAATAAATAATAACATTTATTACAGGAGGCACGTTGTGCCTATGGATTTCATATTTTATTGAAAGCTACTTTACAGCCTACTACACTTATAGAATTCCTATCATTTCAAGAAAGAATTGAAGAAGATGATATTAGTTTCCTTACTCCCATCAAAAACTAGTTTATTGTTTACAATTCTATATATATTTAATTGAAATGATTTTAATTAAAACCAGATAGTCCAGTACTAAATGAAGGTCCTAAATTAATGTTTTGTAATCGACTGTTGAAATCATTCGATATATTGTACCAGTTACTAATATATTTTGATGGCTAAAATTTTTGGAATAAGCTTGTAGTTAGTCTCCATTTAAAGTTAATTGAATACTCACCTCGCAGTGCAATGAGCAGATGTAATCAACCATTGTTTATGGACGACACTTCCACCGCAGCCTGCCACCTGTCCCACAATGTTAACCATTCGTAGAGATACTTGGTGAGGGTGCTGGCCCGGTTTCGCCTCCCAACCGGAAACAATACGAGCCTGCCATGCCTCTGTTTGAGAAAGTTAATTTTATTACAATTTATCTATAATATCACAATTCAATATTTATTCCAAATATTATTTTATTTTATATTAATAAAAATACTCCATTATTTTAATTATACAACTTTTTAAATACAATACAATATTATTATGTAAATTTAAATATAATTATGTTTATCAAATTTAGACAATATTATTGTGAATTGTAAAACGAAAAGTTTTAGGGAAATTAACCAGATCTGATAAAACGATATGAAAATCAGATAAAAAAAATTGCTAGATAGAATCAATGACGTGAGTGATATGATTTTTTTAACTGTAAGCTTTTAGATTGTTTGTTGTTTTTAATTCTTTCGGGAGTTTTATTTAAGCAAACATTGCAATTTTGAATTTAATATTTATTGTCTATTTCATTTGAACTTTTGATTAGAAATAATCGCGTATTTTTTATTGAATAGGGATTCTGGTACCGCTCAGTGCCATTTTATCTAGTAGGTAAAATCTTCATGCAAATGTTGTTGCAAAAGTTAACAAACAGCATATTCATTTCAAATATATTTTGAAGTAGGTACCTACAAGTAATATTTATAATGAGAAGATTGATCATTTACTTTATTTTATTTCTAAATTATTATTATTTATTTATTACTTATTCTGCCAAAGTCAAAGGGTATCAAGTAAGTATAAAGTAGTAAAATCTGAATCACAGCGACATGCAGCTTAATGCCAAAAAGCTAAGTATAAATAATAAAACAAGACAAAGACGCTAAAGACTAATTACACGCAGATTTACAACAGAATCTATTGTCACTATTACTTTTCTAATTCATTCTACGCTTTACACTATTTTATGAGGTAATCAATATATAACACATATAAATAACATATATAAACATTGGTACAATACATCACCTTTGTCGTCTATGTTCTCTACATAGTCCACTGGGATGAACTGTGCCGTGTATGCCTATAAATTACACAATAGTTAAGTAAACTATCAAATGATTACGGCTGTAAAACTCAGCTACTTATAGAAAATTTTAAACTAGTTACTAGTTAATATTTACTCTAGTTACGTCAAACACTAAAAGACCAAATAGATAAATATTCATTAGGTCATAAGTACATACATATATTAAGGTTTCAAAAAGTTTATGGAAAAAAACTGTCCATGAAGTGTGTTATTAAATAAAATATATGTTAATTTCTTCTTTGGGTAAATTGCATTACAAAAAAGTGTGAATTTCATCATCAAAATGAAGTTTCATTAGCACACCATTTAAAGCATTTTGATTGTAAACATCTTAATAAATTAATTATAAAGTTATCCTGATAAAAGAATTAACAAATTAAATTATCCTGATAAAATAGATCCTATTTGTAAATATAATGACGCTTTTTAGTGTCCTTTTTATTAATTTTTGTTTTTTCAAAAAATAATAAAAAAGTGTATCGATAAGTAAGATGAATTTATTAATTACAAAATGAGGCGTCATTGAAAATATTTTAAGAAATATTATAAATAGAGAAATCAGCAAAAGGGCTTCGTTATGAATGTTTTAGTCTCAGTCTAAATTTTCTAAGGTTATTTTGGATAAAATACAAAAGTTAATAAAATGAGTTTTAAATAGTAATTATTTTATCTTACCCGTTGGGCCGCAAAAGCAAGTAGAAAGAACGTCGCTAGCCACATCCTTACACTTACTAACAGTGAAAACCCTTTTGTTTTAATAAAAATACCTAAAGATAAGATGAAAGACACCGTTCGAAAAATAAATCTTATTAATTACAATGTTATCTCGAAATCTAACAACGATTAAAATCTCAATTAATAGTAGCTAAATTATCCTCTATTGCACGAATTTCATCGAAATTATCCTTTATCTTAGCCGCGTGTATTTACCTACAACATTTCGATAATCGACAGTTGATTGTGTTCCGATCATGAGGGACCATTCTAACACACAATTTTAACAATATATTATTACACTAGCGGCACGCCCGGACTTCGTTGAGATGAAGTAAAATACTTATTTTTTATGGTAAAAAATATCGCCCTAGAGCAAAATCGCAGTGCCATCACAACGGGGCCAATCCAAACCATCCAGGCAACTCGAATGCTTAAAAAGTTATCATAATCTGTCCGACCGCTTATGAGGAGTTCATTGACATAGAATTAAAGAAATATATATTTGTATATAAAGATTATTACAATGTTAATTAATACGCAATAATATTAGCAAATATAATGTTCAAAACCAAAGAAACTTAAACTCAATCTCAACTCAAAATCCTTTATTCAATATAGAAACACTACACTTACTTATATTTCGGAAAAGAAAACACCCTGACCTAAGAAAAACCGGCGAAAGAAACTCAGCGGGTCTGAGTCTACCCGTGACCACGAACACTGCAAAGTGCTCGAAACGTCGGGATGTTTAAAAATAATTAATATACGCGATTCATCCGTTATAATTAGTTTTATTTAAATGTGTAATAATCGCGAAAATTTAAGACAACGTTATCTTCTTTAGTCTATTTTATTACACACACATTTGAATTTGGAAAGAAATAGCCAGGAGACGATCGTTTCATTGCCGAGATCATAAACTCATTAATTGTATAATAATGTTTGCACACAAGCTTTCCTTAGCATTTTTTTTTATTTGGCAACAGAGACATTTTGGACGCTTTATGGAAAAATGTTGTATAACCGTATACATTGGATATCATATATTGTCA
Organism: Vanessa cardui; assembly: GCF_905220365.1. Taxonomy (NCBI): domain Eukaryota; kingdom Metazoa; phylum Arthropoda; class Insecta; order Lepidoptera; family Nymphalidae; genus Vanessa; species Vanessa cardui. Next base: position 10,307,088 of record NC_061132.1, on the reverse strand, counting down.
TTCGTTACCCCTCAAAGGAGTTACTGACTTTATGCAGTTGAGTAATAGAAGTAACAAGTTTGTGTTTGTTCCAAAAACATACATCAGTCGTTTGTTCCTTAAAAGAAAAAGGAAATCATTAAATCTAGAGTTCCAGCCTTATGCAGACATGAGACGGAGCGTAGAAAAAGATCTTATTAAAAGGATATAGGCAGGGCCGCCGTAAGCGGGGGTGCGACGCATGCACCGCACGAGGGCGGCACGTCCAGGGGGCGGCAAATTGAGCAATTGAGCAAGTCATTATTATAATTCTCACAAATCCTTAAGTAAAATAAATTATTCAAAGCATCGAAAAATATCGCACTCAGTTAAAAGTCCGTCGTCTGTTATCCTATGAAAAACAATACTGTCGAAGTTAGGAGAATCCCCTTTAGCTTCCTTATCAATTGGTAGATTAGGTATCCGTTACTTGTAGTAGGGCGTTGTCGTAGGGCGGCTTGAAGGGTATCACGCCGTAAGTTATATTGGTGGTCGCTCGAAATAGCAGAGCTACGGGCACCGTTAAACTGGGCGCGGAGGGCATACGTTCGCTGTCGCAGGCGCAACGTGCTCAACGCAAACTTAGAGGTAAAACTTAGAGGAAACCTGTGGGCTGCACATCGTCAGTTGAAAAAAGAGTTAGAAAAGGCGTTAAGTAAACAGAGAGCAAAGGGGCGCCCCTCTCGTGGTTTGCGAGGGAAGCTCCGAACATACGGCGCTCCTGTTACGGAATAACTACCGCCAGATCTCCTGCGACTGATCGGGGAGCTATTTCGGGGAAAAAGGGCGGGTCATTCAACCATCGATGCCCTAAAATACCCTGAAGACCCGGACAATGGAGGCGGTTGTCCAAGGGAACGTAGTCCTAACGGTATCACCGGACGTGGCGAACGACTTCAATAGTCTTCCTTCTTCTTTTTTTCTTAATTTAATTTACGGCTTCCACGGGATCACAGGCCCATGCCTTTTTTATATTTTACATTTATACACTTTGACGTTTTATACTTTATAACTTTATATTTTTACTTAACATCAGCAGACATTCGCTAGACTTCAAGCTCGCCGTCTTCCTTTCGAGACCATAGGACCATTTCGATATCACGAGTTGCCTTCCTATCTCAGAAGGCCGTTGGGGCATACCTCCAGGATCAGGTGATCCTTTGGGAGGGGGCGATGGACGACTTGTCCGTCGTTTGAAGTTGGTTTGACTGGCTCCTGCGGGCACCGACCTCGCCCAGGATGGGAGTGTTGTGTCACGGTGACGGGGCGAACCTTTCAGATGACGGCCCTAAAGTCGGAGTGTCGCTCACGGTGGATCGAATCGAGATGCTGGTCTTGATGGTTTCTCTAACTAAAACGGAGGGCCTCCTAATCCACGGTCCTTGCTGAGGTCTCCTCGAGGAGAGTCTACCGCCCTCCAAGAGACGGCAATTAAGGCGCAGACACATATGAAGGATCAGGGCCTCATCCTGGATGGAGCTTCGTGCAACATTTTGTCCAACTCAGCTTAAAGCTCATCAATGCCAACGTAGGAGGACCTCCTAAACCAAACACCTTGCCTGCGTGCGCTCTATGGCATTGTATTTTTTATTCATTGTAAATAAATAAATCTAATCCAATCCAGCCCATTTCCGGTCACTGCTGGATATGTCCAGACCTCTCCAGTTGCACGCCACTGAGATCGTTCTTGGGCTCCTCGCATCCAGCTCCTACCAGCCGTCTTGCGTAAGTCGTCACTCCACCGTGCCCGAGGACGTACTACACTACGTTTGCCGAGACGCGGTCTCCACTCTAGAACACGTTTTCCCCAACGGTTATCGGTTCTGCGGCAGATATGGCCAGCCCACTGCCACTTCAGCTTATTAATCCGGTGGGCTATGTCGATGACTTTGGTTCTCTGGCGGGTCGCCTCATTTCTTCTGATGCGATCCCGCAGAGAAACGCCGAGCATAGCCCTTGTCATAGCACGCTGAGCGACTTTAAACTGGTGGACCGGCCTTGCCGTGAGTTTCCACGTTTCGGCTCCGTATGTCATGACGGGTAGGACGCACTGGTTGAAGACTTTCGTCTTAAGGCACTGTGGGATCGACGATGTAAAGATTCGACGTAATTTTCCAAACGCTGCCCAACCCAGCTAAATTCTTCTATTCACCTCGTCCTCAAGGTTGTTTCTACCTAATCGCAAAGTCTGCCCATGGTAGATATATTTTTGAACAACTTCGAGGACGGTACCGTGTATCGCAATCGGTTCCGGTAGAACATGTTCATTGAACATGACCTTGGTTTTATCCAAGTTCATCCGAAGGCCGGTACGCATAGAAGAATCTAAGTAAGTGAGAGATGAATTCGCCATTGATGTTAATGCCATGTCCTTTCCAGTTCAGCGTCTTGAACATATCCTTCATTGAATTAGTAAACAATTTGGGGGAAATAACTTCCCCTCGTCTCACACCTTGATGCAATGGTATGGGATTTGTTTGCTGATTCTGTACTTGGACGGAAAATACACTTATTTGGTTGGACTCCCTTAATGCTCGTAACAAGGTCGTCTTATCTTACGGGACCGTGGGAACAGTGCTGCTGACCCGCTTCGCCGAAGAAGACCAGTAGAAGAGGTCTTCGCTGGATGTCTTCTCCTCCCGCCATAAGTGTCCCGGGGTTAAGGGTTTCTGTACCCTGAGAACTCCCTAGGAAGTGGAACTCCGCAGAGGTGAGCCTACCGTTAGGACGTCACGGTAGTATGCACAAAAGATTTCGTAACATCCTCCAAAAAGACAGAGTGGGTCGCTAACGTTGGTTTGTTAGCAGGTATACACCCCGCCCCCCACCTCATGTGGAGGAATAGTGGTATGCGTTTTTGCAGCGAAAAAAAGGGCGGCATAATAGGTATTGCACGCGGGTGACAAAACAGCTAGCGGCGGGCCTGGATATAGGTTTATAACTTTGACACACTCCAATGTGTGCAGAGTATGCTTTATATAAAGTTGCAAATAGCTCAGGTTTTCGTTGTTATTAAGTGTCGGCTAGTTCATCCCTAAAAAAAGAAACTAGAAGTTGATTTGGAAACATGAATCAAAGGTGTGTTTGTAAATTTTGATTTTTTCCGATATACTACTAAATTAAATACGTTTATCATTTTTAGCCAATAGCCGTTATTGAGAATTTATATTATTAAATATTGTCTGTTTTTTATTTTTTTTATTTAATTTATTGTTGATGATTGTACTGTAATTTCCTTCTCCTCTAATCCTAATAGTTTTGTCGAAAACACTACGGAATTTGATAAGGTTATCATAAAAGTTAATGTAATACATATGTATATAGTAAAATGCTTTTTATGTACAAGTACCTAATATCTACATCGAAAAGACGCGGAAATTATCAGATTAGATGATGATCAACAAATTAATCCAGCATAGTCATAGTTTAAAACTATATGATTATCACTATTGAGTTCTTAGTCTTCTTTAGTGTCTATTTACATTATGAAATGAGTATTATTATATATTATATTACATAGAACATAGTCAAAATACACTGTACAGACGAGTAAAAGTTGTGTTAATAGCATCTACTGAAACTAAGCATAATTGCCTTTAGAGGTACCTACTGGTGTTATTTAGTTTTTTATATTATTTACTAATTTTTACCTACTACGGAATTTCCCGGCATAAACCCTGCTCTACTATACAAGACAAAGAGACTACTGAACTCTGAGTGCACTAACAGCTTTTAGCTTATTATAACTACAGCATAAGGCATATAACATTAGTAGTTGGCGATGTATTGATGTTTTAAGAAGTGGTTTTAATACTACTTATGTACAATGTAAATGTCTACGGCCTCCTGACCACATTTCTTTATATGGCCTCTACAAAATAATTTGAATAGGACTTGGTTTCTATGAAATCTCAAAACTTTTTACGATGGAAAAACTGCATCGAGAGACTTGGCATTTTTTTACATTTAATGTTTTTGGTGGGATCTCATTTATTTTTTGTAAGTGTATTTCTTTCTTTTTTTTCCTCATAATTTCTTGGACTTCTGCTACTGCTTTGATATGCATTTGCCACCCCATTCTCTAACTCTCTCTCTTTTGTTTCTTCTCTGAGGCTTCGTTACTTCTAAGGTAGACAAGTCTGGGCGATATCTACTTCGGAGTCGATTATATTCAGCCATTGCTGTCTCCTGAGCCCGAGCGCGCGCATGCAATTTTTATCGCTATACAATGGAGTTTTAAATTTATTAATTTAAAGAATTATGAACTTTATGTATTAATTTGTATTAATTATAGTCTATGTATTACATTTATATTATTCTTTTCTATTCTATGTATTTATTCATCCAATTGAATACTTAAACAACGAACAAAGTTAACAATGCAGTCAAAATCCATACACAGTGTTCTTGCCAAACCGCAAATATAAAATTGTTTTCTATGGTTTTCTATCCTTTAAATGTGGCTAATGACCTATCTTTGTGCAAAATTTTAAGTTTCTAATTCTTTTAGAAGTACCTTAGATTTTTGATGATCGGTCAGTGAGTCTGTGAGTGACAAAATGGTGTAACTTTAATCGACCGTAAATTATTAATTCAATTGGCATGTATTTTCAAACTTAAGCTTGTTCTAATGCCTACTATTATTCACCGAACACCGAAACTCCTAGCTTTGTCCATGTCGAAGATATAGGGTGGGCGAAACAGCCGCGAATCGCTTCGAGAATAGATGGTACGACCGTGCCCGTTTTGCTTGGCTGACTTGGCCGTTAGACTTGGCTGGGGCAGTGCCGTGCCCCCAGAACCCCATTTGGGTCATATTCCAATTTCTAACGCAATGGTAATTAATATACGAGTACAATATTGTTTCCAAACTCATTTCAAAATTAGAACTTTTAATGAATTCAGTGTCTCCCTACATCAATATTTTTCTTCTTACGCGCTTCAGTGGGGTAACTAGTTTTTAATTTAAAACTACTTATGAAAACGATGAACCACTCTGCAAGAACATACTTTTACTCCAACCATAACAGGAAAAAAGACAAATAAACAACAGTTGACAGTAAATTAACGAGATATCATTGCTTGATTAGTCTATAATATGACACGATTTGGATGCCTAAAAAGAAAGTAAGTAAAACTAACGTGGAAATAAGTAATTAACTGTAATGTATAAAAAATAAAGATATACTTATTAATCTCATACTCTTAACTCTTAATAGTGCACAATATAGCCGAGTTATTAGTAAATGGCATGAAATACGTAAATTAAGGTTTGTTTATCTTTTTTCCCACTTCCATTGGCATATTCATAATATGTATTTGGTTGAGCCTGCACACGTATACCAAACAACATTTTGTTTGGTATACGTGTGCAGGCTCAACGAATGAATGAAGATACGCGTGGTATACATTGTGGACTTATGGTAAAAATCGTAGTAAATTTTGATTATGATAAGTCTATTACTGTGAAGTTTCAGTTTTCGACTTAAAGCAGTAAATTGAATATTGGTAATTATGAATAGGATATATATAGTAATAATAATAAAACAGATATTCGTTTAATTTTCTTTATTATTATAAACTTTTCTTTTGCTACATATTTAGTTGCAGTTATAATTACGATGACATCAATTTTATTATAAATATCTACCTAATAAGAAATTAAACTGGTAACAACCAAATATTCTTACACGAATTTCAGATAATTACTAAAAACATATATATTTGTTGTAATAACGATTTTCGTAATTAACTGAAAATATTTTATCAGGAAATCAAACCTATAAGACAAAAGCGTTGTTTACTATTGACACAGATGCATTAGAAAACAATTAAGGCGTACTTTATAAATAACAGAAAATTTGAATATAAATTCGAAATGCATAGCCGACAAGCTATCATATATTCAACACCAGCTAAAAACAACACACAGAGATATTCGCGATTCAACAGGATATACGCTGTCTATTCGCTAACAGTAACGCATTAAGTTACAAAGCAAATATGTAAACATTGATATCGTATACCTCAGGCATATTTCAATAAACATGTTATAACATCAAATATCCCAATCATAGTACATAAAATACGGTATCAATGATAAATTTAAGAAATAATTAATAAATATCATCTATTTAACACGAAATGTATGTTTTTACATAAAATATAGCCCTGATTATATTTCGATTCAATTTTTTTTTATTGCTATTGAAGAATAACAAATTGTTGATAGCTTATTCTTAACAGTTACTTCTATGTGTATAGTAACTAACCATGCATTATTAATTATATTTATTATAATAATTATTTTAAATTAAATCGTTTTAACTGGTGTATAATATAAGCTCGTTTTTATTATTATAACCTAAATATCGTTTTGTAAGCAATTTTCAATTTTTTTTTTCATTGGCGAATTCAGCGTGTTTTTTTCACAAGCTTATTTGATACATAAAATAAAAAGTTTTTCGTGCTTGCAACAATAAATCAGATAAATTGAAATACATTCACTGGTAACATTTTACTTTCACACAAACAGGAAATTGGAAGATTCTGTCAAGAGGAAATGACTTACTATCAAAATTTAATCTTAACTCGATATTTAATTATAAATTCAAATAGAATTGCATTGTAATATCACCTAATTTAGGAATTAAAAAAGCATTGACAGTCAAATAATGGTTTGGTATATTATTAGTGTATTGTTGGATACTTTTATTATTTACAGCATTTTAAATAGACATATTATTGAAGATTATTGGATGAATACCAATGAAATATCGGATACAATATGTATGTCGTGGATATTCGGACAAATCAAACCATTGCGGGAAAATAAAATCTTATGGAGATGTATTTTTGCAATGACAAATAAATAGCAGACGATTGGGAATATATTCTGGAGGTCCCGAGTATCCGACCGTTTGAAATTGTCCTTGGATGATAGATATGATAAGATTTGTTCGATTATGCTACGACATGCATATTAAGAAATATGAAGGGCTCGAGTGAATGAGACTATATTTACACCACTAAAGTTTAGAACGAAAAAATTGACAATATTCTGTTGAAATAACGTTGTATCGGTTACGTAAATGTTATAAATGAAATTAAAAAGTCTCAATTCAATAAAAACCTGAAGTTAATCACAAATTTATTCCTATACAAAAATTTGTACATATTGTTTCATATTTATGGCCTTTATTGTATTATATGGTTTGGAAGAACACAGATAAATAACTAACGATACTGTTTAATAAAAAGATTAAAATATAAAATGCAATAAATGCAAATGGAATTTATTTATAACAAGAATTTATTTTTGTATATTTATCGCTAGAATCACGATTAGTAGCACATTTCAAAGCATATAATTTTATTTCGAAAGCCATTTCAGATTATTAGTTATTACAACATTTATATTTTTTTTTACATTTTAAATGTTTTTATATCACAAAAATGAATATTACTATTACAATCCGACACTTATAATACCGAAATAAATATCGTTGACTGGTTTGCAAAGCCATATACCTAAAACTATTTTTATAGATCTGATCTAAAGCATTGTGATTCCATTTAAGTTGGAGCCATTCTTATATTAAAATAACGTATAGTTGGATACAATGAATTTAGACATGATCGGTACGTAAGTCGAATAAAATGTTGGTGAATTTCGTCCACACTTATTAATTATTAATACACAAGTAATCATTATAATTTAATTTAGTCATTATTCAGTAAAACTTTATCTTTAGCGTTATTATCTTTATGTAAAATACGCACAATCTATATTACTCATATTAAATACTTCACGTAAAAAATATTGGTTGATTATATTGTTGATTTGCTAATTAATTTATTAATGAACTAATTTATTTCACGTAGGTTTTTTCAGGTTTCAAAACCTTAAAATGAGGAAAAGGGGGAGAATAAAACATTAATATTAAAAGTTATTTGTAACTTTGTGTTAAGTTGTAGCTACGGGACTTGATATCGAAACTTCCTCAGAGATAATAAAAAGGACCGATAGTGATGGATACTCTAGAAGTTAAAGTGTAGATAGGAGTTACGTTGAAAATACTTTTATCTCGCTCTTTCATTATTAATTTGACCTTCGAAAGAAGCAGACAAAGCATTATTTAACTGATCACTCCCTAAACTAAGCTGTAAGCCTTTATGAGTGAATTGATATACATTATTGATTAAAATACATGTACATAAAAGTTTTTAGATTAAATCGAGATTGGCGAGTACAGATAATACATCGATTGTAATCCCGAGATATAGATCGCGTTTAATAACACCGGAAATATTTAAGGTCACAAATGTCAAGTTCATAATACGAACGTCTTTTAAAAAAAAACATGGCGTACTGTTATGTCAAAAATTAAGACTAAACGGTCATCAGTCAGCTAAAGAGCCCTGTTCGAGTCAGTGAAAGAGACTCAATACTATTATTTACTTATGTAATTAATGTAAGTAATTAAATCCACAAAAACATATTGATTGTAAATATACGATGATCTATCTATACATACAATAAAATTGGAGTGTCTGTTTGTTATTTTTAAACTAATCGCTTTTTACTATATGCAAATGTATGTATGCATATAATAGACCGTACATATACCGAAATAACATATTTTAAAACTTTTTCCGTTTGTTTATTCCGGCTAATCTCTTAAACGTCTGGATCGATTTTGACGGGGCTTTCACTTCTAGATAGCTATATAAGGGGTAATTTGGGCTACATCAACTTTTTTGTTTAATTCAAACACACGAATTCGTAATTATATATCATTAATTAGTTTTCTGTCTGTGTGACAACGTTATTACATACAGTGTCGGATTGTAATAGTTCTTTAATATTAAATCATAACTTTAATTCTCATCATCAACAATGAGTTAACACCCAATTGATATCGACCTTACGCGGACCACGTAAGGTCGAATATCGCAACGTTATATTCTAATAACTAGACGACTACCTTTATAAGTGTCAATGTGTAAGCACCATTCAAAACATTCATTAACTATACTAACATCAACTATAGTGTCGATACCAACTATACCAGTGCTCCCTAACCCCCTATCTTTCTACACCAATCCACCATTACTAAAGGAAAATAATTTATATACATAACATATCATAAATAATACAAACAAAATATTAATTCTTTTAAAGAATACATATTTTTGACAAAAGAGATATTTACTTTAAAGCAAGATTCGATAAAATGAGATGATCTTTTGGAAGATTAAAAATAGCTTAAAATTAAACGAAGAAATAAATGCGAAGCCATTTCTGTGACGTATATCTTCACGAAAAGTTCGTTAATTATAAATATTCGAAAAAAGAATTATAACCAGTGGAAATAGAGGAGGTACCTCAATTTTATTCGCAATTATGTGCAATACACGCGATCTAAGTTTTCTGGTCAATAATAACTACACATATATACGCCTTTTCCAATGAATGTTTGGGGACTGAGATGGCTAGTTAAACAATGTTTTGTCTTATTCTTTCGAATGTCCAATCAGTGATGTTAGAAAGAGATATTTCATTGTTTAACTAAACATCCGTTTAACAACGTTTATTACGAAGTGCTATAATTTTACTTGTTATCAAAATAATATTAAAAATAACCAATCTCAGGCCCTTTAAGAGTTACTTTGCAGTGGCAGGAATGACAATGGCCTAAGAGATCTAGGTCTCTAGATCATGATCCAACTGGAATATCACCGATACAATTACGTTAACGCAGTAAGATTTCGTTATTTCTATCTTATTTCCTACTGATTGTTACGTCAAATGGAACGCTGACACGCGGGCTTTCCGTGACGTTCACGCACGTGTCCCAAAAAGCCTAACTATTGACTGAAAAACTTAAATTGCGTATATTGTAACATGTGATGCGTATATACATATATATTTTAACAACAATGTTATCATACATCAGAAGAGAGTTTATCTCTATCTCTCTCCCTCTCTCGGTCGCTCCTGTGTATAACGTTATAACTAAATATTATATATAATTCTATTCTCTCACGAATGCGCACTGTTCCAAGTTTAATTATAAAAGTTTGTAGTAAGTGTTTTTCTATGTGTGAGTAACGCTCATGCTTACATTACATCTTAGTGTGCGTTAGACAAATAAGAGTAACGACAGCAAAAAAATAAAATTCATTTCATTAAACTTTTATAATCTAACGTGACCTCGCGTCTTCGTTACCGAACAGACCTATAATGACACCAAATTATTCGTTTACCCAAGCGAAACATTTTCAGAGATGAAAAGTCATTGGCCGTTTTAAATGAAGTGAAAAATGAACAGAATGCACATATAAATGCAATACATATACTGACTTAGGCTTAGTGTACATGGCGCCGCATTAACATCGCCATTGGACCGAAAACCGTTTCGTCACCGCTGCATACGCATCAATCATATACAAACCACAGATAATGCAGTAGGATAATGTTATTATACTAGCCGACATGTTCTTTAATTATAATTAAATGAAAAAAAAAATAGCTTTATCAGAATAAAAATAACACAAACATACGCTGAAAGTTATGAGCACGTCTTACTTTAAACTGGAGAGAGAAGGTTAAAATGAATACTCTTTTTAATTTATGCAAACGCCACAAAAATGTCAAAAACAGCTGTTGATGCGTCATTATGTAAAATGTAATACACAAAATAGCGGCTGCGCTGTAGGCCGTATGCAGTGTTGATTCCTATTGGGTCACGATCGCAGCGCCATGTGCACTAAGCCTTATTTATTATCAATAAAACTTGTACAAAACCATCACTTATAACATTCAAATAGTTTCGTTACCGCCTGACATAATTAAATGTCTTATCGTAAATAAACAGTACTAGTAAGTACATTAATTTTGTACAAATTATGTTGTAATAAAATAATAATAATAGTACAGATCATACAAATACATGCAGATACGACATCAAACCACCGAAACATTTAGGTAATCACTAATATATACATAGCTTAAATAAATAATAAATATTAATCTTGAAGTGTTATGTAATACGCAAATAGTCCATTCAAATGGCAGGAGGGGTTAAAACAACCATCAATTTAAATGAGATGAATTTTTCAGATTTACAATAATCTATGGTACCCATTGTGGATTCTAGAAAAAATTTCAATTCAATCATTTTGAATGCCGAGGATTCTATTTAGAATTTGGATAGTAAAATTAAAGCAGATACAAGTAGTAATAGTAATTAATAGTCAAGAATAGTGTTGTATCATTACATACTTTAAAACATATGTCGCATAGTACGTGGACAATATAGTAAAGAAACACTGATAATTTAGACAATCTCTACTATATTTTGTATCAGCATTGCACCCGTGCGAAGCCGGGTCGGGTGGCTAGTTATGACTAAATACTAATCAAGAACGGTAAATATAAAATAAATAAATAAATATTAATCAGTCCATACGATAGCAGAGCTAACAGAAAGTCATAATTATGTCAATACAAGGTTTCTTTATATCACTCCTCCTGCCATTGAAATAGACTTTATTTAATGTCAGAATATACAAAGAAATAAACGAAAAAATATATATTCGTATCGATCTTACAATTTAAATGGAAACAATATCCAAAAGAAAAAAAAATCACCTTGTATTTAAAATTAAATAGCGATAATAAATAGAAACCACCGTTTATTCAACCCCAAATATAATATACGTACACTAATATTCTCTTAAAGAACGTTTTCGTCTTTGAGAAAATAATATACAAACCGAACAGTGTCGTATAGAAATGTTCTAACAAAGGAATATTCTTTTTTTTAAATCTTAATTTCTCTGTGTTGAAACATTTCTGTACAAACCGGTCCAATTAGTAAGCTTTATAATAAGTTATTCGAAATAATACGAGATTGTTTGAATTCAAAGAAAGAATGTTAACCATAACGGTAAAAAAATATTATTGTGCGTCATCTAGTAGTCGAAAATTGTGCGACGGTTCGCGTAAAGCTCGGAGCCCTTGTCTTTGGTACGACGATCATTTCAGTAACAGAAAACGTAAAAAGCATTTGCCATATCCATTAAAACGTATCGTATATTTTCGTTATCCCCGCTACTCACCTATCCGGAATTTAAATTAAAATGTATTTATTACCTATAACAGCCATTAAAGATAGCGCACGTTGCGACTCAATCGGTCGAAAGTTCGGGTCATGTGGTCAAAGTCACAGTAACAGTATCGAACGGACAATCGGAATGCGAGGCTACTGGGAGGGACAGCGCTGGGCGCTCTTCCGGGGGCGCCGGCGCTTGCATCAACTGCGCTTGTCGGCGTCGCCGGCCGACAGCTCGGGTTGCGGCGCCGCCCTGTCGGCCCTCGCCCTCTCGCCCGCCTTGTCCGCCTTGCGCAGGAACACCTTCACGGCGCCCACCGACATGAGGTAGAACCAGTACAGCTGCGGCAGCAGCAGGATGCCGATGGAGATCTTGCAACCGGTCGGTAATGATTTTAGTGCCTGGAAAATAAAGAGAGAGAGATGTTTGATAGCACACCTCGGGAATGAAACGATCGCCTCCTGGCTATTTCTAATCATATACTACTATGTACCTTATAAATTTGACAAAAAAAAATAACAGAAAAAAAAAGACCCGCTGAGTTTCTTTCGCCGGTTCTTCTCAGGTCAGGGTGTTCCTTTTTCCGAACCGGTGGTAGTGTTTATTTGACAATCAATAAGTAAGTGTAATGCTTTTATATTGAATAAAGGAATTTGAGTTTGAGTTGAGTTTTGACTCTTTATAACATTAAATTTAATGTTCTGCTGAAATCGCTATAAGATGAGATTATATCGTTTTTTTCTTCATATTTGGACGAATAGCTCGTGAGCAAATACTATAATAATAATAAGTTCGTCATCTCTGCACGAGCGCAGAGAGAGCAAGCATGTGAGTCACTAAGGCATCACGATACACAAATGGAACAGCAAGGGAATAGCCAATAGCCAGCAGGTGCGGTATATAGCTCACGTCGAGGTAGGGCAGGCCGACGGCGCGGCTGTAGAGCAGGCAGGCGTAGGGCAGCGCCAGCACGCGGCACGCGAGGAAGGCGAGCAGCATGGCGAGCCCGTTGGCGACGTACGCGCGCGAGCGCTTCAGCCCGAGCCGCGACAGCACGCCGCGCAGCGACACCAGCGGCGTCGACAGCTCCATCAGGTACACGAAGCCGAACGCGCAGTCGCCCAGACCGCCGCGCAGGTACTGCGGAGCGCCACGATACATGTATACGTGCATCTTAGCCAATGATGGTGGGTTCAAGCCCAGGCAAGCGCAAGTGAATACTCATGCGTAATTTGTGTTTATAATTCATCTCGTTCTCGGCGGTGAAGGAAAACATCACGAGGAAACCTGAATGTGTCTAATTTCATCGAAATTCCGCCACATGTGTATTCCTGCAACCCGCATTGGAACAGCGTTATAGAATACGTTCCAAGCCTTCTCCTCAAAGGAAAAGCCTTAGCCCAGCAGTGGGAAATTTACAGGCTGTTGTTGTTTGTTGTTCCTCTTTATTTTACGGATTATTTTATAGGAATCAGTCAAACGTCCACTTACGATTATGAAAAGGAATCCGAATCCTCCGATGAAGAGATGGTGCATGAGAATAACGGGCTCGTGGCGACAGTAGGTGAAAAACGACGGCCGCTTCGTGACCACCGCGTCCCCTGACGACAGCGACGCCTCCGACTTGGAAGGACGCCTTAGCTTTGTCTTGAAGTAGTCTATATTCGTTGTCATGTGCACGTAAACCTAGAAAAATAGACACATTGTTTTTAGATGAGAGTAAAGAATAACCGTAATAGCTTGGATTAATTTACGTTGTAGATCACAGACAACAGACCAACAGTTTACCTCTAAGCACTAGCGCGCACTGGTAACTTTTGTCACGGTGAATTTTTCGTCACTCTTGTCAAATACGTGAATACGTACAGATGCAGACACAAATGTCACCCAATTGTCACGTCGTAATGTGCGCACCGCCATACATATTCACGGACTCGACAAGAGTGACGAAACAGTCACCGTGACAAAAGTTACCAGTGCGCGATAGTTCTAAGTAAACGCTCACTAGTAAAGTATTATAACGTTGAGTGAGTGTCAAGCTTAGCTGTGACGCACACCAGGATAATAAAGTTGGCTCATTTGGTAATTCTTTATAATGCGACAATTCATCAAGATCAAGTCTGGTAGAATTTCAATACTATTACAATCAACAATAGTTCTAATCCTGGAAGAGAGATTAGGACTATTTTTACTGCCTCTTTAATATAATATTAGGTTTTTTTTAAACTCAACACATTCGTCGAATCAGATAAAAATTATATATATATAGTAGTGTATCTAATCAATCTAAGATTGAAGAGTAAATAAACAAGTTTGACCTTGAATTAAGATGACTTAAATTAGCAATAGAAGGGGAAAAAGATTGTACTACTTGAAGCATTATTTTAGTAAATAAGGTGGAGCGCAGAGCGCATGGAGCTTGTATATTAATAATAATAATAATAAACATTTATTGAGCAAATTACACTACTTTCACACAACATAGGTTTGTTTATTTTCGGTCCTCCAATCGAAATAGGTGATATAAAATTATGACGTCACTGCCTTCGCCAGTAAATCCATTGTATATCATACCAGACATGTTAACATTTCTCAAGAGTATCTAACAAGAGCTAATGTAATTAACAGTGTGAAAACCTCTTTAGTATTCATATTATGGCAATAGCCCTCTGGACTCACCATGTACATGGACCAAATGTCGTAGAAAAAGTAGGCAGCTCCGAACCAGGCGTACGCCTCGGACATGAAGTGCGAGGAGCGCATGAAGTCCCGCGTGCACGACCACGCGCACACTATGGCGCCCGTCGCGCACGAGAACGCAGCCTGCACCGCTGACACTAGTCTGGAATTGATAATAATAATATCTGTCTCAAGTAACTGTCACTGTCACAGTAACATCTGAACATACAACAACAACAACAACAGCCTGTAAATTCCCACTGCTGGGCTAAAGGCCTCCTCTCCTCTCCCTTTGAGGAGAAGGTTTGGAACATATTCCACAACGCTGTTCCAATGAGGGTTGGTGGAATACAAATGTGGCAGAATTTCTATGAAATTTGTCACATGCAGGTTTCCTCACGATGTTTTCCTTCACCGCTGAGCACGAGATAAATTATAAAGACAAATTAAGCACATGAATCAGCGGTGCTCGCCTGGGATTGAACCCGCAATCATCGGTTAAGATGCACGCGTTCTAATCACTGGGCCATCTCAGCTCATCATGTTCAGGACCAGGTGAGCTGAGATGGCCCTGGACATAAGCCTCTCCAATAACACGTCACTGTGATCGTTCTTCGGCAACGAACAAGTAACTAGTATGACAGACATCGAATCCTTGATTAAAAAAATAGAAATATTTTAAATTTCCTATAAAATAGTATAAACTAATATCTACATTCTAGGAAAAAGAAAGCTTTGTAATATGAAATACATATACAAGACTTTAAATTAACATGGCTATTTTTATTATTACAGTTCTTTAATACGGGACATTTATGATGTTTTTTATTTTTAATTGGCGAGGTTCGATATTTCAACATTATCTACGAATAGTATTTTACCTACACGACGAGACTGTCTCGTACATTTTTAAATATTCATGGTAAATATCCCGTATTAAATAACTGAAATAAACAATAGTTTGTATAAAATTAAAATTCTTGGTGGTAGGGCTTTGTGCAAGCCCGTCTGGGTAGGTACCACCCACTTACCAGTTATTCTACCGCCAAATAACAGTACTCAGTATTATTGTGTTCCGGTTTGAAGGGTGAGTGAGCCAGTGTAACTATAGGCACAAGGGACATAACATTTTAGTTCCCAAGACTAGATACATTGACATTTGACAATGTAAGGAATAGTTAATATTTCTTACAGCGTCATTGTCTATGGGTGATCGTGACCACTTACCATCAGGTGGCCCATATGCTCGTCCACCAACCTATACCATAAAAAATAATAATAATAAATAAGCTCACTTGTTGGATATATCGAGTACTTCCCCGCAGCTGAGACGGTACTTGTGTCGGAAGCGCGCCCCGGCGCCGGTGAACAGCGCGGCCACGTTGAACAGTTCGAAGAGTGTCACGAAGTACACTAATCCCAGTGCAGTCAGCACTGCACCACGCTTCACCGAGATTCTTTAACGGAAAATATATAAATTAGAATAAAAAATCATGTCGGCATAATGGCCTGTGCTACTTCTTCATTAGTTTTGTTAAAGACCTATTCACACTCGAAGGCGTATCCTTCCATGGTTAATTATAGGTACTCTTAATGAAACAAACTTAACAATTTAAATTTATTTTTCTGCTTCATTTGTCTCACGCACACTAACAAATCTCGTAACCACGAGCGCCACTTAATCCTTTGCGAGTGCATAAGTCTATACATATTTTACAGCAGCGAATTAAACCCAAAACTTCATACGCCAGATATTCCAAATTTACAATAAAACTAAATCCTTATTAATATTCTTACACATATATTTTTCTTTACCATTTTCTTCGCAATAAAGTCGAAACTTCAAATGAGACAAAATAAACATGAGTTATCCTGAATTTTCTAGGAAAATTTAGACGTATGTAAGCATCATAATTAACTTTTTATTTATCTAATTTACTATTCCTGTCTCTTGTAACTGAGCGAATTCGATTAGGAAAATAACTTTATTTAGAGTTTGTATTTCAAAATAACAGTATAATCCTTTAGACCAGCGGTCAGCAAAGCGGCCGGCAACGGTTGGCCCGCGGACATCTTCCTTGCGGCCCGTGAATGTTTTGTAAAAAAGTTGAAAAATATATTAAACATACAAAAAATAGCATCTCAAATGCAACCTCAGACATCACACTAAAATTTTTGTAAAGTCAAGTAAAGTTTCCTATTCAGATCGTTTGTAGTTTTCATTTCTTTATTTTTCTTTTATTTTTCTATGCTCAAACATATAAATTTAATGTAAGTATTATGTGTACGAATTAATGTTGTCTTAAATTATTAATATTAAGTCTACCCGTGACCACGAACACTGCAAAGTGCTCGAAACGTCGGGATGTTTAAAAATAATTAATATACGCGATTCATCCGTTATAATTAGTTTTATTTAAATGTACGAATTAAATTCTGTATCTTTTAACAATTTTCAATAGCATTTTTCTTTTATCTATGGAATATGTAGTCATATTCCATAGATAACACTAATTATGCGTAGGTATATTGGGCTTCTAAGGTTAATATCATGACTGCGGCCCGCCTATACTTTATTTTGCCACCTTGTGGCCCTTGCCTACCAAAAAGTTGTCGACAAGTTGCTTTAGACAAAGTCGGGTGATACCGTTGGGATAACACCTTGACTGATATAATTAATGTATATCACAAATGCATAAATTTGGCCAGAGAGTGCATCACAATCTCAATTATATATCGGTATACATGCAAACAAACGGATACGTACATGTCGACAGCGCTCTAACAACACAAAATAACATCCTCAATCCAAATCTCATACTCTATGTATTATGTAGTTATTATAAAATGTTTTATTTCTAAATTTTATTTATTAGGGAAAGGCGCGGTCACCTTCAATAGTACTTGGATGAAATCCTGTTATATGGTCTCAAATTGGGATATTTTTATTTGAAACTAGCTGTGACAACGACTTCGTGCGAGTTTTATTTTAACAAAAAAGTTATTGAAGCTGCAGATAGCTGATGTAATATGGAGCAGTGTTGGGCACCAATTAATCAATTGTCAATTATCTTGTTAATTGACTAAAAAATTAATTGCAATTAAATCAATTGTAATTAAATTAATCGCAATTGAACTTTTAATTGCACCTTGCAATTAAATTAATTTGATTAACGTATGTCAATTGCAACTTACAATTAAAATAATTGCAATTAACTTTTTTAGTTGTTTTATAAAACAATTAAAACTAACAATTAACTTTATACATCAAAATGTAATTAGTAAATTTTTAGGAAAATTAAGCTATAAGTATTAGACTTCAGACGAATAAAAATGTGGTCAAAGACTCTAAGTTTTAAGCTTATTTTTTCTAAATGTCTCTTTCCACAGAAAAAAAAGTGTTTATTTTTATATTATATAATATAAAGTTGCATTAATAAATATTTCTTCAGCGTAGGTATAAAACAAAAACATTTCAAGTCGTCGTTTTCGCTCAAGTCTTTATATTTTACAGCAGTATTTTTAATTGTTATTTTTAATTAAAATTAACAAAACAATTAAAAATTAATTAATTGTTAATTGTTACTAATACAGTTAACAATTAAATAATTGTTAGTTGTGATTTTCCACAATTACAATTGATTAATTGTTAACTGTAGTAGTAACAATTAACAATTAATTAATTGTTAATCTTTAATTTTAATTGCAATTAAAATTTGCCCAACACTGATATGGAGTAACTTAGGGTAAGTTACTCCATATTGCATTAATTATATGCCAATGAAACTCCCGTCTAAATCGGTCCAGCCTTTCCAGTGATTAATCGGAATAAACAGACAGACGAACAGACCAAATATTACAAAAATGTTGTTTTGCTATATGTAGGTACTGTGTATATATAGATATGCATGTAGTAAATAGCTGTTATTTTAATATAACAAACAGATAAGCTGTTAATCGTAATTCAATGTTTAAGATATACATATGTAGACAAATAGGTAGCTGTCGCACACGGCTACGCTCCCCTATTAGGTGTTTGGTCTTCAGGATGTAGGCCTATAAAAATAGACCCGTGACCTTTCTTAGAATTTAAGCTTGCTTTTTATTATTAATGCCGTCTTCGCCGTGATCGCTGGCCCATAGCGATGTATCGTTATATAATGACCAAATAACATAAAATCATTATAAACTTTAGCCTATGTGTTATTTTGATATAAAACCGTTAAGTAATCCGTTTAGTAGTTTTTTCGTGAAAAAGTAACAACCATACATAAGTACATCCATCCTCACACACTTTCATATTTTTAATATTAGTATGCTTTAATTTACAAAGCCGAATAGATTGTTTAGTTGAAAGCTTTAATGTAGGTCACATTATGTCCATTTATTGAGGAAGGTTATAAAATATACAACATACATATCACTGGCGATAACGCGGGTGAAACTAGGCGAAGCCCGTTATTAAAACATATGAATGAACTGAAATATATTTCGCACAGATGCGCGTTTTTAGCACGACATGTTTATCTTATCTTTTAAACGTTCATAACCTTATTTATAGGCTTGGCGTGCTTAATACAATGTCTATTTGGATTAAGAGGAAGATTGTTACGTAAAGCCCTCTCAAAATTCCTTTTTATGTTTGTTCGCCGATTACTTCGAAATTTATGAACCTTTGATGATTTTTAGTTAGAAAGAAGATACTCCCGGAATGGTACCATGATGAGGATATCAGAATCTGATGATCTGATCCTGGAGAAATCGAGGGAATCCCTCAAATTTTATAGGCACATGTACTGCGTTTTACATATTTTCTGAAGTTATATTGGCATTTGTTGCAAGTCGGACGATTTTGAGTGAAAAACAAAATGTAGAAATATTTACGTACGTTATTTTATTACTTTTTAGTAATTACTTTGAAGTCATTTGTTATTTTTTAGAAAAAAATATTTTATAAAGATCGTTATAGTATACATTAGGGACAGTTAGCAGTAAGCGAATTTGTTTTATACAATGTCATGATAATGATGTTATAACGTAAGTACTTAGGTTACTCGTACGTTGGAGATGTAAGGAAAAATTTACAGCTACATTGTCAATGGTTTATGTTGACCAGTTAACAACAGGTGGCTCTTTTGACAGGCTTACTCATTTAAATAAAAAAATACATGAAAATATAATCACTTGGTGGTAGGGCTTTGTGCAAGCCCGCCTGGGTAGGTACCTCACACTCATCAGTTATTCTACCGCCAAATAACAGTACTCAGTATTGTGTTCCGGTTTGAAGGGTGAATGAGCCAGTGTAACTACAGGGAGCCAGTGTAACTCCAGGCACACGGGACATAACATCTTAGTTCCCGAGGTTGATGGTACATTGACAATGTAAGGAATAGTTAATATTTCTTACAGTGTCATTGTCTATGGGTGATGGTGACCACTTTCCTTCAGGTGGCCCAAATGCTCGTCCAACAACCTATACAATAAAAAAAAATAATAATAAAACGGAATCTATGTAACACCAACAGATTTTAGTAATCAATAGTTTACAGTTAGTGACGCAAAACATTTATCGATCAACATAAACTACATTGTTGTGATTATTACGTATTTATAGAATAGATGACTTAAACAAGACGCTGAACATTTTTAAGGCAAGCAATCGGAGATGACAAGCTATCTTGCGTAATAGCCTGAATACAGTTTATTTATAGACTTAAAACATACCTCGGATAAGAGATAACACTTATATAATATGCCTTGTGTCAAGTATGATTTATCTCTTATAGCGCGCAGATAGGTATAGATGGAGGAAATTTATTTTGAGAATATCCTACTAATATATTAAATGCGAAAGTTTTTGAGTGCCATTCTTACGTGGTCTGTAGGCGGCGGTGACCACTTACTATCAGGTAGCCTATATGCTCTACCGCCAACCTATACCATAAAAAAGACTTCGATCGCAGGGTTATTGATGTGTAATTTGTCATTTCGTGATCCATTGGGGATCCATCGTGGTCTGAGGAGTATGTATAAATTTCCCGTACAATTATGTGATTACCTGCTCATTTGCAACACAAGGGGAGTTATGGGGACTATATGGGACGCTTTGCCGACCTTAAAGAAATATAGGAACTTGTATTTTCGATTACTACGGCTTACGTATCCAAATTTCTATATTTTTGTTTAGATATATCTATATTGATTCTCGATTAAATTAAAGAAATGTATATGACTACATGCGAAATTATTTGTTTAAACAGGTGACAAATTAACACGTACCTACCTACCTACGTTTAAAATTTATCGCGGTCCTATTTAAATTTACTTCGAAGCGTCATTGTCTATGGGTGATGGTGACCACTTACCATCAGGTGGCTCATATGCTCGTCCACCAATCAATAATATAAAAAAAAAAATAAGAATCTTTAGGGACTTTTGTGCTATATGGTTTTTTTTATATTTTCAATTTTTAAAGTCATTAAATAAAAAAAATAAAATGTTTGTCATTGCAATGATATGTCGATCAGAAAAATTTACATCTGTCAAAAAGATCAATCTAACTTGTACACGGTATAGTTACGACCTACGCATTGCTTAATCCTACAGTCAATTTTATGACCCATTCCCCTATGTAGGTACACACACACATACAGTCAATCCGTCTATTTATATAACTAAAATGGTTGTTTACAAATTTAAAAGTCATATAATTACCCAAAAATATAGGGAAGTGTTTTTATTATATTTTATTGAAAATATAATCCGTCGCAATGCAAAAATGTTTTCCGGATAGTAATTTAAAATAGGTAATTAATATTTATATTTCAGATTTATGTACTTTATTCGTGAGAATTAATATGCAATTAAATACATTAAAATTATTACATTTTATCATAATCCAAATATATTATATATTTCTCTGACCGGTTTTCGGCCGAGTGTTAAAAGTATGGGGTGGTTATTTTTCACCCCAAAAATAACCAATATGCTATTACAGACTATAATCTATCTCCGTGCCAAATTTCATTCAAAACCGTTCAGCCATTCGGTCTTAATGTAGTAGCAAACACAAGTAAAATGTGTATTGAATATGTCTAAAAATATAAATGCATAAATATTAATTTTGTTTGACCCGTCAGAATTCATAGTATCACTGAGGTCACCTTACAAACGATTTGAAATGTCAATATGATAGTTGCATAATGAATGTATAGTTTGACCCAATACGATATCTCCGTCGTCCAGAATGCATCACTTTTTTACAAAACCAATGATACACATATAATCTGTACATACATACTTATAATAAAATTGGAGTGTCTGTTTGAAATATTGAAATAGCCCTTTATTACTCAATACATTTTGGTATATCTATGTGCACTATAGATATACCAAAATAACATTTTATAGAATTTATTTTTGTATATCTGTTTGTTCCAGCTAATCTCTGGAACGGCTGGACCGATTCTGACGGGACTTTCACTTGCAGATAACTGATATAATAAGGAGTAATTTAGGCTACAATAATATATATTTTTGTAAAATTCAAACGCATACAAGGTCATGGGCACAGCTAGTATGTTTAACATAATATAATTACAAGCGCACGTATATTTCACGTATCTTTAGATTTCGTATATTATGACGCAGTCACACCGGTTTATGTGTTTAAACACAGCGTATGGGTATCGCAGTTGTGTGCACATTATATGATGATTACATTTCGCCTTAACAAAGCGGCTGTAACCATTTTCATTTGATGATGTAGATTAAATAACTATAGTCGTATCAACGATTCGGTGCCGGACTGCCGGTACACGAGACCCTTTGTCGCAAACGCTTGCAATGAAGCGTAGCAATGCTCCAGTCAGTTTCAATTTATTTATTTGCATGTACTTTATTCGAGTATTCTTTCATGCACTTTTGAATAATTATTTTACTTTTTTTTTTTTTGAGAAATAGTATCAATTTTTGTTGTCGTATATGTTCAGGATCGATCCTGTGACTTTTTACAACGCCAGGCTGAAAACCATTGCATCTTGTATTAAATTAAAATCAGGTTCGGCTTGTAAATTCTACCGAGAAGACTAGGCAAGAAACTCCTGTGCCGGTGCGAATGCGGCCTTGTGTACATACACGCAGAATAATGATCGCCTTGAGTTTATTCATCTATCTCCTAGCATCAACAATAGGGTAATGCGGGCCGATAATCCACTACATTTGTGTATAACGATTACGAGGCAATGTAATAATAGTCTGATAACAACAATGTTGTAAAACCTGCAGTAACACATTGTAGTTGGGCTGTTTTAGCACCAGGCCACGGGATTACATAGTAAACGACCGCAAAATTTGTTGAAAGTAGTTTTCTCTTAACCATTTACTCGTTTTGGTGACTAATGTCATCGTTTAAGGAGTCTTGTTATTAATTCTAGTCTATCCTATAACAGGAAAGCTGGCAGGCAGTTCGATTACCGTATCAAGTACGAGGCCAAATGTTGTGTAAATGTGGAAAACCTAAATAATGCGCACGCATACATTTAAAATTGATAACATGTATTGTCTTAATAAATGTGGTCTGCAATGACGTAACAAGCATTCGTGGGAGGCGGTATTTAGTCATTCTTAATATTTACAATGTTCTGAAAGACAAGACATACAAATTCCAGCTTAACAGACTAAAATATGATTAACTTTAAATTAGCATTTTGCTTAATGATTAGGTCAGTTATCAAAACATGTTATAGAATATAGCATCGGACCCCCTAGTGGTAATATGTAGGAGGTTAATAAAAGGAGAACCGGGTACAATCGATTTTCGAATAGTTTCCGAAAATACCACACTTAAAATACAAAAGAAGTAATTGTATATAAGTAAGTCATAATTAATAATGATAATAGTTATTAAGCATACATGTAACGCTCTACAAATATAGCAAATGACACTCAGATTAATCATTTACGTAACCAATTTATCTAAATCTTAACGTCTACACAATACAGATTAAATTAGTATTTTATGTATTTTTGTAGGATCAAGATAAAATGATCTCAATATATTTAAGAATCATATATATAATTTATTATAAAAAAGAAAACTCTTTTCCTGACACACGTCAATCACTTCTTATCTTGAATTATTACTACTAAACTGCTTCACATTGTCCGTAGCGCATGGCTTACGGATTGTAATGGAGTTTAAGATAACGACCATACTGACCAATCAAAATATTCTTTATTCAAGTAGGTTGTAAGTACTTACAACCTTTTGTCATGTTATAGAATCGCTATGAATATACGACCTCTATGGTCGAGTGGTGTGTACACCGGTTTTCATGGGTACGCCACTCTGAGGTCCCGGGTTCGATTCTCGGCCGAGTCGATGTAGATTACCATTAGTTTTCTATGTTGTCTTGGGTCTGGGTGTTTGTGGTACCGTCGTTACTTCTGATTTCCATAACACAAGTGCTTCAGCTACTTACATTGGGATCAAAGTAATGTATGTGATGTTGTCTCATATTTATAATTTATAATAATATATTCTACTGAAAAAAACCGCGAATTAAATACAACGCCAAAGTATGGAAATCAGCTGATACGAATTCATGGTATTTTATTGTCTTAATATTTGGATTTTAAGGCTTGTTACATCCTTATCTATACTTTTTTTTTTAAATTAAATAAAAAGTTTTAATAACGGATGAATGTTATTATTTAAATACCGAATTCTCTCTCACACACACACTAGTAAATTGTTATTCGAAAAAAGAAGGCACAGCTTTGTATATACAACCGCTACAGTGTTTATTACTAAATCGCTAAGGGGATAGTATATGAAGTATGTTTATATGTTGAATAATTTACGAGGTCTTTATCAGTCCAGCCGCACCAACTATATCTATCAACACTAGCTGTTTTATTTACAATATCTCGAAGATATATATAGAAAATACTGTTACGTCCAGACAAGTTATATATACATTCCTTACAACAACATCTTAAAAATATTTTTATCAACCTAATCATCACAAAAACCACACACAGACTATTTTAGTATTAAAAAAACGATACAGATGTTGATATAGCAAATAATCTTATAAGTATCGGTAAGTATAAATTATATACTGAATAATTCTTTTAATAAATAAAAATGAGTTTTTATATGCCTGTCCTCAATTTCCAAAACATGCTTTCGATGGGTGACTTCAACCTCCCTGTTCCAAATAGTATACACGTGGCTCCTGCAGTACAGACACATGGTAAGGCATGAGTTGAGCGCAGGTTAGGTCTTAACTTTTAAGGCTGACAGTCTCACAAAAAGACAATGAGACTTTTTATGTCAATTCACTGGGAAACCAACACCATTGCTTCCAGGTTTCCAAAAGACTCGTACGACATAGCGGACCAGGATTTGCCTCTCTAAGTTTTATCTATACTACTTTTATATACATATAGATATTGCCTATAATAATATAGACAATATCTTGACTACTTTTATACTGTTTTACTTTAGTTAAAATTACTTTTACCCGGTTAAAAGGACCAGGTCGATCATTCCTTTTATATTTGGGTATTCGGAAAATTCGGTAGGTTGACCGAATATTCATAAGTTAACGGAGGCAACTAACTTGGGTAAGTAGATAGTTAGGTACAGTTTAATTTCTATCACTTACCTATCCTCCGGATTAAGTCCAATGACGAGGTTTATGGCGATGACGAGAGCGCCCACGTTGCAGGCAACCAACGCGCACATCAACGTGCGGTGGTGCCGCGCCTGGAAAAACAACTTATATTTAAAATAGGTTTTTGAACGGGTCCTTGTGAAATTTACATTAATATCTATATGTATACAACAACAAACAACAACAGCAGCCTGTAAATTCCCACTGCTGGGCTAAAGGCCTCCTCTCCCTTTGAGGAGAAGGTTTGGAACATATTCCACCACGCTGTTCCAATGCGGATTGGTGGAATACATATGTGGCAGAATTTCTATGAAATTTGTCACATGCAGGTTTCCTCACGATGTTTTCCTTCACCGCTGAGCACGAGATGAATTATAAAGACAAATTAAGCAAATGAATCAGCGGTGCTTGCCTGGGTTTGAACCCGCAATCATCGGTTTAGATGCACGCGTTCTAACCACTGGGCCATCATCTTAACTCTTCTATATCTATCTATATGTATATTGAATAATATATTTAGTTCAACGAGTCAAACAATATTTCTTTTCTTTCTATATTACTAACATATAAATGCGAAAGTAACTCTTGTCTGTCAGGCTGTTACTCTTGGCTAAGAAACTGAACTGAATTTGATGAAATTTGTTATGAAAGAAATTTGTACTCGTATTGGACAAAGGTTATTTTCTATCTATTATTCTATATGATTATCCTCTAAAACGCGAGTGAAGCCGTGAACGACAACTAGTAGTATTTTAATTACCCACGGTTAGCAAATATTGGCTCTGCGTTATAAAGCTCTTGTATATAACACGCCGGAAATGATTACTAGTTAGTATATTTTTTTTTATTCAAATATGAATCGAAAGCCCAAATAAACTATATTGCTTGAAGTTCATTCTGAATATGCCTCTATAAAAACATTCAGTTGTACTAGTATTGATTACCAACCTTGGATATCTAATACTTGTGCAAAATGTATCAACGTATCAAGATAATGCCTTACAGTATATAAGATAATACAAGCTTTATAAACAGAATTAAATAAATAAAAAAGACATCAATATTTTACCTTCAAATGACATTGTCAAAAACAAAAAAAAAGTTGTTCAACATGAACAAAACACTTATAATGGAATTTTCTTATCATAAAGAGAATTATTCATCATAATTGAAATCAACTGTGTAAATAAGATGTCAATTGATACATAATACTCTTCAAATATTTAGATTGTGACCTTGCTTCAAGTGAGACAGTATCATTTATTGAAATTTAAAAGGACTCTTGCCATCCACAACGTAAAGTTAATGTTAGTATCAAATGATATTTCAGCGTAAAAACTATGATACAAACAATTGTATAACCAAAATAAGGCATTTAAAATTTAGACTCAATTTATAAGTCATGTAATGTACTTGATTGTCGGAAATTGTACAAGCCCCTCTACATATTTTAAGAAACTGCAATACTTAGTATTTCTGTGTTCTAAATTGATGGTTGGGTAAGCAAATGTTACTCCAGGCACTATGGACATAACATAGTACATAACAGTAATATAGCCCCAAGGCTGGAATTATTAAGGAATGGTTAATATTTCTTGCACTTTTATTTAACTAATTCATTTTTTAATAAAAATTGTCTTAGTATGTCAAATTAACATTTATTTTAAAAACATATGATCATTTATTTCAATAAACTTTAAATAAAAATGAAGTCTAACAAGATGTATCTTCTGATTGTATACCAGTCTAACAAAATAAGCTATATTTATAAATATAAATGAAATAAATGAAAGGCAATTTCTGTTTAAACTATATGTCGATCAGACACTCTGATAGATAAAAGTTTAAATTTGCTTGAATGATAAATAATTAAAAACTATCAGTATTTTACCTAAGTATGAATAATCATTAAATATAACACAAATAACACTATCACTTTACAAGTGAAAGTATGTTAATATAACCTACTTTAAATAGCTTAGCACCTAAACCGATAAATGTACAAATTGCTTAAAAAAATTGCACAAAAATATAATTGAACAATTATAATACATTTATACAAATTGATACACAAATATAATAAAAACAAGAAAAAACAACATGCATACGAAATATAAAACAGCTAAAGAGCACAATCCTTGACCACAATTTAACATGTTTTAATGAATGTTCTAAGATATTTTTACTAGTTTCATCATATGGAGTCTTTGATAATTATGCAATTCATGTGAATCATACAAGCATGTTAATGTATTTTTGATGACTTTTTAGAAAGTAAATTTTCCTTCTATCACAAATGAATGTTCACAATCAAATAAGGCATGTTCATGTTTTATTTCTAATTCTTAAGCTAATATTAATTATTATGATATACATTTTTTTAATAATAATAAATTTCTTGTTAAGATTAATTATTGAAATTTCATAATATTACAAATATTATGTAAATGTAAAATACTTAAAAAGATCTTGAAAATATTGCAAGCATTGTGCTGTATAGAAAAAACAATTATATGTGAAACAAATCAAAACATCCAAATATAATTCAATAGTAGCCATACCCCGTCTTTAATATTATACATTTATTAAGCAAATATTAATATTTTTTAAATTAACTCAAATGAGTGGATCAAATTACCTTTGTGAATGTAAGCTCCATAGTAAAATTTGTCTCACTATATTATATATTATTTAAAACATCATAAATAATAGTAAAATTAAGCAAAGACGATTTAATAGGCCATAAATAAATATTATTGCCGGAAAATGTTTCACAAGACAAATTTGACTGCAGTGAAAAAAATTGACAAGTTGAAGGTTGTTAATGTTAAATGTCAAAAACAGTTTTTGACATAATACACAGACTACATAAGAGAAAACTTTACTTTTAACTTTTTAATTACCTAAATATTATAGAATTATAGTTATTACCTAATCAATCCGAATTATTGAGTAATTTATTTATAAAATTTCTTCTTTATTCTTTTTTCCAAAAAAAATGTATGGTATGTTTTATAAACAACTAAATTTTTAACGACTCTTTACTTATTACCTTTATTGCTTTCATTTAAACAATTTAATAATTTATTATTATAAAGAACGCTATCTGATATTTAAGTTAGTGATACCATAAAACAGTTTGCCAGAAAAAAATAAATGTACCCACTGATTTGTATTCAAAAATGAAATGTTGAAATATGTAGATTAATTTTTTTCTGATTGTTATACAGGCTTAGTGGTCGTTTTGGATAAGTGTCGTGATCAAATTCTTATTAAAATGGAAGTTGATGTAGCGGTAAGAAAACTATTTAATATATTAAAACAACGCATAAGTTAGACTAGAAAATTAAATACAGAAAACTACTACTAGTAGCAAATATTATGTAGATAACTAAAACTGAAATATATTGTAAAGCATTAAAATATACTAATTAATTCTTTTAAAATAGGATAATATAAAAAGACATAACAGTTTTACAAGCCCGAATATAAGAAGAGCACCAATATCAAAGAGGGTAGGAAGGGAACGTTGTCACAGTTATAATGCACAAGATAATAAAAAACCAGGTTCTCGATTACAACCAGCAAAAGTAAGTAAGACTTCTTGGAAATAAACACTGTTTTTAAATTTTCTATTATTTTTAGCAATTACACATTTACACTTTTAAATTTTAAAACGAACGCAATCATAGTTTGTATAAGCTTGACATTTTACTCTTGCGTTCAGAAATAAGGATTTTTTTTAAACATTATTACAAACTAAATGTTTAAATTATATTATTTATATATAAAACTCCTCCATTAATGTATTTATTAATTTGTAACAGTACTTGTCTAATCCATATTGACAGATCTACCTTATCTTTAGTAATTTATAATCAGTAAATGCAGTCGCTGTAGGCATTACCAAATATGGAGTTCGCTCGTTTTCCCAACCGTCCTCCCTTCGAACCTTAGCAGCTCTCAATTTTATTTTCTATAATTCTTTGAGTTATATTCAAATGATTTCATTGCAATATTTAGTGTAAATAATATAATTTCTTCTTATATTTAAATGTGAGTTAAAATTTGTTAATCGTTATTGCTAATGTCAATATAGGTCAGACAAGAACTGGCGTATAGGTTATGTTTTAAGTGAAATTATTCGGATAAATCACAGTGTGTATAGTTCTGTTTGTAAATGCGCGTATTTTCGTTTACAGATGTCGTTTAGAGTGGTTCGTAGTTCAAAATTCCGCCACGTTTATGGGCAAGCCCTGAAAAGGGAACAGTGTTATGATAACATCAGAGTATCCAAGAGTTCGTGGGACTCTACGTTTTGTGCAGTGAACCCCAAATTCCTGGCTATCATCGTTGAATCTGCTGGTGGAGGCGCCTTCATAGTTCTACCTCACAATAAGGTAAGATTCCATAAAGAAACCAATGAATTCAAGTAATCTAAGTGATTTTGGGTACATAATTCCAAAAAAACGTATATTTCAACTAAATATAACATAAATCGTTATACTAAAAGTGAGTTATGAAAGTATTTGATTTAATGTTATCTTCAATTTTTTTTAACTTTTATCATTACCTATTAAACTATTTATTATATCTTTTATAAAAATTTATTGAAATTTTAATTGTAAGATTCTTTGTTCCCACTTCATACAGCTTACACACAAAATTTATTAAAGTCTAATTTTAAAATCTACCAGTAAGACAGAAATAGTTTTAAAGAAAAAATATAGTTAAAATGAATTATACAAAAGTGTGAAGAGATTTTTTATTTCTCTAAGAAGCTATCTTTTTTAAAATAAATAAGATGCTATAACAACAATACAAACAAAATACAATTTAAACAAATATGTTAATCAATTTTCAAACACTTATGTTCAATAAATACATAAATTTTTCCTTAATAGATATATTCTAATATTTAGTTGTAGTAGTATAGAAGAACAGAAATAGATAGGTTTTATTTCAAATAAGTAATGAATATTTTACTGACTTTCAATTAAGGTATATTACTAATAAGTTTCTTAATACCTTTAGATACTTATAAGTTATTATTTTTACGCTTACAACAATCTCTTCGAAACAATTGCTTAAATTAAAACTGCAATTTTAAAATGATGATATTTTTAAGTATGTATTCTCATTATACTTGTAAAATATTTATGGATCATTCTGCCATATATCTTGTTGTGGATTGTGTCCAAAATATCACCGAGATTAATGGGATGTGGACATAATTTTGATCTATATACAAGCATATGACTTAAATCAAAACATGACAAGAAATTACTTATAGCTAAAACAGTTGCTACATGTAAATATAAATTGCTATTATAAGAATTAAAACTTTATCTGTTCAAATGATCCAAGTATTCATGATAACACAATTTTAATTATCCGCTTCGTGTCTGTACATTTCTTAATGAAATACAATTTTTAATCACTTATATTCAGAATAACTTTTATGAAACATTAATTTTATTACAGTAAAAAATAACCTTACAGCTATGTAGGAAGAGAAACAAAATGTAAATATATTACATTTTGTTTCTCTTCTAACTAAAGTTGTAATGTAGATATCTTTGTTTAGGTTTGGTATCACCTTGCAACCAATTTGATAGGAAAATTGATATTTTTTGGGTTGTATAGGCATTACGAATTGCTATACAACGATAATTGAACTGCTTTATATTCTTACATATTTTATTTAAAATAAAATACCCTAGGATTAACTATTTGACATATATTTCAATAAAAACAATATATAAAGTGTAAATGAAACATACAATACATTATATTGTAAATAACCATATTACATAATCTCGAATATTTTAAATATATTTTCTGTTATCTAATCAGTAGCTCAGCTTGATAAATGTATTATGACATATATTTACCAACAAATGTATTGGTATTGTATGTCCAATTAAATGAGGAAATAAATAAATATAATATATCTATTATTGTCTAATAAATTACAATATATTTTATATATTGTTTATACAGTCACTTGTTGTTCAGTATTTTCAGTATTTTTTTTAGTGTTAAAACCACAATTACATACCTATATAATCTAGTACAATAAATAATCTGTACCAATTTAGTGATTCAATATAAACAAAATTTTATAATAATCATCTGTGTTATACTTAGACAAACAGGACATGGTCCAAGTATTCACAATAATTATGTAAATATTATAATCTTATCTGTACTAATTAGTAACGAATAAAATGAGAAAATATTCTACATTATAAATCTTGCTGAATTTGTAACGGTTTTATTTTTATACTGGATTAATTTTGCAGTCTCTGAACTGTATATCATTATATTCATTTCTATGAATCATATTGTTCATTTCTAAATAAAAAAAATTATTAATTAAGAATATATTTCGTCTAAAATTTCTATTCATTGCAATTACATGAGTAGCAATCAACATTCAATATTGATTTTTTGGAACAAAGGTGGTAATAAATTTGTAATTTCTAATACTGGTTTAAATATTATCCATTAGTTTTACTCTTGACACAATTATGTAAAATATTCTCATGTAATGTCTCTGTTCTAAGAAACCATGTTCATCTTAATCCATTTAGCCTTTAAGACGTAACTGAGTAAAATATTTTAAACAGACTTTGTAATAGTAATAAGATTCCATATACCCTATTTTACCAACTATATCCTTCTAATTTACAAACACTCAAAACACTTGGCTGAGTGACTCTTACATGCTGCCTAAATTATTATTATTATGAGTCATGACCCATTATTTAAAAAAAAAACTCACATCGTCGACGTTCGGAAATCAACATCGAAATGTATTTTTTCTATAATATCAGGAAAACGTAATCACGCTTTATCTTACAGGAAGCACCGAAATGCATTATCAACCGAACAATGCGGTACAGTCAACGACTAACATTTATATAATGTAATTTGATAATTATGTCGTTCGATTTTAAAAGTTATAATTAAATATTTAAGGTATACTTTAGCGTGGATCGATTATAACATTTATCATTTGAGCGTTACATTGTGCAACAGATATGGGACAATGGATGTTCAACAATAGGGAAAGATATCGATTCTGGGAATGTTTACTAACTTTTTGTGTGGATTCCTAAGAATGTGTCATAATCGCTCGTAAGTCGTAACTCGTTGTCAACGCGCTAATGTAACGATGATGAAAATTTATATTCTATAGTTTTCTCGTGAGTTGCTATTGTTTCTGTACTTAATTTTTTTTAATGTAATTTACGATGTTGTCTTTGTATTATTAGTTAAGCTTAAAGTGTCTATTAATTGGTCTATTAAGAACTAAATGTCAAATAAAAAAAGGTCTCAATTCTCTTAAAACAATGTTATGATATAATTGTATGACGTTGTTTAATTACGGAAGATTATTAGTGATGACTACACTGTATAAATATTTATAATATGACACACCTAACAAGTCGATATATACAGATAATTACGACAAAAATGGCAGCATTCGATGAAACACATTCATTTAAAATATAAATTGTTATCAAATCAAAACATTTAGACGGTTGACTGTAATGAATCGTCGTCTTCGATATATATATACGTTAAGGGGTTTTATTCACTTAATGTTTTGCTGAAATAAAATACTATATTCGTAGTAAAAAGCACTATGAGATTATTAGCAAAATTATTTTATAGACTTTTTATTAGATATTGTACTTTTGTAATTAATTTCATACCATATTACTTATGAAGAACTTTATTCAGATAATAATTATGTGTTTTACATAAAACGAATATGAAATAGACACACATTAACTTTTTTTTTTAATTTAAAGTGTGTACAATGAAAGGCGAAGGATCTCTGATGTTAAATGACATGACCACCCAAAGACCTTTACTTATTATTTAGAGATCATTCATATTATCAAGACAAAGTAATTACTTTGTCTCAATATGTTATTAAACGCTACATGAATTTCGTCACGTAACTATGATTACAAACACGTATAAACACTAATAGTACGATAGTCTTTTCAAAAGACCGAACACGGTTCATTGTGTATCTAAAAAAAAATTCTATCTATCTATCGTAAAAGTATTTTTTTTTAATGTAAAATATGCAGGAAAGCTGGCAACATTTTCCACCTGATTGTGAGTGGTCACCATTGTTTATATAAATTTGCACTGTACGCGCTATTAACCATCCCTTATATCGTTAGTACGCTATCATCCCTGGAAAATAATATCTCTTGTGCCTTTAGTCAATCCGGATCCGGTCGCTCTAAAAACCGAAATACGGCAATACTAATTATGCTGATTGCCGATTGAATATGTGATGAGGGATTGGTACCTTCTTAGATGGAAATATACAATGAATATTAGGATTATAAACGTATATTTCCTGAATATGTATTTGAAGTGAGTTTCATAAAGAAACAGTTCGAAATAATACGTCTTCACTAACATCCTTAAATGTGTAATCATCGCCACTTATGTGTGTCAAGTCCAAGCTAAACAATAAATAACAATAAAAGCAAATAACGCGTCCCACATACTTAGCACAATTCAGTGTTTATATGCGAGTTAAATAGATCTACAACCTAATTCGCAATCACAGTCAGCTCGGTATAAAAATGTTTCAATAGGAATATGTTAATGTATGTAATGTGGTCAGGCAATCAGTATTGTTTTCAATCAAACACGATTGTTACTGCAAACGTGTGCAAAGATAATATTTAAAAAAACAATATTTATACAAAGGCCCGTTTACAGTTTTAGCGCGTGAATGTATATAAGAATACTAACTGCTACGCGGGGTTTTACCCGTGTTAGATGTTTCAAATTCGCCACCGTGGACCTAACCAACTAACTAGGCTAACAAATACTAAAAGGTCATGTTGAAATATAAAACTCCCTGGAATAAAGTATTGATGTAAATCCATGTCATTTTCAGCCTTTCGTATTATGAGTGGCTTGATTCTTAATTGAAGCTGATTGACTCATATGTATACAAATACATCGATGATATCATATTCTCATCCCGTGGTATCATTTCATACATCATTTTGACAATACAATATTGAACGAAAGTAGTTTGTTAGTTTGTATATAATTGAGAAAATACTAAGCAATAGTACATAGATATAAGTGCTATTGGCTTCTATGATTTAGTTTGAAACGTAAGTGCGCTTAAGAATTTGTTTTTTTTTTTTAACTTATTCTAGTACTCATGTAAGACATTCTGCCACATGGGTATGTCCACATGGGTATAATGACCCACATGGGTAAATGTATAATACGTCATATACTCGGTACTATTATAAATGAGCTGCCCATCCCAAATTTGAACGGGTGAAACAAGAAACCAAATCTGAACCATCCAGAGACTCGCTCAAATCGAATCCCTTATCAAGATCGAGGTCCCGAAAGCTTGTAGTATTTGAGTCATCAGTCCAATAGTCGGATACCGTGCGGGATTGAAATCCCTAGGTCCAATGGTTTAGGAGTTCAGTTACATACACGCTTAGGATTTATATATATACATATATGAAACATTCCTTGCTCATTCGTTGCGCAATGCGCCACTCGTAGCGAGAAGATTTTAGTACGTTGTGCCTGTAATTATGTTGATACCCTGAAAAACAACAATAGCTATACGTGGCAATTATGTTATTTAACCAAACCTATCTAAGCCTGAAACAGAGCTTTATTATATATGTATAAGATACAAGTTGATTCAAAATATTTATTAAATCAGAAAAGATAATGTTCCAAGTTAAAAACAATATAAGGAACAGAATAATTAGACCTTCTTTCGTCTTATATTAAATTAATTTTCAGTTTGACGTAGACATAGCAAAGAGGCGATTGTTTAATTTCCAACGCTGCCCACGTATAATCATCCATGAAATCATTAATTGTATAATAATATTATATTAAACAATATGTAGCTTGGAAGGTAAGTAGAATATTATCGATTATAACAAAACCGACACTATAAATAGTTAGGAGTATCATTTACTTCACACATTGTTTGTCATTTGAGACCGACCTCAACTTAAATGATTATCATTCAAGTTCAAAGGATAATTAAAAAGTAAGAAACACCACAAGATATAATAATTAATTCCAAATTTAAATATATTTTTAAAGCACTATCTTTATGGTCGATATGCGAAGTATATTTAGAAAAGTGCGCAATTTTATTACCACTTTGCTACCGAATAATATTTTTTTACAACACGTTCATAGATTACATGTATGTAATAAGAATTAGGAGATACGCGTTTAATCTAAAACTTGATGCTATATCTTGGAAATTTGATTATTTTCTATAGGTCTGTTTATATTTCGTTTCGTGAATACTTGGTGATTCCGTTAAGGCTTTGACAAATCTATTTCAATACGAATTGAAATAATTTATGTCGTCTATGTCTCTTTCGAAGATCTTTACTCAATGAAATATGAAATTGAATGAAGTCAAACGTTACTCGTGTAGAAATTTTGCGATTATTAAAATAAACATAATTATTTACAAAACGGTTTATACAGTTATTTATACGAATGTGAGGTAATAAT
Organism: Vanessa cardui; assembly: GCF_905220365.1. Lineage (NCBI taxonomy): Eukaryota > Metazoa > Arthropoda > Insecta > Lepidoptera > Nymphalidae > Vanessa > Vanessa cardui. The sequence continues at coordinate 10,271,023 of NC_061132.1, read as the reverse complement.
TCGGTAGCGGACGGAAATTGAGGGCCCGCCCACGCGCGACAAGAAAAGCGTGCGACGCGCGTGTGCAACAACGATTCTATAACGTGAAAACTGTTTATTCGAGAAGGTGAAAAATGTTCCGTAACTAATCTAAATACTTACCTTACTTGTAAAGTTTTTAGCGGGTTTATTTAAGCATTAATCCCTACCACAGAAATGTTATTATTGATTTGACATTCGAAAGAAAAGAAACGCTTTAAAAGTATTCATACGTGAATTTAGACCCATCTTTTCCAGTGGGCACTTTGGGATTCTCAGATCAAATAAAAATATCTTTATGTTTTCCAAATAAAGATTCTGACTTTTCCGAAACATCCAGACACACACAGGTGTTAATAAAATAGTAACTAGTTGCACAAATCGTTGTTTATTTATTTGAAAATTGAAGAACAATAAAAGTTTCTCACAAAATAGTGTTCTATCAAAGCCATATGCCCAGGGCCTCCAACAATTTATAGACGGCCCTGGGTAGACCCTATAAACTGTAACAAATAGTTTCCCAAAAAATTGCTCCACCATTAACCTGTTCCGTGAGTCACATGCGTCTCATTGTTATTGTTCTTTTTTTATGGATTAGGTTGGCGGACGAGCATATGGGCCACCTGATGGTAAGTGGTCACCATCAGCAATAGACAATGACTCTGTAACTATTCCCTACATCGTCCATTCGCCACCAACCTTAGGAACTAAAATTCTATGTCCCTTGTGCCTGTAGTTACACTGGCTCACTCACCCTTCAAATTGGAACACAACAATACTGCGTACTGTTGTTTAGCTTTAGAATATCTGATGAGTCGGTGGTACCTACCCAGGCCGGCTTGCAAAAAGCCCTACTACCAAGATTATTTGTTCAGCTTTTGTCTCTTTTATGGACAGGGAAGTTCTTAGGTCTTACAAAAAAACTTTCAAATAGTTCGAATGTATGTATCGGTTTAGAAACGAGCACCGCGGACCTAATACGATCAGGCGAAAGGTTATAAATATGGTGATATTTTGATACGTGTCCTTTAAATGTTAATTATTATAGTCAATCAGAAAGTGTATCATGTTCTGACATTTCACGATAATGTTCATGTTCGATGCGTTCCGAGTTTTGTTCGTGATATTTTTGGTACATTTGGGTTATACACAGTAACTAAAAGTTGTAAATGAACTCAATTTGTTATTTCATACACACAACAATAAAAGTATTACTGGCGCGCTATTCACTTGTCACCTGTGATTTATACAGCCTTATTTCTAAACGTTGTTTAGCGAGCCACACAGCGTTATGACGTTCTTGTCTTGTTGGTTAGGTGGCTACACAAAAAAACGTAAATACCTAGATGATGGGTTCAAATCCTAGGACGGCCAGCCAGTTTCTTTATTGACCAAAAAGTTACTGTTTTTGCCGTAAAATTTTCAGTAACAGAACGGAGTCAGGAAGTGTGTTGGACTTGGACCTTGGACGAAGATAAAGCTTTTGGTCCTATGCATTAACTCTATCCGGTCGTGTCGGGTTTGCGACCCTATCGGATCTGACAGAGTCACTTGGAATATTATCCATTAATAATTGATTGATTAATAGGTCCTTTTGATAGTGGATGGGTAATTTTATCTTTCTAATTCTACTAAACGCGTTAGCCTAACCGACCGTTAGCGCTTTTTTTTTTTCAAATTTCACCCTCCAGCTCCGTATAAATAGTAGTAGTTATATACTTGTACCAGAGCATTGGTTTACCAATTACCCCATAAACAGTATTTATATATATGCGATTATGAATAATCTGATGTTATAATATTCTTGACGAGCGCTTCTAATCATAGCCGAATGCTTCATCATAGTGTCATCAAATGATGAAATTAGCATCATGCATTTGTCGTTCTATTTAAGGAACTAATTTATTATACTTCTAAATTTAGACGTGACATAGCTGAATAGGTTTCAAAATTGCTAGAGCAAACTTTATTACTAAATTATTAATTCATTGGCTAATAATGACGATTTAATTCGATCGATTAATATTTAAAAATGTGTGAATGCCGTGAGTCATAGACTATATTAAACTAGTTGACACAACGGTGCGCTATGCAGTAAAGTTTTATTTGGCGAAGCGCCATTACGCCGTGCGTGTGCACATAATACGGATTAAAAGTATCTTCAGACAAGGCGGGTTAAGTTAGACGAGTAATACGATATAATGCTATAATTTGCAAAATAAGCTGTAACAAGTAAAACATTATCTATAATAGTATTATATGTGTGAAAGTAACTGTGTCCATCTGCCGCTCTTTCACGACAAAACCGCTTAATCGAATTTGATGAAATTTAGCGTAAAGCAAACTTGAACTTCAAGAAAGGACATACCACAAGGTTACTTTTTTGCCTAACACATGACAAACAACACCCTAACACGCTGGCGACTAGTAGCATTTAATAATAAGGGTTATTATCAATATATGAAAGCCTAGTGAAAGAATTTATTGGTCTAAATCAACTACAAACACAGCATAAGGTATCTTAGGTGGATCATTGTCACTTGAAATAATATTGCTCTCATACGTAGGAAATGTAAAGTTTTTACTAGTACGTATATTAGATAGGAGGCTGCATCGCACTACCGTTGGGTAAATATAAACCAGACGACAGACAGATTGGCGGCGCAGCGTGGGAACGAGTGTCTGGACGCGTCAGATCAAATGAAACTAATCTTGCTTCTCGGTACTCGACAGTCGGTAGTCTGTGCACACACTAACGCGACATTCTTATCAATTACATCTTTAGTAGTAAAGTTAAGTAAAATTGATTGTTCTCGTTCTAAAGAAAGAGTTACCTATAATCTCATATTTTGGCCTTCTCGTACACCTTAACGGCTAACGACTTATTAGCATTCACGACATAATATATAACTTAAGACAGTATCACTGCAATGGTGTGCACCATCTTACCATCACCAGCACCAAATTAAGATTATACTTATAATATTTTCAATAAACTCATTATTCATAGTAAATAAACTGTCATATAGCAAAATATGTAGTTAAAAAAATATAATTTGCACTCTTTAAACTTCGCCTTCAAAGATACCTTTTAGTCATAAATGATGCATCATCATACATACCTATACAATGAACTATTATGAGCTTCTCTTTTACTTACTTAAAATTTTACCTTTGTTTTCATTGTTTTTAAAGCTATGTTAAAGGTATATGAAACAAATATAAGTATAAATACACACCCAGCTTCTAGGAATCACTGGTAGATTTCTAAATGCCCCACGAGTCGTTGATAAATCTCAAAACAATACTTCTATTGGAAGCTTACTTGAGATAATAGTCATATATAGGAGCTCCATTAAATATTTACAAAAATTGATCCCATATATTTACAATTTTACGTAAGAGTTTATTTATTTTTTAGAAAAAAAAATCGATACTTTAAAACTATTTTAATCACAAGCAAAGTGGCTTATATAAAAATGCAATTGGACAATATAAAACGATTTCACTTGCAGCTTGTTTATTATAACACTTAATTATCAAATCAACAATTTGGCACTGTATAAAGCGATGAGCATCAAACGTAAACATTTAAAAAAGGATTTTCCGTTTTTATCGTTAAAAAAAAACAAACAAAATAAGATTTCTTAAAATCGTTGATAAGAAAGTGACTTTCAAAATCGCACAGCAAATAATTCAGTGAAAGTGGTCATTACCATCGCGTATGTGCCTTCACCACACCCGGGCTCCTGCCAAGAATTGTACCATTTATTTGGGTCATGCGCTGAATGAATCGCATTAAAAAGTTAAACAACAATCGACTGAATGTCAATCGACTATAAATTTTATTAATTGTTCTGAACAATTCAAAAAATGAAAATATTATTTACATGCAATATAATTTTACTCGCATTACTTTAACAATCAAATAAAAAATTCTAAAATAGCTTTTAATAAGATATTCATTAGAATTCATTGAAATACAAAAAAAAAACGGTGTTATTTTCTTTATAAGGCACGAATTGAATACAAAACGATTGATCTAGATTAAACTCATGACTCAAAATTAAAATTTTTGACAAAAAAAAAATTACTTCAAGTGATTTTTTGTTTTTCTTTAGACTGAGTTGACTATTTCTTTTTGTTTAGACTTTTCCAAGTTGACTTATTATTGACGGGATTATGAGGTATCAAAAAAGTAACTAAAGCTCAATTTAAATAGAATAAACTGAAATAGAAGTGCTATTTTCGTTTATATTCAAGTTAAATGTTAAATATTTGATCGTTCCGTTTAGGCAAAAACGAGTAAAATATACTAATATAAGTTCAAAGAAACTGCGCTGTAAAGATGGTTGCTAAAATAGCGCACACAAGTCTGTAAAACAGGTTTAATAGCTAATTGTTTGTCTTCAATAAAAAATTTACGTTTATTTACGTTGTACGTATCGTTCGCAATTATTAATTGCATTCTCAGTGACGTCACTCGCCAATAGAAGGCAGTTCAAAACGTCCAGCCTTATGCATCAAAGAATCGCTATAATTTTTTTTTCTAATTTAGATAAATATTTACGAAGGAAAAAAGTATTCTTCGTAAAATCAATAACAATTTTATACAAGATAACAGTTTTGGCTAGGCACATGAACAAATAGGCGTCATTATAAAACCCTCCCTATATAGTTATCTAATAAATGATGAATGTATTTTTTAATTAAAATGGCTAACTCACAAACCGAAATCCTTTACTCTTTATTATAGCTATACATAATATTTGGTTAAGTAACTGATTTGTGTTGGAGATGTATACAACAGCAGTAAAATACATAAGAATAAACAACATCGATAAGGAAAAATGTACTATGAAATGGCATCGTTATTATTCAAGCAGTTATTCTTTAAACATTATACTATTTCAACTTCCAACAATTTTTTTTTTTCATTTTCATAATATATAAGAAAATTTGAACGCTTGTATTCTTGATATGTTAATGCGACATATTGATCCATCTAACTTAGTTTAGTGATAGGACTTTGTTGAAACCTATTTATGTAGGTACCACACTCTCTCCATATATTCTACCGTCAAACTGTAATATATTTCGGTTTAGAGGTTGATTTACACAGTGTAGCTACAGGCACAAGGTACATAACATTTTAAGTACCAAAATTGGACGCATATTAAATGTGCAAGGGGTGGTTAAGAGTTGTTATGGTCCTTTGTCTATGAGCGGTAGTAAAGGCATGCAAATAGGTTGTCATTGCTCATTTGACATTCTATTTTAAATTAAAAAAAAAGGTGAACTACAGAAAAAAGCGGCGCAATTCTCTGAGCGTAATATCTTTAAGTTTTTATACGTATTTTTTTATTTAAATTCACTTACTCGGGTATAATAATATAATGTTACAAATGGTGCACTGAAAATTCTTAATGTTGGTGAAAAGAAGAGAGCAATGACCTGCTCCTGTGTATAAAAGTTTCACGAACTCATCGCGTCTTGGTTGGCTGATTTTTGGATAATAATACGGTATTGTCGAACATTCTACAAATAAAGTACTATTTTTTTAGAAACAAATTAATTTAATCTCCTTTTTAAAAACATTACTCTTACGTATATTTTACTTATATCTTAAACAATTCTAGATATTTCTTTTTGTTCCGCAGGCGTGAAATTAAGTGTATTTAATTCACTTAGGTCAATGCTACTTGACCAAAAAGTTCTCTTAAAGATAATGAGATAAATGTTTCATTAAAATAAAATAATAATTAAAATATGTGTATCTGTTTACTTCTTTTATCAGTAATAATTGAAAAATACGGTCTTACGTTATAGCCTTAACTACTATTGAAATTAATATTTAATATTTAATTATTACACATTAATAAAAAAAAAAACTAACGGCAAATAGACCAAATATATATATATATCAAGATTAGTAACTAAAAATAAATACTTAATCGTACGAGGGAGGAAACATGACAATACCAAATAAACATCAGCATTTATAAGGGTTCTAAGTATAAGATGTAGTCTTATGGATGTAAAGTAACAAATATAGCAGATAGCGGCCCGTCCCGGCTTCGCACAGGTGGATATATTTTTTTAAATATATTTTTACCTTTCATTTATTTATTTTTTGTTGCTTTTTGCGACATGTTTAATAATCGTCGTTCTATTTCAACTTATTTACACATGTGACAAAGATATATGTTGATATCTTGAATAATAATAATAGCTCTTTTAAATTTTTTAAACGAATTAACGTTTTCGTTGTTACAGGTCGGACGCATCCCCGCCGATCACCCGCTGGTGGGTGGACACAAAGGCCCCGTGCTTGACATCGCGTGGTGTCCCCACAACGATAATGTCATTGCTAGCGGCTCTGAAGACTGTGTTGTTAAGGTATGTTGGTTTAAGGTACTGATTGTTCAAAAAAAAGAATAAGTCACACACGACTCCAATATAATTATGACCTGACTGATTCTGACCGTGTTGACCATTTACAACAGAGATCATCAGAAAAATTAAGTATTAAAAAATATATATATATATATATATCAGCTTGTCTGTCTCTGCCCTAATCCGAAGGGACGGTAATCCTGTAACGTGAAGAGTTCGGGTGAAGTACATAAATAATACTTAAGATGCTTTCCAAGGTGCAGAGAAGAGTGTTAAAGCTACCAGCCCCTAATTTTTACCAGTGCCTATATTCCAGTAATAGTGAGATGGCCCAGTGGTTAAAAGTTAGAACGCGTGCATCTTAACCGATTATTGCGGGTTCAAACCCAAGCAAGCACCACTTTATATACATATGTGCTTAATTTGTGTTATAATTCATCTCGTGCTCGGCGGTGAAGGAAAAACATCGTGAGGAAACGTGCATGTGTCTAATTTCATCGAAATTCTGCCACATGTGCATTCCACCAACCCGCATTGGATCAGCGTGGTGGAATATGTTCCAAGCCTCTCCTTAATGGAAGAGGAGGCCTTATCTCAACAGTGGGAAATTTACAGGCTGTTACTTTACTTTACTCAATATTTAACACTATTAGCGAGATAGGACTTAAGCCAAGAATTATTTCTGAATTTGCAACATTATACGAAATACTTGTAAGATATACTAAGTTGACATTATCGTATTTATAGGGCTGATTAGGATACTGAAGAATCCACTACCGATTATTATTATGGGCGCCCGACTTGGGACTCAGACGTTAGTCACTATTTATTTTGTAGAATTTAGTTTTATTTCATATTTATTAGAATTTGTCAATTGACATTGTATTTTTTGAATACTTTTAAGAATACTTTCATTGAAGTTCCTCTAATCAGTATTAGCGGAACACATTGGATCATCAGTATTCAGAAATATCTATAAAAAATAGAGTTATGCGAGCGTAAGGATGCACCAGGCCTCACTATTATATGGATGTATGAATTATGCGTATTTAGTATTTTAATAATTTTAATCTGTTATTATGAACCGCTCAAATTTTTAACTAAATAAGATTGAACGATTTAACTCTTTCAATTTATTATACTTGATACTTTTTAGTTTAGATATAATTTTTACTGTTACTCATATGTAGTTAATTTCTAATGTGATAAATAAATATCAAAGATTATAATAATAATATTGTCATATATGGTCCATAGGTGTGGCAGATCCCCGATGGTGGGCTCTCCCGCACTCTGACTGAACCAGTGGTGGATCTTGTGTACCATCAGCGGCGCGTTGGCCTCGTTCTGTGGCATCCAACAGCACAGAACGTGCTACTCACAGCGGGTTCTGATAACCAGGTTAGTAAGATAAATAAGTATTTGTTGACAAAAAGAGCTATAATTAAGGATAGCATAAGTAGTAAGCTTGACTTTCCGAAATTAACAGTTTTTCCATTATATTATATTCAAATACATCCGCGTAGATATTGCATTTGTATGACTATGTATATTATATCTGTAAATAGATAGCGATATGGAACGTGGGTACTGGGGAAGTGCTGATAAGCCTGGACTGTCATCCGGACCTCATATACTCCGCCTGCTGGAATTGGACCGGTTCCAAGCTCCTTACCACCTGCCGAGACAAGAAGATCAGGTGATTACAATAATCATATTGAATAGTGCAAAGAATAAAGTTGTGTTTTCAATAAAAATTAATTACAAATTTGCAAGTTACTTTATCTGTCAGTCTGTTGTGATTTTGTGAAAGATATAGGCTTTTTATGCCTAATGCCTAGCGTCCAACTCATAAAACTAGTTATATGTTTTTGAATAATTGAATGATATAAGTAAAATTAATAATATAACTTATTTTTCAGAATAATCGATCCTCGCAAAGGTGAAGTCGAATCGGAAGCGATTGCACACGAGGGCAGTAAGGCGTCCCGCGCGATATTCCTTAAACATGGCCTTGTTTTCACTACCGGGTAAGGGCTTTGCTCAAATTCGTTGTTACTTTTCATTGTAGGTGATCAGTAGTATCAGATTCAGATTGATTTTTTAGTGTCAATTTAAAAAAGTGAAAAAGTAAAGTAACAGCCTGTACATTTCCCACTGCTGAGATAAGGCCTCCTCTTCCATTAACGAGATGGTTTGGAACATATTCCACCACGCTGTTCCAATGCGGTTTGGTGGAATGCACATGTGGCAGAATTTCGATGAAATTAGACACATGCAGGTTTCCTCACGATGTTTTCCTTCACAGCCGAATACGAGATGAATTATAAACACAAATTAAGCACATACATATAGTGGTGCTTATCTGGCTTTGAACCCGCTATCATCGGTTAAGATGCACGCGTTCTAACCACTGGACCATCTCAGCTCATTTAAAAGTCCATACTTAATTTTAAATACTACAGCCCTCATAGCATCGTACTGCAGCTGTGATACATTGATATATGTGAATATTGAATTGGTATTCGGTCGCAGGTTCAGTCGCATGTCGGAGCGCCAGTACTCGCTGCGCACGCCGGACGCGCTCAACGAGCCCATCGTCACCGTCGAGATCGACACCAGCAACGGCGTCATGTTCCCGCTCTACGACCCCGACACCAACCTCATCTACCTCTGCGGGAAGGGCGACTCGGTCATCAGGTACTTCGAGGTCAGTAACGACGAAACACACTCTAATCTGTACTATAATTCACTTTGAGAAATTTATCCGTGGATTTTTAGGGAAATAATAATATACACTTAAAAATATATACTTATATGATAGCTGACTAAGTAGAACAGAGCTATCTCATTCGCAGTCAGACATATTGTTTTTAATAAGCGCGAAGAAGGTATGATATATATAATATTGTTGTTTAATTTTTGAGGATTCCAACTGATGAGGGACTGCAACTGTAATTAAATATATTTTTGTGCACATTTAAGCCAATTACTGGATTTTGATAGGAAAATACGCGCGACTTGCTATCATCGATTTGTTTGTCAGTAGTCAATAATTAAAATAAATCTTAAACATCATTTAAACGTTAACAGTACATTGAAAATTTTGATCATTAAACAGTGGCAGAAAAGTAACTGACTAGCGAAAGTATTCCTATGGAAGATTGATGCAAGCAATTGGTCGACGACTTTATAACACATGTCAATGTGTTATATAACAAACAGATATGATACAGAGCAAACGATTTTGTAAATAAAACTTTCTAGATACTGACCATTTATTAAAATATAAAAATAATTATAATAATATTTGGATGTATTTCTGAGAGTTTTTGTCGTAGGTGACTCCGGAACCACCTTTCGTGCACTACATCAACACTTTCCAGACGCCCGATCCACAGAGAGGTAATGTTGTCTTTATTATTGCTTTTTCTACTGTTTCGTGTAATATATGTCATTAATATATATCAAGTAGTAAATTGAACCATCCAAATAAATAACCAAGTGCTGGAATAATAGTGCAATGATGTCTTGAGTATGAAAGTAGATGGATGTAGAGGAGGGGGGGGGGGTGAAAGATGATATGGCTGGAAAGTTACTGCGTCGACCCCGAGTAAGTTAGTTGGGATAAGGGCCGGAGGATGATGGAATAAATCTGCAATATGGGACTATCCTACGTTTTACGCTCGTCCTTCAATATTATGACGTAAAACGTTACAAAGTATACATTAACCCTTATTAATACACTACGTGTATGACTTTGCCGATTTGATGGAGCAGTGGAATATGTAATTGTTAACACTCACATAATACTCACACACACGGTCAAGTAAGTTATTGGACCTTAGTATGTGAAATAAAAATGTTTTATTTCCAGGAATTGGCATGATGCCGAAGCGAGGCTGCGACGTCGCCACGTGTGAGATCGCAAAGTTCTACCGCCTTAACAACTCCGGCCTGTGCCAGGTATAACTATGGAGTCTTATGAAATCTATATTCATATTTTGAATGAGAAAGTAACTTTGTCTGTCTGTCGCTTTTTAACGACAAAACCGCTGAACCGAATTTGATGATATTTGGTATGAAGCAAACTTGAACTCCAAGAAAGAACAACAACAACAACAGCCTGTAAATTCCCACTGCTGGACTAAAGGCCTCCTCTCCCTTTGAGGAGAAGGTTTGGAACATATTCCACCACGCTGTTCCAATGCGGGTTGGTGGGATACACATGTGGCAGAATTTCTATGAAATTTGTCACATACAGGTTTCCTCACGATGTTTTCCTTCACCGCTGAGCACGAGATGAATTATAAAGACAAATTAAGCACATGAATCAGCGGTGCTTGCCTGGGTTTGAACCCGCAATCATTGGTTAAGATGCACGCGTTCTAACCACTATCCATCTCCCATCTCGACTCATTGAACATTGGCTACTTTTTGCCTAACACATGACAACCAACTCCCTGTTATATTTACTGTTATTTTATATGATATTGAGTGCAATAAAGTTTTTATCTATTTATCTATCTATCAATCTATCCCTGAGCGAAGCCGCGGGATACTAATCTGCTATAAGGCAGACGTTAAAGGTTAATTTAAAAGCATTAATTATAAAGTATAATCTTAGAGTGAACACCAGTTTCCGTTTCCCCCCAATGCGTGTAGGTGATCTCGATGACGGTCCCGCGCAAGTCGGAGCTGTTCCAGGAGGACCTGTATCCCGACACGCTCAGCGACGAGGCGAGCCTCACCGCCGACGAGTGGCTCGCGGGCGAGGACGCGGAGCCCTGCACTATGTCGCTAAAGGTACCCCCCCTCCCCTCCCCCCACTACCCTACCCTCTACCTCTATCAACTCCTAAGAGCTGTCAGTAAAAAGATTGCGTCATTCGTGCTATTAGACTTTCAAAATAAAATTTTACATATTTCTTTGCTTTTAGAAATGTTTAAACCCGAGAAAAATATTTTTCCTTTTTTCTTAAATTCCGATTATCGTTAAATTATTCTCAAATACATATAATTATACTTTTTTATAAGCGTATGCTTGATGATACTTACGTGAAAAAGCCTCCCAAATAAAATGTTATTATAAAAAAGTAACCCCTATGAACATAAAATTGGTATCTACCCTTAATCTTAAGGAGACACCTTTTAAGAATGTTTAGAGATTATTGCGGATACAATGCAGTTAGGTTGATACAAATTTCTTCACGATGTTTTCCTTACCCGAGTTGTATTTTAACGCAAATTTAGAAAATTTGAAAATTGGTAATATTTGTTCGTAAACGCAAACGAGCTCTCCTAGTTACTTTCCTATGTATCCCTTTTTATTAATCCAAAGGTTTGTATTTTATGTATAGAAGAACAATTGTGGGATTTATTTTGTTTAATTTATATGATAATCTTTTTTTGAACTCAGAGATATTTGTGCATTTTTAATATTTTGGTCTTGATTTATTTATAAACATAATCTCAAATAAAATTAAAAAAAACAATGAAATTATTGTTTTTCAAATTAATGTTTATTTCGCTGATTTTTTGACGTTGTTTGCATGTATTTATTTTCAACTTATGCTGTATTCCAATGGCAAGCTGAGTAAATGAACAAATCCTACTCCATACAAATTAGCATACAATACAACATTCCACTTAAATGATTTTTTCGCAAATCCATAATGATGAAATACCACTGATTATTTTAGTTCACAATAATTGATGGTGGGAATTGTTTATTTATATTAACTGCCATTGGATTCGTCCTTAGATGATAACACCAGGTAAGTATCGCTTCATCAGTAATAGTGTTTAACATACGAAGAGCGGTATGTTGGGCTTTATAAGACTGATCAACTTTTATATAATTTACAAGGCGAATATAATTATTAAGATTTATTTATTTATTATTAGAAAAGCATTTTATGATATTAACAATAAATAAATCAAAAACAGCTAAAAATGCAATGATGTTCTAGTAAACAGATATGTTATTAACGCTCAAAAAGTGAAAACTAGAAAACGTCCTAATTGGGACGTTTGCCTTTAGTTGTTTTACGTAGAAATACGTTAAAATACATCATAATTACGTAGTAACACGTTTTGCGTAATTAAAACATCTAGTTATCCCTTTTACTTATTGTTTTTATCAAGCTATTCTTTTTACTTTTAACGAAATGTAAAAATAAACTAAAATAAACGGTCACAGGCGCGGCACACTTTTTTCTGTTGTTTAGTATGGATATAACATATCTGTTTATTAGAATATTATTGTAAAAATGTTAAAATTTTTTCTTTTCAAATTTTTAATTATATTATGGTTGTGATAATGACGAATAAAAATTATATTCGGCCTCGAAACGCGACGACCAGACGATGACGTTTTAGCATTTGTCGTGATGAATGTTTCTGTTGGCTTGTCTCTAACAATACATGAATGGTGTGTTGTGATTTGTGAAATTAATATTTACCTCCGTTACTAACTTAGATATCTTGATAATAAATAACATATCCCTCATTTATGCCTCTCTCAATAAATTATTTAATTTACAAATTGCTATTTGTCCCGTTTCAAAATTACTTTTGATGCTACTCGTACCGATCATTATTTAAAAAAATAAATATAAAGTTTCGAGTACCGCAGTACGAATTGGAGCGCCCCCCCCCCCCCACCACGAAAGCCAACAGGAACCAAAAAGACAGATGCTAAAGGCTAGGTGATACCTAACCAAACTGCAGGAGCGCGCGCTGCTTGTGCAGGGCGGGTACGTGGCCGGCCGCTCGACCACGCTCACCGTCACCAAGCGCAACGCGCTGGCCACGCCGCGCGACCGCGAGCGCGAGCCCGAGCGCTCGCCCACGCCCGCCGCGCGCGACGCGCCGCCCGCCGCCGCCACGCCGCCGCCCGCCTTCACCGCCATGGTGGTGAGTACGGTCGCCGAGGATTCCTCTTCCGCTTCCTCGTAATGCGAAAGTTCCGCAATATTTTAGGTTCCTCGACCGATACCGCATCCTCATAAATAAAAATTAAAAATTCCTCTTCCGCTATCACTTCCTCAAAATTTAAGAGCAATTTATAAGGAATCTGGAGCTGTAGTAGACACATCCTACCCCACAGCCACCGCTTCCTCGGGTAAGATTGTAGATTCAATGTTAGCCGAAATGCTAGCCAATTGCTGAACCAATTAGTGACGATGAAAATGAAAGTTTACCAATAGAAGATAGGTGTGTGGTACTAAAGTTACTATTAAATAATGACATTAAGGAAAAACGAATAAATATGCATGAACACAATCTTCTATGGTGGAAAAAATCCTAATCCGCTTTTTCTACCGCTTCCTCATCCACATCCTCTTCCTCGAAAAATATCCTCATCCTCATCCTCTAAATTTGCGAGTGAAAATTCCTCTTCCTCCTCCTCCTCCTCATAATTACTTCCTCACCAACCCTAGTGGTGAGTGCCGCCCCCCTCCCGCCCCCTCCGCACCCCGACATCCCGGTCGGTCGGCTCACGCTCGATGTGAAACGTTCGCAGGAGAAGCAGCTGTCCGACCTGGTCGAGGAGATCCGCAAGCTGAAGTCCGTGATCGTGAAGCAGGAGAACCGCATCCGCGCGCTGGAGGCGACGGTGAAGACGGGCCTGGCGCCCCCCGCGCCCTCGCCCCCCGCGCCCTCCCCGCCCTCGCCGCCCAACAACCACGACGACGCCATGGCGCCCGACGAGGTGTGAGCGACGGAATGTGAAATGTGTGCGATATAGACCAATTTTCTACAACTTCTGATTATTCTTTTTTTTTAATTTTGAGTCGAATTGTGTATAGATAATGGAATCGATGTGAATGTTTTTTTATTTATTGGCTTCTCTATTTATTATTTTCATATTTGGAATTGAGGATATTGTTTAGGAAAAAATCATTTTTCGATGAAGAAGTTAGAAGATCTAGAATGTGTATAACGATCATGTGATGTAACTCAGAGAATGAACATGTGAGATTTATTATAAATTAGTAATCTCGCTTTATAAAATATATCTTACACAATTCGCTGTCATTATGTATGGAAATTCTGGAAATTTTTTTTGGCCAAAAATAACTTTCGTTATGAAGAAATTAAACAAACGAACTTTTACATGACTAAAGAAGGGAAGACGGTTTTCTTTTCAAAGCAAGAATCTAACTACATTATTATATTGGTAACAAGTGCATGCCACATGCAAAAAATAACAGCATAATAAAAATACAAAATATTTATTGAATAATATTATTTGCATTCAATCTATGACTATCCGAGCAAAATTAAAACTACTGTTAATTATGGCATGTGGCAATGCTACGCACAACGACAATAATATATATAAATAAATATGGATAAGAATAGATTTTGTGATGTCAATATAATCCACTTAAATATATAAATTCATTTAATAATATTTATTTACTAATTACAGCTTATCTTTGAAAATCTTATAAGTAACCCTTGTCTTTACAAATCATTTATTTATTACATTGTAAATATTAAGTGAATAGTGATATCAACATTGTGCCTTATATCGACGCAGTTTTCGTCACAAAATCGGATTTATAATTATTGGTGATGTACAATTATTGCATTTAGTCATTTTCTAAGAGATTTACTCAGTATAAAGGAGTGATCTAATGTTAGTGTTTTTCAAGATGCGTGCACACTTTGAAATATTCTTAATAAATTGTTTTTATTGTTAAAAAGTGTGTCTTAACCCTCAGATAGTAATTATGACATTAAATTCCAAAAATTTGAGAATCCTATCAATTTTTCAACTAGCTTTTAATGCTGAAGCAATATGTTATAATTATTTATTTTACGTGTTTTTTTTAATGAAAATGTAGTATAACATCGTGTACAAATATGAAACAAGATGGCGCCATGAAACTTTGAATTTTTTTCTTTTCTAGTTGATTTTCTCGACATCTTGTGTCCTATTTGAGTAAAATACAGAATTATAGTACGAATCCACCCATCGCGAAGCACTGTGAGAGTCACATTTGATATTTTCACATATTTCAAAACCAATATAACATCACTCAATTAAAGAGTTAAAATTTGATTATTTTATCAAATTATATGTGAAGATCTCACGCGGTGTATTCCCTGCTTTAGGTTAGGAGTCCAGTAACGGTGCTTAGAAATGCGAAAATCGCTTTTAAAATAATTACTGACTCAGTGCATTATTTATCGTTTTAGTGCTAGTAATTTACTCTATACTAACCCTTAAAATATTTATATAGTGCTATACCCCGCTCACATTTAAAATGTTAATTATCTATACTGCTTGCGTATTAGGCCAACATTGGCTCAAATGTAGCTTGTAACTTTTTATATTCTCGACAATTTAGCCATTCATATTTCGCATTAGATTTTACGAAAACACATTGTTATGATGAAGCGAAGTGGCCCCGAACGTCCAAGATTTGTAACACAAGACCCCGTCGACCGTTGTGACCCTTGCGATCATAACTCGGTGTATTTGACAGCTAGTCACGTCACATTGAATTGACATTTGACAGGTTAAGTTATGCTGTCTCACTCTGGACAGCAAGTATTATAGTTTAAATAAATAGTATTATTATTATGACGATTCTTTTTTTCTAATTTTAAGATGGCGTAATTTTAGATGTTCTATATTTAAGATCATGACAAGGCAGTGTATGGTATTAGTTTGTATGAAATGCTTTACCTTCGAGGACTTCGTGTAAATTATTTCTTGTATTTTGTATGTGAAGCTTCGTTTTATATTACTATTATGTTTTTTTTTTCTTTTGTCTAACCGTATATTTAAACGCAGGAATAACGAGCTATTGTGTACTTATTGTAAATGTTATTCGCGACAATACTGTATTATGCCGTTGAGCTTACGTATTTTGTTCACAAATGGCAATATATAAAACATTTATACTAAATGATTAAAAATAAGTGCCAAATTACATTTAATCAATGCTCAAATTGGTAAAGTATTCAAATTATTTTAAATGATGATAGTTTTAAATATTGCCAGTTAACAAAATGATTTTGAAATATAATCGAATGAGGCCTGTCGCTTTTATACTAAATGAAAATGACCATTATTTACGTATATACAGACGAAATGTCGTGTAAATATAAGCCGTTTTTTTAAAAAAATGTGGTCATAATTGAAAATAGTAAAATATTAGCGCACAATATCGAAAAAATATTTAAAAAAATATATAATGTTGCATTAAACAGATAAAATGTATATGATTGAAACAATTATGTAATTAATATGTTGTTGACATTTAAAACATCACAAATGATATGAAACAATAAGAGATTCCTCTTTCTCTCAACTCAATAAGCAATTGTTTGCTGGAACTTCTTACTTCTCGATTTATTAGACGTTTGTCTCGCTGTGTAATAAAATCTTTCGATAATTTGTTGTTATTTGACTTGTTTTAATAAGCTTAAAGTTTTTACGAACTGGTGCTAAATGAAACGTGCTAAATATTTACATGAGTTTTTAATCCTGATTTTCGTTGACAGAGTAAAAACATCTAAACTTTTTTTTTAATAAAAGTGACATATATGTAAAAAAAGAAGTTTTGAAATGATATCAAAAAAGTTTAGTTTATATTCTGTCAATGAAGTGAATCATTACCGATATTAATGCTTCACTATGGACTATACGATTGTAATTCATATGTAGGTGTTAAGTGCCTTGTTGTGTTAGATAAATACTCAGATCAAATGTTGCAATTATGAAAGTTGAACAGAAATAAATGTCTATTTTACTATTTTCATTGCTCGTATTATTTCCCTTTATCTTAATATATTGTTTTTTTTTTTAATATTGATTTATATATTTATACTATAGTAACATTTGGTATATCAATAAAATGTTTTAGCTAAAAATATTGATAACATCGATTTTTTTGAAAAGCGTCAATTATTAATTTAGTAATATTGAATTTACATGAAGCTGAACAAATGTAATTTTTAGACCAAGGCAGATCTGTTAATATGTAGTAAAATAATAAGTAGGTATTTTGACACAAATTAGATGTAGCATCGGAAAATGCAATGAAATGAAAATAAAACCGATTACTGCCGATTTACACAACCAATAGAAATAGCTCCCCATCGCGCCATTCGACGCTATTCGTCGCTATAAATATTATTACACCGGAACCCAACCCGATCCGAGAAAGCAAGGGCATGTAAATCGAAGCGTCAAATTGACGAATATATTTGGCCACATGATATTACAAATTATTTCGTTTGTTTAAAGATCATATTCACTAAAGAAATAAATATTGATAATTTGGGATAGCGTACTTAATTGGGGTGTGATCGGTTTTTCGAATTTTGCCGATGCTACATCTAAGATGTGACGTACTATATATAAGAATAGTACGAGACCAAGTTGACCCAACGGTACATAGGAAGTTGTTACAGTTGCTTGAAATCGTATATATTAAGCATATATATTAAGCATAATGAACTTTGAAACGTTTAAACTGTGACTTCATTTATAATTTGCTATGAAATACAAATATTTTTTATTTATTTTGTTATACTTTTTATTTTGCAACCTATTAATTCATGTCATAATAATCGCCTAAAACGCCTACGTGCTTCATAATTTAATTCCATTTAGTTTAGTAGTTTGGCCGTATAAGCTTTCGCATTTATAATATTTGTACAGATTGAATATCAAAATAAATCTACATACACCACGATCAGAGAGTTTAGTGCCTTTAGTAACGAGAATGTAATCTTGTATAATCTGTATTTATGAAGAGGTATTAAAATGCTGGTTTGTACTTATGTAAAGGGGTAAACATTAAAATAAATGACCCAATTAAAAAAAGACACTGGTAATAAAATTATATAAAATCATTTTATATTAATAAATTGTCTGGAGTCGGGACAGGTCGCTATTTAAACTTAGATGATCAAGTTAATTTTAGAGGTTGGAAACAGTAAATTAAATCAAATCCGACATTTAACGTCCAATAAAGAAAAAATAAATAAATTCATAATATATTTATTTATCTACATCGAAAGCTTGATCAAACTGTTCTTTAGTGATTTTCCTCTTTTTAAGCTTTTTGATTAAAGCCACATCGGCCGCTAGTTCGTTCAATTCTTCTTGCGTCACTGCCTTCCTCTTCTTAACATTTTTACCTTCCTCTTTGTGTTTCTTTTTCAACTCTTTCCGTTTCATTCTTTTCTCTTTATTCTCGAGTTTATTTTGTTTTGCTAATTCCCATGGCTGTGTTTTCACCTGGAATTAAATTATTGTAAACCATTAATTGGCTCATAATTATTGTTATTGTTTATTTTTATGACTATAAACATTTTTAAACTACGTTAAAAAGAGTTATTTATTTACGTACAGATTAATCCTGTTTTTAAAATTGTTAACCATATAGGAATATACGTTAAAAGATAATTTCCTATACAATTAAACACAAAAACAAAACGTAAATAGCACTAATTAGGAATTTTATGACCAGCTTTAATCTGGCATGATAAGTAGGTATAAACACACAAGCATTACATACGTAAGCTAAGATATAAAGAGCGGTGATAAACGCTCCAAAATAATACGTACAAAACACAAGAGAATACCTAATATTATACCTTTTTAATTTAAATTATATCAATTACATACATTTTTAATTTAAAACAAAACATTGCTTACCATTTTCTTTTTCTTCTTCGACGGCCACGTGCCCGTATTTTTATATTCCTCTAACTTCTGCAATCGACTTGCTTCTTTCTGTTTATCTTTGTACGGTATGCTATTGTAATCTATCTTTTCTTTTGGCCCAACGAATTGTTTCTTATGCTCTTCCTTTATTTCCGGCATTATTGGCAGTTTCAATAGACCATAGCTGGTGGCTATGTGGCCTAGGGGTAGTTCTTTTAATCGTAGGAGGAGGTTACATTCGTGTTTGGAATAAGCTCGTATGTGGGAAACGAAGGCGCGTTGACCTTTGTCTAGAACCGCTCTGTCACGTTTCTGTTGTTCATGGAGTATGGACAGGACCTACAATTATTTAATAATCTCAACAACAACAACAACAGCCTGTAAATTCCCACTGCTGGGCTAAAGGCCTCCTCTCCCTTTGAGGAGAAGGTTTGGAACATATTCCACCACGCTGTTCCAATGCGGGTTGGTGGAATACACATGTGGCAGAATTTCTATGAAATTTGTCACATGCAGGTTTCCTCACGATGTTTTCCTTCACCGCTGAGCACGAGATGAATTATAAAGACAAATTAAGCACATGAATCAGCGGTGCTTGCCTGGGTTTGAACCCGCAATCATCGGTTAAGATGCACGCGTTCTAACCACTAGGCCATCTCGACTCTCAATAATCTCAGAACTCGTCAAAATATATCGTAACTAAGACCTTCGCTTTTGGCCTAAACTTCATATTTTTTAAAACAAAAACATAATATACAAAGTTCGTTCCGGATAATCGAAATGCGCTGACCTTACAGATTGCAGTTACATTATGATTTCGTTTTGAAATGCTTAGTTTTGGTAATGCTTTTACTTTTATGAAAAACTTACGTAAAAATACTTTCGTATAGCCAAAGACCGATCTTTGAAGTTATTTTTCACGTAACTATGTTATAAAGAAACTCAAAAATGAAATCCAGTAAAAAAACATAGCTACTTTATCTCTCAGTTTCTGAGTGATCTTGATCTCGTCAGTGGAGGTCCTCCAGTCCACGAGCTCCACGCGCTGGTTGGCGCGGATGAAGGGCACGTAGGCGTCCTCAGTCGGCAGCAGCGGCAGCAGCGAGCACCCGCTCGCCCCCCCGCGCGCCGTGCGCCCCGCGCGGTGCACGAGCGCCGCCGGGCTGCTGGGCGGCTCCCACTGCAACACCCACTGCACCTCGGGGATGTCGAGCCCTCTGAAGCATTCCCCGTCACTTATTTAAATATTGAACTATTCGGACAATTTTAAATTTTCCGATCTTTGGAAACACAAATGCGCTTTCCGGATAATTACTTCGATCGAATATTAAACACATCGTGGGTTAATGTTACTTCGTAAAAATTCTCATAGTATTTATATTTGCGACATCATTAGATAGATAAATATCCGAACGAGTTTTCCCATCAATATTCATTAAAGAATAATAATCATCCCATAAATTTAATTATAATGATTATGACACTTACTTAACGATCGAACTATTTATCCAATTTTATATTGTCCGTTGTTAATCTTTGGAAACACAATCGCGCTTTCCGGATAATTACTTCGATCGGATATTAAACACATCGTGGGTTTACGTTACTTCGTAAAAAATGTCATAGTATTTATATTTGCGACATCATTAGATAGATTGATATCCAAACGAGTTTTCCCATCAATACTCATTAAGAAATAATAATCATTCCATAAATCTAACAAAAGTTATGTATTAATTTAATGTAACATGCGTTATACTTAACAACCAGAATTTTGTAATTAATGTCTTAAATGTGAAATTATGATATGCAGAATTACCTCGCCATAAGGTCCGTACACAGTAAGATTGTTTTCTCAGCAGCCCTAAATTTTTCCAGTATCTTATTTCGTTTTAATTTCATTTTCCCATGAATAAAGAATATCTTCAAATCTGGTAAGAGTGCTGGAAGTACATCAGCCCAGTAATCGACGCAGGCGCAAGTTGGTAGAAAGAAAAGTCCTTTCGAAATCTCTCGGTTTCTTATAAAATTAAGAAGGAATAAAAATTTATCTTCTGGCTCTACTATTACGTAATAATTTTCTAATGCAATGGGAGTACTGATCGTCGATTTTTCCTTTACGCTAATTAAAACGGGGTTTCTTAGGCCAGCTCTGACTAGATCTTGGAGTTCTTTTGTCTGTGTTGCCGAAAAAAGACCGGTACGACGTTGACGAGGCAAGTATTGCAAGATGGTCGTGAGAGTAGCGCTGAAGCCTAAATCCAGTAGGCGATCTGCTTCATCGAGGACGAGAAAATCCTAAAAATTAAAAAAATATGTTAGCTTCTCCATTAAAATCGAAAGTGCAAAGTGTTTAAAACTTGACAAAAATACAGCAACTTTTTTAGCTTTACTTAAAAAATATTTGTCAATCACATAATCAATTTTATGGTTCATTTATAAGTAAAGCACTTAACTTTTAACATGAAATAATTTTTTTCCTTTAAATAATAGACAAACATAGCTTTGTTTCATAATTTATAAAAAAACACTTGAAGCACAATTTAAGGCATTTCTTAACTGGATGTAAATAGAGAAGTGAAATTATATTCTAATGTCTTGCATGATTCAGTACATAGTATCAAAACAAAAGCCAAAAAACATCGAAAATACACCCTTTGTTCAATTTATATAAAGTACATACAAAGGGGTTCATTTTTAGGTTTTTTTTTATTAGTGCATTTGTCAATAAAACACACCTGGAATTGAGTTATATTATATATTGATAATTGTAAGTAACAACCATCATAAAACAAAAAAATTTGATACACCATATTGTACCATTTGCTTACTTTTCTGAATCAATATTATATGTTGACTATCAAGCAGTATAATGCATTTGAACATGTGGAAAGTTAAGAAAAATGTGACAAAATTAATTGTTAATTGATTTAGATTTTAATGCCATTTGGTATAGTTAATTGCCGATCTTGTTATATTTTTAGCATGTAACTAATTTAATATTCAATTAAAAAGCTCATTTTTAAGACTTGTACTATTATCCAAATAGTAATTTCATAACTGACAGAATAAAATCTTAAATATCATTAAATTTAAAACATAGAATACCTTCAGAAGAGGTGTAAAAAAAGATAAACATATATTTAAAATTATTTTTATTAGATAGAATGTATATACCAGGTCTTTGAGTCGTCCAGGTAAATTAAGATATTTTCTCTCAGCTAATAAATCTTGGAATCTTCCAGGAGTACAAACAACGATCTGGGCACCTTTCTTCATACTCTCTGCATCTACTTCTATGGGTCTGCCTCCGACAAGGAGAGATAGTGTGAAGTGCTCTAATTCAGGTTCTTTTTGAAACTCTTCAATCACCTAGATTAAAAAAAAATATATATATGAAATAATGACACTAAATATAACAAAATTTCACGCTTCTATTAACTGAATTTTGTTAGGTAAATTTAAAGTAATAGTGCTATAGAGATGATGAGTGATTCTAACTCAAAATAAAAGTAAGGGAAATTTTGATAGGTTGAGAAATGTAATAGCATCGTAAAAACTAAAAGCAAAAATTATATGGAAAGGGAACAATACGATAAATGATACCTTAAAGATTTGCGTAGCTAATTCTCTCGTAGGTGATATTACAACAGCGTAAACAAAATCTTTACGGAGAGGTGCTTCTTTTTCTCGTTTTATTAACATCTCCAGCATAGGAACAACGAATGCTAGCGTTTTACCTGAACCGGTAACAGCTTCTGCCACAACATCTTTGCATGACAAAATAAGAGGAATAACAGCCGCTTGTATAGGTGTCATTGTCTTAAATCCCTGCTTATCAATGCAATTTAGCACAGGCGGCGATAAAGCAGGTGTAATTTTACACCATTCCTTAATAACCATTTTGTTATTTCAAGATTTACCATTTAAAAAATAATAACACTAATTTCAACTTTGAGTCCACATGAGTTTGACATTCAATAATTTAAGACATGTGATTGTTGACATTTTACTTCAACTTCATTTTGACACCACCTCATACGTTCGGAAATTATATTACATGATTGTTTTGGTGGTAAAAAAAAAGCAAATACGCTGCGGCTACATCTACTTTTAATAATTTGGCTCAATTATAAACATCATAAGCAGATGTGATATCACCTCGCACATATATCAATTTTGAGGAAAATTAAGATTAATTTATTAAAATGGTCTATTAAAAATATTTTCACTATTATTTCGCTTCATTCATTCGTCATTTATTTTACACTCTCGTGCCTACGAAATTTAGTAACGAAATACCTCGTTCTATTTTTTTTATTACGTTACTGTATATTAAATAGTCTTGCAGTAATACCATAACCATCAACCTAATTTAAAATAAAGGATGATGTTTGCAATGCCATTTAAGAGGAACATCTAAGTCTAATATACAGCGATTGATTGATGTGCGTGAAGTCATACACTGATCTTGCTCGTAAATGCTAGTGCAAACATGTGCTGTTTTTTCGTACAAGTTTCAGTACACCACATCTTTATAAGACAAACAAATGTAGTACTATTTAATTAATCTCAAAAACATTGTGTCGGTGTGGTACCACTGTATATGGAATATATTATGTCAGTTTTTATTATTGTTATAATATAAAATAACTTTTTTAAATTATTGAGTTTGCTTAAATAAAAGTATAAAGGTGAAATATTATGATCTTTCTATTAAGGATATGAGCTAAGAAATTTTAACTAAAGAGATTTGCTGACATTCTTTAGTTAAAGACATCTAATTTTATTTCTTCCACGCTGCCGTCTGTTTGAACTAATACAAGTCCTGCGTCATAAGATAAACTTAGTATAATATTAAATGGTGAGAATATTTGTTTCATTTCAACTTTTGATACATATTGTTTTTTTAAACATTAGCGTGAGTGTTGATCAAACATAATTACGACAAAATAGAATTAGCTTCGCTTATAAATATATAGTGCAAAATTAATATGATGAATATAATTACATGTGTGTTGTATTTATATTTGAATATTTTTTTTATATAAGCTAAATACCAAACCATTAAATAAAAATAAAAATTTTCGAACATAAATAATCAATAATCAATATGGCGCATGTTGATATGATAAATTGACAGCTGTGTTTTGTCTTTGTACTTAATGTACAACATTGTTATGTTTTTTATATCTCCAGCTCGTTAAAAGATAAATTTTAAAATGACAAGACCATTCGGCAACAGTGATAAACGTTTCTCAATCGACGATGCCTTCGAAGAGGAGACTGATGAAGCGATAAAAGTATACGGTGCTACGGGTGATAGGTCTCCTTTACAGAATAAATTTAAGAATGGAGGCGATTTTCTGTCTAGGTGAGTATGTAGTCATTCATAATATAATTTTCTAAGTGGTTTAAATATTAAATATAATTTGTGTAACACGTAAAACACGCCTGAAATAAACATGATGTTCGTGACCTTTGTGAGTCATATTCTTAGTGGGGCAAAGGCTTTTGAACTATAGCGAGCCGTTATTAGCGCCCCATAGACCTGGTTCGCTTAATAATTATACTAATTGCGCTAAATAATCACTAATTTGAAACAGTACATTGGCTTGTACAATGATACTACAATACTTATCTTATATCTGATAATCTTTAGTAGATACATAATGTAAGAGTAAACAAAATAAATATAAAAGTATTTCTTTTTAACCTTGATAAGTAAATACAATGTGACGCATATGAGGAAGCCTTTTAACATATAGAGAATGTTTGTTTTATAAATAGAATAATAAGGTGGAAGATATGCATGCTACATCATCAATTATTTTATTTATATTTACACAAGTATCTGTGAGTCAAATATTATCATTAGAGTTGATCAAGTAAATTATCTTATTACACTTATATAATAATACTAGTAAAATAGTAATATAAAAAAAATATATTTGAATTATAATCATAAAAAAGGAATAATTACCATACCTTAGGTAACTCAGCTATGTTATTTTTTTTTAATGTAATAAATAAACCAAATCTATAAAAAACATTTTGTTTTATGTATAATTATATTTAAAAAAAAAAACAAATACAATAATTATCATACTGAAACAAAATCTATTTATTCAAGATTAAATATTATAATATCAAATTTTTATATTATACTATTAAATAAAAAATATGTTGATGTCAGTATTTTCTTACTATTTGTCATCCAGGGCATGTTTATTTCTGGGGCAGGTTTTAGATTAAATATTTAAATCATTGTTATTAAAAACAATAAGATATTAAGTATAGAAAGAAAATGCATAGGAACTGATGATCTATATGATTCTTAACAGTAAAACATCCATTCCCAATATTACCCAGTAGATCTTAAATTATATTTGAGAGGTGAGGAGTCCTTAAATATCAGTAGGTTGTGAGCTAAAATTTTTCCACCCAAAAAAACTTATTGAAACATAATATTAATCATACATTTTATGTTTTCATTAATGAGTGGATAATAAACAGTTTATCTAATGTAACTGTATTTAAATCTGCTTGTTTGAATTCAACTATTTTGTGTACCATACTGAAGATCATATAATTATGCCATTGTTATTTTTGTTTCAGTAAAACTTATAAATGCACTGAGGATACAACATCAAGGGACTCAGATTCACTTATTCACGAATATGTAGAAGCCACACAATCCCTTTACTGCTGGAATCATCCAAAAGTGAGAGAAAACTGGAAAACCGTCTGTGCAGCTGTCATACTCCTGCTCGTTGGAGTTGGACTCCTTGGCATGGGCGCGTTTGCTGTTGCCGAACCCGAGAATGGCCTACAGGGTGCAGTCTTCTTTGTAGCTGGTTTGATATGCTTTGTGCCTGGAGCATATCATGTTGTCTACATATGGCTTGCTGCTCGAGGACAAAGAGGTTACGACTTTTATCACTTACCTCTGTTTACTTGATTCATTTTATGTGCATAAGGATCCTTTGTCTTAAGTTAAAAATTAAACTTAGGAAAATTGAATTGATAAATTAATGGAATTATTTGCTCTCTAAATTCTTAGCTGCCTGAAACTTGTAATATAAAAGTTATTCCTACTTCCACACTTACATCATATGAAAGGCATAACAAAAAAAATGATCTTAATAAATGCTAGGTAACTCTAACTAACTATAACTATAAATCAAATAAATATTGAATATATGTTGAATATAAAAACTCTAAATACAGGATACAAATAGTATCAAAATTACATAAAAAGGCAATATAATCTCTTTACATAGTAGTAAACATATATGAATTATGTTTTAAAGTAGGAAATTTCATCAATAAATGCCATTCGGGAAAATGTTGATATTCAATAAAAATAATAATAAATATATGTACTATATATAAATTATGTTTCAAAACTATCAAGTGCCTAGTTGTATTAGTAGATAAAAGAAAATAAAAAATAAATATTACTAATATTCAAAGGTGGCAAGTTTTGTGGAATTTATTTTTCTTTTGGAATCTTGCAAAAACTTGTAACTTAATTAATATGAAAACATTTCTTATTTTAAGATATAACTTAATTTGAAAAGTTAGTCTGAGAGAAATTTATCTATACACCATTTTTCAGATAATGGTAGAAAACCTGTTAATATGCGTGGGACGATTTATTCATAAATATTATTTTCTGCCATAATGCTTTTTAACACTTTTGCAATAAAAACTTAGAAGAAGGGTTAAAACTTAATTAACTCATTGTAAATTTGAAAGTGTAGCTAGTATTTAAATAATATTGTTTTAGACAACTGGCATAATAACTTATGATCCATTTGATTTGATCCAGGCACATTTTTAATCTGTGCAAATCGTCCAATATTTTACAATAGTTTTTTTTTTATTTATTTAAAGTTTTACGAGATGTCCGTTAGAAATACATAAAAATAGTTTATTGATCTCTTCTATTATTATTTTAATTCTAAGTAAGTTTAAGGTATATTTGCCGACACTTCAAATAATTATTTTTTTTTATTTTTACACACAGTAAATTGATGCCCATAACTTCAATGAACTAAAATTTAAAATTGTGGCATTTATCAGAGTAATTACTTCATAGACAAGCCAAGTGTTATTTATAATTTATTATCTTATTGATTATGAACTCATCTTTAAATTACGATAAATATTATTTTTAAATAATTGTAATGTTAAATGAAATTAAAATTATAATTAAAGTTAATTTACAAAATATCTTTATTAACATCCTAATTATCGATTGTATGATAAAATGTGAAAAAACCTTAAAAAAAATGTTTTTAAATTATGTTTTTAAAGAATCTGATAATGTTATACCATATACATTAAAAATTGTATGTACATATGAATTAAATTATTTTAAACATAAATTATAATCAGACAAAATAAAGGATTACCCTTTAATACAGATAATTAGAACATGTGCAATTTCATTCTGCCAAGAAATATACTTTGTATAGATGTGTATGAATTTCATGGCCCACTAATTATCGACAAAAGAGCCATAACTACTTTGATCAGGGCATTGACAATATAAGGATAGATTACACTTCATACATTACCTATGTCTATAGGTAGATATAATCAACAGATTATATAAAAATTATTACCTATGTAGAACATTTTTACTGCATCTTATAATGTATTGATTTTTTAAAACAAAAGAAATATACGAGAGATACATTCAAATAAGAAAATTGAAATCAGAGTAACTAAAGTATTTACTATGATTTGTATTTATGTACAAACACTTTAACTATACAACAACAAGGTACAAGAGGTTTTATGTTAACTTACAATAGGAAATAATAATGTTTTATGAACATAATATTAATGTCTTACCCTTTGCTGATGAAAGGTAATAAATTTATTAATAAAATTGTCCTCTTGACATTTGAAATTGGAACTTATTTTTTAACTTTGAATTAAATTTGTTGATTGAACAAAAGATTTATTCATACACTTATGTATAAATTTTATCATAATTTTATGTTAACATTTTACAATATCCATTATCAGCACTATTTTTTTCTATTTGTTTATAAATGCATTAATTAAATATTTTAATTCATATTATATGCTGCATAATGGTTTGTAAAAAATCTTTAACACATATTAGTAAGATTTATACAAAAGACAAACACAGACTTACCACAAAAATCTGTTGAATGAGTGAAAAAATAAATATCAAAGTCATTTGATTGGAAATGTAATCCAAACAGTCAAATAATATTCTTTATGATGTGGTAGATCTTAAATCTGCTCTCCATTAACTGTCAACAATCTGTCAACTATGCAGGTACATTTATATTTTATTATTAAATATGCTAAACTAAGATTTATTAAATTTTGATCTTTGTTTTCATTTTGTACAATATTGGTGTTTAAATGAATTGTATGTGAAACTTTTTATTTGTAACAGTAGTTTTCCTAAGTCATTAAATTAGTTTTTTTTTTATACCAATTACAGTTATAGTACCCAGTTACCCAAGCTGATCTGTTTTTGTGACTGATTTAGTGTAGAATATCCATATAATATTTCTCAATTGTTAATAATTTGTTCCTTGATTTTTCATATCTAGATTGATACTAGGATTATGTTTGTATTGATTAGTTAAAATTGTAAATATTAATGTAATAAAATAGTAAAACCTTAAAAATATCTTGTTTTAATAATGGGAATAATAATTGAGTGGTCATTGCCTGGTTTGAATTGAATTGATTGTCACTGAAAACACCACTTAACACTTACCAGCACTACTGGAGTATTATAATAAAATGGTAAATTACTTTAAAAAAAAACCTTTTGATTACGATGTTTCAAAATTAGAAATACATACAAGCAAAATATATATAATTCTTAGACATTAAATTAAAAGTTCTCACTTCTGTATAAAATATTTTATTAGCTTACTAAAAATATGTTATATAACAATTATTATAATATAGTAAATTAAACTATATAAGATGTTTTCTAGCTATCCTTTTTAATTTAAAGTTTTGCAAATATCTCAATTCACCATTCCAATTTTTTAATACTTCCATTTGCTGTGCATTCATCAAGTCCGGCATTTCAAGACCACAAGTTTCAAACTCCTCAATGTCTCTTTTCTTCGTTATGTTGATGATATCTTCCCGGCTTGCATGTTGTCGACTTTTCCTTTGACCAATTGAGTTTTTCAAAGCTATCTGCTCAAGTTCCTCGTCAAAGCGCGCCAAATATGTCTCAATCAATTTTAATGTCTGTTCCTTGTCTAAAATAATACAACCTTCAGGTATTCTCTCCTTAAACCACAAAATTTTCTCGCCGATTAAATTTTGTTTAACATGAGTGCCAATTTTGTTATTATTTTTCTTCTCATTTTTCAACATTTTTTTGGCGAGTGAAATTGTTTTCCTGCTGTTTGGGTGTTTCAGTTTCTCCAAATTTTTTATTTTAGGCATGTTTGAAATAATAATTGTAACAATATTTTATAAAAACACGTGTACACCAGTACTTGCTCAGATAAAAGTCTAAAATCTAAATGTCTTAATGACAACGTTATGTCAAATAACAAATTGTCTTGACAGTTGATAACCTTAACTTCACCGGTTTCAGCCGCTTCCACACAATGAAAAATATTATGTCGAATATTCTTGTATTCACGACTAATCTTTCGCATAAACAATAACTAAGTTTTTTGATTGTCGTCGAGTAACGTTTTGCTAGCACGTTAAACTATTATATAGGATTTGTCTTCCTGCAATGACACTTTACTTTTGAACTACTGAAAATTGAATACATTTTGTCATAAATATCCAATCAATTTATAGTTTAATTAAAATTTTCGTATTAGTCTATTTTATTTATCGCCAAGAAATGTCGTCTTAATTTTAACTTCAAAATCGCAGTTATAAATGTGACATTCAGTCAAATATGACACATTCAAAATAACCATAACCAACAAAAACAAGCACATATTTTGTTTTTATAAGTGATATTGATATATTTTTTAACAATACAATTATGATTAGACGACCTAAACCAGGTGAGGATGAAGAAGACATATTACGTATGCAGGAAGAGTTTCTTAAAGATAAAAATACTCTACCATCAGTCCAAGTTGTGAATTTAAGAAAAACAGAACAGCAGACCGCAAAACGACCTAGTCCGAGCACATCTACACGAAAACCATCAAAATATGCTCAATCTAAGGGGCTCACCAATGCCGGAAAAAGGCCGCGTACCGACACTAGCAGTGGATCTATTGTGGGAGAAATAGTAGAAAAGAATGTTTCAGAATCGCAAACAAAGCCCGAACAAGATGATGATCAAGTCTACTATCCGAAAATCATACCGTCCGTTCTAGGTAGTATTGTAGAAAAGAATTGTGACGATTTTGTTAACTTAGATTTTAAGCCAATGCCTCCTACCGGCTTCCCTTTAGTTACAAAACGTGATCCAAAGTTAAAATGTACTGAAAAATCTTTAACTGCAATACAAAATACGAAAACGAATGTGCAGGAGAGTATGGATATAGATCCATTATGCTCCAAATTCAATATGGAAAATTCAAAACCAATAAATGTTCCATTAAAAAGTTACATTATTTCAAATAATGATGCAACAGTAATTCACAGTGAAAATGTTAAAGTTTTGAAAGAAATGTCCGAGGATGAGATCTTAAAGGAACAGCAAAAGTTACTCTCTAGTCTAGACCCAAAATTGGTAAACTTTATTAAAAGCAAACGAAGGCCTACTAAAGAACATGAATCTGCTACAACTGAAGTTAAGCAGGAAGAGAAAATGGATATTGAATCTTCATTTGAAAGAGATTCCCTGTGGGAAAACGATGTTTTATCACACCCTCAAGTTAATAAATGGGTTAATTTTGAAAAGTTAGAAAAAGACAAGTTAGAATGGATGAAAGGAATAGATGAGAACAAGAAAGCTGATCCTGATCATCCATATGAAGCAAGATTTGATTTTACAGGCTATCTGCTTCCATACAGCATGGAATATACAGATAAAACTAAAACTCTGTTTCATCATGGTGAAGAACCCCATAGACCAGGGTATACACTTATGGAACTCTTTGAATTATCCAGATCCACAATCATACAGCAGAGAGTCACAGCTTTAAATACAATAGCAGGTATCCTCGAGTACCACAGCACAGGAATATACAAAGACATTATAGATATACCATTAAGCAAAATGTTTTTCATAATAAGAATTGCGATGGATGAAAACAAATTAATTATTCTAGAACCTGCACTTAAAGCAATGAGAAACTTATTATTCAATCGAATAGATGAAGCCTGTCTTGATGCATTGATAGGGTTTGAGGAAGGCAACTATCAGCCATGTCTTGAGAATGACAAATCAGAAATTGAGGAAATGGAATCAACAGAATCTGAATTAAAAGATTTTCACTTAGCTGAAATAGACCTTATAGCTGCAGTTTTAAGATCTGACATTATACAAAGGCTGTATTACATTCTAGAAAATGTCAGACCAAGTTTTAATTGTGTGCAATATTCAATACAGATTTTAATTAGATTAGCCAGGGATTCCATAGAAACATCAAATAAAATTATTGAAAGTGACCACCTAATGAAGAGCATTGTAACAAATTTTATACCTAACACAAGCATTAATTTTACATTTGATCCTAACATAATATACAATGGTAAGCCAATTTTGGCTGCTCTTAAGTTAGTGAGAATTCTCTCACTGCAGTCAAGAGAAATTGGAGAAATTCTTATATCAAAGTATGGTCTTCTAAAGCCTATATCAGAATATATAAATTCAGGGGTTGATGGGACTTATGGTTTGAGGTTACAGATTGAAGCATACAACATTGCATCAAATCTACTTAATTATGGATTAGGTGTTGAAAATACTCAATCCCTATATCCACTCATTGTTAATACATTATACAAACATGTTCAAGGAACTGATGTTTTCTTTGGTTCCTCAGTTTTATCAGCAACTCATGCAGCTGTTGTTTTACAGTATGTAAATATTTTCTTAAAGTGTAATATGTTGAATGATGATAACTATAAACATCAAATATATCTCCTTCTCAAGGATGGAGTAAAAAAATGGTTGATGCAAGCTGCACATTTTGATAACTATACATGTGGACATTTACGACTGCTCTGCTCAGCTTTGGACTGCTGTAAAACAATCAAAATCAATGAAAAGATAACCCTCAAATTCTTGAATGATACTCTAAAGGTTTTATCTGAATCAAAAGGATTTCAAATTATTATAGATAATTTAAATTCCAGCTCAAACCTTCTATCAGATATCATGGAAAAAGATTTTAATATATCCAAAAATCTTGTAAGCCTTGGAGGATCGATAATTGATTCAACTCAAAAAGTACTGCCTGTTTTGGGTATTTCGTCACCAATACCACTTTTGGTTTCATTATTTCAACTTTTGAATGTTGTTAATGATGAAGATATAGGTAAATTGTATTTGAAAAAAGTTTTGAATTATTTGGATAAGTTTTCCAAGAAAAATCCAAATTTAAACAACAACTGGTTTACCAGAATGGAAATAGAATTGATGTTTAACATCATTAAATTAGCAATACAGAGTAATGTTACTGAATCTTGCAAAGACCTTATTTACTCTGTAGCTAGTAAACTTTGTTACATACTAAGAGTTGATAAAAAAATTGAGCTAGAATATTTGTTTCATCACATCATATTCAACAAACAGTGGTTCACAGCTGAGAGATTATTGAATCTTGTATCAATTACGAAAGATGATGGTTTAAGTAAAGCTCTTACTACTGTAGAAGATATCAGAATTTGTTACAGTAAAGTTGTGAACACAATGCAACTGAACAAAGGGGGGAATATTATTTTAAAACAGTGGCAAGAGCCAGTGTTACCAAGAGACTGGATTTATTTACCTATACTATCACTATATAGTAAAAGTCAAGAGATAAGGACCACTCCTGAAGTTGTTGGAGATCATGCAAATAAATTGAAAGAACAACAAGCAATAGAAAAGGAACTTATTATAAGATGCTGCTTAGAATGGATTTTGTTCAATGAAATTTGTTTTCCTGATTTATTGGATGATATAGATGTCACAGATAGATTTTGTAGAATAATGTGTGTCTATCTTAGCGATAACTCATTATTTTTAGATGATAAAATTAATCTTCTTTTGAAGAAATGTGTACAAATTATATTTAAGAAAAGCAATAAGTTTAATTTTGACAAACAATTAATGGGTCTTAATAATTTCCAAGACCTTTATACTCAGTTCTTGGAACAATTCCAGTCAGTGAGTTATGGAGATTCTATATTTGCTGCTTGTGTTTTGGTTCCACTTGCTCAAAGACATAATGTTAAATGGCGAAAACTGTTATGGTCAGAGTATGCAGGGTGCTTAAGAGCTCTGGATTGCCCAGAAAGTTATTTATGCTATGAATTAAATGACTACCTGTATCCAGAAGAAACAGATGAATCGCTTATAAAGTCTTATTTCAGAGCACTGTCCAGTAATTTATTAAGACCTGGGACAATTGCTTACAAAATAGCCCAACATCATGTTAATAATTTTAAGAAGAAATAGTGATTAAATAATATTTATTGCAATAAATACAATTCGAGTTTTTGTTAACCATGTTGTCAACAAAATAATCCTACAATTAAAAATAAATATTAAGCCTAGCAATAAAGAACAATGTTTATTTTTTACATGTTTTACTCTTTATAATAACTACATATATAAAATAATACTATAATTTGTTTAAATTAAAATACATAAAATGAAAATAATAAAGCTTCATTCGTTTTTTATATGAGTAGATAAACATTAACACATTAAAGCTCTTAATTATTGCATAATTTTATTTAATCCTTAATCAAAATAATCTTGAGCAAAAGTAAAGTAACAGCCTGTAAATTTCCCACTGCTAGGATAAGGCCTCCTCTGTTCTCTCCGCTGTTCCAATGCGGGTTGATGGAATGCACATGTGGCAGAAATTCGATGAAATTAGACACATGCAGGTTTCCTCACGATGTTTTCCTTCACCGCCGAGCACGAGATGAATTATAAACACAAATTATGTACATATTCATATACAGTGGTGCTTGCCTGGATTTGAACCCGCAATCATCGGTTAAAATGCACGCGTTCTAACCACTGGGCCATTTCCGCTCGTTTTTTTTTCTAATATAAAATAATTCTTCGAATTAACAAAAGGAACTCATAGAGTATTCACCGAATTCTTCATTTTACTTCTTTATTACTAATGGAAATCGAACCTGTATTTTATAAAGAAATGCATTTTACTTTTTTCACTTTAAATTTGTTTTTACTTGTCAAATATATAATCTCTGATTTTAAACTGAGCTACCTTACATTGAATAAATCCTATTTGCATTAGGTATAAGAAAAATTAAATTTATTTCATGTTTCTCTTTTAACTTTCAGGGATAATTAACATAACATATGTATAAGCTGCCGTATTTACAATATTTGTAAAACTTTCAATTGAATGATGCAATTTTTGGTCAGATAATAGTACAAGAATAATAGTAATTATTATTTAACTGATTTAAAAACGAACGCAGTCAATTCTTTTGGCGGGAAAGTGATAAGAAGCAAAATTATGACAGTTTAAACTGTGAAAGGAGAAGTTTGACAATTTTCTATTGTGTTTTGTGCAGGTGTTCTCTTACAATTCATACATGAAATTATGATTTCATAGTATTTTCTTATGGTTAAACGCCAAGTCTACTTAAAATGTTTATAGAAGATATAAGAAATGACTTCTATAACGTTCTTCTGGGAAACGTAATAACAAAAACTTTTTAAACAATACTTAATTTTGGATGGGTTAATGTGTTTATAAAATAAATTAATTTCAGAGAGTGCTTCTGCTAGTTCATTACGATGTTGACGCAGTTTGCGCCTGTAAGATATTGCAAGATTTGTTCAAGTGTGATAATATTTCCTATACATTAGTCCCCGTGGGGGGTATATCGGATCTAAAAACTGCCTATGATGAAAACAATGAGGAAATTAAATATGTAGTGCTGGTGAACTGCGGTGGAACCATAGACCTGGTAGATATACTGCAGCCGGAAGAAGATGTGGTTTTCTTTGTGCTCGATTCTCATAAACCAACAGATATTTGCAATGTATATAGTGACGGACAGGTATACTATTTATTTAAATTCTTGCATTTACCTTGCATTTAAAATATATAATTATTAATTTTAAATAAGTAAACTAAGTCATGATGTTAATTCATTATAGGTGAGGCTCATCTACAAGGATGATGAAGAGAACATTCCAAACTTTGATGATATATTTAGAGATGATGAAGAGGATGAAGTGAGTAATAAGGATTTTATCATTACAGTAATTCAATATTGCCTAACTCTACTTATAGAGTAACCTAACTAAGCTCTAAATGTATAATAAGTATGTATTTTATAAAAAAAACATCAAAGGATTTGTACAGTAATAACACTACATTAACTTCATAGGAATTTGAGTCAGAAGGTCGAGAGGGTATAGAGGCTGTGGTGGAGAGGCGGCGAGCTCGAAAGGCTTGGGAAGAGAGGCGACACACACTCATGTTTAACTACACACAGTTCTCCTATTACGGCAAACCAGTATGTATAATATAATTGTTACCTTAAATAGATTAAAAATTTAAAAATTGATTATCTCACTTTATTAGCAACCAAACTTTATAATTTTTCCTAGTATTTATTGACTGTTAGATAAAAGAATTTATATATTTTTTTATTTTATCATTACAATCTATAGAAATGTTATCTATCTATATGTTAAGAATACCAATTACAAACTCATCAGTCCATCTTATACGGCTGGAAGAAATCTATTGTAGAATAAGCTATTGTAGAATAAGCTTTTCTTTCAACACATTTCTTTTCATATAAAAGTATCAAAAGAGTATTATTGATTTACAAAAACATGTATAATTATAAAACCAAATAGTTTTCTGCCGTTATATATATACATGTTGGCTTTAGCTATCTTCTAAGGGTTACATATAATTTGGTTGGAAACCAAAAAATTAAATTATTTAATCACCTGATGATTTACAAATAAATAAATGAATTAGCAGGAGAATGAATCATTTCAAATATTATTTTAAAATCTGGACAACCCACCCAAACCATGTCCCAAACCATGTTTGTTTTCCATTGGAAGATAACATGAATATGATTTGAATATATTTAATGTTTATGACAATTTTTCAGAGCGCATGCGTAGCCCTAGAAATAGCAGCGCGTGCGTCGCGCTGCACAGCGTCGACACTGTGGAGCGCAGCCGTGGCTGCAGCGGCCCACGAGGCTTTACATTACCGCTCGCCCGCTCGCTGTCTGTTGGACGCAGAACCGCTGCATCGCTATGTAGCGGCCGCTCAGAGACATGCCGCCGACGATGACGCACATCGTGTAATTTTCTTCCTAAGTTATAATTGATATAAAGATGTTGGCTGGACCTTTCAATTTTTTTATTGTTCAAGAGGTATAATCTGTAATATTATAAATGCGAAAGTGGTTTTAGGTATTTATTTATTATGCTCTCATTTCTTGACTATAACATATACATAAATACATTAAGTTATTTAAAAAAAGAAAAAAAATATTTATTTATTTAAGATTCACTAGTGAATACATCAACACATACAAAGGTATACAATTTTAATACAACTTAAAACTAAATGCATTACCTATTAAGGTGAATACCACTTGCAAAGATACAGTTATATATTATTATTAGTTAGTTATTATCATAAGGAGTGCTTGAAGAATAAAAATTGTACAATTTATCATGTTGTAGGTGGCACGTGTGATAGTCGAGAAAGACGCGTGGTTGCCGCTGTACCGCTGGTGGTCGTTAGAGGCCGCGCTGAGTCACGCGGGCGCGCTGGCGCCGCACCTGCGTCTACACGCGCGTTCGGGAGCCGTGCGCCTGCGCCAGCTTCTGGCCGACATGGGGTTAGTGCGTTACTAAAATAACCTCATACAAGAAACTTTTACATACTAGCTTTTGTGGATTTCAGGTTCGTCCCGTCTAGTCTAGTAATCGCTTAAAATCGCTTCGTAAATAAGCCATTATTTCTCGTACAAAGTAAAGGATAAAAAATGGTTATTGTGGGTTATTCCCAAGAGATAAACATATACCGTCATGGACTTTTTTGTAGACCTTTTTAAGTTGTACAATACTGTAGTACATTTTTTTGATCTATCTTGTAGGATTCAGTCAGCGTTTGCAATGTAAGCGCAAAAAATGTGTTTTTTTACGACCTCACATTAGAAACCTCAAAAATTGTAGCCTATGTGTTATTCTGATGTATAAGCTATATTGTGGTAAAGTTTCATTCAAATCCATTCAGTAGTTTTTACGTGAAAGAGTAACAAACATCCATACATACAAACTTTCGCCTTTATAATAGTAGTAGGATACCGTTCTCATCTATTACACACTATCTTTCAATCTAATATGTAGGATTATAAAAGTAAAAATTTCAATTGTTTCTGATTTGGCAGGTTTCCACTGCAACAGGCTCGTCAAGCATACCGCTCTATGGACGTAGAGCTCCGGAGATCTCTTCTCACGGCGCTGGAGTCGGCAGCTCCTAAGCACAAGCTGCCCGTACCGACGCGCGCCACTTTTCTGCTGCAGCGCCCCCACTCGCCGCCCGTCGCCGCTTTGGACACAGTCTACGCGATTATGGCGCTTATTGAACATGTTTGTACATGTCCCTATAGAAGACACTTATTCTAACTTAAATTTATTATTGTTTGATCATTAATCCAATCTGCCAATAAAACTATTTATAAAACTAAAATCTTTATATTTGAAAAATATATGCGGTTTTTTGGTAAAGTTGGCAACATTTTTTAAATTCTGATATATTATAACAGAGTAAGTGCTGCATGAGTCTAAGTAAGACATTGATTGATTTGCAATATGTAGTCAGATTTTGCTCTTTCTAGGAGACCATTCCTAGTGCAGAAGGCTTTCAACATGCTCTTGCGGCTCTTCAAGTAACTGGAGAAAATGAAGCTCTGAAGCAAGGAACGGCAGCAGCCAGGCGAGCATTGGAGGCTGTAGCCAGACTAGCTAACAGTATACTGTCTTCTAGAGGGCTCATGTTGGCTGGGCCTTTCAACTATTTTATTGTTCAAGAGGTATAATCTGTAATATTATAAATGCGAAAGTGGTTTTAGGTATTTATTTATTATGCTCTCATTTCTTGACTATAACATATACATAAATACATTAATTTATTTAAATTGGACAACAATGCAGAAAAACTGGAGGATTATAATGGATTTTAAGCAGAGGATGAACCACTAAATATAAATTTATGAGCAGCTTGATGTTTATTTCACATGATGATTTCATAGAAATAATTATAACAGTCCTTGAATATTTATTTAAAAATAATTTGAACATTATAGAACCCTTCACTGTTGGTGGATGTTAACATTATACCATTTAAAGAAATAGAATATTAATTTCTCACTCTTGGATAATCGTGCCATTATTCCACTATCAGCTGTGATCCAGTATTTCATCAATTATTACATACTATTTTAAATACATAAAGTATCAGCCTGTACATTTCCCACTGCTGGGCTAAAGGCCTCCTCTCCCTTTGAGGAGAAGGTTTGGAACATATTCCACCACGCTGTTCCAATGCGGGTTGGTGGAATACACATGTGGCAGAATTTCTATAAAATTTGTCACATGCAGGTTTCCTCACGATGTTTTCCTTCACCGCTGAGCACGAGATGAATTATAAAGACAAATTAAGCACATGAATCAGC
Source organism: Vanessa cardui (assembly GCF_905220365.1). Classification (NCBI taxonomy): domain Eukaryota; kingdom Metazoa; phylum Arthropoda; class Insecta; order Lepidoptera; family Nymphalidae; genus Vanessa; species Vanessa cardui. Next base: position 10,232,053 of record NC_061132.1, on the reverse strand, counting down.
GGTGCTTGCCTGGGTTTGAACCTGCAATCATCGATTAAGATGCACGCGTTCTAACCACTGGGCCATCTCGACTCACTCTTATATTTTAAATACATATTAATTGCGTTACAGGGCAGTCCCGAGGCGGGGTCCCTTCGCGGGCCGCTGTGGCTGCGCGAGGCGGCGCGCTGGGTGTCGCGAGCGGCGCCGGGCGCTCCCCGCGCACTGCTCGCCTCCGCGCCGCACGCAGCTGACAACTGTTTACTGCTCGGCCTACCGCCGCGCTTCGACCACGAACCGCGCAAGTCAGTGACTTTTCTTAATATATTGATATTACTATAAGACTGAATGCCTCGTTGGTACAGTTGATTGTTATAGTGACGGAATAAGGAATCTGGGGCTGCGCTCACGCTTGTTCAATCATCAATGTTAGTTAATCGCCCATGATACTTTCACTTTAGACATTCTCAAGTTTTGCATGTAAAGTTTTATTATTATTACTCTATGTGAATATAAACAAGTGTACCGAATTTTTATGATTTTCACAGTTTATTCGGTGCGGCGTTCGAACAAGCGGCCACTAAGAGCGGAGCATCAGTTTCTCTAGACCACGTGGACTCGTCCATCTTAACGCTCCCTGTAACTCAACGAGCACAATTCCTCGACGCCCTCACGGCACTACTCGCCTGACAATGGCTACAAACTAACTATATAAGTTTAAATGAAACAAGTCGTGGTTTTCAACTAAATACCGCCTATATAGCATTATGTACAGTTACGCCATTCTACCTAAAACAAAACACCTTAGACCTAAATAATAAATGTATAAATGATATTCTAATATAATTATTGGTGTATAATTTTAATTCTCACAACTTTTTTAAAGATAGATTCTTGGAAATGGGATAATTAATTTGAATAGTACAAGGCACCAATGATTTTGCCCTAAAACAATACTCCTAAATTACTCATGTACAGTCAATGCAATGTGTTAAATGATAATAAATATATATTAGCAGGAGTTTTGTTGTTTTGAGTTGAATTTGTATGTTTGTTATAAAACTTCAATAATAAATGTAAATTTACAATGCTGTGGTTATAATATTACTATTATTAATCAATTAAATTTAATGTCTATAGTAGAACTTGTAAGTTTTAATTAGTTAAGTTAGATAATCATAATTGTAATCTAATTTAATTATTAATTGAATTGACCCTCAAGTCTAAGCATATGTCATTATTTATTTTTTATTGTTTAGAAATATGAATTAAACAGTTCTAATTTTTTTTTATATTTTATTTACAAATATTAACAACAAACAAATACTTAAAAAATCATTAAAGATATCAGGAGTATTTTATAGAACTATTTTAATAACAATATATCTTAAAAAATTATCTCATAAAAATATTAAAATGGTTTGTTATGTTCAATGCTCATTTAAATTGCTACAAAACCTATGTATGTATTTATAAAAAAGTATTTTTAAAATTTATTCCTTATAAAACGTGTAATAAGGTCTAGGGCCCACTTAGGTTGATCATAAGGTACCATATGACCAGCATTTCTCACTAACACTTCTGTGATATTGCCAGCTCTTTTCATATACCCTGCTATTTCATTATCAACCTTCCAAATAGTTCTTGGTGCTTTTCTGTACTCATCCGAAGAAGAAAAATTCAATTTACGTAAGAAATTTTCAGTCAATGGATATGCCACAATAATGTCTAGCTGGCCATTGTAAAATAATACTCGGTAATGAGAAAGTAGTTCTGAAAGTAAAGGTGCAACAGATTTTAATATATCAACAGCTAAATGCATTTGAACTTTCTCTCCTGAGTGGAACGGCAGTCCACCGACATGGGCCATACGTCTTATTTCATCATTATTTAACAAATTAATATATATTTCCGTATCTGACATATTTGCTGGAACAAGAAAGTTGTAGTAGTTGTTAAAACCTGTATAATTTTTGAAATAAGAAAAGTTTGTGAGATCTCCATCCATTAATGTGTCCATCAGAATACCAGCCTCCATCCACTTTTCTTTTTGTATGTTTTTTACTATTTCAGCCTGCATTTTATTAAAAAAATTCCTCTGTCCATTGTCTATTAAACCATGTTGATAGAGATAATTTCCATAGTCCATTTGATTAATAGGATCGCAATAGGCATTCCCAAGAGCTAAACCTTTAAGATTAATTTTTGTTTCACTTTTTAAATTTTGGTTATGTATTTCCATAGCCAATGATGGAATATATTTTCCAGCATACGATTCACCAGTGATGTAAAATTCATTATTGCTTAAACTAGGAAACAACGCAAAAAATTGCTGTAAACAAGAGTACAGGCCTTTTGCGATGCACTGCTCATCTGAACAATAACCATCTTCATCAGTAAAGCTAAAGCCAGTGCCTACAGGATTATCAATATATATGAGATGGTTTTTTAAGGCCCAGTGATACTTTCGTGCAGAAAATCCTTCTTTTGTAGCTATTATTGGACCATTTTCTGCAAACAATCCAAATAAAGAGCTTCCGCCAGGACCCCCTTGCAACCACAAGACAACTGGCGCGTTTTTATTCTTATTAAATGCCGGAAAGTACCAGAAATATAAATTAGATTTATAATCCTTGTCCACTGTAATAAATCCCGAGTGGCTAATAAAGCCAATTTTTTCAGTGAATGGTACCCGAGACAAATTTTGGGCCAATTCAATCTTGCCTTCTTCAATAAAAGGGCTTAAAATTAGGGGATCGCCGGTATCTCCTTGACTCCTTGTTTTAGCTAGTAACTTCAGGCGAGGATAGACATAAGGAAAACTTAAGGAGTACACAAGAGGACAACAAATAAATAAGAAATAAAAGGTTAAACATAAATTGTAAAAAATACTCATTGTGTGGCATAAAAACTAGACGTTTAAATAACTTTTGAACTTATTTTCCGTCTGCGCATAAAATTTCGTTATGCATAGAAAATTAAAATATCCGACAACCAGTGTTGCTGTTTCTGTGATATTTATTTATTGTATTATATTTATTTTATTATATATTTAATTTCGGGAGAATTAAAAGACATTAAAATAATGCATAAATCAATCAAATTTCCACTGATATCTTTGATAAATTTGAAGCAGACAGTAATAATGACTAGAATAGTTACATTGTTTGAATTTACAAACAAAGTAAAAATAAAATGGTTTTAAAGCATAGGTAGTTTGTTAATGTGGTCACGTTAGCTGGTCATAGTTCACATATTTCATTTTGTAAAGATGATCGTTTATTTAAATTACCAAGTGCATTGCTATCGACATAACTATCGTCGTCAAAATAATCGACCGTGCGCCTACCTATCTTCGCAGGCAACATTACTAATGCCGAAAATTGAAATGTTGATTTTTCGCGAATATTTTTTGAACTTCACAAGGTTACAGGGATGTTTTAATCTTAACTTTACACTACTAATTAGTTAATTAAAATATCAGAGAATATTTGTTAAATATATAGTTTCCTTTCATTTTCCATTTAGAAATAAAAAAGTATTATTATAAGCTATTTTTGATATAATTAATTTACCTACTATGTGAAAATAACTACTTAGTAACTTCTCGTCTTTTCTCATGATGTTCTGTTTAAATTTTTAAGAGTATGAAAGATTAATTCGCTTAATAGTTACTTAAACGTAGGTACTCTATGTGATCTATAATTTCTTCAACAGATGATTAAACTATCAGTTTATCTGTATATTCTAGGTATCTAAAGTTGAGTTGACCTTTACTTACGGGTTACATGTAAAGCGATAACATTAACAATGTGCTCATTGCTTTGTATAACTACGTACGCATTTTAAAATTATTATCTGATAACGAATTTAAATGTATAGTTAACGCATTCCCAACTTACTTTTATTAGCATTTCAATAGGAAAACATGTCTCTAGTACTAGTATGGAGTTTATTAATATTTCAAATATTATCAGCCAACTGTTTTTTTCACCGGTACCCGAAAATAAATCTGGGAGAACGTGATGATGGCGATCCAGGATCTGCTCTCTTCCTCACACCGTTTATCGAGAGTGGGAATATAACGGAAGGTAGGCGTCTAGCTCGAGTTCCATTTACTGAAAGTCTACGAATCAAAAGTTACTCCGGCTTTTTTACTGTAAACAAACAATATGACTCCAATCAATTCTTTTGGTATTTTCCGGCTATGATTAGCAACAAGAAAGATGCTCCTGTGATCGTATGGTTGCAAGGTGGACCTGGCGCTACTTCCCTTTACGGACTATTTACTGAAAATGGGCCTCTCAGAGTTCGTAACAAGAGATTTGAAAGACGCAAGTATAACTGGGCTTTAAGCCATCACATTATTTATATTGATAACCCTGTTGGAACTGGCTTCAGTTTTACTAAAGATCCAAAAGGTTACTGCGTCAATCAAACACAAGTAGGAGAACAATTGTATTCTACCCTTATACAATTCTTCCAGTTGTTCCCTGAATTAAAGGCTAATAAATTCTTTATCACTGGAGAATCTTATGCTGGTAAATATGTACCTGCATTGGCTTATACAATTTACAAGAATAACCCTACAGCAAAAATAAAAATCAATCTGAAGGCATTGGCTATTGGTAATGGTCTCAGTGATCCTGAACATCAATTAATTTATAGCAAGTATTTGTATCAAATTGGTTTAATTGACTGGAATCAAGCCACTGTATTTGCTGATGCTGAGAGTAAAGCTGTTGACTTGATCAAACAGAAAGAGTGGGACAAGGCTTTTGAAGCTTTCGATAGCTTATTGAATGGAGATTTAATAAATGGAAAGAGTACATTTTATAACATGACAGGCTTCGAATTTTATTTCAATTATTTGCATACTAAAGACTACAACAAATTCGAGGACTTTGGTCCCATGCTACAGAGCAGCTTTGTAAGAAAATCTATCCATGTTGGAAATTTAACTTTCAATGATGGCAAAGATGTAGAGCAACACCTTAAACAGGATGTAATGAAGTCTGTAGCCCCATGGATAAGTGAATTGTTAGACCATTACTATATTGTTGTTTACAGCGGTCAACTAGACATAATTGTTGCATATCCATTAACTCTAAATTACTTGAGAAACCTTAATTTCACTGGATCAGATGAATATAAGTCTGCCAAGAGATATCAGTGGTATGTCGACGGAGAATTGGCAGGGTATGTGAAGCAGGGTGGGAAGTTAGTAGAAATTATGGTAAGGAATGCTGGACACATGGTTCCAGGAGATCAGCCAAAGTGGGCTCTTGATATGATTACAAGACTGACTCATGAAAAAACTTACACTCAGGAATAAATTTTGAAGCATGCTCATAGGGATTTATGTTTTAACTGTTGAAACATTTATACTTATTAATTTTTAATATGTAAAAGTTTAAACTCATTATTGTTATTATGATTAAATATATAAAAAGTAAATAATGTTTTTTTCATTTCACCTTATTATTTCTTTACAACTACATTAAATTTGATGGGAGGAGCAAAGAAAACAGTATATTCACAATATCAAATGTCACTTTAATCACATCTTAAGTCTAGTAATTAATTTTTTGCCACAGTTTTATATCTTTATTTTCACTTAGTTACAAACAAAAGATCTACAAGAAATTGTAGAATAATTCAAATATGAACTTCAAATGGTGACAATTCAAACATCAATTATATCAAACTAAGTGCTTATTTTATGATAACCAATACAAGTTAGTAAAATTAGGAATGAAAAATATTGTTTGTAGTTTTATCGTCCTTCAATGTAAGTTGACAATTCAATTTCCTCGGGCAGCTCTGTTATGTTGACATCAAAGCGATCTTGAACTTCGTTAAGTATCTTTGCATCATTTTCATCTGACACCATGGTTATGGCTAATCCTTTGGTACCGAATCTACCGGCTCTAGCAACTCTGTGCAGGTATGTATCAGAATCTTCAGGCATGTCATAGTTGAAGACAATGTTTACTCTTTCAATGTCCATTCCTCTTCCAAACAAATTTGTGGCGACTAATATCCTCTTCTGGAAGTCCTTAAACTGCTGGTAACGGGAAAGACGTTCATCTTGTGTCATGTTTCGGTGAATTCCAATAGCTGGGAAATTCTGGTCAGTCAGGAGTTGAGCGAGTGCTATGCATCTTTGAACAGACTTAACAAATATAACCACTTGATTAAATTCTAATACATCCAAGAGCTCAAACAACTTTTTGTTTTTCTCATTTTCTTTAAGCTTAACATAATGTTGTTGCAGACCGTGCAATGTTAGTTTTGCTTCGTCATCAACATATACTTCCATAGGATCCTGCATGAATTTCTTACAAACTGGCCTGATTTCCTTACTTAATGTGGCAGAAAACATCATAACTTGTTTTCCGTGAGGAGTGTTGCGGAATATCTCTTGGACGTCACGTCGCATGTCAAGGGATTCCAGCATCTTGTCACACTCATCCAGGATAAAATGCTTCAAGTGTTTCAGATTTAATTTCTTACTGTTAACTAATGCTAAAATTCGACCTGGAGTTCCGACGACGATGTGGGGACATGCTGTTTTTAACACATCTTCATCTTTCTGAATCGGCATCCCTCCGAAGAATACTGACACTCTGACACCGGACATGTACTTCGAGAAGCGTTCATATTCTTTGCTGATCTGGAACGCCAATTCTCTTGTGTGGCACATAACGAGTACGTAGACATGATTATCCGAAGGCTCCAGTTGCTGCAGCGTTGCTAAAACAAAGACCGCGGTTTTCCCCATACCGGATTTGGCTTGACATAATATGTCCATACCAAGTACTGCCTGCGGAATGCACTCATGTTGTACTTCCGATGGATGCTCGAAACCACAATCGACAATGGCTCTCAAAATTTCAGGTTTTAGAAGAAAATCTCTGAAGCCTGAACTGTGAATCGATACATAGGATCCCTTAACCTCTTTTTTTGGCGCCGCTTCGGTCGCTCCATCGGCAATCTGCTGATCTGCCTGCTCTTCATCTTCGTAGTCGAGAAGATCGTCGTTGTCTGCCATGATTTATAAGTAGGATATATTATAATCTATTGGAAAATAGTTATAATAGGTTTAAGCACGTGAAATATTTCTTTAAAATTATATTTCACAATAATGGCGTCGGTTGGCTTAAAACCTAAACGACAAAATTACCACAGATAAGAAATGTTGACTGTTATTTGTTTATGGGCAAGCATAAATAGCACAGATTATGATTTTGTAAATACGGACTGATTAATATAGATAAAGATACAGATTGAACATATTATATAAGGTAATAATTTATTTTTGACAATTATTATATTTATTAATATAAAGTTAAAATCGAAGTAAAAGCTAAGTTATCATTAAAGGTCTTGCTTGTCTTAACCTTAAAATGTTTATTAACCAATAAATCAAGAGTTTATTATTATTTCATTGATTCTATTAATATTATAATAGCGTTCATTGAATATAAATATTCTATTTTCAACATTAACATATATTTGACGAAAAAGGAGAAAGATGAACCAAACATTTTGTTCAATAAATTTTATAACATAATGAAAGTTCAATCTATCAATTTTCATTATGTCGTATAATCAAACTATTAAAACATCAGCTTTAGATCGCTTGTAGAGAGTCTTTTTTTACAACAAAGACGTTGAAAACGCGGAAATTTCGTGGCTTTTCGTCCAACACTTTGACAGATTTTATGATGTCGAATTGTTTTAATCTCTTATTCATATTACAAATAATCTACGTAGCTACGTATAATCAACAAATATTTTTCCATGCATGATTATTGTTTTCAGGTTCAAAATTTTATTCTTGTTTTCCAATTATAAACCGCATGCGCCCATACTGTATGAATGAGTAAGCCTGATGTGGCTATGTCAGATGAACAGTCTGCAACTCTGCAGTTCAGTTCAGTTTTGTCGAGTGTCGAACAGAGTAATTGTTCGATGATTTTTAGTATTTATTTAAAACAGACTTCAAACGTATTAACGTTCCAACCAGGTTAAAACATAAAATATTTATACTATCTTCACATATTTACTTCCTTTCCTTTGATAATATAATAAACAATGCGACAATTGCATACAATTGCGAACTTCTTATTGGAATACTAAATTAAGCTTAAATTAAAGTTATAATTGATTGAAATGTCACAATTACTTTCGGATGTTATTCGCGTGATAACAACTACTAAACAGCACGTATTAAGAGCCGCAAAATGTTTGTTTTTTATTTTTTAATCCTCTTAAGTTTTCATGTAAAAATCTCACCGTAACAATACCTTAACACTCTTTTGGAGAAAGGACATTCGTGGCTTTTGCCATCCACAGGCAGGTTCCAATGCGAATGTTTAGGTTCCATACAAATACAGCTAGTAGTCGTTTTTTAAGGGTCAACTTTTGCTAGCCAGTTCTATCATAATACAACTCTTTGAACTATATTGGTAGACACAAATGAATTGTATTTTACTAACAATTCATCTCGTAAATTATGATTTAAACAGGCCAATTAAATAATACGCAAACACTTTTTGACAATACTTTATTAAAATGCATAAAATGTATTTTTTTATTAAACAAACTGATCACAGATACAAAAGTAAAAATGTAAAACGGCTACTCATTTGTAAGAAAACTACTATTTCATCGATGTAGAACTCTAACCATCATCATACATGATCTATTTGAATAACCAATCGTCATTCGTCTTTGCTAAAATCAATTTCATTACAACTTGTTAAAAAAATAAACAAAATGTCAGATAAATACCAATGTATAAAATAATAATTAAACAACCTAAATCTTTTCTATTAAGTTTAATTTTGTAAGTAATTAGTTTTATTTGTACAATTTGTAATAAAATCGATCGTACTCTCATAAACTCTAATGACTATAAAGTTATAATTATAATACTATGCTTTAGCCACACTTGTGATTCGTTCAGCCAAAAATGTGGCCGTCGCATTACATAATTATTAATTATGTTAACTGGAGTACAGGTTATAAATAGTTGTACGAGTTCTAAAACAATTAAACAATACATATAATTTGTATAACCCGTGTCAATAAAATATTTATAAATTGTGTAAAATAATTATCGTACACTATTTGCATTTGCATATATATTGTACCCTTTACAGTTAGAAAAGTTTGCGATCACGATCATTAAAACTTAAAAGGTTTGACTTTAAATATTTACTCGAAGTAAACATTATAAATTAGTTACGGCATATAGGTAGGCAAATTAATTTATTTAACAGAATGCATATACTTTTAGCCATTTTTATGTTATAATAATACTCTCCGCCATTCATAAATGTTCTAAATTGACACGCGTTACAAGCGTTGTATGAAGAATTGACTGACATTTAATGATTTACTATAGAATACTCACTAAGGCCATTAAGGTCCTATAACTACAGAGTTACTGAATTCAATCAAGTAATCTAATAAATTATTCTATGTCTACTCCTTTTTATCACTACATTAAATAGATTAAAAAACTGCATCGATAAATTTTCTACACTTTTTAATTTGGGTAATATTTTCTGTACGGTACTTTTTTGTCAAAAAATGTCTTATACATTAAAAGGAATTGAGATACAATATTTATTGTTTTTCAATGTTGTTAAAAACAGATTATTGATTAACTGATATTTACTTTGACATTCGTATTTAAATTTCGAATACGCCCAAACCAGTAATAGATAATAAAGATTTTTGTAAAAAGTCGTGTAATGTAAAATTAAAACCAATAGTTTGGTTTTCCTTAGAATTAAAGGATTGTGATGTATATAAACATGTGAATATCCAATTAATACCATTTGAGTTTGTTTTGGTGTTTAAAAAAAAAGAAATGTCTTAGAATATACGTCGATATTCATACATTACTTATAAGACATATTGGACAATCCTACCTCCCGTCACCCTATTCATACGGAAATATACGGGCGGAAATTAATTATTTCATCAATAAAGAAGTCACTACAGTCAAATATTTTTCTACAATTATTAACTTAAATTTAATGTCGTTAATTGAGAATTTTATTTTTTACAAACTTGGTTACATTTTGTGAAATATCTTTGCTATCACTAATTTGTAATAAATTGATAACTCAATTAAGATGGCCAAGTTGCCTTTTGCCTATTCCAATAACATATCGTAGGCAATGATATTCTAATAAACAGATATGTTATATCCATACTAAACAACAGAAAAAAGTGTGCCGCGCCGGGGACCGTTTATTTTAGTTTATTTTTACATTTCGTTAAAAGTAAAAAGGATAGCTTGATAAAAACAATAAGTAAAAGGGATAACTAGATGTTTTAATTACGCAAAACGTATTACTACGTAATTATTATGTATTATAATGTATTACTACGTAAAACGATTAGAGGCAAACGTCCCAATTAGGACGTTTTCTAGTTTTCACTTTAATGACATATCTGTTTACTAAAACATCATTGATCGCAGGACAAAAGAAAAAGAAACAACTTTGACAGTATATTGACATATTATCATTGGTCGAGCGAGATCTTGAATAGTAATTTATGGCATTTTTCCTGGATTATTGGATGAAATTCCATTTTTAACCTCGACGAAATTGTTATCGAAACTTTGAAAGTAAAACTATGGTATTTGTATAAGTGTTTGAAATATTAAAAATAAATATAAAATAAACAAAAATCGTTTTAGTGCATAATAAAGCAGGGATTTTAGCAAATTGCGTGGAATATATATGTCGCCGTAAGATTACAAAATTCGTTACATTACAATCTGACGAGGCAGACTGTAAATTGTCGGAATATTGTGAACTGTGAAATATGATTGCAATTTATCGTACTATTTTTCAGATTCTTCCTCTTTTGATTTCAATAATGTGTTCTTTGATTTCAATGCGGGTTGGCGGAATACGTGGTGGAATGTGTTCCAAACCTTCTCCTCAAAGGGAGAGGAGGCCTTTAGCCCAGCAGTGGTAATTTAAAGGCTGTTGTTGTTGTTATTGTTGTTCTTTGAATAGGCTGTAGCGACTTTTGACTTGCTGATGACGTTTGCAGGTTCGAATATGTATAATATGTAATTGTTTCCGGAATATTTGTTTAATTAATGCACTGCTGTGAATTTTCAATGTAGCCGAGTGGATCGAATTTAAATTTCATTTCAATATGTTTGGTGTGTTATGTATGTTTGTAAATATCAACGGGATATAAATGAATTTGTTCAACACTTTTCACTGTAAGGCTTTAAAGGTTTAAAATCAGCGTTTCCACTTAGAAAAGCGTCGACGAAATTCTGCACGGAATCTGTTGTAATTTCTTCGCCATTTTTCATAGTGACCATACGTTGTTTCGGGAAATCTATAGCAGTGAGGAGAGGCACCGCGTCATCTAGGCCTATGTGTTCTCTGATCATGTCAGCGCTATCCGTTCCATCAATGCCGATGTAGAACATGACGTGTTTGAAGGATTTCTTCTTTCTGGTGGATGATTTGGTGGTGCTGTAGTCGAAGTCCATTGTCTCATCGTCCGACGAGTTTTGGTAGGGGCAAAATCCTGGGTACTGGATGCTGCACTCCTCGTAGTAGGATTCGGCGGAAGGTGTTAGGACCGACTCGGAAAATTCTATTTCGGAATCTTCATCGTCTGGAAGACAAAAAAATACAAAGTTTATAACTACTAAAAATTGGAACTATAATTGAATAAATTATATTTACTTGTATGTAATAATTATATTGCTGATATTTAAAAAAAAACGTCGTATTAAAGCTAATTCATTGAATTCGATTATGGGATCTAAATTAATTAATTAAAATACATGTTCATAAAATTTAAAGATTACATAAAGTAAAGAGTAAAAAGTAAAGTAACAGCCTGGTAAATTTACCACTGCTGGGCTAAGACCTCCTCTCCCATTAAGGAGAGGGTTTGGAACATATTCCACCACGCTGTTCCAATGCGGGTTGGTGGAATGCACATGTGGCAGAATTTCGATGAAATTAGACACATGCAGGTTTCCTCACGATGTTTTCATTCACCGCCGAGCACGAGATGAATTATAAACACAAATTAAGCACATATATATAGTGGTGCTTGCCTGGGTTTGAACCCGAAATCACCGGTTAAGATGCACGCGTTCTAACCACTGGACCATCTCAGTTCTTAAAGCTTACATATTTAAATAAAATTGAAATGGGTACATACCTATAAAGAGTACAACAGCGGGGTGACGCGCCATCTTTAGCAGTGCCTGTTCAGTCAACACGGAGACGGGGCGCGGAGCCCAAGGGAAGTTCTGTAAATAAAGTTATCATCATTATCAGTAAATTACAATATTCTATATAAACTAATTATTTTAATTACCAAGCCGCTTTCGGAGAAGAAACAATGGCTTTACGTGGTTTTTAGGAGAGACACTTGTGTTAACTCTACCAATTTTTCATTTTCGGTTTACTATTGAGTCTTTATTGCGAGAAAGAAATCAAAAGCCTAATTGCTCGACTCGGAGATAGAACCCAGGACTTCATAATTTAATTTTATAAGTTATCCTTCCAAACCAAAAGAGCAGAACAAATGTTATTAATGTTTTAGTAAATTGAATATAACTTGACTTACCAATCCCATAGGATCAGCTGCTAGGTTTTGTCTTCCATTTGATGTAAGCACTTTGCCAGTGCCATCCGTGATAACCAGTGCCGGGATGCCTGCTACTCCGAGGGCCGCTGGCAGCGCAAGTCGAGCTTCGCTGGCTGACCATGGTATAGCCAGCGCGTTTCCAGAGGACAGAGAGGCCACAGTACGTGCGTATGACTGCTCGGATCTGGTGATTAAAAACACAAAATTATAATATTTTCTGCTTAAGTATCATATATCTATGAAATAAATGTCACAAAGATTTTAAAAAATCAATATTCTAGCTTTTATTATATATGTAGAGTACAAAAGCAGGGCAAATACAACTGATTAGAATTAACTATATCCTAATAAAATAGGCAATTTTTTTAGTGAGGGTAGTCCGATGGTGTAAGGACAAAGATGATAAGTTGTTATTACCACTGTTAAAATTACGGCATGTCGCTAATGCACACCCAACGAACACAATGAAAAACACACGAAGTATTTAACTGTTTGGAGGAAGAATATCTGTCCGAGAGTGGTATTTACCCAGACAGCTTTGCACCAAGTATTGTATATTACCTTTTTTTAATTAAATAGTTTTTAATGAATTGTTTTGTAGTAACTAGTTACCCGTTCCGGTGAAGTAGCTGCTAATGCCGACTTCGTAAATCATAAGGGTAATATCTAAACTCTTTCCCTTTCTCTCTTAAATAGAATTTTCCAATCCTTTTAGGCGGATGATAACTTTGCTTTCATAACACGTTATTATTAGAGATTGCGGATTGAAAGTCAGTTTACTTATGCCTTTATTCATTATGGTAGTATGAACTAGCTAACCCGTAGTATCAAGTGTCTCACTATGATGATGACGATAATAATATAAGTTTTTAGTGAATAGTCTCGCGTTTAATTTCACTGTTATTATTATATCGATTCAAAAACTTTTGTAGTCAGTTTTTTATTTTAAGTTTAGTTTGTTAGTAGCTGTTGAAATTAGTTAAATGTTAAGTAAATGAGTAAGCATCGTAAAAGGAAAATGAAAGCCCATTTATTCGCGGAGTGCGGCCGAAGTTGTTGAAATAGGCTTATAGCGAGAACTTTTTATGATAAGGGCTGGCCATTGTTAAAATATTTTACCCTAAAGATTTGAAATCGTAAAGAGTAATAAAAAATTCGAAATATAAAATTCTGAAAATAAAAAAAAGAAACTGATGGAATGAAAATATTTATTCTTTTTTCATTCAGTTATTTAATGAAATGTTTTTGTTATTGCAGGGTGCGTTCATAAAGGACATAATTTTAGTCCGTAAACAAACTAAACGAATACCATTTTATCGTAAATCCATAATGATATCAATATATTATTTAAGCTTCCGACCAATGATATCGCTTCAATTCGATATTACCTACTGTTCATTTGACTTTTGAAATCTTGTGGTTGGAATAGATTATGGGTACCTTCCGAACTACCTTCAGATCATTTATATATATACAAAACAAAATTTATGTGCATCGTAGAATGTGTCATCCATAATTCGGCTAAAACCAAAAAGATACGAGTCTGTAAGGAGGATTTATTAGTTTTACAATTAAAGTTTAAAACTTTCCAATTTACTATACGTTCATACTTTGGTGTATTATATAGCGTATGAAGAAGATTTCTCCTTTGATTTACATATTTTTGAGAGAACAATGAAAGCGTCGATAAAAAATAGACGCTTACCTTAGGACTATAGAAGTACCCTTGGTGGAGGCATTTTAATTTGTATTACTTTCTTTTATTTTTTAATTGCCCGGATTGTATGGTAGCATGAAGGAGGGGATAACCTTTTTTCAGCCTTTTGCCGTCCATTGCTGGACGAAAGTCTTCCCCAATAGAACGCCAACCTTTGCTTAGGGAAATTTATTTTGACTAAAGTTTTAATCGAAAACCGAACTCTTAAATTTATTTTCTAACAAGTGATTAACGTAGCTAATCTGTAGCAAATGCGACTATGGACTTATGATTAAGCATCAGCAGTGAAATAATGGCATTAATAAACTAATCCACTTTAATAGTAATCCAATATTCCACATCGCTCATTCACTGCTAGTTGGTGGATTCACATAAGGCAGAGTTTCATCCAACACATCTCGACATTTTCACATCGTTTACTGTCATCGTTTGAGCACGAGATGAATTTTATTAAACATAAATTAAGCATATTAAAAAATATTAGCGCTTGTCTGCATGTTGCTTAAATGTATGCCGATGTTGTTGTGCTGAACAATTTCAACGCTTATATTATGATTAATAATTATATGTACTTATATGCCTAATTTCTTGAGTCTTTTTACGAGACAAAACTGAATATCACCAAGGAAAATGTATTTCTTTCTTCCTAGTTGAAAATATGTTGTTACCAAATCAGTGAAAAAGTAAAAGAAGGTTACAAATCTATTTAGTTTACTGATTACAAAAAGCAACAACATATAAACGAAGATTAATTTTATATTGTTACCAAAGAAACGACAACAGAAAATAGAGCGAACGAAGCCAAGAGTTACTTAATTTATACCGTGATGTTATCGCATAGTTTAGCTCTCCCGGGTGCAGGGCGCCGGGCAAATAAGGTCATAAAACCTGGAAGGGTGATAGGCATCCCAGTAATCCGGGTAAGGTTGTATAATAAACGGAGCGTAGGCGGTTTATTGAAACGATAAATCTTTTGAATTCCGCTGTTTGCTTATTTAGATTAAAGCTGTGTTGATTTTGAGGATGTTTGTTATTTAAGCTTTTATTCATATGTATACTGTGTTTTACTATATAACCATATAAATATATTTAAAAACATTATTTAAATAATGAAATCACCAGTTAATAGATATTAGAATACGAACAGTTATAGTAAAATTTTAACAGAACTCCTTATTTAAATATCTGAAAAAGTATATAATATGCTTTTACAATTCATTATTATAATCAAGAACATAATATAAATGTCAATATTCGAAGACGGAAATCCCGTAGTGTTAATGGATTTGCACCAGAAAATTATGTGCTTAGACTAATGACGGTTCCTATATTCGGATATCGATTTCTTCCTTGCTGAGTAGGGTAATGGACTGTGGTCAGCTAATAATGAGAACCCTTACTTGTTACTATATAACAAAGAGGTCTTATATATAATGTTAATATATAGTTTGCTGTTCGACAAAATGTAATAAATAGTTAGCAATAGGCAACAAAAAGTGGACACCGCCTAAATATATAAGTACCGAAATGTTAAAGCATAACAGAATTAAGATGAGTATGTACATATAATTATGTACATATAGAAAGACAATTCAATACCGTTTCTTCTGTTTGTATTTGGATAAAAGAGTTCCCCCAGTTTTACATAGTGATTTGATTCGAATTTCGACCACAATTCGAACACTAGCAATGTTAATTATACCCATATAATTTTATATATTTGATAGAACAAGATTTTATAAAGTCCAGCTACGTACTCTATCTAATATTAGCAGTTAATTAAGGCAGGAATTGTATGCATTTAATTACCTTTGCAATTTTAACTAAGGATTGTTCCAGCGGAAGAAATTCCATCCCATTGATCTCGTGTTTCATCTAATTCGAAGATTCATCGAGACGTGAAATGTTTCTTGAAATGCATTTAAGTTATTATAGACCAGTTTCGTGTAGAAAATGTATATTATAAGGCTATTCAGAGTAAGTACCATGATTAACATATACATAACTTATACGTGTCAAAAATACTAGTAACATAACGCTTATATATTTTAAATAAATTGTTTAAAATTTATTTAACTCACTGATGTTCAAGAACTTATCGAGGAGATTACATTGTTTACATACTCCGATATTAATGAATATAATTCTGTATATGTAGTGATAGTATCGAATAAGTTTTTCGTTTTCAAAAATTTCATTTCAATTTCGTACAATCTATCTGAGCCGGCTCTGTTCGAATTGTTTTCCGATTGAACTCAACAAAAAATGTAAGAAGATCTCGGACGTCGAAGAGACTATACGATTTCGTGCTATTTATACCAACTAGACTCCAGCTTGGCATATTTTTTGCAATGAAAGGTTCATGATCCTGATTGCAGACGACGACGCCAGCACGCTTTGGACTTTGATGTCTATTAATTGCAACCCGTGTAGGGGGGCTTTATTTGCAAGTTTCAATGGGCATCTTGTAGACTTGGCTTGAGGGGTGACGATTTACGATTTGCTGTACTTTTGTTACAGGCGCTTGTGTAATTATTATAGCTGGTTTTGTTGATAATATATAGTGACACGAAAATTAAATATCACTATTTTTTATACATAGGTATATAAAATTGATGTTATCTGTTTGAGATAAATAGCTTTCGATACCGTTTCACCGATCAACATGACGATTGCTACAAATCACAGAACCATTTTGCCGGAATGATTTATCAATGGACTATAACTATAATTTAATTAGTTATATATTTAATGCAACAAGGGACTTTTCGTTACTTCGTATATTAATACCATTAAAATATAATTGTGAATTATGTATTGGCATTAATTTCGCGTTTTACGTAAATAACAAGGAACATATTTAAATAACGAGTTGAGTTAATTATGTTTTGTTAGATATAGTAGGTATATTCGTAACAAACGTGATTACTGCGATAAATCAGACTACGAAGTCATTTCGTGTAAAATTTCACGTTAAGCAGCCATAATATGTAGCTCCAATATCAAACTCGCTTCTAATTCCGAGAGAAAGTTTACAAAGCTTCGCGTTCACAGTTCACTGCCAAACGGCAGAGCGGCGCCGCAGACGAGATCCTTTCTCCGCTCCTATGCTTTGTGCGTTTCTTTTTTTTTTCGGCTACAGCCTAACTTTGTGCGAAAAAACTGAGCCTATGTCGAAATAGGTGATTACTTAACATTTCAAAAGCAACGCCTAGAAAACAACGCTTTTTAGAGTATATTGGCAAAACGTGACATGGTTTTCGTTCTCTACAAAATTCTTGTAACTATTCCATTTGGAAAATGCTATTGCAATACAAAAAATCATACTATGGTGGTGGTAGGACTTTCTGCCAGCCCGTCTGGTTAGGTACCACCCACTCATCAGTTATTCTACCGCCAAATAACAGTACTCAGTATTGTTGTGTTCCGGTTTGAAGGGTGAGTGAGCCAGTGTAACTACAGGCACAAGGGACATAACATCTTAGTTCCCAAGTTTGGTGGCACATTGACGATGTAAGGAATAGTTAATATTTCTTACAGCGTCATTGTCTATGGGTAATGGTGTTACCATCAAGTGGCCCATATGCTCGTCCGCCAATCTATACCATAAAAAAATACTGTGCTGCTAGCAATAATGTGCAGGCACATTGTAAATCATGTAGAGAACGGAACGTATTGTACGTTTACGGAAAAATAATAATACTTAAAAATCATTACTTGGTGCATACATACATATATTTTAGCGAACGAAAGAGTTTTGATGCTGAACACAAAAGTAAGTCCCTACACATTTATCAGTATGGTTGTCCAAAAGATTTATATATATATATATATATTGTACCTATAAATAATCCAGTATAGAAAAAAAGGCTCTTTTGTTTCAGTTTCTATCCATGAATCCACGACTATAACATTTCATAAGCCTTTTGAAGACTAATTAACAATATATACCCAATATCATATTTCGTGATATAATCCGATTCTAAGTGATTATATAATTACTATTGCGATCAATTCAGTCGTTCGAACTTGACCGAATAGCAACTTATGTGAGTCTGATTCAAACATATTGAACTTCGAAATCAAAAGGTTCTATAGAGAGTCGCTGTTCAATTAAATATAGTCAACAAAATACATAGCTACTACAATATAGACGTGCTCGATACAGTCGCGTGACGTCACTAGACAGTCGCGACAGGTACTCGCAGGGGTGCATACTACTATCCAAAGTAAATAACCCATATCAACTCAACCAAGTATAAATATTCCAATGCATTATACAGTGGGATGATATGAACCTTTCATTTCAGAACTTTTTAATATACTTTGGATTGGAAATATGTTGAACTGTCTTTATGGTTTCTGTCTAGCTTGGCTTTGGTATTAATACATTTACTAATTGGATTTAAATGTATTGTGTTCCTGGATTTTACTTGGAACTTTACGGTACATGTTATCTTAAGCAGAAATCGTCAATTTAAGTGTAAGAAATATCAGTGGATTTCAAAAACGCTCTATTCAATTTTAAAATAATTACTTGCTTTATGTTTAATAGGGAAAATATTTAATTAAAGCAAAAGCAAGAAAAAGATTCGGAGAAAAAATAAAGTTTGCAGAAACCGTAATCATTTGTTTGTGTCTTTACTACATAAGTGACAATTAAAAAAAAAAAAGTAAGATGTATTGGTAAATTCGCATAACGTCGTATATATTACGGCTACATTACATTTCCCTGGAGAACTACAAATGTAAACATACGAATTTATGCTTCGGAGGTTTCGATTTAATGTTCAATCAACATGCAATAGAGCGTTACGTCCTATAATCTTCTCCATTACTGAAGGTAATAGAAAATTCATTGTCTAATCTAGTGTAATCATCACGTTCAATTTGGAACAAAGTTATTTATTTCAATAGACAAATATTATACTTGGTCACGTAAACAACAATGTAAGGGATCTGCGCAATTTATTAATAAACATATTAATTTTCTATGTAAGCCTACACGCCCACACTACCAAGGTACTACATAGGATGAGTAGGATCTATGTCAGTAGTTACCTTTATGCTATTAAATATATTAAAAGAAATTTAAAATATAAAATAAAGACTAGAGGCTTAGCAACTTACTTATACAAAACAGAATAGAAAAAAATACCGAGAATAAAAACGTTTGAAAAAACTGCAGTCATGTGTTTGTGTCTTCACCATATAAGTGGCAATTAGTTTAAACAATGTACAATATGAACTCGAGTGAAATGCTGTTGACTATTTCAGGGAAGACTTTAGATGTTTTACGCTCCACTGAGCTTGGAGCTGAAACAATGGACATAGACGTATTGTTTGTTTTCGGTACAGGAAAAACTGTTCTGGTTGGCTTCCCTTATCTGCTATTTAGCGGAGAATGCTTAGTATATGAATGGTACGTTTTTCATTTTAGTATTTTATTTTAATAATGTATTTTTTGGTGCAATTATTTTGCAATAAGTCGTTCATCGTTTTATAGTATTTTTATAATAGTGGTAAATTTGGATCAGCCTTAAAAAGTCGTAATAAATATAATGAAATGAATAGTTTTGAAAATATATTTGCACCAAAAATAAAACAGGTACGAATGACTGAATTTGTTTTGTCACAAAAGAACATACGACTACGTACGATGGAGATAACGAATACAAAAAGTCGGAAATGAAAAAAAATAAACTTCGAAACCATTTCCAACGTTAACGAAAATATTGGCCACAGGCTGAAGGACAAACAAACTTCTAAACTTTATGTAAACTCGTATAGCTGTGGTATATCGATTTTTCCGACCGTCTGCTCAATTCCGAATGAAAAGCAAGCTGTTACAATATTTCTTAACGACGTCCTCAGCGTTACAATGAATTTTTCAAATTTGTCTCCCCTCATTTAAATCGTTTGCAAAATTTTAACTGTTTAAATAATTTAAGCTTTCCAAATGAATAATAAACGACTTTATCTATAAACTTTGTATAATGGATTAGTTTAACAACAGTGTTTTACTAAAAACATTTAAAAGTAAATCTGGTTTTTTGATTACAATTAATCGGAGTTAAAATAGCGTAAGAAAATTTGTAATAAAAAGTAAAGTTATAGAGGTACTATTTGATATAGATATTTATTGATATTCAATAATAAAAAGTTTATGGGTCAAGTTCTGATTGTTTCTAAGAAACAATCAATGGTCTGTATATGTATTTCTTCGTATTTTATGATATGGAAAAAAATTAATACTAGTAACTTATTACACGAACTATCTTACTCAAGATTTTTTTTTAATTATCAACTGAACGAACTTAAGACTGTCAATATATATGCATATAGAGTAACTCTAGTCATAGCTTCCGTGGTAGAGCAACTTGGGCGTCTAAGTTCTATGTACAATTTTGTTTGTACCGTATAAGTACTTTCGTGAGGTAATATTAATATGTATAATAAATAGATGATAATTAAGTACAATTTTAGAATGAGAAATTATTTTTATTAGAATGTATTTGAAATTTGCATCATATTAAATAAAATATATTGATAAAGTCGTGTACTTAAAAATGTGTAGCTACAAGCAATGTTAAAAACAAGGAATATCTAGGAATGACTTTAATTCGTGGGGAGTGTAACTAAATTACAAGCATAAGGACGTGGGGTAAACTATGGAGTGTTGCCGCTACGGCGATATTTTACGCCATCGCGCCGCGCTCTTTTCACTATCACTCAAACGGAAATACAATTAAGCACTTTTTAATTTAAAGCCTAATATAATATTGAGTTAACGAAGTAAGTTATCATTTAATTAAGAAAGATAAATACCACTTTTTTAAAACTTCTATGATGTACATATAAATTTAGTTTTGTTTTTTTTCTAGTATGGGTAGTTCTACAAACTAAGGAATTTTTGGAGGTGATGTTACTAATCTAAGTGAGTTCTGTGGAGTTATTCAAAATCGCTGCCCTGGTGTGACACTTTATATCGTTACTAAAAGTGAAATTGAAGATATGGAATATGTTATTCTTGTGGCTCGATTTTTTTTCAATGGCCATAAATCAAAAAGTATTAAATATTTTGACTGTTCCCTTTATAAAAAGCTAAAAGATACTGTACTTTAATTATTAGACTGAATTTCACCACCAGAATATATAAAAAATGTCACACCGAAATCAGACTCGAATTTGTCCATAATTTGTAGAACTATCCGTATTACTTTATAAGATAATTGAATAAGTTACTTTTTCCGTCTATGCATGTTCTTATCGCCCGTTTTCATATGTTTTCCTGATGTTTTGGATCGTCCTCAATTAGATTGAAATGACTTTACTTAAGACATGTTATCTCTACAGAAGATCTTGAATCTCGATTAATATAACTCCAAAAACATAACATCCTATACATATATAAACATAGTATTTAACCTATATCCATTTTGACACTGTTATATGTGTCGTTTATTGTAAAAGTGAATTATCTCCATATTCATTAGTATTGAGATAATTAGCCTTTTGCAAATTAATGTATAGGAAAATAAATAAAAGTATTTAGGTAGTTTTTTCTATTTTTAATTGTTCATTACAAAGTAAAGCTTATAATAATTTTAGTAATTTAGAAAACAATACAATAACTAACTTAATAAATGCACTTAAATTTATTTTTTTGGACTTACTTCACTATTATACTGACATTTTTCTATTAGTCGTAAGTAATTTCGTCGTCGGATGAACGCTCATCGGCACTTCGTGTGCTTGAACGAGTTGGCATATCCACGGGAAGGTTTTTATAGTAATGGTGGTAAATTGGTGGAATATACGGCAAAAGATCAAGCATGTCTTTCTTCTTTGCGTTGGTCACTGGTCTTCGTGATGTATAAAGTGGGTCTTGTCGAATATTGTACAAGTAGGGCTGTCGTCCTTGTTTATTTTTATGCAAATTCACTTTATAAAAGGGGATGTCGGGATTCAATGTTTCTTTAAATTGAAACTCTAAAGGATTATTTTTTTCAAATCTTAGCCATCTAATATTAAGCCAGTTGAACTTGTAGCCACAAGTTGTTTTTTTTTTATTAGTAATAGCTTTTTCTAGGGCAGCAGTGCTTAAAAATCCAGGATTTTTCATTTCTGTAACAACAAAGTAAGGTTCCTTGCGTTTTGCTGTTTTTATTATTTCGATCCACTGGTTTGGGCCATAAATTTGTCCATAACGGCGGCTAGCACTTTCTATTATTCCAAATTCTCCGTCATTGGGAAGGTATGAATGTCCTGAAACCAAAAACTTGTGGTCTATCGTGTCAATATTAGTATCAGAATCTTGTACAAGTTTTAAAAGAGAAAGGGTTGTCTTGATGTTCCTATTTTGTCCTGTACAAGAATCTGAATACATTATAACGTGCTTATGTAGTGCCGCATGACTTTTTAAATGTTTAGTCAGACATACAGCAATATCTTGAGAACCTCTCCCACCTTCAACTTCATCCCAGACATTCATGTATGCTGTATTATTATTAAAACAATGTATTCCAAAATTGTATAAATAAAGATTTCTTTTATAGTATGCTACTGAGGTACTTAATTTCGGGTAGGCTAAAGCTTTCTGTAGATCAAAAGTAAGAATGTATGCTTCATCAACTTTTTTAGAATCTATCTGAAGGTTTTCTCTAGCTGATTCTGCTTTTCGTTGATGAAGTTCTATTTGAACCATAAACTGGTTCTTAATATTTTCATCATCGGTTCCTTGTATTTTCAAATTTAAGTCGTCACAAGTCTTGCATGTGTCTTGTCGCGGTGTTTTAAAATGGAGATTAAACTTGGTGTTAAATATTTTCATATAATATTTTAATTTCTTAGGTTCAATCATTTCAGTCTGACATTTTTCTTTATAAAGATCATACATCTTACGTATAGTTAGTCCAGGATTTAAATATTTTCTGTTGGGATTATTTTTTCGTGTATAATGGCTTTGATAAGCAGGAAAACTTTGAATATGGGCAACGATATCGGAATCATCAAGTTTTCGCGAACTAGTTGTACCACGCTTATCCTTACATTGGGAGACATCATCTTTCGAAATACAGCGATACAACCTCCCATCACTAATTTGAAACGTTTTTAGGAAATATTTCTTACACACTAACTGTGTTTTGTTACTAGACTTTAAAAAATACTGTAAGGTCACATTTTTCCCTGCACGTGATTGATCTTTTGGGCGTTTTCTGTTTACTGTAGTTTTCTGAATCAATGCATATAGATATGAATTTTGCAAAGTAAAATCTTTTAAATTCCAAAATGATTCAAATATACTTTGCCTTTCATTTACGGTAAACAGTGTAGAACATTTTTTAGGACACCCGCATTCAACATTTTCGAACTTCTTTTCATTTATTCTTACACCGGTTTTTGTCAAATAATGTTTTCCACTGTTACGTAGCATCTTTCTTTTATTAACTGCCCAATTTTCTATGTTAAGTGACCTTTTCCTAGATCTAGATGGCCCAGGTTCAAGTTGAAGATTTGGTTGGGTTTTTTCTTCATTAAAATTATCATTATTGTCTATATGTGTATCTAAAACAAGTGTGAAATACAAAAGTTTAGTTTAGACATGTCACGCAATACACTAATAAAATCAGAAAACAAAATAGTGGAACAGGAAAAAAGAAATTAAAGTCAACAATTTTTTGTGGGTAGAAAAACAATGAATTAAACTTACCAGATTCACTTTCTTCGGAATTGGGCTGATATTCAGACCCAGAATCATCAAAATCATTTGTTTTCATCATGATAAGCAACCAAAACAATTTTTTTGAATATTTTTTCGATATAACGTGTTACAGTAGAAGTGAATCAACGTACTTACTTCACTATTAAAGTGACATGTGATTTACTTCACTTTTATAATGAATATTTTGCCGCCATTGTTCCCTATAAAAACAAGTAGCGCCATCTATTGCACTATGGTAGATACTATGGAGTTGTTTGACTTTTATAGTGACAGGTATTAATAAATGTGATTTAATCCAACAAAAAAATACATTTTTTTTAAATCTGGAGTTACACCACTTTTACAATGAGTGACATATATGATAGTTCATTATACTCAACTGTAGTTGGTTATAAATCATATTATAGATTATATATGGATGGATTAGTACGGTTCACTCTCAAACGAGTCCTTCACGTTCAATTATTATAGAATATTATTTATATGATATTTATTTCCTATTTTATTGTTATCTGTTTGCTTGTGCAAGTCGCTTCACGCACACTAAGACATCTTGTAAGCATAAACTTTACTCATACTATATATAATAAGCATTAAATAAACGCGGAGGGGCGCGCCTTATGATAATAAACAAAAGCTACCTATATGCAATATTGTTAGAAAAACTCGTTTCGGTTTATTGTAATCTTACAATTTGAACAGTCTTGTTCGTCTATACAGGTATGTCAAAAGTTGCAAGGACAATCCAGACCCCTTGGCGCTATTGTTGTCTATGAATAGAAGGTAAGTAATACAAGCCGTATTGGAATACAACTTGTATTAGTATGCTTAATTGGAAGGTGAAATAATAATCTTAAAAATTATTAAAACGTTCTATTATTTAAATATTGTATATAAACACAATATGTTTTCGTATAGTCCTGTTATAATTATGTCCTTAAATTTTGAAAATCGAACATAAAATTTTTATATCACATAATATTAATATAAAAGCTGTCTCCAATTGCGGATTCATAGACTTGTCATTAGGGTAAAATTTTCAGCCTCTTGACATTTCTCTTATTTTTCAGTATAAAAAGACTTATATTTGTGCAGGATGATTGTGTTATTCAAATTTCATCTTTGGTTTCAATTAATTCAGTGTTTATTGAATAAAACATGGAGATGAAATATTTTTTTAAAATAAAAAGTTGTCGATTAATAATGACGATTAACTACGCCTTTATAAAAAGATAATTGTTATCGTTCAGTGTTTCCTGATTTCACTTCAAACTTCAAGACTTCAAATTTGGTGACAAAAGATTCTATTATTAGTTTAATTAGTCAACACAAATCAAATCAACATAAATACTGGTGACTTTCTGAATAATTTCAAATTGTTGCATATACAAAAATTACCAACTATTACAGTTTAAAGGCGCAGATAATTCTAATTAATATTTTCCAAGTAAAACCTATTACGATTTGATAACAACATTTTAAAAAATATTGTTTTGAAAAATAATTGGTGACCATATCTTATATATACTCGTATGTATTTATTTGAATGTAATTGACATATTTAATTGTATAATAATTAATAACGAATTGGAGAAAAATGCTTAGCAAGTTTAGTTTTTGGAACGAAGTTCTTTTATGCGGCTTACGGTACAATGAACTGGCAGAAATCGTCACGCCAGGAAAAAGCGTAATGTACTTTTTAGGCGTCCTTCTCCTTTTTTTTGATTTCTATTGCTGTTTCATTTAACATTATTAAGTTATTTTTTGTTAATGTTTTAACACATGATAGACACGTTATCCGGACTTTTCTAGAGGCCTTTGTAAGACCTACAATTTCATACTATATTATTTTAATGCATCTCCTAAGGTTTAGCTAGCTTTAGCCATGTAATCGTTCAAAAACAGTCCTTTGCATAAAAGACCGTCACCGGCCGTTTTGTACAAAGTATCTACAAATACATACGAAAACCGTATCAAAATCAGTAAAGTAATTTAAAAGAAAGCGGGTATAGAGATAGAAACTTACTTTTTTTAATTGCGTACGTTTTTATAAATTACGTTTATTAAAGACGCATAGAAATAAATTGGGTTGATCCGCGGCATTGCGCATATGTGTTGTGTCAAAAATCCGTTGAGAATTTGCATTCAACCCTTGATCTTTAACCCCTTGAAGGGTGACAAAATAGCCTATGACCGAACTTGGGGATCAAACTTGCTTCAAAATTGGTTCAGTGGTTTAGCCGTAACAAACTGACAGAAATACTCTAGTAGGTATTTATATTTTATTAATAACAAATCGAGAAATTTTTGGGTACTATATTTTTCTTTTTTTACACGTTCGACTATTACATATTGTATTCTTACAGTGTTATGTTATTATTTTACCAAAATATTATGGGAAGGACGTGTGTACATATATAGCTCTTGTAAGTTAAATTCAGTGATTGTTTTGAAATGTATATGTATGTATAAATATTTACCTAGTCCACCGATAAACAACTCCTATTAATTGTTGGAAACTCGGCTTAAGAACGATATAGGTATATATTCTAAAGCTGAAATAGTATATCTCCACCGTTATCTTTCAGACCGTAAAACTGACTTATTTACTTATTTCCCTATTTAAAATAAGAAGTATTTTAAATAGGAAGCAGGAAAGCGAGATTTTCAGAGTGTCTCTCCTTTCATGGCGGCACTTCACGCGGTCGGTTCGTATCAACACTTGACGCTAGTCTTTGAAAGCATGACAACCTCGACCAATAACCCATTATAATACTTATTCCAAAGAAATAGAAGCTACTTTGCTACGTGTTTCTAGGTGTGTACAATCCGTACCACTTTATCCCCAAGCGTTTCAGATTACCTCTCAACCCTAGTATTGTGTTTTGCGAGGGTAGCCTGTAATTATTTTCGAAGGGAACGAACGGTACAGGAATGGATTTTGTATGAAAACGGTGTAAGATATTTCAACATTTTGTTAAATAGAGTCTGGTGTGTGACTTCGGCGGTGTATAATGACGCGATTCCGTAACAATC
Organism: Vanessa cardui; assembly: GCF_905220365.1. Classification (NCBI taxonomy): domain Eukaryota; kingdom Metazoa; phylum Arthropoda; class Insecta; order Lepidoptera; family Nymphalidae; genus Vanessa; species Vanessa cardui. The sequence goes on along the minus strand of NC_061132.1, from coordinate 10,204,934 downwards.
CGTGTAGTGAAATCCAAAGCTATTTTTGTCAAGCGCATCTATTGAATCCATTGACCTTTAAAATGCCCAAATTACATACATATCGGGTCAGAAAACTGATAAGCATAACAAGTAATTCCAAGGGTTATTATCAGGCTAGCTGTCGGTCATGCAAATCTACTTCATGCAGAGCTAGAAACACAGCACCGATTTTTTTGCAACAATGATGATGATCGTGTTTGCTCTGTGTCCCATTTGCTCCATAATTTCTCTCATGATGGCATATTGTTACGAAGTTATGTTTCCTAGCGACAGGCCTAAAGCTATTAAAGCGGTTATGACTAGTTAAATGTATAAACATAAAATTAAATGTTTCATATTAAAACTTGCACATTTAAACATTGAAACGGTATCTAACTTTTGCCCAATACCCAATGAACTTTGTACAATCATTTTAAAACATTGTTACACTTTTTTTGTCTTGCTTGTTATTATATAAATCAATGAATGTTGATATATATGTTTAAAATTAATAGACTTCATCACTGTTTGCAGCATGAAAAAACACATATTCTTATGTATTTATTATCAAGATCGCTCTAGATCGCATATAAAAGTTATAAATGTGACAAAAAATATATTTAAAACATTTATTTAATTAATGACGAATGTAACGCATTTCTTTGAAAGCAGGTTTGATTTGATTTCTATATTACGATGATATTATTGGGTTAGTAGTATTAAACAATGACTGTACAAAATTTAGAGTCACTCATAGAGTAGATTACGATGAATGATGGATGGTATGGATTAATACGACACATACGAATAAACCTTCACTTTAATTTTACACTAGCATATTTATTTATTTACAACATCAAATCAGGAACTTCTAAAATTGCGTTTCTTTACTATATTGTCCATGTATTAATATACAAAAACCTTCCTCTCGAATCACTCTATCTATTAAATAAAACCGTATCAAAATCCGTTGCGTAATTCTATAGATCTAAGCATACATAGGGACAAACAGCGGTAAGCGACTTTGTTTTATACTATGGCTCAAATTAATTAATGATTTATTTGAAAGGTTACAAAGTCGGAAATAAATCATTATAATATGAAAAATAGTGAAAATATTTTTCAATGGAAAATCTCTTTTATATATTTTCACGTGAATAATTCCGAGAACTTAGAAACAATGGTGATAACACAATGCTAATACAACAATGTGTTCATCAAGAGAATAGAAAAGTATATGTTATTGTTAGTGAATGGGAATTTTATTTTTCTTTTAAATATAATTATTTGTTAAGTAAATAAAATGTATATGATGTCTATTCAATAAACAGACCTGTGCAGTAAAGATATTTTAAATAAAAAAATGTTTCATCCATAAAATGTTTTTTGGGACGTCATTGTACAATATGGTTATATTATTAAATTAATTATTTATATGTAGGTACCGATACAGAATGAAGATTATATCATAAACAATCGAAAACAAACAAAGTGGTTATCTATATTTATCACTAACTTATAGGTGAAAAATATATATGTTAACTGAGTACTATTCAGTTATATTATTGAATGTAAAAAACAAGTAGTTAATGTCCCACTGTTAAGCTGAGTGTTTCTCTCCGTTTAGCAGAATATATTATGTGTCAGGTCATCCAACACGTGCAGGTTTCCTTACGGTTCCCTGTACTTTTTTTTTGTTTATGACATAGGTGGCAAACGAGCAGGAGGCTCACCTGATAGAAAGTGACTACCACCGCCCATGGACATCTGCAACACCGGGGGGATTGCAGATGCGTTGCCAGCTTTTAAGGAGTACGCTCTTTTCTTGAAGGTTCTCATGTCGTATCGGTTTGGAAAAACCGCCGGTGAAAGCTGGTTCCACAAAGTGGTTGTGCGAGGCAGAAAGTGTCTAAGGAATAGCGTTGTATTTTTGATTTTCGGACATCAAGGTAAACTTGAGTTTTAGTATAACCAGATGAATTATAAAACCAAAATTCAACACATGAAAATTTCACTAAAGCTGCAAAATCAACCATCATCTATGTTTTCTTTATTTATTGATGTTTATCATTTCATTTTTTAAAATTAATATACATATATGGGTACGTAGTCTGACCTCTCGTTGCAATGTTAAAAAAGTACGTCCCTATATAATTCTAGCTAGCTCGTCCGCTTCGCTGAGTGCAGGTCTAATATATCTTCATTATAAAATAACCGTGTAAAATTTATAAGAATCAAGTACTAAATCACAAAGATAATAATTATTAAGTTTTTTGTTTTTAAACCTTGCGAAGCTAGCTTAACTAATTACTAATAAGTAAGAATAAATAATCAGTGCTCAAGTATAATGGCAACATTTATTAACGGAAAGAAAAAGTTTCACGTCTGTTGATATATGTTAAAACCATTTTGTAGGTTTATTGATTTTTTTTTAATTTTTTTTTTTATTTTATGTTCATAGGTCTACAAAACAAAATGACAATCAAAAAATTGAATTAATTACATTTCTCTTGATGTAGACACGACATGCGTTTTTGATTAAGTGCAAACAAAAAAGTCTAGTCTATGACAGCAACAAATATCTAAACTTATAATTTTTTCAATTGCAAAAAAATTTTAATAAAATAGTATTATCACACGGACTTTGATTTTATATTTTTCTTTATACATACCTCGAGATACACATATTCGTTCAAATATACGATATACATTTTTTACATTACATTAACAGCCCGTAAATTTCCCACAGCTGGGCTGAGGATTCCTCTGCCTTTGTTCCCACTGTTGGTTTAAGATCTCCTCTCCCTTTGAGGAAAAGGTTTGGAACATATTCCACCACGCTGCTCCTATGCTGAATGGTGGATACACATGTGGCAGAATTTCGTTGAAATTAGTCACTTGTAGGTTTTCCTAACCGCCGAGCACTAGATGAATTATTAACACATATGAAGCACATGAAAATTCAGTGGTGCTTGCCTGGGTTTGGGCCTGCAAACATCGGTTAAGAAGCACGCGTTCTAACCACTGGGCCATCTGGATATACATATGCATACGATATACATACATACATTAAAATACGCAATTTGATTACCATTTTGGTTAAGCCTTTCAACAGATACAATCCCAAACCGTTCAGTCGTTTTAATGTAAAAGAGAAATTACAGAGTTATCCCAAATAAATTTATTTAAAATTACGCAGTGAACAAATTAAGATTCTTTCATATTCAATTTTATCATTACTCATTTACCCATTTATGCTTAAAGTGCTAATTACGATTACGATAAGTAATTATCTCACCGAGTCCTGTCATTTCACTGAGATAAAAAGTATTCTGTAAAAAGAAACTCGAATAGACAGAACACAGGACACAAGCGTGAAATGTGAGTATGTGGTTTTTTGATAATAAGTATACTAATTGTAAGGATACTAGCTATTACCCGCGACTTCGCTGCGGAGTTGGTTGTCATGTGTTAGGCAAACAAAGTAGCAAATGCCCTTGTTTGGAGTTCAAGTTTACTTCACACTAAATTTCATTAAATTCGGTTCATTGGTTCGGTCGTAAAAGAGCCACAGACAGACAGAGTAACATTCATAATATTGATATAGATTTAGCAGTTAGTTTACTGACACGGGTAACTAGTTACTACAAAACAATTGTTCATTAAAAATAATTCAATTACAAAAAGGTAATATACAATATGTACTTAGTGGTGGAGATTTGTGATAACCCCATGGGTAGGTCAGCCATTCCTCAGATACTCTACCGCTAAACAGTAATACCTAGTGTTCTGGTTTGAACGGTGAGTAAGCCAGTTCAATAACAAGCTCGAGGGATATGATTTGAGTTTCAAGGCTTGGGGCAAAATGGCTATGTAAGGCATTCCTTACGTTGGTTAATATTTTTTTACAGCGCCATTTTCTATGGGCGGTGATGACCACTTACCATTTGGTCACCCATTTGCTTGTTCACATATCATAAAAATCTACACACTACTGTATCCTACGTCTCTTCTCTGTAATCTTACGTCGTTTGTCAAAATTTTACGATTGAGAAGAATAATCTCGGAGCTTTGTTAAATTGAAACAAAGTACGTTTTTGCACGATGCATTATAATAATTAAATTTGGGATTATTTAACTAATAAATTGAATTATTTCGACAGGAACGTTTTCTGTTGAAAATAAAACCTTTTGTCATGAAATGATAAAATATTTTTTTTTATTCCTGGTTCTATAAAAATATTACACTATTCAAAATACTCATTCATATTCAACTCGCATAAAATCACAATTCGGAGCGAAGTGAACGAAAGAAATGAACGATTTATTTCGTCTTTTATACGCCGAATTGAATTTTCGATGAATAAAGTTTCGGCAAATTTAATTTTCATTGCGTATTATTTAAGTAACAACTGAAAACGCATTAAAATATTCTAAGAAAGTTTTCAAATTCGCATTCAAACGCACCTGCAAATTGGTAACGTGATGGTAAGTGGTGACCACCGCCAATAGATATAAGTGCTGTAAGATATATCAAATAGTTAATATATCTTACCTAACATTGCTAATTTTAAGTCATAACAATTATAAAAAAAATCTTTAACGGTAAAATAAGGTTTCATTGAAGCGCTAAATAAAAACCTAAAATCTCATTTAAGAAACTTGAAAGACATATTCATAATCCTACCAGCATAATTACCAGTTCTTGATAAAAGTACATACAGCAAAATAGTTATTACTATATTTTATAAATCATATTGTGTTCATTAACAAACCTGTCACTGGAAACCAGTATGAGCTGCGTGTTGGCATATTTTGATCGGCGCTTGCGCACCGCTGATAGAGCTGCGCAAAGACTCGGGGCAAACGACCGGCATGGTGGGCACTGGTGGAAGAAATATACTTATATTTGTGCTTTACACTTTAGACCTAATATTATAAACTATTGAAGTCATAAATACTATCTAATTTATGATATTTAAAATAAAAAAATCTAAATGTAATTCGAAATGTCGCATCTTAAATAAAGCTATGCGAAATACTAGAAGATTTATTTCTTTAGAATATAACTATTATTGTATTATAACATAATATATGGTGAAGTGAAAGCTAGGATGTCACGGAATTTTCTTTAAATCTTTGTCTAGACTGATTGGAGATAATATACTTTAACTACATAGAAAATTGACAGCCGCTTAATGGCACATGTGTGGTGGCAGCTTTATGTACCTATTATATTCGCTTTTGGGGAACTTAGCACATGTTTTCTGTCATTTATACCTTTATTATAATAGGTTGGGGAAAAAGTTTCTTCGTATTTTATATGAAAATTCAATATTTTATAGTTTATTTACATTTGACTAAAGTATTTAGGTACCATTTTGTTCCATAACTTTTTGCCATCTTGTTGGTAGTGACATGATCCCATTGCTGTAAAAATTTTGGGGCTTCTGATCGAAAAACTGCGACAAGTGGTTTTGGCAGTCCTCTCGTGATGTTAACCTGACACTTCCTAAGGAATTCTGCAGAGACCGAAACAGATGAAAATCTGAAGGTGCAAGGTCAGGACTATACGGCGGATGCATTAATACCTCCCAGCCAAACTCTCGTAATTTTTGTTGAGTGGCTAAAGATGTGTGAGGTCTGCGTTGTCATGGTGAAAAACCACACCCCTTCTGTTGATCAATTCTGGCCGCTTTCTCTCAATTTCTTGCTTCAATCTCATCAATTGTTCGCAATACAGTTCTGAATCGATGGTCCTGCCGGGCGGTAACAGCTCATAATGAATGATGCCCTTCCAATCCCACCATACACACAGCATTACCTTGTTGCGAGTTAATCCGGGTTTTGCCACAGTCTGTGAAGCTTGACCGGTCTTTGACCACGATCTTTTTCGCACGTTCTTGTCGTATGTGATCCACTTTTCATCACCAGTTATCAGCTTCTTCAAAAATGGTTCGGTTTCATTACGTCGTAATAAAGAATCACAAATGAGTACACGGTTCATTAGGTTTCTTTCAGTGAGTTCATGAGGCACCCATATATCGAGCTTTTTTGTGTGCCCAGCTTTATTCAAATGAGTCAAAACCGTTTTGTGGTCAATTGCCAGTTCTTCAGCTACATCGTAACTACTAATATGCCGATCTTGCTCCACTTTTTCAAAAATGGCATCAATTTTGTCCGTAACAGGGCGACCAGAGCGAGATGCATCTTTGATATCAAAATTTCCGGCTTGAAAACGCTTAAACCAAACTTGCGCTACTCTCACAGATACTGCATTAGGTCCATAAACATCACAAATTTTTTTAGCGGCTTGAGTTGCATTTGAGTGCACCTTTTTTATAGTAAAATTTTAAAATGTATCGAATTTCTTCTTTAGATTCACTCATTTTAACAACAACAAAAACAAATGAAAATCACACAAATTCCTAATTTGAATTTGGAAGTGCCTTCTTTAAAATTAAAACTTTTTAATGATACCATAACCAGCCAGATACAAATGGTATAGCCAAAGAGATTTTATTACAAGTTCATACATACTATATGCGAAAAGACTTTTTCCCCAACCTAATATTATCGTTAAATGGCTACTTAAGTCGTACAAGAAAAACCACTTTGCTAAAAATATACGATTAATTAATTCGTATGTATCTTACCCAGTGTGCAGCGAAGTAGAACACTCTAACAGCATCAAGGGGCAACTGCTCGTAGAGTATCTTATTTTCTCCATCCAGCTCCACTCCTCTGAGGACCTCATCTAGAGGTGGTGCAGGCCAAGGAAATCGTTCACCAGAAGGATCACTGAGCAATGCATCTCTGACCGCGCGTCCCCTGATCACGAGGGTCGGGATGCCTACTGCTATACTGTATTTTTGTGTGAGACGTCGCTGAAAAGGAAAATACTGAATTTATATAAAATAACAAGTCATGAATGTCGCACTGTGTAGCAAGGATGGAAGGTGGAAGGTGTGGCTTATGACATCACCGTAATTCGAATACATGTTGGTGTTATGAAAAATATAACCGTGACATGTATTTTATTTCATTTATTGGTAACTAGCGGATCACCCCGGCTTCGCGCGGATACTTGATATGTATCATTGTATTATGACCAAATCACAAACATATATTCATATAATCGATATAAATTGTAGCCTACGTGTTATTCTGATGTTTAACCTATGTTACTGTAGTTTTTTTCGTGAAAGAATAAAAAACAAACATAAATCCATCGTAACAAACAAAACACCAACAAAATACTTAAACTAAGTACTAAAACTAAGTGGTAATCTATATAATATAATATCTGAGATCAAACAGGCAACAATCAAATCAAAACATTAAGTTATGTTATCTATGCAGAGAGAAAAGAAAATGGGTATTAAGTTAATGTAAGTTCCAACATTCAACGCGATGTTTCCTTTTACGGTTTAGCACGAGATGAATTATAAACACAAATTATCTATTGAAAGCCGTGACTTGATATGTTTTATCCATTAGTTAGGCTTTCACGGCTCGTAGACTTAATATAACAAAATTACATATATTATACACACATGATACACACATACAGTGGTAGACTTGGAAACGGCATCGCATTTATAATATATTAACTATATTAAGCGTCGTTTCATTGTAATAGTATATATTGCCTTATTATATATTTTTTGTTTGCGTAAATATGTATGGTTTTACATATTTTTAAACCAAGCAATTACGTTAACTGCGGCTCCGCACGGACGGACTCATTGTCTCTAGAGACTTAACTATATAGATTAAAAAAATTGTATTAATTAAATACCTAACTATTGACATGCGTATAATATTTTCTATACGTACAGTCAGAGCAAGAAAATCTTCGTCAGTTTTCAAATAAACTCCTTTATCGAATTTTAAACTCTTATTACCTTTTCAATGTAAACATCAAATCATTGCGTCGCAATATGTCACTCTCGATCGGTAAAGCAGATTATCGCTCATACTGAGTATACGAAAATAGATCTTAAGGTAACCAACCTTTTCTTACCCCGACTATACATAATATAGACGAGCGATCCGACCTAATCTCGCACAGGAGCTAATTCTAAATAAATAAATATTTATTTAATTGTATATTAATTTTATAACGTTTATTTAATAGCTTATAATTCCTAATACCTCTGTCATAAATGAATAGTATGAATACTATAAAAAACGATTTGCGTTAATAACAAAAGTAATAAATCAAAATTTGTCCACGGCTTAATGACAATTTAAACTTTCAAGTTCAAAATTTATTGTCACAGCCAGTTTATCTTACCACTTGTTTCGCATCGGTTCGTTTTGGTTATAATTTGGACATGTAGGTATAATTTTAAAGTATTTATTTAGTTAAAGACAATAGTTAAAGACAATTGCATGGGTCATGATGAAACAACAGAGCGCGTCATGATTTATGAAAAAATTAGGCTCATATTTCATACTCTTGTTAGTTCACAGAATCAAGTTTGCATAACGTTGTAAAGATTTTTTAAAGTAGATCAATTCTGTTCCGTTTAATAAAAGTAATATATCGTTTGTGATACAAACGTAGCTATAAAATAAACCAAAAAGTTTCCCTTCAATTAAGCGTGAAAAATAAATACATCGAAAGTTCCGAATTAAAACATCAAATACTTTATTGTAAATTATTTTCTGTAATTATTTTTGTGAAATATTATAAGTATATCTCATGTTACTTCAGAAGAATGTAGCTCATCGTAGATAAAACAATTATTATAATCGTTTAAGTTTTATTTTAATTTATTCATTACAAAAAATCAAATCATTCCTCATAATAATATTAGTATAGATATGAATACACATAACATAATCATTCCTTTTTACTTCCTGTCAGTTTATCTGAATTTATAAACAAGGCATAAATCGCACCTGACATAATGATGTTTCATACAATACGTACAATGCCGCAGCATCCACAAATCTGTCGCACGTTACTGTCTCGTTGCAGACGTACTGCTACATAACTCAATCTCGCATAATAAACGGATATAGTAGGCAGTGTTGATTTTAGGTTGGATGGTCAGCTTACAAATGATTACAAAACATATCTCAACAATATATTTGCTTGTGTTTAGATACTGTACCTACTTAAGTAAATAGTTGTTACTATAATCTTAGCTCTGCTGTTTGTCTCATGTAAATATTTCTTACTATAATCTTGGTTTTGCTAAGTCTGTTGTATATGTAACCATTGTTTACACTTTTTTGTCTATTGGATAAATTCTAGAATTTTCATAATAAAATTTTTTGTTCGTTAACGTTAAAATGTCCAATATTCATCAATATAAAACTAAAACTACAGTATCAGCTAAAATAGTTTTACGTACGTGTACGTGTACGTGATTTTATACCACATTTTTTACTAACAATAACATACTAAAATAATAGATTATTATACTCTGTCTGCCTCTCTGTTACTCTATCACTATCAAACCACGCAATCGAATTTGAGGACAAATGATATAAAGCAAATTTGAACTCCAAGGACATAGGTTACTTTTTTACCTAACACATGACAACCAAGTTTTGAAACGCGAGCGGAGCCGTGGGCAAGAACTAGTAACCACTAAAAGTTACAAAAACTCACAAATAGTCGAAATAAATCCAAAAAAGGCACATCTGTAGTAGAGTTTTACAATTGAAAGCGTATTATCTATGTTGGTCACGTATAATATCTGGCCAACGAGCCAGAAGTGACCGACTAACATTAGGTAGCCAATTTCACAGTCTGCCTTCTTGATATTTTCAAAGAATATAAAACTCATTTAGGAATATTGTATTCCTTGCAACAGTCGTGTTCAACGATTAGGCTAAAACGATCCTGCTCAAATCCAAAAGAGTACCGGCTACTGCACGTTATTACAGTCGCAGACATGGCTAAATCAATACGGTATACTAAGTAGTAATACGATTCGTTACTTGCAATATGAGAATTGAATGGGTATAAATAATAATGGCATTCTATTTATTCAACTTCCCTTGTATTCGTAGACTATTGTAATTGTTTGGGTTTTTAGACTTATTTGACCAAAGGTTTAGCAGTAGTTTAAGTAATTACTTTTATTTTTAAAAGTTTTATTTTTAATAGTACCTTTTTTCTGGATAAAATTATTATTAATATAAAATACATACATGTAGTTGTTTTTTGACCACTTTAGAAAGACAATTAAAATAAAACGTGGACATCGTTTTGACATTTTAATAGAAAAATCGTTTTTTTTTTAATATCTATTTTTTTCAATACTGGCAATAAAATCTCCGTCAAACATTTTGTATATATACCAAATCTATCAGTTCAATGATTCCTGCAAATATGTGAAAAAAAAATAACTCAAGTCCTTTTTAATCCCCGATTAAAAGTGATAAATCGAGTATCGATTTTAAATTATTACTACCGGCGGCGAAATGACAAACAGCTTAATAATTAGTTACCGGTATAAATAACCGCCTGGTACACAGACGGTACCGGAAACGAGGGATATATTTGGAATTGTCCCAACGTTTGATCTCAACCAGTCAACATAAACTGACCTACTACAACACCAAATACAACGGATTTTCATATGACAAAGTTCTTCGCACAAGATTTTTTTGATTGTATTTGTGTGAATAACCTGTTTTTAATATCATAAATGACATTGGCATTCATGTACAAATTATTATATTTGTTATAAAACTTTGTCCAATACGATTCGTGGACCCCTAATTAATGCGCCATGGAAATACTTTATAAATGCGCTATCTGTGAAATGTTTCAGCGTTCAGGTATATAATAACAAAAAATAATCATAATTGTTTACATAGTCGTGTAAAGTTGTGCGTACTTAGGTTAATTAATTTGTCTATTCTCGTAAATGCTACGTAGATAATTACACAAGTAATTTTAAGTATAATTATTTTCTAGATGAATTAACCTAAAAGAAAGGCAGATAAAATGTAATTTTAACACAATCAAACTGTTACATAATGATTTACAGTTTTAATGTGGTACCTTTACCTTAAAACCTTATTTGTTTTGGTTTCTTATCTTAAATACCTTGACTAGACCAATATGTATAATAATAATAAAATTATCGTATGACGAACCATACATATTTTTTAAAAAGTACTTTAAAACGAGACATGCTCATACATAATTAAACAGAAACTGAAGCTCCATAAAACTGTAATCATATTTACCCGAGCACATAACACTTAAGCACATCTACAATATTATTTTTAAAATGGGGAATGTTTTGCTGTATTTAAACTAAAACATTTTACAACGTGAAATATAATATCTGCATTATAATATCTGCACATAATCGCGCTTGCTGTGTTGAAGATGAGTTGCGACATCGGGCTTTTAGCTGATTACTCCAGTATTTTACTGCGACCCACAAACGAGAGTGCTCCTAAAATTAAAAAGCTACGTCATATATACTTTATTTTTACTATTAAGTAATATCAAAATTGGATATTTTTTGTATTATTGGTGATATAATATTTATATAGTAATAACAAACCCCTCGGGCCGTGTTCACGAAAATTAAAGAACGAATTAAAAAAGTCTAAATTTTGAAGAGAATACATGAGATGTTATAAGACCCGTTAAATTATAAATAGATTTTGTAAATACACTTTTTTATGGTATAAATTATAAATTTTCTATAGGTTGGCGGACGATCATATGGGCCACGTGATGGTAAGTGGTCACCATCACCCATAGACAATGACGCTGTAAGAAATATTAACTATTCCTTACATCGTCAATGCCACCAACCTTGGGAACTAAGATTTTATGTCCCTTGTGCTTGTAGTTACACTAGCTTACTCACCCTTCAAAGCGGAACACACCAATACTGTGTACTGTTATTCGGCGGTAGAATAACTGATGAGTGGGTGGTACCTACCCAGACGGGCTTGCACAAAGCCCTACCACCAAGTGCGTTAAATAAATAATGAATAAAGGCATTGAAACTAATATGGAAATACGTAAATCAAATTAAAAGCAATTATTATATGAAATATATTTCAGAAATGAAACGAACGGATCAGTTTTAGGCACTTGTAAGTTGTATTTTAAACTAATACGGTGCAAGAGCGATTACTCTGTGAATTTATGATAATCAACTGTGTTATGTTGCTTTGAATGATATATTTATGGAAATTATTTAATCTTTCTGACATTAATAAATTCGGACACGAGAAATTCTCTGTGAAAAAGTTGAAAGTCCTTTCACAGTAAGAAAGACTAATTAAAAAAAAATGGTAGAAAAAATATACTGTAAAGAAAAACACATAAAGTGATTACTACGAAAAGTAATCTTATCTTAATTTAATCTACTGTCATTTATATTTATCTTTGAGATCTTTTTCGAAGCAAACGACCCTTATATGAGAATAGGATTTTTTTTAATGTCATATAAAAATCTCTGTCTGGATACCTTGTAGCGTATTTTTTCTGTCTATTATATCTATTTAATTATGAAGCACAAAAAACGTTACCCTCTTCTATTTAGGGAATAATAAAACAAAATATACGATTTAAATTAAAAAATAAATAAAATTTTAACAAAAAGAAAAACCGACTTCAAACAAGACACTATTTTGAAACAAATAAAAATGCACTAAAAAGTAATAAAAACAATTGCATATTTAACATATTTTTTAGAGTCCTCCTAAGTAAAATGAAATGAAAAATATTAGACTACTTAAAAGCCGATTTACGATTATATAACGTAGTTATAGTAATTGTTATATTTGGAGCCGGTGTCTTATCCGGTGTTTATAATAAAAAAAGAATCATCAAAATTGTGCCAACCAATTTTGAGTTATTTATCTATTTATCGCGCACATACATAATGCAAATTTAAGACTTATGTCGTTTTCATAGGGATACCATCGTTGGAACATGATAAAATTAAAATGGGACCCCACGGGAAGCACCTTTTAAACAAAAAAAAAAAAATATGAAAATCGGTCCTCCCAGTGAAATGTTATGAGGTAACAAACATAAAAAAAATACAGACGAATTGATAACCACCTCCTTTTTGAAGTCGGTTGAAAAATATAAGTACATATATTTATTTCTCTTCAGACAAGTCTGCACAAATAAAAAAACTTTTCCTTTACTTTGTAATGTTATAGTTGTATTCGTTCAATTTTATTACTTGTATCTTTTGCAAAGGTTTGCTTGTAATATCCACCTCATTTCCGAGAAGAGAAAGTGCGGCGCCAGACAAGGCCCACATAAGGGGTGACGCTGACGCTTCGAGGGGTGATATAAAAAATTCACTCCGCTAATTTAAGCACGGAAGAATTTTAAGCACAAATTAAGAGTCTTTCGTTACTGACTTCGCTAAATTGGATGTATTTGATTCTTAAACAATCTATTTTTCCTGAGCTATTAATACTCTAATGTCAAGAATTACCTTATCCTGCTTTCTTTTTTTTTAATTATTGCCAGTTACTAATTTGAAATAATACTTCTTTTTTTGTTTTTACAGATATACTAAATTAAATTATATATTTTCTATTGATGTATTATAAATTTTACTAAATTAAGCTAAAAGGAAAATTGCCTAGATGACTTTAACGTCAATATGAGATAGTCACATATCTTTTAAATCAGAAAATACCTATATCCGGCTGCTACTTATTTTCGATAACTTCCTCATTGGGCTCATGACTTAACGGTTGTATTCCTAAGCCCAGGACTTAAAGTGTTCTTAAATTCTCGTATGGAAGTTCGCAATGGGTATATTGTCATGTCTCAGAAAGCGCGTTGTCGGTGGCCCTGCACCTGAAATCCTTTAAGTTATATTGCCAACCCATCTTCTTAAAAGAGCAAAGGAATTAAGTCTAAAATTTCGTTTGAGCTCACACTTTACGTATTCTAATTGGATGGCTTATCTTCATTGAAAATGGCGCCATGGCCAGACATAAAGCATAATTATTGTTTTGTTTTTATAAGTAAATATTAAGCGTTCCACATACATAATATATCCATATATTATATGTATATAAAATAATCAATGTGTAATGTTACTAGTTGTATTTCAAGCAATCAAGATTAAGAGCCAGGCTAAGTGGCGATCAGAGTGGAAGCGACCGTTTCCCTTTTATTGTCCCCGTTCCACTTGCTTGCTCACCCCACTGAATTACTATTGCAACAACCCTATCTCCGCTCACTGGATTACTGTAAATCATCCCGAGTCCTTAGCGATATAAACTTCGTACTATATTTCGGACGATCTTGTTATTTACGTTTATTTGCAAATCTGTGCCTTGCGTTGTGGTGTCATGTGGATTTTTAAAATAAACCATGAAATATGTATAATGAGCCATAAGATGCAGAATATCAAAATTACAAGAGCGCAAAATATAAAACCTTATAAAGAAAGAAATTTTGAGAGGTTATTAGGCCGTTTCCTTTACGTCTTATAACTTTTAGAAGCACTAACTGCAGAAAATACGTCCTTTAAAGAGGTGAACCTCATTTAGCGGGTTGCATTCGAGGTTTAATTATATGGCGTATAAAAAGCATGTTTAGCATGAAAGCGGTGTAAACGAGCTGCCTCGAGAGGTCGAGGTTGAAGGGTGCTTGTGAAGACGTCAACCTAGCGGGTTTTAAGTATTTTTGCATAAAACATTGACGAGTGAAATTTTATTTTAAAACTTTTCGTAGTTCTGTAGCCATTTTGGCGGATCTTGGTGATACTTCTATTTGTTTCGTTGGCTAATGCGTTATGTTGCGTAGTGGTTTGGTGTAATTGCATTAGTGTTTTAATTATGTCAGTAATCTATATTTATATTATAAATGTGAAAGTTACTCTGTCTGTTTGTCGCTCTTTTATGACTAAACCGCTGAACCGAATTTGATGATTTTTTGTATGAAGCAAAATTGAACTCCAAGAAAGTTTTTTTGCCTGACCCATGACAATCGACACCCTAAAATGCAAGCGAAGCTGCGGGCGACTACTAGTTAATGATATAGGCGAAAACTTCATCCATTAAGTACGTTGTTTTGGGTAGTTCTATCTCCGTACGGCTATTAATTATCATTAATATTAGATTAAATTTAAGCTTGTAAAGCGTCTTACTGAACGCCCTTCTGAAACTAGCTTACATAGATTTTCTCCAGAGCAGAAATCATTTTGTATTCATGCTGTTCTTATGCTTCATATTGTTATGGATGTAAGATTAAGGTAAGCTCGATCGAATCAACTTATGAAATAAAAAGCCCTGAAATAAAAGGTATTATTAATTAAGGAATTCTAGGTTCATTCGGAAGAGATCGTCCTCTAAATCATCACTGTATTGATATATTTTTTATTTATAGAGAAACTTTTTATTTATAATGGCTCCAAGTCTTTGAGATCTTGGAGTTCAGTCCACTGCCTGTAGTAAAATGAAATGTATAAAGTTTTTTCAGTGAGATAGAATGCAATAAGTGCAGTATGTATCCTTTGAATAATATTCGATCAGATAGCTTCTTATTTTACTTAGTTACTTTGAACGTTATTATTTATAATGATTTTTTATGAATATTTACAATTCGTAGATATATTATACTTAATTATTATTACGAACGTCGTAAATTGACATCGAGTTGATTGTAACCAGATAATCCCATTTCTAATTATTTATAAAAACATTTGAAGGCATTATGCGTTGCCCGTATTGCTCTTTGGGCTTAAGTAACTAATAATAGTAAACAATTAATATATTGAATATATTTAAATATGTAATATTTTTCAATTAATAGTAAGTAAAGTAACAGCACGTAATTTTCCTTTTGAGGAGAGGGTTTTGGAACATATTCCACCACGCTGTTCGGGTTGGTGGAATGCACATTTGGCAGAATTTCGGTGAAATTAGACACATGCAGGTTTCCTCACAATATTTTCCTTCACAGCCGAGCACGAGATGAATTATAAACACAATTAAGCACACATATATGGTGGTGCTTGCCTGGGTTTGAACCCGAAATCATCGGTTAAGATGCACGCGTTCTAACCGCTGGGCCATCTCAGCTCTCGATTAATAGTGATGAGTTAAAAATTTGTGGTCCAACTTTCTTGTAACTATCAATTTATGACCTCCGTGGTCGAGTGATATGTTCACCAGTTTTCATAGGTACTCCGAGGTCCCGGGTTCGATTCCCGGCCGAATCGATGTAGAAAAATTTGATTAGTTTTCTATGTTGTCTTGGGTCTGGGTCTTTGTGGTACCGTTGTTACTTCTGATTATCCATAACACAAATGCTTGAGCTACTTAAATTGGAATCAGTGTAATTATATTGTCCAAAACTTATTAAAAACATTATGGATTTGTGGACCGGATTTTTTCAGTACAGCAATTATTTACCTTCAGTTCGAATCACATTTTTTAACGCAAATATATATAAAATATTGATATCGAATATTAGGAATTCCTCTTTTTAAGGGTACAATTACTTATATTCCTATTTACCCCCCTAATTAAGCTTAAAGCTTGTGCTAGGTATGGGGACGACAGTAGCATAAGGGATCGGCTACCTTCTTTTTGGTGGCTTTTAAATTATTGAGCTATCGACGATTTATGAATTAACTATCTGAATTTGTGATTTTTTATACCTAATGTTTAACAATAACCATAGTTATTGTCATATATACCTCAAATAGATATTATGACTTTAAAAGTATTTATAAAGGGTATATATATCGGCGCTGCTGAGTCAGACGACCGTAACTATGCTACACACTTTACATTTTGTCATTGCACAACACTATCACAGGTAGTAGTTAGTGTATCTTGAAAATTACTCGTGACTGCGACGAGAGTGTGTGTCAATTAATCTGAATGTATCGGGATCACACTACGATGGCTATACGTGTATGTTACGACGCGTGTGATAGCTTTTCGCAATTAGTATTACGTTTTCAATAACGGTATATTTTTAATAAATAAAAATCTGTTTGTTTATATTTCGATAGTGTTTATTTTAATTAAAAATGTAGTTGCTTTCGAAAACAGAAGATTAAAATGTTCGCTATTTTAGTTTTATTACAATACTGTAGCTATTGTTACAATATTTTTATTAACAGCGCTGCAGTTCAACTTAAAATACATCTTTTATAAAGCACGCAGGTATGAGCACAGTTAAGAAAATTTTAATCTTAGAGGATAACAGTAAACTACTAAACTAAATAGCTTTAGGTACATTTTTAATGATTAAATTTACCTGTGTCTAAACTTTTACAAGGAATAAAATTAAAACATTATTCATTTATTTTTACTAAATTGTTATCTTGAAAATTTCAATAATAAAAAGCGGCTTTTGGAACGTGGATTCTTCCGTGGAAATAATATAAATTAAATTAGTAATCATTGAAAAAGACTATCACATTTTAAACTATCAAATGTATAAATTGAGGGAGATGTTTCTTTGATTATAGTACGATAGTCATCTGGTGTTCGAGAAAGAAGCTTTAATATGCAACATTCATCATAACTTATCTCTTCGTTGCGGAGTTCTTGGCAGCCTCCTTGCATTGTTCCTGTGACGTCAGCCCATTGTGTGAACATCTCGGATCTGACTCGCATATTATGATAAGATGCTCTGAGTCATAACAGAGGTTCTTTAAAAGCTATATTTAGTTTCTTACTAATGTTACGTCAGAATTTATTCGTTTCTTTGGTATACCATATACATGTATCCACATATAGTTATTTTTTAAATCTTTATCCAATTTATAAGTATATTAAAATTATTCGTAATGGAAATTACGTTTGTGCTAGACTTATTAGCCCTATTCTATACAAAGGTCATAATATTATTTAATCAAGTTTTTTTGTGCTTGTCAGTAGTACACAGGAAAAAAATTCTGATTCGCTGTACTTAACACGTATTTTGTCAAAGTTAAAGGTGTTGTTTTCAAATACATATTTTTAAATAAAAGCATTGATTCTTAGATTTGGTGACGTCGTAAATAAGATAATATTAGCCATGGTAAATGTTTCTAACCAATGGTAACTAACCCATGAATGCTTGCTTTCATCTTATGTAGGATTTTTGGAGTTTTTAACATGCTGGTCTTTGCTTTGTGAATGCACACGTGGCGAATTTCATTTGACAGAGGCAAGTCTCCTCACGATGCTTACACTAAGCCAGTAATTATATATAAATTTAAAAACATAAAAACCCATGGCAACGCGACATCCGGCTTACAGTCTACGTGTTCCGCCCAACAGGTCATGTCGGCTCTAAACTGCGAATACTTCTTTAATGTTATATTGTTGGACTTTATCTCTGGTAATAATTTTATATGACTACAGATTTGGATGAATACACACACATAAAGAAAAATAAATGGGATGAGATTAAGCAAAAGATGATATCGCGTTTGGAACGTTCGTCTGTACTGTTATTTTAGGAACATTTACAATATTACAGTTATGGACAGAAACAGAAAGCTTATGAAATATACTTTTTTATAACATGTATATTTTACAAGATTTTGCAAGGTTTCAAGGTAAGTTCCCACTTATCACATAGTCTATCGCCAAACAGTAATATAATTAGTACTGTTGTTACAGTTTCAAGAGTGAGTGAGCCAGTGTAATTATAAGCACAAGGAATATAACCTCTTAGTTTCCAAAGTGTGAACACTTATTATCAGGTGACTCAGTCTGATTAACTATTTTTATACATAAAAAGTTATATTATATATCAAAAAGGAAATTGTTTAATAAAATAATCTTAATCTTAAAAGGTCTCACACTCACACGGTCACAGACTCTGAATAATTTAATCTAATAAGTTTGTAGTTTTAAAAAAAAAAACATTCTAATTCAATTGAGATATTACTACATTTTCTATTGTATATTTATGTTTATATGTCTGTATGTTATGTTATATTTTAAAATAAACGGCATTGTAACGTTTAAATTAGATACAAATAAATGACTCATAATTATATATCCGCTTATACGTCGTGTTAATTCTTTTTACTGAAGGCCCCACACGTTTTGTCTTTTATGTTCTGAACCATCATACAACAATAGAAAGCCTCCACGTATAAATACAAAATAAGCTACTGTAAAAAACATTGATAAATAAGGCCTATTACTCAAGAAAAGATTACATTAAAGGTAAGCACAAACTTAGCATTTTTTGATTTCTAGGCAGGATACATAAAAACTTAATCGTACTTCACTGTATACTATGTTGTAAATAAAATGAGATAAAAGGTCTTCTAGTCGGTGGACTTTACTATGTCCTGACGATTTAAAACTTGTTTTATGACCCTGCTTGAATAAAGATTTTTTTGATCCAAAAATGTTATACCTCTATATTTTTAACGTATTATACATACTTTATCTGAGTACTGTCGAAATAAAATTGTAACCATTACTACTAATTCCAGAGACGGCAGGTAATAATTAAATAATTTCATAGTTTCCTTTAAATTTCAGAATCAATTCAATTAA
Source organism: Vanessa cardui (assembly GCF_905220365.1). Classification (NCBI taxonomy): domain Eukaryota; kingdom Metazoa; phylum Arthropoda; class Insecta; order Lepidoptera; family Nymphalidae; genus Vanessa; species Vanessa cardui. The sequence goes on along the minus strand of NC_061132.1, from coordinate 10,185,437 downwards.
ATTAATGTATGCAAATAATAATAAGTCGAACTAAACCATTATAAAATCGAGTCGATTGTAATTAGTTCTGATTTAACGTTTGCAGACGAGAAGTATCTACTTAAAGTAATTGCTCTATAAAAAGACAATTTTGTTAGATCGAAAGGAGATGAAAGAACGCCGATTGGCCCGATCCATTTGGGGTTTCAGCCAAGAGGGAGACAGTTAGTATCTATATAATTCAGTAGAGAAATGACCAAAACATATTTAGCAATTTATAAATTGAAGGAATATTTTTATTTAGGAAGTATACTTATTAACTTAAATATATTACATAGTATAATAAGTGCCATACAGGCTTTGTTATTTTCGATATGTAGCTTACTTTTTCTTTCAAGCATTACAGTAAGATATCTTGTAGTTACATTATGTGTAAAGGCATAGGTTATATATATACTATTCTTGTTTATATTTATTGACAAAAGCATTATGACACAGGATAAATATTAAGTTATAAGCGAGCTAAGGCCGTCTTATCACTATGGAGATCTCTACCAGGCAACCTTTGCGATGGAAACTTACCAATTAATAAGAATAGAAATAAAAAAGTTACTTAAACGATTGAATAAAAACTAATTCACAAGCATAAATGTACACTGATATGTACATAAAATAACTATCTATTATAATTGAGTATGGTTATTAGCCTGTGAGGATTTTAGTGTTATCATGGAAGCGGAAATGAATCCGGGGGTCAGAGAAAACCAGGATACGAAAACAGTATTTCTTAACTCAATATATATCAAAACTTTATACAGAAGACCTTTAGACCATTTATAGTTTACATTATAAGTTATATTATTTATACTGGAAATGAATAACTACTAAGCTGACGGTTCTTCACGGTAGAATCTACTTTAAATTTAATTCAACTGTATAACATAGTTTCAAACGTGCTTTTGATTTTTTTATGGCATTATACATACCTATTTTTTTGTAAATGAATATATATAATTAATTCAATAGAGTGACTCCAAAAAAGGTATATTTTTCTTAAAATAGTATGGGGACTCCCCAATTTTACAGGCTAAATAATGATATATAAATGTTTAAGAAACCTTTTTTATATGTGTGAGGTCAAGTAGCGGTTGGCAGGTATCTTATTTTTTGATAGTGCTATTTTTTACAGTACCACGAGCTTTACCTTACCTATTTTAATCAAGATAAAAACTCTTTTGTATATGTTACGCCCTCTTCGTTTTCGTCTTCGTTTTAAACCATACGTTCAGTAAAACTCAAATCAATGTGGAGTCGAGCCGTGAATACATAAATAAACAAACTTTAACATTCATACATTATAATGAAATTGTAACAAGATGTTGGCCGTGTGTATCAAACAATATCTCAATAGATATGAAAAACATTTTCTATTAAAAGCAATTTAATTTCCATTTGTGACTATTATGTATGAGGTTATAATTATTTTCCCCAGTTTTCTCAACATTTCATTGATATTCCACTCCTATCCGGCGATAAACCTAAATATTTTTTCAAATCTGACCAATAGTACTGAGAGAGAAAAACAAACTCTTCAGCTTTATAATATTTTATTGTCTCAATATAATCGTGATAACAGTTTCCCAATAAATATGAGTTACTTTTAAGAGTAATTTAATGCTACTACTTAGATTAGAGCACCACTATTTACAACATTATTTCACAAATACAATCACGACTGGGAATCTTTATTTCCTCCTTCCTTTCACTAGAAGGTTCAATATCTTTCGATCTGTATAATATATAGATATTACTCAATTAATTTGAAGCGTTATATAGAAATAGAAAACCATATAAAACGAATGGTTGGCTACAGAACAAATTATTCAACTTAGCTTACGACGGCAGACGTATATAAAAAATAAAAAGATACAAACATCTGCGATACTCAAGTTGAACCGTCGTCCTTTCGTTAGTTATTTTAAGTTCAGTAATAAGTAAAAATAATTTTCTCCACCTTAAATTTAATGCAAGGATAAATGTACCAAGTGGAGGGCAAAGACCTCCAATGAAAGCGTTTAGAATAATGAACGGATCCTTGACTGCTAGCCGGTAGCGCTGTTATTAATTTCTTACGCTAGGTCTAAATGGGAGCATAAAAATTTCAACGAGTTATAAAAATATGTTCTTTATGTAACAGCGTTATATTTCAGATTTATATGATCTGAGTATTATTCATTTAAACACTCAAACTCAAACTTTTAGAAGCACTTTTAAATCGTCAATTAACTACTACCTATATTATGTGAAGCTACCACCAACTCAGTAGTTACTCTTTATCAACATTTTACAAAAGTGCTTGTAAAAACCTCACTCATATAGAATCACGAATATATTTTTTATTTATTTATGTGAAAAAATAAACGTAATGACTGAAATATCAAACTCTTTTTTATAAATTTTCAACGTTTTCATATAAATAATTCCAAACAGCATTTTCCCACACTGCTCTGTTATCAATACCTAGTATATTTTAGTAAAAACATACCCTAATCCTGGAGCCATCGTGAATTCGACCGTTAATAATTATTGTTATCAAACGAAAACGATTCGAATGTGGTAGTAATAAGGTTGAAATTTCGGTAAAGATATTTCGATGTAACGTTTTGGAGGGTAGTCAAAAATGCGTCAGTCATCGGTTCATGTCTGGCGCGCACAGGAAGTTATTGTTCTACCGAGTGCACTCTATTGACTAACGGACAATGTACTTGTTTTAAAACGACTGTGAAATTTTAACTTGAATAAGTACGTTTTAGTATATGACTTAAAAATTATTCTTTTTTTAAATGAATTAACTTATCAAATAATATTTTTATGAATAAGATTTACGAATCCGGAATCTCTTTGGTAGATGGATGAAACATATAACATGCATTGCCCAGCGGTACATGAAATTTAACTGAAGATTGTGGGCTCAAACTCGGGCAAGTCTTACTAAATTTTTCTTGATTTGACTTTCAGCAGCGTTGTGGAATACCCTTCAAAGCTTCTCCACACTTGAATGGAAGGCCCATAAGCAAGACGTTGACAATAATAGCATATGGGATTCATCGCCATTCGAAATCAAAATAGTTGACAAAAATCTTTACTCCGTACTCCGTACTCAGTACTCCGCTAAAATATATCTGATCATAATAAACAGGAAGAATGAATCAACCAAGTCCATGTATTATAAACAAAAACTTTCTTCTCGAATCACTTTATTTTTTAAAAAACATCAAACCGCATCAAAATCCTTTGAATAGTTTTAAAGATTTAAGCATACATAGAGACAGAGAAACCGACTTAGTACAGATATTGCTATGTACTGATAGTGATACGTATAGTAACAAACTATGCAAAAACACCATGAATGAAATCTCAAACCACTTACGAATGCTGGCCTTTTGTCATGGAAAGCCAGCAATGTCGATAGGACATTCAAATCATAATCTGAAGCCTCAGGCTTACAGACCTCGCATAATACACGAGTCTGTAAGATCTCAGATATTTCAAATGCGCAGTTAGCAAACATACTAACAATGCTCTAGTTTCATACCAAGCGAGCCATCATTCTCATTCATCTAGTGCATTAAGCGAATGACCTGAGATCACTAACAAAGAGCGGGAAAAGAATGAACTGGCAGTATTGCGAGTGTAGCCTCTGGATAAGGAAGCCTTTCCAATGAATAATAAGCGCTACTGCTCAACTACCGCAGGTACATATTCCTACATTACTATCAGGTAAACATGAAAATTTACAATAAATATAACAATAATTGTTTTACTCAAAAACTGCATTATACTGAATGCAGATGTGTATTATTTTCATTATCTATTTTCAGACAATTTGAGCGTTGATTTTAATTATGTATTAAGTAAGAAGTTATCTAATAAGTAGGTGGTATATGAAACCGTTTAAATACTATGTTTAAATATTACGAATTGATACCAGATTTGCACGGATACCTAAGTGCTACTACAATAGTAAGATGTCTATTTTCTATAAAAATAACGTAATGTCTCAAAAAGTATATAATGCATAAAGTTAAAGCATCTTTAAGTTTATTTAAATTTCTAGTTGCTCCCGGGCGGGTCATCCCCTTTAAACATTACTTTTCCTCCCCATGGTCGTAGCGTAATTCTATACATTCAAGGTATTTCTCAATAAATGGTTGTATATAATTCTAAAAGGTTATTTCAGTTTTGATAATTACTTAATATTAATTTAAATAATTGTATTAACTAACATGACTGTATTTTTTTTAAATGTTGTAAAAGAGTAACTACTGAGTTTCTTGCCGGTTCTTCTTGGTAGAATCTACTTTCCGAACCGGTGGTAGCTTCACTTAATTGTTATATGACGATTCAAAAGTGCTTGTAAAAGCCCACTTGAATAAAGTATATTTTGATTTTGATTTTTCAGTGCGTTCAAACCAAGAAGCAAACTTGATATATTGTTTTAGTTTTATATATACTGTATGTTTGGATAAACCTAACACAGATGCGAAAACACTTAATTAGCAGCTTCCGATTTCGCTGTGAGTACAAAGTGTGACTTAATCAGTTTAAATTAGGGTTTGCCATGTAAAGGCCTTTAGGAAATACTCATTCTCTCTTACGGTACAATATAACTCTCTCCACAAACTATAATACTAAACAATATTTTTCTATGTTGTCAATAGCCTTTATTACCTATATTAATTTTGGTACCAGTACGTAGCAATTTAGATCGAATTATTTGCATTGCATTGGATGTGTTTATGTATAAAGGTTATGTACCGGCAAACTAAGTCACAAAATACACAATGATTATTATTTTTAGTATGTTGGTCACTTCTGCTAAGGACTTTGGCGCTGTAAAAAATATTAATCATTCCTTACGCCGCCACCGCACTAAAGATGACCTAGAGCTCTGTAGAATAGAAAGTCAAATATCTTTCAGTCGTAAACGGTATTTCCTTAGCACACAAAAAGGTTTTATTGCGAAAATCGCAACTAAGCTTTACTGTATTTTCAGTGGAGGATCAGACTGAGATTGATAGCTGTTGATGTTCAGAAACAATGGCTAAAGTACAATGCAAGCGGAAGCAGAAAATATGTACCGTGTAAAGGTAAGCTATCGGTCGGGTGATTTTAAATGACTTCGCTGTTCACTGAACACGATGCAAAGGGTCGGTGATAGAGTTTTATTACGTCAAGATTACATTTATTTATACGAGATATCCTCGTTTGTTTTTTATATCATATGAGCCTATTTCACTTGATACAGAATACAATCAAACATTCTACACAACAACAACAACAGTCTGTAAATTCCCACTGCTGGGCTAAAGGCCTCCTCTCCCTTTAAGAACATATTCCACCACGCCTTTCCAATGCGGGTGGGTGGAATACACATGTGGCAGAATTTCTATGAAATTTGTCACATGCAGGTTTCCTTACGATGTTTTCCTTCACCGCTGAGTTCAAGATGAATTATAAAGACAAATTAAGAACCCGCAATCATCGGTTAAGATGCACGCGTTCTAACCACTGGGCCATCTCGACTCTCATGCTACACAAGAATTCTATAATATAATACAAACAAACACGGTGTATTTATATTTTATTCTTTATCATGAATTTACTTATCATTAATTATCTTACACAATAACTATTTAAGGCTGTTCATTTTATAAAATATTTGAGAAAAATTAATGATGGAAACATTTTTTTTTAATTCTGTGTCTGCATTCTTAAGATGTTGCTCATTTGCTGGATTTTACAGAACTCGTTTTGCTGTTGGGTTTATTTTAAATCTATGTTAATCCAATATTATTTGTACGAATATACTATTTTGTACTAATATAATATAATATTTAATAATGTAGGCAAAATTGCTTTGTTGTATCTACTTAGTAGGTGAACTCCGAAACTAATGATTCAATTCCAAAAACAAAATGAAACATCATCGACAGAAAGCTGCCTTATTCCTAAGTGCTATAGATTGAATTTATATCATATGATTTTTTATTGATATATTGCACTCGAGCGATTTCAGGGCGGGTCGCTTGTATACTATAATAATAGATTATAGGTAGAATAATTCTCATTTCGAAAATGCGCTTGCAAATTTTGCTATGTAAATTTTTAAACGTACTCGCAAATATAACAGAAACAAAGGGTGGAACAGTTTGTATGAATTTTAGACATTAATCAAATATAACGAATGTATCCACTTAATTATTTTAGTATTTCAAACAAGCTATCTCGGTGTGTTTATTTTAACTATTTGCTTATGTTTAATAGCGGTTAACATTTGAAATTCTATGCATAATATACACCTAACTAACAAGAGAAAACAAACTGAACGTACATTCATTGAAATAGCTTTTAAATGTAACACAACCCACCCGTTTCGCACCGAGGTACTTTACAATATTTATCAATATTTAAACTTGTAAAAAGTTTAAGTTTTTAATACAACTTTTCCATAAAAATATGTTAACAAGTAGCACATAGACGCCAGCTTCTGTAGCGTATAATAACTACTCACAATGATATTCTTCGTGGTGATTTATTACAACAACAACAACAACAACAGCCTGTAAATTCCCACTGCTGGGCTAAAGGCCTCCTCTCCCTTTGAGAAGGTTTGGAATATATTCCACCACGCTGTTCCAATGCGGGTTGGTGGAATACACATGTGGCAGAATTTCTATGAAATTTCTACAAGATGAATTATAAAAACAAATTAAACACATGAATCAGCGGTGCTTGCCTGGGTTTGAACCCGCAATCATCGGTTAAGATGCACGCGTTCTAACCACTGGGCCATCTCGACTCTAGTGATTGGTGATTTATTAACCTGTATATAATTCATTATTAAAAATTTTGATAAGCATCATAGTATTAAATGACATTGTAAACAATAATTTAATTTTAATAGTTGCTGGGACTAGCCAAAAGAGCGCATTCGCTTTTTAAATAATTATTATGTCTGAATTTTATAAATTGAGTGTATTAATTATTCGACTTTTGTTTATTTCTTTACCCAATGTTAACATATGATACAACTTTTGTCGTTCGTATTAAGTAAATAATGAATTTTATAAGTGAATTAAATATGCGTTTGAATTAAGAACTTTTCATTTATAGTAATCAATTCAACCGAGGAGCATCAATTATAAATTACATTTGATGTAACTTTTTTTCGATTTACAAAGTGCTATAATGATTTATATTCAGACAGCCTCTCAATAAAAGTTTAAAATTACTATTTTCTTTGACGTAACGGATTTCAATTGGACTATTAATCTTCTCTTAAGCATTGTATTTGCTGTGTATGTAAGCCTATGTCTTCTTTTAGTTTTATATGTTAACGTTATCATAATTGAGCAGGAATGTTTTGCATTTGTCTTTTATTTCAGTGTTAAAGTAAAGGATAAATGAGCTCGATAAATTTTAGACACAATTTTATCAATAAGTGTGATCGCTTCTGCAGCGGTGTTGTAAGCAGGTGTGACCGTTGTCCCTGTGGTATTATCGAATGACTTATTATTTCCATTTAGTTATATTTATCAAGGAAAGCAATATATGAGACTCTTGTTGTTAAGTCACCTTCGCCGATATAGGTTCGATTTAACATGTAACATTTTGCTTAACTTATTCCACTTAAACCTTCAAAAATCTTTTAAAACTTCAGTGAATAAAAATTAATGTTGTCATTTTCTTATTATGACTGCATTGTTGTTTCAATGTACATGCAAATTATTCATGATACCAACTTGCTTTATTAGCTAAGTAAGTCTTTTCAGACTTATTTCCATCGTTGCATATTTTGCACACGTGCAGCGAGGCATCGCCCCAGCCAGCGGCGTGTAAAATTTTAATCGTTATTGGCGTATGCGTTGGTCAGTCTCACTTTATATGTATCTATAGTAGAGTCACGGTTCTTTATTTTGTTTGAGGTATTTATCTTCAATGCAGCGACAGCAAATTCGATCGCCTCTTATTTGTTTTTATTTGTTGTTGTCAAAAGCTAATGACCAAATAGGTCAGCTGCTTATATGTAAGTTTCTTCTGACCTTTGATACCGTAATAAGCGTGAACTGAAGTAAAAAAATGCACCATTATCAGATCATTTTATGATATTTTATCTGAAATGTACCGTTTTGACGATAAGCCTTAAAACTTGAGACACTTTTTTAATTTTAATTGTCGATAATTCAAGTATATTGTACGTTTAATTTCGACTTAAATCATAAAATGTCGATAAAATAACCGTTTGAATAAGTTCCAAGACCATAATACATTTTTAAAATATTTATGCCTCGTTTTTAAATCCACTAGGTCGTAATAGACGTCTGTATTCTTTTGTTTCACTTAAAACATGTTTGTAAGCACTTTGCACATATTAAATAAAAGCTGACTTAGCGACAACAAAATACGACACAGCGAAGGGTAACGCACTTAAACAAGAACCTGTGTCTAGACTAGTCTAGAGGTGTCGTTAGATTCCAAGCAGAGCTCCGAGTGTCACTCAATTAAGTAACCGGAAATCAAGTCAAAAGGAAGGTATTCGTGTAGTAAAACTTACCTAGAGTTTGTTTATTTACGTTATATTAAAATTAAATATTAAAATTTGAGTCAAAAAATTGTATATTATAGTTTTTCGGTTATTTTGATATACTTATCTCTTTATAATTATTTTCGACTCTACAGTCAGTAGTAGTGTTATAGTAAATTATTATATAATTTTTGAACGATATCAATCAATACACTCTCCTTGATAATATTTTTTATAATTATTTAATAAGTTCATTAACAATTTTGACTTTATTATAAGTCTCTACTTAAATCGTAATCTACTTACGGATCACTGTTCACTAATTATTTCCGAATATGTTTTCTCATTTGAATATTTTTTATTAATAAAAAGAAATACAATTTTCATTGGACTATTGTATGTAATAAATAATGTGCCGTGTGGCATCGGCGGAGGAGAATAGTGCCACCCTCAAGTACCAGGTGTCGTAAGAGGCGACTGCGGTACTGGATGTTGGCCGTATTTTGCAGTTTTTTTTTTTTTTTAAAAAAAAGGAACGTGCAAAAGCCATCATCAGAGAAGGAAAACTCGAAATAAGCCCGGATTGGAATCTCCGTTAGGCACGAGCTAGTTCCTGCAACCAAACCAGCTCCACACGTAGTGACTTCTCACTCCTGTGGGCTTAGCTGGCGAGGTCGAGAGGGAAATGCAGGAAGGTGGGAAAACCTACATTTCCTAAATAGTATCCCAGGCTTGACAGTGAACATCTGTGGAGAGGACACTCCGCCATCGCAGTCCAACAGCGGTGAAACTAACGCGAAGAATGGCAGTTACCAGTTATAAGTCTACGTTAATAGGCGTAAGCGTGGGCGCTAGGGGTCATTCTTGACAGTGGGAGGGCCCATCGTAGGTCCATTGACCAATTACCGCCCGCTTTAGCTGGGCAGCCCCCGGCCAATAAGGTATTGGTCCGTCTCAGCATTGACCTATTTCCAATGGGTGTAGGAAATACTAGCTAAAACCTAGATAGTCTATGCTGTAAATTATTCACCTGCAAAAAAACAGAAGAAAGATATAACCCATAAAAAACAAACACACTTCTCCATGCGCTTAGCAACATGGAATGTCCGCACAATGAGGACAGGCCTTCCGGATACCTGCGGAGGCACAGGCTGTGCACAAGATCTGCGCAAAACTTCTGTAATTGATGCTGAATTGGCGAGACTCAACATCTCAATTTCGGCCCTGCAAGAAACGAGGCTTCCTCAAAACGGATTTATAAAAGAAAACCATTATACTTTTTTCTGGGTAGGCAAGGATCAGCAAGAACACCGCGAGAATGGCGTGGGTTTTGCTGTGCGCAACGACTTACTCTCATCGATACAAACACCACAAGGAATATCAGAGCGCATAATGGTTCTTCGCCTCTTGAGTAACTGTGGCTTCGTTACCTTGATCTGCGCATATGCACCAACTTTAAGCACAACATCGGAAGTCAAAGATCGGTTTTATGATCAACTCACACAAACCATTGTTGCGGTGCCTGCTAGTGATCACCTTTACATCCTGGGAGACTTTAATGCCAGAGTCGGTCAAGATAACGTCGCTTGGCCAGATTGCCTTGGTAACCATGGTGTCGGTAAAATGAACGAGAATGGGCAGCGATTGCTGGAGTTTTGTTTAAATCACAAAATATGTGTTACCAACACATACTTCAAAGGCAAATTTATGCATAAAGTTTCATGGAAGCATCCACGTTCGGGTCACTGGCATCAACTGGATCTGATCCTAACGCGAAGGAAAGACATTCGCTTTGTCCTTCATACACGAACATATCAGAGCGCTGACTGTGACACAGACCACTCTCTTGTAGTGTCAAAAACAGCAATGGTTCGCAAAAGAATCTTTTCGTCTAGAACTCCTGGAAACAAGAAAATTGATTTAACTCAGATCAGGATTGGCAAAAAAGTTGAATCCTTTAAGGAGTTGGTATGCTCAAAGACCTTGTCTTGGGACCAGAACGCACCACTGCAGGAGGAATGGGATCGTGTCAAAGAAATTCTTACGGAGTCTGCAGGCAAAGCTTTCGGGTATCGAAGAACGAATACTGAGGACTGGTTTTCACAAAATATTGAGCACCTAGAACCATTGCTCGAGTCAAAACGACTTGCTGCCCTTAACCACCGCTTGGACCCGTCTTCATCCACTCTTAAAGTACTTACAGAGGCCAAGTCAGTACTACAGCGCAGCTCACGCTTCTATGCGAACAGATACTGGCGCGATCTCTCTTCATTTATTCAGCGATGTGCAGACTCAGGTGATTTCAGCGGTGTTTACGGTGGAATTAAAAAAGCACTCGGTCCTGTTCCTAAAAAGATTGCTCCACTAAAAGAACTTGATGGTACTGTCATCAGTGACAGTAATCGACAAATGCAAAGATGGGTCGAACATTACACTGGACTCTACTCGCAGCCAACTAGTATTGAGCCACAAATTAAATTTTTAATTCCAAAACTACCCACCTGGTACGAGCTAGACGATGACCCTACAGTAGAGCAGTTTCAAACCGCCATGAAACAACTAAAATGTGGCAAAAGTCCTGGACGAGATTACATCTACCCTGAGCTGCTTAAATTAGATTTTATTGCTCCGCTTATGTATACTCTCTTAATAAAGTGCTGGGCCGAGGGGACGGTACCTCAGGATATGCGTGACGCTAATATCATCACCCTTTACAAAGGGAAAGGTGACCGCGGTGATTGCAACTCATATCGCGGCATATCCCTTCTGAGCGTCGTTGGTAAACTGATAGGTCGAGTGATTCTTAGTAAACTACAATGTCTTGCCAATCGCGTTTATCCTGAGGCTCAATGTGGGTTCCGGGCCGGGCGATCAACCACCGATATGATTTTTACATTACGTCAGATCCAGGAGAAGTGCAGGGAGCAGCAGACGCCGCTCATCATAGCCTTTGTAGACTTAAATAAGGCTTTCGATACCGTGAGCAGAGAGGGACTGTTTGAGTTGAAATAGTTGGGTGTCCTCCAAAGCTGCTCAAACTCATTAGATCATTCCACGAAGAAACGAAAGGATCTGCCGTTTTTGACGGAAAAATGTCGGAACCATTTGATATGCGCAGAGGCGTGCGACAGGGTTGCGTACTGGCACCTACTCTGTTTGGCATTTTCTTTTCATTGCTTTTAAAAGTAGCCTTTGGTGACAAACAGCAGGGTGTGCATCTGCACACACGAATTGATGGGAAACTCTTCAATATTGCTCTCTTAAAGTCAAAGCGCAATCGAGTAGATATGTTCGCGGATAGTCTTCTTTTTGCCGATGATGCCGCCTTCATTGCCACGTCTTCTTATGAACTTCAAACCATGATGGATAAATTCTCTCATGCGTGCAATCTATTTTCAATGTCCATCAATGCGAAGAAGACTCTTATATTCGCCCAAGGATTTGCTGAAAAACCAGTCATACTGCTGCATGGCATTCCCTTGGACGTAGTGAGTAAGTTTTGCTACCTCGGTTCGACCGTAACGAGCAATCTGTCGCTTAGTGCGGAGATCGATATACGCATCGGTAAAGCGGCGACCATGTTTGGGAAGCTTAGAACAAGAGTATGGGACAACAACCACCTTACTGTCCGAACTAAAATTCTCGTGTACCAAGCGTGTATCTTGAGCATACTCTTGTACGGAGCAGATACCTGGACATCGTATGCAAAACAAGAGTACAGGCTTAATGCTTTTCACATGCGTTGTGTGCGCAATATCTTGGGAGTTACGTGGAAGGACAGGATCACAAATAAAGCAATCCTAACGAAAGCACAACTTCCTAGTCTCAGCGCCCTCCTCAAACAACGTCGTTTGCGCTGGGTGGGACATGTGCACCGTATGGATGCTTCTAGACTACCTAGAAAGGTCTTGCTGGGCGCTGTAGCGAATGCCAAGAGAAATGTAGGACGTCCGTTGCTACGCTTTAAAGATTGTGTCAAGCGAGATCTCACTTCCTTTGGTATCGAGCATAGGGAATGGGAGAAACTCGCGGAAGACAGGGATCGATGGAAGCTTCGGATTGCACAAGGGGTCCAGCTACACGAAACAGCGTGGTTCGAAAAACTCGCCACCAAAAGAGCCAAATAGCAGGACAGCGATAACATGCCAGCAGGCGCATCCGCCGCGTTATACGCCTGTTCCAGATGCGGCCGGTCTTGCCGTTCCAGAATCGGTCTGCATAGCCACCAACGAAAGTGTCCACTATAATCACGCACTGTCTTAAATCATCTGTAATAGATGAAAAGGCCAATGAAAAGGCCAATGATGATTGTATGTAAAAGGTTTATATGCTGAAATTATATATTCGATTATAACATAAAATATTAAATTTGCTATTTTAAAATTCTGAGTATTACATTAAAAAAAATCTATATGTATAACGTATGTATAATTTACAAATAAATATGTGTATAAAAAGTATTAAAATATGCTAAGACAAGTCTGCAGCAGGAAGATGTGATTTTCTACGTTTTCTTTCGCAAAGTACCCCCTATAATACCGTCTAAGGTGGGGTTGGCGCATATCGCGCTAAATCACTCCCTCCCCGTAGGGGTGGTATTTTACGGCTACTTTAGAGCGCAGCCATAAAAATGTCATAAGCTTGGCACATTTGCGGCATGCGCGATTAAGATAATGCGTTGTATTTATAATTAAAATGTTTATTTATTTTTACCAAAAATATACGGGATACATATAGGCGCAAGGATAAAACAACGCTGAAATAAATTGTAAACAAAATAGTAATTTATGAAGATTAATTTCTACATTTTAAACGTATCGAGGTTTCAAGGGGTAATACATGGTTTCCTTTTCAATGTGAATTCGAATCAAAAAGGACTATTTTAAAATGCTCTCTTATTTAATGTCTGTGCTGTAACAGGAACTTATTAAAAGTAAATATATCTAACTAAAAGCAAGCTCTATTCAGTATTTTAGTTAAACGGACAGACATAACAAATTACAGTTTTTGTAATTATTAAATTTGTCTTAAGAAGACTGCTGGTTTCTTTCACAGAGTTAGATGCACTGAATGCGTTTGAAAACAAAAGGGATGTCAAAAAGATTTCTTTTTTATTTAAGTCATTTGAATAACTAAAGATGCTTGAAAAGAATATTATAAAAATCTGATGTGTTATATTCATATTTATGAAAGCACTAAAGAATTCCCAATCACATCATAGTGATGGAACATTTTTAAATTAATTAAAAAATCTGTATACTGCTTTAACATTTCATTCATAATAAATTGTACTACCTGTAAAAAATATTTTATATAAAAAAACATAACAATTTTAAAATGTGTTCGGATGGCAAAACTTGCAAATAAAATTAGCATTTTTTCCACGTATACCGATCGAAAAAGGACCAAAAACAAATATAATACTTTGATTTGGAATTGACATGTTATAATTGGTCGAGATCTTGAAAATCTATATTAAGTAAGTAATACGTAGTATGGAATAGCATAGTATTTAACAAATATAAATTTAAACTAAGAACTGTTATTTCGAATCGAAATTGCGACTCAACGCGGAAATGCTGTTAGCATTCTTGCCATTCCACGCGGTCATGATTTATAGGTATAGTAACTGTTTTTAATTTATATTTGTACGGATATAATTAAGGCCTTAATGTAAATACTTCTTATGCAAATAAATTCTACTATTAGAACTCTTTGTGGTGCATAATATAGCCCAAGTATTAGCAAATTACATGGGTATGTAATATGTTAAACTGAAGACTATATAATTTAAGTCTATATAAGTAAATCTTTGTTCCTTCTTCTATTGAAATAGTGCTTTGGATTCATAAAATTTATAATAAAGAGGCTGTGAATTTTTTATTCGTCATATAGATTTTTTTTTGAAAATTTTCCCAATGTATATTTAAGTATCTGTTTGGTAAAAATAATTCAGCCTTACCCAATTTTCGTGTTAAGTTCACATAAGCAAAGTAAGTCGTACGTGCGTTATGAACAGAGGTTTTAAATGTAATAGCGATTTTATAGTTCAACGTTGCGTAACCTAACACACATTTAATTAATCCAAAACACGTATTTTGCAGCTGACGTCTCTCTCTCCGCATTAATATTATTATTCGTTATGTTGGCAAGTAATGTAATTAATTTTGTTCATGCTCTTCATGAGGACGATCGCGATATTTTATGAATGAAAATTTCTTGTTTTTGTTATTATCACTATTGATTTTATCAACTAAAGTAAAAATGGAAAACTACTTACTTAGTATTTAATCTAATTACTATGATTTATTAAAGAAATCTTTAGTTCCTTAAATTACTTCAATATGTAGTAATAATATATCGTAATCCAAATATATACTAATAATATAAATGCGAAATTATCTGTCTGTACAACTGTACTCTGCTAAACTATTGAACCATATTTGGTACTTTTATATGTAACATCTGACAGCTAACCCCTAAAACGCGTGTGTAGCTGCGGGCGACATCTATTAGTAAATTATGTTATTTGTATTTTATATATATTTTTAAGGCTACCCCGGGCAAACAGTCCGGGGGACGCAAGTAAAAATAGTGGTTGATTTGGTAAATGCACTAAGAATGTATGTAATGTATTTTTTACTAACAATCATAATATATACTCACGAGTATATTTTATACTCTCTTGTGCCGCTAACCATGAATTAAATTTTATATCCCATAAGCTTCTAATTACACTGGCTTAGTCACCCTTGAAACCGAAACGCAGCAATACAACCTATCACTGTTTGCGGTAGAATAAATGATGAGTAGAGGGTGGAATCTACATAGACGATACTTGCTTAAGCTTTAAGATTTACCAGTCAAATAAAGAAATGTATATCTATGTTAATAATATAAATGTGATAGTAACTTTGTCTGTCTTTCTTTCTTTCATGACCAAACCAATGAACCGAATTTGATGAAATTAGTTGTGAAGCAAACTTCAAATTCCAAAGAAGAAAACTGCTTTTTTCGCCTATAACATGACAACCAATCCCTAAAGCGAATCAAGCGAAGCCGCGGGCAACAACTAGTCTTTAATAATTTGAAAGATTTTTTTTTAAATTGAACCACCAATTGGAAGAAGGGAATAAATCCAAAAAATAGGAATAGAGATAATAAAAAAGAACTTCATAACTTTTTGCTTTCAACTTATAAACTCATAGGACATCAATGATTATTAAGAAAATATCAATCCTGATTTATTCACCGACTGACCTGCCTTAAATGTATAATATTTAGCCCTACGTCTAAAAAATGTAAGAGTGTATAAAGTGGATATGTCGAAAAGCGGCGTTTATTCCCTTCTTCCAATTGGTGGTTCAATTGACTTATACATACATATTATATGTTTTAATAAGTAAACGGACTACACTTGCATTCTAATGGTTGGTTACAACTACCGCCTATATTAGCGCTGTAAGAAATATTTACAATGTCTTATTGCTAATGTGTTATCAGCCTTGGGAACTAAGATGTTTCTTATGCCTCACACTGGCTCACTCAAGCTTCAACCTAGTACAACGGTAATAAACTGTTGCGGTTTGTTGGTGATGAGTGGGTGGTTTCTACTCAGAAGTACTAATCTTATGTGTTAGACTAACGGAAACGAAACTTGGTCAGAATGTTTCTGTATCACGTATATTTCGGCTATATAACAACTGGGAAATATTTAACTCTGGACATCTATTACAAAAAAGCGTAATGAGGTGCTCACTTCATAAAATTAAGTAGCTTTTGGTGTTTACTTATTTATTAAACATTTCTTTATAATTTTTCTCTATGTGCGGTGATGACCACTTACCATCAGTTGGCCCATTAGCCAGCCGTTACCCATATCAAAAAAAACTGTTGGAGAACGAAATAAATCTATAAATAGTTATATAAATACTTATACCAAAGTAGACTTTCAGTTATTGGTAACATATAAATTACGAGAATTGACCGATTGATATTCTATAACTATAAAAACAAACATTGCAAAAAATAAATGTGTATTTCAATACATAATGAGCGGAGAGAACAAAGGAACTTAACCACGTGCAAATTGTATTTTTAATTAACGAAATGCGATGAGGTGCTGTCTTACATGTGGTTTAATTCGATTCAACATTGTTTTTAAACATTGCGCATAAATCTATATTGGAAAAAATATATAAAAAAATGTAAAGTAACAGCCTGTAAATTTCCCACAGCTGGGCTAATGGCCTCCTCTCCCATTAAGGAGAGGGTTTGGAACATATTCCACCACGCTGTTCCAATGCGGGTTGTTGGAATGCACATGTGGCACAATTTTAATGAAATAAGACACATGCAGGTTTCCTCACGATGTTTTCCTTCACCGCCGAGCACGAGATGAATTATAAACACAATTAAGCACACATATATAGTGGTGCTTGCCTGGGTTTGAACCCGAAATCATCGGTTAAGATGCACGAGTTCTTACCACTGGGCCATCTGAGCTCGAAAAACATATGTCACGAAAAATTTAATAAAAAAGTAACATTTATATTTGTTTAAATTTTACATTGCCTAAAAGCGTCTCCCTAATTAGTTACACACATAAAGTAATGTAATGTTTTCCAGTGTCAAATTATGTACCCATGTGTGTTTCTTCATTCCACGATAACTTTCACGTACCTAAACAGATTTGGACGTATAGCTAAAATATTTACATAAACAAAGCTTACTATTTATATTTTAGCCATGTCATGTATATTTGAGATTTATATGAACTGTATATATTGAATCTGAAATGAAGATAATTCAATAACAAAGCTTTGTCAAAACGTTAGCTATGTTTCAATGGCCGAGGCAGTCCAAGCTAAGAACAGCTCGTTAATTAGATGAGAGGTCAGCTGAACAGCCGAACCAAATAAAATAACTGGAAGAAGCGAGACATAATAATACAAGAGACATTCTTACATAATTAAGTTACCATTGTCGGATTGTATTCTTTGGACAACACTTGCCTTTAAATAAATATTTTTCATATTTATGAAAGCACTAAAGAATTCCCAATCACATCATAGTGATGGAACATTTTTAAATTAATTAAAAAATCTGTATACTGCTTTAACATTTCATTCATAATAAATTGTACTACCTGTAAAAAATATTTTATATAAAAAAACATAACAATTTTAAAATGTGTTCGGATGGCAAAACTTGCAAATAAAATTAGCATTTTTTCCACGTATACCGATCGAAAAAGGACCAAAAACAAATATAATACTTTGATTTGGAATTGACATGTTATAATTGGTCGAGATCTTGAAAATCTATATTAAGTAAGTAATACGTAGTATGGAATAGCATAGTATTTAACAAATATAAATTTAAACTAAGAACTGTTATTTCGAATCGAAATTGCGACTCAACGCGGAAATGCTGTTAGCATTCTTGCCATTCCACGCGGTCATGATTTATAGGTATAGTAACTGTTTTTAATTTATATTTGTACGGATATAATTAAGGCCTTAATGTAAATACTTCTTATGCAAATAAATTCTACTATTAGAACTCTTTGTGGTGCATAATATAGCCCAAGTATTAGCAAATTACATGGGTATGTAATATGTTAAACTGAAGACTATATAATTTAAGTCTATATAAGTAAATCTTTGTTCCTTCTTCTATTGAAATAGTGCTTTGGATTCATAAAATTTATAATAAAGAGGCTGTGAATTTTTTATTCGTCATATAGATTTTTTTTTGAAAATTTTCCCAATGTATATTTAAGTATCTGTTTGGTAAAAATAATTCAGCCTTACCCAATTTTCGTGTTAAGTTCACATAAGCAAAGTAAGTCGTACGTGCGTTATGAACAGAGGTTTTAAATGTAATAGCGATTTTATAGTTCAACGTTGCGTAACCTAACACACATTTAATTAATCCAAAACACGTATTTTGCAGCTGACGTCTCTCTCTCCGCATTAATATTATTATTCGTTATGTTGGCAAGTAATGTAATTAATTTTGTTCATGCTCTTCATGAGGACGATCGCGATATTTTATGAATGAAATATTTCTTGTTTTTGTTATTATCACTGTTGATTTTATTAACTACAAAGTAAAAATGGAAAACTACTTACTTAGTATTTAATCTAATTACTATGATTTATAAAAGAAATCTTTAGTTCCTTGAATTACTTCAATACATACTAATAATATAACATAATCCAAATATATACTAATAATATAAATGCGAAATTATCTGTCTGTACAACCGTACTCTGCAAAACTATTGAACCATATTTGGTACTTTTTTATATATAACCTCTGACAGCCAACCCCTAAAACGTGTATGTAGCGGCAGACGACAACTACTAGTAAATTATGTTTTTTGTATTTTTATATACATTTTTAAGGCTACCCCGGGCAAACAGTCCGGGGGACGCAAGTAAAAATAAAGATTGATTTGGTAAATGCCAGAAGTACCAATTTTTTTAACAATCATAATATATACTCACGAGTATATTTTATACCCTCTTTTGCCGTTAACCATGAATTAAATGTTATATCCCATAAGCTTCTAATTACACTGGCTTAGTCACCCTTGAAACCGAAACGCAGCAATACAACCTATCACTGTTTGCGGTAGAATAACTGATGAGTAGAGGGTGACATCTACATAGACGAGACTTGCTTAGGCTTTAAGATCTACCAGTCAAATAAAGAAATGTAAATCTATACTGATATTAGAAATGTGAAAGTAAATCTGTCTCTATGTCTGTCTGACGCTCTTTCATGACCAAACCAATGAACCGAATTTGATGAAATTTGTTGTAAAGCAAACTTGAACTTATAGGAAGGACATAGGATATTCTTTTGCCTATCGCACGAAAAACAACCCCTACAAAGCAAGCGAAGCCGCTGGCAAGAACTAGTGAAATATAATAATTTAAATTAACATTTTAAATGAATGGCTAGTGACAACCACCTATATTAGAATTGTAAAAAATATTTACAATGTCTTACATTGCTAATGCGTTATCAGCCTTGGGAACTAAGATGTCTCAAAATCACTCAACCTTCAACCTGGTACAACGGTAATAAACTGTTGCGGTTTGTTGGTGATGAGTGGGTGGTTTCTATTCAGAAGGACTAATCATATGTTTTACACTCTAACGGAAACAAAACTTGGTCAGAATGTTTCTATATCACGTATATTTCGGCAATATACCTAACAACTGGAAAATATTCAACTCTGGACAGTGGTTGCGACACGCTTTCATCTATTATAAAAAAGCGTAATGAATGCTCAGTTTATAAAATTAAGTAGCTTTTGGTGTTTACTTATTTATTAAACATTTCTTTATAATTTTTCTCTTTGTGCGGTGATGACCACTTACCATCAATTGGCTCATTAGCCAGCCGTTACCCATGTCATAAAAAACTGTTGGAGAACGAAATAAATCTATAAATAGTAATATAAATACTTATACCAAAGTAGACTTTCAGTTATTGGTAACATGTACGTTACGAGCATTGACCAATTGATTCTCTATAATTACAAAAACAAAATTGCAAAAAATAAATGAGTATTTCAATACATAATGATCGGAGAGAACAAAGGAACTTAACCACCTGCGAATTGTATTTTTAATTAACGAAATGCGATGAGGTGCTGTCTTACATGTGGTTTAATTCGATTCAACATTGTTTTTACACATTGTGTATAAATCTTTATCGGAAAAACATAGTAAAAAAAAGTAAAGTAACAACCTGTAAATTTCCCACTGCTGGACTAATGGCCTCCTCTCCCATTAAGGAGAGGGTTTGGAACATATTCTACCGCGCTGTTCCAATGCGGGTTGTTGGAATGCACATGTGGCAAATTTTCGATGAAATAAGACACATGCAGGTTTCCTCACGATGTTTTCCATCACCGCCGAGGACGCGATGAATTATAAACACAATTAAGCACACATATATAGTGGTGCTTGCCTGAGTTTGAACCCGAAATCATCGGTTAAGATGCACGTGTTGTAACCATTGGGCCATCTCGGCTTAAAACATATATTACGAGAAATTTAATAAAAAAGTAACATATACATTTGTTTAAATTTTAAATTGTCTAAAAAGCGTCTTCCTAATTAATTACACACATAAAGTAACGTAATGTTTTCCAGTGTCAAAATATGTACCCATGTCAGTTTCTTTATTCCACGATAACTTTCACGCACCTAAACAGATTTGGACGTATAGTTAAAATCTTTGAATAAAAAATGCTTTCTATTTATATTTTTAGCCATGTCATGTGTATTTGTGATTTTTAAGAACTGTATATATTAAATCTGTAATGAAGATAATTCAATAACAAAGCTTTGTCAAAACGTTAGCTATGTTTCAATGGCCGAGGCAGTCCAAGCTAAGAACAGCTCGTTAATTAGATGAGAGGTCAGCTGAACAGCCGAACCAAATAAAATAACTGGAAGAAGCGAGACATAATAATACAAGAGACATTCTTACATAATTAAGTTACCATTGTCGGATTGTATTCTATGGACAACACTTGCCTTTAAATAAATATTTTTTCAGTCTTGTATCCCTTAAAATTTATTACACCAGAAATATACGAATGCTAACTATACAGTAATCTTTAAACGTAAAAACTACATGGTATTTTTCAGTTTAGGAAGTACTTTTTAAATATTTTTCTACAAAGTAGTTCAACGAGGCACATAATTTGTAATGCTAACCATATCACATATTATGCAGCTTTAGTCAGGAAAGCAACACGCTATTAGGTTTAGAGTCAGCACAAAAACAAAAACTTAAATTGCATTAATATGTGGACTATAGTTACGTTACAAAATGAATTATCGTTATGAAGTTGTTAAATAACTGGAAAAAGTCATACAAAAGACCCTAATGAATTAAATTAATGAATATCCGGCTTCAAATTGAATTATGGCCAAGGGGTTGATGGTTTTGTTGACGTTATTTACGCAATTATTTTGTAAGTGCTTCATTAAACCGTAGGCAGCAAGACTTCGTGCGTTTATTACGGAATAATAAAGATTTTATATGTAATATCACGATTTGCTTTATAACAACGGATAAAAATAACAACGGATCCCGCGTCTTCACCTCATAAAATTCAGCTTGTCAAATAAATCCACTGCCATATTGATATTTTAACGCTTTGATTAATTTACTTGTTTGTAGGGCTTTTTACAAGTTTCTTCTGGGTAGCAACCAACCACTCATCAGATATTCTACAGACAAATAGCCGTACTCAGTGTTGTTGTGTTAACGTTCGATGGATGTGTGAGCCAGTGTAACTACAGTTACCAGGGACATTACTTCTTAATTTCTAGGTTATCGTATTGGCGATGTAAGAAATGGTTAATATTTCTTAAATTGTCTTTGGGCTGTGGTAACGAATTACCATGAGGTGGCCCATTTGTTCGTCAGCCTATCTAATTCATAAAAAAATCTAATAAAAATGCATATTAGAAAAACAAAAAAATTAATCGTTTATCTAGTGTAGAGACTTTTATGTCAACCAGCACTTGACTAGCATGGTGGACGAAGGTCTCACTTTTCTAATTCTAAGAATTCATAACATACTAAGAAGGTTCGTGCCCAACCTTGCTAATTGGTATATTTGAATATTATAATTTGTTAAAATAAATCATTTAAAAACATATCATGGTTTCGTTCTGTTTATAAAAAAGAAGGAGAACATACCAAGTGACATATCCATTATTAGTAATTTCATTATTCTATTATTAAAATAGTTTCAAAGCAAAGTAACATTATAATTACGTTATTTGCAATACATACTGAGATACTTTGGTATATTCAATGAATTTTGCACTTTAAAAGTTAAGATGTCATCCCCTCCCTATTTAACGGCCCTTAAGGGCCTATTTCTGAAAATCTTGTTATCTCTGCTTGTTAGTTTTACCGTTAAACAAAAATATTAGTGTTTATTTTGACAAATATGGTAACATTATTTGAGGCCTTAGTTTTATATTTGATCTCTTATACTACGATTTTGTACTTTTTAAATGGGCATATATGTACATACACTAGAAAGATCAATTAAAAAAAGCCTATATTGAAACAGATAATACTTTAATTTATTAGTTTTGCTTTTAGATTTATTATAATATAAAATGTGCAAAATTATACAGTGTGCTAGTTTTTTTTTGTACTTACATAAAAACATAAATAGTGGAGTATACTATAATATAGTGTGATAATCATCTCTCATTCTTAAGAACGATCATATTCTTAACCGACTTTAAAGAAGATGGTTGTTATCATTCTGTATTTTGAGGGCATTTGGTCAACCTGTTTGTGAGTATGATATGAGACGATTTAAGGTATAAAAATTGATATAAGTCATTTATAATAAACATGAGAACATGTATATTATATATATCTCAGAATATGAAACAATAGACAAAACTACAAAAGCAAATGAAAATTCCCGGTAATGCGAATCGACACGTCTTTTTGTTAATACATCATCAAGCAAGCTACCGAGAATGTTCGCTCGTTTTTTATGATTTACATATTAGATTTCATGCTTTACAAGAAAAATTCGCACGTTTCTGCGTTTTTTTTTATATATATTATAAGGTATATAATAAAACTAATTAAACCTGCGGCTTTCGCGCGAAATTTACAAAACACAAACCAACAAACACGACTAACTATTTTGGTTCGGAGTTTCGTCAAATCCATTATTAGCGGAAGTCTACATCCTATAAGGAACCCGCCAAATTTCAAGATTGTGATATTTTGTGATTAATCTGTGAGTGGTGCTGCGTTTTTATATACATAGATTATAGAATACAATTTATAAAGCTTTTACGGGGTATGTTTTGCTAGTAATAAGAAAATACATCAAACAAATCTTTACGTTGCGTGGGCTAAAATTAGTTTAATGCAAAATACGAGGGTACGAGTAGTATAAGGGTAGCGACTCAGAAAGGGGGAGAAACAGCGTATTATGGTAATATAATTCCTTACTAATCTAATTGATTTATTTTATTCATATAATTTTATATCTAATGCTTAGATTAAGCGGTATTTACTTTTATTGCTAGTAGGCGCTGATTTTTTTAATTTTTTTTTTAAGTATTGGCATGAATGTGGTTAGACCTTTGTCAGCTAATTTTAAAAAGTTAGGATTATCAATAAAAAAAGGTATCAAATATGTGCCTAATTTAGATTTTTTGCAAGTACTACCGTACTTACGTAGAGGCTATAGTGTGCACATATCAAATCTATATTTACCATAGTAAATATTTAAATAATACGTAAAATAAAATTGTTTAATATGATCAATCAGACTGCTACTAAAAAAATTCTTACCTTTGTATCAACATCATGAAAAGGCACAGCAAACCATGGTTTCCCAGTCAAGCTTCGTCGAAAGCCCGCTTCTCTTTCAACTGGACCCTCGGGAGTACCGACATGAGCCCACAGCACTACTTCCACGACCTTCAATCTAGGGAACACTCTCTTGTACACCTCTTCCAGGCGAACCCCGAAATCGTCACTAGTGTCACTAATGTTTGCAAACGAAAAATAAATACCGCACACAGCACCCTCCCCATCCTCGACACAGTCGGATAATGCTTCTAAAGTCGCCACATTTTCAAATTTGCCGTTTTTCGTGCCCGGCGAATCGCACTTGACGAGAAAGCGACCAAAAAGTTTTTCGCGCCAATCCATCTCTGTAATTTTTTTTATATTCTTTTTTTTTTAATTACTAAAGCGTCTCACATTTTTAACGTACGGATTCTGATTGTTTATTTTTCTGGGTATGCGTTCGAATATCTTGACGCGACTGGTTTCGATGTTAAGTATTTATTTAAAACATGTCTAATAATAATACAATTTGTAAAAACTCAATCGTAAAATGATGAAATAATACAATGAATCATCGATTTTTTTAAGTATCGCGGAATGTTATGTAAAGGAACAGGATACGTGTACGCGTTAAATAAGTTTTATTTTTAAAATTCGAGAAGCGTGCCCGGCACATGCACGCGGAGCAACGGCCGAACGCCCTCGTAAACAAAGACGAACTGGAGGTGGAGGGAAAATGAGGGAACCCTCCGTCATAGAACAACGACATGTATTTACCTTTTGCTCTTCAAAAGAAATAAATAATTATTATATTTTGTTAATATTATTATTATTATATTTATAAATTATTACATTTTTGGTATTAATTAAATTATTCAATATTAGTGATTCCTAATACCTAAGCAACATTTTAATTTATTCATAAAAAATATAATCGAGTATTAACATTGTCATTCTAGCTCTATGTCCTTTTTTAACCATGAGATTAGCTGTAAGTAAATATTAAATTATGTTTTTACTTTCTTTTCAATATTATTTTTATTTATTTATTTCGAGTATATATATTATACGTATTTTAATAAAATTCTTTACTGCCATTGTAGTTTTTATCCCGTGTAGGTATTAACCGAATCGAAAGTACATGATTATTCTTTGACCGTCTCTCATATCTCACGTAGAGTTCAGATTGCAAAAGGTTTGAATTAATTCAGCCAGGTTTGAAACAATCCCTGGCTAAGGGCAACGCAAGGGCAAAAAGTCTTATGTTTCTTTTTCATACCCCTCCTGTACCTTCCAACTTTGATTATAATAATAAGAAACATAATTTTAAATGATAACCAATCGAACTTCTTTATACTTTTTTAATATAAACACCATTAAAGTTCTACCCTATACGTGTTTTGTTATTTGTTTATTTTTAATGAAATATTGCATTTATATAAAAAAATATATTTTCAAAAATTAATTTTAATCTTATTAAATAACAAAAAGAGGTATAATAAACAAAGGTTTCAAATGAAAAAATAGAATAAAAGATATGCCTCTTTTTGTGTACCTAACTATGTTTCGCTGTTAGAAACGAAAGTACTTGTAAGAGGTCAATGGTTACTGTACTGCCAAGGAGACTGGAGACGTGCCTGAAATGTGAACATGATTTATGTGACGGATTTATGTGAAATCAATAGTAGCGTGCGGGTTTTGTAGTCCGTTCTCATTCCTTTGTATTATTAAAATACATATTTACTTTAATTAAAATCGTTAAATAATTAATTAACAATTGCAAATAAAATTTTTTCGGGTATTGACGAATTCAATTATTTTTAGCAGTCATTTTGTTAAGACTTCTTAGTATCCACTTCAAAGGGCAGTTTTGAGAAGGTTTATTTTTAGTATTATATATTAACGTACTAATAAGGCTGATCTTTTTGTACAGCTGTTTTATAGAATTAATTTTTATTCAGCTACTTTTTTACATTATGCCTATAATAATTATTATTAAGTTATCATGTTCATGTAAGCGGTATCTAACTCAGTGCATATGTTATGCACATTTTTAATGAATCTAAATTAATTCAATACAAAATTTATTGCGTTATAATGATCTTTTTTCGTATATCTTATTTGACAGTAAATAAAACTTTTTTGGTTAATTTGTTTGAATAATAAAAGTATGTTAACAAATAATATATATGTACAATCTATTATCTATACTGTGTAAATACCGATAATAAGCAAACCTTAGATGTCATGTGATTTGTTTATAATATTTTAGATATTATAATGCACAATTATTTTATTTCCGAAGTTCCGAAAACGACTTAGGTATGCCCTTTAAAAATAAATTCAGGACGCAATTTTTTCGCATTTCAATATTTTTCGTAGTTTCAATATCTCGACTAAGTGTATTATTGCGTCTTCTTTTGTGGTTGGAAGATAGTAAAAATATTGTTTATTTGTGTTAAGTTTTCAGGCGATAGCCACACTTTTCTTCAGCTGTCATTTATCACTGTCAGTCAATAATTGTAAACATTAAACAAAACTCAAAAGTCAACATAAATTTAATAAATAACCGATTTCTAGCGCTAATATTTAAAATTTATAATTAAAATAAAAAACAAAATATAGACTGAGTATATAATGGATATAGATACAATTGATTTATCTTGTGAAGACACAGAACCAGTGTATTGGTCGCCGACAGTGCCTTCAACGGTAATAGATTTAGAAGGTAAAATTTAGACGTTATATTTATTAATACTACTACTAGAAACCGGTTTACAAAATCAATCTAATAATACAATATGTTATTATATGGTTTTATTTATGAATAATGATTTACAGAGGAGGTAGAACCATATTTTTCCGCAAGTGGAATTAGCGATGACTCCGAAAAAATTAGTAAAAAGTCAGGTAAGTACTATTAACTACAACTCCAACTTTATCTCCTTTATTGTTTATGATATAGAGTAAAAAGGTTTAAATAAGTAAATCACAATAAAAATCATAACTTATATATTTATATTACTAAGTATATTACTTGTGTTTGTGATATTTCTTCTCTTTAATAAATCTCTCAATTACAAAACTATTTCATGTTGCTAATCTTATATTTCAAACTATTATTTTTGTTTATTATTCTAGGGACAGACATTGAACAATCTGTATCATCAAGTGGTGTTAGTTGTAGCTCTAACAAAAAGCGGGGAAGAAAAAATGGTAAGAAATATATTTTTAAACAAATGTATGCATAGATTAAGTAATTTATATTGCAAGTGTACTGTGTTCTGAGACAAAATTATCCTATATTATATTCCAGACTGAGTATTTCTATGCCAAATTTAAAGATTCAAGAATATTTATATTTATATTTTTACAGACTGTGTTGACCGTGAAGTTAAGAAAACCACAGCAAAAGAAAGGCATGCTTTAAAGAAACAGTTGGCTGAAGAAAGAAAAGCAGCCCAAAATGCTAATAAAATATTTAAACCTGGAGAGTGCATTAAGGTTAGATAATTAAATATAAATAATATTGATATGTAAGTTAGTGGATCCACTTTTATATGTCAAGTAATATATACACTATAGTATTGTATTAAATGAACTCTTCTAATCTTATGGCTTCTTGACAAAGGCTAACATTAAGCAATTTTATGTTTTAAGCAAAGAATGTTACAACTAAAACTTGAACTATGAACTAAAAGAATATGAAAATACTATTTTTACAATTTCAATTACTTTTTATGAAGCAGGGTAAAATAAAAATCAAATCAAATCAAAATAAACATAATTCAAGTAGGCTTTTACAAGCACTTTTGAATCGCCATTTTACAATTAAGTTAAGCTAATAATAAACTAAACTAGTCTCATTAGACTTAATAAATTAGATATTAATTAATTGTTATATTTATTAAATATTTCTAGCACATGACTGTAGAAATTCATCCAGTACTGCTCGAGACCTGGTTTTGTGCAGACATACAACGAGAGGTGAGTGCATGTGGAGCACGGCTGAAGACTTCCTCCACACTGTGTGATACTGCACTTGTGCTGTGGAACAGAACAGTACCACCAACATTGACGAGCAACGATGGAGTGGTAAGATATGATATGAAGTATAATGGTATACAGGAAATGATAGCTAGGTTCCAATTACAAAATCCCTATACAACTTAGTTTACCTTTTCTTTTGACCTTGTGTATCGGACTTTGATACTGGTTACTTAAGTGGGTATCCAAGGTTTGGTGTTCCATGCCGAGCAGTAATTTGGAAATGTTCGAAGTAGTCTTTTTGCCAGCACCTGCCTAGGCCCTAATTAGTTTAACTCAGTTGGTTACAGTAATACATTAATAAAAGGAAAAAAGTAAGGAAAATAGATTTCTATGTAAATACTTGTAAATCACAAGTCATAGAAATCATCAGAAAAGAGTAACTGTTTTTTCTCGGTGCTTCTTGATACCTAACATACTGGGCACTCCTCTAGCTCAGAGCTGTACTCTTATTACAAGCTGTATTTGTTGAGTAATGCAAACTTTTTTGTATTTCTAGGTACAACTGACACCCTCCAAGCAGAGATGTTCTCACGGTCTCTACATACAAACGGCTGTAGATGTGGAGAGTCTGGTCGCATCGCACACTCTCGCAGATAATGTGCGTAGAGTCAAGGAGTTGGCGGGTTGCGAACTTACCCTAGTACTGTTTGGTGTTAAGGAATATTTCAAGTAAATAGTTACGAAATGTTAAGACTATATCATATAAGTATTTTTTAAGCTGTAATCCTTGTGTTCAGTATAAATTAAGCTTATAATATTGTATGAATTAATTAAAAGTAGTTCACTTAAAAGGTTTACTTTATATAACTAAAATGTGGATATAAGTGAAATAGTTTTCATTGAGTTACATTAATTTGCTATTTATAGTAGTCATGAAAAACTTAAAAAAAAAATATATTAACATATGTCATTCCTTTTACTTATTTTTTGCTTATTATTTTTGCAGAACGTCTGGTCGTAAGACAGCAAACAGCAGGCAGAA
Organism: Vanessa cardui; assembly: GCF_905220365.1. Taxonomy (NCBI): domain Eukaryota; kingdom Metazoa; phylum Arthropoda; class Insecta; order Lepidoptera; family Nymphalidae; genus Vanessa; species Vanessa cardui. Next base: position 10,156,461 of record NC_061132.1, on the reverse strand, counting down.
ACTTATAACCGAAATTGATCTGGAGAAAGCTATAACAGGTGTGATTGTTTTGCTTTGATTAGTAAAAAGACATAACTGAAAATTGACTACTTTATATTTTAAAGAGATTAAAATACATTGTTGAATTATATCTTTCTTATAGTAAGTTGAGAAGGTTGTCATAATGATGCCATATGTAATATGAATCTCTGATATGAATAATTTAAATAAGAATGGCTTTCATTTGATAAAGATCTTGATTTATATGATTTACTAAGGGGGTATGTATGCTCGTGCCTTGTACTTGCCCAGCTCGCCTACACATAACTTAACAAGCTCTTTGACGTTATTACTCAATTTCAGATCTGTTAGTGAGTGCGAATTGCGACACAATAATAGTGAACACTCCAAATGAAGTGGCTCTTACCATCGCTCAGTTCACAAAGGCTATTGCTGAGGAACCCTATAAGTATATATTTTTGAAACATTTTTATTTTATCTTAATGAGAAACATTTAAAGTACAAACTTCATATATTAAGTTTAGTTTAGGTTCTCTGATTACTCTCATTGGGCCATCACAGATTTTGTGTTAGGCATCTTGTATATATAATAAATTGGGCGTGACATTTAGGTAATAGAGGTAACTGATGTGCTGACTTCGGATGTACTAATGCTTTCTTTAGTAGTTGTTATTGCCACATTATCATTTCTATTATATAATGATAATATAAGGTATATAGCTTTGTGCCAGTGAAAAGATTGAGTGAGCCAGTTTAATTATCTATAGGTCTATATGTATTATATGATAATTTTGATTTTCATGGTACCAGTGCATTGAAAATTTATGAAATGGGTACTATATTCCTAATATTATAAATGCGAAAGCCTTTTTAACTTACTGAAGTTTGGTACAGAGACAGATTGAAGTTATACCTATTGTCAGCAATACCTCAGCTGCCTGAAAGTCTACTAGAACGTCTATTTCCTTTTACGTATGTCCATAATATGTGTCATTATATGTAGCACTTTGTTATATAAATGTTTTTTTTTTTCAGAAAATCGAAACGAGCATTAGACGAACAGGCAGATTTTTACATGAGAGGCGACAATAAGAAATGTGTGGCGGTAGACAAAGATGGTAAAAAATCGTTGCAATATGTAGAAAGTCAAGACATATTTCATAATGTTATTATCTAAAAATTAGCTCTATTGTTGTCCATGACATTATAAAATGTTGTTTAACATGTAATGTATGAACAAAAACATCAATAATTTTGTTGTTGTTCAACGGCAAAGTGAAAGTATGGCTAATATCAAAATTCACCAACTTACTAAGATCTAAAAAATAATAGTATAAGGTGACTCAAATAAGTAATAACAAGTAATTACTTGTTTGATACCTATTCTGTGGCTTATTATTTTTGTCTATATAATTACAATCATAGAAACATCTTTTTTTGATTTGAGAAAAAAAAATAAAAAAAAATACCTACACCTTTTAAATTTCAGGCAATGGTCTCAGCAGATTATGGCAACAGATGATTGCTATTCTACCATTGTCCAGTCTGGAAACATCTAGAGCATTATGTGCACAGTACAAAACACCACTAGCATTATATGAGGTATTTTTAATCTGGCAACTATTATTTACTTTATAGATATTTGTCATTTACTGACTCTTTTTTAAATTATTGTTTTAGTGTATTTCTTTATCCACTTATTTCAAGTCTTTCGGAGAAGGCACCGAATCACCACTCCCACTCATGATATTATCTTCCACTGCAAAACGGCAATCTTAGTATTATTGTGTTTCGGTTTGAAGGGATGATTTAATATTGCTAACGGTGCAAAGCAAAAAAAATGTGAAAAACTGTTTTAATTATAATACTGTGCTGAATAAATCTCAAAAAATGTTTTTCAGAGTCTCCAAACACCAACTGGCGTAACAGAATTAGCCAATGTTGGAGTTGCGAGAGCAGGCGTCCCTGGTTCTAAGGCACGACGTATCGGCCCTGAGTTTGCCAGAAAATTGCATACTTTGTTTACCGCTGAAGATGGAAACACTTTATTAGACTGATTTATATTTAAATGACTGAATAAACTTATTTTCATTAAAATCCTCACATTTTATTACTGAATATTATAGGACTATAAAAATTAGACTGCGCTTCAGTTCAGTGTTTGATCTCTTGCGTCAACTCAAATGAAATGAAAAGAGTTTAAGAATTCATTTTATTTATTAACACTACACTTCGAAGTTACATGTACCAAAAAACAGTGAATCGAATACAATAGGTATTATAAAAATTAAAACATATATTATAATATGTACAAATAAACTGTTATTTTTAATTCAAAAGAATAATAATAATTTATTAGTTTATTCCTCATTATATATATATACATTTAATACCCAAACACCATCACCCCACTCCTTACTTCTATGCATGGAATAATGTAAATCTAAGCTTTAAGCCCATTACGCAATGAAAAAAATAAGGTATAAGAGATAAGGAATAAGGAATAGCGGAATCCAACGATGGCAGCACCTTTAATCAATTCATAATTCAAAAATAATAAATAAGAATAAAATTTCCGTCGCGGTGGGAATTTGTTTCTTATTTCTTAATTTTGTCACTGTGCAATGGCCTTTATTCATCTTTATTCCTTTTTCGAATGGAATTACCTCAAGATATTTAATTTGTAAATCATCAATCATCAATCAATCATCTTTTTTAAATTAAATTAGTCCTAACAAATGAAAATAGAAATTTAATTTGTGTACGAGATGCAGAATATTAAACAACATCTCACATTATTGATTATTTTATTTCGATGTTAGTAATTAGACCTTTAAATAATATTACCGTGTTGTCACTAATAATTATAATAAACAGCTGGCCTGACTCCTAAAAGACTCGAATCTAGATCCGATAAATTATTAAAAAAAAAAATACTGTCACTTGGAGTCAAAATAAAAATATTTGATATTATCTAAGCGTAACCTCAAATGTGACTATTTTCTGTAATAATATATTAAATAATACACTTAATTGAATCATTAGAACCAGTATGACTGTATTTATATCAAGAATAGTGTCGAGGTCCTTGCGTCAAGTGTCTAAAACAATTGTACCATGTGTATCTGAATGTTTACCGGCAAGAACTTATTCATTTCAGAAAAAAAATGATTTATTTCGCAATGGACAGCCGTTTTGTAGAAAATACTCAAATGATAATATTATACCAACGACTATGGCAATGGACAACACATGTTTACCATTGAAAAAGAAAACAGTTCACAAAAAACTCGAACTTGAAGATTTAACTAAGAAAGAAGGCCATTTCTTAACTTTAGCTTATGCCACAGCATATTCGTATGATCTTAAGGCTTTAAGGGAGGGATTGCTGCAACAGAAGCTCTACGAACCGGGAACGTAAGGCTTTATACTTAATATTTCATTTGTATAATATGATGTAACCTTATGAAACGCTAATCAAGCATTATCTATATGTAATTCAATAACATCATTAACATTGACCTTGCTGGAATTATTGTGGACTGAAATAAAATCCATTAAGATGGAAAATAAGACCTCCATTATTAAATATATATTAAGTACACACACATTTTATTAATGAAGACAATAATGTGTGTTAATTATTTTAAAAAAACATAATATGCGCTATTTTTTCCTTTTTATCTTAATGTTTTAACAAATATTCGTTTATCAATTTCTTTCTTAAAGATTAAAAGCTCAAGAAATAGGGGATGTGGTGGTAGCTAATGCAGTTTATGCAATTGGTGATGAACCACGGGAGATCATATTTTTCCGAGAAGGAGCGGTTGTTTTTTGGAATTGCACAGAATTAGAAGCTAATAATGTACTGGAGTTTGTGAAACCGTAAGTATACATGTTAACATGTGTATATACATATAAGTACTGTAGATAATACAAAAAAAAAAAACATTTAATTAAAACGGTATTTCCTATGGTCCATCTCTTTGTCACAGATTGTCATTCCATTAGTCTATAAGAATGAGGAAATAACTCTTGTGTCTTATTATAATATCTTTTGTTTGATAGGTTTGTTATTATTATAGAGTTATAGTGGTATAAAGTATTTCTGTTTTCTGTTAAAAATGGGAGTGCCATAGGGATAATTTGTAGGCCCTTTTTTATTTTTGTTATATGTTCATTATGCTATAAAAGTGGTATTAGTGTTTGTGATATTGTATTTGTGTATTATGTCACTGAAAATTATGAATTGTTATTGTATAATTATACAAAGAAGCAAAATCTTTTCAGATTTTAATAAAAGAATGATATTTTTAAAATAGCATTTCAGCATAATATTAAAGAAATTGATTTGTTACTACCTTTTCTCAGATTTATTATTATTTAATTTTCAATCCTTCTTTATTTCAGATATGAAGAAGAAAGCTATCCAACAGATGTTGTGAAAAAGGAAAGGGAGGTGATGTCATACCAATACCAGCCTACAGCGTAAGACATTAATGCTTTTTTTTAAGATAATGAGTTCCCATGCATAACTATTAACTATTACTGTAAATTGTTTGTTCATATACTCTTGATTTATTATGTCCTAGTTAATTTACAATATTTGACCACAATAATAAATATTTGTATATATTTTACAGAAAGAGATGTTATCTTCAAGAATCATGTTTCGTTTTGGTGCCAAATAATGACAATTCGCTGGAGAGGTATTCATTCAGGTAATACATTCTCAAAAATTTTAATGTAGCTATATCTCAAGTTACTTTATTTTACTATATTATGGTATTTGTTCACTTCATATATCTATCTATCTACTGTCAAAAGAGTATTCATTGAAATTACATTACTGGAAAAATTTATGTATGATCCTTTCGAACTGAGTAGTGGAGTTTGAATTTGGAATGGAAAGTGTGTAGTTCCCTATTGGCTCGTTGTGTCCGCAGCCACGCCATGGCGCAGTCGGCGCGGCTGGGCGCGTGGGAGGCGCGGCTGGCGGCGCTGGCGGCCGATGTGCGCGCGCACGCCGCAGTCATGCAGCGCGACGGCGCCGCACACGTCGAGAAGAAGGAGGTCGCCACTCGTATTGCATATATATATTACTATTTTTATTTTATTGACGACCTCCGTGGTCAAGTGGCGTGTACACCGGTTTTCATGGGTACCCCACTCCGAGGTCCCGGGTTCGATTCCCGGCCGAGTCGATGTAGATTATCATTAGTTTTCTATGTTGTCTTGGGTCTGGGTGTTTGTGGTACCGTCGTTACTTCTGATTTCCATAACACAAGTGCTTCAACTACTTACATTGGGATCAGAGTAATGTATGTGATGTTGTCTCATATTTATTTATTTATTATTTATTTATTACTACTACTACTATTATTATAAATTTGAAAGTAATTTTATCTGTTGCTCTTTCACTACCAAACCAATGAACCGAATTTGATGAAATTTGTTGTGAAGCAAACATGAACTCTAAGAAAGGACATAGTCTACCTTTTTATCTAAAATATACCAAACCAATAACCAACCCCTAAAACGCCGGCGAAACGCCGGCGGGCGAAAACTAGTATAAAATATGATAGTAACCGTAAGATAAAAGTAATACTTATGTTACGCAAACAATGTAGCCTTCCTTTTTTTAATTAATTACACCAAATTTAATGAAATTCGGTTCAGTGGTTGGAAAGAGCAACAGACAGACAGTCAGAGTTAGTTACATATTTATAATATTAATATATAATGTTTCAAAATAAGTTTTTTGTACCAGACAAGTTATTATCTGTATAGTTTATTAAAAGAGTTCATTTAATTCCAGGTTGTCCGTAAGTTGGGCGAGCTGTTCTCCCTCCGGCATCGACTGAACGTGGAGTCCGACCTTCTGGACACACCCGACTTCTACTGGGAGGAGGAGAGGCTGGAGCGACTGTACTCCAACACGGTCGCATACTTCACCATACCGAGGCGCACCAGGGTAAGTCGTATTAATAATTCATTTATTACAGGTGTTCATTAGTATAAATTCTCATATTCTACCGATTTATCGGTGTGCAAAATATTAAACATGCAATAAATAATAATTTATATAACATTAACAAAAGCAAGACTACCATAAATTCAATCACATTAAAATAAAGTTAAGGAATAAATAATATAGATTACAAAAAATAAGGATTACATAATAATACAAATAGTTTCAATATTTTCATCAATTTTTGTCACATAAAAATAATAAAATAAAATTAAGGAATAAATAATATAGATTACAAAAAATAAGGATTACATAATAATACAAATAGTTTCAATATTTTCATCAATTTTTGTCACATAAATATTCTTTAACGTTATAGTACAATTTATTCAAAAGCAAATCAAATACCTTTTTTTTAAACATAGTAAATGGTAAATCCTTTAAGTAGTCGGGAATATTGTTATATATGCATAATACAAAAACCAATATAATTTTCCCTTTAAATTTGTGAGTCAGGTTTCTCCATATACGATTACGAATCCCGCTGCATCGGATATTAAACTATCTTTTCAATGTTTAAAGTCCATAATTGCATAGCACTGTATTCTTGTATTCAAATACGAACTAAATATTGTGTAGACACACTGTACTTATTTTTCATACAATATAATCTATAAATATATAAAAATTTGAGCATCTGCTTGTAATAATAAAATAAACGCCTATTACTAAATGTCTGTGTGTGTGTATGTGGTCTGTATGTACAGTACAAATACAAAGAAAAATTAAAATTTTTTGTCTGTATGTCTATCTGTTTGTTCCGGCTTATCTCTGGAACGGCTGGACCGATTGTAACGGGACTTTCACTGTCAGTAAGCTGATGTAATAAGGGGTAACTTAGGCTACAACAATAACGTTTTGATAAATTCAAACACGTATGAAATCGTGGGCACAGTTGTATAATAAAGAAATTACATGATCCGTGTATGTGTCATGTAAATGATTCATGTCCGCCAGGTGTTGAACGAGCGTCTGTCGCACTGCGTGGAGTTGTTAGAGCTGCTGTCGTCGTGGGCGGCGGACCGTCACCACGTGCGCCTCGAGTGGATGGTCATCGCCCTCATCCTGGCTGAGGTCTGCTTCGAGCTGCTGCACTGCTGCGAGCGCTACTTGTTCGACTCGCATCAGCGGTAGTCTTGAACACCCATAACGTTTTAATATGGATCTAAATTATTAGAGTATCTTAATTCTTGTCAGTGGCGGATTTACCAATAGGCTAAGGAGCCTAGGGCGGCAGGTTTAGAGGAGCGGCAAATTTAGCCTAAATATGTTATTATCTTACAGAAATTTGAAAAAAGCTTATAATTATATGTATGCACATTACGTCCGTAATCCGTATACGAGTATGTCACTACATAGCGGGCTGGAAAACTAATCTAGTAACCGACTGAAATATCACCTATATTTATCATCATTCTAATAACGGGATAAAACTGATGTAATGAGGACGATAGAACACAAATCATAAATGTTGCAAAAAAAGTAGGGGCGGCAAAAATTGAATAGCCTACTAGCCTACTAGCGGCAGATTTGTAAATCCGCCACTGATTCTTGTATATTCAGCCATTCTGACCAAACTATTAATTTGGTTTTACTATGAACCGAGATCTTTCGGCTGTTAGAAAGGAATCGATTATCGATTGTTTATTTGATTTTAAATAATCTCGTTTTTAAAAATGGAACTGCTCTTGTTAAGGTATATTATTATAGTATATAGCTTTTTGTGGTAACTTGCCAATTGTTTTTCACCACAAATTTTGGTGTTTATGGTTGAGCTGCTTTCCAATTCTGTAAGTTTTTTTTTGAATATTCACTTGTCACTCTAATTGGTTCGACATCCAGAGTAATTTTTCGAAATTATCTGTCATTTTTGAGTGATAAATGTAATCAATACAAATAATATTTTAAATTGTCGTTTAAAATACGATACGTTTTACTTCGATTACAATATGTAAGCTATTACTATCTAGGAAAAAATACTTTATAGCGCCCTCTGTCAGGAAGGAGGAAAACTATTCCAGATAAATTAGTTAGGTGATATGTTATTGATTTCGATTAAAAAGTTCGTTTATATATGGGCATGTAGTGAATAAGACTCACTGGCCAATATTATCATTACTTATAATGCTTTAGACCTGTAGGTTGAAGTGAAATAGTTGGGTCATTTTTAATATGATTCAAGCTACTAAAAGCTTGAGCAGCTTATTATATATCATTAGTTATTTAAATAGAAATTTGACTGTTATTTTTAATGAATTATAAAAAGCGTTACAAACCAAAGTTTTAAATTAATTCTTTTGGAAATATTGTTATACTTAAGATTGGATATAATAGACTGTAGTTGGTGCCATTTATGAGAGAAACCAAAAACTAAGGATTTTGTTTTGGCCGCGTATTTTACGTCCTTCGTCTAACTAGCCAGTATCACCCTTTAAACTTGACTGTACCGCCGCCATTTTTAGTTAAATGTCAAATCATTTCTCAGTAATTAGCCTAACGCATAATGTTGTCTTAAATTTTCGCAATTACACATTGAAATAAAACTAGTTATAACGGATTTGAATCGCGTATATTAATTATTTATGGCATCCCGACGTTTACGGGTAGTCAGTCTACCCGTGACACGAACGCTGTAAAGTGCTCGAAACGTCGGGATGTCAAAAATAATTAATATACGCGATTCAAATCCGTTAGAACTAGTTTTATAGCCTAACGCATGAAGCTTTTTTAAATTGAACTGATATAAGTTGAGGTCAGCTCATTTAAACAACACTCCACGCTTTATATATGAGTGTGAATCTTATCTCGATAACTGAATGTCATATAAAAACAATAACAAATAGCATTTAATGTTTAACTGTTAATGAAGGAAACGTTACAAATATATAGTATATATTAGTTTATAAGTTGTTAATAAACATTTGAATTGAATAATGTTTTTCATTTTCCTAATTTTACTTACAATTTATTATCATTATAAAATGTTATAAATATATTAATCATAAGGTGTATATTTATATATAAAATTGGCAAAGTGCGACTCCGATTCGCCTACGAAGGGTTCCGTACCATTATCTATAAGAATGGCAAAAAATTACGTCTGTTGCTTGGGGTTGTACAAACGGACGGGCGGCGGAATTTTAGTAATAGAGTAAAAGCCTTTTAAGCAAATTACTAATGTTATTTATCTTCTCTATATCTTAGTGGTAGGGCTTTGTGATATTTAGATATTCTACCACCAAACAACAATATTGTTGTGTTCCGGTTTTAAGGGTGAACCAAGGGTGAGCGAACCAGTGTAGTGTAACTACAGGCACAAGGGACATAACATCTTAGTTTCCAAGGTTGGTGGCGTATAGGCGATGTAAGAAATGATTAATATGTCTTACAGCGCCGTTGTCTATGGGTGTAGATGACCACTTACCATCAGGTGGTCCATATGCTCAACCGCCAATCTATATTATAAAAATATCTATGTTCACAGATAATTAATAATATATTTGGATTTATGTATGAGGACCTACAAAGATAATAAATACTTTAAGGTCGGAGTACACGTGTCACTTTGACTGTCACCTTCATTAATTGTCCGATCGCCGTAATTAAACAATGATCCAATCAAACTTAACGAGCAAAAAGTGTATCTTACACTTACAACAAACGGCCATCGGCAACTTACCGAACTCAAATAATATTAATTGATGGTTTTAAGGTGGCTAGAAATTTTGAATATGCAGGATTAATCTGGAATTAAGAATGTCATTCCCTTTTATAAATTATTATGTATTTATCTATGAAGGCACGCTACATAACGACAATATGCAGTACTTGTCAACTTTTTATATAATTCAATTCTTAGTTTAATGGCTTTTAGATGTGCCGGCGGGGCACAGATTATTTCGCCAATGTCACGTAGGATGGAGAAGACACGAATGAGATTGATCGGTACGGTTCAGACACTAAACTCAGTTGAATTTTAAAGCCAAGAATAGTAGTATTAATTTCCTTGTTAATCCTTAACCTAGAACAACACAAACATTAAGAGTTAATAATAGGATAATTAAAAATAGTTGTTAGTATTCTAAACTAAGTATATATATGTAATAAAATATGAAGAATTGGACTATTCAACTTTTTATATATGTGTTTATCGTAAAATATGGCACTAAATCGCTTCGAAAGAATGCTTAGTCACTTTCGATACTTAGACATTTCAATAATATATTTTTTTAATTTCCTTCACTTGCCTCTTTGTTAGGTCGGCAATTCTTTCAGAGTTTTACGGTAGCAGACGCAAGCGATCCCGTGATGCCCCCCAGAGAAGAAGGAGGGTTTCGCTGGTTTTTAGAAAGTATTCCGGCGCCTTCATCGCTGACGAGCCTAATATACACGATACGCGTTTTTTTATTCAGCGAGAAAAAAAGGTCGACAGTTGTTGGGTATAATAAAGCCTATGTCCTTACTAGAATTCCATAAAATTCGGTTCAGCGGTTTGGCCGAAATTCGAAGTTTCACCCGTACCACCTTGATGTCCGAAAATCCATAACAGCTCGATTTCTAAGAAAATTTCTGCCTCGTACAACCACTTTTTGGAACCAGCTTTCGCCGGCGGTTTTTTCGAACCGATACGACATGGACACCTTCAAGAAAAGAGCGTACTCCTTCCTCAAAGGCATAGCACCTGTTAGTCCCCTGGTGCTGCAAATGTCCATGGGCGGTGGTAGTCACTTTCCATCAGGTGCATCCTGCTCGTTTGCCACCTATCACATAAAAAAGAGAAAAAAAACAAGTGACTTATAAGTCAATATATGCCTTTTTATATTTAATATAAATATTTGTCCTAAAAACTATGGAAGTGTGTGTAAACTGTTGTGATGTTACTATCGGAGATGTAATCGCGAGATGAAGGCGATAAGGCGGGCGGCTATTTAAAGATTAATTACGTACAATTGTTCATTAACGATCGTTACTTTTAATTAAATCGGGCTGTATTGCTTCGACGCGTTCACGGTGAACTATGTAATGTACATTTTTTGTTCTGACGCGTAACCTATATTTGAGTAGTTATTACCAAAAGTTTACTTAATTTCGAAAATATTTTTGTTAAAATTGTCTTTTTTGTAAACGATGTTAAAAATCTTGATATTGCTTTAAGATAACTGAAAATTCTAATAGAATCCTGTATTTAAACAAAAAATAATTGTTCATTTCTTATCATCAGAATTAGGATAGTTCATGATAAGTATAAATATAAAGGTAAAGTAATATAATGGAAATTTCCCACTGCTGGGCTAAGGCCTTCTCTTCCATTAAGGAGAAGGCTTGGAACATATTCCACCACGCTGTTCCTGTGGAATGCATGTGGCAGAATTTCGATGAAATTAGACACAGGTTTCCTCACGATGTTTTCTTCACCGTCAAGCATGAGATGAATTATAAACACAAATTAAGCACATATATACATTGGTGCTTACCTGGGTTTGAACCCGAAATCATCGGTTAAGATGCACGTGTTCTAACCACTGGGCCATCTCGGCTAATATACCTATGTAATAATATCACACTGACACAAGACACCCTTCTTGACAGCACAGGACTAGGACAGAAGGATAATATAATCGCAAGCAAATATAGTTAAAATACTTACATTTTAATTATTAATATCTCAGTTTACCGAGAGGAATCTCTTAGTAGTGTCTATGTAGGCATGTGTATTTTGATTTCTTGATCCATCCAACTATTCTTTAAAATATAAACTTTATCATAATATTAAGTCTTATTTGAAAAGTTCTACTCAGTGGTGCATCAATTATCACTAATGAGTTGTGGGCTCGCAGTCTTGTCACTATTGTTAGCGTTTGAATTAAAAGATTCTTATTAAAATTAGTACTTACAAAACCCACGTGTTTCATTCTTTGAAACAAAATGTATTATTTGTTCGATAAAGCTTATGTTTTTTTAACGGCAGGCGGCTTCATTTGTGTGAATTATTTATCATGTGCATGTTACGAACCGTGCACGTGTTAATAAATCATTTATTAAAATGATTAAATTTTAATATATTTAATCACTTTTTGAAATACATATACAGAAATAAAAACTAGGCTTCTCGACATTTTACGTTGTATGTTACCATATATCATATTGTATGATAAAACCGAAGGTAATCGAAATTTAAAATATTGTTCCTAATATTATGAACGCGTGTTTTTTATTTATTTGTTTGTTACTCATTCGCGTCTTTACTTCACAAACGATTGCTATGAAATTTAAAAACCGGAAAAGATGTTCATAAAAAGCGGAAATTAGTACATGATCGTGCAAAGAAAAATTAATGTAAATAATGTTCTTTACATCAATGTGGACCAAGATTGTTTTTTTTTAATACATATTTTTTACAAATACATATTACGTGCACGTGTTTATGAAATTCTGCTAAATGTATAACTAACTCGTTAAGAAGCAACGTTTTTAAATTTAAAAAATCTTTGAGTGAAAACCTTTGTCGCAGCAAAAGTAAAAACGTAAAGTGATTTAAAAGTGTTTTTACTATAACAATATATTTATTTGGCTTATAAAAAATTGTATTTAAATTAAGAAACTAAAAATTGAGTTGTTCTTTTTGTATTGCTTTTCTTATTTACAGTTATTATTGTCATATGATTGGTTTAACAGCTTTATAAATAGACACGAAACAAAGGACCAGAGACAATACGAAAGTACCTACTATTGTCTATGCTTGAACGGCTGACATGTTACCGTCGTGACGGTAGTGTCACGAGGTTATCATATCAACCTAACTTAATCTTTATAACTATAAATGTAAGGAATAAATTTGTGTGGCGAAAATTAAAGTGTAGTCGTGTGTGGCGCCGGAAGTTGTATGTAGTGCTTTTGTTTTTATTACCGTTTGAAGTTGTTTTAGATTTGATATAAGATAGATATATCGGAGGTGATAAGTTCGATGTTATGTAAAGATAAGCATATTACTTGATGAGCTTAGGTTTCATATATTATTGTATGTTTTTACATAATATTAAGTAACCGAATCACGGCCGGCGACATGGTTCATAGTAATTAATATCTCTACAAAAGTCTTCGTCACAATTACAAGTATTTATAAGTGATTTTGGTCAAAGTAGTTTTGAACAGAAAAGAGGTTTTACTGTAATGTGTAAAGTAATGAAGTTAATACATACATGGGTATTATATTTTTTTGTGACTGATGGCTGGCAGACGACTGGCTTAACTATAATATATAGTCTATGATTAAAAATTAAAATAACTCGTTGTTGTGTTGTTAAGCGGCGAACTTACACCGTACCGCCCCAGTCTTGCAGTCATTATTTCGTTTGAATAATAAATTTTGGGGTTAAACGTGATACGTGACAAACAAACACGTGGATAGACTGTGTGTAGGACGACAGGCTTATGATAGGAGTGTACTAACTACTAGTAGAGATAGGATAATGAGTTAGGAAAGAAAATGATGTCTAAGATTTGTTCGATATTGACGATTTAATTAATAAATTTGCTACAAAATAAATATGACAAATAGATGAACACATATATTATATAAATAGAACGGATTAAAATGTACTTGTTATACGTATTTTCTAAACAAAAAAAGTTATGTAAAATAAACTACAAATAACAAAAAAATTTGTTAAGCAATAGTAGTACATAAGGTTTTCCATTCAGTTGTAAAAACTGTTCTAATAGTTGAAACGAACATTAAGGTAACGAACATTAATATTCATAGAATGACTTTAAAATGTTATCGAAATTAGCAAAAATAATAATGTATCATCAACTCGCTTAGGAGCAGCGTAGTGAAGTTAGCTCCAAAAAGTTTGAAATCTTCTCAAAGGAAAGATGCCTTTGATGCAAAGGAAGGAAGCATTTGCCCAGTTGTGGGACGTGGCTGTAACTTCGTAAATAAAATTATATTTACTGAAATTACAAGAATTACATATTCAGAAAAATATATTTTAGAATGAACTGCTTATAAGAAATATTTTCCCATATAAAATACATATTTTTTATAAATTATATCAAATCAATATTTTTTAAGTTTTAATCTAAGCACATTAAATTTCTTACTACTACTTAGCGTAATCGGCCATTAATCTTACCCGCATTAGAAGAACTTGAATATATCTATCTTATTTTCAGCCCCTATTCCTACGAGCAGCGATAGACCTACCGCGACGTATCAGAGCGCATGCGCGGGAACCTCTGCATTTTTTTTCAACAGTCAGCTGTCAAACGTCGAGGGTGGTCTGACGCGTGAATATTTCCAATCTTTATTTTTTTTCTCAATAAACCCAAAAAGGTTTTATATTAAATTGCAATATGTCACAATATTTGTTTGTGTTGTAACTTGTAATTAATGAAGTGTAGATGCAATCAATACTGATTCAGACCACGTTGTGATTATATTATATCTTGTATCAATTACATATCGATAGTGTTTTGTTTATCTTTATGTGAATTGGCGTTACGATACAATTGGATTTTGGAAATAGGTAAGTAAAGTATAAAAGTTTGTTTAAATTTTAACCAAAATATAAATAAAATTTCATATAAACTAATTAATCAATTGTCTGGGAAATATTAATTGTTTAATCGAATAAATAAATAGTAAAAATGATAATGTATACACCGTAAACATAAAAACAATATAACGTTACCGAAAAATAATATTCGACGATGTTCTGTTTTTAATTTAAATTTGATACTTAAATGTGTTTCGGTTAATTTTAGCGTTTATAAATAAATCCTTTAATAAAATGATTAAATTAACAGAAATAAAAACTGGTCTTCTCTCGACATTTTACGTTGTATGTTACCATATCTCTAAAAGTATCGTATGATAAAATCGAAGGTAATCGTAATTTAAAATATTGTTCCTAATATTATGGATGCGTGTTTTTTGTTTATTTGTTTGATGCTCCTTCACATCTTTACTTCTCAAACGGTTGCTATGAAATTTAAAAACCGGAAAAGATGTTCATAAAAATCGGAAATTAGTACATGATAGTGCAATGAAAAATTTGCATGTAAATAATGTTCTTTACATCAATATGAGAACCGAGATTGTTTTTTTTAATACATTTTTTTTTACAAATATGTATTAAGAAAAAAAATCTAGGTATAGCACCAAATTAAAATCCGAAATATCCTTATTGAAGTAGACATAATCTTATACTGTCAAACAGAACGCTGTTTGATCGACACCGGAATCGAAATAGCATCGGAATGGAAATAACAGCAACTTACAGTAGTTGATTTTATCATACTGTATGCAAAGCTTTTGCATTTTAATCTGTATGAAAATATCAAGTTCTTATTCAAATATCATTTTGGCCATTTGTCTTAACATATCTCCTAAAGTAATTGACTGGTTTCATTGTTACTTGGACGGGCGTCGGCAACGTATACGTGTTAACGATAATTATTCCAACTGGTGTGTACTAAATGCTGGCGTCCCCCAAGGTGGCGTGTTGTCCCCTCTTTTATTTTCAATATTTATTAACTCCATAACTAAACATCTATCTTCTCTCTACCACTTGTATGCTGATGATCTTCAGCTATACCTAACGTCGCATGTAAATGACTTACCAAACTCAATAAGCATAATCAACAATGACTTAGCACACATTTCTCATTGGAGTAAAACTCATGGTCTAACAGTTAATCCAACTAAGTCGCAGGCCATTATAATTGGTAGTCAAAAGTTATTACCGAAAATTGATTGGACTAATCTACCACCTGTGAAATTTGATGGAGTTCTTATTCCTTTTGAAGACAAGGTCAAAAACTTGGGCATAATCTTTGATAAAACGTTATCATGGATTCCGCAGGTTACCGAAGTGAGTAGAAAGATGTTTTCGGCGATTGGTTCTCTGCGTAGGTTACAATACTTTTTGCCCATACCTACCAAAATTACGTTAGCACAAACTCTCCTATTACCAATCTTAGATTATGCCGACGTATGTTATCTCGATTTAAACGAGGAGCAACTAAATAAACTTGAGCGCATTCAAAATCTCTGTATACGGTTCATATTTGGGCTTCGCAAATATGACCATGTTTCTGAATTTCGCAAAAAGCTCAAGTGGCTTCCAGTCCGCCTTCGCAGGAATACTCGTATTCTATCATTTCTTTACTGTATCCTATTCAATCCAAAAGTTCCTCTTTATTTAAAAGAGAGATTTAAGTTCCTTGGCGCTTCTCATTGTCGCTCTCTGCGCTCCGAGGATAATTTAATTTTGAGTATCCCTTCTCACTCTTCAACTTGTTACTCAAAATCTTTTACAATTAACGCAGCACGCTTATGGAACTCCTTGCCCTTAGCGGTACGTCGAGCTAAATCCCTTGAAATATTTAAACGTCGCATTTTCGAATATTATATTGATACTTGAAATCGTATTTTCATCCCTTACCTTTCTCCTCCTCCAATCCTCATTTATTTTAAAATTGTGTGTATGTTTTTCTTACTAGTTATGTGTGTATTTTCTCATTATATATGTATGTATTATTTTTACTACTTTATTATGTTTGTATTATAGTACACCTCCACCCTAAATTTATTTATTTATTATAATGTCCTATGTCAACCGGTTGCCTGGAAGAGATCGCTCTTCTAGCGATAAGGCCGCCGATTGTATACTGTATAACATTGTTTTTTTTTTCTGTTTTAAAATTTTATGTACTTTGCTTGGTGTACAATAAAGTATATTTCATTCATTCATTCATTCATCATTCATTACCGCTTAGCTATTATGTGTGAGCTACTAAGTGCTCAAGTTTCTGTAAATATAGGAGCACGTTTTTCCCTTATAATAATCAAATAGACAATCCAACAATCCATAGGATAGAGACAGTTAAAGCTACAAGACAAGAATTAATGTTAGAAACTTCGGGCTGCTAATAAGGGTTTCTGGACGGAAAACACCAATAACTTATTATTGGGCCGATTTGTGGTTTGAATACAGGAGTATCCCGATTTTCCGAATCTGCAATAAGTGAGCTGATTTGCAAACTACTACGAGTAGGTTATATTCCATGAATCATTGATGACTCATTCAAACTTTATTCAGGGAGAAATGAAGTAACGAGACTGCCGCGTAATTTTTAATTGAAAATATAAAGATTTTTTTTTAAGTTTGAGAAAAATATATCTAAAATATTATTTTGAAAATATTCTTAGAAGCTTTGTACAAACATTAAAAAAATATATATCATGTTGTATCATGTGCGATATTTTCAGTTATAAACGTAAGTTCTTAATTTAAAGAAAATAAGAAGTAGGGGACTAAGTCCCCTTTTAATGATTCTAAGCGAAATAATTGTAGATTTTCCCCAACTTTACGTTAAGGGGCGATTTGATAAGGGTCATTTTAGTGCTTAAAGAGATAACCGGCCTTAATTATATCACGTATAAGGGTCAGTTTGCGAGACAGTATATATAAGTAAAAGTTTCGAATTTGGTTGAGTTAACTCCATTTTAAAGGATTTGTGAGCAATGAGTAAACCTGTTTTGATAATTGCAAACAATCTAAGCCGTTGTGTCATACGTATTTCTAGATTTTATCTGTGGTGATAGTTGGACAACAGATAATTAAATGGTCAGTGCTAAGACGCACTTCATTCACCGATAATTTTGACAAATGTTGACATTGTCGAATAATCAATGTCAATTCGCAAGTGGCATTGGCGAAATAATCTGTGCCTTTTTTGCATAAATAAACGTCAAACAAAAAAAAGTAATTGACAGTAACAATTAAAAGCAATTATTAAACTTTAAGACATTAATAATCTTATGTTTTAAAGTAGCTTTTTGTAATTGCGATTTTAGTAATAAGCTAATTTAAGTTTTTCGATTATAATTAAAAATTATAAGAAAATTAACAGGCATTACCGTTTCGAATATCTTTACAGCAGTTTATATGTAGTTTTTCCTTGTATATGAAATCTAAGAACATGTAGTTAGTAGTAGAAAGTATTTTTTTTATAGACGAGCCTTATTATTCCTTAAAACTATAGGGATAAAATTAGTGATTCAACTTTTTTAAAACCTTGTTATATTAATTCGGTTTCAATTATTTCTTTTTACAATTTTACCTTGAATATAAAAAAATAATGTTTCTAAAAATATATCTAAATATAAAAGAAAAATATGAACGCGACCCTGCCAGGATTCGAACCTGGAATCTTCTGATCCGTAGTCAGACGCGTTATCCGTTGCGCCACAGGGCCGATGAAGAAATGTGTGAATTTGTTAGAGAGATTCTAATCTTAAACGTCGAGTCAACCGAAGGTTATAAAAATAGTAAAAAAGTATTTTTAGAATATCACTATGAATACATTATACCTATACTATATGTGTTACGTAATATTTTAATAAAAAATAATTAAAAGCTTTTGAAATTATTTTGTAGTCTTCGTAGGATTTACTTACAAGATTAAAATCTCTTTATGTGTTTTTATATTATTTTTATCGCTATTTTTATTGAAATGAATACGTTTCGCCTGCTTTTCTTAATTATTATTTATTTTGAGATATAAAGGAGAAATATACGTATCTTATTATAAAGTTTGGCAACATTTGTTTGGACAAATTAGGTTAAGCTAATTTATAGATTGTAAATAAAAATTAAAAAAGGAAAGTCTGTCTAGTATATAAAATATCGCATTAAATAAACTAATTGTACTTACAAAGTTTTTTTTTATTTATTTGGTGTTTATAATTATTGTTGTTTACAATTTAACTATGTATTGTTTTTCCTTTTAATTTATTTAATGCTTAAAATTAATATGTTATTATGTTCTGTATATGATAACTATTTAACGATACCACGACATAGATAACGTATCGTTTACAAATTAATTGTGTTAATCATTACACAGTATATAACAAAGTCGCTTATCGCTGTCTTTCCCTATGTATGCTTAGATCTTTAAAATTACGCAGCGGATTTTAATGCGGTCGTTTTTAAAAGTGATTGGAGAGAAATGCATGGACGATGTAGTAAAGAAATACTGATAATTTTTGTTCTATGTAATATTGTTTGTAATGTAAAAAATAATAAACAAAATCTGTAGTACATTTAGTATCAGTATTCAGTATTGCATCTATGCAAATCCGGGGCGGATCGCTTGTCTTATTATATAATTAAATTCTGAAGATATATCAAAACGTTTATAATTTTCGCGTCTCTGTTAGTCTCGGTAGCGTTAATTGGGAAAATCATTGAACCGACAATTTTCTCTGCGATTACGTTGATATAATATACTATATCTTTAGAGGATGTATGCTTAATCATTATATGAGATTGTTTATACTTATGTCCATTTTATAGAATTACATAGAGCCGACTACAAGCCGGTGTATTTCGGGTTTTAGGGGTTAATTAAATAAGGATAATTTGTTTTTGGAAATGGAAGGAGTTTTTTTGGTTCAATTTTATTATATCCTTACGAACTCAAAACAGCATTATATGATTAGAAAATTGTTCGTTTCCATTCTGAAACTGTGAAGAATCATAAAAGTTACCATTATAAACAATTGAATCCGTATTACTCGCGTGATTATCAGTTTGAACTAGTAATTTTTTCGCGAAATGAAATTGTAATAATGTCGTACAGTTCTTTTGTAATGGTGTATAATTTTATTTCTATTTTGTAATGCGTGCAAAGTAAGAAATAATTGCAAAGGGAGACACGAGGGAGCTTTAGGGGCACCATGAATTTGCGTGCTATTCTGCAATAAAAGCTGATCCAGTAATATTGGATTAATGACTTCGACCCTATATAACAACTTACCTCTTTTGTTGCCAAAATAAATAAATTGAAAAAAAAATAAATGAATTGAAGTAATTTCAGTTAAGAAATACAAAAACAAATATCACCCATAATTGCTTATACATATCTGTCATATTTGTATTATACCTATATATACACGGTTTTTTAAAATAAGAAAAACTATAATAGTATTGTTGTATATAATATGACAACTCAAAGAAATGCTACTTAATAATACCAGTGGTGTTTTATTGTATAGAGATTTAATTTGCTTATAAATTGCTTAGTATGGCTGAAATCTTTATACTCATGGAATATAATATCTATAAAACGAAGAGTAATCGAGAAGAGAGTGAGATAATTGTAGTCCTTTCCTTTCACTTTAAAATATACAATTTCCCAATATCTCAGCATTAGTCAAGGGTTTTTCCCAAAGAAAGACAATGATTAATTAACAAACCGTACTATATCGAGTGGCTCATACTAGTCCAGCCTGGTCACCCCATGCACGCGACCGTCTGTCTGGCAGTAACGATTTCTGCTTATTCAATACGAATGTGACGCAGTTATTTCAATTTAAACGTAGTCGTGAATATTTTTAATTAACATTTTAGAATTTAATTTTTTTTTTTCAGTTCTTTTTGGCATGACTCTTGAAATTATATTAAAATGTCGTAAAGTTTGTATAATTATGTTTGTTTTTTTTATGTTGGCTTTTTATTTTCTTTATTTAACTTAAATTTCTAATCGATGTCACTTCCCTAAATATGCTATGTAATACGTAATATTTGTTTGTTTTAATTGACAAAATCTTCTTAATATAATAGTGACTAGGTATATTGTATAGTTCTTATAAACAAAAATAAACCTATAAGATATTATAAAGATATAACAAATATCTTATTCTACTGTAATGACTGATTGGTTACTGCCTATTAAATATTTAAAAAAGTCATGAATCGTAATGTAACTACCAGATAAGCTAGGGTCTGAATAATATGTTATTGTTTCATAAATTAAATTATTTGAAAAAAGCAATTAAATATTAAAACTTTAAGACCTAACCCCATCTAAGCGTCTTCAAAGGGCATTTAATTGGTTCCACACATCCGCCCGGCGACTGTAAGCCCTAAACTGCATTCATAAACGCGTTTCCGCCGCGCCCAGAGACCAGTGACGTAGGCGAAATATCGATAAATTTTTTATCAATTTTTTAAATTGGATTTTAAATTTTCAGAAAACATTATACGACTTTTATTACATTATATTCAATTACTTATGTTAAATGATGATATATGTCCCAAATACCAAGGGTTCAAAGAATAATTAAATAATATAATTTATAGCTGGCATAATCAGCTTAATTATAAGTATAAGTCAATTTTAGTCATTTATTCTGGCTTTCTTTTGTTCTCTAAAGCACAGAGTAAATAACTAGCAGTAACTCAGTGTGCCTCTGGAGCAGGAGTAGGGATAGAACATATTTCAAAACGAGGCACGCAACGAGGGTGATTATTCATTTGTCGGAATTTGTTTTCAGATATTCAGGTTATATCATGATGTCATTCTGCTGTAGTAAAAAAGAGGTGTTTACTGAGTTTAAAGGTCACTCTTGGGTATTTCGACAGCTAAAGCAATAAAAATTCAAATTTTCGTGTCTTATATCAAATTACTTTTTCTTCCCATTGGCTATCGTAACACTGGACCCTCGAATTAGTAATGCAAAAAGCTTCATTAAAAGTATAACACCTCGCCTTATTGCCTCCTGGTGACAGGAGGTTCTGGAAGAGGCTGGTTCATTTTGTGCCTCGATGATCGGAATTAGGATTCAACGGGGAAATGCCTATTCTAGCATTCTTGCCACTATTTCACGCGGTCAAGTTTTATGTGGTAACTATTTTTAATTCATATTTGTATAATTATAAGGTTAAATGTATGTACATACACTATATTCATTTTGCCTATTAATTATTATGAGACATATTTTGCACCAAAATCTGCCATTTATTTCAACCATTATCAATGCAATTCAGCCACACCTAGTTTTACGATAAACAAGATAATTACTTGTTTCATAAGTAGGTAATATTTTACCTTTTTGTGTCACATAAAATTGTGACTCATAATGCAAAGTTTAATAGAACTAGGATATTAGCATTTCATTATTAACTTTTTATTTGTTTCTTTTTTTTTAAATACTTTTTAAATCATTTGTCTTGATCGACTCTACAGCTACATTATATACAGCCACAATTAATGAGAGAATTCAAATTTGGAAAACAGGTAAACTTAATTACGTGGATGTGTTGATGAAATAATTTACATGAACTTGAGGAAAATCGGGAAATGGAAGGGATAATTAGATTAATTTTGTAAGTTGGCTTAGGGCAAGGCTTTAATTTATATATGTTAAATTTAGTTGATTATGCTGGTTTATTTATCGGTGTTGCCATTTCATTTATTTTAGTTCGTAAAATTTTTATTTCCAAATAATCCTCTGTTCAATGTTGTCTGTGGTATCTACAAGCTTATCATATACTGAATTAGTTTATGAGATTTTTTCGTGAAAACTTTACTAACAGACAGTTATAAGTTTGCTACGTAGGCTTCATAAACACAGAGAATTGCAAATACTACAATTCAAGTAAGAAACAGTTATCGATTGAGACTTTAAATGACTTGTCGACCTTGACAATGACACGGCAATGACGTCATTATCGCATTACGCGATTAGTAGCTTATATTGAAAACACCGACACAAGAATAATGTTACGGCGAACTGTTCTTAGGGCTTCACTTGAGTGGAATTAAACATGTTCATTGTTGTTATAATCTATGGCATTATATGTAGTTGATAAAATTATAGTAAGTAGAATTTGCAACATAATGGAACTTTAAAATCACTTTAGTAGTTTTTCGGATAAATTTCAAATCAAATCAAAATATCATAATCACACTCAAGACGACGAGATAATTCCCATTATTTACTTTACTTTATACTTTATTGTATTCCACATACAAAGAGAAAATAAATAAATTAAATATGGATACAGACTATATAAAAGTGTCATACAATTTTTATTTTATTTACAAGATAAACTAAAAAAATCTATGATGAAACTTTTTTCGTCGAACCCATGTATTTAAAAAACTTATCGGTAACATTTAAATTTTAAAATTCGAATTCCACAAAACACTAACCGTTTCAATGGAATTATATATCTAGTTTTAAGTCACAGATCGATAAATCGAAGTACGTGTAGAGGTCATACAAAGTCGAATCAATTTACTCAAAGCTATCGCACTCCCTGAATGACTTGGGGTCAAGAATAGTTTTAATGTTATATTCTTGATCTATTCAACTTAATAACTAATCGATATATTCTTTTTCTCAAGAATGAACGTAACCAAATAAGCGTCTTTGGATCAATACAATTAATATTGTTTTTATTACGGTTTTGTTCTCAATTTAAGCTAATTTCAAAGCGACGAATTCATATGTAACCTCTTTTTTCATGATGTAGTTTAATCACTGACGCAAAGCTAAGTTGTAAATTTGTTTTATTTAATTACGTTTACGCAAGGAAGCAATAAAATAAATGTTGATACCATTTTTTTTTAAACTATTCTAAACAACAAAATCCATTCATAAGTATATATTTAATTGTATTTGTGAGAACCATTTAATAATTAAAACAAATATTCTAAATGAAAAATTATCGAAACTACGACATCCCATCTCTATAGGAAACGGCCGATTGACTCTGATGCTGGGGTCAGATAGGGCGAGTGCACTACATTGTCTCTGTACCGACAGTATCGACAATTACCACTCGCCTTTCAATAAACAACTCGTTCAGAATTTGTAGTGGATTTACTTACGTCAATTGAAGTACTAACACACTCGTATATCCTTGTTTATGAGTGAAAACCGTTTGTTCGATTTGAAATCAGCGTGCTATGTTTAATAGCCTACACACTAAATAAAGTAGGATTATACTTTTTTATATAAATGCTTAATATTAAATTTTACAAATATTTCCATTAATTAGCATTTCTTTATCATTATACGATTTGCAATTAAAAAAGGTAGATCTGCAGTGGTATTCTGTAAGAAGAAACATGACCGCCGAACCTACTTGGTGGTAGGGCTTTGTGCAAGCCCGTCTGGGTAGGTACCACCAACTCATCAGTTATTCTACCGCTAAATAACAGTACTTAGTATTGTTGTGTTCCGGTTTGAAGGGTGAGTGAGCTAGTGTAACTACAGGCACAACATCTTAGTTCCCAAGGTTGGTGGCACATTGACGATGTAAGGAATAGTTAATATTATTACAGCTTCATTGTCTATGGGTGATGGTGACCGCTTACCATCGCTTGCCATCAATATGCTCGTCCACCAACCTATACCATAAAAAAAAACAAAAAAGAGAACTCGAATGTGTAACCTTAAAATGTGATATGAGATATTGGCCATAAAAATTATATAATGAATAGGACACACGGATCAAAATAGTATATCACCGAAAGTCGGTTGTCTAGAACATTTGACAAATGAGATATTAAGTTAATTCTTACAGAATTGTAGAACACTATGAGTTTCTTTCGCCGGTTCTTTTCAGTTCTGGGTGGTAGAGTTTAAGTTTAAGTTTTCCGAACCGGTGGTTTAGTTTGATTTGACTATTATTAAGTAAGTGTAATGCTTCTATATTGAAGGATTTGGGTTTGAGTATTTATTGTATCTCAGATGAGAAATTAAAAAAGCGACAAGATGGCTAGTTTTACCAAATAGAAAAACATTATGATTTCTAACCGCAAACCTGTGTTAATGGCTTGAAATGTGCCTGTCAAAATCTATTTATAGATATTACGATGATCCCATACAACTACTACATTTTATTCATTAACAAAAAACTATGATAACTTATAGTAGAGTTCAGACGACTTGGTAGACTAATAGACATATTAGTCTATTAGCATTAAATTGTTAATATGCCTGACTGACCGATGATGTGTGTGACCCGTGTGACCCGTGTGACCTTACTTGTCTCTGTCTCATTTCCCTCTCTATTTTGAGTCATTAGCGTCATAATGTAGAGTTGGAGAGGACACTTGAGTGTGTTCAATTGAGAACAATCAATGTATTGAAGGGTACTTTTATGTCAGAAAAGAGCCTTATTACCTAACACTACGTATGCGCTTGTTAACACTATTATGATTCAATTAGATTTGCAGGCGTAGGCGTATTTTTTTATTAAATATAATATATAACTAAATTCGAAAAAAGAACGTTCCTGATGATTGATGATTCTATCTAATTTCTTATTCGAATCTTATTTCTCAGACATTATATAATATAGTTTTTCCGTATGCCCTAATAAAAAAAAACGCTATGCAAAAAAAATTATGTTGTACTCTTGTGTGGCAATTAAAAGGAGTTATGAATTAGAACAGCACAAATTATACGTTCGATCAATGAAATTTGTATAATAAAAAAAATATATTTTCTCAGAAAAGGTTCCATACCATAAAAAAATAAGGTTTGCGTTACACACGCTATGGGTTTTAGGTTGTTTGCATCTGTCGTTGTGGCAACGACCTGAATATTAATTAATACCGTCACTACCTGAAATAATGTTTGATTATATACTAGGTTTCTATGTACATATGGATATTACGTGGAATGTGTGAATTGTTTTTTCAGCATTTTGTTATAGGGGCCTAACTAACAAACCTATACATTTTGATGTTATCGACACGCTATCAACACGATAACATCAAAATGTTAGGGCGAAGTCCGTCGTCAATAAGGCGTCATGACCAACTTTCCAGCATATGGAATCTCTGGAATATAGAATCTCTGGAACATATGGAATATTTAAATAATATGCGCTCAAATTAAGCTATTTCAGTTTTTTAGTGGTTATTTTATTTTTCAATTTTTAATATTAGTTGTTATTGCCAAGTAAAACTGATTCCTAAATCACTTGCTTAAACAAATATTGATATAATTTTCAATGATTTTTTCTTATTCTCAAACAATAATAAATGAGTTCTAAAGGGCAAAGTCTGAAAATTTATCTATATAAATTTATTTAGATATATCTATCGTACAAAGTTTCTTGAGTCGTGTATCGATTTCTTTGAATAAATTTATGCAATTTTAAGAATCCCAGTAAATATTTTACTGTGCCGGGTAAACGTATAAACTATTTCTTAAATGCAATTAAAAGTAAATTTGGGCAGTCGTATTCGCGATTTTCTAATACCATTTCACCCTAATAACATTAATAATAATTATTTAATTATTTTAAGTGCCTGTCAAGTTATAAGACGTTCCACTTAATTAAGATTATCATTCTGTCGTAGCTCTCGAAATGTTTTAACTGAAAATAATGAACTGTTTTATTAATATCGTCTCAGTACTTTTGTTCGTAAGATTTTGAATAATTTACAAAATTACTTGGATGTTAAAATTATTAAATATAATTTTAGGTATCACGCTGTCATATATATTTCTTAACGGTTCGCGTTTTCTGTGTTTATTAACAATGGTCAAAATGGTTATTAACTAATTATTATTATAAATGGCTGTAAACATTGTGTCACAGTCTTATTAAGCTTGTCTTAATAGGATAAGATGTGGGATGTTTCATGACGGCGAATGTTATCGATAAATATGCGATAAAATGTATATTCGCGTATTATCATTCATTCATAATTGTATTCATTTTAAGTGTAATAGAGAATCCATTGTTAAATTTATTTTCTTTGATATTATTAACTTTTCCAGGTATTGCAGTCCTATTCTATAAAACTACACTTCGTTTTTCACACTTAAATAAATAACGTACGGATATACGTTTATTTCTGTACGGACTCATACTGCTACGTACGTACGTATACATTGCAATATATGAAATATATGAGACAACATCACATACATTACTCTGATCCCAATGTAAGTAGCTCAAGCACTTGTGTTATGGAAATCAAAAGTAACGACGGTACCACAAACACCGTGACCCAACGTGATTACGTAGAAAACTAATGGTAATCTACATTGATTCGGCCGGGAATCGAACCCGGGGCCTAAGAGTGGCGTACCCATGAAAACCGGTGTACACACCACTCGACCATGGAGGTCGTAAAATTACAATGCTACAGCCAATGTCGCATATTACCTTTTGAGAATTTAATTAATTTTTACATTAAGCGATTATAGAATCAATTGTTGGATTAAAATGACAATACATATTTTTCACTGATAATAATTACGATAAAGCTTCTTAAAAACTGTTAACCGATATCAAAATACAGATACAGACAGAAAATATGAACTGTATGTTTTATAATCTACATAGTAACTTTTCTTTTTCCGCCTTTTTATACGCCGAAAGAAATATTTAATGTACCTAAAGTATTATCGTTTGATAATTGGTAATCGTCGAATTGGATATTTTTTTTACGATTGCTGTTATCGGTTATTTTATTCTCATATTCCGATGGGCTACGTGCTTCCAATCACATAGCTATATTAACCGTGTACAGAAAAAGATTTGGCATAAACATATACATTCTGGCAACTTATAAATTAAAAAAAAGTTAAATATTTGTAGCTGTAAAAATCTATACCCAAGGCAGTTATTTAAAAAAAATAACATTTATAGTACAATTATAGTTTTGGAATTCGAATACAAATAGTTTTTTAGTTTATACGTGTGTATGTACCATAAAGTTATGTTGTTAAAAGCCGAAATTAAATAAAAAAAATATGTGACATTTGTTAATAATCTATCACATTTTTTTACCTTGATGATGACTTAACTTTTAAAAAAATATTTACATTAATTATTGAAAACAAGAAATCGTTTTCTGAACAAAAAATCGCAATTTAATTAAAAAAATAAATGTGACATCTATAAAGAAGCAATAAAGAGATACATTTATTAATAAAAAACGATAGCACGTTGGAACGATCAGGAAATATTGTCTTACCATTTACGATACAAGTTTTTTTAATTGCGTACAAATTATTTAGATTATTTTTATGTCACAATTAACTGAAAAGCGATATACGTTATTAAGTACTCAATACTTGAATTGTTATTACAAAAAAAATTTTTTTTGCAGTAGATAAATTGTGTTTTATAGATTCAGTTTCGTAGAGGCCGGGGTCTGTTTTTTTAAGACATTTTTAATGACGTTCCAGCTGTATATGACCTGACTTGGTCTGTATGTCTCAACTTTAAAGTTGGATAGTGACATATTGAACGAATACAAATATGCAAGTGTCAACATAGTAGAATATATTTCATATATGTTTTGTTTTGCTTAACTTTTTACAACGACTAGAAGACTCTTTGTTATTTTGACTTTTGTCAACTAAAGAGGTTTTAGGTACTGTTTGCGTTAAAATTGACTACATTAAAAAAAAAACAGTCCTCAACTCAACACTATTTTACTATATGTATAGGGTTTAAATTTAATGCAGTTATATATATCAAAAATATATGTATTATTTTATGACTATAAATAAAAAATATAATAAGCTTATTAAAGATAACTGAATCCTGAAGGTCGGCCATCTTGTCGCCAGAACCTACCAAATAAGGCTTAGTTAATAATAAACAAATATTTCCTTGTAAAAACAACAATAAACTGTTCTGTGTTAATTATATACAATTCTACGAACTGACAGACATATGTAAGTCTACGTTAATTAAATTACTTAATACTGGCTCTGTGGCTATGATACCTGTTACCACCCACATAACCTGATATTCCGCGATCTACTTGGTGGTAGGTCTTTTTGCAAGACTGTTTGGGTAATACTCACATTCCCAGTGTTCAAATCTCTATTTCCGCGCTTTCATAATCCGATGGGATGACACGACTGGTCAGGATTCCATGCGTTTACATGTTTGGTAAGACACGAGAGTATTATCACGCGCTATGCAAGGTTTGAATCCATGGCCTAAGGATATGCAGCCTTATATGACTACTAGCCAAATGAGATAGTTTCCTATACGAAAAAGGTGCTATCTTACAAAGATTTATTGCTTTTAATATCAAGTCATTTTTATTTTAAGTCATAAAAATAACATAATCAAACATCTTAATTTGTGATCCGTTGAGTTATTTTTGTCTCATCGGTTGGCGGACTGGCATATGGTCAAAAATTGCCTAAAGATACTTCAAAAAATATTATTAATTCCTCATATTAACAAAGCGCCAAACTCAATTAATTTGTTGTCTCCTGTGCCTGTATTAACATTGGCTCATACTCTTTACCCTTCAAACCAGAACTACGATACTAAGTTTTGCTATTTGGCATCAATTGTAAATATTTTCGAAGTATTTTCAAAAGATTCTTTAACACACTATTTGGGTCATATGTAACAAAACGAGTTGACTTTAAAAGTGTAAAAATTGGTATCGATAAAATGCAATTAACATTAATTTTGAACCTCACATGAAACTGCGATAAAATATCTATCTATTGAAATAGCTACTCGACCATTTCGCCCGAGGTTCTGTGTCAATTAACGCGCCTGCTGATGATCAAAGTGACGAAATTACTTATATGTTGCATCTAAGTATATGTGGCGTCATATGAAGCCATTATAGAACACTTATCACTTTAAAATATATAATTTCTAATGTGAAAAAGTTAATTATTTTTCGATGGGAACAGTGTGCACTTACTTTAACTGACAAACTAACAATAATATAAAACTTATGATCTAAAAGTATTATGATGGCGGCGATTTCGGTCCACTTCAACAACTTAATAGGAGATTTGGTGCACTAGGTGATCTCACTATTTTCTCAATATCTAAACGGAGAGGACGTCAAATCGACACAACTAACCAGATCTCAAGTTAGGTATATCAACAGCTTTTTTTATGCTATAGGAGCGGAAGAGCATATAGGCCACCCGATGGTAAGTTATTACCACCACCCATAGATAGTGGTGATGTTAGAATATATATTAACCATTCCTGACATCGCCAATGCGCCACCAATCTTGGGAACTAAGATCTTAGTTTCCAAGATTGTGTTCTTGTAGTTACATTGGCTTACTCATCCTTCAGACCTGACCACAACAATACTGAGTAGTGTTGTTTGGCCGTAGAATATCTGAGGTGGTATCTACCCAGACGGGCTTGCACTAAGCCCTACCACCAAGTACTTCCGCTACGTTTAATGTGCAAACCTATAAACCAGCAGCAGCAAGCTATATTATAATGTAATACAAAGTTGTATAGGTATTCTCTAAGAAAAAAACTCGAAATACACTTGAATTACCAGAATGTGATATGCAACATTGACTATAAGAATTATAAAATAATATTTCACGGTGAGATACGAAGTGACTTGTTACAGAATCGCACTGCCGACAACAGTGCGGCTCTGTCATTAATCCAGGGTCTCGCGTTGAACGATGACTTAATTCGTCAGTAATAAGAATTTATCGATGTATCATTATTTATTCAATAATTATTTATTTAACACGGTTTCTATTCCAAATTCAAATAATTCAAAGCAATTTTTTTATCCTTAGTTTTTTTTTTAAAGTAAACCAAGTTTAAAGTCTAGGTAAATTTAAGGCATAAAGCGTTTTTTTAAATAATGTATTTATTATTGTTTTCCATTAATCGGTAGTTTCTGCAGACGAATACAAGTCTAAACAAAGAACGATTAATTACTATAAACAGCGTCCTGTCGACGCGTGCGTTCCAAATCTATTTTCAAAGCAAGTTCATTATCGCTTTTATTACGCTAGAGATGTACATTGGAATCTCAAGCATCGATATTAATTTATATGCACACTTTACAACCCTAATTTATTTAAACTAGTATTAACATAAGATGTAATTATTATTAATGACACATTTATTAAGGATATCAGGTATCATGTTACAAATAGTTAATAAAAACTAGTGAACTTATGTACTATGTTAGGAAAGGGCATATAAAACACATTGTAAATTTTTCTATTTTAGGAATAAAGGTAAAGATAATTTCTTAGAGTCTTTGAAATTTTGATTGTAATTTTAATAATCTAACACCTACAACAACTGAGTGGCATAGGAGTCGGAAATAATAAATGAAATTTAATTTTCTTAACTTTTTTTTTTTCAGGTTGACGCGTGACGGTGGCGGGGACAATAACGTAAGTAAGTATCTCAGAATTAGTAAGTGTCTTTGCTTTTGTTTTTGAGATAATTTTTTAAATACAAAATGAATAAGACAATGATGTTCTAGTAAACAGATATGTCATTAACGCGCAAAAAGTGAAGACTAGAAAACGTCCTAATTGGGACGTTTGCCTTAGTCGTTTTCATCATAATTATGCCAGTAATATGTTATAATACATAATATTTATGTAGTAATACGTTTTGCGTAATTAAAACATCTAGTTATTCTTTTTACTTATTGTTTTCAAGCTATCCTTTTTACTTGTAACGAAATGTAAAATAAACGGTCCCAGGCGCGGCACACTTTTTTCTGTTGTTTAGTATGGGTATAACACATCTGTTTATTAGAATATCATTGGAATAAGATCAATAATTACTTAGTAATTTTGTTATTAAAATCATTGTTTCCAATATATACAACGTTTTTTTTGATAACCCAAAGCAATGATCCGTTACTTATTTTAATCGTCGTTATAGTACAACTGATAGCAGAAGTAATCTTATCATTAAGAATATGTATTAAGTATAGTATTTTAAATAATATGCGCGTGTGTCATTTCGTTAGACATGGCAAGTTCATTACCGATGCTCATATCGCTAGTGACGTGCGTGGGCAGCTTTGTATCGATAAACTTAATGGAGGCGTCACGTAAAACTAGTTTGTCATGGACCACTTATTGTAAATGTTTTATTGTCTTTATCTCAAATATCGCTCTATTTATGCGCGCATTCACACTGAACGCTTGGAAACGAATTTATCCTCAGAATTAAATCATATTCTGTATAAAATAAATATAACTTTTTAAATTTTGTCTTAAATTTTCGCGATTATTACACATTTAAATAAAACTAATTATAACGGATGAATCGCGTATATTAATTATTTTTAAACATCCCGACGTTTCGAGCACTTTGCATTCTACCCGTGACCACGAACACTGCAAAGTGCTCGAAACGTCGGGATGTTTAAAAATAATTAATATACGCGATTCATCCGTTATAATTAGTTTTATTTAAATGTGTTTAAATTTATTATAGCTTCGTTGTGAATTATGTATAATAGATTATATTTTTCATTACGTAATAGCACGCGACCCGACCGAGCTTCATAAGGGTGCAATACTGATGGACCTTTTTCAAGTGCTTTTTTATCTATCTCATAGGATTTGAATGGAAGCGCAAAAAATATGTTTATTTACGCCGTCAATTTTATCTTTAAAACTTGTTTCTCTTTTATATTATACATATGAGCCTTCCTTTTGAAACAGTCTATGTATTAAAAATAAGCCGCATCAAAATCCGTTGTGTGTTTTAAAGATCTTAGCATACATAGGGACATAAAGACAGCAGAAGCGACTTCGTTTTATACAATGTATTGATGTGATCTGTGATGTCAATACTATGTTATTGTTGATCTGCTAACAGTTATATATATATAAACGATCACCTGACTATATACATAACAGCTACGACAATTGTTCAATACATGTACATTTAAAAAATAACTGCCGACATTTCACTTCGCCTGTTAAGAATCCAAAAGATTATGTCATTGCCGTCCTCTGCTATATTAAAACCGGATCCGGAAACGTGTGCAGGAAGAAAATAAACTGACAAATGGTTTAATCAATGTTAATTATATTCACCATTTGACTGACAGCAAAAAGCGTAGATTAAGTTATCATTTCTTTATATATTAGACTTATACATATATGGTTGTGACATATTATTTGAGCATGATTATTTGGGATTTTTTATTGAGAGTTTTTTGTAGTGATTTCGGTGGTACCACCCACTTGCCGCACAATATACAGTTAAGTATCTTTAGCTGTCTATGTTGAGTGTACGAAGGAATCATTTGGATTATTATCTAGGAATATATAAACTTATTAGAAGGCTATTCTGTAACTCATTTCACATTTCATTCGAAATCACACGTGAA
Organism: Vanessa cardui; assembly: GCF_905220365.1. Classification (NCBI taxonomy): domain Eukaryota; kingdom Metazoa; phylum Arthropoda; class Insecta; order Lepidoptera; family Nymphalidae; genus Vanessa; species Vanessa cardui. The sequence continues at coordinate 10,123,475 of NC_061132.1, read as the reverse complement.
ATGATAAAAATCAAATGATGTGCTATTTCAATGGTTCGTTTGACGTTTATAAATCATTATTGTCATATCATTATCTGACATATCACGATCGTACTCCACTACCAAAGGAACATAAATAAACGAGCCAACTTTATTGTCTTGCTTTGCATGAAACGCTTGATACACGCTCGACACTTGGCAAAACTTCTCGTTCTGTTTCGTGTTTTATATTTTACGACGTCCTCTAAGCTTTGATAACCTATGTAGGCATACAAAAAAATTATATTATATAATGACGGTTTGAATTTCGAAAATGCTATCATTCGGAAATAAAATTGTAAACATCAATTTAAAAAAAAAACAAAACGCTTCTATAGTACATATATAATGTTTCGTAACTATGCTGTTGAATGTGGAGGAGTTAGTTCATCTTGAGCCAATACAGGGTGTAGAATCCAGAAATGCTTAAGATAGAAATGTGTTAGTAAGGGAGCTGAACTAACTTGTAAAATTTTTGGACTTGAGTAAGTGGTCCTAATACAACTTTCTTTAACAAACAAACATTGCAAGTTAATTAAGAATAAAGATATCCAAAACTAGAACACACATAGAGCTATTTAGAATTTAACAGGAAATCGTATAATCATAGCAATCGCATATTCCATAAGTGTAAATGTAACATTTGTTTATTTGTATGTACTAATTATGCCATCGGAATAAGCATACAGTTAATGTTTCATTATCTGTACATCTAAGTATCTCACTAGAATTACACCAAAAGTTGACACGAATCCAATTTTAATGGATTAAGTATAGAAACAGTAACTGATACAGTCAAATGGAAAATACGTGTTAAATTTTCATAAAAGAATTCCCACATTAGCGTGGGAATGCCATTAGGTCTATGTCGTTTAATATATACGTGAGATTACTTGTGTTTGTTTTAATGGTACAATTGGATACAGTTAAAAAAACGGATACTCTTTGAGTTTTAACAAAGAATGTTGTTGTTTATATTGTTCTAGTGACCCGCCTGGCTTTGCCCGGTTGCAAAGCTGATACTTACTGCTAGTCATTATATATACTATATACCAGTGCCGTAAATAGCCTTTTCTGCGCCATTTGCGAGCTCCTATAACTGCACCATATTTAAGCAAACCCTTTGCCTATTTTACTGTCTCACTCACTAAAACTTAAACGCAGGTTCACTACTGCTAATGCGTTGCCCATTAATGATAAACACTAAAGACAAATACGCTCGTGCGCTGCCAAAAAAATGAGCGCGATGTAAGTTTTTAATGATACTACCATGTAAGTACGTTTGTATTGGAATCGAGTACTAGAGGCTCAGCGGAATCTTAACAAGAGCAAAACGAAAAAACAATAGTCCTGCCCAGTCTGTCTATTCTTGCGCCCCCGAGAGTCTACGCCCTGTGCCTGGGCACCGGTGGCGCCGCACTATTTACGCCACTGCTATATGCTACTCATTCTTTATTATATTGTGCATGTATAGCATATACAAACCTTAATCTTGAATCAATCTATCTATTTAAAAAAAACCGCTTCAAAATCTGTTGCGTAATTTTAAAGATCTAATACATAGGGACAGAAAGCCGTAAGCGACTTTGTTTTATACCATGTAATGATTTTGGATTTTTTCAGGTGTAGTTAGTAAGGTTAAGTCTGAGTGTGTTAATAGTTTTTTAATAGATCATTGGTTTTCCTCTATGACAATTTTATTCTAGTTATATGTAATTTTATTACGTGAGTATCTCGTTGATATAAAGTTTGATTAGATATTCACGTAATGTCTAATAATGATCCTGAGAACGTAAAATCTCTGAAAGGAAAATTACAGTAGCGCGGATCTGATATTTTGAATTTGGTATCTTGGAAAAGCTGTTGGTTAATTGACTCTTGTTGGTCAATCCAGTCTTGTCAAATTGCTGTTCTATCGAATTATAAGTCGGAGAGAATATACATATAATGTGGCCATTTACTTGAGCACTTTAATATCTAATGTGAAATATGGCGCGGTCAAGAATGACTGTTGTGGCTGAATGCTGTCAGCAGATCATGATCATCATCAAATGATCCAAAATTCGTTAAAATGTTTTGCTTGTGATTGAAATGATTGAATTGCACGTTTTAAACAATCAATAGAAATCGAAATGGTATTTTACTTCTTGGGTACTTTTTACAAAAATGGAAGATCGTTTAACGGGTTATTTTATGGTGATTTTTTTGGTAATGTATTGCCATATCTTAGAATTAAGAGCTGAGGCCATCAGATATATTTCTCGATACATATACGTAATCTTTTTTCGGCAAACAAAAGAAAATTTTAAATATGGAAAGTCCTTCCGTGCGAGTTCCCATGACGGCATATTCAAAATGTTTACATGTGTATTTAAAGGCCCACTCGGGGCGTGGTTGACATTATGAGAGGCACGCGAATGTCTAGCAAACAGTCGTGTGGGAGCCCGGTCAAGTGCGTAGACCTCACACGTACACGTGACTCTTATTACTATAGCAATAGAGTACAAGTTGAGATAAATTATGAAGCAATAAGTGTTGCCATAACTTGATAGAATCCATCGATAACGTGACACGCAATCGATAAACAAATAGAGCTGTTGGTTTATTTATTGAGATTTTAAAATGTTTCATCATTACATAAAGTACGGCTTAAATATTTAATGTGTGAAGTTTTACATGATTGATTAATATTTTATCTGTTTCAAAAAAAAAAAACAAAAGCTATGCAGAATTGAAATTGAAAAAAACTGTAATGAAAGTTTCGACGACGCGGTTTCGGAATGTAACTGTCAATTAGCGCTTTGAAGTTGAGTTGTCAATTGCTGTTGCGTTATTAATTTATGATTAACAACTTGTCGCATGCGTCTTTGCTCGCGTTTTAGGAGTTGCTCGTCAGGTATTAGGGATAGAACTGTCCGGGTATATCCTTTTAATTTCAATACGAACAGATAGACAGACACGGTCAACTTTTGAATTTACATTAATATTAAACATAGTTTTTTGAATTGAAAAGTAATTTGTATTTTAGTAACAATATTAAAAGTTTTCGTTTTAGTTGATTTTTTATGGTATTTTCGTTTGTTAATGTTTTACTATATGTCATACTATTTTGTTTGTAAAGCATGATAAATGATTAATACATTTTAAAGGAAATTTTACATTTCTGATTAATGCCGATATTGTCTTTAAGAAAATGAAGATTTCGTCATCGATAGTAAATATACATAAAAACTATTTAAGATAATAATCGTTACAAAAAAACTTTCTTTTGTCGATCACAGCACATACAAGTAAACATATTATAAACTTTCTGCCTTAATATTGTAGTTTGCAACGATCGATCATCGTTCGTATCGTTCCAGTCATTTAAAATTCATATCGAGATAATTGAACGAATGATTGAATGACTATGATGACAGGTGTAGCGGTGCTGTTAGGAAACAGCCAGACACACCTGTGCTTGCCAAACTAAATATCAATATTAATTTGCACTCATGTTATTGAACTGAATAGGTGTTAGATTTGAGTCTTGGTCCTTTCTATTCTGCTAATTTACAGCAGATATCTTTAATATTACTCTGTAATTAAATTATTTTATTACAAGTCTTATAGGTTATTACACAAATTAACTTGGTCTCAATAGTCGGTATATGTCTAATAAATAATCATGTGTTGCACAATTTGTATAATGTAGTTATGGGTTGTAAGAGATTTTAGTAGCGGTGAAATTTGTTTTTTTTTTTTTTTTAATCAGTTACTCATACAAATAGGCTCGGACACCAGGGGATGCAAATCCGGTTGTATTTGATACTTACCCCCAAAAACCACTGCAATGGCTGTTCTCACTCCGCACGGATTGAAGTCTTCGGGATCTTGTCGGTAATGCACCAGCAGTGCAGATCTCCGCTAGTATCTCAGCAGAACTCTCCTTAGGGGGCGGTAATGATCGGAGGCAAGATACTCACAATACGTACTCCACGCTCGTGCGTATGGCAGCAGAATCCCAGTGCTATCATACTTTGGGCCGCCTGCTCCACTTGACATTAGCTCCTCACGGATCCACGGACCCAGAAACCTTGGAGTAACAGTAATAGTTTGAACCTTGAAGTAATATTGTATTTTTTCAAAAAAGACATTCATTACCTTCCCTGGGCTTGCTTTTGGGAGGCTGTTTAATTTTTGCTTCGAAAATCATTGCAGTTGATACAGGAGTTATTTTTAATTTTGATCGATGCGTGATTTATAAATATCAATATGAGTAATGATTAGGTGTAAAGCTAACTATTCCACTGATTTTTCCGCGGGCGCCATGACGGTTATTCAAATATCTTGCCGTGTAATTTTACAACGGGTCTAAATTATTTATTTCTTTATGTACAAAACTTACAAAACATATACCATTTATAGTTTTTAAAATAAAGGTGATTACATTTTTAGGTAAGTGTTGTTTCAATTAAAAGTTAACACAGCATGGATAAGGTAAGATTATAATTCTTGTGCCGTTTTTAAGGTCTTTGTTAATTTTTTTTGCTCTAAGTATTAAGCTACAGATTATTCATTATTTTCTATCGTATTAAAAATAAAAGTGCTACCTACTTCGGTTGATATTATTAACATTTTAATTCATTTTGAATACTCCTTAGTTTTGGTCACAATTGCAGGGCTCGACAATATCTGTGTACTATGCTGATATAATATATTATATTAAAAAAATATGTTATATGTTATATATGTATACATTTTATACATGTCTATGAAACCATAAACTATAAAAAATTTAAAGTTCTATATTAATTGGAATAGGATAAGTAATGTTTGCTAATCTTACTGAAATTAGAAAGGTACCCAGATTGCGTTTATTAAAAATATGGATAAATATCAATCATAATAATAATAATCATATAATAATCAATTAATATTTTCCCTCTATAAGAGCGATAGAGGAAATCATTATTATAACATTATTTCTAGCATAAGTACTGCCAATTATGAAATCGTAGTTCTTATGTAGTTCTATAGATTACCACATTTGATACACCACCATTTTGTATTATAATAATATTGAAATAGAATACCTAAATATATCGTATGTGACATTTCAGTACAAAAAAAAAATATAACTTAGTCCATAAATATCGATAGATGTAACATCCCTAGTAACTTAAGTCTATATTTACAGCACGCAGAGCACACATGTACAAGGAAACATTGTACAATGCAGTTCTTTAATCCCACTGATATCGACTACAAGTTTTCTTCATGGAGAGTTCGGATCAAATATTTACTTGAACTTGACATTTGTGTCTTATTGTGTGTTCCTAGAAAGAAATATTGTTTGATATTAATAAAGTATATGAGTCATTTTAATTCAAACATTCATTTTTATCTTGAGCTATAACTGAGTCGCTGCTTTAGTGGCTATCTTATATGGCTGTTGGTCATAAGTTCTTGCTTTCATAATGTCTGGATTATAAAATATAATGAAATACTTGTTAATAAATTTTTAGGTGCCTATATTTAGAAATTGTGTATAAGGGTGTTTGCTATTTTTTATTTGTTATAGATAAATATAAATATAAAAACATGAATTTCAGTGCAAAGCAAGCTGATGAGTCGTGTACTTTAGGCTGAAAGTCATTTTTAGATATTTTATAGCTGTGAATCTTTTTTAAAGATTGTTCACTACGGTAGAATTTTGTTTATGATATTTTCTAATATTAAAATGAAAATGTATATTATTAAAACAAATCTTATTATATTTCAAAAAATATTGTTAGATTTTAACTTCTTTTATATGAAACAATAAAACTGTATGATGTATATATTGTACATCAAATCAATTTGGATGATAATTATAGCTACATTTATTAATTTATCGACGTAATAAAAATGCATTTATTATATCGATAAATTTTAATTATATCGAAAAAACGCGTGGAGCATCACTATTGATCTATGTTTACACGTCGCGGCGTCGCGTCGTCGCGGCGGTCCTGAGTCATGTGTGCATCTCGCTTTATTAGCTTAGAGGGTGTGTTTGTTTGCAACTTGCAGTTATCTTCGATTGATGGATTGTACTGAGTTTTTAAACTCGGATTAGATTAGAAGCAAATAGTCGTATATGCCAAGAGCGTAGCGTAGCGAGCGACTATATGTGTCGTAATAATTAATTTATGAAACACATACATAATTTGAATGTTATCAATCGAAGTATTTACGATTAGGTATAGATTGCTGACATAATCGAACCAATGTTATGTTTAATTATTATTATATTTTCAATAATTACATTCTGTAAAATACATGGTGAGACTACCTGTGAGTAGTTGAACTTTTGCCTTGATAATTATGAAATGTAATTTTTTTTGTATTGTATCTACTGTTGGTTGCCCTAATGAAAATAAAATAAACAATAAAAAAGATATATATTTTCTACTAATTCAATTTCAAAGAAGTATAAGGCTTTTTGTTATTCAAAAGTCAATAAGCTATTCGGAAGAGTAAAATATTCGAATCAACAAAAGGAAGACATCAGGATTATTGTCTTTATTTTTGTTATTGTTCAATGTTTTTAGTATATCAGATTATATTCTGTAATGTTGAGATGAACTGCGGTTTTTAGCGATTGTCTTATTGATGTCTACTTTTTTATGTTACCTCATAATAATCTTGAAAAATAATATGAATATCGAACGGAAATGGTTATTACGTTTGCATTTCTATATATAGTACTAGAAAACGTATTTCGTAATAGGCAACCCAAATTTGCCTTGTAACGTTTATTTATGGCATTAAAAAATTTACGCCTTGCATTAAATTTTATCGTATACAAAACCCTTTCTTGAAAACATCGTAAATCCGTTTAAAGGCAGACATCCTTAACAGTTCATTGACACGGCGTTGGAATTTAAATTTTATTTTCTTTATTGTAAGATTTTAATTGAGTTAACTATGCACTTTATTAAATAAATAATAAAATATTCAAGGTGTAATATTCACCTATATTTCTATTTTTTTAAATAAAAGTGTCCATGTTAATTTTTTTATATGTAGGTATATCTTGCTTAGTATTCGTATCTCCTTAAAAACGGAATTGAAACTTTATAAATAAAATTGAATGTTTGTATATTTGTTCCCTGTGTGTTAGTTTAATCTAAGCCATTGATCGGATTAATATCAAAATTTATTGAGTTATTTTGAGCACACATGGGAAAGTTCATGGGACAAAAATATTTTGTTTGTTGCATATCTTTATATAATTATATACTCAAACCCGGAGTAGAGAAGGAGAGCTAGTATATATTTAAAAAAATATTTCAATGTGAAAGCAATGATCGTTTTTTGTTACAGAATAATCTAGATGATACTAAAAATAGAAGTATTTTAAGCCTTTGTAAATAAAGTATTTTAATTTCCTTTATAAAAGTTTTGTGTTCATATATCATGTAAACTATCAGCATGCCTATATTTAGGGATTAGATAGATCGGTAACAAGACTTACAAAAGCAGACTTAAAAAATATTTAATATTTTTCTATAACAACGTTATTTAGTCATAATCGAAAAGTGTTCTACGAATAGACACGGCAGTCGTTACTATAATTAAAAAAATAATAATGCAAGCACTTGAACTTAAGTACTTGCATTTAACTTCTTTAATGTAGCACTTCAGGCGAATGCATTAAAATTGTCCATAATTCTAATATTTGTGACGACAGGGAGAGGAAGAGCCGTTTAAATTTAGAACAATATAAAAAACCCGTAAAGCGATTGGAGCGCTTTCATTATTATATACAACATACATATATGTTTGGCTTATTAAGAAATAAGCGGTGTGTGTATTAGAATCTGTTTCACTCAAATTTGTACGTTTAATGAAAAGCATATTTTTGTATCAATATATATATATTTTATATAACAATCTTATGACATGTGGCTGTAGCTTATTTATAATATTAAGTAAGCTATGTATATATTTATAAAGTTAGCTAAAGGAAGATTGTCAAATTTTGTATGATCCATAAATATCTATACATATTTTATTAAAGTAGTTAAATCTTTATCTTATAAAGTCAACATTTGCACTGCGTAGCGGATGCGACAAATGAATTATAACGTCAACGGAGATGTACGTAGCTGCATGTAAGCGTTCATCTATTTTTCAAACACATGCGGGTCATAGGGCTGACAGTAATTGGTTTTACATTTAAGCATTTTGTAAAGACTAAAGTTTGATTGATGAAAAAAACAACAATACAAATTATTATTTTCATATTTGAGAAATATATTTTATGTCAAGAAGGTTTTATATTATGATAAAGGCGGTGCTAGTAAATTGATACCTTTTTATATTTTCACCTGGTCACACTGACAACCTGGGAAGTTGACGAAGAAGACGAACTGTCAAATAAAGCGAATTATAATATGTAAAATAAAAAGCATAACACTAACAATTTAAAAGGAGAAACTCAAAAAGGCTTTGACCAAAATAATTATAAGAAAATTATGTTGTGATTTTTTATATCGAATGAGATGTTTCGATTCCAATTTTAAATTTATATTATGTTGCGGCAACCCTAGCACTTATATCGGATTACGCAATGTCATGGACTGCAGATGGCGCGGATATTTTGGGGATAGACGCGTCCGGGGGACGAGCATGTATTGTTATGGGAATTGGGATACATTAAATTTGTTTTATTATGCGGGTGGCTGTAACAGTCACGCTGGTATGAACTATGTGATAAATTAAATTTTCCTTTAATTTTTTATATCCATCAAATTTAAATTATTATTAATTTGATTAGGTTAACTTATGTCAATAGGTTGTGAACTGCTTTGTTCATTTATTTGATGTCTGATGGTTGGGGCTACAGTCACTAGTTATTATGCCATGGAAATATGACCTTTATTGCTAGACTAGTCTAGTGTAAGTGGTGGATGAGCAAATTTAGATACAGGCACAAAATAAGTTCTAATTCCATATTTCAAATTTAAATTAGGAAATAGCAAATTATTTTGAAACATGTATTTTGGACAAGGATTTACCACCAAGTGGTTGCACGACTACTTCCTGGACACCAATAAAAATAGTAGCGCTTTAAGCGCTTTTTGTGGTTTTACAGCTAAACCGTAGCTATCAAATATAGTGTTGGTTAGCTAACGGAAATTAAATTTGGGAACTTAAAACTCTGATTTGCCTTTATACGTTGCCGGTTCTTTTCAGGTCTGAGGTATTATATTCCGAACCGGTGGTAGATTATCGACAATCAATAAGAAAGTGTAAACACTTCTATTTTGAATAAAGGTTTTTGACTTTGACTTTGACTTTGACTATCACATGATGAATATTTTAAAGACTGTATAAATTGTATAACAGATACATATATGTTTTTTTATTAAATTGTCAGATTTTTCTGTTTGCGCTATCTTGGTCAAACATGGCCACGCCAAATGTTGTGATTAATTAGTTTTGTGCGGCCTGAAATATTCTGTTCTATGTTATGTTTGTTTCGGACCGGATGTCATGTTCTAATAATAAATGCAAGATGGTGCATACGACATATACCACCAACCTGCATTGTGACGTAATGTGCTTAAAACTTCTCCGTGAGGTGGAAGCCTTGGCCTTGTAAAGTAACTTTGTCAACTTATCTATGTTAACTGAAGTATATGTGAGCAATATTATTAAAGTATAGTACGACACAAATTAGATGTAGCATCGGAAAGTGCAATGGAATGAAAATAAAACCGTTTACTGCCGATTTACACAACCAATAGAAATAGCTCCCGATCGCGCCATTCGACGCTATTCGTCGTTAAAGATTCATGCGTCAGAGAAAGCAAGTGCATGTAAATCGACGTGTCAAATTGACGAATATATTAGGTCATATGATATTACAATTTATTACGTATGAATAAAGATCATATTCGCATTACAACTAAATATTGATAATTTGGGATAGCGTACTCAATTCGGATGTGATCGGTTTTACGAATTTTGCCGATGCGACATCTAAGTTGTGTCGTACTATAGTAGGTTACGTTTAATATATTGTAATTGTTATGGAACTATAGAGTACGAGCCGGGCCGAGTAATTGCGTGTAGCCGCACCATTACACTGCACGTAGTCAATACATCTTATCAAAACGAGAACGTTTTAATAAAGATACATTATACCTGTCATAACATCGAGAAGTTTGTCTCAATACATCTCAATGGAATGCGCTAGATCATCATGTTTGCGCGTGCGCATGTCGTTGTATCAATTAGGATGGACTGAATCAACGGCACGCTAACAACAATGTAAATTTATGTGGAATTTAATTTTTATTATGGGGAATATTTATTATATTCCGTGATTGAAACTTCAGTTTTTGAATCTCTTTGCACTATGTATCTGCGACTACAGAATTCACTAAATACAGTTGGCGTACAATTTAAACTATATTTAAACGTTTAAGAAACTCAAATAGACTTTCTTTTACAATTAACAGATGAATTTCAAATAATGAAGTATTATTTAAATGGCGGGGCTGAGTTTTTTGAAATAAATAATTTTTAAGTACCTAGATATATTTGGCTCGTTCAAAGTATTTTCAACCGAATTAAAAAAGGAGGAGGTTATCAATTCGTCTGTATTTTTTTTAATTTTTTTTTTTTAGTTACCTCATAACTTTTAACCGTGTGTACCGATTTTGATAATTTCAGTTGTCAACATATTTCTTAAAGTATTCTCGTATTGTTTTTTGATAGATATACTGTAGGTTTTTCTTGGCTGACACCGGCTCCAAATATAACAATAACTATAACTACGTTGTATAATCGTAAATCGACTTTTAAGTAGCCTAATATTTTTCATTTTATTTTACTTAGGAGGACTCTAAAAAACATTTTGAATACGCAATTATTTTTATTACTTTTTAGTGCATATTTATTTGTTTTAAAATAGTGTTTTGTTTGAAGTCGGTTTTACTTTTTGTTAAAATTTTTATTTATTCTTTGTCACTGTGACCAATACAGTTAATATATTTTTGTTTTACACGAAAATGTCATTTTCTGATTAATTCTCTATATGTATTTATTAAATTTATTTTATATAACCCGTGTATATGTATATATGTAAATAGTATTATATGATGAGCAATAGGTATAAAGTTTCTGTTAATTAAGCGCTCAGAGTCGATAGACAATTATGATATATCGTCACTGTCTGTACATAAGGTCGTAAGTGTAATCATCTACTCTGACAATTTTCGCCCATAGCGTCGTTTTTATCACTACATTTAGCCTCAGTGTCTAAAATCTTTAATCTTCGTAAAGTAAAGATATGCTTTTAAGCGATTGGAAATTATAAGGGTATACCGCTGTGTTACATCATAGTGACTTTCTTTTTTGCATGAAAATAATTTGGGTGGGTTTTTATTGTTAATAGTTAAAAAAAATAAACTTGAACCGATTTTCAGGAATGCTGTTTTTATTATATATAGATAATGGAGTTGTAGTCTAATTTTATATTTTTACCGTTACCTCTGTACTCGTGTCCTTGAATGATGTCACAGGTACGCTGGCAATTTGTTAATAATTGTGGCCGTTATTCTGTACCTATAGCTGAGATGGCCCAGTGGTTAGAACGCGTGCATTTTAACCGATGATTGCGGCTTCAAACCCAGGCAAGCACCACTATATATGTATATGTGCTTAATTTGTGTTTATAATTCATCTCGTGCTCAGCGGTGAAGGAAAAAATCGTGAGGGAACCTGCATGTGTCTAATTTCATCGAAATTCTGCCACATGTGCATTCCACCAACCCGCATTGGAACAGCGTAGTGGAATATATTCCAAACCCTCTCCTTAATTGAAGAGTAGGCCTTATGTAAGAAATGTACAGGCTGTTACTTTACTTTATTCTGTAACTACTAATATTATAAACGCGAAAGTAATTCTGCCTATTGTTACCGATCAAACCGCTTCACCGAATTAGATGAAATTTGATTTATAAATACTCTGAGTTCTCGGGAAGGACATAGGCTACTTTTTATAATCAACTCCTTGAGGGGGCAAAATGGGGGTGATGGTTTCTGTGATATAGGTAAAGTTTTTTAAAATACAAAGCAGAAAAATACAAAGCAAGAAAAACAGCCATAGCCGCAGGTTCAGCTACTTTATTATCATGTAAGAAATTAATTGAAACAAAACATATTATAATAAATTCAAAAGAAAAGAATACACGGTCACAGAATTTCGTAAATAACACAACAATGTAGGTACATGCAAATAAATAAATGATCAAAGAAAAATGATTGCGATTAAATATGTATGTAAAATGATGTCCGCAGTAAACATTACAAAGTAATTGACCCCCACTGCAATCGCTTATGCTGTAATTGAGAACTGACTGACTGACTGCTTTATAAGCTTTTAAGTATCGTAATGAGTTACATTGATTTATTCAGTTGCATTCATTTATTTACATTTAACATTCGTTAAGCGCACCTCGTGTCACTCTTAGGGGTCAAGTAGGCAAGAATGTATGCACCCGACTACACGTTCGAAGTGGATAATGATTATCATTTTTGTATGCAATGTAAAATGCTAATGGCTAAACTTTATTTTTTATGTCAAATTTTTATTTTAAGGTCTTCTGAAAACTTCCGATCTGTGTTTTGATTACTTTGAACTGTGTATGTAGTAAGTACATGGAAAGCAATAACTTGGATTTGGGTAGTGCATTGAAATACATTAAATGCAAAATAATTAGATTAGCTCCAATTACAAATATTTTATTGGTGTAATATCAATACTATTTTACGAAGAACTGTTTGTCCGTTTGATTGAAATTACGTCTATAGAATCTTACAGTTAATTATGATGAATTTTTAAATGTACCAAAGACCCCACCCACAAGGGTAAAGTTGAATACAAGTGAAACCGCATGCAACAAGTAGTTATAGTTATACGTTGAATATATCAAGCTGCTTTATATGACTTAAACTCGTTTTTATAAAATACTATTTTTGGAAATCATTAAATGTCACTCACTGACGATAAGTGACTTTTGTATTTTACGACGTATTCACATATTAATATAGATTCAAATCATTACATTATATATGTAATCAAGTCATTATATCGAATGTTCTTAAGTGTTTTGATTAGTCACTATTAGAATTTTTAATTTAGGCGTTACGTTGACTAAGGAAGCATTTGGAAGTGATATAGGTTTGGGTATATGTAGTATGTTTTACTACTCGTGCAATTTCTTGGTGGTAGGGCTTTGTGCAAGCCCGTTTGGGTAGGTACCACCCACTCATCAGATATTCTACCGCTAAACAACAGTACACAGTATTGGTGTGTTACGGTTTGATTGTGAGTGAGCCAGTGTAACTACAGGCACAAGGGACATAGCATTTTAGTTCCCAAGGTTGGTGGCGCATTGACGATGTAAGGAATAGTTAATATTTTTTACAGCGTCATTGTCTATGGGTAATGGTGACCACTTACCATATGCTCGCCCGCCAAGCTATTCCATTTAAAACTATTATTACTATACTTTATTCCAATACTATGAGAAACAAAATAAACAAAATTTGACTACAAAATGACGCGATATAATTAGTCGAGAGGTTCACTAGAGATTTGCGAAAAAATTTAGAACGTTGACGAAACTGTTATCGGAATTTTGGAAAGTTAAATTAAAGTGGAAATGTTTAGTTAATTGTTGTATTATAAATAAATATATATTAACCATTAAAGCCCGGTGTACCACAACATAGAGGAGTTATTAGAAAATTACATGAAATATGTGGATGTATGGTTTGTTTATCTTTTTTCTTACTTTCATTGGAACAGGTTATATCGTCGCTGCCGCCGCGGATTCGCTTCGACGAAGAAGACCGGGGAGAAGACAACAGCGCTATGCGCAGCTTCTTCTCCAGCTGTAAACGTCGCCGGGAGTAGAGATGTTCTCTGTACCCCGGGAACTCCTCTAGCTTGGAAGCTCATGGTGGGCCAACCGTCGGGACGTCACGGTAGAATGCGTAAGCGATCCCGTGATGCCCCCCCTAGAGACGGAGTGGGTACCGCTGGTTTTTTAGTGGGTATTCCGGTGCCTTCTGCGCTGGCGAGCCCCACATACCCCCCCACAATACAACATCATGTGGGGGAAACGCGTAATGCGTTTTTCCAGCGATAAAAAAAAAAAAAAAAAAAAAGGTTATCGCTAAAGGTTCGTCGCTAAGTTTCCTTAACATTTTTCGATTGCTACACCGTTTTAGTCGTTATTACAATACGCTCGAACTGTAAAAACAGTTGTGTCATTACTTCTTTTTCATTCATTCATCATTCATTCATACATCGAAATTTCCATATTCTGAAATAGGAATTCAAAGGGCACAGCAATCGAAAAATATGGAAAAAGCACATAGCGACTCTTGCAGGAGTAACGACGATATGTAACACTAATCTATATTAATTTATATGTAATACTAGAGTTGTTGGTACCATTGTAAATTCCGACATGTGCAAATCACGGCCCTATTCTATAAGAATATGTTATTTAATAATGCTTATTCGTCCCTAAAAGAGCTTGACGTATTCGTTGATTTTTAAATAAAGACCATTTAAGTTGAGTTGAGTTTAGAGTTTTAATTCCTAACCGGTACCGGTGTTAGTTTTACACTAAATTCAATTCTGTAACATAATTTAAAAGTGCTTCTACGATTTAACTTGAATAAATATTATTTCGATTTCATTAACATATTTTAAATAAAATCAAATCGCTGATTGTATTTTTGTATTATTAAATTATCTACGTCTTAATTAGTTTCATTTTATGTCCCTCAGTGTGGAGTAACACTAATACAGATAAAAAATAATAAAAATTGACCCATGTATATTAGCTTGTTTATGTGACGTGTCATTTCTATATATGCCAAGATATGTCATATACCTACATGCCATTATTTAACACCCACGCTGCCATAATTGTTTTTTACACACAAACAAACCGAACTATTATAATGAATTATGCTTGATTATAAACGAGCCAATTACATTACATTAATGGCTTCCATGTACATGTATGTACATGTAATGGAATCTAATTCTGTGATTCATGTCAACGTTGTACTAAAGAGTATATATATCGTTTTTTTTTATGTCAACTGATCCATTATTAATCCTGGTTTATAAATCAAGACTGTCTACATAACATGTTAATTTTACTTTCAGTTTTAAGAAAATATTTACAATAGTAACACACAAAATATAAGGAATTATTGTTATTAAGGTATTTCGTATAAATTTCGAGCTGAGATGGCCCAGTTGTTAGAACGCGTGCATCTTAACCGATGATTTCGGGTTCAAGCCCAGGCAAGCACCATTATATACATATATATCTCGTACTCGGTGGTGAAGGAAAACATCGTGAGGAAATCTGCATGTGTCTAATTTCATCGAAATTCTTCCACATTTGCATTCCTCCAACCCGCACTGGAACAGCGTGGTGGAATATGTTCCAACCTCTCCCCTTAATGGAAGAGGAGGCCTTATTCCAGCAGTGGGAAATTTACAGGCTGTTACTTTGTAGTAATTTCAGTTATTAAGAAAGATCGTAATAGTTTGGTATGTAGTAAAGATTACTTACATAATATAGATTATGTGCTCGAGGGTGGAAATCATTAGGAAACCTGTAAGATTCTGATGCGATAACTGTACAAGCGTATTTGAGCAGCGTAGTGAAATAACACAATCATCTATATACGAGGAGTATTGTTTTATAAAAATAGTATTGTTTAGGAAATACTTAATAACAATACTTACTTACTCACACGTTTTATAGTACTTTGTGTCTGTTTATTTTGTTGATATTATGCGCCCGGTTAAAAAATACGTAGTGATATTATGATTAAACAAATATTACTCTTTCCGGTACCAAAGAAATAGGAACTGTCGCCCCGCAAAGTCGTCACGAGTCCGCCCACCACACTGGCCACATTTCGCCGGGCGGGTGCCGGTGGGCGATGCGGCATTCTCAACCATTTTGCAACTTGATGGAGTTCCGTAGGGCTGCGACTACTGTATAAAGTAGTGACTAACATTAAACTGCGCAAGCAAATAACTTTTGAAGTTCGTGTATTACTATTTATGTAATGTTTTATGTGGGTTAGATGTGTCCTCAAATATGGATTTTTTTTTTAAATTTAAGAATATATGTAGATAATACCAGATAATAGTATCGATACTTGTTATGTAATTATTCAGAATTTTAAAGTTTCTTTTCGATATTATTTGCCAAGTTTTCTGGAGCACTACGTAAAGAATAATTATTTTTTGTTACGGTGCCAAACTCTTTGGGCAGTGCTCACCACTTGTCAGGTGATCTATTTAAAAGTCAGACTACCTAAGCCACAAAAACACTCTAAGCCAAGACAAAATGTCGTATTTAAATGACGTTTTAAGTCCACACGAATTGGGATAAATGCGACAATAATTTTTCAAATTTTAATGCAAAATCCTTGGTCCGAAAATAAAAACCGATTCAGCTGAATTTACAACCATTATTTGTATATACTTGTTGTGATTTGTTGATATCGTTTAATTGACTTGTACAGATAACAAAATAGACATAAATAATATAGATAAACGTAAAACATCCGCCTGCCTTTATATCAATTTTATTTGGGGTCGGCTCAGCATACTTCTCTGTCGGACGTCATCTCACAAGTAACATTATTTCTAACCATATCTTCTTTCACACAATCCATTCATCATATCTTTGCTCGTCTTCTACCTCTTTATCCATCCACATCCATGCTCAAAACCAAGACAAACATGGTCCTCATTCCTCCTCATAATATGTTCTATATAATACTAAATAATTTGAATAGACTTAAAAATCATTTTTTTTCTAAATAAAAACTCATTTAAGTCAAACTCTTTTTTCTTAAATCGCTTTAGAATAAGATTACGCATGTGTGTCTATTCGTAACGTCTTTAATAAATAATCAAATCAATGAATAACGATACAAATGAACGAGCGATCTTAAACAAGATTAGTTTTTATAGCAAGCAAACTATATCGTATTAAATAAACAGTTTTTGCGTCTGAATCGCGCGTGGGCGTTAGCGCCATATTCGACAATAATAATGGTATATAAAATTACATAATTTACTTGTTTGTTCGGCCCTTTATTTGACCTTAGTACTTTAAGGTCACAATTCGCAAAAGTTATTAGGTAATTGTTTATATGTTTTTCCTGTGAGTGATGTCATGGAGCACGTATCGCCTTATTTGGAATTAAGTAATGAGGTATATTCTAAGTAACTCCCGTTCAGAAAGAAACGCATTTTTTTTTGTAAATATTCGTAATATGACAGATATGAAACTATGTCATAAAAATATGTGACACAAAAGATGAAATACTATATATTAGATGTGTAATACAGTAGTTATAACGACATTTCAGTTAACTGTAACAACTAAATTGTTATTTTTTATATTTTTGAAAATTTTGTTACAAATCTTATCATGTAGCTAAAATATTTTTATTTAAACAATAATATAGTATGGCAGATTTTTCTCAACAAATAGGGAAGATATTCGTGCTTACGTGTAATTTTCTCGAACATACCTGCATATGCTTTTATGCATGATTATTAATATTATATTTTAAGCGTATTAGTAATGTAAGTGTAACAAGAATTCCACACAATTCTTAAAACTTTATTTGTGGAAGGAATTATTTCATCGCCTATTATTACGAATTACTTTAGACCTTGTTCTAAATTAATTACAAGAATTTTAAGACTACACCACTATTTGTACACGACTGACCAAAAAAGGAGTGCTATGTTTTCAGGATTATGTGAGTTTATTAATTCTACAATTTTTTTAACGCCTGAATACATTGAATACACTTATGGAGTTTCCTTAGATTGTCTTCTTATGAAGGAAGGACTCTGGCTATAAATAAAATAAAAATAATTTAAGATTATCACGTGTTACAATTTTAAAGGTAAAAGATTGTTTATTTAAAAAACAGGCTATTGTGGAAGTGTTTATTTTTTGAGTTGTATGTTGTGATTAGTAAAACAAAAGTGGAATTATTATTTTTTTATATTTTTCAATGAATTCATCGCGATATGAAATTAATACTCAATTTAATTTTGTTTCTAAATTCAAACTGAGCCATTTTTTTTCAAACATATATGCTCTGCATCATTAAGATGAATAAAATTCATTGTAACGTAAAGTGTACTGTAACCAGTAAAAAGCAGATAGTATTTACTACACTTTCTGATATTTTTATATGATGTATACGATACGATAAGACGTATATGATGGCTGACGAGCAAATCAGCGAAGATGGTCACTCGATAGGCCTTCGCTCATAGACACTGGTAATTCAAGTATAAGCCACTCCTTAAACCGACCTTGTGCCACCAACCATAGGATCTAAGATATTATTTAACTGGCACACACAACGTATATAACTTTCAAGATATAAGTCAATATTTTCATAAGAGCTGTGTTTATCGCGCTAATCATATCGCGCATGCGCTTATTCCAATAATTTAGGGTATGCGGGTATGAATTTGTATGTTGAATGCAATTTCGGAATTATTTGGCAGATATTTACGTCATTCCTAAGACGCCCTAAGATGGCTAGGTTTCCCATGTTATACTATATTATGGATGGTTATGCTGCTTATATGTCTATTCGATTGATATATGTGCATATTATGTAATCAATTGCACTTTATAACTTATATAAGGTATGTAGGTATATAGTCACAATAATTATATATAAGGTATTCATTTATTGTTCCAAAATAACTAGGAAACAGATTGAGGTTTTTTTAAGCGCCTCTTACCTCAACAGCTGCCTCTTATGACGGGTGCGTGATAGCCTCGCCTTATTTGGTCATACAATATGCATGAATGTGTATATCTGAACATACATTTTTTCAACTATAAATGTAACAACTAATTATATAGAAGACATAACAAATCATTTAAATTATACGTCTCCACTAAATAGTGGGTGTATTGCTTCTATGAAATGTGTGAAATAGCCCAGGGGTGATGGCGAAATTTTGCAACAAATCCATATAGACAGGTGTATGAAATATGGTCGTGGTAGCATTTTTGCGAAATCGCGATGATAAGATAAGTTCTGACGGTCATAATACTAATTTGTTGTTAAGAAATTGTATTCAAGTCTGTAATTGAGAGACGCAAATACGTTAGTTTTACAGGTGTGGCCGTCTGTATGTTTGTACGTGCGTGTCCAAAAACGTTATCTATATCTAAAGCTACGGTAGTTTTATGAGTCGTAGGTTAGGGCGGTGTCTGATTGCGAGCTATATTGATATTTAAACGTTATTAACCAAGAAAGAAATAATTTAAATTTGGAAATAATGAAACCAATATATATGTAGGATATTATTACTAATTTGGTTGAAATTGGTAAGTTTTAGCTGATTTAAATAAATGGAACTTATCAATACAAGAAATTGTTTTTTTTATTTGTTCATTGAAAAATTCATTTAAAGTGAACGTGATTTTAATGATTGTTTTCTTTTGTATGGAATAGTTTTTTTATATGTGGGGTCCTATATTTTTAATATAATATAAGTAACCTAGAAGTGTATCGTACTTTTTTATGTTTAAAAATGTCTATCCTCAAGAGATGTAATGCTGCCATAATATAACTTGTAACAAAAATATTCCAACTCATTTTTCCTTATGGAAAAGATATTCGTTTTTTTTTTTTAAATACCGCTGTAATTTTATACGTTGCAAGAGGAATATATTTAAGTACAATACATTTGTAGTCTGATATCAAAAAGTTTAAAAACTAAGCTGTCAACATTCAGATTTAAGCTGTAATCCCAGGGGCTGAGAATTTATATATGAACCCCTTCTTCCCCCGAGGGCAAACTAAGAGGGATGAACAAAAGCACGTGTCAAATAACCCTCTCGAACGATCTAAATACCTTAAAATGCGAAACCGCAACCCTTGCTCATTTTGGTTCCATTTATATATATTATATGTAAACAAACATCTAACAATTTTATAGTTTTTTTTTTTTTTAATTCAATATGTAACAGATTATAACAGTTATAGTTATAGTGTTAGTATGTATATTAATGTTTGTTGATTGTTTTTCGTCAAAAGTTTTTGCATTAAGATTGAGTTTAAAATTAGTTGCAAGAAATTAAACTATTTTAACAGGATTGTGAATTTATTTAACAGATTATGTGTATTATAATAATTTCTTGATCTACAGTGAAGGAAAACATCGCAATTGCTTCGACATCGCAAGTTCGCGCTAGCTATTTATGATCACAAATAATTATTTGTATAAAACATTTGATGGCTGTATCATTTTCGATCCTTGAACATCAAAAACAAAATCAAAATTGTCAGTTTACAGTGGAATTAAATGAAAACAAAACTTGTCATAGGTTTCGATACTTGAAATTAACGCGATGTAATAGTTATATATTTATTCTAATATTTGTTCGTACTTCCCTTGCGCCTTCGGGGATGGTCGTCAGTTAGGCATAAATAAAAGTAGCCTTCGACAGTATGAAACCTTTGAATTCAACGTTGCTTCATACTGATCATCAATTCAGTGATTTGGCCTGAAAAGCGTAAGAGACAAACAAACACAAAGAGTTTTCTTCGAATTCGAATTTATATTATTAGAAAAGATCAATTAAAATTATTAATTCGTGGAAACAAAGAAGTATTGTCCAACTGAAAGAAAAAATATCGAATCGCTTTCTGTTTTATCGCTTAGCTGCATGTCAAGCACTATCCTGTACTATCTGAGAAGTTCCCAAAGGTCAGCTTTTAGATTAATTGAAAATAATACAAGCAATAATATGATCTATGGCAAAGGAATTTGGGAACAGTTTAGCATGCATATTATGCGTAGGTTTTTTTTCAATAATTTGTGCTTTGTCAAAGAAGGACAAAAGGAATTTTCTTTGTGAATGGCTTGCGAAATGATAGCTTGTTAAAGTTGAAACAATGGCTTGTTCTTGTGCGTGTTTTTGTCATTTCATTGATATTTCAAATGTCCATTCATTTTCATTCATTCAACAAACTCTCAGGACGAAACTTTAACAATAGACTGCAGGTTTTGCCTTTATAAATTTGCATTGAAATATATTATTGTTAACATGGATTTTTTTACTTATGGGCCCGATTGGCTGCAATACAATTTACTTGGTTTAATTTATGGAAGTCACCTGCTGGTCACCTGTGCTCTTAGGGTTTAATATTGCTTCGGGATATATGTAGGTATTTATTCTATTATATTGGCTCACTGTCATTCGAAGATTTTATATATTGAGTTACAAGGCCTGACTTTAATTCTTACCAGGTTTCAGAAGTCCAGACCACCACAAAATGGTAGTTGGCTCAATAATTAATTGATTATACTTCCGTTAAAGTTGCATTCTTATTAATGACTACGTATATAGTAAGTTTTTAATGTTGGATAGATTGCTTCGTATTTCGACGACGAAATAGCTTATTGTAGCGAAATTCTTATGTAAAGAGAGTCAACGCGTTACAAGTATTGCACAGGCAGCCTCGAATTGCTTTTGATACCAACCTTTCTCTAACTTTCATCTAAAGAGACAAACTTTGTTTTGTATTAAGAAGCTCAATCGATTACTGTATCTGTGACGTTTTATTTGCTATCGGTTTTTTAGCGTTGCATAAAGGTATAGTACGACACAACTAAGATGTAGCATCGGCAAAATTCGTAAAACCGATTACATCCGAATTGAGTACGCTATCCCAAATTATCAAAATTTATTTCTTATGTAAATATGTCCTTTACACAAACGTAATATCACATGACCTAATATATTCTTCAATTTGATACGTTGATTTACATGCACTTGCTTACATAGTTATAGTGACAGCTATTTCTATTGGTTGTATAAATAGGCAGTAATCGGTTTGATTAAATTTGCCGATGCGACATTTAAGTTGTGTCGTACAATATCTCGTCGTGCGTGTCACGCGCCTCTCGCGATTGGTCGTGTATCCGATCGTGATTTGCTCGGCTTTCTTTCTACAGATAGTGTGGGAATTAATTTGATACAGATTTGCTATGTTACTATTTTGTATTTTATTATGATTTTTATTTATCAATTTTGCATTTTGTCGCTTCATAAATTCAAATCATTTCTAATACTTTGATAAAGAAGGCATATTATTCAATACAATACAGACGATAAAAAAGCGTGGAATTAGTACTAGTTGACTTCCAGGCAGAATATATTACATACA
Source organism: Vanessa cardui (assembly GCF_905220365.1). Classification (NCBI taxonomy): domain Eukaryota; kingdom Metazoa; phylum Arthropoda; class Insecta; order Lepidoptera; family Nymphalidae; genus Vanessa; species Vanessa cardui. The sequence continues at coordinate 10,101,137 of NC_061132.1, read as the reverse complement.
TATATAATTGTATTCAACTAACATGACTTATATTTTTAAATGTTCAAAAAGAGTAACTACTGAGTTTCATGCCGGTTCTTCTATTTAGAATCTACTTTCGGAACCGGTGGTAGCTTCACTTAATAAAGTTGTTAAATGACGATTCAAATTTTGATTCTGATTTTTGGATTTCTTTTCTTTTGAACTGAACAGTACTCTTTTTAAATCGGTTGATTTAAAAAGAGTACTGTTACAAGTCTATTCTGTGTAGCTGGCTGCTGCATCGTAAGTCGTAAAGAGATTAACCGATTTTTATATTTTTTTATTTTATTTAAGATTTTAATCTGTCCTGTAGTTAGAAGTACATGATCATTATGATTTCAAATATATGCATATGTATTTGAATATATACCTGCGTACTGTGTAAGTGTTCTTATGTATATTTCATAACATACAACAGAGAGTAATTATAATAAAAAATTTATATAAATTCAAGATTCCATATTCAGTTTTTAATAAGTGCAATTATAAAGTAATTACTTATCATTACAGACCCGGAATGCGACTTGTTCTCTAAGGTCTAACACTAAGGTCAAACCTTGACCGGCGCTGATGAACTTACATGCTGCGCTGGGTTTAGGTAACCTAGAGTGGTTCAAACCGGTAGCAATACAATACAAGAGCAAGGACAGTGAATCCGTTAATAGATTTCTAACGATTTATATATATTTTTTCTTTTTCTTTATGATTTAAGAATGTAGAATGTCTGCTAGTGATTAGGAACATATGTCATAACTAATGTTCATAGTAAATAATATTAAAACAATTCCATCATATACTTACGTGTGATTGAAGGAGTTATATATATATTTTTTTATGATATAGTTCGGTGGACGAGCATATGGGTCACCTAATGGTAAGTGGTCACCATCACACATAGACAATGACGCTATAATAAATATTACAATTCCTTACATCGTCAATGTGCCACCACCCTTGGGAACTAAGATGTCATGTCCCTTGTGCCTGTAGTTTCACTGGCTCACTCACCCTTCGTAGTCGCGGGAAACAACTAGTAATCTATTATTTTGTGACATTAATATACCAGGATCTCAAATAATGAGTCATACATTAATCTATAATTAAATGGCATATAAACTTAATACATGCTTAAAATTATTATTGTGAAGATTAAATCATTCTCTCTGTTTCCGCAATTTACATCGCTAACGAACAGACGAGTATGTACATCAAATTTATTTACTCATATATAATAGTAATAACTATTTCAAAGTGACCTCTTTTATTAAATTATTTATATATATTGTGAGTTTATGTTTGGCAGACAACAGCTAAACCGATTTCGATGATTTGGGTTGTGACGTAATGTATAGAGATTTCAGGTCAGAAATAATCCATATAAATTAGTTTGTCATTAATATACCACAAAAAACATTAAATTTAAAAAAAGGCCAGGTTTCTCGATGCAGTCTTTCCACCGTAAAAAGTTATAATATATATACAACATACGAAACAGCCGCGAATCGCTTCGAAAAGATGGTAGACTTGGCTGGGGCAATGCCGTGCCCCCAGATTATTATATATTTTATTTCTTAATAATAATTTCTCATATATATATATACAAATATGAACTAAAACTAGTTACTGTATAAATCTTGACCGCGTGGAATGGTGGCAAGAATGCTAGCAGCATTTCCCCGTTGAATCGCAATTCCGATCCTCTGGGCAAAAAACGAACCAGCCCTCCTGTCACCAGTGGAGGCAATGAGGCGAGGTGTTATACTTTTGACGAAGCTTTTTGCACCACTACTCCAAGGGCCAAGCGTTTCGACAGCAAATGGAACAAAAAAGTAATTAGACATAAGACACGAATATTTAGTTATTTTTTTGGCTTCAGCTTTTTCCGCAGCGGCACCATGGGTTATGGTGCTATAAGAAATATTAACAATACCTTAATTACCTTACCTATATCACTAATGCATCACCAACCTTGCGGGCTACGACGTCTGTTCCAATAATTGGCTCACTCTCCCGAACCAGAACATAACAATACTAAGATTTGCTGCTTGGCAGAAGAATATATAATAAGTAAATGGTATTTATCTAGATAGGCATGCCAAACCCTACCACCAAGTAAATTAGGGACTAAAACACGCAGTTTGATAGAGATGATTTTTATTTATTCTCAGTAAGGCCTAATTTGTGATGCGATAATAGTTTACCACTGAGTATATACGCTTCGTACAGTCGTGGTAAGAAAAGGTTCGTCACCTTAAGCATTCGTGAGCGATAATAGAATGACATATTGTGTCGCAATGATTCGATGCTTAGATTCAAAAGATACTAAGAGTTTAAGACTTGATAAAGGAATGAATTTGAAAACTGATGAAGGTTTGTTTTACTGTACTGTACTGTACTGTACTGTACATGTCAAATTGGAATTTGACAACATTAATACAAAGTTGCTTACCGCTGTCTGTCCATATGTATGCTTAGATCTTTAAAATTACACTATGGATTTTTATACGGTTTTTTTATAGATAGAGTGATTCGAGATGAAGGTTTTTGTGTATAATACATGTACAATATAGAAAGAAGCAAGGTAAATTGCTTAGTATATTAAGTATCAGTATTGCATCTAGTATGGGTCGCTAATGTAATAAAAATGGTAAATATATACATATGTGTGTTAAGCAAACCTCTGTTAAGTTTTTATTAGGTTGTCCCACACAAATGAAGTTATTCATATTTAAATTCGTGCGCAAAGTCGCCGACTCCATTTTGTGAAAGATAATTCTATTAATAGATTTGAATAAACAATTATAGACAGACATAATTCGAACACAGCAAGCTATAATATACATGACTTACTCCTTAAATTATATTCTATATAATTTAATTAAGTCTACATAAATACTTTACCTACAACTATTGATGATACTTAGTCTAATTTAGTTAATTAGTAGCGACCCGTCCGCTGATTTTGCACGGATAACATCGGGTAACAGCTAATCGGGTGGTGTTGTATTTTAAACAATGCAATATTTTAATACAACTTTATCTATTAATATAGAGCACACCGTGCAAGTTTGGGGACTATTTTTAATCATAACACTTATAATAAGTATAAGTTACACTTATAATAATATAAATTTAGTATAAAAATCGCAATTGCATCAATAAATTAAAAATAAAAGGAATATTTTTTGAGACTCTTATTAAACTAAAGACTTTTTGACAAAAACATTTTTTTTGATTCTTCTCGATATTGTGAATTGAATGAGTGTTAATTTCCCACAGTAAGCCAAAAGCCTTTTCTTATTTTGAGGAGCAGTTTAAGCTTATTCCAGCACCATGTTCCATTACGGGTTTCTTAATACACATGTAGCAGAATTTCATACTAATACATGCGTCATACGACGTTTCCTTCAACTACGATCACTTTTATTTAGTAAAACAAATTAAACACATGGAAATACAATACATATTTAGATTTGAATCTACAAAATTCTGCTTCGCTCAGTAAATTAATCATAAATTGAACTTCAATTTATCTCATTAACATAAAATAACCATCTCAAAACAGGAGGGTAATATGTTTGTTCATATGTTGCGTTTGTCCAACCCTAAAACGCGGACGTGTAAACATTGTGAACCTAAGAACCTATTTATAAATTTTATCGCCCAAACAATTGTTGCAGTAACAATACTCCCTTTATGGTGTTTCGAACACACACATACAAATCTTTTATTATCGCCCACACATGGCTAATTTTTATATGTAAATAGATATTTTTGACGACCAGCGTGGTCGAGTGGTGTGTACACCGGTTTTCATGGGTACGCCACTCCCGTCCCGGGATCAATTCGCAACCGACTCGATGTAGAAAACGTTTATTAGTTTTCTATGTTGTCTTGAGTCTAGGTGGTAAGATTTTCCATAACATAAGTGCTCTAAGGAGTATGCTCTTTTCTTGGAGGTTCCCATGTCGTATCGGTTCGGAAAAACCGCCGGCGGAAGCTGGTTCCACAAAGTGATGTGCGAGGCAGAAAATGTCTGAGAAATCGCGCTGTTGTGGATTTTCGGACATCAAGGTGGTGCGGGTGAAACTTAGAAATCTATAATTATTGATTATCGATTTTTATGATTTTGATTTTGACGTTTGAGCTGGAATACTTTTTGACAGGCGTATCGATGATGTCCGTGCTGTTCGATTTTCAAATGTTTATTTACTCGTATCTCGTTGTCAAATACTTAAAATGAACAGTAATTGTTAATATCATCGCAGACACAGACGGTCACTAAACCGACACGATTGGTGACACATCCTCCAAGGGTTGCTACTCAACACATACATGAGTACATATATGAAAGTACAATATTCATATCCCTCAAAATATAATCAACAAAAATTACTTTAATCAAACTATGATTTTCAAGCATTTCTTTAAGTAATTCGCATTATATTAACAGGTGTCTATTACTTACTGACACTGGAGTCCGAAATCAAATAAATTAAACAAAAAAATGCTTTAAAACTAATTTAATCTTTATATTACAATATAATTATACATTGTTTCGTTGTCATTAGTAGTTGGTAAGTGAATAAAAAAAACAAAAGAAGATCACAGAACATTCGATTTTACACATTACTTTTTCTTTTTGAATGTTGTTAAAAACAGGTTTTATATATAGCAAAATGATGTTAATTAAAATTAAATAAATTAAGATGTTTATATAATATACATATACTTAATTAAAATAAAAATCGTAGGCGCGAAGAACAATTAACGCATTGGAAAGACCATTGATTACTTTGGAAGACATGAAGAGCTAATGAAAATCTCTACAGTTACATATAGGAAGTATTTTCATCAATTAAGCAAATAATACATACATGTATATAAATAAATGATTTTAATTAGGTACTCAAGCTAATGTGCAAATCCATAATTGTATATCGCAACGGAGCTTGGCGCATTCGCTTCAGTGCTCTTTACGTTTAGTTTAAGTAACAAATCATTTTCGCATGGCATATACGATTGTTCTCTAGAAGATTAATATAGTAAAGTTTTATATTTATATATATTTTTAAATATCTTCTAGATTTTTAAATCTGGCTTTATTTTAGCCAACCCTTTATATTTGTACAAATAATTTTAATCAACTAGCTTTTGCTTACGGCTTCGACTCATCGACTTTAGTAGTTCTGTTATTATTTTTTTCAATGTAATTTATTCACTTATTTATTGCTTCGAAATTAAATAGAACCGACTTGTCAAAAGCTTTACTTCTGAGTATATACGATTCAGTATGTCAGTAGTAATCTTTTAATCTTGTTCTTTACAAACTCGATTAAAAATGGTACTCCAGTTTTCAAAATTCGAACTCTTGCATTGAGGGTTAAACGGACAAATTAAGAGATGTTTTGTCAAGTCACCAGGTTTGATGACCTTTTGAAAAATGTTGCTTAAGACTTTCTGGATGACAAGTTGGTAGCCCTAAATAGAGCAAGCTGGGGGAGCTCGAACATGTGTGCACGTGTACTTCAGGAATATGTTATTCCATTCAAAAATACACTCTATTAACACGTGATACGGTTCAAATGAAAATGTCATCAGTTTTCTTATTTTACGCAGTTAAAGTTTTATTGTTCTTTAAAGAAAGTCGTGTAATGTATTCATGCTTTTGAGAATGTTTAACATTGATCTGTACTTCCTTATGAATGAAATAAAATCAAATGTTGGTACGATTATGGGTGTATTGGGTTTGTATTAACTGTAAATGAGTTTCGTGTAGGAATAGGAAGGCAAGTTAATGTATCATCCTACTGCCCTTGTCCCAATTTTATTTGTTGTCGGCGCAGCAGGTCTTCTCCTTCCATACTTCTCTTTCAGACGTCATCTCAAAAGTAACATTATTTCTAACCATATCGTCTTTCACACATTACATCCATCGTTTCCTTGGTCGTCCTTTACCTCTATATCCATCCACATCCATGTTCAAGGCCTTCCTCACAATATGTTCCTCATTCATCATTACATGATAGCCGCTATATGAAAATAATGATACTTAGTTTTGAGTAACTTTTTCGTTAGTACAAATGTTCTAATTATGACTACTAGAATTAAATCATATAAACCAGGAACATCGACTATATAAAAAAACAATTTATATAAAATGAATAAAACTAAATAAATTCTAGACTAAATGCTTTTTTAGGTATATTTAGTATGTATACTTTGTATAGTCACCGGTCATGGCTGGTGTAAGGCGATTTTTCTGTATCACTGAAAAAGAGGAAGCATAATTTTATAATGGTTAGTTGAGTAGTTAAGACGTGAAAGCTTAACATATAAATAAGATAATAAACTCAAATAAATAAAGTCATTTCCGCATTTATAATATAATACATATTTCAGATACATATATCTCATATTATGTTTTATTTAAAAGGTTTTAATAGTGCGTCAACGATCGGACAAGTAATTAGGTCACCGGAAACGCATCTACCAACAGCTTTAAAAGAAATATCACAGCAAGATCAAGTGTTACTGTCAATCAGCTTAATAAAGTCGATTCGAAATTAAGTTAAGTGTTAGTACTTTTTACATTGTTTTTACTAGTGATATCATACTAGCGATTTACCCAAATTCGCACGGGTGCAAAGCTGATACTTAATATTTATACTACAGAATTTGTTTATTTACGACATCACATTAGAAACTTCTAAAATTATCATTGTATATTATTTATTGTTATGTTACTTACTCCCAGACAATTTGTCAGTGCTGGTTTTTCACCAAGAGCTTGTCCAGGGTGACAAATTAGGAGGACTAGACAGAAAACTATCTTTTCGGTATAGAAAACATTTCTGATCTTTCAAAATAGAAATAATTAAAAAAGGCTTTATGAATGAATCTATGTATTTATTTGCAAATGGCGTATCAATATTTTATCCACCTATTTATATTTCGACAGCGCTAGAGTTCAATCCTTCGCTGCGTATTCTTACGTATTATAACTAATATGTTGAATTATATAAATTATGTAACATAAATAGTCCCTGAAATAATGTTTGTCAATATACCGGGGTCGTTGACACCTCTTCAGTAATCAGATAATAGTGCGAGTCGTGACCCACATCCGTAGCGATAAAGTAGACTAACATTGCATGATTGTAATATGTAAGTACATTTCATATGAATTCGAAATAAACGAGGAGTTTTTGGGTCCCAACATTCAGGATGTTGCCGATGTTATACGGGCAAGTGTAGTAAGCTAAATTCCATTGCGTCTCAGCTCTCTATTCGCACTACTCCCAAATTTGATCAGGATTCAATTGTTTTGTTATACGGGCAAGTGTAGTAAGCCTAATTCTATTGCGTCTCATCTCTCTACTCGCACTACTCCCAAATTTGATGAGGATTCAATTGTTTCATGCTTTTGGGTCACTTGTCGTTGACATTAAAATTCAGATGAATAGTATGTAAATGGTAAAAAATGAGCGTAGTTTTTATTTTTTTTTTATTTTAAAAAGGACTTTTAATGTGCAAAATATTTTGTTAGACAATGTTTCTAGAACGATTGCCATTATTATGCTCTTTGATTATTGTTATAATTGATTTATTATTATTCTATGTTATAATAAAAATTGTTTTTTTTTTTTTTAATGTTATTATATCTACTACTATTTTGAATGGGTTAGGATACTATTATATTTGTATCTGTATGGTGAACGAGCTCTCGTCAAAAATAATGAAGTTTGAACTTTCATGCAAATTGTCTCCTGATATTGCTATAAAATGTTCAATTAAAGTAATTTGATCGTTTGTCTTTCATTGTACAGAACGGTTTAAATGTATTAGGCCTGTCCCGGATGTGGCTTCAAATTACCGTCTTAGCCTCGGTCCACACTACGCGTTTTACGACCTATCTTATGTTAAACCCAGTGTCATTTGTTTTTGTTTTATTTGCACCGTAGATGAACCCGTATAGTAAATAGTTGATAAATGTAGATGGTATCTTAATAAGTAGACCAGCAACGCACCTTCAAGCCTTCGGTGTTACCCCCCCATCCATGGATGGTGTTAGGCACTTTCCATCAGATGAGGCTCCTGTTCATTTGCCACTATGACAAAAAGAAAACTAGATATGTTTAACTTTATACCTGCTTGGCTGCATTGCATAGTCGATATTTTGTGCTACTAAATACTTATCGTGTATGTATACCAGTTAATAAATTTTTTATACTAATAGTGACTGGCGTATCCCTTCCTAATTTGAAATCTAGTCTAAAACTGACACATATAATCATGTAGTGTGAATCGGCCCGGATAACGGGCCACGTATACAAAGGAACGTTTATAAGGAAGTTCTATTTTTTATTGTCGATCCCGGATTTATTGGGTCAAGTGGTACCACCGTTTGGTTATCGTCGTTTGTTTACTGGACATGTGGTCGTGTTATTGAATTACTATGCCATGTGTAGGATAGTTTTTTTTTGTGTTTTTTAAGTCGAATGTGGTTCAATGGATGAATGTGAACTTATTCGGTATTTGGTATGAGTTATCAAATTTTTAGAGGTGACCCAGATTAATTATATGTAAACTAGCGACCCGGCTTCGCACGGGTACAGTGCTGAGACGAAATATACGTCAGAATTTTCTTCCAATGGTCACAGCTTTTTTGTTATTAGATAATACAATTCGCTGTTCAATGTCCCAGTCGAGTCGAGATGGCCCAGTGGGTAGAACGTGTGCATAATCGACGTGATTAACCGATGATTGCGGGTTCAAACCCAGGCAAGCACCTCTGATTCATGTGCTTAATTTGTCTTTATAATTCATCTCGAGCTCAGCGGTGAAGGAAAACATCATGAATTTCATAGAAATTCTGCCACATGTGTATTCCATCAACCCGCATTGGAACAGCGTGGTGGAATATGTTCCAAACCTTCTCCTCAAAGGGAGAGGAGGCCTTAAGCCCAGCAGTGGGAATTTACAGGCTATTGTTGTGTTGTTGCTGTTCAATGTCCCTGTATTTGAAATATAAAACAATTACCAGACCAGACCAGAACCAGCCTCCTGTCCCCTGGCGAGATGTTATATGTATGCGAAAGTATTAATGTCGTCTTCCTGTTATGCTTCCACAGACAAACCTCTGAACCAAATTTGATAACATTTGCTACGATGCAAGTTTAAACTCTAAAGGGTATTTTTTTTTCATGATTCCTGACGATCAAGGATTTTTTTTAAACAATAAATAATTAAATATTTGACAACATCACATACATTACTCTGATCCCAATGTAAGCAGCTAAAGCACTTGTGTTAAGGAAAACCAGATGTAACGACGGTACCACAACACCCAGACCCAAGACAACATAGAAAACTAATGATAACCTACATCGACTCGGCCGGAAATCGAACCCAGGACCTCAGAGTGGCGAACCCATGAAAACCGGTGTACACAACACTCGACTACGGAGGTCGTCTAATTGATATTCTCACTAGTCATTAAAACTTCTTCCAGCGTTCAGTAAGCTGGTGTTGAAGTATTATCAAATGCAATTACAGTAGCTGTACGCGGGCTATAAAATAACTAATGCAACGAATTATGATAGTGACATTTTACAGATATAAGAGCATGATGTCACAGCGTGTTGCCCGAGTCGTCCGCGTTATCAATGAGCGTCTAGATAATCCACGTTATATACATTCTGTTGACATACAAACAGACTTGTGGATTGATAAATCGTCCGACATGGTTTACGAATACAAAAATATCTACAGACGAAATGGCTGAGAAGGAACGTATGGGTCCGATTTATTTCGTCTAAATGGAATGATATTTTTTTTTATGGAATAGCTTGGCGGACGAGCATATGGCCTCCTGATAGTAAGTCGTCACCATCACCCATAGACAATGACGCTGTAGGAAATATTAACTATTCCTTACATCGTCAATGCGCCACTAACCTTGGGAACTAGGATGCTATGTCCCTTGTGCCTGTAGTTACATTGGCTCACTCACCCTTCAAACTTTTGTTAAACGGTAGAATATTTGATGAGTGGGGTGGTACCTACCCAGGCAGGCTTGTACAAAGCCCTACTGCCAAGAAAGAAATATGGTATAATAAATCGAGTGGTAGTATTCGTGAGTCGTACCCGAAATTTGAGGGGTACCCCGAGTATCACCATACCATTGCTACTGTAGGCATAACTTTGGAAACAAAGACATTATACCGTCTTGGAACCCAAAGTTGGTGAAGCATTAGTTTTATGAAATGATTAATATTTCTTATGGTATGATTGTCAATGGGAAGTGCTGAGTTTACCATCTGGTATTACCAGACCAGACGATATGCCAGACCGTATATCTAAGTGATATAAAAAGCTTAGTTTTTGTTAATAATACATCTCGTGATGGAGGTGTGAAGGAAAACGTCGTAAGGAAACCAGAATTTCTTTGATAAAGGTTCATCTTATTTTGTTTTTATAAACTCGAACTCGACTGTTGTCAATAGGAACAACTGTAACCAAGCATTGGACACTTTTGAGTGTGTTGATCTGCCTTTCTGAAAGTAATGTATTGATGGCTGAATTATATATGTGTATAACAAAAACAAAATTTTCCTTCAGTCGGGTTTAATGTCCACGTTATTGGTATGTTTTGAAAATAGAATACATTTTTTTTAAATAATTCTCCATTATTAAAAAAAACGTATTCTATTTTCAAAAATGCTTAAATATATACAAATATGAACTAAAACTAGTTACTATATAAATAAAAGAATGCTAAAATGCTGCATTTTCCCGTTGAATCGCAATTCCGATCCTCTGGGCAAAAAACGAACCAGCCCTCCTGTCACCAGTGGAGGCAATGAGGCGAGGTGTTATACTTTTGACGAAGCTTTTTGCACCACTACTCCAAGGGCCAAGCGTTTCGACAGCAAATGGAACAAAAAAGTAATTAGATATAATAATTATATCCACGTTATGTATATATATTCGATTCATATCGATTCAGTAAGGAACTTGGGTCTTGTTATTGACTGCAATATGTCCTGGGTGGCCCAAGTCAATGATGTTAGCAAGCGGATACACTACACTTACCACTCTCTTAAACGTCTCCAATATTTCTCCCTTTCAGTACAAAAATTATGCTAGCGCAATCTCTTCTTCTACCAATCCTCGACTACGCTGATGTCTGCTTTTTGGATGTGACTGAGGAGCTACTTAATAAATTAGAGCGTCTTCAAAACCTGGCTATTCGGTTCATTTACGGCTTACGTAAATATGACCATATATCTGCATTTCGTACTCAACTTAAATGGCTCCCTATCCGCCTTCGCCGTGATATGCACATCCTTTCAGTCCTCTTTAATATTCTTAATGATCCAAATTCTCCTACTTACCTTCGCTCCCGTTTCAATTTTCTTCCTCCTCCAACACGTTCTAGACGTTCCTGTATTACTTCAGAGTTAGAGGTGCCTAGATGTAATACAAAGTTTCTGCTTAACTCCTTCACGGTACGTGCAGCAAATCTCTGGAACAGTCTCCCAAAATCCATCCAAAAGAGTCCAAATATCAACCTCTTTAAAAAAAGAGTAAATGAGCACTTTCTCTCACAACTTTCATAAATTTGACAAATTTACCATTATCTTTTTTTTTTTATTTATTTATTTATTTATTTTTGTATGGTAGATAAATATATCTACCATCTAAATACACAAATATTATAAATATATAATATTTGTGTATTTAGATGTAGTATAAGTATAATAATTTAATATATATGTATTTATTCTATTATATATATTTATGTAAGCGTAATATATATTATATTAATATTGTTTCTTTTATATAATGTTACTAAGAGTATCTAATGTTGCACTATTTATACCTGCTATATAACATTATCTCTTACAGCTGTGGGTTGGCTGGAAGAAATTTCTTTTAGAAATAAGCCCGCCATTGTAAACAAAAATTTCATGTTTAAAACTTCTATGTAAAATTTCTCAGTGCAATAAAGAGTATTAATAATTTAGTTTTTTTAAATACACAACGCTCGGAATTTCTTTTTAAAAGCCAAACAACAACAGCCTGCCAACAACAATTCCCACTACTGGGCTAAAGGTCTCCTCTCCCTTAGAGGAAAAGGCTTGGAACATATTCCACCACGCTGTTCCAAAATGCGTGTTGGTGATTCCACCTGGTGGTCCTGGTGTATTCACATGTGGCAGAATTTCTATGAAATTTGTCACATGCAGGTTTCCTCACGATATTTTCCTTCACCGCCGAGTACGAGATGAATTATAAGGACAAATTCAGCACGTGAATCAGCGGTGCTTGCCTGGGTTTGAACCCGCAATCATCGGTTAAGATGCACGCGTTCTAACCACTGGGCCATCTCGACTCTCTAAAAGCCAAAAATAACTTATATTACGATTGAGTTGTTTCTTGGCAGTGTGTTCGGAAATGGGTCGCAAGTTCAAGACCCACACGGCGTTTTACGATCTATAATCAGGTCTAGGACGGAATCTAGCCAACAATTACGTTTTAGTTTAGTTCTGGACATCCCTAGTGTGAACTTTGATATCGGCTTTTCACTATTCTAAGTTACAAGTTGTAACTTGACCTAAGATATGGCTTATCATTACGATTTGTTTTAATTAACTTTACGTCATTATGTTAATGTAATAAAAACATAAATAAAGTAATTTGTCTTTCCTTAGATATTATTGTTCGTTAAATTATTATTTTATAAAAAAATATTTTAATTAAATAAATAATGCGTTTCACATTTGATAAAAACTATATTTTTAAGGTAGATAGACTAACATTTATGCTATTTAATGGTAAATGTTTATCGCTACCCAATAATATTGGCAATTAAAGAAAAATTGACTATCCCTTAGATCATCAATGCGCCGCGAATACTATAAACTGAAGTGTTATGCCTCTTGTGCCTCACCCTTCAAAGCGGAACCCAACAATACCAGATATTGGTGGTATCTACCCAAACCGGCTTGCACATAAGACCATCAATAAATTACTTATTCATCGAAGTTCATTGAACTATTTTGTAAGAATATTTCTTTTCTGTGACTTTTTTGTCTAACGCGTGACAACCAACCCCCTAAAAGCAATATCGACGTAGCTTTTAACAAACTGTCCCAGTAAAGTAACAGCCTGGTAAATTTCCCACTGCTGGGCTAAGGCCTCCTCTCCCATTAATGAGAGGGTTTGGAACATATTCCAACACGCTGCTCCAATGCGGGTGGAATGCACATGTGGCTGAATTTCGATTAAATTAGACACATACAGGTTTCCTCACGATGTTTTCCTTTACCGCCGAGCACGACATGAAATATAAACATAAATTAAGCACATATATATGTATAGTGGCGCTTGCCTGGGTTTGAACCCGAAATCATCGGTTAAGATGCACGCGTTCTAACCACTGGGCCATCTCAGCTCATCGTATTTAATTTGTAAGGGTTAATCAGCAAAACCAATAAAAAAAGCGTGATCTAATTTTCTCATTTCTGTAATACTTGTGATCGTACGAATTTACAAACACTCGCCGTAAAAACGTGTGGTTTGATACTTTAACGCGGTGCGGTGTACACTCAAACCGCGAAATTAAAAATGCGATGTGATTTCGCCGCTTTAACTAAACAACTCACTAATTTTAACATATCCAAATCAAAAATTCATCCAATTAAACCAATACAATATTGTATATATAGATACGAAATATTTAAGATAGCTGAGGGAGATGTGAAGATGTGAATCTAATTCGAAGCTACGCGTTAAAATTCTGGTCGGCTGGTCGATTAAATTTTTTTTTTATGTTATACGTGGCAAGCGAGCAGGAGACTCATTTGAATGAAAGTGATTACCACCGCCCATGGATATTTCCAATACTTTTGGACTTTGCCTTTAAGGAATGAAAACGATCTTCTTATGAAGGTTCTTAAACCTGGTTCAATAGAGTTGTTGTCCGAGGCAGAAAGTGTCTTGAAAGTCGCACTGTATGTGGAAAACAAAACAGCTCAATTTTCATAAAAATTAATTTTCATAAAAAATTATGTGACATGCACGTCATATATACTCTTTGTCTTTGTATACATGAAACGAAATATTTATTGGTTTATATTTGTTTAGTCGTATAACTAATATAATTTATGGAAGTAAATTATTGGATTATGAGCCTGTAAATATCCTATAGGTAGATTAAGGTCTCCTTTCGTTTTTAAAAAGAAAGAAGTAGAGTTAGCTTCTGCACTCTATGCTAATGTGGGTGACATTTACAGGCTCATAATCCAATAATTTACTTCCATAAATTATATTAGTTATACGACTAAACAAATATAAACCAATAAATATTTCGTTTCATGTATACAAAGTAAGCTTGAAGGAACTAGCGCCAGAAATTTGATCCCTTATTCTAAATGTGGTTTTAATTACATAACTTCAGGGCATTGACCTTTCATTGCGTCCTAAGCGGCGCCGGCGCAAGCGTAAACTATGTTAGCTGGATCTTTGCCAAATATAGCTAATTTAAATAGGGGAATGAGCTAGACCGGAAATGATTAGCAAACAGGGTGCTGCTTAAGTATAATTGGAAGATTTATACAGTTTAAGATTTAAAAAATTAACTAACTCTATCACATAAATCCTTTTTCAAAATGTATATCATTATGCATATTATTTAGGTTGACTTTACCCAAAATACAGGACCCATTAATAGACTGTCACAAATCTAATTCACAAATTGTCTAGAGCGGAAATCAAAGCGACGTCTACTGCGCTAAATGTTGCAACGTTTCACAACGGCACGCCGGTGAAAATTTTCACCGAGCTAAATGTAATAACCGATGACTAGCGCTGACATGACACACTATGTCAGACATTCATGCGATTTTGTCCCTACTATTGGAAATACTATTTAATACGAGTAAAAATCCTTTTAGATGAAAACTTACATTTCGTCACTGTGACTATTTAGTACTCAGCAAGCGGTACTAAGTCAATTAAAGTCGTTGGGACTTTAATTGACTTCAGGTGTTTGTAGAAAGTTCGTTTTTAATATCGTTTACATCTCGAAGTTAACTCGACGGATGTTTTTCCAATGGTAGTGGTCCACATATGTTCACCGGCGCCTCGTTTCCGCGTTACTCATAGCACTGAAAGCTTCATAATAACCTGTAGGCGCTTTGAACACCTTGTGCCGTTCTCAGAAATAACTATTCGCAAATATACTTTGTTTAAAATTATTCTTCAGTCTGTTTTTGTTTAATTTTGATGAGATCTGATGCATTTTGTACGGTTAGAAGCTACATCTATACATATAGTAAAATTGGAGTGTCTGTTTGTAATATTGAAGTAGCCCTTTTTTACTTAGGGCATATGTATTTATAAACGGTACATATAAGTACATACATACGTACATATACCAAAGTAACATTTTTTACAATTTTAGTCTGTCTGTCTGTTTGTTCAGGCTAATCACTGGAACGGCTGGACCGATTTTCATGGGACTTTCACTGATAAGTGATATAATAGCCAGTAACTTAGGCTACAATAACATTTCTTTTTTGTTAAAGTCAAACGCGTACAAGGTCGCTTGCACAGGTAGTAATTACTAAAACAATTTCTCGAGGTTTAAAATTAATGTTTTCTGCTTAAAAATCTAAATACACATTAAATCAAACATTTTACAATTAATGAGCACGTGTACCACCTCGAGTAAGTTCTAATAATAGAACAACAAAAGATAAAATAGATAGAAAAAGATAACATATATCTTATCCATAATATATGTAAGTTAATATAATTTGATAATGATATCAATATCTTATACTCTGATAACATATGAACAATATATTTACATGAATAAAATTATGTTAAATTTTATTGTTAATACATGAGGAGACAATACAATTAAACGGATATTACATGCTTGTTGAAGAAACTTTTACTGTACAATAATATTATTTAATTACCTGCTCAAAATTGAGACCATTCAAGTGACAAGTGACGACCTCCGTGGTTGAGTGGTCAGTCCGAGGTCCCGGGTTCGATTCCCGGCCGAGTCGATGTAGATTATCATTAGTTTTCTATGTTGTCTTAAGTCTGGGTGTTGTGGTGCCGTCGTTACTTCTAATTTTCCATAACACCAGTGCTTTAGCTACTTACATTGGATCAGAGTATTGTATGTGATGTTGTCCAAAAGTTAAATTGGATTTTAATTTTATTTTTTGAATTAGCGTTTCCATTCTGTAAGAACTCACTTTGATAGTCATTCGGAAAATGTGAAAAGTTATAAAGTGATATTATAATGTCACCGTACTTTGATACGCATATCCTTTAATTGTTACAGTTATTGTAGATGCATCGCATCTCTACTGACTTTTCACGATCGGTTTCTCTGGTGAGTTTCGAGTAAGTTACAACAGAATAGTTCCACAGACTTGTGGAATTAATGTAGCTAAAGTCTTTATTTTACGTTGCGTTTACTTGTGATGTACAGACAAACATAACTTATCTGCGTATGTGTGCTAAATGAACTTTTCTTTGTGTCTTTATGTAATGTCATCCATAACAATATCTCATGTATAAAGCAGTGTCTACAATAGGAAAATTGAGTTTAAACGACGCGCTATGCGGGCAATTTTTTTTAAATCATGCCAAAATTTATTTAATTTACGTAAGTTTACGTGGTCCCCTACCTAAAAAAACAAAAATTACTTCTTAATATCTGTGTGAATTTATTACTTCCATGCGTAGGCAGTTACTGGTTATCAAATGCTTCTGGTTATCACACTTTTTAATAATAACTCAGATTTTCACGATACGTCTTCAAGTCTTATTAATTCTTCAACATTTTTTCATTTGAATTAAGAATCATTTAATTCTCTCTCTCTAAACACACCGGCTCTATAAAAAAAACATTTCTTACGTTATACAACCTAACTAACGTTATACAACCAACCATCGAATCTAAAATATTATATATCTCTTGTAAAAAAGTTCTCTCACCCTTTAAAACTATACACAGCATAGATTTCGCTGATTTCCAGTAGACTGAATGATGAGTCGTTTATATAACCAACCAAAAACACACATTGTTAATGATTAATTAATGTCTGGTAAGTTTAGAAAACTGCGAATTCTTACAAAACCATGTTTGAACCATTTGACGACCTCCATGGTCGAGTGGTGTGTACACCGGTTTTCATGGGTACGGCACTCCGAGGTCCCGGGTTCGATTCCCGGCCGAGTCGATGTAGATTACCATTAGTTTTCTATGTTGTCTTGGGTCTGGGTGTGGTCCCTTCGTTACTTCTGATTTCCCTAACACAAGTGCTTCAGCTACTTACATTGAGATCAGAGTAACGTATGTGATGTTGTCTCATATTTATATGTTTATATTATTCATATTCATGTTGCAAACCATTCGAGTGCAAACACCCCGTTATGTTCATAGAACAGAAAGTGATTGAACATCGTAAAACGTAAACAAAGAATTAACGACTTTTCATAATTCTCTCACGTAAATCATGATTTCTAATCTTACAATGGTAAAAGCTGACTAATAACTGACTTTTACGCCTTACGTTTACTGAGAAATTATTATTTTTAAATACATAGTGAATGAATTATTATTAGTGCTGTCTGTTCGTTAATTACTTAAAGGTATAAATTTTAAATAAATAATTAGGCATTATGAATGAAAACCCTGTGGCAACTGGAACTGTGTATTTATTCAAAATATAAAAAAAAAAAAAAAAACT
The DNA here is from genome assembly GCF_905220365.1 of Vanessa cardui. Taxonomy (NCBI): domain Eukaryota; kingdom Metazoa; phylum Arthropoda; class Insecta; order Lepidoptera; family Nymphalidae; genus Vanessa; species Vanessa cardui. Next base: position 10,083,330 of record NC_061132.1, on the reverse strand, counting down.
ATAATATTAAGTATAAAGCCCCCGCTACACTGTCATTAGTAATCTGCAATCTGCAATACAGTGTATTTTTTTTTAATTTATGTTTAATATATGTATAATTATATACATTAGAATACTTGCTCGATCAAGATTCGCATTTAAAAACAGTTGTCATCTTCATTTATTGGATGTCATGGTATTGCAATATACTCTCGCACGTTTCGCGAAATAAAAACGCAAACTGTCATTCTGTTTGACTGTTCGATTTTCATAGAACAACTACAAAACTAATATCGGAATGTATCATTTGACATTTCAAAACATTTTTTTTTAATTGCTAGTTTTAGAACCAGAAGTAGGACGTAGGTTATCTAAAACAATTATCTTTAATTTCAAATAACATTAACAATCAATCTACCACAAAAGAAAAACATTTAGTCTACAACACAAATAACCATCAATAATCACATTACACTGTAATAATTATATTCGCGATCTCAATGTGTCAACTACGAATCTCTCGCCTTTTTTTTAAAGGGAATTGGTGTGACTTGACGCAGATTTTGCTTGTTTATTCCAACACTAGTAATCACTGTTATCGTATTTAAATGTTAAACGAACTCTACATATTGCTATATAAACAAAAGTAATTTTAATGCCTCGGATTACATAATATCATTAGTCTTTTTTCGAAGAAGGAATAAAGATAAACAAACCTTTATTTTATATTTAATGGGATTTGCCAATAGCTTGGCTATATTGTGTATTACTAACAGTTCTTTATGAATGTTACAATATTAATAATACGACACTATTCCACTTAATGACTTATATTTACTTTATTTTTCCTTCCAAAGTTCCAATAATAGTTTTGTCGACTTACGAAGTAAATCTTATACATTAATAGCAACGTAAATCGCGTATATAAATTGCAATTTACTACGTTGTTATTTAAGAAATATTTTATATTGGGGAGCGGAAAAATGTTGCTGGCCGGTTAGAGAGCGGCACTTCAGCTATATAGTTAAAAAAAACATAATCAATAAATAAAAAAAAATATTGATATCAATAAACTACAACTCTTTTGAATAAAGACGAAGTTTTACAGGAGACCCACTATTTTGTAATGAACATCATATCATTGCGTCAATTTATTGTCGAATTTTGTTTTTTTGCTTTTCGTCCTCTTGTGGTTGGAATAGACTATATGATACTTTTTCGATCAAATGTCACAATATTAGGGTTGCTATATTGTTAAAACTATAACTATACTCCAGCCACATTCGATCTGGAATTTTAGTAAACAAACCATGTGTCATCACAATTAGGGTTGATACACTCTTAATAAAAAATAATAATTATTAAAATTACAACTATATTCATTATAACACAATTTCCTGTTTAAACACAAAAAAATTAATTTAATACAGAATCCAAAAAAATTATTTAGCCGGTCAATACATAATTTATATGAAAATTTGCTTAAAATAAAAGTTTAAAAATCTTTAATTACCACTATAATATTACTACAAAACTAACAACCCTATATTTTAATATTGACGTTAAGAAATCGCAGGTTTGTAACATTTGGAGTGTTTTTTAAGCAATTGGCAGATTTAGGAAGGTATATAATAGCGATACAGCATCTTCGTAATTGGTGGTGTATATTTTTAGTCGTATAATTTTAATTTTAAATAAAAGTATATACTTATCGCGCATTCCTAATAAAGTATAAAATATTAATGCTTAAAAAACATACTAATACACTAGCATACCCACAAACGTTGCTATTTCCAGTATTAGAGCAATTGTAATCTCAAACCTCCCATTGACCCATTCAAATATACACAAAATTAATCTAAATGAGACCTGTCGTTTGGGAGGCGATAGATAAAGTTAATAAAGCGAATTATATAACTACAAGGTAATTTCTGGTATCATTTTAAAATCTACATTATTCCAGATGATCATAAGTATTATAATTATAAACAAGAATGCGCTTAGTCCTTTGTCTTAAATATTTTATTATTCATCATCAATTTTATTTTTTATTAATATCAAAAATAATTGTTTTACATATTTCTGAAAATGTTTTGAGCATCTGCCTGACGTTGGTTGCTAAGCAACGCTTTGTTATTAAACATTCCACATCGAATTTGGCTGGAGTATAGTTTCTATACGAGAAGTCAAGTCGAAGTATGTCTGACATAATCAGATGCTAATTATAAAGCTAAAATGTCAGTTTTGTTTATTTAAATGTATGTCATCGTGTGCAATTGAATTGCAAATATTACAATTATGTTATATTATACAAAGTTATGACATTTGTTATTTACTTTATTCATATGAACTTTTAAAAGAACTTTTGTATCATATGCGCGTATTTACATACAATATTAGCTCGTGAACTGTAATCTAAACACATAAAATTATGCAATTTAATAAATTTAAATTTTATTACTGGACCTAGATTCGTACTTAATATATACTAAGTAGTGAGTATGGTTTAAAATATTAGAGGCATCTTATTCCATTTGTGATATATCTATTGATTATTATTTTTTACTACTTCTTTTTGTATCAATGTTTGACTCAAGCCTAACGGCTTATTAGAGTTAGGACTAATTTGACTTAAAAATATATACTCTACAATTACAATTATTTTAAATAAAATTAAAATAAATAATGTATAACTTGTAATATCCAGTTTAATATACCCTAAAATATTCTAAGCTAAATGTTGATACATCACACACATACAATATCCCTATCCAGGTAGCCACTAGAATAAAAGGTGAGTCCAAGGCCATTTCTAAAACTTGTTTGTATGAAAAAAAGTCACAATATTGAGATAAATCTCGAAATTGCATTCTTCAAGGCCACCTGCGCCTGCGCGCGCGCATCACATCGCGCGTAGCCAAGTTACGTTTTCAAGTTAGTATTCGATTAGCGCTCGTCGCGGTTGCACGCGAGCTGTCAACACTATCAACAGATAGAATAGTGCAGACGCGGTTTTTTAGTGTTGTGTTTTAAATAAAAGGTTTCGATTTTGTGGGTGTTGTGAGGGCAAACAAGATTCTTTTTTATTTAAAGGTGAGATATTGTTTTTTTTTTATATTATAATAAAATGTTTAGATTATTATTTTACAGAACAATTATATGACGAGCTTATCACATGCGGATATTTTATATATCGATATATTGCGTCAGTGTTTAATCTTTTGATTAAGTTTTATATATAAAATGAAATATTATTTTGCCATAATTAAATTATAACATATACATACAATAAAACAATAAGTATAAAATAAACAGATATTATTAAATGTAAAATAATAATATTATAACGAAAAGATCAGTTTTCTAGTTTTCTTTAAAGAGTGAAAGAACATAGCTATTGTCGTGTGAATGTTAACTTAATCAATTGTGCGTAAGGTTAATTAACTAATAGACGCCTTCGACTTTGCCTGATTTTTTTATATTTTCTGACGTTTATATTTTCATGGACAAGATTAATTAATATTCCTTCATTCTCATTCGTTAAAAGGGTCGTAAATTTTAGTCTTATTTTTTTGAGTTTATTTAAAGCAAAAAAAAATAAAAATTAAATAATATCTAATTGTATTTGTTTAACATAACTGTGTATAAATATTGGAATAATGTAACTACTGAGTTTTTTGTCAATTATTCTTCGTAGATATTACATTTCGAAGTGATGCTAGCTTTACTTTTAATACAATTTTGTAAGAACGATTCAAAAGTTATTGAAAAAGGTATATACATATATAAATATATACATTTGTTTTTGTAGCAATATCTTGCACGCATATTACTTTATCATATACTGACTATCTGTTATTAGGTATTGAAATAGAGTTTAAGATGAACAAGGTAATTATTATTATACAAGAACCATAGGAGGTAAATCTCTACATATACACAGTGGGAAAATTTGTTTTTAAAACATATAATATATATATACCTTTATGTACGTCAATAAATTATTGCTAGCTTTGAAAATCTAAGCGTTTTAAAAATAAGTTCGTAATTTGACAACGTTTTGAGGTCCCGAATACTGATTCCTTGATCGTAAGTGACTTTAAAAGTATAATACATTCTAATATTATAAATGTGAAAGTAACTCTGTATGTGTGTTTGTCACTCTTTCACGACCGAACAGCTGAACCGAATTTGATGAAATTTGCTATGAAACAAATTTGAACTCCAAACATAGGCTAAATTTTTTGTCTAAAACGTGACAATCAACCACTAAAATGCAAGCAAAGCCGTCGTTATATATATATGTGTACGTTTTGTAAATGTATGTTTTGCGTCGCATATCTTCAGGACAAATGTTGATATCGTTTCCGAACTGATTCACTATAGAAATAGTCCCCTTGCGAGCGGTTTCAAAGTTCCTTAAAATAGTGTTGCCATTTTTAAACTTCCTTTTGAATTCCAGTGAACGATGACGGGTTGCACGCACAATTAGCTTCGTCACGGAATTATGTTACACTAACTCTGAATCGATTAGGTTCGTTCTATGATTGGTCTTTGTATGTGTAGATTGTAAAGTTATTTAATCATAATCTTACAAGTAACTTACACAAATATTAATTCCGTATCAACTCTGCACACAACAACAACAACAACAGCCTGTAAATTCCCACTGCTGGGCTAAAGGCCTCCTCTCCCTTTGAGGAGAAGGTTTGGAACATATTCCACCACGCTGTTCCAAAGCGGGTTGGGTGAATACACATGTGGCAGAATTTCCATGATATTTGTCACATGCAGGTTTCCTCACGATGTTTTTCTTCACCGCTGAGAACGAGATTAATTATAAAGACAAATTAAGCACATGAATCAGCGGTGCTTGCCTGGGTTTGAACCCACAATCATCAGTTAAGATGCACGCGTTCTAACCACTGGGCCAACTCGACTCTATTGTATACTGTACACAACTTGTAGCAATCATACTTCTGAATTTAAAAATTAAAAAAAAAGTATAATGGTTCGAATTCCGATATATTATTTACCTGCCAGTAAAAAAAAATTCCAATGATTAGTATTAGAGAAATGTAGACTAAGGAGGTGTTATATTCTCTTACCTAAAGCTCAAAAGATGCCTTTGATCAGAATCTTCAGCCGGTCGTGTCAGATCGCTGTCGCATCGGATTATGACTGTGGGAATAGAGAATACGTCTACACAATAGACTAGTCCTTTAGATTCGCTGTGTTCGAAATTCAGACAGGAGCTTAAATATAGTATAGTTTGTATAGAGTAATATTTGTAAATGTCTCAATAATTATTAAATTTATTAATTTCGGTATGTTTACCATGCTTTTTTTTTGTTCAGTGAAGCTCGATATTTCGACATTATCTACGAATGTCTTTTTCTCATGAACAACATGGTAAATATCCCGAAATTAATAACTTTAATAATAAAAATAACCATGTTAATTTCAAATCTTGTCTCAATAATGTAATATATCCTGAACAGATTAAAATTGTGACGTATAAGTTACTATTATTAGTCATAAAAGCACTTTAAATTATTAGATATTTTATTTAGAGGAAAAAATTATATTTTATAAGCCGTTTCTAAATATAAATAATACGAAAACCTTCATTCTCTCAATCTTAAGTCTTCAAGTTTACTTAGAAAACGCCAAGACTGTAAATTTTCTTTTAGACTATATTGATGATATTTTAGACTATAACTTGGAAAAATAATGACTTCCAGAAATATTCTTAGCGTGATTGTGAAAAAATAACCAATAGGTACTTACTTTTATATTGAATTCTATATTTAAATTTCGAGTATCAGTGTCCTCGCTATAATTGAAAGGAAAAAAGTAACAGCCTGTAAATTTTCCACTGCTGGGATAAGGCCTCCTCTTCCATTTAGGAGAGGGTTTGGAACATATTCCACCACGCTGTTCCAACGCGGGTTGGTGGTGTGCACATGTGGCAGAGTTGAAATTAGACATAGGCAGGTTTCCTCACGATGTTGAGAAAAAAATTAAAATTAAAATTAAATTTTTTTTGGGGACAATTTATAATATAATTTGTTCATACCTATATCTCTATAATGCAAATTCAAATATATGTATACAATACATAGGCATTAAACTTATTGATTGTCAAAATTCGACCAACGTTTCGAAAAGAAATGCGTGAAAGCGTGGAAAGAAATCTTCTATTTTTTTTTTTAACAAAAATATATTTTCTCAATTATAACTGATACATGTTTTTTCATTTATACGCCAAATTACAAGTAATAATAAGATTTTAATATGCTTTCCTTACATAATGAGTTAGGTTTTGTCCAATTTACTTACAAATTCATCCAAAATTTAACCTTTTTATAGATGTAGCTATATATATTAAGTACAAAGATTAAAATAGAAATTTAAATAAATGTGATATGTTAAGAAATACAAAAATTTCAAATATTAGTTTATCCATTACATTTTTACGTTTTACGCAAAATGTAATATAATATAAAATTAACAAAAAAAATATGTTTTTATTTTTAAATTACACCTAATAAATAATGAAACTAAATGTATAATTTTTATTTATCAATCGCGTGTAGGAATTGAATATATTTCGAATTAATTATCATTCCTCGAGTTTTTTTTCATAGGCAATCGTACAGTACAAGTATATTTTATTATCTTTTTAGGAATAATTATTAAAAAAATATAAGTACACATTTTTTTTTAGCATAACGTATCAAACAAGGAAATACTTTCAATAGAAGATAAAAATAATAAATAAAATCACGTTTAATGTAATGTAATACATAAATATTTTGATATCTAGTTCTATATTTAAATTTAGACTTGGTTCGTATAGGATCGGCCATATTGAATTGGTTATGACGTCACACTTTATTTAAATTTTATACCTTATTTTAATCCAAGGATCGAGGAATTAATTCAAAGATTAATATAAAACAAGCATATATACGTAATTTTAAATACTTTAAAAGACGATATATTTTAGAAAAACTTTCTAAAATAAGATATTACTAGTACTTTATTTTTAAACATTTGTCACTTAAATAATTAAAAAAAAAACAACCTACAAGGAACTGTCGTAATCGTTAATGAGATTAAGTAATAATTTGCCAATGTGTATTATGTTACGAATAATCCCATTACTAGTGAACTATATTTACGAATGATGTCAGTACGAATAATAGGATATTCATTTTATTTAATTACACAGTTAAATTAATTAAATCCTTAGTTGTTTTGACAAGCGCGGATTACTTAACTTTGAAGCTTAAATTGTTATTTGGTAATCTTGTAAACTATTAATACAATACATTTAAAGATTCTAGAAATACAGGTAACATAATTCCTCCTAAATGGTTGAATATTGATTTTTTGTGAGTGTATGTGTGTTTATATTAGACCGGTAGATGGCGTTTTGATCAGGAAATAACTGGAATTAACGGAAAATTGCACCGAATCACGTCGCACAGACAACTAATTGGTATATAAAGTATAATGATTAATTTGATAATCGTAGATTTGTTCGAACTCCTTCAACTATTATTCTTCTCTCTATTCCTAGCAAGAGTTTATATTTAAACCAAAAAATTAAAAATTTTGATATATATTAATGGAATTATTTCATTCGAGATCTTACATTTTCGTTCGTGTATTGTTTTCAAATAAGAATCTTAACTGTTTTCCGTGGATGACTACATATTTTTCCTTATTATTTTCCCTTGCATTATGTATGAGTTGGGAACATTTACCAGGAATTTTGAAATTTGGGTCAGGGTTGTGTCTGATACTTTCATGATGACGTGTAATATTTAGGGCTTTGTGCAAGGTCGTCTGGGTAGGCACAAACCCACTTATCATATATACGCAGCAGTACTTTGTATTGTCGTGTTCCGGTTTGAAGAATGAGGTAGTGTAACTACAGGTTCTAACTACAAGGGACATAACTTTGTACCAAGGTTGGTTCATTTCTCTGAGCGATGTTGACCACTTATCATCAGGTGGCCCCATTTGTCTTATCACTTAACTATTTTACTTAATAAGGATTGAATTGAAAACGCATTTATATGATTGTACAAAGTTAAGGCATTAATGAAGCCACTGGCACAGCAACACGATTCATATATCTCAGAAACGATTAGACAACATGTCTTCATCCAAATAATCCGAAAAACGAAAATAAAAAGTAATATCTTCAAGAAACGCTATCGACACAAAAATGGCGATATCCGATAAGATTTTGATACGAGCATTACAATTATACGATAACAAGTTATTGTTTTGTGTATAAAGCAATTTATTGTTTTATGTGCTTATTTCCTACCCGTTTTATACAAAATATTTATATAAAAGAATGTACATAAATTAGGACATGCCGTAAAAAATACTGTCTATTAATATTTTGACGGAGATTATACATTATATACATATAATTGTATTTAACTAACATGATTGTATTTTTTAAATGTTGAAAAAGAGTAACTACTTAGTTTCTTGTCGGTTCTTCTTGGTGGAATCTTCTTTCCGAACCGGTGGTAGCTTCCCTTCATTGTTAAATGACGATTCAAAAGTGCTTGTAAAGGCCCACTTGAATAAAGTTTATTTTGATTTTGATTTTGAACACTGGAGGTATTGTTCCGTCTACATTGATGATTGTGCCTCTGCTGCGGTGAGACACGGGGATATTGTGAACTCAATATAGTTATAGTAATCGTTATGATTATGTGATACATCATCTTACCGCTGCATTCAATATCATGTCTCTCTTAGTTATCGTAACTCAATTTTTGCGATTTTAATTCCTCATTAAATTCTCTCTCCTATTTGTGTTAATACTAATAATACGTATATGTCAGTAAGATTATAAGATATATGTCTGCATAGGCATTACGCTTTTGTAAATCAGGGAACGATGTTTATCCATTTGTATTATTAATCATAATTTTAAACAAAGTTATGTCCGTTTTAGAAAACCATACACGTTAAGCTAGAGACTGGCCGAATACGGTATGGTAATATATCTTATAAAAAGTCGAGCCTGCGGTCCAAGGCTAGTGATTTACAACAACAGCCTGTAAATTCCCACTGCTGGGCTAAAGGCCTCCTCTCCCTTTAAGAAGAAGGTTTGGAACATTTTCCACCACGCTGTTCCAATGCGGGTTGGTGGAATACACTTGTGGCAGAATTTATTTGAAATTGGTCACATGCAGGTTTCCTCGCGATGTTTTCCTTCACCGCTGAGTATATTATAAAGACAAATTAAGCACATGAATCAGCGGTGCTTGCCTGAGTTTGAACCCGCAATCATCGGTTAAGATGCACGCGTTCTAACCACTGGGCCATCTCGACTCTACTAGTGATTTACTAATGATGAAGTCCCACTGATTGTTTTTTCCCAATGTCAACCTATCGTCAACTGAGCACAAGATATCATAATGTTCGAGTATGTGTATAAACATAGATACACTAGCTATTTCCTTTATCCAATGTTATGGTACTCTGACATGGTCAGAATTTAGGTTCAGGATCACTCATTTTTTATATTGTTTTTCCTGCTTTACTAAAAATTTCAAGTTTTGAATTGCTGCTAAGAATTTATTGCCAAAAAGCTTTCCAATAAATAAAGATCAGTCTCCACCTTTAATTTGGACATTCTATATTCCATGTTATGTCAATATATAAAGATTGGAGTATATGTCATGTTTTTGTTTCGATAGATCATCAATACTCACAATGTATGTGTCCAAGATTCGATCTTTCGACCTTTAACAAAAAATTATGACATAATACTATGAATAATCGATATAAATAAATATCTTGTACGTGCGATATCGCTGTTATTGTCAGCAGATTTAATATATTATATTTTATCTACATATACATTTTTATATATGTTCCATGTTAAGGAAATCAGCATGAGTTGGATGAAATACTGCGACTTGTGTACACCAACCTCTATTGGAGTTAGGTCTAAGGTCTTAGTGTTATTCTAAAACGAAGAAGAAGCCTTAGACCAGCAGTAGAACATTTAAAGTTACTATACTTTATATATTAGGCGTGTTACATCGTTTTATATCAAAAGCTTATACTAAGAACATTACCACGTCTATTACATTTGGGTTATACAAAACACTTAAATAAAATATATAATAAAGTTAAGGAAAAGTTATTGGACTGAGAAAACGTATACATGCTCGTACATGTAATAAAATTGGAGTGTATGTTTGTAATATATAACAGCTGGTTACTGAAGGCATATGAATACACGGACATATTTACCAAAAGTAAAAATATTTTCAATTTTTGTTTGTTGCTAATCTCTGAAACGGATAAAACCGATTTTGAAGGGACTTTTTATGGAAGATAGCTGACGTAATGAGGAGTAATTAGGATACAATATATTTTTTTAAATCAAACGCGCACTTCACGTGCACAGCTAGTTTTTAAATAAAGAACACTTTCATTGTAGGCTTCAAGCAAATGTATGTGATTGAAAAGAAATATTTATATAAATGATCACCCACAGCTAAACACGTGTGCGTTCGTTAGGGAGAGTATTGTGTTGCGTTCGCAGCTGTGGGTTGTTACTTCATTAAGGGCCGATTTTTCAATCCTCAGATAAACAGACAGATAGCGTTTATTCGACCGATAGCCAAAAAACCAGTTGTTCAATCGTCAGATAGACTTTATTCGACGAGTAATTCCATTATCGAAGGAATAAATCTATCTGACCCTTTAACGGCCCGATAACCGCTATTCCATAGATAAACGTTGAAAAAGACGTTGATTTTTAATTGTTGAAAGTTTGACGTTAGGTTTTCATATTTTAGAAAAAAGTTACAAATGCAATAATTAAAAATGGATATTTTCGATAGCATTGATGACTATGCATTAGAAGAAGAAGCCATAATAAATTTATATATTAACCGTAATTCAAATGAAAGAAAGGAAAGAATTATAAGGTCGAGGACTGACCATTATAATATGTGGGATTCAACAGAATTCCATCGTCGATTCAGACTTTCTAAAGAATCTGTACAATATTTACTGTTCCTGATAAAAGATAAAATCGAGACGAAAACGCAAAGGTAAGTTTCTGAAACACTGGGAGCTGTCGGCCGCGCCTATTATCTATGTTGACGAGAAAATGTATGTTTAATGTTTCAGAAACCAGTGCATTCCACCCATGTTGCAACTGCTGATTACATTAAGATTCTTTGCAACTGGGAGTTTTTACATCACTGTAGGTGATTTCGGAGGCGTTCATAATTCCACTGCATGCCGTATCATAAACAAATGTGTTGATGCTATAGCGTCATTGAGGAAAACTTATATTAAGTTACCAAGAAATCAAGTAGAAATAAAGAAAACCCAAGAAGAATTTTATAAAATAGCTAGATTCCCTCAAGTGGTTTCAGCTATAGATTGCACTCACATAAGGATTCAGTCACCTGGGGGAGACACAGCCGAGGAATTCAGAAATAGAAAAGGCTTTTTTTCGTTTAATGTGCAGGCAATGTGTTCAGCTGAATTAATATTTCAAGACATAGTTGCACGGTGGCCTGGTTCCACTCATGACAGTACAATATTTGCTAACTCATCAGCCAAATTTAAATTTGAGAATAGTGAATTTGGCAAAGGAATAATACTTGGGGACAGTGGCTACGAGCTAAGCAGGTACTTGCTGACCCCTTTCCACGAACCAAATTCACAAGCTCAAAGTTTGTATAATGAGTCACAAATCCGAACAAGAAATGTTATTGAGAGATGTTTTGGTGTGTGGAAGAGACGTTTCCCAGTTTTGAGCATTGGTTTAAGATGTAAACTTCCACTTGCTCAAGATGTTATTGTAGCATGCGCTGTTCTGCACAATTTGGCAAGGATAAAAAATGAAGATGAACCACCAGAAGATCCAGATGTTCAAATTCCTCCTCAAGCGTTGTTCCCTCACAACACTGTTATGCCCAGTGGTGAAGAAAGACATCTGACTAGGAATATTATATTACAATATTTTCATTCTTTAAGTTAATTATGTTTATGTAAAAGATGTGGTACATATCAAATGTTTATATAACATTAAAATTAAAAAGAAACATTAAATAATAACTTCTATCAGTAAAATTTTAGTTTCACTTAACTATACTTTGTTATAGATATGTATGTCTCTTTAACAGAAATTACATTCATTGGGTAATGTTGTTCATCATAATAAATAAATAAATACAAAATTAAAGACAAAATAATATTTATTTCAAACTATAATCACAACTAAATATTATAAGTAATGTTTTAACTATTTATAACTTAACAAAAATCATAATTAAATATTATCAAATATTTGACTTGGTGCGGATGCATGATTTAATTTTTGAAGCAATAAAGCATGTATTTCTTGCTTTCTCTTCTCATCATTATGTAAATGTTGCATTTTTAATTTATGTTCCTCTTCTTTGAATTTCATTTCTTTTCTGGCAGTCTCCATTTGCAACTGTACAAGTTCCAAGCGAACTTCACTTAATTTGTCTAGCTTGGAGGTGACACTTGCTTTTGTCGCTGTGTTTGTTTTTAAAACATTTGACACCCTTCTTTTCAAGGTCTTTGGGTGCCATTTGTTCCAATTATTTTCTGAAAGCATTAAAAATGTTACTAATCCTAAACACAATCAGTTACCAAAATAAAATTGTAAACATCACCACTTTGGTATCATTTTCTTAATGTCATCAAACATGGCAAACATTAATTATTATGGTTTTATTATTATGGAGAACAGTTCATAGTCAGCAGTGTGGAGTTCAGGAGAAATTTATAATTACCTTTTTGGGTGTCATTGTCCTCGACGATTTCTAGAATTATTGAGTTATCCATATTATCTAAAAAGAAACAAAATAAATAAAATTAATCACAACATTGGAATTTCAATTACAAGCTATTGCATAGTGGACAGGATTCTAAGGCACTATCTGTGTGTGATAATTTGATGTGAAAAATACCATATATACTTTACATACCTTTATGACAGTTATTATCTTCAGTGATTTCTTGCATGGCCGAGTCATTCACTAGACTAGTTTGAGATATATTTTCAGATATTTGAATATCAGCATTAAACTGGTCCAAAGTTTCTCCGACAGGAATAGGTTCTGAAAAATATTTTTAGAAGTGTTACTTTCTGTATTGGGACAGGCACATACTTGGAGATTCATTCAAAAACTCTTTACATACATAAGCACCTACCTGAAATAGTATCACTGTCGTGACGTGCTTTAAGGCCTTTTATGTTTGAACACATGCTAAGCACCTTTTCCTCAATTTCATTAAACTCAGGAGCATTCGAAGGGCCCCCTCCGGTTTTATACATTTCTTGCCTCTGCAGAGAGGATTTTTTTTTAATGTTTTTTTTTAAGCCCTCGTATTTTAGTTTTAGGTTTTTCCATGAACGGAAACTTGTTGAAATTCCGCATGAGTTAAAACTATCCTCAATTTTCTTCCATGCGGCTTCTTTATCTTTATTGGAAACCGCATCTGTCTTTTTGTTTTCAATTATAACTTTATATTTGTTCACTAAACTTATGAGTAGCTGAACTTCTGCCTCATTAAAGTTCGCTGACCGCTCTCTTTTTTTAGATTCCATTATATCTACCCCTTCAATTATCAAAATACCTATTCCAAAAGAATTACAAACGACAAAAGTAAAAATAATAGACACGGGGTGTGACATGACAATGACGTTATTGACAGAAATTGTGAAAAACATCTGTCTTGCTCTAATGCCTGTCTAAGCAATATATTTGTCTCGCTTCTTTGAAGTTGGAGTTCCCAGAGTTGAGTTATTATGCCAGATAGTTATCAATGGAATAAATAACAGTCGAAAAACCGGTGAGCATTTATTCATCTGATAAACACCCAAATAATTTTATTCTTTAGATAGTTATTGTACCTATTAACTGAGGATTGAAAAATCGGCCCTAAAACAGATTTAAATACATATATAACAACAACAACAGCCTGTAAATTTACCACTGCTGTTCTAAGGGCTCCTTTAACTTTGAGGAGGAGGTTTGAAACATATTCCATAACGCTGTTCCAATGCGGTTTACTGGAATGCACATGTGGCAGATTTTCGATGAAATAAGACACATGTAGGTTCCCTTACGATGCAATATTTTCCTTCACCGCTGAGCACGAGATAAATTATAAACACAAATTAAACACATGTATATTCAATGGTACTTGAACCCGCGATCATCGGTTAAGATGCACGCGATCTTACCACTGTGCCATCTCGGCTTAGACACACATAACAATACACATTATATAATATACTTAATTCATATAAATAACAATAGCGTTCAGCTACTATGCAATAGTAATTTCGAGTGTGAATTATGATTATATATTAATAGTACTATTGTTATGATGGCAAGTAAGAATTTTTATTTTTTTTTTATTTCATAGGCTGTCTGGCAAATGGTTTAAGACCATATAAAAAAAACGTGAATGATGATTATATCCGTTGATTGCCATTATGATACGGTGTGTTTTGGACACTTGAATACCGCGACCTCGACAACCGGAAACTGACTAGCGACCTCCGGTGTTGACATGTCTTGATATAACGCCCAATATCAACAGTGTTCCCGTATAGTCAAGTTAACGTGAAGGCAAATGGCCTAATGGTAATTGACAACGAGCGGTCACTTCTACTCATGAGCATTGGCCATATTGAATAACTAATATTATAAATGAAAAGTCAAATTTAAAGTGAAGGTCGTCATGGGTCCAGAATAAGATACACTATAAGTACCTGGATCAGTTTCAATTATTTACTCTGGTACACTTAATAATAGAGCACATGATCCTCTTTATACATAATTGGTCGTTTCTAAAAGAGCATAAATTAGACTGTGCCATTTTATTCTTTGCATATTTTTTTTCTATTGCGTACATTTAAAAAAAAAATTCCGGCGTTCCTTGTTGTTATCATTAATTTATTAAAAGTATTCTTATTTCAAATATGTTTTAAAAGTCTTTTACCTTACAAATATATTTACAAAATCAACTACTCGAACACTTGAAATGACAGTGCAGAAAGTTAATTAGGTTAGTACAAACCTTATCAAAATCGATTAACGCGAAAATTAAACAAATGTATGTTTCTGTGTCTGGGTGTGCGTGGGCGACGCGTGCGGAACTTAAATACAATCCGTGCCGTTGGATGACCGCCGAGCCGCGCGTTGCCGTCCGTAATGATTATAGTAGCCCACTAAATGTACCGTCGGCAAAACATAGTAATCTTGATGTAGTAAAGATATATATATATATATATATATACCATATTTCTTTGTTATTTAAATTACTTAACATGAAAAATCGTTTGGTCTTATAAACTTATAGCAAAATTAATTATGAATTTACAATTTATTTCATTTTGTAAAAAAAAAATCTATTCGAATAATTACAGTATTGTAACTATGGCCATTTTATAATGATAAAAATCTAACCGATTCCGGCTTATTTATATATTTAAGAGTATAGTTATGTATACATACATATAGACTTTATCTTCAACAAATTTTATAATCATAAAGATTCTCAGGTAATCATCATTATTAACCCAGAATTGATTTTTTGTAGGCTGTTGTTTTTCGTGCAACTGTATTCAAAAGGAGCACGTACATATTTTTATAGTTTTACGTTAAACAAATGTCTATAAAAATATTTTTTTTATGCATACAGTACACAGGTACTTTGACAACGGAAGTTAGCGGAGCGTGGCGTTGCGCAAGCTTTTGTCTTACACGCTCGAATCGTGCGCATGCGTTGCGATTAATATGTACCTGTCGACATGTACATACTAGTCTATAGATTGGCCCCTGTTGAATGTTGTGCTCATATTAATATAATTTAATAATGTTTTGCTGACAGATTTCCATTACGACGTACATTTTCCACGGAAATTAACGGACAAGTCAGGGCCGGATTATCTGTTTATTATTTATTAGCGATTTTTTTCTACACTACTGCTTGCTATCCTTAAATAATTAATGAATTGTACTTTATTGCACACCACAAAGAAAAAAAAAAAGAAAGTAACACAAAATTAATAAAATACAAAAAAAGAATATAAAAAATAGAAGTATATTAAAAGTGTTGTACAACGAGCGGACTTATGGCTTATTAGCCATCTCTTCCAGACAACCCAAATATTTGTATATCATATCCAAAAGCTGATAAAAGTTGAAAACTCATAGATAAAAGGAGCGATACTTCTCGGATAAGTAACGTATATGCGATTCTGAAAAAAAATTATTGGGATGATTTGTAATAATGATAAAAAGGCATAGGGCGCATAATAATCCGTCTTATAATCACACAGACGAAGCCGCGGTCTGATACTAGTAGCTTAATAAATTAAAATTTCATAACAAATTCAACAGAATTAGTTAAAAATTAATTTGATTCAATCGTCGTTTCATTTCAACGTATAAATAATGATTCACGGACATTTAGCACTATCTGTTTGTAGGTCAGTGTCAAGTATACTTAAAATGATTGTATTTATTATTGAAGTGCTCTTAGATTCAGGTACCTTTTAATAACATATTCGAATCTAGTTATCTGATGTGATTTTGTAACTTTTGTTATGTTAGATTGATTACTTGATGTGAGAACTCTTTGCAAAATCCGGTTAGGTTCCTACTCATCAGATATTCTATCGCCGAACAGTAATACTTAGTAGTGTAGTGTTCCGATTTGAAGATTGAGTGAGCCATTGTAACTACAGGCACAAGAGATCGAAGATTAGTTCCAAAGTTTGTGGCGTATTGGTGATATAATCTGTGGATCTGTGGGTAATGGCTGTTATGACCACATACTTCAAGTGGCACATTGGCATTTCTTTATATTAACAAAACAATACTAAATATTTTTGTTTGGTTGTAGAATATGAGTGTCAGTACCTATCACGACAGACTTGCACATAGTTCCACCATAGAATAAGTTAAAGAATAATCTTGTTATACAAAGGGTGTACCAATGTGTTCCGTATAAACAGGGCATACTTAAGCTAAAACGTTTCAGACACCTGTTTGCAAATATCGCTAATATAAACAAACTCATTTCGCGATTCGTTAGCGAATTGCAATTAGTGTCGCTAGCTCTCGGTTCAACGACCCCACAAAGCACAGTGTTTTATGGTGTATGTGGTCATTCATAAACATTAACACTGAGTCACGTGACTGTGGAAATATTTGCATTCCTGGTAAAGTCCACGCGGAAACATATATATGTATTTATGTTCAAAGTATAATAGTAGACGTTTAATAGGTTTTTTTATATACATCTCCAAATATGTCGCATTTAGATTTTCTATTGTTTATGCTCATTTTTGGAAATATGGGACAGTTATCTAGGACAGTGTGCGTTTTATCAAGATAATAGTTGGACTAGTTTTGCATTGAGAGATATCTATACATATATATATGTATATACATTGCCATCAAAATATCGAAGGTTTTTTTAAAAGTCCTGCATTTAATTTATATGGAAAGAAGGAAGACATAGATGACATCTTAAAAAACAATTGTAAATTACATCAGAACAACAGAAAAAATAAAGGATAACAGTTAATTTCTATCTTAGTAAACTTTAGGAATTAAGTAGCAGATACATAAAAAGATACTAATTAATGTCTTCGTAATTAATAGCATTCGAATCTGGCGTTTGTTTTAAGCTGTCTAGACTCGAGGTTTTGATTCTAGGAAATTAAGCAATGACAGATCGTATCATACCTACTTCAAAGTATTTCTATTGATACTGATTCAGAAATCTTAATTTAGAGACAATTGAACATTCAAAAAAGACTTTTGCCTTGCTTGTGTTTAAATTAAAAAAAATAAATAACAGAATGACAATTTGAATTGACAAATTTGATACTGGTCAAAATAAATTCAGCTTTTCCAAAATTTTGTTTCGTTTCTTATTTAATGTTTTATTTTTATTTTTTATTTAATGTTTAATGACATACGGCGAATTATGTCAACGAAGCTTTGCAGAATGTTGTCTTTGCCAGCCCATAAATATTGGGCGCGGACAAACAAAAAAAAAAAACATTAATTCGTACAATAACGTTGTCAATTTTCATTTTTATTTACACAGTGATTTATTATACACTATTTGGTAAATAACAAATCAGGAATAACTGTGACTAGGCCTCATCCTCATTGACCCCTGTCTTGTCCAATTGTCAATTAGTATAGACGATAGTGGTCAGTAAATTTAGCACTTAAACGCGATGGAGACATCCAATCTTTAATTTGCACAGCCTCATTGATCTTAATTTATTTGTGCGAATAATTTTGTCATAGTAACTATGTCAATTAGCTCATAGTCTTATATTGTTATGTAACGTTTTTGTCTCTTTCTGTTACTATTGATTCGACAATCGAAAGAATACGACAAAACATTGTTTTTTACTTATTACCTTAAACTCTTAATATGTTATTCGTAAAAAATGATGTTTAGAAATATATATCGTAAATATTATTCTAAAATGCAAGTAAACATTGTATGTTTTTTTCTGCTTAAAGTGATCGATTAAAAGAGCTGTATGTTTCACAAGCTAATGCATGTTTCACTATATGGACAAAAACATCCTGTTATTTTAAGGGTTTGATTTGATTGACGTTTGTTTGTTACAAAATACATTAGCGTATATTTTATTAATATCAATATAATATTTAAGTTCTCTTCCTCTAATTTATTGTTTCATTGTTACAGATCCAGTAATGTCCTGTGCCCAATAAGAACACCAGATAAAATGGCGAGCGCCGGCGCTGTTCTCCTCGAGGCTCGGCCTTTCAGGCCCTTCAAGTCCTCTGAGGAGTACCTCTATGCAATGAAAGAAGACTTGGCAGAATGGCTGACGGTCCTTTACCCTGAACTGCGTATCAATGCTGACAATTTCTTGGACAGACTGGACACTGGCGTCGCTTTATGCAGGGTAAGTTTTTACCAAAATTATGGTTATTTAATGGACGCACGTATGATTTGACACAGTTGTCAAAATCTCAATCAAAGTTTATCATATAAATTAAGAAGAACACGACAACGTCGAAGTATGACTTCACTGTTTTAACATTAAGACATTTTTCCGCTGCAAAAAGTTTAGTTGCAGTTTTTATTTATTTACAGACATTTTTTTCTATTTAATGATTATTTAATTTCGCAAGTCACTAATGGATAATTATATACAGCTTTGTTACGGATGAGCAAATTGAGTTAAGGTGGCTTCGGAGTATAGCTGATTTATCTACCGATACGAATTATTGGAAAACTTTAGTCGTCTGATTATATATATACATATGTATTTACAGAGTAAGTTACTCTTAATACGAATCTTAAGACAATTAATAATCCTTTTTTTTGTAGATTATATTTGTGATTAATTAAAACTTATTAGATGATAATTTGAAATCGTGAATATTTTCTTGTCGGCTTATTTCTGTGTCCATGTCACAGATTAAAAATTTGTTGAACTGTCGTATCTACGCGAATTATTAGCAAAAATATAGTATGTTGGTATCATGACATCTATTATTGGATCGTGTCGACATGTGGCGATGCCACACATTGAATATTACATTTAGTAATGACGTCGCAGTATATGTGGTACATAATCAAATAAAAAAAAATTAAAGCCATTTTTTTATTAGTAATATTGTATAGCAATTTTAATCTTTGGTAATAAATCCTTGACTTCTGATTGGCGAATAATACTTAGCTCTTGGTTCACGCGGTTGTATGGGTAAAGATGAGTTTTTCATGTTTTCGATAGAATTATTTAATTTCGGTGATTACTCTGTGAATCACATCAAATGTTAGTTTCCACAGATAACCTTTAAATACGTTTCCCTCGTACAATGTTGTTTGTTTGTCAAATATTATTCCGGAAATATTATTGTAGTTAATTTGAAGAGATACGATATCTGTCGTATCTTATCTTATCTGTGGCCTTTGTAGTTTTTTTGCGAAACTATGTAAATAATATCCCTTGCTAAGTGTGACTTATCACACTTATAGTGGTCACTTGTACCAATATATTCGTTTATTTTAATAGTGTAGCCATTTTAACGTATAATTTAAATAAATATATAAAATTAATGAGCTGAGATGGCCTAGTACTTAGAACTCGTGCATTTTAACCGATGATTTCAGGTTCAAACCCAGGCAAGCACCACTATATATATGGGCTTAATTTGTGTTTATAATTCATCTTGTGCTCGGTGAAGGAAAATATCGTAAGGAAACCTGCATATGTCTAATTTCATCGAAATTTTGCCACATGTGCATTCCACCAACCAGCATTGGAACAGCGTGGTGGAATATGTTCCAAACCATCTCCTTGATGGAAGCCTTAGCCCAGCAGTGGAAAATTTAAAGGCCGTTATTTCACTCTTTACTATAAAAATAATAGTAATAAATAAATTACATTATAATATTTTTTATAATTTTACAGTTTAAGACTGTCTAAATGCAAAATAATATGATTTAATTCCCGACTCAGTATCTACGTATAAAATAGAACCTTTTTTTCTACATCCAATCAGCTATCGTTTGTTTCGTGAGGCTTGATAGGCGTCGGCCTCTATACCTAAAGAGGCCGCTTAAAAAAAGTAGGTTAATTTAATTGTAATCACAAAAAAGGTGTTAGTGTTTTTAAGAAATACCCATTTTGACAAGCCCCCAGTACAGCGTGCGTAATGTTTATTTGAAACAAATTCTACGTTTTCCAATGTATGACTATTATTTGTTTCATGACTAATTAGTGTGGAATTACCTCTTATCTACAGATAATATAAAAATGTTGCCTAATACAAATAATCCTTCGCTCGCAGTTATGAAATAAAAATTATGAAAAACAACAAAAATAATCCTGTGTATTATTGTTTTACGAGCGCTATCCTCAATATTTAAGAGACATTTTTTTGATTTTGTTTTCAAATGGATTTAATTATAGTCGAGCATATATGAACACGTATTAAATAAATTAAAACATAGATATATCCGATATGAATTTGACAAGTTCTGAATTATATATCAAACAGTATCAAGATTTGTTTTTATCGCATCGCAACAATAATTGCATATTCAAATAACACATACGAAATATTTTATTTTATTGAATGAATTATGTTCATTGCTAGTCTTCTCACGTAAATGTTCGACAAGGGACAATGCAATGTACTAAAATTTGTCCTGCTGACGTCAGTGAATATGACGTATTTCGTTTCAGTGGTCAGATAGTGGTAGCGAGTAATACTCATTAAAGAGAGGTTTTCCTTGCAATGTGAATTTAGCATGTATTAAAATTATTTGTAGCTAATGTATGTATTGCTCTCTTTAAACATTTTGTTAAAAACAATTCAACTCAATACGATGCGTGAATACGTATAATACGACTAAAATCAAGCAATAATTTAAACATATATAATGATTAGATATTTGCAAGCTTTTTAATTTTGTAGTGTTATCTTTGATCTCTAATGTTTTAGATATTAGTAACGCCAATACATATTCATAGTAAACAATTATTACTTAATCTGTCTGCTGGTTTTTCGTGCACGTATAACGTGGATAAATTAGATTAAGGAAATTTGCTGTGTAGTAGTTTGTGAAAGAGTTTGCTTCATCGTTAGTTCGTTGGTTAGCTGAGGGTAAGACTGCAGAGCTGAGGTCCCAAATTCAAAACCGGAACAAAAAAGGCATTGGGCTGTTTGCCACATAAGGCACGTATATAAAAAAAATAGTCACGATTGCGACGTCATAAAGAATCATACTGTTTCATATATAATGCGTTACGACATTGCTTAATCATCAAAATATGTTAATGTTTTGATAACATGTATCTTAATCGATACTGTTATCAAAAACTATTTCATTGGCCTCTGTCCACGATAAAGCGATACGCCAAAGAAAACAGGCGTACATACTTTATTAATAAATACAATTATATTGATAACAACTCAAGGAAATTCGTTATCGAATTGTGTTACTGATGAATGATGAATTTATAATTAAGGAACAAGAGCATAGTGCCATGTTGACAGACTGCATGCATGAGATGAAAATGGCGGACGATAAAATCTAAATATGTACTTCATTTTTCACAATTATAAAATTCAAAATGTCACTTCTGAGTTCTTTTTTTTTCAATTATTAATGATGTTTGTTTGGAGAAGAACACAATAGCGCGATAGATCGATTTTATTAAGTCAGGATAAATTAAAATTTCAAATAGATATATTCTTATATGACCACATTCCATAAAATCGTTTTAAATTGTAGCTTATTTCTTATTCTGATGTATGTCCTATATTAGTGTAAAATTGCATTATTCGTTTAGTAGTTTTTTTGTGAAAGAGTAACAAACATACATTATTATATAATTTCGCATTTCTAATATTAGTTAGATGTACATTTTATATAATCTATATTTAATAAATTTATTGTGCTAACTATATTTCCAACTATACTTCGAACAGACTCAGTATGGACTAGTGTCGTTAAACTACAAACAGCTAGTACGAGTACATATCAATGAATATTAATATACTGTCTGAATATATCGTCCGATTTCTCAACATCCCGTGACATTTCATTAAACGTCTGTCAGATTATCAAGCGTTTGTTTGTCAACCACTTCTTGGATTGTTGCTCAAACGCATTACTATTCGGAATTTAATCGCAATTGCGTAAACGAGGAATGCGTTCTGATAACGGTAAAGGTCACGCCTTGAATAGTTCTTATTTATTTATTCTAAATATGTATTAATAAATAATAAAACGGTTTAATTCTAAGAATTGCTCTGATAGTGGAGTGTTTTAATGTTAATTTGGACGCTATCATTGCTTTATGTTATACCTTAAAGACACGTACGTTTATAGCTAGACGTTCTGGGACCTTTTTTATATAATTATTCGACGTGAATTCTATAAGTAAATAAATCTCTATTTCCGATTAGACTTTACCGATTTAATTCATCGTATTTTATGATGCTAATCTCCTTCCCAGTAGGGTAGGAGTTTCTTAAGGAAAGTAATATTAAGATATAGCCGATAATATTTAATATTTTCCAAAAAACTTATGAGCGCTAAATTTAGTTTAAAATTAAATAACTGCTGATTAAAAATTAAAAAAAATATTAAAATTAAATTAAATTTTAAAATTATTATTGATAAAAAAATATATAATTATTTATTATAGTAGGTATTGTAATTTAAAATTTGTAAAGTTAAATAAAAAAATGTTTTACTAATATTATACGGGCTAGTCCTGAAATAAAAAGTTTAATTAAATTAAAATTAATTAATATACATAAAGTTTACACGGGTTTTCGTTTTTGTTGTTATTATTTTCAGATCTAATTGATAGTTATAGCTGGCACACGGCGACATATGTGTCGGGTCAACTAGTTGAAATTTAAATAAATAAAACTATTCTAACTATGAAAATAAATACATCAGTACAATCTTTAGTTTAAGAGGCATTGTTGGGATATTTTTTTACAGTTATTTTACAATATTCTATAATCCGTTTTGTATTTTAATTTTGATATGGAATTTCAAAACTGTTTCATCCGTAATAATCATTGTGGAGTTTTTCAAACGGAAACTAAAATTATGTTGATTTTAAAACGTTACAAAATTTCACACAACACAAAATATAAAAAACGTAAATATAAAATATTATACATAATTTCGCATAACGTAGTTATTACACGTACCGAAAAAACTTCGCTATTCCATTATAATAAAACGATTTACATGTTTCCTACAAAAATACTTAAACTGCTATCTTCCTAGTCATATCCTATAAAGATAACCGACCGTCAAATGAGTTGAGTTCGAAGTGAATGAGTAAATTGTGTGGGCGTGCGCATGCGTCAACTTCTGAAAACGAAGTGAATCATTTTAATGGACTACTTTTAATTGATAATTCATCTAAAAACAAAGGAAGATCTTTGTAACTATTTATATAATGATTAAGTTTCAGCTTATATATACTAATATTATGAACCTGAATTGTTTGTTTGTATGTATACAGAAATGTATTTCGAAATAGTATATAGCTAATTCCAGTCGAAGTAGGAAAAAATTAAAAAAAAACTTTGATTTGCGTATAACTCAGCTACATATATTGGCACTAAGTGTTTATGATTAATATTACTTTATTTATAATACAAAACTATTTATGTATATTCACTTTATTTTTACTTCCAAAATTTGATAAAAGTTTAGTCTATATTCACAACTCCTCAATTTACGGTCAAATATTGCTTGTTTGACTTTTTTCCTCTCACGTTACGAATAAAGTTGTCTATACTAATTTTGAGCAGACTTGTTTCTGTATATTACTACTTAAAACTTATACCAGAATATGTAGTGTTTCAGTTTGTGTAGTGATTGTTAAGTTTTTAACATATAACATTGTTATATAAATAGCTGCGTTTCATAATTTCAGCCGCTTTAAGCGACAATTTGTGTGACAGGCGTGAATTTCATGTTTTTTGTTGATTCACGGGGCACACTGTTGTGTTTTACGGATGAAACATAGAGTTTGTTATTTTAACTCCAGTCCAGTCTAGACGAATATTCAAATGGTGGCTCATTTTAAAACAATATAATGATCTTATCTTATATATAAAATTATGATTACAAAATATTAAAACCTTTTTGCTAATCATGCGTAAGCGATCCCATGGCGCCCGCCGAAAGACGGAGAGGGTACCGCTGGTTTTTTAGTGGGTAAACCCGGTGGACCGGGCGCACTAGGCGTTCAGGAAACCGGGGAGTCCCACACACCCCCCCACTTTCCATCACGTGGGGGAAGTGCGTAAAGCGTTTTTCAAGCGAAAAAAAAGGGTTAAAATATAACTACCAAATGTAGTATGTATAATTCCTATCTATTACATGTAAGTTTGCAAAGCCCTCACTTAGTGTTGCCCAAATTCAGTCTTGGTCTTGCAGTCTTGGTCTTGTTCTTGCGTTTTTGCAAGACCAAGACCAAGAACAAGACCGCGTATTTTTAGCAAGACCAAGACTGACCGTGCAAGACTTGAGCAAGAACAAGACATGGCCTGCAAGACTCTTGCGTCTTGCAGCTAGGACTTAGCGCTATTTCACGGAGTAGTTAGGTGTAACAGTTCGGTGTATAGGTACGCTTAGGAATTCTATGAGACGCAAAAATATGTACCTATCAAAGAATATGAAAAACTGGACCTATGCGCATTACGACTAATACCATAAACATACCTACATAGCGAATAAAAAAATATTCATTAAAATCAAACTGAGTGCATGAATAGTTATGTTTTAATCATCGGCACTTTGATAATGCGGCATCAAAGGTTTTGTACTTACTTCTCAAAGAAATTTGCCGTTTTTCGGAAGTGCATGGTTATGATACACGCACCGGCGGCTTCTTTTGATATCATATACAACAATCGTTGCCGCCGCGCCGAAATCAAAACATTTGACACTATTTTATGGCCGCAAAGTAATTACTAGCAGTGCCCGCGACTTCGTCCACGAGGAATAGTAGCTTTGGAGGTATAGTGACGTTCAGGATTTATTTATTTATTTTAAAACTTCTGTCATCAAACATACAAAACATTCACTTATATGTGAAGAATAGTGATATTATATCGAGAAATTTAATAAAATTATTTGTTTCAATTTCATAAAAGTTGAGGCTTCAATCTTTCTAGACAGATATTGTTCTTTAAAATACAGTCAAGTTATTGTAATTAATTTGTTTATTACATGTTTTAGCAAATGTAAGCTTATTTGCCAAGACATGTAAAAAAAAAACAAATTGGAATGTGGAAGTAACTCTTTCTTAATTATAAGATATCATTATTAAGAAACAGTTACTTCCATGAAAAACGACATATACCTAGGTCAGTCGATTTTTTAAACTTTTTATCAAATCTTCTTAAATTTCTTATTAATCTGCTTGATCTTTACTATGGCTATGTTAATTCAAGCTCACAATGTTCCAATTCTAATTTACGTTACGTTTACGTTTTTCTAAGATTAAAAAATAAACTTTAATAAATAGTAATAGACTAATAGGTAATTGCAAGACTTGCAAGACTCTTGCTGCAAGACCAAGACCAAGACTGGTAGCGCAAGACCAAGACCAAGACCAAGACCAGGTGTATTGGCGCAAGACCAAGACCAAGACTGGCTAAGTCTCGTCTTGTTCTTGCATTTGGGCAACACTACCCTCACTAGACTTAATAACATATAATTTTGCTAGATACACACAAGTTAAGCGTGTGATTGGCAATATTTGGATACATGATGTAATAAAATTTAATTTCTGTTTTGGTTTTGTGACACTGTAAAAGGCTGCAGATCTCATGATCTTAGGTTCAATCCCTTAGTCGGACAACTATAAAGTAATTTATCTCTATTGCAATTAACTGCCATTAACACTTCGGAGTTTGAATTTTAGCAGTATTTGTAGTGATACCATACGAAGTACGTTAAGCCGTGCGTCCTGTGTCTGACTTTTCTTTGTAAACATAGCTTGACGGGAGATCTTTTTTAATCAAGTTCGTGTTAAATATGTTGCAAAGCACATTATGAAATATTTTTCGTTTACGGCCTTGCGTACACGGCGTCTCATTAGCGCGCGTCGCAACCTCAGCTAAGCAAATACGATTTTGTAACGGTTAACTTTTATTGTTTTAAACTGTTTTGCAAAATTTGTAACAATACGCTAAATTATTATTTATTTAATTAAAGAGTTATATTTTTTGTATATTCGTTTATTGTTTATATTCTGCGCAGTTACTGTTTAAAGGATATGATATATTTGTTCGTATCAATGATGTAAAAAAATAAACAGATATGTTATTAACGCGCAAAAAGTGAAGACTAGAAAACGTCCTAATTGTGACGTTTGCCTTTAGTTGTTTTACGTAGTAATACGTTATAATACATCATAATTGCGTAGTAATACGTTTTGCGTAATTAAAACATCTAGTTATCCCTTTTACTTATTGTTTTTATCAAGCTATCCTTTTTACTTTTAACGAAATGTAAAAATAAACTAAAATAAACGCCCCCCGGCGCGGCACGCTTTTTTCTGTTGTTTAGTATGGATATAACATATCTGTTTATTAGAATATCATTGGTTCGTATACTCCCATTTGGTATTTGGTTCCGTACTTGTATTATAGTTTCTGTAGTACTAAGCCTGTGGGTTATGTTTATATCTTAATAGATAGATAGAGGTCGTAATGAACAACCGTTTGCCCGCTGTCTGCAAATAAATTAATCTATGTTAGAGTTAAAATAAAATGTCAAGAAATTGTATGTAAAAATTTTGATAATTTTATATTATAATTTAGCAACAAACTAGCGACCCGCCCACCTTCAGGTGCAATTCATATTACTATTATACTGTTATATATTATATAGGGTTGTAGCAATCAAGAATAGTGAATCATATTATGAGTGATTTTTTTTAGGATTGCGTCATTAGTTCTGAAGATTATCATTACAAAGAAACAAACAAACAAATAGTATTAGTATAGATAAATGAACATGAATATTTTTAACGCGATAACCTTTGTACCTACATATAATATTTTAGAATTTGATAACCCTATTTTTAAGGATTATTTGCTTATCGCTACGACCCAACGCTACCGTACTAGAGACCGTACTAGCTAGTAAGTAATACCCTATCCTAAAACGCTTGACTAATTCACAGTACGAATGTACTTAGTTTGTGAAACGACGTAGTTATTAGATTGAAAAGTTTATATTTAAATCTTGTAAAACTGTTGAGATAATAATAGCAGATAATTGGTCGTTCACGCGTAGGTTCCGTTAACTATGTCACTCAATATAATCGCTAAATTCAGTATTTATTGTAGCAATAAACTTAAATGGAATGAATAATCGTCCTTGTCGATCAGTTTGTACGGTGGGCGACGAGAAATATAGAAAAATAGATCTTGTGTCCATTGTAATACGATGTGTAGATGTTTCATTTTGTTCGTTGTAATTATAGGTGGCAATTGGCAAAGCGCGGGCGGAGGCGCCGGCGCAGGTTACCAAAACGTAACGTGTAAGATTACGGGCTTAACGCTACAAATAATTTATGATGAAATTATATAAAATAGCGTATTTATGCTGAACTGTAATAAATAACTTAACATTCGTTAGAGGTTTTTAAACGGTTATCCATATATTTTAATTCTGTTATGATGTCGACCATAATATTTACGTTAATCACCTAATATACATTACAAATATACTATGATGGATCTAATCCGTTTGATATATTGTTAGAGTATTAGGATACAATTGTTATTGAACTTAATCTATAGGGTTCAATAGTATTCAGGTCAACTAGCAGCATGATAGTCGTAAATATGGTCCAAGCTTTAAGAGAGCTATATTTATATTTAATTTAAATATGTCTTGCGATATCACAAGATAAAATTATTAATCTTTTTGAGTTATATCCAATTGTCGAAAAGAAACCATTTACAAGACAACATATATCGTCAGTCATAAAATTTATACGATAAAACGAAATGTGCTCTTTAAAATAAAATGTTTTGTTTTTCTAATATGGCAGTTTGACAATTGGACAAAGAGGCTGTTAAAAAAAGTCTGAGATCATTGGTGTGTATAAAGAAAGCAAAATAGTTAAAAAGCTCCTTCCACCTTCGACGTTATTGGGAAGACATAATCGATCGAAAATTTGTCTAGATGAAAGTGGAAATTCGGTACAAGTCTGTCTCTTCACTCTGTCTGATTTCATTGATTAGAAAAGGTAGTAAGACACTGCAAATTAAAAGAACCCCTAAACAACATATATAAAAAAATAGTCGTGTGTTACCAAAAATAAAACAAATAATGTGCGCAGTTATTTCGACAGCTTGTTTCTGCTATCTTGTTCTAACTAAAACAAAAAAAATCCGCTCAAGAAACAGCACAGCCGATTATGTTTGTCCATTCAAGTTGCGTAGCAGATGTTTGCGTGCCTGAATTCGATATAGTTTTCGCGAATCCATTACGATTCAAACCGTTGTGTGTCTGTTCGTATATCAATGGAATCCTGTAGATAATTTCCCAAGCCTCGTTTTCGGTATTGAATAAAACATTATTTTGAGAAGTCGTTGAAAATATTATTGGTTCTTTGTTGTCATTCCGTTTCAATATTAGCGATTGATTTTAGGAAGTCTAAAGGGCGTTCAATGTGATCGTATTATTTATGTTATATTTATAATATAAGTATAATTATATATCATTACATGGTATAAAACAAAGTCGCATACCGCTGTCTGTAACTATGTATGCCTGGATCTTAAAAATTAGGCAACGGATTTTGATGCGAGAGGAAGGTTTTTGTATATAAAACATGGGCAATATAGTAAAGCAACACTGATAATTTTAGAAATTTCTAATTTAATGTCGAAAATGAACAAATTCTGTTGTATATTTAGTATCAATATTGTACACGTGCGAAGTCGCTAGTTACATATAATATACCTATACAGTGGCTGTTGGAATAAACTACAAAACTTTTTGTTGGTTTAACGTTAGCTTTTTTATGTTTTTTTATTTTTATACTAAAGATTATTCTCTATTATTATGTTTTGTTCATGGTGACAACAGAGTATATAAAAAGGCTTAAATTATAATTAGTTTTAAATTATTTTGACACATTTGATTTCGTGGAAAGTGACTGCATTGGCCCTCAGTGTATCTAGGATTGATCAATTGTTTAGCGTGTTTGATAGGAATTCCTATCGGTATCTAGGGTACGACTAGCTCGAACATATAACCTAGGTCAGCGAGGCTTCTGGAATGCGGGTCCGTTGTGCATTGTTAAATACTAAGTAATATTTATGGATTTAGTTAACTACGGTCAAGTTAAGGCTTTCAACCTGTTTGTATGTTATTTCAGTTACTAACTCAATAAGCATTAATATATGTATCAATTAAATTTATTATGCCTGATAATAGTAAAGTAACATATTTAACTGATAATCATTCCTTTAAAATTATTACATATATTACAATATATTTTATGGCATTTTGTTATGGAAAATCGGAAGTAACGACGGTACTCAAAACGCCCAAACCCAAGACAACTAATGAACTTTTTATACAACGACTCGGCAGGGAATCGAACCCGGGACATCGGAGTGGCGTACCCATGAAAACCGGTGACAAAAAGTTAAGTTACTTAAATTCAATCCCATGTTATACATACTGTCTTAGACGTGTTTTATCTAGCGCTATATCAGATTTAATCTTCTGTTCATATCAACATGCCATTTAATAATATCGAATATTATTATTATAAATTAGTATTCATTAATCGTAATACGTATTCGATTGTCGAAGTCGATTATAAAATCGATAAAGCTATACAATTTAAACAAGCGAATACCAAGCCTATAAACAGCCTGGCCAATGGCGAATGACATTTGAATCGTCAAGTTCATGAGATAGGATTGGTTCCCACGACCGAGACCGTTACTTAGGTTCGATATGTTTAGGCTCGATAATATTACAATCGAGTATCTTATTTATTATTAGTGTAAGCCGATTTTTGTGACAATGCTGGAACGATAGCTGCACATAAAAATCGGTTATGGTCTAATTTTAAAGAGCTGCAGCCGTAGATTGGCTGAAAATTAAACAGGATTCATGATTGCAATTTACTAAGTCATTGTAAGTTAATAAAGAATTAATTTTTGATTTTGAGATAGGATAAAAGTAGACACTTTTGGTGGTAGGGCTTTGTACAAGCCCGCCTGGGTAGGTACCACCCACTCATCTGATATTCTACCGCTAAACAACAGTAAGCAGTATTGTTGTGTTCCGGTTTGAAGGGTGAGTGAACCAGTGTAACTACAGGCACAAGGGATATAGCATCTTAGTTCCCAAGGTTGGTGGCGCATTGACGATTTAAGGATTATTTAATATTTCTTACAGCGTCATTGTCTATGGGTGATGGTGACCACTTACCGTCAGGTGGCCCATATGTTCGTCCGCCAACCTATTCCATAAAAAAAGTCACTCACATGTTTCTATTGATTGTCAAATATATGACAAAAATTTAGCTGAACTAACACAATTTTTATCTTCATAATATATTTCCTTATTGAAATATGACTTGTCGGTTTGTGTCGAGGATTGCGAACTATTAAATTTAATTATTAAACAAACTTCAAAATTCAGTCCAACCTTCGTTGATCAAACACTTAACTTAAACCTGCAATAGTATACCTAAGGTTGGTTTCAGTCGTTTGTCTGAGTACGCCCAAGAAGGTTTCAGGCTCAAAGAAAATAAGATATGTATTGTATATTTGTCCTTCAATAACTCTTTTTATGTAGACTCTTATTCTAGCTAGGATGTGTAACTAGTAAATCCTAAAACCTCTAAGATTAAATCATCACAAGAAATCTAGCGCAGCAAGTAAAATACACATGAATTTAACAATAGCACAAAACATAACAGAAACAGTAATTAGCAGAGTTGTATTTAAACGTTTTTAATAACTTAATGATATATCCATATGTTTTATGAGCCACCCTCATAAGGTGTCGACAACATTGTACAATAACATTTAGGGTAGCATTGTATTCAACCTCGACCTCCATGAAGAGATCACTTTTAATTGACATTTCAACTGTACCACCGGACATGACGCTGGCCATATAAATGATGTGACGATAGCATGCCTTTGAACTTTACGTTTTCGTAATACAATGAATGAGGTGTTGATAATTATAATTAAAAAAAAAATTAAGTGTTATTGTTACTGATGTATGTTTATACAGTGTTGCCATCTTTTAGTGGTGGAAACTAGGGCACGAGGACGAGATAATAAGTGGAAACATTATATTAGAAATAGTGTTTTTAGACTTTTTCTAACAATGAGATGAATGAAGACATATGTATTTTTTTATTTTAAAATTATTCTAAAGATTAAATAAGAATGTTTCGTTATTGTATTCAACTATTACGAACGGGGTTTTGCCTTCGCACACAGCACGCTGAGAATATATTTAGCGCGACGCGTTTGTCTAATCCTAATCATCATTAGTATGAACATATTTATTTGTTTATGCCTGTTAAACTTATTACTTAAATAGGTTTAAGTTTTGCAGTCTCTTCTTTAGCCTCTTTGTAATAAAGGAATCCTATAGAATGTTAATGTCTGTGTATTTATTTTAATCTGTGCGCTCAGTTGTAGTCAGTTCGTATATTTGTTTAAGTTTTACTGAACGTTATAAAAAAAGTCTGAAAAT
The DNA here is from genome assembly GCF_905220365.1 of Vanessa cardui. Lineage (NCBI taxonomy): Eukaryota > Metazoa > Arthropoda > Insecta > Lepidoptera > Nymphalidae > Vanessa > Vanessa cardui. The sequence continues at coordinate 10,050,975 of NC_061132.1, read as the reverse complement.
TTTTAGTTCTAAAAGTAAGTAATTGTATATAGTTATAATTTTATTGGAAGCTTACCACGATATAAATAATTATAATCATGTACAATATACTCATATTAATTGTAATTATAATCATATTAATTAACCAAATATTTTTAATGGAATATTAAACTACTACATTGGTATCACTATTTTTTTCATTTAAACTCATCAAGCATAAATACAAGTTTAATGTTCATGACAGATAATCGACGTTTTTGAACGACGTTTGTCAAAAAGTCAAGAAACAGAGGGGCAGGTCTTGACATACTGTCAGCTGTCAGATTTCCCGTCACTAATGTCATGTATTGTCATTTGTTGCTGTTGTGTGGCTATTGTTATCGTACAAGGAAATGAATAAATTATATCATTATGATATAATTTTGGTCACAAATATACATAACTGTTTAAAATTTTCTATTTATAATAAGAACTTAAAAAAAGTATAGATAATATTCTATATTTTTTAGCCATCTATGGTCAATATCATTGATAATAATATTAGAAATAACTGTTTATAATTCAATTTATAAATTGTATAAAAATAAAACAGACTTTTGTTTTTAAAAATAAACTATTATTTGCTGTTCGAATGTATTTATAGTTCTTAAAAATGGATTACATGAATGACTTTAACTGTTCAATTTGGAATGTCAACAATCAAACCCCCATTTTGACTAAATTAACTTCCGAACATCGCTTCATTACATCCATTGAATGTTCGCAGTTCGTTTGCACAAATTATATATGATAATGTGTTGTTCCTTATATAAATTACATTAAGAGCCGAGATAGCCGAGAGTGGTTAGAAAGAGTGCATCTTAACCGATGATTGCGGGTTCAAAACCAGGCAAGCACTACTGAATATCATCACTCGTCAAAGGAAGAAAAGACCTTTACCCAGCAATGGGAGATTACAGACTGTTGTTATTGTTGTCTATAAATTTGCATTTTAAAATAAATTTTAACACTTCCATGGGTTACAGTTGACTATTAAAATGAGATTTTAAAAAACCAATTATAAAATACTTTACATTTCGACATTTCCTTAAAATACGATCTTTCATTAACACTTTTGTCAGAATAATTTCGTCATTATCACAATCACTACTCATTACCCCTTTAATGGAGATTATTATCGCTATGCATCACTGTCAGTAATGTGTCGCCGGTTCGATTCCGGTAAACGATATCGAGGCAACCTTAAACGGAAATTCGTCGAATGTAATGATTGATACGTTTATACAGACGGCTTTGGGTAATGAAGTGTTGATTGGGATTTAATACTTGACAACAAAGTTGTAGATTTAAGCACGAATGTAAGTACTTTGTTTAAATGTTTATATTCACACATGAGACAGTATGTGTCTGTCATTTCAAGGCCAATCAACTAAAGCGATTTTGATGATATTTGTGATGAAGTAATCTTGTACCGTAAGGAAGGAAATATTCTTTTTATATCTAACAACTGACTGCTCTAAAAATCAAAATCAAAATAAACTTTATTCAAGTGGGCTTTTACAAGCACTTTTGAATCATCAATTAACTTGTTTTTAATGAAGGGAACTTGGGGACGTCGTAGTGATGCACCACGTGCATAATGAAAAAGGGGTTGCAGGATGTATTTATATGTAAATTGCATAAGTATTTACATGTAGATATTTGTATGCAATATATGTATAATACCGACTTAGCACCACCTACCCAACTTTCATACAACCTCTCGCCTTATTGGGTTGTCTGGAAGATATGGCTACTTAGCCATAAGACCGCCCGTTGTACTCTACAATATTACACATAATAATTGTAACATATTATAATGTGTATCATGTGGTGTACAATAAAGTTTAAATAAATAAATAATAAATAAATTAAGTGAAGCTACCACCGGTTCGGAAAGTAGATTATTTCGAGAAGAACTAGAAAATCAGTAGTTACTCTTTTTCGATATTTAAAAAAAACAAAGTTATGTTAGTTAATACCATTATTTAAATTAATATATCCTGCCTGGAAGTCAACGGGTAGTAATTACACGCTTTTTTATCACCTACAAAAAGATGCAAAGTTGCGTGCGTCAACTAGTTCACACATATTTTTTTTCAGTAATTGTAACTATTCAATATGTACAATTCTCTATATTAGACGTTGTTTGACCTGTATACGGTTACATCTATGTAACGCGCTGTAACATTTTGTTAAGTTTTATTCATATTGGTTTAAAATTTTTTTTAGTTACGCAAAGACACATCTCGATATTTATTAGCATGACTTATTTATTATTCAGTATAAAGTTAAGCGTGAATTTAATGTTCTTGTATCATATTGTGTTAATGTGCATTCTTAAATATTTCGTATAAGAAAATAAAATTATTAGTATATTTAATTAATATAATTAATTTACGTGTTTCTTTAATTGTGCAAAAAACCTAAAAAGAATAATTAAAATAAAAAAAACTGTAAAATATTCAAGTAATTTATATAAATTTTATTGTTATTACCTAATAATATTTATATGCTTAATAATGTAATAATGTGAAAGTCTGTATGTTCGTTTGTCTCAGATTCATATTGATTGTTTATGCACTATTGTTGCCATAGCAAGATCTGTACATTTTATCCAGAAGTATTGTGAATTATGTATATGAGTAGTATGTTTTGATTATAGCGGTTTTTTACAGCCGAGATTGAGTGATCAGAATCACTTCTCTCAGCTCAACTTAAAATTGAGTGATGAATAATTAAAACTAGACTCAACAAACATTTTATATATATAGTCATTTAGGTCTAAAATAAATAATACCTAAATAAATGTGTATATGTATAAAAGGTAGTTGCGACACGCGTTTTGTCTCGATTTTGAGTTTGTAAGCTTTCTTTTTATGTCGAAAAATTTATTTTTTGTGAATCAATTTCATAGATTTAAAGTTTAGCGCGTTATAAAATAACAAATAAATTCATCATATTTATAGTTTAGTATTTCTAGGTAATTGATTGGATTAAACTATATATATATATATATTTTAATACATAATGTGAGTCTTGAAATATTAATAAAGAGAACACGTAAAATATAAAGTATGTGTAAGAATGTATGTAAAATAACATATTACTCAGGAATCTCTTTATTGCGTATTTATTTCGCAGAATTCAATTAAGTTGAGCTAAATAAAAATTTAAAGCCAATTATTTGTATTATATAGTAATAAAGGTCTCATATTTGCTTAAGAGAGCTATTAAAGTAAAATTACGAATTATTACTTGAATTACAAGTAACGGACGCAATATGCACATAACCTCAGGACCGTATTTCGCGTGCACGGTCCATTCTGAAAGTATGGTGTACCCTTCTTAGGACAATTTACATGCACCCTTATTTATGTTCGATGAACTGATAAGAATTATAAGGGATCAGCTACATATATACTTTCAGAATTCTGAGAGTTTAAAACCGCCAATTACGTTAATCTGTATTACTATAGAATTACAAAATTCTATTTGTTACCCGCGTCTCAAAAAGTTAACTATGTCCTTCCTTCGATTTCAAATTTGCTTCGTACCATTCATTTAATTCGATTTAGCGGTTTGGTAGTGAAAGAGAGACAGACAGACAGACAGAGTATCTTTCATATCTATAATTATATTATATATATAAATAATAATATAATGCATAGATTTCTAAAAAGTACAACAAACTACTTGTTCCCGTATTCCGGAAAGCACGTAAAGATGTTTCTGCAGCTGAAATCTCTGAGACCGTTCCGGTTTGCCGTCGATCGAATCATGAGTGTGCACCTGTATTATGTAAAGTGTGTGTTAATTAATAATTTACATATAATAACAAATGCAAAGTTATTCGAGAATATAGAAGTTTTTAACTCCTTAATATTTACAATCAAAGAAGCATTGTCATACATTTGCTTATATACATTCTGAGTACGTCGTATCCTGAAAGATGTGATTTAAAGATAGCACGCCATTTTAGCTCTTATATATCACAAATAAGAGTCATATTTCAATAATTTGTACACCGTTTTTGCAGAGTACAAATATGGTACCCTAATCTATTCAATTTATCATAATGTGCGGTATGCAAAATAGTACCTTAATTTCGAGGTAGAGAGTTTATTTTGTAATGATATTTATTTAAATTGCAGGTAGAATTACGTATCTAATCGGATGTCCAGTTTGAAAACCATATTAGTCTGTATGTGAAGCAGTCTGTTTGTATGTCACGAATGAACTTAACAATTAATAACAGTTTTAATAAATATATATTAATTTATTTTTCGTTACATTAGCTTATGTGTGTAACTATTAATTAATATGACTGTATTTTTCAATGTTGAAATAGAGTAACTACTGAGTTTCTTGCCGGTTCTTTTCAGGAGAATGTACTTTCCGAACCGGTGGTAGCTTCACTTAATATAATTGGTAAATGACGATTCAAAGTGCTTGCAAAAGCCTATTTATATTTTAATTTTGATTGATTCATAATAATAATATTGTTAACGTATAAAAGTAATTCCAGTAATTTTCAACGTATTAAGTACCTAGTTTAACAGGTTTATTCAACAACGGTTTGTTATTCTCCGTTTTGACTGGTAGAGCTCTGTGCGCGTGGAGACTGCAACAACTTGCGGTTACCTAGAGATACATTATTAATTTGCACGAAAAAAGCGTTATTTAGCGCATTCGTATGAAGCGTTTTTATGACCACAATTGTATGAAAATCGGCCATTTCCATAATAAAAAAAGGTAAAGTAACAGTCTGGAAATTTCCCACTGCTGGGATAAGGCCTCCTCTTCCATTAAGGAGAGGGTTTAGAACATATTCCACCACGTTGTTCCCATGCGGGTTGGGAGAATGCATAAATGGCAGAATTTCGATGAAATTAGACACATGCAGATTTCCTCACGATGTTTTCCTTCACCGCAAAGCACGAGATGAATTATAAAAACAAATTAAGCACATATATATATAGTGATGCTTGCCTGGGTTTGAACCCGCAATCATCGGTTAAGCTGCGCGCGTTCTAACCACTGAGCCATCTCGGCTCATTTCTATAAAAGAATATTTTTTAAAACAGATACCTACACACTAAGTACAATATATAAACACATTTGTAGCACATATGCACGTGTAGCGCCGAACTTATATATTTTTGCACAAGTAGCGCCGCGTAACAGGATGTGCGCACACGCAGCTCGAATGTTTATTTTATCACTGTATTAAGGATTAGACAGGATACTATTTATCATGAATGCGGATTGAATGAGGTTAGATGACTTTGTATCCGAATAAAGATAACTTGATCTCATTCGTATAACAACTCGTGAATTGTAATTTGGATTAAAATATACATAGAAACTATTCGTTGCTAGTTCGCGTTTTAGGTGTTCAGGTGTAATGTGTTTGGCAAAAAAGTAAGCTATGTCCGTCCTTGGAGTTCAATTTTGCTTCATCAAATTTCATCAAATTCGGTTCAGCGGTATGGTAGCGGAAGCGGAAATAGTGATAGACAGACAAACAGACAGAGTTTCTTTCATGATTATAGATTGGATGCGTATAATTTTATTGGGTTGGCAACTAAGCCATTGCTTATCAATCAGTATGATAAGTCAGTAATCATGTATGTAGTTGCCAACGATGCATCTTTTAGATTCAGTGTAATGTGAAAAGGAGAGAGAGGAGTAATGCAATAAATAAATAAATATATTAATATACTGTACGTTAGTTTAGTTAGTTAGTTTTTCTGTTAAGAAATTTAGTGTAGCATTTCGGAAAGTAACAATGTTAGAAATCATTTTCGTTGTTGCGCCCAATATCTTTAGATTGCTTCCCAAAAATATGGGATGGGACAAACAGGGATGACAGTGCCTTTGTATGTGTGTGTGTGCGCACACTCGTGCAGTAAAATATTTATGGAGTCTAGCCCCGTCGTCGGTTTGTCTTTGGTCAAATTGACCGAAATAGGTCAAAAGGACATAATACGCATTATGCACAACGTATTACGTAGAAGACACGACCATTTAAAAAATATATTATTATGTACAATCAAATGATATATCATTATTTGATAAATTCAAATAAATTAATTCGTATCAGCCGCACGTCAACAGCGACTTTTTAGATTTGAATAGCGCCTGACGTGTGTAAGATTTGCTTCGCAGATAAACTTGTCCACAGTTGACAGTTTGTGATAATCTGTTTGAGTCTTGATTAAAAAAAAAGTGACGTGTCTCGTGTCTCGTTTGTAACTTTTAATTAGACATCGTATTGCGTTCAGTCCCAAGTTCCTATACCGTATTGCCCTGACAGTATTTATGAAGACTCAGTTAACTAATGTGATTTGTTTTATAAATATTGGTTTGACTTCTACAGCCAGTATTATCATAGAAAAAAATATATGCTTCAAATTTAAAGTCTTGAAGTCATTTAAAAATCGAAATCGACGGTAGATATGAGTAAATCCATATTTTTCAGATCTAAGTAATAGTAATCGCTGTTATCATTAATGTTGGCTGTATTGCCATTGTGCAATAAAAAAGGTAAAATCGTATGAGGTCGGTACAAGAAGGTTCGTATCAGATAAGTTTTGTAATATCTAGCTAATAAATAAATGTATGAACAAATTAAATCAATGAATCATACCTCTAATATTATTCAAAAAGCGGTACGATGATCTTTCCAATTGTATTTTAAAACAATGCCTTCCCTACAAGGAAAGCGCCGTGAGCGAAGTTCTACTACTGTTTCATAATATATGCTTTAATTAAATGTAATAAGAGTTAGTTTCGTTTGTATAAAATCTGCGAAGTACATCATAGCCTCCATAGATACGAAATGTCAGCTTTCTTTAAATCCAGAATAGAAAAGTTTAATTGTGGCCACCGGTTTTGATGCGTCATTTTGTATTTTATTGTTTTAAAATTTCTAATCACGTTTTAGCACATTTTTTTTATTAAATTTTTGAGTAATATGAAGTCTGGTTTCCTTAAATTTTTGAGTGAAATTTCACGTAAACGTGCTACTGTCTAGATTGAGGAATAAAATCTAGTTAGAATGGACATAAAAAAAATTATTTCCATGAATATGTCATTATTATAAATCAAAATCAAAATATATGTACTTTATTCAAGAAGGTTTTTACAAGTACTTATGAATAGTCATTTAACAACTATACTCATTTAAGCTACTGTATAAAATTTTATTAAATTTCATTATAAATTAATAAGAGTTAACTTAAATTAAAACAAAATTATATGATTTTCATTTAGAATCGCCATACAATGAGTTCAAAAAAATTCAAGTTAATACTCAGTAGCCAATAGCATATGGCCACGTCAACGCAACTTTTATAAGTGTGAATAATCTATACATATATTAAATTGGAGTGTCTGTTTGTAATATTAAAATAGCCCTTTTTTACTCAATGCATATGTATGTATACACGGTACATATACCAAAATAACATTTTTTCAAACTGTCTGATTGTTCCGGCTAATCTCTGGAACGGCAGCACCGATTTTGACGGGACTTTCACTGATAGATAACTGATAAAATAAGGAGTAACTTAGGCTTAATTTTTTTGTTGTTAAATTCCAACGCGTACAAGGTCGCGGGCACAGCTAGTTATATCTATAAGTGCGAATGCCTCGTAATCTAAATCTGACCAAATTAGCATTTTACACAAAAAAAACACTTCATAACCCAAATATTGGTGTAAGTAGGGCTGATGTTTTTATCATCATTGTATGACTTTGATAATTAAATCAATATCAAAACATACACTCGTATATTATCGTATCGTACATCGATAAAATATATTTTATTATTAGTTACAATTCTTGAATATGTTCATTCGCATTTTGTGTATTTACACTATCAGAATTAAGAGAAAGAGAAGCCAGGCAGACTGGCGCCGTAACGCGTTACGTAACGAATCGGTTTACGCCCATAAATTCATTTCAGTGACTTGAAAAAGTTAAAATAAAATCACAGCTACAGACGACACGCTCGTTTTAAGACTATAAGTCTGAAAGAATAGTGACTATGAATATTTTAATCAAAAAAATAATTTTGAGCAAGTATTCGCCAATTAGACTGCATTGTAATAATCACGTTACTTACTTTAATTAGTTTAATGTGCCAACCCTATAATTTCGTTAAAAAATTGTGAAAGAATTCAATATAAATTGTATGACGGTTACATTTTAATTTCTCAGGGAAATCATGTAACTAAGATGAAATCTCATAATTGTTACCGATGTAACGCATTTCTTGCGTCGCTTCGCTTCACGGCGCGTGATAGCTGTCAAGTGCGAGCCGCGAATTTGCGGTTTGTAATGTTATTTTCAGAATGTAATTAAAATTTCAGTAATGCTTACAATAAAATTAATATGTAACCTAATTAGTACAAGCAAAGTACATATCTATACACATTATGAAACCAAGTCGCTTACCGCTGTCAGTCCCTATGTACCTATGCTTTAAAATTACGCAACTGATTTTGATGCGTTTTTTTAATATACGTGGAAAATTTAGTAAAAATACTGATAATTTTAGAAGTTTGACATGTGATGTCGTAAATAAACAAATCATGTAGAATATTTAGTATCAGCATTGTACCCGTGCGATGCCGGGGCGGGTCGCTAGTAGGTATTGTATAAAGTCACATAATCCAAGGTAGGCACATTAGTTATTGTTGCATAAAATTATTTAAGTACATTTTATTACCGAAGCTTTAACTTTTCGTTACGAGTGAATCCAAAACACTCACCAAAAACTTTTTTAAGACTGATGAACCCATGAATATTCTGTTGGCCCTAAAAATTTGATTGTGAAAGTTGTGAAAATTAACTTTTAGGTCGTGTGTTTGGTTAGGACACCTGATTTATTTGAATGAAAGTATATCTTCTATCCGTGCTTGTTAAGCTGAAATACTTTTTAAATTATTCGGGTTATTGTTTGTTAATTTGGTCGTGGGCTTGTTAACCGAAGACCTAAATAATGTGAAAAGTAAACTCGAATCATAAGAAAAATGATAACTTGCTATAAAAATGTATGGTTTTATTATTGTCTTAACGGAACTCTTGGAATAATTCTTTCATTGTTGTCGATTTCCCACAATTCTTAACGTTTTAAAGAAATCATGTTTTTTAATAACACCTCGTAACTTGTGATTTAAAACGTGGTCACTGAACTCAACAGTAGGTCTGTTGATTTACCATTGTGCTCCATTAGAGGTTGGAGCTAATTGTAAAAAAAAGCAATTAGACAATTGTAATTGATAATGCTAAACTATTTTATTGTTATGATTGTGGGTTCAATCCCACACAAGCACTACTGATTTGATGTGTTTAATTTGTCTTTATAACTCATCTCGTGATCGGCGGTGATGGAAAATATCGTTTGAAAACTTGCATATGTTTTAATTATAACGAGATTGTGTCATATTCATCGATCCGCATTGGAACAGCGTGAAATTATCTCTGAACTTTTTTATCGAAGGGAGAGAAGACCTTAGCTCAACAATGGTACATAATCAAGTTGTTACATAAATTTTCAGTTGGACTATTTTAAAGGACCAAAACACGTTCAATCCTTTTTAAACTTCCTTCTAAGAAAGATAGATAAAGTTGACACGGTAAAATCATGGACAGAAATATTTTTACATGAGTTGTGCCGTATCTTTCTTTGAACTTATGGTCAGAGGAAAGGTTTGACTAACGACCTATTCGCCACAATCTTCAAATTATTTTTCCAAAAATAAATTTCTAAATTACATTTTATATATACGTCGATTCGGGTTTAATTACCTTTAACACTAATTGTTATGAATTTGATTACTGTTATATGTTATGTTATATCATATATGTGTGTATATGTGTGTGCAAAAGGAAGTAACAGCTAGCACGTCAGTATCGTGAGCTTGGGCAACGTCCCGAGGTAATTGGGCAATGCGTTACACGATCAGGAAGCTCTATATAATAGTGTATGATTGGATCATAATTAGAATAATTAATCAGTATACAATAAAATGAAACTGGTACAGTTATGAGCAGAATATGTTCCAATACTTTTCCTCGAAAGGGAGAGACCTTAGCCCAGCTGTGGGAAATTTACAGGCTTTTGTTGTTGTTGTTGGTACAGTGATGGGTGACGGTAAAAATATGTACGGAATATATTAATTTGTACAGATAATGGATATGCCTGTTTTTGAACTGTCAAATTGCTCAGCTTGCTATATAAATAGTTTATGTAAGTATTTTGTTTTTCCTAGTTGTCTGGTATTATTAAAATATCTTTATAAATTATAGCCAGTGGTTTATTCTGCTACATAAGATATATAATTAAATAATAAAATAAAGAAAAAATTATTAAACTGAAAAATTTACATAGTCGCAAAGCATCCAGTATCTCCTCTGTAATATTTTCCAGCATGTGTCACTTGAAACTTAATAGGTAGTTTATGTATTTTCTTCCGTTAGGAGGTTTTAATAATTTTACGGGAAATTTTAACATAGGTAATATTTATAATATCTCAAGCATAACTTATACTTTTGAGGGTAGATGGTAGTTTGGTTAATTATTAATAGTAGTCATATAAATAAAATATGTCAAAAATATCCGTAAACTCCAGCATGTTTCAGTTGAAATCTAACTTTATGGGTTTTTAATGCATTTTCTTCTGTAAGGAGATGTTATTAATTTTACGGGACTTTTTAATTTAGGTAATCTTTATAATATACACCGAGCTTAAATTGTACTTTTGAGGGTAGGTGATAGTTTGGTTAATTATTAATAGTAGTCATATAAATAAAATATGTCAAAAATATCCGTAAACATATATCAAAGTGGCCTTTGAGGAACGAAGGTTGATTAAAATTCTTTACAATACCTTATTATGGATAATTGTGGGTTAAAAGCCGGGCTAGTAATTTTAAAATTACTTACAACCAATATTGATTCAAGTTGTGATCAACCTATCATTTAAAGTAATTAAATATGATATATATAGATTATATAGTAGCGGTTCCGACATTGCATATCATTTAAATTATGAATGGCTTCATTTTATTTTCAAATTTCGAAAACTTTTTTTTAATTTTTTCGCCGCGATAACGGCTATAGTGTAACGATATAGATCCTAAAGTCGATCTACAGAAATAAAGTTTTTCTATCGAACCTTCAAAGAAGTCGAAGTTTATATTCCTGTTCCTCAGCGCTGTTGTTCAGCTCTTAAACTATCTTCAGTCGCATTGAAATCTACTTAAAAATACCGTGCACTATGAAAACTGCGACGTTGGCTGGTATCCAATGAGGGTGGCTGGATTGGCTGAATTTCTTTTCTCCAATCCTGCAGCAACGATCGAAAAGCAAATGAGCACACTTTCGTTTTCTTAATGGTTTTTTATTTTAAAACATACGAAAAAAAGGGATGTTTTAAATACAACTAGCGACCCGCCCCGACTTTACTCGGATCCAAATTGTAGTTTATTTGCGACACATTAGAAAGTTCTAAAATTATCAGTGTTTCTTTACTATATTGTCTATATATTATATACAAAAAAACCTTCCTCTTGAATTACTCTATCTATTAAAAAACTCCATCAAAATCTATTGCGTTGCTTTAAATATTTAAGTATAAATAGGGATATAGGGACAGTGAAAGTGACTTTGTTTCATACTATGTACCTAATGATTAAAAAAATTCCCAGAAAAGTTTCATGTTTTTTAATATGGAAGGTTGAACGGTGTTCAATCGTTTCAATCAAAGATATTGTAATTTTTATAATTATTTTTATATTTAAAAGTTAATAATAGATTTATAAAAAAAATACCGAATGAAAGATTTAGAAGACGGATTAAACCTGCTTGATATATAGCAATTACGTTTGGCAAAAATTGTACGTTCAATGAAAAACAAAATCGTTTTTGATTCCGATGTTAATTATAATTGTGTACCTTTTAGTCACAGTCAATTATCATATCCTACTAATATTATTAATGTGCGAGTTTGTGAGGATAGATGTATGTATGTTTGTTACTTTTTCACGAAAACACTACTTGGCGGATTTGGATGAGATTTTACAGTAAAAGGTTACAATATAACACATAGGCTACAATTTATAACGATTTTATGGAATGTGGTCATAATATAACGATACATACGCTAGTAGATTATATGTATAAGAATTTTATTGGAACTTCATTATAATTTATCCTGACTTTATAAAATCGATCTATCACGCTATTGTGTTCTTTTTTAAACAAACATAATCAATAATTTATAATTTCGAATTTGATCATAGGTGTTATAACGATATATATAAAATACCTGTGCAAAGTCGGGGCGGGACAATAGTCATCTAAAAATGTTCATATAAAAATATCATCGGAAAAAATCTTACCAAGTACAGTTTTTTTGGATAGTGTTAATATTCAATACATGTATTAATAAGATTTAAATTTTGCATATTAATAAAAAGCATCAAATCATTGACTATTTAAAGAAGTACCATCGATAAAAAAAATATTATTGATGTAATTATAAAATTATATTCTATTGTAAAAAGGAAAAGTTGGAAATACATATATATATTTTTAATATTTACTCTACTTTTTTTATATGGTTTAAATATATTCATTGGAAAATTTAAAAGTACTTACAGAATTACGAAGGAATTGATCTATTGATACTAAAAATACTAATAACGTTTAAAAAATATATTGCATATTTGCATTGATATTTTAATTTAATACTTATATTATAAACTTAATATTTCAATAAGGTTGCAATTTAATAAACACTGACAAAAAATAAATATTTTTTTTTGCTGTCTGTACAGTACGAAATCCATTAATCACGCAGAAATCAATAAGTAAATGTACGGTCAGTTCAAAGCCGACCTTGACACCGGTCTGTGATGAAGTCACTGGTGAGATTGTAGCAGATTGTTGGACGCTGTGATTAATGTATCATGAGGGAGGCTGTGACGAGTGTTTGGGAGAGTACAAATAGAGATGCAGATTAAAATAATTATGGGTTTGTTCATGTATTTTGAATAATATAAACTTTGTACTCTTTTGCTAATAGAGTAAAATATATAGTATAATTTTCAGTTCACAATCGCACGACAAAATTTTTCTGAATCAGGAAGTAAGCCAACATTTTTGGAGCGTAAGTATATTTAACTAAAAAAATTTGATACTATTTTGTTAATTTTTGTCTATTAATATTTCATTAACTCAACTTCTAGATATAGATACAAATAAGGTACATAAGTACGTTTGGTTAATACATTTTCATCAGCAACATTTATGTATCAAATAATCTTTAAAATTCCACGAGGACAAGGTTCGAAGACAAATGACAAGCACTTCATATAAACTGCAAATTGTCTTACACGTAATCAGTAAGCATTAAAATGTCAAAATCCATAACGATTCGCATATTACGAGTTTTTACCGCAATTTTTCTTTCTTATTCGCGAAACGAAATGACTCGTAATGATGATTTAAGCGCCATAAAAAGAGCATGTTTATTCATATGTCAATTATATGACATTGGGTATTTTATCTCAAGCGCTTGTGGCGCTACCAGCGGCGGTCCTGAGATTTACAATGACAACTGTTTGGGAATTTGTATTGAGAATTGAGTTAAGATGTATTCGTTAAAATATATCAACAATGCATCGTACGCCTTTGGCGTATTGTATGACATCTGTATACACTTCACGCGAATCTTTTCAATAAATAATTTTATAATGATTATAATTTCTTGCCGCCTCTGGCGTACTTTAATGGGTGTGGATAAAATCTTCGCTCACTTATCGACGCTTATGATCGTCTGTTAATATCGATGATCAATTGCGATTTGATAAGAGAAAGTCAAATTATATTATAACTATTAGAAATTAGTCTTCTACATACAAATATTTGTTATGGACCATTATTTCTATCTTTATTTTTCCTTTTTAGTGTTCGGTGTCTTTATCTAATAAATCGTTACGTAAAAGCAGTAACAGCTTTATTTAAATAATTAAATTTCTAACATAGTTAACGACTTTTCGATATAATACAGTCTTTCACCGATGTTGCCGGAGGGTGCTCTTAAATATATAAAACTTAACGAATTAGAAAGTCATTTGAAAGGAAAAGTTATCTAAATATTTATATATCTTTGTTTTCACTTTTGAAATGAACTTAAGCCTCTTTTTATATTTTTATCATTTTAAGACTATTATTAAAGACAAAAAATATCAGATTTTTTTGTATTATTTTAATTTTGTTTCTATTTCAAGTATATTTTTAAATGCTTATATATTTTGTTATTGGGGTAAAATAATTCAGTTGTGCTTCAAGTGTTATACGTAGCTAAAGTAATATTGGAAAATAGTAGCCGTTATCTTATCTTATATGTTAATACGCCACTTAATCATTCATGTGCATAAGGAATAAGAACAGCCCTAAAATAAAACCTTGTGAAACACCTCAGTCTGTGATTCATGGCAACAGATTTATTTACTTCAACGTTGAAGTACAAAAACTAAACAGCAGTTTAGTTAATTGTATCTAATTTGATAGTAATTTATAATGTCATGTTTTTATTCGATTGTTTTATTTCAAATACGATAAACGACCTGTCTGTTTATGAGAAGTGTTTCATATTAAATCTAATTTAAGTAATATATAACAATATATCACAAAGCTTTGTTGCGATACTGAATAACGTGCCCTAGGGACTTACGACAAAATGGAGGTCGTACAATTTGACCTGTATATTGTTAGAGCAAATTGCTAACTCACGATTTCGTCAAGAATCTTGTCCTTAGTACGTACATAATGCGATGGCCAAGGTAAATTATGTTGCCTGCATTTATTTTTTTTTTATTATATTTCATGTAAAATAGGTTATATATTAATTTTATCCATTGTTACAATTTCTAATCTCACAGATTAAAATAAATTGACATTGACAGCTGTCACATAAATTGACATTAGGGGAAATATTACAGGAGTATGAAATTTTACTTTTTATTTTAGCTTAGAATTATCACAAATGGCGCTTTAATTGCGATTTCAAGTTTATTTTTCGAATCGTTGATGTTAAAGTTTAATTTAGAAGAAGATTCGTACTCGTTTCTAGCAGAAACTGCTTTTGTTTGCTTTGTCAGTTTGTTTCCTACCTTAGAATCGAGGAATGTTCTATAAACGAGTAATTGCACGACAAAATATTTATATGTTCTGTATTAAGCATTTCTGCCATAATTTTACATACAAATCTTTCCAGATATAAATGTGTGGTCCAACTGTCATTTTTTTTAAATGAATTATTTATGAGCTTTAAGAATCATCTTCACTTACAGCTTTTTTACATGCTATTCGTTTATTTTATTAGTCATTGTTAATGAAATTAACTCTTTAATCAGTATTCCTGGTGATGATTAACTGCGATTTATATGCGCCGTCATATCTTCGAAGTAAATTTCGTTTTTCACTAGTCGATACGCGCGGTGTTGCCTTCGTTTTCCAGTTACGGTTCAAAATTACATGTTTTTATTGATGTAAATGTATCTTTCTCTTGATGTTCACTTTATTAATGTCTTTCGATATCAAGAAATGTTTAATGAGGTACTTTAAAATTCTGTAAGCTCTGGTCGTTTACTCTTTATTTAAGTTCACTTTTGCTTTGACGAACGAAAGCAGCAGAGACTTAAAAAAAACATGATTCCAGTTAAATACAAATTTGATTTTAAATAGCTAATTAAATTTACTGCTCTAAGGCAATTAATCGTTAGTTAGCTTAATTAAAATGTGTATCACTGCAATGGTATAGCTATATACTAACAAAGCACGTTGCACCCACGCAAGACCGCCCACTGCGTAGGCGACCTCGCTCTAGCCTGTATTTTTACTATATGACAACTTAGAAGGTCTAAATTCTATGTATAAAAGGTCAATAACTACATACTTCGAACCCATTTGTTTTAAATTATAAATGTAGTTAAATGTTATTGGAATTGGAAATTATTTCTTTCACTGGTTTAATCTACTGTGGATTTGATATTATATTTTTATTACACTGATTCTGCTGATACGCAGTGATAGTCAATTGTTAGGGTAGGATAAATCAATTTACATTTAAAAGGTAACATGTAGCTAGTCCAGGTCTTATCAACATTATGTCTAAAGCAAGAAGAGTTGATTACGACCAGGTGGTCGCTTAGTACGTTTACATTCGATATATATATTAACCTATATTATTCTAAAATTACCGTGTTACGAATATATACTAAGCAATAATATAAAAACGGATGTTGGTATATGTGTATGAATTTAATAGATTACCATGTACTATGTATTTGTCATGGGGTTCAGTGAAGGTTTTGCTCTATCAGCTGTAATTCGTCGCTAGATGGTGTTGCTGTATATCAAGATCTACATTGTTCACCAGATTGCTGACACTGGCATAAAGCACACAAACGCTTACAGCTGTTTGTTTCTATGTATGCTAAGATATTTGAAATTACGCAATGGATTTTGATTCGGTTTTTTTTATAGATAAAGTGATTCGAGAAGAACGTCTTTGTATGTAACAATATAGTAAGCTGGGTCGCTTGTATTAAATATGCAAAAAACATCTGCTATCTAGGGTTTAATATTGTCAAAATAAGAACATTCAATATGAAACCATCAGTTTAACTGTGCTGCAAATACAGTTAATTGTACATACATTTTATTGAGAACGATTTTGTTTAACAATCGCGGTCAATCTAATCTGACTGACTTTTATAGTGCACTCGATTCCTTTACGACGTCAATTCGATACGGCAGACGAAGGTTCAGGAACAAGGGGTTTACGAGCCTATCGAGGCACGAGGCTGACTTCAAACTTCGGGCTATTACTGAAAATTTCTCAGCAGTACTTTCAATAGTTTACTGGAGTTGAAATCAGCAGCCTCAATAAGCAATATATTATAATACGAGTACTAAAAAATTACACATATTTATTTGTGTATAAAATGAGCATGTGTTTATGTATTTATTTTTATAAAAAATTATTAAAGTGACATTAAAAAAATGAATATAAATGATTTCCATTTATAGTCGTCGAGTTGACATTACTGTAATTGTAAATTGCATATTTTCGTAATAGCTAGACATAGTTCAGATGAGTAATAGGCTTAGTGCTAAACGATATAACCTTTGCGGGTAATTATGGAGCCGTGAGGCGTAAGGCTCGTGGAACGAGAACATTAAAGCTTTAACAGATTTAATAGTTTGAAATTGATTGTAATTATTTATATAATACTATGTAATAATTTTATAATCTAGACTAGATTACTGCTTATATTAGTCGTAAGTTTTCAATATATTATTGATTTTAAATTATGCGCGTTTTTTAAGATATGTTTCGATATTTTCGGCCGCCAGTATTTGGGAATCGCGGTCCTTTACTGAAACTTCTCAAACTTTCCTTGATAAATAATGTTAGTGGAATTGATTTATATAATAATAAAACGCTAATACTTTTTATATATTACCAATAGAGTAGCTACGTGTGTAGAATATGGAGTTGCTATCTTTTCGCTACCTTATCATCCAATGAGACGTTAACATGACGGGAAGTTCAAACGCACGATAAAGGCTTTTATGTGTTATTCGAGGCACGAGACTGTTGACTACCACCTAACTAATACTAGAATAACTTTATTACTACCTAATTTCTTTAGAAATCCAATATGGCGAATGGTTGCCCCATATATTAATAGCCTATTAGTAAATACATACTAGCTTAATTAGTACGAAACATGGTACTACAAGAAATAAGTTTTTGGTGTTTTTGACTCTGAATAAAGATAATTCATTCATTTCTAAATAGTTTTCTTTGATTCCGTGATAAATATAACTGAGTATACACAAACATAAGTTCAAGCAATAGGTAATTTAAAATAATTCGAGTTTGATTACGTAAATTTCATAAAATGTAAGATATTATTGTACGCTTAAATATTAAGCAAACAGTTCGTACCTTGTTGTCTGTTACATAACATGTTATCTTGATTTTAGTAACTTCATTAACGCAATCATCATAAACTTTGTGTATTAATGTTACCCTTCATTTGTTACAGGTAAGCCACAGCTTTATATATCAATATATGTATATATATATGGATCAATGTAAGGTAAGTATATTATTATAGAAGGTAAAAGGGAACATACGAAACGGGAGACTATTTGCGTTTTTCTTTCGTGATCTGATTTGTTTAGCAACTTATTATCATTATAGTTTTGGTAATCTTTTAGTAAGGATATTTCAAATTGGCTTATACTTTTATTATATATTATTTGCACAGAACATAGCTAATATTCCTTAAATAAACACTGTATATTTACAATTATACGTTTAATCATATCTTGTAGCTACTATTAATATCTACTGTACAAATTAATCATTGCCACGTTGGGGAGTGGAAGAAAAACATATAAAATATATAAAATTAACATTTTAAGGTACGCTCGTATTAATCATTTTCTAAGAGATGTTTTAAAATAATATTGAATGAAATTCAAACGACCTTATTCGTTTGTCAAAAACGTTTTTTTTTTTAATAAAATTAGACCTAAAACATTACAGCACATTTTTTTATTTGATTGTTAAAGATGGAACTTAAAAATATTAATTCACTATATTAATCAATTAAACAGCAAGAAAGTTAGAATAGTGGATTAAAAAATACACGAATTGACTTTTGAAAGTACAGTGTTTCAATTGTAGTAATTAAATATCAGATAATTAGAAGGACGTAAGTAGAATGACTCAGGCGATGTTATTGAACGTTTTTGGGTTAAAATCGTAAACTTACACGTGACGGTAGTCTTGTATTCATACCTTATTACGCGATCAACCTAATTACTACTCGTATTAAATGTAATAAGCTTGCGTATTCAATTACATCAAATAAACTTCAAACAAACTACTTTAAACTGTATTATCACACTATTGTGCAGTTGTACTAGTTTTAATTGTAATTAAAAACTCTTTGAAGAGTTTATATTATATTTTTTGTGACAAGTAATAAATAGATATTTCTTTACCTGTTCTCTTGTTCAATTCTACATAATGTATTACTTAATATATACGAATAGCTTTTTTATTACTAAATTTAATTACGCTAAGAGGCTTTGACTTCAAATATATCAAAATATTTTGTATTTAGGTATCCAGTATTTTCTGTATAAAGCTTTATTGAATGGGACCGTGTCTACGGGAAATAATTATTTTGACATTTCTCTATGTCATAACATAATATAAGTTACCGAGGTTATTCACCCAATATCTACTGCGATAAATATTTTTTACTATACATTTTTATGTATGGTGCTCACATGTATTTTCAATTGAACAACTATATTAAAAAATATGACACAAAATCAAACACGTGACTATAGAATACACAAGTAAGCACTTTCCAACATGATAAAAACATTAAAAAATATATTTCTATGTAAATTTTTTCGTAATTTCAATTCAAGGCAAACACATTTGCATGAAGTATCGGTAAATATCTTCTTTTAATTGAAAATATTTCCGTCGATACTCATACTGACAATTTTAACATTGAGTCATCGGCCTCGCGTACAACGCACCTGTAACTCCTAAACTTAAAAAGGTCTCTATATAAAAAAGTATGCAACATAAAAAAAAAAATCTTTAATGTCAATTACCTAAATTTTAAATTCCACATAACATTATTGTTTTAAAAAAAATGTGAGTGAGTAGACAGGTGTAGTAATGCATTTTAAATTATTTGAATTTCGAATTCGAAATAAAAACGGTTACAATTTTATAAATTATCTGTTTACATAATATAAATGAAAAAGTTCTTAATCTGTTTATTTAAAAATATTAAGGTATTAATACGAAAAAAGTCGCAAAATAATTCAAGCGTAATGAACATGTGCTTCGCTATGAGTTAATACGATGTATTTGGTCACAATTAATATTGTAATTGCCCCTCTCACCTTGCAGCGAACAATTCGCTTAATTGGATGAGTTACATACACGACGCCATCTTTAAACTAATCAATGTCATGGTATGTATTAAACAGGATATGTTTATTTTCAGTGAATTCAATAGTATTTTAATTAACAGATGTATATCCTGTTTAATGAGGAATAACTGCTGAGTTCCTTGTCGCCTTTTCTCTGAGGCTTTTAATTTCCGAAATAGTTGTTGCTTTCATATTTACTCGTATAATAATTTTTGAACATTTTTTTTGCATAATCATTTGTACACATTGTTCGTACAGTTTTCACCAAAGATCACGGATTAAGATATCGGAAAAATCATTTACTATAATTTGACGACCTCCGTGGTCGAAATGTGTGTACACTGGTTTTCATTTGCACGCCACTCCGAGGTCCCAGGTTCAATTTCCGGCCGAAGTGATGCAGAAAAAGTTCATTAGTTTTCTATGTTGTCTTAGGTCAGGGTGTTTGTGATAATGTATGTGATGTTCTCCAATATTTATTAATTTAATAGCGCGTACCGCAAAAAACAAGTTATGACTTAGTTATATGTAAAAAAAAATTGTTGGTACTTTATCCCAATTACACCGAAGTATTTCAATTATGCGTCATTTATAATTAATCTCCGAAAAGAATATTTCGATGTCCGTAGAAGCCTACTTGAATAGTTTTTTTTAGTTGATTGATTTGTAATTTATTCATTCATCTTAAATGAAGACTCACTGGCCATTGATAATGTGTTTTCTTTTTTATTTTATTTTTAATTAAAAAGTGATAGTATGCTACCGTTAGCTAAATTTTATCTATGAGTTATTATATTATGTATCTCAGCTATATTTATTTAATAAAAATTACGTCAGTGATATCGAATGTTCATCATATATGATATTTTGTTTCTTATATTTTTTTAGATATAAATTAAAATGTTGTAATACTCGTATATCGTAAAATATATGTATAGTTTAATATAAACCCTATGATCCTTCGGTATATTAGGCGTAATATTTTTTATTTACTAATTTATTACTTAACAATTAAAATTAAACTTTTTACTTTAAAACTAGCGTGTCTTACTGAAAGAAACAAATTTCAAGAAATACGAAGTTCGCTTTTACAGAATAGCACATAGGTTTTATAATGATTCGTATGATAGTCTCACTCATATAGTATCAGGATATAATATCTACATATATGCACTGAGTGTTTTATAATATATATTTTTTTACAAATTATTGATCTTTTTGAAGATAAAATGGGGCATAGGTAATGCACATTTTCCCTTGCGTAATAGACAATAAAATATTTAAAAATAAATTGAAGTCAAAATCTTTCGAGTGAATTGTAAAACTCGACTTGGTGGTAGGGCTTTGTGCAAGCCCGCTGGGTAGGTACCACCCACTCATCAGTTATTCTACAACCGAATAACAGTACTCAGTAATGATGTGTTCCGGTTTGAAGGGTGAGTGAGCCAGTGTAACTACAGGCACAAGGGACATAACATCTTAGTTCCTAAGGTTGGTGGCACATTGATGTAAGGAATAGTTAATATTTCTTACATCGTCATTGTCTATGGGTGATGGCGACCACATACCATCAGGTAGGCCATATGCTCGTTCACCAGCCTATAACATAAAAAAAAATCTGATCGTCAAAAATCATCCACCCATTAAAGACATGTAGTCTGTGGTGTAATATTAATTTATACAACAACTAGCTTTTGCCCGCGACTTCGTTCGCGTGGACTTCAGGTTCGTCCCGTCTAGTCTAGTAATTGCTTAAAATCGCTTCGTAAATAAGTCATTATTTCTCGTACAAAGTAAAGGATAAAAAATGCGCAAAAAATGTGTTTTTTTACGACCTCACATTAGAAACCTCAAAAATTGTAGCCTATGTGTTATTCTGATGTATAAGCTATATTGTGGTAAAGTTTCATTCAAATCCATTCAGTAGTTTTTACGTGAAAGAGTAACAAACATCCATACATCCATACATACAAACTTTCGCCTTTATAATAGTAGTAGGACTAATATGACCAATCGTTATCGTTGTTGAAATCTGGAAGCGTTTAGGCTCTGGCAATATATGTATGTACATACGGACGGTTAGTTTTCACTTGAAGTTTTTCTCTGCGTTAGTATAACTTTGAAATGAGTCACTATAATAATTTATATGTCGTTTCACAGAAGGAAATTGCAGCTGACATAATGTTATAGTGTCGTAAAGTAAAATGTATACTGTTGCGTTTCCTCTGATTGTCTGTCTGCGACAACCTATCTACTAACTGGGCTGTGTCCGGTCAAGGTTGATTCAACAAAAACAAATTAAATTAGTGGAAAATAAGTGTTAAATTAAATTGATATTTATTTGTATTATTGCGCTGTGGTAAATATAGTTATTTCAATATTGCAACATTAAGTTTTGTCAATAAGATATGAACTTTATTCCTTTACTTTTTACAAGTTTGTTATAAATAACAAATAAAATAGGTAAACAAGACTGTTTCATTACTCATACAGGTTCAGTACTCATTTGAGAATTAGGTAAATTTATCAGGAATAATATTCCGCGAAACAGAAGAGGATAATGCTAATAGTTTCCCCTTATATCAAATTTAAGATTACAAAGAAATGTATGAATAATATAAGACTGAATATATCTCTAATTTAATTACAAATACCTCTCTGAACAGATTTTATAGAGCACAAGGGTGGCACAAGTTCCATGAATCACATTGTCCTATAGATTTAACTGCAATGCACAGCCAAATTGCTAACTTCAAGCTGCTACTAAAATTACCACCATAAAAATGACAATAATGAACCGAGGCGGGAAACTTAAAAGGGTACCGATTTTTGTTAATACTTTAAGAAAACTTTTAAGAGTGGATATAAATAAATAAATAATACTAAAAAAACCTTTAGTCGATTTGCATGTAAATGCAAAGATTAATATTCTATATTTTAAAGGCTCATCAAAAACTAAGAAAAAAATTAACACAATTGTAATAATCACGAAATGTACTCTAATTTTTTATTTATCCACGAAGTTGTTAGAACAAAAACTGTGTTAGTAATTCATTATATGTATTGCAATATAAGACAGAAATTTGTTTAAAATTAAATATATATTGCACAAAACATTACCAATAAAATATTAGCACTGATCGTTCCTCGCAGCATCTATTGTAACGTCATTACAAATGGCCCTTAATATTGAATTATACGTTCCCGCAGCGCGCCTGACGCCGACAAATTCAATAGACTCTCGAATAAGGATTTGTTTACAATATTGTATTATAAAATTTGCGAAATTTAATATTGTAATAAAGCAACCAAAACTTCGATAACTCCGACGTAAATGGATTAGAACATAAATATATCGTTGTTGTGTATACGCTTTGCTTGTCAGCGAAAACATATTTAATTATGTCGTTTGTATGTGTCATAAATATATATCGGAATTTAACACGTCAGCGTCCTAACGAAATTTTCCTAATATGTACACTTTGGTAACTTAAGTGGGACTTTCCAGGATTTTAAACTAAAATACTTCGGTTGATTCATATATCAGTATACTAATAACTAATTTTAGGTCCGTTTTGTAACACTTCACACGACTATATACAATGATTATTAAGTCTTGAGCAGTAAAAAAGAAATATTTGTATCTACGTGTAACTGCTTTGTTACACTCATTACGGGTAATGATCAACAATTGTTCTGTGTGGGGTCTCTCTAACCTTGGTCCACAGAGCACGTTAAACTATTCCGGTTATTACCAAACAGCGGTATGACTACCGCTTGTGAAGTATAATCTGTGCCAGTGAGATGACACTGAGCAAGTGTCTATGACGGTGATCTCCTTATCTCAGATTGAGCAAATGATTGGAAATGCAAATTTATGCATATAGATATTGTCATTAGATTAAAATAACATTAATTGCTATGTCATAAAAACTGACGTTATTTTCTCATCTTTCGGTCCAGTTCCTTAGAATTATTACAAATTGCTATCTCCTTCAAATACTGGTAACACAGTTTTGTATAGTCTGTATAAAATTCGTACAAGCAAAACGGCTCCGTAAACTTTTCTCTTTTGTATGTGAACAGATTTTCTTTTCTTTTTTGGAAGCTACTAACGAGCTAAGGTGTGATAAAAAACACAAAATTCATCGCAATGTTTTTATATTTTTTTTAATATTGAGTACGATTCAGGCAAACACGGAATAGTATAGATAAAAAAAATATATTTACGTATAAATCAAATTCACGGTAAACCAAATTCCGAGCAACTCAATGATCTTTCAAGACTAAGCCTAAATTATGGGAATTGTGCAGGTGTTGCTAGCTTAAATTTAACAAACTATGATGAAATTAATATCTGAAATACGGCAACAGGTATACTAAAAGTGAATAACAGAATTCTAATCTTGACAATCAGTTTAAATACAAATTAATGGTTCGATTTGCTGAAATTGTCATCCGTTTTGCAATTTTGAGTTTGAATGTATATTTTAGAATTTAGAACATTAACAATGTTTTGATTGCAACCATTGCAATATTTCTAGCGATCTTGATAATAATAATATTAATTGTTTAATGATGGCCATTGACACACTCTTTAAACATAAAGTGTTAAAATGCTATTTTATTTATGATACTTTTTAAAATTATTTTGTTTTGATGATACAACACGTATCATTTGAAGTTCTTAGGATTGAATACGGGCCAACAGAAGTCTTATAAATGTATGAATGTCAACAAAAAAAACTACTATATTTTTAAGATTTATCACTCTTGAAGCGATTACAATATATTTCCTATTGTTAGATAAAAATCGCCTTTAAAGATGACGTCAAAATTGTTAGAACTATCTGCTTCGTGAAAATACCAAAAAAGTTATTATTATAGCCTAAGTTGCTCTTTATTACATCAGCTATCTGGCAGTGAAAGTCCCGTCAAAATCGGTCCAGAGAATATTCGGAACAGACACACAAAAATTGTGAAAAATATTATTTTGGTATATATACTAAGTATACAAATATGCATTCAGTAAGAAGCGGTACACACAGACAATCCAATTGTATTATATATATAGTTTAGCTCTATAACATGGCATATACTCCTATCAACCATTTACGAGCCATCAGTTATTTGTCAGTTATTAGCAACAATAACAGCTTTGAAGACCTTACAGTCCATGCTAGACCTAGGTCATTTCGAGTTTCCCTATTGTTCTTCAAGCTAGGCGCCACAGCGGTTTGTGGCTAACTAAGGACATAGGTCAAATCTGTCGTGGGAACGCTCGCCAATTATATAAGGTCACGGGTTTATCTCGCGTTTGCGACAAAACGTGCCGACATGGGGTGACCATGATGTAAAAAAACGCGTTTTTTAGATTGTTTTTATATTATAATTATACTATCGACCCGCCCCGACTCCGCACGGGTAAAACGGTTTAAAGATCTAAGCATACATAGAGATAGACAGCAGTAAGCGACCTTGTTTTATACCATGATATTTACATTAAACTGTTAAGTATCTGCGCAACATTTAGAATTTCTTCAATAAAAACATTGCCTGTTCCTTTTAGGCTATTGACCCGGAGATTCTCACCATAAATCAAAATGGTTTTATGTACTTCTTTGTTTATAAATTATACTTCATCAAATAATATTTGCTTCGCGCGGTTTCCCCTCATTAAATGTTTTTGCTACAACCCCACGAATGTGCGCGTGATACTACATAGCCGATATACTTTGTCAAAATATTTTATGGACTTGAACTGGAGATCATTAGATTAGGGCAAAAAGAAACGAATATATAATAAAGTCGAATGAAGCGAGTCAATCTCAAACATATAATTACTGTGAATATTATAAAAATTGCTAGTGAAGGTACTCTATTGAACGCTAAGTCGTAGTAAGACAAGTTATTCTAGACGTTTTAATGACATTATAAGGCGTTATCTTAATCTAAGACGAAGTGAGCCATATGGCTGTTGAATTGATTGAGATTTGATAATGTTGATTGATTTGATAGGTTGCTGTAATCGTTTGACGTTATGAGAAACATTCAACACAATTAACGATACCATGATATTATATTTAAGTCATCTATATCAAGTCGTATAGTTTGTTCAATTATTGGATTACAACGAAAGTTTTAGATTTTAATGATTTTATTTCATTAAGTATAGAAAAATATCTCATAAATGGACCCTTAATGGTGATCACAACTACAGATAGACATGGGCAACTGAGAATTATTGGCTATTCTTTACATTGCAATTGATCCGAAAACCATTGGATCGCAGAAGTTATACCCCTTGTTGTTACAGCTACTACTAGAACGCAACCATACTATGATATGTTATTTATATAGAGTTATAATTTTTGAAAAGGGCTCATCACTCTCTCTAACTTACATAGATATTAAAGCCTAACTACTAAAATTAAAAAAGAGTAGTCTATTCCTTATATCTAGTATTATCTAATAACTATTTAAGTTTTAATTTTATTCTTATTCTAAGCTTATATTTTATTAAAGCTGGATTCCTATTATATGCAAATGTATGGTAACAGTCGCGCAATCTCAACGATCACGACCCACCGGCGGCGGTCTACAAAGTAATTGTGACGCGCCCGATGCGCCGGCGCACGCTCCTCAGGGCTGATAAAATACTTGTTACATTAATAATGTTTATTTTTAAAAATATATTTTATTTTTAATTTTAAATAACCTTATTTATTAAATTGTTATTATAGAATCCAGTTTGTATTTTTGTTTTGGAATTCTAGTCTTAGACGAAAATCTAAAAAAAGAGATTATTCTTTTGCAATAAAATGTTATGCCAGATTCTTGGCTGAACATTAACATTATATGATACGTTTCAATGGAGCTCTGACACTCAGTGGAAATATTACATATATAGATCTTTAAGGAAGTTATTTGGTTAAAATCCAAGCATCCAATATATCTTATAAGTTATAATATACTTATGCACGATTTAAACACATAAAAGTGCATACGATGCATATTTGTCAAAGGATATAATGACAGCCCTAATCCTAATGCCTTTATTATTCAGTTAGGCAATCCGTGACGTTTATGTCGATAATCGTTTATCGATTAATTAGTTTGCACATCACTGCTTTATACGCTCGTGCGATTAGATACAAAATATGCACATATTTAGCACCTTGTCGCGCTTACCTATCACAATATTATCTTGCTCAATGAAATGAATTCGTTTAGTTTTTATGAGTATATATAAAATTTATGTCTTAACTGACCATCTTGAGGCATCTTAAATGAATCAAATATAGTGAGAATATCTCTCAAATATCTATTACTCACATTTAACTCGTTCATACTATACTATAGCCCTCTTCTGACTCTTAATCTTATTTATAACTAGCACGATGTTTTTTTTTTTTCAAAAATTAGTTGTTAAAAATGATAAACTTGCATCTACTAAATTCGTATAATCGAGATATGTACGGGCGGCATGTATGTATATTTGACGTTTACGGGTGCGTTCAGAAAGTACTTAGACTAAAATAATAATTTCGGCAGACTTAATGGAAACTTATAACCAAATCGTCGTTGCTACTGCAAAAGTCGCTTTGTATCTTTTTCATATTTTATTATTGCTGTGTCGCTTAAGTCGTTATTTCAATAAATGGAAATATCGATGCATGAATATCGCATAGCTAAATTTGTAAACTTTTAAACTCTAGAAGTAATGATAAAACTGTTTATACAGTTTATGGGTATTGAAATAATTATTAATATGGTGTAACAATCGAAAAATATAAACGAATTTTGCAGGACCAACGAAGAAAATTATAGATCAACGTTATGAAAAGGTTGTATGTTATATGAAAAGTAAAGCATTAATCGTAATTTTAAATTTTAAGTTAAGTTATTCTACCGCCAAATAACAGTAGGTACTCAGTATTGTTGTGTTCCGGTTTGAAGGGTGAGTGAGCCAGTGTAACTACAGGCACAAGCGACATAACATCTTAGTTCCCAAGGCTGGTGGCACATTGACGATGTAAGGATAGTTAATATTTCTTACAGCGTCATTGTCTATGGATTATGGTGACCACTTACCATGAGGTGGCCCATATGCTCGTCCGCCAACCTATACCATAAAAAAAAATTATTTAACCGAGCGAAACCGCATTTTAGACTAGTAGGTACATATATATAATTTAGCTTAAGCAATAATATGTCGTTATATTATTTGTTTAACATATAAACTATGTTAGATTTATATTCTACGAATGGAATGCCGTTTAAGTATATCGCGGAAAAACAGTCTATACAAAAAATACAAAAATCGATACATTTCAGACAATTCTAGATCATTTTAGAACCGGTATATGACAATGGATTTTTTCCTTATAATAGGAATAAATATTTCTTCGTATCGATTTAATGCCTACGCTTATTTCTAGCTTGTACGATCTATGATACCGGATTCGAATGGATATTTGAAATTTAATTACAAAAATTGTATTTTTTTCATATGCACACTTCTAGTAATTTTTTTTAAGTAATTTATTTATATATTTAATGTTTATGATTGCTTCCGTTAAACCTATTTTTTTAATTTGGTTGTAGAATGTCGTGGTTTATTTTTTTTTTAAATCCGCATACCTTTAAAAAATATTTTCTGTGTTAAAACATCTGTACAAAATGCTAGTGTTTTATAACCTAAAAGCGTAAATGACTGAATAACTGGTTACGTTTATCGATAAGCATTGTGTTTTTATATAAAACTGTGTTTATCATTCATAGGTCAATGACATTAGATTGAAGCGAAAAGATGATACTGGCTACGTATTTTAAAAGTTCAAACAGATGCGATGGTGGTGTAATGGTCAGCATAGTTGCCTTCCAAGCAGTTGATCCGGGTTCGATTCCCGGCTATCGCACACTTTTTTGTTTCATATTTTTCAATTTTTTATTTATTTTTTGTAGTCATACTTATTTTAAATATCTATTTGTTACACTCTGTGTTTAAAATTTTAAAAAAAATCCGAAGTAAATATTTAATGAAGTGTAATAATACACAGAAGAGTTATTAATTTTTAATGACTTAAAAAAAGATTCTCAATTTTTATGTATAATATCAAGTTTATTGTTTAGGAATACATTTTGTTGAGGTTATTTTGCGAGGCTGATTTTATACTCCTTTTTTTTAAAAAGTATATTCAATTTTAAATTATTTATTTAATAAGTATATATTTAACTAAGTTCCCTTAGAAATAATTACAAATCGTTTAAAATTTATGTTAAATTTAAAGCTAACAACAAGCTTATGAAAATTTTACTTTGGTATTGTTTGGAATTTTACAAAATAGTCGGTCTATGGTCTAAGGTCACGCATCAATACTCGGTTTACTTATTTTTAGCAATGAAAGAAATTAAACTACCCATAAATTTCTTTTATACTAATAGCAATCGATGTATTAATCCTCGAACAATGTCAAATGAGTATCCATTTGACATTTCGCAAGGATCTATGTCAGTTCCGTTTCCGGTGCACTCGCTGTGTCAACCTTGATACAAGTACTAAGATAAAACTTTGACGAGCAATAACTTGTTGGACCTTCACGATTACATTATATTATCGTAACTACTCTTAATGTAAAAATGTAATATAACTGTAACACAATCCGTCTGTAATTTGCACACGAATTATATTGAAATTAATTACATTAAATAAATATACTTAATTTAATGTACACGGATATATTATAATATTTTTATTGGTATTAGATTGACATTTTCGAATATAAATTATCTGTATAGTTTTGCATCTGTCATCTCAAGTGACACACGTCGTGAAAGCGCGGGAAAATGAAAATATATAAATTGGCGCGCGTTGAAATTGGCGTGTGAGCACAGCAAGCTAATTTTTAAATATATGATCTATTAAATGTAATTGGTAAATTGACCTTGTATACGAACTTTAATTAAAATTGTGAGGAAATCTGCATGTGTCTAATTTAAATGAAATTATGATATATGCGTTTTTACCACTTTAAACGGCCGAGGTAGAGAGGGCTTCAAACCTTATTTTTTTGAAATGGAGGTAGACTACCTCCATTTTGCCTGGCGATTTACAAGCGGTTTATTTTATACATAAGTATAAAATTACATTATCATATTCTGATAAAGGGTTATTATCAATTTTGCTAACCAGAATAAAAATCTTTAACTATAAAGTCGGAGTTGAGAATTGTTCGGAGTTTCCACGTACAAACATACGTATGTTCATATTGTAATAAAAATGTCGTCATATTTTAAGTCTCAAGACTTCAATTTAAAATTTAGGGAATTTTATAAAAGAAACTTGTTATAATATCGAAATATGTTGTCGTAATTTGCATATAAAATACTAGCATCTGGCTCTGACTTTGCACGTATAATAGTATTCGAAATCAATGAATGTATATTTTTTTCTACTCCGTATCTTCTGATCTAATGTTTTGGTTTTAAGCGATATCGTCAATCTTGATATTTTTAAAAGTTTAATATTAGTCGTGAAAATATATGATATATATGTTAGTGTAAAAACTTGAGTGAGTGGAGTGAGTTTGCGTAAATATATTAAATTATAAACTAACATATTAAACATTTGTCTTTATCATACAGTACTCGTAACGAGTTCCATGACACGTCAAAAAAGATAATGAATTAACAAAAGTACAACGAATCGTCGAACGCAGCGTGACAATTTTTTGTAGCCAAGAAGAAAGATTTTGATAAGAAGCTCCTTGACAGGGGTCAGGAGCCAAAAACAGGCAGAATGTCAGAAAGACTAATTTAATATTATAATTACGAGACCATGGTCGTGTCGGTTGTTAAACCTTTAACGTAACGCAAGGACCGTACAAACACGTAAACAATTTCCTGCTGACAGCGATAAATGCGAAAATTTAGATGTAATTAAAGTACCACGTGACCTGGAAGCCATCAAGTGTCGTGCGCAGGCGCGAGACCTGCCATATAAGGGCTGGAGCGCGCCGCCCCGTGCCACTCGAGGTCGAACGCTCGACAAGGTCACAGGCCTTCCTCGTCGTCAACAGGGGTGACTGACTCATAAAAATTCACACTTCAACAGATTTACGGTTTTGATAAGACGCGGAAGAACCCTTAATTTGACTTTACCGTGATGAATGAAACGTATTAAAGCGACGACATCGCATAAACGGAATTTATTTAGCCGTTTTTGGTGTTTAAGAACACTTATCGGGAGTTCGATCAACGATAATAAATGTATAAAAACAATTTTATAAATTTAATCAACCATTTGTCATTCTTGCTTATCGACGCAGATTGCGAATGGCTGCCTCCATAAAATATGTAGGATCATGATTAAAATATGAGACGAGAACGATGTTTAATAAACAACTCGCCGTGACCAGTAAATAGATACATACGTAAACCCGGATGTAGTTAGTCAGTTGCCGAGAAAATAAATAAAAATGCTCTACTACTGTGTCCCGTGGAATCGAGACATGGTGTAACTCAAACTCTTCCTGAATAGGCGGTATTTATGTTATGATCCACCATTTTGATGATGCCAAGAAGGTTGCATTAGGCAATAAAACGCAAAATACCTAACCTCTAAGCTTACTACAACTAATAAAACTGAGCGTCATAAATGATGATAACAAATTTAGAATGGTTTCGAAAAACAGCAAATTGATATGATATGAAACGATAATTTTTAATTGTCATAAATATATTGCTGTTTTTGCTGAGTGACATATCGTATTTCCAAGGCAGACTTTTCACACTTATTTCCATAAGCACTCTCAACGTTCAGTCGAACTGCCGCTGAAGGTTTTACGATGTAATTAAATAATTTTATCATGAAACCTGAATTTTATGACAGAAACTCAAGGCCGCGTTGTACCAAGCCATCAGACCTGAAAGAAGTCAAAAATTATAAAATGATTTCAATAGGAAACTTCAAAACCGATTCCTTCGGTAATGGGGTTTCGAAGGAACTTTAGATAGCCTCGTTGCAAGTCCCCTGACCATTTAGGGCCGGTATTGGCATTGCCTTGAGATGGAATCTTGATGATTATGACCATTAGTCGATTATACCTCGCCGTATTAGGCGATTCCGTATTTGTTTCAACGCCTATTTGTCGTGTTGAATTTAATTGAACCGACCGACTTCCTGGTGCTAATAATATCTTTGGGTCTGGACGTAGTGTCTATATATAGACAACTTGATCAGGTATTAAGAAAGATTTTCAATGGACAGTTCCAGGGGGCATGATCTATTAACTTATAACTTTACGATACTTTCATGATTGTATTCTTGTACAACTTGGACCGATCTATATGACAAAAATAAACCTTAGCTGAATCGTCATTGGCGAAAATATTCCTTTCAAGTCTAGGTTTCTTATGTTACTTTTTTGATGCAGTAAAATTTTCATGATTATTTTAAAGCTTTTATTGATTTCAAGATCATGATGATCATGATGAATGACATGACTTTTCTCACGGGACAAATCAGATTTATGTGATATTCACATGATTTATTTATCCTTTTGTCATACGTTGTATCTGATGCTATTGTTCAATTGACTCCTCAAAATAAATGATACATCTAATCAATATAAAGTTTATACACAACCTTAAAACAATTCAATAACAAATATGGTTTTATTGTGTATCGGCTTTAAAAGCCAGTCTAGTATTACAGTATCTTCAGAAATATTAACTTTTCACCACTATTCGTTGATCCAGCGTATTCAGTTGATGCGTTCAGAATTAAATCGATATATTTTAGATAAATCAGCTAAATGCTTAAATGTAATACAGCAAATAGAAAATCAATATCGCCGCTTATATGTTTATAAAACCCGTAGCTTAACATGTATTGTTTTTTTTTCAGCGATATCACAGCACTTACTCTGTTATTCGTTTTTTATTTGCATTTTTTCTAAAGATACTTAAAGCGCTTTAAGTGCTTAACGTTAAACGAAAATTTCCAGAACACCTTATAATTAGAATCATTGGATACATATGTAGGTTTAATATAGTTATATAATATGACGTATTAAGATTGGAATATTACAAACAAATTAACACTCATTTACATATTCTCTGGTGTTGTTAATTGTATCGTTTTGTAATCGAGACACGTGCTCGAGTAAGTGCTGTGATAACTTCCTCATTTAACACAAATAGGGTAACCATGATTTATATAAAAACATAGTACAATTCCTAATTAACAAGAAGAAGAAATGGAAATTATAATTACCTAAATAAAAAAATGTTTTATGTATCGCATGAGCAGATTGTAAGATACCATAAATTTCAACGCCTAAGAAATTATTTTTTTTTTTGCAGTTGTATTGTTACGAATTAGTAAATAGATTAATGAATTTAATTCAATATAAGTAGGACAACATTTTGTGTCAGTCTTGTCAGTTTCAGTCAGTGTCGAGACTTGTCCTGAGTATTTTCTATGAAAATGTAGACACATTACAATGAAAGCTATTTTTCTTTTTTAATTGTGCTTACCACTGAATTGATTAAACCGATATTGATACCTCGACTTAATGCAGTTTATTTAATTTTATTACAAGACAAGCGTCTAGACTTCGGAATGTTAATTTTATAAATATATTTTTTTATATATCTCAAGGAGGGTAATGAACGTAAAAAATTGATTGTTTTTATTGACAAAATATAAAATCATAATTATTATAATATATGCAATATATTTAAATTGTCGTTCTATTTTTAAATACAAGAAAGAATTTTTGGTTGGTCGGTCGTTTGGGGAGGTACCACTACACGTATTCTTCTGTCTAACTGCAATACTTACTATCCTCTTATAACCTGGGTGCCTTTAAACAAGGCGTGAAGAGGAATTGCGGGCTGGCATGGTGAGGGTGACTAGTGCAGCACATTCCTACTGACTACTGGTCGTCTTCAATAAAAATAAACATTATAAACGTTACGTACATTTAGAGTGTAGGTATTCGACATTTCCCAACTCCAAGAGTCCGCTGACATCAGCATTTGGAATTATTTTGCGTTACTGAGATATAGGGGTCTCGACTGACCGACAGACGGACAAAGGTCTTATAATTTTCCTCTAGAGGTACGGAACCCCAAACGTGCTACTTCAAAGTGTTACATATTCATTTAAGTGGTATAGATGGTAATTACATTTGTAGCAATTCTCTGGTAATGTTTCAATTCAATTAGATGTAATGGAAAGATAAAAACAAGTAAGTACTAAGTCTAAGGAAAATGTATTCAGTGTGTGCGTGTCATGCATACATAGATAATAACATTATTATGTGTATTTATGAAACATTTATTTTTATTTTGAATTGAAAGTAAATCTGTCTGTTTTTCTGACGCTCTTTTAAGACTAAGCCGCCGAACCGAATTTGATGAAATTTGGTATGAAGAAAACTTGATTTCCAAGAAATGACATAGGCTACTTTTTTGCCTAATATATGAACCAACACCCTAAATAATAATAAATGTCAACTACAAACATCATAATATCGGAACGGTACGGTCAGCAGGCACATCGTTTTAGTTATTTATAATTATAAAAAAAATTGTCAATGAAAGTTTTATGTTAGGTATAAAATATTGACTGGTACGATTTATTTTAAGTGTTATCATTACATAGTATAAAACAAAGTCGCTTACTACTGTCTGTCCCTATGTATGTTTCTTTAAAATTACGCAAAGGAGTTGTATGCGTTTTTTTTTTAATAGATAGAGTGATTTAAGAGGAAAGTTTTT
Source organism: Vanessa cardui (assembly GCF_905220365.1). Lineage (NCBI taxonomy): Eukaryota > Metazoa > Arthropoda > Insecta > Lepidoptera > Nymphalidae > Vanessa > Vanessa cardui. Next base: position 10,016,105 of record NC_061132.1, on the reverse strand, counting down.
TTATGTAATACATGGACAATATAGTAAAGAAACAAGAAATAATACTGTAGTATATCTAGTATCACCATTGCATCCGTGCGAAGCTGGTGTGGTTTAATAGTTAATAGTAATATAATTTGTCATTAAAAAAACCTCTTACAAAAAACGATCATTACTGAAATCTGTTCTGATCCTCCTATAATGTGAGGTTAATGCATTATATCTTCTACTTTTGTAGAATAAATTACCTAATTAATTATAAAACAAATAATAGTATGATAATAAGCTTGGAAATAATCGATCGACCTTGAACCGACATGACAGGTCATCGACCTTAGCTGGTTTTGGCGGCTGTCGAACTTTCCGTGCGATACTGTTTACATAACCGATGACATTTCGTCGTAAAGATTGTAATAAAAGTTTTACGTAGATAAATCGTCTGCTATAGATATAAAAACTAGTAGTCGCCCACTGCTGCACTCGTGTTTTAGGGTGGTGATCATAAGTTAGGCAAAAAGCCTAAGCCCTTTCATGGAGTTCAAATTGCTTTAGGTATACCGAATTTCATCAAAATCGATTCAGCGTTTTGGTCGTGAAATAGCGACAGAGAGTCATACAGATACAGATTTGCTTTCATATTTATAATTACCTAAAGTCATGATCGAAATATAAGTGGTATAAATTTTATACACTACTTGGGAAGTTAGTTCCTCTCTATATAATTCGTTTTAAATGTTTCTCGTCGAATTCTCACTAAAACCTCTGCAGTGATTCAAGATATATTCACTAATTGACCCATACAGTTATTCTTTTGTAAAGTATATGAAAATATATGTCCCTGCGATTGAATGTAAACGGCCTACGCAATAACTTCCCAATAACAGGAATTTATAAGCACAATATAATTAATCAGTCAGCTTCTACATATAGCATACTGCATACAACCTGTAGATATTTATTAAAATAATTTATTTGCAGTTAAGTTAAAACTTTTCCTAGTAACACTTCCGATATGAGATTATCTATATTTTTCCAAGATACTACGATAATGGTACAATAAAAACACTACCGAACATTAGGCTTTAAAATGTTATGCTTTGTCAGGCATTAAATTTCTAATTTAAAAAAAAAAGTTAGTTTGCGTTCCAATTGTGGGACGTCATTAAAATTCGAATAGTTCGAACGAGATTCGAACGTAAGACGCCATATTTAGGTAAAAACGAAATAAATAACAATATTTAAATATTAGATTATCTGTAACGAATCAATTTAACCGTTAAACTAAATTCACGCTTAACGTTTATTATATGAAAACATTGTAACCGGCCTTGAGGGTTGGTTCGCGGTTAGTATTGTACTAGTTACAATTTCAATGTGTCTTTTTGAATATCTATCCTTGTTTTGTAATATCTTAGATACGGAATCAGAATAAGGATTTTATAATTTATGTTTCGTTCGTTTAAATTTAGAATATGGACATTTATAGAAGTAACAAATTCTGTTTTCGATGTATTTCTGAGATTCCCATAATTGCTTAGGCGGGCGAATCTACGCTTCTCAATTTTAAATTAAAAAAGACTTAAATAATGGAAAATAACTGATTGAATATTTTCACCAGCTCGTCTCAGTTCGGCTCTTTCATTTCTTACTAATTTTCCGGAAATCTAGTAATTTTATTTAAACGATCAAATAGTAAAAGTATAGGCTATTCGGCAATGCGAAAAATAAATTGTGAATTATTGTAATCACTGTATATTATGAGTTTAAAAATAGTTATTTACTAACGAAACTTGAAAATAATACTTAATTTATCCAAAAATCAATAAAATATCAATAAAAAAAAAAAAAATAATACTTAAATAAAAGTGCATTTTTTCAAACGTATGTCACGTGAAACAAAACGCTCCTGATTGGCTGGGCTTATGATGAACTCACTTTCTTGTAAACCTTGCTTTTCTACTATGTGTACCACAGATTAAAATACAGCAAAGTGACGTCACCGATCCCATTGCAGCGCCATATTGTCCAAGTAGCGTTTTCGCGCGTTATTTAAATATGGAATTTTTAATATGCTATTTTTCGGCAAATATGTACTAGAAATAAAAAAAAAACAACTGTTACTGGGTTCCTTAACCTCTACTAAATAATATAAAGTGGATTTTAAAAACCAGTCAAATAGCCTATTCTACTACGTTTAATGAAAGGAAAATGAATGAAAATATCAAAGCTAAGACTACTGCTAATAATACTGCCATCATGTTTTGCAGTTTAACCTTTGCACTAATAAATCGCCATATTAATTACGTACTTAAATACACGCGCGCATTTATAAATATACCTACATACATAGTAATTTTAAATAGGACAAACAGTAAAAAGTGTTGTAACGATAAAAAACATTGATAATTTTTTTGATAAGTAAAACAAAAATTATTTACAAATTATTTTCTCCAGTACGATCTAATCATAAGTTACTAAATATATTATTAATATAACTATATATTTATTAATATATATTTTTAATTAATTAAAAACAGATAAACAAATGCGCGATTTATGAGTACTGTAAGAAATATTAGGTAACTCTTTTAAGTCAGTTGTGTTTTTACACTGACTTAACGCTAAAATCGGAACGGTAGAGTACTAAGCATTTTTGTTTGGCAGTGGATGTTTTAATCAAAATTTTCGTGCATCTTTGTTTTTTTCAGACTGATATAATTATATATATAACGGAATATTTGTAAAAAGACTTATGATAAATAAATCTTGAATTGAAATTTAAATTCACAACAATATTGTTACAAAACACGAAATCAATATGGAACAATATAATTATTGTTATTTAAGCTTGATATCACATTAGCAACGCCGACCGGCGCCTGCGCATGACGCAACTCAATTATAAATACTATGCATATAAAATTGTCCTGTGATTTGATCAATTATAGCTTGCAAGACATACGACTTATATATCTTATTCTATTATTTCTTCTTATATTCAGGTTCTTGATTGATCATTGAATAATCTTTATTTGAAACTTTCAATGTAGATTAGTATATTATTCTGGATTTGTTACATATTTTAAGTTCTTGTTATACGTATTTATTTTAGTGACACTATTACCATTCACCTCGTTAAAATATGTTAATTTGTGGAGTGCTTTTTTTGCTATACTTTTAAATGAGGCTTATTTTATAAAGCAGACAAATATAATTCAATTTCAATGCAGATAAAACCGCGGGCTACGTTATATACATAATAATTCATTATATGTGAATAGATAATGTCTGAATTGGAAACGATTCTACTTTCTTTGTTAAGAAACAATACGTTAGTGATTATCTGATTATTGGTGACTAGTACTCCGGAATACTCACTAAATAACCAGCAGTACCACTGGCTTTCTTTGGGACCATTAAACAGGGGCTTTTATACCTGGCTAAACTAACGTTTCAGATTGTAAATCTAGATTCTACCCAGTAGAACCGGAAAGATAAGCAGTTACTCTTCTCAGACGATTAAATTACATACGTCTTAATATTAGCTTACCGTGCACTATTATTTTACTGTATACTATTTCCTCTGAAATTTTATCCGATATAATACTTTATCCATTGCATTGATTTATTAATTGTAATTACACAGATTATCTTGTTTTAACGTCATTTTTATTTAACTTTTTTTTAAACATATACAAACTATTTAATGATTTTTTTTCTTAAATAAAAAAAGTTCACGGTTAAGCTATTTTCCTAATTATCTTTTGTTAACGGATATGCATTAATTTTAAACTTATTAATTTTTCACCCAACTGGTAGATTTTACTTTATGTATTAATTTCGTATAGGTAATGTGTCATTTTTATAACAATTTATTTCAAAACAGTAGATTGTCATTATTTAAAGTTGTTATTGTTATCCTTAGGATATATGTCAATGACCTTCGACCGAAATCATGAGGATCGTATAATCAAGGTATTGTCTGCAAACCGAGACAGTATTATGTTTTGAGCATTAACAAGTACTCCAGGTAACTTCATGTTTTCCCAAGCCCTTTCATGCGACCTTTTGTTTCTGCATCAAAGACGAAGGAACAATGAATCCTTACAAATGCTGCAGCAAAACCTAACACTTCCTCGTACAACATTAGCAAGTCTGAATTTTACACAATTGCCTTTGAAAACGCTAGCGACATCTGCGACTTGGAAAAATTCATTCGTGAAATCTCATTGCTTTGACAAAATTCGAACACTATTTTTCGAATTATGAAAGTATAATGGCCATAAACAACAATTACATTTGATATAAAAACTTTTTAAACATTGAATGACCTTGTCAAGTCACAGCTTTCAAAATATCTTTATTATTCTTCTATCAAATTGACAGATATTTGCCCAAATGGGATATAATTCGTGGAACATGGTATAGAAAGTTTATTATGAGTTCGAAAAAAATCGTTAGAGTCAAACCAAATTTGGTATTCATTATTTGTAGCAAATATGGCAGTAAATGGTATCTGTGGCGCCGTGGCTTGAAAATTTATTTCTATTTACTCATATATAGCTGTTATCAGACATTAGTTTAGTTGGTATGAATGATTGACTTGTCTGAAAATACATTTACTGATTTTCTTTATTTGGTAAAGGCCTATAAACTGTTGGAAATTTAAACGAATATTCTTCATCATATCTGATCATATTCCGTTACTTAAAAATAGAATTAGGCATAAATATTTTTTTTACTACCGGCCAGTAATTTATTAGGTACATAAATTAGTAAATATGTACAATAAATCAATATTTAAAGTTTAAGACTACTTTATTAACTATGATATGACTATTGCTGATATGCCATGGCGTAGAATTGGCAGTGTCATTAGTTGTTGATAGATATCTCATGATTATATTTAATTAGTGTTGTAGGTATACAACGATTACGATATTAATTAAAATATTAGATAAAATGGCTTCTTATGAAGTATATAATAATATCTACTTATTCCAAAGTTTACACTATTATAAGGGTGATACTCAAGAGTATTCTGTTCAAATAAACAGATCGTTTGAAGATATAAACACAACTATTCTATATAAACAAAACTATTCTATTTATGTTGAAAGCATTTACGCTTAGTTGGAAATGAAAGACATTAGAGATGCTCTACCAAGCGTCTATGCTATCATTAGAAAATAATTCACATCAATAAATTTTATGTAATTTAATTAATGTACTTTTTTTGTTGCAGCACGCGAACGCTGTCCGTGAATCAGCAAGACTCATCCTTGACTCGCCGGTTCCAGAATCAGAAGATGCTCTGATTCTCGCGAAAGCACTGCGTACCCGACCACCGGTGAACATGCTCCCTGCTGCTAAAGCTGGCACCTTCTTCGCCAGAGACAATTTATCCAACTTCATCGACTGGTGCCGCAAAGCATTGGACATCCTGGAATGTCTCTTATTTGAAACAGACGATTTATGTCTTCGGAAGAACGAGAAGCACGTTGTCTTGTGTCTTCTAGAAGTCGCTAGAAAGGGAGCAGTTCTTGGAATGCCCGCTCCACTGCTCGTTCAAATGGAGAAGCAGATTGAGAGGGAATTAGCCGGTGAAGAGTTGAGACCAGATGATTCAGCGCTGGGCTTAGTGCCGTCAGCACCTCAGCCCCAATTGGTCACGAATGACTTAAGAAGTTTGGACGAGCGCGTCAGAGATTTGGTAGAGAGATGCTCGTGCCCCACCCAATTTCCGATGGTACGGGTTTCGGAGGGAAAATACAGGATTGGAGACACTAGAATGCTGATCTTCGTCAGAGTAAGTTCATGAACCTATATTTTTTAACATTAGTTTTATTAAACAAAATACTAATGAAATTTTTAAATCTTTCGATACTCGTTAAAGAGTATTTAAGTTAAATTGTAAAGTTTTTGAAACTTAAAATTTAAAAAGTTATTTATAAGTTAACATAAATAACACAAGTTTCATACCACATTACATATAAAGTTAAACAGGAAGACAAACTGACATTGATTGAGTTTATTTACTCAACGAGTTATTCTAGATTCTAGATGCTAAGTGAACAGAACAATAATACCTAATTGATAGGATAAATAATGTTTATTGATCTCGCACGATTATCAAACACTTATTTTCATATAAAGTTTTGTCCCTGACTAAGAAGTTATGGCTACATTATATTTTATTTTCGTATGTCAAAATATGGAGGGAGAATTCTGATTGTTCGAAGGATATTTTGTATATGGTATGTTGGTTTTGCACGTGATATTGGCGAAATAATCGATGCCTTTTTGGCACAAAAAAGCCCCCATTTGAATGTTGATATATAGTATTTTTTATATTAATCGATGACATTTTTGATCATATTAGTTGAAAGGTGTATGTATTTGTTATAAAATTGTCGTTGCAGTAAATCTTCTGTATATTTAACCAATAAACGCGGCAAGTTGCGCGACTTAATTTTGTATACGTTTACGTACATACTATGAGCTGAGATGGCGCAGTGGTTAGAACACATCTTAACCGATGATTTCGGGTTCAAACCCAGGCAAGCACCACTATAATTATGTTCTGAATTTGTGTTTATTATTCATCTCGTGCTCGGCCGTGACAGACAACCAAATTTACAGACTGTTACTTTAATTTTTTTACTTTTACGTACATACTTGGCGCTGTGACCTGTCGCGTATCAAAAACGCAATGTAACAATCGCACTCAAATCTGCAGTGTGTTATGGTTCTTAATCGATTTTCATTATTATTGATATATTAAACATAATGCAAGCAGTTGTAATGATTATTAATGATATTCGATACCCGTTTGCTTAGTTTTAAGACTTCAATAAGGTATTGTAGACTAAATAAGGCATAACTGTTTCGTTCGAAATGCTGATCTTAGTTTTCGAAAAGGATTTGCTTTTATTGTAATGTAAATTATATCGTAATGGGACTTTCAACAAAATTTATATATTTTTTTGTTAGAAAAAAAAAGCAAATGTGCCATATTAGGTATAATGTATAAGGAAAAAAGTGGTTTGCAAATGTTTTACATCGTGAGAAAATTACTAAAGTATCTAATATATACAAAAATTTCGTTTGCAAATAGATTAATCAGTTTAATACGACTTTGTGCCTTATTACAATATATTTAAAGTATATAATCTTATTCTGTTATAAATTGTTTATCGACCTCGTTTTGAACCTTGCGTCCCTTAATATGGACTGATTGACAGTCCAAAACGTAGAACTAATTTATCTTGAACTGTAACTCTGAACAATATGCGAGTAGTATGAGTTTGCTTTAAATTGGTGGACCGGACCAATATAAATTGAACAGTCTAAAAATAGACAAATTTTCTAATTCCATTCACGTATTACTTTGAAATGGAATGATAGTTGCAATATTTTACTTGCATACATATCTCTAATCTCGTTCGATCTTATGAATCTCTTTGAACTGAACTCAAACCACTGGTCCATGCATAGTTCAAGTATCTTAATATTAACCGAAGATTCTTGGTTCAAACCCAAGCAAGCAACACCGAGTTTTGGTGTTTATTTGTGTTTGTATTTTACCTTTTGCTAGGCAGTGATGGAAATGTCGTAAGGAAATTCAACATCAATGTCTAAATACCTATTCATCTGGGTCATAAGCTGATATTTTTTTAATATAAATGAATTATATTACATAGACTTGACAAATCAAAAGAGTTAGAAGGGCTTTGTTATTCATTTTTTGGTAGGGTTTTTTGAAAGCGAGTCTGGGAATGTACCACTCACTCATCAGATATTCTACCGCCAAACAGCGGTAATCAGTGTTGTTGAATTCCGGTTTAACTACAGACACGAAAGAAATAACATCTTAGTTCCAATATTCGCGGCGCATTGGCGATGTAAGGAATGTTTAATACATCTTACAGCTCCATTATTTACGGGCAGTGGTGATCATTTACCACCAGTGGCATTTACTCGTTCACCAACCTGTACTATACTGTAAATTAAAGGGTCTACTCTCTGACTCCCAGCTCCGGCATTTAATCGGATGGTACCTGATGTTGCAAATATCAAACAAACATGTATTATATGATACATTTCCTACGTTACAAGCACAATCGACAACACTGGTTTATAAATTTTCTTTACATCCTAACTTAGCAAAACCTCCATATAAATTTTTTTTATTTTAGTGTCGTTCTGTTTGTCTATCTGTATGTTTGTTCCAACTAATCTCTGGAACAGCTTCATCGATTTTTACGGGACTTTCACTAGCAGATAATTGATATTATAGAGCGTAACTTAGGTTACAATAATATATTTTTTTGTTATGTTCATAGGCGTACAAGGTCGCGGGCACAGCTAGTTAATATATATGTGATATGCCATTTTTGGAATGTGTGTTTAAATAATTAATTGTATGTAAACAAGCTACGTAACTATTGAAGTAGATTTGGAAAGTTTCAATGAGATTAACTTCCAAATGAACTAAAATCACGTATACCCAAAACAGTTGCGGCTCATTTGAAACTGGCCGTAAGTAAAGGTCATGCTCCAAACGTTTTGTACAATATCAACCGATTTGATTTGACCAAAGAAGGAATCGAACGGACGTATGAATCATCGATGCCTTAATGGTGTAACGTTCGCTTTTATAGACTTCTAAAATAGTTCAGAGCATTTATGTAACAGCCATTAGAACATGCATTTGAGAGAGACGATTTTAATATTTTACGCAATGAAACAAATCGTTATCATATTTGAAGATTCCATTAGAAGAAGTTGAACTGATTTCTTTATTGCAATCTCATTTAAATAAGTGCAGTAGGTTTTAATCTAACAGTTATTATTGCTAGATTAAGACCAGAGATGTAAATGAAATGGACCATATGATAGTACGTATGGACTTCTCCAATAAGGAAAGAATAAAGATAAAAAAAACCATACATTGAGATAGATCATAGTCACGCGATATCATTGGTTATTGACAACATTTTCCATCTCAAATGTTGTTATTTAGCTTCTGGTCTCTACATTGGTAGGCTACAGATACTTTTGCTTGTAGACGTTGGCAGGAAATATTGTATTCTAAATAAATTTATTTCAAAAACCTGATCTTGTCATAATAATCTACCAAAATGATCCAACATTTGTATCTATAAGTTTTTATATATTCGTTATTAATTTGAATTTATTTTTACAGATTCTCCGGTCTCACGTAATGGTACGCGTTGGAGGCGGCTGGGACACCCTGGCACATTATCTGGACAAACATGATCCCTGTCGCTGCAAGGCACAACATCGGACATCCCTCTCTGCCCGCTTAGCTCGCCCGAAACACGACCTCGCTGGAGCCACCGTCACATACGAACGACCAGACCCTGGACCTACCTCGCTCCCATATAAAGACTACAAAGAAACTAAGAACTACGAGCCAATGTCTTTACCATATTCAGCTAAAGTGTACAATGATGAACCAAAATCTGGACAGTATCTATCTAACAACAAATTAGATGCTCCAACAAGCCTTCCATATTTAGGAGATATGGATAGAGCATTATCTCCAAGTAGGAAGCATCTCACGACAAGAAATAATAGCCCTAGCAGACATTCGTCATCCCCAGACCGCAGGACTAAAATTGTTCCGTCAAACCACTTGGTGCCGACCCCTCATGCTGTCAGGAATAAGAGCCCAAGACCAGTATCTCCAGCACCAGCTGCCGAGAGCGCTTCAGATAATGGATCGGAAGTTTCCGATGAGGGTTACAGAAGCTTGGGAGTGGTGGCAGGTTCCACACAAGGGTCGCCATCTACGAAAACAACGAATAGATATTCGCTGCACAGTCAAAACTCCATGGACGACGCTGATTTTAGTGGTAAATATTAATGTTTTTCATATTATATAACCAATGAATCCAACGATACATTCTACTTGACAATATGGTCATACAACATGAATGCAATCGATATCTTGATAAAAATACATTTATATTGATAGCCGATACATAGTTCCTGAGTACCACAAACTGTATCTGAATCATTATCAGTGATAGGATATTGTGCATCTACTAGAGGTACTATCCCAAAACTCTGTTTAACATTTCGGTCAATGTTCTTGTTCAGTACTAGATGTGTAATTAATTATATACTTAATCGCCTATATTTTTCTTAGTAAGGAAATAGAAATTGATTGTACGCTTTCTAAAATTGGATCAAATGAGTAGCTGCAATCATTAAAGAACCATTAGAAGACTAAACGATGCATTGTACTTTTTTGTACGTCCGTATGTTACGTATTACTCATATATGTTCCGGATAGTCCGTATTGGACGATCTGATTGGTCATTTTAGTACTTGGTGCATAGGATGATCTAATTGATTGGACGCAATCGATAACAATATTTTGTTTTATCTGTATCCATTGTTGTGTCATCAGGTTTAATAAGTCACTTCATGACTGTAATTGAAAGCATTGGTTCAACGTTTTTAAGGACTATTATTAGTAATCCGAAATCTGTTTGCATAATTTACTTTGAAAGATTGAGTTCTATAACTCAAGACGTATGTTAAATATTTACGGAAACATTTAAAGATATTGTGAAAATATTAGCGATTGTGGAACGGTAATCTGCATCTCACGTGTCATTGTTTACATATACGATCTTAAGTGTAAGAAATGGACGCTTTCCTCAAATATCTAATTGTTTCTCAACTTTCTTCAAATATGTACGTCTAGTGACGGAAGAAATTTAATATAATTTGCGCAGTATCTACCTTTACCATTATTATAGTACTGTTTTACTTTGAAATTAGGGAATTATTGTAACTTTAATTTATTTCTTGGTTAATAATTGGTTTTAGGTTTTTGTACAAGCCGCGCATTTTGTATTTTCTTATTTGTCGTGTGACATTTATTAAAATTTCGTGTCTTTCGCAAGCAAGCGTAGTTCGAGATCTTTCTAGAATGTGAACTCCATTCCATATCTTGTACACATCGCACCAAATGCATATTTCGATTAATCATAAACAAATTATAGTTAGTGCGCAATTTATCAGCTGTCTACCGATTGTTGGTCTCCGTTTGGACAGAATGGTACTATTGTTTGATTGCAAACTTGGTTGCAATCGATCGCTGATGCCATTACAACTAAATATATCTCGTATCTTTCGTTTTTATTGTATCGCAGTCAAAACGGAACACCCTTTAATTTCGTTACGTCTGTTTGACGTTTATTTGATAATTGATTATTTCAGTTTTTAAGTAACCAATTTGGAATAGTAGATCTTATTAGTCTGGTAGTAAGCCTTACACCACGATCGGCAAATATCAATACTACTACGATCAGAAAGAATCGCATCTATTAACTGTGTAATCCTACGTCCTGGCTAGTTAAAAAGAAACATGTTCATAAAAAAAAAAACAATAACTTGACTGAATGTATATACATCTAATATATACAAACTGTTTTCACTTTATATAAATAAATAAAAAAAACACTTAGTGTAAACAAAAGCATTTCGAAAATCATTCATCAAGTGAAAGGATCCCAATCGAAAGCAAAACACAGGTCCTTGATAGGAACAATGCACTACCGATTTAGTACTGAAATATTTAGGCACTAAAATTTAAACTCTATAAATAATTGATTAGGAGCTAACTTAGCATAGCAAATTCGAGAATAAGCGAACTCGTTCAAACGTGAGACTATTTGAAAACATCGAAGGGTGAATCGACATTCTTTTGGAGAGCACAATGCGGTATACCAAATATAGTTACGAGAGTATGGCTAAGAGCTATCGAAAGTCAACTTACATTTTTGCTTGAAATTGAATACCTACCATATGTATATGTTTTGGCAATTATTTTAAAATGTTGGCAAATGTTAATACATTGAATTGTTTTGTAAATCACTGTAATTAGAAAGAAGCACGAGAAACATAGTCTTAAAATGCAGTTATTAAGTGGACAATTTTTTAAAGAATGTCTCAAATAATTTATAAAATCGAAGCCATAATGAGAAAATGCCTCCAGTCCTGTTTAATATCTGTAAAATTTTTCGTTTAACGATGCGTCATCAATGGCTTAATTTCGTCGCCATATTAAAATTTTGGACATGTATCAACCTTGCGTCGACCTTATATTATTTGGCAAGAAATGAGTCCTCGCATCTCATAAAAGTTACATTTCAATCACAATCAATTATGTAGGCGTGTTGGGCCAAGTTTGTACGATACCTTTTAGGATTGAAGAATGCGTCCAATTTGACGCTAAAGGGTTATAGTATTGAGATAAATGTCGAAACGCTGGTCGGGGCTACCATTAGTAATGTGAATAATTAGACATTTTTGTTGGATCGTGGTCTTTACAATTTTATACTCATTAAAATCATGCACCCAAATTTAAAAGACTAATTATAGTATATCTATAAAATACTTCTAATAACAATGATTTTGAAATTAAAGGTAAAGATTTTTTGACCGCAGTAAAATGTTCGTGTACAAAACAATTCCTGCAACTATAGTTTATTATTCAAGTTATAGCTAATACTTGCTGCGCGTCATATTGACTGTAGTAGCAAAAGTTAGAAGAATTTGTTGTAGTTTGTTGGATGCATTGCTTCTCTAAATGAGACATGAGATGCATGTCTCATTTAGAGAAGCTTTTTTATTTTCTTAAATTTGACGTTAACAAATATCGTTATAAAAATACTAATTGGAGGAAAATCTACTATTACTTTATAAGGATATAATCAAAACAAAAGATGTGTTATTATACAAACATAAATAATTCACATTACTAACTAAGCTTGGAATTTATCTCACCTGTCAACTTTGCACACGGCACCAATGATCCGAAGCCTCATATTATAACTTGACAAAAAAGGTAATAAGAGATACGCAGTATGGCGATACAGGAACTAGAGGCAACAATAAATAGACATGAAACGATAATTCTCATAATCTAATCTAGGCTGAACAATCGAGTCGGCATAACGGCGCCTACCATTAAAGACCTTTGCTTATCTAAATAAAGTGCTTCGTAAATAAACAATCATAGATCTATAATCTAGTTACCTAATATGATAACGGTTGGTATTTATCTCAATACTGAAGCTGTTAACGAGTATGTTTAGAGATTCTTAAATGTGGTGGTATTCAATTCTAAAATATACATCAAATTTGTTTTTTTTTCCTTTTCTCTAAAATCTTAACGTACTTATTTCAAAAGGAACTTCTCAATAAACAAATATTTCTTACAACGCCATCAAGCTGGCTAATTTACTGGTCTCTTAATATGGTCCTTTGTATTTATCAACATGTTTTGTATATTATAAATTTATTTGATTAAAGTTTCTGTCATTCTGTTTTTTCAGAGCGTCTCGACCACGACGACGGCTGTCACGTAGATAAAAGCGATCGCGTTGACGACTATGTTAGCTTGAACACAGGACTTCGCAAAACAGACTTCTCAGACACATTCTACGGCGGTAGGAAGAACAGCTCAGAGGACAAGTCTAATCGTACGAGTCCAGAATGCATTATAGTTCATGAAAATAATGATTCGCCCAGCAAAAGCCTTAGACCGACACGAGATGCATCGCAGTCACCGGTCAAAACCATTAGGAGCAGACAGGCAAGCCGCATTCCACACTCTCCAGTCAGAAATAGAACCCCAAGTAGAGGAAATACCCCGAGCCCTAAACACACGCCCAATCTACAATCATCACCAAAGTTGGCGCCAAAATTACCACCAACAGCGCGTAATACTTGGGGAGGCAGAACTGCTCCTAATCAAACAAAAACTAAATCAAGACCGACTATTGGAGCCGATACATTTGAAAATCCCAATAAATCACCTAAGGTTAAGCCAAAAGTTCAAAATGAGGCGTTTAAAAGAAATTCGCCGCTCAGAGCTAGTAGTGCTACCTTGAGATCCCCAACTCATCAGAAGGCTTTGAGCCCCCTGTTAGAACAAATTTTAAGATCTACTGAGACTGCAAAGGACGATGCAACAGTTCTGGAAAAAATGAAAGAGATCATCAGAACTTATTCGAAAGGAGAGGATTCCTTATCAAGGACCAGCTCTAAAGACTCTGATTATGCTGACTTCACTTCTGCTTGGGTGATGTCTGATGGGAAATTGGAGCGGTCGACAAGTACTAGGCAATTGGCTGCGCCTAGAAAAGACCCAAGGAACGGAGCGTCTAGGATACCGGCTCCAGTGTCTATAGGCTGCCGGAGATCAACATCAACATCTCAATTCCAATGACCTGGTGAATAAATTCAGGAATGAAAAGACTTATATTCTTGCACCAGATTCATGTTCGAATCAAAATAATGTGATCAGTCAAGCACGTGAGTTTTGTGAATTCGGATAATGCTAGGAAAAGTGAATGTATGAAATGTGATCGCAAAGCTGGGCTTTAAAGGCATATATAAGTAGGCTATCTGAGTATTTACACATAGTAAATACAACAATATCTCTATCATATCTTTAATAAGTAGACGTTTAATTGTAAAAGATAAAAATAATATCTAATTTCATTAAACGTAATTTTTTTTCGATTGCAGTTTTACTGTAAGGAATAATTAATTGACTAAAATTAACATTTTGTAGTTTTTCATATTTTGACCTGTAATTACAAAAATGATAAAAGTAAGGATGTGGTTATGAAAGATGTTGACAGCAGTCCATTGATATATCACCAAAATGACAAGAAAAGAAAAAAATTAGGTTTTCATTGCTAACTAAAACAAGTCAAATAATTCTGTCAATTGGAATGCTGTCAAAAAGAAATCATAAAGTTAGATGGTGCTAATTATTAATTGAAACTTTATTTTAAGTTATTTTATTTAACTTACGAAACACGAAAGAAAAAAAAATAAGTTAAGTTTACCTAAGATGTTTAATCTTTAATAGTATTATTCAATTTTTCAATGTTACGTTACATTAAAATTAGTAGATATATTTCTACATTATGACAAGTTATATTTTTAAGTTTAATTTAAGTATATCTTACAATGATTCCGGCTCTCAAAAGTCAACTTACAAGCATTTAAAAATTCAAAAGACGTCAATGTCCATTGACTGTTGTTCTTTTCAGTAATCTCATTTTTTAAGTAGGATGTAAAGGGTCTGAGCTTATAATTGCAAATTTTGTTAAAATTTAAAATAATAGATTAAAAATAAGGTAATTTAAAAAAGTAAAAAAAAACGGCACAATAATAACGACATCCGCGATCGTACCTCACTTAGTTTAAATGTAGATTAAAAATATTTTTTCACAGTATATGAATTAAATGTCAACTAAATTACAAAATGGCCGTCCGTCAAAATGACGTATACCATAGAGTCGTTACGTTCGTTGTAAATAAATAATTTAATGTTAATTAAATTAACGTTCGCAGCGACTCGTTCGTTCGTGACTATAATTAAAGATACATTGTTTATTATTACATTTTGTAGTAATTATATCCAAATTAGTTCATACTAAATACGTAAAAATTGTTTTCTGAACTACCGATACTTATTGTAATATTTTTTACCAAGAAGGTTAATTATATTTTTTAATCTATTATCATTTTGTGAGCATCTGTTGTCTCTTTAGCTATGAATTGTACTGCTTACCTAATCTGCACTTTATAATGCTCTGCCCAGTACCTATACTTATTAAAAAAATATAGGTAATCACCAAACATTTTATTCTAGATATTATTTGATATTGATTTTTATTGATTAATATGACTTATCAAATAATATTTGAATTGATTGTTTGGTGAATATAAATCGCTCATTTTATATATTTCAATATAAACATTTTTAGTTCAGAGGTAATTTTCAATAATTAGATTTAGTTACGACGTAATTTGCGACATTTTATATAATATTATTTTGACAATAATAATTTTTTTTTGGAATTGAATTTAAATTGTGTATCTTTGATATATTACCTCTGAAAAACATCTAAAAATATTTATAAGCTAGCTGTAATGCAATATGTTTCTACTTAAATGTCATAAAATTATCATAAATATTTATTGATAAGAATTATTTTAAGATTACATATAATTTTCTACTTTTTTTTAAATGTTTTATTATAAAATATGGTGATCTTATGACAGTTGAGTGCTCTTAGCTATTTTAGAGGCTAAGTTTATTAGATTACTGTTTCTTCTACGTATGTTACCAGTGACTATGCCATAGAAATCGTTATAACACTCCGAATAAAGCGTTAAGCATTTAATGGATATATTATTCTTTTTATTATGACACTGGCCACCTTTATCCCTCCTGACTACATTATTCCATTATTTATAATCTTTATGTTTGAAAAAGGAACAACCTATTATGGAGCAAAATTGAGTCAAACCGTTTAAATACAGCCAAATCTACGTATTCCATGTGATTTGCTAAGAGTTCAACTGTATTGTATGCTACTTAACACGTTCACTGCCACCTAAATTTTTCCTATGCTCATAGCGATGCCGCCATACATAATGCCGCGAACACGCTAAGCGTGTCCCTGGCATCGCTAGATAAATTGTATGGACAAGCGTAGCGTGTCCACTGGCACAGGAACAAAAAAATGATAATTTTTTTGTTAAAACGGTCTTTGTTAGTTAATATTTCTTGTGTTATGCAATAATTAAGGTGTTTAGAATGATGTTGTCAGTGTTTTATCCCGGAATTATGACAAAAAACCGCTTTTATGGTAACTAAACATCATAATGAATCAGTGGTTGTAAAACTTTTTAATAAATTCCCACATATCATATTTATATTGGTGTCGAATTTGATATATACTTTTTATCGCGTTATGATTTAGTTCGTATTTCAATAAAAAAATTGTTCATGATATATACTGTTACCTGTTATCTACTGTTGTATCCCTGCAAAGGACGCGGGTCAGTTTGAAAGTAGCAAGGTATAATCAAATAAAATAAAATAGAACTTTCAATACAAATTAAAACAGAGTTTAAATTTCTCTTCATAAAGTGTCCATAAAAATCCACCTTCTTTTTTTGTTTTTTCAAATACATACTTATTAATTTCTAAAATCAATTTTTATCTCGCTTGTTTCGTTCACTTTCTTATTAGTTGCTAGAAATGTTCAAAGGTCATAGGATATCGATTCGGTGCACATGTCTTGATATAATAATAAAGAACAATTAAATAAGTAATAATTAATAAACAAATAATTAAAAAACAATCAAGCTTCTTGTAAGCTAAACTCGTTTTATTGTTTCATTACTTCAATTCTTGTAACACGAATTTGAAGTTGACATGAGTTTACATTTTTAAGGTAAATCAGCCTTATTTAGTGTTTAATTTTATATATTTGGTGTATGTATGTGGTAGTTAATGATTAATCGAACTAACATATAGGTACTTGTAATACATAATCAGTATCAACATAGCACAAAGTAAGACAATTTAGTATAAACTTTGTTATTAAATAGGAATGGCAGAATTACGGCTTATATAGTTTTCAACCGACTTTCAAAAGGAGGAGGTTATTAATTCGATTCAATAACTATAACTACATTATATAATCGTAAATCGACTTTTAAGTAGTCTAATATTTTTCATTTCATTTAACTTAGGAAGACTCTAAAAAATATGTTGAATACGCAATTATTTTTATTACTTTTTCGTGCATATTAATTTGTTTTAAAATAGTGTTTTGTTTGAAGTCGGTTTTTCTTTTTGTTAAAATTTTTATTTATATTTTTTTATACTACAAAGGTGTATAAATTTTTATAATAATAGATATTTGTACAAAAAAAAAATGTAACAAAGTTCCGCAAATTTGAGAAAACAATAACAAAATTAGTTCAATTTTCAACAAATTGGTAATAAGCCATAAATAAAATGTGGTTTGTTGAAAAAACAGTTTGACAATCTATGATTATCCTTAATAAGTGAACAAGCCTAGCGTGTCGCCGGCATTACGAAAGACATTTTTTTGTAAAATAAAAAAAAAATATTATTTTTAACGGGCCACTTAAAAACTCAGTAGCTTATCGCTTGAAGATTGCACACAATTAGTTTGAATGAATAATTTAGCCTAGTTTTTAAGATATCACTGAAATTCTTAGAACAAGCCTAGCGTGTTCGCGGCGTGGCTATAGAAATTCGCATGAACACGCTAGGCGTGTCGCTGGCACTGAACGTGTTAATAGCTCCTGATTGATGCAAATTTATTCATCCCTATTCTAGTTACTTATATCCATTTTAATTTTACTTAGAATATTTTGATAGCAGTTTATATCAGTTCTTGTATCTTAGATTATCCAAGCTTAAATGTTGTTTATTTTAGTTATGTCCAACTGTGGTTGGAACGGACTATAAGCATGAAACATGCGTTTACACATGGTCATGAAACGTTATATGTACAAAACAATACGCAAAGCAAAGAAAGGTGCAATTATAGATTAAATAAAATTTCAATTGACATATGTGTACAATTGGTAATATAAAAATATTTCAAAAATTCCAAATTCTTCTAGTTTTCTTACCATCGAACCAAGCGTTTGGAATTTGAAAAGTATATAGGAATATATAGTACATAGGAATATTAGAAAGTTCTTCTGTCTCAACGAACTGTGACTACGATCGTTGAAAATGCATGCATGCTATATATTAATCCAATACGAGAACGTATGCCAAATATATTAGGTATCGGTAATCTATGTTTTTTTAAATGCCTTTTTGAACATGGACGAAGCTGTTATTGGAACTTTGGATGACTAATGAGTAAAGTAACAGCCTGTAAATTTCCCACTGCTGGGCTAATGGCCTCCTCCCTATTAAGAAGAGGGCTTGGAACATATTCCACCACGCTGTTCCAACGCAGGTTGGTGGAATGCACATGTGGTAAAATTTCAATGAAATAAGACACATGCAAGTTTCCTCACGATGTTTTCCTTCACGAGCACGGGATGAAATATAAACGTAAATTAAGCACACATATATATATTGGTGCTTGCCTAGGTTTGAACCCGAAATCAACGGTTAAGATGCACGTGTTCTAACCACTGGGCCATCTCGGCTAATAAAGATGACTAATAAAGTTGATATAAGTCGTTAAGTAGAATAGTGTTATATTATAAATAATGGCATGAATCAAGTACTGTTAGTGGAACTACATATAGCCGAACCAGAAGCAAATCGCATCAAAAAATACGCAAATCTTAGATTTGTTTATCGTACTCCTTCAGCGAATGAAATAGACTTTATGTCATGAGATGAAAGACCAAAGTGGCGTGCACTTGGAGAGGCCTATGCTCAGCAGTGGACAAACACAGGCTGATGATGATGAGGAGATGATATTGTTCTCAAATTAATTCTGTACTTAAGCATGTGCTTACCTAATTAGTCATTTTGAATAGTTTAAATAACGACCAGATATAAAAAATAAAAAAAAATATTCTAATTTAAATTTTTTAAATTTTTTCATGTAGATAAAACCAAAAATGGTTCCTTATCGACCAAATTAAAACAAAATAGTTTATTAGATAACCAAATTTCAATTCCAAAATACTTATCACGACCTCAAAAATTTGATATAAAAAAATGTTGAGAATAAAGCAATGGATGGAGATTTTAATAATGCAGCTCACATTTTTTTTTTCTAGCGATACCCTCGCACCTTTCAATGATATAACGTTAGAATCCTTGCAAGAAAAGCATCCTTTGCCATACCCAACAACTGTGCTTCCGCCCCCGCCTACACAGAACAATTTTTTACAGGTTAAGGATGAAGATACCTATGCCGCCATTATGTCATTTTCTAGCGGGTCTGCTAGTGGCATTGATGGTATCACTCCACAACATCTTAAAGATCTTGTGAGTGCCTCGGCCGGTGACGCTGGCAGGGCCCTATTAAGTGACATAACTAATCTTTGCAATTTTATGCTATCTGGTAAGGTGATTTCATCCTTTTTACCACATCTTTATGGTGCAAGACTTTGTGCCTTTAATAAAAAAGACGGAAGTATCCGTCCAATAGCAATCGGGACCACTTTTTGCCGTTTGGCATCTAAATTAGCATGTAGGCACATAGTCTCCACCCTAAAAACCAAATTTCAACCAATTCAACTCGGTTTTGGAAGCAGAGGTGGTTGTGAAGCAGCAGTACACTCTACTCGTACCTTTCTAAAAGGAAACGAGGCCGAGGTACTTCTGAAAGTTGACGTAAACAATGCTTTTAACTCCTTAGATAGAGGAACCTTGCTTAACGAAGTCTTCTCTAATCTGCCTGAAATTTACCCATACGTTTGGCAATGTTATAGTTCACCTTCCAAATTATTTTTTGGTGAAGATACAATTCATTCTAATGTAGGCGTTCAGCAAGGAGATCCATTGGGTCCTGCTCTTTTTTGCTTAATTAAACGTTTGGTATCTAGATGATGGAACTATAGGAGGTATAGTAGATGACGTTATTGAAGATTTAATTAAAATTAAAGAACAATTTAATAAAATTGGTGTTAAATTGAATTTTTCAAAATGTGAAAAAAAAATTACGGACAATTTAACTCACAAAAATATTAGTTTGGCAAAAGATAAATTTAATAAAATTGCACCTAACATAAAAATTCTTCATAAAGATACACTTTGCCTCCTTGGTGCACCACTATTTCATGAGGGCATAGAGCCTATTCTTAACGATAAAATTAAAATATATTCGAACAATTTTGACAGACTGGGCATTTTAAATTCTCATATAGCTTATACCATCTTAAAACATTGCCTTTTTGTTCCAAAATTAATGTACATTCTACGTGCGAGCCCAATCTGGAAATATCCTAGTCTTACCAATCAAATCGATGCCACCCTTAAAAAAGCTTTAGAAAAAATTCTAAATTTATCTCTTGATGAATATTCTTGGACTCAAGCTACACTTCCCATTCCTTTTGGTGGCATCGGCGTGAGAAAAATATCAAGTGTTGCCCTCCCGGCCTTTCTCTCTTCTGTAAATTTTAAAATCAAAATCAGTAAAAATCATGAATGTCACTGAGGCGATAGAGACCTGGAAGGTAAAGTGCCCTAATGATGATATCCCTAAGGAAGTTACAAAACAAAAACTTTGGGATTCTTCATTGGTTCACGCTACGCTACACAGTTTGACACAAAATTTAACAAGTGCTCAAGACCGTGCCAGGCTTCTAGCGTTATCATCTAAAGAGTCTAGTCACTGGTTGAATTCATTACCCTCTAAAAATCTTGGGACACTTTTAGATAATGAATGTTTTCGCATATCGATTGGTCTCCGACTGGGAACACCTCTGTGTTCTGAACACAGATGCCCGTGTGGAAAGGAGGTAGACTCTTTCGGTTTACATGGTCTCTCTTGCCCAAGGAGTTCAGGTAGGCTTTTCCGCCACGGTTCTCTTAATGACATAATAAAAAAGGGCTCTTGCCACCATCGACGTTCCTGCTCTTACTGAGCCTCGTGGAATTAGTCGTGATGATGGTAAGAGACCTGATGGATTAACATTATTTCCCTGGGAACGAGGTCGGGCCCTTGTGTGGGACGCTACATGTGTTGACACGTTGGCCCCATCTCATATCCGAGAAATAATGTTAAGAGCCGGTGCCGCTGCGGAAAAAGCTGAAGACAAAAAAATAACTAAGTATTCGTGTATTATATCTAGTTACTTTTTTGTTCCATTTGCTGTCGAAACGCTAGGCCCATAGTTGTGCAAAAAGGATCATCACACCTCGCCTCATTGCCTCCACTGGTGACAGGAGGGCTGGTTCGTTTTTTGCCCAGAGGATCGGAATTGCGATTCAACGGGGAAATGCTGCTAGCATTCTTGCCACCATTCCACGCGGTCAAGATTTATACAGTAACTAATTTTAGTTCATATTTGTATATATATATTTAAGCATTTAATGTTGTTAACCCTAAATAAAATAAGATCGTTTTGAAAATTTAAATGATTACAGATTATTGCTGAATACAGGTGGAAACTTATTTAATAAAGAATTTTAAAAAGAAATATAAGTGACAGATTGATTTTAATGTTTTGACTTTGACAGCCTCAAATAACATTTGCTTACCATGGACCATTAAAACCCACCCAATTTATTCAGTATCTCAAAAAAAGGCCCCAGTTGTTGAAAATGAGCACTCGGTTGCTGATTACTCATTTCTGGGAGACTTCTTTCTTTCTCCTGATTATCTTTGCTGCCTATTTGTCTCTTAGAGGCCTCATCAGAGCTACGCGAAATTCTAGAATACCTTGTTAGCCAAGCCTACAAACAGGTATTTTTGGGTAATAGAATCCGTATACAATTTATTTCTGATCTATAATTTTGGACTGAATATTTTTAAAAAGGTGCAAAAGCTGTACAATTAGAATGAAAGTTTTATAATATAAACATGGCTGCTGATATATCATGGGATGCTATTATTTTAGGTTTGGTCCTATATTTTCTCCTTATAGGACTGTGTAAGTATGAATTCATTTTAAAAAAAAAATTTAAAGTGTCGCCATCTAGTTTTCTTATCGTGAATTATTTCTTTCTTCAGTGTTTATTGTGAACGAAGCCTTTTGCAAGACAGCATGTTTGAATAATGCTAGACGAATCCAGGGACGCGAGGTCGTGTCTGACATCGAATTGAATGAAAGAAAACCTCAGGCAAGACGAGAAAAAGAAAATTACAAATACACTGAATACAACAATTCGTACGTAATTTAAGTTACCTTCAAATTATCTCGAACACATCAAAATTTGCTATTTTATAAATGAAACACGATATTATTTGTTTTTAATATTTATTTCCTTAAAATAATCCCTATACCTACATAGTTAATTAATTAAAGCAGTTTTCAATAAATACAGTTCTTACTGCACTTGAACCGGTTTTGTTTTCTTAATTTTAAGTTCTTAAAAGTATAATATTCAACAAACACCATTGCTTATCATCTAAATTTGGATCACAGACTCTTATTCTTCAGGGAAGATTTTGTTCATCGGTACTTTGTCGAATATTTTGTTTGTAACGTCTTGGAATACGGAGCTGAGACTTTTTTCGTAGGATTCCTTTAGTTCATTGAAAACAAGTTCCGAATTTTCGTTTAAAAATCTGGAATTAATATAAGGTAATAATTAATAAGCTAAGTTATAAAAAAATGGAGCCCTCTGCTATGAAGTATGGTTTCGACGATATTTAGCAAACAATTTTGGTCAATTCTAATAGATACAAGACATATACATAGGTCGGTTGGTTGAATTAGTTATTTAGTGAAACGCCTAGCGAAACTATAGCTTAAATATTACTTAAGTTATCCGCTAGTAGATGGCGCTTATTGCCACACCAATATTAAAGTGTTTATTATATACTTACAAGTTCATTTGATCTCCAAGCCTTTTGTCGCCATTAAATAAGTTTGAGAATTGCAAAGAAACCTTTTCAGGTATAAATTTAACTTTGTAATCTTTTATATGCATGTATGTCTCTCCATCTTTTTTAATTGGTTCGCCGATCAAATCATGCTTGACAATTAGATTCACTGAGGAAATAATTAGATTATGATACATAATAATTAATGATCGAATGAAATGTGAATGAGAATGTTGTTTAAGTATAGTTTTATCAATACAAGTCTATGTACAATTAATTTAAGTTTCAAAATGTTTTTACTATTCACCGCAAGATGGCGTAACGTGTTGAGAACTATATAAGTAATAGTTTAGTTAATGTTAATTCTACTAGATGTCGTTACTATTTAACTCTTGCAGGTAGTTATTTTATTCGCAATCTATAAAACGAAAAATTAACATACCCATTGTTATATTAGCGACTCCTTTTCCCTGAATTGGTAGAACAAGAATCCTTCCTTTCATCACGTAATCAGCTATAAATTCCATTTTTGGTGTGATAGATTCCGTTCGTAGCCGGTAATGTTTGAGATCGGCTCTGTAAATTGTAAGCATGCAAATTTAAACTTAATAAAAATTGTAAACTATATTAAAACACACAAACACATACTACTATATTAATATACTTAAACATAATTATATAAATAAACTGTAAAAAAAATCAAATTAATTATCCCTATAAATATAGACTATAAAACAAATATTAAGGTTCTTGAAATAATTTATAAATATAACAAAAATGGAAAAAAACGATCTATCAAATTTTTCTATTAGTTCTATAATTAGAGCCAAAAGATTTATTTAATGGTTTTATAGTTGAAAATATTTATGCATAAGTGAGATTAGGGTTGCCAGGTCCTCACATTTGGGTAAAAATTCCGGACATCTTGTCCATTTTTTTATAAAAAGTGTAAAACTGTTTTTCTTTGTCCTAACATTCGGTCGAAAAATCCGGCCGCTTCACATTTTTGAAAAATTTTGGTGTTACTTAAAAAAAATGGAAATTTGGGATTTTCTGATTGCATTTTAAAAAAACAAAAGCAAAATCAACCTAATGTTTCTTTATTATAAATCAGTCTCTAACTCTCTTAATCATCAGTCGTTACATTATAACAAAACAAAAATTATTTGATGATGAAATTGAAAAATCCTACCTAAATCCTAACAGGCCGGATGCCGCTTATTTTGGCCGGACGAGTCCTGCTTTATCCTAACACCTGGCAACCCTAAGTGAGATACGATAATAAGACATTCTCATTTATAACATTAGTATAGAATCTTACTTGTAAGTTGTAAGTATGGAGTCGGTTAAGCCGTGGAGTTTTATTCTTCGGTAGTTCTGTGAGATGACAACCGGCCCCGATCCAGATTCGATGTCCATACCAGATACCAGCAGAGGCTCCAGCGCCGGCACTTTCAGCGCGGGAATACCTGAAATTGTAATCATTAAAATATATAATGATTATAATAGAATTGATGGGAATAGTTTCAACTACCCTTGTTTAGAAATAATAATTTATTAACATAAGAATTAACAACATTAAATGCTTAAATATATACATATATACAAATATGAACTAAAACTATAGTCTGTTCGCGTTAAGAATGCAGTGAGTTGTCATTGTTTACCGACACCTTTGACCAGTCAAATCTTTTCAAATTACAAAGTCAAGTTCACATTGAACAGGTAAAGACATAAGATCGAACGTGATGGTTGTGGATTTAATTAATTATTAACTGATATTTTTATAATTTAAATATTTTTTTTATTATTATTAACTAATATTAAAAATAAATGAATACCACACCACTTTGTAATAATAAAAGTGCGAGAAATGCTGCCATGCTACAAGAAGAAATTGCCATGTGGGATTTAGATAATGTTATGGAACTCGTTGCAGAAAATTATTTTATTATAAACAATAACGACGACAGTAATAGTGTAAGTAATTGTGATTAAAATATTAAGGACTTAATTTCGATTTTTTACGTTAATGTGTACTTTTTAAATTCATTACACTTAGTCTTTAAAACAAATATAATTTGTTGGAATTTTAACACAAATATACATACACCTTTACCCTTCTTTTAAAAAGATTTGATTGGTCAAACAATGACAACTCACTGCATTCTTAACGCGAACAGACTGTAGTTACTGTATAAATATAATATGTTTAGAAATAGCAATGATTGGCTGTTAGAGTGTTATTCATGAATAGAATGAAAGTTTAAACCCGCAATTTCGAGATATCTACTTCCATATTTTTGTAGGACGGGCAAAATAAAAAAAAAACTTTATATTTAATTATTTTTTCCCTGGAATAACCCTCGAATCGAAACCGCCTTGCGGTAACAAGCGGGTGGAAAAAGCTCTGCGGGTTCGTAAGGCCACGTTTGATAACGTGATTATATATTATTTGGGATTCTTGCATAAGAATTTCAAAAATAATTTACGGCTTATTTTTTTTTATTCAACTTTAAAAATTATAATTAGTAGTTATTAATTTAAATTCAAATATTGAATTTAAGAATGCATATTTATGAAAAGTATGAAAAAAAATGTTATGTCATAGTTCATAAGATAGATAATTTCCGTATTTTTTGCCAACGTTATGGCAAAAACCTTGTATATATCTATGGGTAGGTATTCAATCAGACTTCGTCTTAAGGAAAAAAAATGACACTAAAAACTTAAGTATACATTCAACTGCTTCCACGATTTAATGGCTTTTAAGCCTATGCTGAGGTGAAGGCTCTAATCCCAGAATGTTGGTGATACTATGAGAGAACGAAGAAAAACATATCCGGTTAAATATTTCGGACACACTTGAAGGCTTGATCCAATTTTTCAGTAGGAAAACATACATTAACATATGTGTAACCTAGCTACGCTACTATATGTTTAGTCAAGCTCTCCCTATTCCAAATTTAAAACGTCGTTACAAAATTGCATCTAACCATTCGCACAAACTTTCGCGTTTATAATATTAGCAGGAAATATATCGGAAGAAAAACAAAAGCGCATCATATTTTTTTATGTACAACTTAATCTTATTCGTAATTATATTAATGATGTATCCAATATTTTGATGAAATATTTACCAGTCGACGACATCAAGATTCTTCCTGAACATTAATTGATGGGGCTGTCTGAACGGCCATTAATTTTATCGTTTTGATCGCACAATAAGAAAATAAAACATTTTAATGATCAGCTTCTTTCATCCGGAATTGCCTTAAATGTAATGCGATGGTGAAGTCTCAATGGTCAATTTAATTATATGAAAATGACGACAATTTTGTTCATTTATTATTATATATACTTTTTGCTTTATTGTATAAATAACATTAACAAATGAATGAAAATAATGTTAAACAAAATCGACCTGCGCTTATAGTGATCTCAAAATTTGTAGAAACAACTTTCGTTAAATACATTTTAATTTTATGGGACAGATTATAACTTTAAAATAATCACGTAAATACTAGCTATTGATTGATCTTTTAATTTGTATATATATGTACGTTATTCACAATACTATCACATACATACGAAACGTTTTGACCATTGCGTTCTAAACCTGCCGCGAATTATTTAATTATTTTTGTATATTATTGGTGTGTGGTGTGTTAGTGTTTATGAAATTATTTATCTTAGTCTATTAAATGTACCTCATTTATCAACTTATAAAATAAAATATTTTTATAAGGAATTTCATAATTTTTGTAGTAAATATTTCGTTGTTGTCGTGCTTTTTTTACCCGGGAATCATTCGCAACAACTAATAGGTAAAACATTGATATAGATAAAATATATTTGAATTATACGTTTGAAATTATTCGGATGCTTCCTAAGACAATCTAGCAAGGCCATGGCTAGCCATCATGTTTACGAATTTATATAGAGTTCTATGTCATATCAGTGAACATAAAAGGATTGGCGGGTAGACTGAGTTCTGCGGCATTTACGGTCAAAAAAATTAGATTACTTACTGATGTTGATACGGCTCGACTAGTATATTTTAGGTACTTTCACAGTATAATGTCCTACGGTATTATGCTTTGGGGTAACGCAGCCGCTATCCAAACTATATTTGTGCTGCAGAAGAGGGCTATTCGCGCAATCTATAACCTAGGAGCCAAGGAATCATTAAGGTATAGATTTAAAGAAATTAAGATATTGACTGTTGCTTCTCAATACATATTTTGTAATGTTTTGTATGTACGGAAAAATATTAATGTTTTTATGAGAAAATGTGATTCTCATAACATTGGTACAAGGAACAAACACAATCTTGTTACTCCTGTTACTCAACTGCATAGAGTCAGTAACTCTTTTGTGGGGCAATGTATACGCTTCTACAAGAGGATCCCAGAAAGCGTTCAAAATGCTTCTGTTGCCAAATTTAAAAAAAATGTTAAGGAACGCTGGTGTGCAAAAGGTTACTATACAATTAGCGAGTTTATGTTTGATAGCACACCTTGGGAATGAAACGATCGCCTCCTGGCTATTTCTAATCATATACTACTATGTACCTTATAAATTTGACAAAAAAAGAAATAACAGAAAAAAAAGACCCGCTGAGTTTCTTTCGCCGGTTCTTCTCAGGTCAGGGTGTTCCTTTTTCCGAACCGGTGGTAGTGTTTATTTGACAATCAATAAGTAAGTGTAATGCTTTTATATTGAATAAAGGCATTTGAGTTTGAGTTTGAGTGGCGGATTTACCAATAGGCTAAATAGGCGGCAGATTTAGAGGGGCGGCAAACTTAGCCCAAATTTGTCATTATCTTACAGAAATAAAAAAAAAACTTATAATTATATGTATACACATTACGTCCGTAATTCGTATACTCGTAACTACATAGCGGGTTGGAAAAATAATTTAGTAACTGACAGAAATATCACCTAGCTTATAGTCACACTAATAACGGGAAAAAACCGATGTAATGAGGACGATAGAACACAAATCATAAATGTTGCAAAAAAAGTAGGGGCGGCAAAATTAAATGGCCTACTAGCTTACTAGCGGTAGACTTGTCAATACGCCACTGTGTCATACAACAGTCATGTGTTTTTTTTTTAAGATACGTATTAACTTTATTAATTCTATGTAGCCAATTCCTTTTTTTTATGCAATAGGTTGGCGAACAAGCATATGGGCCACCTGATAGTAAGTGGTCACCATCACCCACGGACAATGACGCTGTAAGAAATATTAACTATTCCTTACATCGTCAATGTGCCACCAACCTTGGGAACTAAGATGCTATGTCCCTTGTGCCTGTAGTTACACTGGCTCACTCACCCTTCAAACCGGAACACAACAATACTGCGTACTGTTGTTTAGCGATAGAATGTCTGATGATTGGGTGGTACCTACCCAGGCGGGCTTGCACAAAGCCCTACCACAAAGTAAAGTATTAGTATTCCAAGAACAAGAGAAGAGGAAGACGATAGACGAACTGTTGACATTGAATACACCCGACATTGGACGAGGTCTCCGATAATCTATGATGTTCATTACGAATTCGCGAAAAAATTACGTTTTGCATACGAATGATGTTGTTATCCGAACTTTAGAAATAAATCAAAGTGAATAATCGTCTTAAG
This sequence comes from Vanessa cardui, assembly GCF_905220365.1. NCBI lineage: Eukaryota > Metazoa > Arthropoda > Insecta > Lepidoptera > Nymphalidae > Vanessa > Vanessa cardui. Next base: position 9,987,117 of record NC_061132.1, on the reverse strand, counting down.
GAATAGTGTTGTCTTATAAATAGATATATTTATCTAGCAAAATTTTAGTGCATATTATATTTCTTATGATTTATTTATTATAATATTCAAGTAGATTTTTACGAGCACTTTTGAATCGTCATTTTATAAATTACATTAAGTGAAGCTACCACCGTTTCGGAATGTGGTATCTTCTAACAAAATGGGAAAGAATTTCGTTACTCTTTTTAAAATTTAAAATAGAAAGTTAGTTAAATACAATTATACATGTATGTATACAATATACATATAAAATAAATAATATAAAATAACAGCTTGTAAATTTCCCACTGCTCTAGACCTCTAAGGCTTAGTCTTATCCCAGCTTTTATCGAAATTAGACACATGTAGGTTTCCTCACGATGTTTTCCTTCACCGCCGAGTACGACATGAATTATAAATACAATATACATAATAGATCCATATTAAAATCATATTGAATATGTAAAACCGTAGGTTGTTTACTTACTTCTACGATTAGAATAGCTACAATCGGAAATCTTTGGAATTATCCATTAAAAGGGATTGTCTCATGATTAGAACGTCTTAAACGTCTATCAATACTTAACATATCAACATTCTTGTATAATGTATTACCTATTTCGTGCGATTCCTTTCGAGTTAAGCTTACCTGATCTTTTGTTACGCCGCCGTAGTGTTTTGTTATATAATCTACAATCTTAGTCAATAAACTATCTATCTGAAAATTATAAATATAATTGTGATTTCATAATTGGATATGCTTTTGGATTTTAGAGCTTTCGTCTATGTTAAAATAAAAACTTTGCATATATTATGCGTATAACTTAGAAAGAACTGTGTAAATAAAATAAATTGTATATTGCCTTCAAGAAACAACTAGAAAATTCTTCAACTTCAGAACTGATGTTCATACCATAAAATTGCAGTAAAACATACAAATATTAAAGAAGTATATATATATATATATATATATATATATATATATATATATATATATATATATATATATATATATTTACTTTTACACGAATAATTTCGAGCGAGTCTTGCTCGTATGTTTATGGTGTTGCCGGTGAGAGAGAGGTCGTCGACCTTGACAGCTGATCGCGAAATCTTTCACTCTTTCGAAACGTTCGAACTAGCGTCTTTCTTAATGTTATTTGTGATGTTCAATCGAATGGGCGATGTAAAATGACTAACACAATATAACTACGCATAGTAAAATCGTTACTAATTTTATGAAAACAATAGACTATCTTTACTTGGTAGGGCTTTGTGCAAGCCCGTCTGGGTAGGTACCACCCACTTATCAGTTATTCTACCGCCAAATAACAGTACTCAGTATTGTTGTGTTCCGGTTTGAAGGGTGAGTCAGTGTAACTACAGGCACAAGGGATATAACATCTTAGTTCCCAAGGTTGGTGGCACATTGTTGATGTAAGGAATAGTTAATTGATACAGCGTCATTGTCTATGGGTGATGGTGACCACTTACCATCAGGTGGACCATATGCTCGTCCGCCAACCTATACCATAAAAAAAAGAAAAAAATATCTGGGATGTAAAGTGGCAATAGTCGGATATTGTCAAGTCAAAATTAGACAAAAATCTAGAGTCTAAAAATGACTTAGGAAGTATTCGTTCGTATATTTACTTCCGTGTTGCTTACATACACGATTTCGGATTTCCTGAAAGGATTTTACATTTCTTTGTATTAATATTAAAATTTAAATTCATATATGAAAGAGAGAATAAATGCAATTTGATCAAATTGTGACATTATACAACAGACAGAAGTAAATATGTTTTCCCGTTCTGTATGGATAAAACATTTATGTAGAGATAGCTCCCAAATCTATTACCCAGGTCGTACATTCTCGAGAAAGCACGAGATAAATCTAGATCGAGAGTGCGCGCGCGCCTCGTTTCGATTACTCTCGCTTTTCTTCGTTACGCAATACCGTGTGTATTCTGAAAATCTATCTTACGTATGGTTGTATATAAGTAGGTAATATATAGTTTTAATAATTTTGCTTGATGAGTTGGTTGACTTATGGTATGGTAACGATGTAGATATAAATAAACGCATCAATGGAAAAACGCCTAGGTGAATAAAAGTAAAAGTAAAGTAACAGTTTGTAAATTTCCCACTGCTGGGATAATATAAACAATATAAACAACAAAAAATAAACAATATTTGGCAGTAAATTGACGCGATATCATTGGTTCGCTTAGGTTTGGTTAGATCTTAAGAGAGCTTAATAAATAAAAGAGAGATCACTCCTGATTTGGCGAATACTAAAGAATGGCGCATTAAACGTCGACGAAATTATTAACTAAAGCAGAATGAATGAAGTAAAATAAAATTGGAAATAACTAGTGAAGTGTAATGGTGTTTTATAATAAATAAAGAAATATTAATTGAATTTGGTGTGAGAATGGCTAATAATAATGGATGCATGTATTATTTCGTATGGATAGTTTAATAAACGGAAGTGCTAAGATAAGTTATTCGGTATATCTATACCGAATGCAATGGTATATCTATACCGAAAACAGTAGTAAATCTATACCGAATGCAGTGGTATATCTATACCGAACAACTAAACTGGACCTGGAAATTACCAGGTCCAGTTTAGCGTTACCATATGTATATTAGGAGTATTCATTAAAATTTCCTGTCAAATGGATTATTATATATTTATATTTCGTTTTTTTTTTTTTAAATAAAATAGTTTGACATTTAGTTTTTTTAAACATAGTTTTTGATTTATACCGGTATGTATGTATGTTTAAAATGCACACTTTTCAATTTAAATATAATTGTTTTGTTTTTATAAGATCTTAATATTATGCGATAGATCATTGAGTCATTAATATATTCTTAAAAAAAAACATAACGTCAAACATTTGGTATCGAGTTCAAGATCGTGTCATACGCGGCGTAAATAGGTAGGCCAAGTATATAAAAACTTCCATCACTTAATTTCAGACTTACTGCAAGAATTCTTTAATTGCAAAAAATCGCTAAGCGCCTCATTAACAGAGATTAATTCGTCACTATATAATTTCGATATTTTTTCTGTAATTGTTGTATAATTATTATATAAATAATAATATGCTTGTATTGAGTTTGTGTTATTATTTGAATACATATTAAATAAATTTAAATTAATTGTTATAATGTTAACTGTTTATTTTTAGCATATTGTGCTATTTATTTATATACGATTGTCTATTATAGTACGATTATATATTTATATACGATTACGAATGCTTAACAGATGCAGAAATTTTAACTTATAAATAGTTTGATTTGTAGCTGTATGTATGTAATTTAAAGTTTATATATCAATTATATATAAAAGGATTTTATTGTATTAAAGTTAATAAGATTTTAGAGATCATTTTAAATTGAATAATTATAGAACCTTAATTTAATAGTTTTGCAAATAACTGTTACATTATTAATCACGGAATTCGTCAACCCAATGGAATGAAATACGAAACAAGACTTAGTTATAAATTCAAATATTTACAACTTTTAAAGGCATAAATAAACTCATCTCTACTATTATAGTTATTAAAATCATCTAATAGTACTAAAGACTAAGTGGTCGTAAATTGCGTTAATGTTTTACTTATTGTTTTTTTATATTTGCTTGTTGTATATCTTTAACTGTTTATCTATGTATCTGTTTAAAAGATAGAAAATATGTGTCCAGACGATCATTACCGACTAAACTAGATGCATTAATAATGTGGAAAGCAGAAGATGCTTAAAACCTAGTTGTGTAAGAGGTCGTCGCCCTTGAAAGCAAGTCTTTCACTGCGCATGTGTCGAAACGAACATATCAAACAATCTTTGTTAATCATTCATAATTATATGGAAAATTTTTCATTACTTAACACTCGTATTCGCAATAAATTTGAACTTGAGTTCGGTTTGTTTATATTGCTATATATTCGCTTTCGTGACTGTCATTTGTTTTTTATTGAGGGTTGTGTAAATATTGTGTTATCCTATATAATGTTAACAGGCCTTCTTTGATACTAGTTTGAATACAATAACGTCAATAACGCAGGATCGATCTCTTGGGCTATTGTCGTAGTTATTCTTTGGCTCATAACACAAGCTTTTAGCTTACAAAGAGGGATAAATAGGAATATTATTAATTCGTTAAGGTCCTTGCAAATTCTTTGCAATTATTATTATGTTTAAATATATATTTGTTTTAACATGATCTTTATAAATTTAAATTAGGTACCTATGTAATAGTCATTTGTAGTCTTCTTCAGGGGGGCTAAAACGACTTCTTGGGTATACGAGGGTTAAGAGGAAGGTCAAGGCTTATTACTGATTTGATAAGGTGATCCAGTGAGGTTTCTTGAGGATTGTTACATGGTATTAATTTATGTTTACAGGCGAATAGACCAGCATGTCTTGGGAGCAATTCTACCACAAGTTCACCAACTGACTGCGAGTGGCGAAAAGGGTTTGAAATTTTCTCCGTAAAAAGAAAAGGGACTTTTGCTCAGAAGTAGGACATATGCTGCTACTTTTTACTTTTAATTGTTTTAATAATCTGTGACTCACCTTCTTTCATTCTCCGTAACGCATCAGGCACAGCACTTGTTAAGCATTCGTTGAGTTTGTTGTCTTTCTGCCGACACCGAATGAAGTCGGAAGCTGAAAAAAAAGTTGTTTTATATATAAACTTTTTCTTTTATGAATATTATGATTATTCACAAAAAATATATATAAATGTAATGTAAAATTTTGGAAATTCAGATCGTTAATTTTAATGGGTAACATAATATTGGTATTTATTTAACATTAAAAAAAATCTTTTTTTTTTATTTTCATTTTTTATTCAAAGATTATTTAAAAAAATTACATCAAGAAAAATTAGTTCTCGAAAATGTAAATGGCCGTATTAATGAATGGCCTTAGAATGTTCGTTATCAGCATAAACAACCGAATATATTTTGTATTTTTTATTTAACGAATATGAAACATTATTTATTTAATGAGAATATTATTTTGTAATAGTGTCCTTTTTAATTATAGTTTTGGGTTAAAGATGATTATCAAATATGTAGGTATATTATAATATATTTTTTGGTGACAACACCAGCAGTCTGATAATTGTTTGGGGGCTAATATTGTAAAATTAAATAAAGAACATTCTCAGTTCGTATATTTCTTTTGATTATTATATTATTTTTATTGCATAAATTATTAACAAAACGCGTCTTTTTTTAAAACTTTTTCGTTCCACTGCATCTAAAAACTTTTATCGATAACTTTTTTTTGTGGTATCGATTGAGTAAGGTTCCGTCTACACGGCACATATTTTACCGCCAAATAGCGTTTGTATTATTGTATGTTCAATGTAAAAGATGACTGTCCCAGTGTAGCTGGTAGAAAATTGAAAGGTCTTAATATCTTGTCCCCAATGTTCCCAAGGTCGGTGGTGCATTGGAAATCTATAAAATGGTTAATATTTCTGCCAGTGTCTATGGGCACTGATGACTACTTATCATCAGGTGACCACAAAATTGCCAGTCTGTCAGCCTATTTTAAATCAAAATTCTGTATTTATTTATTTGAATAATATGTATATAATCTGTGAAATCCATCAGCATTAACGATAATATTGCAATTTGTTTAAGAAAGTTTGCGTATGTTTACAAATCTTCAGTTGCAAGAGTGTGTCGCAAGTTAGCCTTCAGCATACGCAGGCGCCGTTCGTAAAAATGTCACAAGCTAATGAAGACAGTGCAGATATTGTAAATAAGGTCCGTAGACTATTTTATAAGAACATAATCACGTGCAGCTTCATTACATAGTATAAAACTCTACTGTATGTCCCTATGTATGCTTAGATCTTTAAATTTACGCAACGGATTTTGATGCGGTTTTTTTTTTATAAATAGAGTGATTCGAAAGGAAGGTTTTTGTATATAATACATGGACATAATAGTAGAGAAACTCAGACTTTTTTAAAAAATTCTAGTGTGATGTCGCAAATAAACAAATTATGTAGTATATTTAGTTCCAGTATTGAACCCATGTGAAACCGGGGCGGGATCGCTAGTACATTATTATGTGGTGACCCGCGTGGCCTAGTGGTTACAAGTCGTGAGTCTTAATCGATAATTCTGGTTTCAATCCCGGAGCAAGCTTAATTTGTATCGCTTTTTAAGCTTCAGTTAAGAAAAATAGTAGGCATATCCTTCAACTTTATATATTAGTTTTGTATATTATTATTTAGGTCTTATGATTTTTCTTTAATATATTTTTTTAATTATTACTTAAATTCAACAGGTAGACAATAAGTTTTATTTTTTTCTTTGTGTGAATGTTTTGTACACCTTTAATTGTCACTCATATCAGGTCCTAATTTTTTTATTTTATCTGTTATTTATAAGTGCTGAATATTTGTGATGTTGATGTACCTTTTAAATAAATAAATAAATAAACTAATTAATTGCTTTGCACCAAATATCATCAAATTCGGTTTAGTTGTTTGGTCGCAAAAACAGAAAGTCAGACCGACAGACACACGTTAGGTTAATTACACATTTATAATTTTAGTATAGATTAAAAAAAAATGTTGTTTGTTTTCTAAGCTTTTAATACTTTTTATAAAAATACCCTATTGCATATAGGTAATAAATATACCAATACGCGTATTTAATAATAGTAATTAAGATTATAAACATAGATTTTTTGTTACGTATAGTGACAATGGTTAAATTATAAAATCCGCACTTATATAATATATACTGACAATAGGTATATAAATATTTATTAATTCCATGTAAACGTAGCTTATAATGACTTAAGTGTTAACATTGAATAAGGAAATCACGCTGTAGAACTGAAGTGCTTCCGTTGACATCTGATTTTTACTAACATAAATAAAAATTTTAACAAAAAGTAAAACCGACTTCAAAAAAACACTATTTAAAAAAATAAATATGCTCTAAAAACTAATAAAATAATTGCGTATTCAATATATTTTTAGAGTCCTTCTAAGTAAATTGAAATAAAAAATATTAGACTACTTAAAAGTCGATTTATGATTGTATGATGTAGTTATAATTATTGCTATATTTGGAATCGGTGTCAGCCAAGAAAACCCTACATCTATCAAAAAACATATATTCTAAATAAAATTCTATTTGTAGATCATCTCTTCCTTAAAGGCAGAGGAAGCCAGCAGTGGGAAATTTACATGCTGTTGTTGTTGTTTAAAAATATGTATTAACTTATTACATTTTTTTTTTATGTGAGGGCGAAACAATTAAATTTTCAACAAGAATTTCTTATGAGACGTAGGTGAGTAGTAAGAACGGATTTTTCAATATTCATCTCCTGAATAGTTCGAGGGATGAAATTCGTAAGATAAATATTATTTCTGATGTTAGAAATTTGAGATAAATCTTAAGCTTTTTTTAAAAATTAGAGAGTTAAATATAGGATGTGAAAGTTGTACCCATGGAAATTTGGAAAATTCGATGTTTCTTTAAAATAAATTATATATATATATATATCTTTTACTCTAATGACATTATACAATTATATATATAATTGTAATGTCAACAGAATAATAATCAATAGTTTTTTCATTTCAATAAAAATTGCTGCTATTTATATGTAAATACATTTATTGTTAAAGATAATTCCACATTAAGTGGATTAGTAATTTAAACGCGTGTAAGGAAATAATAAACAAAGAAAACTTCTAAGCGTCACTATGACATACATACATATGTTAATGATTCATACATAATACGACATGCATACGATTGATTAAGCTTGCAAAACCCTTCTCCATATTCGCTAAGCCTTGGTACTGTAATAATCCTTGTGGGTCACCGGCCACCATTGTTTATGGTGCCGTCTATCACCATAAAAATATTTGAAGGATTATGGCATAAACGTGCAATGGCTAGCTAGTAAAGTTCAAGGAAAAAAAAAATATCTTTTCCAGGAAAAACAAATGTCAGTGTTAAAGGTTAAGTGTTTTTTCTGTTTTAGGAAGAATTATTTGCATAAAGCTGTGTTTCCACAGGCGGAATTCGCAATATTTGTGTTGTGAGCACGCGTTGACGTGATCAAATATTTCCGCAATAAATATTTAACCTTATATTAACAATAATTGATACAATCTTGAGTAATCGGCGATGAATGTCTGGAGGATTGCAATCATATACAAATAAAAAAACACGCCACAAGGAAGCGCATCTCTATTTAGTTTTTTTTGGTATCCTTCAAATATATTCAAAGTTCTAAATGTTTCATGAGTTTGGTAATTATGAACATATTGCTTCTTGTCCGTTGTCATTGTATTTGAGAGCTATTAAACTAAGTAAAGTCCAAGAACTGAAACAGCCATAAAGTATAACAGCATTTGAGTCCGTTTACATTTAAGATCCTTATTAGATAGCAATGAGCCGAGATGGCCCAGTGGTTAGAACGCTTGCATCTTAACCAATGATTACGGGTTGAAACCCAGGCAATCGCCACTGAATACTCATGTGTTTAATTTGTGTTTATAATTCAGACCGTGCTTAGCGGTGAAGGAAATCACAGTGAGGAAACCTGCATGTGTCTAGTTTCATAGAAATTCTGCCACATATGTATTTCACCAAACCGCATTGGAACAGCGTGAATGAATATGTTCCAAACCTTCTCCACAAAGGGAGAGGAGGCCTTACCAGCAGTGGGAAATTTACAGCCATAAAATAAGTTGAACAGCATTTGAGTCCGCTTATATTTAAGATCCTTATTAAATAATGTAGGTACTTGGTCTCTTATTACTTTTTGAATAGAACGGGTTATATCTTGTTTAGTATATTTTTATTGCATTTCTGCAAAAAAACATTACACATATTATATTGTCAGCGTCGAGATGTCGTAATGGATAGATGAGGACCTTGAATGACAGATTGCGGATTTAAATTCGGGTTACGTCTTTTCATTACTTTAAAAGGCTACGATTTACCTCATTTGAAATAAAAGAAAACGGTAAAAATATCATCATTATACCTTATCACACACATACAAATATATATTGCAGATATTTAGTAAGTTTTCTTTGATGAACATATAAAAATATTTAATAAATTATTTATTATATAATATAATAAATAATTATATTAATTTAATAAAATTGGAGTCTGTTTCTTAACATAAACTATTTTTACCTCTATTGCCTGAATGTCTGCTTGTTCCGGCTAATCTTTAAAACGGTTGGACTGATTTTGACAGAGCTTTATGTCAGATAGCTGATATAATAAGGAGTAGCTTAGGCTACAACAAGATTTGTAATTGAATTAAGAATATTTTGATTTGATTCATTATTATTATTGATAAGTCAGGTAGGTGAGAACTTTTTTAGTTTTCTCTTACTTAACCAATATACAAAAAACGTATACTAGAACATGATATACATTACAAAACGGAATAGGATCTGAACGCTTTTGACATTTGACACGTTGGAATGTTTTGTTAGTTTTGACTTTGGACGATATTGGAATTCAGGAATGATTCCATATCATTGATGTCTGGAAATGATGTCAGTTTTACTTAATCAAGCAGAGATGGCCCAGTGAGCAGAGATGGCCCAGTGGTTAGAACGCGTGCATCTTAACCGATGATTGCGGGTTCAAACCCAGGCAAGCACCGCTGATTCATGTGCTTAATTTGTCTTTATAATTCGTTTCGTGCTCAGCGGTGAAGGAAAACATCGTGAGGAAACCTGCATGTGACAAATTTCATAGAAATTCTGCCCACATGTGTATTCCACCAACCAGCATTGGAACAGTTGTTGTTGTTTACTTAACACACATGTAAATTTATCCCTGTCATAAATTAAAATGATTTGTTATTTTCACACAAGTTTGCGTCAATGTTTATTGTAAGACGAGGTGTTAAGTCATTTGCAAATATTTATAAATGATTTATACTTAACATGATCGGTAATTGCATTAAAAAAACACCAATGTCAAATCAAATTTGCATCGCTAAGAATACATTCCGGATATGAAGAAGATAACCATTAGTTTGATTTACGTTTTCAGTGAGGAAATTATTACGAGTAGGCATTTTTATTAATCGTTTTATAAAACTGACAAATATTTTGTTATGTATTGTATATTTGATATTAATTTTGTAGATATTGTTTTTAATTTTGTATTGTAACTAATAAACGTAATAAAATCTAACATTTCTTGAAGTTTTATACCCAATTTATGTGCGTTTAACCAGTCAGTGTGATTGTAGTATAATCTACCTACTTGATCTCCAGGTTTATTTTTGGTAACGAAATTAAATCCATTAGAATATAAAATATAACATAGAATCATTCCATCTGTCATATCATGTTCATATAACAGTTTAGAAATGATTACCTATATGGAAATACCATTATTCATAAAGACTATAAATTTATTATATTTGAAATAAATTATTGACTTTTTCTCGATTTATTTAAAAAAAGAAAGGATTTGAAAATATAATAGTTAGATAAAAATCAAGATACGGTTCAGTAAACGAAAGCTTTTTTTTCAGTTAAAGGGACGCTGATTGAAGAAAAATCCACAATCTATATATATCTTAGTTTGCAAGGCGAATTGACGACTCATAAAATCGGTTTAGAATTTGCAGTATCCAAATGCCAATTATTTTTTGATTACAAAATAAACTTCAAGGATATGAAATGTAATTACATTAAGAAAATATTTCATTGAATTCTATTTTTGCTAAAGAATCCTTGACAAAATGAAACGAATGCTTAAAAGTTGAAAGGCCTTAATATTTATAAAAATAGCAATTGTGCATCTTTTAATTAATTTATAAAAAATATACTTTTAAAATGAAAACTGTTTTAGCTTGATCAAGAATCAATATTTATAGTACTAAAAAGTTATGGTGAGTTGTAAAGCTACTTAGCTACATTGTTAAAGTTAACAACATACAATTAAGAAAATGAATGATATATTTTATTATATTGGTGGTAGGGCTTTGTGCAAGCCCGTCTGGGTAGGTACCACCCACTCATCAGTTATTCTACCGTCAAATAACAGTACTCAATATTGTTGTGTACCGGTTTGAAGGGTGACTGAGCCAGTGTAACTACAGGCACAAGGGACATAACATCTTAGTTCCCAAAGTTGGTGGCTCATTGACGATGTAAGGAATAGTTAATATTTCTTACAGCTTCATTATCTATGGGTGATGATGACCACTTACCATCAGGTGGCCGATATGCTCGTCAACCAACCTATATCACATAAAAAAGAATATTATTATTAGAGTTATTTGGTAGAGCTAATATTTACTTTGGTACTACCAAAACTTTGATTGTAACTTTTGTTTGATTTTTTGTATCTTGGGCCAAGATGGCTTGTTGAGAAGACAATTTATATAATTAGAAGGTTTTGACATCTCTTCAGACATCTATTGCGATCCGTTTTATTGTAAAATACATAGGTGACGTGATCGTTAAAATCTTCCATTGTCTATATAAACTTTTACAATTCAATTTGAGATTATTCGTATCCATTCCATTTTTAAATGATAACCATGCCTCATACACAATAAAAGGCATTGATGAAAACTTTCGTTTTCGAACATTGCGCTAACATTACATAGTATAAAACAAAGTCGCTTTTTCTGTCCCTAAGTCCCTTTGTACGCTTAAATCTTTAAAACTACGAAAGGGATTTTGATGTGGTTTTTTTTAATAGATATTCGAGAGGAAGGTTTTTGTATATAATACATAGATAATATAGTTAAGAAACACTAGATAATTTTAGAAGTTTGCAATGTATTGTTGTAAATTAACAAATTCTGTAGCGTAGTAGTATCAGTATTGCACCCGTGCGAAGCCGGGGCGGGTTGCTAGTAATTAATAAAGGTTGCCAAAACCCGAGCGTATTTTTCTATCGGTTTCCTTCTCAAAGTTGACTTTACCGAGCTGTATAACTCCACCCAGGCAGGTTTTAACGTTATTTTACAATATATTAAATGCAACAAAACGTTTTGGCCTCGTTTTATGTTAGGGAAACAAAATTAAAGGCCGGCGTCACAGCAGACGCGAACAAACGGCGCAATTATTGGTCTCTAATTCTAAATTGTACTTCAGCGGTTAAAATATTAAGACCATGGAGTAATTTATGTATTTATGACTTTAATGTTATTTAATATGTATCATACTAGTTATTGCCCGCAGCTTAACTCGCTTTTAAGGGTGTTGCTTGTTATGTGTTAGGCAAAAACCGAAGGCCACGTCCTTCCTAGAATTTCAAATTTGTTTCACATCAAATTTCATCAAATTCGGTTCGGCGGTATAGGCGTGAAAGGGCAACAGATATATGTAGTTACGGATATAGTTACTTTCACATTTATAATATTAATGTAGATTACGGAACATATAATACCTCGTTTTATTGTCTCTATTAGAGGCAGGAGGGCTGGTTAACTTTGCCATGAGAAATATTCATTTGTTTAATTTCGAAGACAGTCAACGGAACTCTTCAATAAATTACAGAAAATCTATTGGAATTTCTGCCACATTATTGCTATATGATATTGTCGTTTTTTCACACAAGTCTTTTCTAAATGGTTTACCTTATTTAGTGCCAAGTCATGTAACAAACACATAACAATAGTATGAGTAATCTTAAGGTACCGTATAATGTTGGAATTATGCTTATTTATAAATATAACATATTATATAATGTCTTGGCTGTGCATTATCTAATAACTCCGACATTGACATTGAAAACTTAATAAGAAACGTGTTTAAGTAAATATTCTTTCATCGCAAATTTTTGTGCGTAATCTTTGAGAAAACTTTTATATACTTCGAAAAAAATCGATCACATCTTTTGTTTTATTGATAAACAAATCGCACGTTACTACATATTCGAAAAAGACGTAAGTAAGTACATTTGTTTTCAATAAAAAATAGCTATTATGTTAAGTGGAACGTCATCCTAATATTAGAAAGAGATAGCGTTCGCGTAATATCGAAAGTGAATTGTGTAATAAGAAATTACTTCGCGGTGACTGTGTTGCAATTTATTTTGTGATCTTTATGTCGATGACAATAAGGTCGAGAAACAAATTAAACATCTAGCCTTACGGTGTAGTATTACAACTTAGCTGAATATTTTTGTTAGAGTAATTAGAACGTCGTTTCATTGTTGTATAATATAAGCCAAGCTTTTTATGCATTTACCTTCATTTATAGTGTTTGTTATGTGTCTCTAGCGATTTTGTTGTTACTTGAATCGAATGTGACGCATATTAGTATTCTTTTTTTTTCACTTTAATTTGAGAAGACATTTTAGTGATCGAGGTGTAAGAAGGTTGGACTAAGATGAAAAAAAGGTGTCCAGTGTTCAAGCGTTGCGTACACAGACAATATTATGGCTCAATTTAAATTGCGGAAGAGAAGGAAATCAAGCGAATATTTAAAGTGAAATTGTTGATAACATTTTAAACTATATCACTACTGACTATGACTAGGATAAAAATGTAATTGCTATGTGGCGATAAGATCACCAAATTTGTTATTATATAGGCTAGATCCATGTTATATTTATTTCTTTTCTTCGCGTGGTGTACAATAAAGTATAAAGTATTTGAGTAGGTAAGTAATGATGTATTAAGTCGATTTTCCTGACTGACTGCCTATCAGCACAGCACAGATAACTGACTATGACAAGGCTTGGAACATAGTTTTATTTTTGAAAATTGAATGGGGAGAAATTGGAAACTTGGGGTAAAATAAATATTGTAAGTGTCTTTTTCCAAGAATTTTCAATAATTATCCCGAAATCTCGTTAGTGTTCTTGTCACCTGCCATATCGAAGGAATCGATGGAAATTGGCGTGATAACAGTGAAGCGTGAAACGCCAAGATAATATTTAAAAAAAGACGATAAAAAAAATATACGACGACAACTATTCTAAATACTACTACTACTAAATTGATGAAGTAAAATTTATTCAACAAGGCACAATCTTGAAAAACCTTCAGCATTCCTCGACTTTGCTTGTCTTCTTGGGTATTTCTCTCTCTTTCTCCTCAATGAAGGTGTAATTTTATATCTACATAACTTGTCATTGACCTTTTCCATTATTGATGTTTCCATAAAGACGTATACAGCGATGAATCTTAGTTATGGATTATGGACGTAGTATTTCCGTGACTTTATTTATTTATTCAATGCAATTAAATCATAAATGATTTATCTGAATTTTTTTGCTATTCATCCTACTACTATTATAAAGGCGAAAGTTTGTAAGTATGGATGTATGGATGTTTGTTACTCTTTCACGTAAAAACTACTGAATGGATTTGAATGAAACTTTACCACAATATAGCTTATACATCAGAATAACACATAGGCTACAATTTTTGAGATGTGAGATACAATGTGAGGTCGTAAAAAAACACATTTTTTGCGCTTACATTGCAAACGCTGACTGAATCCTACAAGATAGATCAAAACAATGTACTACAGTATTGTACAACTTAAAGAGGTCTACAAAAAAGTCCGTGATGGTGATATGTTTATCTCTTAGGAATAACCCACAATAACCATTTTTTATTCTTTACTTTGTACGAGAAATAATGGCTTATTTACGAAGCGATTTTAAGCGATTACTAGACTAGACGGGACGAACCTGAAGTCCACGCGAACGAAGTCGCGGGCAAAAGCTAGTAATGTGTATATATTTTTTAATTTGATTTGATTACCAAATGCAAGCTACAAAATGTGTCAATTTCATGTCTAACGACATACAGCATGTATAGAAAGAACTATTAAGTGACGAAGGCATCCCTATGTGATAAATAAATAATCGGCGTGCATTAGTGTGACTGAGCGAGTGTCATACTTACAATATTTTTCGGGTCCGTGACACTTAGAAATTTTTTTAGTTTGATTTACTGTATAAATAATTAATTGATTGAACGTGGATATCAACTTAGTAACTGCATAGATCTGTAATCGACTAATTTCCATACTTATAGATATGACATGTAATTGTTCAGTGGTGCAACTCTACACAAAGTAGCCCTTATTACGATAGCTATAAGACTATCTCACTTGACCCACTGAATGAGATTGCCAAACACTTGGAATGTAAAGCGAAGGTCAAAAACCGGTGTTACAATATTTAATAACGATGCAAAAATGCACAGTGGACTTATCAACGCCAGCGACTTTTCCCGCGTAAATGTACGTATTATTGGTACTTAAAAAAATACTAGTGTTCTCTGTGGTCATAATAATACAGATTAAAAATTAAAAAAAAACCTTCTAAGGAGTTAAATAGGTCTTACGTATAAAGGTCTTACAATTTAGAAATAATTGTTAACAATTTTCATACGTCAAAAATGACAGTATACCATAGAAATTATTGATGAAATTACCAATAATTGTCTGCGTCATTAAAGCAACCTATTTCTTCATTAAATTTCAGAGATGGTAAAAGATCTTTCGAGACCTGAACGACCGTGACAGCGATATCTCAGTCAAGATGTTATTTTTGGAGAAAATATTATTTGTATAATAAATAGATAAATATTTTAATTTAAGCAAACGGAAGAAATATCGCAATCAAGAAAATGTTATTGTAATCTCATTTCAACTACATCTGTCAATATTAGGTCATTGATCCATTAAATTTAAGAAAAAGAAATATATTTATAAAAATGTCTAATTCATTTTAATAAAAAATGTTATATTTATAACAGTTTATTACTATAACTGTTCATATTTATTGAGCGCGTAAATCTTTAAGCTTCGCAATTACCTTATTTAATTAGTTTGTATCTAGTAATTCCTCTATACGTTTTTATAAATATAGAAAGCCTTTTATTTTTCGCATAAATTAAAGTCAATTATGATTTACATTATAATTATAACAAGTATTCGCCAGCGACTTCGCTGTTCGGTGTTGGATGTCATGTGTCAGACAAAAAAGTAGCCTATGTCCATGCTTGGAGCTCATGTTTGCTTCATACCAAATTTCATGATATTCAGTTCAACAGTTTGGTCGTGAAAGAGCGACAGACGGACAGACAGAGTCAGATTTATAATATTAATATAGATATTAAGTAATAATGTGGAATAAAGTGAGCCAGTGTAACTACAGGCACAAGGGACATAATATCTTAGTTCCCAAGGTTAGTGGCGCATTGACGATTTAAGGAATAGTTAATACTTCTTACAGGGTCATTGTCTATGGCTAATGGTGACCACTTATCATCAGGTGGCCCATATGCTCGTCCGCTAACCTATACCATACATATAAAAATAATGGGTATAATGTAAATTGGATATGAGTATGAGAAACATGAGTTTAAATTCAATCCAATGAGTAATCTAATAATTTTATAAACATTCTCATTATTTATTCTACCGTAAAACCACAATACTTAGTATTGTTGTATTCCGGTTTGAGTGAGCCATAGTGACAAGAGGCTCAAGGGGCGTTACATCTTAATTCCCTTTGTTATCAGATCCACGCGTGCTGGCTCGCGATGTCACCGCCTAACTGTGACATCTATCCCAACGCTCACAAAGAAATTTGGCAACTCTTTTCTTTTACCAGCACACGTGTTCTCCTCCTCTTATAGCCTGGGTGCCTTAAAACGAGGCGTGAAGAGGCACTTTGCGGGCCGGCATGGCGAGGGTGACTAGTGCAGCTCATTCTTGTTGTGCGTACTAGTCGTCTTCGCGTTTAGATTCCATTTCCACTTACCATCAGGTGGTGTGGAGTCTTTTTTTTACGGTATAGGTTGACGGACAAGCATATGGGCCACCTGATGGTAAGTGGTCACCATCACCCATAGACAATGACGCTGTAAGAAATATTAACTATTCCTTGCCACCAACCTTGGGAACTAATATGTCATGTCCCTTGTGCATGTAGTCATATGTCTAACCGGATATTATAAGAAAATAATAAAAAATAACGAAATATTTAGCCATAAGAGCCATCGTTTATGGAAGTGAGCCCTATGCCCGTATTAATTTAATAAAAATACTATGACCTATGTGAACAAACAATAAGTTATCAAGTTGAAAGCAACAACCTTTGAAGGTTAGCACAGTTAAGGCATCACAATAGCACTTAAACAATCAACAATGCACCGTTTATATTCAGGCAGGCTGCCTGCAAGGACGGACTTTGTAGCCTAAACGTGATAAGCTAAAAATGCATTGATTTGTTTAGGTTTGATATGTATGTGATCAAGGTCCGAATGTTCAAATGGTGAGTGATAAAATAAGAGAGATTTTTATTTCGAGATATTTTTCTACGAAAACCAAATTACGAAATTTTGCAGATATATTGTTTTATTACAGAAGATATCTTTTTTGCTGATTTGCATCGGGTAAGTTTAGTCACCAGTACCTTGCTTATGAGAAGGAAATACATAGGATTATTTTTTATTCTGATAAAAAAAGTTTCAAAAGCAGTTGACATTATCTATGGAGTATATTTTTCCGAAAGTATGTAGATGCACAAGACGTAAGGATAATCTTTTAACGCAATTTTTTTGTCAACGCAAATTAACAAATCCTTTTTTGGATAAGGTATTCTTTTCTATCACTTTAAAATTTCCGATTTGAAAATTTAAATAATTAAAAAAAAATACATTAGCAAAAACCAAATATAAAACATATATTATGCAGCTATACAGGGTTACATAGATGATAGAAAGGCGTGGAGCTAATACTTAAGACATCAGATAAACTTGCTGTATTTGCTCAATCAACGAGGTATTATTACAAATCATAGAATTACATCTAAGTACATTGATCAAGGTTTGATGCATGGATAATGTATAATAGCATTTCTTTACGGAAACCTCTAGAATATCAATGGGGACCTCACTCATTGCTTCCGCGTCGTAATAGAAACGTGTTTTGTATTTATTACACCTATTTTCTTTACTTAATCCATCGAGTTCCTCTATGCCTATATATGTAACATTTAAATAATTTACGTTACATGATGAAAAGTTTATTTCGTAAAAATAGTTTATGTATTTTTAGTAACGCTTTTTTGAATGATATAAATAATAATAAATACTTCCAAACTTTACGTCAGTGGTCGATGTATTCATGTTAATATAAATAAAGTTAGTATAGAATATAGATCAATTATTCGTTGTATTAGCTTTGCAATCTCGTTAAATCCTGGTTGGAAAAATAACATATGTGGGGTTTTTTGTCAAGAAAAACATAGTACCAGTTTGTTGGATGCAAAAAGGGTTACACTGAAGAGGCATGGGAGACTCCGAACGCTCTTGAAACCGTTACAGCGCTTAAAATCTTCCTGGTCTAAATAAACTTACGATTTATGCATAAATATCTACAGTGCAGTTCACTTGACCATTGCCTTAGTTTCAAACAGAAAATCATCAATTTATTTTATATTGAATAGGTATGGTTGCTGTATCTCATTTTTTTATCATATTATTTTTTTACTTCTGTAAATTTACGTCACTCAAAAATCTTTTTATTGTACTTAAAGCATTAAAGTATTCAATATTGTACAACTAAGTATTTTCAGTATTGTAATAAAAACCGCTTTAAGTTTCACTTGATATTAAAAATATTTACTAGATTTTAAGTAGAGGAATCATTTTAAACGTTTTTACTAAAAATAAAACCAAAATAAAGAGTGTATTGAGTGTATGTATTTTATAATTTACTTCGCCATATTTTGAATTATTGCATTTACAAGTTATATTATCCTGGCAGCAGAATTTACCTAAGTGCTAAATTGTGGTAATCGTTGTAATAAACTCGCAATATTCTAATCACAACTATCAGTAGCTTTTAAAATAGTCGTTAATGACAGAAATAATTATAAAATAGAATAACTCAAATTACCAGTGTTCTTTCGAGCAAGAAATTAATTTGCACGTTTCGAACATATTTTTTCTTGATACCAACTACTACTACCAAACAGAGTGATAATCTTTTTCGGACCGATTCTTCCCCGGCCATTCATCTCAAGTGAGACTACATAGAATATATATTATAATGCAAAATTATGTACGCAAATGCAGGTGTATTATATAGAATAAAATCACTTTCATAATCCGACGAGTACGCACTTCCAAATTCAAGTCTGGCTGATATTGAGAATTATTCGATACAAAAACTTACTATCAGGGTTCTATGGCTTTTTTATGTTATATATTTGCAAACGAGCAGGAGGCTCACCTGATGGAAATTACCACTGCCCATGGATATTTGCAACACCAGAGGGCAAAGATACGATCTCTTCTTGAAGGAAGTTGTATCGGTTCGAAAAAACCGGCAAAAGCTGGTTCCACAGAGTGGTTACGTGAGGCAGAAAATATCTTAAAAATCGCGCTGTAGTGGTTTTTTTAATTTCTAGAAGTTAGTCAACAATCAAAGTAAATAGATTTATGAGCATAGGAGAAAATGGATTACGTTACCTCTCCTCCGGACCTGATGCCTGTTATACAATTCTACCAAAGCTAAAATCGCAAGTAAGAGTAGACTTGTTATTCCTGTTCATAATATACTTTGACCTATTCTACCATCTACGTATAATTTTCACACGCATCCGGCACGATGTCTAATGAACCGAAACACATTACGTAAAATGTGTTATTAGATATTTCTTATGCATTTGTTACGTTCGCATTTCCTGCGCATAATTGATCGTAAGAAAAATATTTTGTAATTATATAAATTTTCCAATATAAAAACAATTATTTTTGTATCATCCGACTTCAAGAGTATTTAAGCTTTCATTGCATAATAGATAATTTAAAGGAAAGCATCTTAATTGTCAAGAAAAATAATTAAATAGCTCCAAATAGGTAGTATAAGTTATCTGTGGTACCTACTTTAAGTGGTTAAAAGTTTACTTGAATTTAAAAACGTTTTGTTAAGCTTGAAAAGTTTAATACTATATTTCGTTTTGTTTTGCATACATGCGAATTTCCTCATGTGTCTGCCGTGCATTATAAACACAAATTAGGCACATGAAAATGTACTCGTCTGCGATTGCACCTGCAATGATCGAGCTGAGTTGGCGCTGGTTAGAATAAATAAACTAAACGTAGAATAATATATGATAATTCATTCTGTAATTATATGTTCACGTGCTTGATATATTATGTGTATTCCCATGAATATTGTATGTAACCGGACGTAGTTAACATCTACTAAGATTTACTTTAATTTAATAAATATTATGTGTACGTAATCATGTTGCTTTTTAATGGTATATTTTATTTATGTTATGGCTATTCAATGAAATAGTTAAGTGAAAAGATATCAGGAAAAAAACCGCATTTACATTATGAGCTCTTTCCAGCTTTCCTTCTAAAAGAGGCCTATGTTCAGCAGTGGATATTTATAGGTTGTCGCATTTTGTTTAAAAAAATAAAAATGTTGTTCTATTTATTTAATTTATATACCTTATTATTATTTTTAATTGCCAGTTAATGTTTTAAATAATTAACAAAAATATTATTTAAACTAAATGCAACATTCCTATGTTATTTTTTACATTTGTCACATTTTTTAAATAATAATAAAGGGTTTATTTTTAGTATGGTCATGAATTGTCAGATTGTCATTTTAAAATTATATTATATACTGGCAATATTACACATATTTATTTAATTTTTAATTACATTGTTAATCTATTTTAAATATAATTTGAAATTTTCGCAAATGTAAAAACACCTTAATCTAGTATATTATCTTATATACTAGATTTAGGAACTCATTTAGATAAGTAAGCACGTCTTGAATTAAACATTTTCTTTTAAGAGTGCGTTAGTTATGTTTCTTGACGTAGATCACGCTTTAATCTAAATAAAATCGTTGCTTATAAACAACTATAGTAAAAGCAGAAAAGGTATGCTTTCACAAATAAAACTTTCATATTATTAAAATATACGTGTTTTGAGGGGTCTTTGAAAATATTTATCATGTATTTTTAGTATTGTACTGTATTTTTGGTATTAAAATAGTATGGTTCATATTCATTATGCCAATGTTAATGTTTTTGACAATATATTTCTCAACAAACCGCAACTACCTTCACCTCATAAAATAACATAAAATTACTTACGCAATACATTCTCAGCGATCACTAACGTTAACGGAGCGAAGAGAAAAATTAAAAACATTTTTATCACTGTAAACCTTTTTGGAGGTACTTTAAAAAAAAAAAGAAAAAAAAGTGAGTGCGCTCGCAGCGTCCGTTATGAACTGAGTTCGCGCGCAATTGTCTCTCGTATATATTTATTTTTCGCGCTCCGATTGCAGAATGTTTGACGATCGGTACAAACGAGTTCTTGTGAGATATTGATGTGACATGTTTCGACAATGGATGCAACTCGTTACCCTACGTCACACTTGAGACGAAATCTAATATTTAACGGAGTAATGCTCGTCAAGTGTTTAACTAAAATTTTCATAATATTCAAATCTTAAAACATCGCCTATCGATGAATGAGAAATATTCAAATGATATCATCATTTTTTTATATGCTTGTTTGTAATGTTAAGCACTGCCTGGAAAATATTTTTTCCGCGCGGCTTTACCCGCTTAACTTCACTTTTCCGCCCCTGTCGATCAAAACTGTTAATAAGCTGAATAAATAAGATAATAAACTATATCTACTATATAAACTCTTTTCTTAAATTATTCTGGTAATTTTAGATTTAGAATATCGCCTATCTTTGATAAAGTTGAAAGATTATATTAGTGAAAAGAATAGTGATCTAACATTTAAATTTAAAAATTTTATCCACATATAAAGCCTCCTTTGTACCATACAAATCATTTAATTGGATTTATACTTTTTTTAAAAATAATATACGTAGACATTAGGGCAGGCAGGCCAATGTTTATGGGATGATGATCACCATCAATATTGGCACGGAAAGAATATGTACAATATGTATTTAACTACTATCACCATTGCACCGCTGACCTTGGGAACTAATTGGGGTAATGTCCTTTGTGCCTGTAGTTACACTGGCTTACCTATCCTTAATATCACAGTACAATTATTTTTTTCAATGGAAGGCCTGCCCAGACATATTTGCACAAAGCCCTACCACCGTCGATATTTTATATATTTCATTCTAAATCATTTCATTAATAAAACGAGATCCTAATAATAATATTTATCAACTTAAAAATAAATAAGATCGTGAATCTGATTTCTTAATTATATAAAAAAACACCAGTTTTTTTATATGAGTTTGAAACTTTTATTTTAAAAGTTGTCACGTCACCTTGGAATATTATTTCTACATGACAAAAACGAACCATTCATTGTATGTTTTCGACATTCGGAAAAATACAGAAACTGTTACACATATTTAAATTAGTTTCGACGAATAATAAAGGGCAAATTTAGGGCTGATGTTCACGGTTTCTATGTTGCGAAAACATCATATGGGAACTAGACCTATATGCCTTATATACTTACACATATTTAAGTTGCATAGTATATTTACGCAAAAATAGTCTCTAAGTAGGTAAGGTAAGTATAGTACGATACAAATTAGATGTAGCATCGGAAAATGCAATGAAATGAAAATAAAACCGATTACTACCGATTTACACAACCATAGAAATAGCTCCCTATCGCGCCATTCGACACTATTCGTCGCTATAGATTTCGCGTCAGTTCACCCCAGGAAAACAAGTGTATAAAAATCGGCGTGTCAAATTGACGAATATATGAGTTTATACAATATTACCAGTTATTACGTTTGTGTAAAGATCATATTCACATGAGAAATAAGTATTGATAATTTGGGATGGTGTACTCAATTCGGATGTGATCGGTTTTACGAATGTTGCCGATGCTACATCTAAGTTGTGTCGTACTATACCTACTATTATACGATTAACATAAAAATATTTATCTTACATCTTTTCTATCGCTTTCCTGCACTTTCTTTAAAAGACAAATGTAACAAAAAGATCTGGTGCGGTACTAGAGTTGGCGTTTTGATATTGCTACCGTCTGCGCAGATTTAGAGTTAGCTAGATAACAAAAGCCGTTCAACCTAGCACGCCCGGAGTTTGTGTCGATGTTACAAATATGAGACTATTGTAAAGATCTCAGGTGAGATGGTCCAGTGGTTAGAACTCGTGCATCTTAACCGATGATTTCGGGTTCAAGCCAAGGCAAGCACCGTGTATGTGCTTAATTTGTGTTTATAATTCATATCGTGCTCGGCGGTGAAGTAAAACATTGTGAGGAAACCTGCATGTGTCTAATTTCATCGAAATTCTGCCACATGTGCATTCCGACAACCCGCATTGGAACAGCGTGGTGGAATATGTTCCACACCCTCTCCTTAATGGAAGAGGAGGCCTTAGCCAAACAGTGGGAAATTTACAGGCTGTTATTCTATTGTAAAGTTAATTTATTATCTTGTTTAACTACGAACTACACTATATACCGACTATTATTACATCTTGTAATAGCCTTCGGGCGTACTGCCAATTATTATAGATACTAATCAAAGATAAAGCTTTTTCCTTATTTGACGATTTCTACCAGTTCAATCTACTATAAACCGTTTAAAAGGACTTCGTTAAAAAAAATAACTCATTCACTAAATAGTAGCTATTGTTAATTTATCAGTATTTTTTAGATATGATAAATGATTTTCACTCGTTTTATGTCAGACAGTCAGAGAAAGAAAACCTTCGTTAATTTTCAAATTAATTCCTTGATCAAGTTTTAAACTCTTAGTACATTTTGAATCGAAACGCGAAGTCATTACGACGCAATATGTTATTTTCAATCGGTAAAGCAGATTATCGCTTATACTGAGCACACGAAAATAGATCTTAAGGAGACGAACCTTTTCTTACCCTGACTGTACTAATTAAAATTACTTAGTAGCATAGTATTCGATATATCATATTGCCTACCCTGCATTCAAATATAGGTATGTCTGATTAATTATAAGAGTAACCTTACTCTGTCTATGTCTGATTAATTATAAGAGATAGAGATAATCTGCTTTACCGATTGAAAATAACATATTGCGTCGTAATGACTTCGCGTTTCGATTCAAAATGTACTAAGAGTTTAAAACTTGATCAAGGAATTAATTTGAAAACTAACGAAGGTTTTCTTTCTCTGACTGTCTGACATAAAACGAGTGAAAATCATTTATCATATCTAAAAAATACTGATAAATTAACAATAGCTACTATTTAGTGAATGAGTTATTTTTTTTAACGAAGTCCTTTTAAACGGTTTATAGTAGATTGAACTGGTAGAAATCGTCAAATAAGGAAAAAGCTTTATCTTTGATTAGTATCTATAATAATTGGCAGTACGCCCGAAGGCTATTACAAGATGTAATAATAGTCGGTATATAGTGTAGTTCGTAGTTAAACAAGATAATAAATTAACTTTACAATAGAATAACAGCCTGTAAATTTCCCACTGTTTGGCTAAGGCCTCCTCTTCCATTAAGGAGAGGGTGTGGAACATATTCCACCACGCTGTTCTGTTACTCTTATAATCAGATATGCCCGAGAGTTCAGACAACGCGTCCTAGTATTGAAACCCAGGAACTGACTAGACTATGTTATTAAGGATTGTGACAAAAAATTATAAATTATAGCAATGACATTCATTTGTTTACAAATAAATTATTCATAAAGTTCATAAAAACATGCTCGATGTACTTAATTGCATAATTATTGCAAGGCAGTAATTAATGACATATAAATATACAAGTAAGAATCTGTCCAATACTAATATAAAATAAATAAATTCTCAAATAATGAATAAGGAAGGTTAGAAACATATATTAACATAACTGCATTGTGAGGTTTCATATATTAAAAAGATTATTTATGTCATAGGTAGGCGGATGGGCGATTGTGGTCGGTGGTCGGTGGTCACCACTACCCGTAGACATTAGAGCTAAAAGAAATACTTAATATCAAACCAATGCACCACCAACCGTAAGAACTGCTATGACCCTTATGCCTGTAGTTATACAGGCTTATACACCATTTAAATTGGAATACAATAAATACTAAGTATTCCTGTTTGCTGGTAGAATATCTGATGAGTGATAACTGCATCATATATCTAAATGTATATAAATCTATAAATTCAATACTTTTTATATAGCTTTTTATATTTTATACTTTTAAGAATCTATATGTCAAAAAAAAAATCATAAAATAAATAAATGTAGGGATAATACATTAACAACGAATAAATATTATATTATGTATTTAACATTTATATGAAACATTTATATAATAATAACATCATTTTCTCCAACAGTTTCATATGAATATTTTTCTTCTCTAGATAATTCTTTATATCCCTTTTGATATCTTAATGCTAAAGAATCTTCTGGTAGTGTTCTGTTGAAAATGGAATCTCCATTTATATCTAATTTAATTATCCCAAAGTATATACTTTCCTCCTCCTCATTTTGGATCTTACTCTTTTGTTCAACAATTAGAGAGTCATTCACTGGCAACATTAATAGCATGTCTTGCACTTCGTCGTTTAACTTAACTTTAGCTTGTATCATTCCATTAATATTTGAACCAGTTATATTTTTATCCAAAGGCAAAGCGCATTCTACACAACGTATATTATTTTTGTGATCTGTATTAAAAGGCACAGGGAATAATCTTTCATTTAAGTGAAATCTATATATGCATTTATGTTTTAAATTTGGAACACTTGATTTCGAATGCACCCTTGATTTAGCTGAATGGCATTCAAAATAATTTTCATTTCTAAATTCTTTGATATTTTTAAAATTATTATCACAATCCATGAATCCTATTTCATCATCTTCATCACTATCTGGATATATTTCGAAAATACTTTTTTCTGTGTCTGCCTGTGATTTATTTTCAGACTGTTCTAAAATTGTATTTAGAGATATTTTTTTTAGATTATCGGTGGCATTGAATGAGTGAGTTGATTGATTAAAATTTTCATTCCTATAAAATTGTTTAATTTGGTTTTTATGATTATTTGAATTTATTTTTGATGTGAGTTTATTTTTATTATTTAACAGGACAGTATGAGAATCTTGTACCTGGCTTTTTGCAAATTTCGTCGTCGAGAGATTTCCATTGGCTGATCTCGAAGCCACATCGCCGCACGTTTTGCAAAAATCGAAATTCTTCGACAAACACTGACCAAAATTCAAGTGGGATTTCGTCGTTTTCTTCGGTGTCGTAATTTTACTATTTTTATTGGTATTGATAGTACCCGTTGAACAACTTTTTTCACTATTCGAACATAACATTTTCTTAGTAGTAACTTTGACAGCTTCATTTTTGTCTGCTTTGGCGAAAGCACATAAATGTTTTTGATATCGTTCACAATATGTTTGAGGCAATAATTTATTCGATTTGGACATGTTTACTGTTACCCGATGTTATTTTCGGTATAATATACTAGTAGCGGATGGTAGATTATAATTATTACAAAAATAATGGAAACAATAAGTATTTTTCTCCCGTACAAACTTTATATTTCAACATCATTCCAGATCTACAATGTTCTGAATGTTGTTTACAGGAGTCAGGGAAACGTTATGTCAAAACATTGTTTTGTCACTCGTTGCTATGGAAACTCTATGTATCATAATTTTTTTCAACTAAGGTAATTATTAGTCTGTGTATAATAATAATTTTCATTTTCACTGTATATACACACATATATAAGGATTAATAGTGTATATTTTTAACAAATAATTTAAGCTTAATAATTTTAATAGGATATAATTACAATATTTGAGATATTATAGTGTAGTGACACCTAGCGGCGAATAGAATGACTATTTAAAACTTAAAATATAAGTCTTCGTTGCCACCATAGATGGCGTTAATTATTCCTTTAAAACATGTATTTAAAGACTGAATAAACGTATATAATAATCTTTCAATATAAACCATGAGGTTATATTTGAAAGCAAGGTTTTTTTTTATTTTAAAGATAACAATAACAACAACAACAACAAACTAACAACATTAACAATGATCCCGGGACTTTCACATCGCTTCGTGGTTCATGTTCCGTTGACGCCTAAATTGTTATTATTATTACATTCATCAATCATCACGAAAATATTATTGTTATGTTACATCCCATTAATACAAATCGATATCGGCACATAATCATTAACCTTTCTGCGATATAATTCTTGTTCGTTTTTCTATATTGTTGTATTTAATAAGATATTTTGCGGTATGGAAATATAAGGTTTTATCTATACATATAATAAAATCGGAGTGTCTGTTAGTGTTAATATTAAAGTAGCCCTTTTTTACTCAATGCATATTATGTATTTATACTAGAATCCGACCGATATTGGTTTTCCGGCCGAAACCGAAACCAAAACTCAGGTGGTCAAATATAAAAATTCCTTTAAATGCTGAAATTTGGTATTTTAAAATCTTATATCAAATTTTATCAATACTTTGATTTGCTTTTCATGTATCGCTGATACTTTTGTCGAAGTACTGCCAGATTGAATTTTTTTTTATGGTATAGGTTGGTGGACGACCAGATGGGCCATCTGATGGTAAGTGGTCACCATCACCCATAGACAATGACGCTGTAAGAAATATTGACTATTCCTTACATCGTCAATGTGCCCTCAACCTTGGGAACTAAGTTGTTATGTCCCTTGTGCCTGCAGTTACACTGGCTCACTCACCCTTTAAACCGGAACTGTAGAATAACTGATGAGTGGGTGGTACCTACCCAGACGGGCTTGCACAAAGCCCTACCACCAAGTACTTTCTCTTTGCGACATTTTACTCTAAACAAAAAAAACTGTAATAATAAACGATTACAACAATAATCATATACATCAATAAATCATCGGAATGAAAAATAAATCTTGAAATTAGTTTACCAATATAACGTAAAGTAATGAACGAGAAACAATGAGAAACGAAGTTAGGCAAGCGTGCACGACAACTTCCGAAATCAGTTTCGGTTTCGGCAAAAGTTTCGGCCCATTTTAGCCGAAACCGAAACTGCCGCCGAAACTTGATTTTTGGCCGAAATTCGGCCGAAACCGAAACCGAACCTTCGGTCGGAGACTAATATACACGGTACGTATAACAAAATAACTTTTTTACAATTATTGTTAGTCAGTATGTCTGTTTGTTGACTTTCACTGGCAGATAACTGATATAATGAAGAGTAGCCACCAACTTCTAATATCATATTTGTTTACATTATAAACAAGTGTAATAAAATGGCGTATATATTATTTAATTGTGTATAACGTTAAAGTGTCTATGAATGAGTTCAGTGATGCGTCTCATTGGCTGTCAGATCACGGGCCGTTGGAGGACGCGGACGACTGTGACCATGATTTTACCTAAGTACAAACGAGTACAAAAATGTCTTCATATTCATTAAAGTTAGATTTTTGTTTAACGTGTTATTTAATTGAATTATACGACAAATAATATGTATATATAAGGATGATTATGGATGTAGGAAGCTATGTAATCGAAGCAAGAATCGCCAGGGTGCTGCTTAAATAATGCGAAACGAACGTATCTATTTTTGGAAGTTTTTCTTCTAAAAAAACGAGTTGATACTTAAATAATAAATTTAAAAAAAAACCTTAATACAAAGATCTTTATCTATAATATCTATTATATAATTTCCTTAGCGATTACGATGTTAGAAAATTGCCATTTAATCCTGTATGTACTTACGCAATTGACACTTTTTAGATATAAGTTTTGTAATAGCTTTTACATACATTTTTTAATAATGTAAATAAATATTTAATTTTTATTTTGCAAAACAACGAAAATCTAATTTAACTCTTTTGTTAGTAAGATAAGCATTAGACAATAGTCTAATAACTTAGCTATCTTAGATTCTCATAGTGTTGTATAAGGGATCAAATTAAATACAAATATATTAGTGTAGGCGTTTAAAAAGAACTTACGCGACTTAGTACGTATAAAATAATAATGAGTACAAGTACAAAAAACTCATAAATTTACAGTCAGACGCCGAGATAATTAATATTCACCTTATACGCCAAGCAACAGTGCTCAGTATAGTTGTGTTCCGGTTGAAGGGTGAGTGAGCCTTTTTTTTTTTTTTTTTATTACTCTGGAAAAACGCTTTGCGCGCTTCCCCCACGTGATGGAAAGTGGGGGGGTGTGTGGGACTCCCCGGAGCCCTGAACGCCGAGTGCGCCCAAGCACACCGGGTTTACCCACTAAAAAACCAGCGGTACCCTCTCCGTCTTTCGGCGGACGCCACGGGATCGCTTACGTATGCTACCGTGACGCCCTGACGGTCGGCCCGCTTATACGGGCCTTCAACAGCTAGGGGGGATTCCCAGGGTACTGGGACCCCCCCTGGTCCCTACGGCGCCTGTTGAGGCGGAGGGAGAAGATGCGCGTAGCGCCTTTTCCTTCTCCCCGGTCGTCTTCTGCGGAGCGAGTCAGCGGCGGCATTTTTTTCCCGCTCCCGCTCCGCTGCTTCCTTCTGCGACATGACACTTTCGCAGAAGGAGCGCATCTCTGACCAGCACACCTCGCTACCGAGCATGGTGTTGATAACGCTCGGTAGCGAGAGGTCTCCGCCCATTGTCGCCGCAAGGATGTGCCTCTGGGGCCCCCACGCAGCACACTCGTACAGGGTGTGGTACGCCGTGTCCACTGGCGCACCACACTCGTGACAGGAGGGTGACTCCTCCCGCCGCGCTATCCCGTGCAGGTACTTACCGAAGCATCCGTGTCCGGTAAGTACCTGCGTCATTCTATACGACAGTGTGCCGTGCTTCCTCTCGACCCAGCGACTCAAGTGGGGACGGATCGCCTCCACTGTCGCTAGGCCCGCCGTGGGAGTCCCCAGATCCTCCTGCCATCGGGCGATCAGGGCTTGCTGGGCTAGAGCCCTGATCCGCCCGATCTCCGCCGACCCTGGACTGGAGCTCCCAGGGCGGATCGCCCGCGAGAAGTGTCGCCGCTGTCCACGACACCGTACGGTACCCTCTGATGCCTCTCACCGCTATGATCCTCTGCGGCTTTCGCAGCAGAGCCCGATTTTTAGCGGTGAGGGCGTCTATCCAGATCGGGGCACCGTACAGCGCCATCGACCTCACTACGCCGGAATAAAGACGCCGGCATAGCGACCCCGGCCCTCCCACATTCGGAAGGAGGCGACCAAGAGCGGCAGCGGCGTTGATGAGCCTTGGGCCGAGATGAACAAAATGCTGCCCGAAGCTCCATCGTCCGTCCAGGATCAGGCCCAGATACTTCATCTGGGGCTGCACCTTGATAACCGTCCCCTGGACGGTGATACTCGCCCCTCGTGGGGGTCCTTTTCGTGGACCGTGAAAGAGGAGGGCCTCCGTTTTGAATATGGAGACCCTCAAGCCCAGCATTCCCATGCGGTCCACGGTGAGAGCCGTTCCGACTTCGGCAAGGCGAGCCGCCTCCCGGAAGTCCCGTCCAATCGCCGTGACGAGAGTGTCGTCAGCATAACACAACACCCCCATCCCGGGAAGGACGGGAGCCCGCAGGAGCCAGTCGAAACCGACGTTCCATAGAATTGGGCCGAGGACCGACCCCTGTGAAACGCCGCAGCCCACTCGATGCCGGACGATCCTCCCATCGACCCCCGCCCAGAGGATCTCCCTGTCCTGGAGGTACGCCTCCAGCAGTCTCCTCAGATAGGTCGGCACCCCATGGTATCGGAGTGCCTCCCGTATCGTCTCGAAAGGGAGACTGTTGAAGGCGTTCGCCACGTCAAGCGCCACAGCCAGGACGACCTGCCCCCGGGCCACCGCTTCCGTCGTCCGAGTCTTCAGGGCATTCAGGGCGTCGACTGTCGATCGGCCCGCCCTGAATCCGTACTGCGCCTCCGAGAGACCCGGACCGACCTCCTCGAGGTGCTGAACGAGACGGGCTGCGAGGAGACCTTCTCGAAGAGTTTTCCCGTCTCGTTCAGCAGCACAATTGGCCTGTATGCCGAAGGGGAATCCAACGGCCGACCTTCCTTCGGCAACAGGACCAACTTCCCTTCTTTCCAAGGCTTCGGAAACTGCCCGCTGCACAGACACTCGTCGAATAGCTCCCGAAGCCTTGCACCTAGGTATTCCAGGGCGTCGCACAGAATACGCCCTGGAACCCCGTCCGGACCCGGCGCCGTCTTCCTGGCCCTCAAGCGACCGAGGGCCATCTCCATCTCCCGCTCCGTAATCAGTGGTGAAACCACTGGGTCTTCGGTCACGGAGCGGGGCGCCATCTGCGGAGGGACGTGCTCGCCTGGATGGGGGAAGAGTTCCCCAACCAGGCGAAGGAGGAGTTCCGGTGGCATCGTCTCGATGACGGGGGCGCCTTGGGTGCGGAACTTCCCGCGTACACCGCGGTACGGGCGCCCCCACGGGTCTCGATTGAGACCCGCCAGAAGTTCCTCCCTGGCCTTCTCCTTGGCCTTGCGTATCGCCAGCTGCAGCTCTTTTTTCAGCTGGCGATAGGCGTCCAGAGGGTGAGTGAGCCAGTGTAACTACAGGTACAAGGGACATAAAAACTTAGGGCTTTGTGAAAGCCCGCCTGGGTAGGTACCACCCACTCATCAGATATTCTACCGCTAAACAACAGTACGCAGTATTGTTGTGTTCCGGTTTGAAAGGTGAGTGAGCCAGTGTAACAACAGGCACAAGGGACATAACATCTTGGTATCCAAGGTTGGTGGCGCATTGACGATGTAAGGAATAGTTAATATTTCTTACAGCGTCATTATCTATGGGTGATGGTGACCACTTACCATTAGGTGCCGAAATACTCGTCCACTAACTTATACCATAAAAAAATACCATTTGTACCTTCCAGAACATTATTAATAATGGTTTAAATGTAATTTAATTAATGTAAACATTGCAAAATTGAAAATTTATTAAAAATATAAAATATCTTATACCGTACGATTTTACAGCGAAAAATATATTCAATTAAGCTCAATACAAACAGAGCATTAAAAAAGTCTTGAAGAAAAACAATCTCAACAATGTTTACATGTTTGAGATGCACAATAATATTGAATAATAATAACGTATTTATTAAAATAATATATAATGTAATTTAACATTCATTCAGGCAACAGGCATTCAGTTAACACAATCTATAAGGCTTTAGAAAACTTAGTATTTCAAGATTTATCTAGATTTACGAAATATTAGAAGGATAGATATATCTATCTGTTTCTCAGAAAACTTTAAGTTCTGCGTCGTCATTACTCACTCATTTGTTGGATTGCTGCTGGACTATGATTATGAGAAGTTAGAGCTTTACACATTCTCGCGCAGTTGGCTAGTGACCAGTGGCGTAGCTAGGTGAGGCAGGGCCCCGGTGAAGGACCCTCACCCCCTCTATCCCATCCATTCTTTAACTAATTACCCTTTAAAATTATTGATACCAAATAAGAAACATTGTGCTCAGGGTTGTGATTTTCTAGCTTCAGTAGCTTAAGGTTTATTTTAGAGGCCTCCTTGAACTCCGGGGCCCTGGTGCACTGAACTACCTGGCCAGTGTCTGGTATCAGTTGAGTCGATAATTTCAGCTAGGAACACATTCTTATTAAACTTTTTTTTAATAATTCGAAATTCGAATGCAAGCGTACGTATAATTAAAAAAAAAGTAGATTTTGGTTGAAATCAAACACATTGCCACGCACGATCAACTCCTATTCACCTCACGTGCATTATCTATTTATCCTCCCGACGCCAAAAGTGACCTCACCCTACCCCACTGACTGACACAAGATCACCGATGTGCGCGCGCGCAGTTCGTCTGTACAGGCTTTGGAGGTTCAAACGCAAGATAAAAATATTTCGAAAGATATTCCGTTAAAATGTCCAGATTTTTAACAATAGCTGTGATTTGTTTATTGGTGAGTATTTAGTAATTACTTTGTTTTAAAAGAAATATTTTACTAAAATATAATATAATGCAATGTATACTTTTCGAATAATTTCATCCTATATTTGTTTGTTTAGTATTTATTTAATAATAGGCTTAGATATTTTTTACTGTAATAATATAGTTATTTTCTGAAATAGAAAACAAATTGGTATTGGTAAATAGGTTATATGCATTTTTGTGTTGTACATACATCGAATTTTAATTTTGTTTTAATGGGATTATTCATTAATCATTATCAAAAATATATCTATGAAATTAATTACATCAATATAATAGATATAACATAAAACAAACATTTATATTTATAGAGATGTTATAAATTATTTAATTTAATAATTAACAAGCCCACATATGTTGTATACATAAGTGTGTAATATAAAAGGAAAAATCGATATGATGATCGAAATTATCTTTATTCGATATGACTCGAAGGCATTCGAATTTCTGTAGGAAAAAAAAACAAAGAGTCTTAAAGAAGTCGAATATGACATTTAATGTGTGACATTTTACATTAAAAAATCTCTTGAAAGATCTCTCGGAGATGATTTGGTTTTATCCGAAATTTTGATGCACGGGCGTTCATTGGTTAAATCAAATAGCGCGCGTTTTCTTGGCTTTTCGTTACAAACTTCCGTTCCATTTCACACACATAAAAAATAATCGAATTACGAACACTTGCGATATAATTGTAGTATAATATTTTCTCTTTAAACACTTGTATGCAATAAAAACAGTATATAACCTACGAACGAAATATTCAATTACAGTATATATGTATGTATTTGCGCACTTTATAATTTAGATCGCTATAATATTGATTATAGTATTCTAAATGAATATAAAAACGCAAGTTGATATTAGACACATATAATATTATTTTTAATCATTTTATTAAGTGATAAAATCTTGTGAAACATTATTAAAAAAAATAAAATAATTTGCACTATTGTATGTTAGGAGATGTCACTCAAAGTAAATCCTTAACATGTATGCAAAAACATTTCAAAATAAAATAAATATATCGTGGATTTAAAAAATAAAAACTTAAAGTGTCATGAAATTAAACCTAATCTTACCAATAGTATAAATATATGTGTGTAACTTAGTCACGCCAGAAAGGCTGAACGCATATTTACATTTTATTCCGGATTATGTGCTTAGCATATGCCCCCCATAACACTCTACGTGGACTAAACTGCAGATAAAAACTAGTCAAAAATAAAGATTTGTGACTTTTACGTTTTTGTAAGATGCACAATATATTTTTATTTTAATATAAAATATATCAAATAATAAATTATAAAAAATAATAAATCAACAAATTCCACTATTAATTTGTCATGTTTAAGTTAAATCTTTTAAAATATAATTTATCACGGATTAAGAGTTAAAGACCTTCGTGTCTAAATATAAAAAGTTGTAAAAAAAAGCAAAGCGTTTTGTTTTGGATCAAAGATCCGAGTTCTGACATTCATAAAATTCATATAAAAACTATTTATTTATTTTTGTTCTAGATTAATGATAAAGTACAATTTTTAAGTTATTGATGTATTAGAACGGTTCATGTTTTGTTTTCAATATTATACTAGGTCTACTAGTGGACAGGACACATTTAGCTTGTATCGAAGAAATAAATAGAAAAATCGATACTTGATGTCGGCTTCAGATTAAATTATTAATAGACCGACTCCGATTGTAGATATATGGGCAGCCTCAATATTATGCAAATGCGAAAATAATTAATATGACACATTGTGCAATGTCCATGGGCTATTTGATGGTCCGTGGTCACCACTGCCCGCAACAATAGAGCTGTAAGAAATTCTAATAATTCGTTACATCGCTACAGCGCTACCGACTGGAAACAGAAATATTATGCCCTCCATGATTGTAGTTACAGAGGCTTACATTGATTGTTATTGTAACCTTCGATTATTCCTATTACATCATTTTGCTCCAGTACGAATGGGTGAAACATATTGTGACAGATTTTCATCCTGACAAATGCAAGATTTATTACGGTTTATAAACAAAAAAAACGGTTGATAAACAGGAGAAAAGGTACTTAATGAATTATTTTGTATTGACGTAAATTGATGTTATAAATAAAATATATATATATATATATATATATATATATATATATATATATATATGAATACGAAGTTTGATAAAATTATAACAAGATTAAATATATTATTTAGATATGTTTCTCTGAAATATTCAAAAACGATTGTAGTCGACTATCGACCGCGGCGCAAATATAAATTATAAAGCGCGGTCAAACTTTAATTTTATAAACTTTTTCAACCACAAAAGGAAAGAATACTAGCAGAAGCATTTTCCCGTTGAAATGCAATTCCGATTTACAGGGCGAAAAAGAACCATCCTCTCGTCACTAGTTGAGGCAATAAGGAGCTTTATACATCTTACAATTTAAAATGAAACCTTTTATTATTTACTAGACGTCGCTCGCTGCTTTGCTTTTAGGGATTGGTGATCAGGTACAAAGTATCCTATCCTGCCTTGTAGTTTAAATTTGTATGGTAACAGATTTCATCAAATTCGCTTCAGTGGTTTACTTACGCATGATCAACAGACAGACAGACACAAAGAGTTACTTTCTTATTTATAATATTAGTATATATATAGATTATACTACAAACAGAGAAGCC
Organism: Vanessa cardui; assembly: GCF_905220365.1. Taxonomy (NCBI): domain Eukaryota; kingdom Metazoa; phylum Arthropoda; class Insecta; order Lepidoptera; family Nymphalidae; genus Vanessa; species Vanessa cardui. Next base: position 9,951,404 of record NC_061132.1, on the reverse strand, counting down.
ACTGAATCGAAACAATATTTACGCGTGATTAATTCGGTCAATGATTAGTTTTTTTATTACAATTTATTCTTAATTAAACGACAAAGATACGACAAACGATTGTTTGTTTTTATTTCATATGCAACATAATCATTAGGTATATTTTATTCTATAATTTAACAAAAAAACATTAGTGAGCAGTTATTGTTATTTTAAAACATTTGAGCAAAGCTGCGCTATCTATCGCTATCTTTGTCTGATAACAATATTATAGATATAGAAATAATGTTGCCAATTTTCGATCTCCGGGCTGCTACTGAGAATTATTTGAAGGAAATTTTCTTGCTGCAAGCCCGTCTGGGTAGGTACCAACCACTCATCAGTTATTCTCTCGCAAAACAACAGTGTTCAGTATTGTTGTGTTCCGGTTTGAAGGGTGAGTGAGCCAGTGTAACTATAGGCACAAGGGACATAATATCTTAGTTCCCAAGGTTAGTGGCACATTGACGATTTAAGGAATAGTTAATATTTTTTACAGCGTCATTGTCTATGGGTGGTAATGGTGACCATTTACCATCGGGTGGCCTATATGCTCGTCTGCCAATTTATACCTTAAAAAAAGATGCTCATATTGATTCATCTCGGTATTAAGGCCTAGGACCTCGGAATCTGAAATACACAATAAAGCAAATAGACCTACGAAAAAGTCATTGTACAGGAACAGAGTGCCAAACAACACTGCTATTAGGTTAAAAATAAGTGATCTGGTGGTAAGTGGTCAGCACCGCCCGTAGACATAAGAGCTGTAAGTAATATTAAGCATCCCTTACATAGCAAATGCGCCACAGACCTTGGGAACTAAGATATTTTGGACCTTGTGGTTCTAGTTACACTGGCGCACTCACCTTTCAAACTGGAACACACCATTACTAAGTATGTTAAAATATCCTTTGAATGATTAAGAAAATCATAATTAAAGTAATCTTATAAGCGAGCCACCAACTTCTCGGTCTTCGTGTATCGTGGCATCAGCTGACGTATTTCTTAATCTTCAATAGGCTATTGAACGCAAGAGAGTTTTTAAATCAGAATTTTAGATCTTGTGATAAGCGCACGATGTATAGGCATATTTTTAAATCCATACATAAGTTTTTCCCGCTGTTTTGTAAACTTGAATTTAGTGTTATGGTTCCGTAGCTAGTGTACAAGGAAGACATTTAAAATAAACCAAAACAAAATACTTTCTATTGTACACCAATACGCACGCACTTCAAACCAAACCTTCTCCTCAAAGGGAGAGGAGGACCTTAGCCCAGCAGTGGGAATTTACAGGCTGTTGTTGTTAATAACTCTACATATGCTTTGACGCATAAAAGTAACAATTATACCTAAGGTTGCTGGTTCAAATTGCTTTACCATGCTGTTGTTACGCATGCACTTCAGCCACGTTCAAGAAAGATGCACAAGAGGCGGCCTTATCACTAAAACAGCCATCTCTTACAAGCAATCTTAGGTAAGACACTGAAATAGAAAGAGGTTAAAATTTATCGAATACCAAAATAAAAATGATACTCAAATTAACACATGAAAATTATTTATTATTATGCTCTCACGTATTTAATATTGAAATTTAAATAAACGTAAATTAGTTCAGTATTTCGATTAAATATTGATACGTATGTACAAAATTATGCTCGCTCGCAATGCTTGCAATTTACAATAACGCTTGCAGCATTTGCCGCTGGGAATCCTGATTTATTTGAACTACTGCTATAATATAAATAGGAAATTTATGCGGCTCCCTCGTTGGTTTTGTGGCTGGTTTATTAGGTTACAGATCCCGAGGTTCTAGCTTTAAACCCAGGGGTAAAAAGTGTATTGAAATTTTCTAGCTATTTCAGTCTCAGCTTGAGTTTATAAGATGTTTTAGCTTGTCCCGTCTTGGGCAGCAAGTAAAAATATTGGTACGGCGTTTGAACTCTCCGATTTAGTCTGAGTGAGGTAATAGAGAGTGCACGAGTGTTGTGCATTAATCCTATGCAGTTGATTGCCATCTTTGAGAATGGCCGCCGTAAGTTATGTCAAAATACGAACAGACAGACAGAAAATAATGGATACGTCTGTAGGTTTCGTTTTTTTTAAATATTGACAAATATTTATATTTACGGAACTCTAACACATGATTCATGGTTATATGATAATGTTGCTTGTATGCAATACAACATAAAGAAATCCCACAAATCATCTTAATCATAAGTCGACCAGGCAAGTTCAAAAGGGTCAATGAACTAAGATTTTAATGGAAGATTTTGGAAGATTATAACTCGGTATCCCAAAAAAGGCTAAATGCACTTTATCCAAGTCAGCTTTTACAGTTTTAATTGAAATCGTAATAATTTTAATATGACCAAAGCTAAGAAGAATCGGCATAAACTCAATAGTAGTATAAAGGTTGAAATGCTGCTAGCATTCTTGTCACCATTCCACGAGGTCAATATTTATACAGTAAATATTTTTAGTTAATGTTTGTATATATATATATGTAATAAATTAGTGTAACTAATTCTTATGTTATTAAATACATTGTAGTAGTTACAGATTATGTTAATTAAATACAATAAAATATACATCCTGCCTACATATCAATACGAACTTTGTCTTTTTTGCTTATTTTTTTTATAGTATTTTGCCCATTTAAATGAGGAATATACCTCATCTGTAAATGTATATTTGAAAATTGAAAAAAAAAATGGAAGAAGTCAGTACAAATTCTGTGCGATGATGAAAAGTATTGATATTTTAAGTTTTAGTTTCAGATATCTATTACATTCTTAATATTCATTTTATAATTGTTATAAGTATTTTAAATATAATTTCTTATTTTTTCACAAAATCAAAATTTGAAATTCAAATTCGTATCAAAATAAACATTGGAACAATGATAGAAATATAATATAAGATGTGAAGTTGTCTAATTGACGAGAGTTGATGCTTAATTGGCGATTTAGGTACATCTTCAATCAACAACTTCATTAAAGTTTTCATGAAACCCTGCGCGCCTGCGTCATAACTATACACTCATCATTTTCGATAACGCCCCAAAACAAGAATAACTTAATATTTTCAACCGACTTCAAAAAGGAGGAGGTTATCAATTCGTCTGTATTTTTTTTCCTTTTCTTTTTTTTTATATTTGTTGATATTACCAATACCAACCAACTATAACAACCAACCAAATATAACGATATCCATGACTACTTTTTATAATCGTAAATCGACATTTAAGTAGTCTAATTTTTCATTTCATTTTACTTAAGAGAACTCTAAAAAAATATGCTGAATATGCAATTACTTTTATTACTTTTTAGTGCACATTTAAATGTTTTAAAATAGTGTTTTGTTTGAAGTCAGTTTTTTTTTGTTAAAATTTTTATTTATTTTCAGCGATGTCTAAGGGAAAAATTTCGAAACATGTGACGTAGGCAAGTTGCAGTCGTTTTGTTAACACCTAGTACAACTTCGTCTGTTATATTGTGTATTTTGCAGTTGAATCAAAAAAATATTCCACTTATCCGATTGACCAGTGCCAAATATTTCTCTACATATGATAATCTTGAAAACTATAACTTTTTAAGTTTAGATCAAGTTGTTGTTAAGTTTTACTTGGCGTCGTTTGTTATGTTTGTGTTTTGGGTATGCTACGATGTTCCTAAGTTAAATATAATTCAACCTTACTTAATCAACGCTTTGAACCCCGCACTGCCCATAGTAGTTTGTATATTAGATACTAAATATTAGGGTTTAAAATTGGTGTGAATTAAGTCGTAACTAAAAGTCTAATAAAACAAGATTCTTGAGTAATTATACAAGAAAATAATATATTCCAAGATTGTTTTACTCAAATTAGTAACGAGATCTTCTTCTCTATTCAGTTTAATTAACATGTTCTTATTCCAACGTTTTCAGATTAAATGAATCGTTTGTAATTAAAGCACTTAATTATTCCTTACCGAAACGCCTCTGCTCAAATATTAGTTGGAAACGAGCCACTTATTGAATTTGTCGGTGTTCCATTAATTATAAACTTTTAATTAAATTAGAATATATTTATATCAACTTTTAAATCAACTTATTGGGAACCTTCAAGAAAAGAGCGTACTCTTTTCTTCAAAGCCTCCTGGTGTTGCAGATGTCCATGGGCGGTGGTAGTCACTTTCCATCAGGTGAGCCTCCTGCTCGTTCGCCACCTACCACATAAAAAAAAATGATAGGATGTCTGTTCAGTTTAATATATTACAAGCAAAACCGTCGGCTAATATTGTCTGTCATCTATTAAATACTAAAACTTTTCCAAACTGCGCTTTCGTTTTGTATATCGGTTCAGTTATATTTCCGTTACGGTACAAATAAAACGTCCTCTTATATATATAAATATTCGGGTTTTATTCGAAATGGGTTTTGTATGTGGTTACGAGTTCAATTGCTAACATCCCACGTGAAAATAACAAAGATATGATCTCGGGTTGAACCCAAATATATTTTTGTTTATACTTTATTTTATCGATTGGACAAAACTACAGTTTATTATGTAAAGAAAAAAATTTACTGCCTCAATTCTAAGACAAAGGCAAGAATTTAACGAATCGAATACTAATATCAAATCAAATTATAAAGGTATTAAATTACAGTTTATTTTATGAGTACTTACCTCTCAATTATTCAAGAGTTCAACATCTCAGTAACACGTTTGATGAAATTATTTTCACGATAAAATTATCAATTTTTATATTATTTGTTATGTTTGCTTTGTTAAATGTAAATTAAAAAGAACGTTATTATATTATTTATTGAATGTTATTATATTATTATTATTTACTAGTTGGAAATAATGACCATATTTAAATTTGGGTCATAAAAATGTATGCATTTACGAGAAATCCGAACAAAAATTTCGGATTTCTCGTAAACGAATAAAAATATTTTTAGTTTATTATTTTCTGGATAGCATAATATGTTTAACACTATCTAATATATCTCTTATTTATATAATAGTCGGACGGGCAAATAGGCCACCTGATGGTAAGTGGTCAATGGTCATCACCGTCCATAGACATGAGCGCTGTGAGAAATAACCGTTCCTTACATAACATTAAGGTGCCGTCAACATTGAAATCTAAGCTGTTATCTTTCTTGTGCCTATAGTAGCACTGGCTCACTCACCCTTTACTGAGTAATGCTGCTTGACACCTACCTATAACCTAGATGGATTTTCATAAAGTCCTACCACCGAGTAGTAGGAATTACCTACGACTTTTAGGAGTGTTATGGATTTCTTCAACTATAAAAATTGTTAGACTCTTTCTGACTGATCTTTGTAACTAGTCTGTTTCTTAAAGAATATTTATATGGCACTCTGTATGAAAATTGACAGATTTTATGATCGATTATTATTAATTAACAAAATATATAATATTAATAAAACAAATAGAAGCAATAACAATAGTGCAATAAACTGCAAATGTGTCATTGTCGTATCAAGACTACGTGTGTGGACTAAACCGGCATTGACATCAAGGATCAAGGCGTCACGTCCAGCTTGATTGACCGATGAATGTTAATAGCTTGGAATATATCGATATTTATATAGATAAGATTTTGTAGATACAAAGTACGTACTTACAGTTACTTCCTAAGCACCGGTTAAGCTGGTGATCACAAATGTTTCCGGAATGTAATGGAAATATGAAACATTGCTATTTCTAGACTAACAATTGAGATCCTACAAATGTCTCACAGATACCTATGTACCTTGTGGTGCTGCAAAGAAAAGCATAGTTTTCTCTGCTGAGTCTGAGGCCGTAATGTCTATTTGATATATTGTTGGAAAGCGATAAATATATTTATATGATGCCTATTGAAAACAGAATGATATGGTGTACCTACTTTTTTGTTTATAATATCCGGTTAGGCATATGACTCCACTCCACCTGATGGTAAGTGGAAATGGAATCCAAACGCGAAAACGACTAGTACGCACAGCAAGAATGAGCTGCACTAGTCACCCTCGCCATGCCGGCCCGCAAGATGCCCCTTCACGCCTCGTTTGAAGGCACCCAGGGTATAAGAGGAGGGTAACACGTGTGCTGGTAAAGAGTTCACAGTTTCACAGAGTTCACTTAAAGCTTCACATCACATCGAGTTAGTCAGTTAGCTTCTTAAACGTCAAGGCATCTATTAAGCTCCGTATCGGTAATATGATAGTTTCCATACGAGGTTTTCATACCGCTGGAATGAAAAAAATAAAAAAAATGATGTCGCAGCCAACGTAACAGTTGTCATAAATCGTGCCGAACACATTATTATCCCTAAATTTATTCATGTCAGGTTACTTTGAGTCGCCGAAAATTTCACCTCCAATAACTAAACCACAGAAAGATGTTCTTAACTAAGATCATCATGTAATACGAAGTGGGGAATCTCTACGTGATATGAGTTTAAGTGTCATATTAACATTGGAACTGCCTAACATAAACCCTGTCACATTATGTTTTAAGCTACTGGAATAAACAATCCTGAGACGTTTATTTACATTGTCTATAATTGATAAAAAACAATGACCTAATAATAAAAAAATAAACCTAAGTTAATATGATATATCTCATAAATTATTCCTATGAAACCCTAAGAATATCTTTCATTTATTAAAGGAATTGTAGAAACTTTCAACTTTCAACTAATTGAAGGCCTTCAGGTTTTTATTACCTGAGACTTCGTTTGGTCTCTGCTTTCCTGTGATTAAATGAATATTGGAAATATTGTAAGAAATCGTTCGTGTTTTCATCTACAAGTACAATTGTAGAACGATCTGTTCTTAAACTGACAAAATATATTCCATTCGAAAACTAAACGAAATTTGCTTTGAAGTTCTGAAACCCTTTGTTTGAATTATTATTATATTGTTTGCAGAAGTTACAATAAATCAACTTTATTCAATTAATTAATCGCTTTGACATTCAAAAATGTTTGTGTAAACTAGAATTTCACCGAAATCAAACAAGAGACTATTGTCTTTGATTGGTTTAAACCAATAATAATTTTGAGATGTTACTCGAATTTCGATTAGACAAAATAATACAATGAGTAATTTGTATTCACTATACAGACGTCAAAATTGGTTCGAATGACGTGCGAAATATGAAGCATAATAATTATTTTCGATCAATTTATATTTCTCTGACGAAATAAACTTTACTTGAAACACAAACATTAACAGTTAAATCTTGTAGTAGACACTGGTAATACTGTTGGCAAATGCCTTCTCATTTCTCCTTTTTAGAAGAAAATTCGGAACTCATTCCATCACGATGTCTTATCATAGGTTTGTTTCTGCTCTGCCTGACAATGTTTTCTTTTGTGGCTTAGTATTTCAGTGGCGTTTACTTGGACTTCAAACTGAGTTACTTAATGCAATCCCTTTTAGCCGCTCTTTCAGCAATTAGAGGATTTTCAATATCGTAATTTCTACGGAATTCCTAAAAAGTAACTCAACACAACCGTGGGCAATTTATTGAAGTAAGATACTTATAAACTCGATAAGCAAAGAAATGATTTTGTTTAATAGTAATAAAATTTCTTAGTTATTTGTCTACGCTATACTATTGGTATCTATGACCCTAAGTATTTAAGGGTTACTAACAAACGGCTCAATGGAGCACCACAGAGATAGTGATGGTCGTTAAGGGAACGATAACATTAACCCCGTCAAATAACTTATAACTTTAACTCGCCAAATATTCAGGCATGTTTGGAACATTGTTAATAGACTGTAGCTTAACTATGCTTTGACCATTACAAAATTACTTTAGATTAAAATTACTAGGGATTCGCCCCGGCTTCACACGGATGCAATTCTAAATATACTACAGATTGTTTTTACGATATTACATTAGAAAAATCTAAAATTATCAGTGTTTTTTTAATATATTGTCCATGTATTATATACAAAAACTTTCCTCTCGAATCATTCTATCTATTAAAAAAAACCCGCATCAAAACCCCTTGCGTAATTTTAAAGATCTAAGCATATATAGATACATACAGCGGTAAGCGAATATATTTTATACTATGTAATGATAATGATGATGATTACGGAATAACTGAAGGTGTTAAGCGAATCATAGATAGAGAATAGAATAGAAATAATGATTTCAATTGCTTTTGACATATACGTTTTAATAAGCCAACCTATGAAACATTTAAGATATTTTTTTTCGATAAGAATAATTAAGATTTATAAATAAACTAATTAAATCCTATCATTCCATTTTTGCCAATAAACGCGATTTTATACTTAATCTTGTCCATAGATAATTATACTTTTTATTATTTAATTTTCATACCAGCACTAAAAGTTTGAAGTTATGAATTTGGGTACTTAATTTTTTTTATAGGTCTCAAGAGAATGTTCACTACGCACCCTCCCAGACGCAGAGGACTCTGTCGTGAGCGTATACACAACACAGCCTTCCACCTCCAGCGCCAGTATTGACGTTTACCACCAGATCGCTAACAACATTGCTGAAAGGATAACATCCCCCATATACAGGTGAAATACTATATTTTTAATCAAATATTTTGTCAGGTTACGCAACATTTTGTAAAAATTAGAGAGCATAAATTGAATCTTTGATTGTCGTTCTTAAAAAAAAATTACTACTTGTCATAGATTATAATAAATACTTATTATGTATATTACTTTAAACACTGACTGTTGACCTAATGCGTCGTAAAAAAAAAGTAAAGTAAAGTAACAGCCTGTAAATTCCCACTGCTGGGCTAAAGGCCTCCTCTCCCTTTGAGGAGAAGGTTTGGAACATATTCCAACACGCTGGTCCAATGCGGGTTGGTGGAATACACATGTGGCAGAATTTCTATGAAATTTGTCACATGCAGGTTTCCTCACGATGTTTTCCTTCACCGCTGAGCACGAGATGAATTATAAAGACAAATTAAGCACATGAATCAGCGGTGCTTGCCTGGGTTTGAACCCGCAATCATCGGTTAAGATGCACGCGTTCTAACCACTGGGCCATCTCGACTTACCACTGGGCCATCTCGACGTCGTGTGTAACATTTATTTGCCTACAATATATGTATTTGCACACATGGGTATATAAGAATGAAATAGATATTTTTACTTACACACACATTAAAATTTTAAGACGTAGATCGTAACATGTTTATGCACATACGTGAAACACACATTTGTTTATACTAATAAAAAAAAACATGAAATTCTCATAAATTGAATGAAACTGAGAATATATATTTTCATCAATAATTTTATTTACTCACTTAGGTTACCACGAAAACCAAACCATTAATATAAATTATTTTTCATGCATTGTTTGACCACATTTTGCCATTAAAATGCTTAAAATAAAAATGTATATCTTATTTCTATACACAATATACATGTTCTATGTTTTTTTACACAAAAACATAAAAGAGCAAAAATGTTTTGTGCTCGGTCTTGTAACTTTATATAAATTAGAATTGTCACCTCAAGTTGCCTTATAAAATAAGTTGGCTACTAGGACTTAAAAGTTTAAGACAAAATTTCTGTTCTAATTTTTTCTAAAAAATTATATGATTATACAATATAAAATAATGGTTTGTATAAATGTCTTTAATTGATGGCTTTTCGAAAATTTTCCAGATTTTTGGGTATTGGAAAGAACACGACACAATCATCAACAACAAAACGGCCCTGGGACAAAATCGAACTTCTCGAAGACGCACCGGAGGACGTCAGCAAATTAGCGACATCCCCCATCGGCAACGACATCTCAAACGAGAAAGACGTTGAAGAACTATCAACAGATGCATTGAATAAGATTAGCAGGAAACCGGAGAAGATAACACTCTTCTCTAGCTACCTGCCAGCTGTAAAAGAAAAGATAGAACTCAACGAGACCATTAATGAGGTGGGCGATGATGATGAGGTCTTTGGTTTTGAAGACGTTGACGATGAAGCCGAGACAAAACCTCGAGATGGACCTTTTGTATTTGTTTTAGAAGTACTCGGTAGTATTGTACAGTTATTATATGGAGGCTTTGTGGCGTTATTCTCGTCGAGTAAATCAAGCTAAGATAATCAATTTAAGTCAGATTAGAATACATTACCCATGATATTTAGGATGTACTCGTAACACAATGGAAGTAGTATTAAAATCAAGACATTTTCTACATACCGGTTACAATAGTATCAATTAATTCTGCGTTGCGATTGGCATAATATCAACCGCACGGTGAGTTGATTTCACGCAGAAGCGGTTAATTTATATTTGAACTATATTTTACTAACAAAAATATTTGAAATTACAAATATTTCAATTGTTACTAATTACAATATCGACAATGATAAGGATTTTTTAATTTGTATACAGAAATATGGAACATGATTTTAAAAATCGACTGGTTTTTTAATTTTTTTTTTGTACAATATTTTAATTTAATATTAATATATTTTGTATGCTTCGTATAAGTAGGAAGGCTTCGATTTTATTTTTTGATTCTGTATATTTAATTAATGCAATTTTTAGTATAGCGTAAAGCGTAACGTGAAGAATAAGTCAGTGTAATAATAATAATTAAGTATTTTTTTAAATTATTTAAAATGATATATGTTTTGTTCAAAAAACACAAAAACAATTTGCTCACAAATATTAGCTCGAGCTCGCGTTAGCTCAATCTCTCTATCCCATTACATTTTTTCAAAGTTTCAATGCTCATATTTCATAAAAGAAATAATATATGTTTTTCATCTCTTGCAAAATCTTTGCGTTATAATAACCTTCGATTGAGTAAAGTTCTTCGCTTGTACAAGGAATATAAATGGATCGCATTCTAAAATAAATCGATATTAAAACAAAAGGTTTAATAAAGGTTTTGATTTGGGAGCCGAATCGTCATACTTATCCGGCCTAACTTGTTATATTGACTGACTAATGTATACAAACAATATTTTTAATGACTTCATTGATAATATGTTTTATGTTTATTAATTTAAACTAAAATTGTGATTTAATTGCTGTTCTAAACTAATTGTAAGTTTTAATATTTATATTTAATTGGTGCAATTATAATGATTTTTAAAAATAGAATAAATAAAATTTACAGTTTATTTTCTTAGTTTTATTTGGTAGGGCGTTGTGTAGGCCCGTCTGAGTAGTTCCAAACCACTTATCAGATGTCTTTCAACCAAAAAGTAATACTTGGTATTTTTGTGTTTCGTTTGAAAAAGAATTGAGCCTATAGTTTCACTAGCAACCGTATTTCTCTTCTTTTAATGTTATTAAGAATATCCGTAGTAGTCAAGATATATTATTATATAGTAAAGTATAATCTCACAAAACAAAAAAGCATCGTTTGTCCAATGATTAGAAATGGAATAAAATAAATTATATTTACGTCCAAAGTCAACTCGAATAAAATTTACCTCAGCCAGTTTTCTTTTAATCCGAAGCAATAAAAAAATAATCGTCCACATTTAATCGTGGGTAACAAATATCCTGTCCAGACATGTCATGTTTATTGCTGTCTGGGCTTTGAGCTGGGACGGTTTGCTGTCTAAAATAATACGGATCTCGAATGAGAAAATAAATCTTAATATACCCACTGAAAACGAGAAAGTAAATCAAATTTATATTATTAATATTATAAATGTGAAAGTAACTCTGTCACAACCAAACCGCTTAACCGAATTTGTTGAAATTTAGTATGAAGCAAACTTTAACTCCAAGAAAGGATATAGGATATGCCTGACACGTGGCAACCAACACCATAAAATGCGAGCAAAGCCAAGGGTGATTACTCGTAATTACTACATAGTATTAAACAAAGTCGCTTTTTGTCCCTATGTATGCTTAAATCTTGAAAACTACGCAACGAATTCATGTAAATATGGCTCATTACTGAGATTATTTTTTGTTTTTAGTTACCATCTAACTAAAGGGTAGGGTAAGGTTATATAATATAATGCTTTAGTACCGCCAGGAGATACATTGAAATCATGTGACCAGAATATTAGAGCTACTAAACCAATTTTTGAAAACAAAAATTTTTTAGGAATAATCATTTCTTTTTTATTTAGTAGTATTCCTGTGTACCCTTTTAAGCTTATCACATGTGTAAGCAGCACGAGAATAGTCCAAGGAGTCAGGATCGATGCTGAGACTTTTTATATCACTAAACGGATCGTATACCTTTGCGCTATTGAAGCTTACATTATGTAGTATAAGAAAAAGAATATGTCCTTAAGTGGAAAATCTTAAAGTATCTTACCTCAGAAAGGCCATTCATATCGATGCCAAAAAATATATCCGTAATGTGACTAAAGTAGTCCCCACGCGTATCGCCATTTGATTTCAAAGAAAACGTTTTCTTTACATTAGCAATATCAAGTTCACTTTTCACAAAGCGACTGGAAGTGTTTGACGACGTGAAGTGTTGGCTTTTAGTGGAAATTGACACAGGAAATGTAGCATCACTTAGAGAACATAAATTCAATTTGTCTTTAAATTCAAAGTCAAAGACAAATTATTTATTCAATATAGCATTGGTATCATCAATCATTAGAGAATAGATGATAGAAAATGGATCGCGGTGCTATGTTGGTTATTTTTGTATTATATTTTCTTATTTGGGAGCAGTTTTGTCGTTCTTGATTTTAAGTCGTCTAAATGATTAACTTCACGTCATTCCGGGGAGGCTCCATTTAAGGGACCGATGATCTACCACTAAGCAATAAAGTCTTGCTTTAATTTTCAGTTCGGTTTCAGAAATTACATAAATAAAACTCAAATTTAGTCAAGAGTTGCTAATATCCAAGTCTTTGCAGTCATAAATGTGCATCTATAATTAAAATGTATGGTCATAGCAACAGCCTTTTAATTTCCCACTGCTGGGCTAAGGCCAGCCCCACTTTTTGAGGTGAAGGTTAGGAGCATATTTCACCCAGCTGCTCCAGGTGGATTCACATGTGACAGAATTTCGTTGAAATTACACTCATGCAGATTTTCTCATGATGTTTTCCTTCATATGAGATGAATTAGAAATGACGAAAATGAAAGTTCGGTGGTGCTTTCCTGGGTTTGAACCGCAATCATGGGTTAAAATGTATGTGCACTTACCACTGTGCCATCTCGGTCACGTCACGATATACGCGATCATAAATAGAGGAATCTTTTTGATAAAAAAATAACAATTTCTGTATGAAAAGATTATCCATAAAGCTCACTTCTAACTTTGACTTATCTAAACGAACACTGGCTAAGTGTTCAGCCAACGCGAAATGAAATAAATAATCCTTCCATTCACTAATGGAAAGAAAGTCAAGAATTTGTCTGATCGTGTCTTTTAGGATCACTATTACACCGTAGATGTTTGTTTTATATTAATAGCGTAGTCAAGCGCAAATGCTTGTATTAATTTTTACTGTACAGGAGAAGCTTGTCACCAATTATCAATTCATTTCTTCTTTCTGCTTTTTACGTTAATATTATTTAACGGTCCTTTCATTTTATTGGAGTTTTGTTTTCATCTTTTTATGATATACCTGATGGTATATCATAAAAAAATTAAATATATTTACCTGATGGTAGGTTTTTATGACAGCTCATAGACAGTGGCGCTGCAAAAAATATTAACCATTTCTTACATTGATAATGTGCCACCGATCTTGAATACTGAGATGTTACGTCCCTTATGCCCGTAATTACTCTGGCTAACTGTTAGTAAGTTATCAATCTCTAAAATGAATATAGCTGTTGGTCTCGTTTTTACATTTATATATCCTGATAATATTTCACAATCGATCAGAACGATATTTTTTATTATTTAATATTTATTTTTTTCTAATTTTGTTCGTTTGGATTTTTACTATTTAAACATGCTTGAAGAACTTTGGGAATACATAATGTCATATGACATTAATTTAATTTACTTTCGATTAATGATTCGTATGTGTATTAATTTGCGAGTGTGTGAGTGTACTTTGCAATAAAGATTCAACTCAGATACCTACTATCTAGTCAAAATAAACACTTCCCGAATAAAACATGTCAATAATTTTAATTGGAGTTAATGGAAAAGGTGCCCTGACTGATTTCAGTCACAGTGGCCAACGTCAAGGGTTGCCAGCCAACTATGCAGGAAACTTCAAGTGTTCATCATCAACATCAATCAAGGTTCTCAAGTGTTGGCTGAAACACTAATGCACTCTTTATATTCACAATCTGATAATCTGATTGGACAGCAAATCCGACACACCTGGAAAAAGTTCAGAAACAACGGCTTCAAGACTCCGTGTTGATACTTAGAAAGTTTCCTCATTGTTTTGGAAAAATCCAATATATATACAGAAACATCGGGTTATTGACCCGACTTAGGGCTAGAACACAAAACCTCGGCATATGTGTTGTTGTATTAAGTTACTGGATTAATGAAGCAGTCGTGTAAAATGAAACATTTGTCATACTCAATAGTCCTTCATAAATAGCTAAATATTCTCAGTTGCCATTAGTGACACGGGGTCAATAAACCGTCTCATCTGGCCATCTAAGCTGTATCTGTATTATAATTAATGGTATTGCATTAGATTAGTTGTATACACAATGTTACACAACGGTGTCATAGATATTTGTCTATAAGGTTTTGATAAATAGCTCTGTCGACTATGTCGTTTAGGGTCGAACCACAATTTGTTCATGCGATGACGTGTGTGATATAGGATGACAGGGGAATAGCAGAGCGATTTATTTTTTTCGAATTACTTGAAGAAGTTACGCGTAGTGTGATTTCTATTTGACTACTATTTAAAGGTTGCTGACACATTTGTCTTATAAGCAACAATATTTTTAATGGGAAAATTTTAGTTTGCTCCTCGGGGAAAAGTCCAACTCACATGCCGTGACAGTTAATGGCGTGACGCTCTCATATGCCGTCACTCTTCGGTATACGTGGCTTGTTTATAATAGTCGTTGTTTCGTATCGCTAGTTGTCGCCCGCGTCTTTGCTTGCATTTTAGAAATCGTCATCAGGTGTTTAGCAAAAAAAAAGTAGACTATTTACTTACTTAGGAACTTGCTTCATACCAATTTTTATCAAATTCGCTTCCGAGATTTGGTTGTTAAAAAGCAACAGATATATAGACAGATCAACAGACAGACAGTCACACTAATATAATATTAGCATTGAAGTACATATATAAACTGAGTATTTTTATGTATTAATCTCTATTTTTTATCGAGTTAATTTTTGTAGGTTTTAGATTATTTCATTAAATATCCACTTTTAACGCAGCCAGTCGATCATTATTTTTGTTTTTGTTTATAACAGATTATAATAGCTTTAATCAATATCACTATAGCGATGAGTAGTGAAAGTACTA
Source organism: Vanessa cardui (assembly GCF_905220365.1). Taxonomy (NCBI): domain Eukaryota; kingdom Metazoa; phylum Arthropoda; class Insecta; order Lepidoptera; family Nymphalidae; genus Vanessa; species Vanessa cardui. Next base: position 9,935,974 of record NC_061132.1, on the reverse strand, counting down.
AATGAAAATTACCTATAGGTTGCCTTGTTAGTAATTTTTTTACAAAAATAAATAGAAATTATAAATATTTGGTTCCGTTCCTCTTCAACATTTACAACAACAACAACAACAACAAAAGCAGCTTCTTAATTTCCCGCTGGGCTAAAGTCTCCTCTAACTTTCAGCAGAAGGTTTAGAATATATTCCACCACGCTGCTCCAATGAGGTTTCCTCATGATGTTTTCCTTCACCTCTGAGCACGAGATGAATTATAAACACAGTTCAACATTTACGCGTGAGTGAGCCAGTGTAACTGCAGGCACAAGAGACATAACATCTTAGTTCCCAAGGTTGGTGGCACATGAGGATGTAAGGTAATATTTCTTACAGTGTCATTGTCTATGGGTGATGGTGACCAATTTCCATCAGGTGGCCCATATGCTCGTTCGCCAAACTATACCATAAAAAAAAAACAAAGCGTGATCGAATTTCGTCACTATTCTTTGATTGAATTTACAAATAAATGGATTATTCAGAATTACATATTTAAAGTAACTAAATTTGACTGAATGGTTGTAAAATTAATTTTACATAAAGTGAAACGAAAAACGATATCATTGATTTAGAAATTTTATACTTCATTGAACAACTTATTCGAAAGCTAATCGTAAATACGTTAATTTTGTTGATAATAGATTTTATTGCAGATTTATATGGGTTTTTCTCTAGACTCGACTTGTACACAGGCGAAGCCACAGGCGGTAAATAGTTTATTATAAATATAACAACCTCAAACTACATTAAAACAGAACTCAAATTTCGAAGCATTACAACTTAACAACTTGCTTCCAACAATATTTATGACCCTCCAGTTTTTAAGGGTGAATTTCGTTAGCGAATATATAAATAGTTAGACAATGAAACAAATCGCATTATAAAACAAAATAAAAACGACGTTTATCTATCCGTCTGTAAAAAAAGAGTTAATATACATAAATATTAGGTTGGGGAAAAAGTCTTTTCGCATATAGTATGTATGAACTTGTAATAAAATCTCTTTGGCTATACCATTTGTATCTGGCTGGTTTTGGTATCATTAAAAAGTTTTAATTTTAAATAAGGCACTTCCAAATTCAAATTAGGAATTTGTGTGATTTTCATTTGTTTTTATTGTTGTTAAAATGAGTGAATCTAAAGAAGAAATTCGATACATTTTAAAATTTTACTACAAAAAAGGTAAAAATGCAACTCAAGCCGCGAAAAAAATTTGTGATGTTTATGGACCTAATGCAGTATCTGTGAGAGTAGCGCAAGTTTGGTTTAAGCGTTTTCAAGCTGGAAATTTTGATATCAAAGATGCATCTCTGTTTCGGACAAAATTGATGCCATTTTTGAAAAAGTGGAGCAAGATCGGCATATTAGTAGTTAAGATGTAGCTGAAGAACTGGCAATTGACCACAAAACGGTTTTGACTCATTTGAATAAAGCTGGGTACACAAAAAAGCTCGATATATGGGTGCCTCATGAACTCACTGAAAGAAACCTAATGAACCGTGTACTCATTTGTGATTCTTTATTACGACGTAATGAAACCGAACCATTTTTGAAGAAGCTGATAACTGGTGATGAAAAGTGGATCACATACGACAAGAACGTGCGAAAAAGATCGTGGTCAAAGGCCGGTCAAGCTTCACAGACTGTGGCAAAACCCGGATTAACTTGCAACAAGGTAATGCTGTGTGTATGGTGGGATTGGAAGGGCATCATTCATTATTAGCTGTTACCGCCCGGCAGGACCATCGATTCAGAACTGTATTGCGAACAATTGATGAGATTGAAGCAAGAAATTGAGAGAAAGCGGCCAAAATTGATCAACAGAAGGGGTGTGGTTTTTCACCATGACAACGCTAGATCTCACACATCTTTAGCCACTCAACAAAAATTACGAGAGTTTGGCTGGGAGGTATTAATGCATCCGCCGTATAGTCCTGACCTTGCACCTTCAGATTTTCATCTGTTTCGGTCTTGGTCTGTTCGGTCTGCAGAATTCCTTAGGCAGTGTCAGTGTGCAGTTTTTTTTTCGATCAGAAGCCCCAAAATTTTTACAGCAATGGGATCATGTCACTACCAACAAGATGGCAAAAAGTTATGGAACAAAATGGCACCTACATACTTTAGTCAAATGTAAATAAACTATAAAAAAAACTTTTTGAATTTTCATATAAAATACGAAGAAACTTTTTCCCCAACCTATTATTTAATTGTAATATAATGTATTTAACTATATGTTAGAAAACAGTACTAAACTACTGAGATCCTCGCCGGCTCTTATCCGTAGAACTTTTGTTGAAAAGTGTCTGTACAAAGTATATGCATGTGTGTGTGTGTGCGTGCGCGTGCGTGTGTGTATAAAATATATTTTCAACCGACTTCAAAAAGGAGGAGGTTATCAATTCGTCTGTATTTTTTTTTTTTTTTTTTTATGTTTGTTACCTCATAACTTTTTACTGGGTGGTCCGATTTTGATAATTTTTTTTTTGTTTGAAAGGTAGTGCTTCCCGTGGGGTCCCATTTTTTTTTTATTTTTTTCCGATGATGGTATCCGTATGAAAACGACATAAGTCTTAAATTTACATTATGTATATGCGCGACAAATAGGTGAATAACTCAAAATCACGTTAACCAATTTTGATGATTCTTGTTGTTGTTGTTGTTTTTTGATAGGTATAGTATAGGGTTGGCTGACACCGGCTCCAAGTATAGCAATAATTATAACTACATTATATAATCGTAAATCGACTTTTAAGTAGTCTAATATTTTTCATTTCATTTTACCTAGGAGGACTCTCAAAAATGTGTTAAATATGCAATTATTTTTATTACTTTTTAGTGCATTTTAATTTGTTTTAAAATACTGTTTTGTTTGAAGTCGGTTTTTCTTTTTGTTAAAATTTTATTTATGATTTTAATTTTATTCTCTGCTCGTAAGATGCCGGGATTAGTAGTTAATCATTAATGTATGTTTTGAAGTATCCAATAAAGAATGTATCTTTTATAATAGAGCAATGAATATGTTATATATACAATTAAATCATTTTAAGCTATCTCAATTTTTATACAGTCGCCGCCAATTTTCATACTAACTTCAATTCCCTTCCTTATACCCTTAAGGTATAAAAAGGATTTTTGTGAAACAAATTTACTTATGGCCTTCTTTGAAACTCAAACTATAGTATTTCCATATCAAATTTTATATAAATCGTTTTAACGGTTTAGGTGTGAATAGAGGTGAGAGACGCTATAATATTAGTGGAAATTATCTTTGGCCAAAGTCATCGACATAGCCCACCGGATAAGTAAGCTGAAGTGGCAGTAGGCTGGCCATATTTGTCGCAGAACTGATAACCGTTGGGTAAAACGTGTTCTAGAGTGGAGACCGCGTCTCGGCAAACGTAGTGTAGGACGTCCTCGGGCACGGTGGAGTGACGATTTACGCAAAGCGGCTGGCAGAAGCTGGATGCGAGTCGCCGAAGATCGATCACAGTGGCGTGCTATTGAAGAGGCCTATGTCCAGCAGTGTGCGAAAAAAAAGCTGTTGATGATGATGATGATCTTTGATTGATCTCAACTTCATATACTTGCACGATGACAGTCTACGTTATTCTGGTTCCTTCTATTATTTAAGTAGGTAGCATAATTTATCACTTTCCGTTTGTTCTTCATGTGTCAGATTGTGTTCAAAAGATAGAAATAAAGTCCACGTTTTCTTAAGAAATCCGCTTTTTATTTTGATCAAACAGGAAAATCTCTGTTTTCTTCATACCTTTTTAGAGGTATTTTCAGAAATAACACGATCAAATCTAAATGTCTATAGGCATTACTTGTGTATATGTTAACATTTTTGTGTTTATTTCTTGTACATGACAATTCAAATCTATCTATTTTCTTATAATTTTTGTAGTATTAAGTTACCTTTTGATGTCAAATAATCATTTTGAGATATTTTATTTTATATAGTCTTACTACCATTTCGTTATATATTTTATTTGTCGAGGTAACTTTTCTGGAGCCTTGGCGGTTACTGCTAAGATGATTGGTTTCTTTAAAGTAAGTAAAGTAAAGTAACAGCCTGTAGATTTCCCACTGCTGAGATAAGGCCTCCTCTTCCATTAAGAAGAGGGTTTGGAACATATTCCACCACGCTGTTCCAGTGCGGGAATGCACATGTGGCAGAATTTCGATGAAATTAGATACATGCAGGTTTCTTCACGATGTTTTCCTTCACCGCCGAGCACGAGATGAATTATAAACACAAATTAAGCACATATAAATAGTGGTGCTTGCTTGGGTTTGAACCCGCAATCATCGGTGAAGATGCACGCGTTCTAACCACTGGGCCATCTCAGGTCTTATTATTGGTTTCTTATGTCTAGTGAAACTCCGATAGTTAATAAAAATGCATCCAAAATTGTTTATAATAGGAATAAAAAAATAATAAATTGTATTCTCTTGGTCGCAACAGCAAGACCATGCAAACTGGCCAAGATATGTCAGTAGGGTGCAGTTACACGAAAGTGGCTCCATAAATAAGCGCTTGTTTCCGCTGGCTGCCGCAAGTTATGTGATCCTAGTAGTAGCTACCTTAATACTTGAATATTCTAAGGTAAAATATCTAACTTTTGCTACAAAGCTTTAAATTATGTAAAATATGTTATATGCTGTGAAGTGTATATACAGTTTATATTGTCATAATTTATTAGAACATTTTTTAAAACGTAAATTAAGAACATTTGCTGTAACCATTGGTTAGAAATGCAAGTTATCGAAAAGAACCGGCGATCCGAGGATCTTAGTATTGTAATTATATTGGTAATTAAAATTACTTTAATACAATTGAATCATTATAAAACGCTAAACGACTAATTATTATTATAAATTTATCTCATATGGAATCCTTTAGCTTACTAGGATCTTTAGAATATAAGAAACATATTTTTTTTTTCAATTACAACAAAGGCTTGTTTTGTGGTTGAACTAGGGTCTTAAGTTTTATTATGTTTCTTTAAGAAACGACAATAATGTAAGAAACGATTTTTATTCTTTGCTTTTGCCCTCAGCTGGGCTTGAATAAGTTTCAAACGGTTTACCCGGCTATGTGTTCTAGTGACCAGTAGCAAGGGCAGAAATGGCAATAGTTATGATAAACTGCATATCAAGAACACTGCTTGTCGTAATTTATTTGGCCAATCTAATGCTAACGTTAAATCTATAATATTTAATTGTTCTTTTAATATTTAAGTAAACATAAAATATTTTTCCAGCTTTGCTTATTAAATATTGGGATAAATGAAATCCAGATATATTAAAATACCATAATTATAATTAATTGTTATATAAGGCACATTTCAGACTTCAAATATTAGAATCTATAAACGAGAGGCTGTAAATATCTCAACTCTGACGACAGAAGCGATTCGTCTTTGGCCAACTCAACGACCATCTCCTTGGCGCGATTGTTGGCGTATTCGTGGCCGCAATCGTGCCGTTCCACCATCTTCGACAAGGCCAGGCTCAATTGAGCCCTGGCGCCGCCGTCTGATGAATCTACGAGGGTCTTCATTACATCTGGCGAGAAACCCTGGAAAAACATATATGTATATTACTTATTGACTACACTTATAAATTAATTACATAGAAATATGTGAATGATAATTGAACAGCATCAGTTTTGCTTAATAAATAATTACTTTATAACTTTATAGTTAATTTTAAATTACTAAAAAAGCATATAAAATGTTTTTAATTTTTCTCTGGTACAAGGGGTGAACTTTTGGCTATTAGCCATTTTCCAGGCCACCTAACCGAAAAGAATACTTAAAAATAGAAACTGGGTACCATAATATATATCTACAACATACGTCTACATAATATTACATTGAAAGTTAAAAAAATGTTGAATTTGAAATCGCAATAAAATCTTATATCGCAAACAAACTGCGCTAATGAACCAGAAAATTTAGTAAATACCTATACATAGGATATAGTTCGTGTTTTAAAAGTTATATGTCGGAATCTTACTTCAATAATATCACAATTAAGACTGTTAACTAGATATAGTTAAATTATTAACAGATAATTTGAAATTGGAGCTTGAATTCCTATTTTAAGAAGACACTGTATAAAATAATTAAAAATCAAACTTTTTACATAGAAATAATCTTTGAGTCAAATCCACGCATTCATTTGTTGAGGTCACACTAAAGATCTTCGCTATTCATAAATTAATGCTCATTGAATTTAAAAAGTCCCAAATTTTCCGCCGCCGATATTTCTTAAAGAAAGAAAGAAAGAAAGAAATGTTTATTAGGACACAGTACTTAAGTCTGTGGTATTTCTTTTCCACTGCTGGGCTAAAGCCTCCTCTGCCATTAAGGAGAGGGTTTGGAACATATTCTATCAGGCTGTTCCAATGCGGGTTGGTGGAATGCACATGAGGCAGAATTTCGATGAAATTAGACACATGCAGGTTTCCTCGCAATGTTTCCCTTCACCGCCGAGCACGAAATTAATTATAAACACAAATTAAGCACAAATATATATAGTGGTGCTTGCCTGGGTTTGAACCCGAAATCATCGGTTAAGATGCATGCGTTCTAACCACTAGCCCATGTCAGCTCTTGATTACGTATAAGATTTTGATTTCGAACATGTGAATAAAATAATTGATACTTGAGTGCATTTTAATTTATAAGCTCTTATTTTTTTATTTTACGTGGATCAACGAACCAGTAAAATTAAGTTGTAGTTACAAATTTTATGACCTGCCTTATAAATACGAGTATAAGTTTGGCGCGATAACCCTGTTTTATTTGAAGTACCTAATCACCGAAAGATAAGCCTTCACAAATCCCTTGTGACCTTCAGCCGAAACGAGATCATTGGCCATTAATATAACCCATAAACGGAGCCAAGAAAACAACAATCAAATGAATTGTGACCTTTAACAATTCCTCATATATATTTCTTATATGTTAATATTTATAAATTATTTTTTCTTTGGTATAGGTTGGCGGACGAGCATATATGCCCCTGATGGTAAGTGGTCACCATCACCCATAGACAATGAAGCTGGAAGAAATATTAATTATTCCTTACATCGTCTATAATGTGCCACCAACCTTGGGAACTAAGATGTTATGTCCCTTGTGCTTGTAGTTACACTGGCTCACTAACCCTTCAAACCGGAACACAACAATACTGAGTGCTGTTATTTGGCGGTAGAATAACTGATGATTGGGTGTTACCGACCCAGACGGGCTTGCACAAAGCCCTACTGCCAAGTAACATTAATTTTCTTTGGGATATTTGTCAAATTTATTAAATCAAGAATCGAATAATTTCACTAACTGATTAATAGTTAAAGAAAAAATGAAATGCCAGTTCGGAAATTAAATTCCGCATATCTGGGAAAACCGACAAATTTCAGCGAGTTTTCTTCGTCTAATTTTTTAATCGATTGCATTTTAAATATTGATGAATTAAGAAAAGAATATAAAGAAGGATATTGTAATTTTTCGAGATTTCAATAATATTTATGACATAACTTATATACGAACTCTTTCGTCACATTTTTTTTATAATACAGAACACCTCGAGGCTTCCACTGCCAAGACGAGTAGTGTTATTCTATTATTACTGAAAATTAAAAATTACATTATATTGATTTTTTAATTCGTAACAGTTGCAGCAACAATGTGTGGTAACATTGTCTTTAACTTGAATTTACATGAAAAATTTATCACATATCAGTTAATCTATTATTATCTCAATTAAATCATCTAATTTAACAATAATGCATGCTCAGACAAAAGGTCTTATTTCAGACTCCGTATCGATACTCATTAGTCTCCTTAAAATAAAATCTGCAGACAATATCTTGTTACTGTTTTATTAAGTGTATTGATTTAATGGAGGTCAGTGAACTTGAGGTTCGATATCTCGATTTATTTTTAAGTTAGTGAATATTTATTACATCTTTAATGCCATTGTCAAGGATCTTTTCTGTGTCAAAGTATTTTGTAAATAACGTATAAGGTCTTATGTTTCAAGTATTGAGACAACCGAAACGTACAAAAAGTAACTTTGTGTACGTATACTTATAGGTTGTTTCTCATTGATTTAAAATGATACATTTATGCTGTTTAACTTTCAAATTACGTTTAATTCGTATTAGATACTTGGATAAGTGTTTTAATGAAAATTGGATCATTGGGAAGTAGTGCAAGAGTTATAGATTTCAAGAATAAGAAGAATTCAAGTAAAGTCTAATAAACGAGTTGATTGTAAGCATAATTAAGGGTTGGCAATGTATTTTAATTTCTATATGCGTTCTCATAAATATAAAGTATCAAAGAATTTCAAAGTAAAATAACTTTTTATTGCTGGTATAAAATTGATACCGAGAAATACTAATTATGTACAAATTGTTTTTCTTTTGATTGTTTATTTTTTAAGGATGATTTGGGATTTGCGTAGGCACTTTTTTGGAAGTCGAGATGGCCCAGTGGAGGTACGCCTTCCTCCACCTCTCAAGCGATAAATGAGGGTGCTTATTTTGTGTTTATAATTCATCTCGTACTCGGTGAAGGAAAACATCGTGTGGAAACCTGCATGTGTCTTATTTCAACTTATGTCTGCAACTTATCAATCTACCAACTACCACTGGAGCAATGTGATGAAATATTTTTCTGACCTTTCCAGTAATGGGAAATTTTACAACCTGTAGGTAATTTGTGTTGAAGGGACTTTTTTGTAATATGTAAGATTATCTTATTATTTAACAGACGTTAAATGTTATAACATATTATTTAGATTAATTCATTTATTTAGGAGGGCTGAATGGACCATCTATTAATAAATAGGGTAACTATTACCTATAGGTATTGACGTTGTAAGCAATATTAACCAGTCATTAAATCATCAATGAAATGAAAAACGAAGAACTAAGTATGACCATAAAAAGAAAAGCTTTTAATACCTGTATCCTCCCCTGTATTACATACGGATGTGAGACCTGGTCCCACACTCAGAACCACAGAGAAAAACTAGCCAAGTGTCAGGGGGCAACGGAGAGAAGTATGTTAAAAATAAGACTAAATGACAGAATTACCTCAGCAGAAGTAAGGAACAAAACCAAAGTCACCGATATAGTTACCCGAACGGACCGATTGAAATGGCGTTGGACAGTCCACATGCTACGCTGCAAGACAGAAAAATGGAGCAAGCAGGTAACACTCTGGTACCCAAGAGATGGAAGTAGACATCGGGGACGTCCAACAAGAAGATGGGAAGATGATTTTCGCCTAGCCTTGGGACCTTACTGGACCAGAGTAGCGACAGATAGAGAACAATGGAAGCAGTTGGAGGAGGCCTATGTCAAAAGACACACCGAACTGAGGGACATTTTATAACAACAACACAACTATATACATACAAATAACTTAATTGTTCGGAATAAAGGGCTGATATTAAATCACCAATGAGCTAATAACCTTGGGAATTAAGGATTGATGTCCCTTGTGGCAGTAATTATAGCGACTTACCCGGAAATCGGAACCTAGCATACTAAATAGCATTGTTCAGTGGTGGTAAAAATCACTAATAGATGGTAACCCAGGCGGACTTACACGAAACCCTATTACAAGTGATATTATAATCCTATACAGGTACTTACACTGTAATCCGACAATTTCTGTCTCTTCGCGTCTCTGCTTAGAAGATCGTACAAGAGAAGCAGTCTCAAGTTAGAAGATGACAGCTTCCCTTTAGTAGACACTTCAGCTGGATTGGCCCTTAGCCCCTCCCAAACATCAACAAGCCTTTCATCGTCTGGATCGTGAGCCATTCTGATCATGTCTCTAACATTTGGTGATAAATATTGCAAGCTTTCCTCATTTATTTCGTCATAGCCATCAGAACGACTTGAGACCTTCAAATCAGTCTCATAAGGTAAAAGGTGATGGGGTACGTTTGGTAGAGGTTCTAATATTGGTTTAACTTCTTCATTATGAGCTGCAAGTAAAGGTTCTTCGGTTCTCTTCTCCTGTGGTTCTATGATTGTGTACTGCGAATTGTTTTCAAGGGGCAGAAGAACGTAATTGTTGTTGGATGTTTTTGGTATCACCCTGTCTGATGGCTTGGGTGGTGATGTCGGTGCGTACAATCCAGGCTTGTGGAATGGTGTGGTAGCGTCTCTGTAAATATGTTTTATATTATTTGCCAAAATAGTTTTCTATTCATATTTTATTTAATTTATTACTTTTATTAACATGTCTTTTCAATTCAGAGATATAAAAGGATATGTTTTTTTGTATTAACAACCTTGACTTTTTATATATATGAAAAAATATAAATTTCTAAATCATAATTGTGTGCCGTGTGCATATAAAACACTTATACCTTGGAATAGTGCAAAATCAATTCTAGAGGATTTTATCTTATACTGTTGATGGAGTGTTTCATTTTACGCTGAAATAATCGGCATTACGTTTCAAAGGAGATAAGAAATGCTAGCATTCCATGCGATCCTATTATTTTGTATATATTGTGTGTACATATAAATCTTATGTTAAGCTTCAGTAAATAAAAATAAGAGATATTCAAAGACATAAAATTAAAAAAAAAAACAGTTAAACATATGTATACTTTATTAAAGGCGCCGAAAGTTACATACGGTGGTTTCTGAGTGGTGGTCGTAGGTTTCGGGGGACGCGGCGTTACGTCGTCTTTCACCTCAAAAGCCATCTGGTCCGTGAGGTGAGCTATCACCTGCATTGCGACAGGCAGATAGGAATCCGAAAGCTGGACCTGCTGCTTGGCTGATTGCACCTGTAATTTATTTAAGGCAATGTCTTATACCTAATGCTGATAATATTTTGTACATCAGTAAGTTTTTTTCTTTTAAATACGTTACTCTTTATATAAACCTGAATAGATTTGGATTTCGGATCAACTGTTATATAAATGTTGAGTCCATCTTGTGGAAATACCAACTACTAGCGGATATCAGTCAGTATTTATTATAATCAGCTTGATAAGACTTGTAAATGGGTCCATGTATACTCACAATGTAACTAAGAAATATTAAATACCCTTTACGTTGCCAATACATCACCAAGTTTACCAACAAAATATTATGTCGTCTGTACCTATAACACTGGCTCATTCTTACTTGAAGATGTTATACAGCATCACCAAGCATTGCGATTTGACGATAGAATATATGCTGAGGGTGTACACAGACGAATATATAAGTTTTAATTTCAACAAAAGTATCAAGTAATATCATATCATTATACTTAACAAAAATACTACACAAAACAAAAAAAGTAACCTATGCATGGATTGTTTATTAGATTATAAAATAATGACATTATATCATAATAAGGACAATTGCTTTTATTTCGATATATTAAAGCTCTTTTAGTAGACCCTGTCAAGGATTAAGAATAGTAAATATAAACAAAACACGCTTTTCGTCAGATTTTAGTTATCACGCAACGCCTTTTACACATGGAGCCACTCGGTGATATCGCCTTTATATATACATAAAATTTAATATTGTTATTGTAACAACTACCTTATAAAATCTCCGAGTTAATTTCAGGTCAGTCGAAATTATAATAATTATCAAAAAAAAATTTAGTTTTTACAAAACATTCTCAGTGAAAATTTAAATTTTCTAAGTTGGTCTCCTCGTTAACAACCTCGGGTAGCACGTAAATTTCAGTCATCGCTCCCGTCGTATTGCAGTTTTAGGGAATCGAATTGGTACACCACTTTTGGCCTACAAATGTGACCCCAATAATATCTGCTAATTGGTCAAGAGTATATCATCTTAACACAGGGACACTTTCAATCATGACGATGTTAATAGAATTACGTCAATTACTAGATTTTTTTATGGTACAGGTTGGCCGACGAGCATATGGGCCACCTGATGGTAAGTGGTCACCATCACCCATAGACAATGACGCTGTAAGGAATATTAACTATTCCTTACATCGTCAATGTGCCACCAACCTTGGGAACTAAAATGTTGTGCCTGTAGTTACACTGGCTCACTCACCCTTCAGACCGGAACACAGCAATACTGAGTACTGTTATTTGGCGGTAGAATAACTGATGAGTGGGTGGTACCTACCCAGACGGGCTTGCACAAAGCCCTACCACCAAGTCGATAATAGGCTTTTTCTTGTAGGACCCATGACGCTTCGACATGTTGGATTTTTTTCCATTAATTCAAATATTTTAATATCTATACTAATATTGTGAATGCGAAAGTATATCTGTCTGTTTGCCTGTCTGTCTGTCTGTTGACCTTTCGCGGCTAAACCAATGAACCATTTTTGTTCGAATTTTATATGAATCTTAGACTACAAAAGCGGATACTCTACTTTTTTACTCTGTAAATCTGACGACCACTACTTTGCTTATTTTATTATACATATTACCGTGACAATTGGAAAGTGATTACCACATGGTGGTGCTATTGTTATTAGCAATAATGAGAAAGCGAAATCTTCATGAATATTCATTATTTAATCGTCGAATGACCTACATTGAAATAGGGGCTTTTGAATAATAGCCTTGTGAAAATCACATGTGTTTCCAAATGACATATGAATTGACATTACATTTAAAAAAAAGAGATGTTGTGGTACGTCCAGCTGTAATGAACAGCCTTTTGTTTTATACCTTTATACGATTTATGAATTGAACAAAAAGAAATAATAGATATTAAAGAAAAAAATAGGTGGCAAATATTTTTTTAAACATTTCATTAAAAATTGATCACAATATACAATAATAATTAAATATTTGTTATTTATTTTAAATACTTTACTGACCACCATAAAGTAAAAATTGATGGTCTGAAGGTATTCTCTGCCAATCAACCTTTAGGTCAAACAGAAAACCATAAAAGAGGTAAGTAATTAGTAATGGAATACAGTATAATAATAATGATTATTACCTCTGCATTGCTATTATTATACAAAGACGAACGCTTGTATACATACTAACAATTTAAATAAATAAATGAATAAAATGTCTTCGAACACAAGTTTCATTTGAAGAAGTAGTAAGCAGAAAATTAAACTTTAAAAAAAACAAGCTCACTTTTTCTTTGTCTCTGGTTTCCCCTGAGACAGGTGAGCTGACTCATTTTTACCTCAGAGAATCGTTATTGCGAACCAACGGGGAAATGCCGCTTGCATTTTTATCCATTCGAAAGACTTCGTTTTAATTATATTTAAATCATGCTTGTATTTTTGTTATTTGGACATGTTGTACAATGAATGATGATATTTTTTCATATTTTCACTTACCAGTGCATTTCTCGTGACTTGCAGGAATATTGTAAACAATAACACTCGTCGGATCATCGCTGCGATCTGAAACAAGGGTTTTGGGATAAAAATCACTTTTATTTCAAACAAAAAAAAAACAACACATAATTAATACATACCAATAAATGAATCTATGTTAATTCCTGGAAAAAGTTTCGACTAAGTTTCTTGTCGATCTTTCTCAGTACAATTTAAACAACGTACCAGTAGTAACATTAAATTACTTCAATACCGATATGACGATTAAAAAGTACTTATTTGGGCCCACTTGAATTAAGAATTTTTGGATTTCAATTTTGATATCCTGTATTTAGGGCCTGTAATTATATACTTGATATGATCAAAAATAAATAATAAATAAAAGCACTGCATTTAAAATATCAATTTCCAACGAGGATTTCTTGGACAAAAAATGACAAATGGTCTTTTATTGGCCTGGCATGAAATTTGAATGCAGAACGGCGGGGTATATTTTATAAGCTAGCTGTTACCCACATCACAGTTAAGTCCATGATTAAATTTGATTTATTTTAATAATCAGATTGAAGAAATTTTTGCTTATTTATACACTTGATATCTGATGATTTCCCGAATAAAAAATACGAATATTAACAATAATTTATGTAATATTTATAATATGTTACACTGTATAAATTTTTTTTTAGGTGATACATAAAATACTTCCAAAACGGGTATCTGTATTCCCGACACCCCCTTACTCATAAATAAAATCGTAAAAGGCAATACAAATACTAATAAATACACAAGATGTATGCAAACTTTACTGCGAATATTATGTCAGGTTGGTTTATGACCGGAATTTACAAAATCGTATACACCTGAGCACGTTATCCGTCATATCAAACACAACAGAAGGCTATTATGTGTTTCGGTATCAATATCGTTGATAGTTTAATTCTAGGAATAAAGTAAAAAGTAGCAGCCTGGTAATTTTCCCACTACTGAGCTAAGGCCTCCTCTCCCATTAAGAAGAAGGTTTGGAACATATTCCACCACGCTGTTCCAATGCGGGTTGGTGGAAAGCACATGTGGCTCAATTTCGATAAAATTAGACACAAGCAGGTTTCCTCACGATGTTTTCCTTTATCGCCGAGCACGAGATGAATTATAAACACAAATTAAGCACATATATATAGTGGTGCTTGCCTGGGTTTGAACCCGAAGTCATCGGTTAAGATGCACGCGTTCTAACCACTGGGCCATCTCAGATCAATTCTAGGAATGCACTTTGTTTATTTACATTTATGACTGTAATATCAGGATGGATAATAATTGTTATACTTATATTATTGACTAGTTGTGCCAGCGAATTTTTACGCATTTGAATTTAACAATAAAGTTATTGTTGTAGACTAAGTTATTCTTCAATATATCAGATTTTTTCCAGTGTTTCTTCCCACCACAATCGGTCCAGCCTTTTCAGAGATTAGCCGGAACAGACAGACAAAAATTGAAAAAAAAAATTTTAATTTTAATATTTCGTTTTCAATATTAACCGAGTATACATATAAAATTAGTAATAAGCGGTTATTTTAATAGTTAAAGATACTAAATTCAAATTGATTTTATTACGATGCTTGATGATCTCGATGATTATGGTTTCAAAGTGTGTAGCCACAAACCCTTACTAAGGCATTGTAATGGATTGAGTCCAAAATTTTCACCTAAAAAAAAAAGAGGCTCCGGTGCAAGCTTACATTTCCAGGTAATAACAATACAGTAATATTAAAATAACGTAAATTTCGTTAACGAAATATTAATGAAGTTGCCTCTAAAAGTTTTTGCAGTACATAAGATATACTCGATATCTTATTTCGAATCCATGCCTTGTAAACTATTCTATAATGTAGAAGGCATATAATATGGAATAAAAAAAAACAGAATTTAATAACAAAGAGTTCGTTACCTCAATTTTATGACGTAGTCTATAAGTCTGTGTCTGCAGACTATTACGACAGCGTCTTAAGAAGAATAACGTAAAAATGTGCCACCTGATTTTAAGTGGTCACAAATGTCCGATAAGAGAAATTTCAACCTCGTACATAGACATGGTAGCTTCACTAAATATAGTTGTTAAATGACAAAAATGCTTGTAAAGGCCTACTTGAATAAAGTATATTTTGTATTATGTATATACATAGTATTACATTGAAGACTTCGATAAAATCTGTGATAATTATTGTGTGTATGTGTGTATGTGCACAAGAAGTAAGGATAAACTTATAACGCCACGTTATCGACTTTGCAAAATCAATAAATCTTTCTTGGCGCAAGGTATCCGTTTCTATAATAAAATTCCACAATCTTTTTTAACTTTGCCGTTTCATATATTTAAATCATTTCAAAAAATACGTCGGTAAAGAAGGCATATTATTCAATACAAAACTATATAGACACTAAAAAAGCGTGGATTTATTACTCGTTGACTTCTAGGCAGGATATATTACTTAATTGTATTTAACTAACATAACTACTGAGTTTCTTGTTGGTTCTCCTTGGTTGAATCTTCTTCCTGAACCGGTAGTACCTTCACTTAATATAGTTGGTAAATAATTAATTTATAATTAATTAATTCTACATTCCTTGTAAAAGCCTACTTTAATAAAGTATATTTTGGTTTTGATGTCAATGTAACAGAACTGTTAAATCCTTGCAGTCAAATTTAAATTTCAATTATCATTCGCTTGCAATTACCACGGGCCGTCGAGATGATTATTCAATTAACATATAAATCACAATATTTGTTCCCATAAACGTTTATAGATGTGTTTTTAGGGATGTGAAATATTTTGATTTTTGTTGAAATTTAATTTGATTTTTTTATCAATGAGGCAGTGATTACATAGAGTTTTGGCAACCCTATCTATATAGACTTATAATTCATCGCGTCGTCGTCGTGAAGGAAAACCATCGTCAGGAAAATCTACATGAGTCAGGAAAAAATATGCCGAATGGATATCCCCAAACTTTCTCATGGAGAACAAATGTTAAATTAATTTACGCCTAACATAGCGAGTCAACGTTATATTTATATAATTATTTATAATTTTAAAACATATTCGATGCATATTTGGACGTGTGTTCTATTTTAAAGGATAAGTTAGCCAGTGTAACTACAGACACATATTAGTTTTCAAGGTGAAGTTTTGACATTTTAAAAGATGATATTATAGTACCGTTTTCTACTGACGAGAGAGACTACTGAACATAAATAGCCTGTCATTCTATTAACGCATAACATTCTACTTCCAATCCTCAATTGATAACAGATAAACACGAACTACAGATAAACAAATCTATAAAACCTCTTTCAAACGTTTCCTCCTTGTCATTCGTTAACACTGGCCTGGATTTGCGGAACTAACAAGTATATCTATCAGAATACGTTCTAGATATAGAGACTTAGACAAGACCGTTACTTGGCCCTTGGAATGGGAGCGACTGTACTAAATATCTATAACATCGACACAACCTTATTAGACAAGGAACATCTATAAATTAGAAGGGAAAGGCGAGATAATGTCAGCCTCATTCTAGATCGTGACAAATGTATATTTTATTGATAACAATGAACTTTCTTATGGGTCAGCGAATAATAATAATGCTTTCAAGGACAATTGAAGTAAAATATAATCTTAACACAAGATAGATTTCTATTAACGTGTTTTAATAAGTTGTGATACCTGTTTAAGGTCACAGGAACAAATATTTTAATAATTGCGATTTGTACAGGAAAGGTACTGGTGCAAATTAATAAATTTAAAACTCATATTCAAAACACTAACAATCAACATATATCTTTATGTGTATATATGACATATAAACAATAGAAAAACGTGTGTATGTGTGTGTGTGTTTTGAGAATATGACTGTATAAAGTAGTTAAGTAGTGTAGTTCTTCTAGATATTAGGCATAAAAGGATATCTTTTTATGCTATTGGTTTGCGAACAAGCATATGGGCCACCTGGTGGTAAGTGGTCACCGTGGTTCATATAAATGGGCTTTGCAAGCAATATATATAGGTTTACCTATCTCATATCGCCAATGTGCCAGCTACCTTGGGAACTAAGATGTTATGTGCCTTTTACTTGTAGTTACACTAGCTCACTCATCCTTCAAACCAGAATATAACGATACTGAGTGCTGATGTTTGGCGGATATCTGATGAGTGGATGGAACGTTTGAGCATTTTGATATTTATGTTAAGTTTTTATACAAAATGTATCAAGATAATCATTAAAATAGCTAATATAAATGATGACCGCTTGGAATAGCAACAGGAACATTTCTTTATTTAATTTAATTATATAACTTAAGGAAACAAACATTCCAGCAAAAGTTAATGTCAGTACTTACGCAGAACAAAAACTGGCTTATTAGTCGAGAAGCAAAAATGAGCAAAAGACACGCAAACTTCCGAGTGTTCAGAATTAATACTCCCCCTAAGAGAATTATACGTCATTACTGTGAACAAATGATACGGCGCCGTGTAAGTACTTAATTATAATAATTTACTTAAAACTAGATACTAGTATGTAACGAGCTTTAGTAATTACATCACTTAACAAATTAATAAGCTAAGCGCTGTTATTTGACGTTCAAAGGTCAATGAACCGGGGTCGTGTCAGCGATTTTCGCGTAAGGTATTTTTAGTAAATAACACGTTAGAATTAACGTTCTCTTTCTGAATTTTAAAGGATTGACAGCGGATAATAATTTAAATTTAGAATCAAAATTGATCAAGAAAATTGTAGCTTAAACATTATGCGAAGTTTAACAACGCCTTGAAAAATATGTCTTCTAAAATGTAATAAGTATGAATAGTCCATAACATAAATTTTCATGAAAAAAGAGTTGTAAAAATCCGAAAAAAAACCACATATAAATATTCAGATTCGATTCGAGTCGAGATGGCCCAGTGGTTAGAACGCGTGCATCTTAACCGATGATTGCGGGTTCAAACCCAGGCAAGCACCGCTGATTCATGTGCTTAATTTGTCTTTATAATTCATCTCATGCTCAGCGGTGAAGGAAAACATCGTGAGGAAACCTGCATGTGACAAATTTCATAGAAATTCTGCCACATGTGTATTCCACCAACCCGCATTGGAACAGCGTGGTGGAATATGTTCCAAACCTTCTCCTCAAAAGGAGAGGAGGCTTTTAGCCCAGCAGTGGGAATTTACAGGCTGTTGTTGAGTTGTTGAGTAAATATTTAGACTAAGACAACAAATTATACAGCCAAGAAATATAAGCATGGCAGGAAAATTGATTTTGTATCTGTTGACGGAGAAGTTCATTACACGGGTTACGGCTTTACGTGCATTGGTTTTGGAAATGGACTATTCGGACTGATAATTTTAAATCTTCGACTTTTTAATGACTTAAAAAAAAACAATTTAACTGAATCTACCTGGATCTCGGGATATAAGTCAGACAATTTTCCAGTGAATACAGTGTAAATGATTAACAGAAATTGAGTTAAAGATTTAAACATATAGATTTTTGAACGAAGATAATTATTAATTATCGGGATTATATATTCTTAAATTTATTGACTTAAATAAATTGTTGTTTTTTGTGAAAGATAAAATAAGTAAATAACATGTATGTAAATTAGAAGGACACGGTATAATAAAAACAAAATATGCGAGGCAAAGATAAATCAGATGAAATACTTCTTTTCGTATATTTGTTAACGATTTTGTCAAACAGAATTTTACTGTAATGTTCAAAATAAGAAAATAATGGAAGTGTTCTGCAATGTTCAGTGATTATTATGTTCGAATTTCAAAAACTGACTACCCAATCAAGCATTACTAAAGCAGAGGTGAAGTTGACTTGTATATTTATTTACCTTGACTATGAAATTTATTTAACAAAAAAACAACTATTCGTTCCTTTTTTAAATCAGTATGACCACGGTACAATAATAAATATTGTCTATGAAAATTGTATTTACTCGTAAATACCGTTGTGCACAATTCAGACTAACTCAACGTGATTCAACTTGATATATTTAAAAAACAATTATTTTAAATATATAATATAATTATTCTTATTGAATTATAAAAAAGCGTCTTTGATAACAACTAGATTAACTAGTTAATAAAGTTGCAAGAGTACAATATTTTTTTTGAAATAGGTAAATTGGATAGTAGGCGGTCAAATAAACACCGAAAATAAATATACTATATTTTTGGACTTTTCCAATATTTGTACTACAAGATATTGAAAATTTTAATTATTCTAGGTCAACGGGAAATACGCTATAGGTTTTGATGCGAATTTATGGGAGAAGAGAAAAAAAATATTTTCACCCATCCAAGCGACCGTATACTTCAGTATTTGGTATTAATTTCACCTTAATACGAAGGGACAGACAGATGGACAACGTAATCTTAAAAGGGTTCCTTTTCCCTTCAGATGTACGGAACTCTAAAGAGAATGATCTATATATTAAATTCTCATTAAGAAACAAATATATTAATTAAATTTTAATAAACCTTTTAGTCGTGGAGTTGGATAAAATTTTTCTAAAATTAGTCATTCGCATCGTCAAATGTCGTTAAAAGTTCAACGCGATCATAAAGTAGTGTTTATTTTTGTTGTTTACGTTGCGAAATATTTGGGCGTTTTTTGTCTTCTAACCTAATATAAAACGAAAATGATAAAATATCTTGACTCGAAAATATTTCAACTATATTGTACTTTTAAAATAAGCATTACCTATATTTAAAATTTAGAATTATAATTTCAATCCAATAAAAAAGGAAAGGAATATTATCTATTTAAAAAACAACGCATGATGAATTATAGCAATACTAAATAGATAGGGTATGGTATGGTCTTGAATATAAATGAATATTCCATTAATTTTATTCCAGGAAATCTAAGGATTCTCAGGTCAAAAATCTATTTATCTACATCTAATGCTACCACGAACAAAAGTCATAATTAATTTAAATCACACTCAACAAATTATACAAAAGAATTTAATGGTATATATTTGAAATTGATTAAAATATATGAATTCTTAAATCAACTTACCATTAAGTGAAGCACTTTATATCGCATGCGCAGATAACACGTGCGTCGACAGCGCGCGCGCAGCGTTACTACAGCCTCCAGGATACTGACCCCGAGGACTGAGCGGAGCTGATACGAAACGAGTTTGTGATGTCAAGTGCAATGTCGTTCGAGGTTCTAACTTCGTGTAAGAGTTGGAACTAGATTTGTTTGTTTATTTTTTTTTTTTGTGAAAAAATAAGTGAGTTTCACTCATAAATAAAACCAGCATGTATCTATTTGTAAAAGCTAGTTGTTTGTTTTTGTTGATTATATGCTTGTCCTGTTTTGATTTCATTTAAGTCAAATTAAAATAACAATTCAATTTTATAGATAGTTTAAAATACATTATGACTTTTTTAAATTGAGCGACAGATAAAATGAAATTACTTTCTTTTTATTCAATTTAATTTAGGGGGTAATATCAACTCCTTGTTATTATCTAAGCTGAGCGAACCGCGGTTTTGCGTTCAACGACCACATATTAGCATACTTGAAAAATTTAGCCAACTTTAGCTTTATTATTGATTCGTTATGTTTTGAATGACAGAGGAAGGGCAATGTTGCTGGTATTTACTTCTTTCCTTTTTTTTATTGTACTACTTAGAGAAGATTTGGAAGGGATATAAAAGAAATACACGTATCTTTTAATAGCTTTATTAATAAGATATACAATAATTTCCAACACTGTTTGTATTTAAATCTAATAAGGCAATTTAAATATTCTAGTCCATAAAATGTTTTATTTTTAATTAAAATAAACTTACATTTATCAAATATTAAATGTTAACAAATTTAAAAAACCAAATAAGCGATTTTACATTTACTTACTAATTTTATATTAATTATATCTAACAATTAAAAATACCATTTTTTTATTTGTGTAGAACTATGAAGTATTTATTTATTTCATTCGTTCTTTACAGGCCGCCTAGGTTGGAGACCATACCTATTTTTTGCTCTCAAACATCATTATATTTATATTTATAAATAAGTATAAGTAATACAATATTAATTCTCTCTAATTACTTTATTCAATATAGAAGTATTACACTTTCTTATTGATGGTCAATGGAAACAGTACCACCGGTTCGGAAAAGAAAATACCCTGACCTGAGAAACCCGAGAAACTCAGCGTTTTTTTTTGTCTCGTATATTATATAAACAATTTAATATGAAATGAAATAGCCAGGAGGCGATCGTTTTATTCCGAAGGTGTGCTATGGATCGATTATAAACAAAGACTAAGACTAGATCTTATTCACCTCGATTAATGAAAAAGTATTTTAAGACTTACCGTAGTGCAAATGTTCGCACGACCTCTTAAATTTATCGAGTAAAAAAGATGTAATAATCAGTAGAGCGTAAATAGAAAAAACGAATTATGTCATTTTAGAATCGTATTCACCGTGACCTTTCTTATCGTTATATCCTGTATTTTAGCGAAATGGCTTCTCATGGATGCAATGCTGACACTAAATATATTACAGAATCTCTTACAACGTTGTCATCTTTTTTACATTGGACAATACAAACCGCTATGTCCCCTATACTTTAAATCTGTAATATATTCGAAAATATTAATTTAAATTACATGCTTTTAAGGGCCAAATTGATCTATGTCTTGATATTTATCGTTATATTATGACCAAATAACATTAAATCATTTTAAAATTGTAGTCTCTGTTATTCTAATGTTACCTATATTACTGTAAAATTTCATCCAAATCCGTTCAATAGTTTTTTCGTGAAAGAGTAACAAATATACGTACATCCATCATCATAAACTTTCCCATTTATAATATTAGTAGGATTTAGCACAAACTTTTAATAAACAGGCATAACAATTATTAACTAAAAACACATACATATGTTCTTATTTATACTAATATTATAAATTGTGAAAGTAACTTTGTCTATCTGTCCGTCGTTCTTTCAATACCAAACTAATTAACCGTTTTTGATGAAATTTGGTATGAAAGAAACTTGAACTCCAAGAAAGAACATAGGTTATTTTTTTCTTACTTCTTGTCTTGGTGGTAGGGCTTTGTGCAAGCCCGTCTGGGTAGGTACCACCCACTCATCAGTTATTCTACCGTCAAATAACAGTACTCAGTATTGTTGTGTTCCGGTTTGAAGGGTGAGTGAGCCAGTGTAACAACAGGCACAAGGGACATAACATCTTGGTTTCCAAGGTTGGTGGCACATTGACGATGTAAGGAATAGTTTATATTTCTTACAGCGTCCTTGTCTATGGGTGATGGTGACCAATTACCATCAGGTGACCTATATGCTCGTCCAACCAACAACCAACTCCTAAATCTCGAGCAAAGCCGCGGGTGGCAATCAGTATTGTAATATGTGAACAATATAGAATGTTACAGATCAAAACAGGATCTAATATCACCACAAAGTAGATATAAAAGCAAGAATTACGTGCTCTACGCGTGTTCCTCAGTGAGGAAATTCAAAATAACATTACGTGTACCTACATGTGGTCTACGACGGCAATTCGTCGTATTTTGTATTCGCAACACGTACATACGAAAGTATTCGACATCGTGAAAGTTTTACGTTATTGAATGAATTCGATTCGTTTGCATATTTTCACTTTCCTTGTAATTTGGCTATTTTAATTTATTTATTATGCGTATTACTGTTACACTTATACACATATAAAATGGCCATATTTATGCTCAATAAAGTGGTCCAGACCATTCGATTGATACCATCCATTTAAATATTATCGTTTGGAACATATTCCACCACGCTGTTTCAATGCGGGTTGGTGGAATACACATGTGGCAGAATTTCTATAAAATATGACACATGCAATTTTCCTCATGATGTTTTCCTTCACCGTCGAGCACGAGATGAATTATAAAGACAAAGGCAGATTAAGCACATGCAATATTCATCAGTGCTTGTCTGGGTGGAACCCGCAATCATCTGTTAAGATGCACGCGTTCTCACCACTGGGCCGTCTCGCCTCGTCACAATTCACTTCTTAATCTATAAAATTAAATTTTAGCAGCGTAATTAAAGTCACAAGTGGCATACTTTAGGTGGTAAGATTCGTTGGGTTGATACTTCTTGAAAAGCTAAATTCTTATGACCAACGAGGATCACCATCCGGTGAACCTTTGACTTATCAAAATCCTTTAAAAATATAAGAAAAAATAAATAAAACAAAGATTTTCATTTGTTCTAAGAGCACAATCTATTCATAGTTATCATAGCATTAAAATAAATTAGATACAATTAAAAAATATCGTCAAATTTTTGTCCGAACAACGTACTATGAAATTTATGAACTGAATCAGAACTGTGTTTATGCAATTTGCTTAAAAAAGACAACGGTCCAACGTAACTACGTACATGATCTACATCATTGCTTTTTTCATTAACATGAACAATACTATTGAAACCGTCAACGATTCCTTTTTTGATACCGAGTAGATATTCTTTGATCATCGGCACAAATGACAAGTTATCATAAGGATCGGTTGTTTTATCATCTTTATCATTTTTGTTTGCTGTTATCATATTGTTATTATTACTTTGTGCTGTGTTGTTTTCTTTTTGAATTGTAGGCGCTGTAGTTGGAGCTAAATTCAACGGTCTTGGAATTGAAAAGTTAGTTATAATAGGTCCTGTCGTCCTGTTATCAGGTATATCAATTACTATTTCTGTTACTTCGTACCTTGGCACCGGCCTTGTCGTGACTGATTCATCTTTTTTTGTAAATTCTTCATCGAAAAGTGTGTTTTCATAATCATCTTCGTAATTACTGTAATCATGATCACTGTCATCGTATGCTGCGATGTACTTGAGAAGAATCTGAAAATAAAATTGAAAATTAATTTAATCGTGTAAAAAGCCATATGAATAAAATCTTGGACTTAGTTCTCTTTAATGATGAATTAATAACTCTCACAGTTGACCCTTCAACAAACGAATTAAGTCGTGTGGATCCTCTACATCCACCTCTTAACATCAATATTGATCTAGAAGATAATTCGCAGAAAAACCTGAATAAAAATCTTAACACAAAGAAATATAATTATTTTAAATCAAATTTCAATGCAATAAATGAATTCCTCAGCAACGTAAATTGGGTCGAAACGTTTGCAGGGATTAATGATGTAGATGAAATGGTGAACTGCTTCTACGCTATTATACAAAATTCCATAGAACTTCATACGCCTAACATAATTGTTAAAAACACTTTTAAGTACCCCCCATGGTTCAATAAAACTCTCATTAAAAGAATAAAAGAAAAAGAAAAGATAAGAATAAGATTTAAGAAATATAAAAACCCAATGGATGGGGTGTCACTGTCCATTTTAGAGAAAAGATGCGACAAGCTATCACTGGAGTGCTTTAATTCGTATTATAAATTCGCGGAAGAGAAAATTAAATCTAATACTAAATATTTTTGGTCGTATATAAAAAGAAAGAAAAACAACAAAGCTAGCACTTATCCAGCAACTATGAGGCGAAATGAAGTTATAGCGAGTGATGGCCCAAGTATTTGTGATTTATTTGCATCACAATTCTCATCAGTTTATGAAGAAAATAAAGTACCTTCCCATAATATTGATTATATTCTTAAAACCTTGGACATTAGAATCAATAGCAGTTTAGCGCTTATTCAATTGAAAGAATCCGACGTTCTAGAAAAATTAAAGTGTTTGGATAGCAATAAAGGTTCTGGACCTGACAACATTCCCCCAATTTACATAGTAAAATGCTCATCAAATCTTGCTCTGCCCCTCACAATTATATTCAACACTTCGCTACGATTGGGGATATTTCCTTCGAAATGGAAGACTGCAAAAGTAGTTCCCATTTTCAAAAGTGGTGAGAAAAATAATGTGAAAAACTACAGGCCCATTTCAATTCTCTCGATATTTGGAAAAGTGTTTGAGTCATTAATTTACCCATATATTTACAACCATGTTAGATGCTTGTTTAGTAATCATCAGTATGGCTTTGTTGCTGGACGGTCTACATGTACGAACTTAGTGAATTTCTCAGAAATTTTATTTGAATCTGTCGATAGAAATAAAAGAGTAGATGTTATTTATACTGACCTAAGTAAGGCTTTTGACCTTGTGCCATTTTCTGCTCTTATTTAAAACTCTCCGTTTGTGGTCTCACAGGGTCACTGTTAGGATTACTTGAGTCTTATCTTACTAGCAGACATTTTTATGTTGTTGCCAGCGGTTTTCAATCTAGTAAACGCAAAGTAATATCTGGAGTTCCACAGGGCTCACACTTAGGCCCGTTATTATTCAATATATTCATAAACGACCTAACTAGTTCTCTTAAATATTCTACCCCATATTTGTACGCTGATGATGTAAAACTTCTTAAAATCATTGGGAATTCAAATGATACAATCCTTTTACAAGATGATTTAACACAATTGTACAACTGGTGTCAAAATAATGGTATGAAACTCAACCCAGATAAATGTTCATGGATACCTTTCACTAGAAATTATAATGAGATTAGTACGCATTATAATATAGCTGGCAATCATATCAAATCCGTAGATACGATTAGGGATCTTGGGGTGGTCTTTGATAAAAAATTAACTTTTATATCACATATGGACAACATAATTAGCAGGGCATCTAAAATGTTGGGTTTCGTTATCAGAAACGGTAAACTGTTTCGAAATCCAAAAACTAAGATCATATTGTTCAACAGTTTTGTCAGGAGCATTTTGGAATATGCAAGTGTTGTGTGGAGGCCACATTACGCAACTCACAGTTTAAGACTAGAGAGAATTCAAAAACGTTTTCTTTACCATCTTACATTTTCTTTAGGTAAAGCCAAATTACTTCCTACCTACAATGACAGACTAAAGTACTTCAAAATTATTTCCTTAAGTCAACGGCGTGACATGCTAGATTTAACGTTTTTATACAAATCTCTCAATAGTTTATATGATAATTCTTTTCTAGTTTCTAGAATAAATTTAAATGTTCCTGCTAGATACCCACGAAAACCGATAGCGCCATTAGTAAGACCTTTTCGTAAAACCGTCTTAGGAAGTAACTCACCTGTGGCACGTTTTTGTAAAATCTTAAACGAGCACAGTGCCTCCCTTGATCCATTTGGTGACTCTTTATCTAAGTTCCGTAAGAAAATGTTAGAATTATTAGCCATTTGATTGTTATTGTTTCGTTATAATTTTTTTTTAAAAATCTCTTTTTTTTTGCAAATCTTTTTGTTAAGTATATATATATATTTTTTTTGTAACTTTCAATTAGCATAATATTTTTAAACTTGTAAATGTACATATTTTTATCGTGTAAGCTCCTTTTATATCCACATTGCATGAGGTATTCTCCTTTATAGGTAATGCATTTAGTTTTAAGCTTTATGTTGTTATTGTTACTAATATTGTGTTAATGTATTTACTCCTGGAGGATCTTAATAAATAAATAAATAAATAAAATATTTGGATTGGCTTTAGAATACGAATACGGAAGCAGAAGTTTCGGGGCACTTGTCAACCGACTTCAAAAAGGAGGAGGTTATCAATTCGTGTGTATTTTCTTTTTTTTTTTTATGTTTGTTACCTCATAACTTTTTACTGGGTGGACCGATTTTGATAATTTTTTTTTTGTTTGAAAGGTAGTGCTTCCCGTGCGGTCTCATTTTTTTTTATTTTTTTCCGATGATGGTATCCGTATGAAAACGACATAAGTCTTAAATTTGCATTATGTACATGCGCGACAAATAGGTGAATAACTCAAAATCACGTTAACCAATTTTGATGATTCTTTTTTAATTATAAAGGATATACTTTAAGGGTAGTTTGGTGAAAGTTTGGTAAGGTTCTGAGCACAGGATCCATGACAAATTAAGGGAACGGGAGGGAACGGAACAATTCTGAGGAGCACGTTAGCAATACTCGGTCGAATCTTTTATTTATGGGTTACTTGGATATTTGAATCACCTTCCGGAACGTGGTTATGTTCATGTAATTGTCATAATCGAATATTATAATCAACTAGCGAACCGCCCTGACTTCTCACGGGTGCAATACTGATACTAAATATACTAAAGATTTTGTTATTTACGACATCACATTGCAAACTTCTAAAATTGTCAGTGTTTCTTTACTATATTGTTCATTTATTATATACACAAACCTTCCCCTTGAAAAACACTATCTATTAAAAAAAAACGCAAGCGACTTTGTTTTATACTATGTATTGACGGAACTCCTAAACGGCTTACAGTTAGGGTGCGATTTGGGGCAGAATTTATTTCTGTCTTTAATCAAATTTTGTGTATATGATGTACGACATAGCATACGAATAGCTCTTTTGTAAAGTTTTTTTACTGAGGTCGATTCCAGCTCATTCGAGGGTGGTACCTTGTAGTTTATGCCGCATGACGTATTAAAGCCGCATTTTCGAAAGTCTATTTTTGCTTTATTCGAAAGTTTCTTTTGAAATTGTCCCTGAAGTAGTTTCTGATTCATATAAACGGCACGCTTAATCTATCCATATTAAGAAAAAAATGTTAGTCTACATCAGCTTCACTTAAAATCAAAAAATAAATAAAATTTTAACATAAATAAAAATTTTAACAAAAAGAAAAACCGACTTCAAACAAAACACTATTTTAAAACAAATGAATATGCACGAAAAAGTAATAAAAATAATTGCGTATTCAACATATTTTTTAGAGTCTTCCTAAGTTAAATGAAATGAAAAATATTAGACTACTTAAAAGTCGATTAACGATTATATCATGTAGTTACAATTATTGTTATATTTGGAGTCGGTGTCAGCCACGGTGCCCTTGCCCCAACAATCAAAAGAAAGAAGCGATAAAACCCTACAGTATATCTATCAAAAAACAATACGAGAATACTTTAACAAATATGTTTTTTACAAATTACCTTTTACACAATAATATACTGGATCAATCAAGGGGATCGTATCGCTTCTTTCTTTTGATTGTTGGGGCAAGGGCACCGTGGCTGACACCGGCTCCAAATATACCAATAACTATAACTACATGATATAATCGTTAATCGACTTTTAAGTAGTCTAATATTTTTCATTTCATTTAACTTAGGAAGACTCTAAAAAATATGTTGAATACGCAATTATTTTTATTACTTTTTCGTGCATATTCATTTGTTTTAAAATAGTGTTTTGTTTGAAGTCGGTTTTTCTTTTTGTTAAAATTTTTATTTATATTTTATACTTTACAAAGGACAATCCTTTTACCTTTTCTGACAAGCGGAAAATCATCAAATAGGTTATTTATATTGAAAAAAGATAATCTTTTATTATAGAAATAGCATTCATTTGGTAAATTAAACTTTAGTAAGGATTTTGTTTTAATAACTGAAAAGAGTCCCCAATTATTAATGACTAGATATACCGTGATATTGGAGAACGAAAAAATAGCGGCTAGCTGTTGGTCACGATTTTTTCACACGAACTATGATTTAGACGTGTCACGATAGTCGCCCTCAGTTCAATCGAAAAATAAAGAATTGTATTTGTACTCATTTCTAATTTTATGGTATATTTTGTCGATTTTATAATTGTTGGTTATTTTTAATTTATATGTGAATATATTGGACAATACGATAGTGCATGGTGAGCCGACCCATAAATAGTACAACATATATATTTGAAAATGTATTTTAATTTTATTTTGATGTGATAATATATCTACTGTTGGCTGTCGTAATGAAAATAAAATAAAAATAAAACGATTAAAGTAGTTTGACGTTTGGCGATTGTCAAGGCGTTCCTGTCATGCACACAAATGTAATAAAGTTGGCTCGATATATATTGCGACTATATTGATAAATACGTAAATATATATAAGAAGAAAATCGTATACTTGATATACAAATAGTCTGCAACTCCTCCACTGAACTTCGATTATGTAATAGCTATTCAAATACGTATATTCTTGCATTTTTAATGTCAGTGTAGCTTATAACATGTATCAAGTTCAGATTTTACTTGATATTTAAATGGAAAAAGTATTTAATTTATTACGTAATGACGTCATATTTTAAATCTATTTATGATAAAATAGTTTCTGTTCTCGTTTAAAGCATTTTCTATTTAATATTCTGAACGACAACAAAATAATACTATCACAGGAGACGATATTTTATTGTTCGAATCATAATCGCACAGAACCTTGGATAAAGCTAGACGAATAACAAGTTTTTAGATACGAGAGCAGCAATAAAAACATTGTTTTATTTATTTCTTGCCCGAAATACATAAAAAAATACTTTATTTTCACAGACCGTCTAAAGATTTTTAGGTAGTGCGTCTGTTGGTGATCCCGTATCTTTGAACGAGTTTACCGAATGAAATCTTATTTTCGAATCTTCTATACGATGCATGTTAGCCATTGTAGGATCAGATAAGAACGATAGGATCTGGTTGAGTTAATAATTGTGGTCGCGTCTGATAAGCAAAATGTATTGTGACAGTAAAGTAAAGAATGCGTCTGTGTTTGACACACACACATGTGCAACAAATATACGATATATTGATTCGAAATTCGAAAAATAAGTAAGATGAAATCTACTATAGTAAAATCGAAAACTCAAAAAGGTTCATTGATATTTGAAATGACGAGCGATGTCATTGCCGTTTAAACGTAAACTTGGAGTACAAATGATTTATTTTATCTGTGCCCGACTAAAAGCAATTAAACTAAGAATAGAATGTTTCTTATTAAATATTCATATGTTTATATCAAACGTATGGTAGTGTGTGTAATATTACCTTCATTAATTTAATGTATTTTCAAAATATATAATAAAAAAATAAAAGTTTTTTCTACTCATTTAAAAATATTTTCCATGCCATAAAAAAATATGAACAGAACAATTTAATAAGCTTTTAATAACAAAAAAAGTATAACATTTCAAAAACCTAAAAATAAAAAGTAAAGGCTCATTAAAGCGTGTTTAATTTTAACTAGTTTTTATATTATTTGACCTCAAAGAGTGCATGCCGGAGTTGGGTCATAAAAAGTATACCATTCTATGACGAAGGCTGTCGGATATCGGTGTATCAGCACTTCTAAACTGCTAAACAACCAAACCATGAAGCG
Organism: Vanessa cardui; assembly: GCF_905220365.1. Taxonomy (NCBI): domain Eukaryota; kingdom Metazoa; phylum Arthropoda; class Insecta; order Lepidoptera; family Nymphalidae; genus Vanessa; species Vanessa cardui. The sequence continues at coordinate 9,905,365 of NC_061132.1, read as the reverse complement.
CTATAAATAAATGACTATTATAACGTTTTTATGTTAACATACATTACATTATCTCAATTTTCTTCAAGTAACTGTAAATTTGCCACTGAATAAAGGTCACCACATCTTGAAGAGAATGTTTGTAAATAGATGTGGTAGACTTTCATCCAACACCGTGCAGTTTAATTCCCGATGTAAACTGGAGGTACGAGATGAATTATATATATTATTTAAACAAAGGAATTTAAGAACGTAACAATGTCCTATAAATAATACTAAATAAAAATTTGTAAGATGTACGAAATCATAATCGGTATATTAAATTATGTAATGCTTCCGGCATTATTTGTTCTTTTACAAAGAAAACATTGAAATAGTTGCCAGTTTTGGTAGGATCGTTAGTTTATAATAATATGTTACTATACATATTAGTATACTATAGATATGATTTCATCATGAATAGGCTGGTTGAATGCCATCACGTCCAGCTGTAGAATTTAGAATACCACTAAGATCAACTACAAATCTAAGGCAACTAGCACACAACAACAAAATGTAAGCCTGAAACTCTAATTGTAATTCGGAAATTAATAAAAGCAGATACATAAAACTACCAAAGTGAAAAAGCAAGTACAAAATGTCTGTATAAATAAGAAATACTGGTTATAAAATATATTGTCTACTAACAAAATCCGTGGCTCGATAAATCATATTCGTATATCCTTTAAAAACTCGCATATGACCCTTTATCTTGGGTTTCATAGCTTACTTCGTAACCCATATCATCAAAATGGATTCATTAGTTTGAAAGCGGTACTTCATAATATCACAATAGATATCAAGCATATTTACGTTGTGTACATGACATATATTATTATGATTAAGGTTATTTTTCAAGTCGAAGTAATAAGTAAAAGTAAAGTAAAGTAACAGCCTGTACATTTCCCGCTGCTGAGATAGGGCCTCCTCTTCCATTAAGGAGAGCGTTTGGAACATATTCCACCACGCTGTTCCAATGCGGGTTGGTGGAATGCACGTGTGGCAGAATTTCGATGAAATTAGACACATGCAGGTTTCCTCACGATGTTTTCCTTTACCGCCGAGCACAAGATGAATTATAAACACAAATTAAGCAAATATATAGAATCCACAATCATCGGTTAAGATGCACGCATTCTAACCACTGGGCCATCTCAGCTCATCGTCGAAATAATAAATTGCTTTTATTCTATACCTGCTAAACGAAAGGTTATACAGGATGTAAGATGAAGAGTGAGTGCGTGTCTTTGTGAGTATATCTCTGTAATAATCTAATAGATATTGAGAAAATGGCGCAGTAAATAAGCTCTTTAATATGAACTGTCGAAACCGATATACCTTAAAGGGAAGACAACGAGGCACTTAAATAACAATCGTTTTTAATCGACTTGGAAAAGAAGGAAGTTCTCTTTATATATGTTGTGTATGTTTGAACATACTGTTAGCGTTTAGTTTTTTGAACGACAACCGGCGTCGAGCTGTCAATGGTTTTTTTTGACGGATAAAACGTGATTCGATCGGAGGCGACAGCGAATGAGAGTGTGTCCCGTGTAAATTGTGTCTGTGACATTTAAAAATAAAAACTGTTAATACGTTTGATTGTGTTTTCTTACAATACATTTGGAAAGTTCGGATCCACTCATATATCTGTTCCTGCTAGTCACTTACAACAATACATTATTACATTTTCAGGTATATTTTTTGTTTTGAATGATTTCATGTTTTGATATCAATTCACACTGCGATATTTATCGGTAAATTTACTAAGAATGTGTAATTAACGGCTAAGCAACTTCTAAACAACAACTCTGTAGTAAAAAAGAAACGTAATAGCCTGTAACTTTCCCCCAACTGGACTAAAGCCTTCCCTTTAAGGGGTAGCTTATTCTACCACACTGCTCCAATGCGGATCTGTGGATACACATGAGACAACATTTCATTGAAATTAGATACATGCAGATCACGATTTTTCCTTTATCGTCAAACTCGAGATAAATTATAAATACAAAAGAACCTGCAATCATGGGTTAAGATGCAGGCATTTTAAGCGCTGGGTCATCTCTGCTCATACTCAAATACAAACAGTATCCTATTAATTATTATTAGTCATTACACATTCAGTCATTACAGCGCATACAACACAGACCAATATTTTGTGAGATATTATTCGAAAAATAAATAACTAATACAGCTTACGTTACATAGATCTATTAAAAGAGAACGGTACTCAAACGATTCCCTTTAAACGAACACATCTATATAAATAGTGGAGGCAAAATCTCTATAACTGAAATCACATGGTTTTGTATGTTTACTAACTTATTCCTTTTCTACTCGCAAATTCCGTACTTAACTACGTGTGTAATTTGAGCATCAATGACTTCTGTCATTTTCAAAATGTCAAAACGCACCTCTATAACTGAGACAGATATCTATACTTGGGTATCTGAGACCCTGTGTTAGTGGAACCTCTTAAGTACCTCTATAAGTGAAACAACATTGGAGGTCCCTTGAAGTCTCATTTAACCGGGTTTTACTGTATATTTAAAATTTCAGTTTAATTCAGGATATGTTAATTTTAATAATTGTATTAACTAACATGAATTTGTATTTTTTAAATGTTGAAAAAAGGGTAACTACTGAGTTTCTTGCCGGTTCTTCTCGGTAGAATCTACTTTCCGAACCGGTAGCTTCACTTAATTGTTAACTGACGATTTAAAAGTGCTTGTAAAAGCCCACTTGAATAAAGATTATTTTGATTTTGATTTTGATTCAAACGCTCACGAAGACGCGGGCATAGCTAGTCCGTTATAAAATTGCAAGTAAATGTCACATGACGTAATGTCCAATAAATTCAGCGCCGTATAAGTAGCATACTTTACTTCTACCTACATACTTTGAAGAGTTCAAAATACACTGGCTATATAACAATCTTTAGTATCATCAATAGTTTCATAGAAGGGCCACTTTGGTATTCGACAGCGCTATTCTACAGCAAGGAATGTGGTTATTTCAAGAGTTTTATTTATTTATATTATAGCCGAAAATTGATCTAAAATATTAAGACACAACTTTTTTCAGTCGAAGAAGATATTTGCTAATATCACATTATGTGCTACTAAAATAGCTTGATTAATAAGTCTTTATTTATAATACAATGCTATTCAATTTATACTACTTATATCCATTTTAATTTGACTTAATAACTTCCGATAACACCTACGGCGACGTAAGAAAGGCATTTTTTTTTGTTAGATATCGTCTGCAAAAGTCGCTATGTGTTTTTTTTCATATTTTTCGACTGCTGTGCCGTTTTAATCGTTATTTCAATACGCATGAACTGTAAAAACATTTTTTACATTAATTCTATAGTTTAAAAGTTTACAAATTTAGCTATGTGACATTCATACACCGAAATTTCCATATATTGAAATAACGATTAAAACGGCACAGCAATCGAAAAATATGAAAATAACACATAGGATTTTTGCAGGAGCAGCGACGTTATTTCATCATAATCATAGATTCCAATTCTCAACTAAAGTCGCGTTAATTTGATAACAAATCTTGTTTTTTTTTGTTAATAAGCTTGACGTCAGTTATGTGTATACTAAGAAATATTCAAGAACAACAGCTGTCATACCTATTTCGCAGAAATTAAAGCAATGATATTTAGGTACTACTGAATGACTCGCGGTACTTTGCGTATATTTTTAGCAATGTCGAAACCACTTCGAAGTTCGAACCACATTTCGAAGTCACTTACTACATTTGGCGGCAAAATTATGAAACCTTTTTTAAAAAAGAAATTTTATATGTTATGTTTTAATTGATAGTTTTGCAGTTCGTCGATAGAAATTTCGTTTTTCATATTTTTTTTTATAAAGCTGTAGAAACACTCTCCAACCGAACAGGACATTTTTGCCTCTTAAAATTAATTATTTGTTAATAATAAGAATTTAAATAGCAATCATGAAATCTCTTTAATTTTTTGCACATCTGGAGCTCAAAATGAGACTGTAACTGAATTTTTGTGCAACTATCATCCCATTATCATTGGCACTAAAATTGCTATACGCTAATAATATATGAAGATTTGTACCTAATAAGTATTTATATTAACAATATATTGCTTCAAACCCTGCTTGACACTTAACACAAATACATTATGTACGTATACCAAGAACTATTTTAATTAATATATGTATGGACTATCTTAATGTTTTAATGTATATTTAAATAATGACTACGAAAGTAAAAATTTACATATATAATAAAGTAAAATTTTCCGTATACACTTAGATATGAAATAGTATCCACATACTACAAACTTGATATTATGTATAAATAAATATGAGACAACATCACATACACTACTCTAATCCCAATGTAAGTAGCTATAGCACTTGTGTTATGGAAAATCAGAAGTAAGTACGGTACCACAAACACCCAGATCCAAGACAACATAGAAAACTAATGAATATCTAAATTGACACACACACCACTCGACCACGGAGGTCGTCAAATTTATGAAAATGATATATTGTTTCTCTTGGATGTGTTGGAAATTTAATTATTTCCTTGAGGCAATTTCTTGTACAAATGTCATGTAAATAATATTATAAAAAAAAAAAACATAATTATAATATTTGGGCAAAAAACCACTAAGTACCTATCTATCGCTAGTTTTCTATGTTCAGTTTAAGATATTTGTTTCCGATCTAATGATTGATTTTGTCAATGAATAGGGAAGTGTAACACTACCGTAGTGAATAAAAAAATTATCTGACATTGTCAGTCTTTTGAAGATTAGTTATGTAAAAAATATTGAATTGTGTGTAAACATGTTATCTACATACAATTGAAATCGACGACTTCAATTTTAAATACCATCATTTTTCATTTTGACAATCGAACAACAAATGACAATCAACTATATACAAATCCTTAACAATGTTTAAGTGGCACGTGACATACAATTAAAAGACAAAAAAAGATCTTAGGTCGAACTCTTCTGCATTAACTAAAAACTTTTTACAATTATTAAAAAAAAAAAGCATATTATTCGATGATAAAAAAGCGTGGCGTTAATACATGAACACTTCCAAGCAGGATATATTAATTTAAATAATTGTATCAAATAACATGACTTTGTATTTTTTTAATGTTGAAGAAAATAACTACTGAGCTTCTTGCCGGTTTTTCTCGGTAGAATCTACTTTCCGAACCGGTGGTAGTTTCATTTAATTGTAAAATGACAATTCAAAGTGCTTGTAAAAGCCTAATTGAATAAAGTTTATTTTGATTATGATTTTTTGAATAGTTCGTAAATGGAAGATCGCGGTTCACATAAAAAAGTTGAAGTTCCGTTACAAATAGTTAAAGTATATAAGAATACTCACAAAGCACAAAATAATCTTATAATCCATGGTTTAATTCACAAAGCAACTATTTCGTTCAGTTGGTCACGTCACACTGACGATAGTTCACGGGGAACAAATGACAAAAAATACGGGCCTTTTTATCAATAGTAATAAAATAAAACGATTTTACATTCGACACTTCTGTAAGGGAAATGACTGTAATTAGCGATTGCTCTTGTTTTTATAATCCTTGTGACTCAGCGGTATAGGCATTTTTGTGATATGTTTGGTTCTGTACTGGAACTACTGACACGCCCTGATTGACTAAGAAGCTCTCGCCTCACCAAGTTGGATCTAATATGTTGTTATTTTTAGTCCATTAATATATCCAGATCCCTTTATAGTATTTACATGAACATATACATTATACAAACATACTCAATAAATGTGAATATCTGTCAAAATACAAATTTCAATCAGATGTCATTGTTTTGTAAATTCTGAAATATTTTTAGCAGTGACCATTTTGAAAGCACATCTTAGTAGGTACCGCCCGTTCATCATATGTACCGCTAACCAGGCATTTAGTACTGTTGTGTTCCGATTTGAAGGATGAGAGAGCCAGTGTAACTACACAAGTTAGTGGCACATTGATTGGAAGGATGGATAAAATTTCTTACGACGCCAAAGACTGGGCAGTTTTGACGACTCACATCAGTTTTTGCATTTGCCTAGAAATGTCATAAAAAATGTACTTTCCACCAGATATAAGTCATAATGCGCTTCTTTGCGTATTCTGAAAAGGTTGAATAAACAAACAAAATTATTTAGTCTACCCGTGACCACGAACACTTTAAAGTGCTCGAAACGTCGGGATGTTTAAAAAAATAAAAAAATAATTAATATACGCGATTCAAACCCGTTATAATTAGTTTTATTCAAACAAAATTTATTTATTTATTTCCCCATATCGGTGACGAAAAGAAGACAGAGATGTTTTCTTTTCGTCGTTATTATTATGTGAATTTCTTATCGAAATAATATACTCAGCTTAGTTATTATAGCTCATCGATAGGCTTGTCCTCATCGTGGTAACTTCGAGTTGTGGTCTGGCATTTTGTATTTGTCTCTTCCCTGAGACCTTTACAGACTAAATGTAAAGTTACTGTAGAGGCAAATAATCGTGTTGAACCCTCATTATGGTAATTTAATTGATAGCTGCAATTATATAAGATGGCGTTTTATTATGTGATTCGTGTCACAATACTGTCTATCGTAAAACGTTGTCGTAATACTGTTTCAATTCAAATAGGTAAGAATTCACATCCTTCTGACATAGAGAGGGTATAAAAGAAACATATTATTATTTTATTTTGTTGTGTATGGTTAAGTTCAGTTCAAAGTTTACAACAAAATATTATATGTATTATCAAATTATTTTCATATGGATTTTGTTTAATAATAAAAAAGAATAACTCAAATTAGAATAAAATTTTGGTCGATATTTTGATTTATACACGTAATGCCGCAAATTATTAAGATTAAGTTACTAATTGGGTAATTGATTATAATTAAAATCTAGGCCTGCCTTTAGCGTTTTTGGTAAAAACATTCCGTTTGTTTCGTTTTTGTAAGGATAACAATCTCTTGCTATATAATTTGTTTCTTAAATTCGCTGTTGTACAGCTGTGATAGTCGAATTATGTTTCATATAAATAATTATAGTTAAAACTCACAATTTACAACAGTTAGTTCTTGTTATGTAAAACAAAATATAACTAAAACTTTCTAAATCGAAATAATATGTACAACAAAAATAAATAACAGCATTAATATTTTAATTGACTTTTGCAAGATATTATCGATGGGCGTTTTTTTGAGTAGGTCAAAGATAAACAAAACTTTCAATACAAATGCCATAAAGAATTCGAAAAAAGGCTATTTGACAATGCGAAAAATAAATTGTATATAATTGTAATCAGTGTACATTATGAGTTTAAAAATGTCTATTTACTAACAAAAGTTGAAAATAATACTTAATTTATTCAAAAATCTATCAATAAAAATGCAAATTTTCAAACGTTTGTCACGTGACACAAAACGCTCCTGATTGGACGGGCTTATAATGAAGTCACTTTCTTGTAAACTTTGCTTTTCTACTATATGTACCACAGATTAAAATACAGGAAAATGACGCCACCGGCCCCATTGCAGCGCCATATTGTCCAAGTAGCGTTTTTGCGCGCTATTTAAATATGGAATTTTTAATATGATATTTTTCGGCAAATATATACTAGAAATAAAAAACACAACTTTTACTGGGTTTCTTAACTTCTACTACATTATATCAAATGGATTTTTTAAACCAGTCAAATAGCCTAATATGTAGTTTTTGAAGTAAGTGAAAAATTTCAATTGATCCAACATCAACTTTGAAAACTAACATCTTATTATTATTGTTATACCTCTAGTTATTATGATATAGTGTTGTACTATTCTATACTTAAAGGCCTCAGCAGAGGCTGTATTATACTATGCAAAAGTATAACGCAGTCTCTATTTTACTCATACGCTTAAATGATTTCATTTTACTCATACGCTTGAATGAGTCATCATGATATCAAATTAATTGAGGCATTTCAGCGTTCCTCGTGAGTAATACAGAGGCGCAATGCGGATACGAAATTACTGGAGACCTCACGATTATTTCTGCGAATTATATCATTATGATGACGAATAATTGGAACTGATACAGTTTGATTCGCACCTGTCCACGGTTTTCTGTGCCTTTAAAATCATTTATCATTTAGATTTTGTATTAGTCTGCGCGATTCAAGGTAAATTTCTTATACGGAAATATTGTATTAATGACTAAAGCTACACTTTGTATTGGATAGAAATGGGTAGTCATGACATGGTTCGAATTATACAAGGTATCGTTTTCGTGATCAATATATTAGATTGAAAAACGAACATAAAAGGAATAGCTCTTGTTTTGTGCGGATGTGAGCCTTTTCAATACAATAATGTTCATGTATAATACATACTTATAAACCTTCCTTTTGCAATGCGTGCATCTTAATCGATGATTGCGGGTTCAAACCCTGGCAAGCACCGCTGATTCATGTGCTTCATTTGTCTTTATAATTCATCTCGTGCTCAGCGGTGAAGGGAAACATCGTAAGGAAACCTGCATGTGACAAATTTCATAGAAATTCTGCCACATGGATACTCCACCTACCCGCATTGGAACAGCGTGAGAGGGAGAGGAGACCTTTAGCCCAGCAGTGGGAATTTACAGGCTGTTGTTGTTGTTGTACTTAGTTGTACAGTCTTGCTCCAGTTCGTCTGAGTAGGTTCCACTATGTCATCCCAAATTCTCCCGTTAAGCAGCAATACTTAATATTGTTGTGTTCCGGTTCGTAAAGCCTGTGATCCAGAGTAACTTCAGGCACAAGGGACTTACCATCTTAGTTTCTAAGCGGAATGGTGTTGTAAGTAATGGTTAATTTTGCAACTCTTTTTTATAATCATCATGTATATTATATATACATTACAGTATGTAATAGATCCAATCACAACCAGGATTGTATTGTGAGCCATATAAGGGTGTTCATAGAAGAGATTACACCCACATGTATCATCTAAAAATCTCAATGAAGGTTGGTTTTTAGTAAGTGACGTCATTAAATTTCTCAAAGAACTTTTACGGTGTCGGCAAAAATTAGGTGAGACTAAGTAAGAGAACGATGATTAGTACTTCAGAGCAAGTTACAAACAGTTGGCCAATTCCGACGTCTGCTATTTTTTTAATAGAATTAACAATATGATTTGAATTTCGAATGCTCCACAATATAAATTAAATACGATTTTCGTGTGCCCATTACCTTAGTATAAATAAGCTAAGTCCATTAACAATTTACCAGGTTGACTAGTTGCACAGCTTTGCAGTAAGGTGTTACCAAACTTGGGACCGCAAAAAAGGTGTCAAAAAAATCTAATAAATACACTAAATCTTGTTTTCATATATATTGATGAAATTAATCAACATCTTCAACTAACAGCTTATATTAAAAGAATGTTTCAAAAACAGAAAAGAGGAGCTGCAACAATTTCTAAATTAAATATAAATCTTTTAGATATCGGTGTTTTCCAAAGTATCCTAGCAGAACCAACGACATTATCGGCTAAATATATTTATGATATAGTTCTGGCACACATGCAGCCTCTCTAAAAGATAAATTAAGATTAATTTAATCAACAGTCATGTAATTTTTAGATATAAGTTGTATTTACATTGTTGTGTCGATAAGACAAATTGTAAGAGAAAAATGGGACTGACATATTTTTTATAAATAAAAGTCCCTTACTTAAATAAAGAATAAAAAAAAAACAAAAAAAAAAGCAGCTTATATGTAGGTGTGCATATGTGTGTATATAAGTATATAATATGTATGTGTGGGCTGGAAATAAGTGAAAAGCTAAATCGACGATTTTTCATCGGAATTTCTGATGTTTTCAAATCGTTGTTCAATATTGTTTTATATTTTGTATGGTATTTGTGCTTGGTAAATAAAAAAAATATTATTATTACCACTGAAATTCAGATTCAAATTATTTCTATTGTAATATATTGTAAAAATATATTAGTGGTGAATAAAAGTAATCACTGTCATGATTTTAGTAAACAGAACTGACAAATAACTATGAATTTAACTGATCAAAAATTGTATCTCAGATACAGCGATATTATTACTAGCCTATCAATTTTATATCTTAAATTAGACTAGCCACACACTCCGGCTTCGTGTGAGTGAAACTTAGTATTAAGTAAAATGATATGACATAAATTTAAATTATACCCTATAGCACTCGAGAATAATTTAAGTACGGATATAATGAAAAAGGATGACCAATGAAACGGTGGTGGATTGTGTGCAAGATGATATATGGCTGGAAAGAATGTAACTTGTGAGATGACGTCAGATAAGGAATTGTAGAAGAAGATCACATGCTGCCCTGACCCCGGGTAAATTGGGATAAGGGCAGGAGGATGATGATGAGTTCTAGAGAACAATTTGGAATAGGATCGTTAATTGGGAAGATTAAATCTTACATACTTGAGTTGCTTAGCATTGCTTTATTTAATTTACAGTATATTTTTAACAACTTAAGAGTTACTTTGCTATGTAAAATAAATGTTATATGTATTTATTGTAAATATTAGCACTAAGCAAGTTGTTATGGGTTAATATATAATATATGTAATGGGTAGTAAATAAATAAATAAAATATGTGTACCACAAATTAAAATACAGGAAAGTGACGTCACCGACCCCCTTACAGCGCCAAGTAGCGTTTTTGCGCGCTATTTAAATATAGAATTTTTAAAATGATATTTTTCAGCAAATATTTACATACAAACGAACTTACCTCTATATAATGTACTGTTATATTACAGTTTAGTATATAATCCTACTAAATCAATACAAGGGTTATAGAAAACATCGTCTAGCAAAGAAAAAATTTGAAATTCTTGGGACCCTTATTAAAATCTTATGAACCCCAAAATGCCTTTGGGAACCAAATTTTTATACCTAAATTATTTACTATATAAGCCATAAAATAATGCTAAATTGGCTTCGTATATTCAGTCAGTAATTTTGTTGTAGTATAAGTATCTCAATATTTGTATGTAAGTTGCAAGCAAATTACATGTGATTGGCAAATAGGTTAACGATAAGTGGCCACCACTTCCATCGGTTTGGTTCCGTAAGAAAAATCATCCATATTTTCATCACCAATACGCCAACAAACTTGGAAACTGAGATGTTATGGCACTCACCCTTCAAACCAGAACACAACAAAACTGAGAACTGCTATTTGGCATATATATGTTCAGTAGATAATACCTACTATAATAATAGCTTGCACAATACCCACCAAGTAAAACATCGTACCAGTATTTAATTTATTTCTCCCAGATTGGTTTGTGTCGATGAGATAACTAATTGGCAACGGATCTAACCGCCCGTTGTACAATAAAACTATTTATTGGCTCCGAACAAAGCAAGCAAGCTACAAAAGTGTTTCATTGCTAATTAGAAGTAAACAATAAATACATTAAATTATATAATTGATATTAGATCATCAATTGAGGGAGATTAGTGATCGCGGATTGAGAGTTGAACTTGGGTCAGTTCACAATCAAATAAATTTAATTCAAGTAGACCTTTGAAGCGTATTTTTACAGAACTATAGTAAGTAATGCTACTATTCTTTCGGAATGTAGATTCCATCGATGTATATCCTACCTGAAAGGAAGCAACTGATATAAGTTATTAGCTCCATGATCTATATACATTTTGGTGCAATGATATATTTTGGTAATATTTTTAAACAATTTATTTTAATTTATAAATAGTTAAAAAATGTGTATGGTTCATGTTTGGAGTGAAGGTATTACCGGTACTTAATTTAAATAAAGAAGACATTAAAAACACTTCAGTAAACGACAAAGGGTTAACACCTATGAACTTTTAATTAAAACAATAATAGCGACCCGTTGAGTAAATATTTAGGAATCCCTGATCGAACTCTTAACTAAATAAACAAAGTTTACCGTTCGAACTAGTTTCATCTGGTTTCGACTTTATAACTAGACCTTCAGCGAAATATGCTTTAGTTAAGCTTAGAATATAATAAAGAAAAAAAAAGTCGAAACTTCTTTACTATATATACTGGTATTAAAATGTCCTTATCATACTCATGTTTTTAAAAAAATATATTACCTAAATACTGGACAACATCACACACATTACTCCGATCTCTATGTAAGTAACTTAAGCACGTTTGTTATGGAAAATTAGAAGTAACGACGTTACCACAAACACTCAGACCTAAACAACATAGAAAACCTTTTTTACATCGACTCGGCGAAGAATCGAACCCGGGACCTCGGGTTGGCGTAACCATGAAAACCGACCACAGAGCTGATCAATTATAATAAGAATGTTGATATGAATATATTTTTAAATTTTTAAGCATTCTGTACAGCATTCCGTGGAATCATGATATAGGTGATGATGTTTACAGCAACTGTTTTTAATTTCTATTTGTATATAATTAATGCCTTTTTGTAAATAATTCATACGTGAATGCGTTGTATGATAATATACATATACCTATATATATTGGATGAAGCAAAACCTACAACTCACCTTCCAATTTACGCAGGTAATGATTGATCACGGTTGCTTCTGTCAATGGGAGCATGGCGGAGGAGGGCGCGTTTGTTTAGTTTTCTGTATACATTTCCGATTTTATCCAGAAACAACAAAATTACATACGTGTCCATGCTGTTTTCTAGTAGGTAATGGGGCTTTTTTCCAACGGGCATACAGCGAAACCATTTTACAACAAAGGCTCGCTAAAGAAATATATAACAACAGGAATAATGAACTAAGATCATACAGAAATTTTACATACATTATGTCGGGGCTATAAAAAAGGACAGAGGATACCTGTCATCTCACTCACTCATTCGTAGAACAATCAGAAAGCAGAAATTTTTGTTATTTTATCTTCTCTTGACCAATTAGGGTACTGCTTGGGGAAAACGAACACAAAATTTTGGAAGTAGAAAGAATTGTTTTGAAAGTATTATGCCGAACTTACTTAACTTGTAACAATTACATTAATATTTGTTTAATTCGAGATGACGAGATGAAAGTCGAGATGGCGCAGTGGTTAGAACGCGTGCATCTTAACCGATGATTGCGGGTTCAAACCCAAGCAAGCACCGCTGATTCATGTGTTTAATTTGTCTTTATAATTCATCTCGTGCTCAGCGGTGAAGGAAAACATCGTGAGGAAACCTGCATGTGACAAATTTCATAGAAATTCTGCCACATGTATATTCCACTAACCCGCATTGGAACAGCGTGGTGGAATATGTTCCAAACCTTCTCCTCAAAAGGAGAGGAGGCCTTTAGCCCAGCAGTGGGAATTTTACAGGCTGTTACTTTACTTTACTCTTTACTATATCTGATAAATCAATATTGAATGATTCAAATATAAATAGGTAATAATATTAGGTTGGGGAAAAAGTCTTTTCGCATATAGTATGTATGAACTTGTAATAAAATCTCTTTGGCTATACCATTTGTATCTGGCTGGTTTTGGTATCATTGAAAGGTTTTAATTTTAAAGAAGGCACTTCCAAATTCAAATTAAGAATTTGTGTGATTTTCATTTGTTTTTGTTGTTGTTAAAATGAGTGAATCTAAAGAAGAAATTCGATACATTTTAAAATTTTACTATAAAAAAGGTAAAAATGCAACTCAAGCCGCGAAAAAAATTTGTGATGTTTATGGACCTAATGCAGTATCTGTGAGAGTAGCGCAAGTTTGGTTTAAGCGTTTTCAAGCCGGAAATTTCGATATCAAAGATGCATCTCGCTCTGGTCGGCCTGTTACGGACAAAATTGATGCCATTTTTGAAAAAGTGGAGCAAGATAGGCATATTAGTAGTTACGATGTAGCTGAAAAACTGGCAATTGACCACAAAACGGTTTTGACTCATTTGAATAAAGCTGGGTACACAAAAAAGCTCGATATATGGGTGCCTCATGAACTCACTGAAAGAAACCTAATGAACCGTGTACTCATTTGTGATTCTTTATTACGCCGTAATGAAACCGAACCATTTTTGAAGAAGCTGATAACTGGTGATGAAAAGTGGATCACATACGACAAGAACGTGCGAAAAAGATCGTGGTTAAAGGCCGGTCAAGCTTCACAGACTGTGGCAAAACCCGGATTAACTTGCAACAAGGTAATGCTGTGTGTATGGTGGGATTGGAAGGGCATCATTCATTATGAGCTGTTACCGCCCGGCAGGACCATCGATTCAGAACTGTATTGCGAACAATTGATGAGATTGAAGCAAGAAATTGAGAGAAAGCGGCCAGAATTGATCAACAGAAGGGGTGTGGTTTTTCTCCATGACAACGCTAGACCTCACACATCTTTAGCCACTCAACAAAAATTACGAGAGTTTGGCTGGGAGGTATTAATGCATCCGCCGTATAGTCCTGACCTTGCACCTTCAGATTTTCATCTGTTTCGGTCTCTGCAGAATTCCTTGGGCAGTGTCAGGTTAACATCACGAGAGGACTGCCAAAACCACTTGTCGCAGTTTTTCGATCAGAAGCCCCAAAATTTTTACAGCAATGGGATCATGTCACTACCAACAAGATGGCAAAAAGTTATGGAACAAAATGGCACCTACATACTTTAGTCAAATGTAAATAAACTATAAAAAAAAATTTTTGAATTTTCATATAAAATACGAAGAAACTTTTTCCCCAACCTATTATTTAAAAATTGAATTCATAGAATCAGAATACCTCGCTTAGCAAAGCATCTTATGCTTTGCTAAGCGATTCATACCCTATATAATACACATTTACAACTATGTAGATCTCGAATTCCGTTAAGCAAGCGAAACTTTGAAAAGTTAACTGGCTTCGTGGAATATACGGGAGAAGTTCTAAGCATGTAATAACGACAGTACTTCCTTATACATTTGTACTTTGATATTTATATATGGATAGATATAGATAGATTTGTGATCCTTCTAGTATTATATATTCTTCGTTATATACTAAAAATCAATGCATATGTGAAACTCACATTAGTGTTATTTCCGTTAAATCCACTGTCTGCTTATATAGTGAATCGTCATCATAAACCCGCGAAACAGATCTAGCCTACTTTCATGTAACTTTAAAATTATTACTTGGGGGTAGTGTATGCAAGCCCGCCTGGGTAGGTACCACCCAAACATCAGTTATTCTAACGCCAAATAACAGTACTCAGTATTGTTGTGTTCCGGTTTGAAGGGTGAGTGAGCCAGTGTAACTACAGGCACAAGGGACAAAGCATCTTAGTTCCCAAAGTTGGTGGCCGTGGCAGTGAGCCCACTAAACCCCAAAGGGACATAGGTAACATCCTTAGGCTAGTGAAGCATCGGCTATCTAAGAAATTCATATTTCTTAGTTAGCTAAAGTCTATAGCCGGTGGTGAAGATTTACCATCGAACCTATTTTCCAGTCTACTGTATAAAAAGTAAAGTAGCCTGTAAATTATCCACTGCTGGGCTAAGGCCTCCTCTCCCATTAAGCCTACTGTATATTGTGACATAAGTAAATAAAAATAAAATTTACCAAAACAACGTTAATTTTTTTCTCGTAAATCTCCCACACACAGGCACACATTCTTTTAACACAAATTGTCCATGGTACAATTGATGAGCCACACATATAAAACGTTATTGCACACAAATATATTTTAATACGTATCAGACAATGATCGGGTATTTTATTCCTTAAAATACATAGTTTATTTCAAGTAGCAACATAAACACCCTGTATATTTCCCACTGTTGTAGAAGGTTTGGAACATATTTCACCACGCTGCGCTGTTCCAATGCGGGGTTTTCGAATACACATGTGGCAGAACATCGATGAAGTTAGACAAATACAAGTTTTCTCACGGTCTTTTCCTTTACCGCTAAGAACGAGATGAATTATAAGCTAGTCAAGCACATGAATATTCAGTGGTACTTGTCTGGGTTTGAACCCTCAATCATCAGTTTAAGATGCACGCGTTATAACCAGCGGCCCACCTCGGTTCGAAAACAATACTGAAGTAATATTTTCACCTGATTGTTGTAATTTAATTTGAAAGAATTTCTATATAAAGTAAAAGTTATATACAGATAACGACCATATAATATCAAGTCACGATCCAACGAAGCGGTACAGTTAACGCGTAAAACCACGCGAAGAGACATTATTCATATCGACATATTACACGGTTTATGTAACATCAAAGAATGGAATTTTGAATATGAAGACATATTATTTAACTTGTGATGGAGCTCAGCCAGTTACTCGCTAGAGAAAACAATTGTATCGGGTTTTCCTTTCTCAAACGTTATAATTCTAATTCCTTGCCTTTCTCTTACCTTTTTCTTTTTCACACGCAATGTCACCTGTCATCTAATCAGCCAGTACCTGAGACCGATACGTTTAAGAAAATCCTTAAAATAAGAATTATAGAATAGGTTTTACTATTTTATAGATATTTATTTAAGTTTGTTATATATGAATATGAATATGAGACAACATCACATACATTACTCTGACACTTGTGTTATGGAAGATAGTAGAAGTAACGACGGTACCACAAACACCCAGACCCAAGACAACATAGAAAACTAATGATAATCTATATCGACTCGGCCGGGAATCGAACTCGGGACCTCGGAGTGGCGTACCCTTGAAAACCGGTGTACACACCACTCGACCACGGAGGTCGTCAAATAAAAGTATATTGTGTAACATCAGCGTGATTTACGATTGAATCATTTTTTCCGTAACTATTTTTATTTCCTTGTTAGTTCAATGAAACAAAATAGTAAATATACCGATGTGGAGATATTTTTATTGTAATTTAGTAGTTTCTTATCGGTAAAATCTATTTTTCTTCTATTTAGTATTAGGCCTTTCTCTGCAGGCTTCCAATTCCTAAAGGGATCTTAGGGGTGGTAGCTACATTTAAATTAACACTAACAATTTTCAAAATAGCTTTCATAAGCTTTTAAGGAACATTTTTATTTTGACTTTGAATCGAATGTATATGAATTATATTTCAAAATCACATTTGAAGAGATTTCTCAGTCTGAACTCAATTACGGAAACGGTTCGGAATGCAGATTCCGGCAAAAAATCAGTAGTTACTCTTTTAAAACATTTAAAAATACAAAATCATGTTAGTTAAATACAGTTAAATATGTACATAAAACATCCTGCCTGTAAGTCAACATATAATAGCTCCACGCTTTTTGTCATCTACAGAATCGTGTATTAAATAATATGCCTCTTTAATCTTTACCGATGTATTTTTTACGAATGATTTTATTTTATGAATCAGCAAAGTTAAATTATTTTATATATAAATCTAAAGAAGTAGTAAGATAAAAGTAAAGTGACAGCCTGTAAATTTCCCACTGCTGGGATAAGGCTTCCTCTTCCATTAAGGAGAGGGTTTGGAACATACTTCACCACGCTGTTCCAATGCGGGTTGGTTGCACATGTGTCAGAATTACATACATGCAGGTTTCCTCACAATATTTTCACGAGATAAATTATAAACACAAATTAAGCATATATACATAGTGGTGCTTGCCTGGGTTTGAGCCCGCAATCGTCGGTTAAGATGCACGCGCTTTAACCACTGGGCCATCTCAGCTCAAAAAAGTAGTATAGTTATTGTTTTACTTTAAACGCCCATAATACCGTAGCAAATTAAACTGACTTACTAATGTTTTAAGTTTTTTTGAAAAAATGCTGATAACAATTTTCATCAGCATTTTACCTTATATGTATGTATATATAATTTAGATATGTATGTATATATAACTGAGTAAACAATAGCTCATATCAAGGTCACCTTTAAGACGATCTTAGGATAGATAAACACTATCAAGGAAAACATAAACAATGCTGATTCTGCAAATCCAATAGACAGAATTAGTACGCTCTAGCACATAAGATGCTCAAGTAAATTGTGTGAACTTAGACATTCTTGCGATAAAGTGTAATCGGCTTAAAGCCTATTCTATTAATGAGACCGTTCAAATCCCTTTACATTCCACCCATATTATATAAGCATTACAATAAACAAAATAATAACTTTATCTCCTAAGGCTAACTTAAGTGCGACGATAACGTTAGGAACTGCAACCGGGGGCTTGGCAGAGTTACAACAACCAAACAACAACAACAGCCTGTAAATTCCCACTGCTGGGCTAAAGGCTTCCTCTCCCTTTGAAGAGAAGGTTTGGAACATATTCCACCACGCTGTTCCAATGCGGGTTGGTGGAATACACATGTGGCAGAATTTCTATGAAATTTGTCACATGCAGGTTTCCTCACGATGTTTTCCTTCACCACTGAGCACGAGATGAATTATAAAGACAAATTAAGCACATGAAACAGCGGTGCTTGCCTGGGTTTGAACTCGCAATCATCGGTTAAGATGCACGCGTTCTAACCACTGGGACATTTGTATCATACATGTTGTAAATTCTGAAACTAGGAAAAATAATGGAAGAAAAAAAACACTTTAAAGAAGATTTCTTAGTATCCTGCCAAATTATTGTAAATTTGAAAATATATTTTATTAATTTTTTAATGATTGTCTAAAATAGCGAGAAACAAATATATACCTCACTTCACCTTTATGCAAACCTACCTGGGTACCCGCTCATAAGATATTCTACCTCCAAACACCAGTATTTAGTACTTTGTGTTCCGGTTTGAAGGGTGAGTGAGCCAGAACTACAGGCACACGGGATATACCATTTTGGTTCCCGAACTTGGTGGCAAAGTGGCGATATAAGGAATAGTTGATATTACAGCGCCATTTTCTATGGGCGTTGGTACTACATACTACCAGATGCCCCTTTTGCCTTCCGTCTACGATTTTTATAAAAAAGAAATGTACACAGACTTTAAATTCTTAAAACCAGTGATAAACAACCCTATATTAAAAAGAAAATATTATTGAAACCTTCCAAAAAAGAGCTTATGCTTTCCTCAAAGGCCCTCAACGCACCTGCAAACCCTCCGGTGTTGCAGATGTCCAAGAGCGGCAGTAGAATCTTTCCGTCAGGTGAACCGTTCAACTGACGGCTCTTTAACATAAAAAGTACAAAATGTACTATTTTACTTAAAATACAAGAGGGCTGGTTCAGGTTCCCAAAGAGTTGGAATTGTGATTCAACGCTAATACTCTTGTTTTTTTTTTAAATTCATATTAGTAGGTATTTTTATTTTATTAAATTAATTATGTATAAAATTAGTTCTGATAATGAACTATCACTAGCTACATAGACTAGTTATTTCAAATAATTAAACGTGATGATGTCTCTGAAAACAGACTTATGAAAAAAGTTTTTTTAAGCAATTTGTTATGACCAAATCTTAAATCTTCAAAAAAGCCGAAATTTCAATAGTAATCAAAGCAAAGTAGATACATGCAAGTTGTGCAATATTCAATTAGGATATAATTGAATTATTGATATAGATTACCTTATCAGTTTTTTGAATACACAACCTACAACTTACCCCGTGGTCACCATGGAAACGGGACGGCGCGCGCACCCAGTCTCTGCCAAACTTCGGGACGAACCAGTCGCGTTTATATATCGATGTAAACAATTGCTTGTAAACATTCGAATTTCGAATTCGTTCTTTTTTTTGAATTCAAATCGGTTGGTGTTTGTATTTTTGTGATACAGAATGTAACGGTACGTGATTTTCTGACGAATTCTCTTGAAACATTGAACTTTTATTTCCATTGTGTTATGGTAAGCGTTGCAAAGAGTTCCAAATGGCTGAGGATGTTAAGTGCGGAGGCGGAACGGTGAGTTAATACGCTTTCTTCAGTAAATCGCGCACTTACTGCAAGGTCTATTGAATATGAAGATTGATTTAGACCGACAGCAGACGAAGTTGTCATTCGTTCGTACACTTTTTAAATAAGTTTCATTTGTTTGTTTTCTTTTTGTATTTACAAAGGACACCTATTCAGGATCTGTTTAAGTATGTTATACCTATTCAACACTTCAAACTGTTAACGTATATTCTTTAAGCTTTAATTTTTAAGGATGTTAAATGAAGGCAAATGAAGATTGGTTAGAAAACGTCAACATAAACCTGAAACGAAGTTTGTGATCTGTTTGCATCGTCATACATTTTATTCTTATATATTGTATTTGTTAATAGTTTATTCCGCTGAGTGCTAAAGGTAAACAGCGTGAGGAAAATTACGTCGGAATAAAATCCACGTGTCAATCCACCATCTTCAATTTTAGCGTAGTGGAATAATCTCCAATGCATCTTCAAAATAAGACGAGCTCTGTGATAAGAGTGACAATCAACAATCCTAAAAATTATACTCAAGCTGTTGATTTAGTTTCAAGCCTTCTTTAAATGTTTAAAAAGTGTGTTTATATAGGAACATCTGGTACTGATTAGCACACACAGGAGATATTGTGCAAACGGAAAAAAAATTACGAAGGATTTTCTAAATAAAAACCAAATGACTTCTGACTTCTGAATTAAAAAGCATATAAAAAAAAAACTGGAATAAAAAATTGTAGCTTTGTAGCAATGTTTGTGACATTTAAAGCATAATTATTATATATAAAAAAAAAAACAATTCTTACTAAAATGTTTATATAAATGCCACTCATATGTTTTTTTTTTTAATATAACAACTCTATCTATTTGGTGATTTTAATGGTGGCGTTTTTAACAAGTCTGTATCAAAAGATGGCGAAAATAAACCATAATTTTAAGTAAGTTCGCGTGGAACAGTCCGTTCACCCAGGTATGACCCACCCACCACACTCAAGGTTACGTTAGACAGACAATTGTCAAAAATAAACATTTACTGATTATAGGCAACGATATAATATTATATAGTACATACACACGCTACACTAAGACTAAGTATCAATTCCTGTATATGTTACATCTAAATAAACAGTAAATAAGGTGAAACAAAAAAGTACATTGTTTTAAAATAAAATAAAAAATCAATTAATAAATATAATGAAAGTAAATAAACCAAATAGTGTCATTCTCAACAAGAATATCAATACGAAAAATCAATGCAGTTGATAAAGTAAATAATGTACTGACAAATAAACCACCCCGGCTACGCATGGGTGTGATACTGCTACTAAATATATCGGAATATATACAAAATCAAACCTTTGTGTCGTACAATACAAACCGCTATATGTACATTGCTTTGATATATCTTGTAGGATGAGAAACTTCTAAAATTATCAGTGTTTCTTTAGTATATTGTCCATATATTATATACAAAATCCTTCCCCTGAAAACCGCGTCAAAATCCGTTGCGTAATTTTAAAGTTATAAGCATACAAAGGGACAGATAGCGGTAAGCGACTTTGTTTTATACTATCAACTATGTAATGATGACAATACAGAAGTGTCCGACCCATTAAGATCATTAAATAAAAATAACACTCATACTTTTTAACATAGTATTGTATATAAAAATACAATACTATATTTGAACAGATATATACATATATAACTAAGTAGTAGTATACTGCATATGTACATCAGCGCGATATTTAAGACATTTTCTGCCAGCTGAAAATCAGAGAAAATCGTAATCCGTCCTTAAAGGCCGACAAAGCACCTACAAACCCCGGTGTTGCAGATTCCAGGGGCGGTGGTAATTTTCCATCAGGTGAGTCTGCTGCTTAAAATCAGTAAGTTAGTTATAAGTTAAAATCGGCGAGGAAGAAGGCAATGGCGATATAAGATAGCTTCATATGGGTAGTTTGCCATCACGACATACATACGAATCATCTGACCTAAGGTTCAATATAGTATACTAGCGGCTCGTCCCGGCTCCGCACAGATGGACATAAGATATTTTTTAACCTAACGTAGTAATGTAGTACTAACTTATTCACCGCATACAATGTTTTTATTATACTTCAGAGGGATGAGACAGCTTTTCCAATGAAAATTACCCGGCGGTTTGATTTTTTCCGACATGTTTAACAATTGTCGGTCTATTTCAATTTATTTACATTAAAACCTTAATAAATTATATACCTTAACCTTTCTCATTAATCACTCTATCTATTAGCGAAAACTGTATGAAAATTGATTCAGTAGTTTTGGAGTTATCGCGAACATACAGACAGACATAAGCGGTCTTTGTTTTATAATATGTGGTGATTTCAAAACAAGAAATACATAAAACTCCTACTTCCCTATAATAAAACAGGCTTACTTTGAATAATGCTCACGTTAATTTGTTATAATTAAATTTAAAGTTGAAAGATTAGCAGGGAGCTTAAAACTTTATTAATCTAAAATTACAAAAGCTATTCACGGCCTTAACAGTGGGTGGACAATTACACATCGCTTTGCGCTTTGTCTCTTTCTATCATCAGTAATTTGTCATTCGCAAGAAAATGACCGCATTGTAGCTATTCAGCCGCTATATTGTTTATTATTCGGGTTATTAGAAATAAGTAAGAACTTGAGTACAGTGCTTTATGCTTGAAAATATATTTACGATTAATCAATTAATCAATCAAAATATACTCTTTTCAAGTACGCTCATAAAACTTTTGAATTATCATGTTACATTGTTGAATTAAATGCAAGCTACTAAATACATCAATGACATATCTTTTTTGTAATAAGTATAGATAAAAGATTAATGTTTATGTGGATAAGGAAAGCAGATTTTTTTTTTTTAAATAGGCATTGGAATAATTAAAAGTGATTAAAAAATACGTTTTCCACGACATGTTTAATAAATACATATTTATGCACACAATATTTAATATGAGACATAAATAGTTTACAATGACAACACTGGTTATGTCAAAGATCAATGATTGATTTTTTTTTGCATCTGTGACAAGGCATCGTCCAGTTGATCCTTGTTTTCCTACGTTTGAATCAACGCATCTAATATTCTATTAGCAATGAATTTAAATTTGAATTTAGCACAATAGGCGGCCACTAGTAGTATTTATATTATTAACAAAACAAAATACTTTTATAAAAAAAATATTGCAAGGATATAAAATAATAATCATTAACAACAAAATACTTCAATTAATTTCTGGTTTTCAAAAACAATAAAACAATGATACGCCTGACCGTATTTCGCGCCACCTCCCGCCAAAAAGAGAAATAATTTTAAAACCATCTGTCAGCTTGACGAATGACGTTCGGAAAGTCACACTTATTCTCCTTATTATATCAAAATTTGCAATGTATACGTTATTACAACAGGGTCCCAGAAACGTTCAAAAATATTCAATTATAAAATTCAAAAGAATTGTCAAAGTGCGTTTGTGTTCTAAAGGATATTACAATACTAATTAATGGCTTTCTAGTTGACTCCACACCTTAGAAATGAAATAATCACCTCCAGGCTGTTTCAAGTGACAAAATTATGTTAATTATTGTACATGTAACATGTAATAAAAAAACATGTATAATATATATCCCGGTTTCTTCCGCTGGTTCTTCTCAGGGTTGAGGTGTTAAATTCCGAACCGGTGATAGATTTTTGACTATCAATAAGCAATTGTAAACAATTCACTATTGAATAAAGATTTTTATTTTTAATATTTTTTCATACCAATAAATTGCTCCGGTGCGAAGCCGGGTCCGATCTAGTCTCTTAACTAGACCAGCATCAACTGAATTATAAAATGCTCCGCTTGACGGATTAAAGACGAAATCCAATTTTCACTTCGCATTTCTTAACGACGCGCTGTTCGTACAGTCGTACACATTACTCCAAAGCTGTCTAAAGCTCGTTCGTGTGAGAAATCATTGTGTATTATGTTTCTTTCAAGACTCTATTTTTAGTTCACATTGTACTCATTTTTAAATTTTAACATCGTAATAAAATTAAATAAGTATTATATAATATAAATCATAAATAGTGAACAAAATCATCTCATACATTACTCCCATCCCAATGTAAGTAGCTAAAGCACTTCTGTTATAGAAAGTCAGAAGTAACGACGGTACTACAAACAACCAGACCCAGGAAAACATAAAAAACTAATGAACTTTTTTCTGCATCGTCTCGGCCGGGAATCGAACCCGGGAACTCGAAGTGGTGTACCCATGAAAACCGGTGCACACTGCTACATATACTACATGGAAGGCGTCAATGTTTGTTGTAATTAATTGAAAAAAAATGTCAAACTCTCCTCCTCCACTCCTTTTTATCCCAGACGTCTAAATCCAGTAACTTCCCATGTCCACTTCTGGGATATTTAAAATTATGAAAAAAAAACAAACATCACTGACTAGAACAATAGCTACTTACTAATATAGCAACTTTAAATGAAGCGAACGGTATGAGTATTTGCTGTATTGAGATTATCACCCGTGAACATTGCTTATCAGCACGCTTCGTTTACTGATAACACGGATTTTGATTGGACATCGCGGAAAATATTATAAAACTTAATTTATATTATTAATACCGCAATAATGATTGGATACGTGACAGATTATTTGTTTTAATTAAAGAACCCAATTCTACACTCACACACTCACTAATTCACTCACACATGGACTTATACAAAGTACGTCAATTGATACAGTAACACATAGCAAAAACATAGAGTATCAAAATGCTTTCGGCTTTCGGTTATTTAAAAAAACCTCTTCACATTATTATTCCTTTAGTACGTACAATGAAGCATATAGTTTATAATACATATATAAACAATACAATACAATAACAGCTTGTAAATTTCCCACTACTGAGCTAAGGCTTCCTCTCCCTTTGAGGAGAAGGTTTGGAACATATTCCACCACGATGTTCCAATGCGGGTTGGTGGAATGCACAGTTGTTTTACTTGACCGCCGAACACGAGATGAATTATAAACACGAATTAAGCTCATATACATATATGATTGCCTGGGTTTGAACCAGAAATCAACGGTTAAGATACACGCGTTCTAACCACTAGACCATCCCAGCTCCTAAAATATATACGAGTACGAAATTTATTGATGGCGTTTTTTGAAATATTATTATGATGACTCAATAACAATTATTCTTGGAAATAAAAACGAAAAGTACACTAACTATTCTTATCGGGAATATTTAAAAATGGAACGATGATTTTAGCAGTGTTGCAATAAAAATGTTAGTCTAGTGTAGATTAAATTACAATTTATAAAACATGCAATGTATATTATATGTATTTTGCAGGTTTGCATTTTTTATATTAATTGCATAACACCGTAAAAAAAAATAACGTATTCAAGTTAAATATTAAAAACTATGAATTTAATATTTTCACAATAAATAAAATGAATTATATACTCGAAAGAAAAATGTTTCACTAGCGTTATAAAACATTATACAGTTTTAAAATATGACCACAAATATGTCTATCTTCACTGTTTCAGCTGAAGGAAAACCAATTTACAAACCTTTACATATTTTTAAAATACCTAAATTTTTATGTGTAACATTTTTAAAAAGTACGGTCGGCAAAAAATTAAAGAAATATATCAGCTTTTTGCATTAGTGGACCATAAATAGACATAAGATAGTACAGCTCATATCGAGAGACTACTTTCAGACTAGATAATTTATAAATCTAGATAGAGTGCCGCACTAAACAGCTGAATTTCTTTCGCTGGTTTTTCTAAGGTCCGAGGGGTTGTTTTCGAACCGGTAGTATATTTCTGATTATAAGCAAGTGTAAGCAATATTCTATATTGAGAACTGTTTTGACTTTGAGTTGACTTTGATAAAATAACATAAAAATACGCGCCAACTATATTGCCTTAGTGTGCGTGATAGCTACGTTTGACTCTCGCCGTACTTTATCCTAATATACCTTCCTAGTGTGCGTGTACTTATTTTTTACGATGCCCACTCTGCTTTGACTGTCAGTATAGGCATATAAATAATCAAAATAAATATCAACACATTAAAAACAATTATTTTCAATTGATGATTGGTGATACATACATATTTTGGAAAACGAAACCTGAAATATTTATATGGAACGTACTATTTGTTCGAGCCGGTTGTACTTGAATATAACAGGATCCCATAACTGGGCTGAGACCTCCTCTCCCTCTAAAGAAAAGCTTATTGCAACATACTGGTCCAATACAGATTGGTGGATACACGTGTGACAGAATTTCATTAAAATTAGGTACATGGATATTTTCCTACACCGCCGAGTTTATTTGAATCCGTAATCATCGGTTGAGGTGCACGCGTTCTAACAATTGGGCTATCTCGGCTTAAGTTACTTTACCTTGCAACGTAATAATTCAAAATTGCCTGTAACTGGGCAGGTGCTCCCCAGTACCAGCTCCTTACATATCACCGGATCGAACTTAGAGCGGCTCGAATTATTGACGATCAAGCCCTTCCGATCAGCTTGATCCCTTGACTTTGCGTAGAGATGTTAGATCACTGCATCTTCTACCGAATTTTTCACGGAGAATGTTCCGAGGAATTGTTTGGATTAATTCCGGCTGCTGAATATTACCTTCGGACATTTCGTCCAAATCGAAATTCCACCTCCACCACCTTGATGTCCGAAAGTCCACAACGGCGTGATTTTTAAGACATTTTCTACCTCGCACCACCACTCTGTGAAACTAGCTTTCGCCGGCGGTTTTTTCGAACCGATACGACACGGGAATCCTTCAAAAAAGAGCTTACTCCTTCCTTAAAGGCTGGCAACACACCTGCAAGCCCCGGTGTTGCAAATGTTCATGGGCGGTGTTGATCGCTTTCCATCAGGTGAGCCTCCTGCACGTTTGCCCCCTAAACCCCCTTGCCTAACATAAATAAAGGTATTTAGATAGAATATATTTATCACATCGAAAAAGTTTGTCTATGTTATTAACTACCTTATCGTAGTAGTACAAAAAGCTTCATTAAAAGTATAACGCCTCGCCTAATTGCCTTCTCTGATGACAGGAGGGCTGGTTGGTTTTTTGCATAGATCGAATTTGTGATTAAACGGGAAAATGCTGCTAGCATTCTTGCCACCGTTCCACGCGGTCAAGACTTGTAAAGTTTATATTTTTAATTCATATTTGAATTTTTTGTATATTTAAGGACTTAATGTTAATAATTCTTATGTAATATACTTATATGTTGTATATAATATCTTTTTTAATCTTAATAACTTTATTTTTTTTGGGGTTTAAAATACAAAGTTGTAAATGCTGATATATTAACGAAGTAGGTATAGAGTTCGGTGCGCACTAAGATCGCTTATATCCTGCGATACCGGACCCTACGGTTTATTATAGCTTGCGAGCTTAGCTAGCTATAGCATTTTTATTAGACATTTATTATAAGAGCGATCGTCATCTAGTGGATCTCAGTGGCCTATTTGATCTTCTGGGATTATTTTTATATTATTTCGATGGCCCACTTTATAACAAGTGTTTTCCTAAGGATTTCATACTTAAGGTATTCGTATAAAGATATTACTTTCCTTACAATTTAATAGAGATAAGACAGCTAGTATATTACACTATAATTGTTAGATAGTCATGATTTTTTATTATTAAAGAAACAATACTTTCATTATTACATGGAATGAAATATAGCCGAGATTGTCTAGTGGTTCGAACGCGTGCATCTTAACCGATGATTGTGGATTCAAACCCAGGCAAGCACCGTTGAATATTCATATGCTTAATTTGTGTTTAAAATTCATCTCGCGCTCGGTGGTGAAGGAAAACATCGTGAGGAAATTGGGCGTCTAATTTCATAGAAATTCCCCCACATGTGTATTCCATACGGTTGAATATGTTCCAAACCTTCTCCTCAAAGGGAGAGGAGGCCTTAGCTCATCAGTGGGAAAATTACAGGCTGTTGTTGTTGCTGTTGTTGTTGTTGATTACATGGATCAAGTATATATTTTGCTAATAGCTGGTTTCTTGATTGCTTCATATAGAACTAGCTAATGACTAGCATGCAATGCCTCTTTAATTTGTTTGTAAACTATTACCGGGTACTTGCACTAATATAATCCGTGCTTAAACGTATACCAGTCATTAAAGGAAAATTGATGTTCTGTAGTGCTATGTAGGGGTTAGTTACAAAAAGTAGATAGATAGTATAGAAATCCGAGGGGGTATCCGTTGTATACTATGCATATATATAATAAATACATATTTTTCTTTTGGTACCTACACACGTTTTTTTTTAATTTCCTAAGGTCGCTGTAGTTTGCCTTTTGTACATATAAAATCGATTAGTATTCTATAATTGAAGACATTTTATAATGTAATTAAAAAAATATTTCAATCTGGAATATAATATGGAAACAATTCACAAAGCTAATTTATTTTATGAGACGTAAGTAAGATTATTGGCAAGCAGCACCAATCTCAAGAGACCAAGGAAATATGTTTATTAGACCGAAAAACAAATTAACGAACTAAAATAGACTGAGAATATCATCATTGAATAATAAACAAATACATATCTATATTTCTGTACAAATAGGTCAAAAAAATTTAAGTCTTCAATTTTGCTAATATACAAATAAAATTTCGTCAGTCGGGTAAAAATCAGTAGGGTATTGTTTGATAAAACTTCAAACGACTAATCTATTTTAATAAAGCTGATACATATAATGCACACCTAGAATATCCTATTAGCCTAGCAAAACTTTAAAAAATAAGGAAAAATTTAAAATAAGAGTCGAGATGGCCCAGTGGTTAGAACGCGTGCATCTTAACCGATGATTGCGGGTTCAAACCCAGGCAAGCACCGCTGATTAATGTGCTTAATTTGTCTTTATAATTCACCTCGTGCTCAGCGGTGAAGGAAAGCATCGTGAGGAAACCTGCATGTGACAAATTTCATAGAAATTCTGCCACATGTGTATTCCACCAACCCGCATTGGAACGTGTTGGAATATGTTCCGTACCTTCTCCTCAAAAAGGGAGAGGAGGCCTTTAGCCCAGCAGTGGGAATTTACAGGCTGTTGTTGTTGTTGTAAAATAAGAACTGTATTGTCTTGTAATTTGTAGATAATTTTTATATTTACAAAAAATCATTGAAGAAATCGTACATTAACTTTATCGACTTGTTTACCGTATCTAGAACGTTATCAGGGACACGCTTTCCTGGAAAATGTATTACAAAGAAAGCCTTCCAAGAAAGCCTTTATAGAAGATCTCAACAAGGAAAAAATTACACAACAATTTACTATAATGAGGCAAGTGTGAAGTAACTTTGATGTCAGAAGTTTCAAAGTATGAGGTTTCAAGAAAAAGTAAACATCCATTGACGCCCGTCAGGGGTAAGACCAACTCGTATATTGAAACGACAAATACATAGCTTTACACTCTCTTTATAACAATACAGTACCTATGTACATAATTATTTTACACAAAGTATAAAAATATTTACTTCATTTATATTCATATTGGAATTTATACATGATAAATAAAATTTTAACAAAAAGAAAAACCGACTTCAAACAAAACACTATTTTAAAACAAATAAAAATGTACTAAAAAGTAAGAAAAATAATTGCATATTTAACATATTTTTGAGAGTCCTCCTAGGTAAAATGAAATGAAAAATATTAGACTACTTAAAAGTCGATTTATGATTATATAACGTAGTTATAGTTATTGTTATATTACAACGAATTGATAACCTCCTCCTTTTTGAAGTCGGTTGAAAAGTAATTTGTAAGTTATTTTTAAAAACACTATCACACCCCCACCGCGGATTTCTACTCCCTCCTGGGCGCGTAGCGGGTACGCTATAATATAATACATCCATTATATCAATATAAGAACAACGAAGTATGTATCTTACTCAGTGTCATTTAATTATAATTCATAAAAAACAAACGATAATATCTATCTATGTATAGGTAGGTATGTATGTAAATAATAACTATTCATTACAACGTCAATGCGTTACTAAACTTATTTTGGGAACTAAAAATGTATAAGTATACCATGTCCCTGGAATATACGATACGATATGACTATTATAAATATTACTAATTACTTATTATAAACCCGACACGACTGGGGAACCTTCAAGAAAAGAGCGTATTCCTTCCTTAAAGGTCGACAAAGAACCTGCAAGGACCAAGGACATTTGCAACACCGGGGGGGTGTTGCAAATATCCTTGGTTGGTAGTCACTTTCCATCAGATCAGGCTCCTGCTCGTTTGCTTCCTATAACTTAAAAGAAACATACACTAACAGGACAAAACACAGCAAAACTAAATATTCCTGTTGCAGTATAATACGAGGAATGGCAATTAGCATTACGAGATTTTCTCTCCCTGAAGGAGTGCGGATCAGGGCCATATATATAAACACTTATTATTATACACTTGTACACTAGCAATGCTTATTTATATCATATACAAACAAGATAAAAAACAAGGAGACGACTAGGTCGAATAGCAACGAAGATCTACTGATAGTAATAAAATAAAACTTTAAAAAGCTAAAATGTATTACAGTAAAATGTAAAAGAGGCACGAGCAACTGTGAGCCCGCGGATGTTGTAAAGATAAAAAAAATCGCGAAGTCCAACGAGTAAAACTAACATCTATGCTAATATAAAGCTAAAGTAACTCTGTCTGTGTGTGTTGTTGTTCAGTCACGGCCAAACTAATGAAAGGAATTTGATGTAGTTTGGTATGAAGCAACTTCAAGGAACTTGCTAAAATCCGAAGACAATCCCCTAAACCGCGAACAGACCCGCGGGCGACAACTAGTTTTCTATTTACAATACCTCTTATATAACATATTACCTATGACGTCACAGAGTCTATTTCACAGGTGGATTTTTTATATTTAATATAAACATTAAATATTAACTTGGCTTCGCGGAGGCAGAATGCCAAGTGTATTCGTTTTTTAGCCATTTTTATGAAAGAAAATATTACTTATAAAACTTTCTGGATTTGTTTTGCATTTATTTTTAGCTTTCAATGCATTTTTGCTCCGGTTTATTCTTAAAGCAATGCTATTTAATTAATGTTGAATTTAATTTCAATACCATACAAAGTGGACAACTGTCTCATTAGTCTAACCAAACAAAACCATTGTCATATTATTTTGTGATTCGGTATTAATGTAGAAAAATTATGAAAAGCAATTTTGAGAACAAAACCATTTGGTCTTCCGAATAAAAATAATTACTTAATATGTCTTACAGCGCCATTATCTATGGTTGGTTGTGACAGCCTATCATTAGACCATATACTCCACCTGTATACTTAATATAAAAAAATCGGCTGTCCAAAAGCCGTTATGAGGCAATGGGATTCATATACAAACATGCGTATCTTACTGAGATTATGATATAGGACTGTCAAATAAAACATCGTTATTTATAACTTAATGTTTACAATTTCAGAATGCTTGAATAGGAAATTCAAAACGATATGTTTGACTGTGTTTGAATTTCAATAACTTAAATGGAACTTTCTGCAAATACACAAAAGAAAACAAATTCTAAAGATTATCCTTATACTTTTATTTTTATAAGTAGTTTCGAACATAGCTAAAGTAGATTCAACTGATGTATAAGTTTTATGGATCTGGGACAAACAGAGAAATATAACCACTGGATGGCAACTCAGATAAATCGTAGATACCTAATTACATTATAATTTAAACTTGAGAGTACCACGAAATTAGCCAGCCCAGTTTAATGAATACTTAAATTATTAATAAGTTGGTATTTTATTTTATGAAGAAAATTTTCGAGTAACTCAAAGTTAACAGTATACATATATAGACAAACGATTAAATAAAACATTACTTATATATTTATCATTTTATTTTAATCGATACTAATATTATAAATGTGAAAGTAACTCTGTCTATTTGTCGCTCTTTCACGACCAAACCACTGAACCGAATTTGATGAAATTTGGTATGTGAGTCGAGATGGCCCAGTGGTTAGAACGCGTGCATCTTAAGCGATGATTGCGGGTTCAAACCCAGGCAAGCACCTCTGTTTAATGTGCTAAATTTGTCTTTATAATTCATCTCGTGCTCTACGGTGAAGGAAAACATCGTGAGGAAACCTGCATGTGACTAATTTCATAGAAATTCAGCCACATGTGTATTCCACCAACCCGCATTGGAACAGCGTGGTGGAATATGTTCCAAACCTTCTCCTCAAGGGGAGAGGAAGCCTTTAGCCCAGCAGTGAGAATTTACAGGCTGTTGTTTTTGTTGTTGTTACACATACTTTTTTATCACAAACTTAACGCGAACTCCTGTCGTTTATTCAGTAGTTAATATAAAATAGTTTCGTTTATCACAATAATCTGATATACCGATCAGTCTTTTACCGGGTTTTCATTTATATTGAATAGTCCCGTCATGCTAGATGGATTTCCAATGATAATTTGATAAAAGATTAAATTGTGCACTCAATTCATCAGTTCGACGTTAAAAGCTTTTTAATATAAGCTTTCGTTTTGCAAACCATCAGTAGCAGTGATCAGTTGTTCTGTTACTAAAATTATTATATGTTCCTCAGTCTGGAGTCGTTCGCAGTGAATAACAAGAAAGAGGTCACAGATACTAAGACTCGTTGAATCGTATCTTATTTTTTTCCTTGACTGTAACTCAAAGCTCTGTACAGTTCGTCCATAAAAACAAAATAAAAATATAGAAAATCGTTTGTCAAACAGAGGCTAATATTAAAAATATATACTGTTCATTTTTAAAAATTTAAATGGGACCGAACGGGAACTATACTCTACTAAAAAAGTGAGGATTGAAATAAAACTAGTTATAACGGATTTGAATCGCGTATTTTAATTATTTTTAACATCCCGACGTTTCGAGCACTTTACAGCGTTCGTAGTCACGGGTAGGTAGTAGATCAGTCTACCCGTTATTCTAACTAGTTTTATTTCAATATGTAATAATCGCTCAATAAAATTTAAGACAACATTAGAGTGAGGATTCAAATCGCAAAAATGAGTTCCGAGAAACAAACAGTGAAAAAAAACAACCAAATTGAAAGCTTATAAGCTTATATATTAACTTAATAATAATCAATTTATTGTGCTTTGGGCAAATTTAGCATTCTTTTCGGAGATACATGTTTTTTATGTAAAAGGTAGACGGACGGTCAAGTGGGCCTCCTGATTGTAAGTGGTCACCACCGCAACAAAATTCATTGGTGCTGTAAGAAATAATAACTATTCCTTACATCACATCAATGCACCTCTAAACTTGGGAGCTAAGATGTTACAAGTACGTCCCTTGTGCCTGCAGTCACACTGGCTGAATCACCCAAACCGGATCACAACAATACTAAGAACTACTTTTATAATATAATAATTATTTCTATTATTACTATTTCATGAATGTTTTATAATTAATAAACTAATGGCCCGTCCTGCCTTCGCACGGGTGGATATAAGTTTTTTTTTAATATTTTTACTCCTTATTTATATTTTTTGTTGCTTTTTTTTCGACATGTTTAACAATTGTCGTTTTGTTTCAACTTATTAACACAGAACCTCAATAAATTATATACCTATACGTTCCTCATAAATTCCTCTGTCTATTTGTGAAAGCTGCAAAAAAATCCGTTTAACACTTTTAGAGTTTATCGCGAACATACAGACATACATACTTTGTTTTATAACATGTATTCATTTAGAAAGTAAATGAGGTAACTAGGTTTCATAGTTTAATACCGAATATCATGTATGATATGTACGCCGTACAATCGTATACCTACTTTAAACTACGAATGTATTTAAGTTAGCTTTGTGTGAAGTTTTCGAGACGTAATAGGAGAGCGTGGAGTCTGAGACTCCGAGTAAACGTTGCCTATTCACAGGAAATGCATTAATATACTATGTAGCACCGTCGCTTCTATTTGAAAATTCTAAAGCCCAAACCAGTCGAATAAAATTCAGTATTGATAGTATATTGACTATGTCGAATAGCTTTACTTTTTTTTTTAAAATGTAAAATTAAGATAACAAAGCCCGTGTATGAATAAAGTGTATATTAACTAGTAGTCTAGAGCTGAGATAGCCCAGTGGTTAGAACGCGTGCATCTTAACCGATGATTGCGGATTCAAACCCAGGCAAGCACCACTTTATATATGTGATTAATTTGTGTTATAATTCATCTCGTGCTTCGCGGTGAAGGAAAACATCGTGAGGAAACCTGCATGTGCCTAACTTCATCGAAATTCTGCCACATGTGCATTCCACCAACCCGCATTGGAACAGCGTGGTAGAATATGTTCCAAGCCCTCTCCTTGATGGAAGAGGAGGCCTTATCTCAGCAGTAGGAAATTTACAGACTGTTACTTTACTTTACTAACTAGTAGTCGTCGGTGGCTACCCTCGCGTTTAAGGATGTTCGTTGTCATGTGTTATGCAAAAAAGTGCAAGTTTGCTTCATACCAAATTTCATCAAATTTGGTTCAGCGGTTTTGTCGTGAAATAGCGACAGACAGACAGACATAGTTACTCACTATTATAATATTAATATATATTTTATTTTAATGTATTCGGTGATTTTTTAATGGTATTACTTTCGGGATATTTACCATGTTTGTTATGTTTGTTCGGTAGAGCTCGTCGATATTTCGACATTATCTACGGATGTCTTGTTCACGAGACTGAGTGTACCACCGAACAAAAAATAAAAAAACATGATAGATATCCCGAAATACCTTTAGTAATAAAAATAACCATGTGAATTTAAAATCGGTGATTTTTTTCTATGATTAACAAGCTGAGCAATGAACAAAGACATATAACGTAGCACATATTTAAGAGATAATATTTATAGCACTCTACGTGTTGAAGAAAGCTCTGTGTGTTCATTTATTAAATATTCTACATATACACGTCACTGAGTCTTTTGAGATACATTGTATGACTTATATATTCTCAAGAGAATCTCATGGAAAAACACCGTTTTGAATAAGAAAATACATTAGACGTAAGAGGAGACGGCGAAAGAATTTCACCGTGTATAGAATTAAAAAAAATAAGAAAAATAAGTAAATTTTTGGATACATACAATATAATTTATAAAACAATTAAACAACAACAGTTTGAAGAGTCGTAATCGATATGTATTTTGTATTTTAATAATAAATAAATAATAAAAATAACACATAAAAGCCTATTACTATATATATCGACGCGATTTTTTTTTAATTATTCTTGCAGACTTGAATTTGTGTAATATCTATGTCAACAATCACCTCTGTCTCTTTAAAGAACAAATTGAATTGTTAACTTTGAAATAATTTACACTAAAGTATTGGATAAAACACTAAAAAGTAACAAATAAGTCATAATAAAAACAAAAAAAAATATCAAGTAAATGTTATTATTATTTCTTATATGAAAATTAATGTTTACTAAACAGACGTGACATAAAGGACTAGGATATTATTTGATAATTTTTGTATGTATATATTTAGCTCCATAACTGTAAAAGAAAATATGTATATTAACATACAATACCGTCCAAAGAGCGAAGGGCGCATCTGGCGATGTTAGCAATATATTCGGTGTCAGAAATACAAGACGCTTTAGAATTTCTTATTTTACATAATACAAAAGGACGTAAGCGACTGATATTCAAAATACACTCTCACGTGACTGAACTAATAATATTATTCGCAGGATTTGTCAAGATGATATATGCAATAGCTTAGTGGAATGTATGTATGTATTTGATGAACAGAAATATTTTTTTTGCACTAAATACTTGTTCATCAAGAAGGCGGAATTTAGTATCCAGTAGAATTCTTCTACGTGGGATCCTACGAAGGAGCGATCCATCCTCTGAGGATGTATATTTGTGGGATTGGAGACGATAATAATTCGTTATTATAAACGAGCTTTACAAAGATTCACGCCTCCTGGCGGCACACTCGAAAATAGAACTATGTCAAAATAAAATCAGGAACAAGAAATAGTATACCAATAATGCATTAACATTTAGATAGAATAGCCTCATTCACAGATGATTATATTAGGTTTTGTGGAACTGGTCAGTTACGTGGAATATTGAGGTTTAAATTGCTTTGTTTGTTGCGACCCGCCCCGGCTTTGCACGAGTACAACACTGATACTAAATATACTACAGAATTTATTTACTACATCACATTACAGTCTTCTAAAATTGTCAGTGTTTCTTTACAATATTGTCCATGTATTATATACAAATTCCTTCCTCTCGAATCACTCTATCTATTAAAAAAAGCCGTATCAAGCGGTTCGATTTCCTCGCCGAGTCAATGTACATTATCATTAGTTTTCTATATTCTCTTGGGTCTGGGTGTTGTGGTGCCGTCGTTACTTCTGAGCTTCCATAACACAAGTGCTTTAGCTACTTACATTGGGATCTGAGTAATGTATGTGATGTTGTCTGATATTTATTTATAAACGCGCACGATGTCGCGGGCTCAGCTAGTGCACTAAAAAAAATGTTGTACGTTCACCGTACATCGAGTAACTAAAAGAACGCAGTGGCTGTCAAACTTTTATTCCTACTTCCATATGTGTACGAATTGAACATTTGATAAACTTTTAATTTGAATTAGTATCTGCGTGCTAGCCAAGTTACTAGTAGTTTATTGTTTTTAACTTACTTTATCAAGATATGTTACACTTATGCCAAGTTTCCGAAGCAAAGTGCTCGTAAACTAAGTCAAAGTATAGACAATAAACAATTATGTATCCAAGTATGTCTTGAGCACCTGCGTCCTTCTTGTGTCTCACTTACCTCAGATTGAGGAACAATGGAAGCATCCTGATTCTTATTATATTAAGGGATTTTTTTAAGACTTGCCAGACTTGGTTTTTTTTATTATTTTATCAATATGTATTAAAATTAATATATGAATTAATAACATTTAGTGCTCAAATATATACAAATATGAACTAAAACTAGTTAATGTACAAATCTATGCCGCATGGAATGGTGGCAAGAGTGCTAGCGGCATTTCCCCGTTGAATCGCAATACCGATCCTCTGGGCAAAAAATGAACCAGCCCTTCTGTAACCAGTGTAGGCAATGAAGCGAGGTGTTATACTTTTTGTATAGTATCTGTTTTGTTTTCAATGTTAAATATTACTGCTCTATAAACAGACCAAAACCTCGTTGACCTAATGTTATAAAGTTATTTACAATAAACAATAATCAACAATAGATATAAACGCAGTTATGCAATCCAACTTATCAGGTAAAATAATATACGATGATTCATTACACGAATAAAAAAAACTTACCTTACTAATTTAAAGACTGCCTTGATTTAATTAATATAGTGTAACTTGTGATTAATAATTTAAGACAACGTAGAAATCAGGTATTTAAAACTTAAACATATATTTGGGTGATTCTAGTGGTACCAGCCCGACCCACCTGGGCTTGCATAACGATATACTACCAAATAAATAAAGGCGTGTTAATTAATTATACAAATTGAATACCAATTACAATTTAATCTAAAGTTATAAATAACAAAATCGTTAATTACCGTCAATAAATTCGAAGGTAATTTACACAAAACCCTTCAAATTCATTTGAATACGGAAATGGGAAATTTGTTAATTACGTTTCGTTATTATAGTCGTTATATTAACTGACAAATGTCTGACAAAGGCCCCTTTTACAATTTGTGTATCGGGTCAATTAATCAATTTATTGTACTTAAACTTTTATTGTCTTTTTTTTTCTTCACATCCTTACTAATTCATCGTGGTTTACTTGGTGGTGGGACTTTTTGCAAGCCCATCTGGGTAGGTACCACTCACTCGCCAGATATTCTATTTATATAGCATTTTTGTAATCCGGTTTGTAGGGTGAGTGAGACAGTGTAACTATAGGCACAGGGGACAGAATATATTACACTGTTCACAGTATACAGTTCACAGTTAGTGGCGCATTGGTAATGTAAAGATTGGTTAATATTTCTTCAGTGATTGTAAAAGACGATATAGATTAAATAATTTTACAATATAACTTATATTATAAAACTTTATAAAATATAACTCATATTGTGAATTCACGGCCAAACGTCTGAACCGATTTTAATGAAATTTGATACAAAAACACAACTTGAACACAAAGGAATATAGATAAGATAGATAAGCTAATTTTTTATGCCTAACATCTGTCAATTCCCCAAAACACAAGCGAAGCCCCGGTCAGCAACAATTTGTCTGTATAATTAAAATATTAGACTTGATAAATTTCGTTCAAATTAGATTAGTTGGGGTGATCTCATTACTTGGCGAAGGTGAAATGACAATCGGCGTTTTAACCTTTGAAGTGTCGAGTACTTTAGTACTGTATTAACTTGATATTCGTTAATGAATTTGATTTAGATTAAACACAACACGCTATATACAGAATCGTTAATTCGAATTTTGAAATTTTTTTTTTAATATCCAACTTGCCTTGGTTTTGCATATATAGAAAAAAGATCTACATAAAATGTTTAATTTGAAAGATAAACATACAAATAAATGTCTTGTTTTGTTTGGGTCTTTGTCGTTTTGAAGAACACCTCAACACTTTTTATCATACTAGAGTATGTATAACTTATGAGAATATAGATAACAAACATATACATTTCATTTTTATTAAGATTATCAATTACCCTAAACTGCGTTACATACTCAGAGCTCAGGTGGCCCAGTGGTAAGAACGCGTGCATCCTAACCGATGACTTCGGGTTCAAACCCAGGCAAGCACCACTATATATATGTGCTTAATTGTGTTTATAATTCATCTTGTGCTCGGCGGTGAAGGAAAACATCCTGAGGAAACCTGCATGTGTCTAATTTCATCGAAATTCGGCCACATGTGCATACCACCAGCTCGCATCGGACCGCAGCGTGGTAGAATATGTTCCAAACTCTGTCCTTAGTGGGAGAGGAGGCCTTAGCCCAGCAGTAGGAAATTTACAGGCGGTTACTTTACTTTTTACTTTACTAACTCTATTTACGTGTGTCTATAAGCGTAATCTTCGTTATTAATACATTATAATAGATAGTAGTATCACCTCTGAATTCATCACCTCAAGATAAGTTCCACCAAACATAGGCAATGTAAGAAATATCATGTGTTTCTTATATAATTGATTTTTAAGGAATAAGGCATTTAAAAATATGTCTAATTTGATTAAAATGATTTGCTCTATACCAATATTATAAATGCGACAGTAACTCTATCTGTTACTCACTCACGCTTACATGCTGAACCGATATAGATGTTATATTATTATGGTGATACTTTGAGTTCCCGGAAGATCAACTTTTTTTATTCGCCCCTCGAGTAGATAAAATTCGGAGTGTCGATTCGTAAATAGATAGTCTTATAAATTTTGCATGGTCTCAGATAGTCGTCTATAAATAATACAAAAAATTAAGTAGTTCGTTGTATAGTGAATAATTTATATTAAGATCGTGGATATTTCC
This sequence comes from Vanessa cardui, assembly GCF_905220365.1. Taxonomy (NCBI): domain Eukaryota; kingdom Metazoa; phylum Arthropoda; class Insecta; order Lepidoptera; family Nymphalidae; genus Vanessa; species Vanessa cardui. Next base: position 9,865,837 of record NC_061132.1, on the reverse strand, counting down.
ATTTTGTTATTTCACGCTCGATAAAGGAAACGTATAGGTAACGAGAACCATATAAGTTCAACGACCCGTTACTGTGTAACGCATTGGAAAGTCCTTAATCTTACGTCATAGTCGTCAAAAGGGGGTTTTCTAAGCAATAGGATATAAACATAGTGCTAATTTCCGACCACATTTACTTAACTTTTAAATAAACTTCAGAATATATTATTAATCTACATTAAATTACCTTTATTAGACAAATAATTTTATATATGTATATATAAATATAATTTTGAGCATGGGTAATGCTATTCAACTGGCACGTATATGGCATAATCTGATGATTCCTATATTCACTTATATGTGTTTTATTTCAATTGAAAGTTGACCATGTTTAAAAAACATTTTATAATTACAAATACATTACTGTAATAACTTATCCACTCGTTGACAATCCAATCCCTTTTAAACGCTGTGATCGAGCATTAAATTAATTGCACCTTCAAAGCTGCAATTATAAGCCATTGTTGATATTTCAAAGAAACAATGGCATGCAATTCATAGTGTATTTACAATAGGAGAATAGAAACCGTTCAATGTGCTGCTCGGACAAAGACTTATCGAATGTCGATATATTAGTGAAAATATTTAATAGGGATTTTATATTTTTATATATTTTTCGATACAAGATTTTATAGATGACAAAAAAGCGTGGAGTTAGTACCCGTTGATTTCCAAACAGGATATATTAATTTAAATAATAGTATTTAACTAACAAGACTTTGTATTTTTTAAATGTTGAAAAAGAGTAACTACTGAGTTTCTTGCCGGTTCTTCTCGGTAGAATTTCCGAACCGGTGGTAGCTTCACTTAATTGTAAAATGACGATTCAAAAGTGCTTGTAAAAGTCTACTTGAATAAAGTTTATTTTGATTTGATTTGATTTATAAAATGTTATTACCAATTTAGAGAATAATATGTTTAAAAGCGCTTATCTATAGTATCTTGGCGGTAGGGTTTCGTGCAAGCCCGTCTGGGTAGGTACCACCCACTCATCAGATATTCTCCCACCAAACAGCAGTATCCAGTGACGGTATTGTTGTGTTTCAGTTTGAAGGTTGAGTGAGCCGGCGTAACTAAAGATATAAGGGTTGTAACATCTTAGTTCCCGAGGATCGTGGCATATTGACGATGCAAGGAATTATGGCAGCATTATCTATTGAAACGGTAATCACTTACAATACGGCGATCCTTCTACTCGTCCGCCAAACTTTGACATAAAAAATAGAACTATATACTTATTTGGTGGTAAGCCCTAGGTACCATCCACTTCTCAAATATTAAGCCAAAATGAGCCAGTGTTACTATAATCAAACGGGGCAATTGGCAAAATATTTTAGTTCCCAAAATTGATGGTGAATTGGTTATGTAAAGTTTCATACGGCGCTAATGTCTTTGGTCAGTGCTTTCCCATCAGATGCCGCCATTAGCCTCTCCGCCTAATGATGCCATAAATAAACACAAAGTTTGAAAGAAAAATTGCATTAGATCCATTAAGCATTTGCATAAAGCAAAATTTATAATTATTTGCTTTCATTTTACACGGGTAAATCTAGCTCAAAGCTAGAAATGAAATATTATTTTTATAACTCTTTTGACGGTTTAATTTGTTCAAATCATAAAATAGTAATATTTTCTCGATTAAAACTATTTTGATTGATAATATTTTTTAATTTTTATTTTGCCTAACTCTATATAGAAAAAACTTGATCATTAATTATTGTTAAAGAGTAACCCAAGCCTTCCGGTATGTTACCATTTGTTTCTATATTATTGATTGTATCACATTGTTGTGGTATATTTTGAATAAAGCAGAGGCTATTGAATTTACTTTATTATATAGAATTTTTATTGTAATTAATTAAACAAAATTTTTTAAAACTGTAATCAATATTATTTTATATGGTATAGCATTTAATACTGGCATGTAATACTATTTCTTATTTTAAAATTAATTGAGCTGTCATTTAAAAAAAAAAAACGGATGATTGAGAGGCACTGTAACAAAACATAGAGAGATTGGAGCATCACAGTAAAACGTAATTTAATTCCGAACTACTGAAATTACATTATATTTACACATATATAACTCATATCTAACAATAGCAGTTTTATTATCCCTCGCGATTTATATTTAGTCTCTTATAACATTTTCAGTTCACGAACATTCACGAATGATAACGTCTTATGTCACATGTCGCGAATACTTCAAACATGTATTTGTTTCATAAATCAATCGCTCCGCTGAGACGAGAAAACTACGAAAGAATCGCGACTGCGATTTGTAACACTTATCATAAATAACAGACTATTTTCTTTGGAATAAATTGTCGCATTTGATCCATAAGAAGCAAAAGCAATCAAATGATTCCTTCTTTTAATAATCTATACTTATATTATAAATTTGAGAGAAACTCTGTCTGTTCGTCTATCTGTCGCTCTTTCATGACCATTTTTTTTTCTTTTTTTTTTCTCGCTGGAAAAACGCATTACGCCCTTCCCCCACATGATGGAAAGTGGGTGGGTGTGTGGGACTCCCCGGAGCCCTGAACGCCGAGTACGCCCAAGTACACCGGGTTTACCCACTAAAAAACCAGCGGTACCCTCTCCGTCTTTCGGAAGACGCCACGGGATCGCTTACGCATGCTACCGTGACGCCCTGACGGTCGGCCCGCCTATACGGGCCTCCAACAACTAGGGGGGATTCCCAGGGTACTGGGACCCCCCGGTCCCTACGGCGCCTATTGAGGCGGAAGTAGAAGATGCGCGTAGCGCCTTTTCCTTTTCCCCGGTCGTCTTCTGCGGAGCGAGTCAGCGGCGGCATTCTTTTCCCGCTCCCACTCCGCTGCTTGCTTGAGATGCGCTCCTTCTGCTACATGACACTTTCGCAGAAGGAGCGCATCTCCGACCAACACATCTCGCTACCGAGCATGGCGTTGATAACGCTCGGCAGCGAGAGGTCTCCGCCCATAGTCGACGTAAGGATGTGCCTCTGGGGCCCCCACGCAGCACACTCGTCCAGGGTGTGGTGCGCCGTGTCCACTGGCGCACCACTCGTTGCAGGAGGGTGACTCCTCCCGCCGCGCTATCTCGTGCAGGTACTTACCGAAGCATCCGTGTCCGATAAGTACCTTCGTCATTCTGTACGACAGTGTGCCGTGCCCGCCATGGGAGACCCCAGATCCTCCTACCATTGGGCGATCAGGGCTTGCTGGGCTAGAGATTTCTGTAAGGTTTTCTGATAAATTCATCATCATCATCAACAGTCAGTAAATTGTCCACTGCTAGGCTACCTCCTCACCCTTTGAGGAGAAGGTTTGGAGCATATTCAACCATTCTGCTCCGATGCGGGTCGGTGGATACACATGTGACAGAATTTCGTTCAAATTTGTCACATAGAGGTTTCCTAACGATGTTTTCGTTATCATCGGCTAAGATGCACGCGTTCTAACCACTGGACCATTTCTGCTCTTCTGATAAATTACAAGTTACAAAAATGTATGAAAAATCGGTGCCTATTAAACCGTAGAACTAATATTGATAGGTTATAATGCTGAATGTACAGTAATTTCGCTGTACAATAATTAAAATCCCAATGTACTCTAAATTTAACTGCTAGAAAAGATCAACTAATAGCAACTTCTTCTCAATAACATCTACATTGTAAAGCATTGGTAACTATAAAGTTAATTCAATGTTGTAAAATGCCGCATCAAAGGTTCTCTTGAGAGTCTCTTCGAATAAAGTATTTTGATTTGATTTGAATTCACAATCGGATGACACTTTTACTGGACTGAAGAAGTAATATAAGCCAGCTTAAGTATAAAAAAAAATAGTATGTTGTTTGTCTAAGGCACAGAGTCATTGACCTTTTCTTTATCATCCCTTATTTATTACTTCTCGGATATTCCTAGCATACGTAACTTGCTAATACAAAAAGTAAATCTTAGAAATTGTTTCTAAGATTTGTTTTACGAAGATGTGTATATAATAATATTTTTATTTATTTTTTTACGTAGGCTTACATCTAACTGTTCCACCTGATATTATATAATCACCAATAATATTTTACTTGCAATTCACCTTGAAAAATGAAATATTATGAAACGACAATGGTATCTGTATTTATGTCTCTCTTTAAATTTTACATACAAAATTCTATCAAATTCAAGTCGGACTGGCCACTATACTAATAAAAAAAAAAACAGAAGAAAACACAAAGTCAATAAGAGTATACTCTTACGAAAACTTCATAAATAATGCTAAAAATATTTACAGCTGACTTCAACTAAAAATTTATAAGTCTACAAGTATATGCACAATATATAATATTATATATTTACATGTTCTCTTCTACAATATCAAATAAGACTTCGAATCCGATATCGTTGGAGTCGGTGTTCATATCTCAATATATTCTCCTTTGCTTCGCTTTTGCAGATAGTAATATTTCTTCAAAGGAAATATATAAATCATTATAGGTTATATTGACAGGAACAGCGTTAATTAGTCTCTTACTTTTCGCAACTTATAAGTGTCACGTGAAATGAGTTTTTCAGAATAGTACCGCTTGGTTGGGTATAATAATATATAATAATATATAATATAATAACATATAACTACATTTGTGGTGTAATGTGTAAATATTGTCTCACCTATGGCAAACTTCAATTTTTCACGAATATTATTTCTAACAGCTACTTCTACTTATAACAGACACAATAATTAAACGTTTAAAAATATATCAATAAATAAGTTTGAATAATTTTATATAAAACCGTATATAATAGAAATAGACAGAGGGGAAGGTAGCTCAGTGGGGGCTTTTCTGTTTCCTAACGTGCTGTTTTCGAACGTGTAACGTTCTGCCAGCTCACTTGGCTGTAAGCTGCGTAAAAGAAAATTGTTCCTATAATATTCATAAATTTGATATGGGATGTTGAAAATTTTATCGTACAAACACAAGCGATACCTATTCATATATTCTTAAAAGAACATAAGCAGTTTTATTATTGATCATACCTGTTATCATTTTTGTATGAAATCAGTAAGTCGACCGTCCAATGTTGCACCTGATGGTAAGCGATCACCACCGTCCATAAAAATAAGCACAGTTAGAAGTTTTAATTATTCATCTCCAACCACCAATAACGTCATCAATTAGTCGAAATATAAATTAATTGAAGTTACTTTTGGTAACTTAATCGGCAAATTATAGTATTTAATAAGCATGACAATTGGCGAATACTTTTTCCCTGACATTACACAATCTCAACATATATAACAGTACTCGGTGATAGGGCTATAGAGGATTCCGTTTGGTGGAAGAATATCTAATGATGAGACACATCCGACTCTTCGACCTGCGATTGTTTTATTCCAGTTTTAAGGGTGAGATACTACAGGCACAAGGGACATCTTAGTTACCATAGTTTGTGGCACATTGGTAATGTAAATTGGCAATATTTCATGCACTCTAAATATCTACGGGCGGTGGTGATAATTTACCATCAGGTGATGCATTGTGGACCAACTTATGTTAATACATTGTTCACTATTTTTTTCATTAATATGAAAAAAATAGTGAACAATTCTTACGTAAAGATTATTTAATATGATCTTATTACAGTTATATTTATGTCTTTTATTGTGTCAAGGGACAATTATAGGATACAATATGACATTATGAAAATATTGATTACAAGAATATAAGAGAGCCCGGCCGGGGTCAACAAACCCTATCTATTGTTTAAAGATCATAAGAAAAATGTCAATGCCATTACACGCTGGAAATATTATTTCATTCAAATTTCCTTTCAATACGAACACAGACATTAAATATATCTTCTTAGCGCGTTTATTTCTGGAAGAAAATCTAATATTATTGTATTCTAAAATAAGAAAATGTAATATCTCTTATTTATTGTTTATTATATTACTCACAATGCTAAGTTACTTGGTTGATGTTGATGCAGAGCCGGATTTAAAGGTCTGGAGGCCCCGGGCCACAAAGCAGTGGGGGCCCTAGACAAACAGAAGCGTGAACAATCTAATAATTATATTATCATGAATTACTTTTTTTATTTCAATCAGTAAGCTATGATTTATTTACTTGTATCGGTAACTTTTAAAATATTAAATAATAACATTATCATAATTTGACTATATCTCGGTATTTGTTAACTTGCTGAAAACTGTGGCCCCCACTAATGTGGAGGCCCCAGGGCAGTTGCCCCGGTTACCTTCCCCTACATACGGCCCTGTGTTGATGACTTTTCAACCGACTTCCAAAAGGAGGAGGTTATCAATTCGTCTGTATTTTTTTTTTTTTTTATGTATGTTACCTCATAACTTTTCACTGGGTGGACCGATTTTGATAATTTTTTTTTGTTTGAAAGGTAGTGCTTCCCGTGGGGTCCCATTTTTTTTATTTTTTTTTCCGATGATGGTATCCATGTGAAAACGACATAAGTCTTAAATTTGCATTATGTATATGCGCGACAAATAGGTGAATAACTGAAAATCACGTTAACCAATTTTGATAATTCTTTTTTTATTATAAAATATATACTTCAAGGGTAACTTGGTGAAAGTTTGGTAAGGTTCTGAGCACAGGATCCATGACAAAGTGACGGAACGGAAGGGAACGGAACAATTCTGAGGAGCACGTTAGCGATACTCGGTCGAAGCTTTTATTTATAGGTTATTTGGATATTTGAGTCACCTTCCGTAATGTGGTTATGTTTATGTAATTATCATAGTCGAATATTATAATCAACTAGCTACCTACCCCGGCTTCGCACGGGTGCAATACTGATACTAAATATACTACAGAATTTGTTTATATACGACATCACATCGCAAACTTCTAAAATTATCAGTGTTTCTTTACTATATTGTTCATGTATTATATACACAAACCTTCCCCTTGAATCACACTATCTTTTAAAAAAAACCGCATCAAAATCCGTTGCGTAGATTTAAAGATATAGGGACAGAGAAAGCGACTTTGTTTTATACTATGTAATGATGGAACTCCTATACGGCTCGCAGTTAGGGTGCGATATGGGGCAGAATTTCTTACTTATCTTTAATCAAATTTTGTGTATGTGATGTGATGTCATATGATGTACTAAATATAGTTGGTCTTTTTCAAAGTTTTTTTGCTGAGTTCGATTACAGCTCTTTCGAGGGTTCCTTGTAGTTTACGCCGCGTGACGTATTAAATCCGCATTTTCGAAAGTCTATTTTTGCTTTATTCGCAAGTTTCCTTTGAAATTGTCCTCGAAGTAGTTTCTGACTCATATAAACGGAACGCTTAATCTATCCATATTAAAAAAAATAGTTAGTCAACATCAGCTTCACTTAAAATCAAAAAATAAATAAAATTTTAACAAAAAGAAAAACCGACTTCAAACAAAACACTATATTATAAATAAAATTTTAACAAAAAGAAAAACCGACTTCAAACAAAACAGTATTTTAAAACAAATTAAAATGCACTAAAAAGTAATAAAAATAATTGCATATTTAAGATATTTTTGAGAGTCCTCCTATGTAAAATGAAATGAAAAATATTAGACTACTTAAAAGTCGATTTACGATTATATAACGTAGTTATAGTTATTGTTATATTTGGAGCCGGTGTCAGCCACAGGCACACGCTTCAACAATCAAAAGAAAGAAGCGATACGAGCCTCTTGATTGACCCAGTATAATATCGTATAAAAGGTAATTTGTAAGAAACATTTCTTAAAGTATTCTCGTATTGTTTTTTGATAGGTATAGTATAGGGTTGGCTGACACCGACTCCAAGTATAGCAATAATTATAACTACATTATATAATCGTAAATCGACTTTTAAGTAGTCTAAAATTTTTCATTTCATTTTACCTAGGAGGACTCTCAAAAATATCTTAAATATGCAATTATTTTTATTACTTTTTAGTGCATTTTAATTTGTTTTAAAATACTGTTTTGTTTGAAGTCGGTTTTTCTTTTTGTTAAAATTTTATTTATTTTTTGATTTTAAGTGAGGCTGATGTAGACTAAAATTTTATTCTTAATATGGATATATTAAGCGTGCCGTTTATATGAATCAGAAACTACTTCAGGAACAATTTCAAAAGAAACTTTCGAATAAAGCAAAAATAGACTTTCGAAAATGCGGCTTGAATACGTCATGCGGCATAAACTACAAGGTACCACCCTTCAATGAGCTGTAATCGACCTCAGTAAAATAACTTTGCAAAAGAGCTATTCGTATGCTATGTCGTACATCATATGACATCACATCATATACACAAAATTTAATGAAAGACAGAAAGAAATTCTGCCCCAAATCGCACCCTAACTGTAAGCCGTTTAGGAGTTCCGTCAATACATAGTATAAAACAAAGTCGCTTTCTCTGTCCCTATATCTTTAAAACTACGCAACGGATTTTGATGCGTTTTTTTTTAATAGATAGTGTGATTCAAGGGGAAGGTTTGTGTATATAATAAATGAACAATATAGTAAAGAAACACTGACAATTTTAGAAGTTTGCAATGTGATGTCGTAAATAAACAAATTCTTTAGTACATTTAGTATCAGTATTGCACCCGTGAGAAGTCGGGGCGGGTCGCTAGTTGATTATAATATTCGATTATGACAATTACATGAACATAACCACGTTCCGGAAGGTGATTCAAATATCCAAGTAACCCATAAATAAAAGATTCGACCGAGTATTGCTAACGTGCTCCTCAGAATTGTTCCGTTCCCTCCCGTTCCCTTAATTTGTCATGGATCCTGTGCTCAGAACCTTACCAAACTTTCACCAAACTACCCTTAAAGTATATCCTTTATAATAAAAAAAGAATCATCGAAATTGGTTAACGTGATTTTGAGTTATTCACCTATTTGTCGCGCATATACATAATGCAAATTTAAGACTTATGTCGTTTTCATACGGATACCATCATCGGAAAAAAATTAAAAAAAAATGGGACCCTACGGGAAGCACTACCTTTCAAACAAAAAAAAAATTATCAAAATCGGTCTACCCAGTCAAAATTATGAGGTAACAAACATAAAAAAAAAAAAAAAAAAAAAAAAAAAAAATACAGACGAATTGATAACCTCCTCCTTTTTGAAGTCGGTTGAAAACAAATGAATATGCACGAAAAAGTAATAAAAATAATTGCGTATTCAACATATTTTTTAGAGTCTTCCTAAGTTAAATGAAATGAAAAATATTAGACTACTTAAAAGTCGATTAACGATTATATCACGTAGTTATAGTTATTGGTATATTTGGAGCCGGTGTCAGCCATGGTGCCCTTGCCCCAACAATCAAAAGAAAGAAGCGATACGAGCCCCTTGATTGATCCAGTATATTATTGTGTAAAAGGTAATTTGTAAAAAACATGTTTGTTAAAGTATTCTCGTCTTGATTTTTTGATAGATATACTGTAGGGTTTTATTGGCTGACACCGACTCCAAATATAACAATAATTATAACTACATGATATATAAATAAAATTTTAACAAAAAGAAAAACCGACTTCAAACAAAATACTATTTTAAAACAAATGAATATGCACGAAAAAGTAATAAAAATAATTGCGTATTCAACATAATTTTTAGAGTCTTCCTAAGTTAAATGAAATGAAAAATATTGGACTACTTAAAAGTCGATTAACGATTATATCATGTAGTTATAGTTATTGGTATATTAGGAGCCGGTGTCAGCCACGGTCCCCTTGCCCCAACAATCAAAAGAAAGAAGCGATACGAGCCCCTTGATTGATCACTGGATCAATCAAGGTCTTAAGTTAAATGAAATGAAAAATATTGGATATAATATATATAATATATATAATATATATAATATATAGGATTAAATATACTGATATTATTGTGTAAAAGGTTATTTGTAAAAAACATATTTGTTAAAGTATTCTCGTATTGTTTTTTGATAGATATACTGTAGGGTTTTATTGGCTGACACCGACTCCAAATATAACAATAATTATAACTACATGATATAATCGTTAATCGACTTTTAAGTAGTCCAATATTTTTCATTTCATTTAACTTAGGAAGACTCTAAAAATTATGTTGAATACGCAATTATTTTTATTACTTTTTCGTGCATATTCATTTGTTTTAAAATAGTATTTTGTTTGAAGTCGGTTTTTCTTTTTGTTAAAATTTTATTTATTTTTTGATTTTAAGTGAAGCTGATGTTGACTAACTAATTTTTTTTAATATGGATAGATTAAGCGTTCCGTCTATATGAGTTATTTTGTTTGAAGTCGGTTTTTCTTTTTGTTAAAATTTTATTTATTTTTTGATTTTAAGTGAAGCTGATGTTGACTAACTAATTTTTTTTAATATGGATAGATTAAGCGTTCCGTTTATATGAGTCAGAAACTACTTCGAGGACAATTTCAAAGGAAACTTGCGAATAAAGCAAAAATAGACTTTCGAAAATGCGGATTTAATACGTCACGCGGCGTAAACTACAAGGATCCCTCGAAAGAGCTGTAATCGAACTCAGCAAAAAAACTTTGAAAAAGACCAACGATATTTCGTACATCATATGACATCACATCACATACACAAAATTTGATTAAAGATAGTAAGAAATTCTGCCCCATATCGCACCCTAACTGCGAGCCGTATAGGAGTTCCATCACTACATAGTATAAAACAAAGTCGCTTTCTCTGTCCCTATATCTTTAAATCTACGCAACGGATTTTGATGCGGTTTTTTTTTTAAAAGATAGTGTGATTCAAGGGGAAGGTTTGTGTATATAATACATGAACAATATAGTAAAGAAACACTGATAATTTTAGAAGTTTGCGATGTGATGTCGTATATAAACAAATTCTGTAGTATATTTAGTATCAGTATTGCACCCGTGCGAAGCCGGGGTGGATAGCTAGTTGATTATAATATTCGACTATGATAATTACATAAACATAACCACATTACGGAAGGTGACTCAAATATCCAAATAACTTATAAATAAAAGATTCGATCGAGTATCGCTAACGTGCTCCTCAGAATTGTTCCGTTCCCTTCCGTTCCGTTACTTTGTCATGGATCCTGTGCTCAAAACCTTACCAAACTTTCACCAAATTACCCTTGAAGTATATATTTTATAATAAAAAAAGAATTATCAAAATTGGTTAACGTGATTTTCAGTTATTCACCTATTTGTCGCGCATATGCATAATGCAAATTTAAGACTTATGTCGTTTTCACATGGATACCATCATCGGAAAAAAAAATAAAAAAAATGGGACCCCACGGGAAGCACTACCTTTCAAACAAAAAAAAAATTATCAAAATCGGTCCACCCAGTGAAAAGTTATGAGGTAACAAACATAAAAAAAAAAAAAAAAAAAAAAAAAAAAAAAAAAAAAAAATACAGACGAATTGATAACCTCCTCCGTTTGGAAGTCGGTTGAAAATAAAATAAAAGATAAAAGCTTTTATCAACCGACTTCAAAAAGGAGGAGGTTATCAATTCGTCTGTATTTTTTTTTTTATGTTTGTTACCTCATAACTTTTTACTGGGTGGACCGATTTTGATAATTTTTTTTTTGTTTGAAAGGTAGTGCTTCCCGTGGGGTCCCATTTTTTTTAATTTTTTTTCCGACGATGGTATCCGTATGAAAACGACATAAGTCTTAAATTTGCATTATGTACATATATGCGCGACAAATAGGTGAATAGCTGAAAATCACGTTAACCAATTTTGATAATTCTTTTTTTATTATAAAATATATACTTCAAGGGTAATTTGGTGAAAGTTTGGTAAGGTTCTGAGCACAGGATCCATGACAAAATAGCGGAACGGAAGGGAGCGGAACAATTCTGAGGAGCACGTTAGCGATATTCTGTCGAATCTTTTATTTATAGGTTATTTGGATATTTGAGTCACCTTCCGTAATGTGGTTATGTTTATGTAATTATCATTGTCGAATATTATAATAAACTAGCTACCCACCCCGGCTTCGCACGGGTGCAATACTGATACTAAATATACTACAGAATTTGTTTATTTACGACATCACATCGCAAACTTCTAAAATTATCAGTGTTTCTTTACTATATTGTTCATGTATTATATACACAAACATTCCTCTTGAATCACACTATCTTTCAAAAAAAATCGCATCAAAATCTGTTGCATAGATTTAAAGATATAGAGACAGAGAAAGCGACTTTGTTTTATACTATGTAGTGATGGAACTCCTATACGGCTCACAGTTAGGGTGCGATATGGGGCAGAATTTCTTACTATCTTTAATCAATTTTTGTGTATATGATGTGATGTCATATGATGTACGAAATATAGTTGGTCTTTTTCAAAGTTTTTTTGCTGAGGTCGATTACAGCTCTTTCGAGGGATCCTTGTGGTTTACGCCGCATGACGTATTGAATCCGCATTTTCGAAAGTCTATTTTTGCTTTATTCGCAAGTTTCCTTTGAAATTGTCCTCGAAGTAGTTTCTGACTCATATAAACGAAACGCTTAATCTATCCATATTAAAAAAAAATTAGTTAGTCAACATCAGTTTCACTTAAAATCAATAAATAAATAAAATTTTAACAAAAAGAAAAACCGACTTCAAACAAAACACTTTTTTAAAACAAATAAAAATGCACTAAAAAATAATAAAAATAATTGCATATTTTACATATTTTTTAGAGTCCTCCTAGGCAAAATGAAATGAAAAATATTAGACTACTTAAAAGTCAATTTACGATTATATAATGTAGTTATAATTATTGTTATACTTGGAGTCGGTTTTTCTTTTTGTTAAAATTTTATTTATTTCACTTGCAATGTAGGTTCGCTCGTGTGGTATATTGCTAATTTTGAAGCAGATGTCTTCAACCGATTGAGCTGAAATTTTGTATACACGTTTACTTTGTATGAAATGTGACGTCATTCCAATTGCTTATTATTCAAGTTCCTTTGCTTCAATTATCTATACCGGAATGAAGAGGCATCTTGCGGGCCGGCTAGTGAAGGTGACTAGTGCAGCTTATTCTTGCTGTGCGTACCTACTAGTCTTCTTCGCGTTTGGATTCCATTTCCACTTACCATCATGTGGAGTGGAGTCATATTCCTAACCTGATATTATAAAAAAAAAACAATGACAATTAAACTTTTTTTGAAAGATGATTTCCGATCTTCGCGCCACCTGCCGGGTCTAATCTAGACTACCTAGTTCGTTCTACTGTAAGTCGCGTAAAACTTCGTTCTAAAAAGTATCTTTTCAACTTTAACAGTTCTGTTCAATTTATTTCATCAAATTTTGAACTTGGAATATATTTTAATAATGGGAATACGAGTTAAATCAAAAATGGCTTCTCTTAATATATGACACGCCTTCCAAAGTAGACTCACAAAAGAACTCACTACAACTTTTTTTATTATACCGCGAAAATTTTATTATTGTTGCTTTTTATTGCGCTGCGGCAGCTATTGTAACAAACACAAAGCAAAACTTAGATCATTTATAAAAAAAACAATTATTTCATATTTAATAATTATTGCGATTGAGTAAACAAATAGAAAAAAAAATATATAAAAATTACATTACGTATTCACTATTCTTTATATATCAAATAACATTTAGTTTTTCATATTTACGAATAAAAACTTTTTAAGTGTGTGTGAGTTGTTGTATGTGTGAGGTTTATGACATTTAAATGGATTTTAAGTACTTTTAACTATTTCGTAAGTAATAGTATTGTCACCCGATTATTCTACTCAATCGTAAGAATTGTGGAATAGAATTGACGTGCGCACATGTGTGTGTGAGTGTGCAGAATAGTCGATTGGATAGATCTGTTTCATAATTCAGTTGTGAGGTTTCACCCACACAAACAGACAGCTGAAGTTAATTAAAAGCAGATACAAAATGGCTAAGAAATGTTTAATAAGGTGATTTGTTTGAAAACATATAACAAACTTGTTCAAACTCATCGTCGTTTAATTGGTCGAATAGGGGACCTGTATATGTGAATCATGAAAATTTAGTATACCAATAAACGAAATATGTAAAATAAATAAAAAATTAAGAGTTCAAACTATTCTTTATGAAGGATTTTTTTCGTGATTATTATAATATACATCAATTAAGTTTATTACGGTATATACGTTACGCACACACAAGGTACAAAATTGAATGTGTGTGCGTAACTCGAAAGCAGCCTCTAAGTAGGCGACATTGCTGTCCCAACACACGCGTTGTTCTTACTCGTATATCCAAGACGTATTCGTTTTAAATTTTGGTTATTGTCTAAAACATTATACTGTACTACATGAATCTACAGCTTGATCCACCAAAAAAATATACTTTACATATAGCACACAAGGTATCACCCCCCATTTTACGCCCTCGAGAGGAAATTAATTACAAAAATTTTAACAAAAAGAAAAACCGACTTCAAACAAAACAGTATTTTAAAACAAATTAAAATGCACTAAAAACAAATAAAAATAATTGCATATTTAACACATTTTGAGAGTCCTCCTAGGTAAAATTAAATGAAAAATATTAGACTACTTAAAAGTCGATTTACGATTATATAACGTAGTTATAGTTATTGTTATATTTGGAGCCGGTGTCAGCCACATGCACACGCTTCAACAATCAAAAGAAAGAAGCGATACGAGCCTCTTGATTGACCCAGTATAATATCGTATAAAAGGTAATTTGTAAGAAACATTTCTTAAAGTATTCTCGTATGGTTTTTTGATAGGTATAGTATAGGGTTGGCTGACACCGACTCCAAATATAGCAATAATTATAACTACATTATATAATCGTAAATCGACTTTTAAGTAGTCTAATATTTTTCATTTAATTTTACCTAGGAGGACTCTCAAAATGTGTTAAATATGCAATTATTTTTATTTGTTTTTAGTGCATTTTAATTTGTTTTAAAATACTGTTTTGTTTGAAGTCGGTTTTTCTTTTTGTTAAAATTTTATTTATTTTTTGATTTTAAGTGAAGCTGATGTAGACTAACATTATTTTATTAATATGGATAGATTAAGCGTGCCGTTTATATGAATCAGAAACTACTTCAGAGACAATTTTAAAAGAAACTTTCGAATAAAGCAAAAATAGACTTTCGAAAATGCGGCTTTAATACGTCATGCGGCATAAACTACAAGGTACCACCCTCGAATGAGCTGTAATCGACCTCAGTAAAAAAACTTTGCAAAAGAGCTATTTGTATGCTATGTCGTACATCATATGACATCACATCATTTACACAAAATTTGATTAAAGATTTAGGAGTTCCGTCAATACATAGTATAAAACAAAGTCGCTTTCTCTGTCCCTATATCTTTAAAACTACGCAACGGATTTTGATGTAGTTTTTTTTAATAGATAGTGTGATTCAAGGGGAAGGTTTCTGTATATAATAAATGAACAATATAGTAAAGAAACACTGACAATTTTAGAAGTTTGCAATGTGATGTCGTAAATAAACAAATTCTTTAGTATATTTAGTATCAGTATTGCACCCGTGAGAAGTCGGGGCGGGTCGCTAGTTGATTATAATATTCGATTATGACAATTACATGAACATAACCACGTTCCAGAAGGTGATTCAAATATCCAAGTAACCCATAAATAAAAGATTCGACCGAGTATTGCTAACGTGCTCCTCAGAATTGTTTCGTTCCCTCCCGTTCCCTTAATTTGTCATGGATCATGTGCTCAGAACCTTACCAAACTTTCACCAAACTACCCTTAAAGTATATCCTTTATAATAAAAAAAGAATAATCAAAATTGGTTAACGTGATTTTGAGTTATTCACCTATTTGTCGCGCATATACATAATGCAAATTTAAGACTTATGTCGTTTTCGTACGGATACCATCATCGGAAAAAAATAAAAAAAAAATGGGACCCCACGGGAAGCACTACCTTTCAAACAAAAAAAAAATTATCAAAATCGGTCCACCCAGTAAAAAGTTATGAGGTAACAAACATAAAAAAAAAAAAAAAAAAAAAAAAAAAAAAAAAAAAAAATACAGACGAATTGATAACCTCCTCCTTTTGGAAGTCGGTTGAAAAAGTAGCCTCTGTCCTTCCACGAGACTTACTATTCTTATACCAAATTTGTTCTTAATTGTCAGACGGAGAAACATGACAAACCGAAACACAAAAGTGGTTTTTATCGGAAGTAAAAAGCCCTAAAAAAATCCCAGACAGACAATCCTTTAATCTCATAACATTTGAAAATGGAATATTTAAAATATAAAAGGAAATCGGTTTCTCATTTCCAAACTTCATTCCATTCACGTCACCACCAAACCTTTCATTCTAGTTAATTGTTTTATTGAGCAAATGGGTTTTAGACAGTTAGGCAGCCTGCCAGAGAGCGATACGCTTTCCCTGAAATGAATTCGATCAAGCAGAAAAGTGCGTTTATACTTTTATTGACGGATTACTTTATCAAATAAAAAGTAAGTTTTTTTTAACACAGGTAACTAAAAACAAGAAGTAACATAACTCAAACATTTTTTAAAGCATACCAAAGAACTTGAAATAAATAGCAACAAGTATTATACGACAAACAAAATCTGATATTCTGTAGATTTTGATAAATGAATAAGATTATATAAGATATTACCATTTATATAATTTTTAATTTAAGAAGCAACAACATTCAAGTTTCATGACTTCTAATTTTTTTATTATTATTTTTGGCAAACGTATCATTGGGTTGATGTTAAGTCATTTGCGCTAACAAAAAAGCTACTATACTGTCACTCCGTTTTAAGATGTTTTGTCCCTTGTGTAATTACACCAGCCCATCCATAATTAAAAAACAACTAAACACCAGAATTAAAACTGAGCAATCAAAGTATTTCTGGTTGACGGTAGAATAACTTGTATGCATCAGATAACCCACCCAGGTGGACAGTATTAAGTTCCAACACTAGTAACACATATTATTTAACACAACATACCATGCCAATTCTACGAATGGTACGACTGCTTTCTTCCAGAAAGTAAATATTATTATAACAGCATATCAAAACAATATCTCAACGTTTACACGAAGTTTCATCAAACTTAAAAGCTATATAAAGTTTAAAAATAAATGTTCCAGAATAAATTGAACGAATAGATGGAATATTTCAATGGAGCCTATAATAGTTCGAAATTTAACTCAAGAATTGGTGATCCAAAAGTGCTTGTGAAAGCTATCTTTTATAAAGTAGGTTTTATATCTGCCTCTAATACTTCTTTTAAGTTATTGAAGTGGCTTCGAAAATCACATAAAATTGTAAGAAGACGTTATGGACGAGGACGAGAGCACTAAGTTTTATATTTGGAACTTATCTGAAGAGTGCTTGGGGATAGGGCTTTGTGGCAAACCCGTTTGTGCGGGTAAATCTACTAATCTACTAAAGGGTAATCTAATGTCTAATTCTACTAAAAAGCAATACATATTATTGTTATATTTGAAATTGTAAAGGGTGTACGAAGGTTACAAGGTCGGTGGCGCATTAGCGATGTAATTGTAAAATAGGTTTTTGTCGCATATATCCATGGACGGTGACAGTTTCTCTACTTATTTTCAATTAAATAAACATGACGATAAAAAATATTAATAAAAATATTCGAATACACACAAATATTAACATACATGTGCCTTCGTTAAATAAATAAATATAAATATTAGATAACATCACATACAATACTCTGATTCCAATGTAAGTAAGTTTTCTTTTCCGAACCGGTGGTACTGTTTCAATTGACCATCAGTAAGAAAGTGTAATACTTCTATATTGAATAAAGCAATTTGAGTTTGAGTAGCAAAAGAACTTTTGTTATAGAAAATCAGAAGAAACGACGGACCCAGACCCAAGACAACATAGAAAACTAATAAACTTTTTCTGCATCGACCCAGCCGAGAATCGAACCCGGAGTGGCGTTCTCATGAAAACCGGTGTACACACTACTCGACCACGAACCTCGTTAGTCTTTGTTGTCATCTAAAAATTAATGTACTATCACAATTGCAGTTTCAGGATCGATAAATGTAAATCCCAATTTGAAAGCTAATTCATTATTCAACCACTAATATACGATGTTATGTTTCCCACTAGTAGTGTTATGGATTAACTTCATGAATAATTCTGTACACCGTGTGCTCTATGTATGTAAGAGATAGTGCTAAGTTTAGCTTACCCAATTGTTTTCGTATTATGGAATACATGTTTGCTATTTCGTAAATATCCAATCTTACAATTGATTATCAAAACCAAATATCGAATGTCATTTTCCAATATTATTTAATAGAGCTGAGTTTGAATTTGAAAAAATAGTATTATCTTTGGAATAATTGTATCGGATAATAAATTTTAAATTTGTATTAATATTTATAAATAATCATTAAAGTTTGCATAGTGTAGTCTATTTGCTGATGATACATGTCTATTGATTGCACATAAGAACTTAGACGTCGCTCAAACTCACATGCAAAATAATTTTACTCTATTATGTTAATGAGCCCATGATGTGGGTTTGGTAGTTAATTCTTTGGATTACAACAAATTATATTAAAAATATATTTAGTATATATTAAATAGAAACTGGGTTACACTACTGGGACATAATTGAGAGAATTACGTCCCCTATGACTATAATAGTTAACAGCAAATATCATATTTATTTGTTTCCTAATTTGTGTATCTATGGAATTCGTTGTGTATTATAAGAACAATTAAAATTACAAGAGCCTAGATAGATGGGCCTTGAAATTTTACAACAAAACAAATAAAAACAACCTTGAAAATTTTCGAGGCCAAGCTTCGAAGACGGTGCAAGGTTAAGCACCACTCTCGGTCACTAGACGACACCTACAGCTTCCCAGCGTCGGCTTGTTTAATGAAAAATGCTTCACTAAGATTTTAAACAAATATTCAATTCGAAATTAGTATAATCTTGAATTGAATATTGATGCGCTTTAATAAAACGAGTCGAGATGGCCCAGTGATTAGAACGCGTGCATCTTAACCGATGGTTGCGGGTTCAAACCCAGGCAAGCACCGCTGTTTCATGTGCTTAATTTGTCTTTATAATTCATCTCGTGCTCAGCGGTGAAGGAAAACATCGTGAGGAAACCTGCATGTGACATATTTCATAGAAATTCTGCCACATGTGTATTCCATCAACCCGCATTGGAACAGCGTAGTGGAATATGTTCCAAACCTTCTCCTCAAAGGGAGAGGAAGCCTTTAGCCCAGCAGTGGGAATTTACAGGCTGTTGTTGTTAATAACTCTACATAGGCTTTGACGCATAATAGTAACAACTATACCTAAGGGTGCAGATTCAAACTGCTTTACAATGTTTCTGGTAAACATCGTTAAGCTGGGGATGCTAAGCCGTGATGGTCCAGTATTTAGAACACGTAAAACTAAGGCGCTGATTGCGAGATCAAATCCAGGCGAGAACCATTGATTTCAAAATTATACAAATGTAGTAAATTACAATTTAAAAAGTTTAAAATTAAAAGCACGCCTTTATCAACGGTTATTACCATAAATTAATTTGTAAACATAGCAGATTTATTGGTTGTATACATGTGCTTATTATCTCGCTGGAAAAACGTGGTGGAAAGAGTGGGGGATACGTGGGATTCACCGGCGCCGATATACCCACCAAAAAGCCAGCGATACACACTCTTGTAGTGAATTCATGGAACTGATACGCATTACATAAACCTTAAAAACATACTTTTAAATAGTCTTCTGATACTTCCAAATGTTTTTAAACAATAAAATATGTAACGTGTAGGAGTTTTATGTCAGCGATGTCAAATTTCAAGTGGAGTCATGTTTTACAATAGCATTTCCTCGTAAGAAAATGCACATACTTCACTTAAAAAACAGAGGAGCTGACTTCAACACGTTTCCAACCCTATTTGCTAATTTGTCGTTGATGTATAATCTCATCCGTCTCAGGATGTTGACTTTCATGAATATACTTTCATGAATATTTCACAAAACTTCCCCATGAACACACTATAATAACAGTAAATGGATGTAACCGAGATGGCCCAATGGTTAAAACGTATGCATCTTAACCGGTGATTCTGGGTTCAAACCCATATTCATGTGCCTAATTTGTGTTTATAATTCATCTGATGCTTTGCGGTGAAG
Source organism: Vanessa cardui (assembly GCF_905220365.1). Taxonomy (NCBI): domain Eukaryota; kingdom Metazoa; phylum Arthropoda; class Insecta; order Lepidoptera; family Nymphalidae; genus Vanessa; species Vanessa cardui. The sequence goes on along the minus strand of NC_061132.1, from coordinate 9,845,592 downwards.
GAAAATATCGTGAGAAAACCTGCATGTGTTCATAAAAATTCTGCCATATGTGTATGCCACCAACTCGCATTGTAACAGGGTGGTGGAATATGTTCCAAACCTTCTCCTCAATGGGAGAGGAAACCTTAGCTCAGCAGTGGGAAATTTATAGGCTGTTATTGTTGTATGTTATATCTATATTTACAGTTCTGTAAAATAACTGTGTTATAACTTTTCCAATCAAGATGTAAGTTTGAAAATTACGACAGTTATAGCGACGAACATTTGAATCTTCATCTCCTGGGTACTGCTTCCAAGGTGCTCTTCAAATTAAGTTCTTAACTTAATATTTCTTTTAATTCTGTTTTTTTAATGTTGAAACCAACGAGATTTTACGAAACTCCCAAACCTCCTCAGGGATTACGGGGAAGTCGCAGAAATAAAATATTACTTCTTGACTATAATTCCTTCAGACTAAACTTTACGGAGATGCTTCTAATATTACGAGGAACAGTTCTTAGAAAAGGCTCGCTGTGTATGTGAAATGAAAACATGAAGGTAAAATATAGGATAAAAGAGGTTTCATTCTTACGTAGTGACGAATTTAAACAATATGTAATGTTATTTAGCTGAGCTGAGACGGCCCAGTGGTTGGAACGCATGTATCCTAACCGATGATTCCGGGTTCAAACCCAGGCAAGCACCACTATATATATGTGCTTAATTTGTGTTCATAAAATATCTCGTGCTCGGCAGTGAAGGAAAACATCGTGAGGTGACCTGCATGTGTCTAATTTCATCGAAATTCTGCCAAATGTGCATTGCACCAGCCCGCATTGGAACAGCGTGGTGGAATATGCTCCAAACCCTCTCCTTAATGGAAGAGGAGGCCTTATCCCAGTATTGGAAAATTTACAGGCTGTTACTTTACTACTTAATGTTATTTAATCATTAACAGCCCATTTCTTTTATTGAATTTAAAATAATATTACTCGGATAGGAGGTTAATTATATATAGACTTTTAGACTCATTTTCTTGTTGTATTAGTTTTCATTTACGTGTACTTTTTATAAAGATTACAAAGTTTATTTCTTCAGGAATTAAACTCGGTACTAGAAGTTAATTTTCATTTAAATTGATTAACATAGGACTACGATATAATACTGGTTATAAAAGATACAGTTCATGTTTATCTGACCTCCAAGGTTTTTGTTTCAGGGCGAAATCGAGGGCAGTCCATCCCTCTTACTATAAAGGTCACTGGAAAGGTCAGTCAGCCGGCGTTTTATATGTAAATAATCGACTCCGCTTTGCACTCAGGCAAGCTTACGATTAAAATGTTCCTTAACATTTGTATTATGTATAAATATCTTTAAAATTTTAATGTAGCTCATCCATTGGGGGTACACCGACAGAAGTAAACTCCTTAAAATCATCATTGTAAGGAAAATGCGTTATCGTTATGTTTTTGTATGTGTACTCTTGTGGTGTATATAAATATATATTTATTACACTAGTGCAAGTATGAAAAGATAAAACCAAATAGCTTTATTTCTTAAATTCGTAATTACTATAGAACCCTAAGCTTCTATGTTAAATAAATTCTAGAATATATTTATGGTAAAAATAGGCAACCCCTATTAAGCTTTAAAAATAAAACACATAATTACCGGTGTAAATATGAATAATTTTAGCCCACCTAATGATTTGTGGTGACCATCGCCCATCGACATTGGCAATAAGAAATATTGATCACTTCTTACATCCCCATCACGTTACCGACCTTGGGAACTAAGATACGACGCCGCTTGTGCCTTTCGTACTTACTCAACCTTCAGACCAAAACAGACTGTTCTCATTTATTTTGATCATTCCATAGTTTATAAAGTTTATTTAAATAGAATTATGTACATAATATGGTTTTAATTTACTATGAATAATTTAAAAACATTTTCCAATGATGTGAACAATGTATTTTATTACATAATTGTTTTATATTGTTAATATTATATAATAGGGCTGTTAAATACAAGGTACGAAATAAAAGAAAAAAAACGATTTCTGTTATATCCTGCATCATTAATCCTAAAGCGTGGTGACCTTATGAATTATTTCAGACGCTACTTTGATCTGTGAAACTTAACACTTTGTAGCCTTGTTGTTAGAATTCGATCGTAAACTTCAATAAAAGGCTAATATAATAAAATTAATTATTTGTCTCCGATTTCTTAGGAAACTGCTTTTATATATAGTTTTCTACTACGCAATTGTGTATAGATGTATAGTATAATTTTGTATTTGTTTATTGAACATAAGCGCAGATAAATATATACTTCACTAATAAGTATATAACGCAATATAGTGTTTTTTATCTTATGTATAAGATTTTGGGTTTTATTTTGATGTTTTATTTAGTTAGCTCTATTTTGATAAATTAATACCAATATGTATTTAATTTATATAATTGGATTATCCACATGTGCACGTGTTAGGATGTGGATATACATATGAGAAATTCATTCATTTAACAAATTAATTATTGACTCATAAAATATTTTGTTCATTTACCTTAGATGTAGTATATCGTAATCGTCCATATATACCTATGTAAATTATCCACTAAATTCGTTATATTTCTTTGTTTATATTAGAATATTAAGGCACAGAACAGTAAAGAAAACTCCGGCTTATTTTGTAGATTATCTCTCATGATATTGTTATGTATCGAACGCGAAGATCACGATAGCTGCTGTTAGCCTATAAATTTCTATAGGACGCTGAACAGACCTGTGACATTTCTTCCTTTAATTACAGGGTACAGGGAGAGTGAGGCTTCAATATAGAGCCGAATATTTATCGGTAACGTCCAAACAAGTTCAACGGCCTACATTCACCCCTTAATGTGTGTCGATAAAAACAGCCCCCACCAATAAAAATAGTAATATCGATATATCAACCGCCGTGGCCAACTCTATTTTACGTGACGTCAAGAACTCCCTACGCGTATAATAAATCCTCTGTCCACCTACATATTTAATATTCATTTAATTCGTAAGAACTTTTTTCTCTTCTCAACTTTGTGAATTTCTTGAAGCTTTATTTTTAAATATATTAGGCTTAGGCTCTACCTACGAACTTTTTCAAGGTGCTCAAGAAGGCGTGTATGGACTACTTTATGGTAAGTGGTCACGTCCAACGCTTTTATCAATACGCCAACGATGTGGCTTAACATAGATCATCTTAATGGGCGGGGAATACCGAATAACAGCAACACACGGATTAATATTTTGTGGTGGAATAACTGATAAGTGAAACTAATACTTTGAATCTGGCAGGAATCTAAATCTTGATAATGGCTATCTTATTTACTAACAGCGTAAGCCGATCCTTGTTCCAGTGATTATGGGATGAGGTGCAAGGTCGGATATGGTCTTATTTTGAAGCCAGCTGTAGATGTGCAGATAATTAAAGATGATTCATAATTACAATTTACTAATATAAAATAATTTGTAACGATTTAACTGATAAATAGATTTAAGCAGCGGAAAAAAGTTACTAGCCACGTAGACACTGTCGCTATGGCTGTATATAAATTAAAAAAAAACGTAAAATGAAATTTAATTAAAACAAAACCTGTCATAGATTTAAAATTTGTAAAAATCTGTTGGATAATCGCGTAGTTTTGCGTGCTACACACTAGTATTTATAAATGACAAAAAGAAACGATATGATTATATACAATCGAACAATCCTTTTAACGTTTACTGTCTTCAAACACCTTCAGATGTTGAGTCCTCAAAGATAAAGCATTAATACTATTCCAATGACGATTTATTAATTATGAAGATCAGTGATATCTGAGCCGTTCTTTTGAAACAATCCCTATTTCTTACAACCGTTACGACCTTTTTCCACAGCAACCACGAATGCCTTCACATCATTGACAGCAAACTGCCAGTAACAATAAAATCAACAGACTGTACTCAATTATTATTTCCAAATGAAACAACACGTGACACTTCAGTAAGCACTGCCATCCATTACTGGTACATATAAGATTTTTTTCATAGATAATATTGTTATACGATCTTCTTTGTTAAGATTTAATGAAGAACATGTATTTATATAGTGTTCAACTGATTGCCATTTACAATTGATAAATATGAGTATATCTGAAAATAATAGTCTGTAAAATCCTTTTCAAGAGACGCTTTGTAGTTTATTCCACCACACTGCTTCAATGCGGGTAGGTGCACATATAACAGAATTTAATTAAAATCAGATATGCAAGATATCGTATGTTTTCCTTCACCGCTGAGAACCAAGTGAATTATTCGGAATAATTAGAACTTGAAATATCTAGTTACGCTTTTTAAACATTTAAAAATACAATTTGTTGATAATTAAATACATATTAATACGTATAAAGTAAAAAGTAAAGTAACAGCCTGTACATTTCCAACTGCTGGGCTATGGCCCCCTCTTCCATTGAAGAGAGGGCTTGGAACATATTCCACCACGCTGTTCCAATGCGGTTTTGTGGAATACACATGTGACAGAATTTCGATGAAATTAGACACATGCAGGTTTCCTCACGATGTTTTTCTTCACCGCTGAGCACGAGATGAATTATAAACACAAATAAAGCTGGGTTTGAACTCGCAATCATCGGTTAATATGAACGCGTTCTAACCACTGGGCCATCTCGGCTACATATCTATATGTCAATGTAAATACCGCTAGATTATAGTCTATCTCGCGAGATTGTGAACATACTCTTTACAATTTAACGCATTACTTTTCGGTAGATTATAATCTATCGAAGTAAATATCAGTAAAATTATAATAACTCACAATACTAACCTAACCGAAATATTATGAACTATCGAAATTGAATATGTTTTATTGTAAGTTCCTTCAGAAAGGGTATTGTTTTCAAATTTAACTGGACTTATTCCAATATTTTAAAACAATACATCTATATCGTTAATCCATCTTAAAGTTAATAAATACCTGTTTTATAATTATCCGGTGACATAATTATACCCAGACAGGTCAAAGTCTGTCGAGTTTCGCTTGCATAAAATAAAGAAAATAAAAAAATATTCCAAATAAAAAATCTAGAATATTCTTTAAGAAAAGAGTTTCATCGTACATTAAGTAAAACAGAGGGACAACACTAGCGATTAAAAAAAAACTGATAGCCTTTAATATAGAAACGCTTTGGAAGTAAACCGTGTTTTCAATCCCTCCGTGTAATTTCTCGCAACCACTTCTAGTTACAAGTTTTCTCTATTACAATTCCTTAGTTAGAGATAGATAGATGTATTGAGAATTGAAAAATAACATTTAATTAGACCAACCTTAACAAGGTTACAAATGTCAAATAGAATGGGATAAGAGCTTACTATACACCTATTGAAATTACACGAAGAATTTCTAAGAAGAAAAAGAGTTGAGATGGCCCAGCGGTTAGAACGTGTGCATCTAAACCGATAATTGCGGGTTCAAACCCAGGCAAGCACCGCTGATTCATGTGCTTAATTTGTCTTTATAATTCATCTCGTGCTCAGCGGTGAAGGAAAACATCGTGAGGAAACCTGCATGAGACAAAATTTCATAGAAATTCTGCCACATGTGTATTCCACCAACGCATTGGAACAGCGTGGTGGAATAAGTTCCAAAACTTTCTCCTCAAAGGGAGAGGAGGCCTTTAGCCCAGCAGTGGGAATTTACAGGCTGTTGTTGTTGTTGTTGAAGAATTTCTCTCTTCAAGTTACGTTATGTTTTTTTATTATTTTTTATAGATTAATTATGTATACCATGTGTGTATGTATTTATATGTTTTTATTCTATAGTTTTTTTATAAGTATGTATATGTTTGTGTATTGTTAGTTATCAATAACCGTCAATGGGTTTCTGTTTGACCTAAAGATTAATTTGCAGAGAATGCCTTCGGGTATTATATCTACCTTTGTGGTAGCCTATAAAGAAATAAATAAATACACATAATATTTAACTTCACTGTTTTTTTATGTTATAGACTGACGGTAGACCAATTGGGCCACCTGATGGAATAGGTCACCGCCTCCCATAGACGACATCGCTGTAAGAAATATTAACCAATTCTCGGTCACTAAGATGTTATGTCTTCTGTCCTTATGCCTGATGTTATGTTATGTCTTAAAGCCCTACTATCGTGTATGATATCATATACTCAAATCTAATATGAGATTGCTGGTTAAGTTAAGGCACGTATTGATTTTATAAGTGCTTCATATTTGTATGTTAAGGTATTCTATTCAAAAAATTAAGAAGCCGTGTATACTTAGGATGAAACTAAAATTTATATATAGGATTTTTCAATTATTATAATGGGATTCAGATTTAGATCTTCAATGTAATATTAGTCTTAAATCTTATATTTTACTGGTCGTGTACCCGTGCACGAAACATTACATAGAGTTTTTTTTACGTACGAGTAATACGTTGTTTGGGTGACAAAGTTTCAAAATAATATTTCATAAAAAAAAAACAAAATCCCAAGCAACGATTGGCAGACATGCCATTCTATTAAATGCTTCTATATAAACTTGGGTGATGTATTTACAAAACGTCGTAAGTTTTGCTCATAAGTATAAAATAACGAAAGTAATTTTAAAAAATGACAATTTTCCATAGAAACATCATCTCCTATTTAGCCCCCTGGGAAATAAATACGAATGTTCAGTAATAAATTTTGCAAAATTATAACGTATTAGACGCAGCTAAGGCTAAGGCTGTCGCGTCAGACAATCACTTCGAAATTTTAATAAACAAATGACTGATCATAGATATCATTAATCAGCCAGTAATGCTTATTTGACTAACGACAACAAATTAATACCATCACTATTGCCAGTTTAATCAATCAATACTGATAAGAGCTTATTTTTGTAACGTTTAATAATGTGTATACTGAAAAACTAAAGTACAAAAAACCCAGGTTACAACATGATGCAGCGTCTTTCATTGAATATTCTATAATGTATTATTATTATATGCATTTCAAAGTTTCACTGATTTAAATTAAGTTATTTTAAGTTTTTGTGAGACAGTAATATTTAATACAAAAAAGGTCATATATAAATATCAACCCGGAGGGTAGAGTGCCTTCGAACCTTCGTTTTGTTAACTCGTTGTTTCTATAAAAATGTTGATATTATTAATTTATCAACAAATAAATGTCTTGATAAAGTATCGTCTCTACCGATTCGAATACACACATATATAAGGGCGCAAGTCGCCATCTATCGGTAATGGTTGTCAAATAACGATGTTTATATTTTAAGTCATTGTTAATATTATTATACTTTATTAGATAAATGTCTAAGAAGCGTAAATATGTTTTTTAATAGCTATTTGTAAACATGATGATGCTATTTATCAGGCCGTAATAATTAATAGAGATTTGATTGTTTTATGCTTTGGAAAATGTGAGCTCATGTAGCCATTTATCGGCAATGGTTTTAAAATATTAATGATATTAATTAATAATTATATATTGTTAATTATCATAACAACCCTTTTTTTTGAAGAATTTATAAAATTGTTAATATCATGAAATAAATAACATTTAAATAGTTGCGTTTAATTGCATTGGAAGCTGACAACCCAACTATATCTCCAACATATACATATGTATGCCCATGTAGTGGATTGTATATTTTCATTAGGAAACGAAAAGACATTACAGCAATCACAGTCAAGAAACAATCTGTAACAAGCGTCGACCGCGGGAAATTGGAAAAGTCAATAAGTCGCAACTTTGTTACACTTGTTCTTACTTGTGTCGCGCAAAAGATTTTCTCTCTTATTGAAGATAAATACAACACATTCGATAAAAAGCCTTCGTTATCTTGTCCCTTTGACGTCAGGTCAATAAGTTGAACAATTTACACAACTCGAAAATTGTGTTCATTTACAAAATAATAAAAAAAAAAAACATTTATCTCCAAAGTAGATACATCTTGGTGGTGCTTAGTGCAAGCCTGTCTGGAAAAGTTTCAGCCACTCATAAGATATGCAACCGCAAAACAGCAATAGTCTGATGAATGTAAGAAACCTTCAACTTGCCATATCATACCATTTTCTTTATCATTCTTGTTTTTGAACTGTATATTTATGATATGGGTATCGATATTTGGAGAAACTAAATGTTCCAGAAAATGATGGAACACGAATCTAAGCCGATGATTGAATCTTACACCTTTCAAGCCCAACTAAGTTTGGATCTGCTTAATTTGTGTGTATAATTCAACTCTCTAAAGGATATTTCGTGATGAAATTCTGCCACATGTTTATTAACAATAGACTTAGAAAGCTTTAAACCTCTTCAGTAGGATATGAGTGTATGAGATTTATATATGAAGATACTTTTCTGAATTATCGAAAGTCTTTATGTCTGTTGGTTGCTCTTTCTCATACAAATTACAGAACCGAATTTCAGGACATTTGATATGAAGGAAGCTTGAATTTCAAAGAAAGACATCATTATCATTACTTAAACATAGTCGCTTATAGTACGACACAACTTAGATGTCGCATCGGCAAAATTCGTAAAACCGATCACATCCGAATTAAGTACGCTATACCAAATTATCAATATTTATTTCTTAGGCGAATATGATCTTTGCACAAACGTCATAACTTGTAATATCATATGACCTAATATATTCATCAATTTGACACGTCGATTTACATGCACTTGCTTTCTCTGACGCGTGAATCTATATAGACCGGGAGATGATAATGACAAAATATTTAGTCATTTGTACCAGTATGGCGGTTCTTCAGGGGTCTAATCACGTAAAGGCAAAAAGGAAAATGATGGTCGTAGCGCTCGCACCGGCGGCCCACTCGCGTGGGCATTAACCGAACGCGTCGGAAAAATAACGAGTGTCGAACGATTTGTTCTATAAAAAGGCTTGTATTTTCAGATAGTCCAAAAAAAAAGAAGTAGGCGATAGCGTAATGCCATACTTCTCGGGTGTGGCTTACAGCTCGCCATACCAACGCGAAAACGTTAATTTTAATAAAACAATTCAACCATTTGTACCAGGCTAATTTTTGCATAGCTAATCATCGTCGAGTAGCCATTCACGAAAATCACCTTGCCATACTTTTCCGACTGTTCCCAACGGTCGTCATACTATAAATGTGTTTCAAGATCATTTAAGTGATAGATCTATTCGCTTTGCTTAACGCAGCACTCAAACCACGCGGTTACTAGCTCTTGGCCGCTTGTTTTTAATAAACACAATTATTTATACAATATATTGTATATTACACACTATTTCTACCACAATGTTTAGTCCTAACCAAAGCTATAAAAAACACGGGGGTTTTATTTATTTATTTAAATTCTTTATTGAACTCCATGTATATATAAATATATGTATGGGACAAAAGGCGGACTTAATGCCTGAAGGCTTTTTCTGACAGTCAACCTTTAGGCTAATCAGAAAAGCAAAAGAAGGCGGTGATTAATAAATAAATAACAATATGAAACAATATATGGATTACTTATATAAATCTAAATAAAAATAAAATATATACATTTTGTTCGATATACAGTTTCAAACCGTCAGCTTATACTTCATCGGCGATGAAGCTAGTGCAGCATCTGTAGATGCGTCATAAGGTATCTCGCCCAAGGTACCAATTAAGCCATACGTCTGAGTGACTTTAGCTGAATCAGTGATGTATCTAGTCTGAAACATCTGTGGTGTTCGCTATGGATTTTTTATAACATCGTATTATTTTGTTGTTTGATTAATTTTTAAATATTTTATGTATTTAATAAAACTACTCGTATTTTTTATATCTTTGGTAGGTTGACTCGCAAACAGGCTACCTGATGGTCATCACTACCCTAACAGATTAAAACTGTAAGAAGTATTAAGCATACCTCATAAGATCAATGCACCACTAACCTTGGCAACAAAGATTTTAGGTCCCTTTTTATTTTTATCTTCTGTTGTTATACAGGCTCACCAATATTAAGTGTACCAAAACATTAATCTTTGGCAGTAAAATATACTAAGAGTGTATTATACCCGGCCCTACAACCTAGACATTTAGCTACAATCGGATTATTTCTTTTAACTTTTATCAATTGAAACTAAAGATACAAAATTGAATAACAGAAAATTCCCAGACAGAATATCATATTGCATTATATTTAAGATACGAGTTAAAAAGACTCTGAAGAAATATAAATAAAGTAAATTTATGTTTGTGTAAATTCAAAATTTTGCATCTCTATCTAGACAGCCGTGGACCGGCGAGCCGAGAGGATTAATATATCACGCCGGTACAGCTGACGGCGAGTTTGTTTTTGTTAATTTCACACTATTCCAGCAAAACTTCGAGATGAAAATATTTTTATTAAACGTTGTAAAAGGGACACAAATTCGTTGATGTATCTACAGGACGCTATCAACCATTCATGAAAGTAGCCTTTAGAAGACCTGTATTTGATGCACTGCATACCTTATCGCATCCTGGAAGAAAGGCTTCTGCTAGATTGATAACAGAAAGATTTATATGACCTGGAGCTCAAAAGGACTGCATACAATGGAGTAGAGACGTTTTTTCGCTCCGCTAATTGTTCCGCTTACGCACGTGCTTCTGCTTTCGTTATAATTATTGTTTATATTCTTGCTTATTCTTTTATGATATATTCTGTACTTAAGACTGATGTGAAAATCTTAATATAGTTATTAAGTGATATTGTGGACTTATTATTTACCATACTACAATCGAACCGACTTAATTTTAGTAAAGGTAGGCATAACTACACTATAAATTCATCTACGTACGTGTATATACTATCTTAAATTACTACACAAAGATAAATACATATAAACACCACCTTTTTTTCTTGTTGGAAAAACGCGATACGCGCTTCCCTCACGTGATGGAAATGGGGGAGTGGTGGTACTCCCCAGAATCCAGAACGCCGAGTGCGCCCAGGTACGGTTTACCCACCGAAAAAAACCAGCGGTACCCTCTCCGTCTTTCGCCGGGCGCTACGGTATCCCTTACGCATGCTACCGTGACGCATGTAAACACCACCTGACGAAGCTCTATAACAAAACTTTAGAAAATAACAATGAACTTAAGTTGTCTAGTATTAGAACCAGAATTACCGACATGATTAGTTCAATGAAGTAGCAGCGGGCTGGTCACGAATTTCGAAGACTGATGATTTTGGATCAGTCGAGTCCAGAAATATACATATAATAAGCCACGTGTTGCGAATGAAGCATAGGATGCCTGCTAGGCAGGTTGCTTGATGACCTAAAGAAGGTAGAGGCCCCAAATGGATATAGAAGGAGAAGACCTGTAAGCTTTCGCGTAGTTTGGTAGAGGCTTATGTTGTAGACGCAGCAGTTAATCAAAATTGGTTAATAATGATGATAAATGTTAAATAAAAGGACTTGATTTTTGACTCATGTGAATTTATAATTTTGTGAAAGTGTTATCAACACTTCCCGGCGTTTTAAAACGTTATTATCGAACAGTAGTTTCGTTGCCTCACCTTCATCTTTGTTCATTATTGACAACTATCGACCCGCCCCAGCTTCCGCTCATGTGCAATGCTGATACTAAATAAACTACAGGACTTTTCTTTACTATATTGTCCATGTATTATATACTAAAACCTTTCTTTCGAATCACTCTATCTATTAAACAAAATCGAATCAAAATCCGTTGCGTAATTTTAAAGATCGAAGCATACAAAGAGACATATAGTGGTAAGTAACTTTGTTTTATACTATGTAATGAAGATTAACATTTCAAACTATTTCGATCAATTTGCAAATATTTTATACTCTCTTATTAAAAGTCTGTGGTGGATCCGTAAGTCTCCTCGGTTTTCCATTAGCGCCCTGTCATTACCGATTCGCTGAACCGTTATTATTGTTAATTCAACTATTTTACGTTTGAGACAATAATCCAGTAATTACGGTAACGGTTGGCGTGAGCCAATATATACTTTCCAGCATACAATAATATAGTGTCTACTTTTAATAAAGATCTTTCATTCGGAATATATTTTTTTATGATTTTGATGAATCTTGGTAGACACGATTCCTTTTAAAAACATCACTTTTTATATCTCATTACACTTAAGCTCAGTTGGAATCAAAGAAAATTATGAAATTTTATAAAAATTGTTTTTCTATTTTATGTGTCTCTTGAGTTTTTCTATCTGTTGTTTTTCATAATTAGCTATATTTTTTATGAAGCAGATAATATATTTTCTTATTTGAATATAAAGCCAAGCGTAATAATGCTTTACAATGATATTCTATAATGGTATTATAAATGCTCAAAACGTTTTATAAAAATGTACATACTTACTTTATACCGTGTTATAAAATTGAAATTGATACGACTCAAAGTCAATACGAAAGTCTTTGATATAGATTTTTAACGTTTTAACAACAAAGATAAACTATGACGATTGGTGACAATGTAGTCAGTATATTATCCTACTTACATTACAATGTAATAGAAGTTCACGTATAAATAATTAAATTTGAAAATCGAACGGAAATGGAACGTGTAAGTCAATAAAAAAGCTGGATTTTAAAATAATAGATGTCATTCTAATTTTGAAATGCAAGCAAAGGTTCCAACTTTTTTTTTAATGTAAAACCGAGTTACAGCTATTAACCGACCTAGTATAGGTATCAATATTCGCATTAAAAATGAATAGGTTTTTGTTAAAGATATTAATTTTATTTATATTATATTTCCTATTGCTGCTTCTAAATTTAACTTGAGTGAGTTCTTTATAAATCACAGCACTGTTATAAAACAAAGTTAATGTCAAGGTAACAGAGATTGAACGATTTTAAAATATCTCTGATGCAACTGGGAGTCGCGTGCCGTCGGCTGCAGTCTCTGATTAAATTACATTGTTATCGGGAAAATGTTTGAAAATATCCAGAGAGTGTTTTAAATGCTATATATGTATTGTGATTGATTATCGCTCGAAGCGGCTACGGCGTGTAATAAAAAAGAAACAACTTACTAATAGTATACATGCACGTGTTCATGTAATTGAATGATTTAATGATGAACTATATTCAATCACCCACGATCGAATAATGGCGATCGATGGATCCTAATGTCAATTGGTAAGGAAGCCACCTAGGAGGAAAAAGTCAATGAATTAAATTTTGGGAAGAAACTTATAAGTCGTGGATAAATCAAACTATTGTTTATCCATATTTCAATAATGTAGGCAAGTATGAAATAATATATTTATAATTATGTATATATTTTGACATATAATATATATTATATTATTATGTATGTATTATGTGTGTAGTTATGTGTAGTTTATTATTATACTTTAATATAAACATTATTATATTACAGTTTTTTTACTCTCTTTCTATCTTTATCTGCCCTTACCTGTTTTCGTTCTAAGCTACGATGATCAAAAGTTGTCAGTGAGTGATAGCTATAAGCGATAATACTGTCTATTCGCACCATTTATCAAACATGTTTCTCTTCTGTTCTCATGTAAAATGTCATAAAGTATTTTAAATAAAAATACTAAGTCAAGCTCTATTGGAACGTAAGTTACCATTACCCAATGCCATGTTGTATATAAGATCCCTTGTATCTGGAGTAACACTGACTCATTTCCTTTTCAAACCGGAACACAGTTATAACTTTTCATGTATATATATATATATATATATATATATATATAGCATAAGCACAGCAAGGACGAACAGTATGTTCTTAATATAAACTTTAGAAAATGCAACGAAATAAAATCATTATTTTAGGCGTGCAAAGGCAGGAAAAGTAGTGCATTTAAATCATATAATAAATTACCATCAAAGACTGTTGGTTCAAGCAATCATCAAATCATCATTAAACAACTGAAGTAATAATCAATAATTATGCCATGTCGTATAATACTAGTAATTATTAATATTAGGGTTATTTTAATCTAAGTTATTAGTTTATTTGCGGGTTCGCGTATTATTTATCCAACAAAATGTTTCCTTAAGATGATTTCGTTCATGAAATGAATCATAAACACAAATTTAGCATATAAAATAGAACGATGGATCGCTGAAATAGTGGACCAAGTACACCCGCAGTCTATAATCATTGGATCATCTCGGTTCGTATTGACAACTAATTATTATAAGCATTTCTTAGCAGCACAGACTGCTGACATTAATTATGCTTTTATAAAAGGGTAATAGACAGGAAAATAATTAAATACCTCTATTATAAAGAAATAATAAATTGTGTATACACAAAGTTAACTTTTGGCCCCGAGTTGCGACTTGGAAATGGTAAAGTTCATTGACTTTTCGAAGTTAAGTTTGGACTAAGAAATTACATTATTATTATCATAGTATTATTTATGATCAAGTGGCTTAAACATGTTCCATTCAATCTACGAAGTCGTGTAACAAAAGGTGGTAATTTTTTTAAACTAAAAGCAAATAAGAAGTTCAGAAGACAAGAGTCACTCTTTTATGGCTTTTATTAATTTAAATTATTGTTATATGAAACTAAAAGTATATAATCTATAAGCAGACATAAGTTAATCATAAACCAAAACTACTAAAAAAACTTACCCAATTTGCTGAACCTGACTATTTTTATCAATAAATTAATTTCAAGATATTTTACGTCACAATTTTACTTGAAAATAATGATGAAAATCTCCAACAAGTGCATCATCATCATAGGAGAGAAACATGGAATATACCTCTAGAAGCCATAACTCAAAACCAGGTCACATGCATAGTCATATGCATAGTCGTATGTTGAATTGATGAATGTTTTTTTTTTATTTTTATGACATAGGTGGCAAAAGAGCAGGAGGCTCACCTGATGGAAAGTGACTACCACCGCCCATGGACATCTGAAACACCAATAACTTGCAGGTGCGTTGCCAGCTTTTAAGAAAGGAGTACGCTCTTTTCTTGTAGGTTCTCATGTCGTATCGGTTCGGAAAAACCGCCGGATAAAGCTGGTTCCACAAAGTGGTTGTGCGAGGCAGAGAATGTCTAAGAAATCGCGCTGTTGTGGATTTTCGGACATCAAGGTGGTGCGGGTGAAACTTGGAATTTTGACGAGATGTCCGAAGGTGAAATTCAGCAGCCGGGATTAAATATTCCATACTTCATTCTAAACCAAATTAAAGTATAAATTCAGTAACCATCAAGGAACCATCATATCTCAACTATAATATAACTAAATTAAAAACTTTTCATTTAACTAGGGAACCCTGAGATCTGTGCATAATTTAAGAGTATTCAATCTTAAAAAGGCGTAACTGCGTCGACGTGGGTTGCGGCACAATACCATTGTGTCTACAGTTCCTCGTAACAATTGCAAAATACATAAACAATACAAACAATATATTTTAACTAGACTACAAATAAGTGAATGTTTCTTAAGTTCAAATTTAGAATCTAAGCTCTATAATATATTTATAGAATCCAAGCTTGTGACATTCATTTTAAGTACAAACTTATTTTTATGCTATTATTAGAATAGGATAATTAATTTTCATTTCTTATTCTACGGATTCATACAAATAATTTATTCAGACTGACTGAATAATTATTCTAAATTTATTTTATTAAATAATTAATTATAAGGCGAGTTGATAACCGATTAATCACAACCGTCGATTGCATGTTCAAAACAAAGCGAGCATCGATGAATACACACACACACACACACACACACACATACACACACATATTAAGCCCAGCACTGGAACATTTACAAGTAAGGTTAAAGGTAAGGTACAGCCTGTACATTTC
This sequence comes from Vanessa cardui, assembly GCF_905220365.1. NCBI lineage: Eukaryota > Metazoa > Arthropoda > Insecta > Lepidoptera > Nymphalidae > Vanessa > Vanessa cardui. The sequence continues at coordinate 9,829,746 of NC_061132.1, read as the reverse complement.
CCACTGCTGAGATAAGGCCTCCTCTTCCATTAAGAAGAGGGTTTGGAACGTATTCCACCACGCTGTTCCAATGTGGGTTGGTGGAATGCACATGTGGCAGAATTTCGATGAAATTAGACACATGCAGGTTTCCTCACGATGTTTTCCTTCACCGCCGAGCACGAGATGAATTATAAATACAAATTAAGCACATATACATAGTGGTGCTTGCCTGGGTTTGAACCCGCAATCATCGGTTAAGTTGCACGCGTTCTAACCACTGGGCCATCTCAGCTCACATTTAAAACATTTACAAGTAGTTACTTCACTTTCCTTTTACTATTATAAAACATAACAATTCCGCTCTTTATAGAGTCGTAAATAAATAATGATAGTCTTACAGGAATAGAGTATCATTGAAAATGTATTGACACAGTCTCGCTTCGGATAACATGACAGGGCAGAATTGAGATTGGTAGCGGGTGCTACGCCACGTTAGCCGGGTCGCGTAGCGCTGCTTTAAATCAAAATGCCGTTACCGATACACGATGCTTACTTTATAAAGTTTTACTTACAAATAATATTTTGATATTAAAACATTACTTGTTATAATAATGGGTATATTTTATTTATAATATAAATATCTGTTTTAAGAAAAAGGAATCGTATTGAATTGATGAGATTTATATAAAAATGAATGTAGTATATACATATGTACATCTATATAGACACGACCACAGAAATCCTAAGTCATTTGATGTTTGTTATTAAATAGTTTAATTTCCTATCTCAGAAGATGTCCACTAGAATGTGATATATATTGTAAGGTACGACCTTTCCTTTAAATATGTAATATATTTAATAACAAAAACACCACCTAAATCGTATGATAAGTTTTGGAGAAGAGAAGAGGTTACGGACATACAAAATTCGTACATATACATATGGATCGTATGGAAAATCTGTTTTTTTTTTTAACTCAGTAAAAATACGTATTTTACCTAGAAAAGATCGTTGCTTTAGCGATAACATCGCCTGTTGCATTTGTCAACTTTGTACATCCAATTTATTTATTATGTACCTGGATACTAAATGTATACGTAATACATTTTGTTAAAAATAGTTCACGAAAATATGTAATTTACTTTATTTACCGTAAAGTTTATTTTTGTTATAATAAGTGATGATAAGTGCTCATCATGCTTTAGACGTTACTTTAAGAAAGAGACAAACAAAGAAATATTTGTTAAAGCGATGTAAGAAATCTTAACCATTTCCTACATCGCGATTACGAAACCGTGAGAGCTCAGCACTTATGTTCCTTGTGTATAATTACGCTGGCTCCCTCGCACTTAAAACTAGAACACAAGAATACTAAAGAGTTTGGCGGTAGAATAATAATTTAGAAAAACAAACCATTATAAAAACTTAAGATAATTGTCACCCAGTTATAGAGATGAGTAGTATAAATATTTATCTAACTTTAGGGAAGGTATGATCGTTAACGCACTTTATGGAGGCAGGCTACCAAATGTACATGTCACCGTAACATTACAAAATTCGTAAGATTACAATCTGACTAGACAGATTGTAACCCGTCGAAATATTGTGAACTGTGGAATATGATTACAATTTAGCATATTATTATTCGCTATATTGTAATCTATCGATGGTAAGCGGTCGAATTGTGAACTAGCGTAGAACAGATTGTTGAAAGAAAATATTTTGAAGAAATGTGTATACGTCGGATTAAATTCTTTCACATATAGTATATTAATGGAGTAGCGTTAGTGAGTAAGCTCCAAATCCTATCCTTAAGCCGCCTTTTCCTAGCAACACATTAAAGAAATAAACTGAAAGTGTTTATGGTACTTCACCAGACTTATTACATTATATTTCGTATATAAACTGGTTTTAATTTTTATTTTTGTATAATTAATGTTTTAGTGTATATAAATGAAATACTACGGATATCTACATATTATTTGGCTGACTTAGTTAATTTAAAGTTCAAGAAAGATTTCTCTCAATTATACTAAATAGTTCAATATACTCAAACTAATACTATTTCACTTAAAACCTTGGACATGTATTAATATATTACAGCTTAGAAGACCCTAAACTACTTAGTAGTCGTTTTTCGAATTACAATTAAAAATTCCACGCAGGTCAGTATTCAGATACCGAGAAGCTCTTTTCTCTGCTATAAAATAATCCATAGATACAATTTTAAATTGATCTCTTAAATTCATATGATTTGGAAATCGGTATGAGAATATTTGGCAATGGAATTTAAAAAAAAACTTAACCAATAATACTCAAAAAAAAATTACTAACGCAAAATTACGCTTATCAATTATTAAGTATGCGAAATAAGATAAAAAGAGAAGAATTTGTATTCGCTCAATGAGAATAAAAAATGTAAAAGAAACGGTGGAATATGAAAGGACTCTCACTGTCAGATAGCAGTACCCTTAGTACGAGTTTGACAGTTAACTTCATGTAATTTACTTTCGGTTTTCTTTTCATACAAATCCTATCAGCGCCCCAAGCGTAAACGCAGAGGAACTAAAATCGGCAGTACGAGTTTTTATTACTAACGTTATCGACTTCGAAGTCGAAATAACGCGCGGTTTTCGACATTTTGGTAGTACGAGTAACACTTTTGACAGATTTACGCATGTAAATTGACGTTTTCGTTACTTTCTTATCGAGTTTGAACTCACTGAATTTATTTCGGTGAGCGTCAGTGAAACCTATTTTTGAAAATTAATTACTAAACATGTGAGGCAATATAATGCTTGAAAACTAGCTACAACTGTTACGGTAGTCTTTTAGAACATTAAAAAGCAACGAAACTGAATTCTTCGGTGAAATTTATCTTTAATTAGCCGTATTTTAAACTAACATATTTTCTTGAGAATTGCCTTAGAAAATGTTAATATTTTTTTGCGTTAACATGTGAAGAAGAAATGAGTAATAAATATTAACGTATTTTCAATATATTTACAAATATGATACAAACGCAAGGTGAGTCTAAATATAACATATATTTTTAAATGGCATGCTAATGTATTATTTAATTACATCGAAAATAAATGATAATAATGTAAAAGAATATAATTCAATTATCATAATATCATAAAATCGCTTAAACAAAATAGTAAAACAAGTTATAATTGACATATGTATATTGTTTAAATGAGTATTTTCAAAAACATCAAAAATACTTAACTTATTTTTGTTATTATTCCTAACAATATTGGTAGCAGTTGAGAATGCTTTGAAGGTATGATGGGGATCATGCAAAGTATAATTAACTGTCATTCTTTAGTGTAATCATTATTAATAAAAATATATATATTTTTCAGGCTATGAGTGAATCAATTCTTTATTTGGAGCAGCTATACCTACTATTATTAATGATGATTTGGTGCAGACAATATCCAAGAAACAAGTGACCATGCATTGAACAGTTATCTACATCTCTATATAATTTCCTTTTCATTTAATTCAAACAATAAATATACTGAAAAGTGGATTTGTCTCTTTATTTAATATCTATTATTTTCTATGATATTGTAAAATGAAATTGAATTGAGAATGATTTAAAAAATATGCATTATTATATTAGAAACATCTATAGGTACATTATTATACTATTATGTATGTATATTATATGTTTATATTAAATTATATATACATTATTATTATACTCAATAAATGCTTATAATTATTGTTTTGAATTCTCATAAATAATCAACGTCAAAAACACTCATTGCTTAATAAAATAGAATGTTGTTATTTATACTTTCTCAATTATGGGGTATATTAAAACGATGAACTCTTTATTCTTAATTGTAAATAAAAACCTTTAAATATGTTATATACATAATTATATTTTAGGACAAATAAAAAACAAATTATGGTAGTAATTATTAGGTATTTGTTTTCTATATATTAAACTTTATTGTAACAATGAATCTTGGAGTTAAGAGTGATAGATGTAGCATCACACTGGAAAATGCAGCACAGATGTATTTGTATTATCTAGGCTTGTTTTTCTTCTTTGGAACTGTAATCACAATCACAATATTTTTTATTAATACATTCACAAACATATAAGATAGTCATGATCATGGAATTATATAAATCTAAGTGAACCATAATTGAAATATAATTAATAAGGTCCATAATACATAATGGCAATTAGACATGCATATTATTGTAGTATATTGAAATAGTTTGTATTTATTTAGGATAATATCGAAATAACAAAATAATTTAAGCATAACTTTGAATTGAGATGAAAGTCACTTCATTTTAAATTAAACTTTATAAACAGGAAATAAAAACAATAATTTAAATATAGAATAAAAGTGTTCGCAAACTAATTTTACTTATTAATAGATGCTCTAAATATGTATAAGTATATCAACGTAAAATTGTAAGGAGAATTCAATTAACAATATTTGTAGGTTAGTTATAGTTTAACACAAATTCCTCTATATTAATAACAATATTCACTGTTTATATATTTTTTAAACGTTTAGAATCTTTATTATAAACTTACGGTCCTTACAATTATTACGTATCGTTTTATTTACTTAATGTAATAATAAATTTATGTTTACGTACCTCTTGATGAATTTTATAATATAATTAATCTTTCAAACAATGTTTCAGTGTAATTTCTTCTCTTTTTACTGCTATTATAACACTTAAAAATTAAAGCATTCACCGTTCTATTTCTTATAGTAATGTAAACATTGTAAAATACGATAATATAACCTTAAAATTTTTAAAGACATTAGACAATACTTTGCGAGAAATGTCAAATACAATAAAAATGACAAAATATTTTCTTTCACTCTTTTTAGCGCGTGTAAGTGAGACGGAAATATGAATTGTGTGGTAGTCTTTTTCGAGTAGCTCGATGGCTATCATGGTTTTAACGCAAACGAGTAATGTCAAACTTATACTATCGAATTCAAATACTTCGTAAACGTTTTCGAATAGACGATACGTTATTAACGCAAGAAGTATTGAAACTCGTACTAGGGGTACTGATGTTATAGAGAGTAACTTAGGCTACAACAAAAACTTTTTTATTAAATTTAAACGCGCATCAACTCGTAGTTACTGCTAGTTTGTAAATAAATATAGAGACATATATCGATCTACGTTTGAAGGTACAGTTAGCATTACATAAAACGAACCCTCATAATAATCGTCAACATATAACTACATAATTATATCGTTGATTAAAATCACTCATTAAGAATGATTGGATACGATTGCCGAATTACAGTTGGATAATTGGTTATTAGGCGTGGGTTGTCTTGGGAACGGTTTCAGGAGGAAAAAATGTATTAAAGGTCACAACCCCCGTACTACGCTTGGCGTTATGTTTTGTTTGTTTTTACGTGCGTAGGTATATTTTTTCTTTTAACATATACAGGTAGTCAGGTGCCCATCTCATGGTAAGTTAGCAACACTGGTGAAAAAAATTAACGCTATCAGAAATCCCTACGCGTCACCACTCCTGGCCTATTGTGACACAGGCTCAACATTGGAAGGACCTACCCAGATAGTCTTACACGAAGTCATACCCACCATATGATGTACAATCAATCAATCAATCGGTTTCGATTAATGTGTAGATATTTATAATAGCGGAGAGATTTTTTACTAAATAGCATTTTTCAACACTTTCCTGAGCAATCGTTTTCTTATTTTGTAATCATTTTATTTCTGACTGAAATGGAATCGCTAAACCGTCCATAATAACTGGCAATATTTATTTTCGACTTTATTGCTTTTAAAGTTCTTTGAATTCAATTATTACCTTTATTGAACTCGTAATTATCAGTTAAGAGGCACATGTTTTAACCACTGGGCCTTCTTGGGTCTCCTCTCATGCGAATAGCCGCTGTTAATCGATTAAGACGACATATATGTATATACTTGTATGTACATCTTATTACTACTAATAACTTAAGCCTATATTATTGATTATACAATATTGTATCACTTTTGACAAAATTAATTAAATTAAATAATCAAATTAAACTAAATATCATCTATTAATAGGGATGGATCTACTAGATTCCGATTCTGTAGCTGACCGACTGACTGACCCAAATCCGCAACATCAAAGAATCTGTTTTAGAGCTTGCATCAGCAAACATGTGACGACCTGCGAAATCAAGGCATATTCACTAGAATCCTAAAAGCGTCATTATATTGTATGCCAAGAGCATTGTATGCCCCCTGGGTATACTTGTTCCATAAAGCGCCGGTATGATAGCATCGGTTATGTATTAGCTTGGGCTTTTATAAACGCTACCGAATATCTAAGTAAATAATAAATATAGTAAAGTACTTTTTAATATAGGCCATAACATAAAATTATTTATTATATGTGTAAAAACTACTATGTTATATGTGAATAATATTTTAATTTAAATCACGCAAAACCAATTTATCGTTAATGATCAGTATTGTGGTGTCTGTACAACAGATTTTTACTTACTATAATAGTTGGTGCAATTAAAACATTTACAAATATGGATTAACATAAAAGTGAAAGATTAGTGGCAAATTTACATTTCTATAACAAAATCTTTTAAAATACAGATGAATAGTTGTTTGTAACTCGAATTAATAACATAACAAGTTTGTATTAATTTCGTTAAAATTTATTAAAAACTTTTAAGATATTATTAATTAAATTAACAAGCTGAATATCAATTTTATTATTTTTAAAAGCTGTTTATTTAGTTGATTAATAAACCACCATGATAATAGTAATATTTGATGTTTATAGTTTGATATTCGCTAATTAATACATTATTTAAATATGTAATCATTATTACACAATTTTCTGATAATAGTAATATTTGATGTTTATAGTTTGATATTCGCTAATTAATACATTATTTAAATATGTAATCATTATTACATAATTTTCTTATTTGAAAATACACACAATGAAGGAATGCTTATTAATTTATTTCCCAGGAACCCATTTGTTTTTGAATTGAAAAAAAGGAAAATTTATCATTTAATTTAAATATTTACTCTATCATTAATAATGATCAGAATTATTCTAAATAAATTTTAACAAAATTAATAAGACCTAAAATGAAACTGGTGCGTTGCGAGGTCACGACATATTTGCAACAAAAAAAAACAGTTAAAGATATTTGAAAAATAAATAAATTTAGGAAATATTAAATACCTTTTTTTACATAAACACCCAATTATGATGTTCCTCAGTACGAACAAGCAAACAAAGGAAATGCTCTCTTTGAATGTGTCGTAGTATAGTCACGTAATAAAGTTTAACAAGCGCTTTCGAATCGCCAATTTACAAAGCGTCTATCGTATTATTATGTCACGAAGTTGCCGACTTGGAGTTTGGATTACAAGCAGTGCCGGCAAGGAACTCATTACTTAAACAAACATAGACACGCCTGAGAAAATGTAGCCTATAAAACTGCGTGATGGTAGTTTCTTCAATCTCCACGGGCTCTCTGATTGGTCGCTGGTTTATTAAATTATGATAGCGTCTCCATCGATTACAGTAAATCTGTAGTAATATTATAAATGCGAAAGACAGGCTGTCTGTCTGTCACTTGCTCTTTGACCGTCAAACAACTAAACTAAATTTGTAATTTTATATTATGGCAAGCTTGATTCCAGTTGTGTGTGAGCCTAGGTGGCCCAGTAGTTAGAACACGTGTATCTTAACCGATGGTGACGGGGTCAAACCCAGGCAAGAGCGACTGAATGATCGTGTGCTTCATTTGTGTTTATTATTCATCTTGTACTCGGCGGTGCAAGAAAACATCACGATGTTTTCTTGCACCAAGGAAACCAGAAAGTGTGAAAACTTCTTCTCAAAAGGAGAGGACGGCCTAGTCCTGCAGTGGGAAATTTAGACGCTGTTATTGTTGTTGTTGATTCCAATGAAGTAAATTGGGTAGTTTTTTATTTTAACACGTGACAATTTTTAAACAAAGCAACGACATCTAGTACATACACACTGTGTACCAATTCTATCTCAACAGATTATTTTGTTTCTGTATCTTTTTCTAGATGTAGATTTATTGGTCTCTTCATAAATTGAAATATTAAATTTTATGATACAACTGTCTTATTTTTTAGAAATATTATTATACCATTTCTTTGTATTGATAGCTAAGGAAGCTAAGAAATGCGTTCTCGTTACTTCAAGTACTCTCGTCTAGGCTAGCGTTTATAGGAGGACTGTTGCATCCACGCAAGTACTTGTAAAATAAAAACAATTTCCTTTACGTGGTATTGTAGTCAGCGTGGGCTACGCTTCTGTGGAATCCTTTCATAACTTCCTTAAATTATAGAATAAGATATATTACAGTTCTGAAAAAAATATTTTTCTTAAAATGTTTGTTGTTTTTCTTATCTAAATAATAGTTATATTATTCAATAATCATCAAACTCATATGAAACAATATGCTCGGTATTAATATTAAATATACCTAAAGGGTTGCATTACAAAAACAAATTAAAACGAACGAGCTAACTTTATTATCTTGATGTGAGTGACAGCTCCTTTTAACACTTATTAGACGTCAAAAAATTGCATTTAAAGTCAGATTATGAAAACCTTCGTCAGTTTTCAAATTCATTCCTTTATCAAGTCTTAAACCTTAGTACCATTTGAGTCTAAACATCAAATAATTTCGATGCAATATGTCATTCTCGATGGGTAAAGCAGATTATCGCTCATACTGAGCACACGAAAATAGATCTTATGGTGACGAACCTTTTCTTACCCCGACTGTACACGTATATACATAAATATTACATACATACATACAGCGTGCGTTTACTTAGTAGGTAACCAATTTTTGGCCATAATTTTTCTCGACGAGATCACTGCTTTGACAGTTCATCTAAACATTTATATAATCAAAGGTAATATTGTTAATGACTTTCCTTGAGTGTTAGTAAATTACCTAGCAGATAGGACTTACATTGAGGTTTTATATTTTTAAAATAATAGGTATTTTTCATGTTAACAAAAGCATAGTTAACAATTTTGTCACATTTATTAGTGAGACGTAAGATAAAATGCGTATAAAATTCGTATATTCTTTTCATAATAATATCATGAATAGTATATTCTGTTTATAAATCTTATATTATTTTTCTCATAATGAGGTTGTACTACATTGCCATCAAAGGAGTTTTAACATCTTTTATAAGACCATTGCTTGCGAATTCGCTTACAAAATTTTATATCACATTTTATAATTATATAAAGAGTGCATGCTGTCTTGGAAGAACGCTCAGACTTGTATTGAAGATGCATATTAATATTATTTATATTATATAACGGCTAACAATCCGTACATAGACATTGACATTTATATACAGGATTATTGGTAAATCAACGTATATGCGTTAGGAGGTAATAGGGAATCATTTTTGAGTTATCACGTTTTTTAGCTTTTTTTCAAAATATCTCAAAAAGGCAAATTTATTTAAAAAAGAGTATTAATTAAAATCTATTATTTTCTTTTGTTTTATAAAAACGATTAAACACTGGATATTTGTCAATATTTAAACAATAATAATCGGTCCAAATTTAAAAATGCGGCACGGAAAAGGAAATTATTTCAATAATTTTTTGAATTTATTTTCGTATAAATTTATTTATTCTTTTTATGTGTTGTATTCCTTAAAATAATTCTATTACAAAAAAAAACGTTTAAAAATATATAAACAATCGAAACGATGTATTCAAATAAACTGAGAATAAGACAAAAAAAATAGACTAAATGGTCTTAACCATATTATTAACCAGACCTTTGTTTCAGGTGGGCGTGCTGCCACTGGGTGCCGTGCGGAGGGCAAGACCTCCTCGACTCGCTGACATACCAAGGTAATATATTTATGCATAAATAAAATAATTTGATTTTAACCAAGTTATTTCTGCGAAAAAGTCATATCGCTGAGGGGGGGGGGGCAGAAAGTGACTCCGCTGATCCGTTCCATTGAACTGGGGACAAAGATTTAAAAAGTAGTTAGTTTTTGTGTCCATCTTGCTTGAAAACCCATTTACATTGGAAAACCGTCGCGGCGAAGAAACGAAGTGGATACCGCTGGTTTTGGTAAATATTCCGGCGCAATCAGTATCGGCATATTCCACTTACCCCTCCACTCCATGTAGAAGAAACGAAAATGAATTATCCAGCAAAAGCTAGGTTAGCGAAATAACTACGCACGTTCCTTTTATAAATAAAAAAATGCGCGATTTCCATTTCACACCTATCCCCTTTCATGAAATTCCTCCAACAGATTTTAAAACATAATACTTTCACAGAAGTATTTGTTTTCTCCCACTGTATGTATCGAATATATGTTGTCAATTTAGTTACAATTGCTATTTCTCTATGACCATCCTCATTTAACTGATGGCTAGCTAATAAAGGCACAGCTCTCGGGGCCCTGAATTCAAAACCCGCGCTATGAAAAAGTTGGTGGGTTTTCTGTAGACCAATTCTCGATGTCAGCAAGAGCGCATTTGAGTCTCAAATTTACTGAAGTTCGTTATCCTGTAACTCAGCAAGTGCATAAAGCTGTTAGTCCAGATCTTATCGGTCGGTTGCGCTCACACTTCTTAACTGTATGATCGGTTAGGCCAAAATTGTTCAGAACGTCATCAATAGAATAACCATTTTAATAAAATATTAATTAAGTTACATAATGTGTTGTCTTTTTTGTTCTGATGTTGAATTACTGAAGACAGAAAGAGATGATAAAATGCCAACTATTCACCTGCTATAAATATATGCCTACCTACCTTTTAACATTAATATATTTAATATAAAAGATAAATAAACATTACCTGCTTTCGTTTAAATTTTTCATTAATCATATTCCTCGGATGAAAATAAGCATATCATTTAAATTTAAATTTTATTTAAATATACTTGCGACTGGGTAAATTGTTCTCAAAGTTCATTATTTGATAGACCCTTTGTCCCTTTGTAATCGAGTTGTTTTCTTTGACCTTCAACAGACTTTTGTATTCATGTGACATGATGCGTTATATAATCTGTTTTAAATAAGCCTTTGACGGGACCGGTAAAAACAAAATTAATTTTAAATTAAGCGGATTGTTTTTTGGGGATGTAAGGGGGCGCAAACTACACCTTAGTGCCCCAAGCCAACCTCACCTGCCCGTGGTGCATCCTGCCGACCAGCAAACGAGGCTCTGGCGACCGACTGATGGCGGTATAACCATCAACATAATAGGCGTAGCTAAATACCACAGGCCGGTGACGGGCAGCAGCGTCACCGGTGCGAGAAGCTACGCCCTGCGATCGCCAACCCGCCTGCCCAGCGTGGCGATTATGGGCACAACCTCCACATACAGCACACACGCAAGCCACGGCCCCCAGTTCCCGGCAGCCCCGCTATTCCTCGTCATGGTGGCGACGATGGTAACGGCGGGACGGGGGGTGCTAAGAATCACCGGGCTACGGGAGGCCACCACAACCGACTGACCCTTGCGACGTACAACGGACGCACGCTACGGCTTGACTCGCATCTAGCGCAACTTGAGGTAGAACTTGGGAAAATTAGGTGGCACATATTAGGGCTATGTGAAGTCCGTAGAGAGGGAGAGGACACCGTAACCCTCGAATCAGGCCACCTAATGTACTTCCGAGAGGGTGACCAACAATCCCAAGGTGGCGTTGGGTTTCTGGTAAATAAGTCCCTAGTTGACAACGTGGTGGAAATCTCCAGTGTGTCGAACAGGGTAGCGTACCTCATTATAAAGCTCACCGAGAGGTACAGCCTCAAGGTGGTGCAAGCGTACGCACCGACCTCGACACACTCGGACGATGAAGTGGAAGAATTATTCGATGACATATCGAGGGCCCTCCACTTCACCACGAAAACCCACTACAACGTTGTCATGGGGGACTTCAACGCTAAAGTGGGAGTACAGAACTGCAGCGAATCGGTAGTAGGACCCCATGGACTTGGAAGCAGGAATCATAGGGGGCAAATGCTTGTCAACTTCCTCGAACGGGAGGGGCTCTTCTTGATGAACTCCTTCTTCAAGAAGCAGCCGCAAAGGAAGTGGACGTGGCAAAGCCCCGACACTATGACGAAAAACGAGATCGACTTCATAATGACGGACAAGAGGCATATATTCAGAGACGTCTCAGTGATTAACAGGTTCAATACCGGTAGTGATCACCGACTCCTCCGAGGCTCTCTGAATATCAATTTTAAGGCCGAGCGCGCCCGTCTGATGAAGTCCACGCTCCGACCAAAGCTGCTCCAAACCATTGCGGGATCTGAAACATTCCAGTCAATCCTGGAGAACCGATTCGCTGCCGTGGAAACCACAACGGATGTAAACCAGAACCTCGAAAATGTAGTTCGAATTCTCAGGGAAGAAGGCACGAGATATTGTGGCATGCAGCGTAAGGGCAGGAAGTCGAACCTTTCGGAAGAGACTTTGGGGCTCATGAAGAAACGACGTGAAAACCCACCTGTCACTTCGTCAGAGAAACGGCAATTAAACCAAGAGATCAGCAGGCGCGTACGACACGACCTCCGGTGCTCCAATACTCTTGCAATAAAAAGAGCTATTGAGCAGAATCGGGGGTCTAAGGTGTTCGTACAATCTCTTGGAAGGAGCCACCTGACGAAGTTGACCACAGCAAGTGGAGAAGTCGTTTCTTCTAAGCCGGCAGTACTTTCGGAAGTAGAGGACTTCTACGGCCGGTTATACGCATCGCATGCATCTCGACCTGATCCCGAAAATGAGGATCCTAGAGCTACATTAACACGCCATTTCTCCGAAGACCTGCCTGAAGTCAGTATTGGCGAAATCGAGACTGCTCTTGGACAGCTTAAAAATGGAAAAGCCCCTGGAGAGGACGGCGTTACCACAGAGCTATTAAAAGCGGGAGGTAAACCGGTACTTAGGGAACTTCAGACGCTTTTTAACTCTGTCCTCTTCGAAGGGAGAACTCCGGAGGCGTGGAGTAGGAGTGTGGTCGTCCTGTTCTTCAAAAAGGGAGACAAAACCCTGCTGAAGAACTATCGTCCCATATCCCTACTGAGCCATGTCTATAAGCTGTTTTCAAGAGTGATCACGAACCGTCTTGCGCGAAGATTCGACGAATTCCAACCCCCGGAGCAGGCCGGGTTTCGGACCGGATACAGCACCATAGACCACATCCATACAGTGCGGCAGATTATACAGAAGTCCCATGAGTATAATCGGCCCCTGTGTCTTGCATTCGTGGACTATGAGAAGGCCTTTGACTCGGTTGAAATCTGGGCTGTTCTGGAGTCCCTGCAGCGTTGCCAAGTTGATTGGCGATACATCCAAGTGATGAGATGTCTCTACGAAGCTGCCACCATGTCCGTCCGAGTACAGAATCAGCAAACAAATCCCATACCATTGCATCGAGGAGTGAGACAAGGGGACGTTATTTCCCCCAAATTGTTCACTAATGCAATGGAGGATATGTTCAAGACGCTGAACTGGAAAGGACGTGGCATTAACATCAATGGCGAATACATCTCTCACTTGAGATTCGCAGACGACATCGTCATCGTGGCAGAAACGCTGCAGGACCTACAACAAATGCTGAACGAGCTGGCTGATTCTTCTATGCGTATCGGCCTACGGATGAACTTGGATAAAACCAAGGTCATGTTCAATGAACATGTTCTACCGGAACCGACTACGATACACGGTACCGTTCTCGAAGTTGTTCAAAAATATGTCTACCTCGGGCAGACTCTGCGATTAGGTAGAAACAACCTTGAGGACGAGGTGAATAGAAGAATTCAGCTGGGTTGGGCAGCGTTTGGGAAGTTACGTCGAATCCTAACATCGTCGATCCCACAGTGCCTTAAAACGAAAGTCTTCAATCAGTGCGTCCTACCCGTCATGACATACGGAGCCGAAACGTGGACACTCACGACAAGGCTGGTCCACCAACTTAAAGTCGCTCAGCGTGCTATGGAAAGGGCTATGCTCGGCGTTTCTTTGAGGGATCGCATCAGAAATGAGGTGATCCGTCAAAGAACCAAAGTCATCGACATAGCCCACCGGATTAGTAAGCTGAAGTGGGCTGGTCATATTTGTCGTAGAACCGACAACCGTTGGGGAAAACGTGTTCTAGAGTGGAGACCGCGTCTCGGCAAACGTAGTGTAGGACGTCCTCAGGCACGGTGGAGTGACGATATACGCAAGGCGGCAGGCAGGAGCTGGATGCGAGTAGCCGGAGAAAGACCACAGTGGCGTGCACTGGGAGAGGCCTATGTCCAACAGTGGACAAAAATAGGCTGTTGATGATGATGATTGATGGATTGTTTTTTTATTTATTTTCGTTCTTTTATAATATAAACACAACATTACTTTGATAACTCCACCCCCGAAACATCCCTATCAATAAAATAGTTGTATTGATACCGACTACGAGTATATTAATGCCATCTCACAACAACCCAATGATATGCATTATTGTATTATTGTTGTATTGTTTGCTTGTTTCTTATTTACGTAAACATTTTATGAACACTTTGGAATATGTTCCAAACCCTCTCCTTAATGGAAGAGGAGGCCTTAGCCATTGGGAAATTTACTGGCTGTTACTTTACTTTACTTTTATGCACGCTGATTTTTTTCTTTTGGATTGGCAAACCGACACGAAAGACCAGAAGAGTTTACAAGGCTTCCGTGACAAAAAGATATAACGACACTCAACTTTCTAAAAGCTTGACAATAACTTCTAAAAAAAGAATCTTTAGAAGCTATTACATATTTTTACAGTTTTCTATAACAACTACATTAGTAGCTTTTATATTTATTTCAAAACATATAAACAAATCTTATTTGTATAGATATTAGTATGTCTATAAATTAATATTCAAATCACAGCTATCAAGCCTTGCCCTTACTTTGTTACAAAGTTCATTGACACTTGACGCCCTTCGCCCAGTTTATGAAATATTATACTATTGTTGACACACTTTGTCCCTTGTCAACATCCGTAACCAGACATTTATATCCAAAGGACATCACGGTTGTTTTGTTATAATAGTTTTGTTTACTTATTTTGCATTCATCAAGACTTTCATGTGCATTTATTTTCTATTTTATAACATTTCACTGAGGAAATGAAAAAGCTATAGTTGATCTTACTTTTGACTGAAAACTGAACGCTCATTGGTCGCCATCATTGGTTGCAAACGACCAATGACAATTCAGATGAAACTCGAATTAGTTAATTTAACTTTGATTAAAGTTTCTGGAACTAAAAGTAAAACTTTCTAGAACTGGCGAGTATTTTCTGCTGCTGATATTTTTCTTAAGAGCTTCCGATAATATGAAGATATATTCGTGTCAGTCTCTTCGATATTCCTCATTTTTAAAATAGTTGTGAGCCTTCGTTATACCTCTCTTAACCCTCGTTACCCTTAACTACTCAATAAATCATCGTGATATTTACCATACAGGTTATCAAGGGCCCAAAATGAGAACAGGAATGCTTTAAAACCACCATACGATCATGATGTTGAATGATGAATAGTATATACCAATTTTATTTTCATAAGATTTTTTTACGTTTGATCTTCATTTCCTATATTAAAAAAATAGTTACTGTGCATATTTCGACCACGACGAATGATCCAAGAAAGTTATGAAAATTTCTTCGTTAAATCGCATTTTTGAAACGCTTGGCAAAAACCAACCCTCCTGTCAACGGTGGAGACAATAAGGCACGTATATACTTTTAAAAAGGTTTTTTTGGAATATTCTGATTGTTATTGTTATTCGTAGAATTACCTGATACGAACTTTTTTCTGCAGGGTTGGCTGAAAGAGAACGTTACCTCAGTGATAAAAACCCTTTTTTGAATTTATTTCCTCATCTTGTGAAAAGATATTTATCATTACTACAGTTATTGTTATCATTTATATTTACGGAATAAGTAAATCATAAATACTAAGCCCCATATACCAATACAGCTACATACCCAAACCTATACCAATAGGATGGCTCCATTAATAAATTATTTGACCTGCCTTAATATCGTTCGAACAATATAAATAAATATATTCTGGTGAATTTGAGGTACTATGAAGTATTTGAGGCAGCTATAAATAGGTTAAAGTCGATTCATATTTTTATTAACATTATATTGATAAGTTTAAAAAAGTATAAAGTGTATTTTCCTTTGGTTGGGTAGAAGGGGAATTTTAAACAATAATTTTATGTTCGGATAAGCACTAATCGATTTTCTTGTGGTTAGTTTTTAATTATAACTAACCTTGACTGTCAAATAACATCCTGAGAAATTCTGCTTGCAGCAGATGAAAATCTTCCCATTCGTTAAATAATCGTGATCGAGTAAACATCTAAATATGAAAAGCCTTACACTAGCTTCTAAGTTTCCCTATGGATCAAGACAGATCATGGAACACGTGGAAGGAGGCTGTTGCCAACCAAACACATTCCATGTAAAATATTGGCACCAATGCCAACAAAAAACTTCTGCCAACGCTAATGGCAACGGGTTAAACTATGTCAGAACCTATTCACTTAAACCTACACAAGCATCCATTATATAATATATAGATTAACAAGGCAATCTCATTATCATCATTATATGTGCGTACTCAGGTATAATACTAGTTTCTCTAAGCGCCTCACTTTCAAACAATGACAACAAACACGGTATGTAATTATAGTATCAATTAGTGATTTGATCCAACGCTGCCTTTGTGCCATTCACATTAATTGACGTATTTCTTGTTTAGAGAATTACAAATTCATATATATAAACTTTTTATATTGAAGACAAAGAGATACCCATTTAAATGCTCCGAAATTTTAACGTCCATAATTTCATATTCTGGTTTAAAAATATGATGTTTTTCTTTAAAACTATAAAATGATTGTTTGTGAATTTAGATAAAAAATAAATTTAATCGTCAAGATCAAAAATTTTATTGAGTAACTCTAGTCCTCATTTCTATATTCTAAAACTTTGGTATCATATATAAGGTTCTAGTTTATTAGGCCGTGGATCCGAAGTTCTGAGTTGAGATCCTGTATGGAGCCATCAAAAATTGTGTTGGGTCAAATATTTGCCAGTTACCGCACTTAGTCTGAAAGCTGGCAAATATCCTCCCATTCCTCATAAAGCACGACAAGCAGTTAGTTACTCTGGTGTATTAAATATTTTCTATAATATATTAATATCAATAATACTGACTTTTAAATCAAAGACGATTTCATTGATTTGACAGACTTATAAATTAACTATTCAAAGTGCGTTTAAGAAATGGAAAAGTTAGTTACGTATTCAATACCAATATTAAGACAAATTGGGGGCCATTGATTATTTCTGACTTTCTCCGAAAATATTTAAATATAATTTAGAAACAAAATTTAAACGATAATCAACTAAGTAAGCGCGTCTATTTTTGCCTTTATTCCAAACATTCTCTTTGAAGTACGAGTTCTACGTAAATTAAAATCGAATTGAATATTTCAGTTATATTCGAAGAGCTTACTCTGTCTTACTCGTTATGTCAAAAATATACATAAAATATTAAATGAAATTTTGATCTAGGGTGCGCGAATAACTGTTTCTCGTGAAATAACTGTCTTACATGAACGGGATACATGTAATTATCTATAATTAGCATAAAATATGTTATCGCTTATATACAGCTTTAATTTTTAACTAAAAAGGATTTAATACTAGTAACTTTTTATGCCATTTGGTATAAAGATCCGGAGCCATGGATTCAAACCTCAGGTCCAGACTCTAAAAAGTTATTATGATTTATTTCGAGAAATTCACAGAAAATTTGGCAGTGCTTAGCATGCTCTGAAAAGCATGTAAAACTTTACGCCTAATTTCCTGTTTCATTGAATTTAAGAGCAAAAGATGGTGATGGTTAGCTTCCCATGACAATGGTCGTCATAGCCAAAATCGGTCAGCCAGTCGGATCCATACTAAATAATATAAATATAGAAAAAAAGATTTTATGTGAATCAATAACATCGAATGTATTCTAAATTTAAATTTTAAAATAAAATTAATATTCCTCCAATGCTGTCGAACTATTTATATAAATTCATAACCTTCGATGGAACTTTAAAAATTTTCGACGTTATCAGCGATGCTTAATGCATCTTAACGATGTTCAAGCGTTTCAGCACGTAATGCGGTGTTCCATCAATTTCAGAATAAATCAAATGAAAAATTATATAAAAATTACGAGGTGGAATTACACGGAACGAGAAAAACAAAAAAAATCATAAAATCATATATTTCCTACCAGTACTTTAAATAATAGGCTATGACAAACGAATTTACTTGGTGGTAGGGCCTTGTGCAAGCCCGTCTGGGTAGGTACCACACACTCATCAGTTATTCTACTGCCAAATAACAGTACAGTACAGTCAGTACTGTTGTGTTCCGGTAGGAAGGGTGAGTGAACCAGTGTAACTACAGGCACAAGGGACATAACATCTTAGTTCCCAAGGTTGGTGGCACAATGACGATGTAACGAATAGTTAATATTTCTTACAGCGTCATTGTCTATGGGTGATGGTGACCACTTACCATCAAGCCCATATACTCGTCCGCCAACCTATACCATAAAAAGAACAGTTTTTTCCGTCTACGGAAAATTCGACTAAAACAATTCGTCTGAACCAATTCGACTAAAACAATTCGTCTAAAAAACTATTCGACTAAAAACAATTCGACTAATAACAATTCGTCTAAAACAAATCGTCTAAAAGAATTCAACTAAAGACAATTCGACTAAAACAATTCGACTAAAAACAAATCGACTAGAAACATTGCTCATTCCCCATTACACTTCAGTCTCGCGACTCCGCAGTCTTCATCGATCTTATTGAAAATTTGCGACCACTTGTGAACCTTCTGTCTTCCCGACACCAGCCCGGCTATGTCCCACACACCATCCGAGATGCCCAACACCCTTTTTTTTTTGTTTTACGAAGAGGAAAGGCATTTTACGCCTCCCGCCCGGCCGGCGGACCGGGACGGGGGTATGTGGGACTCAACCGTGCCAGGGCTGAAGGCCCTGTCCTACCCACTAAAATCATCCTCGGGTTTACACCATGCCGCCGAATGGTGAGGCAACGGGATCGCCCAGGGCATGCAACCGCGACCCCACCAGCGGCAGCCGCCGTAAAGCGCGCCTAGTGCGCGCCTTCCTCCTCATCCTCCACGTGCTCATGTGACGAACTCCCCCGAGTCCGCCACTAGAGGCTGGGCGTCAACGAAGCTGACGCCCTGCGGCCGAAAAGATGGTAGGCTCCGCCGCTGACCGCCGGTGTAAAACACCTGGGAGGCTCGAGTAGCGAGCCCTACCACTCCCTCCTAGCCAACGAGGCCACTCACATGGTCCGCCTCGACGCCGACCAGGAACGTACCTGGAGCAGCCACGCGGCATCCCTCACGCCAGTCTTAGCCGTGGCCGAAGAGCAAGCTGAAGCCGGCCCTGTTGCCCAGGGTGCACCACGAGGACGTGACTGACATGCACCCCTGAAATGCCCCACACCCGCCCAACTATGACGATCCAATATATAGAGACAGATATGTACACGTCAAATCAATTGTGAACAATCTGTCGATATAAAGAATTTATTTCATCATTTTATATTTTTCTTTTTCTTTTTTTTTATTTTATTCTTTCTTTCATCTTTGAAATCAGCTTCTCTCCATCGTTCGTTCAAGCAAATAATAATATGAAACTTAATATAAAAAACAACACAAAAAAATATAAAAAAAAAATATTATATTTTTTCAGCAAAATTTTTTTTCGACGAATTAATGTTAGTATAATTGTTTTTAGTCGAATTGTTTTAGTCGAATTGCTTTAGTCGAATTGCTAATAGTCAAATTGCTAATAGTCGAATTGTTTTTTAGACGAATTGCTTTAGTCGAATTGTTTTAGACGAATCGTTTTAAATGAATTTTCCGCAAATCGTTTTTTCAGCATTTTTATCTGACTAGTACAAACATGTGTCAATATTCTGTACATTAGTGACACACAAAACCATTTGTATATATTGTAAGTTTTCCTATATTACATACAATACCTACATATACACACACATAGACACCCGAACTCTTGAAACCGAAGAGCAGTTTCACCCCAGTCAAGTATCATTAAATTTTCATGTGCTTAGTATTTATTATTCATCTCCTGTTAACGTTTACATTTGTATACGCTTAACCATATTGAAATAGCTTGGAGGAAAAGTCTCCATATATAAGACCTCTTTAACCTAGTGGTACATTAACGTTACTTTTATATAATCTGTAGCGGCACTATATATAGATTTTTTCCTGTTATTTAAGCGCTGTGACAGTGCTTACAAAATGTACAATATTATGGTCAATGGTCATATGTATATATAAAGTAGAAATTAATTAAATGTAAACACATGAAAACAATATAATCAAGAATCCATGAACAAAAATTTAAACGAATAAAATATTTTTTTCCGTCAAAGGTTTTACTATTAGATACGATAAGGAAATTAAAATGTAAGCATAAATTAGCGAAATATATTGTTATTTCAGTAGTTCGAGATGGCCAAAATAATATTATCGTTTTATAATGATGCTTCAATGCATCTGTCTTTTGTTAGAATGCCACGCTATCGTCCCATTGTTTTATAATGACAGCTCAATCATATTTAAAATAAGAAATAGTGTTACATGCAACTAATTATAATGATAATTATATATAATAAATTCCATAGCTCCTGCTATATTAATGATATGCAATAAAAATTTGATATAAATTATGATCTAGAATCAAATGTCATAACACCGTATTGAAGGCTAAGGTTACTCTCGTAACAATATAGTAAACATACGTATATAATTACTTAAAATAACATATAACTATAAATTTTGCACAAATACTTTTATAAAGCTTTTTATTGTTCATAAAGCGAGTTTTTTATTGACCGTATTGAATTCTAAATCCGGTTAGAAAATATATTTCGTTTAATCCACTATAAATAAAAGTCAATTTATGTCACGCGTATAAAAATAACCGTCGAAATGAATACACGAATTATTTCGTGAGACCTTTTCTAATTTTTGACTTATATCTTTCAAGCGTCATCAACTCAAAGGGATCCGGGGTGCATGACGCCATGAGAATCACTGGTTCGATCTTGACCTCACCTTTAACACAAAGTCTTCTTACCTTAAGGAGAAAATATTATGTGCATAAAAAATATTGGTAACTGACATTTTTATGATTGAAGAATAATACAATCAATATTGTACTAAGCTGTCTCTCCAAATTTAATTATATTTTTCCACGAAATATAATATGTAAAGTGCTTACTTACAATAACAACTAAAATATGTGCCATTTCAAAAAAAAAGTCATAATATATTTCACGTCTCAAAAATATGACAAAAATGATAGGTACTTTAGCTAGCCTTAAAAAAACATATTTATAAGGAAATATATCTTTCTCGTATCTTTTTATATTAATACATGTTGAACTTGTGTAAGATTTTCATTAACGTAAGTGGATTCCCTTAAGATTCATATAAAAAATAAAACGGTACGTGTCAGCAGTGTTGATGAAAATCATAAAACTTCTAGCCAGGAAGAAGCGAGGAGAAAAAACCTATTCAGAAATTTAAAGCGCTCATCATTTTGTAAGGAATATTCACGTCACACGCTTCCTCGCTGTGAGCGAGCCCTGTCTTCTCCTTTCATAATAATTTGCGGGAAACAGTTTAATTTTAATATAAAATACAAATTTACTCGTTAAACATAAATTAAGCAAGCCTTCTGACAGGTTCTTCGGCCGGAAGTTAGGATCCAGCTTCGGAGTTTTATTTAGCTTGTGATTTAAGTCACACACAGAGACAAACACATTTAAAGAAACCTAAACATATCAACCATTAGGTTGATATAGGCATGACGTGACATTCCGGTGAGCTGAGGAGCACGGGACGTTCTCATCAACGGCGTGTCTTACATACAGGGAGTATGGCTTTCAAGAGACTTCATGTGGAAGACACGCATAAGAGCATTTTTCCAAATACAAATCACAACAACAATAGCAGCCTGTAAATTTGTCACTACTGTGTTAAGGCCTCCTCTACCTTTAAGGAGAAGGTTTAAAACGTATTACACAACGTTGTTCTAATGCAAGTTCGTGGATTACACATGTGGAAGATTTTCTATGAAATTAGACATACGCAGGTTTCCTCACGATGTTTTCCTTCACCGCCGAGCACGAGATGAATTATAAACACAAATTAAGCACATGAATATTCCGCAATCATCGGTTAAGATGCACCCGTTCTAACCACTGGGCCATCTCAGCTCTTACAAATCACCCTTAAAATGAATTCACACATAAATATTAGAAACATGTATTAAAATTAAAAATTAGCGACGTTACTTATAAGCGTTGTGTAGCGCG
This sequence comes from Vanessa cardui, assembly GCF_905220365.1. Taxonomy (NCBI): domain Eukaryota; kingdom Metazoa; phylum Arthropoda; class Insecta; order Lepidoptera; family Nymphalidae; genus Vanessa; species Vanessa cardui. The sequence goes on along the minus strand of NC_061132.1, from coordinate 9,807,215 downwards.
TGCCCAGTTTAACAAGTATTCCTATCATTATTGATTTTACATTTGAAAGAAGAAAACAGCATTGTTCAGCAACAGAAACGTATCATCTCGTAAAATATTTATAGGTAAAGCAGTTAATTTACTTAAAAGTCCAGCTCACTGCATCTGATCAGAAGTGGAACGGTTTTGCGCTATTAATCTTTCTTTGTCTTTTATAACGGTAATAATTAAAAGGATTTTTTTAATGTCGGGATATCTTGAACCGGTTGCTTCCGGATAACCATCATCCGACCTCTTAATTTTCGATTTTTGTAAAGCCTATAATTTTCTTTTATAATAATATATTTTTACATTTAGATACCAATATTTTATGTATAACATTATTTTTAGAAAAGTGAAAATGAGATGTAAATCGTATTTGAATGGAAGTTATTTTAAAATGTTATAATAAATTCGTGTAAAGCTTTATACAGGTACGAGAACAGCCGGAAAAGAGACACTTGAAATTTCACTCACGCCGATGCCCCGTGCTGAATGGGAAGAGTCGTTTGAGTCTAAGAATATTCATCATGAGAAAAATTTAGATTTTACCTGAAGATATTTTTAAAGTGGCATTGATGTACAGGCAAGACCGGAAAATTAGAGTAAGTGGATCACGTGAACAATTTATATTAACTTTATAAAAAAATATATTATTATTTCAATATAGCTTAAAATATGTAATTAAGATTAAAATTACCAATGCGTGGACTTTATCCAAAAATATTGTATGTTATTATTTTTTCAATAAGTTTTCCTGCCTCGATTAGATACGCGGCAGATTTACATACGTTTCGTTTGGCGACCTCGCGTTTTCATGGGTACGCGACTCTGAGGTCCCGGGTTCGATTCCCGGCCGAGTCGATGTAGATTACCATTAGTTTTCTATTTTTTCTTGGGTCTGGGTGTTTGTGGTACCGTCGTTACTTCTGATTTCCATAACTCAAGTGCTTCAGCTACTTACATTGGGATCAGAGTAATGTACGTGATGTTGTCTCATAAAAAAAAAAAAAAAAATACTTATCCTTACTTACTTACTTATAAAAAACTTGTAGCTTACAAGCAGAAAGTACTTCTGTTATTAGGAATATCTGTTTACTTTCCAATTAATTGCTAATTTAGATGCTAAACAGGATCGAAATTTTTTAATTAAATTCAATAGAAATTATATTTAAATTTTTGATTACATCTCAAAAAAGTCTTCTTCAAAAAATGTATACTAAATTTTAAATTGAATCGAATTTCAATCACTGTTTAATTAGCTGCTATACCAGCAATAAGATCAGTTGAATGTCCCGGAAGGTTTTGACAAGGGTAGGGTGAATTCTTAATCCTTTTCGGCTTCTAAATAGCCTTTCATTGGCACTCTGGGGATATGTTAAGAGTTCCGAATGGGATGTGAAGGTAATTATACAATTAGCCGAACATGACAGCTGGTCTCTGTGGCCGTGTTTGTTTGGCAACGCTACGCTTGTTCCGACACTTCAAAACAATAAAGCTGAGCAGTAATCTATGAAATAGTAAACATTATATGGAATATTTTGGTATTCAGAATCAATTTTATTGCTACCTACCCTGGTTCGATTTTTAAGGAATAATGTGGGAGGTAAGGATCATTAGCTCAAAAGATTACATATTCTAAATAACCATATAACTAACAGACAATGTTTTAATATTATGAATTACAAAACAATCTTAAAGTAAAGAATTAAATAACTTGTAAAAGTTAATTAAATTATTTCGCGTTAAACACTTAGTATTTATGAAACAAGGCATGTAACTCACTAGACTGCATACATTCTTCGGAAATTACTCGAGTCAAGTTAGGAACAGCCAATAAAAACTCGTGAAATATAAACGTACTTCGTGATTGGTTCATTATCGCTTTACGCTGCTTTACGCTGCATCATATTGAAATAATAAGCGTATTTGCTTTACAATGTTGGAATATTAAAATTTATAATCTAAAGGTCAAATTATAAAATTTATTATTTTAAGTGGATTTATAACAACGTAGACAATTTCAATTAATTACTGTCCTAAAATATTCATTATTAGGGGAAAACCTTTTATCTGCTTTAAGACATCATATCATAAAAACAACGGTTTGACCCGTTTTTTCCCCAAGGCAACACGGCAAAATGAAGACGTTTAAAAATTATAATTGAAATCATGAGTCTAGTCTGTGTAAAAGTTGATTGGAACCCAGTGGTTAGAACGCGTGCAAATTAACCGATGATTTCTTGTTCAAACCCAGGCAACACCACTATACATATATATATATATATATATATATATATATATGTGTGTGTGTGTGTGTGTGTGTGTGTGTGTGCTTAATTTGTACATCGTAAGGAAATCTGCATGTGACTAATTTCAGCGAAATTCTGCCTCTGCCACATGTGCATTCTAGCAACCCCCATTAAAACAGCGTGACGGATTATGTTTTTAACCCTCTCCTTAATAGATGAGGAGGCCTCAGTCCAGCAGTGGGAAATTTACAGGCCGTTACTGTACTATAGATGAGTCCAGTATCTAGAACCTTATTGATCAATCTAAACAGCACTACTAGGGTACTATTACTTTAAGCTCCATGTCTAGAACGGACAGTCTTTTAATTCCAGTCTTCCAAAACAAAATTAAACTCCAAATATACATTATTCCAGTAGACATATACAAGCACTTTTGAATCATCATTCGACAAACTATTATTAAGTGAAGCTACCACCGGTTCGGAAACTAGATTTTACAAACTCAGTAGTTTCTCTTTATAATTTTTTGATTTTTTTTCACTGTACCACTGCATTGACTAAACTTCACCATATTCGTTTGAATTTAATTAAAAGTTGCCTCTTCAAAGGGTTTCCCGTCCCGCTGGTTATAGTTTCCAATTCATAGTTTTGTAATGATGACTATTTAATTTCCTACAAGATTTCAACAACTGTAATGAATCACAAAAAGGACTAACTGAAAGAAATACAAGTGTAAACGTAAACTGCACTCTATTCTATCAACTTAATAAACGCCTATAGTTAATTCCATCACGGAATTCACTACAGATGTACTAATACGTAAAAATACTTTTTCTTTACACTTTGTTACAATGCAAAGGAATACTATGAAATAAATTGTAACACTTAAGAAGAAAAATAAATGATTAATTATTCAAGTATCGTCCTACTAATATTACGAAATGCGAAAGTTTTGTGAGGATGGATGAATGTATGTTTGTCACGAATAAAGTACTGAACGGACTTGGATGAAGATTTCAGTAATATAGTTTATACATAAGAATAACATATAGGCTACAATTTGTTATGATTTTATATAATTTGGTCATAATATAACGATACATTTCAAGTACCCGTGCGAAACCGGGGCGGGTTGCTAGTATAATATATATTCTGTAGTTACAACTATACGGTTCACCTACAATTGTTGGCATAATTTAATGATGAATTTTATAAAAAAAATATAGCAAATTATACTCTAAGCTGACGATTTCTAATTAAATGTATAAAATAAAAAACATACATACAAATATACACAACAGACACGGTAAATTGATAAAATTATTAATATTATACGCTAAATCCAAGTATTACTACTCAAAATATTAGAAATATACCATAAAAATGTCTGTACATTTGATAACATAAATCTATGCAACTTCTTTTTTTAAAGAATGTTTATTTGTCAATGTCCTTGATGATACCTTCCTTTTGCGGAAAAGGTTTGGCATTTAATCCACAACGCTGCTCCAATGCGAATTGTTGCAGGTAGTGGCAATATTTTTGACAGATATAGGCACGTTTTCATCCATCAACGTGCGAACACAAGATAAAATTGCAACAAAAATAGACATAAAAATTAAGTAGTGCTTGTTCAGGCTTCACACGATAATCTTTTGGCGAGAATTTCGAGTTTTAAGAAATATACTGATCATTCTTTGTGTAGGACACTTTCGATCCAAAAAAATTAAGTTTTGTGCATACAATCAAAATGCCATGCCGCTCACGTACAATAAAATACACCTCAGACACTATCTGGACATTTGCACAACAAACAAACGCCAGCTGTTCTCACGCTCGCTACAAACAAACACATTTGTTCCATTATGTCTGCAACAATATAGGCCACTAGTGTACTCGTGTACATACATACTCGTATATATACTAGTGACCCATATTGACTGTGATCGTCTACATTAACGACGTTGGTTAGTGAGCCTAAACACATTTCGCAATGATGGACAAATCCAAGGTTTCTTCCTGAAGCACGATAATTAAATGCATAATTAATTTATTATGCTATTTCACTACCGATTGTGATTTATCTTTACAAAAACTGATAAAAAAAAATGAAAAATAATTTAAAACACACGTAATATTCTTTATTCAAGTAGGCTATGTTGCAGTGCAGAATTAAATGTAAAGCTACCTCTGATTAAAACAGGAACGTAGTATGCACCAAAAATAAGTGACAAGAAACTCATAAATTACTTTTTTTCACTATTTCAATTACAGAGTATGTCAATAAAGTTCAAACGCAAAAAAGATATGTGGAAACTATTAAACCTTTAAGTTAAAATAGTTTCCGCACGTGTTTATGGCAATGGTTTATGTTAATTTGCCCAATTATGCGGTAACAACATGTCCAGCCTGTAAATTTCCCACAGCCTAAGGCCTCTTCTCGATTTGAGGAAAAGGCTAGGAACATATTAAAACACGATGCTTCAACGCAGGTTGGAATTAACATGTAACCATATCTCCGAGCATGAGATAAATGATAAACACAAATTAGAAAATGAAAATTAAGTGGTGCTTGTCTAGGTTTGAACCCGAAATTACGATTTTTATTCTGACCACTGGGCCATCTCGGCTCTTTATTATTATGCGATAAGTGTTCACTTAAATTCCATTTACGAATTGACGGGCAACGAAAACATTTCGTCAGATTTCAAGCTAAAAGCTGAATATAATCAGTAGCATTCATTCTCAGACTAAAAATATTTAGTAGAGTGAATGATTGCTGGATATCGTGTATAAATTCATTAGCTGTGTAAGCGAACGACAATAACCTGTAAATCACCGCTTTTGATTAGGCTGTAAATGTTACATGAAGAAAATAATTACATTTTGTTTTATATTTCGAACCAAGAATTATGTGTATTTTATTGATTGGCTTATAAAATAATTCAGGATTTTGAATCTGTGGAACATAGAATGGGTTGGAGCTTTGCAGAACACTATGATAACTAAGGTGGTGAATTTTTAAATAATATTTATTTATGGAGTTATCTTGTCCACGTTTTGGTTTTTGTTAAACCAATATCTAATGCAACAATAAGTATAATTCAAATTTATTAATTGATTTGGTATTGTATAAATGAATATATAACTGTAGAAGCTTAAAGTGTTCAATAGATTGTCATAGAGTTTTTTTAAGCCATTGGTTTCTTTTCGGTTATTTTTGGTCGAATCCAAATTTCAACAGATTTCAATTTCCACTGACAATTTAAAAGTAATTGTAAAATATTTTGGTTGATAACTTTTTATGATTTTTGTATAACTTCATATGTTTCAAAAGAATGGTTTTATTTTTCATATTGTAAAATCACATTATGTCTTTTTGGGAAAATCAATTCATCAAAATTTTCTTTATTCGAGCGCTTTTATAGTAAGTTATAGTATTGAACAAAAATTGTAACAACCGCCATTCCAGAATGTAGTTTATGAGTTTCTGCAATAATGTATGTTTTTTAATCAAATGCGTATTTATATGAATACTATTTCTTAATACTTACACGACGCTTTTTAGTCCTATATACTATAATGTTCTAGTAATAAGCCTTATTCATCAAGGTTTAATGACATAAGATTTATATTTAAAAATTTAATAAAATATCCTCGCTGAATCTTAAACGAAAAATGTTTCATAATCCGTTTAAAAATTTATAAATTGATATAGATTTAATATAATAATATTTATGTTTATAACTATCGTTTAAATCACTTGGTTTTAGGGCTTTATACCCATCTGGATAGGTACCACCCATTCATTATATATTCTTTTTATATTCTAGCAACTAAAGAGCAAAATTTTGTATTGTACCGGTTTGATAAGTAAGTGAGCCAGTGCAACTAAGGCACAAGGGATATAATTTCTTACATCACAAGGTTGGTGGAAATGTAAATAAAGTATTATTTCAGCGCCAACATCTATAGGTTTTGATGACCAGGTGCGCCCCATTCACCCGTCTATCTACTTTAGTCATAAAAAACTAATAAAATAATGATGTTAAAAGTTACGTGTCGAATGGCTATTATTAGTTATCTCTACTAGACAATCTTACATAGAGCTTTGTATCAAGGTTTAAGTAGATATTTAAACTTGGTTTGAAGGGTGAGTGAGCCAGTGTAATACAGGCACAAAGGACATAACATCTTAGTTCCCAAGGTTGGTGGAACATTGACGATGTAAGGAATAGTTAATATTTCTTTCAGCGTCATTGTCTATGGGTGATGGTGACCACTTACCATCAGGTAGGGAATACAATCCCGATCCCGCGGGATCCCGATCTCGCGAGATCTCGTGTAATTTTTAGGGATCAATCCCGACGCATTATATGACGAGATGACGGGATTGGGCGGCAGTGGTCAGCGTAAAAAAGAAATGGATTTGTTTGAGTGTGCAGGAACAAGGGGGCGATTTTTGCAGTATGCATATAATTGCTTCGCCACGCTGTTGCCACCCAGCGTTGAGTCGGAGAGGGTATTCTCAGCAGCGGGGTACATTGCAACGGACATTAGATGCCGTTTAGCAGATGAAACTATTAATACCCTTTGTTTTTTAAGGAGTCATTTTCAAAATCACTCTTTTTCCTAATTCCCTTGAAATAAGCTTATTGTTTTGATTACCTAATTTCCTTACAACCTGATTATTATTTAGTTGGTAAGATTAAAGAATAAAGGTTTTTATTTTCTTTCGAGAAATATGTTATTTTAGTTAACCTCACTATCACAAACAAGCAGTTATTAGCTTTTTTAGATATCTGAATTCAACATTTTTTTTTTAAATTAGACGGGATCCCGAAAATTCCGGGATCCCGCGGGATTGGATCACGAATTTGCAATCTCGAGTCGGGATTGCATTCCCTACCATCAGGTCGCCTATATGCTCGTCCGCCAATCTATATCATAAAAAAAAACTTAATACAACAATATCACAAGTCTACCGTCGTTTATCTGAGCGCTGTAATAAATTGGATTCAGTTATAATATAGTATATAATCATAATCAATATGAGTGTCGATGACGGGCAATTAAAAATGAGACTGTCGGGTTATAAAATGTAAACATTAAATTAAAAACATTGTTCGTTAAGACTAAGTATTATATTTATTTGAGCAAGACAGATGTGCAACTGGTTTAAGTAGTTTATCGTTTAAAAATCCAAGAAGTTCCATGGCACTGCAAAAACACAAATGACACCTACCCTTTTAAAAACCCTATGCATCCCTATTATGTTAGTATGTTATATTAGTTCTTGCCCGAGGCTACTCTCGCTTTTTAAAGTATTTGTTCTCATGTGTTACTCAAAAAAAGTAGCTTATGTCTTCTCTTGAAATTTAAGTTTATTTCATACCAAATTTCATCAAATTCGATTCAGCGGTTTGGTCGTGTAAGAGTGACAGTCAGACAGAGTTATTTTTACATTTATAATATCAATAAAATATAGATTTTAAATTAAAAACATTGTTGTTAACATTGCGTATTAGATTTATTTTCATTTTTATATCTTTATTTTTTCAAGGCAGATGTAAAAATTGCAAGAATTTCCATGACACTGCAAAAGTACAAATAACACCTACCGTTAAAACTATGACATCCTAAATATCATCTTATGTTATGTTGAACTATGATATATCTATATAACTATCTATATCCTAACAGGATTCCCCTCTGTAGTATAAACATATCGGTTTGGTGCAAACTTTACATTCTATTTATTTCTCTGAAATTACAAATTAAAAGTTATAAGAGCCTGTCTGAAATAATTTATTTTGTTATCGATATGATTTGAAATTTAATCGAATATTTTTATTAAGATAAATCCCTGTCATAATCAGTACAAGCACAAACAACTATACGAATACAAAAACTTATCACATAGATATTAAACTATAATTTCAATGTTAACTGAAGTAGTGAGATAGATTACAATTGCTTGAATTAATAAATAGAAGACGAATTGAACATGCGTTGTAAAAAAAATTTTACAATTAAAAAAAAACGAAAGTTATTTTAAATAAAAAAAACATCAAACAAATGTTTTATTTTTATATTCCATAATTCTGAATTATTTAACTAAAGTACAGATTGGAAAGTATTTGTAAAATGAGCAACAAAACTAGAACGATTTTATTTAAAACATTTCCATGCCACAGATTTTATGCTAATATTAAGAAACTAGAGTATTCCTAGTAAGTTCATTCCTCATCCTATACATATTTTTCACTTTAAGATTTTTCTTGAAAATCCGTTAAAATTTAACATAATTTATCAGTTTCTAAGAAGTTATCTATGTACATGCAAGTAGCCGAGTAAACGACAGATTTGCATCCTGAAAATAGTAACAATAAAATATAACAAATTCGGTAAAGATAGCTTTACAACCTAAGTGCTAACAGGTTTACTCAAAAACAAATTAAAAAAATAAAATTTAGACTTTTGAGTTTTTAGGCATTATCATGGATTCGGAAGATGGAACTCTTTTTATATCTGTTTCCTTCCTCTACCTTCAAGATGCCTGGAAGCCTCGTGCCTCTGGTCGCCATGTGCATTGTGCATCTTTCTTAAATGTGACTAAACGATTTTTTTACTGGTGTACAATAAAGACTGTTTTGATCTGATTCGATTTGATTCCACTGAAAATAAATAATAATAAAACTAATAAATCATTTAAATTTGTATAAATTACATACTCCTTAATTTACTACACATAATCCAACGATAGTACATTCCATGTATAATTTAAAAATATTACTTAAGATAAGTGATCATAATACTTTATTATTCATATATAATACTTATTTACTATTCCTGTCTCTCTTTTATAGTTTATAAAGTAATAAATATTCCTCGACATCCTCTTTGAATAGGTAACACCCACTCATAACATACTTAATATTTTACTGTTCCGGTTTGAAGGGTAAGTGAGCTACTGCAACTACTAAGCATATAAAGTCGTAACTCCAGTAGCTGATGAATAACTATATTATCTAGAATGCTTAATATATCTTACAATATACGAGTACTAATCTTACCATAAATATAAAAATATACAAAAAAAACAATTGCTGTTGTCTCTTCAACTTTAACTTAAAAACAGCTTAACCGATTTGAATATTATCTGTCTTTTAAAATAAAGATTTTAACGATTGTTAAATCGTCACTTCCTGTTATTACTGTAATGTTCTTTTAAACAGGTGGCAATAGCAAAATCAAATTATTCTTTGTTTAAGTAGACTTTTACAAGCACTTTTAAATCGTCATTTAAATACTATATTAAGTTAAGCTACCACTTAGATTCAACCGAGAAAAACCGGCAAGAAAATCAGTAGTTACTCTTTTTCATTATTTAAAAATATAGTCATGTTAGTTACGTTAAATTATGTATGTACGTAATTTATCCTGTCTGAAAGTCAACAGGTATTATTTCCGCGCTTTTGTATTGTATCGTCTGTATAACCTTGTATCGAATAATATGCCTTTTAACCAGTGTATTTTTTACAAATGATTTGAATTTATTAAACGGCAAACTTAAAAATGTCTATCTTTATATTGTTATTTGTTCTGTCGTTCTTGTGGGAACTTTCTCCCTTGCGGTTCTGTAAAATTTATTATATTTGAAATCATTCTTTCCTTATGACTATACATCGCATGATCGGTAATCAGTTGTAGATAAAAGGCAATTCGTTATGAAAGATATTTATGTAATTATTGTAGTGTGCTATGCTCGCCAATATTGTTCACAATTTAGAAGCTCATATTAATGATGAATATTACACGAGGTCTTTACACTACTTTAAACTATTTGTCACTACATTTGTAAAAAATAAATCGAGAGAACGCAGCGGACACTGGAGTTTCTATTCAAAGTCAAAGTCAAATTCAAAAATCTTTAGATAAAATAGAAGTTCAAAAATCGGAATCGGAATCGGAACCGGTTCGGAATTTAACACGTCAGACCTGACAAGAACCGACGAAAGAAACTCAGCGGGATCAATTTTTTTTTCGGTTTGTCAATCAATTTTCTTTCGCATTGAAATGTCACGCTAATATACATAGAACATCATCGAAATTGTTTCATCAAATAGAACCAGTATTTCATAAAAGGTTTCCGTTTATATATTCTGCAGAAGCTCTGACTCATATACATTGTACGAAAACAAATTGTAGGTGATTCGGAGTTCACTGGGTCGTATTTTTTGTTAATTAATTATTTTTAGTACATACAGGTCTTTTTTACTTATTTGTATCATTTATTATCATAAGCATCTCACTTTTAATTTAATAATTTTAATTCATATAGCGTATAACAAGGCCATTGAAAGAAAATATCTTTGATAAAAAGGCTCGGCCTAGTTCAGGAGCTTATACCCCTTGAATTAAATATCCGTAATTATTATATAAAATAAAATAGGTCGTAGTTTTTACAGCGTTTCAGAAACATTTGAACCATTTCTGAGTTTAAAAGCACTACTTTTATAGAGCCGTGCTAATAATTTATGAGTACCACTAAAATGCGACCTCGATAGTCTATTTCAAAATGTTTTATACATCATGGATATTAAATAAATAAATATATATTCATAATAATCGTTATACATTTATCAAGCAATAAACTCGATATAATAAATAAGATATTAAAAGTAAAAAAGTTAAATCAAGGAAAATCAATTAAGCTTGCAGTTTGCTCTACCATACTCGCTTTTGAATCCCACTCGTGTTTGTTCGCGATATTTTTAATTACCGTCGAGAACGAGATGAATTGTTAACACTAACAAACCACATGAAAACGGTACAACATCAGTATGGCATTTCCAGATATGAACTTAAGACAATTTTTAAGACATTTTCTTTCAAAACCTCTGTCTGGAACCAGCTTTCGCCGATGGTTTTCCGTCTTGGAAACCTTCAACAAAAGAGCGTATTCCTTCCTTAAAGGCCGGCAACGCACCTGCAAGCCTTTTGGTGACGCAAATGTCCATGGGCGGTGGTAGTCACTTTCCACCAGGTGAGCCTCCTGCTTTTTTTATATTATACGTTTATTCTATCAATCAAAATAATTTGAGATAAGTCTACAATGCGACCCCAAAACTGCGTCTTTCTTTTTTTGCAATAAAATGCTACGCAATGTCAGGCAATAAATTTGGATTTATAGTGTATATATGTTTATCTTTGCAGTCAAACTGTCCGTTACTTTGTTACAACTATAACTCAACTATTCTTCAACAAAATCTTATGGTTCATAAAAGTTTTATTTAGAAACACGCCTCTATTATCAGCAGTTTTATTATTAGTAACTTGGGCGCAGTTTGACGACTCACACACTCGGTTCATTCGAGGGCTTATAGAAACGTTACATAAGAATATTTAGCTAAAGAAAATAATGTTTATTATGTATTTTATTAGCTGAGATGATTGCGAGTTCAAACCCAGGCGAGTACCGCTGAATGTTTGTGATTAATCTGTGCTGATAAACGCGCTCGGTGGTGAATTAAAACATCGTGAGGAAACCTGCATATGACTAATTTCAATGAAATTTGGCCACATGTGTACCAACGCGCACTGAAGTAGCGTTGTAGAATTAACTCCATACCATCTCCACATAAGGACAGGAGGCCTTAACCCAGCAGTGTGAAATTGACAGACTGGTACTGTACTGTACTTATGTACATTATCGTAGTTATTTTGTACACAAAACAGTTGTTACAAATTAAATATTTATATAATTCAATATATAATAGTGCGTCTGGGTAGGCACCGCCCACTCAAATTAAACAATGGTACTTAGGATTGAATTTTTTATTGGTTAAAGTGGTGAGTGAACTTCTTAGATCTCGAGGTCGATGGTCATTTATAATGTAAGTTGATATTTATTGCAGCACCAATATCCCAGGGCGATTCTGATCACGTCTTAACGCCAGGTGAACTATTCATTAGACATTTGGCTACACATAATAAAAAAAAATTGAAAAAAGACTCATAAACTGGAAAATTGATAATGGAGATTGATTTACATTACTCTATATGTAATGTCAGTAAGCCCTTATTGCAATATATCACCCTAAAATTTTTCCATGGTGTTGTGGTCCTATCCACTTATCATAACTATTTGCGGAACCAGCAGCAGCATCTCTATGCTTGATAAATCGAGGTAGCAAGTTTAAATACCATTTGACCATTAAATCAAACAAAATTCCGAACTCATTTTGATCCATCAAATAACAGGGTCGTACCGTAGTGATTTCAGATATAAAACTGTTTCTAATCCTAAAGTGATTTTTACAGAATCGCACCACTGGGTCGAATTTAATGTAGAGCAACCAACGACTCGGAACGTTGATTCTATCGAGAGCGACCGGCCAGAGATTCAGTAGTTATATTTTTCACAAGTAAAAAACACACATACTATAAAACAGCCTGTAAATTTCCCACTGCTGGGCTAAGGGCTCCTTTCCCTTTGAGGAGAAGGTTCGAAACATATTCCACCACGCTGTTCCAATGCGGGTTAATGGAATGCAAATGTGGCAGAAATTCTATGCAATTAGACACATGCAGGTTTCCTCGCGAGGTTTTCCTTCACCGCCGAGCACGAGATGAATTGTAAATACAAATTAAATACATGGATATTCAGTGGTGCTTGCCTGGGTTTGAAACCGCAATCATCGATTAAGATGCACGCGTTCTAACCACTGGGCAATCTCAACTCAAATCTACATATAATAATCATCTACATTTATATTGATTTATCACTACATATTATACAACAAAGTCGCTTTCTCTGTCCCTATATCCCTATGTATGCTTAAATCTTTAAAACTACGCTACAGATTTTGATTGGGGTTTTTTTAAGAGATAGAGTAATTCAAGAGGAAGGTTTATGTGTGTAATACATGCACAATATGGTAGAGAATGGCTGATAAACTGTGAACATTGCAAGACACTCACAGTATATTTAATATCAGAATTGCAACCGTGCGAAGCCGGGACCGGTCGCTAGTTCTATATAAACACTGATTACGATGTCATTTATTTGTACAGTAAGCAATGTGAGAGCTGAGATGGCCCAGTGGTTAGAACGCGTGCATCTTAACCGATGTTTGTGGGTTCAAACCCAGGCAAGCACCGCTATATGTGTATATGACGATTTAAATCTTTGTGTATATGTGCTTAATTTGTGTTTATAATTCATCTCGTGCTCGGCGGTGAAGAAAAACATCGTGAGAAAACCTGCATGTGCCTAATTTCATCGAAATTCTGCCACATGTGCATTCCACCAACCCGCATTGGAACAGCGTGGTGGAATATGTTCCAAACCCTCTCCTTAATGAAAGAGGAGGCCTTATCTCAGCAGTGGGAAATATACAGGCTGTTACTTTACTTTACTTTAAGCAATGTGACTGTCTTGTGTGGTGTCCGAATAATTTTGATATTATTCCAAATATCTGAAATATTTCTCTCCGAACCGGTTGCAATTTTTTGACTAGTGACAAACTAGTGTAACACGCGTGTTGGATATAGATATATTTACTATATTAAATGATACTTGTAATGAAACAAAATCCTGACCCAATAATACATAGAAAACACTTATTTCGGCAAACACAGAAATTCTATAGCGTTTATTTCGAGAATGTATATTTGTTTGTTTGCGATAGACATAGAACTGAGAATCGATCGATACCAATGCCACATATTTGAATCATTCTAGGTTAGATTTCTATGCAAATATAAATCTTCAGAAATAACTCCAGATTTTATTGCTTGTATAGAATTAGCGTGGCGCGCATCTATGTTTGGAATAGGAAAAAATATTATTGCGATTGTTTTGAGTCATATTATACTGAATCGTGAAGATACGCCATTTTTATGCGTTTATTCTGTAAATGCTATAATTATTATATTGTAATTGTAAATAAATAAATATTGGACAACATTCTATACATTACTCTCATCCGAATGTTAGTAGCTAATGCACTCATGTTGTGGAAAATCAGAAGTAACCTTGGTACCATAAACACCCCGACCCAAGACAACATAGAAAACCAATGATCTATTTCTACGTCGACTCGGCCGGGAATAGAACCCGGTACCACGGAGTGGCGTACCATTCTTAGACGCCGTCTATCTGAGTTGTATGAATCATCTGTATATATAAACATATATCTATATTTGTTTACTGCGTTTAATAGACCTTTGATCAATTTCCATGAATGTTGTCAAATACTTAATACAATAATAAATGTGAAGGCGCATGTTGCGCCATCTTGTTATTCGTACTGGCTGGAAAAGAGTGTCAATGGAAGTCGAACGGCGCCCTAGTGAAGAGTCGTGTCGAGGGTAGCGAGGCAGCCATCTTGAAGGCAGTTACATTCAAAATTTCCCGCGCACCACGTATGCTACGAATCGCTAATTTCCAATAGTTTTTGTATTATTTTGTAATAAATTCAGTGTTCTATGTATGTTTGTGTATATCATATTTTAACGTTACTATATTTATAACTACAGTGAAATGATTTGTGTAATTGATTTGCTTAATTAAAACTACTGAATTTGTGAACAATACTTTGAATATACGCCCACTAATAATTAATTATTCTGATATTGGCAGTAAAACGTCTATATATGTATTTTTTCATGAGCATAGTATTCACTTAATAAACTCTCCACTAGATGGCGCTGTTGCATAAACTATACTATTCATCGCTTCAACAATTCTTACATATTATACAGGACAACTACTACTGGGTTAAATAATAATAGCCGTTAAGATAATGAGGAAAATATTGCAAACATATTTGATCACAAATGGCGCTCTATTATCGTCCATTAAGGCGTTATAATATAAGAGTGCAAACATAGTACTACGGTACTATGTCATAATTACATTAATAATTACATTAATTACTGTAACTATATTTAATTCATATTTGTATATATTTAAGGAATTAATGGTAAGAGTTCTAATGTAAATAATAATATGTCATGCTTTCTATTATAAGGAAGGGAAAGGCCAATGAAACGATGAATATATTGTGTGAAAGATGATATGGCTAAAAAGAAGAAAAAGAAGTATGCAAGAAGAAATGTTGCTGCTTGTTATTGTTTAAAAAAAAACCGCTGAGTTTCTTTCGCCGGTTCTTCTCAGGTCAGGGTAATTTTTTTTCCCGAACCGGTGGTACTGTTTCAATTGACCATCAATAAGAAAGTATAATACTTCAATATTGAATAAAGCAATTTGAGTTTGAGTTTAAAATTTATTTATTTTACATTTCAGTTTTATATTTTATATATCTTAGCCATCTACACTACTGTCTTAACAATCCAAATATAATATTTATGTATATTATACTTCATATAAAATACATTTTAAACAATATCATGCATCGAAACTAAAAGGAAAGTTCCTGATAATTGATTACTTGTTCAGTAAGTTCTCATGACATATTTTTACATTATGTAATTTTTATAGTAATATATTGCGTTCAGACCTAACACATTGTGAGCCAAATTAATATACATAGGTGAAGAATCAACAAGTAGTATTATAAAATTATAATATTAACATTACTTTCTTAGTGGTAGGTCTTTGAGCAAAGCCATGTCGGTAGCACTTTTCTACCACCAAATAACGATAGTCACTATTGTACTCAAAATTATTGAACGGGCGATGGTGAATATTCACTAAACGGTGGCACATTCGTTCTTCCAATGTAATATATAAATAAAAAAAGTCACCAGTATAACAGCTTGTAAACAATAATAATATATAAATACCGGAATTTTTTTTTTTACTTTTTTAATGCTCTACATCGATACTGTAGTGTTGAGTTGATTACATTCAGAAACAATTTCCCAATCAACATTAATTATATTCAGCTTAGATTAACGTGCCCTAGTAAATAGATCAAAGTACACGAGGATATAAACTAAAGGTCGCAGGTTTAAATCTGAATAAACACGACTGAGCTTTCATTTGCTTGATATAATACATCGAGAGCTCAACGATAACGTCTATGATACATCTGTCTCTACCAACCAACTTCGTAAGAAGATAAAGCCTTGCATATATGTAATATTATCGATGAAAATTGGATTAAATTTTCGCGATTATTACACATTTAAACAAAAATTGGATTATCTGCCATATATATCCGCATCCTTTTTTTATAGTATAGATTGGCGGACAAGCATATGGGCCACCTGATGGTAAGTGGTCACTATCACCCATAGACAATGACGCTATAAGAAATATTAACTATTCCTTACATCGTCAATGTGCCACCAACCTTGGGAACTAAGATGTTATGTCCCTTGTGCTTGTAGTTACACTGCTCACTCACCCTTTAAACCGGAACACAACAATACTGAGTACTGTTATTTGACGGTAGAATAACTGATGAGTGGATGGTACCTACCCAGATGGGCTTGCACAAAGCCCTACCACCAAGAAAATTTGAATGGGATGGGATGGTTTTATTGAAATAAAACCAGACTCGACCGCCCACCCGTTGAAGCGCTTTCGTGATTAATTGAATAAGATCTAATAAACGCGGTTAAAAAACTCACTTAGCTGCCTCTTACTTCCCACGGAATAACTTTTAAAGTTAATTAATTTACTAAGATATTTAGACAGCTCTATTTTAGTCTACTGAGTAGAACAGAGTCAGCCCACCTCCGCTTTGAGGTGTCATAATAACCGACTAAGAGCAATTTCCTTAATAATTTTTTTACCATTTAAATGACGTGAATAGCATGAAATATTTAGTTATTTGTAGTTTTTTAATGTCCGTCAGTTTTAAAATCAGTTACGTTTTAAAATATGATCAATAAATATTATATACCGAGTTACAACGTCACCATTTAACAAGCTTTAAAGCTCAATTTTCTAGAGCGAAAGTTTAAAAAGATCAGATACGTTTTCGATAAGTTTAAGTTCATTTTAAGAGAATACTTCAAAGACTCTCTACTTCTTTGTTAGGAAACACCCACTTCGTGACTCTACATGTCCACGTACTATGTATGTTATTTGAAAAAAAAATCTAAAATATATGTTTAAAAAATTTAAGATATACTTTTTACGAAGTCTAATATAATGTAGTGAATTACAGAGTATGAAAGCAATAAATACATTATGACTGACTGAAAAAATTATAAAATGTGTCAAAGAAATGTTGTTTTATTAATTCAACTATTTAGCCATGATAATGTCTAGTCATTAATTATCAGTAACCGTGTTGTTTTAGTTTTAGTTTACCTAAGTGTTCCCCTTTATCCATATGTAATGAAATTGTAATGATAAGTACATATATTTTAATAAGAATAATAGTGCAGCTGTAATACGATTCAAAGAATAACATTTATATTTAATCATGTAAAACAATAGCATTGTACTTAATATAAATACGATTGTCATCTTTTAATATAACGAGAAGTTACACATTGCATCTAGGTGGCTGTCACTGTGCCTTATTACTAGAGGTGCCTGGATTCAGGCATATCGTCGCGCAAAACGTGGCTCGAGCAACTGGTTGTACATAGACTTACTTATTCCTAGAGGTGCCATGTCAACTGTATAACTATTAACTTAACAGATTTTTTTTTTTCATCAATAGAATTATGTTATATTACAAAAAACCTTTAAAAATATATAAACATTTTTGATTTCGGTTATAATTTATAAGAATAAATATTTGATCTAGATCAGTAAAAGTAGTAAAGTAGTTCAATAAAATAGAGCCTTACTGACAGGGTTATAAAATGTAATAAATAATAATTATTATTATTATTCAATTATTCATATTTCCTTTTTTATATATTGTATTATATAAAAATAGCAAAACACATACTCAATAAATTATTACAATTTGAAAAAAAAAAAAATTATTAAATTATGTCGCTACAAAAATCCATGGGTTCGCAAAACATTTTCACAATATAATTTCTGAATTAACTATAAAAGATATTAGTAAATAAAATAATACGCCGTGTCTACGGGGCGCTTATATGCTCTACCCGGTCGGATCGAGTCTCGTCTGAACGCGGCAGTCGTCAACACAACCGCATGGTGTCTTGACCAAAACGGACGTGTATACCTTTATTTTATTTCTCTTACTTTCCCGCGCAATAGTACAGATTAAATATAGGTTTGACATATCAAAAAGTTTGCGACAGAAAAGTTTTTATTCAAACGGTGCTGCTGATGCCTTGTATGTGTAAAGTGACTTTTATGTTTTGTGACAGTGAAAGTTTTAATGTTCGATATGAATGGTCTACTCTCGGAGCGAGAAAAGGCGGGAAATGTTGACAGGTGAGTCGGATAGACGTAATATATTTTTTTATTATTTTTATAATCATTTATGTCTTCTACAAATAAATTAATTTCCCTTAAAAGTCGTCATAAATTTACTTTGTGATAAAAAATTGAAATAAAATATATCAGTATGAAGTAAGAGTATCAAAACTTGAACTATGTAGAAAACATGATCTTTTTTCCCATTTCATTATTGTATGACAATTAATTTTATTTCATGCAAAATATTTTTAAATGAATTAATTATATACAAACTCAAACTAATACTATTTGAATACGTTCCAAATTTAAAACACAGAACAAATAAAAAAAAATGGAAACATTATCTACCACTTAACGTAAATTTAAAAATATAAATTGCAAACCAACAAAACGTTATATCCCAACTAAATGGAATGTAAAACTGGTTTTAGGACTTTATTAACTAAATTAAATAAAGCGATTAATTGAATTTCAATTACTCTGTTATTATTTAGTAATGATTCAATTAACATTTTTTAAACTCAAATAATATTAACAAAACATTTTTACATAGTTTTGTCAAAAAACTTTTTTAATTTAGGCTTTACCAACACATAAATTTAAAAATATTGTTTTAATTAATTTTTTACTCATGACATACTAACCTCACTAAACTTCTACAACGAAATACTTTTAGTGGTAGAGATATTTTAAGTAATAAAATTAAGTGTTGTTTTTTTTATTACGAAATATTTAATAGCACAAGTCTTAACATAAACAGCCAATTATAAGTGAGTATTTTATTGTACGTACGTAAGATAAATGTTGTTCTTAAAAATGTAACGTCGTATCTCGTAGTCATATCTCTTTTTTAGTATACATTTTCGCCGAACATAATGTTTATTTACAGATAATATATTAAAATATATAAATATAAATACTCTTTTTAATTTTACAAAATGAAAAGAGTTATTATTATATAAAATTATTGTTAGAAATCTTTTAATTATAACAATAAATATTCAGTTTAAAACGTCATAAAATTTACTTAGTAATACTTCGTTACGTTATACGTTAAATTAAATTAATATTGCATTCGTCGAAGTCGACTGCCGTGAATAGTAATCGTCAGTTAATTGAAATTACATTTTTATCAAACGCACGAGCTCAACTGAGACATAAAAAAATAGAAAATATCTGAATTTTATCAGCAAATACAATACCATACAATATCCTAGTGTTATTTTTAATATCAAAATTATAACTATATAGGTATGTGTTTGAATTACGAATTTGGAATGCGAGCCGAACATATCATATTACTGTTACGTATCGTTAATTAGGTATAATAGGTATGTCTGTTCATTTAAAATCGCAAGTACAACCCCAAAACCTTCAACTATTTTTAATATTAGCATCATCAGTACCTACAGCTTAGTTAAAAAGGATGTTTTTTATTTCCTTTTAGTAAAAAATACGTCATAATTCTTATAAAAAACCCACTCACAATAACAATTTATGGTGCAAAAGTTTTCGTTAGTTGACTAATTTAAGTTTACTTTAGCTCATCGAAATGACACGATCATGCCAATATGTGAACGTCACTTAAATTCAAGAATAAGGGGATTATAAAACTATAAATCAAAAGCCAAAGTCCTGAATACATTCAAACAGCGTATTTCCAAGCAAAGACACCGGATATTATTGTTTTATTTCCATAACTTACAAGACGATGCAATCAAACATATGTTTCACACGTTGAACAATCAAACAACTCATAATATACATAAATAGTTCTTATATATATTGAATTAAAAGCTACAATGCTATGACAAAGATATACCAATTGTGATAAAGGAAACCTAGTTTTTAATTACAAGGGAATATGACTTATAGTATATTTTATATCCTGGATTACTCCGGTAGCAGCTTATTTGACATCAGTAAATATAGTTCGCAGTTATTATAATAATAATAAAGTTAATAAAATTAATTTATGTATCAATTCATAGTTTGTTCTGACGTGTATAAATATTATGCCTGTAATTTAAATAACCGATGTAGCCATTAATACCTTCAATTTTGTTTAATGTTTTGTGATTTTTTTTTTAATTTTGCTTCGTTTAATTATATTTATGTTAGATTTTATTCATAATTGCCTAAGATTTTCGTCAGTATACGTTTTTAATATTTGATTTTATGTATGTTAGTCTTTTTTTAATTTTAATAATATGAGTCTTATTTAGACAGTGGAAACTTAGCTGATTGATGTAGTTTTGTATATTCATATCCCATAAGTTTATCTTATTGTTTGTTTCCCTAAAATAAAATAAAATAAATAAAAAACATCTTATATAATATATTAATGGCGTAAGCCGATTTATGTCTCAGTGATTATGGTATGATAGCTGCGTATAGAAATTTGGTTATGGTCTCAATTTGAAAATCTTTAGAAATAGATGTGTAGAAAAATGAAGAAAATTCTTGATTGTCATTTACTAAATTGTTGTGATTTAACAAATATTTAATATTAGAGAGCGGGAAAATGTTACTGGCCGGTTGGAGAGCTTTACAGCTTTACGGCTGTACAAGAAAAAAAAGGATAAACGTACACAAAATAAAAAAAAAATTATCGACAAACTCCAATTATTTTGAATAAACGCGCAGTTTCGCGGGAAACTCTCTTATTTATTTTTATTTTTATACATGATTGGGTTATTTAGTTTACTCGGTTTAAAATAGAATTAACTGACAGAAAATTACACGGAAGAAAAAAGAATTATTGAGGCGAAATTTGCCTCCCTTTCTATTTATATTGGGAATGAGATGATCGCCTCCAGACTGTTTCAAATAACAAGAATATGTTTATTACTGTAAATTGTAAATTGACATTATAAAAAAAAAATAAAAAAATCCCGCTGAGTTTCAGTTCTCTCAGTTTGCTTCTCAGTTTCTCGACAGTCAATAAGAAAGTGTAAACACTTCTATTTTGAATAAAGGTTTTTGACTTTGACCTGACTTGACTCTCTCTCTTCCTGTTATATACTGTTTATATAATATAATTAAAGCAAATTTTTAAAATTTTGCTTTTCATTGAATTTTTCTTAAACGTCTATTATATTTCATGTTGTCTTTTACTTAGTATGTAACATTCAGAGAATGCAATTTCGTTTTAAAGAAGTTTTGATTACATAAAATCGTCATAACTTTAAAATAAAATGTTATTCTATTTTCTAAAAATTTTAAATATCGAATCTCGTTCAAGTATCGGTTTACGTATTGCCAGCGATCGTCTGTTAACGACAGAAGATTATCTCTTCAACTACGTTGCTACATCTTATTGTATCTAAAAAATATTATGAACTAAAATAAAGCTGATTTAGTTATTAAATATATAAATTCTAATGGTATACAGGTCAGCAGCAGCTCATTTATTTTATACGAGTTTATCTACCATTGAATAGCAATGTTTGTGTGTCAATTCAATTACTGTGTTCCGGGTTGGATTATATGTATTGTTTAAACAAAAAAATATACACAATATATAGTAATATATCAATCTATCGTTAACTAACCTAACCAATCAGCCATCTGATTTTAGAGTCATAATTATGACGTTATGTTTTCAAATCAAAAGAAATCGAATCAAAATTTACTTTATTCAAGTTGGTTTTTACAGGCACTCTTGAGTCATTTAACAACTATTTTAAATGAAACGACCAGCCTTCCGGAAAGTTGCGGAAAGATTCTACCGAAAAGAACCGAGAAGAAACTCATTAGTTACTTTTTTTAAACTTTTAAAAGAAAACATCAAACAATAGGAAGTTTCAAATATTAATTCAGTCCTTATAGCTCAGAATACTTAACATCCAGTACATGAATCACATAGCAAGTCCAGCAATATTTCGTAAAAATGCAGACATCATCGTGATCGTGTTCATCGACGGAGACGAATGTGTCCTGTTATGGATAACCCGCTCACATCGAGTCGTGTGGCTCCGTACGTGCCCTGCATAGCCCGCTTTCGTTCCGGTAACATTCTAAGCCAAGGAACAGTATTCTATGGATAAATTCAATACATCATAAATAATATTAAATATTATAACTCTTTGATCAAATTCTTTGACCATACTATCTGTATGCTGATGTAGTTCTGACCGACGACCAGCTTGGTCCCCTTGGAGATAAAACAAACTAGACATATTATTTGATATTTCACAGATGCACTCAATATTCTCTCAGATTTACGATGCGATGTGAAAAAAATCTGTCACGACCAAAGAGGTTTGACTACGCATACGTGTAAATACGAAATATGCTAACTTCTTAACTGCGAGCTGATACAGATAACTTCGTCAATCCAAACATTTTATTGTTCCATGCATTTGAACTAGAGACCTACAAATCTTTGAATCGCTAGAATAGCAAGCCAATATAATACCGTAATACACATATATTCACATGAAACTGAATACATCAATTGTATTAGGTATGTATGTACGTAGGTTCTTAAAATACGAAACCGTTTCAAATTTAGGTTGTCTTTGTGTATCTGCCTCAGTTTTGGCGCTGAATACATAAATATTTTGCAACCAACGACGGATCCAACGAAATATTTCAAAGGTAAAATGAACGTACGTGGAAATAATCAGGACTATAAACGATGTTGTTTCTGCATATACATAGTCATGTTGTTCTAGTTACTTTGATTGCAAGCCTGTATATTATTAGTAGTTCAATGGTGTAGTGGTGAGAGCAGAGATGGCCCAGTGGTTAAAAAGCGTGCATCTTAACCGATGATTGCGGGTTCAAACCCAGGCGAGCACCACTGAATATTTGTGTGCTTAATTTGTGTTTATAATTCATCTCGTGCTCGGCGGTAAGGAAAACATCGTGAGGAAACCTGCATGTGTCTAATTTCATAGAAATTCTGCCACATGTGTGTTCCACCAACCCGCATTGGAACAGCGTGGGGAAATATGTTCCAAACCGTCTCCTCAAAGGGAGAGGAGGCCTTGCCCAGCAATGGGCAATTTACAGGCTGTTGTTGTTGTTGTTGTTTATAGTCTAGTCGAAATGGAAGTGACTAGTTCGATCCTGTACCGTGTTTCCATATTATCACTAAACTAAAATTTAGCAGAAGTATCTACAGAGGTGGAAAATGTAATATTTCGTTAGCTAAATACAACTTGAGTAAATCATATTTGTAATCTCTATTTTTATTTTATTTTTTTTCTAATTAATAACCATAAAACTCATCAATCTAACAAATAGAGGTGAAAAAAGTACGGAACTATTTTTTCCCCTCGAAAAAATTCTACAAGCCTGGTCAAAGGGAAGTCTGGTTAGGTAGTTGGTAGATTTACAATACCGTGACTCGAAAGCAAAGAGAGAATGCGGCATACACATACAAAAGTTAACCGTCGGAATTGAAAATACACATCACACGAACACATATATATTACATCAATACCTACGCAAAAGAGTCAGCTGATTTTGATGTCCGACGAAATTCGGTGTTAAGAAAATTTATATTTATTTATCACAAGAACATGAAATTCACGATTACCACGTCAATAGTCTAAATAAAGCGGAAGAAACTGTGATACGTAGCTATGTAAGAATACTAGGTGGCAGCCGCGGTTTTCCTCGCGTTTTAGAAGGTTGGTAGACATATGTTAGGTAAAAAAGTAGCCTATCCTTCCTAAGAGGTCAAGATTACTTTTTACATCAAATTCGCTTCATTAGTTTGGCCGTAAAAGAGACACACACAGACAGACAGACAGACAAATTTACTTTCACATTTATAATATTAGTATGTCATAGATGCTTCTCTAAACGCGCTTCATCATCAACAATATTCTTTATATACATATGTTAGTGTTTAAATTAAAACTACATCTATTATAATATATGTGAGGTATTTATTTCGATTTGATAGGTAAAAATTCCTACAGAAAACAATCAGAGCAATTAAATCCTAACTCATTGGACTATTCTCGTATTAGCGTTGAAGAGCAATTTGTAAATATTTGTGTTGTCTCAAAATAGCCAGGCTAATATTATTGAACGAAATGTTTGCAAATTTTATAAGTGAATGTCGCTGACTTTGTTCAAGTATTGTTCACTATAACGAATAACTCTTCTATTTGGTAGAATAAAAAAATATTACATTAGTCATAGAACTTATATTAACTATTCAATGCAAAAAAAGTATAAATCGGTCGAGTTTCTTCAGCACCACAGTATTCTCGTAGAACTTATTTAAAAGTCATAGTTTATTTGACTAAATAAATGTACTTTTATTAAATATTGTTTTAAATATGACATTTAATAAAGGGACTAATAACTCCGTCCTTAAATTTACAAACTTTTCTCAACGTATAAAGATTACGGTGCAAATAATCTCAGTTGAGATCGACTTGGTGATATTATTGAAAATATTTTTCAGTTCGAGAGATACATTATATACAGCTGCAATCGAATCGATTTATCATTTCTTTTGAAATAAAATCTACAGAAGACATTTTTTTAGTTGTATAGAGATTACCAAAGTTGAAAAAGATATATATCAAGATTTTTACTTATACATATATATACTTATATATACATATACCTACATTGTGTTATATATGTATTTGTTATTTAAGCGATTACATGATCAGAGTTTATTTTAGTTCGTTTATTTGTGTTTCAGTCTAATAAACATCTTTTCTTGGTCTCCTGAGAATTTATTTTAGACTTGCGTCTCATAAAATAAATTAGCTATCTGTTTTATAAATTGGTTCTATATTCTTAAGTTATAAAATAATAACCCAATTTCGATGAACTTTACTACGTACACTTGTGTATATATCATACTGAAGTAGATCACTACCTATCTTAGGAAATTCAGACAAAGAATGTGTGCAGGTGTGCAAAAGAAAATTAAATGAATTGAATAAAAATTTAATTTACTTATTTTTATTTTATTGATAAAGATTGTCGGACGGAAAATGAACTATCTGATTGTAAGTGGTCACCACCGCCCATAGAACAATCCTACCACCAAGTATACTTTATTTACATATGTACATACGATTTGTGATAAATCTATTTAAATTAAATAGTCGATACTTTTTCAAATAGTCTTTCATTTGTGAATATATTAAGTAAATTCCTACAGATTATATTTAAAGGTAAATACTTATACTGTGCAAACTGTATCAGAAAATGCTTAGATTTTACAGCCGACATCCTGCCTCCCTTCTCTGAATGGATATAGCAAGTGAATTGGTTCCTATCTTAGTGAATGTCTTATTGTGCAATATAATGTATGCTATGTGTTTTAAGCTAGTACGCCTTTATTGGACAGTCTAACTATTATAATGAATGACAAAGTTATTTAATTTAATGCTCACGTTTTCTCCTCATAAATACTCTGACATTCTGCAATTGTAAAATATACGCTGTCTGAAAAAAACAAAACCAAAATAAACTTTATTTAAGTAGGCACAGGCAAGCACTTTTGAATCGTCATTAAACAATTAAGTGAAGCTACCACCGGTTCGGAAAGTAGATTCTACCTAGAAGAACCGGCAAGAAACTCAGTAGTTAATCTTTTTCAACATTTAAAAAATACAGTCGTATTAGTTAAATACAATTATATATGTATGTAATGTATCTGTACAAAATTAGCTAACCTAACATCAGACCTCCTAACACACGGGAGGACACTAGTGAATCCTTTATATGTCACAACATAGACCAAACGACCAAAGACAATATATGAACATATCTTAATAGGATATATATAGTTATTTGTTTTTGTATACTAGCAATAGACCTTTCGACCTCTATTGTAATCATTGTGCTTAATTGTGCGGTAGGAATTATCATAAATCACTATGAAATGTATGGTTAGCGAGAAAAAACCTAATCTTTGAACTGTGTTTAAATAATAATACAAATGGTATATTAATAGTTTCTCCCACGTTTAAAAAAATCCACTTGAGTTTCTATCGCCGGTTCTTCTCAGATCCGAGGTGTTAGCTTTCGAACCGGTGGTAGAATTTTGACAATGCTTGTGTCACATGGAAATCTATTGAAGAAACGTGACGGAATATACTCCTAACCAGAAGCATATTAGCAGGAGCATATTCCAAATTTGAAAGGCAAATATTATTGTATATATTTTAGAACCAGAGGTAGAAGGTAGTCCAACCTCTAAAACAATTATCTTTATTTTAAACAATCAATCTACCACAAAAGAAAACCATTTAGTATACAACACAAATAACCATCAGTAATCACATTACACCGTAATAATTATAATCGCGATCTCAATGAATCTCCCGAATCTCCCGCCTTTTTTGTAAGGGATGTTGTGTGACGTCACGCAGATGTTGCTTGTTAATCCAACAATATTATAAATATGACGGCGCGCTGATTTTCGATTAGTTTAAATGATAAACTTTACGAAATTATATTATGATTTAATGTTAATCAAAATTAGATTTTTCAATATTGTTTTAGTTTTAGTCGATTGTGTTATTGTTTGTTGTTTTTTTTTTATGAGCGGGTAATTCCGAATAGAGTAGTGGGTGTCGCCTCGAGGAATAGCGGCCGTCATTCAGTGGACAGCTGCTGCAAGAGGTGTACACGTGCTAACCTATTGGCTCGTAAAGTTATAATCCAGTGTTAATTGTGTGTATTTTGTGTGTTGAAATAAGGAACAAATTGAAATAAGACTTTGGACGATACGAGTGTGCATTATTTCTTATTTTCAAAATACCTACCGTTACAACGCCCACCATGGATAACGACAGCCAAGATCGTTATGAGGCCCCTTCTGACATTCCTTTAAATATAAAAAATACTTATGTGAAGGAATTTAATAAAATAACGCAGTGTATGTTGCAGCTTAAATGATACCACGTTACAAAAACCCACCCTGTAGCTCTCACCACCTCTGTCGAGCCAAGTCGGGACGATAGCTAGAACAATACAAAATGCATATGCCTTTCTTTATCCTGTAATCGTTTCTATAACATTACAATGTACAAACAATAGATGAACTAGAAACATTAGTACACTTTTACCCTTCTGTAAAGATGCCTAAGCCTTCAGGATATGTATAGGGTGGTACATCACATATCTATGATGGTAGGCACTGGTGGTAACATCTCAATACAAAGAATGTAAACAACATTACAACGCTTGCCAGTTATCAACTAGTATATTGTAATTATAACTTGATTAATTTTATTTTGTTTTTGTTTATTGAACAAGTGTAATTAAGGCATGTACATACCTACACATGTTTCATAGTGATTGATATCTCGTCAATTTACTGAAGTTATTTACAAATACATCATCGCTTTTAATGTTTATTTCTATTGATTAAGGGAAATCTAGTAAAGTTGTTTTACTTAGAGCTAACTATATACTGTATGCATTTTTTTATCATATAAGAAGATGTAAGATGAATTAACTACTAGTGACCCGCCCCGACTTCGCACTAGTGTTATACTGATACTAAATATTGTACAGAATTTATTTATTTACGATATCACATAAAACATCTAAAATTTTCAAGATTTCTTTACTATTTTGTCCATGTATTTATATACAAAATCTTTCCCCTCGAATCACTATTTATTAAAAAAAACCACATCAAAATCCGTTGCGTAATTTTAAAGATCTAAGCATACAGGGGACATCGGAAAGCGACTTTGTTTTATACTATGTAATGATAATGTCGTATGGCGCATACGACAACCTATCTTGGTTACCATGTCTCTTGTGCCTGTACTGATTCCCTCATTACTCAAACTGAAACTTACCAATACTAAATAAAGCCTTGTACAGAGGGACTTGTATCAACCAACACCAAGTAAACAACTTCATTCGTATCCAATAAAACAATCTTAAGCATTCAAAGTCAGAACGCTATTGCCGAGATATGTACATATATAAATTAATTATGTTAAACTAATTATGAGAATAGCTACATATAATCTAATAGAGTTGTTTTCTCTTTATCGACAACAAATAACAAAACGTAGCAGACTTTAGTTTTTTAAATATATTTTTAAAAACAGATTGATATAACAGAGAGCAAATTTGATTGAAAAAAAAAAACAAAATGTCTATGAAAGACTTTTTACTGTCCTCATACATGTACCAGTAGAGGAAGAACAGATTGCTGAAAACTTTTTCATTTATAAGTTATAAATGAGAAGCAAGCGAAGTCGCACTAACCTTAGTTAATCAGAAGACGCAAACATAATAAGAACGAGTCACAGACGCAAAAACATAGATAACCTTCGACCTGCTGGAGTACAATAATATGAACACATGTAAAGACGCGTACTCACAAGGAGTTCTGTGCGCAAATAGGTTTTAATTATAATTTAAATTAAGAATTAAAAAATAAAGCGAATTAAAAATAAAATTTAGTAAATAAGGTAAATTTTACACAATTATTTTGACGATATGAGCGTGATTTTCGCATGGCGTAACATTTATGAAAAGGGATTTGTCGAACTGTTAGGTAGGCTGCCTGACAACACTGCTAGTGGAAATGATTTATGTTTTAATTGTGAAAGATTTGACCATCTATAGATATGAATATTTATTTACTGTGTACCTACCTATTTCTCTTATTAAGTTTTATTTGATTGCCTTTTATCACTATTCGGTATATACACAAGATCATATATTTTACCAAAAAAATAGCAGCTAATAAAAAGAAAGAAGATTATATTCACGAAAAAAGATATTGTAATATTATTATTTTAAGTTACATTTGGATCCGTAAGTGAACAATCCCCTTAAAGATAACGTTTCTTCATAATATTTCCAATACTATTTTCGTCTAAGCATAAATTAACCTTATCTACATTGACATTTGATTTTCGAACAAAAACGTTATTCTAAGTTGAATTTGAACGAAGATTTTGTTTGAACGAAATTTGCAATTCTTATTTTTTCCACTGAAAAGTTACTTCTAGTTTTAATGTATTGTTATTGAACATATTTTTCTGTGAATGATCATTTTAAAGCATCTTGTCTAAGGGCACGTACGCACGCGGCTAGCGTTTCGGACGGCCGTTCGATTAGCCACAACTAACCTGGTGCGGTAGTTACAAACAAAACGTTGTCCTGCCGTCAATGGCTGGCAACGGCATACTACCGGGTAGTTTAGCAAACATTTTTCTGGCCGTCAGTCGAAGTCTGAGAGGCCGGAGCGATTAGCCAGTAGCAGTCCATCACGTTGCAGATAATAACTAGTGTATTTGCGGTCAACCGGACGACTAACTATGTGCCGGATAACCGCATAATGGGTAGGTACCCTAAGACTTCGTCTCTTATAGTATGAAGGCGAAAAGAAGACAGCCTTTTATTTCTCTTTGTATCTCTGATTTCTTCTTCTAGGCCATTCGACGGATTTCGATAGTTTTCATTAATAGAAAGAGTGAAAAACAAAGCAGGCTGGTTTATACATTTTATAAATATTTTGACATAGGAATGATCTTTTTATTATACTACATTGGTTTATTCAAAATTCTGTGGTCGTGGACTTGGCTAACACTGGCTAAACCTAAGAAATACGTCAAAACAATATTCTAGAAAATTGTAGATCTTAAAAAGACCTAGAGACAGCACAAAAGCAGCAACAGCCCACAAAAGTGTATCTGACTTCCAATGAACACTCTGTCATCAAAAAAGTAAAGGTTACTTGTGAAGCAATTTCAATCAGTTTATAATTAATCTTTAACTTGATAAATATGTTAGTTTAGTTGCCTTGGATATTAATATGTTCTTTTACACTACAACATTCAAATGAGTATTTTAGAAGATAACATCATTTACACATATATCTGGCTGTAGCAATTAATTTATCCAAATTTTAATCTGTAAGCTGTGGAAATATTTTTATTTAGGTTTGCAATAAAATAATCATTATTATTTCCTATTTATAACCTACTTATCTAATCTTATTATAATTTACTGCTGAGCAAATTTTTATTCTAACTTGCTCTCGTGTGAACTCGGACGGGTCGCTGTTATATTATTATAACAAAAAAGAGTTAAACAAATAAAAAAAATATAAAAAAAGCACGCGGTTCTTCGGACTTCCTGTTACACACTTCCGTTCCTTTTCACGAAATCACACCCCCAAATTCAGGAATGGAATTACTTCTAATATTCTCAAAAGTGTATATTTTATACAGTTTCATTTCATATTAGGTTGGGGAAAAAGTCTTTTCGCATATAGTATGTATGAACTTGTAATAAAATCTCTTTGGCTATACCATTTGTATCTGGCTTGTTTTGGTATCATTAAAAAGTTTTAATTTTAAAGAAGGCACTTCCAAATTCAAATAAGGAATTTGTGTGATTTTCATTTGTTTTTGTTGTTGTTAAAATGAGTGAATCGAAAGAAGAAATTCGATACATTTTAAAATTTTACTATAAAAAAGGTAAAAATGCAACTCAAGCCGCGAAAAAAATTTGTGATGTTTATGGACCTAATGCAGTATCTGTGAGAGTAGCGCAAGTTTGGTTTAAGCGTTTTCAAGCCGGAAATTTTGATATCAAAGATGCATCTCGCTCTGGTCACCCTGTTACGGACAAAATTGATGCCATTTTTGAAAAAGTGGAGCAAGATCGGCATATTAGTAGTTACGATGTAGCTGAAGAACTGGCAAGTGACAACAAAATGGTTTTGACTCATTTGAATAAAGCTGGGTACACAAAAAAGCTCGATATATGGGTGCCTCATGAACTCACTGAAAGAAACCTAATGAACCGTGTACTCATTTGTGATTCTTTATTACGACGTAATGAAACCGAACCATTTTTGAAGAAGCTGATAACTGGTGATGAAAAGTGGATCACATACGACAAGAACGTGCGATAAAGATCGTGGTCTAAGGCCGATCAAGCTTCACAGACTGTGGCAAAACCCGGATTAACTCGCAACAAGGTAATGCTGTGTGTATGGTGGGATTGGAAGGGCATCATTCATTATGAGCTGTTACCGCCCGGCAGGACCATCGATTCAGAACTGTATTGCGAACAATTGATGAGATTGAAGCAAGAAATTGAGAGAAAGCGGCCAGAATTGATCAACAGAAGGGGTGTGGTTTTTCACCATGACAACGCTAGACCTCACACATCTTTAGCCACTCAACAAAAATTACGAGAGTTTGGCTGGGAGGTATTAATGCATCCGCCGTATAGTCCTGACCTTGCACCTTCAGATTTTCATCTGTTTCGGTCTCAGCAGAATTCCTTAGGCAGTGTCAGGTTAACATCACGAGAGGACTGCCAAAACCACTTGTCGCAGTTTTTCGATCAGAAGCCCCAAAATTTTTACAGCAATGGGATCATGTCACTGCCAACAAGATGGCAAAAAGTTATGGAACAAAATGGCACCTACATACTTTAGTCAAATGTAAATAAACTATAAAAATTTTTTTTTGAATTTTCATATAAAATACGAAGAAACTTTTTCCCCAACCTATTATTTACATATTGTTGGTATTTTTAAATTATATGTTATTTTAATGAACATCAACTTTAATGTTTCGTATCTGCCCAGCATCCTATGCTGGCCACTCAGTTACTTTTTATTATTTCACAATAAATATATTCATAACAAATTTAATAGGAGAATTTAATAATATCCTATCCTCCGATAGAAGAATTTTCTTGGTGGGGCTTTGTGCAAGCCCGTCTGGGTTGGTACCACCCACTCATCAATTATTCTACCGCCAAATAACAGTACTCAGTATTGTTGTGTATCGGTTTGAAGGGTGAGCCAGCCAACTACAGGCACAAGGAACATAAAATCTTAGTTCCCAAGGTTGGTGGCACGTTGACGCTGTAAGGAATAGTTAATATTTCTTACAGCTTCATTGTCTATGGGTGATGGTGACTACTTACTATCAGTTGGCCCATATGCTCATCCGCCAAATTAAACCATAAAAAAGAACCATAACTGACTTGTGGAATACTACGAATGTGGTCTACTACCACGTTAAAAGCGCTAAGTACCTTATCTCATAGGTGTCGTGTTACGACGTTTTGAAAGAAAATTAGTTTTTACAACTTTTTGGATCGTAATATCTCAGAAGTGGTGACTCTTAGGAAAAAAGTATTTACACGTTTTTTAAAAATAATGTTATGGTAGACATTTTTTTATCGATGGTTTTTCTATGATAAATTTTATAGATTTGCTGAAAATTGCTGAATTTTTTTCCATAGACAGGAATGAATAGAATATAACTGAGCTTTTATAATTTACTATATTTTGAAAAAAAAACACCATTTACGTATGTATTTTTAGGTCGATTACAATAAAATTAAAGTTGTATAGAAATCCTTTAATAGGTTAAACTTTAAACCTTTAACACGCTTCAAAAATAAAGCCAAATTGATTTATTGCTTATAAATAAAAAAGTCTTTATTCTTTTCCATTGGTCAGTTGAGCACGATTCATGAATATTGAATTCCCATACAATTTTTCGTGTTTTAAAGCATTTTCAACAGATGATCGGAAAATTGTTTTTGGAACGTCAATCTTTTGTTTCGGTTCCACGTTGTATATTCCGATTTGAAATAATAATTAAACCATTATCAAAAAAAATAATATCACGGAAAGACTGCTTCGTTTTAGAATTTCGGCGAAGATTTATTTAATAAATGAATTAACGTTATTTATGTGTTTATACATATTTAGATATATAAGAGAGACAAGAACCTGGCTGCCTTATGGGTACGAAGGCTGTAAGCTTCGGAAGTTATATTTTCCATATATATTATACAAAAAGGTCAGTTACTCTATTAAAAAAAAACCGTATCAAAATCCGTTGCGTAATTTTAAAGATCTAAGCATACTTAGGGACAGACAGCACTAAGCGACTTTTTTATACTATGTAATGATAAATTGTAACAAAACCACAGTTTGTAGTTGTAACCAGATAAAAATAACGCGGTCTTTAAAATAAGCCTATGTAATATACTAACCTTCATGTCTAAATCCTGCACTTGAATATTTATTCAAACTTATTGAAAATATTGCTTCATATTTTATTCAACGCGCGTTCCACTCCACTGATTTTGACGTACAAATTAAATAAAATTGGTCGTAAAATTATAACGTTTCAGCTTGAGTGGTTTTTTATTTGGATCGAATAGTTTGACTGACAAATGGTGCAGATCATAATAAGTGGTCACTCACACTTATAAACACTGGCAATGTAAAATTATGAACCATTATTTACATCACGTTTTAATAATAGGGTAGTTCTTTTGTTAGGCTTTATGCCAGCCCGTCTGGGATAGGTATCAGGATCAGATATTCTACAGTCGAACAGGAGTTCCCAATATTGTTGTCTTACAGGTTGAAGATTGAGTGACCCAGTGAAAGTAAAATAATAAAGATTTGAATTTCCAATGTTGGTGGTTGGCTTAGTAAGGAATGGTTAATATTTCTTACAGCGCCATTGCCTATGGTCGGTGGTGATTACTTACCATCAGGTGGCACATTTACTGCGCGGTGCTAGTAAAGGCTTGTAAATACAAATATAGTAGAATATCATCCGATAAGTACAAGTATCAAAGCGAGTTGCTTTCTCATTCAATAGTAATTAAATAAATTTATTAATATACTTTCAAAGACACGTTCAGACTTGATATATAATTGAAAACACCAACGCATCAAGCGATGCGAAAGTAATTGCGGTATCGTTCGTAAAGCTGTGGACACAGCTGCAACACAACAATGAGATATCGTTGCTTAACTTAGCACACGTGTGACCTCAGCAGAGGCTAGCGAGGCAATATTGAGCATGAAGCTTATCACTCTAGACACTTATTCTATATCATTCGAATGTTTTTTTTAAATGAATGTAAAAAAATCTAAACAAATGACAGTCGGAAAAAAAACGGTTAAGATATAATTTCATCTTTGCATATTTCGAAACAAATAACCTTTACATTTAACCTTGACCGCTTAAACGTGTATCGCCTAAAACGTATTATTTATCCTTGTGAGGTTTCCTGCCTTTAAAATATTTAACAAACCTAATCTCTGATTGGCTTAAAATTTTAGCTAGTTTAATTAATCACTGGTGTCTCAGACATTACGAGCCATTTGTTATGACTTTATCCGCGTCGAATTATTTGAATTTTACACTTTAACTTGTATGCCTTTCATAACTAGCTGTGCCCGCAACTTCGTTACCGTTTTTAACGTAACAAAAAAGCTAATGTTTTATGTATTTTGTTGTATCAGGCTTTTCTATTTAGGGTACCGCTGGTTTTTTAGTAGCTAACCCCGGTAGACCTAGGCGCACTCGGCGTCCAGGAAACTGTAGAGTCCCAAACAAGGCGTAAAGCGTTTTTTCAACGAAAACAAAGGCAGTTTTTTGTAAGTCGTTGGTATTGATAGAGGAGCATGTGCAAGGCCTGCGTAGTACTGTACTGAACAGTATTTAAAGATATAAATATTCTAAACAAAAAAATATTTTTCTAATATTCTTTATTGAGTTTCTATGCAAAGATTACAATTATAATAATCGTGGTTTATATAAAGTCTTACAATGTATTTAGTCTACAATACTCAGAATCAAACCTATGACTTAAATGAACGAAAGAATTAAATGAACGGTATAACGTTGAGCTGTTAAAGCAAAATATTATATCTTGGCATAATTGTATATTTATGTAAAGCAGAACAACCTAGTTACATCAATACAATTATACTATATACGTTGTAATGTTATACAATATTATGATATTCTATATCATCAGAACCGGTGCAGCGGCTTAAATCAACTTGATATACTAGATATAATAATATTACAGATTATAATATATACGTAGTATAATAGTATGGCAGTCTTTCATGTGTAAAAAGAATAAAAATAATACTTTATCAATTTAATAACACGCAATAAGTTATTTATTTATAAATTTATTTTACAATCAGAAAACAATTAAAATTCTCAATTTAAAGTTAGTAAAAACTAAATTAATAAATGTAAATATTTTGGCTGTACAATAATAGACACAAAACACTCATTAAAATGTTTTAAAAAAAAGGATATAATTTTAAATTCACTGTCAGGAATCTCATATTGCATTTCAGTTAAACGTATTTAAGTGTTTGATAAAAAATATGTTTATATTTGAACTCACACATCTGTACATAAACACGTGTTTTTGTATATAACCTCTTTTCACCTTTGCCTCTTCATTATGTTTCACATCTGAGTATATGTATGTATATATGATAGTTTGATAGAATAGGCACTATTTGACCGATAATCGTGAAACCACGTTGTAACTTTTTGTTTATTAAGAAGAATTTTATACAATTTCACGTTAGAGGACGCTGTAGTTCGTTGATTCTTCATATGATATGTTATAGTCAGGGCAGTGGTTGTTTTATATCCACAAACACAAAAACGTGTCCTGAGTTTGGCTGTTTTGTACATCCACACATTTCATTATATCGATAAATATTATTATTATTTAATTATCTATTCATGTAATAAAATTGGAGTGTCTGTTTGTAATATTAAAATAGCCCTTTTATACTCAATACATATTTATTCACGGTACATATACCAAAATAAGATTTTTAAAATTTTTGTCTGTCTGTCTGTTTGTTTCGGCTAAACTCTGGATTGGCTGGACAGATTTTGATGCGATTCTCATTGGCAGATAACTGATATAATAAGGAGTAACAAAGGCTGCAATAATATTAATTTTTTGTTGAATTCAAACGCGTATAAGGTCGCGGGCACAGCTAGTACTACTGTATAATATTATCATTAAATTTGAATCATTTTCCTTTGTATATCTATTGTTAAGACTCAGACAACAGCTATTAATTAAAAAAGAATGTATTTTTAAGTGTAATCTATGTAATTCATTATATATAGCAATTGCGAGCGATTCTCAGCCAGGAATTATGTGACTTACTACAGTTAAAACTACCTTGCATTTAATTTTTATGCTGACGAGTCATATTCAAGTAATTTCAACTAATTCGAAGGCAATTATTAATATATTTGTTCCATTATATATTTAATTAGAAAGACTATTTATGTATAATATGCTATCAATAGAAACCGTTTTAAAAATATACCAAGAAACAAAAAAAAAAGGATGCTAACATTTCTATTTAGAGTTTACAAAAGTTATTGATTGCTTTTCTTAATCGGCTGTGAGGACTACTTTTTATTTGTACTGTGAAACTATATATGTTGAGTATAGTAATTTGTGAACTTTTATAAACAAGTAAAAAGAAAGAGGGCCATTTGATGGTGAGCCTTCGCCACGGTCTAAAGTGATTGGCGATGTAAGAAATATAACCACTAGTAGTCACCCGTTGCTTCCCTCGCGTTTTAGGGTATTAGTTGTTATTTGTCAGGCAAAAATATAAGCCTATGTCCTTTCTTGGAATTGAAGTTTGCTTTCGTTTGCTGGTGGCGAAATAAGACTATATTGGATAAAGGCCGATATAGGTCTTCGGGAAAACGAACGAGCTGACAAATTGGCAAAACACGCTGCCCTAAATAATAAATGTAAAGCGCTATATGATGCAATCCCGGTGACCTCAGTAAAGAGGATCTACAACGACTAACCTTGGCAAACTGGCAAACCAAATACAGCAGCAGCACATCTGGCACCATAACAAAAATTTTCTTCAAGGATGTAAAGGTAGCACATAAGACTTTAAATAAAATTAATCTAGATAATAAGCTAGCGCAATAACTAACTGGACATGGATATTTCGCTGATTACTTATATAAATAAGTCATGAAAGAGCGACAGACAGACAGAGCTACTTTCACATTTATTATATTAATATAGATCACTTATATTGCCATTACGCCTTACTTACTAAATTACACTGTATACCTTTAATCTATCTTACTCACTTCTTTAAAAAAAAAAAAAACAAAACACAGCAATATCCAATGGTACTGTTTTCTAAAAAAATGTGTGAGTGTCACTCGCCTAGAAGCCCTAGCACGTAAATAATACTTAATTAGAATAAGATATTACAAGCACTTTTGAATCGTAATTTTACAACTTAATCTGTACAGTTTTCTCTTCTGCTCTGAATAATAAATTCTTAATTAATGATCGATATGAAATACAAGAAGCTGATGCAGGAAATTTCATCTCACTTTGATTGCATAGAGCGCAAACAGTTTTTAATTGAGTCTAGAAATATAACGGACTATCGGACATTTCTCTCTATTTGCTAAAATGACACAGAAAATGGAAATTTTAGTGAAGATAAATTTTAGTCTGAATAAGTTAGATTTAAAACGTTAAAATTCTAATTTGAAAAATTCTCAAGAATTCAAATTCGTAATCGCATTCAAATTCGATTTTACAAATTTGTTGGACAGATTATAAATATTAAATCAATTCAAGTTTTATTTAAAGTACAATATAAACTTAATAATTATTATTTGTTTTGATTTAAAATTTTGGTAATTATGCCCTATAAATAACGAATTGATGTGCAAGCTCTTCGTTAGACACTTCTTTAAAGCTATATAAATTTAATTGAACTACTATTAAAAAAAAATTGAATGTTTAACTTACAAAAAACTATACAATTACACTAACATTATAAATACGAAAATAACTCATTCTGACAGCTCGACTTTGACTAAATTTGCTATGAAGCAAGCACAAACTTCAGGAACATTGCTTGCTTATATAACATATACCAGATCTTAGACAGACAACCATGACAACCAAGGCTTAAAACACGAGAGAAGCTGCGAGTTTCTAAAAGTCTAACAACGAGTATTATTAAATTGTTTCAATATACCTAACTCGCAAATCATTTCCCGGAATCGATAAAACCGATTAAAACCGGGAAATAGTGATTCGCAAGTCTCCAATTCGAAAATCGAGTATCGAAATTTCTTACTTTTTATTTTCTTATCATACGTTTCAAATATGGACACAGAAAACTAAGAACATGATGACATTCGATTTTCAATCGAATAAGTAAAAAATATCACGTACGTTTTCATGGCAAATCGAAATAACTTCCAATTAAGGAATATTGCTTTATATAACACTTCAATAGTTCACCTTTAACCAAATAATTGCAGAGCAGTAATTAAATGTATCATGAAGATAAAGATACTTATGAAATAGAAAGAATTTTTGCCATCTAGTTTCCATTATTTTTTAAATCTAATTTAATTAAGCACAGCGCTTCAATAAATTTCATACAATCATTAATAAATAATTATTCGAAATTCAAATTTCATTTTTACGTGTATTCCGTAAATGTACCTCCTCTGTTATGGCGAATATGCAAATCCTATGTTATTGCAGAGGTCGATGAGTGGTACTTATTAAATAGTCTCTTTTTAACTAAACAGTGTAAACATTGTCTAGGTACGGGGTTTCCTAGGTCATGAGTACAGGCCTCTTTTGATGTATAACGTATTAGTCACCAAAAAAAAAATAGTATTGGTATTTCAAAAAAAATATTACCAATGGCAAATTATTATTAGTGGTTACCTCCGACCCTTAAGATATTTTCCGATATCATTATATATTTTGTTAATAGAATCTCTGCCTGAAATTAAAAACAAATGGACTCTTTAATATAACTAAAATACTACTGTGAAATAACAAATAAAGTATTTGCCAATTTATTCACTATAGCATTGATAAATTAAAAAAATAAATTTCATCACGCTGTTTACGTCAAAATCCCATTCGACACGTGAGGGTTTTCTTCCGACGACCTTACTTAAACCAACAAACAACGACCTTCGTTGAAGATCAAGGTCACGATCATCTGCCAGTATTTTATATCGACGTAAACGACGATTACTATTTTATAATATGTAGAGCAGCAATCGACTACTAGCGACCCGCCCCGACTACGCACGGCTGCAACTTTGATAGTAAATATTGTAGTACATTGTGAAGTTGTTTATTTACGACATCATATTAGAAACTTCTAAATTTGTCTGTATTTGATTGTTTTTCCATGTATCATATATAAAAAACTTACTCTCAAATCACTCTATCTATTGAAAAAAAAACGCATCAAAATCAGTTGTGTAATTATAAAGACCTAAGAATACATAGTTATAGACAGCAGTAAGCGACTTTTTTACTATGTACCTAATGATAATGATGATGTACCTTAATTCAAATCAAATCAAATCAAAATAAACTTTATTCGAGTAGGCTTTTACAAGCACTTTTGAGTCGTCATATCGTAAGTATCGTCGTAATTGTAGAAATTAAGTGACGCTACCACCACCGGTTCGGTAAGTAGATTCTACCGACTACCGAGAAGATCCGGCAAGAACCTCAGTAGTTACTCTTTTTTAACATTTAAAAAATACAAAGTCATGTTAGTTAAATACAATTATTTAAATTAATATATCCTGCTTGGAAATCAACAGGTATTAAAAATTATATAAAAAATATCTTTGGTTTAATTCATTTTTATTTTATATTTCATTTTGTTAAATATAACTGTAAAACTTATGTTTTTGTTTTATATTAATACTATGTTTATATTTATTCATATACCTACAATTGTTCATGAAATTTAAAATTTGATTTTTTTTCAATTTGTTTGAGTTAAACTGACTCGCACGGGTTGTACGGGTCAGGCTGATAATTGAGTTTTCCATCGCGAAATTCTGATCGTGATCGGTTTTTCGTCCGATCGGATTTTGAAGGTGAGAAAAAAATGCAACTGCGTTAGTGCATACACTTGTGTCCTCTAATATATGTATGTATATAAAATTCTGCGTAGTTGGCTATTGTCCCAAGGCGTTGATGTAGTCAAAATCGGTTGGAAGGACAAATTCATGATGCAGCACCGTTATTCAGGGATATTTTCTCTATTTGTTTACTGAATCCTTGTTGACTACAGTAGGAGTACAGTACATTTATATAATATATAAATGTAATAGTTTTTAAATGGTATAGTTTTGTATTAAAAATATTTAATTTAATAGCTACTGTTTTGCCGGTTCTTTTCGACAGTATCAACATTCCGAACCGATGATAAATTTACATTTAATACAATTGTATAAAGTAACGATTCATAAGTGCTTGTAAAACTCTGCACGGATAAAGGAGTTTGATTTGATTCTAATTTCGCTCAACAAGCACTTCCAAGTATTTCAATAAAGGTTGTTAATATATTATATGTTATATACATAATCATTAATTACAATATCGAAATGGCTTTAGCACACTCGCTGCATTTCCAATAACTGCTAACTAGTTTAAAGGCATAACTATAGTTTATAATTCTAATGGTTTTTTTTTTAAACATATGACTTAATATATTTGTTTGACAAATTGTCCAATGGCCACGTGAATTTTACATTTCCGTTTAAACACCGTTGAGTTTTATACCATCAATTTTATAATATACATGTGTATCCTACCAGCAATTGAGCAGATGATGGAATACCCTGCAAACTGTTGCTTAAAGAGATGAAAAGGCTTCTAGCAGTAGAAGTGCTGCCTTACTTTTACAAAAGTTTAATTCGATCGGGTGAAGGATGACGTTAAATCTATACTATTATTATATGCAACTCTATCAGTATGTATTTAGCTCGTTAACGACAACCAACCAGCAGTAACAATTAGTTTTTAAGTATAAGGTTGATTACAATTTCAGAAAACTTAAACAGATGCCAGTTGCCAATTTACAAAACAGTTATCATATCACACTTTAAACGATTGCTAAAGCGATTACTTGAAGTATTTTAAAAGTTCGAATTGCTATCGATATTAATCTTGCATTCCACCCACAGGCGAATCTGCGTAACGTCGGGAACGCGCTGCGAAATACTGACGCAAATCATGTATGGCAATGCCGTCCAGCGAATATAGCTTTTATATTCCAATATAGCTTTGTTTTTAAAGATAAAACTATTTGGAAAATTAATTTCATTCTATCAAAGTATAAAGTAGGCATACTCTTTTTAGTTATTTATATAATATATTATTATTGCTTTATTTAAAAGCTAGCGACTCTTTCCGGTTTCGCTCGGGTACTCGATATGTATTGTTATATTATGACCAAATTACCTAAAATCGTTATCAATTGTACCCTATGTACTATGATACAATAATGTATAACCTATTTTACTGTATAGTTTCATCTAAATCCGTTCAGTTTCGTGATAGAGCAACAAACACACATACATCACACATCCTCACAAACTTTCGCATTTATAATATTCGTAGTATTAACATTATTATTATTTTGTAATTCATGAAGTTTGTAGGTCTTTGTAGAATTCGATTTTTAAATTAGAATTTGAATATACATAATACAATACCAACCAGCAACACCCTTAAAAAAGTTAGCCATTAAAAAACGCTGAATATAGTTTATCCTCGCCCTCCAATAGCTGGACGGTCGGCGGAACAATAAATACAGATTCCCATGGCAGGTCATATATTTTATATTTAAATTAAATAATTTTCACTTAGCGCACCATTTGAATGTATATTTATTTTATTTTTTTAAGTGGAAAGAAGTTAAATACATGAATAAACGCAAATCTATTGAATAGATATATTTGTTACACGTATACTAAACATAACTAAACAAATACATACTATTTCTAGGAATGATTATTAAACATACAAGAGTGTACTACTAAACAATAGATATTTAAAAGGATGATATTATATAATTCCGTGGAATACCACGACAGTATACGAGTATGTACATATATTATCTTAAGAAGAAATGAACTCAAAAACAAATACTTAAGCGGATTTTGCTGAGGTTTCCTAGCGATCGCCGAATAAACCAATAGTGTAATGTGTGTGCGTTTAAAATTACTCAAATGAGCAATAATTTAACTTTAATTCAATAATTTATTTATCACGCAGCGTTAATCCCTGTAAAAATGCATATTAGTAAATATATAAACGCACGTGTGGCGTGCGTTAGTATGGATTACCATACACAAGCTGATCGCTTGGATTGATCGCGGTTATATTATTATTTATTCATGTTTCATTATTCATAATATCAGTTTCCGTCCGTGACTTTACCTACGTGTTATAGGTACCCTATCTTTCTATTCTATAGGTTGGGTGTACGTGAAATCGTAACAAATCAAAAATCATTAAAGTTATTAATTTCGGGATATTTACCATGTTTTTTATTTTTGTTCGGTACGAGATGTTCTCGTGAACAAGACATTCGTAGACAATGTCGAAATATCGAGCTCCACCGAACAAAAATAAAAAACATGGTAAATATCCCGAAATTAATAACTTTAATAATAAAAATAACCATGTTAATTTAAAATCCTTTAAAATCAAAAATCTTCACAGTATTTACATAAATGATGTATAACACCTGCAAATATAGTTGGTATGCAACGTAACATTGTATTCG
This sequence comes from Vanessa cardui, assembly GCF_905220365.1. Classification (NCBI taxonomy): domain Eukaryota; kingdom Metazoa; phylum Arthropoda; class Insecta; order Lepidoptera; family Nymphalidae; genus Vanessa; species Vanessa cardui. The sequence goes on along the minus strand of NC_061132.1, from coordinate 9,764,188 downwards.
TTCGGATAATGTGTTGGTACCATCTGTCATCTCAATATCCCACAGTTTCCTTTTTATTTTCATCAACAAAGTCTATTTTGCATGTATTAACGATGATAAGGATAACGGGTGTATTATACGTTATCCCTAACGAAGGCAGTCAAATATCATAACATTTATTGTCTTACAGAAATATTTGGGGCACAATTCTACTAAAAATTGTCTTTTTATCGAAATCGAATGGAAACATCCGGAGCTGTCTTCCTATTCTACTTTCACAACGACTTCATTGCAGGTTGAAGTTGCATTGGAATAAAAGTAGAATTTACCCCACAATTGTTGAATAAATACAAAACGAACGTTAACAAATCGAATCAAACGTCTTTGTAACGTCGGTCCAAGATATTTTATTCAAAGGACAAGCAACACGTAGCTCGCAATGTAAATGAACCACGCGTCACGTACAACAAACATTCCTTGAATTTGTTTTCTCTGCTCGATAATTTAATTTGTGTGTCGTTATGTGTTAACTTTTTAGGATTCCACAGATAATCAAAGATTTAATTCTTGTATAAAACAAAGTCGCTTACCGCTGTATTTCCCTATAAATGCTGACATCTTTAAAATAATGAAACGGATTTTTATTAGGTTTTTTTTAATAAATAGAATACATGACAGTATAGTAGAGACACACTGATCATTTTTGAAGTCTCTTTATGATGAGGTATTTTTAATAGATAGAATACATGACAATATAGTAGAGAAACACTGATCATTTTTGAAGTCTCTAATGTGTTATTATGAACAAATTCTGTAGTAGATTTAGTATCAGTACACCCGTGAAACGTCGGGGCGGGTCGCTTGTTTTATAACGAATAGTAGTAATTGCTTTAAATTTATTTTTGTTAAAAGTGCTTTGGGTAATCTAATCTGGATTGATGCAACCACAAACACCGCCACAGAGAAATGATATATAGTGTTTTGGTTTGAACAGTGAATAAGCAAATATAACTCAAATGAAATCATTAGAGACATAGTACCTAAGGTGGAGAGGGCTTATCATCTGTCCTTTTTAATAATCTAAGATAGATTTAAATAAGCAATATTTTTTGTTATCAACTTTTTACCGTCAGAAAACTATATAAATATGAAAATATTTTTGACTATTTTGATCGTACTACAAACCAACGTTGAGTAAAACCTTCAACATCGAGCTGAGTGGCAGTCAATTTGTTGCGGCACATTGCTTTGTAACGTACGTACTCGTCGACATAAATAATATTTTAAAAAATATACGTATTTCTTTTATGAGTTCTTTTTTTTTAATGTAAACTCTTTTCAATTAATCTCTTTGGTGATGTCCAACAAATAAAAATATTTCATTTCATATCAAATTATTCAAAGGCTAGCTTATTTTCCGTTTTGCAATTTATCTCTTTCGTTATAAAATAAAAAGTAAATAAATATATTTGTTTCCCTCAAAGAGTAAATTCAGCATTTGCAGGAGCGCATAATAATAAGCAAACATCATAAAAACATCACGATTTGTTAGAGAACCGCGTTAATCACGTAGACTTGTTTAATTATAACAATTTACAATTCATGTTTATTTTTGAATGCGACTTGTTAAGCAGTTTACCAAATAAGTCTACTCATAATGTTACAATGTAAACTAAATCTATAATTAAATGTCTGTGCCCAATTTTTACTTAAAAAGGCAAGCAGACGAATGAGCAAATTTCTTATTGTCATCTCACCAGGGTCTCAACCCATTAGGTCCATAATTGAAAATGCTTTCCTTGGTGGTAAGGCTTTGTGCAAGCCCGTCTGGATAGGTACCAACCACTCATCAGTTATTCTACCGCCAAATAACAGTACTCAGTATTGTTATGTTCCGGTTTGAAGGGTGAGCCAGTGTAACTACTGGCACAAGGGACATAACATCTTAGTTCCCAAGGTTGGTGGCACATTGACGATGTAAGGAATAGTTAATATTTCTTACAGCGTCATTGTCTATGGGTGATGGGGACCACTTACCACCAGGTGGCCCATATGCTCGTCCGCCAACCTAGACCATAAAAAAAATGCTAAAAATAGGGATGAATTCCCTGTATCAAAAGATTTCACTAGTTCCACGAAGCACTTTCCAAGCAAACAATTTTTATAAGTCCCAAACATAGAACACAAAACAGTAACTTGCTTAATTTCATCTCAACAGTGCCTTAACCCATCAGGTCCATAATTTAAAATGCTAAAAATAGCAGTGAATTTCCTGGATCAAAAGATTTCACTAGTTCCACGAAGCAGTTTCTAAGCAGATTATTTTTAAAAGTGGAGCCCAATACATAAAAGCAAAATAACATTTCAAGGAAACCGTAACTACCACCTTCAGAAAAAGAAATTAAGACCAACCTTCAAAGATACAATTTAAGTAGAGATAGAATAGATATAAAAAATAATAAAATTATAATTAAGATAAAACAAAATAACGAAAAAAATGTAAATATTAAAATAAATTTTAAAGTAATTTTTATCGTATATGTATTCTGTTTCATATTTCATTCATAAATGCCTCGTTGGTATCATATCTGTCTACAGAAGGTCTCAGTTCAAATCTCAAGATGTATGTTAAGATAGCAAATTATTGAATTTTTACTCAATAAATCGTCAGTCCGAAGTAAGAGCGTTAAATTCCTGTGTCTTCAAATTTAACTTCCGTACATACATACTGTCTGAATGCTTTTTCATTGTATTATATGATTGAGAGAACAATGCATAAATGCGTGATTACTTATCACAATATAATTTATTATAATATCTGTAGATGTAGATGATTAAAAAGCGTGGATTTAATACCTGTTGACTTCCAGGCAGGAGATATTAATTTAAATAATTGTATTAACTAACATGAATTTGTATTTTTTAAATGTTGAAAAAGAGTAACTACTGAGTTTCTTGCCGGTTCTTCTCGGTAGAATCTACTTTCTGAACCGGTGGTAGCTTCACGTAATTGTTAAATGACGATTCAAAAGTGCTTGTAAAATTCCACTTGAATAAAGATTATTTTGATTTTGATTTATATGTTATTTATTATATATTATTATTGTGTTATATATTATGAATAATACATTACAAATAATAATATGCATCAAAGAAATTAGTCGTTTAAATCTTGACATGCCACAAAATGGCGGCCAGTGTAGGATAATTTTCGCATTTGCATTAAATTGCCAGGCTACAAATTCATAGCACCCTTGACGCATCATTAAACATGAAACTACGAGGTTAAAGAGAGATTTATCAGAATTAGTATTGCTATTTTCAATTTATATTGCGCTCGAAATTGATACCAAATAATTCGATACATCCTCAAAGTTGATAGAAATTCTGTTAAATTTAAACTTGTTATACAGTACAAACAATGATGTTCTAGTAAACAGATATGTCATTAACGCGCAAAAAGTGAAGACTAGAAAACGTCCTAATTGGGACGTTTGCCTTTAGTCGTTTTCATCATAATTATGCCAGTAATACGTTATAATACATCATAATTATGTAGTAATACGTTTTGCGTAATCAAAACATCTAGTTATCCTTTTTACTTAATGTTTTTATCAAGCTATCCTTTTTACTTGTAACGAAATTTAAAATAAACGGTCCCCGGCGCAGCACACTTTTTCTGTTGTTTAGTGTGGGTATAACATATATGTTTATTAGAATATCATTGAATACAAATAATCTTTATTATCCACTGTGCTATTTAAATAGTAAAAAATTCTTTCTGGTATTGTATATTATATGGTATATTATATGGTATATGGTATATTAGGCTATTTGACTTTTAAAATACATTTTATATTATTTAGTAGAGGTTAAGGAAGCCAGTATAAGTAGATTTTTTTATTTCTAGTACATTTTTGCCGAAAAATATAATATCAAAAATTCCACATTGGATAATATGACGCTGCAATGGGGTCGGTCACATGCCTGTTTTTTAATCTGTGGTATATATGTGGCAAGCAAAGTTAACAAGCAAGTGACTTCATCATAAGCCCGGCCAATCAGGATGTTTTGTGTCGCGTGACAAAAAATTTAAAAAAATAATTTTTATTTATGGATTTTTTAATAAATTAAGTATTATTTTCATTATTCGCATTGTCAAGTATTATTATTTATATATTATTATATACAATTGTCAAAAAGTTGATGTTAGCGTTAGTTTAAAAATAAAAACAATATTAGTTATTCATAAAACTTTATTCAACATACATTGACAGGAAATGTTGAGCTCTTTGTCACCGACTTTGACGCAAGCTAGACATAGATGTAAAGGAAAAGGAAATAAAAGCTCTTCTAAGCGTATAACGTCATTCATAAAACTTTTAAAAATCTGTTCAGAAACATATATATGAGTACATTGATATGAGGAGATATTTAGTAATACCTATAATCAGATATATGAGGTTCCTAAATGTAGTACAGAATAAAAATTTTCCCAGGTCTATTCGTATCGCAACGACGAGATCGTAGACAAAATACAGCTTGGTCCATCACTTTTGTACTCTAAGCTAAAGTGAGTTTTATAACCAAATAATTTTCTGATGAAAAAAAAAATGTCCTAATTGTGATAGGAAGTTTTGATGACTAATATTTCTTTTTGTTGGTATGACAAAAATCACAATCGGGAAAGTTTCTCTTATCTAGTTTAAAAGAATGTTTGTCCGATCTTGCATTTATTCAGAGTATTCTAGGAGACTATTCTATCTATTGTCAGAATCTGCTAGGATGCCTTTGGAGTTCTATCTAAACAATGCTAAAACAAAATGAATAAGGTACAATGAGACTGACGTACACAAGCGTAGGAGAAAAGTCCATTTATTAAATAAACAAAAACAAGATCAAATAATTATAGTCTGAAATAATATCTTAAATTAGTAAGTTTAAAAAAATAATGGAAAGACATTTAAAAATATTGTATTCCTAAAAATTTATATTCATATACATTTTAGACAATAATGCAGGTCGTTAGGACGACGTGAATAATGAAACTTGCTTCTATATTTGAGTATTTTGTCTATTATTTGTGCATTTACTTTGAGACTAGACTTTTTAACTAGATCTCCTTTTTATATTTAAACTGTAGAACTTTACTGCAAGCGAACATAAATCACATTTAATTATGATCTACTGGACAATTATTATCTACTAAGTTACACTGGTTCAGTGGTTCAAGCGAAACGAACAATACTAAGTATTGCCGTTTGGCGGTAGAATATGTAGACCTAAAGTCTTGTCAGCCTTATACCACTACATAGTATAAAACAAATTCGTCTTTTCTGTCCCTATATCCCTTTGTATGTTTAAATCTTCAAAACTAAGCAACGGATTTTGATGCTGTTTTTTAATAGATACAATGATTCGAGAGGAAGGTTTTTGTATATAAAACATGGATAATATATTAAAGAAACACTGATCATTTTAGAAGTTTGTAATGTGATGTCGTAAATAAACAAATTCTGTATATTGAGTATCAGTATTGCACGCGTGCGAAGCCAGGGCGGGTTAACAGTTATATAATATTTTAGTTAAAAATGGTAAATTTATCTAAAAAAAATCAACCTATATTTCACTTTCTTGGTGATGATTTTTTAACAACAACAAAACAAAATCTAAAATACAACCTCTAACTCTTTAAGTTGGAAAAACTTTAAAAACCGACAAACTTCCACGAAAAGTTTCCTTCTTTTAGGAAATTAATTTTGAAAAATCCATCCTTAGTTCTCTGCTGCGATCTAGCAAACATTCCTGTTCAAAAATTCATCCTATTAAGCTAACCGGTTTCGGCTGGCTGTCAAATAAATAAACAATATTAAAATTTTATCGCGTTAAAAGAGAGAAACTGTAAATACATTTAATTTTATAAAATACTTACCATGTTAATCAGAAATGTAAAATTAACACTTCCAATATAGAATAATCAGAGCAAAACTTAACGAACATATTTTTACGATATTTTTAATACTGTATCAGATTAACAGACCGGTTATCGATACGGTATGTTTTATCTTTACAATTATAAAATGAGAGCACAAAGCAATTAACACAATCAAAGTGGCATTACTTTGCAGAGACCGTGATAGAAGCGCTTGCTAAGGCTGAGAGGATCGAATTTCAAAGATCAATGACTAACTGGTTACAGCAGATAGGCAATCCTCAATCTTCAATGAATTTAGTGATTATATAGTTTACTAGCGACCTGCCCCTCGCACGGGTGCATTACCGATATTACAATACAACACATATCTACGAGTACATATCCAACACAATTTGTTTATTTACAACGACACATTATCAACTTCTAAAATTATCAGTGGTTCCTTACTATATTGTCCATTTATTATATACAAAAACCTTCCTCTCGAATTACTCTATCTATTTAAAAAAACCGTATCAAAATCCGTTGCGTAGTTTTAAAGGTTTAAGCTTACAAAGGGACATAGGGACAGAGAAAGCGACTTTGTTTTGTACTATGTAGTGATAATTTTAGTGTAAATCTACATTGCATATATTTATATAATTAACTCCCAATGAAACAATCCAATTAAATATTAGGATAATGGAATGAGTAATCATGCAGAAATATGAAACCTCTTTCAAAAAAAAATTTAATTTGCTCGCATGTATCAATCAAATCCTAAAGCACTAAGCTGTTTCTGTTCCTTATGTCATTTTTATTTGCTATTCTTTATAACCCAATTAACACAAGTGTTAAACTGTAGACATTTCAATTTAAACTAATTTCGAGTGATCGACTTGATACTTGGAATTTGTAAAGTCAAGATTTGGAATTGAAATCGAAAATTGAATAAGAATCAAATTGAAAGCGATTGATAGAGGACTTACCGAGTGCTTTTGAATCGTTAAAACCTACTGTTGCTTCTACTGAAAGCGGAACTTCCTTTCTTCTGAAAGCCGACGAGGGACTAAGTAGAAACTCTTTTAAAATGAAGTGTTTACTTTAAATAATGAATTATAAATTAATTTTAAGTTTTAATTTCAAGTTACTGACTTTCATGCGAATCGTGCGAGATTTCTAGGGTTATAAATAAAAACATCAACTTTAAGGAGAGAAATGGGACTATAAACATACGTTTATTTATGGTATAAAATGTATATAAATTAATTTAATACATAGATCGGGAAAGGTTGCTAAATAATACATATAATATTGAATATATTGTAATGCATATCACAGATTTTTTTAAATTGTATGTACATATTTATAAACATATTTGACAAAAAAAAACGACATCAAACAAAAACATATGTGAAAACAAATTAATATGCACTTAAAAGTAAGAAAGAGAAAGAATACGTATTATTCTACAACTTTATAATGAACTTACTTTTTCTATTCATTACTATGTAGGTACGATCTATAAGTTTACGACGCCATAAGATAGGACTTTAAATCCAAACACATAACCTTGAATAGCAATGATCAAAATACTTCTTAGAATTCTCCTAAGTAATATAAAACGAAAGAAATTAGACTACTTAAAATCGATTAACGATTATATGATGTAGATACAATTACTGAATGATAATTAATAATATTTAATTTCTGTAATGATATGTATACAGTGAATTATAAAAAAAGTAATAAAAAGAAATTCGGAGTCGGTGTCAACCAATTTTAAACTACAATCTACCAAGCAAAAAATAAAGCCAGTTAATAAAATATAATTACAAGTACAAGAACATCCATCGGTGATGGCAACCAATTGGAATGCCGTTGACATTGATGTTGGATACAAATTATCTCACAGTCGCTTGCCTATATATAGTAAAAAAAGTTAAGTCTAAACTAATGATTATGACTATTAACCCAATAATGAACCTCTATCCAATCTCGCAAGTATGCTAAAATAAACCTAAAATATAGGTAGTATAAAATCTTTTCGTACATTCCGATCACTGAGAGAATGCGTCAGTGACAGCTGTCATTATACTATGTCAGTTACTATAAAAAAAGCAATAGACATAACCTTGAAACAACGTGTGTTGATATAAAAAAAAATAACTTAAAGCAAAATCTGTGAACTTATTGTACGTAACGTATAGGGCTAATAAGCGAAACTTAATTCTTTTGCTAATATTTCCGGCACTTCAAAGTTACATCATCGACGCGTGATATTGTAAATTGAGTGCTGCGCTCATAATTTCGCCCGGTCGTTAAATCTTATTTGATGACTTGAAATTATATGTATTTGTATTGTTTTCACACTAAATCTCTTGTCTCGTCTTAATGCTCTATATAAGTATTGATTACTGTAAGGGCATCCGTAATGTACCTATATATATATAAGGCTTCTGACATACTATCTGATATTGTTAAATATTAATTATTTTATTGAATAGCTGACATACAGCTAATTTTTTTTTTTTTTTGTAATAAGTATATCGTGTCTGAAAATCAACGATCAAGCTTTTTTCAACTATTAAATGTTTTGTAGGACAGTTTGCCCTGTTTATGAATGTTTTGTACTAACTAACTTGCATAAAAAACGAATTAATTTTTGACGGTCATTATGATTGATAAAAATCTAACACATGAAACTCTGCGGGTTTTTTCGGTCCTAAATGCATACATATGTAACTGTAAACACAAATCGCCTGATACTGACTGTATTATGATATTTGTTTAAACGTTACTATTTATAAATTTTAAGAAAAATACGACATTACAAATTCTGAATGGAACATTAGAGGGTAATACTTGGAACGAATGGAACGGTCATTTATCATTCACTCAATGGTCATGAATCAGTATTTATTCAAAATTAAAGCCTTTTTATGATATTTTAAATGCTGTATACTTTTTATAAAAGAAGTATAATTATTATCTATGATGCTCACAAAAACCAAGACTAATCATCACCAATAAAAACTAAAGGAGTTGCTCGTGAAGCTCACTTATATTATAAATCAGTTCATTTGTTGAAGTAAATTTACAGTGACCTAGGAGCTTATTCGCTCTCACGTTAGCTGCGGATTAGCTTTGCATATTTGTAAAGAACCGAGTTTGCTCCGTGCTTTAAAAAGGACTATATTAATGCCAGGTTGAAGGGTTTAATATTAATCTAGCACCTGTGAAATGTTTTGCTTAATTTGTCTTTATAACTCGGATCCGCAGTGTTGGAAGATATCGACAACACAACAGCCTTTGAAAAATCTGCCATGTGTATCCACCTTCCTACATTAAGCGTTGTGGAACAAACTCTTAATCCTACCCTCAAAATGAGATAATACCATAACAGCAGACGGTCATTTACAAAGAGTTTTTTATTTATTTAATTATTTTTTCTTATAAAACAATTTCATCACTTTTAATTAATTAATGCTTTTGTAAAACTAATTAATTCTCACACGTTCCCCAATCACCGAGCTTGTGTGCAGATATTCGTTGTTAAATTAACTAAAGTTACAAAGCGACGAGCTTTGTATTCCACCTATGCCCAGTTACGATGTTCAAAGCGATTCGTTTGACTTGATAGTTGGACGTTGTGCACCGTCTGGCCAAAATTAAAAACAAAATTATATTTAATTTACATTTACATTTTTCATAATGCTATAGAATTGTCAAGCCTACATCAAGCACAAGAAGAGTCAGGATAAATGAGCATATTTGACATATCATTAACGATAAATTTCGGCTACCTAACTCAACATCAAAACGAGTGCATACAAGTGTGTGCACTGACAATACTAATGAACGCTCTGTTCGTCTACTTTAAAAATTCAATGAAACAGACAAGCTCGACACCACTAAAAAGAGTTTAGACGCTGGGCCAACGACTTTACCTATTAACCAAGGTATGCACACTGTTCCAACAGCCTCCGGGCTTCTACAGACAGTGTTTCCAATAACTTAACATGAACATTTACTTGTAGGTAAGGCTTTGAGCTAGCCCGTCTGGGTAGGTACCACCCACTTATCAGATATTCTACCGCCAAATAACAGTAATCAGTATTGTTGTTTTCCGGTTTGAAGGGTGTGTGAGTCAGTGTAACAACAGGCACAAGGGACGTAACATCTTAGTTCCCAAGGTTGGTGGCACATTGACGATGTAAAGAATAGTTGATATTTATTTTAAAAAATTGTTAAGGGACGCTTGTGTGCAAAAGGTTACTATACAATTAGCGAGTTTATGTTTGATAGCACACCTTGGGAATGAAACGATCGCCTCCTGGCTATTTCTAATCATATACTACTATGTATCTTATTAATTTGACAAAAAAAAAAATAACAAAAAAAAAGACCCGCTGAGTTTCTTTCGCCGGTTCTTCTCTGGTCAGGGTGTTCCTTTTTCCGAACCGGTGGTAGTGTTTATTTGACAATCAATAAGTAAGTGTAATGCTTCTATATTGAATAAAGGAATTTGAGTTTTAGTTTGAGTTATTACAGCGTCATTGTCTATGGGTGATGGTGTCCACTTACCATCAGGTGGCCCATATGCTCGTCCGCCAACCTATACCATAAAGAAAAGAACCAAACATTTGAGCGCATGAGATATGTCACCCAATATGTTCCTTGATACTTTTATGTAACACGTCAACTTGTTACATGTACGAGAACTTGTTTTAAGTAACTAGCGAACCGCCCCGGCTTCACATGCTCGTACTAAATATATTACTCTCTTTTTTCTTTACTATATTGTCCATGTATTATATACAAAAACCTTCCTCTCGAATCATTGTATCTATTAAAAAATCACATCAAAATCCGTTGCGTAATTTTAAAGATGTAGGCATACATAGGGACAGAAAGCGGTAAGCGACTTTGTTTTATACTATGTATGATAATAAGGTAATTAACACACATACACACTCGTCGAACACGATTAGTTCTCGGTTGGATGTTGTTTACAATCAAAGTCAGATGAGAGTGATGGATAAGCCGATGTTATTGGGTGAGGTTTTGGTAGCGTAGATAGAACTACAGTTTCTATGACAAGCCTAGATTATAGTACAACGAAGATTAATGAAAATTTCGATTGATTTTTATTTAAGAAAAAGAACTCAGCTTAAGTAGTAAAATTAAAGTAATATTAATCGAAATGACCTCCCTTTCAAAATATCGAATATATCTAAATGTACCAATTACAAATACACTATATAAATACATACTATCTATATACATATTATCTACATATATGATACGTCATATATTTTTATATCTAAACATAATTTTTTTTTAGAATTTTAACAATTTTTGACTCAGTTGAATTATAAAAATAAAATACTTTCCTTTATACGAATGTCAAATGCCATTTTATTGAATGAAAATTCTAATAGGTTTACTGTCGGTAACTATTAGCTCAGCTTAAATTACAGAGAAGAAAATTATTCGAAGTAACATTTACTATAATCTGCGGTGAAATACGTTTATTATACGTCTTATAAAATAAATAATAATAAATAAACTATCCAAATAAATTATAGCTTATATTTGTTATAATATAATAAAGCGTAGGACTTAGAACTTTTTTTATTTCACTAGGCATAATATGTAAAAATTTACTACTGAGTTTCTTATCGGTGGTTTTCGGTAGAATCTACTCTCTGAACCGGTGGTAGTTTTAGGATTAATTCAATACTGTATCATTATCATTGTCATAAGATAATTCAAAACTTTTTATGAACCTTAATTGAATAAAGAATATTTTAATTTTGATTTTCTAAAAAAAATACAATAATTTAAATATTGTAAAATATAAGGGGAAGACCAGTTGTAAGGTACCCTTTATCCTTCCTGTAAGTATTCCCGAGTATGTAAATGCAAATAATAATTGACATTTATAGTATAGATACAAAAGGATATCAAACGTAGGTATAAACAAACGCCATTAAATATTTATATAATACTTTAGGTTTTTCCATCTGTAGGACTTATTGAAATATCTTACTTAAAAAAATTCTTAATCATAAAAACTAGTTACAATGTAAATCTTGACCGCGTGAAATGGTGGCAAGAATATTAGCAATATTTCCCCGTTGAATCGTAATTGTTATTAAAATAAAAATAAATATGTTTGTTAAAATATTCTTTTAAAGAAAGTCTTGCTATGTTAGACTTGAATGAGATTGGTTAGGTTTATATTACGGTTAGCAAACTCATATGTTATTCTTGCCGAGATTTATGTGTTCCTGAATAAAATAAATCTAACCTTAGCCGCTGCAAATAAATGCCTAACTCGATTACATTACGTTCTCAAATTTACTATGTATTATTGTTTTTTTTTTAAATCGAGTATATTGTGAGTACAGATGGCCCAGTGGTTACAACGCGTGCATCTTAACCGATGTTTGTGGGTTCAAACCCAGGCAAGCACCATTGAATATTCATGTGCTTAATTTGTGTTTAAAATTCATCTCATGCTCGGCGGTGACGGAAAATCGTGAGGAAACCTGTGTGTGTCTAATTTCATGGAAATTCTGCCACATGTGTATTTCACCAACCCACATTGGAACAAAGTGGTGGAATATGTTCCAAAGGGAGAGGAGGCCTTAGCCCAGCAGTGGGAAATTTACAGGCTGTTGTTGTTGTTGATGTAAATTGTCAAGTAAAGCACCTGATGAGGACTCACTAATGACGGTAGATTAAAGCGTTGTTATAAATATTAAACGTTATTAGCATCACCAATGTCTAAATACAGAATCCTATATTTGCAAATATCAGTAATTAACTTCCATACAACCTACCAGAGAAGTATTTTTATGAAATTTACCAGAACGAAGTCAGGACGAGCAATTAGTTGTTCGATAATAATAATGGTTTGAAAACAAAAGGGTAGCACGTGCGCTGGGATGAATTTGCACTGCTCAAGCCGGTTCGCTATAAGCAGAGATCAGTCGCCCACGTAATTATTATTTTATAATACTCCTTAAAAGCACTTTAATAATGTGAGTATTATGTCTTCACTCCGTGCTCGCGATGTCTTCGTTAGGATTTAGTTTTATCTGCGTATTTTATAAGTCATTAAAGTTGTATATTCAATATATTAAAATACATTAACTTTCTTGATAATAAAAATCGTATTTAAGCTATATTTCATTGTATGTAAAAATTTCAATGAAATCTTATCAATAGGTATAATACAGCCCTTCATTGATACAATATATATTTCTACCAAGTAGCATTATCTTGGATTTTTTTTATATGAAGTTGGTGTGATTACACCTTTATAAAAATAACTTATATTTTATTACAGGCAACGAATTGACAATTTAAAAATAACTATTTTCAGTTACAATAACGATGTCTTCGAGCAGAGGTGAACTCCTATAATCAGATGACCTAGTTCCTCCTCTAGCTGTACTAGTATGAGCAAGAGAATATTTATATGTTTCCTTCGATTTCATTAAAGGAAAATAAGAGAAATGCTTCAAAGTGAAACTCTTCTTTTGAATATTCTGTTTGTTAAATATCTATTAAAATAGTACTATTTTAAATAATAGTATTCCCGTACCAGGTATCAAGCCTTTGGTAAAAAAATAATGTAAATAAAGTGCCCAAATCTCTTGACTATAAAAGATATAAATTAAGAAAGAAGACCAATATAATTAAAAATAAATTCAAAACAAAATGAATAATCAACTATACTCCAAATTTCGTTGGTGAATTTTAAACTGAAATTGATTAATAAAAACGATGTTCTAAACAAACGTGCTAAATGCAGAATTTTTAGTTTTTCGGGAAAGCAGTTTTTATGCATTTCAGTTTAAACATCAACAATTCGAGGAAACTTTAAATTATTCGTGTTAAAATTAAACTTAAATAGTATTAAATTTTTTTATGTTAAAAAAAAACAATTTAATAAAAAAGAGGCAATACTTTACAATTTTGTACCTTATGTTTACAAATGCTATGTTAATAAAAAAGCATTAAAATGTCAAATTGATTTCTGTATATCACGTATCATGTATGTCTTGTAATATTAACGACAAGACGTTAATTTAAAACTAATAAATATATAATTGTATGTGGGGACTTTAACGTCGACTTACTTAAAGAAACTACGTTAAGTGTTCGGTTGGTCGCCTTGTTTATGTCATTTAATTTAACTCATAGAGTTAATGAACCGACGCGAATAACCGACGGCACTTCTACGTGTATTGATAATGTGTTCTGTGACTGTGAAATATATGAAGTATCAATTATAAATAATTTAACTTCTGACCATTGTGGTCAGAAGTTTTCATTAAAACACAAAGAAATAAATCATTTAAAAAAAATAACATACAGGCCAATAACGGCTAACAAATTACATTGTTTTAAAGATATTGTGGCGTATAAATTGTCTAATCTAGATCTTACGACACAGGATCCAAATGAGCTTTATAATTCATTTTTTGAAGTAATACTAAAAGAGTTTAACAATATATTTAAAATGAAATCATGTTATAGTAACACAAAATTAAAGTTTAGTGACTGGGCTACTGTTGGTATTTATAAAAGTAGAAATAAATTATACGACTTATATGATATGAGGCGGTGGAAGCGAAGCGTAGCCTTTTTAGAATACGTCATTAAATATTCCAAAATTTTTAAAACAGTATGCATTTCTGCTAAGTCCTTATATTTAAAGAAAAAAATCCTGGATTCTGATAATAGAATTAAAGCCACATGGGATGTTATTAGTAGTGTTAGTGGAAAACCCAAAAAGGAAATGATACCAATAGAATTGAACACAGGTAGTAGATACACGAGTTCTGAATTAGAGGTTGCTAATTTATTTGAATCATTTTTTGATAAAGTACCCCATAAAATAACATTTCATTTAAAATCATCTACATCAAATGCAGCTAGGTTATTAAATAATAGTGTTTCTAAATGCGTTATTGATTTTTCATTTGAAACGGTTTCTGCAATAGATGTCATAAAAGTATTTAAAACTATAAATATTAAAAAAACTAACGACATATGGGGCATTTCGGTAAAATTTTTTAATAACATCATATACGATATTGCTCCGTATATAGCAGTAATTTTTAACAAGAGTTTGGACACGGGTTCATTTCCTAACTTGTTAAAATGTAGTAAAGTTTTACCACTTTTTAAAACTGGAAACAGAAGCGATCCCGGTAATTACAGACCTATTTCAATACTCCCATCCTTAAGTAAAATTTTCGAAAAAAATATTTTAAATCAACTTCTCGTCCATTTCGGTACAAATGCTATTTTTCATGGTGAGCAATTCGGTTTTAGAAGAGGTCGCTCGACAACTGATGCGGGAATTGCGCTTCTCAAACATATTTACGATGCTTGGGAGAAATCACAGAACGCTATTGGAGTATTCTGTGATTTATCTAAAGCATTCGATTGTGTAGAACACGAAACGCTTCTTTATAAGCTCAAATATTACGGTGTTAAAGGTAAAGCTCTTGATCTCATCGCTTCATATTTAAGTCAAAGAATCCAGCAAGTTTTCATTAATGGAATAAAGTCTTCTGGATCTACGTTAAAAATGGGAGTTCCACAAGGTTCAATTTTGGGTCCCTTTCTATTCCTAGTATATATAAATGATCTTCCTTTCTATGTTAAGGGTATTTGTGATATAGTGTTGTTTGCTGACGATACTTCGCTGATTTTTAAGGTTGACAGGAAAAAAAATGACTATGACGATGTGAACGGTGCATTATCACAGATACACAATTGGTTTACAGTAAATAATTTAGTTTTGAATGCTCAAAAAACAAAATGTGTAGTTTTTACCCTATCTAATGTTAGCAAGCAAAATTATAATATATCTTTAAATGGTGACCGTCTTGAAGTAGCTGATACTACGGTGTTTTTAGGAATAGAATTGGATTCCAGACTTCAGTGGACTTCTCATTTATCATCCCTAACAGGAAGACTCAGCTCCGCAACATACGCGGTTAGAAAAGTTAGACAACTAACTGATATTGATACCGCTCGTTTAGTTTATTTTGGTTATTTTCACAGTATTATGTCATATGGCATATTACTTTGGGGTAACGCTGCAGATATTGAATCTGTCTTTATTTTACAAAAGAGAGCAATTCGGTTTATTTATAATCTTGGAGCTAGAGACTCTCTTCGGGATGTTTTTAACAGAGTAGGAATACTTACTGTTGCGTCGCAATATATTTACAACAATATCATGTATATTCACAGTAACATTGATCACTTTGATAAAATCAGTGATAATCATTGTATATGCACTAGAAGTAAGGATAAACTTATAACGCCAAGTTTCCGACTCCGCAAAGTCAATGGATCCTTTTTGGGGCAAGGTATCCGTTTCTATAATAAAATTCCGCAGAAATTTTTAACTTTGCCGTTTAGTAAATTCAAATCGTTTGTTAAAAATACATTGGTAGAAAAAGCATACTATTCGATACAAGATTTTGTAGATGATAAAAAAGCGTGGAGTTAATACCTGTTGACTTCCAAGCAGGATACATTAATTGAAATAATTGTATTTAATTGACATGACGTTGTATTTTTTTAAATGTTATAAAAGAGTAACTACTGAGTTTCTTGCCGGTTCTTCTCGGTAGAATCTACTTTCCGAACCGGTGGTAGCTTCACTTAATTGTAAAATGACGATTCAAAAGTGCTTATAAAAGCCTACTTGAATAAAGTTTATTTTGATTTTGATTTTGATTTTGAAATATATACCCGTATTATGTAAAGTCAATCAATTAATAGACGCATTCCCCAGCTAGACGCTTTGTATGCAGTACCACAATTTTCATCAGATCGATTTACTTAGTTACAGAATAGCACGAAGCCTTACACTTTGTGCTATTATGTCTGGGTAGGTACCACCCGCACATCAGATATTTTACCACCAAACAGCAGTATCCAGCATTGCTGTGTTCCGGTTTGATGGGTGAGTGACCCATTATAATTACAGGCTCCTATGCCTTGGATATAACATCTTAGTTCCCAAGGTTGATGGCACATTGATGATGTAAGGAATAGTTAATATTTCTTACAGCGTCATTGTCTATGGGTGATGGTGACCACTTACCATCACATAGCCCATATGCTCGCCCGCCAACGTATACCATAAAAAAAAATTAATATATCTTACAGCGCCAGTCTCTATAGGCGGTCGTGTCCTTTTATTACCAGATGACTTACTTGCTAGTGAGTGCACCTACCTTGATCATAAAAAATATCCATCGTCATCGTTGTTGCGCAGATCTGCGGCTTTTACGCTGCATTCTGAAGATCTCGTCCGCTCCAATAGTCATCTGCCTCTCACCTGACACATCTATTCCACGGTTATGCTATCTACATACTTCAATATTAAATGCAAAGTCTGATCCTTTATCAGACAAAGATATCGAGCTCAGTATGCTACGAAACAATAAATATTCATGGACTAGCTCCGTTGTCGGTGTCTACGTTTCGTACCAGTATTCGTAAAAATTGGCTTTAAATATTGCGAACAGTTGAAAAACATTGCCTTAGTCAAGTGAGTTAGTTTATTTTACTACTAGCTATTACACGCGGCTTTGCTCGCGTAGAATATAAAAAATGTCCTTACTGGGTGTCATGATATGATATTTTATACGTTTAGATCAACAGCCTAAAATAAAAAATTTATGCTTTTAATTCTAAAAATGGCAATACTTTAATGCAACCTTTCATCCCTCTTTTCAACCTTTTACAACACTGTTTTTCAATTAAAATGTAGCCTATATTCTTTCTCAGGATCTGGACTATTTGTGCACCAAATTTCATTTAAATTGTACCAGTAGTTTGGGCGTGAGAGTGAGACAGATATACAGAGTTACTTTCGCATTTATAACATTCGTGTGGATTCGTTTACCTAAGAAAGTTTACCATCACCTTGTGAGGTCTGCCAAAGCGGTAAGGTTCGATTCCCCCTTTCCATGATTATCGCAAATTTTACTTGAACCTACGAGATTATATTAATTGCGAATTGGCATACATTAGAGTTTTTAATAACTAAATACAAATTACTGGTTGATGAGACATTACACTCTATTTGGACAAGGATATAGTCCAGCCTCGTGAAACATCCAAAGTATTCGAAGAGCGTGCCGTGCGATGGTTTTTTTTTTATTTACTAATTAACAAATGTAACAGTTGCTACATGAAAATAATTTTATCGTGTTTAAACGTAATGCATTCCATTACATGTGAACATGAAACGCGTTACTTCACGTCACGCTACCGACACGGTTCCGTCTTGCATCCGTCACGCTTCACGTCCGTAACGAGAACAAAATTGTTACTTGAATCATTCAGGATTAAAAATTAAAATCGGATATGGCATAAATATATTTTTATATCAGCTATTCATAAAATTTGATTATTTAATTTAATCTATGCTTATGCTATGAATTTGAAAGAAGCTGTCTATCTGTCGCTCTTTCACGACCAGACTAATGACTAACCGAATTTGATGAAATTTGTTACGAAGCAAATTTGAACTGTAAGGAAGTAAACGGGCTAAATCTTGGCGTAACAAGTGACAATCAACCCCTAAAAAGCGAACGAAGCCACGGGAAACAACTAGTTGTCAAATTATTAAAAACAATTGTTACTGAAATAAATAAAACTTTACTGAAAATTAGTTAAAGTTTTAAAGTATTAAAAACATTCTGTGTCCAAATGTTCGTAACAGGTGACGTAATGCAACATGTTACAAAGTCACCCTTATATGTAACAGTCGTGTATAATCACATTATTAATCAATAATTACGACCCGAAGTGACCCCTTCTAGCAGCCTATGACGCACCTCCCATGCCTCGCCTAGCCAACATGGCTCTCGTGGTCAATTAATACAGGGCAAAAAAGCCTTTAATGTTTCTAGAATAAATCTGACATACTTATAACAATGTAACCAATCATTTGATATTACTAGTTTTCAGAAAATGATGTCATAAAGGTTTCAAATCATTAACATCCAACCATCTCAATAGAATAGGGGCTTTCGCCCAACAGTGGGATGTTAGTTAACACGGTCATCTTACTTTTTACTTAAGCGCTGTGAGAAGATTGAATAAATATTCTTAAAAACAAAACTACAAAGAAGGTTCACTTCGTAACTATTGTTTCATTCATTATTTCCTTTTATGATGCTTTATTAGGAAAATTTATATAATTTAAGATCTGAATAGAAACGGATGGATGATAAAAAAACCTACATCAATGAAAATGTAGTGTCAACTCGAATAAAAACGTCTTGACTTTGACACTTCCGATACCGGCCCTCTATCACACCGAGCCTTCTTAACTGACATTTAATTCCAATCTTATTGACCATAGTGGTTCTTTTATAAAATCCGAAATAGTTTTACTATATTGTACTTCTGGCATAAATCTATCTTTGGGATTGCATTAGAAATTCGCATCCCGAATTTAAGGTTGGGGAAGGGGTGGGGGGTAAGGGGGGGTGGTGTAGTACCTACACCACCACTCCCCCCGCGCGGAAATCATTAGTTTTTTTTTTTTCAATTTTTAAATTTCAATACTAAAATCTTCAAGATCGTACTGTTAGTTAAATTTTGGAAGGGGAGAGATATAATATTCCAATTATTGGTATTTAATGTGATTTCTGGCGCTGCGCCGGCCGCTACCGCGGCACGCTCGCTTCGCTCGCTCGGCTTGCGCAGCGTTTGGTCATAAAATCTAACCTAACCTAACCTATCCTTATCTACTATAACTATCTACTATTTTTGTTGCCGGAGTGGCTTCGCCACTCCTGTACCCCTCACAGCTGTTAATCTTGGGTGAAAAATAGAAACAACAATAGGTATATTTTAGAAATTTATAAGAACCATTTATCTGTATATATACTTGACTACATTTAATAATGCGATAAATGGATCTTTTTTATATTTTATGTTATATTGTATTTTATTATCATGTTCGTAAAATCTTCTGGGTGATTATTATTTTCTTTACAAAAGAATCACTACACTACAAAATTAAATTAAATTTTTACACGTTTATTTTTACTATAAATTAATATAGTATTTGTTAAAATATAATACAGAAAAAAGATAACAAACATAAAAATAATGATTTAATGTTAATTATAATTTAAAATATCGATCCGTTACACGTTACTTTAAACGCACATTAAAAAAAAACTATGGGTTTCCGCGGTTTGGGAGTGGTAAATTTCGAGAGAGGGGAACAGACCCTTTAAGAAAAAACCCCTACTATCATCAAATTCGGGATGCGAATTTCTAATGCCGACCCCTATCTTTTTTTATAAATATGAGACAACATCACATACATTACTCTGATGCCAATGTAAGTAACTGAAGCACTTGTGTTATGGAAATCAGAAGTAACGACGGTACCACAAACACTCAGACCCAAGACAACATAGAAAACTATAATCTACATCGACTCGGCCGGGAATCAAACCCGGGACCTCAGAAAACCGGTGTACACACCACTCGACCATGGAGGTCGTCAAATCTATCTTTATTATATTAGAACGAAAACTGATTGAAGAGGTCATGGAAGTGACGTCACATTCCAGACGTAGTCAAAAATCATCCATCCTTTTGGTTCGTCGTGGTGGTAAAAAAAATGAACTGACAATTGCAATCTTGATGAATTTCATAATATTTTGTGGGTATATAACGAAAACTTATTTAATCAGTATCTGTCAATATTTACTTATTTAATAGCATATTATATTTAAGCACTCACTCAGACTTAATGTAATGAATGTTAAAATGTTGTACAGGTCAATAGTATTAAATAAAATGTCAGACATTTTTTTAAATATTAAGGTAGTAATTAATTTAATGGACGATACGACGACTTAATACAGCTTTTTTTCTATAATATTATTCTTCGATAATCCCTGGTGGGAAATTTAATGGTTATTTTTTCTAGGTAATTTAGACCAACAGCACCAAGGGCTATAAAATTGACCTAGCATGGTATTTGATTATAAATGATTTACCCTTACTTTTTCGCTTTGACTTTCAAACAGTTTTAGAATATATATAAACTTTTTCATTTCAGTGAAGATGGTTTTTTTTTTGTTGCGTTAGAAGTAAATTTAAAAAAAACATAAGAGAATATATTTAATTTCCATTTTCAGTGCATACATGGAAGTGAATAATATTGTTGGCTAAGAAAGCTGTTTTACTCGTAATACAACCAAAGTGCTGTATCACCATAGCAGTTTAAGTAAGCTTAACAGTTTAGTGCTGCTCTTAGTAGAGTGAAAATAAACGGCTTTGCACTTTGCTATGCTAATGTATCTTACTGAGGCCCCACATGTTCCTCTTCCCATTTGCTTACTACAATATCTTGTATTATTGGACAACATTGAACAACATCACATACAATACTTTGATCCCAATGTAAATAGCTAAAGCCCTTGTGTTATGGAAAATCAGAAGTAAAGGCGGTACCAACACCCAGACCTAAGACAACACAGAAAATTAATGAACTTTTTCTTCATCGACTCGGCTAGGAATCGAACCCGTGATCTCGTAGTGGCGTACCCATGAAATCCGGTGTACACACTACTCAACGACGGAGATCGTCACAATAAAACCAATCTGATATTTATATAATTACAAAAATATCTGTCTCATCCAATCTACTCAAAACGAAACTAGCTGCCCAATTTTACTTTACTTTTTCAAATATACTAGAAACTACTAAAACTACTTACCTCAAAATCTTTAGAAAACTTATTTTAATACTATCCGTATAGATTATTGCAAATGATTTGTAAACTTTAGTCGTGAAATGTTAATTATGTTATTTGAATTCGAATATCACGTAAGTGTGACATAATTCAAAGTCCACGAAGAGCATACATTGACCACATAAATGTCATCAATAAACATACCGAAAATAAAACATACGCGTCTAAAATATACCATATTCTGTATTAGAAGTCAGATAACATATAATAAATTCACGACGGAATATTTGGCCTTCGTACGTGACACTGGCGAAATAATCTGTGCCCTCTTGACACAAATATAAGACAATTTAAAAAAATATACTTGTCCGTTATATAGTACGAAATAACTTACTTGGTATTAGAGCTTTGTGCAAGACCGTCGGGATAATTACCATTCTACCGCCAAACAGCAATACTTAGTAGTATTGTTGTATTCCGGTTTGAAACGTAAGCGAGCCTGTATAACCGCAGATACAAGGTTACATCAGGTAATATCTTAGTTCCCAAAGTTAGTAGAGCATTGATGATATGAGGAATGGTTATTATCTCTTACAGTACCTATGTCTCAAGCGGTAGTGACCACTTACCTACAGGCCCATTAGCCCACCTACCTACTTTCTTGTCATTAGTTTAGAAATTTGCGAGTTTGGAAAATTCCGAGTTTCTTGCCGTTTCTTCTCGCTAGAAGCTGCTTTCCGAAACGGTGGTAGTATTTAATTGTTGACGATTCAAAAACGCTTCATTGCGAAGTTTACTTAAATAAAATTGATTTGATTTAATGTAATTGATTACTAGTTTCCTATTTTTTGTATGTAAGGGTTGGTAATAGGCACCCAATTTCCTTTCATATACCTCTTACGTGATACGATGTACGCAGAATATCATGATCATCGATTCAGCAGTGAAATAAATCACTATCGCCTTTATAATTCAGTTAATATATTATAATATTTTAAAAATGAATGCGACTTTCTTCTTCGACGTCGTAGAAAAAAATATATTTTTTATCTAAACAAGAAATAACTTGTCGCAATCAGCGATCGCTTCAAGGATAACCGGTGTCTTTAATCCGGGGAACACAAAATACATACATGATGAATACAATTTTACAGTACGTGTATAAATTATAAATCACTTTAAACAATCAATAACTGTGAGTAAAGCATCACTTACATGTTTTAAGTGTTCAATGAAATAATCATTATGTTCCATGTTGTATAATTTATACTCGCAGTCAAATATTTGTAATATTAAAGTAACCGCTTTTCACTAAATGCATGTATTTGTGATACATATACCAAAATAATATTTTTTACAATATTTGTTTTTATCTGTCTGTTTGTTCCGGATAATCTTTGGAACGGCTGAACCGATTTTGACAGGACTTTCACTGGCAGATAGTAACTTCGGCTGCAATAATAACTTTTTTGTTAAATGCGACCGCGCACAAAATCGCGGTTGCTAGTACATAACCAAAATCTCTAATAAATATCAAGATAATAAAGTTTCCTAAAAACAAATTAATCCCAGATAATTATTTTTTAAAGAAATTTTTGGACAATGCCGTTTAGTAAAACAGCTAGGCCACTACGGCACAGCTAGAGTGTTGATAGATAGACTAAAGTAGTTGGTTATGACATATACATAAATAAATTATTAGATGTGTCTAAAGAAAACATCATTTCCAATGAGAGTAATCGCCACAAAATCACAATAATCATTCACTGGACTCTTTAAAGTAAAATAAATTAATAACCTGAAAATGTCCTACTTCTGGACGAACCTTTTGACGGAAAGGTTTGAAGACCCTATTCAAAAATCCTACTTCAACGCAACCCACATTGATTGAAATACATATTCTCCTCACTATATTTTCTTAAAACGCTTTCGAAATCATTTATTCATATACTTTATTATGCTATTAAATTGCATTTTACAAGAGGTGAGCTTAACGCTACTGGATTCTACCAGCTAGCCTTAAAAATTGTACTCATAGATAGAGATACAGATAATGTATCATGAGCCACCTTTATTATCTTGGTGTGAGTGACAGCTACGCTTGATACTAGTCAAACTACTTTAGTAGTGTGCGTGTAAAAAGTAGCCAACTGTTGGTCACTATATATTTCGACAAAATTTTATACATATGCAAACTTTGTGGTGCCTACCAGATTTGATCTTTGAACATCTTATAATAATTAGTAAAGATTCACGTGTTCTACCCACTGAATATACTGAACTCAGTGCATGCTTATATAAACTTAATTGACGTGTAAATGTCAGTTTAAATGCTAGATATTCATACATTGTAATGTTGGTAATTGTTTAACTAATTAAAAGTTATGTTCCAATAAATAGCAAAACGTTAAATTCAATGTGCAATTGTTCAATTGCATTTTTATATCTTTTATATAAATTAATCAATAAATAAACAATTTGGATTTCAAATATATTAATTTTATTATTAAAAAAAAAATTATATTAAAACCTTTTTTTTATGTTCAAATCACTACGACTTTTAAAATGGCTACTATCCGAAATATTATGTATCTGTAGATATTTGGTTATTAGTCTACACAATAGCGTAACTTAAGACTTTATAATTATAATGAACGATAGAGAAATCGAGAACGTACATTGTTCTTACCTTGTACACACACCTTTAATTAAGGTATTCGCTCAATATAAGATCTTAGTCAATCATATAAAGCTTCGCGCCATTTCGCGTTTTCACTGACAAGACTAATGTCATTGACATCAATGTTTTTTTTTTCTTGATGCATCGCAACCGGTTAACAACCTTCGTTTAAATTTCGAAACTTGTAATTAATTAATAATTTATCTGTGGCTGCTTCGATTTATTAATAATAAACTGTTATATAACCTTCAAATTTGAATGTAATATATGCATATGCTTGACGTTGAGTGAACATGAAAATTATATGATAATGAGTGAATAAATGATATACATTTATCAGTCTACAATAGAATTTATTCATGCAAAGAACAACTATGCAGACAATACTCTGCTTGTTTGATTTTCTTAAGCCAGGCACAGTACATAGTGCCTTGGTGCCAATAATTGGAAGCACAATTTCGATACAAAACATTGATAGCGTTTATGGGCCGCTAGGCATAAAGATAGAAGACCACCTACCTTAGTGCATAAAATTAAAAAAAAAATACCTTATACTTATCGCTTAATAATAGAACACTGCGGAACTACGCTTGTGTCATTATACAACATCTATATGACATTATCTCATAAATATTCCGACATCCCACGCTCCACATCGAGGTGTCGCATTGAATCAATTAATTCAGTCGTTCTCGAATATGTCCACTGTTACGGACAAAATGTAGTTTACCATGTTGACAGTATTTTTAATGCTCTTAATTTTAGGTAGATTCTAATTAATTGATATAATTAAGTACAGAGACACATAAAAATATTTGATATTGCTGCGATATTATTGGTCGAAATCTTGAAACTTGTAATAATCTTGAAAATTCATTCGGTATAAAAATGGCGTTTGAAATATAGACGAGGTTTTTATCGAAACTTTAAGTGAAATATAAGTGTATTAAGTAGTACAATATGGACGTATAAATATAGATATATTCATAGCGTTGTTTGTAGTGCATTATTATACAAACTATACACAGTTCTTGATGCTATATTTAGCAGAGCCATTGACAAATCACATGGAAGATATAGATCAAAGGCTTGTTTATCTTTACAACTTCTTCGATTGGAATAGAGTAATATTATAGATGTTATATGCTAGGGATGTGTAGAGAATAGATAAATCTATAGTCTGTTTTATAAAAAAATAAACATATACAATAATCAGATGTCTACAAATGTTCTTTGTATTGTTGTTTTAAAGCTTAAAGGGTCAGTTAGTAAAATATTAGTTCCCAGGTTTGATTATGCATTATCGTTTTAATGAAAGGTTATTACGTCTTATAGCGATAAATGGTGGAGACCACTTATAATCAGGGAGGCAATATTCAAAATAAAAAAAAAACAGGTGATATCAATTAATCACATTCTCTCCGTGGCGTTTGATAGTTATCAGCTACAAACGTTTTGAAATCATATACTATTGATACACTATTATTATACAACTGCAAGTTTTTTTACAAATAAATTATTCAACTGCTGATCTAACTCACGTTTTTACCTTATTCTACTACACTGCTCCAATTTTACATCTAACTTTTTGGTGGTAGCTTTGTGCAAGCCCGCCTGATATATATTCTACCACTAAACAACGGTACGAAGTATTGTTGTGTTCCGGTTTGAAGGATGAGTGAGCCAGTGTAACTAGGGGCACAAGGGACATAGCATCTTAGTTCCCAAGGTTGGTGGCGCATTGACGATGTAAGGAATAGTTAATATTTCGTACAGCGTCATTGTCTATGGGTGATGGTGACCACTTAGCACGCCAAGCTATTCCATAAAAATAAACTTTCCTTCGAATACAGGACGAACACGAATGAATTACAGCACGTTCCGTTAAGCACCAAAAAAAACTTATTAAAGCAGTAGTTCACACGCTTTCAATTTACAATTTTAAATTAAGATTTATGTGACTTTTGTTCAATCATGAATCTCGGCCAAGAGAACTTATGGTGACTGAATCACAAGGAATACGTCAATTTAAGTATACTACGGAATCGTCAGTAAAAGTCTCAATATTATTTATTCATTACAGTATATATAGCTATATTTAGTGCATCTAGTGTTTCATATAAATCCCTTATTGAATATAATTATAAAGACTACTTGTTTCCTAACCTCCTCGGTAAAATTTACATTATGAAGTTTCACATGGAACTATTACCACGAATTTGTAAAATAGCTATTCGAAAGTTCTCGTAGAAACTAATTTGAATGTAGAACGTTTTGAATTCATAAGTAACTTTTTGTGTTCTTAGTTCAAACTACACAAAAACACGTGGAAATCCAGGCTATAATTAACAGTCAACTGCCTTTGAACAGGAAAAAACGTGAATAAGAAAAAAGTCTATACGCTTGTGGACCTTGTACACATTTCTTTTCACTTGTCACTTCGTCTTTCGACACTCAGTAATAATCAACAGTTTATTGAATTTCAATGTTTTATTTACAAAAGCCTGAAGATTCGATCAATATAAAAACACGTGGTCTTAAGCCTGTACCTTCAACGGTTGCCATCCCATTCAATTATAAGAATAAGACAAAAAATGACGCATTTTTATTTGTGCATCATTTGACCCCTATAGCAGCTCATGTATAGAATTACTCCGTGAGGGATGGTTACCGTGACAGTACTGACTGATTGGTCAGAAGGACTAGGTATACTAGGACTAAGCACACGAGCTATTTAAATATCAATATTTTCAACCGACTTCAAAAAGGAGGAGATCAATTCGTCTGTATTTTTTTTATGTTTTTTACCGTATTCACCGGCTTCAAATATAACAATTACTATAACTACATTATATAATCGTAAATCGACTTCTAAATAATATTTTTCATTTCATTTTCCTTGGGAGGACTCAGAAAATATGTTGAATACGCAATTATTTTAATTACATTTTAGTGCATTTTTATTTGTTTTAAAATAGTGCTTTGTTTGAAGTCGGTTTTTCTTTATGTTAAAAGTTTTATTTATCTCTATTTTTAAATATGCGTTTAATTGTATAATTGTTTATATTTTTCTTTTTTATATGGTGACTTTGCCAATATACTTCTTCGATTAAAAATGTATTGTGATTATATAGACGAGTATGTTATAAAAATCATATCATATCACATCAATAACCCTTTAAAAATATCAAATGCAAGCCGTTGTGTCTGGTGATGGTGCTACAAATAGCAATGTAAACGCTTCTTAACAACCAATGTTTCATTGAACCCACCAAGTGAAGACCGATCGTCGATCATTTGATCATTCACCCACATGCATAACATCGTGAGAAACACTGTAGATATGCACACATGTGTAATGTAATGGTTTCATCTACGAGTTACGCACACATAGGACATAGACACCAACACGCCTAACATGCTTAAGTTTTTAATAGCATTAGATACAATTGAAAGCACAGATCTACTATAAAGCATGTCTAAGTTTCTGTGATTTTATTTATGACTAGCTGTGCTCGACATAATCAACTTCGAGCGCGTTTGAATTTGACAAAAAAGTTTTTGTTATAGTTTAAGTTACTCCTTATCTCCTTCATTCCAGACGTTCCAGATATTATGCGGATTAACAAACAGACAAACAGACTGACAAAAATTGAGAAAATTGTTATTTTAGTATATGTACCGTGTACTATACAAAGGCATTCATTAAAAAGCAGTTATTTCAATATTACAAACAGACACTCCAATTTTATTATATGTACAGATAAAGAAGCGAACAGGCAAGTCAAGGGCTGTAGCATATTTCGCGGCCCTTTTGTGTTTTAATTCTTGATCTACATGTTTAAGGTATTCATAAGTAAGCCTTAGCTCTTTAGGGCTCAAGCTTGCTTCATAACAAATTTCATCACATTCGATTTAGTAGTTTGCTAGTGCAACACACAGACAGACAGTGCTACTTTTTCATTCATATTAGTAATATAGATTTGTAATGCCCCAAAACATAAATCTTGTCCCACAGATACTTATAATCCCTCTCCACATCACCCAAGCCAAACACAATACAACAAAAGCTATATTTCTCAATATAATGTAAATTTAATAACGTGTTATTCTAGAAAAAGGAGTTTATTTAACAATTTCATAATTATTTTATTTCATTGAAATAGAAATTCTAGTATCGAAATTATATGCAGTAACTAACAATAAGAATATGCAACTATAACAGTGATATGAAAATAGTTAATTTATATTTCATCATCTTAATACTTAAATTCCTCGAAAATGCTTATTAAACTTAACTTAGTTAATTATATTAGGCCAGCCCATACTGGGTTTTGTACTTTGTAGGCTAATTAATTCTCGGAAAGTTGAAAACGTTTGGAATCTCTATATTTACATGTTAAAGGAGTTTTGAACTTAGGCTTAAGGAATTTATTCACAAAACCAATTTAACTTATTCGAAATATTTTGAAGTTAGGTAAGTAATAACACTATCATAAGTCAGATAATATTGTATACTGTGTTCGTTGATTCAATACAGGAACAATAATTTAATTGACATACTTATGTTATAATATTTAATTGTGGAAAATGAATAATTTTTAAGTTATTTAAAATCGATGACTGAACGTTTAATTTAAATACATTGTATAGAACACAGATTGAAAAGTGCCTGGAATGGCTTACTTTAAGTAAATATATTTTAACTTCATAGAATTAGTATTTAAAAATTATAAGCAAGGTCAAATTGAAATGTCAATATTATTTAACATCAGTAATACAGTACGGTACAGTAATACATTACACGCAAATTATAGCAATCATCAATAAAACCGTTTTAAATGCAAATGTAAAGATTAATACCTAACGGTGACCCGATTTTCAATAATAATCTAATATTATATCTTTAAAAAAGTATGAAATAAAACAAAAGCTAACCGTTGGCATAATTTCATAAACCTTTCAAGATTGCAACAAGATTGAACACGTTCACCCGTTTGTATAGATTACAACGATAATTACCGTGAGCATTTTAACCCTTATTTACGATGTCAGAAGATTTACAAATCTGCAAGGTTAAATGATCATATCTCATTGTTAAGATATGCAACATCATTCTTTAATAAATAGTAATAAGAGTCACTTTAAATTCTAGCCTAAATTAACATAGACTAAAATAAGTGGGTTAAGTGTTATGTATTACAATACCGCTGAATCAGATTTATGCTTTTTGATATTCGTAGTGTAATACTGGTGTTATAATTTTGTTTTATATGATCTTTACTGATTGTATGAGAGGATTTACCTATTTTCTGCAGTTGCATTTAATCTTGGTGGTAAGGCTTTGTGCATGCCATCTGGGCAATACTTAGTATTATTGTTTGAAATTTTAGTGAGTCAGCGTTAATTTACAAGAACAAAGGAAATAACCTTAGTTCCGATGTCAGTGTCGCATTAACCATGTAAGGTATATATTTTATTAGTGGTGACCACTTACCATCAGGTGACCTATTTCCCCATCCGCTTACCAATGACATAAATAAAAGTGATATATTTAAAGAGTTGCAGGTTTTCATTCTTCACTTTTCATTTTACAGCAATTCAAATTTTTTCAAAAACCGAAATTTCCATGGACTTATATATATATATATATTTTTTTTTTTAAATTCTTTTATCTAAGCGTGGGCTCACACGTGGCTTACTAAATCAATAACAATTTGAAACATCCCGGCGTTTTACCAATAAAAATAAAGCACAAAACATCTAATAAATATAACTGTGTTAATTTATTCTTTCGTTAATGAAAAATAATTTAAGCTTTAAATCGTTTTAAATTTGGTTTTATTGGTACAAAAAATTTGTTCAACTAAATTCGAACTGTAAGAAACGAGAATACTTATACCTATCAAAATGATGCGTCCTTGGGGATATAGGCCCTTATAGCCGGTCGGGGAATATGAATACATCAGTTATTCTACCGCAGAGAAGCATTTCTCTAAATTGTTATTATATGAATGGGATGCCGTTTCAGGTATGATGAACATAACATCTTAGATCCCGCGAAGGCGGCACATTATGGTAGGAAGATATTTATATTTCCTAAATTGCCAGTAGGTACCTTTAATAAAATCCACTTTTAATAAAACGATATAGCAAGTGTAATAAATAAAAAAAATAACAAAAAGAAAAACTGACTTCATACAAAACACTATTTTAAAACAAATGAATATGCACTAAAAAGTAATAAAAATAATTGGGTATTCAACATATTTTTTAGAGTCCTCCTAAGTAAAATGAAATGAAAAATATTAGACTACTTAAAAGTCGATTTACGATTATATAATGTAGTTATAATTATTGCTATATTTGGAGCCATAAGATTTATTTGTTCTAGCAGTCCGACTCTATCAGAGCATCATATTTATTCGAATATCGAAAGATTAGGGTACCTAGTGTACCCTTGTCCCCTAAAAATGTAATCTTTTTGCAAAAATCACGTAGAGTTGTTGCAATTCCTTCCAAATTTAAAATCATCATTCAAATAAAAATAAAAAAATCGCATTTAATCGCGAAATTTTACGCATATTTCCTATGGTAAATATAAAATTCATTCTGCAAGTAATTGCCTGACAGAACTTTCGAAGTCGAGGATTATCATTATAGTTGATTGTCAAAGCCAAGTTTGTCAAAGCTATCGTCGAAAAATCAGCGCGTACACGACTGGCGTTCTCTTCTCGAAATTAAAGTCGGTTTGTTTGATTTTCTACCTGAAATAACAGACGTTTGATCTTTCACTTAAATTATTATAATCTCATGAATGATAGAATTAAAAATTCGCTGTTTATTTTGACTTGTATGTAAAGCCTTCTAAAATATTAAAATTGAATAAATAACTGCATTTTTTACATTTTTATTCTTCTAAGATATTCTTACACTTTTATAACGCAGCTTCTAGATTAGATTATGCATTTTAATAAATACAATGCAATAATGAAATCTAAATGTTTATCGCAAAAACTTAATCGAAAAATCAAACAAATTACAAGCTACGACTATTATGGATACACGATAAAAAATTAATTACTAACTTCGGAAGACAATTTAAAAATAGTATTGTTTATCATTTAAATTGATCTTTTAAAGGCTATATTACATTTTGTTTCTTTATACATACGATTCGGCCAGTTACTCATCTGTTTTTTTTTATTCATACCAATTATCTAACCGGTCCCTCCAGGTCGTGACGTACTTATGAGGTAAGTGTCACGACTCACGAACATGAATGGATAAAGCTGTCCGCATATACCACACTTCAATACACGAAAAGAGTTAATATTATGTTTTACTAGCGACCCGCCCCGACTTCGCACGGGAGCATTGCTGATACTAAATTCACATTGTAAACATTTACTATTATTATCAGTGTTTCTTTAATATATTATCCATGTTTTCCTGTCGATCTTCATATCGAATCATTCTATCTATTAAAAAAAATACAAATTTTAATGATCTTAGCATATATTTGGATAGACAACGGGAAGCGACTTTGTTGTATACAATGTAATGATAATTACATCGCAAATTGAATATATTAAAAAACATTACTTACAATCTATGGCAAACTAAAGGTGAAATGAGATTGGATTCATATATCGGATCAGGTGATAAGATTTTTGTATAGACAAATTTAGTAGCATCCTGGAATTATTAAGTTGATAATGGTAGACACCAATAATAATTCGTAGGACACATTACTGTATGTAATATTTTTGGTCCCTTTTCAAATTACGCTCCTGTCGAGTTGGATTCGGTGTTTAGTGTTGTTGACTAGACTCCGTTGAGAATGGCTGCACGCTATAACCGAACAGTCAAAAGAATAACATCGCGCATTGGGTTGGCGTAATAATCAAGTTTTTTACCGAGACCTATAAGGCCAAAGGAACATCCAAGAAGTAACGTACATATTTACATAAATTTCTACCACTATAAAACAAATATTTGGACTGTGAAGACACAGAAAATAAAACACGCTTCAAAATCAGATCGATTTTTAAAAAATACATAAGATCAGAAATTACTTAAAAACTTCAAAATATGCTAAATGAAAGTTGAAGTCATCAGTGAAAAAAAGAATAGCTGGCAGTCGAAAAACCGCCGTCATTGTTCGTTCAGCTGATTCCAATGACGTATGTACTTCCTGTGTGTCATAACAAAGCAGCGAACAATCCAATCCCGATATATGTTAATCTATATTCAATCTGAAACAGAATTATTCATGCCACTCGGTCGACGAGCCATGAAATTTATTCTATTCCCGTCAAACTTTGACGCTTTCTTTGAATTAAAAATTATTCTAATATATATTTCTAGTAGAAAGTTGGACGTACCGAGTAGTCCTTAACTTAAAACACAAAGTACACTAAATATCAGTGAAAACAGTCCTGACCATATCTACTTTGTTGT
Source organism: Vanessa cardui (assembly GCF_905220365.1). Classification (NCBI taxonomy): domain Eukaryota; kingdom Metazoa; phylum Arthropoda; class Insecta; order Lepidoptera; family Nymphalidae; genus Vanessa; species Vanessa cardui. The sequence goes on along the minus strand of NC_061132.1, from coordinate 9,731,370 downwards.
AGGGCTTTGTGCAAGCCCGTACCACCAGTTGGGTAGGTACCACCAACTGAACTTACTGCTAATATCTAAATATTCTACGTCCCAATAGCAATACTTACAGTAATTTTTGTGTGGTTTCAAAGTCACTAAGGGGAGTGAGACAGTGGACTACAGCCGGAAGGAATACTTTAGTTCCCAGGGTTAATGGTGCAATAACGACATGAGAAATTTGGAATTATTAACCTCTTTTAATAATGCTTAAGTACTTTTGTAAAATTAGCGTAAGCAAAAAATGTGGACTTAACGAGTCACCTGCCAGATGCGAACTGTCGTAACAGATGATTCTTGAAATCATTTATAATAAAAGAAAACCAATAATACAGGACAAAATAATAATAATAAACATTGAAAAAGGGAAGTTTCTTATTGTCAAACATATAGCATACATACACGTAGTATGCACTACACACAAGCGCAATACACGTAGGCGAGGAAGAGTCGTGATGAAAAGGAAGGATTACGGCATGAGAGAGCATCATTTTATAAGCTCTCATAGCATACGAGTCCATCTTACTCCAGAAACAAGCCAATAAATGCTTCACAACAAAACTCAGCCTTGGAAAGAAAACGGTCAGAGGAAATCGAAATTGATGAGGAGAACAGAATAAAAGAGCGGATACTTTTTATATCACTATCCATTACTAATATAATGTAATGCTGCTGCATTACTCAAAAGCAAAATGCCATTTTACTATAAAAGTAAATGAAGCAGATGAGCAGAAAGAGGCGAGCCGTATCGACATTGGCAAATGGTCTTATTTTTTAACCACAAATGCTGCAGAGCCGAGCTTTCCAATCTATCTATGTAGGACCAATTGCAATTTTACATCAACGGTAATGCAATGCAATTAATTCGATTTTACTCTTCATTGATACATTTCTTATACATTTCTTAGGTCTGGTATGAAAAATGTTTTACATACCAGACCTAAGAGATATTTTTGTTTGGTATTGTTTACATTACTGATTTGAAGTTATTTTGTTACGGCTTTAAGTGGCGAAGCAAATGGGCTAACACAGGACATTTAGCCACCAGTACCCATAGCCATTCGCATCGTAAGAAATTTAAACCATTCATCAATGGACTACCAACCTTGAGAACTGCGATATTATGTCGCTTGAGCCTGTTTTCCACTGACTCATTCACCCTTCAAACTGGAACTCAATATTATTAAGTATTCCTGCTTGGCGGTAAATTATGTGATGAGTGGAAGGCAGCTACCCAAGGGAGCTTGCACACAAGCCATCTAGTAATTTGTATAATGTAATGTGTTATAAAATTACAGTCACTATAACAGTATGTACAGTCGCTATAAAATTGAATAATTTATACTATACCGATGTTGAATATATTGGTTTAGTGTGTGTTCTGTGTTCCTGAAAGCATTGTTTACTATTGCCATACCTATACCTATGATGTTCAATTAAATACGAATGTATTGTCAGCCAAATACCGCTTTATATTTATTCCCTAAAAGACACGATAAGTCATTTGTTACTTAATAATGTCCAGTTAGTGAGTTGAATTGTTTACGAGGATTAATTGAAAATTATTTCCATTAAAAACATTTCGCAAGCAAAGTTGCTAATGGCTAACTGCCTTTGAGTGGGAGGACTAATATGTGCAAATGAATAATATGGATTAATGTGTGCAAATGACAGTTCGTAATATTCCTATAGCAAAAATGAAACGTCAAATAACTATCGAATCTAAAGTTTTACGAACATGAATTATCAACGGGTATAACTAATCAAAAATCAAAATCAAAATCAAAATAAACTTTAGTCAAATAGGCTTTTATTAGCACTTTTGAATCGTCATTTTACAATTAAAAGTGAAGCTACCACCGGTTCGGAAAGTAGATTCTACCGAGAAGAACCGGCAAGAAACTCAGTAGTTACTCTTTTTTAACATTTAAAAAATACAACGTCATGTTAATTAAATACAATTATTTCAATTAATGCAAAATATATAAAAAAACTAGCATTCGCCCGCGGCTTCCATCGCGTTTTAGGGGTTGGTTGTTATGAGTTAGGTAAAAAAGTAGCCTTGCCTATACTTGGACTTCAAGTTAGCTTTATAGCAAATTTCATCATATTCGCTTCATTGGTTTGGTCGTAAAAGAGCGAAACATTTGGACACAGAATATTTTTATTACTATAAAACTTTTGTAAATTTTTATTTGTGTAAGTAATTTTTTTTTAAATAAACTTATAGCTATTGTTTATTGTTATTTCCCGTGGCTTCGCTGACTTATTATGGATTGTTTGTTACGTGTAAAGCTAAAAATTAGCTAATATCCTTCCTTCGAGTTCAAGCTTGCTTTAAACCAAATGTCATCAAATTTGGCTCATTGGTCTAGTCGTCAAAGAGTGACAGACAAACAGATAGATATAATTTATAATATTAAGTATAGATTTTCCTTTTGTGGAGCCGTAGCTTTACACCAAAAGCCCCAAAGTGCGTAGTTAAAGTTCACGGCTAATGCCTTTTACTACGAGCCGTTGACCACTTACAATCAGGTTGTGTATTCCTAAAATCGATATAAAGCTAATTTGAGTGCTGTATATTGCCTGAAAGTTTATAAATAACCGTGAGTACGTTTTCCGTTCCGTTATTACAGAAAGTATTGCGTTCAGAGTTTCAGAGAAATCAGGGCGAAGACATTACGGGTAAACTTTTACGTATACGAGATTTTATTTGCGAATTTATTTGAAGTATTTAATATTAATTATATTTTTGATCAAAATTAACCTATTTTTTTTTAATTAAATAAATAAAGATTAGACATCGATTATAGACATATATTACTCTGATCCCAATGTAAGTATAGCTACTTACTATAAACACTTGTGTTATGGAAAATCAGAAGTAACGACAGTACCACAATCACCCAGACCCAAGACAAAATAGAAAACTGATGATATTGAAATAAAACTAGCTATAACGGATTTGAATCGCGTATATTAATTATTTTTAACATCCCGACGTTTCGAGCACTTTAAACCGGTGTACACACCACGCGACCACGGAGGTCGTCAAAATTATAAGACAGGCGATTTTTTGGAAAGCAAAGATAGGGAACTACAATCGTATCTACCTTTACTTATAAATATAAACAAATAGTCTAGTCTAATCTAGATTATCAGAAAATCAATACACTTAATTAAATCGATTACAGCTTTGCTATATAAACTATAGTTTACGCTGTAATCGTTACATTTTTTATTTTAATTTTATAATGTATTCGTATACACAAAGGTAACTCGATATACTTATATTTTATTCTCAACGATAATTCAAAACAAAATTCGAAAGCAGAAATCTCTATGGATTTGTATACTATTAGCTTAGATAAAGTGCATTGCTTATTGTTTCGTAACTAAATAGTTCAACTGCTTAAAATTTTGAATATAATTTTTGTTTTGCAATTTATTGTGTAACTATACAACCGTACGGCAGAGGCGTACTTAGTAGTATAAAGGCATTATTTAGAAGTATTTGGGTCAACAATAAATTCATCTAGAATTCCATGGAAAAATGAAATACTAAAATTCGATATATAAAAAAACCCTATTTTCTGTTTTTACGAACTAGTATAATAGAGCTTTGATTTTTATTAAATACCAATTCGTAGTACGTGCGGAGAAGTTACTAGTTTTTTTTTTTTTTAATTATTATTAAAAAATATTTGAATACAATTCGAATCAACCCAAAATCTATTCCCCTGTATTAAAAATCGATCAACATGTTATACAAAATGGCATTTATGCATTATGTAATTTGTAGAAGCCAGTTTCCGAAGGATTATTCAGACTCGGTTGGAAAAAGAAGCTAGTTGAACCTTCGTTTTTCTTTTGCCGATTGCTCTTAAGGCAGGTTATTTTAATTTCCGAACCGGTGGTCGCTTTATATCAAAAAGAAACGATTACATTTGAACATTCCTTTCTAAATGGAATAAAATTATTTGAATTCGAACATGAGATGACGACATCAATAAAACACATGTTTAAACAATACTTACAAAATAAATCATAACCTAAAAAAACAAGTTAACGTTTTAGTTTCATCCTTTTTATAGAACGACAATTTCCAATAGTCTATTTTTACCGACACAGTTCGATCGGTCGTGACGCCTCGGAAGTCGACATTTGACATGTGTACCCACTAACGATCTACAAACAGACACATATACGTGATGGATGTAGACATCGAGAGACAAATTAAGCCAGTCATGGTCCTCTTTCTAATAAACCCCGTACAAACAAAAGGTTTTTAGACAATGGTTCGTTTGAGGTGTACACAACCTGTCGTACCGTACGTACATGCGTATATTTTTATCAAAATTGTTATTCGGATACATTTATTTTAAGAATTAATAACATTAAATGCTTAAATATATACAAATATGAACTAAAACTAGTTACTGTATGAATCTTGACCGCGTGGAATGGTGGCAAGAATGCTAGCAGCGTTTCGCCGTTGAATCGCAATTCCGATCCTCTGGGCAAAAAACGAACCAGCCCTCCTGTCACCAGTGGATGCAATGAGGCGAGGTGTTATACTTTTGATGAAGCTTTTTGCACTACTACTCCATGGGCCAAGCGTTTCGACAGCAAATGGAACAAAAAAGTAATAATAATAGTTAATATTTTATAATATTATATATAAAACCAATTACAAATCTTATATAATTATAATAATTAATTTGTGTAATGTGAGATTAATATTTTTATTTCGTTACAGGTATGCATATACATATATACGTAAAGGTAAATAAAAAGAAAACGACAGCTTTCGTTCCAAGTAAGTGTTATTTATAGTAATAATGGATTCTTGACCGAACTTGTCAGGTCGTTCCATCTAAAGAGCCATCTACATGAATCCAATAAACGATTCGCAGAATCTTTGAGGTATAATTATAAATTTAAAGATATCAAGATATTGACTGTTACTTCTCAATATATATTCTGTAATGTTGAGAAAATGTAATACTCATAACATTTGCTACAAGGAATGGATAGAAACTTGTTACTCCTGTTACTCAACTGCATAGAGTCAGTAACTCTTTTGTCGGGAAATGTATATGATTCTACAACAGGATCTTAGAAAGCGTCCAAAATACATTTGTTGACAAATTTAAAAAAAAAATGTTAAGGAACGCCTATCTGCGAAAAGTTACTATAAAATTATATAAATAATACAGCATTAAAACAGTTTACGATTGATAACACAGCTTGAGAATGAAACGATCTGGCTATTATATTTCTTTTCATATATGTAAATAATACTATTGTCAAAAATGACCCGCTGAGTTTCTTTCGCCGGTTCTTCTCAGGTCAGGGTGTTTTCTTTTCCGAATCGGTAGTCGTTTTTAATTTGACAATCAATAAGTAAGTTTTGGAATCAGAGTTTGAGAATTAAGTTCTAAGGAATAAATCTCTTTTATATAGGTTAATGAGAATAGAGTTAATAATTTTGGACTGAAGATAACACGCATTAACCAATAAGGGTACGAATTCATTTTCCTATTCACTTTAATACGTATTATAATGCACAATTGCGTCTGCGTAACAAAGGTCGTATACATAAATATACGCTGAAGCAAGCAGTAATCCGGTTAGTCGGAAAAGAAGGCAACCTAAAATTTATCTGATTTATCAGAAATGAAAACAATAAAAGCCAAATATTTTATGATGAGATCCCGCAATCTGTAGTCTTATAAGGTAGACTAACAAAATGTATTGTACTGAGCAATTAAACAAATAAAGGTAATAATACATTAATTCTATGTATTAAATACAGCATGCTCTTTGGCTTCGCAGTCGTGTAATAATTAAATACAATTTGTAACACGAAAACCGTTTGAACACGACCCAAAGTAAATACTAAGCAGTGAACTGGGTAAACGAGATTTTGCGGTTAAATTTTAACTAGAAATAACTCCAATGTGTTCTACGTAAAATGACTTCTATGAAGGCAATTTGAATATAATACTGCTATTAATTATAAATAAATAACTAAGTTTTGCTCCTGATTTCCCTTAAACCTTTTATTACTTCGCGAGATTTAATTGAAAAAAAACGTCATGAGTTCTTGCCGTTAAAGTCAACTGAATAACTTATTTCATATTTATTAGCAGAATTATTTATTTTAATTAATTAAGTCATAGACAAGTAAATTTTCCATAGTTCGATCAAAAAATTCTACATTTGAAGAGAACACTTAGACTTAACACTTTTTCCCCATTTTAATACTTGGCCTAAATTCCTGACCATAGTTTAATGGGTTGTATTAAGATGAATAAAATAAAAAGGACATTACTTCGAAATACAGGATTTCTCAAAAGGGAGTTTTCTAAGTATAATCATTATAACTCTTAGTATTGTATAATGATACGGTTGGAGATGACTAACACACATTTAAGAAACCTTTAAATCTCTCATACAAAAATTTCGTGCATCTTTTTATCAACGTTCGCTTCGAAAACGTCTGAACCGACATTTTTCGCTCCGGCAAGATATTAATATACGATATTGCTGTTTGTTTAAAAACTTAAATTATGTGTTTTTTTAGGTATTCTGTAAGAAAAACCTTTTTTGACATGAAACCTTACCTTTACTTTTAAAAATAATTAACATAAAACACAATCGAAATTGATTTTAATAGTATTCTAACAATTAACAGTCATTAAAATAGCATATCAACAAAATTATATTCTCAAGATAGCAGTAATTAATTAATTACAAGTGAAATACGAAGTAAGTTTGTAAAGAATAGCTATGCTGATTAACTTGGAACGATTTAAAATGATATACGAATAAAAATAATTAAAAGTTTTACGTAACCGTAAACTGATTAATTAAGCTAGCTAGCTTAAACTTTTAATTACGGTTGTAAATACAAGCTCGCAGCAAAAATGATCTCGATGTTGTTAAAACAAATTTAAAATTTGTACTTCGTAATATGTATAACTGCTTTTTATATCATATAAATATATAGGTAATTTGATATAAATGATTGTGCAAATTTATTTAGGTAGAAATTACCTTCTAAGTTTGTTTGTTTCTCGTTTTGACATGTTACCTAACAGTTGGTAAATTTAATTTAAATCAAAATATTCTTTATTCAAGCAGGATCACAGAAGCCCTTTCGATTAGTTATGTTACTGTGTTCTATCAAATTAAGTTCTATTACATGACGATTGAGATTTTCTTATAATACTTAAATACCATGACACAAAACGTATCTTTTAATTAAATTTAAAAGAGAAAATTGATGTCCGTAAAAAAAAATATTAAAGTAAACATTCATTTAAAATTATATTTATAACTAAACAACACAGATAAATGCATACTATACAGCAAGATATTCAAGACTAACCAAGATTGTTTTCCGTCCATCTTACAGCTATTAAATTTTCATTGAACTGTTTACAGTTTAGGTAGGTTTCAACCTAGCAAAATTTTATTTATGATACATCTCGTGACCTGCGTTGAAGGAAATAATCTCTACAAAAATTTCGACATGTGTATCCACCAACTAACATTGGAGCAGTAACAGATGTAATAGATAAAATCGTTACGGCATCGTAGCTTAACTCACCAGCGACGGACAAGTTTGTGAAACTAAACGAGTATCCCGTAGAGGGCCATAGACCGCCCGTCACCGACATAGAGGCGGCGAACTTCCCTCGGCCCCCCGAGATGCTATAACAACTTGCTTCCAGAGAATTCAAGTCCTCTTTCACCTCTTTAGATACTAGACTTGGCTCTGATACATTTCGTCCTTATACGTGATTCAATACCTTCTTACAATTTAAAAACTTCATCAATTAAATACGTTAACAATCCATTTTAACTTGCACCTTATTAATTTACACTCGCTGCTAGGTTTACTAAAGTTTAGTTACTTGGGCACTTTGTCATGTCATCTTAACAATATGGACCAACGAACTAAGTTTAACAGGCTATTAATTTAGTGAGTTTACTATGGAGCCAATTATGATGTTTTAAGTACGATACAAGTAAAACCTTTTTGCGTCAAAAACATTGAAAAGCGAATTTAATTTTAAGTTAAAAAAAATTGACCTGTTTTAAATACATGTTCGTCTATTTAAATTATTATTTGCGATGCTGTGATATTCGGGAAGAACTCACTTCGAATCACACTCATAAAATGTTCAAATTATTTGAATTGTATTTTTATTATAATAAATAGGACATATTCCTTTTCAAAACAATTTTAACCATCAAATACTTAAAATTTAATTATCAAAATTATTTAACTAGCAGAGATCACATCGATGGTGTTCAATTTTCTTTAACAAAAATAAACTATTCGTGCCATGTGTGGCAGATGCGTGTCTAAAAGTTTGAAGATCACAGCTTTTTTGTCACTCTAAACAAGATGCTGCATAAACAACAAGCATTCAAATATATCCCCTGAGATAAATAGCCGAAGAGATTGGCGCGTCTGCTTACAGAAATTGTATTAAGGCTGCTGTATTATTTGATTCACTTGGTAGACCTGAGTGGATTTTTATACTCATATAAGTAACCATAATTTCCAATTTCGTTTGACAATTGCTTTAAATCTCTTTTTGTAATGTTATAAAATGCTACTTAAACCTACAAATTGATTGAATTTCAAGTATATATTATGGTTATTAATAAAATAATAAGCAACAATTCAATGTTTTCTTCGTATTTATATAAAAATATACTAAAATAATTATACGATGATCGATTTCCAAATCGTAATCTCCAGATTACGTTAAACACTTCAGCTTTGCGAATTTCTGTAAAAAAAGACATAAATAGAATGAGAGACAATCATATTTGAATAATTTCTCATTACTTATACAATGTCACCCTACCAGTTACACAGTAACAGCCTGTAAATTTCCCACTGCTAGGCCGCCTCTCCCTTTGAGGAGATGGTTTAGAGCTTCTACCACGATACTCCAGTGCACTTTGGTGGATATACATACATGTGGCAAAATTTTCCCAAATAAAACTGTCCATTTTGATTCCGAGTCAAATATTACAAGTTAAAAATTTCGGCAAAAGATAGGTACTCGTTAATAGGTTTATGGTAAGGTAGGTGTGTTATACTGCCAAGTATCACTTCTGATTTAACTATTATATCTTCTGTTCCTATTTGGTATGTGACATTGCTCCGTTGATCATTTGGGGTCACATCATCGATGTAAATCGCATTAAATTGGTGGTTTAAGTAATAGTTTAATCTTCTGCCCGTTCACATCCTTACAGATTGGAGACACTATGGTGGATTTGGCTAGGAGTATTCTTATTATAAAATGAATCTTGCCGAACAAACCATCAAGCCATTAGAACAGTCTACATGCACGTGATATTAAACCTATTAGTTATAATGACAACCAAAAAACGATACTAATAAACCAATTAAATATACATATAACTAATTTATGAATAATCCATAAATAAAGTATCTAGCACGATTAAATTGCAATTATGAATCAGCCTGCCCTCAATATGTCCGATTAGTCTAACGATTGTTTTTCTATATTTCTGTCCGAAGCTATTTTTAATCTATATATAACATCAAATTAATGTAAACTTGATATCACAGTTGTATTCGTATTACTTGCTCATAAATAATTCCAAAACAAAAAAATTCCGCTTTTTCTTATAAGTTTGGCATAATTAATTTTACATTTGTTAGTAGCCAGTGTAATTAAAAAAATTGGTTGCCTGTAAAGTCGGTATACGGGCGAAAGTTTTACGTGACAACGACTTTGAGTGGTAAAATAATTTTAATGTGAATATTCATTCGTATAGTAGGATGTATGTCTGTCTCTCTCGCTCTTAGGCGGGCTAACCACGCCCGAGTGGAAGGGACGCGTGCCTCTCACTCGCTCTCATTGTGAGCGCATAACGTGAGCGGAGCGTAACGCAGTTTCTTGAAGTGTCACCCGGCTAACCAATTTATAAGACGTTGTCACGTCAAAAAAACTGGAAGTAAAAATAAAAAAAAAAGTTCAAAACAAAACCAAATTCATGACTGTTTTACTTTTTCAATCACTTGGCTATTCACCATAATTTATAAATAAAAAGGCATAGTGAACGAAAGATGGAAAATGCTTTCCACTGTTAACTACAAAAACATTTTTTTTTCTCAAATTAACCTAACCTACCTATAGTCCGGGATCACCGGGATGGATTTTTTTTTTTTTTTTCGAAATGTGTATTGCTGTTGGCCCTATTGGCTTCTACAGCGTCACCGGGTGGGGTAGGCGAGCTATATGCTCAGGCCTGGTGATGGGAGCCCACTGAAGGGCTCAGAATACGCGCATCCTAAGGGTACCTCCTATGAGGCCGGACCTCGGCTTAGGACGCCGTCGTCGACTCCAGGGAGGAATAACGTGTGCATTCAACGTCGTACGCCTAGGCGCCGACGTGTCGGTAAATAGGGACCTCGACCCCGCCGGCGGGGTCGGTGTGTGTTGTCTGTACCTATCTGGGTAGTGTTGTCGGCAGTGAGTCTGTCGACGGGATCGTGTAGGACGTGCTTAGGACGCCTACGGATCGGATAGGGTAACTCCAAGGGGCTATACTTGCTCGCCTCGGATATAAGGGGGTTTGAATGTTGCGACGCTTTGTCGAAATATCTAATGGAGAGGTCTTTAAACAGCTTAGCTATTGACTCGACTTTAAAGTCTCTGTGGAGGTCAACGTTACGCATGTACCACGGACAGCCCGAGGCAATGCGTAAGAAGCGGTTTTGAACCGGGATGGTTGATACAACAGCGTATTTATACCCAGTAGCAAATATCTAGACAGCGCGATTCAGGAAAGTGTCATTTTCAATCAGCGCCATCTATCGGTATCGCGTTGTAATATACGTAATTATACAATACTGAAAGATATATAACAAAATAGTTGGCGCTCGTGGCTTCGCTTGCATTTTTGGGTGTTAGTTGTCAAGTGTTGACACAAACGCTAATTATGTCTTTCCTTCGAGTTCAAGTTTGCTGCATACCTAATTTCTTCAAATTCGGTCCATAGGTCTAAAAAATAGTTGTAAGTGATCGTGAAAGAACGAAAGGCCAGACCGAGTTACTTTCACTATGATAATATTAGTACAGATTTCACGACCAATCGGCTGAACAACGGTGAACTTTCGTACTGGTGAGAATGTCCTTATCACCGGTTTCAAAGCCTTGCCTTGCCTTTGCCTTGGATCATTTATAGCGCACAATCGTGTGCATACAAGGCTGCACTCTCGTAATCCGATGAGACTATCATAATCACATGGTTGTTGGGCCGCTCAATGCTAATCGTATTAATAGATGCGCTTAACATAAAAATAAATTGTCAGCTCTTACGATAGGCACGGGTTGAGGTGGGGTAATCCATTCTAAGCTGCCATAAGCCCAACGGTTTAATTAATTATCTAAATTAATATCATGTAGCATTTAAATATATTAAGGTATGGTATCAAATTCAATACAAATTTACCTAAAAAACTATCACGATGATATCATGATGATAGTCTTTTTAGGTACGTGCTACAAAACAAAGCCGCTCACCGCTGTCTGTCCCTACGTATCCTTAGATCTTTAACATTACAGTTTTTTTTTTTTTATAGACAGTATTATTCAAGACGAATCTTTATTTGTAAAATACATACACAATCCACCAACTCGGATTGGAACAGCGTGGTGAAATATGTTCGAAACCTTCTTCCTCAAAGGGAGATAATGCCTTAGCCCAGCAGTGGGAAATTTACAGCCTGCTGTTGCTATTGTATACACAATATAGTATAGAAAGACATGCGAAGCCGGGTCGCTAGTTCTAGATAATTAATATAAGTCTTTGTGAGTCTTTGTAAGCGTATACTTCATGGGACCCCAAAAGGAAAAATTATAAAACCTTTTCCTTGGCTAAAAATTACCATACATATGGGATAATATATTGTATGAAACTTTCAACCACTCGAAAAATATTTTATCTACAAACAAGCTGCAGTACAGTAATTTTGGTATGAGAGTTAACCTAATTAACAGCAGATAGAAATGCTGTGTCTCGCTATCATTAATTTAATTTAATAATTATAATTGAAATAATGAAACAATAAATTTCTTTTAAATACATAATTGCACGATCTCGGAATTTGCGGCCTTATAACTGAATAACAATGTAAAACAGTGACAAAAAATGATAAAGTTTAAATGAATGTTGAAACCGGTAAAGTAAAGTAAAAGTAGTAAAAATCGGAAATCAGATGGCGATAACATTACTATTGAGTATGTGTATTTAACGCAAACGAACCAATAAATTTGGTAGCTGTTTTCATCTTTACTTCCTGCCTCAAATCAATACCTTCAAGCTACCATACTTTAATTAATCTCCAAACTCATATATTTACACTAATATTGATAAAATTATTATATAAACACGAGAAATCAAGATAAGCTTGTAAGTTTTCGACTCCGCAAAGTCAACAAATCGTTGATGGGGCGAAACATTCATAATATCTTTCTAAAACTTTTTCAATCCATAAATTTGAATCGTTAAAAAAAACATTGACAAGGCATATTAATCCACAGAAAATTTTAGAGATAATAAAAAACTGAAGTACTTGTTGACTTTCAGTCAGAATATATTATGTTAATGTAATTGTATTGGACTGACATAACTTTTTATTTCAAATATTGATTTAACTGGTTGCTCTCAGTATTATCTACATTCTGAACCTGTAGTAGATACATTTGATAAAATTGTGTAAAGTGACGATTCAAAACTTATTTCACAATCCTTCTTGAATACTTTTTATTCTATTTTTTTATTTATATCCTACTGGCTAATTTCGTTCAGGATCATCATTCTCGAAAGAATCTAGCAAACAGTGCTAGAATTATTTAAATTTAGAGAAGATTGCATATCCAAATACACTCTTTAACTCTTAGGGCCGATTTTTCAATCCTCAGTTAATAGGTGCAATAACTATCTAAAGAATAAAATTATTTGGCTGTTTATCAGATGAATAAATGCTCACCGGTTTTTCGACTGTTATTTATTCCATTGATAACTACCTGACATAATAATTCAACTCTGGCAACTCCAACTTCAAAGAAACGAGACAAATATATTGCTTAGACAAGCATTAGAGCAAGACAGATGTTTTAAACAATTTCTGTCAATAACGTCACTGTCATGTCACACGCCGTATCTATTATTTTTACTTTTTAGTTTTGTCGTTTGGTTGGATGTGGTGTTTAATTGAAAGTATTTTTTTTTGGAATAGGTATAATTGGTGTAGATATAATGGAGTCTAAAAAAAGAGAGCGTTCGGTGAACTTTAATGAGGCAGAAGTTCAGCTACTCATAAGTTTAGTCAACAAATATAAAGTGATAATTGAAAATAAAAAGACCGATGTATTTTCTAATAAAGATAAAGAGGCCGCATAGAAGAAAATTGAGGATGGTTTTAACTCATGCGGAATTACAACAAGTTTCCGCTCGTGGAAAACCTTAAAACTCAAACACGAGGGCTTAAAAAAAACATTAAAAAATCTTATAATTCTTTCCTTTCTTTCATTTGAATTACGGTTAATATATAAATTTATTATGGCTTCTTCTTCTAATGCATGCTATCGAAAATATCCAATTTTAATTATTGCATTTGTAACTTTTTTCTAAAATATGAAAACCTAACGTCAAACTTTCAACAATTAAAAATTAACGTCTTTTTCAACGTTTATCTATGGAATAGCGGTTATCGGGCCGTTTAAGGGTCAGATAGATTTATTCCTTCGATAATGGAATTACTCGTCAAATAAAGTCTATCTGACGATTGAACAACTGGTTTTTTGGCTATCGGTCGAATAAACGCTATCTGTCTGTTTATCTGAGGATTGAAAAATCAGCCCTTAGTCTCATAAACTGACAGGATAGTAATCTGACATATCTGCAAATAGTCTAAACGAACCAAAGGCACTGTGGGTTTTCTCTTTGAACTAAACTGGGAATCAAAATGAAACGTCATTAGCGCAATGGTATAGAACCGCCCAGTGATGTAAAAAGTCGCGGGATCGATCTTTACTCTCTAGACTAAAATCCTCATTCCTAACACAAGCTTTGAGCTCAAAAGGATATAAATCAAAAGGTAAGTTATTTCAAATTGTATGAATCATAATTTGAACTAATCCGTTGAGAGATTTAAATGACAGACTTAGAGATTTTTACACCTGATCTTTTTATAAAACTCTTAAGTACATAACAAAAGTTATACATAAGTACGCAAATTAATTTATTGCACCAATTTGGTTAATACAGTAAAGTAAAGTAACAGCCTGTAAATTTCCCACTGCTGAGATAAGGCCTCCTCTTCCATTAAGTTGAGGGTTTGAAACATACTCCACCACGCTGTTCCAATGCGGGTTGGTGGAATGCACATGTGGCAGAATTTCGATGAAATTAGACACAAGCAGGTTTTCTCACGCTGTTTTCCTTCACCGCCGAGCAAGAGATGAATTATAAACACAAATTAAGCACATATATATAGTGGTGCTTGCCTTTGTTTGAATCCGCAATCATCGGTTATGATGCACGGTTCTATCCACTGGGCCATCTCAATTTTGTTAAGTTATATTTAATGAAATTTATGACATGAAATGTACATTGACACAGAATAATATTCAGATAAGTCATCGTTCCAAGATGTTATTTGATTAAAATTAAGTTTGAATTCGGTGACTGTGACTAATCTATGTAAATATCAATGTCAATTTGAGAGAGCCCTTTGAATTTAAATATTTTCACGAAGAAAATAAATCATCACTACATATTATAAAACAAAGTGCCACAGCCGAGTCTGTCTGTAAGTTCGAGATAAACTGCAAAACTAGTGAACGGATTTTCATGCAGTTTTCACTAATAGACAGAAAAATTCATAAGGAAGGTTTAAATATATAAATTATTAAGGCTTTTGTATAAATAAGTTGAAATAGAACGACAGTTGATAAACGTGTTTGAAAAAAGCAATGAAAAAGAGTACAAATAAAAGGTAATAATATAAAAAAAAACCTTATGCACCCGTGCGAAGCCGAGTAGTAGTAAGTATGATTTATAAAAATGTAAACTGATTATAATAGAACTTAAGTTACGAGGAATTGAAACAGGTGTCGTTTGCATTTTCGAACTTTTAACAGGCTAAGCTACAATAGGTTGTGCTCATTTATATAAGCCCTAAAATTCATTGCAATTCCGTGTTCCACATTCTCGCTTCGTACAAAAGTAAATTCTACCGAGGGACCCTCGGCGGTGTAATTAAAATTTAACTACGGAACTGTGATCTCATTTTCTTTTATTCATTTTATCGTCGTTCGCTTTGTACTATCATTCTATTAAATGATAAAGAGTTTATTTTGGATTTAAAAACGAGATGGATGCATTTTATTTCTTAATTTTTTATACAATTGTGGGAAACGGGAAGTCGGCATTATATTCTTATTTATGCGATTCAAACAAGAATAGGATCTGTAATGACCTTGAACTGTCAAATGGCTCTTGAAAGGTAAGGTTAGCAAAACAAATATTTTGCAAACATAAAGTTCAGTACATTATTCATTTCATATGAATATAATATGTGCTAATAACGTTCGTTCTATTAAGTTTAAATTAAGAACAAAGATCGTTAAAGTAAGTTATTAAAAACAAAGTTACATTAATTATTCACTTGAAAACTAAACTGTTCCCAAGTAAAAGTTATCCGTAATGATAACAATTTACATAATCAATCAAACTTCTTGATACCATGTAAAGCCGTCAGTCTGCGCCATAAATCGCTCCGCTTGTATCGGATTATAGTAAGGGACACAAATCACTTGTATTTCCGCACACATTTGGTCATTCTAATATATAGACGCACACTACACTACACTACACTAAAATACACTACACTTGGGAATAAAACGAACGCCTCGTGGCTATTTCTATTATTATATATATACCATATGTATTTAATGAGTTTTGACAAAAAAAGGCCCGCTGAGTTTCTTTCCGGGTCTTCACAGGGTGTCTCTCTTTCCCACGGTAGAGTTTAATTTAACCATCAATAAGGAAGTGTAATGCTTCTACACTGAATAAAGTTATTTGACTTTTATTAGTCTCTTAACTATATGATGAGAGAAGCAGAATACCGAGCAACGTGGTGCGATTTGGGGAAAGCCTATGTTCAGCAGTGGACAGCAATAAGCTGATGAATCTGATGATGATTCTCTTAACTGTAACCCTATAAACCACTGCTGAAACAATTACATCTTCTTAAATGTACAAATATTCAATTAATTAGACAAGGTTCTCAACGGTGAGATAAAATAAATTACTGTATTTCATTACTGTATTATGACCTCTCGTGTTACCTGTTGTTTTATTACGGAACACTTTGTTTTGTATTCATCAGACACTTGCGAGTAATTGTTTTTGCGTAACGTTTGAAGAAAACTCAATTTGCAATAGTATAGTAAATCTTAACCACGGATAATACACATCATAGTGGCTGTAATCAATCTCGTGCTCAGCGGTGCTAAAATCGTGAGGAAACCCGCATGTAGCTAATTTCAATGACATTAAAAAAAAACTAAGCGGAGGAATAGATTCCAACCATCTCCTCCAAAGAGAGAAGAGGCCTTAGCCTAGAAGTAAGACATTTACATTTGTTTTACTTTTTTTCAGAACAATTGTATATACAGTTCATTTTGTATATAATATTTCGCTTTAACCACAATTATTATTTTGCTGACGATCCGACAATGTTACCTGTCGTGTTCACGAGAACCGGTCGATCGATTATATTACAAAAAAATAAATATAGTATATATATTGTGAAAGCTCAGGTGTACGTATCCAGATCATCATTATAGACGTAACAATAATTATGTATTAGTAATTATTATATTCGTTCCTTTCAGAAAATTAATTAATGCCTCGATTGTTTCATAAAGATATTGTTATCTTTTATCCGTTCTGAGGAATAATTAAACGTGTAAGGTTTCTTGATATTTTCATTGAATTCAATCTGATAACTCGACTACGACGCAACCGTGGGAGGTATTGTATGTTTATTCTCATCTAGAACATGTCCAATCAGTCGTAAATGTGCCTGGAACGATACAAGAGGTCTCAAGATGCGTAGACACAAGTTATTCTGAAAATGAAAATTTATGATTGGTTTTCTATCGTCCTCATTACATCGGCTTTTCCCGTTATTAGTATGATTATGAACTAGGTGATATTTCTGTCAGTTACTAGATTATTTTTGCAACCCATTGTGACGAGTATACGGATTACGGACGTAATGTGTATACATATAATTATAAGAGTATGTTTTTCTTAATCTGCCGCCCTAGGCTCCATCCTACTTAGCCTATTGGTAAATCCGCCACTGCATATTTCACGGTTCACAATATTTCGATAGTTTACAAGTATCTATCTGACGAGACAGATTGTATCTAACGAATTTTGTAATCTTACGGTGACATACACATAGGGGCAGACAGTGGTAAGCGACTATGTTTTATACTACGTAATGATAATGAATAGTATACATTGAACCCACATCTATAGCCCACTTACATACGTCTCAAACGTCATTAATGTCTATGAGCTCACTTGTAAGAACAGATTGCCAAGCGAGCTTGAATAGAACCAGTATAACAAAACCAATGTTTAAACTTTAGTAAAGTATTAATAGGTCTGTCGTGTTCTATAGAGAGAACATTGTGAGAAGCCTGTTAATTACAAATACATTAATATCTACAAACCTACCGGAGTGGAGATAGCTTCTCTCGGAAACATTAAATCCTTTCAATGAGGCATTTACGAGTTGTTACTTTGCTCACTTTAGCTACGGTCGCTCTGAGTCAGCGCTATGCAGCAAAATATTACAAATTGTTCGAATAAAAGGAAATTAAATTAAACTTGTTATAAAAAGAACTCGGAAAATTTGTTATAAAAAAACCGTTATTTTGCAAATGGCGTTTCAAAACGAGAACTTAGGTTTATTCTTATTAGCTATTATTATTAAATACG
This sequence comes from Vanessa cardui, assembly GCF_905220365.1. NCBI lineage: Eukaryota > Metazoa > Arthropoda > Insecta > Lepidoptera > Nymphalidae > Vanessa > Vanessa cardui. The sequence goes on along the minus strand of NC_061132.1, from coordinate 9,713,250 downwards.
ATTGATGGGGTTTTTTGTTTACCAAGTTTCTTTTTACTGGAATAAAGAGTATTTTAAGAGCAATATAAGATACTAAAGCATATTCCAACGGAAGTAGAAAACAAGATAAAATATGTACACATCTATTCGCAATCTTCATATATAAAACAACAATATTAAGTCTAACAACTTGTTTCCACTTCAATTTTACTTCCAAAATTCGGATAAAATTTTTGACAACGACTTTTAAAATCTAATTTTTTTGCCAAATGCATAGTGAATATCTTTGATTATTCAAGCCCTCAAATAATTATATCGCGTCAATTCGCTGTCACATATTTGTTTGGCTGTTCTCTTCTTATGGTTGGTATATATGTATAATTGAATATATATAGTTGTGAGGATGGATAATAAACGTGTACATCCGATATAGTGTTACCGTCGTGATTACAATTACTGTAGCCAGATGACCCTCATCACTAAACATAATAGAAGTCTGGAATCAACATTTTCAATTATATTTCAGTTCCTATGTTTTGTGTATGTTCCTTATTTTATTTGGTATGGATATTACATATTGAATTAAATGAATACATTCTCATATAAAGCGTTAGGAATTGGATGATATTCAAGAATCAATACCTAAATTCCAATTGTTAATGTATCTCTGTATCTCCCTCCATCTGTAGGTATATGAGTAACTACACAATTAAAAATCATAATAAATGAAAACTTATTTTCTCTTTCAACATTAACGCCTTAAATTATAAAGTTCAGTGACCTTATTATATATTAGTGGTGTGTTTTAAAATCTTAGATGAATAATTGTGAAATATTAATAATAATTAATCGTTGGTATATTACTTACATGTAAGTGTCTATAGCATTTAGTTTATCGTGTTATGCATCAGAAAATTGACCTCAATTTGAGCAAAGACAAACGCAGTTTATTATAATTTGCTGTTTGATGTGACATCATAACTTTAAATAGAGTTTGTTCATCTTCGATATCTCAACTAGTCTTTGCCCGTAGATTTTACCGCTTATAATGTTCACTACTAGTTTTATTGAGGAAATATCTCATGAATTTCGCAAGGTTCGCTCTGAAAATTAAATCGTCGGTCAAATAAAAACTTACTTTTACATTAAAAATGCTGAAAGATAAAAGCGATTAATCTTCCCGTAATCGTTTCTGCAACTAGTTTCAAATAATAGCAAAGTTCTGGTTAAATATATATTATTTTAGGATAACATTTTGTGTCTTTCAATTAAATTAACGAATGTATATTACTTTTAAAAATGATTTAGCCCTCGACTATCAACGTAGATTTTACGCTGGACTGAATTATAGTAACGTTTGTGTGAAAAAGCAGCTTTATCCTCGATTCCCTCACTTACAAAGTCTTATAGAATGCCAAAGCTAGAAGCTAGCTAGTCTATAGCACAAAAATACTGCCACCTTCCTTGATTTTTGATTTTTTAATAGTTCTATGAGAAATCAAATCAGAATATACTTTATTCAAGTAGGCTTTTACAACCACTTTTGAATCGTTATTTCACAACTATATTAAGTGAATCTACCACCAGTTCGGAAAGTAGATTCTACCGATGTAGATGAACCGGCAAGGAAAAGAGAAACATGGCTGGGCAATCAGGGATTGGGCATATGACCTCTTCAGCCATCAGACCATTTAATTCGGCATTTAAAGTCCCCTATATAAATCGAGGTGTCAACAAATCAGTGTGAATTCAGTTTAATCAAATTGGGATCTCGTCAGTACAATCGGAATGGACAAATTAAAAACAGAACGCTACATTGAATACATCAATTATGATAATTTAACTTTGATCAGTCATGTATTATGAAATTTACGCTCGCTAACAACAGCTCGTTTACGAGTGCTTAGTAAAGTGTATCTAAACGTCTATGAGGTATACCATTCTCTGTACTAACATATACTCTTCTTGTATTCTAGTATTATAAAGAGGAAAACATTGTTTGTGTGTTTGTAATGAATAGGCGTAAAAACTACTGAACCGATTTAAAAAAATCTTTCACCATTTGAAAGCTACATTACGCACGAGTAACATAGGCTATATTTATTGCTAGAACAGCGTGGTGGAATATGTTCCAAACCCTCTCTTTATTGGAAGAGGAGGCCTTATCCCAGCAGTGGGAAATTTACATGCTATTACTTTACTATTGCTAGAAAAGCTCCTTACTAAAACTTAAGTAACGTCACCCAAGGTGTAAAAAAACTTATGTCCACCTGTGCGAAGCTAGGACGGGTAGTATAAAATACATGTCATTTTCTTGGTGGTAGGGCTTTGTGCAAGCCCGTCTAGGTAGGTACCACCCACTCATCAGTTATTCTACCGCCAAACAACAGTACTCTGTATTGTTGTGTTCCGGTCTGAAGGGTGAGTGAGCCAGTGTAACTACAGGCACAAGGGACGTAACATCTTAGTTCCCAAGGTTGGTGGCACATTGACGATGTAAGGAATAGTTAATAATTCTTACAGCGTCAATGTCTATGGGCGATGGTGACCACTTACCATCAGGTGGCCCATATGCTCGTCTGCCAACCTATACCAAAAAAAAAATCCCCACAAGTAGAACTGCAACGACCTGGTACATTCTTTAGAATCAAAGCTACCCATTTTCAAGTAACTAAAGAACCGTCCATTTTCCTTTTGTGAATTTCAAACGAAGGTAAATGTTTACTGGATTCGTTTTGCTAGCTTCGTATTCCCCGGAGTGAGGATACAAATGTGGTAAACCATTTATGCTGTTGCTTTTTTTTTCTGTTCTTTCTTGTTTGAGGTATTGTTTTTCAGTTCACCAATTCAGATATATTTATTTGGTTTCCTAAAATGTAGGTATATGTATTTATTATTCTCTGCGCAAAAGCTATTATGTAATTATGATTATAACTCAAAATTATATCTTTGAAAAACAACGGATCTTAGTGTAATAATGGATAAAATCTCTAAAATATTTTGCATTCTTATTACCTACTTTCGAGGGCTCTTAGTAAGATATGAATCCCAATAACAATTCAGTGGTAGCTGGCATTCTTGCTACCATACTATGTGGACATTATCAGTAGCTTTTTTTAATTTTGTTTCGTATGTATACAGTTTGCCCTGTAATCAGAAATTATAGTGCCGTATTGTATCCATTATAATATTGTATAGGTATATATCTTCGTCTGAATAATATTTGATCTCTTACATCTTAAAACAGGTACCTACGAATAAGGGTATAAATAACAATCGAAGTTAAACCAGCTTAATTATCATCTTACTCAGAACCGAACATGGCGAAACAATGATGCCAAATTCTACAGTGTATGTAAATGCGACGTGTTGGAACGGCTTTGTGCAAGCCCATCTAGGTAGGTACCGCCCACTCATCATATATTCTCCCACCAGCAATCCTTGATATTATTTTGTTTCGGTGTAAAGGTTAATGACCTAGTATAAGTACACCCAGTAACCTACACACACACAAGGTGCAAAATATAAAATTGGTAGCGTTAGTGATTTGAAGAATGTTTGATATTTCTTACAAAACCAATTTCTACAGGCGGTTGTACCATAAGGTGATCCATTTTACCAACCTAACGATACCATATGTTGTAAGTATCAATACGTCTGTCTATTAATGCTCTATGGTTTCTTCATATAAATTGCCAAAAAAGACATTTGACTTTCTGCTTTTACGTCAGTAGCCTTTAAAACATGTATATAAGAAGAAAAATTGTTACATTTTAGAAATTATTGCCTATATTTCTGCAACTTCTCTATTTGATTTTAGCACCGTCCATTCCGACTCAAATTGTAGGTTATGCCTGACTTCTTTACCCACCGACTTACATATGTATGAGCGCTCTGTAATCCAGCACTCATTTCCCTTGCGAATGAATAAATGATGTCTAGATTTGCTCTAGATGCCGAAATTGCAGCGTTTTCTCTAAATCCTTTGTTACCGACTACAATACATCGAGACTTTATTGCATTATATTATTATGCTAGTATAACAGAGTTTCTTTGAATTTAACACGTTTATTTGGTGCAGGCGAGGATAATGTATCATTAGTGAGATGGACCTCTCCTAATGTATCATCCTGAATAACTAACACTAGTTAATATTATATTACTAACATTTTATTATGGCTCTTTACGTTGGTCGTATAATATATATAGCCATCAGGACATTCTTGGTTGCAAAAAGACTCGAAATTCAGAACTTTCAAAATAAAGTTTTTGATTATTATTTTGGGATTATTTATTCGGTAAGCTTATGTTAAACCTTATTATTGGACTTCGACCAAGTAAAAACTTTGCACTATATTTAATTCTAGTGTAGGTTTCACTTTTAACATAAGCTTGAAATTATGAACTTCGCAAAAACAAAATAGACTTAATAATATAATAATAATGGCTCCCAAATAACTTATTACTTCACTATTCCTTTTTTCCAATAATCTTAAATAAGATAAATAATTAATAGATAGAATAACATAGTTAATACTACTGTTATACCAATGTGTATGGATATTTTCGGTGCTTTTTAACTAATAAAAAAGTCGTTTCAGACATATACTTTTAATGTTATTTGTTAATGATTATATACTATTCTTTCTTATTTTACTTAGTATTTATTAACATAAAAAGTATTAAAAGAAAGACTAACATCTTTCTGTACTGTACTGTCAGAAAGCTTAATGTAGGGAAAAACGTAACAAAATATTTCTTAATACTGACACATTATCAATCAGATTCAATCCCAAACGAAAACATTTTTACGTGAAACTTTCTGAGAAATTTCTTCTAACATAAACTTTATAATTAAAATGCTTATGATATATTTGACAAGGCTAAAAATTGTTTGTAGTTTTTATTATTTTATACGTAGGGTAATTACGAAGTTCAAACGGAATGGTTCCGTCGGATCCTTTGAAATGTTTCGTTTAAAAAACATTAATACAAAACAAAAAATAATACCGGCGATGTCAGTCCATTCAGACTTAATGACTAGCGCGATACAACTTTTTATTAAAAATACGATACCTACTTGTTTTTTGTTGCGACTTCTTCTGCATAAGATAAGAGAAAAAAAAAACACTTATTTTCTTACTTTGCACGGCAGTAAAATGAATACCCTGAGATAGAAGTGAATACCAGTATATCCACAGGGCTCAGAATCGAACCTGCGAATTTCCTATTGAAATGCCATCGATCCTACCATTGATCTATTGTTCTCTCTATTCCATCCGCTGAAAAACCTAAATATATATTTGTATAATCATCCACCTGGATGGAAAAATTGGATATCATTTATAAATCGAATAGTAGCTTTGTAATAGATTTTACAAGGGATACAAAAATAATTATATAATGTATCGATAATTTCCTAGTAGTAACATATTAGTAGTATAGTAATATATAGTAGTATAGTAAGTGTAGTAGCATCTACAAAAACCAACTAAGCTCTAATATCAATGATGGGAGAACAAATAAAGGCTTAACGAAGTTAAGGCAGTATCGAAGCTTTACAATAAAAGTTTCGTTACGGCGAGCTCTCGGACAAACATTATTTAGCGGAGTGCCTTGGCTGTTATATCCAAATAACTTTAATCCTAATCAAATGACCTTTTTATTCTTCAATCAATATTTGTTTTTATCATTTTATATATTACATAATCTGTTACACTTTGTTTTTTAATTTTTAGTGTATTCATATTTGTACATAATAATTTTTAGGCGTATTGCGTATTGTCTTTGTAGTGGCACAGTAAATTAAAAAAAAAATAAACAAATTCTATTTTCCTCTTATAAACTGAAATGTAATAAAATTATGCAGATCTTTGCTATAATTAATGCCTTAAGCCGCGATTGCAGAATTCAAATTTGATTCAAGATTGGATCATATAGAAAAACGGGTCTCAAAACAGAAAAATTCAGCTTAGTTTTTATGAGAGAACTTTTTAAATATAAGATTAACCGTGTACTCCACCAGAAAACAATGTAACGCTGGTCTTTTGCGTAGATTGTATATCAATATCCGATCTTGAAAAATGTCAAATTTTGCAGTCAAACTTTCAACCCAAATTTTATCTCTTATTATATTCGAAAGTTATTAAAGGCCTGAGTATTATTGATAAACACGAATGTAAATAGCGATTCTCAAATTTCTAACAACGCAATTGACGAATTTCCAGAAAATCTTTTATTCCCCTATAATAAATGAAAAAAAAAACTATCTAGTGTTAACCCCCGTTTCATCAGAAATACCTGTGCGAATTCATTCTCGTAACCGGTAGGTTTTGAGATTTGCGTTATATATTACATATATTACGTAAGTATAAATAAATATATTAATAATTCGTAAATTATATATTTCGAAATATATAAATTAAGCAAAAAGCAGTCACGTTTTATTTTTAATAACTGTAGTAAACATATTACTACAGTTATTAAAAATAAATATATTTCAGTTTAAAAACGTGAATTGAAAACATATTGGAAATTTTCTCCTGCATATTTCAATAAATGACAAAACAAAATTAAACGTCGAATAATTCACAAAAGAGATAAACCGGTTGATTTATTTTTCAAATATTGCACGATATTATTAATATATTGATAAACGATTGATGACGTATGTTTTTTACATTGAAATTAATTATTTGAAAATTTATAATCGGACTTGGACTTATGTAGTCAATGTTAATTTCAATTTATTTCAATGGGAGTCTTCAGATGGTTGTTATAGATGTATTAATCATTTATATTTATTTATTTGTTTATATTAGATTTCTATGTTTCCATATTTGTTATATATCTATCTTCCTATCGCACTATCGTGATTTTTCTTGCTTTTTTGTTACTTCGTTGCCATCAGCAGCAGTCTCTCTAGCACAAACTAACGAATTACATTACGAAAATAATGGTTCGGTTTCTAATTCCTTTCACTGGATAATCGGATGTGACGTCACTAATAGTCACAGACGGGCTTGGCGGACAATGGTAAAACTGCACCACGGCTTGGCTTGGCTTTGGCTAAGCTTGGTTTGGCTAGGCTGGATACGACTCTACGCAGTTTGTAATATAGAAATCATTATAAAAATCAGTATAAAAAACGCTTTATTTCTCAATCATCATCATTATCATCTTTAACACCCCATGTTTGTCCACTGCTGGACAGGCCTCTCCAAATGCACGCCACTGCGATATCTCTCAATAATTCGTCATTTTGATAACTTACTATTATATATATATATTGTTACCTTTCGGGTGGTTGGGTGTAAAGAAACAATATTAGGTTATAAATTTTTAATGCACAGTAACATAGTATTATAAACAACCAATCACTTAATTTACTAGTTACTTATGTTGCTTCTTATAATGACTATTATATAAAATTATGCCAGCTAGACTCAGCGTGGGTCACTTGGGATAAAAGGCAAGCTTGAAAATTCAATGTTACTAATCTAAAATTTAAGGTTGAAAATTAGGCGCCACTGACGAATAAATTAGTTGATGTGGTTTGAAAGAATACACCGTTCGCCAGACCGGTGTAAACGTAATTTATAATATAATTGAAAGGGGGTACATCACCAAAGTTTCCAGCTACACGTGGATACCGTTAACGGCTTAGGGAACAGGCCTGCCGTCCTTGGAGTTGCACCAGCTGCTATCTGGGCACACTCAACCAGGAACCTGGAGCCGTTCACTCTTAATATTTTCATTCAAGAAGTCCACGTGGTGGGTAAATCCGATTAAAAAAAAAACCTCCTGTAATACGAAATATACAGGTTCAATAAGTTAAGCTAATAAGCAAATGATAAATACCTTTAACGAGAGATGTAAGCACGAATTTACCTTCTGGAGGTTCAAAGTCCTGCTTACACAAATTGACGATCTCAACTCCGGAGAACCATTTCAAAGGGTCACTGGAAACCACAATTTACACATGAATACGACTTTTCGAATTGCAAACCAATGCATTTAATCAAAAACAAGAATTAAAGACTTACAATTTTTTACGAGTCGGTAAACATGATATAAAGTTCTGTCAAACTTCAGAACTTCATTGTTAATATAAATTCTGAAAAGATAACTGCTATTAAAGCACTGAATACTAAACAACCACAAATTAAGAAACTCAATTATTAAGACAACTCACCGATATATTTAGTATATCGAATTAGAAGTTTGGATTCGGTGTGAAGCCGATAGTTCCAAAATTCAAAAAGAAAGAAATCGAAAGTTCACGAACCTTTGAAAGGTTAGCGAGTGTGACCAGTATCACTACCAAAATACCCTTAATGAAAAAGGAATTATATCCATAATTAAATCAAGGAAATAATTATGGAATAAATATTAAAATTAAGGAAAGTCAAAAATGAGGCAAAGTAAATTTATCATAACTAGACTCCGACACCTACATCGAAGAACTAACCTTTAAACTGGAAGACAGCTATTAAATTAATCTGAAACGATGTGAAATGACCTCTAATCAAATTCAACAAACGAATTAGATGATTAAAATCTTATTTTAATAACTGTTTTAATGTACCTTTAAAATAAATGTAATTTATTTTATTAATTAAAGTTTTAGAAAATGCCAAGTCGAAGCGTTATACTAGCAACACCGACATAAATTAAGTGGGAAATGGGTCAATGGCACGGAATTTAGCGAATTGACACTTTTTTGACGTTTTATATAATTATAAAAAAAAGTTAAAATTATGAAAATAATTTTTAATGTAACAGTACCTCCCCTCCCGGAAGAATTTTGCGAGGATAAACGAGAAAAATTCGAGCTGGCCCTCCAGCTCAGAACCTCGAACAACACAAATAATTAATTTAAACAATATTTCAAATGTGAAATATAAAATGACAAAAAAAAGTGGAAAATCCAACTTAAGAGAACTACTACTCACCACAACTCATTTATTCGGCTACAAAACCAAATAAAACAAACAGAGCTCCCACAATATGCGTAGGACAAACTCCACCAAAGCTTAAGCTCAACAAAAGCTTCGTTGCATGCGATACCAGGCGCATGAACAAAACTAATATCTGCCCTAACACAGATAATATAAAAATAATGCTTCTCATAAGCAATCTTAAAAAAAAATTTACTAGTAGTCTATGCCACTAAATAGAGAATATAATTAACCTCTATGAAATAGTATCACGACACCAAAATTCGCGAAAACAATATAACTAATTAACTATTCGAACCCACGAGAAGTTAACAGTCTTAACCTTAACACACTATACAAAAAAAGAAAATATACAAACCAACAGACATAACAAACCTTAATAAAACCAACCGTCAGGACTGATGGTACTCACACATAAGACTCTACTGACCAGACGAACAACAACACTTGTTAGGTAATATGGGATGGGAAAGGAATATTAGGAAACCAAACAGATACCACGCCAACACAGAAGTGGACACTGGAAGGTGACAAAATGTCAAGGAATAGTATTAAGGCTTATTTTTAAAGAGTCACAAACCGCTCTGAGTCGTAAGGCTTATTTTTACAGAGTTACAATCCGCTCTGAGTCGTAAGGCTTATTTTTACAGAGTTACAATCCGCTCTGAGTATTAAGGCTTATTTAAGGAGTTACCAACCGCTCCATAAGGATTTTAGGGTGAGGAAAAGGAATAAAAGGATGCCAAACAGATACAACACTATCACAAAGTTGATACTGGACGGTCACCAAACGTGAAGGAATAGTTTTAAGGCTTATTTTTACAGAGTCACCAACCGCTCTGAGTCGTGAGGCTTATTTTGACAGAGTTACAATCCGCTCTGAGTATTTAGGCTTATTTAAGGAGTTACCAACCGCTCCATAAGGATAATAGGATGAGGAAAAGGGATAAAAGGATGCCTAACGAACACAAACGAAACCGAAAGACACTGCTATCCATACCATAATAAACCAACTGTCAGGACTGATGTTTCATACCTCTCCTCTCTGCTGTCCGGACGTTCACACTTTGCAATACCTAACGACACTATCATACCTTAATAAACCAACTGTCAGGACTGATGTTTCATACCAATAAACTCAGCTGTCCGGACGTTCACACTATGCAATACCTAACGACACTATCATACCTTAATAAACCAACTGTCAGGACTGATGTTTCATACCTCTCTCCTCTCTGCTGTCCGGACGTTCAGGAGACAAGCAATAATAAAGTTGCTTAATGGGTGCCGTATCACCCGTATCGATCGAATGTGCTATAACATCCGTTCGACCTAAGCCCTTCCTTTCGAAGGAAACCTCCTCAAACTTACCAAACACCTCCTTCGCAATTACGCTTTGCGAAGAAGATAAAACCTCAAGGGGATGTAAGAACTTCACTCCCGAAACTACATTCGTTTCGGATGAATCAAAGCTTACATCAAAAAATAAGTTTGGTGCTAAACCAAACCTACACCAAAAATTAACCCCAAAAATTAAGGGTGTTGTCACACTAGGGACAACATAAAATTTGATTACCTTAGTCTTAGACTTCAGCGTAATCGGTAAAAATAAATAACCTGACACACGGGATCGTGCATCATTAGCCGTAGCTATATAAGTAATATCAGATGCGTCATATACATCTGAACACCCTGACCGACAAAATATTGACCCAAATTAGACCCTACGATAGATATAGATGAACCGGAATCTAATAAACCACAAAACTGTTCATCAAAAATAGAAACCGACAAATAAGGACGAATGTCATCCGGAGGACGCTGCATAGCCGCTACACTATGAGTAAAGAAAAGTGAGATTCGTTTTAAATACTTCCGCCAATCGTCAGGATCAAAGTTAGCGGAACGACTTGACGGAAGGCTTATCCGTTTTTTGGATCAGCAGATTTACAATTAAGACAGGACTTAACGGTGATGCCCCTAGTACCACAACGAAAACAGACAATATCCTTAGACTTACAAGTACCCAAATCATGTCCCTTAACCCTACAACGAAAACAAAACAAACCAGGTTTACTCTTGCCGCGAATCATCTCGACTTTAAAAGATTTACTATTAAATTTTAAATTTAAACGAGTAATAGACTTATCAGACGAACAAGAAATATTAGAAATAGGCAAAGGATTAATCAAAGCAGGTGAATGATCAGTAGATCGATCGTTAGCAGCTTCTTCAAAAGTTTTCCTAAAAGATTGAAACAAACCATCCACTTTCGAAAGACAATCCGTAAGTTTCACATTCAATTCTTCCTTTTTATAAAATAAATTAACATCCACTACAATCCTACTAAATCGATGGAAAAGGTGATGTGCTATAGCTCTTAACCGGTTAAAACTTTTAAATTGAGGCTTAGATGACAAGGTGAGTAAGACTTCATCCAGTTTAGAATCAATAATTTCAAACTCGCTGGCTGGATCCAAAGATGTTTCTAAAATCTCATCAGCAGGAATTGAATTCACTAAGTCCCGAATCTGAATCCTCAACTCTTCCACTGAACCTTTAGGTTTAGCATCCCTTATCTCAACTTCATAAATAAGTTCATCCTTCCTAAGTAAGTGATAAGCTATAGGCCTTTCCATGATGTAAAAAAAAAATTTCCCAAAAAAAAATATTCTAAGTGCAAGCTATGAATGTGACAACTGGTTTTATATAGATATAAAACAAAATTAAAAAAACTATTTAAAAAAAAAAGTTCAGTAAAAAAAATTGTATTGAACCAGTATAAAAATTTGCAGAACCCTAAAAGTTGTAATACTAAAGAACAACACAAACAATATGAATAAGGTTCAGAAACAAATAAATTTAAATCAAAGTTCAAATAAAACTAAACGTGCAAAAGTCCAATTTGCAAGAAGAATTAATTGTCATATTAAATGCTGATAATAAAAAGTTAAGTCGAGCTGGCTTCACAATATAATAATATGTATGTCACTTAATACTAAACCTGTTTAAAATATAATTGCATCATTAAATTAAATTAATCCTCTTAAAGTAATAATTATCATATAATTAAAGTAATATCACAGTATGATAATTTACTTAAAATTTACTTCCAATGCAATATGAAATGTTGTAAAGTTATTTTGAAACACATAATAAAGGACATAATTATTAAAATAGTACTTGTTAAATCTTTATAATAGTTTTTATACAATAACAATATTAAACATTGATTTTCAAACGCCTTATTTCAATATAGCAAATACAGACATACTGACTATCCCAAGTCACGCCCCACGTTGGGCGCCACTGTTACCTTTCGGGTGGTTGGGTGTAAAGAAACAATATTAGGTTATAAAATTTTTAATGCACAGTAACATAGTATTATAAACAACCAATCACTTAATTTACTAGTTACTTATGTTACTTCTTATAATGACTATTATATAAAATTATGCCAGCTAGACTCAGCGTGGGTCACTTGGGATAAAAGGCAAGCTTGAAAATTCAATGTTACTAATCTAAAATTTAAGGTTGAAAATTAGGCGCCACTGACGAATAAATTAGTTGATGTGGTTTGAAAGAATACACCGTTCGCCAGACCGGTGTAAACGTAATTTATAATATAATTGAAAGGGGGTACATCACCAAAGTTTCCAGCTACACGTGGATACCGTTAACGGCTTAGGGAACAGGCCTGCCGTCCTTGGAGTTGCACCAGCTGCTATCTGGGCACACTCAACCAGGAACCTGGAGCCGTTCACTCTTAATATTTTCATTCAAGAAGTCCACGTGGTGGGTAAATCCGATTAAAAAAAAACCTCCTGTAATACGAAATATACAGGTTCAATAAGTTAAGCAAATAAGCAAATGATAAATACCTTTAACGAGAGATGTAAGCACGAATTTACCTTCTGGAGGTTCAAAGTCCTGCTTACACAAATTGACGATCTCAACTCCGGAGAACCATTTCAAAGGGTCACTGGAAACCACAATTTACACATGAATACGACTTTTCGAATTGCAAACCAATGCATTTAATCAAAAACAAGAATTAAAGACTTACAATTTTGTACGAGTCGGTAAACATGATATAAAGTTCTGTCAAACTTCAGAACTTCATTGTTAATATAAATTCTGAAAAGATAACTGCTATTAAAGCACTGAATACTAAACAACCACAAATTAAGAAACTCAATTATGTAGACAACTCACCGATATATTTAGTATATCGAATTAGAAGTTTGGATTCGGTGTGAAGCCGATAGTTCCAAAATTCAAAAAGAAAGAAATCGAAAGTTCACGAACCTTTGAAAGGTTAGCGAGTGTCACCAGTATCACTACCAAAATACCCTTAATGAAAAAGGAATTATATCCATAATTAAATCAAGGAAATAATTATGGAATAAATATTAAAATTAAGGAAAGTCAAAAATGAGGCAAAGTAAATTTATCATAACTAGACTCCGACACCTACATCGAAGAACTAACCTTTAAACTGGAAGACAGCTATTAAATTAATCTGAAACGATGTGAAATGACCTCTAATCAAATTCAACAAACGAATTAGATGATTAAAATCTTATTTTAATAACTGTTTTAATGTACCTTTAAAATAAATGTAATTTATTTTATTAATTAAAGTTTTAGAAAATGCCAAGTCGAAGCGTTATACTAGCAACACCGACATAAATTAAGTGGGAAATGGGTCAATGGCACGGAATTTAGCGAATTGACACTTTTTTGACGTTTTATATAATTATAAAAAAAAGTTAAAATTATGAAAATAATTTTTAATGTAACAATATATATATATATTACAATATATATATATTGTAATATATATATAAGGGTATTTTGGTAGTGATACTGGTCACACTCGCTAACCTTTCAAAGGTTCGTGAACTTTCGATTTCTTTCTTTTTGAATTTTGGAACTATCGGCTTCACACCGAATCCAAACTTCTAATTCGATATACTAAATATATCGGTGAGTTGTCTACATAATTGAGTTTCTTAATTTGTGGTTGTTTAGTATTCAGTGCTTTAATAGCAGTTATCTTTTCAGAATTTATATTAACAATGAAGTTCTGAAGTTTGACAGAACTTTATATCATGTTTACCGACTCGTAAAAAATTGTAAGTCTTTAATTCTTGTTTTTGATTAAATGCATTGGTTTGCAATTCGAAAAGTCGTATTCATGTGTAAATTGTGGTTTCCAGTGACCCTTTGAAATGGTTCTCCGGAGTTGAGATCGTCAATTTGTGTAAGCAGGACTTTGAACCTCCAGAAGGTAAATTCGTGCTTACATCTCTCGTTAAAGGTATTTATCATTTGCTTATTAGCTTAACTTATTGAACCTGTATATTTCGTATTACAGGAGGTTTTTTTTTTAATCGGATTTACCCACCACGTGGACTTCTTGAATGAAAATATTAAGAGTGAACGGCTCCAGGTTCCTGGTTGAGTGTGCCCAGATAGCAGCTGGTGCAACTCCAAGGACGGCAGGCCTGTTCCCTAAGCCGTTAACGGTATCCACGTGTAGCTGGAAACTTTGGTGATGTACCCCCTTTCAATTATATTATAAATTACGTTTACACCGGTCTGGCGAACGGTGTATTCTTTCAAACCACATCAACTAATTTATTCGTCAGTGGCGCCTAATTTTCAACCTTAAATTTTAGATTAGTAACATTGAATTTTCAAGCTTGCCTTTTATCCCAAGTGACCCACGCTAAGTCTAGCTGGCATAATTTTATATAATAGTCATTATAAGAAGTAACATAAGTAACTAGTAAATTAAGTGATTGGTTGTTTATAATACTATGTTACTGTGCATTAAAAATTTTATAACCTAATATTGTTTCTTTACACCCAACCACCCGAAAGGTAACAATATATATATATATAATAGTAAGTTATCAAAATGACGAATTATTGAGAGATATCGCAGTGGCGTGCATTTGGAGAGGCCTGTCCAGCAGTGGACAAACATGGGGTGATAAAGATGATAATGATGATGATTGAGAAATAACGCGTTTTTTATACTGATTTTTATAATGATTTCTATATTACAAACTGCGTAGAGTCGTATCCAGCCTAGCCAAACCAAGCTTAGCCAAAGCCAAGCCAAGCCGTGGTGCAGTTTTACCATTGTCCGCCAAGCCCGTCTGTGACTATTAGTGACGTCACATCCGATTATCCAGTGAAAGGAATTAGAAACCGAACCATTATTTTCGTAATGTAATTCGTTAGTTTGTGCTAGAGAGACTGCTGCTGATGGCAACGAAGTAACAAAAAAGCAAGAAAAATCACGATAGTGCGATAGGAAGATAGATATATAACAAATATGGAAACATAGAAATCTAATATAAACAAATAAATAAATATAAATGATTAATACATCTATAACAACCATCTGAAGACTCCCATTGAAATAAATTGAAATTAACATTGACTACATAAGTCCAAGTCCGAATATAAATTTTCAAATAATTAATTTCAATGTAAAAAACATACGTCATCAATCGTTTATCAATATAATAATAATATCGTGCAATATTTGAAAAATAAATCAACCGGTTTATCTCTTTTGTGAATTATTCGACGTTTAATTTTGTTTTGTCATTTATTGAAATATGCAGGAGAAAATTTCCAATATGTTTTCAATTCACGTTTTTAAACTGAAATATATTTATTTTTAATAACTGTAGTAATATGTTTACTACAGTTATTAAAAATAAAACGTGACTGCTTTTTGCTTAATTTATATATTTCGAAATATATAATTTACGAATTATTAATATATTTATTTATACTCACGTAATATATGTAATATATAACGCAAATCTCAAAACCTACCGGTTACGAGAATGAATTCGCACAGGTATTTCTGATGAAACGGGGGTTAACACTAGATAGTTTTTTTTTTCATTTATTATAGGGGACTAAAAGATTTTCTGCGTTGTTAGAAATTTGAGAATCGCTATTTACATTCGTGTTTATCAATAATACTCAGGCGTTAAATAACTTTCGAATATAATAAGAGATAAAATTTGGGTTGAAAGTTTGACTGCAAAATTTGACATTTTTCAAGATCGGATACTGATATACAATCTTGCTATACGTAAAAGACCAGCGTTACATTGTTTTCTGGTGGAGTACACGGTTAATCTTATATTTAAAAAGTTCTCTCATAAAAACTAAGCTGAATTTTTCTGTTTTGAGACCCGTTTTTCTATATGATCCAATCTTGAATCAAATTTGAATTCTGCAATCGCGGCTTAAGGCATTAATTACAGCAAAAATCTGCATAATTTTATTACAT
Source organism: Vanessa cardui (assembly GCF_905220365.1). NCBI lineage: Eukaryota > Metazoa > Arthropoda > Insecta > Lepidoptera > Nymphalidae > Vanessa > Vanessa cardui. The sequence continues at coordinate 9,696,984 of NC_061132.1, read as the reverse complement.
TTCAGTTTATAAGAGGAAAATAGAATTTGTTTATTTTTTTTTAATTTACTGTGCCACTACAAAGACAATACGCAATACGCCTAAAAATTATTATGTACAAATATGAATACACTAAAAATTAAAAAACAAAGTGTAACAGATTATGTAATATATAAAATGATAAAAACAAATATTGATTGAAGAATAAAAAGGTCATTTGATTAGGATTAAAGTTATTTGGATATAACAGCCAAGGCACTCCGCTAAATAATGTTTGTCCGAGAGCTCGCCGTAACGAAACTTTTATTGTAAAGCTTCGATACTGCCTTAACTTCGTTAAGCCTTTATTTGTTGAAATGACCTCTAATCAAATTCAACAAACGAATTAGATGATTAAAATCTTATTTTAATAACTGTTTTAATGTACCTTTAAAATAAATGTAATTTATTTTATTAATTAAAGTTTTAGAAAATGCCAAGTCGAAGCGTTATACTAGCAACACCGACATAAATTAAGTGGGAAATGGGTCAATGGCACGGAATTTAGCGAATTGACACTTTTTTGACGTTTTATATAATTATAAAAAAAAGTTAAAATTATGAAAATAATTTTTAATGTAACAATATATATATATTGTAATATATATATATATATATATATATATATATATATATATATATATATATATATATTACAAAATATTCTTACTTCGTTATATTTAATACAAAACATTATTTAATACACCTTTTTTTACTGCAATAATTAAAATAAAATTCAGTACCTTGTTTTTAGCTCCCCTTACGTTAGTAGAAAACCATCGTGGATTACATAACAATGACAGTTTTTTTTTTTAAATATAAGCAATTTTGTGCTAAAGGTAAATTTCGTAAATTATCCAAAGAGTTTTTATATCATTAAGAACTTCCAGGTAAAACATTATTAAAAAATCGGTATAACAAGTGTTTTAGTCACGCCATCGAAATGCCAACGAGTGTAGTTTAACATTTGACCTCACCGAGACCAATTAATTCTAAACCGTTTGGATTGAGAGGTAACATGCGAATTATTCGTGTTATTAACTCGTTAATTAATATTATTAAAATATTAACGACAGCAGTAAATGTAAAAAAAAATTGTCAGTTAATAAATTTAAAAAAAATATTAATTCACTGCTAGCAATGTATTTTGTTTAACATATAAAAGATAAAGTTCACTATGAATATGCAAACTTTATGGAATTTTAAATATACTAAGGAAATGCTAGCATTCTTGCCACCATTCCACGCGGTCGTGATTTATGCAGTGACTATTTTTATTTCATACTTGTATATAGTTAAGGTCTTAATATTTATAATCTATACATATAATAAAATTGGAGTGTCTGGTTGTAATATTAAAATAGCCATTATTTTACTCAATGCATATGTATTTATACACGGTACATACATATACCAAAATAATGTTTTTTACAATTTTTATGGTCTGTCTGTCTGTTAGTTTGACTGGACCGATTTTGACGGGGCTTACACTGGCAAATAACTGACATAATAGGGAGTAACTTACGCTACAATAATACATTTTTTTTTGTTAAATTCAAACACGTACAAGGTCTCTAGGTATAGCTAGTTCTTACATAATATAAAGAGCTGAAATTACACAGAGGGTAGAACACGTCAAATTTAACCAAAGAAAAACCTGTATCATTCAAATATACCTATATCGACTATGAAATCTAAGCAGCGTTAGTAAATCTTCGATTTCGAGTATCGAAAAACGACCACAAACGTGCGATAAGTTGTATTCCCAAAGAGAACTCCACCGAGCCACGAGCGGTGCACGGCTGGCGCAGCGGTACGTGAAAAATGATTCCGCCTCTCCGATCAAAGATAAACTTAGCACAAAATATACACGAATCGATGAACCTAACACCTTAATCAATTAAGTATTGAACGAGAAGTAAGTGTAACTAAATTAATTGATTAACTAGGTTGAACGGAAAACATCCAATGAATACTAAACAGGCGTCTGCTATCCAGTGATTGGAGATAGCTTGAGCGAAAATTCGCTGTACATATTATGATATTAAATACATGAGCTATAACAATAGGCCGCATTAAAAATACAGAGTAGTTTTATTATGTAGTAGCGGTGCGATACTGATATAAAATATACTACAGAATTTGTTTATTTACGACATCACAATGGAAACTTCTAAAATTATCAGTGTTTTTTTACTGTATTGTCCGTGTTTCATATACAAAAACTTTCCTCTCGAATCACTGATATATTCCAGTGGTTGGAACACGTATACCTTAATCGATGATTACGGGTACAAATCCAAGCAAGCACACTGCTTTTCCATGCGTAGTAATTTGTGTTTAAAGTCATTTCGTTCACTATGGGGGAAAAAATATTTTGTATGCCTACATATGTGTCGAATTTCAATGTAGTTTTACCACATATGTATGACCAACTGATAGCATGGTGGAATTCGCTCCAAACCTTCTCCCTATGACTTGGCCTAAGTCAAACAGTGAAACATTTGCAGGCTGTTATTATTCTTATTTAATCTTATTTAAATCGTGAGTTATAGTTTGTATCAATTTCGTTAAGGTCCACCATTGCCGATAGTCTTGATCTCTTAATTTGATTCGGATTTAATATCTTTCAACCGATATTATAAAATACTTGAGAGTACTCTGGGCGTATGCACTTGTGTACTATATTATATTTCCAATAGTTAGACTATGCTATTTGCTACTGTGTCTGAATGTGGGAGCATTACTTTTATTTATATATTTCCTAGGTCAATATCGTAGCCTTCTCGAGTGGCACATATGAACGATCTTTTCGTCGATTTTCATCAATAAACAGAATGATTCAAGAGGAAGGTTTATTCGTTAATGTAATGCCATATTTTATTAGGGAATAGCAGAGGATTTCTACTATACTAGACGAAAGAAAATAATGATTTTTGTTTATAAGTTTGCTATTCAATCGTAATTTTTTATATGGAACATTATTGCACCCGTGGGAAGGCGGGATGGTTAACTAATTTATAATATAATTAGGATAGAATTTAAATTAAAGTTGAATACATAGAGAAAACGTTAAATTACGTGTATCGTAAAATAAATATTAATTTAATGTGAACTATAACAACGGTTTTCAAACGAGATCTATCCTCCAGAGTTATAAAAAAATAATGAGAAAAGTTCTAGAGTTACTTACGGACGTCATAAATGTTATAAAGCGATGTATGAACACAAACTAAAAATATTATTTATAGATTTAATATTAAACAGAAAAAAAAATTATTAACTTTACCGTCTGAATTTTGGAATTTATAAGATATTCATTGTTCATGATGAAATAACAAATAAAAAACATAATGAAATAAAATGTGTTTCGAATATTTCAGTTCGATTTTCAAAAACTGCAAATTTTATTGTCCTACACTGAAAATGCCGAAACGTACTTATTGTACGTACGTACGGTGTTATAATAATGATGTTATATTTTACCTAACAATATAAGTTACATAGTCAGTATTTTCAACTATAGCGATAAAGAATTATGAACATACTGAATTATCAGCATATTCCCGTGAAGCCGAAATAAGCCAACACCTCCACATATATATATATATATATATATATATATTTAGAACCAGAAGTAGGAAGTAGGTTAACCTCTAAAACAATTATCTTTAATTTATAATAACAATCAATCTACCACTAAAGAAAAACATTTAGTCTACAACACAAATAACCATCAATAATCACATTACCCCCGTAATAATTATAATTGCAATTCTCAATGTGTCAACTACGAATCTCCCGCCTTTTTTTTTTAAACGGAGGTTGTATGACTTGACGCTGATGTTGCGTGTCTTGTCCGACTATAAGCGTCATCTACGATCTCATCATCATGACACGCATTTGTCGAAAATAATTTATTAAAAATAAACGAAATAGAAAAATATTTGCCTATCTTTAAAATCTTTCTATTCATCCCACTTATGCGGCCCTCATTCACTCAGCCATTTTCTATTTCGTCAATCACGCTCATTAAAGATGTGGTACAAACATAAAACTTATTGGATAGAGACGCATATCCTGGGCAGAGGCAGTACTACGCGATGCCCACTTTACCTTTGGTCAGAGGCAGTATTACGCGATGTCAATTAACTTTACCTGTGGGCAGAGGCAGTATTACGCGATGCCCAATTAACTTTACCTTTGGGCAGAGGCAGTATTACGCGATGCCCAATTAACTTTACCTTTGGGCAGAGGCAGTATTACGCGATGCCCAATCAACTTTACCTGTGGGCAGAGGCAGTATTACGCGATGCCCATTTCACTTAACCTGTGGGCAGAGGCAGTATTAAGCGATGCCCAATTAACTTTACCTGTGGGCAGAGGCAGTATTACGCGATACCCACGATACAGATCCATCGAGCAGAGGCAGTTTACGTTTTAAGTACTCATATTATGACATGGTGAGATAACGTTTGGCATACTTTCAATAAGCCACCTGGGCTTACTTTTTTTTTTAATTTAAAATACAACATCCACATACAGGCTCGCAGTTGCCCGTGCCCTTTTTTTACCTTTTATATTCAATTACATTTTGGCGTTTTATATTTTATACTAAACATCAGCAGATCTTCGCTGGAAATCATTATTGTCATCTTCTTGGGAGACGTGGCCCACACTGATTTTTTTTTTTTTTTAATAATATATACGTAATCTATAATAAAATAATGTATAAACTATAATAAATAATATATAAATAAAAATATATAGTGGTGGCTTACTAGAGACCTTCGCTTTATATTACTGCTTCACCTGTCAGACTTTCATGGTCCGCCATCGTTTGCATTACACATAGACTCATAGCTGAAAATAAAAACGATTGAACTCACCCTCGAATGATACGCAACTTTCAGGGCACCATTCACCCTTCCATGCATTGAGCTACCGCTTGAGTGGTCTTGCCACTTGCGCTATTTTAATTCATAGCGACCATCTGGAGAAACTTTCGTCGCCTGCTCGGCTCCTGCATATCTTACGCCAAGCTTCCCAAGAAGTGGAAGTGTTGTCTCGTCTCGAATCAAACTTATTATCACGTTGCTTATTGCGGGTAATCGAGAAGAAGGCGTCAGCAAATGTATAAGCTGATGAACGTAATTCGCTATAATTCTGACATGTGTTGGCCACGATACGCGGAGGCGTTTGCATGATAATCGTTGTGTTTTCCTCAATCGCATTTAGCCTAGCTATGTTTTCACTTATATATATATATATATATATATATATATATATATATATATATATGTTTTATTTAATCCACAAGTAATTAACACAAATAATGTACTTGGTATATATATATATTTACGAACATATAAGCCGTTGTATATGGTTTGTACATTGAGACCTTCCAACAAAAGTTTATGACAATGATTCATATATCCCACGCCTCTCCAACCACCTCTTACCTACACGAATACACTCCAGAGTATTTTGGGGTGGGCCTTTCCCATCCGAGTCCGACCTAGTTTAATAGTTTTCGAATTTAAAGTTAACGTCTTTTAATCGATTTTAACACTTGCCTCAACTTAGTTTTTATTTCATAAATAAAGTTAGACGTTAGTATTTTTCAAAGTAATCTTATTAAACTAGACAAGATCCTTATCGAGTATTTAAAAGAATAAATTTATAACTAAATTAAAGATGAAAAGAATTCTTCATCATTATAAATGAAGCAGTTGATGAATAACAAAATTATTATTAACGACTGATGTACGTCATCGAAATACTTTAATCTCATAAATCGATTTTTCTATACAAGAACGTTTGGCAGACTGGTAAATAGAGCTGATGGTCTACCACCAAGCCCATACACGACATTGTCACGTGAGAAATATTAATCGTCCCTTAAATTATCACCAACTAAGATTATATACGCCAAGGTTAACTCAGTTACCCTTTATACCGGAACACATCCATATTAAAATCGCTGTTTTGCGGTAGAATTTATGTGTAGCTTATTACACAAAAGCCTGTCCGCCGCCAAACAAAGACCGAAGAAGAAAAGACTTTTTACTTTAAACAATTTACATAAAATATTGGAACAGAACAAAATTTGAATTGTCCTGATTTACAATGTTAGTATATTAGCTGATTATAGTTATTTAAAATTTTGATTGTACACCACATGATACTTATGTATATAAGTACGCATGCTGTGTTCATATCAAGAAAGTTTCAATCTATGTTCATGTTTATATTAAGTTTAACATCTAAAGATTGTAACCAGTTTTATGAACTAATAAAAAAAAAAAAAATCCCGATACACAATACTACGCTTGTACGCGATGCAATATACAAAATATTTAAGTAAAGTAACAGCCCGTAAATAACCCACTGCTGGGCTAAAGCCTCCTCTTCCATTAAGGAGTGGGTTTAGAAATATTCCACCAAGCTCTTCCAATGCAGGTTGGTGAATTGCACAAGTGGCAGAATTTCGATGAAATTAGACACATGCAGGTTTTCTCACGATGTTTTCCTTCACCGCCGAGCATAAGATGAATAATAAACACAAATAGTGCTTGCCTGGGTTTGAACCCGAAATCATCGGTTAAGATGTACGCGTTATAACTACTGGGCCATCTCAGCAATGTTTGACATTTGATTTGACATTTGACATTTGAACAAACAGATGAAATAAATTATGTGTTGAGTTTGAGAAACTCTTGATGATGATTTCAATTGAGATAACTGGATGAGGCTAATATGAGGAAAATAACGAAAACCTACTTTAAAAAAACTCGTTTTCTAATGATCAAAAACATTAATTCAATTTTAAAAATATCTGCTTCATCACATAATGTTAAGAATAATTCTAAACGATTACATCCAATAAATTGGAAACCAAACAACCAGCAAAAGTTACTTGAAGCTTAATTTGTTTAATTATTTTATGCACCGATCAATAAATAAGAGTATTCAGCTTAGGTAAAACTAGCTGTGTCCGCCACATTGAACGCGTTAGAATTCAAAAAAAAATTTTTTTAGCCTAAATTACTCCTTATTATATCAATTATCTGCCAGTAAATGTCCCGTCATCATCGGTCCAGCTGTTTCAGAGATTAGCCGGACAGACAGACAGACAAAAATTCTAAATAATGTTATTTTGATATATGTACCGTGTACATACATATGCATTGAGTAAAAAAAAGCTATTTTAATATTACAAACAGACGCTCCAATTTTATTATGTATATAGATAACTAACTTGTAAATGAAAGTTAAAGTCGCCTTATTGAATAGTTGAGAATTTCATCGTAGCGTATTTTGCGTGGTATTTATTAACAGGCGTTTGATCATTTAAATTGCTCAATCGTCTGTAGTTGCACGGTAGTAACAAACTTAGCGCAACGGAATAGGAGGATAAAACTGGTTACCCCTTTTTCATACTTAGAAAAACTATCGTACATTTTTTTAATATAAACATATCCAAAGGGATAAATTTATCGAGTATATATCTATGATTTTCTCACATAATCTTGATTCTTTCTTGCCAGATTTTTTCAGCTCTTTGTTTGAGCAGCCAATTTTCACGGCTATTAGCTAGATATATGATAGTTTAGAAGTGTATACGTAAGCATAGATTTAGCCTGTATTCACTTTAGGAAGCAATCGGACACGATAAAAGATATCAGATTCACAAATCGTCCGTCCTCAATCCTGTTTTTGTGTAACACATGAGAATTCCTTTCATCTGTTCCTAAGAAATTCTCGACTTGAAAATTTAATGGGATCATTTATTGGTAGAAACCTGGCGCTCCGAATCATGAGCTACCAATCAACGAGCTGTATATTTAAGCCAATGCGACAGCAGGACATCCTGATCGTTTCCACATATGTAAACGCGGAATACATTCAGTTTACATTCAGTTTCTTGTAAAATTATTTTAATATAGACATTAAAAAAAACAGACAGACTTACCGCAGAATTGTTTGCAAATTGTTATCTACTACGTTTTATGCAAGGAACGTTTAATCTTCTGCGTACAAAGGAATAATTTAAGAGCCTCGCGCTTAAATTGAAAGTATTAAAACGAAAAATTACCCGCTTTGTCTAAATAATAATATTCTAACTTCAGTTTTACGTCTTCACTGAGATTGTAAAGGAATTAATTCCTGCTATCGAATAAAGTTCTCGATTTTAAAAAGGATGTTTAAATATTTTTGCTGAAAGTTTTATGTCTTATTTAATTTTATTTGAATGAGCGACTGTGGACGCAGCGTAGAATATTGAAGATAAAAAGTCATTACGAATGGAATTTAATTTTACCTGTGAACTTATAAACGTTCGAACGAATGCATTTTTATCCAACGCTGCAAAATCTAATAAAATTATAATATTTATACACGTAATTTCAAGCATTAAATTATTCTACCATAAATTTTATTTCTGTATAATATGGGATACTTTATGGATCTCGTCTATGTCCTTTACTGTTTAATATACACATATCACAATGACATGAATTCAGTAGGTAATATGACACTCCAGTCTTTATTGTATGCTGATATTCGAAAAATATTAACACCAATTCCTCAAATATATAGAAATATGAATTAAAAGTAGTTACTGTATTAATCCCGAGCATGTGAAAGGGTAGCAAGAATGTTGGCAGCATTTCCTCATTGAATCGCAATTCCGATCAAGATCAATCATCCTCTAAGAAAAAAACGATATTGATGAAATATTTAAGACTAACAAATGTACTTATGATTTTAAATCAATGATTTAGATCGACTAATTAATAACTGAAACATAACATTCACGTTACGTTTAAAATAAATATGTGAGTATATACGTAAATGTACAAAGTACATGCTCGCAGCATTGTTAACGATGGTCTCCGTAACACACGTAATGACGTTATCCTTGTGTACGTAATGTGTTCCGGACTTTATATACAGTAAGTATAATGCTCTCGTCTTTGAGCATCCATAATAACGTTATAGCGTGCAATATCCTAGAGAACGTCAAAGTTAGTATTAATAACTCAGATTTTTATAATAACACTAGCTCTGCCCGCGATTTCGCGTTTTAATTTAACGACAAAGTACAAGACGATTATTGTAGCTTAAGCTATTTCCTAGTACATCAGTTTTTTGCCAGTGAAAGTCCTGCCAAAATCGGTCCAGCCTTTCCAGAGATTAGCCGGAACAAACAGACAGGTAGATAGACAAAGTTTGTAAAAATGTCATTTTGACATAGGTATGTCCCTCTCGACTAAGAGGCGAGATGGCCCAGTGGGTGTCGAGATGGCCCAGTGGTTAGAACGCGTGCATCTTAACCGATGATTGCGGGTTCAAACCCAGGCAAGCACCGCTGATTCATGTGCTTAATTTGTCTTTATAATTCATCTCGTGCTCAGCGGTGAAGGAAAACATCGTGAGGAAATCTGCATGTGACAAATTTCATAGAAATTCTGCCACATGTGTATTCCACCAACCCGCATTGGAACAGCGTGGTGGAATATGTTCGAAACCTTCTCCTCAAAGGGAGAGGAGGCCTTTAGCCCAGCAGTGGGAATTTACAGGCAGTTGTTGTTGTTGTTGTTGATATATATCCCTTGTATATATTTAGTTAAAAGCAGTTATTGTTCAATATTTTCAAGGTCGTTACTGGCCATATCTAATTTAAAACAACGTATTGTGTATACTCGTATATGGAAGCTTTCAACTAATCGACTACTTTATTTCCAAACTTGATGCTGGACAATGACCTTCTTGAATGTGACCAAATATATTAAAATTTTAGTTCACAGAAAGCATAGTTATGTTTCACTAATTAGGGCAATTTATAACATTTCAAAACAGTCTAATTTTATTATCTTTTATGAAATATCTTGCAATCTCTATCAAAAATTACTGAGCTTTAAAATGTAAAATGCACTTTATTTACTTGAAATGCATGAATTGAATGTGTGTGCCGTGTAATTTAATTATACGCTAAATCGAAATCTAATATACATTTATTAAAACTGTTTGTTTGGTATGAGATAAATAATTACATATACACACTTTTTGCTATAAACTATATTTATTTCCGTCATAAATCCATTTATTTATTAATAAAAAAGCTGTTAGCAATATTCATTTCCGCTAACATATTACGAAATCTATTAGAAAAACTGAAAGAACAACAAATTATTTTGTAAAATCTCATGAAAGGGAAACCAAATAAAACTCTTAATTAAAAAAGAGTAAACGAAATATTTAAGAACAACAGAACGTAACTTCTTTACGGTATTTCAACAAGATGACATAGAATCGGGAAGTTTAGGCACATCAACAAAAAGTTACATTTGGTATCGACAATGTGACGAAGAAGTATACAATTACAATATCAGCATTCTTTAAAAATGTTCTCAACAATTTCAATATCAAGTAAGCGATGTTTAAAACAAATATTTACAAGTCTGTTTTTATCAAGTAATTTGTTGCTATGATAAACAGTATCAGTCTGTATATTTCTCACTGCTGGGCGGAAAATGCTCCCGACCTCCTCTCTCTATGAGGAGGAGGTTTGGAGCATATTCCGCCAATGCTGTTCACGTGTAGCAGAATTACGGTTTCACACGATATTTTCGTTTCGTTTACCGCTGAGCGAGATGAATTATTAACACAAAATAAACATGAAAATTCAGTGCTTACCTGGGTTTGAAACCGCAGTCATCGGATGCACGTGATCTAACCACTGTCATCTCGGCACAGCAGTAACTGTTAAGATACGGTATAAGATTTATTATAACCACTTTAATTATATATAACATGCCTCACGCAAATAAATGTTACTGATTTGATTGATTGACTAGTTAATTGAAAACAAATAAGCTTGAAGCCACAGAGCATAATATTGCCATTACAGGATTAACACTTAGCCATTGATCGATAATAATATTAACTTAAATCGTTATGCCTACTTTGATGAAAACTAACCATCCAAACGGCCTGTTATTACTCTACAGCTCGGAAGTTCTACGTCTTTACACAAGAATAGATGAAACTTGTTTCGCATCCAGAATCCCTGCTATACTTTAACTTTGTATATTTTTTAATAATTACAAATTTGTACATAGTTTTTCAATTCGCCTTTTTTCTTTTATATTCTTTGTTGGTATACATTTTTAAAATTCGAAACATACTGAGGACCGTAAATAATTCAAAGAAGTTGGCTTCGTAATTGGCTCGCGTGTGTCGTCATTTCTAGGCGTAGAAATCTTCCACGTAACAAGTTGTACTGACAAATCCATGACAATATTCAATACTTATATGATAACGTATTTTGTACAAATGCAATTTTTACAATATGTTACTAATAACTTAAAAAATATATTACAATTATTTCAATTATATTATTTGTTTGTTATTTTTTATTGAGTTGCAAGTAGGTAATAAATTGTTATTATAACTACAATATAACTTGTGTATAGAATTTTTATTCTAATTGAACGTGTCTTACGGTGCCTAACGTGTTTAGTAAACAGTCAAATTATATTTGAAGAAAAGATGCCGTTTTGTATCATATTAATTTGTATTCCAGGCATTTAAGGATACTTTGTCACTACCTTCGTTTATCAAAATGAGTCACATATAAAAAAAATAATCATTGATTTCAGACACTCGGCCGTCGACGTTGTTGGAGAAGCTAAAAGGGACCACGAGGGTGCTACGCGGTGGCAACAATCTGATGGAGACAGGTAACACATAATTATACCAATTCTGAAAATGGCAATTATTTATTGCTTTGCTAAAATCTACCCTCCCATCTCGTCCTGTCCCGATTGGGCTATGTTAGTGATAAGCCATAAATATATACAATATACATACTTTATTATTATCATTATCATTACATAGCATAAAACAAAGTCGCTTACCGCTATCTATCCCTATGTATGCTTAGATCTTTAAAAATACGAAACGAATTTTGATGCGGTTTTTTAATAGATAAAGTGATTCGAGAGGAAGGTTTTTGTAAATAATACATGTACAATATAGTGAAGAAATAAGAAAAATCTGTAGTATATTGAGAATCAGAATTGCACCCGTGCGAAGCGGGCGGGTCGCTAGTTAGTTTATAAAGCGGTCTATATCAACCACCAATCTACGACGGCGATTTATTCATTATCTTTTGTATTAGTTGTTTTTTTATATATATTTATTTATCCCTTTCTCAACAGATTCTTACCTCGGACACCTTAAAATTCACGTTTTGAATTTCATATGCCTATAGGTTTGCTGCATTGACTGGCTCGGCTTGCGGCATTCGTATAATTCATTAAAGTTATTACAAATACAGTGTCTGCTATACTGCGTTATTCATAATTATAACTAGTAATTGCATGCATACCTATAGTCTCGATAGATCTTTATGCTAAGGAAGATATTAGATTTGTTAGAAAAGTCGCTACCCTAGATTTTCTCAACTCCTTGAAACTCGATAATCACTTTTTTTTGTTCTGGACAGTGTATAACATAAAAATATACTGAAGGTAATATTTATTTTGTTTGTATGCAGTTTTTCTGTTGAATTAAATTAATTGAAAACTTTAATATATACATACATTACAATGAGCTTGAAATGTGTAATTACGCGTTGGATTAAATCGGTTTGCAGTCGTCATTTTTATTTGTTCCCATGGCAACGGAAAACACAATAAAGAAAAATACAAACAGATATTTACAACAATAACAATAGTTTTCTAAAAAAAACGCAGGTTTTATATACCTATCATATAAAATTTATAACGCTTATTAGTCACCTGTCAGAATATTCGATACATCCAATATGTAGTATGTAGTTTGTTCAGAACACCATTTACAGAATTCTACGTAATTGACCGACGTGCTGGAACAGTTTGTAGATCCGCAGGGACAACAAACAGACTCGGGGTGAGGCGACGAGCCAAATTATTGGAGATAGAAACTAGAAACTTGCATTGATTTTGTGACACAGAGGAAAATACGAGGAACTTTTAGAAATTCGATTTAGAAAAGAATTGTCAGAAACAGTAATGAAATATTTCGTCTCGTAAGACCATAATAGGCACGACGAAGACTAGGTACTTAAAGACAAAAACTATTCACAATTTACTTTTTGATTAATAGAATAAGTTAAATTTGTCTCAGTGATTGAAGGACGATAGGCACAGATAAAAAAGGGCTTTGTACTCAATTTGAAGAAATCCAGTCGATGATGTATAGAAAATTTAAGGCGCTTCGTGAATGAAATTTACTCAACTGTTAAAATTTGACAAATAATTAATTTTAGGGAGAAAATTAAAAGATACGAATGAATATTTTGAATTATTACGAAATTTCACGGGAGAATCTTAATCTTTAAGTATGTCTGCTAAAATATAAGTGTATCGGTAAATAAAACAATACAATTTTTATTTTATATATCTCTCGGCGTGTCAATAATTTGTATCGCTCTTTCCCAATATAGTATCGTTTGCTTGTTTTTATACATTTACATAAATGTATTTATTAAAGTCATCAATTTCGTGATATTTACCATGTTTTTTTTACCATTCGTAGATAATGTCGAAATATCGAGCTCCACCGAACGAAAATAAAAAACATGGAAAATATCCTGAAATTAATAACTTTAATAATAAAAATAACCATGTTAATTTAAAATCTTACACACAAATGTATCTATATATATGTTATGTGTGTATGTCCCAGCAGTACTTGCAACCCTCGGAATAGCGTCCAAGGTCTTCTGCCAATTAAACCATACGTCGGAATGACCTCAGCGCCGGAATTTAATACGATGCATGTTTTTGGTCTTGTACATAATACAGTCGTTTCAGTTGGGAATTATTAAAACAGGTTAGTCGAGATCAGTATAATTATAAATTTTATTAATAATTGCTATATCTTTACGATCGTGGTCTAGATCGTTCTAAATACTCGTAACAACAAATCTGTCGAAAGTCGCTATTCCGAAAGAACGAACTCGAAACTCACCTCAGAATACGATCGTGAAATGTCAAAAAGTGACTTAAAAGAACGATCAATTTAAAAAAAAGTATTTATTTATTTAGAACTGAAGTATTTAGTCATTTTTTATTGGATTGCAAGAACTTAATTATTATTATACCTACAATATGACTTGTGTATAGAATTTTTATTCAAATTGAACGTGTCCAACAAATCTGCCGGAAGTCGCTATTCCGAAAGAACGAACTCGAAAATCACCTCAGAATAGATCGTGAAATGTCAGAAAGTGATTTAAAAGATCGATCTATTTACAAAGAAAATGCTAAGTGAGTTGTTACAATTGTTAGAAATAATTCTTTATGCTAATACATTTATATTATAATTATATATTTAATAAACTCATATTTTTTAGTGTATCCGTTTTCGTAAGTGTAATCGATTTTAAAACTGGTATGGCTGTATAAAATAATACAAGATGTTTTCCCGCGAAAACGGATTATTAAAAAAACAAGAGAAAGTCGCGCATGGAACATTTTTTAAAAATAATTATTGTAAAAGATTTGATTTGTAAACTTCGGGGCAATAATATAAAAATAAAACCTGAAATAAATAAATATTATACTTTCTACTGGCGTATTTAATATCAGAAACGGGATAAATTTCGTTTCAAAAATGCCTCGTTATAAACGACCACGCTCAGGAATACGCGATGATTTTGATAAGCGAAAAAGGCAATCTGTTGAAGACGATGATACTTCTCATAACAAAAGAGAAAACTCAAGAAAAAATAAAGATAACGCTAAGAAGAGACACCATACTACAAAAAATATTAATATGCACATTAGAAGAAATAGAACTAGAACACCAAGTCCCATACAAAGAAATACAGCAAAAAACTCGGCGACTAGACAAGATTACATGAATTTAACTGAAAACAGTTATGCGATGGGACACGAGGGCGTTACAAGAAGAAGGAGTTGTTCTGCGACCGGACGAGATATTGCGCCTTCAAGAGTTTGTTCTGCGACCGGACGAGATATTGCGCCTTCAAGGGTTTGTTCTGCGACCGGACGAGATATTGCGACTGCAAGAGAGTATTCTGCCACCAGACTAGATAGTGTGAACGGTGAAGGTGAGTTCCAGGCTGGAGATTTTCGTCCAGTTCGGGAACAAGCGATCAATGATGACACTGAGACAATTTTTTCTCCGAGATCATCGACCGTGCCAAAGCACATGCCATTTAATACATTAAGTGAGTCAGATTTAAATTCATCGAGAGCAATACTTAACTTTGGTGATTTAGCTAAATTTGTTCAAACATTAATAAGGCCTAGTTTACCGCATAATAATAATTTATTACCGGAATTTGATCCATCTGTAAAGAATCATCGTATCGATTTATGGCTCTCAAAGGTAAATGAGTGTGCAAAAATATATGGATGGAGTGAATCTCATATTGTACATTTTGCTTTACCGAAGTTGTCTGGTAATGCTAAAAAATGGTATAATAGTCAAAATACTGTTTTACATACCTGGTCAGAGTGGCAAATATTACTTCGAAAAGCTTTTCCATCCGAAACTAACTTCGGAGTCGTTTTAACAGAAATGCTTGAAAAACGAATGAGGATAGGAGATAGCTTAGATGATTATTTCTATGAGAAAAATAATTTATTAAATGCGTGTGATATATTTGGGAAAAAGGCTGTAGATTGTATTATACACGGCATAGATGATCGTAAAATACGTGCAGGAGCGTCATCCGCTCGTTTTACAGAACCTGAAGATCTCTTGAAATTTCTTAAAGACGTTTGTAAAGAACATAAAGATATTTATTGTTATTCTAATTTAAATAGAAATAAGCTAAATAATCATTTATTCTGTAATAAATGTAATGAACCTGGGCATCACACAGTACAATGTCGTGCCAAAAATTCGAAGTTAAATTCTGAACCTGATAGTTTTTCACAATTATGCTTTAATTGTAACGAAAAAGGGCATAGGGTTTACCAATGCTCTAAACCAATTTTAAAATGCGATAGGTGTAATAAATTCGGTCATATTATTGCAAACTGTTCACAAAAAACTAACAATGTATTGAACAACGAAAAACGTGTATTATTGTCAGAAAGTACGAGCGTAAAAAAATCTAAATATTATAAGCAGGCAGTAATAAATTCTTCATTTACAATTGAATGTTTTGTTGACTTGGGAAGTGATTGCACGCTTATACGACTAGAAACTACTACTGAATTTGGGTTACATATTTCAACTGATAATTTACAAATTATACGTGGGATAGCAAGTGTTGGAGTTCAACCTTTAGGGAAAACACATTTTTTTTTACGTTTAGACTCTGTTGAAGCAAACATTATGGCATATGTGGTTGCTAACAATATTCTACACACGCAGATGTTAGTAGGGCAAAACTTTACTGAGTTACCTAATGTGATTATTACAAAGACAGAAAACACATTAAATATTTTGTCAAAGAATAATAATGACGATTTAACTTGCTTAGAACCAGAACCTAATGTAAAATATAGATTGTATGTGTCATTTGATTGTGAAGTAGATAAAATAAATGTAGTTAAGTGTTGTAGTAATGAAATAGTAGAGGCAAACGTTAATGATAAAGAATATTGTATCCAGGAGGGTTTATATACGTTAAAAGATGGTAAATGTCAAATCAGTGTAATAAATTTTTCACACTGTCCATTATACTTTACGAGCAACTTTGTTATAACCAGATTTTATTTGATAGAACAAGATAAAAATTGTAGATATTTGTCAAGTGTAAAGTGTTTTAAAATAGGAGCGAATTTGACACCCATTCCTCGCGAAGAAATAACTAAAAACTCTAATTTAACTCACGAACAAAAAACGAAAATATATTCACTTATAGATAGATATAGGGATTGTTTCGCTCAAGACCTCTCTGAGCTTGGTTGTACTAACGTAACAGAGTTGACCATAAAACTTACTGATGAAACTCCGGTAGTTTATCGTCCTTATCGACTGAGTCAAGCAGAAAAAGAAATAGTTAGAACGCTGGTTAGAGAGCTCGAAGAAAATGATATAATTGAAGAGTCTGATTCATCATACGCGAGTCCAATACTGCTGGTATCAAAAAAGACAGGTGGATATAGATTATGTGTGGATTATAGAGCACTGAATAGAAAAATTTTAAAGTATCACTTTCCATTGCCTAGAATAGATGACCAGATAGACCTCCTTAGTGGAAATAATTTTTATACTAGTTTAGACATGGCAAGTGGTTATTATCAGATTCCTGTTCAAAAAGACTGTAGACATCTTACAGCATTTATTACTCCTGATGGTTTATATCAATTTCGTAGAGCTCCCTTTGGATTAGTTAATTGTCCTACAATTTTTCAACGTACAGTTAACAAAATACTTAATAAATCTCCAAATAAATGTGCAATTGCTTACATGGATGATTTATTAATAACGGGTACATATTTTGAAGACTGTTTTTTAAAGTTACAACAATTTTTTGAACTCATTCGTGAAGCTGGGCTTACTTTAAATATTAAAAAATGTAGATTTTTTGAGACAGTAATAGATTATTTGGGATTAGAAATATCCGTTGATGGAATAAAATCTAGTAAGTCAAAAATCACAGCCGTAGAATCTTTTCCAGAACCAAAGAATGTACATGAAGTCCGTCAGTTTATAGGCTTAGCAAGTTATCTTCGAAAGTTTATCAAAAATTTTGCTATTATCGCTAAGCCATTGACAGATCTTACTAAACAAAATGTTAAATGGAAATGGGAGCAACAGCAAAAATAATCTTTCTTAACATTAAAGCAAATGTTGGTACAACGACCAATATTAAGTATTTTCAATCCTGACTATGTTACTGAACTACATTGTGATGCATCTAAATTAGGTTTAGGTGGAATTTTATTACAAAAGGAAAATGATAATTCTAAACTCAATGTTATAGCTTATTTTAGTCGCAAGACTACAATTGACGAGGAAAAATTACATGCCTACGAGTTAGAAACCCTTGCAGTTGTTGCCTCGCTTAATCGTTTTCGTCCATACCTTATAGGTAAATCTTTTAAAATCCTTACAGACTGCAATGCCTTACGATCTACGTTCTTAAAACGAGATCTCATTCCCCGAGTTGCCCGTTGGTGGATAGCTTTTCAGGAATATGTTTGCTCTATAGAGTATAGACTGGGGCATTCGATGCAACATGTTGATGTACTCAGTCGCAATCCTATTCTCAGTGAAAATGATTCACAGACTTATGATCATTTTACTAGGGTATTGCAAATCTCTCAAGATGACTGGCTTCTTAGTTTGCAATTATCAGATCCAAAAATACAACACATCAGGTCTGTTTTAGAAGATAATAGTTATAAAGACTTAGTTGATATAAAACAAAATTTTGTTATACGAAACAATCGCTTGTATCGTAAAGTAGGGGAAGATTTAAAATGGGTGGTACCCAAATGTGCAAGATGGCAAATATGCCAACGTAACCATGATGAGATAGGCCATTTTTCAGCGGAGAAAACTTTGGAAAAAATTAAACGTGATTTTTGGTTTCCACGAATGAAAAAATTTGTCTTTAAATACGTAAAGGCATGTTTACATTGCGCGTTTAGTAACGAACCGGCTGGTCCAAAAGAGGGTTTTCTTCATAGTATTCCAAAAATTGCCATACCATTCCATACGGTCCATATAGACCATTTAGGCCCGTTTATAAAAAGTTCTAAGGGAAATCAATATCTTTTACTAATTGTAGATGGTTTTACAAAGTATTGCATTCTTCAAGCTCTTCGCAATACAAAAACAGCACCAACAGTTTTAGCACTAAAAGATGTTTTTAGCTTATTTGGATACCCTGTCAGAATTATTTCTGATCGAGGTACGTGTTTTACTTCATCCGAGTTTAAAAGGTTCTGCACAGAATACGAAGTTTCTCACATACTTAACGCGGTTTCAGCTCCAAGGGCTAACGGCCAAGTGGAGCGATATAATCGGACCGTTTTAGATTCGCTTAGAACGTATAATGATGGGCTAGGAGAGAATAAGTGGGACCAAGTAGTAAATAAAATACAATGGGGATTAAATAATACGATTAATAAGGGAATAGGAAAAACTCCGGCAGAAGCACTATTTGGTAAACGTTTGTTAGGACAGGGTGAAGGTAATCTAGGTGATACAGTTTCCCATACGAGACAAAATGACAAAGGTTTAGAAACTATAACGAAGGAAATAAATAATTATATTGAAAAAGATCAAGAAAAACAAAGTTTGAGATTTAATAAGACAAGAAAGAAGGCTAAGGTTTACAAAATAGGTGATTTAGTTAAAATTTTAAAAAATAATCCATCTAATGACGGTAAAAGTAGAAAACTATTACCAAAATTTACAGGACCATTTCGTATATCAAAAGTGTTAGACCATGATCGATACGAGGTTTCTAGTATTCCAGGTTCAAATATCACTAAAGGCCGGTATAGTAATGTTTGGTCAGCTGATCGTATACAGCTTTGGATAAACATGTCTTATAATGACGATGATGATGATGATAATGAAGGTAGTTCTGGTAGTGAACTTAGTCTTAATTAAATTTATAGTTATGGCTGAACTTAATAAATATGAATTTGTATAATTTTAACGAATGTAAACTCAACACAAATTGTAACAGATTATATTTTATTAATTTGGTTTGTAAAAAATAATTTTATTTTTTTTTATTTTTATATATGAATTTGAAGCGTGTAAGAACATTCATAATGTTACCGAGTATGAAATTAATTTATATATTGAAACGACTGTAAAAAATTATATTTTAGAAAGATTCTAGAATATAAGGCAAATATATATATATATATATATATATATATATATATATATATATATATATATAAATGTATAAAAATGTTGATTAGTGAGATAATGAATTATTTGTTGTTGGGAAGTTTCACACGGTCACACAGGTGATGAGGGGTGAAGTGCTAACAACATAGAGAGAATATATTTGTTGGGAAGTTTCACACGGTCACACAGGTGATGAGGGGTGAAGTGCCAACAACATAGAGAAAATATATTTGTTGGGAGGTTTCACACGGTCACACAGGTGATGAGGGGTGAAGTGCCAACTACATAGAGAAAATATATTTGTTGGGAAGGTTCACACGGTCACACAGGTGATGAGGGGTGAAATGCCAACATAGAAGAGAAAAGATTTTTGTTGGGAAGTCACGCACGGTTGTGACTGCGGGAGTTTGCTAGAACTGTGGTTAGGAAGTCTTACACGGTCACAATGTGTGATGAGGGGTGAGGTGCTAACCTTTGCAGTCAATACTACCGTGGTCATTAATGAGGGGCGTGGTGCCAACTTATTAGTTGAGATGAGTAAGTTTGAGAACAAACTTTATAGTCAGAATGGCCGAATGTTAGAAATAATTCTTTATGCTAATACATTTATATTATAATTATATATTTAATAAACTCATATTTTTTAGTGTATCCGTTTTCGTAAGTGTAATCGATTTTAAAACTGGTATGGCTGTATAAAATAATACAAGATGTTTTCCCGCGAAAACGGATTATTAAAAAAACAAGAGAAAGTCGCGCATGGAACATTTTTTAAAAATAATTATTGTAAAAGATTTGATTTGTAAACTTCGGGGCAATAATATAAAAATAAAACCTGAAATAAATAAATATTATACTTTCTACTGGCGTATTTAATACAATAGTATAACCCAACTGGACTTACTGGACAATATTTGTAACTGATATATTTTGAACATAAGAAAAATAGTATATCTACTTTGAAATATGCTTCAATATAAAATATTTCACTTATATATAAATTATGTACGCTTTATTCATCTTCTAGGATCGTGGATTTTTATTTATTTATGTGATATATAATGTTAATTTTCGGAAAGATTCCTCTAAGATATAATATTAAATAGTCATTGTATCTTCAACTTGTGAAAATATTGTGTACGACGCGCGTGTGTCTGTCATTATTACTAACCCTAAAAGATGACGTAGAATAAACATAGATAAAATTAAACCAAACACAAACGCTGGGCTAATACGGTACACCTTTGCTCCACGATAATTAATCTAACCAAGCCTTATTATCATAACACGAATCTTATTTATCTTGCCAAAGTTTAATTATATGATGTTTACGAAACAAAGCCCTTGTAAATTACAGTATGGTAGCCAACGGTATGTTTGAAAAACGAAGAAAGGCTCAAATTATAATGGTGATTTTTTTGATTAATCTTATTAAACAATTGCACAACGAGAGTAATCATACGTAATAAGTTTTCTAGCTACATTAAATAAAACGTTTTGACAAGCACTGTCAACTATTATTATTTTTTTAATCTTAAAAGACAGTATGATAGCTTAATGACTTTTCTTATTCGTATTCTATTCAAACACAGAAGGTCTTTCTGGTTGCTTAGAAAACTAACCATCAAGGTCTTATTACCACTTTAGTAGGTATATGTATATGTGTCTAGTTTGTCAAGTCGCTAGCTACATGGCCATAGATCAAGAATGCTATCCTCATTTCCCCGTTGAATCGCAATTTTGATCCACTGGGCAAAAACAAACCAGCCCTCCAGTGACCGGTGGAGACAATAATATTTAATGAAGCTTTTTGCACTACTACCCCTAAAAATTACACAATTCAATAATTATATGCCACGCAGGGTGTAAATAATATAAGACAACATCACACACATCACATACATTAATAATAAATTAATTGTATTTAATTGAAAAACCTATCTAATTTTTTTGAAGGACTCCTTGCGTATTTGTAACGATTATTGCCAGTCCCTTGGGTTGTATCTAAATTTCGAATAGGTCACATTGAAATTTTCAAAATGAAGTCTCATAACTACTTTAAAAAACTTTGCATAATGTATGTTTGCATATTGATTTTAACCTAGATATATGTAATCGTTGTGCCACATATTGGAGACCTAGAAAAATTAATCGATTTAATTTAAAAACAATTGCCCATTACAGGTACTTTTAAAAACAATTGGCTCGTATCTCTCTGGAGATCTTCCAAAATAATAAAACTACATCTTGAGAAGTTTGGACATGAAACCAATTCGTGAAATACCTACGCTTAACATGTCTGGAAAAAAATTAAACTACAAAACTTTGATTTGTTTTATATTAAAGTTGAATGGAAATAAATAAACCTAAGTTTAAGAGAAAAATCATCGAATCAAGAATGAGAATCAAGAGTGATGAAAGAAACTCGAAACGATTGGTGATAATTTCTATTTTGTCGCAAGATAAATATTTTGTTAGATAATACTTCTATAAAAATATAATAATGGCAAATAATTTGAGCTTGAATTTTTCCTTCACGGTGTCCTCTTCTAAAAATAAATTGTCCATGAATTATGCATGAACTTTACACTTTTCCACCCACTGGCCTTGTGTAGGTAAAGATTAAATAAACTATATCAGAGGGTGTGATCTGGTCCGAAGCTGCGACCTACATCGGTCGACTCTTGAAATACTTATCGAATACAATTTAAAGCGAATATTGAAATATTCTATGATTGTATGAGGAAAGCTTCACTTTTCGTTTATTAAAATGGTGTTTTCAACGAGATACACAAAAACAACTAGGCAGACATATTTTGAAGGAGCGCTGCAAATCAAATTTGTGTTGTCAATAAAAAACGACGCTTATTGTTGCCGGCTTCGCACGGGTGCAATTTATTTATAGAAAAGATGAAGAGAGCGCTTAGTAAGAAATTATTAATTATTGTGTGTCATAAATATGAAATGTGAATAATAATCTCCCTACATTGAATAATTTTGTAGTAACAAAATATTCCCAATTGTCCATGGCTTATAAATTGAAATTCAAGTAGTTTTAACTGCCAATGTCAAAACATTACTGTTAGTCGACCACCTGTCTCGTAGTAAAGTTTTCGTTACACTTAATTTGGAAACAAAAATATCTTCACGTATTATTATTATAGTTCGAAAGTTGTAGTGTAAAAAACTATTTTTATCTTTATTAAATGCCTATAATAGCAAAACTGTTTATCTGAGAAAGGATTAATAAGAACTGGAGTAAATTGCTAAGATAATATAACCTACAGGTTTTTTTTACTTATCTGTAATAGAATAAATAGTTATTACGAGTATACTTTACGATAGACACATTCTATCACGGGATTTTCTGTAAGACTTTTTAATATCCAAATTCAAAATAAATATTATACACATATATACAAACTTTTCTTGTTTATCTCACTTTCGATTCGTTAAAACCGTATCAAAATCCATTATGTAGTTTATAAGAAGATTTATAAGAACCAGAGATACATATCTAAACTAAAAGGGACTTTATTTTATACTATTTATAGATATAGATGATAATTACATTTAGTTTCTTCTAATTCAGGTTGTCAGCCTATCCAGCAACTGATCGATCTTCACTTCTACGGTCACACGCTGCCAAATCTGCGGAAAGTAGCGGCCAAGGGTCTCCGAAAGCCAGACGGATACCGAGAGAATCCAGAAGAGTGTCCCTCGCACAGGCGTCTGGATATGTCCAGCTTAATCAGTACAGACTTCTGGAGCCCATTGGACAGGTTACACATACATGTATTATTGTCTGAGTAGAAAACTATTTACTAATACAAAAATGCAAATTCACACGCCTTTTAAATCTTATATTTAATTTTTAGGATCATATTCTTGTGCATACAAATTATACAGCAAGAAGTACCTAGTTAATCATATATATAAAGAAGTCTGATGACGCGATTAATATATTATTGACAAATGACAGTTTTTAAAAAATAATTCGTTTTTTTTTTTTTGCTACTCATCCTGAATACTACCTAAATGATAATATATTTCAAAATATATATACCTGTGGCCTATACATCTTTTTACAAAAAGTTTCATAACTTACGAAATTGTTTTAACATTATAGTAATTACAATTGAGATCGTTTTTAAATCCTACTAATATTTTAAAAAAAACTTTACTCTATTATAATTTTTAAACTACGTGTATAAATTACAATCCAAGTAATAATAAGTTTCTAAAGACATAGAGGGAGATTCTCATTAAGTTTGCACAAACTATAATAGAATTTGAAATTTTAATGAATGCAGACCGTCGTGGAACTATCAAAGAGCTATAAATTTGTAATAATTCTGATAACTTCGGCAGCGGTATTATTTCACGCTAGGCAAAGGATTTCCCTTTTACTTAAACGGATTTCGAGATCGGTCGACCAAATTGAAGTTGTTTTAGGGATAACGACTATCTTGTTCTTTTATCACGAAATCATAGTGAAATATCACTTTTCATGAGATCAAGTATGCTACGTATTATTCGTAATAACCTAAGTCATTTCTGTTAGGTTATGTAATATGGCTAAATACTTCAATACGTCTAATGAGGAACATATTGTGAGAAAAGTGTTGAGCATGGATGTGGACGGATGTGGATTGTGTGAAAGAGGATATGGTTAGAAAGAATGTTATTTGTGAGTTGACGTCTGACTGAGAAGTATGGAAGGAGAAGACATGCTGCGCCGACCCCAAATAACATTGGGATAAGGGCAGGAGGATGATGATGATGATGTCTTCAATATGTATAATATGTGTATCTTTATAATGATTGTCTATGAATTCTTTAAAACTTGGTGGTAGCGCTCTTCTAGATGCGTACAGCCATACCATTATTTTTGTGTCCCGATTTGAAGGGTAAGTGAGCCCTTGGGACGACTAATCAGTTCGCAAAGTTGATGTTCCATTGGTGTTATAACAAATGGTTAATATATCTCAAGGTGCCAATGACGACTGTGACCACTTACCGTCACTTAGTTATACATCTATAGTAATTTTGTTACTTAATAAATAAACAGGACTAAAGGTTTAAAGGCTAATATGATAGTAATTCACTTTCAAATTTGAGCTTTATTTTATATAGTAGTATTACAATTTTCAACGTGTAATTAACTATGCCTTATAGTTTTTTTTTTTAATTGCGTTTTACTTAGGTCCCATTTCTTACATTGTTTATGAACATTAACACACCATACCATCCTTATCACTATGATTTACAGTTAATAATAAAACAAAATAAATGTCTTGTGTAATTAAACGAAAAAAAATTATAAGTTTTTTTTCTTCTAGGGTTCCTACGGCATCGTCAAGTTAGCCTACAGCGAAGAAGATGACACTCATTATGTAAGTTAAAACTCTTTCATATTTTCTTTTGAACTGTTTTTCCTCTTACTTAATTAAGTCTTCATCCTCCATTTAAACGAGATTGCACAAAGGTATTCTCATAACAGTAATATTATAGATTTAATAATTTTAAAAGATAAAGTCTATTTCTTAATTTGATTTTGTTGATTCTTAACTCTCTTTACTCTGAGAACAGTCGTGTAAAAATATAATACGCCCGTATTCAATGTGAAATAATTTAAACAGCTGATAATTTAACTACGTACAATCATTTAATTTACTTAATTTTTTTATGACATGGTCTTACTACGTACAATAATTTAATATACTTAGTTTTTTTCTATTAGTCATAATTGGTCGTTTATAGCAAAAAAATTGCAATTTTTTTGAAATCCTTTAAGTTAGACTATGAAATTTAAGTTTTTTAACTACATTTGTGATATGTATAAAGGACCAGCAAAAGGGCTCGGTACGATTAATTTGTACTTACAGCGATTGTAGATAATTGGTATCTCTTTCAAAGGAAACACCTACTTTAATTCGTTATCCTCTGCCTCGTTACTTTGAACTTAAGAGAACAGTAGTTAGTTTTGGAACATTTTTTGAAGAAGTTCACTGACGATACTGTTTGTCGCTTCTATCTCCGTTACGATAGAGGTCCATCACCATATAGCTTTCATTAAATATTAAAAAATGCTATCACGTCCTTTCTGTTGTTTAAATAAATCGATCCTGACAATATATTAATCAATCTATGGCTAAATTCACGGTGAGCGATCACAATCTGTTTACTTGAGTATAACTAATTGATCCTACGAGACAAGATAATTCATTGCACACAGTGACCGAGAGCATTTATTAATCATGGATTATTTATGGAAAGAACACATTTGCAGCTCGAATATAATTTGGGAATGCATACTCAAAAGAACTGAAATGAAATCTGTCAGTATTTGTGTATCAAACGAACGAACGAGTGTAAACTTGGGCCGGAGGCTGTATTTATTTATTGATTTGTTGAACCAAATTATACACAGTTAAATTAATGGACTAATCCTCAAGGCCTCGTTCACTTAACTACAGATTAAGCGCCTTTTCTCGGCTTTTTAACACAAGCGCCACTCGCGCGCTATTATGTACCAAGTAAACAACACCCTATTGCTTGTGTTGCAGCCAGGTTTGGCTAGATGGGTAGTATCCACTCAACAATTATTCTGCTGCAGCTATAATGAAAATGAAAATGAAAGTGATCCCTTATGATCAAAGAACCCATATTTCGTCGGTTTTCATAAAAATCTTCTAACGAGTATCTGATCAAAAACTTTCAATCTAACCACTTTTTTAAGATTTTTTTTTTTTTAATTTTAATAAAACATGACATGTCTTTTATAATTTCATGACCAACTCGGAACTTGAAAGTAAATTCGCGTCCAAGTGACGGTGATGTGAAATTGTAGGTAAAGGTATAAAGCCACGTGAACGTCAAATTCCTTTGTCCCAATTTTCTGTTAAAACTGTAACAAAGAACTTGAAGTGCTACAATTGCATTGTTGAATATTATTCTTACAAATTCAATTCTATCTTAAATTTTACACAAATGTCCTCAAAGTTAAAGTTAGTTAAAGTAAGATAGAATGGAAACTTTTTAGTTACAATGTACCCATTCATCGGTATTGAGAGCCCGATTGACGATTCGGGCAAAATTTATTTAAAATTCCCTAACGAGAACCATGCAGCATATTTATTCGTCTAAACTACAAAATTACTATTTTTAATTAATCTCTTAAGACGGTAAATTTTGATGTCGGTTTGTATGCTATAGGTAACAATTGATAAATTTCGTGCAGGTAAAAAAAATTCAAAAAGAAACATTCAAGGCCTATGAATAAGTATTTTTAAACGACAATTTGAGACTTTTGGCTACTAAGGTAACAGTTCGTAGTCTGAAAATAAGCAGTGTGTAAACACTCCCATGCCTCAGGAAGCGAGTAAAATAACTTGTCCTGCACCTAAATTAATATGATTTTATAGTTTGTTTTTTTTTTTGCTTTTATTTGTGCCAAACGGTCACGTGCGAAGGAAATGGATTTACAAATAAATCAACAGCTCTTGCTACTTTAAAAATAGCAAGAAGTCATCGTCATTATCATACCCTGTAAAAACATCTGGTTTATTCATCGTGTTAATTCGCTTAACAGTGTTAATTTGGCCCGCGTGTAATTCATTTAAGCCACAATTTGAATATTAAATGACTTTTCTATTTCTTCTTCTTATTACATCTTTGTATTCGATTTTATACCAAATCTTTTATAAAAATAATACACCACCAACCACAGATAACGTACATTATATACCACAAATTTACACAGATAGCCACAGATTCACGAATAATGTTAAAGATATTTTAATAGTAATTAATAACTGAGGTTAAAAAAAATATTATACAAAGTTGATTAGTTTATACTACTACGTCATTTCAATACCTACTTCTTATGTATTAACAATTATGTTTAATATAAATAACTTAAACAACAACATCAAGGAAAAATGTATGATGAAAGAATGACAATCTAATTTTAACAAAATTTATGCCAGTTCCAATTTAATTTCACGAATTTGTACAAATAAATAGAACATACAAAGAGGAAAACGCTTGTACAGTTAGAGTAAGAAAACCCTAGTCAGTTTTCAAATTAATTCCTTTAACAAGTCTTAAACTATAATACCTTTTGAATTTGAACATCAAATCATTGCGACGCAATATGTCATTCTGTCATTCTCGATCGGTAAAGCAGATTGTCGCTTATACTGAGCACACGAAAATAGATCTTAAAGTGACGAACATTACCTTACCCCGACTGTACTTTCTAAAAATTTATCATACACGTTTCTAAGACATCAAATATTTATTTACGATTTGTTATAGGCTATGAAAATCCTGTCCAAACGCAAGCTGATGCGACGAGCTGGCTTATTTGGTAGAACGCCACCAAGAAGACCGGGGCCCGGTCCTCCAGCCGACCCTTTGCAAAGGGTTTACCGGGAGATCGCCGTATTGAAAAAACTGGATCATCCTAATGTAGTGAAGCTTGTTGAAGTAAGTTGTTTTCTACATTATGTTCAATATACAAACAAACAATGAAATTATAGGTATGATTAATAGCGTTATTCTAAGTGATTTTTATGTAAACAAAATTATTTTGTATTATGATTCTGACACTATCACAAAGATCACGGACACGAGGTTCATCTTAATAAAATATTTACCTAATTTAAGCCTATATTAACATTTCATACCCAACATAGTATTCACTACTTGTAAAATTATTATATCGAATCTAAACATATAATAACATTGGAGTGTCTGTTTGTAATATTAATACAGAGTAAATATACCAAAAAACACATTTAATGTTGTCTTAAATTTTCGCGATTACATATTGAGATAAAACTAGTTATAACGGATTTGAATCGCGTATATTAATTATTTTTGGCATCACGACCGTGGTCACGGGTGGAGTCTACCCGTGACCACGAAAGCTGTAAAGTGCAAAGTGTAAAAACGTCGGGATGCCAAAAATAATTAATATACGCGATTCAAATCCGTTATAACTAGTTTTATTTCAAAAAACACATTTTTTACGATTTTTGGCTGTCTGTTTGGTCTGGCTAATCTCTAAAACGGCAGACCTAATTGTCACGGGACTTTCACTGGAAAATAAATGATGTAAAAAGAAGTAGCTAAGATCACGACGGGTGCTTCCCACAAACGACTTAATATCAGAAAGCTGCCTAATACAGAAGTTATTGTAAAAACTACCGACTGAAACATATTCTATTGTCAATTCAAACGAGGTCGCGGGCGCATTTACTATTAAAATAACTATAGATAAAATAATACATTTAAAACGAACTCTTTAAATAAAAAGTTCATAAAATCAATACATAAGTTTTTTTTTGTATATGTATATTATGTATAATGTCTAATCAGTAACATTTGCACTAGTCAAATCAATAGTATTTAATAGTTTGAGTATGAAAACTGGTTCACTAAACATTATAATTTATAGCGCGAACCGCATATTATTAACATGTTGCCTAACCGCATAATTTACAACCATATTTGCACTCATTACGCTAATTAAATTCGCTTGTGATTCTCTATATCAAAACGTTTGTGTATTGATATGACTTTTAATCTTACACAACAAACAACGAAGTAATAGTTAAGTATTTTCTGCTCTTTTAATCAAATGATATTCTTTTTTGGAGCTACGTCGTATACTTTGGAGTTAACTAAACGAGTTGGACGACCTCCATGGTCGAGTGGTGTGTACACCGGTTTTCATGGGTTCGCCACTCTGAGGTCCCGGGTTCGATTCCGGCCGAGTCGATGTAGATTACCATAAGTTTTCTATGTTGTCTTGGGTCTGGGTGTTTGTGGTACCGTCGTTACTTCTGATTTCTATAACACAAGTGCATCATCGGGATCAGAGTAGTGTACGTGATGTTGTCTCATATTTATTTATTTATTTATTTATTTATTAACTAAAGAAATCTTTGCAAATTCACATAGTAAGTCAATCCTCAAATTTTCAATTCTGCCTATGGTCGAACTTAGACTGGTCAAAAATGACAGTTGTTCAGAAACATATTACTTTTTTATTCTACTATTTATTTCCGGTTATATTATACAATGAACAAATTATTTTATTTACTAACAATAGATTTACGAAGCGTTATTTAACAGCATAGAGAAACATTTGTGTATATGTCGTACAATAACAATTGTTTAAATATCCAAATCCAGAGTAAATGGTTTACACACCAAGAATAGAAAAAATAAATATTATATTTCTAATAATAATAATAATATTATATTATATTTAAAATATAATAATAATATTATATTTTAAAAATTAATATTAAATATTTATGAAGCGATAAGAAAAGAAACATATTTCTTTTGATAATTTATTTAAAGAAAATATAAACCAACACTTTAATTTACCTTAGGTTCTAGATGACCCAGCAGAAGACCAGCTGTATCTCGTATTCCAGCTGTTAGAGGGAGGACCGGTGATCGACATACCGACGGAAAATCCCTTGAGTGAAGACGTCGCTAGGAAGTACTTCAGAGATGCTCTATTGGGTATTGAGTACTGTGAGTAATATGTTATTTTGATAAAAAGCGATCTTTTGAAAACAAATGATTCAAAACGAACTAACAATCTACTAGAAAGTAAAGTTTAATGGATGATAAAACCTAAATAGCTTAAATTGCTTCTCTATATATTTCATACTTAATATTTTCTTAAATTTAATAGTACCTACTTGATCAAAATAAACTGTCAACCAAATCCCGAATAGCAATAAATGGTAATACACTATTAATACTTTTTTTTTATGATTGCCTCAGTACACTTTCAACGCATTGCTCACCGGGATATCAAACCAGCTAATCTTCTCCTGGGTGAGGGCAGAGTGCAGGTTGCAGACCTAGGAGCTTGCGGCGAACTAGCTGGAGCTGGAAGATTATCAGGAGCCGTTGGAACCCCAGCCTTCAGAGCACCGGAGGCTGTGGCTTCTGCTGACAAATACATTGGTGAAGTTAGTTGCATTTTAATAATCATATAAGGAATTGAGGCAATTTAATTATTAAATTTATTTTATTAAAGTAAAAATGGTTATGTATAGTAAGAGTGAGAAATAGCACGAATAGACGGTCACTGCTACAATCAATTGGAAGGTGAGCGATAAGTGGACGTGAAGTACCGTCACGTGGCCATACCATACCATACCATCGCCTCACATGGTAGTACTGCTCTTACCTCTAATTTGTTGGTTCCCAATACCAGATTTTTCGACGATCAAGGCCTTTCCGACATGTTTGTTCTTTTCATTTCATTATTGATATCGAATCAGAATTCCAAGTTTCGCCCGCACTACCTAAATGTCCGAAAATGTACAACATGTATTTTCTGCCTCACACAAACACTCTTTGCAACCAGCTTTCGCCAGCGATTTTTCTGAACCGATATTACTCGGGAACAAATACGCGGTGATAGTCACATTCTATCAAGTGAACCTACTGGTTTGTTACTAATATAATAAAAAAAAATGTTTTTTACTATTTCTGAAATAATATTGTTTTTACAACTACTGGCGTTTAATATACATAAGTCAAACATTTGCAAAATGTTTACAGTGATGGAGTGCAGATCGATTTATGTTAGATATTTGTTACAAAAACCAATATCACAGTTTTCGATAATCCACTATCGTTCCTATGAAACCAGGTCATAACACTTTACTGAAAGTTTAACAATCCACCATTCCACTACTCGTGAAATTGAATTCACCTCGCTTCCGACGTCTCACTCCTACGATGATAATATACATACTATTCTCTTTTGATCTATCATACTAAAATATCTGTTACTTATTGTGCAGATCTTCTCAATTTAATTAACCCATTAAGATTAGTAGACTATTTACATTTAAATAAAACTAGTTATTACGGATTTTAATCGCGTATATTAATTATTTTGGACATCCCGACGTTTCGAGCACTTTACAGCGTTCGTGGTCACGGGTAGAGTCTACCACAAACACACAACACAAAGAGCTGAGAGTCGAGATGGCCCAGTTGTTAGAACGCGTGCATCTTAACCGATGATAGCGGGTTCAAACCCAGGCAAGCACCTCTGATTCATGTGCTTAATTTGTCTTTATAATTCATCTCGTGCTCAGCGGTGAAGGAAAACATCGTGAGGAAACCTGCATGTGACAAATTTCACAGAAATTCTGCCACATGTGTATTCCACTAACCCGCATTGGAACAGCGTGGTGGAATATGTTCCAAAACCTTCTCCTCAAAGGGAAAGGAGGCCTTTAGCCCAGCAGTGGGAATTTACTGGCTGTTGTTGTTGTTGTTACAACACAATTTGATCCATGTTTTTAAAGTAAGTGTTCTTAATTCATACATCTAGTAGACCCAGTTGGCATTAATAACATAAAGGCAATATAGATAAACTAGTTATCGCTCGTAGGTTCACTCCCGTTTTAGGGGTTCGTTCTCTCCTTTCTATCCTTTCTTTGGGTTCAAGTTTCATACCGAATTTCATCAATTCCGGTTCAGTGGTTAGGCCGTGAAAGTAGACAAACAGAAAGACTATTTACTATATCTGTATAAATTAATTATTAAACTTACATTCAGAATTAATATAATTATGAATGCAAATTTATTAAATGAAACCGCTGATACAGACATCGTATTAAATTATGTGATTGTACCATCGACAGTGAATCCAGAAAGAATAATATATTACGATAAAAGTAATAAATTTGTATGTTCAGTTTAACAGGCGATATTTGATTTAACTTTAGAAAACGATTAAACAAATTCCAAAGGTCCGATTGGAAACATTGTCAATCGATGGCAATGTTTCCAATCGGTTGGACTAATGGTTGGACATCAGATTCCTCATTTGCTCCTTTAATTAAATTGAATGTCTTGTTTTGTTGCCAATATACTCGTATACGTTTACTTATTAAAATTACTTAGAAAATTAGAAGACCTTTAGATAGCTTCAATAAATAAAAAATAAATAAGAAATTTTGAGTAACATTAAAAACTTACTTTTTAAATTACAATAGTGGGCGGGCGAATCAGCTACATAATAATATATGTTCACATACACACACAAACGCACACTGTTACACAGGAAATAATATCAAATGAAATCGGAACGCATATACTTTCAGATAACATAATAACTGCTGATGAGGTTTTGATATTTTTTATTTTTGTTTATTTGGATTGGAAGACGCAATTACATGATTCTCTACATGAAGTAGTGGACACGCCAGCGCTGCGCCATCATCTTTTAGGGGTTGCCGCTGTAATAGTGATGTCGCAATGGGTATTCCGCCTATATGCACCTCGAATGTATAGAGGGCTTGAGGTGTGGTACCTAGCAAGACCATACTTCAGTAATATTATACCTTGTTTACTGTTCGCCAGTTTAGTCACAGTATCGCCCTTGCATTGCATATAAGTAATTTATAAAAAGATTATTTACCCATTTTTCAAT
Source organism: Vanessa cardui (assembly GCF_905220365.1). Lineage (NCBI taxonomy): Eukaryota > Metazoa > Arthropoda > Insecta > Lepidoptera > Nymphalidae > Vanessa > Vanessa cardui. The sequence continues at coordinate 9,663,620 of NC_061132.1, read as the reverse complement.
CATTCTCTAGTTACGTTATCTAGACTTTTTAAGTAACTTCTTTTTTATTTATCACCAGGCAGCCGATATTTGGTCACTAGGCGTGACGTTATACGCTATGGTCACGGGAAGGGTGCCCTGGGTGGCAGCCACGGCGACTGACCTTCAGAAACGAGTTCTCACCGAACCCCTGGCATTTCCACCTCGACAACAGCTTTCTAGGCCCTTAAAGAGGCTGTTGACAAGGATGCTAGACAAAGATCCCGTCACGAGAGCTACGATGCAAGAAATAAAGGTATTTATTCATGGTAATTGTCACTTCCCTTAGAATTTGAGTATCCGGTTTTTTGTAATATAATCACAGTCTAAAAGTCAATAGATTAACGAATCTTGTAAATATTCTTCTCAATTTAGTTCCGAGTATCGATATTTGCCATGTAGAATGAAAAATAATTATATTTAAGGCAATAATTACGTACAAATTTAATTAAACGTTCCAAATAAGCTGGAGATCAGCTGGCAAATGAACAAAATTAAATGAAGGCAAACAGATTACAATCAGATGAACAAACACGATGTTTGCTACAGCAATAATGTCGGGACAGTGTTTGCTGAACTGCGAAGGTTGTGGTCGTGCTTCTATTTGCACGGAACAGCAAATATTTAACGCCAACTGTTTGTGCTTTCCGAATAAATCTCGCCAAGCGTGCAACTTGTTGAAATTATAACGACATACTGATGTATTAAGAGTTCGAATGATCTTTGACAAACATTTATAAAGGTTCTAAAGATCGATCAAATGACACGCGTAATATGTAACACTTTCGTTGGTTTTTTCGAGAGAGTCGAGATGGCCCAGTGGTTAGAACGCGTGCATTGGAACAACGAGATGGAATATGTTCCAAACCTTCTCCTCAAAGGGAGAGGAGACCTTTAGCCCAGCAGTAGGAATTTACAGGCTGTTGTTGTTGTTGTCGTTGGTTTTATTTCGATACGATAAAACCGTAAAAACATATTATAATTATTATCAGCAAATCTTTACAATATACCAAAACTTCGCCATTGGACTGCCTAATATTCAGGTTTAAGCTTTAATTAAATCAAATCAAATCAAAATAAACTTTATTCAAGTAGGCTTTTACAAGCACTTTTGAATGAAGCTACCACCGGTTTAAATAATTATCAACAACCGAAGCAATCGAGCTCATGTTGACTTGCTCTCCAAATATGCAAAAAAAACTAATAAAATTTATAAAGTCAAAATTTAATGGATACTTTTGTTTATTTATACATTTTTTTAAACAATTCTTGAATGTAATTCTATACATAAGTTAATATCTAATAACAAATTTAGGAACATGAATGGGTGACATCATCCGGCCAGGATCCTCTACCCTCGGAGCAGGAGAATTGCCGCTTGGTGGAGGTGACGGACGAGGACATGGCACGCGTCGTCACGTCTATTCCGAATCTATCCACTCTTATTCTGATCAAGACGATGCTCAAGAAACACAGTTTCCAGGTAATAGAAAAACGCAACAAGTACTAATATTGATTTAAATGTGATTTCTGAAACTGTAGGTGAAAATGAATACTAAATTGGCTAATGTAAAAACAATGTAGGGTATTTGAAAAAATATTATTATTATTTATTGAAATAATTAGAACGGACAATATCCAATTACACTAATTATTAATTATTACATTTAAGAAAATTATATAAATGCACAAACAAAACACTAATTACATAAACTAAATACAAAGCAGAATGAAACTAATAATAAATATATAGCTCAATTGATTATGTAGTCTATCATAAAAACCTATACTTATATGTAGTTACAAAGGCTGTATTTCCAAATACAAATATTTCAGAATCCATTCCTACGCAGTCGCGAAAATAGCTCTCGCCGCGAAAGCGTGGTAGGAGAGGTGAGCGAAGCTAGCGCGACGAGCGAGGCGGTAGAGGCGAGTGCGTGCGGCTCGCGAGCGGAGCGCGGCGCACGGCGCACCGCACTCGCACGCTCTGGGCGCTCGCTCTCTGCGCCCGGGAACTATCTCACTGACAAGTTAGTGTCACTAATAGCAACGGTTATTTTCATTTTAAGCCATATCGATCTTTGAAGAGGGATGTTCTTTTCCTTCTGTTAATTTTCTATCAGAAATAATTAATTCCATTCCATTTCTTCGTGATAATTCTAAAATCAAAATAAATAACTAGAGAATATTTTACCACAAAAATAACGCTAAGCAATAATTAATTCCTATATACAGACAAAGCTCCTTCGACATCGCTTTGGAATCCGTACAGGAAACCAAAGAACGCGAAGTAAAACAGACCAAGCAAGAATACAGTCAGAAAAAAGTCCAAAAGGATCAACCGAGTCAAGAAGGAAGCAACACAAAAGAACTTCGCCAAATAAGCAATGCACCCACAGAGGAACACCAACGAAACGAGACCAGTGCAAAAGGGACGGCAAATCGCAAACCGAACGGGAGAGAAAAGGAGAGGTGATGCCGCGCGCCCGCGCCCTGCGCTCGACTTTGAGTCTCGTTGCGAGACCAACTCGACGACCGGTCGACGATAAACCGTTCAAATGAAGAAGAACCGTGTTAGTAACGTTGATATACACTCGCTCAAGAAAATAACCATATTAGTACCTAATCCGAAAAAAAAAAACTTTAGCTTAAGTTATGATTTTATTTTTAAGAGTATTTTATTTTAAATAATTTTGAACATGAATTATTCATATATTCTTTTCTGTAACCATTTAGCTCTTATATACATTGATTACTTTTTATATTAACAATACAAACATACGGTAATTGCACAACATCTTTTTTTTAATTTACACTTATTTATTAACTAAAAAGTTTCGTCGCAATTGCATCTTTTTAGTTGCCTTTAAGATATTTAAATAGAAAGAGATGTACATTTTTTATCAGCGTTAGAAGGAAAATTAATTTAAATGCCAGTCGGGCTGTGGTTAGTGATTCTGTTAAGTTCGTAGAGATAAGGAAATAGGTAACTCCTGCGAATACATTGAAAATTGCATGATAATTGAACGGTTCACATTTATCTAAATATTCAAATTTTCACTAGCACAAAAATAATACACACTATTTTTAATATCGACACGAAATTTCGCTATTCTAGATTCGATTTACAATTCGATCTTTATAAAATTGTAAAGTCAATTTTTATTATTATAAAATGTAATCTTTCTAAAATTATGTAACATTAAATACACTTAAAACGACATGCTTTGAAGAAGAAGAAGAAGATTTAAAAATGGTAACGTTGGATGCTTCAAAGACCGTCTGCAATATATGTGTTTATTAATATAACATAATATTTACACCAAAATAAGAGTCTTCTGAAAATGTATCCTAGGTAAAATATATTAGCAAAGCAATTAATTTCATATAGATTTTAATATTATTTTATTTCGATAAAAATGGAGTGTAGCCAAATATAATGTAAATGTGCAACTGATTTATTAAAGCCTCCTCTCCCTTTGAGGAGCAGTCTATGGATCTAATTGGTAGATTTCATATGACCTGACCTTAATTCATAAGAAGTTTTAGTTTTTATAAAGTAAGTCCTAAGAAGCATGTCGTTTGGCGTAAATTTTATACTAAAATAATCACAAAAGTATATTTTTATAAATGTATGTACATAAAATTGTGATTTACTTCATTTCATTACTTCTAGTCTCCGTTAAGGACACTTTACATAAATTTTAACTTTTCCACCGTTGCTGTATTTTACTCAAAGTTTTAACTAAGTATAATACAATTTTACGACGTAGATAAATCTAAAAAGCGAAAATAGTACATTTTAATAGCATATGTATAGTACTTTTTAAAAGCGTACAAAATATTAAAAAAATATAAGATTAAAAAAAAAAAAGAGAAATATAATTTTCGTTTCGAAAAACCATCTTAAATCGGAACATTTTTTAAAATCAATCAGGTTAAGTTTGGTTTAATTTAAAGGGTTATAAATTTTAATTAAGCACGAAAAACTTTGTTTGTTACAAAAATAACAATCATAAAAAGCATTCGGACATTCGGACATAATGACAAGGGATACTCGATAAGCCATCCCAAATACATGTCAATATGTGTATAATCTATTATTTCTTTATACTCTATGCAATAAATTAAAATTAATTTTAAACTGTCATTCATAATATATTCAATTCTATATAATAAGATGGATTCGGTTAATACTTTAAAAAATAACGATATTAAATTTAGTTTAAAATTCAAATATTTAATATATTATAGATTTCAATCGATATTTTTTTATAAATGTAAAAGTAAATATAAAATAAATGCTCAAAGCACGTTTTAGCTCATTATTGTAAATAATTAGCATAGATTAAATACCGTATATATTTGAAATAATCCTAACAGAAAGAACGAGTTTATATATATAGTCCTATGTATATTGTATATGAGTAAAGTAAAATTTTATATTTTTGTTCAACATAGTTCCTCTCAAAACATCGAGCACTACACTGCCCATTTTACCAACAAGATACAATAAAGAGTACATAACACCATCTAAAACGTTCGTGAGAAAATGTAAACAAAGTCATTTTAACGGAATGAAAATCTATGTGAATTCCTAAGTTCTATTAAGTATGTCGGCTTTAAAATACAGTTTAGAGTGAGACAAAAATGATGGATTATTGAGAATAAAGTGTTCGTAAAAGCTTGTAATAGTTTAGTTGCCTTACAAGAGACTGTCTGTGTTAAAAAATATCGGGCATTTGTTTTTTTTTTTTCAAATTTAGAATGATTTTCAATTATACTCAGTGTCAAACAAATTTATTTATGGCAACAATTAAATGTATCTAAAATACATAAAATTATTGATACCAATTCGCTTTACGCTACTGCCGGTGCAACAGGACGTTCAAATCTAAATAATTATACTTTATTCATGTAGACTCATTATATATGATAATTTTGCCTTACATATAAAACTTAGCACTGCTTGAAAATTTACTCTATCATCATCATTAAAATATTTGTGATACACGATTATGTTCTGGATTAAAAGTACAAAAAAAATTAATTTTGTTTAATTATGAATTAAATTGAAATAATCTGTTTGTCTACTGTCAAATTGCAGAACCTATACATACAAAATGTTGCACTTACAGTAGCGTTCAGTTTAATTGCTATTTAATGGCTTGTGTAAAATGATGTAATGTAAGAAAAAAAAATGACCAATTTTTCCGAAATTGTAGTCAAATTCAAATTATAAATCCTAATAACTTAAATATACTTGTAAATCCACTTAGAATAATTTTAAAAAAAAATCCTCTTTACCTGCCAGCTTGTCCTTGAGCTTAGGCCAAACAACAGGGTTCCTGTAGTCGACCTAACTTCACCATTCAACTTAGATTTTAAGATATTTTGTAATTTCGTGTTTTATCTGGTGCGCTTCGCTACTGAGATATATTTAAATATTATTTATCCTAGAAATTTAATCGCGAAGAATCGATGCCAAATTTATCTTCTCTTACCGATTCTAACGATTCTGATTATTTTCATTTGACCATCTTTTGTAGTAGAAATAAACTAGCAGTTTCACGGTAATTGGACATTTCAAAAACGCAATAGGTAGCCTAATAATAATTATTATTCGTAATGCCACTTGTATGTTTACACTATTCGATTAGAACTTAACTCTGAAGAGTTGGCTCTTCACAATTCGTCAACATATAGATTCAAATCACACTCTTAGACAATGTAGACAATACTTGAAATAAGATTATAAATAGTATAATTTTAAAATTATTTATAAAGTACATAAAAACGTAAGCCGACTCTAGACGTCGATAGATATGTCCCTTCAGTGGAATAAGACAGTTGGCTCCTAAACACAAAACCTTTCAGAGTAACTATCAGTTTACAAATTAAATTAGAGCCAGATTGGTCTGCCAAAGTAATAGAAATGTTCCTGTATTGTCCATTTTTTATAAAATCATCAACTTACAAACTCGTCCAATTAAATAAAATTTTTTTTCAGTGTCTCAGTAGCGAAGTGCCTCTCGTTTATCTTTGCAAGCGAATGGTCCAATTATATATTATATTATTGCCTTTACATGTTGTGATCGGTGATTAGATATAATGCTTTTATTATATTATATATTAGATCCGGTAGTTTAAAATTATCACTTTTAAGAATGCAGTAAGCTTAAAGTATTTGCCTTTAAATTTTGCTAGAATTTATTGAATTGTTAAATATTCTGCAAATTACATTTATAATTATTATGAATTGGATTTTGTATGTATACTTAGTGGGTATGCTGTATTTTTATATAAACAAAATTTGTTTTGTTGAATTTTATATATATTTTGTATTTATTAAGTTACATTAGATGTAAATAAATGTTTTTGCAGAATATAAAGCATAATATGTATATTGTGTGATTTTTGTTGATTATCAATTTTAAATCAAAGTCAATAAATTTAAATTTTAATCTAAATGTGTTTTATTATAAATTAATTACAAATTGACTATTCTATGCGTTTGATTTACTAAACATATTGTTTTACTAATATATAGGTAAACGGGTATATGTCACCGTAAGATTACAAAATTCGTTAGATTACAATCAGATTAGAGACATCAGACAGATTGTAATGTAAATAATTGTGTCAAAATATTGTGATCTGTCAAATATAATTGCAATTTAACGTATTATTTTCGCTATATTGTAATCTATCGAAGGTAAACTATTACATTACAATCTGTCCGCGTTAAATTGTCAACTGTCGAAAGCTCTTTCTGATTGGCCGGTCTTATTGTAAGCGCGCCCAATCATATGTCAGAGTTATTATTCGGTACTACACCATACCAATTATATGTCGACAGTTTACAATCTGACGAGTCAGATTGTATTCTAACGAATTTTGTAATCTTACGGTGACATATATAACACGAGTACTAAAACAACAAAAACTAAAACTACAACTTCTAAAAAATATTTTAAGCATTTAAGTAGTCGTAATCCTCATGTTAAATCTTTATTTCAATTTACAATTTTTTAAAGACCTTAATTTTTTCATTACTTAGATATAAAACTTCATCTGATAGTTATCTAGTGGTTAAAATTTACGTTCGAAATTTATTTGACATAAAACTCTAGGAATCAATCACTCCAAACTTTTTGTACAGTGTAATCCCATCAATAACAATTTGGTTTGGCTTCGAAATTCGTTTGCATCCACAGCTCCCTCGGGAAATCATTGAAATCGAGGAGCGTGTGACATGACTTCAAAGCTCATGTGACTTGTCCATATAATACAATAACTAGATTCACACCTCTACAAAAACAAGCTTTTATTACAATGCCTAGAACACATTTTAAACTGAAAAGTTTAAACTAACGAAACAATTTTAAATTCTTCGAAAGGTATTTTAATTGTTCGAAACATATCTATACCTCCCGCGCATTAAGTCGTACGACAAAATTTGTGATTTTTACAGATGAGGATTTTAACTTTCATCCTTGCATATCCCAGCCACCAATTCCACCAAATACCGTTTGTCATTAATATTAGAACAAAGCAGTGATGTTAGGTCTGCGATTATGGTGAAGCTTTGTCATTGAGTAAAAATTCATATTTTAGTAAAAGTAAAAACTTACAACTTTATCAAGGTGTTTAATACGAAACTATTATAATAATATAATGTAAGTAAGTTATAGTTACGGCGTATAATCCATAAACATCTACACGCATAAAGTAAAAATAATTAAGTATAGTATTTCTTATATTTTTAACGTTAATAATTAAATAATATTTAAAAAATAATATTAATATTATTAATAATTAATTAATTAACGTAATCATTGTACGAAGTCACTATACGACTTTTTGCGTGGAGGGTGTCGATGTTCTAACGTGAGTGAAGAAAATTGTCTATTTGATTACTCGACAATATTTGTTTGAATCACTTTTAAAAAAATAATTCCACGCTCTTATTTACACAGTTTTTTATTGTTAAATTGAAGTAATTTAACATAACATTTATACAATTTCGACTCAAAAGTGTCTAGTTAAGTAAAATATGTTTTTAAATTATTTCTTTGTTTAAAGTTGCTTTTTCTATAGTTACAATTATTGACAATGAATAATTATAAATTTAAAATAAGTGTAACTATTTAATAATATGCCAGTTTTTCACTATCGCCCTTATTGTTTTCACCTGAAGCCGATTGTTCAATTTCATTGTCTCCACTTGAAGATGATACCGAGGCTCCTAGGTTCCTAAACAGCAATGGTTTTTGGCCCTCATTTTGGTTTTGTTTCGTACCAAAGATGTCATTTAATACATTCTGATTAATGTCTCCAATAACATTTGTAGATAAGTTTTGAACATCAGTGTCGTTTGGCGCAATTTGTTTTCTATTATTGGATACAAAAATTTTGCCATTGTCTTGTGTCAGAGGTATATTTTTACTGGTACTAGTTATTTGATCGTAGCTAGGCATTAAAGTTTGGCTACCATCTTGTACAAAACTTGCTTGCTTATTATTTCTATCAATCATCTGAACGTAGTTTGACGGAATTAAAGAATTTTGTCCATTATTTAATGGAAGCACGTAAGAATGTTGTTCTGAATTTGGGTTTTGATACAATGCGCCGTTAATAAAACCCAAGCTATTAGTACCGGCGTATCCGTTATTGGGGATGGCTACAAGAGTATAACCATTAGTAATGCCACCGTCTGAATTCCTAAATGGTATGTTAGGAATGGGTACAATATTATCATTAGTCACATAGGTTCCAGCTAGCTGATTATAAAAAGTTGGTGTTACATTTGGAGTTAAAAATGGTTGATTGTAGTACGGTGCGCCATTATTAAGCTTATTAACTTGGGGTGGAATATTAGGTACTGGACTACCGTTTGGTGCATAAAGATTAGACAAATACGTTGGATAACTTAGGGGCAGCGGCAAGGGCTGATTGTTACCAGAACTGTTAAATATTTGGTTAGATACAACACTTGGTGCATTATGAGGCGTTTGTGTCAGTGTGTTATCTTTAGTTTCTTTAGATTGTTCAACAGCTTCAGAAACAATACTAACTTGCGGATTTCTATTAGAATTCACACCAGTAGAATCGTTATAATCTTTATGCGAAGTGTTTATATTTTTTTGTCTAACGTTATTCGTTTTCAATTTATTCAAGTTGCTCTCACTGTTTATTTTTGGGAAGTAATCAAGCTCGGTATTTTCTTTTTCATTATTGATATTTTGTTTATCTTTTTCTTTTAAAAATTCAACATTTGATTCTTTGGGCTTATTTATTACAGAGTTACATAAAAAAGCTTTAAGTTTATTTAAGCTTTCAAATCTATCTAGGAATTCATTTCCGTTGTCATAATAATCGTTATATTCTTCATTTTTTTCGAATTCTTCACTTCTTGTATTTTTATAATCTGTATTTCTGTAATTTTCCTCACAATATTCACGAATTCCCATTAAATTTTCAGAATAGTCTTCCGATTCTGGGAAATCAACTGTTTCTGATGGATCATTGTTCACAACAGATGTTCTTGTAAATTCACCTGAGTCGAAATGACTATTATGGAACCTGTCTGGGCGTTGTAGATAGTGATTTCTCATGTTCGTTTTTGGATGAATCAATCTAGAAAGGCCTCTCCTTAACCCGCCAGTACGTCTATAATAGAGTCCGTTTGCCAACCCCATGATCAAGCAGAGAACGAAAATCTGAAAAAAGATATGAAAATAAAACACTACAAAACATTGGAAACGAATAGGCTATTTGACTGGTTTTTAAAATCCATTTTATATTATTTAGTAGAGGTTAAGGAACCCAGTAAAAGTTGATTTTTTTATTTCTAGTACATATTTGCCGAAAAATATCATATTAAAAATTCCATTTTTTAATAGCGCGCGAAAACGCTATTTTGACAATATGGCGCTGCAATGGGGTTGGTGACGTCACATGGCTGTATTTTAATCTGTGGTACATATAGTAGAAAAGCAAGGTTTACAAGAAAATGACTTCATCATAAGCCCGGCCAATCAGGAGCGTTTTGTGCCACGTGACAAATGTTTGAAAAAATGCATTTTTATTTATTGATTTTTGAATAAATTAATTATTATTTTCAACTTTCGTTAGCAAATAACCATTTTTAAACTCGTAATTTACTCTGATTACAATAATTCACAATTTATTTTTCGCATTGTCAAATAGCCTATTAACAAATTATGGTCAAAACGGGAAGACGTCCAATGCAGGCCACGTTGGCTATCTCACTGAACACTAACATGGGAAATGTTTCAAGCATTTCAACATAATCAAGATGAGAATCAACAGTATGTGCTTTCCGAAACATTGGAGTGTATCACTGGAAACTTACTCACTGGACTGTGTCTAAAAATGTCTTGACAAAATATCGCAACCGCTTTTATAAGACTAATCCAGGATTCCAACTCGGAACCTCATCACAAGGCATATTATTCGACACAAGATTTTGTAGATGATAAAAAAGCTTGGAATTAATACCTGTTTACTTCCAGGCAGGACACATTACATACATATATATAATTGTATTTAACTAATATGATTGTATTTTTTAAATATTGAAAAAGAGTAACTACTGAGTTTCTTGCGGGTTCTTCTCGGTAGAATCTACTTTTCGAACCGGTGGTAGCTTCACTTAATTGTTAAATGACGTTTCAATAGTGCTTGTAAAAGCCCACTTGAATAAAGTTTATTTTGATTTTGAGTATAAAGCTATCTACTTGATCAGTCATGCAACCTGCATATTCATATTCATTTATTTATAAATCAATTAATTCAACAATCTAGACTACGTTAATAAAATATAACTAAGAAACTAATATTATTCAAGTCTAACCTGTCTTATTTGAACCATGATGATATTTGAAGTGACACAAGTATTCCTTATATAATAAATGAATATAATTTAAATGTTCACACTTTTAACGTTCCAACATAATATCACTCAAAAATGTATCTTTTATAGCCTTCATACAACATATTTTCATTAACAACATCGAGTATTATTACAAAGGAAAAACCACACGCAACCCACACTGATTATCATTTTAATTGTAATTTAATTGAGTACATCATTTTGTCGGTCTAAACGATTTTGCGTTAACTGCCAGCTATGTTTTATGAGTTTTGTCGGACATGACATTTTGTCGGGAATTTGTTTTTGAAACATATTTGCTTTGCATTTATGGAATTCAAAATAAAATATAAAGATTAAACGGATTAACGAAGACATATTTAAAAATGTTGACCAATAATTAACCGTTTTTATAATATGTAGGTAAATGAAATTCGCCTTTTCCAAGTAGAGGAGGACCGAGAGTTTGTGGAGCTGAGCTGGAACTATTTACCTGTCGGTGAAAATAATTTACGCTTTCGTATATTTCTTCGCAAACGTTTTTATTCACAGTCGAGCAGTTTATTAAGTGTCAAGGCTTCAAGTCAGTCTGGGTAGGTTACCCTATATGATAAGTAAGAGATGATGTGTGGGTGGGTACCACCCAGTGACAACAATTTTGTTAGGTATACCTCAAAAGTAGGCTATTTTAAAAATGGAATATACTTCGCACCTCATCGGAATGCAAAAACGAGAAACTATCAATTATGGCTTGATAGCTAATATTATTTAAAGTTTGTGTTAGGTCTGAACATTGAAAATGTCGCAAAATACTTTTAAGATCTCGTCCATATTTACCCACATCTTTTATCGCCGACATTTTTTAAATGTCGGTAAACAGTTCTTATTCGGCTACAAAGATTCTGTTCGAAAATAAATTTATTTACCAAAACAAAAGCGTTTAACTGATTTTATTTGGTAGCCTCTTTTAACTTGTATCGATACCTCTTAATAGCTTCTAGTCTATTATTTTTTATACCCATTTCTTTAATATCCATAAATCAAATACTTTGTCGCTGCATTAAGAAATGACAAATTATAACACTCTCATGCTTCTTTAAAAATAAAGTTGTTAGGTATACTCATTCTCTCAGGTCCAAAACTAAATATCCCAAATAAATATTTTTTAACTAAAACTATCAAAATTTATTTAAGATATTCTCAAAGTTCTGAAAAGTATTTACTATAAGATATACTTTTGTTTTGTAAAGTATGGTTACTCTGTAATTAAAAAGTGATTAAAAGATGTCGTTTCTTTAACGATTATTGGTGTTTTTCCTGGAATATATCAGTGACTAAATTATTTATTATTTTTAATAATGCATGAGTCATAATTATAATACCGATTACGATTAAAAATCATTTAAATTAAATATAATTTTTAGTATTAAAATTGGTCTAAAAGTCACAACACGTCACAAGCACCCTGATAAAAATCTGTTGTATATGAAGAAGAAAAATTGTGATAAGATAAGACAAGATAGAATGTAGATTAATTTATAAATTTTTATAAATAAAAAAAACCGCCTTCAAAAATGAACTAAAAAGAAAAAATAATCAGTTACATCCATATCCAATATACGATTTTTTAATCACCTCTCAAAGTCGGTGCCAAAATTGCTAATATAGGTACATAATACATACATACAAACCTAAATCTATTTATTGTATAGATGACACCGTTAGACAAACCTTACTATCGATACAAATTAAATGATTTCAATATAGGAATTTATTTACTTTGTTGGCACCGACTTCAAAAGGTGATTAAAAAATCGTAAATTGGATATGGATGTAACTGATTATTTTTTCTTTTTAGTTCATTTTTGAAGGCGGTTTTTTTTATTTATAAAAATTTATTTACTGCTTTTCAGTGTTGTTTTGTTATTTATAATTACAACTGGTAGTGTTTGTCATTCACTTTATTATACTCAGTACATTTCGGCTTTCGACTCTAAACATAACTCAACGCCGTTTCAATACGATGTGGACTGCAACTCAAATTAAGCGTTACCTAAGTTACAATAGCCTAATGCTAACTGCTCATCGCCAATTAGACAATGCCATTTTTCCCGATGCAATACGGTTAAACATTGAGGAGTTCTCCTGGTAGTCCACCATTGGCTAGACTTCATCATAGGCATGTTTACTAACATCAATTGCTTGACGACTATCTTAAAGAAATAGAACTAAACCCGTAAAATAGTTACTTACTAATATGTTCTGATTATGAGTTGTGGTCTTCATCATCAGTTCTACTTCATCAAATGTCACTTTTCGTGAGCATATGACCAAGGCACTTTGAATAAAACCGAAATCACTATAGGTGTGCCTATAAAATTTGAGGAGTTCCCTCGATTTCTCCAGGATCCCATCATCAGATCCTGATCTCCTGGGATCACCTGTAAAACATGCCCTTTCAAACAAAAAAAGAATTGTCAAAATCGGCCCAGCCATCTTCGAGTAATCCTCCTTTTTTTGAAGTCGGTTAAAAAAAATTAAAATACCTTTTCTGTAACTCCATTTATAATGATCTAAAAGATCATGCTTATGACCTGAGGGCTACCTATTTGATTTAAATTAAAATCTCTTCCGCGGTAATCGTTACTAAAAAAGACTTTAAAATATTATTTGATTTTCAAATATTATTTAACAATAGGCAGGCTCCTCTGGCTTCCTCTCTGCATTTGTTTCACGTGATTCTAATTTACTTTCACACATTTGTGTGCTAGGATAGGATCAAGTATTAGAAAGAGTGCGCAAAGCAGTTAACGCGAAAGACGGTTGGATCACGGTGGAAAAGGTGCGCAAAGTTAAGGACAGGAAGGTAATAGTGGGCTGCAAGACCAAAGAAGAAAGGTACAAATTAAAGGAACGGCTGAGGTGTGTGGAGGAACACATACACGTGGAGGAGGTAAAAAACCAAGACCCCATGCTGATACTGAAAGATGTTCTCGCCGTGCACAGTGAGGAGGACATTCTCACGGCACTGAGAAATCAGAACAAGCCACAATGTTCCACAACCTCAATAAATCGGATGATAGAGTGGAGATAAAATACTTCAAAAAAACAAGGAACCCACACACTAGACACGTTGTGCTCAGGGTCTCTCCGGTTATTCATAACAGAACACTACAAACGGGCAAGTTGCATATAGACATGCAAAAGATAAGAGCTTTGGATCAGTCGCCACTAGTGCAATTCTCCATGTGCCTTGGGTACGGACATGGGAGGCGATTCTGTACCTAAAAGAAAAATGCCCCGATTGGATAGCCGGAGCAGCACCATGCTGCATCAATTGTACCAGTGCGAAACTGGGTGACGTTGAGCACAACGCGTTCAGTGACCAGTGCCCTATACGAAGAAGGTGGGAGGCACTAGCAAGGGCGAAGATAGCCTATTGCTAAGGTGGTCCCCAGCCGTTCAAGGGTAGGCAACCTCACCAGGAAATATGCAGTCGCCCAAGCTAACCTCCAGCGTAAGGAACTGACAACCAACGAACTCATGATTGAGGCCAGTGAACACAAAATCGCATTTGCGTTAGTCCAGGAGCCATATGTGGGTGGCGTGAGAAGAATGAAGGAATACCGTGGTGCAAGAGTCTTCCAGAGCGCAGTCATAGGAGATGGGACTGTGAAGGCAGCCATAGTCGTCTTCGACGACGATCTTGATGTCATCCAGTGCCCGAAACTTACTAAAACAATATTGTTGTAGTAACTACTTCGAACCGGATCAGCCCATAGGGCCATACTTGGACCAAATAAAGAACATCAGAGAGGAGCTGGGCCCCAATAAACTACTGATAGAAGGAGACTGTAACGCAAAGAGCACCTGGTGGGGCAGCACCATAGAAGACCACAGGGGAGAAGAAATGTCCGGGACCCTGGAAGAGTCCGAATTACAGGTACTCAACGTAGGGAACACACCCTCATTTGACACTATACGAGGGAACAGAAGGTTCACCAGTATAGTGGACATAACCGCATGCTCACTTGACCTGCTGGAACTGATTAAAGATTGGAGGGTAGACCAAACCACCACCAGCTCCGACCACAATACCATAAAATTCAATATCAAAATACAAAAAAGCAAGGGTATAAATATACAGAGGACTACTAGAATATATAATACCAAAAAAGCAAATTGGGACCTGTTTACACAAACATTACAACAAGGCAAAATCGAAAAAGCAATCAACAAAGAAATTATTGGAAATATAGACAACAAAGAGGTCCTGAAACATATAATAAACACCTATATTCTAATAATAATAAACGCATGCAAAACTAGTATACCCTTGAAAAATAACAAAATAGTACTTACCATCCCGTGGTGGAGCGAGGAACTTGCCGAACTGAAGAAGACGGTGGTGAGATACAGACGCAGGATCAAGAATGCCGCGAAATCGCGAAGAGAGCATGTAGTCGAAGAGTACCTGAAAAAGAAAGAAGAATATGATTGCGAAGCCAAGAAAGCCCAAACACAAAGGTGGAAGAAATTCTGCGAAAAACAGGATAGGGAAGGAGTATAGGATGGAGTTTATAGAATAATAAGGAAAACCACCAGGAGACAAGAAGACTTGACCCTAACCAAAGACGGAGCACACCTAAACCCCAAAGAGTCAGCTGACTTGCTAGCTGAGACTTTCTAACCCGAAGATCTCGCTAGCGCAGACAATGTCCACCATCGCCGCACCAGAGAGGCGGCAGAGCGAATAAACGACAGGCAGGATGATGAACATCACGACCCGCCGTTTATAATGCTGGAACTAAAGACGGCGATAGGAGGATTTAATCCGAAGAAGGCTCCAGGGGCGGATGGTTTCACCGCGGACATTTGTAGTCGAGCGATATACCAGGACCTTCGCCTTCCTTGCCCTATACAATAAGTGCCTAGAGTTAGGACACTTCCCGGACACCTGGAAGGAAGCCACAGTAGTGGCATTGAGAAAACCGGGCAAGGAAGATTACACGAACCCCAAATCCTATAGACCTATATAATATTAGGAGGCTACTTGATAGTTACCTCGACGACATGAAAGTCAGACTTAGATAAGCTGGGGAAGAGACGGAAAGAACCACAAACAAAGGATGTGTGCAAGGGTCAATAGGTGGCCCTATCCTGTGGAATCTTCTGCTAGACCCACTATTGCACGAGATGGAGAAACAAGAATACTTTTGTCAGGCATTCGCTGATGACATAGTTTTACTTTTTGCCGGAGAGACTGCTCTCGAAATCGAGAGGCAGGCCAATGCTGCGCTCGGTTTTCCTCACGAATGGGGTGTCGCAAACAAAGTGAAATTTGCCCCGCACAAAACATGTGCGATGATCTTAACAAATAAATTAAAATACGACACTCCACGTTTGAGCATGGCCGGGGTGCGCATTGGAATGTTTGACGAGATTAAAATCCTGGGGCTCACAATAGAACGTAAACTCACTTTTAATACACACGTGGCTAAAATTTGTGCAAAAGCAACTAACATTTATAAGATGCTGTCGAAAGCCGCCAGAGTGAGCTGGGGTCTGCACCCAGGCGTACAAAGCCGCGATAGAGCCAGCAATTACTTATGCGGCGGCGGCGTGGGCGCCTGAGGCGGGAAAACTTGGGGTCCAAAAACAGTTAAACGCGATTCAGAGAGGTTTCGCTCAGAAGCTTTGTAAATCTTACCGCACTGTCTCCCTGAACGCGGCACTGGTACTGGCCGGGATATTACCTCTCGACCTTAGAATACAGGAAGCAGCCGCACTGTACGTGGCTCGGAGAGGATCATCCCGTTTAGTGCTAGGCGATCGAAAGACCGAAAGGGCGGTGTAATTTGCGGAATCTCCTCATCCGGCGCTGCATATGGATCTGGAGTTCTGAAGTCTCTCAGACCAGAACCAGGAAGACCATAACAATGTGCAACAGGTGCGTACCACCACCACTCACCGACGGGAGCAAGATTGATTGAGCTGGGTCGGGGCGGCATTATCCTTATGGAATAATTAAGCCGAGAACAAGGCCGTCAAACTCCGCCTACCCGCGTATTGCATAGTCTACCAGGCGGAACTCCTGGCCATTTCCAGAGCCACGAGCGAAATCCTCAGGAACAATGGCGGTTCCTTTGGTCTTTACAGTGACTCTAGAGCAGCGCTGGAGACTGTGACGGGCCAATGGAACCTCCATCCACTAGAAGTGGAACTAAGAAGGAACCTGTATGAGGCTCTAAGGCAGAGCAAAACTGTTTCTTTGTTTTGGATTAAAGCCCATGCAGGCCTTCTCGGGAACGAGCGCGCGGACTGCCTGGCGAAGGAGGCAGCGCTCTCGAGCCCGAGAGAGCCGGACTACGACCAGGTTCCGGTTTCATTCGTCAAGAGCCCAAGGATACCTAACACAGATGCTCACGGGGCATGGTGGATTCTCCGAATACTTGAACCGGTTCAAGTGTAGGGAGAGTCCATCATGTATCTGCGACCCGCAGGCTGTAGAATCGACACTACACTGCATGTTAGACTGTCCCATACACGAAATAGTCAGATTTAATTTCGAACAAAAAACGGGGGTGAAATTAGACATAAGTAACCTACCGGATATACTTGAAACAAAAGAAATCGGTGTCGATCTGAAGAACTATTGCGATAAAATCTGTAAAATAGTAAATAAGCGTAATATAGATAAGTAGTCAGTAGAAAAAATTGTATATATTAAGCATAGTTTTAGTCATAGTTTGTAAGATACATGTTTTTTCTTATTAAATTGTAAATATAAATAATTGGATGTATAAAGTCTCTGAATTAATATCAGAGGAATATAAAGTAAATAAATGAGTTTAAAAATTTTGATTTGGTGACAAACGGGGTTTTTAGCCGGTAGGAGTCCAGCACTGCCTGAGCTTTCCATTCCCAGGCGTCCATGATTTTCTCCGTTTGTCTTAACGTAGTATTTTTGCAATTAATTAGTGGGAGTAAACTTTTAATAAAAAAAAACTACATTCACAAAGGACATTACATCTTAGTTCCCAAGGTTGGTGGCGCATTGACCATGTAAGGAATAGTTAATATTTCTTACAGCGTCATTGTCTATGGGTGATGGTGACCACTTACCATCAGGTGGCCCATACGCTCGTCCGCCAACCTATAACATAAAAAAAAAATCTACGTGGGGCATATTAATTGTTAACGATACGACATATCTATATTCATCTTTTAAATTAACTTTGCTCTTCTAAACCAAAAATAAATTTAAGAGCTCTATTCCCAACGCGATTACTGTTTCAAAAGAACAATATTAATTTTAAACGTGACAGAAATAGGTACATGCGTTTTACTTATTAATGGAACTAGGTAAGTTCTTGTACTTTTCTTACGGAAGAGTTAACTGACAGAAATCGTGACTTAAGGTAACAGCGTTTTGCAACCTTCAGACGACCTTTGCCTCTCTTTCTCATCATTTATTTAGTATATACATACATATATTGTATTACATAAAATATTATTATTATATCAATATTATTTTTTGTTATTGTTTTAATTTACACGGGGTTAATTAAAAAATATATATTCCCATTAATTTATTTCATTTTGCCTATTATTTAATACATAACGTATAAAGAAAATAACCTATTTCCAAGTCAATGCGATTAAATAAAAAATACTATGAACTTTTAGCAAATTAAAATATCTAATTAATCCACAGCTTTCTAGGGGTATAAACAGTAATTGTAAACTTGTAGCTAGTTATCATAACTTATTACGGTCATTTCAATTTTAATAAATCTCTAGATATTTATTTTGTGCATAAGTTGCGTGATCATTACCTTTAGTAGGCGTGTGTATTTTGCGTACATGCGTGTATGAATGCATAATTATTTTATTTGATCTCGCATACCTTATGAATAAATATTGTTATCGATTTTAAATCAATTCTAATAGACATGGCATAAAAACATAAAGCTCCGTTCTTTTATTTTTATATTTATACATTAAATTACACAATACACGGTTTTTTCAATTTTAAACAAACAGTTTTTATGCACTTACATTGCTGGCTGAATCCTACCAAATAGGTCAAAATAATATACTACAAGTATTGTACTACACACACTAACTACACTTTAAAAAGGTCTATTTTTTAGGGATAACCCAAATAAACCACTTTCTATCGGATTACAAGAAAGAATGGCTTATTTACGTAGCGATTTTAAAAAATACAGCATCGATCCTTATCCAATGAAATACCATTGCGCATTTAATAAAGATCAATATGGCCTTTTATAACATGTAATTTAAAAGAATATTTTCGAAGATATTACACATTTAATATCATAGGACTTAGTGGTTTGTATCGTCTAATGATAAAAAAGCTGAGAATGTATATAAAGATATTTTGTAATATTTTAATCATATCAGCATTGCACCCGTGCGAAAACAGGGCGGGTCTCTATTTAATAATAATAAGGAAATAAATGGGAAGTTAGTGTGACCGTAAACTTAATAAATTAATCTTAATAATCATAATTACTTTATTCGTATCGATTAAATGAGCAAGGGAATAATTTTCTCCTCATAACTTCTCTTTTGATATTTCTGTCCCACCTCCTCTAGCAGTTCAGCGGTAATCGGTGCTCTAAATCCATAAGTAGTGGCTGTTCTCTTATCATAACCCAATCCTTTTCGGCCTATGAGCCTACTCTCATATTCAGCCTTGTAACCTTCCACGGGTTGCAAATAATGAAAGTACTCATCAGAAACGAATTTGATATCCTTCTCATTTTGATTTGATTGCTTATTTTTATTTTCATACCCATTGCTGCCACCACGGACTTGCAAGCCCTGATTTTTTGAGTTCGATCCGTTTTTGTTTTTAGAGGATTTTTTGCTTGATGTTTGTGACTTTTGAGGTTTGTAAAAGTCGCTAAATAATGTTTCGTAAAGGGTGTCTGCGGTCAATTGATCTACGTCGGTTGAAGGATCTACTACGACTTCATTGTCTGCGTAAACCAACAGGATCAGACCAAAAAGAGGCTGAAAGTAACATAAAAAATATATTTAAGGAACTCACCAATATATTATTGAAAGTAATGTTTACCATACTAATCAACTTAAAAAGATGAATTAAAACAAATACCTTGGAAAGGACAAAGGTTACAGCGCAAATCTCATATACACAAACGGAATCCTACAAAGCACAATCCCACAAACCTAAACACATTTTATTAAGAAAGCTTTAAAATATGTTTTCACAAAAATACCTCACTATGACTTTCGCGCCTTTGTTATTTTTAATATATAAGTTACTAAAAACACTTACCAAAAAGACTAGCTTCATTTTCACAGCTGTCGAGATAAAAGCTAAAACAATAATGAAACTCAACTTCAAGTTAACGCGCTTAAAATAAATAAATTCTCATGTACTTAATTATTCTTCGTGCTCATAATTGCTTTACTTATTTCGAACATCTTAAACTAGATTCTGAATGATTGTTCGTTTTGAATTTAAATAATAATGCAATAATACACTACATTTGAAGTAATTGATGAATCAATAACACTAGTTTGGATGCGTGACTTACTACGTTAAATACGAACTCTATTCTTCAAAGTATGTTGACAGCACTTGCTCAATATTATTTTTTATAAAATTTTTGTATCCCATAAATTATATAGTCTAAAATTTTTATGAAGACTTATCTTATAATGTTAAAAAATAAAGTACCCCGTTGCATTTATCTTATAAACTACCTAACGCATATTCATACGATGTTTACCAATAGATGGAATAATTCATGAGGGAAGTAGGTGTATCTTTATCAAGGTTTTGCGTAAATAGGATGTGATGATTTTCGAATATAACAAGAAAAAATAAATCTGCTATTTTTCTGGCTACCACAATTATTCAAAAGAAGCATAAAAAAGTTGAATGCCAATAAAACAAACAAAAAAAAGTAGAAACTTTCTTAATTACTCCCCTTTTGGGTAGTGTCTATGCATATCAGTGGAAAACAGCATGTCTTATCCTTTTATTTTTTATAAGTACTAATCAGAAGATTATGTAAAATGCACAAGAATTGTATTTTTAAGAATGTCCAATCCCAAAAGCAATCATTTAAATTCGAGATCAAGTAGATGCGTATCATCCAGGTATATTTTATTTCATGATAGGACTATGTAAATCTGCAAGTAAAAAAGCCCAGTTGAGAGGTACCACCATCAAAAACTGTACCGCCAAACAGCAATCTTAAGAATTTTAGCGTTCTGGTTGGAAGGTTGAGTAATACACGCACAAAGGACTTATGTCCTACGTCCATCTAAGTTTAAGTTGGTGGCGCAATGGCGATGGTAACATATAAACTTACAGTGCCAGTTATAGATTTTTTTTTTTTAATATATACCAAGCTTCAATTTCCATATTAGGTAATATACGACGGCGTCTCTTTATAAAGAGTATTTTAGTACTAACACCATAACGAAATATCGCGTCTATGGTAGCATAACAGTAATGGTATGGTACTTGGTAGAGCGTGAAAAAGTGTTTTGGAAGACTGATACATTTACAAAATTTGGGTTTTTATGAAGTAAAGTTTATTAATTAATCATTTGTTGGACTATATGTCAATGTTTATTACGAGATTTGAAAAAATGTAGTTGATTGGCTATCAATATAGCATTTTATTCATATGAAAAGTCAATATTCTCGAAATCGAATCAAAGTGTCTTTACATGTCAAAACAAAATGTCACCAACGATTAAAGATCTATTCACTATCGGAAGCGAGGCCTTTTCAAATCAAATCAAATCAATTTTATTCAAGTAAACTTCACAACAAAGCGTTTTTGAATCGTCAACAATTAAATACTACCACCGTTTCGGAAAGCAGCTTCTAGCGAGAAGAAAGGGCAAGAAACTCGCATAGTTGCTTTTTTTAAATAAACAGATTTACAATGCTGTTGTAAATGTGCAATTTACAGTAATTAGTGTCCTATGATAGAACCCGAGCCTAACTCCAGGCGTTTCTTTCTAAAAAGTACTCTTTTAATGAATAATAAGATTTATTTATTAATTTAGTCTTAATAAGCTTTTTAAATTTTAAGAATGGTAAATTGATTATATTTTCCGGTATCTTATTATATATGCGTATAGCATTGCCCAAAAACGTTCTGTTTACCGTATGCAACGGAAACTGGGGGTTACAAGTTTATTCTTATTTCTTGTATTAATAGTATGTATATCAGCATTGATGGAATATTTTTTTATATTCCTTTGTATAAACATTATATTATCATAAATATATTGTGAAGCAGCCGTTAATACACCAATTTCTTTAAATTTCTCGCGTAATGATGTCCTAGAGCTAATATTGTAAATATATCTGATAGCTCTTTTCTGTAGAATAAAAACGACTTCAATGTCTGCTGCATTACCCCATAACAACATTCCATATGACATAAGCCTGTGAAAATTACTAAAATAAACTTTTTTGTTTTCTAATTATTTTTATTGCATAAATGGCACTACTTAGTTTCCTTGCTAGGGTATACAAATGGGTGCCCCACTGCAGTTTGGAGTCAAGGTTTATCCCTAAAAAGACCTTTGATTCAACAAACTCAAGCCTTTCATTTTTCAAAATGATTGCAGAATGATTTGATTTGACATTTGGCAATGAAAACAAAACACATTTAGTCTTTTTGGCATTTAGTACTAAATTATTTATGTCAAACCAACCAAGAACCCGCGACAGAGCACTTATTTATGTCAAACCAACCAAGAACAGAAAAAAAAACAACTATGACGTTGTATGCTTACAACAACCAACCAAAAAAATATAAGATTTGTCATCTGCAAACAGTACAATATCGCAAGATTTTTTTTTACAAAATAAGGTAAATCATTTATATATATTAAGAACAAGAGAGTTCAAAAATTGAACCCTGTGGTACAGCCATTTGCGCCACAGCGCTATTTGATTTTGCACCATTAACCACAACCTTCAAAACTCTTTCATTAAGGTAGGAGGAAATGAATTTTAAATGCAGGGCCCCTGATACCATAATATTTAAGCTTTTCTAGAAGAATATAATGCCTAACGCAATCGATAGCTTTTGATAAGTCACAGAAAACTCAACAAATGCTAACCCGCATCAGTAGTCGAGCGACCTTTAGAGAAAACGAACTGTTGAGGATGTAATAGCTTATTCGAGTTAAAGTATAATAGCAATTGATTAAGCATGACTTTCTCAAAAATTTTACTGAATACTGGCAAAATAGAGATCGGTCTATAATTGTTTGGATCATTTTTATCACCGGATTTAAATAATGGGATTACTTTACTTATATCGGGAAAAATACCAGATTGTACACATTTATTAAAGATGATAGCTAAATAAGGAGCCGAGTCGACAATTACTTTGTTAATAATTGTAACTGATAAATCCCATAGATCACTGTTGTTTTTTAAGGTTTAATGTTTTAAATATTTTTAATACTTCGTACGGAGTTATACTCTCAAAAGAAAATTCTACCTCATTCTGGGGAACGTAACAGTTAAGTAAGCCTAAAGCGTCATTAGGTGACGCATTAAGACCTTTAGTAGGTAATATTCAGAGGAATATTAGAGAAATATTCTTCAAATTCATTGGCCACATCTAAATCTTTACATAAAATTTTGCCTTTTATACTAAGGGATAACTGCCCTGCATCAAACTTCAACCTACCTGTTTCCGAAATTATCATATCCCAAGTAGTAATCATTTTATTTTTAGATTTTAAGATTTTATTTTTAATTTGCAACGAACGAGCTGTTTGACAAACTTGTTTAAATAATTTAGAATATTTTTTAACAAAATTGATAAATTTACAATCACGATTATATTTCTTAAGTTCATATAGCTCATATAATTTATTTCGACTTATATAGATACCGGTAGTGGCCCAGTCTGAGAACTGCATTTCATTGTTTTGATAAAAAGTTTTTAACTGAAATACGTTAAATAAATTTAATTATTCTAAAGTCAGTCTGCAGATATAATCTATTTTTTTTTATCGCGTGTTGTGGACTCCACCCATGTAGCATTCACCTTCCAGATATAATCCCAGTAATCTGTAGTTTGTTGTATAGAGTTCTTGCTACATTTTATTATGATCTGTGGACCAAAGAGAACAGAATGACTACGTTTTACTGTGGACTTTATGGTTATTATTGCTAATAACAAGGCATAGGCAAATAGTGATTAATGATTGCAACCCCTTTGTGTAGTGAAACATTAGACAGTAAAATTTACAAGTTTTATATTTCTTATTTTGTGATGTTAAATTATAACTACTTATAATATTCGTTTATTAAAATCAGTTCAGTAGAGACCAAGAAACGGACATTTAACAATGGCAGGCCACAGGTACATCAGTAACACAACAAATCTATTTGAGGATGACGACGTAGACGACGACACCTTTGTTAACAGTTATAGATCAAGAATTCCACCACCACAACCAAAACCATCACCTTCACCTTACGTCGCCGAATTAGAAAGGCAAAGACAAACCATGTTAGAGAAGCAGAAAGAGATCGAACAGCGTACACTCGATTCCTCAGTCAGAAGTATAGGTTTGCTGCGTGAGTCTGAGCAAATCGGGATTGCAACTGCTGAAGAACTCACTCGCCAACGCGAGCAACTGCAAAACACTAATAGAAGACTCGACGAAATTAACACAAACTTGAGCTATAGTCAAAAACACCTAAACGGTATTAAGTCGGTTTTTTATGGGTTTAAGAACTATTTGTCAGGTAAATCGGACCAAACGCCCACTAAGAGTCAGGTATCTCCAAGTTCCAGTAGTTCTAAAGCAGGAAATAGTAGCAGAGTAGATGATACATTATACAGCATGAGTGCCAGTGAAACTGACAACTTTACGAATCACCCGTCAACTCGTCTGAGAGGACTAAACCAGCAAGTCTCTGCTGAACCAATATCAGATACTCAGCGCATAAATAAAATGTTAGATGCAAACTTAGATGAGATGGTAACTCACATTTCAAGATTAAAAGGTCTGGGAATGGCTCTTGGAGAAGAAATTGAGCAACAGAATCATCTTATAGATGAAATCCATGATAAGGTTGATGTTGCAGATATAAAAATTGGTCATCAAAATAAGCAAATGAATAAACTTTTAGGACAATAATTAATGTCTACAAACTGTTAACTTTTTATGAGACCATAAATGTCCTACTTTGTATAGAATTATATTAATTTTGTTTATGATAAATAAAAGAATTTATAATATATATTATTAATTACAATTACACATCATTTATTTGTAAATAAGGGGATACATTATGGCTATATACAGTACATGTTATATAATACAAGCATAGTTCTAATTAAAAAGGAAAACAATGGTATTAAAATATTGTCAACGTCAAACAGTATGGGTGTGTTATCTCATTAATTAATTCTGTTAACATACATAAGCTTATCAATACAATTTACTGTAAAAAAATCATTTTGTAAATAAAATATAAGTATTAATATATTTATTAATAAGTTGTAACCACTATTGGGAAATAAATATGAAATTTACACACATGAAAAAAGTTAGGCTAATTTGACTCAACATGTTCTGATGAAGCAAAATTCTGTATTTGAATTACTACTTTTAAATTTTACCTTGAAATTTTGCTTTTGTTTTTCTCCAATAGTTTTATTTTGAATATTTAATATTGATCATTGCATTCCTTTTTTGTTAAATGAATGTTTATTTGTAGTAAACTTGCATGCTTATAAAGGTGAAACTGTAATAAATTCCATATAAATAAGTATTTGTTTTATTTGATTACCATATTTTATGTGCATTTATGTTAATTATAGTATTAAAATAAAAATCTTTACCAACAACACAAAATAAAGTTTGAAGATGCTGATTAATCTTTGAAGATGGTCTATTAACATTAAGAAACTGATGACTAAATTGACAGGTAAAATAAAAATCTTTGGGTAGATTTATTTTTATATTTATAATTCAATAATTAGTATCTAATCAACATTATAAGTAAACTTTAAGAGATGTAAGCATGTTACAGTTAAGAAAAATTGCAATTGCAAAAGCAATTTAATTTTTAGTATCATGTGCCCGCATGTGTTTTTGCAAAACTCTTCTATTTGATAGTTTTTTGTCACAAATGCTGCATGAAACTTTTGTGTTTGTGTGAGATTCCTTGTGGACCTTCAAACCTGAAGAAGTGGCAAATCCTTTAAAACATGTATCACATTTGTGTGGTCGATCCACTGTGTGAGAATGAGCTATGTGTACCACTAATGAATGTTTTGTAGCAAAGTTTCTATTGCAGTCTTTATACATACAAACAAATGGCTTTGGCTTTTCTTGACCTAAATGGCTCAGTCTATGAGCTCGCAAGTAAGATGCCCTGGTGTATGACTTAGAACAATCGGAACAAGGAAATTCTTTTAATCCTTTATGACTTTTAATATGCATCATTAAAGTTGACTTTGCTGTAAACCTTTTACCACATGTAACACAAACAAATAACTTCCGATTGCTAGAATGCGCTACTCGAAAGTGTTCTTTCAATGATTGTCTAGACTTATATGTTTTATTACAGAAACCACACTTGAATTGGTTAACATCAATATGAGATAATAAATGTTGTCTCAGGCCACTGGATGTGTGAAAACCTTTGCCACATTTAGGGCAAAGATATCTCCGAAAATCATTATGCTTAGCCATGTGATACCTCAAATTATGTACTCTGGTGAAGGATTTGGAACATAAACTACATGTATATCTCTTGTCTCCCTCCTTTAAAGGAAGTCTTTCAGTAGATGCTATTTCAGTCACTGGAGGCAAAGGTGTGAGTTCCTTACTTTCAGATACTTCTGGCTCAAAATCAATTGATGGATTATGACTAAAAAGAGGAACATCATATTCATGATCTTGGTATACAACGTTTATATCTATCGAATCAATATCAGATCGAGGCAATTGGTTTGAGGTTGATCTGACGGTAAATATTTGAGAAAGGGTTACATTCGCTTTTAAACAGTTTAACTTAAAGTTATAAGCAAGTAAAGCGGTAGATACACATGATGCACACATTCCTTGAGGCCAGTTTTCTTCATCATTATTCTGAAACAACGTAAAAATATACGAATATGAAAAATTACTTAAAAATTTGAAAGCTACTGGATGAATGAATGTTACATACTTCCAAACAATTTAAAAAAACCAATATATCAATTAGTTTAATTTTATTCATTTCGTGTTCAATCAAGTCTTGAATATTCATAAACATTGTGGGATCATTAGCATCTAGCTCTCCTAAACATGTTCGACATATGTTTTTTGTAAGACGTAAAATTAAATTTGTGAACTCCATGTTAGTTTTTTATTTTAATATTATATTCAATATCGCCGTATCATATAACTCAATCCACCGCATTCTTACTTAATTGAAGATATAGATAATAAAATGCATGTTTAATTTGCTGTAATCGTAGATTAATGAGTACTTATATAGGTAACGTTATAGTAATAATCACTTTTTTTTTATGAAACTCCTTAATTCTATATTTCTACATGTAAAATATTTCATTTAAATTAAAATGTGAAAACTTGGGCCTATTTGTTTGACATTCCATAGCCATAGATTATATAACACAACACTATTTAATATAATATGTAAACGATTTTATTAAATAAATGTGGAAATTAATCAGCACAAGTGTTGCAGCTACGTATACTTTGCCTAACTCCAGTGATACCAACTACCACAAAATGATACCCTAATGTCGTATAAAAATCTCTTATGTCGGCGTTTTAAATATTTATGAGAAATAATTTCAATTTAATTGCATTTTTATGGATGCATTTCATACAATAACATACCTAAAGTAATAATATTAACAATGAACAATAAAATTAAGCAATATTTATCGTCCTTTTCTTATAAATTAATATACCCCCTTAAAAAAAGGTCATGTACATCTTAATGGCTTCTCTGCCTAAATATATAGCAGAGAACACTAACAGTCTAACATCCGACTGCAGAATCAATGTACCCATCGAGTGATTGCTTAAAACCAACACACAAATTTTTACACATATTTATGATTAGGAGAATTTATATCTACCAGGTTGCCTACCAAAATGTGGCCGCTAGTATTTTTAATGAAATTATTGATAATTCATATTGCGTCAAAAACTTTATTGACTTGTTTTTTCAATAAAATGTCATCTACTTTACGGCAAAAACTATAAAGACTCTGAAAAATCATGGTTTACGCCTGGCCGCACCTCTTCACAACCAGGTGTACACAGATATGATTTTGTTACGTTTATACACTCGAAACGAAATGTATACATCAATTAAAGCTATTTTTTTTTGTTTATTATGATATACGGTTGCCTAATAAATCTGGCTGCAAATGAGGGTTGCTGGCTGTTAAAGATAGTAATGTTTCGACTCAACGCACATTTCACCGTGCTGGAAATCTTTAAAACAAAAAATTATTATTTTTGTATTTAAAAAAAGATTACATTATGAAAACAGCTTACTTATTATATACGAAAGAAATAAAACTGGAACGGATTTTTTTATAGACAAAAATATTAATAATATTTAGATATAAATAATTAATGTAACACGAATAATATAATAATCTATCTACTTACAAATAACTGTTGATAAATTGTTAAATTATTATAGAATTCTATTATACGACTTAATTTATCAGAGCTGGGTTAAACCAGCTTGGCTTTAAAGCCAAGGCTATATGCTTGGGACCATCATAGAATAGGAGAGACTTTTAAAACAAAAAACATGTCAATTTCTATGAAAATGATTTTATTTAAGATTGTTTATATATAACATAACCATGCGTTTTGAATTTTTTAAAAAGAATGAAAAAGAAGATTTAAGATAGGCGCACACTGAGGCGGGCCGCAACGCATAACAAAAATGCTCCTGAATCAGTTTCATACATTTTGTATGGGCTATCGCACACCTCAGGCTGGCCGCGACGGGCCGCATCGCAACGCATCGGCGCATCTCTAGCCAGGCGTATTTTTGCGGCGATGTTATGCGTTGCAATGCGGCCCGTCTCAGTGTGCGTTAGCAGACGCAATAAGTAGACGGCTGAATGAGTGCTGTTCGCGAATTACCATAATTATTTAATAAAAATAATTAATAAAACAGAAACCGAATCATTAACAATATTTATTCAGGTATTTTTTTATAGTACTAAAGTTTATTATTTTCTTTAGTAGAACAGTACAAGGAATTGTACGACCTACAACATTCCAAATATGGTGATGTACAGAGAAGGAATAATATGGGAAGAGATAGGCGGAATCATAAAACAACATATTAAAAAAAAAGCTCTTCGTCAGAACTATCCATCTTCTTCGATTGCCAAAACCTGACTGAATTTTATAAAATATTGGGTTGCGGTGCGGCCCGATGCGCCTGCTATATGCTTTGGCGCAATTTTGCAATGCGATGCGTTGCGTTGGCTATAGTTTGCGCGAGCCTTTAAGGTGTAAAAGGAATTTATTTTATATAAACTTATTCAAACGTTTAATTATTTCATATACAGCTTAATTTATTTGAAAAATAATAAGGTCTTGCGGCAACAATGAAAGACCTACTTTGTTGCCCTAGAACCTTCAGGCCTCTAAATCCTGTTTACAGCATATACTGCACTGAGCCACAAGAAGGACGTTGCTTACTTTTCAGATTAATCTAAATACTACTATGAAACAAACACATCTTTTCATATTATAAGTTTAATGACAGTGTAGTTGTTAGAGTAGTCCTAAGAAAAAGTCGTTTCATTATTATTCCTACAAAATATGTAATAACTCAATAATTCCTTTTTCCATGAAGTATTATATTTTTTTTAACGTTACATATATTATACCACTATACAAGTCTTAGATAAGTTTTGAAAAAAGTTAAATTAAACGTAACATATTCTATAATATTATAGGAATACTGCTCTTATGACTGTAAAGATATTTATGCTAATTAATTTAAATTCATAGTTCGATGGTAAAAAATAACATTAGCAATTGCAACAAATTTAACATAAGCACTTCGCCAAGGACCATATCTATAATATGATTTTGTATCTATGGACTTTAGCTTTAGCAAGTGGCAACTTTCTCACACCTTTTTGACGTGTTGAATGCGTCGTGGGTGAAAAGTTGATCTTTAAATCTTAATTATTTCCATATTAATGGAACTGTTTCTTGTTAATGGTGTTTAAAATATATATCGGATTAATAAATTGTATAAGGTAAAATATTTTATCGGCTTACTTAAAATATTATAACCTAAACTTGGAAAGTGGTTAACACACTATTTTCACATTAAAATTCAAAGTGATTGTGTATATTCAATTTTTTTATTGTTATATTTTTAAAATTAAAGTTTCTATTTCCAGTTAAACATTTATTACACTAATAATCATGAGTCGGTTCTTCGCTACTGGTACAGACTCTGAGTCTGAAAGCTCAACTGAAGAGGAGGTGATAGTACGAGCGCCAGCACCGGTTTATACGGTAATCTTATATGTATTCATTAAATTTGTATGAAATTCATAGAGATTGTAAGGAAAGTAAACAAGATGTTTCAGTACCATATTGCTTACTCATGATAAGAAACACTTGCAAATTACACCACAAATAAAATTTAAAAATGCAGCTATTCTTCATTTAATAAAATTAAAATTTCCTATGAATTTATTAAGTTTTTACCATTTTTATTGATAGTAGAGAAACTGTATTTAATAACTCATGTGAACTGTAATATAATTATTAAATATTAATTGATAAAATATATTTATGCTTAATCATTTAAAAAAACATTTCTGAAAAGCAAATCATCATCCAATTTGTGTGCACTCATATCTATAATAATATTACTTACAAAATCTACATACAAAATACAATTCCGTATCCATATCAACAAGATTTTTTTTAATGCAATAACAACACTTAATTACAGACAGAAATAAATTAATAAATATTTTTAAAAAGGGAATACTTACGCAGACAGTGTTTAATTTACTGATAAGAATTTTGACTAATCAGTATTTTGATTAAAACTATTTTCATCATACAGTTCAGTGACGATGAAGAAGAAACGAAGAGAGTTGTGCGGTCAATGAAAGAAAAGCGATATGAGGAGTTGGAAGCTATAATACATACTCTCCGCAACCATCGTAAGATTAAAGACTACTCATCAGCTTTGGCTTCATTTGAAGAACTTCAGAGGGCTTATACTAGAGCTGCTCCTGTAGTTTTAAAGGAAGAGAATGGAATTGCCCCAAGGTTCTTTATCAGAGCCTTAACTGAATTAGATGATTGGGTCACTGGGGCTTGGAATGATAGGGATGCTAGGAAGGCCTTATCTAAAGGGAACAGCAAGGCATTAACTTCCTTGAGACAAAAGTTGAGGAAGTATACAAAGGACTTTGATGCTGAAATTTCTAAGTTTCGGGAAAATCCAGACATGCCCGATGATGATGATGAGCGTAAAGGTAATTATTCATTTAGCCTGGAAAATAACTCCAGTCCTGTGTTATATTAATTATAGTATAAGTTACATACTATTACTATAATAATATTTGTAAATCTGTGAACAATTTTTTTATTTATTTATTGTTAATTATTTAATATTAATTTGGTTTTTCCACTTAAGATACCTCCTCCTCGGATGAGTCAGATGATGAGGATAAAGTAAAAGAAAAGCCAAGAATTGCCCGCTCTCCTGAGGCTCCTCGTAGACCTCCCCCTCAAGATGATGAGTCTTCTGATTCTATGGACTGGGGTTCTAGTTCATCTGATTCAAGCTCGAGTTCTGATGATGAGACACGTGGAGCTGCAACTTTAAGGGAAAGATTTTTGAAACGTGCCACTGAAAGAGATGATGATGAAGAAAGGGATAGACGTCGTGTTAGGCGTGAGAGACGTGAGCGTGCTGGTAAAATCAGTAAGAAGGATCAAGCTGATGATGGTGGTGAATGGGAGACTGTAAGAAAAGGTGCTGCTACATCTGATAAGCCCAAGATGTTTGCAAAGGTAATATTTTGATTTTGTTATTTAAATTTATATAAATTAAAGAAATAAGTATTTCTGTAATATGTTTTTTTCTCAATACAGGATAGCGATATTGATGCAGCTCTTGTAGTTAAAAAGTTAGGTGAAATTAGCGCTGCACGTGGTCGCAAGAGGACTGATCGTCGCGCACAACTAGAACTACTTCATGAACTGCGTACCGTCGCGCAACAGCATAACCTCGGAGATGCTCTACAGCTTAAATTACGTGCTGCGACTGTTGCAGCACTCTTTGATTACAATCCTAAAGTTTCTGATGCAATGAAACCCGAATATTGGTCAAGACTCGTTGAAAATGTGGATCAGATGGTTACTCTTCTGCTTTCCCACGATGATATGATGCTCAGTGAAACTATTACTGAAGACAACGAACAACTTGTCACTGCGCCATTTAAAGTACGTGGCTGTTTGCTTACAGCCTTAGAACGCTTAGATGATGAGTTTACTAAGCTATTGAAAGAATGTGATCCTCATTCAAACGAATATGTAGAAAGATTAAAAGACGAAGTACGTGTTTCAACACTTATTGATCGCGTGTGCCAAGTCGTAGAACGCGACGGAACGCCTCAAGAAATTTGTCGCGCTTATCTTCGTAAAATTGATCATCTTTACTACAAATTTGATACACGTGCTATGAAAAAGGATCTTCAACCGGGTGAAGAAACTACCATTAAAAAGATGGAACGCTTATGCAAGTATATTTACGCTAACGATGACAGTGATCGTTTACGAACCCGTGCCATTCTGTCGCACATATACCATCACGCCCTGCATGATAACTGGTTCCAGGCCAGAGACCTCCTGCTTATGTCTCATCTCCAAGAGAATGTACAACACTCGGATCCGAGCACACAGATATTGTATAACCGTACGATGGCAAACTTGGGCCTATGCGCATTCCGTCGTGGTAACGTTAAGGAAGCTCACGGCTGTCTAGCCGAGCTCATGATGACCGGAAAACCTAAAGAGTTACTTGCACAAGGTTTGTTACCGCAGCGTCAGCACGAACGTTCAAAGGAACAAGAAAAAATTGAAAAACAACGTCAAATGCCTTTCCACATGCATATCAACCTTGAGTTACTCGAATGCGTGTACTTAGTATCGGCTATGTTAATTGAGATTCCGTACATGGCAGCTCATGAATTTGACGCTAGACGTCGTATGATAAGTAAAACTTTTTACCAAAACCTGCGTGCCAGCGAACGTCAGGCTCTCGTTGGACCACCAGAGTCTATGCGTGAACATGCCGTGGCAGCCGCTAGGGCTATGCGGCGCGGTGATTGGCGTGCTTGCCTTAATTTCATTGTTAACGAGAAGATGAATGCTAAGGTAATAATAACTTAATCAAAATTACTATCTAATGATAACTTATTTGTTGTTAATAAAATATCGTTTGATTTTAGGTATGGGATCTAATGGTTGGCGCTGATAACGTACGCGCAATGTTGGGACGCCTTATTAGGGAAGAATCACTTCGCACTTACCTATTTACATATGCGCATGTCTATGCGTCCTTGTCGCTCCGGTCACTAGCAGACATGTTTGAAATGCCAAGACAGAGAGTACATTCTCTTGTGTCTAAAATGATTATTAATGAAGAATTACTGGCTTCATTAGATGACCCAAGTGAATGTGCTATTTTACACCGCTCTGAACCAACGAGGATGCAAGCTCTTGCATTACAACTTGCAGATAAGGTCAGTTACATTAAAATCATTATTTTTGTTTCGATTAATCATTACAAAAATCTTTTGCAATTTTATTTATGATGTAAATAGAATTATATTAACATTTTCTTCATCATCATGCAGGTGGGCAATCTGGTTGACTCAAACGAGCGTATATTCGAGAAACAGGGGTCGTTCTTCCAACGAGGTGGGGCACCACGGGGGGAGGGGCGCCAACGCGAGCGCCCGCGCGACGGGTGGGGCCGACGTCAGCGCAACCGTCGCCGCGACGACGAACGCGGACACGAAGATTAATTCCTATACACGCAACTCCTTACATCACCAACGGCTGCTGGAACATAAGAGGGAAAAAACGCCTACCCGATTCTATATATTATAAGAAAAATCACATGAATGACACAGGTTGCTCTCACTCAAAACAAAATAAAAAAAGTCAAAGTATGGATATCGTTGAATCCAATAGAGTAAAAAAAATACAAAATCCATTAGCTTCTGATGATTTCAATACAAATTGTGACAAAAATAGTAAAACAACAGAGGAAATATCTAATACTGTTACTAAAATGAATATTGCATCTGCTGTCTATCTGTCTGCAAATTATATCTTATATTTGTCGCGCCCATCTTGTTTATATTTTATACATTGTGTGTTGTATGATTGTAAGGAACCCAAAATAAAAGTTCTTATAACAAATTTATTTTACAAAGGTGTATAGCGCTCTTCCGACTGTTTGTTTGAAAAAAAATGAAATAACATTTCCCACTAAATTCATATGACGAAACTACAAAAATTAACAATTAATTTTTTTTTTATAATACAAAGTATCTTTTTACGTCTTACATCATCAGTGCCTTAACTCTGACGATATTTGTAGCAAGTTTTTTATTATATGTATATATATGCTTTTTACATCTTGAAGAATGGTAAAATAAGTTTTTCTTTCTAAAATGTTATTGTATTTCATTAGCTACCACGCAGTGCGGAAGAGCGCTATAAAAGCAAAATGTGTCTCAAAAGTTATTCATGCTCTAAATGGAGCATAAGGAATGATGTGTTAAAAAATATATATATATGATATAAATTATGTATCAGAATAAGCTTGTTTCATTTATATGGTAACTAATTAAAACCTATATTAGCTTTAATTTCATACTTTAAATTATTAAAACGTTTCTTCTTATAATTAAATCGTAAATAAAGCCCGTATAAGACGTTTGGAAAAATTTAATGCTTTGCGTAACAATATCATACACCCTTAATTAGATGAACTGAAATACTCTATGTATCTTTTATTTTTTTGTATATGTTTTAATGATATTTGTTAGGTATTGACTTTTTGGATACGGATAAGAGTATAAGATCTAGCTAACTGCGAGAATTTCGGATCTCGTTATGAATTTACCCATTTCAGTACGAAAAATGAAACGAAATTATTTTAGACACACACAGATATTGGATTTTAGTCCAATAATTATCCATCTTAAATTTTTGTTTGATATGTTTAAAAAGTCATAGAAAAATGTTGTAATAATTATTACTTGAGAAAAATTTAGTTACTATAAGTTGATGCATATAACGAAACGTATTCAATAATGGCGGCCATCGAATTTGCAGCGGGACGGAGGTGAACATATCACTGACATTTTAATGAGTCATATTTTCGGTGTTACGAACTATGTTGTTTATGCGGATATCTACTTAAAGCTGCGTTAATTT
The DNA here is from genome assembly GCF_905220365.1 of Vanessa cardui. NCBI lineage: Eukaryota > Metazoa > Arthropoda > Insecta > Lepidoptera > Nymphalidae > Vanessa > Vanessa cardui. Next base: position 9,628,150 of record NC_061132.1, on the reverse strand, counting down.
AAAAGATTTAATATATTTAGTATAATATTATTGAAATCTGTTAACTCAATTAAATACAATGGCTGCAACCCGAAGACTACAAAAGGTATTTATACTAAATTATAGTACTTATCTTGATCGGTAATCGAAAATATTCCGATAGTAAAATAAAAAAAAAGTATATATTACAAAGTATATTACAATACAGCTACAAATTTCTAGTTATATTTTGGAGTTTTCGTAAGTAGGACTAAATTATTTGACGATACACTTTACTTTCAGGAACTAAATGATATAAGACAGTCAGGACTGAAATCATTTAGAGACATCCAAGTTGATGAATCAAATATCCTAACATGGCAAGGATTAATTGTTCCAGTGAGTCTCCTCATAATATTTATAAAATATGTTATAATCTCAACCAATATATTAATAATAAATAATGTTTTAGGACAACCCTCCCTACAACAAAGGTGCATTTCGTATTGAGATTAACTTTCCTGCTGAATACCCATTCAAACCTCCTAAGATAAGTTTTAAAACAAAAATCTATCACCCAAATATTGATGAGAAAGGCCAGGTCTGCCTTCCTATTATCAGTGCTGAAAATTGGAAGCCTGCCACAAAGACTGATCAAGGTAAGATTGATTCTAGGATTCTTATATTTTTTATTGTGATAAATGTTATTTTTATTGTGTTTTGTTTTTAGTAATTCAAGCTCTAGTTGCTCTTGTTAATGACCCTGAGCCTGAACATCCCCTGCGTGCTGAGCTTGCTGAGGAATTTCTCAAAGATAGAAAAAAGTTTACAAAGAATGCAGAAGAATTTACTAAAAAGCATAGTGAAAAGCGGCCTACTGATTAAATATGTCATTTCATTGAAATTACAGCACTTATACATCTAATATAACTGGAGTACTTGTTTGCCGAGTTGGGCTATTTGTGACAATATTTGCAATTTACCAAAACCATTTTATTACATGATTAATAAATGTCAATAATAGAATAAGGGCTGCTTTTTATGGTTAATCAATCAATTATATATAAGATGATGTTCATTTTAGTACCAAAATTCAAAAATATAACAAATAATGTTTCCTTCCAGTACAGGTTCTCTAATTAAATTAGAAAAAAGTAATAAGAATGCTGTATTTTCAAAATATGTTATGCTACAAGATATACTTTTAAGATCGACACATTGCTTGCAAAATTTGAGCACCAATAATATGAACAAAGAATTTTTTGCCAGTTACTGTCTTAAGATATGCTTATCAAAATTATTGGACAGAATTATAATTTTTAAGATTCAATTAAAATGAAAAACATTTTCGTTTTATTTGCTTGATATATTTATTTAAATTTTTATTTACCTGTTTAAAAAACAAAAAATCAGCTATACTTTTAATAAAAAAATATATGATAATAGTGACACTTAAGCTTTCGTTATTTCTAAATTATGTTGTATCTAAATTTAATGTCCCGCATTTTTATTTATTTCATTTGATATTGAACATATATGATGTTTTTTATTGTTCCATGTGTAATATTTCTATAAATAAATAAGTGAAAGTTATAAAGCCAATAAAAACAAACATACAGCTTGCACTTTAGTTATTTATTTTATGACAAAAAAAACTTGAGTTGATTCATTAACATTTTCCAGTCATTGTCACCTTGTTTTTACTGTTTCCAGGTATATTTTTAGAATGTATCCTTTCAAAAAGCATTTATAACTGTATTATAGAATATTGTATTATGCAAATGGTCTTTGAAGTGCTTAGTATTGTTCGTTAGTGTTTTACTAGTGTGCACTTGTTGAAATGGACATGTGATTTTTAATCTATTAATTTTCAATAAGGTGTATTTTAACAACTTTAAGATTGTTATTTAATATAACATGCAAATGGGTTATCTATATTTTTTTCCAGTTTATTAATTTTCCGCATTCAAATCTATGTATCAGTTATTGGTTGCTGAGTATTCAGTAAGAGAATTTGAAATATATATATTTTTTCATTTATCATTTTATAATTTATATTTTTAGCCTATCTTCCAATAGTTACAATATTATTTTTATCTTTTAATCAATGAAGTCATACACATCATTGGGATTTGTTAATTTATTATCAAAATTCATAATGAGAGAAGCTTTTTCATTTTGAACATTTCTTAAAACTAATTGTTCTTTTAATATGGAATCTCTTTTTGCTTCATGTGAATTATCATCATGTAATTCAATTTTTCTTCGTTTTTTTATTGGCTCTTTGAAATCCTCTTCATTATGATTCAAATACCGATATAAAGTTCCTGCAACATAAATATTTTGCATTGAACTAACTGCCTACTATTATCAATATTATGACTTAATTTAACTCAATATGAATGTACTTTAATTTTTTTTTATAAAATATGTATAAAATTGAAGCTAAAATAAGTTAATTCTTGATATTTATACCAGAAAACATCTTTGCAATTTTATAATATATTATGTACATTACAGAATACTATTTCAACATTAAATTATATATATGTTTCTTCTTCAATCTCTTTTAATGATTAAAGTTACCATTTTTATATGATTTTGACAAAAAAAAAAACATTTTAATTAAAATTGCAAATAAAATATACCTTTTACAGTAGTGACACATTCATCAACATATTTTTTTGAATTTAGATCTTTTGTCAATAATGGCTGTATATTTAAAGTATAATCACTACCATATTGTGTCCAAAAACTATGTTCTGGGATATTATCATCTAATTTTTGATCAACTACTAGTGCAGTGATTGAAGTCCACAATCTAGCTGCATTGGCATGGTTATAACCACCTGAAAAAAAACATCAATCAAACATTCATTCGTTCCTTTTGATATAAATGTATGCTAAATGCTTAAAATACTTACCTCCACCTAAAAGCAGTGTAGGTTTCATTACATTAAGAACTTCTTTAATACATAAACAGTATCCATCCAAAGTAAGACCTGCACCTCCGTGCGAATCCCTGGCAAGAGCATCAGCACCACATTGAACTACTATTGCGTCAGGCAGAAAACTTGAATATACCATTGTAAATACACTAAAAGAAGAAAGAAATGTAAACAATATTCATAAAAAAATATATATAATACTCGCTAGCATTTAAGCTTACCTATCAAAAGCATTCACAAATGTATCATCAGAGTATAAGGCATGGAATGGAATATTACAAGCATAGCCTTTGCCATTTAATCTCCCAATGTCTTCAATTTTGCCGCTACCAGGATAAAAACCAGGTTCATATTTATGGAATGACAAAGTAAATACAGATTTACTTAAATTGTAAGCATCTTGAACTCCATTTCCTATTAAGAAGATCGTTTAGAATTATGTATATTTATAATTATGATATGCAAATTCAACTATTTACCGTGATGAACATCCAAATCTATATAAAGTATTTTTGAAAATTTTGTCCTTAGTTTTTCAATAGCGATAACTATATCATTTACATAACAAAACCCTTCTGCGCCATTTCTGAAACATTTGTCTATTACTTCATCTTAATTAATTAATTTCAATTACATTGCATTCACTTATAGATTTTTAATGAGGTACTTATGAGCATGATGCCATCCTCCACACCAATTGATAGCTATATCGGCCATATTCATTACAAGACATTTTGCAGCTGTTAGTGAACCTCCTGCTATTGAGGAAATACTGTTATACATATCAGAATAGGGTGGACAGTCGTACCCTGAAAAAAAAATATAGTTCTTAATTTTCATCACCATTGAAATTTTATGGGAAAATTTTAGTGAAATAAAAAAAATATATTTACCTAAACCAAACTTTTCATCTTTAGCGGTAATAACGTAATCGTCTTCTATATGAGTAAAACTTTTCAAATGATCCAAATATAATTCAGAATGAAAAAGTTTTAATTCAGAATAACTAGCTGACTGAGATCGAATTACTTTTATGTGATTTAAAAGACCATATGCTGTTATAAGACTGTGAACCATAGAAGCCTGTAAAATATTTGAATTAATATCAAAATTCCAAACATTGAGTAGAAAATAAAACAGTACAAGAATTAATACTACTAACTCGACCGAGTACTGCCGGTAACCGATCGCTGAATTGTATTAAATCTTGTTCCCAAATATACGCTACTTTTCTTTTATTCATAATTTGGTATTTTAAATATTGAACGAATACATAAACAGCATAAAAGGTTTCCAACGTTTTATATGTTTTGACATTCGACAAATAAACAAATGGATGGCGCGAACAGTGAAGTTGAACAAATGTCAAATTAGGCGTTTAGGAGTGCATTACTTTATGCCAAACGGAACGAAAAACTATCAATAAATTAGTATATAATTATAGTCGCTAAAAATATTTTTAAATAACACTGTTATATAAAGTTACAAAATGCGATTCCAAGTAAATTAATTTTAAAATAAAAATAATATTATATTTTTTGGATGTCATGTATGTGTTTGTTTGTTGTTAGTTTCAGAAACAAAATACATGTACCAATATATAAACTGATGTTAGGGTTACACGTTATTTTAATTACATTATTTACGGTACTATCGGCAATCCCGTTATGTAAGTATGATTTTGCTTTGATTTTTCTATGCGAGGGTCACTTATCTGTGGACTGTCTTTCCGAGTGTGTTGTACCTATATAATTATTGTTAATCTGTTTGGCCAGAGACATAAAGTGAGTTTAATTTAAAACTCTTATACACTCTGTGAACTAAAGCGTCCATTTTCTAAAAAGAAGTATCAATTTTGACAATAGAAAGCAATGTTTTACCGATTTTAACTAATTTTAGTGAGTGAATAATTTATAAAATACGCCAAATAATCCTATTTTAATTATACAATATTTTTTTGGTTACGTGTCATAATTAAATAACATATTTTTAGATGTTGAACATAAACTCATCTAATATGACAAGGTCTATTACAAAACATTTGTAATTCGAATCTATATGATCTGTCTAGTTTTGTTTGTATGGGGTTAAGTTAAGTATACCTTCGATGGTGTTTTTGGATTATGAAACAGTGATTTTCAAGTTCAAGTGGAAATGGTTCGAGGTTAGTATATTCTATTTACATAAATAAACATTGCATGCTGCTATGATATGCTTAAATCTAATTCTTTGTTACCGTTTCGGTTAAGTAGGATTTTTTTTGTACAAGTGGTGACCGCTGTATATTACAACCACCATACTTTACCATGCGTTTCCGGTATTTAATAATTTTAATTTGTAATGCAATGCATACTCTACCCTCCTATAAAATAAAATGATTTGTGGGGTCGCAACTATTATTTAAAGTGTATTTTCATAATTTGATTACCTAGGTAATAAATAAAAAATAAAATCAGTTTGATGATCATATAGCAATCACACTATAATATTGGATATGGTAATATAAATTAAAAACCTATTTAAATTCTTAATGTTTTAAGAAGGTAGTTTAGTAATGACTTCATTAATATACACATACAAAAAAAATAATCACTGCTTTTTTTTTTTAATTATATAGACATAGTTATGTGCCTTATCACAGTAAGGTTAATTGTTAGTGGGCTAAGAGAAATTAGTATAAAAATCTTCTTATCTTTAAAATGTGTTGTGAAGACATTAGTATATCAAGATAATTATTATTCATACAAACACAAACTTTCATATATGGAAATGATTTATTAATTGTTCATAATTCAATTATTTCAGTTAATAGCTTAATGGCCTCCCAAGAAGGTGTAAAAACACCTCACAGGATTGAATTGTGTGAAGAGAAACAAGTTAAACCAGCAAAGAATTATAGAAAACGCAGGTAATTTATTTAAAAAAAAGTGCTATTTTTATAATGTCAAAAAATTTTATTAATATTATTTCTAATGTAGGATTATTGTGACTGCACCTCTAAAGACTGAAAATGAAGAATTAAACTCTGAACCTCTCATAAAGAAGACGGACTTAAAATCAAAACCATTAAAGGCTTCCAATGGTATTACAAACATGACGAATGGCAACTCAGCAAGATCAAGGGCGGCCAGAGCTGCTGCTCGATCTGCCGAGAGTCACAAACTCACAGAATATTTCAAAGAAGAACTTAAAAGTCCTAAAGTAGAACAACTTCCTCCATCGCCTCAATTAGAAAAAAATATTAAAACTGAGCATAAATTAAGTGGTAATACAAATCACAAACTCACTGAGTACTTTCCTGTAAGAAGGAGTGTAAGAAAAACATCTAAATGTGTAATGGCAGAGAAAATGAGAGATTTGGAGAGAGCAATCAGAGAGCAAAGGGAAGATGGTCTTCAGGTAAACTTATTCTCCTATCATTCAGTCTATTAATACAGATTAAAAATAAAATATGATTCCTAAACATCTTCAACTTTAATTCTATAAATAAATTAGAATTATTTAATAATAAAGAAGGATATTATTAAATAATATTATAATAATTGTATTATTCAAGATAATTTATATAAACATTCTTTATGGAAATTTTTAGACAGTGATTTATTAATTACATTTCATAATATTGGTAGATTAAAGAATGTATACAAAATTTTAATCTTTTAATAACTCTTTGAAGTGCAACAGATAAGATTCAAGATTTAAAAATAAAAAACAATGTTCAGACAACATTGTAGATGTTTGGTATAATAATATTTATATACATACTAACAAGTAGTAATTTTTTTATCTAGTATAATTTAATAAGATAACTCTTCTTTTGTTTTTTAATAATGTAGTTTTCTCAGAACTAGATATGTGGAAAGTGAACTGAAGTTATTTTTTCCACCTTTAAAAACAACATAAATGTAGGTTTAGTTACCTGGAAGTTAAAACACAATTAACAGAAATATCGATTATGAATAAAATCATTATATTTAAACACATCAACTACAATAACAGCCTATAAATTCCCACTGCTGGGCTAAAGGCGTCCTCTCCCTTTGAGGAGAAGGTTTTGGACATATTCCACCACGCTGTTCCAATGCGGGTTGGTGGAATACACATGTGGCAGAATTTCTATGAAATTTGTCACATGCAGGTTTCCTCACGATGTTTTTCCTTCACCGCTGAGCACCAGATGAATTATAAAGACAAATTAAGCACATGAATCAGCGGCGCTTGCATGGGTTTGAACCCGCAATCATTGGTTAAGATGCATGCTTTTTAACCACTGGGCCATCTCGACTATTAAACACATAACTAAAATAATTTGTCACAATTAAATTTTTCTATTTTTATATGATTGACATAGAAACTAAAAAATAATTAAATACATGATATACTGTTACGGGTTTATTATCCATTAATATTTTAATATATTATTAAAAAATTCATAATACTACTTAGTATGTTAAAATTCACGTACAAATTTGTACATCTATGATTTTCAATAATTCATAATTTCCAAATTGTTTAACAATGGTTTGTAATATACTAAATATTTGCTTAGCATCAATGATATTCTAATAAACAGATATGTTATATCCATACAGCATACTAAACAACAGAAAAAAGTGTGCCGCGCCGGGGACCGTTTATTTTAGTTTATTTTTACATTTCGTTAAAAGTAAAAAGGATAGCTTGATAAAAGCAATAAGTAAAAGGAATAACTAGATGTTTTAATTACGCAAAACGTATTACTACGTAATTATGATGGTTGATATATGATCAACTAAAGGCAAACGTCCCAATTAAGACGTTTTCTAATCTTCACTTTTTGCGCGTTAATAACATATCTGTTTACTAGAACATCATTGCTTAGAATCATACATATTAAGCACAAATTGTTATATATAACAATTATTAAGAATTCATTTGTTTCTCAGGTTGCGTCTTTCGACGGTAAAGGTCGCGGCGTGATCGCAACCCGCCCGTTCGGACGCGGTCAGTTCGTGGTTGAATACTCTGGGGAGTTAGTGGGAGTTGCAGAGGCTCGTGAGAGAGAACGTAAATATGCTCTGGACCCGAGTGCCGGCTGCTATATGTATTATTTTCGACTTCAAGATCAACAGTATTGGTGAGTTCAATTTTATGTGAGATCTATCTATCGATATGTTTTTTTTTTTTTTTTTTAATTAATCAAAAAAGGTTTCATTCTTCAAGTAGCTGTTACAACTAACAAGTATTAAATTTAAAGCTAACACTGGTTCGAAAATATATCCCTGTAAAAAATGTATAAATGAACATCAATCAATATTATTGTCCTGTAAAGCCTAATTATCCACTGTTAAAAAGTTTAAAAGTAATTGGCATCACCGCCTTTATACAAAAAAGATATATTAACCTATATTGAATGTTTCATCTCATTAGGTAATGGTTGCATTGTAACTACAATACAAGGTTTTGTTTATGTGTAGTAATAAAAAAATATGTATATTTATTTATTAGAACATATTTAGTATGTCTTTTTATGTCTAGTATATTGCTGGACTACAGCTCCTAAAAAAAAGACAAGAATTTATAAAAAGCTTTGTATTTTGGCCCAGTGGTTAGAACACGTGCATCTTAACCGATGATTGCGGGTTCAAACCCAGGCAAGCACCGCTGATTCATGTGCTTAAGTTATCTTTATAATTCATCTCGTGCTCAGCGGTGAAGGAACACATCGTCAAGAAACCTGCATGTGACAAATTTCATAGAAATTCTGCCACATGTGTAATCCACCAACCCGCATTGGAACAGCGTAGTGGAATATGTTCCAAACCTTCTCCTCAAAGGGAGAGGAGGCCTTTAGCCCAGCAGTGGGAATTTACAGGCTGTTGTGGTTGTATTTTGAGTTGATTATGCAGCAAATTTATTGTTAATTTTAATAAAGAAAACATGATACTAAAAAAAATGTAATTGGAATTTTCAGTATCGACGCGACGGCCGAAACGGGTCGACTGGGTCGGCTAGTGAACCACTCCCGGAACGGCAACCTGCTCACCAAGGCGCTGTGGGTGGACGGGCCGCGCCTCGTGCTGCTGGCCGCGCACGACATCGCGCCGGGCGAGGAGCTCACCTACGACTACGGCGACCGCTCCAAGGAGTCGCTGCGACACCACCCCTGGTTGGCTCTTTGACCTGGGTAAGGGACTGCTTGTATTCTATAAGTAATATGATATGATGATGTTGGATTGAAAAGTACCCCTTAAAACTAATGAAATAAGGGCTACATTCTTTTGAACGTTGCCTGTTATTAGTATGGTTTTGTTAAGTCATGAACTAGGATCTTCAATATTAAATTTATTGTATTAGATCAATATAATATGTGTATGATATTGTTGAGGTTATAGTTTGTTGGGTGTACTTGCTGAAGGAAAATATTATGATGCGTATGATGGATATAAATCAGAGAAGCAGTATACTGACATTAGCTCCTAACAAGCTAGCTTGTCCAAACCACAGAAGTGGAAATCTTAGGTAGAGTAGGACATATATAAGCTGTTATTATTAGTTTTCTTTTATATAGACTTATCATATGAGTATGTCATAATAACAATTAAAATATTAAAATAATTAATTTTACCAACTTTTTTTTTTCAGGACTGTATCAAGAAGCCTCAGTTGGACTTAAAACAAATATTTATTGATTTAACTTAGATAATATAAAGTTTGTTATAGAAGTTTTGTTTGAGATTGCATACTGCTATATTGTTAAGTAGTGAGATGAGTGGCCTAACACAAGTTATCTAAATGGTGTAGCTGCCTCGTGCGCGCCAAAACCACCTTTTGCCAACTCAAATTGTGTATATCGTATTTATATATACATGGTGTAATAATTTTGTCATTGTGTACTTTGAAATTGTGTCCTTAAAATAATATACATGATATGTACCACTCGATTCGCATGATGTGCATTGATCTTCAGTATTTTCAACATAATTACTACTTATGTAGTTAATAAATTGTTTAGCCAATTGTGCCTGCTTTGTAAGGCAGAGTCAACTGCTCAAATAAAATGTAATATCACATGTATTTTTGTTTTCTGAAAAGTTTATTTTCATAGTCATGATCAATTTTGTAGTTTGGGATGAAAATTTATGTGTTTTGTAGTATAATGAATATTATTGAATCACCAATGATAGCATTAGATTAAATATTTAAAAAAAAAACAACACAACCAAAAAATACTCAAGCAAACTTACACTACACTAATAATATAACATATAAACATTTTAACTTACATAATTAAACATTAACATAATATAAAAAGCAATTAGTTACAATATTTGGAACTTATTAATAAATTATAATATTACCAGAACTGAACTAAGTATGATAATTGCCACCGGGAAATAAGCTTAGAAACCTATGTAGATAGTTGACTCTGCCCTGTTCCCTGTTTATTGGTACTGCATAAGAGCACACTGCGTTATTCGTTTGTATCACATATATTATATAAATTTTGCGTTCAAATTAAGCATTAAAATATCGTCGAAAGTATTTGTTCAAAATAAGAAATATTTCACATAGTTATATGTGAGCTGCAGATATATGGTTTAAGTAAAACAAAATATGTAATGTCAGTATTTTATAAATTTTTTTTCATTTTTGTAATTTGTAAAAATTTGAATTATATTTAATATTGACAAATCGAAACTAGTGTAAATTAAAAATGTAACTTTTGGATACAGATCACTTCATTCAAATTAGTTTAATGTCCAATGTTTATTGTTTTAGTATCTTATGAAAAAGTTCCTGTTAGAGAACAGTTCATAATATATAAGTGATTTAGACGTTTAGTAAGGTACAAATAAATTTCATACAAAAACCACTCGTCTCTGACACACTGATCAAAGTCAGATCACTCAGAACTATCATTCGAATGAAATTAATTGATCTGAATTTGATCATCGTTTCAGAAACTAGTCTATCAATATATATTAGAAAGTAGAAACATTTTGAGAATTTTTTGAAGCATTCTAATAACATTAATTTAATGAAATACAGTGTTTTGAAATATCCCAAAGTATTTTTGTAACATATTGATGAATTTAAATCTGCTTACTTTCTGCACTCTAGTATTAGACATGTTTAATAATTATACACAGATTAAAAAACGAAATAATTAATGATTGTTGTATTTATAATTTTTGATTTTTATGTATTATTTAGTTGTGTTACAAATGTAAGGACTTTATTACTCAAATACGGTCAAGACACAAACTCTCGAATAGTTTACGTATTTATCACTAGTTTAGAACTACTTCGTAAGTAAAGTAATTTAATTATGTGAAAGACACGAGGTTGTAAGTGTTGCTTACTTATTAAAGAGAACATTTACGGAGTCCGTTGAGTTAATTAGCATTTGAATATTTTAAAATATTATTAGTTTTGTCAACATTATGAATATTTTGTTTTTGTTGCATTGTAATGAACAAATACCCACCTGAATAAGATCCATGTCGGTCGTCATCATTTAAGGGCGTTCTCTTACTATAACGCTTCACGAATACATTACACTAACAAATGGACGCCATATATTGTATCACTATTAAAACAATATATTCTGGATGGTGTTATTATCGCTATAAACGTCCCTACTTACCATTGTAACAAACGCTCTAATTAAATAAGTCTGTTCATGTCGTTTTATAAATTTAATTTCAAATGAACTTTTTCAGTCACGAGACTTTTATTAGTTGATTCTTGATAAGCGTTTGTGATAGAGGCTGCAACTTTTATGTCTAAGAGATATGTTGTCCCAGACTATGAAAATCATGGATAAAAGGTATTAAGAACAATCAAAACAATCAAAGATCATACTAATCGAATACGGATATCGATGGAGTATTGATCAATTTATAGACTGGGATAGCATAGCCATGTAAACTAGAAGAATTTTTAATACAATCAATTTTTTATAATTAATAAAGCTATTGTAGCCGGTGAAATAAATTCACTAAATTATATTTCGTAATAAGTGTTGATGTATTGCGAGCGGTTGCGGTTTGTCAGTCGTTGAAAATGTTTGCTACTTAGAATAAGGATCCTCGACTAAAGCTCTTGTTTCTTCCTTTGTTAATTTTTAAGCCAAAAAGTAACGACTGATAGATCTTTTAGTTATTAGATAACTTGTACCAAACATACTATTGGTTGATTTTTATTTAAATTATTATATATAAATAATGCTGCTGGATTTAATTTTTATCTTAGTTTCATTGTTAGAAAAATCACATAAATATTTTCTTATATTGTCACACTTTCTTTCTCTAAATTAAGGCATTTTAAGACTGAATTTCTGGCATTTAAAAGTTACACTTGTATCGATTTGGAAATTTTCTATATGTGTTAGTTTAAAAATCCAGCAACATTATCGCTATAAATAGCATTGCTTTTTGTAGTTCCTATGCTCATTTGATAATACCGTAACGCCTTTTGTGATTAACTAACCTTATTATAATACTGCCTTCGACAAAAGGCGTATATTTTATTACTAATCTGAGGTAAATCATTGTAATACTTAAATAAAACTCTGTTAAATTTCATAAGCGATAAACTTATTATGTAATGTAATTTAAAATTTTAGATTTATGTAAAATAAATAGAATAATATATTTTGGAAATCCTAGTTTCTTACTTTGTTTAGTCAAACAATTATTTGTAATTATTATTTTAGCATTGTAATGCTTTTAAAATTAGTGCCGGCTATTGCATATTAAACTTGCAGTACTTTTATAACCACTTCTTTAAACGAACAAGTTCAAAGTGAACGCACTACTCCAAAGGATTGCAAATACTGTGTTAAAACCCTTACACTACGAATGATTTTTCCACAGGGTGAATGGAGCTTTAGGACTTATATGATTTAAACGAATCCTACTTCCATGTTACATTTAAACACATTGTTTTGAAAAGGAATTTAATATTAAATGAAATCGAATAAATTGTAGCTTATAAATAAAAAATAGAAACTATTTTCCTCTTAGTTTTATTTGTGTTTTCTACAAAATATCACGTATGAGAACGATTCTTCAATCGTTTGAACGGGTTAACATTTTCAGTTGAGACTTAACTGTTTGAGAGATATACTAACGCATTGTCTCACTTTACTTTGTTTATTTGTTTCACGAATAATTTTACCAATGTTTGGGGAAAAAGACATTTTTGTAACGAGTTTATTTTGATTAGTGTAATCACTGCCCTATGATATACAATTGCTAGGAATGTAATAAAATTGTGTTATGTTTCATTATTTAAATGAACGTGTGATTTTCAAGTGAAAATAAAAAGCTATCTGCTATAAAACTTTCCAAGTCAATTTCGTGTATTAAAAAAGTAAAACAGGTGGAAAATCTCTCAAAACGACTGCCAACGACCATCTTATGCCATGGTTAAACTAATTCTTTACAAAATGTTATTCTGTTTTTGATTTAACATTACAAGACCTTTGATGTGAAATAATTGTTTCATTCAAAATATTAAACGTATAGATAAATAAATTTAGAATCAATAAGATTTTTTTTATTATGGGTGTTTCATAGAAATTTAAGTTTTAATAAAATTACGAGAAATACATAAAAAAATAAAAATATGACAATATCTTTAAATATTAATTTATTAAGATATTTTAAGCTTGACAATATATGTATAATAAGGCTATTCATAGCATTGTTATGTATATGAGCTTATATTGAAAATTGTTTAAATGGCAACATTACGCCACGGCCACATTATGGTGCATCTTTAGGTAATACAGCTGTGCCTGAGACTCCAATTCTTGTAGGGATCTAACCACCGGGGCCATTTGAGTGACGTGATCCTAAAATAATAGAACAAGTTAATAAATATAATTAAATATTGTTATTTTTAGATTATTAGTCTGAACTTGGTGGTATGGCTTTGTGCAAGCCCGTCTGGGTAGGTACCACCCACTCATCAGTTATTCTACCGCCAAATAACGGGGCTCAGTATTGTTGTGTTCCGGTTTGAAGGGTGAGTGAGCCAGTGTAACAGGCACAAGGCACATATCACACAACATCTTAGTTCCCAAGGTTGGTGGCGCATTGACGATGTAAGGAATAGTTGATATTTCTTTCAGCGTCATTGTCTATGGGTGATGGTGAGCACTTACCATCAGGTGACCTATATGCTCGTCCGCCAACCTATACAATAAAAAAGGAATAATCTGAAAACAACGCTATTCTTACAAAATAATCCTTTTTTTTAATGTATGATTCGAATTATTCTTTAAAACCTAAATTTTAAGGTCTTTACTTGTGACAAAAAAAAACTATGACATATAAATGGATTTTTTATCAGTTACAATATCCGTGAATATAATCAATACACACATATTGTATGCAGCTTACCTGATAGCCAGAACCAACTTGCGTTCTTTTTTGACCATAGACAACTTTTCCGTCAAATTCGTTGCACGGTACTTTCATATCAGTCTCTATTTGCTGTATCGTTATATTCAAATGGTCTTCAATATCCGCTAGGTACTAAAATAAATAATTGAATATCTTATATATAAAAACTAGTACTACTTTTTATTAATTTTTCATACGTTAAAGCACCGTTAATTGCTATTTTTTTACAATTGTGTTAATAGTCAGTGTGCCAGCTGAATTGATTGGCTTAATGCAATAAATGCTTAAAAAGTAATTCAACGCATCCATGTCAATAGCTATATATTTATACATTATTGATTTATGAATTGATTTATATTTTTGTGAGCCGAGATGGCCCAGCCCAGACCACGTGCATCTTATAACCGATGATTTCGGGTTCAAACCCAGGCAAGCACCACTATATATAAGTGCTTAATTTGTGTTTATAATTCATCTCGTACTCGGCGGTGAAGGAAAACATCGTAAGGAACCCTGCATGTGTCTAATTTCATCGAAATTCTGTCACATGTGCATTCCATCAACCCGCATTGAAACAGCGTGGTGGAGTATCTTCCAAGCCCTCTCCTTAATGGGAGAGGAATCAGCAGTGCGAAATTTACAGGCTGTTACTTTACTTACTTCTTTACTTATATTTTAGTACTCTATTCCAACCATAACAGGAAAAAAGCTAAATAAATAACATTTCACAGCTAATTGACGCGATATTGGATTTGGCTTGATTAATCTATGATATTCACTATGGATTTCTGAACATCGCGTCTACTAATATAGTATAAGCCGAACTTATTGCGGGTAGTTGGCGTACCTTCCGACTCGTATAAAAACGATCGCTCGATAGACTGCAGGTCACTTTGTCATCAGTCGTCGGTCGGTAAGAGTGTCGGTACTTTAACTACTTAGCAGTAAGATCGTTTATTTATAATTATGGTTTTGTATTTATTTATGTGTTTGTCATATTTGAAATTAAGGGTTGTTTGTGATTGCTCAAAATTTGATTACAATTTGAATTATTGTTAAAGATTAAGATTATTTTCAAATGAATTAGCTATAGGTTGTTTCGATTGTTTTTTTTTTTAATTATTTTTCCTTCTGATTGCTAAAAATACATATAAGTCAATGGTTTCATATAAGGATAATCACCTGTGGCTCGTTGTACCACATGCAGCAACCTTTGGGCCTGTCATCGATTAGATTAGTGTTCCAGCAATTCCGACCTCGTGACGAACACCATTCGCCGTGGTACCACACCTTATTAAGAGACATATATAAAAGTGAATTAGGAAGTTATGATTAATTACATATATAGGATACATTAATTAAGGCATAACATATGAAGTAGTTAGAATAAAAATGGTCTTACAAAGATATACATTCTGTATTAAATGCTAGATTTATGAATAAAAAATAGGCTATTTTAAGTTTAGGTTAAGGAACCCAGTAAAGTTAATATTTTTTATTTCTAGTACATATTTGCCGAAAAATATCATATTAAAAATTCCATATTTAAATAACGCACGAAAACGCTACTTGGACAATATGGCGCTGCAATGGGGTAGAAGACGTCACTTTGCTGTATTTTAATCTGTGGTACATATAGTAGAAAAGCAAGGTTTACAAGAAAGTGACTTCATCATAAGCCCGGCCAATTAGGAGCGTTTTGTGTCACGTGACAAACGTATGAAAAAATGCATTTTTATTTATGTATTGATTTTTTATTCAAAAAATTAAGTATTATTTTCAAGTTTCGTTAGTAAATAACCATTTTAAACTCATAATATACACTTATTACAATAATTCACAATTTATTTTACGCATTGTCAAATAGCCTATTAACGTTCAACAATTAAATGTTTGTTACTGTTTTTAGTGTGCGTTTACTATTAATATTATTGAATAACCGATATTATTAAATAAAATTTTCGTTAAATTAGATTCTCTTCCAAGTATGTTATTTACCTTTTCTGGCACAGTGGACACGAGACTTATGGCCAGTCCCATGCGCTCAGCTCGACCCACTCGACCGATGCGATGCACGTAGTTTGATTTCTCGTCCGGTAATGTCACATTGATCACTGAAATTATCAAATTAATTAATAAATAAATATAAATATGAGACAACATCACATACATTACTCTGATCCCAATGTAAGTAGCTGAAGCACTTGTGTTATGGAAATCAGAAGTAACGACGGCACCACAAACACCCAGACCCAAGACAACATGGAAAACTAATGGTAATCTACATCGACTCGGCCGGGAATCGAACCCGGGACCTCAGAGTGGCGTACCCATGAAAACCGGTGTACACACCACTCGACCATGGAGGTCGTCGAATTAATTAAATATTTGTTTTCTTTTTTTTAATCAAGTTCAATATTTTTGTGCAATATAATAAAACTTTATTTTACATTTTTTTTTGTATAGAAACAAGTTACTTAACATTTTTTAATAATAATTCGAATTTATAAATCTGTTTGATCATAAAAGCCTCCACAATAAATTATCTGTGTACATTAGTACAAGTAACATTCGTACTTACATTTACATTTTGTCTCAGAATATGAAAATATAAATAAAAACAACAAAAAATATTGATGATATTTGTTAATGAATGCCGATATTTTAACGTAGTACGAGTAACGAAGGGGTACGCCTTCGTGAGTGAACAAATCCATATTTCAAATTTATCGTATAAAATGTATATACATATTTATTTACGTTATCAGCTCGTGACTTGATATATGGAACATTTTCAGGAATCTTTCTAACTATTATTTCGCATTGGTGTTATAAGTCATACTTAATATTTCTAATAGAGCAACTGTCTATGTCTATGTCTGGCGGTGGTAACCACTCCCGATCCGGTGACCCATTAAGCCGTACACCTCCTTATATTATAAAAGGATATCATTTCACCCTTGTTTCAAAACTCAATTAATATATTTTTGATTTGTATATATTTGAAATTAGATTAATTAATCTTGATAATGTTTAAAAGCGTAATGTAATATATATAATAACATAATAACATTGTGTTATTATGTATGGTAATTTACTGCAACAGTCAGACAAGCGAATCCGGAATTACAACGATACTTAATACTAACTAAACAACGATAACTCACTGAAAGGCAGTCCCGATATATCGATTCCTCTGGCGGCGACGTCCGTGCAGATGAGGAACTTGACCTGCTTCTGCTTGAACTGCTCCAAGTTAGCCTTCCGCTCGGCGGGCTTGCGGTCTCCGTGCAGGCACACGCACGAGAACTCGTTTTTAAATGACTTCAGATACCGCTCTAAGTTATCGCAGTCTAGTTTTGTGCGGCAGAAGATAATTGCTCTGAAAATTAAATATATAATTACAACAACAACAACAGCCTGTAAATTCCCACTGCTGGGCTAAAGGCCTTCTCTCCCTTAGAGGAGAAGGTTTGGAACATATTCCACCACGCTGTTCCAATGCGGGTTGGTGGAACACACATGTGGCAGAATTTCTATGAAATTTGTCACATGCAGGTTTCCTCACGATGTTTTCCTTCACCGCTGAGCACGAGATGAATTGTAAAGACAAATTAAGCACATGAATCAGAGGTGCTTGCCTGGGTTTGAACCCGCAATCATCGTTTAAGATGCACGCGTTCTAACCACTGGGCCATCTCGTCTCTAATTACTTAATATAAATTAGTGCCAATTGCGCAAAGAGAATTCACGCATGCGCGAACGCAGCACTTTATATTATACTACAGGCAACAGGCACTTAACTAGCGGGGTAGGAACATTTTTAAGACACTAAAAATGTCTTCAGACAAAAACCAATCACTTTAAGACTTTAAGACCTGATCGACATTTTTGTTCTGAAGCCCAGAGATTTAAGATATACAGCCTTATAAACTAAATAATAGACTAAACTTTCTTACTTTTCTTTACAAGGTTTAATTAAATTTCATATGAATATTTGTCTTACATATTACAATGTTTATTTGAAACACTTATCAGCCAATGCCAATTTCAAATATACTTACACATTTTATAAGAAACATTCAAACATTTACTTGGTGGTAGGGCTCTGTGCAAGCCCGTCTGGGTAGGTACCACCCACTCATCAGTCATTCTACCGCCAAATAATAGTACTCAATATTGTTGTGTTCAGGTTTGAAGGGTGAGTGAGCCAGTGTAACTACAGGCACAAGGGACATAACTTAGTTCCCAAGGTTGGTGGCACATTGACGATGTAAGGAATAGCTAATATTTCTTACAGCGTCATTGTCTATGGGTGATGGTGACCACTGACCCATATGGCATATCAGATGGCCCATATGGTCGTCCGCCAACCTATACCATAAAAAAAATATAATAATACAATAATACGCACCTATCCATTTTATGCTCTCGAATGGCTCTCACACAATATTCTCCCTTGAGAATCTTCACAGCCTCGGATAACGTCTCCGGAGTGGTGTTCCCGCTGCGGATATTATCTTTCGCGTGCACGCCATCCGTCATTATTTGGCTACAACAAAAGGAAATAAACTATTTCAGATATTTCTATAAATTGTTTTTCATCACTATCCTACTTTATAACTACAACTTTATGAATTATGTGTGGCTTTTAGAAAAAAATATAAGCAAGATGTATGTATGTATGTATGTATGTACGTATGTATGTATGTATAAGCAGAGCGTATTGCGCTGGGTCCAGCACTCAGATTCCGTAGGACGCAATTAATGCTACTATCTTACAAAATTACAACCCAGTAATTTTGAACGAATTTGATTACTCTTTTGACATTCATTTTTATGTTTGTTTTCCGTCATGCATTTATCGTAATCGCGTAGACATGTAAAGCAGTGCTATGCTAAACAGATTTTGAATCATAATACTATTTGCTATTCTGTAATTCGAAATTGGAGATTGTAGAAATCTACAATAACGTTACTTCTTTTATTTGACTTTTATTGGTAAATTGAATTGATTACAGTAACAGGTTAAGCTCAGATTGTTTCATATTATGTTAAAATTTCTATAGCAAATCTGAAGACAATCGTCATGCAAGGTTATAATATTGTTTGCAAGGCCCAATTAAGGTTAAAACTTAATTAATACGAGGCGAATGACAGCGTATCACTCATGCTTGTACGAAATTATTCTTTGCAGATCTTTTTAACTGCATCCCTGGATTAATCGTTTGTATTGGCGAGACATTCGTTGCAATATTAAGACCGCGGACAATAAGAAGCATTGTTAGTAATTTAATGTTTCTAACCTACTAAATTTATTTAATAAGCATGTTCAGATATTAATCATATTGACACTATGCATCTATTTTTTTAGAAGACTTTGGACGTTGATCTAAATAAATTACATGCTTATCGTAATAAGTATATATTGCCTTGAAATGACTCCCTTTATTTTTAGTGAATTCTGAGACTAAATTTTTCAATATTTAATGACTATCGAATAGCAGTAACATCGAGAGTATTTACTACATACAACAGTTGTGATTTATTACAACCACAATTTTTGGACTACTGTAAAAAAAGTAAAGTAAAGTAACAGCCTGTACATTTCCCACTGCTGAGATAAGGCCTCCTCTTCCATTAAGGAGAGGGGTTGGAACATATTCCACCACGCTGTTCCAATGCGGGTTGGTGGAATGCACATGTGGCAGAATTTCGATGAAATTAGACACATGCAGGTTTCCTCACGATGTTTTCCTTCACCGCCGAGCACGAGATGAATTATAAACACAATTAAGCACATACATATAGTGGTGCTTGCCTGGGTTTGAACCCGCAATCATCGGTTAAGATGCACGCGTTCTAACCACTGGGCCATCTCAGCTCCAACGAAGTAATAGTAATAACAGATTTTCATAAGATTAATGTCTTACGTTTAAAATGACAGGAACACGAGACAAAACGTATTAATTCCATATTCGGTATTACATAGTTGGTTAATATTTATTTCGAATAAATACTTTCACAATATTTGCGTTTGTGTATGATGTATTTCATGTTAAAATATATTGTTATCATGGTTTAAATGTATTAAATGCAGGGACCTGGTGGGGTTAAATTTTAAATAAAAACATATTTTTTAAAAAATAATTATTATTTTAAAATAATAATACAAAGTATTCCACATTGAATGAATAACATTGTTATTTGAAATCGGTCATATTTAGTAGAGCTTATTACCAGTTGATATCAGTCCTTTAGTATTTTTCCACATAACTCTGTGTGGTCACATAAAAGTAGATTTCCCACTCCTTAAACAGCACAATTGCACTGTAACGATGGCGAAAATGAGTGGGGCATTATCGTTGACTAAAGTAACAATACATTGTTAATCTATGGACGATGGTAAGTACTTCATCACCCTCCGACCCATATCCCAATTTACACGTCGGCGCAGCATGCTTCTTCTTCAATACTTCCCTATCTGAAGTCATCTCACAAGCAACTCTCTTTCCAGCCAAACCATCATTCACACATGTTAAGTACTTACCATCACCATTTGCCAGTCTTTTCAATAGTATATGAAATAACTAAATTAATCAATGATACATCTTCATTGATTCCGCCAGAGACTTCAACCCCTCTCCAAGAACCTTCAGTCCCTCGCCGAGAGCCCTTTGCGCTTCTGCTTGAGCCCTGACTCCCTCTGCCAGAACGCTGTGAGTTCGGGCCATTTCTTCAATCAACTTGACAACTCTACCTTCGTGGGCGAGCCGCTGGTCTTCCAATTTCAAAAATTTATCAGCTATGCTGCTAAACTGAGGGCGTCGTGTTGGTGGTGATCTTTTGACAGTCCGAAATGTGCGACGCTTAGAAGCTTAAAAATAAATTTAACTTATTAAAGTAATACATTAACCACTCCATACTATAAACGAATTCAAAAAATCATAATGTATAAATATTTATTTGAGTCAGTGTTTTATTCATTGTAAAAACCAACACCATGCCTTCAAATCCTAATTGCTTACATAAGACGCAATAGAACATCCTGCAACAAATGGGTCTGAATCAACCAAAAAAAAAAAAGCAATTACTCGAAGTTGTACTTGTATTGTCATCATGTCTCGCTGCGGTTGCACACTCTTGCCTTGTAATTTCTGAAGAGGGCTGAAAAGAAAAGATAAATTCAATCTGTCCTTTAACAAGTGCAATACTGAATTTTCATATATAAACTTACCTCGCTTAGCGATGGTGACTGGTTTATCGGCATTTTTGACTCTACGTCAATGTCATTCACATTATCCTAAAAACAGTCTTAGATTATTTTATTGTCTTTAAAACTTATAATTTACAATTAATCGAAACAATACAGTTGTATTGTAATAAGAAAAAATAATTAAAAACGAGATTCTTTACAAATATCGCAGACTATTATTACTGATGGATAATATATTATATAATACATAAATATTAAAATTTTACATAAAGGACAATGACAGATTCCGCTCAATCATATTAGTTACTATATGGAATTCTCAATAAGACCACAGTTGACAAGCTGTCTGTATTCTTTCGGATTTTATTGTTTATCGTATTCGTCAGTACATCAGAGGGTTAAGTTAAAGCAGGGTCTCTCTCTCTGGGCTATGTAGTAATAATCAGTGTATAGCAGAAATATTTACTGGACGAGACTAAAATACTAAATATACAATATTTTAACAAATCCCTGAATATCACTACTGATCTTAGATTCGGAAACACGAAAAATAAAAACTAATTAATTTTATTTATCAACAATGAAGCTAAAATAAAATGCTTTAGTACAATGTGGCGATGACGTAGGCGCATGAAAAATATTAATCTATAGCGTTCTGAGATCAAACACAAAAAAATAAACAATCAAGTACATTAAATACTTTAGCTATAGGGCATTTTTACAATATTCTATAACAGTATCAGAGATATTTTTATATAAATATTAGATGGACAATATTTTACAGCCGAAATAATTCAAATGTTGTCGTACCGATTCATTAACCGAAAGTAACGTCGAAAGGTAAAGCGGGCTGTGCGGGGAGTGGGTGAGCGTGTACGCCCAGCGTTTACGCCGTGCGATGATATGTTTTATGGTTACATGACCCAAGAAATCAACTTGCCGGTTATGAACTTAATAATTTGCCTCATTCTAACGTAAAAACGCAAGTATATATATTGTCAAAAAAATAGTATAGTATAGAATTAAGTAGATTACTTTCCTCAATATGTCCTAATAATTTTTTTTACATTAATTTGGAAATTAAATCATCAGTACTACGTTGTGTGTTAATTAAGTTAAATAGTCGTTTTAGAATGCAATTGAGCCATGAAAACATCAAGAATTTACAGCCACTTGAATAATTCCGATGCGTTTCTGTATGATATGACCTAATAATTCTACTTCACTTCACTTCGATTTTGGTAGGGTTGACACAAAAGGATAAACAAAGCACTTTAATTTTCAATTATAAACAACACTTTATTCAAAATAAGTTTGTAATTTGTAAACAACAACCCATAAAGGACAAATAATCCAGTGCATAAATCGTAGTGTAGCAAGTACCTAATAGGCTATTTGACTGGTTTGGTAGAAAAGCAAGGTTTACAAGAAAATGACTTTATCATAGGCCCGGCCAATCAGGAGCGTTTCGTGTCACGTGACAAAAGTTTGAAAAAATGCATTTTTATTTATTGATTTTTGAATAAATTAAGTATTATTTTCAAGTTTCGTTAGTAAATAACCATTCTTAAACTCATAATATACACTGATTACAATAATTCACAATTTATTTTTCGCGTTGTCAAATAGCCTATTTTACTATGTACGACTGATACCGCCAGGTTGCCGATTTCACAGATTAGTGAACTAATTTTGTCAAATAGTGTTTAACTTTGTTTTAATTACCGCGTGAAGTATTTTATTCGAAAATAATACTTTTATTTGATAACTTTATCAGCTTTCTGTCAACTGGTATTACTAGTCGTTTAATTTAATTTGATAACGTCGTTACTCTATATGACATGCTTGTTAACTCCGAACTTTTTGAGTGGGGCAAACTTCAAGCGGCACCATCCTTTATACTTAGAACATATTTTTTGGATATACCTCCTTTGCAAAGTCTAAGGAGTCTACCTTCTATATACAGTACCGGACAGAAAAAGTACAACTACAACAACAACAACAACAACAACAACAGCCTGTAAATTCCCACTGCTGGGCTAAAGGCCTCCTCTCCCTTTGAGGAGAAGGTTTGGAAAATTTACCACCACGCTGTTCCAATGCGGGTTGGTGGAATACACATGTGGCACAATTTCTATGAAATTTGTCACATGCAGGTTTCCTCACGATGTTTTCCTTCACCGCTAAGCACGAGATGAATTGTAAAGACAAATTAAGCACATGAATCAGCAGTGCTTGCCTGGGTTTGAACCCGCAATCAACGGTTAAGATGCACGAGTTCTAACCACTGCGCCATCTCGACTTTTGATTTTGCACAACGTCGTTCGTTAATTCGAAAAATTAATAAAAACAAGCGCCTCGTGTTCGCAAAAAAATATGTGGATTGGAAGCCGATTGCGTTCTGAGAACAAGTTATTTGGAGTGACGAGAACAAGTTTATTTGGTCAAAAACAACGATCACGCGTTTGGTTTAAGCCGGGAGAACAACTTTTAGAAAGCAACTTTTAAAGGACTGTCAAACACGGAGGAGGAAATGTATTAGTGAGGGGGTGCTTCGCGTGGTCTGGAGTGGGAAATTTAGTTCGAATCAATGGTACTATGTTGATGATGTTGTTTACATTGGATGTTTACATTGGATTAATAAATGAAAATCTGGAAGAATCCCTGCTGAAGGTCGGTGCGGAATGAATTTATCTTTCAACAAGATAACGACCCTAAGCACACGGCTCGAAAATCAACGGCTTTTTCCGTTCTTCGCGGATTAAATTTCTGGATTGGCCAGCACAATCCCCAGATTTAATCTGAGAGAATCTGTGGTCGATTTTCGACCGTAAGGTTAATAAAGGCGAAGTAACCAACAAAGACAAACTTTTCGCTGCTTTGCAAGAGACGTGGGAAAAAGTCGAAGAACAGCATATTCAAAACCTAGTAGAAAGTATGCCTCGGCGTTTACAGGAATTCATGCTAAAGGTGGCCACACAAAATATTAATAGCGAATGTGAACATTTAAGTTTCTTTTTTCTTGGTATGCGTTCTTTTATTTGTCCAGCATAAAATAAGCATCCTACAGATTTCTTTATTTTTTTATTAATTTCTAATATTTGTGTTGATTTTATACTGATAATTTTATCCTGAATTTATAAACTATCATTAAAACGGCTGTGATAGTACTAATTAACTATTTTCATTTGTAAAATATCACCAATATTAAATTCTAAGCAGTGCGTACTTTTTTTGTCCAATATATATAAAATACCCATGCTAGAAGGAAATAATGATTCAAAAGGAAACTAACGTCAAAAACTTTCAACTGCGGTTCATCGCTACCTCCAAGTCCACCTCCACGCATCAGTGCCAGTATCCTCTCTTCAATTTCTGATAACTCAGGAACTTCCTCCCCTCCGTCGCCCGTCCCGAGTCTGGCAGCGTTGCGCGCGGCACATTTCTTTTTAACGGCGTTTTTTTTATCTGACCAGTACTAGGCAAAGATAAACGTTCACTCTGCTTGCGTTCTTTTTTTAAAAACATTATTATTTTATAATAAATATAAAATAAATAAATAAATATGAGACAACATCACATACATTACTCTGATCCCAATGTAAGTAGCTAAAGCACTTGTGTTATGGAAAATCAGAAGTAACGACGGTACCACAAACACCCAGGCCCAAGACAACATAGACAACTAATCATAATCTACATTGACTCGGCCGGGAATCGAACCCGGGACCTCGGAGTGGCGTACCCATGAAAACCGGTGTACACACCACTCGACCACGGAGGTCGTCAAAATAATGGTTATGTTATAGTAGGTCCGTACCTTCATCCACTTTTGTCTTGATTTTATTGTACCCCCACAGGAGCAGTTTAATATGGCGGAAATTTTCTCCCATTCTTTGATAGCTCTGGCTTTAGCGTTGCGGTTTTTCATAAGGCCTTTTGCCAGGGTAGGTCTATCCTCTAAAAAGGATACTAACGCCTCTACTTGGGCTGACGACGGGTGCGAAACGCGCTCAACGAGACTGAAATAAATTAAAGACGTATGTGAGCCAGTAAAGAAGTTTTGTCTAGGTTTGATCAAGCACTAACAAAAGATATATATAAAATAAGGTACTTACTTCATCTTCAGGATTTTTTTATGAAGTTAGAATATTTTGAGAAACGAAACGTATTGAAATAGGATTCACAATGATATTAAATTTTAAAACATAAAATTTTACAAGATACGTATAGTTTGATATTGATAACATTCCTTTTTTATTTGAGTAAACACAAACAAAAGTGAAATTAGTCTCACTTTGCGTTTAGTGCTGAATATTAACATATTATGCAGAAAAAAAAGACGCCAGTGACTTTTCCAATTTAATTTTTTAGTTCTATGCTATTGGAAAGCTTTGTAAAAAAAACAAGAGTGTTCGATCAGTGTTCGATTGTCTCGTATCTCACTTCTCACATCACATGATATGAAGTATTGTTACAGAATAACAAACATTATTAAATAAAACTGAACCCTAAAGTGATGACACTAGGAAATTCGAAATCGATCGAGGCGTTTACAGAATTGCACTACAAACGGACAGTTATTCAAACCTTCCAGGCGACAATGTTAACGTTCATAGATGTTAAACTAGTATTTTTTTATGTATTTGTAACGATAATTTGCCTGCGATTTATGACTGAAAAATATTGAGCCGTGATTTATTAACGGTTGGGCGCTTCTGACCCTGGGGCTGGCCAGGGCGCAGTGTGTGTTTGTGTATGTGTGTCTGTGTGTGTGTGTGTGTGTGCGCGCGCGTGTGTGTGTGTGTGTGTGTGTGTGTGTGTGTGTGTGTGTGTGTGCGTGTGTGTGTGTGTGTGTGTGTGTGTTTGTGTGTGTGTGTGTGAACGTGTGTGTGTGTTTGTGTGAACGTGTGTGTGTGTGTGTGTGTGTGAACGTTTGTGTGTGTGTGAACGTATGTGTGTGTGTGTGTGTGTGAACGTGTGTGTGTGTGTGTGTGTGTTTGTGTGTGTGTGTGTGTAAACGTGTGTGTGTGTGTGTATGTGTGTGTGTGTGTGTGTGAACATGTGTGTATGTGCGAGAGTGTGCGTGTGTGTGTAAACGTGTGTGTGAGTGTGTTTGTGCGAGTGTGTGCGTGTGTGTGTAAACGTGTGTGTGAGTGTGTATGAGCGAGTGTGTGCGTGTGTGTGTAAACGTGTGTGTGAGTGTGTATGTGCGAGTGTGTGCGTGTGTGCGCGTGTGTGTACCTGCGCTGCGTTTCCCAGCCGCGGTCGCGCTGCGGGTCGACGTTGACGACGACGTGGTGCACGGTCTCCGGCACCGCATCCTCGCCCTTCAGGTCCACCCACGTCGGGAAGTGCATCAACTTTTCCTGTTATAGCGATATTTTATACATTGTTCAAGTTATACTTCTTTAGTTGCGTTGAGAGTAAATTTAATAATACACGGAAATGAAAAATTACGCTACGAACTTAGTCATGAAAAAGAGCTAAGTAAATACTTGATATATCCTACTCTTCCTTTTATAATATAAAACCATGAATTACATTATATAACTATCAAACTCTTACTACGAAGTAGTATTAATATTAAAGCGCGTAAATTAAAAAATATAGTATGTTTAGTAGTATATTTTTATTGTAATTCCCTTATTTGGAAGCGGCTTACCAGATTGTCTAAAGGCAACCATACAACGACTAATGGATACGCCAAAGAAAAATCCGCTCAGGCGTTGAATACGACCATACGTGTGGCGGTGACTTTATTCTACTCTGCCGTCATGTATAGTTAACATGACCAGACGTCCCTTTTTAAACGGGACAGTCCCTTTTTAAAATTAAGAGTTACGGTGTTCATGAGATGAACTCTGGGACACGAAATTGTCAGCAGCTCAGTCGAACGCGAGCGGTGTGCGAGTGTGGTATACCGTATACCTTTAATAATTTGTAACTTTTGACCTAAGTGATATATTCTTAATGAATGACTTTAAAAAAAAGGATATTTTTATCTTGGCTACCTTTAAATTGACTGAAATAAATCAGTGTCCCGTTTTGAGTCAAGAAATAAATGGTCAAGTTATGTATATACGTATCCTGTGTCTACTTTTTGCGTTTATAGATAAAACAAGTGTAACGAAACTTTTAGATAAATTATCATACCGCCATTTTCTTGACTTCGAAAGCGTGCAATGTTGCCGAGCAAACGACCATTTGTAGGCGGCGACCGTCCGACGTGATCTTTGGTATTTGTCTGTGGAGCCTCTCAATGAGTTCGCCGCAGCCGGCCTTGAGGAGTCCGTCGGCCTCATCCAGTACAAAGAAGCGACAATGAGTTAATGCTAAGTAACCTAAAAAATAAATAATATTCCTTTAGAAGACTTATGATTTCATATAGTTGGCTAAGTTGGTTTACATTTTATAAAATATATAGACGAAACAAACAGGCTGATGGAGCACCTGTTGGCATGTGGTCACCACCATGTTAACTATTCATAACATTGTTTTTTTTGTTACAGTCGCTGATTGACTGGCTGACTAGACTGACCATTCAGAAAATCTGAACGAATAAATGCCACTCTAATACTAAACCTCAAAAATGTCGTGTTTCAAATTTATCATTAGTTATCTATGTTGTCTTGGGTTTGGGTGTTTGTGTTACCATCGTTACTTCTGATTTTCCATAACAGTACTTTAGCTACTTACATTGGAATCAGAGTAATGTATGTGATGTTGTCTCATATTTATATTTATATTTATAAATCACAGTGCAAGTAACAATGGATGATCCTTATTTTGGTGGCCCACCATGTGAATTTTTCTCGTCAGCAATAGGCTATTTGACTGGACGGTTGTTTTTTTTATTTCTAGTACATATTTGCCGAAAAATATCATATTAAAAATTCCATATCTAAATAACGCGCGAAAACGCTACTTGGACAATATGGCGCTGCAATGGGGTCGGTGACGTCACTTTGCTGTATTTTACTCTGTGGTACATATAGTAGCAACGCAAAGTTTACAAGAAAGTGACTTCATCATAAGGCCGGCCAATAAGGAGCGTTTTGTGTCACGTGACAAACGTTTGAAAAAAATGCCTTTTTATTTATTGATTTTTGAATAAATTAAGTATTATTTTCAAGTTTCGTTAGTAAATAAACATTTTTAAACTCACAATATACACTGATTACAATAATTCACAATTTATTTTTCGTAATGTCAAATAGCCTATTATGTTTATAGAATTAAAAATTACATAGAACTAAAAATTAATATTTATTTAATATTATTATATCTCATAATTTTTTTCATACCTCCTTGAATGAGATCTTCCAGTCTGCCGGGTGTTCCAACAACAATATCCACCCCAGAGTTCAACTGATTAATCTGATCTTTGACATTGATGCCTCCGACAACAAGTAGTTCCCTTACTTTCGGATTGTCTAGGTATTTTTTGAACAATGTTATTTGGTTACATGTTTGTTCTGCTAATTCTCTCGATGGCTAGAATTATTAATGAATAACATATAAATTTTTTTAGCATCAAACCTAAGAAATGAACACTAATAACAGCATAAAATAGTATATAATAGAACATAAAAAAAAAAACAGAAAATTGGTAACTTTTATTGGTGTGATGAACATAAATTCCCATTGATAATGAACAATAAATTTCGTCAAATTCGTTTCATTGGTTTGGTTGTGAAAGAGCAACAGACAGAGTTAATTTCACATATATAATATGTATTAGAATTGATTGTTGTATTTCTTTTAATATAGTGTGTAAGTCATTGTTGATATAGGCACAAGGGACAAAAAAACTTATAAGCACCCATGGTTGGTCTCACAAAGGTGGTGTGAGTAACGATTAATACTTCTTAAAGTACCAACTTATACTACCACCTATCATCAAGCTTGGGAAATTTGCTCAAATGTCTAACAATAAGAGAAAAGAAAATCTTCTCTACCTCTATAATTATAGCTTGGGGAGCATTGTTGACTTGTTTAGCTCCAGTACATGCAACGGCTGATACAATATTCTGCTTTACACAATCTTTTGAAGCCTTCGCAATTCCTATATATTCCCCTGTTGGAGGATACTGAAATAAATAATATTTTTAATATATATTTAATAAAATTTAACATTATTTATATACTTAATTAAGTTAGGTAATAAATCATTAAATCAATAATGTTTGTTACAAATTTTCTATAACATTTCCTTTGACTGTTTCCTTGATAAACTATATTAAGTTATATTACTTTATTACCTTAAATGGTGTGCTACCAAAATTGAAGCTCATCTCGGCATTCTTTAATACAATCGCTGGGAAGTAGCAGTCACAACGTCTTGATTGATTTAATTTAAATGCTACACCCATATCCTCACCATTTATTGTATAAGTAATGTCGCCGTTGTTCAAATTTAAGTAACAACCTGAAATATGTTTATAATTTATTTTATGTAGCCAACAGTTCTATAACATTCAAAATATTTTAATAATTATATATATTTCTCACCAATAACATCATTCTTCCCATAAGCTTTGCCATAGTCTTCAAAATTTTTAGCATTTGATTTCTTGCCTGTACCACCAAAACCATAGCCAAGGCTATCTGTGCCCAAATCTAATCTTGCCTGTTTTGTAAAAAAATACAATTCATAAATGCTTGACATTGTATGTGAGATGGCTAAATTTACACTATAGGAAAAACCTTAGTCTGTATGCTATTTGTTTTAATTTTGTTGTGTTCATTATGCAATGTTGCACAATTTTAATTAGAATTATTTGAAATGAATTAAATATATTGTATGTTAGAAAAAAAGGTTGTATGTATTATACTATAAATGTAGTAGTAATTGAATTAATATCTTACAGCTTGTGTAGACCACCCCACACGACATAAGCCTTCATCTGTTACAGTAGCTTCATAATAGTAGGCTCCCTTCGTGTGAACACCCTTAGTAGCCCTACACCCGTGCCACCCATTCTGATCCCGAGATTGACATCGCAAGCCATCTGGAGTGACGGCTAACGCATCAGTTCGATCGAATAGTGACATGGTCCATTCTGTCGAAACTGGAGATATAACCTTACTAGTTTTTCCTTCTTGAATATCTTTTAAAGTTTCCCAAACTATCTGTAATATTGGAAGGCAGAAAGCACCGGTCTTACCGCTACCGGTCTCAGCAGCCATAAGCACATCACCGCCGCCTAGAATAAGCGGTATTGCTTCGGCCTGAACATCTGTTGGCAGATTCCAGTCCATTTCATCAATAGCCTTGCCTAATTCGGAGAGCACTCCGAATTCCTCAAACGCAGTCATTTTATAAATCTATATAATGTACAATTGTTTTTAATTTTCTTGCCGGACGCTCTGAGTTCAACTCTGATTGTGATTACATCTGACGAATGACGGAATGACCATTGACGATATAGATTTGACACTACTAATACTGGCACAGAATACATAAACACTGCCGGTGTCAGTGAGAGTGAATCCATATTGAATAATATTTTTTTAAAGTTGAAAGAACATCTACAAATTTCAAATAAAAATAACTCATGAGTACTTTGATCTTAATTTTTCATGAAATCTTGTTTCCAAGAAATTAATAGAAATACTTTAAAGGACCTAAATAGTCGATATATTCAAAATTTTTTAAATAGAGACAAAAATCGACTGTTGATTCGAATTTTAATGTATGTTAAACAAAATAGAATAAGTAAATAAGAGTTACAACTTCCAAAGTAGTTACAATGTTATTTCAGTGCAAATGTATAAATGTCATTCCTGTAATGACATTTGAACAGCTGTTCCTGCAGTTATTACTAAGTGACCTAAGTGTCTGCTGTCTAGTGAAAATAGGTAATACTTATGAATAACCTTAAACTTTATAGTCTAGTCGTTTTTTGATTAATGAAAGCCCTATGTTGAATAAAAATGGATTTTGAATTAACCTCAAGTCCCAAAACTACTACGAAAACATCATCATTCGGAAAGGCTTTGATATATGCAACAGGCGGCTTAGCTTTAGGTGTAAGTGTTATATGCATACCATTTGTGTCACCGGCCTTTAGAAAAATTTGTCTTCCATATGTGCCTGCAACTAACAATCAATTATTAGGAGTTACTACTGCGTTAAATGGTCGAACTGGAAGACTACTGGACGTAGGCTCTGGTGACGGCAGGATAGTTCTTACTGCTGCCAAATTAGGATTCAAAGCAGATGGAGTAGAATTAAATCCAGTTCTAGTCTACTATTCTAGAATTTCAGCACTTTTAAATAGTCAATATAAAAGAGCTACATTTTATAGACGAAACTTGTGGAAATTTGACCTGATGCCTTACAACAATATTGTTATATTTGGTGTAGAACAAATGATGGCAGATTTTGAGAAAAAACTGATGCAAGAGGCAAATGATGGGACTCTAGTTGTAGCTTGTAGATTTCCTTTACCAAATATGATTCCAACTGAAACTATTGGACATGGTGTTGACACTGTTTGGAAATATGTAGTAAAAAGATAATTATGTATTAAATATATTTTATTGATATTGTACCTTACAATATAATTAGATAGAAAATAAACATTAAAAACGACCACTTCTTTTCCTGCCTGTATATTTAGTATCAGGTTTGGTCTCTTTTCCTTGCTTTCGTCTCCTTTCTTTTTTATCTAGAAGCCATGCCCGTGTGTTTTTGAGAGGTTTGCCTCGTGCTGCTTTACAGGCTTCTCGTTTTGCATATTTGATTTGCAATGAATTATCACTCTCTTCAGTACCTATAAAAATATTATTAATAATCATCATATATAAATCACTCTTTATTATATAAATGAATGAATTATTATGTAAAAAATTGTATTACCTAATGCTTGTGGTAAAGGTGCAGCACCACCCGTCATGAGTACAAGAAAGAATTTCTTAGCTTTTGCAGAATTTGGAAAATCAACAACAACACCCCCATAAAAACCAGCTTTCATAGCTTGTGATGTGACTAGGTCCAATTGGCTTTCATTTTCAGGATAGAACTGAAAGACTGCTCTTGCTGATCTTGACTGTTAAAAAAGGTTCCATTACATGTTATGTACACACATATAGTACATATATACCTTTATATAAAAAAAAATTAATTTGTTCAATATATGTGAAGAATAAAATAGAACACATCAACATCATAATAAACTTACCAAAGATGCATATAAAGAACTGAAGAATTTGTATAACCTCTTGACTGGTTGATGTGATTTTTTATCAGCATTAAAAAGCCACTGGAGTGCTGATACAGATACTGCACCATCAAAACTACCAGCTTTAAACGGGACTCCTTCACCCATGTCTGCAAGTACCAAGTCACCCTCTGTTTCTCTTTCTAGGGCAACATCTAAAAGGATAAATCTAAATTAACATACCTAGGAATAAAATATATTTGATATTATATTTTTAGTATTCATGTTAAAAAAACATATCACCTAACATAGATGGAGAAATGTCTAGGCCAATCCACATATGTCCATATTCTTCAAGTACAGTTCCAGATAGTCCTGAACCACAACCAATATCCAGCAGAAGGCAAGGTGTATCATCTGGCAAAAGCAACAGTTCCATACATCGCTCAGTCATTTGTGCTTGAATATCTATGATTCGGGAACTAAAATTTTGACAACAATTAATTATAAACACAATAAGAAATATGTATTGTATATAAAAATATATATTATAATGTTATACTTGCTTTTGAGTATATTTTCTAGCTTCGTCTTCATTATAGAACTAAAAGGAAAAATTTAAGCACAATTAATAAAGAGACTAATGTGATTATTTTTAAAAAAATTAATATGACTGTTAAACATTCAATACTGAATTACGGATCTTACAATTTCAGGTGGGGCTAGATGCTCAGGTCTTTTGGACATATTTGTATATGAATATTTTACGTTATTTTTGTCGAAATCACTTTTAAAGCCTTCAATAACAAATAAACATAACCTTAAATTATTCTGTAGGCTTTAATATATCCACACATTTTCTTACGACTGTCACTAGTGTCAACTGTCAAATTGACAATTATTATCATGTGTTGCATCCTCAAATCGCTTATTGTTATAAAAAATTATACAGAAAACAGACTGAATATACTAATATGGCTACGTACTGCGGCTACTAAGTATTGAATTTTGTCAAAATAAATTTAATAAGTTAGTTCTCGAGTAAACGAGCATTAGCAAAGAAGCTCTGAGAAATGATTTTGAGAAAGAGAAAGAAAGGATGAAAAATGAATAAACTTTGTGAAAGATGTGAAGGGTTATTAGACGATGTCAACATTGAGGACATTTTGTTTTATTTTTTTATATTTTCTGGTAGGCATATGACTTCAGTCCACATCACGGTAAGTGGTAGTGGAGTATAAAACGCGTGGTTTGAATCAATTCAGGATATATGAGAAGGGGGACACGTGTGCTGGTATACAATTTCATTTTTAATGGTGCGACAAAAAAAAGTAGTAGTGAAATAGAGAGAAAGAGTTGCTACGGATGACCTGAAAGAAAAAAGGATGAGATAAATGGAATAATAAAAAAGCAGTAAGACCAGATGTAATACCTATATATGGTAGTTTTTACGGGAGTATTGGTGGAAGTATTAGCTTTATTTTTGAATAAGTTATTGGATGAATGATATACCTGGTGCCTGCTACTCATCTTTGAAAATAAAGGTGACGCTGGAGTGCAACATTTATGTATGGGTAAAAATTAATGCACAATGTAATGCATGGATATACATAACTTGTTGAACAAACATTGATAGAAAAGAGCGAAATTACGCAAAATGATTTTATTCCCCTTTGGGGTTATAACTGGTGTGATTTTTGCGTTTCTAAAATTGTTTGAAAAACACATAAATGTACCAAAATCTCATAGATTTGACTTGGTTTTATGGTGAGCCTACAAAACGAAAGGCATGTCTGATATGTAAAGTTCATCCAACAATGTACAGCCGTTGTACAAAAGTCTGTATCTAACAGTTGTCCATAGTCGACACCACTGCTAGCTTTGATGTTGCTGAAAGCTTACACGAACTTTTCTCATTCCTTACTTCTTACTAATGATATTGGATGCTTTGACGACAGACATTTAGAAGTATTCACCATAGTGCATGGTGTTCTCAGATGAAATTGTGTTGGCAGCTGGAAGTGGTCTAGAGTTCCGGAGTGGGTTGTATGAGCGTTGGGTGATAGGGGAGAAGAGGAAGACTTGGAGTGTGTGAGAAGTGTATGGCAGTAAACGACGAGATAAAAAATATGAAAGGAATTTAGAATAAAAAAAACAGGACGCAATAAAGTCCCTGGTCCCAAAACTAATTGGTCCGTCTGTAATCCACAAGCATATGTGATAATTGTAAAGGATACAAGATAATCTGTCATTTTTTTAAGTTTTTGCACAACATTCAGCATTATAAAAGTTATTCAATGCTCTTTATTTTTTTGTGTCTTTAAGTAAAAACTTGAAAGAAACTTAAAAAGTCAGTAGTCGTTAACAGACAACACTATATTAGAAGGGCTACACTAATGTCTAATGTCATTGCGTATATAATATGTCAATAATCAATATGTCAACATGCTTTAAAATGCAAAATGCCGCCAAAACAAAACATCAATCGTGACTTATATATGCGAGACATAAGAATTTGACAAAAAATCTTAATTTTATTGAGTACGTTATAAACAAGCTAATATATTCAATCTATATATTTAAGTTACGTGTTAATTTTATTCGAAAAAACGAGCAAAAGTCAGTCGTCAGATATACGTACTTTGAAAAAGTTGTTTCGAAGTCATTAAATTAAAGCTTAATAATTATAAACAATTGCAATGTTACTTGTTTTAAGTATTATATAATCACGGTATTAAAATATTTGTGGATGTTATTTGCACCCTTATTGCTATTATTATAACTAAAAACAATATTTTACGAACAAAAAATGCCAAAAACACTAAGCTTAAAAAAGGTAAGACTTTATTATTGTATTATTATTATAAACAATATATAATAATGTTTCATAGAAATATTTTTATGTTATAGTCACAAACAAGTTCATCAAAAAAAAATCAAATAGCAATAACACAATTTTTTAAAAGTGCTCCGAATAACCAACCTAAATCTCCAGTGAAGCCACTCTTTGTCGAAACTGTATCTAATTCAAACTCAATAAAGAGAAAAGTTACTTCACCCATAGACGAACAATCAAGCTTGTATAAACAAAAACAAAATGATTATGAAGAAAGAGCTTCGAAAAAAATTAAAATAGACAACAGCAATACAGCATTGGAGAAAAAAACATTAGGTCTCAGCAACAATGACAACCTAAGTTCAAATTCAAGGCTTTCTCCAAAAGTAATTATAAATCGTGACTTTGAAAATAATAGTAATGATGATAAATCTCCTTTGTCATCATTATCTCCCAACAGCATATCAGATCATACTAAAGAAAAAATTTGTGGTAATACTAAACATTCTGCAGAACAAATTAATATTGAAAAAGAGAATCAAGAATATGACACAAGCGATATAATTATAAATAATCATGTTAAAAGTATAGAAGCAAATAAGAAATCACCAAAGAAAAGTCCTAAAGGTAATTTACTCTATTGTTTCATTTGCCTCCATAATGTATTAATTATGGATGCTGGTACCCCTGTTAGGGACTTATAGACTTAACGTAAGGTGTTCATAGAGTTCATAGAGAGAGTATATGATAATGATAGTCAGCTTATAAACTGAATACATATAAAACAAAGAAAAAAAAGTCTTATTCTTTAAAATAAAAATCATACTTATTTAAATTATGCTTATTTTTCCTTTATTTATAGTTTAGTGTCATAATTTTTGTATAAATCTTGGTGAATATTAATTTTTGCGTATTTTATATTCCAGGAAAAATAAATATGAGATCACCATTAAAATTAGAAAAACCATTGCCTAAATATGGATCAAATGTAACTGAAGTCATAGAACTAAGTCCGAATCATGTTGATGATATCTTTGATGATGAGTGGGATCTTGAAGGCATTGAGGTAATTTATAATTTCTTTTTCATTTAAAAACTTGAAATTTTACTTTAGTTTAACCTTTAGACATTAGTTTGATTTTAAAATATTTTAAACAATTTAACAGGAAAGTAAAGAGGACCTAGATTTAAGTGTAATGCAGAGATGTGAAATTCTATCTGTTCATCACCATCCTAGTAAATTGGAGCTTAAACTTAAAAATGATAAGGAAACAGGCACCTGTTTTGTTGAGGGAATTTGGTAAGTACCCACTTCACTATCACTTTTTTATATATGTTAAAAAAAAGTGGTATATATTGTAATATATGGTTATTGAAGATTGACTTTATTGTTTTTGTCAATGTGGTAAACTCACCACTAAACATAATCTAAACAGGATAAAGTAATACATAAAAATTTAAAAACCCAAGTACTATTAATTTGTAGTGATATTATAATATATATGTAGTGACGAGTATACGGACTACGGACGTAATATAATTTTTATTTTTAATTTCTGTAAGATAACTAATAAATAACAAATTTGGGCTAATTTTGCCGCCCCTCTAAATCTGCCGCCCTAGGCTCCAGCCTACTTAGCCTATTGGTAAAACCGTCACTGAGAGTAACTTATGTCCACCCGTGTGAAGCCAGAAAGGGCCACTAGTAAAGTATAAATTGAACCTATTAAAAGAGGGATAGGTCAACTATCATAAAAATTCTAATACATTTTTTTGATAAAGCGACTTATTTTCAAACAATTAATATTTAAATGTATACTGAGCATTCTATAATGGAAAGAGATGTAGGCTTTTCGATGTTTAGATTGTCAATTAAAATATGAGAAACTTAAGGCTTTATGATATTTTCTTATAAACTCGTTGGCTAACAAAGACTTAATTTCACATTTCATTAAATGTCGACAATTATAATTAAACTTAGTTCTCTATTTGCACAACATATGTTTTTGGAGCATTAGCATAAGCTATAACTAAACCACTACTTCTTTACTAGCCATCAATGTAAATAATAATAAATATACATAGAGAGCCTGCAAAGACATTATTGTATTTTAACAAATACAAATGATGATCCATATTTACATTTATATATTTATTTAATGAGATGGCCTAGTGGTTAGAAAGCGTGCATCCTAACCGATGATTGCGGGTTCAAACCCAGGCAAGCAACACTATATATAAGTGCTTAATTTGTGTTTACAATTAATCTCGTGCTCGGCGGTGAAGGAAAACATCGTGAGGAAACCTTCATGTGTCTAATTTCATCGAAATTCTGCCACATGTGCATCCCACCAACCCGTATTGGAACAGCGTGGTGGAATATGTTCCAACTCCTTCCTTAATTTAAGAGGAGGCCTTATCCCTGCAGTGGGAAATGTACAGGCTGTTACTTTACTTTACTTTATTTATTTAATAATAGGTTAAATACACCTTTACAAGTGGGAGAGATTATAAGCGTACTCGCGTGTCGCAACTCAACGGGCCAATACAGTGTTAATAACACATCAGGTTTGTTAGTCTTACGACCGGATCACCTCGTATCCAGTACAAGTGTCGTAGCCGGTGTGTTCTGCAAGAGGAAAGCAATATTACAGGAACGGTGGCGAGGAATTGATTCGGCAAATAGCGCGGTAAGTTTCTTTATTATGTTCCGAGATGGCCCAGTAGTTAGAACTCGTGCATCTTAACTGATGATTGCGGGTTCAAACCGAGGCAAGCACGGCTGAATATTCATGTGCTTAATTGTTTATAATTCATCTCGTGCTCGGCGGTAGAGGAAAACATCGCGAGGATAACTGCATGTGTCTAATATTTTCATAATAATTTTGCCACATGTGTATTCCACCAACCCGCATTGGACAGCGTAGTATAAGAGGCCTTAGCGCAGCAGTGAGAAATTTACAGACTGTTGTTGTTGTTGTTGCATGTTCTGAGGTGATCCATATGTAAACTAATTTATCTAAATCTTGACTATACGGAATATAGAAACAACACCCTTTGCCATTGGAATAAGTCCCGCCCCAATATCGAATATAGTTTATAACATATAACGGATAAAGTTTGGAGAATGTTTTTTTAATTTATAAAATGACACGAAATGTAATATATTTGGAAGAGTCACATTTTTTTTAATCCTCCCAGGGTACATCCATTGCAGTGATGAACTTTTTTCTTTATTACAATAAAATATTTCAATAGTTAATAATGTATATTTCAGATGACTATCGGTATTCTTATTCACGAACTAGTACAGAAGGCTCTTACAAAAAACATAAAAACTACAGCGGCTCTGAGTAATGAAACTGATGATATAATCAAAGAATCGATTCAGCTGTTATACGACGCAGGAATAACGGAGTCTGAGGCTCGCACAAACATGCAAGTGTACATCGGACCGCTGGCTGACTTCATGACAATGTACATGCCTGGGAAGAGCTCTAACAAGGTTGGTTTCGTAAAATTCTCTAGGTAAATAAGTGCATTCAGAAGGGTTAATTAAACTAAGGAGTATTTAACAAATAGGCTGTATATCCTGTATACATAACTGGCGATTATTATTTAACAATAAACTGTGAGAAGAAAGTTGTTGATATATTTTTGTTATTTTTATTATTAATTGTATAAATTTAGATAATAGGCTATTTGACAATGCGAAAAATACATTGTGAATTATTGTAATCATTGTATATTATGAGTTTAAAAATGGTTATTTACTAACGAAAGTTGAAAATAATACTTAATTTATTCAAAAATTCATAAATAAAAACGCAATTTTTCAAACGTTTGTCACGTGACACAAAACGCTCCTGATTGGCCGGGCTTATGATGAAGTCACTTTCTTGTAAACTTTGCTTTTCTACTATATGTACCACAGATTAAAATACAGGAAAGTGATGTCACCGACCCCATTACAGCGCCATATTATCCAAGTAGCGTTTTTACATTTATTTAAATATGGAATTTTTAATATGATATTTTTCGGCAAATATGTACTAGAAATAAAAAACACATTTTTTACTGGGTTCCTTAACTTCTACTAAATAATATAAAATGGATTTTAAAAACCAGTCAAATAGCCTATTATACATC
Source organism: Vanessa cardui (assembly GCF_905220365.1). Lineage (NCBI taxonomy): Eukaryota > Metazoa > Arthropoda > Insecta > Lepidoptera > Nymphalidae > Vanessa > Vanessa cardui. The sequence continues at coordinate 9,588,479 of NC_061132.1, read as the reverse complement.
GCGAATCAAAATACAGAAATAAAGTAGCCGTGAAGCATACCGGCATCAATAAGCATTTATGTATTGTATTTTAACGTAATTCATAAATATATCCAAAATCAATATCAGTTACTGTAAGCAGAGACTAAGGACTACGAATATGAATATCAGTGATTGATGAGAATGTTTTATTCTTAGAGATTGATGGATTGATAGAAATACAATTTGACTTTTGTTGGAATAATACAAAAACTCTCCTCACAATCAATACTTAACTCTCCTGAAGTGGTTCACAATCAAAACTGATACAAGATTGATTATTTTTCTCGATCCTTCCAATTCGACGATTAAAGTAAGAATGACCATTTCTAGGCTTACTCCTAGTATTTAATGCTTACACGCCCCTCCTCCGACTGTAGAAACATCCGGTTTTGATTTATTTAAAAAAACAATTTAGTTTAGTCAAAACCGGATGTTGACAATCAACGTAAATTGTAACAACTATTTAAATCGAATCATTTATGCTGATAATACTTTAATACATTAAAACAATAAAATATGATCATATTAAAATAAATATGCTAACACTTTTTTGCAATTACGTATCAATGAGTTCCTATTTGCCGTATAAAGTCTTCATAAGAAAATACAGAGTAGTTCTTCGTAATTATAGTATTTTCAATGTTTTACAGAGTAATGAAAAAGGCAAATGGAATGGTAAAATAGATAAAGTTCTGGACATAGAGGAAAACCTCTGTTGTCCCAAATTAGGCTTGAAAGGAAAGATCGATGCAACGCTGCAAGTGACAATACACGAGCGTGGAAGTAAGTATTGTTATTTGAAAACTGTTTGATTAACGTCATAGCCCAATAAAATAGTGTTGTTAGAATTAAAGGCGGGCTTAATGTGTAAAGATATACTCTATCAGTTAAACTTCATACTAGGAATACGTGAAGATAGTTTTACGATACCAAAAACAAATCACACATCAATTACATATGTTTTTTTTTTAATTTGAATCCCACGGTTTGAATTTGAAACCTAAGAGCTTCAAACGAGTCTCACGAGAGATGAAATGGTCCCTTGATTAAAACGCGTGTACTGTAGACGATGATTGCGGGTTCAAACCGGTCGGCGGTGAAGGAAAACACCGTGAGGAAACCTACATGCGACTAATTTCAATGAAATTCTGCCACACGTGTATCCAACAACCCGCAATGAAGCAGCGTGGTGGAATATGCTCCAAAACCATCTCTTCAAAGGGCTAAGGCCTTATCCCAGCAGTGGGAAATTTACATACTGTCAAACTAATGTAAAAATATCACTCAACCAATGATACAGTTAGGTATGTCATATAATGTATATAAACGTTTTGTTTTAAAAGATGTGTTGCTAGGTTGATGTTGAGGATATTAAAAGTCACTAACTGGTTCACGATTTATTAACGAGACGGTACAATTATACGGACTGTGACGCACTTGAAAGACACTCTGTTTTATATATGCAATGCTCCGACTTTTATACATGGTATATGCCAAAGAATATGAGATACACACAGGGCCGTATTTAGGTTAGGGCAACCGGGGCAACTGCCCTGGGGCCTCCACATTAGTGGGGGCCACAGTTATCAGCAACTTAACAAATACCAAGATATAGTCAATTTATAATTATGTTATTATTTAATATTTTAAAAGTTACCGATACAAGTAAATAAATCATAGCTTACTGATTGAAATAAAAGAGTAATTAATTCATGATAATATAATTATTAGGTTGTTCACGCTTCTGTTTGTCTAGGGCCCCCACTGCTTTGTGGTCCGGGGGCCTCATTACCTTTAAATCTGGCTTTGGATACACATATGTGAAATATTTTAGTCATAGAATATGTAACTTTACTGTTTACTTTAATACCTATGTGCATATACGGCACAGATGTTTCCGCGATAGTACCCCTCGAGTTAAAAAGTGGTCGAGCCTCAATGTCTGCGGAGCACCGCGGACAACTCTTCTTGTACGGAATGATGCTAAGCCTGCAGAGACGAGAGGACCCCACCACAGCTGTACAGAAAGGATTGCTGCTTTATTTGAAGCGAGTATAATATAAATAAATTATGTATGAATATAATATGTAATAGTTCAAGTGTTAAAACATGTCGATTGAATTTGGTCGGATATTCATTTCAGAGATGATTAGAATTAATTTTTATTGACATAGGAACTTCATGATGAAGTTGACTTATTTTTAATAAATTTTATTTGCATCCAATTTAAAACTATTTTCAAATACGCTGAAGAAGTAGAACTTTTCACTCACGTATCAAAGTACACGAAACGTGTTTTTTTTTTAAATTTATAATGAAAAATTTAAATTTCGCCGAAAATATTGCCATTGTAATAAATAATAATACAATTTGGTACTCAATTATATGTATGTTACTGTATACACTAAAAGCTATAGTTAGATTGACATGATCATTACTATATCTTAGATCTGTCTTGATTGAGTCCTATTAATCATAACATCTAATAAATACAAATATGAATTAAATTTTTTTTTTTATGTTATAGGTTGGAGGATATTAACTATTCCTTACATCGTCAATGTGCCACCAACCTTGATAATTAAGATGTTATGTCCTTTGTGCCTGTAGTTACACTGGCTCACTCACCCTTCAAACCGGAACACAACAATACTGAGTACTGCTATTTGGCGGTAGAATAACTGATGAGTGGGTGGTACCTACCCAGACGGGCTTGCACAAAGCCCTACCACCAAGTTAATTATTAATTTAGTATTATGTCGCACTTAAATAAAAATAACACTTGAAATGTTGATTAAAAAAAACTTACTGCAAAAAAATAATGAATAGATTGATATTTCAGAGAGCGCACAGATCTAAAGGAAGTCAGCTGTGGCTACCCAGAGAGACGCGATCTTATAATGCTGCGCAACGAGCTCGTGCAGCATCTGGCGGCTGGACCGCGGGAGGCTGACACAGGTAGACTCGCTTTACCCGCGGGAGGCTGACACAGGTATAGACCGCGTCGTGTAAAAAGAACGCTGGAACCTATCCGATCCGTAGGCGTCCTAAGCACGTCCTACACGATCCCGTCGACAGACTCACTGCCGACAACATTACCCAGTTAGGTACAGTCAACACACACCGACCCCGCCGGCGGGGTCGAGGTCCCTATTTACCGACACGTCGGCGCCTAGGCGTACGACGTTGAATGCACACGTCATTCCTCCCTGGAGTCGACGACGGCGTCCTAAGCCGAGGTCCGGCCTCATAGGAGGCACCCTTAGGATGCGCGTATTCTGAGCCCTTCAGTGGGCTCCCATCACTAGGCCTGAGCATATAGCTCGCCTCTCCCACCCGGTGACGCTGTAGAGGCCAATAGGGCCAACAGCAATACACATTTCGAAAAAAAAAAAAAAAAAAAAGAACGCTGGAAGAAAGCGAAGGGGGTGTGCTTGCGCATGTATACGAGCAAGAAAGCACTAGGCATATTGTTTATTTTTAAAGTAGCCTCGCTCGCGGGTTTACAAATTAAATTTTGATAGGCACACCCTAGGCAGGCTTTGTTCAGTTCTTTTATTTTTGCAGCTAGTTAGAAAGACAGTAAGAAATTCCGAATCTTTTGAACCTTCTAATATTTAGATTCGAACCATTTTGTGCCAATCTATAAAACGGACCACCATTTTATAGATTGTTATAAATTATTATCAACTGCACTAATATCATCCTCTCTCTTCATAAAACAATTTACGTCATAAATATTATTTCTTTCTTTCCTATGTAAAACAATTTCGTAATAAAAACTTTTTTGCGTGATGGTATTTTGAGAACAAACGTAACGTGGACACGGCGTGGATAGCAAAGGTCGACTGACGAACCAATAGCGCACCGGCGAGCATGCGACGCTTGACCCGCCGCACCTCATACCACCAAATAGATCGATAAATAGTCTAGTGCGCAGGTTGACTGCTAGCGTTCTTTTTACATGACGAAATTATTTCTTATTTTTACCCTAGCGAATTGATCTTGCTTGAAGTTGTTAGATATTGTAAAACTATGCACGCTTGTTTTGTTATTTTTTTATAATATATTATGGCGTTTTATCTCTTGCAAAGATATAATATCTCTTGCATAATTTTCATAGTGAACATCGCATTAAGTCAAATGTTGTTAATAAATAATGACACCGTATGGATTTTTCGTTGGTGACTACCGAAAAACAACTGAATCCCAAAAATGGTATTGTCTCATGAGAAATGTGCAAATGTGAAAAGCAAAGTTTACAAGAAAGTGACTTCTTCATAAGCCCAGCCAATCAGGAGCGTTTTGTGTCACGTGACAAGCGTTTGAAAAAAAGGATTTTTATTTATTGATTTTTGAATAAATTAAGCATTACTTTCAAGTTTCGTTTGTAAATAACCATTTTTAAACTCATAATATACAATGATTACAATAATTCCCAATTTATTTTTCGCATTGTCAAATAGCCCATTATGTTATTTTTTTTTTTGTAATTTATTGGAATAGAAAAGTTAGTGGACATAGAAGATGCTTCCCGGCTCTTGCAGCAGAGCTTACCCGAGCCAGTGCATCACCACGCCGCGTGTGCCAAGTGTCCCTACCTAACGCTATGCTCTATTCACTTGTGGTAAGATCTCATCTCACATCTCACTCAGCAGTCTCATCTTTATCATATGTAGTGTAACGCCCGCTATTTTTTAATCACATCACTCAATCGGTACTTAATAAAAGCGAACAAATAGTTTTTACTTTTTGTATCGACCAATAATAATCAATCTACATTTGATAATTAACTACATTTTTCATTAAAAAAATTATTGGTACAACTTATTTTGGATCTATAAATATATATTGTCGATTTTTGTTTATATTCTTGAATATCAAAAATTTTATTAATTAAACTTTTTTTTATTACGATGCGATATATCTCACATGAGTCGAGATGGCCCAGTGGTTAGAACGCGTGCATCTTAACCGATGATTGCGGGTTCAAACCCAGGCAAGCATCGCTGATTCATGTGCTTAATTTGTCTTTATAATTCATCTCGTGCTCAGCGGTGAAGGAAAACATCGTGAGGAAACCTGCATGTGACAAGATTCATAGAAATTCTGCCACATGTGTATTCCACCAACCCGCATTGGAACAGCGTGGTGCAATATGTTCCAAACCTTCTCCTCAAAGGGAGAGGAGGCCTTTAGCCCAGCAGTGGAAATTTACAGGCTGTTGTTGTTGTTGCTGTTGTATATCTCAAATTCCTCGGTGATATAATATTATTTACTTTATATTGGTACAGGCACACAGAAAACGGTCCACAAGTATCGGAATCCCATCCATTGACCAAGCTAAAGGAGGACGCCCTCGGTCACCTGTCTCCAGCGCACATAAAGTACTTCCTACACTGGACCAGCCTGTTGCGGCTGGAAGAGAGAGGCCAGATGTCGGCCTCGCCTTTGCACGCCCTTTGGACTGACAGCGTCGACAAACGGTATATGTTTATACTTGACATACCAAACTTGCAGCCATTGTTATCGTCTGATATATAATTCAGGAAAGTCAAGTCCACAGACATTTTTAACTTTGCCGTTTAGTAAATACAAATCGGGTAGAAAAAGCATATTATTCGATACAAGATTATGATGACTTTGTATTTTTTAAATGTTAAAAAAGAGTAACTACTGAGTTTCTTGCCGGTTCTTCTCGGTAGAATCTACTTTCCGAACCGGTGGTAGCTTCACTTAATTGTAAAATGACGATTCGAAAGTGCTTGTAAAAGCCTACTTGAATAAAGTTTATTTTGATTTGATTTGATTTATGACTTAAGTAAACTATAATTTTCCAGCTGTAGCTACTAACATACCGTACAAAGGAACTCCTTGAGTATTCTTTTGCTAATGGTACTTCTGTGGACAGTTCTTAGACTGTCACAAAATAGTTCAAAAACATTCAATTTCATAAATATAATAGAATTAAGTTAATGTTATAAAATAAAAAATCTTAACAATAATAATATTGTATTTGTCTCCAGATCAAAACGAGGAGCTTGCGCTGCAAATTTGGAGCTAAAAGATGTATCCAATTCCAGTGATAAATTTTTACATGTATTTACTAGAGAATCACCAAACAAGGGTATGTATCTTTATAAAAATACTAGTTATACTTAGTCGCCCGCGGGTTCGCTCGCGTTTGAGAGTGTTGGTTGTCATGTGTTAAGAAAAAAAAGTAGCATATATTCTTCAAATTTCACTATATTCGGTTCAGCGGTATGGTTGTGAAACGGCGACAAACAGACAGACAGGCTTACTTTCACATTTACAATATTAATATAGATAGATTATAATATAGTGTTTATTAAATGCATATATATTACTAAAGGTATTAATTTCGGGATATTTACCTTGTATTTTTTTATTTTTATTCGGTAGAGCTCGATATTTCGACATTATCTACGAATGTCTGGTTAACGAGACTGAAGTTATGAACATTATCTACTTCAGTCTCGCGTTCAGTCTTCACCGAACAAAAATAAAAAACATGGTAAATATCCTGAAATTAATACCTTTAGTAATAAAAATAACCGTGTTCATTTAAAATCTTGCTTATATATTATATGTCATAATATCTTCTGTGTACATTTCAGCAAATAATGGGACGACAAAGGGACCTCAAGAAGGCGAATTTTCAATAGTAAGCATAGAGAATAGACCCTGGATTGCTGCGGGAGTAGTCACTGTATCAAATAATACTGAATTACATATACTTTTGGAACGGTAATATATATTAATTTGTTTTTATTCTCTCATAGTTCGACGACCTCCGTGGTCGAGTGGTGTATACACCGGTTTTCATGGGTACGCCACTCCGATGTCCCGGGTTCGATTCCCGGCCGAGTCAATGTAGATTATCATTAGTTTTCTATGTTATTTTGGGTCTGGGTGTTTGTGGTGCCGTCGTTACTTCTGATTTCCCATAATACCAGTGCTTTAGCTACTTACATTGGGATCAGAGTAATGTATGTGATATTATCTCATATTTAGTGTATTTCATTTAGTGTGTATTTCATAGTTATATTTGTTTTTAATATATTTTGTTCGTTACAGAGATCTTAGTCAACGCCTAAATAAGCATACTCTATTCCACGTCGACACATACGAGTCGTACGCGACGACCGTCCAGAATCTAACTAACTTAGGCGTGCTCATGGAAGATAGCGAGCGGGCTTTGCGGCTCAGAAGGTAAAGTATAGTAAAAAAGTAAAAGTAAAGTAACAGCCCGTAAATTCCCACTGCTGGGCTAAAGGCCTCCTCTCCCTTTGAGGAGAAGCTTTGGAACATATTCCATCCGATGATTGCGGGTTCAAACCCAGCCGAGCACCGCTGATTCATGTGCTTAATTTGTCTTTATAATTCATCTCGTGCTCAGCGGTGAAGGAAAACATCGTGAGGAAACCTGCATGTGACAAATTTCATAGAAATTCTGCCACATGTATATTCCACCAACCCGCATTGGAACAGCGTGGTAGAATATGTTCCAAAGTATAGTATAAATTGTATTTTTTTTAAAATAGTCCAAACTATGCCTAACGATAATTTCATCGGTACTGGAACTGTATTTATTTGTTTGATACTTGTAAGCAACTTCTTACTTTGTCAATTTGTTTTCAAAAACGTACCTATATTTGTATTTCTGATGTTTGTTTACAAACGGAGAAGCGTTTTCGTATTGTTGGATTTTAATGATCTTCTCTACCGAAACTTATAACTGAGTGAAATATTTATAAGCTTGTATGTTTATTGATATTGACGGCCATTTCGATTATATCTTGATGTTATTAAGTCGTTAAGAGACGAGATGGCCCAGTGGTTAGAACGCGTGCACCTTAACCGATGATTGCGGGTTCAAACCCAGGCAAGTACCGCTGATTCATGTGCTTAATTTGTCTTTATAATTCATCTCGTGCTCAGCGGTGAAGGAAAACATCGTGAGGAAACCTGCATGTGACAAATTTTCATAGAAATTCTGTCACATGTGTATTCCAACCCGCATTGGAACACAATGGTGGAATATGTTCCAAACCTTCTCCTCAAAGGGAGAGGAGCCCTTTAGCCCAGCAATGGGAATTTACAGGCTGTTGTTGTTATTAAAAATAAATGCACATTGTCCTCAGATTAATAATCGATAAAGAGATAGCAGAGTTCGCTCCGAAGCTCCCGCGCGAGGTGGGCAGGCTCGGCTCCAAGCTGATGCGCTCGCTCAACATCGAGCAGCAGCGCGCCGTGCTGCGGGCCCTCGCCGCCGACCAGTACGCCCTGCTGAGGGGCCTGCCCGGAACCGGTCAGTACGCTCACACACACAAGTGCTTAGCGAATTTGACCTAGAAGTAAAGTAAAGTAACAGCCTGTAATTTTCCCACTGCTGAGATAAGGCCTCCTTTTCCATTAAGGAGAGGGCTTGGAACGTATTCCATCACGCTGTTCCAATGCGGGTTGGTGGAATGCACATGTGGCAGAATTTCGATGAAATTAGACACATGCAGGTTTCCTCACGATGTTTTCCTTCACCGCCGAGCACGAGATGAATTATAAACACAACTAAGCACATATATATAGTGGTGCTTGCCTGGGTTTGAACCCGCAATCATCGGTTAAGATGCACGCGTTCTAACCACTGGGCCATCTCAGCTCTTTGAATTTGACCTGTTACTATTTTACTATTACGTAATTAATTATCCTTTAATAAATTTAAATATGTATTCGAGTCAGTGCGCACACACACACACACACACACACACATAAGTGCTGAGCGAAATTGACCTGTTACTGTTTTACTATTACGTAATTAATTATCCTTTAATAAATTTAAATAGTCTGATAACATTTTTGTTTTCAGGTAAAACACAAACAATAAGCGTGCTGATTCAAATGTTGGTAGCGCTGAAGCAACGTGTCCTTGTAACCGCACATACACACTCAGCTGTTGACACCGTATTGAACAGGTAAATGTTATTGTACGTAACAAAATAAATAACATACTATTTGGAATTGTAGTTATAAACATCGATAGAAATATTGAGAGTAGATCAAGCACAAAAAAAAAATTGTCTATGCCTTTTTGGCTGTTTGTCTGTAGTTATGTTGATCTGATCTATAACGGAAAACAATGAATGAATGTCAGACTGAAATGACACACAAGTTATTACTATTAGATCTGTCTAATATAAACGATGTCATAAGGTCTTACAAAATGACTTATGAATAAATAGGTCTTTAATAATGTTTTACTGGCTATATAGATTTTTGTTCCTTTTTCGTTTGTGTGTCAAACGAGTTTACTTGTAAACTAGAATGGTCTAGAATAAGTCAGTACGATAATAAAATCCTTTGACATCGTTACATTTTGTTTGCTTTTTTCTACATAAATCTATCAATTACATTATACAAAATGTATGACCGTATGAGTGCGTGCGCAGACTGCCGGCGTCGCTGCGGGTGATGCGTCTGGGCGCGGCGCGGCGCGTGGCGGGTGCGGCTCGCGCGCGCTGCGAACACGTACTCCTGCAGGCGGCCACTTGCACGCAACAACTCGAACAGCTCTACGACTCCATGGTACTTCCTACCGTAATAAAAAAAGTAAAGTCAAATGCCTGTGCATTTCCCACTGCTGGGCTAAAGGCCTCCTCTCCCTTTGAGAAGAAGTTTTGGAACATATTCCACCACGCTGTTCCAATGCGGGTTGGTGGAATGCACATGTGGCAGAATTTCGATGAAATTAGACACATGCAGGTTTCCTCACGATGTTTTCTTTACCGCCGAGGACGAGATGAATTATAAATACAAATTAAGCACATATATATATATATAGTGGTGCTTGCCTGGGTTTGAACCCGCAATCATCGGTTAAGATGCACGCGTTCTAACCACGGGGCCTACCGTAACACCATCGATATATCATCCTGTCGTACATACGTTATTGACTAACACCATTCAGCTAAAATACATGTCTTTTTTTTAATTTTGTAAAGATACTTCTTATTGCGTCCTTTGGATTAGTTTATATTTTTTTATATAATTATAAGAAAAAAATATACAAATTATAGGACGTGGTAGGCGTGACATGCCTGGGAGCCGCGCATCCGATGCTCGCGAAAACTACTTTTGACGTTTGCATAGTTGATGAGGCAACACAGGTAATAAATATACAATTCTTTTTTCTTCATAGTTTCAAATTTTATAATAAGTTTTAATATTAGAATTATGTTCTAATTTTTTGTGTAGGTTTTACAATGTACTGTTTTAAGACCTCTATTCGCCGCAAAGCGTTTCGTGCTAGTTGGTGACCCTGAACAATTACCTCCCGTTGTTAAAAGCAGAACTGCCAGGTATAATTATAGCCATTCGATATTTAATTTCATATAAAAACTTTTTATTAATTTCGTAACTTTTTCAGGCGTTTGGGTATGGAGGAAAGTTTATTCCACAGACTAATGCAAGAAAAAGCAACTAGCACACTTCGGCTTCAATACCGCATGAACCAGCCGCTAGTCGATGTGGCTAACAAAGTGGCTTATAATGACAGTTTGAAGTGTGCGAACCAAAATGTAGCACAGGCGAAATTGAAAATAGATTTTCAGGTAAAATATATAAAAACTTTTTTTATTGTACCTATGACATGAAACTTCTTCAAATAGACAAATGCCACCTTAGTCTACCCGTGACCACGAACGCTGTAATGTGCTCGAAACGTCGGGATGTCAAAAATAATTAATATCCGCGATTCAAATCCGTTATGACTAGTTTTATTTAAACATGAGACTAACTTCATTTTTGGTTAAACCGGATAACATATTATATAAAAAAATGTTATTACAACAGTAAGACAAATGTTAACATATTCAGATATTCTTAAATGTTTACACTTTCAGAAAATAATGTCTCGGTGCTCAATAGAATCCCCTTGGCTGGTTAAAACTTGCAGTCCAGAGTTTGAAGATGTTGCTATATTTCTAAACTTAGAGCTGGGAGCTGCTGACAAGTCAAACAATGACAAAACTTTAACCAATGTTGAGGAAGCATGTGTTGTTATGACTTTAATAGAAACTTTAAAAGAGGTAAATTGAATAATGTCCAAATATCACTGATTATCCAAAACTACTTTCTATTCTTTCACTTGGTGGGTAGGGCTTTGTGCAAGCCCGTCTGGGTAGGTACCACCCACTCATCAGTTATTCTACCGCCAAATAGCAGTACTCAGTATTGTTGTGTTCCGGTTTGAAGGGTGAGTGAGCCAGTGTAACTATAGGCACAAGGGACATAACATCTTAGTTCCCAAGGTTGGTGGCACATTGACGATGTAAGGAATAGTTAATATTTCTTACAGCGTCATTGTCTATGGGTGATGGTGACCACTTGCCATCAGGGCCACCTGATGGGCCACCATATGCTCGCCCGCTAACCTATAACATAAAAAAAAAAGAAAAATAGAACACGGAGATTTGAAACATAGGTTTATTTTATAAAGTCAATAAAAACATATAGGCATAAATATGTAAACATTTTACTCATACGAAGTCGGAATGAATACCTAGTGCTAAAATAAAATACATTGAATAGGCATTATGAAATTATTACTTTATTGTAATTAATTATAGCAAGCTTATTTTAACTTCAGTACTAAACTCTTATTTTTAAACTTTTTTAAACCAATTAAATATTCATTATACAGGGCAATGTGTCGTCAGCAGATATTGGCATCATAGCTCCATTTCGAGATCAAGTGGCACTCTTACGAAGATGCCTTAAAAGCCAGGATGTCGAAGTCAGTACAGTGGACCAGTTCCAAGGGAAAGACAAAGACGTCATTATATACTCCTGCACAAAACGTAACATTCAAGATGGCAAAACGGTCAAAGTGAGTTATTAAGTTTGTATAAATTCCTTTACAATATGTTTAAATACATCCTGTACCTACGTACTACAAAAAATATTTATCGATAGCTTATTTTCATCAATAGCAACACTGATAAAATTATAAATATATTTACTAAATTCTTAAGTAATGGTGGTATTTGTTATCATTATTATTTTAGTCTCAACAAAAGAAAAGACTTAACTTCAACAACAACAACAACAGCCTGTAAATTCCCACTGCTGGGCTAAAGGCCTTCTCTCCTTTGAGGAGAAGGTTTGGAACATATTCCACCACGCTGTTCCAATGCGGGTTGGTGGAATACCCATGTGGCAGAATTTCTATGAAATTTGTCACAAGCAGGTTTCCTCACGATGTTTTCCTTCACCGCTGAGCACGAGATGAATTTTAAAGACAAATTAAGCACATGAATCAGCGGTGCATGCCTGGGTTTGAACCCGCAATCATCGGTTAAGATGCACGCGTTCTAACCACTGGGCCATCTCGACTTAACAGACTTTAAGACTTAACTTAATCCGGACAAAATAAATATTCTTTTATTTTTGTGACAGGAAGGCGAGGTTCTAAATGACAAAAGACGTTTAGCAGTAAGTGTGACGCGCGCCAAGCACAAACTCATTGTCATAGGAGACTTGCGCGCCTTGCGACGGTATCCAACAGTCCTGCGCTTAATTGAAGCATGCACAACAATCTCTATAGATCAAGAAACAATATCGTCATTAATGAAGAAATATAAAAACGTTATTGAATAATGCAATAATCTTTATAAAACATTTAAATTTTAATCTTAATTATGTTTAACAGTATTTAAATTATGATTATAATCGTGGATAATTAAAAAAAATGTAAATATTATTAAGATATTTTCGATTGTTTAAAAAGGTTGCACTTGTTTAAATAAGTTGATAGGTCTCGAAATAAAGATTTTTGTAAAAAATTTGAACTTCCTTGATTAATTTTTATTTTAATTTATTTCCCTTTTCCCTGGGGTAAAATATTTTAAATTTGTAAAATCATTATCAGCCGATTTCGTCGTCGGCCATGTAATGGTAATTGACTTTATTTGTCAAGAAATTCCTAGTAGTTGGGCAGTGTAGCCGTCATACACATTACACATATTGTGCGAGTTCTTCGCTCAATATCTGTCTCTCGTTAGAGCCTGATTAGAACTTAAGAATAACTTGTATGTTTATACAATCGTTTTTTTATACAACAGGCGAATAGGTGGTCACGGTCTATAATCAGGTTGTTTGCTGGTAGAATATACGATGAGAGGTGAGTAAATTTATCCAGACTGAATATGAATGGCAATGATTGGTAAGATTGAAGCAAGTCTATTAATTTATACATATAAGCAAGCAAAGTGAATGTAGCGCGACTTATCGTTAATTTGATTGTCGATAATAATATACAAACGAATAATTTATTTATTTTTGTATTCTAGGTTCAGATTTATAGTAATTGCCTTCTAACGTGCGATTACTAATAAAGATTAGATTACATTTAAAATAATATCTAAAATATATGACCCTTCATCTCTGCTTCCACTTATATTAGGACTGGTTAATTTAAGTTTAGAAAATTGAAACTGAGTTTCGGATAAACAATGTTAATATTCATGCAACCAATTACCATTTCACGTAGTCATGTTATTTTGTATATTTTTTATTTTAACGATTATCATTAGTTTGCACGCTAGTATTCACAAATTGAATATGAAAATACGGTTATAAATGACAATCATGACATTTTATTACGTAGTTATTAAATACTCTTCGATCATTGTTGACATTTGTCAAATCTTATTTACACTCTACTTACAGCATACACGTGATGAGCTGCGGCTTTATTTTGTTTAATAAAACATACTGTTTATATACTTTTTATAGATACATGTTATTTTAAAACAACTTCTTCAAATATAAATCCACTAGATTCTAGAGCTGTCTTTTGAGTTTCAACATAAGAATAATTAGGAGTATATACAGTGAAAGAACTGTGTGCCAAATTATTTAAAAGATCTATTTATAAATATAATCATTGTTTAAGTAATTACACGCTTCGTATTTTTATAAGTTAGATAACACTTTCGATAACGTACATCAGTAAAGTTGGTTATATATTAAAACTTATCATGAAAATATAAAACTGTGTAAAATATCTACTTTTTAACCAGACAACATTATAAACAAAGGTAAGTTTAAAACAAGTGTGTTTTATTAGCTCAGTTAAATTGTAAAAAAAAATAAAATTTGTGGTCAGTTTTAAAAAACAAAACATAATTAATTATTATTGGTTAACACTTAAACTCAAAAACAAAACAATCTTGCTTACCAAATGCTTTTTGTTTAGTGTTTTAAAAAAAGGTAGAAATATATATATTTTTTATCCATATCCATATTAAGATGTTCTCAGTATTATTTTTTGAATCACACATTTTTATTCATATTAAAGATGTTTTATTCTAGATGGTGAAGGCTATTGCTATTATCACTGTTAGTGATAGCTGTTTTAAAGACAACTCAAAAGACAAATCAGGCCCGGCCCTGTTTGATTTCATAACAGAAAAATATCCAGAAGCTAATGTCCATACCATTATAGTACCGGATGAAAAAGAAATTATTGAACGTGAACTGAAATATTTCTGCAATTCAAATATTGATCTTATCCTTACTACTGGAGGTACTGGTTTAAGTCCTAGAGATGTAACACCGGAAGCAACAAGAGCTGTTATTCAAAAAGAAGTTCCAGCTATCACGACAGCAATGACAATAGAAAGTTTGAAAAAGACACCAATGGCTATGTTGTCCCGAGCTGTAGCTGGTATAAAAGACAGAACACTCATAATTAACTTCCCCGGTAGTGAAAAAGCAGTAACCGAATGCATCCATGTTGTTAAAGGGGTTTTGTCACATGCCATTTCATTAATAAACAATGAATTGGCTGATGTAAGATCTATTCATGACAAGATGCAAGTTGAACATCTTTGTCCGCATAAAATGAATAGTAAAGTGGATATATCAAAAGTGGCTCTAAGACCCCGTGAATCACCATATCCAATGCTGGAAATGTCGGAGGCTTTTAATATTGTTGATGCTGTAATGATGCAATGGGAAGAGTCTATTGAAGATATTCCTATTGAAAATACTGTGGGTAAAGTTGTGGCACAAGACATTATAGCTAAAGAACCTATGCCTCCATTTCCAGCATCTGTCAAGGATGGTAATTGTTTTCATGTATTTTGTCTTATAAAATAAGTATTTCTAAGTTAAAATGTTGATGACATTGAGATTTTAATAAGACACAAATTATATCAATGACACAAAAAAACTGTTTCAAAGTTTATCACAATTGCTTATCATTGTGGACCAATTTCTTAGCTAATTTACTATGTTATGTTACATCATTAAATTTATATATCACAAGTTCTTTCATTCATATTGAGAACTTAAAAATAAAAAAAGAAACTGCACATGTAATACCACATTGAATGTGGTATGTATATGCATGGTGATACAGCTTCGTGACTATAGTGTGAAGGTACCATAGCATCAGCAAATATACCACTAAACAGCAATACTTAATATTTTTGCATTCTGGCTTGAAGAAAAAGTGTAAATACAGGCACAAGGGACATAGCATCTTGGCTCATAGTTGTTAGTGCATTTTCTATTTAAGGAATGCTTATCATTTCTTACAGTGCCAATGTTTATGGGTGGTGGTGACCACATATGATCACGTGACCCATTTGCACATCCACTTACGTATCTCAGTGGAGTTTTAAGAAGGTTTTTGTAATATTACACAAAAGTCTGGTGTCGTTATTCCACTAGGTCAAAAGGAAATGGAACAAAGATATGATAACATTTCATTATTTATATAAGATTCTTGACTCAAGAATAATTTATTTAAAACAATTGGTATTAATTTAATGATTTCTTGTACAAATCTTATTCAAAAATAAATAAATTCTTCCTATAAAGATTATTCTTATTCTTGGGCAGGTTATGCATGCCTAAGTTTGGATGGAGCTGGTGTCCGTAAGGTCCGAGCGGCCATCTCAGCAGGCGAGAATAATTTCACCCGCCTCGGTCCTGGCGAATGTGCTAGAGTTAACACTGGAGCTCCCTTACCCCTTGGGGCTGATTGTGTTGTACAGGTAAACCAGATATATATATATAAGACATGCTGAAACAGTTATTGGCTATCTCTCGCTTTTGTAGAGCAAATAGACTTAGCTAAATACCAGACTCAGATCTTACTAGCGACCTGTCCGCTAAAAGCCTGATTCCTACAATATAAATATACTACAGATTTTTTCTTGTTTCTTTGCTATATTGTCCATGTATTGTATACAAAAATCTTTCTCTCGAATCACTCTATCTATTAAAACATTTTTTTTTCGTAATTTTAAAGATATAAGCATACATCGGGACACAGTGGTAAGCGACTTTATTTTAAACTGTGTAATGATTAAGAGGGATCGAATACTGAAACTTAAGAGACTGTTAACTTATAATTTGGCATACTCGATATATTTATAGATATTTTATGGTAATGGATATGTACACACGTATACATCAAGTTGAATAAATCATGCCCACTGAGAGGGTTTTTCATGTAACCTTGCGTAAATAATTGCGGGCACGGCCACTCGGTACATAATACGTAATAGAAAAGATCGAAATTGATGGCTATTGCAGGAAATCAGAATTTACTGATGATGACGATGATTTTTTCTTTTATCAAGGAAACTATGATAGGTTATGATTTTGTCGTATTTGGGTTAATAAAATAAATATATTTTAATGAGGATATCTCATTTTTTAATCAAATCGTCAATTGGATAAATTTTTGACATTAGCGGCGTATGTCCAATGTATGTCTGTTTTACTTTTTCTCTTTCACGGTCAAACAACTGAATCGAACCGAACTTGATGCAATTTGATATGAAGTGAGCTTCAACTCAAATTAAGAACAAAAACTATTTTTGCCACAAAAGCAAACCCAAGCAAGACAACGTGTATAGTACGATACAACTTAGATGTAGCATCGGCAAAATTCGTAAAACCGATCACATCCGAATTGAGTACGCTATCCCAAATTATCAATATTTATTTCTCATGCGAATATGGTCTTTACACAAACGTAATAACCTGTAATATCATATGACCTAATATATCATATCAATTTGACGCGTCGATTTACATGCACTTGCTTTCTCTGACGCGTGAATCTATAGCGACGAATAGCGTCGAATGGCGCGATAGGGAGCTATTTCTATTGGTTGTGTAAATCGGCAGTAATCGGTTTTATTTTCAATCCGTTGCATTTTCCGATGCTACATCTAATTTTTCTTGTACTATACTTATACGCAAAAAAAACCTTAATCTATGAGATTCGCATCTATATAAGTAGATTAAACTTTGTAATTGATAACCGTACTAAATAATATGTGTTTTACTGACAATTATTACTATTTCAATCAGGTTGAAGACACCAAACTGATTAAAGCATCAAGCGATAACCAGACGGAGTTGGAAATTGAAGTGCTTGTAGCGCCACAGGCCCATCAGGACGTACGCGCCATCGGCTTCGATATTCCCATCGGCGCTATACTCGCTGAAAAGGGTGAGATGACAAAATTCAACTAACTCGTATGCACATTGTAACACGGTCTATAACGAAGGTTAATCTATAGCCTCAGAGTCGGATTTAAAGGTCTGGAGGCCCCCGGGCCACAAACCAGTGGGGGCCCTAGACAAACAGAAGCGTAAATACCCTAATAATCATATTACTATGAATTAATTAGATTTTTTTTATTTCAATCAGTCAGCTATGATTTATTTACTTTTATCGGTAACTTTTAAAATAAAGTAGTAACTTGGTATGGTATTAGTAACATTACTATATCTCGTTATTTGTTAACTCGCTGAAAACTGACGTGGCCCCTTCATGTGGAGGCTCCAGGGCAGTTGCCCCGGTTGCCCTCCCCTAAATACGGTCCTGTATAGCCTATTCCATTCGACGGTATTTTCATAATATAGTTGAGCTCAGTGGCTGATTTATAAGTTTGCCGCTAGTAGGCTATTCGATTTTTGCTGCCCCTACTGACTTTTAAAATTCGAAACGTTTGTTTAGTTCACAATCACAATTTATTCTGAAAATTTATGATTTGTTTTCTATCGTCCTCATTACATCGGCTTTTTCCCGTTATTACTATGATTATGAACTAGGTGATATTTCTGTCAGTTATTAGATTATTTTTGCAACCCATTATGTAGTGACTAGTATACAGATTACGGATGTAATGTGTATACATATAATTAATATATTTATTACTGTAAGATAAAGACAATTTGGGCTAAATTTGTCGCCCCTCTAAATCTGCCGCCCTTGGCTCCAGCCTACTTAGCCTATTGGTAAATCCGCCACTGGTTGAGCTATCGAGTAAATCCAGATCCCTCTTTCCCATTGAGCACTTTGTGCAAGTGCCCAGAGCCCCGCGCCCTGGAATCCTCCTCAGATCAAATAAATCAGATCAAAAAAAAGTATAATATAAATATGTGATTGTTAATGTTTATGTAGTTATAAGGGCCCCATTATTCTAATATGCCCAGGGAATCCAATAGTTCAAAGACGACTCTGAGAATATCGCATATAAATGTTAACGTTTTGATGTCATATTCGATATGTGTTTTCAAAAAATAATTTCTGAATCTTATTTGCGCTTTCAGGTGACGTCATTGATGCAGCACAGATCGGTATGTTAGCTGGAGCTGGCTATCAGAGTATTCCAGTAATAGCAGTTCCTAAGGTTACAGATTTGTTACATCTCTGAATCGTTATATAAATTACTTGTAATTTTAATATATAATATTCTATTTGGTAGGTTGCAATAATGTCCACCGGAAATGAGTTGCAAGAACCTTCCGAGAAGATACTTCGACCATCGCATATAAGGGATTCCAATAGAGTTATGTTAAAAGCGTTGCTCAAGTAAGAATTGATATTTTTGATATCTTTGAGGATTTATATCCTATTACCATGAGTGAATTTTGATGTGTTGGAATAATACAAAAACTCTCCTCACAATCAATACTTTATCTCTCCTGAAGTGGTTCACGATCCTTCCAATTCGACGATTAAAGTAATAATGACCATTTCTAGGCTTACTCTTAGTATTTAATGTTTACACGCCTCTCCTCCAACTGTAGCAACATCCGGTTTCGATCCATTTTAAAAACAATTTAGTTTAGTCAAAACCGGATGTTAACAATCAACGCAAATTGTAACAACTGTTTAAATCGAATTATTTATGCTGATAATACTTTAATACATTAAAACAATAAAATATGATCATATTAAAATAAATATGCTAACAGATGTGTTTCCGTCGAATTGACAGAGAGCACGGGTATGATTGCATAGATTGCGGCATCGCCCGCGACGATCCGACCGAACTGGCGGCCGCCATCGCGCGCGCACTGCCGCGCACCGACGTGCTCGTCTGCACGGGCGGAGTGTCTATGGGTGATCGCGACTTACTCAAACCGGTCTTGATCAATGTACGTGATATTTACAAACAAAAATGTCGATATTTAGATTTTATAATATATCAAACCGACCATTTGACCGAAATAGGCTATTTGACAATGCGAAAAATAAATTGTGTATTTTTGTAATGAGTGTTTGTTATGAGTTTAAAAATGGTTATTTACGAACGAAACTTGAAAATAAGATTAATTTATTCAAAAATCAATAAATAAAAATGCATTTTTTCAAACGTTTGTCACGTGACACAAAACGCTCCTGATTGGCCGGGCTTATGATGAAGTCACTTTCTTGTAAACCTTGCTTTTCTACTATATGTACCACAGATTAAAATACAGCAAAAAGACGTCCTGACCCTATTGCAGCGCCATATTGTCCAAGTAGCGTTTTCGCGCGTTATTTAAATATGGTAATTTTAATATGATATTTTTCGGCAAATATGTACTAGAAATAAAAAAAAACAACTTATACTGGGTTCCTTAACCTCTACTAAATAATATAAAATGGATTTTAAAAATCAGTCAAATAACCTATTACTGAATTACTTATTTTATTCGTACGTTAACATTTTAACACCAATGTGTATTTGTTGATTGCTTTTCGTTTCAGAAAATCAAAAAATTATGATTTTTTTCTATATAGTCTTATTATATTTTACGTACTTTTAAGGATTTTGGCGCGACAATACATTTCGGTCGCGTGCGCATGAAGCCCGGGAAACCGAGCACCTTCGCCACTTGCCAATACGAGGGAAAGATCAAGTATATATTTGCTCTACCAGGTCAGTGTGAATCTGCGCAAACTCAAAACGTTCTATATTCGAATCGAGTCACAGTGTTAAAGATAAATTAACAAGTTTGACCTTGAATTGACATGACGTCATTGATTTAGATTTATAGTAATATATATTTGGTATGTCCATTATCTGTTATTAAAATTGTGCTTGTGTTGTGTTGTGTTTATTAAAATTGTGCCGTAATGTGCTCGAGCAATTTTAATAAAATCGATAAAATAAAGTAGCAGTGCTAATAGGACTTGAAAAAAAGGACCTCTTCATAAAAATGATATTTTCTGTATAATTTTTTTTTCAAGAGGCACATCATAGAATATTTGCTGTGATGGGCTGGGCTGGGCACATTTCAGCACACTGTTTTTTTAACAGAAATTCAAAAATTGCGGTGTCATCAAAATTGACATATATGTGGTATTAAATATGGATTCGTGAAGCATGTTTTGACCATCGTCGAAATCGATATCAGATTATAGAAGCAAAATTCAAGGTTTGCTGTTATACTACGAAGAGAAATATATCATCTTACTTGGTGGTAGGGCTTTGTGCAAGCCCATCTGGGTAGGTACCACCCACTCATCAGCTATTCTACCGTCAAATAACAGTACTCAGTATTGTTGTGTTCCGGTCTGAAGGGCGAGTGAGCCAGTGTAACTACAGGCACAAGGGACATAAAATCTTAGTTCCCAAGGTTGGTGGCACATTGATGTAAGGAATGGTTATTATTTCTTACAGCGTCATTGTCTATGGGCGATGGTTGGCCAATATGCTCGTCCGCCAACCTATACTATAAAAAAAAAATCTTCCAATAAAGAGGGCAAGTCGACGTAAGTAAGTAAGTTGAACGTTCGCGTGCGCAGGCAACCCGGTGTCGGCGTACGTGTGCTGCCTTTTGTTTGTGGTGCGCGCGCTGCGCGACTGCACGCGTCGCTGCGGCGACTTCGCGCGCCTGTCCGTGCGCCTGTCGCACGCCGCGCCGCTGGACGCGCGGCCCGAGTACGCGCGCGCCGTGCTGCGCTTCCCCGCCACGCCCGACCTGCCGCACGCCGCGCTGCTCGGCAACCAGGTATAGTAAGACACAAATTAGATGTAGCATCGGAAAATGCAATGGAATGAAAATAAAACCGATTACTGCCGATTTATACAACCAATAGAAACAGCTCCCTATCGCGCCATTCGACGCTATTCGTCGCTATCGATTCACGCGTCAGAGAAAGCAAGTGCATGTAAATCAACACGTGTCAAATTGACGAATATATTTGGTCATATGATATTACAAGTTATTACGTTTGTGCAAAGATCATATTCGCATGAAAAATAAATATTGATAATTTGGGATAGCGTACTCAATTCGGATGTGATCGGTTTTACGAATTTTGCCGATGCGACATCTAAGTTGTGTCGTACTATACACCCTTGCCCCACACGTGTCGCAGCACCTTACTCAAACTCAAATTCCTTTATTCAATATAAAAGCATTACACTTACTTATTGATTGTCAAATAAACACTACCACCGGTTCGGAAAAAGGACACCCTGACCTGAGAAGAACCGGCGAAAGAAACTCAGCGGGTCTTTTTTTTCTATTTTTTTTTTTTTTTTGTCAAATTTATAAGGTACTTAGTAGTATATGATTGGAAATAGCCAGGAGGCGATCGTTTCATTCCCAAGGTGTGCTATCAAACATAAACTCGCTAATTGTATGGTAACCTTTTGCACACAAGCGTTCCTTAACAATTTTTTTAAATTTGGCAACAGAAGCATTTTGAACGCTTTCTGGGATCCTGTTGTAGAAGCGTATACATTGCCCCACAAAAGAGTTACTGACTCTATGCAGTCGAGTAACCTCATGCCGAACGAGCTTTGTTGTCCATTAATCACGTGATCTTTTTTTAGCATTTTTTTAACCCCCCCTCCCCATGGGTGATACGTAGTGAGGTTTAAGACCACTCTCCCCCTTCTCAACATCACGTGTATTTTTAGTACCTACAACGAATATTAAAATTTTCTGAATATTATCTTAATTTAAATACAGGTATAAACTATAATCTTATTTTATTCTGAAATTAAGGAACATATTTGTTTAAAAATCGCGCATTAGACGAAAAAATAAATACACGAGATATCTTACTACACCCCCCCCCTCCGCCTTGTGTAATTTTCGTGATTTTTATCAAACCCCTCCCCCCCTTTCAAGCCTCACGTGATTAATGGACAACTCCTTTCGGAAATTCGGATACTAGAACCGGCGAAATACTTTCAAAGAATTCAAAATTTGTTGAAATAGGCAAATCAAATTTTATTTGTAAGAATATAGAATTTGGCGTGTTGTCTGTCTGCCAACAAATAACAATTCTCCGTCGTCTGTTTTTCTGTTTTCCTATCATGACTTTTTTTATTGCAATCACGAGAGGAAATACTTGCACTGTAGTATATCATTGGTCTAGCGGCTTGGTATAGAGGATAAAAATGCTGAGTTCGGTTAAGAAATCAGATCGGTCCAATACATTTTGTTAGATTTTCTATCGAAAATTTAATGTGCAACAAAAAGCAATTTGTTCTGCGCCTAAACTTAGATTTGCATTCCATTGTATGAATGTACCTGTGTGTGTGTGTGTGTGTGTGTGTGTTTTCACTCACACATGTATAATATAATATGTCCTGAGAAATCATCTTCATTAAATATGTAGTGAAAAATAAAGTAATAAGAAACGTATTTTTTTTAATAACAGTGTAGCAGTCGGTTGCTGAGTGCGTGCGGAGCCAGCGTGCTATTGGAGCTTCCGCCCGCATCTGACAGCTTGAAACAGCTCGACGCTGGCGCGACTGTTTCCGCACTCATTACAGGCAGAATCGATCTCACTCGACTTTGATATATACAATATATACATATGTAATAATATGTATTCGCATAGTGAAGCTCAATTCATATTATATTCATTTAGAGTTACGGAACTCGATTTTAAACTTTAAATTGAGTAGTTTTTTTCTTAAATTTTTAGGTGATGTAGACACGTGGTATAATCATAGAGTTTAAAAACATAAGCTTTTTATTAAGGCAGTACTTTGAGGGTCGAAAGACTAAAAAAGTAGATTTAAATTTAAGAATCATATTGTTTTAATGGAAGTTTTTGAATCATTTTTATCTTAATAAGTCACCTAATGACCTTTTTAATGTCATTCCTCATTATTTAGTTCTTTCATAAGTGATTTCATAACCTAAAAAAGCCTAGAATCTCCAGTCAATAAAAAAAATTTGTTTAGAATTATATCACCGTAAAATTTTAAATACAGTACCGTTTGCAATCATCATTTACCGAATTTATTTTCCATGTTTAATTGTAATTAAAATGTCACGAAAAAATAAGTTCGTTTCTGAAAAACAGTTACTGAAGAATAATATTAAAAATTTAGGTAACGCTTATTATAAATTATTGATTAAATCGATTGATTGAAATTTGATTCTATAATGTTTTGTCTTAAATGTCAACAAATGTGATCGGTAGTCAATTTTAACGTTACTTAGCTAATAATTTTGAGGAAAAAAAATCAAAATAAACATTTTTTTTCCATAACAACCAAAAGGAATTATTGTCATATTTAGAAATATTGCAAGTGTTAAACATGGTGAGTACATTTATACCAACTACATGTTATAATTTATTTGTTTATAAATAGTATCAGAATATCATAATTATGACCAAGGACAATAATTGGTTCCTATTCCTTGTTTATTGCAATATAAACAACATGAATATATAATATTATAAATGAATTAAGTATATAAATTAAATTATATAATTATAAGTACCCCTGTTGAAATGTTATTTACTATTAAAAATATTTTTATAGACTGTGTTAAACACAACAAAGATCTATCTTAGCCATTATGTAGATTATAAAATATGAAACTTATAAATCACATATAATTTATATGGTTGTTGAAATTTATTTACTTTATTAAAAAAATCAAATACGAATAATTATTTTATTTACAAATTTCTCCATTTTGCGTCTGTTGATTTTTTATTTTAGCATAAGATTTAAGCCATGTCATCAAGCCGGATAATTCAATAAGTTACTAAGAAATACTCCTGCATTCAAAATATGGAATTTTTGTAATGCATATCTGAAAAAAACTTCTAAACCAATGTACATAAATTAATATCAGATGATGCAGTATGATTTGGATCAGGTTTGTTTTATATAATATTATTTTGAAAATCTGTTCTTTATTATCACTTACTTTAAAATTGAGACCTAATGTAATGCAAAAATTTATTTTCTTTCCTTATTTTTATTTTTCTATTCTAATTAAATTGCCAAAAATATAACTTTAATATGAAATTAGAGCATATAATATGAGATCAATAGATTGATTTGCATATCATTGATTTTTTAATGCTAAAAATATTTTCTGAACAGTTTTAGAGGTTAGTTATGTAGTTATGATATTTATTGAAAGAGAAAAATTTTGTAAACAATTTTATTTATCACTCAATAATAAACGCTGCGAATAAGAGTTTTATAAAAAAAAAATGTTTATCGAAATGTTTTGAAACTGTCTGAACTGTAAAATTCATACACATGTTTCATACTATTTAAACTAATATTGCAATTGTTGTTTGCATTAAAATAGACAGATCCACAAAATAGTTTCGATTTATTTATACATACAATAAAGACATTAACAGTGATGTACATGAAAATATTACTTTGAAACGCAGGACTTAACTTTTTCTCACCATTGTTTGTGCAAAATGTAAAGTAATTTAAAAGATGATGGTTATAGTTTATGCCTGGGATGAAATATTTGGAGTGTTTTTACCAGAGTCTAAATCATGTTATAAAAAATAAGCAAAAAAAAAAAACATAATACTGAATTTACATATCCAGCATCAATTTGAACTAAGTTGCATACACAACATACTGGTAAGTTAAATCTGTTTCTTCTTTTCAAATTTAATTTTATCATGTCTTAGTATATTATCATTAATACAAAGAAAAAATAATAAATAATGTTCTGTATTCACATAAACTATTAGGACACTACACACTGAAATTGTTTCATACTTTCAGTCATCAATATAAAAATTTATTATATACTATTAACTTACTATGAAACAAACATTTGTTAGACAACACGTTGCACTTCAAAGAATCTTTTTAGATAGTATACTTGTCCTAGTGTCATGACAAGAAGTACAGAGGCTTCAAAAATTGACCACATAACCACACGAGAATTTGTACTTTCGTTGATCGCACGATGAATACGGTCACGGACCTGCAATAATAACAAAAATATGTTTATAATTTGATTACGAGAAAATTTAAAAAACTAATATTTTAGGTTATAATGAGTAGCCTTTAAAATGGCCTTTAACACCATAAATATGTTAGCAAAAAGTTTTTCTGATTATAATGCATGGCAGCATTTCATATAAAAAAATGAGTTGTTATAATGAAACATATCTAGTACTTTACCTGCATATATTCTTGCTCATGTTTAACAGTTTTCAGTGTTGTTCCCAGCTCTTTAATCATGTCTTCCAACTTATTGTGGTTCACTTCTTCGTCTTTTTCATTAGTTTTCTTATTTGGTGCTTCTCCAACTTCCAAGTTAAACATTACTACCTGAAAGTGACAGATGTTTTTTTATTAGCTTGGCACAACATTCAAAATCAACATCAAGTATATAGAAGAGAAATCAAAATATAATACGGGGGGTTCATGCAAATAATGAAAATGAAATGGATAATATGGTATAACTTACTACAATTAAACATTTGGTAATAACACAAGGGCAATATTACATAGAAAAAAAAATTATATAAAAGAGATACATGAGTTTGAAAACCAGTGTTGTAATATAAAATAATTACCTTAGGTGTCATAGTAGACATTTGATTACTGAAGCAGTAAGTATAACGTCCAGAAGTAGCAGCTGAAAATGTGTAAATGCCAGAGGATTCTCTCTGTCCACTGTGTATAACATTGCCATCGGGACCGGTAATTTTCACATCTATATCTAAGAAACCACCTTCTGCTATTTCAAATGATAATCCTGTAAAAATATAAATAAAATAACTCACCTACGAAAATAAACAAACATGCCAAAATTCGACATTCTACAAGTATTACGCTTTCATCCAACATGGAATTTAGTTTACTTTTCGAATTATGTTACACTGATACCTTTCGGTATGCAATATCCATAGAAATTCTACGAAAATACAAGCCACTGATAGGTAAATTTGACAACATACTGCTAGCATAAATAGATTTTATTAATAAGTGATTTAGATTATTTACCCATTTTAGTATCAGCTTCAACATTTTCGAAAAAACATTCTTCGGCGTGTGCATCAACTGTTATAGTATAACAATTTGTATTAGAAAATAAAGTAGCTAAAATCGCTGACATAAGCCATAATAATTTATTAGAGCTATACATATTAGCTAATTATTTTACTAAACTTATGTGTTCTTCTAATATTTTTTATAACTATAACAGCTTTGTTTTATCTTTTAGATGTACTCTATTTATTCAGAACATCGGATTCTGTTTGAAAGGCCACGTAATGACAAATGACTGACAACTCCACATGTCATTGCATTTCAAGACGTCATAGTTAATGTGAACATTTTACGTTTCTATTTGATAAATTATGATGATTCACACTAGCAAGTATCTCATTATTTATTTTCAATTGGTTTTAAAACTATTTAAATCAAATTTCACTCTACAGACCTTATCATAATTAATTTTTAAATTTATATAAACTAAAAATTACAGGGTTTCCTTACTATTATTTTTCTATTACAGTATAACTGCATTAATGAAATTTCCAAAACAAGCAAATTTCCCTTTATTTTAAAATGTCATGAACGAATGAATTTGGATGAGTAAATACATATAGATGTTTAGAATTTAGATGTATTCTATCATTAGTTCAAAAGGGATCTGAAATGCAGCTCACTAGTGAAAAATATGGTTCAATAGAGTAAAGTGACCATTGGATGCCCTAGAATGTATCTTGTGACGTGTAATATGGTCATGTTTTGTTCTATTAAGTTGTTTATCAATTGTTTTCTTCTTCTCATATTTTTTTATTTTTATGTTTCGTAATTCTAGAAAATTCGAATGTTAATTATAAAATTGTGCGTTATATGACTGAGTAGTCAATCTCAGTTCATTTTTGCTACTATCTGCAGGTAAGACTGTGAAAGAACATGTGATACATCTCTGCAATACGAATAACAAGGTAGATACTTGCGACTGAAGCGGAGACAGCTGGAAATAATAAAGCGATACTATTGTATTGACATTAAATATTCTATGTGCAGTGCAAATAAATTGCAGATTATTTTTCATCGATGATTTTTAATTTCTCTATTCAGGAATTAGAATAAGTGTGAGTAAGATTCTTGCAATTAGCCTTATGCAGTTCGCCGTATCCTTGTAATTATATTCTTCTTCTCGACTTTTAAAAAAGGAGGTTTGACAGTTCAGACATGTATGTGTATGCAAGTTTGTTAGAAATTAAGCACGTGTGCTTAATTTTGTTAGTGTATATTTGTCCACGAATTTCTCGAAAACTAAAAATCGTATTGTGATGATTATTTTTAATCTAAGTTTGGTACACTTCAGTAACCGTGTAAGTTTCATTCAAATTGGTCTAGTAGTTTCATAGATATATTTTTGTCTTTAGTTCTAGTAGTATCTTTAAAAGTTTCTAATTTCGAAGTTGGTTTAATTTTAATAAATTATGTTTAATTTATATTTGCATGTAAAAAGTCATAGGATTTTTCTCATATTTATTTGGAATTTATTTCCCTTTTTTACAATAGTATAAATTGTATATATATTAAGTAGAAATTAAAAAGTAACTACTAGTATACTTCCAAGTAGGTAATTAAGCCACAGATTAAATAACTACGAATATTTTCATTGTTTTTTTTTTATAATAGTATTGGCACACGAGTAACCTGAAGCTAAGCGATCATCACCGCCTATAGACATGAGTAAGAAACATCTACTCGCCAATACGCCAGTAACCTTGGGAACTAAGAAGTTGTGACCCTGGGTTGTTGTGATATCTTTAAAATAACACTGGAATACACTTTTAACCGGAACATGTTGCTATCGTGTTTGGAGGGTGTATCTTACTATAGTTATTAGTTGTATAACAGTAGCATACAAGAGGGATGTACCTACCGTGGCGGATTTACTCAAAGACTGACAGACACACGAATTAAAGTTTGAAGTTATTGCTAACTATTTTACAACAATACGATTAATAAAAGTCTTTTTCATGTCAAAAAAGTTTTAATGCTTAGTTAAAAAAACTTAAGAGTTTATGACAAAGATTTCTCTACTCAATAACCAGTCTACTCAAACGGCCATCGGTAATGTGCCACTTGTGACCCGTGGCTCTTATCTAAGCTCGCTGACCTTGAACTGGTGGATAAGTCACTCGATGCGATTCGAGTCATTAGTGTAGGGCGCCCCATAGCACGGGGGCGGGTTGGAGAGTTAAGACCGAAGATCAAGCTCGGTGGTTTACGTAAGAGAGGTGTGTGGACTGACAAGGGCTGATGATGATGATTGCTCTATGGAACTATTATTTATCTATTTAGATTTCGTAATAGTTCTTAACTAAATTAAAAATCGAATAAGTAAGATTAGCGTTCTTAAAAATACTCAGATCTATTCGGCACCCAGAGCCATATTGTGACAAAGAGTATAATTTATTGACCAAATTAACAATATTCGCGAGAGACTTAAAACAGCATATATAATACAATACATATATCATTGTATATTACTAGGCCAATGACCGTTTCGTTTGATTGAGACGATGATGCCGGGGTATTATATTTTAGTTACTTGACGTAGATATATGCTATCTTGATTAATAAGATGATTTAATACAAATAACTAGATGAATATAAGAATAGATAATGTTTAATAACTCATTCATCATTAAGAGATAACTGTCTAGACAAACCACTCGTCTAAATACCAAGACAAGACTAGACGTCTAGTTCAATCTATATCGACTTACTTCAAGAATGAATGACTTTGATGAATGAAGGACGATAAAGAGTTACTAGAATGTTTTTTGTAGCTACTACTAGTATTACTCATTTATTTTATTACTAACTACCCAGATTATATAATAGTATCTATCTATAAACTTAATCAAACTTAAAGTTAACTACAATGATCGAAGATTTTGAATAATACGTGTTTCTTATACAAATACCCGTTTGGTCACTTCTTAGCTTGTATTATTTCTATTTTAATCTTGGAACCGCGCCTCTTCCAATGATGATAATCAAGATTTTTTATTCTATAATATTCTGAAATACCGATGTCCTATAGCCATATAGGTGCGCAATGGTAACAAGGCGAAAAATGTAACCGTTTTTATGACGAATAATATGTAATACAATCACTAATTATCAATATTTAATTTAAAGTTGTATATTGGACAGAAATATTTTCTTTACTAAGTTATCGATGACGCGTTCGTTGATTGGTATGTAATATATATTTTAAGAGAATTAAATTTAATGAACACCTCCAAACAGAATATTTTCTTATATACTTATGTATTAAAAATAGTCGACTATACAGCCCTTAAAAAAATTGCGGGTTTTCTTTTCCCGAATGGACTTATTTTAAAAAAAAAGATTCTCATGAGGAAGTATACCTTATAATGAATTCATAAGTAGATACTAAAATAAAAATACAGAAAACTAATCACAAGTCATCGTGAACAATACTATATAGAATCATGACCTTAAGAAATGGCGATTTGTTGAAATTGGGCTTTCCAAATCGGGCGGCGAATTAGACACAACCCTAAAAGTGACATGTTAATGAAGAATGTTGTCTCAAATCGTTAGAAAAATAATACATCAGTCGTTTAGGCCATAAATAAATTACGTGTTAATTATTCAAGAATCCGTGTTGATATGAATAGCGGACATGAGAATATGGAAACATGTTACCAAGTGGTATGGTAATTACACAATTTACATAATGTTTGCCATTAGCGTAGTATTTATATACTCTCGAGCTAATATTCATAACACACACCCTTGTGTACTAATCAATCGCTCTACTGATAACACGGCTGTATAATAATATTACCTTTAACAAATAAATCATGTGAATTAAAAAAAAAATGCTTCCGTTACTCCTCGGTAAGCTCAAGAACAAGAACGTTACTATCACTTAGTAGTGTCATTTTCAAGAGAGGTCATTATTTAAATATTTATTTCAATGAAATTTAATAATTACCGGTTTTTAAAACAGGATAATCGATAAATCAAGGAATCCTCAAGTTAATGAGCTGTGTGTTCATATAATTAAATGTTAGCGTATATATATATATAAGAGTCGATATGGCCCAGTGGTTAGAACGCGTGCATCTTAACCGATGATTGCGGGTTCAAACCCAGGCAAGCACCGCTGATTCATGTGCTTAATTTGTCTTTATAATTAATCTCGTGATCAGCGGTGAAGGAAAACATCGTGAGGAAACCTGCATGTGACGAATTTCATAGAAATTCTGCCATATGTGTATTCCACCAACCCGCACTGGAACAACGTGGTGGAATATGTTCCAAACATTCTCCTCAAAGGGAGAGGAAGCCTTTAGCCCAGCAGTGGGAATTTACAGGCTGTTGTTGTTGTTGTTGTTGTTGTATATATATATATTTGGGGTGATATTATAGAAACACTTAAATGTCAATTTGATGAAACGTGTTTCTTTATGTAATTTAGGGAAAATCTCATAGAAGCCAAGTCCTATTCAAATTATTCTGTAGTTATAAATCAACATTTATCGAAATCCTGTAACACACACCCACAGACCATTAACTTGAGGATTCCTTGATTTTTCTATTATCCTGTAAGTTCAAACAGACTTTAACAACAGACAAATATATTTTAATGTCACTGGGCTAAATGAAAGCTAATCTTTAATTAAACAACAAAAAACCATCCAACCACAATATCCCATTTATCGTTTTATGTTTGTTTAATTTCCGATTAACACGCATAAAAATGCAGTCTTTTTTCATTGACGAAACATTAACTAAATTTGTTTAATATTTAACACCCGTCGAGCGCCTTATAAAGGCAATATTTAGCAAGTTCGTCGTCGTATGTGTACGTCACATGGTAAATAAATTAAACATGGATATTTTGTATGGAAATAAAAGAACATGTTACATAATACATTTATGTTCTAGCTATTTTATCACAATATGCTAATATTTTTATTATAACAACAAAAAACATACTATACACTATATTAACTGTTGTATCGTTTCTAATCTAAATACATTGATTCCATTAAATTTGAAGTATTGTACGAACAACTTAGATGTAGCATCGGCAAAATTCGTAAAACCGATCACATCCGAATTAAGTACGCTATGCCAAATTACCAATATTTATTTCTTATGTGAAAATGATCTTTACACCAACGCAATAACTTGTAATATCATATGACCTAATATATTCCTTAATTTGACACGTCACTGACGCGAGAATCTATAGCGACGAATAGCGTCGAATGGCGCGATAGGGAGCTATTTCTATTGGTTGTATAAATCGGCAGTAATCGATTTAATTGAATTTGCCGATGCTACATCTAAGGTATGTCGTACTACATACAAGAAAGTTAATGCATCTGTCGTAGATATGACAAGGTGATATACATGTATATATTTAAAATAACGGTTCGAAAAACCTAACCCACGCTATTTGTATTTCCTCATAGAATATTTAGTATGGTATTTAAAATAAATACCGTTATAAAACTTGTTCCATTTGATATATTGCGATATTTTTTGATGCGATTTAAAATATATATGATATATTGGTTTTGTATTCCTATATAATAGGTAAGGAAAAGTATAAAGTTTATATTTCATACGTACTTAAACGAATTATATTTTGTTTATGTATGAATTCGAGTATTGTCACCACATTGAAGGCGGATGTATAGGTCTTATGGTTAAGGAACTAGTTACAAATTCAGCTGAAATGTTGGACCTATAATCATATACACATAGGTACTTTTTTAGCTTTTCTATAATAAAAAAAAAACAAACTGTGTTACTTATGAGGTACATATTATTTAATTATGATCTAATTAATTCTAATATTACAAATAACACTATAACTAAACATTCACACAGATGTTCAGGATCATGCCTTCGCACGATGTCATAAAATTTTAATAATTCCAATCCGGACCGGACCGGTTTTTTCTCATAAATAAATCTTTTGGCTGGACATTTGTATTATAAAAGAAAATATTATCGAGTTACCTGTTTTCACATTTAGACAAAGTATGAAGTATTTATTTAAAATATTTATTCTATATTCATTCATCAAAATATATTTTCTTCGAATCACTGTTTTATTATTGATTAGTAAGTTTAGTGTTGTCCAGTTAATCGATATCGAGTTTTCTGAAAGAACCGACTGCGCCGTAAATGTCAGTGTCGTACGCGGCGTCCGGTGTGACGTCACACAGCTCGCTGAGATAGCGAAGGTAGTCCCGCACTTCGTCGACGCGACGGCGCCATTTCTTTGCTAGAATTTCGATAGATTCCTCTTCACCACCCCATTCGACGGGCAGCACTCGGGTTGAGAAATGATCCAATAACTCTTCAGTTTTTGAATGTAAGTAATACTGGAATTTAAATAGCACATTTCATAACGCTTGTAGGTATAACGCGAAAACTATAACTTGTATCACACAAAGACGAGATCAATTTGAATTGTAAATGACATTGCCTAATAAATGAATCAATAAAAATATAACATCAAGTTCAATGTCAAAGATGCCCTATGAAGGCTATGTTTCAATATAACTTACCATATAGATTTTCTATAGAAGGATAATATATTTCTTATCATAGGTTTACGATTGAGAAAGTTCCGTTATACATGAATAAAAAAGGCATCTGTTTCCTATCAAATTTTGCATCTTATTTTAAGTAACTGTAATAATAACAGTAAAGTTTGCCACATAGCTTGATGATAGTGATAATTGCTTTACTTTTAAGAATCGCAACCTGAAATACAAGCTTTTCTCGACAAATGAGGTCTCTCTTGATAATATTTTTAAAGACTCAACGGCTTCAGCAACACAAAAGCTTCATATTTTAACTAGGGTGTTTATTAGAAAGGTTTTCGCCTTAACCCATTAGAACTAAAAGGCATTAGCGCTGTAAGAAATATTAACAATTAATTTAATTCCTTACACCGCCAAAGCACCACGGAGTTGAACTAAGGTGTTACATCTCACGTGCTCGTAGCTTGTAACCAGTGTTAGGTACATGTGATACATTCCCCCTTCAAACTAAAACACAACAATGCTGTGTACTGCTTCTGGTATAAGAATAAGTGATGAATGGGTGAACCTATGTCCTACTTCTATGAGGAACCTGGTGTTCGACTAGTTTTTTTCTAAGCTTTACCGCGAAGTAAGTTAATTTTATTTCAATCTTACCCGTTTCCTGACTTTCTCGTTAACGCAGGAGCGCATCAGATGTAAAGAAGAGGCGACAAGAGCAGGGGCTCCGACTACGTGAATTCGGCGCATGCGTTGCGGGTACGCGGCTTGGGCGAGCTGTATGCTGCGACGCACTGACCCCGCTGCAGCCGCCACCCGGGCGGCTATCGACGCACGCACATGTGAAGCCTGGTTTAAAAAGTTGAAACATTTCATTTTTACATACATACATTCTAGAATATGATAAACTAATATTTGATATATGCACTTGTGAAACATTATTATAATTAATTATAATTAGTTCTTGGTGGTAGGACTTTTTGCAAGCCCACCTGGCCACTCATCAGATATTCTAGCGCTAAACAACAGTACGCAGTATTGTTGTTTTTGAAGGGTGAGTGAGCCAGTGTAACTACAGACACAAGGGACATAACATCTTAGTTCCCAAGGTTGGTGGCGCATTAACTATGTAAGGAATAGTTAATATTTCTTACAGCGTCATTGTCTATGGGTGATGGTGACCACTCACGATCAGGTGTGTCATATGCTCGTCCGCCAACATATTCCATAAAAATAAAAATATTTTTAAAATCTATTTGCTTAAAAAATATCCCATTCGGTCATTTATTTTACAAACCCAATGACTAATTTTACATAAGTCGTTCGCTTAAACATTCTAGTAACGGCAAATCTTATCAATTTATTTATCATCCCAGGCTGTTTGAATTTATGAATCCTCTTAATTAACGGCTATTTATTTAGCAAAACATAATCAAATGCTATAGGTTAAATCGTATCGTCAACATCACATTTACTTTAAGAATAAAGTTGAAAAAAAAAGAAATAGCATTAAATTAATGTAATCTGAAATTGAAAAACGATTTTTCAGATCGATCATACTTAGTCAAATAAAAAAAAATAAGCTCGCCTTTCTATGAAACGTATGAGTCACCTACACATTTTATATTTTACTTGATAGTTTATAACTTTAGTAAAAATATTATTCAAATATTATATTATTCAAATTTTATTTGTACCTACTAAACTCAAACATAATACTACCAAGCTGCTTTTCTATTAGTGCGACATAACCTGCCTTTGATTTGATTTCGGAAAGATGTTTGCCGACAATAAAGCAACATTCGCAACTCATATAAATCCTTGACCTTTACCATTTACCTGTTAAACCTATAAATATCAGTGTGTTCTTCATTTTACTTACCTCCCAAATAAACACATCTCCCGCGATAAGCGTTTCATCGTGCATGCGGACATCACTAATGAGAAGAATGGCGCGAACGGCAGCTGTTATATCGGTTGCATTTTCTGGGTAGTTTGGTCTCACCCTGAATATGGTCACGCGAAGGCCCTCATCCGTCAGCTTAGGTAGAGGAACAATGTCTCTGTTGGAATTTTTAACGAAAACATATCAATTAAAATATTTCTGCGATCACAACAGTTTATTAATTCTGTGTAAACTTGTTTCTTAGTCGAAAGCAAGTTTTTAAAAAGAATTTTAAGTATAACGTTACGTCGCACTATAGGCAATAAAAACATAAACTTTGATAAAACAAAATACAAACGAATTAAAAAATATATATATTTAAGCTAATATATCATATCCTCCAGCTTCATTTTTTCATAATTTTACCTACTTTTTATTAATTTTTGTTTTTAACATTATACATTAATGTGATATATGAGTCGAGATGGCCCAGTGGTTAGAACGCGTGCATCTTAACCGATGATTGCTGGTTCAAACCCAGGCAAGCACCGCTGATTTATGTGCTTAATTTGTCTTTATAATTCATCTCGTACTCGGCGGTGAAGAAAAACATCGTGAGGAAACCTACATGTGACAAATTTCATAGAAATTCTGCCACATGTGTATTCCACCAACCCGCATTGGAACAGCGTTGTGGAATATGTTCCAAACCTTTTAATCTAAAGGAGAGGAGGCCTTTAGCCCAGCGGTGGGAATTTACAGGCTGTTGTTGTTGTTGTTCATTATACAAAAATGTATATCGATCGGTTTTTACAAAATGTCTGTTAATACAAAGCTAAGTATTGATTTAACAACATCGTACGGTGATAATTAAATTTAGCCGACATAACACTGTCTATGGTTTATTTAGATTCCATCCGAATCGTTACTGATTAATTCTAAGCTACGTAAAATCTTAACAACCAAATAAAATATATCAATTGCGATAATGTTATACGAATAATACGTACTAAGAAAGAAATTATTTCCCTTGACCCGGATTCTAAGGAAAATGTAATTGATTTAGTCAGCATTTAAAACGCATCAAATTGCAAAACAATGTTCCAAATGACGGTGTTTTAAAGTGCAATAACAATCAACTGAATGAATATTATAAACTGTTTACTAAATAATAGTAATTACTAAAAACATAATTTATTCGCGATACATCGTGTCACAGATGCAAAATGTCATTATTCAAATTAAAAAAAAAAAATTGTTTTGATTTAAAAAAATAATTCCATAAAAAAATAAATATTCTACTCAATGTATTTCCGCATCTTATGTTATACTTATTATGCAAATATTAATTCGTATTACGTATTAAATAGTATTTAGAAAAGAAGATTGGAATATTTCGATTGCAAATGATTTTAAAGATTTATTAAAAGGAAGTAATAATTGATCAATCAGTATAACAAATCTAGCCATGAATATTTATGGTCTTCTTCGTGACAAAAGCTGTTCTAGTAGGAACCATTGAATACTAGTATTCGCTTCCTTTTATCAATTCCTAGATGTATAATTTTCATATGTGTGTACCGGCATTGACATTTTGTTTTTAGACTCAACGTAGTAGTTGGCAATGAAGAGTTAAATTAATGCACCCCCTAGGCTCATATATCAAGTAGTTTGTCCAATTGACTGTATTGTCAAACAAATTACTTATTATGGCGACTACGACTATCGTCTACTACTTGTTATTATTATATATACTATATAGACTTACATACATGTGTCTATAACTATTGTGGTAGATACTTACTTGTGATAATATAGATGGTATAGGCATTAGTTCTTCCACTGATTACTATAAATCTTAATCGGATTTAGTGTGACCCAAAAGTAAGTTAATTTAACGGTAAATGAGAAAAGTTGTTTATGTTGTAGAGACTGATTCAACTATCCTAGTAATAAGTCAAATACTACCGATACATAGCAGGTATATTGTTTATTTTATAAAAATGTTTGTGTTTTCACTTACAAAAATTTGCATACATCGTTGAGTGGCGGCTCGGTGAGGGAGCGGTGTTCATACAGGTCCCTGAAACGTGAGCGCGCATAGCAAAATGTTTCTAATTTTTTGCGAGCTCTCTCGAAGTCCATGCGGCAACCTCGCAGAAAAGATTCCAGCAAGTGCGTATCTGCGGACAAGAGTCTAAATAAAGAAAAAAAAATACAATCATGTCAGTACCAAGTAACTATAGAGGAACAGTCACACTTTTAACGTTTTTACAGATACGTTCGTAGAATAAAAATTAAGTTTATCTCGAAAACTATCATTTTTTGTAATCAATTTAGAAGTTTTAAAAATATATTTAAGTATTAAGTTAAGCTATTATGTTTCGATACGCGTAGGATCGAGTTTGGTAATATGTTCGAGGTATAAGGGTGAGTACGACAAGTTTATTACAAGTAAAAGGAACATAACATCTTAACACCTATGTTTCTGGCGCACTGATTAAGTAGGTAATGTTTAAAGTTTCATACAGTGACAATCTATCTAGGTATGGGTTACTCTATAGGCTGTGGTGACCACTTAGCTACCACTACTAGTACCGATTATAAGAATCATATTGTCAATTTAGGTAAAGACAGATTACACAGCTTGCGTTAGAATGATTAATTCACATTTTAGCGCCTATTTTGCAACGAATTAGTGCAATATTTGCAAAATAGGTAAATACAAAAATGCTGATCATATGCGTTGACTGTTTTTTTTTAGTATGCTACTATTGCTACACAGTAAAAAAACCTTTTATTGTATTATCGACAATACAATCCAATAAGGGTATATATTGTATATCTTTTAAATTGATGTACAAACATTAGAAAAAAATTGGTTTTTACGGAAAAGATAGTTGAAGTTCTTCGATTTTCTCTACTAGGTATAATGAACAAGTTTACAACACAACTATAATGAAGAAGTATACAATAGAATTATATAGAATTAGATTTCCATAAAATATAATAAACAATTGATATACATATATAAAAATAGTTAATGAGCATATTCTTCAATAAATAAAGTCATAAATCTTAGAAATAACAATTATAATCGTGGATTTTAATTATTCATTTCTGTCCTGAGCAGAAGTTACTGTTGTGTGTAGTATTTAGCGTACTTACACATACACATGTATGTACATTACAAATGTTCATGTTCAATGTAGGGAGCAAGCATTGACAATGTAAGGAATAGTTAATATTTCTTACAGCGGCGTTGTCTATGGGTGATGGTGACCACTTACCATCAGGCGACTCACATGCTCGTCCAACCTATTCCATAAAAAAAGTAAACTAAGAATTTATTTATTTAAGATTGGATAAATACATTGAATACGCAATTTCTTTATCACCTACATATTATACATTCTAACCATGTAACGAAGTTTACCTAGCTAGACAAATAAATAAATACTTAGTGTATAATTATTGCATGTGCATAATATTATGACATTGTATAATTTCCATGTAGACGTATTTAAATAGTCTTACAATTATTTTAAATAATTGTCGTAAATACCAATAATGTTAAGAGTTTACGCGACAAAGGTTTGTTTTGGAAATCATATTTATTACATACAGTCTTATAATTTTACGAAGAAAAAAGATAATCTATGTATTATGCTCTATTATAGATATCCCAACTTAGTTTCATTGACGATGAACGGCGTGAAGACTTACGTGGGTTAAATAATTCCCACAAGGACTTTAAAGAAATTTCTGGGACCAGAAACATTTTAAGTATTTTTTTTTCTTAATATAGTTATCATGCATATTTTGTGTCATTATTGGCAAAAAGATTCAATTCACTTTATTCCCGTATTACAATTTGAAAAAAATGATGTTGGTATATATGGGCGCCATTTAAATATTCTCTATTGCAAATCAATGCGGTGCAGTCTTCATTACACGGCATAATGATCTGTATATATTACACGCATACATAATCAAGCGTATTTTTAAGGAACAGCAATAACAAATACTCATTAACATATTATATAGCAAAATTAAACAATAAACGACATTTCAAAATCGGCGCGAAAATTCCGAAGAAATATTTCAAAGAAAATCGTAAACACGGAAGTGACGTAAAAAGTTGACTCATGATTGTTATATAAGCCCTTGTCTCCTTAAATTGTTTATAATTATTGTATTCAATGTCGCAGGGGACATGAGAGTTCACGTTTTACGTTTCACCAACGAGTTCCGAATTTGTTCTTGCTAATAGCCTTGCATTTAAAATTTAATGTTTTTATCAATTATACTTGATATAATTATGTATTTATTTATTCAACAAAATCCGCAGCCAATTAAATATATAATATAAAAAAAAACAATCAAGATACGGATGTTTTCTGATGCAACTTCAGAATAATTTATCATAGAGATGACAGTAGGATCATATCAAACACAAATCGATAATATGATCTGAAGTCGACATATTCATTATGAAAAAAGAGAATATATTTCCTAACCTAGTCTATGAAATACTTAAAGAAAAAAATAAATCAAAAAGAAGTACAGCTTTTCAATAACCTTAACGTCTCTGAGTAACTTATTTGACTACTCTATATTTTCCGTATATTTTTTTTCATATTCGCATTATGTTAATTAAAAAGGAAAAATTTAATTTAGTTATTACATTATTCTAGAAAGAAAGTAGAGACACACATAACGTAACAATATTAACAATATAAATTAATAAAAGTTTAAAAAGTCAAGACGATATCATAAAGTGGACAATTCTAGAATAAGGTTTTTTTAAGAGTTTACATTGAACTTATTACGAAAGAGTTCGGTTTGGAATACTAACTCGATACTGGTATTACGACAATTAATGCAGTTAGAATGAAAATGTAAACACAATACGTGTTTACGCGCTACGAGTAATAAAAGTAAACGGACAAGGTAAGGAGTAAGGACGTTCAATATTTTGATTCGAGTTCATAATTTTTATTTATTTATTATTTAATTTGTAAATTGGTAATTTCTTTTTTGTTTGTATATAATCTCCGGAATGAATGATTCAATGCAAAAAAAAACATTGAAAACAAATGAAAGCTACATAATTCCTGAGTGTTTATATTTGTAACATATGATTTTCTTTATTATTAAATTCGATATTATGGTTCGATAGTCTATATGTATAATCAAATAGGAGTGACTGTTTGTTATATTGAAATAACCCCTTTGCTACTAAATGCTCATGTATGTGTACACGGTAGATATACCAAATTAACATTTTTTTCAATTTTTGTTTATCTGTCTGTTTGTTCCCGCTAACCTCTGGAACGGCTAGACCGAGTTGGATGGAATTTTCACTGGCAGTTAGCTGATGTAATAATGAGTAACTTATGCTACAACAGGTCGCGGGCAAATGATATATAAATGATAAATCTATACTAATATTATAAGGGTTACAAAGTAGCTCTGTCTGTCGTTCTGTATTTAGAAATTGATCCTCTGAATTGATTTTCATGAAATTTAATGCAAAAGCTTGAAAATTAACATAGGCTTCATTTTTCAAACATTAAGAAACTTTCAAGATATTCTTCTGGTTTAACTATTATCTATTTTGTATTATTACTAAAGAAACCTCCGGCACAGATACTGCCCTAACATAGCTTTCTGATGTACTTTCAAAGCTTGTGTATGTGTATTATGTACTTTCAAAAATCAAAGACAATGAGATTTAGAAATAGATAATAGTAATACTTTTTACTAAATGTTCCTTGCTGTAATATTGGGTTGTAAACAGGTTCTAGAACGATTCTCATCAGAATTTAGTCGACTAAATTCCAATCAGCGAGGTAGGCTGCTTCTTTAATAATCCTTGTAATTTAGATTTTAGTCTCGTAGCTGTAAAGCAACAAAGGTTATTGCGCATTTAAACATTTAATAATTTATTAAAAGTCTTTGTAAACTAGTTTTCGCGAATAACGCGCTCAAAACTAAAGAGTTTAATTAATAAATATTCCCATTTTAAGGTCAGTATTATTTTCATAGAATCACAGAATTACTATTTCATGAAATTTAAGGTCATGCTATAATTATTATTATAATTACGTAGTAGATATAAAACAAAGTCACTATGTATGTTTAGATCTTTAAATTTACTCAACGGGTTTTTTTAATAGAAAAAGTGAGTCGATAGGAAGGTATTTGTATATAATACATGGACAATGTTGAAAAAGAGTAACTACTGAGTTTCTTGCCGGTTCTTCTCGGTAGAATCTACTTTCCGAACCGGTGGTAGCTTCACTTAATTGTTATATGACGATTCAAAAGTGCTTAAAAAGCCCACTTGAATAAAGTATATTTTGATTGATTGATTTTGAATATAGTAAAGAAACAAAAAAAAATGTAGTATATTAAGTATCAGCATTGAATCCGTGTGAAGCAGAGGCGGGGTCGCTTTAGTTTTTCTTTTATAAAATTTGTAAAAAATAGATATAATTATTTTTTTTGGTAATGCTATTGTTGCAATTCCTATGTAGTACATATCTTTTTACATAAAAAAAGATGTGACATTCCAAAAACCATATTTTTTAAGTATTTTAAGAAGTACATAAACTGCGATAAACGTGATAACCAAGATCTAAACATTTACTTTAAACAATCATAAAATTAGTTTTGGTCGCTTTTAGCAACAAAAAAAAAAGCTTCACAGAAATTATTATTCACCACAAAATATTTTCTTCACTTAGACATCGATACATCGATTAATGAAAAAAAAAATATTTAAGTATTTTTACAGATATCATAAGAATATTATTGTTGATATTATTTATAAATTTTATGTAAATAAAACTTTTATAGCTTCCCCATTGTATAAGATTATTGGAAGAATGTTAAACGTGTCATTTATCAAAACTTATGTTTGTCGGAAATAAATTGCTTTGATATTTTTTTAACAGACAGTCTGTGTATTACGTCATAATAGATATTTAGAAGTGAAGAAAAGTTGATTCTATCATGAGTTATAATTTTCAATATATCGTATAAATTTAAAAAGAAAAAAAAACAGTTATTTCTAACTAAAAAGGCGTTATATAAAGAATCCGTTTTTAATACTTTAATTTTATAAAGGTTTATGATAGTGCAATGTGCATGCAATACATTAAAAATAGTAATTCCTTTATTACATAGCTAAGCACATGTTTTTCTATCAAGGAACAAGTCTTTGGAAAAAAAAATCCGGTTCCCCACTTAACATAAGGTCTATGACTTGCTGGATTACCTGAGAATTTTCAAGACATTACATATTTTCAACCGACTTCAAAAAGGAGGTTATCAATTCTTCGGTATTTTTTTTTCTCTTTATCTTTACATGTTGCCAGTATGAGGTTAAGCACAGTAATATAAGAATTTAAACAATGTACGCATAATGAATGTTTTCCACATTACTGTATCAGCAATACCTTATACAAACGCATTACAAACAAAGATACAAGAATTCTCTATTTCCTAATGCGTCTGTACTTTAAGAAAGAATAATTTTAAAAACAGTTTAAAAGCATTTAAAAAAAAAATAACGAACGCCGAATAACGATTAGCCGAAAAAACGACGAAATTGTTAAGGTATTTTGATTTAAATGTTCTTAAAAAGTTATAATTATTTTAATTCGTTGCGAATTAAATTTTAACAATTTTCCCTTTTTAAATAATAACTGTCGTATTATTTAAAATGCTTTGTGAAAATGGCTTATTTTGCTCCATAATCTCGAAACAATTGTTTTACCAATTTAGTATTAACAGAAATGCTGTTTGAGTATGTGAATTTTATTTTGTTTATAGCTTAAAAGTTGAAATATGCAAAATATTAAAAAGTGTAATTCTTATTTAACAAAAAAAAATTGTTGATCTGCGAGTATTTAATATGCCGATTATCATAGTATTTTCTTTTAATTATTAATAATGATTATGAAGTCATTTTTTTTATAAGAATATCAAGAAAAACAAAGGGTTGTATAAAAATATTTACCTAATGATTCTGGCTGGGGTAAGTAAGGGTTGGCCGCACACATACTACGGAGGTCCCTGACCCCCCTCTCTAACTCTCCAGGTCCCTCTCCA
Source organism: Vanessa cardui (assembly GCF_905220365.1). Classification (NCBI taxonomy): domain Eukaryota; kingdom Metazoa; phylum Arthropoda; class Insecta; order Lepidoptera; family Nymphalidae; genus Vanessa; species Vanessa cardui. Next base: position 9,545,298 of record NC_061132.1, on the reverse strand, counting down.
AGCTCTAATCTGATCATTTCCGCCTGTTTTAGAGATGGCCCTTCGAGGAACGCCATTTTTCTACACAGCACAAGTCAACAAGTAATACTTTTTATCTTAATATTCTAATTTGAAATTTAAATCGTAACACGACGAACTCTCGCTGAGTAAGGATTGAACTGGTAGCAAATGCTATACAACCTCTTTTATAAACAAGCGCTATAAATTATATATACCTATCTATATAACTTGCACACTAACCGCGTTGTCAGTGTTTTTTTTAATTATATATTATAATTTTTTTGAGTTGTAACTATTGATTATAATCAAAATTAATGTATAATAATGAAGAACGATAAATAATATTATTTATATTTTATTTAACATATATAAAGGAATATAAATAATAGTACAAAATAATTCTGTCAAAGAATTTATATAAAATGATTGACTCGAAAAATCGTAACCAAACTTTTAAAAAACGATTTAAATCTTACATTACCATAGCTTCTTTTAAATCATTACCTCTACGAAGTTTATAGATAATTCAGACGTAAATTATATTTATATTTCATATTTTTGGTAACTAATATATAATAAAATTATAGAACTAAAGTTTATATCAAGACACTTATCTAAGGATCCAGTGGACCAATTTAAAATAGTAGGTAATGGTACACGTTAATTGCGAAACATTGTAGACATATAGTTTTTTTATAAAATCGACCCGTGGAAGCTATAGGGCTATAATAAGTGGAAGGTATCCGGGGCTACATCCCCGAGGATTCCATAAATTAAAGGACATTCCCAAACGATATGTCTAAGAACTCTATAATTATTTAATATATGAATGTAGTAAGTATATCTTACGAACAGAGTTTGACAGCAGTTTTAGAGATAAATAATCAAACATGTTTATTAAGAAATAATAACGCATAATTCTTGTATTTACGACAGAAAGGAATTACTATAAAATTGGGCTCCTCCATTGTTATTCTAGGATGTACCCTCATGCCATTCGACTAAATGCAGACTCAAAGTATGGATAAGAAGTACTCAGGCACTTTTATAGTGAATGCCCACATAAACAAGATAAAATTTAAATATATTTGAGAAAATATGTTCAGCCCTTTGTCTCTGAAATTTTTCGCCGATATTGTCCGCTGAATAGTTATTTTTTGGCGATATTTTTATTCTTCATCATACACAGGCTTTCAAGGGTTCCACGTTAATGCTTTGGTGTCGATCTTTATATTCTGTAAGATCTAGGTATATTATTCACGTTGTATGGAAAGCATAATTATATACGTAAGATTTTTTATAATTTTGTATTTGTTTATATTAGACATAATATTGTAATTGTATAATGTAATATTATAATTATAAATTTTGAGACTGACATCTGAAAAAGAGCTCTATAGAGTATATATTTTCTTGATATCGGTATTAGGATGGTGCGGTTCACCTGTACTATATTATACTGTATAAGATTTGTAATGTATTTTTTCTCATAAAAAAATCAAAACTCAATACCTAGATCTCATTCTTCAAATAGAATCAATGCTATACTACATACACTGCTAGATCCTCCACGAGCGAAAGATACAACCCCCACGTTTGAGATATGTATTTTTGAAATAATAATTTCCTCACCTTTAATGACCGAGTTCCTCCATTTAATTTTCTCTCAGGAGGGAATTTGCTAACTTGGCTACCCAAGGCCTATTAGCTTAAAACGTGTAGTATACAACCTTTAGCCGTTTGTTTATGAAAATTTATTTTTTTACAACCTTATAATAAAATTAGCAATTATCTAATATTTTAGTAAATTTATGTTATACCACATTAGCTATTCACCCCACATCCGTAATATTATTAATAAAGAAAATATGAAAAAATATTTTATAATTTCAATATTGTTGATAGTGTATATACGCTTAACACTGTATTTTATAGAACGTTTATAATACTTGCAACCCTAGGGAAAATCTGTCATTGATTTTTCGATATTCAAAAAATAACGGTGATGCACTGGTCTGTTCTGACGACAGTTTTAAATCTGTGAATTTAATAATCAGTATAAACAAACCTACTGTAGACAATGTTTTAGTGTTTTTAATGTAAGAAATCTACAAAGTGTTCCAAATGGAACCCTCAAAAGAGGCGATTACTGTTCGTATTACACGATTAAATAGACAGATTATCGGCAAAGTGACCAGTGGTACTAGTAAACACAATAGAAAAGTAGATCGGGAAACATTATTAGACGCTTTAACAGTTTTGTATGATGAATGTAATGAAGACCCTGTTAAAAAATGCGACGAGCTTGTACGAACATTCTTAGATAAATGTAAGTACCGCGTGTGGTGCATTAGCTCGCAACTCAATGTTGTCGGGAATTTTACGTAGTTGCAAACATCTAATAATGAAATACATATTCCCATGTATTGAATATACTTTTTTTATCGAAATTATATAAATAAATAACAGTGCGTGCCTATTTTAAAACGACACATACGATTTAATATGAAGTACTTTATCATTGTCTCGAGATGTGAAATTGTTTAGAGACTGGATGATTTTTAAAGTCATTTATTTCCTTGAAATTGCTTTACAAACGAATATGATTAAGTTACATTTATTTTCAGATCGAAGCACACTAGCTGATCTAAGGAGAGCGCGTGTCTGTATTTCGGATTTTGATATTATTCACGTTATTGGACGTGGTCATTATGGGGAAGTGCATGTAAGTCAGCAATTAATAATTATTAAAAAAAAAAACAATTTCTATAAATTCATTAGTAATAGAAGGCTGCATTTTGAATAACAAAGAAAGTAACTTATTATGTATTTAATATGTGAATAATGTTTTGTTACTTTAACAGCAAGTAATGATAGATTCTAATATAACTAGTAATAAAAATATAATAATTCTTCAATTGCTCCTCTAGTTGGTGCGTGAAAAACAGACATCTGATGTCTATGCTCTTAAAAGTATTCGTAAGGAACAGGCAAGGAAGCGAGTGTCTGGTGCAGAAGATGAACGAGACATTTTAGCAAATGCTTCGGGGCAATGGATACCCCGTCTACAATATGCTTTTCAGGTATGAATTAAATATTAAATTATGTACTGTACAATTAGTCCATTAAATCCATCTGTTATATATTGTTATAATAGTTTTGAACTTAATAAATAAAAATTAATTTGTACTTTTTTTTACAGGATAACACCAATCTTTACCTTGTTATGGAATTATGTAATGGTGGAGATTTGGCTGGTTTACTTAGTCGTCGTAATAACCCACTGTCGGAGCGTGATGCAGCTTTTTATATTGCAGAAGTTGCCCATGCACTTAAGACTCTACATGGTATGGGCTATGTTCACAGAGATGTCAAGCCTCAGAATATATTATTGGACAGGTTAGTAATGTGTTATACCTCAGTAAATTAAGGGGAGGGGTTAACGAAGTGTGACATTATGTATAAAGGGGTGAGGGGTGACCTAAGCTTTGCCTAAGAAACTATTGCTAATTATTAAATATTTAAAATGCAATCATAAATTTTAGAGCTGTGGTTTTCATAAAATAATTATTTTATATGAGTATGATATAAAATTGCTAAATGTATAACATCAACCAGCAAGTTTGATAATTTTGACAACAGGTCAATTTGCATGATGTAATTTCATCCAGAGATTCCAGCTTTTAGCCATGAAAGTATAACAAATGGAGCTACTTCTGGATTTATAATATTTAAATATTATTTACATTTATTTTGATACAGGATTTTAACTATAATTCAAGATAAATAAACAAACAAATACATTCCAGATGCGGGCACGTGAAGCTGGGCGACTTTGGGTCATGTGCACGTCTGTCGGAGGGCGGCTGCGTGTCGGGCGCCACAGCGGACTACGTGGCGCCGGAGCTGCTGGCCGTGGACTGCTCCGCCGCGCACTCTGTGTGTCTCGAGTACTGCCGCCGGGTTAACACGGCCATTGTGGGTTCGCACGATGCACTAACGCTTTGTAGTTTTTTAACATGTTTAGTATTCATTTAATTTGATTTTGATGTGGTAGACAACATAATAAACATAAATAAAATTGTACGTAACATATGCAACATTCTTATTTATGTTTCGAACTAAATAGAAAATTTTGTTTTATTTAATCTAATAACAGTTTTGGTTTTTTTTGTGTGGTAGAAATGATAAAATGGTTTCTTATATAATATAAAATTGCACGATTTTTTTTTTATTTAGCTCACGGTAGAAATTATCGTACTAACTTGCATCAGATTTATTTGCTTGTCTTTTAGTTTCTAGTACTTTTGAGTCATACTAGATTTTTCTGTGTTTTACATAAAGTTAAAATGTGTGGTTTAGTAGTTAAGTTATTACATCTCAATGAGTAATTATTATCGTTTTTATTGAAATTTAAAGGGCTAAAATACATGTAATAAATAAAAGGCATTAAATAAATTTAATAATTGAATAATAATAATCAATAAGTAAGTTTTCTTTATGTATATTTATTTTATTCCAGTCTGCTTGTGATTACTGGTCACTGGGTGTAGTGGCATTCGAGCTGGTGACCCTCAACAGACCGTTTTCCTCTGGAGACGACGATTCCGTAGCACAAATTCTAAGCAATATACAAAAGTATGTATTGTGATACAACGATCTTGTTATTTTTATACCAAATGTAAATGTCTCCATAAAAAAATGTCGGTTTTTATTCAGGTACGAACGTGATCCAAACTCGGAGCCGCCTTTCGAGCCTCTGCCGAACGGCCCGTCGAGCACGTGGCGCGCGCTCGTAGCAGGCCTGCTACGCGTGGCGCCCGCGCGCCGCTACAACTACCTGGACACGCTACAGCACCCCGCGCTGTCGCACCTCGCCCTGCACGCCATCCGGGACCAGGTAACGGCTCGCATACTCATATACTTGCTAACATTGTTAATACGCACTGTCCTAGTTACAAGTCGGACCAACAAAGTTATAGTCAATAATATCTTTGTAACTTTTCATAATTAGTAATAACCAATGTTAATATTATACCTTGGGAAATAAAGGTTTAAAGTTTACCTTAAACCTGCGCCAGCCATGTCATTCGATCAATTCCATTAGAGAATGCAATTATATTTAGGAGCACATAAATGTGCTATTATAATCTGTGAGCAAGCGTTTGATTCTATTACCGTAGTTAGTTTGACCGAGAGAACATTTAAATAATATTATTAGGAAATTATTTTTGTACTTAATATAAAACGTTTCCAATAACATTGTACTATTAACGCAAACAGGTACCACCCTGGGTGCCGCACCTACGCGGTCCTGAAGATGCTACGTTCTTGGCTAGTCCTGCGCGAGAAGTCGTACCTGCTTCCGCTGCGCCCTTCCGAACTCGTCCTCCTTTTGCTGGACACCTGCCATTCGTCGGTATGTACACTATCAACATACTGTCATTAGCACTTTCATTACTATTATATAAATTGTTGTCATTTTAAAAATCATTACATTTTTTTACCACTTCAGGATACTCGTACGTAGCCCAAGAGGAAAGTGAAGATATCAGCGGCGGTTTCAACGCGTCCCACGACTGTACAGCTATCAATCTAGCTACTTTCAAGTTAGTCACATAACTAGCCATAGCTATTTAAACAAAAGTATTCGCATAATTTTATTAATACAAATTTAACTGATACAGGTCCGCGGAAAAGTTAGCAGCGATGCGAGGCCGCGAGGTCGCCTCGCTGCAGAGCAAGCTGGCGGCAGCAGAGGCGGCCTCGGGCGCGGCGGCCGAGCGCGCGCGCCGCGACGCCGACGCCGACGCCGAGCGCGTGCGCGCCAAGCTGCAAGCGGAGATCACCGCGCTCACCCTGCAGAACAAGTCTGTGTCTACATGTTACACCATCTTACTATAGTAAGACACAAATTAGATGTAGCATCGGAAAATGCAATGGAATGAAAATAAAACCGATTACTGCCGATTTACACAACCAATAGAAACAGCTCCCTATCGCGCCATTCGACGCTATTCGTCGCTATAGATTCACGCGTCAGAGAAAGCAAGTGCATGTAAAACGACGCGTCAAATTGACGAATATATTAGGTCATATGAAATTACAAGTTATTACGTTTGTGCAAAGATCATATTCGCGTGAGAAATAAATATTAATAATTTGGGATAGTGTCCTTAATTCGGATGTGATCGGTTTTACGAATTTTGCCGATGCGACATCTAAGTTGTGTCGTACTATACTTCATGTACCAATGCAGATGACTAATACAATGCAATATTTACCAGGCGACTGGAACGTCAAGTTGAAGTAGAGAAGGAGGAGCGCATGGCGCTGCAGCGCACGAATCAGGAATTGAGCAGCGGTGTAATAGAGCGCACCAACGCGGAGTTGCGCGCCGCACAGGCACAGGCACAGGAACTGCAGTCAGAGCGAGATATGTTAAGGGAAGACATTGCACGCGTAGAAGCGAGGGTCAAGGATCTACAAGTGGAATGTAATAGCGCCTTAGCTGCCGCGGATACGGCACGAGCGCAACATAAACATTACAAGGTAAAAATGTAGTATTATATTATTATCATTCAAAATAATTGAAACTTTAGTATATGTGTGAAATAACGTACAAGTATATAACAATAACTCAATACTGCACTGCTTTATAGTGCATCTATGTGCAGTCTACACATAGATTTTGTTGGTAGAACTTCTCCATGACATTTATCTCAGTTCTGAAAGTGCCTAAAACTCTTTAATCTTATATAACGTCTTATCTAAATCAGTGTTATTAATGATTTACCATATAGAATACCATACTTACCATACTTCGAAAAACAGTACAGTAATTTTGGTGTTAGTGTTAAGATAATAATATAAATGTCTTAATATATATAATATTGTTTGATTGATCTAAAAAATCACAAAAGCTGCTATTGCTGTCAGGCATAAAATGTTTTGTCTATAAAAATCTTAACTCCTAAAGTCAGGGCAATTGGACAACTATAACATTGTTATATGTTCATTCCATATTTTTCATTAATCAGGATATCATACGACATGTACAAGACTTACGACATAGATGGCTCACAGAAATAAATGTAAAACCCATTGTAAGTGTAATGGCAGACATCCTAAATCAATTTTGGGCTGTCTCTTTCCAAATTAGTGTAGTTATCTGTAGATCGTTATTATAGAGTATCTCATTGAAAATTTATCACTTAGTTTATTATAGAAACATAGTTTATTGTAGTTAGTTTTTCATAGACTTTATTATATAATTGCATTATTAATTAAGTGTGGAAGTAGCAGAAATAGTAGCCTATATTGTTATTTAATTTATCATTAATATTTAATTTAATCATTAATTTTAAGGTACACAACGTGTAGCAAAATATTAAATTAAGAATCTTAATGAAATGGAGAATAAATGAATAATAATAATAAATAAATAAATAAATATCAGACAACATCACATACATTACTCAGATTCCAATGTAAGTAGCTGAAGCACTTGTGTTATGGAAAATCAGAAGTAACGACGGTACCACAAACACCCAGACCCAAGACAACATAGAAAAATAATGGTAATCTACATCGACTCGGACGGGAATCGAACCCGGGACCTCAGAGTGGCGTATCCATGAAAACCGGTGTACCCACCACTCGACCACAGAGGTCGTCAAATGAATCGTACCAACATTAATGTTTTCACTTATTCAGGACACGGTGGCGAAGGAGCGCGCGCTCCGCCGGCAGACCCTGAGCGGGGGGGACGCGGACGCGGCGCGCCTCGCGTCGGCCGAGGCGGCGGCGGCGCGGGAGCTGCGCGCGCGCCGCGACGCCGACGCAAAGCTCGCCGCGCTCGAGCAAGAGCTGCAGCGCATGCGCGACCTCGCCGCCGACCACGCCGACCAACTCGCGAGCGCCATGGTCTGTACCTCTGACTAGGTTTTTATTTCATTTCAGTGGTAACGGTTAATAAGAATCGAGTTTGTTTTTAACTACGTTTTTGCTATACTTGGTCCCGAAAAAGAACCTTCTATTATAATTATATTCTATGATATTTTACATACATCATACATCAACAGCCTGTAAATTCCCACTGCTGGGCTAAAGGCCTCCTCTCCCTTTGAGGAGAAGGTTTTTGGAACATATTCCACCACGCTGTTCCAATGCGGGTTGGTGGAATACACATGTGCCAGAATTTCTATGAAATTTGTCACATGCAGGTTTCCTCACGATGTTTTCCTTCACCGCTGAGCACGAGATGAATTATAAAGACAAATTAAGCACATGAATCAGCGATGTTTGCCTGGGTTTGAACCCGCAATCATCGGTTAAGATGCACGCGTTCTAACTACTGGGCCATCTCAACTCTCATCTATGATATTTTATGAATTTAAATTATTATGTGCAGGAATCTATAAGAGAAAAAGAACGCGTAAACTCCGCTACGAATCAACAGTTAAGCGAGACTCAAGTTCACCTAGCGCAGGAGCGCATGCGGGCTGCCGCTCTATCAGCGCAAGTCCAGGTATCGTTTATTATCAAATATTCATTCGGGTATTACAAGAAGTTGCAAAATATGTATATCTGATTATACAGATTTCTAGTAAGCAATTTGAGTAATAATTGATTGTTTGTGGTAAGCTTTTGTACTTGAAACGTTCTTGTTATGACTGGTGCTATCGCGTGTAGGAGCTGGAGGCGGGCGTGCAGGCGGCGGGCGCGCGCGAGGCCGCACTGGAGGAGCAGTGCGCGCGCACCGAGGCGCGCCTGCAGCAGCGACTCGAGGCGGCCGACGCGCGCGCCGCCTCCGCGCTGCACGACGACGCGCGCCATCGGGAGAAGGTAAGCCGTCTGCTCCGTGTCTAACCTCATTCTTTCATTCGCTCGCCACATCGCTCATTCTTGATTGGATTCCGTGATCTGACTCATTCGCATTCCCCAAGGTCACGACTCTCGAGCAGCTAGTTCGGCAGCTGGAACGCGAAGTCAACGCTCTGGAAAAGCGAACATGCGCGAGATGTACGGCCCACGACGCGCAGGGCGGCGCCAAGGCGCAAGTCACGAGCGGTACTAATACTGAGGAAGCTGAGGAGGTAGACACCGGCCGCGACAATAGGAGCGACACCGAGAGCGTGTCGGACTCACATTTAACAGTACACGTGTCTTTGCTTAAGGAGCAACTTGAACGCGCCGAAGCTCAGCTACAGGTTATAAAAATATATTTAGCTTTACAATATTACGTGAAAAGAAGAATATGTCTGAAACAAATTGTAGTTATTTTAAAATTAAAGTCATTATTATTGATATTTCGTTTTAGGCTCGTGCTGATGAAATAGCAGCACTACGCCAAGAAGCTAGAGCTGCTAATTTAGCAAGATGGCGCAAGGTAAGTTACAAATAATTGTTAGACATGTTGTTTTTAACTAGTATAACTAATAAATGAACAATGGCTTATTTTAGGAAAAAGAATTCAATGACTTATCATTGGACGCAAAAGTAACAGCCCGCGACCTAAAGAAAATAGAAGAGCGACTCGCATCCGCGCTAGAAGCGCGCAAGTCAGCTGAAGATAAAGCAGGATTGGTGCACAGAGAGATCACAACGATAAAACCACAGCTCGAGCAAGTGACGAAGGAAGCTGAGAAATATAAGGAACAGTTGGATAAGTTGCGAAAATCTCATGAAGTACTACAAGCAGAAGTAGATAGGTGAGAGAATACATCTTAATAATAATACTTTATACATATAACAAACACTAACTTTAGTTTAACCAACCAATTGAAATACTAAGACTTACTTGTATTAAAAAGCTCAAAAGTTATATGTATAAATTTGAGTAATAAAATCTATAATACTGACCCACCGGGTAGTAGGGGTTACCTACCACCTAAGTTAAGATAAATTGTAAATATACAGTACTCTAATTACTAATATTTTTTTATCAGATCTAGAAACGATATTCGCAAATTAAAGAGTGAAGTACAGTACAGTGAGAAGAGGCGCATGCATGCTGAGGAACAGGAAGAATTGTCCTCGCGTGAACGAGCGCAACTGCGGGACGAACTCGCGCCACTAAAGGCTCAAAACAACGATTTAATTCAGGTAGAGTGACAGACTGTAACTTCCACTGATGATCTTAACCTCTTCTCTTTCTCATCTCTTCTCATTATCTCTTTTGAATTTATTCCACCACAATGTTGACAGAAAGAGGCACGTTCGTTAATAATGAGGTAAAGCATTATCATATGTATGATGCAGATGTCGTCACGATATTTTCCTTCACCAGCCAGCTTGATATGTATTTTAAAAACAACATAAAGTCAGTGATGATAGCCTGCCTAATAAAATGTATTATAAATATTGTAGGCAAGGCCGATTAAATAATATTTCAGAACTATGATAAAATTATTCTTAAGCGCCTCATAAGAATGTTGTAAATTACTCAAAGAGTAATGGTGAAGGATTTGCTGGAAGTTTCTCTACGAGACCGAGTCAGAAATTACGAAATCCTCAGGCGAACCAAAAATGATCTACATATCCCGAAGTATAGGCGAATTAAAGTACGGGCACATAGCTCGCAGGGTCTCTTTGGGGGGCACCCTTTGTCCAGCCGTGGACGTCTTCCGGCTGAGGTGATAAACATCTAATAATAACATTTATCAATAGTTATTGGTGTTGAATTAGGATTAGAAGTTCAACCTATTGTGCAAAGGCATTAAACAAATTGTTTATTATTGAAAAAAAAAACAATGTTAAACAAAGCGTCATTGTCTTTTAATAGGTAAACAGCTACTCCGATACCGAGGTCATTATAATGGATTAGTCGGTCGGCGAATGTTATAGGTTGTGGTATTATATGTGCACTCGATTTAATCATTTATTTTCATCAAATTATTGCCAACATATGCTGAATGAAGTTGTTAAATTAGTATGGCGTTTAAATATCACGTTCCTACGTCAACCGGGGAGAAACCTGTAATCTGGCCCAAGCCTGAATATTTAAGTAACTTAGTGTGGTCACAACGCATGCGGCTCGCCCTCGCCACAGACCTACTGTGCGGGCGTTGTCGAGCCGTGGACTGCACACTTGCAACCTTACATGCGCATTTGACTTCCGTAAGTAAGAAAGCCGTAGACAAAAGGGGACCAGGTTATAGTTGTGCCCAGATATCCATCTTAAATGCTCTGATGTAAGAGGAAATAGAAAAGAAAATCAAGAAAAAACACATGTAGGTAAATCTTTAGCGTACAAAATTTTGTTTTTGTTTCAGAATAACAAAGCACTACAAGAGGCATGCGCACTACTGGAAGAGCAACTAACCGATCTCGAAAAGCTAACCGATCTGCACGAGATAAAGAACAATGATCTCGAGGTGGGTGCCGTATATATTTTTTTATGAATATTCAAACTATACTTGTTTTAACTATATTTTTTCACGCAGATGGAAACAGTTCGATTGCGGAGCGAACTAGAGTCGTGTCGCGCGAAGCTGTCGGAGGCGGAGCGGCAAGCGGCGACGAGTGCGTCGAGCGCGTCCCTCGCTGAGCAGCGCGGGGATGAAGCTAGAGAGCAGTTGCGCCTCATCACAACACAGCTTGATATTATGCGGGTACTTATTTTTCAAACTATTATTGGAATAATACAAAAACTCTCCTCACAATCAATCTCTCCTGAAGTGGTTCACAAACAAAACTTATACAAGATTGATTATTTTTCTCGATCCTTCCAATTCGACGATTAAAGTAGGAATGACCATTTCTAGGCTTACTTCTAGTATTTAATGTTTACACGCCCCTCCTCCGACTGTAGCAACATCTGGTTTCGATCCATTTTAAAAACAATTTAGTTTAGTCAAAGCCGGATGTTGACAATCAACGCAAATTGTAACAACTATTTAAATCGAATTATTTATGCTGATAATACTTTAATACATTAAAACAATAAAATATGATGATATTAAAATAAATATGCTAACACGATTTGACTTCAAATCAACGCAAATATGAACACGTACGCAGAAGATCGATGTCATATTTTAAATGTAATAAATTAACAGGAAAGACTCGAGAATCGAGAAAGCCTAGTAGACGAGTTGGAAGCGCGCCTGGGTGCACTGCAGAGCGAGGCGGCGGCGCGGGAGGCGGCACTGAGCGGGGCGGGCAGGCGCATGCGCGAACTGCAGGAGGAGGCGGCCGCGCTGCGCACGCGCGCGCACCAGCACCACGAGCACGCGCTGCAGCTGCAGGCAGCGCTCGCCGATGCACAGGTACTGTATAGATAACGAAACTACTCGTTTCCATGTGGCATATATTTTTTAAATAAGCGATATATTTGTTTCGACGTATGTTATAACGTTTTATTTAAAAAATAATAACAAAAAAATTGGTTCCCTGTAAAATCGGTATCAGTGTTGGGCAAATTTTAATTGCAAGAACAATTAAAGATTAACAATTAATTAATTGTTAATTGTTACTAATACAGTTAACAATTAATCAATTGTAATTGTGGAAAATCACAACTAACAGTTGACAGTTGACAGTTCATAAGATCAACATCTCTTTCAATCCCTCTGCAAATTTAATTTGAAAAGAGTTATAAAATCATATAAATGGATAATAATGTTATATAAATTATAAAGCTTAGAATATAGTCGAACTTAAATAGTGATAAATGTGACGGACCGTGATCCCCATCAATAGTTATAGCTGTTATATTAAGTGGACAAAGTGCATCGATACCAAACTACCCGCAATAACTATAATATATCTAATCAGTGTTTGCCGTTACCGTAACGTAAACAGAGCCGGAGCATTGTTTACTGTGAGTTGCCGACAGTTTCTATAAGAGCATTTATTACCGTGGTAAGATTAGTAAAAAAAAAAAATAATAATTATTAATTTTACACTCTTTTTCTAATGGCGTCAAGTTCATTAAACAAATTAAACAAATGTGGTGGGTGTCTGCAAGTTATTAAAGCTAATGAAAAGTTTTTGACATGCTCATCGTGTCATAAAAATTATCATGCATACTGTGTAGCATGTGAAAAGGAAGAAGAAGTTATTGGGATAGACACTATTTGGCTATGTCCGGAATGTAAGCCAAAAAGAGGTAATGCTGATGACACGCCGCTTAGAACAAGGAAAATAAATTATAAACAGCCAGATCAAACCAATATCACTCGCCGGAAAAAAGAGAAAATTACAACTTCCGACAGTCCAGATATGTCTATCGTATCTGTTACACAAGAAGAAATACGAAGTATTGTCAAAAACGAAATTCAAGAATTAATAAAACATTTTAACGAAACCATACGAAAATCTATTAAAGATGAATTAAAATCAGTTATGGATGAAATATGCTGCGTCAAGGAGTCAATGAAATTCATGAATGATCAATATGAAGAAATTAAATCTGAAATGAATTCAAAATTTAATCTTGTGGATAAGCTGTATAAAGAAAACGAGCAGCTTAAATCAACAGTTCAAGATCTCGATACACGCTTAAGTATAATGGAGCAACAGACAAGAGCATGCAACGTCGAAATTCAGTGTCTGCCTGAGTATAAAAATGAAAACCTTATAAATACTGTAATTAATTTAAGTAAAGTAATATCTTGCAATTTGAATGAAAGTCAGATACATAATGTCACACGTATTGCCAAGCAAAACCCTAAGACTTCTAGACCAAAATCGATTGTTGTTCAATTTAATAGTCCTAGAACTCGAGACACCTTTTTAGCTGCCGCAATAAAATACAATAAAAACAACCCTGAACAAAAACTGAATACACAACTTCTTGGTATTGGGGGAGCTAAAGTAAATGTATACATAGTAGAGCACCTTTCACCAAAAAATAAGATTCTTCATGCTTTAGCGAGGCAGAAAGCAAAACTAAAGGGATATAGATACGTTTGGCTTCGTAATGGCAGGATATTTATGAGAAAAGCTGATAACTCAGACTATAAATATATAAAAGATATTGCATCCTTAGATAAAATAGACTAATTCATGAATTCTTGTTTTCTTCTTTCTATTTATATTTTTTTTATATCATTAACTGTATTAGTTTATAATAAGTAACCTTCGATCAATTAAGTGTTTATTATCAAAATGTAAGGGGTTTAAAGACAAAACTTAAAGATGTATACTGTAAAATTTCAAGTTGTGATTATGACGTTATTGTGTTCACGGAAACCTGGCTTAATATAAGTGTCCTTGATTCAGAGATTTTCGATGATCGTTACGAAGTGTTTAGGCGAGATAGAACAATAACTAGATTTAATAACAAAACTGAGGGTGGTGGCGTGTTAATTGCTGTCTCCAGAAAATACAAATCACGACGGTTGTTTGACTATGAGAGTTTAAGTGAAGATATATGGATAAATGTTACTCCTCCGGTAGGTGGCTCCGGTGAAACATTTTACATATGCGCCGTTTATTTGCCGCCGCCGATTAATATTAATCTATTGTCCCATTTCGTAGATAGTGCAAACAAATTACTCGAATAAAATAAAAAATGCGTTATATTGGGTGATTTTAACATAAGTTCTATAAACTGGTTCGACAATGATGGTAAATTTCTTTCTACACCAATGCATGTAAATAACAATGTTGAAAGAACGTTATGTGGATTTCTTGCATCAAACAATTTGTGTCAGTACAATAATTTAAAGAATTCTAATGGCAAGATTATTGATCTTGTGCTATCTAATTTAACTTATTTAATGGTCGATAGTCCTCATGACGTCTTAACTAAAACTGACACTCATCACCCTCCATTGATTTTAGATTTATTATTTACGAAATTAAAATTAAAAAAATACGTATTACCAAGAACAAACAAACTTAATTATATTAAAGCAAATTATGAAGAAATAGGGAAGGCACTGGATAAAATAAACTGGTCAGAAATATTTTCTTGTTGTTCCGACATCGATGATATGTTAAATGCTTTTTATTCTGTTATTTACAAAGTCATAAATGATTTTGTTCCTAAATCTAGAATCAGAAATGTAAAATATCCTCATTGGTTCTCGAAAGCATTAATTAAGGCACTAAATGAAAAAAATAAAATAAGATTAAGATTCAAAAAGTATCGGAACCCGCTGGATGAACTTGCTTTTGATTTGCTTAAAAAACGTTGTGATAAGATGACTCTGAGTTGTTTCAACTCATATATTTCATTCTTGGAACGTAAACTAATCTCTAACCCCAATTATTTCTGGAGTTATTTAAAAATTAAAAGGGGCGGGAATAATAAAATTCCCGCCGTTATGTCTAATGGTGTCCGAACCTCCGATTGCTGGGAAGAGATATGTAACTTTTTTGCTTTACATTTTTCTAGCGTTTATGTGAATAATAATGACCAAACCAAATATATTTCAAGAGACTGCAAAACTTGTAATACACTACATTTTATCACAATTTCTCAAAAGCAGGTTAGCGACGCACTCAAACAGCTTGATATAAAAAAGGGTGCTGGACCGGACAATATTCCTCCTATATTTTTCCAGAGTAATGCGCAGAAACTATCAATTCCCTTAACTTTAATATTCAATATGTCTTTAGAAACTGGAAAATTTCCTAATCTGTGGAAGGAAACCAATATCGTTCCGATTTACAAGGATGGTGACAAATCTCTTATAACTAACTATAGACCAATTGCTATTCTGTCAGTTTTGGCAAAAGTTTTTGAAAAGCTCATATGTCCATTTTTTACTTGGCATGTATCGCAGTTAATAATTGAGGCCCAGCACGGTTTTTACAGGGGGCGATCTACTGCAACTAACTTAACTTCATACGTCGAAGACCTAATTGATGCTGTAGATAGACGAATCCAGGTAGACGCGGTGTACACCGACTTCAGTAAGGCCTTCGATACCGTAAATCATGCTATTCTATTAGACAAATTAAAATCTTACGGGATATCGAATCCTTTGCTTAGTTGGTTTGATTCTTATCTGAAAAATCGCAATGCTAGAGTAGTTGTAAATGGTTATACTTCCAATTCCTTTCAGGTTTTGTCTGGTATCCCACAGAGTTCTCATCTAGGACCACAATTGTTTACAATTTTTATCAACGATATTGGTGAATGTTTTAAACACTCACAAATATATCTTTTCGCAGATGATTTAAAAGCTACGGCTAGGATTAAGGATTCTTCCGACTCTATTATGTTTCAAAATGATTTAGATAGACTAGCAGAGTGGTGCATAGAAAACAAAATGGCTTTAAATGTAGCAAAATGCAAACATATTAAATTCACAAAAAACAAATATAAAAAACCGACAGTATATTATATAAATGGGGAAGAACTTAAAGAGGTAGACATTATTCGAGACTTGGGTATAAATTTCGATCAAAAACTTAAATTTGATAAACATATCGAAATCTTAGTCCTGAAGGCATCGAAAATACTAGGATTTTTAATAAGAGAATCTAAGAACTTCAAGCAGCCAGCTACAAAAATTGTTATGTACAATGCATTGGTTAGAAGTAATCTAGAATACTGCAGCGTAGTTTGGTCTCCTAGATACAAAAATCGTATCGATAGACTTGAGTCCATCCAGAAAAAATTCATTAGATATTTAACTTATAGTTGCAAGCTTAGCAAAGTACTCAAATCTTACGATGAACGTATTGAATATTTCAAACTCGCTCCATTGTCGAAACGTAGAAGTCTTTTTCAATTAATATTTTTAAGTAGAATCGTTACTGGGTCGATTATTAATTCAGACCTATTACAAAAACTTACTTTTAATGTTCCCACCAGATTACCTAGGTCAAATAATTTGCACTTGTTTAATAAACCAAAGCATCACACAAACCTTAAACTACATAGTCCAATTTCACAAATGTATGATGCTTATGATGAATATCAACACAGTGTCGATCTAAATGTTACGTCCATTGCGTCCATGAAAAATATCGTACTGGGCAACAAAAATGAAGTCTAAGTTGATACATCCTGTCCCATATATATATTTATTGCATCGCTTTTTTTTTGTTTTTTTACTTCCTTTTAATTAAGATTGAAATAATTTTCTAATTAGGTTAAGATGTTGATTGTTTTCTTTTAGTGCATGCTGTGTTCTTCTATAAGTAATTGTGACACTTAGAACAGAATGTTATTTTTGTTATATTTTATTATTATAAACAGTGTACAAATTGTTGAAGAACCAAATAAAATAAATAAATAAATAAATTGTTTTGTTAATTTTAATTAAAAAATAACAATTAAAAATACTGCTATAATATAAAGCTGGTACATACAAATATACAATATACCCGTGTGGTTCCGGGTAGTAGAATAGTGCCCCCATCTTTTCATGTAGTTAAATAAATATGTTAGCAACAAATAAAAGACTTGAACGAAGACGACGACTTGAAATGTTTTTGTTTTACACCTACGCTGCGGAAATATTGATCAATGCAACTTTATATTATATAATATAAAAATAAACACTTTTTTTTCTGTGGAAAGAGAGATTTAGAAAAAATAAGCTATACTTAAGAGCCTTTGACCACATTTTTATTCGTCTGAAATCTTATACTTATAGCTTAATTTTCCTAAATCTTTACTAATTTCATTTTGATATATAAAGTTAATTGTTAGTTTTAATTGTTTTATAAAACAATTGAAAAAGTTAATTGCAATTATTTTAATTGTAAGTTGCAATTGACATATGTTAATCAAATTAATTTAATTGCAAGGTGCAATTAAAAGTGTAATTGCGATTAATTTAATTGTAATTAATTTAATTGCAATTACTTTTTTAGTCAATTAATAAAATAATTGACAATTGCTTGATTAATGCCCAACACTGGTCGGTATACGGGCGAAAGTTTTACGTGACAACGACTTTGAGTGGTAAAATAATTTTAATGTGCTCGAGTGGAAGGGACGCGTGCCTTTCACTTTTTATGTCTGTCTCTCTCGCTCTTAGGCGGGCTAACCATGCCCGAGTGGAAGGGACGCGTGCCTCTCACTCGCTCTCGTTGTGAGCGCATAACGTGAGCGGAGCGTAACGCAGTTTCTTGAAGTGTCACCCGGCAAACCAATTTATAAGACGTTGTCACGTCAAAAAGTCACATCAAGTAATTTAGCTTATTCATCTATATATAATGAGGGTAATACTCTCTATGAATAGGAAGAAACTGAAGCGGCACGAGAAGCGCACGCGGCGGCGACTGCGTGGTGGCGCACGCGGGAGACGAAGGCGGACGCTACGCTGCGACAACAAGCTAAACTTATCGACTTTCTACAGGTGCTTATTTTGATCGCTTCGTCTATTCATAATTAAATTATATATATATAAGATTTTATTCTTTTTACTAGGATGACATGGTTAATAAAACAAAATTGAGTTTCTCTGTAAAACAAACGACATTTAATGTTACTATTAACAATGTCTTTGTACTAAATTACAAAATTCTTTATTTTTCTAAGAATTCTCTATTGATATTTTTATAGCTAACAAAATTTAGTTGTCATGATGCGTTCGATGACAGTTCATATGTGGAATTAAAATTAAAGAAAATACTTTTTCTTTACATATAGTTAACTGCATTATAAAGATAGGCGCACACCGAGGCGGGCCGCAACGCATAACAAAAATTCTCCTGAATCAGTTTCATACATTTTGTATGGGCTATCGCACACCTCAGGCTGGCCGCGACGGGCCGCATCGCAACGCATCGGCGCATCGCTAGCCAGGCGTATTTTTGCGGCGATGTTATGCGTTGCAATGCGGTCCGTCTCAGTGTGCTTTAGCAGACGCAAAAAGTAGACGGCTGAATGAGTGCTGTTCTTGAATTACCAAACAGAAACCGAATCATCAACAATATTTATTGATTGTCAAAACCTTAATGATTATAAGATATTGAGTTGCGGTGCGGCCCGATGCGCCTGCTATGCTATGCTATGCTTTGGCGCAATTTTGCAATGCGATGCGTTGAGGCCCGCCGCGGCTATAGTTTGCGCGAGCCTTAACACTGTTTTAATATTTCTCAGGCCAAAGTGGAGGAAGCGGGTCGTAAAAAGTGTTCCCTGAGTAACAAGTTGTTCGGACGTTCGGGACGTCGCGCTGCTGCCTCGCCACCACTACTCAGAGTTAACCGGTATATACAGCATTATCTTTATAAAATGTCACCCTCCTTGACTATTAATATACAATGTCAGTAAATCTGCTAAACTGCATTTATTTCTTTTCGCAGTGAGTTAAGGGAAGAAGTGGAACGTTTGAGAGCCAAGCTTGCGGCCGCAAATGCTAACAATGAAGCGAAGTATGCTTATTTGATTATTTGAATATTACATTAAGTTGTATCAGATATTGATAATATTTTATCGTTTTAGTTTCCCACCTACACCTAGACGAGAGCGAAGAGATAATAAACCGAAAAAAATTGTAAATGGGTATGTTTTATCATTTATTGTGTCATTATTATTTGTGATTGAAATAAAATATTACCGAATTTATTATCTTTACAGATCACATAACGTTAATGCTGATGGAAATGAAGATTCTTTGCTTATAATATGGTAAGACAGGTTTCCACTAGAGAATAATTATGCCCCGAAATATAAATTACACCTTGCAATTAGCAATAACTTCAAATAATTAGGTATATATTTTTGACCAGAAAAATAAAATCTTTAGCAAGGTGACGTTTACCCATGAAAGAGTTAAAATTACTCTCGAACTAAATCAACCACGATAATATTTGTATAGTACGACACAAATTAGATGTAGCATCGGAAAATGCAATGGAATGAAAATAAAACCGATTACTGCCGATTAACACAACCAATAGAAATAGCTCCCTATCGCGCCATTCGACGCTATTCGTCGCTATAGATTCACGCGTCAGAGAAAGCAAGTGCATGTAAATCGACGCGTCAAATTGACGAATGCATTAGGTCATATGATATTACAAGTTATTACGTTTGTGCAAAGATCATATTCGCATGAGAAATAAATTTTGACAATTTAGGATAGCGTATTGAATTCGGATGTGATCGGTTTTACGAATTTTGCCGATGCGACATCTAAGTTGTTTCGTACTATATGTACTTATTAATTTTATATAATATATTACATATAAAGGTGTAAGGTTCAGAGTAGGTGGATCCTAAATATAAAATTCGTCTCCCAGGCCGGACGGTTCCCGCGAGCGCATGCAAGCGCGCTGTTCTGAGCACGCGCTGCTACTGAGCAGCGGCGAACGCAGCCTGCGCGCGCGCCTACTGGCGGCGGACGCGCGAAACCTGCCTCACAACGAAGCCAACCGCGCCTTCATGGTGCGTTTTATTTATTTATTTATTTAAGATTCACCAGTGGTAAATACATCAACACGTACAAAGGTATACAATTTTAATACAACTTAAAACTAAATGCATTACCTATTAAGGTGAATACCACTTGCAATGATACAGTTGGAGATGACGAACTTACAAATAATTAATTGTTAGTAAATCAAGGTTCATTAAAAATGACAAGAATTAACAATAATAGTAAAATAATAACATACAAACAAAAAAATATAATAAATAAATTAGTTAGCCGACAATTTTGACAATATTCGTTCGATATTATTTATTTATTTAGGTTTATCAACAGTTGTTACAATATAAAAACTTACTATAGCTACAATTAAAATAAACAAAATATCAAACGCAATTGTACAACTAATTATAGATAAACACTGCATGCTTATTTAAAAACTTATAGACTATGTGCTTAAAATACTTAAAATCAGTTAGACTATGTAAAATATAAATATAATGTAAAACAATAAAGAGAAAAAAATATATAGGGAAAAAGAACAATCACCTTAAATAACGGAGACCTTACTTAATTTAAAAAAAAAAACACATCAACAACAAAATAACCAACAATCCAATATTATATTTGTATTATAGAAAGCGTTCAGTGGTCGGTGCCTACCAGGTATAAGAGTTATCATAATGGTGATATTCCAAAATATAATCTGAAATAAACAATAGTAAAGTAACAGCCTGTAAATTTCCCACTGCTGGGCTAAGGCCTCCTCTCCCATTAAGGGGAGGGTTTGGAACATATTCCGTTCCAATACGGGTTGGTGGAATGAACACATGCAGGTTTTCTGTTGTTTGATGTTTTCCTTCATCACCAAGCACGAGATGAGTTATAAACACAAATTAAGCACATATGTATAGTGGTGCTTGCCGGAGTTTAACCCCGATTATCGATTAAGATGCACGCGTTCTAACCACTGGGCCATCTCAGCTCTGAGATAAAAAATAAAAGTGACTAATTGTTGATCAGGTAAAGTTAGAGTACAGCGACCGTGCAGAAGCGGCGGTGGTGTGTTCCAGTATTGCGGAACGTTCCCGCTGGATTGAGTTACTCACTCCCGTCGGATCCGTGGGCTACGAAGCTTCAGTCATGCTACAGTGTCGAATACAACCAACGACAACTCTATATGCTGCAACAAATGCAATTGCTATAGGTAAATAGTATATTAACAATTATAAGGAAAAAATCGAACGAAGGTCTGCCGTCATTAGTCACTGAAGACGTAAAAGGATTATTGTTTGACATATATATATTATTGTTTGGTAATCGCTTCTTTCGATTAAAATAAAATAGTTTACTATTATTGTAAGGAATACAATGCATTATAGCAATATATATTCATAATAAATTTTATTTTTTTAAAAATTCAATATAAATTTTGATCTAATAATAATCTATGAGATCACAGTATCCCTTAAATTATATATATGATAATTGATAAGATTAACTATTATTGTAATTCTTAGGTCGTCCTGATGGTCTCCACTCGCTTCGCGGCCCTGTACGTCTCGAGTGGAACTCGGATGTGTCTCCCCCACGCAGAGCCGAGCCCGACGCCGTGGAATTGCTGTGTGCGGCCGGCGGACGCGCTCTACTCCTGAGCAGCGGCCTGCTCGCACACGCGGGTCTTCTCGCATTCACCTCTGCTCTGCAACGCGCCACCGCCCTTAGACCTACCGTCGCTCTCAGCAGAGTACAACTACCCGATAACACGACACCTCATTTGATTAAAGTAAAATATCAAATTATTTTGTTGTTTCATATCAGTTACAATTATTTTTGTGCTAGTAATAATTATTGTACACCAATGAAATTAATATGTGGCTAAGTATGTTGACTCTGTATTTATTCCGTTTTCAATGAAGTGGACATTAAGCACTATAATTACAGACAGAAAGAAATATATTTTCTCATATTCAATGCTAATAATGGCTCGAGAAAATAATAATTCAATAAGAAATACAGAAAAAGCTTGCTTGTATATTTATTTATAAAATATATTCTTATAATTAATAAAAAATGATATGTGCGTTAAAATCTGACCAACGTCATGTATGTTGCAGGGTATGGTCGACGCGCTGGATGGAATCTGTGCGGCAGTTGCATGTGGGCGACGCGTTTTCCTTCTTCGATTTGATGCAGCTAACACCGAGTTTAAAATAGCGCGATCACTCACCATCGATCGACCGCCTTATTCTATACTCCTCACGAGCCAAGTATTGTATATATCAGGAGAAAAACCTCTTAAGGTTAAGCTACCGTCGGGATCCCTGGAGTCATTTGCAATGGATGAACCAATAGTTAATGCCGCATTTAAGAGACACTCTCCGCCTCTGGCAATACTGCTTATTCGAAAGACACCAGTTGAAATACTTCTGTGTTATGCAGAATGTGGTGTGTTCGTTGATGAAAATGGAAAACGAACCCGAAATGAGGATCCCAAGTGGAGTTCTTCAGTACACAGCTGGGAATTCGTTAATCCATTTCTGTACGCCATCGGAGAAGATAGAGTCACAATAATATATATAAACGATGAAATATATAGATCACCACCTTGTACTTGCGACACTACGTCTATGACGTCTAGTGCTTCAGAATGTTACCAACCTGAAATATTCAACTATAAAGTAAATGAACCTTCATTATTAGGTACAGCGCCCAATGGCATTGTCATAAGGTCCAAGATTGAGGACGAATATAAGATTTCTATCGTCGAAGGCATGGCGGCATTTAGAAGTATCGGTGCTTCGTTGGAGTCTCTGAATACATTATCTGATGCGAAAGGCTCTTCATCAGATTTAGCACAATCTCTTGTTGATCTGTCACCACAAAACGAATCTCAGGAGAGCGTCGAATTGACAACAGGATTTTTGGCAGATATAAGGAATAGAGCGCGACAGTTAAGAATGAAAAATCGTGAAGATGCCACATCAGACGATATCATAAAAGAAATTTTGACCACCGAAGTTGGCTTAAAACGAACTTCTAACTGTAAACAATCTTCTGCCGTTATTTCAGACTATGAGACTGATAGTGAGCTTGACAGTGAAGAAGGAACAGGCTCTACAAAATGTACTGCAGACGTGTGTGCAGAAATGTTTACAAGACAGGTTCGCTTCCAATAATTACACACTATTTGTAATAAAATAATTTACCTTGTGTACTAAATGTACAAAGACTATTATGTAACATTTAACATAATATTATAGTCATTATACATAAGTAATTTCATTGTTAATAACTTTAACAGTACTTAAGTATTAGTATTACGATGTTTTATTTTAAAACAAGTACCCAGTATGATGAATAGGTAATTTTTGAATAGCTTATCTTACAAGAAATAAATAAGTTTTTTAGAATATCTTGTTTATTGATTTCTCTGTAATTATGTATAAATGTTTAATTTATATAATATGATGGTAAATTTATCACTTTTGTTAGGAGGCGTCTACTTTAATTATTTATTTATATTAATAATTTATATTTCAATGTGAAGAACAATTTAAAAAATAATAATAATACTATTCGATAAAATATTTAGTTACGTTTTCTGACACTTACTTGCCTATGTATGTGACATATTTTGCCCACTATTAACAGATAAAAGATTCGTTTTTATTGCTGAAAAAAAATAATTATAATATTATATCACAGTGTGTGATTGATTGTGCTTTACATTGAAATAAAAAAAACATGGTATTATTCCAAGAAGTTTGTAAACCTTAGCTTGTGGGATTTCCTAAGTTAAACATATGACATATTACTCAGTCAACTTGCTTTTTAAACTTTTATTTTATAAGAACATGTTAAGATACTAATAATTTACTCTCTTTAATTATTACAAAAACTGAATATTTTTATAAATATTTTTTATTTTAAAATAATCGGACGTCGATAGACTTTCGTTTGTTTTTTTTTTTGTGAAATTATCACTTGCCTTTCATTAAAATTAATATTAAATTATAATATGGATTTTTACTGTGATTTTATTGTGCTGAATTATTTTTGATTTGAATAAAATTGTATATTGTAAGTCAAGTTAATTTAATATATATATGGAAAAACCATTTATAGTTTTTTTTAATTCCTAATGCCACGCCATATTTTCCCTTTCACATGGGACGGTATATTCGCAGTCACGAATCATATTCAAACTTATTTTAAATGCTTAAGAAGAACTTATTTTGAATACATATTATATTTACTACACAAATCGCAATAGAATTACATGGCTAAGTCATTGGTGGTCGAGTCTGAATTTTTTACTTAGTTATGGTAAAATTCAATATTTTTTCTATGAATAGATTTACTTAATGGAGTCTCCATTTTTGTATATAATAATAATAAAACAGTAAATTAAAATTGTTGAAATCTTTTATTTACATTCTTATACATTTTATTTTAAATAGTAAGAGTGTATTTAGAAGGACCAATTTTAAGGGTTTTCATTTCTATTATATTCTGTTAAATTAGATTTATTATTTTCTTTGAGAAAACATAACAAAACTATTAAAAACAGAAGTGACGGAAACAACGTTTACATTTTGTTACTTTTAATAGCACAATAGAAAATGTACTTGAAACCTGTACTACACATAAGTCTGACAAGCAGCAGAGATCTCTGTAAAAAACAATGTACAACACAAAATATTACAGTGTGTAAGACCTGACAACCTATTCCTAATGAATTATATCTTAGAATCAGTCAAATCAGTATAATACAAGACTCATAAAAAATTGATAACATATGGTTGCACTCGAGTTTTCATCATTACATACATATCTGGAAAATAAACACACCAGACTCACACGCCACAAGCACACGATTATATAATTACCTTTATACATTATGTCATTATCATTATTTGAGGCAGTCGCAAAACAATTTCCTTTCAAGCCCATAGCGGTATTTAGAGTTACTCAAAACGTATACTGGCGTCCTCATTTGTCATATAATTATGTAAATAAGGGGCATAGCTTTTGTTTTGATTATAATCATCTTCAATAAAATAATGATCACGTTCCCGATTCATACGTATTTAATTTCTTAATTATATCTATACACAGATTAAAGGTCGCAGACCAGTTTCTCTATAAATAATTTTATACATTTTACAAAGTCAATGTAAGGTATATCGTCGATATTTCGGAATGATCGATATCCTTAAACCATTGTGACAAACGCCCATTGTAATTTCGAGACCACTATCGCTATTATTTTCAATATCAATATTTCAAAAAACAATATCCCGATAGGAAAAATTTATTACTTTAATTAATTTGGAAATTTTAATACATACAGATAAATTTATTATTGCTTTTGTTGCATTCAGTAATAGTCGCTGAAAGGTTCATTTAAGCTTTATTTTGTTGCAATTTTGAATAATCACATTCATTTTGGCAAAATTAAAAAGTAAATCTACAGACCATGCATAAAGCCTTAATGAAATACAATCAATCAATCGTAGCTGCAACAATGAAAACAAAAAGTAAAAATCGTAGCAAGAGAAAATATAAGTTTTGTGCTTAAGTTACTAAAACAAAAATTGCATTTTATTTAATTATTATGCAGGCTTAGAGTGACGATAGTTTGAAAACGATAATTCCTCGTTAAAACAAAAGAAAACACAATAAATATTGACAGTGGACATATATTAGGAGTATCATTGGCGTTCCGAGTCCGAGACGTCTGCGCTCAGTTGAGGTACCCGCGGCACTGCGGCGCGCCGCACAGGCACGGGATCTTCTCATCTTCGAGCGGGAACTTGTAATCGTAGGTGATCTCCTCGTCCACGCCGATCGGCTGTTTGGAGTATATTACTATTTTCTTCTGGGACTCTATTGTTATAATCTTTGCGTAGCAGTTCGGCTGTTGAAAATACATAATATATTAGTAATGCTATAAGAAAATATTCGAAATTTTACTCTGTTATAACTGAATGAGTTCAAATACTTGCCACAAGAAAACGAGTAGAGTTACACGTATTAGATTACCATATGCTATTTACCATATATTATTTATAATACAACCCTGTTTCACTTGACTACTTATACCCATATTATTTTAACTTAAATCATAGGCATTTATTTGCAAATCCATTGTGAATAATACCATAGATTATTATTAATCTCGACCAATAATGTCAAGTCAATTCAAGGTTAAAGTTCGTTTACTTATCTTTATTATCTGTGACAGTCACTCAAAACTCAACAAATGTATTATTTTAAGTTAACAAAACTTCTATCATTTTCCACGTTTCCTCGCAGCAGTTATTTCAGATTATATTTACATTAATGTTCTATATATAAGACTTTCAGTAACTACTCTACCTTGAGAGAATTCGTTAATCCCTCAACAACTCAACAACCCGTTGCATATGCTAGCGCTTATTTGAAGTGTTTTTGAACTCTGTTATCTACTATTTGCAGTTTGACACATTTTCGAATTGTCTACCATATGAGCCGGTTCTCTTTAGCTTTACCCTCCACAGCAACACTTATAATGTACATATTTATAATGCTTTATGAAGCTATTTTGATCAATGCACTTACATTGCAGCTGTGGTTTATGAATCGCGCGAGATTGCCGCACTTAGTCGCATCGATGATGGTGTCGAGGTCGATACGGAACAGGTAGGAGCTTCCGATGCCGGTGGCCTCGTAGTGAGCCTCGCGCACGTCCGCCACGATGGGCCGCACCATCTGGCCCACGTACTCGATCACCATCTCGTCCGCGGCTATCGGCTCCTGCGATCACATTTTTATTTTTAATAAGTAAAGTAAAGTATACTTGTGTTTACTTTTAGTACTAACTGAAATTAAGTATAATCTTTTATCATTTATCAAGTAAATATATTACATTATATGTAGTAGTAAATATATGAAGGTAAAAAACTCACCTGGGCGAATAAGCCCCAATCGTGTATGCCAGATTTGGCAAACTTAAGCTGCTTCTTTCGGAATTTGAGTTGATTAAATTTAAGGAGATCAGAGTCCGTGTCCGTTCCTGAAATAGCAATTTTAAGAATAAGTACATATTTATTTATAATTTTATCTTATTTTCTTCCAGCGAAATTTTGTTTTCGAATTGCATCCATTGCAAAATCGCTTTGTCGCAAAACTTCACCAAGTATAGTTAAGTTGTTATTGTGTTAATAAAAATTACACAAAAAACAATGAATTACAAATAATCGTAGGTTTAAACTATAACTAATTTAAGATTAATCATACAATTAATTGTATCTGAAATATATTTACATAATTTAATTCAAGCAAATAATTAATACGTAATACAAGGAACTGGTAACACTGGTCACGTATTTACCGAAGGCGGTGAGCAGGCGGCGCTGGTTGGAGCGCGCCTCGCGGGACAGCAGCTGCATCTTGGACGCCTTCTTGTCGTCGGGCGGCGCGGGCACGGCGGCGGCGCGGCCGTGGTGGTACTTGTACTTGGCCTTCAGCCGCGCGTCCATCTTGTAGTAGCCCTCCGTGCGCGCAGACCCGCTCGAGTGGCTCTGCGGGAAGGGAATTGCAATGACACTCACGTGCAACACACATTCAACGCATGCCGGTACACTATCCAGTCGGTACAGTACCTGTAGGTCCTCGTACATGTTGGCGTAGCGCTTGGACTTCTTGCGCGGCGGCGAGTAGGTGAGGTCGGTGGGCGGGTGGTCGACCCAGTGCGTGTCGTTGAGCCAGTAGCCCTGCGCGTCCTCGGCCAGCAGCGCGTCGTAGGCGCGGCGCAGGAACTCCACGTCCTCGCGGTCGATGCCGCGCGTCAGGAACTCGTACATCACCTGCATCTCCGCCATTATGTCGCGCGGCTTGAACGTCACGCTCGAGTACATCTTGTCGTACTCCGGCAGCGGCTCGTACAACCTACGGCGGAGCAGGTCGTACATTATTAGCACACATATAAACAAAATGCCATTTCATTTTTTATAATAGAATATGTCTATCTTTTCCCAACTTACTTATTCTGTATTTCAGCCAATTTCTTGGACTCATGTTTTCTTTTGTACGGCTTTTTGGTCTCTTTTTGTGATTTGACCTCGTCGCTCTCGATTTGCGGCGACTCGATCTCCGGCTCAGCCATCCAGGTATAACCTATAAGTTAAGAATCACCAATGAGCAAATACAAAATAAAAATCTTCAAATAAAAAAAAATATATTTAGTCTTTGTATGTTTTATTTCCTAATAGTAGCATAGCGCGTACCGTGGTCGTGCTGCAGATGGTTGGGGCGCGGCTCCTGTCGCGGCGGCGGCCGGCAGTACGAGTGGTCGAGCGCCACCTGCGACGCCTGCGACGCTTGCGACGCCTGCGACTGCGGCGACGAAGTCTCCGACAGCGCGCTGTTCGCCTGTTGTACGAAGAAATAAATATTACAAAAAAATAAATATGAGACAACGTCATCATCATTACTCTGATCCCAATGTAAGTAGTTAAGGCTCTTGTGTTTTGGAAACACAGAAGTAACGACGGTACTACAAACACCAAAACCCAATACAACATAGAAAAAAAATGATAATCTAGACCGACTCATCCGGAAATCGAACCCGGTACCTCGGAGTGGCGTACCCATGAAAACCGGTGTACACACCACTCGACCAAAGAGGCTGTCAATGGAAAGGTTTTCTAAGGAGTTATAAATTCACCTCCTTGACGCCATTGACACTCGCCGCCGACTCCGTGTAGCTGTCGCTGACTGACGGAATCCTTTGCCTCTCGACTGGTTTCTTCTTCTGTCGCCTCTCTTTTTTCCGTCTCGCTTCGAGAGGTTCCTCTTCCGATGTGATCTCTCCCTCTTCAACGTCCGCTTCCGTTTTATTCTTTTTAGGTGATTTGAGATGGTTCTTAACTGGACTACTTCTAGATTCTTCCTCTTTAGGTTCGATTTTACTGAAAATTTTTAGCAGATAACATTAGCAAGATTTCAGCTATAAAACACTGTTTTTTTATGGTATAGGTTGGCGGACGAGCATATTGGCCACCTGATGGTAAGTGGTCACCATCGCCCACAATGACGCTGTAAGAAATATTAACTATTCCTTACATCGTCAATGTGCCACCAACCTTGGGAACTAAGATGTTATGACCCTTGTGCCTGTAGTTACACTGGCTCACTCACCCTTCAAACCGGAACACAACAATACTGAGTACTGTTATTCGGCGGTAGAATAACTGATGAGTGGGTGGTACCTACCCAGACGAGCTTGCACAAAGCCCTACCACCAAGTAAATATTGTTTAATACCTGTTTAATATTTTTACTAACGATCATCATTTGATAACTAACCTTTCGTCGGGCGCTTTGTCAGGCGGCGGACCGGCGTCGACTTCCATTTTACGTCTCTGTTCTTCTAAGAATTCTCTCTCTATCTGTTCCATGTACTCAGTGTTTCGTCTCCTTCGTTCCTGTAATTAATAAAAGGACAAGTATTTTAGTCCAAGTTGGTAAATAATGTCATTTATTGGTGGTTAATTTATTTTTATTTTTTTAATATCTCAACAATGATGTATTTCTTGTCTTTGTTGAAATCATTGCCTTACCTGATACTCTCTTTCTTCTTCAGAGTCTGAATACACTCGGTCCAATAACAAATCTCTAGGCTCCTCTTCTGGTGACAATATAGGAGAGCCGAGTCGATCGTCTGACGCTTCCACGGGCGGTATAGGAGTTTTTTCTGCATAACATAAAAATAAATCGTTAATCTCATAACTACTACGACGAAGGAAAATAGGAGAAGTAAGCAATATATATACCTCTCCTTCTAAGTTCTTCTTCACTATCCGATGATGACGAGTAGACCCTTCTCAGCCTCTCCTTATTAGATATGACCTTGAACTGAAACATAATATTTTATAAGACTGGATACTTCGGACAAATGGACACAGTACGGTCGTATTTTTTATTTATTTAATTTACAACATCCACAGGCTTGCAGATGCCCGTGCCTATATTTTATTTTATATTAAATTACATTTTGGCGTTTTATATTTTATACTAAACAGCAGATCTTCGCTGGAAATCATTCTTTGTCGTCTTCTTGGGAGACGTGGTCCACACTTATTTTTTTTTATATAATATATACATAATCTATAATAAATAATATATAATAAAAATATATAGCTGTATATGTGTAGTGGTCGTATATATTAGTCCGGTTGGTTGTGTAACGTGTAACGCACCTCTGCCTCATCGATCTCGGAGTCGTCAGTGTCGGAGTATATGCGCGGGGCGGCGCCCTTCTGCGCGGAGCGCTCCGAGCCCGACCACGACGAGCGGGACGACGACGATGACGACGACCTGTCGGAACAAGATCAGTCTTAGTTCGTGATTGTATCGGACAAATCAGACCGAATGTCTTTCCATTGTTATTTCGATTCAAATTAAAACATATTAGTTCCAACCTTGATGAGCTGCTAGACTGTCGTCTTCTACCAGTCGATAAGTATGATCCTGTCGTCCTATTTCTAGGGCTCGTGGGCACTTCCTTTTCTTCATCCGAGTTTTGAACAATTTCCTCCTAAGAATCAAACTCGCATATTAGTTTAAAATGAAGTTCTGTGATATTTTTACTCGTAATAGTTAGAATTCCGGCTTACCTGATCGCTGAGCCGTTTAGATGAGTCTTCGTCCATGACGACAGGAGAAGGTATTTTCCGTTTTTTTCTAAAGCTCGGCATCTTCGGTATCGTGGCGCGGAGACCCAGCCCGATGCCCACGCTGTACCCTCCGAGATCCAGTCCTAATTCTCGAGATTCCATTATAGATTTTATTGAATCAACCGTCTCTTCTTTCTTATTTGATATATCCTGAAAAATATGCGCGTGTTAGATTAGTGAATTTTTAAAATGTATAACGTCTTCAACCAATCGTACTAATCAATACATTGCAGAATGTTCATAAAGAGTCTTGTTTGTCTGCTAAAGATATCTAATTCTTCTTTTCACCTGTAATGGCTGTCCTATCTCCTCCTTGAGCGGCTTGACGGTTTGTCTCGTTTTCCTGCTCTGCTCGTCCCACCACACCTCGAAGTTTTTGAACGCGGTGCTCTCGATCATTTTCTTGTTGAAATCTTTCTTCAGGATTAATTTAAGCTCTGACGTCACTCGCTCTATCACGCTGTTAATTGTGGGATAGTACGGGTTGTCTAACTCCTAAAAAATAAATGACATACGAAGATCAGAATCCATTACATTAAGAAATACAACAAATACTTGTCGGTGGTCAGTAGTCGGGTGGTCAGTAGTCGGGTGGTCGGGTGGTCGGGTGGTCGGGTGGTCGGTGCGGTACCTGGTGCGTGGGCTGGTGGTCGGGGCGGTGCGGGTAGTGGTGCGGCAGCAGCGGCGGCGCGGCGAAGGCGCCCGCGCCGTACGCCAGCGCCATGTCCGCCACGCCCGGGTAGCCGGCCGCCGCGCCGGGGTACGCTGCAGCGGGGTACCGGTTATAACGAGCCATACGTAATGTCTTATATAAAACTGCCTCACTGGTATGTACGGTTGCAGATATTGAGATCCTGGTTTCAAGCTTTCAGTCAAGCCAATAATAGATTATTGAGTGTTTTCAGTAGCAACCCGAAGTTCAATAGCTAAAGTAGTGTCTAATGCCATTGACTCTGCGTCTCAAAGTATTATTAGCTTTAAGGGAGAGCACAGTTGTGTACATTGTAATAAGTCTTAGGCAGTAGTCGAAATCATTAAGCAGGACGTGACGCCGTTAGCTGCGTACCGGTAGCACGGTCGTGTACATTGTAATAAGTCTTAGGCAGTAGTCGAAATCATTAAGCAGGACGTGACGCCGTTAGCTGCGTACCGGTAGCACGGTCGTGTACATTGTAATAAGTCTTAGGTAGTAGTCGAAATCGTTAAGCAGGACGTGACGCCGTTAGCTGCGTACCGGTAGCACGGTCGTGTACATTGTAATAAGTCTTAGGCAGTAGTCGAAATCATTAAGCAGGACGTGACGCCGTTAGCTGCGTACCGGTAGCACGGTCGTGTACATTGTAATAAGTCTTAGGTAGTAGTCGAAATCGTTAAGCAGGACGTGACGCCGTTAGCTGCGTACCGGTAGCACGGTCGTGTACATTGTAATAAGTCTTAGGCAGTAGTCGAAATCATTAAGCAGGACGTGACGACGTTATCTGCGTACCGGTGGTGGGCCACACGGGTTGGTAGTAGTGCGGGTGCGGGGCGGGCGGGTAGTAGTACGCCTCGGCCGGCACTTGCTCCTCAATCTTGGCCTCCGTGGACGACAGCGACGACAGAGACATCTGCAAGCAACCAACTAAACTTTAGTTAAAGCTACGTCTACACACATCTATCGTTTTCATACAATTAATTTTTTTTTATGATATAGTTTGGCGGACGAGCATATGGGCCACCTGATGGTAAGTGGACTAAGTGGTCACCATCACCCATAGACAATGACGCTGAAAGAAGTATTAACTATTCCTTACATCGTCAATGTGCCACCAACCTTGGGAACTTAGATGTTATGTCGCTTGTGCCTGTAGTTACACTGGCTCACTCACCCTTCAAACCGGAATACAACAATAATTAATTTGAAAATCTTTTTAAAAGCCTATACATTTTATTTATACGAATTACATTGGTTTATACATGGTCTATGTCGATATAAACTTCAATAGCTAAGACGATTGAATAGATGGAAATAATTAATACATATAAATTATTTATTAAATAAAATACTTAAAGTAAAGTAAAGTAAAGTAACAGCCTGTAAATTTCCCACTGCTGGGCTAAAGGCCTCCTCTCCCTTTTTGAGGAGAGGGCTTGGAACATATTCCACAGAGAGGCAGAATTTCTATGAAATTTGTCACATGCAGGTTTCCTCACGATGTTTTCCTTCACCGCAAAGTGAAATTAATAAAATATATTTTAAATAAAATACTTATGTGCGAACGAATATGTTAAATAACCTGGTCGTCTTCCAAATTGTCCTGGTCCTTGTCGGGCGGCGCGGCCGGCGACCGGCGCGGCTCCTCGCCGGTCAGGAGCTCGTCTTCCGATGACGATATATCCGACCCGATCTTGTCAATTTGGGGTAACTTTTTGCGATCGTCTTTTGCTTTCTGTATATTAATAAATAAATTAAAAATCAGAGCTGGTATCACGTGGTAATTGCATTTAAACCTTAAAAAATTGTCATTCGTGAATGAATGAGAAATTGTACAAAAGAAGAGAAATATATATATATATATATATATATATATATATATATATATATATATATATATATATATATATATATATATATATATATTTATATGGGACAGCATCACATACATTACTCTGATCCCAATGTAAGTAGCTGAAGCACTTGTGTTATGGAAATCAGAGTAACGACGGTACCACAAACACCCAGACCCAAGACAACATAGAAAACTAATGGTAATCTACATCGACTCGGCCGGGAATCGAACCCGGGACCTCAGAGTAGCGTACCCATGGAAACCGGTGTATACACCACTCGACCATGGAGGTCGTCAATCGACCGTTAGTACCTTTTCGACGGTAATTTTGAGGCATTCCAGGTAGAACTCTCTGCTCAGATACGGTGATGGAGTGTTCGACAAGGGCTCGGGGTCGATTTCTTTGTTCTGATTGAAGGATATTATACTCTCTCTATCTTCGCTGCCTGAACCTGAATAGTATTAAAAAAAAAAACAAATTACTCCAAGTACAATACGAGCGAGGTTAAGGTTATAAATGTTTTCAAATTTTTTTTTATTTTTTTTATTTATGCTTTTATTGTACACCACACTGAAAAGTAAAAACAAACATAATATAGATTGGGCCTTGATAGAACAGGCGTACAATTTTGGCGACCTTATCGCTACATAGCAATCTCTTCCAGGCAACCAACGGTGTATGATAGGTCATAGAATATAAGGTGGGTGGTCGTGTACTAATAAATAAAATAATATGAGTCTATAATTAAAACTATGAAATAAATATAAATATAGAATACACAAATTTCTTTTAGTACAAGTAAAAGATCCAAATAATAAAATGTTTACATAGTCGCATATGTTATGCATACCTTCGTCATCCGTCGGTGGATTGTGGGCATCCAAGTCCGGTATCTTGGCAGGAAGTCGGTCGTCATCCTCCTCCTCAGAAGACATGCCGAGGGAAAGGAAAGGCGGAGCGAGGCCCCCGCCGCCACTGGCACCTTTTAAAAGCATTGCGATCCTGTAATATTCATAAAAAAATATTAATTACCACACAGAAAGAATATCAACTGCAATACTTACTATAGCGGCAAGATACGATGGCCGCTTTGACACATTAAAAAAGTGATGTGAAATGTAAATTTATTATAGATATAATATATTCAAATCTTTGTTTGTTTGCAAGTAATTTAATTCAAATTTTTGTCGCAAGTAATATCTGATTAAAAATGTTTAATAAAAAATATATAAAATAAGTTTAAGTAATATATTCGAACGAAATCAATTTAAATCAAAAATTGGAATTAGAATTAATAACTTTATAAACACATTACATACAAGAAATAAATTGATACAAAAAAGAAACCAAAAACACTAGTGGCTATATTTAATCGGAGTCGTCCATACTGCTGCTTTAACTGTCACTGCTATCGTCACTTACATTAATTATAAGTTCATTTTCTAAAATATTATCTATTTTCACATTTATTTCATAATCGTCCTTTATTTATATTTGTAGTTTAGAAATCACATTCGATAAATTGTATGACTGCACGTCACTATTGACAATAAAGATCAACAATTTGCTCCTTTGATGTAATTATTTATTAAATACGAAATTTCATGAGCGGGCAAACGTCAAAACGACCATCATAGCGTATAGTAAGACACAAATTAGATGTAGCGTCGAAAAATGCAATGGAATGAAAATAAAACCGATTACTGCCGATTTACACAACCAATAGAAATAGCTCCCTATCGCGCCATTCGACGCTATTCGTCGCTATAGATTCTCGCGTCAGTGAAAGCAAGTGCATGTAAATCGACGTGTCATATTGACGAATATATTAGGTCATATGATATTACAAGTTATTACGTTTGTGCAAAGATCATATTCGCATGAGAAATAAATATTGATAATTTGGGATAGCGTAGTCAATTCGGATGTGATCGGTTTTACGAATTTTGCCGATGCGACATCTAGTTGTGTCGTACTATACCGCTACTATAAATGTGCTCCAGTCGAGTGAGTCGAGATGGCCCAGTGGGAGTCGAGATGGCCCAGTGGTTAGAACGCGTGCATCTTAACCGATGGTTGCGGGTTCAAACCCAGGCAAGCACCGCTGATTCATGTGCTTAATTTGTGTTTATAATTCATCTCGTGCTCGGCGGTGAAGGAAAACATCGTGGGGAAACCTGCATGTGTCCAATTTCATTGAAATTCCGCCACATGTGCATTCCACCAACCCGCATTGGAACAGCGTGGTGGAGTATGTTCCAAACCCTCTCCTTAATGGAAGAGGTGGCCTTATCTCAGCAGTGGGAAATGTACAGGCTGTTACTTTACTTTACTTTTTTTTACTTTAAATGTGCTCCATACCTGGTGTCTAGGTCGACGTTTTTTGGTTCGTCGACTGGCGGAGGGGGTTTGGGCTCTGGTTCCTTCACAGCAGCCGCCTCCTGAGGCGGAACTGGCTCCTCGCTTTTACTTTTCACTTCCTGTGAAATTAAATTTTAAAAATCTTAACTCATGAAAAATTCCTAATGGCTAGAAAATATGCTGGAAAAATAAAAAATTTTTTTTGCTAAGTGCAATATACCTATCTAAATTTTATGTTTATAATATTATCGCTTTTACTTTTCACTTCCTGTGAAATTAAATTTTAAAAAATCTTAACTCGTGAAAAATTCTTAATGGCTAGAAAACATGCTGGATAAATGAAACATTTTTTTTTTGTTAAGTGCAATATACCTATCTAAATTTTACTATAATAAAAACTATACTAATAGTAATACGAGAAAATATGAACAAGAAAAATATAAAGGCAATAGATTTTACAATTGTATTTGACTGGTTTTTAAAATCCATTTTATATTATGTAGTAGAGTTTTAGGAGCCGTAGAATAGTACATATTTGCCGAAAAATATCATATTAAAAATTCCATATTTAAATAGCGCACAAAAACGCTACTTGGACAATATGGCGCTGCAATGGGGTCGGTGACGCCACTTTCCTGTATTATATATATAATAGTATAAAAGCAAGGTTTACAGGAAAGTGACTTCATCCTAAGCCCGGCCAATCAGGAGCGTTTTGTGTCACGTGACAAACGTTTGAAAAAATGCATTTTTATTTGTAGATTTTTGAACAAATTAAGTATTATTTTCAACTTTCGTTAGTAAATAACCATTTTTAAACTCATAATATACAATGATTACGATAATTCACAATTTATTTTTCGCATTGTCCAATAGCCTATTGTTGGAAAAAGTGATAGCTTAAAAATAAATGTATGTAAGAATTCCAAAAGCAAAACATTATATGCGTGCATGCGTTTAGTACATATATTATTGTTATAATTATAAGCAATGATTATGAATACACCAATAATACCATTAGACATGAAAAATGCGTGACGGATGGAATATGTGATTTAGGATAAATATTATAATCGAACTCTTTTCTAACAAAATGACAGATTTAGGAATTAATTTTACACTTTGTCGTGATTTGTAAAGTCGTCACGTAAAGTACAGTAACAGCCTGTAAATTTCCCACTGCGGGGTTAAGGCCTCCTCTTCCATAAAGGGGAGGGTTTAGAATATCCGGCAGAATTTCAATAAAAAAAGACACATGCAGGTTTCCTCGCGATGTTTTCCTTCATCGCCGAGCACGAGATGAATTATAAACACAAATTAAGCACATATTTATAGTGGTGCTTGCTTGGTTCGAACCCGAAAACATCGGTTAAGATGCACGCGTTCTAACCACTGGGCCATCTCAGCTCTATTACAATATTCTCGTCACTTAATTCTATATATTATAAGGCATAATAATTTCACACTTCTCATATTATACAAAATATAAATATCATCTACATAAACGATTGCTAAATCGTCCACATATATGTATAGTACGACACAAATTAGATGTAGCATCGGCAAATGCAATGGAATGAAAATAAAACCGATCACTGCCGATTTACACAACCAATAGAAATAGCTCCCTATCGCGCCATTCGACGCTATTCGTCGCTATAGATTCTCGCGTCAGAGAAAACAAGTGCATGTAAATCGAGGTGTCAAATTGGCGAATATATTAGGTCATATGATATTACAAGTTATTACGTTTGTGCAAAGATCATATTCGCATGAGAAATAAATATTGATAATTTGGGATAGCGTACTCAATTCGGATGTGATCGGTTTTACGAATTTTGCCGATGCTACATCTAAGTTGTGTCGTAGTATAACTACTACTACAGGCTACAACATAACGGCCAGCGAGTACAGTGGCGCGGGGCCAACCTTGTCGGGCGCGTGAGGGCGCGCGGGCTCGTGCGCGTGCGCGTGCTCGTGCGCGTGCGCGTGTTCGTGCGCGTGCGCGTGCGCAGTGCGCGCGGTTGGCGCACGCGGGGAGGGCTCGCGCGCCTCGCTCCACGCGCTCACCGGTTGCTCCGGCTTCGCCCGTTGTACACACACGATTATTAGCTAGTGTTTATATAACTACTTCTTGGTAAAGAGAAGCAGTAGGGCGTTTGGTTGTACATCGATTCAATTTTTTATTATTATTTTTTTAATTTTAATCATTTCCATGATCGATTACGATTTACAATTTTATTGAAATACAGATGATAGCGTTATTTTTTACAAAAGCAGCAGCGTTAGTAAGTTAAATAAAACGATAAGAGTATACACATAAATGAACACATTTTAGTGGTAGCTATTAAAAGTTTGTTATGCATAAGAGTCAATACAGAGATGATGATGACAAAGGTAATGAATTTTTCAAATATAGCGACAATTAATGAATGGATCATAAAAAGCGATCGACCCTCCTATATATCAAATGATAGAATTATTAATTCTGGTCGAATTATGGGTGTACAGACCAAAGCTGGACTTGTGAAGAATTTAATGTGATAGTCAGCTCGGTAAACGAATAAACGTATTTAAGAAGGTTGGAATTTAAATATATACAGATAAGTCATTAATAGAGAAAGTAGAACCAAGTTACACGAATATCTCAAAAAAAGAACCATTACATTCATATGTAGTTACAGATTGTTACTTATAGAGAAATAACTCTTTCTCCAGTGCCAAGAGAGTACTCACGTGGTGATGGTGCGACGCGTGCGGCGCGCGCCAGTCGCCCCACCACAGCCCCGAGCCAGCCCCGCCACCGTATCCGTAGCCGTAGCTGAAAACGTAACGACGATTAGTTGACAATCGTTGCTTGAAAATTATCCCAACCTAAAAATAGCGACTTTTTTTTTTCAACAATATTTTGCATAAAAAGTCGATAATCTTATGTCTGAGAGTCAGAGGCGAATTCTACTTTAAACTAATATTGGTCAATTTAATAAAAAACGTGACAAAATAAGTTCGAGTCGCCAGACTTTAGAACCAGCTAAAAACATAACTTTAAAATCGATAAAAATTTACAATAACCAATTTAATTGTAAATGTTTTCCTATATTTAAGAAAAACCTTATTAAATCACTCATTTAAATGGTATTTTTTAACTATATTTTTTCCCGCTGCTACCTTCTTTTGCCACTTATTTTCTCTTATCGGAGACACTTTTTGGTTTACATTAATATGTAAATTATACATTAATATGTAAAATTTAAAAAAATATATAATCTTATTATAAGTGCCAGTGCTATTTATGAGAAATGATTACCTCGAAATCTAAATCGATTTGTTAAAAGATTCTCGTGTAATGTGTGTTACCTGGGTTGGTAGTAGGGGTCGTAGGGCAGCGGCGCGGGCGCGTAGGGCATCTCGGCCACGTGCGCGCTGGCGTACGTCTCGGCCGGCTCGGCGCGCGCGTAGCGCTCCCTGTGTCTAATGATCACAACAACAGCCTGTAAATTCCCACTGCTGGGCTAAAGGCCTCCTCTCCCTTTGAGGAGAGGATTTGGAACATATTCCACCACGCTGTTCCAATGCGGGTTGGTGGAATACACATGTGGCAGAATTTCTGTGAAATATGTCACATGCAGGTTTCCTCGCGATGTTTTCCTTCACCGCTGAGCACGAGATGAATTACAAAGACAAATTAAGCACATGAATCAGCGGTGCTTGCCTGGATTTGAACCCGCAATCATCGGTTAAGATGCACGCGTTCTAACCACTGGACCATCTCGACTCTTCTCTAATGATCATTGCTTTGAAATTAATCAAACGCAGTCGAAACTAGTAACTAGATGTATATAAAAAAGAACTTTTTTCCTCGCATTTCCGAACTATTTTTGCCATTAATTAATGGAATACTAATACAAATACACAGACATGCGTGGACCCTGAAAGAATTACTTCTTTGGACAATTGTGTAAAAAGTATACTCTATCATAAATTAAATATTTTTAATACCTGCGCTTGCATTTCCTTTTACAACGTCCGCTTGTAAAAATATAAACAAAAATATAATTATAGAGACATTAAAAAGTTATTGCAGCATTTTAGCTTTTTCAGTCTGTGCCACTGTTACAAATAATTCGAGATTTATCAAATTTCGACAATTTACTTACCTTTTATTAAAATCGGTAAAATAGAACAGCTTTTTTTAAATTCAATACACAATCAAATTTTACCTTAAATATATTTAGTATTTTTAATAGGAAATAAAAATTTATTTAAATAATGTAGCACACATAAAACCCATTCCCTAAACTGCATTAAAGTAAGAACAAGAAAATAAAATGTCAAAAAGAGCAAAGCTTACCTCTCTCTGTCTCTTTCTCTATCCCTGTCTCTGTCCCTGTCCAAGTCTCTGTCTCGCTCGCTCCGGTTGCGATGCCGATGCCTGTACTCTCGCTCTTCGTCTGACCACCGCGTATTGCTATCATTGTGCTCATCCTTATAGCGAGGATAGGGTTCCTTACAAAAAAAGAGGATTTTGTTAAGAAGACTTTCAATCCAACTAAATAGATATGAATCATAATGCGTGCATTTGGAAAACCACTATTATTAAATAACACCAAATAATTTTAAAATGGAATAATACAATTGAATAAGTAATTAAAAAAAACGCATAATGATTTACGTAAATGTAGTAAAATAATAATATGTATAATTTAAGGAGATAAAATATTTGGTATTTGTTAGAGAACTAACCAAACATTTTTCGTCATCAGCCTATAGTGGAAAACATCTATTCGTTTAAAAGAATGGGATAGACATAACAATAGGGAAGATGCGCTATATTTTTTTTTGTGTTTATTTTAAAGAACTCCATACAGGATAGACCACAAGTATACTAAAAATCCAAAACACTCTAATTTATTGCATAAAATGCAGTTTGAAAATCTCATTTTAAATTTTCGCGCGAAAACGGATCTTTATTTTGTTTGACGTCACCCTGTCTGTCACTGGCCCATTGAGCGTACTTGTCTTCACTGGCTTTGATACGTATGCATTTTTTCTCGACTTTTGAGATGTTTTTTTGTAAAAATTCAAAACGGACTATTTGATCCGAAAAAAACCGTATTGACATATGTTTTGTGCCAATGTGTTCATCTGCTTCAACAAAGTTTTCAAATAATTGGTTTTTGAGTGGACCTTCTGACACAAAACTAAAAAAAGAAAAAACTGAAATGAGGAATCTGGAGTCTGCTTTGAGAAACCCAACTTCCATTTTTATTCGAAATACGCAATTTATTTTCGTTTCAATATTCACTTTTTTTACAACTATAACGTAAAATAAGTAGTCATAACAGGAGCGACGTCACAGAACGCTAATTGTGTTTTGAAATCCGTTCCGTTTCAAGTTACTTTAATTCGTAATTATTGTTAAAAAACAACATTATATCAAATATAAACCTTGCAGTGGCTTTTATTATTTTTCAACATTTTAATACCAAAAATTCCATAAATATTATATTCGCATGTTCCCTATTACGTAGTAGTTATGATGGATATTTTAATTGCTGAAAGAATAATACCTTGTCTGTTAATTTTGTATCTTCTAATCTCTTACTGAGCGCGGGATCAAGCTTTGGCGCTCGCACATCTTCTACGAGGGTGGGTACTTTGGCAGCTGACGTTGCCGGCTGAGGCTTTCTCTCCATGGTTTTATCCTCAAACATTTCTTGGCATTTTTTACCAAAAGGATCGTGGAACACATCTAGCACCTGTGACAAAAAAAAATAACTTTAATCGCATTATTTCACTTCACTTGAAAACTAATATAAGCAGTATTTGTTAGTAGTATTGAAAGATTTAATAAATAATGTACTTATATATAAATGTATACTACTAGCATCCTGCAACGGCTTCGCACGAGTGCAATGCTCATACTAAATTAAAAAGTTGTCATTGTGGGTTATTCCTACGAGATAATCATAAAAACAGAACCCGTGGACTTTTATGAAGACCTTTTTTAAGTAGTACAATACCATAGTACTTATTTTTATGTACCTCGTAGGGTTCATACAGCATTTGCAATGTAAGCACAAAAAGGGTCTAAATATTTTAAATATATACAGTTCAAATAAAATAAATGTGAACTGTCATGTCCATTATTTCATACAATATATTTTATAATAACTAATATATTGTACTTTTATAACAAAATTATGTTAATATAAAGAATTTATATAGGGTTGATAAAGCTTGCTTCCAAGTAATGGTATTTTACAGTTATTGGTATTTTAGTGCAAATGAAGTCCTATAATGCATACTCTAAAAAACTCTGTACTCTTCAGATTAATGTCCAAAACAATATTTAAAAAAAACTCCCACTAATCCAATGTGAATATCACTAATATTGTTTTCTCGACTTAAGGATTCTCATAGCCTGCTGCATTTTGTCCATCGTAGTACATATAGTCAATACTGTTGCAATTCCATGTAAACTATACTAACTTTCAATTTTTTTAATCGATGCATACTCATATCTAATTCAACACAGAAATGTATAACAAAATGTCCAAGACAAAATGTTTAATACCATCTCTTTTTGTGAACTAACTTCCTTAAGACAAAGCATTGTTTTGCTTTGGTTCTCACTATCTACTATTTTTAAATCAACAGTCATCCGGACTGTACTAAACTTTAATTGTTTCTTAGCTTTCTTCAAAAACCATATATACATACATTAATTGTACACTATTTTAAAACTTTTCATTCAATCAGTTTTTGTTTACTAATATTATTTACACTATTTTCAATGCATTTTTTGAAATAACACTTTATAAGTACTGTACAGATCCAAAAATATCACTTTGATTAAATAAAAAACTTATAAAAATAGTTTAAAATTGATTTATCTTTCTAATCATCATTGCTTTGATAGTTGTAAGAAGAAAACACAATTGGTTAACTAATTGCTTCCTAAGCAAATACTTTACTTATAGAAGGTAAGTCCATAAAAAAAATGTTGAGAAATAAAGTTGACAGTAGATATTACTTGAGTCGATTATTTTAATAGTGAGGCCATAATATTATGTAAGGTTGTCAATAACTACAATTTGTACTACACTTCCATTCAACCACCTAATTTGTGGCTGTC
The DNA here is from genome assembly GCF_905220365.1 of Vanessa cardui. NCBI lineage: Eukaryota > Metazoa > Arthropoda > Insecta > Lepidoptera > Nymphalidae > Vanessa > Vanessa cardui. The sequence continues at coordinate 9,502,238 of NC_061132.1, read as the reverse complement.
TATTATTGTATTTTTTGTTACTGGCATCTACTTTTAATTTTAACATCATTAAACACTTGGTATATGTGCGCTGTTCCTCTATCTTTCCTTGTTATGGTACAATTTCTCATTAACAAACACTTTATAAATGTACACTTTTTGTCGATATAATTCACATTTATTAATTTCTTCGCAACAGCGGCAAATATTTTAATATAAAATTAGATCTTAATAATACTTATTTTGTTGTTAGCAAACATAAACATTATCAATGTAAATTTTATCTTGAAAACGAACAGAGTACCAACACATTCCAAATAATTAGATATCAAATAATAGAAAACAAAATATCACTTACCTGGCCCATTACGGATTTGCCGTTATATTTCTCAACACATATTTTAGAATATTTTACATCTTGAAATACAACTCTAGCAAATCCCAAATGCCTATTTGTTATGGGATGGTAAAATATTGTCAATTCCTCACAGGGGCCGACTTTGTTCATCATGTCAGAGAGAAATGCTTTATCAATGTTATCATTCAGGTTGCCAATAGTTATTTCCAGTTGAGGAGGGATGCCTACATAATTTTTATCTATTCTGAATCTGTAAATAATGATTAAATATTGATGAAGTTACATTTATAGCATATTGGATTTTAAATCTCCCGCCATCTGACATCTGTCAAATTATAATGTTGGTGGCACATATATTAATGAAATAATAAAAACAAAGGTTATTGAAAGAAATATTAGATGAAATTTTGAAATAACTTAGTCTTTTGTTACATTTCAAGAAATAAAAAACAGGAGATATGCATTTAAAAACAATACAATTCATGAGACAGCTAACACATAACCTTTTAGCTTTTACATACCCATTTTTGTTTTAAATTATTTAATTTGTTTATTTACCAAAAATTTTACAAAGGTTTTAGTAAAACTTTGTTAAGCATTTGTCTAATGCATTTATATTTCCCATTATTTATATGTCAAAAGAAGTATCAAATGAATTGTAACCAAATGTTTATATTCTGAGCTATATAAATTAAAAATACCTAGGCACTGGCAAATCCGCAGGTTCTAACTTATTCCAAATTCTAGAGATTTGAGATCTCGGATCTCTGCACTGCACAGTTGGATATGTATTATCTCCAGGAACCATTCCATCATATCTGTATAATTTAGTAGCTCCTTTTACAAGAAATGGGTCTATCAACAATTTATAGTTTTTAGGTGCCTTGTGAAGCACTGCGTTATGACCTGGGGTTCTATGCTCCATGCCTCCATTCATTCTGAAAAACAAAAAAGCAAATAATGTTTATTGAACATAACCTCAAATTCTATTATACATTTATAACAAATACAAAAACTGATGCTGATACAAACATAAGACAACATTAAAATAAGACAATTGAATATAAGATTTAACACAAAACAGCTAAATTGTTATAAAAACAAACCTGAAATATTATTAAAACAATATTGTAAAAAATATATTTCTCGTTTTTACACAAATCTAGTAAGATATTGTAAAAACATCATGTAAGCCTTAAAATATAACGATCAAATAATAATTAACATTTTTATAAAACAAATTTTACTAAGCTAACACAACGATATTGTATTAAAAAATATTTTTACAGCAAGCACTCTCCATGGTGACGGCCACTCGACTATGATGAAATGTATCACACAATAATTATTAAAAAAATATATTGCTTATAGATGGTGTGGAAACGTAATATTTTTCATTGAATAATATCGAAGACAAATATATAAATATTTTAAAAGTAATTTATTTAAAAATAAACAACATATAGGACGCTGATTTGACTATATAGATAACATTCACCATAAAGTTACTTTTTTCATTTTATTTTATGCTTTTGCCTCGATAAATCAAATGCAGTTTTAAGTCACGTACACACTAATGTCTAAAAAAATAGAAACACAAAAAATAAAATCCTACAAAATTTTCATTAAAATAAGAATAAAAATATTTATTTATGATTAAAAAAATGTAAAGCCATTAAAAACTAAGAAGAAAGAACATTTTATTACCATAAACTAAGTGTCACATTTTACATAGTAATATTATATATTACTATTATTAAACCATACTAAATTAGATATTATTTTTGTAATTGTTATTTACATGTCAGAATATAGACTTTCTATTTATCAATCTTATATAGATTCTTGACTATTTTTATTTTCCATTAACAATTCTGAATGCTAGATTTTTTAAACTTGATTTTTTTATCCATTGTTAAGTTCGACTTTAGAATGTTTATTCGGTGTGTACCAAATATCATACCCTATATGTAAATCATATTCGAGAAACAATGTTTTGAGCTGGTGCTGCTGAGGGAAAAACTAAAGTAAAATAAAGAGATTTAAATATTCCTGTCTTATGTCAAATCAGTTTTTTGTCCCATTTGCTGTCGAAACACTTGGCCCTTGGAGAAGTGGTGAAAGAAGCTTCATAAAAATTATAACACCTCGCTTTCTTCCCTCCACTGGTGATCGGGATCGGGATCGGGTTCGTTTTTAGCCCAGAGGATCGGAATTACGATTCAACGGGGAAATCCTGCTAGCATTCTTGCCACCGTTCTACGCGGTCAAGATTTATTCAGTAACTAGTTTTAGTTAATTTTTGTATATATTTAAGCTTTTAATGTTATTAAAGTGTATTTGAGCTGTAAAAAAAGTACAGTTAAATATAAATATATTTTAATGGCAGCACTAGTCATCATCTGTCAAGTTATAGCTGTCATCTGATAAACTTTTAGATTCTGGGTGTTGCATCATCGATCTAGGTAATCTTAAATAAAATGCAATACTAGATCATAAATTGGAACCTGAATATAAGAAAAACGAATCTCTGCATGTATTTAGATAATGTTTTAATTGTCTTATGCTGTTATTACAGATAAAAATGTCGAACAAAGTGATCCCCGTGGTTAGGGCTGAAGAGGAGGAGGAACAAGAGCTCGTAGATCCACAGCAAGCATTGAGAGTATGTATTTAATATAAGGTTTATATATACTCGTTCGCTATTTAATCACTAAACTGCTTAAATGTAATAATATTTTTTACATAAATTATGATAACCTCATATTAATATATATATTTTAATTGATAAGCAAGCCAGCTCTTTTATATAGGGCTTAATACAATAAAAGCTAGCTAAGTTACTTGATAAAAGACTTTTATGATCTTATTACAGTTGTTTGAACAAGAACCTTCTCACTTTCTAATATTTGGACATAGAGCTCAATTAATAAACAATTAATGTCCTTATTCCTTGCAAATAATAAAGGAGAATATTCTGACATATCTACTTGTATTTATGTATATTATAATGCTATTAATGTTTTTGTTATTATTGCCAACAGGAACAATGCAGTCAGAAATCAGATGCACAAAATATGTGGTCAAAATATCAAGAGTGTAATGACCGCGTCAATTCCAGATCTAACACAGCAGAAACCTGTGAGGAGGAACTAAGAGACTATCTACATGTTCTTGACCATTGCGTGAACAAAGATCTTTTCAAACGATTAAAGTAGGATTTTCTGTAGTCTTATTTAAAATCCACCTTTATATTGTCATTGGTATAAAATCCTTAAACCACTATTGTTTCATCAACGAATGTGTGAAAATGTTTTATTTAAGGTGGAATGTAGATTGTTAATAAATTATTTTACTGGAAATAAAGGATGTCATTATTAGACTAATTGTTTTTGTAAATAAATAAGTTCAGTTTATTAATTTCTTTTAATTTATTTTATTAATAAAAAAGTATTTATAAAATTGAATAATACAATAAAGATCATATTTATTATCAGAAATTTTGAATTAATATAAAATAAAATTGTAGCCACAATTAATACATTGTAGAACTCAAAATTGTGGTGCTATATTGGAAAACAGTTTTCTATACCTACAAGTAGTAATATATTTGGAATGACTACAAACAAATGCACATTACTTAATAACTTATTTTAAATTACAATAGAACTCAGTTCCATATTAAATAAACCGTAGGCTTATAAATTGACAATATGCTCATTATTACTCATTGCTAAAAATATAATGTCATTTCTTTAAACAAGCCACATAACTCAAGTAAAATATTAAAATAAAATTTTCAACTAAATAAACATAATAACTTTCAATAATAAAAACTATATTAACTTAAAGCTGTAAAAAAATGTCAATACAAATTGAAGCACTTCAAGAATAAATAAATATCTTTATAATAGAAATGAAGTAGCAAGATTTTTTATTCTGTTTGTGATTATTTATAAAAAAAAATATTATACACTTATGTAAATGATTGTATTTAAGCAAACATTTTTTGCATTGTGATAAAAGTATAAATAGATAATAATGGATACAACATTTAAAGGATCTATAATTTTAATTATTGAGATCTCTAAAAATAAATATAATACATGGACATCATAAGCATCTTTTAGAAATGCAATTCTTAAAATACAAAACCTTGTTCTACCCTCATGAGGATAATTTAGTATTTTAGTAATTTACATTCTATAAATAATTTTTAAACAATGTAAAAAAGCCATATCTAACTTTATAGTATCAAATAACTTATCACACTTTACTGTATAATTAAATAACATATTAACTAACTCGCGCCAACTTGTAAGACGTTAAAACATATTTCACAAACTCGCTGCGGTTTGTTCATTCCGAATTTGAGTATAGGAATATCTTGGCTAGAACACTTGTTACATAACATCCTACCGCAGTGACGGCTGAAAATAAAGTTACAACAACTTAGCTAACAGTCATTCTTTTGTTCATAATTAATAAAGTAATATATATATATATATATACTTTAATTAGTTTTTACTTATTTAGTGTTTCGATAATAATATGTTTTTGATTATGTTAAGCATTATTTATTATGTTCAATATCTATCTAGAACACAAAGTAATAGAAGAGCAATATATTTGTGTTCTGGTTCAACAATATTCCTTGTTGAATCTTAGGTCCCAAGGTTGGTAGCGCGTTGGTGTTGTAATATAGAAGATTAACATTGCTTATATAGCCAATGTCTATTGGTGGTGGTGACACTCACCAACAGTTGACATATTTGCCTTGGAAAAAAATATAGAGAATGGTGGTTTTTTTTACCAATGGTGTTTTCGCATAGTGAGTGTAAACTTCGTGCCGCATTCCTGGCACAGATCGCTCTCGGCCCACGGCGCCTCCGCCGGCAGTGCGTCCAGCAGCCGGTGCAGTAGCTGCTTCGTAGCGACCTATATTCATTGATAATCAAATAAGACTTACTTTTAAACATTTATTTATATGTTTTTTTTTTTATTTAGATTATATTTTTCCCTAGGCAACTTTAGTATACGTATAAATATTATCTATTTAAAAATACAGTCGAGATGGAATACAGTCGAGATGGCCCAGTGGTTAGAACGCGTGCATCTTAACCGATGATTGCGGGTTCAAACCCAGGCAAGCACCGCTGATTCATGTGCTTAATTTGTCTTTATAATTCATCTCGTGCTCGGTAAAGGAATACATCGTGAGGAAACCTGCATGTGACAAGTTTCATATAAATTCTGCCACATGTGTTTTCCACCAACCCGCATTGGAACAGCGTGGTGGGTATAAATATTATCTATTTAAAAATACAGTCGAGATGGAATACAGTCGAGATGGCCCAGTGGTTAGAAAGCGTGCATCTTAACCGATGATTGCGGGTTCAAACCCAGGCAAGCACCGCTGATTCATGTGCTTATTTATCTTTATAATTCATCTCGTGCTCGGTAAAGGAAAACATCGTGAGGAAACCTGCATGTGACAAGTTTCATATAAATTCTGCCACATGTGTATTCCACCAACCCGCATTGGAACAGCGTGGTGGAATATGTTCCAAAACCTTCTCAAAAGGGAGAGGAGGCTTAGCTCAGCAGTGGGAATTTACAGATTGCTGTTGTTGTTGTTGTTGTTGTATGTATAAATACACAGGCGTAATGGTATGTTCAGTTGGTGTAATCTCCATACCTGGTAGTTAAATATGGAGATGCCGTCCTTGTTCTCGTGCGCGAGGCAGGCGCCGGCGCGCACGAGCACGCGGCACAGCGCGCCCTGCCCGTTCATGTACGCAAGCAGCAGCGCCGTGTTGCCCTGCACACAACGCCACCATTAAGTCACTCAGGTAATTCTATTGGTTTTAATTTCCAGGGTACTTCATCAAGTAATGTTCAATATGTGAAGTAAATTAGCCATAATCGTTACCCTTTAACTCGGAATCGTATATTGATGAGGGTATGTGTAATGGTGATGATTGTATTCATTCTGATAGCTTTTCTAATTTTTAGCATTTCTTTTTATATTTAAAAGTGGTTTAAAATAATTTGTCATTATAATTAAATCTTTATACATACTGAGATAAATAATTTACGCCTAAATGTTGATTTTCTAATGTCTTTGGTATTTAATAGTAATTTACAATTTTCACTTGAGTATTTTTTCAGTGGGGTAAAACGACCCCATGCACAGATAGGGGTTAAACACTATACTACGTAGTTTAAATATTAAGTGATAGGTACCTGTAAGTCCGTTCTATTTATAGGATAGTCTGGCATAAATTCTAAGAAAATTTCACAGATTGTTGCGGCGTTGTCTTTCTTGCACCAGCAGAGTTCGTGGAGCGGGTTGCGACCTAAAATTTAAATTTATATTTTTAATTTGTATACATTAATTTTTATCAAGTGTACTACTTAATTGTAGTAGCGAAAATGGAATACCCATTGCTTGTATACTGTATATTTGATTACTACATGACGATAAAGTCTCCTAAAGTTTTAATTTTACATCCGATTTATGAGGCAATTTCTATAAGTGTAAATTAGAAATTAATCAATTTCTATTATTATTACATATACATTTATTTTGGTTACAAATCGCCCTAAATAAATGAGCTCATAAAAAAACCGTTTAATACTTCTTGATTGATTACACAAGTCAACAAAAAAAAAACTTGTTTTTTGGGTTTTTTATTAAATTGATATTTTCTGATTGTCTACAAGTAAAAGTAATCACAGGAACAATTCATAACAAATAAAGTTTGCTTTTGCACATTTTACAATGAAAAATAAATATTTTAAGATTTTGACAGAATTCTTAAGGAACAACGAATTTAACACACCAGTAACGAGGTTAGAAGGGGTTTACGCGTATGAAACGGGGAGCGGCGGGTAGCCTCAGCAGTATGGGCATGAGCATTACCGAGAAATGACGTCATTCATGTTGCGCGAAGTCCAAAATGGCTTCCAAAAAGTGTGAAAATAACATAATTTTTTTTTGTTATATTTGTGGCGAATTCATTAAAGTAACGGTTAAAAAACTAGTTTTTCGTCAAATATAAGACTTTGTGAAGCTTATAAAGCTTATTTTTATTTTTAAAGTCAAGATAAAATATGGGCACCTAAATTCCCGTGTGGTAACTGCAAAAACACATTAGAAGGTAAGAGAGTTAATAATAACTTTCAAGTATACTAATTGCAAAAAAATTACGATATGTAATGAACAACGTGTGTATCAACATATATATTTATATATGTCTGTGTTATTTTTTCCAGCTTGGTATTGAGGAGATAAAAAACGTATGAAATTCGCAGAACCAAGAATATGGAGAGAGCCCACTAAACACATAAATGATTGCTAGTTTGCTGTAGTTGATCAACGCAAGCGTCGGGCTGGCAAAAATGCCAAGAAAATTCAGTACCCAGAACTACCATCAACAACCGCTCCAGTACCCCACAGAGAACATATTCCTGTGCCTTCTCGTTTAAAAACAATGGGACAGCTGCCGCTATCATAAATGTCTAGTAGTAGCGGATGCCGCGAATTCTTAACTGAATCAGTGTCTGTTGAGCCACATCTTATTAATTCAGAAGAGTTTAATGAAAATCATCTTCTGAATCTTCGGAACTGTACCTAAATTTAAAGCAGAAATAGTAGTTTCCCGGCTTAAACAGTGAAATTTGCTCAAGAAGGATTGGTGACTACGTATGGAGCTCAGTACGAGAAAGTTCCTACTTACATTGAAAAAAAAACCAAAAAAAATTTTTTTTTTTTTAAATAGTTTCTGCTTTTTTTATGTTTTTAGAGATTTACCTCTATTTTTCCTTGTAAATAAATATTATTAACAAATAATTTAAAGTTCTTTTTCTTAATTCTTAATTTAACTGAAAAAAAATTTTCGAATTTCTAAAAATTTTAAAATTCGTTCTAGTTGCCAAAAAAAGCAAACTTTATTAGATAAAATTATTTTTTCCTTGTTTGGTTAGACATAATTAAACAAAATCAGCACCACAGAACTCAGACTCAAAAACCGTGTTGACTTGTGTTATTTGTATTTAGAGACGTCGGGGGGTTAGATATGTCGGCGGCGAGGGGGGGGGGGGGGCAGTGACCCTTGAGGTTGGTGGCGGCGGCGTCGATGTCGGTGTCGGCGAGAAGCGCGCGCGCGGCGGCGGCGTGGCCCTCGCGCGCGGCTACGTGCAGCGCGCTGTCGCCGCCCGCGTCCACGGCGCCGCACTCCGCGCCGTCGCCCGCCAGCGCGCACACGATGCCCGCCTGCCCGTGCGCCGCCGCCACGTGCAGCGCCGTGCGCCTGCGCGACACACACAATGTCATTGAAACATCATCATTTACAGATATTAAATAAATAAATAAATAAATATGAGACAACATCACATATAGTAAGACACAAATTAGATGTAGCATCGGAAAATGCAATGGAATGAAAATAAAACCGATGACTGCAAATTTACACAACCAATAGAAATAGCTCCCTATCGCGCCATTCGACGCTATTCGTCGCTATAGATTCACGCGTCAGAGAAAGCAAGTGCATGTAAATCGACGTGTCAAATTGACGAATATATTAGGTCATATGATATTACAAGTTATTACGTTTATGCAAAGATCATATTCGCGTGACAAATAAATATTGATAATTTGGGATAGCGTACTTAATTAGGATGTGATCGGTTTTACGAATTTTGCCGATGCGACATCTAAGTTGTGTCGTACTATACATTACTCTGATCCCAATATAAGTAGCTGAAGCACTTGTGTTATGGTAATCAGAAGTAACGACGGTACCACAAACACCCAGACCCAAGACAACATAGAAAACTAATGGTAATCTACATCGACTCGGCCGGGAATCGAACCCGGGACCTCAGAGTGGCGTACCCATGAAAACCGGTGTACACACCACTCGACCACGGAGGTCGTCTTTGAATTATTATTATTATTTGAATATTGAAAGTTATTTGACTGTTTTATGTAAATGTAAGAGTCGAGATGGCCCAGTGGTTAGAACGCGTGTATTTTAACCGATGATTGCGGGTTCAAACCCAGGCAAGCACCGCTGATTCATGTGCTTAATTTGTCTTTATAATTCATCTCGTGCTCAGCGGTGAAGGAAAACATCGTGAGGAAGCCTGCATGTGACTAATTTCATAGAAATTCAGCCACATGTGTATTCCACCAACCCGCATTAGAACAGCGTGGTGGAATATGTTCCAAACCTTCTCCTTAAAGGGAGAGGAGGCCTTTAGCCCAGCAGTGGGAATTTACAGGCTGTTACTTTACTTTACTGTTAGCAACGAATATTTTAATAGGGTTGCGGGTAGGGGTGCGGGTTGGTGGAATGAACAAGTGGCAGAATTTCGATGAAATTAGACACATGCAGGTTTCCTCACGATGTTTTCCTTCACCGCCGAGCACGAGATGAATTATAAACACAAATTAAGCACATATATATAGCGGTGCTTGCCTGGGTTTGAACCCGCAATCATCGGTTAAGATGCACGCGTTCTAACCACTGGGCCATCTCAGCTAGGCACTTACTTGTGTGCATCCCTGTCGTTGGGCCGCGCGCCGGCTAACAGCAGACTCCGAAGCAACACCTCGTTTCCGACAGCCGCCGCCAGGTGCAGCGGCGGCGCTAGTGTCGCGTCCTGAACGCGCGAGTTAACATCCACTTTAACGGACATCAGGAACATAACACTCTCCATGTCACATGTTTGGATGGCGACGTGAAGGAAGTTGCGACCTTTCTTATCAACCTGGAAAAAAAAACATAATACATATTACTAGCTATCCACCCCTGCTTCGAACGGATAAAATATTTATGTATGTTTATTTACGACATCACAATAGAAACCTCTAAAATTATCCGCGTTGCTTTACGCATATTGTCCGTGTATACAAAAAAAGTTCCTTTCGAATCAATCTATCTATTAAAAAAAAAACCGCATCAAAATCCGTTGCGTAATTTTAAAGATCTAAGCATACATAAGGAAAGTAAGCGACTTTGTCTTATACTGTGTGATGATGCTATTTATAAAATCGTGTCCATATTCAGATATGAACACGATTTTTTAGATATTATGATATTTTTTTTTTTTAAGTATCGATAAACAAACGGTCGTCAAGTCTAGTTTCAAGCACCTGTTCTGCAGCAGAAGGATTCTTCTCTAGGATAGCTTGAGCCGCTTTGTTGTTCCTCGCAGTGAGAGCGGCTGCGAACGGCGTGACCCCCTTGTTGTCTCGCGCCGATAAATCGATCCCCGGTTGAGACAGCAACAGAGAAATGATCGCTGCGTGTTGGTTTTCTATTGCAATGTGTAGCGGAGTCTTTCCTTCTGCATCTTTAGAATTTATGTTCGCTCCGTGTTCTAGAAGTGTCTAGAATAAAATAAGTTAATTCCATATATAAAACATTATATTTTTCTACCTCCTTCCTTCCTATTTTTCACTCGGTGGTAGGGCTTTGTGCAAGCCCGTCTGGGTAGGTATCACCCACTCATCAATTATTCGACCGCCAAATAACAGTACTCAGTATTGTTGTGTTCCGCTTTGAAGGGTGAGTGAGTCAGTGTAACTACAGGCACAAGGGACATAACATCTTAGTTCCCAAGGTTGGTGGCACATTGACGATATAAGGCATAGTTAATATTTCTTACAGCTTCACTGTCTATGGGTGATGGTGACCACTTACCATCAGGTGACCCATATGTCCGCCAACCTATACCATAAAAAAAATACATTAAATATTTTCGGAAGAAATGATAAAATGAACACAGTTTGAAACAGACATATTATTTTATTTTTGCTTATTTATATATCATAACAAAAGGAACAGTGATTTAATGTAAGACATACCTGAATAACTTCCGTGAGGCCCCAAGTGCAGCAAAGGTGTAACGGGGCCTGCTTATCAGCTGCAACTTCGGCGCCCTCACCGTTAGGTCCCGTCTTCCGAGGACTTTCGACATCACAACCGGATCGGATGAGGAATGTGGCCAACGTCTCCTTATTCTCATCTATTGCTCTATCATGATAAATAGATAGCAACATTACAACCTACTATTAAACATATGATTTAAATTAAGCATTTGATAATAATGTCTCATACTTGTGTAATAAAGTTTGTAAGCATCCATCGGGACCCGGTCCCCAGCAGTCGGCATCGGCTCCATTGCGTACTAAAATCTAAAATGAAACTTGATATAATTTTAAAATCACACGCAAAAATCGCACTACTCATTTAAACTATAAAGTCCTTTTTTAAGTTAACAGGGTAGCGTCAACACAAAAATCGCACTACTCGTTTAAACTATAAAGTCCTTTTTTAAGTTAACAGGGTAGCGTCAACACAAAAATCGCACTACTCATTTAAACTATAAAGTCCTTTTTTAAGTTAACAGGGTAGCGTCAACACAAAAATCGAACTACTCATTTAAACAATAAAGTCCTTTTTTAAGTTAACAGGGTAGCGTCAACACAAAAATCGCACTACTAATTTAAACTATAAAATCCTTTTTTAAGTTAACAGGGTAGCGTCAACACAAAAATCGCACTACTCGTTTAAACAATAAAGTCCTTTTTTAAGTTAACAGGGTAGCGTCAACACAAAAATCGCTCTACTCGTTTAAACAATAAAGTCCTTTTTTAAGTTAACAGGGTAGCGTCAACACAAAAATCGCTCTACTCGTTTAAACCATAAAGTCGTTTTTTAAGTTAACAGGGTAGCGTCAACACAAAAATCGCTCTACTCGTTTAAACAATAAAGTCCTTTTTTAAGTTAACAGGGTAGCGTCAACACAAAAATCGCTCTACTCGTTTAAACCATAAAGTCGTTTTTTAAGTTAACAGGGTAGCGTCAACACAAAAAGGTCCACTCACGCTGGCCACCTCCTCCTGGCCGGAGTCGAGCGCGGCCCACAGCGGCGGCACGCCGTGCGCGTCGAGGCGGCTCATGTCGACGCCGCGCACGCACAGCGCCTCCACCACGAGCCCCAAGCGGCAGTGGATCGCAAGCTGGAGGGGCGTCTCGCCGGCGTCGGTCCTTTAGCATATATTACCAAATGTGAGAAATATCAACAATCCATTCTAAATGACTATCAAATCCCTCTATTGTTAGCATATTTATTTTAATATAATCATATTTTATTGTTTTAATATAATAAAGTATTATCAGCATAAATAATTCGATTTAAATAGTTGTTACAATTTGCGTTGATTGTCAACATCCGGTTTTGACTAAACTAAATTGTTTTTAAAATGGATCGTAACCGGATGTAGCTACAGTCGGAGGAGGTGCGTGTAAACATTAAATACTAGGAGTAAGCCTAGAAATGGTCATTCCTACTTTAATCGTCGAATTGGAAGGATCGAGCAAAATAATCAATCGTGTATCAGTTTTGATTGTGAACCACTTCAGGAGAGATAAAGTATTGATTGTGAGGAGAGTTTTTGTATTATTCCAACGCTATACTAATATTACCGAAACATGTGTAAAATTATATTTTTACCCTTAGGTACCATTACAAATTCATCTCATAGTTCCAACTTACAAAACAGACAAGTTTTAGTATGATTTTTTTTTATATGCACATTTTACTGGTATTTTAATAAAGATTTAAAGTCTCCCATTTCCATAAGGCCATAATTGTAATAAATAATATTGTAGCTATTTCTAAACACTTTAAGTAAAGTCTATTAATTAAAATGCGTGTCAGTAATTTTATATAGTATTTATTTTGTTACTAGTAGATTTGTAAATCGAAAACTTTACTTACAATGCGTTCATATCAGCGCCATGATCTAACAAGAAGATAGCAGTCCGCGAATCTTCCTCCACGATGGCTTGGTGTAATAACGTAAATCCTTTTCCATTTCGTATATTCGGGTCCGCCCCGCCCTCGATCAGCGGCGCAACTAGATGTTTGTGACCTAAAATATTGTTGTTATATAGTATATTTATTATATTTCCTTTGAGAAACTTTTTTCCTTTCTTCGGACCGAAGAAGTTGTAAACGTATACTAAAGAATATACATACATAATTATGTTAAAGACATAAGATAGAAGATATGAGTATGAATTGATTGTAGAACTTTATTAATAATTAATGTCATTTTGGATACAAAGTAAAACAGACTTCAAAAATATAACATGATGTCAAAGCATAACATTTCTTTTCGATTTAATGACAAAACAACTCTAGATGAGTTGTTTCGTCATTAAATCGAAAAGAAATTAGTTACATTTTACATTTATATCCAAAGCAAATTTATGAATTAATTTAAACTTTTAGACGAATGAAGTAAAATTAATAAACACAGATAAAACATTATTTGTACGTCATGCTATCCCATTTAAAAAATGACACCGATTGTTTTTAAAGAATATTGGTTACCTTCAGTGAGTGCAAGGCTGACGGGCGTGTCGCCTTCAGAGTTCTTCAGATTGAGGTTTGGTACAAGGCTTACGTTGGAACGGTCGGTGGCTGGCAGGTCACCTTTCTCCACTAGTTTTTTGTGTTCTATGATTGCCGTTACTGATCCTTCATGATTGTTTAACACGGCAAGGTGAAGAGGAGTTTGTCTGAAACATTTTGAACAAATTAGTTCAGACCTATCCTCAATGAATGTTTTAACTGGCAAAGATTTTTATGTAAATTGTTAACCATTTTAAATTTCGTGTGGATCCAGGTCCCCACGACTTCAGATCATACAGCCAACCCTTTTTTTACCTATATAAATTTATGTTGCGAACATTATTAATGACCTTATACAGTGGTTAGCTTTGATCCTAACCACATGGTATACTGCCATTCATTAAGCTAAATTGGAGGGCTAATAGGAATATTAGTAATCCCAAAGATTAATTGATACTATTTAAAAAAAAAATGTCCTGACATCTTAAAAAGGTTGAATGAACGTGTATATAAATATTTTTAATTAATAATATATGCCCTTTGTCTATACATATAAGTGATATATTCTAAACCAGACTAAGATTTACATCACATATGTCGTCGGTTTCTCTCGCTTTAACTCTTTAGAAACCGCAGTCACTATTATACGACGGATAAGTATCTACAGTGTTTGCTTTCTCTATATAATACAAATAACTCAAGTTTTATGAGTTTCAATGTTGTACTAACACCAATATCTAGCAAAGCGAGTCGAGATGGCCCAGTGGCTAGAACGCGTGACTCTTAACCGATGATTGCGGGTTCAAACCCAGGCAAGCACCGCTGATTCGTGTGCTTAATTTGTCTTTATAATTCATCTCGTGCTCAGCGGTGAAGGAAAACATCTTGAGGAAACCTGCATGTGACAAATTTCATAGAAATTCTGGCACATGTTTATTCCACCAACCCGCATTGGAACAGCGTGGTGGAATATGTTCTAAACCTTCTCCTCAAAGGGAGAGGAGGCCTTTAGCCAAGCAGTGGGAATTAACAGGCTGTTGTTGTTGTTAAAGTAAATTCATTTTTGGAATAACAACTTTTTAGGATCGAGTCTCGGATTGTGTTCGTAGCTGTATACCTGTGTGTATATTACCTGTATACTGTATCCTCGTGTTCTCCATACGCTGTCTGTAGATTTGGTCTGGCTCCGTGTTCTAGTAAAGCGGCAGTCAGACGCGTTAAACCATTTACACAGGCCGCATGTAAAGCAGTTAATCCAGCTTCGTTGCCGTGATTCAGATCACCATTAAGATGCGATGTTAGAAATACTGCTGAATCCTAAATAAAATTAACAAATTATAGCATTGTTAATGTGTCTAAAATATATCTGTATTTTGCTGTCTTTTTGGTATTGTTTTACCTCAAACCATCCCTGTGCCAAGATATGCAACAGACTATCTCCAGATCCAGAGTACAATGGGTTCGGCTGGCAACCCTTCTCTAATAACTTTGCTGCAAAGCCTCTCTCAATGATGTTTTCTGACTTCCCTTCCACCGGATCTTCGGCGAAGGCGTTTTTATTTGTAACGGGAGTATCAAATGGATTTGAGCCATTCATTACTAAGGTTTCACTGGAGGATATGGAGGCTCTTCTGTCGTCTACCAGGGCGTAGTACAAGGGAGGATGTTCATCTGATATAGTTCGTAGATTAGTATCTAGAGTTGGTTGACTTAGTAGTATGTCGAATATTCTTTGATTTCTTGCTATTACAGCTTGATGAAGTGGTGTGCTGAAAGATAATACATTATTATGTAAAAAACTTCTTTTAAATAACATTGTTGTTGTAAAAATGGCATATTGTGACGATTAGTTTAAGATAACCCGAACAAAGTTAAATTAAAAGTTGAGCCAGTTAGCTAATACGCCGAGTAAAGAACATTTCTGATTGGACTAGTCATGCTTCTGCTAGAAAAAAAACCTTTTTTTGTTAATAACGCTGAAGCAAAAAATTATTGTTATAATTTACAGCGTACATCCGGGCATGCTTTTCAAGATATTCCTAATGTTTTCTTAAGGAATACATTCGTTCTTAACTGTTCTCACGTGATTTATGTATCTTATCTTTGTTACCAAGTATTTCCATTATGTATCCATGGTCCAGTATGTTCCAAAGATTTAATCTCTGCTCAAGAACGAAATTGGGGGTTATCTCGTCAATTTATTACCGTTAATAGGCTTATTTACCTACTCCACTCTATATAATACACTCATATATGTAGTTCACATGTAGATTTGAGACCTCTCTCATACACCAGGATGCGATTATCCTGTGATTTTTTGCACAAGTAGGTCTATTTTCTATGATTGGCACTTGTCCCTTGATATCGCTACCTAAGTCTTATAAATCTTCGAACTCACGTTTAGCCTCTTAAGCAGCGCAGTAAGTTTATAAAGTCATCGTCTTATTAGCCATAATTCAGATCGCTATATAACAATAATAATTCAAAAATACTGAATTTGTAAATTATTTCTATCCTGCTTATACATTTAATTAATAATAATACTGAGGTTTTATTTTATATTTTATCAAAATGAGCCTTAGAATTTTAAATGTTGAAAGTAATTAATTTTGAATTCATTAGAAAGTTGTTCAAGTAGTATTTATTTAAAACATAAAACCATATTTCAAATCTGATTTGCTGATCTGAACTAAATTTTAAGACATTACATAAATTGTGAAAATAACTCGTCAGAACAATATTATTATATAAGTTTCTTTACTCACTTTTAACTTAATACTTTGTAAGTAATAGCTTAAATACTTATATTTATACCTAGTTACAAATTCGCTGTGTCATTTATTTGCTACAGTAATAACAGAGTTATGTAGTTGTTTTATGCAGCGCATTATACTCAACAGAGTAAGTATACGCCTTACGTATTTTCCCGTTTTCAGTGAAATTTAAATAAGAAATGAAAAGTAAACAAAAAAAGTACGTGACAAATGCAATTAGCTTAATGAGCTTATCGATTTATAATATATTTTATTAATTGTTCATCCACTTTCTTATCATCATCGCCATTAAACAAATCGTAATTCACAGCTAAACAATTACTCTCGAAAGATGTTACAAAGCTCCCCATTCTCGACATTTTGTTGACCCATTGTGGTCCTATCTGCTTCAGATTATCGTCATGAAGACACCCTTAAGCCATATTCGCTGATCCGCGGTTACTTTCGGTTTCATTTACTCTAACGGCCAACGTATACGTGACCAGACCAATGCCATTTAGTCTGCAAAATTTGTATGATGCGTCTGTACCCCCGGTTCATATGTGAATTCTCTTACTTATAATTTTATCCTAACGTGCTATAGAAGTCCGTTGAGCGACCATGAATTTGTGGATTTGCCTAATATATGCATTACTATTTAATCGTCTCGTTCCATCGTTCTCACTCACGCTATCCACAAGTGTCATGATTGATTATACCTATTATACGTCATTTAGTTTAAGCAGTTAACTATAATTATTACTTTAGAGATAAATTAAAGGACATCATTTATTTACACAAGAATCATTAACATCATGGCCTAACTATATACAAATAAGATAAACTTAATGTATATTATCTTAGTTAAATACTTACTATCCTTTTCTATTTTGTCGATTTATGTCCGCACCCTTGTTTACTGCTATTTCTGCGATTTCAACCATTTGTTCCATTGTTTCTGGATCGCAAGAACTTGAAGTAAGGGCTGCTATCAGGTGAAGAACTGTGTCACCTTCCTCTCTAAAATTTTAAATACATTCTAACTAATACCAAACAAAATATCTTAAATCGTTAATTAGCCAAGGTTCTAACTAGAAGATGGTTTATTATTATTACATGTACCTAGTAACAAATTGTTATTAATGATTTTATGTCGTAATTAAAATTTATATATGTTTTTATGCATTTCGTCTCATAAAATTGTTATAAATGAGGGCGCAACTCTAAACAAGGTAACCAAAAATTCTTATATTTTCTTATAGTTTTATAATTCGTCTCTTTTCTAGTATAATTGGTAATTTGATATGTTGTTTTTTTAAATGTTACATTTATACAGGTTAATCGAAAGCCGGCTTTTAGAATCCTGACAAGTGCGGCTATCGTTCACAAGCTAAGAAAGGGAAGTTGGTTTTATAAAATACTGTAATTATACACGCTTAACCTAATATGTAAGGAAAAATACATTTAAATGGGTCTGACTGTAATAATATTGAATAGTGTAGTAATGAGTGTAATTATATATTATAAGTATTACTACTTAGTACACTAGTACTAGTGTAGTGTAGTTAGTTACTATTTTCATTACATTTCAAAACTTCACCAAAAGCTGACAAAAACAGGATAGATGTCAGTTTTAAAACATAAAGCTTTAAAAATAAGCGTATAATGCATATTCGTCGAACTAATAATACTACATGAGAATTATACGAACTTCGTGGTAAGGCTGGGATCGGCTCCATTATCGATTAAAAATTTAGCGGAGAATGCATCTCTGGCATCGACCGCCCTATGCAGCAAAGTTCGACCACGCGGGCCTCGAGCGTCAGGGTCTGCGCAGTGCTGCAGTAGGGTCGTCGCGATCGATGCACTGCGACCACGCAGAGCGAGCTCCAGTGGCAGCTCGCCACGAGATGACATCGCGTTTACTATATCTGTCAACTGCAACAAAATTACCAAATACGATTGTAATAAGAAAATTATGACTAAAAAACTTCAATATAATAAGTTATTTGATGTGTCACAATTAACAAAAAAGCCGATAGTCTGCGAGCCAGTGTTTATTTCCCACACTCAAAGGAACCTTCGATTGAAATAGTGAAACTGCATTTCTCCAACGGCAGGTGTAGCAGAATACCTGGCATTGGTATGGACTTTGCTACTTTACTGTAGGTCTGCGGAGCACTGACTCTCAAATCTAAGTCTATGAAGACTTTGATCTCTATTAATTCTTTCAATGTCTTATACATCATTAATTTTTGAACTCAATTTAATTAGTGTAGTAGTATTAACATAAATGTGTAAATAACGATAGGCTGTTATAAGGATAGATTCTTTGTGGCATCTCGCTGTATAAATATTGGTGTTGCTAAATATTGGACATATATGCAGCATAAATTCATCAGACACAATGATTTCATTTATAGCAAAGCATAGGAAGATACAAAAATGTTCTTAATAACTTCATGTTGCTTGCTCGGGTTGACTTAATATGTGTGTATAAATGGAAGGCTTATTACCTTCCATATTCTTAGATGTAAATCATGCAGAGAACACTCTGACATATCTTTGCGAAATTATGGAGCGGGTCAAATTTCACTCAGACGATTACAGCAAACATATTTGAGTAATGAAATTATGAAAATATCTCACGTCACGCTTGCTCAAGCATTAAGTAACGCGGAAACAATGATGCGAGTGAGGTAACGGAAACGAGGCGTTTTGTCATTACCGATGCGTATGCAGCTACAATTAGTTGCAAGGTAGCGATCGCGGGCCAAATCGAATCATTGAAATATTCGCCGCCTCTTTAGTTATGCTGTACACAACGAAACTCGATGTTCGCAGCGAATGTGATGAATGACAATACAAACAATACTTTCACGCTTACACAATGATAATATTGTATGACACTCTGTTAATAATTACATTGATTAATTAAGTATTTAAAAAGCAATGCAGTGACTTGGGCTTAGTTTATATGTACGTAGCAAAGGGAAATAAATTTAATTGACTGCCTTGTACTTGGAAAATTATCTGTTGTCATATACATACAAAATAAAATAAAAGTATAGCTTACTGTGATTCTAGGAATAGTCAATTAAAATGTTCGTGTAATCAAGACATACTTGGTATACGGTGTGCTTATAAATGAATAATTTCGATTCCATTTTTTTGTTTGAATTGTCATAGAATTAGGAAAATATTACAAATGTTTGTTCCTCATAGAAATCTAAAGTTATCATATTAGTCACGGGTAATATAACACAGGTATTTAACCGGATATATATTTTTTTAAATTGCCAGAATCACATCACATAGTAAAATACCTCACAAGTTGCGGAGCAATTGTTAAATCGTTCATGAGTGATTCATACAGATTATAATGTAATATGACGTACTGATATTATGTACTTCAATATAATAAACCAGAGGCAAATTCTGGTTAAACGTTTTAAAAAAGTATATTCTATTTAATAGATTTTCTTTTCATATTCCATAAACATTTACATAATTTCCGTTAGAGAATTGACAAAGGTCTTAAGTAAAGGTGATCGGACTTTCATTACTTCGAAGGTCAACACGTTTATCGCCAGGGCTAAAATCCTTTTTTTATTTTAACTCGGTTTTCAATTACCATAAAACCAGTCAGTCGGTCTCCTTACCGATATCCTCGCGAAAGAGAATAACAGCTACAGAAAAAAAAATGAAGGTGAAAAATAATCGTTTACAAACACATTTAGCGGCCAATCTGAGCAAGGTTCAAATTGTTTCTTTTTAGAGCGGTCAAGTACACCGCATGTTACGTAGAATGACACAAATCCTTACTAGAGTGCCGAGCTCGAGGTTGCCTGATGCTCAGTAAAGTGTTTGCTACGCACCGAGACACGCGTCCATTGATTCTTTCTCGAATGTTGCAACGATACCGGTAGCAAAAAATTTGCCTGTGTGATTGTGTGAATAGTGATAAATATAGGTGACGCAGAATAATTAAATCGCTTAGGGGTTAAGGTAAACCTTAAGTTCATTCATTATTAATACCATACATTTATATTCTGACGCAGTGTTCGTTTTGGTTATGCCAAAAAATTCGAACGTCGTGTTAGCGTAAATATATTTGTCATTAACATAAACAATACAGATATAGAACAATAGAATTATTAATAATTATATCATTAATATACATTATTATATAATAAACTATCATATAAATGGATCATTTCTTTAAGTTTGAAGACTCTTACCTCGTCTCGAGAGTTAACAATGATAAGTTTATTGATGTGGATATCACTCTTGATATCGTCTTAATTATACCGAACATTATGACGTAGTAACTATGGATTAATTTATGTAGCGAAGATTTATAACATATTAACAGATTTGTAACGTCCAGAAAAAAGTTTTTTCTTTTACAATTATATTTTATTTTTAATCTGTGACATTTTTTTAAACTGTCTGTTTATGTGAAAACATAGAGTTAATTAGTGTTAGTAGTTTATACAATCAATCACTGAGTATTTTTTAAATATTTTACTTTTATTTTAATATGAATTATTTAGTATCAGACTTTTAATTTTTACATACTTAATTCAAATTCAAAAACATATCTCGTTACGTCATTTTTGTTAATATAAATACTTAGCTTATGCCCGAGCCTTAGTGAACACTAACAAGCATATTATATTATTTTAACTACTGTTTTTAAACGGTTAGCATTCGTTT
Organism: Vanessa cardui; assembly: GCF_905220365.1. NCBI lineage: Eukaryota > Metazoa > Arthropoda > Insecta > Lepidoptera > Nymphalidae > Vanessa > Vanessa cardui. The sequence goes on along the minus strand of NC_061132.1, from coordinate 9,480,992 downwards.
TGATTGTCAATTGTTTTGTCCTAACACTAACGAAGTATGTACGTATACAAAATATAGTGTAATACATTATATACTAAACATAAATAGCAACATAGTTAATGTATAATTATTTTAAACATATCATACAATATTCGTTCTTTATAAAGCAATGCCATTGAATGTATTTTCGATTTTGACATTTTAAAATGCTGACCAAGTTAGTTCGCGTAAGGAAATCAAGTTATACATATAGCATTATTCTTTTAGACAAAAAGTCATATTTTTTGCAAACAGTTCACTTTCATTATTCATACGAGCGAAGCATGCAATGAAATAATACACATAGTATGGTCGTCGCAAAATAATTTAATAATTCATAAGAAACTGTGTAATTTTATTTCCTAATTATTTCCTTTAAATTCTGCCACGTTCAAATGTTTTAATCTTCATTTTTAATTATTATTTATCATAAATAAATCGCTCTACGAGTAAAATGAGTAGTTTTTAACAATTATATTTATATAAATACTAGCAAACCAAACGCAATTCAAACGCAGAATTTAAGACATCACTTTTAAACTTCTAAAATAATCAGTCTCTCTCCAATATTTTGTCATGTACAATACATATAAACCTTCCTCTTAATTCAATGTATCTGTTAAAAAAACATCATCAAAATCCGTTGCGTAAATTTAAATATCCAAGCATGCATAGGGTCAGACGGGGGTAAGCGACTTTATTTTATACTATGTAATTTTGTGTTATTTACTTGTAAAAATGTTTAACGAGAATTAGCAAATAGTTTGACCGATTCGGTTTATTAAAACAGTATGTTCGTGAAAAGTTAATTTAATTAGACTATCATCAATACATTCCATGGATTTAGTTTCATTACTCAAAAACGTGACAAGAATTTAGATCATTTAAACTGTTATAGTAATTTGACAAATGCACTTCTTTTTATCTTAATCGGTTGAGTAGTTTCTTAGTTATAGTAACGCAGCTGGCATAAACGTTCACTTACTGACGTTCGTACACTTCCCGATAACTTAAGCAATATCGCTAGAGGGTAATGTCTCTATACAACAGCACCATTTTAAAGAATAAATTCGAATTAAGATAATATTAACATTACAACGACTATTAAAAAAGGATAAACACTGTAACTCAAGTAAATTCGTTTGAAGTTATTTATTAGATTGTCTTTTCTCATTACTTTGGGTTAAAAAAATTACTATGTATTTTTTCCTATGTTAATATTGTAACTGACTCTACTGGTACCAAAATATTTTTCGCAGATATAAAACACCTTTTTTTATTTCTGGCAGTAGTTTTTCTCGTAAATGTACCTATACATATAGAGAAATAAATAAAACATATAAACAAACAATATTGTATAGACAATTAGGTGACCTCCAAATGACCTGACGCGGACGGTAGCTGATTCAGAGGCAAATATATATTCATTATATACAACTACACTTATTATATTTTGTTACAATAAAGTATTTATAAAATACCTGTTTTATTGAATAAATATTTAATTTGGCTAGTGAGCTGGCATCGCAAACACATGTGAATTAATACATAAAAACAAATATAACTATAAGCGATAGCTCTCGGGTTTTTTTATGATTATTATGAAATTCGAAGCGGTAATTTTTCTTGAGACGATACCTACATATACATACCTATGTGTTCAATTGTGGCCTGTTATATTATCGTATTCAATAAAACTTCAGATATATGAAAACCTACCCATATCTCCCACACAAGACAATGAAAAACTACGAGTCAAACTACGTTTACGTTTCATTGTTAATCACAAGAACAGGAAAACCACACAATTGTCGAGGAATTTATTTCTCCGGTCATCAAAGAGATATTAAAACTGTTCTTCATTATAGATGGCCGTCAGATATCATTAAAAAAATCATCTCAGTAGTAATTAAATTAGTGCAAGCAGTAGATTAAAATCTATCAATTTCATCAATCAATAATACTAAGTAACGAAAACATTTCTTTTTCTATACCTTATGTACATATATTTGATTTAATAAAAATAATAATTAAATAATTAATGTTTGCTATGAATTTGAAAATAAAACGTAAAATTTGTTTTAAAAAGAAAATCAATTTATAAATATATTTTTCCACTGTTGGTGATCCAGTAATGATAAAGCGTCGTAATGCTTCAATAGCGCACTTGAAACAAGCAGTACCAAATGTCGAATACATTGCATTACTCACAGACAACATTTGGTGGAAATCAAGGAACGTCTGCGTATGTCGCTTTATTATTCAGGAAATCAATAAGAATAAAATCATTTGCGGAATAGCCAATAATTTCATCGACTCACCGTACGCTTAATTTTTTTTTATATTATCTCTTAGCCAATCTTGAACGTAGGATCACGTTAAAATTTATTATTCTTTAAAAATAAGAATAAAAACGCCGAAAAATTTCAACACTCTACAATAAAGAAATGAATCTTATCCAGCTTCCAAGATTTCACCCAATAATAAAAAATATAAGTAAGCTAGGCCTTTATTAGGAAATAAGAACCAATTTTCCACAATCACAAGGTCAAAAGTCTAAAAACCATTATGATGTTGCGTCTAAAGTTCCGCTGTGAAATAAGTCTATGTGGAAATCGTTATAACAAGGTTAGCGAGTAAATAGTCTGTTGGTATTATAATATTATGGTGACTAATTGTTTTCTCATAGATATTTCTTAGATTTTTTTCCACACTGCAACTAAATAGTAATTACACAGTTATCCGAGTTGGTCTAGTTAATAGAATGGCTTAATTTGTATTTATAATTCAACTCGTGCTTCGCCTCGTGAGATTACCTTCATAGATGTCTCGGAAATAAATCTGCCTCACATATATTCACCAATCCGAATAGCAAAATAATAATAAAAAAAAAATTTCTTTACTATTCAATCTGACATTCTATCACCTTAGGATGATTTACTTACTCTATATACTCAAAACCTACCTCAATATGTAGAGTAACAATTAGACTAGCGCGTACAAACACGGTCTTAGCCTATCTAAGTAACAAAAAGGACCATATTGCATTCAAAACCCATATAGTCGTTATTGTGTAATTTTAAATATTTATTTTTCGCTAATGAGTCGGCGCGGCCCTGTCACGAGTATAAATAATAAAGCTACACGCTCATGTGTAACAAACAAGCTTGCAGGTTGTCTTAGTCGAAACTTGAAAGTAGGTCACTTTATGATTTCTTAGCCTTTGTCTTGTCTCGCTTGCAATTTCTCAAACCAAATATATAAGTTAAATAAATTTCATGACATAATACTAAGAATATAATATGGTTGTCAAATATTTTATTTCGAAAATTATAATAAACTCGTTCTATTGAAGATTGGCAATTCTCTCATACTTGTTTTCTTTAATAAATTATGACGTAGAAATCCATTTAAACACTTAAAAAAAGCCTTCGAAAATCTTGTCAATGATAAAATAGCAAATAAATGAGCAACTATTTAAACTTCAATGTTATACACATTTAATGCATTAATTCAAAAAATATTTATATCTTAATTTGTATTAACTAGGTCGTTTCCGAAAAAAATAAATCGTATCAGAAATTAACAATTTTCATTTTGATAAGCGAGTAAATTTATATTAAGCTTTAAATTATAACTCGATAAAATAACCGGGAATATAACTTATATTTTACAATAATGTGTTTATATATCGCCTTGTTTAATTTCAAATAATATCGGACTAAGTTCAGTTGAATTTAAGCATTACGAACGATGACGTTTTTGGTTAAACCTTCATTGATGATTCATAAGTATGTGTCAATGCCAAATTTACAATTCAACAATTCCGAGGTATCGTATGAAGTAGTCGATAAATCGTTTAGTAAAATATCGTTCATTTAATTATAAGGTCTGCAAGTGAAATAATTATAATTCCACGACTTCGTCAGTACACTTCAAACAGTTTTTAATATTACTTACTAGGTACATAATAAGCAAATATTATAAATAATGCCTAACAATTTAAAGTTAGGATGAAATATCATAAAAGTTTTTGTTACACTTACAATAAAAACATCTCACTCAAAATTGAAAAATAATTTGTAAATTATTACAAAATCTTTAGGAATTAGACATAACTTCAGACGGTAATTGTGCTTGCTATAACATTATACGATGTACGAAATTACGATGCAGCTGAAGATGTACACAATCAAAGTATATTGAAGCTGTCGGTGCAAAAACGTCGACCTGTAATTTTTACGATGACGGAATCATAAAGTGTGCGAATTTTAACACTAACTTTGCAATTTTTTTTATTCATTGTATGGTTAACCTATATGGTTAGGCTCAGTATAGTCTGTCGTAATAGTTGAGTCGGTCAGTAGAACCTTGAAAACGGCGCAATGCACTTAAGCGCAAACGCCGTTTATCTCATCAGAGTGTAAAAGCTAGATGTACTAAAAATTCAAATGACACAAGTCTTCTTCAATGGACTGGTATGAACGAGACATATAATATTTTTATTTTAAAAAAACCATCTCGGTAGTAATTGACGACTAAGATATTTTCAAATTGATTGTAGTTTAAAAGTAAATTTATTAACTGCCAATATTCGCCAATACTTATTTTATGTATAATGAACATCTATATTTGTTTATTTCCTGCCTTTATATAATAAATTCTAAAATAGCAAAATTTTCCCAAAGTCAATAATTCGATTTATGCTGATTATTACAATACATTATTAAACCGATTATTATTCTTTACTTTCAGATATGCTGAAAGGTACATTTTTAACACACCGGTAGAGAAACGCCTATCCAAATGATAAAGCCTATTGCGCAAACGTAAACTGGACCAAACACTATTTAGCGAGAGCGACTCTTATAACGATGGAGCAATACTTCATGGCCCTGGCGGCAGTTTTGTCGTTCGTTACCACAGGTATGTATATTCTGATAGCTATAATTATATCATTTAATTATTCCATAAAAGTACGTATGTCGGTCGGAGATAAGTAAATGGTTAACTTAGTAACCGCCAATATAGTAAACTAGCTGTCAGACGTTCGGCATAAAAAGTATTTGGTTCAAATCAAATTTCGCCAAATTCGTTTTTTTTGGTTTGGTAGCGGAAAAGCGACAGACAGACAGTTACTTTCACATGTATAATATTAGTATAGATGATCGTTTTGACCAATAGACACTAGATACGTTGAGAATTATGAAACAAAACTTTACACCATTGAAGTGCAGGCAAGCATGGGATTTAATAAGTTCTACCTGTAATTGCACTGGCTAACCCTATCTTCAAAACTAACCTATGATACCATTCGTGATGGATGACAATGAATATTGATGTTTATTTACAATAGATAATGGTAGTTGTTATTATTTATGTTAGCATCACAATTCACGACCAAGTTCTGATATCGATAGTTCAACGATTAATATATCTATTGCACAGTCTCAGCTGTTACCTTGACCTCTTGGTTAAACCAATTCACGGATAACAACTTTTTACAATAATCGAAACCATGATACGCAACATGGGACGATACAGTTAGAATAATTCGAATATGTCAAAACATTTTCTTGCGATACAGAATATAATCAAAAAAAATAATTAAATCAACTTTTAAATTGATTATATAATATCGAATATGTTTCTGATCTTATATAAACGTTTTAATTTCACTTTATAAAAAAAAAGACGATAAGCCTCAATTGGTAGAAAACTTGGATCTTAATAGAGTATCACGTTTTTGCGAATAGGTTACATTATAGTCATTGGTGCGGTAAGAAATTTTATTCATTTCTTGCATCGCAAACGCGCCTCTGACCTTGGATACAAAGATTCAAAGAAAATTCAAAGAATTATTGCATGGCAGCAGAATATATTATTTGTGTGTACCAAGACGACGAATGACGAATGAAATTCAAGCTTTGTGGTAGAGCTTTGTGCAAGCACAGTATACATCATTTAAAAATATTACGATTTTTTAAAAGAAAATTATATACATTGTGATGCGAAAATATTTGTGTCATAATTGCATACCTTTGATGCGGTATTTATAATTAAATTTATCATTAAAAAATCGTATTCAATAAAATGCTTCCTGCAATAATATATATTACAGTCTTAATACAAATCTTAATCGAGTTTTTCATTTAGTTTACAAAGGCCTTGATATATTATTAAATACTGGCCTTTACTCGACATTCTGTCTGTGAAAAGTTAATTTTATACCTCATATAGACTTCGTATTTTTATCAAGACGAGACATGACTACGATAAGTTGACGCATAGTTTATTTTAAATAAGGTTCCAATATAAATTGATACTGTGATCAACACAACACATTTTAACTGAGAGTAAGTTTAAAAAATCAAAATACACTTTATTTGAGGATATTACGAGCGTACAATATTTATTTTTAAATTATTTTATATTAACTATACATAGATAGATTTCATATTCCAAATTTAAAGACATGGAAATGCTTTAATTATTTATTGTTGCGTGCATGTTTACTATGAATGCTAAAACTTACGCAAATTTATGTATGTAAGAATTCCTTACATTACTTATCGATAGGGAAGTTAATGATTATTCAAGCGTAGATCCTTGATTTAATGAAAATTAGTGATGTTATAACATAATGTATTATGTAAATTATATCCGCTACAATAGAATTGATACATTTACATCAATAATTTTCTATTTAAAGCATGACATCTTCATAGTTTCGTTCATTATTTATTCAATTTAATATTAATAGTTCACAGACCAAGTATTTTCATATGGTTATCTATTATATATGTTTAATGTTTAGTATATAAAAACGTATTTTTAATTATTAATATACGCATGTACAATAAATTAACATTTCGCAAGGTTGTCTGGGACGACTTATTGGTGAGCCAGAAAACCGCATTTTTGTGTCGCATCGATTCTTTCTTACGTCATACCATAATATTTGCATTTCTGAGATATGAAACAATTCAATATCAAATTTGCTAATACAGTTTATGTAACAAGTACATGTCACTGATTTCAAACTTGTTTTGTAAAACGCACACCATGAATAATTATAATCTAGGTCGTCCACATGTGGAGAATCAATTAATACATTGTGTTGACAAAATTACTAGCCATTTGAAAATGCGAACGAACGCTTAACTCGTGACGTACACGTTAAATATTATGAACAATCGATTACGTGTATTGAATAAGTGTTTTACATACTAATAATATTCATAAATAAATTAAATCACTAACAAATGAAACTTATGATTATTTGATTTGAAACTACGATATAAAATCATACTTAATTTAATCATTGATGGTATTTTACTTCTCGTTTATAATATTGTGATTATTATTAGCAAAAAAGTAAACGATAATAATTAGACTAAGTAATAAGAGTCTGGAATAGCACAAAGTTTAATTTTCATTCGCTTCACTGTCTTCAAGCGCAGAAGGAAAATAGAATAAAATAATTAAATACAAAGTATTTATTAGCTGTAATAAAAAATATATACATATTAAGAATGTTTATATCTTGTATACTATATGTTATTCACGTATTTTTAAAACAAATCATAGGGATTTGAAGTCGACTTAATGATTAAATCTGTACTAAAATAACAAATAAGTAAAATTTGTCTGTATGTAGGATAATTTCCGGAACTAATATCGTAATTCTAAACTTTTAAAACGGTGAAAAGTTACATATGGTATGGTATGGTATGAGTTATATGGTATATATTTATAATTCTCTTTATATCATATCCTAATCATTATTAATTTACTGCATTCGTGTAAAGTCGGGGCGGGTCGCTAGTCATATACATGCAATTGTAAATGTTTAATTAACATGATATGAAGATATATTTTAATTGTTATTATTTAAACTTGATGATAAAACGAGTGAATCATGACGAAGAACAAGTTTTCATTATTTAAATCAGTTTTTCAATGTAGTTGTGTGTATGTATGTTTGTTTGTGTATGTATGTATGTGTGAGTTTAGTCACTCAAAGATGTATTTCAATGTTTAAACGCTTTAATAATAACTCAATATATAGTTTGCCTTACTACGCCACTAAATAAATCGTACAATATTAATGAAAAAAGTACAATAGGAGCAGCTATGGCAATAAGTCTGTACCCTGTTGTCGGATCTCGGAAATCGTAGCATAGGGCATGGAAAGTCCTGCTTCTTTCCACACACATCGATCCTGGGCTCCCAATCTTATATATAGACTCGTCAGAGTCACATCTTGACTCGCTTTCGTCTATAAATTTATACCTAGCCACCAAACGGGCGATAACGCCTCTAGTTCCATTCTCATAATTATCAAGTTTCTTTCTTACCCAACCCTGTTCATATATTTTAGCCAAACTGTCCACGCCCCAAACAGACTTTGATTTCGTTGTTGCGTGGAGTGACTCCTCTTTAAGATCTAATACACTGTTTAGGGAGTTATTTGTTCGTGTCTTTTTAAGAACACTATTCCATTTTATTCCTAAAGAAGACAAAAATGCAGAGCTTGTGATATTTTCATTGTCGCGCAGAAATTCGATATCGTTGTGCTCAATCAAGCCACAAAATAACTTCGTTTGCAAATAAAACGGGGCACCCGGGGAAAAGTTACAAACGATTCTAACATCGCCGTTGGATCTTTCGCCATAGGCACAGCCAATTTTACTCGTTTTGGCCCAAAGTAGTTGAACTGTATTGAAAGTTTTTACCGTAGTACGACCGCAGTGAATATCTGTTTCGATTAATTTATCTCCAGCACTAGAAAACCAAATATGAAGACATCCAACAATGGGATAAATGAAACATTCTGCTCTGGGTGTGCTGCAAATAAAACTTGCACTTATTTTCTGTAAAAAAACTTTTTTAAACACGTGAATATTAATTATCATACTTACCACTGTGACATCGTTTTCGATACTCGTAAACAGCAGTACTTCATATATTTCGTACATTCCAATTGAGAAACTATATTCCCGTCAAGGGCGGAACATGGAGCGGCACCTGGCAGGCACTGGCTAAGCCAGGCTTCAGCCATTTTTTCAAGATCATAATCATATGTGATTTGTTTCATGTTTGCGGCGGTAGGTAGATGTGTATATCTTTTAGCTAAACCATTAGCGACTCTATTACGCATCGCATTTATTGTACTGATTATAGTTAATTGATCTAATATAGAAGGCACAAGTACCTTAAAATTCTTATCACATATATTGGATATTCCGTTATTTGAAAACAAACATAGAGTATGGTCGCCATAGCATGGCTCTACTTCACACCATTTGTTTATAGAGTGAGACATTAATGGATCAGATGCTTTAAACTTTGACTGTACTGTAGTCCAGGGATCTATGACGTTTATTAAGTTCCCTCCATATATCAAAAAAACGTCGGATTTTTTCTTCTTAGTACCTAATTCGCCATATAAAATAGGGAGCTCCCAACAAGGAAACTCCTGAGGTACGTACCATACATTATTGTCTGCAATATTCTTGCTTATTTTCAGACTATTTTCAAAATCGACTGCTGGTTCTAAGTTAAAAAATCTTCCGTTCGGTGTATCGTTATTATACATATACTTTTCGCTTTTTGTATTCACTGTATCGGATGATGATTGAAGACGCAGCATTTGATATACATCTTCTTCATAATCGTTTTTGTAATCATATTCTTTGAGTGTTTTTAAATTGGTCAAATATTTTGCAGTTGTTGGAAAATCTTTGACATTTTTAAAAAAATGATTATTATCTTTAGTGTCATTGATAGCGGAGACATTAAGCGGGACTATAGCTTTTGCGATTTTAAGAGGTAATGTTATACCGTCTCTTCCAAAACTATTACTTTCAGTAAAGTCGAGATTGCTAGACGAGTTGCTAATAACATTTAAAACAGTTACCATTTTTTCGTTTGACAAATTATTGGATTCAATTGTTCTTCGAGCATCTTTCTCACCAAATACAATTTGATACGAATCGTTTAAATTATCTTCGTCATTGTAATACTCTATATCAACGCTATGAGAATCCGGTGTAAATATAATCAATGTAAAAATAATAATATTTAACACTAACACTAAATATTCAGGCATTTCAGTGACCAACTTGATTATAATCACATTATTATTTCTTATTTGTTGTGTAAAACGTTCAAAAAGTAATATTAGTGTTCAAAATTGCAAGAGATTCATTATTTAATCTGGAGAAGGATAAAATTTTATATTTATTGCAATAAAAATAAATTTATTATGTATTTAGTCAGAAAAGGAGCTCTCAAGAATGGTCATACACGATGAATGCGTAATACAATCTAATGTGGGCGTCGAAGAAAATGCATGATTCATTCCATAAACAATAAATAAATAATTAAATGGAGCATTTTTGATACAGAGAACACATAATATACTTATTAATGATTTTAAAGTACATATTACTTTAATTTCGAACTGAATATACACAGCTTGCACATGCACAGGTAATATTATAATAATGTTTCTTTAACGACTCTATTCAAACCGAAACTTGAGAAAAACGATTGGCGTCTCATCTTATTCATATTATATATATATTATTCATATATATTCATAATATTTGAGGTTGTTCCTTTGATTCTTCAAAATAACGTAAAAATGCTCATTCGATTATCGTGGGGCTAAATTATTTTAGATTTTAGTCTGTTGACATACAAATTGCCTCAGTCACAATAACCTTTTTTATATTCTAATCAAAAACAGTTTTAATCAAAGCAAAATATAAATTTAAGTTAAGCTTTCTATAAACTTTGTTATAGAGTGACACAAGCGTGCCGCACGCTTACCTCACTAACAAGTACAGGCGAATAGTAAATAACCCGTATATTTTCTATAATTTATGTTTTTTATCAAAATAAATAAAAATAATATCAAATCTTTATTTAAGCCGTATCAAGTTGAAACGCTTAGCTATTTAATAAATAATCTTTCTCCGCATCTCTCATATTAAATTATTTACTATTCGATTTACTTGAACTTGTATAGTTATTGTTAACTTGCATGAACGTTTTCGACATAACACCAGCATTGTTTACAGATATATAATAATAAAAAAGTACTTCCGACATAGGAATTATCCAGTAATCAATAGATTAGGAAGTTGTTTGTAAAACTAATTATAATTAGCTGCATATCATATAAATTTAACATTTAAATTAATGGTTTTATTTTTAAATCTATTAACAAAATCTTGATTTATAATGTTATCATAAAAGAAGGAAATATATATGAATATAAAGGTTAGAAGATTTATATGTTAATAAAAATCAGGAAATATATTAAGGACGACAATAAAAAATAGTAAACACATAATATATTTCATTTGAATAATCTATTAAAAACATTTTTGTTTTCGTGAATTTAATATTGAAATCTAAAAGAATTAAAGTGATAAAACTGTACACTAAGGTAAAAGAACGTGAAGAAATTATTATTATTACAGTCGCGAAATAATAATATGAGACAACATAACATACATTACTCTGATCCCAATGTAAGTAGCTTAAGCACTTGTGTTATGGAAAATCAGAAGTAACGACGGTACCACAAACACCCAGACCCAAGGCAACATAGAAAACTAATGGTAATAATCTACATTGACTCGGCCGGGAATCGAACCCGGTACCTCGGAGTGGCGTATGAAATACCCATGAAAACCGGTGTACACAGCACTCGACCACGGAGGTCGTCATCGAAATAGTATTGATATGTTTGTAGTATGTTTATTCTTTTTGATTTATGTATCTTCACGCAGTGTAATTGTAATTTTGTTTTCATTATGTTTTCAGAAGTGACATCATTACAATGCTACCAGTGTCTAATCAACCCACCCCCGGGCCAGTATTACAACACGACAAAGCGGCTTTGCATGCATTTCGACAAATCTGATAAATTTGTCGTCGACTGTCCTTTCTCTACAATGTGCATGAAGCAAGAATTTCATCTTGACATACAAAACGGAGGTGGGTTACATTACAACAACATCAGCCTGTAAATTCCCACTGCTGGGATAAAGGCCTTCTCTCCCTTTGAGGAGAAGGTTTGGAACATATTCCACCACGCTGTTCCAATGCGGGTTGGTGGAATACACATGTGGCAGAATTTCTATGAAATTTGTCACATGCAGGTTTCCTCACGATGTTTTCCTTCACCGCTGAGCACGAGATGAATTATAAAGACAAATTAAGCACGTGAATCAGCGGTGCTTGCCTGGGTTTGAACCCGCAATCATCGGTTAAGATGCACGCGTTCCAACCACAGGGTCATCTCGACTCACGGGTTACATTACATTACACGTTTTCCCGTTTTCAACAATTTCACCCGATAAATTCGTTATCAAAGGCAAATATTAATAGAGACTAAATTGATTATGCGTCTTTTAATTGGCAAGTCTTAGTAGCAAGGACAACAATTCAAGAGCCAAACACGAACAGTAACGGAACAAAAAACAACGTCTCGGGTCTTGGTCAAGGGAAGTGTTCAAGTTTATTTACACGCTTGTTTTTTATTACGAATATTCGTATATTTTATAATTCTAGACGTCCGTTATGTTTTAGTAATTATGAATAACATTGTGTTTTTTTAAGGTATAAACTAAGGTCATTAACTTCTGATGTTGAAGTTAATATAATCCGTTCGATTAATGAAATCTCCTGACTGGACTTGTTTTTATTTGTTTGTCAGTAAAAATATGTCAGTTGTGCGTGTGAACACACACATATAAAGTTACTCTTAGTGTCTTTGATGTGTATATGTGTGTATGAGTGTGTGAGTATATAAAATAAATGCAGTTAACAAAATAATTTGGGAGACTGCATCGCTCCTTGATAATTGTGTGAAATGACTCTGACTGAATACGGTTATTATACGGTTGATCTAAGTGCTAAAAAAATTCTTAAATGAGAATGCAAAAAAAAATAATGAGTCGGTTCTCATGTACGGTCCAGACGAGGAACCACTTAGTCGAAACAACACAAATATGTGTAAAGAAATAGTGGTGTACACATGCCAAACTGGAAAAATATCAATTGAAACAAAAATATTTTTTCAGTAAGAATCACAGGAGTTCTACGAAATTGTGCGACACAGAAGCACGACTACCACGACTACAAGAACGGAACATGGTCGCCTAAGACGGAAATATTAGAGCCTTACGAAGAGGGATGCTCTCACACCGACGACAAAGGGGAAAGGACTACTCCAACGAGGTGAATAACACTTTGCGAAATTTTGTTTTAAATTGACTTAATATTATAATAGATATATTTTCACATTAAATTTGGCCATTCATTCACAGACAAGACACTCAAAATAAAATTGATCATTGAAAGTTAACAAAAACAATAATAGAGATAAGTATCGTTCAGAAGTTAATTAAAGTAACCTTTAAATAATATTATAAAAAAGAAACAATTGAAAATCACGTGATAATTTTAAAACAATGAATAGTGTTGAGTGTAAGAAAACATTTACTTGCTTAACGTCGATTGCTATTATACATAATAACCTTCAAAAATTTAACATTAAAGGTCAAACGATTGTAGAAACGGACAGGTGCTTTATGTACCTATACATTATTTAACATGTTTAAAAAAATAATTTTAATGGTCCTTATGTTCGTATATTATCAGTATCATAATTCTTAAACTAGGTCATCGCATTTTTGTATAAATTCTAATTCATCTTACGTCATAGAGTTTTTTCATTACTGTATATATTATGTCCTCTAGAGCGATTTTTCCAACTCCAGGACTATCCGGGCAGGAGATATTTTATATCAAAATCTCGATTTCATCACTTTCATCGTTCCATCCAACCAGAGAAATTAAACAAAAAAGCAACGGCTATTTATATACTTTCCAAACCCAGCACTGATAAAGTCATAAGACCGGGCTGGTAATGACAGAAAAGCCAAATAACTGTTACATACTGTTACAATACATTTAACTAAGATTCAAACTTAGAACCTCGAGATTTTCGGCTTTAAAAGACATACAATGCAATTTTTGTTTTTATTTTCGCTAAATTAAATAGTTTTATATTTAAGGTTCGCTTTGACAGTGTCTCTAGGTAAAGAACTACTTAAGATTAACTTTTATTGAACATTTTATGTATCAATCATCGAGCAACTTATTAATGAATCATTTCTATCATTCCAGATACTGCTACTGTCGGGAAAACTTATGTAATTCATCAACAAACACCAACCACGAGGGATACACTGACATCATGGGTGTCATAATGGTGTTTAATCTAATGAAATATATAAACAGTCTTAGGTAGTCCAAGTCTTCAGTTTTAGTAGGAATATTAAAATTTGTATGTGTACGAACCAGCTTAATTAAATCATAAAATAAGTTATTATTTATGAAAATAATTATTAAGACATCGATATGATGACAATGCAGAAACAAGATATTAATTATATTATTAACTGAATCCTCATCGAACAGGAGAAAAACCTATTCTGTAAGAAACGAATATGACTTGGGGTACGACTCGATCGAGTGTAATTTTATAAATTAGAATCGATATCGCATAACAACTTCTTCACGTACTTCTAATGTGTCTCTCTATTTTGACATATAGGAAGAGATTTTTGATGATGTACGGAAGGTAGCTGGTAGAATTTGGATGAGAAGGGCCCAAGATCCGGCTCGGTGGCGCGCCTTTTGGAGGCCTATGTCCAGCAGTGGACTAATATAGGCTGATCATGATGATGATAATGATAAATGACGCTAAACAGGCTAAACACCTCAATTCCTGTGTAGAGGTTATTCAACTCACTTTGATTCAGTATGTTTTGGTGGACACATAACACACTGAATAACAGTGACTTGAATAAGTAGACACATGTGGCAAAATGCATTCGACACATTCAGGTTTCCACACGACGTTTTCCTTCATCGCTGTGAACGAGATGAATAATAATAAATACGAAATAAGCACTTGACATTGACACTAGTTATGCAAATGTCAAATTTACAATTTAAGTTAGGCTGAGTATCGTACCCATAACATAGCTTGAGTAATAAGCGATTTGTGATATGGTGTTAGTCAATTATTAATAGTTGGTGGTAGAGACGATAAAATGTAAATAAATAATTATAATATAATAATGTTCTTTATTATACAACATAAGAATATAACATTTACGAAATCAATGACGTAAAAATATATAAGATGCACAATAACGCGATGCAATAATTTTTTTTGTGTTTAATAATATTACCAGCACTAAAAATGTTTACCTTTGTTTGTCTGTTTGTCTTAACGACAGTCAATTTTAAGCTTATAAAATACGCAAATTAGAATATTAGATTAAAATACCGATGTTTTAATTAAACTTACAATATAATGAAGTGCCAAATATAAGTAGTTATGTAATGTTTAAGATAATTTCCTGTACGTATTCATAAACTTTAAATAAAGTGACATCATGTATCTATTTTATGTGATTATTATTAAAATATCAATAGCGGAAATAATTTAAACACCCAATGAAATTTATTATTTTATACATATGTAAAATTTTATCTGTTCCTATTGGTATAAACTGTACCAGTATAAGATATTAAATATTTATTCACATAATTATGATGTTTTTGTAATCAATAGTTCTCAACCTATATTTAACATAGTATAAAATAAAAAAAAATGTCTTCAATGAAAATAAACAAGCGTCGTCGTAATTATTGCATTTTTATTCTACAGCTAAAAAGTTTTACAAAAACTATTCATATATGCATATATGGAATTTTAAACATTTCTGACGTACCAATACCGAACCGATCTTGGGAATTGAGATGTTACATCCCTTGTGTTGTGTACGGGTTCATTCACCCTTCAAACCGAAACACAACCATACTAAGTGTAAGTGTTGTTTTGCTGCTTTAAGAGGTAGAATATATGACTGGGACTACAAGGATGAGCTTGCATGTACAATGCATAACTCTTATACAGTATATTTTGTTTTCATACGTTGGTAATTAATCTACCGGTATAAATTAATTACAAACTTCTTTGTCTAGGCCCGAATAAATCTGAATCCAAATTAAAAATTAACGTACCGTAGTTTCTTATTATTTTTTATCAAGTCTTCTGATTTATATAAAGCTGTCTATATTATTTGACTACATATGTAAAATGTATGTAAATAGTTTCTATTACAATATACATTAATGGTATATTAATTTTTGTTAAATAATATATTTATTTCCTTTTTAATATAAAAAAATAACAAATCCTATATGACGTAAGATTGAATGTATGCGAAAATAAACTTACGGCTAACGAACTTAGTTCAGTTTAAATTTTTCATTAATAAATTAGTAAAATAAATCAATAAGAGATCCATTACAACTCAATAGTAAGTATACACTTACTTGTACTTAGGTGAAACCATTTATTAACCGGGTTCAGGAAAGAAAAAACACAATACACCTATTACTCGATCTTATCTTCGCCAATTATGAAATAATTTTCAAGATTATTTTTGTATTGAAGAGATTTTTTTTTGTTTTACCAAATGCTAATATGTATGTAGTAACATCTTAAAATAAGATGAAATTATAATAATAGTAAAAAGGAAACCTATCATAAATTAAAAGCATAAATTCTACCACCAAAGAGGGAAAACTAGGGTTTCGACCAAGGCCCGACATTAAAATTAAAGAGTGAAAGTGTGAAAAGCACAACACCGATCGCGTACCATTTTTTTTCGTTTATTCTTATGTCATTTATTCTTTACACTGGATATCGTTTTTTAAATGTTATGCAATACTAATTTCCGAGTGTGTATTTAATAATTAACAATTGGTTAATACGATTTGTCAACAATAAGTGTCACAACACTTCAGAAGTATTAACATAAGAACGCGTCGTTATGCTATACCGGAAAGGAGACCACCGGTTTCTATACAAACTTGGGCCTGACGTTACAGGGCTCCAATTTAGCCCTCAATTAGTACTTATAAAGATATATTGCTGGGCCAATTTTCAGGTTGATCTGCAATGGCCAAATCAATAAAAAAATTATTAAATATATTTGAGGTTATGTCAATTAATTCTGTTTTAAGTTTAATAAGTCGTGTATATTAGGGCTTTAACAATATTATTCACAATTGGCGACTACCAGAAAACAGACTGTCAACTAGGCCAATCAATATATACCCTACTACCGAAATAACAATTAAATAAATTCTCTGATATGTATAGTACGACACAACTTAGATGTATCATCGGTAAAATTCGTAAAACCGATCACATCCGAATTGAGTACGCTAATCCAAATTATCAATATTTATTTCTCATGCGAATATGTTCTTTGCACAAATGTAATAACTTGTAATATCATATGACCTAATATATTCGTCAATTTGTCACGTCGATTTATATGCACTTGCTTTCTCTGATGCGAGAATCTATTGCGACGAATAGCGTCGAATGGCGCGATAGGAAGCTATTTCTATTGGTTGTGTAAATCGGCAGTAATCGGTTTTATTTTCATTCCATTTCATTTTCCGATGCTACATCTAATTTGTGTCGTACTATACCTACAACACAAACTGACAGTTTCTGTCATCCCAGCAATTTAGGTCCCACAGACGCGACAATGACACATAGTTGCTGAAGGAATGTCCATCGATATCGATTTTAAGATAAAAAATCGATGGATCAATCGATCATTAATAAGTCTATCCCGATTATGTACGCAATAAAAAATCAGTATGAAGGCATTTAGTGCATAATGTATATATTTATTCATTATTATTTTACTGTATTAAATAAAATACAATAAATATTTCTAAGGAATAAAAAAACAATTTCATAATCGATTAATCGACATTATTTCGTATCGATTTAAAAGTATATCTCGTACGGTTACGTACCTTATACTTGTCATTGACAATTGTTTAAATACTTTGAAGATGGTTAATCTAACGCTTACGGTAAAAAAGCATTTACAAAGTCAGTTCGTGCTTACAGACTAATGATTTGCTTTTTTTTCATACTTGGCCATTGCTATTTTGGTTAATATTTTTAGGGCATAATCTGAAAAAATAGACAAGTTTTTTGGGATAAATTTAATGTTTGTAACGTTGGGCCCAAAATCGGGTTTCTCCTTTGCATTTGCTTTTGATTTCGTATTGACTTTTGTTGTTTCACTATAACATTCCACTCGTTCCATTGTCCTTTTTTATAATAACTTTCGAAGTCGTTAAAGCCGCACTAAAAATAATGTTAAGCCATAATGTTTATAATATATTTATATATTACTCGGTTTATAACCGCGGTCGTAACCACTATTTTGACGTTATACGAAGTTTCGAAATACTTGCATCTGCACGGGCCAGTGGTCACGAGATGACCAAATACTGTCAGCCAGAATCGTAGAGAAACCACTCTTCCGCAAGCTTGCTTACGTTTAAAAATTAAATGAATTCAAAAGTTATAAGAAATAGGCTTTGTAATGATTGTTTTTAAATAATAGAGTTAATTGAATAAATATTCTAAAATTGAACCTTGGTATGCTTTCAAAAAATAATTTATCTAATTAATATCAAATTCAATCAATGTCATTATGGTAGATTATATAAAAAAAGTAAAGTGTTCATAAAATAAATGGTAAAAGTTAAAAAAAAATGTACATGCCTTTTCCATAGCAATTACATATATACACCTGTATTAAAAGTGTAAAGTCAAAATAAAAATCCACTTTATTGTAATCAGCTCTTATATACCACTTTTGAATATTCAGTCTACACGATAAATTAAAATAAAATCTACCTCAGTAGATTCACATCTTAACCATTTAACAAATATGACGTTATAATTTCTTTTCCTTGCTTCAGAATTCAGTAATTTATAAATGATTTGTATTTTCAAATATCACAAATATTCATTGCAAACTTTTTATTAAAAAGATCTACATATATATAAATATAATTATATATAGAACGAAACATTTTTAGCCTTCCTAGTCGACATTTACCTTTTTATATAACTACATTTAAGCCAGACAGACATTATTTATGTTGAAAGTAGATTCAAGTCACGAAACGACACTCCTGGATATTATAAAAATCAATAATGAAACATAATTAAATAAAGGTTAAAAGACTTGTTCATTTATTAATTATAAAATGCTATAAGCCTTACCTACTTTCGTGCAAAACTATTAATGCTAAAAGTATTCAAGTTTACACATTCTAGTCTCTATTATACATATTACGGCACATTTCATCTATAAATGTTATATACTAACTGAATGCCCCGAATTCGTCTGTGTGAAATAACAAATTTATTTTTCGAATGCAACCCAAACTAGAGGGTTCAATAGAATCCACTTAGTTGGATCCATTCGTTTCCTACAGGCCAGTGGGCCTTGATCTACCAAATCAAAACAGAATTACTAGATAGCTGAAAAAATCTGTGAGAATGCGCCCGTGTAAGTGAGGTAGCCTAAATGTCCGTATTAAGCCTGGGCTAGGTAAAAAGAGCAACACAACAAATACGCATAAAAAATGCTCAAAAATGGTCCAATAGTTGAAGAGTTAAGTCATCAATCTTTATATAAGTATATACATAAATACAACTGAGTGAATCATCATGAGAACTCCGAAACTGTTCGAAAGTCTGATTAACTTAAAATCAGCAGTTATTTCTTTCGCAACATAAATGCACAGTAAGAAAGGATTTTTGGAAATTTCAAGGTCTGGACGTAAGCTACATCCCAGCTTTGCTTTCACCCGTACGAAGTCGGCACGAACCAGTTTACCTAAACTTAGAATATATGCTACGTGCGTTAACAATATTCGATCTCCCCTGTTGATCGTAGCGTGATATTAAATACATACTATACATGCCTTAATCCTTGTGCATTATTAATAAATGTCACCTATCGAACGCAAAAGTATATTTTTTTAAATCATACTGTTTAAACAACTTTATATATAAGTGGATGTTGGAAATCGACTCAAAAGTTAATATATTGTATTGATCCGTTGTATTTTTATAACTTACATAAATATTTCTTTCGCGTATATTGACTCCAGACATGTGTTCGCAGATATTATACATTATTATACGTTTGTGTGTGCTATATAAAAATTGCCAGATCATATCGTGTAGGCATACTTTATCGACAGGAGTAAAGGATGTGGCAAGCGTTGATATCAAGAGGAACGTTTCACAACGTAGCGGTTAGCTGGCAAAATTACATAGGCATAGTATTGTTCTTTACAATATTACACAAACTAACACAATCCTCTGTATATAAAGGACTAGTTAACACTCGCAACTTCGCTCGTGTTTTAGAAGCTGTGGTCTTGGAGTTCAAGCTTGCTTACTGCTAAATTTCATCAAATTCGGATGAGTGATTTAGTTGTAAATGAACTAGTGCTTATTTTTGCATTTATAATATTAGTATAGATTGAAAAACTCTAACATAAAAAGCATTGACATTTTATCAAACCAGAAATTTCATGTAGTTTACGATGATAAACATAACAAATAATAAACATCTAAATTAAGATGAAAATAGTATAGAACAAATAATCAGATTCCAACACACCTATTTGTGTACATTCTCAAGAGCTATTTACTCTTGAAAATATTCTAATAACAAGGAGATACTTGCCAGAAAATTATTTGAGGTAACCTATTAACAGATTTTTTCTACCATGAATCAACGAGACGTAAATCATCAATCATACGAAACCCTTTACAATGAATCCGGAATGTTATAGTTCCGGTTCTTGACTCATCAATAAATTATCATACAATTAACATACAAAAGTAAAAACGAGGCAACGAATCATAAAATTAGGAGTGTAAAGTGTTAAATAAAGATAAATATAATTTGTACACCATATCATTTGACATGTGATAAAAATGTTGTCATTATCAATAGTCACTGACGTAGATGTTGATAAAAAACAAAACAATAGCCGAGTCGAGAGTGCGAGCAACAAAAATACAAATAAGTCGGAGCGCCAAAAGTTGGCCAGTGCCGCGCCGGCGCCAGAATCGATCGCGTGAATCAGCTCTAGTGCGCGAGTTTTAGAAGCTTATTTCTTCGGTTTGGACATGTCCCGTTTTGCCACTGGATTTCCTTCCTGTGAATCATGGCTTGAGCGTGGAGAGGCCAATTTCAGTCAGTAAAGCACATGGAACCATATGCGCCCCGAGCGCGACCGCGTTAACCGGTGTTACGCGCGCTTCATGCCATTTTCGCATTTCGAAACTTGTTCGCATTTAAATAGAGAACACATATTTTTTTAAAGGATACTAAAGTTGTTAAGTGTTGTACAGATATTATGGAGTTGTCACTTGTTTTATTGGCGTTATCGATGTTTTTTAAAAGTGAGTGATTATTTATTTCATTGTATTCATAAAATAATATTGCAAAAAAATAATATGTCATTGACCTTCAACAACCTGCATACATGAGAATATAAATTATTGTAAATCATTGACACAGTGGTATAAATATGTTTTACGATTTATTTGTAAAGTTCAATAATATGACAATTATATAGCTATTTACATTCTAGTCAATAGAGTTGAGACGTGATGGGCACTGGTTTAATGTAAATATTTAAAATACTTCCTTGTGCGAACCGTTAAGTTTTTAGTCACATACAAAGTACCGCTGTCGGTCCTTCATTATTTAAAAAATCAATTGACAAAGATCCAACAAAAACTATACATATATAATAAGATCTACGACTTAAAAAACTATCAACGTATTTATAAAAAATAAGCGATGATACAAATCATAAAATATATTCTATTTGTGTTCATATAATGTATTTTTTTTTCAATCAAGTTATGCATCACATCAAACCAAAAACGTGTTCTTATGACTAAGACTGTTCGATACACATACTGGGCTGTAAAACTTTTAGCAAGATACGTATAATTTTCAGACAGATATATTGTTCTTTAATTGGCCGAAATATTTCGAGAGATTAATTTGGTTCATTAAAAGAACACCGTTATTTTTATATTCGGTAGCGCCATATTTGTCGAACGATTAAAACGAATACGTATTACATATTTTCTAACACGAACACGCATTAAACGGTTATCGAACTTTGTTAGCGTGACAGCAATTAAATGAAATTAGCAAAATTAGTATCGACTATAATCTCGGTCTGTCATCTAAAACATTAAACAGGTCTTCGTGTGAACAATTCTTTAATTACATATTCACTTTCTTATCCTGTTCTACTTGATTGATTAGTTTTAACAATGATTTCCCTTTGTCGATAAGCCTAATTATACACAGACACAACACATTCGATATATTTCAAACCCCAATTTAATCATACATAGCTCGTGTTATCAGCGGGTGGTTTAACAAATATTTAGCTAAGAGTTAATTTTAAAATTTTGACACAGTTTCGCATGTGGTCAATACGCTATGAAGTAGAACTGTTTTTAATAACATTACACGAAAAGTTGTCATATATGATATTATGAAACGTATTTAAAAAAAAAATACTTTCGTCGTTGTAACGTGACGTCGACTTAGGAGTGCTTTGAGTTTCAACATAGTATGTGGAATGCAGCTGGTACAAGTTTCCTAACATATAATATGTTCGACTTGCTATGTAATGACCGAATAAAATATAGTAAATAAAATTTAAAATGATATTAAGTTAATATAGTAAAAATATAATTTTTGAAAACTTTAGACACTAGAAACAATATGCCTCTCATCATCCAGTAGTTGACTTTATAAGTACTTGTAGTGAATTGGAAATTAATATTAAGAATTCATTTTTACTTAGTGCCACGATCCTATATAAAAAATACGTTATAATTAATTTACCATATCACAGTTATACCCACCCAACAATATAACATTCGTGTACCAAGTTAATTATTCAATAAAGAAAAATGTCTGACATTGATACGCCTACTCTATCAAATAATAACTTCCCAGTGACACCTTTTTAGCTTTGGTTTGATTTCAATAAGTTTTTTATATATATTTAAAAAAACAACTAATTTTGAAGTAAAAGTTTCGTTAGGGGAATTTGCAAATACACACAGACTCCATTATCATTACCTACATAGTATAAAACAAAATCGCTTACCGCTGCCTGTCCCTACATATGCTTAGATATTTAAATTTACGCAACGGGTTTTGATGCGGTTTTTTTTAATAGATAGAATTTTGTCAGGAAGGTTTCTATACATAATACATAGACAATATAGTAAAGAAACACTAACAATTTTAGAAGTTTCTAATGTGAAAAAATAAACCAATTCAGTCGTACATTATCAGTATGATACTACCCGCGAAAAGCCGGGGCGAGATATAAGCCCACTGGCAATATTAGAATTTAAAAGAAAAATGAACTACGAAGTGATACATCCATAAGTTTTTGCGTAAATACAAGTAGCAATAAACAGATACATCGTAACGTATTTTTTTATAACTAGTTTTATGAAGAACGCTTATTTAATTAAGTCGAAAAATCAATGAGTATCTGTCGCGTGACCCAGTATCTAGTCCTTGACACTACAAAATGGTCCTTTGTCGAATACTTATTAACATTCAACGGCAATTCATTATGTCTGGTCCACCCACATATTAAATACTTTATTGTATAATATTTGCATAATTATATAACTAAATAGTATGTAGTGCGTATATTATTTTCGTTTGTTTGGCGTATCAAAATTGATACCGACTTCAATGAAGGTGGTATGGATTCGTTGTTCGTCGATTTCTGTATATTATTGTATAATATATATTTTTTTAATATTGAAGATAAATATATCCCATAAATTAAGAACACAATAGAATATAAAGAGACAATTTATTTAATAACATTTATTAGTACTCTTCGTTTTAACATTATTAATGGCTTTTTATTTGTTCTTTAAAGTAAGAATTTAAGCGAAACGTAATGAAAGAGTGAACTTAGAGCTTAAACGACAAACACTACTACTGTCGACGTACCACCCAGACACTCAAATTTGTTTATGAGGATAATTTTGTGTTATAAATAACGTGTCAACTAATTACTCTGATAAAATAAGTAAATAATAATTAAAGTGCTACAGATATCAGAAACATATATTAAAATTAAAAATATAGGTAAATTAAGCATTTACTCTGTCAACAATGAGACTTATCACTACAGTTGGTGCAAAAGGTCGTATGTAACAATTTACCGATTATTTCTTTGTTTTATTCTTAAATTACTAGCATTTATCGAAATGAACAATTAAATCCATAATTAAATTGAATTGCAGTAAGTTACGCCATCATGCATTTTTCATTAGAATTTATTTTTACATACGACCTTTTGTACTAACATTAGCGTTATGATGTTACGTTCTCCTTACAATAACACGCATTGAACTTGAACAATACAATGCAAAATATTTCTGTTTAGCTCTATTACCTATGATGTACGAAGAAGGCCAACACGCCAGACAAAACCCTCACTAATATTATAAATTAGTGTGTTAATTTATACTAACATATGGACGAAGCCACGGGTTGGAACTAGTACTATATATATAGTACATATTTTTTTCGTTTAATAGGTCACAAGTGTATCTATACAGAGACATTTTTCATTTCAGCTTCGTCGTGCGTATTCTGCTACGTATGTAATCCAGAGCAGACATATGACGGGTCGTTATTATGCAAAGACTTTGACGGTAGCGAGAAATTCTTAGAAGACTGCGAACATTCCACCATGTGTTTCAAAAGGGAGACCACACTGAGTTTTGGAGATGGAAGTAAGTCTATAAAGTCTAAAATGTATGTGACATTTTTATTTATAGGTTGTGTATGTTTTGTTAGAGCAGCCAATTAAGAATATTCAACTTTTTAACTTTATAATATTATTAAAGAGAATGAGTATATTTAAAAATTAAAAATGAAATTATAATACAGGATAGGGTACTTAGGTATTAACACTTACGTACCATACCAGGTAGATTACGATTTATTTATAATTTAATCATAAATTATTATTACATAGTATAAAAGCCAGACCCTGACCTCTGTCTGTCCCAATGAATGCTTAGATTTTTAAAATTACCAAACGGCTTTGATTTGGATTCTTTTAACAGATAAATTCCTTCAAGAAGAAGAAAAATTATAATACATGCACAATATAGTAGAGAATGGCTGAAATCTGTAAACATTGTAGGACATTCGGCAATAAATTTAGTATCAGCTTTGCAACTGTGCGAAACCGAGGCGGGTCGCTAGTATATGCATAAAAAAATAACCCAGAGAATTAATATGAGTGATCATTATCATTATTTGATAATGTTGATTGTAATCAACTAAAACATCATTTGATGACGATGTCGTTTGAATACATTAAAGCTATTGCAATTCACGAGTTAGTTCCTTGACATCTTTACATACGTCATCGACAAAAGGAAATTTCTCTCAACATTAACATAAGGTATCCTGATTAGTCATCAAATATATCCGCCCGACACTTTTAGTTATTTTATTTTACTGTTAAATACTTTAATAGCAGAAGATTACTCACATAAGTTAATATTATGTTTGAAAGTTAAGATTGACTCTGAATCACTGATTTTTTACAAGTCTTTATTTTTAACTTCATCTCGCACTGATTGCAGTGAAATAATCGTTTACATTTATTGAACATAATCCGGATGTTTTATAACTAATACTATAAAAGTCAAAATTGGTGTGTCTGGGTGTTTGTTGTCTCTCGCAAAATCGGCTGTACGGATTTGGATGAAATTTGCAATACAGATAGTTTATACTGTAGTATAACACATAGACATCACGATACCCTCTAACCACTAAATTTAATTTATTTTAGTAAATAAAACAATCCTCACTATTTTATTTTTTAAGGAAAAAATATCATTATGGAAACGATATTTTCGTCATGATTTATTTAATTTAAGTATAAATAACCATATTAGAAAAATATAAAGAAGGTCACGTTCTCGATTCTTGATTTGGAATTTCTCAACCATACTTATAAGTTAGATCATTTGAATTTAAAAGAGTTTCAAATTAGGTATTATGGGCGGTTCTTTATAAGGCGCTGGTCGCCAGCCGGCATTCGGTTATAGGTCACTAGTTAAAAAAACTTCATGCAAACTGAATACTAAACAGCTTCTATATATATATAGCGCTCAGTAAAAGCTGTCGGGTCTCTTTCCCTATATTTGTATTTTAAGATTTATTAATAATACGTTATTATTTATTTTTAGTGTTAGTATAGTATTTAAAGCATTAATAGTGCTAATATACACTTTTAATATATATAAATCTGTTGGTTTAAAATGCTTTCTCAACTAACTAATCGCGTGTTACGTTCAAAATATATTAGTATTATTAGCATTAGCGCTGTAATACTATTTATTGTACGTTGATAGAAATATATCTGAATTTTTCACATAAGTGCTAATAAAACTTTAGTAACTTATAACTCAATTTTATGATCAACACTCGGACGACCGTTTAAACTTTAATAGCGAATTTTTTTTGTATGTTTATAATATGATAACTTAAATAATTTTGAAAATAAGTCTAAAGGTATAGCTCATACGCGCGGACTGTGACTAATATATTTGGAAGACCTATATTATGATAAAATGCGTAGTTAGTATTGCGTTGCATTCCATACAGGATATATAAATTTAACTGTAAGTAGTATATGTAATTTCATCTGAATCTTTTAATTGACGATTGAAGTGCTCATTATTATTATTTCAAGTACATATTATTTTAAAATTAACAAATAGTTTTTGGAAAAGTATTCGACATTGATAATTGGAAAATCCGTTAAACGTTTAGCAATACTATGTGTAATAATTACAATATTTTATTTTCCTGTTGCATTCCTGAAATGGATGTTTACAACTGATTAAGAGGTATCCTTGTGTCATGCTGGGACCTGGCAATTTATTAATTGATACGACTTCCAATTAAATACTTCGAACGATTCGTATCGATTTTGTGGACAAATTAACATGGCTTAATAATTACAATAATAAACATGTTTGGATAATTTGCATTGTTTTAGCCAACTTAGAAGAGAAGGAGATTATCATTTGAGATACTTTTATATTATGTTAGGTATTATCTACGCTGAGTGATAAATTTACGCTTTCGATTTTTATTCTATATTTAATTACCGTGTATATTCGAATTTTAAAAACAGGATTATAAGTAAATTCGGTAGATACTTTGCTATTTAAATATTATAAATTCGATAGTAACTATGTCTGTTGTTCTTTCAAGGCCAAACTGAACCCTTAGGAAAGGTATAGGCTTCTTTTTTACGCCTGACACCTGACGTACAAACCCTAAAACGAAAGGAAGTCGCAAGCGACAGTTAGTTTCCTACAAAGAACAAGGTGATATTCGTCGTATTTAAATGACCGTATTAAGCATAAAACTATAACATATATTTACAATAATATTAATAACTACCTATAGGTATAATAAATTAGATTGTCTGTACACGGTACAAATACAAAATAACAATTTTTACTATTTTCGTCTGTCTGTTCAGGGTAATCTTTGAAACGGCGATTAGGCGATTTTGAGGGGACATTCACTAGCTGATAGCCAATGTAATAACTTAGGCTACTTTTGATTAGTAATAGTTTATAGTAAATTCTGCAAATTCTGCTAAATTTAAAGACACGCGAAGTGGCATGTGCAGCTACCTTTTATGTAAAAAAAATACTTTAATTTAACAATGTAATTAAGCAAAATATACTAAACTAATAAATATCGTTTCAGTGACGTCGTCCACGATACAGAGAGCTTGTGCTTCACAAACTCTTGACGGCGACCAAGCAAGAATAAACGGCAAGTGGCAGAAGGTCAATACAATATACGAAGTCTACGAAGAGACGTGCAAGGAAGACTACGACTCGGACAGACCTACGAAAACGATCAACTGCTACTGCCGCGGTAATCTGTGTAACGCGTCAAACGTTAACATAATCAATTCAGCAACTGTATTATTATTTCTTATTGTACATTTAATTAGTTAATGTCAACGCTTTAGATCAAATTAAAGCAAATGTTTAACGACTCAGATATGATAACAAGAGCTTCAAAATTAAAATCCTGCCTTGGAATCGTGCTTTTTGATATCGTATGTCTAAATGCATTTCGCATTCAAAGACAAAAATTATCGATCGATATTTCATTTTTTAATTGTATTCTAATTCCAAAGAAGAATAGAAGGTAAAATATTTTATTATTATATTTAATTGATTAAATATCACTAGTCATAATTTAATAATTATGTGATTTTTAAATCGCATTTTACCTACTGCCATTTTAATTATTATTGTACACCAATAGCATTAGGAAGTGAACAAAGTTCACGGCTTAGACTATATAATACTTTTTCCATTTGACTTTTTAAAAATTTATTAAACGATTAATAATATAAGCTATTGGATTGTATACAATTTTTTTATAAGGCTATTTATAAATTTGTACAAAGTATAACTATACTAACCGGCTTAGTACAAAGTACTAATGAACTATTTATATATAAAAATGCTGTATTTTTATGTAATTATTTTTAATTTTGAACACCATGCTGTTATCAGGTTATTGACCTAAAATATATAAATACAATAATTAAGTATTTCGATTCGGTTAATAAAATTGATATGTAATAATATATAATAATAATATGAATAACATATTGAATAATAATTCAGTTTCAATTATATTGAATTGGTACTGAGTTAAAGTTTTAAAAGCAATATTTTGCGTTAATATTAGATTTATTTAAAAGTACACAATATAAAAAATAAATATATGACTTAAAATATTTTTGTTTCAATTTAATATAATATAATATTTCAGCAAACAAGTTAAGAAAAAACTTTAATTAATATAAGCTTTTGACAAGTTTTACTTGTGATACCTAATATACATATAAAAATATACGGGGTGTCGTTGAATTATTACCCATACAGGATTGCAGCTTAATCACGCTGTTTTATTTCACCATCACTCAAGAGGTGAGTTAGAAATACTATTGCAAAAAATTTCACTTATTCTTGTTCGGGTATCCATTTCTCACCTTGGCCTCTATGTGAAGCGTCAACATCATATTAATCCTAATAATATTATAAATTCGAAAGTTTGTGATGATGAATGTATTTATGTTTGTTACTCTTTCACAAAAAAACTGCTAAACGGATTTTGGATGTCATTTTACAGTAATGTAGATTATACAACAGAATATCATAAAATTCTTGAATATTATATGTATAAAATGTTATATATGTATGATGTTAGAACAATAACAACCAGCCTATAAATTTTCCATTGTTTGGCTAAGGCCTTTTCAGCCTCTTCTCCATTTGGCTACGCTATTCCAATGCGGGTTGGTGGAATAAACGTGGGGAAGAATTTCTATGAAATTAGACACATACAGGTTTCCTCACGATGTTTTCCATCACTGCACTTGAATATTCAGTGGTGCTTGCCTGGGTTTGAACCGGCAATCGTCGGTTAGTTCGATTAGAACGCGTACATCACGCGTTCTTATCACTGGCCCATCTGAGCTCAGAAGTTAGAACAGCGAAATTTATTTTTTTTGAGTTTTTTTTACTTGCAATATTTGTAAGTTTATTTAGGACTGGCTGAATTAGGACGACGTTTAGTTACTGAGTTCACATTTTATATGATGATTAAGTTCCGATGACAATGCGTTTTACGGTTAACCTGACCTGGTTATATACCAAGGATTGGCTTCGCACAAAATAACTATCAACGGCCAACAACATAGGAATGAGAACGTAAGTGTAAAATAAGTTATTTTTTAACGCTAATTTATTCTTAGAACGCAGTTTTTTCGTGAGATAAAAGCGTTATGCCTTCCCGGCGACATTTCCGTCTCTTCCTCTTTCGAACTCATATAGATTTTTATAACATCGTTTAAATTTATTTTATGTCATTGTTCAAATTAGCACGCGATATTTATAGACCGGGAGATGATAATGACAAAATATTTGGTCATTTGTACCAGTATGGCGGTTCTTCTTTATTTTTTTTACGTACAATTGCATCCAAATTATGAGAATATAATGATGCCATGATGTAAAAAATGCTTTTACGTGCTTTACAGTCGTATTTTAAAAAGGTGTTAAATAAATAAGTATTTCAAGTATGGCAGCACTTTTTCCCCACACTAGAAGTATGGGAAAAATAATAACGGTCACATTTTGTCAAATACTTTCCAAAAATTCAAATGCAATACTGGTACAAATCGTTTGGCGAAAGAAAAAAAAATTACTCCTTTGCAGTGGTATGGCGGCCATTGGTAACTCTCGGAAAAGTATGGCAAGGTGATTTTCGTGAATGGCTACTTGACGATGATTAGTTATCCAAAAATTTGCCTGATACAAATGGTTGAATTGTTTTATTAAAATTAATGTATTCGCGTCGGTATGGTGGGCTGTAAGCCACACCCGAGAAGTATGGCATTACGCTACCGCCTACTTCTTTTTTTTTCGACTATCTGAAAACACAAGCATTTTTGTGAAACAAATCGTTCGACACTCGTTATTTTTCTTACGCATTCGATTAATGCCCACGCGATTGGGCCGCCAGTGCGAGCGCTATGACCATAATTTTCCTTTCTGCCTTTACGTAATTAGACCCCTGAAGAACCGCCATACTGGTACAAATGACCAAATATTTTGTCATTATCATCTCCCGGTCTATTAATATCAATTTAATTTATTGTCATTTAAGTATTTCAATATTTGTTAATTTATTGTGCCTTTTATTTAATACATACGATATTAAAGCAAAAAAAAAATCAAACCACAAATAACCCTCTTTAACCGATTTCTAAAAAAGAAGGTTATCAGTTCGACATGTATGTCATGTTGTACGTACACTTCAACTTAGAAAACAGTGTTAGTTTCGTTAAAATCAATCAAGTATTTCATAGATATATTTTTTATTTTTAGTTTACAATTTCTAATTTTGAAGTCGGTTTTATTTGTATAAATTATTTGATATAATCTTAATTTTATTTGAATATCTTGGTGATCATTATTCAAAACTAATTAAGGTTTAGTCGATTCGGTTGGCTCCAAAACGCCACGTTCCATTTAAGCCACGGATATCGTGTGCCATTACTACGCGGAATGTGTCACCTCATGCGGTCAAATCGACCTTATGTCAAACGGGCCGCCGTTCGCGCGCCTCGTTTAATAACTTTGCAGCTACCGCATAAGCAGCATTAAATTGTATAACATTGTAAGTGCCGAAAACATTATAAAAAAAATGTGACTGACAATATAAGTCATAAACCATGCTAATTATGGAATCTATTTTTAAATAGATTTAACACTCCAATGTAGTTAAAAGTAACAATACATCATTTCTTCAAGTGTTTATCCTGTAGTTTTCATAGTCAATCATTTGCTTGTCAATGGCGTAGCTATCGTAGGGCCAGGTGGTGCAGTGCACCAGGGCCCCGGAGTTCAGGGGGCCCTCTAAACTAAACCTTAAGCTTCTGAAGCTAGAAAATCATAACCCTGCGCACAAGATTTCTTATTTGGTATCTATAATTTTAAAAGGTAATTATTAGTTAAAGAGGGGGTGAGGGCCCAATTCTTTTTCTATGCACCGGGGCCCTTCCTCACCTAGCTACGCCACTGTTGCTTGTAATCAATTATATCTAATTAATCAATGTATCATAAAAGGTACTTACATTTGTGTGGTTTTCTACAAGACAGAGGAACACGACGTCTTCTCGTAACAGCCTGACAGCGCCGTGAAGCGGCTGAGATGTTTTACTCTTCAGCATGCGATACAGCAGCGCGGATGACATGTGAGCGAAATCTTCGCCTGTTTAACGAACAAAAAAGTTAATACCTAATTTAGATAAATGTTGACTTCTAGTATAAATCTGTTCTTTAACAACGGGCGCCTCCATGTTGAATCATTATTACTACTAACTTAACATTACTACTAATAACAACTTTTTGCAGTTTTTATTTTAACATCACATGGAGGTCCTACCACAAAAAATTATCAATACTATCTTGTATAGATTATCACTATCAAAATAAAAGTTATACTAAAAATGTCGCTTTATGTAGATATGGCAACACTGAATAATTATTAATATTGTGTTATTAATAAACGCTGCTACAGTACAGGTTGATTGAGTCAATACACTTGTGCGAAGACACATGCAGGTTTCCTCGAAGTGTTTTCGTTTGCGAGAACGTAATGAATTATGAACATAAGTAAGGCACATAAAAGTTATCATAAAATCTGAATCCATATCAAATAAATATAGTGTTTGTTTCTGATTTTAAAATAACTGCTTCATTTTAAGATCACGTAGCCCAGTCGAATTAGTAAATATTGAAATATTGAAAATTTGTAAATAAACGAGTCATCCAATAAACAACAATTTAAATTCAAGATGGCAGATAACGCAACAAGATGCAACAACAACAGCCTGTAAATTCCCACTCCTGGGCTAAAGGCCTCCTCCCCCTTTGAGGAGAAGGTTTTGGAACATATTGCACCACGCTGTTCCAATGCGGTTTGGTGGAATACACATGTGGCAGAATTTCGATGAAATTTGTCACATGCAGGTTTCCTCACGATGTTTTCCTTCACCGCTGAGCACGAGATGAATTATAAAGACAAATTAAGCACATGTATCAGCGGTGCTTGCCTGGGTTTGAATCCGCAATCATCGGTTAAGATGCACGCGTTCGAACCACTGGACTATCTCGACTCATTCAACAAGATGCGAATCCTAAAAATCTAAAATGTAGCCTGCCTCCTGTAACTCGCCCCAACGATTTAAAAGCCAAATTGCTACATCCAATTTTTTCGTTAATTCGATATACATACATTTTTATAGACTACTATAGTAGATTACTATATAGACTATGCACTAGTGTAGTCGTTATTTAATCAAATTTGTTTCAGGCTCTAAAAATTATATATAATAAAAATTTACAGTGGGTATTACCGCAGGGTACAGTAAATACTGGCAGATTCAATTAGTTATAAACAAATGAACAAAGCGTAGGTTGAATGCTTATCTATATTAACAATTAGCCTAACTGAGAACTAATCCTCAGATAAATTGGCTCTATTTTTCATGAAAATATGTAATAAAAATAACATCTCCACACAACATATTTGTTCAACCATAATGAAAAATTCATATATTAATACAAATATGGCAACTAAGTAAAATTGCAACAATAATTAACAATACTATGTTCCTTATTATTATCGCTTAAGATTTTATTAACATTTTATTTTTTATTTTACTACAGTTTATTGCTGGTGAACTTATATATATTAAAAGAAAATTATCATAGTAAATGAAATATTATCATACACTTCTCATAATTAAATGCAATTAAGACAATATTCATCTTTTTTTCAAATTAAACATCATTAAGACCAAAGTCAATTCGAATTATACAGATTATAATTGCTGTATTAGGCTAAGTCCGTAAAATAATGTTTTTATTCTCATTAAAATTTGCAACATGGTATAGAATAGTCAGATTTTTTTGAGTCATTAAAAACATCTGAACTGTTTTTTGATTGCACAACATGATTAATTCCTAACCTCTTAATATTTTTTATTCTGTAAGATAGTACCAATATGGAACAACCAACAACCCAATGCTATGTTCTTAAGCACATAGCCTAGTAACATAACATCTTTTACAATTTTGTTTAGAATAAATCTTCTAATACTTATCTTATTATACTTATAATAATCTATACTAATATGATGCCTGCCATGCCTGTTGATCATAGTGACACTACTGAACATAGTTCAATGAAATTTGGTATGAAGCTTGATCTCCAAGATCTATGTTTTTATGGTTAAAACTTGATTACTAACTCCTAAAATGCTATGAAAGCCAGGAAGGACTAGTTTTTTAGATATAATAGTAAAGAGAGAACAACAAAAAAATACCTGTTAAATCATCCCAGTGAGCTGATATCAGACCAGAGCAGTGTTCTTTTAATGCGGATGCACCAATTTCATCGGCAGCTGAGTAGAATTTCACGCAAGTCCTACAACATAATTACATTCAATTATAAAAAACACCATACACAAAAATAACTCACAAGAAACAGGTTTTGAATCTCAGACATAAGATTACATGAAAATGCTCTCTATGAATTAGATATAAAAATATACAATTTAAATAAAATCTCTTCAAAAAATAAAATTACAAACCAATAAATTAACATGATTACTAATTTACTTATTGGAATTATAATCTTTATATTTAATACTAGAACTCATGGATATTTGTTGGTATTATTTCTTTAAAAAAATATATACAAAGTTTATTCTCATGATGCAATAAGCCATTCAATTACATTTACTTTTTGATTTTTTTTTAACAAAGCTTATACACTCATATGCTAACTATGCTACTCATATACTATCCTAACACTATATTAGTTTAAATATACTTTCAATTAATAACTATACAACAAAATGGTTACCTTACTCCAACAGATGCAATAAGTGCTTGTTCACATTTTGCAACCAAGCCGTGGAGTTTAAAATCAGCTGCTGACTTCATAAGTTGTAATGCAAATGAGTCACCTCGGGAGAGATCTACCAAATCAGTGTACAGCCACTTCAAAAGAGCTGACCCGACATCATCAGGGAGTGTTGACCAGTCTATAAGATATAATAAAGCAGTGACAATTATATTATAGTTAAAAATTATTTGCTTACAAAAAAACCTTTAAAAGTTTTAATTATTTTACTCTTAGCTATAAATTAACTATTAACAAAGTGTGGTAAATAAGATATTACCTAATTCTGTTAAATTCTTGAGAGCTTCCTCATTCCAATCATCAGATCGAGCATTCAAAACAAACTTATGACCTGGGACCAATTTGCTCTGAAGTTTAATTACAATATCTGAATAAGTGTCTCTCCCATACAAAGAAGACACGGTCATAAGAAGTCTTGCAATGAAACTGGTTTCACTCAGATCACCAGCGGATGCTGCCGCAAGCGTATATTTTCGCTCGACTTCAGCGCAATGACTCTGCAACTTTCCATACTCTTCTTTAAGAAGAGCTAAATGCTGCTGAAGTTTAGTCACTTCACTCGACCCTGCATAAACAGACATAATTTTACTTTTCTCTAATTTGCAATTACAAGCCACTGATAACACCGCCCACTAAACTGTTGAGGAGAAAAACGCACTAGATTTTACTATCCTTACCCATAATGCGGTCCCAATTATCAACTTATCAATACGAAGAATTACAACAGTTTCGCTTTTTTATAATTATATCAAAATAAAAATAAAATATTCGAGTAACAAGTAATGAAACTGACAATATTGACAACTATAAATGTCAAAAGCTCAAAAGGTAAGTTTATGTCTATAGTTTTTACTTAATCGACGAAATAATTAAAAAAAAATTAAATAAATATAGTAATTCCAAAATAAGACGTAAATTTTAATGCGACGTAATAATCTGAATCCATATGTTACTGAGAAGTAAGCCTAGCGAAACTTATTAATATACGTATCACTGACTTATTAAGTTCCTAACAGTAGTTCCGTTTTATTTTATGAACTGATTTTATGAATAATCTGTATAACATAATAAAAACAATTGTCTATTAATTTTGATGTTTGTATTTTAACAATTAGATGTCAAAGTTGTTATCAATGCTTAAGGTCGTCGACAACAGATGTCACTTATTCACCGAATTCTATTTTCGAGATAACCTTCAAGTGATTTAGTCAAATGAATTGATAACAGCAAGTACTAGTTGCAGCGGCCTGAAACTTTCTGTAAAAAAGGCAGTCACCCTATTCAAGTGCTGGTACTTATAAGGCCAAAATGAACTCGCTGAATAAGATTTTAGTTTTAAGCTCAGCAATACCTAAAAGTTCCAGGTACTATTTTTATTAAAGTTATTATTTGTATTAGTTTGTTATTCCTTGAAAGATTTTGTTTAAAACCATATTTTAATCGTAGGTTGATATCTACAACAAGTTCACGACTGAATGCTGATGATGGATGGCTTTCGAAGTTGCTGGTACGAAAAATAGAACCGACGAAGGAATCCCACAGCCGTATGCTTAGCGACAAGGAGATTGTATATGCGTTGCACACTCATAACATACGGCCGGATTCCGTAGACAAATACTTACAAAACTAGTATGTATAGTACATGCATTTTATTTATAACTGTTTCTCTATCGTCGTTCGCAAAATAAACTTACTGTTATGCAACATTCTGTAAATAGAATAGTTGGTTGTTTTATATAAAAAAAAAAACTTAAAGCAAAAATAACTAATTGCTATCTCTATTAATTCTTGGCAATACTTAAACTGTCTAATCCAAAAATACCTTTATGCTACAAAGATGTCTTTTTTTAAAACAATATAAATTTCCATACATAGTTATATGCAATGCTATATGGTATTTTATTTATGAGATACATGTCACAGAATACACATTTAGATATTAGAAATAAATAAAAGATTCCACAAAACACTATCTCAATTAAAGCAGATAACAACATGACATTACAAAATTGGTGACAATAAAAACAAGTATGAACTTATAAAAAAAATAATAATTTATTACAATATTTAAAAATACTATATAATTTGATTATAAGTATATTCCAACATTATACACACACACTAGTACACTAGCTTTTTAGATGTATATAAAAAAATCTGATAATCATTTGTACAAAGTTTTCACTCATTTGTTCTTTATTCATAATTATTTTTTATTAATAACTGTTACATTCCTTTATGTGTGCTAGTTTTAACAGCGTTTACTTGAAAAGAGCCTTATTTATATTGTTAAAACAAAAAATCAAATATACATCTCATTATTATAATGCTAATCAAAATTATTTCTTAGTGTACAAATTTAATGAGAACTTAGGAATCAACAAAATGTTCTATTTAAAAATGCTGCTGTACATAAACTAGCAACTATATTGATAGAATACAACTTTTCAGCAAAACCTCTGTGGAATTTGTGGAATCTCGCAAGGCTGATTTGGGCTGTGAGCTAGTGGGATCATGGACAGTATCAGTGGGTGATATGGACCAGGCATTGCATCTGTGGCGCTATGTTGGTGGTTTCGAAAAGATTGACAAGGCAAAGATATTGTTCAGAGAAAATCCTGTAAGTTCTTATACATGTTATGTTAAAACGTTAAACAAAATTATTTCATTGTAACTATTTTTCGAAATTTATAAACAGGTACATATTGAAAAAATCACTCACTACTAAGATACATGAATCCATAGACATAAGATACTTGGTCTAAGACATAAATTATTCAACTTTTTCCATTGTCACATTGTAATATTTGAAACTTAAATTCTATATACAAATTTGTTAACTAGCTTTGTTAATATAACTGATTGTCTCATCATATTATTTGCTTAAGTATCTAATGTATTTAATGTAAATATTTTTATTTTATGTTATCATACTCCTATTATTGAATTGATAAAACACATTATCTGCAGCTAAATTTTATTACTTCTTTTACTAGATAATATATTATTTAAATCTTACATAATTTAGACTATGGTGAAAACAATATAAATTTACTGCAAAATTAACACCACAATTATTAGTAAATTTTTCTTCATTTTCAATTTCTCACTAGAAACTTTGTAATTTATTTTTTTGTATATTAGAAAATGATATATCAAAATATTTATGAATAAAGCTGTATTCTTGTCATCCTTTATAAAAAATGTTATAACGAAATATTTTGTCCAGAGATATAAAATATATCCTAAGACATGCATGCTAAGTATTTTTGATCAGTGAAATGAGCAATAAATATCTATGGGGCCTCTCACATATTTTATTATAAAATATCTATACTCCAAGCTTCCATTCCTATGTTTATCTTTCAATGCGTATAAAGTACAT
Source organism: Vanessa cardui (assembly GCF_905220365.1). Taxonomy (NCBI): domain Eukaryota; kingdom Metazoa; phylum Arthropoda; class Insecta; order Lepidoptera; family Nymphalidae; genus Vanessa; species Vanessa cardui. Next base: position 9,442,937 of record NC_061132.1, on the reverse strand, counting down.
AAAAAATGCCACTATATGTTCGCAATAATTAATCCATGTTATATAAAATTCTTAAAGGACTACCGAGCGCTGGAGAAAGAACGAGGTAACTTTGTGCGATCCCGCCACCTGCAATACCTGCTCGCCTTCAGCTTCTGGCCTTCGGGTGATCCTCGTCCTGCGAAAAACATTTACGAAATTAGATCTTACAGGTATAATATTATTAATGATATTTACCTAGACACGCGGTAGCGTGTCAGCCAAGTTCAGGTAACATTGTATGTTACTAGGATACTTGTTAATGACTTAGTGCCTCCTGTATGTTTAATTTATTCGTAACACAATAACTTTCCTGTTATTTCGAACGGTAATTATATATTAATAAATACATATAAACATCACATATACTACTGTGATTCCAATGTAAGTAGCTAAAGCACTTGTGTTATGGAAAATCAGAAGTTACGACGGTACCACAAACACCCAGACCCAAGACAAAACTATAAGATTTTAATTAAAATTATAAGATTTTAAATTAACATGGTTACTTTTATTATTAAAGTTATTAATTTCGGGATATTTATCATGTTTTTTATTTTTATTCGGTGGTGGTCTATATCTCGACATTTTCTACGAATTTGTTGTTCATGTGAACGAAAAAAAATCGACTCGGCCGGGAATCGAACCCGGGACCTCAGAGTGGCGTTCCCATAAAAACCGGTATACACACCAATCGGCCACAGAGGTCGTCGCATATATTAATAATAATTATATCAATTTCAGCTTAAAGCCCGGTACGATGATCGAGTGGGGCAACAACTGGGCGCGCGGCCTGACGTACCGGCGTTCGCAAAACGAGGCCTTCGCCGGATACTTCTCTCAAATAGGCAGGCTCTACAACGTTCATCATATTTGGTGTAAGTGAAATTACATTAACATTATTAATTTAAATATATTTAATTACGCACGTATATAGTATACCACAATCTGTTTGATTAGCAGCTGCATATCCTGAGTATACATGCATACAAAGACAAAGGCTTGAATCTTCTTAGGTTTTTCTATTGATAAATTTTAAGTTGCCGCCTGGCATCTAAAATTTGGCAGCATTTTCCTACGTCACGAAAAAGCACATAAAACTGTTGATTCTACACTAGAATCTTATCAATAGTGACGGAGTCCCTCTAGAATGAAATGAATACTCTATATTTTCGGATCAGTTGTAGTCAACTCTTTAAAATCGTTCAATAGAAAATCATACTTACTAATAGTAGTCACCATAATAGGCTATTTGACTGGTTTTTAAAATCCATCTTATACTATTTAGTAGAGGTTAAGGAACCCAGTAAAAGTTCACTTTTTATCTCTAGTACATATTTGCCGAAAAATATCACATTAAAAATTCCATATTTAAATAGCGCGCAAAAACGCTACTTGGACAACATGGCGCTGCAATGGGGTCGGTGACGTCACTTTCCTGTATTTTAATCTGTGGTACATATAGTAGAAAGGCAAGGTTTACAAGAAAATGACTTCATAATATGCCCGGCCAATATGGAGCGTTTTGTGTCACGTGACAAACGTTTGAAAAAATGCATTTTTATTTATGGATTTTTGAATAAATTAAGTATTATTTTCAACTTTCGTTAGTAAATAACCATTTTTAAACTCATAATATACACTGATTACGATAATTCACAATTTATTTTTCGCATTGTCAAATAGCCTACTGTATCCCAAGCTTTGTTGAGTGTGTGTAACGTGTGCTCGTTGCAGGCTACAAGGACCTGCAGGCGCGGCGCGAGACCCGCGAGAGCACGTGGCGCAACCCGGGCTGGGACGAGTGCGTGGCCTACACCGTGCCGCTCATCCGCGAGATGCACTGCCGCATCCTCGAGCCCACCGACTTCTCGCCCACCCAGTAGACGCGCCGGCCTGCGCGAACCTCACTAGCGTTTCGATCTTTTACGAACGACAGTCGTTTTATCGATATCGATTTTCTACACTTTTGCATTTTATCGACTTTATATATTTTTTTATAATCGTCTCGAGCAACCAGCGGCGGGACTTTAGTTTTCTCGTTTCAATCGAAAACTTTTTACGCAACATACGATGAAACAGACGACAGCAATGAAATGAGAACAAAACACTCTGCTGTTATATTTCTGTGTGTAAAAATGTAACGTAGTATGCATTTATAGAATTAAGTTAAAATTAAACGTTAACAAACGCTAGTGTGGTTCCGTGATGTAAACGATTGAGCATGTAACCCCCAGGGAACACTATGTAAATAAAATTGTACAATTTTATCGTACAAAATGTTAAACTATCTACGACACATTGGTAGCTAAGCATTTTTTCATTTTTAGCTGAATATGAAATCGTGTATTTAAAATATATTATTATATAAATATGATGTTTTTTGTTTAACTGGGTATAAAACAATACTGAATAAAATTTCATCAGAAGTCAGTTGCCTACATTGTCTAATGGATGATCCTGCCATTCTATCATCCGCTTTCTCAGGCCCAACACTGATTTATTACCTTATGTGCGTAGGACCTATGTTTAATAAGCTTTTGTTCTTGTTTTATTGGATCTGAAAGTTACACTTAGTATGTAATAGTTGAGATTCTAATTTATGTCCTATTTCATCCCCCATGTAAAGCGGCTTACTTGGTTTCCAACTATGATAAATTAATGAGTGGAACCACAACTTTTTTTATAAATTAAATATTTAGCTATTTAGCTGTAATAAACTAATTTTATATTAATATCTAATATAACGAAGCTATAGGGTAAATGAAACAAGACGTACCTTTGATACTTAATACAATTATAAATAGATTTTATTTCATCAAAACAGTTGAGGTATTTTAAATGAATACAACTTTGATTTCCTTTCTATTATTTATTTTCAGTTTGATTTTTTCATTAATAAGATTATATTACAATATAATAATTAATGATAATAATTATTAAAACTACAAGTCGATTGTGTTATTTAAATATATAACAAAAAAAATAAAGAAAACAACAACAGCGCATCGAATGCACCGCGAGACCGCGGACACCCGCACCTTGTCGCACCTCGCACGAGATATTGCTACCTGTCGGTGATAATGACTATACAATGGTAAAATATAAAAAAAATAGTTACAATTTACATAATACGTGATCGCTAACTACGAGTTTGGTACTTCTATAGTATTAATAATATGTCACTCTCGACATTATGGGTGATAAGTGATAACACTCTTAGTCTAACTAGCATGTGGTGGGAGCTTGGAAGAGGGAAACCGATGCACCTACGCTCTACACTTGTACCTCTTGCCGATGCAGCTGTTTGTACGGTATGTGAACATCTTATTTAATATAGGTATTTTAATAGTTGTGTCTTGAATTTTAATCTAATAAATTACTTTTGCACGGCTTAGGTAGAGGCACTACAACAGCGAAAAGCTACGCGCCTAACATTAAGTACCAACCAACTACTGCACTCAAGCTTAGTTACAGCTTACGTTTCAATTCCTTAGTGCTTCGTTTCCAGGTATTGCTGCGACCTTATAAGCGTACAACGGTGGTTATTTATCATCACAAACAACACCGACATTTTTACAAAAAAAAAAATAATCTTAAATATAAAAATATCACTGGACTTACACAACTAATAAAGTTGACAATATATCGGTCTGTTAAATTTCGTTGCCATGTTACAATATTATCATGAGTTTAAATTTCAAATTCCAAAATACAAAAAGACAAATCATAATTGTTCATGCTACACGCGTAATAAATTCAGCTGAATATAATTTTAAAGTATATACGACCACCGCTGCACTCTCTTAAGTGGTCCGTTTAAACATACATACAGTACGGAGACAAGATGGCGAGTCTTGTTAGGCTGTCTACAAATTATTGTCATTAATTTGGTCAGTTCGGGAGGAGGAAAGTGTTGAGGATACGATTGTACACATCGGTACACAATGCCAAACATAATTCCCTACTACAACTATATTTAAAAATGAAAATGAATGTAAAATACTAGTCAATTTTTCCCCAAAATAATTTAGTACCATTGTGTATCGACGTTATTGTCAAAAACAGTAAAATTACTTCAAATATGTTTTTATATATTTATACATCTATTTTTGTCTAAAGTCTCGAATCTTGAAATATCTAAATAATAAACCACTAACAGACTCAAATAATACAAAACGATCACATAGTGTGATGCTTACAAGCAATGTGATATAGGAATAGATAGAGAATACAATAAAAATAATAATTAACTAAATTTGGATAATTATGACTAAAATCGGCGTTAAATTAAATAATAATATGTATTCGTCTATACATACATGACTGGTAAGCTTAGTTGACAATACAACAATGTATTAGAATACTAATTAAAAAAAATAGCACTTTGTAGTTCCCCGCGCGGGGGCGCCACGCGTCGCACTCCAATGTACACAATACCGCACTCGCTCCTTACAAAAGTAACAAACTATGTAATAGTTAATTATATATTATTGTTCTTTATATACAAAACGCCGAGCCGCGCGCGTCCCGCCACCGGTAAGGCAAATTGTGTGTTTGTTATGTTACATATACATATATATTATTATAATATTTACAAAACATAATTAGCAGTCAGTTATACAACATTCGATACACAGCACCTGCATTTTTCATATAATAAAGCGTGTCTCATAGATATTTAAAGTCTAAAAATCATCTAACGCAAGCATAATTCACTTAACATTGGTTCAAATTCCAATATATCTAACAGAGGAAATAAATTCTAGGCCAACTCAAACACTTTTAGTCGCTTTATAAAATAAGTTTAACATACTAAAATATTATGTATAAAAATGGCGCCTAAATTAAAACTAATGATATGAATATAAGAATTTTGACTATCTAATATTATAAATAATAATATACCTCTGTCGAATAGTTACAAGCGTGTGAGGCGCGCGGGGCCGGCGTCGGCGACTACATTCGCCTAATAATGCCTTTTGTCAAACACCTTAAGCGTATACTTTGAGGATGAACATTTCCCGGTTACACTACAAAGTTTACCTTAGAATATCATTTGACGTTTTCTCACGGTATACTATTATGGAATTTTTCAATCTTTACTTATTTGAAAGGGCTCAAGATGAAAAATTGGCTAGAACCCTAGAAACTTACGATAGACTAAATATTATACAAGAATAGATCAAGAGTACTAGATTTATAGTTTTATTCACGACTCCTACTTAGGCTTCGCTCTGTTGTTTTATTGAACGGTACACACGTGGTTGGACGGCCGAATCGTTATCAATTTATTTATTTTTATTATGTCGAATGCATAACCATTGATATATGGTGCTATATAAGTATTGAGTTACGCGAAGGAGCGTTTTTTTAAAACGGTTGCCACGAAATATTTAGATTTTAAAGACAACTACATTAACGATCATATTATCCATCAAGTATGCGGGGAAGTTAATGGAATGTATGGAATCAGTTTCATACATAGCCATGTTATGTCAACTAAATCAACAGAGCCAAGTGTAATTCTGAGTAGAACTTCTAATAAGCGGCTCATTCATACTCACGTCACTGTTATCAATTAACACGCTCTCGGTACACATCGCGAATAAACTTTTATTAACATACAATTATCATTTATTCCTGCACAAATATGTTTCTAATACTAAGTGGTCTTGAACGGCACTAAGTTATCTTTATTCATATTGTATTTCGGCACAGTGCAGGTAAATGCAGTGTAGATTAAATAGCAAATATTGTTACCCAATGTATATATATATCGGAGAATGTGGCGAATTAGATCCATTTTTTCATATTAGCTATAATGTTAAATTTAAAATAATCTAGTGTTAGAAACATACTAATGCTTTCATTTAGAGAATTAATTAATTTGGAGTGCTATAAACTTAATATTTTAATAGTATAGGAAACGCCCTCCCGGACCCTATATATTGGCTAATTTAAATACTGTCGTATTTTTTGGAAGACTTAACTTAAAAATAACAAAAAAATTAAGCAACATATTTTTGTTACTATGCTCTACTTATCTATGTAATTCACAATCATGTGAAAATATCGTCGTAATTTTTTTTCTCCAATTTGTGATAGTTATTGTAAGAATAAATTCGAATGATGAATTAGTAATAACTTTACAAATAAATAATATTTTATATTGCGCGTCGCTATATTTCGTCGAATGAAATGGGAAAGCTGACAAACGGGAGGGCTGGACAGTCTCAGTTATAAAAAAAATGTATAATATGAAATGATGCGCTGTCGCTAAGTGTTTTAAAATATACTCTGACCTTTCCTTATTTAATAAGATTTTTTAATGTTCTTTAAAATATCTGAATCTCATTTGGTTACCTTTTTATTAAAACCTTGAAAATGAAATACATAAAAGTCGCGGATTCAGTTATTAACATTGTGCCTTTGTAAATAAATTTATTTGAGCGATAAAATAATGAAGATGTCAACACTTGTATCTACATCGTATATTGTATTTACAAAATATGGTACAGATCGACTTCTTGTTTATACATGTTTCATCAAAACACCCTCAGCTAGAATATATATTATATTTTAAAATGTATGAAAGCATTTGAACTATTACATATTAAAACCTCATATAATTTGTAAGTCGCCAATGTAAAATGAAATGCAAATCGTTTTTGCTTACTTTTATACCTTATCTTTTTATAGGAGTACTGTTTGTACATCCTAAAGATAGTATAAAACAAATTATGCCTTTAAAAACCACCGAAAAGGTGATCCACATTAATACTATACGCAGATTCCTAAGGGGATTGCGGAAAATCTACGAATAAAGCTATATATTTATTTATAATACTTTCTTTGACAAGTGTCAAAACCTACAGCCACTACTAGCGACAGCGCTAACTGGAAAATGTGTAAGCGTATGTGGTGGGTATGAGAGGAGATCGGGGTGCGATCGTATGTTGAGCGGTATGTCTGTGTGTGTGTATGTGTGTTACAGCGATCCGGCCGGGAAGCTCGCGGAGGAGTTGCTGTGCGCCAGTGACAGCATGGAGCCGGACAGTGACTGTTCCTCTTCGCCGTAACCCTCTCGGCTGCCTTCCGCAATCGCCATTGCGCTGAAATTATTAATTTCGGAAGTAGTTAGATCATTGTTTTTTTTTTTTATGGTATAGGTTGGTGGACGAGCATATGGGCCACCTGATGGTAAGTGGTCACCATCGCCCATAGACATTAACGCTGTAAGAATTATTAACTATTCCTTACATCGTCAATGTGCCACCAACCTTGGGAACTAAGATGTTATGTCCCTTGTGCCTGTAGTTACACTGGCTCACTCACCCTTCAGACCGGAACACAACAATACTGAATACTGTTGTTTGGCGATAGAATAACTGATGAGTGGGTGGTACCTACCCAGACGGGCTTGCACAAAGCCCTACCACCAAGTAAATTGTATAATGTTTTCACCACAACTTTCATAGAAATAATTTCCGAGATGATACCTGAAGCCAAGACGCGCGCTTTCGTTGTCGAAATGTTCGAGCTCACGCTCGTGGCGCTCGTGCAACATGCGAGTGCGCTCGGCACGCTCCGCTACGAACTGCGCGCACTCAGACTCCATCTGGAACGCGGAAACGTTACAAGTGAGTGAAAGTGGCGGCATCGGGGCACAGCTGTAGGAAAAAGAGATTTGTGGCGTCTCGTCGACGTTTTCTTAACGTGATGTTGTAGTGTTTCTTAGAGGATCGTTTGTACGTGACGTACGTATGAATCCGCAAACACATTACCACTCCAGCCACTTCGGCCTTCCTCAATAAAGGCACTATTTATGTTGAAATAATCAATAAAATTGGATTGGATTATATTTTAAGTATTGGGTTGGCAACTAAGTGATTGCCAATTTTGTGGATAGGTGGACTTTAGGCTATTTTTTGTTTTGTGAAAGTGGTCAAAGCACCTAACCTATATTTTTTCTAAATGTTTAGACTTATCACTTTAATTTAGTAAAAATATATATATCGATTAGTGCCTTAGTTTTGTTTTTATCCCAATTAAAAAATAGAAGAACAGGACGTGCACTTCAAACATTTTATTGTATTACTTCCAAAAAGGCAAGAACGCCTTGCAAGCACAAAAGAAGTTATATGCCGTAAACGGAAATGGAGCCTTGAAAGAAAGGCAGTGTCGAAATTGGTTTGCCAGAATTCGTTCTGGTGATTCTTCATCGGAAAATGCTCAACGATCTGGCTGCCCAGTCGAAGTCGATGGTACCCATATCAGGGCCATTATCGATTCAGATTGCACAACACGTCGTGATATTGCACAGAAACTCAATGTATCGCACACATGTATTAAAAATGTTTGGATATATCAAAAACTCGTTTTATGGAAAAAATTCAAATTTTCCTTCTTGTTTGAAATCGGCAATCACTTAGTTGCCAACCCTATAGATTGAGACATTTAACCCTTCAAGATCACCAGATGAAGCAGAATGGGAAATGTATAGCAAGTACCTTCTGCTCGAGCAGAGCGCGGCGTACGGCGACTCGCTCTTCCAACTCGCGCCGCTCGCGGTTGCGCTGCGCCTCCGCCTGCATCTTGCTCTTGCTCTGATATGCCGTCAACATATCCAGCTCGTGTCCGAGCTGCATCTTTAGCTGCTGGCACTCCATCTGGAATTATATTATTATAGCTTAGATTTTAAGCAAATGCTATAGGCTATTTGACTGGTTTTTAAAATCCATTTTATATTATTTAGTAGAGGTTAAGGAATCCAGTAAAAGATGATTTTTTTTTTATTTCTCGTACATATTTGCCGAAAAATATCATATTAAAAATTCCATATTTAAATAACGCGCGAAAACACTACTTGGACAATATGGCGCAGCAATGGGGTCGGTGACGTCACTGTGCTGTATTTTAATCTGTGATACATATAGTAGAAAAGCAAAGTTTACAAGAAAGTGACTTCATCATAAGCCCGGCCAATAGAGAGAGTTTCGTGTCACGTGACAAACGTTTGAAAAAATGCATTTTTATTTATTGATTTTTGAATAAATTAAGTATTATTTTTAAGTTTCGTTAGTATATAACCATTTTTAAACGCATAATATACACTGATTACAATAACTCACAATTTATTTTTCGCATTGTCAAATAGCCTATTATTTGACATATACTTCCAATTTGTTTCGTTTCGTAAATACATCTAATTTTTAATAAATGCTTTGCCAGCAAAATTATATTTATGAACTTACCATCTGGCTTTCATCGAGGCGTACAGTCTGCTTCTGCAGCATCTCACTGATGCTCTGATCATACTGTTCTCCAAGAAGCACAAGTTTGCGACGTTTTTCATCTTTAAGCGATTTGATTACTTCTTTTTGTTGCTCCTAATAATATTAAGATATAGTCATTAAAATATTTGTTATAATTTAATCTTTAATTTTAAACTTAGATATAGCCGAAACCAATTTAAATGTAGAAATAAATAAATAAGCAAGTTAAAAAAAATAATGACTGTGATTGAAATTTTTCAGCTATTTCAATATAGCTGAAAAATTCCAATCACAGTCACACAATGTTTGGCTTATTAATTTCATAAAAGAAATGTATTTGGTAAAGTAGTTGTATTTAATCACCTTAGGTGTCATCTGCAATATCTGCGCTTTGAGCGCTTTGTACTGGCGTGTCTGAATCTTGCATGTCTCACGGAACTGCTTGCGTATCTGCATCTCTTTTTGCTATCAAAGAAAAAAAAACAACGTTTATGATTTTGGCTATTTTTTTTAATTCGAAAATATAAACAACACGTGTATTTAGTACATACATAATACACGTGTTGTATGAGATTGTAGCACTACGGTGTGACAATGGCTTAATTCATGACAAATCGATTGGTGTCTCGTCTGTTCATGTCACACTAATGAATGGGAACAGTACAGTACAATTGAAAAACGGAGGCTAAGAAGAATAGATTCTACCAGAAATGACAGGTGGCACAAGATATTGACGCCAAGCTTTTGAGGGGCCAATGGTCTAAGTTTGTCTTACTGAAAAATATGAAGGAGGCAACTTGGGGACAATTGTACAGTTGTTAATGGGCGAAGCAGAGTCGAGATGGCCCAGTGGTTAGAACGCGTGCATCTTAACCGATGATTGCGGGTTCAAACCCAGACAAGCACCTCTGTTTCATGTGTTTAATTTGTCTTTATAATTCATCCCGTGCTCTGCGGTAAAGGAAAACATCGCGAGGAAACCTGCATGTGACAAATTTCATAGAAATTCTGCCACATGTGTATTCCACCAACCCGCATTGGAACAGCGTTGTGGAAAATGTTCCAAACCTTCTCCTCAAAGGGAGAGGAGGCCTTTAGCCCAGCAGTGGGAATTTACAGGCTGTTTTTGTAATGGGCAAGTTTTGACCAATGCTTACCAAACTTTATGATAAATAAACTACGCTAAAAATTTAGATAGTTGCCAAGCAAGATACGCTTTACTGTTGTAATTTCAAACACAACTTTACCTTCAAACTCTTAGGTTGCTGTTTCAACTGAAGCGCGTGTTTCTTACGCAGCTCGTGTTCGGCGCGCTGCATGTAGTCGCGTTGATTGGCCAACTCCGTCGCATGCTGGTTCGCCAGTTGTTCCTCCCTTCGTGTATACAGTGTTACAATAGGGTACTTTAGGTACTATATATTTACAACTATTTACTTTCGGTATTACATACGGTACTATAAATTATGAAAGTTGATAAAACTTAAAGACTTTGAGTCATAGAAGCACATTATTACTTTATTATACTAAATTAAAAAGTCGTTATTTTTAATCTACATGTCACGTGACCCAAAACACGAGCCGCCATGGTGTGACGTAAGTGCGGCAAATACGGTCAGTTCAGTGTGAAGTTATTAACTGTTAAACTATATCTATCAACTATTTAACTTTAACTTCAATGATTTAGTTTAACATTAAATAAAAAAAAATCAAAGTAAATTTTATTTGTACGTATTTATTTATTAAAATGCACATCGGTTTTTGAACAGCAGAATGCCGGTCGTATTTATGAATTAGGACTGTTATTTATACAGGTGTGACATCACCCAAATGACTGACATTGTTTTTTTTATAAAAAGTTTAAATTTTAATTTCATTTTCTGGCAAGAAAAGGTGTTTATTTTGCCAAAATATACTTTTTGTGGCTTTTTGTGAGGATGTACAACATTTTGAAGTACTATATTAAACACCGTAGAATACCCTATTTTAATCATCTTAATGGCTCCAAATTCAAATGCCCCATTGATATTTCGTAATACGAATTAAATTTACCTATATTATTTTGATATAAGGCAATTTTTTTTTCATCGAATGATGGAAATTACTTTAATCTTACCTCAGTGCATGCACGCCTTTCTGCTGCCTGTACTCCAGCTCTTGTGTCTTTTCATGATGACGTAACAACATCGCATGTGCCTGCTCAAGCTGCGTTTGTCGCTTGTTTAGTTCCTACAACAACTTCTATAAATTAACATACAATTTCCGTTGGAAAAATTAATGTCAGTCAGAGCACCTCAGATACAATCAAGAATGCAAGACATTTAAAGTAATGTTTTAGTTACAACTGATGAATCGTGGTACTAATTTTGTTTAATATAGTCTACCCGTGACCACGAATACTGCACAGTGCTCGAAACGTCGGGATGTTTAAAAATAATTAATATACGCGATTCATCCGTTATAATTAGTTTTATTTAAATTTGTTTAATATGTTATCACGTTTTGCATTTTTGAATCTTTAGTTCATGTGTATCGCTAACTAACAGGGCTTCCATCCTAAGGTGTGGCTGAGGCCTCTCGAGGCGTACCTCTCTGAGCAGTTCCTGCTCCTTGTGGTGCAGCGCCAGCATGCGGCGACGTCGGAAGCGACGCAGCTCGAGCTCGAGGTACTCGCGCTGCGACCGCACCAGTCGCGCCTCTTCTGCCGCTTCCGCCTGCTTCAGATTATCCTTCTGGGACCTGATGAAGATCAACAGATATATACTTTAAAACGAGATATGTCACTGACACAATTATTTAAAATGAAACACATTTTTTGTCTTACAGACAACTCTGAAGAAAAATGTACTGGTTTATACAATAGGCTATTTGACAATGCGAAAAATAAATTGTGAATTATTGTAATCAGTGTATATTATGAGTTTAAAAAAGGTTATCTACTAACGAAACTCGAAAATAATATTTAATTTATTCAAAAATCAATAAATAAAAATGCATTTTTTCAAACGTTTGTCACGTGACACACAACGCTCCTGATTGGCCGGGCTTATGATGATGTCACTTTCTTGTAAACTTTGCTTTTCTACTATATGTACCACAGATTAAAATACAGCAAAGTGACGTCACCGACCCCATTGCAGCGTCATATTGTCCAAGTAATGTTTTCGCGCGTTATTTAAATATGGAATTTTTAATATGATATTTTTCGGCAAATTTGTTCCTTAACCTCTACTAAATACTATAAAATGGATTTTAAAAACCAGTCAAATAGCCTATTAGACATTGTACTGAATATTACCACGATGCTATGTCAAGAATAGCATTATTTTCAAAAGATTTAATGAAACTTAGTTAATAAAGTTAACTCAGTAACGACACTTACTGTAACGTAGCATCCCTCTGCCTCTTAGGCGTGGCGTCGTCCATACTGAGTTCCTTTTTCCATCTCTCCTTGTTAGCCTTGTACTCGCGCTTGCGTTGCGTCTCGAAGGCCTTCCGCTCTTGCTCTTGACGTGCTGTGATATCCTTGATGAGTTTCTTTTCTGCTGCTGTATTTTGCTTCGATTTTCTCTCAAGTTCTTGAGCATGTTTCGTCTAAATAAATGATTTTGTTTTTAGGTATATATTTTTATTTAAACAAGCAACATACATATTTGCGTATTATTAGTACTCGTATTTGGAGTTTTACTTCAATATAATATAGAGAGTTCAGATTAACAAAAATGTTATTCTTGAATCTACTTTGAACCTTTGATTCTTAATATTGTAAAGACATAACAGACTGTCTGTTGTCCATTTCATAGTTGAACGAGGAAAAAAATGCTTTAAATAAACATGACATTAAGATTTGTTTAGTAGGAGAACAATTAATGTATTTTTTATTTAATTCGGTAATTAAAGGCAGATTATTATAATTATTCATGATATACAAAAACAGAATATATACTTGGTGGTAGGGCTTTGTGCAAGCCCGTCTGGGTAGGTACCACCCACTCATCAGTTATTCTACCGCCAAATAACAGTACTCAGTATTGTTGTGTTCCGGTTTGAAGGGTGAGTGAGCCAGTGTAACTACAGGCACAAGGGACATAACATCTTAGTTCCCAAGGTTGGTGGCACATTGACGATGTAAGGAATATTTAAAATTTCTTACAGCGTCATTGTCTATGGGTTATGGTGACCACTTACCATCACGTGGCCCATATGGCCAACCTATACCATAAAAAAAAATAAAAATAAAATACAGATATCCAAGCGGCTCTGACCTGCAGACGCTCCAGCTCCCGGCAAAGCTGCTGCAGCAACGAGTCGTACTCGCGGTCGAGCTGCGCCTTGTGCGCCTCCACGTCGGCCTTGCAGCGCTCCTCCAGCTTCAGAAGCGCCGCCTGGTGTTCGCGCCGCATGCGCTTGTAGCCCGACATCTGCTCGTGCATCTCCTGCGAACACAAACTCGTTTATAGCAACAGAATATTTGTTATTTTGTTACTAAAGATCACAGGGCGACTATGCCCACCACGGTAGCAAAGACGGAGAGGGTACCGCTGGTTTTTTAGTGGGTAAACCCGGCGTACTTGGGCGCACTCGGCGTCCAGGGCTCCGGGGAGTCCCACACCCCCCCCCCACTTTCCATCACGTGGGGGAAGCGCGTAATGCGTTTTTCCAGCGAGAGAAAAAAACAAAAAAAAAAGGGCGACTATGCCTTTCGTTCAATGATATTAGATGTAGACATTATGTGCAAATATCGCTTAACAACGCTATACGTATACTATCGTTAAATTTAATAATGGCTACAAACCTGATTGTGTTCCTTCTGTTGTTTGGTCACGATACTGGTTGTTCGTATCGTGGCAAAGTTATTCGCGCCGTGCTCCGATACCAGAGATATCGCAGCCGAAACGTTGTTGCTGACACCTAAAAATGAATGCATAAATATTTGTTATAAATGGTAATAATGCAGGTTGTCAAAATAAACAAATCTCAAAGAAAATGGGCAGTATCTTCAGTCTCTGATTTATGAAATATATTAAAATAAAATGTAAATTACCTCTATGCGACTGCCGGCGCTGAGTGTTCCTGTTATCGTCGCCGCTATCTTGCTGCCAGGTTGAAGGTGCGTTCACATACTCCCTATACTCATTGGCCTGTTTCTCCCTCTCTCTTTCCCTCTGGGCCTCTCTGATGGCCTCCCTGTTCGCGTAATCGTCCCCATAGTCATCGCACAAGGAATCCCTGTTAGCGTAATCCCGAAGCACTTCCCTATTGACGTAGTCGTCGTGCGAGCCCGGGACGGGGCTCTCGCTCTCTCTGCGTATGAAACAGCAACATAAGTAAAGCCAACGCTTGCGAGCTCTGAAAGGAAGATTGCTATCTAATGCGTGAGGTGCTGCCAGTGATGGGTCAAGCGTGATGATACAGGTCCGATCGGATCATACTTCCGATTTCATCTTAATAGAGATTGCGGTAGTAGCATTGGTGATAAAAATAAAGCAATAAAAGCAAATTACATAAAAGTATAAAAAAAGGTGTTGATGTCAAGATATAAATAATGTTGGTGTTAGTGCAAGTGAATTGGCATTATAGGTTAGAAGTGTCTCCATTATAAATAGAAAATTGTTTGAAAACATAAAATATATACAACTGCTGTATAGATTATACAAAGTGTTCAATAAAATTGATAACAGATCATTATTTACAATTCTAGTTAATTACACTATAATTAATTATAAATTAAGTTTTTCTAGTTACTCTACTAAGAGTTGAAGATACTTTTATTATATCATAAATTTACTCAAGATCAGAGTAAAGATAATTTCAAATATACTTTAATAACATAACCTGCAAATAATGACTGGCTTATTGGCCAAGATTACATAACATTTTGTTTTACAAGGTCAAGCAATTGTTCATTTATAATGGATGAGTTCATGTAAGGGTGGATACAAAGTGATACCTGGCGGAGTGAGCTGGTAGGTGGTTGTATTGCTGATATTGCGGCTGTTGCTGATTTTGGTGGTTTGCATTCAACTGGAAGAATATATATGTTGTCAGATTTGTATTTGTTTCGTGATGTTAACAATTAACAAAATAAAAAAAAAATTTAACGAAATAATACTTATAAAGTATAAAACTTTCAGATTATTATTTTTTATACTTTAACCCTTACAATCAAAGTCGAAATACATTTCTTGATGTATATTAATACAAACCAAAATAATATCGAATTTTAAGAATGAAATCTTACATAAAGGATCTCAATCTCATAATTTGATTTATACATAAAATATGTATTTACATATTAAATGGAAAAATAAGATATCAGCCACTGATACGACACGGAATGTCAATTACAAAATAAATCCTTCATATATTTTGATTCTTCTTGCTGCAAGATAACAAAATCAAATCGATATCATCAAAAACTTCTACTTTTTTTCAGTGTCATGATCGAAGGACTAGTAATACACAACTTAAGCTGTAAGGTAGACTTGGATATTGTTCTCAAAGTTCGACACTGAAGATCCTACACAAACAAAATTACGTACAATAGAGATTAACTGAGCGGGGATTATGAGCAATTTATTATTCTAGTTATTAGTCTTAAATAGGGATAATTGGAAAATAATATAGAATGTAACATTACAACAACAACAACAACAGCCTGTAAATTCCCACTGTTGGGCTAAAGGCCTCCTCTCCCTTTGAGGAGAAGGTTTGGAACATATTCCACCACGCTGTTCCAATGCGGGTTGGTGGAATACACATGTGGCAGAATTTCTATGAAATTTGTCACATGTAGGTTTCCTCACGATGTTTTCCTTCACCGCTGACCACGACATGAATTATAAAGACAAATTAAGCACATGAATCAGCGGTGCTTGCCTGGGTTTGAACCCGCAATCATCGGTTAAGATGCACGCGTTCTAACCACTGGGCCATCTCGACTCATATCAAAACAATATGTGAATATAAAGTACAAATTTATCATAGACACATTATGATGAGCAGTGTAACGTACGGGGTGCGGCCGCCGGCGCAGGCTGCCGGAAGACGAGCTCTGGCTGGAAGCGCCCGCCGCGCTGTGTTCCGACGTGGCCGAGTTGGACTTAGAGCTGTCGCCGCCCGACCGCTCCTCCGCCGTCTCCTCGCTGTCGCCTGGAGGGTACAAATATCTTTAGATAATCTGTCACGTGTTAAATCTAGAGGATACGTTCAACAAATACTCAATTCAAGGGTTCCGTAGTACAATTTATTGGATTTTAAATTAACATGGTTATTTTTATTATTAAAGTTATTAATTTCAGGATATTTACAATGTTTTTTATATTTGTTTGGTGGAGCTCGATATTTCGACATTGTCTACGAATGTCTTGTTCACGAGACTGTCGAGTCTCACTAAACACAAACAAACAAAAATAAAAAAGATGGTAAATATCCCGAAATTAATAACTTTAATAATAAATAAATAAATAAATATGAGACAACATCACATACATTACTCTGATCCCAATGTAAGTAGCTAAGGCACTTGTGTTATGGAAAATCAGAAGTAACGACGGTACCACAAACACCCAGACCCAAGACAACATAGAAAACCAATGATAATCAACATTGACTCGACCGGGAATCGAACCCGGGACCTCGGAGTGGCGTACCCATGAAAACCGGTGTACACACCACTCGACCACGGAGATCGTCTATTACTTTAATTACAATGTATTGATATCTAAATGAATTAACAAAAATGTAAACTCACCAATAGCACTCTCATTGTCAGCGTCGACCATGAGAATCTTCTTCATCTTCCTGTAGTTGAGATTGTCCAGGTCCCTGACGGCCGCCTTGGTGCGCTGTATGAGGTCGACGAGCACGTTGGGCGAGCGCGGCCGCGTGATGTACGGGTGGGACAGCAGCTTGGTCGACGACGGACGGTCCTGCGGATTCTTCTGCATACACGCCTCCACGAAATATCGAAATGTATCCGTCCATTCTGGCGCCTAGAAATTATTTCATTTTATACACATTATTGTAAGTCAAGAAATTGAATACATAAAACATAAAGCTTCTACCAAGAAAATTATTCGATATAAACCTATAGTACGACACAAATTAGATGTAGCATCGGAAAATGCAATGGAATGAAAAGAAAACCGATTACAGCCGATTTACACAACCAATAGAAGTAGCTCCCTATCGCGCCGTTCGACGCTATTCGTCGCTATAGATTCACGCGTCAGAGAAAGCAAGTGCATGTAAATTGACGCGTCAAATTGACAAATATAATAGGTTATGTGATATTACAAGTTATTACATTTGTGCAAAGATCATATTCGCAGGAGAAATAAATATTGATAATTTGGGATCGCGTATTCAATTCGGATGTGATCGGTTTTACTAATTTTGCCGATGCGACATCTAAGTTGTGTCGTACTATATATAGGTGCTGATTAATTGAATTAAGTTTCTTAAAAGCTTGTATATATAGATAATTTTATTAATATATGATGTAAATATTGTCTAGTATGTAGGTATCACATGTAACAAAGAGAAAGAAGACATTAAGAAATACAAATTGATTTTGATTATTTGTAGTCTTCTAAGAGGCAAAATGCATATTATGTTATTTGAATGGGTGCAACTTTTTTCAATTAGTAATTAAGTATTAAAAAAAAATTACAAGGCCTTATCGTCGTAATAATATGAGAACTGTTCGAGCTACATAACATATTATTAATTGAAAAATATCAAACCAACCTGTAACGTAGGTGAATCGTTTTGCGCGATGTGATAGAGAGCAGACATAGCATTCATGTTGAAATACGGAGGTTTCCTTTCTGCTAATTCAATGCACGTTATACCGAGTGACCAAACGTCCACCTATAATATAAAAAAAAAAAAAAAAAACATTACTAATATCGCTGCTAAAAAGTAATTGACAACATAAATAAAAATGAAATAAAATTAAAACAAAAGATTATTAAGTTATGATAAATTCCGGTAAGTTATAATAATAAAATATAATAATACATAAGATATGATAATGAAAATCACGAGTACCTTTCCATCGTACTGGCCCTCATCCATCGCCAGGATCACCTCGGGTGCCATCCAGTACGGCGTGCCAACGAAGCTGTTCGCGGGACACTTTATACTCGCACTGCCGAAGTCAGCCAGCTTCACCGTTCCGTTCTCGGTGAGGAGAATGTTACCCGCTTTGATGTCGCGATGTATGCGACCCAGGCTGTGCAAGTACGACAACCCGCACACGACGCCCTCGCATATAGCTGCTATTTCTTCCTCGCGTAATGGCCGTTTATGGACCTGGTACAAATAATTTACACATAAATATATATTCTTTTATTTTTTTTAAGGTATAGGTTGGTGGACGAGCAGATGGGCCACTTGATGGTAAGTGGTCACCATCACCCATAGACAATGACGCTGTAAGAAATATTAACTATTCCTTACATCGTCAATGTGCCACCAACCTTGGGAACTAAGTTGTTATGTCCCTTATGCCTGCAGTTACACTGGCTCACGCACCCTTCAAACCGGAACACAACAATACTGAGTACTGTTATTTGGCGGTAGAATAACTGATGAGTGGGTTGTACATACCCAGACAGGCTTGCACAAAGCCCTACCACCAAGTAAACCAAAATAATTAAAACTATCGGAAAATTTTATTAACATAATTCAGTTAATATTTAGTGAATTCGAGATTATATAATTATTCGAAATAATGCAATGGCTAAAACAGGTGAATCTTATCCGAAGTTTATGCTTAATTTGTGTTCAGGACAAGTTATACTTTATTCAAGCAGGCAATTCTGAACTGCCATTTTAATCGATAATAAATCGATTATAGAATGTAAACATTGTGAGCAACAGGAGTATGAATCTTACAAGCTCCCCAGGAACCATTCGAATAGCGAATAACATAAGTAGACCAGACATAATAAGGCTGTTCCTTTAACTTTAACTTATGTCATGACTTTAACTTAATGACTTTAAATCAAACAATACCATTATTTTAATAGTGTCCAGCGAAACATACGAGTATTATAGCTAGTGTACGTTCATTATAAATCCCATTACAGTTTCTTTATTATTAAATATGAGACAACATCACATATATTACTCTGATCCTAATGTAAGTAGCTGGAGCACTTGTGTTATGTAAATCAGAAGTAACGACGGTACCACAAACACCCATATCCAAGACAACATAGAAAACTAATGGTAATCTACATCGACTCGGCCGGGAATCGAACCTGGGACCTCAGCGTGGCGTACCCATGAAAACCGGTGTACACACCACTCGACCATGGAGGTCGTCAAGTGATTTAAAACATTGATGATGTAATGGACGTGGTTTAAAAAATAAATGTATGATCATCGCCTTGTTGCGTTTTGATAAGATTTCTAGTTCGTTATTGACATTATAATGAACTGGTCATTAACTACATATTCTAATATTTCGTTAATTACGATAAAAACATCGATAAATATTGTTAAACTCGATACAATGATAAAAGTTAATTTTATTTGATTTCAATTAGAGTTAACAATTACAATAATAGATTAAATAATATAAAAGCAATTTTTTGAATATTTTTCATGTAGTAGAATATTTATGATATTTAAAAAGTAATTAAATACAAATTCACAATTTGTCGTACTTATTATTATCGATATTTTTACGATTTAATTTGTCTAGAACATAAAATACATCATTACATAAACAAGAGCATTATTTATGATTGTCTTCATAAATTCCGACATATTATTATTACATATCCTTCAAATTAACGTGAACAAACATTTAAAAATATGAAATCAATTAAATATGCTTCGATGTTTGACTTTTGCTACAAATCCTTAGCATTTTAATGGTTTCCTGTGATTAACAAACAAGTAAAAAGCACCAATGACCCCCCTAGGTCGAAAGCTCGTCGCTTTTCCGGTGTCGAGTAAACAGGAAATATTTTTACATTATAACACTAATAATTATGTAATTAGCATTTTATGCGTGCGTCGGCATGCGTCTTGCATTAATTACTGGGAAACCGATAACGATTCTTGGCACTTGACGTTTATATGGTTTAAGTTTTCCGAATAATAAATTAACAAAAGAATAATGTTACACTAAATTTACGAAAATTTATTCAAAATATTGAAATTTATCTCTGAAAACGGATTGAATATAATTATGAAATCTCCTCATACGAAGATGAGGTGATCGGGCGCAAAACCAATGCCTTTACGAGCTTTCCGAGGCACGGTCGCATCCCGCTATCCCGAATCGTGATAGCGGATTAGAATTTTTTGTCAATATAATCTAAATTTTTTTATCAGCGAACGATTTGAACCCAAAATCTTGTTAACTGCAACTATACAAGTTAGCGAAAGCAGTTATATTATACAAATCTTTATAAGTTACTTTTTCGAATAATATCACAGATGAATCAATGTTTCAATATCAGTTATCTGAAATAAGGTGGAATTTTGATAAGCACGTCGATGTGTAATATCGACTGATAATGTGATATTAGAGTCGTAACAGTTGACTCTGATTGGAAGATGACTCAAAAGCTCCAAGCCGTGTATAATATTATGTTCTGTTAAATCACGTCTCTTTCTCAGAAACATTAATGACCTCATTCGGAAATTGCACACATTTTGAAATTGCACTATCGACGTCGCGAATTTAAATATTATGCGAAACATTTTCACCAACTAAAATTTAAAGTTGGATTTGATAAATGTAAATATTTTTATGGTTAAATAAACGTATTTCAAATTACTGGGCTTGGAAAAACTTATATGTTCATTTCCAATAATATTTCAATAATTTGATTTTTAACAAAATAATTTCAATTTTTATTACTTACCCAACTATTAGCATAGTACATATCAATTAATTTCTTATTTAGTAAATAATTTCAAAAAACCTAATTCATATATAATTAGGCAATTACATTGTATACAGATACACATAAAAATTAATAATAACACATAAACTTAAATTATTATCTTTAAATTATAGTATAAATTTACCTCAATAATATCCGAGGCTGAGCCAACGCAGTACTCCATAACTAGCCATGCTGTATGCTCTCTTTTGTAACATCCTTTATATTCTATGGTGTTAGGATGTTCCAACTGTTTTAAAAATCTAGGAAAAAGATTAAAAGTTAATTTATAAATTCAATTTATTTGTGAAAATTACTTTCAATTTCTGCAAAGGTAAACTAAATATTTATGGATAGGAAAATGAAATGAAAGGAAATAATACTGAACTCACTTGATTTCTTTTAGGATGTCCTGCCATTTTTCTTCACTTTGCTTTCCAAGGTAGGACATCTTTTTAATTGCAACAATCTCTTTGGTGAGATTACACCGGGCATAGTATACCGCACCAAAGGATCCATGGCCAATTTCACGTAAATCCTCAAAGATCTTCTCGGGGTCATGTTTGCTGAACAATTCTGCTATGTCAGGGTCCTTCAGACTGCCCGGACGTGGCATTTTTATCTGTAAAATATTATTTTATGTTGTAACTAATTATTATAATATATTAAGAAAAAAAAACACAAAGGATCATTTATCTATCTTTCTATGTATCTAAAATTAATTAACTACAGAACACAAATACCTTTTACATATACAGCCTTGTTTAGAAATATTATTCATAACTTTTTCAGTTAAATACTGATCTCTTATTTTGACATTCAAATAAAGCATTTATAACCTAACCACTCTCTAAACATTTATATAGGTATAGCCGATTTATATTTTTGACCATAACAAATAATTATATAATCATATAAATAAAAACTATTATTCAGGTCATGTGTCTAGAGTGTCATTTTAGTAACTATGTTATACTATGTGGATTATGTTATTTTATGTCAATATAATTTTCCTTCTTTATCTGCTTACTAAAGAACATAAATATAGATAATTTTTTACCCAAATAAAAATGTCTTTTAAGGCTAATAGCTTACTATTAGTCAATTTACATTTAGTGTCTACATTAATATACTTATGTTGGTTACTTCTAAGCATTTAAACCAGCCAGGGGCACCACCCACGTGAATATGCTAATATTATATAGTCTAATTATAATATGGACTAATAATTTATACTCGACAAACTACCAACATTGTGATTTATTAACATGATAAATGTATCTAAGCCTATCTATGGAAATCATTTTCAAATACAATATTAATAATATAATTAGTAAATGGATCTATTCATACTATTTATATACAAAGATTTCTAACATATTTTAATACAGTCAAAATATATGTTATTTGAAAAGATAATTGTTAACAAAATATTAAAGATTATACTGACCGCGACTCAGTATGTGGTACAGACTTTAAACTCCTTTTTATATCAGAAATGGTACATTTCAAATTAAATATAGTAATTTTACACATACATAAAACCATAACTTATTTGGTTAACTACACATATTACTAAAACAAGAGTATTGAGTGAATGCTGAGTGATGCCTTGGAAGATAATCAAAAACTAATGAGTGAATCTTGTGGATCCATGTTCAATAAAGACTTTCATATTAGCTCAAATTTTTGATATTTAATTAGATATATGATTATAGAAAGTTTCTGATTTATTATTACTTTTTGCACTATTTTTATGTAATTAAGTTGAAATGCAGTATGAAATTTAATACAGTATGCTACAATACTAAACTAAAAATTAAATATAATTATAATAATATTGTAATGTAGTGTTAGATTTAAGATTATTTTTTTAAATAATAAATGTAATAAAAACAAAAACGTAATAAAAATATCCTGCAAATATTAAAGGAAATATGGATAAATAACAAAATCTAAATTAATCACAAACTGGTCTCCCACTTATCTATAAGTAATGGTATGGCAAAATATTGAAGTTAGGAAACAATCAACCTAAATTATTTCGAAATTTTGTTATTATCACTTGAATAAGATGTATAATTGAATTAATCACTATTTATTTTAGAGTTAATTATTGATTTCAAATATCTAAATTACATGGAAAGTAATTAAATAACTTTAAGTTTTAATGTCAATGTTACGAAATTATCACTTAAATGTAAAAAATGGTTCTGTCCTTAATCTATATATACGCTTAATATTAATCAAGACAAAATCATCCTACTTGTGCCAGCTGAGAGCCGGCGGTGTCCGTCAGTTAATTAGAACAATTCTACTGCCTCGGGCCATCCTCCGCACCCGCTATCTGCAACAGTCGGAAACGACACAGATAACAGACCACGCCAAAAATTTACTAGTATAATTTCTTTTAAATTAAAATTCTTTAAAAGACACAAGTTACGCTAAATATCAAACAATTAGTGAGAAAGAATCTCTTATAATCTAATTAAATGATTTCTGCTCAGTCTGAGAGCAACCTACCTCAGAGCATCCACGATCTCAACCCAATACTGATGCACTTCGTAAAGGGCAGATACTGCCACGAACTCCTTTCACATTCATTCATAAAAATATCAGCCGATATTACCCTTAACGAGGGTTAGAAAAGAGAATATTGCGAAATACTTGGCACTTACAATACAAAATTTCGCCTCAAAATGGCGTTGGGGTAAAGTATGTGAAGATAGCTTTTTGTTTTATAAGGCACACACTTAATGGTTTTCCATCACTTTCGGCACTCACTTACTAAACGTGTAATCACTTTTTATTTATGATACGCATTTCATATTAGCGATGACTTGAAATTTTATTGAAAACTATTTACAACTTTCCCGTACTGGAAAATAATCTCTCTCAATGACTTCAGTTCGAGGCGCCCTCTTTTGTCTCATATTGAGAGTTTGACATGTATGTTTTTTAACAAGTAATGAGTATTTATTTAATTATTCCTTCAGTTTTTAGGCCATAGGATAAGAAGTTTATACATTATGATTTTATAAATTTATTATTTTCGAAAACATACAAATAATTAATAAATAGATTTTTATTTAGTAATTCATTCATATTTTTTTCGTTTTATAAGGAAAAAAAATACACGATATTATAATATAAAGTAACTGTTCATTTACTGAAATATTCTCCTTCCAATTTACTATTTTATTTAAAATGATTGTTTATTGATATGCTACACTACCGCTTCATAGGTGTTAAGATTTACATGAGGTGTAGGCATTAGGACAGACCTTTGTCGGTTCTATTTTTTCAGAATCAACCAACATACTGAGCTTACTAAATATTTTAAAGTGTAATTTATGATATTTCTTAAAGTAATTATACATTTTTGTGTCAATATAATTTTTATAACGCTAGTACCACACTAAGTATATATCTTTAATAAATATATTTATTCTACTACTACACTCTCAATGCAATCAACTATAATACATTGTGAACATATTAATTACATAACGCGCAAAAATTCATCGTTTAAAAAAAGTCTGCTTTGTACCTGGACTATGAACTATTGTTATTAAATATAATATTATAAAAATAATGTGGTATTTGTTTAATTACGGCTTCAAAATATTTAAAACATCAATAATCTTAGAATAAAATTAAATAATTCGGCGCAGATGGAGCAGTAGCACAAGACGATGAAGTATTGTTTCATTTGAATTCATTTTTAAAGTGGGAGACTTTAAAAATGAATTCAAAACTGTCGTTTTTCTCTTACAATCGTAAGTTTGAACACTGTTTATTCACCTTAAATGTACTATGCCTATTCTATTATTCATGAATTTGTTTATATTTAATTTTTACTGGTAACATAAATATTTATTAGGATCTCAGGTCAGACTGATTCAGTTTGTTAGGAAAAATCATAACATAGTAATTCAAAATATTGACTCTGTAGTTCATCTATAGTCTATACCTGGATTCAGGAAGCGAAGCGATCGTTGATATAAAATAATAGTGAATGTGTTTTGCCGGTTAATTTGTTTGTAGTAAATATTTTTGTATATAACTAAAAGGTAAGTTAAACTTAGATATTTTATGTTTAAAATACTTGCTAAAATCTGTGTACTTGTTTTTAAGCTGAATAGTACAAATGTTCTAAATATACGTAAATATTGGTTAGCTTCATGACGATAGAATCAAAATGGCGGTAATTTATTAGATGTCTTATGTACAATATTCTATTAATTCTAAGCATTGTTATTATATGTGATCGTTTATATCGCTTTCAATATTGATAATCAATCAGATTTTTACTTCAAAATAATAGCTTAAATTCTTGGCCATCGTAATTTATGCCGCTGAAAGAGAATTACCGGTGTTGTTGTTCATTTTTGTTGAGCTGACCACCTTACGCTCAAAAGGTTAGTTTTTTGAATGGTCGGTAAATGTATATGTATAGCAAAGCGTTTTCAGAAGAATCAACTAGAAAACTTTAATAAATATTAATTTTTAAAGGCTGTACATTTTAACCGCAATTTTCATTAAACTGTAATCTGGTGTTGCGTTTTCAATATACTAGTAACTGGCTAACTGGCCATATGAGATGACAATTACTTTTAAATAATAGAGTTCCAAAATAATCACAGGATTGTATATTACACTTATATGTTAACAAAAAACATTTAAAATGCCCTATTGACTGCAAATATGAGGTGACGTTTACTTAGGAACCCCTGATTGTTTTTTCAAACCCAAATGAATTTGGCGAATTGCTGCTATGTTTTCAGGATGCAAAATGTGTTTTGCATTTGGGCAGAGTTCTCTTTTCTAGTTTGCTGACTCTCCCATAACAAAAGACATTGGTTGTCTTTTAAATAAACTTGTATAAATTATGTAAATATTAATTATATATATGACATTAAAGTAGCAATAATATTTCAGTGCTTTTTTTTTTTTTAAATATTTTAATTTTTTTTATGCAGATGGCGGAGAAAAAGAAAGAAGGTGAACCTGAAGGTGAAGAGGAATTTTCTGTGGAAAAAGTATTGGATCGTCGTGTAAGAAATGGAAAGGTAAATTTATATATATATTTAACACAGCTTGTTGCATATATTTCAATAAAATAAAACATCTATCTATATATTTTCATATCTTATCTCACCTTAGATAATATAAAAAAATCCAATTCCAACCAACTGCTAATTATACCTTAATTTGATTTATGTGTACATTTAAGGTGGAGTACTTTTTAAAATGGAAAGGCTACAGTGATGAGGATAACACTTGGGAGCCTGAAGAAAATCTTGACTGTCCTGATCTTATTCAAGCCTTTGAAGAAGCTAGAAAGAAAAAAGAAGCAGGTGAATAATAATTTGTATATTATTTTATTTATATATAATCTGACCCAATGCAAGACTCTTGTTTGGCTCAATAGAGGAAAAAAGAAGTTTTCAAATTGCTAATTCTATATCAATATTATTTCAGAGGGAAAAGTTAGTAAAACTGACAAGGATTCAAAGAAAAGAAAATCTGCTGCAGCAACACCTGATCTAAAAGGGGCAAAAAAAAGCAAAAGTGATGACAAGAAAGCTTCCGGATTTGACCGTGGCTTGGAACCAGAAAAAATTATAGGTAAAAAAATTATAACATATGGTTTAGGTAACAAAATTGTATCAGTTCATATTAAAGTAGACTTACCAATGCGAATTATTGTCCAATTGGAATCTTTTAATAAAACAGGATGTCTATGTCAAGCAAGGCAATATGTGCAAATGAAGACAGTTATTGAAACTATTGTTAATGAATACAAAGTATTTGCTAGATAGGTCTACGATATAAATAACAGGTATTTAGGGCAATATTGGTATTAAATATACTAATAAATAGACCTACTATAATGGCCTTCAGAATAATTTAAACAAGTTCCTTGTTCAAATAGCTGACACAATAGTTTAATAATAACCAATTAATAAGTTAATTCTTATGTTAATAAAGGTAACTTTGGTTAAAAAATAAATAATAAACATGAATGATAAGAAGAGTTAATAACTTCAATTTGTTTTATGTATACACTTTACTACATTTGGCAGTGACTAAAATGTTATTAATTTATTTATTAATGTACATTGAAAATTTTGATATTCTAACCAATATATTTCTCACTTTCAGGAGCGACAGATAGTAGTGGAGAGTTAATGTTCCTCATGAAATGGCAGGGCACCGATGAGGCTGATCTGGTACCGGCGAAACAAGCAAATGTACGATGTCCACAGGTTGTGATACAGTTCTATGAAGAAAGGCTAACGTGGCACACGCCCGCAGCAGATGAGGGCACTAATGATGAATAGGTAATTTTTACTGTATTTCTCTTTTATATATTTTATTATTTTCAAGTCATGCTATGCATCGATAATTTAAATGAAACAAACTCAGTTTTTTAATAGGTTATTTGACTATGCGAAAAATAAAGTGACAATCATTGTAATCAGTATATATTATGAGTTCAAAAATGGTTATTTATAAACAAAAGTTGAAAATACTTGATTAATTCAAAATGTATAAATAAAAATGCATTTTTTTAAATGTTTGTCATTTGACACAAAACACTCCTGATTGGCCGGACTTATGATGAAGTCACTTGTTTGTTAATTTTGTTTGTCTGCTATATGTACCACTGCCTTGACTTGCCTGCAGTATATTGCCCAAGTAGCGTTTTCGCGCGCTATTTAAATATGGAATTTTTAATATGATATTTTTCGGCAAATATGTACTATTCTACAGTTCCTAAAACTCTACTACACAACATAACATGGATTTTAAAAACCATTCAAATAACCTATTATATGCAGAATAATAATAGTAAGTGTGTTATTAAAATCAGATTTACTTTATTTATGTAGTAAATTTTTTTATTGTTTTTTACATTTTAGCTTATTTTTTGAAAAATTGGTTTGGCTTGAAGATTGGAGTAAAAAACATATAACTTGCTGCTAAAGAGGATTATTATTTAATTCAATTCTTCAATAATTTGTCTTTTTTAATAAAATAAATGAACAAATCAACAATGGAAATGAAGTGTTCCTTAATTCTAAATAATAAACAAATGAAGTTGTGATATTAAAAAAACCTATTATTTTTGTAACATTTTGATTTCAGGTATATCATTCCACGAAGAAAAGCTAATAATGCAAGATACATTAGTTAAATAATAGCAAGTAAATAGTTTTTTAAAACAACTTTTTGGAGTTATAACATTTTTAAGCAATTAACTTACATCATTTAGGTTGTTTTTTTATCTCAATCAGTGACAATATAATTTTAATATAAAAAATCTTCCGTTTCTTTTGTGGAAAACATGATTATAAGAATATTAGACATCTAAAATATATAGATATGATTACTAGTAGAGCTGGATCAAATGTGATTATAATACATTTGAAATATAATAAGTGCAAGTGTCCACTTTTATATTGTTAATAAAAAAATATATAATTTTATATAACAATTGGTCTTTGGTACTAGAAAAATTGACTATAGCTTCAGTTTCTTTAAGTATTTAAAGATTTTCATTGACATCTCACTGTTAAGTTTAAGAAACATTAAGGGGTAGAAGTAATATAATTTGGAATTATTGTAATACCACTTAAAGTTACATTTTAAGTGCTCATTTAGTTGTAAAGAGTTGATAGAGCTGTTAATATGGAGCTCGTGTTAGATAAAATATTGAAAATACGCATATGTAACAATACGTGTTAAGTATTGTTTTAATAATCAGTTCTATGAAATTCATAGATGATACTAAAAAAATTGTATTGTACCACAATCATCAGAATAAGTTGTGCTTGATGCTGAGTTGTGTTATGAATGTAAAAAAAAAGGTAATAACAAAAATGGTAAGTAAGGATTTCGATGTAAATGTATTGATTTAAGTGTACAGGCAATATAAAAATGTTCGCCGAAAAGTGTTTTTTTTTTTTTGTTGTCCATACTCTTATAGGGTTTAATTATTAGACGTTTGGTAGTAGATAGACGTAATCGATCCATAACGAAACTTTTTGATTAAATTCGATTCACTGTAAATTATATCAATGTGGTTAATTTTCTGTTAGAGTTACATAAAAAAATAAAAGTTTACATAATTTTTTTACGTTACGTTACATTATTTTTTACTCTAATAACAAGATTGTAGAAAGGATAAAATCGCAGAAATAGTAATATGACGTAAACAAGCGCTTTTTTTTTAAAAACCCGGATTTGAAACGGTATCTTTTGTAGTGTCAGATTCTCCTGCGAGGAAACTGTAAGGGATAACCTGTAAATTATAATTTAGCATCACAGCGACACTCCATAGTATCTGTCCTACCATTTCATTAGAAAACCTTGCCTAACTGATTCACGGTCTTGGCAGTATAAAGCCGAGTTACTACCTAAAAGATAGTAACTAGGCACGGCTTTGTCGAAAACCACTCTTCGTCTTTCGGCGTGACGTAGCAGAAACCATGTACAGCTTCGCCTCACTTTCTTTTTTTAGATACAATGACAATTTAGGTTGCATTAACTGAGGCCTCAATATAGAGGCTAGCGGGATTCGAAGCACGGAGTATTACTGGCCGATCTCAGGTTGCCCGACCAGTATTTGCAATCCGTGCTTAATGGCGACCGGAGGGAGGATCCAATTGCGATTTTCAGAGGGGTTCGGGTCTTCCCGTGGAATCGACCGCAACTATTCATCATTCAAAAAACAAACGCAAACAAAAGAAAAGCAACTTTCCATGGTATTCAATTTCTACAGCAGTCAGTCTGCGGAGACACAAATAGGGTACTTTTGGTGGTGAAAAATAAATTTCGAAACATTATAAAACTCAAAATTTATTTATTAAAATACAAACCGGATTTGTAATAGCAGATAGCACGAATCTGCCTAATATTGATTCAATGATGGTTGCAAAATTTTTTGCATGTAACCCAGGACGTCACTATTCAATTCAATCATTTTATAAAAAAAAAAAACCAAATATTTCTATCTAATCTCTAGAATATCTGTTAGCGTTGAATGAATGCCGGCCATATATATGGCCTGTTAACACAGAATGAGTGTCATCGTTAAACAACATTAGTACTATTATAAAGAACAGTAGAATACCCTTATAATGTTACCTCTTGCTAGTGACGTGACGGCCGGGAATACTTAACTTTAATCTTTGATGTATCATTCGATGGCAAGGCTCCTTGCTGGTGAATCTCATGCTCAGTCCCTAAGGGACCTCCATATTTAGAGGTTTTACTACGGAGAGGTTCGTACTAGTTTTACCATTTGGTTCAACCCTCTAAAATTGGTTCTATAGGAGATTGAAAGCACCGGGTTTCATGTTAGTCACAAAATTGTAGACCTTATAAACTACAGGCCCATGTCCAAAAAAATTGATGGGTCATATGAACCACCAGGTGACGTATATAGGACGATATAAGAGCATAAACTAATAAGATTCAGCTCTATGCCGTCACTTGTAAGCTGTTCAACTGAGTGCTGGTGAGAATTCAAAAGCGCAGGTAGTGTGAGTACCTTTTGGGTCATGTTATTTTGTACGGCATTTTTACCATCGCTAAATCCATAAAAAATAATGAAAGCGCGCAGTGCCGTAAAAAATGGTGCGTCACAAAGTCGGTAATTTTTTTTGATTTTCTGACAATTTCCAGGTTAAATCTAGTCATTTTATTCTGTACGGCATCAGTTTCATTCTGTTTCAATACATCTTCTAATCCATTATTCCGCAACGCCGTACAAAAATCATGCGTCAAGGGAAAAAAATCGAGGTTTGCAACCCTCTCTCTTTCTGTGGTCCGGGGGGTCCCTCAGTTGGACAGCTTACAAGTGACGGCATAGAGCTTAATCTTATTAGTTTATGCTCTCATATCGTCCTATATACGTCACCTGGTGGTTCATATGGTTCATATGACCCATCCATTTTTTGGACATGGGCCTGTAGTCTATTAGATAAGTTCATGTATCCTTAAAGAAATTTCTTGCTAAGAAAGAGTCCTTCGATGCTGCTAAACTATTTTTTATTAGCTTAATCTGAGGTGACGGATTGCGGCTTATATTATATATAATTTTTTTAGGTATTTATCTATTGCGGCATGTGCTACATACTACTACTAATTGAGGAAACAAACAATACTAAAAATAATGTTAATCATCAATTATTGATCTGATTACGCCCCAAAATGAGTGGCACCCCAGTTTATTGCATCTTATACACTCATGTGCGTGCGTTGCGTGCGTAAATACAGACACACTCTCTATCCTTTCAGGATCACAGTAATCCTCACTTCACCTCAACAATCCTAATGGAATTGGACATATCCAAAAGGGGCTAGGGAAGGGATTAATTGCCCTTTATTCTTTTTGAGACGAGATTAATATGTCAGCATAGTATAATGGGTATATAGAGAACCCGAACTGTTATAGAGAGTTGAGAGTTTTTTGACGGAAAATTTAATACCCCACTTGGATTTTATTGAAACGAGCTCTGGTTCTGCAATATTATAACATAATAGATAACTACTTACCATACGAATGAAAAAATATATTTACATTTTTTTAATATTACATTTGATGTTTTTAGGAATCTAAAAATAATATGAAATTTACATTTCCGAAAACATTATGCTAATACAAGAGTATTAATAGAAAAAAATATACGGTTGAGCAAATATGTTCATTTTCCATAAGTCAATAATGACTTAAATCTTTTCGCAGTTGGTATTGCAAAATTCTGTGAAATTCGCTCGGTCTTGAACTAAACGTGGTAATTGTAGGTGCGGTTTCAAAGGTCAAAATGTGGATCAAATTATTAAAGGTCATGTAAAATATATCAGAACTAGAATTGGATTGAGTAATCAGGAGTCAAGTAATAATCATTTGAATTAATGTTTACGAAGCAATGCGGATATACTGTTATATCCTGAATCATAAGGTTTTCTCAAGCATTTATCATCAGATCTTACTTTTGATAATAAGTTTTGTTAATATGAGACATTTTTATTCATACTAAATAATTCAATGTGTACCTATTTGTTTTATATGGTATGTGGCCATATAGAAAAATTTTAATAAAAACAGGACAATTTTTGTCATTTTTTTTGTGAATTTCGACCGTGCATAATTTTTGCATCATGGAATAAATAGGTCTCTTTCAGCCCTTCCGATCATGTAAATTTTTAATTTTTTCGAGTGTAAATTTGTTTTAACATGTTGTCATCTTTGCTTATTATCTATAAGCAAATGGCATTGTGTGACAACAGCTAGTTCTTAGTAAAAAAACAGCCAGTAGTGCGCGTCAATAATACCATATACCTACACATATCGCACCTAGACGAATTTGTACAAAGCTCCTCCACATCACGATACATATGTAGATCATTTTGGTGTTTGAGAGATCGCTGCACACATTGACAATGATTTGTATCAATAGTATCCTCCTCGAAATCACATCACCATCACCTCGTATCAACTATATATAGAGTAATATATGATTAGGAATGAATTATTAAGAGGATATTTTAAGCGTCATTCATTGTTCGTTTTATTCGTTTAAAA
Source organism: Vanessa cardui (assembly GCF_905220365.1). NCBI lineage: Eukaryota > Metazoa > Arthropoda > Insecta > Lepidoptera > Nymphalidae > Vanessa > Vanessa cardui. The sequence goes on along the minus strand of NC_061132.1, from coordinate 9,410,133 downwards.
TATATCGGGAAGTAATTTACTAAAACATATTTCCACATCGGTATATCACCGAATTCATAGGATTTTACTTTACGCTAAAGAAATTCAAATACATTACGAACTTTGTCCAACAAATTAGGCGTTGCGGTCTAGTTCACAAACAATTTGACAGTTTTTTTGTTGACCACGTGCCCAATAAAAAAAGGTTACTTAACGCCAATTACGATATTTTTATTTGTTAAAAAAAACTCTTTTTTTTGTGATGATTTCTTATTATTATTTATTTTTATACTGGTATATGCTTAAATTTTACAAATAAATTATAGCTATATAGAGTCTACATAATAAATCTACTACTGAAAATAAGTTTAGTGCTGGGGCTTTATTGAAAGACTTATCAAATTACTGATCCTTTCCTGAATGGAACAATGTAGAGGAGATACCTTGGATCTATTGCTTTAAAATTTGACTCTAAATCAGCGACGGCGATGGCAGTGACTGTTTCTTTTTTGCATATTTGAATACTTTGTCACTAGACGGACGGAGTTGACAATCGTGATCGATTGTTCATAGGTTATTGTCCTTTTCCATCTTGGTGACCTTCGCTGCCTCTCGTGAGAACAATAAATAAATCCAATTTTATTCCATTTGAGGCAAGATAAGCCAATTAAATGTCGACAAGTCTACCGATAGCGAACATTCCCCTTTGTTGCTGTCGAACTGTTCTTGCCGGTATAAATTTTTGTTTATCGTTTAAATGTTTTGAATCTCGCAGGCACCCTCTATCCGTTGTCATGACCAAGTATCACCGGACTTTTAAATATATTAAATGATAAGGAGCCGAGATGGCCCAGTGGTTAGAACACGTGCATCTTAACCGATGATTTCGGGTTCAAACCCAGGCAAGCACCACAATATATGTGCTCAATTTGTTTTTATAATTCATCTCGTCCTTGGCGGTGAAGGAAAACATCGTGAGGAAACCTGCATGTGTCTAATTTCATCGAAATTCTGCCACATGTGCATTTCACCAACCCGCATTGGAACAGCGTGGTGGAATATGTTCCAAACCCTCTCCTTATTGGGAGAGGCCATTAGCCCAGCAGTGGGAAATTTACAGGCTGTTACTTTAAATAATAAGTTGCGATATACAGCCCATTCGGGATATTGTTAATAATTACGATATTCTACGTCATTATATAATTATTATACTACTTCCATATAGTATACATGATATATTGACATACTATTTACTATATAGTAATTGATAAGATCTTTACGCATGAGACACTTGGCGAATAAGTGCTAAACCAAATAAGTATGAAATTTGATCGTCACAGCACATCATGTATGTACTTTGTAAACATAAAATGTATTTTTAACTACCCTGCATCTACGGATTTACATTTTCTTTTTTTCTTATTTACTAAACATCAGATCTTCGCTGGAGTTGGAGCTCATCGTCCTTTTTGAAAGATGCGGCCTACACTGAATGAATTTCTTAATTATTATTCATTTACAATATATACACGTAAACGTATTGTTTGAATACAGCATATATGCTGTACCTATTCAAACCCAAGATACTCTCTTCTCGTTTTATTTTTTGATTAAGATTATCTTTAACAAGTATTTATTACTAGACCTATTTAACTAATGAAAACAAATATAATTTAAAAAATTATACTCTGGTAATAATGACGAAAAGATTTTATTGATTATATTATTAATGAATGAATAGTGGGAGTAAAATTTTAATATAGATATTGTTGTTACCATGAATGAATCATTCGATAAAATCATAATGAATACAAACGATTGAAGGCGTCATTATGACTGAATGCATGTTTATTCAAAATAGGTAGTGATACCTACCGATCTAAGGAAGACGAAATTGCTGCAATAATATTTTTATGACTATCGTTTATTTTAATGTAAAATTTTATTATACCTGAAAACTTTGTTTGGGTATACTTGGTTCACGCATCTATCAATTGAGTAATGCAAGCATTTCGATCATTCTTATGGCGGAGCACCAATCCAACAAAGCGAGCGGATGATAATGATCGATGATGCTATAAAAGATACACTGAACATTACAAAAAAAACTGATTCCACCGAGTTTATATAAGTTAATTCAAGTAGAAAATTGACATTGTTCTGAGCGTAATTTAACATATATAAGTAAGTAGTAAATATTTACATTCGTTATATATAAAAAAATTCACCAGTATTTTGAGAAAAATAAAAATTATTCACAAAAAAAATTACGCATTCCATGTGTTTGTGTCACGTTGGGTTGTGAATTTAAGATAATTGTGAACAAGACCCTAATACGTTTTTGATGTTCCGTACTTTTTCTTCATGTATTCATTAAAATTCTGTTTAATTGTGCCTAATTTTAGGCCAATGTTATCTTAATAAAATAATATTAACAAAGGACTTAAAAATGTATAGAAAGATATAGATTCAAAATTGAAACATTTTGCAAAATGTATTTAGGGTATCCTTGAACGATTAAACGACATTGATTGAATTTATTACGATAATTTGTCGTGCTATTTGTCTATTCATTCGCCAATTTTGCAGTCACATGGGCTGGTAGGAAATAAATTATGGTAGAACGTGTTAGTGCTAATCGTAGTTTATACATACACGTTTTCTATGACAAAATGCTTACCTATTAACTGATCTATATCTCATAATAAATTGTATAATTGTGTAGATATATATCTGCACTTTTGTATACAATTCTAGAAGATACGTACCTTATTCAGGATGGTACGTAACCATCCTGTATTTGTTAACTCATTAATAACCTTGTTGTCGCTCAATATATGTAATTGAGCGACAACAAGTTTATTAGTCAACATTTGTCTCCATGTTCTATGAAACAAAATATCTTACGCATCTTAGTAAGTATTCCTAAAATGAGGTTGAATTTTATTTGTTCGTACTAAGATCGTAAATAATGCGTGTTTTCATTTATACTTATCTAAAACTAAATGAATTTTTATTACGTGTTACAAGCGTTTGTAATTTATGTAAAATGCAGGTAAACATTGCATTAATCATAGCCGCAAACGAGGCGGCAAAAAGTGAGCATTTCTGTCGTTATTTGTGTTCCGCCAAATATATCAAATATTCGAATAATGCACTTATCGTCTCGAATGTTCATAATAGAAGGCGGGCCACACCCATGGCCCGCGTTCTTGCTCCAATATCTATGTCGATTAGTCTTGGACTTACGCTATGTTGTTATATTGTTATTTTTTGTACAATGTTACAATGTAAAGGTACGACAATTGATATAATTTTTAGGATACAAATTGAAACTTACTACTATATACATACTTGTCATCGATAAATACACATGGCTACGTACATATGTTAAGTATACCTGTTAAATTTAGAGGCTGGTTGTTCGATGACCCCTGAAGATGATTTTACATAAATAGTACGCTGTACAACACTGCGATATGTATGTACGTATATGTATGTGTTTGAATTTGTACTGGAAAAGTTAAGTATAACTTATAAATAATTTAAAGGATTCATTTTTATATTCTACCAAATGTTGTTGCATTTACTAACAGTATAATAGCTTAGATATCTGAAAGCGACTAGAATAGAGGCTATTTAGTAATTTATTGTGGAGTAACGTTCACTCATACGCAACGCTCTCGCCTTTATGAATGTAGCGCGTCCTATCTACAACGTCAATTTCGTAGTTACATACATATATATCTATGTATACCAAGGATATACAATATATAGTATAAGGCAAAAGTTAAGTATTATTGATATGTCTCAAATTAAAAAATCGATTGTCGGGACGATTTTCAACAATAGATTTCTATGAAAAAAAAAATGCTACCGAAAAATAGTATAATAATTTTTTTTTAGATAAGTTCATGATTGAGCTCTACTCAACCTAATGTTCAGACGAAATGACAACATGCTTTCGTTTCAAGTCAATGATATTCTAATAAACAGATATGTTATATCCATACTAAACAACAGAAAAAAGTGTGTCGCGCCGGGGACCGTTTATTTTAGTTTATTTTTACATTTCGTTAAAAGTAAAAAGGATAGCTTGATAAAAATCTGTTTACTAAAACATCATTGTTTCATGTCGATTATAAAAAACATTGTTGATAATTTATAAAAGTTATGAGAGTATGTGTTTTATTAATAACATTAAAAATAAATAAATTTAAACGATAAAATTTATGTATTACATATTTATTCGTATCATAATAATGTTTATATTGATTATTCTTCTGTAGGCGATCGTTGACTGCCGGATACAGCGTTGGCTGTCGAGTGCCAACGTTAACAAGCTCACTAATAGTTACTATGTATCATTAAATAGTATTTAGAATCTCAATCAACGGAGGCGATACAAGCACACTGTCAGAACCGCATCCGGCTAAATTACAACTATGGATAAAATGGAAAGTATACAATAACGATGTAGTACTTTGCGAATTTATGATAATCAAAAACGGCTTTATATTTTTTTATAGGACTAAAAATGTATTTCGACCTCGATGTAGTTACTCCTTTCGTTTAGAACTTTAAATGTAAACAAACATTTAACGTTTCTAATGTACCACTAGCACGGGCAAAATAAAGGTCGTAATCATTGAAGGGCAAACACAAAACAAAGTCTAGTTTTTTTGGGCCAAGAACCGTCTCAGTCAAAAACAAAACTGACTATCATGGCAATCGGGTTGAAAGATTTTGAACTTATAAAACATTCATTTTAATTAGTATTTATAGATTTATTATATATATTTGTTAAAGTGATTATTATTACAGAGAAATGGCTTTAATAATTTCTTTAAAATAATATTTGTTTACACCTGTAGATTGCTTATTTATATAATAAAGGGAAAATAGATTTATTATGAAATCATTGTTATCTTATGGTGGGCTTGTAATCAGTAAGTAACTCAAAATAACAATTGTTTCGGTAATGTTATGAACATAATTCATAAGTTGTAATAAATTATTAAAATATAAAAAGAATATAGCATAATATTACTGTGTATGTTATTTACTTATTATTATTTAAATATTTTAAAATGCACATTAGAAATAAGTTTTCTTTATATTCATTGAAAATTAATTATAAAAGACAAAAATATTTCAGAAGTGCCTTTACAATTTTATTAAAAATATTAAAAAAAATAGATTATTGTAACCAGTACTGTATGTGTCGCCGGTTCACAGCCTTTGAGGGTGCTGTTGATGACAGAAGGTTGATGATCAGTCAGTGCTGCTTATCCAGATTGTCCTGCACAAATATAAATATATGTTTTTTCAAACAAAACATTAAGTAAAGTACAACCCGTTTTCAACGTTGTTGCTTAATCTGTAAATTAACAAACTTTATCAAGATCAAGCATTCAGTTTATTCTAATGCGTTAGCGTTCTTAGTTACTAGAACGTGGAATAATAGGTTGTTATTTCTAAAAAAAATAGTGCTCGTGGTATGTATAGTATAAGATCGTAAACGAATGATTTATAGAACTGTTATTGATTCTCAAGATAAAGTACACAAGCTACTGTTATGCTTAATATAAATACATTTATGGATTTTATTTTTATTATAATTGTAGATAGACAATTTTCGACCCATATTATTCAGTATTTCAATAATATATTTCTTGTAAATTGCGCTGTCGTTACCTTTAATGTAAGTTATCTAATAGCAACATATTAAATAATAATCAAAGTATTAATTTTATAGCAGTATTAATTATCAAGTCGGTGTAACGTTACTGTATTAACTAGTTCATTACAATCCCGTAAGTGGAGCGAGACCTTAACCTCCTCAAAATATTCTGTTTTTTACAGATAAATATATATTCAGTAGGAGCCATTATAAAATAATATTAAGCATGCGTTTAAATCGTTACCGTTTATTGCTTCAAGCTTGTTCATAACTTTTAAGGTTTACGAGAATTACTTGAGTAATTTAATATTAATTTCTACGCAATACATAAAACATAGGATATAAAATTTTCACAGATTAATACTATTAGTTATTGTGCTTATTATATACCTTATATATATACAAAAAACTTTAAATAGTGTAATATTATTTATTTTATTTTATTAGTACTGTACAAGTTATTAAATTATAATTAAGAAATTAATCACTGTAAATTAAATATGGAGGATTTCATTTATATGTGCAATGATTTGTATTGACTTATGGAAATGATACTTTCTTTAGCTTTTTCTCAGCGACAGTACAAATAGAATGTTGAGACAAGTGGGCGCGGTGCTTTAATATAAGAGAATTGTGTTTTCGTACCACTTACACTATTACTTGAAATGTAAGGCTGGTCACAGACTAATTGAGACACTAATCTATTTTTTCCTTTATTTAGTTTATATAAGGCATATAAATTTGAGTATTATATATATCTAAGACAAATGAATACCTAGATTTATAAAAAAAAATACCGAGGTTAAGCAAGGTCGACACTTTTGGTTATACTCTTGACTTAAGTATGTGGAAGATTGATGATAATGTGGTGTTCACATAATGTTGTCTTAAATTTTCGCGATTACACATTGAAATAAAAATAGCTATAACGGATTTGAATCGCGTATATTAATTATTTTGAACATCCCGACGTTTCGAGCACTTTACAGCGTTCGTGGTCACGGGTAGACTCGTGATCACGAACGCTGTAAAAAAATAATTAATATACGCGATTCAAATCCATTATAGCTAGTTTTATTTCAGTGTGGTGTTCGTTAAATTTATTATAAATACGCGAACCGGCTCATTCAGACAGCTAATGATAAGTGGTCTCCACCGTCTACAGACATGGACATTTTAAGAATTAACCATTCCTTACACCTCTAACGTACCATCCACCGTAGGAGTTAAGATTATGTCCCTTGCGCCTTTGATTAAGGACATAACAAGAAGTGCTGTGTGGCAAAGTTATTAGAGTATGAAACGTGACTAGGTAGGTAAGCTATGTACGATATACAACCAGGCGGGCTTGTACAGTTCCCTACTACCAAAAGCTTTCGTATCTAAAAAAGATAAATTATAACTCTATAAGTACTATCAAGTTTTGTTAAGTTTATCGTCACCATTGGTTTTGTGTCGTGATGGGAGAAAAAACATTAACTACGTACATGTAATGCATAGTTGAATGCATAACGCATATTGCGATCCGTTTCATGACAGCCTTAGCGCGTGCTGAACTGGCTGGTAATGGCACAATTACGATAAATGCATTGTCATTATTGCGTACAGACCTTTTTATTTAGCTGTCTCCGTTTGTAAATATAGACGTAATAATTATATAAATACCTTTGCTCGGATTTCATACATATTGATTTGAACTGATTGAAAATATAATTACAGTACCGAGTATTTCTGTCACAAATTACATATTTGTCGCTTTGTATGATTTATGTTGCGAATGTATTGATTTTAATTACATTTTATGAATTATCACAGATTCTTGAAAAATTTTATTTGTTCTTCATTTCATTCATCTATTTATATGCGATGTCTTCATTTTAAAGGTTTATTTCTATTTGACTGCCTGGTTTGTTTAGTGAGCTCATAAGATAACAGAACCAATGGTGATCATAGGTTCAAGCCCCGGGTTAGAATAGAAAATTACTGTTAATTTTGTCGAGTAATCGCAGCCCCAGTCTAGAAGTCAGTGTTTGGGTACTCATTTGTCACACTCAATCATACGTTTCGCGTGGCTGAAATCAATCAGGGGACATACTTCTTTATTTAAATGTATATAAATGCAAAACTAAAACAAAAACGTAAGATTTTACCAAAGTTGTACGTGGAGTAACAGGCGGTCTAACCGCAACAACGCCGATATCTTCTAAGCAATCTTTGGGCAGAGAATTATAAAATATGTACGACGGGTGCTTTATTGTAAAACATAATTCATAGACACGATAGAAGGTTTTGAGAAAAAAATATTTTTTATACAGTTTTTTTTATTATTTTAGTCTGTTTTATATGGTCTATGATAAATTGTATGTCTACAGCACTAGATCCATAGATCACGTACCTAGTATTTATTTTACGAGGTTAATTTGAAATGACACTCGGCTAGGCTTGAATGAGGTGTTAAGTGTCTTGAACATTTTATGTAATACGATCATTTTTACTGGAATCTAGCTATATAATAAACATACGCAAATTTTATGTAGGTGTCACATGGACACTTGTAAAGTGTCAGCAAGGATATCAAATGTAATTGAGTAATTACAGGTAAATAGTAACTATTGTCACAGGCATCAAGCACTCAACCATAGATATTGATTATTTTTTAAATGTGTGCGTTACTTTATGTGCTGAGATGGCCAAGTGGTTAGAACGCGTGCGTCTTAACCGATGATTGCGGTTTCAAACCCAGGCAAGCACCGCTATATACATATATGTGCTTAATTTGTGTTTATAATTCATGGAAGAGGAGGCCTTATCTCAGCAGTGGGAAATTTAAAGGCTTACTTTACTTTACTTTTGCTTTATGTAGCTTAAGTTTTGGAATTTATTATCTCTGTGTACCAAGTTCCGATTCGCCGAATGTTTTTGGTAGAGCAACATCAGGTCATAAGATGCATGTTATAAATACATTCACACGACACAAGGGATAGGACATTTTAGTTGGTGGTGCATTGGCGTGTTAGGTTTGGTTAACATTTCTTAAGTGCCAATGTTTGTATGGGCTAGGGTGTCCTATTTGGCGCTGGTGACCACTTACTATCTAGTAGTCCATTTATCCAATCACCAAAAGTTTCATCTTACAGAAAGAGTCCGCGGAGAATACCTACCTGCTCCAATAAATAAGGCCGGGTAAAAGGCTTTGGCGCTATATGCAGAATTTATTAATGAATAGTCGTATCACAACTTAATCATACTAATATATTATATGAGTGACAAAAACTAGTATGGATTTGCTATCATGGATGTTTGTCCTTATCTTTGTATAAAAAGGAAACTGATTGTAATGCAACATTTGATGATAGTTTAATCCAATTAATGCAACTCCGGGGCGCATTGGAGCGTGGACCACGCGACCTAGGAATGTCGACTAATTACTACATGTACAATTATCTATAAAGAAAATTAAAGTTTTTTAAGTGATTTCATAGTTAAAAATAAAATCGAAATTGTCGTGACTACATTTCTTATATTATCCAATATATGCTTCTTACCGTTTGAAAGTAATCATTTCAACTACACAACTGACTTTGCTGAGTAAATATTTTATTTAAAGTTAAGGCGCATAAATATTTTTTATGTGTCTCAGTTATTTGACATTTTTTAAAACGTGCTTGTGATTGTAAATATAGTATTAAAAGTAATAAGATATCAAGTACTATTTTTTCTCGTTTTGTCGAGTTTTTTTGTTCTTGCATAGCTTTATTTATTATTGTCTTTTTTGCATAATTACTTAATCATAGATTTTTATCTTATGTGACTATTAGTTTATCTACGTAGTTATTACAATTTAAAATAGGTTCTACTTGTAACTAAATATGATATTAACTAATTTAAAGAAGTAAAGACTTTGGGTTTAATCAAATTAAAAAAAATGGGTAAATTTTCAATTTATCTTAAGTAGCGTAAAGTGAGTTCTGTCAAATGTAAAAAAAAAATTAATATGTAGAGTACACTTAGATAATGTTCGAACTTCAGCTTTTATTTAAAAATCCTTAACTTATATACATAATTTAAAACGACTGAAGGCGCCAAGAGAATAATTATTATTTGTTTTCGAATAGTTATAACATAATTGAAATGTTTAGAAAACGTTTCAATCATTTCAACGCAAGATATATTTATTTGAACTTAAAACTTATTTAGGTGTAAATAATAAGTTTATATGAATTGTTAAAAAACGATTTCTTTTATCAATTCAATAGAATTTATATCAACAACAATAACAATAACAATAGGCTGCAAATTTCCCACTGCTGGGCTAAGGCCTCCTTTCCTAATTTCAAATCCTCACGGTGTTTTCCTTTACCGCACATGAACATTCGGTGGATTGCCTGGGTTTGAACCCGCAATCGTCGGTTAAGGTGTACGCGTTCTAACTACTGGGCCATCTCGGCTTTTTAACATTTATATAATCATAATTTATTTATTCGAGGAACTTAACATGATGACTATATCTTGTTGATTAATAATAAATGCATGTTTTAAATTATTTTTTGATTAAGTATGATTAAATAAATCAATTATTCAGACAAGCGTATGAAAAATTTGTTAAAAAATGCGTGAAATATTTCAATAATTTGCTCTACAAATATTGTAATAAATATCTTGTTAATTGTGATACGTAGCAATTTTTCATAAACCGGAATATTTTATACAGTCAAAATGCCATTAATCATTATAATGAATGGTTTTTCTGTTAATACGTAGTCGTTTAATCTATATAGGTTACTATATTTCTTTATATTATCACTTTTATGGCCAGGTAGTTTAATCAATCAAAAGATCAAGGACTTCTCGAACTAAGCAATCATACAATATAATTATTTTTAATAGATTGACTAAAGAGATATAGAGGGCTATTCGAAGGAGTATTACTGCATTTTTTATTCGAAATTTTTATCAAGACACAGAACGCTTGTGAGGAAATTGTATTCAACAATATTAGGAAAGCTAAATATATATCTATAATTTTGTAAAAAAATGTTTGTAGATAATGAAAAAACGACTAATACGGCAGATATCTAATGGCCGTAGCATTATTTTCATTTTTTTCGACCATATACGGTGGTGCAATTATGAGTTAAGTAATTAGAAGTTTGTGATACAACACAAATACGGTTCTGCTATGATGTTGTTCGACCGAGGGCGAGCTAACGTGCTAATATGGATACAAACGTACTTCGGCTTAAATGAACGCTGTCCAAATTTTACACTTAATACTAGCTCTTCATATATGAAGGGAAATAGTTTCCTAGGGAGGGGTCCCTAGGAAACTATTTCAGTATATGATTAGCTAGAGTTTCATACGAATATCTATATGATTGCATTCGGTGCAGAAAAAATAGGTTAAATACTGTATGTAGTTGTTTTTTTTTTGTGTTGTAACATTAAAAATATGGAAATAAAACATACACAGATAAAATTTTTACTCTATCGATACTTGGAGTTGAGGATTAAATCATTACAAAAGAAATTTCATGTGTCAGTCATCTTAGGCCTTGAGATTATATAATAATTATCCACTTTATTTAACCGATTCACATAGTTTTTAATCATAAAAAATGTTTTATTATAGACGGCCAGATGTCTGTCTGGAAAAAATAATAATTTGTAATGTATATGAAAGTATTAAAAAATTCTTATATACCTTAATAATCTACATGTACAAGTTTGGGTGGTAAAATAATGTATTATTATTATTGTGATGTTATATTAATACTATTGAACCTTAACAAGATTTATCTAAAGACCTACTAGCGAAATTTTGAAGAATATTACTTGATTGAAGTAACATTCTTCAAAGTTTCGCTAGCGAGTGATTGCGAATTTCAATAAAATTTACAAGTTTATTATAATTTATTGCAAATCACATGTATGTTATTATGTATATACTTAAGATATTTATGCTAAAAAGTTTATAGTGTTGTCCAGTTTTTATTAAAATTTACTAATGGGTGGCTATTCAGTTTGATTTATTTAATTTACTTCAAAAAATAATTTTGGTTTGTCTCGATAGAGCTGCGCGCTAACACCCTATAAAATAATACACTTATTGTAAGTCATTATTAGGGACTTCTCGGCATATATTCGATTTTTTTACAGATTCATTGTATTGCTATACTTTAAATAGAATATTATTATTTTAAATACTAAAAACCTGTACTGTGACAATCTTAGGCTAAATTTTTTTTTTCTGCTCCTGTCGGATCTATAAATGTGTACTTGTATCATTTGAAACATATTTTACACAACAATTACGATAACATTTAATCATTTGATTTGACTATAGACTATAGATATAAAAACGTGTCGAAATTCACGCAATAACCTGCACTTGATTTTTAATCAAATTTAATTGTCCATGCCGCTGGCCAAATATTATGTCTTTACAGCGAGTCAAACTCTAATTATGTGTAAATTGATTAGCTGGAAACGTTCTGTCTTATCTTTGATTGTGTGTTATATCCATTGCTGCAAAACACACACTATTATTTCGTGTTTTATTGCAATTCGCGCAATGAATACAAAACACTTTTGATTGTAGTTTCTGAATTCTCATAGTACAGGATAGTTACGAGTATGTGGTGTTAATATATTGTGATTAGAGGAAGGCGAATGAGATCTTAAATCACTTTAGAGGTAGGAAACGCAACACTTAGAGTTATAATTACTAGCTATTTGACCTGGTTTTATTATGCCAATTACTTAAAGTTTGGTATCACAGTAAGAAGGTCTAATAATGTTTAAAAGTATCAGTCTAATTACTTACATATGTTATGTTCTTTATTGTATAAGAGTTTCCTAACACCGTGATTTTAATTTGGGTATCATTGTGTAGATATAGGAATGTTAATATTTTAGGAATACATTTTGTTCATCTACGTCCATGTAATCATAAATTAACTTAAGACAATAAATAACATAAAAAAGACGATGTTAGCGTGGTTTATAATCATTAGGATTATAAGGTAATAACTTGTAATATATTTGGCTTTTACTTAATATCTAGGAACTGAATTGACATTATATTCTGTTAATCTATATAACGTTGAATATAATTTAAATCGAACCACAAATAAATACCTTGCCGTAAGACATTTATTTATTACATTATAATCGGCTGATCTCACCCAGAAACCTGTGAAAGGTCACACTTGTTATAATACTATAAGTAATATAACATATAAAGCGATCCAATTTGTAAGTTGTATAAATAAACTTCGGACACATAAGCGGACTTTGGTTTTACTTTAAAGTATTAGTATCGTTTAAATAACCAGTATTGAAAACTAATTATGATTTAAATTTGAGTTAAATGTTTCATAAATTTTCAAATAAGTCAATACTTCCCTCAATCTCGAGTATTCGTTATTTATAACATTTATTAAAAAGTCGTAACTTATATAAAAATCTTAATATTTGTTAAAGATCTTATCAACTAAATATATTAATTGTTTGTTATAATTATTAGCTCTTTTTAATATTACTTTTTGAATCTAATTACATAAATATGTTAACGTGTATAAAAATAAAATAAAAGTTTACTCCTAACACAATTTTTATGTCGTATATTAACGCCATATGAGTATGTTTATACATATGCCTGAACTGCCTGCATAAAATTAAGGATTTGATCTTTTAATGAAGCTTTTTTTTTGCTTTAGATTTAGATTGTTGTCGTTATTTAAATTGATGTAACGATCAAAACAATTGATCATTTACAATAAAAATATTATATGTATCAAATGGACAGCGTGTCAAAACGTAGATACTATATAAAGATAAAAGTTGGTCTGCAAATTTACGCTACTGGTTCACAAATATTTACTAATTAATTACTTTGATTGATATTGCTCCCTAATAACTTTGATAACAATCTGAGTATTTAAACTTTGTCAAGCGCGACAGTTCTTTATGTGAGTAATTAAGATATGAACTCAGCCCTGGGTAGTAACATGATTACTATGTATCATGAATAAAGTAAAATGTAATTAATCGAGACATTTTTTTTTTAATTTCAATTTACCAACGTTACTATTTCTATAGTGATTTCGAGAACGGTAATAAATCCTTTAATATAATCTTAAGTCAGTAAAGATTAAACGATACAATTTAATATATAGACATATAATGTTTTTTACAAATATTGCTGTTTTAATGATAAGTAGCATATTACTCGTCTCTACATTATTATATGCGATAAGTTTTTCATACATTAGAATTCAACGCGCTTCGCTTGGAAGTATTCTTTGATCGATAGAAAAAAATAAAATCATATCTTAGCCATTTGAATAAATAACTTTATTAATATAAATTGATTTAAGATAATTTATGAAAACTGCATAGTAATGTAAGTTATGAATTGCTGTCGTTACTAAATATTTTTTGTATTTATGTCAAAATAAAAGCTTTGTGATTTTGACAAGGGCGCAATGTCATTACCCCACATGGGTATCGAATGATCCAGAAGCGTACGTGAAAGGGCTCGCCTATCTACAAGGTTAAGAACACAATGCTACATATAACATTGGCTGAACGCACTAGTTTGCGCTTGCGCATGCTCGTTACATGTACAAACTTTATATATGTAGATCGTTAAATTAATTTTTGCTGTTTGCTTAACTTTGCGCAAATAATATTATGGTTAGAAAAACTAGAAGAATGATGAAAGAATCAGCACAGTTTTTTTCGTTAGTAATATTACTTCGTATAATATAGTTTAAATAAATATTTTATTCATGATTTCATATGGAACCATGGTACTTTAACCATTGTATTCATTCATATAAATAATGTCTTTTTTTTAAATGTTTATATAAGATTGAACGGCCTAGAAAAACTACTGAACAGTTTTTTTTCTAAAAGAAACAAAGTGTTCTCTTTCTCTTTAACATAGATACTTTTTGCTGACAGTTTGTCTGTTGTAATTATAAAAGCAATTATTTCTTAGCTAGAATCGATTTCGTCGGTAACCTTAAAGTGTTAATGTTTTACATAAGAATTTATATACATATATACGATACAATATAATGAAATAAGTTAGTTTTGTGTATTTTTAGGAGTCAAAATATCACTCAAAATATTATGCGAGTTTTTTTAGTATTTCTACGCATCGGAAGCTCCGTTCCTAAAACCTAATAGAGTTACAATAGTGACTATTCTAAAATGCTTAATTGTAAAGTTTACTTGAAATATATTTATTTGATTAGGAATTGAAAGCCAATTGAATGCAGTTTTAAATATGTTTATTACAGATCCGGATTTACCAGCTTTCTGCATAAAATTTGCGGGTCTAATCTCTTATGTAAGCTTAGTATGATTCCAAAGGCTTGGCAAATGGGCTCATATCTTGATAAAATGTCTCCAGTAAAAGTCAATCGTCTCATCATGAGAAATCAGAAGTGTGTTTTATTAATGAGAATTATTATATATATCATTTAACTTCGGCATTTCGGCCTCCCATAGAACCAAGCCGCTGCATTTCCCTAAACGTCAAATAGAGTCAGATACTTTATACATAATAATCAGAAGCTTATAACTGCACTATATCTTATACATTTCTTGAAAAACGTCGACTAAACATTAATTTAAAAACTCAATAAAACTATGCATCGAAGTACATTTCATAGGTTCAATAACTTTTGTTAGTACGAAACATTCCCTCAGGATTAGATTGTCGTTATTGCATGAACAACATTTTAAGTATAATTTATTGTCTTGAAATATTTCAAATCAAACGAGCGCTATGACATCTGTAGCAAATGAGTAATTGATAATATCTGAATTACTTTATGTTTTCGTAATATTCGCTTTTATATATTGATGAAAATTTTGCTGTTCTTATTAATGAGTTTGAGGATTTTAAAGGCATTAAATAGTTCACTATAGATTTGTACAGGTCTGTAGGGTACTTACCGACCACTCATTCTACCACCAAATCTAACCCTGCGTTATTGCGTTACCGTATATACAGGGTGACAGGAGACAGATTGAGGGTTCTGTGTAATTACAAACACTTATCAACCTCAGACCCTATGGTTAGTTTATACATTATAAATATTCTTAAATATTTTCTTGCGTATATATTATCGACAAACATAAAAATCGGAATAGATATAATTTATTAAATTTAAAACATTGTAACGCGGAAATATCTTTTAATATGGGCAAGGACAGTTTAATTGATTTAGTTATACTTAAGAAATGAATATAATGTGTCAGTTTCGACAGTTCAGACTAGAAATAAGTACCTGCAACTATCAAAATGGTTTAGTGTAGGTGGTACAAATTACATTTTGTTGAGTTCGACAAAAGGACTACGTGCAAGTTTCGTCAGATTTAATTATTTATCTTTAATTATTGCTAGGACGTTTGAATATTAATTCTAAATTGTGTACATTTATAGCTCAAGTTTTTACCGGAGTTGAGGCAAATGCAAGCCAAACGTACCAGGTACCGCTTGCTCATTAGATATTACAGAAATAAAAGAGTAATACGTATTTATAGTGTAGGAAGTGTCAATATTTTTTTACTTATTTATTTACTTTAAACAACGAACAAAAGTAACAACCGTTATAACATGTTTGCACGTTCAATAATAAAAAAAATAAAATTTCACTCTTGATTATGACGATAAAATCGAAGTCAAAATAATTAGCTTAAGTTACGTTAAAATAAACTAAGTTTAACACAATTAGTGTTAGATAGGTAGTAAGTTAATTAGGATAATTAATAATATTAATTACCAACACGGAAAATGTCTTGGATTAATAAACGAACACCATTTATTCGATAAAATAAACGATGTCTAAATTCATATATCTAAATCTTACAGCGCTCACGTCTAGATAATAAAAGGTAATTATAAGGCGCTCTAACTACTGTTGGGTGGTCTATTTTCCCATAATATTGTTTTTGTATAAAACTATTGAAAATTTTTTTACTGCCATCATTACTTTAATTTCCAATAATCTTTGTACCAACATCATACATTCCTGTCAATGTTCATTTTATCATAAAATAAAAAACTATGGATGACTATAGCAAAGCAAAATTCTCTTATAGTATTAAAGTTAGTTAGGAAAAGCTTATATTATTTACTATGAGCATGACTTTGCAAGGGTATGATGAGGGGTCATTGGTGTGAATACTTTTAAAACATAACTTTGTATACAGAATAACATAAATTATCACCCAGAGGCAATCCTGCGCTATTTTTCTTACGTGCTCTATATGTACCTTCTTATTTTCAATACATCATCATTAAATATATTATAAGTACTGTGTGTATAACTTATCTACAAGAAATTATTAAAATACAAATTAAATAGAAAAACCAGACCATAGATAATAATAAGTTCACATTTTTGAGTACAACAAATATTACAGCTATGATTTCACGTGTGTTTACGTAAATTTCTACTTTGATTTAAATATTATTTTACATAATTATTTATGCTCCAATGTTAACTGCGTTTGTAGAGTAAAAGTTACTACTTTTAATTGGGTCTTATTGCCCATTATTTTAATATTCATTTAGTATGGCAGATTTGATTAAGATCGTCCCATAACACTATTAGTAATTTTTGCTAATGTGCAACTAACAATATGGAATAAATCAATTGAATATTCACAGATTGTTGCGTTTTATGTTTTTTAAACATAGATATTATGAACATATCCATAGATTTTTAAGATCTACATCTATCATAGAAGTCGTTAGTACAATATGTTACAGTTGCTAGCGTTAGGCTTGAGTAACCAGAGCATTTATTTTTTCCATCAGAACGGGCTTGCAAACGTGATAGTTTTAAAGTAAATTGTTCGATTATAATGTTATTTTTTCAACAAAGCGTTTCAAAATATGTTTTATTTTAAAAGCTTTTTAATGTGGGTAGTCTATTAGGTCATAGTGAAACATTTTGGTTTTTGTTTTAAATATAGTTAGACAAGTAGCTTAAAAGCGACACAGTCCCACCCAATATGTTAACACTTTCACGTTAAATAAGGTGTCATAGCATTTGAGCATACTTACAATAATGATTCTACTAAATATATAGATTCCAAATAATTCTTCCTCTAGAATTTAAGGATTGATTTCATCGATGTAACCTTATCATAAGAAAAATGTCGTAAAATATTCCTAACTCCTAATTCCTAACTTGAAGTGAGAGAAATGACAAAAATGCATCCCGCTGACAAGATTAATCAAAGCGGATTTAGAATTGAAGGAAATTAAGATCATTTAGACTAGAAGGTTAACTGCGTATGACTAATGTGATTTCACGCGACTGCACTGACGTAAAAAATCGTTAATTGCGCACTTGCTTCGATATCTCTTTCATTCCTTAAATATAAAGACAATGAAGCGGACATAAAGTAAACAATCGAATGAAATATACAACAATAAAATTTTACAACTGTAACTATTGCTAATGAAATCTGCTAGCGTGAATTATTAAACTAACCTTTTAATAGAGGTAGCCGCAATCAAAAGCCGAAAATTACTTAATTCAAAATGCTAAATCATATTTCGGTATTTCGAAGTATTATAACCTACGATCGTAAATTGTATGCGGAATATTACTCATAGTAGGTACATTCATTTAATTAATCGTAGATCGAGATTTTTTTTTTACTTGAAACAGCGTATGTCCATTAATTACTCGACTACTCTTGTTCCTTGAAGCAAGGACACAATATTTACAAATATTTCATATAGAATTCTGCTAAGCAACTTGTCACTTTTGTAATACAAATAAAGGTTTCTTGATAGTCCATGGCATGCCGTTGTACAACCAGTTTAGGCAATACAATTTCAGTGCGATTAACATCGCTAAAGTGCGTTAACACAATGTTAGACAAACGAAACTTGTACATTGATTACGCTCATACGACACTTTAACGAAACGGTCCGAGGCTTAAATGGACTACATTTAAAACAACTTAAGCATTTAATTAGCAATATGACAAATACGAACAATGCATTTAATATTGTCCTGCGTTGGTGATCTTATATTTAAAATTATCAACGTAGGTACATATTTGTGAATTTTTATTCATCAATAATATATTTTATCAGCTGAATTTAAATGAATGGTTCACGTCTATTAACAATTTTATAATGCATCTTTTCTTTTACTAGCGATCCGCTCTGATTCCACAGAGACCATAAAATTTCGTTGCCTCTCTTAATGAGAATTATGAATTATGAAAATAATGTGAATTAATCATGTTGATACAGGTAAGTTGTTTACTCGTCATTTGGATTCGTAATAAAAAACTAAACGCGTTTTATTTTTTTCTGATACGTTTCGTATGTAACGAAGGACATCTAGTAATCAATTAGATATATTCATATCATTAATAAAATGTCGTATACGGACATTATGGTGATATTAATTAATCATTCAATAAAGAGGCTGTTTTATTGAAATAATGTTTAATTCAAAATGTTATGAATTTGTGAAATCTAACCTAATTGAGGCATGTATTATTAGATTGCACAACATTTCAGATGCCAAACTATTTTATAGCCTACAACGCCCAGTCGTGCAGATTCTATTCCCGTGACAGGTAAGCTCTAGATATCACAGATTAGAAGATGATGGAAGGGTTATATGATCGCATCGCTGTGCGCCAAATTCCCTTGTTACGTATATTCAATATATTTTATTAATGCTTAGATATTTTAGTTGTTCAGTATTTAAAAAACTATGAACAGTATTGGGTCCACTCATTAATTGCAATAAGTGATGTACCAGTCAATAAACAATAATAATTATTAATTGCAATTGTGTTTATTAAAACAAATAAAAAATTTCATATAAAATGGATGTTTATATATCTGCTTGGGGCTGTTAGACTTTATTGGCGTTGTTACATTATGTAATTTTTCGTGGATTTATTTGTACTATTTACTTGGTCATGTATCGCTACAAGATCGTTCAATCAAACGCCGTGACAATTGGTACATGGCAACAGACAACGTGACAACGTTAGCCGGATGTTATACACAACTTATATAATATATCAGTTTCAATTTATTTCAACCAAAAAATCTTTGCTCAATACGCCTTAAAAGTCGTTGTTCTGTGCAAGGTACCGTCGGTATTCGAAATTACTAGTGAATGGTATGAGATATGTTTGATGGCTGTTTGTCTATTGAGTCATACTGATAGACAGCGAGATGTAGTTCAGGGAAACAATTTTACTTTGGTACGGAAGAATTTTGACATTTGTAAAAGATTTATTTGATTTAAATTACATTAACATATCACTATGTTCGAATTAATTTAAACAATCGCACTTATTATTGTTAAATATACACCTCATAAGAATTCAAGATAGATTACGAGGAAAAACCACTATCACTAATCATTGGTACCACAATTGGCTTGTGTCGGTCGACGAGTGACGAGTGATGAGTAGCAGCCTGTAAAGTTCCCACTGCTGGGCTAAGGCCTCCTCTCCCATTCAGGAGAGGGGTTTTGGAACATATTCCACCACGCTGTTCCAATGCGGGTTTGGAGGAGTGGACATGTCGCACAATTTCGATTTTTATTTTTCGAAAATTAGACAATTGTGCAGGTTTCCTCACGATGTTTTCCTTCACCGCCGAGCACGACATGAATTAAGACAAATTAAGCATATATACATAGTGGTGCTTGCCTGGGTTTGAACCCGAAGTCATCGGTTAAGATGCACGCGTTCTAACCACTGGGCCATCTCAGCTCATGATACAAGATAAAAATAAGGGAAGGTATAGAAGAATCTAAAAATCTATTTATTACTTCATAAGTAAGTATACTTGTATAAATGCTGGCCGATTTTTAGTGAAACATAGCCCTCAGAGGACGTTTCAAGCGCAGCCGTTACTAAAGTTGTTATTCTTAGCTCAATTTTCGGCCTCGAATAAAAAAATTTAAAAATCTTACGAAATTTTCTTACATTACATTCATGAACCGGTTTGATTAAAAATAATGGAAACAATGTTCTCGTACTTCCGCCTGCTACATTATCTGGACTTTTACAAATTACTGCACAGATAAAGTGATTTATTACAATGATTCGTTTAAAAGTATATGGTATGTGTATAGAGGATAATAATGTCAATATAATGAGAAAAAGTAACCTCGACGATATCACCTGAACGATTGACGGCAATCATTTATAATAATATGTTATTGTTATAAATTATTTTATAATAATATATTTTACATAGAAAATAAATTAAGTTCAATTAATGTTATATTATAATACAGTATTATTTAATTTAATAACATTATAGAAATTAATAAAATTAGTACTTTTGACGTATTAACAAAAATATGATTTAAGTAATGTTAATTAGGAAAAAATACTAACAAATTAAGAGGCAAAAAAGTTTTAAAGAAACATATACGAGAAAAGTTTCCAAAGAAGGCTTGGGTATCTCTAAGAGGCCAGAGGTGACATGTTACTATAAATTTTGATGATAAATACTCGTACGAGAAAATCGATTTAATGTTACGACTTTTTATCATGTCTCTCAAGCTCAGTTACATTGTCCAACTTTCATTTGACTCCAAGAGTGATCGCTAAGATACAAATAGAAGATTTTTTAAGTTACCATTAAATATATATATATATCCTCCGGATTTTAGAGTCGACTTTAATTCTCCATCAATGGATGACATAATTACGGCAACTATTGCTGACATTGCTGGAGTAGGAACTAAGGTAAACAAATTTTTCATCGTTCATTTCTTTCCCTCGTTCCTTTTCTTACCTCGATGTAATTTAGAGTATTACGTATTATTAGCTAACATGGCTAGAGGATTATCTTTACTGTAGTTGATGTAAAATAAACCCTGGGATCAGGTAAATTGAAAATTGCAGTAAAAATGAAGAATTAGTTAAAAGTATTAAAGTATTTTCCAAAGGAGTTTGCTGCTGTACAACATCTGTCAAAATCGTAGGCGCTTTACCGCACATGAAAAATGAAGGTACTAATATGCAATGAAATAATTTTACACCTAAATCAGATTTCATAACAGGCGCTTAGGACGTATGATTAGGTCTCATGTTTTGTTCATTGACGGAAGGAATAGAGAACATTTAAATAAACGTCAGTGAATATGACTATCATATTTATTTTCTATGAGCCTCAGATTGTAAATGTTGCAAAAATTATGAAAATGATATTTGTAATTCTCATCTTAACCCTGAAACAAGTGCAATACTTAAATGAAATATTGTTGTTTGAATCAGGTTCAAACAGGACTGTTCTCTAAATTATTATGAGAGAGGGATTAGCGAAATACTGTCCAGTGTAAAATGATCTCCCACGTAGTAAGCTAGTCTCCGTTGAAAATGGCTGCTTCGGCCGTCAGTTCTAGGACATTACTATGTATCATAATCTTATCAGTTGTTAATTATAAGAATTAACACTTGAATACAAGATTTGTACGAGATAAGTACTCAGGAAAAATAATAACTCACACAAAAACGTTAACAAACTTGCGCCTATTATTGTAATCTTGGTGTAATTTAATAAAGTTGCTCAATATGATGAATATAAATAAAGATAATTTGATTACATGAAATAATAATATATATACTCTTTCACACATTCAAATAATATATAATTTACAATGCAGCTGAAATGTTTTTTAACACGTAAAGCTGATTAATTACTACGAAGTAAATAGACCGAAAAATCAAAAAGACTATGCACGCATACGCTTTAAATCGAAGCAAGAACAATGACTAGTACTTTCTGTTCCTCTTTAAACGAATTATGAACCTTATGGCTCAATATTAAAGTTCAAAATCGCTTTACTATTCGATTTGAATGATTGTAGATGTTATTGTGAGGGTCGAAAATTGTAATGCCATAGTTGCCAAAGTGCATAGCAATAATGCATGAAAATTTGCAATAGTAAGAGGCAGGTCGAGCATTTATTTAGAGGAAACATGGACTTCTTTCATTAGGAACTTATGTGCATGTAGGCAGTAAACTTGATATTTGAAGCGTATCGTGTATTTCCTATTGCATTGACGTTAATTGTTAAATTTTATCTACGTTGATGGTTTAAATACGCGTGAAGGCGCTTCGGCTTGTAAGTCTATTAACACAATCGAATTTAGTTTCAGTAAAATTTTAACGTTTATGATTTGGAACCAAGAAGTTATAGAATCTTTGAAATATAATATAAATCTTTATCCTTTATCAAAATGTAAACTTCATCAATATATGAAACATTTTATGATTTTCACTGGTTAAGAGGTGATGGTGAAGGATAACATTTGCATATGTCTAATTTCAATAATATTCTGCCACATGTGTGGCAAGTGGTATCAATGAACTCGTACCATAACAGAACAGCGTAGTGGAATAAGCGTTCAAACCTCACCAAAAAAAAATTTTTTTTATTAATGAATACTTTTACTATTAGTAGTTCTATATTAAGAATATAGCAGGTTTAGAAATACTGGAAATAGGCAGCCAATTGCCATTTTTAGATTCTCTTGCCGTAATTTAGTGTAACAGGTCTCATTTATTCATACTACACCATAAGAGATGATAAAAAATAATAATAATAGTTATGTTTCATTCGTTTTAATATTTCGGTCTTAATATCCACGAGACATGTGAAAAGTCATGGTGAATTCGTGTTATGCATGTTAAAATTTTGTAGCGGACAATTGAATTTAAAGCCCGAATATTGAAACAGCTTAAGAACTGGCTACCAACATAGTTGAGCTGATGAGTTGAGCTGTTTAGTAGTCTTACCCTTACTTTCTAGTTCCGAATCTTAACAAGTTGGATGAGAAAAAACAGGCTGGTGGATTTTTTTTAATCTGTGCGATAAACTATTCTACGAAGCTTAAAGTAACAACTTGTAATTCGTGCATTGCTTCACAAAGGCCTTTACTTCTCTTGAAGGTATAGAGCTTAGAATAAATGCACGCATCGCGCTTGCCCGGCTTCGATCCCACAAACTTTATTCTTTATTGTTTTTATGCAGTGGGCTATGTCGGTTATTAAAGCTTAGAAATAAATAAAGAAGCTAATAGTCTAATCTTGACATTTTCAAATACATCTTAGATATTTTATTAATGCTTTTATTAATAAGTATAATAAAGTAATGGTAGGTAAGTTTACCGTTTAAATATAACGCTTAGAACAGAAAGGGAATTGTTTTATTTATGTTAATTAGTTTACAAGAAGCCGTGAAAGGTTTTTAGAATTTTATTGTTCGTACTTAATAAAAATTAATTGCGCTATGTATAATATAAATAATAAACATTAAACAGTAATAAGACTGTTTGTTTACTTTTTATTATAATAAAATTCAGAATTCACAATTACTATAAGTATTAAAAATAGTAAGTATAGTAACATTTAGAAAGGATAAATGCAGTATGATAAAACTTATTTAACAAATGTTAAAAAAGCAATATTTACTGCTTATCCAAATTACAGTTTAATTATAAATTTTGTTTAAAAAATCGTATCATTATGAAAATAATCATCCTTAAAAAATTATATGATTTTGCGTCTAGCGCTTTTCCAGGCAAAACTGTTAGGCACATAATAAACCGCGGTATATGCATTTATGTGAGCAAAAAATATATAAAACGTTGTGTGAATGGAGCTATAAAGGTGATTTACAACACGCAACGCGCAGCCGTTCTCAATGAATTTTATATATGAGCATAAAAACGAAAGTAATATTATATGAATGTAAATTGTTTTATTTCCGGAACCAATTCATTTAGAGGCTGACGTTTTTTAACAATTATACTATAAATATTAATAACATTTCCAATAAATTAATACTTGTTCATCAGCACGTCAATACTGTCATATCGTATTGTAACGTATTTTTGAAACAACCCAGTAGAGCAGCGTTCTTACTCAGCAAGCCAGCCCATAGACGTTTGTGAATCTGCATTCTAGGACTCAACGGCTTATGCCCGATGTATTTATCGCTGAACATCATAATCTTGATAAGATATAAAAAATACTTCAGCAAGACAAAAAATGTCTTAAGTAATTTGATAACCGGTGCTTTAAATTATTTCTGTTTCGTGCAAAGTCTGATAAAAATACTATCGAGCCATTAAATATTAAAAGTCATTAAAACGTTAATACATATTTTTATAGAGGTGCCTAGATGACAACTCAGTAAAAGCGAATCTAATTATGATTTTAGTTAATGTTCAATTCAATTCAATTCTTAGTTTAATGGCTTTTAGTTGTGCCGGCAGGGCACAGATTATTTCGCCAATGTCACGTAGGATGGAGAAGACACGAATGAGATTGATCGGTACGGTTGAGACACTAAACTCAATTGAATTTTAAAGTCAAGAATAGTAGTATTAATTTCCTTGTTAATCCTTAACCTAGAACAACACAAACATTAAGAGTTAATAATAGGATAATTAAAAAAAATAGTTGTTAGTATTCTAAACTATATATGTAATAAAATATGAAAAATTGGACTATTCACAACTTAATTTTATTAAATTTGATATATTTACATAAGATTGAACAAAATGGACTAAACACAAACGTCAACAAACATTCAACATTTATAGGGCGAGGGACTTTAGGAGGGAGGATGTCATAAATGGGACGAAGAAGTTTAGGGCAAAGGAACAGGATATGGGTTGCAGAGCCTTCGTCTAGGCCACATTCACACAGCGAGTGATCACGAACTCTGATTTTTGCTAGATGAGTTTAGTTAATGTTTTCTTACAACCAAGTCATGTCGTATGCTATTTTAATTGAATAACAACAACAAAATTGACATCTAAAACTAAATCATATTGTGTGTATTATTTATTGGGTAATAATAAAATGCAAGATGTTGAAAAGAAATGGAGAGCTGGTAGTTGCAATATTTTGGTCGAAATTACTGATGACTATATCAAATTTTCACCAGAAATCTTTGTCAATCTTTATTATATGCCCCTCAAAAATATAAATACAGAACCTATATTTAACAACTTTCCAAAGTCCGTATAGTTAATAACGAATAGTGTAAAATTCATGTTAAATGAGGCTAATCTCTGTATAAAGTAATGTATTTAATTTCAAATTACGTTAGGGCATTAATGCTGATGCATATCCGGCGGATTCACACTAAATAGTTACTTTCGTAAGCCGTCTTATAGGCAAACTCCTTACACGGACTGAATATTTAGATTGATCTTCTCTAGGACATGACATATATATGTAATAAAACTAGCGCCCACTCCGACTTCGCACGGGTGCAATACTGATACTAAATGTATTATGTACTGCAGAATGTCAATATATATACTGTATATAAAATTATATAGCTCTGTGCCAATAGACAATACAAACCGCTTTGATATATCTTGTAGGCTATATTAAATTAATTATGTGTTTCTTTACTATATTGTCCATGTATTATGCACAAAAACTTTCCTCTAGAATCATTCTGGTAAGCGACTTTGTTTTATACTATGTAATAATGATGATGATGATGATGAATAATTATGTTTACAATTTTTATTTATAACTATTTTGAATTTCCTAAAAAACTAATTGCTCATTTACAGATTTTACTATATCTTATTAATTCTGTATTAGGCAACTATTGTCATATTAAGTGACGGCGGGCTGAGTAATAGCATTCGGGGCAGTATGTATGTATTTGGACGTTGGATCGTGACTTTATTTTTATTTATATATTTTCTATTTCTAAAATAAAAATTGTCTGAAGCTACTCTTTATTACATCAATTATCTGCCAGTCAAAGTCCCTTCAAAAGTCCAGCCGTTACAGAGATTAGCCGGACCAAATAGACAGCTAAAATTCTAAAAAATGTTATTATGGTACATATGTATCGTGTATAATCAGACACTTCAATTCTATTATATGTAGTATAGATTCATCTCGTGCTCTGCGGTGAAGGTAATAAAATGGCAAACTCTACCATATTTATTATAATATTAAACAGGCGTGGTGGCGTGGCGTATAATGATAAAATCTCCTCAAAATGACAGATGGCCTCATAAGTGTGACAGTTATTTTTTACTTTATAATAACACGAACTTTGCGTAGTGTGAGAATAATTATGCATACATTAGCCGATTTATTTTCTGATAATATTCGGGAATAAATTATTGAATTAGACTTTTGTTAATTAAAACAATATGTAAAATTAATTTTGAATTATTTATAAGTATTTAATATTAACATATTCGTTTACTTGAACGTACCGTTTATTAACCTGCAAATCCTCGTTCTACATTCTCAGTTATATCCGATATCAATATCAGTATTATTGATAATGACATCTGAAATAACGCTAATAATTTTTAGTCATATAGATTTATTGTAATGGAATTTATAGAATTCGTTGCCTTCTGACCACCCACTGTTCGGATTGTTGAACTAATACTGAATATGCATAATTATATTCCTTTTGTATTAAGGGCTAGTTATTAGCCGTTTGTTATGCAACTGTATGGATAAATTGATTCATTAGACGAAATACATTAATTTGTATTTGAATGTTTATTGAACGTTATATTCAGCTTCATTTGCATTGAAAACTTTAAATTTATGATTTATAGAGAAGAACGCGTCGTGAAACTGTAAGAATTCACGTATCACTCACCGACGACCGATTTACGGTGTTACACTATTTTGGTTTGATGTGTATCTCGTAAATTTTATAATAATTACGATTGTGAATTCCCATATTACACATTCTGACAATTTGCACTCGTATTGTACGGTGAGTTTTGAGATTCTCCTTACATATTCTGTAAAGTCTGCTTTGTATGTAGACTGAAAAAGATAAATTTATCTATCCATTAAATACCATCAGACACTAATAGCCTATTGATTTGTTAGATTAAGATTTATATTTGTTAACTAATTTGTGTATTAATGAATAAATATATTTAATACAATTTTACGATCATTGTTATAACTCGAAGTCGGAATATTCTAATCTACGAATAATGTACCGATTTTAATCTAGCGATAAAAAATCATTTGACACAAAATTAAACAAAAATTGATAGAAAATTCATTTAATATTAAGTTGAAAGCACGTTAGTATTTAATATTGAAGCTAAATAACACTGATAATTATAAAACACATGTTCATAATAACTTAATCTGTGACGTTAAACAAGAGCTACAACAGTTGTGGAAGAAGTTTGAAACTTTGAAGTCTTTATTTTCCAGCCGAATAATAAAAGTACATTCGCAATATATCCTAATATTGCGATTTTGAGACTTGTATTAAAGATCATGCAATTAAAAAAATATATCTTGAAAATTTATTACAAAAGTTTCTACATTATATTTCTACAGAATGTGGCGAATATTGAATAGATAATTAATATATAAGATTTTAAATTAACGTGGTTATTTTTAGTATTACAGTTATAATAATTTAGAACAGTTAGTTATAATAAATATCAACAAATTGAAAAAAAATGCATTTGTAACTACTATTTATAATAAAAAACACCAAGTATTGCTTGATGGAAGTATTCTTCCATCAAGCAATACCACAATATTTTGTATTCAGACGACCTCCGTGGTCGAGTAGTGTGTACACCAGTTTTCATGGGTACGTCACACCGAGGCGATTCCCGGCCGAGTCAATGTAGATTATCATTAGTTGTCTATGTTGGGTCTGGGTGTTTGTGGTACCGTCGTTACTTCTGATTTTCCATAACACAAGTGCTTTAGCTACTTACATTGGGATCAGAGTAATGTATGTGATGTTGTCTCATATTTATATTTATGTGTTTTAATCGTTAAGGAATAAATTGACAAAATTGTATTAATTGAAAACTTAATTCTATTTTATTTAGCATTTCCGAACCAAAATAATTCTTTAGAAAATAATAAAATCATACGTTTAGCACTATCATATATTTATATGTCAAATTTTCTTTTTGAAAATACAAATGTTTTAAATTTTGTTTTATTTGGAGTTCTTTTTTTTAATTATTTAAAATTTTATTTAAGTTCCAAGAGTTTAAACAATATATTTTGTACCAGTTTGTTTTATCAATATAGCATACGAGTATACCTATTAATAGTGTAGAATAAGATAATGTTGTAGTAACATCCAAAGACAAAGGTTTCAGAGTCGCAGTTTCGAATGTCGAATATATCTGAAAAATACCTTTTCTTATAAAAAGGTACGTCTAGTTCTAATTTAGTTTATAGTTTCAAATGTTAAATTTCTTGCGACCCACCTCTTAAGCTTTATTATCCAGCTCTATGTGAACATTATAGTGTTCAGTGGGCTAGGTTCGACCTTTAGCATAAATTCGTTTGAAGTTAATTCGCAATAAGTCAAATGGTGTGATAAAATATCTAGAGTATGTATTGTATGTACAATGCTTTATATAAAAATGTTAATCGTTTGCGAGAAAAAAATATGATCTTATAATTATAGGATATGTATTTATAATATAATATACATAAATTTTTATTTGTGTTTCATATAATCTGTGATTGATTCTTTGCAGGAAATATTTTATTTAATTGGTTGTAAGATCACTGATGTAATTATAATGAGCCACGCCCCACAGAAACTGTTCTAAGTAGCAGAAACAAATAAACAAGGTTCTATCAAGATTACTTTATGTTTTTAATTACAAATTGCGTAAGCGTCTGCTGTAGACGTTCGTAATACAGACCATAGATTAAATGTTCTATAAGATAATTATTTCAAACGAATTTGTAAGCGATCTATGGGAATGAAACATAATTGCTATTTATTACTTTTAACTTAAACATTCAATATATCTAAGTATGTTTATAAAGATTTTCAGTGTTACAATTTATTTGTATTAAAAGTATTTATATATTTTATATGTGTATGTCGGAGGAACGGAATGCCAAAAAGTTGACATCGGGGATTGATCCGACATTTGGAAGACTATGTGGGTGTGCAATGGAGATATTCACAATATGAAATGACTTAATACCGACTGTATTAATTGATTCAATAATCGTACACCACAAAAATATCAAAGGATTAAAATAATTCGCCTCAATTAAGAGCAAATGGGTTTGCAAGCCACCATCGCATTTGAGTCGCTTGTCAAAACATAACGGTTCTCGTTGTCATGACATTTACAACTCAATTTTGGTTGACCAGTTCTTAAAAGTAAATCAGCCATCAAACAATATTTCCATCTATTCAATTCATTAATTATCCAAATCAACAACCAAAGTAATCGCGCCCCGTTATGTATATAACGCTTAAAACCTAAAGACACATATCTTGCCTGTTGTTCATCGTCCAACTTTTGTCGGTACTACTAGAAGTATATGGACGAAAGTACCCATTTATAGTTTTTTATAAATCATTGAAAAATGTATAATTCCTGGTATGATTTTCAAAAATATACCTACCATGTTTTAATTTTTTGGTTATTTATTTAGGTTTCCTCTTATCTCCTTATATTGCCTTCACGTTTGAATTCAAAAATGTATGTCGATTAATTTGGGTGAAGTCTGACTAATTTTTACAATAAAAAAGACCTATTTCCTTTCGCCCGTTTTTCTCAGGTCAGGATATTTTTTCCGAGCCGGTAGTGTTAAATTTATAACTAAATGTTATGTTTCTATATTCAATGAAGCAATTTGAGTTTGCGTTTTGAGTTAAATCGAGAGCAATGTCATCAAGCATTCATCATCATCAGAGTCGGATTTAAAGGTCTGGAGGCCCCCGGGCCACAAAGCAGTGGGGGCCCTAGACAAACAGAAGCGTGAATACCCCAATAATCATATTATTATGAATTAATTGTTTTTTTTTTTTATTTCAATCAGTCAGCTATGATTTATTTACTTGTATCGGTAGCTTTTAAAACATTAAGTAGCAACATTATTATAATTTGACTAAGTATATCTCGGTATTTGTTAACTCGCTGAAAACTGACGTGGCCCCCTCATGTTGAGGCCCCACGGCAGTTGCCCCGGTGGCCCTCCCCTAAATACGGCCCTGATCATCATCATCATCAGCCCTTACCCGTCCACTGCTGGACATAGGCCTCAAGCATTACAATAAAATAATAAAATAGTATGTACAATAAAATAATAAAGTAGTAGTATGGATAAATATATTTTCTCAAAAGATAAATGCATGGCTTGTAAATTTTTCGAGAGAAGCGCCGATGGGGATGTAAATACGCATATCGTAGAATTTCGTCCAACAAAAGCAGATATCCTCACGATATTTTCCTTTACCACCTTACCTTGAAATCTATACTAATATTATATAAATATAAAAGTAACTCTGTCAGTCTGTGGCTCATTAACTACCAAACCAACGAACCGAATTTCATGAAATTTGGTATGAAGCAAATTTGAACCACGGGAAGATCATAGGCTACTTTTTTGCCTAACACATTATAATCAAACCCCTAAAACGCAAGCGAATCCGCGGGTAATAACTATTAAAACATAAATACAAATTGTTTTAAACATGTAGTGGAAATGACTATTTAGAGGACTTTGATTTCGAACGCAGCGGATTCGAACGCGCTATCTTCGATTATGATTCTGCCACTGGGTCATAGCGTTAAGATAATTACTTAATTAAACATATAAGTATTAACTACAACAGAGTTCAGTAATGACAGTCGGGTAAATAGAATCAGGTGAGGTAGTCGGAGTTGTTTACGCGTTTATCTGGTAGATAATCGTCTAGTCACTGGAGGCGTCACGATTTAGCTCAACTAAACTGACATTTGACGCTGTTTCTAAATTATATCAACGTTTAATACAAACTGTTAATTTTAATTACGAAACAAAAAACCTGTACTATAAATTTATGTTTCATGACTTTGTGAATTTAAAAACTGTTGTGCATTTTTTATAAGGTTCATAAATATTAGATTAAAAAAAACAGGAAAGTCAACAATGTAGCAAGCAAATAAAGATTTAAAGATTTTACAATACAAAATAGCGATATATTATAACTCAGTTGGTCGGTTCATTGAAGTATTCATCCGACCGGAACCCAACTCGTACGACGACTTTTGGGGTGAGAAAGGAATCGACTGGCCAAGGCCAAGTGAATCCAGTGTCTAGACTTGGTGTTTTTTACTGATGTTATTTGACATTTAACTTAAAAGAAGTCCTTATTTTTTAATTTGTTGCCCTTTATTTATCTTATGTTGTTTAATTAATCTAATTTCTTCCATCATACCATATTAAGACATCATTCGAGTTAAAGTTTGGATGGCTTAGTTTTTATCAAAATCAAAATAAACTTTATTCAAGTAGGCTTTTATAAGCACTTTTGAATCGTCATTTTACAATTAAGTGAAGCTACCACCGGTTCGGAAAGTAGATTCTACCGAGAAGAACCGGCAAGAAACTCAGTAGTTACTCTTTTTTAATATTAAAAAATACAACGTACTTTTAATTAAATACAATTATTTCAATTAATGTATCCTGCTTGGAAGTCAACAGGTATTGGTATGAAGTTCGATATTCAGTTTTTATGGAAAACTATCAGTATATACTGTTAGGATTCAATCCCTAGTATGTTAATATTATTAGCAATCTCTCCGTGATTGTTCCACTGCTCGACAAAAGCCTCCTCTACTGTGAAGAAGCGCTCAGTTTATCTAACCCCAACTGTGCAGTTTCAGTTCATATATACGTAGTTTACAAGAGGTTTTATTACAATAATTTATTTTATTTAATTCGAGATGAATAAACATAAATGTACGTAATAAAGTATTGTTCTGATATGACTCCGCCATTGTTAGTCAACGTGCTCTATCCACTAATCCATCATTTTTGGCTTAGTTCTAGAAATGTCATATGAAAATTAGTTACATTCCCATTTTGTGACATTTAAACAATTCAAAAATAGAACAAAGAGTTGCCATTCTAAAAGTACTTTGATATACATCATATTGAATAGGAAATAATTATTCGTATTTTACCTAAGATGTTTTTTATCGTCTTTAAGAATATTGACGTACATATTTTGTTTTATAATGTGTTATTTTCTTAAATGATAAGTAATGTTTACGTTATTTTTATACATTCACCCGACATAAAAGTTTAGCTAGTATAGGGTATAAGCCTTGATCTATAAGAACAGCATTTGACCCATAGACCCACCTCGATCTGTCGATAAAGAAAAAGGAACTATTGGTCAGACATACTTCATAATAACTAGATTATTCACGTACGTTAAAATAATGGAGTTAAGAATTTAAAAGGGCTCTAGTAGGTTTTAAAAAGACCCCTATGTTTTTTTTTATAAATGATTTGATATATTTACTTACAATAACGAAAGTGCTTTTGATTGGAATGATATTGTTATGAATTTGACATTGGTGGTCATAGAGTCGAATTCCATTCAATGCCAACACATTAATCCAATACAAGATGTACTTAGTAGCAAAATATGTAAAAACAATATTTATTCATTGAATGACAATGAAAAATGAATGAGTTATCACAATTATTTATCTTACATATATATTTATGATACGAAATACCACTGAGTCCAATAAATTCGGAATTTAACATAATTACTTCTTCCGTGACGTAAACGCTCGCTAAGAGAGATTTTTTTGGAAATTACAACATTCATGATAGTTTTTACCCGTACAAAGTATCATAAATTAAATTTCGTCCGTCATCGACATTAAAACAAATCGTACATAATAAAAATATTTGAAATCTTTGTACACGAGACAAACCAATTACTTACATACAACAGATATTTTACAAATATTCGAAGTATTCATCAATATGAGATCAATAGCACTCTCGAGATGTAGAACAGGTTCGTTTGGCGCCTGTACCCACTGTAATTGGTGTTGTTTGATAAACTACGCACGTACGATCGTATTTGTACGAGTACGCACTACATATGTACGTGGGTACAATTTTATTAATCTTTTCTTTATATCCTCTCGAGTATTTATGGCATATTTTATATAAAAGTGAATCAAGGAAATATTGTTTTTCTACGAATACTCACACTTGCGAAATATATTATCGTATATTATTTATAATATACGGTAAAAAATTGTCTTTTTGTGTTAAATTTGCGCGGTGTTTCATATATTATTATAAGTTTTCCTTAATATGTAGGTAAGGAAAACGCTGTACCTTAATTGTTCGATTGAATTTAAACAATTTTATTCGGCCTTCAAACTTATGATACATATTTCGATATGAAAGTTATTTAAACGCCGGAATTTCTAGAAGCTTCAATTTATATTTAATTGCATACTTTGAGAGTAAAATGTACATGTTTTTATTTTTTTTCTTTATTTCACGAGAAAATAAGCCACCTGATTGTAACGGGTCATCTACGCTCATTGTATATGGGATTGCAAGTACACATCCAGTGTAAATTGTCAATACATAGTATATTATTTATTTCTTTTTAACAACATCCACGGGCACACAGTTTCCCGTGTCTTTTATTATAATTAATTTTATTTGATGTTTTATAATTTTTTTGTTATATATTATTATATATTTTCTTTATTATATTTTACAATCGCACGTACCCTCACTCTCATAATCCGAAGTAAAGTAAAGTAAAGTAACAACCTGTAAATTTCCCACTGCTGAGATAAGGCCTCCTCTTCCATTAAGGAGAGGGTTTGGAACATATTCCACCACGCTGTTCCAATGCGGGTTGGTGGAATGCACATGTGGCAGAATTTCGATGAAATTTGATACATGCTGGTTTCCTCACGATGTTTTCCTTCACCGTCGAGCATGAGATGAATTATATACACAAATTAAGAACATATATATAGTGGTGCTTGCCTGGGTTTGAACTCGCAATCATCGGTTAAGATGCACGCATTCTAACCACTGGGCTATCTCAGCTCCAGCATAATCCGATAGGACAGCAAATCTGAGACGACCGGAAAGAGTACAAGTCCAACGGCATATAGTGCTTTCCGAGGTACTGGGAACTTATTTATAGAAAAACCCAACAACTTTTTATCGGGCTGGCCCGAAATTTGATCCCAGGACTTCGGGATATGTGACCTTATTGCTAGTAACTAAATCAACGAGCCAGTTTCACTGATTTAATCATCATTTGTACCGTAACATAAAGCGCCTGATGTTTTACGCTTAAATAACTGTTTAATAGTTAAGACCTTGCGTAGAGTCATATTATATTATATTGCGTATATACACCACGAGGGATGATATAAATAAATAATAAATAAATAAATATGAGACAACATCACATACATTACTCTGATCCCAATGTAAGTAGCTAAAGCACTTGTGTTATGGAAAATCAGAAGTAACGAAGGTACCACAGACACTCAGACCCAAGGCAAACTAGAAAACTTATGATAATCTACATTGACTCGGCCGGGAATCGAACCAAGGACCTCGGAGTGGCGTATCCATTAAAACCGATGTATCTACATACCACTCGACCACGGAGGTCGTCAGTCGTCAAATAACCAAAAATATATCATAAAAATGTATACCATATTATTTTCTGCACCATTGTTGTAAGATGATTGGTTGCGTAGCTAAGCGAAAGCGTAACAAACAAACATACAAACAATCTTACGCATTTGTAATATCAGTAGATAAGGATTATTGTGTAAGATCTTATATAATTAGATAACTATGCTAAATTCAGTTCTATAATTCTGTCAACCCGATGTACGAATATATTATTGGTAAATAATAAATAGTAGATATAAATCTAGAACATTCGCTGACACTTTAATGTATTTTTTCGATCGATTTATAAATCATTATAAATCGTATACACCATAAATTACGAAATAATACGTGTAAACGTCCTTAAAATCAAAACCAAAGTATAAATCAGACGCCATTAAAAAAAACAAGTTCGTACTTGTTTTTTGAATTGTTGAAAGATTCAAGAACCATTTTTCAATAAAGTGCTTATTGTGCCGACATCGAATGTAACCTACGACCATACGGATTTATGTACCGTGTCCATGTTTTCAAAAAAATCGTCACGGAAAACTATAAACGTGCCTTTATTTTTTTTGCTTCAGAACCGATAATAACAAGTCTAATATAAAATTTAAATCAAACTCCATTCAAATCAACGATTCAAAAGTTTGAATCGTCATTTAACAAAATATAAGTACGGAATGCAGATTCTACCGAGAAGAATGGCAAGAAACTCATTATTGTAAGAAATAAAATTCGCCGGCTTAACTTATTTTTATTATGGAGACAGTTTATTAAATGGTCACCACTAAACAGCTAGTTACGTTACTATTTCACCTCTAAGTAATTAATTAAAGTTATTATACTCACCTCTCAATCTGAAACTCAATAATACTAAGTAGTGTATGACTGTTGAAGTGATAAGTGAGTATCCAGAGTTGCTAGCACCAGGCCCTACCAACCGAGAATTTTGATTGTGTAAAAATAATATTTGATTTCTCATAATATTTCAAAAATATTAAGAAATCTCTGCAATCGTACGTTACCATTTCACGGAACACTTGCCACCTTTTAAAAACTGTTTCTATACGAAATGTAATTTCAAGTCGATATATTTGTTGGTTTTGATTTAGGTCATCGCTAATCCTTCCCAAATACATACAATAACAGTAACAATTCTTCAATTCCAAAAGGCATTAATGATTTTCGGCAAGTACCGAGTTGTGACTAGTGTAGATTGATTTACCAGCGGCATACTTTTCCGTTTGCTAAACTACGCATTATTCATTTTATATTAAGTCTATAATAACATGCAATAAAGTTGAGTAATATAATTTTTCAATCTGTCAATACATGTTTGGAATTGTATCGTTTAGCAAGTGTGCTGTTAGGATATGACAAATGATTCGTATCTTGAAACATTGAAATGTTAATTCGTAGTTCAAAACAACGAAACGTAATATGTAGTTTTAAAATTGTTTCCGAAATATTTCCATTTCCTCTTTGCATATTTAGAAAGTGATATAATATATTTCTTAAACAGTTAAAGAACAGTTAAGAATTATTTGAATACTCATTTCGTATGTGAAATATTTAAGTAACTATTAATGAGAGACCATGAACCATATTTTTATTATTTCTCTAAAAATATAATTTCTCAGTTTAATTATTAAATTTCCAGTAAGATTTTTTAGTATTATTTTGAAGCTTTATCATAATGGATAGATAAGAAATAAGGATTTAATAAAATGATTACTTTAAAACCAGGTTATATATAAATCAGAAGTTAAAGTATAGGTGACAAGATCGATTACAATTTTGGACAGAATAAAAAATAAAAAATGTAAAACATTAAATAAAAAAATGCTTGTTGAATTCCTCAAAAACCGGCGAAGAGTTGTTGGTTAAGAAAAAGTTATTTTTATACCCTGTCAAATTGTATTTAATTAAAAAGGCATATTTTTCAAAAATATGCAAATAGAGCATTAATTTAATAAATTAAAGTCTACGCTTATTTTCAGTTCAAAATATAAAATAAATATTATTCGAATTCGTATAGCATGGAGATTGAACAATTGATTGAAAAAGAAAAAGTTCAAATAATCAACTGATCCCGATGTTATCATCACACGGTAGATAGTCAAATTTTAAAAGAGAAAATATTTAAATTTGAATAATAAAATAAATACTTATAATAGTTATCCAGAAGTAACATTCCATATACAAATCCTTATAACTAGTCCGGAGGTAAAAGGTTCTACATCGAAGTTACACATCGAAGCGGTTTCCATACAAAAGACATCAACGTCCTGTTCTTTGTACCGCACCCGCTTCGCAGCCTCTCAGCCTTTTACCAAAGGAATCCTTTTAGAGATTACTTTGCTGAAAAATAATATATATACTTCTTAATAATGCAATTATTATCTATTGCTACTACTTTGCTACTACTTAATTGAAAATGTTGAATCTTTTATAGTAATCGAATACAACTACAGTATCACAGTATAATGCCAAGTCAGTGTATTTCTATGAAAATATAGAAAAAAATATTTTTCTACGTATATGTTTAAGAATCATTACACAATTTAAATTGAGTAAGAGCAACTAGCAAATAACTTATGTACGCGTTACTATTAATCTAATAACAATATCACATTTACGCAATACAAAAGAACTATATTACTAAGGTACTGAAAATCATTATCTTTAAAAAAAAATTCAAAAAATTTCACCCCTTAAACACCCCTACACGTTAAAACTGTCGGCATTCGCTCATCACAATTAAAATTACGGCATTGCAGTTAATTGTTTCCAATTACGTACCGACTAGCGGGGTTGCACATATATAAGGCAGCGGGCTGAGAGCAATAGCATTCCGACTTTGAAGGTAGTGGTGAACACACGCTTAGGCGAAAATTTCTAGGCGAGTACTGATACCAGCAGCGCTTAGTCAGTTCGTTTGAGATCTCCAAACTCTAGTTTTATAACAGTAATCATGCAGTCTATGGTGAGTTTGTGATTTATTTTATTTTTCAATATACATTATAATTCCTGTAACAATATATAAATATATGTTACAAAAGGTATATCGATATATATATTTGCTAAATATAAAATATTTACGACAGTAAGACCGGAGTAGTCGAAATATAAATCTTTTCATGATCAGCACTAAGATAACTCTTTATTGAGTAAATTGATATATCGAACTGATAAATTAGTATCAAACGCTGGATTTATGCAAATTTGTAATTGTATAATTTGTTTCTTGCCCATTCATTATATAGCCATATTCTATATATACTACGATCAAAAGTATCGAATGCTTTAAACAAGAAAATCAAACTAGCATCAAGAGAAATTTAATTTGACATATAAAACTTATTAGTCTCTATATGTATATCAAATTCGTAGGTATTCGAACTATGATAGCTTCAGCAGTTTAAAATTAGGCGGGAAATATATTCAGGAAAAATTCAAACGCGAATATATTATGCTTACTATGCCAAGGGCGATTTAAAGATGTACAAGGTATTGGAAGATTAATCAATCAATTCGTATATCCTGCCATTGTCGCCTACGTCCCTAAGGCGGCAGAATTCATTAAGCCCTTAGTCATTGTTTAGTAAATGAATACATTTGCATTATAATTAAACTTCATTTATTTAATTTAAATGTAAAATAATGTTTACCAAAAATAAAGTATGCAAATAGATATAATTGTAGCTAAAGAAAATACTGTCCTGAAGCATGTATTGCATAACTATGGGCGGGCGCGTCACATTCATCTGTACACCTCGGTGGTCAAATTAGCTGTGGTGGGCAGTTTCGATATTAGAATTACTGTTTTGTTAGCATTAAACACATTATAATCCATGTACATATAAAGATAAATATCTTTGTAAAAGGTGACGGAAAATATACGTTACTATATTTAATATTAAAAATTATATTAAAAATATAATATTTAAAAGTAACTCTGTCTGTCTGTCAGTATTTCGCGACCAAACCATTAAACCAAATTTGATGAAATTTGGTATGAAGGATATTTATTGCCTAACACATGACAACCAAGGATACTTTTTTGCCTAACACATGACAACCAACTCCCTAAAACGCGAGCGACTACTAGTAATTCATATTTAAAAAGACACTTCGTGCATAGACTCGGTGAGTGGGTGCTGTAAGTGTTCAAAGCACCCAGATTTGTCGGCTTTCTCTAGTCAATCATAACAATCATGCAACGTTGACCGCAAATCGGTCGAACACACAAGCACCGACTGAGCGTGACGCGGGGCAATAACGATTTCCATCAGAAATTTTACTTATGACCTTCGCAACCATAGCACTTCCTCACGCCCACCGCTTCCTTTCTTGAGCAATGCGGTGCAACAGGCTTGTTGTGCACCAGTTCGCTGAATGATAATTCCGAACTGTTGCAAAATAACGCTTTTGCAACAGAATGCAAAAGCGAGTCGATATGAGGTCCACGCCTCAAATTATACACTTGCATTGTCTCGCCCATGGGGCGATGTAATCGCTTTCCAAGCGCGCACCACTTTTAACGCAAGAACAATATACCAACCATAATATATCCAATAGACCTATAGTGTCTAATTCAAGAAATACAATGCACTCGTTTCTTTAGTTTATTTTATTATTCATTGCTCTAATGTTAACTTGAATCTTTATTCCCATGGCATTAATATGCAGATTTCGGACCTTCATAGCATTTCCAAATGTCAAAGGATCTTTTCTCGATTATGTACCGGTCATACTCAGTGGGAATTAGATTAGACATTAAGAGTCTAAGGTCAGGACATTTCAAGCCGGTACCGATTGTCTTATAGTTGCGGAAATGAAGTTCATACTTATGACGTTCTCATATAAGTGAGATCTCAAATAAAGACGGTCATATGGATTAATTAAAGATGCATAATTTTGTAATAAATGTCAGTGTCATTATGACTTGATCGTCTGAAGTCGACCGCGACTACCTGTTCAAGGTACGCATTAAACGAAGCCGAATAAAAAGTAAACTGCTAAGAATCGAGAAAATTGTAGAAATTAAAAAAAATAATTATTCATATGAAAATATAGTTGGCCATATGCTAGAATATAAGAACGCTCACTTTAATAAGGTTTTTATGTAAAAATCTTTCATAGATTTGATATAAATCATAATTACTGAACTTTCATTGTTTCGTGTATATAAATAGGTGTTAAATAGATATTTTTTATAAAATTTCGCAATCGCAATATAACTACGAATAGTTTCAAAACCAGACGATGCATCTGATTCGAGTTGTTTCTTCGTTATTATCCATTCGTCGTACATTTGCAACCGTGAGTCAGTTTCTATCATTTCTTTTATTATTATGACAAGAGAATAATTTTATATAAAATAAGACTCATAATATTTCACCAATTTATTTTGATATTTAGTTAATATTGTGTTACATTTATTTAGAGAGCTGGCCCTGGCAGGGCCTGCGGTTTTGCTATAATACCAAGGTTTCAATAAGTGCGTGCGGTAAATTTTGTAATAAGATATAGTTTCCAATAATAATAAGTCGCAGTGTAATACAAGTTAATATAAACTTTGCTGATAATAATGTTGTTAATGATCTAGTACTTGTTATCGCTGGCTGTATCTGAGCAATAAATAATCGGATAAATACTTTGCTTAATAATAAATCATCAGCTCGAAATACAAGTATATCTATCTATTTTATATTTAGTTAATTCAATATTTCATCCATTTTTGATATTTAATGTTAATTATAATCTTTGTATAAATCGTTTACTGTCCTGATTTACTTAACTAAACTTCCTTATTATATTTATCTGGGCGATGTTGCGCGTTACAGCGCCACGCCTTCAACGAATGCATTTTCTATGTAATATTTAGGTAATAGTTATTTAAATCGCCTAGTAATTACATTATATCAAGACTTAGATACAATTTACATAAGGGTAACATAAAACGTTTCAGATAAATGTTCTAATTTCAAAATTCGTTTCAAGTTTTTGCTAAAATGTTTTTTCGAAATGTTTTCACATTGTTTCGATTTTGTATTGAAATAACGTTTTATGATACTTGTTTATTCACACACATAGTTCTAGTTTAATTTCGAAACGAGATTATCACAAAGTACACAATTTTAACCATTTACATCAGAAGCATTGTTATAATTGTGTGAATGAACTGAACGGATAACGTAACAATCTTTTGATTAATTTACCGATGTCCTACTTATCCGAAGTGAAAACTTTTTGCACTTGTTACAAAAATCGCATTTCCCTTTTTATACGTCAGGTGGCTATTATTATCTTCACAAATACTTTTTCCACGCTGAGAATTTATTCATTTCGCTTTTGTGAACCGTGTTGTACATAATCATATCCTTATGAAAAAGATTCAAGTCTTTTGAGTCGAGTTACAAGTTTAACGACACTGAAAAAATATAATAACTTGATTTAAGAGAATTAAAGTTATAGTATTTCTGTCATGTCCGTTCAAGTTTGCCATCAATAAATATAGATAGCACGTTATTGGCGTGTGTCCATATTAAGCCAGCCCGTTTGTCGATAAAAGATTTATTAGACCGATTTATTATAAATTAATACATATAATATGTTGCACGTTGTTTTCACACGCCGTAATGTGTGAGTTTGTTATATATGTTTTTTTATTTTAAAAATGTTCTTTTTAATTGTTCTCAGATTATTCTTGCCGCTTCCTTCTGCCTCGCGCAAGCATCCTTCTACCCAGGCCCACCAGCACACATTCAACTCAGCCCTGATGGCAAATACGTGCTCGACACACCCGAAGTAGCACACGCGAAGGCTTCTCATCTGGCTGCGCATGCGCAAGCCTCCTCCGCTCACGGTGCCTGGGCTCCCGCTGGTCCCGCTTACATTGCTGGCCCCGCTTACGGCGACGGTGGTCACTACGGTGCCCCTGGTGCTGGTAAGTTAATCAACTTCTCGGAGTTAAAAGTAAATACATAAATATAGCTATTATATTACTGCTGGAAAACGTCTTTGTCCTGTTTGAAACACGAATGTTAAGCTTATATCACCATACAGCTCCAACTCTGGTGGTGGATACATATAATTGTCCAAGTTTAGATGATCTATAAATTACTTCTTCCTTTTAAGCAAAACAAAAATATATATTTTTTTGTCATTTATCAACAGGACTTCACAAATACGGCCCCGCTCCCCTCGCTCATGACGGTCGCGTTGTCGACACCCCCGAGGTCGCCAACCTGAAGGCTGCTCACATCGCCGCTCACTCCGCGGAGGCCGCTAAGGCTGCTCACGGTGGTTACGCTGGTGCTGGAGCCGGATTAGGCGCCGGTTACGGAGCAGGATACGGTGCCGCTGCTGCCTACGGTGCTGGCTACGCTGGCGGATACGGAAAATGGAACGGCCCTCAGGCTCACATCCAGCTGACCCACGACGGTCAATACGTAGTTGACACCCCCGAGGTGCAACACGCACGCGCTGCCCACTTCCACCAGTTCGCTGCTGCCGCGCAAGCCGCCGCCGCCGCTCCCGAAGATCACTGGGACGGCCACGGTGCCCACGGTGCCCACGGCTGGCACTAAATTCTACCTCCGACCCGGCCCACGCACTGCCTTATGCTATTTTTATACAAAACCTTGATAAAAAGCCAAAAAAAATATGTTAAAGTACTGTATAAAGTTGAATGACCTGTGTATAGCGATGCTAGAGCGATTTTATACTTAAAATATAAAAATCTTTAAATGTTACAATAAGTTTTTTATTTATTTTTTTTCCCTCGTATAATAATGCGGACGATAAAAAGTTATATGAAATAAATACTAAGAGACAAATGGGCAATCTCGATTGAATTATATTGAACTAGCAAAGTCACGATACTGATTTGTTTTTTCACATGACCATATTCAGTAATTTTTTAAATACAAAATTTGAAACCCATTAAACTTCAAGTAAAAAAACATACTTGAAACTTATACAGCTCTCAAAATAATATTTTGTAATAATCTTATAAAGGATATTTGGTAGTGTTGAAAAATTTTGAAATTATAAAATATTGCAATATTAGTATTACATAGAAGTAATTAATAATATATTGGACAACATGACATGCATTACTCTGATCCAGCTAAAGCACTTTTGTTATAGATAATCAGATGTAACGACGGTACCACAAATGAGTTAGCCTGTTTTTCTCCGTATTAATGCAAAAATAAATCCAATAACAATGTGTTTAATTTTTGAACACTTTTGACTTGCATGCTTCCCAAACTAATTTATACTTTTAGTTCCATTTATTCATTGTTAAATATCATCAAAATAAATAAATTAATTTATTCATACGAACGTGATAACGTTCGGTAAGATTAGGTATGAAGAGTTCGTTTGGCTCAATACTTATTGTATCAGAGTCATTTTTATAGATAATTATTTTAAAAAAAATCTTAGTTTTTCTCGTGCAAAGTCGGCAAGACTAATAATAAATAAAGTGTCAGAATATCGCGTATTGTGAATCGCTTTACACTCTCTAGTATTTACAATACAGAATCATAAAAAATATGTTATTGTATTATCTTTTTTGTTGTATAAACATGGCTAAGATCATATAGAACTTACATAGATATAAAGTAGGTTTAAAACTTAGATTACAAATGTGCATGATTTTTGACGTGGATAATAAAATTTTAAATGGCAGTAAATTTCGTTTTTTGAATCAACCATTATAGAGGCGTAAATTAAACCTTTCATGTTTAATTTCATTTGTTTAATTTCATGTTTAAGTTCATCAAAACGGTTTAACTATTTGACTCTTTCGTTATTCTGTCCTCCCTATGTTATTAGCAACCTGTGCAAAGCTTTTCACCAAGGTTCCTTTAACAACAAAGATTGCATCTCTGACTTGTGTATTGGGCGAAAGTAAATTATACGCACAAGATACACAATAGATTTTAACAAGTGTAAAAGTAGTCTTATCGCTTTAGATATTTCTACGAGAAGCTAAAGAAAAAAATTAGACTTACCATTATTAGAAAATGGTACAGGAAATTTAGACAACAAGCATCATTTATTGATGATGTATACACCAAAATATATCTCCAGTCCAAAAGTTTTCGATGCGATTTATATTGATTTCAGTAAATCATTTGACGAGGTGATTAACTCATAATAGGAGGGAATAGCATCTTAGCTATTGTTAGTGATAGTTAATTGTTAATAAATAAAAATAAAAACGTCTTATTCAGTACTTATTTTACATTTGAAACTTTTATTTAATGTTTTAAATTATTATTTTTCAATTTATTATTTATTAACAATAAAAGATTATTGACTGCCGTAAATTATACTTTGTGGATGGCACCAAAAATATGTGCGGGATAAGGTGATTTTCTTCATTTGGTTTTGA
The DNA here is from genome assembly GCF_905220365.1 of Vanessa cardui. NCBI lineage: Eukaryota > Metazoa > Arthropoda > Insecta > Lepidoptera > Nymphalidae > Vanessa > Vanessa cardui. The sequence continues at coordinate 9,365,538 of NC_061132.1, read as the reverse complement.
GCGTTGATGGAAAAAGAAATGTATTGAAAAGAAGAAAGAAAAATGTGAAGTCGAGAAATAAAGAAAATGATCGTGATAATAAAGGAATTTTATTTGAGTTTACACATTTAATTTTCATAAATGCTTTGCTTGCTTTAATGATTGTAACTTTTAAAATAGTAATATAAAAGTTTTACATCCTTGTTGTCTTTTTTTTTTCGCCCTAATCGATCGATAATGTCCACTTTCTAAATCAATATTTTCACTCTCACAATTTTGTAACATATCAAACTATGTTAATTTAAAGAATTATTGAAAGAGTTATGAGATAAGTTTCATTCATTTTAAGTAACCACTCTTTATTTATATTTTAAAAAAACATTTCCCGAAATATTTCACGATTACAACAATTCTATGAAAATAATTATTTAGTCGTTATTTGATGTCTTGAACTTCAAAATTTGATTTAAACGATCGAATAAACTAATTAAAGAACTAATGGTATACTTGTAACAATAGTTGATGAAAAAGTGAAAATATTTATTGTAGCATCGAATAATATAATGTGACAAAATTTATTACCTTGCGGTTCGCTTCTGTTTAGGGAATAACTAAAAGTTTCCTTTAAACAGCTAAATATCTGCTTTTAATAGTTGTTTCTGTAATATTAATTTACCTAAAACACCTAGCGAAAATATTGCTCTTAAATTTATGTAGGCGTATAATATAAAAAAGTCTTGTGATTGAACAAACTCCTTTATTGAACAAGTTGAAGTTATTAATTTATTAATTCAATAGTAAGAATACAAAAAATCGCATGGCAGACCGTTGATTTGGTCAGAAAGTACACATAACTATAGCGTCAATTAATAGAAATTTAATACCAACTGTTATTCTTAAGAGTTAGATTATTTAGGGTTGTTAAAATAGTTTTTGTCATGGCATGAGACGGATTTGTGTTTCATTGGGAGTTGACGCGTTTACAGACTAGAATCTTCTTTTCTTGTCCATTTTTTTCTTTCATTCCTTCTTAACACCTATTATCTTCTGACCGCCTTACCATCACCATCAGGCTCGATCTTTATTGTGACATACGAATCAAGAACATCTTCAGTAACAGGAGAACCCTCCTTTTTTGTCATGCCACCCATCACAAACAGATAACTTGATCGCTTTATTTTTTTAAAATTTTTTTTTAAATATTAACTATTCCATATATCCCTTGTGCCTGTAGTTACACTGGCTCACTCACCCTTCAGACCGGAACACAACAATACTGAGTACTATTATTTGGCGGTAGAATAACTGGTGAGTGGGGGTACCTACCCAGACGGGCTACCTACCACCAAGCCCTACCACCAAGTAAAGCAATAAATGAAAGGAAGGCAAAAAGCTCAAGTGGCTCCCAATTCGCTATCGCAGGAATACTCATATACTCCATCTGCTTTACTCAATACTCTTTCATCCTTCAACTCCGCTCTATTTAAAAGAGAATTTCAAATTTTTAGGTTCAAGTCACAATCGATCTCTTCGTTCGGAAGATAATTTACTTTTAAAGATCCCTCCACATTCGACCTCATTCTATACAAACTCGTTTACTGTTCAGGCTATTCGTCTGTGGAACTCTCTTCCTGTTGAAGTAAGACGTGCACAATCACTTGCTTCATTTAAAAATTCCCTGAGACAATACAATCTTGCACTTTAATTGCTGTTCTTAATAGAATTATTTACTTATTTTATTGTTTTTTTTTCTCGCGAGACATTAATTTAATTTAATTTTTGTATATTATAATTTGAATTTAATTAGATAGATACATATATGTATGCATTTTAGATATCAGGTACTGTACATTATTTTATTTATGTATTTTTTTAATATATTAATATTACACTGTATTTATTTATTATGTTTATATCTGCTCTGTACACCCCTACCTTTTTCTATATCTGTTTTCCTCTATCTTAAGGTTGCCTGGAAGAGATCGCTGTGTTAGCGATAAGGCCGCCTCTTGTACATCTTTCATCAAACCGTGTATATGTAATTTATTTACTGGTGTACAATTAAGAGTATTTTGATTTGATTTGACTTGAAGGCCAAGAGTTGTGCATTGCACATTTGCACACGCCTAAAGAGTTCTTACACGAAAGTAATCGTTCCCTAATCATTATTTATATAAATTAGAGTCCTATTAAATTAATTTATATTCTTTATATTTACATATAATAAAATTGGAGTGTCTGTTTGTAATATTAATAAAATAAAATAAAATAAAACCCTTTTTACTAAATGCATACGTCAGTACACAGTACGTATACCAAAATAACATTTTATACAATTTTGGCTGTCTGTATGTTCCGGCTAATCTCTGGTACAGCTGGAACGATTTGACGGGACTTTCAAAGGAAAAGTCATATACTAGTAAAACTATACTATACTAGTGAGTAACTTAGGTAACAAATATTATTTAGTTAAATTCCAACACGCATGCAGTCGCGGGTACCGTTAATTTTTTTTTTAATAAAATACGTCAATCTATATAATATGACAGTATGATTCACGCAAAATGACGAATGCTCTATAAGAATATAGGCTTAGTGTTAATAAGCAGTAATAAAACGAAACATGAATAATAATAAAAAAATACACCAAAGAGGATGATTAGACAAAGTTTATGAATGAGGTGTGTATTTGTGTTGTTCACGCGCGTCACTTGTGAGGAATTTCATAAACATATACATACATAAAAAAATAATAATTTGATGAATTAATTGATGGTTGTTTGTTTTTTTTGATAAATGTACTCCTTGTACAGTCGGGGTAAGAAAAGGTTCGTCACCTTAAGATCTATTTTCGTGTGCTCAGTATGAGCGATAATCTGCTTTACCGATCGAGAATGATTCAAAAGGTACTAAGAGTTTAAGGTTTTCTTACTTTGACTGTACATAGTAAGGGTACGTACGCCACCTGACGGTAAGTCACCACTGCCCATATATGAGGCGCTGCAAAACTCTTATCCACTCCTTTCATCAGCTATGCGTTCTTTGTGCTTATTAAACTGGCACACTCACCCTTCAAACCGGAACACAACAATACTGTGTAATATTTGGCTGTAGAGTATCTAATGAGTGGCTAGATGGGTACGTACCAGTAAGTAGGAATACTTACACAGAGCCCTAACATCTTATCAATAAATTAAGTAAACAAAACAACTAACGCGCCAACTATTCTTCTTTGATAAATATTCTAAATGTAACTCATACACTTGATTTTGTTTTCAACGAGTGTTGACAACTCCCTTTAAAAAAGCGAACGAAACCAAGTGGTTCTATTTGGATGTAGAATTGAGATTTTACTCTGAAATACTATAAAAATCATATAAATTATTCATATTAAGTTCCGGGTAATAAGAACCGAATGTTATTCTTGAAAAGTTACATTTTGGTTAATCGTATGGATAGAACAAATAAACGTGCCCAGAACGTTAAATATAACTGCAAAGCCTTTAAAAATATCGTGTCAATTTCACTACACATAAAGTCTATACGTTCGTTCGTTCGTTTTCTGACCCTGGAAACTACTTCGACTCTCTCGAAAAAAATCCCCAAATAAAATAAATGTTGCTCGATTCATATTTATTTTTTAGGGTTCTTTAATCTACTAGGAACCCTTACGTCATGTCTTTTCGTCTGTCTGTCCTGGCTCGTTCTCCGCCGTTTCTACACCGATTGCCACGAACATTGGTGGAGAGATGTATAGTAATAATCCAAAAGTTAGTTTTTAAAATTATCGAAAAATAATCAGTGGCGTAGGTAGTTGAGGAAGGGCCCCGGTGCATAGAAAACGGAAACGAACAGCATCCCTGTTTAACTATTAATTAGCCTTTAAAATTATAGATACCGAATAAGAAATGTAGTGCGCAGGATCGTGTTTTTCTAGCTTCAGCGGCTTAAGGTTTAGTTTAGAGGGCCCCCTGAATTCCGGAGCCCTGGTGCACTGCACCACCTGGCCCTAGGAAAGCTACGCCACAGAAAATAATAATTTTTTACCCCCCTACCATACAGCGATAAGTTAATTCGAAAAAAATATCGACTTACCCCATCGTGTGGGGTATCGTTAAAAAGGTATCTTTAAAAACAACAAAAATTGGCTTGAAACCATGTGGATCAAACCCCCCAGTCTCTGAAAAAAATGTGCTATATACCTCCAAGTAAGTACTTTCAACGAAAACTATAGCGTACTCGGTATCATACATAGAAATAACTACCTACAAACTATGAAAACTAGTAGGAATGTTACATAGCTATACATACAGAAGTGGGCCAGGGTAGAAATAGAGATTGCTAAATTTCCATCCTATGGCTACGGAACTCTTTCATGTGCGTGATCGACACGCTCTTAGCCGGGTTTTTTTACCCGACTGCCAAAGAAGGAGGGTAATGTTTTTCGAGTGTATGTAAGTATGTATGTATGTCTTTTCCTTTGTGACCTCCTGTAGCCTAAACGGCTTGATGGATTTTGATGTATGAGGTATCGTTAGATTTGTCTTGATTACGGGAGTGTCATAGGATACATTTTATCCTAAAAGTCCCACGGGATAAAGACATAATAATATTTTTTCTAAATTTCCCTTTAAAAAAATATGTATGCGGTATCATTAGATTCATTTCAATCTCGGGAGTAATTAATATAGGATACGTTTTTTCTCAAAATTCCCACGGGAACATGTTAATTCTGCGTCAACGCAAAGTTTTACTCTTTTTTTAGTGTGCAGTCGGGTATTTTGTTTTTTTAATAATTAAATATGTCATTATCTCAAAGATAATCTCAACTAGTATAGATAAAACATTATAATAACATTATCCCTTAAATAGACCAATGGAGTCTGTTATTACTCAATTTGTTACTATTTTTACGAAGTCTTATAGATTGACGTTTCATTCCAGCTTAATATTTTCATGTTTAATTTAGCATGCTTTATATTTATTTACTTCACCAAGAATATCTTTTTTTGATAGATTTTATTGCTAGCTTCTTTTTTCGTTAATTATAAATATTGCACTTATCTTAAAAGGCAAATCGGATTGTATATTAATATAAAATGTGTTTGATATTAAGTACTAAGCGATTAGGCGATGACATAATATCTTACATAAAAATAAATAAATAATCGAACATTAATAAAAACATATTGTGACGTACTGCATATACATCTTTTATTAATGATAAAAAAACCCATGTAATCACTTACATGGAATAAATGTTAATGGAAATATTTTTCAAAGAAAGAACATAATAGGGTACCTACTCATTACGAAAACGTTATAAAATATTGAAATTGCATAGATAATTTTACATTTCCTCTGACTTAATGTTTTACTATGAAACTATTAACATATTAAAAGAATATTATAATGATATTCAGCAGGGTGGTTTTAGCCAAGACTAGGCATCTGCAGAGGCAATGGCGTATTAAAATTATAGGGCTTGTTAATTTGTTAACCTTTGTTGTTAAATCTTGCAAGAAACAATTAAATTCAGCTTAAATAAACATACACATAATAAAACGTAGTTGAGAAAATAAAAAAGCTAATTTTTTTTTAAATACTAATTGCTAAATAATACCTAAATTGGAACAGTAAATACATACCTATATTTGAAAGGCAACATATATTTCCGGCAACGCACCTGCAAGCCCCCTGGCGTTGCAGATGTCCATGGGCGGTGGTAGTCACTTTCCATCAGGTAGCCTCCTGTTCGTTTGCCACCTGTGCCATAAAAAAAAATGTAGACGCATTTTATTTAAAAGAAAGTAAATCACCGGTTGAGGGTGTATTTATTTTATGTATCTGGGATCATATTTGTTAAAACCTTCGAGCTTCAAACCACTTCCTAGATTGATACAAAACTAATTTAAAAAGGCCTCATTTAGGATTCTATTGAAGAAACGCGGAAATATCTGGATATAACCGATATAACCTATAACCAGAGGCTCTCCGGTAGGTGCAAAATATAGCTAATAATCAAATTAAAAAATATTTAATGAGCATTCGACTAAAACTTGAAATTTAATGGTCAAACGATTTAACCACTATTAGGCGCCTAGATATTTTAATAGCATAAATCCTTATCAGTGTTATTGTGAGTAGCAAATATTTGTTTCATTATATATACAAGTCTTAAATTACATCGTGTATATGGTTCGAAACTTGGACAGTAATGTTACAGTATTAGATAGTGATAATGTATAGGATTTAGGATTTTAGTGCCAAGGCTGGAGGTGGTTTGGGTTTGGGTTCACCCAAACATCGATTTTATCGATAATTCGGAATCTGAGCCGCAAAATGAAATTATGAAGAAGACATTCATAGAAATAGACAAGTATTAGTGTGGAGACTGCGGATCGGTAAACGTAGTGTAAGGCATCCACCAGCAGGTTTTTTTTATGGTATAGGTTGGCGGACGAGCATGATAGTAAGTGGTCACCATCGCCCATAGACAATGATGCTGTAAGAAATATTAAATATTCCTTAAATCGTCAATGTGCCACCAACCTTGGGAACTAAGATGTTATGTCCCTTGTGCCTGTGCCTAGTTACACTGGCTCACTCACCCTTCAGACCGGAACACAACAATAGTGAGTACTATTATTTGGCGGTAGAATAACTGATGAGTGGGTGGTACCTACCCAGACGGGTTTGCACAAAGCCCTACCACCAAGTGAAGTGAAGCAGGTAGCGGCAATAACCAATATCAAGATTATGTAGGTGGAGAATTTGAAGAGCCCATTAGAAGATCCTAAGTCCATAAATGGATTGAACTGAGATCCAAGAGTTTTTATCTATCTTATAGGAGGCTTATGTGGATTATAACTAGGCGATGATAAAGATTTGTAGTAGGTATTGTTAATTTTATGTATTTAGATCAGGTTAGCATCTTCTGATAAATGGAATGGGAAAACCTTGGTATAAATAATGTAGTATTTTAATCATTGGGGCAATATTATCAGTAATGTTCAAAGTATTAGATACTGATAAGTGGGTTATATCGCCCGTATGTTCTATTCCAATATACCTATGTGGTAAATGGTGTTAAGTAGGTATATTCTGGCTGAACATTTGTTACCATAAGGGAAATAATAGAATGTGTTATAAAATATTAGTGGAATCAATTTTACAGTTTTAAATAAGTAAATTAATTTTTGATTAATTCGAACCATTCCTTGGAACGGACCCGTGAAAGATGTAGAGTGACCGATCATCTCCACCCAAAGCCAAAGGCTCGAATGGGTTTGATTGTCGATAAATCGATCCGCTCCGCATTGAATATTGAATTGGATGGAAAGCCCATAGGTAAGAGGAATACTCCACGTGAGGCCAAATTTGCGCCTTGTATAGTTTTGGGTGCCAAAATATAGTACCGTCTTTCTTTTTGAGCAATCCGGTTTTATATTCCATTTGACCGCGGAACTGAACGAGGTTCGAAATATCAACGCCAAGTATTTCGAAACTAACTGGCAGCAATAGCAATGTTCTCAAATCGTGGAGATAAGACAAATAGATATAACGGTCTTTTGGGATTAAATTCGACTAGGTTTAGCTGACTCCGAGTCGAGATGGTCCAGTGGTTAGATCGCGTGCATCTTAACCGACGATTGCGGGTTCAAACGCAGGCAAGCACCGCTGATTAATGTGCTTAATTTGTCTTTATAATTCATCTCGTGCTCATCGGTAAAGGAAAACATCTTGAGGAAACTGGCATGTGACAAATTTCATAGAAATTCTGCCACATGTGTATTCCACCAACCCGCATTCCTCCGCAAACCTTCTCCTCAAAGGGAGAGGATACCTTTAGCCCAGCAGTGGGAATTTACAGGCTGTAGTTGTTGTAGCTGACTCCAGTCCGACGATTCTCCCCCTCCATCGCTAATGGTACCCTCCTTGGGCAATGTAACTAAATTCTGCACAATTACCATGTTTTAGGAGGGAGGAGACCTAGCCTACAGGACTCTTGCATGCCGGACAAAACCCGGCAGTTTAGCTACCACTTTGCGCTGATTGTAGGTTTCGCACTACCACTAGGAATATTCCTTTACGAATTATTTTATTCTTATGTTAGAATAATTTACTCTGATCAAAACGTCAAAATCTTTATTCAATATAGCTACAATAATTACACTTGTTTTTCAATTGTCATTTTATTACAACTACCTCAATAGCAACCAAAGAAAGACCTTAGACTTAAAAAAAAATCTGATGAATGAATGAAACAATTTACACTTAGGATTTGTGCTATACTTGATCTACCTTATACCTCAGAACTGTATACAAGTCTCATCAATTTATTATTATAAGTTGTTTTATCAATAGTAGAATCTTCAATCATATGCATGTATGTTTAATAAGAAATCAAGTCATATTTCCAATAAAAGTACATATTTTCCTCCTTACGATATTTAAATAATAAGCATAGTCACGTTGCTTTGAAAAATCTTATATCATACTTTGAAACTGACTATTCGCAACGTTTTTACGATCATGACTCATGGTTAACATGGGTTTTTAAAAGCGATCTATGTCGGGTCATAATAATAATGCTTTGAATAATCACTTAGTCACTAAACTTTTCAAGTTACTTTTATTTTCTAACTAGCTTCAGTTCAAGCTTTGCTTGTTCACCGGGAAATTATTACAATGAAAATTTTAAACTTTGTTTATTTTTAAATAAGCACTTAATTGTAAGTATCTCAAGATACTTCTCAAGATTTATTAAAATTATGTAAATTCCGTTAAATTTAGTCATGAACACACAAAAAACGAAAGTCATGACAAATGGGAAACAAACACCAATTAATATCAATAACAATACAATAGAATATGTTGAAGAGTATATATACCTAGGACAAATAATCTCCCCCTCAGATTTGACCAAAAAAGAAATCGACAGACGTATTGGAAATGCATGGAAGAGATATTGGAGTTTAAAAGAAATAATGAAAAACAGTGAAATTAAGCTAAACATTAAACGAAAACTCTTTGACAAATGTATACTTCCTATACTTACTTATGGTTGCCAAACATGGGCACACAGAAAAAAGGATGAAAAGAAGCTACAAACATGCCAGAATTCCATTGAAGGAAGCATGATGGGAAAGAGACTCTCTGACAAAATCCAAATTGCAACCATAAAGAAAGAAACGAGAACAACAGATGTGGTAAAAACAATAAGAAAATTAAAATGGAAGTGGTCAGGTCACACAATTAGAGGGAGGAAAAAATGGTCAAAATTAGTTATGGATTGGTATACCGGACACAAGAAAAGAAAACGGGGTAGACCGTTCGGACGATGGGTCGATGAAATCAAGACCAGAGCTAGTGGAACATGGCCATTGGCAAAGGACAGGGAGAAATGGCGACAGTTGGAGGAGGCCTTTGTCAATAAGTGACATACAGACATTATAGACTATATGTAGACAGTTGATGCAGTGTGAACTAATTGTAAACTAAAAAATTTTCTTTTTTTTTCTGAATAAAGGCTATTATTATTATTATATTATGTAAATTCCGAGGAATGTTCGGCGGCATTGTTGATTTTCGAAGAAAATTTGTATTGATTATATTATTATTTACAAATGCGATTACTATTTACAAAGGCGATACGAAAAAAACTCAAGTAAGGCGCGTAGTATTTGCATAATAAAAAGTATTGATATGTATGTGAAAATATGAATACCTTTTTTTAATCGGACATCCTATTCAAAAAATAAATAAATACAAATACAATCAAAGTTTATTAAGATAAATGTCGTGTTGCTTTTTTTAACAAGTAATGTTAATAATCCTTAAAATAACATACCTTAATCTTCGACTCTCTCAGTTCATAAAAACATTAGCCCAATTTAAAGCTTTTAAAGAAATTTCAATTTAATGTCCTCGTAATAAACGAACGGCTTTTGATATGAATCTGACTGAGATTGATGTTTGAGTTATGTAAAAGTTTTAATGTAAATTTCACGAAGGGAATCTTTATACGTTTTATTTGTAATAAGCATATTTTATTTCTGTAACGATTAGCAACTTATATTATGAAGTATTCACATAAAAATTAAGTTAAGGTATTTTGTTTTATAATAAAAATGCTATATAAAGTAAAGTAAAGTAACAGCCATTAAATTGCCCACCGCTGGGCTAAGGCCTCCTCTCCCATTCAGAAGAGTGTTTGGAAAATATTCTACCACGCTGTTCCAATGCGGGTTGGTGGGAAAATGCTATATATAATACGTGCAGTATTACGTATACAGTATTTTTATTTTTTATTAGTAATAATTGTTAATCGATATATGCCAACGGGACGTTTATTTTAGAGTTATATGGTCGTTTTTAAGAGTGAAGTCGTATATTACATTAACTATGTGTGAGTTAGATGAACTTCACCCACTTTCAGTGGAATTGACAATTAAAAACAAATATTTATTCAAATTGGAATTGCGATTAAACACCGATATGCCGCTTGAATTCTTGCCACCATTCCACGCGATCATGGCTTGTATAGTTACAATATTTATTTTAAAAAAAATCTTTGTTAGATATGCCAATAAATATTGCATGCTTATTGGTTTTTGTTTTAGTTCTTTGTGTTAATACTACACATAGTTCATGCGATAGTTTTTTTTTATTGTAAACAAAATACAATCTTATTTATTAATGGCATAAGCCGGTATTTGTCCTAGTGATTATGGGAAGACCTTACTTATTACCATCTTAGGTAATAAGTAAGGTTATGGTCTTATTTTGAAGACCACCAGCCGTTGATAAGTAGAAAAATGTAGGGGGATTCTTGATCGCAATTTATTAAATTTTTGCAGTTTAACAAAGATTTATATTGAGATATTAGGGCAGAAAAAGTTACTGGCCGCTTAAAAAGCGGTACTAGGCTGTAAAAGAAAAATAAATAGAAAAATGTAAAAGAAAATTTATATCGATAACACTCTAACTGTAACTGACTACTGTATACGTACTATTTAAAATTAAATTTCGGATAATTACCAAACTGATACTTCTTTTTGTCTATTTTTCATCCTAATATGTTAAATGACGATTCAAAAGTGCTTGAATAAAGTATTTTAATTTTGGTACATGACATTCACGAAATAATCTGTGTCCGAATGACGACTAAAAGAGATTAAACTAAAAATGGAATTGGAGGGATACATAAAATATACTGGATAATTAATTTACAATAAATTAACTGGACGAGTATTCCTCGTGACTGTCGAAGTAAATCGAGACCAAAATGTAGAGCACAGAAACGAGTCAGAATGAGCGTCCGTGAGACTTCGTGTGGCATGCGTGTCTTTAGTATAAAATTGCAACTCAATTCGGATTGCACTCCAATGCCTCATATATTTCAGCAGAATGTTAGAGATCACTACTACAGACTTTTAAAGAAGAGCACAGAGTTGTACAACGTACAGCCGTATAACCTTCCCCAATAATATATCTAAGATAAAAACTATATTCAAATCGGACTGGCAACTCTCGAGAGAAATATGTTCTCACTAACATACTGGCCATTTTTAACATAAAATTCATCAACATGAATTCACAGATTATAAAACAAAAAACAAATGTTTTGTAGTAAGAAACAAAAGCGAATACAAATTTAAAAGCGTAGTGATGTGATAATTAATAATTTGTTAATTTGTGTACGAGTTATTGAAGTTATGTTACTTTAGATGTAACTAAAATTATAATCTAAGTACATTTTAAGCGTTGTTTCATACCATAGAGAAATTGTATTCTTTTTTTTTTATTGTATAGGTTGGCGGACGAGCATATGGGTCACCTGATGGTAGGTGGTCACCATCGCCCATAGACAATGACGCTGTAAGAAATATTAACTATTCCTTAATCGTCAATGTGCCACCAACCTTGGGAACTAAGATGTTATGTCCCTTGTGCCTGTAGTTACACTGGCTCACTCACCCTTCAGACCGGAACACAACAATAGTGAGTACTGTTATTTGGCGGTAGAATAACTGATGAGTGGGTGACACCTACCCAGGCGGACTTGCACAAAGCCCTACCACCAAGTAAAATTCGCTTTTAATATGATTTTGTATTTGCACTTGTTGCTTTTCTACAATGTTCCGTGCGCTCCATCTGGCTTTTTTTTTTATAATCTGAGCGTTAATTGTTCAATGGTAAGCAAGGCAATTAGAGTATTCATATATTCAAATAAAATTCAACAATATAATTTTTTTGTATAAACATACTGAATCTATGGGTAAAAATTTTTATTTCCTTTTGAATATAAATAGTAAAAACATAAAGTAATTTACGACGTTTACGCATTATTAATAGTACCTGGCAAGATACGTGTACTTTGTCGTATCATGCCAAATCTGTATTAGATGCTTTGATTTGCAATTATTATTATTACTTGTTATTCTGTCACACCAGGAAATATCAATCTCATCTAATAAAAAAATTAACGTGGTGTAAATTGAAATGTATACAATGTACATATTTGTAATTGTACGCGAGTATGACACATACGTATGTAATTCTGAAAGTCATTGTCATATAATAAATAATGTCAAATCGTAGAACATTTCAAAAATAATAGTGTCCAACAGTTGGGTACTAAGTACACACTTAAATGACCTCACGATATAATACATTGATATATAATATAATAAATACTTGACTTAGCTCATGAGGTTTTCGACATGTGGGATGTGGATACAGCAGTTATTGTGCAGATAGTCATTTCAGCGAATGGCCTAATGACCAAGAGCCTCAACCAACACCTTAAGAGGCTCTCGTTAGGCAGCTGGGGCAGTTAGCAGCAGCATCAAGGGCCTGATGCAGAAGGCAGTACTCCTCGGCACGGCACGTATTGTGAGAAAGTTCTTCTCGCTGGAGCCCTGACCACCGGAGGCTTGTATCCTGTTCCCGCCACTGTTTAGCCTTTGTATTTTATATTATTAAATACATTTTATATTTTGTATTTTATATTTAAAAATGTATTATATATGAGTAAAAAATTTTTATATATATACCGAGGTTATATATATAAGTCATCTACTCTTTTTTTATATCCTTTTTAACCTCTAAAATCCTATAAATATTTAGATGATCAAATTTACAATGGCCACATATAGAAACTCTTTTAACTTTGAGCTTATTAAATAATCCCCGTCGAAATGCTTTTGATATCATCATCGTATCCGGGAATAAATTCACATTGCGTGTTGGTATTTTGCATCGTCTAGTACAATACTTACATATAATTAAATAGGTTCATTATGATGAATAGGATATTATCATTTAGACTGACATGCTAATCTTGGCCTAAACTGTAGAGACAAAAAACTATGGAGGTAATTCTAAATTACTATATTTGTATTCCGCGCACAGTGTCATATGTATTTGGATTTTCCGTTTTGATAAAAAATACAATTAAAGAAGTAACGATTTTTTAATGAATTCTAATCATTCTTAGATCGCTTTGCATATTGATCCCGCTGAGTTTCTTTCGCCGGTTCTTCTCAGGTCTGAGGTGTTAAATTCAGAACCGGTGGTAGATTTTTTGACTGTCAATAAGAAAGCGTAATCATTTCTATTTTGAATAAAGATTTTTGACTTTGACTTTTACCGCCCTATAAAGAATCTGGTTTAGGAGATTTGATAAAATTTATTACATAATCTCTTTTTCCTTTCTTTCTTCAATTACTTTAGTTTCTACTTAAAATAAAATAAAATGTAAATGTCGAAATAATGGGCAGTTTAAAAATATTGTAAAAAGTAAAGATCTTCTGACTATCACTTGGACCGCTGCAATCTTAATTTTAATCGGTAATTGAATGATTAAAATTTATTTTTGTAGTTATTTTACATTTTAATGCATTAGTATATATATAAAAACCAGTAGACAAAATCGCAATTAACTTCCAAACGATGTACTAGATGTTTCATAGAGCTTCGAGATGCATCGCTAAGGTCTCGGCTGTAGCTGCACTTTTTGATAGAGCATATCTTAAGTAAAACTTTTTTGAATGTTTTGGAAAACTACTACCAAAATGTATGAACAGTTAAGAATTTTCCTATTATGTCAATAAAACATGGAAACTACACACTCTTTTTATTTATATAAAAGTATTCGATTAGTGCAAATACAACTACATCATATCGTAACTTAACCCATTAATCTCACAATTCCTTAAAAATAAATTTTAACGTACGGGCTTGTAATTTCACATCACGTCACTTTGTCGAAGAAATAGTCACGTCGGTGTTTAAAGATTAAACATCATAATACATAATACACATTTTTTTTGTAAGTGAGATCGAACTGACAAACTGACTATGCTGAAAAGACTAGCTATCTTTATATGACATAATGTGACTTATGCATGCATTATGCGAGTGTATATGCATAATAAACAATATGCTTCATTCACATACAATTATCGATAAATCAAATTTGACTCGAGCGAAGTGATTTTAGGTAGGCAGGCTGACAGTGACAATTACTACCAAAGACCATTCTTTCTATCGCACAGTACATCAAGTTACGATTGAAACTAGTAATATTGACCTTTCAAATGTATGCACCAGTTTACACATATTCATCAAATTTCGTATTATACAATCAACAATTGTAGAATCGAATTTACAAACGGACATACAGTATTTAACTGGAAATAACAATTACTTACGGTATACATTGTATTTTATGGTGTATACTGATGGTATTCACAGTAGGGTGAGTGAGAATGATCATTTGATATCGATTTATAAGTCCCGAAAATGATATAAAAAAGAACTTTACTTTATTCTTCCTTCACACAAATAAAACTATCTGATACAAAAAAACAAATTCAAATTAAATTAATAAATTTCATTGGTGGTAGGGCTTTGTGCAAGCCCGTCTGGATAGGTACCACCCACTCATCAGTTATTCTACCGCCAAACAACAGTACTCAGTATTGTTGTGTTACGGTTTGAAGGGTGAGTGAGCCAGTGTAACCACAGGCAAAAGGGCCAAAATATCTTAGTTCGAAAGGTTACTGGCGCATTAACGATTTAAGGAATAGATAATATATCTACAGTGTCATTGTCTATGGGTAATGGTGACCACGTACCATCAGGTGGCATATGCTATCCGCCAACCCATACCAAAAAAAAAAATTACATAAAGTGTTTGTCTATTTTAATAATATTTTTATTTATGTAAGCCAAAAAAGAGTACTAGAAAAAGAAACCGATGCTTCGCAAGTTAAACATCAGCGGCGAGGCGTCCCCAACACGTAGTGCCGGGGTTTTTACACATCCTGGTTTTAGACGTGCCTGCCATTAGGTACAAACAGAACATGTCAAATAAAAAAGGAATCACGTTTAAATAAAACAATGAAACAAATATCATCAACGGTAAAAGTTATTGTTCAGTTCGAAGATTTTACTATAAAGTATTAATTCTGTATTAATGTAAATTATCATTCAACTTTTGTGATATTATCGTTGGCCGGACAGCACAGCGCAGTGGTGCCACGAGGGCTACTCGCATTACTGGACAGTATTTGGAATGTCCGTTTATTATTATTCCATATATACATTGATAATTTTAAAATAAAAGTAGCCTAAGTTATTTCTTTTTACATCAGCTATTTGCCAGGCCCGTCATAATCGGTCCAGCTCTTCCAAAGATCAGCCGGAACAAATAGATTGACAGACAAAATTGTAAAAAAAATATTGTACCGTGTACACATTATATATGCATGTTGTAAAAAGCGGTTATTTTAATATTACAAACAGACACTCAAATTTTAATATATGTATAGTTGAATTAATAAGAATATACTCTTTATATAATTAATATACTTTACGTACATAACAGAATGTTGTGGTCGAAAGAAGAGAAATAAAAAAATGTAATGACGTTCAGAAACGGGTTATACATGTTTTTATAAAACAATAACTATGGATATGATATAATCGGGCGGTTAAATATTTTTTATCTACAAATATTGTGGTCAATCCAATTAAACTTATAGGTTTTTTCTATGTTTTCAAAGTCGACGTATATTTTTTAACTGTTCAATAATAATTATAGACTTTGGTAATAGTTGAAATTAAATGGTAAGGTTAGCGACCTTATTTCTAAACCAATATCTTTTAATTAAAATTATTTATCGATAGGTCTGTATTAGGTCTGTTGAGTATTCAAAAAATAATTAATTAAAAAAATGTGAATGATAGCAGTATTCGTTACATCGTTCATTTGCAATTGGTATTTAAAAACCTTTTTTTTGCATACAGTGTCATGACTTTCTCCGAATATAAGGCTAAAGAAAGGAATTATCACAATTTTATCACCGTCATAAAATCGAAAATTGATCTTGCTACTGTGCGTACATAAATATTTTATATTTCAATATTTTTTTTCATGTTTTTTGATTAAGTCAATGACTGCAATTGAATTCAGATGTATCGATATTAATAAAAAAGTAATTGATGGAAGCCACTCGATATAAAAAAAAAATCTTGTTTCTTCTAGGGCTTGGAAATTCTCTTTTCGGTAATGTAAGTAGTTTTTACTTTGACTAAATTGGAAATGCCTTCAATTACAAAGATATTTAAATTTAAATTTCGAAATATATCTCTATATATTTATTTATATTTTTAAGCGGTTTACGTCTGTTTTTATGTAGAGTCAGAGTAAGAAAACCTTCGCCAGTTTTCAAATTCATTCCTTTATCAAGTCTTAAGCTCTTAATACCTTTTGCATCTAAACATCAAATCATTGCGATGCAATATGTCGTTCTCGATCGGTGAAGCAGATTATCGCTCATACTGAGCACACGAAAATAGATCTTAAGGTGATAAAACTTTTCTTACCCCGACTGTTTGTAAGAAAGTTATTATTATTTATAGCATCAATGACTATACAATAATTTTATTTTAAATAAATAATTATACAATACAATACATTATACAGTTCATGCTTAAAACTTAAAAGTGAAAAAACGCAGTCCTGTGTTCCTAAAACCTAAAATAACAGGCTATGAGAAAGCCGCTTGGCCTGTTATTGAGAGAAAATATTGCCATATTATTGAAATAAGATAAGAAAAAAAAAGATTTATTTTTGGCATAATCACTCAGGGTTTCGATTCGTAACGGGTTTTACGATATTATACAAGAAGAGATATGTAAAGTTTATGAAGAATTAATTTTGATGGACGAGTAGTCGGTCTTCTTTTAATTCGAGCAACCACAAGCTAGAATTGTATCATTAATTAAACAAAAACAGAACCAAAACTTATACAATTAGATTATTGCGAGGTCTGTGAAGCATATTGTCAACTTTTTAATGGAAAATTTAGTATTATGCCTCAGAAATTTATAAGAAGTATATATATATGACATATAGAATAGATGTTACAGTATATTTTATTTATTGAAATAGTTACACCATCAAGTTATCACTAAGCACATAAAATTAACAATTGATACAAGTAGCATTCAAAGTGGCACGTCTTTGAAGGTGCAAACAACATCGACCTTCTAAAATATGAACCGAACCAACCTACATATATAACATATAAATCATATGTCAATAAATAAATTACATAATAGTTGAAATTGTTAATCTTGTTTTATTCTGTTTGCATCTGGGATATCAAGGCAAGCTTATACTTTGTCTCATCCTGACATTGGTATATGGGATAGACAAACTTCTGTATGTAGGTACACGTGGTAGGTACCTACCGCGTGTACCAGTCGACCGTCTACCGCGTCTATGAAGTATTTATCAAGTAGAGAGGTCGTTTTAAATACTGAGTGGTTTTTTTGGAGTTACCTTATAATGAAAATAGCACTAACAATTTGCTGTGCCATAATCCACATTAGGTGAGGTTTTCAGTTAAAATACTTTTCAATATATATATTTGCATAAATTAAAAATCATGTGTTGAAATGAAAGATTCCCATTGGAAATATATATAAATATTTGTAAATATAGCTATATCTATAGATATACAAATCAAATCATCCATACAATAATTAGTATGTATTGCTTCACAATTAAAGATTCATCAGCAAACTGTTTCTTAAAATGTTTCTAGCACGTGGGTCTTATCACCAGTTTGCCTTATGTTATTTGCACTGCACACAGCTCCTTCCAAGCGTCTTTTTAGCGTTTCGAGTGTCAGCTTACCTTGGCAGTGACAGTGGCGTAAGAACGCGGTCAGCGATCAAAATGAATGTCACTTTCTTTATTATTCCGATCATATATTAAAATGTATGTAGATATAAGAAACTGTTCTCCCCGCAACGCTTAGCATTTGGCAACATGTACAGCCTTAAAATATCAATTCACGGGACGATTTTAAATGGAAATCGCTAACTTTATCTCATATGCGTAGATAATATTAAGTGACCCTGATAGCTTCTCGGAAGATGATCATGGTGGTGATTTTTGTAAATGTGTATTAGATACACATTTCTGAGGAATAGTATAATTAAGAAGTAGTAAAATTGTCCGTGCCTAAATCTCATAAAAACTTTGATTATATATATATATATTTTTATGGTATAGGTTGGCAGACGAGCATATGGGCCACCTGATGGTAAGTGGTCACCATCGCCCATAGACATTGACGGTGTAAGAATTATTAACTATTCCTTACATCGTCAATGTGCCACCAACCTTCGGAACTAAGATGTTATGTCCCTTGTGCCTGTAGTTACACACAATACTGAGTGCTGTTGTTTGGCGGTAGAATAACTGATGAGTGGGTGGTACCTACCCAGACGGGCTTGCACAAAGCCCTAGCACCAAGTGAATTTTTAGAAAGTTATAGAAATAATAATTAATATATAGTGTAAATAGTAACCAAACAAGACTAAAAAGTCATTAGTGTTAACTGTACAGACAACAACGTATATATACAGCATATGCATTGAAGTATTTGTTTATATATACGAATATGCCATTACAATTTCATTTTTTCTTAGAGGTTCTTATGATATAAGTCCATTATTTTCGTAATTCTGTCTTAATACTAAATCAATTATTAAAAACCCAAAGAAGAGAAAATGATCTATCTCCTATGTCAGGATATAAAAAAAATCCTCAGCGAAAGCCGAAAAAGCTTTATGTACTTACAACGCCCACGTGACTTAATTCGCAAATCATATTGCATACATAACTTTGTAGACTTCCTCGTGGTAAACGGATGATCAATATAAACAAAAGGCAGACGCGCGCAGGCCGGTGTCGACGACGACACGTCTCTCAACTCACGCGCATCCTATCCGCGCACTCGTGCGCGCTAGTGTGAATTACACATTTTAGTGTTTGGAAAAATATATTTAACATCGATTTAGGTAGGTGGTTTTTTTGTTTTTCTGACATATATATTTATATAAATTATAAAATAATCAATAATAGGTTTAATTCATATTTTTTTAAACGCTAAAGTAAAATATTGAAAAAATATATAAATTAAATTTAATTAAAAAAAAAAGACTTCCAAACTTAATGTTTATAAAGTTAACGTTCTTCGTATCTTATTATTTTAAGTATACTCGTGTTTAATAATAATTTTAATGACTTTTTTGTCTTAGTAATAATGAGATGTTTTTAATCATATGTATATTATATAAATGAATATTACAAAAAATCGTATAATAACCTTATAATTGTGAGTAAAGGTTTTTTTTTCTCTTTTAACCTTTGTTGAATCTCGAATATAGGTTGTGCATATTATTTATTTAATAAGCTTATATATGATTATCACAATGTTATATTAGAGAGCTGTTATGAAAATCCATATAAATGCCTATAATTTTAAAGTGTATACAAGAAAAGTAAGTGACGCTTTCTCACAAGAAACTGTATTTTATATTCAATGCACAGTTTCTTGCTGTCCCCAGTGTTTACTGTTGTTTCAAACTAGTATAGAAATTTGTGTTATTACTTAGGATCAATACGTTGAAGTACATATATTTAGTTTAACATACGTTTAAGTACATAACATACGTTTTAGTACATATATTTAGTTAAATACTATATTTTTGTAAAATAATTAAATCAAAATATACTTGGAATATCATATACTAAAAGATTACTATTTACTTCGAATGACGGACATATTCATGTATTGAATGTTTTATTAGTATTTAAATACATTAGTGCCAATTTTCGAGAACATCAAACATAGTACACTATGAATCATATCTCCAAATATACTTGTATTTTATCTCGTCAAAGCAAATTGTCAATATACTCTATATTGACAGCACTAACTAAAGACTCTATCGCGTTTACATTTCATTTAAATATTTTGTTATTTGAAATTACATATTTTTTTTACCAATTTCTTGTACAACCTTTTTATATTACGAATATAGCAGCTTCCAAATTAAAAAAAAATATTTTTATTTAAATTATTTTTTCGGTTTCCTTGTTGCTAGTAATCGTAAACTATTAGCATCCACATTATCTCATATATAATTTTAAAAAATTTAAAAGTTTAGTGGTCGTGTTTAAGATGTTGTTACATAAAATTATTCAATCTTGTTTTAGGACGCTGAGTGCAAATTGTGAAGATGATAAGAGCAGCGGAGGTAAGGTCGATTACTTTATAAAAACCATAATGTTTATGGAGACATTTTATACCTAGTTGGTTTAGTACCTTTTAACAAAGCCACAGAATCTGACGTTTTGAGTTATTACTTTTTTTTTGTAACTGACAGGAATAATAGACGATAAAAAAATACGTATAATATAAATCTACTAGAAAAAAATACTATATATACGAGTATGTCAACTCGAAAAAGTTTAACCAAAGTCCCGTTTTTATATATGAGAGGCATTTTTTATCACTTTGTAAGCTGAATGCCGCAGATTTTTAATTTTACGCGAACACATTTGATTAATTGTATTCTTGGTGAGGAAATCCCAAGTAAAACCCATTATTAGCAAAGTGTCGGTAATTTGAAAGGTTAATTACGAAACCGATGTTACCATAGAGCGAGCACCTTTATTTGCATCCTACAACTATTTCTGCGTTATGTGATTAAAAAACAATGAAATTATAAGGTTTACGAAAATCGTCATGAAAATGGAATCATGTAATTTTTATAAAGAATGGGTGTATTTTGAAAATACGCGATAGTAATAAGTAATAAGTAATAGTAGTAACGAAGAAAATAAGAAATTACTACCAGAGTAATTTCTTTCTTACCTTATTTACAGTACCTTATTTACAATTTTGGAAAAGTGTACCGATATATTGTGTTTTCTTTATGAGGGGGCAAATTTACCTAATAATGGTATGGTAAACACCTTATATACTCTATACCTACCTCTTGTATTATTCTAGTATTATTAACACGTTACATAACGTAGGAATAAAATACGTAAGAAAGCGATATATTCGTATACATATATTTCCCCAAAAAGACTTATATCAGCGAATTAAAATATTCAAGGTCAAAGTTCACAAAAAACGGGTTATTTGTATAAATATCCTGTTTTCTATGTATAAGCCACTTGAAGTTATTGGAAAAGTCATAAAGTACAAAATTATCTACAAGCTGAAGTGAGATTGACCGCAAAGATTTCTTAATATTATTTATTATTTATTTTAGCATTTATGAATATTAATCAACTTTTAATAAGTTAGTAAGAACAGTGTTGCATTTTTGGATGACCTAGTCTAGTCTCTAGGTTAAATCTTTCGCGTGTTGAACTTACCAAATGTCTTTATGTTATATTAAAATAACCCTTTTTTACTCAATACATATGTATGTAGACACGGTACATATACCAGAATTATTATTTTTTAAATTTTTGCTGTCTGTCTGTTTGTTCCAGCTAATCTCTCAAACGGCTGGAACGATTTTGACGGGACTTTCACTGGCAGATAACTGATATAATAAGGAGTAACTTAGGCTACAATAATATAATTTTTGTTAAATTCAAATGCATACGAGGTCGCGGGCACAGCTAGTAAATAATAAAATTTGACAGAGATTCTATGAGTCTTGACATGACAATTTTAATAGTCTGTGCCTTTTTGATACAAATAAATGACATAACATTTTTAATATCAAAACAAGGATTTATAAAAGTTTGTAACTATTCTTTCATTCTGAGGTTGAATCTACTTTTGACAGAACTCCATAATAATGTCAGCTGTAAAGCCCAGTAATTGATATGTTATTATGGCTATTGAAATTAAACAAAACTTTATAGTCTGACATACACATGGAGCCTTTATTATAAAACAATAAAAACATACAAACAAACAAGGTTTATATTAGCATATATCTTATGTTTAAATTTGTTATTACACTTAACGTTTATTAAAACCTTGAAATATTACAATAATGGATCAAAAAATGAATGCGTTGAGTTCATTAAGAATCTACTTAATTAGATAACAGTTTTTATATTAGTCATTAGTTATATTTTTTAATATTATAATCTTTGTTATTTTGAACAAATGATTATCTTGGTTGTACCAAGTCATTATAGATTTCAAAGTGAATATTAAAACTTCAACGATCATTATGTGTTATTTTAATGTTGACTAATAACAGTTTTAATTATATTGTATATTATAAATTAACTATTTCCTATAATATAAATAAATACTATTTGATTCCTGACACAGTATATACGTACGTTAATATAATATTGAGATTTTTCTTATAATTATTATTTAACAATGATATCTGTATTGAAGGTATTGGTTAGTTAATTACTTTATAAGGTTACAGATATAGGACGTGGGTTCTAGCTTCGGGTAGAGTCAGTAAAGTCTTTAGGTATTTCTGTAGTGTTATTGCTAACACAGCTTTAAGTCGGTGAGCATCTTAAGTCACCTACGTAATATAGTATGGTGCCGGAGGGCTCTCATCGAATTTAGAGTGCGGGGGAGTTTGTAGACACTACTTCTATTATACTACTTGCTTAGGCTATTCTCCTTTTAGAATGGCCGCCATGACGTAAATCGCTTAGAAGTATAACATTTGTTATCCTCGGAAGTTATGCCTACAATTAGTTTGCGTAAAAAAAAAACAACCTACCTAATTAAAGTCGACCTTATCAGTAATTATATGATGTTAGGGATGTGATTTTTATTTTTGTGTTATTTGTTATGGTATTTGCGTCGAGATAGCACTGTTAAATCAAATGTATGTTATATCAAATATTACAAACACAATGCCAAAAAATTTATATTACCTTATAAATGAAATGTATGCAAGAATTGTGACAGTGTCTTCATACTACTATTAGAACTTCGTATGAACGAAAATATTTCCTATTTACATAAAAGCTCAAATATGTCATGAAAATTAAATTGCCAGTCGAGAAGATAACATATTTTTTTTCCCCCAAATAGCAATAATTAGTAATGTGGTGGTTCTGATTTGAATGGTGAGTAAGGTGAACTGATGGTACTAGGAATATGACATCCTTGTTCCCAAGGTTGGTAGGATGTTGTTGTTAATGTTTCTTATAGCGCCTGTCTTCGAGTTCTAACCACTTACTATCAGGTAGCCCATCGGCTAGACCGTCTACTTATATAATAAAAAAGGATATAATATAAAATATTAAAGTTAATTACGGTTAAAAGCGAATCGCCCGTTCATGCAGTAGTTTTAGGCTATTTCAATATGTGGACATATATATATATATATATGAGTGAAGACTGAACGGACAAGCAGGAGATTAATTATATTGGATCGAAATATATATACTGCCTATTGTGTGGACTTTTGAATTTTATAATAAAACGTGTTTGGATATACACGGCTTTAAGATACATCTTATTTATAGAATACATACATATATACATTTTTACCTAAAGATATCGATCAAAGTACACTAATAACGGTTTTTATGTCGCGGAAAATCCGAGTTTTTATTAGATATGTGGCTATTTCGTAATTTAATTCGTGATCATTCAAATATATCTTTACAAACACAATTAATATATACGGGTGTCGTTTCTTAGACTTAAGTTACGTTAGTTATAAGAGCATTACGCATTAATATTTATAATTATTTGTAACAATAGAAAAATATTTCTTTCCGCGATATTAACGTGCATTCCTTTTAGATTATATACATTGTTAGCGATTTAGTATAGACACTGAAGATTATTTTATGTGTCGCAATCGGGAGTGTCGACATCCGAGTTTTTCTACAGAAAGCCAGTTGTTGTTTTCACTACAAGTAATTAAATATCCCTATTATTGATAACAGGTAAAGTCATGTGAAAAGTATT
Organism: Vanessa cardui; assembly: GCF_905220365.1. Taxonomy (NCBI): domain Eukaryota; kingdom Metazoa; phylum Arthropoda; class Insecta; order Lepidoptera; family Nymphalidae; genus Vanessa; species Vanessa cardui. The sequence continues at coordinate 9,341,254 of NC_061132.1, read as the reverse complement.
TTAACACTACTTATGGGAATTTATTTATTAATCGAGGTTTTCCGGGTTAAAGGGTGTGAGCTTGGTAATAACAGGCAAAAGAGACATAACATCTTCGCTCCCAAGGTTGGTGGCACATTGGCGATGTTAGGTGTGGTTAATATTTCTAAAGGGCGTTGGTAATAATTACTATAAGGTTTTAATTATAATTAATCGTAAATATTATTTAAACCTTTTCTGAAAAAACACTTCTCTTATAATATATTGACGCAAGTATAGGTGCTTATAAGGATGTTTTCAATTAGGCTTAACAAAACAATAAAGGTCTCAGCATTTATTACTTTAAATATATCTTTTATATCTTGTAAAACTAACGATTAGCTTATATCACATATATGTAGAGCAGAGTTCAGAAAGATATCGGTCAGGTAGATACCGGTAAAGAGTCAATAAAAGTATTTGGTTATATCTAATTAGAAAAATCTCAGCCATAGGCAACAAGTTGTTAGTGTAATGTTTTTGTGTCTTGGAAAGCACGTAAAATCCCCGTCTGATTTCTCCTTAGTCGTTGATTTCCATTACATTATAAACGGGAAAAGAGAGTGTATATATTGTACACATTTGTAAATGATAGTATATTCTGTGCAGTAGAGGACAAAAGCCAAATAAAAAAAATATTTGACATCTAATTGAGGACATAAAAATTAAGTTTTTAACGTCGACAAATTATCAGAACTCTCGCGTCAGTAGTAGAATGACGTTGTATTATGAATAACAATATATTTGTTAAGAACTGTTAGTAGTGCACAATAAAAACTATTATTATTACAATACACGAAGCTTATACAAATGCTAAGTAGAATATGATATATTTATCATATGTATAATACTTCTAATACTAGTAAACTGCATCTTAGTAGTTATTCTCTATTCTATTTATATTTATAGAGCAAATATTGGTATTTAGATATAGGTATTTTTGAAAAATATAGTAAGAAATATAATATTGTCATAGAATGATATATTTTTTACTATATTTGGATTTATGTTAAAAATCCTGACAAGCGTGAGTCTATCAAATGCAAATGAAGTTCCTAAATTTTAAGTATCTTCATAATTTCCATGATTAAGGCCTTTATATATTCCTTGCTTTTTTCACTGACCTATGGTTGGCATAACTTACGTTATATTATATTAATAAATATGAATAAACAAATAATATATATATTTATAAATATTTTATTAATGTTTCTTTGTTCTATAAAAACGTAGGCATATTTTGTTTTGCTTTTATACAGGATTTTATTCGATACAACACTTATTATTTTTATTTCTTCTATAGTAAATATACTAAATCAGAATTCGTTTATTGATAATAATCATTATTATAATTCTTCTTTAAGATTGCGCAAAGAATAAAAAGTTCTAAGGAGGAAATATCTCAATTGATAAACAATTTAAGAATTTCACTTACCGACATTCCTTAGTTGAAACACATTTCATATATTATTCGAAATTATAAAAACAAAATTGTTCTTTCTGATTGTTTGTTATACTATTAAATAATTTCTAAAATGTGTTATATCTACCAGACTAATTAAACAATTCTCTTGCAGTCATGTCCGTGCCCGATTCGGGAAGTGGGTCCACCCATGGCCCTCGGTTGTTCCAGTCAATTCCTGCTATTTATGAGCATTTTGGAATCGTTCATCAACGGGAGATGTGACCTCGCGGATCCCTGCAACCGGATAGCCAGTAGGGATGAACCAGACGACAGTTACGATTTCGTTGTCGTTGGAGGCGGGACCGCTGGATCAGTTGTCGCGGCAAGATTATCAGAAAACCCTCAATGGAAAGTACGTATTTTAATATTTCATTATTATACATAACATTATGAAGATTAAAATATATTTACAAGCTTTATATGTATCTTGAGCTGAGATGGCCCAGTGATTAGAACGCGCGCATTTTAACCGATGATTGTGGGTTCAAACCTAGGCAAACACCGCCATATATGTATATGTGCTTAATTTGTGTTTATAATTCATCTCGTGCTCGGCGGTGAAGAACATCGTGAGGAAACCTATATGTGTCTAATTTCATCGAAATTCTGCCACATGTACATTCCAACCCGCATTGGAACAGCGTGGTGGAATATGTTCCAAACCTTCTCCTCAAGGGGAGTGGAGGCCTTAGTCCAACAGTGGGCAATGTATAGGCTGTTGTTGTACAATATGATATCTACTGCACAGTTCACTTCTGCTTTAAGAATAACCGTCGCGGCCGAAACCGGTGAAAAATACGTAAAATAGAGGAAAAAATTCCTTCACAATGGTATACTTCTTATATCATTCATGTCGGCTAAACGCGTATTTCCGCGCTCAGCGTTAATGATATAAGTAATCCAAACGCAATTTATTGTTTCTTGAAGTAATTAGGCAAGATACTGTGGGGACAGATTTCTTATTATTGTGCAATTGCGAGGAATCATTGTTGACTTGATATTGTTATTGTTAGGATAATATAAAATCATTAAAATGAGTAAAATTTTCTATATCGACTTTTTATTGCCTGTGATTAAATTTTGATCCCGTTATATAATTTATTTGATATCGGCCCGTTCCGGCTGCGCACGAGTGGATATTAGACTTTTTACATTTTTATTTAACTATATATTTTTTTATTTAAAGTGATTTTTTTACTATAACTTATTAAATTCGTAATATCTATTGAATAAATAGCTGTTTTGAACACTTCAAAATGTACTCTATATGAATTGAATTAGTCTTAAAAATATGATTTAATTCTATAAATAAATATTTTCTTGTATAATATTTTAGTTATTAATTATATGTATTTGTTGTTTTATTTATTTTATCCAAACAACGTTAGGTTTCCATCTAGTATTATAATAGTATAGTGAATAGTAAAGTAATAGTGAATATTTACTTAAATAAGACTAATACTGATTTTTATTTTAATACAAATTATTAAATATAATTTGAGTAAACTGTTGAAAATAATTATACATGTACATAAATATGATAATAAAACACATTTTTTTATTCACTTTACGTAGATTGTTTAGATTAACGTTAAGTTTATAAGTTTAAAGTAATAAAAAAACATAAAATTATTTTAATTAACAAATATAATCTGTAAATAATTAATCAAAATTTTCTTTATTATAATATTAAAGTAAAGATAAGGTATTACTTTACCCGTTTTGACGCAAATACTACTCATTATATTTATATAAATAACTTTATTCGTATATCATTCTAGGTATAGGTATAAAAAATATATATACATACATTATACAGTAATTACAGTTATATAAATATTTATATTTCACAATAACGAATACGACGAATTAGACCTGCGGTACTATTTTTTTTATAATGGTCGATGTCGCACAAATTTTACCGATTGCGCCTGTGATGAATTTCGAAATTGTTTTAACATAACAGCTTTTTTCTTTAAATACAAATGTAACTTATAATGTAACGCGAAGATAAATGATATATAATGTTGTTGGTGACAGCGATGTCTGAAATTAATATAAAGTGACTTGTCAACGTAAGTCAAACCGGTGATTTCGTTTTCTCCGGACCTTTCTTTTTTTTTCTCGCTGGAAACGCATTACGCGCTTCCCCCACGTGATGAAAGTGGGGGGGGGGTGTGGGACTCCCCGGAGCCCTGAACGCCGAGTGCGCCCAACACCGGGTTTACCAACTAAAAAACCACCGGTACCCTCTCCGTCTTTCGACGGACGCCACGGGATCGCTTACGCATGCTACCGTGACGATTTTCTCCGGACCTCTCTACCGTACCATCATAACTGTGATACGTAATGCTGAGAAATCTAAGAGTACTCAGTCTTAGAAACAATCCTAAACTTGGTCGGTGATGTTGTTTTGGCCGAGTAAACATTTTACATTTCTTACAGTGCCTATGTTTGTAAACGAAGGTGACCATTATTATAATTAGATAATTAATTTAACGATATTAAGATGATCCCACAGATAATTATTTGATATTTTTTATACTTTTATTATCTACTAAACAGATTTGAGTGGTCACAGTGGAATGCTATAGTAGATTTTTTGACATAAATCCAAATTGTTAACTTAATTCAATATAACCGTTCGTTAATAAATGCACATCAAATTTTAAAAACTGTATTCAACTTTGTATGCAAATTATTATTTTTTTCTTTTATTTATAATTTTATAAGGTTACTGTGGCAATTGTCATAAGACCTTGTTAGAAGACTATAAATCTAGTATTTTAATATTTTCATTGATAGTGGTCACAGAATACCAAATTATACGATTGCACAAATAGATCTAACGTCACAAGTCACAGCTTAGCATATAATAATTATATCCTTACTAAAACACAGCAACGTGTTTTTACTTCAAACTTCAAAAAAGCTCAACAAAGTTTAGTTTCAATTAAAGAGTATGGGTCTCAATGGGATATACAAGCAATCTCAAATATTCCCTACGAGACGGGGAGGATGATAGGAGGATTTTACTCCCAACAATTTCCTGTCTAATTAACAGATATGTTTTAGGTGCTTTTATTAGAAGCTGGAGGAGACGAACCCACCGCATCAGCAGTACCAGCGTGGGTCACAGCGTATTGGGGCCGAAAAGAAACAGACTGGTCTTACAATACGGAACCCCAAGATAAAGCTTGTAAGGATAGTAATGGCGTTTGTTGGTGGCCCAGGGGGAAAATGCTCGGTGAGTATATTTTATTTGATACTAGCTGACCCGGCAAACTTCGTACTGCCACAATCGAAATACTTAAATAGTCCAAATGTGATGAGCATAGAAATCATTGCACGTAGCGACACTGGTGATCTAACAGTAACAATAAATAACTGATAATTACATTAAAAGCGACACTATCTATATTTTTTTCTATATTTTCAATGACACAGGAATCATGAGGTTGTGTGATAAATTACCATGTCGCTATAATTAAGTCCTTACAACATAAAGTTTGCAAAACCATTGATTGTAAACTGGCCATGCCATAAGTTTTAATTTGAAACTCATTTGCAATACAAATCAATATAATATCACTAAATACAACACAGATAAATAATATAGGTGGTCAAGTTTTATTATGGTGATGTTGCTTATAATATTTTGAAAATATTGTCTGATTTATATTGCTCATAAATAGTCACGTTACAACGATTAGATACTTACATAAATTAAAATTTTAACAAAAAGAATACCGACTTCAAACGAAACAATATTTTAAAACAAACTAATATGCACTAAAAAGTAATAAAAATAATTGCGTATTCAAAATATTTATCAGTCCTCCTAAGAAAAATAAAATGAAAAGCATTAGAGTACTCAAAAGTCGATTTACGATTATATTAACGTAGTTACAATTATTGTTATTGTTATTGCTGTTATCGAGTCAGTATATTATCGTATAAAACCAAGCCAGCCAAGAGCTGACACCGACTCCAAATATGACGACCTCCGTGGTCGGGTGGTGTCTACACCGGTTTTCATGGGTACGCCATTCCGCTTTCCCGGGTTCGATTCCCGGCCGAGTCGATGTAGATTATCATTCGTTTTCTACGTTGTCTTGGATCTGGGTGTTTGTGGTACCGTATTTACTTCTGACTTTCCATAACACAGTGCTTTAGCTACTTACATTGGGATTAGAGTAATGCATGTGATGTTGTCTCATATTTATTTATTTAATTGACCTTAGTAAAAAAACTTTGCAAAAGAGCTAATGTATGTCGTACATCATAAGGTCACACATCATGTTGAAATGCAGCAACGAACGTTAGCACATTAAAATTTTACTAAGGACAATAACCCACCTACCGCACCCTGAAGCTGTTTAGGAGTTGCATTGATTATCATATTCGACTATGACTTGTTGTTGTTGACTTGTATTACTTGAACACGTTACGAAAGGTAACTCAAATGTCCAAATAACCCATATAAGATTCCGCCGAGTATCGCTAACGTGTTCCTCAGAATTGAAGAGTTTCGATACTTTGGATCCCATGCTCAGAATCTAACCAAACTTTCACCCCTTAACAGATAACAGTACCCTTGAAGTATATCTTTTCTACTAAAAAAAGAATCATCAAAATTGCTTGCGTGATTTTGAGTTATTTACCTATTTATCGCGCACATTTTAATGGAAATTTAAGACTTATGTGGTTTTCATATCGATACCATCATCAGAATTGGATAAAATTAAAATGGGACCACATGGGACCACAGTTTCACTGCGTGTAATGGTTTAACATCTGCGTTTTTTTGCGACTGGAAGAAATTAGTAAATTCGAGAAATAGATGTAATGAACTCATATGTAGCTCACCGCATGAACCATGTATCATATTTTTAACGACAACGTGAAATAACTCTGGATCAAGAGTTTGATCTTGAGTTTCAGCTGATATAACGTTATCAATTTGATCCGGAGTTATTTTAAGGAACTGGCAAATTAATACATTTGCATTAGGGAATCCCCTCTTTTGCTATTCAATGGAGTACATGTGGCACCTCTCCAAATATACATAATTTTACAATTAAATCTATAAGTGCTTTCAATTTTTGCCGAAAAACACGTTCTGTTATTTCATGACGATCAGTTGTCGACTGTTCTTCAAATAAATTGTTTTTAATATCATCCCACTGCGGATTATACGATTATACGATTATGTCGACCACATAAGAAATTGCGTCTTGTGCATATTCGTTCATATGCCGTGGGCAACTAATGAACGAAGATGGCAATATAGTCAATCGCCCGTTGTTATTTACATTAGCATCATTCGCTATCGCATCTTGCAAATGAATATATTCTTCGGATCTTAATTTTGCTTTGTTAACGATTAAAATTAAAACGGTCAGTTTCTATTTTGGCGTACATATCAACGATGTACTGATGATATACTTTACCACATCTCGAGATATAATTTTGTGCTAGTGGACGAACCATCAATCGATACGAATAAAAATTCATGGCACTAACCTTTTTTCTGTATATTTAGACATGAAAATAAATGCACACGCTGTACGTTTAAATGTTTCTTTTTTTTTTGAAAATAATAAATTGAAATTATTCGTGGATGAATGTATGAATTTTTAACTAATAATTACTTTTAATTTAAAAGCACAATTCCTCGTCTGAAAAATCTCCATTAACAAAATGACCCGCCATTTATTGAATTCATTTGTTACAAAAAATGTGATAAATGTAGAACCACTTGACCGATTTTGAGTAAACTTCACATAAACCATCTACTAAATAGTCCAAACAAACCCTGAAAATTTAGTTTGGATAGTTGAGCCCGTTCTTGATTTGTAAAGTGACATCGAAAAATGCCACTTATTTTTGTAGAAATATATTCGAAAAATAGACTTAGCGATGTTTTAAATAATGCAAATTCATTTTTAAATCATCAATGTTTTATTGTCTAACATCGCCAATCATAGAAAATCAATGGTAATTCTCTAATAAATTTATTTCTAAGGAAAAACAAAGATTTTTTTTTTTATTATATTCCTAGCATTTTTATCATACTTTCTCACCTTCTAAACTTTCCCTGGACTTCCACCAATAATTCAAGACCAAAATTAGCCAAATCGGTAAAGCCGTTCTGGAGTTTTAGCGAGACTAACGAACAGCAACTCATTTTTATATATATAGATTAAGGACATATTTCAATTTGGTGTTGTAGTATCGTGAAGTCATGTAATGTAGTTTAGTTAGGAACGAATCGCTGACCTTGTCAGCAGACTTTTATGCAGTACCATGTCAAAAACGCGTGAACATAGTGCAAGGTCAATATAAATCTTCAAAGGCAGACGTAAACAATAATTTGGACTCAAAAGTGTATTATGATGAATAATTTATTAAACTGCATTATTTAACAACGAATTATTATGCGAGCGCTGACAATATTTGCATAAGCATATGGTTATTAATATAAATAGTTTTTATTTGTATTTTGCCTCGTCAGTTTTTGGTTAAGGAAATGGGCTCAGAACAATTAGAGCAATAACGTAAAACTGTGCCTCAATTTTTGGTGTTTTTTTTAAAATTATACAGATAGGTGGACCGGCAAATTCGCTACCTGGTGGTAAGTGGTCACCACCGCCCATGGTCAATTGCGCTCTAAGGAATATTTACTACTTGGGAGCTAAAATTTTATATCCCTTGTGCCTGTAGCTACACTGGCACACTCATTGATAGAGGGGGCACAATTCAAAAACTTGGTGTTGATTATATGCCAACACGATAGATAATATTACACTATTTCTATATTTCTAGTTCTTAAATTTTAATATAAAGCGACCTTGATCTGTTTCTAATCAATGTTCTGATTTAAAAAAATAAATTTAAATATTTTAAATATATCTTTTTTAAATATGTATTTCTGTATCGATATACAGGAGGCTGTTCGACAATAAATGGTATGATGTACATGCGCGGGAATGCTGCTGACTATGATGGATGGGCGGTTAACGGAGCGACAGGTTGGTCATGGTTCGAGGTGCTCCCCTACTTCCTCAAGAGTGAAGACAACAGGGAAATTGACAAAGGAGTCTCGGGACAGTATCACAATACTGGAGGTCCCTTACCAGTGCAGAGAGTAAGATATTATAATATGATACTCAATATAAACGGTTAACTGTTAACGATATACGGTAGAAAACAAAGACAAAATCTCCCTAAAATTCAATTACTTGTTTATTAAATATGCATAATAATATAAAAGAGAAAACTCGAAAGTCATATTTGTATAATTTGTACTCCGCTAAACCAGTTAAAACTGGTTGGAGTTAGAGTACAAATTATACAAAATAAGTACATTATCGTTATTTCGTATAATACAATACGAAATATATAATGTAAATGGCTCCCTGATAAATTGTGTTCCTTTATTGTTAACAAGACTAAAGAGTATTTCACTGAGCGACTCTTAGTTTTGCATATAAATCAAACTCACGATGTTTTCCTTCACCGCCGAGCACGAAATATTGTTTATTAATATTATAATTAAGACATCTAATAATACTACAGACATAATATATCATCTTTATAGGTCGTGATATTTAGCAAGTAGGCCATTTATTAGTTGACTTTGATTATTTCAGTTACAATCATATGAAATCGACATGATTTTTAAATATTGTTTTCTTACATTATGAAGTAAATGAAAAATGACGTATGTATCCTAAATCCTAAACAATATTTTAAGTGCAAAACTAGGTTGTAATTGATTTGCTTGCTAGCATTTCAAATTTTCGCCACTCAACCGATGCGTATTTGTAAACTGATTGAAATCGTTTCAGATTTTTCGTACACAGTTTATTTTGTGATTGTGTGTTTTCACAATTACTTCATAATTATAAAGTCCTACCACTTCAGCGTTTAAAAAACTAAAAATCTAGCAAACGGATTTTAATACGGTTACCACTAATGGATCGAGTGATTAATGAGTAAGGTTTACGCTTATTATTCATTCATTTGTGTTAATTGATTGAAATATGCTGATAATAGTTGAATTTATTGAAATGTGTAAATGTCAACCAATAGATATGTATAAGCTATATTAATATTATAAATGTTATAGTAACTGCCTGTTGCTCTTTCAATTAAGTTCATTGGTTTAGACAAACCCATGTACTTAATCTAGTTTAATTTGGTGTGAAAAAAACTTAAACCTCGAGAAAGGAAATAGGCTACGTTTTTTTACATAGCACATGACAACCAATGCCCTAAAACGCGAGTAAATACGTTCCACCTAGATCTTTTTTTTTAGTTAGTTTTATTATATTTTAAAACTATTAGTGAATAAGTTTTGTAAATTTGTATTGAGTAATGTTCACATATATGATTGTAAGATCATTTTATAAGTTACATATAAATATATATTATATTTATATATCCACTCGCCGTGCACACACACCGTCTTCACCCGCGCCCGAATCATATATTTTATATTCCCGCGCTTTCCGCGATGTGTGTCACTCGAGGGGACAGATACATAAATACACAGATAATATATATATCCGTATTTGTATACGGATACAAATACGGTCCAATAATATTTATTATATTATTACAGATCTGTGTACACTATATATTGAGTTTCTGTTTTTTTTTATAGTTCCGATACGCACCTCGGTTTGCACACGACATCGTATCCGCTGGTATAGAGATGGGCTATCCACCAACAAGCGACCTTAATGGAGAGACCTCTACTGGTTTTACTATCACACAGACATTTAATGAGTAAGCTTCGTCAATATTTTTTTGCATCTCTTTCTTTCTAATTTAATTTAAAGAAGACGGATAAAAATATTCCTGCTGATTAGTGATACGAGTAAATTCGCTCATTGTCACCGTCTCTGTCAGAAAACAAATCATAAAAAAAAGAAATAATGATTCCTTGCATAGTTCGTCACCCTGCCTCGTTCCCACGTCTAAAAATACAGCAATACAGTATCTAGTTGATTATTAATGGAATAGAAATGTTCAGTGGGTAGTTATATATTATATTGTTATCTCCGAAGTAGCAATGAAACTTTTAACTTAATAATACTTGACATTTACTTTTTTTAGTAACGGTTCAAGATACAGTACAGCTCGTGCGTATCTTCGGCCAGCATCAAAGAGAGAGAATCTACACGTAATACTCAATGCCCTGGGTTCGCGCGTTATCATAGATCCTACTACTAAGAAAGTCACCGGCGTGGAGTACATTAAGGATGGGCAGAAGAAGACCGTTGGTGTCACAAAGGAGGTGCTTCTTTTTCTAATACAAACTTCTTTTATAAAGTAACCGAATATAGTTTAATCAAAGATATCGACGTTGAATTAACGCTTATTGTTAGTTATTATGAACATAGAACGTGACTTAATCAGAATATACTATTAATACTTAAATATTTTTGTTACAATTAAAACCATTTTATTAAAAGCCATTTATAGTCAGGTGATGTTGCCCTATGAAAGTGAAGCAGTTGGTTTAAATATATGAGTATGGTTTTTTTTTAATAATTTAATTAATGGTAACCTTAATTTATTTTATTTATATTTTGTTTTTGCAGGCAATTCTATCTGGAGGTACCATAAATTCTCCCCAAATTCTACTTTTGTCTGGCGTCGGACCCAAAGAAACATTAGACAAATTTAATATACCAGTAATTAAAGAGTTGCCTGGAGTTGGACAGAACCTCCACAATCACGTAGGAGTGACACTTGAGTTCACACTCACCAAGGAACCTGATGTACCTGAGTTGTCGTGGCAGAGTGCAATGGAGTACATGTTGAAGAGAGATGGGCCTTTATCTGCTACTGGAATGTCACAGGTAATAGAGTCATAACATACATAGCCATCATAACCTATACGAATGGGCAGACAAAAGCGGCTTCACTTTTCCTCTAGTCTCCTTTGAGAAATTTTCCCTGAAGTCATTCTCATTGGAGATCTCCTCGGCCTCTTTTTTTGAGGAAAATCAAGGCCTGCATTCCAATGGGAATAAACACATCGTAAACTTTCATCGGACATATACAGGTGTTGTCACTATGTTTTCATTCACCGTCGATCAAGTGATAATACGACGATACGATAAATCGACGCATATTGAACTTAACTGAAGAACCTCACGTTAAAAGTAGTAAAATTGTCTATTACTAAATTTTTCAATGTTATCGTCTTTGATACAATTTTAGAATGGATTCTAGACTCAATAATTAAACACCCATTCCAGATTGTAACGACTACTCTTTTTTGTGAAAAGTGAGTAATGAACTTTTTCCAATAGCTAACAGGCAAAGTAAACTCTCGATTCGCATCAGCCGGAGGACGCCACCCGGACGTGCAATTCTTCTTCGGCGGTTATTACGCGTCGTGCAGCGACGGTTCAGTCGGAGATGCTGACAAGTTAAAAGATGAAAAAAACAAGAGGACTGTTACGTAAGTATATTTGATGCCATAAACTTGATTGTGTATTGTATCGTTCTAAGTGTAAAATGAACAAACTCAAAAGTATACGAGCACATGATAGGGTATTAATGTGAATTTTATGATCCTGTAACAACAACAACAACAGCCTGTAAATTCCCACTGCTGGGCTAAAGGTCTCCTCTTCCTTTAAGGAGAATGAGAGGTGGAACATATTCCACCACGCTGTTCCAATGCGGGTTGGTGGAATACATATGTGGCAGAATTTCTATGAAATTTGTCACATGCAGGTTTAGGTTTAGAGATCTTTATTTTTCCAAAAAAGACACAAAGTCACTTACATGGAAACAACGAATTCAAGTAATATTAAATGTCGTTCTTAAGATATTATTACAATAACGAGTTGTTTTACTCATTTAATGTATTCAATTTTGAAGTGGGTAGTTTTGTATAATATATTCCGATAGTTTAGTTTTGAATACATTAAATGAGTTTACAGATTTTAAAGTAGACGGCAATTTGTTATAATACTGTGCGCCCTCATATGTAAACATTTTTTTGCCCAGTTTTGTTCTAGTCTTGGGTAAAACTAAGAAACTAGCGCGGCGCGAGCGCAGCGTACGTTTAGTCGTGTTCTTTAGCATCGTAAATGATAAGCTAGTATGGAGTGAGCTATTTAAAATTTTTCTGATAAGAATGCATATATTAAATATATATAATTGTTTTATGGTCATTAATTTACTTTCTTTATATATTGATGTGGTTGGCGTTAAAAAATTGTAATGGAATAATATTTTGATAATTTTGTTTTGTAGTATTTGGAGATTAGCTAGTTTTGTTTTGGCGGCGCTGCCCCATATTTCACTTAAATAAAGTAAGTGCGGTTTGACCAAGGAATTGTAAATCGTAAAGCGTATCTGTCGTGGAATACACCGGACAATTCGTCGAAGCGCGCCTGTAAGGGATGACAGTTTTGCTCGTATGTGCTCAACCTGTGCATTCCACGTCAAACAATTATCCATTCTTAGACCTAAGTATGTTTCGCAAGTTTTTTCCTGGATAATAATGTTATTAATTTTTAATGGATCATGAGTAGGAATAATTTTATTTTTTGATTTAAAAATTACGTAACATGTCTTTTGTGTATTTATCGTTAGCAGATTATATTGGAACCAGGTAGATAATTTATTTAAGTCGTCTTGAGCATTTGACATTATTTGTTGTATAGATGAGCCAAAATAACACAGACATGTGTCGTCTGCGTATAAAAATATATGGCCATGTAGGCCTATATCTTCAATATTATTTATATACGTCAAAAAAAGCAAGGGTCCTAGTATTGAGCCCTGTGGCACTCCACATGTGATTGGGCGTTTCGAGCTATAAGTATTGTTAATATTAACAACTTGAAATCTATTTGTGAGGTAAGATTTGAACATTTCGAGAGCAGTTCCATCGACACCAATACATTTTAACTTTTTTATAAGCAGGTTGTGGCTAACGGTATCAAAAGCTTTTTTCAAATCTACGAATATGCCCAGAGCTATATTTTTTTTATCAATATTGGTTTTAATTTTAGTTACAAAGTCAATTGTTGCCGACAAGGTGTTGCTTTTAGGTCTGAAACCATACTGACGTTCAGAAATAAAACCAACACTTTTTAGATATTGTTCTAAGTGATTAAACAGAATTTTTTCAAATATTTTGGAGATAACCGGTAAAACAGATATTGGTCTATAATTACCAGGCTCCGTCTTAGCCCCCGACTTATAAATAGGTGTAATTCTAGCAATTTTTAGCGAGTCTGGAAAATGTCCTTGTTTTAACAATTTATTGAAACAGTGCGCAAGTCTAACGCCTATGATATCTTTTATGCATTTAATTGCTTTAGTTGTTATTCCGTCTAAGCCTGCACTAGAATTTGAGTCAAGATGATTAATAATTTTTAGTATTTCAGTGGCACTACATGGCTGTAAAGTTATTAATTTTGAGTCGGTAATGACCTGAGGTAACGCATGTTCATTGTTATCGTGGTAACATTTTGATATTTCGTTTGCCAAGAGGGGTCCTATCGTTGCAAAATATTTATTAAATTCTTCACAAATTTATTTGGTATCAGTTATATGTTTAGATTGTATTATGAGTTTTAAAGGCACACAGTTTTCTTTCATTTTATTACAAGCCAAATTATTAACTAATTCCCACATCTTTTTAGGTTTTTTGGTTAATTGTGTAAATTTCTTATAGTAATATGCATCTTTAGTGTTTCTAATTAAATTTGTTAAGTCTGTTCGCTTTTTTTCAAAAAGTTTTTCTAAGGTTTCGTCATGCGGGTTGTTCTTGAGTTCGCTCCATATTAGATTTCTATGATTTATGCCATCAATTATATTTTTGCAGATCCAATCCTTTTGTGGCGGATTTAATATTTTGGTCTTCATAATTTTGCTTTTACTGATGTACTGTTTAATAGTGTTTTCAAGTAGTAGGTAGTCATAATCATTGTTCTTTTTTGAAATTTCCTTACTCATGGTATACAGTATGTCATAGTCTATAGGTTCATATCGGTGTTTTTGTATTGATGGTCGTCTGACTTTTTTTAATTCAACACAAATTTGCTTGTGATCCGACATTGCTGATTCCATAATTGCTATGTGAAAATTGTCATTCCTTAAATTAGTGCTGATATGATCTAGTATCGATTTTCTTGTTGAAGAGTCTCTTGTACAGTATTTTTTAGTAATTTTATTTAGAATTGTATAACCAGCTTCATTTAATAGTGATTTATATTGTTTGGTCTTTCTGTTGCTCGTTAATAAATCTATATTAAAATCTCCAAAAACTATAGCCCTGTTTCTTTTTTGAAGTTGACTGTTTAAGGTTTCTAGAAAATTTTGATAATTTGTGTGACCTGGGTTATATATAATGCCTATTTCCACTGCATAATTCTCGAGTCTTATCCATAAGTAATTATTTCCATTCTTGTATTCTGATTCGGATATGGAGTGTGACAAGTTGTTGTGTACATACGCAGAGACTCCTCCTCCTTTTATATCTGTTCTAAAATTGTAGTAGTGGGTGTAGTTGGATAGTTGGTACTCAGCTGCTTGTGAGTCGCTACCGATCCATGTTTCGGTAAGTAGGATTACATGAATTTGTGTAGGCAAGGATTTGAGCATGCATTGCAGTTCGTCAAACTTACCTTTTTTGCAAATACTTCGGACGTTCAAATAGAGAAACATTAAGCGACATTTAGAGCATTGTAAGTCTCCATAATTGTTAATTAGCTGGTATGTGTTTTTATCGCTTGCGATTTTGTTCATGGGTGTATTTATTGTTGAGAGTTTTTTGAGTCCATTTTAATGATGTTGGGTATTCCGTTTATATATTTTATTGTCAGGTCTGCTTCTCCATCATTTACACGTCGAACCAATTCTTGTTTTAAATCGTATAAGTACTTTTGTTGGGCTGGCGTTTGATCCAAGAACATTTTGATGGATTCTGGTAGTTTGCCTTTATTACGTAGGAGCTGTTTTGGAGGAAATTTGCTTTCAAAACAAACTTTCACTTTTCTCGTTTTTGTGTTACTATATTTGCCGATACGGAATACCTTTACTGGTGACGGGATGTCGGAAGCTATTGAGCGAGTTATCTGAATAACATTGGCCATATCTTTTGAAGCTCGTTCTGCAGCGTTACCTGAGGTTTGTTCAGGAAGCCCAACAATGATTATATTACGTTCCCTGTAATAACGTTCTTGTATTTCACGTATCAGCTCTTCGTTTAAATGCGCTTCTGGCGCCCCCCTAGAGAATGACATTGGTGAATACTTGTTAATTTTTGATTCTATGGTTTCAATTTTGCTTTCACTCGCAATCATCTTTGTCTCAAGTGCAGCTATTTGTGTTTTAACGTTATCCTGTTCTTTAGTGATATTTAACGATGTAGAATTAATTCCACATATTTGTTCCTTAATTTCTGTAATATTATCTCGAATTAACTTCGTTGATTGTTCAGAAGTTGTTTTAATTTCGGCCATTTGGGATTTAACTTCAATAATATCCTCTTGCATTTTCGTCATAATTTTTTGATTGGCTTCAGTATATTTTTCCAGCAATAAAGTCATACGGCTTAACTCGGAACGCAATTCTTTTAGTTCATTACTACACTTACAGTCGTGTTCATAAGGGTTTTTTCTTTTTCGGTAAGTTATTGTGGAATCCATCTCCATGTTACTTAGCTTTGACAGGTCTGGTTGTGATCCACCACTTTTTGCTGCGCTTGCTGGTGATAGTAAGCTCATTATAGGTTAGGTTGTAATTATATTACACACGACGCGCCGGAGTGATCGAGTCGATGTGCGAGAGGGTCAAAAAATAACAGTCTGTTCGTGTCCCCCGAGGTGGTGAAGAGGGCCCCTCCGTGGCCGTAGCGAAATACGTCACTCCCGATGTATAGTTTTTAAAGTTTGTTCGTGTAGCTAAAACGAACTAATTACGATCACTGGTGTTTTTGCTAATTGAACTTTATTCATAAGATTACACTTTTTAAAATTGAACTGCTCTTGATTTAATATTTTATGAGTAAAATGAATGGCACGTCTACTCCAGTCAAGGCACGAACGACGAGTGTCCGAGGTTTCCTTCACCGCTGAGCACAAGATGAATTATAAAGACAAATTAAGCACATGGATCAGCGGTGCTTGCCTGGGTTTGAACCCGCAATCATCGGTTAAGATGCACGCGTTCTAACCACTGGGCCATCTCGACTCTGATCCTGTAATTATCCTCCTGTAATCCTCCTCCTGAAATGATACTGTAAGCTATATTTAAATATTAACTTCTAATAAATTGTTTACACTTACCAGGATATCGGCCATAGCTCTACAGCCCCGCAGCAGAGGTTACCTTACACTCAAGTCCATAGACCCCGAAGAGCCACCGCTGATGCAACCGAACTACTTCCTGCACGAACACGAGCTGAATGTTGCAGCGGACGCAGCGAGGATAGCGTATCGTCTTGCTAATACTACGGTAAATATATAACCAATATAAAAGCACAATGAATCGAAAAAAAAAAACAATTCTACTTGTTGGCAAATCTCAAAGTAAAACGAATAAATTTAAATGTTGATATATACATATGTAATACAACACAATACAAGTATTTTAGATTTTTTTAATTATAATTAAATAGTATTGAGTATCCGTTTGTTTATGGGGCAGTGTAGAAATATAGAAAAAAAATATTTATATAAATAAATGAATTAGTGATTTCTTTTTAAACATTCACGTCAATTTCGATATTTTTTTACGTTTATACAGAATTACTATCCATAAAACTATCTTCAATCTTTGCAAACCTTTTTTGATTATCTGAACTAACAAGAGTATTACAACAAATAGTTGCTGAAATGAGGCGAAAACATTTTATCGATCGTATAGTACATGTAAAGATCGTAAAAACCGTTTATATTTTACTTGGTGGTAGGGCTTTGTGCAAGCCCGTCTGGGTAGGTACCACCCACTCATCAGTTATTCTACCGCCAAATAACAGTACTCAGTATTGTTGTGTTCCGGTTTGAAGGGTGAGTGAGCCAGTGTAACTACAGGCACAAGGGACATAACATCTTAGTTCCCAAGGTTGGTGGCACATTGACGATGTAGGATAATACATCTTACAGCGTCATTGTCTATGGGGGATGGTGACCACTTTCCATCAGGTGACCTATAACATAAAAAAAATTATATTATAATATTTAACGTGTCATGCATTATTAGATTCTCCGAGAGAAATACGGTATGGAGCCAACGGAAGGCTACGGCGCCGAATGTCCAGGAGGCGGAAGTAACCCCACTGATGAGTTCTTCAAATGCTTAGCGCAGTTACACACGGCACCGGAAAACCACCAAGTCGGTACTTGCAAGATGGGAGCCAAAGATGATCCGATGGCGGTGGTCGACCCACAGTTAAAAGTTTACGGAATAGACGGTGAGTCAAAAAGTTTATGCTAATATAGTTCTTTTACGACACTGTACATAAATAATGTATTAACCTACATGAGCATTACAAGCAAATGTGCTTTTTCTCAATCTCAGGAAAAATCACTACATGAGCATTATAAGCAACTGTGCTTTTTCTCAGGGAAAAATCAACTTATACCTGTAGGATTATTAACCAAATGTACACATGGTTTCTCAGTCAATTAGAATTTTTAATATTATATAGTACGACATAACTTAGATGTCGCATCGGCAAAATTCGTAAAACCGATCACATCCGAATTGAGTACACTATCCCAAATTATCAATATTTTTTTCTCATGTGAATATGATCTTTGCACTAAAGTAATAACTTGTGATATCGTGTGACCTAATATGTTCGTCAATTTGACACGTCGATTTACATGCACTTGATTTCTCTGACGCGAGAATCTGTAGCGACGACTAGCGTCGAATGGCGCGATAGTGAGCTATTTCTATTGGTTACGTAAATCGGCAATAATCGGTTTTATTTTTATTTCATTGCATTTTCCGATGCTACATCTAATTTGTGTCGTACTATAATTTGTTAGATAATATTTGTAAGTATTTTAAATTCCAAGATCAAAATTTAATTGCAATCGTATCTGGTAGTACTCATCTAAATACAAACCAAAAGGACACACACACAAACAGCTAAGATTATTTTCATCGTTTTATTTTATATAGTACGACGACTATACTTTCATTGTAAAACGGTACACTTACACAATGCAACATAAAAATAATTATAGGTCATTTTATTTAGAGAGCAACTAATTATATTTTTAAACATCGAAGGTAAGTTATATTGGTAAAATGTTTATTGTTGCATTTAATTGTAATATTTTCATTAATTTTGGACAGTTGAAGTAATTAAGAATTTGGTATTTCCAGGACTCCGGGTAGTGGACGCTTCGATAATGCCCACCGTGCCGTCTGGCAACACCGCCGCGCCCGCCATCATGGTCGCGGAACGAGGCGCCGAATTCATTCTAACCAGACACCAACTCTTTAAGAATCGCTTTGGACAAAATGTTCCCGATGCTGGAAATTATGACACGAACGCTGACAGTAATGCAAACCGGTAAGTACTGAGAATAGCTTTAAAAAAAATTCAATAAAGTCATAGAGTAAATTCACTTTTTAGTCATATACTAGCTCAGCATCTTGAGTATAACCCACGTCGGCTCATTATTTTTTTTATTTAATTTACAACATCCACAGGCTCGCAGACGCCTGTGCCTTTTTTTTACATTTTATATTAAACATTTGGTGTTTTATATTTTATATTTTTTACTTTATTCATAGTGATTAAATTTGCGTAATTTGCGCTATGAAATTCTCTGTCTCAGCAAGTTACCAGTGTGACGTTCTCTCATTTAGGATTATATAAGA
This sequence comes from Vanessa cardui, assembly GCF_905220365.1. Taxonomy (NCBI): domain Eukaryota; kingdom Metazoa; phylum Arthropoda; class Insecta; order Lepidoptera; family Nymphalidae; genus Vanessa; species Vanessa cardui. The sequence goes on along the minus strand of NC_061132.1, from coordinate 9,321,885 downwards.
CGATCAACACTTTGCGGTTGTTGACAAAAAACCTTCTTTTGAACAATTTGTACAGGAATTAACTAGTCACAAAGATTTGATAAAATTTGCTATAATAATGTTATCAACTGCCACCGAAATAATTGTAAGCGTGTACTTATGAAAAATATATTTCAGCTGGACTGATAATGATTCTGATAATGAGCATAAATGGGACCAGCGCTGGAAGCCCTGGGACAAGAACTGGCATCACTTGCAGTGGGAGCAGAGGCCGAGCTACCACGACGTCGACTGGCAGACCAAGAATAAAGAAAAAACCGACCACCAGTACGTTCGATAATAACCATCCAAATCGCATTGGTAGAGATAATAATAATATTCTTATAATAATAATATTCTTTATTCATAACAAATAATTTACAGATTAAAATGAGTTCCCTGGTTCTTGTGATAAGCAAAAGCCTGTGCCACAACGAACCAGTGTGCTCTTCCATTATTAACTTCTTAAAGGTAAATTATACATGTGAGAACGTAACCAGATTATACATAAAGAAATAAAAACAATAAAAGATAAGGAGAATGAATGCGTGTCTGCTTGTGTGTGCGCGCGCGCGCGTGAATGTGCGTGTGCGTGTGTGTGTGTGTGTGTGTGTGTGTGTGTTTGTGAGATGAGCTGGATCTCTTAAGAAATGATAATGAATCTTTACTACATTCGACACTTAAATTATTTTATAATTGAATGCAGTATGGATTCTTATATACAAACTATTTTAAGAAAAATAGGTTTAAGAAAATACATTTTATTATTTAAAAAAATATTATATTTATATTGTAATTAATATATACTTTTTACTTTATTCCTTTGCGTTTTCCTTTCCCTTTCGTTGGAGGTTCTGGTTCAGGCTCGGATCTAAAACAATGATTACAGCAATTTCATTATATATACCTTAACTTTCTTCTAAGATTGTCTGTGATTCAATTTTCAAATGCATTGAATTCAATCGAAATCGAATCGAAGGTGTTAATATAAGTTATTCATAAAAGACTGTAAGAAATGTTTAGTTATATACATTATATATTTTATGATAGAGGATACGAGACGGGCCACCTGATGTTAAGTGACCACTTAAACTGGAACACAACAAAAAAGAAACTTAATCAAATAACTATAATAAACTGTAATTGCTTGCACGTTATGCATATGTCACACCAATATTAATTAATCCAGTGGTTAGAACGCGTGCATCTTAACCGATATGTGCTTAACTTGTGTTTATAATTCATCTCGTGCTCGGCGGTGAAGGAAAACATCGTGAGGAAACCTGCATTTCATCGAAATTCTGCCACAAATGCATTCCACCAACCCGCATTGGTACAGTGTGCTGGAGAGTATGTTCCAAACCCTCTCCTTAATGGAAGAGGGGGCCTTATCCCAGCAGTAGGAAATTTACAGGTTGTTACTATACTTTTTACTTTTTTCATCTATAATATATGCCAAAATAGCTACCACAGGTTGCTTTCATAGAATATAGTCATACTCTTTCTCTTTCAAACCAGTGAAGCTGTCATGTAATTTGATATGAAGCAAGTTTCTCCAAGGATGGACATTTATGCTATTTTATGCTCTACAACCGACAGCTAAAATGCGAACGGAGCGATACACTGGTAGATATTATTACTTACTCCTCGCTACCGTCTGGCGTTTCGGGAATGGTGACGTTTGCTTTTGACGATCGCCGACTGTTCATCAGCTCGCTAGAATCGTCTAGGAGTTCTTGTTCCTGTAATACACGTTATATTAATGTATAACATATAAACAATATGTTGAAGGAATTATTAAAAAATATTTACGAAGTCTGAGTCGAGATAGCCCAGTGGTTAGAATTCGTGCATCTTAACCGATGATTGCGGGTTCAAACCCAGGGAAGCACCGCTGATTCATGTGCTTAATTTGTCTTTATAATTCATCTCGTGCTCAGCGGTGAAGGAAAACATCGTGAGGAAACCTGCATGTGACAAATTTCATAGAAGTTCTGCCACATGTGTATTCCACCAACCCGCATTGGAACAGCGTGGTGGAATACGTTCCAAACCTTCTCCTCAAAGGGAAAGGAGGCTTTTAACCCAGCAGTGGGAATTTACAGGCTGTTGTTGTTATTTACGAAGTCTTTCGATGTAGATTTAATCTAGAGATAGATGAAAAAAAATAAGCGTGAACCTGTAGTGACACGAATAATTTGAGCGCTGTATGTCGCGGTACGACGGCTTTACTTTGTTAACATTTTAATCACCCGACCACTTAGAACTTTGTCTATTAAATTGGTTTATTTATTTACATAATTTCGGCGTAGTATTTATATCGATTTACGGGCAACAGCGCCACCTAGAGGGTACTTACTACCTATGTCGAGATTTGTGAATTGACTTATTTTTTAAAATATTAAATTGGCAACTTTCGCTTAACGAATAATAATGTCATGTAAGCGTGAAACAATCGCATGTACCAAAATTATTATATGTAATACCGATGAAATACTAGTGAAATATCGGAATAGAAGTGTATTCGTATACATACATTATCGTTATCGTAGACGATGGTATGCAGTTCGGTTTCGTCTGCGGAGTTGTTAGTGAAGCTCACGCTGCAGCGGTCTGACGAGCGCGTCACTCGGCGTTGCTCCTCCGCTATAAGAAGAAATATAATAAATATTCCATTTAATACATTAAGTTTTGTTACTAGTAGATATATAACTATATATATGTGCGTAGATAAAAATAATTGTCAAATAAGGGGGGAGGAAATAGTAGACATATAACTATATATATGTGCGTGCTGCGTCACCGCAGATGAGCGCCAATAAAGTCAGTGCGTAATAAGCTACAGCGCGTTTCACTTGTGTCCTATATTTACCAGTTACTCCAGTTACTTAGACACCATTTGGTGGCCTTGGTGGTTGTAGTTCAATCAATCTAGCATTCCCTTCATTCTAAACTGTCCAATGGAAATAGGAAAAATGATAAACAAACCTATTTCATGCGATTTGCTAATAACCCCGCCACTTATTACACTGCTAATAGTTTATGATTAATATATCTTTATATAAGTATACTCCAACTATTTTACGCTTAACTACTCATATCTACTTTAATGTTACTTCCAAAACTCTATAAAAGTTTCGTCGTCGCAGAAAACGCTATTTTTTCGCTAATTTATAGTGAATATTATTATTATTAACAATAATAAGCCTTTTATTTCATTCCCTTAGTTAATAATACATTTCATTTAACAATGTAATATAATTCGATTGATTATAGCATTATTATTGTATCAATTAGTGTAACATAATGTTTAAATATTTAACACAGTTTTAAATTATAAAACGATTAATTTAAAAATACATTTGATTATTTACTATCCTATATTACTATTCTATTAAATGATATATGTGAATATTATTAATTAATATAAATCAATTATATTAATTTATTGCTTAATCAAGCTCTGAACCAATGCCGGGTGAAAGAAAGAGAAGAAGAGACTACCATTTGGTGGCCTTGGTGGTTGTAGTTCAATCAATCTAGCATTCCCTTCATTCTTAACTGTCCAATGGAAATAGGAAAAATGATAAACAAACCTATTTCATGCGATTTGCTAATAACCCCGCCACTTATTACACTGCTAATAGTTTATGATTAAAATATCTTTATATAAGTATAAAAGAACCAATGCCGGGTGAAAGAAAGGCGAGTGCCGGGAGTTCCGTGGTTGTTCATGATAAAATAAGTAACGAAAGCCCCGATGAGCTTAATCACATACAAAATGTACTGTACAACTTAAGTTTAATTAACTTGTTATTACCTATTTTCTGTGCTTTTTTGCCATTCTTCTTTTTACCCGACCCGGTGGAGTCCGAACTGGAACCGGACTGCATGCTCCGAGTGGATCTGCGAACGGTAACGTTGGATACGTCGAGGTCGTCTGATGGCGGTGACTGCTGTACTGCTATTTCTTTCTTGGATTTCAGATTTTTTTTAGCTGCAAAATATAAAAGTTAACCACATTAAATAAGAAATAAAAAATATAAAAATTAAATCATTGTAATCACATTTTTATCGATGATAATAAATGGAAGAATTGCTGAGTGTTTAAATTATTCTAAACTAACTGACATCCTACTTATTCGGATGATGATGAATACATTAATAGCCTTCGATTATTCCGTCATTGATATTGGATTATATTATTCTTCGATATATGCCAGCAGCAGGCTTACAAACTTTTTTTTTTCTGCAAAAGTATTATGGGGACTTACAACGACAGCCTGTAAATTCCCACTGCCGGGCCAAAGGCCTCCTCTCCCTTTGAGGAGAAGGTTTGGAACATATTCCACCACGCTGTTCCAATCCGTCTTGGTGGAATACATACGTGGCAGAATTTCTATGAAATTTGTCACATGCAGGTTTCCTCACGATGTTTTCCTTCACCGCCGAGCACGAGATGAATTATAAAGACAAATTAAGCACATGAATCAGCGGTGCTTGCCCGGGTTTGAACCCGCAATCATCGGTTAAGATGCACGCGTTCTAACCACTGGGCCATCTCGACTCATTTTGGGGGCTCATTCTCATTATGGGGACTTATTATATCATAATATTTATTGGTCAAACTAACCTCTGTCTACATCCACAAGAGATCGCTGCGATCGGCTCCGCTTCACGCCCTTTTCATTTTGTTCCTGTTCTTTGACTTGTTTGGAACCTTTTTTATTTTTTTTATCTTTGCCGTCCGTTGACTCGGAACTCGATCTTGTTAAAGACATTTTCTTTTTCTTGTCTATAAAAAAGATATTAATTTTGACTGAATCATAATCTGATCTGAATTGATCAATAACGATATCACTTTGAAGGTTCATTGACCCAGTATAGCCAGAAGAATGGGAAAGCCAAAAGGTGATGGCGCATTGCTGATGTAAGTATGGTTAATATTTCTTAGTACAGCGCCTTTGTCTATGAGCGATGACCACCTTCCATGAGGCAATTAAGTAATCAATAAATAATATGTACTGAGATAATTTATGATAATTTATTTAAGGGATAAATATAACAAGTTTTTTTTTTATGGTATAGGTTGGCGGACGAGCATATGGGCAACCTGATGGTAAGTGGTCACCATCGCCCATAGACATTAACGCTGTAAGAATTATTAACTATTCCTTACATCGTCAATGTGCCACCAACCTAGGGAACTAAGATGTTATGTCCCTTGTGCCTGTAGTTACACTGACTCACTCACCCTTCAGACCGGAACACAACAATACTGAGTACTGTTGTTTGGCGGTAGAATAACTGATGAGTGGGTGGTACCTACCCAGACGGGATTGCACAAAGCCCTACCACCAAGTAAGTGAAACAAATTATGTACTTACTTTTAGTGACCTTAACTTTTTTGACGGGTGAAACACCGCTACTTTCCTCTGACGCTGTATCCGATGCCTCGACATTTGCTGTAGTTTTTGGATCATTTTTTGGAAGAGATTTCCTTTCGTCCGATGCTTGACTTTCTAAAATGATTATTATTTACTGTAATATACAATAACAAAAAAAAAAAACATTTTTTTTATTACTTATTGTGTATATAAGCTATACAACTTTGTTCATGTAAACTTTTCATGAAGTAGATATATAAATAAGATAAATGAATATAGAAAATGTCACACTTTGACAATGTTTAATATGCGATTACAATTGAAGGACTTAAGTTTAATATTTTTTAATACAGATTTGGCATATTTTCTATCCCATTAGTAATAATACTGTAGTACTAGAAAAGGTCCTAAAAGCGCTCCTGCCTTGTGCACTGCAAACCACCAGAAAGGCCAAGCTTAAAAAGCTTTCAAGACTTTTTTAACGGTTCTAATTTACACATGGATGGTAAGTGGTCACCATCATGTGCCTGTAGTTACACTGGCTCACTCACCCTTCAAACCGGAACACAACAAAACTGAGTACTGTACTTTTGCGGTAGAATATCCGATTACATTGATATATTGATGATGATGGGTGGTACCTACCCAAGCGGGCTTGCACTAAGCCCTACCACCGTTATGTCATTAGTAAATGTGTAGACGTACTTTCTGATATCCTCGACACGACTTCGGGGGGCGAAGTCTCGTCGATCTCTACCTCTTCTTCCACAGTTTCATTAACTACGACGTGGGTGCTTCTTGCTAATGGTTGAGCTATAAAATAAAACATCGTTATCAAAAAAAAATCAAAAATCAAAGTATACTTTATTCAAGTGGGCTTTTACAAGCACTTTTGAATCGTCATTTAACAATTAAGTAAAGCTACCACCGGTTCGGAAAGTATATTCTACCGAGAAGAACCGGCAAGAAACTCAGTAGTTACTCTTTTTCGACATTTAAAAAAATACAGTAATGTTAGTTAATACAATTATTAAATTAATACTTTATCTTTATTATTATCATATACATACATATCTCATTGTCATTAGTCGTTTCGTGAATATAAAATACAGACTATAACACTAGGGAACAATAAAAACATATTAATACAAATTTGAACTCTGTAACACGCAACTCACGGTTGCTTCGTTAGTAATCAAAAGAAAACAAAATGGCATTCACGCAAAATTTTATAAACTTAAAACTACTAATAAACAATGTGAAAAACAATAATATGCAATGTTCAGTTTCATTGCATATCTGTTTCTGTAGAAAACTTTTTGTGAAACGAAATAACTTATCTATTTGAAGCACATTAAGGTATACGTACGCAAAGATGTGGTTATTCTTCCGAAGGTGTTCATGGTCGTATCATCTGGTTGAATCATCCCTTCGGTACCTATAACAAAGTAAATATTAATTTATAACTTATTTGTATACTGAGTGTGTATATCAATAACTTTTCAAAGTAATAAGTGGAAAGATGGATTTTTTTTATGCTATAGGTTGGCAGACGAGCACATGGGCTACCTGATGGTAAGTGTTCACCATCACCCATAGACAATGTCGCTGTAACAAATATTCTATTGCTTACATTGGCAATATACCACCAACCTTGGGAACTAAGATGTTAGACATAACAGTGACAGTGAGCCAGTGTAACTACAGGCACAAGGGACACCTTGTACCTATAGTTACACTGGCTTCCTAGTCCACTCATTTTAAACCGGAACATAACAGTACTGCGAATTAAATGATTGACCAATCAACAAGAAAATTTAATGGTTAAAGGATTTAAAAAATCAATTTATATTGTACCCGTAGACATTTTAGTAAGGCTAGCTCGTTCCATCGCTTCCAAGGATCCGAGATAGCGAGTAAGGTTCCGGCACGACTGCTTATCTGGTAATTTCTGAAATAGGGTGGACTTAATTAATTATGACTTAATTACTTTCGGATACTTATTTTAGAAAATAAAGCAGAATTTTATTAATTTTTTCCAATAAATAATTAGTTGGTAAGAAGTCGTTAAGATTTGTTTATATTGTACAATTTTCTGAACAAACACTAGGAACTACTGATATATTTCCAACATCAAAGTGTAAAAAAAAATCTAAGTAACAATTTCATATATTCGGAAGTATGATGGGCCATTTTAAATGAACTAGAGTAGATTAGAGAGTAGTTAGTAGTAGAGACAACACTATGTGAACTAGAGTAGAGTGAGCGAGAGGGCACGCACGGCGATGAGCGGCGGCAGCGCGCGCGCCAGGTCGGCGGCGGCGGCGGGCGCGGTGGGCGGCGCCAGCAGCGCCAGCGCGCGGCACGCCAGCGCCGCCTCCGCGCACGCCGGCCGCCGCGCCAGCCGCCCGCACAGCTCCAGCGCCAGCGCGCCCTGCGCGTCGCACAGCTGCGGGCACACGCACATTCTCTTACTCACTGTTACTATACACAGGGTTCAAATGATTATTATTAAAAAATAATTACGCATTTGGACTATTTTTTTATAGTTTTAGAATAATAATAATAATTCATTGAAAAATATATGAGGTCGATATTTATTACATCAAGTGTTCTACGTATCAGTTTAACATGTAGGTTTTCTCACTATGTTTTCCTTCAGCACTAAACTCGATGTTAAATGTATTTAACATGGATACTAAAATATATATCTCATATCAGTAAATTATTCTTTTATATAAATTATGTACCTCCTGATTAACTCGAGTCAAAGAGACGATAAACCTGACGACCGCCTCCTGGTCTATTTCTGCTAATGGAGAGCTTGACGGTGCATTGGCCAGTGCTCGCAAAGTTGGCAATGTAGCTTTCTAGAAAAAAAAAAAATGGTTGATATTAGTTCTTAGTTCCAAGTCTGCAAAGACAAAAAGTTCTTGGTTATGAATGTGCACTTACTTGTATCTGTTCCTGGGCTCCATCGACGCAAACAGGGAAAGTTTGAAAAAATACCCCTATAGTCTGCCGTAGATTATCTTCATCAACTAAATAAAAAAGTACTTTATAAAATATGCATAGCGTAGAATGTTACTTAATAATATTTAACCACAACTCAGCATCAGTCGTGTACTCATGAGTAAGTAAACAATGAAAGAAATACTATATAACAGGTACCTATGTAGTATGTGGCAGAGATTGTTTACACTTATCTTTTGTTTTGCTCAATCTCATAACAAATCGTACATTCGCACAAAGGAATCTGGTTTAGAACCAATTTGTTGTTTTGCAAGGTACATTTAACTACTGACAATCTATTGCCAAAAATCAAATAACTTTTTTAAGGAAAACGGAAATGAAGTTGTTAAAATAAATGCTTCTAATAACATAATATCTTTTGAATTACCTGTAGCAGGGTTAAACCAGAGCAGTATAAGTCTGCTGAGTATAGTCGGCGATTCCAGGTGACCAAGATATATGAGACGACAGAGACCTTCCACTATTATCAGCCTATATGCTGGACACTGCAAAACATAGTATTCATATATTAGTTGTAACATAAAAATCTAGCGACCCGACCGGGTTTCGCACGGGTCAATGCTAATACAGAATATACTACAGAATTTCTTTATACACGATGTAAACTTTTTGTCATTAGGCAAAACAAACCTGCATTTTGAATCTGTAATTTCTTCGAAAAGATTCACTTACTTTGATAACAAATTATGCTAATCTTTACTATAGTCTGTTCGTGTTAAGAATGCAGTGAGTTGTCATTATTTACCGGCCCCTTTGACCAATCAAATCTTTTCAAATTACAAAGTCAAGTTCACATTGAACAGGTAAAGACATAAGTACGAACGTGACGGTTGTGGATTTAATTAATTATTAACTGATATTTTTATAATTTAAATTATTTTTTTATTATTATTAACTGATATTTAAAAAAAATGAATACCACACCAATTTGTAAAAATTAAAGTGCGAGAAATGCTGCGACCACATCCTACAAGAAGGAATCGCCATGTGGGATTTAGATAATATTATGGAACTCGCTGCAGAAAATTATTTTATTATAAACACTAACGACGACACTAGTAATAGTGATTAAAATATTAATGACTTACTTTCGATTTTTTACGTTAATGTGTATTTTTTAAATTCATTACACTTAGCCTTTAAAACACATAATTTGTTGGAATTTTGACACAACTATACAAACACCTTTACCCTTCTGTTAAAAAGATTTGATTGGTCAGGGGGCGGAGTAAGGACGGTAAACAATGACAACTCACTGCATTCTTAACGCGAACAGACTATAGTAATATAGCAGTTGTTTTTTTTTTTTTTGTTGTTATTTTGTTAGGAGTAATCTCTGGAACTAATGATCCAATTCTAAACATACTTTTACTGGTAGATAACAACATTATTCCACAGTGCTATAGGTTACAGATAATATTTATATCATATCATATTCTCTAATAATATATAAATGCACATGAGCGAAGTCGGACGGCTAATTGATAACTATATGTTACCAATTTTATTATCTTTTAACAGTGTAAAGTTATATGTAACAGGTTATGATAATTGGTTCGTTACTTTTGTTGTATTTAAATTTATAATAAGCATTTACTTACTGCGCTGTCCATTATCTTCAACAGAAGTTCTATGACTGTACTGTGTGTGGGTGTAATTGATAATGCAGATTCAGACAATGTACCTGCAACAAAAATCGTTTTACACTAATGATAAATATCAAGAAGAATTTTGATTACTAAACTTACTGATTTTTCTGATAATTTAGATCATTATTTATAAATTTAAATGAATATAAACATATACCTAATTTTTATACTAAGCAACATGTCAAAATAATGTATACATTATATATTATTATAATAATAAATCAACTTTTTGGATGGCCGCGATATAAAAACTGTACGAAAAATGTGAAAAGAAAATTGGTAGGCTTTCACGGTCGGCAGATTGCCAAAACGGTTCCAAATTCTTAGTAGTTTTCACTGGTGGTTGAGGTATTTCAGTGTTTGATTGTGCGACCAATAAAAAAAAATATATCTATACATCCGACCGACTTTTGGACTTTTTGGAACTTGGACTGACTGATTTTTGACTGGTTTTTAAAATCCATTTTATATTATTTAGTAGAGGTTAAGGAATCCAGTAAAAGTAATTTTTTTTATTTCTAGTACATATTTGCCGAAAAATATCATATTAAAAATTCCATATTTAAATAACGCGTGAAAACGCTACTTGGACGATATGGCGCTGCAATGGGGTCGATGACGTCACTTTGCTGTAATTTAATCTGTGGTACAAATAGAAGAAAAGCAAGGTTTACAAGAAAGTGACTTCATCATAAGCCCGGCCAATGAGAAGCGTTTTGTGTCACGTGACAATCGTTTGAAAAAATGCATTTTTATTTATTGATTTATGAATAAATTAAGTATTATTTTCAAGTTTCGTTAGTAAATAATCATTTCTAAACTCATAATATACACTGATTACAATTATACACAATTTATTTTTCGCATTGTCAAATAGCCTATTAGTAAATAAATACAACACGAAAAAAAAATTACACCGACATTTCCAAGAAAATATATTATATAGACTGTAATAAATGTGTATATTAAAAATAATCCGTTCGCTTTTAATAGCTAGTGGATTGATTTTAAACAAAATATAATAATTAAAGTTCAGTATGAAGGCCATAGTTTACCATCTTCGTCGTCAGCGTCCATGGAGTATCTCGTGTTCCGTTTCTTGGGCGCGTCCGCTTTGGAGTCGTCGTGAGTGACGTCATCCTCGAACACACGCGCGCCGTGCACGCACAGCAGGTCCACGATGCACTTCAGCACCGTCGTTACAGTCGGCTCGTTTGTCGTGTCGATGAGCTGGAAACATTACCAGAGGGTTTTTGTTCGTTAATACATATATTTAAATAAAAAGGCTTTATTATTATTAATTTATACTCCCATGAGCAGAGATGGCCCAGTGGTTAGAACGCGTGCATCTTAACCGATGATTGCGGGTTCAAACCCAGGCAAGCACCGCTAATTCATGTGCTTAATTTGTCTTTATAATTCTTCTCGTGCTCAGCGGTGAAGGAAAACATCGTGAGGAAACCTGCATGTGACAAATTTCATAGAAATACTGCCACATGTGCATTCCACCAACGCGCATTGGAACAGCGTGGTGGAATATGTTCCAAACCTCCTCCTCACAGGGAGAGGAGGCCTTTAGCCCAGCAGTGGGAATTTACAGGCTGTTGTTGTTGTTGTTGTATACTTCCATAATTGGAAATCTTGATTTGAATTGATCATTGAGATAAATTGTGAATTTTGAATAGTATCAAACGAAATTGTTTTGATGCATATTTTATAATTTCATGATCTATATTATTAAGGGACAAGAGTAGGTTTTAGTACATAATTAATATTTTATTTGATAGTAGCAGACAGTCGATATATTTTTATAATCGAGTTGTTTCTTCTTAATTTGAATATAGTTACGTATTCATTTATTGTAATTATAATATTAAACTTACATTAGCAAAGAAGAATGCTTTGTGGTCTCTCGCAAACTCCTTATCGAGCATACCAAATAAGGCAACCGTTTCGAGTGCATTCTCTAATATATCTGGATTTTGAAATATTTCCGCCTAGAAAGAAATATCAATTATTAAAATATACATATATAAAACGAGATGGATATGGTAATTTTTGTATTAAACAAATAGTACTTTAGTTATAAGTATATAAGTCCGTATGGGAGTCAAATCTAGACTATATAAAACGAGTCAGACAGTTTAAGTCCAACCAAAAATCAAAATCAAAATATACTTTATTCAAGTGGTATATATTGGTATATATATTCAAGTGATGGAGGAAGACGGTGTGTAGATAGAAAACTAATTTTAGTATTTAAATTTCGTAGTCCAATTTGAATTTGAGTCCGTTGGAAAACGAGTAAGCAACAATGCTGTTTTTTGTACTACTTGTAATAAGATTGAGATAAGAGTCGAGATGGCCCAGTGGTTAGAACGCGTGCATCTTAACCGATGATTGCGGGTTCAAACCCAGGTAAGCACCGCTGATTCATGTGCTTAATTTGTCTTCATAATTCATCTCGTACTTGGCGGTGAAGGAAAACATCGTGAGGAAACCTGCATGTGACAAATTTCATAGAAATTCTGCCACATGTGTATTCCACAAACCCGCATTGGAACAGCGTGGTGGAATATGTTCCGAACCTTCTCCTCTAAGGGAGAGGAGGCCTTTAGCCCAGCAGTGGGAATTTACAGGCTGTTGTTGTTGTTTTGTTGTTGTACTACTTGTGTTTATACGACTTTTTTAATTAATTTAATTTTGTTTGTGTAATGTGATGTATATGAAAGAGTATAAATAAATAAAATAATTATTCAGTAATACATCAAATGATTATCACCTCTAGTTCACTAAACATCAACTTCAGAATGGGCGTGATTGTCGTCAGCTGGGGCGTGTCCAGTGCGCAATTCAATATTGTTAAACACTTGTTCAAAGTCTCCGCATCACATTGTTTTTCTTTTATGGTCTGAAAGAGTTTTATTATTTACATTAAATACTTCATGGTACATTTTTAATCTGTGAAAGTGAAAGGTTTTTATCACTTACTGCTAATGGTTGGGGCGGTGGTGACTTTGTTTGAATATTCAAATCCTCCAATTTCTTTTGAATATCAGCTACCTGTAAAATAAATAAAAAATGTATTTGACGATTTAAAATATCATGTAAATTTAATATGAGCTTCCATAACTGGCATTAAATAAAATCGTTACTAAAATACGACTTACTTTAGCTTTGCATTCAGCGGCAAGAGCATAGTTTTCATCTCTGACGGCCTCTTCTTGTGCTTCGATTGCGACGTTTAAAGAGACACGGAGTCTGGCTCTCTGAAGATAAAAAATACGTGCTGTATACTATCATGCTACGACCAAAATAAGTGAGTATCATTGAAAATTTTTGTTAAAATTGGGATAAATTATGAAGGAGTTTATGTTGCGTGTGCTGAGTAAATGATTAAGTTTCGCATAAGTCAAGTACTTTACTTGGTGGTAGGGCTTTGTGCAAGCCCGTCTGGGTAGGTACCACCCACTCATCAGTTATTCTACCGCCAAACAACAGTAATCAGTATTGTTGTGTTCCGATCTGAAGGGTGAGCGAGCCAGTGTAACTACAGGCACAAGGGACATAACATCTTAGTTCCCAAGGTTGGTGGCACATTGACGATGTAAGGAATAGTTAATAATTCTTACAGCGTTGTCTATGGGCGATGGTGACCACTTACCATCAGGTGGCCCATATGCTCGTCCGCCAACCTATACCATAAAAAAAAAAAGTACGAAGTAATCAGTAATCTAGCCAAGCGACCTGATCATCGACTAGTATAAGAAACGATTCGAACAAGGTCAATTAATCGTGTTCAAGCCCTATGGCCTCAGCGGGACGGACCTGCAGCTTGACCTCTGTGCAGTCGACGGGCGGCGCGGGCGCGGGCGAGTCGTCGGGCTCGGGCGCGTCGCGCAGCGCCGACACCACGCCGCACACCAGCGCCACGCGCGCCGCCACATCCGGCACCACCAGCTCCAGCGCCGACACGAACGCGCGGATCACGTCCGAGTTCAGTGACCCGTAATCGCCTACGATAATAAACATATTGAGTAAACAAATGTTAACTACTTAGCTCAAATGGTACTTTATCAAATCAAAATAAACTTTATTCAAGCTAGCTTTTAACGAGCGCTTTTGAATCGTCAATTAACAATGAAGTGAAGCCACCACTGTGAACCGGCAAGAAACTCAGTAGTTACTCTTTTTCAACATTTAATAAATACAGTCATAAAAAAAAAGTAAAGTAACAGCCTGTACATTTCCCACTGCTGAGATTAGGCCTCCTATTTCATTAAGGAGAGGGTTTGGAACATATTCCACCACGCTGTTCCAATGCGGGTTGGTGGAATGCACATGTGGCAGAATTTCGATGAAATTAGACACATGCAGGTTTCCTCACGATGTTTTCCTTCACCGCCGAGCAAGAGATGAATTATAAACACAAATTAAGCACATATATATAGTGGTGCTTGCCTGGGTTTGAACCCGCATTCATCGGTTAAGATGTACGCGTTCTGACCACTGGGCCATCTCAGCTCTTAAAAAATACAGTCATGTTAGTTAGTTAAACCCGGCAAGTTTCAAATAGACAATATATACAAATCACAATATATTTTTAACTTTAAATTGGAATGGCTGTAGCATTTTAAGATGTAATTTCAGTTATATAAGCGTTAAATAGCTTTTGCGACTGGCTACCCGTGAGAGTGTCGGTGACGAGCGTCTGCAGCGCCAGGCGGCCGGCGGGGTCTCCGGCGTCGTACACGCGCAGCAGACAGCCCAGCTCCTGCAGCACGTACTGGCGAGTGCTGAAGCCCACCGGGTCTTCTTTCTCTGACGGACATGGCGATTCCACAATCCTATATGTAGTCGGAGTCGGGAAACATTCAAAGCGATTTTTATAAATACAACAACAACAACAACAGCCTGTAAATTCCCACTGCTGGGCTAAAGGCCTCCTCTCCCTTTGAAGAGAAGGTTTGGAACATATTCCACCACGCTGTTCCAATGCAGGTTGGTGGAATACACATGTGGCAGAATTTCTATGAAATTTGTCACATGCACGTTTCCTCACGATGTTTTCATTCACCGCAGATCACGAGATGAATTATAAATGTCTTTATAATTTAACATTCAATTAAGCACATGAAACAGAGGTGCTTGCCTGGGTTTGAACCCGCAATCATCGGTTAAGATGCACGCTAGAACGCGTGACCACCGGGCCATCTCGACTCATAAATATTATAATAAAATTTTAGTTTTTATTCATTAATATACGATAATATGATTAATAAATTCAACATAATAAATGTAAATTTAAAAGTTTACAAGATATTATATTTTTTTACAACAGGCAATAGTTTTCTTTTACGCTTTCTACAATTAATAATAATACATTAGTAAATGGTATTCCTTACGCTCTTATATATCCAGTTAAAACGACAAGATCGGGTAGAACCGTCTCTAATGTTTCATCATCATCAATCTTCTGTAAATGTTCTGCAAGATGACGCCAGTACCAGGCACTTTCTTTATTTAACTTCTCCGCGGGAATGAGACGAAGGGTTTTGTCAGTCGGTAACCATTCCAATAGCTCAGATATCGGTAGACGCCTATAAAATAATTGTTATCTTTGTTAATGTTATAAAGTTGAGTTTAACCTCTGTCATGCAAAAGACTGATCAAAATCATATTAAATAATTAAACTCTACTCCGATTGGCCGATGGCAGCCTATGACGCAATAAGCGACGAATGAGTGTTCAGTATTTAGTCATATGAGGAACTTTTTCATAACTGTAGAAATGGATTAGTATGTTACTCATGCTTTAACTTATAGACCGGGAGATGATAATGACAAAATATTTGGTCATTTGTACCCGTATGGCGGTTCTTCAGGGGTCTAATCACGTAAAGGCAAAAATGTCGTAGCGCTCGCACTGGCGGCCCACTCGGGTAGGCATTAATCGTTCGACACTCGTTATTTTTCCGACGCGTTCGATTAATGCCCACGCGATTTGGTCGCCGATGCGAGCGCTACGACCATCATTTTCCTTTTTGCCTTTACGTGAAGAACCGCCATACGGGTACAAATGACCAAATATTTTGTCATTATAATCTCCCGGTCTATTACTAGTGCTCCAATGCCAAAAGAAACATTTCTGAGACATATCAGTACCCTTTTAGTGCCTTTCACTTAGAGTATATGTATGTATACAGACTGTTACTTTACTTACTTTTTTAAACTATTATTATAATACAAAGACAAAATTTTTTTTAAGTAAAATAAAGTAATAATATTATGGCCCTTACTTAAACAGAGATTCTAAAAGTTTTCCAGCAACATATTGAGAATCCTTAGCGTCATGTGTATTGTCCAATCGTATTGCTTTAAGTAGATCAATGATATTGCCTTGGAATGTACTTAGCCAGCCCGGTATCAATATCTCTTCAACCACCCGACGCACGCGCTGACTGCGTTCGTTCAAACCCACCTGGAATTATTAAAAATAATTAATTAACAAGCAATGATACTTACAACTATTTTTAATAATCAATGTCTGAGTTTGTTGCGAGTCCTTCTCGGTAGAATCTTCAATATGACAATTCAATTAATTCAAGAGTACTTTTATGAGTCTATTTGAATAAAGAATACTTCGATTTTGGTGTATTGTTATAAAAGCATTCACATTATAAATAAAAATAGTAAAAGCTTACTCACCTTTAAAGTGAGTACTCTTTGTTTGACTCTCAACTGTGTCACATTAATTGCAGATATGTACAAGAAAGCAGCACGGCGTACTGCTTCATCTACGTCACAAAGCCGTTCCAAAACAAATGGAACATTACGAGTGCATTTTGCTATTGACATCACTATAGCTCTGCAATATAAAATTTGTTACATTTTAAAAAAAATGGTACTTTCAATTTACATAGCTCATTTTTTAACAATACTACTATTCTACTTGTAAATACATGGAAATCCATGCTAAAAAAACTTTTGTGAGTAAAAAGTTAGTGAAAATTAAAAATATATTTTAACAGAATTAAAATATTGATGTCTATGGTTACCTTCTCACAGATGAACTAGGATCACAGCTCATATGAAAACGATATGCTCTGGTGACTTCATCATCTGGTTCCATTGGATTCTGTAGACGCTGAAGAGCTAGAGCCGCCCTACATCTAACTGCTCCACGTGTGTCTTGCAGGCGTTGCATCTTGAAACAATATAAATACTTTAAAATGTATGAAATATTGACCATTCCTTACATCACCAATGCACCATCTACATAGAGAACCAAGATGTTATGACCCTGGTTTCTGTAGTTACACTGGCTCACTTATCTTTCAATCTAGAGCACAACAATGTGAGAACTGTTATTGGAAGAATATATGATGAGTGTGTGATACCTACCCAGACGGATAGAGCCCTACAACTATATAAGATATAGTTTTAGGGCTCTATCCTATATAAGATAAAAATTAGTAAATGTAGGGAATGGAATTTTACTATATGCCAATAATTTATACTATAATACTATTTAGTTACAAATAAACATTCACAGTCTAATTTTGACTGAATAATTTTATGTTTTTTTATTTGTTAAGCTTCTAGTAAAACATCTTACTTTATATTTTTAAGCCTTAACTTGAGATTTCTGCCATACAAGAGTTATGAGTTATTACCATATGAAAACAATGAATTTTACGATAATTTGTTACCTGTGATGCTAAGAGTTTATCACACAGATCATCATCCAGGGATGCATCATCTCCGAGCGCTGAGAGCACAGCTGCCAGCAGTTGACTGGCTCTGTATCTTACAGACTGGCCTGATACACATTGACACTGAAATTTCAACACGATAAAATTAGCAAATAATTTTGTATAAATAGCACACAATAAATTTTTAAACAGTTTCTGTTTGATACAATTTCCAGCAGAGTTAATTAACAAGAATGCATTTAAAGTTAATTTTCCAAGGTTAAATTTATTATATAATATTATATAAATATAAATTCAATTGTATTATATAAGGTATAAGTAATACTAGGTGATTTTAAACTTACATCAAAAATAATTTCAAATATAAACATAAGAAACTCTTCTTCATCATCTAGAGAAGTGCAAAAGGTCGCCACAAACTGAACTACACGGTCAACATTAGCACTTGTATCTCCAAAAGTGAATAAATAATGAAGTGCGTTCTTAAAACTTTCCCTAAAGAAATCCTGCTCTATCTGAAAGACAAATATAAACATTATGGACATGAAAGAAAGTGAAATAAAATTTGTATTAAGAAAAGAATTACCTTTTTGTATAGTTTTATCATTTCTTTCACATACTTCTTATGTTGAACAACATTATACTGAACGTTTTGAAATATTTTAAACATAATAGGATTATTACGCGGATTCGGCTTTCCAACCGCTTGCGGTATATCGGCATCAGTAGGTGCCATTTTAACTCACAAAATTGTACAGAGTAATGTATTAAACTTAACACACCATTAATTAATTACAAAATATAACTTTAATCTTATTATTTTCAAAAAATTGTAATTTCAAAATAATGACAGTCGTTTGCTGGAGTTATTGAAAACATACAAATATGTCGGTTACAAAATTGATTCAAACTTGACAAGCTATGACTGACAAATGACAATTGACAACTCAGATAAAGTGTTGTCACAATTCTGTTTTCTTTATTTTGTTATAAGTCGGTTTAAATATCGGCTAAAACGTAGTGATTTATAAATATATTTTTAGCGGATACATATTTTAGAGCGATATTAATTTAAAATATATAAAGATAAAATAAGTTTGATTTTTATTGTTTTATTATCTTTATTTTTATTTATTTTTACTAGCAAAAATGTCGGAAAATCTCTTTTTAACTTAGCATAATATGATTTTATACAACTCTAGGCTGGGTTTGTCAGACCATTGACTTCTTTGGAGGACGGTACTGGGTGCACGCTCACGCGATTACGCGCCTCACTTTGCGGGCTGCCATTGAGTGTGGCTGTACAGGCCAGGGGATTGGATGGGATTCGGTTCTTCTAAGTGCTATGGGTATCGATTTGGGTCTTGTTTCTGTATTCTGCAGATCCGAGTGGTAGCATTGGTTTTGTCGCTTTTGCAAAATCGGCATCATGACAAAAACGGAAACGTTACTGAGCCTGGACTAGCAGTGGCATCTCGAGACGGAAATTCCAGCGCATTCAGCAAGGTATTCTGCTTCTATATTCTTCAAAGACGTAATTGCTAAGGTGAAGTTCGAGCCCATTGGTAGAATTCGCGAGAGGTTGATGCATCATCCTTCATATACTACTCCGTTCCGGTCTCTCAGTACGACAGTCTGATGGAGTTTTTGCCAGCTTATTTTCGTTACTCCATGCCACTTAGGAGAAAGCTGATCTCTCTCCTTACGCGTTGCTCGACATATTTATTTCATTAACATTTAATGAAATAGAATTTATTTTATGTTCTACTGTATTACGAACGATGTAATCAAACCTATTAGATTAATTTATACAACCGAGGAACCGGCAAGGACAGTTTCTAAAGCACTTATTTTCTTGGATATTCATGTGTTGTGGTCTCGACGGCGACATTCGATCGAGCTACGGAAGGTCTGGTTAAATAATTAAAGGCCTAATACCATTACCTCCTTGTTCTCCAAGATAATAATGGACCCTATTAGGTCCATTATTAACTGCAAGCTACAAGAGCATTACGGTAAGAGTACGGTCTTAGGCGGGTCCGTTTAGTCTGAGATGTTCTAGTTTATATACCTATAATATGCAGGGGAGCCGCCAGACAGGCCTCAAAGGCCTTCGATTTCGTATGGCACCAAGCAAATTTGCCCAAGTTTGGTGACACTTTGAGAACATTCCTCTAGCTTCACAGTTAATATCGGAATACATGGCGTCAATAAAATTTTTCGTGTCTGTCTCGATTTGTACGTATAATTTGAAGGTGACAAATTTTGTTTTGAGTTTATTTTGTTTTAAACCAAATAATTTTTTAAAAAAGGTATACAAATACCTTTAAATTGTACATTGTTATGTACAATGTACATATTTAAAGTCTATAAAAAGGGATATCAATGATATGAGACATAAGTGTGCGTTAAATTTTATTGTGTTTAAAATATGTCTGTGGTTTAAATTATCGTTATACAAAGAGTTTTAGTTTAGTAATAATAGGAATTATGAGAAGCATACCATATTATAGTTGTACATATACATACATATATATAAAATGTCAAGTGATTATATCTATATACAAGTCTTGTAAAATAATAAACAACTGTCTTACAAACATGCCCAATTGTTTTTAATTTAAAAAATGAAAATATTTCCCATTTGCACCTCGTTTTTTATGTTTTCTTGTTTTGTTCAATTCATTTAATTTTGTTAAAATCTTAGTAATATAATGATCATTATTATTTTAATTACATATTATATCTATCTACCTAAAATAACGTATTAAGTTTTTAAATACAGAATCATAAGTCGAAGATAAATATTATAGATCCAAGCTACCTAAAATCAGGTTTCTTCAGTCTATTTACATAGGTATACAAAAAAAAAGCTAGCGACAAAAACTTTTCTCACACATATAGCATAATATATCTAAATTGGGACTTAGATAAGCACTTATGAATTATGGTATAACAAAATATTAACATTTAGCTACATAATATTAAACCTTCGTAACCTTTGCTTGAGTATTACCTTTCCAGAAACGGATATTTAGCCTTAGTTAATTATAGAATGGCTTCAAAGGTTTGATTGATTACTTAAAATAAGAAATCGATAGTAGCTTGTGTGCAAAAATGTAAATCCATTTTAAGAAATTAATTTTATAAATTTTAAGCAATCACGTTCATTTTATTCACGATATTAGATATTATTTAAAAGCTGAAATTGCGTAATATAATTATTTATTTCCTTTTTTATTCTAGATCTTCAATGAGAGAGTCAAGCTCTTTCTGGAGTGAGAGAGACTTCTCCTTTTGTATGAGGACGTCGTCTTTTAGTCGATCGACATTCGCACTAAGTAGTGTGTTGCCTTTTTTCAAGGCGTTCACTCTTGTTTCATGTCTTTTCAAACGCTTCGTGAGATTGTCTTTCTTTTTAGGCAGCGGCGCGTCCTGAAAATAAATAATGTGTTTTTTTATACGGTTCATATTAAGATTATATGATCTGTGTTCACACACAAACTTGTGCCGTCATATTTCCTGTGCAGTGAAATAGGTATTAATACTGACTAAAATTCTTTTTAGGGGAGCTCTTTTAACTATTTTTATTTAAACAATACTATTTCGTTTAAATTAGCAATACACTGATATTGATAGACGACGATTTATAAATTTAAATTATAACTATGTTTAAAGTTCTAAGATCCTTTAACATTTATATGTATATTATGAACTCAGAAATTAGAATGACAATAATATACGCATACGTTGAAACTAATATTAACGGTCGTAATGTAGTATTTTTTAATTTAGGTATATGCCTATTTTGAGGATTGCAATAGAGAGTAACACGTAATATAACAATTGAAACATCATTTTATACATAAGTAACATAAATATTAGTTCAAAGATGCTACGCTCTACGTGTTAAGTAGGATGGTAAGCATGCGCTGCTTTTACGTCAGTTACTTACATGCAATTTAATAAGTTGGGAAAACTGACTTTACTAAAAACTATGAAATTGTAAAAAAATCACCTCAGGTTCACTTTCACTCTCCGTTTCACTCTCAGTGTCCTGTTCTGTTTCGGTTTCAGTTTCTTCCTCTTCAGTCTCACTCTTCTTTTCTTCTTCAGACTCCTCCTCTTCGTCTTCTTCATCTTCCTCGTCCGTACCAACTTCCTTCATCATAGCAGCCATCTTGTCAACTTCACGTTTCAGTTCCTTAAACTTACGTTTCTCGTCCCTGAAAAATATTTTATTTTTCTTAGTAAACACAAATTAATAAGGTATATTATCTGTAAAATTATTTATCAAAAATTTGATGGCAACAAAAAATAATTCCCATCTCAAAAAAAAAAGATTAATGTCAACTATAATTCTATACATTTGTAAGTAGTGACCCGACCCAGCTAAGCACGGGTGCGTTGCTAATACTAAATATAATAGAGAATGTCAAAATTATCAATGTTTCTAAACTATATTGTCATATATAAAAACCTGCTTTTTGAATCACTCTATCTGTTAAAAAAAGACATCAAAAGAAATGACGTAGTTTTAAAGATTTAAGCATACATAAGGACAAACAGCGGTAACGATTTTTTTTTAAACTATGTACAGATATGATATATTCTATATAATAATATTTTTTTCTAACTTGAGACAAGCTTGCTGGTTCTTTAACGCCATTTTGTATCCCATTCTTTCTCTCTTCATGTTATCTTGCTTCTCCTTCAAATGGCGGATTTTATTTTTCATATTGCGAATTTCTTTCTCCAATCTCTTCTGCTTCTTTTCTTCACTCTCCTCCTGAAACATACAACCACAATTTTTAAGAAATAAAAATATGTTATTTTACTATGAATGCTATCAAAGCAGAATGTAGATCAGAAAAAAATGAGGACTTTAAAATTTACCTCTTCTTCTTCAGATTCTTCTTCTTCGTCAAAGCTTTCATCCTTGGTCACGGACAGTTGCTTGATGGCATGACTGGATCGTCTTGATCCAACATTTGTAGGAATGATTCCCTGTAAACAGGATCAAGTATTTAAGTGGAACAAGTAAAAAACAATCAAAAGTAATTGATAAATATGTCATCAATGTAATATAATAACAAATTGCATAAGTAAATAATATCATGTTGTATGTTAAATATTAATATAAGGATATAATAACATTAGTTAGAATTTATTTAGTTTATACATAATTATAAATTATTTTTATAGTCGCGTAAAGAATAAAATGTAAGCATATTCTATTCGTTACCTCGTCCTCTTGGTTATTAGTAAAAGCATTATTAGTAGTATTAGCGTCAGCGAGGTTTGACTTTAATTGCTGAGCTTCGGGGCAGTTAACGTCTATATTCAATAACCTACACTGCTTTAAAAAGTCAAGCTGACTTTTTTGATAGAAAGATAACGGCTCCTCCGATTTCATTAGCTCGTCAATTTTACCCTGTAAATTAGTAAAAGATGCGGAAAAAATATGGTAAAAAGCGTAAATTTACACAACTTTTTGTGTTAATAGGTATTTTTTATTTGTTATAAATATATTATAATATTATCAAATTAACTCAATAATATATAAATATATTTAAATAGAAAATTATTTATATGTTAAATGGGATTTGTAAAGCATAAAGAAAATATTCGATATATATATTCTTTAACTTACTGAAAGAGCTTGCTCTAATTTCCTTTCTAATTCTGCATTTCGTCTCTTCACTTCTTCTAATTCTGTCTGTGCATCATCTCTTTCTTCTGCTGCTATTAAGTATTGTTTTTCCAAATTATCCGCCGTTTCTTTCGCCTTTTCGACTTCCATTTTTAGATTATTAACTAATCGTTCATCATAGGCATCTGTCACAGATATTACAGTTTTGTGTTGTTCTTGTTTGATAATGGCGCGTTCTCTGGCCAGTTCTGCTTCAAGATTTTGTATCCTAGTCAACAAGCGTTTGTTTTCTCTTTCTTGGGCTTCTTTATTTCTGTAGGAAATATATATTATGAAAACCATTTTTTTAATGAATTAAAGATTTTATAAAATACATGTTATTAGCGTACCTAAGTTCAATAGCTAATAGCTGCTTAGTAGATTGAAGATCGTCTCTAACTTTGTCAATGTCGTCCATTTCGTCAATTTCATCTTCTTCCACAGCCTGAGATGCCTGAAAATATTAAGGTTTTAATTTAATTATTAGCTGCGTAATTTTATATTTATATTAAAGATTAAAGGAAATGATATAA
The DNA here is from genome assembly GCF_905220365.1 of Vanessa cardui. Taxonomy (NCBI): domain Eukaryota; kingdom Metazoa; phylum Arthropoda; class Insecta; order Lepidoptera; family Nymphalidae; genus Vanessa; species Vanessa cardui. The sequence continues at coordinate 9,297,859 of NC_061132.1, read as the reverse complement.
AATACCTCTGCTATAGATACACCCGATGGGGAGGCAGCAAGATTGGCCTGCGACATTGACTTTTGGACTTGTTCTTCTATGGTCATTTGCCTTCTGAACTTTCTTAAGCCTTCTAAATTAGGTTTGCTTCTATCATTTGTTCTTACTTTCTTCAGTTTTACACCTTTTGTTATTTCTCTCAGCAGTTCATTGTGTGAATTAGGTTGTTCAGATTCAAATATAAATTGATCCTTATTTTTGATCACCACTGATTGTGTAATGATTGGTTTTGACCTGAATTTGTAAACGAATTATTTTATAATACAAAAAGGTGAATTTAATATTTTGTATATACTTTGAGCTTTTAAACAAATACATTAAAATGCTTTTTACCTGTCATTACATACAACATGTTTCAGTTTTTTTCCTTGCTCCACTTCTTTCATCATATCACTCCAGTCAGGTCGCTTTCTAGGTCGGCTACGAAGTTGTTCTATCTTTTTCAATTTTGTAGGATCAATAGGTGCCTTTTTAAAGTCTGGTGGTGGTGGGAGCTTCGGTGGCAATGGAGGCGGCATTGGTGGCGGTGCAGGTTTTAGCAGGCCTATAGAGTAATTATAATATTTAAACGTATTATTAGCTTGATTAATTGAATTAAACTCAGAATAAAATATAATAATTTGGATTCGCCTGTTTAAAAACATTTTTTTTATTCAATGGCAATTCTCTAGTTATACTAGTTCCGAATTTACTTTTTTACATCTTATTTCACAGATCTCCCACTTTGATTTACATGCCTACAGAGTAAGAAAGAAAAATATCATTCATCATAGAACTAATCAATTATGAGATATTTTATATATAAATTCTAGGCAGGATGAAGAGGTGCACCCACTCATAATTAAAAATTAAAAATGTATACTGTACTGTACCTATGTACATGTTTCCATCCGCCATTGAAGCAGTCCTGTGTAACTTTATTTTTAACTCAAACACCTTTTATTTTGCACTTCACTGTTTTTTTATTTACTTCGGAAAGTTGAGTTACTTTAAACTAATATTTTTGCAACAGTAATGTGATCTTCTTGCGAGTTCACATTTACACCTGATAGTCGCACGCTTCGCATGCGGAACTACTCGTATCCGCGACTATTTTGGATCTGATTTAGACCACAAACCGTCTAGCACACAGGAGATCAAAAGGAATGGATTGAGAAGAATGTTAACGAGTTGTACTGAGGAAAGTGTCTTTACCATAATATAAGGTTATAGCTACGAATGTATGGCTAGGTATTACAGTTTTGCTAGTGTATTTTTACATTTAGGAATCTAATCACGTTCTGTGCACTTGAAATTACACTTAAAATCTTGTTTATGTAACAAAGCAAAATTAAATGTCACCATATAACCTATGTTTACAATTGAATTATTTTTGTTTCGAACCTCAATTGATAGATTGCCAAAGTTAAATTCATTTCCTATGGCGTGTTCCGTAATTTATATATAGATCTTTTGCCAATAATTAATAGTCGGGGCATTGCCTAGTTCTCTTTAACAATTGTATAGGTATACTTACTTCTTAAGCTTTCGTTCTTGGTTAAAGTGTGTCCTTTTGGAATTTCATTTGCCAGAGTTTTATCAATGTTTTCTTTAACGCGTTCATGCAAAGGATCCCTCCATTTTTTTAGCATAACGTCATCCTTTGATGGTGCTTTTTGCAAGGATGGCTTGCGGGGTGGAAGCTATAAACAAGTTTATAATATATACATAAAAATATAAAATATAATATACATACAAAAGGATTTTCTTTGGATTGAACATTATCATTCTAAAGAACTTTATTTACTTTACCTTGGAAGGAGTTTTGTCAAGGGGCGTAGGTGGTTTTGTTGCCATTTTAGACTTATCCTCAGTCTTCTCTTCTTCTTTTGATTTTTCAGTATTTTTCTCAAGCTTTTTGTTGTCCTTAATGGAGTTACTATTTAAGTTTGAATTTAATTTATCATTAGTTTTTTCATCCGCCTTCGTTTTATCTTTTTTAAGATTGTTTAAGTTGTTAGATGTTTTAGAATCTTTGTCATTTATTGTATTGTTTTGTTTTATCGTATCATTTCTCTCTATTGGTTTTTTATCATTTATACTAACTGTTTTCTCTTTAACTTTGTCATCAATAGTCCTTACGCTTTTAAGAATAGGCCTTTCTGGTAGTTTGTCGTTATTTACTTTATCGTCTGATTTTGTTTTTTCGTTGAACTTTATAGAAGGTTTTACAAATTTTGGTTTATCTTCAGACTTTGAACCTTTGTCGGCTAGCTTAGCTGCTGATGGCTTAACGAGTTTTTCCTCTGATGGTTCAGACACACCGTTTTCAGTTTTTTCTCTTATCGTTGACTGCTTTTTAAGAACTGCTATAATAGGAAAATGGGATATCAATTATTATAACGGTATTTAAATATATACGTATATCCCTAATACGTATACAAGTATCAATGATTATCTGAGTGAAAAATTAAATAAAAAAAAATTAAAAGAGCGAATCTGATTGTTATATTATATGATGGCCATTAAAAGGAAACAACTAAGTTAGGAATCATTTCACAGTGGTTTTATGAATAACGTAACTGTACTACTGACTATAGGAATACCAACTCAGTTGTTTCATTTTGCATCTAAAACTTTAATTTTCTTGCGTAATGATACAGAACAAAACACACTTAAAAATTGAAAGTGATGGAAGCACGTGTTTTGTCCTCGTTTCGATGCATTTGATAGCATTTGCGTACGTAAATAAACATGCCCACTGCCAAAATGGTGGTTGGCCGACCTTCGCTATTTTAACACGATTACATGTTAGAACCCTTCTGACTAATAGGATTATTAATTATGAAATAGAAATAATATACTTATTAAGTATGTAAATAATTCCCTTGTGTTATATAATGATATTATTATTAGAATCTGATCACTTGAATTATTTATACATATTTTTTTATATAATTTTCAGACACAAAGGTCAATGACAACTATATTTTATGAATATTTTATAAGAACATAATATATGTTATAGCAATTAGGTACTTTTGAGTCTAAGACAAACGTTCATAAAGCTCAAATAGCCACTAACGCGAAGTGTTCTTATAAATCATACAGTATCTTCAACATATTCGTTTATTTTGTAAAATGTCTGTCCTCTCTAAAAATATCGCTTCGTTGGCGGCGACCGGCTCGGAATATCTCACAACGCGAACGTTTATTGTACAGTGTCATGCTACTGAAACTTTTTCGATTTTATTTACTTTTACGACTCATTACAATTGAATTAATGCATATGTTTTGCGCAGTATCGCGCCAAATACATTACAAGTTAGTAAATCAATGTCGCAGTATTCGATGGGTTTGTTTAGACAGTATGCTGTTCCATCTGAATCAAGTAAAGTAATTTTATGTTCTAATAAATACTATAATATTATAATGTAACATCAAACATAATTATAATAAACCAAAATATGTTAGATATCGATTCAGAAATAACTATGGGTAAACAACTGATGATGGAAAGCAACAGAGTTCTTTAGTAATAGTGAACTAACAAGGGTAAAATAATAATAGTAACTACTTTTATTATTTTACCCTTGTTAGTTCACGGATTCAAAATAGTTTATATACCTCTGTAAAGACAATTCAATGGAGTTCAATTCAATATACAATAGAAATGTTAAACGTCACAAAAACTTTTTCGTTTAAAGTGTGAAAAAACAAAAAAAAATCATGAGCGAATTTGTTTCTAATAAAACCGTATCAGTTAAAAAATATTTCCTATTGCATATATATAATACATCTAGATTATATATAAATGTATTTAGTAATATCAATTTTGGTCTAAATTCATATATTCTGTACGAATAACAAATAATATACACAATTACTAGCCTTATAATAATTTATGGTAAATAATTAAAAATGCAATACATATATAATTGTTTTTTTTGTTTACGCAATAATATATACATAGATTTATGGAAAGTTTTGTTTGTAAATGCGTTTATATTGATCCATATTTTATTGATTTTAATTGAACTAATGAATAATTATTTTATTTATATATATGTTCTTTGTTCCTACGAATTAAAATTTAGATTGATACTGGCCTTTTTAGGTCTTTGTTTTATCTCAATGGATTATCTTTTTCAATACTTATTTCAACATGGTAAATTTATTTAATACTACCCGTGATGACTTAAGTATAAAATGTTTAAGTTAAAAAATAAATTCAGATTGCTCCGACTTTTGAAACGATATCTAAAAATACTTCTTTACCTTCGTTCTACGACCATGAAATAACGCGTGCAAAACAATGCACCGACCACTGCAGATTGTCTATGAAACAATCGACGAAATTATCACGTATATAAATAAGATATTTCCACCAAAAACGAACACTCAACACGTCACCTCGCAAACTCCAGACTAACAAACTCGTGCTCTCTTGTGGAGAGTCATACTAAGATCCCGAATCCCTGCCAAAGTTTCAGTCAGGTGTTGACGTCACTTGGTAGGCAAATACATATATCAACACAATATTAATATATTTATAATGGTAAATCTTCACTGAAAAAATTGACATAGAAAATGGTTGAACACGTTTTACAGTATCCGAAACACGTTCTTTTAACTTTGTATAGCTTTCAGCTATTTACATTATGTTCTATACTGTTTTTTGTTTTGTTAATTTTGTTGTTATAACCAATTATATATTATGTAGCTGGAGAGAAAATTGTAGCTTTTTTTAGACAACGCTGGCAAAAAAGCATGAGAAAATTATCTAAAGAGAGTTTCTATTATATGATACAGTATATAAGATTTGCAATATTTATACAAAATAAAGAATGTTTCACATCTATACGTATTTAGTTTTTGTGCATAAATTGCAAGAATGTAAATCTAAAGTTTTTCTTTGTATGTTACTCGTTCAATATAAAAGTGTACGCAGCTTTATTATATCGTGACAAAATTGGTATTGGTAGCTGGCACTTACATATATAAATGAATCACATATCCAAATTTTGTTAGCCTAATTAATTGATGACATTATTTAATTTAATAATTATAATATCTATAAAAAATGTTGTTGACAAATGTTCCAACACAAAATGCAGTCTTCGAAATCTTAATATTGTAACATGTTTTATTATTATAATTACAATCATGTTTTTTACACATATATAACAAACGTGTAGATAATATTTATACTAGTAAAATATATACGTACTATGTTATGTACACGTGTATGTTGCTGCGTAGGCACTTATTTCGTCATTTTAGGTAACTATTATTAAAACTTTATCATGTTGTAAACGTAAGTACGAAAGGATAATTTTTTTAAACATCTTATAATGTAATACGTTTGAAGTGAATTTCTTTTGGCATGAAACGATTCATTTTGAAATGTTACATACAAAACCAATCGTCCGTACTCGATATGTACGTATTCAGCATCGTTGAGAAACTCGCAAAAGAAACTGCCATAAATAGCGGAGTCATTTCATATCTACTGTCTTAAGCCTTATTTTATTAGACTCTAGTTTCTACCAGCGATAAGGCGTTGACAATACAACAACAATAACAACAGTCTCTAAATTTCTCATTGCTGAGCTAAGACTTCCTCTCACTTTGAGGAAAAGTTTTGGATATATGCCCTGACAATGTGTATGTAAAATGTAATCTTCAATTGAATAAGTCGTTATAAACAAATTCACTTCCGCGCTGAGTTTGAGGTAATTGACAGATATCATAATTTAATAAAACGTAAAACTGATTGTGAAAACACTGAAATTATCTCATAGATGTGTTATTAAAATACTGTAAGATATGCAATGATAAAAGGTATTGATAACCATAAGTATTCTCTACAACACAAAGAACGCGCCATTAAAAACTCTGTAACTAGTCGATGACATAGCTGGGTTGCTTTTCAGATCAGAATTACGACTTAACAGGAATTATTGAATGGTTTTTTTAATGATAAAGGTAGGCAGACGAGCAAATACCAGGCCACCTAACGGTCACCACCGCCTGTAGACAATGGCGCTTTAAGAAATATAAATCATTCCTAACATTGCCAAAGTGCCACCATGGGAACTAGAATGTTATGTCCCTTGTGTCTGTAGTTACAATGGCTCACTCACCCTTCAAACCAGAAAACAACAACAGTGGGTACTACTGTGTGGCGGGAGAACATTTGAAGATTGGTAGTACCTACCCAGATGGCCTACCATCAAGTAGATATTTCTAGCATTCCAAGCAGTCGTGATTTGTACCCTAGTGTTTTTATTTGCGAACGTACAATTTCATTGTAATTACTGTTACATAATAGTCTATTTTGCGAGATTGTAAGCTTTCGATAGATTACGGATCACAACATACTTCTTTAAATTTATTGCATTATTTTTGTAGATATATCGAAGAGAATTTAAGTTATTTAAAAAAAAACTGATCAAAAGATTACAAACTGTAGAAATATAATACTTATAGATATAAGTTGAATCACCGTTCACAATCAATATATAGTTTACAATCTCGCGAAATACATCTTAACTTCAGAAACTATTTTACGGTGATACGTAGATATTAAATTAAGTACCCAATGTAACAGCTGTTTATTATGGAAGTTTCAAGTTTTTAATGAAATATGAAATACGAAATTATTCTTTTTCTTTAAACAAATTATTTTTCATTTGACAAGCCTGTGTTTAATTCAGATCATTGTTTAAAGTCGATACAATTTTGCTTTAAATCTATATTTATCGAGCATATGTACCTAAAGAACGTCTCTGCAATGCAAAAATTGGCAATGTCACACACGCGCTTAATAAATTTATAGTGCACTCACACACACGAAGGAGGATATCTTTATTTGAAGTGTCCTAGTCTTTGTAAGTGATCTCGATTATAGATCGCAGAGTTTTATGAATGTTATTGATTACATCTTAAAATAGTTTACCGAGATTAATTAATTAATATTAAGATTAATTCTCAGTAAGAATAAACTGTAGCTGGTATAGTATACATACAATGTGTATGATATAGCCAAGTGGATAAAAAAAATAAAGTGAATTTATTTACATAAGAATTAATACCATAAAGTGCTTAAATATATACAAATATGAATTAAAAATAGTTATTGCATAAATCTTGATTCCGTCGAATGGTGGCTATCAGTATATAAAAATACACTATTATGCCCGCCTGGGTAGTTACCACCCACTCATTTTTATTTTTTTTATGGTATAGGTTGGTGGACGAGCAGACGGGCCACCTGATGGTAAGTGGTCACCATCACCCATAAACAATGACGCTGTAAGAAATATTAACTATTCCTTACATCGTCAATGTGCCATCAACCTTGGGAACTAAGTTGTTATGTCCCTTGTGCCTGCAGTTACACTGGCTCACTCACCCTTCAAACCGGAACACAACAATACTGAGTACTGTTATTTGGCGGTAGACGATACGAGCGAACAAAAGATGCGTTTGCGATAAGCATAGCATTTTCAATATATAAGATGGCACGGTTATCACATTATCAAGTACAAAAGATGAACAAAAACACAACTTTTACTGTTTGGTCCAAATCACATGGGACATACGGAACACATTTTCTATACGCTCCGTATTTATAGATTTGTATTTATTTGCGTTACGGGTGCATCCAGAACTTCTTACACTATGAAAGATATAGTGGCGTCCTTTGGGTTCAATGCCTAAGATAGGGAATTTTAAAAAAAGTATTATTATTGAAAGTTATCGTAGATCTTTTGGAAAGCAAAGCGTATGGGTTCTATTTGCTTCCAACAGAACCGAATAATTACATGATAGCACCATTTTGGGTCGGATTCTTCTTTTGATTCAGGTTTTCACTCAAAAAATGTTATCAACGAGGTACTACATCGATATTAATAACTTATTTTTTACGAGCTAATGAGCTGTAACCTTACAAGCTGTTGTTGTTGTGTTGTTGTTGTTGAGCTGTAACCTTAATATGATGCAATTAGCATAAGAGAATTAGCGGTGAATGAAATAATCAATCTCTCTCAAAATAGTAGCTAAGATGCTAACTATGACTCATGTACGTTAATATCACTAAAATCACCGTCACCAATTATTGCTAATTATGGTACTATTCGATACCTCCAACGCATTAGGTCGTATGACAAAATTTGTGATTTTTCAGGAGAGCGATTTTTAACTTTCATATTTGCATTGCTCAGATACCAAACACAGTTTGTGATTAATGTTGGTATACAGCACAGATTGTATGTTAGAGAGTATATAATAAGGCCTATTTATTGAATTAAAAATTCGTATTTTAGTAAAAATCGGGAAAAATTAAAATCTTACTTTGACTTTATTCGAGTGGTCCCTAGGTCTTTACTTCATTACGAAACGATGCATATAATCGTAAGTTATAGTTATAACGTATAATCCACAAACGTTGACCACGCATAAAGTCGCGACTTCTATGTTGCAACGTTTTGCGTCGGACATTTGTAGCAATATTTTGTTCTTTTTACATTATACGACGTCGGAACTGAAGCATGGTTCACATGTGCGCGCTCTAATAGATCAAGGCATATCTTCGCAAGCGAGGATACGACTATATTCGCGGTAGTTAAAATATGTTAAGACTATTAGCCAGTTAAAATATCGGTATTTAAAGAAAATATGAAAATATGGTTTTCACGGATGTGTAGCATTTATATTTAAATACATTACAGTACCAAAATCTCATTTTTGCAAAAAAATCTTGTTACGACCTAATGCGTAGGAGGTGTCGTATTGAAGATGGACCTGTAAAAAAACCTTCTGTCAAATGATGTAGAAAAAATCGGTACAAGATACTTAAATATTCCATTATGGCTGTTTAGACATCCCTTATTGAAAACAGAAATATGTTTTGAATCGGTAATTGTACATAAAGTACTTATGGTCCTCTTTATTTAAAAAATATATTAATATATTTTAAGCGATTTCTGTTTCCGTAAAAATATATGAGACGTAACCTTTATGCAACTCTTCATTAAAAGGATCCGTGTCTAAATATAGCTTTGCTAATTATTTCATATTGCTATAATTTTACAAAATTCTTGGCGACATGTACCTAAAGACTCATATTAGTCACTTCATCGTCAGTAGGTGAGAAGGCATTTTGTCATCAAATTCACATAGTGTAGATGCCAACATAATATTATACAATTATTTATAAATAATTTCTATTCTAACAGCATTTATTTTGAGTCTTAATTATACATATATAAGCGAAATAGGCACCATTCACTGATGAATTACGAATTCATACAAAGTATAGCACCTTAAAACTTAAAATTTAGCAGGTAGGTTCCTTAGGTGACTGTGAAATATATGAAGTATCAATTATAAATAATTTAACTAATAATAACTTCTGACCATTGTGGTCAGAAGTTTTCATTAAAACACAAAGAAATGGGTAATTCCGTAGTTTCGTGCAAAAAGCATTTCCAGGCGAATATGTTTACGAAAAAGAGAACTAATTTTGAATATCAGTAGCTCATCGATTGGGAACATAATCATTTTAAAAGTAGTATTTGGTATTTTACCCTTTTATTAATTAGATTATTATAAAAATACGAAATATTTGCTTCAAAAATCATTCCTCTCTGTTTCCAATCAGGAACCCTGAATGGTTTTTGGATAAAAAAATGATAATCTTCCATATAACAACTATAATGGCTATTAAATAATATTACTAAACTCATGACATATTAATAAATTGTTTTCAATAAATTATTAACGTAGTACAATTAAAGAAATAAACATTTTTTGATTTGTCACAAAAATAATTTCATTACCATCTTTACCCTAAAACTTAGTGCTTGTACGTGATGTTAGACGTTTTTGAAAGCGGTGCAAGTGACAACGTGTTTATACCGATCAGTCAGCCGAGGCCACCGAACAAGGTAGACGTACGCCTATAACTGTCAAAATTATTCACGATATTTATATTATTATAAAAGCTTCGTCCATAAATCACTTCATCGCATTCCTTCGATTTTACAAAGTAAAATAACATAAATAAATATTAATTTCTCGATAAAAACATGCCTTTCTATTTAATTTAAATCTTGTTTTACAATCGATTGTCTAATATATAAACTTACGACGTATCATCGGAAAAAGTTGTTACTTTTCATTCATCTCCATGTCATTCATATCCGTACCGTCCAATTTTTTAATGGAAGGTAATGAATCTATTTGGAAGGAAATGAAAATGTTTATGTGATGGGAAGCTACGAGTTGTATTTCAGTTTTTGAACGTATATAGGTATCAACAATTATCTAGATGTTCGTATTTTTATCATGTTATCCATTTCAGTAACAAAATGGCAAAACCTCTTAAAGAATTAACAAGAGAAGAAAAATTGGCAAATGACAGGCTACGTAAAAGAGAGAAATATATGAAAATAAAAACCTACCCAGAGCTGTATTCTATACAGAAAGAGAAAGAGAGAATAGATAGATATCTAGAAAGAAAAGAAAAGAAAAAAGTTTGTAGTATTAAAGAAATGACTCCTAGAGCACAAAGAGTACAAAGAAGACGAAAACATGATGGAGGAGCCGTATGGGCTCACTTATGCCCAATTTTAAAGATGGTTCATGGTCTAGTGTCATTTAATGTTGTCCATTTTTTATCTGATTCACCGTCTAGCCAATATAGAAATAAAAATATTTTTTATATTAAGATAACAAAACTAAAGGATACTATCCCAAGTATTAACAGAGTCACATGGAATTTTCAAGGGTCTGGGCAAAGGTGCCCCAGATGGCATAGGTGCAGTTGTCAAACGGACTGCAGACAATTTTGTAAAATACGGTGGAGATGTTGGTTCTTTCGAAGACTTCGCTACTGTGATAATCAAAAATATAGAAAACGTACATTTTGACATAGTAACTGAGAATGACATCATACAAAAGAAGTTCCCACCAAAAGTTCCTAGATTTAAAGGAACACTGCAAGTTCATCAAGTCATGTGGACTGCTGCTCAAAAAAAATGTTAGTTTTACGACGTCTTAGTTGTTTTGAATGTCAAGATTGTAGAATGCCTTGTGTGCATAATAAACATTTAGGCATTCTTAATTTTGATAATTACAGTGAAGCACTAGCAGATCAAGTTAATTCTAACGAAGCTGATAACGATCAGTCACAGAGCATAGATATGTCCATAATTTTAAATAATCTGTATAAATCTGATATTTTTGAAAAATTTAAACCTCTCTCAGGGAGCTGAGATGGCCCAGTGGTTAGAACGCGTGCATCTTAACCGATGATTGCGGGTTCAAGCCCAGGCAAGCACCACTATATATATGTGCTTAATTGTGTTTATAATTCATCTCGTGCTCGGCGGTGAAGGAAAACATCGTGAGGAAACCTGCATGTGTCTAATTTCATCGAAATTCTGCCACATGTGCATTCCACCAACCCGCATTGGAACAGCGTGGTGGAATATGTTCCAAACCCTCTCCTTAATGGAAGAGGAGGCCATATCTCAGCTGTGGGAAATTTACAGGCTGTTACTTTACTTTACTTTACAGGGCCAATATATTTACAGCTTTCGCCCTTGTCAAATACAGCTTCAACGTCAAGGGAAGCGAGGTCCCCAAAAGTCAAAATTTTATCCGACGTCCGTTTAATTCGGGAAAATCGTAAATTCTATGTAACCCCAGGTCAAAAAACAATAATTCCAAATAAACTAGATTTATTTAATTCTCAGCACCAGTTACAATGCGAAGCCTATATTAAGTCAAATAAAATAGAAAAAAAAAACAATAAATTATTTGAATCAGATGACAGTGACGATTTAGATATTTTTTAAATTGTATTATGTTTAAACAATGTTATTTAATTTCCAAATATTAAGGTCACATTGTATGATAACTAATTGTATAAAATGGTAAATTTTCTATGACAAATATGTTTATTAATTTTTTTTTTGTATTTTTTTATTAGCTCAGCTTTGTTTTTATTTCGTCGTAGTTTTTCCAGACAGATTTTTTTTCCTAATTGAGTGTTTCATTAATGTTTTACCGACTACAAAATTGTGATTATGCATAAAAATCGAAGGAGAGTTTTATTATATAGGTTTGTTACTGTGATTGGTATTGTATTGATTGTTGAAGTAATTTGATAAATTATCATGGCTATTTCGTGCCTCAAAAATATTTTATACTTACTTTTTTTTAGATATTTTATAATTTTGGTAAAAATTTAAATTAACTTTCTAACATGTCTAATTTTATTAGGCTGATTAAATTAAAGTGTACTTAAATATTATTAAACATTGATTGTTGATTAATAAATCTACAATGTGTATTTTTATATTTCTTCAATCTTACACTTACTATTATGACTTGTTTTATAATTTTAATGTCGTATTTCCTTACCATGTCATCATAACATACCCTGAATTCATTACAATCCTTTACCATTTCATTACCATCCATACCTTAAATTTCAGGAATTATTTTCTCATAAACAATACGAGATATAAAAGTGCCTCCCAAATTTTTTTAATCTAGTAGCAATTTTAGCTTGATTGATTCCAAAAAAACCAAGAAAATATGATTTTTTTTTTTTAATCCGCGGAACGTCCGAATTTGCTCGAAACGGCAGAATGAACCAAATAAATCATTTAAAAAAAATAACATACAGGCCAATAACGGCTAACAAAATACATTGTTTTAAAGATATTGTGGCGTATAAATTGTCTAATCTAGATCTTACGACACAGGATCCAAATGAGCTTTATAATTCATTTTTTGAAGTAATACTAAAAGAATTTAACAATATATTTAAAATGAAATCATGTAATAGTAACACAAAATTAAAGTTTAGTGACTGGGCTACTGTTGGTATTTATAAAAGTAGAAATAAATTATACGACTTATATGATATGAGGCGGTGGAATCGAAGCGTAGCCTTTTTAGAATACGTCATTAAATATTCCAAACTTTTAAAACAGTATGCATTTCTGCTAAGTCCTTATATTTAAAGAAAAAAATTCTGAATTCTGATAATAGAATTAAAGCCACATGGGATGTTATTAGTAGTGTGAGTGGAAAACCCAAAAAGGAAATGATACCAATAGAATTGAACACAGGTAGTAGATACACGAGTTCTGAATTAGAGGTTGCTAATTTATTTGAAACATTTTTTGATAAAGTACCCCATAAAATAACCATTTAAAATCATCTACATCAAATGCAGCTAGGTTATTAAATAATAGTGTTTCTAAATGCGTTATTGATTTTTCATTTGAAAAGGTTTCTGCAATAGATGTCATAAAAGTATTTAAAACTGTAAATATTAAAAAAACTAACGACATATGGGGCATTTCGGTAAAATTTTTTAATAACATCATATACGATATTGCTCCGTATATAGCAGTAATTTTTAACAAGAGTTTGGACACGGGTTCATTTCCTAACTTATTAAAATGTAGTAAAGTTTTACCACTTTTTAAAACTGGAAACAGAAGCGATCCCGGTAATTACAGGCCTATTTCAATACTCCCATCCTTAAGTAAAATTTTCGAAAAAATTATTTTAAATCAACTTCTCGTCCATTTCGGTACAAATGCTATTTTTCATGGTGAGCAATTCGGTTTTAGAAGAGGTCGCTCGACAACTGATGCGGGAATTGCGCTTCTTAAACATATTTACGATGCTTGGGAGAAATCACAGAACGCTATTGGAGTATTCTGTGATTTATCTAAAGCATTCGATTGTGTAGAACACGAAACGCTTCTTTATAAGCTCAAATATTACGGTGTTAAAGGTAAAGCTCTTGATCTCATCGCTTCATATTTAAGTCAAAGAATCCAGCAAGTTTTCATTAATGGAATAAAGTCTTCTGGATCTACGTTAAAAATGGGAGTTCCACAAGGTTCAATTTTGGGTCCCTTTCTATTCCTAGTATATGTAAATGATCTTCCTTTCTATGTTAAGGGTATTTGTGATATAGTGTTGTTTGCTGACGATACTTCGCTGATTTTTAAGGTTGACAGGAAAAAAAATGACTATGACGATGTGAACGGTGCATTATCACAGATACACAATTGGTTTACAGTAAATAATTTAGTTTTGAATGCTCAAAAAACAAAATGTGTAGTTTTTACCCTACCTAATGTTAGCAAGCAAAATTATGACATATCTTTAAATGGTGACCGTCTTGAAGTAGCTGATACTACGGTGTTTTTAGGCGACTTCTCATTTATCATCTCTAACAGGAAGACTCAGCTCCGCAACAAACGCGGTTAGAAAAGTTAGACAACTAACTTATATTGATACCGCTCGTTTGGTTTATTTTGGTTATTTTCACAGTATTATGTCATATGGCATATTACTTTGGGGTAACGCTGCAGATATTGATTCTGTCTTTGTTTTGCAAAAGAGAGCCATCCGGTTTATTTATAATCTTGGAGCTAGAGACTCTCTTCGGGATGTTTTTAACAAAGTGGGAATACTCACTGTTGCGTCGCAATATATTTACAACAATATTATGTATATTCACAGTAACATTGATCACTTTGATAAAATCAGTGATAATCATTGTATGTGCACTAGGAGTAAGGATAAGCTTATAACGCCAAGTTTCCGACTCCGCAAAGTCAATAAATCCTTCTTGGGGCAAGGTATCCGTTTCTATAATAAAATTCCGCAGAAATTTTTTACTTTGCCGTTTAGGAAATTCAAATCGTTTGTAAAAAATACATTGGTAGAAAAAGTATATTATTCGATACAAGATTTTGTAGATGATAAAAAAGCGTGGAGTTAATACCTGTTGACTTCCAAGCAGGATACATTAATTGAAATAATTGTATTCAATTAACATGACGTTGTATTTTTTAAATGTTAAAAAAGAGTAACTACTGAGTTTCTTGCCGGTTCTTCTCGGTAGAATCTACTTTCCGAACCGGTGGTAGCTTCACTTAATTGTAAAATGACGATTCAAAAGTGCTACCTGAATTGTGCCTACTTGAATAAAGTTTATTTTGATTTTGATTTTGATTTTAGAGTGTGTAGACATCCGGATTTCATGAAAGTCCACCCCTAATTTATAAATCTTACAAATTTCACGCGGGTAAATCCGCAAGTTCAACTAGTCTTATGCATGTTATATGGACGTTGGAGTTCAAGATTTCCCTGCTCTATCAGTATGGAACCCCTACCGAATGAATCTGCGGGGGAAGGCTGTCCAATTGGGGGACCTACTTTCCAGCCTGTTATTATTCAACAGGATTGGCGGTGATAGGTAACAGGTGAGTATTGAATTATATGGTAGAAGAAGAGGTGAAAATTCTATTGGAACGTACCAGTGTACTTCCGATTTTGGACATCCATCTTTAGCTGCTCTTCAAAAAACCAGAGGGTTTACTCAAGATGTTGACGTCAAGTTGTAGGCCTAGAGGGAGCGGATGTGTACCAATTTCGGGTGAAAGCCAGAGCGAGTGGCAATCGTCTAAAGCCCGTTAAGGTGGAATAAATCCTGATTAGCAGATTGTAGGAGGACCTAGGGTCGCCAGCAGCAAACCTAGTGACAATAGGAGCGATTCTCCTTCACTTTACTCACGAATGGATTTACGCCAATCACATTCAGGCTGAAGCAGGAGCTTACTGGACATAGTTACTTTTATAATTAGGTCGGAGATGACACCCCCGTCCTCATAAGGCTCAATTGTGAACACAGCGCGACACTCCCCGATGGAATTTGCCGCTTGAAGGCCCCTCAGAAGCATTATGGCCTAGAATGGCGTATATCATGTTCGATAGTGAGTAAACTAATGCTTGATGGTGATAGTTTCTTTCTGTGAAAGTTTCATGTCGCATAAAGAAACCGTAGAGTACGCAGGAACTTGAGGAAAGTGTCTTTGTTGACTCAATCCGCCGAAGAAGACCGGGGGCAAAAGCGTCGACGCTATAGCTTCTCCCTCCGATTTAAAAGTCCATTCCTGCTTCTGGGTTGGAGACGCGCCAATTGTTGGTTCGTCACGATAGCATGCGCGAGCAATTCCATGATGCCTTCCCAAAAGACGAAGCGGATACCTCTGGTTTTAGTAGGCATATCGTGTGTTCTGGGCATCAGGCAAGAAATTAAGTTTTAGTAATATCAAAGTAAATTAACAGCCTATAAATGTTCAATACCGGACTAAGCCTCTAATTGCGTCTAATTAGGTTACGTTAAATATAAGCTTTCAAGAAACGTAAACTTTGCTAACTAATATTAAATTATTATGTGTTAAATAACAGTCTAATATAAATAAAAAAATGAAATATAAATTATTTGAATTGAAGATAAGGAATAGATAAGATTGTCAATTTAATTTAAAATTAAAGTGAAATAAAATGTTATGTCATTTTTAATATCCTGTTTTAACTGTCTTACGTTGCGTAGCGAATTATTAGGTAAACACTGACTTGGTGATACAGAGAAGAAGAAACATTATTATAACTAATCATATTGATGTGTGAAACTGTTGTTTGCATCATTATCATTCATAATGCATATAATAATAATAATAATAGCCTTTTATTCAGATGCATATATATTATAATGCATATACTTTTTTTTAAAATATCATTGAAACATTTTTTTTTTATAATTGGCCATTTTCCGATATACTGAACATATTCATATTTATTTTAATTTAATGTATCATAAAGGTTTTGTTTTTTTTTTCTTTTCTTTTGAAAATAACAGTCAAAATTTCTGCTGAAATAAAGAAAATGATGTAATGGAAACTTTGTGAACTTACGTTTAAGTGGTTTTGCAATTGCAGAGGGTGCAGGTGTAGTGTCACTTTCCGTGTTCTTCGCAGTACTTTCCACGGGTTTCAATTTCTTTTGCAGCCATGCTGGTGGCGCCTCTGTGTCCTTCTCCTTAACCCATGGAGGCCTGAAAGTTTCCCTCTTTGGGACCGTCTCTCTATTCACGTTACCAATGGGCATTTTTGTGTTCTGTGGAGAATGAGTCCGTTATGTGTGTGTGCTTACTATACTATAAAAATAACTCCAAATTAAGTATTATTTTTAGGTAAAAATAGGTGTTCTTAAGTTTCTTTATCTATTATTGATATCATTAAGAAAAAACGAACTTTTTATTTTATTTTCCCTACACTATTATTTTACGGAACAAGTAAATTATGATAACAATTAATAAATTTATGTTTTTTTTTTGTGGTTAGAAACCTATGGTCTTTGCTGGTAATCTGGCAAATTTAAAAGTAAAAAACTGCAATCTCGCAAAAGCGCAACAAATACCAACGTTAACAAACCAGCTATTCTATCAATAATGAAATATCTAATATATTTGCGGCTTATTATTCTAACTTTGAATGTTAATTCGTTCATTCATTCCATCAATATAAATCACGTTCTCATTCAGATAACAAGACCCCGTCATCGACGCATGGAACGATATTTTCAGCACCTACATAAAAAACATCTACGTTGTTATTTAATTTCGTCCTTGCTATTATTTTTATCTAATGAATGGATAGGAACGTTTCAAATTTAAATATGTGTTCTTTTTTCAAATTATTACAATAGTTAACCTTAGAATAATATCGTCATGTAACGTTTATTAAATCAACTGAAATCGTTAATATAAATATAAATTATTGATTAAAATATGACAATATAGTGTATAATAAGACAATTATTGCACAGTTTAAAAAGAGAATATAACAATACAAATAATGAAGAAATCCGGCCTATTTAGTACAATTATTTTTAAATAAGAGGTCGTGTATCATAGCCTTCCTCTTCACAAATTTTAAACAATTTATTCCCAAGCTTATCTAAATTAATTCTACGTAAATTTTCGTCTATATACTACAGATATACCGTTTATAAAAGCTATTATAAAAGCTTAGACAATTTTGGAAATGTAGGTACAAAATAATCGTTTTAATTATTTATTCGTAGTTTTAGTTTCATTTATTACATATATTACTTAATAAAATATAATAACACAATGTTCGAAATTTGAATTAAATGTTAGCATATATAAATCTGACCTACGTGTGTGTGTGGCGTTTAAAGCACAATAGTGGAATACACTTCAAAAGCAATCATTAAGCACGGCACTTTGGTATCAACTTATCATTATTTGAAGTACTTTTTTTTTTACAAAAATTACTTAAAAAAATCAGGACGCGGCGTCGGTCGCGCGTTGTTACGGACTAGCTGCGGAATTTCAGCTCCGAATACACTGGAACTTATAAATAGGTGCGGCAAGATGTGATGTAGATGTAGAACGTATAATTCGGGAATATTAGATCTAAGTATAATTATACAACGCGGACTGCTATTCCGTTTAATTTTGCCGCCGATTTTCAGAATAAGTCACTGGGACTGGTCATAGATAAATATACTTACTTATTTCGTACTATAATTATTGAATGAAGTGTGAACCTATTTCACGAAAGAGGTTAGTTTATTTTTCGCCTCAACAATCGAAATTTCAAAGGATTTGAAAAAAGAACTGCTAGCATTCTTAATAGTCATAATGGTCTGGGAAGTAACTGTTCATATAGTTATATATAAAATATATAACTAGACCTTTGTCAAGTATTGTAATTACTGATATTAAAAAATATCATAAACAATTGCGGAAACGCCATTATGTTATATGTATGTAATTTATCGAGACGGCCAGGCGCGTTTTTAAATAAAACGTTTCAACGTCACAACGTCTATTTTTGATGCCTTCCTGTCTTCTGTTTACGAATGTCGGACATCATTCAGTAGATATTAGAGGATCTATTTAATCACCGGTTAATTTAGCTTCATAATAAGCATACTAGGTTAATTATTGCACTAAAAATACAAAAGAAATGAATATTTATTTTCATACTATTATAATATATATAAATTAAAAGCGGTACGCACTCTCTGGGAATATAAAGTATGATGAAGCTTATATACTAGAGATTGTCATGCTTTTATGCAATACGTCCTTTGTACGAGTTGTCGCATATCCAAAGCGCGCTAAAAGAATCTTTCATATAAAAATCGAATATGATTGATTCGATTATTGAATATTTGTTTATTTTAATTAATATCGTATTGAATAATGACACAAAATACACAATATAGACGAATCAGAATCGTTACATACGCGTTTTGCGATTACAATATTGGCTCATGAACTCTCAATAATATTAGTCGAATTAAACTTAAATGATCGAAGAACTGCTATGATAATCTTCATAGTTGGACCGCCAATTTTTGAATTCAAAATTGCGCGTTTTTGGCCAAGTATAACACGTGGTAGGCGATGAAAAAAATCGTCGTGAGGTAAATTGAACGTATCAGATTATTCAGATGAAATGTTGCCATTTACATGTCTTCCCATTCACGTTGGAGCATCGTGATGGAATAAACTCCAAATATTATCCTCAAAAGGAGTATATTAGTTTTCTTTTTTTAACAGACATGAACTTTGATTCATACCAATCTAATTATTTTAGAAACTAATTCACCTTCACAGAAACGTAAATTAATAAATACAGAATTGAAAGAAAAACGTAATTAAAAACTATTTGGCATAATGTTTACATAATTAGGACTAATGCCAATACCAAGATATTTGGTTTTTATTAGCGGTTTTGTTCAAATTGGGTTTAAAACTGTGACGAGTGTGTCGGAGTATTTTTTTAGTTCCAACGTGAAACCAAATCTTCACTGTCTGTTCAGCAAATATTTTATTGATTGATTGATGATTGATTAGTGAAGATATTTTTTTTCATATAGGTTCATATAATTTTTACTTGGTGGTAGGGCTTTGTGCAAGCCCGTCTGGATAGGTACCACCCACTCATCAGTTATTCTACCGCCAAATAACAGTACTCAGTATTGTTGTGTTCCGGTCTGAAGGGAGTGTGAGCCAGTGTAACTACAGGCACAAGGGACATAACATCTTAGTTCCCAAGGTTGGTGGCACATTGACGATGTAAGGAATAGTTAATAATTCTTACAGCGTCAATGGTGACCACTTATCATCAGGTGGCCCATATGCTCGTCCGCCAACCTATAGCATAAAAAAATAGATTTATAACTTAATGAACTGTTATTTCCAATCAATACAAACGAACTCCAATATCGTGTGGCAGTCATAGCCCGGCGCCACATTTCCTGTTCCGCCTGCGCTTACGCAACTCTCTTTGAACCACTCCTTTATAATTTTGACCACTGAACTGTGACTAAGAATTTGTTTGAAATAGGACACTATGTATTACAGTTGTTTCAATAAACATCTTCAGGTCGTAGGGAATACTAGTAGACTAGCAGTAGTTTAGAATATACCCTTAGGTTGAATGAAAAATCGTCGTCTTGTGTTCTGATGTGTTGAATTGTTGGACTATTTACCTCCTTGGTTAAGTATTTAAACATAATAAGCGTAAATAGTGTTATGGTATCCGCCCAGAATATATTATATTGCTAGGCGTATTGTGATTGGCCGTACTCTTAGATGCAATGCGGTCAATGGGACATTATTATATATTTTGACATTAAATATCTTTACACGTTCGTTACTGCACTGCATTAGATAAATATGTTTTTAATACTATTATATTTGAAACATATTTATGAAAGATTTGAGATGGCCCAGTGGTTAGAATGCGTGCATCTTAACCGATGATTGCGAGTTCAAACCCAGGCAATCACCACTATATATATGTGCTTAATTTGTGTTAATAATTCATTTCGTAATCGGCGGTGAAGGAAAACATCGTCAGGAAGGATGCATGTGTCTAATTTCATCGAAATTCTGCCGCATGTGCATTCCATCAACCCGCATTGGAACAGCGTGGTGGAATATGTTCCAAACCCTCTCCTTAATGGAAGAGGAGGCCTCATCCCAACAGTGGGAAATTTACAGGCTGTTACTTTACTTTTTATTATATTTAATTTCTTAGGAGTACAATTTATTAAAATAAGTAAAGTTAATGCTATAGTTACATTAGTAATGCGACAAGCGACTATTTTTCATTCGTATACTATCAAACTATTCATTCTTATTTAAACAACACCAAGGTTGACGTAAAAGTCTGTATGTGGTAGTCACTTACCATCGGGTGCCCATGGCCCATTTACAATAATTTGGATTTTTTCCTTAATTCAATACAAAGGAAAAACAATGTTCATTATCATATAGAATTGCAAGAAATATCGAAATTACAATAAATAAAAGGTTTTCTATAGGTTTTTTAATATACCTACTTATAAATAAGCCCTGATACCCTTACCTTAGTCTTCAAAGTTTTAGATAGAATCACATACTAAAAAACACCAACAATATAAGAAAATACCACAAATTAATACAGAAATTTTCCGGAGTTTGAACACAAGTTAACCTTCCTTTTTATGTCGGTACATTGATGTAGACTTATTATAAAATGAGTTCTTCTTATAAATATATATTTTTTGGAATATGTGTCAAAAATAAAGTAACTTTAATTTCTATTAAATTGCAACTAGATAATTATTGTTGAATATTGAATAAGAACAATAAAGGAAAATGTTAGCAAAGTATTTTTCTTCGCCTTTGATATATTGCAAATATCCTTAAAAGTAATGGTCTCTTGCTTGTCAATTATAAAAACAGCATATGTCCCTCCTTGCGGCTTTAGTTTGCTTTCTACCAAATTTCATCAAATTCGGTTTTGAGTTATGGTCGTGAAAAAGTTACAAACTGATAGACTGAGTTACTTTCTTTTTATAATATTCGTAAATATTATTTTAACTACACTTTTCGTGGAACAAGAATTTAACACACAAGCCTACTTCACTTTATGCAAGTATTTAATAAATAAAAATTTTAACAAAAAGAAATCTGACTTCAAACAAATCACTATTTTAAAATAAATAAATACGCACTAAAAAGTAATAAAAATAACTGCGTATTCAACATATTTTTTAGAGTCCTCCTAAGTAAAATGAAATGAAAAATATTAGACTACTTAAAAGTCGATTTATTATTATATTTGGAGCCGGTGATAAAAAAAAAATACAGACGAATTGATAACCTCCTCCTTTTTGAAGTCGGTTGAAAAATAAACTTAATTTAAAATTTATTTATAGAACATAATTTGCAACGTTGATTTACGTTTAATTAAATTCGCGTTGAGTTAAGTAAGTACTCTATGATTTGAATAAAAATAACCGCAAAAATTTATTAATGAGGATGTAACTAAAAATAGCTTGAAGTATTTCGTAGTTTAATGACGCATAATATGTTAGAGGTAAATGTCGTGACGTTGTATATATTTAATTAGAAATAGTTTCCTCCTGCCATTTATGAATAATTTAATATAGGTATATAAAGTGAATACTTACACCTTTTATCATTAATAGTAGCATATTATGGTAATATTATACAAATAAGAAGATTTTCGCGCCCAGCAACTCCAACAATAGATTTGGGAGGATACACAATTGGAGATTCTAATGCAAAAACATCCGAATACTGATAAATAAACACAATGTAGTTGGTATATATGTATGTCTACATTAAATTACAATTATATAATTCTTGCCTTTAACTGTATCTCTATGCTTGTTAAAATTTATTTGTTTGAATAACAATACATCATAAAAAATATTATACGTATTAATAGACAAAATGTTTAAATGGAATATAATGTGTTATTGCTGTTATTGCCCCAGTCTCTGAAAAAATATAAAGACCTTCGTTGTAACGTCTGATACTATGTTGATTGTATGATTTAAATGAATGTATGTATGAGTAAAAATAAATCCAATGTTTGATTTCAAATGCTTAAATTATGTTAATCAGGAAAAATGTACGTGAAAAGCAACTATATCCGACTCACATGTACTTGTTAAAAATCTATTGAGCAATAAACTTAAAATGAGGAAAAATTATAATTTACAATTACCCTTATATTCATAATACACATACAATATTGTTATTCTGTCGAGCTAATGGAATTTATAAGAAATAAACAATTTTATAGATAAATTTGTAAACTTTTATCTTATATAGAAAAACGTATATAGATTTACAATTAATTATAAATAAAGATACATAAGTAACGCGTGAAAAAACAAGAGAAGCAAAGATATCAACTTTGTCTAGAAACAAAATAACCCTTTATAGCTTTTAGCATAAGAGAAAGTATCTTAAGTACTGAAAGTATCACACATATTTGTTCTGAGGCAGTTTGTTTTAACAATATCTTACATTTTATAAATGAATAACTAGCAAAAAACTATATGAATGGATTGCTAGAATAACTAATATTTTGGTTGTTTCTATCTAGTGAATGCTTGCTTATGCTTGAAAATAAATGAAACAATTAAAGTTTAACGTGAACTTAGTAACAATTTTTAAATAAATAATTCAATTTATGATTTATATTAAATTGAATTTGAAAATTAAAAATTGAATGCCTTAAAAATACGATATTCCTTTTTCGAATATCGGTATTGGTAATCATTATCAAGAGAATAAATAGGCAAATAACAGACCTTATTGTATTCCATACGTATGTACGCACACAGACCTGTATAACGCCGTCTACATCCTAACATTTAAAATCAGACACGACCAAAAACAATTAAGACGCAAGACGAACGACTTCACATTATTGCAGACACACAAGAGTGTACGCATTTTCAAAATATTGGATCAGAATTTTCGATTAAAAAATCCAATAACATTTTATTGGCTGAAATCGCGGTTTGATCCAAATAGTTTAAAATCTGGGGCATTATATGTTGGCCATTACACCATCTAGATCCTTGCTATGGTATTATAGTAAATGTAAAATATTATTTTAAATTAAAGCGTTAATGACACGATACGCAATAATAAGATATAATGTTTAATATTCTTCGATTTAGATCAATTTTTTTATTGACATTAACCTTATCGTGGCACTGATTGTTTTCTGACCATGTACGTCACAATAAGTTCTTAGGTACTGTCCCTTTTCTTGTGCATACTTGTACAAATAGACCTTTGACCAGTTCGGGTTACTCGTTTGTGTTTACTTGCTTACGACAATTTGTACAGGAAATAATAGGCTATTATTTCACATCCTACTTTCAAAGTATTGTTATAAAGTGTGTATCAAAATAATGGTTACACTTAACGGATCAAATGACTTTCATCGAACAATATAAATAAAATTTCAAAGATTACAATGATGTAATTGATGTTTTTTTGCGTTCACCGGGTTCCATATCTTTTTGTTTTTGGACAAGAACAATAATTTGCGTCATTGGGCGTTTATTTTAGTTTTTTATGTTTATTTTCTTCATTAGCTTCACCTATTGTTAACTGATTTTAATGATTAAAATAAGTCTTAATTTGATGCGTTACATATCATGTAATACTGAGCGTGGAATGATTGTATTTACATTACCTTTTAAATTTACAGCCTGCTAACGTCTTACTGCTGAGTATATGTCTGCTCCTCTCTTTAAGGAGAAGGTTTGAAGCGTACTCCGTCTTACTGATTCATTGGTGGATACACGTGTAAGTTTTGTATTTGTAAATACGATGCGTTGCAAGGATATTCACGTTGTTTTCGAAAAACTTTGAAGATTTTCATTTGTTGTGTTCTAAATACATCTTTAGCGTTACTAAAACTGCAATACCATCACTACTAGTAAGAAAATTTAGTAAATGCGTCGATGGTCAAATTTGAACAGATAATTACAATTTACTCGATATTGTGAACACAAATACTATTTATAAGATTTTTTTACTTAAATAAAACTTATTAAATCTATAATAAGTGTTTTGGTTGTATTTGTCTTTCTCATTTTTTTGTAACGACCTCAAAACGAAGCTGAATATCTTGGACACACAAAGGCAACATTCGAAGACATTTTACAATGAAATAAGTAATTAATATGTTAAATTTAAAAGAACGAATCGCTACGTCTGACTTTCACGATCTGATTGGCCGGCATCGAAACACATCATCGAAAAAGGATCTGATAAAAAATTGATTATATGCGCAATACAAAATAAATAATAATCACCATTACCAGACAAATTGTATGTTTATGATTCTAATAAATTAAATTAGAAATTAAAAAAAAATCAAACAAGACAAATTCAATGAGCCCAAACTCGATGGGTTTACTAAAAGGTAGAGCAGGGTTACGTCTCCTACCTTCGACCTATAATCAGACCAGCTCAAAGGTTCCATATTTTCAGCATCAGGTCCTCGTCAATTAGAGACATAAAGAGAACTAGTTAAGACAAATCCAACGAGCCCAAACTGGATGTGTTTACTAAAAGGCAGGGTTACATCTCCTATCTTCGAGCTCTAACAGCAGAACAGCTTAGTGGTTCCAGATGACATTAGTGATTCAAATGTCAGATCCCACTTATGCTTGCAAGCCAACTGAGCGTGTAACATTCCTATCACACCTAACAAACGACCCGATGATCTTGAAGACCTGAATCGATTTTCACCAAACATAGCTAAGAACACTCTCGACTGATATACCTTTCAAACAAAAAAAATCTCATCAAAATCGGAACATTCGTTTGGGAGGAACGATGCCACAGATAGACATGTCAAACTTATAACACCCCGTCGTCTTTGCGTCGGGTCGGGGGTTAAAAAATAAGAGCAATCTCTAAAGCTTACACACATCATACGATCCTGAAATGCTTGTGAGTTATTTGCTACAGCTATAATACTTATTGGATATATGGAACACGCCACGTGTAGTACGACACAACTTAGATGTAGAATCGGCAAATTCAATAAAAACCGATTACTGTCGATTTATACAATACAACCAATAGAAATAGCTCCCTATCGCGCCATTCGACGCTATTCGTCGCTATAGATTCTCGCGTCAGTTCAAGCCGAGAAAGCAAGTGCATGTAAATCGACGTGTCAAATTGACGAATAAATTAGACCATATGATAAAGTAATTCCAAATTTAAAGCCATTTCTTTTCATAAAATCAAAAACGTGATAACATCTAAATTGATAATATTGTATCATTTCTTTAAGATTGTAATCTTTCAAATGAATTATGTGATACAATTGAATATTCGTATTTATGCCCTAAGTCAATAGTAGTCCGATTAAAAGAAATAAAAAAAAAACTATATCAACATTTTCTCCACGCTTTTTTAGTCTCGAACAGATCCCGTGAGTCATAGCGAGATGCTGTAATACTTATAACCTTTACATAACCTTTCTTAAATTATCAAGAACTATGCAATTTTATTAAAAGACGAAATTTTTAGATCATGAGATTAGCGCAAACAAATACACTATTCAATCTTGATCTTGAACACATATAACTGGCTATAAATATACTTTTTCTATTACTTTGACTGTCTACAAGTATTAACAAAATACTTTGAATTGAATTAAAAAAAAAAAACAATTCGAATGTTAAAATAAATTTTAAAAAGGCGGAAGAATTTTAACATGACTTATAACAACTCCATGTCAGTAGATAGATAATTGGAATAAACGTTGTTTAATACGTTATTTATACAGAAAAGATAAGAAATGAAAAGACGTAGCTACTAGCTTCCCAGTACAGGTAGCGTATGAATCGTGGTGTCAAGCCTGCCACTTCAAGATATAAGTACTTCAATCAATAACTTATGTAAGATATTAAAGTATGGTTTATTGATAATTACAAATAGCTATTTATCTTAAACTCTAATTTCAGCATTTTAAAAAAATAATTTCATTGCTTTTGTTCCAATTTAGTGTTTTTTTTTTTTAATGATTGGCTTTATAATTTTATTCAATATTCGTATGGTATTGTTCAATATCAATAATGTTATTAAAATATAAATAAGATAATTTTTAATTCCAACATAATAACTATTTTTGAGTGTACTGATGAAATGGAAGGCAAGTTAAAATTCCTGATGAATTTTAAAAATAATCTAACTCAGTTGATATGAAATATCGAAATTGATGGTTATTGAAACGAATAATAAATAATGAAAAACGCCCCTAAAAAACGTGGACTAAAATAAATCAAACACAAAACTTCGTTAATTAAAATAATATATTAAACACACTCAAGATATTACTATCCGGTGAGCGGCAGTGGTGAGGAGGTACAGCGATGCAAGAAAGTGACTACCTCATTTGACTCGACACTCCCTTGCAGAGTCGGATTTAAAGGTCTGGATGTCCCCGCGCCACAAAGCAGTGGGGGCCCTAGACAAACAGAAGCGTGAACACCCTAATAATTATATTATTATGAATTAATTAGTTTTATTTTATTTCAATCAGTGAGCTATTATCTATTTACTTGTATCGGTAACTTTTAAAATAATAAATAATAACATTATTATAATTTGACTATATTTCGGTATTTGTTAACTTGCTGAAAACTGTGGCCCCCACTAATGTGGAGGCCCCAGGGCAGTTGCCCCGGTTACGGCCCTGCTCTCTTGAACCTATAGTAACCAAAGATAAGATACAAAATTCATGAACGATATATTTGCATGGATACAAATACAGCTAACGATAAAATAAGGGCGCCATCACTACTTAAAAATACTTGTTCATGTATCCTTTAATCCTTACACTGGCTGACGTACCTACTCTTCAAATCGGAACACATCTATACAATCAAAGTATTGAACAAGCATCAGGATTAAAATCGCGGCTTTCAAACAACCATTGTATAATTTAGCTTACAATTTTATATAAACTTAGCATAAAACATATTCATTGTTTCTTTTTTTTATATATGTAGGGAACGAACAAATTTGCCACCCGTGGTGAGTGGTCAGCGCTGTTCGAAGATATTACCGCTGTAAGATATACTAACCATTCCTAACATCACCAATGAACCACCTAAAGAGATAAGATGTTATGTCCTTGTGCCTGTAATGTCACAGGGTCACTCCTTTAAATCAGAATGCAAGAATACTTTAAAAACATCTTGTTGTACTGCTGCTTCATGGTAGAATAGATGAAAGGTTGGTACCTACATAGACGGGCTTGCCCATAACTCTAGCAAGTATCACAAACAATAAATTAATTATTTAAATGTTAAGTTATTCGGTACGATCTCATTCAAGCCATTTGAGATACTTATCTCAATTTGTCGTTTGAAAGGTTTCAGTTTTCAGACTCAATGAAGTTTTGATTAAACTGAAATTATTCTATTTATAGTTGTGAGATAATTTAATTTTAGTTTCAAAGTCTTGATAACATCTTCTTCGACATAAAAAAATTCCCTTTTTCGCGAAACCAAAAATATAAACTAACAACGTTAATGGGAAAAATTATAGAATATAAATATGTATATATTTAGGTATGATAGCACACGTGCTAGAATATCCGGAAACCTTTCCGAAATTCTCTAATTACATGAAAAATAGCACACAAACATTTCCACAAGAGTGTTGCATTTCCGTTTTTATCAATCAAATAAAATCAAATAAAATAATGAGGTCATCACCGTTATACAACAAAATTCGAGTGCATGGGAAATGTGATTACCCGTTACGATATACTTAAAGAGGCTTCTTATAATTGTATTATTAATCGCACTATCACAAATCGTAGTAAAATATCTCGGCCGAATCTTCGTGAAGAACCGATTACTTATCTAGCATATCATTAGCATATACATATAAAAACAGACCATCCAAGACGCATTATTATTTGTATATTTGCGGACGATTGCACATAACTCTTACTTACACTTTTCGGGTAAGTTTATTTTTAATTTCACAAACTTACATCTTAAAGTGTATCATGTTTATGTAATTTTATAATATGTATAAATTTAGATTAAGACGAAAAGAAACTTATACGTAATAAAAATATTTGAGTTAGTGTAAAAATCGAAAAAAGTGTATAATTTGTAATTTAACAAGCCCTTATTGAATTCACAACTGGTATATTTTTAATATTTTATTTCTATATTTGAGAGATTATCTAAAACTTCAGTGAGATTTATAAGATTTTTTTCTGATCGTATTTATCTATTTGTATATTTTATTTCTTCCTCTTAGATTATTTGCATCGAAGTTATCTTTAACGGAGTATTATTCCAAATTCGAACTTGACCAAAACGTTCTTTTAAAATAATTTTAAAATTAGAACACATAAACATTAAATAATTCATATGTTTTCAGGCAAGATGAGTCTACCAGCAATTTTAATATTCCTAAGTGCGTCTGTCACGGTGTACAGTCTACCTCATCCACGTGTTACGGGCCAATACTGTAAGTTTAAACACATAATATAATCTTAACAGGACGTCTGTTATTATTTAGACAGTTGACGATGACAACGTTACATGTATTCAATTAGTAACAGTAAAAAAACATGTTCATATTACCAAAATGACAGTTGAAAACGAATTCGAAAAACGTTCCATAAAAATTTAGTAGCAAATGACATAGTCCAGTACAAAGTCCAAGTCGCATAAGACCAAATCGTCATAAAACATTGATTTTAGATTAGCAAAATAGTCCAAAGATCAAAGATTACCTACCGGAAACTTTTAAAAATGTATTTATTATCTAATTTGAGTTATATTCATATTATTATTTATTATTTATCTATTGTGTAATGACATGAAAATATATATTTTATTTAGTTGTATGTACAAATATGAACTAAAACTAGTTACTGTATAAATCTTGACCGCGTGGAATGGTGGCACGAATGCTAGCTGCATTTCCCCGTTGAATCGCAATTCCGATCATCTGGGCAAAAAACGAACCAGCCCTCCTGTCACCAGTCGAGGCAATGAGGCGAGGTGTTATTATTATTAATATTTTTTTATTTAGTACTCAAATTCATACTGAATAATTAGAGGTAGCCATACTATGAACGTGGAACCTTCCAATTTTGTATACCGACAAGTATTCATTGGTCTTACAAGAGCTACAACTAAATTTATCCAAAAATCGGACCTATTCACATCATGCAAAGGTTGTTAAGATCTGCCTTCACGAAATCCATAAATCAAAGCCGGATAACCCGCTAATTGTACACAACTAGAAGTAGGTATATTGCTACAATCCAGTTGTAGAAAAAAGACGGGAAAATATTTTTAAAGCGAACACGAAAAACCAAATTTCATATTCACGAAACAGTGACCAGTTATTTAAAAAAGTAAATTGTTTTAAGTCTTTCCCTTACCTTACTAATCGGCGCAATGTTTTCGCATATTTTATTGGGATCAATAAAACACTTACTATGCCTTTGTTAATAATTGAATGGAGTCGTTAGATTCTAGTAATTAATAAATTCTAGTAGTAAAATAAGTGTAAAATTATGGAATACGTCACACATTTTTTGATTCTTAAGCGATTTTCGATTATCTCCTACATTCAACTATAATGCTTAGAATCAAAGCTAAGACAATTGAAAATCGCCCATCATTATATTTAACGTTGTGTTTATATCGAACACTAGTAAACGATTTTTAAAACAACATGTTGTCAACATCGTATAGGAAAATAATGTATTCGCCAATTGCCATTTTATTTATCAAAACTATAAAATAGAGCTACCATACCGCTCATGCATTTAAAATAAGCTAAAATTTATTTTAAGTTGTATTCTAAAATTCTGATTGCATTTTCAGTATACGATTTTCCGTTCATATCGCGTGACGAATGGAAGGCAAACCCAGCACAAGGCGCTACAACAGACCTAATCACACCGGTGCCATACGTGGTCATACACCACTCGTATCAGCCCGGAGCTTGCAACAGCACGGACGAATGCTCTCGTGCAATGAGATCCATGCAGAATTTCCATCAATTCGATAACGGCTGGGTTGATATTGGTTATAAGTAAGAAATATATAATATTCACTATATTGTATACGGAATTATTTACATTTACGTCCTTTCAAAACCGAATTAACCATTAAAGAATGTGAATAAGATAAGCAATGATAATAATAATAATTAATAATAATAATAATTACCTTTAAGTAACTTATTGTTCTAGTGGTTCGACCTCTTAGGTCGCAGATTCTGAGTTCAAACCCCAAGTCGTTTCGATAAAAAGCTTTTGAGTTTCCTAACGAAAAAACCGCGGTAAATACTAAGGGTTTTGGCAGTGTGCTCCGGTGTCCCAGAAAGTATAAAAAGTCATCTCTTAAGATTGTTCGCTGTGGTCGAAATCAGTCAGGACATCATTAGCATCCTAATTTCATTTCCGCAAATAAATAATAACTACTTTAAATATATTTATTAGTATAACATAAACAAATTTTAACACAAAAAATATATCAATCAAAAAATGTATTCAATCGTTAAGGTTTATTTCTAACACTTCATGTTCTGAGTTAAAACCGTTGAAGTTAAGGGTATATGTATTGTATATATCAAAACTATATTGTAAAGTAATCCAACTACAACAACAACAACAACAGCCTTTAAATTCCCACTGCTGGGCTAAAGGCCTCCTCTCCGTTTGAGGAGAAGGTTTGAAACATATTCCACCACGCTGTTCCAATGCAACCCGCAGGTGGAATACACATGTGGCAGAATTTCTACGAAATTGGTCACATGCAGGATTACTCACGATGTTTTCCTTCACCGTTGAGCTCGAGATGAATTATAAAGACAAATTAAGCACATGAATCAGCGGTGCTTGCCAGGATTGAACCCGCCATCATCGGTTAAGATGCACGCGTTCTTACCACTGGGCCATCTCGACTCAGTAATTCAGCATTTAGTAATTGATCATCTTTTAAGTGCTCAGCAGAAATGTAAAGTAATTTCATGTCGACGTTATTGAAAAAGACATCAAGAATTTCAATTATTTCTGTTCAGTTTCGCCGTTGGCAGCGATGGACAAGCGTATGAGGGACGAGGATGGGAACTGGTCGGCGCGCATGCGTACGGCGTTAATACCATAAGCATTGGAATTGTACAGATCGGTGACTGGACCGGTAAGCGAGAAAAACATAATTAGATTAAAGTATTAAACACTGATAACGCTCAATAAAAGTCGTCTGATTATTGATAATCATCAACTATCGAATCTTAAATCAGCAACGTTTGGTTGAAGGTTGTGTACGCCAGGGTAAACTATTGATTTTCCAGTGTCATATTATCTTAGTTTTTGAACGATTAGCTAAATTTTTAAAAAATTTCAATGAGTACACTGTGGTGACGAACCATCGATGGGTAAATCATATGCTCGGTTGGCGTTCGAAAAATAATAAAAAAAGACTTAATGATAGGTAAAATTATTGTTTATTCGCAACAGAAGAAGGCATATTCTTTAATACAAGAATATCTAGATGCTAAAAGAGAGTGGAGGTTTTTTATACTCGTTGACTTCTAAGCGATACATATACAAGTATTTAAATAATATAATTTTCTTTTTTTAAATGTTAAAAAAAAATAACTACTGAGTTTCTTGTCAGTTCTTCACGGTAGAATCTGCATTCCGAAACGTAGGGAAGCTTAATACAGTTTATTAATTGACGTCTCAAAGGTACTTGTAAAAAGCCTACTTGAATAAAGTACTACATAATCTCTACCATATTACCCAAGCCTTACCAATGGTTAAATAAAATAAAAGATTATTATCATAAAATTTCACATTTATAGCATTTGTATGTTAATAGAATTGATAATTTTATAAAAAACATTTTTTTGTAAACGGAAACAAACAAAATCCGTCACATAATAAATTGTATACAGTTCATTCTATAGTAGGGGATATACCATTGTCAGTTTTGAGGTGATAAAGCCTCCCTTCCTGGATTCGTTTATTTCATCATGCCACCGATTCACGGAAAACTTTTTAAAACGTTCATGTATTGTTATATCTAAATACAATCATTTATTACTTTTAAAACATTCACAGTTAAAATTGTGTAACCATTTCGTAGTAAATTGACACATTAAAACGTTATGTAAAGTGATTCATTGAACGTATGTATATATATAATATTATTGTATTATAAATATATAAAAATAGAGTTTTAATTATACACGTTATGGTAACTAATAACATATGTATAAAAAGTGTAGAAGTATATGTTTTTCTGTAATTTGAAATGTATAGAAATATCATTTTGTTTCCATTTATATCAAGATTTATATAAAAAAATATAATAATTATATATATTTTAAATAATTTATTACCAGCAAGGAAGTCGTCGACCTCTCATGTAAATAAGGTATTTTTCTTCTTAAACGGTCAATGCGCCATTAACCGATGACGAATTACGAATTTACGTGACAAAATAATTTGAGTCACGATTTTACGTTCCTTGTGCCTATAATTATATATATAAAAAAATAAAAAACCAAATTTTATTGTTTAGCATTAGAACAAGAAATGAGAGAATATATTCAGACGGGCTATGACACTTCTTATAAGGCAAAACATGTATATTGAACAAATTATTTGTTTTTATGTCAGCGAATTAATTAATTTTACATAATAGTCTACAGATACAAATACGATACTCGATGGCGGGTTCATTCTGACAAACTTTGCTTCTTGTATTTTTAACTCTTTGCTGACGATACTCTATTTCCATTGCAGTAAACGTCCCGCCTGAGGAACAACTCCAAACAACGAAACAGCTGATCGCAGCTGGCGTACGAATGGGCATCATCAGTCCTAACTATAAGTTGATCGGCCACAGACAAGTTAAGAGTACAGAGTGTCCCGGGGAAGCGCTTTTTGCAGAGATCTCAACTTGGGATCATTTCGATGCTGAATTTTAGACAAAGATGCACTTAAAACGACGTATGAGATCTCTATGACAATACTTTACATAGTATTTATTAATTGTTATTTATTAAATAAAAGACTATCATGACATCAAACTTTTTTTTAATAAAACAACATACAATAATATGAAATTAAAGACATATTTGTAAACATAAAACAAAAAAAGGAATAAGTATGCTGCGGTTCCTCAGTAAATACCTAAAACAATTTAAGATGAGAATATTTTTTACGAGCTAATTTTAAATTCATACAACCTTATTTAACACCAGATTATTTTAGCATAATTACGTAATTCTATCCATCTGGAAAATTTTTATTAATTCATTTTTAACAAAATGCATAACTCGTCTTTTTACAATACCTACCTTTTTTCAATTCTAATCCATCATTCTCAGCAGTATTTTTAAATCTTGATAAATACTGTAATCATTCTTTTTTCTAGATATCAAATAGACGGATTTTTATTATGTAGGTCTGTAAACTAAGCCAGATTAATTTAAATGTTTTTTTAAGTACGCAATTCTACAAGTTGTTTAAAAAAAATTAAATAGGTAAGTTGTTTCAAATAACAAATAAATTCTCTCTTTTTGATCAGTAAATTTACTTTTGAATTAAAAAACATCGTTTTACCACAAACGTGTATCAAAATAATATATTCTTAATAATAACTTTTTTGCAAAACAGATTAAGCAATTGAAAATGTTCATAAAATTTTCATAGTTGGCTTTTAGTAAAGAAATCGACTTTAATCAGATTTATTAACATAAAAACTCAAAACAAATTATAAATAATAGCAAAACAAAGTCGGGAAGAAAAGCTAGTCCTCTAAAACACGTAATTCAGCTCTTGGCAAGGTTCTTCCCCAGCCTTGTAGCGGTCATACGAAGATTTATCTTGACAAAAATCTGATAATTATTGAATAGAACTGATGGCTTCTGATATAAATTGTAATCGCAATATTTCGCACATATCTCACAGATAAAATATATTTATCGGAATAACAAATTATTATGAAGTCGGATTTAACTGATATATTCAAGAGATACTCATCATAAATATAAATAATGTTATTGATATAATTCTAAATAAAATATTTTGACAAAAGGCGTGTTAGAATCTTTGTGTACATTATAATTTATGACCGCGGTTTTAGTGAAGGGAGATGTTGATACCGTATACTCTTTTCTGTACAGCTAACATGTATGTGGAGTATTACAATGATCAGTTGAGTAATTAATTATATCATACATGAAAACGACTCGATTTGGAAGGACCGATGTTTGGAGCTCAATCACGCCAGAACAGTTGAACGGATCTGGATGAGTTTTGGCACATTTCTAATAATCATATTCTTTAACAATTTATCCGAGAAAGTGAATACTTTTTTAAAAGAAAAAATTTACATTAGCCAAAGTACGACAATGATGTTTTTATTAAACGTTTCAAATAATGTAAAAACAACTATAATTAAATACATAAATATATATATATATATATATATATATATATATATATATATATATACATCCTACAACATTTTTGGCGTCATGCACGTGGTGCATCATTACGACGTCCCCAAGTTCCCCTTACTTTAATTAACATGTCTTAATGAATACTGCTTAGTTTTTTGATTTCCAGGTCCTTGGGATACGTTGTTTTCTGATAAAAAAAAAAATCCGCGATATTCATCTTTCAGTCAGGCCCAAACATTTTTGAACCCCTAACCATGATGATACATTTCAGGCATCCGCGATATATCGATCATAATTAACCTATGGCATCGATTATTTAGCGTCCTCACAGGATGGACTGTATTTGGAAGTGCGACGTTGCCAGCTTTAGGTTTGTTATCTCTTTCTTTTCCTATCGCTGTTCTGTACAAACAGTTCAACGTTTATTTTGTTCCAATATTCGTAAGACTTCTACATGTATACGGATGCCCGATATGTTATAATGTGTAAATACGAATTTACTTGCTATCCTAGATTACGCCGACGACTGTTATACACATCTGACGGAGGATCAGCGAAAAACTTGGGCGATTTCAAAATGGGATTCATATTTGGTTTGCGTAAATATGATCGTGTCTCTCATTTTCGCTCTTAGCACAAGTGGCTCTGCCCATAAAACTTCATCGGAATAATTATGTCCTCTCTATCACATTATTTTGTTGTTGTATTTGTTATCTCCTGTGTTTTATTTTTCCTGTATGTCATAAAAATCTACCTACCAATTTTCATATTTACAATAATAAAATTATAGTATTTATAATAAAATGAATTTACTGGGAACAGTGCTTTCATTTTATAGTTGGTAGCTTGCAGCCACATATACCACCTCAAATAATACTGTATGCCTCAAGATTACTATCGCTCTGCTATTGTACAAGGTTCAATTTTGGGTCCCTTTCTATTTCTGGTATATATAAATGATCTTTCTTTCTATATTAAAGGTATTTGTGATATAGTGTTGTTTGCTGACGATACTTCACAGATTTTAAAGGTTGACAAAAAAAACTGACTATGACGACGTTAACGGTGCATTATCACAGATACACAATTGGTTTACAGTATATAATTTAGTTTTGAATGCTCAAAAAACAAAATGTCTAGTTATTACCCTACCCAATGTTGACCGTCTTGATGTAGCCGATACTACGGTGTTCTCAGGAATAGAATTGGATTCCAAACTTCAGTGGAGTCCTCATTTATCATCCCTAACAGGAAGACTCAGCTCCGCAACATACGTGGTTAGAAAAGTTAGACAACTAACTGATGTTGATACCGCTCGTCTAGTATATTTTGGTTATTTTCACAGTAATATGTCATATGGCATATTACTATGGGGTAACGCTGCAGATATTGAATCTATCTTTATTTTACAAAAGAGAGCAATCCGGTTTATTTATAATCATGAAGCTAGGGACTCTCTTCGGGGTGTTTTTAATAGAGTAGGAATACTCACTGTTACGTCGCAATATATTTACAACAATATAATGTATATTCACAGTAACATTGATCACTTTGATAAAATCAGTGATAATCATTGTATGTGCACTAGAACTGAAGATAAGCTTATAACGCCAAGTTTCCGACTCCGCAAAGGTAATAAATCCTTCTTGGGCCAAGGTATCCGATTCTATAATAAAATTCTGCAGACATTTTTTAACTTTGCAGTTTCGTTAATTCAAATCGTTTGTAAAAAATACATTGGTAAAAAAAGCATATTTTTCGAAACAAGATTTTATAGATAATAAAAAAGCGTGGAGCGTGTAATACCTGTTGACTTCCTTGCAGGATATATTAATTTATATAATTGTATTAACTAACATGACTTTGTATTTTTATATGTTGAAAAAGAGTAACTACTGAGTTTCGTGCCGGTTCTTCTCGATAGAATCTACTTTCCGAACCGGTGGTAGCTTGATAGCTTCACTTAATTGTAAAATGACGATTCAAAAGTGTTTGTTAAAGTCTACTTGAATAAAGTTTATTTTGATTTTTTATTATGTTTTTTTGATTGGGCGTTCATATACAGCTATTGAGCGTCCGTATACAGCTATTGGGCGTCCGTATACAGCTATTGGGCGTCCGTATACAGCTATTGGGCGTCCGTATACAGCTATTGGGCGTCCGTATACAGCTATTGGGCGTCCGTATAAAGCTAATGGGCGTCCGTATACAGCTATTGGGCGTCCGTATACAGCTATTGGGCGTCCGTATACAGCTATTGGGCGTCCGTATATGGCTATTTAGCGCCTGTACAAAGTACTAAGCTTTACGCCAGTTTGTTTACACAGAAGATTTAACAGTACAGATAGCAATCACGATTGATATAGATGTTGTATAAACTTTCACCCCCTTTTAGTCCCTTAGAGGATGATTTCGTGGATGGAAACTATCCTATCTTTATATCAAATTTAATTTAAATCAGTTAAGCGGATATAGATTCCCTGTACAAACTTCTACTTTCCTTTTTTACCTCGTTAGGGTATGATTTTGGAGACAAAATTATCCTATGTTCTTCTCTACAATGTCTCCATACTAAATTTAATCTAAATCGGTTTATGCGTGAAAAGATAACAGACAGACAGACATACTTTATGTTATTATTATGAATAATTAATATACATATTAATTATTGTAAAATATTTAAAAATTTTCTTCCACGAAGTCCTCGGGAATTCATATATTCATTATTAATATATTTGATACAACATTAAATAAGTTTCAATAACAGTTTATTTCTACACACTGATGTAAAACAAACAATAATCAAGCACCGAATAGGTATTATGCAAGTCGTAAGTGAAATGAGCGAGACGGCAACGTCGCAATTTTGGACGCCAAATAAGCGAATCCGTAGTCAGGAATTCCCTTGATATACTGTGTGCGATATACGCGCTGCGGCAGCGCCTCACCCGCGCGGTGATTTCTTCGGGAACTTTTCAATATTTTATTTCAACTATTTTAAGCGAATTTTAGCTTCCGTCGATTTTTGTACTACGGCTAGCTAGGATGAATAGGACCTCAATGCCACCGGCTAAAAAAGTGGCGTCCGGTATACGGACGCCAAAAGCAGGTGGACGCCAGTTTAAATGCATTTTCGCCTTCAGTGGACGGCCAATTGTTTGCGGGATATATATATATATATATATATATATATATATATATATATATATATATATATAGTACATAAAAATCGAAAACAGATTAAGACGCAATTTTCTTGTTGCTACTTTTTGCGTCGGACATAACTATGTAAATGTTCACAATTTCACATTAAAATATAAAAGTTAAACAGTTTTCTGTATTTTTAGATTCGTAAGCGCCGTAACAATACTTTTTTTTAGACACAAAATATCGATTATTAACATAAGAAATAATAACATCAAAGGCTTAAATATATACAAATATGAACTAAAACTAGTTACTGTATAAATTTTGACCGCGTGGAATGGTGGCAAGAATGCTAGCAGCATTTCTCCGTTGAATCGCAATTCCGATCCTCTGGGCAAAAAACGAACCAGCACTCCTGACACTAGTGGAGGCGATACTTTTGATGAAGCTTTTTGCACCACTACTCAAAGGGCCAAGCGTTTCGACAGCAAATGGAACAAAAAAGTAATTTGATATAAGACACGAATAAATAGATCTTTTTTTTTTGCTTCGGCTTTTACCGCAGCGGCACCGGCTCTTAACATTGTTTCTCGGATATAACAATACTTGGTTCTTTGTACATTGTACGATGTCGGAACTGCGACATGGTTCACTTGCGCACGCTAATAGATCGACGCAAACCGTCGGAACCGAGGACACGATTGTATGCGCAGGATTTAACAATATGACAATATTAGCGAGTTAAAATTTTGGCATTTAGAGAAAATGAAAGTATGGCTTTCAAGGAAGTTTAATACTTATTTAATAACGCATAATAGTACCGGTAGTATCAGTAGTACATCTCATTTTACAAAAAACATGTTACGACTTTGTGTATCGTGGTTGTCAATATTAGAAAAAGACAGTTATTATTCATTTATCAGTATCAATAATTTATTCTATTGTAGGCATATTTCTTACAAATGCGTATTGAAGTTAACTCTATTTTTACAAGACAAGATAAGAATCAAAGATGGCGAAATCAAATCCAGACGATTTTTTTATTATGTGCTTCATTTCTGGTAGTATGGTAAACATAATATACCAATATGCCAAACACATTGTTCTATAGTAAAAACACAGATCGAATCTGTAATATACGCTTATTAATTAAAATTATTAACACACACATATAGATAATTTATCATGTAGCTGAAATCAGCTTAAAGAATGCCACTGTCATCAGTTGATAACGTACTGCACCATGTATTTATA
Source organism: Vanessa cardui (assembly GCF_905220365.1). Lineage (NCBI taxonomy): Eukaryota > Metazoa > Arthropoda > Insecta > Lepidoptera > Nymphalidae > Vanessa > Vanessa cardui. The sequence goes on along the minus strand of NC_061132.1, from coordinate 9,258,201 downwards.
TATGCAAAGCATTTTCATCGGCCATTCGCAAACCCTGATAGCCTGATATTTAACCTTTAAGAAATGGCTAAGCTACCTGCCTCCTTTAATATTGACATTTTTTAACACTTTTAATGTGCAAATAAGTGAAAATATAACTGGTATCTCAACGACGATACACGTTACAGAATTACAAGCGATGTAATCACCTTTTAGAATATTTTACAATCTTAGGATAGGATGATGAAAAATTGAACGCCAAAAATGTCGCAGATGTTTCAAAATTTATTTAAATAATATGATACCAACGAATATATTCGCGGGCTAGTATATGTATGTTTGTAAAAATTACCAGAATTACAATACTTAGAATGAAACGACATAATGGCTGTAAAAAATGAAACGTAAAACGGCAACTACAAGGTTCTTCCCCGACCTTGTTTATTTACCTATCGTACGATTGCAATGGATTGACAAAAATCCGATTTGATATCGTTTAATGACATGTTTCATAATAATATGTGGTATCGTAATGAAATATCTAAATTTGTTATCGATTATAACTTATTTAAATCTGATGAGGCCTTATCTGATTTAAAGAAGCTTTTTGTCATCAATAATTGTAATTTCCACATATTATGTATGTTGTTTATTAAACACCTCTAAAAAACAATCGGTCATTTCAAATGCTATATCGCGCTTATTATTTTTGTATTTTTTCGCTAAATCATTGTTAGAACTGAAGCAATACCAACATTAAAAAGATTTATACATAATCTATTCTTATAGATTGAGAGAAAGTGATCGGCAGACTTACGTTATAGTAGCAAGCTCCATATTACTGTCAGGTATACTGCTTTATCTGCTGTTGGTGAAATGGCGGTTCATTAATCCTATCGAGGTTCCTTTGAGCGTGCCATGAGGTCCAAAAACATAAAGATCGACTTTCAAAACGTGATCGCAGCAAATCTGCCCTTTTGATATCTTAAAAATATATATAGAAAACTTCAACGGCCGACACTTACTCCAGCTCCTTCTATATCTTCTATCTATATTTATAAAATTACAAGTCCTGACAGACTGATTAATCATCGCCGAGCGTAAAGTATTAAAATTAGGGACTGAAATTTGGTAAGTAGAATCAATTTACTGAGACACCCACTAAGAAAGGAATTTTTGAAATTCTACCCCTAAAGGGGTGAAATAAAGGTTAAACGTTTGTATGAAATTCCGTCATTTTTAAAGTTAGAAACATGAAATTTCATTTTTTGGATACTGATTAAAAAGAAGTTGATACCCTTTTCATCGTTTTTGGATATTCAGTCCCTAAAGGGGTGCAATAAGGGTTGAACGTTTGTATCGTAGTCCGTCATTTTTTTAGTTAGAGACATACTACTTTTTGGTATACTGCTTAAAAATGAGTCGATACCTCATTATGTATTGACTTTTAATGGGATGATTGTAAATAGTATGAAATTAATGTCTGAGTCTATATTGTGTATCATTCATGATTTATTTTAAAACATAAATTCGGTTTTATTAAGCTGCGGTTATATATTCGCGGTTTTACGCTGTCCAAAATCCCAACGCACCTCCAAAATTATGTGATCTTGTTAATCCAGCAGCAGACCTCTCTCTATTAGAATTATCATTCTATACAACTATAAGAATGCGCTCACATCGGTGCACTACAATCCTACGCATTAAGTCAATGGAAAGACAGCTAAGAGTAATTAAGAGATAATCACAATCTTAAAAAACGAATTATATTATTATATTCTTCAATTTTGATGTCTATCATTTCACAAGTATTCGAATGCTTACGACCCGTGATACGCACATATAACGAGTATGTTTGACGTAATTATGAACGTATAATAAGAGACGATTATTCATGAATCATATACTTTTAAAGTAACGTCAAAAGTACTTTGTAGATAAAATCGTATCTAACGACATATGTATGTCACCTTATCATATAAGCGTTCATTGAAATCGATTGACGCCAAATTACACAAACAATAAACAACTATGATTAGTTATCCTTAATTGAATCATACGTTTTACTAAAAGATGTGGAGATAATGGCAAGCCCCGGATGAGAAACAACAAATGTATATTCATTCATTCCGCTAACTTAACTCATACATTTTCGCCAAACAGCTTTACGTCATACTGTGTTCCAATTTGACGAGTGAGCCAGTGTAAATACAGCGAAAAGGTACGTAGCATCTTAGTTCTCAAAGTTGGTGGCGTTCAATGGAATGATTATAAATTCTTACGGCGCATATTGTCTACTGGTGTTTGATCTCTTAGTATCAAGTGGGTCATTATCCCTTCCGTCCATTTACAAGTATATATAACATACAGTATGAGTGGCACTCATAAATGAAGCCGCAGACAACGGAGTCAGAAAGCATGACCAAATATCACAGCAAATTTTCCATTACGGGTGCGTTGACCTTACCGAAAAGCACACAGATAATTATTTTACATCAAACGTTTTTATGACATGTAAATTGGAACACATTCTAATCTTGATCTGAAATAACAGCTAGGAACAACCACTCATAATTTCTTATTCCACCAAGCCACAATACACATGAAGGTTGAGTGAGCCGTTGCAATTAACGTAACACTTGACGTTAAGTAGTCAACCTTCGTGCACAGACATTGGCGTTGGAGTTTAAACCGTCATTGCGCCGCTAATTATGGTATCTTAAATATGTTTGTATTTAATCTGGCTCGTACATTTTCAAACAGTTTACAGCATAACAAACACCCCCATAGAGTTCTATTGCACAGAAAACTCCCAGCACGTAAGCAGTAAACTGTTTTGAAAAGAATTTTTATTGTTTGTAGAAGGTTTTTTTTAACATGTTCAACGTCTGAATAACGAATGAAACTGAAAATTGAATTTAAAACTTTTATATATATTTTGTGATTTCATACAGAACCACTAGAAATTTGAAAAAAAAAATATTCATTTTATTAATTCCATTCTGGTATTGAAGGACTGAAAAGCAGTATGAACACACGTCATATGGCATCTCAAACTTTGACCGATACTCTTTCAAAAGTTTTAGCGTTATAATTAAAATATATCGTTTGACCTTTCGCATTTTTATTATTTATATATGTTATACGTATGATAATATATGTAGAGTTTATGAGCGATGAGTCACCTAAAAGTCAGTCAATAAAAATCCCTCGTATGGTGACTCATGAAATACAGAAAGCGCCGTCTAAAACACAATTAGCGCCCTTCTAATATTTTTAAGAGCCTCTGGGACGCTTCATTGATGATTTAAGAAATACATATTATAATATAGATTTGACGTACATCAACGTCCACTTTTGTAGCCGGGTATTACATTCCGAGCACCCTATATTAAGACGGATCTGGGAATAAGTCATAATTAGGTACTCTTAAATTATAATCCGGTAGTAACTTGTGTAAGCCTATCTGGGGCCTATTAATCAGATGAATGTAATTATACAATCAATAATACTTAAGATTATTGTATGCGATTTGAAGCGTGAGCGAGCGAGTGTTACTACATGCACTAGGGACATAACATATCTGATAACAAGGGTAGTGGCGCAATGAGGATATAAAGAACAACTGGCTTTGTATCATTTGCCAATATGTGATTCATTTCTTCCATACCTAATCATGTATCATAATCTTAAAAATAAATTAAACTTTTACATAATATCTATATGTATTTTTGAAAGCTATGATTTGGTAAAGTTTGATATCAAAATACTAATGTTTCTTGCTTTCCTAAGATTCGAATATATATATTTTTATAATACGTAGACTGGTGACTCGTCATATACATAAATGATGATTCATAATATTATCAAACATATAACACGTCTAAATAGTAAAAATGTGAAAGGTCAAACGATATAGTAAAATTATGATATGCAATACTAAGTTTGAAAAACATCATATGTTAACTTATTTTGTAGCTTAATGGAATTGAATATAGACTACGTTGTCAATTAACATCCCTAAATGATCCACATTTAGTTACCCTCTGTCCTCTTAAGATAGGTATAGAATTTTATTTAGTAGTATCTGCTCTTTAAGCTAGTCCAGTATGCAGGATTTTTTTTTTTATTTAACACATACCAAAAAACTTATTTTAGCACGAAATTAAATACAAACGTAATATGCACATGACAGCTTAGAACCCGCATTCGGCTGAGCTGAACTCGTTCAATCCACTAAGCTATCTCGGGTCGCAATCGTGACGAAATCAATTTAAAAATAATTAAGACGATTTCGATGAAAAGATAATGTTCCAAAATATTATTGTTGAAATAACCTTTGTAAGTCCTTATACTCGCCTTATCTACAAATATAAATATAAAATTATACGGTTTGCGAATAAAAATTACTTACAATTTCTAACGTAGTACAATAGAGTACTTTTAAGCGTACACGTGGTGACTTGGTGTTTAATTGTTTTAACGGTCTCATCATGGGAAAGTACCGCACTTTGAAATTGATCATATAAGGAAGGTTTTCGTAAACAATCATCAAAGTAAGCTTGGGGGCGAACAAGACTTGGTGTTTATTCCTCTCGAACGAATTTAGTCGAAATGTCAGCTTTTATAATTTATTCAGCTTTAGTGTTATTAGTTAATGTGTATGCTGTTAATAGCCATCCCAAACGAATAGGTAAGTTTTTTTTTAATATTCTTGCCCCGAATCCTAATTATTTGCGTTTAATAATTGAATTAGATTTTTTTAATTTTTAAATATATTCTTGAATTAAAATCACCTACTACCACGGCTATAATCTTTCTGTTTTATATTTATTCATGAGTAACTTTATAGTATTAATATAAATTAAAAAATATATATTTGATTTTTTTTTTCATTGACATTTCATCTTTTCAGTTTCTTAATTATTTTGTTGTGTTATAAAAAAGATAAACTATACAATGCAAATATTTTCGCTGACAATAGAGTGATTCCTAAATTCTACTCACCATCTCTAACTTTCTCATATAATATTTTATCAAAGAAAATAAATTTATTTTATATGTGAATTTTATACACATATAAAAATTCTTCAATATTTGTATTATAAAATAATATAATAATTATTAAAAATTGTTAATGTACAAAGTATGAATGCTTGGAATGGTGGCTGGAATGCTAAAAGCATTTCGGAATTAGCATTATTATTAGATACCTACTTTATAGTCTATGTATATCCAAAACTTTGGATTCATCTATTTCAATTATAATAAGACAGTGTAAAATGTGATGTTTTTAATGTACATTAGACCAGATGTCGTATTTTTTATATTTAGATTTAGACATTAAATCAGAAAGTTATAACATTTTCATTTATTTGTCACAATTCCTAATAAACAAGTATACAACATTATGGCTTTAAATGAACTATGTGTATTTATTCATAGTATCCTTTCTAGGTGAGGAATCATACGTTCTATATTCGAGAGATGACTGGAATGCCAAACCACCAACCAACGTAGAACCATTAAAAACACCAGTACCATATGTGATCATACACCACACGTATATACCGGAGGCCTGTAACACGACACAACAGTGCATGGTTGCGATGCGATCTATGCAAAACTATCATAATTCATTAGATTGGGGCGATATTGGTTACAAGTAAGTTTTCTATAAATAATTTAATGCACACCTAAAAACAAAGAATGAAATAAAAGACAAAACAAAATAGATACTTCAAATGAGTTGCCTTTCTAGAAATTACCATTAAAAAATCTTTAGATAATATCTGAATATGAATTGAAAATTAATTAATCATTCTTAAATTTATCATACAAAAATTATGGAAGCTATTTTGACTACAATGTTTTGTAATTTATTATATTTTAAAGGTCATTATTGCTTACATTTCATCACTTGACTTATAACATTACATAACTATTTAAAAGTATTATAAATGTGCGAATAAAATTACAATAACAATTAGAACACATTCTTCAATTAATTCATTTGTTTTTGTTGAACACTTACGATTATATTTTCAACGACTATTCATATTAGTATACATTTAATAAACAAAAACATCAATAGCGTTTAGAATATACTAAACGGTTCTAAGTACAATGATATTGTAGTAAACAGATATGTTATTAACGCGCAAAAAGTGAAGACTAGAAAACGTCCTAATTGGGACGTTTGCCTTTAGTCTTTTTACGTAGTAATACGTTTTGCGTAATTAAAACATCTAGTTACCCTTTTACTTATTGTTTTTATCAAGCTATCCTTTTTTCTTTTAACGAAATGTAAAAATAAACTAAAATAAACGGTCCCCGGCGCGGCACACTTTTTTCTGTTGTTTAGTATGGATATAACATATCTGTTTATTAGAATATCATTGTCTAAGTACGTATAAAACGAAACGTAATTAGTATAGTCGTAGGGGTCACTGATGTTGTAGTAAAAATTAAACATTTATGAACTTTGATTATTTGTTATGATAATTCGTTTTATAAGTGCAATATTTAGTTAATAATTAATAAACAAGTGGCTTATTTCAACATTGCCTATATGTATTATATATTTAATACTTAAATATTTAACTTATCAAAACAATGTACTGATAAATAATAAATTATAAATTTCAACGTAAAGTATTACGTTGATATTTCGCTCGATCGTAAATTATCTATAATAAAATTGTGTCATAAAAGAGGCATTCCAATATATAATTATATTACTTTAAAAATAAAACATACAAATATTAACGTCCGACCAATAACCGCAAACGGTCAAATATTGCCATTTAAAAATACACACAAATAAACATGCTTTTTTGTAACAACACCAGGTCAAGATGACCTTAATAAAGTTTCTTGGAGTAATAAATTATAATTTAATATTCGAACAATGATTGCAATATTTTTTAAAACAACTCTAATTAATTAAAAAAAAAGGTAAAGGCTTTTTTATGGCAACATTTTTTTTCAGATTCTAGTCCTAGATTTTTTTTCCTACATTAATTTAAAATCGAAATATCTATTAAAAAATTTTAAACAGAATTAATATATGTTTTATAAAATCTCAAATTAATTATGATGCAATATTATTCATAAGTTAGGTGAATAAAATTTAAATGGAATTAATTTTTACAGTTTTTGCGTGGGTAGTGAGGGCGGAGCTTATGAAGGAAGAGGCTGGCACACATTAGGTATACACGCGGGGCCTGCAAATAGCTTTAGCATTGGAATCTGCCTCATTGGAGATTGGAGAGGTAATTGAAATTTATTACATACATAATAAATAAATAAATAATAAGTGTGATAAATAAGTAAGATTTTATCACACATTTTTTTGTTGAAATTACTGATATACAAATATATATATTATCTTAATTATGATTATTTGCAGTCGCACAGCCACCAGAAGAAATGTTAAAGACCACAAAAGCTTTGATAAAAACCGGCGTACTTAACGGTGCAATCAGCCCCGATTATAAGTTAAAGGGGCACAGTCAAATCATGGCTACCGAATGCCCCGGGACAGCGCTACAAAACATCATATCGAAGTGGGATCACTTCTCGGAAGGATCTATGTTTAATAAGGCACAACTTTAAGAAAATAGATTTTAGTTTTACGTACTTATATACCTTTACGGTATAATAAATATTTCGCATATTTTTTTGTAAATAAATATGAAATACTGAACAATCCAAATACGTATAGCTTTTTAAGTTCCAGTTAGTAGTTTTATTAAATAATGTATTATTTAACTTTTGGAATTATTTAAAAACGTTTGTTGTTTCAATAATTTAAATTTTTTTTGACAATTGATGTCCTTGTTAGGTTATAACATGTTTTTATTTTTATATCACACAATAAATTATTCTAGCGTTATTTATATATAAAAAGGATTTTTTTATTAACACTTTCAATGCGGAGCAAGGTCTAATATGCCTCGTATGTTGCTGTGCGGTTAAGAAAAACCTACTTTATTACGAGGTCCTTTTGACCACGTACCGCACACATCACATCGAGTGCTAGTTTCATAAGCGTTACGGGGTCTATTAAGCCTCGTACCGGAATAATGATTGTTTTATACGAGGTCTTAAACGCCCCGTATTCCAGTCCCGGCTCAATTCCGACAGGTAAATATATTGGATGTATTCAGTATATCTTAAACATCAACGAGAGGCTTCAAAACAAAAAAATAAAAAACTGTAAACTGTAAGAACAAATTTTTTTATTCGCTGCGACCTCCTACAGTCTAGCGGCTCATGCTCATTGGTTCAATTAGTATAGCTACGTCACTGAAATACAGGCGTACGAGCTATGCTGTACGTGCTATCCGTGGCACTTACAACATCCAAAGTCCAGGCAGAATTTTTATAACAATCCAATTACTTTTTATTCAATCGTGCCAGCATCTTCTCCCAGGATTCAGATTTGCAGCTTTATAAGGTAACTAAAGCGACGATATTTCTACCACTTTTCATAGGTACACCACTTCGAGGTCTCGGGTTCGATTTCCCGTGTCTATGTAGAAAAAAGATCATTAGTTTTATATGTTGTGGTCCGAATTTTTGTGGTACCATCATTACTTCTAATTTCCCATATAAAACACTTGACTTTACCTACTTGCATTGGAGTCGGAATAATGTATGTGATGTTGTCTAATATTTATTTATTATTTTTGGAATTAATTTATTCTAGAACCATAATGTATTTAAAATGGCAACACTGACGTCGCAATCAATGAGCTAGAATTTCATACTAACTACGATTTAAATACTAGCTTATAACAAATTGCCGCGATGACAAACAAGTATCATAATTATGAAGAGAAATAAAGGTTCGAGTACGGCGGAGTCGAGATGGCCCAGTGGTTAGAACGCGTGCATCTTAACCGATGATTGCGGGTTCAAACCCAGGCAAGCACCGCTGATTCATGTGCTTAATTGGTCTTTATAATTCATCTCGTACTCGGCGGTGAAGGAAAACATCGTGAGGAAACCTACATGTGACAAATTTCATAGAAATTGGAATGGTGGAATATGTTCCAAACCTTCTCCTCTAAGGGAGAGGAGGCCTTTAGCCCAGCAGTGGGAATTTACAGGCTATTGTTGTTGTTGTACCGCGGACTGTAATGGTATAAGTTTTGAACCGAGCTAGTTATGCAGTACTACCGAGTCTACAAGTGATAATTACTGTACGATACATAAATAAACATACTATATTTATTTATATATATTTGAGCATAGATGTGGACGGATATAAAGGTAGAGGACGACCAAGGAAACGATGGATGGATTGTGTGAAAGAGGATATGGTTAGAAAGAATGTTACTTGTGAGATGATGTCTGACAGAGGAGTATGGAAGGAGAAGACATGCTGCGCCGACCCTAAATACTATTGGGATAAGGGCAGGATGATGAGGATGATAAATAAATAGACTAAGATGGCTAATTAACTGAAGCAGCTAAAATAACATGCAGAGCAATTCATCTCGTGCGTAGTGATGAGGAAATATTTGGCGATAAAACCTTTATGTTTGAGCCACATAAAAGCGAGGGCTTATATCGACGAAAGGCAGAAAAATGTATACCTAAAAATATACACTATAATAATAAATTCATATATTAACTTGGTATGGACTTTAGGTTTGTTTCCAAGAACGCAAAGACTGAACTCAAATAGCAAACGAGTCACGAGCCTTATTGTATTCTGCAAAAAAACAAAATACGGTCGAAAAGAAATTAAGAAAGATGCATTAAGACTTAAAACATCGTCCGATGTAATTTGTATTGTTATTGAAATTATAAACTAATCTGCATAATATCAGACATAATAAGCAAACGTACCTTGATATGAGGTCGATCGTTAAGGTTAAATCTCATTAAGCGTCGCATCGGAGTCGAGATGGCCCAGTGGTTAGAACGCGTGCATCTTAACCAATGATTGCGGGTTCAAACCCAGGCAAGAACCGCTGATTCATGTGCTTAATTTGTCTTTATAATTCATCTCGTGCTCAGCGGTGAAGGAAAACGTCGTGAGGAAATCTACATGTGACAAATTTCATTGAAATTCTGCCACATGTGTATTCCACCAACCCGCATTGGAACAGCGTGGTGGAATGTGTTCCAAACCTTCTCCTCAAAGGGAGAGGAGGCCTTTAGCCCAGCAGTGGGAATTTACAGGCTGTTGTAGTTGTTGTTGTTGTTGTTGTTGTTGTCTCATCGGAACGGAATATTACATAAAAATATTCTGTGCGCTTGTATGTCACTGAACTCCTTAACCGATTTCCATGAATTTTTTATGCATTTGTATGGATTCGTAGATGGTTTACATTGGTAACCGCCTAGTAAAGTCTTAGATCATAGCTGTCATATCGGACTCAGAATAATTACATAATAAATAAAACCAGAAGATAAAGAAATTCTTACCCCGAATGAATGGGACAAAGGGAAGCGAATGATGAATGAGCATATTAATATTTAAAAGGTTTTCGTTTATACTTATTGATTTAATACGAATATTTTAGCGAAATATATTGAAATGGTTTCGTACATCATACTTGATATCGTTTTAATTAGTTAATTGAAAGCTTCATATATTCTTATTTCATTCTTATAGAGTTTAATGTTGCACATTCAAAAATATATCGTTATAAATTATAGTTTAGACTTTACACGCTTTAACTTAAAAACATTTTTGTCAAAATGTTTGCATTGTGTTAATTAAATTGTAATTGCAAATTAATTTAACCCGTGACAATCTAAATGCAAATGCTGCAAACGATTAAAAAACAATAACAAAAAAATGAATTAAAACTAAATGACAACAAAAATTCTTAATCAACATAATCAATAACGTCTTAATAATGCTAAAATTTACATTAATTTTATATAGACCGTTTAAAATATTAATTATTGTTAGATTTTAGGAATAATGATACAATACAATTTAGATAAAATTCAATCGATTTTATAATTTAATATTTAATTGTAATAATTATTTTTTCCTACTTTTTATTAAACAGCGGGGATTAACCTACGCGAACAGATGACTATATACATTCCTACCTCAGAATATAATTTGTATAATACGGTCTTTACTGTCAAAGCATGGACCGGTAGTTTAAAACAAACTTTTGCTCAAACTCGTTTCATCGTCTGTGACATTGCTAGTGTTTATTTGTTTTTGTTACACACTGTTATTCGAATTCGCAATTTAAATTATTCCTTTCTCTGATTTTTTTTTCTATTCGTTCCTCCTACTTCTTATATAAAGGTCTGTATCGATTTTAAAATTCATTTCTTTTTTTTAATAATTTGTTATGGCACAAGGGAATATGCAGTTAGGAATTTTGTTTGTAATATATTTATTAGAACAACAGATTACTTGTCAATTTTTTTTTTCTTTTAAATGGAACATTTTCACGAGTTTATTATTTATTGATAGAGCAATTACCTCGATTACAATCATAATTTATATTTTACATTTTTGCTTGATCATTTTACTAATTTATATGTTCATTATACATATTTATTAATTTAATTATTCATAAAACAATCGATCAAAAAAAGGTGCCATCAACTAATCTTCGTGACACGTGTAAAAGTAGAATGGATGGTTAATTCCTCACGTTCGTAATAATTATACAAATTAAGTAAACTGCTTTAATAGTGCGAATTATGAATGACCGATAGCAAATATACTTATGTGTACATGTAGGTATTCCGTGCGTTTGAAACTATGAATAAAATTAAACCATGTTGATGGTGATAAGTTTGTACGTGATATCGTTCGAGTACCTGTATCAGAATAATCTTTTGTAAAACAAAATATCAGAAAATCATATCGTTATACTTGATATAAACTAAACAAAAACAATTTTCGTTTTTTATTTGTGGAATTATTTCAGATTACGGTACCGGTTTTAAGCGTTAAATGTATTGGAATGTTGTCTCTTCTCGCGCTAATGCTGAGTTCACAAGGATTGGCGGCTGTTGTTGGGGCGCCGACTATGTTTACAAGTAAGTGATTATTTCTTTATTTCATATTAAAATACTTACTATTAAGTTGAAGCACCTAATAGAGTAGATATTGGATAGACATACGTACATTTTAAAATAAGACAATATCTCTTTCCCTTAAATGTATCGTAAGGAAAAATCTTGACTTTAATAATAATTATTTAATCTGTATTTTGCTATAGGTCGAAATGAGTATTTAATTTGATTAGAATTAAAAAGTTAAATTATAGTGTGACATCAAAACTACTGAACCAATATTTTAAAAGTTGTTTTTTTTAGACAATTTTTTTTTTGTCTATGCAATGACAGCAAAATGCCGGATATATAATTATAAAACCAGAATGAGGTGAACTCCCATTATTAATATATACATATATAAAAGTTACGTAGGTCGCAAGCGCAGTTGCAATATCATTATCATTACATATTATAAAACAAAGTCGCTCACCGCTGTCTGTCCCTATGTATGTATGCTTAGATCTTTGATGCAGTTTTTTTTAATAAATAGCGTGATTCGAGGAAGGTTTTTGTATATAAAACATGAACAAAATAGTAAAGAAATAAGAAAAATTCTGTACTTGGTATATTTAGCATTATTATCAGCATTGCACGCGTGTGAAAACAAACAAACAAATAATCGCAATACAACACTAACATAGATATAAGTATTTACTTTTATAAAATATGTTAACGTTATAGGAAATAAAAAAGGCTTTATTATTATTATTATTGCACACGTGCGAAGCCGGGGCGGCTAGTAAATTTTAAATATGTGTGATTGCTTGTTACCTAACCAGATCAGTATCCGGTGACACTATGACTATAATATATCTATATATTGTACCTTATTATTGTATATTGTACATATTATTTTGTTGTTGTCTTTGTGCAACTAAAGAGGTTTTATGGAACTCGATGATTGTATAATTTGAAATAAAAAAGGACTATCTTGATATAGACATAGAAATTACTATTGCAGCGCTAACGGGGTAACGAGACGCAGATTAAATAATTGTATTCGAATTTTGTATGTATGTATTGACGTCGAACAAAGTACATATTTTTTGTAACTAGCTGATACCCGCAGCTTTTCTCGCGTAGAATATGAATATCAACTTAATATTACACACACTACAAATTAATTTAAAACATTTTTTTGTACAAAAATTTCATTCAAATCGGTCCAGTAGTTTTGGCGTGAAAGCGAGTCAGACAGGCAGACAGACAGACAGAGTTATTTTCGCACTTATAATATATGTATGGATTTCAGAGGATCTCGTAGGGAACGAAGTGCAAATATACGAGTTCCCCTTTACAACGCGAGCACAATGGCAAGCGCGACCAGCTAAAGAGAAGTTGCCACTATCAGTGCCTGTGCCATTCGTAGTCGTCCATCACTCGTACATACCGCCCGTTTGCCGCGATCACAAACAATGCTGTCAGTCTATGAGGGCAATGCAGAACTTCCACATGGATGACAGGCAATGGTGGGATATTGGATACAAGTGAGTAAAAAATTACATATATTAGAAAGTTATTCCGTTTTTTTTATACATGGCCAGTAGTCGCACGCGGCTTCGCTCAAGGCGGAAAAGATGGTAGGCTCCGCCACTGACCGCTGGTGTAAAACACTTGGGAGGCTCGACTAGCGAGCCCTCCCACTCCCTCCTAGCCAACGAGGCTACTCACATGGTCCGCCCTGACGCCAACCAGGAACGTACCAGGAGCAGCCCCGTGGCGTCCTTCCCACCAGTCTTTGCCGTGGCCGACGAGCAAGCTCAAGCCGGCCCCGTTGTCCAGGGTGCACTACGAGGAAGTTACTGACATGCACCTTACACTATAATGTCCTGCGCAATTTTCTCTCGATAATGAACTTGGTCGAAATCGGATAACAGAACATCGTCGTCAATATCTCCTCTATATATTATTATAAAAACACTAGCGACCCGCCCCGGCTTCCAGGCTTGCAATACTGATACTAAATATACTACAGGATTTATTTATTTACGACATCACATTAGAAACTTCTTAATTTATCAGAATTTCTTCACTATATTGTCAATGTATTATTTTAATATATAATACCAAACCCTTCTTCTCGAATCACTCTTTCTATTAAAAAAATCGCACCAAAATCCATCGCATAAAAAATGAAATTGTGTAATTTTAAAAATCTAAGCATATATAGAGATATACAGCGGTGAGCGACTTTGTTTTATACTATGTAATGATAATGATTTTCCAGTTTTGCCGTGGGCGGAGACGGTGTGGCGTATGAGGGTAGAGGATGGGACGTGTTGGGTGCTCATGCTTTGCATTTCAACAACGTAAGCATTGGAATATGCCTGATCGGAGATTGGTCAAGTGAGTATAGATTTATCGTGTAATCAATCATGAGTCGAGATGGCCCAGTGGTTAGAACGCGTGCATTTTAACGCCGCTGTTACATGTGCTTAATTTGTCTTTATAATTCATCTCGTGCTCAGTGGTGAAGGAAAACATCGTGAGGAAACCAGCATGTGACAAATTTCATAGAAATTCAGCCACATGTGCATTCCACCAATCAGGAACAGCGTGGTGGAATATGTTCCAAACCCTCTCCGTGTCAATCACCATATATATCACCCCGATACCGTGCTTATGAAGTTTGAAATCACAAAACAATACAAATATATAATTACTTCTTCTATATAAATGATATTCTTTATTATTTGTTACAATAAGTAACTTGGTAAAAATTAAATTCTCGCATATTAAAACTATTTGTCACAACGAGTACAATTGGAATCATTCACTGTAACATAATTAGTATTTATAATTTGTCGATCGTCTAATTGCGCTTTTGTAACTGCTTCGCGGTTCACTGATTCACTGATTCATCTTAAAGACAGCGCATCATTCAGAATCATTTGTGAATTATTGCGCTCTTATAAATATAATGGAAATATATAATATAACATTTCATCAAACAATACTTCAGTCATTAATATAGAGTGACAGAAATATTGAATTACATAATCATGACGATGTATTATCGTTGATTCACTGAAGCCAAGTGTTAGAAGTCACGACAACTAAATGCGTCAACGTATTGTGTGATATTATGTCAGTGGATTTGACGATTGTCGGAGTGGCTTCGCTTTTGTATAAATTATTCAATCGAATGCGTCAAATATTAAACACGTAATTTACCTTTATGACCTTTTTTTACAAATAAAATTGACAATCGATACGTAAAAGTCAATTTGAGAGAAAAAATTTAAATATCGAATATGACAGTAATATGACACGTAAGGTTTGAATAATGCAATGCAAACGACAAAGGTTTTATATAATTCGTCTGTAATGAATACTACTGAGTTGTTGTGGATCATTGGATAGAATAGATTTTAAATGAAGATCGAATGGACTGTCAAATTTTTAAATTCTCAATTTTTTGTGATAAAATTTATTTAGTAATCGGATTGAAAGTTTTTTTTAAGTTTCTTTAAAATGTTGCCATTTGCTTTATCTGAACATTATTCATAAAATATTGACCATTATAGAAATATTTATAGATGTTAAACATTATAGACTAAGTTGCACACCATTTAATTTTAATTTTATATTCTTTATAGATTCAATTCCACCGACTGAACAATTAAAAACAGCACAAGCGTTGATCGCAGCGGGAGTTGAAATGGGATACATTAAAAGCGACTACAAATTAGTTGGACACAGGCAAGTTAGAAACACTGAGTGCCCTGGAAATGCCCTGTTCGAAGAAATCCAGAACTGGAATCATTACTCACCATTCCCTTCTTCGGAAAACGATTTACCGATGGTATTTGAACAGTTAGGATCTAGATAACAAGGAGTTACTTATTCTTATCTTTACTTTTTCAATTTATTTTCTTTTGTTAATAATTTATATCAAAGACCTCGTGTTATACTCAAAACTATTTATATTAATCATTAAGAAAAAAATCTCTACCTACGCTTAGTATAAGAAGTATATAAACTATTACATAACTACATTTATGTTTTGTTTATGTTTCAGTACAAGAAAGTAATTAAGAAAGTAATAATTAAAACGTATAATCGAAATTTATATTTAATTTATATGTTAACAATATTTTAATGTTATCTAACATCACTTTTTCTTTATTTATATAGGCATAAGGTAAAATAATTTAAATAACATAGTGTCGTGGGACTCCCGGTTGGAACGAAATTGCTTTCACTATGTATTATGTATTAAATACCAGACGCAATTAAATAAATTAACAACGTTCCAAAACAATTGAATAGTAAGAAATAAAAAAAAGTTTAAATATATCTGTCTCTTTCTGTTCTTTACGTTTTCTAAGACAAAGACAGCGAGAAAGAGATGAATATGTCACCTTGAACATAATGCATTTTCCTTACTCGACGATTTCTGCTAGTTCCATAGTACTTCGTTCCAACAAAATAGGAAGTGTATATTTTTTAGCATAGTAATTTATTTGACCTCATTATTCTGTTCCTATATCGCCTAATGAATTAAACATTATTTATGTTAAGTTGTAATCATTTACTGCGACATGACTATTGTACAAAGTAAATTCATTACTTTAAGTTTAGGGCAACATTAAAAAACTAGTAAAAAAAAGTTGATTTTGTTCTCATATTGATTATTGTTATTAAATAAATTAAAACAATTGCGTTACCTATGTATTTTATTTTATCAAAAATACTAATCTACTTAGTAAAACTTTAACACGCTCTTACTGACTACAAACGCACAACGTGTTGGGCCGATTGTTCTATAATCAAATTTTGTTATTTGTAAACTTTTTCGGTGCCATATTCGATAATAGTTGTCATAAGCCATTTTTTTAATTTATTTAACTGGAGAGGGAACGTTTTTTTATACAAGTTCTTATTTTAACATTACAAATATTGTATTCAAGTCAAGAAATTCAAAGGCTAGTTATTAATATTGCAATAAATATTTAAAATAATGTTTGTTTTTTCGGCCACTTTATCTTATTATTTTGTAGATGATTTTTATAAAAGTTAAAAATTTTCTACAAATGTTGTTCATCGCAATGCTAAAAGCACATCCATCGATATTTATCAGTTATTAGTTAAAATATCATAGATTATTAAAATGTCTTAAAAAAAAAACAATTTAGCAAACTATAACCGGAATTTGAAACAAGTTATAGAATACTGTTATTTTTTATTCCACTACCGTTACTATCTTATATGTTAATAGTATAAGGCGAATGTAGTCCTAGTGATTATGGGAGTTACACATAGAAGATCGGTCATGATCTTATTTTAAAAAGCTTCAGCCGTAGATGTACAGAAAAATAAATTTAATCTTTGATTGTACTCTATGAAATTGTTACAATTCAATAAAGAAATAATTTTCGAGATCGAATAAATGTTAATAGCCGGTTATAGAAAACTAATGTATTTGACATTCAAAATTTCATTTAAAATGGTTTCATCAGCTTTCAATGAATTTAATCAAAACAAAACCTGTCATGGGATTTGGAATACCTAAAAATTCTTTTGAATAAAGGCTACATTTCGCGGGCGACCCACAGTAGTATAATAAACATTGTAAGTAAATTAATAAATGAGTATGACTGTGTATCTAGAGAAACAGTCAAACACTGTGTATTCCACAAGCACAATCCCTTGGTATCGCTATCCATCTTGTGCAATTTATGTATACATAAATAAAAATTTTAACAAAAAGAAAAACCGACTTCAAACAAAACATTATTTTAAAACAAATGAATATGCACGAAAAAGTAATAAAAATAATTGCGTATTCAAAATATTTTTTAGAGTCCTCCTAAGTAAAATGAAATGAAAAATATTAGACTACTTAAAAGTCGATTTACGATTATATAATGTAGTTATAATTATTGGTATATTTGGAGCCGGTGTCAGCTACGGTGCCCTTGCCCCAACAATCAAAATAAAGAAGCGATACGAGCCCCTTGATTGATCCAGTATATTATTGTGTAAAAGGTAATTTGTAAAAAACATATTTGTTAAAGTATTCTCGTATTGTTTTTGATAGATATACTGTGGGGTTTTATTGGCTGACACCGACTCCAAATATAACAATAATTATAACTACATTATATAATCGTAAATCGACTTTTAAGTAGTCTAATATTTTTCATTTCATTTTACTTAGGAGGACTCTAAAAAATATGTTGAATACGCAATTATTTTCATTACTTTTTCGTGCATATTCATTTGTCTTAAAATAATGTTTTGTTTGAAGTCGGTTTTTCTTTTTGTTAAAATTTTTATTTATTTTTTGATTTTAAGTGAAACTGATGTTGACTAACTATTTTTTTTTAATATGGATAGATTAAGCGTTTCGTTTATATGAGTCAGAAACTACTTCGAGGACAATTTCAAAGGAAACTTGCGAATAAAGCAAAAATAGACTTTCGAAAATGCGGATTTAATACGTCATGCGGCGTAAACTACAAGGATCCCTCGAAAGGGCTGTAATCGACCTCAGCAAAAAAACTTTGAAAAAGACCAACTATATTTCGTACATCATATGACATCACATCACATACACAAAAATTGATTAAAGATAGTAAGAAATTCTGCCCCATATCGCACCCTAACTATGAGCCGTATAGGAGTTCCATCACTACATAGTATAAAACAAAGTCGCTTTCTCTGTCCCTATATCTTTAAATCTACGCAACGGATTTTGATGCGATTTTTTTAAAAGATAGTGTGATTCAAAAGGAAGGTTTGTGTATATAATACATGAACAATATAGTAAAGAAACACTGATAATTTTAGAAGTTTGCGATGTGATGTCGTAAATAAACAAATTCTGTAGTATATTTAGTATCAGTATTGCACCCGTGCGAAGCTGGGGTGGGTAGCTAGTTGATTATAATATTCGACAATGATAATTACATAAACATAATCACATTACGGAAGGTGACTCTAATATCCAAATAACCTATAAATAAAAGATTCGACTGAATATCGCTAACGTGCTTCTCAGAATTGTTCCGTTCCCTTCCGTTCCGCTACTTTATCATGGATCCTGTGCTCAGAACCTTACCAAACTTTCACCAAATTACCATTGAAGTATATATTTTATAATAAAAAAAGAATTATCAAAATTGGTTAACGTGACTTTCAGTTATTCACCTATTTGTCGCGCATATACATAATGCAAATGTAAGACTTATGTCGTTTTCATACGGATACCATCATCGGAAAAAAATAAAAAAAAAATGGGACCCCACGGGAAGCACTACCTTTCAAACAAAAAAAAAATAAAAATCGGTCCACCCAGTAAAAAGTTATGAGGTAACAAACATAAAAAAAAAAAAAAAAAAATACAGACGAATTGATAACCTCCTCCTTTTTGAAGTCGGTTGAAAAGCAGAGCCGGCAAAATGTGCTTTCCGTGATGAAGTTGTGAACGTTAACGATGCGCATTTCATGGAGTTACAACCCAGTACCTTATAGTATGCAATCTTATAATTAATAAGATACATATACATAAATTAAATTGATCCACAGATTTGCCTTCAAAGCGCTTCGATGAGCTGCATTCATCGGCCACGTTGAGATTTAACTGTCAATTGTTATAAATACTATATTTTTACTAAGTCATCGATGTGTTGTCCTCTACTAAAACAAAATTGTCTTAATTTATATACAGATAAATTTATTTATTGTAATTTAAAATCAAGCCGTCATGGGGTTCCCCTCGTAAAAGAGAAAACACGTGCGAAATGTCTTACCTAGTTTTGTTATATATCAATGTACAATTAACTTTAGTATCTTAAACTAAGGTTGAACAACTTAATAACCATCATTTCTTTTGTTTTATCGTATAGGTTGGCGGACGAGCAGATGGGCCACCTGATGATAAGTGGTCACCATCACCCATAGACAATGACGCTGTAAGGAATATTAACTATTATTCCTTACATCGTAAATGTGCCACCAACTTTGGGAACTAAGATGTTATGTCCCTTGTGACTGTATTTACACTGGCTTACTCACCCTTCAAAACGGAACACAACAATACTGAGTACTGTTATTTGGCGGTAGAATAACTGATGAGTGGGTGTTACCTACCCAGACGGGCTTGCACAAAGCCCGTCCACCAATCATACAAAAGAAAAGACATACCGAATATAATCACATCACATATTAAGAAATATATTATTATTGACGACCTCCGTGGTCAAGTGGCGAGTACACCGGTTTTCATGGGTACGCCACTCCGAGGTCCCGGGTTCGATTCCCGGCCGAGTCGATGTAGATTATAATTAGTATTCTATGTTGTCTTGGATCTGGGTGTCTGTGGTACCGTCGTTACTTCTGATTTTCCATAACACAAGTGCTTCAGCTACTTACATTGGGATCAGAGTACTGTATGTGATGTTGTCTCATATTTATTTATTATTATTATATTAACGTGCTAGCTACCTATCCCGTCTTTGCATGGCTAATTTGCGTGCTATTATTTGAGCAATAAGATGTAATCAGTCGCTAACCAATTTTTCTTCAATACTGTGTAATAACGTATACCAAAATTTTCTTTAAATAATAATGAAAATCGTATCAAATTCCATTGCATGGTTACCAAGTAAGCTGAGAAACAGTAATGATGAAGACAAGCGCGGATAGTGACCTTGTTTTATACTATTTAGAGATATTTTAAGTGTCTCAGACGCCATACCACATGAAATTTCGTCTTTCGTAAATCCCTTGATTTATATGTCTCTGCTATCCAGAGTCTTTATGTTAAATATCTATAATTATATCAATACAATCAGCTTCGTAGTTTTGTTAGGCAAGCGAACCGAATAGCTATTGCCTTTATAATATGAATTATAATTTGAAAATTAAATAAATATAAATATGAGACAACATCACATACATTACTCTGATCCAAATGTAAGTAGCTGAAGCATTTGTGTTATGGAAATCAAAAGTAACGACGGTACCACATACACCCAGACCCAAGACAACATAGAAAACTAATGGTAATCTACATTGACTCGGCCGGGGTCGAAAACCGGTGTACACACCACTCGACCACGGAGGTCGTCGAAAATCTCAGAAACTTCATTACCAAGTTGTGTTGTGTGTCACTTAACAACAACACAATCTATGGGACTGGCGTACCTGTGCAGGACAAAAGTTCAACAATAAAATAAGATAAAAAAAGGTAAAAAGACCATCCAAGAAAAGAAATCTACTCTACTTTATACTTACCTCAGAATTTGAGCAAATAATATCTATGTGTAATATACACTGAGATATAAAAATAAAAATATCTTCATGTGATTGAATACAAACGTAATCGAGACTTCACGCGGCAGATAAAATAATGTTAAAGTCGAAATTATTAAATGACGTTTCACTGAAATAACAATAAAATAGTAATAATTAATTTTCATAAATAATATTTCATATACTCTATCGCTACTTTATTCATTATTTATAAATATGTTTACGTTATTTGAAAGTACTAAAACACAAAAAAAAGTGTGAGAGCCTCGAATATAAACATTATCGAAGTTCAACCTTCTAAAGTTAGGGCATATTAAAATAATTCCTAATTAGCAATTGATAAAACTTTGTTTTTAAAAAAGTTTTTTTTTATTTTTAATTTATTTTTTACTTTTTAGTAATGAAACTGGCATTCGTGTCCTCAATACGTGATGTCACCTCTGTATGTGATTTATTCTCAGCAAGCCCTTTCTTTTGATACTTAGTTACTTTGTGGTAGGGCTTTGTGCAAGCCCGCCTGGTCAGGTACCACCCACTCATCAGTTATTCAACCGCCAAATAACCGTACTCAGAATTGTTGTGTTCCGGTTTGAAGGGTGAGTGAGCCAGTTTAACTACAGGCACAAGGGACATAACATCTTAGTTCCCAAGGTTGGTGGCGCATTGACGATGTAAGGAATAGTTAATGTTTCTTACAGCGTCATTGTCTATGGGTGATGGTGACCACTTACCATCAGGTGGCCCATACGCTCGTCCGCCAACCTATACCATAAGAAAAAATATCGTAGATGTGCTATAATAATGCAGGATTTAGAATGACTTCACATAGTTAACCATGTATTGTCATCCAAACGGAACGTGTATATAAAATTTCAGTTCAATCGATTAATAATCTCTTTAAAATAATTGTCAAGATTTACCAGTACATACTTACAAGTTAAGTAAAAGCTCGTAAATAATGTTTAAAATTAAGGGGATTTCACCAACTTAAAGTCGATGACACACAAGTGACTAACCAATAAACTAGGTCATTGAATCTTAATCAATCTTGTTATATAATTGAGATGAAGTCACTCAGTCGCGTATCTTGTCAGGAAAGTACCTAAGATAGTTCGAATTATTTCAGAGTTCAAATTATAATAAAAGTGATTAACATATATTTGAATTAAAATTGCATTTTTCTTAAATTACTTTAATTATATAGCTAATATATACAACATTTTTAATATTGATATCTTATACGTACCAACTACATATTAGTTATTATTATTTTGTTCTCATGCATTTTTTTTTTCGATTTTAAAAGTAGCCCATTATTTAGTTGAACTTGGTTCTGAAAAAATAGAGTTTTGTCATTAAGCATGAATTTTACCTGGTGGTAGGGCTTTGTGCAAGCCCGTCTGGATAGGTTAGGTAGAATAACGATGAGTGCGTTATTCTACCGCCAAATAACAGTACTCAGTGTTGTTGTGTTCCGGTTTGAAGGGTGAGTGAGCCAGTGTAACTACAGGCACAAGGGACATAATATCTTAGCTCCCAAGGTTGGTGGCACATTGACGATGTAAGGAATAGTGAATATTTCTTACAGCTTCATTGTCTATGGGTGATGGTGACCACTTACCATCAGGTGGTCCATATGCTCGTCCGCCAACCTATACCATAAAAAAGCCCTTTATAATAGCGATATAAAGACACCAGTTTTACTACTTATCTTTAATACATACTTACTAATTTATCAAACCAATTAGATTTAAAGGCGTAAAAAAACAACAGATACAATGGAATGGATATTTTTAATGATTAGATGATTTCACAAAAATAGTCGTTTATTACAAATCGTTCCAACTATCCATTATACAATTACACTTACAATATCTCATTGTTACTTACACATAGACACATAAGAGACAGGTATGTGTTCACATAGAGTCAGATATCTATTTACGAAGTCAATCAAAATATAACATCTTATTTACTTATGTCAATTCTCAAAAGTTATTTTATGTTGGAATTAAAGTCAAAAATCTTATTCCTTGTACACTTACAAACAGTGTTATTGTGTGAGTTACGATATCGTATGTGTATTGGACAATATAAATCAAACTGTGTTCATAAAAACACTACACGATCAAATTTATTATATTTATTGACAAATTCCTGCACAGTTAATAATTTAATTTAACATATATCTTTACTCGAAAATAAATTTGCGGAAGGAAACAATACTGAAGTGTCATTGGTCAGTTGTTTAGTTGTTTGTTTAAAAACAAACTTCCGGCCAAAACTTAACAGCGGAAAAGATTGTATAAGGAAAATAATCACGACAACGAATAAAAATAACAATCAAAAAATTTTATTCGAAATAAATACACATTAATTATAGAAACTGTTGAAGAAATAAAATTATTTGTATGTTTGATTACGTAAAACAAAGTACAGTCTTTTTTAATCTAAATCTTTCAAAAAATAATCGTAAAGCTTAATGTATGCATACAAATAGCGTTTCTAAATAAAATATGGCCATAAAAATATATATCAGATAACAAATAATAATTCGAAATCCTCCACAGATAAATAATCTTTTTCAATTATGCATTGGACAAAGAGAAATATACCAAAAATTATTAAACATGTGAGTATTGTTTTTTATAAAAAAGCTTAATATAGAACAGTAAACAAAAAAAAAACTTTTGAGAATTTAGACATTTACATTTATTACTAAATGAGCCGTAAGTGTTTATTATATTGATATTATTAATAATCCCGCTATTTTGCTAGGAATGTTCAACAAGTTTTGAGAAGACAAGTCTCTTTAATCGATCAATTCAAATCAAATTGCTCACTGGTAACTGTCACTGTACCTAAGTGTTGAAGAACACTCGAATCTTCCCGAAACTTCTCGAAAATTCCAGGACAACTCACGAAAAGGAAATCGGGACATAATAATAATAATAATATTTGTATGATAGGAGATTCACAGGTTTCAATTTAGTTTATTATAATTAGTAATAAACGTACCCACAGTTTTGTTTCAATACAAAATATTAAAAGAAAACTATTGAAATTTCTATCACTGTACATTACACGAACATCGGTAAATATAATTTTCTTAGATAACAAGTGCGAATTATTAAAAATGTTTATCACATACAAACATTTATTTAAAAACATTCAATATAGTATTTATAATCTAATTTAATAGAAACATTCAAATTTGACACCAGTGTGTTTGTAACACATTCACGATAAATATATATATATGTATATAATATTCATATATATATATAAAGCTTCGCTTGTTTGGACGTAGGCCTGTGTCACACCGTCGTACTAACCGTTATAATTATAGTTACTTAAGCGTATAACAATCACAAATATTTGGAATTAAACATTAAAGCACGGACAATAAAAGCCTTAATTGAATACAATATACATATTTGTATATAAAGACAATTATATAGCAGCCACGAATACGCATTTAATACATAAATAATTATATTATTAATTAAATAATTGCAATTATATTTTGTTATGTGCTTGCGAATTTTGTAATTGTTTAACAGACGAAATTCTATAATAAGATGTTGGAAGCTCTACTTTATACATAAATACTCATGCATTTTTTTTACAAAACTACAATTCATTAGTTTTTTTCGTCTGCAAATTGATTCACATTTATATTTTAGGGCCATGTGGTTTAAAATATAGTATATAATTTTGAAATTAAGTACTCTGTAAGAACTAGCGCGCACTGGTAACTTTTGTCACGGTGACTGTTTCGTCACTCTTGTCGAGTCAATGAATATGCATAGAGTTGCGCGCACATTACGACGTGACATTTGTGTACATATTCACGGACTCGACAAGAGTGACGAAACAGTCACCGTGACAAAAGTAACCAGTGCGCGCTAGTTCTAAGTTTAATCACGTAAATAACATTTTATTTTTTATACCAATTATACACGGCTGAACTTATGAACAATGTTTAGCGAGTATTTGATTAACCACTTTGTCTCTTTCTTCCGTCTTTGATTTAACCTTCGAAAGAGTGAGACAACACTGTTTCACCCAAACGAGCATAAGTCGACAATTGTCTTGAATAATTTAAAAACAAATTTATAAATTTCTATGCCATTCTCATTTGTAGTTTACGCAGAATCATAATTAATTTTATTAACTTTATAGTATATTCTATATGAATTAAATAGTAGTTATATTTATTAACATCAATAATTTGTAAACATGTATTTATACAATTTCAATATATCAAGGATTAGGGTAAATATATTAATTTGGATATTATCTGTGGAAATACAAGGCACGGGGGAAGAAGACGATATGAACATTGGAATAACATTGATATCATAACAAGCTGTTTAGTTTAACTTAAACATATTATATTTTCTATAAATTACATGTAATTTTAATTACGGTGCTTATCAAAAAGAATATATACATTATTTGAAAAAAGAAATGTATATTCTTGATGTACTTTAATTAGAAAAATAACTTGATTTGACAGAATTAGCCAATCCCATATTATCTAGTTTGTAGGCTTTCGACTGGTTAAACCAATAATATTTTATTAGTACCGTAAACATTCGTTTTGAACATAAAGAAATATTGTACAAGACTAATCGTAATGTTTTTAATGTTAATCAGTAATACAACAGTTATTACGGTGTAAATGAGTCCGGTATAGTTTACTTTAGTGAGGCGTGTTTTAAAATTATTCGTATAAAACAATAACTATAATTTAAAAAAAAGACGTATTGATAACCTTCTTTTTGAAGTCGGTTGAAAATGCTGAAGAACTCAACAATGTGTATAATCTATATTCAGAATCGGCGGTAGTTTGATATTTATTCTCGTCTTTGAAATGTGCTTGTACGAAGTTTTTAATAAATAAATAAATTAACATGTCAACAATCGTTTAGCATTCTAATAATTTTATTATGAGAAGACTAAGGATGTCGCATTAAATTATTTCGATTTGAATCAATGTCAATTTCTAAAATTTATTATAGTAGGATTAGTTTCCGAAACATATTCTTGTCCGTAGTTTCGCCAGCATTTAGGGCGGTCGTAGAGCTTAGGTATAAAAAATTGCCTATGTTGTTCTGTGGGATTCTAACTTATTTAATACCAAATTGTATATAGTTTGGTTAAGTGGTTTAACCGTAAAAGCGTAACAGACAGGCAGATACAATTTCGCATTTATAATATTAATATATATAAGGTAAAGTAATTCCCAGGGCATCGCTTAATCTAAATGGATATAAAATATAATAAAATTTGCATATATTTTGTATTTTTTTTTATCGTTTATAAAATATGATAATATAAAATAAATTAAATATCTTAAGATATATCTCAGGATAGGAGCGTCATTTTTTTAATCACAGTTTAAATTTTATATTTTAATATGATAGTTCCTACATTTGAAAGAGGTTTTGTATACGCGCGATTCAAGTTGGCCGGTCAACAAAAGGGGGAAACGTTGAACAAGGATAGATGCATGTACAAATATGATCAACAGAGAAAACTTGATCACATATATTGACAGCCTGAGAAATACATACGTAGAACTCTTATTGGCTAACGCAGGAGCGTCGCCATTAATATTCCAACATCTCCAACCATCATCATACGTCAGCCGAATTACAAAAGACATTAATACAGCAAAACCTTCACTAATTTTTGTATCCGTCCTTTAAATTTACGTACAGACAGACAGGGACAGACAGGGTTTCGTAGTAGTCTAGTGATCGCCCGCGACACTTCTCGCGTTTAGGTTAGGTATTAAGTCTAATAAATTAATATTTATCTTTCCTTGTTCAGGCTTGTTTCATTGCTTGCTTCAATATATTTAATCAAATCCGATACATTGGTTTAAAGCCTACAAATGGAGAGAAAGAGTTACTTATTCATTTTTTTAATATTTTTAACCTGCCAACTTGAATTGCGCGTATTGAAACGTTTAATAAATATTGTGATTTAACTAACAATATATAGAATATAAACGACTTAGACAATATATAATTATGTATATATTTGTTTTACATAGTACTGGAGTACGATGAATTTAATGTAATGTATTCTTTAACCTAACAGGTACAAATTTTGAAAATATCTTAAACTATATTTATGAAGATTCGGTGCAACGACACTACCTATATAAGTCCTGAAACATTATTTATTTGTACCGATAAGATTCCTTTTTTAGTTATATAATATAATATATAAACTTGGAAAAAAAAATTCAAATTCAAAATTAATCCTCAAAAAAAAATTAAGATTTAATTTTTACTAATCCTCAAAGAAAAAATAAGTTCGAGGTTTTATATCTCTAAATTAATTGACATAAAACCTTTTTTGTCGTTAAATCAATAGTTTGAGAATCATTTTATTTGATTTCGAATTTCATAATCATTAAAATATATTTTTAACGATATTTTCAAATACTTATATAATGTCCATGAATGTGTCTTAGTGATGTTTCGTATCAAAATATTATATTACTACAATATCAAATATTTGCGTTGTCCTTTTTTTATATCTTATTGCCTCTTTATAGTTAGGCTCAGTGCACATTGCCAGTTTAATAAAATTAAAAATAAATAAACTTGTCTCTTGAGTGAGTGGCCATTTTAGTACAATATATTCTGTGTGATGTATTTTTGGTTGATACTATATGGCATTACGGATGAGAGAAATGCAATTTGTGTGTTACTTTATTAATGTTCTACGTTCGTTATTAAATAAACAGATAAAAATAGTAACCATTTTACATTTGGGAAGGAAATTATCGCCTTTTTCTATTCATGTTTAGTAAGTGAAAATAACATAATTGTCAGAAAAAGACCCGCTGAGTTTCTTTCGTTCCTCTCAGGGTCAAGGTATTTTCTTTTCCGAACCGGTAGTTGTGGTTGATGTGACTACCAATAAGTAATGCTTCCATATTGAGTAAAAGAATTTGAGTTTGACATTCCAGTAAAAGTATGTGACAATCTTAGAGTTTATGATCGATAGCACACCTTGGGAATGTAACGGTAACCTCCTGGCTATTTCATTTCATATTAAATTGCTTATATAGTATATGAGGCAATAAAAAAAACCCGCTGAGTTTTTTTCGCCGGTTCTTCTTAGGTCAGTGTATTTTCTTTTCCGAACCTGTGGTACTATTTTAATTGACCATCAATAAGAAAGTGTAATACTTATATATTAAATAAAGTAATTTGAGTTTGAGTTGAGTTTAAATTAAAATAGTATTCGAAATCTTTCACCATTATCATTCCATTCTATAAGTCTTAAAAATTAAATGCTTAAAATGTTTCAATTGATTTGAATGATTGACAACATGTGAAATAAAAATAGACGCTAACATATAAAAACATGTATATTACAGAGATCCTTCTAAAAATACAAAATCAATCTTTAAATTTCAAAGCTTAAAGAAATTCATCAACGGCATTTATCATCAACCTAAAGCTTCAAAATTAAATTAAATAAAAGATTTCGATATTAGCAATGTGCACTATGCCTTATTTAAGACTACACAGAGTATAATATTAGAAATAGACGCCGCCACATCGAACATTAGGAATCGTCTAATAGAATCATGTTAACAGTAGAATTGCCTATTCGTTATTTACGATAAGTCTAATAGGACCTAGCCTTCGAAAATTTGTTCTATGAACCGCGACCTATGAATCACTATATTAATGAGATGCTAGTGTCATTATATTTTGAACTTTATTTATTTTCAATTAGAGTTTGAACTTGTAGGACTAAGTCCCTAGCGAGAGATAACACGGCGGAAGCGTCGTGACGCTCGGCCATTTCTGAAATGAAAATGTATTACAAGTTTAGTAAGCTAGTATATGAAGGCCTTCATACATATTTACAATTTACATCCATTTATGCAAGTCCGCCATACTTACTACTGTGTTATACCGTAAAAAGATGAGTGAGCCAGTGTAACTACTGGCACAAGGGACATAACATGTTAGTTTCCAAGTTTCGAGGAGGACTCGTAAAAAAGCTACTAGGTCAGAAGCCTAATCGACAGTCCGCCTACACATGACATATGAAAGGAAAGATAGAGTCTTATTTTACCTTGCTGCTCCAATGCGATGTGATTGGATACATTCATCATCAAATTATCGTCCTACTCATACAAATCCTCACCATGTGTTTTGGTACCAACAACAACGACAACAATAACAGCCTGTAAATTTCCCACTGCTGGCTTCCTCTTCCTTTGAGGAGATTTGTTTTTTTGGAATACACATGCGGCATAATTTCAATGAAATTAGACACATGCAGGTTTCCTCGCGATGTTTTTCTTCACCGCCGAGCACGAGACGAATTATAAACACAATTTAAGCACATGAATATTCAGTTGTGCTTGCCTGGTTCAAACCCAATTATTTATTCATTCATCGGTTAAGATGCATGCGTTCTAACCACTCGGCCATTTCGCCTCTTTCTTTACCTAGCACGAGATGAATTATGAACAAATTAATCAAGGCTAGCTCATAGGATATGTATTTTTATTCTTAAATATACACACCGTTGAAGAACTTGATGATGTCAGTGAAGTCCATGGCGTTAGCGAGTATGACATCGCGGTAGGTCTCGAGCAGAGCGAGCGCTATGAACAATACCATATGCTCGGAGGCCACGTGACGCGCCACCCATATCAACTCCCAGGCCGAGAAAACCTTCCGAAACAACAATCATCAATAAATACCACGTATTTAAAAAGCTTATTGTTTTAGGGTAACGACAATATTATTTAAAAACAGGAAGAATTAAAAAACTAACAAAACGATTGACGATTTAAATAATTGTTTGCTTACATTTAGGTTTCCTAATACTTTTTAACTTGTTAATATTATACCTAGGCCCTTACATGGTATCAATTACAACAACACTTTGATCCCAGTTTTATAACATTTAAACTATTTCATTAAAACTATCAATACCTATTCTATCCTACCTATGAAAAAAAATTAGATTTGAGATCAAAGAAAAGTAAGAAAGATAAATATAAATTGAATTTCGAACTACACAAGAATATAGTTATCTAAATATCATGTAAGCTGTATTCAGAAGCAAATGAAAACGAGTGATCCGCAAATGTAATTTGAAATACTCACATCTTGGTAGACAAGTTCCCTCTTGAAGTCCAGCAGGAACCACCGGTAGCAGAAGTAGAAATGAGTGTAGTCCCCATGCGCGTGCATCAGCTCGTATAGCTCGCAATCCAGGATTTGAATGAGTGACCTAGTGAAACAGATTAGTCTTACTTCGAGATATTTCTTCGAAAAAGTCTTTTGCATCATTCAATCATTCCTTGAATATTCATTGCGCCATCTGTCTTGGAAACTAAGTTAATATATCATGCCAGTTCAAGCCTTGGGTCCCACTCACCCTTCATACCGGAAACTAACAATGCAAAGTATTGCTGCTTGGAATATATGATTGGGTTGTACCTACCTAGATTGTCCTGTACAAAGATCTACCACTAAATATACATATAAAGTAATAAAAAATACGAGGTTGAAAACCTTAGAATTTGTTTGAATCGGCTGAAAATAAAAGGACAAAGAATAGCGTGTACGTTTTGGGTACTTTTTAGAATTTTGATTATATAAAGAAATAAAAATTCCATTTGTCCCTCACCTCATGTCTGCAAAATGTGCATCCATGGCTTGACCAGAAGGAAAATTGTCCCTCGCCCTGTGCATGAGCCTCGAGAACAGCGCATGCGCAACCGCCTCCTCCTTCATGATCACCAGCAGCGGCGCCACCAGGTCGCACATGCCCTGCATGTATCCTGTCTCCAGATGTTCCCAGACATACCTTTTAAAAGTCAAACAAGTGGATAAAAGATAACTGTCCAGTATCCATATATTTAAAAAATCGATACTAATTTTGTAATTCTGCCTCCCTATCAGTTTGTTACGCTTTTACAGCTCAACCGGTTTTGATTAAATTAGGTACCAAGTGATCTTAGACGATAAGGAAGGACATATACGACTTTTAAATTCAACCTTTGAGGAGAAAATTTTAATGAATAGCAAGAGAAAATTGAAATACATACATACAATAAAACATCATTCAGAAGGAATAGTGTATATATTCAAAAAGCAGACTTATCGCTGAGAAAAGGATATGAGATTAAAATGTATAGCGGGAAGGAGACACAGATGGAAAAGTAATAAAATTATAAATAATATTTTTTTTATAAATGAGGAAAGTAACGGTTTTATATAATTGTAGAATAGTAAAAATGATGACTGCATAGTTACTATATGAATAATACTCACGTGCACATAATATTTCTCAGTTTATCCAAATTTTCATCAGTAAAGAATGGGTAGTTCCTGTCGCATCTTTGCACGTCCTTTTCAATTCTATGTAGATTCAGTGCGAAACTCTCTACTAATTCGTTCTAGAACAATACAAATTTTAAATTAAAAAAAAAAACATTTTTATATAATATAATTTATATATATATATATAATATGAGGTATTTTTAATATAACAATAAAATATCTATATATAAACAGATGATACATTTCTTCAGTATAAGTAAGTTTTACTAAAATTATAAAATGTGTGTATTCTGTTTATTTAATATATCATTCAAAAGTATGTTTTGAAGTCATTATAGATTGACTCAAACTATAAATAATTTTTAAATTTGGTACATATAAAGAGAACACAGGCTTTCCTAAAAACTCAGCTAGTATTTATGTATAATAATAATATTTTTCTTAGATTTATAAATAAAATGTAAACTTGATTTACTTGCACATAATAACTTCAATCTGTTCTCACCCTTTCTCTAAGATAAATTTCATAAAATCGCTTTTCATAAAGTCCATAAATGTCCCAATTCGTAATAGAGCAATCAACTCACGGAGTAGACGCCGCCGTTGGAGCTGGCGGGGGACACGCAGTTGGAGCGGTTGTCGGGGCGCGCGTCGCTCGGCTCCAGCGTGTCGAACGACGCGCCCGCCGACTGCGACTCCTCGCGCACCACGCCCAGCGGGCTGCGCGCCGGGCTCACGTTGGCTGCGGGCACACCCACGCTCACACTCAGGCCACTAGAGCCACACCAAAGCCCCTCTAGAGGGCACACCCACGCTCACACTCAGGCTACTAGAGCCACACCAAAGCCCCTCTAGAGGGCACACCCACGCTCACACTCAAGCTACTAGAGCCACACCAAAGCCCCTCTAGAGGGCACACCCACGCTCACACTCAAGCTACTAGAGCCACACCAAAGCCCCTCTAGAGGGCACACCCACGCTCACACTCAGGCTACTAGAGCCACTCCAAAGCCCCTCTAGAGGGCACACCCACGCTCACACTCAGGCTACTAGAGCCACTCCAAAGCCCCTCTAGAGGGCACACCCACGCTCACACTCAGGCTACTAGAGCCACTCCAAAGCCCCTCTAGAGGGCACACCCACGCTCACACTCAGGCTACTAGAGCCACTCCAAAGCCCCTCTAGAGGGCACACCCACGCTCACACTCAGGCTACTAGAGCCACTCCAAAGCCCCTCTAGAGGGCACACCCACGCTCACACTCAGGCTACTAGAGCCACTCCAAAGCCCCTCTAGAGGGCACACCCACGCTCACACTCAGGCTACTAGAGCCACTCCAAAGCCCCTCTAGAGGGCACACCCACGCTCACACTCAGGCTACTAGAGCCGCACCAAAGCCCCTCTAGAGGGCACACCCACGCTCACATTCAGGCTACTAGAGCCGCACCAAAGCCCCTCTAGAGGGCACACCCACGCTCACACTCAGGCTACTAGAGCCGCACCAAAGCCCCTCTAGAGGGCACACCCACGCTCACACTCAGGCTACTAGAGCCACACCAAAGCCCCTCTAGAGGGCACACCCACGCTCACACTCAGGCTACTAGAGCCGCACCAAAGCCCCTCTAGAGGGCACACCCACGCTCACACTCAGGCTACTAGAGCCACACCAAAGCCCCTCTAGAGGGCACTGGCTATAACGAATCCAAGCTGACCTAATCTATTAGTAACAGCCCGTAATAAGCCGATACAATCAGTTTTAAAGACAAGATGACTTAGTGTTGCTAATATTTGGTAAGGATTTGGGTACGAATAATATCCACGACTGAATTAATAGTCAGAAAATAATCTGAAGGGTTTTTTACTAAATTTTCGGTGTAGGGCAATTAATGTACACCATCATACAACAACATAAGTTAGAAAGTAAGTTACACTCAATATTGCACCACAAATTAAAATTGCCTAATTTCAGTTGCCAAGCCGACCGTGTAAATATTTTCGAAACCTACGAAGATTTTAAAGATTAGAGGTATTTTAAATTAACAAATTCTGCAGCTTTTATGGTAATATTTCACCAGTACTCGGCTTGATGAGCTTTCATACTACACACAAAACTCCTATACTACATTTAAGCACTATTCTCCTTTTAAAATTAATGTATTATACCTGTAGTTCCGCCAGATGCTGGAGAACCGGACGGAGCGAGATCAACAGACGGATTCGTTATGATAACGCTCGTGTGCTGCTGATGCGTGCTCGGCTGGTATTCATCTATTGAGGACTTTAAGTCACTCCCATTAAGGTTGACATTGGCACTGTCGACACTGCACAATAATCCTCTTCCTTCACCCTTCTGTACGAATCCCTCCGCGAGTCTCTTGATCTCGGCTATACTCTCCCGCCTCATATCCGGATTTTCAACGACACTCTTAATGTATACTTCGTCGTCGTCGTCCAATTCATTGAGACTGTCTACGTCCCTGCTGTCATTTGTCTCCGTTTCCGTATCTCCGTTGACTTTGGTGGAATCCTTGCCTCTCTCCTCTGAATCCATTTCAATGTTGTCAACTTCATCTATACTCGGTGCTCTTGATAGTATGGGTTTCGATTCTGGTTTCCTTTGTTCGTTATCACTGGGCTCAGGTGAGACGATTGGTGGATTGTCTGATATAACGCTACAGTCATCTTCAAAGACCTGACACATAAAAAATAATATATTAGAAATTTATTAATTTTTTTTATGGAATATTTTGGCGGACGAGCATATGAGCCGCCTGATGATAAGTGGTCACCATCACCCATAGACAATGACGCTGTAAGAAATATTAACTATTCCTTACATCGTCAATGCGCTACCAACCTTGGGAACTAAGATGCTATGTCCTTTGTGCCTGTAGTTACACTGACTCAATCACCCTTCAAACTGGAACACAACAATACTGCGTACTGTTGTTTAGCGGTAGAATATCTGATGAGTCAGTGGTACCTACCCAGGCGGGCTTGCACAAAGCCCTACCACCAAGTAGAAACAAATCGAAATCAGACTGAATCATTCAAAACGTTGTATTTAACAACGTTATCAAATGTTAGCACTCACCTCGCCAGGTTCATTGACCTCAGGTCTTGGTTTTCCTGAAGATTCCGTGAGTCGTGCAATAGACGCAGCGGTAGCCTCTCTGTCTCTCTGTCGCACGATCGCTTCAACGCACAACCACTCTGACATGGTCGTTTCGTACTGTCGTCGGTACGCTACGTCTTGTTCCATTCTTTCCTCGGCCGTTGAGCCAAACCTAACAGAATAATATGAAATAAGTATATACATTGGAAACAGATACAGAAACCTAAGATTCCAATTTCTTTAAGAAATCCTATGAGTTGAGATATTTGAAAATTAAATAAAGTTATTTTCCCAACGAAAGTACGTAGGTGCTACTAATAAGAAAGTTGAAAGATTTTAAAGTTAATATTCGTTCCAGAAAATCCAATAATCTTTCAAAGTCTAAGAAACGTATATATGTATATGTTACAAAGAATAAATAACGAATGAAATCGTTTTTGATATTAGTCTAGCAGGTCTTTAGTATTGAATCCTGTTACTCTCAGTACAAAAAAAAAATTGAAATTAATTATACTACATTATTTTCAAAATATTTTATAACATTTTCAAACCGGGTTAAGATCAATATAAAAATATTTTGCTCTATTAAATCTTTCTAACAGAAAAATTTCTACTCATTTAACAGTACTAATCACTTACTCGTAATATCCTAAGAGGAACGGCCAGACCTCTCTTCTAATGTCGTGTTGAACTCCGCCGTAGTAGACTATCCTATACACCTCGTCCTTGTCAATCACGACACCTCGGTTATCCATCATGGAGCGCCACAACTCTTCGGTTAAACCAGTTTCTATACCTTCTGAAAGAAAAAATACAAATATGTATTTATAACTTTATTTTTAAGTCGAGATGGCCCAGTGATTTTGATAGTGATTTGGCGCATTGGAACAGCGTGGTGGAATATGTTCCAAACCTTCTCCTCAAAGGGAGAGGAGGCCTTTAGCCCAGCAGTGGGAATTTACAGGCTGCTGTTGAATTGAATACTTCTCCTCAAAGGGAGAGGAGGCATTTAGCCCAGCAGTAGGAATTTAAAGGCTGTTGTTGTTTGTTGTTGTTTTATAACTTTATTTTAAATAAGCATTGTGTTTATTTCATCGTTATCAAACAAAAAAAACCATCACGAATTTAATCAAAACGATAATATGACAAGTTTTGTAAAATTCATTTCAAGATAGCTCAGATATTGTTTGGCGGATATTTTTCTCTCTTTCCGTCATCTGTTGTTTCATATTCGTAAGAAGAAGACCCAGCATTTATTACAAATAGTATGTATATAAGTTCAAATTCGTACGGGAAATGCCACAGATATTTAAAGAAAATCAATATAAGGCGAATCTATATTACTATGTTATAGTGAAACGATATTAGTGTCAGTCTGAATATCTTACCTCTTGATACAATATTCGGATTCACTAATCCGCTAAGATGTGTCCGCACTGTGGAAAGATGTCTGCAGTAAGCGAGCCAACCATAAAACGCCCGCGAGATGATCTGTCGACGCATTGTACTACAGACCAATTCGATCGATGCAACCTGAAATTAATCATTGATATTCTATAGAAAAGTAGTTCTTATAAAACAGAAAAAAGTTATCAAAATATATGTACTTTATACAAATGGGCTTTAATAGGAATTTTTAAATCGTCATTTAACAACAATATTAAGTGAAGCTACCACCGGTTCAGTATTTACATTCTTCCGAGAAGTACCGGCAAGAAACACAATAGCTACTCTTTTTCAACATATAAAAAAACAAAGTCATGTAATTATATACCGTAACCTTATTCATGATTCCTCTGTCTGTTTATGAAAACCACATGAAAATCCGGTTAGTAGTTTCGGAGTTTATCGCGAACATACAGACAGGCAGACAAGGCCGGGTGACTTGGTTTAATAATATGTAGTGATAATTAAATAAATTATTCAATAACTGCAGGTATCCATTATTGATGGCACACACACATGATGACAACAATGACAATATTATATCAACAATGGCGCCTTACCTCTTCCACAATAGGGTTCGGTGCGGGCAAAGCCGTGTGTCCGTTGAGTCCGGGCGGGGGAAAGTCCACGGACATGGTGGACGAGTCTGATGACGTGGTGGACGTGGAGGCCAGCGGGCGGCGCGGCGTGCGCGGCGGCGACTGCACCACGCGCTCCAGTAACGAGTAGCGCATAGCTAATAGTGGCGATGAGAACATTCATTCTAGTGTTTATAGGGTCTAAATCAATTACTCTTACTTTTGGTAATTAGAATTGCAAAAAATAATAGACGATGGTCGTTCTGTAATTATACTAGCGACCCGCCCCGGCCACGCACGGATGCAATGCCTATTTCGATCTATCTTGTACGGTACAGGCAGTCGTAAAAAATGTGTTTATTTAGTAACAGCCTGTAAATTTCCTACTGCTGGGCTAATGGCCTCCTCTCCCATTAAGGAGAGGGTTCGGAACATATTCCACCACGCAGTTCCAATGCAGGTTGTGGAATGCACATGTGGCAGAATTTCGATGAAATTAAACACATGCAGGTTTCCTCACGATGTTTTCTTCACCGCCGAGCACGAGATGAATTATAAACACAAATGCAGCACATATACATATAGTGGTGCTTGCCTGGGTTTAAACCCGAAATCAACGGTTAAGATGCACGTGTTCTAACCACTGGGCCATCTCGGCTGTTTATTTACGACATCGACAATTATGAATATCTCTTTACTATATTGTCCTTGTATTCTACACAATAACTTTTCCCTCGAATCACTCTATATATTAAAAAACCCGCATCAAAATCAGTCGCATCATTTTAAAGATCTAAGCATACATAGAGACAGACAGCGGTAAGAGACTTTGTTTTATACTACGTAGTGATGAAGAAATGCCTTTTTTGCGTAACATTTTTAGGATAAGTAATGATAAATTTAAGCCGCTTTAGCATAAATTTGGTTAACGTATTACACAATAAAGCACTTTGAATGTTTTAACCCCAGGGCATTTATCAAGTTACGAATACTTCACTTTACATGATATTTTTCACATGGTAAAAAGTATAAACAAAGTCTTACACCATCAAAGTTGTACGGTGAGATCTAAAATGTTACAATCTTTTTTTTTAATACGGCTATAACCAAAGACAACCTACTACCCATTTAACTTCAAAAACCAACATTAGATAATACCTTCTCTATCAGTGATGGCATTGTTGACTATTCGGAACACGTAGTCTCCCGCCACCTCTTCCCAATCAGGTTCTTCCGTCTCACCACTTTCACATAAGCTCGGCAAAGGTTGCCTGCGGATTTTGCCACGACCGAACACCTTAAAGAATATATTTTTTAAATTTTAATTCTATGCAAAATACTGTAAGCATTAGTGGTAGAATAAATGTAAAATATACTCAACCTTTCCCGTTCCTCGTTGCGACCAAAGTGGTGGATCGAGTTGGCCGTGTGGGAGTAAGCCTGTCTCTAAACTACTCAGAAATGACAGCAAATGTCCTCCTATAAAAGTAATAATAATAAATTTAAATACCCAAACATTCCAAACTTAATTGGATTATTGGCATTGGTATTAAATGGTCTTGTAATTTCTTTCTAAAATAACAACTCAAAATTAAACATGGTACGTAGCTTTGCTATTTGTTGACGAATTCAAATATTTCAGATGTAAGGGATACATAAGTTATCTAATGCTGATGTAACAATAAAATGTAATGTAATCAAAACAAACCTTTTGGAAAATGTATCGGAGGTCGCTGAACTCCATCTTGTCCAACCAAAATGAGAGCATCGCTCTGTTTAGATCGATGGACATGAACATATACCACTTCCCATACACAAACTTGTAGAGACATCGCCCAGTATACGCTGGAAAGGTACCAAAAAATATGTGAAGAAAAGCTCAATATTTAAATATTGTAACAAATACAAGCAAAGACAAATCGAATCTACACATACCAATTGATACAAAGCGAACCAGCACATCTTCGTCTATACACGGTGCAAGGCGCAGCACTGCACAGAATACACTCATGTGGACACGCCGACACATGCACTAGGTGCCAACGAAACTGACTACACATACACAAGCATACACTAAGAGGTTCAAACTTAAAAGGAACACGGTACGCCCAAAAATATAATTTAACTTAAATTTAAATAAACAGTGTATAGCTACGCAGCTACGTCAATGTAGACAACGTGGTCGCACGGACCCCGTCGGGTCACAGGTGATACTTTTATTTCAACATAATTTTTCAAAGACGACCCTTGCAAATGTAAAAGAAAAATCCCCACTGAAAAAGTGCATTATTTTTACGGAAACCCCGTGTAATTGACCGCACCTATGTTATAACAAAATATACATATATCTTAAATGAATTTTAATCCGTAGAGTAAAATATATCAAGCTTTATTTCTTTCTTTCTTTATCAATTACCCATAGTGAGCTTCCTGAGGTTACGAGTTGCACTGTCCATACAGTTTAGCCATTGCGAAACGGCAGAACTATTGACTTGTTACGAAAGGTTCAAGAGGCGAATAACAAATAAAAAATAATGTACCTCTATGAAATACATTAAATACCTACTTACAATAAAATATATAAATGACAATTAGGCACAACAAATTACATTTTGAATATATCATGCTAAGCAAATGATAACAATTTAATATAGAAAAATTTAATCTTGGGAATTCCGTTGACCTCGGCGCACTCGGCGCCCTGGACATCGGAGGGCCCCACATATCCCCCCACTTAGCACCACTGAGGGAAGAGCGTAACGCGTTTTTACAGCGAGGAAAAAAAAGAGAGGGTACGACATAAGCCCAAGGGGTCAGGCTAGATCTAGCAACCTTAGACATCGCTAGGGGGTTTTTAACTATTACTCTATAAAAAAATATATAAATGCTAAAAAACAGTCTTATAAATAATGGTCACCTTTGTTGCATATT
Organism: Vanessa cardui; assembly: GCF_905220365.1. Taxonomy (NCBI): domain Eukaryota; kingdom Metazoa; phylum Arthropoda; class Insecta; order Lepidoptera; family Nymphalidae; genus Vanessa; species Vanessa cardui. The sequence continues at coordinate 9,218,492 of NC_061132.1, read as the reverse complement.
ATTGCTCTGGAATTATTCCAAGGATTAATTATACGAGCAACGCGAGTTGACAACAGCTCGATATCAGTTCTCTGATAAAGGGACCGTCAAAATATTATATTTGGGCGTAACGCATACCAAACAAAATTATATCTACATTGTGTCAGATTACAAAGTATGACATCACAATAAATTAATAAAAATATACACAATTAATCAAACACCACACAAAGAAATTTAAAGCAACTACAAGTATGATACAAAAATTATTACGTTATTTTACCTTTTATCAATTCCTTCGCTCTCGGCGTAACCGTTCATAAGTTGATTGGGAGTCCACTTAATAACAAGTCCAGCCGCTGTTTGATGTAAGCTCAAGTAGCCAGCCATCGGCTCTTCGACGTCTTTCTAAAATTCAGAAAATTGATTTATATTACTCAAATAGCTGATGAGTCGAGATGGCCCAGTGAGTCGAGATGGCCCAGTGGTTAGAACGCGTGCATCTTAACCGATAATTGCGGGTTCGAACCCAGGCAAGCACCGCTGATTCATGTGCATTCATGTTAATTTGTCTTTATAATTCATCTCGTCTCAGCGGTGAAGGAAAACATCGTGAGGAAACCTGTATGTGACAAATTTCATAAAAATTCTGCCACATGTGTATTCCACCAACCCGCATTAGAATAGCGTGGTGGAATATGTTCCAAACCTTCTCCTCAAAGGGAGAGGAGGCCTTAGGGCAGCGTGGGAATTTACAGGCTGTGGTTGTTGTTGTTGTAAATAGCTGATTCCTTCGTAGTTCTAGAGGCTAATTATCCGTAGATTCCAAAGTCCCAAGTGCCAATATTTCAGGCTAATAAAAATTTTACTAAATAGTTTTGCCGGAAAATCTCAGGAGCAGAAGGGATTGTTTACATCCATGTACTCTTTCCGGACGTGTCGGATTCCCCATTCTCTTGGATTATAAGAGTGAGGGCAATGTTTGCGCATACACTTGTGAAATATAATATGTCCAGCGCAAATGGCTAATTTCTCTTTGGATAGGCGCTTTGATTGAAATCGGTCTAGAGTACATATTATCTAACTTCCCAACTTTACTCTGTAAATTGATTTTATTTAAATCTATCACTTGTTTAAAGCTGTAATTTAGTGACCTTTTCTCTCATCCACTCATCATATTGTACTATATTCTTTGCTATATTCCAAATAGAAGGATGAGTGAGCCAGTTTAATTTCATATATTTTGACGACCTCCATGGTCGAGTGTTGTATACACCGGTTTTCATGGGTACGCCACTTTGAGGTCCTGGGTTCGATTCCCGGCCGAGTCGATGTAGATTACCATTAGTTTTCTATGTTGTTTTGGGTCTGGTGATTGTGGTACCGTCGTTACTTCTGATTTCCATAACACAAGTGCTTCAGCTACTTACATTGGGATCAGAGTAATGTATGTGATGTTGTAAAAAAATAATAAAACAAAGGTCTCCTCTAATTCGAGTATAATCCACAAAGCTTCATAACTTACTAAGCTTCATATCTTCTGCAACAATATGCAACAGATAGAAAAATAGATATTTCACACTAACCGGCTGAACCCGAACATTGTTTTTGCCGTATAGAAGTGTCGCTCTCGAATTCTGATGTAAGCTCTCAACATAATCCTTAGCGTTGGACGCAGTTGCATTCGCTGTTCCTGTACAATTTAATTAGTTACTTCAAAACTCTCAAGATTTTGTAAAACAAGCAGATTTCATAAGATCAAGAACTTTGCTCCTTACAAACTTGTAATACAGAGATTTGTAAAACAAGTTTGAACTAGGAAGTAAATATTAGTAATTCAATACTTTGAGGATTAAATAAGTAATTCTGTAAGAGTAATATTCCAGTGTTTGGAAAAAGTCTCCACTTTTTATGATGGTTGTCTACATCGAGGAATTCGAGAAACATTACAAAAAAGGAACAATAAATTATTTTTTGATATTTTAACCCGTGACCTGCATTGCATCTGAACCAAGACTTTTATCTGCATTTCGATATCAGAGTAGACCTTTTTTATTGTAACTCTATAGGTGACAATATATTACCGGAAAGTACCTCTGTCTGTCTGTCTGTCTATCGCTCTTTCACGACCACACTGCTGAACCGAATTTGATGAAATTTGGTATGAAGAAAACTTGAACTTCAAGAAAGAACATATGTCACTTTTTTTGCCTAACACATGACAACCAACATTACTAGTCATTTATATAGCATGTCTTGCTACCTAGTAGCTCTATATGTAGAAAGTAGTTTACCTGTAGTTACTGTACTGCCGTCATCTGAGGACGCATTGAGACTTCTCCTAAAGTTAAGAATTGGTCTCCTTACAGAAGGCGGCGTTGTCGTACCGGCAGACATCCTATGTCTCTGAACCTTTAAAATAATTTTATAAATGACAAAGAGAAATTCAAAATATTTAATTAATAAAAAAAATAACAAAATAGGAATTGGAAAATTATTTTCATCTCGTGCTCGGCGGTGAAGGAAAACATCACACTGACACATGTGTATTCCACAAACCGACATTGGAACAGCGTGGTGGAATATGTTCCGAACCTTCTCCTAGAAAGGGAGAGGAGGCTTAAACCCAGGGAAATTTACTGGCTGTTGTTGTTGTTTTAGGTAACACCTATAAGTTCGTTAACGACCAAACAGCCACCATAATATTATTGCTTACATGTCAATCAATTTTAAAATATTAATTTACTTACCAGTTCATCAGCGGGAGGATCTGTCCAAAAGCAGGCTGGAGCTTTAGCTTTGGAGTATTCCAAGGCACAAGGACCAACCAGTAAGGAGCTCAGGATACTACCGTAGTCAGGATCTGCTACCAACGCTTCCCTTTCGTAGTATCTACTGGCATTGTTGACTAAATGTTCAATAATTTTAGCCAATTGACGCTCGAATAGAGCTATTCGTATCCATAGGTACCTAGGACAAAATAAACGGTTTAAAAGTAAGATAAAGTTTCAATTCCCTACAAATAATACGTTTTATTTTACTCTAACAGCCAGACACACACAGAGCCAGCCATGTAAAGATAAAAAAGCTGTTAAAGTTGTATATAATGATATTCTGTCATCATTACATAGTCTAAAGTCGTTCAAGGCTAAGCATACCTAGGGGATATTGGATATTTGTCTCTATGTATGCTTACACATCTGATTTTGATGCGGTTTGTTTTTATTAGATAGTGATCCGAGAGAAAGATTTTTGTATGTAACACATGGATAATAAAGAAACATTTATGACGACTGAAAAACTGTGAACGTTATAAGACATTCTGTAGTATATTTACTGCCAGCATTGCACCCGTGCGAAATCGGGATGGGCCGCAACTAGTGAATATACTACAGATTATTTATATTATTTATATACAACGTTCACAGCTTTTTTATTATTAGCAAACAAACCGCTGTGTTTCAATAATATAATAATTTATTTCAATCTGCATTTTGAATCTATCCCATCCATTAATATCTACCCAATTACAGATTACATACCGTAAAGGGCCATGTTGGTCTATATTCCATACACAATGAACTTAAGGATTAATGGTGTGTTGCTTAAAAACGCTTCGTAAATAAGCCATTATTTCTCGTAAAAGTAAAGGATAAAAGATGGTTATTGTAGATTAGCCCTAAGAGATGAACATATACCATTCCGGATTTTTTGTAGACCTTTTTAGGTGTAAAATATTGTTATACATTATTTTGATCTATCTCATAGGGTTCAGCCAGAGTTTGCTATGTGAGCGCAAAAATGTGTTCATTTACGACATCACATTAGAAAACTCTAAAATTATCAATATTTATCTGTTGTGTATATACACATAATATACAAAGATACATGTAATATACATAGATAAATACATACTTAATCTTGAATTGCTCTATCCATTAACAAAATATCAAAAATCGTTGCATTGTTTTAAAGATCTAACCATACACAGGAACAAAAAGATGTCGGGAAGCGACTTTGTTTTATACTATGAAGTTCAAGTGAGGTGTTCCAACTTTGTTTAGAAATATATATTTCGTCATAACTGATACATTGCAAATCATTGAATATATTTTTTTTATGTCTGTACCGTGATATCTAATAGGACAAACTAAAAACTGTTAGCTCAGAAAGTTCTTGAGCCCCAAAATATTTAATCAATGAAATATACGTCATATCCAAGCAAGTGATCATATGTATACAGAGATATTTTTTTATAGTATAGGTTGGCGGACGAGCATATAGGCCACCTGATGGTAATTGGTCACCCATAGACAATGACGCTGTAAGAAATATTAACTATTCACACCCTTCAAACCGGAACATAACAATACTGAGTACTGTTATTTGGCGGTAGAATCACTGATGAGTGGGTGGTACCTACCCAGACGGGCTTGCACAAAGCCCTACCACCAATAATATGTTCACTTAAAATTGTAATTTTGAAATCGTAATTACGGAAAAACTTGATAAAGATAGTTTATTTGACACACAACTTATATATTCACAAACAACGAAGATACAAGAAACAGCTACCAAAGCAAAACGGCAATACATAATAACAAAACACATGCGGCGGTGCTTTGCCCAATTAATTCGATGACTTCCTATATCGCTTTTCCTAATATTTCTACTCTTCATTACGAATCTTCATTATTATGATATATATGATTAGATCTTTAAAATTACGCAACGGATTTTGATGCGGTTTTATTATTAGATTCCAGATGTATGTTTTTGTATGCAAAACATGGACAATAATAGAGAAACACTGATAATTTTGGAAGTTTTTATGTGATGTCGAAAATAAACAAATTCTGTAGTATATTTAGTACCAGTATTGCACCCGTGCGAAGCCGCAGCGAGTCGCTAGTTGTAATATAAATTTTTAAAATCTCTAAATTCTTTTGAAATACTTTAAGTTTACTAGAAACCATGACCTTGATAATCAACTATCATTGTTTTTTAGCATCTTTAGACCGAACAAATAAAAAGTTAATGAAACGTAATGCTCATTATTGTTTTTCATTTACGACTGGTCATAAACTGGCAATAAAGAGGAACAGACTAACAATGTTATCTTGTTTTATTGCTAACGAAAAATCGACTTTATACTGACAAACATAAGGTTTATAGTATCAGAAGCGTTTGTAAGTCTTCGGGGAACGAAACAATCTCATAAAGGACGAGTGTTAAAGAACAAGATTTTTCGCGACAAAAAAGGCTTTTCAATTGAAAAGGTATTGTACAGAAAATAAAACTGTCAGGTATTACAAGGATTCCCATTAACACTGCTTTTATTATTGGGTATAATTAGGTCATTGGTATAAAAATACTTGTTTTATTTTGTTAAATTTTAAGAAAATTACTTTCTTTTGTGGTCTTTGAGCAAACGAATAATTTCACTGCATTGCGATTTTGTAAGAAATCATTTCGTATCTCACTCCTGATATATTGACAACTGACTAACAGACTTACGTCATTTTAAAACGATTATTATAGGCACCGTGCGTAGCGATGACTCTGCCATCTCGTGACTCATATTCAAAACTTTTATCCTCAATGTTAGAAATTTTACTGTCAAACAACGAAAAAAAATTCTGAATTTTCGTGTTAATTTTTGTTAATTTGAGCTATCGAAATGTATTGTTGTAGTTCTGGATGCTGTAATACATCCAAAAACATTTTTAAGGGTGTAAAATTTTACTGTCACTCCTTTATCATAACCCTGTAATTGTCGTACGGTTTGCCCTATTCTTGTGCGTAATTAGTTTTCCATATTATATTCGACCTTCTACAGAATTCACGTAATAAACTAAGGCACTGTCCTGATAGACCTTCCTTGCATTGACAAATTGCAACTTTGATGTTCCTATTGCAATTAAGCTGAAAAGAGAGGGATAAAATAAAAAATAGAAATAATGGTTTTCTAAAGATACTGTATTAACAATTAATTTTAAAAAGTACTTAGTGTTATCTTAACATTATATACATTTGAAATTTTTGTCTGAGCAACAATTTTTCCAATTAATATTGTTTCTTGTTCTTGGCCAACTGTTTCTGTGACATCGAAAACATGTCCTGACTCGAATAGCTTTTGGCTTTTGATACATTTTGACCTTGCTGCCGATCGTTGTTTATTGGTAAAAAAACATATTTTATAATTTTAATCATTGTAAAAACATATTTACAGACTTGACAGCTGCCAGTCTGCACTAATGTGCCTGGGAAGTTTCTGTTTTTACTCGCACGGTGTCTCTACTGTTGAAATTATAACGCCCTCTATTGTTTCTGCACGGTGCCTATAGTCAACGTCGCATATAAAATTCTGACATTTCAAGCTTGGGTGAGTAGCGAGATTCTTGTTACAGAAAAGCCTAATGGTACTTAAAGATTCCGTAACTCTTTCAGAGACAATGTTGACAATCTCAGTATCGATATTTAAAAACTTATAGTGAAATTATATATTAGAACTAATGACATTTTATACAAACTAGTCAAAGTAAAAGTAAGTAGTCTTAAATTGAAATGCGAAGTAAGAAAAGCCACTGAGAGCTTTTGAATTATTTGGCCTTGATAAAAAAATATTTATCACATATCCGTTAACGACCTACTTCTGCCTGAGAGTAATCACTTCTCGTGGAGATCTTGTTTTATCGCGCTGCTCTACTGCGTGAATGACATAATTCGTCAACACTTGTAGGTTTTCTCACGACGCTTTATTTTACCTCCGAACACGAGAGGAATAATAAAAAATCTAGAAATCTACGAAGTACCAACCCATTGTTTGTGTAGTACATACAATTTTGACCATTTAATTTATCACTACACTACACGTGTTATAAAACAAAGTCCGGCCGCGTCTGAACTCCAAAACTATTGATCGGATTTTCATGGGGTTTTCACTACTAGACAGAAGGATTCATTGGGAAGATTTAGCTATATCTCTTATTAAGATTTTTTTGTATATAAGTTGAAAGAGAACGACAATTGTTAAACATGTCGGAAAATAATGTATAAATAAAAGGTAAAAATATAAAAAAACCTTATGTCCATCCGCGCGAATCCGGGGCCGGGGCGCTTAGATAATAAATGAATTAAAATTTTGCAAGCTGAAGCTATAGTTATATTTCAATAATTATTATTCATTCGACCGGACGTTCAATAACCTGCGTATTTTTGGTATTTCAAGACTAGCTAATATTCTCCTGGCCGATTTCGGCTACAGCGGCTGTTCTCAAGGGAGACAAGATATCCGCGCAGGACATATTATATAACATTCTCATACCCTCACTTTCACAATCCAGTGGGCTGATATATCCGACCCAATCGAAAAGAGCTTAGGCAAAAGACGACCTCCGTTACCGAGTAGTGTGTACACCGGTGTTCATGGGTACGCCACTCCGAGGTCTGGGTTCGATTCCCGGCTAAGTCGGGGTAGAGAATTCATTAGTTTTGTATGGTGTCTTCGGTCTGGGTGTTTGTGGTACCGTCACTACTTCTGATTTTCCATAACACAAGTGTTTTAGCTATTTACATTGGGATCAGAGTAATGTATGTGATGTTGTAAAATATTTGAAAAAAAATTAATAAAGCAACTGATTTATGTGCTATCTGGGGCACAAGATTGTATGAAACTATTAATGTCTAGCTTATACACATACATAATAGGTTGGGGAAAAAGTTTCTTCGTATTTTATATAAAAATTCAAAAAGTTTTTTTTATAGTTTATTTATATTTGACTAAAGTATGTAGGTGCTATTTTGTTCCATACCTTTTTGCCATCTTGTTGGTAGTGACATGATCCCATTGCTGTAAAAATTTTGGGGCTTCTGATCGAAAAACTGTGACAAGTGGTTTTGGCAGTCCTCTCGTGATGTTAACCTGACACTGCCTAAGGAATTCTGCAGAGACCGAAACAGATGAAAATCTGAAGGTGCAAGGTCAGGACTATACGGCGGATGCATTAATACCTCCCAGCCAAACTCTCGTAATTTTTGTTGAGTGGCTAAAGATGTGTGAGGTCTAGCGTTGTCATGGTGAAAAACCACACCCCTTCTGTTGATCAATTCTGGCCGCTTTCTCTCAATTTCTTGCTTCAATCTCATCAATTATTCGCAATACAGTTCTGAATCGATGGTCCTGCCGGGCGGTAACAGCTCATAATGAATGGTGCCCTTCCAATCCCACCATACACACAGCATTACCTTATTGCGAGTTAATCCGGGTTTTGCCACAGTCTGTGAAGCTTGACCGGCCTTTGACCACGATCTTTTTCGCACGTTCTTGTCGTATGTGATCCACTTTTCATCACCAGTTATCAGCTTCTTCAAAAATGGTTCGGTTTCGTTACGTCGTAATAAAGAATCACAAATGAGTACACGGTTCATTAGGTTTCTTTCAGTGAGTTCATGAGGCTCCCATATATCGAGCTTTTTTGTGTACCCAGCTTTATTCAAATGAGTCAAAACCGTTTTGTGGTCAATTGCCAGTTCTTCAGCTACATCGTAACTACTAATATGCTGATCTTGCTCCACTTTTTCAAAAATGGCATCAATTTTGTCCGTAACAGGGCGACCAGAGCGAGATGCATCTTTGATATCAAAATTTCCGGCTTGAAAACGCTTAAACCAAACTTGCGCTACTCTCACAGATACTGCATTAGGTCCATAAACATCACAATTTTTTTTCGCGGCTTGAGTTGCATTTTTACCTTTTTTATAGTAAAATTTTAAAATGTATCGAATTTCTTCTTTAGATTCACTCATTTTAACAACAACAAAAACAAATGAAAATCACACAAATTCCTAATTTGAATTTGGAAGTGCCTTCTTTAAAATTAAAACTTTTTAATGATACCAAAACCAGCCAGATACCAATGGTATAGCCAAAGAGATTTTATTACAAGTTCATACATACTATATGCGAAAAGACTTTTTCCCCAACCTAATACATACATTATTTAACAAAGACAACTTATTAACATGTTAAGCTTTATCTAAACTATAGACTAATTGTTTTCTAAAGTAAAATTGTAGTTCACAAGCGACAGACAAATTTAATCAACGCGTTGGTATATACTCGTAGTGAGGGAATGTATGCGGTGTTTTCTAATTAAAACGTCACAGAGTTTCCGAACAGTTTCCAGCGTTCGTAATTGGGTTAGTTTGCTTTAAGGTAAAATATATTTTTTCTCTCATTTACAAATGGATTTTAATGATAAGAGACAAATGCATAGCGTAATACACCAGTGAAATTTTAATAATCAAAATGTTGATTTATTGAAAAATATTACGATATCCAAACATTTAGTAGGTACGTAGCTTCACATAATATAAAAAAAACGTTAAATGACGATTCTTAAGCTTGTAAAAACCTACTCGAATAAATTTTATTATGATTTTTTTTCTGATTAGATACACGGGTTAAATTTTTATCACCGTCGTATTTAATCGCGAGTTTTATCCAATAAACGCTCGGAAACGAGATTTATCATTCCGGTAAATTGATGCAGTTCGCTATAATTTCATAAAACATGCAACACGTAACGCTTCGCTTTCGCGCAATATTTTTCGGAAACAAGTAGTTTATGTCACTTGCCAGTATTTAAATATCTATCCAATAAAAATTATCTCCTGCCACTCTGAAATTCTCGCCCGTAGCCAAAATTCTAGATAACTTACACAGGGAAAATCCACTTATATAATAATAAGTTATGATTTATTTTCCGGGTAAATTCATTACAAATGGATAAGTAAAAGTAATAAAAATATTATACACAATAACTGATAAGAATAAGGTCAAGAATATAATATAGTCTACTTTTTTTCTCTCTGTTTATTGCTTAAATTCCTTAATGGAAACCCGAGCTCTTTGTGACATGCACTCAGGCCACGATCTTTTTGTATTCCTTTCAGTGTATAAAATGTCAGCGTATTTTATCGACTAACCTCGATATATACACGTGGCGGGAGAATATTTCATACAAATCTATGCTAGGCACGAGTGACGAGAGAATTTATTTCCTATAAACTTACCAACTAAATTGAAATAAACCAACAACCCTTTTCCATACATACTACAGTCAAAGACAATTTTTTACCTTTTTATATACAACCTACTTTAATGGCATAAATTAAAAACAATTTCAATAAAATATAGAACATCATAACAGATTAGGTAAAGCTTAAAAAAATACGTCTAAATATATGTTTTGAAACTGTAAATCACACAGGAATAATATTGTGTATTAATAATTCGGTTTGCTGAATACAGTTTCATTTGGACTTCACTTTTCAAAACATTCACTTCACATTAGTTTATAATTGAAGTTCACTCTAATTGAACTCTATAATGTTGCTAACAAGACAAGCGACTGCCAGACAACAAGCGAACATAATATAATTAAAAAAAACGAAATGTTTTAGTTCTTTCTTAATACGAATAAACAATCTGTTTTACTTTTATTTGGCCCTTCTAGCCTGACTTCAACTCCGGTGCAGACAGCCTCACGATTAGATACTTCTCGGTTGAGAAGTGCCCACGTGAGGCCTCGGACTAAGTTAAACGCGCTTTTTTCTTACAATTGCCTTGTTTTTAAAAAGTTTATATGTATGTAAAAAAGCCCTTTTTCTCACTCATATATAAAATATTTAAAAGAATTCCTTATATTGTCTCTTCGCTGATATAGATCGCGCCTTTCATTTCATAATACAGAAATTCGAATATCGAAAAATTAATATCTGTTAGTGTATTTAAAATAAAAGCATCGTAGGCGTGAGACAAAAATCAATATTCATAATAAACATTGACATAAAAAAACAATATTGGCAGCAAAAATATATACTATAAGCCCGTCGTTATTTCGATACTGAAATTCAATCATCCCTGTCCGTGCAAGCGTTATGACGTAGTACTACTTTTAATTGGATCCGCGTAGCGCTGCCGAACTTTAAATTACAAAACTTGTGCATGCTGTTTTACGGTAACTCGATAAATTATGCTTTTTAAACTTCGTTTCGGTAATGAGATCAAAGAGAGATTAAAATTAATAAATAACAATTTTCCAAAACAGACGTAATTTAATGACAATTTCATAATGACCCAAAATTTACATTTGTTTTGCCACAAAAATACTATTGAAGATAAATATCTCTTAATGAATTTCCATTTCTCGAACTTTGTAACTTTTTGAACATAATACAATCGTTAAATTCATTAAAAATATGTTATAAAATTATATTATAACGAAATAGGTCGCATATAAAGGCACCATAATGCCGGTAGAGAAAAAAATAACAATCTCTAAAATAACAATCATTTTTCGATTAAAATCTTTATTCTTCGCCAAAAATACTTTCGTAGTACAAAAATTTCAAAAGCGTCTTTTAAAGAAAATAATAAAGTCAGAATCTGACATATTTATTTTCCTATTTATCAATTTATATAAAAACAAATACAATAAATAAATAACAGGATAATACAAGAAACAACACTTGTTTCCTACTCTACGATAATTTAAATCTGTTTTTTTTTTGTTTGTATTATCATGAAGTGCTTTGAAAAGTTTCAATTCAATATATTTATATGTTTGAAATATATTTAAATTATATTTTCGTTATAGAAAATATCCAATAACTATAAGTAAATCCTTCAGAGTAATTTTCAATTCAACCGAGAAATTTATTAACATCGCAAATAAAAACTTTTTAAATATAAAAGAGGTCTATAACTAAAGCCTTAATATTGAAACTTAACTAATATTCCTTAATCGGCAGTAGATTAAGTATTATCTGTACCTTTATTAAACTTTATATGTAACTAGTGATCGCCTGCGGCTTCGCCCGCCTTTTAGGGTGTCGGTCGTCATGTGTCAGGCAAAAAGTAGCCTATATCCGTTATTGGACTTCAAGTTATCTTCATACCAAATTTCATCAAATGCAGTACATCGGTTTGGTCGTGATAGAGCGTCAGACTGACAAAGTTACTTCCAAATTTATAATATTAATATAGATGTAGAATCTAAAAACAGAGATCAATATTTGTGAATGGTCTTGTAGGTTTTCCTTTTGAAAATATCTCAGAAATTAACAGAATTAATAATAACAATCTTAATTTTTTTGCGCTTCGAATTTAACTTCATATGAATATAATGTTAATTAAAATTATATTTACACGACACATGTTTCAAACCTTTATTTTAAAGTCAAACCGCGGAATGTCTCTTTCGATAAACAAATTTTAAATCAGTCGAAACCTCTTTTTTTAGATGTTAACTTTCAAAATCTTCGTAATGCTCATTTACCAAATTCCAGTTTATTACCACGTTTTGTACAAACATTGCTTCTCTATTTATCCCTCATAGATTTATAATAATTATTTATATTTTCAACTTAAAAAAGGAACGCGTTTTTGAGTTTGCTTGACACAGCTTGACTATTACACAGATTTATATGACATGAGACCCACTGGCAATGAGTATGCCAGCATAGCCACTAATAGCCATTGGTACGGTCGCTGTTTCTTGGTTGGCGCCACAGTATCATTAGCGTATCATTTAGCTTCAACTATGCATTAAAAAACAAACAGTAAATATATTTGATTTTACATATGACATAGATTACTACAGTAAATCCCCTATATCCTAACCTAACCTTTTGTCTAACCTTTAACCCTGTGTTAGCAGTTACAACAATAGTCAAGCTTCAAGATATTTAAAGATACGAAGGATATATTTAGGTCGAAGTAGTCTTTTTGACAAGAGATTTTTGTAAAAAATTAAAAAATATTTAATAACCGAAAACATGATCGCAACGCGTAAGGGCGGACGCTGACTTTAACGTCGTTATGCGGTCCGTTGATCGTTTTAAGTCTAAATTGACGGAATAATTAAATATGTACACGGACTAAAGCGCTTACAACTAAACTGTACACGATTTCCTTAAATATGAAAATATATTTATTTATTGAATATATTTTTATGTTTTATACCTCTACTATTATTAATTTTACTCGTTTGTGATAAACGAGTAAAATTAATAATCGTATTAGTTTAAATTCTGTTGCAAAAGGTAATTAGTTAATTGTGTATATCAAAACCTACACAGGCCAACCGGTCGAACGTAATAAAAGCATGTAATATAGCTTTCATATAAATACATAGTTCTAATATTTTAAAACCATAAAAACAAGCAAGGCTACACTTCATTACATGGTATAAAACGTATTCGCTGACTGCTATTTGTCCCTATGTATGCTTAGATCTTTAAAATTACAAAACTAATTTTGATACGGTTTTTTAATGGCTTCGAGAGGAAGGTTTTTGTAAGATAATTTTAGATGTTTCTGATGTGATCTCATTAATAAAAAAAATCCTGTAAAATATTTAGTATCATTATTGCACCCTTGCAAAGCCGGGGCGGGTCGCTAGTATACAATAAAATACCGACCAAGTGTTGAGAGATAATTTTCTCTTATGGTTCCGTTATATATGGAAATACGATACTATTAATTTATATATTTACATTTACCTATAATAGAAGTTATACAATACTTGATAAAGAACCCTGTAAGAGAGAGACAGAAACACGCAGCATAGGTTCTTTAGGTATGGTCCTCAATAATAGTCATAAAATGAAATGATGAATAATGTTCATTTGCATATCTGTCCGTACTGTTAATAAAAAAAAACCTACAACAAGATCATGCATGTGTTATTGAATTACAATGAATTAAGAATCAGCGCTGTTGTCGAGATTGCGTTAAAATGAATGCCTATCCGCGGCGCGACTCACGGACTATTCAATTTTCCTAATCAATTATGTCGGGGAAATTATTTGCCGTCCGTTTAAATTTCACTCATTCCCTTTTACTAATGAATCGCAATTTTTTACTTTTTATCCTTTATTCGTTTTAAGTATTTATTTAACTACTTAGTGGATTCGTAATGATCGAATTCAATATGGAAGTAAAACGATTTTACGACTTTTATATACGAATTTTATATGGTTTTGTTAGGAGCCGTTTTGATCATGCTTAATTTTAAACGGTTTTTACTTAACCATGTTAATAAGCCATTATATAAATTGAATTACAGTATATTTTTATCAATATTAATTATTATTAAACGTTAAGGAATCTAATTGTGTCAGAGGATATTTTGCCGTATTCACCAAACCTCATTATAGCGGCGTTATGGAATCAGTTTCAAACATTCTCCTGGACAAATAATACAGGTCATTGAACAGCAGTAAGACAATGAAATCAGAAATAAAATAGAATGAAGAACTTATATTTCAAAAGAAAACAGTTTACCGAAACATAAATACTGATTGAATTACAAGAAGGTTTACAACTTACTTTGATTGTGGTGGTGGCTGCGATAGCAAAGAGCCAGATCCTCGTTTATTAAGCGGAGGTCGTGGAGCTGACGGTCGCCTCTCGACTCCAGAAGCCGATCGCGTTGCTGGAGCGCCTTCGGCAGCCAAAACTCGAGCTGATACTAATGCTGCTTCTGGACAGTTCTATAAAAAAAAGACTTTTTTTATGGTATAGGTTGGCGGACGAGCATATGGGCCACCTGATGGTAAGTGGTCACCATCACCCATAGACAATGACGCTGTGAGAAATATTAACTATTCCTTACATCGTCACTGCGCCACTAACCTTGGGAACTAAGATGTTATGTCCCTTGTGCCTGTAGTTACACTGGCTCACTCACCCTTCAAACCGGAACACAACAATACTGACTACTGTTATTTGGCGGTAGAATAACTGATGAGTGGGTGGTACCTACCCAGACGGGCTCGCACAAAGCCCTACCACCAAGACTTCGTATAAACATTACGTAGAATTACATGTAGAAATGTTTAATACATTTTGTTTTATTACACGTTTATCCAAACGTAATACGCACTTAAAGTCATGAATAAAAAACAAACTACGTTTAAGTAAGAACTGGTACACTGGTAGGTAACTTTTGTCACGGTGACTGTTTCGTCACTCTTGTCGAGTCCATGAATATGTATGGAGGTGCGCGCACGTTACGACGTGACATTTGTGTCTGCATCTGTACATATTTACGGACTTTACAAGAGTAACGAAACAGTCACCGTGACAAAAGTTACCAGTGCGCGCTAGTCCTTATACTTTAAAATTCATTGGTATCAGTTTCAATGCGATGTTATTACGGCCATAAACCACATCTCGCTGTAATTGAGAAATAACGGACACTAAACTAAAATAATAATATATTCAATCTATATTTTGTATTTGTTAATGTAGGTTCTACCAAACATGTACAAACGTACAATATAAAAATAAGCTTTAGAAAACATTACTATTTTTATAAATAGTGCTAGTCGTATTTATAAACATTGTATAGCGTAATTGGTATTTTATACAATTTATGTAAATTGTATCTAGTATACTTTATTTGTGATTTTTTTTATTATTATTATAATGTAACGCAAACCCAGTTAGCTATTATATAAGCTATAGTAAGTGTTCTCAATCCTAACTAAAGATTATAGATTTATTTTTCAAGTACCTTTTTAATATGTATTTAAATTAATGTCGCGTTCGACGGTGAAGGATAAACGTGAGGAAACCTTTATGTCACGGATAGATTTTTACTACATTTGTATCCGAACCCATTGAAAAATCAACTATTATAGTAGTTAGTAAACTACCTACCATAATAGTAGCTTGTAGTACTAATACAACTTACTCAAATTAAGCAGTTGCAATAAGATATACTTCCAAAATAAATTCCATAACAAAACAATAAATATTTTATCATAAAGAAGATTGTAAGGTTTCCTTAAAAATGTAATCTTTGATCTCGGAGATATTATTCCTAACTTGTTTAAAAGTTAACGAAGGCATTTGATCAGTCGCTCGGATAGCTCTCAAGGTGAAGAGTACTCTGAAACTAAATTCAATATAAAGCGATCTCTACAATCTAAAAGTTTAAAATAATTTGAAGTGCTTTTAAAGATGGTATCGACGGCTTAGCCTTTGAACTGGAGGTAGACTTCGATAGGTACTTTAGTTCGTCGTTTGCATCGAATGCAAAAGCTCGTTTTTGTAACGCAGCTTATAATATTTACCTTTAAACGTCGAAAAAAGCTCCAATCAATTGTCTTTGATATGTAAATTGTAGGATGTACTGTATTCAAAATCATTACCATTAATTATTCATTATCATTATATAATACAAAACTTATTACTTAAAGTCGCTTACCGCTATCTGTCCCTATACGTGCTTACTTTTTCATTTTCATCTTGATTTTTACAGAATAACCTTACAGGTAAAAAAAGTTTAAAAGTATTAAGGCATTGTTTATATCTCTTGCCAGTATCAAAATCTATCAACTTAAGTTATTACTGCTCACAATTATGACTTTTTTACTACTATATAAAAAAAAGTTCACATATGTTTTTTTTACGTAACATAATGAGCCAATCTTATCATAATAACTATAAATGACGACCTCCGTGGTCGAGTGGTGTGTACACCGGTTTTCATGGGTACGCCACTCTGAGGTCCTGGGTTCGATTCCCAGCCGAGTCAACGTAGATTATTATTAGTTTTCTATGTTGTCTTGGGTCTGGGTGTTTGTGGTACCGTCGTTACTTCTGATTTTCCATAACACAAGTACTTTAGCTACTTACACTGGGATCAGAGTAATGTATGTGATGTTGTCTCATATTTATTATCAATATACTAAAGCATCCGAATATAAGTTAGATAGCAGTGAGCAGAACTATCAACGTTAACACTATGTAGTTTCAAGTACATATATTTTCGGATGGAAAGCAAATAAAATATACTACGTAACGTATTTGGATTACTTTGACCTAAGCCGACCTGACTATCCGGCACGTCGCAACATAAAAGTATAAGTATTTATTTTATTTCTCATGTTCCATACAAACTAATTGGATGATATAAGCTGCATTTTATCCACTGAAATTTGGGCTAACAGGTTAACCATCTAGGCATACTGATTGGACAATATTTGGCACTCTTTTATAGTCTACGAGGATCATACTGGTGGTTCTAGGGCCGTTTTTGGCCTATGCAGCACGGGAATCAGCATGCTCCATCGGCACTCATCCAATCGCTCCGTTGCCCCATCGCGTTTTTCTTATTATAATAAATAAAATAGTAAAGCAGTCAACCAAACAATTCGCTACTAAGAGCAACATTACATTTGGCATAAAATAAACGTAATAAAACTAACAAACTAACTTAAATGTCTGTAAAAGAACTTTAGTTTTATGACGGGTAAGCAGCTTTCTTAGCCCACTCTACTACTTTATTTTATGCTTACACTAAAAAATAGAAAATAAAAATAAAAATTAAACCTACTTCAACACCAACGAAAAATGAATTTAGAAGCATCTCAACTGAGGTTTTTACAAAGAGGTTTTATATCTTAATGGTTTGAAGTTCGTGCCAAGCTTATTATGTTTCATTTAGCAATATAAACATCTGTATTTTACAACGGATACAATTATTATAAACTAAGAAAACAATGCCGTTTGCTTTTATTATATTATAAGACATCAAAAATATTTGTGGTGCGCAAACATTATACGTTAGAAAGGGTTAATGTTACTGCAAACTTTTTAGCTTTTTCGTCAGTATAAGACACGTCTTTGCCATAAAGCAGCGTCTTTATGTAAGTTTGTATATAATTACTTCAAAGTTATACAGCGGGTCTGTACGGTTACGTTCGTAAAAAGAACAATATTAATTAAAGAACGACATGTTTTGTCTGTGTTCTCGAGTCATTTTCTTTGGAGAAAAATACGGAAAAATATATAACCCTCTTGTCTTATACGTTGGCAAAGGACATTGGTAAAATATTTAAAAAGTATAAATTTTGCTTTACATTAGTTGAGTATAGTAGTTGAGCGTTTAAATCAATCAATTTAACTATTATTTCCAAATACAAAATACACTATTATTTCCAATGGGTGAGATCGAAAGAAAATGAACAATTGATGATGAAACAAAACAAAACACATTTATTATCTGACCTTACGGCTCTGTGAATAAATCTTGCTAAGCTATTATTTTGGAATAATTCTATAGGTCCGGCAGGCTTCCTGCTAATAAATGGACAGGACTTTTGATTGTATCTACTTAAAACCAAAAAGTTCAAGAATAAAAATTATAACTCAAACTGATTCCAATCGCTAAACAGCTAAACAAAACTGATACATCCGCAAAATATATTATTATATTAGATATTAATGTAGTGCATGTGGTTTTCCGTATATATTAAACACAGAATACAAGCGATAGTTTTGGGTAAAGACAAAAGTAATTTTGTACCAATATCTTCAGAGATCTTCAACACGACTCTGCGTTGAAACTCTTTTGTATAATAGATATCTGTTGGTCTCAGATAATTTGTTGACTACAAAATCAAAAAATTGTTGACAAGCATATTAAGATTGAAAATAAAAAAAAAACTAGTTATTAATTGGACTTTTATTGATCATATCACTAAGATGATGTTGCTTAAAAAGCCTACAAAGTGACATGCTTTTAAGAAATGTGTCATAACGTTCGAAAATTCCTACATGCTGCCTTTATACTAAAAATATTTGTCTTAAAGTAAATGTGAGTGTAAAATTTTTGTCCTTGTATTCAATTACATAAAATAAAGAATACATTCATAAATTCACGTAAAATAAAAATCTAAAGAACCAATAACAAAAAAGAAAGCCATCTTAAATTAATTACGTCTAAAATTGCTTTCGTCAATGAAAGGGACAAAATTAATTGATATTTCGAAATAACAATATCTACCACAATTTGAATAATTTCTGTTATAATTACTTCATTTTTTATAACAGTAGGCCTTCACTCAATATTGATAAAAATAAATAATCTTTAGAAAACAAATGAACCTTGATTTATTTGGTCGATATGCAATATGTACAAAAGTAATTTTAAAATTCGTTTTGTAAAGTAACAGCCCGTAAATTTCCCACTGCCGGGTTGAGACCTCCTCTCCCATTAAGGAAAGAGGGTTTGGAACATATTTCACCACGCTGTTCCAATGCGGGTTGGTAGAATGCACATGTGGCTGAATTTCAATGAAATTAGACACATACGGGTTTCCTCACGATGTTTTCCTTCACCGCCGAGCACGAGATGAATTATATACAAAAATTAAGCACATATATATAGTGGTGCTTGCCTGGGTTTGCACCCGAAACCTCAGACTGGGCCATCTCAGCTCCTAATTCAAATTCCTTTTGCTAGTATTGTATTTGGATAACTTGATATTTTTTTATATAAATATATTATATATTATGTGTGTTTGTGATTTACACAGATAGATAAAAAGGTACAGAAGGAGAGACTTACTTCTAAGAATGTAAACTTTAATGTTTAGTATCAAGCCAATCACGTATTTAGGTAGCTACACTGAAAAACATAATAATTATTTAAGAGAAATTTGTTTATTGTTTTATATAAATTGTATATTTATAATGAATATCAAAAGTTTATACAATTTTGTATTGTTCGCTAACTTGACACTGAATATGAAAGAGATTCATTCAAATTGTACATACAAAATATTGGATAAGTTTGTTTGAAATTCCTACTTGTAATATGTAAAATTAGCTATTAACCTACCGAGTCTGGAAGTATTTAATGAGAGCCGGGTTCCTCTTTGGTTTAAGTACCTACGTAAGTTTAAGTGTCTACCGTGTAAGGTACAATATGTATTATTTAGAAATACTTTTCCTGAGATATGATTATGATTACAAATTGTATGAATCTTAATTATTAATATACATTACAAATACTTTAATTACAATCAAGAAGATTTTAATCTAGCTCTTGAAACACGTCGATGAATATGTTAATTTCTAGAAATGTCAATATATTATCAGCGCAGGTGTAGTCACCGGCGATGAGCTAGTAAATTATAATTGTCATTTATCGACTGTTTGGTTGCGTTGTATCGTCAAAGCCCGCATACATCGCTCCATTACGTTATTAAGGCATTCAACAACATTAAAGCAATTCATTGCACGATTTATCGTTACTCCGTTTTACTTTTATAGCTAAAACGATGAATTTATCAATCACTTAAACCCTAATTGAAGTTGGATAACTTACTCTCAATGTGTATACTGTATTTACAATGAAATTAAATATCAATAATATTATGACATAAAATTGTAACGTTATATCAAGGCAATCGATTTCTTCATTCAATAGAGCTATTTAATTCACCCCAGGACGCGATCACGAATTGTAAAAAGACGTTAGACGACATTTACTCCAATAACTATACATTTATGATATCAAAAAAGCCTCACGTCAAACCTCAAGTCGATTTTCACATTTTCGCATGTGAAATACGAAATGAATTCTCATAGACTAACATTGATGTTATAATACGTGTTATCGCTCCGACCCACGACTTTTTCTACGAAAGTTTGTTCAAGTAAATTGTAATCACTAAAACTATCCTATCAAAATGGTACCGTGTAAACGAAAGTTTAGCTTTAAATCTTAAAATTCTTTTTTTTTATAATTTTTTTGTCATGATAGTCAGCCTCTATTCAATCAAAAAGTAAAGAATTTCATTTGTACTCAATTTTAATCGTATATTTTAATGTATATCTTTATTATCTATTATATAATTTTAGTTTAAATAATGTTTTATTTATATTTTCAATAAAATGCACGTTGATACTACCTGTAAATAGCAGAACTTTTACTTTGATAATTTTGAAATGTTATTTATTTTTCATGTGATATTGTATCTACTTTTGGTTGTCCTAATAAAAATAAAATAAAAATAATACTCTTAATCTCACTATGTGATATAAATTACGAAATTAAAGTAGTCGTTGATTTCATCCCATTTATTGAAAGTAAAGTTGGAAATCAGCCGATCTTTCATACTAACTTTTCGGTTATCTCTTATAGATTTGGCAGCGCTCTACGGACCGATAATTTTCTTTTAAGTTGACACTTTTATCTTTTAATTTTCTTTCGACTTGACACTTTTATCTTTTAAATTTTAACATTATCATTAAAAAATAAGTACGTCTTTAAACTATTAATTTAAATTCAATAGTACTCGCATTCACATTTCTTGTGCAAAGTCAAAGAGGTCAAGCAAAAAAGAATGAATCCGCCTTTTAGTATTGATTTTAAAAAACGCTAACTATATAATAAATAAATAAATATGAGACAACATCACATACATTAATTTGATCCCAATGTAAGTAGCTAAAGCACTTGTGTTATGGAAATCAGAAGTAACGACGGTGTCACAAACACCCAGACCCAAGACAACATAGAAAACTATTGGTAATCTACATTGACTCGGCCGGGAATCGAACCCGGGACCTCGGAGTGGCGTACCCATGAAAACCGGTGTATACACCACTCGACCACGGAGGTCGTCAAATATATTATATGTATAATTCAAACGCTTCGCTACGATTACTTTCTCCTATAATAAACTAACCATCGGAAACGTGTCGTTAATAATAATACGTTTACGCACATATCAATTAAGTAAATACACATTGTTAGTGATATTGATACGATTGAATGAGATTTTGTAATTATGACCTGCGGCTATCGGAAAGGCAGATCCGTTGTCAAGGCTACGTACTATTTAACATCGAACATGTTTCCTAAACAATGTCGAAATTGTATTCCCTTGAATAAATACCAATGAGATTCTTCACACGAAAGCTTTCTTTCTTATTAGAATATAATCTTTCGAATACAAACAAACATAATAGCATCATGAATTAATTTGAATTTGTTCCTTTCTGATTTCGATTAGCTCTGTGGCTGAAACACGTAAATCTTAATCTTAAGTACCTAATCATACGGCTAATTATTTTCGTGTTCTGTGTTAAAGAAAAATATGTTTCTGATAAAATAAGCTGGTACCAATCTAGATTTGGGTTGGTTGGTTGGTCGTTATTTCACAATTCGATGTGAGATCTAAGCTGCAAATTATTAAACCCATTTTGAGATGAAAACATGATAGAACCATTCTATAGGCGTCTATAGGATCATATAATATGTAATATCATTGTCACAGTGTCCGTTAATACAAACAAAAAATATGTCAAATGAAAAGTAGATTAAAAAAAGATTTGACTTGTTCGAATTCGAATAGTTAGTTGTTTATCTAAGTAGATATTGAAATATATAATAATATTTAATGACATATGTACGATAAGTATATACCTATCATATCGATATACTTACGTACGTGTATACTATCCCTTAAACAGAGCTTAAAACAATTATTTTACGCTTTTTTTATTAATAATACACCTAGAATATAGTGTTTATGTTAAGTTTTCAAATTTACTTCAATTTTACTAAGTAAGCTCGTATTGTATAGTCTTTACTATGTCATTGTTCTTAAATGTTACTCCACAAGCTTACATTGTCAACAGTATAGTGTGATGTAGCTTGTATCGTATCGATTTTGTATAACCAGCGCCATGCGTATGACGTATTGGTGAGAATGTATTAAACCTCATTGTTGACTTATACATAAATGTATATACATTATACATGTAGTATTATACATTCGAAATGATCAAAGTAAAACGCAGACTCACATAAATCAATTGATTTTCTCTACGCCAGTCATAATTGTTTCGTTAGCAAATTTATGTATTTAAAACTATCGACCCGCCCCGGCTTCGCACGGATACTGATACTAAATATTACCTACTACAGAATTTGTTTACATCACATTAAATTAAAAGTAAAGTAACAGCCTGGTAATTTCCCACTGCTGGGATAAGGCCTCCTCTTCCATTAAGGAGAGGGTGTGGAACAAATTCCACCACGCTGTTCCAATGCGGGTTGGTGGAAAACACATGTAGCAGAATTTCGATGAAATAAGACACATGCAGGTTTCCTCACAATGTTTTCCTTCAACGCCGAGCACGAAATGAATTATAAACACAAATTAAGCACATATATATAGTGATGCTTGCCTGAGTTGATGAGCCTGGGATACACGCGTTCTAACCACTGGGCCATCACATTATAAATTTCCAAAATTATAAATGTTTCTGTACTATTATTATTCATGTATTATATACGAAACCCTTCCTCTTGAATCACTCTATATATAGGACCAGACAGTGGTAAGCGACTTTGTTTTAAACTACGTAATCTAGAAATTAGAATTTCATCTGTAATTTAGGAAAGACCGAAGCATTTTGAATTATTCAACATCAGAATAAAAATGTTTTTTACTCAAGTATGCTTTTACAAGCACTTTTGAATCGTCATTTAACAACTTTTTTTATGGAATAGCTTGGCGGACGAGCATATGGGCCATCTGATGTTAAGTGGTGACCATCACCCATAGACAATGACGCTGTAAGAAATATTATCTATTTTTTACATCGTCAATGCGCCACCAACCTTGAGAACGATAGGATGCTTTGTCCCTTGTGCCTGTA
The DNA here is from genome assembly GCF_905220365.1 of Vanessa cardui. NCBI lineage: Eukaryota > Metazoa > Arthropoda > Insecta > Lepidoptera > Nymphalidae > Vanessa > Vanessa cardui. Next base: position 9,194,974 of record NC_061132.1, on the reverse strand, counting down.
GTTACACTGGCTCGCTCACCCTTCAAACCGGAACACTACAATACTGCGTTCTGTTGTTTAGCGGTATAATATCTGATGAGAGGGTGGTACCTACCCAGGCGGGATTAAGTAAAGCTACCATCGGTTTGTAATGTTGATTCAAATGAGAATATGCGGCAAGAAACTCGTTAGTTGTCTGATCTTATTCAACATTTAAGAAAACGTCATATTAGTCATATTAAATACAATGATATATATCCTGACTAGAAGTCGACAAGTATCAACTTCACACTTTTTTATCGTCTGTATAATCTTATATTGTATATTATAAACATTAATCATTGTAATTATCATCACTCTTATCCACGCCAGTACCATCTATAGACATTCTTATCACTTGTTATGAATAGGTTTGTGAAAGTAAAACTTCGTAAACGCCCACTGTTGAGAAAAGGCATTTATTGTTATAAGACTTAGATCTTTTTTAACGAAGGTGCTATAAAGGGTTGGTGGAGCAAACATTACCCGACACACGCCGAGTATGAAATTAATAACACGTCAAAATTTAATCGTTACTTAGCTTTGAAGTCTTTACAATCAACATTATATATTCATATTCATAATACCACATAATACGATTTGACTTTGATTTTGAAAGTATTGATCGATTAACTCTTAGGTAATATGTAATGGAGTAACGTCGAAGGCGAATTGCTTCATCACTACATAGTATAAAGCAAAGTCGCTACGCAACGGGTTTTGATGCTTCTTTTTTAATTGAAAGAGTGATTCAAGAGGAATTTTTTTTTGTATATAATACATGGACAATATAGTAAAGAAACACTAATAATTTTAGAAGTTTGCAAGGTGATGTCGTAAATAAACAAATTCTATAGTATATTTAGTATCAGTATTGTACTCATTCGAAGCCGGGGTGGCAGCGCTAATAGACAATAAAGTTTGTTACATAAGGAAAAAGAGTGAAAAAAAATTCCAAGAAATCAATTTCCATCAAAGCATAGAACATAAGTTATTGACGAGTATGTACTGCAACAATACGATGAAGTAGAAAAATAATGTAAATATTCTTGCAGAAATGTGGATTCTCAAAGTTCAAAGACTGAACACAAAGAATTTTCCATCAAAAGAAATATTTTATTCTAATGGAAAAATAGTAACAGAGCTTATAATAATAGACAATAAAAAAAATCTGACTTAAATTTTCTACGTCAAATTTTAATGGAACCAAACGGGAAGTAAATCCTTCCAAGCAAAAAAGAAATTTTCATATCAGCTCATAAATAACGGACCTCTGAAGTATTTAAAAAAAGAATAAGTCGAGAAAAATGAAAAATATCATTTTAGCTCAACTTTTACTGCAGAGTATAAAATCTTAATATTTTACAACATTATAAGCGTTTTATGTAAATGAAAATTCCATTCGCACTTTAATATTTCAACCGGAATAATTAAGTTAATAATTGTAGACACATAAGTCAATAATTTGCTTGACAACATGAAGATCACTTGATTTGGTGAATATTTGTTACTTTTTAATTATCTAGACACGCGGTAGCGTGTCAGCCAAGTTCAGGTTATTAATACTAGTCGTATAATTAATAAAAAACTGTAAATAATTATATTATTAAAAATTTTACTTATTAAAAAATGTAATTTCGTAATTGAAAATTGAAAGTTATATCTAATATTTTAAGCAAGCTATCAATTAAATTTTTATTTACTTTTATTACCGTTTCATGTTTTTTTTAAGTTATCAAACTTTTAACAAAATAAATGAATAGTAAAAGTATTAATATTTGTAGTATGAATAGTAGAGTATTTATAATATATTTTAATAATATTTAAATATTTTATTATATTCAAATTATACACACAATTTCATGGTTATGTATTGTTTTTATGGTAAGTTTGACTTAATTCAGACCCAGAAGAAAGTCCATATTATCAGTCAACAGCTTTGTACAAAGCAGGTACCACCCATTCATCAAATACTCTACCACCAAGCAGCAATATCTTGTATTGTTGTGTTCCGATTTCAAGAGTTAATGAGCAAGTGTAACGAGAAGTACAACGGACGTAGTGTCCAAAGTTATTGACGCCTTGGTAATGTAGGCGAACGTTAAGAATGTATATTTCTTACAGCACCAACATGTATTGGGTGGTCGTGACCACTTACAATAAGTTGGTATGCTTGCCCGTCCACCCACACACATACTCCAAAGTTCATATTCACAGTTAAAAAAAATCTGTTTTGGAACTCAATCTACATGAATTGACAATATCATAAACAAAAGGAAATTGTTATAAACAAAAACGTAGTTAAAAAAATGCATTCAAACAATCTGAATACAGATATTTTAAGCAAACAAATCGTAACATCGATACATTTATTAAGTTCACTCTTCAGAATGAAATAATATTGCGTGTTACGATATGCCATTTATCATCCCCCGGATGATATATGAGATTTAAATGGAAAGTCCATTAACGTTGCTTGCGGTTTTCATTAGCAGTGAGCTATTAAGCTCTTTTAAAACCATATTTTTACTATTTCTAGCAAAGACGTTGAGATGAAGTGAATAACATAATTTAAAGTTAACCTATTGCTACGTTAATGCAAATTTAATTATACGAAAAGTACAATTTATATTCGTATAATTTAGATGGATGTATATAAAATATATTTTATATTCGAATAATGCCATGACATTGTAGAAAGTTCGGAAATAGTTTTATTACGTTTGAATACAACAATAGGCGGCATACGAGTTGTATCGGACAACTGTTTTCAAATTAAAGAGTCATACCGTATGCCTGGCATACTCTAGTCATGTTATACAAATTTATATGTGATATGTCTATTGTCTGACGGACCTGAGTTACATACCTGCTTAATTAATTACGACTATCTCATTTAGTACCAGTAGATTAAGTACTGTAATAATTTTCGCGGCGCACGCCAGTGTATCGGGTTGACACAATTGTTGCCGATATCCACAAAAATCATCATGATATTTCAGGAAATTTACACAAAACATTCATAATTAGGCATATCTCGACCTACCTCATGAATCTGTAAAAATCTGTTCAACTGATTTTGAGTTTCAATTCCAACTTCAAATAATATTTATAATCCAATTATCCTTATAAATATTGGAGATGGTTTACTTAATAACTTTATATGTACCCTTTGAGTTATCCCGACGCTCTGGATTCAATTAATCGTGCCAATAAAAAGTTATTGTGTTTTCCTTTCAAGAAATTCTCAGTAGCCCGGAGTTTGCTGTAAGCTGGGAATGTTTACATTGCCGTTCCTTAGAATTAACGTTTTTCTAGCGTCTGCATCAGATTATGGGATGAAGAATAAAGAATGGTTTTTTGTTTGCATGCACACTTTCTTCCTGCGAAATTGGCTGGTGTCTGTGATTGAAATTGTAAACCGTTGGCGAAATAGTCCAAGGGGATACTTTTACAAATAGGAAAGTAACTCTGTACCGTTCTCTGTTGCGCTTTCACGGTTAAACCTCTGAGCTGAATTTTATCAAATAAGTTATGAAGTAAGCTTATGCCGCAAGGATTGTGAGGAAAGTACCTACCACCTTCGAAGACATAACCCCCCCCCCCCCCCGCTTTCCCAATCATGCGGCCAAACCCGCTGGAAAAAACTACTAAAATATTTATGGTTGAACATTTTACACTACTATTATTATAATATTTTTGTAGACATCACGCTAAATCCTCAAATATACATCATTTAATTAAAGCCATGGAAACAAAGAAATAATATGCTCATAAATTGTTCTTGGCAGTTGAAATATACAACAAATCAGGAAAACAGGCATCACTAATTACAATAATGCCAATCAAAAAGGTTAAGGAAACAAACAATCCGAAAGAAAGTTATAATATAAATGTAATAATAAGTCGCTTAAGCCTTTCTGTAACGCCAACAACGCCCTATGCTTATATTAGTTATGTATAAAGAACCGTTATCCAAAGAGGCTTATTTATTTAAAAGATTAAAGGTGACTGAAGAATTAGATAGCGGGATTAGCATGCTAGCGCTATGATTACACAGTAGTGTACAGCAGTCATTTTTAATATTAATTTTAATTTTTTTTTGTAATCTAGGTATATATACTTGAATAAAACCTCAATATAAATAAATGTTATGAAATACAAATATATTTTTTATCAGATAACATTAAACTGAGAACAAACAAGCAGTTATTATTTTTACTAGTCAAAATCAAGGTTTACACTTGCTTACTGATAGTCAAAAATCTATCACTGGTTCGGAAAGTAACACCTGAGAAGAACCGGCGAAAGTAACTCAGTAAGACTTTTTTTTTAATTCCATTTTCACATATAGATTTAATCATCAATATCATTACTTATTATAAAACATAGTCTCCGGGCGGTTCTGTCTGTCTTTATGTTCGCGTTGAACTCAAAAACTACTAAAATGATTTTCATGCGGTTTTCACAAACAGACAGACAAATTCAAAAGGAAGGTTTAGATATATAATTTATTCAGGTTTTAATGAAAAGAAGTTGAAATAGAGCGACAAAAAGCAACAACAAAAATATAAAAGAAAGCCGGGACGGCCCGCTAGTGTGTAACAATAAGAAATATAATGTTTTCGTTATTTGAATCAATTCACATATAAATATCGCATATAAGAAAATGTACTGTAGGTACATATATATCCTACAAATCAACGAATAAACAGAAGTACCTAACGTACCTGAAGGTAATGCCTTGACAGAGAACTAATTGTTTCTTAGAAATTAGAGCTAATGTCTCTCCAAGGTTCTCTTGTGATTATTTTTCTTGTAACTTAAGCTAATACAGTGTTAAAACAAACTTCTCAGTATTAATTGGCACCTACAGACACTTATATCTTATAATTAAGATTTTATAATACAATTACATATTTTATCAACACGAATGAGCATTTAATGTAATGTTTTTACTTTTTAACACAATATAAAGTTATATTTCTTGTAAAAGTAACAAATCTTTGAAAATAATAGATAAAAATAATAAAATAATAGATAAAAATCAATCAAGTTTCCACTGCTAGCTAACACTTAAAAAAATACAGACGAATTGATAACCTCCTCCTTTTTGAAGTCGGATAGTAATTCAGGGGATAGTAATTTGGGGAGAGGAGGCTTTTAGCCCAGCAGTGGGAATTTACAGGCTGTTGTTGTTGTTGTTGTTGTATAGTAATTCAGACAAAAAAAGAACACAATATACAATATCAAATGTACTGACATACTATTTTAATTTTAATAAGTAATAAGTTATTCAAGTTAGTGGCACATCGACTATGTAAGCAATCGTTAATATCACATACCGTATGATATTAACGATTGATACGATGTCTGGGTGATAGTGATCACTTAACGTGGCCCAATTCCAGTGGCATAGTTTAAAAAGCTATATATCTCTAACTAACTTCAAAAAAGGAAGAGGTCCTAAATTCGACAGTATTTTTTATTGTGGACAGTATCTAAATTTTCACAATTTTCGTAAATGTATTTTAATACAATTAGATTTGCATGTTAGTACAAGAGATATTTTATTTTCTTTAGTCTAGCGCATTTTTAAAAGCTAGGTAGAATTTTGTATAAAAATATTTCGTACTTTACTTAATGTAGACTGTGAATTAATTATATAACCTCTTTTGAAATTTATATACCTTTATAATTAAACAGAATATTATTGAATAAACAAAATAATTAAACAATCGTGTTGAACTTGTAAATTGGTTCGTAGTTCCTGCTATTGTGTCTACATTCTGATTTATCAATCGAGACCACAAAATATTGTATCCAATTATTTTGTATTTGCGCGGCGCGAAATGAAAGCGGAAATAGAATAAACAATTGTTGGGGTAGAATCGCAAAGTAATATATAAGAAAAGCTATTTGGGACACAGCCTTGAACCTATTTTCTAGATTAGATATTATTAAAACTACATGCAATTGTTGACATAATAATGATACCTGGCAACATTATTTAATTTGTTAATTAGATAACGTTATGAATTATATTAACTTAAAGAGGCCACATTATTAGTGACAGTTACAATTTTTAATGTAAAGTAAATTAAAACTCTAAAATATTTTATAAGGTTGATATGTAGAACAACATAAACAAATCAAAATTAAAACTAAAGAACACTTTAATTATACTTAAAGTATTTTATTATAAAACAGAACAACCTAATTCATACTTTATTATCTTTAAATCGGCTTAAGCTAAACTTTATTACTTTACATGAAATAAATGTGCATTCTTTTCCGTAAGCTTTCACAAGGTCAGCCAGTATTGAAGTCGACATGTATTAGTTTTACCAGCGTTATACGGAAAAATGCTTGTATCCTCTTTTGTTCAACTTCATCTGTTATTTATAGGTCAAAACTTGCAACAGAATTCTAAACCACTTTCCACCAATTGTGCAAAAATTTTACACACGCTTTTATTACTGGCAAAGATAATAGTAGGTATTTTAATTTCATAAATTATGTATAAGTATAAAATATTTTGAGGTTGTTAAATTTATAGTTGTCTAATACAGATAGTGAAAAAATTTATGCAGTAAAAAGATTAGATACGTAAAATACATGCTTCGTGCATTAACCTGCTAATACGAATATAACTGATAATTTGGGTTCCTAACATAATCATATAACATAACAATGTATAAAATAAAAATAAAAAAGATAAATGTTAGACTAATAGATGCATCCTTTAATAAGGACCATGAAATCGAGGAATGATCATCATCAATCCAATAGATTGTGGATTGGAATCCACAATCCATTCGCAATTGAAATATGCGACAATTTAGATCCCGAAACAACATCACTGATTACGAATAATACCAATGAAAACAGGAAATTAACACGACCATATTACAAGACACAAACGAAACAGACAAAAAGAAAAAAAAATATTATATAAATATTATAATTGTCCAAAAAGTTGTAATGTATAAATAAAACCTTATTATTAGGACCTACTTATTGAACAATAAAAAAACGATCAAAATAAAAAGGAAAATGTTTATACAAATATCAATCAACCACAAGTTCGGAGATATCAGATCTAAAAAGAACCGGCAAAAGAAAATATCATATTTTTATTTTAAAATAGATGCTCTTAATAATGTTAAGTAACAACATCCTTTTCCACTTAACTTCATCGTGTTATTTCAACAAAACATTATTTTGAGTGATTCTTGTAGGTTCTCGGTATAAGAATGTTTTTTTTTATATTCAACTTTGTTATTGCGGCTAAAATGCTTTTAGTTTTGTATCATAAATTGATCTCTACTGGACAAAGACTGTCTCTCTTATTGAGGAGGACTTGCATCGGCTGCTTGCGTTTTGTTTGATAGTCGAAATAAATTTTACTAAAATTATGAAATTAGTGCATACATGTGTAGCTTCTACTTAAATATATTTATACTTATATATATTTAGGATTGTATAGATATAGCTGATTCTAAACTTTTCGATATTGTGTTTATACGATTGCTACATTTCATGATAATTGATAGCGGGTGATTGAAATGTATCGCTTGTAAGTTTATTTTGCACTTAAAATACTCGAATGATCCAGATAATTATATTTTATTTTTAGGCTAGCGGTTTTTTTTTATTTTTCGTATAACAAATTGATAAAAGTCGTTTAAATCAATTATTATCGTATAGTATTAGAATTCCTGTTAATAATTTACATTCAATATTTAATACTATTTTATTAATTATTTCTAGTGTAAACAGACCTGTAATAACATGATAATTAGTATTAAAATTATATTTTACATGAATATATATTATCTGTGTATTTATGTATCTGTCAACTTGAGTGACAGTGACACACATCGCAGAAACCGCGGGAAAATAAGAAAAAATTGGCTTGCGATGAAGACGGTACGTGTGCCCAGCGACCTGGTATTTAAATATAATATATATTTAATGTACCTTGTAAATCAATCTTACATGTAAACATTATATATATACTTGATATTTTTTGTAGAAATTACACAAACATAAACTAGTAATTCCTTGTACCGAACTACACAGAGTTAATAATTCTTTTGTGGGGCAATGTATAGGCTTTTACGCAAAACGTCGTCCGAGAAAACGTTCAAAACTTTTCTAGTCTTTGATTCTTTTCAGGATTGTATTGTTACTTTTGAAGTCGTTGATAAAATTTGACAATCAATAACAAAGGAATACTTCTATTTTAAATAAAGATATTTGAATATGTGGATTATAAACTTTTATACAAATTATGGCTTTTAAAATTTAGTTTAGACGTGGTTTTCAAATAATTAATTTGAGCTTTAGATTAACGAGCGTAGTATGGTTTAGTAAAATTAAATTTTGAGGTCGAAATAACTAACTTTATGTCACGTTTTAATTAAATTAAATTCATTTGATAGACGAATATTAAATTATCTTTTGTGTAATTTTACCATTTTTCATCAAATCATTAATTTTAATCAATCAATAAATTTAATTAAACTCAATTTAACAAAAAATATATAAAATAAGTTACGAGAATATTGGATGTTTATAAAATTATATCTAAGGCACTCTTAATTCTTTTTAATGTTATTTTTTCTTAATGAAAATAAGTGTATAAACATAGATTATTCAAGATACTCAACGATAAAATATTTAAACATACATTATAAAAAAAAATATGTTGACTAAAAATATTCTCTACATTTTTTTCATTTTTGTGATTACGTCACACAACAACCCAGGCAAAGGTTGTCAGTCACGAGGCTAAAAATGATGCAATATCCTGCCGTATTAATTAGTATTTTCATAATAGACTGAGTACTACAATGGTGAGCTTAATATAATGCTTTGGTAATTACAACAGCTATTCATATGTATACGACAAATCTGTATACATAATCATGCCTGTACATATACCACGGTAAGATTAGGGCTTTCTAAGGAAAAGTAACTTCTTAGTCTTTCATATATTCATATACTTATCCACCAAGGATGCAGTGGAAGATTTTCATCCGGCACATGAAAGGTTTCCTTACGATTAGTTCCTTTATGAACCATCGAGTACGTCATGGATTATGAACTCAAATTACTGTCACAAAAATTATTTAGTGCTTCGCCAGAATACACCAGGATTCCTCAGGTAAGATTCACAGGTTGTAGCCTGTATGACCTCGGCTCCAATATAATTTAACTAAAAATGAAGACTTAATAAGCCCCAATATAAAAAATAATAATAAAACGATAGTCCTAGAACTATAATAAGTCTTTTGAACTAGGTTACGAGTCCCAGGCCTTGACCCGTCGTAAGTCCAGCTAAAGCCTGCTTTATCACGAACCTTCTCAAACCTTTAAGTATTCAAAAATGCTCCACAATTGAATGCAACAAGTTCTTAGAACATTTCATTTGAAGCCGCACTTTTAATTCAAAGCTTTACTGTAACGAATAGCTTTGTACCAGAAGTTGATTAAGCCGATAAATAAAATGCAAACGCCATTTTATTTTGCATAATTACCAAAAAAATTGTTGCATTGCTACCGTAGTGATATATGTTATATTAAAATACTTATGTTACCAGCGTAAGCCTATATACACTATTTTTAATGATATTAATAGGCGGATGGACAAATTTTAAACCTGATGGTAAGTGTTCACCGCAGCTTAATATTATTATTAAGCAGTCCTAACATGCCAATGCGGGACTAAACTTAGGAGTCATGATGTTTGTTATGTCCCTTGTGCCTGTAGTTACACTGGCTCACTCAACTCGCCTTTCAAACCAGAACCAAACAACACTAATTATTGCTTCACGACTCAATTAATAATGATTGAGTGGTACCTACCAAGAAAGACTTAAGTACACAAAAGTCTATCATCAAGTACATATAAATACAGGAGACGATAACGGTACAAGAAGAATATAAATTAAATAAATTATCGTTAAACTGGTTTCCGTCCGCGGCTTCACCCGCATGTGAGGAGGATACATGTAAAGTAAGTTTTTGTTTGGTTATATAGTTTAGGTAGATATTTGTCTGTAATCCTGAAAACGTATTGTTCACTGTGGAAAATTAATAGCGTTATAGACAAACCAATAATTTCGTTTTCGCACTAATATTATTACAATAAGTGACGGACGAAAGTATAAGGACGTCTAAAGCTCAAGTACTAGGAACCTGCCCAAAATAAAGCGACAAAAGTAGGAATTGTTAATGGAATTACTTAATACCAATGATAAGTAGGTATTACTCGTATATTTGATAATACACCAGAGGGTTATGTGTGAGTAGGGTCTGTGCCGGAAGCCTTTACAATTATAAATACGTCTTATATATAAAGCATTAAGAGATATACGAGAATAGAGATTCATTGTGATAATAATATAAAAGATATCTACAATAGTTCAGTAGGAGCGTCTCGACATTGGACAAATACAATAGTTGTGTAATAGCATCGCAAAATGTAATTAATCCTGAAATGGGACGCGCCAGTTAATGGCATTATTCAAATATGCATGAATTGCATTACGGTAGATCTGTTTCAGCCTGAGAATATCCCACCTTTTGTGGAATGAATATACATAAAGCAGATACTATATTCCCAATTAACTTACCTAGAACGATTCTTTTAAAAGGCAAAGTAGCTAGGTTACATGCGCCGAAGGTATTTCGGAAGGGGTTATTTTATATAAATACACATATATATTTTGGGTTGTATCCATAGATTAAACTTAGAAGGGTTCGAATGGCTTTTGATATCTCACCAAAAGTCATTCGACCAAGTTTGTAAACTGAAAATTATTTGCAATGCTAGTAAATCAAATCAATGGACTTATTACGTAACTACAATCGGTAAGTAATATTGTTGCTCAAATAGCTGTTCCTCATTTTAAAGTAGAAAAGTAGCAGCCCGTAAATTTCCTACTGCTGGGTAAAGGCCTCCTCTCCTATTAAGGAGAGGGTTTGGAACATATTCGACTACGCTGTTCCAATGCGGGTTGATGGAATGCACATGTAGCAGAATTTCTATGAAATTAGACACATGCTGGTTTCTTTACGATGTTTTCCTTCACCGCCGAGCACGAGCGAATGAATGAATACGTATATATATATTCTAACCACTGGGCCATCTCTGCTCTACTGAGCCATCTCTGAACTATTGATTCATTTTAAAACATCTATTTTGATGTTCAAGTATTCATCGGCTTATGTCATCAATAGTATAAAAGATCTTCAGTCATTTCGAGGTACCTATCATATAAACGCGTTAATTTATGTTTACAGTTTGTTATTGCTTCCGATAGCATTGTGAAGAATTCATAAAAAGTTGTGAAATTATCTGTCTTGATCTCATGGTTTTGTTTAATTCTAGTATCTATTATATTGAACAATTCGCCAGAAGACTACGTTAAAGTTGGGTCTATGGCGACATATTCTGCAGTATCAATATATAGCGTTATGAGTAGTTTAATAAGATAATATTAATACGAAGAAACTAAAAACGAAGAATAAAATTTAATTAAAATATTAGGCGACGTTAGAACATTAGTTTCAAAACAACAAAGACAGTTTTAAGTCAATCGGCGGTACATTTATAAATCTTCCCTTGCGAGTGTATTGACAATGTATGAACGTATAATTGTGTATTTATATAAAGAGGCAGATAAGACCTTTCATTATTAAGTAGTTAGTTATTTATTTTAATTCATAATAGTGGGGCAGTTTAGCAGATCACCTCCACTGCCCATAAATTGACATAAAATCTTTTGTGTCTGTAAACTGGTCAGCTCACCACGCCAAACAACCATACTAAGTATTAATTTTTATTTCCAAAATAAGTTCTGAGTACCTAAACAGCCGGAATTACGGAAAGCTCTAACACCAATTATATTTTTTGGGTCATTTAGGTATACAGACAAAAAATAACATTAACAAAGTCACTAACGAAAAGGCTTACCTTAGCAATTTTATGCAACAGGGCGGTAGTCGAGCTGGTCTTGAAGAGGCCGAGAGCGCGGCGTCTGAGACCTTGACCGAGGCATGCTTCCACCGCGCCACAGAGTGCAGTCACCCCTCCACTTTCTTCGTGAACAAATTTACGCGTAACAGCCTGTCATGAAAATTTTCTAATTAACACCCTTTTAAGCCTCCTTAAACATAATCATACAATTGTTGAAAGTCATTCAACAAGGGAAATAATTGTTTCATTGTTCTCTAAATCCCCAATTGTTTTTGTAATAAGAATAAAGGTCTTACTCCATTTGTAAAAAGGTGCATGAATAGGTCTTGTTTAAATGAAATTCGATAAAAGTTCATCTTAAAAAGTGAGAAACGCTAAACGAAGCCATACTCATCTCACAATAAACTTAAGATCCAATTGAACAAATCAAATCAAACCGAATCAAAATGCTAACTTTACTACAGTAAAGTAATTCTTGTACTCGACTATAATTATTATATCTACTTTCCGAACAATGAGAGCTTTTAATTTAATTCAATACTGTAACATGACGATTTAAATGTATAGTTCGACAAAACTTAGATGTAGCATTGGCAAATTCAATAAAAGCGATTTATACAACCAATAGAAATAGCTTCCTATCGCGCCATTCGACACTATTCGTCGCTATAGATTCTCGCGTCTGTTCAACCCGAGAAAGCAAGTGCATGTTAATCGACGTGTCAAATTGACGAATATATTAGGTGACATGATATTACAAGTCATTACGTTTGGTTAAAGATCATATTCACATAAGAAATAAATATTGATAACTAGCTTTTGCCCGCGACTTCGTTCGCGTGGACTTCAGGTTCGTCCCGTCTAGTCTAGTAATCGCTTAAAATCGCTTCGTAAATAAGCCATTATTTCGTACAAAGTAAAGGATAAAAAATGGTTATTGTGGGTTATTCCTAAGAGATAAACATATACCATCACGGACTTTTTTGTAGACCTTTTTAAGTTGTACAATACTGTAGTACATTGTTTTGATCTATCTTGTAGGATTCAGTCAGCGTTTACAATGTAAGCGCCAAAAATGTGTTTTTTTACGACCTCACATTAGAAACCTCAAAAATTGTAGCCTATGTGTTATTCTGATGTATAAGCTATATTGTGGTAAAGTTTCATTCAAATCCATTCAGTAGTTTTTACGTGAAAGAGTAACAAACATCCATACATACAAACTTTCGCCTGTATAATAGTAGTAGGATAGTAGGATTTGGGATAGCGTACTTAATTCGGATGTGATCGGTTTTACGAATTTTGCCGATGCTACATTTAAGTTTTGTCGTAGTATACTTATTGGGCTTAATTGAATAAAGAACAACACATTTATATATTTATACTGGATTGGCAGTCGCCTTGTTTATTAAAATTACCTATTTTTATTGTTTCAAAATTACAACAGATAATATATCAATCGCTCAAAACAAGTTATTGTGAATATGTAGAGCGTTAGATTAATACCTGTGGCCTTGGGCGGTAAATTTTCACGAGGTGATAAATTAACAGGATGAGAAAAAATAAATTTTCGCGTCATCGTAAAAGCCTTCTTTATCTTTCAAAATAAATAATAATAAAAATATAACTAGAATAAAATTTCTGCCGCTCGTGTATCGAAATTTTATATATTTTATGCTAAATTTCGATAATGCGGCGATATTTATACAGTGCCCAGGGGCGGCGCTAACGTACAAACCGACAGTGAATACTTAAGTATAAAAATGTACATAAAGTAACAACAGCAGATCGTAATAGCATTTCATTGTTACTAGAGTAAATAGTACAGTCATTTTTGTATACTTAACATATAATATACAAGAGTATACTACGAAACCGAGTCGAGATGGCCCAGTGGTTAGAACGCGTGCATCTTAACCAATGATTGTGGATTCAAACTCAGGAAAGCACCGCTGATTCATGTGCTTAATTTGTCTTTATAATTCATCTCGTGCTCGGCGGTGAAGGAAAACATCGTGAGGAAACCGGCATGTGACAAATTTCATAGAAGTTATGCCACATGTGTATTCCACTAACCCGCATTGGAACAGCGTGGAGGAATATGTTCCAAACCTTCTCCTCAAAGGGAGAGGAGGCCTTTAGCCCAGCAGTGGGAATTTACAGGCTGTTGTTGTTGTTACTACGAAACCGCCAATAATAATTTATAATAAATTTAATTTTATGAAACTAGTTGTTGCCCGAGGCTTCGCTTGCAGTTTAGGGGTTGATTGTCATGTGTCAGGCAAAGAAAGTAGCCTACATCCTTCCTTGGAATCAAAATTGCTTCACACCAAGCTTTGTTGGTCAGGTTTGGTCGTGTAATGCACTGCGCGCAGTGGTAACTTTTGTCACGGTGACTGTTTCGTCACTCTTGTCGAGTCCGAGAATATGTACAGGTGCGGACACAAATGTCACGTCATAATGTGCGCGCACCTCCATACACATTCATGGACTCGACAAGAGTGACGAAACAGACACCGTGACAAAAGTTACCAGTGCGCGCTAGTTCTAAGAGCTTCAGACAGACACAGTTACTTTCACATTTATAATATTAGTATAGATTGTCGCGAAATAAAATAAACATCTTCATCTCATTCCATAGCTTTTAGTAGTAAATAAATATTACTAAAATGTATATCAATTATACGATTTTTTTTTTCACCCTTACCCTTGGGTGAGTGTGGGGATGAAAAAAAGAGAGGATACTCATCGGATTTGTTGCTTCTTATTTGTATATTACTCGATATACTCGCCGATTGGAAATTGATTGTAGTGCTTTATTTTTCTCTCTTCGAAATCGAACCTAACTCTACATAACCTCGTGAACTCATTACAATAAGATATCTTTTTTGAAAAGAGTTTTGTTATTGAAACGTTCACAATAACCATCAACTTACTTAATCCAACTTCTTAAATATTATTAATATTATTAATTTGGCTTACTAATATATTGGTGGAAGATAATTGATTACTTGATACTTTCGTATAAACATAATCGTCTTGGCATGACATTCATCAATGTCACGTACATAAATAATAACATTACATATGAAGTACCAAATATAAATAATCTTTAATAAAAAGGCATCTACCTCTTCCATCAACTGCTTAACTTCTTTCTTCACGGCGGCTATCAATCGATCCTTTTGTTCCGTGCTCGGGTCAGCCGACGTCGCCGGCATCTCCTCCGACCCACTTTCAACTGTACAAGAAAAATATATTAAATAAAACCAAATTAGTATACAATGGAACGAACAGATAATACCCCCGGGGAGTCTATTTCATTTACCGAGATAGAAAATATCCAATATGTTGCCTTAAGATTTTATCTATAATTCTGAATTTCATTAAACACAGACAACCGAACGATCGATAAAGGGCAAGGGTAGTATCGAATGTTGTGATTCTTCGGTTCTTAGGCGATAATAAAGTCTGTAAACGAATCTATTTTCAGAGAATTACATTAGTCAATGTAAAACATAAGTGTCACCGCTTACCACCTCTGTGTATATAGCCCATATCATATATAGCCCTATTTAAGTAGCAGTGTTGGGATATAGGCTTCCTAACGATGTTTTTTCACCGTGAAATTGATATGTGGAGAACGCAAGATTTTGAAGCCGGGGCCTTCTTTAATGATCAGCGTATTCCATCCACTAGGCGATATTCACTGCTTATAAAATGCAAAATATAAAACGCAAACTAAATCCCTCTCAATCTTTTAAAATGCAAGTTAAAAGCTCTTTGTAAGCCTCAAAGCATCGACTTCAAGGTAAGTACATGACGACATGATTATAAAAATGAAGTGCGCTTCTTCTTAGCGTTGAAATATGAAATTCTATTATCATAAATATAATACTTATTTGTAATAGCATGGATCAAAACCTAAAATTAGTCACAAATACAATATATTCTTCTTATATTCATTGAACATAATACCACACCTACACCTTCACTAATAGGAAAAACGGACGAATAATGACTAGCCTGGTACATATTTGATTCAAAAATTTCATTGATAATTCCAGATATTATAAACTGACGCTCTTTAAACTCATTGTCATTGTAACAACAATTCATTTGCCCTCAAAATAAATATACCTAATTCAATGAAGCTTGCAGATAACAGGGCGGAAAGATTATATTATGTTAGTACCTATGTTTGTTTACTAATCGAATATTATACTCTATAATTATTTTTTACTTTATTGTTTTTAAAAATGGGATAGACGATAGTTCGTCTTAATTAAGTTTTCCTAGTCAACTAAATAACGCATTGGGTTACTATAATATTAGTTATAAGTTTTTTTTTTTTGTAAATAAATAAATATTTTTTTTATTCTATACACTCTTTACTACATTCCTGATATCGTTATTTTACATACCCGGACATGTACGTAAAACATATAAACGTACATAACTATACGTAACTGACTTATCGCAGTTAGATTATAAAATCGAGTGTATAATTTGTACTAAACAAACGAATAAATAAATAATCTTCAGCCCTGCGTTGGTTCCTTTATAGCGATGGGATAAAATATGCATAACATCATCATTTAATAAGTATAATTTGTATAGTGACGATATATATTAAATGGAAGCTAGTATACACAATTACAAATATTGTTTGCAAAAAACGGATTTGAGGTTAATGATTAAAATAAAGACAAATAAATACAGAGTAACAAAAAACTACCAAATATGTAATATACTTTATAAATCAAATCATATCGAAATCGTTTTTTAAATGTAGAAGCATCAAAATTACGTAATGATTGGTAATAGCATTTTGGTATTTCTGTGGATCCTTATATAAAACTATGTTCATTGGCCTACAAAATGTCACGGGCTCTATGCGGACGGTACTTTAGCTAAATTTGTTACACAGTATGCAATGTACTTAAATAAATAATTCAATAGTCTCCTCTAAATAACATTTTCTACCTACACTTTGCAATTTGGACTAATGGTCTCAAATACATTACAATGGTTTTAGGAACCCGTACTCTGTTTTATTACATTGCTAGATCTAGCTATCATTCTGATCGTATTGTAATTATCTAAGTCTAATGATATAAAAAGATTATTTTAGCCCAAAAGTCGAGGCTGGTAATAAAATATTAAGGTACAGAACAGCTGCCCCTCCTGGTGCATCCCAGGCATGCCATGACCAAAGCAAGACAATGACCAACGAAAGATGCGACGGCAAAGTCATTAAATTAATTCCTGGTACATTTCATTCCGGTCTAAAGATTCCTCAGTGGCTGTTTTCAAGACCCTTGAGAAACGAGCAGAACATCTATAACATTTGATTCCTACCTATCTCAGGAGGTTCACTGGTTCCTACAAGACACCGGTCTTACCGCTTGCCTAGCCAATGAAGCAGAATCACTCATGGAGGATCGTATCGAATTACTGGACTTGAGGATCTCCGTCACAAAAACAAAACCATGGTCCTCGTTAGGGCCTTCTCGAAGGGCGTATATCACCGTCGCAAGATTTTCTGTACGCATGTTGGAGCGGTATTTTGTACAGCTCAGCCCAAGGATATCAATGCCGCTGCGGTTCCGCGCCGCCTCCTGCCTACCCAACGTGGAAAAGCCTGGAAAATTGTGGTGACGAGTACAGTACACCTATTTCAGTCGACTTTCTTACCGTCCGCAACAGTGCTCTACTTGAGAAAACGCAGATAATAGCGATGACAGCGATACAATGCTACCGCACAGTGTCGTAGCCATCCATCTATCATACCGCTACATCACTACATATGAGGTATCAACACTGAGAACTCCAGGCGGTGGAGATTGCGGACGTGTACTTCCGGGTGCAGACGCAAACAAGCTGTAACCATCCAGGGTTAATGGAGATGCAAAGAGTCATAGCTCTGGCCTAGCAAACTTTGATTCATAGGTGAGTATATCGGTAACCGCTTAAAACCGATGAGTCCCACATAACCGCCAAAAGATTTTTCCGCCGCAAGAACACTGCAGAATCCTTGTGATGGTTTCTGATGCCACTAGAAAACACTTGGGCAGCCCCTTGAGACACCTTTTAAAGGATTTCCTAAATAATGCAAAACATATACTTTGTTTCTTGGATATCTTCAGGAACTGAAAGTAAATTAAACTTTTATTCATTCTTAATTAAGTATTTGCATCGTCTGTTATAATAAATAACTTGTATAATATATCATTGCACCAGCATTTGATGACGGACTTAATCGCATTCAACGATTATACCATTACCTATCTACAAACTTATAATAAGGAGTGAAATGAAATGTGAAATTAATTGCTTCAATAGAGTGCTCGCTTCAACAAATAAGATTCAAGGTCCGTTAGAAAACAAATTTATTTTTCTAAGCCATGTTAAACCGAACTTGGATACCGGGATACTAAGATTAATGGCTTAGTACGCGTCAGCTGCTCTCGGTCTAACGAAAATCTTAAAGGATACCGAATCCTTAAAGATATTAATCACGTCCTTTACCCATATATCATTTGTATTAAAACATGCGAAAGCTATTATATTACAGATATATATGACCAAGCATTTTCGTATAAATAATAATTAATCATATTTCCCAACGCCATCTTCTATTCATCGTTATTTACTCTTAAATGTGTCAGAAGGATACTCTTATGTTACAAAATATAAATATGTTTTGACTAAAGATGTATGTAGTATAGCTATCGTAGTTCAGCAATTTACCGTTGCTATGACTTAATTATTTATATAATTAGTGAAAACCTGTGAAACAAACAGCAGCTTTACACATATTTGTGTATGTAAACGTACGAATACCCGTATACACAAATGCATGAAACTTTATCATCGAACATAAAACACTTTTAAACGTCACATGGTCGTACTCGCCCACAGCCGCTGTTATCATTATGTCAAAGCGATGTTATACTCCAACAATTAGAATGCCCTACAAAACGTGGCCTTACTCTATTACCATAATATTTACATTACAATAAAAATGGTATGTGTGCCAATTTATACATTATTTATTTTTTTTGTTTTTAAATTTAACATATACGTACCTTTATTTTGAGCGGCCATTGTCGTTAAAAGCCGACCGACTGTAGCGCATTATTTACGCGAAGAACCACACATATCTCACTTATCTCGATTTTATTATTCAGAACCGTACAGAACGTGTTTACAATCTCACTGATGGTTGAAAATGGCTTGTTTAGTGGAAAAATCGATGTCGCGCCGCGCGCAGTCGGCTGCTAGCGGTACGTAAGTGAATAGGTCCTGAAACAGCGAACATAACTATCGTATGATACTCTACCTACTCTGAAATTCGGGCACGTACCGAACAAAAAATATTTGATTGGCTAGATTGTGAAGCGTGTTGTTTAAAATACTAAACCAATTCTATACATATGCAATTTATATAAATATAATCCTATCCTATACACCCTTTCAATTTTTTTTATGACTGTCAGCGGGTCTCATGTATGTGCCGAATTTCAGCACCATCAGGTCCAAGGTAAATGTAAAACGAATAATAAAAACAAATACACTTTGATAAAAAACTTATTTCGTCATATTAATTTAATTTAAATGAGCATGTGTTTATACTTCGAGGGCTTCATAATAATTGCCGTTAAGGGAAAATTCCTTTTTTTTAGTTTTTTGCTAGTATACAATTAAATCTATGTACCATTTTAGTATAATTTTAGTTCTAAAAAAACATATATATTATTAGTCTATCAAAATAAATACGTATAAAGATAACATAGATATAGAATGCATTGAATAGGTGTAACTAAGTAACAATCACCATTAAAATGTTTAATTTAGATGAGATTTATAAATACTACGCTAAATTTGAGAACTACAAATGCGTTTATAAATAAAATGAAACATTAAACTTGAATTATTATTTGAAAACAATGGAAGTACTTATAACATACTACTTCAAAACCGCGGCTACACACGCGTTTAAGGAATGGGTCGTCAACTGTTAAAAATAAAAATTGCTTGTCCTTCCTTGGTTGATTCATACCGTTTTTTTTTTAAATCAGCTTAGTGGTTAAGCGGTTAAGGAGCAGCGGACAGACAGAGATATTTTCGCATTTATAATATATATTTATATATTATATCTATAGTCCGATAATTATATCGAACTACAGATTTAGTCTTACTAAAATGATTGTATTCAGTATTATTTTATATTCTAATAAGTATCTATACACTTTTTTGTGTTTTAATAAAACAAATATTATATGATTTATACTCCTATTGTGAATATACCTATGTTTTTCGTATATAATTACGAGATCTTTCCAATTGTAATCTTCCCAATCAGGCGTAATTAATGTATTTTAAAAATGTAAGACCTGTCCAAACTTAAAAGTCACTCCTACACATATTTTATTTATAATGAAATTTGTTTTATCGTTTATCGATAATCTTATTTCTCTTTTAACCTATAGATATATTATGAAGCCCTAAACACGAAACATGCACTACACCTACTTAAACTTAGTAATTATTTCAGATTTCAGTACAATGAAATTATATTAATATTGTTTATATACACATACTGTGTCCTTTTTTTCTTTCACATATAATTCGTGGTTATTGTTTAATTTATAAATATATAGATCGAAATTGATGGCTCGAGTTACGTTCATAACTGTGGTTTGTCCGCAACGAGAGTAAGCCCTGTTTTTTTATATATCCTACATCCTTCTACCTTCATATTTTACATTAAATTCATAGTTATTATTTTTTACTACTCTTAGTTATTACTCTTTTTTGTTTATTTAAGAAGTTAATTGTTTAATATTTTTAATATTCGGTTGTACCTACAATTGGTATAAATATCAAAATATAAAACTAAATTGCACTTTTTGAATACGAACATGAACGATAATGAAACTAATTTTGACAATTTCTTTTTATACATAAATGCTGATAGTGTAACAATAATAAATACCTTGTTTTTATATAATTAAGAAAGTACAAGAAAATTTACATACTTTTTCTATAACATCTTTAAAATTCCCGGTAAAAACATTATAAAATGATGTATATAAAATAAACATGTCAACTTTGATTATAACAATAAGTTTTAATCAAAGTTGACATGTTTATTTCAATTTTTACTGTCACTAAAAGAAATATTTCACTCAAAAATATTGTCTGCTTCTTCGGTCTTTATACTTTTGTCTCAAAAATATGGACAATATATAGCTCAATTTTATCAACCAGTATCGTCTTATTCAACTCTGTAATTAGTTGGCTCTTATACGATATTAAAAATTAATTCACAAATTATTTGAAACTATACCATTACCAGAACTTATCAATAATTCAATTACTATTAAAATTGGTCCACCTTAGAACCCTATTTATTAGTAAGTAAATATAACTTAGGGAAATTGATCTAATTTACTAAAGAATTGGCTGTCTGGCTTAACACCTTTACCCTTTCAAACACAAAAGAATGACACAATGTGTCAGTGTCATGATTTTCAGAAAAGTCAAAAAATATTTAGTAAATGGTAAACAGACAAAGTACCTTTAAATAAACTGTAAAGAATAAAGTTTGTTAAAGTAACAAAACATGAAGGAGACAAAAATGTGTACACATTTATCAGGTGGTCGATTGAACGTCGCAATACTGCAAGAAACGATGAGAAAAGAATTATTAAATCTCCTTCAAATGTGCGAAGGAAAAAAAGTAAGTAAATTAAATTTATGTTCATTAGACTAAATTAAAAATAAATCTAACTGGTAATTATTTCAGGTAATAATTTGGGATGAATGGCTTGCTGGTCCAGTTGGTCTGGTAGCTCAATATTCACTATTGAAAGAACATGAAGTAGCTGACATGTTTCCCCTTAGACCAGGCAGTCTGCCTACAATATCAGTCAATCACATCATATTTATCGCTCGGCCTAAGCTTGTACTAATGGATCTTGTTGCAGATTACATTCTTTCTTTAAGGTTTGTAACATATCTAATAAAAAAAATATATAAACACTGTATTGGTATTCATCTTGATTAATGATCAGATTCAGTTCAAAGGGAGTGCTCTGTGAAGTGAATCTAGAAATAGAAGGGCTGACACCACAAATAGTTAATTAATAAATAAACAACTTTTAATTATTACTATAAAAATGAGATATTGCTGGATTAATATTTACAGCTGTTTTCATTAAGAACTACACGTGATTCAACACCAGTAGAAAATTAAGATAAAAAAAGATTGCATGAGAATCCATGTATCGAAACCCAATGTTGATGAACACAAGAAATACACGTGAAAAATATTTTGTTACCAACTTTTTATTCTAATTAATAGTTTTTTTATGTCATTTTTAGAAAAAATAACTAATTCATCACAAGTAACAAATGAAACATGATTAATATTCATTAAGCAGGTAGCATACCAGTGATAACACTAATAAATAATACACTGTTTTTGCACTTAAATGCAATATTCATATTTTCTAATAATGTTTCTCTTCAACATGATAATTGTAAATAAAACTATCTTGCTAGCAAATTTAGAATCCACAACATCCAGTTGAAAATTCACATTAACTATACCATAATGATATTTGTATTACTTAGGTCAAAGCAAAGTTCACGAGTTGAATTTCATCTCTTCTTTGTGCCACGAAAGAGTGAACTCTGTGAAAAACATCTGAAAAACCGAAGTGTATTAGCCAATCTTTCGCTCCAGGAATTCAAGTGCGATATATTTCCTTTCGACAGTGATGTTATGTCATTGGAACTACAAAATGATTTCAGGTAAGGTAATCATAGTAATCTGCTATTTTATTGTATATATCTATATTAATATTGTAGCTAAGTAACTCTATCTGTCAGTCTATCTGTTGCTATTTCATGGACAAACCAACCAAAGCCCAATTTCATTAAATTTGGAATGAAGTAACACCTGACAACCTAAATACAAGTACAAACTATATTCTATAATTAAAATAAATATATAGATATGTAGGATATATGAAATAATATATGAAATGTAGGCACATAATATCTTAACTATTCTTATTGTCATATTATGTTGTCATATTTACTTGTGACATTTTGATTTTAGAGAAAATTATTTGGAAGGAGATCCCACATGCTTATATAATGCAGCGCAAGCACTCCGCACTATACAGCATTTGTATGGTATAATTCCTAGAGTTTACGGAAAGGGGCAGGCTGCTAAACAAGTATGGATCCTTTTTTTAGTTTCATAAAATAGATTTTACACCATCAATGTGCCACTAACCATTTAAATTCAGATGTTGTGCCCCTCCAACTTTTGTATAAAACCTTAACTATTTCTTATATCACCATTGGACTGCATACCTTCGTAACTAACATACTATGTCCCTTAAGCCTGTAATTCTTTACTAATTACTTACTCACACTTCAAACAAAAAAAAAAGGATTATTTTATTTAAAAAAAAAAATTGTCTATTATAGGTGTGGGACCTCCTTTGTCGCCTGAACAAAGAGGAGCAAGGCACAAGTCCGCGGGGCGTCTCCACGTCTTGTATCGACCAGCTCCTGCTCTTAGACCGTGCTATAGACTTCACTAGCATTATGTCTACTCAACTCAACTATGAGGGATTGATTGGTAAGTTTGCCATTAGTGTATCCGATATTTGCAAACCCCTCTCACGGGGCCCCTTTCGATAGGGGCCCCAGATCAAATTAAAATCTGCATATTGTTGAAATTTGCAAAAATTTGAAACATTCTGAATTACTGATGGTAATAAATTAGTAACTATGTATTTCAAGAAAGCATTATTTATTCGCAAATTGAAGAACAATGAAAGTTACTTTGTCTATTAAAAAAAAAAAAAAAGTTACTTTGTCTATTCTCACAAAATAGTGTTCTATCAAAGTCATAGGGGCCCCAGTATTCTAATATGGCCAGGCCCTCCAATAGATTAAAGACGACCCTGGATATTTGCATAAATTTTCGTCTTAAATTTGTTGAACTTTTTTTTTCAAAAAATTGCTGCTGCTCTTATTATTTTAAGGACGATTTTTGTATACTTATTATAGATGAGCTATACGGTATAAAGAGCACAACAGCAACATTCCCGGGTCACAAGTTCGTGAGCCCGGACGACGCGAGTCCCGAGGTGACCGCGCGTGAGAGGAAACGCATAATACTTAACTCCGGCGAGGAACTGTTTACAGAACTAAGGGACTGTAACTTTACCGCGGTAAGTGTCTGTCTTAGCTTATATTACCTTTAAGAAATGCTTTGATTGATTGATTTGATTTTTCTCTTAGTAATTGCCACACAAAACATAAAAAGTTACATATTTTTACAAAAGGAGCCAGCTCAGTTCCCTTTACCTTGTAAAATAAACAAAAAAAAAAAAAAAAAATTAAGCCAAAAATATCAAAAAAATTGGAATTTTTGCATTGATTAAAAGTTATTAGTAACTAAACGTAATAATTGTCTATGGAATTTAACTAATTGTATAATATATATTTCACAATATTCCAGAGAATAGCGTTGCTAACGGTACTTATTAGTTCGTTCCATAAGTTTCTATTCTACGAATTTTGATATTTTAATTTTCTCCAATTTTAGGTCGGTGCGGCGTTATCAAAGAAAGCTCGCGTTATCAAGACACAACTGGACGAGAGACACAATGATAAATCTGTGCAGGAAATAAAACAGTTCGTGTCGCGTTTGCCGCAAATGTTGGCCAATAAACAGTCATTGGCCGTGCATACTGCGATTGCAGAATATATTAAAGAGGTAATAAAAAATATTTATTCTGGAGTGGCAAATTTTTCTTAATATAATATTGTGTTTATTGTAAGTGAAATATTTATGAGGTTAATAAATCGATGAAGGTATAGTACGACACAAGTTAGATGTAGCATTGGAAAATGCAATGGAATGAAAATAAAACCGATTACTGCCGATTTACACAACCAATAGAAATAGCTCTATCGCGCCGTTCAACGCTATTCGTCGCTATAGATTCACGCGTCAGAGAAAACAAGTGCATGTAAATCGACGTGTCAAATTGACGAATATAATAGGTCATATGATATTACAAGTTATTACGTTTGTACAAAAATCATATTCGCATGAGAAATAAATATTGATAATTTGGGATCGCAGACTCAATTCGGATGTGATCGGTTTTACGAATTTTGCCGATGCGACAACTAAGTTGTGTCGTACTATACATTATAGTGAATAATAAATGTAATGTAATTACCAAAACAAGTCAAATAAATTTCTTTGTTTGCTCTACCTCAACAATACACTAGCTCTCTTGTTTGAATCGAGACTTCAGCCCTATTACAATCTAGACGCGATTTCTACTGGATAAAAACTTTATTTATACTTTCGGTTTGACGTATGTAACCAGCCCACTGACAAATTCAGCTTCTTTATTCTATAAGAGTATATTTTCCGTAACTTGCTAAATGACCTTGGCCCAATGAGCCAGGCGTTGGTTAATTTATAAATATTATTTTACAGACTACAGATTCATTTGAATTTCACGATACAATACAATGTGAAGAGGATTTCTTAAACTGCATTGATAATGAAAAAGTATGCCCGTTTATAGAAGATCTCATTGCGCAAAAGGCACCTCTAACTAAGGTAAAACATTATATGTTTTATAAATTATTAGAAATTTATAAAGGAATTTTAAATAACTTACAAATATACTGTACAAAAACTTTCTGTAGTCCATAGTAAATACTATTACGACAATCAGATAAAGTTCATTGTAACGTCAGAAAAACAATGGCTTAAATTTGATAAAAATAAATAATAAATTTATATCTTAATATTTATAGCAATAAAAATATAAAATTTATCGTTTTTGTAAGAAAGCACATAATGAAAATAATTACCTAATTTTTTTTTTGTTTAGAAACTACAATAGCAAATTTTATTGCTACACTCAAAGCTTTATTTCAAATGATAGACCGACTTGCTTTTGCAATTCAAAAATTCCTCAAGCACGATTCGTTTCTTAAATTCATTTCAAATCATATAAGATAAACTAACTGAAAGATAAACAACTTCTATGTCGCTGCTAACAGTACTCACAGACGTCAATTAATATCATGTGGTACTCCAACACAAAAAGTCCAATCTTAAGTGCAAATGAAACGAATCATACATCCTAACAAAATATAGCAAAAACTAAATAATGCTTTCTTATTTTAATTTGAATATAATGAAGATGGCCCAGTGGTTAGAACACGCGCATCTTAATTTCACCATCACCCGCAGATTGCGGGTTCAAACCCAGGCAAGCAACGCTGATTCATGTGCTTAATTTGTGTTTATAATTCATCTCGTGCTCAGCTGTGAAGGAAAACATCGTGAGGAAACCTGCATGTGACAAATTTCATATAAATTCTGCCACATGTGTATTCCACCAACCCGCATTGGAACAGCGTGGTGGAATATGTTCCAAACCTTCTCCTCAAAGGGAGAGGAGGCCTTTAGCCCAGCAGTGGGAATTTATAGGCTGTTGTTGTTGAATATGTGAAATACATTCTAGGTACTTCGATTAATCTGTCTCCAGTGTGTGACTGGATCAGGTTTGAAACCAAAGGTATTAGAATATTACAAACGAGAACTCGTTCAAGTGTATGGACTTAATACTTGGCTGACCATCTGCAATCTGGAGAAGTGTGGTCTGCTGAAACCTCAGACAGGGACCCGACAGTATGCTGTATTAAGAAAGGTTAGTTTTCCTTGTCCTCATTAGTAAATAAATTTTAATGCTGAATCTTTTATGCTATGTGATGCGTTATCTACGTGGCAGAATTTAATCCGACACAGATTCCTTCATGATGCTTCCATTTACATAGTTTTGGGAGTCGAGATGGCCCAGTGGGAGTCGAGATGGCCCAGTGGTTAGAACACGTGCATCTTAACCGATGATTGCGGGTTAAAATCCAGGCAAGCAGTGCTGTTTCATGTGCTTAATTTGTGTTTATAATTCATCTCGTGCTCAGCGGTGAAGGAAAACATCGTAAGGAAACCTGCATGTGACAAATTTCATAGAAATTCTGCCACATGTGTATTCCACCAACCCGCATTGAAACAGCGTGGTGGAATGTGTTCCAAACCTTCTCCTCAAAGGGAGAGGAGGCCTTTAACCCGGCAGTGGGAATTTACAGGCTGTTGTTGTTGTTGCCGCACAAAAAGATATAAATTATTCACACTAAGCATGTACAATGATGTTATGGATTATTCCGAGATCACGCAAGGGATGCAAAACATCCGAACCTTGGAAAGATGAGGTGCCCCAGGGCTTTTTGAGATCAATGCAATAAGAAATAATTGTTGCTCTAAATTATGCCATATAAATAAATATTGGACAACATCAAATACATTATTCTGATCCCAATTTAAGTAACTAAACCACTTGTGTTATGGAAAATCAGAAGTAACTACGGTACCACAAATGCCCAGACGCATGACAACATTGAAAACTTTTTCTACATCGGCCGGAATCGAACCCGGGACCTCGGGAGTGGCGTATCCATGAAAACCGATACACAATACTCGACCACGCACTCCAGTGCTTGTTGTGATTAAGACGTTTCTCTACGAGTCTTTCCTAACGGTTTTGATACAATTTTTTTAAATTTTTAGTTCTTTGAAATGTAATTGTTTGCAACCTTATAACACAGTAATCATTTATTATTCTTTCCAGACTTTACATCTCACCGTAGATGAATCGGATCTAGATGCAAAGGAGAAGAGTTATCTCTCGAGCAAATATATACCTTTGACTGTACGCCTTAGTGAGCACATTGCAAAAAATAAGGGGTGGACAGGTAATCATTATTATGTTTTTGTAATATACTATTATTGGTTTCATCCTGGAGTCAAGTCAGGCAAGCACCGCTGATTCATGTGCCTAATTTGTCTTTATAATTCATCTCGTGCTCGGCGGTGAAGGAAAACATCGTGAGGAAACCTGCATGTGACAAATTTCATAGAAATTCTGCCACGTGTGTATTCCACCAACCCGCATTGGAACAGTGTGGTGGAATATTTTTCAAACCTTCGCCTCTAAGGGAGAGGAGGAATTTAGCCCAGCAGTGGGAATTTACAGGCTGTTGTTGTTGTTGTCGGTTTCATCCTCGTACAATGTAAGAATTGTACTATAAAATACTGTTTTAAATCTTACCCGTAGAGATGAGGGCGTTCAAAGTCTAATTGTGTTATAATTTAATCCTATTCATAAGCTCTGGGTGCTGTTTTAATTTACATACAATACAGCAACATTGAACTCAACTAGTTTTTTTTTTTGTAATATTATGCCTGAATAGCAGAACCTGCTACTTTACTCGCACGAAATTTTTAAATCATTATCTTCCAACGCTCGTTTTACCCTCTCAAGATTCGTTAAGCTGGGTAGTGGATGCCTACGCACACATGAACAAAATTCGGACTGACGTCGGTGTACACATATAAAATATACTAAAACTAAAATGTTAAAAAATAAAACAGTAAACTGTATTATTTTTTTTTACAACGATAATTGTATTATAAATAACTCGTTACTGATTAAATGTTATCAGAAATATAACAACTGGTATTACAAAACATTCCAATTATTCTTTTGATGTTATGACTCATGTAATCGAATAAATGATGACGTTATGTTATCCTCATTATGTAAATTTACTAATTAACCTATTTAACATTGTAGTGTAAATTTTTTTTAGGTATAGCAGATGTATTGGGTTCACTTCCCGGTCCAATGCTAGATGAACTACAGAGTCTGCAACCACGTATGATCCGGCGCAACTCCATATCGAGTGAAAATTCATCATCTATAGAAAACCCGAAAGTTATCC